>NC_136426.1:113495053-119225053 GCF_052849685.1 Lactuca virosa | reverse complement strand
AAAGAGAGCAATATCACTCCCATCATCCCCAAATCCATCCAAGAAACCTTGACCTACCCATAAATGGATACCCCAAGTAGACGAGTGGATCCAGAAGAGCAACATTAGCCACTACATGATCGGAGAGTCGCCCCAGGCTCCGAGACGCAACCCTATCCCTGAGGATCCCACAGATCGAGCGATTTTGGTGTTAGTTTCGTGCGTGGCATGACACGAGGATCACATACATTAGTTGGAGGAGGATCGCGACTCGTTGCGGAGGGAGATTAGGATGTTGACCGATGCCGTCATAGGATTGGAAGAGAGAAAGGATTTTGATGAAATAAGGATCCTCTACACATATGATCATCTAGAGGAGACCCATTCTGTAGTGCAACATCAGCAGATCGAGATTGAGAGTCTCGATCAGAGCGTGAAAGAGGCAGAGTTGAGATTGTTGGTGTCAGTGATAGGAGCAGCCACTCTGGAGGCGATGATCGGGTGCCTCTAACAACAGTTAGCTCAGATTGTGATTTGGTTGGTAGTTTACTTTAGGTTGTGGTAGATAGTTCTAGCCTTGGGTAGCTAGGAACTATGATATTTTTGGGTTTGAGGGAGGTAATAGCAGCGCAGCCGATATAGGAATCTGCTACATCTTTTGTGTAGAATAGATCCTATTCCTGCTCAAACCACACATGTATACACTTTTTTGGTTATGATAAACTGATGTAAAAAGTTTATGAAAATCTATGAAAGTTTGTGTGATCTAAATATTGTGTGTTAATTGTTTGTTTTGAGTGCTTTAAATAAGTTAACCCTTCTAACTTAGGAAGATAAAATAACAACTAACTCGTACCTTAAATTTAGAATCATGCCTCGCACTAGACGTAACCCAGGAACACCTGAAAAAAAAATCTAAGCCAATGAGCTTAGCTGCAATTGAGGTATTGATCGCCCAACGCGTAGCTAATGCCATGGAGGCGAGAGTTCTCAAGGAGATAATTGAGTTCCCACTAGAGTCTGTTTATATAAGGATTTTATGAATTGTAAGCCAAAACCCTTCTATGGAAATGAGAGCATTGTTGGGATGACTATGTGGATAGAGAAGATGGAATCGGTCTTTGAGATTAGTTTCTGCCTAGAGGACCGTAAAGTCAAGTTCTCCGTCTGCATGTAGCTAACGCCATGTCTTGGGATGAGTTGAAGCAACTCATTATTAAAGAATACTGTTCACGCGAGGAGATGCAGAAACTGGAGCAGGAGCTGTGGAATCTGATGATGCAGGAAGCTGATATTGCCACCTATACAATTCGTTTCAATGACCTAGCCACCTTGTGCCCTGGGATGGTTACTCCAGAGGAGAAGAGTATAAAGAGGTATATTTGGGGTTTGTCGCAGCCTATCCAAGGCTTATTCACGGCCTCAAAACCTACTATCTTTGATAGCGCCAAGAGATTAGCCTTTAGTATGACCCATCAAGAGGTTCGTCAAGGAACGATGGTTCAGAAGGATGACATTCCCAAGGCGGAGGGTAGAAAAAGGAAATTTGGCAAGGAGGCCAAAGGGAAGGCTAGGAAGTCATCAGAGAAGAAGAAGGAAGTGATTCGAGTGTTTATAGTTGCAACACCCTCGGTAGGGACTACTTTAGGAGGTAGTCCTACGTGCAAGGAATGTGGGTATCATCACCATGGAGCATGTTGGGTCTGTACCAAATGTGGCAAGAGAGGTCATCTTGAAAACAAGTGTAGAACCCTATCCAATCGAGATAGTCGAGCGTGCTATGAGTGCAAGGAAATTGGACACATCAGGAGGGATTGTCCAAAATTAAGAGGTCAGGGAGGCGCTGCTAGTGGTAGGACATTTGTTATCGGAGCGAGGGAGGCCATCGAAGATCCGACGGTAGTGACAGGTACGTTCCTAATCAATAAATTGTATGCAAATATTCTTTTTGATACCGGCGCCGATAGAAGCTATATTACTCACGAATTTAGGAAGTTATTAGATCACCCCTCTAGTAAACTTATGGAAGTCTATAAAGTAGAAATAGCTAACGGCCAAGCATGTAGTGTTAGGGAAATACTTAGTAACTGTACCTTAACTCTAAATTCTCATCCCTTGCTCGTCGACCTTATGCCAATGGTCATTGGATGTTTCGACATCATTATCGGCATGGACTGGTTATCCACTAACCACGTTGAGGTGCTATGCTTCGAGAAGGCCCTACGTCTATCCTTACCCAACGGAGAAACCGTGATCATCTTCGGCGACAAGCCAAGTTGAAACCTTAGGATCATCTCATACATGAAGGCTAGGAAATACTTGCTGAAAAAGTATTTCGCCTTCTTAGCTCATATTGTCGATAGGAAAGACAGTAAGAAGAAAAAGATCGAGGAAGTACCTCAGGTGTGTGAATTCCCTGATGTATTCCCTGAAGATCTACGCGGTCTACCACCAATTTGTCAAGTAGAGTTTAGGATTGATCTGGTTCCAGGAGTTGCTCCAGTAGCCAATTCTCCTTATAGATTCGCACCCTCAAAGATGTAAGATCTCTCCAGCCAACTACAAGAACTTCTTGACAAGGGTTTCATCAAACCAAGCTTTTCGCCTTGGGAGAACTTGTTTTATTTGTCAAGAAGAAGGACAAATCTTTTTAAATGTGCATAGCCTACAGAGAGGTAAATAATTTGACCATTAAGAATAAATATCCACTACTCGGAATAGACGATCTCTTCGATCAATTTCAAGGGTCCAGTTACTTCTTTAAGATCGACTTGAGATCATGATATCATCAACTTCGAGTCATGGAAGAGGACATTCCAAAGACTGCGTTCAGAACACGCTACGATCATTATGTATTCTTGGTCATGCCTTTTAGATTGACCAATGCCCCGAAAATCTTTATGGATCTTATGAATCGAGTATGTAAACCCTTTTTGGATAAATTCGTGATTGTATTCATCGACGATATTCTTGTATACTCATGAACCAAGGAAGAGCATGGTCAACACCTTTGAGTAATTCTAGAGATGTTAAGGAATGAAACGTTGTACGCCAAATTTTCTAAGTGCGAATTTTGGTTAAGAGAGGTACACTTTGTTGGGCATGTGGTGAGTAGTAAAAGAATTCATGTCGACCCTTCTAAGATAGAAGCGGTCAAGAATTGGGAAGAGTCCAAGACGCCATCGGAAGTGCGTCAATTATCTAGGACTGGCCAGCTACTACCGGTAATTTATAGAGAATTTCTCTCGCATAGCCAAACCCCACACAACGTTAACCTAAAAGGAAGTAAAATTCATTTGGGAAGACAGGCATGAAGTAGATTTCCAAAAGCTGAAAGACATGTTTGTTGGGTTTTGAGCATTCTAACACTCCTATGGTGTACATGCAACCCTAAATACCTTGGATCTATGTTTTCTCTATTATACATGCAAATATGAATATTCCAAGGTATTACCCTATCTAGCATACAATCCTTGATACTTGGGTAATATAACAAGTTAGAATACATACCTTTTAATGAAGCTTGAAGTCTTGAACTTTAAGAGCTTAGCCCCAATAGTGTGGAAGCCTCAAGTGGAATCACAAATCACCAAAACACCTTGGAAAACCTTTAGAGAATATGGATACTTGGCTCACACTTATGAAATCGGTTATTACCCTCTTTAGTGTATCCACACTAGCCACTAGCCTAATTTCATGAACCATAAGACCCTTTATATAGTGTGGAGGATTAGGGTTAAACCCTAATACCCATGACCTTTCATTTCCTAGGATCCATGGGTTAAAACTCCATGGACTATTCATGAAGACTTAGCCCAACCTAAATGAACTTGGCCCACTACACATATATATCTAAGAGTCCATATTTAATTAGTTCCTTTTGATCACTTAATTAATTATAAATTAATTCTTGATCAATACTAATTAAATAATATGATTATATATCAATATATTAGAACTTATAATATATTAATATAAATCATAAATATACTATTCTCAAAAGACTATCCATATAAATTGTGCCGGTGAAGTGCAACCCAAATGGACCATGCCGGGTCGGGTCAAGTACATACCAAATATAGTTATGGACTTAGACATTAATCCAACAATGTTGTGTAGTGAACCAATACTATCTCTTCCAAAAGGCAATGATGACTTCGTAGTATACTGTGTTGCGTCACACCAAGGAATGTGATGTGTATTAATGCAAGGGGATAAGGTCATAGCCTACGCCTCAAGACAACTTAAGTTGTATGACAACAACTACACCACCCATGACCTAGAGTTAGGAGCAATAGTTTTTTCCCTAAAGATCTGGTATCATTACCTCTACGGAACAAAATGTGTGGTATACACAGATCACAAGAGTCTGCATCACATCTTCAATAAGAAAGAACTCAATATGAGGCAGAGAAGATGGTTGGAATTGCTGAACGAATATGATTGTGAAATTCGCTACCACCCAGGAAAGGCTAATGTCATAGCTGACGCTTAGAGCCGTAAGGAACAAGTGAAACCTCGTAGAGTGAAAGCACTTACAATGACTATTCAGTCAAATCTAATCTCCCAGATTAGAAGTGCTCAACTCAAGCCTTTAATGGAAGGAAACGTTAAAGAAGAATGCCTCAGAGGTATGGAAAAACAGCTAGAAGTAAAGAATGATGGAACGAGATATTTCATGAACCAAGTATGGGTTCTGAAATATGGAGGAGTCAAGGAACTAGTATTAGACGAAGCTCATAATACTAGGTATTCCATTCATCTAGGAGTAGACAAGATGTATCTAAACCTAAAGGCCCATTATTGGTGGTCGAACATGAAGGCTGATATTGCGACCTGCGTAAGCAAGTGCCTAACATGTTCGAAGGTCAAGGCTGAACATCAACGACCCTCAGGATTATTACAGAAACAAGATATTCCCGAGTGGAAGTGGGAGTAGATTGCAATGGAATTTGTCACCAAGTTGACAAAGACTACCATAGGTTATGACACTATATGGGTAGTTGTTGATAGATTAACCAAATCTGCCCACTTTATACCTAAAAGAGACGGAAAAGATGGAGAAGATGACCAGAGCATACCTTAAAGAGATTGTCATATTACATGGTGTACCCTTACCCATTATATCTGATAGACAGTAGGTTTACCTCTCGATTCTGGCGGAGCTTGCAGAAATCCCTTGGTACGCGTCTGGATATGAGTACAACTTATCATTCGCAAACTGATGGTCAAAGCGAAAGGACCATTCAAATGATGGAAGACATGATCATAACATGTGTGATAGATTTTGGGAATGCATGGGATACTCACCTACCCTTGGTTGAGTTTTCATACAACAATAGTTATCACACAAGCATCAAAGCAGCGTCGTTCGAAGCACTATATGGTCGGTAATGTCATTCTCCCATTTGTTGGATGGAATTTGGCAACACCCAACTAGCCATGAAGTTCGCAGGGGATACCTTACGAACGGGCCCAAAAATCATCCATGAGACGACATAAAAGATAGTGCAAATAAGGGAATGCATGAAGGCAGCACGTGATCGACAAAAGAGCTACACCGACGTGAGGCGTAAACCCCTAGAATTCCAAGTGAGAGACAGGGAGATGCTCAAAGTATCTCCTTGGGAAGGAGTTATAAGGTTCAGAAGGCGAGTTAAACTAAAACCAAGATACATAGGACCATTCGAGATCCTTGAAAGGATAGGTCCGGTTGCATATCAACTTAGATTACCTCTAGAGCTTAATAACGTGCACGACGTCTTTCATGTGTCAAATCTTAAGAAATGCCTTTCTGAAGATACGCTCGTCATTCCACTTGATGAAATTCAGGTTAACCCTGAGCTGAACTTAATCAAAGAGCCTGTCGAAATAATGGATAGAAAGGTCAAACGAATCAAGCAAAGTCGGATTCCCATAGTTAAGGTACGATGGAACGAGAAGAACAAATGAAGAAAAAGTACCCTCACTTGTTCTAAAAGAAATTCATCGACAAGGTCAAATTTCGGGACGAAATTTCCTAAACAGGGGGGAGACTGTGACAACCCTGAGAAATTTCTTCACCAGTCACGATTAGGAAATAATAGGGAAATAGATGTAATAGAAAGCATTGTAATATTCGATTTTTAAGATAATAAGGATCAGATACGCTATTACATTTATTTGCTAAAAATCGTCCATTAGGCTCTAAAAATTAGTGATCAAAAAGTTGTGATGTTTTTCGATTCGGTTAACATACTTGGATAGTACTTGTTAACATGATCTCAAGGATATAAGATTCGTAAAAATCCGACTCGAAAGGAGAGAGTTATGGATTTTATAAAAAAAAATAGAAATCAACCACGTAGTTAAAATTAATTACGTCAAAACGGTACTTAGAGATTGGTTGAGTTTTGACTAAAAGTGCAAAAAGGAGTTTCGTAGTACTCCTCGAGATATAAAATTTAGGAAAAAGTTTGTCGAAAATGGGATCCATATGAGTAAGTTATGATTTTTATAAAATCATTAACTCTTACCCCTGTTGGGCTCGAAAATGAAAGTCAAAACCGACCAAAACAACATAAATGCTCGGACTATGAGGAGACCTACCAAACTTCTGAAAATTAGATAAATGCTCGGACTGCTGATCCGGAAAAATGGTCATGTTAATCAATCAAATAAAACCCCAATTAATAATTGGGCCATAAACCATAACTACGAAGCTCATTCACTTGTCCAACTCCCAGGGTAAAAGACCATTTTACCCTATCCTCACTTGGCCCAATAACCAAGGCCCAACCTAATGGCTCCAAAAGCCCAATATGACCCAAATTCCTAAATGAGGCCCAAATCCCATTATAGGCCCAAATCTAAGAAGGCCCAAAGCCTAACAATGGCCCAACGTCAGAAAGACAATTGGCCCAACAAGGCCCAAAACCCTAATAGTCCAAATATGGCCCAAATCGCAAAAGTCAACAAAAGTCCACGCTGCTGAGTACGCCCGACATACTCAGACTTACTCCCAGCATACTCCCTCCGTGTCCAGTACGTGCAATGTACGAGCTGGGTACTCCCAACGTACTCTACAATCAACCCAAATCTCCATTAAGTGCTTAATCGGTTAAGCCACTAAGCTAAATTCCCAGATCTGATCCTAAATGATGTCTTAACACGTAAAGTTGGCAACTTTACACCCTTTCATGACTTAATGGGACCCAATACTAAAAAGAACCATAATAATAACCCTAACTCATGCATGGTCCAAGATAACTCATCAGGATTGCATTTTAATGAACAAGGGACCTCAAAAATGCCAAGATCTACCATCCCCAGCTTCTGGAGTAGCTCATATTCTCAAGCATGGCTTAAAGGACCATAAAAAGCACAAAACAAGCCCTAACTAGATCTAAACAAATGAACCATCAAGTTAAGAGCTTTCTACCTCAAATAGCTTGCAAAGTTGATGAAGATTCTGGATCTTCAAGCTCCAAGTCCACTAAAGCTTCACCACCAAGCTTCACCTCCTTCAAAGGATCCAAAAACACCACAAGATCACAACTATGGCTCACAAACACTCAAATGAAGGCTAAGGTTTCGTTCTCAGGGTTTGGAGAGGTGGAGGCTGGTCATAAGAGAGTCTACTGGCAACTTAAGGTGTTTAAGTAGGGCACAAACCCTAAAAATAAGGGTTTGCCCCAGCCGACTGTACGCCCCACGTACCTACACGTACACTCCACGTACGTAGGTGTCTCTGCGATCCGGACCAACGAGCCAGTACGCTCAGCGTACTCGGATAGGGACCAAGTTGGCAAGGATTTTTAGAGTGAAAGGCTTAAAGGAAAAACCTTAAATGCATTGTTACAATTTATATCTCACAACCTCATTTTTCTCATTTCTTTTGCGCACAAATACCCATTTGTGTCCCACTGGTCCTACCGTTTGGTGTACTGACTACAGGTCCAAAAACTTTTCATTGAGTAACAAAATTAAGCTCTTTGTCGATTGCATCTTTCCATTTTGGCCAATCTTTTCTATTTCTGCATTCCTCTATAGATTTAGGTTCAAGATCCTCATTTTCTTCCATAATATCGCGTGCAATATGATGAAAAAATATCGTCGACGTCTGTCTTATTTCGGTTCCATCTTATTCCTATCATGAAATAATTTATTGAGATCTCTTCATTTTCATAATTTTCAGGTACCTCAGTTTCTTTTGTTTTGTCATTGGGCTCTTCTAGGGCTTCATTAATATTTTCAAGAGATTTTGTTTTCTCATTTCGACCATCAATTATATTTGCTTCCTTTCATTTTCGAGGAATTTTATCTTTGGAACCGGCTGGTCTTCCACGATTTAGGCATGCCTTAGATTCATTTGTAGTTGTATTTTTTCCTTATGGGATATCAATTCTAATTGGAGCATTTACAATTGGTATATACATGAGACTTTGTTACTCTCTTAGGGTCAGTAAATGCATCTGACAATTGATTTGCTACATTTTGTAAATGAATTATCTTTTTCATTTCAAGTTCACATTGACTTTAACGAGGATCTAAAACTAAAAGTGATAATTTATTCCAAGAGATTTTATTTTCCAACTTCTTTATCCCCCCCCCCCTAATGTTGGAAAAACATATTCATCAAAATGACAATCGTCAAATCTAGTTATAAATAAATCTCCAGTTGATGGTTCTAAATATTTTACTATAGATGGAGATTCATATCCAACATAAATTCCCATTCTTCTTTGAGGACCCATTTTGTGTGGTGATGTGGAGAAATGGGTACATAAATTGCACATCCAAACGTCCATAGATGGGAAATATTTGGTTCCTGACCGCAAACCAGTTGAATATGGGGGAACTTATGATAAGTAGTTGGCCTGATACGTATAAGTGATGTTGCATGTAAAATTGCAAGTCCCCATGTTGATGTAGGAAGTTTAGAATGCATTAGTAATGGTCTTGCAGTTAATTGAAGGCATTTGATTAACGACTCAGCTAAACCATTTTGTGTATGAACATATGCAACACGATGTTCAATAGTTATCCAAATCGGCATGGGATAATCATTAAAGCCTGTTATGTAAATCTCCAGTATTGTCAAATCAAATTTTCTTAATTGGGTAATCGGGAAAATGTGCCCTTAGGCATATTATTTTTGCAAGTAATCTTGCAAAAGCGAGATTACGACTAGATAACAAGCACACGTGTGACCATCTAGTTGACGTGTCAATTAAAACCATAAAATATCTAAATGGTCCACATGGTGGATGAATTGGTCCACATATATCCCATTGAATTCTTTCTAAGAAACTAGGAGTTTCATACCCAACTTTCTTCAATGATGGACGAGAAATTAATTTTCCTTGACGCCTAGTTCCCGAGTTTAACAAAAGAAAAGAAAAGAAGAGAAAAGAAAGTCTGGAGAGAAAAGAAGATAAAGGAAAGGAAAACAAAATTTTCTTTTATGTTCCCGAGTTGGAGAGAAGTGGAAGGAAAATTATTCATTTTGTTCTTTCTTTTCAAATCCTCCCAAATCAGAAGAAAAGTTAGGAGGGAAAGTGATTCTTCCATTTTTCTCCATTTCCTTCTTTTAATGAAACTCAAGAACACCATTTTTTATGTAACATCCCAAAATTTAAAACTAAAAATTTCATTTTTAATATAAGAAAACACTTCATAACTTTGTTCCAGACATTGAAAACATTTCATTGAAAACAAATATCAGAGTCTAATCCCAAATATCACATAATGCGGAATAATATAGGTGATTGCGCTGCGATCGTCCCGAGCTCCTTATCTGAAAACTGAAGATACCTGAAACCAAAACTGTAAACCGTAAGCACGAAGCTTAAGGAGTTCCCCAAATACCACATACCGTACACATCAACTGGGCCATACATGCCATACATATCAACTGGGCCATACATGCCATTAGGGGTGTTGATCGGGTAATTTTTTCGAGTTTCGGGTAATTCAGGTCGGGTAATTCGGGTTTTTTATGTTAAAAAAAATACACGTTACCCGAACCAAATTAAATTCGGGTAATTCGGGTATCGGGTCGGGTTTGGGTAATTCGGGTATTACCCGAAATATATAATTTTTTTTTGAATTTCACCTGAAAATAAATTTAATGAAATAAATACGTCGTGCTTTATTAGTATTGTTTATATAAACAAACGAGGCATAAACGAAGTTACTCAAGCTTTGAACATTGTGATTTTTTAGTCAATAATACCTAAGATATCAAGTAATTTTTTAACAACTTAATTTAATCTAATAAGATGTTAAAAAAACAAATACTTAAAGATCTTAATTTAAAAGTTTAAAATGTTTAAGATAATTGTAGCCATAAGTTTTGCCATGTTCTGAAGTTTCGTTAAGATAATGAATTTGTTAGTTGCAATAAAAACTATAATCTAGAAAACAGTTAAGTTTTAAAGAGCATGATGATATATAAACACTTACTTTTATTATTGCTAGTGTTATATTGTCATAATAAAAGAGATTCATGTTTTACAATAATGATAGTTAGTTTAAGCGTGATCAAATACCTGCTACAGAGTACAAGCTCTACGAAAAAAAAATTAAAATAATTCGGGTAATTCGGTATACTCGAAACCCAACAAACGTACCCTTTACCCGACCTGAAAAAAATCGGGTTACCCGATTACCCGAAATTTTTTACCCAAAACCCGATTTACCCGACCGGATTTACCCGATACCAGAAAAAATCGGGCGGGTAATTCGGGTATCGGGTATTTTCGACAGGGCTATATGACATACATACTGTGAGCCATACATATTAATCATATATCAAATAAGGTGCTATGTGTCGCGCATAGTCTTGTTGTTATGCCACGGGCCGCCACGTGGTCTTTCTTGCCAAGCCGGGGGCCACCCTTGGTCTTACAGACAAGTGCCAAGAGCCGCCTCCTGGTCTTTCATACAAGTATCACAAAGACAACTAGCATACATACTACTCTACTTAGCTAATGATTATACAGTGTGCCAGGAGCCACCTCCTGGTCTTTCATGCATATTGCCTAGGGCTAACCCCCAGGTCTTCCTATCATACATAATAGCATACTGTGTGCCAGGAGCCACCCCCTGGTCTTTCATACATAGTGCCTAGGGCTAAATCCCCGGGTCTTCCTACCATACATCAACTAAATGGGTCGGCATTGTGGCCGTAGACCCATACAAACAACGAGGAGACTCACCTCACAAGCGGACTGCCGAATCCCGCGAATAAACCCCTCGCTGCTAGCTGGCAGATCCCTGAATAGCTGATCTCTCGACTCCCCGAGCTACCGATCATCATACAACTTAGATAAGTCCGATATTCTTATAACTTAACCATAAATCATCACTGGGGTAGAAGACCATTCCACCACTCACATACTCTTGTCCAAATGCCTTCAAAAGTCAAGCTAGGTCAACCTTGGTCAAAGTCAAAGTCAACGGTCAAAGTCAACGCTCCGAGTTGACTCAACTCGTCGAGTTCCCTCCATGACTCGTCGAGTTCCCATGCTACTCATAGTTGCGAAACCACGAACCAACTCGTCGAGTTCCTTCTGTACATAATCGGGACAACTCACTTCGACTCATCGAGTCCCTCCCTGGACTCGCCGAGTCCCTCAGTCTGTTTGGGCCATCTTAACAGATTAAGCCCCTACACTTCAGATCTGAACCCCAAACTTCGTCTATATGCTGTAAATGACCTCTTAAGGGTAAAGTTTCCAACTTTACCCACTCCTAATCCTTCTTAATGAGTTTAGCTCAAAACCCCAGCTCTTAAGGGCCTAGATCTTGGTCCACAAGCCAACCATACACCAAACTAATGCATCCAAACATAGATCTGGACCCAAACATCTCATAACCATGCAAAGCTCCTGCCTTTTTCCTTCCATACATGGCCTTTTGAGCTAAAGAGGCCAAAAGAACACTCTATTGCTTGTATGGGGACTCCTATGGCATAAAGTTTGCACCTTTATGCCATAACAACCCTTAATGGTTCTAGATCTGAAAATATAAGCCTTTGGGACGTCCATTCTTCACATGCTAGGATACTTGGACCAAAAACCCTCATAAAGTGACAAAGAAGAGATCTAAGTGCATAATGATCACGGTTGGAACTTTCTTACTAGGAAATGATGAGGAGTGCAAGAGGTTTCTGGATCTACTAGTCTCTTCTTGTATCCCCAAGGCTTCTCCTTCTTCTTCAAGCTTCCAAGCACTCAAGAACACTCATAAATGGCTCACAAGCTCATTAAAGACTCTAGGGTTTCGTGGATTAGGTTCTGGACAATGGGGGCTGATAATGAGGCCAAGGGAGGGAGAATAGGATGCTTAAATAGGGTACCAAGTCCCGGATTTAGAGTTTCCCAAACCCAGACCAACTCGTCGAGTTGGTCCTCCAACTCGTCGAGTTGGTCCTCCAACTCGTCGAGTAGGTCGCTTAACTCGCGACCCCAAAATCCACACCTACTCGTCGAGTCATCCCACCGACTCGACGAGTTGCCTTCTTGTCTTGAGGTTTTCCTTTCCTTTCTTGGTCTTCTGGATTTTGGGTGTTACATTTTATTTTCTTATCATTTCTACCCATTTCCTTTCTTTTCCCTCGTTAAGTTGAACTCGGGAACGGGGTGTGAGAGCATGCAACATAAGACAATTCATTAGCTTGAAAAAATCTTATGATTTTTCAATGAATGACCACTTGAAGTTTCAATTATTCTGCGCATCATAATTGAGCTGAGATGGCCCAGCCGGTCATGCCAAACTTTGAAGGTGTTATCATACCTTTTATTTTCAGTAGAATGAGATTCAATCATTCTAATATTTGTATAATACAATCCGGAGGACAATACGAGTAATTTTTCCAAAATACTTTTCTTACCCGATATCATTTTTGTAATATTGAGATACTCTTTATTACCATCCTTAGTTGTTTCAACATGATATCCGTTAGACCGAATATCCTTAAAACTAAATACATTTTTTGGTGATTTGGATGAAAATAATGCATCATCAATTGTAATTATTGTCCCTTGTAGTAATACTATACTCATTCTTCCGGAGCCTTGAATCATTTTTGCACTACCCGTTATTATATTAACATTTTCTTCTCCAATTGATAAGTAAGAAAAATATTTTTAATTATTAAAAATGTTATGTGTTGTTGCACTGTCTTCAAGACATATATCTTCCTCATTTCTTTTGCGAATATTCATATTTCTTTTCAATAAATAAATAAAGCATAAGAAACATTCGACTTAGAGAAATAAAGTCATATTTTATTACTTCAAGAAGATTGTGACGACATCATTTCTCATGACACGAATATGACGTAAAAACATAATAAATGACATGAAACAAAACTACATATTATTCTTTCATCACTATACATAACACCACTTGTCCCTTTTGGGTAAACAAATAAAATCAGAAACATCAAAATATGTCATTTATGGTTGATCTTCGTGAAAATCATTTTGAATAAAATTTGTTTCGATATTTTATTTTTCTTTAGATTTTATAGAAGCTTGATAAAGATCAATAAAATGCTTTGGAGAGCGGCATGTACGAGACTAATGACCGGTCATTCCACATCGGTGACAAATATTTTCAACTTTCTTTTTGCGTTGACCACTTTTATCATTAGGGTGTGGGTTTCTGTTATTTTCCAACTTCTGTGGTTACTTGCAATCTTATTATTGTTGTTACGATAATTAAGACGACCTCCACAGCCTCGATTAGACCCATGGCTATTGTGATTATATGATGTTGCATTCACTTCAATGAATGGATTAGAACTGGTCGGGCGTGATTGGTGATTTTTCATCAATGGTTCATTGTTTGTTTAGCCACACGAAGACATGAGATTAATTTAGATTTAAAAAAAATAAAACTTTTTTCATGGTATTGCTGCTGCAGGAGCATGTTAGTGGCATGAAAAGTAGAGAAAATTTTCTCTATCATGGTTTTCCATAGTGAAAATACTGAAAATGACAAGAGCAATAAGAAGTTAGAGCTCTATGGTAGAGTCGTGTTGATAACGTGTTATAAAATATGAAGCTAAATTAAAGAACAATGTGGGAAATGAGATTGTAAAGAACTTTATTTCATAATTCATCAATTGTGGTAAAAACAACCAAACTTTACAATACATAATACTCACTATTTATACTAGATAAAGAAGATGAAAGACAATGTATGTTACGAATGCTCATTATAATGGTGCATAACTACACTCATAAAACTCATAATAATGTTTGTTATAATGCTCACTAATTATAGAAAGTGATGGGGAATATGGGGAATCCAATAGTAATTCATTAAATAATAATTCATAACAAATAAGTTATTTTTTATATTTATTATTAAATGATTATCTATTTCATAAAAAATAATTTTGTAAGATATTTTTAATTTATAGAATTAAACTTCATAAAAATTGATAATACTTTAAGATATGGATTTGACAAATGTTAAATTTAGCTGAAATACTAGTATATAACTAAAAACTATATATTTTTAAATGATAAACTAATTGCTAGATTATAAAACATTAACGTTTTGGTTTGGTCGAATATTTAATTTTGTAAATTAAGATATTTTTACATATTTTGCAAAATAAAATATTCTTTAGTAGCGTCAAGATCATTTAATAGACTGTTATTAATTATAAAATTTATATCGTAAAACATTATTAACATATACTAGGAAAATACTATTTAGGGGTGTTTGGGATTGTTTTATTTAAAAACCTTATATCACTTATTTGTAAAATTGTTTATTAACTTATACGGTATCAAAACCGAGTTTTAGAAAAAATGTTTGAATTAGTTTATCCGGTATCAAAAGGAAATAAGTTGATAAGTTATTTTTAATGTTTGAAACACTTTTATTTTATGTGTAATAATAAAACAACTTATCAAAAACTCTTTAAATAAGTTAATAAGTAAGTAAAAAGTGACTTATCGAAAACCACATAGTTAAATTAATAATTGTTTATGAAATCTTTTTATTCAAACATTAAAAACTCCATATTACTATTCTATTGTTAAACTGAAATAAGTCAACAAACACATCAAATAAACAATCCAAAACACTGTAGTTATAAGAGGACGAAACAATGTGGCTTTTAATATGCATATACATGAAAACTTCTTTGAAATGGTGTCACAAATATGTAAATAAATTGTAATAAGATTTTTCTATTACTTATACGCTATTGGAAGATGGATCGCTATCCAAATATCCCTATGAGCTTTTTTCGTAGAGACATTGATACGTTCAATCAATTATGAATGTCAAGTGTCTCCTTTTGGGTCATTTTCAAGCACCTTTGGTTGTTTAAGAGGGTCCAATATTTATTCTAATAGGATAGCAATTTCTAAAGTATCTTTATAATTCTTTGAATACAAAATATTGTATAAATTATCTAACATTATGGGAACATGGGATGACATAAGTTTACATAAGTTGCTATGAAATTCTCTAATTTAGTCATACAATATTGGAAGATCGTAAGTATACAATTATTCCTATGAGTTTTTTCTTATAGCTAGACATTGACACTTTTAATTAGGGATAAATTTTTTAACCGAAAAATCAAATCGGAACCGGTTGGAACCGATTAGTGGGATTCGGTCAGATTTTCGGTTTCCCAATCCATCATTTTCAGTTTTCGGTTCTTTTGATTTGGTCGGTTTCGGTACCGAACATTTTCTTAGATAATGCATTTCCTAGTAGAAGCGAACCGGAATCGGAACCGGTTAGTGGTATTCAGTTCAATTCTCAGTTCCCCATTTACTCCTTAACTGCTTTTCGGTTCTCCCGATTCTAGTCCACATCCCTATCTTTAATCAATTATGGACGTCTAGTGTGTCACTTTTTAGGGTCATTTTCAAGCACCTTCAACAATTTTAGGCTCCAATATTCTAATATGAGAAGCATTTCTTTGATGGTTATCTTGTAGACATCGACACCTTTGATTAGTTATGTATTTCTAGTGTGTTCCCAAATTATACTACTAATGGTATATGGGGATACCCCATACATAAAGAACTATACAGTAACACTAAGGAAGGCTCAACCAAATCGGTAAGCCCATGACTAACCATGTCGGTTTCCTTTAGCAGTCCTGAACAACAACACAATCGACAAGGCAATATCTTATATTAAGAAACTATTCAAGCAAGTACCCATGCCATATCCCAGGAAACATGGAAAAGGCATTAATATTATATTAGAGGGTAATACTCTTGCAACCTCCGGACAACATCATAATCTGGTCAAAAGCAATAACCAAGATTCTTTCATCAATATATAGATACCTCGAAAAACGTTGGTAAGGCTAGAACACCTTCATTAACAATTAAGCAATTTCAATATCCGATATCTAACTTACGCATCGGAGAGCAATATCGGGCCAGTCCCTCGATAGTGCTTCCTAATCTAGTGTTAACTTGTTTTGTAAAGTAACTTCCTTTGAAGCACCGTCAAATGAACCATCTAGTGCATCAACCCTCAGTCTATGAAGCTACATAACATCATTGGCGCCATCCAAAATCAATATGCAAGATAAGCAAGCAACTTCTCATCCAATATCAGACTTGCCGTTTAGCCCAATCAATCTAATATCAGGTTTCACCCCGAATGCAATGGCATCGCCAAGCACCACCCTGCCATTTCTAACAATATCTACATAAACAACAACGATCCTCTCTCCGAAAAGTGTGCATCCTGATAAAGTATCGCGTAGGAAATCACAAGTAAAGGCAAGGACAACCAACCAAACAAAATCGGTCATAGTAGAAACAACGAGTAGCTCCAGCATAAGAGAACAAAACACGTCTAAAAGGTCATCTAAGTAAACTCCTCGAGATAATGAGTTAACCATGCAAGTTATATCACCCCTTTTAAAGAAACATTTGGCAACTACCACAATACCAATGCAACATATCGTTCAACCATATATGCAAATACCACCACCATTCCCGTACGCATAATACCAGACATTTTGGCTGCAACAATCCCAACAAGCATACATACCCCCTGCGATTTTTGGAAGCCAACCAATACCACAAATAAAATGGCCACAACAAGCAACAAACAATGACACACCTCCAAAAAGAAACAAAAACACCAACCATTATCGCGTCCTTTGATCGGATAATTCACCCCTCATAAGAAGTATCCAGGAATACCAACTGCCGGTGGGCACGAACTTACCCAAAATTTTGAAATATGACGGATCGGGCGATCTCGACAATCATATCGAAAACTATACATGGACAATTGATGCCTACTACCTAGATCAAAAATAACGGTGTATATTCTTCCCAACCACACTGTCAGGAACGGCAAGTCATTGGTATAAAATCCTACCAGTGGAAAGTATACACGACTTCAACCATCTACGAGAAGAGTTCGTAGGACATTTCATACAACATAGAAAATACACAACGGATTCTTAAGCCATATTAGGATGTAGGAAACGAGCGAATGAATCATTACATTCCTTTGTGTATCTATTCAACAAAGCAACGCTCAACGTTCCAGAATGAGCATACAACATGGTAATTGGTGCTTTCACCTACGGATTATGTCCTGGCGTTTTGTTCAAAAAACTAGTCGGCAAGCCACCTAAGTCCACGTAAGAAATGATGGAAGAGGTTCATCGTTTCATGAAGCAAGAAGAAGCGACGCCCGAAAAAATAAAGAATGATCAAGGGGATATGATGTTCATTAACAAAGACACATGTATGCGATGCGTCAAATCGCCAAACCAAGGATATCAAAGATATGGTAACACCAAGATGTAACGACAAGTCACGTTCCTATAGCAAGGGTGAAACTACTCGCGAACAAGAAGTGGGGGCAGAAATTAAGTGGCAACAATTCCCGAGAGCAAAAAGAACAACAGAGCGAAGCAAGGATACAAGTCGATCAGTAGGGAACATAGAAAATATTGCAAGTTCCATGAATCTACCAGGCATGATACCATCGAGTGTATTATGCTCAAAAGGGAATTAGAAACTAAAATCCAAGTAAGGAAGATAAGTGATCTGGTAAGAGGGCTCCGCTCTAAACAACTGGAGAGTATTGCGCAAGTGGAACTCAAAATCAAGAGTTCAAGAAAGAGCAAGATTTTCATGTTCATACAACAAGATAAATTAGAAGCAATTCATGGTTGGGAGGGAGACACGTTCATATTTGATGAATGGGACTATAATAGAAATAATCATCGAGAAGACAGCTGGTAATCATAGGAGGACTTATAGGGAAAAAGTATGTAAGTGGCATATACATGGATAGTGGCAGCTCTATGGATGTTATTTACACGCACTATTACAAACAACTTCCAAGCCAAATACAAAAGAAGATAGAACCGCCAGATACACACCTGATAAGTTTTGTCGGCCACGGTGTATGGCCAGAAGGTACGATAACCCTGCCACTAATGTTAGTCGATTACAACAATGGTAGGAACGACACCTAAGATATAAGGTTTGTTGTCATTACTGCATAATCACCGTATGATGTTATATTCGAAAGACCCACAATACACAAATTTAGGTTCATTGTCTCCACCATTCATGGAGTGGTCAAATTCAACACGATGTCAGGAGTCAGCACCATCCCAACAAAAAGAAAAGTAGGAATAATAGAACAAAATAAAGATTAATAAAGTGAATAGAATGACCAACGAGTTATCCTACATTTACGATTTGGGCAGCCGTTAAAATTTGATCAGGAGAATGTATTGAGCAATAAAGATGATAAAAACGAAGAAGAGAAAAAGCTAGAAAAAATGAGAGAAAATTGGGTGGATGATGGAAACCTAGAACAAGTAATTGAAATGTTAGCAAAAACCACTATGTTCCTAATCTTGGAGCAAGAGGTCTTAGTCACCGTAGGAGAATTCACTTAGGCAATGAAGGTAATTGCTAATAGCAAAGGCGTTGCTTGCTACACACCCAAATTTAAGCAAGAAATGGTAGCATGGATTCGAACTAAGCCAAGAGGGTTATAAATTTTTCTTGATAAAAGAAAGTAGGAGAAAAATTCGGAAGACGAAGAAGAAAATAAATCTAGGACCGGATGAAATCAACGCAAACATAAGCTGACCACCAATGCCAAGAGTCTACGATTTATTTACGACATAAAAACAAAGAAAGATACGAAGAAGGTTGTTCCATCCACAAGACAACACCAACAAAGTTTGAACGCATTTATCATCGTGCATGGGGCAGGAAGAAATGACATACCGAAAGAACGGACAAACTGGCGAGCTATTAATAAAAATGAAAAGTAGGGATTATAATAAGGTACATGTAACACCCATTCCAGGTATGTTTCTTCTGGGAGTTATATCATTTTAGATTCTCAGAATGTGGGATTTTATTTACCACGATATGGTGGTGGAGGAGCACCACGACGTGGTCATAACAGAAAAGAAATGCACATCTTGTATCCACCACGACGTGGAAAGGCCATGGCCACGACGTGGCAGGGACTGGAGTGCAAAACCCTAATTCTCGGGCCTAGGGCCCTATTTAAGGGATGTGGTGGCTAGATTTTGTCCATCATTAGCCTCCTTCACTCCCCAAAGTCCAGAAACCAACCCTAGCCTCCTTATAATCATCTTGAAGCTCATTTGTGGTGTTTGGTGGCTTTGAAGAAGGAAGAGAGGTGCTTTAAGTGCAAGGATTCAAAAAGCAAGCTCTTCAATACCTTTTTATGCATATTCCGGACCTTTGTAAGTCCACAAGCTCATATATTTTTGTCCAACCTTCCTAGATCTAGGTTTTGAAGCATATTTCTTCATGTTTGTGTTGCTTTGAGTGGATGGATCCAATAAAGTTGGAAACTTTATGGATCCTTGAGATCCTAATGTGGTCATATACTCCATATATGAAGTTGTATAAAGTTTTAGTACATGCATGGTGTTTTTGACCTCATTATTCTCTTTTAACCTAACTTGAGTGCATGAAATGCATTGGACATGCATGTCCACAAAGAAAATATTGTTATGATGCTTATGAGTGTTAGGAGGCTTTCTGGAAAGTATGAGTATGAGGCTTAATGGATTAAGGGTTTAATCTATTAAGATATCCAATTCAGATCCCACGATGTGGTGGTATGCTCACTGCGACGTGGTGGTGAGATTTCTCGTGACTCTTTTGTCGTGAAGCTACCACAACGTGGTCTATGGTTAGCCATGATGTGGCAGCCAACTAAGGTTGAATTTGACCGTTGACTTTTAACCAGGTTGAATTTTTGGTCAACTTGAGGATTTTAGGTTGTAGATCAAGGATTTTCCTCTAATTGATGTATAGGTGGTGCGTAGTACCAGTCCTTACTTCTGTGTAAGATGTAGTATTTTTCTGATCATCTGTGAGGTGAATTTTCTCACTATACTTTGTACTGCAGTATATATCCTTTGTATGTTAGGACCTTGATATGTTGTAATGATCTGTTAGACAGTTAGATCTGTTATCATTACATGTGTGCTTGTTATTTTTATTTTCATGTGTCAACATATTGTGGTTGGGTTGAGGTGGTCCAACTATGTGTTGATGATCAAAAGGCCCGGGCGGTCCAGTTTATTACTCTAGGCCCAAGGGGAGCAGTCTAGCTTGATATTGTAGGCTCCAGAGAGCGGTCTATCTTTGTTCTAAAGTCTCATAGGGTGGTCCAACTTTATATTGAAGGCACATCTGGCGGTCCTATACACACACATCAAAAGTTTTATGATTCAAGATTCCGTATTGTTTTTCTTATAACTTTGATTTTTAATTGTGGTTTATGAACAAATGGTTTTGACTTGTTAGGACAATCTAACGGAGCAGGAACAACATTTTTAATCTTAATTATGCAAATATGTATAATTAAGATACGAGTGATTATGTCCTTAATCATTGAAGTGACAGTTAATTGGTAAAAATATCGTGTATACAACAGTTATCTTAAACAGGTAGCTCGGTCAGCCGACTACTTTTTTTTGTCATAGCAACATATTGGCCATGGCTACCTGGATAGCCAAATATGAAACAATTATTCTTAAACAAGTTTCTCATCATCCGACTACTTAAAAATTTCTTGGTCATTGAAACATATTGACCATGGCAACCAGGTTAGCCAAATATGCAACAATTATTCTTAAACAAGTAGTTCGGTTAGCCGACTATTCAAAACTTTATTGGTCATAGCAGCATATTAACCATGGCTACCCAGATAGAAAATATGCAACAATTATTCTTAAAAACATAGCTCGATCAGCCGATTACTTAAATTCTTTTGGTCATAGAAACATATTGACCATGGTACCCGGATAGCCAAGTGTGAAACGATTACCCATAAAAGGTAGCTCGGTCAGCTAACTACTTAGATATTTTGGTCACAATAATATATTAACCACAACTACTAGGTCAACCAAATACGCAACATTTATAGCCTAGCCAATCGAATAACCATGAATTTTAGATAGAGAATATCAATAAAAATGCAAACACTATAGATTTCCGAGTATTTTGGCTCGCCAACTATTTGGCGGGTGATATTCGTACAACAATCGAAGACATTCAACAAGCTAGATTACTCTCCAAGAAGTTAGGCCTGTAAAATACTGAGAGGATTTGACCAGAAACCTAGAAACACATCTTAGCAAGAACATGACAATTATGCCAATCACTTAAAAAGACTTAGTCTCCAACAACCAGCAAGTCAACATATTCAGCAACCCACATAAACAAACAACGTAAAATCAAAAGGGGCAATCCAAGCAGATGGGAGAAACAAATAATCATCACAATGACAAAAAGATCATGGATACCAAGAGAGATGTTCAAGAAATTAGATAATACTGAGAAACACCAAAATTCAACAATATAACAACAAGAATCAAAAGACAATCTAGCGACCCGCAAAGGGAAACCAATATCCACAAATTATAAAGACCAACAAAACAATTGTTAAAACCATACCAATACCATCTAATGGCCACCATCTCTCAAACATTCTCACCACCACCACCACTCATAGATGCATCATCTCCGGTACGACTTGACATAAAAGACTTAAGATCAACAACCGAACCCACCGGGAAGCCAAGCTCCGACAATAAATCTCCACACAACAAGGTACAAAAGGCATCTTTCATTCGTTGTAGACGTGTGGGATCATAAAATGGAACCTTGGTCTTAGCAAGACCTAGGGAATGCTCTTCGTTCACCAGCTGATAACCCTGCCTTTTCCCAAACTCAGTGCATATCAACTCAAGTGCCCGATTCACATCACAAAAGGAAGAATCATCGAAAACCCTATCAACCACCTTGCATATACCCTTGAATAACACCCATCTCATATCTTCCTCCAGTATTTGAACCTAACTGATCAAACCAGTCACGCTTACTTAATGGTCGGTATTCTTCAACACTAACTCCTCGATATCACTTTTAAGCTTCCGGACACCCAATTATAGAATGGCTACTTTGTCAATGTAACCAACTCTCTCCAACTCCAACGAAGCCACCTTACCCTGCAAGAGCAACATCTCTTCTTCCAAATGACAATTATCAGCTACCTTACTCTCCAATATCACTTTCTCCTCCTTCAACAACCTTACTTCACCTTTCAAAGCCTCTAACTCCGACTTAGGAACTGTAGGAGCACTCGAGCTCGCTCCATCTAGCTCAACAACTCTTTTGGAAATATGCACAAATTTATCCTAGAACAAGTTAAAATTTCAAGATATACTTGGGGAAGGAATGATAAATGGCTTAACAATATTAGCTACCACATTAAACTCATCTCGTAAATCATGATTTTCATGGTGTAACTCTGCATTTTCATCGCACCGGTTCATAATCTCACTTCCCACGGCTAGATTTTCGACAAGATTAACTTTAAAAATGTCCTGGATATTTTCTCGGTGTCTACTGCCCAAACAAATCTGAGTCCTGGGAGAGGAAAAATTCTCAAAAAAACGACATTGCGACTTTTGGATTCAAGAAACTTTGATTCTGACGATACCCCCAAACGGGCCATAAACGAGACCTTTAGGATGAGGAACGTTTGAATATAAAGTACGAATCATAGTGTTTAAACGATCAATGTAAGATGAAGTCATGTTCATCGCAATGATACTTGTGAATAAGTGAAAAACAGTATGATCCAGAGAATAGGATTGCTTTATAACGCCATCGGAACTGCTACTCTCTCCACCAGATACAACCATAGCAAAAGCAGTTGAGGCCACTACTCCCCTAGCACTTTCTAAGGAACCAAACAAGTATCATTAACATCTTCATCACCAACAACTATCTTGAAAGTACCACCACTTGGGGGATCACTGTTACCGCCCACATTAGAATCATATGAATCACAAATATGAATAGAATAATGAGACTTTTCACCATCTTCATCATCATTATCCTCATTGTTACCTTCTTCCCCGTCACCACTCATGTTATCATCTAGATAGGCAACTCAAAATCATCAAAAGAAATATCCTTATCATAAATCTTTCCCTCAACAAATCCCCACAAGAGAAAGGGGACTCGGCCACCATCTGCACAACAATGCAAGAACGAAACATTCAAGTGATTGACCAAAAATGAAACCCCAAGCACAAATAGTTAAGAAAAAAGGAAAGAAGTAAAGGGAAAACTTATTCCTCGAACATACAAAGCAAAAATAACCCCCATACGATTCCATTGTGGACTAATGCCCACTTGCCCGAACACTGATTCAGGAAATTTTTTCATTGACACACCCAACCTAGAGATTTTGGATGTGTCTTTCCCAAGATTGGGTGTCTTGTCAAGTTTTTCGTCTTCAATAGTGCCACGAGAAAGAAAAACCTTTGGATAAGCAAACTGTGAAGCATCTAGCCAGATAAAATCATTCTTCATTCTTTTAACGGATTTTGAGAGACTGTTTATATAGCTTTTCCCCCCAGAATGAAAATAGAACCAAGAACCACTACTACATATGTGAAAGAAGTATTAAAACAAATACACCAATGGTACAACGAGAGAGGCATGACACAAAACCTCAAAACAAATTATTTTGGATATGGAATTCAACTTTAGTTGGCATCTATGAATCTTATAAGCCTTGATTGCTTGTCTAAAGAATGATGAAGGATGAACCCTCAAACCTATTTTATAATAATAAAAATAAAACCCTATCTTACCTGGAGGTAGATGGTCAGTAGTGGCACCCGCACCGAGAATCGTAGCATCGTATTCTTCAAAAAGGTGATACTTTTGAGAAATTTGAACGAGTCGATCACGAGAAACTATAGAGTGCAAAATAGGCATGGAAAATTGAGACATTTTTCTTAGAATAAACAATGTTACAATGGGACACTGAAGCAATTAAGATAAGATATAAAGAAAAAACTGATGGGATGGATATTAATAAGAGAAAAAAGACGGGAGTGCATATTCCTGGTACATCAGTTGCCGCAGCGGTTGCACGAGTGCAAAGATGTGTATAACCTATGATGGACGGTTCCTTTTATGGATTAACTGAAGGCTATTTAAAGCCTAACTATTAAAACCTGTTGAGTACCAACCTTTAACAATTGGGATGGAGGGATTAAAGGTGTATGCGGGTAGCCCATACATAAAGAAGTATACGGTGGCACTAAGGAAGGCTCAACCAAGCCTGTAATCCCATGACTAACCAGAACGGTTTCCTTTAGCAGGACATAACAACTACACAAGCGACAAGGCAATATCTAATATCAATAAATTATTCAAGCAAGTACCCATGCCATATTTCGGGAAACATGAATATAACGTCGTTAGTTTTACCCAATTTTTTTTATTTTTAAACACTTTTTAACAGAATACGTTAGCAGAAGACTTGGTTATTTAAAACTCATGTTTTAAACAAACCACACATTACCATCTTTCAAAAACAACCCAATTAAATTTGTTTAAGTTTATGAAAACCATTATTGAACAAAAAGTAACAACAAAAACATGTCCAAGTGGTATCGGCTAAATATAAACATACTACCCAAAGATAAATGTCCCCAACCTCACCAATCCAAGCTCCTAAGCTACCTGTACCGAGCACATGGGACAAAGAACAAGAAACAAGTGGCAACCCCTACTGAGTGAGTTAATACAAGTTATATATAGTCGTAGGGAAAACGTAAATTTCCCAAACGGGTCAACAATTCAGTTTATGACATAACAACATTAGACAACAATACTCCTTACTCACATATACAATACATATAACAACAAATTCATCACATACCACTAAATCATAACATATCACCAATAGCATAACTGTAACACTTGGAATCCTGGTATGTTCATTATTGCCCCTTGTGTATTGATAAATTGCATTTTGGTCCTTGTGTTGTATGTGGCGTACCACATGGTATGCTTGGCGTACAAGCTGCAAAGTGAGTATGCGGGGCGTAACACATGGTACGCTTAGCGTACTCATGCGAGGGTTAGACGGGGTTCCAGAAACGTATCCGGGGCGTACATCCATGTACGCGGGGCGTACGCGTGCTTTAATGAAATCCCTAATTTCGGGGTTGGACACTATATAATCACCTTTATGGCTTATGAAACCCTCATTTCTCAGCCTCCTCTGATCTTTTAGCCTCATATTCGAAACCCTAAGCCTCTCCTTTGTGTTTTGAGCTCATTGTGTCCATTTTGGTGTGTTTTGGTCCATATTCAAGAAGTAGAAGCTTGGTGCAAGGTGGTGGATCAAGGAAGAGCTTGTGGATATTGATTATTTGCTTCATTTCCAGCGTGTTTGAGGTAAAAAGCTATGAACTTGATCATTAATGGCCTAGATCTATATATATGAGTTTTGGTTTGTAACATCCATAAAATTTCATAAAATTTAAACTTTTCAAAACAACCCTTTTTCTATAGAAGTGTTTACAAAAAACCATTGTTCCCAAAACATTACTTAAAAATCAGTATCTCTTTCAACATAGTTTTCAAAACATTCACATTATTAGAGTTTCCTAGAAATCATAAGTCCAAAACGCGAGGATGTGTACGGTCACGCCTTCACCTTGCTACGATCCACTGAAGTACCTGAAACCATAAACCAAAACTGTAAGCACAAAGCTTAGTGAGTTTCCCCCAAACTACCAACACCCAACCAAATAACACATACAAATAACAAACAACATGCATACAAAGCCTTCAGCCTGTCTGGACAGCCACACCGAGCCTTCAGCCTGTCTGGACCGCTCACAGAACCTTCAGCATGTCTGGACCGCCTCACCGGGCCTTCAGCCTGTCTGGACTGTTCTCCGGGCCTTCGGCCTGACTAGTCCGCCTCACAGGCCTTCAGTCTATCCGAGCCGCCCTGGGTCTGTTGGCCTTCAGCACTAAGCAGGACCGCCTCAACCCAACCATACATACAAACCATGTCGACATATACATAACAGATAAGCATACATATAACATACCGATATAAATATTATCGGGTTTGTTGACTGGCAGCACAAAGCAGGACAGTCTCAACCCAACCATACTACATCAAAACATACTACCGGTAAACATATAGCCAGAACAGATAACAGGCAGATCTAACAGCTCACTACGCATAACGTCATCCTATGTACCGGATACAGATCTAACAGATCACCACAACACTCAATCATACAATAAACCAGGATAACAATCCAAAGGGCCGGCATTGGTGTCATCGACCCGTAAGTACAGTGAGGACAACTCACCTCGAATGCAGAAGCTCCCCGAAAGAAATCCCTAGTTGCTGCCCAGCCGGCTTCCCGAGCTATCAATACCAACAACACACCCAATTAGAAATTTGGTTCCATGCTATAATCCATAATTCATACTTGGGGTAAAATGACCATTTTACCCCTGACCCAACATGCACCAAAACTGAGACCCAAAACCAAAAGATCCACAAAGGCCCACTAATGGTCTAATTTTACAAATTGGGCCTAACCCCATATGGGCCTTATTCTAAGCCCATAATTTTCCTTATTACAATTCAAATTACTTCAAGCACCCCTTGAGAAAAACTTGGTCAAAGACATAAATCGAAAGTCAAAGTCAACGACCCAAGTTGACCCAACTCGTCGAGTTATCTTGCAACTCGTCGATTTTCTCCATCAACTGCACAGATCGTGAAAAACCAAGTCAAATCGCCGAGTTGACCACAAACTCGCCGAGTTCCTCTATCAGTCTGAAAATGTCGGGGAAAACCGAGCCAACTCGCCGATTTTATCCAACAAACTCGTCGAGTTCACCAGAAATCCACCCCTTAACACATTAAGCACTTAATCCATAGGGACATGACTCCAAAACATAGATCTGAATTCCTTGAGCTGGAAAACCATGTAAAGTTGCCAACTTTACATTCATGCATGTCTAAATGAAACTCTTAAGATTGGAATGGACTTAACAATTGACTTAATGCATGCATGACACCAAAATCCTCATAAAGTTTGCACCTTTAAGCTCAAAGGTACCAAAACCAACTCAGATCTGAAAGTACAATCCCTCAAATGACTTCACTCCATCATCATCCCCAAAAGAAGGCCAAAACACAACAAAACCCAAAATAAGGAGATCTAATCATCTACAAGTCAAGGTATGAACTTGATACCTTAGAATGAGTGCAAGAAATGGAGTGATTCTGGATCCAAGACTTCCTTCCCCAAGCTAGAAACTTCAAGATCTTCTAATTCCTTCACAATGCTCAAAAAGAACACCAAACTTCCTTCCAAGGCTCCAAAATCTTGACAATGAAGGTTATAACTCGTTTTAGGGTTTGGAAAATAATGAAGGCTGATAAGGATGCCATCAAAAGGACATAAGGTTCTTAAATAGGGTGCAAGACCCTAAAAATTAGGGTTTCCTTCCCAGCTGCCAACTCGTCGAGTTGAGGCTCCCCAACTCGTCGAGTTAGTTCATTAAACCTTCGCAATCCGCCCATCTTCAACACGGCGAGTTGGTCCCTCGAGTTGACCTAGAATTAGGGTCATTCTCAACAACTTCTCTTCAAGATTTCGGATGTTACATGGTCCCTTTTTAACCCCATGAATGAGATCTAGTTGTTTGGTACCACTCCAGGAGCTTTGAGTTGCCACTCTTGGTGTTTATGAGGTTTAAGGTCCATAAAGTTGGCACCTTTAAGGTTTAGAATCATCCATGCATGAGATTAAGTCCATTTAATGAAAGTAGAGTGTTATATCTTGAAGTTGGGTTCTTTTGGGGCATACAAAGTCACCAAGTTAGTGACTTTATGGTTCTAGATGTTTATTAGGGTTGAGATATGTGATTTGGACTTCTGGACTTAAGCAATAAGAGCTTAAAGCGAAATTTGGCTTAATGAGTAAGTACGATGGGCATACAAGTCTGTACGCACAACGTACAAGCCTTTTTTCATGTACGCTTGGCGTACTACTGAGTACGCCCAACGTCCTCAATCAGGTGGGATTTTGAATATTGGGCTTCGAGTTTGGGCTTTCTTTTGGGCTTAGGTGTTTGAGTTCTTATTGGGCCGTCTGAGTGAAAGTGTTTTGGACTAGGAAAAATGGTTGGGCTTTAGGATAAGGCCCATGTAAGGGGTTTGGGCCCAATTTGGAAAATTGGGCATTGGTTGATTATTTGTCTTTTGGGCCTTTTAGATTATGAGTTGGGCCTTAGTCTTGGACCAAGCTAGGTTAGGGGTAAAATGGTCTTTTTACCCCAAGTATGGATTGTTGGATATGGTTTGGGACCCAGATGTTAACTGGTTGTTATTTTGGTATTGATTAGCTCGGGGATTCGTTGGACCAGAAGCCAGAGATTTTTAGTTAGATTCAACAGTCGAGGTGAGTTTCCTCACTGGGTTTAGTGGGTCTAACGCACCAATGACGACCCTTATTGATTATGCTAGGATGCTAGGAGTCTGCGTGACCCTTGCATGTGTTATGTACTGCTATGTATACTGGGCGTGGCTCGATGTCGGGCGAGGCCCGATGACTTAAACATATGCTATTGTTATATGATCATTGTATGTGTTAGCATGATTATGTGATATATATATATATATATATATATATATATATATATATATATATATATATATATATATATATATATATATATATATATATATATATATATATCGTGTATGCGTATATTGGGCGTGCCCTATGTCAGGCGGGGCCTAAGAATAACAGATATGTATACCGAGCGGGGCTCAATGTCGGGTAGGGCCCAATGTAGGGCGGGGGCCCATTATGTGATTTATTATGTGTGGTATGGGGTAGTTTGAGGAACTCACTAAGCTTTGTGCTTACAGTTTACAGTTTATGTTTCAGGTAGTTCCAGTTCCAAGGGGAAGAGCTCGGGTTGACTACATCGCACACACCACATGGATTCTGTTTTTGAGGTATCACTCTGATTGTTATGATGTTTGATATACTTATTTTCATTTGGGTTGTATGAATATTTTTTTGGAATATTGTTTTATTTAAATTAAAAATGAAATTTTTAGATCATATTTTGGGACGTTACAATAACATATCACAAAAAGCATCGCATAACACCAAAAGCATGTCACCAAAAGTATGTCACCAAAAGCATATCACCAAAAGTATGTCACCAAAAGCATATCACCAGAAGTATGTCACTAAAAGCATGTCACCAAAAGTATGTCATCAAAAGCATATCACCAAAAGTATGTCACCAAAAACATATCACAAAAATTATGTCACCAAAAGCATATCACCAAAAGTATGTCACCAAAAGCATGCCAACAAAATTATGTCACCTAAAGCATATCACCAAAAGTATATCACCAAAAGCAACACATATCAACAAAAGTGTCCTATGATAGGCATGAGTCTGTATGCACATCCTATCCCAACGGAATCCAGTTCACTACTCGGGTGCCCGCATTGTTGAATGCTCTAAGTGGCTCATGACTTCCACCCAAAACACCAACCCCATACACCCCTTTAACTACTCCGAATATGCGAAACACATGTGCTCCACGGTGTCGTTCAGGATTTGGTACCAATAGTGTTGTACATCCATAACACCACCCAATCCAACGTGATGTTTGTACTGGTTCTCCTCAGTAAGACCACACCACTAAAGTTCACGAACACTGTAACGACAATATTCATGTACCTTGTGTTGCAGGATCTTCTAGATAGACCACGCGACTAACACCCAAAATGTCTTAAGCTCTTTTTTATAGGTCCTCTTTCAACCTAATAGGTCACAAAAGGTATCCCAATAGGGTTTAAGGAAAGTGTCATAAACTACCCAACCCACTATGCAATGCCCCGTAAAATTCAAAAAACTAATCATAATAAACATGCAATTTCATATAAACAATTAGTATCATCATATTCATAAAATTCATCAACAATTCACCAAAGCATAGCCAACTATCATCATGTCAATTAAATTTATGCTAGCATACCATAAACATCATAATCATCACAATGGAGTCAAATATCAATTTAGACCCTATGCATGGCAACTAGAAAACATGCATATCAAATTAATACATCATACTCAAACACAAAACAATGGCTAATTTAGACATAAAGTGAATGTAACATCCGTAGATTCGGGATAGCCAATTAAAATAGAATAAACTATAAAAATGAAATTTTTATAGAATATTATTTAGGATAAATAATCTTAACCAAAGTTATAGTGTATGTGAAAAGGATTCCATACATATAAAGAACACTGAAATCTGACTTCGTATGAAGAAGTTATGCTTCTTCGAAGTTTCGCGATTGAACCGGCATGGCTCTGGGTATCGTAAAAAGTGAATTTTTGATAAAATACTTTTTAGCCTAATATATCCAAAGGAAATTTGTAGTAGTCATTAAACCGAGAGTGTGCTATAAAGAACATCCAAATCTGACTTCGTGAGAGGAAATTATAATTTTTCAAAGTTTCAGCGCAACAGTGCGGGCACAAAAATCTAAATTCTAACGGTTGATTGTTAGCCAAAACAATCTAAATGAGAATTGAAGATCTCGTGAATATGAACCCGTCTATAAAAAGACAGTCAAGAACGGAGTTTGTATGAAAAAGTTATGAATTTCGCACGGACTTTAACAACCTAAGCCAGTCTAAATATGAATTTATGTTGGAGCAAGAACTAGATTTTGAGGCCGTAATGAAAGTTGTAGATCTCGTTGAGAGCTTTCTGGGAATATAAAGAACGTCAAAAACAGAGCTCGTATGCAAAAGTTATGGACCTCCGTAGATTTCAGGAAAATACTTATGTTGGTGACGTGGCAGCACCGGAGTGCGCCATGTGGAAAATTGGCCGCCCACTCCTCCAAGAGACAAGGAAATGTGGCACCACGAAAAGGTGACAGGTGGTGACATTTCTAGAAGCAATGACGCGGATGAGCAGCAAGGCGAAACGTGGCAAATAACCAGTGGAGTCAGCAAGGTCAGAAGGCGCGACACGCTTATATTTTTTTGGCTATAAATACTCGCCTCCATATAATATTTCATTCCCATGCCCCTACAACCTCTGTATCGAGTTATCTCTGCACCTTTAGCACATTTTCCCTCAGATTGTTGTGCCCTGGCGAAGCCCTGCGACCCCTGAGGCATTCAACTAAGTAGTAGCCATCCAGTAGGAGCCCTACGAGTGCAATTTCCAAACTTTGGTCAGGAAGAACCTCTGTAAGTTAAGCTATAATCTTTTGCTTTCAGTGTAACTTATATTTATAGTCATAAGTTGTTATTATAAACCTATAAATAAGATTTATCAATTATTCCAAGTCATAATATTGATTGATCTACTTACGGAAGAGGTGCCTAGAATGGTCATGTTTGCTTGGTTGTTGGATTTCAGAGAGGCTATACGCCGAAATGGTCCTGTCTCCCAACTGTCCTGCCTGGCTGATCCTTACTTGATAGATCTTTATGTAAACATTGGGATTAGTGAAGAATCTAGATATGATTACTATAGTCACCAAGATTACGAAACTAGACTAAGGCTTAGTACTTTATGCGTTTAGGTCTTTTGAAAGTACGAAGCGAAGCGCTGCCAAAATCGTCAGTCATCTACGTTTATCAAGTGAGTGGATAGTCACTTTCATCTTACACATAGATATGAAGTATTTAGATAATTAAATGCTATGTGTGACTATTATCTACAATATGTGCTGGATGAACTTATATGATATGAGTTCACTCGATTTTATTATATAAGTATTTTCGTATACAAATATATATATATATATATATATATATATATATATAATATATATATATATATATATATATATATATATATATATATATATATATCGGATATTGATGGGTTATGAGAGATGGGGGATGAGAGATCAAAAATGATTAGGAGATTGCCCCGGCCCCTACTTGCGATGATTGCAATGTAGTCGTCTACTAGAGTATGGATGACGACCACGAACTAATCTAAACAACCCAGTGGAACACCTGCAGGTTTGCAACCTATAGGTGATGAATTTATGAGTCCAAAAGATTTACGAACCGTGTATTCATGCGATGTACTCTACCGATGAATTACAAGTTCAGGCGATGTACAAACCGTGTATTAATGCGATGTACTCTACCGAAGAATTACGAGTTCAGGTGATGTAAGAACCATGTATTCATACGACGTACTATACTGACGAATTAAGAGTTCATACGATGTAAGAACCATGTATTCAATGTGATGATAGGTGATGATTATATAAGTAGCAATGTAGATGATGATTCTTAGGAGATGATCTTCGAATAAATGTAAAAGAAACAGGGATGGATAATTGGGTTAATTTTTTGATAATTAAGCATATTAACTATATTATTATGGGTTAAAAACCCTATGTAGTCACCAGCTTTCCCAACCTGACCCACTCAGCTTCTTTGTATCACAGGTAGCGATACAAAGATACAAATACGATGACAGATTCAAGGAAATGTAGACTGGTAGTCTAAAATATTGTAAGGCCTCTTTATGCTTATGTTTTGTATCATATATGACATCCCAAGCTTTTTATAAATCAAAGAAAAACATTTCTTCGGAAATACTTTTACAGGACCAAATTACGCATTAATAAATAAACTCTGGTTTTAAATAAGCATAAATAAAAAAAATTAAATGGCTGTAAAAATGGGGATGTCACAATGAATCAATGATCCATATATGAAATGTACTTTTTTGAATTATGCACATTTAGTGAGTAAAACTACTAACTCATATTAGCCTTGATGAATCCTTTATTAACTTCAAGTATTGTGCTCCCTTCAAGTTGTCAAGACCTCACCTAATCACATATATCATCAAGTTACTAAGTGCATTCAAAGTCTGTAAGTTTACTTCATCTTATTTTACTTTTATATTATATTTTTTTATAATTCTATCCATGACCAATGTTTAGTGCTTTGATCATAAAACGGAATATACAACTCCAAACGGGATGATTCAGGACTTTCTAGAAACTACACTCGGTTTCCTACAACTTAATCAGTGTGTAGCATCAACCAATTCTGCCCATATTAACAGCTACAACTCTCGCAAGATGGGGAAAAGTTGTTGTGCAAAACTATGATATTTTCCAAAATCAACAAACACAAAAAGGCTTTATGTAACATCCTGTTTCGAGAAGTTTCTTATTTTGAGATTATGGAAAATAAATGGATCAAGTAAAGTCCTTGGGCTTCAATGAAATAGGGTTTAGACCCTATCGGATGTTGATAATATTATTTATGAGATCCAAGACCTTGGTTTGTGTTTTGGAGTCAAAGGGTAAAATGGGAAAAGTGATGTTTTGGAATTCTTTCATGAATTAAGGATTTTAATTTGGTATGTTTTAAGTCAAAGGTAATTACATTAAATTGTAGGGCTCTTCAATACATTTATATTCATATAAAGAACGCCGAAAACGAAGTTGAAACAAAGAAGTTACGGCTATTTAAAGTTGAAGTGGAAATTGGGGGGTTTGTCCTACGCAGGGCGTAACTACTACGCATGGCGTAACTAAAAATTATGCAAGGCGTAAATTGCTGATTTATGGACACGGGTTTAATAACCTACGCATGGCGTAGGTTATGTTATGCAAGGCATAATTGCGGCAGATCAAAACCCCAAAATCATTGGTTTTGAGCACTATGTAAGGGCCCTAAATTATGGGAAACCCTCTCGTGACCAACCTCCATCACCTAAGATCGTTCCTTGAGAAGCCCTAGCCTCCTATTACTTGTTTTTGAGCCTTGACATCATTTATGAGCTTATTTCTCCATTGGAAGGTTAAATCTTGAAGAGTAAGGTGGTGGTAAAGTGTATAGAAGAAGGGTTTAAGTATAGATCTAGCAAGGTTACTTCATTCTTGGACCATTGTGAGTAAAAATCTTCTAACTTTCTCATTGGTTTTATAGATCTAGTTATTAGTCATATTTTCCACTTTTTGGTCCATTGAGCTTGTGTTTTGGGAGCTGTAAGAACTTTGGCTCCTTTTGAGATATATGGAACACTCTTGGGACTTATTGGACTTGGAAAGTTATGCTTTGATGCTTGTTAATAAACCATGCAAGTTGTGTTAGCATTTTTGGTCATTTTAGTGTATAAAGTTTAGATCTTGAAAGTTTTTAACCTTGTTATGGATAAAGTTGGAAAATTTATATATCCATCTAAACATCATATTGAATTAGATCTGGAAGTTGGAGACTTGGACTTAATGGGTTAAGTTAAGAAAGATGCATTTTTGGTCCTTTTGAGACTTAAATACTATATATTGTTTGTTTGGACCATCCAAACGGACAAAAGTTGGAAACTTTATCCATTATGAAGCTATTAGGAACCAGATATGAGCTTTAAGTGAAAGATATTAACGTATTAAGTGCTTAAAATGAAATTTGGTAACAGACAATGTACGTGGAGTGTAATCTCAGCTATGCCCAACGTAGCCGGATTTTCACCTTTTTCTGGATAAGGCTCTACGCTCTGCATAGAGCAAGGTGTGCACCACTCGTAAGTCAACAGAAATTTGACCGTTGACTTTTTGACAAGTTTGAATTTTGGTCAACTGTGAGGGGTTGAGGACTTAGAAGGGCAAAATGGTATTTTTTTTCCAAATAAGGATTAGTCTTGGTATTTTGGACTTGATGAGTTGGGGTATTTAACTTAATTTCTAATTAAGGTTTGGTTTTTGGATATGCTTAGTGGGAGAGTCATTAGCACCAGCAGCTTGTGTGTGAGATCTATTCGTTTACCGATCGAGGTGAGTCTTCTCACCATACTCGTGGGTTGAAGACACCAATGTTGGCCCACTGATTTGTGTATGTAGGATGCACATGTATATGTGATTATTGTTGGTATGATTGCATGTTATATGCATAGAGCCGATTTGGGATCAGATTCATTACGGACTCAGGGTTGATACGGATCCGATGGAGCCGATCTGGGATCAGAGTCATTATGGACTTGGGGTTGATACGGACCCGATACATCTACGTGTTGTTATATTTGTTGTATGTGGTATTTTTGAAAACTCGCTAAGCTTTGTGCTTACGGTTTGTGGTTTAAATGTTTTCAGGTTTTTCTTATATTAAAGGAGGGGCACAAATCTATTGCATCACATCCATTAGATATTTCCACACATAATAACTTTTAACGTTACTCTGATAAATATTTTTGAATCAATTGGTTTATCCATATCTTTGAAGTTGTAATTTGAATAAATACTTTTATATTTAAATGAAAATTTTTGGTTTGAAATTTGGGACGTTTAAAGAAAATAAACTTTCTAAAAATATTTTTTATAAAGAAAGGGGTGCGATGCGTGCAATCAGCCGAGCTCAAGTAAGTGATTCTCAGAATACCCATACATGTTGATATGTTATATGTTATGGAATGTTTGCATGCTAGGATAAGGCTAAGGATATCTTTAAGAATTGCAGGATAGAATGGCCTGATTTGTGATGCCTTGTAGCCTAGGAGGAATTGGATGTTATGTTAGATTTTGAATCTATGTTGGTGGAATTGATTGTTAAGTGTATGTTTAAAAATTGTATACGGTTAGGATCATATAGCCCTAGAATGAGTGATTTAGCCTTATTTCCTTTTCCTCGGGTAGATTCATTTATTCGACAGCCTATTTGATCTTATATTGTGTATAATTTTCATGCATAAGGCAACCGACAATGTTAGTGGAAGTTCCTAGAATCGTAGACGCAAGTGAGTTGGAGGATGCCTTTTGTGATTTGTGGCCTATAAAGTGTTACTGCATGAATGTTGCTTATTATGTGCTTTGTGGGACTCTTATTGATGTAAGGTAACTATTAAATTAATATCTTAAGTTACATGTTGCAAAAGTTAAATAATCTTATAGTGATTGATTTGGCCCTATTACACAGCTCTTGTTTGAGTCAAACCATTTTAGGGTTGGGTCTTTTGGTCAAAAGATTATACAAGTTTTGTTGTATGTAATTGTATTCATGAAGTAGTTAGTTTACATTATAAGGATTCCTTCAACAACTGACGGCAGCGTGAGGTGGGGATCCTAGGAAGTTCCTTAGAGGAATCGATACGCTATTTAGTGGTGTATATTCATTTGAGAGCGGGTATATGTGATTGGATCGGGTGGTAGTGGAAATGAGTAGGTACTTAGTGGATCCGGAACGATTCTTAAGGAAATTAAAAATAGGTATGTAAGGTAGTATTGGTCCCATACTACTGAAAGTATAGGATCCATACTCGAATCGAGGAAAATTTCGGGGATTCTAAGGATCTGATGGATGGTAGATTGTGTGGTTTGGAACCATGATTCATAGCCGTGTGTTTCTATCTTTATTGGCTATTTGGTTATGGTTGTTCAGGCTGAGGATGTTCCTGGTGATTGTTTAGGCCTTAGTAGTCATATCAGTTTGGGGTTGAATGGTGCACACGTAGGTGAGTAAGTTGATTTTGAGTTCTTGAGCGCCTTGCTCGAGGTAGTGTCAGTTGAGTCGTGGGACTCAATAACGAAGCGATTGTGATGATCAGCTCGAGGATTACAGCCAAAGGATGAGTGACTGGCAGATGAATTGGGATGTCACTATCTACGATGCGGGTTACGTTCTTCCAGCTTTCTGTGTTTAGAGGAATGAGAGAGCATACATGTGTTTTTCAGAGTTGGGGTGTAAACCGAGCATGGGGCTAGATAGTTGAGGTTTTTGGTGGCAAGTATGGCAGTATGGAAATGCACAAGAGGATTCTTGTGGTATGGTTGCCTTGGGATGAGATCAAAGGTCTGCTTTCTTTAAATATAGTCATTTCATGGTGCTAGTTGGTTGTTTCAGGGATCAGGGAAGTGAATCGGGAATGAAAAAATTTTGTTGTCTCTGATGTATCCCGACTATGAGAATGATACCTCTTGTATTTATGAATGATTCTTGTGATGAATTGATGGTTGGGGATTTATAGGCAAGGTGTGTGGTAGTCCAATTGTTTCTAGATTTAGAATCGGTGTTATGAATGGAATGTGAGAATTATTGCTTGTGTATTTGTATGGGATTCTTGATGTTAGAAGCGGTTATGAATGGGGATTTCTGAGATCTCCACTTGAGATTCGGAATCTCCTTGAGGTTGGTTGCTCTTTATCTGGAGGATCATCTTGTGTTATGTTATACATTCCAAGACTCAGGGATGGTATGTGTCTGGTTGAGCCTGTTTGACATTTGGTTTGTTACAGTGTTAGTTTGTGGTAGTTCAAACTCTAAGTGGGGAGAACTGGGGTTTTACTGTTTGGAGTATCATCGACCTGCTTGAGTTTATGGTTTCAAAATAATAGATCACATGTATCTGCGGTTCCGGTATGTGAGATATTGGTTCAAGATTTGGTGAAAACGGGGTGCGGAGCAAGTTGCCATCAGATGTATGTGCTCAAGAATACATGATTTGTCTTCACAGTAGGAAGCTGTTGGATAAGAGCTCGTTGTATCCAGTGGTTTCTTTCGGGATCACCGATGATTAGGTCATGTGGCATTTGGGTCGCTAAGGTTGAGTATCGGTTGTTGATGGATTTTTTGGCTCGTTGTATAGATTGCTATCCATAGTCTAGGATGAGCAGTCGATGACCTGTCAATCAAATTCAGAGTTTGGTATGTGTTGTTCCATATGGGCTTTATTCAGTAATGTATTGGATCAATAGTGGATTAGATTAGTGGATTAGTTAAGTATCGGTTTTTGAGGGATTTGTTGGCTCGTTGTACATATTGTTGTATATTGTACCTTTTGGGTTATGGGTATGACTACCCTCAATTGTTGGTTATGGAAGTATTATTCATAGCGGGCTCGGGTTTGCAAGCTGTCCTTGGTTATGGGAGTTCGAAAGTCAGAGCGGTATTGTTTAGTTTTTTAGGTGTAGCTTTAGATCTACGTGGAATCCAATTTTGGCATGTCATGTCGGTAGGGTTGGTATCTGGATTGATCCGACCAGATTTTAGCAACATTTATGGATAACTTTGGAAGTTTTATCAAGCTAGATACGTATTGGTGGAATCAGTTCAATTTCAGTCAAGGGGTAGGATCTTGTTTCATTCATTCATGAGGATGTTTCAGTTGATGATTGAGGTTTGTCATTTCGTTAGATCTACTACTACTTCACCATTTGGGTAAGGTTGGGAGGAAAAAGGAATGCAGTAGATCTATGGTTGGTTATGGGTTCTCTTGAGGGTGTGTATTGTGGTATGTTCATTAGATATTGTCGTGAGGGGTGTATGTGGACTGAACAAGATAGCAAAGGATCACTTGGTTCGAATTATAGGTATGGTTCTTATTTGGGTTATAACCTTTGAATTGGAACAAGAGTACAACAACCTATATGTTGCTTTGGTTGTGTGTGTGACCATCTTTTTGTATAATTTTACGTTGGTAGCAGCCTGTTCTGTTAAAAGATTTGTGTGTTATATAAGGGTATGGCTCGTGTGGTGTTTGATTAGTGTTAAGAGAGATATTATTTGGGTTCCTTCAAGTCATTGGGTTGATGGTTGTGTATATTTAGTCCCCTGTGGTGCTAGTCGTGAGTCTTCAGGCCAGTGATGGAATGATGGCAAGATTGGCGTAGTACCATGAGCTTATCATTTTAGTGGTTAAAAGGTGTCACGATGTATCGTGAACCAGTAGATGTATGATTCATATGGGTGGGACAAGGTAGTCATTTGTTTGAGACTCTTAGGTCTCGAATCTTTAGTCTTATTGGCATGTTTGGGTGTTAGTGCATTGTTGGGAGTCGGGATACTCAGTGACCTGTTGGTTTGGATCATGTGGACAGTAAATGTTTGTTGGGAGTAATAATTGTGCATCAGAAGTCTCTTGCTGAATTTTTGCAGTATGAACCCATTTGCTTGTGGGCTGTCTATTAGGAGTTGGTTACCAATGTTGGGTATCGATTCTGATATCTCGAGTCATGAAGTTCGTTGGAAATGTCTCGAGTGATTTGTTAGGTGGATGTACATGTTAGATGCCATTTTATGCATCTTTTAGGATAGTTTTTATTATCATTTAGTATCATATTTTGTACATTTTCATGTCATTTGTTTAAATAATGTTTGGCTCATGTATTTTATTAGAATTCTCGTACTGGTAGCATTTTAGTGTTAATTTTAGATAGTTCGAGTGAAGAGTACTTTGGGAGCATCTGGATGCATATTTGGAGCCTAAATGGAGTTGGAACTAAAGGAGGATGTTGATAAATGCTTGGAAGATGTTTTGGTAAAGAAAAAATCGACTAAGTTGATCACACGAAGATAGATTCTACAATCTGAAGCTAAAGGATGTTGCTAGCAGCTTTGACCCCCTGTCAATATTTTGACCATATCTCATGAAATGTAACTCTGATTGACGAGATTCAAAATGTTCTGAAAACTAGACACAATATTGGACGACTTTCATGTTTGTGAAAAAGGCCAAATCTGCGATTACATAGGACAAAAAAGCAATCGCATGTATGATCGCATGTTTTTCCTGCGATCACATGTTTGCCACGAAGTTTCCCAGGGTCAAAATAAGTCGTCTAGAAGTCATCTGAAGTGAAAACTCCAAACCTACGATCGCATATATATGTACATGCGATCTCATGTTGTCCAAAAAAGCCCAGAACAACAATGTGCGTCATTAAATCGGCCTGATACGCGTTTTTAAGGAAACCTGCGATCGCATAGGGCCTACCTGCGATTGCATGTTGTCAGTTACTTTCTCCGGAAGTTTCCACCTTGATTATAAATACAACCCTCATTATCAGATGCGGGGAGGAGACAGTTCCAGACGATGAAAACCACTTCTGAAGGCGATTTCTGATATCTTTCAGCGACTTTTGAAGATCTGAAGACTGCGAATCATCTCACACATTTAGTTTAGAAGATTTATCAGTAAATAGTTCTTTTATCTAGTTTAGTTTTGTTTTTGGCCATGTATGGCTAAACCTTAGTTTTCAGTTCTGCATAGACTAGTACTTTTCATGTGATTAGTTTTTAGATCTGGTTTTTGTTTGATGCTTCTATCTAGATTTTTCCATTTTGAACTTAATGAATGTTTGGTTTTAAATTCTTGTTAGTCTGATCACCTCGCTAGGGTTTTATCAATCCAGTTAATCAGTTAATAGAATCCGTAATTGTTCTTATCAACTAGTAAAACTAACAAGTATCAGATTAGTTTCGTGTATGGGATTTAACTCTGGTATAAACTGAAAAATCATACCTTTACGCTTTTCGAGCTTGTGAGAAGTATTGGGTATTGTTGGGAATTTTACACAGAACATAAAGTTGCTTTTCTGATTTAATTAAGAGTTTGTTTATTTGAACAGTAAAAAGTTAGGATTAATTCAAAGAGTTTGTTTTAGTTAACTAATTTAGGTAAAAGAGATTCTACTAGAGCTTGTTAGTTTTTCTCAATACCAACTTAGATATAATGCATTCTGAATAACCAGATCTGAACTGATTGCATGATTAGGAAAGTCGCAGCAGAACAGAAATCATTTTTAATATTGATTTTCGTTTAATTTAATATCACTGCATTTTTTAGTTTTTAGTTTTTAGTTTAATTTAAAATCCCCCTTTTATATTTTATGTTTCTTGACGAGAATGTGCTTGATGCAAAAAGGCATTGACCGTTAGGCTGTGTCCCTGAGGATTCGACCCTGCTTCCCTTATGTTATATTTTTAGTGCAACCAGCAGTGATTATTTTGTTTGTTTAATACGCCCGTGACAACGTGTTAACAGTACACCTGAGCTAATGAGGGATTTAGATGCAACGTGATATTCTTGGATTGACCATCATTATACTCGTGGGAGCAGCAGGTTAGTGAGGACTTGTCAGGAAGTCAAGTGGGTATTTAAGGTTTTTTGGCACAATTTCCGGATTTAGGATTGGGTGAAATTCACGATCAAGATGTTTTGATTATTCTTTATACATGGTTTGGTGGTGTTCCTAGTTTGGGAACTAGGGGTAGGTATAACGTTTGGATTACCATCAGTCCTAGGCTAAGGTTTCTAAAGTTTAGAATGATGGCTTCCCGGTTTCAGAAAGTATATTGACAGAGTTGGTTTGTGGTTGTAGTTCTGAGAGTTCCCGGTTTGAGTGCTTTTCTTTGGAACTCGGGTCATACAGTTAGGGAGAGAAAGGTAGTTGTTACTGTTGAGTATTTTAAATTTATTGGGTTGTTTGTTAGCAGCTGTGGGTTTACGAGTGTCATATCGAGTTTCTTTATAAGATGCCTTGATTTTGAAATGGTTAGATGGAGCTTATGGAATATGTTGGCGTTGTTTCAGAGATCCTAACCAATACAGATTTCGATGATGGAATCTAATTTAAGTGGGGGAGAGTTGTAACATCTTGTTTCGAGAAGTTTCTTATTTCGGGATTATGGACAATAAATGGATCAAGTAAAGGACTTGGGCTTCAATGGAATAGGGTTTAGACTCTATAGGATGTTGATAATATTGGTTATGAGATCCAAGCCATTAGTTTGTGTTTTGGAGTCAATGGGTAAAATAGGAAAGGTGATGTTTTAGATTTCTTTCATGAATTAAGGATTTTAGTTCGGTATGTTTTAAATCAAAGGTAATTAGATAGAATTATGGGGCTCTTCAATAGCTTTCCGTTCATATAAAGAACACCGAAAACGGCGTTAAAACGAAGAAGTCCAACTTGAATATACCACATAACTATCACTATCAGTTTACAATTTAAACTTCTGATGTTTTATGATGATTTTGATACATTCTGGTTTTATGGTTTGATGATATTTAAAACAATTGTTACTTTGATCTTTTATGAAAATATTTTAAATGTTTTACTTATGTTTCTAAAAGAAAATTTAGTTTTGAAATTTAGGATGTTACAAGTTGGTACAAAGCCAGGTGTGAGGGATTTGGATAAAAAATTCGTGTGATTCCAAACACAAACTAAGGTCTAAAAGATTTTATAACCCTTTTTGACAAAGGATTTTTATAAAAAAAAAAATACGGTGCATACAGTCAGCCGGAGTTCAGAAAGGAAAGTGATTCCTAAAATATTCATATTTGCTATATATGTTGATATTGAATTGTTAGAAATGCATGCTAGTATGTAGGCTAAGGATCTTTTCAGGAATTGCATATTACAATTGCTTGATATTTAAGATGCCATATTGCCTTAGAATTAACTTGTTATGTGCTATTTGAAGTTTATGTTAATGTTAACTATTTTTTAAGTGAATGCTTTAGCGTTGTACATAATTAATATTAAATAGCCTTAGAATGCTTGATTTAGCCTTAATACATGTTCCTTGTCTAGTTGTGAGCTTATGGTAGAATCACTTATTTGACTGTCTATCTAATCCTTGATTACGTACGACTTACATTCACGAGGCGATAATCGATATTAGTAGAAACTATTAGTGGTACGAGTGCGAGGGGTAGGAGGAATCATAAAAAGATAGTCTAGGTATATTAGTAGTGGGTGCTTTTATATGCACATACATGAATGATAGGACACTAAGTGGTGTTCATTTGGGATGACTTGGAACTTTAGACAATTCTTAAGATAACTACGCATAGGTGTGGAAGGTAGTATGAGACCATACTACCGAAAACAGAGGATACATATGTGGATCAGGAAGAGTCACAAAGTTTATGTGGAACCTGTAGGTGGAAATAGTATGGGAGTTAGCACTATGAATTTGTTATAACATATTCTCGTTTATTCCTACAATATGGTGATGACTCGTCATGGAGCTGGTGGATCAGGTTTGGGTTCGGACGTTGACGGCCAGGGAGGATCATGTCCGAGTGATATGGACCTGCATGACTTGGTCGCATATGATATTTCTAAATTCATACTAAGGAGATGCCCAATATGTTCGGGAGGATCAAGAACGAATTGATATCCATGTTCAATGTGTTATATCGCCTGCGTAGTCTCTACTTGAGTCGGTCAATCGAGGACCCGAGAGGTCATTTACCATGACTTAGCTGCTTGCCAGCCTCCCTTGTTTTTGGGAGAAATGAGATGATAGGCAGCATGCGATGGAGCGATGATGTGGAGATCACTTTCCTTACTAGCTTTTTCCAAGAGGAGGCACATGTTAGGTTCATTGTAAACCTATTATGTGATGGAGCTAGAGATTGGTGGGGTTAGATTGTTCAGGCCCTTAGGTCGAGTGTTTTTGAAACTTTGTCATGGGAGGACTTCATGAACACATTTTGAGAGGAGCATGTTCCTCCATTTGAGGTGAAAAAGATGAATCGAGAGTATCTGGCTCTCGAACATACCACAAAGTCGTTGGCTGAGATCATTGGGAAGTTTATGGAGAAAGTGTTCTTCCCTCAATATGTAGCGATGAAGGATATGAAGATGTCGTGATACTCAGATATGTTAAGGATTTAGGGATGAGCATTTGGACCGGGGAACCGGCCGGAACCGGAACCGATGGAACCGGTCGGACCGGGACCGGGACGATATTCTTGTGGATTTTTAGAACCAGGAACCGGTAGAACTGGCAAAAACCGGTAGAACTAGCAAAACCAGAACCATATGTTGCTATTTCTCGATGACTGGTTCCAACATTGAAGACACGGCAAGAACCGGTAGGAACCGGGAACCGGTAGAACCGGCGGTCCGATTCGGTTTTTAATTTCGGCCGGCTTCGGTTCCCGGGCCGAGTCCGGTCCGGGCTAGTTCCATTCGGGTCGGTTCCTTAATAAGGATCGATATTTGAGAGTTTGTTAGCATTGTCAGGTGCCATATACTTAACAATATGGTATAAGTAGCCCAGAAACGAGAGTTGGAGTTGGAGTCTCAAAAAAAGAGGAAATAAAATTAGTTATAGACATTAACGGTAGCAACCAAGAAATTCAAGGCTACCGATTAGCGTTCTAGTGGACAGAAAGTCCATAAACATGGAAAATACATAAAGACACATGATAGACCATGACGAGGGAGTAGATGCCACAAATGTGGAAAGGAGGGGAATTTCAGTAGGGATAGTAGGCAAGGTTTGTGGTCGTGCTACAACTACAACCATGTTGGTCACCTTCATTTTGTTTGTCCCTACTCACAGTATGCACAATGGAAGATCTAACGCCTGTGAATTGGAGGATCACTTACAGTCATCAATTGAGAGTTAAGGCCTTGAAGGCCAAGGCCCAAGGGTCGGGCCAACCAACTCACTATGGAGGAGGCTAGAGCAGCGACAAATGTTGTCACTAGTATGTATTCATTTATTTATTTATGATGTTCTTTCCTTTTTTGTAGTTACTGTTATGTATGTGATTTGGTATGTTCCTCGTCAATTCTATAACTATGTTAGTATTGTTTGGCTCTGGGGCGAGTCGTTCCTATGTTTCACTTGTATTCAACAGGAGCTTTGATGTTGCTCTTGGAACATTATACCACCCGCTAGCAGTCGAGGTAGCCGATGAACGTACTGTTTCAACTTCAAGGGTTTTTCGCAGTTGTGTGATAGAGATCTTCAGGGTGAGGTTTCCAATATACCTTATTCCCATTCCTATGGGCCAGAACAGTGTAGTGATTGGAATGGATTGGATGGTCGATTCATTGCTGAGATTGATTGCGATAGACATTAGGTGGTAGTTCGAACCCCAAGTGGGGGAGAGATGGTTATCATGGTGAGGGTGCCACATGTAGTTCGACTTTCTGCTCCAGGGTGAGGGCTAGGAGATATTTTCAATATAGTTTCACATAATTCTTAGCATATTTGTCGACACTCGGGAGGATAAAAAGAAGTCCATTGATGAGGTACCTCTAGTTTGAGAATTCCATGATGTTTTCCCCGAGAATTTTGACAGATGTGCATCCGCAGAGGCAGGTTGAGTTCATGATCTATTTGGTCCCCAGTGTTGCTCCGATAGCCAATACTCCATATCGTCTTGCACCCCCAGAGATGCAAGAGTTGTCGACACAGCTTCAGGAGCTATTAGAAAAGGATTTCATTCGACCGAGTAGTTCAGCATGGGGAGCGTTGATTTTTTTTATCAAGAGGAAGGATGCTTCGCACATGATGTGCATTGATTATAAGGAGATTAATAAGCTTACAGTGAAGAACCGTTATCCGTTGTCGAGGATCGACAACATCTATGACCATTTACAGGGAGAATCATGGTTCTCCAAGATTGATCTTCGTTCGAGGTATCAACATCAAATGAGGGTTAGATAGAAGGATATGTAGAAGACGGACTTTCAGACTAGGTATGGCCATTATGAGCTCGTATTGATGCCTTTTGGTCTCACTAATTTACCTAACGCATTCATGAATATGATGAACCAAGTGTGCAGACCCACGTTTCGATTGGGGATCGTGTTTATTGATGATATTTTGGTATTCTCTATGACCAAGTAGCAACATAATGAGCACCTGAGATAGGTACTCAAGGTTTTGAGGAGGAAGATGTTTTATGCTAAATTCTCCAAGTGCGACTTTGGTTGCAAAAGGTCCAGTTCTTGGGGTATCTGGCCTAGATTAAGTCAATGACGACGAATCCCTCTGGGATTTAGAGTTTTCTTGGTATAACAGGGTATTATCGAAGGTTCATTCAGTATTTCACCAAGAATTCAGTGCCATTGACCCATCTGACAAAGAAGAGCGTGAATTTTCATAGGGGTATTGATCAGTAGTCAGCGTTCGATACTCTGAGGCAGAGGTTATGTGAGTCTCTAGTATTGACCTTTCCTGGGGGTGGTGAAGATATGGTGGTTTATTATGATACATATATCATGTGTTTTCTCTTAAGATTTGGAGACACTATTTGTATGGGGTCCGATGTACCATCTACACTAACCAAAAGAGTTTGAGATATTTGATGGATTAACCGAATCTGAACATGAGGCAACGCAAATGTTAGACATAGTTGATTAAATGTATGTGTATTGCAGTATGTGGTATTTTTGAGAACTCAATAATCTTTATACTTATAATTATTGATTAAATATTTTTCAGGTAGTTCCGCTAATCGTGAGAGGGACCTCACTTGACTGTACCATACACACATTGCTGATAGTCTATGTTTTCGTTATTCTAATAGAGATTATGATATGGTCTTATGATTTTGAAACAATTTTATTACTTGGTTTTATGAAAATGATTTTGGATTTTTTTACTCCTTATTTTTTTAAGAAAATTTTGGTTTGAAATTTGGGACGTTATATGCCTACTTGGAAGAATTTGTGTGGTTGTCTGAGAGAGCTACTAATATGGTAGAGTTAGGAAAGACTCTGACAGTAGTGAGCCGATATTAGCTATGATGTTTATTGATATGATTTGATGTTAAACCATATTAAGCATTTTGAGAACATTGCCGACTAGTAGGATCCATATAAATGTATAAACATTTTGTTTGCAATATTTAAAGTTTCTCCAATATGATTTTCTAGATCTCTTGGGGTCATGTTGGAACTTAGCTTAAACAAAAGTCATTGGAAGCAAAAGTTGGGTTGTAAGGAGTAGATATGGCATAAGAAGTTGAAGGAGAAGGTGAACGTAAGATAAATTGTTGACCAATACACACTTTAGTATATATTCTATGTGTTAAAAGTGTATACACCATTTTTAAACAATGATTCATACATATGTGTGGTCAATCCAAGCAACTCTTACATGTTATATACACAAAAACCACATCAAGAATTGTTCACGTGGAAGATCGATTATTTATGTCTTGTACTGTTTATGAACCCTGGTAGAAGGTTTTTTTGGATGCCCTAATTTCAATGTTTGCATTTTAAATGTCTAGGTAGGAAGTGGAGCATAATAAAAAAATTCAACTACGTTTATATGATATTTTGACAGGAAGGACTGTATATATTTTCAGATGAATAGACGATGAATTAACTCTATAAGGATGTAAAAGCTTCTTAAAATTCATGGGGAGTTAAAGGATATAGCTGGAGTTAAATGATATATAATTAGAGTACAAGAAGAAAAAAATGATAGTATGGAGTTGGAAGAATATAAGTTTACAAATGTGATATAACTTAGAGTTGTTTGTCCGTTATAACTATTATTAACTTTTCACATTGTTCATTGTAATATGTATTTTGTTTGTGGAAATACATGTAATGACTTTGCCATAACCCACCACCCAATTTGGGAATTGGGATATGTCGAGATTTTCAATATATTTACTTAAATAAGTTAACCCGTTTAACTGTTTTAATTAAATGGGTTGCTTAGGCCGAAATAATCAACACAATACAACACGCCACCATGTTTAATAATTATTTTTATTAAATATTAATATATTAATTATTTTCTTATAGTGTCTGTGGGTATATTTAAAAAAAATGAACTTCTATGGTAAATTTGAGTATATACTAAAAAATCATGAAAATTTACCAAGATTCTTTAACATATAGAAAAAATAATATCGTATATCCACAATGTTTAATTCGCGTAATTATGTTACGGATCGTTTGAGAGTTGCTAACTGGGTTATAAGTTTTGACTGAGTTAACTTCTAACTGAAACTTGTTGTTTGATTTTGCATTTGACTAACTGTGCAAAATGAATATATTACCCTCAAACAACATTTTTTATAATAATTCCTTTACGATTTACCATTTAATTTATAACATTATATTTGTTATAACAACTTACATTATGTTTAAGTTGCTTAACAATATGTATGAGAGATATAAATATGAAATCCATGTTGAAGAGTCAACCTATCCATGCAACTAAAATCACTTAGATAGAACTGAAAATCAAAAAAATTTACCGTTGAAAAACGATCACCAAATTTTCAAATTTGCATATTAAAAATTATGTTCGAATAATTGAACTCATAATAATGTTGATTTATGATATTACTGTTTTGCCTTCAGTTTATCAGATCAATATAATCTCCCTCCATGTTCACATTTAAATATCATGTTCTTCACAAAGAAAGAGATACTCGTCAACAATGAATTATACCTATCAACTCTAAACTTCGTAATGCTCATATAAAAATCCCTAAATTTGAGAATAAATTCAATCAATTTGGAAAGCCGGTTAATGAACCAATTTCAGTTTTCTATTATGAGAATCAAGGCTACAAACCATTCGCCAGGTTTTATTAACTAATTTCAAGGGTATAAACCATTCAAATAAAATCATAATGGTTCAAGCAGGAAAACAAAAAATGGAAATATATAGCTTACCGGTGTTGGAGGAGGAAGACGATGCAAGAAATGACAGGGACGAGGGTGGGGACGACGACACTTCAGGGGGCGGTGATGAAGGTGGTGTCGCGGGAGAAAGTATGGAGAAAGGTGTGAGAAGCATTTTTGGGTAAAGAGAAGAAGGGAAAATAAGGGAGAAGGGGGTTTAGTTCTCGGTCAAGGATGTTCTTTTGAAGGATCGAGACAGACTATATGGACTGAGTAAGAGACAGTAATCGGTGTTATCAAACATGAGGACTGGACTGGGTCAGATAAAAAACTTCTAACCGGACCGAATAAAACTTAAATCAAACAGACCCTTAGTTTTCAGATATAATTAGGATTTTATATGCCTTGTGTTGGGGCGGTAGTAATAAATTTAAAAAGATGAATTCTTTTAGTAGCAATAGAAACTTAGGAGGACTTAAGTTGTCAAACCACAAAATTCATGAACCAAAGTCATGCATAGAAACTTAGGATGAATTAAGTTTCTAAAGCATAAAAGTCAAGGACCAAAGTCACCTAAAGAAAATCTATATCCTAATAAATAAAAATGTTTTTGCCACTTGTCATATTCTTATTTAATATGACACATGTAATTTTGTAGTATTTTTTAAATTAAATTAAATCCACATGTCAATTTATTGTTTTATTCAATTTTCATAAAAAACTAATTTATATATGAAATATATTCATTGTATTAAATGTGATAATAAATGCCAAAAACATATGTATCTTACTTTAGTTATTTTTATTACACAATGCTAAATTATAATATTAACATTTTTATGAATATCCAATAAATTTATGTTTGGTTCGAATTAGTTGTTATTCTTTATATATAATTTTAAACATTTATTAGTATAATATATTTTCTATTATATATATATATATATATATATATATATATATATATATATATATATATATATATAATAAACAATATATTTACTTTTGAGCACTTGTATTCTTTTGAATTTGAATAAGTCATATTTTTTTATTTATCCAATATCTTTATTACCAATGATTTATTACTTTTAGAAACCAAATTTTCGGTCCTTTATAAACCACTTAATTTTCGAAGATCTTAACAATGACATACAAATCGATTTGTAAGTGTAAGACGAAAATACAACAATTGAGTTTGAAATTTGTGATTTAGATGTCTATGAAAATTTGTGATTAAAAACAATTATTTAAAATATGTTAATAATTTTTTTATATTAATATAGATTTAATTATCTGTTCATCATTTCGTTTCTATTTATTTCTAAATTTTTATTTTAAAAAATGTTTTAACTTTTACATATTGATATTCTACACAATTATTTAAAATATGTCAATAATTTTTTTAATAGTATAGATTGAATTACTTACTTATTCATTATTGCGTTTGTATTTATTTCAAACTCTACTTGCAAAAAATATTTAATGTTTATACTTTTATATTTAATTTTTTTAATCAATATGTTTAATACACAGGTCTCACACCTAGTGTTTTAAAATAAGCATGAAAACGTAAAAAAAAAATAATGACGAAACGTAGACAGACCCGAATTTATACGACGCATACATAAAAAAGGAAGTTTTTTTTGAAAAAAAATTAACAAACGAAAATTTTAAATTTACGTCAAAACGTTGACCACCTCGAATTTATACCGACGCATATATAAAAATAAACACGTTATAAATTAGTTTTTTTAACTTAAAGAATTTTACAAAATTCAAAGTCGAGGAGTCAATGTGACATTTTACAAAGTCGAGGGGTGATATCAATAAGTGAATCAAACTATGTATACTACAGGGGTAGAACGAAAGTTTAGAAAATGGTGGGATGAAAGTGACATTTTGGAACGTTCAAAGTTGAAGGGGGGTAAAAACGACATTTTAAAAAAGGAGAGGGGTGAAAATGGAGACGATTAAATTTAGAAAGTTCAAAGTTAAGGGTAAAAATGACATTTTACAAAATATAGGGGTGAAAAATGTCATTTTACATAGTAGAAGGGTTAACCAAAATTGGTGAAAAACTTCATCGACTTTGGTCTTTAGAATAAACTAGTAATTGAGCTCATGTTTTTTCACGAGTTTTTACGTGTTTTTGTTGCGTATTAGAAAACATATAGGAGGGAAAATCATATATATATATATATATATATATATATATATATATATATATATATATATACACACTACTAGGACAGGGGATAAACACGAAAATTTAGAAAATACAAGGGTGAAAGTGATATTTTAAAAAGTAAATGGATGAAATATATCATTTTAAAAAACAGAGGGGTTGCAAGTGAAAGATTATACAAAGTTGATGGATAAAAGATGAAGGGTAAAAGTGAAATTTTACAAAGTTAAAGGTGGATGTGTGAAAGTGATATTTTTAAAAGTATAAGGATAAAAAATATTATTTTACATAATTCAGAGGTACCAAGTGATGGATTATACAAAGTTGAAGGACTAAAGTTACAATTTACGCATTGATATAGTTGTACCTTGTGCATTAAAAGTTGTATGATTAAGTGTAACTCCTCTCACAAACAAAAGGTTACATTTGTATATAGGGAAATTGAGTAATCTAACCCTTATAATCAACCATTTTAATAAAAAATAACCAACATTTTTTTTGTAAAATGACCACATGCTCCGGAACATAGCATTTTAGAGTGGTGGTCTTTGTTTCGGACTTCGGAGTTCCTGTTCTAGATTATAACCTCAATTTTCGTCTCATATATATATATATATATATATATATATATATATATATATATATATATATATGTGTGTTTGTGTGTGTGTGTGTGTGTCCGCATGTGCTTAGAACCTTACCGTCAACCAAGTAATTCGTAATTATCTCTTATAACTGCTTCAAAATGAGTTTCTCAGAGAGTGAGCACGAAGAAAGCTTTAACAACCTGAATGTTTACCTTCACAACCTTAGGTGAACCAACCAACATAGTTACACTCACATCAAAACTGATTTGATGTATCGTTTCGAATCTTGTTTTGTGGCTATTGGATGAGTGGTATATTTGTGTTTTGCACTTTTCTATTGTTTCTTTAAAACTGGTAATATTTTTATATATAAATTAATTCGTTTTTCTTCCCAAAAAAAATACAGGTCCATGAATTCATAGGTTGCTTCTTGCCTATCATCTTCATAGGTAGTGTCCCTCTTAGAGGGAACTACCTAAAACAATGTTTTGTAGCGGTTGCTATTGACGGGAACAACAAGACTCTCCCTATAGCATTTGGTCTGGCCGTGGAAAATAATCTCTATTGTTGTTGTCGGTTCCTCATGAGGTTAAAAGAAGCTCTCAGGCAGGGTATGGAAGTATCGTTCATAACAAATATGGACGATGTCGTTAGTTCTTACATAGAGCATGTATTCCCTGATTCTTTTCATGGGTATACTTCTAAAAGTGTGTTGAAGTATATGCACACAAGAGGAGTCTCTGGAAGAACATTACAACCTTTGTTCTAGATGATATCCAACTCATATACTGTGTCTTATTTTGAAGAAAACTTCCATCGGCTGACCCTTAATGCTCATGAAGTGCTTGCCAACATTAGTCATGCGAAATGGGAAATAGCTTATTTCCCTAACATCCGTTGAATTGTAGTCAACATTGATGTTCTCCATTTTTTTGGTGTTATCGGTAAATCAACGCAATGTACCGATAATAACGCTTACCGAGGCAATTCATGACTACATTCAACGGACTTTCGTTGAATGCAGTTTAATGGTAGGTAAAATACTAGGTGTAATATTAAATTATTTAATTACTTGTACAAGAACCTTATTTGATTATATTTACTTTTCAGGGAGGTTGACTAACGTACTCACCTCGTATGCTGAAATGGTGCTTCATAAAAGGATGCAAAAGTCTGTTCGGTGGCAAGAAACCAAGATCCAACCAGAGATCCCTTCCCCGCTCCCATCTGACATTTATCGAGTTTTTGATTTAAAAAAAACTTGTGTGGTTGATAGCCCGAGCTATGTGTTGTCATCCGGAACATTAATTGTCATATATTCCTGACATATGTGTAGTCATTCCCAACAGTAAAAGTCATCGATTCCTGACAGTATGTATTGTCATTCCGAACAGTAAATGTCATAGATTCCTGACAGTATTTCGGACCCTCATTCTGAAACCCCATTCCGAATCCACTTTCTGAATGGCTATTTCGGACACTTGTTCTGAACATTGCTTTTGGACCTTAAAATGCTCCTACCATGCATCCTCAACGTAGAAAAATATTTGGAATGAGTTCATCTCACCATGGTGTTTGGCATTCTGAAGAAGAAGATTGTTATTTTTATTCAGATAATAACCCGTTTCCGGAAGGCCAAGATTTCCTGCTCCTAGATAAAATGTCTGATGACGTTTTCCAAGCTATGAAGGCTGCTGGAGAAGCAAACGAAAGGGACTATGAAAGAAGTCACACACTAAATCAACGTGTTGACAATCTAGCGGAACAAGTAAATGAAAAAGAAAAATGGGTTGTTGAAGCTATGAAAGAAGTGAAACAAGCTAACAAGTTGACTGAAAATGCATATGTGGAGATCAATAAGCTTCGTGCAGAACGGTATCATCTAACAGATGTTGTTAGAACTAGAGGAGATTTTATTGAATTGGAACAAAATATGTATCCCTTACAAGTTCCAGTAATGTATTAGGATTTATAAAGCTCGTTGCAGTAATGTTAATGAAAAAAGGATAATTGTCATTTTGGATAATCATACCGTTCTTTTTACAAAATTCAGTTTCAAAAGACATTACAATATCCATATTTAAAATTAGATTACATTTCTGACCGATAATTGGGAAATTGCATCTGATGCAAACTAGCCGTGTCTACATGATTTTCAAACAATTCCATGTAGGTCTCAGTTAGTTTGAAACCATTATCAGACAATTCGACTTGATCTTCTATTGTTGGAGTTGTCCTACGTGTTTCTTTGATGATGTCCATTGTGTTTACAAATTGTCATATATCTTCAAACATGGTAATGATGAGCATTTTCATGTTATACAATGCTACTTTTCTCCGCTCCTCAGTCGGTGAAGGCGATAATGGTATTTCCAGTATTACCATTAATTGTTTCGCTCGTTGATAATCACGAATCATTTCTAATGCAGTCGTATCAAGAAGATGCCATTGCTCGTCTTCAAGACGTGATATAGCATACTCTATAGGAAACTCATCCTCATCGTTCGAGTCACTAGATGTTGGAGAATGAAAATAAAATATACCTAAATTATATTAATATACTATTTAAAAACAAACGTGCATAAAAATATTTAATAATAGTAAAAAACACTTGGTGAAACATATCCCTAACAAAAATAAATAAATAAATAAATAAATAAATAATTGCAACTAGTCTATCATAACAGGTTTGTCTGCACTTGCTCTGGTCTCATCTTTCGGAAATTCATCTGCTTTCAATTTAAGTTTTAACACCCTTTCTGATTTCTTTCTTAATTTTATAGGTGCCTTTGCTGGTTTATATTTTATCTTATTTTGAAACTCAACATCTTTGTTTTTTATCTACAAAAAAAAATTTTCAAGAGCATTTTAATACATTACTGTAAAAATAAATTAAAATTATAAATTATTGTTTTTCGATTTTACCTTTATCGGGCTCAATTTCGAAAGCTCCTGTAAGTGGAATACAACTTCGTCGTCCGTAAAACCCACTTTTTTTTAACAAAATCCACGCAAACTCGTCTTTGGACTAACATGGGTTATTAAACAAAACTTAGAAAAAAAAATTATAAGTACAGTTATTCTGGATTGATATTTCGTAACATCATTCTAGAATAGTTCATCGGGTTCTGGATCACGTTCTTCGTGTTCCGGACCTACATTACCATTCCGGAACCCCTACAATACCTAATTCCTGACTAAAACAAGCGATTCGAAACACACTACAAAGTACTTACATGAGATTGATACACGTACAATGAGAAAAACATAAAAAAAGGATAATCCAGTTTTGATCATAATATTCCGGAGTTGTTCCTCGTATTTCGGACCATTCCGGAATACGTAAATCATTTTATAAAATCAAATGCAAAGTAACTTAAAGTGTAGAACTTAATTGGATTGACGAATCTATGCTAAAAATCTAGTCCAAAATGCGTGTAGATCGTGCTTCGGATCTGCAAATTCCGGAACGCGTATTCCAGATTTTTTTTATGTGTGGGACCCATATATATATATATATATATATATATATATATATATATATATATATATATAGCATTGAGCTACAGTATTGGGCTTAGACCGGTTTCGGGTCTGGAATAACCCATTCCGGACCAAATGGTTAGTTTTCAAAAAAAAAGTTGGTTATATTTAAAAAAACCCAAAAAATGGTTAGATTACTCAATTTCCCTTATATATATTTATAATAAATTCATTTTCTTGAAAGGATTAATTATATAGAATACCTTATATACATTAAACCTAAATTTTATTTTGTTTAAAATTTCTTATATTTTTTAGATTTGACTATTTTAGTAAGTTTACTGATAATCTACCGAATTTACCCAATATTTTTTGCAAAAACACCTCAACTTTACTTTTTGAAAAAAGTCTTAACTTTTTTTTCTTCAAAAAAGATCTCACATTGTAACATTTGGTTTTGAAGAACTTCCATTGTTGATTCTTATAATGAGGTGTATTGCGTTTTGGTCCTTAAGTTCAAGAAAGTATGCAAATGAGCCCTAGTGGCATTGTTGTAATAAAAGGTCTTCGGAGTACGCCATGCTTACGTGTTGTACACTGAGCATACTAGGATGCGCCCTAGTACGCTGGGCGTACATCAGTATACGTGGGGCGTACCTGCTAAATGAGGAAACCCTGGTTTTTAGGGTTTGGTTGGTATTTAAGCACTCTTATGGCCTTATTTCACCCACCTTAGCTGCCTCCATCCCTCCCATACGATTGTTCAAAGCTTAGAAGTATGTTTTTGGTGCTTAGAAGAAGAAGGAAGGAAGCCAAGCTCATCTTGAAGGAGTGGAACACTTAGATCTGAGATTTCTACTTCATTTGTAACCATTAAAAGGTAAAAAAGCTTGTAACTTGATCCCTCTATATCATAGATCTAGTTTTGGTTGTTTTATGGATTTTTTGGGTCCTAAAATGTTAGATCTTGAATATGGCATGTTCATGAACTTTGAGTTGTCCTCTCAGACCCTAGGAGGGGTCTTAAGTCATAAAAATGGGTTCCGAGTGGTTAGTTTTGCTTCATACATCTTGTAAAATGTCTTAATGGAATAAGACATTGTGTTAAGCACTTATTGGACATGCTAGGTCATAAAGTTGGAGACTTAATGACTCCTACGGGTATTTTGTCCATGGATCTGAAGTTTGGACGTAAGAGCTTAAGCTATTAAGATCTTAAAATGGATTTTGGGCTTACGAGGGTACGCCCTGCATACGAGGTCAACGACCCCGATGGTGTTCAACCTGCGAGGCTTCGTATACGCCCAACGTACCTCCGGAGTACGCCCTGCGTACGCAGTATGGTTTCTCTCGGTTGAGTTTACTCGGTTGGGTTGACTCAGTTGACTTATGGACTTTGACCAAGTTTCACCTCAAGGGTAATTTGGGTATTTTGGGATTTTGGTTGTGATTGGTTGCTTGGAATGGATAGGTGTCAGTTGGAGCTGAGATTCGGAGTTGGGACCTCATCAGTTTTTTTCCGTTTTGAGAGGTGAGTTCTCCTTACTATACTTTGGGGTCGAAGGCACCAAGGTCGGCCCATTGGATTGTTATCCTGGTTTATCGTACGTTGGTACGCTATAGTGATCTGTTAGATCGGTATCATGGTATATAGGATGATGCTATGCTTTGTAATCTGTAAGATCTAGCTGATTGTCTGTTGACTGGTTATATGTCTATCTCTGCATATGTTGACGTAGTGTGGTTGGGTTGAGACTGTACTGCTTTGTGCTGCCAGTCAACAAACTCGGTAATGTTTATATCGATATGTTGTTATGTTATGATATGTGTGGATATGTTTTTGTTATTGGGTTGAGGTGGACTAGCTGGGACTGAAGGCCAAGAAACTGAGGGCGTCCCGGATAGACTGCAGGCCCGAGGGGCGTACCAGTCAGGACGAAGGCCCGGAGAACGTTCCAGATAGGCTGAAGGCCTGACGAGGTGTTCAAGTCATGTTGAAGGTTCTATGAGCGTTCCAGATAGTCTGTAGGCCTGGGAGGTGTTCCAGTCATGCTGAAGGCTTTGTGAGCGTTCCAGATAGTCTGTAGGCCGATGAGGCGTTCCATTCAGGCTGAAGGCTCTGTATACATGCTGTTGTTTGTTATTATGCTTATGTGGTGGTAATTTGGGGGAACTCACTAAGCTTCGTGCTTACAATTTTGGTTTATGGTTCCAGTTACTTTAGTGGACCGTGGCAAGGCGAAGGCGTGACCGTACACATCCTTGGTTTTACAACTTATTGGATCTTGGGAGACTCTAATTTTAAATAATGATTCGAAAACAATGGTTTTGTAACACTTCTAATAATAAAAGGGTTGTTTTGAAAAGTTTAAATTTGTTGAAATTTTTGGGATGTTACAAGTTGGTATCAGAGCCTTGGTTTGAGTGAATTTGAGGAACACTTCTGTGAAGCCAGTCTCAAACTAAGGAAAAAGGGTTTTAAAAATGATTTCAAATTGTTTTCAAAATTATCAAAGAGGATGAGATGTGTACGATCAGCCGGAACTAGTAAGATGACCCCAAGTTACCACACTATTATTTGATATTGCGATATGTTATAGCATCATACTAGTGATAGGCTAGGGATTTTCAAGTACTGCATGATAGAATTGTCTGATTATATGATGCCTAATAGCCTAGGATCTTCCTTTTTGAATTTGACATCATTATTGTAGATGCTTAGTGTATGCATCATAGTTGTACATAACTAAGATTCTATAGCCTGGGAATGTTTGGTTTGGTCTTATTTCTTGTTCTTGTTTGATGAAGGGCTTAGGGTAGGATCAGGTATTCGATTGTCTATAGGATCCAGTGTTCCATATGACTAGCATACACATGTGTTGCAGGGTTGGTGGAAGTTTCATGAGTAGGGTGCAGTGCATAGCGAGTCAGCGCAAGGAATGGTTAGCCACTCTTGAGAGAGTGAGGGCAGGTCGAAGGTGTATCTGAGATGCTGGGAGATGGAGGTCGAGAATTTGGTATGAGGATCTGTCTGATTTTATGGTGTCTTAGTGCCAGTGGACTCCACTGCTCGAATGTTGCTTGCTTTGTGATTTGTGGAACTCACATTGATGTGAGCTGACCATCAAATGAATACACTAAGTTACATGCTATGAAGGTTAAATAATCTTAGAGTGAAGGATTTGGCCCGATTGTACAGCTCTCGTTTGAGTCTAACCGTTGTAAGATTGGGTCCTTTAGTCAAAAGATTATTTAAGTTTTGTTGGATGTAATTGTATTCATGAAGTGGTTGGCTGACATTGATTGGAGCTCGTCAGCAGCTGATGGCAGGGGAGGCGGGGGAATCCTAGGAGAGCCTAGGAATTATTTTAGTGTGATTGTTTCGCTGTTGAGCGGGTATTGTAAGTATTATTATGAGTAGGTCTTGGAGGACTCGGGATGATCATTGAGGAAAGTATGGATAGGTGGGGAGGGTAGTATTGGGCCCATACTACTGGAAGCATAGGATCCATACTCGAATGAAGGAAAGTTTCAGGGATTCTTAAGGCTATCGGGGAGGATAGCCTGGTTGGATACCATGATTCGTGGCAGTAGCTCCGTATCTGTCGATCTTTAGTTATGTTTGCTCGGGCATGAGGTCGGTTCTGGTAATTGTTTTGGTCCCCAATGACGAGATAGATTTGGGTTGATTGGTGAAGGCATAGATGAGCTTGTTGGTTTTGAGGTCTCGAGGGTTTCGCTCGAGGCTGTGTATTCGATTCGCGGGACTCAATAATGGAAAGGCCATTATGATCGGCTTGGGAATTGCAGTTGGGAGTAGAATGGTTGATTGATGGTTTAGTATGTCGCTATCTATGGTGGGGATTTTTCCCTTTCAGTTTTCCGAGTTTGGGGAATGAGTGAGCAGGCTTGTGACCTTCAAGTTGGGATGTAATCCCAGCTTGGGTATGTTGGTCACAAGGTTTGGCAATAGTATGTCAGCGCAGGAGTGAGCTGGTGGTGTGATGTGTTATAGATGCTTTGTGATGTGATTAAGGGTCCGTGTTCTTGGGTCATAACAGGATAGGTATCGGATCGTCGGTTGGGATTGTAGGCAAGGAGGGTACGTTTTGGATCGTAAGTAGGTAGTTGCTTATGCTTTTGTGTGAAATCCTTAATGTTCAAGTGGTCATGATTGGAAAATTTTCAAAGGTCTCCAGTTGAAATTTAGGATTCTCTTAGGATTGGTTTGATCCCTATCTGGAAGGTCATCCTACGTGTGTTATACATTCCACGGTCAGGAATGGTTGTACCAGTTTGAGCCGGTTTGAGTTATGGTTTGGTTTTAACACCAGTGGAGGGGGGTAGTTTGAACCCTAAGTGGGGGAGAACTAGGTAATATGCTTGGAGGATCATCGATCTGTTCGGGTTCATGGTATTAGGAGAATGGCTTTAGGGATCGGCGGTGCGAGTTTATGGGATCTCGGTTCAGGGTTTGGGCTAGGAAGGGGTATATAGTAGGTGGTGATTGTGTGCATGGGACACATGGGTTTTCACTCATCAAGAAGTGGGTAATCAAGGAGCTCGTTGTAGCTATTGGTCCCTTTGGGGGGGGTGCCAATGAATAGATGCAGACTGAAATTGTCAGCTGGTGGTATGGATTTCTAATTATAATCTAGCTTGGGCAGAGATCGATCAAGGAATCAGTTTCAAAATTTGGTACGTTCAGCTACGCGAGGGTTTTGGTTCATTAGATTTAATGGCAATGCGTCCTCGATTATTGGTCGCATCGTTTGTCACTCAGCAAGGGTTCTCTGAAGGTTTTGAGTTGTGACAGTTGAAGTTCTATGGATGTGTCAACCTATCATCAAGTTTAATATGTTTTATGTTCTGTTGGTCTATGTGTATGGTCACCCTCAGTGGTGATGCGAAAGTTTGGTTCATAGCAGGTTTAGGATTTGGTGGCATTCAGGGTCACTTTGGAGGTTTTCTCGAACTAGTTATGCATGGGTCGAATCTATTCAGTCTCAATCAAGTATGTGAACTTGTTCCGATCGTTCATGAGGATGTCTTCTGATTATGTTTGAGAGTTGTCGTTTTGTTGGAACTCTGGTATTCTTTCCTTTTTGGGATGAGTTTATGGGCTCCCTATGGGTATTCATTGTGGTAAATTCATTATATATTGCCGAGAGGGAAGTATATGGTCTGGTCAAGATAGCTTTGGTAGCAGCTTGTTCTGTGAAAGGATTTGTGTGTGGTAAGATTTTGCTATTGTTGTGCTCAGTTCGTGTTGAGAGGAGAATTGATTAGGTCCCTGCCAGGCGAATGAGGTAATGTCGACAAGATCGAGGTAATATCGGGAGTATTCCATATATAGGTTGTGGGCTCGGTATTCATGATTGATTCATTTCTTTTGATTATGGTAATTTCGGTATTGGTCCATTGATGAAAGTCGGGAGGCTCACAAATCAGCGGGTTTGGATAGAAGGAATAGTTAAAGGTTGTTGGGAGTATGGGCCGTATAACAGAAAGTCTCTGCGGAATGGTTGCATTATAACTCCTGCTTGTTCGCAAGCTGTTTTAGGGGTTGATCATCAAGGTTGGGAGTTGGTCATGAAGTCTCGAATCAAAAGTTCTTCGTTGATGTCCCGGGTGTGTTGCCAAATGGGGGTACACCTGAGTTGTTAAGGATCGGAGGTAAATATGGAGTTCTTGGAATTCTCATCTTTACTCATAAGATCAGTGGTTGGAATGGCGTGACAGGGAGTCACAGGTTAATTAGAGGCTTTTGGGTGTATCTTATGGTTTTGGGGATTAGTGGAAAGTTCGTGATTTATGTGTTTGGGTTCTTTTCTAGCATGGTTGGTAGTGATCATTTTCTCAGGAAAAAGGGCGAATGCAATGAATGGGTAAATATCAGTCATGGATTATGGTTTCTCGGTCTCGGGACGCATATTGATAGAGTTGATTCGGTATTGTAGCCTTGAGAGTGTTTTCGGCTTTGTGGATCTCTCTCTAGACATTCGGTCTTAGCCAGGAGGTTGTGGGTTATGCTGGCATTGGTGATACCTCTTTGTAGAGGTTATCTAGTTGGGGCTCGTGTTTAGAGCCACCTTGTTTTCGGATGGAGGGTTAAACAACAGAGGATGGTCAAGGTTCCTGAATCCCTAGTGGATTTAGCAAGGTAAGTCATGATCGGAAGGGTTCCGTGTGGTTCGGATTGTGAGGGATATCATATCATATGCGTTCCGAGGTGGTTGTGTTTGCTTAAGAATCAGTTGAAGCAGTGTATGTCTGAATTGTATGAGGGTGGTGATAGTTCTCCAATAAGGAAAGTTAGCAAGTCAAAGATGGTATGAGTAGGCAGTCGCATGAATGAGCCGACCTTTAGTTCAGATCGGGTCCTGGGGGAGGACCATCTGACTAACTTGTGGTGGAGATGTGGAAGCACTACCCTGGGCTAGTTACTGCAGCAGACTTCGAGGACGAAGTCTAATTCAAGTGGGGGAGAATTGTAACATCTGGTTTTGAAGAACTTCCATTTTTGATTCTTATAATGAGGTGTATTGTTTTTTGGTCCTTAAGTTCAAGAAAATATGCAAAAGGAGCCCTGGTGGCATTGTTGTAATAAAGGGTATTCAGAGTACGCCATGCGTACGTGGTGTATGTTGAGCGTACTAGGGCGCATCCTAGTACGATGGGTGTACATCAGTGTACGCGGGGCGTACTTGCTAAATGAGGAAACCCTAATTTTTAGGGTTTGGCTGGTATTTAAGCACTCTTATGGCCTCATTTCACCCACCTTAGATGCGTCCATCCCTCCCATTCGATTGTGAAACCCTAGAACCAACTTGAGGAGCCTTTTCAAGATTATAAGTATGTTTTTGGTGCCTTAGAAGAAGAAGGAAGGAAGCCAAGCTCATCTTGAAGGAGTGGAACACTTAGATCTGGGATTTCTACTTCATTTGCAACCATTAAAAGGTAAAAAGCTTGTAACTTGATCCCTCTATCTCACAGATCTAGTTTTGGTTGTTTTATGAAGCTTTTTGGGTCCTAAAATGTTAGATCTTGAATATGGCATGTTCTTGAACTTTGAGTTGTCCTTTCAGACCCTATGAGGGGTCTTAAGTCATTAAAATGGGTTCCAAGTGGCTAGTTTTGCTTCATGCATCTTGTAGAATGTCTTAATGGAATAAGACCTTGTGTTAATGAAAGAACCCCTTTCTAAACTTTCATATTTCTGAAAGACCCAAACTTTCATACTTGACAATATAGTTACTCCAAAACATGCTACTTGCATATTCATAAAAACAATATTTTACATTGATAAAGTGATTACAAACGATTGGATACAAACCGACTATTACAAAATGTTATATATTACACAACTACACAGGATACTATATTTTTATACATACATGATCCCTAAATACAAAAGTAATATTACAACTATTCTAAACCTTCCAACAGTATACAACTATACTGGTTACTTATCTCCTGCAAATTTGTTAAACATTGAGAGGGTAAGCGGTGACGCTTAGTGAGTTCAATAATAGATACAATATAACGTTATGCCATATATATACTTCAATATGGCAGAAGCAAAGAGGAACAAAGAACAACAAAGACATGTGTGAATCATGTGACAAACTTTCCATATCAATCAATGAGACATAACAATTTCCATACTTGATATACATTAATAAAGCTTCGGCCCAAATGGTACAGAAGACATACACTTTCTGATTAAATATTTTGGTAGATTTCAGGCTTTCAACCCTGTCTAACCTTCTGCCAATGCCATAGAATAGAAGTCATTCTCTTACGGAGACATGCTCTACATGGCCAGAGGCTACATACCAGTACCAATGTGAATCTAAGTCCTTTCAGTGATCACATGGTCAAATGTATAACTTTGCTATTAAAAATAGCGAATAAAAATAACACGGGAAAATAACCCGGAATAATAACACTGAAAAGCACATAGCACATATAACACATAACATACAACTGTTCCTATATATTAAACTCACCTTAAAATAACCGGGGGTCAAAATAATAATTTGTGCAACATTTTGGCTCTAAATATGACTTTATTCGTTGAAAACCGGGAGATTTATTGAAAAACCAGGCCTTGCGAAGGTAGAGCTTCAAACCGAAAAGATAAATTTCTCGGGCTCTCCGGGCACTTCGGAACGTATCTCGGGCTTTAAAAATGATACTGAGGCTTCGGGGGATGTCAAAATAGTAAAAATATGAATTTAGGGGTGAAAAATGGCAAAAATCCCATTTTACCCTGGTGTCAGCAGCAGCGAAGGGCACGCGGCAGCAGCAGCGAAGGGCACGCGGCAGCAGCAGAGCGAAGTAGGTGGCGCGCATGCGAGGGGCCGGGTGCGAGGCTCGGAAGTGTGACACGGGGCGAGGAGCGTCGGATGCGCATTGGACCGAAGCTCTGGGCGAACCGGACTGCGACGCGTGTCGGACACGAGGTATGATCTCGCGAGGGTGACGTGGCCGACTCCAATCCATGCAAATTTCTCGGAAATTGCACCCAAACCTTCTAAAATCCATAACTTTCGCATACGGGCTCCGTTTTTGACGTTCTTTATATGCACGCGTAGGGAAAATTATGCTCTACCACTTTCGTTTAGACTTCATCGGCTAATTTTGACTTTATTTTTAATATTATTATTTTTAACAGACCGGGACAGGAAAAACCGTTAAAAATTCATAACTTCTTCATCCGACGTCCGTTTTCGTCAGACTTTTTACCGTTGTACAACTATTGACGAGACCTTCGATTCTCGTTTAGGTTGTGTCGGCTAAAAATCACTCGATCTAAAATTCGAGTTTTTAGCTGTCTACTGCTAAGTTGAAACTTAGAAAAATCATAACTTCCTCATACGAAGTCAGATTTTGGCGTTCTTTTTATGAAAATTCTCGATTTAACAAATACTACGACTTTCATTTAGATCACCAAGGCTAAAAAGTAGTTTATCAAAAACTCACTTTTTACGTCATTTGGTGTCGTGCCGGTTTTGTCGCGGATTTTCGATTGGTCATAACTTCTTCGTTATAACTCGGATTTCGACGAGGTTTCGCCTAAATGTTTCTAACGAGATTCTTTACAACTTTAAATAATAAAATTTTACTTATTTCAAATTTTATATTTTCGCTAAATTTCACTATTTGGCTTTTAATTGGAATCTCATAAGACTTCCAATATTTTATGAGTGATTCTAAACATAGTTTTACTTCATTTCTAGTAAAAACTATCTGTTAGAACTCAACACTAAATTTCACATAATATTTCATAATATTATTAACTTTTCAAATTACATAACACGATTTCAAAACGTGTATGTTACAAATACCTCCTCCTTTTGAGGATTTCGTCACCGAAATCACAACGATTTAGACAAATGAGGATATTTCGCTCTTATCTCATTCTTGTTTTCCCTAAGTATAATTTGGGCCTCGATGGTGTTTCCACTTGACAAGCACCAACTTCACTTCTTTATTACGTAGATTAGTCGTTCTTTCATTTACGATCTCTTCTACTTAATTTATTATCCTGTTTCACCTCGGATAATGGAACCGTTTCATCATATACGCTCAAGAATTTACGTAGATATATTACATGAAATACATCATGAATACCTGCCAAATCTTCAGGCAATTCCAAGCGGTATGCTTGTTGACCAATTCTCTAGATAATTTTGAAAAGTCCAACAAATCTAGGACTCAATCTCCTTTTCTTCTCAAATTTCATAATACCTTTCCACGGGGATACCTTCAGTATCACCCACTTGGAATTCTATGGGTCATCTTCTCTTTTCTGCATAGAACTTTTGTCGATCCTGGGTCACTTTCATTCTTTCTTATACCAATTGAATCTTATCAGTGGTATATTAAATCAATCCAGGGCCTCCAAGTATTTTCTGTCCTACATTATGCCAACATAATGGTGTTCACAGTTACTACCGAACTCTAAGACACATGCACGAAGCATATCTTTTACTGTTTGGATTGTTCTCTCCGTCTACCCATCTGTCTAGGGATGATAAGCTGTGTTGAGAGCAACTCGAGATCCCAATTCACATTTCATACTCGCCCAAAAGTGAGAAGTGAAGCGAGTATCACGATCGGAAATAATCTTTAGTGGCACACCGTGTCTCGCCACAATTTCGTCTAAGTAAACTTGTGCGTATTTCTCCATTAGAACCGTTGTACGTATGGCGAGAAAATATGCATTCTTAGTTAGTTGGTCGACAATTACCCAAATGTTATCATTTTATATAGCAGTCTTTGGCAATTAGAATAGCACCAGGCATAAGGTCAATTCGGAATTCTACTTGCCTATTCGGGGTAGTCCAGGCAATTTATCGGGAAGATCATCAAGATTTTCATTAATAATGGAAACATCATTTACAGTTTTCTTCCCCTCTTTTGAGATATCAACTGCATTAGCTGGATAAGTAGAATATCCCTTCGATATAAATTTACGAGTTTTTAAGAAAGAAGTTATTATTTCAACGTAGACATAAATAGAATCCTCTTCTTCGATAGGGATGCATACTATCTCTTTGTAGCACAAGAGTTTTGCGTGGTTCTTTGACAACCAATCCATGCCGAGAATAATATCAAAGTTGGGCAAGGAGATAGGAATTAGGTTAGCAAGAAGATTATAACCTTCAATTCCTATGACACTATCTCTATAGACTTTATCAGCAAGTAATGATATATTTCCTATGTTATCTATATGAAATGATTGGACAATTGCGTAACAAGCAATTTGAAAAGAATGTGCGAATTTATAAGGCACGAAAGAATCTGAGGCATCACAATCAAATAAGATGTGAGCAGATCTAAAGTTTATGAGAAAATTACTAGTCACAACATTCGATTCCTAACTTACTTCCTCTGTGGTAATCTAAAATGTACGATATTTAACTTTTGGTTTGCCAAACGATTGTCAAACTCTTCAAACTTCTTAATTACTAGCGGTGCTCAAACCTGCACCCGCTCATCATTCTCTATTGGGCCTTCAATCCTAATCTTTGAGTTAAAACTCAATTCTCATTGCAGACTCCTGCTCCTTCTTGGTTTATAGACTAAACCCAAGATAAGGTCTTTACTTTTGCTATAACAACAACTCGAATGGTCATATTCTAATGACATTTGATTTTATAATGCACAAGACACATAACGAACTAGACTCTTGTATTAGAATCAGATCGAATAAATCGAGCTGATGGAATAGAGAAAACAAAAAGAGTTTGATCAACACGTGGATGCTTCGAAACAGAAAGAATAGCACCACGTATCTCTAATTCGTGCTTTGGGACATACACATCAATTTTGTCAAATGACAGAATATTTCGATTGATTATGAAATCACGGATTTCATACTGTAATCCTTCCATGAATAACTAAATTCTTCATCGCCTTCATAACAGGTGACATCTCTAGTTAATGGTTGCTCAATTCTTTAATGAAGATCGTTATATTTCTATCGACCATCTCCTTCTTGACTGAAGTTTCGTCATTACTCAATACATGGCTTTCTAAACCAATCAACTTTATCTTTGTAGATTTATATTAATCGGACTCCACTCTTTATGACATTAAGATTTGAACGATAATTATCTTCTTATTCATTACCGAAACGAAGGTAACTACACACATGAATAAAATGGAATCATTTACTAGCTTCTTGGTAACCTTGTGACTTTCCCTGATCCAAGCGTGAGTCCTGTGCTTCTGATAGTATAGGCCTCTACTATCATTCACACCTACTCATACTCGTCCCAAGTATTGTCTCGCAGTTTTCCAAGTCACCATTCAAAATCACAAAACAATTTATTACACATGAATGTGTTCAAACAAATACATACAACAATTTCTCCTAGACTCAACTAGGGTTTTCGCGTTTCTATCAAACATATCTTGGATTACTTATACTCGCCTTCTAAGATTCTTCTCATGCATTTGCTCGATCTAGCATATTCTAATACTTTTTCATAGGTCGATAGAATTTTACTTCCAATTCTTCATATAAATTCTTTCTCGGGTAGTGTCTACTCTGCAAGACATACTACACCCAAAATTTACTCTAGCAGTGTAGAGACAAACGGTTTCCAACTACTTGCATCATCTTCTAACTTATGTAATTCACCATGCACATTTGTTCATTTCATTATCCTTCCATGACATCGTTATTCTTGTATCTGAGTAAGTCTAAGTCTACTTCATAGGAGTCTATCCTAGGAAGTCTACATTATAGTTGTATCTCAGCAAGCTCTACTAGCTTCAACTTGGTTCACTGTCATTGCTAACTACAACATTTCTTCTCATACAATACTATGGGTGTATTGCTTCTTCAACTAAGCATTCTACCTTACTTAGACAAGTAAGTTACTTAGCCTTTTCACAACCAAATAACCTATTTCACCATCCTAATTCTGTATGTTAAAGTCGGCTTAACACACAATGGAACTTCCATAAGGATGTGATAGAAGTCAACCGTCACTCAGTATTATTAAATACTAAGTCTGAGCATCCTGTATAGGGTTACTACTCGAACTACATACTACATCACAAAGTCTTGGCCTATTGAGTCTGAAAACTTCATTAGCCTTTCCTTTGATCTAATTTAATTCTTCTAAATCTTGTACCACATAAATTTCAATACTGTCGAAGTATTTATCACCAGCTTCGGTTCTTCCAACTCTATAAACAATCACTGCTTCAATCTGGACAGCGATGGAACAACTTCATGGATTTGTACCAACACATTTATCTCACCCAAACGTGTTTCAAACGCACATCTTTCTTCCAAAGATGTTATTATATATTAAGCATACTTTAAATGTATATTACCACTCTATTGGTATTAATACACTATTTACGATAACATTTCATATTTATTATTTTACGATATCCCGCGATCGTTTATTTATAAACTTATCGATGTCAACTATCATAAGTCTCTTTATCACTTCGAAAAGTTTCATGTAAATTCTATTACGAAAATTCTTAGAATTCTGAACATAAAATTTTCTAAACCAAGGTCGGCAACAGACCTTAAACTTTCTCAAATAATAGCAATATAGGTATGAAACCTAAAGCATGCTATATTTACTTATCATTTAGCACTTAATAGAATATAAGGCATATCTCCTCTTAATATTCTAGTGCTTGTCCCCATTAGGTATTAAACCTAAAGTATACTAGATACATATCGTATCATCTTTACTTAACAATCCATGTTTAAATCTAGAAATTCTCAAAATTCCTAGTTCACATAAACTAATTCTCTAAAATTTATGAAGTAACTTAATATCTTAGAATACTAGGGTTTATCACTACCCAATACCCCACTTAATGATTTCCTATGGTTTGTATCCATATATTTACAATGATTCGGTTCATATATTGAACTTCCAATAGTTTAAGTCTAAATACCAATCCATGGAATTTAGTTCACTTAAACCACCGCTCTGATACCATGATTGAAAGAACCCCTTTCTAAACTTTCATATTTCTGAAAGACCCAAACTTTCATACTTGACAATATAGTTACTCCAAAACATGCTACTTGCATATTCATAAAAACAATATTTTACATTGATAAAGTGATTACAAACGATTGGATACAAACCGACTATTACAAAATGTTATATATTACACAACTACACAGGATACTATATTTTTATACATACATGATCCCTAAATACAAAAGTAATATTACAACTATTCTAAACCTTCCAACAGTATATAACTATACTGGTTACTTATCTCCTGCAAATTTGTTAAACATTGAGAGGGTAAGCGGTGACGCTTAGTGAGTTCAATAATAGATACAATATAACGTTATGCCATATATATACTTCAATATGGCAGAAGCAAAGAGGAACAAAGAACAACAAAGACATGTGTGAATCATGTGTCAAACTTTCCATATCAATCAATGAGACATAACAATTTCCATACTTGATATACATTAATAAAGCTTCGGCCCAAATGGCACAGAAGACATACACTTTCTGATTAAATATTTTGGTAGATTTCAGGCTTTCAGCCCTGTCTAACCTTCTGCCAATGCCATAGAATAGAAGTCATTCTCTTACGGAGACATGCTCTACATGGCCAGAGGCTACATACCAGTACCAATGTGAATCTAAGTCCTTTCACTGATCACATGGTCAAAGGTATAACTTTGCTATTAAAAATAGCGAATAAAAATAACACGGGAAAATAACCCGGAATAATAACACTAAAAAGCACATAGCACATATAACACATAACATACAACTGTTCCTATATATTAAACTCACCTTAAAATAACCGGGGGTCAAAATAATAATTTGTGCAGCATTTCGGCTCTAAATATGACTTTATTCGTTGAAAACCGGGAGATTTATTGAAAAACCGGGCCTTGCGAAGGTAGAGCTTCAAACCGAAAAGATAAATTTATCGGGCTCTCCGGGCACTTCGGAACGTATCTCGGGCTTTAAAAATGATACTGAGGCTTCGGGGGATGTCAAAATAGTAAAAATATGAATTTAGGGGTGAAAAATGGCAAAAATCCCATTTTACCTGGGTAATCTCGCAACCCTTGTATTTATAGGGCGAGGGTGCGAAGGTCGGCCGAGAAGGAGCCAGGCGTCAGCAGCAGCGAAGGGCACACGGCAGCAGCAGAGCGAAGCAGGTGGCGCGCATGCGAGGGGCCGGGTACGAGGCTCGGAAGTGTGACACGGGGTGAGGCGCGTCGGACGCGCATTGGACCGAAGCTCTGGGCGAACCGGACTGCGACGCGTGTCGGACACGAGGCGTGATCTCGCGAGGGTGACGTGGTCGGCTCCAATCCATGCGAATTTCTCGGAAATTGCACCCAAACCTTCTAAAATCCATAACTTTCGCATACGGGCTCCGTTTTTGACGTTCTTTATATGCACGCGTAGGGAAAATTATGCTCTACGACTTTCGTTTAGACTTCGTCGGCTAACTTTGACTTTATTTTTAATATTATTATTTTTAACAGACCGGGACAGGAAAATCCGTTAAAAATTCATAACTTCTTCATCCGACGTCCGTTTTCGTCAGACTTTTTTACCGTTGTACTACTATTGACGAGACCTTCGATTCTCGTTTAGGTTGTGTCGGCTAAAAATCACTCGATCTAAAATTCGAGTTTTTAGCTGTCTACTGGTAAGTTGAAACTTAGAAAAATCACAACTTCCTCATACGAAGTCAGATTTTGGCTTTCTTTTTATGAAAATTCTCAGTTTAACAAATACTACGACTTTCATTTAGATCACCAAGGCTAAAAAGTAGTTTATCAAAAACTCACTTTTTACGTCATTCGGTGCCGTGCCGGTTTTGTCGCGGATCTTCGATTGGTCATAACTTCTTCGTTATAACTCGGATTTCGACGAGGTTTTCGCATAATTGTTTCTAACGAGATTCTTTACAACTTTAAATAATAAAATTTTACTTATTTCAAATTTTATATTTTTGCTAAATTTCATTATTTGGCTTTTAATTGGAATCTCATAAGACTTTCAATATTTTATGAGTGATTCTAAACATAGTTTTACTTCATTTCTAGTAAAAACTATCTGTTAGAACTCAACACTCAATTTCATATAATATTTCATAATATTATTAACTTTTCAAATTACATAACACGATTTCAAAACGTGTATGTTACAGTTAAGCGCTTATTGGACATGCCAGGTCATAAAGTTGGAGACTTTATGACTCCTAAGGGTATTTTGGCCATGGATCTGAAGTTTCGACGTAATAGTTTAAGCCATTAAGATCTTAAAATGAATTTTGGGGTCGCGAGGGTACGCCCCACGTACTTGAAGTACGCCCTGCATACGAGGTCAACCACCCCGATGGTGGTCAATCTGCGAGGTTTCGTGTACGCCCAGCGTACCTCCGGAGTACGCCCCACGTACGTAGTCTGGGTTGACTCGGTCGAGTTGACTCGGTTGGGTTGACTCGGCTGGGTTGACTCAGTTGACATATGGACTTTGACCAAGTTTGACCTCAAGGGTAATTTGGGTATTTTGGATTTTGGCTGTGATTGGTCGCTTGGAATTGATAGGTGTCGTTTGGAGCTGAGATTCAGAGTCGGGACCTCATCAGCTTTTGTCCGGTTTACGAGGTGAGTTCTCCTTACTATACTTTGGGGTCGAAGGCACCAAGGTCGACCCATTGGATTGTTATCTTGGTTTATCGTATGTTGGTACGCTGTAGTGATTTGTTAGATCTGTATCCTGGTATATAGGACGATGCTATGCTTAATAATCTGTAAGATCTGTCTGATTGTTTGTTGACTGGATATATGTCTATCTGTGCATATGTTGACGTTGTGTGGTTGGGTTTAGACCGTACTGCTTTGTGTTGCCACACAACAAACCCGGTAATGTTTATATCGATATGTTGTTATGTTATGGTATGTGTGGATATGTGTTGGTTATTGGGTTGAGGCGGACCGACTGGGACTGAAGGCCAAGAGACCCAGGGCGTCCCGGATAGACTGCAGGCCCGACGGGGGTACCAGTCAGGCTTAAGGTCCGGGGAACGTTCCAGATAGGCGGAAGGCCCGGCGAGGTGTTCCAGTCATGCTGAAGGTTCTATGAGCGTTCCAGATAGTCTCTAGGCCAAGGAGGCGTTCCAGTCATGCTGAAAGCTTTGTGAACGTTCCAGATAGCTTATAGGCTGATGCGGCGTTCCAGTCAGGCTGAAGGTTCTGTATACATGTTGTTGTTTGTTATTATGCTTATGTGGTGGTAATTTGGGGGAACTCACTAAGCTTCGTGCTTATAGTTTTGGTTTATGGTTTCAGGTACTTTAGTGGACCGCGACAAGGCGAAGGCGTGACTGTACACATCGTTGATTTTACAACTAATTGGGTATTGGGAGACTCTGATTTTAAATAATGATTCAAAAACAATGGTTTTTTAACACTTCTAATAATAATAGGGTTGTTTTGAATAGTTTAAATTTGTTGAAATTTTTGAGATGTTACACACATTTGACAAACTTTTCTATTTGGACCAACTTTTTTGTTTTAGCTCATAGTTCCTATGTTATTTATATTGTTAATGTTTATGAATTTCTTCATATTTTTCAACAATAAAATCTAAAGAAGACATTTTATTTTTTCAAAACAAAGAGAAATGATAACGTGTCCAATTCTTGTTGGCAAAAAAAATTACACGATGCTCAATGATTTGATCTTATGACTTAGGGCTTAGGGTTTTAGACTTAAGGCTTGAGTTTTATGGCTTAGAGATTATGACTTATAGCATATGACGTGTCGTCTTTGTGTTAAGACTTAGGGCTTATGGTTTATGGCTTAGAGATTATAAGCTTAAGATTTATATTTAGGATTTATAGTTTATGGTATATGGTTTAAGGCTTATTTTGCCAATATGAATTGGACAAGTATATTCTATTTTGTTTTGAAAAAAATTAAATGTCACTTTTAGATTTAATGTTTAAAACTATCAAAAACACCATAAACAAATACCAATATAAAAAACAAAGAAATAATGAGTTAAAATAAAAAGCTTGGTCGAAAAAATGTTTGGCAAATACGAGAGTTTTTAAAAAAAAAGTTGAGAGATTTTTTTACGGAAAACATCATATAAAACCGCAAGATTACTGATAAACATGCTAAAAAGGTTAAATAAAAAAATTAAAAAAAAATATAACAACTCTTTTAGAGAAAAATTAATTTGATTAAAAATAAAAATCCAATTTATAAGAACTTTTATGTAATTAACATCTAATCATCTTTATATATATATATATATATATATATATATATATATATATATATAATATCCTCCCACGTTAAATGTGACTCGAGCATTTGGATCATCTTCATGGAGCATTTGGATCATGTTCATGGAGTATTTTGAGCACCTGGAACTCAATGGAGAACTTAGGGTTCATGGAGCATGTGACAAAGGAACGGATCATCTGAGAAAGGAATGGATCGTCTGAAAAAGGAACGGATCAAGTGCCAAATGAACGGATCATACAGAAGGGGGTTTGGAGCACCTGGAAGAGGGTTGGAGCACTTGGGAGTGATATGGAGCAACAAGGAACCTTGTTGCGCCATATGTTGAAGAGATGGGCCAAGAAGGATGTTGTTGCGCCAAGGGCATTCCTTCTTGCTCCATTATGCTCCCTCTTGCGCCATGAGGATCCCTCTTGCGCCATGGGGTACTCCTGTTGAGCCATGAAGTATACTCTTGTGCCATGCATGGCCTTTTTGTGCCATTTATGTTCCTGTAGCGCTAATGTGGCGTTGTTGCTCCAATCTTGATGTTCTTGTGCCACACTTGAATCATGTTGCGCCATCCATACACTTCTTGTGCCATCATGGTGTAATTTGGACTATCTTGGTCCTTGATGAGCCAAGTATGCTATGAAGTCCTCTATGATGATCAAGAATGTTCCAGAAGATGTTGTATGGTGGAATATGATTGGTTGCCTCCTTGCATGGGCCTATGGGCCAATGGGCTTGGCCCATTAGGGTTTTAGGTCTGATCCCTCAAGTATAAATAGGTATGCATGATAGGTCATTTTGTATATTGTATTCTAGAGTGATAGGCAAATCTCTGTGAAATTATACTTTTAACCTCTGTTTGAGAGCTCTGAAATAATGAATATGCCCCTCCTGCCCGTGGACGTAGGTCAACTTGACTGAACCATGTAAATATTGTGTCTTGTGTGCTTATAGTTTTGCTAGTTATCCACTTTACTTCCTAACAAGTGGTATCAGAGTTGCGGTTTGTATTCATGTGATTGAAGATGTCTACTCACAAGTTTGATTTGGAGAAATTTAATGGTTCAAATGACTTCACCTTGTGGAAGGTGAAAATGAAAGCTCTTCTGGTTCAACAAGGGTGTGCAACGGAACTGGAAGGAGAGGCAAAACTGCCAAAGGACATGGCAGATGCAAAGAAGGTGGACATTAAGACAGAGGCACATAGTACCATTCTATTGAGTTTGACAGATGAAGTACAGAGGGAGGTCATGGATCAAACAACTGCTTCTGGGCTCTGGGATAAACTTTATGACAAGTACCAGAACAACTCACTGACGAATAGGTTATATTAGAAGAAAAGGTTGTACACTCTTAGAATGTCTGAAAGTACCCAAGTGAAAGATCATCTGGATAACTTCAATAACATCATCTTGGATCTACAAGGTGTTGACGTGAAGATTGAAGATGAAGATCAAGCGCTCATTCTCTTATGTTCTCTTCCTAAATTATATGAGAATTTCATTGATACAATGCTCTATGGTAGGAAAACGATCAATGTGAATGATGTGAAGGACTCTCTAATGTCCAAGTAACTGAAAAGAAAACTTTCAGTTGGAGAGGAGGTGTCCAGTTCTGGTTTGTTTGAAAGGAGAGGAAGGACATAAGAGAGGAAAGGGGAAAACAGATGGAGATCATGTTCTAAGTCGAAGTCTAAAGGTTCATCGAATGCCAAGTGTTATAACTATAAGGAGAAGGGACACTTCAAGAGAAATTGTCCACAGCTAAAGAATGGGAAGTCCATGAATGAATCAAGCAGCAATAATATTGTTGTTGTGGTCCAGGAAAGTTCTGATGAAGGGGACGATGGTGATGTACTGACTTTATGTACATCAAGTTCTGCTGATGCTTGGGTCTTGGATTATGGATCATCCTATCACATGGCGTATAATCATGACTGGTTCGACTCCTTCAAAGAGTGGGATTACATAGTCAAGATGGGTGATGATTGGGTGAGCAGTATCAAAGGTAGTGGCACAGTGTAGATCAAGATGCATGATGGCATGCTCAGGAAGTTAGATTGCTGGTACGCTCCAGAACTTTGGAAGAATCTAATTTCTCTTGGCACATTGGCTAAGAATGAGATGAGGTACGCTGGTGAAGGTGACTGGGTCAAAGTGACCAAAGGCTCTCTGATTATAATGAAAGTGAAGATGAATCTGATGGGTTTTGAGCATTCTAACACTCCTATGGTGTACATGCAACCCTAGAAACCTTGGATCTATGTTTGACTAAGATACATGCAAATAATTATTTTTCCAAGGTTCTTATCCTAACTAGCATGGCATGGGATACTAGAATCAAATAAAACTAGTAGAATTACTTACCTTGTAGTAGTAGTTGATTGCTTGGAGTTTGAGAGCCTAGCACCAATAATGTGGATGCCTCAAATGGAAGTCACAAATCACTACAAACTTGGAAACTTGAGAGAATAGTCACAAACTTCTTGAAATCGGCCCTCTTGGTTTACACACATCAACTAGTGCAATTTCAAGAACCAAAGCCTCCTTTATATAGTGTGGTGGATTAGGGTTACATCCATGTAAACCCTAATACCCATGTCTTTTCATTTCCATGAGATCCATGGGTTAAAGCTCCATGGAGTATCCATGGACTTTCCATGCAAGCCTAGCCCATTCCAAATAAGCATTAGCCCACACTATATAAATACAAGAGCCCATATTTAATTAGTCATACTTTTGATCTCTAAATTAATTCTAAATTAATTATAGATCAATACTAATTAAATAATATGATTTTATATTAATATATTAGGACTTATAATATATTAATAAATCATAACTTATACTATTCTCAAACTATTATCCATAAATTGTTCGGGTGAAGTGCAACCCAAATGGACCATGCCGGGTCGGGTCAAGTACATACCAAATATAGTTATGGACTTAGACACTATATCCAACAGTCTCCCACTTGGATAAGTCTAATAACTATAGTTGCAAGTATGACTTCAGGAACCGATCAGCAATCGTAGCTCTTTAAACTCTGTTGAACTATGAAGCGCCATTTTAGATAAGTGATCATATAATCCTTTGTTCTAGATATCAGCCGGACAAATACATGGAACATGGTCTTGCTTATTGTCCATCATTTGTTTCCCGATTTCCGATTTGTTTGACATAGAACTTAACTGAACACATCAATTTAGTTCTGACCGGGCCCGGTACATAGGTCAAAACAAAATCATCGAGGGGCCCAGATATCGCTTCTAATTCTAGAAGGAACAGATAAACTTCGACTCATATGTTTGCTCTACTACTTGTTGAATTACACACAAAAGCACGGTTTATAACATCGAGTTACCAATGCGTTTTCGTGCAATCAATGCATAACCAACTCATAGGCAACAAATCATATCTCTAGGTTTGAAGACTTATATGATATTACCGTCTCATGATCACTCGAGATAAATTCCATGAAGTGATACAAGTGAGCGTGGGTTGAATCCAATACTCAGAACTTATGAGCACTCATGAGTGCTGTAGCCCCGCTTTGTCTAACATCTTAGACCTCTACAAGCCAACCCATGACAGTCTTGATTCATATATACTTCCAACATATGACCGACTGTGGAGAGTTTGAATAATATGATATAAACCATAACATAATTATTCTGGAAGTCAAAACATGCAAAAAGACATAATAGTAAACGATTGACAAGAGATATCAAGACTTTACTCATAAATAACAGCTTTTATTTATCATCAAATGTCAATTACATTTTACAAATTTCAAGATTATCTAACTACTAAAACTAATATCATCCTTCAGCCCTATGCTCCGAGCATGCTGGAGATGCTTAGCCCGAGTCAGTCCCTTCGTGAGGGGATCTGCTGGGTTCTCATCCGATGATACCCTCTTTTCCACGAGGATTCCTTCTTCTATTCGATGTCTGATGAAGTGATATTTTCTGTCAATGTGTCTGGATCTCCCATGATCTCTTGGTTCCTTGGCTAAGGCAACCGCACTATTGTTGTCACAGAAAATCTCCATTGGCTCCTTTATAGCTGGTACAACTCCAATATCTTCGATGAAGTTCTTTAGCCATATAGCCTCTTTTGCTGCCTCGCTTGCTGCTATATACTCTGATTCACAAGTGGAATCAGCCACTGTCTCCTGCTTGGAACTTTTCCAAGTAATTGCCCCTCCGTTTAGAGTAAAGACCCAGCCCGACTGAGAGCGGAAATTATCCCTGTCAGTCTGAAAGCTAGCATCACTGTACCCTACAACTCTCAAATCCTCACTGCCACCGAGGGTAAGGACCCAGTCCTTAGTCCTCCGTAGGTACTTGAGGAAATTCTTTACCGCAGTCCAGTGTGCCTTGCCAGGGTTCCCCTGATACCTGCTAACCATGCTCAAAGCAAAGGCTACATCAGGTCGAGTACACGTCATAGCATACATGATCGATCCTACAGTTGAAGCATAAGGTATTCGACTCATTTATGCTATCTCAGCCTCAGTACTAGGGCTTTGTGTCTTACTCAATCTGGTGTTACTCTGGATGGGTAACTCTCCTTTCTTGGAGTTATGCATGTTGAACCTTTTCAACACTTTGTCCACATAGGTGCTTTGACTAAGTCCAATTAGTCTTTTACTCATGTTTCTCAAAATCCTTATCCCTAGGATATAGGCAGCTTCTCCAAGGTCCTTCATAGCGAAACACTTCCCAAGCCAGGACTTTACTTCCTGCAGGGTTGGGATGTCATTTCCTATGAGTAGTATGTCATCCACATACAGTACCAAAAAGCTGACTATACTCCCACTAGCCTTGATATAGACACAAGATTCATCTTCACTCCTTGAAAAGCCAAATTCTTTGACTTCCTCATCAAAGCAAAGATTCCATCTACGAGGTGCCTGTTTTAATCCATAAATGGATTTCTCGAGCTTACACACTCTACTGGGGTACTCTGTACTGACAAAACCCTCTGGCTGAACCATGTAAACATCTTCAGCCAACTTTCCATTAAGGAAAGCGGTTTTGACATCCATTTGCCATATTTCATAATCATGAAATGCAGCAATGGCTAACAGAACCCTAATAGACTTAATCTTGGCCACTGGTGAAAAGGTCTCATCATAATCAACTCCCGGAGTTTGAGAATAACCCTTTGCAACCAGTCGTTCCTTATAAGTGTGTACATTACCATCCATGTCGGTCTTCTTCTTGAAGATCCATTTGCACCCAACTATCTTACGATCAGGTACATTGTCAACCAAGTTCCAAACTTGATTGTCATACATGGACTGTATCTCGCTATCCATAGCCTCTTTCCATTTAGCAGCCTCAGGGCCTGCCATGGCTTCCGTGTAGCTGTTAGGCTCATCCAGATTTACCAGTGTGTTATCACTGATAAGTGTCTCACCTTCTGCAGTAATATGAAAACCATAATAATGCTCAGGTGCATTCCTAACTCTGGTGGAATGCCTTAGAGGTATAGATTCTTCAGTTGGCTCAACAGGAGTTTCCTCCTCAGGTTGAGGGCTAGGGTTTGAGGTTCCTTCACCACTTGACTCTTGAATTTCCTCAAGGTCAATTTGCCTCCCACTGTCTCCTTGGCTCATGAATTCTCTCTCTCGAAAGAATCCTCTTCTTGCTACAAAGACCACATTATCACTGGGTCTGTAGAAGATGTAACCAAAGGATTTCTGTAGGTAGCCGATGAAAATACACCTTTCGCTTCGGGGTTCGAGCTTATCGTGAGTCTCGCGTCTTACGAAAGCCTCGCAACCCCAAATCTTGATGTGGTCTAGATTGGGAACTTTTCCAGTCCACACCTCGTGAGGTGTTTTGGCAACCTTCTTTGTAGGGACTAGATTAAGGATATGGGCGGCAGTCTCTAAGGCATACCCCCAAAATGAGATTGGTAGCGAAGCTCGACTCATCATGGAACGAACCATGTCCAACAAGGTCCGATTGCGCCTCTCAGCTACACCATTCAACTGTGGTGTCCTAGGAGGTGTCAATTGTGAGACAATCCCACATTCCTTAAGATTGTCAAGGAACTCAGTACTAAGATACTCACCACCACGATCGGATCGAAGCATCTTAATGTTCCTGCCCAACTGATTCTCCACTTCTTGCTTAAACTCTTTGAATTTCTCAAAGGTTTCTGACTTATGCTTGATTAGGTAGACATATCCATATCTACTAAAATCATCAGTAAAAGTCACATAGAACCGATTAGCATCTCTTGTGGCGGTTCTGAAGGGTCCACACACATCCGTGTGTATGAGGTCCAACAAACCTTCACCCCTAGCACAAGTGCCAGTAAAAGGTGACTTTGTCATTTTACCAAGCAAACAAGATTCACAACTATCATCTGACTTTAGGTCAAATGACTCCAAGACTCCATCCTTTTGGAGTTGGCCTATGCGTTTCTTGCTTACATGTCCAAGACGACAATGCCATAAGGATGCTTTATCTAAGCTAGTGGAAGAGTTAATACACAATACATTATTTCCTAGATTATCTACAACAGATACAGTTTCATACACGCCATCACAAGGTAATGCTTTAAAATAAAGAACATTATTAAAGAAAGCATCAATACTACCATTATTATTATCAAAATAAAAGGTAAAACCTTTTTTATACAATGCATGAAAGGAAATAACATTTCTTGCCATTTCTGGCGAATAATAACATTTATTCAAATCTAATGTAAACCCACTATTTAGCACTAAGGAATAAACTCCTATCTTGGTGACAGGTGAAGCTTTCCTATTTCCCATGATCAAGTTTATCTTTCCCTGCTCCACATTCTCACTTCTTTTTAGTCCCTGCAAATCACAACATATGTGAATACCACAACCTGTATCAAGGACCCAAGACTTATAATGAGGTGAGTTATTAGACAATATAGTGTATATACCTGCATGGTTGGGTTTTACTTTCCCATCCTTCAAATCTTGCTGGTACTTTGGGCAGTTTCGCTTCCAGTGCGACTTTTCATGGCAATAGAAGCATTCAGCCTCATTAGGGTTAGCAGAAGGAGTGACAAAACCTTTCTTGGTTTTGCTTGAAGAGGAGCCTTCAAGGGTCTTACCCTTGGTACCCTTAGAAGGGTTCTTTCTCTTCTTCCCTTTGCCATGCCCGATTGCCAAGACATTGGCCGCAGTTGGAGTAGGAGTAGGAGTAGTAACAACCGACTTACCCTTTAGACCACTTTCGGCAGTCTTCAAGAGTCCTTGAAGTTTGCTGAGGGTGACTTCTTCCTTGTTCATGTGATATGGCATGCGGAATTGATCATAACACGATGGCAAGGAGTGCAAAATGATGTCTATTGCTAACTCCTCAGGGAAGTTCACATTCAGCTTCAGTAAACGGTCCACATACCTTTGCATTTTCTGCATGTGGCCCATGATGGGTTCACCATCCTTCATTCGGGTTGTTATCATGGAGGAGATTATTTCATATCGCTCTTGACGAGCACTTTGATGGTAGCGGTCCATCAAGTCCTGGTGTATCTCAAAAGGATAATAGTCCTCATAGGACTTTTGGAGCTCGGCTGTCATGGTGGCCATCATGATGCATGCCACTTTTGTAGCATCTCTTTCATGTACCTCATATTCAGCAAGCTCTTCAGGAGTAGCAGTTGGCTCGGGTACCTTCAGCTCCTTGTCGAGAACATATTCTTTGTTATCATACCGAGTGACCATCCTGATGTTTCTGATCCAATCTGTAAAGTTGGACCCATCAAAGATGACTCTCCCACAAAGATTCATGAGAGAGAAGGAGCTAGTAGGGTTTGAGCCAGAAGCATTGTTATTGGAAGACATCTGAAAAGAAGAGGGAATATATTAGATTAGATATAGAGATAGTCCTTAACAAAACACCCAAATGTAATATTAAGGCTAGGACCCAACACAATATTTTATAACTTAGAAGAGGGATGCCGTAATCTAAGCTATAAGATATTTGAAGGTAGGTGAATGACGATTCACCAATTTCCACCATGAAAAACGAAATATTTAATTAGGTTTTAATTGGTTTAGAAACTCCTAGATTCTTTGAGATTCATTGAACTTTCTTCAATGACATGTTTCAATCTCGAGTGTGCCCTTCAAGTTTTGTGACTGGGATGCCGAGGATCACAAAACAAGGTGTGAAGTAACCATGCAAATTACTTGGTACCCTTAATGTATTACCCCTCAATCGATGTGCCGGTTAACCACACACGCTCCATCGATACTATGATAAACATTAAGTCACCCTTTACCTACCTTGTTAAGTTCAAGTTAGTGTGCCGGTTAACCACACACGCTCCACTAACGACTTAAACAAAGTGTAAAGTGTAATTTCATGGATTAGCACCTTATTCATATTTTCCTAAAATAACTAAGATTGGGAATTCAATAAAGTTTAGTTACTTTAGTATTATCATTATACTTTTAATGAGAATTTATAAGTCTTTGTCCTACCCGTTCGGCTAACGACCCTCCACCGATCAAGGAAGCGGTGGGTGAGAGTGGACACCCATTAAATTGCCATTTTATAGGCAACAACCTTATACCCCCCTTATAGACCGGCTTCGTGAATGAGGCGTACTAGCGGTAAGACGACTTGATCTTATACATATATAAATATTATTAAACTTATAATATTATAAAGTATAAGGGTTGAATTTTAACTTTTAAAATTCTAGGGGTTGGAACTAAAGTTTTTAATATGACTTTACATGTTCCAAAACTTGAGGGCAAGTTTTGTAAACTTTCAAAACTTTTCATTTCTCATAACTTATGAGTTAATGGTTATTAAAAATGAAGACTCTTCATTTTTTGTAACCTATGTGTTCTTTTAATGGTTATTTATAAATGTGACTTTTGGTTATCCATAACTTAAGAACTAGTTATGGACTCCATTAAAACACATAAAGATCAAGAATTAATCTAATCAATTATTAGCACATAATTTCTATGATCTTCTAAACTCATATGTTTATGAATGTTCATATCAAAAAATTCAAGAATCGTAAGTACATATACAAAACTTGAAATTTTGATACGAGCTTTTGAACAAAACTTTGATTTTCAAGTTTTTTTTTTTTTTTTTTTTTGCATCAAGTATCAAATAAACAAACTAGGCTTTGATACCACTGATGGGTTTTGAGCATTCTAACACTCCTATGGTGTACATGCAACCCTAGAAACCTTGGATCTATGTTTGACTAAGATACATGCAAATAATTATTTTTCCAAGGTTCTTATCCTAACTAGCATGACATGGGATACTTGAATCAAATAAAACTAGTAGAATTACTTACCTTGTAGTAGTAGTTGATTGCTTGGAGTTTGAGAGCCTAGCACCAATAATGTGGATGCCTCAAATGGAAGTCACAAATCACCACAAACTTGGAAACTTGAGAGAATAGTCACAAACTTCTTGAAATCGGCCCTCTTGGTTTACACACATCAACTAGTGCAATTTCAAGAACCAAAGCCTCCTTTATATAGTGTGGTGGATTAGGGTTACATCCATGTAAACCCTAATACCCATGTCTTTTCATTTCCATGAGATCCATGGGTTAAAGCTCCATGGAGTATCCATGGACTTTCCATGCAAGCCTAGCCCATTCCAAATAAGCATTAGCCCACACTATATAAATACAAGAGCCCATATTTAATTAGTCATACTTTTGATCTCTAAATTAATTCTAAATTAATTATAGATCAATACTAATTAAATAATATGATTTTATATTAATATATTAGGACTTATAATATATTAATAAATCATAACTTATACTATTCTCAAACTATTATCCATAAATTGTTCGGGTGAAGTGCAACCCAAATGGACCATGCCGGGTCGGGTCAAGTACATACCAAATATAGTTATGGACTTAGACACTATATCCAACAAAATCGTGGAGGGATCTATATCCTAGAAGGCAGTACGGTAATGGGATTGGTGGTTATCTCCCAATCCTTGAATGAAGGTGATGACAAGACAGAGTTGTGGCATTGTAGGTTGGGGCACATGAATGAGAAGGGCATGTCGGTTCTAAGTAAACAAGCACTGCTTGGTGGAGAGGCTACCGGAAAGATAAAGTTTTGTGAAGCTTGCGTTAAGGGAGAGAATATCAAAGTGAAGTTCGGTACCGGTCAACCCACAAGCAAGGATATCCTGGAGTATGTTCCACTCAAATATGTGGGGCCCTGCACCAGTGAAGTCTCAAGGAGAATTCTCATACTTTGTGACGTTCATTGATGATTATTCAATGAAGGTTTGGTTGTACTTTATGAAGACCAAATATGAGGTGTTTGGGAAGTTCAAGGAGTGGAAGACCATGGTTGAGAAAAGGACTGGAAAACAGGTCAAGACTCTGAGGACTGACAATGGGTTGGATTTCTGCAATGCTTCATTTGACAATTTCTGCAAGACAGAAGGTATAGTGAGGAACCGCACTGTACGACACACACCACAAAAAAATGGAGTGGCATAACGGATGAACCAAACTCTCATGCAACGTGAAAGGTGCATGCGGATATTTGCTAACTTATCCAAGCAATTATGGGCGGAAGCAGTTAACATTGCTTGCTATTTGGTGAACAGATCACCATCAACTGCAATAGACTTGAAGACTCCTCAAGAGGTGTGGTCCGGGAAACCCTTTGACTGTTCTGCTTTACATATATTTGGATGGTCGCATATGCTCATGTGAATGATGGTAAACTTGATCCAAGGGCAATGAAGTGCATATTTCTAGGATATGTGACAGGAGTAAAAGGTTATCGAATGTGGTGTACAAAAGAAGGAAGAACTCCTAAATTTATCATGAGCAGAGATATGACCTTTGATGAATCTGCCATGGGTAACCATGGAGGAGGTGAAACAAGTCAAGCAGGGAACAAAGATCAGGGTGCTAGCCAGAAGGTGGAGTTTGCAACTCAAACTCCAGATAGAGTTGTTATAAGTGACATACAGCAAGGCGGTAGTGAACAGCCTGGGCAAGATGAAACCCGTGAGCAACCCATGGGATCTTCGTCCAATGGTGCTAATGTAGGGAAGGATGATGTGTCTGAATCTATAGCAAAGAGAAGATCAAGGAAGGTCATTCAACAACCTGATAGATATGTGGGATGTGTGAATTCTGGTGAACTTGACTCCATTGCTTTTGCTTTAGTAACTGGAGAAGACATTGACACCGAGGAGCCTCAATCGTATAAAGAGGTTGTGGCGAGTAAAGAAGCAAATGATTGGTTGATGGCCATGAATGAAGAAATGCAATCTTTAGAGAAGAATGAAACATGGCATCTTGTTCCATTACCAAAGGGAGCAAAGCCAATGGGATGCAAATAGATATTTAAGAAGAAGGAAGGGATACCAGGAGTTGAACCAGCTAGGTTCAAGGCAAGGTTGGTGGCGAAATGGTTTTCTCGGAAAAAAGGAATTGATTATCACGAGGTGTTCTCAACGGTCGTGAAGCACAAGACAATTCGGGTTCTTTTGGCCATGGTGAGTGCATTTGATCTGGAGCTTGAACAACTTGATGTGAAAACTGCATGTCTTCATTTCAACTTAGAAGAGAAAATTTATATGTCCCGACCAGAAGGGTTCCTTGATTCTAAGAAGGATCATGTATGTTTGCTGAAGAAATCCCTGCATGGGTTGAAGCAGTCTCCAAGACAATGGTACAAGAGATTTGGTTCATTCATGATCTTCAATGGCTACACTCAGAACCAGTTTGACAATTGTGTTTACTCAAAGGAATTGTCACCAGATTCCTACATATATCTTTTGCTATATGTTGATGATGTGCTCATCACAGCCAAAGACATGGCTGGAATAAATGACTTGAAGGCGACCCTGAAGAATGAGTTTGAGATGAAGGATTGGGGAGCAGCAAAGAAGATACTGGGGATGGAGATTCAAAAGGACAGAAGTTCATGGTAGCTATGTGTTTCTCAACAAAAGTACTTTGAGAAAGTTCTATAGTCCTTCAATTGTGATCATTCCAAGCTAGTTGAAACTCCTTTGGCGGCTCACTTTAAACTTGGTACAAGCACTATTCCCACTACTAATGAAGAAAGGAAGTACATGCGCAGGGTTCCATACTCAAGTGCTGTTGGAAGTCTCATGTACGCTATGGGTTGTACCAGACCTGATTTGGCTCATGCAGTTAGTGTGGTTAGCAGGTTTATGAGCAATCTAGGGAAGTCTCATTGGGAAGCTGTAAAGTGGATCTTGCGATACTTGAAGGGAACAACGGATGTTTGCTTGGTGTATGGAGCTAATATGAAGAGTGACTTGGTGGGATATGCTAACTCTGATTATGGTGGTGATTTGTTGAAGCGCAGGTCACGGACGTGCTATATATTGACTTTGTTTAGACGTGCCATCAGTTGGAAGTCAACGTTACAAGATACCGTTGCTTTGTCTACAACTGAATCCGAGTACATGTCCATGACTGAAGGAATAAAGGAGGAGATATGGTTACAAGGGCTTATTCAGACTCTTGGTCTGAAGGTGGAGAAGCCTGTCTGGTATTGTGACAGTCAAAGTGTTTTAAGTCTTGCTAAGAACCCTGTGTACCAAGAGAAGACAAAGCAAATTGATGTCAAGCCGAATTTCATTCGGGATATTCTGAAAGGAGACAAGTTTTCAATACTAAATATTGATACCAAGATCAACCCAACAGATATGTTGACAAAGTTGTTGCCCGCGGAGAAGTTCAAGCTTTGCTTGGACTTGGTTGATGTTCGCAGGAGGTTGGTCCCTTCGGGGACGAACGACAGGAAGGGAGAGGAAGTTCTTGTTCTAGGTGGAGTTTAGAGGATGCTCAAGTCAAGGTGGAGATTGTTAAATGTGGCTTGAGCATTTGGATCATGTTTATGGAGCATTTGGAGCTCGATGGAGCACTTAGGGTTCATGGAACATGTGACAAAGAAACGAATCATCTGAGAAAGGAATGGATCGTTTGACAAAGGAACAGATCAAGTGCCAAAGGAAAGGATCATACAGAAGGGGGTATGGAGCACCTGGAAGAGGTTTAGAGCACGTGGGAGTGATATGGAGCAACAAAGGAACCTTGTTGCGCCATATGTTGAAGGGATGGGCCAAGAAGGATGCTGTTGCGCCAAGGGCATTCCTTCTTGCATCATTATGCTCCCTCTTACGCCATGAGGGGTTCCTCTTGCGCCATGCATGGCCTTGTTGTGCCATGTATGTTCCTGTTGCGCCAAGGTGGTGCAAGTTGGACCATCTTGGTCCTTGATGAGCCAAGTATGCCATGAAGTCCTCTATGATGCTCAAGAATATTTCAGAAAATGCTGCATGACGGTATATGATTGGTTGCCTCCTTTCATGGGCCTATGGGCCAATGGGTTTGGCCCATTAGGGTTTTGGGTCTGATCCCTCAAGTATAAATAGGGATGCATGCTAGGTCATTTTGTATCTTGTATTCTAGAGTGATAGGAAAATCTCTGTGAAATTGTACTTGTAACCTCTGTTTGAGAGCTCTGAAATAAAGAATACTCCCCTCATGCCCGTGGACGTAGATCACCTTGACCGAACCACGTAAATACCGTGTCTTGTGTGCTTATAGTTTTGCTAGTTATCCGCTTTACTTCCTAACATCCCACTTTTTGTTACTGTTTATCTTCCTATTTGTTAGATCAAGACAAGTGTCAAACGAGATTAAAAGAGAATTAGTGGATTCTACATATCATTGTTTTATATGAATACGAAGATAAATAAGAATAAAAGGTGGAATAATATTTAACTTTTCATATTTTAACGAATAACTTTAAATAAATAATAATAATTATACTATATATCATTTACCAACGTCTGTGGATGTTTCCATCAACGATTGACATCCTCCTATTTTGTATTATAGTATTTTTCACCATCTATTTTATAAAATCACTTTCATCACATTAACTTTGAACAATGATATTTTTTCATTCATTTATTTTGTAAAATGGTACTACAAAATGTTGTAATACTCCCATTTACTTTGTAAAATCACATTTTTCATCATCTACTATTTAAATACTTTGTAAAGTGATATTTTTCATCCCTCTATGTTTTAAAATGTTATTTTTCATCCATCAACTTTGAACATTATAAAATATTTTTTCACCCCCTCTATTTTCTAAACTTTCGTGTTTATTCCTGATAGTATATATCATATAGTTTTCTTAATAACTTTCGTTTGTTATCTTAAAAAAAACTAAGTTTTTACGTTCTTATTTTATGTATGTCTGGTATAAATTCAAAGTGATTAACGTTTCTACGTAAATTTAGAATTTTCGTTCATTAATTTAAAAAGAAAAACTTACTTGCATTTTTTTATGTACGTATCGATATAAATTTGAGTTTGTTCACGTTTCCTACATATGATTCTGATCACATATATTACGTTTTTTTTATTAGAACTTCTGTTCGTTAACTTAAAACAACTTATTTACTTATTTTTATATATGTTTCGGTATAAATTTGAGTTTTTGACATTTTGATCATACTTATTTTATTTATTTTTCTTATGTATGATTTTTGTCACATATAATAATTTTTAACTTGAAGTTATAAATTGATACTAGTGTTATATATTTATTTACCAACAAATATTACCGTACTTTAATTTTATCAATTCAATAGAAAAAAAAACTAACTTACAAAATACATTAAAACACCCAAATTTAAAGTCCTGGTTTATAATTAAGATCAAAATTATGAGTTTGGCAACATCAATCGGTTGGACATTGTGTCGAAAACGACCCCCTATAAATACATTATTGATTTACGAATGGAAAACCGTCAAATAGATCTCCGATAAAGTCAACAATTCTAGAGAGAGAAAGCAAAGTGTCGGAGAGAGAGGAATCGTGGACTGCTGAAGGCGGTGATGCGTGGAAGCAGGTGGCAGAACAATGAAGAGATCACGGTGGAAACTTTCTTCGTCTTATAAACAAGTTATTAAAATGGCAACTCGCCGCTCCATCCGAACCCTAGCGCCCAATCCCTCTTTTCAGTTAATTTTATAGCAGAAGCTTCCACGTAAGGGATCTATGCTCTTTCGCCCATTGTTTTTCTTCTTCTAATCGCGTTTTTGTTGTATTTCGTTGAGAAGTTTGAAACGTCTTTGGATTATTCTTTTCTTGTCTTGTATATAATGTTACGATGGATGAACAGTTCGTTACGGATACCGGAGGAATTAAGGAAATGACGGAGGTAGCGAAATTGTTGTACATAGTGGTGGAGGAGGACGAAGAAACGAAAGGGAATGAAGAATCGTCATTTAGATACACGCGTCCTGTTCTCCAGAGCACTTTGCAGTTGATGGGCTGTAAAGCACGTCACGCCTTCAAGGTTAGTAACTCAATTTCTCATCATACTCTCAATTTATTTGTGGCGTGGTTTCCGTTGAAATTGAATCACAGTTCATGATCATGTCGCTGCAATCGAATGTTAGCGAAAATAATTCCAGATTTGGATGTTAGCTTTTTCTCATTTCTGTAAAAGATTAGTTAGATCTTCATAAATCTTACTGTTGCACCGAAAGTGATGTTTCTTTTTCCACTTTAACTTTTACCAGAAAGCGACTTCTCTAAAATTTGACTTCTTGTCCCAATTCGAATTAGATCCTACAGAGTTTTGCTTACAACTGATGATGTACAAATTCCAATTTCATTTACTTGCATAGATTCATCTATCGTTTGTATTTTTAGCTACTTTTATCCGGAATCTCTCTCTTGACCTTAAGATCTGTATAATATACTCGTATACAGCTATCACCATAGTTTAAACCTTTTAATATATGAGGTCTAGTAATCACTGAATATGATCTTACTTTCATACAGATAAGCCAAAGGGTATTTGAAATCATGAGAAATAAATGCTTAGAGGAAAGTTTGGCAGACATAGGTGTAATTCAATGGGGAAAAGATTTCTTGAAAGTTCATCCTCTGTCTGATAAGATGAATGGAAGCAATCATGTGGTTTCAGAGAAAGATGGCACAACTAAGAGCAAGCCTTTTGAATCATACAAAAAGCGCACTACAATTGTCATCAAAAGAAAGAGGTTCATAGATGTTGTATGTGATGCTCTTTCTGAATACAAGTATATTGGTCCCAATCAAAGGGCTGACTTTATTTTAGCCTGCAGGTATTCCTAAATTTAACATAATCATTCATACTATACATTGATATTTCTTACATTTATCCTTAAAAATTCAAATTTTTCTGCCTTCTTTTTTTTCAGAATTCGGGAAAGAAAGGAATCTGTGACTGTTCTACTCTGTGGTACAAGTGGATGTGGCAAATCTACATTGTCAGCTTTACTGGTATGTCATAAATTTTCCATTTTTCATGTGTCAATGAATTACTTGAATCAAAGTCTCAATCTTTTATCATCATATAATGTTCTTGATCTTATAATTTCAAGAATGCTCAACTTATTCTTGTAATTTGATACAATAAACAAAATCAATGAAAGTACATTGCTATTTCAGGCTAGCAGATTAGGGATCACAACTGTTATATCTACAGATTCAATACGCCATATGATGAGAAGCTTTGTTGATGAAAAACAAAATCCACTCCTATGGTCTTCTACTTACCATGCAGGGGAACATCTAGATCCAGTAGCTGTTTCAGAAGCCAAAGCCAAAAAAAAAGCCACAAAAGAATTTGATTCTACTTCCAAAACTGAACCTGTTCCTAAAGAAGGTTCTAGTTTGACCACAGTTGACTTAATTAGCCCTAAACAAATGGCCATTGAAGGTTTCAAAGCACAAAGTGAAATGGTCATTGATAGTCTTGACAGACTTATAACTGCATGGGAAGATCGAAAAGAATCAGTCATCGTGGAGGGTGTCCACCTCAGCCTTAATTTTGTGGTACGTACTACAAAATTGAATGAGGGGTATTTTAGTCATTTTACCTCTTCGTGCATATAAGCACTTTATATGGACAGCTAACATGGTTGTTTAATAACCCTTTACCTATTTGCCCTTCTTCTTTTTTCCTCTATATTCCTTTCTTGTTAAAACTGATGAATGTTTTGAAATTTGTTTCTTTTTGACTTGATCTGGATAGAAAGATTTAATAAGTTAATCATTCCATTACATATGAAGCTAAAGTTTGAATCTTTTTATAATCTTGTAGATGGGTTTAATGAAAAAACATCCATCAATCATCCCATTCATGATCTACATCACAAACGAGGACAAACACATGGAAAGATTTGCAGTTCGTGCAAAATACATGACATTAGACCCTGCAAAAAACAAATACATAAAATACATAAAAAACATAAGAACAATTCAAGAATACCTCTGCAATCGAGCAGACAAACACCTAGTCCCAAAAATAAACAACACAAATGTCGACAAAAGTGTCGCAGCAATCCACGCGACAGTTTTCAGCTGTTTAAGAAGACGTGATTCCGGAGAACCACTTTACGATTCCGCCACCAACACCGTATTTGTGATTGATGAGGAGTATCGGAATCAGTGTGTGGCTAATTCCATCGGGTCGAAAGGAATGTTTCAGTTGATTCAAAGACAAGGTTCTTCGAGGCATTTGATGGCTCTTTTGAATAACGATGGGTCGGTTGCAAAGGCGTGGAATGCCGAGGACGGAATGGGGATTCCGATGTATGGAGCGGTGCGGATTGGGAAGTCGGAATCGGTGAATCTGCAGTTTGGTAACTTCGGAATCAGTGCTTGGCCGAATGAACTTGGGTGCACTAGTCATGCTAGCAGTGTTGATGAAGTTATGGAGAATGGTAGTAGACATTATTCTTCATGTTGTAGCTCACCAAAGTTCTCAGAAGGACATGCTAAAGAGGTATATTTAATGTTTTTGTATGAGTAAATTACATTTTTGGTCCCTGGGTATAGCTGATTTTTGTAATTTTGGTCCCTAAAATATAATCATGTTATTTGGAACAGAGATAAAAAAAACGTTGCAAAAACCTCAAATAAGGACCAAAATTTCAAGAAAAAACCTTTTCGGGGACAAAATTGAAAAAATCAGCTATTCTTAGCAACCAATAAGTGTAAAAAAAAACCTCAAAGAAGGACCAAAATTGCAAGCAAAAACTTTTTGGGACCAAAATTGCAAGAATAAACGTTGTGGGACCAAACTTGAAAAAATCAGATATACTTGGGGACCAAAAATGTAATTTACTGTTCTAATAATTTTACGACTAAGTTACTAAATTGGTCACTTTGCTTTTTGAAATTTACCATGTTTAGTCCAAAATTGAGACATGTTTCAGTTTTGGTCCCTTTTTCAAGGTTTTATATCAGTTTTGGTCCTTTTTTCAAGGTTTTATATCAATTTTGGTCCTTATTTCAAGGTTCCATGGACCAAAATCGATATGGAACTTCGAAGTAGGGATGAAAATTGAATAATGTTTTAATTTTGGACTAAATATAGTAAAAATAGAAAGCGTAAGGACCATTTTGTAATTTACTTTTTTATAATTTGGTTTAATATCCAAGTGGATGGACCATATCCGCAAAAAACTAGAAACTTGGACTAACCCTGTCATTTTGAGCATATCACAGGGACCAAAAGTGTAACTTACTCTAATTCCAACTTTCAGTTGAAAGAAGATTTATCAGTTAATGGAAGCGATGAAGAGGTGGACGATACCCACGCATTAGATACCGATGAGGATCTTAGTGATGATGCCAAAGAAAATATGCACGAAGAGGTAAAATGACTAAAATACCCACATTCATTTTTTTTTTTCATTGTAATTATGCTGCTCACAAATTGAGTTATTTAGATGGAAGGGTCAGTTGATGAGGAGTCGACTAAATCAGATGAAGAATACGATGATCTTGCAATGCAAGATATTCAAGAAAATGGATATTTAAATGCAGAATTCGAATCTAAAATTAACGTTTCTGGAGTCAAACAGAATGTTGACTGTGTTTTGAGAACAAAAAGCGAGCCATTGATGGATAAAAGATTGGCATCTAGAGTCAGAGGACGATCTTATAGCATTTCAGGTGGCTCCCAGGGTTAGTATTATGTAGAAAGTTGTCCTAAAAAGTGATATATTGAGTAATGAGTGTGTAGAAAGTTGATATAGCATGCAACAATGTTTCCTTTTCTTTGTTTCGAATGAAATTAATATTATATGCTAGGTAGTTGGAAGCTTAACTATTCACATGATTGTACTTGTCCCAATATGTCTTATCTCTTATGTTATTCGCATGATGAGCCTTTATCAATCAAATCACAGTCTAGATCACTGAAAGCTACGAATAATGTTTTGTGATATTTACATGAAACTAATAATTACAACCTTCTTTATGAAACTAATAATTACAAACTTTATAAAAGAAAAAGAGAGTGAGAGACCTTCTTCATGAGTTTTTTTTTACCATGGTGTTTTTTAAAAACTTAATTACCAAACAAGTATAGTTTTAAACATATTTACCATTTAGGGTTATATCAAGTCAAAAAAAAAAACAAAAAAAAAAAACGTAAGAACGTGACCCCAATACCCAGTTGACGTTCCGATACCCAGTCCCCAAAGTCGACGTCTTCAATCAATCGCGTCTATCGTCGTCGTCTTCGATTTCGGCCATAGCCGATGCGGACGGCTCCGATTCCGGCTATAAACGGATGCCGGCTGGTCCGCCTCCATCACAGAAGATTCCGGCGAGTACTCCACCGCAGAAGACACGACGGCGACCTGATTCTACTTCGATTCTGGCCATAGACGACCTCGACTGTAACTTGATTTCTTGTAAGTCCGACTCCTCTTTTGATTTTCAATTTGAGCTAGTTAACTATGGATTGATTCCTATTATTATTTGCTACTGCATTCCACTGTTATTTGCTTATTTGCAAACTGTTATTCCACTTGATTCCTACTCTGATTTACAATTGTAATTTGCTTATTTGCAATTGTTATTCCACATTTGATTCCTACTTTGATTTACAATTGTTATTTGCTTCAACATTCATATTTTGGAGCAATTTTATGATTGAATTTATGTTTTGTACTCATTTATTAGATGGAGGTTGTTACAATGCTTTGTTATTGGGGTGGGACAGCCTGTGATGGACCAGATGATATAAATTATAGCCAAGTTCCAAAAAAAGCAATCAATGTTAACCGTAGAATACAATTTGATGAATTGGTCGAGCGTATATATCTTGCTACATCTTTTGATAAACAACTCCACCACATTAACTTAATCTGTAGATATCCATCGGTTGGTATTGGAAATGTTGTAAAATACATTCCTCTTCCCATCAAAGATAATGATGATGTTGGCAACCTTCTATTGGTGTTCCTTCTCTGAGAGCCGAAATAGTTGATAAATTAGGCTATACTCCTTCATACAAAAAGCTTTGGACTGGAAAGCAAAAGGCAATTGAACAAGTGTTTGGCAATTGGGAAGAGCCGTATGCTGCTTTACCAAAAATTTTGGGCGCACTTTAGAAGTTCAATCCAGCGACTATAGTCGAGTGGTGTGTTTCAAGATCAACCAATGCGGAACAGGTGGAGTTTAGACGTGTTTTCTGGGCTTTTGCTCCTTCTATTAACGGGTTTGCACATTGTTGACCTGTGATTATTATTGATGACACACACTTGTATGGTAAGTACACGGGAAAGATGTTGATTGCAATGAGAGTTGATGGTAATAATCAGATTTTGCCACTTGCATTTGCTATTGTAGAAAATGAATCATATGATATAGTTGGAATTGGTTTCTTTCTTATATCAAGAGTCATGTGGTGAAAGAGCGTGAAGGCATTTGTTTAATATCTGATCGTCATTTGGGAATCCTAAAGGTAGTCAATGAGCATGGATCTCCATGGTTAGAGCCACGTGGTTTTCATAGGTATTATTACAATTTTTTGTATACCTTTTTTCATAGTTATTGTTTATAAGTAACATTATTTTTTTTACTCTATAGGCATTGTTTACGACATTTTATCAACAACGTTAATGACAAGTTTCGTAATTCAGAATTGAAAGCTTTAGCTTATCGTGCCGGGAGTCAAAATCAAGTTCCAAAATTCAACTCCATCATGGAAGAAATTGGGAAGCTAAATCCACAAGCTCGACAGTGGCTAGAGAGGCATCCACCTGATAGATGGACACTTGCACATGATGGTGGGAGGAAATATGGGCTTCTCACAACAAATTTGTCAGAGATTTTTAACAGTGTACTTAAAGGTGCTCGTTTTTTTACCAATCACAGCTTGTGTCCAACTTACTTTCTATAGATTGGTACATTATTTTGAAGTGAGGCGTCCTTTAGGATCTAGTTCCCGAGCTAATGGAGATGCATATACTCCTCAAGTTGTTGTAAAACAAGTGGCTTTGATGTCAAAAGCAAGTGCACACTCATTGAGATTTTTTAATCGAGAGAAAGGTATATTTGAGTTGATAACTCGAAGAGGAAAAAATGTGCAAGTAGTTAATTTGGACAAAAAAACTTGCACATGTGGTAAGTGGGAGATATTTAAATATCCTTGTTCTCATATTTTGAGTGTATCTTCCAAACTATCCTTGAATAGTTGGCAATATGTTCATAAATGTTACTCCATTGCAGAGTATTGTTCTACTTGGGCATCCGAGTTTTCCGCACTTCCTCATGAAGCGTATTGGCCACAATCTTCATTTAGACAATTGCTTCCAAATTTAGAGCTTTTACGGAATAAAAAAGGTCGTCCTTGCTCAACAAGACTATGAAATGGAATAAACATCAAAGAAGAGAAAAATGGGTACCTTTGTGGGATTTGTAGGCAAAGTGGTCATAATCGGAAAAAATGTCCCTCTAAGCCAAGGTGAATGCAGAGACATTAAAGCTAATCGATTCAATCAATAGAAATATTTATTTTTTCATTCCATTTTTGTAAGAAGTCGTTATTGGATTTGTACCCAAAAAATATATCGTACGCTTGATGTTGGCTTTAATCTACGATGTCTAACATTATTGTTTATCAATTAATCTTATTTACAATTAAGGACATTTATTGAGATTTCATTAATTCTATGATGATTAAATGAGATATAATATATTTGTAATTTTTTTTATATAAGTTAATATCAAAGAGTTAAAAAAAGGTCAAAAATTATATTAAAAACACTAAAATTTAAAACAATAGCTGAAAATATTAAAAAAGTTAAAAAAAAATACTGTTTTGGTAAATATTTTGACTACTATACTGTTTTGGTAAATATATTTGAAACTACACCTATTTGGTAAATATTTTTTTCAAACACACCCATTTGGTCAAAAACTCCCTTCTTCGTAGCTTTACATGAGACTATCAGTAAAAGAATTGATATTTTGGAAGTGATATTTACATGAGACTTTCAGTCGACCAATATAATGGAAGCCTTATAAGAAAACTCGATGAATATGTCAACTATGATGGTGAATACGCTATCATATATAATTCAACTTGACATGAAATGTTCAGAAATTTAAAGACTTATTAATATAAATTTCATTTTAAGGCTGTTAAAAGATTTTTTTTTATTGCTATAACTTTGTCTTTGTAAGTTTTTTCACTAGCAACAATTAAGGTGGAATGAGGCTTTAACTCGATACAAAACAATTGTTCATATGGAAACGAGTGTAGGAGAATAATATTTTTATCGAGCACATCAACACTAATAATGTGCTAGCGGATCCAATTACAAAATCTCTAGCACCCAAAGCATTTTAACATGTCGTTAGTTTGGGTTTAAGGCTAGACCTAATATAATGTAATTCTAGCATAGTGTTTAATTGAAACTTTTAATTTTAATTATTTAAGTACTTGATTATTATTACTCCATAATATGTAATTTGTCTATATTAATAAGTTCTGCGCACTTACTTTCTGTATAGACAAATATATTGCATTACCTCCTAACTATAACGTCATTTGACTTAAATTAATCGTAAGTTCATATAAAACACTAAAGTATGATCGGTGGCGGTCCCATGTCTAAAAACGACATGTTATGTTGTGTTTTTATGCTTTTAGTGTTAATATGAAACAAGATGAATTTCATTTGGCCAAAATAATAAATACATACATATAGATAGTCACTCGGCCAAGTGAGAATGTTGAATATAAACCGGTAATGTGACCGTCAGACTATTTGATAATGATTTTTTGTGTTAGGTACAATTATAGTACTTACCATAACATTTTTCATAATGACATATCAGATCCCTACGATTAATTATAGTATGATGAATAAGACATTTATCCATAATTTGAGGGACCAATTTTATATGGTTCTATTACTTTCCCATAAGGTGTAATTGATCAACTAAATACATATTTAAGATAGGCATACATTTCATAGAGAGATTAATGTTTCTTCTCTTCCAACTTCTAAAGCCTCTCTACAAAAACACCATAACTATGTGTGTAATTCTATCCATCACAATCAATCACTTAGAGACCATTATGGAGACCATTATGGAAAATGCAAGAATCATAATATGAAGTAAGACATCTTTAACACCAATATCAAATTCTCCAAATAAATGTTTCTCAACTGGTTTGATGGTCCTTCAAGTTTATGTATAAATTGATTTTGATTTATACCTATTAATCAACAATTTAGTGTGCCTACGAACTAAGCAAGTGAAAAAATATGTATTATCCTTTTTTTTATAAACATCTTTTTCTCTACATTTTTTGACATGGATGGTTTTTATGAAAAAAGAAAAACGAGCAACACTTATTCATAGATTTTTATTACTTGATAGAAAATATATAAAAATCAAACCACAAAAAGGTAGAGAAAGAGAAAGATAGCAATATATAAAAAGGACCACATGGTACAAAATGGACCATGTCAATTCATTGTAGGAAAAAAATTATATTATAGGATCAAATTTTTTTTTTTGAAAATCAAAGATCCAAGCCCCCCCCCCCCCCTTCTTCTTCTTCTTCTTTTCTCTCTCTCTCTCTCTCTCTCTCTCTCAAAAAAAAATGATTCAAAATTTGGCCTATGGAGTGACTCTCTCATTTGAGAGATCATATGTTCATGTCTCGTTTAAGATATAGATGGTTCAAGTTTCGTTCAAGTCCCTCCCAAAAAACAAAAATCATTCAAAATTTGGCCTATGGAGTGACTCTCTCATTTGAGAGATCATGGGTTCAAGTCTCATTTAAGGCATAGATGGTGATAGTTAAAAATAAATTAGTTTGCTGTTCCAAAAAAAAAAAACAATACCAACAATATGTGTTACTAGCACTTAGAACATTCATTTAATATTAATATATTTTAGCTTTAATACCAAATAAATGACCAAGTAAGTTTGTAAAAATGTTGTAATCGATCAAATACTAGTAAGCAAATAAAAATAAATACAAGGACACATAGATGTACGAGGAAAACCTTTGATCCTTTTGGATCTCAGACATAAAACATCGGGAGGTGATAATATCACCTGCCTTAGAACTTAAATTAATCAAAATTGTATTACAAGTGCTAGTTGGTCGTGTTGTAAGTGTAATCGAGTAATCAGAGAGTAGAAGCAAGAACATGTTTGTGTGTAGTGGATCAACTAGGCTTTATATATGTATACGTAACAAACTTTCCTAAATTCTAGGTATCTTCCTTGATTCATGCTTGACCTGACATTCTTGAAGGACTTCAACATTATTATGCATTGACCACGTGTCTTTAACATGTATGTTCTGTTCTAATCAAGGCTTCAAGTACTATATAAGAGATAACAAAAAACACGATGACAATCCTAATATATTAACTAAATCCAAGATCTTGGGCTATCCATGATGTTAGTATAAGTTCAAGATATTGAAAATAAATAGGAGTAATTTTTTGTACCGATAACAATTGCCCCCCAAAATCTTCAATTATGGAATCCTAGGAGTTGGAGATTTCTAGGCGCGAAATTCATCCGATAGATGATGATGTGACGTGGAACGTTTTTCCAAGATTGATCCTATCCATCCATGTCTATAGGGCTTTTGAACTTTTAATGGTTGAGACTTCAACGTTTAAATCATCTTATAATTTCAATGCATTCCCTCTTTGTAACGCCCCGATTCTCGAATACCAATTTATGGTTATAAATTCTCATGAATTCAAGATCTACTCGACGAGTTGGTTGCCTGACTCGTCGAGTAGCAGCGGGTTTGGGTCATGTGTTTAAGTGACAAACTCGCCAAGTCGGAAGAGTGACTCGACGAGTTGGAGCTGGAGGGTGAAACCCTAATTTCCGGGGTTTGACACCCTATTTAAGGGATCATTAGCCTCCCTTAGTCCCTTTGCAGCCTCTTGAGAGTCCAGAAACCCTAATTTGTGTGTGTGATCCATATTAGTGTAAATTTCAAGCTTGGAAAGAAGACCTTGATGCAAGAAGCGAAGATCAAGAAGTTGGAGGCAAGAACGTTTGTGGGTCTGAAGTCTATCTCAGCTAGCTTCATTTGAGGTATCAATTCATGATCTTGGCCTCATTCCTTTCTAGATCTCTTTGGATGAAGTTTAGGGCTTCTTGGCTTGGTTATGAAGCTATTCTTGGGTATGAGCTCAGATCTGAAGTTGTAACTTCAGATCTGAACTCTCTTTGATTTGTAAGTCCATAAAGCTTTCAGCTTTGGCAAGTATGAACCCCCCCCCTTAAGTGTAAAACCCCATTTCAAGCTTGGACTTGGCATTATGAGTCATTAGAGCTTTGCATGCATGTAAAGTTTGCAACTTTACGTGATAAGCATGCCGTGGGAAGTTGGATCTGCACTATGGAGTCTTAGCATGACGTAAACAACATCTGTATGGATGAAGGACTGAAGGTACTCGACGAGTCGCATGGTAGACTCGGCGAGTCATATGAAGATGGTCTTGAACTCGACGGGTTGGATGAACAAATCGGCGAGTCTGATGAAGATTGCCTTGGGCTCGGCAAGTGGCATGGTGACTCGGTGAGTTGGCAAGTTATGCAAGGAACTCGGCGAGTAACTGAGGGTACTCGACGAGTTGAGGTCAACATGGACTGTTGACCTTGATAGTTGACTTTGACTTTGGCCAAGGGTTGACCGTTTTGACTTTTGAGAATAATTGGTAAGCGGGTATTTATGAATTGGATCATTGATGGTTATAGGCGTTGGAGCTTGGGGGCAGTGTTTCGGGAGCGTGATTTCATGGTTCAGTCCGACATTGCAATGTGAGTTATCCTCACTATATCAATAGGGTCTAAGGCACCAAAGCCGACCCTATGGATTGTTATTCTGGTTATATTATGCTTGTATGCTGTTGTGATCTGTTAGATCGGTATCCTGGTAGATAAGATGTTGTATGCTATTATGATTGGTTAGATCGGTATCCTGGTAGATAGGATGTTGTTATGCTATTACGATCTGTTAGATTGGTATCCTGGTATATAGGATGATGCTATGTTAGTGACCTGGTTAGGTCAGTATCCTAGTTATAGGATGTTGCTATGATTGATGATTTGTTAGATCGGTATGACTGTTATATATATGCAAGAGTATGATATTTATGTACACATGTTTGTTTGATTTGGAGTTGGGTTGAGGCGGTCCTGCTTTGTGCTGAAGGCCAACATACCCAGGGCGGCCCGGATAGACTGAAGGCCCTGCAAAGGGATTCAGTCAGACCGAAGGCCCGTCGAGCGGTCTGGATAGGCTGTAGGCGCTGCGAAGCGGTCCAAACGTGCTGAAGGCTCGGAGAGCGGTCCAGATAGACTGAAGGCCTGCGAGGCGGTCCAGTCAGGTTGAAGGCTCAGTATGCATGTTGTTATGTATTTGTTGATATGATATGATTATGGTTCTATGAGGTTGGTATTTTGGGGGTAACTCACTAAGCTTTCGGGCTTACAGTTTCAGTTTATTATTTCAGGTTCAGCGGATGGCCGCGGGTAAGCGAAGGCGTGACCGTACACTTCCCCGATTGACGATTATGATTTCTGGGAACTCAGATGTATAAACCATTTTGAAAACAAATTTTATTAATTGAATGGTTTCAAATGATTTAAAAAGTTTTAAATTGGCTCGAATTTTATGGGTGTTACAAGTTGGTATCAGAGCCTTGGTTTGAGTGAATTGGAGGAACAGTCGTGTGAATCCAGTCTCAAATCAAGGAAAGATTTTCAAAATGATTTTAAATGGTTTTCAAAATAAGTAAAAGAGGATGCGAAGTGTACGATGAGTCGGAGCCAGTAAGTAGACCCCAAAATACCATACGGTTATTTGATATTGTGATATGTTAGAACAACATGCTAGTACTAGGCTAGGGATCTTCAGGATATGCATGATAGAATTGCCTGATTACATGATGCCTGTTAGCTTAGGGTTTTCCTTATATGAGATTGACATCATTACTGTAGTTACTTGTGTATGCATCACAACTGTATATAATTAAGATCTTATAGCCTGAGAATGTTTGATCTGGCCTTATGTTCTGTTCTTATTGATTAGGGCTTAGGGTAGGATTGGATATTCGAAAGTCTATAGGGTCCAACGTTATGTATGGCTAGCGTACACTGGTGCTGCAGGGGTTGGTGGAAGTTTCATGGATGGGTGGGTAGTGAGAGGCCGGGAGGCCAGTTATGAGATATTTAGCATTCCTCTAGGAGTGAGGATTTATCGCTCACTATGTATATGTATATTGTAGGGTGTTGTGGTGATACTTGAGACAAATATGGGTAGGTGTGGAAGGTAGTATGGGCCCGTACTACTGAAAGCACAGGACCCATACGCGTATCAAGGAAGTCACAACCCATAGGGTTGGGTTGGAAGTCCGTTCCCTGTTATTATATGGGTTATCAGAGATCTTTCTGGTATTTTACCAGAATGGTGGTTACGAGACGTCTTGAGACCGGATCCAGGTTAGGATCGGGAGCGGGCAGCCAAGATAGGCCAGCATTTTCAGGGGATCGTTTTAGTGAGATCATCCGGGAGAAGGTGATCAAGATTGCCCGGGGGCAGTTTCCGGAGATGTCGGGTCTATTAAGACCGCCATGGGTGAGTATTTCGACGAGCGCTATGCAGCCATTGCCGAGACGGTTGCCGCGACAGCTTTAACAGCTGTAACGACGACAAGGGGAGGAGCTGGTCGAGCTTCCTAGTTTTGGGACATATTCTGATGAGCAGAGGGCTGCAGTTATTTGGGATCGGGAAGATGATCTGTACTCGTTATATTTCCGCGGGTGGAGTGGGAGAGGTTAGCACGCGAGTTTCTAGATTTGAGGCTTGGGGGTTTGCTCAAGGCCGGAATATGGGTCGCGGGAACTCCGGAAAGGAGTGATGATTATGTTCAGCTGAGGTTTTGCAGCTGGAAGTGGAATGGTTAATTGATGGATTGGACCGTCGTTTTGTGGGGAAAGGATTGCGCCCTCTCAGTTTTCCGAGCTCGAAGGAGTGAGCAGGCTTGTGACCCCAGGATCAGGTTGTATTCCAGCTTGGGGTCAGTTGGTTGTAGGAATAGGCAACATTATTTCAGCGCCGGTGAGCGCAGGACGGTCGACGTGGCATAAGTATTTGTGAGGTCTGGTTTGCCTTGGATCTCTTATATAGGACGGAAAGGATTGATTGTGCGATCTAATGCACTTTTGGGATTGTAGACTATGTCTTGGGAGTAGTTTGTAGCCCGGTTTAGGGCATAGGTTGTTTCAGCTGCTGCAGTTCAGCTGTGGGCGTTGAGCTGGTAAGTGAGCCAGGGTGCGAACCCTAAAGAGAATGATTTCTAGAGATCGAGGGCGGGAAGCTTGTTTGGAACACCTTTGGAAAAGGGGTATTATGTGGGAGGCCTGCGGATAGGGTCCCACAGAAGGGTTATTCAGCATTGTCAGGATTCAGTGGTTAGCAACCGTTAGTGATTGACGGACTAAAGCGCCAAGAGAAGTAACTCGTTGCCGAGGTATTAGTTGGAGCATCTATCTTGTGGTCTTCAGGACGTGAGTGTGGGTTCATTCAAGCTTTAGTGGCTGTCGGTTTCACTGGGATTCAGGAAGTGTTCATCTGGTTCTTAGAAGTGTGTGATCAATTGGGACTAACTAGCAGTGGAGCACTAGTGGGAAAGAGTTGGTTTTCATCGGATCGATCGTTGGGAAGTGAGAAGGATTGAGAATCCTCTAATCTTCATGTATTATGAAGGCTTAGTCGAATCTAAGTGGGGGAGAGTTACCTCGGGATGCAGAGCAGGAGAGGTTTTGAAACGGGGATAAGTTTCACAACCTGACGGGAGAATGGAGGCCCTAGTTGTTGGATTAGTGTCTAAGCTCATAACTATTTTGGTATGTACTTGACCCGATTGCAAGCATGGTCCTTTTGGTTTGCCTTCACCAAAGCAACTTGATAAGATGATTTATGGAGAAAGAGATTAATTATGATTTATTAATATATTATATGAATAATATATTAAAGGAGAAATCATATTGTTTAATTAATATTAGTCAAGAATTAATTAAGAAATTAATTTTGTGGCTAAAAGACTTTAATTAAACTTGGGGGGACTAATATTGTAATTATAAGATAGGTGCAATTGGGCTATGGATCACCTTGGAACATAGGTTGGACGAATTGTATGGGAAGCCCATAAGAAATTCGTCCAAGGGGTGTTCTAAAGGGAGTCCATGGGCAGCTTAGGGCCTAAGCAGTCAGATTAGGGTTTCCTAGTTCAAAACCCTAATAGCCTCACATATATAATGACCCCTAGAGCACCAAAAACGTGGTGAACTGATTCCTTAGGGTTTCTAGACGAATTTTGGTGCCTCCTTCTCTTCTCCTAAGTCATCCTCTTGCTCTTGGTGTTTGTGAGCCATTAGAGGTGTGACACTTGTGACACTAAGCTTTCAGAAGCCAATTACAAGAAGGAAATGAGATTGTTATTACTACATAACAATTAAAGGTAAGATCTAAACCCTATTCTTATGTTAATATAGATTATCACATGCTAGATCTAGGGTTTATGAGCTTTGGATGATTATTGCATGTTCATTAGACAAACTAGATCCAAAGCTTTAGGGTTTGCATGTACACCATAGGAATGATGTAGTGCTCAAAACCCATCACTAGTGGCTGCTTGGTTTGAGGGTTGTGTTGATTGGGTGTTCGGCAAAACTCCCCAGCATAAGAACACGTCTTCTGGGTGCTTGATAGCAGAAGTTGGGGAACCAGGTTGGAGTTCTAGTCAATAATCGAGTTCAGAGTATTCGGTCGAGGGGGTGCTCGATTCTGAGGGTTTTTGGATTGATAGATTGAGGGTTTTGTTAGCTGCCAGGGCTCATCAGTGCATTCAGCACGAGAGTGCGGGTTATTTAGCGTGTGTGGTAGACACGCGGGGTCAGGGAACAGACCACGGATTTCTGAGAGGGTGGATGATAGACATGAGGCCTAGGGTTAGGCTGGGGGTATAGTCCACAGAGTAGATCAGGAGTTCGAAGCCCCAAGTGGGTAAGAACAGGATGCATGGGAGAGAGCATCAGGAGGGGCGGTCCAGGGAGATGCTCAATAGTTTAGAGTGGTCCGGATAGACTGAAGGCCAGTGGGGCGTACCAGTCAGACCGAAGGCTCGAAGAACGGTCCAGACATGCTGAAGGCCTAGAGAGGCGGTCCAGACATGCTGAAGGTTCTGAGAGTGGTCCAGATTGACTAAAGGCTTGTTAGCGCGGTCCAGTCATGCTGAAGACTCTGTATATGTTTGTAGATCTATGTTCAGGTATTGAGTAGGCTGCTATGCTATAGAAATCAATAGGTTTGTTCCAAGTATTGAACATGCTGCTGGAGTAGGATGAGGACTCCGGTGTATTTCGGTTGATCGGAAGTTGTTATTAGTGGTCGGATGGAGTTCAAAGGATCTTGGTGATCTCATCAGTTCGGAGTGTCTCCGAGGTTTCATCTTCTTGGATCGGGTAATACTCCAGTTGGTGACTGAGAGTGGATCCGAATGGGTATTCGTCAGTTTTGGGATTAGAATATCCTGTCATTCAGGTTCTGGGAACCGGGTTAAATCTTTCTCATGATCGTCTATGGCATTTGGATAGGGTTGAGGCGGTCCTGCTCTATGCAGTAGGCCAAGATACCCGGTGCGGGCCGACTGTAAGTCGTAGGCACGGAGGCTCGAAGGGAGCGGTAGGGTTGAGGCGATAGGCCAACAAACCTTGAGAATTTCAACTCGATAATTGAATTGATTAGACATATTGGTATTCTAACCCGAAGGGGGTGATATGGGTTAGATTTGAGTGCCGTACTGGTTGGCCGGTAGTGGTAGGTATGTTGATGATGGTTTGAGTTATTGTGATGTGTCTTGGATCGGTTTCATATGTGATAGAGCCATAGCGTGTCGGAAGTAAGGAGGAGATGGGTCACTAAAGACCAGGTAGGATGTGAGGCTGGTGTGGGTCATGTAACGTTCATTATGTTGGTAGGAGATGGTGGCAGGGCGTTGAAGCAAGTCCAGCCAGTCGGTTTCTTTTCGGGAAGACGCGTGTGACTGCTGTTTGTGTGTGTGTTTTGGTTCAGTAATCCGTGAGGTGTCCGATGTTCGGGTTGTGGGCAGACAAGTTGGGACCAAGGGGTTTCGACTTCGCTTGAAAAATGTCATGTGGTAGCAGAAAGAGTTGAAGTGGGTTTATGACTTGGGATTCATGTGTGTTAGTAGTTTTTTTTATCGTTATGTTGTTCGTTGATGAGAGGAGCGTCGATTAGGCCCTTCGAGTGGCAGAGGAAAGTGGATATCTGCAGGGTCGGAGTGTTGGGCAACTGAAGTGACGACAGTAGTGTCGATCGGTCATCGGGAGCATTCCAGTCATGAGCTGAGTGCCGGGGATGGCATACCAGACTCATGCTGTGGGCTCAGAGGCAATCCAGACATATGTTGAGGACCACGTAAGGGCATTCCAGTCATAGGCTGTGGGTATAGAGATTGTGTTGGTTATGTCTGTTGTAGGAGCGTGTTCGGATTGGGTGTATTGTTGAAGATTCGGGGGAGTTGTGCTCAATTGTGATGAATCTGAGGATGACCGGACCCTATGATTGACTGGATTTGATATGTTTGGTATTCCAACCCGAGGGTTAATTGGGCCAAACATGTGAGGGATACGAGGGTATTCCATCCTAGGGATGATTGGAGCTGTCGTAGGCTCGTCTGGTATTCCAACCCGAGGCTGATTGGGCCAGGCATGAGTGTTGTATTCATTAGTGGATTGATTATGTATGATATTCTGAGAGCTGAAGGATGCATTATCATGTCAGCAAAAAAGTTGGGTTTGTGATACTTTGAATCATCAAGATTTTTTTTAAGTTGGCAAGTGGCATGAAGGATAGACCTTACGAAAAGGTTCGATTAGGATTCACATCACCTTTCACGATTCGCACTTGCGAAGGTGCGTCATGGATTAAGAGGCGGTAGTATCGTTGGATGACATTCAGGTCGGTGAGTGCCTGGATTATGTGGAGAGGCCTGTGGCCATTCTGGAGAGAGGGGTGAAGGTTCTGCGGGAAAAGGAGGTACCTTTGGTAAAGGTACAGTGGGAACACCAAAGAGGGTCCGAGTGGACGTGGGAGCCGGAGGTAGAGATGCGGGAGCACTATCCGAGGATGTTCACCGCAGCAGACTTCGAGGACGAAGTCTAGTTCAAGTGGGGGAGAATTGTAACGCCCCAATTCTTGAATACCAATTTATGGTTATAAATTCTCGTGAATTCAAGATCTACTCGACGAGTTGGTTTCCTGACTCGTCGAGTAGCAGCGGGTTTGGGCCACGTGTTTAAGTGACCAACTCGCCGAGTCGGAAGAGTGACTTGACGAGTTGGAGTTGGAGGGTGAAACCCTAATTTCCGGGGTTTGGCACCCTATTAAGGGAGCATTAGCCTCCCTTAGTCCCTTTGCAGCCTCTTGAGAGTCCAGAAACCCTAATTCGTGTGTGTGCTCCATATTAGTGTAAATTTCAAGCTTGGAAAGAAGACCTTGATGCAAGAAGCTTGAAGATCAAGAAGTTGGAGGCAAGAACGTTTGTGGGTCTGAAGTCTATCTCAACTAGCTTCATTTGAGGTATCAATTCATGATCTTGGCCTCATTCCTTTCTAGATCTCTTTGGATGAAGTTTAGGGCTTCTTGGCTTGGATATGAAGCTATTATTGGGTATGAGCTCAGATCTGAAGTTGTAACTGAACTTTCTTTGATTTGTATGTCCATAAAGCTATCAGCTTTGGCAAGTATGAACCCCCCCATAAGTGTAAAACCCCATTTCAAGCTTGGATTTGGCATTATGAGTCATTAGAGCCTTGCATGCACGTAAAGTTTGCAACTTTACGTGATAAGCATGCCGTGGGAAGTTGGATCTGCACTATGGAGTCTTAGCATGGCGTAAAAAGCATCTGTATGGATAAAGGACTGAAGGTACTCGGCGAGTCGCATGGTAGACTCGGCGAGTCATATGAAGATGGTCTTGAACTCGACGGGTTGGATGAACAACTCGGCGAGTCCGATGAAGATTGCCTTGGGCTCGACGAGTGGCATGGTGACTCGGTGAGTTGGGAAGTTATGCAAGGAACTCGGCGAGTAGCTGAGGGTACTCGACGAGTTGAGGTCAACATGGACTGTTGACCTTGATAGTTGACTTTGACTTTGGCCAAGGGTTGACCGTTTTGACTTTTGAGAATAATTGGTAAGCGGGTATTTATGAATTGGATCATTGATGGTTATAGGTGTTGGAGCTTGGGGGCAGTGTTTCGGGAGCGTGATTTCATGGTTCAGTCCGACATTGCAAGGTGAGTTATCCTCACTATATCAATAGGGTGTAAGGCACCAAGGCCGGCCCTTTGGATTGTTATTCTGGTTATATTATGCTTGCATGCTGTTGTGATCTGTTAGATCGGTATCCTGGTAGATAAGATGTTGTATGCTGTTATGATTGGTTAGATCGGTATCCTGGTAGATAGGATGTTGTTATGCTATTATGGTCTGTTAGATTGGTATCCTGGTATATAGGATGATGCTATGTTAGTGACCTGGTTAGGTCAGTATCCTAGTTATAGGATGTTGCTATGATTGATGATTTGTTAGATCGGTATGACTGTTATATATATGCAAGAGTATGATATTTATGTACACATGTTTGTTTGATTTGGGGTTGGCTTGAGGCGGTCCTGCTTTGTGCTGAAGGCCAACATACCCAGGGCGGCCCGGATAGACTGAAGGCCCTACAAAGGGATTCAGTCAGACCGAAGGCCCGACGAGCGGTCCGGATAGGCTGTAGGCCCTGCGAGGCGGTCCAGACGTGCCGAAGGCTCGGAGAGCGGTCCAGATAGACCGAAGGCCTGCGAGGCGGTCCAGTCAGGCTGAAGGCTCAGTATGCATGTTGTTCTGTATTTGTTGATATGATATGATTATGGTTCTATGAGGTTGGTATTTTGGGGGTAACTCACTAAGCTTTCGGGCTTACAGTTTCAGTTTATTGTTTCAGGTTCAGCGGATGGCCGCAGGTAAGATAAGGCGTGACCGTACACTTCCCCGATTGACGATTATGATTTCTGGGAACTCAGATGTATAAACCATTTTGAAAACAAATTGTAGTAATTGAATGGTTTCAAACGATTTAAAAAGTTTTAAATTGGCTCGAACTTTATGGGTGTTACACTCTTTCTGCATCCAGTTTACCATGAAGGAGTTTATTATATTCATCCAAAAAACTTACCCGGTCGAGGGCTAGATCAAAGGAACCCATTGTCGAGGATTTCAATAATTTGGGATTGCTACCTAGTAATGATAGTGACATCAGTAGCTAATCGAATGTTGATATCGATTTACTTCGGTCATCAGACAAAAAAACACCATATTTAGAGTTTTGAAGTCAAAGTTGAGGCCAAATTATCTTTCCAAATTTGACTTGTTTCCATGAGTTTCTGTTTGTCATTGGCTTGTCATTCCCTTTTCGTCCTTTCATTCATAAATTCTTCGAAGTCACCAGATTTGCTTATGCTTAGATCATGTCGGTCACCTGACACATCCTTTATTTGATTTCATTCTTGAATGAATAGGAGGGTACATATCTTGGGTTACCCGAGATCGAAAGTGTTTAAAATCGTGAAACCTTTGGGTATTCTCAAATCATACTTAAGATTAAGACTGGAAAACCCTATTTGCCCTTGAAAAGTTCTCATACTGATCACAACTAGAAAAAGAGATATTACTTCGTTAAAACTTATTCTCTTGGTCAGGATCTTTCCTCTTAATGTATAATCTTCCACTCGTTTTTGATGTAAGTACAATAATATACTTTGAAATACATCCGAAATATCATTTAAATAATCAATTTGTGTACAACATGGATGAACAAACATTTCTTATTATACATAAGTAATGATTTGATACATAGTATTGAAAGAGATATATGTACACGTAACTACTAATCTGTGGATATAGAGAACGTCGAGAACGGAGTTCGTATGCAAAAGTTATGGCAATATGAAGAAAACGGACAATTTAGCGACAGTCTGTGGCCTGTAATCGTAAAAACGAAGCTTCAGACGTTTTGTTAGGTATCTTAAACTATGAATTTGTAATTTCAAACAATTTCCCCTTGATCATCATCATATCTAGTATTTGATTATGAAGCTAACTCATTTTTGCCCAAAAAGCTCGACACTGTTGTGGATAATATCTAGGCAAAGCTATACCAACTATCCCGACAACGAACTTTCAAACGATTCGTCCACATAGCTACACAAATCGTTTGACGAACCTGTTGACATTTTATGAATTAGGATATAATCTATTATTTGATTCAATTGCTAACTTTTATGTTTCATGAAAATATGACGCTTTCACGAATATAGTCGAATCTCAACAAACGAGAATCCACCGCTACCGTACTTTCATAATCTTTGTTTGCCTAGTTTTAGGATTCGTTATGTGAATATTTTTACGTTTTACAAGAGGTAAAATTAAATTGTAAAAACCAGTTAACTCGGAAAATTCGTGAAAAGTCGGAATCGGGTTGCCGGGTCACGAGAATGTGCCACACGACACGTTCTCGTCCAAGAACGCTTTTTGAGGAATGGGACTATAAATATATGCATATATTAGCAATATTTCTTCATCAACTCACCTCTCTCTCTGTCACACCCCCAAACCGGAACGGCGGAAACGTTCGGGGGTGGATGACGTCATATGTAGTATCACAACAATTGTGTCATAGTAATCAAGTAAACACAACCAATACATTGAATATATATAAAAAGGTATTTACATCTGTTTGATTCATAGATATATACATCAAAAGTAGCAAAAATAAAGACGAGACTCTATATGCTCCGTCTTCTCAAAAGTCTGCCGAGGTACATGTCTACTGATTTCCTGAGAATACAAGCGGTTTTGAAAAGAGAGTATCAGCATAAAAGCTGGTGAGTTCATAAGCATGTTTTTGTAATGAAAATCCTGTCAATAAATCTGTAAAATGTTGTATGCTTCCCAAGAAAATCCAATATTTTCTAACATATATGTTTATTACTTTGTTCCGTAGTAGTGTATAATGTATTAGTTTGTATATCTGGTTACCACCGGCTGTATTGTATAATGTTGTTTTGAATGAAAATCCTTTGTATGAAAACCTTAGCTATCACCAGTAATGCATAAAATGTTCTGTTTGAAAACCCTGGTTGCTACCAGTATGTATAGTAGTTTCATATCTTAAAATAAAACTATGAGTTGAAATCCCTGGAATCCTCCAGTTGTATTATGAACTAGTTTTGTTAGTGAAAATAAAACTAAAGAATAATGAAATCTCGTAAAAAATAAGGTTAGTTTATACTATTGTAAGTCGTATAACCATGCTTGATATGACCTAGTGACCTTTACGACGTTCTTCAAGTGTCGGATAAATGACATTTGTCACCCCAAGCATGCCTGCCTAACTGTAGCTAGCAGTTCAGGTGTGGGATTGTCAGTCACGAATAGATCTATTCACAAATCTCACGCTCTCCCTCCAGGAGACTCTGGTTATACTATGATAGGATTTAACCTGGCCCCGAAAGGTACAATTGAAGAGTTGTCTCACAATCCTGTATTAACTAGTTTACGTGTAGTTCTGTATTGATTTACTGTATTTAAAGCCGTGTGTATACTTTATAGGGTAATAATTATACTTAAATAATTATTTAATGTTGTGCTCTTGAAGTCAAAATGTAGTAATATATATCATAAACTAGATCTGTCATAGTTTATATGTTTTGCTATGTATAACTCAGAATTCATAAAACTGTGTATTGAAAACCCAAACTATACCTCTTATAGTTTGCATGTATGTTGTGTACTTGGTTTACGTATTGTTCTGAAAACTATGCAATTTTGACTGTAGATTGGAAAAGTGCCTTATGCTCAGCATGTTGCAAAAAGGGATAAAATATCTAAATATTTTATAAGCATGTGGAAACTGTAAGATTGTATCAATTGCATCAGTTTAAATGTGTTGAAATCCTTTTGTATCAATGCACAAAATCATTTGTGTTTGGCTTGTACTCTCCCCCTGAAAACATTTAAAATCATAAAAGCATAGGGGTATGAACTCACTGTTGGTCGCGTGAAAGTGTTGGACAACAAAACTGGGAATGAGGACCCTTGAGTTGATGTACACGGCACTCAACAGGATCCTAATGACAATTAATACATATATGTATACTTATTATAGAAACCATTATTTATAGTGTTGGAAAAACACTTGCTTTTAGTTTAGGAATGTTACCGAGACTCGATTGAATCGGAAAAGTGGGTTTGCAGCCAAGATTCACAGTGTGAACGAGTTTGCGGCCGTGAAGGGTTTCCGGCCGTGATCAGCCCCTTGAAGGGTTTACGGCCGTGAACGGTGTTCTTGAAGGATTTATGAATATTTGAAGGGTGTATGGCCGTAAACGGTTTGCGGCCTTTGAAGATTTGGAGATTTGAAGGGTGTACGGCCGTAAACTCAAGAACAATGATGTTGGATTCGATGAAAAACGCATTTTAGCTGCTCCAAAACAACCTCCAAAGGTGATTCTAGATGATTTTCAGAAGAAAAGAGGGTGTTTTGGTGTTTACGGTTGAGGGGTTAGAGAGAGAACGAGGGAGTTTTCAGCCAGAAAAGTGTAAATGAGGGGTAGATGCTCATATTTATTGGGGGTTCCATGGTCGGTGGTGGAGGCCACCTGTCGCTGACCGTAAACGGGTTTACGGCCGTGAACATCACTCATGCCGAAAACTATTGATTTTTCAAAGGAAACTCGGGTCTTTCGCGTGATTTTGGTTCTGACTCTTATATAAAATTCAATTATATAACTAAACGATTTTCCAAACCAAAGGAATTTGAGGGAACTCAATAAAATTCAAAAATTATTAACGGAAATCGGCTAATAGTAACGGAAAAAGGTCCGGGTTGTCACACTCTCCCTCTCGGGATCTCTCCATCTCTCTACCGTTTTCCGGCCGAGCACGACCGTAAACCACTTCGAGCCACCACTGCCGTTGACGAACAACTCCCTTTGCCCCCCTGTCCGACTTGACCTCTGGCGAATCTCCCCTATCTCCAACGCTTATTGCCTAGACTCTGGAAGCCCTATTTTTCCGGTGCCAACATAACACCATCAATTTTTCCGGCGAGCAGACCTTTTTCCAGCAGAAAAGTTCCAGCAGCCACCCCCTCGGTTCTGATCACTTTTTAACTTTTTTTACGGTGAAGCGCTGCCCATTTAAAATCCGACACAATCCGATGTTTCGACAAAAAAATGCGACATTTTAAAGCACGCTTTGAAAGTGAGTTCAGGATCCCATTTTAAATCTTTTACAATTTTCGGGGGGGGGGGGGGGGGGGGGAGAATACATGTTTAAAAATATCATTTATTGTTTATGTAAACTAAAATCATTAATTACTGTTTATATAAACTGAAACTGTCATTTATCCGTTATTAAACTGTCGTTATGTAAAATGGATAAATTACACTATCGCTATTCTGCTCACGTAACTTGGATATTGGTTATGCACTATGGTTACCATGTTCACATAACTGAAATAATTGTTATGCATTCTCGTTACTCTGCCCACATAACTTATATAATATTTATGCACGTTTAAAACATTGGTTATAAAGCATATATAATAGTTATACACTATTAAATATTTTCCTGGTAACTCGACATTTATGTTAAGGCTACATTCTTTTAGAACTACTTACTCAATGGTTTACATTAGACATTTCATCACACTAAGTGTAATACTTAGCAAGACCCATGACTTATAACCGGTAAATCTTAAGTAAACGAGAGAGTTATGTATAAATCTATGCGAGTTGACACTCCCACCTACAGTTTCTAGCTACAACCTCGACGGTCAAGTCACGATTTATAACTGTCTAAAATTTGTGATGTCCGATGAAGCGTCGTGAGGGACAACAAGTAGTCAGCAGCTCCGTTATAGGGAGTCATTGTAACATTAAGATCAATCTAAATACATTTAATATATAAATTGAAATAGTAATTATATACAACAAAACACATGCTTTTTGGGGTTAAAAGTATATATATATATATATATATATATATATATATATATATATATATATATATATATATATATATATATATATATATATATATATATATATATATATGTGTGTGTGTGTGTGCGCGCGTGCGTGTGTGTTTGGAAGCACTTATATATATATATATATATATATATATATATATATATATATATATATATATATATATGGTAAAACACATAGTTTTTGGTTTCAAAAGTACGTACGATTCAAATATTATAAACTTGTGAACTCACCAAATTTATGTTGACACTCTTTCAAATCACATGTATTCTCAGGGGATTAAGAGTCAGACGCGTTCAAACTTTTGGAACAAAGATAGTCTACCAAGAATAGTTATTATTGTTATTATTTGGCCTATTGTTTAGGCATGGTTATGTATTTAGATTTCCAATGTTTTAAAACTTTATATCAAATGTAATATTATTCAGTAATGCAAGATGTACTTTATGTTATACTATTGTGTTTTGTTTAATGTTTTCAATGACTGTGATCCATGATGTCGTCTCATCGCCCGATGTTTTTTCTGTCGGCTAGGGGTGTGACAGATTTATCTCAGAGTCACTGGCTATAAAGACCTACTATCTTTTTAGGATATTAAGGCTATAAATTAGGGCTTAAACACTCAAATTAGGTTTATGATGGGTTTTATATGTTACAATAAACTATTTTTAGGGGAAAAACATAAACCCTAACTTTGCATGCACCCTAAAGGATCTATGTTCTCACTATGATTTGCAAATAACTATTGAATATTAATAACCCTAGAACTACATTGCTATTTTTCGAAAAATACCAAAGGGTATTAGAAAATACATACCTTTTGTTTATTGTAGTAAATAAACATTGATTCCTTCTTGATCTAGTTTTAGAAAGCAAGCACCAGAAGTCTTGTGCCTCTAATCGCTCACATCTAAACCCTAGCAAGTTGGAGGCTAAAGATGAGAGAGGAGGAAAGGAAGGATTTACTGGATTAGGTGTCTGTACCACTCATAAAAAATTCAAGCCAATTTTAAACTTTTTCAAGCACTTAAAACCATTTCAAATTACATAGTTTGTTTTCAAAATAATAATTATCAGAGTATCCCAGTATCGAATCATAAGATCATAACAGCAGGAGGAGCGGTACGATCATGCCTTCGCCTTCCCACGATCACCAGAAGTACCTGAAACAACAAACTGAAACTGTAAGCCCGAAAGCTTAGTGAGCTCCCCCAAAATACTAACTCTATACCGAAATAACCACAACAAATAACAAGTACATATTAGCATGCATAATGAGCCTTTAGCCTGACTGGACCGCCTCACAGGGCCTACAGCCTCTCTGGACTGCTCCCGAGCCTTCGTCATGACTGGACCGCCTTGCCGAGCCTACAGCCTATCCGGACCGCTCCCCGGGTATATGGCCTACCGCACAAAGCATGACCGCCTCAACCCAACCCCCAATCAACAAACATGTGCACATGATTACCATACGCTAGCTCATATCATATAACAGTCAAACCGATCTAACAGATCACTAATCATAGCAACATTCCAATAACCGGGATACAGACCTAACCGGTCACTAACAAAGCATCATCCTATAACCAAGACACTTACCTAACCAGGTCACTAAGCATACGCATACCATCATCCTAACTACCAGGATGGACTCAATAAACATATCATGCCATAAACCAGATACAAATATATAAAGGGTCGGCCTTGGTGCCTTAGACCCTGTTGATATAGTGAGGATAACTCACCTCGTACTGTCGACTCGAAGATAAAATCAAGCTCTTGGATTGCCGGTACTACTCCACCACCTAAATGCACCATAAAACCATGCTTGTAAATTCCCAATTTTCCAAAATGTCCCAGAAGTCCAAAAGTCAACCCTTCTTGGACTCGGCGAGTAGGTCACTAAAACACACAGACCAACCCGCTGCTACTCGACGAGTAGGGCAACCAACTCGTCGAGTAGACCTTGAAATCAAGAAAATTCTTATATAAAATCGATACCTGAGAATCGGGGCGTTACAATTCTCCCCACTTGAACTAGACTTCGTCCTCGAAGTCTGCCTCAACGAACAACTCCGGATAGTGCTCCCGCATCTCTGCCTTTGGCTCCCACGTCCACTCGGACCCCCTCCGATGTTCCCATTGTACCTTCACCAAAGGTATCTCCTTGTTCTGTAGAATCTTCACCTTCCTTTCTAATATGGCCACAGACTTCTCAACATAGTTCAGACGCTCATCAACCTAAATATCATCCGGTGACACCACCGCCTCTTGATCCATAATGCACTTCCGCAACTGCGACACGTGGAAAGTGCTGTGGATCCGACTAAGCTCCTCCGGTAGCTCTAGCCTGTAAGCCACCTTGGCGACTCTGGCAATGATCCTGAACGACCCGATGTAACGGGGACCCAATTTCCCCCTCTTCCTGAAGCGAATCACACCCTTACAGGGTGAGACCTTCAGGAGTACCATATCACCCACCCAGAATTCTAACTCAGATCGCCGTCTGTCGGCGTAACTCTTCTGCCGACTCTGAGCGGTCTGCAATCGCTGCCTAATCTGCTGAATTTTCTCGGTAGTTTGCAAGACTACTTCCATCCGCCCCATCACCCCGTGTCCGACCTCACCCCAACAAACCAGGGTGCGACATCTCCGTTCATACAACAGCTCGAAAGGCGGGGATCCAATGCTGGAATGATAGCTGTTGTTGTAGGCGAACTCTGCAAGCGGTAGGTGGGAATCCCAACTCCCACCGAAGTCAATGACACACGCCCTCAACATCTCCTCGAGGGTCTGAATGGTCCGCTCGCTCTGACCGTCAGTTTGCGGATGGAATGTTGTGCTAAAGTGCAACCGCGTGCCCAGTTCCTCGTGGAACTTCTGCCAGAAACAGGAGGTAAACCTAACATCTCGGTCGGAGAAAATGGAGACGGGAACCCCATGGCGAGATACGATCTCGCGAACGTACATGTCGGCCAACTGCTTGGCCGACGAACTCTCCCGAATAGCCAAGAAATGGGCACTCTTGGTCAATCGATCTACGATGACCCATGTAGCATCAAATCCCTTCGACGTCCTCGGCAACTTGGTAATGAAATCCATCGTGATCTGTTCCCATTTCCACATGGGAATCTCTAGAGGCTGCAACTTTCCATGTAGCCTCTGATGTTCGGCCTTGACCATCCTGCAGGTCAAGCACCTCTCGACATACCAAGCGATTTCTCGCTTCATACATGGCCACTGGTAACTCAAACTCAGGTCTCTATACATCTTGGTGGCCCCCGGGTGAATAGAAAAGTGAGACTTATGAGCCTCCTCCATGACCGTCTGCCTGACCCCACCAGTCATCAGAACCCAAACCCGACCGCATCGGGTCAATAATCCCTGACTATCCTGTACGAACCGGGTATTCTCACCCTTGATCCTCTCCAACTTCCAGTTCTCCGATCGCATGCCCTCAACCTCGACATCTATGATCAAACTCACAAGCGGAGAATCCACCGCTATCCTCATACATACCGCTGGGGTGGAAGACCCAACTAACTTGCGGCTCAAAGCGTCTGCAACCACATTCGCTTTACCGGGGTGGTAAAGGATCTCGCAGTCGTAGTCTTTGACTACATCTAACCACCTGCGCTGCCGCATGTTCAGGTTCGGCTGATCCATGATATATCTCAAGCTCTTGTGATCCGTGTAAATGGTACAACGGACCCCATACAGGTAGTGTCTCCATATCTTGAGAGCGAACACCATCGCTCCCAACTTTAAATCATGCGTAGGGTATCTCGTCTCATGCATCTTCAGCTGCCGCGATGCGTAGGCTATCACTCGTCCTCTCTGCATGAGGACCGCCCCTAAACCTATGATTGACACATCACAGAATACCACAAAATCCTCGACTCCGTCCGGAAGAGTCAAAACTGGAGCCTCACACAAACGCTGACAGAGGGTCTCAAATGCCCTCTGCTGCTCAGGGCCCCACCAGAAATCCACCCCCTTCCTTGTCAGACGAGAGAGGGGTACTGCAATCTTGGAGAAATCCTGTATGAATCTCCGGTAGTACCCTGCCAGTCCTAGAAAACTCCTGATATCTGAGGGAGATTTCAGAACCTCCCACTGCATGACTGCCTCGATTTGGGTCGGATCGACTAAAATCCCATCCTGGTTAAAGAGGTGCCCGAGGAACTGGACCTCCCGTAACCAAAACTCGCACTTCGAGAACTTGGCATATAGCCGCTCTCGTCTCAGAACTCCCAACAACTCCCTGAGATGCTCCTCATGCTGCTCTCAGGTCTTGGAATACACCAAGATATCGTCGATAAACACTATGACCGGGCGATCAAGCATCGATCTACAGACCCGATTCATCAGGTCCATGAATACTGCTGGCGCGTTGGTGAGCCCAAACGACATCACCACGAACTCATAATGTCCGTAATGAGTTCGGAACGCGGTCTTCTCCACGTCCTCCTCTCTGACCCTGACCTGATGATATACCGACCTCAAATCTATCTTGGAGAACCAAGATGCACCCTGCAATTGATCAAAAAGATCATCTATCCTCGGGAGTGGATAACGGTTTTTCACCGTTAACTTGTTTAACTCCCGGTAGTCAATGCACATCCGGTGCGAGCCGTCCTTCTTCCTGACGAAGAGGATCGGCGCTCCCCATGGAGAACTGCTCGGACGAATGAACTGCTTTCCCAGAAGCTCATGCAGCTGTGATGACAACTCCTACATCTGTGGTGGTGCCAACCGGTACGACGCCTTGGCGATAGGGGCCGCACCTGGCACTAGATCGATCCTGAACTCGACCTGCCTCTCCGGAGGCACTCCGAGCAATTCCTCCAGAAACACATCAGCAAACTCTCTAACCACTGGAACCTCTGAAACTGGAGTCTGATCCCTGACCTGCATATCCACCACATATGCTAAATAACCCGCACACCCGTGCTGAATGTACTGCCGAGCCCTGGCAGCTGAACAAAACCCTAAACCCACTCTGGTGCCCTCGCCATAAACAATTAGTTCTCCCCTACTTGGGGTTCGAACTACCACTCTCTGACCCTCACAATCTATCATGACACCTAAACGGATAAGCCAATCAATCCCTACGATCACGCACACCTCCCTCATGGTAATCGGTATCAAATCTATCGGAAATGACACTCCGAAGATCTCCAACTCGCACCCTCGATAAACCGAGGAAGCAAAAACTCCGTGTTCGTTGGCGATAGAGACTCGCAGCGGACACTCTATCTCGCCCACTGGCATACTGAACTACCTACTGAATGACTGTGATACAAATGACCGACTCGCCCCTGAGTCAAATAAAACCAATGCAGGCAAGGAGTTCACTAAAAACGTACCTAAACACAAGTATAGACAGATAAGCATAACATAATTATAATAAATGAAATAAGGAGAGAAGCATACCAGCCACCACATCTGGTGCTACCCTGGCCTCCTTTGCGGTCAACTAGAAAGCACGCCCCTGAGCCTTCAGAGGCTCTGTCTTGACTGGCCTCCCATCTGGTATCCTCAATGTAGCCGACGCTGGAGCCTGCGCCGGCCTGGCTGCGAGCTGTGGACAGTTGGTCTTCACGTGACCAACCTGATGACAGTGATAGCATAACCTCAAATCCGATGCAGGGGCTGTCTGGAGACAATCCCTAGCATAGTGTCCCTCCTTGCCACACTTGTGGCACCCACTACGCGTCCGACAAACTCCGGGATGACTCTTGCCGCACTTTCCACAAGTGCGGCTCTGCTGGCCCCCGATCCTAGCATCAGCGGTCTTAGACCGCTTAGGTGCCGGCTGCGACTGCGTCAGGGCCTGCCGCTGCTCCCTCATATGTAGCTCAATCTCCAACTCACACCGCCTAGCGGCCTCCTGAAACTCCAAAAGAGTATCACATCGCTGGGTAGACAAAAACTGACGGATGTCAGTCTTAAGCATGCTCAGATAACGGGTCATCTGAGCCTGCTCAGAAGTAAACTCTAGGCAGAACATCTCCCTCTCCATGAACATGCGGGTGATCTCCGTCACCGACTCCCCCTCCTGTCTCAAACTCAAACACTCCTATGACAAACGTTCCCGCTCGACCCGCGGATTGTATCGGGCGCGGAACATATCCCAGAACTGCTCCCAAGTAACAGCAGCTCTCTGATCATCAGTGTACGACCCAGTCGCCAATCTCCACCAGTCCTTTGCCCCGGACCTTAGCAGGTTTAGAGCACACCAGACCTTTTAGTCAGTAGGACACGAGAAGGTAAAGAAACATCCCTCCACATCAGAAATCCAACTCATGGCTTTGATGGGATCCTGAGTCCCATCAAAAGTAGGGGGCTTCGTGTTATCGAAGTCCCTGTACTGGAAACCCCGAGTGGCTCCTCCTCCTCCCCCTGCCGCTGTTACAGCTGATGCAGCTGCAGCGGCAGCCGTCTCCGCAAGGGCTGCATATCGCTCGTCGAAGTACTCGACCATGGCGGTCTTAATAGACCCAAAAATCTCCGGCAGCTGTGCCTGGAAAGCAGCAGCAACCTCATCGTGTAGGATCTCCCGAATCATGGCATCCAACTCCTCCGTACCCATCTGCACCACGGGCTCAGATGCTGTTGGCCCCTCCTGGCCCCCATCTCCTGATCCTGATCCTGAACCGGATCCAGTCACAACGCGCCTCGTCATCACCATTCTAAAACATACCACAAGATATCAGATAATCCACATAGATAACTGGAAACAAATTCTTGACTAAACCCTAGGGGTTGTGACTTCCTTGATACGCGTATGGGTCCTGTGCTTTCAGTAGTACGAGCCCATACTACCTTCCACACCTACCCATATTTGTCTCAAGTACCACCACAACGCCCTAACAATATACATAAGCATAGCGAGCACTCAATCCTCACTCCTAGAGGAATGCTAAATATCTCATAACCCATGCATCCATGAAACTTCCACCAACCCTATAGCACTAGTGTATGCTAGCCATACATAACGCTAGACCCTATAGACTTTCGAATATCCAATCCTACCCTAAGCTCCCAATCAGACAAGAACAAAACATAAGGCCAAATCAAACATTCTCAGGCTATAATATCTTAATTATGTATAATCGTGATGCATACACTAAGCAACTGCAGTAATGATGTCAATCTCATATAAAGGAGACCCTAGGCTAGCAGGCATCATGTAATCAGGCCGTTCTACCATGCAATTACTGAAGATCCCTAGCCTAGCACTAGCATGCTGTTCTAATATTACACATAATCAAATAACTGTATGGTATTTTGGGGTCACTTACTGGCTCCGGGTGATCGTACACCCTGCATCCTCCCATACTTATTTTGAAAACCTTTTGAAAATCATTTTGAAAATCTTTTCCTTGATTTGAGACTGGAGTCACACGAGTGTTCCTCCAATTCGCTCAAACCAAGGCTCTGATACCAACTTGTAACACTCATAAAAAATTCAAGCCAATTTTAAACTTTTTCAAGCACTTAAAACCATTTAAAATTACATAGTTTGTTTTCAAAATAATAATTATCAGAGTATCCCAGTATCGAATCATAAAATCATAATAGCAGGAGGAGCGGTACGATCATGCCTTCGCCTTCCCACGATCACCAGAAGTACCTGAAACAACAAACTGAAACTGTAAGCCCGAAAGCTTAGTGAGCTCCCCCAAAATACTAACTCTATACCAAAATAACCACAACAAATAACAAGTACAGATTAGCATGCATAATGAGCCTTCAGCCTGACTGGACCGCCTCACATGGCCTATAGCCTATCTGGACTGCTCCCGAGCTTTCGTCATGACTGGACCGCCTCGCCGAGCCTACAGCCTATCCGGACCGCTCCCCGGGTATGTTGGCCTACCGCACAAAGCATGACCGCCTCAACCCAACCCCCAATCAACAAACATGTGCACATGATTACCATACGCTAGCTCATATCATATAACAATCAAACCGATCTAACAGATCACTAATCGTAGCAACATTCCAATAACCGGGATACAGACCTAACCGGTCACTAACAAAGCATCATCCTATAACCAAGACACTGACCTAACCAGGTCACTAAGCATACGCATACCATCATCCTAACTACCAGGATGGACTCAATAAACATATCATGCCATAAACCAGATACAAATATATAAAGGGCCGGCCTTGGTGCCTTAGACCCTGTTGATATAGTGAGGATAACTCACCTCGTACTGTCGACTCGAAGATAAACTTAAGTTCTTGGATTGCCGGTACTACTCCACCACCTAAATGCACCATAGAACCATGCTTGTAAATTCCCAATTTTCCAAAATGTCCCAGAAGTCCAAAAGCCAACCCTTGGTCAAGGTCCAAGTCAACTGTCAATGTCAACAATCCATGTTGACCTCAACTCGTCGAGTACAACCAGTCACTCGATGAGTTCCTTTCATGCTTACAAACTCGCCAAGTCACTTGAATGACTCGTCGAGTTCCTAGTGTCAGTGGCCGTAACTCCTTGGCCAACTTGGAGAGTTTTCCCCTTACAACTCGCCGCGTTCATACGTGTCCAAAGGTTGGGAAAACCCTAGCCGAATCGCCGAGTCTCTCATCTGACTCGCCGAGCCTACGACAATCTTCATCGGACTCGCCGAGTTGTTCATATAACTCGTCGAGTTCGATGACCATCTTCATATGACTCACCGAGTCGACCTTGCGACTCGCCGAGTCCCTTCAATCCTTCATCCATACAGATGCTTTTAAAGCCATGCAAAGCCTCCAAACTGCAGATCTAAGCTCCAAGGGCATGTTTTTCACGTAAAGTTGCAAACGTTACATGCATGCAAGATGATAATGGCCCAAAACAATCTGAAGGAGTGACTTAGGGCAAAGGAAAGGCCATAGCTCAACAAAGACTGAAACTTTATGATAAAGAGGGGCTAAAGGAGTCCAGATCTGAGGTTGCAACCTTAGATCTCGACCCAAATTGGAGAACCACTACAAAACCCTAAATCTCAACCCATAAATGAAGAGATCTAACTAAGAGAGAGCCAAGGTAACAACTTGTTACCTCCAAAATGATGCCAAGACAGAGAAGAATCTGGATCTATAACAACCCCTTGCTTCAAACTTCTTGAACTCCAAGCTTTTCTCCAAGGATCCCTCTTCCAAGCTAAAGAGCACACAATTTATAGAGAGCAACCACTAATTAGGGTTTCTGAACTCAAGGGAGGCAGTAAGAGAGGCTAAGGGAAATAAGTGGTCCTTCAATAGGGTGCAAATCCCCGAAATTTAGGGTTTCATCTGCCAGCTCCTACTCGTCGAGTCCCTTCTTGGACTCGGCGAGTAGTTCACTAAAACACGCGGACCAACCCGCTGCTACTCGACGAGTAGGGCAACCAACTCGTCGAGTAGACCTTGAAATCAAGAAATATCTTATATAAAATCCATACCTGAGAATTGGGGCGTTACAGTGTCTAAGCCCATAATTATAATTGGTATGTACTTGAGCCGATAGTAGCGTGGTCCTTTTGGGTTGGCTTCACCATAGCAATTTTATAGGATGAGTTTTGGAGAAAGAGGTTAATTAATGATTTATTTATATATTATAAGAATAATATATCAATTGAGAAATATTATTATTTAATTAATATTGATTAGAAATTAATTTGGAATTAATTTAGTGATCAAAAGAGACTGATTAAAAGAACGGGGACTGATTATGTAAATCAGTAATAGTTGTAGCTTGGGCTAATGGATCCTCTTGATATGGGGTGGACGAAAATCTATGGGAAGCCCATAAAGTTTTCGTGCAACGCCTATCATATGGGTCTATGGATTGCTTAGGGCCTAAGCAAGGGAATTAGGGTTTCCAGTTGAAAACCCGAGTAGCAGCTCAACTATATAAGGACCCCAAGGCTACTAGTTTTCGGCCCTATGCTTTCATGAGGAACCCTAGCCGAAATTGATAGCCTCCATCCTCTCTCTATTGTTCATCCATTGCTAAGAGGTGTTTGTGACTCCATTAGAGGTGCAACAATTAAGGCACTAAGCTCTTGAAGGTCAAGATCAAGCATGCAACAAGAAAGGTATTCTTTTAAACCCTAATATGATTAGATTTCGTTTTGTCATGTATGCTAGATTAGGGTTCTTGCGTTGGAAAGTTGATTTGAATATATAACTTGAGAAAAACCTAGATCCAAATCAATTAGGGTTGCATGTGCACCATAGGAATGTCGTAATGCTCAAAACCCATCAGTGGTATCATAGCTTAGGGTGTTTTTCTATTATGTTTGATGCTATTGTATTTTGCCAAAGCTGGAACAAAATCGATTTTGGCTCTCTGACTGTAGAAATCGAAGAGTCCTAAGATAGACTCGACGTGTCCATGCCCTGACTCGACGAGTTGGTTCGTCAGATGGCAGATTTTTCGGATTTCATGCCTAAATTAGATAAGGATCATTACCTTAAATTGTTTTAACTATTAAAATTCGAATTTTCTGTTATGGTAATGAATAACCTCATTTAATTGAAAGATAATGGTCAAATTTTAAGATAATGTCCAAAATTATATGATTAGTTTAATTATTTAAAATTTGATCTAGAAGTTTTTTTTGAAAAGTTTCAAAACTTGCCCTCAAGTTTTGGAATTTAAAATTTGATTAAAAGTTTTAATTTTGAAATATTAAATTCTAAAACCCTAGTGTTTTAAAAAGTTTAAAATACAACCCTTATACTATTATAATATTAAAAGATTAACATGTATATATATGTATAAGATGAGTCAGTCTTACCGTTAGTAGGCCTCATTAGGAAGCTGGTCTATAAGGGGTGTTTAAGGAAGCGACCTATAAAATGACCGCCATTGGGTATCTACTCTTACCCACCGCACTCTTGACTGGTGGAGGGTCGTTAGCCGAACGGGTAGGATAGGACATTAATTCCTGATTAATAAGTATAATGAATATTATAAAGTAACTAAATGTTTTATAAATTCCCAATCTTAGTTACTTTAGGAAAATATGAAAATGATGCTATTCCATGAAATTTCACTTTGCACCTTGTCAAGTCGTTAGTGGAGCGTGTGTGGTTAACCGGAACACTAACTTGGACTAACAAGGGTGGCAAAGGGTAGCTCGAAAATTATTATAGATCAATGGAGCGTGTGTGGTTAACCGACACATTGATTAGGTGGTAGATGCCATCGAGAGTGCCAAGCTAATTTGCATGGTTATTCACACATTGTTTGTGATCCTCGGTATCCCAGTCACAAACTTGAAGGGCATAATCGAGATTAAACATGCCATTGAAAAGTTCAATGAATCTCAAAAGAATCTAGGAATTTCATTTCATTTAAAACCTAATTCTTCATTTTGTTTTTCGTGGTAGAATTGGTAAATCGTCATTTACCTACCTTCAAATAATTTGCAATTGGATTACGACATCCCTCTTCCGAATTGTGAATTATTGTGTTGGGTCCTAGCCTTAATATTTCATTTGGGTGTTATATTAAGGATTGCTTATCTAATCAAAACTTTGTTCCTTTTCTTTTTAGATTTCTGGCTCAAACAACGCTTCTGGGTCGAACTCCAACTCCTCAAGCTCCTTTTCTATTTTGAACATTTGTGGGAGGGTCACTTTTGATGGGTCCAATTTCAATGATTGGATTCGCAACATTCGAATGGCCCTACGATACAAGGAGAAAGAATACGTCCTCGACGAAAAGCTCAAAGAGATAGATGAAACCAAAGCTTCTGTTGAAGAAATAGCTGAGTATAGGGCTGATGAAAAAGACGCGACAAAGGTGTCGTGTATTATGGTAGCCACTATGACTCCTGAGCTGAAATGGTTCTACGAGGACTACTGGCCTTACGAGATGTGCCAAGATTTGATGGAAAAGTACCATCAAAGCGCACGTCAGGAAAGGTACGAGATTTTCGCCTCGTTAATAACAACCAAGATGAAAGATGGAGAGTCCATCACGAGCCACTTGCAAAGGATGCAAAGGTCTGTGGATCGTCTGCTCAAGTTGAATGTCAACTTCGACGAAGAGTTAGCGATTGATATTATCCTACACTCTTTACCTCCTTGTTATGACCAGTTCAAGATAACTTATCATATGAACAAGGAGGAAGTCACCTTGAGCAAGCTTCAAGGTTTGACAAGAACTGCTGAAAGTGGACTTAAAGGCAAAGCTGTCGAGTCCACCCCTACTGCTGCTGCCCCCATCCTCGCTATAGGACATGGAAAAGGGAAGAAGAGGAAAGATCCCTCTAAGAACCACAAGAGAAAGTGTCATGATGGATCTTCTTCAATTGGATCCAAAGGTAAAGCCGGTTCTGCCACTCCCTCATCCGATCCTAAAGAAGCAACATGCTTCTACTGTAACGACAAGGGACATTGAAAACGAAGCTACTCGAAATAATTGCAGGACATCAAGGATGGGAAGATAAAGCCCTCCTTCGCAGGTATTTATACTATTCAATATAATAACTCATAACATGCTAGTTCTTCTTGAAACATGATGTTGTTTTCACATTTGTTCTGATTTGCAGGGGCTAAGAAGAAGTAGGGATGTGGAGCATGGGAAGATGAACTTGATAATCGGGAATATGAAATCTTCGCCTGTCACCAAGATCGGGATTTACTCTTTAATGCTTAGTAGTGGGCTAGGATTAGACTTGAATGATTCTTGCTACTCGTCATAGATGACGAGGAATATTATTTCTTTTCATGGTTTGTACAGACAAGGTTTTAGATTTTCATTTAATAAATAAGTTGGTTCTATTAATGCTTTCTATAATGGTACTTTATATTTTGAAGCATTTCCTTGTAATGGTGTATATGAAACTGTGATGGTTGTAGACAAATTAGGAAATAACGTGTTGCATATCGATTTGTCTAATGGTTTAGACAAGGCATGCTTGTGGCATTGTCGTCTTGGACATGCCAACAAGAAGCGCATAGCTCAACTCCAAAAGGATGGAGTCTTGGAGTCATTTGACCTAAAGTTAGATGACACGTGCGAATCTTGTTTACATGGAAAGATGACTAAATCACCTTTCACTAGTTCTTGTGAAAGAGGCGAGGGTTTGTTGGATCTCATACACACAGATGTGTGTGGGCCTTTCAGATCCACCACAAGGGATGCTAACCGCTTCTATGTGACTTTTACCGATGATTATAGCCGATATGGATATATCTACTTAATCAAGCACAAGTTGGAAACCTTTGAAAAGTTCAAAGAGTTTAAGCAAGAAGTGGAGAATCAATTGGGAGGGAAGATAAAGATGATCAGATCCGATAAGGGTGGTGCGTATCTTAGTATCGAGTTACACGACTATCTTAAGGAATGTGGAATTGTTTCACAATTGACGCCACCTAGGACACCATAACTTAATGGTGTGTATGGGAGGCGCAATCAAAACCTTGTTAGACATGGTTCGTTCCATGATGAGTCGAGCTTCGTTACCTATCTCATTCTGGGGGTATGCCTTAGAGACTGCCGCCCATATCCTTAATCTAGTCCCAACTAAGAAGGTTGCCAAAACACCTCACGAGATGTGGACAGGGAAGGTTCCCTCATTGGCACATATCAAGGTTTGGGGTTGCGAGGCTTTCGTAAGACGAGAGACTCACAACAAGCTTGAACCTCGTAGTGAGCGATGTATTTTCATCGGCTACCCACATAAATATTTTGGATATCTTTTCTACAGACCTAGTGACAACGTTTTCTTCGTAGCAAGGAGAGGGGTTTTCCGAGAAAGAGAACTAATATGCCAAGAGGACAGTGGGAGGAAAATTGATCTTGAAGAGCTTCAAGAGTCAAGCGATGAAGGCACCTCTAATACTAGCGCTCAACCTGAGGAAGAGATTCCTGTTGAACCAGTTGACTAGTCCTTACCTATGAGATGTTCCAGTAGAGTTAGTGTTCCACCTGTGTTGTATGGTTTCCATATAACTGCTGAAGGTGATACGTTTATCAGTGATAGTACACTGATAAATTTGGATGAACCTAACAACTACAAGGAAGCCGTGGCGGGCCCGGAGTCTGCAAAGTGGAAGGAGGCAATGGACAGCGAGATTCAGTCAATGTATGACAATCAAGTTTGGAACTTGGTTGACAATGTACCAGGTCGTAAGACGGTCGGGTGCAAGTGGATCTTCAAGAAGAAGACCGACATGGATGGGAAGGTGCATACATTCAAGGCACGACTGGTTGCGAAGGGCTTTACTCAAACCCCGGGAGTTGACTATGATGAGACCTTCTCACCAGTGGCCAAGATCAAGTCTATAAGCGTTATGCTGGCCATAGCTACGTTTCATGATTATGAAATATGGCAGATGGATGTCAAAACTGCTTTCCTTAATGGGAAACTGGCTGAAGATGTTTACATGTGTCAGCCAGAGGGTTTTGTAGATGCTAAGTATCCCAATAAAGTGTGCAAGCTTGAGAAATCCATCTATGGGTTAAAACAAGCATCTCGCAGATGGAATCTTTGTTTCGATGAGAAAGTCAAAGAGTTTGGATTTTCTAGAAGCGAGGATGAGTCCTGTATGTGTGTGTCAAGGCTAGTGAGAGTATAGTTAGCTTTCTAGTTTTGTATGTTGATGACATACTGCTCATAGGAAACGACGTCCCGACCATGCAGGAGGTTAAGTCCTGGCCTGGGAAGTGTTTCGCTATGAAGGATCTAGGAGAAGCTGCTTATATTCTAGGGATAAGGATTTTGAGAATAGAAATAGGAGACTAATAGAACTTAGTCAAAGTACTTACTTTGACAAGGTGCTGAAATTTTTTAGCATGGAGAATTCCAAGAAAGGGGAACCGCCAATCCAAAGCAATACCAAGCTGAGTAAGACTCAGAGTTCGAGTACCGATGCAGAGATAGCGGAAATGAGTCGAGTACCATATGCTTCCGCCGTTGGCTCGATCATGTACGCTATGACATGTACTCTCCCTGATGTGGCTTTTGCGTTGAGCATGGTTAGACGATATCAAGGGAACCCGGGTGGAGCTCATTGGACAGCAGTTAAGAACATTCTTAAGTACCTACTAAGGACTAATGACTGGGTCCTTACACTTGGTGAGAGTGATGACTTGAGAGTGATAGGGTATAGTGACGCCAGCTTTCAGACCGACAGAGATAACTTCCGCTCTCAGTTGGGCTGGGTATTTACCCTAAATGGAGGAGCAGTTACTTGGAAAAGTTCCAAGAAGGAGACCGTGGCTAATTCAACGTGCGAATCAGAGTACATAGCAGCGATCGAAGTGTCGAAGGAGGCGATATGGTTAAAGAAATTCATTGGAGACCTTGGAGTTGTTCGATCCATAAAGGAGCCTATGGAGATTTTCTGTGATAACGAAGGAGCGGTTGCCTTAACCAAGGAACCAAGGGATCATGGTAGATCCAGACACATCGACAAAAAATACCACTTCATCAGACATCGGGTAGAAGAGGGACTACTCATAGTCAAGAGGATATCGTCAAAGGAGAACCCAACATATCCTCTCACAAAGAGTTTGAGCAGGGTTAAGCACTTATAGCATGCAAGGAGCATTGGTCTGAAGGACGATATTAGTTTTAGTGATTAGATAGATGCTTAGAAACTTGTAATAGATAAATGTAATTGACATTTGATGATTAAGTAATGAAGATTTATTTATGAGTAAATTTTACTATCTTGTGTCGATTGTTTACTATTGTTTCACTTTTGCATGTTTTACTTCCTGAATAATTAGATTGTTCAAATTATCCACAGTCGATCATGCTTTAGGAGTAAGTTATGAGGTTAGACTGTCACGAATTGGTTTGTAGATTGTCGAAGTGCTTAGACATAACAAAGGTTTGCTGAAACGTTCATGAGTACTTCTGAAATGAGATTTGAGTATTGGATTAAACCCACGCTCATTTGAATCACTTCGTGGAATTTATCACGAGTTATTGTGAGACGATAATATCGTATAATCTTTAAACCGAGATATATGAATTGTTGTTTACAAGTTGGTTGTGCATTGATAATGCGTAAACGCATCAGTAACTTGATGTTATAAAACGTGTTGTTGTGTATAATTTAACGAGTAAATAGTACAACCATATAAGTCAAAGTTTATCTTTTCCTTTTATCCTATGAGGGTAAAAGTGATATCTTGGGCCCCTCAATGATTTTGTGTTGACTTATGTGTCAAGCCCGGTCAGGACTCAATTGATGTGTTTAATTAAGTTCTATGTCAAACAAATCATAAGTTGGGAAACAAACTGTTGGACATTGAGAATGATTATATTCCATGTCTTTGTCCACACGATATCTTGAAGAACGGAAGATTATATGATCCGTTATCTAAAGGACGCGTCATTGACTAGGTCAGAGTTCGACAGCAACTTTTAAGAGCTACGATTGCGAATCGGATTTTAAAGTCATACTTGCAGTTATAATTATTAGACTTATCCAAGTGGGAGACTGTTGGATTAGGTGTCTAAGCCCATAACTATAATTGGTATGTACTTGACCCGATAGTAGCATGGTCCTTTTGGGTTGCCTTCACCATAGCAATTTGATAGGACGGGTTTTGGAGATAAAGGTTAATTAATGATTTATTAATATATTATAAGATAATATATTAATTGAGAAATCATATTATTTAATTAGTATTGAACAGAAATTAATTTGGAATTAATTTAGTGATCAAAAGAGACAGATTAAAAGAACGGGGACTGATTATGTAAATCAGTAATAGTTGTAGTTTGGGCTAATGGATCCTCTTGATATGGGGTGGACGAAAATCTATGGGAAGTCCATAGAGTTTTCGTCCAAGATCTATCATGTGGGTCTATGGATTTCTTTGGGCCTAAACAAGGGAATTAGGGTTTCCAGTTGAAAACCCTAGTAGCAGCTCAACTATATAAGGACCCTAGGCTACCAGTTTTCGGCCCTATGCTTTCATAAGGAACCCTAGCCGAAATTGATAGCCTCCATCCTCTCTCTCTTGAAGGTCAAGACCAAGCACTCAATAAGAAAGGTATTCTTCTAAACCCTAATATGATTAGATTTCATTTTTCATGTATGCTAGATTAGGGTTCTTGCTTTGGAAAATTGATTTCCATGTATAACTTGAGAAAAACCTAGATCCAAAGCAATCAGGGTTGCATGTGCACCATAGGAATGTTGTAATGCTCAAAACCCATCAAGATTTTTGTTTCTACCTCTTATAGAAGGGACGAACGAAGTTGTGAACCCTTAGGAGGGTTTATATAGGTGATAGGGAGGCTAAGGACAAGGCAGTTTCCTTAGATAAGCCTTATCCTTTTTGTTTTCTCCCTAAGGCATCAGAGTTTCCTTAGAGCCCAAGAAAAGCTCAAGAAACCATCTAGAAACCCTATAACCAACTAGAATTTCGTCCCTCCTCCTAGGGTGTGACATCCCCAATTTCACGGCCAGAAAAGACCGGTTTGTTTATGCTTTATTTTAAAATCAGAGTAATCATTTAAAGAAAACCATTGCGGAATTTGTTCCCAAAACGAAATATGATAAGAATTTATCAAAAGCATTTCTTAAAGAAATGTATTTTCATTATATAACAAAATCTCGGGATGTCATGTTCCGATACAGACCAAAAGCATAAACAGATCAAAATAGACCTTACGACAGTTATTTATAACTACTGGTCTATAATCCATTATCTCTCGTCATGTCAACCAACTTATGCTCTCGAGCCACTTCCTGTAATACAAAGAAAACTGAGTGGGTTAGGCTTGGGAGCCTGGTGAGCATATAGGGTTTTCAACCCACAATAATACAATTATTATATTCAATCATCAAACAATCAACCCAATTACCCATCCCCATTATCTTCTTTATTTCTTAAGGTTTTACCCTAAGAATCAACTATCCTTCATTCATTCATTCCTAAGGATTGACCTAAGGAATTGGCACAAAATCCATTGCTACATAAGGCGCATCTACCAAGTTTATCCTTTAGGCGCCTCTGCCAGGATTACGACATTCACTATTAGGCGCCACTGCCTGGATTACGACATACACTATTAGGCGCATCTGTCGAATTTATCCTTTAAGCGCATCTTCCAGGATTACGACATTCACTATTTGGTACATCTGCCAATATTATTCTTAATCATCTTTCATACCTCATCATTTATCTACCCATGTTTTCCCCAACATATATGTAGATATAAAATACATATACAGTTTAACTTATTTAAAACCTGTACCAAACATTGCATTCAACACCCATCTCAAATAAACAAACAATTTATTAACACATATCACGTATTTTATAGTCAATACTTTATATTCAACACCCATCTTAGATAAACAAACAATTTATTAACACATAGTACGTATTTCATAGCAAATACTTCATATTTATGTGTTAGAAGAAAGTGACTACACACTCACCTGATCAGAAGATGATCGGACAGCACTACGGCTCTAAGAGTAGTATTCTTCAGTGAAGCCGGGATGCTTTCTAGAAAACCGGGCTTTACGCGGACAGAGTTTCGGCTCGAAAACTATATTTCTCAGGATCTTCGGGGCTTCGGGAGTCGGGATTAATACCGGGGCTTCGGGGGTATATCTTGCACGCAAAACGAGGAAATACGGGAGATATAGAAGAAATTTGGAAAAAAGGTTCGGCAACCTCGACCTTCTATTTATAGCAGCGAGACCTCGGACTATGCTGGGCGTACCGAGGCCCTACGTTGGGCGTACTTCGGATAAGAGTGCTAGGTGGCGAACTTCGGGTGGGGCGACGTGACCTCTTCTGGACCGAGGAAAGCAGCTGTGCGCGGGGCGTAACTTCTTCCGATGCGGAGCGTACCTCGCTGTCGACATGTACGCTGGGCATACCTCGCATCCCTAGGATCCCTTCGGATAAGCTTTGGTATGCGTGCCTCAAACTTCAAAAATTCATAACTTTCGCATACGAGCTCCGTTTTTGACGTTCTTTATATCCACGCGTAGGTGAGATTAAGCTTTACAACTTTCATTTAGACTCCGTCAGCTAATTTTGACTTTATTTTTAATATTATATTTTTAACAGGACGAGACAGGAAAAGTCCGTTAAAAATTCGTAACTTCTTCATCCGACATCCGTTTTCGTCTGTCTTTTTACCGTTGCACTATTATTAATGAGATCTTCGATTCTCGTTTAGATTGTTTCGGCTAGAAATCACTCGATCTCATATTCGAGTTTCGGGCTGCATACTGCTAAGCTGAAACTTAGAAAAAAAATCATAACTTTCTAATACGAAGTCAGATTTGGACGTTCTTTTTATGCACGCTCTCGGTTTAACGTATTCTACGACTTTCGTTTAGATCGCTAAGGTCAAATATCGCTCTATCGTAAATTCACTATTTACGTCGCGCTGTGTCGTGCTGGTTCTATCGCGAAACTTCGACAGGTCATAACTTCTTCATTATAACTCGGATTTCGGCATTCTTTATATATCCGGAATCATTGTCGTGACCACTACAACTTAGTTAAGATTATTCATTCTAAATCATCTTCTATAAAAAAAAGTCATTTTTGATGCTTATCGTCTCTAAATTGACTAGCCCTGATCTACGGGCATTACATAGGGAGGTTCTAGAATTGGTCAATGTTAGTCTTTTGAACACTGTCACCTTTAGTCCTTCCACTTTTAATTAATCTAATTAACCCCAAAATTAATTCCAATTAATTTCTGATTAATTATTAATTAAACAATGCTATTTCTAATTAACATATTATTCTCATAATATATTAATACATTATTTATTATGATTTCTAATTAATTTATTAATCATATAATAAATTAATAAATCAGTCTCTCTCTCTCTCTCTCTCTCTCTCTCTCTCCCTCTCTCTCCAAAAAGCATTCCAGTCAATTACTAGGTTTGAGGGCAACCCAAAAGGACTTTGCTAATAATTCAAGATTATACTAATTTAGTTATTGGTTTAGATACCTAATCCAATAGTCTCCCACTTGGATAAATCTAAAACTAAATTACAGGTATAACTTCTAAACTAAAAAACAACGTGTGCTTTCCAAAGCAACTGCTGAACTCTGATCCGATCAGATATTTGTCCTTTAGATAAGTGATCAAATATTTTTCCGTTCTTCTAGATATCATATGGATATGAGACATGGATTGAAATCAATCTCATTGTCCAAAATTATGTTTCTCGATTTCCTGAATTATGACGACTAAATTCAGACTACTAATTAAACACATCAATTCAGTTCGTGCTCGGTCAAGCAGTTAAGATGTCGACATCAAATCATCGAGGGGTCCAAAGATATCGCTTTTTCCTGTTAGGGAAAAAGGAACGAATAAACTTTGACTCATATGCTTGTATCCTTTACTCACCAAATTATGTATGATACTACGTTTTATAACATCATGTTACTGATGCGTTTTCGCAACACCAATGCACAACCAACTTGTAAATTACAAATAATATATCGGTGTTTTAAGAATATAAGATATTATCGTCTCAGAAATACTCATGATAGAATCCATGAAGTAATTCGTTGAGCGTGGGTTTATCCAATACTCAAAATCTCCATTTTCTAAGTACTCGTGTACTTAGAAAATTACTTCCAAAATTCAATTCATGACAACCTTAATTCACTACTTACTTCCAAAATTATGAGCGATTGTAGAATTCGAATAATCGAATTACTCAGGAAGTAAAACATGTAAAGTGAAACACAATAATAAACTAATTAACTATGGTCTCAAACCTATTGAAATTAAATAAATCTCTATTATTTAATCACCATAATAATTACAACTTTATACATTGTATAATGTTTCAAGTAATAAACTAACCACTTGAATTAAATAACATCAGTTATTCCATGTTATGAACATGCATACTATGTCTCTCTATGGTCCTACCTTTGTGAACAGATCGATTGGACACTATTCCAATGATGCTCATTTCACAATTCCAAATTCTTGTTACTGTCTAAAATGTGTTGGAATTCCAACCATACATGCATTGACCTTATGTGAAGTCGAGGCTTCAAAGTCACAGAGACTGAGGCAACGATATTATAGAATGTTCCATTGGAACTTTGTTACTAGAAACAATTCCATGATAATGCAGGTTCAAATTCTAGGTACAATCCTTGAACACTTCTCTTGCATTAAGGTTTCCAACTCAAATGTAGATTTAATAATCAACCCATTATGGAAACATCTCCATATTCCTATATGACCATCAATTCTAATCAAGAATAATCTCAATCCAGAATCATGTCACTATAGTCTGTCCAAATTAATACCATACTTCCAACTGTCCACAAGCAACCAATCTTCAGTAAACCTCAGAATGTTCTTGACAGTTGTTTAACAACTCTAGTCACGTAAAAAATTCCAATCGTTTTCCTCTCAATGCTCAAGGCATTTGGAAAAATCAGAATACGTGAATATTACAACATATGTAATCGATCCTATATCCAAAATTATATAGGTCTCGATTCATTATATCCGATATCTGTTCAATCTCTTTCTATAATATTTTCATATATGGAATTTCCTATGTTGAACCATTTCAGCATGATATTCACATATGTCTATGACTAAGTTCTATTAAACTATACGATCTAATCCTTTAGATTTGACACAAAGTATGAGTTCCCTCTCCCTTAAGTCTATCATAGCGAAACAATTCCCAAACATTGAGGTTTGCAAATTGAGAGCTCTATTCCCTATCAACAATATTGTCAACATGCAATACTACCATAACAATTATGTTCCCACTAGCTTTGACATGTACCCAGAAATCAACCGGACTTCTAGAAATGAATACTCTTGACTTTTTTTTACTGAAGTACAGATTTTTGTTACACGATGCTTCGATAAGTCTCCAACTAGACTTCTTAAATTTATATACATTCATTGGATAGCATATGTGTGTGTTTAAACCCTTTCATAACTTATAACTATAAGTCTTGAAAGTTCAAACAATTTTTTGTCATTCCTCAGAATTCGAAATATGAAGAGGGATGCGATAATCATATTATGAATTTGAGAAAGCAATTAACACAACCAATATCCATACTTATCTTTACCAGATCCTTTAAAATCTACTAGCGAAAGTATTTCCTCATAATCATTCTCATGAATTAGAGCGAAACCTTTTCCACCTAGATTTTATTGTGCACACGTTCCCATCAACGTGAATCTATCATTTGCAACCTACAATCATAAGATAAGGTTTAGGACAAAACAAATTCAAATTTAGCTTTCCTTCATGGACTGAACTTCATAATTCTAAATTCTTGCCTCTGGCAGCTCAAGGGCCTACCAATGCTTCCATGTTGTTAGTAACTCAGCCATATTGATCAATGTACCTTCACTGACCAATGCGCTTTTGCTTTTTTCAGTTAAATGAAAAACATAGAACTCATAAGCATTGCCAACTCAACTAGAAATGCATAAAAATAAGAATGTGTCAACTGAACACGATAGGTTTTCAACCTTAGGTCGCATGCTAGTGATAACTAAAAGGTTTATTGTCGATTGAATCTTGAAACTCTGAAGATCAATACGACTCCCACTGACTTCTTGACATATGATTTTTCTCTCAAGGAACATTCCTTGACGAGCTAAAATAAATGTTCAAAAGTTCGTGTGGATTCTTGACAAGAAAATACTTCATAGAATAATTCTCAGTTTATCTTTTGTTTCTCGATTAACGAAAACATCACAACTCCAATTCTATATGTGCTAGAGTAAGAAAACACCTTTACTTCACGTATTTTAAGGTGTTTTTAACCTTCTTAGTTAGAAATGAGTTTCAAGATACGATTTGAAGTTACTAGAGTATGACTCTAAAACTTGAATGGAACAAAGTATGACTCATCTATGATCGAACCATTTCTAACAATGTTCGATTTCTCTTCTTAGTCATACAATTGTACTAAGATGTTCTTGGAGGATTCAATTGTGATACAATTTCACAATTGCTAAGATGATCATAAAACTTGATACTAAAGTACTCTACTTTCCTTTCAGATTGGAGAAACTTTTATCTTTCTGCCTAATAGATTCTTCTTATTCGTTCTTCTACTCTTTGAATCTTTTTCAAAGTATCAGAATTATGCTTAATCTTATAAACACAATCTTATTTACTGAAACATTAGTAAATCATGACGAATAGAGTTATCGTCCTTTGTGGTGGATCTAAAGAGTTCATATCAACATGTACTAGATCCATTAGTTATTCACTTGACTCATATAAACATGTGATCAATGAGTTAGTCCTAATTTTCCAATGAACAAGATTCTCATATACTATACAATGAGACTTGTACAACACCAGGTATCTGTCTAGTTGGTGATGAGATTTCTTTTCACTTGGTCAATTATGAAAATACAACATGCGATATCACAAGAATTAAATCCGCAATTAATATTGCTAATATTAAAAACGTGACCAATACTTTCATAAATGCCATTGAAAGGAAATAAGAATAAGGCAACCAGATAAACTAAAATTTCACTTTATTGAAAATAAACGAAAAAATTGGATATTGTCCTTACAACGCATAAAATGAAAAACTATGTTTCTATACATCTCCTAAGAGTAATAACAATCTATTAAATTATCCCAACTCCTTAGTAGCAGCTCCAAATTCTGATCTTCGAACCATGTGACCAAAGTCCATTTCTCACGATCAGATTTAGCTAACCATGCTCTAGCTTCCTTCTTTCTCTTATCTCCTTTATTACTATCAAAATGTGATCATCACATCATGTATTAAGAGTCTTCGAATAGGAACCTATAAAACAGTGGAGTCAGATAATGGATGTACCTGAAGTAGAGTCACACAACTTGACTTTACTATCTCTAAGATCTTTAAGGTATTTTGGGCAACTTTGTTTCCAATGTCCCTTCAATTGGTAGTAAAAACAAATGAACTCTTTGGGGCCAACTTATGGAACGATCCTAAAACTAACCATTTCTCTTTACCATATGAAAAAACAGTTTGATCTTGGACGACCCCTTTCCATTGGGAAGAGAAATCTTTTCTGGACCACCATTGTTACCATTTTCAATGTCCATGAAAACCTTGGAATTAGACCCAATAAGCATCTCTGCTTTAGATGTGCTCATAAGCATTTCTGCTTCAACAACAATCAACATTTGGATCAAACAAATTAGGGTCACGTCGATATTTCTCATACAAAAGTTCTTAATGAACTGATCATATGACTTTAGAAGCGAAAGAAGAACCAAATCAATGGCTTTATTCCTTGGGAAAATGACACCCATTCTATCCAACTTGTCAATGTAAGATTTCTTTTTAGAACATGCGTACACATAAAGTTCTCATCTTGATGTTTATATGCCAATAAGGATTGAGTAGTCTCGTATTTTTCAACTTGAAGAAAACGTGACGTTAGGAGAGTCACAAGAGGAGGAGGTTTGAATAGAGATGATGTCTAGTTTCATCATTTCCTAAGGAAGGGAAAACAATCTCACATTGACTTGAAATTGGAAGACCATCTCTACAAGATGGAGGAAAACTATTTCCTTAAGAATGAGGAAGACCATTTCTATCTTCATAAGATATTTTAAAAAATGAAGAAAGGGAGAATTCAAGTTAATTGATTTTAGTCCTTAATTATTAACCCATAGATTCAAATTAAGGCTAGGATCCATATTTTCGATTCGAACTTTGAAGAGGGATGTCGTAATCAAAGTCGAATCTATTTTAGGCAGGCAAAACTTTTACCAATTTCAATCTTATGAAATTCCTAGATCTTTTGAGATTCCTTGAATCTTATCAATGGCATGTTTAATATCGGATTATGCTCTCACTTTTGTGACTGGGATGCCGATGATCACAAATGAGATGTGAATAACCATGAAAACCCGCTAGACAACTTTTATGTAATTTATCATCTCTCATTAATGTGCCGGTTAACCACACATGCCCCATCAACAATGATAATTTTGAATATGTTCATCATATCTCTTTATAGTCCCTATTAGTGTGCCGGTTAACCACACACGCTCAACTAACGACATATAAAACATGATGTGCGTTTTCATGGATTAGCATACTCTTCAGATTTTTCCTAAAGTAACTAAGGCAGAATTTTATAAATATAGTTTAGTTACTTTAAATAATTATACTTATTAATGATATTATGTCCTATCAAATCTGTTCGACTAGCGACCCTCCACCATACAAGAGAGCGGTGGGTAAGAGTGGATACCCAATGATTGTCATTTAATAAGCCGCTTCCTTAAACTCACCTTATAGTATGGCTTCGTGCATGAGGCGTTTTAGTGATTTGATTGACTTTTCTTATACATATAATATATTAATTCAAGATTATATTAATTTAGTGATTGGCTTTGACACCTAATCCAATGGTTTATCCCTTAAACCAAAAAAAATATAAGTATTACTAATTATATTACTGTTTGACTACTTACGGGAGCAGTTTCTAGGATGTACATGGTGTTTGGGTTGTTAGATTTCAGAATAGATAAATGCCAAAATGGTTCCGCGCTTTGATTGTTTGGACGGGCTAATCCTTACTTTATTGCCTTTGCAACGCCCACATTTCCCGCTAGGCATTAATAAGACGAGTAATCGACATTGGTCAACAATTGTGATCTTTACATGAATAAATAAAAGGAAATTGTTTGCATCTATGTGATTTATGTGCTTATATTATGTGTATATAATATTAGGAAAAAATAAATAAATATGGCTAAAAATATTAAATTAAAATATTAGTTAAGATAAAAAGCCTTGATAAAAGTTGAAGTAGTTGTGATAATGAAGTTTGCGTTCAACCCGATACGACGAAGTGCATTGTAAAAAGTAAATTTTAGATAGGTTTCCTATTACCCTAAGAAATATAAACAAAAGTCATAGTAATCATAAAACCAAGAGCGTGCATATAGAAAATGTCTAAATCTGACTTCATATGAGGAAGTTATGACATTTCGAAGTTTCAGCGTAATAGTGCGAACACAGAAATCGAATTTTAGATCGGTTGATTATTTGCCAAAACAATATAAATGAGAGTTGAAGATCTCATAAATAGGAGTTCGTTGATATAATGATATCCGAGAACAGATGTCATACGAAATACATATGAATTTTAAACGGAGTTTAGCAGTCTAAGCCTTCTAAATTAATAAATAAAAAATAATGTGAGAATAAGCCAATGGAGTCTAAACTAAAGGGGTAGATCTCGTCGATAGCTATGCGTGGATATAAAGAACATTAAAAACAGAGTTAATATGAAGAAGTTACGAATTTTTGAAGTTTTCCCGAGTCTGCCACATGCAAAATGGCGCGACGCACAAGTTTCTAGAAGTCTCCACGTCAAACCAGTGAAAGCAAGCCATGTGTTGCAAGCGGGAGGGCCGACCAGGCCAAGGCGCAATGCACCTCCCAAAAATTCACTCTATAAATATGTTTCAGCCCTCATTTGATTCTCCGCACCTTCCCATATTTTTCTCTCAAAATTCTCTGCATTTGGCCCAAATATCCTTAGTGTTTGGGATATTTTTGTGATGCTCTAGAGTTGTATTTTCATCGAGGGTCTGAGTTTTCTGTATGTTTTTAATTATATATAACTGTTCTCATCACGAGTCTGAGTTTTCTATATATAACTCTATGTCTAGTTTTTGTTTTTGATGTATGTTTTACTAATCTTTGTTTAGTACTTCAACACTATAACATCCCCAATTTCACGGCCAATTTAAAACTTTTTTTATGCTTATTTAAATTCAGAGTATTAATGAAATTGCAGAATTTGTTCCCAAAACATAACATTTGAATATTTCCAAAGAAAAATTTTCTATTTTATAAAACCCTTGGGATGTCATCGTCAATACAGATACATAAGCATAAACTTGTTTTAACCTGCCTTACAAGAATTTATTATACTATGGCCCAACAACTCCTCAAATCACTCATCATCCCTGTGCATTCGTACCGCTACTTGTGATACAAAAAAACTGAGTGGGTCATGCTTGGGGGTCTGGTAAGCACATAAGGTTTTCAACCCATAATAATTAAATTCTTTAATTATATGTTTCACATCAAATAATTTACCAGATTACCCATTCCCGTTAATCTCTCATACTTATCCTAAAATACTAATCTCAAGGGACCTATCCTAAGGATCATCATTAGTAACGAGTAGACAATACTGCTTGGGGGATTCCTTTAGCAAAATATGTCAATAAGGCAACCATGGGGGGATAGAGTATATCAATTGAACAAATAGTTCATTAACGCCTACAGGTTGTGAGCCTGTTAACATTTCCACTGGATTGTCTAGAATAGTCTCTGGTGTCATTTATACTATGCTCGATGACTCGTTCATCAATTGTCAAGTCCTCTCATTATCATCTCATTATTTTCATCACACGTCACCACCTAATATATTTTATATATGAATATATATATATATATATATATATATATATACACGATTAAATCAAGTAAAAATTATATAATTCATCTAACACAAATATCAAGGAATACAAATAATAGGCACACATAGAATTTAATCATCTAGATACTATATATCTGTGTGTAAGCTGAAAGTAACTATGCACTCACTTGTCAAAGTGGATGCCAAGAAAGTTGGGCAGTGCTTTGCTTTAACACTTAGCCTTTCCTTTGATGTGACCTAGGTTTATATCACTAAGTCTTAGTTTATCATTTCTTGTGACTAATGATAGTCTAGATTTCTCAACAATCCCAATGTCTACATCAAGATCTATCAATTAAAGAACAACCATGTAAGATCATATCATAGGTAGGGTCTGTTTGGTATACAAAGTATACTACTTGGAAATCTCACTTTAAACACCTCACTAAATCTAGCCTAGACATCACCCCAATAAGTAGATGAATCAATATAATGACTTGGAATCACTGATATATCTTATTTATAAATTCATAACAACTACTATGAATATAAATAAACGTTACACTAAAAGAAATATAAGTGTAGCTTAACTTACATATATTTTCCTGAAAAAAAAGTCTGGAAATTATACTGCCAGAACTCCGATCTGATAGCTACTAATGCCCGTGTGACATTCCCAATTTCACAGTCCGAAAAAACCTTTTATTTATGCTTATTAAAAGCATAGTATTATTTTATGTTGCGGAGTTTGTCCCATAAAAGTATTTCCAAAGAAATGTTTCACATTGATTATTAAAAGCTTGGATGTCATAACTTATACAAGAAGCATAAGCAAAAACGTAATCCTTACTGGCCTTACAATATCTTATTATACTAATGACCTATATCTCCTTGAATGTCTCATCAAATCACTATTTGTGTATCTTCGTACCGCTACCTGTGATATAAAGAAACTGAGTGGGTCAGTCATGGAGGTCTGGTGAGCACATATGGTTTCCAACCCATAATATTTTTATTATATTGTTTTCAGTATATATATATATATATATATATATATATATATATATATATATATATATATATATATATATATATATATATCAAGGTTGTAAAAATCGCTTGACGGTAGCTCGACGGTCGACTAGTGTTAAGGGATTAATCGGTCTTGGCGGGGATTAATCAGGGACCATAGATTATTAATAAAATATTAAAATTAATTAAATATTAATATATATCTTAAGAAAAACAAGTACTTTAAAATTAGAAAATAAGAAAAATTGTAATTTGGAAATTTGGAAATACGAAAATATGAACATTTTGGTATAATATTTGAAATTTTGAAAATTTGAAAATTTTGGAGTAAAATAAAAAGTTGGTTTTTTTAATTTTTTTAAATTTTGAAATTTTTTTTTGACATTTTTCCGACTTTTTTTTGACTTTTGTTGACCGAGTAGTCCCGCCAAGGCCGATTAATCCCGCCAAACCCAATTAATCATAAATTTCCGATTAATGTCCTAATCCTCGACGGTTGGAGAACGCCAAGCGATTAATCGTCGATTAAGCCCGATTTCTGCAACCATGATATATATATATATATATATATATATATATATATATATATATATATATATATATATATATATATATATATTTATTTATTTATTTATATATTACACCACATAGATTAATCCCAATTACACATTCCCTTTATTCTCACTCTTCGATCCTAAAATGATAATCTCAAGGGACCTATCCTAAAGGATCTCTGTAACAACGAGTAGACAATATTTCCTCGGGGATTCCTTAGCAATACATGTCAGTACGACTACCACGAGATGGATAGAGTACTCGGATGTGCACACACTCCATACTCTCGGATAATATGATTCATTAACACCTACAAATTGCGAGTCTGCTAGTGTTACACTGGACTGTGTAGAAGAGTCCATGGTCATTATCAATACTCTACTAGATGAGTGCTCTTAGTTGGTCAGGGTCTCTCACCATTATATTATCTCTGGTATGGTCTCCCACCAATATTTTATCTCTAGCATGGTCTCTCACCATTATATTATCTCTGGTATGGTCTCTCACGATTATTTTATCTCTGGCATGGTCTCTCACCTTTATATTATCTCTGGTATGGTATCTCACTACTATTTTATCTCAGGCATGGTCTCTCACCATTATCTCATCACTTTCTCACTCAACCCTTTCTACCCGATATGATATAATTATAATAGGTAAATAAATAAATAAATAAATATATATATATATATATATATATATATATATATATATATATATATATATATATATATATATAGAGTAAGATTTATTATCTCATTTAGCAAATATATTAGGAGCGCATATAATAAGCACATAGGGCATCTAAGTAAAATTAATACTTGTTAAAAGTGAATGGTTGGTGATTTCGACAACGCTCCGCCTAACACCTTGACTTTTCCTTTGATGTGACCTAGGTACAAATATCACTAAGCCTTAGTATTACATTCCTTGTGACTAATGCTAGTCTAGATTACTCACTAATCCCAATGTCTACATGAAGATCTATCAAGTAAGAAATAACCAGGTAGGATCATATCACAGGTAGGCTCCGTTTGATATACATAGTATACTGTTTAGAAATCCCACTTTAAATACCTCACTAAATCCAGACTAGACATCGTTCCTGTAACTAGATCAATCAGTATAGTGATATGAAATCACTCATGAATATTATTTATAGGTTCATAACAACGACTATGAACATAAATATAAGTTACACTCAGAATAAAATAAGTGCAACTTATCTTTCATGAATTTTAGCGAAAACCAGGAAATTACACGGACATAATCTCGACCCAAAAGTGGACTCTCTGATGATTCAGAGCCTCGCTAAAACACTCTGAAAACTAAGAAAAGGCGGACCAAAATAAGGGAAAATTTTTGAGAGAGAATGAGTTTGAAATGTTTGAGAAATGAGAAGATTTCGACATTTATTTATAGCTGGGAAATGGAATGCGCGCCGCGCATATTTCTGTGCCCGCCATTCCTCTTGTCGAGGAAGGGCGACGTAGCTTTGGCATACGTGTGACACATGGCAAAAATCTGGTGGAGTGAAAGACGCGCATCGTATGCCTTGTCTGCGCACGCGTGCGCTTGCGATTTAGCAGATTTTCAAAAATTCATATTTTATTCACACGAGCTTCGTTTTCGACATTCTTTATATCCACGTGTAGCTATCAACAACATCTACAACTTTTTTTAGACTCCGTCGTCTAATTTTGTAACGTCTCAAAAATAATGACATAAAATTTACCTTTTTAGATTAATAAATCGTTAATGCATAGCATTTCCATAAAACCAAGGTAATCAAGAGTTAGCAAAACATGATCAAATCAGAGTAAATCACAGAATGCGAAAACTTGTGGTGTGTGCTCTACAATCATCCCGAGCTCTTCCATTTGAAAACCAAAGTACCTGAAACATAAACTAAAAACTGTAAGCACAAAGCTTAGTGAGTTCCCCAAGATACCTCGTAACATACATAATAGATCACATACTGGGCCCCCGCCCTCCATTGGGCCTTGCCTGGTCTCAAGTCCCACTTGTCCTCGGGCCCCGCCCGACCTCGGGCATCGCCCGACATCGAGCCCCGCTACAGATCTATCAATTACCAGGCCCCGTCTGCCATTGGGCCCCGCCCGATACACATATAATCATATAGCCCTATAATCATATAAACATATAACCTTACTAACACATGCAATAATCACAAATACTACAAAATACCATACAACCATCGAGCCCTGCTCGGCATTGGGTCTCGCCCGGTAAGCATAAAACAGATACTCATAACCAGCACACACTATACTCATTAGGCCCTGCCTGGTATCAGGCCTTGCCCGTTAAGCATACTATTCCATAACACACGCAAGAGTTACATAGACATATAACATTCTAACATAAAAACCATGGACCAGCATTGGTGCCTTCGACCCGCTAAACCTAGTGAGGAGACGCACCTCACACTGCCGAATCACATAGACGATCGTTGGCTACTGGCTGACAGATCCCCGAACTGTCAATATCAAAACAACACCCAATTAACATGGGTTCCAATCCATAATCCGTAATCCATAAATCCATACTTGGGGTAAAAAGACCATTTTACCTCTAACCTAGCTTGGTCCAAGACTGAGGCCCATACTCGAAATCTAAAAGGTCCAAAGCCAATTAATCACTCAAGGCCCATACTTGGCCTAATTTTCCAAATTGGGACCAAACCCCTTATATGGGCCTTACCCTAATGCCCAAACATTGCCCAAAATAACTCATGGTCAACCCTGATCAAACTCCTGGTCAAAGTCAATGTCAACAACCCATGTTGACCAAACACGCCGTGTTCCCCTTGGACACGCCGTGTTCTTCCATCATCCAGATAATCGGGAAATCACTAGCCAATACACCGTGTTGGCTTGCAAACACACTGTGTTTGTCCGAGATCCAACAACTCAACCATTAAGCACTTAAGCCATAAAGGCATGGCCCCAAAACATAGATCTGACCTCCTTGAGCTGGATTATCACGTAAAGTTACCAACTTTACGTCCCTACATGACTAAATGAAGCTCTTAAGCTAAAAAGGGACTTAATAGAGGGCTTAAAGCATGCATGACGCCATTCTTCACATAAAGCTTGCAACTTTATGGTCAAGGATACCTAAACAAACTCAGACCTGAAAGAACGATCCCTTAAACAACCCAACTCATCCATGGACCCGAAAAGGAGACCAAAATCATAATAAACTAGCCATGAAGAGATCTAATCAAACAGAAGTGAAGATGCAAACTTGATCGCTCAAAGAGACTGCAAGAAGTGGAGAGATTCCAGATCTATGATCTTTCTTCCAAGCTAAGCGCCTTCAATCTTCAAAGCTTCCTTTAGAAATGAGCAAAATAACCACAAGAATCCACTCAAGGCTCAAGAACACCACCAAGAAAGCATAAGAGACGAATTAGGGTTTGAGTGCCAATCGAGGCTGGTAAGGAGGCCATACATGAGGACTTAAGGCCTTTAAATAGGGTGCAACACCCTAAAATTAAGGTTTCCTTCCCAACTGCCAACACGCCGTGTTAAGATACCACAACACGCCTTGTTGGTCCATTAATCTTCGTGTTTCTTCAAATCTAGACACGCCGTGTTGGTTCCTCCAACACGCTGTGTCCAACCGTAAAAGGGGCTTTACTCCCAATAATTCTCCTTAAGATTCCTGGTGTTACAACTCTCCCCCACTTAAACTAGATTTCGTCCTCGAAATCATTCCTTACCATCCCCAGGCATGCCTGACAGCCTGAAGAATGCAACCACAACCCCGAACATACAACGACCTTTCCAAGGCTACCAAACCCATCCTTAGCAGAACTCTTCCAATTTGATGATAAACGAATCCTTAATCCCTTGCAGAAAACCATTTCTACCTTACCTAAAACACGAATTCTGAAGTCTCAAATTGGTCTGACTTCCTGACAGACCGCCCATCCTGGATCACTATAATGCCAAAACCTCATTGAATTCCCAACCAAACAAAACGCTCCCAATCCTAGATTATTTTGATGCTTCCATTGGGAACAAAATCACTGACCATTTACTACTGTAGAACACTTATACTTGACAAAAGGCTCAGATAATCCTTCAAGTAGAAGACTCATCCCTGCAACGGTTAGACTCGGAAAAGAGCTGCGCAACAGGGTGAAATTATCTACTCTAAGATTATCTTCACCAAAATGCAAGTGACCTACGCATCCTCCGATTGACAATCGACTCTACACACGAGTCCCAAATCACTAACACTGCCTTGACTTCTACTGATATCCCTTAAACAACCCAACTCATCTATGGACCCGAAAAGGAGACCAAAATCATAATAAACTAGCCATGAAGAGATCTAATCAAAACAAGTCAAGATGCAAACTTGATACTTGAAAGAGACTGCAAGAAGTGGAGAGATTCTGGATCTATTGTCTTCCTTCCAAGCTAAGCAGCTTAAATCTTCAAATCTTCCTTTAGAAATGAGCAAAATAACCACAAGAATCCACTCAAGGCTCAAGAACACCATCAAGAAAGCTTAAGGGACGAAATAGGGTTTGAGTGGCAATGGAGGCTGGTAAGGAGGCCATCCATGAGAACTTAAGGCCTTTAAATAGGGTGCAACACCCTAAAATTAGGGTTTCCTTCCCAGATGCCAACACGCCGTATTAAGATACCACAACATGCCATGTTGGTCCATTAATCTTCACATTTCTTTAAATCTAGACACGACGTGTTGGTTCCTCCAACACGTCGTGTCCAACCCTAAAGGGGCTTTACTGTCAACAATTCTCCTCAAGATTATGGGTGTTACAAATTCTCACTTTATTTTTAAATCTATATTTTTAACAGACCTAGACTGTTAAAGTCCGTATAAAAATCATAACTTTCTTATATGATATCCATTCTCGAATGTCTTTATATCAAAATATAGGTATGGTCAAGATTTTCAACTCTCATTTAGATTGTTTTTCCTAAGAATCGACCAATTTTAATTTTGGTTTCTGAGCCTTATTCTGCTACACTGAAACTTCGAAAAATCATAACTTCCTCTCACGAAGTCAGATTTAGGCGTTCTTTATATCTACAGAACCCTTGTTAGACTTAATATAACTTTGGATAATATTATTTTTCCTATATAACCTTCTATCAGAATGCCGTTTCATCGCTTATCGATAAAATTAACGAACGAGACTTATATTACATAGTCTACGACGTGTATGACTAATGATTATCCTTTTCAAAGATTCGTAGGTATAATAATTATTAATTATTATATTTTAAATGTCTAGCTCGTATTTGTGGGCATTATGGACGGGCACTCAGGGACCCAAGAACTTCGCTAGAATCTTAACAACTAAAGAAATGTTTGGCCAAAATGGAGAGAAAATCTCGTGAGAGAGTTGGAATGGCATGGGGGAAGTGAATGAGCAACTGAAGCAATTTTTAGGCTGAAAAATTAACATGCACGCCGCTCCCCAACTAGGTGCATGTCGTGTCCTGTCCTGGTCGACCCTCCTACTTGTTGGTACGTGTCCTGCAGTGGTTGGTGCGACGTGACAGCTTCTAGAAGCATGTGTGCCACGCTTTTTTGCACGTGGCGCATTCTGGAAAACTTCAAAAATTTATATCTTCTTCATACAAACTCCGTTTTTGACATTCTTTATATTCACGCGTAGCTATCGACGAGATCTATAACTTTCGTTTAGACTCCATCGTCTAATTATCATTTTATTTTTAAAGTTATATTTTAACATGCTTAATGTAAGGATACAAATATCTTCATTGGATGGTGACTTAGAAGCCACCTTCCCTATTCGCTATGGAAGGCAATTCTCTGCGAAGGCCTTATGGGTTGAGCTTGCCTATATATATACTTCTATAGTATACTTTGTACAGGTTGAGAGAGCTCCCATTATATAGATGAGTAGTCTAGTTGTAGTTGTAGTTGTAGTTGTAGTTCTAGTTCGAGAGAGAGAGAGAGAGAGAGAGAGAGAGAGAGAGAGAGAGAGAGAGAGAGAGAGAGAGAGAGAGAGAGAGAGAGACTATTGTAGCAAGCACACACATGCTTCTACATTTTTGTACTACTCCATTATCTATACAACTTATGCTTAAACGTTAGATCGGGTCTTAACGATTATGCATGATTCTATAATTCCGCAATTGTTATCTCCAAGGGATCCTACATGTGGTATACCAACTTAATCTTGAAGGTATAACACAATTTTCAAGATTAACGATCCTAGATGACAACATTTTCGCCTAATCGACCAAAAGATTTGAAATCTTTGGTGTGTCTCTCCATTGGATCTATTTTCTTTTCATGCCAAAAGTTTTTGATCTAATTTGTTTTTGTTAAATCAACCTAAAATTATCCCAAATCAACCTAAAATTATCCCAAATCGTTGATCTAATTTGTTTTTGTTAAATCAACCTAAAATTACTATTCATTTTGATTAAACTTTGAGCCCAAAAGTTCGAATTATTTACTGTTCATCAGAGTAGCCCAATGTTGCATTGTTGTTCATTAAATCCAAAATCAAGCCCAAAGTGTTTTACCGAATACTGTCAAGATCGATCCAATAGACACAACATTTTCGTCGAACAAATCATTGGTATTCATTCAAGTTGTTTTTTTTCAGATTGATATGTATTTCGTCAATTATATGAGCAGAAAAAAAAACTGTTCTTGATCGATCTCTTTTAGAATTTGTGTTTCTCTTTCACGACTTTTGCTTCAAACCAGGATTTGGAAAACTTGGACCATTGGGTTTGAATTATACATTTTTCTTTTCAACTTTTTATTTTTATTTTTCAACAACATTTGCTTTTTGTGAAAAACCACTTTTGTTGACAACATTCTTTTTGACGTCTTTTGATTCATCTTTAGAAGACCCCTTTGAATTATGAGTTTTTGATATTTGAGAAAAATTCTTTTCAGGATTTTGTGAAAGTTTTTGATTTAATATCTTTGCCTTTTGAGAATCTTTTTGTTTTAGAATGGTAAAATCCATATAAATATCATAACTCTCGCATATGGGATCCGTTCTCGATTGTATTTATATTGACGGAATTCTATTAACGAGATCTCCGACTCTCATTTAGATTGTTTTGGCTAACAATCAACCGATCTAAAACTCGATTTCTATGCTAACACTATTAAGCTGAAATATTCGAAAAATCATAACTTCCTTTGATTTAAACGTTCTCTATATGCACGCTCTCGGTTTTACAATTACTAAGAATTTTTTTAGATTACTTAGGCTAATGAGCGATCCATCTCCGATTCACTATTTACAACACTCGTTGTCGTATCGGGTATAAACGCGAAACTTCAAACGATCATAACTTCTTCATACGAAATCATATTTAAGTGTTCCTTATATCCCCGAAATTCTCATCACAACTACTTCGACTTTTATCAAGGCTATTTATTATAATTAATATTTTATTTTAATATTTGATTTATCCATATTTATTACGTTTTCACCTAATATTATATACACATAATATAAACACATAAATCACATAGATTCAAACAATTTTCCTTTTATCTTGTAACACCGGGTTCCTGCTTGTGAAGGAAGGAGAAGCTTAGGGATTCAAGGAGAAACTAGTAGATCCAGAGACTCCATTTCATCCTCATCATTTTCTAGTAAGCAAGCCTCAAACTTGCTTAGTAACTTCTTAGATCTTCTTATTATCATATTATTAGGTTTTTGGTCCAAGAAGCACGACCTTTGGGAAATGGACGTCCCAAGTGAATATATCATCAGATCTGGAAGCATGGAGGGCTTTCATGGCATAAAGGTGCGAACTTTATGGCCATTGAATCCCCATGCAAGCTATAGGATGTCATTTTGGCCTTTTAAGCTCTACAAGGCCATGCATGGAGAGAAAGGTGGAAGCTTTACGTGCTCAAGTAGTATTTAGGGTCCAGATCTCAGTGTATATGCCTTAGTTTGGAGTATTGATGGCTTGTGGATCAAGTTCTAGGTTCTAAAGAATTATGGTTTTAGCTAGATTCTTCAAGTAAGGGTATTAATGGGTAACGTTGGAAACTCTGCCCTTAAAAGGACAATTTCAGTGTATAGGTGGAGTATAGGGCTTAGATCTGAAGATTAGGGGCTTAATCTATTAAGATGGCTTAACAGACTGAAGAACTCGTTTACTCCATAGAGGAACTCGATGAGTTGGTACGAAGTGTCCCGACTCTGTTAAAGGCAAAACTCGACGAGTTCAAGGATGACTCGACGAGTTGATTGGAGAAATCCCGATTCTGTAGATAGGAGTAACTCGACGAGTTGTGAAAGAACTCATCGAGTTGGATCACGATTTCAGGGTTTATGATTCATGGAACTCGACGAGTTGATGGACCAACTCGGCGAGTTGAGTCAACCCAGGATGTTGACTTTGACTTTGATTTTTGACCAAGGTTGACTGATGTGTGTGAAACGAACTAGTTTTAATCCTACTAACTTAAACACAAAGACAAACACACGAAAGGCAGTGTACCTATCGATTAGCAGTTTAGTTTAGGTAAGTAGGGTATCGAACACAGGGAACGGTAAAAAATTAAAATAAATGCTAATATTATCTAAATAAAACAAGTAATAGAAAGGGGGTTTTCTCTAGTTTTGCAAGACTAGAAACTTAACAATGAAATAAAACTCAAACTAAGCAACTAACAACTAAAGCAAATAAACAATCACTAAATTCAATAATGGAGAAGACTTCTGTTTAGGTTCGACTCATTTACTCCTATGGTTGATTTTATGGTAAGTGCAATGGATTATTCGTTATTGGCTACCGATTAGTGTGATTAGGTTCACGTTCGCTATTACTAATCCTTAGAAAACAAATTAATTCAAACATTGGCCAATTGGTTAAACTAATGAGTTTCCTAGACTATTGATTCGGGTTAAGTAAGACTTGTAATTAGCTAATCAAATTACTAATTCAATTAACCTCTTGTTGATGGTTCGTCACACAAGGCTCACACATTAATTTACCTATTTTCTAGTTAACCCTAGTTTCACATTCATTATTCCTAGGCACATAACAATGTGTTCACATAAATCACATGAGATAAGCAGTTAAGAGATGTTCATGCAACTTAATTACTTGGCTAATTAACAGAAAATAGTTGTTGTTAACACATGAGGATCTTTAACAAGCTTAACAAAACAATTCACCAATTTCAATTAATCCAACCACAAAAATCAACACATAGTCATAAATTCATCTACCCTAAACAGAAGATATGAGTTTTAGCTCATGATTATAGCAGAAAGTTTATCAAAAACGAAATCTAATAGTTTACACATAGTTCAAACAAAAGATTAAGTAAAGAGTAAACCTAAATTGCCTTTTATCTTCTCAAAATTGAAAGCTAGGGTTGTTCCACGAGTTCCAGGGCTTCTAGCTGCACCTCCAGTCGCAAATTAACCCCCAAGGGTTCCCCCATTCGTTAGGGTTCGAATGAGAAGCGTTTCTATATATATATATATATATATATATATATATATATATATATATATATATATATATATATATATATATATATATATTCTGAAAACAGGGGCTACTCGGCGAGTCCAGTGACCTACTCGACGAGTCCATCACTTAAAATCCCGTGTACGGCAAGACAAAGTCAAGAATCGCGAAACTTTTGACCAACTCGTTGAGTTGATGGCCTACTCGTGGAGTCCATTTGGAATCAACATTTTCTCAAAACATGAAAGTCGTCCGAAATTGTGTCTAATTTTCAGAACATTTTGAATCTCATCAATCAGAGTTACGGTTCATGAGATATGGCCAAAACACTGACGAGGGGTCAAGCTATCCAGCAACATCCTTCTTTCTTCAAAATCCAAGATCCAAGCCTCCAATCGCTAGCTCCGCTTCCTTTTCCTTCCGAGCATGTCATTATTGCTGAAAAATGAAATTCTAAACTAATTAAGCACCTTTTGTTCATTAAATGAGACAAAAACAACATAAAGTATTAAGATAATGCATGAATTTTATAACTAAATATGCCCATATCATTGACCCGTGAAGGGGTTGTTAGTATGGAATGTTATCTAAGAGGTTGTTCTATATAGGGTGTGAGTAGAGACAGTTGCAGAGAAGGTATTTTTACCTATTCACGACATTGAAGTGAGTTTCCTTCAGTAGGAACGGGTCTACGACACCAAGGCCGGCCCGTAAATGTGATCTGATTAGTAGCTGAGTGTGGGCGGGGCCCATATCTCATAGATAGCTGATATGGTATAGATTTATATGCTTAGTTATACTTGTTTTCTGTGTGATATTTGTATGTATTTTATGACTAGGTGAGTGTGGGCGGGGCCTGTATCTCATAGTAGCTGAGTGTGGGCGGGGCCCGTATATCATAGTAGCCGAGTGTGGGTGGGGCCCGTATCTCATAGTAGCCGAGTGTGGGCGGGGCCCGTATCTGGTAGTAGCTGAGTGTGGGCGGGGCTCGTATCTCATAGTAGCTGAGTGTGGGCGGGGCCCGTATCACATTGAGTGTGGGCGAGGCCTGTATCTCCTAGTTGCATGTTATGTATATGTTATGTAGTGGTTTGGGGAGACTCACTAAGCTTCGTGCTTACAATTTTTAGTTTTGGTTTCAGGTACTTCCAGTACCAAGGGGAAGAGATCGGGATGATTGCAGTGCACACACCATTTGTTTAGCCTGGGATGTTTATACTCTGATATATTTTGGCAGATGTTATGATATTTTGAGATACACGACTTATGTTTTTATATGATGTTTGGATACTTATCGTTTTATTGATGATTTAAAATGAAATTTTTGGACCGTATTTTTGGGATGTTAGAAGTTGGTATCAGAGCCTTGGTTTGAGGGATTCGGGCACACTATCGGGTGTGTCTAAACTCAAACCGAGGACTTGGTATAAAATTTTTAAAAGAAAACCATTTTTTTACAAAAAGGATTTTGAAAAGAAAAAAAGGGTGTGGTGCATGCAATCAGCCGAGCTCAAGTAAGTAGTCCCAAATTACCCATACAAGTTTATGTTATGATATGATTATGAGAACTGCATGCTAGATTAGGGCTAAGGATCTAGGAATGATGCCTTGTATGCCTGCTATATGTGTATGAGAACTGCATGTTAGTTTAGGGCTAAGGATTCTAGGAAGGATGCCTTATATGCCTGTGGTATGAGCTTATTGAACTGTATGATAGTACTGATTAGTCAGTAATATGATGGCCTGAGGAGGATATGCTTGATTATGGATACTCAATGCTCGAATGCTGCTTGCTTTGTGCTTTTAGGAGTTCTAGCTAACTTTAACTAACTAGTAAACAAATATGTTAAGTTACATATTACGAGGACTAAATAATTTCAGAAGGTCAGGTTTGGCTCTATTTCGCCGCTCTCGTTTGAGTCTAACCGTTGTAGGGTAGGACTTCTCATTCGGAGAATTATCTAGTCTTAGTGATATGTAATAGTATTCGTGAGCTAGTTAGGGAAAGGTTATGCAGCTGATGCGGAGAGTGGGTCGGAGATTACCCTAGCGCAAGCCTAGGATGAGATTAGCGCGTGAAGCAGTAGTAGTAGAAGGGACTTGGTGGAGTCGAGGCAGTTCTTGAGGAAAGTATGGATAGATGTGGAAGGTAGTATGGGCCCGTACTACTGAAAGCATAGGATCCGTACTCGAATAAAGGAAGGCTGAGATGAATCCAGGGAACTTGTAGTGTGTATGATCCCTCGAGTTATGATGAGTATTCTGATGTTTGTTATGGTGTATTTTCAGAATGGTGATGCTAGGCACTAGACCAGTCGGCACTTTGGGAGTCGGTGAGGGACCAGGCTCGGACTCTGACCAGATGAGGGAGTTCATCTCATCTGAGATCACAGGCAGTATTTTGGACCAGACTCCTGTGATCTTCAGCACGGTGAAGGAGGGTATCCTGGAGATTCTTGACGAGAGGTTGAGTGCTTTCCGCATTGAGATAGCGGCCATGCTAGGGGCACAAACGATGACCTTCAGGCAGTTCCGAGCATGCGGAGCTCCAGACTACCATGGGGCTCGGGACCCCATTGCTAGCAGAAGGTGGTTGGATGATGTCGCCAACGCCTTCCGTACGAGCCGATGTCCCGAGGGGGACAAGGTCCGAATTTCTTCCTATCTTCTAAAGCACAGAGCACATGACTGGTGAGAGGAGGTCGGACATGCCATTGGTTATGATGCAGGTCTTGATGCTATGACTCAGAGTGACTTGTCGGCCTGGTTCAGGGCCGAGTTTGCACCTGTGATCAAGGTGAAACAGCTTGCTAGGGAGTTCCAGGATCTCTATCAGACGACTGAGACAGTGACAGAGATCACCACCAGGTTCAGGGAGAGGGCGCTTCTCGTTCCGCAGTATGTGGCGGACGAGGAGATGAAAAAGGCCCGATATCATGAGATGTTGAGGAGCGACATCAGACAGTTTGTGAGCCAATCCGACTGCAAGACACTAGAGGATATGATAGCTAGGGCTCGTGAGAGAGAGATTGATTTAGAGATGGAGAGGAAGAGGAATCCAGAGACGGTGTCTGGCGTGGAGGGCTCTAGAAAATAGCCCAAGGTAGATTCCCAAGGGAAGGGCTAGCAGGGCCGAGGCTAACGCGGCAAGTGTGGTAGGATGCACGAGGGCACGTGCAGGGCGGGTAGTTCAGGCTGCTTCAAGTGCGGACGAACTGGACATGTTAGTAGGGATTGCACTGCTTCCAGTGCAATCAGAGGGTCCATAAGAGATCCCACTGTCCGAGTTTAGCAGTAGTAGGGAAGGTGGCGGAACCCGCTCCTGCTATGTTGAGGATTACAGACGGCCGACAGGGCCAGACAGCCAGTGGTGAAGAGCAGAGCCTTCCAGTTGACAGCAGAGGAGGCATGCGTAGCTCCTGATGTCGTTATGGGTGTGTATCTTCTCCTTATCTCTGTATTTATATTTATTGTCACTCATGTTTATGTGTTTCATTATAGGATCGTTCTTAGTGAATGGTATATCTGCTCTGGTCTTGTTTGATTCGGGGGCTACCCGATCTTTTGTATCGCTCGTGCTTAGCAAGTGATTTGTTGGAGCTAGACTGTTCGCTGGATGTAGAGATAGCAGATGATAGGACTGTTTGGGTTGCCAGAGTTCATCGGGGGTGTACACTATAGTTGTTTGATGAGCAGTTTTCAGTAGATTTGGTCCCCATTCCCCTGAGAGGGAATAAGGTTATTGTTAGGGCTGTAAATGAACTAAACGTTCAATGAACTGTTCGTGAACCGTTCGGCGGGAAGTTCGTTCATGTTCGTTTATTTAATAAATGAACGAACATGAACACAAATTCTTGTTCGTTTAGTTAAACGAACGAACATGAACAATGGTCTCGTTCGTTCAATTATGTTCGTGAACGTTCGTTTATGTTGTTCGTTTACGTTTGTTTATGTTCGTTCATATAAGTTCCTTTTATCTTTATATATGTTTAATTGTGTTTGATTACATTATTATATTATATGTTCATTTATGTTCATATATGTTTGTTTATCTTTGTTCGTTTATGTTCGTTTGTTTATGTTCGTTTGTTTATGTTCGTTTAGCATGTTCACGAATATAAACGAACGAACATGAACAATGTAATTTGTTAAAAGAACGAACATGAACAAGAAAACTCGTTTGTTTAACCGTTCGTGTTCGTTCATTTGTTCGGTTAACTTAAATGAACGAACATGAACAAGCCTCGTTCGTGTTCGTTCGGTTCGTTTACAGCCCTAGTTATTGTAGGTATGGACTGGTTGAGTCCTAATGGAGCAGTGATCGACTGCGAGTAGTAGTTAGTGAGAGTTCGGACTCCTAATGGGGGAGGGTTAGTGATTCAAGGCGATAGGCCACAGTGTGGACGGACTATGTGTTCAACAGCGAGGGCTAGGCGCTACCTTCAGCAGGGTTGCAGAGGTTATGTCGCCTATGTTATGGATACCCAAGATAATGGTAAGGCGACCGTGGATGATGTACCGACCGTGCGGGAGTACCCAGACGTATGCCCATAGGATTTGCCTCGGATACCTCCAGAGAGGCAGGTAGAGTTCAGGATTGACCTAGTTCCTGGTGTGTCAGACCCCCAGCCATCGGCGGAAACACCGGGTAGTGTAACGTCATTCTTCGTATCACAGTTATATAACATACATTGAAAAGTACTAAGAAAATACATACCTTTATTGATAATTGAAAGTTACATAACTGTTTTTCTAGAACCTATTACATAATATCTGACTATGGCATACTTCTTAATGAACAGAAAGGTAATAGTAAAACTTCTTCTGTTCGAATACATACCAGCTTTTCAAGTTCCTGAAAACACATGCATTTTAAAATACGTCAACATAAAGTTGGTGAGTCCACATGTTTTGACTCCATAAAATAATACATTTTTCCACGTTCAAAAGTATAGTTTTGAAAGTATCATTTTGACTCTCCAACATTTAGTAGGTATATTAGGTATAATAGTTTACTGATCAATTAAGTGTTATACCTAAACATTCCTTAAACCTAAGGTATAAGTAGGGGGAAACTTATACTTAACAATAATACTTTTATACGACAAAGTATAATGTTTCTAACAATTTGCTACCATGAGCCTGTAACCGCTGCTATGACATAATACCTCTGAGAAAACACACTCATTATTTACTATGAGAAACAATACACTCATGATTCACCATGAGAAACAACACCGTACGCCTCATCGACGCCGGTACAATAACAAATAAAAGGATAATTCATCACTCGCTTTTGGTTGACTGTAGCGAACAGTCACAAGTGGGGTGGTCAACCCGTATACTAATTATACACGACTTCCTCGCTCACACGGGATTAACGGTTATAGTTCAGAGGATTTCCGCTAAGATCCCCAATCTTAGTTGATGAATACAATTACTCATGTAGACTTCGACGACTTCCTATAGCTCTAACAACAAAAGCATTTTCATGTCTAAAACCCTAAGTTACTAGACTATGCTTTTAAACATTACTCCTAATTTCATAACATTTAGGCAGTATAACAGCTATATCTTGAAGTAAAACCAGGTTTTATCTTGACATAAAACCAATAATAACAACATATAACGTTCCTAGTTTTATCTTGACATAAAGCTATCAATAACAATATATAACATACTAAGTTTTATCTTGACATAAAACCAATAATAGCAACATACTTTATAACTTAACATATAGAACTTGCGAATATAACTTCGGAACTATATCGCACACAACATATATATAGAATCCTAAGTATAACTCAAGATCTATATTAGTAAATTAACATGCTGAAAAGTTGATAATAGTTGTATATATTCAAAATATTATATTTAGAACAACTATACCCCGACTATTATAACTATATACTATCATATAGACATAATAATAACGTGTATATAATATTTAGCATGCGTTTTCCCCCGAAATATTAGAAAGTGGGTGTGACATCCCCAATTTCACGGCCAGAAAAGACCGGTTTAATTTATGCTTTTAAAATAATTTCAGAGTAATCATTTGACTAAAAGTGTTGCGGAATTTGTTCCCAGAAAAACATGATAAATATGTTATCAAATCGTTTCCGAAGAAATGTATTTTATTCACTTAAACCATTGGGATGTCATTGTCAATACAAAAACATAAGCATAAACAAAACTTACATTCATTTACACTAGTGATCTACTTCTCTTTTAATCTCTCAGTGTAAAGCAACTTCGTATCGGTACCTGTGATACAATTAAACTGAGTGGGTCAGGCTTGGGAGCCTGGTGAGCATATAGGGTTTTCAACCCACAATAAATAATAAACTTATTAAGTTCTCAATCAACAATAAATTTATTAATTTCATCAACCAAAATAACCCTAATTACCCATTCCCATTATCCTCACTTTACGTCCCTAAAACAACTATCACAAGGGACCTAGCCTAAGGATTATCACTAGGGGTGACAACATTGCTTTCCTCAGCAATTTATGTCAAACAAGACATCCTAACATAAAACAACCAATAAGGTGACAACATTGCTTTCCTCTGCAATTTATGTCAAATATGACAAATATCGGGGTGACAACATTGCTTTCCCTCAGCAATTTATGTCAAATAGGCACGAAGTCACATCGTCGCCATGTGCTAAGTCCATAGCTCTTATTTATCGACAATATTTCCCATGGGAATCCCCCCCCCCCCCCCCCCCCCGCAATACATGTCAATGGGTTTTTAGAGTATAGCTGATGAACATATAGTTCACACACTTACAGGTTGCAAGCCTGCTAGTGTTCCACAGACAGTGTAGAATAGTCCATGGTTGTCATCCATACTCTGCTGAATGACGGGGGCCAACGTTTGGGTAAGGGCTTTTCACATATTGCACCACTCACGCCAACGTTTGGGTAAGGCTTTTCTCATATTTCACCACTCACTCTCAACTCATGATCTATATCACTGATCATCTCATCTATGCAACTCACCTTTCATCACACACCCACTATTTAACTCATGATCTATATCACTGATCATCTCATCTATCCAAATCACCTTCCATCACACACCCACTATTTCATCTACCCATGTTTTACACAACATTTTTGTAGATAAAATACATATACGGTTTAAATTATTTAAAAACATGTATAAATCATTCCTTCAATATCCATCTCAAATAAACAAACAATATATATTCACACAGCACGTATTTTATATAAAATACTTCATATCTATGTGTAAGGTGAAAGTAACTACACACTCACTTGATTTAACGATAACCGGGCAGCACTTCGTTGCCTAAAACGATCGTTTCTAATAGAACCGGGAGTTTTGTTCAGAAACCGGGCTCTACAAAGGTCGGGCTTCGAAACCGAAAAGATAAATTTTCCAGGCTTCTCGGGAACTTCGGGGCGTATTCCGGGTGTTATAATCGATACCGGGGCTTTGGGGGATGTTAATATGAAGGAAGTATTGAAAAAGAGGTGAAAGATGGTGATTTTCCAAAAGTATCCGAGAAGGCTCGCAAGCCTTCTATTTATAGGGGGTCCGAAGTCGGCTTAGATGAGAGGAGTCAGCAGCGAGGACACGCGGCAGCAGCAGGGCGAGGGTGCGCAGGTGGCTCTCACGTGGGCTGCGCATGCGAGGGGCTCGGTGTCGGCCTCTGATTGGACCGAGGTCTAGTCCGAGGCTTCGGACGTGGCACCCCCTGCGAGACTCGGACACGCCATAAGGGACACGTGTCGGATCTTTAGTGGACCACTTCGGATGGCTCTCCGGTTCGGATGACTCAGCAAAATTTCGGACACGTGGCATAATTTAAGCGAGGGTGACGTGGCCGAAGTCCACGTATGCGAAATTTCCCGGTTTTGATAATATTTCCCGATTTTCGCGCCAAAACTTCTAAAATCCATAACTTTCGCATACGAGCTCCGTTTTTGACGTTCTTTATATGCACGCGTAGGTAAAATTACGATCTACAACCTTCGTTTAGACTTCGTCGGCTAATTTTGATTATAATTTTTATATTATTATTTTTAACAGACCGGGACAGGAAATCCGTTAAAAATTCATAACTTCTTCATCCGACGTCCGTTTTCGTCTGTCTTTTTACCGTTGTGCTACTATTGATGAGACCTTCGATTCTCGTTCAGGTCGTGCCGGCTAAAAATCACTCGATCTAAAATTCGAGTTTTTAGCTGTCTACTGCTAAGCTGAAACTTCGAAAAATCATAACTTCCTCATACGAAGTCAGATTTGGGCGTTCTTTTTATACATACTCTTGGTTTAATGAACACTACGACTTTCGTTTAGATCACCAAGGCTAAAAAGTAGTTTATCAAAAACTCACTTTTTACGACGTTCGGCACCGTGCCGGTTTTGTAGCGAAACTTCGACAGGTCATAACTTCTTCGTTATATCTCGGATTTTGGTATCCTTTATATATCCGTAATCCTTGTCACGACCACTACAACTTTCTTAATAGATATCAGCTTTATCTAATATTTATTTTTGGATGCTCATTTTTATTCTTAATTAATTAAACCCTAATAATTAAGCATAAAACACATAATATTCACATAATTCCTTTTCATTTCTTCTAAATGAGTTACAAAGGTTAACCTAGACCATTATGTCAATATTAATGCCTAGCCTAGAAACACGGGCGTTACAACTCTCTCCCCCTTAGAATGATTCCTTCCCCGGAATCACACATCAGCAAACAAATACGGGTAGTGACTCATCATGTCACTCTCCCTTTCCCATGTGAGATTTGGCCTATTCGTATGTTTCCAACGCACAAGCACTAAATCGACCATTTTGCGTTACAACTTCTTAGTCTTACGGTCAACGATTGCCTCAGGTTCTTCAATCAACCTCTTGTTTTCATCCAACCTTAATTCAGAAATGGGAATTATGTCGGGCACATCTCCCGTAAACTTTCTCAAATAACACACATGAAAGGTATTATGAATACCCTCCAGTTCTTCCGGTAATTCTAGCTTGTAAGCTTGATTCCCGATCCTCTGAAGAACTTTAAATGGTCCAATAAACCTTTGACTCAACTTTCCCCTTCTACCAAATCTTATAAGTCCCTTCCATGGCGAGACTTTAAGTAAAACCGAATCTCCAACTTTGAATGATATCAGTTGTCCTTTCTTGTCAGCATAGCTCTTTTGACGATTCTTGAGCAGCTAACATCCTTTCCCTAATCACTTTCAACTTTTCAGCAGTCTGATGGACTATTTCAGGTCCCACAAACTGTTTTTCCCCAGCTTCCAGTCAACATGACGGCGTTCGACACTTTTCTCCATACAAAGCGTGATAAGGTGCCATCTAAATGTTCGAGTGGAAACTATCATTATAGGAAAATTCTACTAGAGGTAAGTGTTTACCCCAGTTACCTTGGAATTCCAGGGTACATGCTTTCAGCATATCCTCCAATGTTTGAATCGCTCTGACCATCAGTTTGCAGATGGTAAGTTGTATTTAAACACAACTTGGTACCCAATTCCGCTTATAGACTCCTCCAAAACCTTGAGGTAAAATGGCTGTCACGATCTGATACAATCGTTAACGGAACACCGTGAAGCCTCACAATTTCCTTCACGTAAGAATTCGCAAGTTTATCCATAGACCATTTCTCATTGGCTTCTATGAAATGCGCATTCTTAGTGAAGCGATGAACGACCACCCAAATCATGCCGTGACCGTTCCTTCTTCTGGGCAGTTTAGTCACAAAATCCATGGTAAAACCTTCCTAGTTACCCATGGATACAGGTAAATGTTATAAACTCCCATACGGTTTCTGATGTTGTGCCTTAACCCTAGCACATATTACACACTCAGCCACATACTTAGCAACATCGAGCTTCATCGTCGGCCACCAGTAATAGGGTTTTAGATCCCTATACATTATTGTACCGCCGGGATGAATCGAGTACATGGTCTTGTGAGCTTCTTCCATCAGAAGATCTCTTACTCCTCCCATCTTAGGTACCCATATCCTATCTTTGAATACCTTCAGTCCTTGACTGTTTGTATCAAACACCAACGTTTTACCCAAACGTTCTTCCTTTCGGTCATTTTTCTCTAAAGCTTCCTCTTGAGCTTTCTTTATACTTTTCACCATGATCGAGACAACTTCAATCCTCAACGCTCTTGGCCGTTTCTTTTCAAGGTTTACCTTCCGACTGAGAGCATTAGCAACAACATTTGCTTTACCAGGATGGTAAAGGATCTCACAGTCGTAGTCCTTGAGTAACTCTAGCCAGCGTTGTTGCCTCATGTTCAATTTCTTCTGATTAAAGAGATATTGAAGACTCTTATGATCAGTGAAAAGTTTGCATTTAGTACCATAAGGATAGTGCCTCCCTATCTTTAAGGCAAATACTACCACTGCCAACTCCAGATCATGAGTGGGGTAGTTCTTTTCATGCTCCTTCAATTGCCTTAATGCATACGCTATCACTTTATCCCTTTGGGTCAGAACACAACCTAACCCAACTTCTTTAACAACGAACGCGATACTTCTATTGATCGCTTTGATCATCCTTTACTTCAATTCGGCTTAAGTCAACTACTACATCGAACTTGGTTCTCTGAACCACGTAACAAACTCATCGTAGTCGGACTCAATTTGATATGACCACTAGGGTCGGAATAACAATCATCTTCTTAGTCATTACCGAAACGATGGTAACGACAGACTAGAATAAGACGGAATCAATTACTAGTTCCTTGGTAACCTTGTGACTTTCCCTGATCCAAGTGTGAGTCTTGTGCTTCCAGTAGTATAGATCTATACTACTATTCACACCTACTCATACTCGTCCCAAGTACTGTCTCGCAGTCCCCAAGTCCTAAAATCACAAAACAATTTAACACATACGAATGTGTCCAATTAATCATAAAATTTTCCTAGACTCTACTAGGACTTCTTCCATGCGTATCTTCAATCATCAATTCTACTTCAACTTGGTTGGTGATGGAAATTCCAGACGATGAGACAACTTCAAGAATTAGACCAACCATTCCATCATCCTGCCAATCGAAGGTGTACTTCAGACGTACCGTACCCCTCTAAACGTTCCGTTATTTTATCAGACATATTCTAAAGGCAAGATACCACTCTTACGATATCTTTTGATAGGTATCATTCACTATCATAAGCTTTTCATTTCCTTCATCTATTCAATTCTCTACGAGTCTTCACCATAATGTTTTGTACACCCAAACAGACGTTCGGTGTACCGGGCGAGAATTTAAGATATGAAAGCTTTATTTATGATAGACGTATAAATCTCCTTATCACTTCGAAACGTTTACATGCTAGTTCTAATATCGTAGTCATACGCTTAGAATCCTAAACACATAAAGTTTCCAGATCCGGTCGGCAACAGACCATAGATCCGAACAAATAATAGCATATAAGGCATCTTTATAGCTATAACATAAAATATTTAACACATAAAACATTTTAGGCATCTTTCCTAAAATAAACTTGTGCTCGTGTCTAAAATATAGCAGACACTCATCTCACAATCATCGCTTAGACTTCTAAGTTTAAGTCTAGAAATCCTACAAATTTCTTAGTTTGCTTAAACTAATGCTCTGATACCAACTGTGACATCCCCAATTTCACGGCCAGAAAAGACCGGTTTAATTTATACTTTTAAAATAATTTCAGAGTAATCATTTGATTAAAAGTGTTGCGGAATTTGTTCCCAGAAAAACATGATAAATATGTTATCAAATCATTTCCGAAGAAATGTATTTTATTCACTTAAACCATTGGGATGTCATTGTCAATACAAAAACATAAGCATAAACAAAACTTACATTCATTTACACTAGTGATCTACTTCTCTTTTAATCTCTCAGTGTAAAGCAACTTCGTATCGATACCTGTGATACAATTAAACTGAGTGGGTCAGGCTTGGGAGCCTGGTGAGCATATAGGGTTTTCAACCCACAATAAATAATAAACTTATTAAGTTCTCAATCAACAATAAATTTATTAATTTCATCAACCAAAATAACCCTAATTACCCATTCCCATTATCCTCACTTTACGTCCCTAAAACAACTATCACAAGGGACCTAGCCTAAGGATTATCACTAGGGGTGACAACATTGCTTTCCTCAGCAATTTATGTCAAACAAGACATCCTAACATAAAACAACCAATAAGGTGACAACATTGCTTTCCTACGCAATTTATGTCAAATATGACAAACATCGGGGTGACAACATTGCTTTCCCTCAGCAATTTATGTCAAATAGGCACGAAGTCACATCGTCGCCATGTGCTAAGTCCATAGCTCTTATTTATCGACAGTATTTCCCACGGGAATCCCCCCCCCCCCCCCCCCCCGCAATACATGTCAATGGGTTTTTAGAGTAGGTAATCGACAATATTTCCCACGGGAGTCCCTCCCCGCAATACATGTCAATGGGTTTTTAGAGTAGGTAATCAACAGTATTTCCCACGGGAGTCCCCCCCCCCCCCCCCGCAATACATGTCAATGGGTTTTTAGAGTACAACTGATGAACATATAGTTCACACACTTACAGGTTGCAAGCCTGCTAGTGTTCCACAGACCGTCTAGAATAGTCCATGGATGTCATCCATACTCTGCTGAATGACGGGGGCCAACGTTTGGGTAAGGGCTTTACTCATATTGCACCACTCACGCAAACGTTTGGGTAAGGCTTTTCTCATATTTCACCACTCACTCTCAACTCATGATCTATATCACTGATCATCTCATCTATCCAACTCACCTTTCATCACACACCCACTATTTAACTCATGATCAATATTACTGATCATCTCATCTATCCAACTCAACTTCCATCACACACCCACTATTTCATCTACCCATGTTTTACCCAACATTTTTGTAGATAAAATATATATACGGTTTAAATTATTTAAAAACATGTATAAATCATTCCTTCAATATCCATCTCAAATAAACAAACAATATATATTCACACAGCACGTATTTTATATAAAATACTTCATATCTATGTGTAAGGTGAAAGTAACTACACACTCACTTGATTTAACGATAACCGGACAACACTTCGTTGCCTAAAACGATCGTTTCTAATAAAACCAGGAGTTTTGTTCAGAAACCGGGCTCTGCAAAGGTCGGGCTTCGAAACCGAAAAGATAAATTTTCCGGGCTTCTCGGGCACTTCGGGGCGTATTCCGGGTGTTATAATCGATACCGGGGCTTTGGGCGATGTTAATATGAAGGAAGTATTGAAAAAGGGGTGAAAGATGGTGATTTTCCAAAAGTATCCGAGAAGGCTCGCAAGCCTTCTATTTATAGGGGGTCCGAAGTCGGCTTAGAAGAGAGGAATCAGCAGCGAGGACACGCGGCAGCAGCAGGGCGAGGGTGTACAGGTGGCTCGCACGTGGGCTGCGCATGCGAGGGGCTCGGTGTCGGCCTCTGATTGGACCGAGGTCTAGTCCGAGGCTTTGGACGTGGCACCCCCTGTGAGACTCGGACACGCCATAAGGGACACACGTCAGATCTTTAGTGGACCACTTCGGATGGCTCTCCGGTTCGGATGACTCAGCAAAATTTCGGACACATGGCATAATTTAAGCGAGGGTGACGTGGCCGAAGTCCACGTATGCGAAATTTCCCGGTTTTGACAATATTTCTCGATTTTCGCGCCAAAACTTCTAAAATCCATAACTTTCGCATACGAGCTCTGTTTTTGACGTTCTTTATATGCACGCGTAGGTAAACTTACGTTCTACAACTTTCGTTTAGACTTCGTCGGCTAATTTTGACTATAATTTTTATATTATTATTTTTAACAGACCGGGATAGGAAATCCGTTAAAAATTCATAACTTCTTCATCCGACGTCCGTTTTCGTCTGTCTTTTTACCGTTGTGCTACTATTGACGAGACCTTCGATTCTCGTTTAGGTCCTGTCGGCTAAATATCACTCGATCTAAAATTCGAGTTTTTAGCTGTCTACTGCTAAGCTGAAACTTCGAAAAATCATAACTTCCTCATACGAAGTCAGATTTGGGCGTTCTTTTTATACATACTCTCGGTTTAACGAACCCTACGACTTTCGTTTAGATCACCAAGGCTAAAAAGTAGTTTATCAAAAACTCACTTTTTACGACATTCGGCACCGTGCCGGTTTTGTCGCGAAACTTCGACAGGTCATAACTTCTTCGTTATAACTCGGATTTTGGTATTCTTTATATATCCGTAATCCTTGTCACGACCACTACAACTTTCTTAATAGATAACGGCTTTATCTAATATTTAATTTTGGACGCTCATTTTTATTCTTAATTAATTAAACCCTAATAATTAAACGTAAAACACATAATATTCACATAATTCCTTTTCATTTCTGCTAAATGAGTTACAAAGGTTAACATAGACCATTATGTCAATATTAATGCCTAGCCTAGAAACACGGGCGTTACAGTGGGGCCGTGAAACTCACCCTAGTAGCGTGATTTTATGTAATCTAAGCAGAAACGGTTAGCGTACAAGGTCGTCGGGACCCGGGATGCAGGATGGTCTCAGCAAAGGAGAGAGTAGAAAGAAGTTTAGGTGTAAGAATGGCTGAAGTCAGACCTGCTATTTATAGTAAGGATTTTGGACCCTCACGTCGTGAGTTTTATAAGGCTCACGTCGTGGGTCATGCATGCTTATCCCGTAGACTTGCCATTTGCGTCCCTAGCTGTCGAAGGTGGCCATGTGACTCCTCGCGTCGTGAGATATCCTTGCTCACGTCGTGAGTTTGGATCCTATCCCCTCGCAGCCTCGTCACACACCTTCTAGATTCCGATATGTGGATAAATGACTCCTCACGTCGTGAGTTTCTGTGCTCACGTCGTGAGCTCAGTCAAATTAGGGTTTCTGACAGCTGAATCTTCGGGAGGTCGTAACTTTCACATACGAACTCCATTTTTGACGTTCTTTATATGCACGCGTAGGTATTTACATGTACTACAACTCTCTTTTAGACTCCAATATCTAGTTCTAAATCTATTTTAAATTCCTCTTATTATAGAGATTTATAGTGTTTGGTTTATCATAACTTCTTCATGGGAAGTCAGATTCAAACATTCTCTATATTTTTGGAATCGTATGTGTTGGATTAATGTCTAAGTCCATAACTATAACTGGTAAGACTTGACCCGACCGGGCATGGTCCATTTGGGTTGCATGGCATCGGGACAATTGGATAGACAATATGAGAAAAAAAAGGAAACTAGTGATTTATATTAATATATTATAAGTTCTAATATATTAATATATAATCATATTATTTAATTAGTATTGATCAAGAATTAATTTATAATTAATTAAGTGATCAAAAGGAACTAATTAAATATGGACTCTTAGATATATATGTGTGATGGGCCAAGTTCATTTAGGTTGGGCTAAGCTTTCATGGATAGTCCATGGAGTGTTTAACCCATGGATCATATGAAATGAAGGGTCATGGGTTTAACCCTAATCTCCACACTATATAAAGATGTCCTTGGTTGGTGAAATTGGCACTAGTGTGTGTACAAAAAAGGGCAAGGCCGATTTCACTAGTGATAACCAAAGTATCCTTATTCTCAAGGTTATTCCAAGTGTTCATGGTGTTGTGTGAACCATTTGAGGTGTCACACTTGGGGCACTAGGCACTCAAGCTTCATGAAGACAAGTTACATCAAAAAGGTATGTATTCTATCTATTTTATTACCCAAGTATCAAAGATTGTATGCTAGATAGGGTAATACCTTGGAATATTCATATTTGCATGTATAATAGAGAAAACATAGATCCAAGGTATTTAGGGTTGCATGTACACTTCGGAGTGTTAGAATGCTCAAAACCCAACAGTATGGACGTATACTTTGAGTTGTATCATAAAGAAAGTTCATATTTGTATTAGAATTTATCATGAACTACATGGCACTCTTATCACATTACTAGTTTAACAAAATCACATTACATGATTGGCATAATCACATGTGTTGTCTATTGACCTATTTTGACTAGTGTTACAATCTCCCCCCGTTAGAATAATTTCGTCCCGAAATTTATCTTATGGATGGGGTTTCGTCAAACAGTTGGGGGCATTTTTCTTTCATTTGATCTTCACGTTCCCAAGTAAATTCAAGTCCTCGTAAAGAGTTCCATCAAACTTTCACTATGGGAATACGACTTTGCTTTAATCGTTTGACTTCTCGATCCATGATCTCAACAGGTTCTTCTACAAAGTTGAGTTTCGTATTGACTTGTATCTCTTCGAGAGGTATAACAAGAGTGTCATAGGAAAGACATCTTTTGAGATTTGATACGTGAAAAACATCGTGCACATTACTTAGCTCTTGAGGCAACTTAAGTTGGTATGCGACAGAACCAATTCTTCCTAGAATTTCAAAAGGTCCTATATACCGTGGGTTTAGTTTGCCTCGTTTTCCGAATCGAATTACGCCTTTCCAAGGAGAGACCTTCAACATTACTTTATCTCCAACTTGGAATTCTAAAGGCTTACATCTTACGTTAGCATAGCTCTTTTGACGATCACGCGCAGCCTTTAATTGATCCTTAATTTGGACGATCTTTTTAGTTGTCTCGTGGATTATTTCTGGTCCAGTACGTAAGGTATCGCCTGTACGTTCTCTGGCCATCTGTGTATCTCCAACGTCTGCCCAACATACTGGGGAACGAGATTTTCGTCCATAAAGAGCCTCAAACGGTGCAGCCTTGATGCTGGTGTGATGACTATTGTTGTAGGAAAACTCAATTAACGGTAAATAAGTATCCCACGCATTTCCAAAGTCTATTGCACAGGCTCGGAGCATATCTTCTAAAGTCTGAATGGTTCTCTCACTCTAACCATCAGTCTGTGGATGGTAAGCTGTACTCATATCTAGACGTGTTCCTAAGAATTTTTGTAGAGATTGCCAAAATCGTGAAGTGAATCTACTATCTCGGTCAGAAATAATAGAATTTGGAACTCCATGCAATCTGACAATTTCCTTAAGATAAACTCTAGTCAGCTTCTCCATCTTGTAGCTCTCCTTAATTGGTAAGAAATGGGCGGACTTAGTCAACCTATCAACTATTACCCAAATAGTGTCGAACCCACTAGGAGTTTTAGGTAACTTAGTGATGAAGTCCATTGATATCTGCTCCCATTTCCATTCAGGTATTTCCGGTTGTTGAAGTAAACCTGAAGGCTTTTGATGTTCTGCCTTTACTCTAGAACAAGTCAAACATTTGCTCACATAAGTAGCAATTTCTGCCTTCACGTTTGGCCACCAATAATGTACCTTTAAATCTAAGTACATTTTGTCAGAGCCTGGATGTACATAATATCTAGACTTGTGGGCTTCTTCTAAGACCAAGTCCCTAACTCCACTGAACTTAGGCGTCCAAATTCGGTTCATAAAGTGTCGAGTTCCGTCATCTCTTTGTATAAGTTGCTTTTCCATTCCTCGCAAAGCTTCGTTCTTGATGTTTTCTTCTTTTAGAGCCTCAAGTTGAGCTTCTCTTATTTGTGCGGTAAAGTTAGAATAGATAGTTATAGTTAATGCTCGTACCCGTCGGGTTTTAATATATTCTTTCCGGCTCAAGGCATCTGCTACGACATTTGCCTTTCTGGGATGATAATGAAGCTCACATTCGTAATCATTCAACAATTCGACCCATCTTCGTTGTCTCATATTAAGATCTTTTTGGTTGAAGATGTGCTGGAGACTCTTGTGGTCGGTACAAATAGTACACTTAGTACCGTATAAGTAATGTCTCCAAATTTTTAGTGCAAAAATTACAGCTCCCAATTCAAGATCATGGGTAGTGTAATTATTCTCATGCACCTTAAGTTGTCGTGATGCATATGCGATAACTTTTCCTCTTTGCATCAACACACATCCCAATCCTTGATTTGATGTGTCGCAGTATACAACGAAATCTTCTGTTCCATCTGGAAGGGATAGGATTGGTGCACTACACAACATTTGCTTCAGTTTCTGAAAAGCAGCTTCTTGTTTGTCTTCCCAGTTAAACTCAGTATCCTTCTGGGTTAGTGTTTTAAGCGGCTTGGCTATTTTGGAGAAATTCTCTATGAATCTACGGTAATAGCCAGTAAGTCCTAGGAATTGACGCACCTCGGTTGGCGTCTTTGGTGCTTCCCAATTCCTGATTGCTTTAACTTTGGATGGGTCAACATGAATTCCTTCGTTGCTAACTACATGACCTAAAAATTGTACTTCTCTAATCCAAAACTCACATTTGGAGAATTTAGCGTACAACTTTTCTTTTCTTAGTAGTTCCAAGATTATTTGCAGGTGTTGACCATGTTATTCCTTGGTTCGTGAATATATCAATATATCATCGATAAATACGATCACAAATTTATCCAAGTATGGTTTGCAAACGCAATTCATGAGATCCATAAACACTGTTGGGGCATTGATCAATCCAAAAGACATAACTAAGAACTCATAATGACCATAACGAGTTCTAAATGCTGTTTTTGGAATGTCGTATTCTTGTACTCTGAGTTGATGGTATCCTGATCTGAGATCTCTCTTTTTGTAGTAGCTGGATCCTTGCAGTTGATCGAATAGATCATCAATTCTCGGAAGCGGATAACGATTCTTGATCGTTAGCTAGTTCAGCTCCCGATAATCAATACACATTCGAAAGGATCCGTCCTTCTTCTTGACAAACAAGATTGGTACTCCCCAAGGTGAAAAACTTGGTCGAATAAAGCCTTTGTCAAGAAGTTCTCGTAGTTGGCTAGACAATTCTTGCATTTCAGATGGAGCCAACCGATAAGGAGATTTCGCTACTGGTGCTGCTCCTGGAATTAAGTCGATTCGAAACTTGACTTGTCGGACAGGAGGTATTCCAGGTAGATCTTCAGGAAACACGTCAGGGAAATCACATACTTGAGGTATGTCCTTGATTTCTTTTGTCTTTCTCTTCCTATCTACAATGTGGGCTAAGAATGCGCTACATTTCTTATGTAGATATTTCTGGGTCTTAGTACAAGAGATGACTTTGAGGTTCTTCCCATATTTATCACCATAGATAATCAGGGCTTCGCCGTTTGGTAAGGGTAGTCGTATGGCTTTCTCATGACAAAGAATTTCAGCGCGGTGTGAAGATAACCAATCCATGCCAATTATGACATCAAAACTACCAATAGGCATTGGCATGAGGTTGACGTGAAAAATGTAGTTATTAAGAGTTAACAGACAGTTTTCTAGGATTTCATGTGTTTTCTCAGTTTGACCGTTAGCGATTTCTATTCATAGATTTCTTTTAATCTGCTAGACTTATGAGAAACGTACCAGATACGACCGAAGGGTCCTGGGTAGCCTCTCTGCTTCCAATCACAAACGCCCTGCCACGTCCTATGCCTCCTTGACTCTTTAACTTTGGACATTCTTTCTTGATGTGTCCAACCTCTCCACACTCATAACACTTTCTTCCTTCACCACGGCCTGCTCCGGTATTTGTTCCCTGATTCACTGTTGCAGGTGTTGCGCTCCTGCAGTAACTAGCAATATGCCCCTTTTTCTTGCACGTCGTGCAGACAAAACAGTCACCTGGATGATGACGGTTGCACTGATTGCACCATGAAGATTTTGGTTGTGTGGGTACTGCTGTCGTGGCTGCATAATTGGTTGCCACTTCTTGTCTTTTCTCAGATGATTGTTTGGGATTCTTCCTATTAAACTTGCGCTTGTTTGTCCCAGATTTGGGAGACTCAGCCTTTGAGACCACTTCTGTTCCTTGGATCTATGTGAGGGTTTGCTGATGAGCTTTTCTCTTGGTGCTGTCATAAGTCGTAGGCTTTGATGCGATCACCATGCCTTTAATTTGTGATGCTAAACCCCAGATATATCGCTCAGTTTTCTTATATTCGGGGGTTACAAGTGCTGGACACATTAGAACAAGATCATTAAATCTAGCGGTATAAGCTGTTATCTCTGAACCCTTCATGGTTAGGGTCCACAGTTCTTGTTCCAGTTGATGTATCTCCTCCCTAGGACAATACTCCTCCACTAGCATCATTTTTAGCTCCTCCCATTTCATGGAATTTGTAGTATCAATTCCCATTGTATTCACATGGTTGTTCCACCATGTGAGTGCTGCATCAGCGAAAGTACATGCTGCAAATCGTACTTTACATGCATCTGGACAGAAGCTTATTTGAAAGACGGATTCTGTCTTTTCTATCCACCTCGTCAAATTAACTACCCCTTCATTTCCATGAAATTTTTTTGGCCTGCAATTCATAAAATCTTTGTAGGTACACGTTCTAGCGGTCCCTACATGGCCTTCATTTCTAACTCCATCTCTTGTGACATTTGATAGAGCTGCAACAATTCTTTGAGCTATGATTTCTTCCAGTTGTGTTGTACCTATTGGGGGGTTTGGTTCTGGTGGTTGTTGTGGTGCTGATGGTTGGTTAGGGTTTAGCCGATTACTCCTTCTAGGCATTTTGTTTTAGTTCCTAAAATAATAAGAATTTTATAAGTTTTGTTTATTATTTAATACACGAGTACTAAATACTTCAATTATTCTTCAAAGTGGACAACACAATGATTACTGTAATATATGCTTCATATTATTACCAGCGGTTACATCAGTTTATTTAGGTTTATAAGAGAAAAGTTTCTATAAACATTGCAAAATTTGCAAGGTTTTCTACATCCTTGGTATAAACTTTCCTCTTTTCGCCTTAACTAGCCTGATTTCTCTATTTACACAACCACTGGTTTTAGCTTATCTACCAAAAACCTATATGATGACCTAGCACGTCAGTGACATTAACCACTTGCTCCTCAAGTGCTTGAGTTCTCTGCTTAAGACTTCCCGTGCGTTCTTCATTTCTTGAGGTTTAATTGTAGAGTTCTAACTCTGCAATCCTTGCATCGTGAGTAACCATGTCGTTATAGGTGAAATTTATACGATGATGGACATCCATCACCGATTCCTTATCTCGCGTCCTTTGTCCTTCTAGCCTTCGTACTCTTCCGGAGAGATGAGTAGCCCTTCTTTCTACAATTTCCATCTTATCTTCAATTTTCACACTCTTCTCAAACAATTGAGATAAAGTGTTATCTTCATAAGAATGTGGGAGATGTGGTCGAGATGATTGACCAGTCTTATACATCTTAGCAGCTCTTTCTTCCGCCACCCACCTATCAACGGTTTGTGCGATCCGTGCAGGTTCATCTTGAACTCTATGACTTCCTGAAGATGTCACCTTCTGACTCTTCTTAATCTTTTGCCATATTGGTATGGATTTACGTGCCGTGCGTTTCATTTTTACTCCTCCTGGAACTTTACGGTAAAGAGTGTTCAGTGGTGGTAAAGATGATGCCACCGACTCTGTCTCCTCCATGGATTCACTTTCTTCCATTGGTTCACTCTTTTCCCATTCGTTGGAGGGTAAAGGTGCTCCATCGTCAGAAGGTATTGGATGAAAGGTGGTTGGATTTATAGGTTAGTAAGGATCGCCTACCATCATGGGGAATGAAACTTCCGCTTCTTCATCCGTATCCTTGATGATTATCCATTCTCGTGAATGTGCCATGTCGAATTCCTATACGTTTTGGATCACCAAGAGTTTTAGTCTATCAAATATTACTCCCAAATTAAATAGTTTATATGATCTGATCATAATAAAATGTAGTTGCGCACCTACACCTAATTGTGATAGGATATACGCACATATAAACTTTAGTTGGAATATTTGATCTAAATCCTTGAGATCAAAAACATTCCGGATATTAAGGTGTATTCTCATCGCGGGTCTGAGTCTTTATATATGACTCTATATTCTTATATATTGTATTCACGCTTTAACTATTGTTTGTTGCTTCAGGTCTATCTGATAAGGCTCCGGCCAGTCAGGACAGTCGAAAGGGCAGGATCATTTTAGCATATAGCCGTTCTGGAATCCAGCAACCCAAATCGACATGTCTATCCTTGTCACCGCTCCTGTAAGTAGTCCTTCAGTAGAATAATTAATAATACTTTTTATTGTAGGCTAAGGGATATACCTAAACCTAATAGAGTAAGCCCTAAACTATAGTCGCGCTTTCCTAAGAAAGTACTAGTTCACTATAGTTAATAGCTCTGATACCAATTTCTGTCACACCCCCAGCCATCGGCGGAAACACCGGGTAGTGTAACGTCATTCTTCGTATCACAGTTATATAACATACATTGAACAGTACTAAGAAAATACATACCTTTATTGATAATTGAAAGTTACATAACTGTTTTTCTAGAACCTATTACATAATATCCGACTATGGCATACTTCTTAATGAACAGAAAGGTAATAGTAAAACTTCTTCTGTTTGAATACATACCAGCTTTTCAAGTTCCTGAAAACACATGCATTTTAAAATACGTCAACATAAAGTTGGTGAGTCCACAGGTTTTGACTCCATAAAATAATACATTTTTCCACGTTCAAAAGTATAGTTTTGAAAGTATCATTTTGACTCTCCAACATTTAGTAGGTATATTAGGTATAATAGTTTACTTATCAATTAAGTGTTATACCTAAACATTCCTTAAACCTAAGGTATAAGTAGGGGGAAACTTATACTTAACATTAATACTTGTATACGACAAAGTGTAATGTTTCTAACAATTTGCTACCATGAGCCTGTAACCGCTGCTATGACATAATACCTATGATAAAACACACTCATGATTTACCATGAGAAACAATACAATCATGATTTACCATGAGAAACAACACCGTACGCTTCATTGACCCCAGAACAATAACAAATAAAAGGATAGTTCATCACTCGCTTTTGGTTGACTGTAGCTAACAGTCACAAGTGGGGTGGTCAACCCGTATACTAATTATACACGACTTCCTCGCTCACACGGGATTAACGGTTACAGTTCAGAGGATTTCCGCTAAGATCCCCAATCTTAGTTGATGAATACAATTACTCATGTAGACTTCGACGGCTTCCTATAGCTCTAACAACAAAAGCATTTTCATGTCTAAAACCCTAAGTTACTAGACTATGCTTTTAAACATTACTCCTAATTTCATAACATTTAGGCAGTATAACAGCTATATCTTGAAGTAAAACCAGGTTTTATCTTGACATAAAACCAATAATAACAACATATAATGTTCCTAATTTTATCTTGACATAAAACTATTAATAACAATATATAACATACTAAGTTTTATCCTGACATAAAACCAATAATAGCAACATACTTTATAACTTAACATATAGAACTTCCGAATATAACTTCAGAACTATATTGCACACAACATATATATAAAATCCTAAGTATAACTCAAGATCTACATTAGTAAATTAACATGCTGACAAGTTGATAATAGTTGTATATATTCAAAATATTATATTTAGAACAACTATACCCCGGCTATTATAACTATATACTATCATATAGACATAATAATAACGTGTATATAATATTTAGCATGCGTTTTCCCCCGAAATATTAGAAAGTGGGGCCGTGAAACTCACCCGAGTAGCGTGATTTTATGTAATCTAAGCATAAATGGTCAGCGTACAAGGTCGTCGGGGCCTGGGATGCAAGATGGTCTCAGCAAAGGAGAGAGGAGAAAGAAGTTTAGGTGTAAGAATGGCTGAAGTCGGACCTACTATTTATAGTAAGGATTTTGGACCCTCACGTCGTGAGTTTTATAAGGCTCACGTCGTGGGTCATGCATGCTTATCCCGTAGACTTGCCATTTGCGTCCCTAGCTTCGGAAGGTGGCCATGTGACTCCTTGCGTTGTGAGATATCCTTGCTCATGTCGTGAGTTTGGATCCTATCCCCTCGCAGACTCGTCACACACCTTCTAGATTCCGAGATGTGGATAAATGACTCCTCACGTCGTGAGTTTCTGTGCTCACGTCGTGAGCTCAGTCAAATTAGGGTTTCTGACAGCTGAATCTTCGGGAGGTCGTAACTTTCACATACGAACTCCATTTTTGACGTTCTTTATATGCACGCGTAGGTATTTACATGTACTACAACTCTCTTTTAGACTCCAATAGCTAATTCTAAGTCTATTTTAAATTCCTCTTATTATAGAGATTTATAGTGTTTGGTTTATCATAACTTCTTCATGCGAAGTCAGATTCAGACATTCTCTATATTTTTGGAATCGTATGGACGTATACTTGGAGTTGTATCATACAGAAAGTTCATATTTGTATTAGAATTTATCATGCACTACATGGCACTCTTATCACATTACTAGTTTAACAAAATCACATTACATGATTGGCATAATCACATGTGATTGTCTATTGACCTATTTTGACTAGTGTTACATGGTGCGGCTCTGATAGCCAAGGTACCATACACAGTTTGCTCCTCCCGAGATGTAGGAGTTATCTACACAGCTGCATGAGTTGTTAGACAAGGGACTTATCAGGCCGAGCAGTTCGCCATGGGGAGCGTCGATCTTGTTTGTAAAGAAGAAGGACGGGTCACATCGCATGTGCACTGAATATGGTAACGGTGAAGAACCGTTATCCATTCCCGAGGATTGATGATGTATTTGACTAGCTACAGGGTAAATCTTGTTTCTCCAAGATTGATCTACGATCATGTTATCAGCAGATACGATTCACGGACGAGGACGTGCCGAAGACAACTTTTTGGACTCGCCATGGTCACTATGAGTTCGTGGTGATGCCGTTTGGGCTCAACAATGCTCCTGCCTCATTCATGGACCTAATGAGCTGTGTGTGCAGACTGATGCTGGACCGGTCTGTGATAGTCTTCGTAGATGATATATTGGTTTACTCCAAGACTCAGGAGCAGCACGAGGAGCACCTGAGGGAGGTGTTGGAGACATTGAGGAGGGAGAGACTTTTCGCAAGGTTCTCCAAGTGTGAGTTCTGGTTATGCGAGGTGCAGTTTCTGGGGCACCTTGTCAACCAGAAGGGTATTTTGGTCGATCCGGACAAGATAGAGGCCGTGATGTAGTGGGAGGTTCCGAGGTCTCCATCCGAGATTCGGAGTTTCCTTGGTCTAGCGGGTTATTATCGGAGATTCATCCAGGATTTCTCCAAGATTGCTGTTCCCTTGACCCGATTGACCAAGAAATCAGTGACATTCCGATGGGGGCCTGAGCAGAAGGTAGCCTTTGAGGCTCTCAGACAACGGTTATGCGAGGCACCGATTCTGACATTGCCGGAGGGCATCGATGATTTCGTAGTTTACTGTGACGCTTCGATTACGGGTATGGGTGCGGTACTGATGCAGCGGGGTCATGTGATAGCTTACGCTTCGAGGAAGTTGAAGCCTCATGAGGATAACTATCCGACGCATGACATAGAGTTGTGGGCTGTGGTTTTCACCCTCAAGATTATTCGGCATTACCTCTTTGGGTTTTGTTTTACAATTTACACGGACCATAAGAGTTTGAGGTACCACATGGATAAGCCGAATCTGAACATGAGGCAGCGTCGGTGGTTAGATGTGGTGAAGGATTACGATTGTGAGATCCTTTATCACCTTAGGAAGGCCAACGTGGTGGCCTATGCTCTTAGCCGCAAGGCAGCGGCGACACCGATATGAGACATATGTCTGAGGATGACAGTGGTTACCCCGTTGCTGGAGCAGATCCGGGAGGCACAGGTCGAGGGTATGAAGGAAGAGCGCCAGACGTGTGAGCGGATCGTGGGCCAGGTGGCCTCATTTGATTATAACAGTCATGGGTTGTTGACCCTGCATCGGAGTGTATGGGTTCCTTACTATGGTGGGGTACGCTAGGTTTTGATGGATGAGGCTCACAAGTAGAGGTTCTCCATCCATCCCGGGGCGACGAAGATGTATCGGGATCTTCGCCCTGATTATTGATGGACCTGCATGAAGCGATACATAGAATGGTACGTAGAGCGGTGCTTGACCTGCAGGAAGGTCAAGGCCGAGCACCAGTGACCTCATGGCAAGATGCAGCCATTGGAGATTCCCATGTGGAAATGGGAAGATATCACTATCGATTTCATCACAAAGCTTCCCAGGACCACACATGGAGTGGATTCGATATGGGTCATCGTGGATAAGTTGACCAAGAGTGCTCATTTCTTCCCAATCCAGGAGAGTATATCGGCTGAGAAGCTAGCCGAGATCTAAGTTCGAGAGGTGGTGGCACATCATGGAGTTCCAGTTTCGGTTGTGTCGGACCGAGACGTCCGTTTTACTTCCAGATTTTGGAAGCGGTTTCACGACGAGATGGGTACTCGTCTCCACTTCAGCACCGCTTTCCACTCTCAGACAGATGGGCAGAGCGAGAGGACGATTCAGAATCTCGAGGACATGCTGCGCGCATGCGTTTTGGATTTCGGTGGCAGTTGGGATACGTGTCTTCCGTTAACGGAATTTTTGTATATCAACAACTACCACGCTAGCATAGACCGACCTCCCTTTGAGATGCTCTACGGGAGGAAATGCAGGATCCCAATCTGTTGGGGCGAGGTCAGTAAGAGAGTCATGGGGAGTACTGATGTGGTACTCAAGACTACTGAGAGGATCCAACAAGTCTGAAGCAGGCTCCAGACTGCTCAGATTCGGCAGAGAACGATGCCGACAAGCACTGTTCAGACTTGGAGTTTCAGGTGGGCGACATGGTTCTCCTAAAAGTGTCACCTTGGAAAGGTGTCATCCAGTTCAGGAAGCAGGGCAAGCTGGGCCCCAGGTATATCGGTCCTTTCAGCGTTATAGCCCGGGTGGGCAAGGTGGCGTATCGATTGGATCTTCCAGCAGAGCTCAACCAGATCCATAACAATTTTCATGTTTCCCAGCTGCGGAAGTGCTTAGTGGATTATTCAGCAATTGTGCCTTTAGAGGATATCCAGGTTGACGACAACCTGAACTACATTGATAGGCCTGTGACGATTCTGGATCGCAAGACGAAAACCTTGAGGAACAAGGTTGTTCAGTTAGTGAAGGTGCAGTGGTAACACCATAAGGGCTCGGAGTGGACTTGGGAGCCAGAGGAGGAGAAGGACGAGCACTACCCAGAGTTATTCGAGGCAACAGACTTTGAGGACAAAGTCTAAGGCAAGTGGGGGAGAATTGTAACACCGGGTTCCTGCTTGTGAAGGAAGGAGAAGCTTGGGGATTCAAGGAGAAGCTAGTAGATCCAGAGACTCCATTTCATCCTCATCGTTTTCTGGTAAGCAAGTCTCAAACTTGCTTAGTAACTTCTTAGATCTTCTTATTATCATATTATTGGGTTTTTGGTCCAAGAAGCATGACCTTTGGGAAATGGACGTCCCAAGTGAATATATCATCAGATCTGGAAGCATGGAGGGCTTTCATGGCATAAAGATGCGAACTTTATGGCCATTGAAGCCCAATGCAAACTATAGGATGTGATTTTGGCCTTTTATGCTCCAAAAGGCCATGCATGGAGAGAAAGGTGGAAGCTTTACGTGTTCAAGTAGTATTTAGGGTCCAGATCTCAGTGTATATGCCTTAGTTTGGAGTATTGATGGCTTGTGGACCAAGATCTAGGTTCTAAAGAATTAGAGTTTTAGCTATATTCTTCAAGTAAGGGTATTAACAGGTAAAGTTGGAAACTTGACCCTTAAAAGGACAATTTCAATGTATAGGTGGAGTTCTGAAGATTACGGGTTTAATCTATTAAGATGGCTTAACAGAATGAAGAACTCGTCGAGTCCATAGAGGACCTCGACGAGTTGGGATGAAGAGTCCCGATTCTGTTAAAGGAAAAACTCGACGAGTTCAAGGATGACTCGACGAGTTGATTGGAGAAAACACGATTCTGTAGATAGGAGGAACTCGACGAGTTGTGAAAGAACTCGTCGAGTTGGATCGTGATTTCAGGGTTTATGATTCATGGAACTCGACGAGTTGATGGACCAACTTGGCGAGTTGAGTCAACCCAGGATGTTGACTTTGACTTTGACCAAGCTTGACCCGTGAAGGGATTTTGAGTATGGAATGTTATCTAAGAGGTTGTTCTATATAGGGTGTGAGTAGAGCCGATTGCGAAGCATGGATTTTCAGCTATTCACGACATTCATGTGAGTTTCCTTCAATAGGAACAGGTCTACAGCACCAAGGCCGGCCCATATATGTGATATGATTAGTCGTTGAGTGTAGGCGGGGCCCGTATCTCATAGATAGCTGATATGGTACAAATTTATATGCTTAGTTATACTTGTTGTCTGTGTGATAACTGTATGTATTTTCATGACTAGCTAAGTGTGGGTGGGGCCCGTATCTCATAGTAGCTGATGTGGGCGGGGCTCGTATCTCATAGTAGCCGAGTGTGGGCCGGGGGGGGGGTCCGTATCTCGTAGTAGCTGAGTGTGGGCAGGGCCGTATCTTATAGTAGCTGAGTGTGGGCGGGGCCCATATCTCGTTGAGTGTGGGCGGGGCCCGTATCTCCTAGTTGCAAGTTATGTGTGTTGGATTAGGTGTCTAAGCCCATAACTATAATTGGTATGTACTTGACCCGATAGTAGCATGGTCCATTTGGGTTGCCTTCACCGGAACAATTTGATAGGATGGATATTTGAGAAAGTGGTTATTTGTGATTTATTAATATATTATAATAATAATATATTAATTAAGAAATCATATTATTTAATTGGTATTGATCAAGAATTAATTTGGAATTAATTTAGTGCTCAAAAGAGACTAATTAAATTAACGGGGACTGATTATATAAATCAGTGATACATATAGTTTAGGCTAATGATCCATGATTGATTAGTAATGGACTAAGCTTATGTGAGAGTTCATGAAGTGTTAGTCCAAAAGAGTTATTGGATTAAAAGCCTATGTGAATGAATTAGGGTTTACAAGTGACCCTTGAAATTCTACACTATAAATGTAACCCCTAAGCCCAAAAATCGGAGACAAGAGTATTCTAAGAAGAAGCTAGCCGATTTTGGTGCCTCCAAGCTCTATCTCATTGTCCTCCATAGTTCTTGGTGTTTGTAACTTATTTGAGGCATCATATTTTAGGTGCTAAGCTCTTGTAAAGCCAAGTTCTTCAATCTACAACAAAGAGGTAATTATCTTACTTGTTTTTATGTTTCAATTATCAAAGTTGTATGCTAGTTAGGCTTCATGCTTTGGAAAAATGAAAATTACATGTATAACTTGAGAAAACTTAGATCCAAAGCATTAGGGTTGTATGTGCACCATAGGGAAGTTATGGTGCTCAAAACCCATCAATGTGTATGGTATGTGGTAGTTTGGGGAGTCTCACTAAGCTTCATGCTTACAGTTTTCAGTTTTGGTTTCAGGTACTTCCGGTAGCAAGGGGAAGAGCTCGGGATGATTGCAGTGCACACACCATTTGTTTAGCCTGGGATGTTTATTTTCTGATATATTTTGACAAATGTTATGATATTTTGAGATACACGACTTATGTTTTTATATGATGTTTGGATAACTATGGTTTTATTAATGATTTAAAATGAAATTTTTGGACCGTATATTTGGGATGTTACATATCTATTCATGTAAAGATTACAATTGTTGACCAATGTCGATTACATATCGTATTAATGCCTAGCAGGAAACGCAGGCGTTACAATTATCTCCCCCTTAGGATGATTTTGTCCCAGAATTATGCATCGGAAAACAGATGTGGATAGGGACTCCTTATTTTTCGTTTTTTCTCCTAGGTGAGGTTCAGTCGTTCCATGTGTTTCCATCGCACATGTACCAATTTGACCATCTTACCTCATAACTTCTTCGTCTTTTGGTGAACAGTCACTTTAGGCTCTTCAATTAACCTCTTGTTTTCATCGATCCTCATCTCCGAAAGTGGAATCATGTCGGGAACTTCTCCCGTGAAATTTCTCAAGTAGAAAACATGAAAGGTGTTGTGAATGCCTCCATTTCTTTTGAAAACTCCAACCTGTAAGCTTGGTTTCCAATTCTTTGGAGAACCTTGAATGGTCCAATGAATCTTGGACTCAAATTTCCTCACTTTCCAAATATGATAAGTCCCTTCCATGGGGAGACATTAAGCAACTCTTGGTCTCCGATTTCGAAAGTAATTGGTTGTGGCTTCTTATCTTCATAGCTCTTTTGATGGTTCTGAGATGCTATCATCATTTCTCTGATTACTTTCAACTTCTCAGCACTATGATGGACAATCTTGGGACCCATAAATTGCTTCTCTCCGGCTTCAATCCAACAAGATGGTGTATGGCACTTCTATCCGTACAATGCATGATAAGGTGCCATATTAATGCTCGAATGGTAACTATTATTGTAGGAAAATTCCACCAATGGTAGATGCTCATCCCAGTTACCCATAAACTCCAAGGTGTAAGCTCTCAACATATATTCCAATTTTTGAATCATACTCTCACGCTTTGAACATCAGTATGTGGATGATAGGCAGTACTCAAACATAACTTTGTGTCCATTTCTTCAGGTAAACTTCTCCAAAATCTAGAAGTGAAACAACTATCACGGTCTGACACAATTGTTGAGGGAACACCGTGAGCTTTCACTATCTCTTTCACGTAAAATTTTGTAAGCTTTTCCATAAACCGTCTCATTTGCTGTTGTGAAATACATACTCTTCGTCAATCGGTCTATGATTACCCAAATCATGTCGTGACCTTCCTTCGTTCTGGACAATTTGGTCACAAAATCCATGGTGATATCCTCCTATTTACCCATGGGTACTGGAAAAGGTTCCAAATTCCCATATGGTTTCTCATGTTTCACTCTGACTGTTGTCCAGGTCACACACTCTGCCACATACTTAGCAATATCTAGTTTAATCATTGGCTATCAGTAACATGGTTTCATATCCATATACATATTGGTGCTGCCAGGGTAAATAAACTACATGGTTTTGTGAGACTCTTCCATGATAAGATACCTTATACCTCCCATCTTTAGCACCCAAATACTGTTTTGGAATATCTTTAATCCTTGGTTGTTTGTACTAAATAGTAACGTCTTTCCCAAACATTCTTCCTTTCAGTTATCTCCTTCCAATGCTTCAATATGGGCTTTCTTGATACTTTTCTACTCAGATCATCTGCAATGAAATTCGCTTCACTAGGGTGGTAAAGTATCTCGCAGTCATAATCCTTGAGTAATTCTGGCCAGCGCAAAAACCACCGCTGCCAACTCCATATCATGAGTGAGGTAGTTTTATTCGTGAACTTATAGCTGTCTAGAGACATATGCTATCACTTTATATTTTTGGGTTAGAAAACAACCTAACCCAACTCCATATGCATCCCTATAAACTCTGAAGTCTTCAACTCCATCGGGCAAAACAAGGATTAATGCTTCATAGAATCGCTTCTTTAGCTTCTTTAAAGCTTCTTCATGCTTCTCACTCCATGTGTAGGTAACTCATTTGTGGGTCAATGCTATCATTGGAGCAGCTATTGAAGAAAATACTTGGATAAACCTTCGCTAATATCCATTTAATCTCAGAATACTACGAATCTCAGTGGGACTTTTTGGTCGTTCCCACTTCCTTACTTATTTAATCTTGGCTAGATCAACCATCATGCCTTCTTGGTTAACCACATGGCCTAATAATTTCACCCCTCGGATCGTAAAATCACATTTGGAGAACTTTTCATACAACTTCTCCTTCTTCAGAACTCTCAATACTTCTCGTAAGTGCTTTCCATGATCCTGTTGGCTCTTTGAGTAGATCAGAATGTCATTGATGAGCTCTATCACAGATCTAAGAAGGAAAGGTTTACAAAACCCTATTCATCAAATCCATAAATATTGCTGGAGCATTTGTCAATCCAAATGACATAACTAAAAACTCGTAGTGTCCATATCTAGTTATGAAAGCTATCTTCTCGACATCTTGATTTCTCACCTTCAGCCGATGATACCCTAACCTGAGATCAATATTCGAAAAGAAGCTTGCACCTTGTAGTTGATCAAACAAGTCATCAATCCTATGCAATGGGTATTTATTCTTCACCGTTACTTTATTCATCTCTCTGTATTCTATTCACATCCTCATGTTTCCATCCTTCTTCTTAATGAATAACACTGGAGCTCCCCTGCATGAAGAACTAGGTCCAATGAAACCTTTGTCCAACAACTCCTGAAGTTGCATAATAAGTTCCTTCATCTCCGTAGATGCTAATTTGTATGGTGATTTCGCTATTGATGTTATTCCTGGTAAGACGTCTATTCGAAACTCTACTTGTCTATTAGGGGCATCTAGGAAGATCTTCAGGAAATACGTATGGAAAGTCACACACCACTGGTATTCTCTACATCTCCCTATTCTCCTTTTTTGCATTGATTAAAAATGCTAGATATGATGTACATCCTTTGGCCAAACACTTTCTGGATTTTATCATGGAGATGATTCCAGACGTCACTCGGAGTTTATGCCCATACACCATTAATGATTTTCTTTCTGTATGGTTTACTCTCACCATCTTCTTTCTAGATAGTATCTTAGCGTCGTTCTCACTATGCCAATCCATTCCTAATACTATGTCAGATCCGTTTAGCTCAATGGGTAATAATTCTTTGTGGAACTTATTCCCACTCAAGCCAATGACTATGTTCTTCATTCATTTGATAACAGGTACAAACTTACCACTAACAACCTTGACTACTAAGGGATTATCTATTCTATCTATATGCAATGTTAGTCTTCTACCAAATTTATGAGAAATAAAGGAGTAGTTTGCTCCAGAATCAAACAATATATTGGCATGGAAATCATTTACTAGAAAAGAACCGAAGGGACATCTGATTCTTCCTTGGTTGCTTCCAGAGTTATCTGGAATGCTCTCACCTTTGGCTTTGGTGGTATATTAGGCTTTACGACCTCCTTCTTGTTAAGAGAATCCTTCTGAATATTCCCTTCCTCTCCACAACCGGAACACACTCTCTTGTTGAATGTGCATTCATTGGCATAGTGATTGGTCCTTCCACACTTGTAACATGTCACTTCATCACAACATCTTCCAAAGTGCTTCTTCTTGCACTTCTTGAACCACTTCGCTTCCTTGTTTTCCCCAAACTTCTTGTCATTGGGGACAACCTTCGAAAACATGATTTTCTTGTTGGATCATGATGATCCCTCAAAATTCATCTTTTCTCCTGACTTAGCTCTCTCCAGACCCTTCTCTCTTATTTGGGTTTCAATATTCTTAGCTGCCCAGATGGCTACTTTCAAGGTGTTTGCCAACTTCACCGTTGGACCGAAATCTGTTGGTAGTCCACTAGCAAACTTGTTGATATTAGAGAGTTCAGTAGGAACCAAGTACGGAACTAACTTCATTTTCTCAGTAAAACATGCAACATACTCGTTGATTCTCATCTTGTCCTTTTTTAGATTCTGGAACTCAATGTTGATCTCTAGAATGTCTTGCTCAGAACAATATTCTCTTTTCAACTGCATAAGGAAATCTTCCCATGACATCTTACTGGCTTTTCCTTTTGTGCATGGCATCAACCAACAACTTGCACTAGCATAATACCCCAGTCTCAAATACCATCTCCGTCTCGGAGATCCAGTCCATAACTTTTACTGGTGTTGGGTTCTAGAAAAACTTAGTGGCTTGGATGCTATGAAGTCTTTGTACTTACATCCATTTCCATCGTGTCCTCCATCTGGTTGGTTTCTTCTAATCACACGTGGCTCAACTTGACTAACAGTCCGACTATAGTTTCCTTCCTCAGACTATTCTTCATTCAGATCAGGTTGCACAACAAGTGCTGTAGGTTCATCCCTATTCCTCCATATGAGTCGTCTAGTCTACTCCATTTGCCAGTCTAGCATGGATTGGATCATTTATTGGACTCCCACCATCGTAATATGTTCATGTATTGGCACCACTCCAGGTTCACGCTCGATTACACGGGGTTCAGGCTATTTATTGTCGTTGTCGTTTCCTATTACACTCCGAGTTCTCACCATGACGATCTATACATGAAAGTAGGCATTCGGTGTACCGAGATGAGAGTTTATTTTAGGAATGTTTTATTTATGTGTAGACGCATAAATCCTCCCTATCACTCCAAAAATTTATATGCCACTTCTATTACATTTATTATATGTTTAGAGTCCTAAACACATTAAATTTCCAAATCTAGTTCGGAAATAGATATTCGATCTAATCAAGTAATAGCAATTTAGGTAGGCAACCTAAGGCATGCTATAACATAAATGACTTAGCACATAAAATAGGCATCTTATCCTAAAGTATTCTTGTGCTAGTGTGAATTTATGTATATTACCTAAAATATAATAGACACACATCTCACGATCATCGCTTAACATTCTTAGTTTAAGTCTAGAAATCCTCAAATATTCCTAGTTCTCTTAAAAGAATGCTCTGATACCAACTGTGACATCTCCAATTTCATGGGAAGTTTAAAAAAATTTATGCTTATTTTATTCATAGTATAAAACTTAATGCGGAATATGTTCCCAAAACATAGTATATTTCCGAAGAAACATTTTTCATTTATATATAAAACCTTTGTATGTCATCATTCGATACAAATACATAATCATAAACTTGTGCTATCAGGCCTTACAACAATTTATTAGACTATGGCCTAGTAACTCCTCAAACCACTCATCATTCTTACACCTTTGTATCGCTACATGTGATACAAAGAAATTGAGTGGGTCAGGCTTGGGGGCCTGTTGAGCACATAGGGTTTTCACCACCACAATAGTTAACTTCTTTAATTATATAAATCACATCAAATAAATCACCCGATAACCCATTCCCGTTATTCTCACTTTATGATCCTAAAATACTTATCTCAAGGGACCTATCCTAAGGATAATAATAAGCAACGAGTAAACAATACTGCTTCGAGGATTCCTATAGGAATATGTGTCAATAACGCAACCATGGGGGGATAGAGTACATCAAATGAACAGATAGTTCATTAACACCTACAAGTTGCAAGCCTGCCAGCGTTTCCACTGGATTGTCTAAAATAGTTTTTGGTCGTCATCTATACTCTGCTAGACGACTGGTTCATCAATAGTCAAGTCCTCTTATCATAATCTCATCATTTTCATCACCCATCACTACCCAATATATCTTATATATGGAAATACTTATACAATTAAATAAAGTACAAATCATATAATTTATCTAACACAAATATCAAGGAATATAGATAATAGGCACACATAGCATTTAATCATCTGGATATTTTATATCTGTGTGTAAGCTGAAAGTAACTATGCACTCACTTGTTAAAGTGGATGAATGGAAAGTTAGGCAGTGTTTCACTTCAGCACTTAGCCTTTCCTTTGACGTGACCTAGGTTTAAGTATCACTAAGTCTTAGTCTATATTCTTTGTGACTAATGATAGTCTAGATTCCTCAACAATCCCAATTTATACTTGGAATCACTGATACATCTTATTTATAAATTCATAACAATGACTGTGAATATTAATGTAAGTTACATTGAAAGCAATATAAGTTTAGCATAACTTACAAAGATTTTCATGAAAAAAAAGTCTGAAAACTGTATTGACAGAACTTCAACCTGATAGCTACTAATGTTGGGCACTAAGGAACCCCATAGCTTCGCTATAATCTTAAGAACTAAAGAAATTTTTGGCCAAAATGGAGAGACAATCGAGAAAGAGAGAGAGAGAGAGAGAGAGAGAGAGAGAGAGAGATAGATAGAGAGATGGAATGGTGTGGGGAAGTGAATGAGCAGCTGAAGCAATTTATAGGCTGAAAAATCAAAATGCACGCCGCACCCTGACCAGTTACGCGCTGCACCCTGGCCTGGTCGACCCTCCCGCTTGTTGACACGTGTCTTGTAGTGGCTAATGCGATGTGGCAGCTTCTAGAAGGCCACGCGATGTGCCTTTTTGCGTGTGACACATTTTGAGAAACTTCAAAAATTCATATCTTTTTCATATGAACTCCATTTTTGATGATCTTTATATCCACATGTAGCTATCGACAAAATCTACAACTTTCGTTTAGTCTTTGCCGCTTAATTCTCACTATATTTTTAAACTTATATTTTTAACATGCTTAGAATGTTAAAGTTCGTATAAATATCATAACTCTCGCATACGACATACGTTCTTGACTGTTTTTATATCGACAGACTCCTATAACGAGATATTCGATCCTCGTTTAGATTGTTTTTGCTAACAATCAGCCAATCTAAAACTTGATTTCAACTAACACTATTACGCTGAAATATTAGAAAAATCATAACTTCCTCTTACGAAGTCAAATTTAGACGTTCTCTATACGCACACTCTCAGTTTTATGATTACTACGACTTTCGCTCATATTACTTAGGCTAACGAGCGATCCATCTCTGATTCACTATTAACAACACTCGTTGTCATATCGGATTTGAATGTGAAGCTTCAAATGATCATAATTTCTTCATACGAGGTCAGATTTAAGCATTCCTTATATCACCGAAATTCTCATCACAACTACTTCGAATTTTATCAAGTCTATTTATCCTAATTAATATTTTATTTTAATATTTGATTTACCCATATTTATTAAGTTTTCACTTAATATTATATATACATAATCTAAACACATAAATCACATTGATTCGAACAATTTTCCTTTTATTTATTCATGTAAAGATTACAATTGTTGACCAGTGTCGACTACACATCCTATTTATGCATAGCGGGAAACACATGGGTTACAAATATTGACCAAGGAACGAGATAAAAAACCTAGAGAAGGAGCTTTGGAACAGCACTATGAAGGATTCAGAAATTTCAGCTTATGCTACTCGGTTTAACAACCTTGCCACTCTATGCCCGGGGCTTGTAACCCTAGAATATAAGAAAATCGAGCGGTACATTTAGGGTTTGGCCCCACAAATTTAAGGAATGGTCACTACTTCAAGACCTTCAACCTTCGACAGTGCAAAGCGCATATCCTCCAACTTGACTAACCAGTGGATCCGTCAAGTAACGATGGTTTAGAAGGCTGACCTCTTAAGTTTTGAAACAGCAAGTGAAAGTTTGGTGGCGAGTTTAGGGGAAAATTTTAGGAAATTATTTGGGTAGAAGCAAGAAAAAGTAACGACATATGCAACAACCACAACAACACCCACTCCATAGAAACAATATGCAGGGAAGCACCCAAAATGCCACATGTGCAACTACCATCATAGAGGTGTATGCAAGGAAATGATCTGCAACAACTACAATAAGAAGGGTCACACCGCTAAATTCTGCAGAAGCCTGGAACTTGCGGTAAACCAATCAACTAATACTAGTGGGGATCACGCCTATTTTGAATGTGGTGAGATTGGGCACTTCAAGAGAGATTTCCTAAAGCTGAAAAATCTGGGAGGAAATGCCAGGGGTAGGGAATTTGTGATTGGGATGAGGCATGCGATCCAGGATCCATCTGTGGTAACTGGTAGGTTCCTTGTTAACAACTTGTATGCAACTGTAGTTTTTGACTTGGGTGCTGATAGGAGCTTAATTAACCCTAAGTCTAGACAATTACTATCTCATAAATCCAGTAGAATTAATGAAACTTATATGGTAGAAATAGCTAACGGTCAATCCAGGAGTACCCAAGAAGTACTAGAAAATTGCATACTAACTCCAAACAATCACGCCTTCCACGTTAATATTATGCCAATGACCATCATAAGCTTCAACGTTATAATCAGCATGGATTGGTTATCCCTTTACCGTTCCAAAATCTTGTTTTATGAGAAAGTCGTATGATTATGCTTACCTAACGAAGAAACCTTGATCATTTATGGAGACAAATAAGGGAAAAACCTCAAGATCATTTTGTTAGAACCTATTTTGTTGGTTTGTGCTAGGCATACATGTTTTATAGGCTTTATTACACTTTGTATAGGTGTTTTGTGGGTTTTCGATTAGGTGGACCGAAAACGTCCCATTTTCGGTCCATGTGGTGTTTTCGGCTGCAAACTCTTTTGCTATTACTGTTCCCTATAAATAGTGTCCTAGCTTGTCAGTTGTCAGTAGCAGTTTGCGGTCTTAAGTGTGTGTTTTGCATCCATTGTACCTGACGTTTCGGTTGATATAAAACGTGTGCATTTGGATTGATCTTGCCTCTACTCCTTCTTGTTCTTATTATTTTGGCTTGTTCATTGTGTTGATCACTAGTTGGTTCTTAGTTTTGGGGACTTACAGTTGGTATCAGAGCTTGGATTGTATCAATCATATTGGCAAGATCGTTAGCGTTTTTGGACTTTTTCTTGAAGGATTTGGCCTTTTTGGATAGTTTTTGAATAAATATTGGGGGTTTGTCAACTTGTTCAAGCTTGGTTTTGGTTGATTTGGAATCTTTTTGGAGCTTATTATCGCAAATCATTCTTTGTTGCTGTTGTTGCTGGGTTTTTGCTATTGATCGTGAATTCGAAGCCAAAAGGATCGAAAATCTGCTTGAAATCTGGGCGTTTTCGGTTGACTTCTGTTCATCAGTTTTAGGCTGAAAAAGTTTTCGATTGTAAACCATTTTCGGCCGAAAACACTTTTTGGCTGTGAACCCCTTTTCGACTGTGAACCCTTTTCAGTTGTGAACCCTTTTCGACTATGAACCCTTTTCAGGTGTGAACCATTTTCTATTGTGAATCATTTTCAACTGTGAACCCTTTTTCGACTGTAAACCATTTTCGGTTGTAAACCTTTTTCAGTTGTGATTTTCTTTGATTTTTAAAGAAGTTTTATTTTTGATAAAAAATTATAAAAAAAATTAAAAAAATAGAACCTCAACACAGTGCAATTCATCAAGAACTAGATTCAATCATGGGAACTACCACAAGAATTCCGCGTCTCTTATCAGCAGAAGGATTTCTTGAATGGAAATACAGGATCGAAAAGTACATCAAAATGAAAGATTTTAAGATTTGGAGAAGCATTCTTAAGGGTCCTGGTAGAATCACAACTACCCTGGAAAATGGAACCATACTTGACAAAGCAGTTGAAAACTACATTGATGAGGATTTTGAGAAAATTGAGGAGAAGGAAAAGGCACTTGCAACTCTGATAATGGCTCTATCACCTGACATTGCTCAAGGATTTAAGGAGTATGATTCAGCAAAAGCACTTTGGGAAGCGTTGATAGAGGTTTACGAAGGAAATGATGACATGAAACAAAGCAGATAGGACATGTTTCATCAAAAATTCAACTTGTTTAACCATGTTCTGGGAGAGACTCTTGAAACCCAATTGCAGAGATTCATCACTCTTACCACTGAGATGAGAACTGCTAGAATTTCTGTACCACGCTTAGAGATTAACAAGAAACTGCTGAATTTTCTTCCCAAATCATGGGACATGAATGTGTCTGTGATTAAAAAGACCAAGGATCTTTATCGACTTACTCTTGCTGAAACCATGGCTATCATCAATGATTGTGATTTGGATGACAAACAGTGAGAGATAAACCATGTGAACTCCTACTCCACTGCAAATCTAGGGATTTCATCAAACAATGCCTTTTCATCTTGCACTGTTCCACAACCCCAAGCTTTCACTGTTCCACAAACTCAAGCTTTCACTGTACCACAAACCCATGCTATTTCATCCTGAAGACGTGGAAGAAATTGATATTACCTGGCAGATTGCAATGGCGGTATTCAGGGCTAAGAAGTTTGCCAAGAAGACAAGAATGAACAACTGGGGTATGAATGGAGAAAAGAAAGTTGGGTTCAACAGGAGCAAGCTCAGGTGCTTCAACTGTCATGAGCCGGGTCATTTTGCTCGTGAGTGCCCAAAACCAGATCGAAGGGAAAATTATGACAGGACAATGGTGCTAGTGGTGAACAACAGAGGAACATCATCCAACGGTGAAACTGCAAATTTGGCAGTTGTGGCTCAAGCATTTGATTGGCACAGATAAATGAATTTCCAGATCAAGAAGCTGAAGAGGATGCTGAAGCAGAAATGATGCAGCTTCAATTTGCTTTCATGGTATCTACCATTCCAGAGAAGAAAGAGGTCTGTGAAATTTCTTGCTCTAAAAATGCATAGATACTGTTAAATTTTTGCGTGATCAAACTGATTTGTTACGTAGAGAAAATGAGGACCTTAAGTATGAAGGTTATATTCTTAGGAAAGGACAAAAACCACTTAAAGAACAATTAGAAGCCAAAACCAAAGACTTTAGGAAACTTCAGGAAGAATATAGTAACAAGTGTGAGAATTATAACTTTGTTAAAAATCTACTTGTCAGTTTGACTTCTGAACTTGACACATTAAAAAATAAGTTTGAAAATGCAGATTTTAATTTTAGAAAATATGATGTGTCAATTGAGGTAGTTGCTTCGGTGATTGAAAAACAATTAAGATTTGAAGATAATCAACAAAAGTGTCTAGGGTATGATAGTGTTCCTCCTCCTTTCAATCATAATTACACTTCCATCCCTATGACACAAGAAGAAATAGACAGGGAAGCACATCTTAAGTATGGTAAACCTACTGTGGTTGTGACAGAAAATAACTCTAAGGTGAACAATACTAATGTTTCTACTTCATCTGCAGATTCACCTTTAGTTAAAGGCAAGTAGGCAGCTGGAAAGAGTGTTTCTGACAATAATTCTATTTTGCAAACTGATGTTTCTGATTCAAACAATGATGTTTCTGTTTCTAATTTGAATGATTTTGTTTTGAAATCTGATGATGTGAATGCTTCTGATAAGTGTGGTGATGTGTCTGATAAATCTAATAAACCCGTCACTAGCAAATATCTGCCACCTAAGCCAGTCACACAATCTGAATCATGCACGTGCACTGTGCGAAAAATAAAGAATTCAATAAGGACACTAAATCAGGAAAGAGCGGTACCAGTTTCTATATGGAGAAACATACATGTTTCAACTGTGGAATTCCTAGTCATATCATGAAAAATTGTCGAAACCGTCCATATGTTCCTTATTATGCTCAAGGTAGAAAGCATGAGTCACGAGGAAGATCACTTAAGAGAAAGTCCTCGAGATCTCATTCAGTTGATGGTGATTGGAACACTAATAACGACAAAAATCGGGCTGAACTTAAAAAGAACAAACATGTTTTAAACAAAAATTCAACATGTACTTTTACGAGGCCGCAATTGGCTAAGCCAAGGTCGACATCGTCAAAGTCATCGTCTGGGTCTTCATCTAGTCATAGACGGATACGCAAACGATCAAAAGCAAAGAAAAATATTTCAAAATCACCTGTTAATAAACCTAATTACAAATGGATGCCCAAAAATTCGTCAGTCCAATCACCTCAGACTCCTTTGCATGCATCTGGTAATCAATCTCATCTTAAAAATGAAAAAGTTAATTCTGTCAATAGAACAGGTAAACCCAGTGTTTCTAAGGCCTGGGTTCCAAAATCTAACTAATCCCATGCATTGTGCAGGAACGGCTACGGAGGAATATTGTCAGACCTTGGTATGGCGATAGTGGTTGTTCCAGGCACCTGACATGAGACATCTCCGAATTTCACGACATTCAAAATTTTAATTGGGGGGGGGGGGAGGGGGGTTGTTTCCTTTGCGGGAGGAGAAGGTGGAAAGATCACTCAGAAGGGTACCGTGACGAATGGTGTGCTTAGCTTTGAGAATGTTAATTATGCTCCCGAGTTGAAACACAGTCTGTTGAGCGTATCTCAGATCTGTGATAAAGGCTATTCAACTCATTTTACGAACAAAGAGTGTCTCATTTTGAAGCCCAAAATCATTATACCTGAAGAATGGATTTTGGTTAGATCAAAGAGGGACGTAAATGCTTACATCATTGACATGAATCATAACATTCCCGAGCAAGTCACTTGTCTTTTCTCAAAAGTCTCTAAACACAATGCCATGCTCTGGCATCATCGGCTCGGCCATGAAAATGCCAAGAACCTCAATCGTTTTGCTAAAAATGAGATTGTGCGTGGACTTCCTATCAAAGACTTCATAACCTTTAAGAAGTGTGTTGCTTGTGCTCAGGCAAACATCATCGCAAGACACATAAGCCAAAGTTGGTCAACTCAATCAGCAAGGTTCTTCAGTTGTTACATATGGATTTATTCGGTCCGGTCAACGTCCTTAGCATCAACAAGAATTCTTACTGCCTGGTTGTGATTGATGATTTCTCACGGTTCACATGGGTCTTCTTCTTATCCAACAAGAGTGGGATTGCTGACCTGATCAAGAAATTCATTGTGATGATTAAGAATCAGACAAATGAAAAGGTGAAGGCGCTTCGAACTGATAATGGCACAGAGTTCAAGAATGCAGTTCTGGATCACTTCTGTGCAGAAAAGGGTATAGTGCGTCAATACAGCTCTGTTTGGACACCACAAAAAACGGTGTTGCAGAATGGAGAAATCATACTCTGATGGACGCTGCAAGGACTATGCTTTGTGATTCCAAATTATCGGTCTTCTTCTGGGCTGAAGCAATCAACACTGCTTGCTATGTCCAGAATCGTGTTCTGATCAACAAATCTCAGATGAAGACCCTATATGAAATTCTATATAATCACAAACCATTGGTTGCTCATTTCAGAATCTTTGGATGTCCTTGCACCCTTCTTTACCTCGAATCCACTCATAAGTTCAACTCAAAGGCCGATGATTGTTATTTTTTAGGATATACCGCACGCACCGCTTACTGAGTGTACAACAAAACCACCAAGAAAATTGTAGAATCCTTTGACGTGCGTTGGCTGGAAAAGAATGAGACAGATGTGAGATTTGGACCTGAATGGTTATTTGATTATGCATCATTGTTTAAATCCTTTAATGTGGATTCGGAAAATGTGTCAGGTTCAGGCTCACGTATAAGTGCAGATGTTGAAGATGAAGAGGAAGGTGTTGTATACAGACCACCTATGGTGACTCCCGTGTCTCCTTTAGTGGATGAAGCTACTCCAACTACTTCCTCGGTCTCACCAAGTCAAAGAATTAGTTCTGACGCTGAAGCTACTCCATTTTCCCCTATTGAAAGAGAACTAATGGCAAGAGATTCTTCCGTTGCCACTCCATCGTTTATGGAGCTTCTCTTTCCTGAACCTATTTCAAATGAGTATGTGGCAAGTACCTCTCACGGTACTAGATCGTCTGAGGAGAGTGATTCAACTGAAGACTGATTCATTAATATCAACAATCTTCCCATCTCAGTCAATGACATCAGCCATGAAATTCCTACCAAAGTTCAACGCGATCATCCGATCAAAAATGTCATTGGTCCAATAGCCGACGGAGTTAAAACGAGAAGTCAAAGTGGAGATGTAAATGCATGTCTCTAGTCTTGCTTCATATCTCAAATCGAGCCCAAGAGTGTTGCCATGGCTTTAAGCGAACCAAACTGGGTAGATGTGATGCATGAAGAACTAAATCAATTTGAAAAATTGGGTGTGTGGAAGCTGGTTGAGTTACCAAAAGGCAAGAAGTCTTTAGACACGCACTGGGTTTTCAGAAATAAGCAAAATGATTGCGGGGTGATTGTGCGCAATAAAGCTCGATTGGTCGTTCGTGAATTCAGACAAATAAAGGGTCTTGACTACATAGAAGTATATGCTCCGGTAGCGCGTTTGGAAGCCATTCGTATATTCCTAGCATATGCTTCATACATGGGCTTTACAGTATATCAAATGGATGTCAAGACTGCCTTCTTGTACGGAGCTGTGAAGGAGAAAATTTATGTTGATCAACCTCCTGGGTTTGTCAATTCAAAGTTTCCAAATCATGTTTACAAGTTGGACAAGGCTCTATATGGGTTACATCAGGCTCCCCAAGCTTGGTATGCAACCCTCACGGAACATCTGCTCGGGCATGGATATACAAGGGGAACGATTTATCAGACCTTATTCATCAAGCATGTGGATGCCGACTTGATTCTTGTATAGATCTATGTGGATGATATCATCTTCGAGTCCACAAGTACAAAGCTATGCAAAGAGTTTGTGGATGTTATGAAGAAAAGATTTGAGACAAGCTCGTTGGGTGAGATGACAATGTTTCTAGGTCTTCAAGTTCGAAAGGATTCAGCCAGAATCTTATTACATCAAGGAAAATATGTCAAAGACATGCTCGAGAAGTTAGGCTTTAAAGATTCAAAGATTTCTTTGACTCCAATGGCAAAAAGACCACTGTTGACTCCAGATCCAGATGGGGAATCCGTAGATCAAACAGAATATCGATCGATGATCGGATCTCTGATGTATCTGACTGCTAGCAGACCTGACATCATGTTTGTAGTCTGTCAATGTGCTCGTTATCAGGCTAATCCTATACTTTCTAATTTAATTTCTTTCAAAAGGATTTTTAGGTATCTTAAAGGTAGCCCTAAACTGGGTCTTTGGTATCCTAAAAATCCCGATTTCGATTTGTATGCATTTGTTGACAGTAATTATGGAGGATGTGAGCTTGACAGGAAATCAACATCGGGTGGGTGCCAGTTTTTAGGAGATCGGTTGGTGTCATGGCAATGTAAGAAACAAAAAATTGTGTCAACTTCAACAGCTGAAGCTGAATACTGTTGGATTAATGTCTAAGTCCATAACTATATTTGGTATGTACTTGACCCGACCCGGCATGGTCCATTTGGGTTGCACTTCACCGACACAATTTATATGGATAGTCTTTTGAGAATAGTATATTTATGATTTATATTAATATATTATAAGTTCTAATATATTAATATGGAATCATATTATTTAATTAGTATTTATCAAGAATTAATTTAGAATTAATTAAGTGATCAAAAAGAACTAATTAAATATGGACTCTTATATATATGGAATGGGCCAAGTTCTATTAGGTTGGGCTAAGCTTTCATGGATGGTCCATGGAGCTTTTAACCCATGGATCCTATGTAAATGAAAGGTCATGGGTATTAGGGTTTACATGGATGTAACCCTAATCCTCCATAATATATAAAGGGGTCATTGGCTCACAAAATTGGCACAAGTGTGTGAAAATAAGAGTGGGCCGATTTTAGTGTGCATGCATATTCTCTCAAGTTCTTCCAAGGTGTTTTGGTGATTTGTGATTCCATTTGAGGCTTCCACACTATTGAGGCTAAGCTCTAAAAGCTTGAAGACATCAAGCTACATCAAAAGGTATGTCATCTAACTAGAACTTTGTAGTATAGGTGCTTCATAATATGCTAGTTAGGATGAAACCTTGGAATAGTTAATATTTGCATGTATAATAGAGAAAACATAGATCCAAGGTTTATAGGGTTGCATCTACACCATAGGAGTGTTAGAATGCTCAAAACCTAACAGTGGTATCAGAGCCATGGGTTGTTTTCTGTTATATTGATGCAAATGTTTTATTTTCAAGTTGAAAAAAAAGGAAAAAAAACATGACGTTTGTCAAATTTTAAGATAATTACTTGTTTTTGTGAAAAACTAATTATTTGTAAAATTTGAATCATTTGCTATATGAGTTGAATTAGGTCAAATTTAGTAAAAAATAAAATGATATGATTATTTTATTAGTTTTAAAAGTTTGATCTAAAGAGTTTTTTGAAACCTCCATAAGTTATGGATATGAAAAGGTTTTTAAAAAAATTGATTCAAAGTTTTTTATGGAGTTACAAAACTTGGTCTTAATGTTTTAAAGAATTCCATATTTGTTCTTAAGTTATGGAACATGAAAAGTTTCATCATAAAACAAGTATTTAACTCCATAAGTTATGGAATCCAAAAGTTTTCAAGAGTTACAAAACTTGCCCTCAAGTTTTGGAATTTGGAAAAAGTTTTTTATGATAAAAAAAAAGAATTGAATTCTAAAACTTTTGGGTTCATAACTTAAACAATTAATTAAATTGTTTTAATTTTGAATTTAATAATTGGAATTATGATGTTTTTATTGAATAATTCAATTAACTCTTATGGACTTTATTAATAGATAATTAAAGTGTTTAATTAAAAGAGAATTAATAATTCCATAATGACATGGTTTAAATTTAATTAAATTAAGAGTATAGTTTAATTAATAGATTAAACCACCAAGTATTTTAAATGTCTAAAATACACCCTTATACTATTATAATATTAAAAGTTTAATATATTATATGTATAAGAGCAAGTCTTCTTACCATTAGTAGGCCTCATTCACGAAGCCGGTCTATAAGGGGGGTATAAGGTTACTGCCTATAAAATGGCAGTTTAATGGGTGTCCACTCTCACCCACCGCTTCCTTGACTGGTGGAGGGTCGTTAGCCGAACAGGTAGGACAAGGACTATAATTCTCCCTTCATTATAAGTATAATGATAAATACTAAGTAACTAAACACTTATAAATTCCCAATCTTAGTTACTTAGGAAAATGTGAATAAGGTGCTAATCCATGAAATTACACTTTGCACTTTGTTTAAGCTGTTAGTGGAGCGTGTGTGGTTAACCGGCACACTAACCTGGACTTAACAAGGTAGGCAAAGGGTAACTTAATGTTTATCATAGTATCGTTGGAGCGTGTATGGTTAACCGGCACATCGATTGAGGGGTAAATATTAAGGGTACCAAGTATATTTGCATGGTTACTTTACACCTTGTTTTGTGATCCTCGGCATCCCAGTCACAAAACCTGAAGGGCACACTCGAGATTGAAACATGCCATTGAAAAGTTCAATGAATCTCAAAAGAATCTAGGAGTTTCAAAACCAATTAAAACCTAATAATACATTTCGTTTATCTTGGTGGAAATTGGTGAATCGTTTATCTTGGTGGAAGTTGGATGTTCAATCACTTTCTAAGTCACATAGTGAGTTCCTTTGTGACTACTATGAAACAGACTATGACATGAACCTTAATGATCATATCTATTTGCTTGGTGCTGCTGAATCAGCAATGATTTGGAACGATAGTAAAGCAAATTTGATTAGAAGATCAACTTCCAAAAAACTTTATGGACAGTGACAATGGTGACACTGGAAATCCAGAAAAAGCATTCTCTTCCCAATGGAAAGGGATTGACCATAGTCAACCCGGTTGACCAAATGGTAAAGAGAAAGGCTAAGTCTGAGATAGTCCCATTACCAAAGGGTCCATATGTTTATTTTGCCAAAGGAAGGGGTGTTGATTGCAAAGCTGCCAAATTTACCTAAGGATGTTAAAGTCAATAAGTTTGACTCTACATCAGGTAGAGCCCATTATCTAACTCTGTTAAGTTCTATTCTGAGATCCTCATTACATGATGTGACTGGGTCACATGTTGATGTTTTAAGAATCAAAGAATATAGAGAAATCTTAAAGGAAGTATATGCTGATTCTGATCGCGAAGGTGGATTTCGATCGCATCAGAATTTTGAGCAGTTGCTTAAGAAGTTATGATATATTGCTAAGGAATAGATAACAACAATTTTCCATGTGGATTGTAAGGATAAGTTTTTCCGCAAAGTTTTAAAATAAAAGAAAATTGTTTAATTTTATTTATTTGAAGTATCCTTACAATGGCATTTGTGGAAAATTGTTGCTTATATGATTCCACTGACAGCAATATTGGAAAATGGATTTGATTCTTTCATTTGTGGTAGTGTCTAAATTTACCAAATCAGGAAAGTTCCTCATCGCCCAAGTTTCAATTGGACCGAAACTTGGAATCATGCAAGTTGAATAGTATGATGAATGAGAACTTTCAAGCATTGGAAAATCAAGACTAATTACTTGTTCACATGGATGTGTGAGTCAAGTGAAGGACTAAAGGGATCGAGTACACATTCTTGTGCACTGGTCATGTCCACCACAAAGCTCGTTAAGACTATTTGATTTACTAAAGTTTAGTAAATATGGTTATACTTACAAGTTTAAGTATAATTCTGAAACATTGGAAAAGTCTCAATGTATGGCAGAACGAATGGGAAGAATCAAATTAGGCAGAAAGATAAAAGTTTCTCAAATCTGAAAAGATGGGAGAGTACTTTAGTATCATGTTTGTGATCATCTTAATGATTTAGAAATCATATCACAATTAGTCCTCTAAAGGTCATCTTAGTGCATTCTTATGACTAAGAAGAGGAGTCATGAATTGTTGAAATGGTTAGATCAGGAAGATGAGTCATACTTCGTTCCAAAACAATTCTTAGAGTCATACTCCAAGATTGTAACTTGAGTGACATATCTTAAAGAAAGGTTTAAAACACTTGTAAAATGTAAGAGTAAAAGTGTCCTACTCTTGTACATTTGAAATTGGTAAGTTGTGATGTTTTGGATAAAACAAAGACCAACTAAGGCCAATTGTGTGAAGTGTTTGTCTTGATAAAGAATCCGCACTATCTCTTGAATATTTGGCAAGATAGTCTTATATGTCAAGAGGATAGTGGGAGTCTTAAAGATCCTAAAAAGAATTTCAAGAACTAATCAAGAATAAAACCTGAGGTTCTTCACTAGCACACGACTTGAGGTTTATAACCTATCGTGTTGACATATTCTGTGCCCATTCCAGTTAAAGTTGGCTTTGCATAGGAGTTCTGAAAGTTCTCAATTGGTTGCATAACAACTTGGAAGCAATGGCAGGCCCTGTACTGCCAGGTCGCAAGAAGTTAAGATTGCATAAGTTCAGTCCATATGAGTTTGGATTTGTCATTATCCTTGTCTTGTGACTATGGTTTTGACGATTCACATGGATAAGAACACATACACCATAAAATCTAAGGGTCATAAGGTTTCTCTCCGATTCATGAAAATGATGGTGAGGAAACACTTCCACCAAGTAGATTTGAAGCAGATGGAAAAAGGTCTAAACAATTGAGACTATGATTACGGCATCCCTTTTCATAGTTCTGAAATTGTTTAGACACACATGCATGCTATCTAAGGAAAGGTGTATGATTTTGATAAAGTTTTATCAAAGCATCTCGTATCAGAAATCTGAACTTTGGTAAGAAAGTCAATAAAGTATTGATTTCTAGAAGTCCAGCTGATTTCTGAGTACATGTCAAAGCTAGTGGGAGCATAAGTGTTATGCTAATAATAATCATGTTAGTGGGAGCATGATAATTATTGTTAGTGTTGCAAGTTAGCAATGTTAATTATAGAAAACAAAAGTTTCAATTCGTGAGGCTGCAGGGATTGAAAAAGTTGTTTTGCTATAATTAAGGGAGAGGATATACTTCATTTCAGTTCTAAAGGCTTAGATTGAGACCTTAATCATCTTTAGTCAAGAATATATATATGAATTTCATGTTGGATTGGTTCAACTTAAGGAAATTCTATATATTGCGTTCTTAAAATTCGATTATGATTACGGCATCCCTCTTCATAGTCAAATTTTGAAAACATGGCAAATAAAAATATTGTAGCAAAAGACTGGTCTAGAATCATGTCTTTATGTGAGACATCATGAATCGTGTACCATTTGCTTTGGGTACAGGATCGATTGCATGTGCTATAATATTTGTCATTTCTAAATTTTTCCAAATGCCCAGAGGCATTAAGAAGGGAAAAGGTCTAGAATTGGATATGACTAAAATGATTAAGCAATTGTCGAGGACAATCTGAGGTTTACCAAAGATTGGTTGCTCAGGGACAGTTGGAAGTATAGTGCTAATTTTGGAAGGACCATATTGACATATTCTGAAAAGAGGCATCTCTTATTCAGAAGTGATAGTCAAAATGAGAATATGGAGTTGTCTCCATAGGTGGAAGTTATCTGTGTAAGGTTAGAAAACTTAATGCAAGAAGCATGTCCAAAGCAATGTACTTTGAATATGAGACTTAGTTTCCATGGAGTTGATCTCCATTGGAATACCTTATAATGACTATTGACAAGTCTTTATGACTTTGTACATATTCATTACAGGAGGGTCAGTGCATATAAGTTTAAAATCTAAACAGATTTCGATAAATGATAGAAATTTGAAATTCTCACATTTTTCGATAAGGATTTGGGAGTGTGAAATTAGAATCATTGAAATTATGTTCAATTGGTTTATTTCACAAAGTAAGGATCATAGACAAACATAGAGTGCATACTTGGTGTATGGCAAAGCTATTGTTTAAGAAAAACATAGTGTACATGCTTGGAGCATGGGACAACTAGTGTTTTTAATTCAAGTATAAAGTTGATAAAACCGAAACAATGAATAATGAGTAATCAGTATGGTGATAAATAAAAGTGTTTATTTATATTCATAAGGTTTGATACCATATTTCATTCATTTATTCTTGTGTTTCACTTTGCATGTTTTGACTTCCAGAATAACTAAGTCGCTCTTCCTGAATGATTAAGTTATTCAAACCATCCACAGTCGGTCATATGTTGGAAGTAGATATGAATCAAGACTGTCATGGGTTGGTTCGTAGAGGTCCAAGTTGGTGGACAAAGTGGTGCTATAACACTCATGAGTGCTCATAAGTTCTGAGTATTGGATTCAACCCGCGCTCATTTGAATCACTTCATGGATTTTATCACGAGTGATCATGAGACGATAATATATTATATTCTTCAAACCTAGAGATATGAGTTGTTACTATGAGTTGGTTATACATTGATTGCACGAAAACGCATTTGGTAACTCGATGTTATAAAACGTGCCTTTGTGTATGATTCACCAAGTAGTAGAACAAGCCATATGAGTCGAAGTTTATCCATTCCTTTTACCTTCGGGATAAAAGCGATATCTGTGGGCCCCTCGATGATTTAGCGATGACACATGTGAGTGCTTGGCCAAGCCAGGACTGATTTGATTTGTTCAATCAGTCAGTCATCATAAATCGAAAATCGGGAAACAACAAATGGACAGAGAGAATGATTATAATCCATGTCTCAGTCCATATGATATCTAGAATGGAGGAATATATGATCCCTTATCTAATGGACAAGTCATTGACAAGGTCAGAGTTCGACAGCGGCTTTAAGAGCTACGATTGCCAGTTAGGTTTTGAAGTCATACTCAATAATAGTTTTAGACTTATCCAAGTGGGAGACTGTTGGATTAATGTCTAAGTCCATAACTATATTTGGTATGTACTTGACCCGACCCGGCATGGTCCATTTGGGTTGCACTTCACCGGCACAATTTATATGGATAGTCTTTTGAGAATAGTATATTTATGATTTATATTAATATATTATAAGTTCTAATATATTAATATGGAATCATATTATTTAATTAGTATTGATCAAGAATTAATTTAGAATTAATTAAGTGATCAAAAAGAACTAATTAAATATGGACTCTTATATATATGGAATGGGCCAAGTTCATTTAGGTTGGGCTAAGCTTTCATGGATGGTCCATGGAGCTTTTAACCCATGGATCCTATGTAAATGAAAGGTCATGGGTATTAGGGTTTACATGGATGTAACCCTAATCCTCCATAATATATAAAGGGGTCCTTGGCTCACAAAATTGGCACAAGTGTGTGAAAATAAGAGTGGGCCGATTTTAGTGTGCATACATATTCTCTCAAGTTCTTCCAAGGTGTTTTGGTGATTTGTGAATCCATTTGAGGCTTCCACACTATTGGGGCTAAGCTCTTAAAGCTTGAAGACATCAAGCTACATCAAAAGGTATGTTATCTAACTAGAACTTTGTAGTATAGGTGCTTCATAATATGCTAGTTAGGATGAAACCTTGGAATAGTTAATATTTGCATGTATAATAGAGAAAACATAGATCCAAGGTTTATAGGGTTGCATGTACACCATAGGAGTGTTAGAATGCTCAAAACCCAACAAATACGTTGTTGCCTCTGCTTGTTGCTCTCAAGTCATCTGGATTCAACACCAACTTCTACATTATGGTTTGAATTTTCTTGACACTCCCATCTTCTGTGACAGTGATGCTGCCATCCAAATCGCTAAAACTCCAGTCCAACATTCCAAAACCAAGCACATCGATATCAAAGTTCATTTTATTCGAGACTGTTATGAGCGTTCGCTCATTCGTTTGGAACAAATCCACACTGATAATAATGTAGCGGATTTTTTTACCAAACCCTTCAGTAAAGCTCGATTTGATGTGCTTGTGAGCTTTCTAAAAATGATCCGTTTTGAATACTAATTTTTTAGTTTTGTGTAAATTTGCACATTTTATTTTCATTTTCATTTATTTTCTCTCCTATGCACAAATTTAGGGGGAGAAATCAAAATACAAAAAAAAACTAGAAAACAAAAATCCAAAAATATGTACTTATGTTTGTCTTTTGTAGGTGCTTATTTGGGAAGTGATATCAGCAAAAAGTGATAACGGGCAGTTAAAACAGGTGTAAGGTACTGAATCTGAATTGTTTAGACTCTGTGTTCAATGCGTTGGTAGGCACGGAGGATTGAAAAGGACTAGACTAGATGTAGTTTGACCTTGAAAGGACTTGACAGTATGGACTTAGATAGTTTTATTTGGTATGATAATACGATGTTTGGGTAGGTTGAGCAGTGAGATGAACACGAGAACCAGCGGGATACACTAAAATACATATGTATCTAGATCTGTGGTTTAACGCTTCCTTGATGTATGGTCTCATAACCTTAATTCTGGCATTGATAGGGTAACTGGGGGTTCTGATAAAGTAGGTCTGTTGAAAATTGTTTTCTTGCTTTCTATCTGTCAGTCATATGTTGCTTCCTTTGCGTGATTGGAACATATCCGACCTGGAATGCAACATATGCAACTCTATTTCTATGCACCTTCTTATCTATGCTTTTCTTTCTATCTGTTAGTCATACGATGTCTCCTTTGCGTGGTTGAAATAATTCGACCTGGAACACAACATATGCATCCTTTTATCTCTCAACCTCTCTATCTGTGTTAGTCACATGTTGTCCACTCTGCGTGATTGGAAGAGATTCGACCTGGGGCACAACATATGCACTTCTAAATCTATCTTCTCTCCTAATAACTGTCTACTCATCTAAAGTAAGGAATTCTTGGGAAGCACTTGATTGCCAGGGTATATCAGGAAGTGGGAAACACATTGTAGTTCATCTAAAATTGAATCATTTAATAGGTTGTTTGTAGATCTCGCTGCTGAATTTAAGTGGACAACAATATCCTTGATCGTCATCAGCTAAATGGTCCATTTAGGAATTTAGGAGAAATGTCTTGTCATTTATTTCTGTCCAAATATGTCAAGAAAAATTCTTCGTGTTTAAGTGGACCACAATACCGGCGATTGACCAGATCTACTCATGAAGGTGAAGGTACTGAAAAACATATTAAGACTGTATCAAAACTTATGATCCCAAAAATATTAAAAATTTGAAGAGTAGTTAGCGTAATGTCATTTTATTTTATTTTATTTTTATTTTCTAAAAATTAAAAATTTGGTTTGAATTTAAATTTTTAGATTTTTATTTTTTATTTTATTTTAAGTTTTAATTTTAAGTCTTCAAAATGATTTTATTTTGTATTAAAAATTGGATATGTTGGTTTTGGACTTAAATTTTCGGTTTACAACCCATTTGATTATGGGTTTTGGGCCGAGAATGGTATAGGGTATTAAAGGAGGAATTTTCGGCTGATAACCCTCATTCTATCATCGACATTCATTCATCTTCATCAATTCATCAACTTTTGCGGTTAAAATCTGAAATTGACCCTCGATTATTCAAGGTATAAGGTTGGCGACTCCCACACTGCTAAATTTCATGTGATTCGACCTTGTTTTGCAGGTTTTGGAAGCCAAAATGTAATCCCGACGGTGTTCTTCGTCAAAAACTGGAATAGGGAACGTTTGCGACTGAAAACCGTTTGCGACCGAAACGCATTTGCGATTGAAAACCGTTTGCGACCGAAAACGCATTTGCGACTGAAAACTGTTTGCGGCCGAAAACCAATATTCAAATCTTTATAAATTTTAAGTGTATTTTTTCGGCCAAAAACCCTTAATTAACCTTATTTTCAACTTGGATAAAATAAATTGGAGCCAAATCAACCTATATTTGAGAAATTTAATTTGAATTGTTTAAAATTTTAAATCTTCTCACTTGGCTCGGTTGATGCAGATAAATGGTAGACCTAAAATTCTCAGAAAACAACAACATTGCCGCATGTTTGTCAGGTCCATGGTTCATGGACTTAAAAACTGCAGACTTGCTCATGCTTTCCAATCAAATCCCATTATTTATCAGGAGTTAGTGAAGCAATTTTGGGACAAAGCTTTTGTTAACAAATAAGGAGCGAACGGAGAAGGCACAGTGTAATCATCTATTCAAGGAAGAGAAATTATTATGTCTGAGCAGGTTATTCGAGATGTGCTTCAATTTAAGGACCAGCTAGGATTTCCAACTGAAATTCCTGTGGATCAGATCACGAAGATCCTTGACAGGATGGGTTATGAGGGAGTCTTCCCTCCTACAATAAAGAAGTTGTTCCCTCCATACTGGCATTTTCTTGCCCGTTCCTTTGTTATATGCATCTCTGGCAGGAAAGCAGGTGCAGATGAAATTTCTTTATTGAATACCGGCGCCATCGCTGCTCTAGTCGCGGATCTTGACTTCAATTTTTCAAGATTTGTGTTGAATGAAATGAAGAATAATCTACAGGGGAAGAGGAAGGACAAAATTTTAATGTACCCAAGGTTTCTTCAACTAATCTTTAATGCCAAATATCCATAATTGAAAGGAAGGGGAGAAACTTTGGATTTGAAGTCTCTGGGTCCAAGCACTTTTGGCCTAATGAAGTAGAACCGTAAAGTTTCAAAATATGTGTTTTAAGGAACGAAGCCCTTAGAGAAGTTTGGTTGTTTTGCTGAGATTGGTGAGGATTCAGATTCAGAAGAAGACTCAGATAATGAAGATGATGAAGTTACTGTCTCTGATCAGGAAGATGACACTACTCCTCCTGTAGCAATTGTTGTAGAGGAACATGTTCCAGTGATCAATGTTGATGATGATGATGTTTCTAATGATACTGCTGATGATGATGATGAAGGTGATGTTGGGATGGATCTAGAGGATAATGCCCTAGGTTTTGATGATGATAATGATGATGATGAAGATGATGGTGATGAAGGAGCTGAAATAAATCAAGAGGGTGATGCATTAGGGTTTGATGATGGTGACTTCTGCTTTGATTTCGAGCCGAATGATGAAGACCTCAGTTCGTTCTTTGATAATGTCGATGAAGTTGGGATTTCTCCAACTGAGACAGAGGGAAATTCTAATGTTCTCAAGTTGCCGTCTCAAACACCCGATCAGATGGCCGACATAATTGCTAAATTGGATTCAACTGCAAGGATTCCTCCCCAAGCAGTTGCGAATCCAAACTTTATTCCATCTAAGAGTGATCTACAAGAGACACAAGCCTCCCAGCCTCCACTTAAAAGAAGAAGAGCAGATCCAAGGTCGGGAGTGCTTATCAGGTACCCAGTTCAGCCTGTTCCATAATCACCTGCAGCCGTTACACCTACCCAACCTACTCATGTGGATAGCCCTGTACTGAATGAAGGGCCAAGTGTTGTTCGTTCTTCCTTTGAAGCCGCGAGCTATTCAGCTCCTGGTGGCTCTTTAACTCCTCAACCTACGCACGATGTAGCCTCTGAACGGCTTGCCATATTTTTGGCTCGTGAAGGTGTTGATCCTGCACCCAGGGGCAAATGAATATTAACTGGTGCAGGGAGCCCTGGCAAAGAAGACTCAACGATTTTTGTACTCAAGGAGGAGATTGGCGTCTTAAACCAAAAGCTCATTGAAAAAGATGTTTTGATTGGAACTCTAGACGTTAGAGTTTCCGAGCTCGAGAAAGAAAATACACAAAAATCAAAACAAATCTCCGACTTGCAGCTCAATCTTGGTGCTTTAACTGCTGGTTATTTTGATCTGAAGAACAAGTTGATAAGTGAATTTGGCGACAAATTTAAAACATCAGTTGGTGAACCCAATGAAGTTGAGACTTCCCAAGGTGCTCCTGCTCAAGTAACTCATGATTCACAAGATGCTCCTCAACATGTCAAGACGACCTGTATCGTTGATTCATTTGAAAAAGAACCTGCTCAAGCTGATCTAAGAGCAATTCTGAAGCGAGCTCAGAAACAAGCAAAATCTCAGGGCAAAACAGGTTTTGTCTTCATGAAAAACTCTGATAAAAACGCTCGTGGTGATCAGCCACAGTTGAGTGTGACTGAGCTCGGGAGAAAACGGTTCAAAGCCAAGTATGGAGACAGGTCGGGAATTTTGATGTGGGGGTTTCACGACCAGAAGAACATTTGGACAGTCAAGAGGAAGAGTGGAAATGTGGAGTACTATGCACATCAAAATGACTTTAATTCTTGGACTAAAGTTGATCTTACAGAATTGTCTGAGGCTCCTTTCCATAATCCATCAAACGATCCCCGTGCAACTAACTTCAAGCTCTTTTTGGAAAACCAAGTAAAGAAAAAATTCGAGGGGATGAAGATTGCAGAGTCCTTTGTCAAGAAAGTCAAGGGAGTTCGTGATCCCATCACCAACCGTACTATCAAAAATGTGATGTCGCCTCCTACAAAACAATTGATAAAAATTCCTATTATTCCACAGCTTCCTGATGGTTCTCTGCGGAACATGGAATTCTGGGTATTCGATAAGGTCAAAGCCTCCACTGTTATCAAGTTGCCAACTCGTGAAATTCGACTTATTGGAGAAAAGGATCTCCTGCAATTTGGTGAGCATGATATCAATACTTTGGCAAAGCATCAGATCGTGGTCAATAATGATGTTTTATAAGTTGTTGCTAAAGAATTTACCGACATGGTTGCTGAAATAATCAACAAGTGCATGTGGGCAGGAGCCATGGGGAGCTCGAATGTGATGATAGTCGACAAGCCTTGATTTCATGCTAGCATCAAACCAAGGGGGAGACTGTTAGAACCTATTTTGTTGGTTTGTGCTAGGCATACATGTTTTATAGGCTTTATTACACTTTGTATAGGTGTTTTGTGGGTTTTCGGTTGGGTGGACCGAAAACGTCCCGTTTTCAGTCCATGTGGTGTTTTCGGCTGTAAACTCTTTTGTTGTTACTGTTTCCTATAAATAGTGTCCTAGCTTGTCAGTTGTCAGTAGCGTTTTGCGGTCTTAAGTGTGTGTTTTGCATCCATTGTACCTGACGTTTTCGGTTGTTATAAAACATGTGCATTTGGATTGATCTTGCCTCTACTCGTTCTTGTTCTTATCATTTTGCTTGTTCATTGTGTTGATCACTAGTTGGTTCTTAGTTTTGGGGACTTACAGTTGGTATCAAAGCTTGGATTGTATCAATCATATTGGCAAGATCTTGAGCGTTTTTGGACTTTTTCTTGAAGGATTTGGCATTTTTGGATAGTTTTTGAAGAAATATTGAGGATATGTTCTTCGTGTTTTTCATAAAAATGAAGTTTTGATTGAGTTTTGGAGTCAAAAAGTGAAAAAATCACGTTTTTTGGTCGTAGCCAGCAAGGGTGTGGCGGCGGTTTTCGGTCAGCAGCTAGGGTTTGTGAGGGTTTGCAGCCGAAATCACATTTGCGGTTCAGCAGCTAGGGTTTGTGAGGGTTCGCAGCCGGTTTGCGGTTCGAAGCGTTTATAGCCGAAGAGAGTTTGCGGTCCGAAGCGTTTACAGCCGAAAGTGGTTTGCGGTGCGAGGTCACGCACGTGTTCGGCCGCGGAGGGTTTTCAGTGCGAGGTTCTCGCACGTGTTCGGTTCGCAGGTTTTCGTCTCGCACGTGTTCGGATGTCCTCGTTTGCGGTCCTCGCGTGTGGTCTAGTTCTTGGTCAGCTGCGAGGATTTAAAAATTTCGGGATGGAGCAAGGATCGAACTCGGGTCTCCCACACACACAACCCACCATCTTACCAATCGATCTAGCATGCCACATGTTTGACATCTCCCCGGTTTAGTTCAAGTAGCCTAGCAATTTCGGTCCTATTTTCGCATTTTTGACATTTTTGGCCCAAAAAACAATTTTTCGAATTTTTAAGTTTCATTTTCTACATAAACCTTTGACTTTTTAATTTTTGACTATCATTTTTGACTTTTGACCTTAAAAAATTGACTTTGACTTTAAACTTTGACTTTCTCGTTAAACTTTCAAGTTTTCACGTTTAGCTTTTCGGTTTGACTTTTAAGCTTGACTTTTAAGTTTGACTTTTTGAACTTGATTTTTAAGGTTGACTTTCTCGGTTTATAGTCAAAGGGCATTTTTGGTAAACAATGAGTTCCTCAAACACCCCAGTCAATGAAGTTTCATGATCTCAATCTTGTGAAGCTACAATTAAGTTTCTTCGTGATCAAATCGATTTATTAAAAAGAAAAAATAAGGACCTTAAATATGAAGGATATACACTTAGGAAAGGTAAAAAACCCTTAAAAGCCAAACTAGAGGCCAAAACCAAGGACTTTAGAACACTTCAAGAGGAATACAACAACAAATATGCAAATTATACATATGTTAAGGAAAAGCTTGCTAACTTGACTGCCGAACTTGATGCATTAAAAGCTAAATATAAAGATGTTGAATTCAATTTTAAAAAATTTGATGTGTCGTGTGAGGTAGTTGCATCGATGATAGAAAAACAACTAACATTTAAAGATAATCAAAACAAGGGTCTAGGGTATCATAGTGTTCCACCTCCTTTAAATGACAACTATACCACACCCCTTGAGACCAAGAGGAAGAAATACCCAATCAGTATGGCCAACCCCCTGTACCAGCTTCAGTTAAGACTGAACAATCTGGGCCAACTGAGAGTGTTGAGGTAAATGATACTAATGTTTCTACTTCATGTGCAGGCAAAGTAGTGGAAGATGAGGACAAGGAGAACAGAACTCGTTCTAGTTCTGCAAATTCTATTGATTGTCAAACCAATGACTCCTTGAACTTTGAATATGTTGCTTCTAACTCAGTTACTTCTAATCAACCTGTTGTTGGTATATACAGGCCACCAAATCAAGCGAAGCAGACTGAAATTCGTGTAATGCACTAAAGCTGAATTATCTAGACTCTGTGTTCAATGTGCTGGTAGGAACGAAGGATTCAAAAGGACTAGAATTTGATTGACAATGAAAGGACTAGACAATTCGAACTTAGATAGTTTCATTTGGACTGACAATACGATGCTTGGGTAGATTGAGCAGTGAGATAAACATGGGAACCTGCAGGATACACTAAAAATCATATGTATCTAGAATTGTGGCATAACATTTCCTCGATGTATGAACTCATGTCCTTAATTCCGGTACTGATAGGGCAACTGGGGGGTTCTGATAAAGTAGGTCTGTAGGAAATTATTTTCTTGTTTTCTGTTTGTCAGTCATATGTTGCTTCCTTTGCGTGATTGGAACATATCCGACCTGGAATGCAACATATGCAACTCTATCTCAATGCATATCCTTATCTATGAAATTCTTTCTATATGTTAGTCATATGCTTTCCCCTCTGCGTGAACGGAAGATCCGACCTGGGACACAACATATGCACCCTACTATCTCTCTAACCCTCTTTGTTAGTCATATGTTGTTCCCTCTACGTGATTGGAAAACATCCAACCTGGGATACAACATATGCACTTCTATATCTGACTTCTTTCTTAATGATTGAATACTCAACTAAAGTAAGGAGTTCTTTGGAAGTTCTTGATTATCGGGATATGTCTGGAAGTGGGGAAACACGTTCTAGTGCATCTAAAATTGAACCATTTAATAGGTTGTCTGTAGATCTCGCTGCTTAATTTAAGTGGACAACAACATCCTTGGTCGTCGTCAGCTAAATGGTCCATTTAGGAATATAGATGCAATGTCTTGTCACTTATAATCTGTCCAATTTGTCAAATATCCTTTGTGTTTAAGTGGACCACAATATCGGTGATTGACCAGATCTAAACATGCAGGTGTGTGATGATCAACGATATTGAATTGCTTGACAACTTTGATCCCAAAAGTCTTTAATTTAGCTATTATTTTTGTTTTTGTTAAATTTGTTCATAGTTTTCCTCTATGCACTAATTTAGGGAGATAATTAAAATTTAAAAATCAAACAAAAATCAGAAAATTTAAAAATCCAAAAACAATGTTATTTCTGTTTTATTTCTTTTTCAGAAAATTAAAAAATCCAAAAATAGTTTTCTTTCTGTTTTTTTTTCAAAAAATATGAAAAATCCAAAAATATTATGTGCTAAGTTTTCTTTTAGTTATGTTTTTATCTCAAATTTTCTTTGTCTTGAAAGTGAACTCAGATGTAGATAAAACTCATGGAGACTGTATCGAGATTTTATGAACCAAGGCTTCATCCGTGATTGTCGAAGAATATTCATTCGAAGGAACAAGAAATGAAGATTATTCTTTCAACATTCATTCTTTCAATCCCCAGAAGCAAGGCGAAGCTGTACTTGAAGATTATGTGACAGATTGCATTGAAGCCTCCTCAATCAATTTGTTGCTATCTATGTACCTGCTGAAGTGATCCAAAAGATTTGTTCTCTATGTTATTCTCTCTGAAGATTGCTGTTTTTCAATAGTCTTTTCAAGAAGCCTTCACATCCAACGTTCGTTCAAATTCAAATTTTGAAGAAAAGCCCAATTGTTCAAGATGAAGTCATTCACACAGAAGATTCATATGTTCATCTTGAAAGTTGTGAAGAAATCGAAGATAAACGTTGAAGCCAAGCACAAAGTGAAGACTGTCAAGAAAAGCAAGCTACAATTTTAGGGGAAGTTTGTTGGGTCAAAGGAAAAGAAAGCTATAAACCAAGGGGGAGATTGTTGGGTCTAGAAATTGGTTTATACTTTGCTTTTCTAAGCATTTATTGTTTTTAGTCTTGGGCCGAAAAATATTATTTGATTTAATTGTAGCTTAGACCGAAAACTCATGTGTTTTCGTTTTGGGCCTTGGGTTTTAGTCCATAAGTATAAATAGGGTGCAAGGGGCATGTTTTAGAGAGTTAGAGAAAAAGTGGTCCATATAGTGGGAACGGGAAGCCATTGTTGAGTGGAGCATGTGCTAGAGAGAGAAAGTTAGAGAGAGAACTGGTGTGTGTGAATCTTGTGTGACGATATCATTCATATCATCAATGCATTGAAGATTCAACAAGTTCTTCTTCTTCTTCTACTCCATTCTATCTTGCATCATCCACTTGATTGGGATTCCGCACCATCAAGTGGATCAGATTAATACGTCAAGCGAATTTTTGGGACTTACACATTTCTTGCACGAGAGGAGCTTTTTTACTTGGGAGATGATAGGAGCTTTATTAACCCTAAGTTTAGGCAACTACTATCTCATCAATTCAGTAGACTAATGAAACTTATGTAATTAAAATGGCTAACGGTCAATCCGGGAGTACCCAATAAGTATTATAAAATTGCGTACTAACTCTAAACAATCATGCCTTCTACGTTAATCTTATGCCAATGATCAGCATAAGCTTCAACGCTATAATCAGCATGGATTGGTTATCCCTTTACTGCACCGAAATCTTGTGTTATGAGAAAGCCATACGATTACCCTTACCCAACGAAGAAATCCTAATCATTTATGGAGACAAATAAGGCCAAAACCTCAAGATCATCTCTTGCACGAAAGATAAGAAATATCGACATAAGAAGTATTATACCTTATTAGCACATATTGCAGATAAAAATAGCAAAGAAAAGAAAATCAAGGACATACCACAAGTGTGAAATTATCCAGACGTGTTTCTAGAAGATCTACCAAGATTAACTCCTATCAGAGAAGTCGAGTTTCAAATCGACTTGATCCAAAGAGCAGAACTAATGGCAAACTCTCCTTATAGGTTGGTACTGTCTGGAATGCAAGAACTATCGAGCTAACTACAAGAAATTCTTAACAAAGGCTTTATCATGCCAAGCTTATCACCTTGGGGTGCATCGATTCTTTTTGTCAAGAATAAGGATGGATCCTTCTGAATGCGTATCGATTATCAGGAGCTATAAAAAGTGACCATCAAGTATTAATATCCACTCCCGAGAATTGATGAACTATCCGATCAACTGCAAGGATCCAAATACTACTCAAAGATCGACGTAAGGTCAGGATACTATCAACTTCGAGTCCAAGAGGAAGATATTCGGAAGACGGCATTCATGACTCGATATGTTCACTACGAGTTCCTAGTTATGTTGTTCGGACTGACCAATGCACCAACAGTTTTCTTGGATCTCATAAATCATTTTTGCAAAACCTACTTGGAAAAATTGTGATCGTATTCATCGATGACATATTGATATACTTACAATCCAAGGAGGAACCTGATTAACACCTACAACTAATCTTGGAACTATTATGAAAAGAAAATTTATACGGAAAATTATCTAAATGTGAATTATGGTTTAAAGAAGTACACTTTCTAGGGCATGTGGTCAGCAACAAAAGGGATTCACATTGATCCTTCCAAGATAGAAGCAATAAAGAATTGGGAAACACCAATGATGCCGACAAAATTGCACCAATTCTGAGGTCTCACAGGCTATTATTGGAGATTCATTAAGAACTTCTCCAGGATAGCCAAACCACTATATTAACACAGAAAAAAATTGATTAGGAAGACAAAAAAGATTATGCATTCCATAAATTAAAACAAATGTTATGTAGTGCACCAATCCTGTCCCTCCCAAAAGGAACATATGTCTTCTTCGTATATTGCGATACGTCACATCAAGAATTAGGTTGCGTATTAATTCAAAGGGACAAGGTTATTGATTATGCTTCTCGACAACTCAAGGTACATTAGAATAACGGTACTACCCATGATCTCAAACTAGGAGCAGTAGTTTTCGCATTGAAGATTTGGAGACACTACCTCTACGGTATGAAATGTACCATCTTCAAAGATCACAATATTGTTACACATATATTTGATCAAAAAGAACTCAACATGAGACAACAAAGATGGGTTGAGTTGCTAAATGACTACGAATGTGAAATTCGTTATCATCCTTGGAAGGATAATGTAATAGAAAACGCCTTGAGTAGAATAGAACGCATAAAACCCCACCAAGTACTAGCATTAACGATGACCATTCATTCAAACCTTACTTATTAGATATGAGATGCTCAATTTAAGGCTCTAAAAGAGGAAAATGTCGCAAAAGAATCATTGTGAGGGATGGATAAGCAATTTGAGCTTAGGGATGACGGAACATGATACTTTATGAACCAAATTTGGACGCCAAAGCTCTGTGACTTAAGAAGCTTAGTCATGGATGAAGCTCACAGATCAAGGTATTTCGTCCACCCTGGCTCAGACTAGATGTATTTGGATCTGAAGAAAGTATTCTGGCCAAACATGAAAGTAGAAATTGCCACTTATGTGGGAAAATACTTGACTTGTTCCAAATTCAAAGAAGAATACCAAAAGCCCTCGGGATTATTATGACAACCACAAATACCTGAGTGGAAGTAGGAACATATTTCAATGGAATTCATAACAAAACTACCCAAGACATCCAATGGTTATGACACTATTTGGGTAGTGGTCGATCGTTTAACTTAGACCGCCCACTTCCTACCAATCAAAGAAACCGATAAGATGGAGAAGCTGACCAGAACCTACCTCTAGGAAATCGTCAAATCTCATGGTGTGCCAATATCTATCATCTCTGATAGAAATAGTTGATCCCCCTCACGATTTTGGCAATCATTGCAAAAATCCCTGGGAACACACCTAGATATAAGCATGACCTACCATTTAGAAATAGATGGTCAAAGAGAATAAACCATTCAGACACCAGAGGACATGCTCCGTGCTTATGTGATAGACTTTTGAAATTCATGGGATACTCATCCGCCTTTGATTGAGTTTTCCTATAATAACAATTATGACACTAGCGTTAGAGCCACACCATTTGAGGCTCTTTATGGTCGTAAGTATCGATCACCGATATGTTGGGCAGAAGTAGGTGATACCCAAGTAGCAAAGACACATGCTAGATCTACGCTACTTATTGGACCCGAGATTAATGCTAAACGTGGTCGTCAGAAAAGTTATGCTGACAAGAGGCGTAAGCCTTTTGAGTTCCAAGTGGGAGACAAAGTTATGTTAAAATTCTATCACAGGAAGGGAAATATATGATTTGGAAAACGAGGCAAACGAAACCCATGATACATACGACCTTTCGAAGTTCTTGCGAGAATTAGTCCTGTAGCTTATAAACTCAACTTGCCTCAAGAGCTCATCAATGTACATGATACTTTCCATGTATCAAACCTCTAGATGTATTTGGCCGAAGTCACAATTTCTATTCCTCTCGATGAAATCCAAGTCAACACTAAGCTCAACTTTTTAGAAGAACCTATTGAAATCATGGATCGAGAAATCAAAAGTTTAAAACAAAGTTGCATCCCCAAAGTGAAAGTTGGATGAAACTCTAAACGAGGACCGGAGTTTACATGGGAATGCAAAGATCAAATAAAAAAATACCCCCAACTATGTAACAATTTTTCGGCTACAAGCATTACAAGCTAAATTTTGGGACGAAATCCTTTCAACGGGGGGAGAATATGACAACAGTAAAAATTAGGTCAACGATCGTCAACCACAAACATTTTGAACACTGATGTAATAGACATAATGTATAATATTCCATTCATTTTGATGTAAATAAAGTAATATACTCTGAAATACATCCATAATATCATTGAAATCATCAATTTGTGTACAACATGGATGAACAAACATTTTTCATTATACACAAGTAATGATTTGATAGATATGATTGAAAGAGATATATGTATTAGGTATTATTATGAATAGATGATACACTAAACAAATAGTAAACGTAATTACGAATCTGTATATATAAAGAACATCAAAAACAAAGTTTGTATGCAAAAGTTATGGCAATCCGAAGAAAACGGACAATTTAGCGATAGTCCGTGCCTATAATCGTAAAACTGAAAATTCAAACGTTTCGTTAGGTATCTTGAACTATGAATTTAGGATTTCAAATTTTTTTCCCTTAATCGTCAGTATATCTAGTATTTGATTATAGAGCTTACTCATTTTTGCCTAAAAAGATTGACATTGGTGTGGATAATATCTAAGCAGAGCGATACCAACTTTGCAGACAACGAACCTTCAAATGATTTGTTCACAAAGCTATGAAATCTTTTTCATGAATATTTTCACATTTTATGAATCAGGATATAGTCTATTATTTGATGCAATTGTTAACTTTTTCGTTTCACGAAAATCAGACGCTTTATCGAATATAGTCGAATCTCAAAAAATAGGAATCCACCGCTATTGTACTTTCAAAAGCTTTGTTCGCCTAGTTGTGGGACTCGTAAGGTGAAAATATTTTACACTTTCAGAGTGGTAAAATCGAATAGTACAAACCATTAAATTCGGAAAATTCGCGAAAAGTCATAATCGGGGAGTCGGGACACGCAACACGAGAACGCGCCACACGACACGTTCTCATCCAAGCATGCTTTTTGAGGATCGGGAATATAAATTGAAGCATATAGTAGGAGTACTTATTCATCAACTCATCTATCTATCTCCCTCTTGAAATATCTCCCTTTCTCTCCAGTTTTCTGGCTGCGCACCACCTTCCGCCACCACCGACGTCGCCGCAAACCACTGCGAGCCACCGTTGCCATCGATGAACGGATCCCTCTGACCCCACTGTCCGACCTGACCTCTGATGACCCTTACCTGCCTCCGACGGTGGCTGTCCAAACTCTAGCATCGCCGTTTTCCGGCGACAACCTAATGTCGGTGATTTTTCCGGCTACCAGACCTTTTTTTTGGAAGAAAAGTTCTAGAGGACACCACCTTGGTCCTGATCATTTTCCGACTCATTTTAAGACGAATCGCTTCCCATATAAAATCCGACGCATCCGACTTTTTGGAAAAAAAATGTGATGTTTTAAACCACGCTTCGAAAGTGAGTTCATGACCCCGTTTTAAATCTTTTATAGTTTTCGGGGGAGAATACATGTTTAAAAATAGTATTTATTGTTTCTATAAACTAAAATAGTTATTTATTGTTTATATAAGTTGAATCTGTCATTTATCCATATTTAAACTATTGTTATGTAAAACTGATAAAGTACACTATCGTTACTCTGCTCACATAACTTGGATATTGTTTATACACTGTTGTTACTCTGTTCACATAACTTGAATAATAGTTATGCATTGTCGTTACTCTATCCATATAACTTATGAAACAGTTCTACAAATTTAAAACATTGGTTAAAAAGCATATATATTAGTTATGCATTGTTAAACTTTGGCCTGGTAACTCGACATTTAAGTTAAGACTACAATCATTTAGAACTACTTACTCAATGGTTTACATGAGACATGTCATCACACTAAGTGTAATACTTAGCACGAACCCTAAATTATAACCGTTAAATCTTAAGTGAACGAGAGAGTTATGTATAGATCTATACGAGTTGACACCTCCACCTGCAGTTGCTAGCTACAACCTCGACGATCAAGTCATGAGTGATAACTTTCTAAACATTTTGTAATGTCCCTAAAATACTAAGTAAAATCAAAATTTTTAATTACCAATCCAACATCCATTCATTCGAATAAAAAGATAATCAAAGTACTATAATGTATCCTCCAAACATCAATGAAAAATCAGAAAGATAGTTTGAAATAAACTCTGGGGTATGCAATGTGATCTGGTCGAGCTCTTCTCTTTCAAATTGTAAGTACCTGTTGTTGGATTAGGTGTCTAAGCCCATAACTATAATTGGTATAAACTTGAATTTATAGTAGTAATGTCCTTTTGGGTTGCCTTCAAACCTGGCAATGGAATAGGATGACTGTTAGAGAGAGAAGAATGATTTATTAATTTATTACTTGGTTGATAAATTAATTTGAAATAAAAATAAATGATTTAATTAATGTATTATGTGAATAATATATTAATTATTAAACATATAGTTTAATTAATATTTAATCAGAAATTAACTTGGAGTTAATTTTGGGATTAAAGGAATTAATTGATACTGCAAGGACTAAAGGTGACAATGTTTAATAGTTGAGCATTGAGCATTCTAGAACCTCCCTTAGAGGGGGGGGGGGACGAAATCTAGATGCTCCTAGGGTTTCCTTGGGCTCTAAGGGTTCCTTGCAAGTCTTAGGGAGGAAGTTAAGGGATTAGGGTTATCTAAGATACACCTGCCTTATCCTAAACCTTCCTTATCACCTATATAAACCCCTATAGGGTTGGATTTTGTAACACCCCAAGATTTTAGCAGGTATTTTTGAACCCTATTCTATCTTTACTTTGTCGATTATAGCCCTTGGGATTGGGAACGGATAGCCAAGACAAGTTTAAGGGCTAAGTTTGCAAATTTAGGCCATAAAGGGGGTACGCTGCGCGTACATAGGAGTACGCTAGGCGTATTAAGGTACACCTTAGTACGCTGGGCGTACACTTGTGTACGTTGGGCGTACTGATGTCTGTGAGAAACTCTAATATTTAGAGTTTGGGGCCTATATAAGGAACATAATGTACACTAACACCCTTTTACCTCAGCCTCCACAGATCAAACTCGTCTCTCTCTCAAACCCTAGCCTCCCCTTGGGATTGGGAACGGATAGCCAAGACAAGTTTAAGGGCTAAGTTTGCAAATTTGGGCCATAAAGGGGGTACGTTGCGCGTACATAGGAGTACGCTAGGCGTATTAAGGTACACCTTAGTACGCTGGGCGTACACTTGTGTACGTTGGGCGTACTGATGTCTGTGAGAAACCCTAATATTTAGAGTTTGGAGCCTTTATAAGGAACATAATGTGCACTAACACCCTTTTACCTCAGCCTCCACATATCAAACTCGTCTCTCTCTCAAACCCTAGCCTCCCCTTTGTTTGTTAAGCTCATTTTGGTGTTCTTGAAGGCCTTAAGAAGAAATCAATGCATCAAAGAGTTGAAGGAAGAGACCAAGTTTGTTGATCTGAAGTTAGTTTGTGCTAAAGAAGCTCCTAAAGGTATAAAGTTCCAAACTTTATGCTTATATGCTTAGATCTCATCATTTTACTTCATTAGAAGCCTTTCTTGTCCCAAAAGCCATAAAGTGGTGTATTTTGTGTTGTGGACGTAAAGAGCTGTCCTTCCAGGCTCTTGAAAGGACTTTGAGTAATAAAAATGAGGTCCCATAGGCTGTAGGTGTCCCATGCAAGATAAATAAGGTCTTAATGGATTAAGACCAACCATTTGGGACTTTATGGACGTCCAAACTGATAAAGTTCGTGACTTTATGGACCCTGGACATGTTAGGCCTCTGGATATGAGATTAGGACTTAAGTGCTTAAGCCATTAAGCACTTAATAAAGTTTTGTTAAGATATGGAGTACGCCCAACGTAAATCCAGTACGCCCAGCGTACTGGGTCAACCACCCCGATGGTGGTTAACATTTGGTAGCGTACGCCCAGCGTACCAGAGGAGTACGCCCCGCGTACATCCTCTATTGGACCTTTGATATTTGGGCTTTGGGTATTGGGCTGTTTATGGACTAAAGGGACTTGGGCCTTTGCTGGACTTAATGAATAAGATGTTTTGGGCCAGTTAGTGGTAGCGGATCATGGGTTTAGGCCCAATAAGGAGTTTGGGCCCAATTTAGTAAATTAGGCCAATAGTGGATTTATGTAAATGGGCTTCCAAGTTGAGGGCTTAGTGTGGGGCTTTGGCCGACAAAAGGAAATGGACTTAATAAGTTATGAGGACACTTAGTTAAGGGAGTAATGTTGGATATAAACCTAGTATTTAGATTGTTGTTACAATATAACAATCAAGGTATGCATTTTAATATAACAATCAAGGTATGTATTTTAATCCCTATTGTGTGAATTTGATTATAATACATAGAACCTAGGGTTTCTTCTTTTGTGTTCAAGTTGCATGTTCAATTAGAGAAAACGTAGATCCAATTCAATTTGGGTTGCATGCACACACATGATTGTATGTTTTGCTCAAAACCCATCAGTGGTATCAGAGCCTAGGAATTGTTTTTTATTGTATTTGATGCAATTGGTTGAGCTTGACAAAATTAGGGTTTATGGCAACTAAACCGTTGGCCTTGCAATTTTCGCAAATTAGGGTTTTATAACTCTAGTTTTTCGATTTTATGGTTAGGGTTTTAACCCTTTCCTTTGGCCTCAAATTTCGAAAATTAAGGGTTTCCCAACCCTTAGAATTTTCGAAAATAAGGCAAGGGATGAAGCCCTTGCCTTCCTCCCCAAGTCTAGTGATTTTCGAATATTTAGGGATAAGGATAAGGTTCATATTTTTAGGAATTATCTTGTTAATTGTTTAACTAAGATAATTTTATCCCTCCCATTTTCGAAAATTAGGGGATTGGGATTAGGTTAAATTATCTTGATTAATTTAATGGATAATCCTCAAACGATTTAATTAATAGATAATTATTAAATCAATTATTTTAATTTTTAAATTTAAATGAAATAGTTTAATTTTTCAAAATTTAAAATTAAAATTAAAACCCTAGTATTTTGAAAAGTTTAAAATACATCCTCATGGATTTTATTAATAAATTAATTAAGTGTTTAATTGAAAGACAATTGATAAATCCATAGATATGTTTAAATCCGTAACAACCCGTTACTTTCCGAGTCAACAAAAGTCAAAACCGATAAATAAAATTCGAGTCTTTATTTATTTCGTTAAGTTCGTAAAGACTAGAAAATAATTTTAATTATATAAATAAAGCTTATATAAGTTTATATAAGTTTTCGGAATCAAAAACACTCGAAAAACCTAGATTTTTCCCTTGAAACCGCAAACCTCGTGACAGCAAACTGTTTGTGGCCGAAAACCCTATTTGCGGCCGAAAATTCTCTTTGCGGCCGAAAACCCATCGAATATATGTGTTTCATCCGAAAACTTAGTCATTTTCTCACATTTTCACTCGAAAACACTCCCAATTCTGTCTCAAGTATCATCCAAGAACATTCGTATCATCAAGAACAATCTTTTGAATTTTCATATTTTTCACCAAGAACACCAAGAACAGCGTTCAAATCTTCAAGTGACCGAAAACAGCTCAGGACCGCAAACCTTTTACGGCCGAGAACCGTTTTCGGCTGAAAACTCCTTGGAACCGAAAACCCTTCAACAGTTGTGCAATTTTCGGTAACATATCCTAACACAAAAACAAGTGTTTTCTAACACTTTAATTAATGGTTTCACTTATTTAAATACAATTATGTGCTTAAATATTATTAGGATACCGTTAGTTCCGCGTACGTCAACTCGAGGGTCATCTTTCCAGTCTTGCTCTCCAACATGTACACATAAACAACTCTGAGTTCGTACCCCTACATTTTCACTGTTTTTGATGTTTTCAGGGGGGAATACAAGTAAAACACAAGGATTTTTGTGTTTTTATACAAACGATTTCAAACAGATTAAAAAGTTTTGCAATTGATACAAAATGAGAAATCACTACATTTTATAAAAATATTTAGATATTTTTATCCCTTTTGTAACATGCTGAGCATAAGGGTAGTTTTCAACATACAACCATAATTGCAAAGTTTTCAGTACAATACCTAACATACAATCAGACTATGGTTTATATTGTTTGGGAACACTACAAAACTTTTACAGAATTCAATATAAGAAACGGGAACATACATACAAACTATAATAGGTATAGTTTGGGATACATTACATGGTTTTACTAATTCAAGAGCTTTATACAGAAACAAACATATAAACTATGGTAGATATAGTTTATGATATACAATACTATTTTTCCGAATACAAGAGTACAATACTAAATAATTATTTAAGTATAATTATTTTTACTCTACAAGTTATACATACAGTTTCAAGTACAAGAGAACACTACAACACTACAAGTAAAATAGTTAACACATGGTTGTGAGGCACTACTTCGATTATATCTACCAGGGTACAAAACTAAATCCTATACAATATAACCAAAGTCTCATGGAGGGAGAGCGTGAGATTTGTGTATAGACCTATACGGGACTAACAATCCCACACCTGAACTGTTAGCTACAGTTAGGCCGGCAGGCATGGGGTGACAGATGTCATAACGTTTCCGACGCCTGAAGAACGTCGTAGAGGTCACTAGGTCATATCAAGCGTGGTTATACGAAACTCACAACAGTATAAACTAACCATAAGTTTACGGGATTTCAACTCTTCAATTAGTTTTATTTTAATTAATAGAACTACTATACACTACAACTAGAGGATTCCCTAGAGTACAAACACATGGTATTATTTTAAGTAATAAAACTACTATACATTACTGGTGGTATCTAGGGTTTTCATACAGAACAATATTATACATTTCTAGTGGTATCCAGGGTTTTCATACAGAACAATACTTTACATTACCGGTGATATCCAGGGTTTTATACAAAGGTTTTCATACGATACATTACTATACATAACTACAGGTGGTATCAAGGGATTTCATACAAGAGTTTTCATACAAAACAATACAATACAAAACAACTGGTGGTAACCAGGCATACATATAAAGATATTCATATATAATTACGGAATACAGTAACAAACATACGTTTTGGTCTTAAGGTCTAACACTTCTTTCACTACTAAAGAAAATATTGGATTTTCTTGAGAAACATACAAACATTTTCACAGATCCAAAGACAAGATTTCAATACAAAGACAAACTTATTAAGTCACCAACTTAAATGTTGATACACTTTCAAAACCACTTTTATTCTCAGGGAACCGGTAGACAGGTACACCCGCAGAGCTTTCAGTGTCACGTCTTTTATACTTTTGTTATACATTTTTGATGTCATACAAACTATGTATTGAAGAGATGTAAATACTATATTTGATCAATGTAATGGTTGTGTTTCCTTTGATTACTATTATGCAATTGTTGTGATACTGTACATGACGTCCTCCGCCCCCGAACGTTTTCGCCGTTCCGGTTTGGGGGTGTGACAGATTGGTATCAGAGCATTGTTTATAGTGAAATAAGTATATCAAATCTTACATGATATACAAGTATAAACACTAAGGGGCCGAAGCGCTCTGAACTAAAAGTTTACTTTTAAAATCTAAGTATTTTATAAGAAGTGTACAAGTATACATACATACCAGAACCAGTATCACAAGAAGAATAAAACAAAAGTATTTAGATGTTGAACACTATGGTTAAACCTGGATAGTTATGTAATCATCTCTGAGATAAATATAACCTGATCAACTATATTTATTTGAGATACGACAAACATGTGTTTGGGAGTGATAGTGGTGTTGCGACAAGTCTAAAACTTTCCAAACTCTATACAAAGGAAACAATAGAACAGAACATACAGTTAAAATACTATAGGAGTATTTTATAGCACTACCATACAAGAGCCAAACATGTGAAAACAAAGAACTCTTACTAATAGATCTATATTGCTAAGTGTATACATCTAAGTTATATATAAGTAAGATTTCATTGACTCGGAATAGGTGGTTTAACTTTACTTCCTGTTCCTTGTTTGGTTGTGGACTTCGATTAGGATCACTTAGTCGAAGGTCTATTTGATTTTAGTTATATATAGTTTGTGTACACTATATGATTATAGGGGAATCAAGAAGGAACCACACTATACAAATTCATTCCAAGTGTTGCTATTAATTTTGTGGCGATTGTTTACTTGTATTAGTAGACTACCTTTGTAAATCGCTTAATAGAACACTATAACTGTCAGGATAAGATATATCCCGTTCATTATCACCTGACTCATGACCTCTATAGAGGACTTATCGTTACTTTCTCTTCGACAAATCCACCACCGCCACCACCACCCTAATTTGACCCTGCTGTCTTCCAAGCAGCAGTAACCGCCGATGTGGCTGCTGCCATTTTGCTGATCAATAATAGCGGTACTAGCGGGTCGGGTAATGTTACCAATCCCCTTAACCTTGAAGCTAGCCAAGGACACCCGAAAGAGTGTTCCTATAAGGATTTCACAACCGCTAAACCCAAATCATTCGATGGCACTGGAGGTGTCATTGCCTTAATTCGTTGGTTCGAAAAGACCGAATCAATCTTTGAGATCTATGTGTGCCCCGAGTCGAGCAAAGTAAAATTTGCAGCATGCACCTTCACCAATAGAGCTCTAACCTGGTGGAACAGCCAAGTCAAATCCCCAACTCTTCCGGTAGCCAATGCTATGAGTTGGGACGATTTGAAGGAGTTAATGTTGGCTGAATACTACCCGAGGGTCGAGATGCAGAAACTGGAGCAGGAGCTCTGGAACCAGAAGATGAAGGGTTCCGACATCGCTACTTACACTGCGAGGTTTAGTGACCTGGATCTACTTTGTCCCGGGATGGTCACCCCGGAGAGCAAGAAAGTGGAGACGTACATTTGGGGACTAACTCCCCCAACTCAAGGGAATGTTCTGGCCGCTAAACCACTTACCTTAGACAGTGCCAAGCGTCTGGGCACAGACACTGATAGATCATGAAGATAGCCAAGACTCTGTGACAGTCATTCCTGAACAACCCAAGGAGAGTGGCAGCAAGAAAAAGTTCTGGAACAAAAGAAAGGGGCAAACTTCACAAGAGCCCTCGAAAAAACAGCAAATAGTGGCAGTCCATGCTGCTACCATTCCTGCTGCCGTTCCTACTACTTAGTCGATACGCTGGGAATCTGCCGACGTGTGAAAAATGCAATTTCCTTCATCACGAGCCTTGCCGTGAGATGCAGTACATTAATTGCAACAAAAAGAGGGCACACAACCCGTTTTTGCAAGACACCAGCACAACCAACCAACCAAACCCCTGGAGCTGGAGTAGGCCAAGCCTGTTATGGATGTGGCGAAATCGGGCACTACAAGAGGGATTGCCCGAAGGCAATAACTGCTAGCAACACAGGAAGAGTGCTGACAATGGGTCAGGAGGAAGCAGTAGTTGATCCTACCGTAGTCATGGGTACGTTCCTACTCGATAACTCTTATGCATGCATTCTGTTTGATAGTGGTGCAGAGAGGAGTTTCGTTAGCCATAAATTCAAACACCTACTCAAACACAAACCGCAATCACTAAACGAAACATTCACCGTCGAGATGGCTAACGGGAAGAAAGAGAGCACTAACGACATATTCATAGGCTGTACCCTTACTCTAAACGACCACTCTTTTTCCATTGACCTTATGCCAGTCTCCATAAAAAGCTTTGATGTCATCATCGACATGGATTGGTTGACCCCTAATTGTGCTGATATTCTTTGTTACGAAAAATTCGTTCGCCTTAATCTGCCAAATGGCGAAGCCCTTGTTATCTATGGAGACAAACTCAGTTCGAACCTTCGCATCATATCTTGCATCGAAGCCCAAAAATACCTGCAAAAAGAGTGTCACGCATTCTTAGCCCACATGATTAACGAAAAACAAGAAGTTAAATACCTTGAGAGCATCCAAAATTCTGTAACTTTCCTGATATCTTCCCCAAAGATCTTCCAGGAGTTCCTCCTGAACGCCAAGTCAAATTCCGAATCGACTTGATTCCTGGAGCTACCCCCGTAGCCAAATCCCCGTATCGTCTGGCTCCAGCAGAGATGTAGGAATTATCTAGCCAGCTAAACGAACTGCTCGGTAAGGGATTCATTAGACCAAGCTTCTCACCCTGGGTAGCACCGGTCCTGTTCGTTAAGAAGAAGGATGGATCTTTCGGAATGTGCATAGATTATCGCTAACTGAAGAAGCTTACTATTAAAAACCGATACCCTCTCCCGCGTATAGATTACCTCTTCGATCAACTCCAAGGAGCCAGCTACTTTTCAAAGATAGACCTGAGATCGGGGTATCACTAATTACGAGTCCATGAGAATGATGTTCCAAAAACAGAATTCCGAACTCGTTATGGACACTACGAGTTTGTAGTAATGCCCTTTGGTCTAACCAATGAACCCGTGATATTCATGGATCTAATGAATCGGGTGTGCCGACCCTTCCTAGAAAAATTCGTGATAGTATTCATAGACGATATACTTATCTATTCACGAAGCGAGGAAGAACATAGGCAGCACTTGAGACAAGTTCTAGAAACTCTACGGGCCGAGAAGCTATACGCGAAATTCTCAAAATGCAAGTTTTGGATTAGGAAAGTAAACTTCCTTGTTCACGTGGTCAGCAATGAAGGAATACACGTGGACCCTTCCAAAATTATGGCAATCGAGAATTGGTCAACACCAAGAACACCCACAGAAACCCGTCAATTCTTGGGTCTTGCTGGCTACTATCGTCGATTTATACAAAATTTCTCCAGAATCGCTAAACCGCTTACTACCCTGACTTAGAAGGGTGTAACCTTTAGTTGGGAAGAATGACAAGACACTGCGTTCCAGAAGCTGAAGCAAGCCCTGTGCAACGCACCAATCTTGTCTCTTTTAGAAAGAATTTCGGGACGAAATTCCCTCTGACGGGGGGATAATGTAACAACCCGTTACTTTCCGAGTCAACGAAAGTCAAAACCGATAAATAAAATTAGAGTCTTTATTTATTTCGTTAAGTTCGTAAAGATTAGAAAATAATTTAAATTATATAAATAAAGCTTATATAAGTTTATATAAGTTTCCGGAATCAAAAACAATCGAAAAACCTAGATTTTTCCCTTGAAACCGCAAACCTCGTGACATCAAACTGTTTGCGGCCGAAAACCCTGTTTGCGGCCTTAAAGCCACTTTGAGGACGAAAACTCTCTTTGCAACCGAAAACCCAACCGGATATATGTGTTTCATCCGAAAAATTAGTCATTTTCTCACTTTTTCACTCGAAAAATTAGTCATTCTCTCAAGTATCATCCAAGAACATTCATATCATCAAGAACAATCTTTTGAATTTTCATATTTTTCACCAAGACCAGCCTTCAAATCTTCAGGTGACCGAAAACAGCTCAGGACCGCAAACCGTTTACGGTCGAAAACTCCTTGGAACCAAAAACCCTTCAACACTTGTGCAATTTTCGGTAACATATCCTAACACAAAAACAAGTGTTTTCTAACACTTTAATTGATGGTTTCGCTAATTTAAATACAATTATGTGTTTAAATATTATTAGGATACCTTTAGTTCCGCGTACGTCAACTCGAGGGTCATCTTTCCAGTCTCGCTGTCCAACACGTACACATAAACAACTGTGAGTTCATACCCCTGCATTTTCACTGTTTTTGATGTTTTCAGGGGGAATACAAGTAAAATACAAGGATTTTTGTGTTTTTATACAAACGATTTCAAACAGATTAAAAACTTTTGCAATTGATACAAACCGAGAAATCACTACATTTTATAAAATATTCAGATATTTTTATCCCTTTTGTAACATGCTGAGCATAAGGGTAGTTGTCAACATACAACCATAATTGCAAAGTTTTCAGTACAATACCTAACATACAATCAGACTATGGTTGATATTGTTTGGAAACACTACAGAACTTTTACAGAATTCAATACAAGAAACGGGAATATACATACAAACTATAATAGGTATAGTTTGGGATACATTACATGCTTTTACTAATTCAAGAGCTTTATACAGAAACAAACATATAAACTATGGTAGATATAGTTTATGATATACAATACTATTTTTTCGAATACAAGAGTAGAATACAAAATAATTATTTAAGTATAATTATTTTTACTCTACAAGTTATACATACAGTTTGAAGTACAAGAGAACACTACAACACTACACGTAAACTTGTTAATACAGGGTTGTGAGGCACTACTTCGATTGTATCCACCATGGTACAGAACTAAATCCTATACAATATAACCAGAGTCTCTTGGAGCGAGAGGGTGAGATTTGTGTATAGATCTATACGGGACTGACAATCCCACACCTGAACAGTTAGCCACAGTTAGGCCGGCAGGCCTGGGTGACAAATGTCATAACGTTTCCGACGCCTGAAGAACGTCATAGAGGTCACTAGGTCATATCAAGCATGGTAATACGAAACTCACAACAGTATAAACTAACCATAACTTTACGGGATTTCAACTCTTCAATTAGTTTTATTTTAATTAATAGAACTACTATACACTACAACTGGAGGATTCCCTAGAGTACAAACACATGGTATTATTTTAAGTAATAAAACTACTATACATTACTTGTGGTATCCAGGGTTTTCATACAGAACAATATTATACATTTCTGGTGGTATCCAGGGTTTTCATACATAATAATACTATACATTAGTGGTGATATCCAGGGGTATCATACAAAGGTTTTCATACAGTACATTACTATACATAACTACTGGTGGTATCCAGGGATTTCATACAAGAGTTTTCATACAAAACAATACAATACAAAACTGCTGGTGGTAATCTGACATTCCCTCTTTCACGGCCAGAAAAGACCGATTTTGTTTATACTTTATAAAAATCAGAGTATCTCTTTTAATAAAAATGTTGCGGAATTTGTTCCTAGTAAAATATGATAAATACGTTATCAAAGCATTTACGAAGAAAAGTATTTTTATTCATTTTAAAACACTTGTTCCGCATAGTCACCAGGGTTTTGGCACTAAGTCTGAATAGTCGCCAGGGTTTATACAACAGGCACTAAGTCCGCATAGTCGCCAGGGTTTTGGCACCAAGTCTGCATGATCGCCAAGGTTTAGGCACCAAGTCTACATGATCGCCAGGGTTGAGAGTACACCGGGTGAACACATCGTTCACAACACCTACAGGTTGCGAGCCTACTAGTGTTCCACTGGACTGTCTAGAATAGTCTGTGGTTGTCATCCATACTCTGCTAGATGACGGGGACATCATTTGGGAAAAAGGCTTCTCACATCGTCCACCTCTCACTCTTACCTCATGGTCTATATCACCTCTCAACTGATCATCCAACTCATATTTAACCTACCCATGTTTACCCAACATATTATGTAGATATAAATACATATACAGTTTAAATCATATAAAACTTGTATAAAATCGTTTCTCCAGCATAAATAGCAAGTATACATATAATATGCACACATAGCACGTAATTTATATAAAATATTTCATATCTATGTGTAAGATGAAAGTAACTATGCACTCACTTGATAAGGTGGTGACTCGGTACTCGGACAGCGCTTCGTTACTCTTAAAACAATTTTCCTTTGACAAAACCTAGTATCATTACCACTAGAGTTTAGTCTAATATTCACCGAGATTAATTAATAGTCTAGCTATTATTGCTATTATATAAGCGTTAAACAATAATATTCAACCACTATGTAAAGACAGGGACCAGACATGGAACACCGAAGGGCATGATCATTTTGGCATATAGCACTTCTGAATCCAGCAACCCAAGCGGCCCTCCAAACCAGATTCCCCGTACCGCGAGTGGTTAAAAAGATATTACAACGACACTTATATAACCCATAATAATAGCCCAAATAATTATTATAAGGTCCTAACAACATTACTCTATATAAATAAAAACTATATTAAATATAGTATAGGCGTAGCTCACTTACAGCGTTTTTATTAAAAACCGGGCTTCGCTGGAGCAGCGTTTCCGAACCGAAAGCTTTTCTTCTCGGAGCTGTCGGGCGCTCCGTGGCTTCCTTCTCATGCTAGGAAGGTTCCCTAGACTTGGGAGGGGCTTAAGGAGGCTAGCGAGAAGTTAGAGAGAGAAAGAAAGGCTTATGGTGTGAAGAAAATATGAAGAGTTCACCCTTTATTTATAGGGATTTTATAGTAAAGTAGCCCCTAAGTTTCGTCCGTATCTTCCGTGTACGAGCTCTGTTTTCTACGTTCTTTATATCCACACGTTGGTATTTACGAGTACTACAACTTTCATTTAGACCCGGTCGACTAATTCTCCTTGTATCTCAGATTTACAAAAAGTGTATCGTATTTATCGCGCAAGAAGAGTAGCGACTAAGCTTCGTCTATATCTTTCGCAAACGAGCTCCGTTTCCGACGTTATTTATATCCAAGCGTTGGTATTTACGAGTACTACAACTTTCATTTAGACCCCATTGGCTAATTCTCATTCTATCTCGGATTTACAAAACTGTATCGAATTCGTTACGCTCGAAAAGTAGAGACTAAGCTTCGTCCATAACTTTCGCATACGAGCTCCGTTTGTGACGTTATTTATATCCACACGTAGGTAAAAATAAAATCTACAACTTTCCTTTTTACTCCGTCGGCTAATTCTCGACCGATCTTAAATTTAACAATAGGAGGATATTATACTGTTAAATGTCCGCGTAAAATTCATAACTTCTACATATCTTCCAATAAGTGTCATTAACTATCGCAAGCCTCCTCGTTTCCTCCGTTTACTCAATTCGCTACGATCCTTCACCATGACGTTACGTTCACGGAAACATGCGTTCAGCATATCGGGACGAGAATATAGATAGAGGAAGATTTAGACGTTTAATCCTCCTTATTACTCCGAAAAGTTACATGCCATTTCTAATATCGTAATTAAACATTTAGAAATATGAACACATAAATTTTCCAGATCCGGTCGGCAACAGACCATAGATCCGATCTGTGACATCCCCTAATTTCTCGGCCAGAAAAGACCGATTTAATTTATGCTTTTTAAAATAAAATCAGAGAAATCTTTTCAAAAGATGTTGCAGAATTGGTCCCCAAATAACATATGATAAAAGTTTATCAAAACCCTTCTTTAAAAAGGTATATATTTCCCATATATATATATATATATATATATATATATATATATATATATATATATATATATATATATATATATATATATATATATATATATATCAAAACTCGGGATGTCATGTTCCGATACAGATGAAAATCATAAACAAGACATTATAAGCCTTTCAACAGTTATTTACAACTACTGGCCTATAATCAAAAATCTCTCATCGTCCTCCGACTATGCTCGGGGTCCACTACCTGTAATCATAAAAAGTTGAGTGGGTCAGGCTTGGGAGCCTGGTGAGCATATAGGGTTTTCAACCCACAATAACAATAACATATTAAGTTCACCAATCAACAATAACCCTGATTACCCATTCCCGTTGTCCTCACTTTACGTCCCTAAACACCTAACACAAGGGACTTAGCCTAAGGAATATTATCGGGTTGGATACTACTGCTAAGGGGACTCCTCAGCCATACATGTCCTAAAGGCAACCATGAGGGGGATTGGAGTACACCAATGAACATTTAGTTCATCAACACCTACAAGTTGCGAACTTGCTAGTGTACCACTGGACTGTCTAGAAAGGTCCGTGATCGTCATCAATACTCCGCTAGACAACTACAACGATAACACCAACAACAACACCGACACCGAGGCCTCTCATCATTTTTAACACCCACCGACTATTTTGTCTACCCATGTTTTACCCAACATATTTGTAGATAAAATACATATACAGTTTAAAACTTGTATAAAACATCAATTCAACAGTCACCTCAAATAAACAATTAACATATTTACACATAACACGTATTTTAAGGTAAATACTTCATATCTATGTGTAAATTGAAAGTAAATACACACTCACATGATTTGATGATAATCGGGCAGCAATTCGTTTCCTAAAACGTTCGTTTCTAATAAAACCGGGAGTTTTATTGAGAAACCGAGCTCTGCAAAAGTCGGGCTTCGAAACCGAAAAGATAAATTTTCCGGGCTTCACGGGCACTTCGTGGCGTATTCCGGGGCTTATAATTGATATCGGGGCTTCGGGGGATGATAATATGAAAGAAATACGGAGAAAGGGGATAAAAATTACAAGTTTTCAAAATACCCCCAGGAGGTCTCGCACCCCCTATTTATAGGGGCCGAAGCTCCTGATCCAACCGCTGAGAAGAGGCCACGCGTCGCTGATCTGGAGTTCGCAGGGGAAGGCTCGCACGAGGCTCGCACCTGCGAAGGCTTGCTGGCAGCCTCCTACTCGACCGAGGTCTACTGGTCTGAAGTCGGTTCTGGTGGTGGGGTCCGCAGGCGAGGGTGCGCAGATGGCAGCACGTGCGAGGGCCTCGGTGGCGGTTGCTGTTTGGACCGCGGACTCGCAGTCCATGTGCGAGGCTCGGAATCGTGGCGTGCGAGGTTCGGATTGGGCCTCCCTTCGGTCAAATCAGAATCCGACACGTGGCTTCGCATGACTCACCATTTCGGACACGTGGCACATGCGAGGCGAGGGTGATGTGGCAACTCGTGACTATGCGAATTTTCTCGGTTTTTGTGCAAAAACTTCTAAAATCCATAACTTTCGCATACGAGCTCCGTTTTTTACGTTCTTTATATGCGCGTGTAGGTAAAATTACGCTCTACAACTTCCGTTTAGACTTCGTCGGCTAATTTTGACTTTAATTTTTATATTATTATTTTTAACAGACCGGGACAGGAAATTCGTTAAAAATCCATAACTTCTTCATCCGACGTCCGTTTTCGTCAGACTTTTTACCGTTGTGCTACTATTTACGAGACCTTCGATTCTCGCTTAGGTCGTGTCGGCTAAAAATCACTCGATCAAAAATTCGAGTTTTTAGCTGTCTACTGCTAAGCTGAAACTTTGAAAAATCATAACTTCCTCATGCGAAGTCAGATTTGGGCGTTCTTTTTATCGAACTTCTCGGTTTAACGAACACTACGATTTTCGTTTAGATCACTAAGGCTAAAAAGTAGTTTATCGAAAACTCACTTTTTACGACATTCAGCACCGAGCCGGTTTTGTCGTGAAATTTCGACAGGTCATAACTTCTTCGTTATAACTCGGATTTCGGCATTCTTTATATATCCGTAATCCTTGTCACGACCCCTATAACTTTCTTAATAGATATCGGCTTTATCTAAAATTTAATTTTGACGCACATTTTTATTCTTAATTAATTAACTCCTAGTAATTAAGCATAAAACACATAAAACACATAAAATTCACATAATTCCTTTTTCATTTCTTCAAAATGAGTTACAAAGGTTAACCTAGACTATCACCTTAATATTAATGCCTAGGCTAGAAACACGAGTGTTACAATTCTCTCCCCCTTAGGATGATTCCGTCCCCGGAATCACATATCACCAAACAACTGCGGGTAGCGACTCATCATGTCACTCTCCGGTTCCTAGGTGAGATTTGGTCCATTCGTATGTTTCCAGCGCACAAGCACTAAATCAACCATCTTGCGTCGCAACTTCATAGTCTTGCGGTCAACTATTGCCTCAGGTTCTTCAATCAACCTTTTGTTTTCATCCACCTTTAACTCAGAAATCGGAATTATGTCGGGCACATCTCCCGTGAATTTCCTCAAATAACACACATGAAATGTGTTATGAATACCCTCCAGTTCTTCCGGTAATTCTAGCTTGTAAGCTTGATTCCCGATCCTCTGAAGAACTTTAAATGGTCCAATAAACCTTGGACTCAACTTTCCCCTTTTACCAAATCTTATAAGTCCCTTCCACGGCGAGACTTTAAGTAAAACCGAATCTCCAACTTCGAAGGATATCAGTTGTCTTTTCTTCTCAGCATAGCTCTTTTGTCGATCTTGAGCAGCTAACATCCTCTCCCTTATCACTTTCAACTTTTCAGCAGTTTGATGGACTATTTCAGGTCCCATAAACTGCTTTTCCCCAGCTTCCAGCCAACATGATGGTGTTCGACACTTTTCCCCATACAAAGCGTGATAAGGTGCTATCTTAATGCTTGAGTGGAAACTATTATTATAGGAAAATTCTACTAGAGGTAAGTGTCCATCCCAGTTATCTTGGAATTCTAGGGTTCATGCTCTCAGCATATCCTCCAATGTTTGAATCGTTCGTTCGCTCTGACCATCGGTTTATGGATGGTAAGCTGTACTCAAACACAACTTGGTACCCAATTCCTCTTGTAGACTCCTCCAAAACCTTGAGGTAAAACGGCTGTCACGATCGGATACAATCGTTAACGGAACACTGTATAGCCTCACAATTTCCTTCACATAAGAATTCGCAAGTTTATCCATAGACCATTTCTCGTTAGCGGCTATGAACTGCGCACTCTTAGTGAAGCGATCAACGACCACCCAAATCATGTCGTGATCGTTCCTTGTTCTGGGCAGTTTAGTCACAAAATCCATGGTAATGTCCTCCCATTTACCCATGGGTACAGGTAAAGGTTCTAAACTCCCATACGGTTTCTGATGTTGTGCCTTAACCCTAGCACAAGTTACACACTCAGCCACATACTTAGCAACATCGAGCTTCATCGTCGGCCACCAGTAATAGGGTTTTAGGTCCCTATACATTTTCGTACTGCCGGGATGAATCGAGTACATGGTTTTGTGAGTTTCTTCCATCAGAAGACCTCTTACTCCTCCCATCTTAGGTAGCCATATCCTATCTTTGAATACCTTCAATCATTGACCGTTTGTATCAAACACCAACGTTTTACCCAAACGTTCCTCCTTCCGGTCATTTTTCTCTAAAGCTTCCTCCTGAGCTTTCTTTATACTTTCCACAATTGTAGAGACAACTTCAATCTTCAGCGCTCTTAGCCTTCTCTTTTCAAGATTTACCTTCCGACTCAGAGCATCAACAACAACATTTGCTTTACCAGGGTGGTAAAGTATCTCACAGTCGTAGTCCTTGAGTAGTTCCAGCCAGCGCCGCTGTCTCATGTTCAATTCCTTCTGATTAAAGAGATATTGAAGACTCTTATGATCAGTGAAAAGTTTACACTTAGTACCATAAAGATAATGCCTCCATATCTTTAAGGCTAATACTACCGCTGCCAACTCCAGATCATGAGTTGGGTAGTTCTTTTCATGCTCTTTCAACTCCCTCGATGCATATACTATCACTTTATCCCTTTGGGTCAGAACGCATCCTAACCCAACTCCAGAGGCATCACTATAGACTGCAAAGTCATCAACTCCTTCAGGTAACGAAAGAATCGGTGCTTCACACAATCTCTTCTTTAATTTCTCAAAGGCTTCCTTATGCTTCTCATTCCAAGCATAAGTAGCTCCTTTGTGGGTCAAAGCTGTTAATGGAGTAGCGATCGAAGAAAAGCCTTGGATAAATCGGCGATAATATCCGGCTAATCCTAAAAAGCTTCGAATCTCCGTGGGACTTTTTGGTTGTTCCCACTTCATCACAGCTTCAATCTTTGCTGGGTCAACCATTATTCCGTCTTGGTTAACCACATAACCCAAAAATTGGACTTCTTGAATCCAAAATTCACATTTGGATAACTTTGCGTACATCTTCTCCTTTTTCAGAACTTCTAGCACTTCACGCAGATGCTTCTCATGCTCCTGCTTGCTTTTCGAATAGATCAAGATATCGTCTATGAATACTATCACAGATTTATCAAGGTATGGTTTATAAACCCTGTTCATCAAATCCATGAAAGCTGCTGGGGCATTGGTTAATCCGAACGACATAACCAAAAATTCATATTGTCCATATTTTGTTCTGAACGCGGTCTTGTCGATATCCTGCTCCCTCACCTTTAGTTGATGGTACCCCGACCTAAGATCGATCTTCGAAAAATAGCTCGATCCTTGCAACTGATCGAACAAGTCATCGATCCTCGGCAACGGGTACTTGTTCTTTATCGTCGCTTTATTCAGCTCTCTGTAATCGATGCACATTCTCATGCTCCCGTCTTTCTTCTTTACAAATAACACAGGGGCTCCTCAGGGTGATGAACTAGGTCGAATGAAACCTTTGTCCAATAACTCCTGAAGTTGTGTCATAAGTTCTTTCATTTCGGTTGCCGCTAATCGATAAGGTGCTTTGGCTATTGGCGTCGTTCCTGGTAACAAGTCGATACAGAATTCTACTTGTCGATCAGGGGGCAATCCGGGAAGATCTTCGGGAAAGACTTCCAGATAATCACATACCACTGGAATATTCTGCACCTCCTTCTTTTCCTTCTGAGCATCGATCACGAATGCTAGATATGATGTACACCCCTTGGCCAAACACTTTCTGGCTTTCATTAAGGAAATGATTCCAGAATTTACTCTGCGTTTGTCTCCATACACCATAAACGACTCTTTCCCTGGCGGGTTTACTTTTACTATCTTCTTACTACACAATATTTCGACATCATTGGCGCTAAGCCAATCCATTCCTAAAACTATGTCGAAACCATTTAACTCGATAGGCAATAATTCCTCGTGGAACTTATTCCCATCCAAGTCAATGATGATGTTTTTCATACGATAGCTAACAGGTACAAACTTGCCACTAGCAATTTCGACTAATAAAGCATTAACTAGTCTATCAACAGGCAAAGCTAGTTTTCTACCAAATTCATGCGATATAAAGGAGTAATTGGCTCCAGAATCAAACAAAATTTGGGCAGGCAATTCGTTTACGAGAAAGGTACCTGAAGCGACATCGGCTTCTTCTTTCGCAGCTTCGAGTGTCATCTGAAAGGCTCTCGCCTTCGGCTTTGGTGGCAGATTGGGTTTTGCTGCGTCCTTCTTCTTTGGGCAATCCCTCAAAATATGCCCTTCTTCATGGCACCCATGACAGACGTTATTAGTGAAGGTGCAATTATTGGCATAATGCCCTGGCTTTCCACACTTGTAACAAGTGATTTCCACGCTGCACTTCCCAGCATGTTTCTTCTTGCACCTGTCACACCATTTGGCTTCGGCTCCTCCTCCGAATTTTCTCGAACCAGACTTCGAGAATTTGTTCTTTTTATTGGAACCTGACGTTCCTTCAAACTTTCTCTTTTCGCCAAATTCAACCTTGCTGGCGGCTCTCCCCTTGATCATATCTTCAACAGACTTGGCAGCCCAGATAGCTGCCTCCAAAGTAAGTGCCTGACGTACTGGCACCGCATACTCCCATGGAAGTCCCTTTGCGTACCTGTCAATTTTCGCCAGCTCATCTGGGACAATACGCAAAGCAAACTTCATTTTGTCTGTGAAGTTATTTGTATACTCGTCAACAATCATACTCCCCTTCTGCAACGTTAGAAATTGGTTTTCTAACTCAAGTACGTTTTGGGCCGAGCAGTACTTGCGCTTAAAGTGCACCAAGAACTCTGCCCAAGTCATTTGCAGTGGCTCATTAGGGCTTAAGGTTTTCCCCAATGTGTTCCACCAATGAGCAGCACTACCCCTGAACTGACGTACTGCAAAGGTAGTTTGTAACTTGCCTTGGCAATCACAAGTCATGAAAGCCAACTCCATTTCCGAGATCCAATCCATTACTCCGACATGATCTTCTTTTCCAGTGAAGGTCGATGGCTTGCAAGTCATAAAGTCCTTATACTTGCACCCATTTCTCTCCACTCTACCCTTGTGGTTATTCCTCCCAACCACAAGCGGTTCACTATGACCAACCGATCTGCTGTTGTTCCCTTCTTCAGATCGATCGTCATTTAGTTCACGTTGTTCAACAGGAACTGAAGGTTCATCCCTGTTGTTCAGCAACATTTGCCTCAACTCCTCCCTCTGTTCAGCCATCATGGTCTGAATCACATCTCGTACTCCAGCCATGGTGATGGGTTCGGGTGCAACTCCTACTATAGGCACCTGTTCCACCACTTGAGGTTGAGGTTGTTGGTTTGCATTTCCCGCTCCACTTCGAGTTCTTGCCATTACAATCTATATACCGAATAAGGAGAATTTAGGTCTTTATCCTTGTTAGACATGTCAATTCCCTTATCACTCCGAAACGTTTACATGTTAGTTCTAATCTCGTAATCATACGCTTAGAATCCCACACACATAAGGTTTCCAGATCCGGTCGGCAACAGACCCTAGATCCGAACAAATAATGGCATATATGGCAACATATAGCATTTAGCACATAAAGGCATTTTAGGCACCTTTCCTAAAATAAACTAGTGCTCATGTCTAAAATATGGTAGACACTCACCTCACAATAATCACTTAGCATTCTAAGCTTAAGTCTAGAAATCGTAGGATATTTCTTAGTTCGCTTAAACTAATGCTCTGATACCAACTGTGACATCCCCTAATTTCTCGGCCAGAAAAGACCGATTTAATTTATGCTTTTTAAAATAAAATCAGAGAAATCTTTTCAAAAGTTGTTGCGGAATTGGTCCCCAAACAACATATGATAAAAGTTTATCAAAACCCTTCTTTAAAAAGGTATATATTTCCCATATATATATATATATATATATATATATATATATATATATATATATATATATATATATATATATATATATATATATATATATATATATATATATCAAAACTCGGCATGTCATGTTCCGATACAGATCAAAAGCATAAACAAGACATTATAAGCTTTTCAACAGTTATTTACAACTACTGGCCTATAATCAAAAATCTCTCATCGTCCTCCGACTATGCTCGGGGTCCACTACCTGTAATCATAAAAAGCTGAGTGGGTCAGGCTTGGGAGCCTGGTGAGCATATAGGGTTTTCAACCCACAATAACAATAACATATTAAGTTCACCAATCAACAATAACCCTGATTACCCATTCCCGTTGTCCTCACTTTACGTCCCTAAACACCTAACACAAGGGACTTAGCCTAAGGAATATCATCGGGTTGGATACTACTGCTAAGGGGACTCCTCAGCCATACATGTCCTAAAGGCAACCATGAGGGGGATTGGAGTACACCAATGAACATTTAGTTCATCAACACCTACAAGTTGCAAACTTGCTAGTATACCACTGGACTGTCTAGAAAGGTCTGTGATCGTCATCAATACTCCGCTAGACAACTACAACGATAACACCAACAACAACACCGACACCGAGGCCTCTCATCATTTTTAACACCCACCGACTATTTTGTCTACCCATGTTTTACCCAACATATTTGTAGATAAAATACATATACAGTTTAAAACTTGTATAAAACATCAATTCAACAGTCACTTCAAATAAACAATTAACATATTTACACATAACACGTATTTTAAGGTAAATACTTCATATCTATGTGTAAATTGAAAGTAACTACACACTCACATGATTTGATGATAATCGGGCAGCAATTCGTTTCCTAAAACGTTCGTTTCTAATAAAACCGAGAGTTTTATTGAGAAACCGAGCTCTGCAAAAGTCGGGCTTCGAAACCGAAAAGATAAATTTTCCGGGCTTCACGGGCACTTCGTGGCGTATTCCGGGGCTTATAATTGATACCGGGGCTTCAGGGGATGATAATATGAAAGAAATACGGAGAAAGGGGATAAAAATGACAAGTTTTCAAAATACCCCCGGGAGGTCTCGCACCCCCTATTTATAACTTTTTCATCCGACGTCCGTTTTCGTCAGACTTTTTACCGTTGTGCTACTATTTACGAGACCTTCGATTCTCGTTTAGGTCGTGTCGGCTAAAAATCACTCGATCTAAAATTCGAGTTTTTAGCTGTCTACTGCTAAGCTGAAACTTTGAAAAATCATAACTTCCTCATACGAAGTCAGATTTGGGCGTTCTTTTTATCGAACTTCTCGGTTTAACGAACACTATGATTTTCGTTTAGATCACTAAGGCTAAAAAGTAGTTTATCGAAAACTCACTTTTTACGACATTCAGCACCGAGCCGGTTTTGTCGTGAAACTTCGACAGGTCATAACTTCTTCGTTATAACTCGATTTCGGCATTCTTTATATATCCGTAATCCTTGTCACGACCCCTATAACTTTCTTAATAGATATCGGCTTTATCTAAAATTTAATTTTGAGGCTCATTTTTATTCTTAATTAATTAACTCCTACTAATTAAGCATAAAACACATAAAACACATAAAATTCACATAATTCCTTTTTCATTTCTTCAAAATGAGTTACAAAGGTTAACCTAGACTATCACCTTAATATTAATGCCTAGGCTAGAAACACGAGTGTTACACGATCAAATAATAACATCATAAAACATCACCATTCATTTAGCACATAAAAGCATGTTAGAAATTTTCCCTAAATTAGCTAGCGCTTGTGTCTATTCAGGTGCAATACCTAAATTTATTAGACACACTCCTCATAATCATTGCTTACCATTCTAAGTTTAAGTCTAGAAATAAATCCTTATTCCTAGTTCGCTTAAACTATTGCTCTGATACCAACTGTGACATCCCCATTTTCACGGCCAGAAAAGACCGATTTTGTTTATGCTTTATAAAAATCAGAGTATCTCTTTTAATAAAAATGTTGCGGAATTTGTTCCCAGTAAAACATGATAAATACGTTATCAAAGCATTTACGAAGAAAAATATTTTTATTCATTTTAAAACATTTGGGATGTCATCGTCAATACAGAAACATAAGCATAAACAGAACTTACATTCATTATCACTAGTGATTTACATGTCCTTAATCTCTCAGTGTTATGTGACTTCATATCAACACCTGTGATATAAATAAGCTTGAGTGGGTCAGGTTGGGAAACCTGGTGAGTACATAGGGTTTTCAACCCACAATAATATAACTATATTATATTTAATCATCAAACAATTAACCCAATTACCCATCCCCATTATCTTCTTTACTCTTAAGGATCTACCCTAAGAATCAATTATTCCTCGTTCATTCATTCCTAAGGATCATCCTAAGGAATCGGCATGAAGTCCATCGTCACCGGGGGTTTAGGCAGTAAGTCTGTATAGTCGCCAGGGTTTATACAACAGACACTAAGTCTACATAGTCGCCAGGGTTTAGGCACTAAGTCTGCATAGACGCCAGGGTTTATACAACAGGCACTAAGTCCGTATAGTCGCCAGGGTTTTGGCACTAAGTCTGCATATTCGCCAGGGTTTATACAACAGGCAATAAGTCCGCATAGTCGCCAGGGTTTTGGCACCAAGTCTGCATGATCGCCAAGGTTTAGGCACCAAGTCTGCATGATCGCCAGGGTTGAGAGTACACCGGGTGAACACATCGTTCACAACACCTACAGGTTGCGAGCCTTCTAGTGTTCCACTGGACTGTCTAGAATAGTCCGTGGTTGTCATCCATACTTTGCTAGATGACGGGGACATCATTTGGGAAAAAGGCTTCTCACATCGTCCACCTCTCACCCTTACCTCATGGTCTATATCACCTCTCAACTGATCATCCAACTCATATTTAACCTACCCATGTTTTACCCAACATATTATGTAGATATAAATACATATACAGTTTAAATCATATAAAACTTGTATAAAATCGTTTCTCCAGCATAAATAGCAAGTATACAGATAATATGCACACATAGCACGTAATTTATATAAAATACTTCATATCTATGTGTAAGATGAAAGTAACTATGCACTCACTTGATAAGGTGGTGACTCGGTACTCGGACAGCGCTTCGTTACTCTTAAAACAATTTTCCTTTGACAAAACCTAGTATAATTACCACTAGAGTTTAGTCTAATATTCACCGAGACTAATTAATAGTCTAGCTATTATTGCTATTATATAAGCGTTAAACAATAATCTTCAACCACTATGTAAAGACAGGGACCAGACATGGAACACCGAAGGGCATGGTCATTTTGGCATATAGCACTTCTGAATCCAGCAACCCAAGCGGCCCTCCAAACCAGATTCCCCGTACCGCGAGTGGTTAAAAAGATATTATAACGACACTTATATAACCCATAATAATAGCCCAAATAATTATTATAAGGCCCTAATAACATTACTATATTTAAATAAAAGTTATATTAAATATAGTATAGGCGTAGCTCACTCACAGCGTTTTTATTAAAAACCGGGCTTCGCTGGAGCAGCGTTTCCGAACCGAAAGTTTTTCTTCTCGGAGCCGTCGGGCGCTATGTGGCTTCCTTCTCGTGCTAGGGAGGTTCCCTAGACTTGGGAGGGGTTTAGGGAGGCTAGAGAGAAGTTAGAGAGAGAAAGAAAGGCTTATGGTGTGAAGAAAATATGAAGAGTTCACCCCTTATTTATAGGGATTTTATAGTAAAGTAGCCCCTAAGTTTCGTCCGTAGCTTCCGTGTATGAGCTCCATTTTCTACGTTCTTTGTATCCACAGGTTGGTATTTACGAGTACTACAACTTTCATTTAGACCCCGTCGACTAATTCTCTTTCCATCTCATATTTACAAAAACTGTGTCGTATTTATCGCGCACGTAGAGTAGCGACTAAGCTTCGTCCATATCTTTCGCAAACAAGCTCCGTTTCCGACGTTATTTATGTCCACGCATTGGTATTTACGAGTACTACAACTTTCATTTAGACCCGATTGGCTAATTCTCATTCTATCTCGGATTTACAAAACTGTATCGAATTCGTCGCGCTCGAAAAGTAGAGACTAAGCTTCGTCCATAACTTTCGCATACAAGCTCCGTTTTTGACGTTATTTATATCCACACTTAGGTAAAAATTAAATCTACAACTTTCCTTTTTACTCCGTCGGCTAATTCTCGACCGATCTTAAAGTTAACAATTGGAGGAGATTATACTGTTAAATGTCCGCGTAAAATTCATAACTTCTACATACAGACTCCGTTTTTGTCTGTCTTTTTACCTTTGAGTTCCTATTAATGAGATATTCAACTCTCATTTAGGTCGCGTAGGCCAAAAACCGCTCGAACCAAAAGTTCGAGTTTCGGGTCGTACACTGCTATGTCAAATCTTATAAAATTCATAACTTCCTCATATGAAGTCAGATTTGGGCGTTCTTTTTTTGTATGTTCTCGGTTTAACGTATACTACAAATTTTGTTTAGATCACTAAGGCTAAAAAGTATTTTACCGTAAATTCACTATTTACGTCTCCCGGTGTCGTGCTGGTTTTGCCGTAAAACTTCTACGGGCCATAACTTCTTCGTTATAACTCGGATTTCGGCGTTCTTTATATGTACGGAACCCTTGTAACATATACTACAACTTGGTTAAGATTAATCCTTCTAAATAATCTTCCATAAAAAACTCATTTTTGATGCTCATCGTCTCTAAATTGACTAGCCCGGATCTGCGGGCGTTACAATTATCCCCCCCTTAGGATGATTACGTCCCGGAATCATCAACGAAACATGGCTGTATAATGACTCCGTACGTTATCTCTTTATCCTAGGTAATAATCGTAACTTATATGTTCCTTCGAATGAATATCTATCTCTGGGACTTCTTACAACATACGATGCTTGATCTTTCACCCGCTCTTCATACTATGTTGTAACCTTCGAGTTACAAACTCAATACTTATTGGAGACTCCTTCTTCTTCTTAATGAACTTAAGATAAGTTCTCTAATTACTACAATGGACCGATATGTCATCTTCTAATGACCTATCATCGTATGTTGCAACGCTTAGACTCAGGTCTCTTAGAGTCTTCCAGAACAAACAATACTTTCCTTCATGTTCTAATCTCATCTTAAAAGGTAGCATTTGTAGCTACAAGAAACCATCGCGATACCTCTATTGATCGCTTTGATTAATTCTTCCGGCTTAAGTCAGGTGCTACATCGAACTTGGTTCTCGAAACCACGTAACATACTCGTCGTTGTCGGACTCAATTTGGTATGACCACTAGGGTCAGAATAATAATCATCTTCTTAGTCATTACCCAAACAATGGTAACGACATACTTGAACAAAACGAAATCAATTACTAGCTTCTTGGTAACCCTGTGACTTTCCCCGATCCAAGTGTGAGTCATGTGCTTCCGATAGTATAGGCCTCTACTACCATTCACACCTACTCATACTCCTCCCAAGTATTGTCTCCCAGTTTTCCAAGTTATTATCACAAAAACAATACAAATGTGTCCAAACAATCACAAAATTTTCCCTAGGCTCTACTAGGACTTCTTCCATTCGTATATTCAATCATCAATTTTGCTTCAACTCGGTTGGTGGTGGAAATGCCATACGATGGGATAACTTCATGGATTATACCAAAAGTTCTTTCCTTCTGCTAATCGAAAGTGTACTTTTCCCGTACTACACGTATTATTTATTAGACACACTCTAAAGGCAAGATACCTCTCTTACGATATCTTCCAATAAGTGTCATTAACTATCGCAAGCCTCCTCGTTTCCTCCGTTTACTCAATTCGCTACGATCCTTCACCATGAGGTTACATTCACGGAAACATGCGTTCAGCATATCTGGACGAGAATATAGATAGAGGAAGATTTAGACGTGTAATCCTCCTTATTACTCCAAAAAGTTACATGCCATTTCTAATATCGTAATTAAACGTTTAGAAATATGAACACATAAATTTTCCAGATCCGGTCGGCAACAGACCATAGATCCGATCAAATAATAACATCATAAAACATCACCATTCATTTAGCACATAAAAGCATGTTAGGCATTTTCCCTAAATTAGCTAGTGCTTGTGTCTATTCAGGTGCAGTACCTAAATTTATTACACACACTCCTCATAATCATTGCTTAGCATTCTAAGTTTAAGTCTAGAAATAAATCCTTATTCCTAGTTCACTTAAACTAATGCTCTGATACCAACTGTGACATCCCCATTTTCACGGCCAGAAAAGACCGATTTTGTTTATGCTTTATAAAAATCAGAGAATCTCTTTTAATAAAAATGTTGCGAAATTTGTTCCCAGTAAAACATGATAAATACGTTATCAAAGCATTTACGAAGAAAAATATTTTTATTCATTTTAAAACATTTGGGATGTCATCGTCAATACAGAAACATAAGCATAAACAGAACTTACATTCATTATCACTAGTGATTTACATCTCCTTAATCTCTCAGTGTTATGTAACTTCATATCAACACCTGTGATATAAATAAGCTTGAGTGGGTCAGGTTGGGAAACCTGGTGAGTACATAGGGTTTTCAACCCACAATAATATAACTATATTATATTTAATCATCACACAATTAACCCAATTACCCATCCCCATTATCTTCTTTACTCTTAAGGATCTACCCTAAGAATCAACTCTTCCTCGTTCATTCATTCCTAAGGAATCGGCACGAAGTCCATCGTCACCGGGGGTTTAGGCACTAAGTCTGCATAGTCGCTAGGGTTTATACAACAGGCACTAAGGGCGCATAGTCGCCAGGGTTTAGGCACTAAATCTGCATAGTCGCTAGGGTTTATACAACAGGCACTAAGTCCGCATAGTCGCCAGGGTTTAGGCGCTAAGTCTGCATAGTCGCCAGGGTTTATACAACAGGCACTAAGTCCGCATAGTCGCCAGGGTTTTGGCACGAAGTCTGCATAGTCGACTGGGTTTATACAACAGGCACTAAGTCCGCATAGTCGCCATGGTTTTGGCACCAATTCTGCATGATCGCCAAGGTTTAGGCACCAAGTCTGCATGATCGCTAGGGTTTAGAGTACACCGGGTGAACACATCGTTCACAACACCTACAGGTTGCGAGCCTGCTAGTGTTCCACTGGACTGTCTAGAATAGTCTGTGCTTGTCATCCATACTCTGCTAGATGACGGGGACATCATTTGGGAAAAAGGCTTCTCACATCGTCCACCTCTCACCCTTACCTCATGGTGTATATCACCTCTCAACTGATCATCCAACTCATATTTCACCTACCCATGTTTTACCCAACATATTATGTAGATATAAATACATATACAGTTTAAATCATATAAAACTTGTATAAAATCGTTTCTCCAGCATAGATAGCAAGTATACAGATAATATGCACACATAGCACGTAATTTATATAAAATACTTCATATCTATGTGTAAGATGAAAGTAACTATGCACTCACTTGATAAGGTGGTGACTCGGTACTCGGACAGCGCTTCGTTACTCTTAAAACAATTTTCCTTTCACAAAACCTAGTATCATTACCACTAGAGTTTAGTCTAATATTCACCAGACTAATTAATAGTGTATCTATTATTGCTATTATATAAGAGTTAAACAATAATCTTCACCCACTATGTACAGACATGGGCCACACATGGAACACCGGAGGGCAGGATCATTTTGGCATATAACACTTTTGAATCCAGCAACCCAAGCGGTCCTCCAAACCAGATTCCCCGTACCGCAAGTGGTTAAAAAGATATTATAACGACACTTATATAACCCATAATAATAGCCCAAATAATTATTATAAGGTCCTAATAACATTACTATATTTAAATAAAAGTTATTATTAAATATAGTATAGGCGTAGCTCAGTTACAGCGGGTTTTATTAAAAACCGGGCTTCGCTGGAGCAGCGTTTCCGAACCGAAAGCTTTTCTTCTCGGAGCCGTTGGGCGCTCCGTGGCTTCCTTCTCATGCTAGGGAGGTTCCCTAGACTTGGTAGGGGTTTAGGGAGGCTAGAGAGAAGTTAGAGAAAGAAAGAAAGGCTTATGGTGTGAAGAAAATATGAAGAGCTCACCATTTATTTATAGGGATTTTATATTAAAGTAGCCCCTAAGTTTCGTCCGTATCTTCCGCTTACGAGCTCCGTTTTCTATGTTCTTTATATCCACACGTTGGTATTTACGAGTACTACAACTTTCATTTAGACCCCGTCGACTAATTCTCCTTGTATCTCAGATTTACAAAAACTGTATCGTATTTATCGCGCACGAAGAGTAGCGACTAAGCTTCGTCCATATCTTTCGCATACGAGCTCTGTTTCTGACGTTATTTATATCCACACATTGGTATTTACGAGTACTACAACTTTCATTTAGACTCCGTCGGCTAATTCTCGACCGATCTTAAATTTAACAGTAGGAGGAGATTATACTGTTAAATGTCCGCGTAAAATTCTTAACTTCTACATACGGACTCCGTTTTCGTCTGTCTTTTTACCTTTGAGTTCCTATTAATGAGATATTCAACTCTCATTTAGGTCGCGTAGGCCAAAAACCGCTCGAACTAAAATTTGAGTTTCGGGTCGTGCACTGCTATGCCAAATCTTATAAAATTCATAACTTCCTCATACGAAGTCAGATTTGGGCGTTCTTTTTTTTGTATGTTCTCGGTTTAACGTATAGTACAAATTTTGATTAGATCACTAAGGCTAAAAAGTCTTTTACCGTAAATTCACTATTTATGTCTCCCGGTGTCGTGCCGGTTTTGTCGTAAAACTTCAACGAGCGATAACTTCTTCGTTATAACTCGGATTTCGGCGTTCTTTATATGTACGAAACCCTTGTAACATATACTACAACTTTGTTAAGACTAATCCTTCTAAATAATATTCCACAAAAAACTCATTTTTGATGCTCATCGTCTCTAAATTAACTAGTCCGGATTTGCGAGCGTTGCAGGTAACCAAGCATACATACAAAGATATTCATATATAATTACAGAATACAGTAACATACGTTTTGGTCTTAAGGTCTAAGACTACATTTCACTACTAAAGAAAATATTGGATTTTCTTGAGAAACATACAAACATTTTCACAGATCCAAAGACAAGATTTCATTACAAAAACATACTTATGAATTCACCAACTTAAATGTTGATACACTTTCAAAACCACTTGTATCCTCAGGGAAACGGTAGACAGGTACACCCGCAGGTTTTGAGAAGACGGAGCTTTTAGAGTCACATATTTTATACTTTTGTTATACATTTTTGATATCATACAAACTATGTATTGAACAGATGTAAATACTATATTCAATCAATGTAATGGTTGTGTTTTCTTTGATTACTATGATGCAATTGTTGTGATACTGTACATGACGTCCTCCGCCCCTGAACATTTCCGCCGTTCCGGTTTGGGGTGTAAAAAATTGGTATCAGACCATTGTTTATAGTGAACTAAGTATATCAAACCTTACATGATATAGAACTACAAACACTATGGGGCCGAAGCGCTCTGAACTAAAAGTATATAAATTAAAATCTAAGTATTTTATAAGAAGTATACAAGCATACATACATACCAGAACCAGTATCACAAGAAGAACAAAAGAAAAATATTTAGATGTTGAACACTAAGGTTAAACATGGATAGTTATCTAATCATATCTGGGATAAATATAACCTGATCAAGTATATTTATTTTAGATACGACCAACATGTGTTTGGGAGTGATAGTGGTGTTGCAACAAGTCTAAAACTTACCAAACTCTATACAAAGGAAACAATAGAACATACCATACAATTAAAATACTATAGGAGTATTTTATAGCACTACCATACTAGAGCTAAACATGTGAAAACAAAGAACTCTTACTAATAGATCTATAATTGCTAAGTGTATACATCTAAGTTATATATAAGTAAGATTTCATTGACTCATAATAGGTGGTTTAACTTTACTTCCTGTTCCTTGTTTGGTTGTGGACTTAGAGTAAGATCACTTAGTCGAAAGTCTATTTGATTTTAGTTATATATAGTTTGTGTACACTATGTGATTATAGGGGAATCAAGCACGAACCACACTATACAAATTCATTCTAAGGGGAATCAAGCAAAGTCTGATCGCGAAGAGATGGATTTCGATCGCATGGTTCGATGATCATAATTTTGAGATGTTGCTTAGGACTTATGATAGATTGCTTAGGAATATTTAGAAACATAGTTTTCATATGAATTTGCATTGTAAGGACAAGTTTTCCACATTTTGTAAAAAAAGAAAAAAAAATTGATTTTGTCTTATTTTATGTTTCCTTGCAATGAAATTTGTGAGAATTGGTGTTTATATATTGTTAGCAATGTTGTAAATGGATTTCATTCTTAGTTACATCGTTTGTGGTAGTGTCAAAAATTTACCAAATAAGGAAATATTTTCATCACCCAAGTTTCAATTGGACAGAAACTTGGAATCATGCGACTTGTATTGTGTGATGAATGAGAACCTTCATCTTTGGGAAATTAAGACTAATTCCTTGTTCACATGTAGATGTGAGTCAAGTGAAGGACTGAAGGATCTAATACACATTGAAGTGCATTGGTCAGGTCCACCACAAAGAATGATAAGAATATTCGTCATAATTTACTAAAGTTTGGTAAATATGGTTATGCTTATATGATTAAGTATAATTCTGACACTTTGGAAAAGTTTCAATGTATAGCAGAACAAATAATAAAAATCAATTAGGCATAAAGATAAAATTTTCTCCAGACTGAAGGGAAAGGAGAAGTACTTTAGTATCGTGTTTTATGATCATCCTAATGATTATGGAACCATATCACAATTGGTCCTCTAAGGACATCTTAGTGCATTCACATGACTAAGAAGAGGTATTGGGAATTGTTGAGATGGTTAAATCAAAAGGATGAGTCATACTTCGTTCCAAAATCGAGTTTTAGAGTTATACTCTAGTTATTCCAAGTTGTGCCTTGAGTAACATATTCTAAGTAGGTTTATAACACCTCATTAAATGTGGAGTAGAAATGGTCCTTACTCTTGCACATTTGAAATTGGTAAGTTGTGATGTTTTGGATAAAACAAAGACCAACTAAGACCAATTGTATGAAGTGTTTTTCTTGATAAGAATCCACACTAACTATTGAATGTTTGTTTGTTGATAAACGTTCCTTGACAGAGAATCTTATATGTCAAGAGGTAAGTGGGAATCTTAATGATGTTGAATAGTTTCAAGAACTAATCAAGAATAAACCTACTGTTTATCACTAGCACACGACTTGAGGTGTGTAACCTATCCTGTTGACATATTCTTGTTTCTGTGTCATTCCAGTTAAGTTGACTATGCGTATGAGTTCTATGAGTTCTCATTTGATTGAATAAGGCAAAGCACCTTGATCAATGAAAGTACATTGATCAGTGTGAGTGAGTTGGTTAATAACCTGGAAGCACTGGTAGGCCCTTGTGCTGCCGGATGGCAAGAAATTAAGAATAAGCAGGTTCAGTCCATATGAGTTTGAATTTGTCATAAACCCTGTTGTGATAATGGTTCGAAATGACAGGTTCACATGGATAGGAACACATACACCATAAAATCTAAGTGGCAAGAGGTTTCTCTGCTTCATGAAAATGATTGTGAGGAAACACTTTCACAAGTAGATTTTAAAGGATTAGAGAAAGCAGATGTGGTAATTGCGTTCTCAAATTCGAGTATGATTACTGCATCCCTTTTGCGTAGTTCGAATTGTGAGAAATGGAAAATAGTTTGAACATTTGGGACTTATCGCTATAAGTTCTGAAAAGGTTTAGACACACACATAAGCTATCTATTGAAGGTTGTATGAGCTTGAGAAGTCTAGGAAAAGACTTATCAAACCACCACGTATCAGAAATCTAAACTTTGGTAAGAAAAGTCAATATGTATTGATTTCTAGAAGTCCAGTTGATTTTTGAGTACATGTCAAAGCTAGTGGGAGCATAATCGTTATGCTGGTAAGAACTTAATTGTTATGCTGGTGGGAGCGTGATTATTATGTTAAGTGTTGCAAGTTAGCAATGGTATTTATAGGAAACAAAGTTCTAAATTTACAAAGTCGCAGAATTTGTAAATTCTTTCGCTATAGTAAGACTTAAGGGAGAGGGCATCAATACTTCATTTCGAATCTAAAAGTTTATATTGAAATTTTAATAGAACTTAGTCATGAACGTATATGAATGTCATGTTGAAATGCTTCAACATAGGAAATTCTATATATGGAAATATTATAGAAAATGACTGATCAAGTATCATGTCTTTATGTAAGACATTATGTATCGAATCCCATATGCTTCGGATATAGGATTGATCACATATGTTTTAATATTCACTCGCTCTGATTTTCCAAATGCATATGGCATTAAGAAGGAAAAAGGGTTAGAACCGGATATGACTAAAATTATTAAACAACTGTCAAGGACAATATAAGGTTTACCAAAGATTGGTTGCTTGGGATAGTTGGAAGTATAGTAATAGATGGACCATATTGATATGATTTTGAATAGATAGGATTCTATTTAGAATGGATAGTCATATAGCAATTATGGAAATGTTTCCATAATGGGAGTTGGATATTAAGAATCTATGTGTAGGTTAGAAACTTTTATGCAAGAAGGATGTTCAAGGAATGTACCTTGAATGTCAGACTTCATCTCCATGGAATTGTTCTGTAATAAATCTCCAGTGGAATGTTTTGTAATATCATTAGCAAAGTTTCTGTACCTTGACATTGCAAAAGGGAACATTGCATGTAAGTTTAGACTCTAACAGATTCTAGTAGTGGCAAGAATTTTGTATTCTTACACTTATAATAAGGATTAGGGAATTGTTTAATGAGAATCATTGGAAATGTGTTCAATTGATCTATTTCACAAAGGAAGGACCATAGATAAACATAGTGTGCACGCTTGGAGCATAGGATGACTATTGTTTAATTCAAGTATTTAGTTGATTGATCGAAACATTATACAATGAGTAAGGTCTAATTAATATGGTGATTAAATTATAAGTGTTTTATTTATATTCAAAAGATTGAGACCATATTGGGTTAGGTTATTCTTGTGTTTCACTTCGCATGTTTTACTTCCCGAATAGCTAGGTTATTCAAACATCCACAGTCGGTCATACTTTGGAAGTAAGTAGTAAATTAAGACTGTCATGAATCTGTCTATAGATTGTCTAAGTGCTTAGACATAGCACAAGTTTGATGCAGTATTCATGAGTACTCCTGAAATAGGATTTGAGTATTGGATTAAACCCGCGCTTATTTGAATCACTTCATGGATTTTATCACGAGTGATTGTGAGACGATAATATCTTATATTCTTGAAACGGAGACATATGAGTTGTTGTTTACAAGTCGGTTCCGCATTGATAATACGTAAACGCATCAGTAACTTGATGTTATAAAACGTATTGTTGTGTGTGATTTGATAAGTAAATAGTACAATCATATGAGTTAAAGTTTATCCGTTCTTTTTACCCTAAATGGATAAAAGCGATATATGTGGGCCCCACGATGATTTAGTGATGACACCCTAAGCGATTGGCCAAGCCTGGACTAAGTTGATGTGTCCAATTGTAATCTGTAGTCAATCGTCATAAATCAGAAATTGGGAAACAATACATGGATAGAGAGAATGATTATAATCCATGTCCCATGTCCATACGATATCTTGTAGAACGGAGGAATATTTGATCCCTTATCTAAGGACATGTCACTGATTGGGTCAGAGTTCGACAGCGGCTTTTGGTAGCTAAAATTTGCTAGTCAATTTGGTAATTATACTTGCAACTATATTTATTAGACTTATCCAAGTGGGAGACTGTTTGATTAGGTGTCTAAGCCCATAACTATAATTGGTATAAACTTGAATTGATAGTAGCAATGTCCTTTTGGGTTGTCGTCAAACCTTGCAGTGGAATAGGATGACTGTTAGAGAGAGAAGAATGATTTATTAATTTATTACTTTGTTGATAAATTAATTTGAAATCAAAATAAATGATTTAATTAATGTATTATGTGAATAACATATTAATTAGTAATAATATAGTTTAATTAATATTTAATCAGAAATTAACTTCGAGTTAATTTTGGGATTAAAGGAATTAATTGATACTGCAGGGACTAAAGATGACAATGTTTAATAGTTGAGCATTGAGCATTATAGAACCTCCCTTAGAGGGGGGACAAAATCTAGATGCTCCTAGGGTTTCCTTGGGCTCTAAGGGTGCCTTGGAAGCCTTATGGAGGAAGTTAAGGGATTAGGGTTATCTAAGATACACCTGCCTTATCCTAAACCTTCCTTATCACCTATATAAACCCCTATAGGGTTGGATTTCATCCCATGCACTCCAAGAAAGGCTTAGATCCGAATTTTTCACTTCCCTACTCTCTCTCCATAGTAATCCTTGGTTGCTAGGTTTTTTTATGAGCCATCAGAGGCGCGACACTTGTGGCGCTTGCTACCAAAGGTTTTTCAAGCAAGGTTTTTAGATTGTTATTACAATATAACAAAGAAGGTATGTATTTTAATCCCTATTGTGTGAATTTGATTATAATACATAGAACCTACGGTTTCTTCTTTTGTGTTCAAGTTGCATGTTCAATTAGAGAAAACCTAGATCCAATTCAATTAGGGTTGCATACACACATACGATTGTATGTTTTGCTCAAAACCCATCACCTGTAGCATGTAAACACAAACCCTAAGCACAAAGCTTAGCGAGTTTCCTAATATACCACATACCATATAAGACCAGGACCAATCCAACGTACATGCTTCCAAGCCTAGCCCATGATTTTGGGCCCAACCCATGTAATCGGGCCCAACCCTTATAATCGGGCCCAATCCATATAATCGGGCCAAGTCCATATAATCGGGCCCAACCCATCAAACATACGTAAACATGCAAGAGTCACAAAGACAGTCTAGCATCCTACAATATAGTGAGAAAACGCACCTCATGAAGGTAAAAAATCCAATATCTCACACACACAGATGAGGAACAGGTGCTAAACGCCACCTAATCAATTATAGATGATGAAACCTTAATTCACCTTCTAAATTAGCAATTTGGCCCAAAAGTCAACCCAGGTCAAAGTGAACGGTCAATGTCCAAGTCAAAGTCAATAATTAATTATCAGCAAGCCTCCACTTCATGGCCTCCCTTTAGCGACGGCATGGTCACGAAAAGACAAACAGAGGGCCTGATCCCTAATTTCCACGTCATGACAGCCTAAAGGCCACGTCGTGGGAGTTAGGTCTGAACTACTTAATGAGTTAAGTTGTTTTCTCCTAACTCCAAGAGCTCCAAAGCTCAGATTTGATCCTTCCCAAGGTCTTCATGGATAAAGTTTCCAACTTTATCCATTAAGACATTCCAAAAAGACAAGATCTCTAAACCTAGGTTCTTAAAAATATCAAGAAACATGACTTATCCATTAAGCTCTTAATCACCAAAGACACTCATACATTCTTTTTCAGAAAGCTTTCATTCACCTAATGGACCATAAAGATGGGTGCTTTATGGACATGCATGTCCAATGCATGCCTCTTCCATTTTAGGTCAACTTCTTCTTCTTCTTCTTCTTCTTCTTCTTCTTCTTCTTCAAGCTATCAAGAGCATATAAATGAGCCAAGAATCACTAATAGAGATTAGGGTTAGGGTTTCATAGGTTTAAGAGTGATGGAGGTTGAGGGTGAGAAAACCCTAGCTCTTTCATTCCTTTAAATACTCTAAAATTAGGGTTTTTGTCATCAGCTGGTTGCCATGCAGTGGATAATATATTGCCACGCTGTGGGGATCAAAATGAAGTATGCAATCCTTCCAGCCATGCTACGTCGTAGTGGTGACTCCACAACGTTATTGCAACCCAAAATGATGAATTTTAATTAAAAAGAATAACTCTAACATCTATGTGTTACATATTTACGACGTTCGATGAAGCGTCGTGAGGGACAACAACTATTCAGTTGCTCGGTTATAGGCACTCATTGTAATGTTGAGAGCAGTCCAAATACATTTAATATATAAGTTGAAATAGTACTTATATACAATAAAACACATACTTTTTGGGGTTAAAGTACACACACACACACACACACACACACACACACACATATATATATATATATATATATATATATATATATATATATATATATATATATATATATATATATATATCATGAATGCTCCTTGTGGTATTTCGAAAATTTTCACTTTGGTCCAAAAAGATTGGACTAGTACCAATGGTCCAAAACTTTGATTTTCTCGTGAGTTTGGTCCAATTTGTTATGAATTTTTTTAGAATGACAATTTTGCCCTTTGTGTTTTATTTTTCTTTTTATTTTTTTATTAGTAGAAATAAAAAAGGAAAAAGAAAATACCTCTCTCTCTCTCTCTTTCTCTTTCTCCTTTACAAACAATTTGATTCTATACCTATGATATCATATTATACAATTCACCGATTCTGTTACGAGCAATCATAAAGTAAGACTCAAATATAGACTTTAAGAAAATCAAAATACGTTCATCTTACTTTTCAATTTACAGTATCACCACAATGCTATCAATTTACAACTAATCTGTCACTAAAGTAATATCTAGAACTTTAAACAACAGGCTTACAGAATATGAAAAGGACACCACTTGATCAAACGAAGATCATTTATTTATTTCAAATTCCACTTGTCGTCCATCAAGGTGAAAGGAGGAGTTACTGGGAGGAAGTCGCCAAATCCACACATACATAGATAAATCTCATTCACTGAGTCGAAGCTCCTCCTTCTCAACCACGAACAGATCCCCAGTTGTCGCTGCTACCACCACCACCACAGATCTTTACCTATGACGTTCACCATCGTCTCTTAGATCTTCGCCTTCTACGCCACCTGAAGATTCCACTGCTACTACCTTACTTAGATTTTGGGGTTTTTTTATAGCCACCTTCGACCCTCTTTCATACGCCACCACTTTTCTCAATTCTAAGTCACCCCTTTCTCATATCTACATCGCCACCCATATCTCATATATATGTCACCAGCTTACTTTCTCAAATCTTACATCGACACCTGAAAAGAATGATCATCACCCTCAACCATCGTCGAGATCTGAATATCAAGAGTTTTCTCGTCGTTAGCCTTGATGCTCATTAGATATTGAAGATGAAAACCCTAGTTGTGGATGAGAAAGGTGGTGGCGTTAGGGTTTCGTAAAATTAAAAGGGCGACGGTGCGAGGGGAGAAGGAGAGAACATTCTCATTTCCAGACATCAGAGTCTTCGTAGTCACCACCGTCTTTCTCTGTTCGTCTTCTCTAGTTGCAGAAACCCTTGAGCTTGAACGATGTTTGTTTTTTGTTCTCTGGTGGTCATGTCAAGTCAACACTAGGGATTTATGGATGCTTTGAGTAGTAAGATGAGAAAAAGAGGGATATTTTTTTAATTTCTGTTATAAAACATTGAAAAAAGAAAATACAAATGGTAAAATCACCAGTTTAAAAAAATTCTTAAAAAATTGGACGAAACTCGTAAAATAATCAAAGTTATATACCACTAGTGCTAGTCTAAACCTTTTTGGACCAAAGTAACAATTTTCAACATACCACAGGGACCATTCTTGCAGTTTTGTCATATATATATATATATATATATATATATATATATATATATATATATATATATATATATATATATATATATATATATATATATATATATGGAATCCTTCAAACGAGAACAAAAAAATGTTAAGAACTGTCCGAACCATTTGTTTAATTTTTTCATTAAGGGTATTTTGGACAAATCAAAAATTAATATTATATTAAGAAAACTTTTTATTTCTTAGTTAACAGTTATTTGCCACTTCATGTTGGACCGCTGTCAGACCACCACCGGATTGCCATTGGACTAACACCAAATTTAATGACATTTTTCTGATCGTATTAACAGCTTAATAGAAAAAACATTGGATTTCTCATTTCTTTGATAATACTTTTTAACACATACAATTTTATTTTTTATGCATTGACAAATTTAATTTTCTCTTTTCTAATATTGTAGATTTCTTTTAAAAGTATATCGTGTATAAGAAATATTCAAAGTTTAAAATACCATATTTATAGTTTAATAAACATATTATTTCTCTAATACACAATTTAATATTTTCATGCATACATTCATTCGTATTTTAACAAACGATTTATATAAAATATATAACTTAATATAGTTCATTTGTAACACCCATTTTCCGATGTCCGGTACATAATTCCTTTATAAATAAATAAATAACTAAAATAAAATAAATAATAGTTATAATTATAATAATGTAACGTCCCAAAAACCACGGTAAATTTTTTTTCATTTTCAAAAGACGTTTCCATCAAATCATGAGGCATCTAATTCAATGTTTCAAAACATAACCATAAAAATAAAAGTATCAATAACATCTTTCAACAAAATCAACAAGATGACGTGTACGATTACACGTTTGTCATCCTCCGTTCCTCTGAAGTACCTGAAACATTTAAATACACAACTTTAAGCCAAAGTTTAGTAAGTGACCCAAAATACCCCACACAACAATACACATACAATGCATGCATACATGAGCCTACAGTCTGACTGGACTGCCTCGTAAGGCCTACAATAAACCTGGACCATTCTCCTAGGGCCTTTAATCTGACTGGACCGCTTCGTAAGGCCTACAACGCAAAGCAAGATCGCTTCAACCCAACCACAATATATCGACATAGCAAACAAATAGTAACCATCAAACACATGTAATCATAATAGATCTAACAATATAAAAGATCACTACAACATACCAACATCCTACATACGAAGATAAATATTGCAATGTAATGTATAGTGAGAAAACTCACCTTGCAGTCTAGCAGATAAACAATACAACTCACATGAATCCAAGAACTGGTACTACGAGTTACCTATGCAACAAACAGGGACCAATACTCAATCTGTAGCCCAAACACCCTCAAGTTGGCAAAAAGTCAACTTGGTCAAAAGTCAACGGTCAAAAGTCCATCAGTCGGTGACCACTTCGTCGCCAAGCATTTCCCACTTCGTGGTGACCTCACGACAAAATATTTGCAAAGACTGCCTATCACCATGTCGTGGTGGCCAACCCACCATGGCGTGGAACCTGTTCTGGCCAACTTAATGCATTAAGCTCTTAATCCTTCAAGCTACACATTCATACTTTCTAGAAGACTTTCTTACACCATATGAGTCATAAAAATCATTGCTCTATATACATTCATGTCCAATGCATGTCTTTCCCAAGCTAGGTCACAAAAATGGTGAAAATAAGGTTAAAACCTCAAGAATGGAAACAAAACTCTACATTACTTCAGATATGGAGCAAGGAACTACAAAGATACCTCAGGAATCCATACAGTTGACAACTTTATAGAATCCATCCACTAAAACTATCCCAAACTTGGAGAAAAGAGCATAGAAACCTAGATCTAGAAGAATAACACATAAAGATTGGAACTTGAGCACTTATATACAATGGTCCAGAATATGTGCAATGAGGTGGTGAGGGAATTTGTTTTCAAGATCTATGTTAAAGGAACACCTTCTTCTTTTTCAAGTCACCAAAAATCACCACTTAAGCTTCAATATCATAACAATGGAGGCTAAGGATTGCTTGGGATGAAAGGGAGGTGATGGAGGTTGAGGGTGTGCAAACCCTAGCCATTACATCCCTTAAATAGAGGCACTAAACCCGGAAATTAAAGTTTTGCATGCAGCCAGCCGCCACGTTGTGGCCACCACCCTTCCACGTCATGGCACCCTAAATGAAGGCATGTTTCCATCCAGGTGCCGCCACATCGTGGTGCTAACACCACCACGTCGTGGTCACCAAAAACTTTATATTTTAAGTCCCTAATACCAAAACCAAAAAAGCAATTATACCTGGAGCTTGGTGTTACAAATAATTCTAATTAAAATGATTATAATAAATCATTTCATTCTTAATAAGTAGGATATTAAAGTCCAGGGTCCATTTGGTAATTTACAGAAGTTAGTTTTGTTAGATAATTTGTACATGGGGTGTTAGTTGGAAACATGCCAAATCCAAGGGGCCAAAGTTATCAAGTTCCAATTTTTGTGTCTTCTTCCTTTCTCCATAATGATGCAGTGATAATGAACCTTATTCCCGTTTGGAACCTGCAAATCTAGTTCTTTTTTAAAGGAATTTGATCCCCAACCTCTTATATGCTTAGTCTCGATCATAAGAAGCCAACGACACCATTTTATTCTTCCTTGTACCAGGATAGAGAGAGAGAGAGAGAGAGAGAGAGAGAGAGATTTAAAGAGAGAGACAGAGAGAGAGGGAGAGAGAGAGAGAGAGAGAGAAAGATAGAATCGACTGTGCAGCTCAAACCCAGACACCTCCAAGGTATGTTTCAACTCCAATCGGTCACTAGTGTCCCTCCCAACCCCTTTCCAATGCTGTGGTGGCCGAAGCAGCCTCCGGTAGCTCTCAAACCGCCGAAAAACCTTTTTTAGCGAGATTTTATGTTTTGGAACGTTCTTTGTTGAGATGGATGAGTTTTAAACCTGCTCATATCTTGCTAAATATGTTCCCTAGTCCCTTCAGCATATGAGATATAAATTGGATAGTTAAAACCAGGTAAACGACTCCGAAATGCCTTTTAAATCTCATATGCTCTCTTATAGCTAGATTTTATTCCAGAAATGTTTTCTGTCGAGTTTGATAAGTTACAACCATTGTTGGGTCTACAAATTGGTTTATACTTTGCTTTTCTAAGCATTTATTGTTTTTAGTCTTGGGCGAATATATTATTGGGTTTATTTGTAGCTTGGACCGAAAACTCATGTGTTTTCGGTCCAGCCTTTGAGTTGTGGGCTTGGGTTTTCAGTCCATTTGTATAAATAGTCATTAGGGGAGTGTTTAGTGGGAGTCAAGGAGGGGAGGGGCGTTCTAGAGGAGCATTCATTAATTCATTCATATCATGTTCTATAGAGAGAAACTAGAGAGAAGTGTGTGTGTGTGAATCTTATGTTGGATCATCATTCATATCATCAATACATTGAAGATTCATCCAGTTCTTCTTCTTCTTCTTCTTCTTCTTCTTCTTCTTCTCCATTCTATCTTGCATCATCCACTTGATTGGGATTCCGCACCATCAAGTGGATCTGATTGATACATCAAGCAAATTTTAGGGACTTACAATTGGTATCAGAGCTTGGATTGTATCAATCATATTTGCAAGATCTTGATCATTTTTGGACTTTTTCTTGAAGGATTTGGCATGTTTGGATAGTTTTTGAAGAAATATTGGGGGTTTGTTTTTTGTATTTTTCATAAAAATGAGTTTTTGATCGAGTTTTGGAGTCAAAAAGTGAAAAAATCGCATTTTTTTGTCGTAACCAGCGAGGGTGTGGCAGCGGTTTTCGGTCAGCAGCTAGGGTTTGCGAGGGTTTGCAGCTGAAATCACATTTGCGGTTCAGCAGTTCGCAGCCGAAAACGAGGGTTCGCAGCCGGTTTGCGGTCCAAAGCGTTTACAACCGAAGAGAGTTTGTGGTCCAAAGCGTTTACAGCCGAAAGTCGTTTGCGGTGCGAGGTCGCGCACGTGTTTGGCCTCGGAAGGTTTTTAGTGTGAGGTTCTCGCATGTGTTCGGTTCGCAGGTTTTCATCTCGCACGTGTTAGGTTGTCCTCGTTTGCGGTCCTCGCGTGTGGTCTAGTTCTCGGTTAGCAATAAAAACCTAGGTGAAACAAGGATCAAACTCGGGTCTCACGCACACACAACCCACCATCTTACAAATTGTTCTAGCACGCCACATGTTTGACATCTTCCCGTTTTAGTTCAAGTAGCCTTGCATTTTCGGTTACAATTTCGGATTTTTGACATTTTTAGCCAAAAATCAATTTTTCGAATTTTAAGGTTTCGTTTTTGGTATAAAGCTTTGACTTTTAATTTTTGACTTCCTAATTTGATTTTTGACCATAAAAAATTGACTTTGACTTTCAAGTTTGACCTTTGACTTTAAATTTTAACTTTCAAATTTTCATGTTTGGCTTTTCGGTTTGACTTTTAGCTTTGACTTTTCAAGTTTGACTTTTTAAATTTGACTTTTTAAGGTTGACTTTCAAGGTTTCAAGTCAAAGGGCATTTTTGATAAATAATGAGTTCTTCAAACACCAAGGTCGATGAAACTCCATGTTCTCAATCTTGTGAAGCTATTTTTACGTTTCTCCGTGATCAAATCGATTTATTAAAAATAGAAAATGAGGGCCCTAAGTATGAAAGGTCAAAAACCCTTAAAAGCACAACTAGATGCCAAAATCAAGGACATTAGAAAATTTCAAAAAGAATATAGCAACAAATGTGTGAATTATACCTATGTTAAGGAACAACTTGCTAACGTGACTGCCGAACTTGATGCAATGAAAGCTAAATATAAAGATGCAGATTTTACCTTTAAGAAATTTGATGTGTCAAGTGAGGTAGTTGCATCCATGATTGAAAAACAATTAACATTTGAATATAATCAAAATAAGGGTCTAGGGTATCATAGTGTGCCACCTCCTTTTCAATGACAATTGTAACCCACCCATTGAAACCAACGAGGAAGAAATACTTGCTCAGTATGGCCAACCCCCTGTGCCAGCTTCAGTTAAGACTAAACAGTCTGGGCCAACTGAGAGTGTTGAGGTGAAGGATTCTAATGTTTCTTCTTCCTGTGCAGGTAAAGTTGTGGAAGAAGAGAACAAGGAGAACATAATTAATTCTAGTTCTGTTAATTCTACTGACTGTCAAACCAATGTCTCCTTGAACTCTGAATCTATTGCTTCTAACTCAGTTACTTTTAATCAACCTGTTGTTGGTATATACAGGCCACCAAATCAAGCGAAGCAGACTACATGCTACAAGTATGCTTGTGGGAACAATCAGAGACAAGGCAAGAGCACGCCACCAGGGGCAGGCAGAAACAACTCCTACGTGAAGAAAAAGACGTGTTTTCACTATGGAACACCTGGAGACATTGCCAAAAATTGTCCAAATCGTGCCTATGTTCCCTTCTATGCACAAGGTTGGCAGAATGCGCCAAGAGGGAGATTTTTCAAAAGAAATCCTTCGAGGCCACGTTCAAGCAATGGTGACTGGAACGCGCAAAAGGCCAAGAATCCAACTCCCAAGGTCAAGAAGGGAATGTCTGCCAAGAATTCCAATTCAAGAGATGCTCCAGTGAAACCAAGACCGGTTAGGTCAAAGTCATCTCAGCGACCGACTTCAAGTTCCAAAGCAAGCGATAAGGCACCCAACCGATCAAACAAGAAATGGGTTAAACCCGACTACAGATGGGTACCGAAGGTTCAAACTCCCAAATATTTAAATGATTCTAACATTTCTTCATCTTATGTTTGTGATAAGCAGGATATGTCATGGGAGAGATTACCTTGTGTTTATGACAAAGGTCAACCCAGTTTCAAAATGGACTGGGTTTCAAAGACCAACCGATCTCGCTCTATGTGCTGGAGCAGCTATAGAGGCATATCATCAGACTTTGGTTTATCGATAGTGGTTGTTCCAAGCACATGATAAGGGACATCTCTCAACTGTACAACATTCAGAACTTTTTTCAGAGTATGTGTCCTTTGCGGGAAAGGAAGAAAGGAAAGGATCTCAAATGGAGTTTGTGCTTAACGATGTGAATAATTTTCGGATATATTCTGAGATTGAAATATGCGTGCTTTTCTCAGACCTTCTGGATGCAAATTCAATTGGTAACTTACGGTTTGAGTTTTCTTCTCGATACTCCTGAGTTTTTTTTAAAATGATTCGTTTTGAAGAAATTTTTTTATTTTCTTATAGTTTTTCGTTTGTAGGTATTGTTATGGGGAAGTGATATGAAGGCTAGTGCAAAAGGGCAATCTTAAATTCGTGTAATGCACTAAAGCCGAATTGTTTAGACTCTGTGTTCAATGTGCTGGTAGGAACAAAGGATTCAAACGGACTAGACTTAGTTTGACAATCGAAAGGACTTGACAATATAGACTTAGATAGTCTCATTTGGATTGAAAATACGATGCGTGGGTAGATTGAGCAGTGAGATAAACATGGGAACTTGCAGGATACACTAAAAGTCATATGTATCTAGAATTGTGGCTTAACATTTCCTCTATGTATGGCCTCATGTCCTTAATTCCAGTACTGATAGGGAAACTGGGGGGTTCTGATAAAGTAGGTCTGTAGGAAATTATTTTCTTGCTTTCTATCTGTCAGACATATGTTGCCTCCGTTGCGCGATTTCAACATATCCGACCTGGAATGCAACATATGTAACTCTATCTCTATGAATCTTCTTATCTATGCAATTCTTTCTATCTGTTAGCCATATGTTGTCTCTTCTGCATGATTGGAAGAGATCCGACTTGGAACACAGCATATGCAACATTCTATCTCTCTAACCCTCTATATATGTTAGTCATTTGTTGTCCCCTTTGCGTGATTGGAAGACATCTGACCTAGGATACAACATATGCATTTCTATATCTGACTTCTCTCTAAATGATTGAATACTCGCCTAAAGTAAGGAGTTCTTTGGAAGTTCTTGATTACCGGCGTATATCGGGAAGTGGGGAAACATGTTCTAGTGCATCTAAAATTGAACCATTTAATAGGTTGTCTGTAGATCTCGCTGCTGAATTTAAGTGGACAACAATGTCCTTGGTCGTCGTCATCCAAATGGTCGATTTAGGAATATAGGTGCAAATGTCTTGTCACTTATAATCTTTCCAATTTGTCAATATCTTTTGTGTTTAAGTGGACCACAATACTGGTGATTGACCAGATCTAAACATGCAGGCGTGTGCTGATAAACGATATTGAACTGCTTGACAACTATGATCCCAAAAGTCTTTAATTTAGCTATTATTTTTGTTTTTGTTAAATTTGTTCATAGTTTTCCTCTATGCACAAATTTAGGGGAAGATTTAAAATTTTAAAATCAAACAAAAATCAGAAAAATTAAAAATCAAAAAATAGTGTTATTTCTGTTTTATTTCTTTTTCAAAAAATTAAAAAATCCAAAAATATTTTTGTTTCTGTTTTATTTTTTCAGAAAATATGAAAAATCCAAAAATATTGTGTGCTAAGTTTTCTTTTAGTTTTGTTTTTATCTCAAATTTTCTTTGTCTTGAAAAGTGAACTCAGATGTAGATGAAACTCATGGAGACTGTATCGAGATTTTCTGAGCCAAGGCTTCATCTGTGATTGTCGAAGAATTCTTATTCGAAGGAACAAGAAATGAAGATTATTCTTTCAATATTTTGATCTTTCAACCCCAGAAGCAAGGTGAAGCTGTACTTGAAGATTATGTGACATATTGCATTGAAGCCTCCTCAATCAATTTGCTGCTATCTATGAACCTGCTGAAGTGATCCAGAAAAATCGGTCTCTCTATCATTCTCTCTGAAGATTCTCAAGATGAAAGTGCTGTTTTTCAAGAATATTTTCAAGAAGCCTCCACACCCAACTTGCGTTCAAAGTCAAATTTTGAAGAAAAGCCCACTTGTTCAAGATGAAGTCATTCACACAGAAGATTCATATGTTCAGCTTGAAAGTTGTGAAGAAATTGAAGATAAACGTTGAAGCCAAGCACAAAGTGAACAATGTCAAGAAAAGCAAGCTACAATTTTAGGGGGAGTTTGTTGGGTCAAAAGAAAAGAAAGCTATAAACCAAGGGGCAGATTGTTGGGTCTAAAAATTGGTTTATACTTTGTTTTTCTTAGCATTTGTTGTTTTTAGTCTTGGGCGAAAATATTATTGGGTTTATTTGTAGCTTGGACCGAAAACTCATGTGTTTTCGGTCCAGTCTTTGAGTTGTGGGCTTGGGTTTTCGGTCCGTTTGTATAAATAGTCATTAGGGGAGTGTTTAGTGGGAGTCAAGGAGGGGATGGGCGTTCTAGAGGAGCATTCATTCGTTCATTCATATCATGTTCTAGAGAGAGAAACTAGAGAGAAGAAGTGTGTGTGTGTGTGTGTGTGTGAATCTTATGTTGGATCATCATTCATATCATCAATACATTGAAGATTCATCTAGTTCTTCTTCTTCTTCTTCTCCATTCTATCGTGCATCATCCACTTGATTGGGATTCCGCACCATCAAGTGGATCTGATTGATACATCAAGGAAATTTTAGGGACTTACAACCATGGTTAGGGTCGTTTCTAGGTCCCTTTGAAACCTAGAAATAAGATCTTACTTTTGATAAAAAAAATTAATAACTAGCTCGAAATGCTCTTGAAGTTTCATTTTCGCGTATTTACCAAGTTTTTACATATTGAAAGAATCTTGTTAGTTTTTGAGCTTTTAGATTTATTCCAAATTTTGTTGTAGGTTTCTAGGACTAATACTCTACTTCTTTAACACATTTGGATTCATATTGGTTCCTTGAACCAAGAAGCAACTCCTTTCTATTTGATTTTTGTCCTGGAACTCACAAACCGAAAAGTTTCACTTTGTGAATGTTTTTGGTCCACGAAACTTGATTTTGGCTAAGTCTTAGTGTTAAAAACATAACCCATATCATGTAATATAGGTTGGTTGGGTTTGGGTCTTAAAGAGAGGCAAAATGGTCTTTTGTTTCTAGATTAGCTTTTAAATAGACCTAGACTCGATATATATATATATATATATATATATATATATATATATATAGGGAAAAGTGAATATACCCTTAAGGGTATATAAGCTTAGGTACCCAAACTCACTATACTACATCGTTTTGTGTCATATATATACATTATAATTGTCCAATGTTCTTATAATTCAACTTCTAAGTTGATTTACTTCGAAGACTTTTATAAATTTCACATTTATTGTCCTTTTACATAATTTTCATTTTCAACTATAATATATATAGCCTAGTAGTGTTCGACAAAAAGATGTGATGTAAGAGGAAGATAATAGTGAAATTTTGGAAATCTTGAAATTACTCAAGTTAGGGGTTGGATTTTAAGAACATTATAATAGATATATCAAACAAAACGACATATTATAGCGGATTTGGGTACCTAAGCTTATATACCCTTAAGGGTATATTCACTTTTCCCATATATATATATATATATATATATATATATATATATATATATATATATATATATATATATATATATATATATAAATTATAATGGGTGAGTGTTATGACTACTTACTAAGCCTAGGTTTACAGTTGCTACTTTATGTTTTTGTTGTAGATGCTTCAGGTTCGAAGGGCAAGGAGCTGACATGATTGGGATATTTGGACATTCTTGGAGGGGCATGCCATCTAGTTTATCCATTCTCTGATACAACTTGGTTTTCAAAACAAGACATAGCTTCCGCATTTTTACTACGATTATGTTGATGTAACGAGAAAAGATGATTTTATGATTTATTATTAATTATGAATAAAACCTTTTGGTAAAACCTATATTCTGATTTTAAAAATTTGAGGGTTATTTTTTGGGTTGTTACACCGTTTTTAGTGTAATACTTAAAATTCACAACAAAAAATAATACAATCTATTATACACTAATTCAGATATCTAAAGAAGTCAAATTCAAACTCTACCACCACCAACTACCACACGCAACGACTAACCACCTGTGTCATCGTCACAATCATCCTTCCTTCCAAACCATACATGTATAAAAAACCATTGATTGATAGCTTAAATATTATATTCACAAATTAATAAACCAATTAATTCACTTATTTAGAGTTTAATGAAAAATAATTATAAAAACTTATACATTGTGTTGAGAGAAAAACTTGAGACACACTTGAACAAACGTTAGAACAAGTATAGTTGCGGAATAGTTTATCTCAAAGGATCTAAAAGCTCAACAATAATAATATGTTAACGAGTTAGATAATTAGAGAGTTAGTTGCGGAAATGTAAGGAAATATAAATGACAGCAGGTGATATATCAAGTATACACATAAGTTGATTCATAACATGGAATGCATTCAGACTAAGTTAGTAAGTGAGATCAAACTTAGTGATTAAGTCACGAATGACTTGCTCCGAAGAGAAATAATATTCAGTTATGTTGTAGTGAACTTTGAGAGTAGGGAGAGATTTAAGATGCATAATCAGATAGGAGTGAGAGATGTAATTGATAGCATCGAAGTTGTTGTATTAGAAAGATTGAGCTCTATATATAGAGACTTAGGAATTACATTGGATCAAATGTCTAAGAGTAGCCATGCAAGGCATACTGGACAATAGAGAGTACTACAATAAAAGTAGATAAAATTAAACTAAGTAAACTAATAAGTAAGAAAGGTTGCGGTTGATGATGACTTCGGATGAGGTTGCTGATGAAGCTTTGACTGCGGATCCTTGAGAGTTGCGGTAGCTCAGGTTCAAGAGGGTCACTTTTATGATTCAACAATTTCCCCCTAAGTGACCTCTTTAACTTCTCTTCAATTATCAAATTTTAGGAACTTGATTAGAATCCACCAAAACTTTCTGATATTTTCCAACCATGTGATCCTTCTTAAAATTTCAAACTTGACTTCGGCAGTCGTGTGTTTTGATCTTTCAACTGCGGTTCGACAAATTTCAAGTTGCTTCCTTGTGAGACGATTCATGGCAGTCATGAGAATGAAGTATTTGATTTTATCGACCTTTCTTTTGAAAACGACTCCAGGTTCTGGGAAGTTTGTTGCACCTAGGGATCTCTCTTGATAACCTTCGGTAGGCATCGGTGCAGGATCAAGTGGTGGTAGATCGAAGTTTTTGGCAATTGTAGGGTAGATGTCTGCATCAATCTTTGAAAAGTCACAGACGGTTTCTCAAAAATGTGCTTGCCCTTTCAAGTGCTATCTTCATCTTTGGATACTTCTCGCTTTTGTTTTGGAACACCTTTGCTATCAGGAAGATTTCTTCTCGATTCATACATGGGAAGTCAGCTTGGGTGCGGACGTAGTCCTGATTCCTTCTTGTCAGAGTATACTGAATGAAGTCAGCTTTCATAAATTTCCGGGGCTTGAAGTTCTTGACTGCGGATGGTCTATCATTAGACCATATTTTCTCTATGGAAGAAGCATGTTTGGCATAGAATCGATTGAGTCTTTCGAATTCCATGGGCAGTCTCTTGTGATCAGGTAGGCTACAGTCAAACTGCTCAAATATAGTGAAGTATTTAGCATTTGGGGAGATTGGAACATCCCAGTAACCGTCAGAGGGGGGTTCAGCGTAAGTAAGGTAGGGTTTGTAGTCATCATCCAGCAGTCTTCGGTAGGGATTGATCCAGGAATTGACTAAGGATTCATCCATGGTGATGTTGAATCCGTTTTCTCTCCAGATGAGTTCAACAAATTTGGCTGCTTTCCAATCTGGTTTCTTCTGTTTCGTTGTGGGAGAGTCGTCGGAGTGTTCGGATGACATGTTGGATGCTAGATTCTTGAAGTGAGGAGAGGTCTCCGGTCGCTCAGGAGAAGTTTCTTGAGTGATTTTCTGTTGCGGTGGAGACTGATGCGGTGGTGTCTGATGCGGAGATGGCTGCGGTGAGGGAATTTTTTCAGTTATGATGGGGGGGCTCCTATGATGAGAAACGTTGTTTGAGTGATGGTCTTCATCACTTCCCCCTCTTGAGGAATACAAAACTGGAGCATCCTCAAGCCATTGTTTAAGACCATCGACTTTGGCACACACCTCCTGGAATTGAGCTTTAAGAGCATCAGCCAGTTGCTGATTGTCTGGGATGGCGGAGTTGAAGAGTAGTCGATGAATCTCCTTTGTAAGTTGAAGAATCTCGGGGCCATGAAAATTTGACGACAAAGATCGTTGAAGTCTGTTGATGGTAGATTGAAGGACTGAGATGGTGGACTCATAGGCAGTGTGAGTCTCAGCTATCAGCTTTTGTGAGTGAGTTGACTGGTCCGCAATGGATGTTTGTAAATCTGCCTTGATTGCGGATACCTCAGAGATGAGGCGCTCCGCAGCAGCCATGAATTGCTTATGATCAGCCTGGCGACTTGTATCCAAGGATCGGATTCCCATTTCAACTTTCAGGGAAATTCGCTCAGCAGCCAGTCTTTCACGGGTTTCCAGTCTTTCGATTCTTTCAATTAAGGACAGCGGTCCTGGAATGTCTTTAGGTTGCGGTTGAGTGGGCTTAACCGCAGCAAGAATCTGATCTACTTTGGCTTGCAGACTCAGAAATTCTTTTCTGGACACAACCATCTTCTTTTTCTTCTTTTTCTCTTTCGGCTTGGAGGTTGAGTGTTGATAGCTACTTGATTCTTCTTCCTCATCAAACATCATCAAATCATCATCAGAAGGGTTAGGCTGATTTACCTCATTGAGATCAAAATCATCGAATCTAAAGGTAGGAGCTGAGCTAACTTCGATTGCGGTTCCCTCGTCTTGAGAATCTCTAACAGTTGGAGTTGGAGTTGGAGGGAGTTTAGATGTACCTTCACCACCATGAGTGGACTGAGCCTTGCGGATCGTCTCAGCCATTTCGGACATCCACTCTTGTACTTTCAGAATGGTGGCTACGGTATTGGCGTTGTTGATTGCGTCCGCCCAATACTTGGCTACGAATTGAATCTCCTTTTTTTCTGTTGGAGTTGCTTGATTTGCTGATCCTTCCTTGCCTGAAATGCCCTACGGAAAGCGGCATATTTCTTGATGTCGGATTCAGATACTAGAGTGTAATGTAACCATGAATCATTCGATTCATCACCGTCAAATCCTTGGAATCACACCGAGGTGTCCCTCGGGTCCACGGATCTTTGCACATTGGTGCTCACCGTGCCTAAACCACCTGTAAAATATGTAAGTAGAGTAGGATTTCCTGAGCTTCCTCGGTCTCCTTGACCAGTGGTCAAGTCTGGCCTCGGCTCAGTTCTGGCAAAGGCAGAAGAATTGCCCTGCGGTTGGCAAGGTCTTTGCAGTGTTTGGGTTACAGACAAAAGAATGGAGTTCAACTCCTCAGGGGAAAATAAGTGTAGACGGGAAGCCCTGGAGACCTTAGGGCGAGAACCAGTTCCATCCCCTTGGGAGTGAACTGGGGGTGAGTCTCCACGTTGAGTTGAAACAGACACACTTTCTGTGTTTGAGAGGAATTCGATGGTGGTATTGAATGGGTCTGCGACCACCCCAAGGACTACCGGAGCCTTTTGAGAGGCTGCGACATCAATCCGGTCACTCATTTGGTATGTGGGATTGGTTTTTCTTTTCTTGAGGATAGAGATGGGTTGTGCATCCTCATCAGAATCACTCATAGAGGGAGAGTGAGATCGATTTTCGGTTGATTCGTCATCTGAGGGCACAGTTTGTTTGAGTTTTCATTTCTTTGAAGGTTCAGCTTGTTTGGGAGCATCTTTCTTCTTTGGGGTTCCATGTTTCTTGGTGATGTTGCGGGGGCCTTGTGTAACGCCCGCAGATCCGGGCTAGTCAATTTAGAGACGATGAACATCAAAAATGAGTTTTTGATGGAAGATTATTTAGAAGGATTAATCTTAACCAAGTTGTAGTATATGTTACAAGGGTTCCGTACATATAAAGAACGCCGAAATCCGAGTTATAACGAAGAAGTTAGGGCCCGTCGAAGTTTTACGGCAAAACCGGCACGACACCGGGAGACGCAAATAGTGAATTTACGGTAGAAGACTTTTTAGCCTTAGTGATCTAAACAAAATTTGTAGTATACGTTAAACTGAGAACATACAAAAAAGAACGCTCAAATCCGACTTCATATGAGGGAGTTATGAATTTTCTAAGATTTGGCATAGAAGTGCACGACCCGAAACTCGAATTTTAGTTCGAGCGGTTTTTGGCCTACGTGACCTAAATGAGAGTTGAAGATCTCATTAATAGGAACTCAACGGTAAAAAGACAGACGAAAACGGAGTCCGTATGTAGAAGTTATGAATTTTACGCGGACATTTAACAATATAATCTCCTCCTACTGTTAAATTTAAGATCGGTCGAGAATTAGCCGACGGAGTCTAAATGAAAGTTTTAGATCTTGTTTTTACCTACGCGTGGATATAAAGAATGTCGAGAGTAGAGCTCGTATGTTAAATATATGGACGAAACTTGGTCCCTACTCTTCGAGCGCGATAAATTCGATACAGTTTTGTAAATCTGAGATAGAATGAGAATTAGCTGACGACGTCTAAATGAAAGTTGTAGTACTCGTAAATACCAACGCGTGGATATAAAGAACGTCAAAAATGGAGTTCGTATCAACGAGTTACAAATTATAATAGCATATTTACGTACTAAAATAAAGTATAAATCATATATACGTACACACATATATATATATATATACAAATGTATATATCATTAGAAAGGTATCGACGACGCGGTTATTATAAGACTAGTGTTGAGTACTTTCGACATTCGTTTAGTACAAATATCGTTAAATCTATTTAAAATAGTATTATGAAGGGGTGTTTAGTCGTTTATATAACTATAAGGTCATTAGGTAATTATGGAGGGTAGTTTTTGTAAATTCAATTACTATAAATAAGAGGTTGGGCTCTCATATTTCTTGCACCATTCTCTTGATTCAAGAGTCTTTCTCTTCTTATCCCCCGAGCATTTCGGTCCCTCATGATTCGACTTCTCTTTCTGTAGTTTTAGTATAGTAAGGTGAGCGCTGAAGCGCTGTACGAATCTTTCTTAGAAAGATTCAGCGACGAAGTTCTGCCCCTGCAGAACCCGACTCCTAGCTAAAACCCCCTTGTAAGTAAGTTATGTTTACCCTATTTTTAATATAGCTTCTAATTAATTATAGTAACATTATTAGGACCTTAAAATAATTATTTGGGCTATCATTATGAGTTATATAAGAGTGTTGCTTAACGCTTATATAATAGTAATAATAGTTAGACTATTAATTAGTCGCGGTTAACGTTAGACTAAACCCTAGTGGTATTGATACTAGGTTTTGTCAAGAGAAAATTGTTTTGAGATAACGAAGTGCTGTCCAAGTACCGAGTCACCACCTAATCAAGTGAGTGCATAGTTACTTTCATCTTACACATAGATATGAAGTATTTTATATAAATTACGTGCTATGTGTGCATATTATCTGAATAGTTGTTGTCTATGTTGGATGAATGATTTTATACATGTTATAAATGATTCAAACTGTATATTTATTTTATATCTACAAATATGTTGGGATAAAACATGGGTAGATGAAATAGTTGGTTTGTGATGAAATAAAATGATGTGAGATAGGTGATGATAGGAAGATGATGATAATTAGGTGAGGATAGATAGGTGATGATGAATCGGTGATGTAGGATGAAAGATACCATAACCTTGTCTGGCAATGTGGAGATGTAGTCATCTACCAGAGTATAGATGGAGACCACGGACTATTCTAGACAACCCCGTGGAAACACCAGTAGGCTCATAACCTGCAGGTGATGAATTACGAGTTCAGGCGATGTTGTAACTACGTATTCATGTGATGATACTCTAACCCTTACTATGAATTACGAGTTCAAGCGATGTTGTTACTACGTATTCATGCGATGATACTCCAACCCTTACTAAGCGCGTATTGAGGGGGTAATCCCCGAATCATTACTGTCTATGCGTTGTAGGCAATGATCCTTAGGAAAAGTCCTTAGGAACGAACATATAAGGAAATGTGATGTAAAGAGACAAGAGGCAAATACGATATAGGAGATAACCATTAAGATAATTCTCTAGGGAATATTAAATGAAGAAAATGGGGATGGGCAATCGGGTTAATTGTTTGACATGTATTATGTGAAGAAACAAATTAACTATATTATTGTGGGTTGAAAACCCTATGTACTCACCAGGTTTCCCAACCTGACCCACTCAAGCTTATTTGTATCACAGGTGTCGATACGAAGCCACTTTACACTGAGAGATTTAAAAGAGATGTAGATCACTAGAGTAAATGACTGTAAGTTCTGTTTATGCTTATGTTTCTGTATTGACAATGACATCCCAAGGTTTTAAAAGGAATAAAAATACATTTCTTCGGAAATGCTTTGATAACACATTTATCATGTTTTTCTGGGAACAAATTCCGCAACATTTTTATTAAAAGAAGTACTCTGGTTTTTATAAAGCATAAACAAAAATCGGTCTTTTCTGGCCGTGAAAATGGGGATGTCACACCTTGATGGGCTGAGGCTAGCTTCTTGCGTCTTTTTGATAAAGACAAGTTGGATAGAGTGGTGGAGGATGGGACTGCGGTACTACCAGGGATGGTGAGTGCAGATGTGGCTTGTAGAGGCGGGGTAGGAAGGTATGGGTCAATACCTTCCGTAGCCTCTATATGGTCTTTGACATCAGTGGTTTTAAGACCAAGGGTAGATAGAATGTGGACTGGTAGCCGTCTGATGGGTCCAAAAATATATTGATCAGTAGAGGGATTGTACCTTTTAAGATCTTTAGTGATGAAGAGATTGGTGTCGCTGCCCATGTTAAGTCCTGCATCCGCATGAAGATCTGAGATGCATAGAGACCAGAACCTAGCAAATGTGAGTTCGGTAGGGTTTTCTCTTGGACTTTCTTTGGGAATGTACTGCAAGAAGTTATCCCACAAGATCTGACCGTAGTTGACATCGTGGCCAGTGAAAATACTCCACACCAACTCCAATAGCTTGAGACCCATATTATCTGTGCCTCTGGTCCTGCCTGACAGGCTGCGGATCACAAAGTGGCAAACGAACTGCCACACCGCAGGCAACTGATTTTTCTTGAATTCACCTATGCCTTTGATCTTTTTCTGATAACCCATCTGGTAGAGTGCAGAAAGAATGTCCACCATGCATTGAGGAATTTTTCCTTGGTCAGAATGACCAAAGAATCGTTCACCAGATTCAGATGCACCTCTTGAAGATTTTCGAGGGGTCGATATGAAGAGAATGCACATTTGAAGAGGGTTGAAAGAGGAACCACATCGGTGAATGAATCGAAGGGGCCAAACAGGGGATGAGTGGACAGGAACTTGATCATCAACTTGATCGAAGCATTATAGGAGGAATGCTCTTCGAACACAGCCCTAAAATTGCTTGAAGCAATCGTTGGCATTTGGTTCCTTGATGCAGAGTCTGAACCAGTAGGGTTTGCTGAGGCAGATGCCTTGGACTGTTTCTTCGAGATGCCGGATTTCACCATTTTTTTGAGAGTTGAAGAAACTTGCAGGAAAATAGAGTGCAAGAAGATGAAGGAGAAGAAGTTCGATGTTCAGAAAGCGTAAACCTTTCTTGGGGAAGAAGAAGGGGGTTTTATAGTGGCAGATTTGAAACGGTAATTGATTTTACCCTAAGTGAAATTAGATAAGGTAAAAAACGTTTGGGTGTTTTCTTTGATTAAGAGGGGAAATCTCAGCCATAGATTAAGAAAAGGTTTAAATTATTTTTCGAGATTTACCAAAAGGGGTTAGCATTTAATGAAGTGTCAGTCTAAGACATCACGTTTGAAGAACGTGTGGTGAGGGTGGGTTTAGCTGTTGTGCAAAAAGGGAAGATGTAACGGATTGGACGTTTTGGGGTAATAGGAAGAGACAGTTTAAAAAGGGATTTGTTTATGGAAAAACGTTCTTTTTGTCATCATACCTAAAATAGGTCTGACACAAGGTTTATTCAAAAAGGGAATGGGACAGTTACACAAGGAATGTTTTTTTTTCAGTTTTTCTTATTTAATGAAGGATCATTAAATAGCACACCATGATTCAAGAATTAATGAAACAGTTGAGAAATCAATCAATGTGATTGCGGATTGAGACTTCATTGCGGATGGATCATTTGTCATTGCGGATGGACGATTGAATGACTGCAGTAGAAGAACTGAGGAGAACACTTGAACAAAGATTGGTAACAACAAACAATAAGGACCATTGAAAGATAAATATGATATATGGTTGCGGTACATATACTGCGGTACACAGGATATACCAAAACTATCTATCATAAGTAACTTCAATTAGGACCGCAACAGAGACCAAGGATGGTCTGCGGTACCTATCAATTCAAAAAGAATTGTGGGTCCGGATTCATCATTCCTAACATTTGTAAGAAACTGTTGAGTTTTGTAGAGTCAAGTGCCTTTGTGAATACATCAGCAATCTCTTCATGAGTATGGACAAAAATTAGTTCAATGTTACCTTTCAGGATGTGGTCTTTGATGAAGTGATACCGTAGCTCAATATGCTTTGTCTTGGAGTGCTAAATTGGATTGTGAGAAATCGCTATAGCACTTTCAGAGTCACAATAAATTGGTATCCGCAGCATTCTGTATCCGTAGTCCATAAGTTGTGTTTTCATCCATAAGACTTGTGAACAACAGCTGGATGCGGCCACATATTCAGCTTCTGCGGTAGACAGTGATACACAATTTTGTTTTCTTTATGACCAGCTGACGAGTCTTCCACCCAGAAATTGACATCCACCGGAGGTGCTTTTTCGATCTAGTCTGCATCCGACATGATCCGTATCAGTGAATGCTTGTAGGCTGAAGTCATTCCCGGCGGGGTACCATAAGCCAAGAGTCTTGCTACCCTTTAAGTATCTTAGAATCTGCTTGGCTGCGGTCATGTGTGACATTTTTTGGTCAGCCTGGTACCTTGCGCATACACCTGTTGCAAAGACGATGTCTGGTCGGCTTGCGGTGAGGTACATCAATGAGCCAATAATACCTCTATAAGTCTTATGATCCACTGATTCGCCTGAGGGATCAACAGATATCTTATATCCGAAGGCCATGGGGACCTTAGCCGAAGAACAGTTGTCCATTGAATATTTCTTTAACAGTTCAGTGGTGTATTTCTCCTTATGAATGAATATCCCTTGAGGGACTTGTTTCACTTGAAGTCGTAGAAAGAAGTTAATCTCTCTATTCATGCTCATTTGGAACTTGTTGGTCATGAGCTTAGCGAATTCATTCACCATTTTTTGATCAGTTGATCCGAAGATGATATCATCCACATATAATTGTACAACCATAAGGTGGTCACCATTTGCTTTTCTAAATAAAGTGGGATCAATCACTCCTCTTTTGTATCCGGACGAGACAAGAAATTCAGAGAGAGTCGCGTACCACACTCTTGGGGCTTGTTTTAGACCGTAGACTGCTTTTTCAAGCTTGTAGCAGTGGTCTGGGAATTCAAGACTTTCAAAGCCCGGAGGTTGCTGAAGATAAACTTCCTCTTTTAATTCACCATTGAGAAAAGCACTTTTCACATCCATTTGATGAACCTTGATGTTCTTGTGAGCTGCGTATGCTAAGAAGATTCGGATGGCTTCCATTCGTGTTACCGGAGCATACATTTCATCATAGTCAATACCTTCAAGTTGACTATATCCCTTGGCAACTAGCCTTGCCTTGTTTCTGACTACCGCACCAGATTCATCCAACTTATTCTTGTACACCCATCTCGTACCAACAATGGTGTGACCTTGCGGCTTCGAAACGAGCTGCCATACTTTGTTTCTTTTGAATTCTTCTAGCTCTTCTTGCATTGCGGATATCCAGTCTGGTTCTAGTAATTCTTTTTTGATCGTTCGGGGCTCGATCGAGGACATAAACGCTGCGTAGTGACAGTGATCAGATAAATCCTTGGAAGATCGAGTTTGGATACATGCGGATGGGTTGCCGACGATTTGACAGTGATCAGATAAATTCTTATTTGGTGGGTGGTCCTTCGTCCATACGTGTAGACGGGGTTGCAGATAATCAGCAGCTGCGGTAGAGGGAATATCTTCAATATCGGAAGACTCTGCGGTTGGAGATGGAAGTTCCCCCTAGACTTGAGAACATTCTGCTGAATTGTCTTGAACTGGGAAGGTGGGATCAGAGTTTTCTTGGGCAGATGGTGAAGGTTCCCCCTGGAGTGCAGACGGGAGTTCCCCTTGAACCTGAGAAGGTTCCTCCTGGAATGCGGATGGGAGTGTGATAATCCTCGAGTATGGTCTTGTGTCAATGTTCTCTATGTTTTCATCATCCGAGTCCGAAGAAACGTTTGATGGTTGAAAATCTCTGCGGATAGGGAGTGGAGCTGCATCTTCTAGTACTAGAACCTCGATGGTTGTTGTTGATGGGTTTTGAGCATTCTAACACTCCTAAGTGTACATGCAACCCTAAATACCTTGGATCTATGTTTTCTCTATTATATATGCAAATATGATTATCCAAGGTATTATCCTAACTAGCATACCAAAACATTGATACTAGGATACTAAAATAGATAGAATACATACCTTGTTGTTGTTGCTTGACTCCATGAAGCTTGAGAGCCTAGTGCCCCAAGTGTGACACCTCAAATGGTTCACACAACATCATGAACTCTTGGAATAACCATGAGAAGAAGACATACATGTTCAAATCGGCTAGCCCTCAAAATATGTATCACTAGTGCCAATTTCTTGAACTAAAGGGGTTCTTATATAGTGTGGCTATTAGGGTTACACCATGTAACTCATGACTTTACCCATTCCTTATGCTCCATGGGTTTTGTAACGCCCGGGTTTCGGGGCTAAGCATTTTTAGACGATGTAATAGTCTAGGTCAACTATTGTAACTCTTTTGATGTAATAAAAATGAAATATTTGAGTATTTTGTGAATTTATGTGCTTATTATTTAATTATAAATGTATAATTAATAAAGAATAAAAATAAGCGTCAAAATTAAAATATGAGATAAGCCCGATATCTTTACATAAAGTTGTAGTGGTCAAAACAAGGATTCCGGAGATATAAAGAACGCCGAAATCTGAATTATAACGAAGAAGTTATGACCCGACGAAGTTTCACGACGGAACCGGCACGATACCGGGAAGCGTGAATAGTGAATTTATGATAAAGCGAGTTTTTAGCCGACACGACCTAAACGAGAATCGAAGAGCTCTTTAATTGTGGCGTAACAATAAAAAGACAGACGAAAACGGATGTCGGATGAAGAAGTTATGAATTTTTAACGGACCAATCTTGTCCCGGCCTGTTAAAAATATAACTTTTAAAATAAATTCAAAATTAGCCAACGAAGTCTAAACAAAAGTTGTAGATTACGTTCCCGCCTTCGCGTGGATATAAATAACGTCAAAAACGGAGCTGGTATACGAGAGTTATGATTTTTCTAAGACGGGAGGCCGATACGCGATATTGGGTGACATGGCACCACCAGAAATTGGACATGTGGCACCACCAGAAATTGGACATGTGACACCACCAGAATTTGGACAAGTGGCACCAACAGAAGGCCACCACATGCCCCAACTCACTATAAATAGAAGTGCCGGGTTCTCTTATTTCTTACACCTTTCCTCTTCCACTTTCTCTCTCTAAACTCTCTCTCTAAGCTCCCTTGAGCCCCTAAAAGTCTAGGTAAACCCCCTAGCACCCGAAGGAAGTTCCGAGGCTCCCGGAGTCCCGAGAAAAGAACCTTTCGGCTCGGAAAGGCTGCTCCAGCGAAGTCCGGTTTTGAGAAAAACCCGCTGTAAGTAAGGTACGCCTACGAAATTTTTAATATAACTTTTAAATAATTATAGTAATGTTATTAGGTCCTTAAAATAATTATTTGGGCTATTATTATTTATATATTGGGTGTTATTTAACGCTTATATAATAATAATAATAGCTAGACTATTAATTAGTCACGGTTAATGTTAAAACTAAACTCTAGTGGTATTAATACTAGGTTTTGGTCAAGGAAAAATTGTTTTGAGATAACGAAGTGCTGTTCAAATACCGAGTCACCACCTAATCAGGTGAGTGCATAGTTACTTTCATCTTACACATAGATATGAAGTATTTTATATTAATTACGTGCTATGTGTGCATATTATCTGAATACTTGCTGCCTATGCTGATGAAAGATTTTTATACATGTTTTAAATAATTTAAACTGTATATGTATTTTATATCTACAAAAATGTTGGGGTAAAACATGGGTAGATGTAATAAGACAATGTGTGATAAAATGATGAGAGGCCTCGATGTTGTTGTTATTGATTCTGTCATCTAGCGGAGTATGGATGACGACCACGGACTCTTCTAGACAGTCCAGTGGAACGCTAGCAGGCTCGCAACCTGTAGGTGTTTGTGAACGATGTGTTCACCGGTGTACTCCATCCCCCTCATGGTTGCCTTTAGGACATTTATTGCTAAGGAAACCCCTTGGCAGTAGTGTCCATCCCGATATTGATCCTTAGTCTAGGTCCCTTATGATAGGTGTTTTAGGGACGTAATGTGAGGATAACGGGAACGGGTAATCGGGTTATTGTTGATTGATGAAATTAATAAACTTATTTATTGTGGGTTGAAAACCCTATGTGCTCACCAGGCTCCCAAGCCTGACCCACTCAGTTTCTTGTATTACAGGTAGTGGCGCACGAGCATAGATATGATGTTTGGGATGAGAGATTATGAATAAATGTAGTAAGGCTATATTGTACTGTTTATGCTTTTGATCTGTATCGAACATGACATCCCGATGTTTTTTAATGAAATACATTTCTACGGAAATGCTTTGATAAATCTTTATCATATTTTATTTTGGGAACAAATTCCGCAACACTTTTATTTAAATTGTTACTCTGATTTTTAAACAAAGCATAAACAAAATCGGTCTTTTCTGGCCGTGAAAATAGGGATGTCACAGTTGGTATCAGAGCATTAGTTTAAGCGAACTAGGAATTTGTAGGATTTCTAGACTTAAACTTAGAATGCTAAGCAATGATTGTGAGGTGTGAGCACTAGCTTATTTTAGGAATTGTGCCTAAAATGCTTTTATGTGCTAAATGATTTATGCATTATATGCTGTTATTTGTTCGGATCTATGGTCTGTTGCCGACCGGATCTGGAAACCTTATGTGTTTAGGATTCTAAACGTACAACTACGATATTAGAACTAACATGTAAACGTTTCGGAGAGGTAAGGATGATTTAAACGTCTATCCTGAATAAAGATCTAAATTCACCATATTCGGTGTATAGATCAAAATGGCAAGAACCCGCAGTGGAGCTGGAAACGCAAACAAAAACAGGAATCGACCACCTGTAATTGAGCAAATACATGTTGTAGCTGCAGCACTTGAGCCAGTAACGATGGCTGGTGTACAATTGATGATTCAGGCGATGTTGGATAATCAGATGGAAGAAACTAGACGTCTGCTTCGACAAAATCGTGAAGAACTTTCAATCCAAGTTGAAGAGCCCGAAGTGAATGGAGGGCCATCGGAAGGTGGAAACTTCAGTGGTACCGTTGGTCAAGACAACCCACAAATTGTTAGACAAGGCAATCGTAATGGAGGAAATGATGGAAGAGGATGTAAATACAAGGATTTTATGGCATCTAAGCCACCGTGTCTATCCGGAAGCCCGACGCCGGTGCAAATTATGGATTGGATCTCCGAAATGGAGACAATGTTTGAAAGTTGCGAATGCAGCAACAGGCAGAAGACCGCTCTTGCGATCCCATTGTTGAAATCTGGCGTGTTGAGTTGGTGGAAGCTGTTAGCTGATTCTATGCCCAAGGGAGAAGCGAGTAAAATGTATTGGGAAGATTTTGTGGAACAACTGAAACTGCAATACTGCTCAGAGCAGGACCTACTGGAAATCAATAACGAGTTTCAGAATTTGAAGAAGGGAAAGATGAGCGTTGGTGAATACGCTGCAAGTTTCACGGAGAAAATGAAGCTTATCCCATACCTAGTTCCAACAGAACTCTCAAAGGTCAATAAGTTTGCCCTTGGACTACCAGCGGACTATGGTCCAATGGTTAAGCAAGCAACCACGTTGAAAGCCGCCATCTGGGCTGCCAGAAATGTTGAGACCCAGATCAGGGAGAAAGGTCTGGAAAGGTCAGAGGTTGGTGAGAAGAGGAAGTTTGACGGACCCTCGGGGTCCAGCAAAAAGGGTAAATTCTCAAAGTCTAGTTCGAAAGGAGGTGGAGGAGGCGAAGTGAAGTGGTGTGACAAGTGCAAGAAGAAGCACTCTGGGAAGTGTGACGGAGGGGTCACTTGTTTCAAATGTGGGAAGCCTGGGCACTATGCCAATGAATGCACATTCACTAAGAAGGTCTGTTATGAGTGCAACGAGGAGGGGCACATTTCGAGGGACTGCCCGAAGAAGAAGGAAGCAGGAAGACCCAACATTCCACCAAAGCCGAAGGCTAGAGCCTTCCAGATGACACTGGAAGCTGCTAAGGAAGAAGCTGATGTCGCTTCAGGTACCTTTCTCGTAAACAAATTGCCTGCCCAAATTTTATTTGATTCTGGAGCCAACTACTCCTTTATTTCGCATGAATTTGGTAGAAAGCTAGCTTTGCCTGTCGATAGACTAGATAATGCCTTATTAGTCGAAGTTGCTAGTGGCAAGTTTGTACCTGTTAGCCATCGTATGAAAAACATCTTAATTGATTTGAACGGGAATAAGTTTCACGAGGAATTATTGCCTATCGAACTTAACGGTTTCGACATCGTGTTGGGAATGGATTGGCTTAGCACCAATGATGCGGAAATACTGTGCAAAAAGAAGATCGTAAAAGTAAACCCGCCTGGGAAAGAGTCGTTTATGGTGTATGGGGACAAACGCAGGGTAAATTCTGGAATCATTTCTCTAATGAAAGCCAGAAAATGTTTGACCAAGGGATGTACATCATATTTAGCATTCGTGATCGATGCTAAGAAGGAAAAGAAGGTGATACAGAGCATTCCTGTCGTGTGTGATTATCCGGAAGTATTTCCCGAAGATCTTCCCGGATTACCGCCTGATCGACAAGTAGAATTCCGTATTGACTTGTTACCAGGAACGACACCAATAGCAAAAGCACCTTACCGATTAGCACCGACGGAGATGAAGGAGCTGATGATGCAACTTCAGGAGTTATTGGACAAAGGTTTCATTAGACCTAGTTCATCACCCTGGGGAGTTCCGGTGTTATTCGTGAAAAAGAAAGATGGAAGTATGAGAATGTGTATTGATTACAGAGAGCTGAACAAGGCAACAATAAAGAATAGATATCCGTTGCCAAGGATTGATGACCTGTTCGATCAACTGCAAGGTTCAAGTTATTTCTCAAAGATCGATCTTAGGTCAGGATATCATCAACTGAAGGTGAGAGATCAGGATATTGAGAAGACTGCGTTCAGAACGAGATATGGACACTACGAGTTCTTGGTTATGTCGTTTGGACTAACTAATGCTCCAGCAGCATTCATGGATCTGATGAACAGGGTTTGTAAACCATTCCTTGATAAATCCGTGATAGTGTTCATAGATGACATTCTCATCTACTCGAAAAGCCAAGAAGAGCATGGTAGACACTTGCGGGAAGTGTTAGAAGTCTTGAAGAAGGAGAAGCTGTATGCTAAATTCTCCAAATGTGATTTTTGGATTCGAGAAATCCAATTCTTGGGTCACGTGGTTAACCAAGAAGGGATAATGGTCGATCCAGCAAAGATTGAAGCGGTAATGAAGTGGGAACAACCAAAAAGTCCCACGGAGATCCGAAGCTTTTTGGGATTAGCCGGATATTACCGAAGGTTTATCCAAGGATTTTCTTCAATCGCCAGTCCATTAACAGCGTTAACCCACAAAGGAGCTACCTATGCTTGGAGTGATAAGCATAAAGAAGCATTCGAGAAGCTAAAGAAGAAACTATGCGAGGCACCGATACTTTCTCTACCCAATGGAGTTGAAGACTTCTCCGTTTATAGCGATGCGTCTGGTGTTGGGTTGGGTTGTGTTTTGACCCAAAGAGAAAAGGTGATCGCATATGCGTCTCGACAGTTGAAGGAACATGAAAAGAACTACCCGACTCATGACTTGGAGTTGGCGGCGGTAGTTTTCGCTCTAAAAATATGGAGGCATTACCTCTATGGCACGAAGTGCAAACTTTTCACCGATCATAAGAGTCTCCAATATCTCTTTAATCAGAAAGAATTGAACATGAGGCAACGACGCTGGCTAGAATTACTCAAGGACTATGACTGTGAGATACTTTACCACCCCGGTAAAGCAAACGTTGTCGCTGATGCTCTCAGTCGAAAAGTCAACCTTGAAAGAAAAAGGCCAAGAGCGTTGAGAATAGAAATTGTCTCGACCATTGTGGAAAGTATCAGGGAAGCTCAAAAAGAAGCTTTAGAGAAGAGTGACCGAAAAGAAGAACGTTTGGGAAAAACATTAGTGTTCGGTACAAACAGTCAAGGACTAAAGGTATTCCAAGATCGGATTTGGGTACCTAAGACTGGAGGAATAAGAGATCTTCTGATGGAAGAAGCTCACAAGACCATGTACTCGATTCATCCCGGTAGCACTAAAATGTATAGGGACCTAAAACCCTACTACTGGTGGCCGACGATGAAGCTCGACGTTGCGAAATATGTGGCCGAGTGTGTAACTTGTGCAAGAGTTAAGGCCCAACATCAGAAACCATATGGGAGTTTAGAACCCTTACCTGTACCCATGGGTAAATGGGAAGACATCACCATGGATTTTGTGACTAAACTACCCAGGACGAAGAACGGTCACGACATGATTTGGGTGGTCGTGGATCGTTTCACAAAGAGTGCACACTTCATAGCTGCCAATGAAAGGTGGTCTATGGATAAGCTTGCAAATGCTTACGTGAAGGAAATTGTGAGACTTCACGGTGTTCCTCTAACAATTGTATCAGATCGTGATAGTCGTTTCACGTCAAGGTTTTGGAGAAGTCTACAAGAGGAATTGGGTACGAAGTTATGTCTGAGTACAGCTTACCATCCGCAGACTGATGGTCAGAGTGAAAGAACGATTCAAACGCTTGAAGATATGTTGAGAGCATGTACCCTCGAATTCCAAGGTAACTGGGATGAACACTTACCTTTGGTAGAATTTTCCTACAACAACAGTTTCCACTCGAGCATCAAGATGGCACCCTATCAAGCTTTGTATGGACAAAAGTGTCGTACGCCTTCTTGTTGGCTTGAGGCTGGAGAAAAGCAGTTTATGGGCCCCGAGATAGTCCATGAGACTGCTGAGAAGCTGAAGGTGATCAGGGAAAGGATGTTAGCAGCTCAGGATCGTCAGAAGAGCTATGCTGACAAGAAAAGACGACCGATGACCTTCGAAGTTGGGGATTCCGTTTTGCTTAAAGTCTCACCATGGAAAGGACTTATACGATTCGGGAAACGAGGAAAGCTAAGTCCAAGGTTTATTGGACCGTTCAAAGTTCTTCAGAAGATTGGGAACCAAGCTTACAAGCTGGAATTGCCCGAAGAACTCGATGGTATTCATAACACCTTCCATGTATGTTATCTGAGGAAATTCACGGGAGAAGTTCCCGACATAATTCCGATCTCGGAGTTAAGAATGGATGAGAATAAGAGGCTAATCGAAGAGCCCGAGGCAATTGTTGACCGTAAGATTAAGAAGTTACGACGCAAGATGGTCGACTTAGTGCTAGTCCGATGGAAACATTCGAATGGGCCGAATCTCACTTGGGAAACAGAGGATGACATGATGAGTCGCTATCCGCATCTGTTTGCTGACGCATGATTCCGGGACGGAATCATCCTAAGGGGGAGAGAATTGTAACGCCCGGGTTTCGGGGCTAAGCATTTTTAGACGATGTAATAGTCTAGGTCAACTATTGTAACTCTTTTGATGTAATAAAAATGAAATATTTGAGTATTTTGTGAATTTATGTGCTTATTATTTAATTATAAATGTATAATTAATAAAGAATAAAAATAAGCGTCAAAATTAAAATATGAGATAAGCCCGATATCTTTACATAAAGTTGTAGTGGTCAAAACAAGGATTCCGGAGATATAAAGAACGCCGAAATCTGAATTATAACGAAGAAGTTATGACCCGACGAAGTTTCACGACGGAACCGGCACGATACCGGGAAGCGTGAATAGTGAATTTATGATAAAGCGAGTTTTTAGCCGACACGACCTAAACGAGAATCGAAGAGCTCTTTAATTGTGGCGTAACAATAAAAAGACAGACGAAAACGGACGTCGGATGAAGAAGTTATGAATTTTTAACGGACCAATCTTGTCCCGGCCTGTTAAAAATATAACTTTTAAAATAAATTCAAAATTAGCCAACGAAGTCTAAACGAAAGTTGTAGATTACGTTCCCGCCTTCGCGTGGATATAAATAACGTCAAAAACGGAGCTGGTATACGAGAGTTATGATTTTTCTAAGACGGGAGGCCGATACGCGATATTGGGTGACATGGCACCACCAGAAATTGGACATGTGGCACCACCAGAAATTGGACATGTGACACCACCAGAATTTGGACAAGTGGCACCACCAGAAGGCCACCACATGCCCCAACTCACTATAAATAGAAGTGCCGGGTTCTCTCATTTCTTACACCTTTCCTCTTCCACTTTCTCTCTCTAAACTCTCTCTCTAAGCTCCCTTGAGCCCCTAAAAGTCTAGGTAAACCCCCTAGCACCCGAAGGAAGTTTCGAGGCTCCCGGAGTCCCGAGAAAAGAACCTTTCGGCTCGGAAAGGCTGCTCCAGCGAAGTCCGGTTTTGAGAAAAACCCGCTGTAAGTAAGGTACGCCTACGAAATTTTTAATATAACTTTTAAATAATTATAGTAATGTTATTAGGTCCTTAAAATAATTATTTGGGCTATTATTATTTATATATTGGGTGTTATTTAACGCTTATATAATAATAATAATAGCTAGACTATTAATTAGTCACGGTTAACGTTAAAACTAAACTCTAGTGGTATTAATACTAGGTTTTGGTCAAGGAAAAATTGTTTTGAGATAACGAAGTGCTGTTCAAATACCGAGTCACCACCTAATCAGGTGAGTGCATAGTTACTTTCATCTTACACATAGATATGAAGTATTTTATATTAATTACGTGCTATGTGTGCATATTATCTGAATACTTGCTGCCTATGCTGATGAAAGATTTTTATACATGTTTTAAATAATTTAAACTGTATATGTATTTTATATCTACAAAAATGTTGGGGTAAAACATGGGTAGATGTAATAAGACAATGTGTGATAAAATGATGAGAGGCCTCGATGTTGTTGTTATTGATTCTGTCATCTAGCGGAGTATGGATGACGACCACGGACTCTTCTAGACAGTCCAGTGGAACGCTAGCAGGCTCGCAACCTGTAGGTGTTTGTGAACGATGTGTTCACCGGTGTACTCCATCCCCCTCATGGTTGCCTTTAGGACATTTATTGCTAAGGAAACCCCTTGGCAGTAGTGTCCATCCCGATATTGATCCTTAGTCTAGGTCCCTTATGATAGGTGTTTTAGGGACGTAATGTGAGGATAACGGGAACGGGTAATCGGGTTATTGTTGATTGATGAAATTAATAAACTTATTTATTGTGGGTTGAAAACCCTATGTGCTCACCAGGCTCCCAAGCCTGACCCACTCAGTTTCTTGTATTACAGGTAGTGGCGCACGAGCATAGATATGATGTTTGGGATGAGAGATTATGAATAAATGTAGTAAGGCTATATTGTACTGTTTATGCTTTTGATCTGTATCGAACATGACATCCCGATGTTTTTTAATGAAATACATTTCTACGGAAATGCTTTGATAAATCTTTATCATATTTTATTTTGGGAACAAATTCCGCAACACTTTTATTTAAATTGTTACTCTGATTTTTAAACAAAGCATAAACAAAATCGGTCTTTTCTGGCCGTGAAAATGGGGATGTCACAGGTTTTAACCTCCATGGAGTATCCATGGATCACCACATGGGTTAAACCCAACATAAAGGAATCTTGGATCATAAGCCCACATATATAAGAATGAATGATTTACACAATCAATCCCCATATATTTAATTAGTCTCTTTTTGATCACTAAATTAAGTCCAAATTAAATCTTGATCAATACTAATTAAATAATATGATTTCATACTAATATATTAGAACTTATAATATATTAGTATGTCACAAAATGTCTTTTCCTCATAAACAGTCTATCCAAATGTTCTGATGCCATGCAACCCAAATGGACCATGCCGAGTCGGGTCAAGTACATACCAATTATAGTTATGGACTTAGACACTAATCCAACAGTCTCCAACTTGGATAAGTCTAAAACTATTATTGCGTATGACTTCAGGAACCAACTGGCAATCGTAGCTCTCAAAAGCCGCTGTCGAACTCTGACCTTGTAGATGAACTCTGACCTTTGTCAATGACTTGTACATTAGATAAGGGATCATATATTCCTCCATTCTAGATATCATATGGACTGAGACATGGATTATAATCATTCTCTCTGTCCATTTGTTGTTTCCCGATTTCCGATTTATGACGACTGACTAATTGAACAAATCAAATCAGTCCTGGCTCGGCCGAGCACTTGCATTTGTCATCATCAAATCATCGAGGGGCCCACAGATATCGCTTTTATCCCGAGGTAAAAGGAATGGATAAACTTCGACTCATATGGCTTGTTCTACTACTTGTTGAATCATACACAAAGGCACGTTTTATAACACCGACTTACCGAATGCGTTTTCGTGCAATCAATGTACAACCAACTCATAGTAACAACTCATATCTCTAGGTTTGAAGAATATAAGATATTATCGTCTCATGATCACTCGTGATAAAATCCATAAAGTGATTCCAATGAGCGCGGGTTGAATCCAATACTCAGAACTTATGAGCACTCATGAGTGTTGTAGCCCCTTGTCCAACATCTTAGACCTCTACAAGCCAACCCATGACAGTCTTGATTCATATCTACTTCCAACATATGACCGACTGTGGATAGTTTGAATAACTTAGTCAATCAGGAAGAACGACCTAGTTATTCTGGAAGTCAAAACATGCAAAATGAAACACAATAATAATATAATCTAATATGGTATCAAAACCTATGAACATAAATAAAACACCTTTTATTTATCACCATATGATTACACATTATTCATTGTATACTGTTTCAGCTATCAACTTTATTCTTGAATTTAAAACAATAGTTGTCCCATGCTCCAAGCATGCACACTATGTTTTCTAAACACTAGTCATGCCATACACCAAGTATGCATACTATGTTTGTCTATGATCTTCACTTTGTGAATTAGATCAATTGAACATAACTCCAATGATCCTCTTTCACAGTCCCAAATCCTTACTGCAAATGCAAGAATTCCAAATTCATGCCATTTACTAAAATCTGTTAGATTCTAAACTTATATGCATTGATCCTCCTGTAATGATTATGAACAGAGTCACAAGGACTTGACAACAAACATGACAGAGCATTCCAAGGAGATCAACTCCTTGGAAACATCCTTCTTGCATTAAGTTTCCTAATCTTACACAGATTGAATAATTTCCAACTTTGAAACATTTCCATATTCCATTTTGACTATCACTTCTGAACAAGAGTTGCCTCCTTACAGATTATGTCAATATGGTCCTTCCATAATTAACACTATACTTCCAACTGTCCTTGAGCAACCAATCTTTGGTAAACCTTAGATTGTCCTCGACAATTGCTTAATCCTTTTAGTCATATCCAGTCTAGACCTTTTCCCTTCTTAATGCCCCAGGCATTTGGAAAATTTTAGAAAGGATGAATATAGCACATGAAATCGATCCTATATCCGAAGCATATGGGACACGAGTCATGATGTCTCACATAAAGACTAAACCAGTCTTTTGCTATAACATTTCCATTTCTATTTGCCAAGTTCTCATAATTCAGATTATGAAAAGGGATGCCGTAATCATAATCGAATTTTAGAACGCAAATAATGGACCCATATATAGAATTTCCTTATGTTGAGTCATTCCAACATGAAATTCATATAAATATCCTTGACTAAATACGATTAAAATCTCAATCTAAGCTTTTAGAATTGAAATGAATTATAATTTCCTCTCCCTTAATTATAGCAAAACAACTTTTTCAACCCCTGCAGCCTCACGAATTGAAACTTTTGTTTTCTATAATTACCATTGCTAACTTGCAATCTTTATCATAATTATCATGCTCCCACTAACATGATGATTATTAGCATAACACTCATGCTCCCACTAGCTTTGACATGTAATCAGAAATCAGCTGGACTTCTAGAAATCAATACTTTATTGACTTTCTTACCAAAGTTCAGATTTCTGATACTAGATTGCTTTGATAAAACTTTATCAATATCATACACCTTATCTTAGATAGCTCACAGGTGTGTCTAAACAGTTTTAAGAACTATGAAAAGGGATGCCGTAATCATAGTCTCGATTGTTTAGACCTTTACCACTTCTCACAAGTCCATGTTAGTGTGCTGGTTAACCACACACGCTCCACTAACGACTTTAAGAATGCAAATATCACAATTGCTATCTAGCTAAAATCTACTTAGTGAAAGTGTTTCCTCACCATCATTTTCATGAATCGGAGAGAAACCTTATGACACTTAGATTTTATGGTGTATGAGTTCCTATCCATATGAATTTTATCAAAACCATAATCACAAGACAAGGTTACTGACAAATCCACACTTATATGGATTAAACTTGTGCAATCTTAAATTCTTGCCATTTGGCAGCTCAAGGGCCTGCCATTGCTTCCAAGTAGCTGTGCAACCAATTGAGAACTCTCAGAACTCCTATGCAAAGCCAACTTGAATAGGCACAGACATGTCAACACGATAGGTTATAAACCTCAAGTCGTGTGCTAGTGAAGAACTTCAGGTTTTATTATTGATTATTTCTTGAGACTTTCAAGACCTTTAAGACTCCCACTATCCTCTTGACATATAAGACTTTCTTGTCAGATATTCAAGAGATAGTGTGGATTCTAATCAAGACAAACACTTCACACAATTGGCCTTAGTTGGTCTTTGTTTTATCCAAAACATCACAACTTACCAATTTCAAATGTACAAGAGTAGAAAACTTTTACTCTTACATTTGACAAGTGTTTTAAACCTTCTTTAAGACATGTCACTCAAGTTACAATCTTAGAGTATAACTCTAAGAATTGTTTTTGGAACGAAGTATAAATCATCTTCTTGATTTAACCACTTCAACAATTCATAGCTCCTCTTCTTAGCTACCAGAATGCACTTAGAGGATGAATTGTGATAAGGTCTCTTAATCATTAAGATGATTATATAACATGATACTAAAGTACTCTCCCATCTTTTCAGATTTGAGAAACTTTTATCTTTCTGCCTAAGTTGATTCTTCTTATTCGCTCTGCCATACATTGAAACCTTTTCCAATGTCTCAGAATTACACTTAAGCTTGTAAGTATAACCATATTTACTGAATTTTAGTAAATAATGACGAATAGTCTTAACGATCTTTTGTGGTGGACTTGACCAGTGCACCAAAATATGTACTCGATCCCTTAGTCCTTCACTTGACTCACGCATCCATGTGAACAAGTAGTTAGTCTTAATTTTTCCAATGCTTGAAAGTTCTCATTCATGATGCTATACAACTTGCATGATTCCAAGTTCCGGTCCAATTGAAACTTGGGTGATGAGAATCTTTCCTTATTTGGTAAATTTAGACATTACCACAAATGAAAGAATCAATTTCATATTTCCACTCTTGCTATTAATGGAATCTTATAAGCAACAAAAATTTTCACAGATGCCATTGTAAGGATATTTTAAAATAAATAAAATCAGAAATTTTCCTTTTATTTTAAAACTTTGCGGAAAAACTATCCTTACAGTGCAAAAGCACATGAAAACTTTGTTATTATCTATTCCTAAGCAATATATCATAATTCCTAAGAAGTAGCTCAATAATCCGATCTTCAAACTATGCAATAGAAATCCATCTACGCGATCAGACTCAACATATTCTTTCTTTAAGTTTCTTCACTTTTCTTTGATTCTTAAAACATCAACATGTGACCCAGTCACATCATGTATCAAGAATCTCAGAATAGAAACTTAGCAGAGTTAGATAGTGGATTTTACCTGAAGTAGAGTCAAACTTATTGACTTTAACATCCTTAGGTAAAATTTGGCAGCTTCGCAACTAATGCCCCTTCCTTTGGCAATGGACCCTTGATAATGGGACTATCTCAGACTTAGCCTCTCTCTTTACCATTTGGTCAACCGAGTTGACTATGGCCGATCCCAATTTCATCATTGTCAATGTCCATAAAGTTTTAGGAAGTTGATCTTAGCAAATAGATAAGATCATTAAGGGTCTTGTCATAGTCTGTTTCATAGGAGTCCCAAAGGAACTCACTATGTGACTTAGAAAGTGATTGAACCACCAACTTTCTCAAGACTTTGACACCCAACTCTCCCGGCTTGTCAATATGTGACTACATCTCCAAGATGTGACCACACATAGACCTTTTACTTGCCAATAGGGCTTGAGTGACCTTAAACTTTTCAAGAACTTGTGGGTTAGGGAGAATAATTGGAGGAGGTAAAAGAAGTATGATTTCCTTCGGACATCATCTTCATTTAGGAAACTTGTTTCAAGAGATTTGGGAAGATCATCTTTTGGGAGATATTCAAGATAGTTGATTTAAAGTCCTTAATATAACACCCAATATGAAATATTAAGGCTAGGACCCAACACAATACTTTTATAACTTGGAAGAGGGATGCCGTAATCCAAGCTATAAAATATTTGAAGGTAGGTGAATGACGATTCACCAATTTCCACCAAGATAAACGAAATGTATTATTAGGTTTTAATTGGTTTTGAAACTCCTAGATTCTTTTGAGATTCATTGAACTGTTCAATGGCATGTTTCAATCTCGAGTGTGCCCTTCAGGTTTTGTGACTGGGATGCCGAGGATCACAAAACAAGGTGTGAATAACCATGCAAATATACTTGGTACCCTTAAGTGTTTACCCCTCAATCGATGTGCCGGTTAACCACACACGCTCCATCGATACTATGATAAACATTAAGTTACCCTTTGCCTACCTTGTTAAATACGAGTTAGTGTGCCGGTTAACCACACACGCTCTACTAACTGACTTAAACAAAGTGCAAAGTGTAATTTCATGGGTTAGCACCAAATTCACATTTTCCTAAGTAACTAAGATTGGGAATTTACAAGTGTTTAGTTACTTAGTATTTATCATTAATACTTTTAATGAAGGGAGAATTATAGTCCTTTCCTACCCGTTCGGCTAACGACCCTCCACCAGTCAAGGAAGCGGTGGGTGAGAGTGGACACCCATTAAACTGCCATTTTATAGGCAGTAACCTTATACCCCCCTTATAGACCGGCTTCGTGAATGAGGCCTACTAACGGTAAGATTGACTTTATCTTATACATATCTATATAATTAAAATTATAATAATAGTATAAGGGTTTGAATTTTAACTTTTAAAATTCTAAGGGCTAACTTGGAATTAAAGTATTCATAAGAGAAAACTTTTCAAATTCCAAAACTTGAGGGCAAGTTTTGAAACTATTCAAAACTAATTAATTCCATAACTTATGTGTTTAAAGTAGTTTTAATTAAAAAAAAAACTCTTCAAGTTCCATAACTTGAGGACAAGTTATGGAAGACTTTAAACTAATAAAAGAATGTAACTTTTCTTTATTTTGTAATTTATGGAATTAATTAAGGTTACACATTTTATTACTTAATGAAGTGACTCTTGAACTTCCATAACTTGAGGACAAGACTCTTCATTTTTGTAACCATAACCAACTTTTATGAGTTTTATGAAACTTAAATGTGACTTTTCATATAACTTGAGGACAAGTTACAAAAACACATTTTAGAATCAACTCTTAGATTAAAATGGATTGAAAACACATAATCAATTAACTTTTCTATTAATCTAAGCAACTCATAAGAACAAGATAATTTAATCAAACTTTTTCATGTAATTAGCCTAATCACTAAACTAATACAAAACAAGAATCTATTGACAATTATCTTTAAAATTGGATTAGTATGAACATTACCACATCAAAAACAGGATTATAGGTTCAAAAACAGCTTATGGTAATGTTCCTAGTCCATTTCTAGCCAAAAAAACTCGAAGATATGCTGTCAGGGGCTCCTACTCGTCGAGTGTATCAACCTACTCACCGAGTAGGATGATTTTCTTCATGGACTCGGCGAGTTCATCAGTGGACTCGGCGAGTCCAGTGCCCAGAATGCCCGAAATTCGACTTTTTCAGCATTTTTCAGCAATTTGCATCAAGTATAATTGAAAACAAGCCTAGGCTCTGATACCACTAATGGGTTTTGAGCATTCTAACACTCCTAAGTGTACATGCAACCCTAAATACCTTGGATCTATGTTTTCTCTATTATACATGCAAATATGATTATCCAAGGTATTATCCTAACTAGCATACAAAAACATTGATACTAGGATACTAAAATAGATAGAATACATACCTTGTTGTTGTTGCTTGACTCCATGAAGCTTGAGAGTCTAGTGCCCCAAGTGTGACACCTCAAATGGTTCACACAACATCATGAACTCTTGGAATAACCATGAGAAGAAGACATACATGTTCAAATCGGCTAGCCCTCAAAATATGTATCACTAGTGCCAATTTGTTGAACTAAAGGGGTTCTTATATAGTGTGGCTATTAGGGTTACACCATGTAACTCATGACTTTACCCATATGATTATATAGTGGAGTAGCCAAGGAAGATGCCTTCATCAGACTTCGGTGCAAATTTGTTAAGGTGGTCTCTGTTGTTGATTACGAAACATCTACACCCAAATATATGGAAGAATCGGACATTTGGCTTGTGGTTGTTAAGGCCCTCATACGGTGTTTTGTTGAGACGTTTGTACACAATGCTTCGGTTATGTACAAAGCAAGTTGTGGCCACTGCTTCGGCCCAGAAGTAGAGAGGAAGGTGGGAAAAGTTGAGCATAGATCTGGCAGCTTCTACTAGAGTGCGGTTCCTTCGCTCTACTACCCCATTTTGTTGTGGTGTGTAAGGAGCTGAGAAGTTGTGAGTGATGCCATTGGAAACCAAGAAACTATTTAAGAGATGGTTAGTAAACTCGGTTCCATTATCACTTCGGATACGTCGTACTGGTAACTTGATCTGAAGTACAATTTCCTTGATGAAATTGATCAGTATCTGCGTAGTTTCTGATTTGAGTCTTAAGAAAGAAACCCAGGTGAACCGTGTGAAGTCATCAACTATAACCAGTATGTATTTCTTGTGATGAAGACTGGCTACGGTAGATGGACCGCAGAGATCAATGTGCAAGAGTTCCAATGGTTCAGAAATTGAGGAGTCAATCACCATGGGGTGACTTGCTTTGGATTGCTTTCCACATTCACATGCAGGATAGAGAGTATCATTGCTGAACTTGAGGATTGGAAGACCTCTGACTAGTTCTCCGGTGACCAAATTGTTGATGTATCTGAAGTTGAGATGAGCTAGCTTGCGGTGCCATAGCCAGCTGACTTTGGATACTGCTTTGTATAGGAAGCATAACTGCGGTTTGCCTATGATCAGAGACACGTCCAGAGGATACATAGTGCCTTCGGATCGGGACTTGATCAGACACGTGCTCCTATCGCTTGTCATTACATAGCAAAATTGGTCATCAAGTTCAACACGATGGCCTGCCTTACATAGTTGACCAACACTGATGAGATTGTGTTTAAGACTTTCTACATAAGCAACCTTTTGAATAGAGAAGTTTCCCGTAGTAAGAACACCATAACCTCGGATTATCCCATTCGCATTGTTGCCGAATGTGACATTTCCACCATTGCAAATTGGCTTGAAATCCCGAAGGTATTCTAACCTTCCGGTCATGTGCAAGGAGCAGGCACTGTCGATTAACCATTCTTCTTCTTGTTCCTCCTTGCACAAAGCCTGAGAATTACACGGTTAGTTTAGGCATCTAAACTAGTTTGGAGCCTGGGACAACAGATGAGTTCCTGATTGATGCATGAACCGAGGTTGCAGGGACTGGTTTTGTGTCAGCTTTTAATCCTAGTCCTGGGTGTTTGTGAGTTTTTGGAGTGTTGTGTTTTTTTGAAAAGTTACGAGGTTTCTGAAACGGATTAGATTTAACATTAGATGAACCATTTTGACGACTACATTGACATTGACATGCTGAAATTTTGTCTTTTGCTCTGACACCTTGTTTGGTCAGCGGTCTAAATGATGAGGTAAGCTTGTGACCGGTCCGAGGTTGGTAATATCTGACATTGGTGCTATTGGAATTTAAAAAAGTTTGTTTCGAAAAAGATTTAGCACGTGTATATCCTTTGATCCTTTTTATTGGATTTGGTAAAATGCCCTTCCACTTGTTAAAATTTTGGTGTGATTTTAAAAGTGTTGGAGTGGGTAAGATACCCTTCTATTTTGGATCATCTGAGGAATAGATTTGAAAACCATTACTTCGAAAAGACCTTTCTTTCTTTTGGGTTGTGTCAGATGAGTTTGGAATGACTGTTGAAACTGTACATTCCTTTTTGCATGTTTTCTTGATGGAAGAGTTTTTTGAAAAATAGTGTGAGAAAACAAACTTTTCTGGACTCTTAGATTTTGGAAATCTGATATGTCTTTTGTTTCTAGAAAAGGTTTGTCGATTTGTGCCTCGGGATCGAATTTCCTCTTTGAAATCCCTTTTTGCTAAGGTTTTTGGAGAACCGCAGTCATTAGTGTTCAGATGCGGTTTCCTGGAAGCCTTTGAAAATTTTTGAAAACGAGGGCTTGATTCATCCGAACTTGAAGATTCAGGGTTTTGAGAGCATTGACCCACTTCAAAGTTCTCTATGGGTAATTCATGATGAATTGGCTGAAACGTCACAGAGCCTTTTATTGAGGACTGCGGTAAGGATGATTTGACTACCGCAGAGTAAGTATGAGTTCGGACTTCAGTGGGACTTTTGTGGGACTTCTGCAGCTCATGACTACAGTGAGAGACATTGCGGTCTGAGGGCAGAAATGGGAAGTCCTGTGAGACTTCGGGACTCTCTATGATAATTTCTTCATCAACAACTGATGAGGTCTGCGAATTTGGATAGATTGTGCCACAGATTTGAGTTTGATCACTTGTGTGACCCGAAACCTCAGGCACAATTTCCTCAATGACACAGTTATTACTTAGATTATGAAGTCTACCGAAGTGTGTTCTGATATCTTCGGAAAAGGTCTTGTCATTGACTGGGAAATGAAATTCTCGGTCCGGAGGGACATACAGTCGATCTTTGTTAAACCGGGGTGAGGAATCCTTTGCGGTAGGATATCCATTGGACCAACCCCAATTGTATGTATTGTCCATAGTTCCATTATTCACCAAATTTTCAATAGCTTCACTTTCATTGAACAATTTTTCTATTAAAAGATTTAAGCGTACAATCTCACTTTGAGCTAAATCTCTTTGGTTCAAAGCTATCTCTAGTTGTGTTTCACTTAACATTCTTGCATCTTTTTCTAACTCTAAGTCCTTTTCTAACATATCCATTTTGAGTCTTTTGTTGTCCAGTCGTCCTCTTACATGAAACATCTCTTGGGACGCTATGTTCTTCTCATCTAAAGCTTTGTTATAGTATGTAAGGATGACAGCATGTGTCATTAAGATTGTCTATGAAGGGTTGACAGTCATGCATGCTATAGTTTAGAGTTTGAATCATGAGTTTTACATGTTCGACGATGCTTAGAATTCCATCCTTTGCCATGTAGCAGTAGTTCTTTTCCAGCTTTGTAGACCCATCATCATCCGCAGTTGGCAACATGCAGATTTTGCCTTTTCCTTTGACATTGCTGATGGCTTCTTCTTCATCTCCGGATGACCAAACTTGATGGTCTCTTTTGACATGGGCTACGTATGCCCTAGCCTTTTCCTTTTCTTCCAATTCTTGAGCCATTCTTAGATAGAATGCTCTGTATTTCACTACATTTGCCTTGCAATCTTTTGCAAAATGATTCTCTTTGTTGCACTTGTGACAAATCACAACGTCACTTTTGTCTTCTGAGGGAGTACCGGAGTCAGTGGTTTGAATGGACTGCGGTGCCTCCTTTGGTTGAGTATTTTTAGATTGCGGTGGTGGATGAGAACTTTTGGGATATCGAGAATGGTTATTCTGTGGGTTGAAGTTACGGTTGAATAGAGGTTTGTTGAACTGCTGATTCTTACGAAAAGAAGGTGGTAGCCGGTTGAACTGTTGACTAACAAGAGAAATAGCCTTCTGGAATTCTTCTTCATCATCATACTCTGAGTCAGCTTCGTATGAGTGCGGTGTAGTGTCATACGAGGGAGAGTAGGATTGATTATGTGGAGCTTGTGCTATAAGAGCGAGTGGTCCTCCGAAGTCAGCACAGTCTTTGAGTACGGTGGATTCTTGTGCTTGCAGTTCCCCGTAGAGCTTGTAGAGAGACAAAGAATGAATCTTTCTATCCCCTTGAACTATCATCTTAGCAGTAGTCCAATGTCTTCCCAAACCGTTGAGAAATTGAAGGTTTGTTTCATGGTTACTGCGGATGGTGCCGGCATTCGATAACTTGGTGACTATCAGGTTGAACCTTTTAAAGGAGTCTTCTAAACTTTCGCCAGTATGAGCTTTGAAATTGTTGAACTCATTGAGTGCAGTTGTGAGCTTCTTATCTTGAGCTTGTTCTGAGCCTTCGTATAAATTCTTGAGAACTTCCCAGATCTCTTTTGCTGATTTGCAGTTTATGATAATGTCGAAGTTGTCAGGAGCAACTCCACAAGAGATTTCATAAAAAGCAACAACATCATTTTCCATTTTATCGAGATCATCTTTGGTGGGATGTGTGACATCCCCTAATTTCTCGGCCAGAAAAGACCGATTTAATTTATGCTTTTTAAAATAAAATCAGAGAATCTTTTTAAAAGATGTTGCGGAATTGGTCCCCAAAACAACATATGATAAAAGTTTATCAAAACCTTTCTTTAAGAAATATATAATTTCCTTCTTATATTAAAACCTCGGGATGTCATGTTCTGATACAGATCAAAAGCATACACAAGACATTATAAGCCTTACAACAGTTATTTATAACTACTGTCCTATAATCCATAAATCACTCATCATCATCATCCGACTATGCTCGGGGTCCACTACCTGTAATCATAAAAAGCTGAGTGGGTTAGGCTTGGAAGCCTGGTGAGCATATAGGGTTTTCAACCCACAATAAATAAATTTATTGTACTTAAACATCAATCAATCAACCAAATTACCCCAACCCCATTATCTTATTAATTTCTTAAGGGTTTACCCTAAGATTCAACTATCACTCCTTCCTAAGGATTCATCCTAAGGAATAGGCACAAGGTCACACCATCACCAAGGTTTATACAACAGGGGCTAAATTCATAGCTCTTATTTATTGACAGTATTCACCCCTGCCATACATGTCAATGGGTTTCTAGAGTACTCCAAATGAACATATAGTTCATTACACCTACAGGTTGCGGGCCTGCTAGTGTTCCACAGACCATCTAGAATAGTCCATGGTTGTCATCCCTACTCTGCTGAATGACGGGGGTCACCGTTTGGGTAAGGGCTTATCTCATAATTCACCACTCACCCTCAACTTATGATCTCCTTTCACCACTCACCCTCAACTTATGATCTCCTTTCACCACTCACCCTCAACTTATGATCTCCTTTCACCACTCACCCTCAACTTATGATCTATATCACTGATCATTTCATTTATCCAACTCACCTTTCATCACACACCCATTATTTCATCTACCCATGTTTTACCCAACATTTTTGTAGATAAAAATACATATACAGTTTAAATTATTTAAAAACATGTATAAATCACACCTTCAACATCCAACTCAAATAAACAAACAATAAATATTCACACAGCACGTATTTTATATAAAATACTTCATATCTATGTGTAAGGTGAAAGTAACTATACACTCACCTGATTTAATGAAAATCGGGTAGCAATTCGTTTCCTAAAACGATCGTTTCTAATAAAACCGGGAGTTTTATTGAGAAACCGGGCTCTACGAAGGGTCGGGCTTCAAAACCGAAAAGATAAATTTTCCGGGCTTCTCGGGCACTTCGTGGCGTATTCGGGGGTTATAATTGATACCGGGGCTTCGAGGGAAGTTGAAATGAAAGAAATATTGAAAAAAGGGCTAAAAATGACAAATTTTCAAAGTATACCCGGGAGGTCTTGCACCCTCCTATTTATAGGGGCGAGCCTCCTGATCCAACGGCTGAGAAGCCTCCAGGTGTGCTGATCCGAGGACTCGCAGGGGATGGCTCGCACGAGGCTGCACGTGCGAAGTGGCTGCTGGCTTCTTGTGATTGGTCCGAAGCCTAGGTCCGAAGTCGGTTCTGGTGGTGGGGTCCGCAGGCGAGGGTGCGCAGGTGGCTGCACGTGCGAAGGCCTCGATGTCCTCTCCTGATTGGACCGCTTCAGATAAGGCCAGGTGCTCGGATGACTCAGCAGCTCGGACACGTGGCTCGCCTGACTCACCAATCTCGGACACGTGGCACGTTCTAAGCGAGGGTGACGTGGCAAATCGTGACTATGCGAATTTTCTCGGTTTTTGTGCAAAAACTTCTAAAATCCATAACATTTGCATACGAGCTCCGTTTTCGACGTTCTTTATATGCACATGTAGGTAAAATTACGCTCTACAACTTCCATTTAGACTTCGTCGGCTAATTTTGACTTTAATTTTTATATTATTATTTTTAACAGACCGGGACAGGAAATCCGTTAAAAATTCATAACTTCTTCATCGGACGTCCGTTTTCGTCAGACTTTTTACCGTTGTGCTACTATTTACGAGACCTTCGATTCTCGTTTAGGTCGTGTCGGCTAAAAATCACTCGATCTAAAATTCGAGTTTTTAGCTGTCTACTGCTAAGCTGAAACTTCGAAAAATCATAACTTCATCATACGAAGTCAGATTTGGGCGTTCTTTTTATCGAACTTCTCGGTTTAACGAATACTACAAGTTTCGTTTAGATCACTAAGGCTAAAAAGTAGTTTATCGAAAAATCACTTTTTACGACATTCAGCACCGCGCCGGTTTATCGCGAAACTTCGACAAGTCATAACTTCTTCGTTATAACTCGGATTTCGGCATTGTTTATATATCTGTAATCCTTGTCACGCCCACTACAAGTTTCTTAATAGATATCGGCTTTATCTAAAATTTAATTTTTGACGCTCATTTTTATTCTTAATTTATTAAACCCTAATAATTAAGCATAAAACACATAAAACATATAATAATCACATAATTCCTTTTCATTTCTTCTAAATGAGTTACAAAGGTTAACCTAGACCATTATGTCAATATTAATGTCTAGTCTAGAAACACGGGCGTTACAACTCTCTCCCCTTAGGATGATTCCGTCCCCGGAATCACACAACGACAAACAACCACGGGTAGCGACTCACCATGTCTCTCTCCGTTTCCCAGGTAGGATTTGGCTAATTTATATGTTTCCAACGCACAAGCACTAAATCGACTATCTTACGTTACAACTTCTTAGTCTTACGGTCAACGATTGCCTCAGGTTCTCCAATTAACCTCTTGCTCTCATCCAACCTTAATTCAGAAATGGGAATTATGTCGGGCACACCTCCCGTGAACTTCCTCAAATAACACACATGAAATGTGTTATGAATATCCTCCAGTTCTTCCGGTAATTCTAGCTTGTAAGCTTGATTCCCGATCCTCCGAAGAACTTTAAATGGTCCAATAAACCTTGGACTCAACTTTCCCCTTCTACCAAACCTTATAAGTCCCTTCCACGACGAGACTTTAAGTAAAACCGAATCTCCAACTTCGAATGATATCGGTTGTCTTTTCTTGTCAGCATAGCTCTTTTGAGCAGCTAACATCCTTTCCCTAATCACTTTCAACTTTCCAGCAGTCTGATGGACTATTTCAAGTCCCATAAGCTGCTTTTCCCCAGCTTCCAGTCACCATGACGACATTCAACACTTTTCCCCATACAAAGCGTGATAAGGTGCCATCTTGAGGCTTGAGTGGAAACTATTACCCTAGAAAAATTCTACTAAAGGCAAATGTTCATCCCAGTTACCTTGGAATTCCAGGGTACAGGTTCTTAGCATATCCTTCAACGTTTGAATCGTTCGTTCGCTTTGACCATCAGTTTGCGGATGGTAAGCTGTATTCAAACACAACTTGGTACCCAATTCCTCTTACAGACTCCTCCAACACCTTGAGGTAAAACGGTTGTCACGATCGGATACAATCGTTAACGGAACACCGTGTAGCCTCACAATTTCCTTCACGTAAGAATTTGCAAGTTTATCCATAGACCATTTCTCGTTGGCTGCTATGAAATGCGCACTCTTAGTGAAGCGATCAATGACCACCTAAATCATGTCGTGACCGTTCCTTGTTCTGGGCAGTTTAGTCACAAAATCCATAGTGATGTCTTCCCGTTTGCCCATGGGTATAGGCAAAGGTTCTAAACTCCCATACGGTTTCTGATGTTGTGCCTTAACCCTAGCACAAGTTACACACTCGTCCACATACTTTGCAACATCGAGCTTCATCGTCGGCCACCAGTAATAGGGTTTTAGATCCCTATACATTTTCGTACTGCCGGGATGAATCAAGTACATGGTTTTGTGAGCTTCTTCCATCAGAAGACCTCTTACTCCTCCCGCCTTAGGTACCCAAATCCTATCTTTGAATACCTTCAGTCCTTGACCGTTTGTATCAAACACCAACGTTTTGCCCAAATGTTCCTCTTTTCGGTCATTTCTTTCTAAAGCTTCCTCTTGAGCTTTCACAATTGTCGAAACAACTTCAATTCTCAACGCTCTTGGCCTTTTCTTTTCAAGATTTACCTTCCGAATGAGAGCATTAGCAACAACATTTGCTTTAGCGGGGTGGTAAAGTATCTCACAGTCGTAGTCCTTGAGTAACTCTAGCTAGCGCCGTTGCCCCATGTTCAATTCCTTCTCCATACCTTTAAGGCGAATACTACCGCTGCCAACTCCAGACCATGAGTGGGGTAGTTCTTTTCATGCTCCTTCAATTGCCTCGATGCATTCGCTATCACTTTATCCCTTTGGGTCAGAACACAACCTAAGGCCAGGTGCTCGGATGACTCAGCAGCTCGGACACGTGGCTCGCCTGACTCACCAATCTCGGACACGTGGCACGTTCTAAGCGAGGGTGACGTGGCAAATCGTGACTATGCGAATTTTCTAGGTTTTTGTGCAAAAACTTCTAAAATCCATAACTTTCGCATACGAGCTCCGTTTTCGATGTTCTTTATATGCACGCGTAGGTAAAATTACGCTCTACAACTTCCATTTAGACTTGGTCGGCTAATTTTGACTTTAATTTTTATATTATTAGTTTTAACGGACCGGGACAGGAAATCCGTTAAAAATTCATAACTTCTTCATCGGACGTCCGTTTTCGTCAGACTTTTTACCGTTGTGCTAATATTTACGAGACCTTCGATTCTCGTTTAGGTCATGTCGGCTAAAAATCACTTGATCTAAAATTCGAGTTTTTAGCTGTCTACTGCTAAGCTGAAACTTCGAAAAATCATAACTTCCTCATACGAAGTCAGATTTGGGCGTTCTTTTTATCGAACTTCTCGGTTTAACGAATACTACGAGTTTCGTTTAGATCACTAAGGCTAAAAAGTAGTTTATCGAAAACTCACTTTTTACGACATTCAGCACCGTGCCGGTTTATCGCGAAACTTCGATAGGTCATAACTTCTTCGTTATAACTCGGATTGCGGCATTCTTTATATATCCGTAATCCTTGTCACACCCACTACAAGTTTCTTAATAGATATCGGATTTATCTAAAATTTAATTTTTGACGCTCATTTTTATTCTTAATTTATTAAACCCTAATAATTAAGCATAAAACACATAAAACACATAATAATCACATAATTCCTTTTCATTTCTTCTAAATGAGTTACAAAGGTTAACCTAGACCATTATGTCAATATTAATGCCTAGTCTAGAAATACGGGCGTTACAGGACGGTTCATGACTAGTTGTCCTCCTCCTAGTCTGGATGTGGCGCCATCAGTTTGAACTGGTGTAAGAATAGGGACATGTGGTACTTCTTCTACAGATCGCCATACATCTCTACCAAGTCTCCTTAACTATCTTTCCATTCTCTGAGACCAGTGATGATATTCATTTGCCACCAATATTGGGGCTCGATTTGAACCACCAACACTGTTGGAAACATTCAGAGATAATGTTTGTGCCATTTTCCTTGTTTTTTTTTTGAGAAATGAGCTTCAGTGGTATAGAAGGCCTTTTGAAAATCAGAGTTTTGTTTTTCAAAAAGCAACCACTATGGCTCTGATACCAATTGTTGAGAGAAAAACTTGAGACACACTTGAACAAACGTTAGAACAAGTATAGTTGCGGAATAGTTTATCTCAAAGGATCTAAAAGCTCAACAATAATATTATGTTAACGAGTTAGATAATTAGAGAGTTAGTTGCGGAAATGTAAGGAAATATAAATGACAGCAGGTGATATATCAAGTATACACATAAGTTGATTCATAACATGGAATGCATTCAGACCAAGTTAGTAAGTGAGATCAAACTTAGTGATTAAGTCACGAATGACTTGCTCCGAAGAGAAATAATATTCAGTTATGTTCTAGTGAACTTTGAGAGTAAGGAGAGATTTAATATGCATAATCAGATAGGAGTGAGAGATGTAATTGATAGCATCGAAGTTGTTGTATTAGAAAGATTGAGCTCTATATATAGAGACTCAGGAATTACATTTGATCAAATCTCTAAGAGTAGCCATGCAAGGCATACTGGACAATAGAGAGTACTACAATAAAAGTAGATAAAATTAAACTAAGTAAACTAGTAAGTAAGAAAGGTTGCGGTTGATGATGACTTCGGATGAGGTTGCTGATGAAGCTTTGACTGCGGATCCTTGAGAGCTGCGGTAGCTCAAGTTCAAGAGGGTCACTTTTATGATTCAACACCTTGTTACATATTTATACAACACAAAAAATTAATATATTCAAAAGAAACTTAATACAAACATCCATACATAAATCATTCTTATTTTACACAAAATTCATTAAAAATTGACAGCTTAATATAGTTAATTCCCAATACTTTACACAAAATTCATAGTTTATTATAATAAATTCACAGTTCAATGCACAAATATTATACACTCATAGTTATACTCTCAACTTAAAACTTACATGTATACCTTCAGATCTAGCAGTTAGTGTTTCTTTCAATGTTTATTTACACAAATATTTACAATTTAAATTTTACATACTTTATTCAAAATTAGATAAAATCATATATGTGTATAATGCTTCATTCATCTTATATTTCAAAAGCAAACAAAAAAATTATAAAAAAATCAGAGCTTAATACCAATCAATTAATAACTTAATACAATCAATTCATAATTTAATACTTAAAATTCACAGCTAATATAGTCAACTCTTAGTTTAAGCAGAAAATTCACAACTTAATGCGGTCAATTGACAGTTTAAAACACAAAATCACAACTTAATACACAAAGTTTACAGTTTAATACACAAAAAGTATGCATTCACAATCATATTGTTGGAATATTTGAGTTGTTGATCGATAGATTCCAAACAGAAAAACAATATTTAATCAAGTAAAGAATACAAGAATGGATCAATGGTGTCGAATGATTAATAACTCACACCTCAGAAGATTTAAGAGCCGAAATAGACCGAGCGTTCGATTCATTTCGGTTCCCAAAAATTTAAGAGCCGAACTAGACCGAGCGTTCGGTTCATTTTGGTTCCCAAAAAATTAAGAGCCGAAATAGACCGAGCATGCGCTCTATTTTGCTTGTTCAATTTTAGTGAGTAGAAGGAGGTTACGGTGCTGACACAGCTTCCATCATTCCTAAGCCTTGGAGTATTTTGTTAAAGCTTGCTTCTGGTAAGGCCTTAGTGAAGATTTCAGCCAATTGATCTGAGGACCGAACAAAGTGAATTTCAACATTTCCATCTTCAACATGGTCCTTGATGAAGTGATATCTCAGTGCGATATGCTTTGTCTTGGACTTTTGCACTGGATTGTGACATATTCGTATTGCACTTTCAGAGTCACAATATAGAGGGATTTTCTTCATGCTCAAGCCATAATCTCTAAGTTGGCTTTGTATCCATATGACTTGTGATGTGCAAGATGCTGCAGCGATATATTCAGCTTCTACTGTGGAAAGAGATACGCACGTCTGTTTCTTTGACTACTAGCTAACAAGTTTGCCATCTAGGAACTGGCATCCACCTGTTGTTCTCTTTCGGTCCAATCCACATCCACCAAGATCAACGTCTGAGAAAGCTTGAATAAAGAAGCCAGATTTTGCAGGATACCAAAGACCGAGAGACGAGGTTCGCTTTAAATACTGGAAGATATTTTTCACTGCAATCATATGAGGTTCTCTTGGATTAACTTGAAACCTGGCACAATAACAGACAGAAAACATTATGTCTGGCCTACTAGCCGTTAGATACATTAAATACCCTATCATTTGACGATAAATAGTCATATCAACAGCCGGTTTCTCTAGAGATGGAGTCAGCTTCGTGCCAAATGCCATTGGAACCTTTACTTTGGAATCACCCATCATGCCGAACTTTGTTAATAGAGTCTTCGTGTATGCTTCCTGATTAATGAAGATGCCCTCTAGTCCCTGTCTTATATTCAAAACAAGGAAGAAGTTAATTGATCCCATTGCGCTCATTTCAAATTTAGTCTCCATCAACTTCCTAAATTCAGCTGTTAAGCTAGGATTCGTGGAGCCGAAGATGATGTGATCAACATAAATCTGAACTATCATTAAGTGTTCGCCTTCTTTCTTGCGAAAGAAGGTTGGGTCAACCGAACCTTGCTTGAATTTTGACATTTTGAGAAATCGAGTAAGAGTTTCATACCAGGCCCTCGGGGCTTGCTTCAATGCATAGACTGCTTTATCCAGAATGTAGCAGTGATCATGATACTTCTCGTTCACAAATCCAGGTGGTTGCTCAACATATACCGTTTCTTCTAGTTCTCCATTTAAGAAAGCGCACTTAACGTCCATTTGGAAAACTTTGAAGTTTATGTCTGGCCTACTAGCCGTTAGATACATTAAAGACCCTATCATTTGACGATAAAGAGTCATATCAACAGCCGGTTTCTCTAGAGATGGAGTCAGCTTCATGCCAAATGCCATTGGAACCTTTACTTTGGAATCACCCGTCATGCCGAACTTCGTTAATAGAGTCTTCGTATATGCTTCCTGATTAATGAAGGTGCCCTCTGGTCCCTTTCTTATATTCAGAACAAGGAAAAAGTTAATTGATCCCATTACGCTCATTTCAAATGTAGTCTCCATCAACTTCCTAAATTCAGCTGTTAAGCTATGATTCGTGGAGCCGAAGATGATGTCATCGACATAAATCTGAACTATCATTAAGTGTTCGCCTTCTTTCTTGCGAAAGAAGGTTAGGTCAACCGAACCTTGCTTGAATTTTGACATTTTGAGAAATCGAGTAAGAGTTTCATACCAGGCTCGCGGGGCTTGATTCAATCCATAGACTGCTTTATCCAGAATGGAGTAGTGATCATGATACTTCTCGTTCACAAATCCGGGTGGTTGCTCAACATGTACCGTTTCTTCTAGTTCTCCATTTAAGAAAGCGCACTTAACGTCCATTTGGAAAACTTCAAATTTTTTGTGTGCAGCATATGCCTAAAAGATTCTTACATATTCCAACCTTGCTACTGGAGCGAAGGTCTCTTCATAGTCTATCTCTTCTTCTTGGCAATATCCTTTCACCACCAGTCTCGCTTTGTTGCGAATAACATTTCCCTCTTTATCCAATTTATTTCTAAATACCCACTTTAAGCCGAGTACAGATGCATCCCTTGGTGTGGGAATCAGTCTCCAAACACAATTATGTTCAAACTCATGGAGTTCGTCTTGCATAGCTTGCACCCAATCAGAGTGATCAAGAGCAGCGTTTACCGTCTTCGGTTCTACTTTAGAGACAAACGAATTAAACATGCAGAATTCTACTTGAGAGAATAAAGTAGTTTGCTTCGCTTTCAATTGTGAGCGTGTGAGAACACCCTCAGATGATTCACCAATAATTTGTTTTTTAGGATGATCCTTTGTCTATTTTATAAGAGGAGGGTAATTGGGATCATAGGCAGGATCCAGCTCAGCATTGACTTCTTCTTCCATTTCTGACATATCACCTTCGTCATTTGTATTTTCATTCTCATTCTCCCCCTCAAATGGATCTTCATGGGTTGGGGCCTTTGAAGGATTCTCCCCTGGAAAGGCATGTCATGTGGTTTTGGAGTATACGAACCCTCCCCTTGGATTATTGAGCTTTCTCTTGGAGGGTCATCAGCAGCTGGATGATCACTTGCTACATTAGCTTCGCTTTGTGTCTGCTTCTTGGTTAGTTGGTGAGGTTCGCTTTCCATATCTTTAGCAGCTTCATCGATGATTTTCTTCAAGTTATCGATTTTGTTATCTGCTGCTTTCGCTTCTGAGTGGATCGCCTTTTCTGGTTCATCAAAGAGTAGCATGTACTCATCAAACAGATTAGCAATAGGAACCGAGACTTGACCAGATTTTCGAAAAATTTCCTCCGTTGGTTTTTCGGTTGTTTGCATTTTCTTCACGTAATTGTCGTCAAAAGTAGCGTAATAGGTTTCTTCTATCTTCTTTGAGTGTTTATTTAGAACCCGATATGCTTTTGAAGTAAGTGAATAACCGAGAAAAATTCCTTCGTCTGCCTTAACATCAAACTTGTTTCGGTTCTCCTTGGAGTTGAAAATGAAGCATATTGAACCGAACACGTGGAAACACTTCAAATTTGGCTTTCGACCATTCAAGATTTCATACGGAGTGATGGCGAATCTCTTGTTCAGGAAGGATCGGTTCTGAGTGTAGCATGCAGCAGCAATTGCATCCGCCCAGAAATATAGAGGAAGTGAGGCGAAGCTCAGCATGGTTCTCGCTGCTTCACATAAAGAACGGTTTCGCCTTTCGACAATCCCATTCTGCTGTGGAGTGTAGGGAGCAGAGAAATTGTGAGTTACTCCCTTTTCAGCTAGAAAATCTTCGAAATCTTTATTCTTGAACTCAAGAACATTGTCGCTTGTTATATTTCATACCACCTTTCGTAGCTGGACTTCCACTTGTTTGATGAAAACTTTCAGCTTGGGCGTCGCTTCTGATTTCTGTTTAAGAAAGAAAACCCAGGTGAAGCGAGAAAAATATCTACAATTACTAGTATAAACTTACTACCACCGAAGCTTTCGATAGCCGAAGGGCCACATAGATCGATGTGCAGTAGTTCCAGAGGATCGATGATCTTTGTATTGATTCGAGAGGGGTGACTTTTACGACTTTGCTTGCCCATTTCGCATGCTAGGCACATATGTTCCTTGTCAAATTTGAGAACAGGAAGTCCATGCACATGATCACCAAGCACCAGTTTATTGATATCTTTGAAGTTCAGGTGCGATAGTCTTCGGTGCCACAACCAGCTCTCATCTGAGTTCGCCTTTCACAGCAAACATATTGCAGGCTTTCCTTTTATCGGGTTGAGATTTAGAGGAAACATCTCCCCTTTTCGCTCAGATTTTAACAGAATTTTCTTCGTTTGTTTTTCAATTATTTAAGAGCCCTCATCGTCAAACGAGACTTTCAGACTTGTTCCTGCCACTAGTTGAGAAACGTTGATGAGGTTATGCTGCAATCCTTTCACGTAGGCTACCCTTCGTATAGAGAACTCTCCGTTGGTTATCATGCCATATCCTTTGATCGTGCCGTAAGAGTTGTTTCCGTATTTCACACATCCACTATCCTTAAGGGACCGAAACTCCCTAAGTTCTTCCCTTCTTCCAGTCATGTGACGAGAGCAGCCACTGTCAGTATACCATTCTTCGTCAAACTGCTCGTCACTGAGAACCTGCAAAATTAAGCAGATTTAGGAACCCAAAGTCTCTTGGGTCCTTGTGAGTCTTTTACAGAATAGGGAATTGCAACCGAAAGATCAACCATATATGTTCTTTTTATTAATGTGGTTTCATCTTTTCGTTTTATGGTGTAAACTTTTATTTTATTTTTATGTTGTTTTAACTGGTGTGTGTTGTTGTTAGTAGGTTTCTCAGTACAGGTTTTCTTGGGAGATCTAGGGTTAGCTGACTTTTTGGTGTTTTGATTTTCAGTATCTGAGTACAGCTTTCCTTTTCCTTTGACATCCTTCACGGAGTTGGGTTTAGGATGAGAGTGAGGAGGATGGGATTTGGGACCGAAACTTGACTTTCGGTTCTGAGCTCTTGTGTTGGGACCGAAACTGGTCCTTCGGTTTTTGGCGTAGTAGGAGCTGGGACCAAAACTTGTCTTTTGGTTCTCGTGACCACAAGTATTAGGGCCAAAACGGGTCATTCGGTTCGCCTGACGGTACGATTGATGTTGATTGCTGGAATAAGACTTGGCCTGCGCTTCCTTTTTTAGAATAGAAGCTTTTTCAGAGCGAACATAAGAGGGGTTTTGTGAGTTCCAAAACTGCTTTCTCTCATTGAGATTCTTCATGTATCTTCTGTTCCTCTGTCGTTTCTGTTCAGCAATTTGCTCTTGAGTCAAGTGAATGTTGGCCTTAGGCTTCGCTTTCTTCTCATGAGCACTGGTTGTAGTTGATGAATCGCTGGTAGCTTTTAGTGGTTCCTCTGGTATATCTTTTGTACCACTTGTGCTGGGTTTATCGAAGCTTGAGGGCTTGTTGAGGGGTTCGGGTATGTATCGTTCCTTAACTCTCCATGAGTTGGTTATACTCTTTTTGAGTCTTATCTACGTCCGCCATGAGTTGGTTATACTCTTTTTGAGTCTTGACTGTTCGGTTTGTTCCAGAGTGAACAAACGGACCCAATGTTATTGCTTCCCAGATCAAGTAGCCATTGTCTTCAGATCCAACTACATAATCTTCGAAGTGATGCGCCCATACTTCATAATCTTGAGTGTAGAGAATGGGAATCCTTGTAGTTGATCCTATGTTGTTGGAGATGTTGATTGGATTGCTTTGAGAGTCGTCGTGAGACATGATGAACGTGTTCTGTTAGAATCAGACTTGTAGCGTTGAACTTAGGGTTTTATCAAACACTAGAGATACTGTCAACAGGAGGAAGACAGCGTCTTTATATTGATAAAAGCGGAAACCCTAAAGGATTCTTCAAACATAAGAGATGCGTATGTATTACACAGTCACCTGCTCTGATACCAATTGTTGGAATATTTGAGTTGTTGATCGATAGATTCCAAACAGAAAAACATTATTTAATCAAGTAAAGAACACAAGAATGGATCAATGGTGTCGAATGATTAATGACTCACACCTCAGAAGAGCTCGATGAAGAACTTCGACTGTAGAGGTGTGCTAGGGTTACAATGCAAGTAATTAATGAGAACGATCAAATCTAAAAGCTATACATGCATGCAATATTTATATGCACTAACCCTAATGATAAACCACGGGTGGAGAGGCCCAAACCGGGTAAACAAAATAACAACACTAAGCCCATATGACGCAACACTCTAGACCCAACACATATCATCAACTTAACACTCTTAATACAGTCAATTCACAGTTTAATACACAAAATTCATAGCTTAATACAATAAATTCTTCGTTTTTTTTGAAAGAGCAACTCTGAATTGTTGTGCTAAATTAAATTCCTCGTTTAATACACAAAATTCACAAATTAATATAATTAATTCACAGTTTAATATAGTCAATTCACATTTTTAAAAGAAAATTCACACCTTAATGGAGTCAATTCACAGTTTAAAACACAAACATCACAGCTTAATACACAAAATTCATAGCTTAATACTATAAATTCATAGTTTAATACAAAAAAGTTTGAATTTACAGCCATATTATCAGCTTAAAACTCTTAATACCGTCAATTCACATGTTAATACATAAAATTCAAAGCTTAATACAAAAAATTCACATTTGAATTCAAAAAAATTATATATTCACAACTTATCAATAGTTAAAACTAAGATTAACAAAAGTAGACAACAAATGAGAGATTAAAATATTAAATCCACTCCTCAACAGAAAGAAAAACGATCAAAAAACAAAAAACAAAAACGATTAAAAAACAAAAAAGAAACATCATCATAGAGATCTACAACAGATGTAATTAGAACAACAAGTAGAAATAAAACATAAAAAAGATATATCTATAAAAATCGACATACCTAATTTTAATTGAAGATTTATATACAAAACTAAGATTTGATGCAATCCACCATGAAATGCTCGAGATACACCAGTTCCATACATGAAATGCATCGAACACATAAGATTTGATGCATATATAGTGTTAGATATTAGATATCAAATTCAAAGCATCATCAATCTTGAGATCTTGTTTGCCGATCGTACGATAAAGGGAAATGATGGTTTGATAGTGGTGGTAGGAGATAGGAAGAGGTAGTAGTTAGTCGGATCTATTATTTAAATGAAAAAACACGTCAGATCTGGTGAGATTTGATGCAGATATGGTGGTTCTCCGAAGATCAGAGCAAAAAAGAGATAATTGAGGTTTTAGATCTGACGAAGTGGAGGCAGAGGATGATGAAGGATATGGCGGCGGTAGTCGTTGACGGCGGATCTGAAGGCTTCCGGTGAAAATCCGACTAGATCTGATCTGAATAGATCCGATGAACTAGTGGTTTGTCATTGGTGATCATGGAGAAAGAGATAGAGACGAACAAGTTGTGTTTCACGAAATCGAAGAGGTAGCATCAATGGTGGTGGTTGACGGCTGTTGTGCTGTTCGTTGGTGGTGCTGTTTGACGATGGACTTTTTGACTCCATATCTGAAATCAGTGGTGGTCGACGGTGGATCTAAAGCGAAAAATCTTGGCCACTTGACATTATGACCACGAAATACAATAAATGAGGCAGCGGTAGGCGGCGATGGTATATGGCAGGTGGTGGAGGTAGGGTGTAGAGGTGGTGTTGGGTTTTTTTGTTGTTTGGAGAGTTTGAGATGGTCTGAGAGAGTTTTTTGCAAAAAAAGTTTGAAAGTATTTGAAATTTTGTTATATGTTAGATATTTATTGTCAAAGTATAAAATGACTATTATGCCCTTATTATTTTTTAGTTATTTAACAAAACTTAAAAAAATGAAAATATTTGAATTGACAAAAATGCTCTTAATATAAGCTAAAAATAAGCAGTTTATATATATATATATATATATATATATATATATATATATATATATATATATATATATATATATATATAAAATCAAGTTCAACAGCGAAATCCATTGTATGGAGCGAACCAACGAACTTTCTTTCTTTCTTTTTTTCCTCACAATGAATCGCTCTTCTTTGCATCTTGTTCTTAATAGATTCACAAAATGAATCAACACCCACCCCAACCTCTTTTCTCTTGTAGAGCAATCACAAGTTCTCTCCCTCTTCTCTTAGCTTGTCCAGTCGATCCCAACCCCTCATTCTACCTTCAATTGAAGTTTAAACTGATGCGTCTGCTTGAATTATGTTGAATTTGAGATTTTGTTTGTGCAAGTATAGAGATTCATGGAGAATAACATTGACATCGAAAGTGAATGAGGATAAAAAATCAACGCATCAATTAAATGCATCAGTTTTCTTAAGTTTACTTGAAAAAAGAATCTGGTGCATCAATCGTCTTCATATTCCATCACTCAACATACCAAACACATTTATTTGTGAGGAAAAGATTGAGCTTATGGGTTCACTAATAAATGGTTTTTTTTGCTTCTAGGATCGCAAGATTCCTAAACCCAGTAGCTAAATCAAGTAAGTTTCTCATTTTCCCTTCATCCAATGAGGTTTGGAAATCCCAAATTATTTTGATATGATCTTCATGGTTAAAACCAAATCTGATTAGTGAGATTGATTTCCTTTAATTTCTCCTTTGAAGTCAAAATTACCTCTATGATCTTCCTAAAAACTCACTTTCATAGTTTCACTTTGGTATTTGTACAACCCTCTGATGCCAATCAGATCAATCTCTAATTTTCACTGGAAGACCTTGAAACCATAAAAGTAGTTGGAAAAGGAAGTGGATGCACTGTTCAACTGGTTCGACATAAATGGATTGGGAGATTATTTTCTTTGAAGGTTGGATTCCATAAATCTCATATTACTTTCCATTATTTCCTACTATGAATCTTGTTAAGACTCTATTATACTCCAATATGCATGATGTAGTCTCGTGTTTGAATAAATGTCTTACATATTAATTACACCTTCTAAGTGCATGGATTATGGTGACGGGTAATCCAGATGTTATCTTGTGATATGTTTTTGTGGTTTGATAGAACATTACACCAGGTGTTTGATGTATTGTCTATGAGAATCAATTGTGTGGGTTTTTGATTTATGCTTAAGGCGTTAATTTTGGTTGCTACTCAAGTGTTTTTTGTTTTTAGATTTTGTAATTATTTAGGTGTTAATTTTGTCATGTTGTTTTTGGAGTGTACAATGCACAAGAATACACACAAAACCTCCTGGTTCTTGTATCCTTCTTGCTACTGGAAATGATTGCACATATACATTCTTGATATGTGTTAATATCTTTTCTTTTTCTTTGCATATGATAAAACACACTCACGCACATTGGATTCTCCTTTTCTATCCCATCTGATCGATCCACAAAAAACAATTGAAACCTGATTTTAATTTTGACCTGGTCGAATTTGATAAAATTCCGAAAATGCCCTTCCTTTCACGCCTTAGGAAATATTGCCAACAATTTCTTATAATTTGTTCGTATCTTTCCAGCCTCATATCTCCACCATACGAACTCCGATTTGAACAAACTTTATATCGTTGGAAACCCTTTTAGGAGTACTACAAGTTACATACTAATTGTTTCATTTGACTATGTCTGGATCCGGAGTTATTCAACCTTGAACATGGAGGTCTGAACGTTTCAACATTTTCATGTGTTTGAACAACTAATTTCAAACAACCATATTTCATTCGTTACACATCCATTTTATCCGATTTTTGTCCTGTGTGCTCCTCATTTTATGGACTATAACTTTACTTTATAAAGTTATTTGTAATCAGCCACTGATATTGACTTATTAAGCTCCAAAGTTGACACTTTTTTGGCATAACCGGTGGAGTTTACAACAACCTATTTCTCATGGATTATCAGAAAATTTCTTTAAATATGATATTTTTATAGTTGAGGTAAGCTTTCTCTAAAACTTAATATTCAATTGATCAATTAATTTTCATTTTGCTTTTTAATTATAGCAACGCTTCTAACATTTTCCGATAGAAATCATAAGAGCACTTCAAATCTGATGTGAAGCCAAGTATTTCTAATATAAACTTATTATGTGTTCTGTTTTCTATTAAAAAAATGTGTTTAAATATAAATTTTGAAATATCAAGAATATTTTACCTGAATTGAAAAAAAAATATTTTTTTTTATTTTTAAAAATTTAATATGCATATTCATAATATACTTATTCTTATACATATGTGTATGCTTATTCTTATGCATATGAATATGCATATACTTATTTATATACATATGCCTATACTTATGAAGATCCATATACTTATTCTTATGTATATGTCATATTATGGATATGCATATCCTTATTTATATGCATATGAATATGCATATGTCATATACTTGTACTTGTATGACATATGCATATTCACATGAATATGAAGAAGGATATGCATCATATGTATATGTATACATCATATGCATAGACCAACCTATGTATGCATATGTATATGCATTATATGCATGTGTATACATCATATGCATAGACAAATCTACGTATGTATATGTATATGCATTATATGAATGTGTATATATTTATATGAATATGCATAAATATATCATATACTCAAACATTTCATTTATAGATATGAGTTGTTCTATTTGACAAACGGTGTCTAATTGATTTACTTCTTTATGGAGAATAATTTGTTCATGATTTAATAATTGCTCCAAATGCTCGTATTGCTACCTACAAAAGGTGGCTACCAACTATTATATATTTTCTATTTGTTTTTGTGTGTTATGTTTATGCATTTAGTGTTTTTTATGACCGAAATTGAAAACGTATTTTCAGGACCTGATAAGAGAAAAAGCTTCTCATCTTGCAGCTAATTGTATAACTTTGTGCTGGTAGTCCATCCACAATACATGTAAGTTATTTTACTAGTTGAAACACAACAACAATCCTCGATAATTAGGGGTAAAATGGTCAAGTGTCATCATAAATCTCCAACAAAAACTATATATATATATATATATATATATAACCAAGTATCAATAGTCCTTGATAATGTTCATCAATCTACAACCAACACCATAAGCAGTCCAGGACACAACTTTATGATTATTATTGACCAAATCGTTACCAATGGTAAAATCATCCATAATCCATCTTCATCTCCATCTGAACCTAAATTTGTATGAGTACAAAGTATCATAATCCCAAGCAGTAAGTAGTTCCCAATAATCAACATCACAAGTACTCCAATAAACATTAACCATGAAACATGAAATTTAAATATTTTTATTGATGTAATAGAATTGACATGATACTTGATACTAATTCCTTTCCAATTTTCATCTATTTAAATTATATTTCTTATAAGTAACACAAAATCATCCAAAAATAATCATTTGATGGAATGGAATCGCTTATTTCGTTTCTTTTTTATTCATGCATATGCTTTTTTATATAACTATAAAACATAAAATTGAAAAGTTTTAGATTCAACTAACTATGCATGGTGAATTTTTGTGTTTTATCCAAAATTAAAATATTGAACTCAAATATCATCCATTTTGTTGTAAATTGAGTTATGAGAATGTGGAAAAAAAATATCTATTAGTCTAATTTTGAAGGAATCTATAAAACAAATAGGAAAAAAAATAATTCATCAATCAAATGCATCAGATTTTTTTAATAGAGCTTCAATGTTTTGAATTTTCTTCAGATTAATCTTTGACGTAGAGCATAATTCTTTGAGGAATGATTTAGTTATCAATCCTATTTGTTACGTCAAGGTTCATAATCTCAAAATTATGAAAGATTTGCAAGATTAAATAAATTTTATTGTCCTAATCTCTAACAATAGTTATGATATAAGCATGTACGATTCCTCATTTAATTTATGTTTAATCAGAAAATTGTCTCTACGTTCCTAATTTAATCATATCAGTTGATCTTAAGAAGCTTACACTGATATGATCTAATGGTTAACAATTAGTTGTTTGGTTCTCTCCCTTAACCAAATTCGCTCTTGAACTCGCCTCTCTCTCTCTCTATCTCTCTCTCTTTATATATATATATATATATATATATATATATATATATATATATATATATATATATATATATATATATATATATATATATGTATAAGAATAAGCTAGTCTTATCGCTAGTAGGCCTCATTCACGAAGCCAGTCTATAAGGTGGGTATAAGGTTGTTGCCTATAAAATGGCGCTTAATGGGTGTACACTCACACCTACCGCTTGCTTGACTGGTGGAGGGTCGTTAGCCGAACGGATAGGATAGGGCACTTAATTCCTCATTATAAGTATAGTGGAAATATTAAAGTAACTACATTGTTTTATAAATTCCCAATCTTAGTTACTTTAGGGTAAAATGTGAAAATGATGCTATTCCATGGAATTACACTTTGTACCCCTGTCAAACGTTAGTGGAGCGTGCGTGGCTAACCGCACACTAATTTGGGATTGACATTGGTGACAAAGGGTGGCTCGATATTTTATCATAGATCAATGGAGCGTGCGTGGCTAACCAGCACATTGATTAGGTGATGAAGACATTCAGTGCACCATGTTGATTCACATGGTTATTCACAAACTTGTTTGCGATCCTTGGCATCCCAGTCGCAAATTTGAAGTGCATATCGAGATTTAAACATGCAATTGAAATGTTCAATGAATCTCAAAAGAAATCTAGGAATTTTCAAATACATTTAAAACTTAATTTCTTTTCGTTTTTCATGGTGAGAATTAGTGAATCGTCATTCACTTACCTTCAAATTATTTACTTTTAGATTACGGCATCCCTTTTCTAAGTTGTAAATAATGTTGTTGGATCCTAGCCCTAATTTCTCATTTGGGTGTTTAATTGGGGTATCATTTCTAATCAAACTTTGTTCCTTTCTATTTCAGATGTCTAACGCAAATGCAAACAACAACACTTCTGGGTCATTCTCGTTGATGAACCTATGTCAAAAGGTGACATTTGATGGCTCGAACTTCAACGAGTGGATGAGATACATTCGCATGATAACTCGCTACGAGGACAAAGAATATGTCCTCGACGAGAAGCTAGAAAAGATCAACCCAGAAGAAGCTACTCCTGAAGAGATGGCCGCCTTTGAGGCCCACGAGCGTGATGCAACGAAAGTTCATTGCATCATGTTGGCCACCATGAACCTCGAACTCCAAAAGTCCTATGAGGACATGTATCCATATGAGATGCACCAAGATTTGTTGGACAGGTACCACCAGAGCGCGAGACAAGAGCGCTATGAGATCATCACCAACATGATCACCGCTAGGATGGGGAGTGGAGAATCCCTAACTGCTCATTTGCAAAGAATGCAAAGGTATGTTGATCGTCTTCTCAAACTTAATGTTAAGTTTGATGAGGATTTGGCTATCGACATCATCCTCCACTCATTGCCTTCCTGCTACAACCAGTTCAGAATGACCTACCATATGAACAAAGAAGAGGTCACCCTGAGTAAACTTCAAGGGCTCCTGAGGACAGCTGAGAGCAACCTCAAGGACAAATCTATTGCATCATCCTCTACTGTAGCTGCTCCTGTGTTGGCAATTGGCCAAGGAAAGGGAAAGAAGAGGAAGGCTCCTTCTAAGAGCCACCATAAGGGTAAGACCCAAGATGGTTCCTCTTCTAGTGGGACCAAAGCAGGTTCTGTTAAGCCCTCTTCTGACCCCAAGGAAGCAGAGTGCTTCTATTGCCACCAGAAGGGCCACTGGAAACAAAGCTGGCCTAAATATCTACAGGATATTAAGGATGGGAAGATAAATCCCACCTTTGCAGGTATGTATTTAATTAAATCTAATAACTTATCACTTGCTACTTCATGGGTCCTTGATAGTGGATGTGGTTACCATATTTGTTCTGATTTGCAGGGGCTAAGAAAAAGCAGGGAAGTGGAGCATGGAAGGATAAACTTGATCATGGGAAACAAGAAGTCTTCACCAGTAACCAAGATCGGAGTTTATTCCTTAGTGTTGAGTAATGGGTTAGGGCTAGATTTAAATAATTGTTGGTATTCGCCAGATATGGCAAGGAACATCATTTCTTATCATGGATTGTTTAGACAAGGTTTCAAATATTCGTTTGATAATAGTAATGGTTCTATTAATGCTTATTTGAATGGTGTCTTTTATTTCAATGCATTACCTTGTAATGGGATTTATGAATCTGTGTTAGTTATAGATAATTTAGGAAATGATGTTTTGAATATTGATTCGTCCACAAGTTTGGACAAAGCATGCTTGTGGCATTGTCGCCTTGGCCATGTTAACAAGAAACGCATAGCCCAACTCCAAAAGGATGGAGTCTTGGAGTCATTCGACCTTAGGGACGATGACGTGTGTGAATCTTGTTTACTTGGGAAGATGACCAAGTCACCCTTTACTGGTACATGTGAAAGGGGTGAGGGTGTATTGGATCTCATACATACAGATGTATGTGGACCCTTTAGATCCACCACAAGGGACGCTTGTCGCTTCTACGTGACTTTTACAGACGATTATAGCAGATATGGATATATCTACTTGATCAAGAAAAAGTCAGAAACCTTTGAAAAGTTCAAAGAGTTTAAGAATGAAGTGGAGAATCAGCTGGGCAGGAAAATCAAGATGCTTCGATCTGATCGAGGAGGAGAGTACCTAAGTTTTGAGTTTCACGACTATCTAAAAGAATGTGGAATAGTTTCGCAATTGACGCCTCCTAGAACGCCACAATTGAATGGTGTGGCTGAGAGACGTAATCGAACCTTATTAGACATGGTTCGTTCTATGATGAGTCGTGCTTCGTTACCAATCTCATTCTGGGGGTATGCCTTAGAGACTGCCGCCCATATCCTTAACTTAGTTCCCACCAAGAAGGCTGCCAAGACACCTCACGAGATGTGGACAGGGAAAGCTCCCTCGTTAGCACATATCAAGGTTTGGGGTTGTGAAGCTTTCGTAAGACGAGAGACTCACGACAAGCTAGAACCTCGTAGTGAGAAGTGTTATTTCATCGGCTATCCACAGAAGTTTTTTGGCTATCTCTTGTATAGACCAAGTGACAATGTTGTCTTTGTTGCTAGGAGAGGAGTTTTCAGAGAGATAGAACTCATAAGTCAAGGAGACAGTGGGAGTCAGATTGACCTTGAAGAGCTTCAAGAGTCAGGAGATGAAGGAACCTCTGACACTGGCGTTCAACCTGAGGAGGAAACTCCTGTTGAACCAATTGACCAGTAATTACCTCTTAGACGTTCGAGTAGAGTTATTGTTCCACCCCAGTTTTATGGTTTCCATATTACTACTGATGGGGATACGTTTATTAGTGATAGTATACTAGTAAATCTAGACGAACCTAATAGCTACAAGGAAGCCATGGCAGGCCCAGAGTCTGCTAAATGGAAAAAGGCAATGGACAGCGAGATTCAGTCCATGTATGACAACTAAGTTTGGAATTTGGTTGACAATGTACCGGGTCGTAAGACAGTCGGGTGCAAGTGGATGTTCAAGAAGAAGACAGACATAGATGGGAAAGTGCATACTTATAAAGCGCGATTGGTCGCGAAGGGCTTTACTCAAACTCCTGGAGTTGACTTTGATGAGACCTTCTCGCCAGTTGCCAAGATAAAGTCTATTAGGGTAATGCTCGCAATAGCTGCATTTCATGATTTTGAAATCTGGCAGATGGACGTAAAAACCGCTTTCCTAAATGGGAAGTTGGCTGAGGATGTTTACATGAATCAGCCAGAGGGTTTTGTCGATGCGAAGCATCCAAATAGAGTGTGCAAGCTTGAGAAATTCATTTATGGATTAAAGCAGGCATCTCGCAGATGGAATCTTTGTTTTGACGAGAAGGTCAAAGAGTTTGGTTTTCTGCGAAACGAAGATGAGTTATGTATGTATGTCAAGTCCAGTGGGAGTATAGTGAGCTTCCACGTATTGTATGTCGATGACATACTACTCATAGGAAACGACATTCCAACCTTGCAGGAGGTCAAATCCTGGCTTGGGAAGTGTTTCGCTATGAAGGACCTCGGAGAAGCTGCATATATATTGGGAATAAGGATAGTGAGAGACAGAAGTAAGAGACTGATAGGACTCAGTCAGGATACATACTTGGAAAAGGTACTAAAACGTTTTAGTATGGAAAATTCCAAGAAAGGGGAGTTACCAATCCAATGCAATACCAAACTGAGTAAGACTCAGAGCCCAAGTACAGAGGCAGAGATAGCTGATATGAGCCGAGTACCTTACGCTTCCGCAGTTGGCTCAATTATGTACGCTATGACCTGTACTCGCCCTGATGTGGCCTTCGCTTTGAGCATGGTCAGCAGATATCAAAGGAACCCTGGTAGGGCGCATTGGATTGTTGTCAAGAATATTCTTAAGTACCTAAGAAGGACCAAGGAATGGTTTATAGTCCTCGGTGGGAGTGATGACTTAAGGGTGAGAGGGTACAGTGACGCTAGTTTTCAGACGGATCGGGATAATTACCGATCGCAGTCAGGCTGGGTCTTTACCCTGAACGGAGGAGCAGTGACTTGGAAAAGTTCCAAGCAAGAGACAGTGGCTGATTCAACGTGCGAATCAGAGTACATTGCGGCAAGCGAGGCGTCTAAGGAGGCTATATGGTTGAAGAACTTCATTGGAGACCTTGGAGTTGTGCCATCCATAAAGGAGCCCATGGAAATTTTCTGTGATAATGAAGGAGCGGTTGCCTTGACCAAGGAACCAAGAGATCATGGCAGATCTTGACATATCGACATGAAATACCATTTTATTAGACATCGGGTAGAAGAGGGACTCCTCGTTGTGAAGAGGGTATCGTCAGAAGATAACCCAGCAGATCCCCTTACGAAGGGACTGAGTAGGGTTAAGCATTTGAAGCACGCTAGGAGTGTTGGACTAAAGGACGATATTAGTTTAGATTAGATAGATAGGAAATTTGTAATAGATAATTTTGTATTCAACATTTTGATGATTAAATAAAGGTGTGTTATTTATAAGAAAGTCACTATCTTGTGTTGATTATTTATCTGTTATTTCCAATTTTGCATGTTTTGACTTCCTGAATAATAAGATTGTTCGAACAGTCCACAATCGCTCATATTTTGGAAGTAGATATGAAAGAAGATTGTCATAAATTTGTTTGTAGATTGTCTGAAAGGATTTAGACATAGCAAAGGTTTGCTACGAAGTTTATGAGTGATTATGAAATTTGTTTTGAGCATTGGAATAAACCCGCACTTGCTAGTATCACTTCATGAAAGTTATCATAAGTGATCGCAAGATGATAATATCATCTAATCTTTAAACCTAGAGATATGGTTGTTGTTTGCTAGTTGATTATGCATTGATAATGCGAAAACGCATCAGTAACTTGATGTTATAAAACGCATTATTGTGTGTGACTTAGCTAGTAAATGATAAAAGCATATAAGTCGATGTTTTCCTGTACCTTTTATTCTAAGAAAATAAAAGCGATATCTTGGCCACTCGATGATTTAGTTTGACTTATGTGTCAGGCCCAATGAAGTTGATGTGTTCAACTAAATTCTATGTCGAATAAATCAGAGATCGAGAAACAAAATGCTGGATAATAAGTATTGTCACCAAGTGGGAGACTGTTGGATTAGTGTCTAAGCCCGTAACTATATTTGGTATGTACTTGACCCGGTTATGCATGGTCCTTTTGGGTTGCCTTCACCAAAGCAACTTGACAAGGTAATTTGATATGAGAGAGAGGATATTATGGTTTATTAATATATTATAAGAATAATATATTAAAGGAGAAATCATATTTATTTAATTAGTATTAGTCATAAATTAATTAGGAATTAATTTGGTGACTAAAAGAGATTAATTAAATAAAGGGGCATAAACTGTCAAATGTGTGATAGTTGAGTTTTGGGCTGGGAAACCTAATGGACTAAGGGGAAACGAAATTATGATGAAGGATCATCATATTTTCGTCCAAGGGCCTTATTCCAGAAGGTTCCTTGGGCTACTTGGTGGCTAAGGTATCCATTAGGGTTTAGACTGAAACCCTAGCAGCTTGCACTATAAATAAGACCCCAAGGCTCCAATTTTCGGCCACTTGCTTCCAAGAGAAACCCTAGGGCCGAAAATTAGCATCCTCCCTCCTCCCTCAAAGTTGCCTTCTTGCTTGAGGTGTTTGTGATCCATTAGAGGAGTTACAATTGTGACTCAAAGCTCAAGAGAAGAAGAAAAGAAGATCTAAGCCAATCTTTGAAGAGGTAAACATCTAGATCTGATGTATTAAGTTAATTTTCGAATTATGTATGCCAGATTAGGGTTTGCAAGTCTTGGATTCAATGCATGTACAATAGAGAAACCTAGATCCAAGCATTAGGTTTTGTATGAGCACATAGGATTGTTCTTATGCATAAAACCCATCAGACCCTACTCGCCGAGTCAGCCTAATGACTCGCCGAGTTCATAACCTCCAGAAACCATACAACTCGCGACTCGACTCGCCGAGTCACCCCATGACTCGTCGAGTGCTTCAATCTCCGAGTCCTAGTCCTAACTAACCCACTGAGTCACCACTCACTCACTAATCTGACTCATAACCAGAAGAGATTACTGTTTGCCATTTAACCTCTCTGGTTCAACAAGTTTTCCATAAACCAAGAGGTAGTTTTTTCTGATTTAATTGGCAATTGCAGCCAACTTTTTAAAATTTATAAATCGGTAACCTGATTGGTTTCTAGTTGAATTGTCCAGTTTGGTTTTTAAGGTATATGGCCCCATCCACCATAAATATGGTTGATTATTTTATTTTTATCGGTTTTATTTTTAACTAGATAATCATATGGTTTTATGTTCTAGATTTACTAGTAAAACTTATAAGTGAATTGATACCGATTAATTATATGGTTTTACGTTCTATATTTACTAGTGAAAATTATAAATGAGTTGATGCCGATTAATTAACCTATTGATGATATATGTAAACCTGGGTTAGTCGGTTAATTAGTTGTGGACTTGGGGTTAATGGTGGGATGGTGATAATAAATAAAAGTTAAGGAATAAACTTTGTAGACGTGTTCACACGACACTTTCCAACCAAAGACTTTAAGTAATAGGGCATAAATTAATTGGAGTTCTGGATTAAGTGGAATATATTTATAAAGTTTTAAACAAGTGTTGTACCCAACCCACATGCAAATATACTAATCTAGGATTGAACAAAAGATTCTCATCCCTCCCCAAATATTATAAAATTATCAAATGAGAACATAAACAACGGGAGCTTATTATTATATATATATTAAAGTTGTGAAAAGTTGTAACAGTAAACCTGAGACATTTTGGCCAATTTTGGTCCCTTAAATTACATTTCCGGTCCCTCTATTTTTGTTTGTGTGTCACTTTGTTAATTTATATATTCCTGGGGTTACCACACTGGTTACGACTTTACTTCCCGATCCTCCCACCCTGATCCTTCCACAATCTTCCTTTTATCCTCTTCCAGATTCCACCGTCTCCCAACCCTCTTCGTCTCCACCGTCTCCCAACCCTCTTCGTCTCCACCGTTTCTCCCTTCTTCTTCACCACCGACTCCAATATTCCGATGACGGAAGGAGTCGCCAGAGGTGGAGAAAGGATGGGGCTACTACGTGTCGTTCTCACGTCTCCTCCCACCGGTTCTGGCTTATCTTCCCCCCACCGACTTTCTCATCCGGCCATATTCGGATTTCACCACTTTTCGAAAACTCTGCATCTCCCTCTAAACTCATCGGCTTGAAATTTCTGTTGATCGTTGCTTTTGTTTTTCTTCTCCAATCTACAGACGGTACGAAGCAGATGAGGCAACTGATTCCAACAGACACGATGCAGATGAGACAACTATTCCAACATACCTAGCAAGATTTCAAAGAAAGAAAGTTAGGGTTTCTTGCTTTCTTGCCCAATTCTATTTCAATATCCACGTAGCTTACAGATGAGAGACTGGAGGAAGCACACATTCAAGGATTTCAAATCAGGTACAACCTTTGCTGCTTGCCTCCTGTATCTTCTATTTTCCTTTCATTTTTTTCTTGCCTCTGTCGGGAAAGGGACCCGATTTCTTCTTTGATAGATAAAGGAGATCGCGATAACAGAAACGCCTACTTACCAGTGAGAGAGAAGAAAATTGACGAGCGAGATACACGTATCTCCGAGACCAAAGCCGACGGAGGAGGAGCCTAAAGTCGAGGAGAGAGAAGCTCCAAAACTAGAAGAGAAGAAAGAAGAGGTTAGTTAATTAATTACAGTTTTGCCACTGTTAATGATCTAAACTATTTAAAATCATTCCAATTCCTCATGTGATTTGTGATGTTCAACTGCAGCCTCCCCATGTGCTGCTTCCAAACTCCAAAGCTAATTGCTTCCAAAATGAATCTGATTTGTTGTGTTGTTTCTCTGTTCTTTCTTTTAAAATTGTGGATTTTTCACTGGCTTTTTTAGGGCATAAAGGACCTATGTCCTTTGACATTTAGGCATATTGATGATTGATTTAGTTCTTGATTTGCCACAAATTTATAGGTGCAAGGTGTGTTATTGCTTTTGGGTGGTTATGAAGTACCAACGGGTGCCCCTACCTTGGGGATGCCCCCTCAAAATCAAAGGGTATGAGTACAGCAAATTGTTCATACAAGTCTGGACTTCTGATTCATTTTATCTGAGTTATTTATTTATTTTTTTGGTATGAATGTAATAGGGTTTAAACGAGTTCCCTGGAAGATCAAGTCAACCACAAAGGGCTGCTTCTTTGAGTCGATTCAGGGAGAAGAGAAAAGAAAGATGCTTTGATAAGAAAATCCGTTACACTGTACGGAAGGAAGTTGCTCTTAGGTAATTATATATACTAAAGTTTGACGTAGAAGCTATTATATGCTTATAAGTTGATGTGGATATATTATATCTGATTCACATTTTATACTCCCAGAATACAACGTAAAAAAAGGGCAGTTTACGTCATCCAAGGCCAATTCTGATGAAACAAGCTTAGCTTCTTCAGACTGGAATGGTCGTCCTGGCCAAGATGAAGAAACAATGTAAGCAGCCTTTTTTTCATAATGATTTTTCTTTTCTCTTTTTTTTTAATTATTTTATTTTATTTTGTAGCTTCAATAAGACAATAGTCCATTTGTTTCATGGGACTTAACAGCTTTTTTATGATGAGGATGAAGAGGGACAGAAATTTGCAGTTTTTGTCCTATTTTGTTCTGTAAACAGTAATTTGGTAGTTTGTATTACTTTTTATAGATGTAGGCACTGTGGGATCAGTTCAAATTCAACCCCAATGATGCGTTGTGGGCCTTCTAGGCCAAGGACATTGTGCAATGCATGTGGATTGAAATGGGCTAACAAGGTTTGTCAATTAGTTTTGATGTTGAAATTCTTAACTGATTTATTGAGTTGAGTTGTAATGTGCACAGGGGGTTTTATGGGATCTTAACAAGGTTTTAGCATACCCTACTACTGGAAAGACTATTATTGAGCAGGTGCAGGTGGGGTACACAATTATTTTTCATATGTAATTAATAATAATAATAATAATGGCATTTGGCATTTGTGTTAATGTGTTGTTGGTTTATTTGCAGAGTGGGGGTGGGGAAGGGAATGGAAGTGAAGGTGGGGGAGGAGTTCCTTTCCTTGTCTTATTCACTTATTTGTTGCTGCAGCCAAAGCTAATGGAGATATATATTTATGTTGAAGGAAAAAAGGTGTAAAATAAGAGAGTAGTTACTGTTTACAAAGATTGTAGATATCTCAGGTATATATGTTAATAAGAATCTTAGATTGGACAGCATACAAGTTTATGGATTTGACTATGATTATACCCTGACACATTTTAATGTTTCATTTTCAGCTTAGAGGTATTTCATGGAATCATGGCGTTACATGTTGGAGGTGAACTCTGAAACATTTTGTACAATTTGTACAATTTTGTTATTTATCTGATCTTTTTATCGTAAATGTTATTTATTTTTTTATTGTTTAGGATTCATTGGGTTGTGGAGATTCATCGAGGGAGCTTTTTGAAGTTGTGATTGCTAAAGCAAATAAGCTTGATTTCTACACATCTGAGCATCCTTTCCGGTATGGAGATTCATTGAGGGAGCTTTTTTAATTGTTTAGGATTCAGAACAATTTCTTTTGTTATAGGGATGCATCTGTTAAAGATCACACAATTTTTTTTGAGTCTTTTGGTATAGCTGGACTTAGGAACCACAGTTTACTTTTCTCAAAAACTGCTTCAGTCCCTGTTGTGCAAGATGAAGAACTAACAAGGTGATATATCTATCCTTTTTACCCTTCAAGGGCATTTTAGCAAATTCACATTTTTGAATTTATGTTTAAGTTCTCTTAATTGTTTTTAGGTTTAGGCAATCAACTTATGTGGACCATAAAGAAACAGTTAATCAAATAACATTTACATAATATAAGCAGTAAAAAAAAATTGTTGCATCCGACCCCGCAACGCGGGGTTCCCCACCTAGTTTTTCTATTAAAACTCAATAACGCTTACATCGATTAAATCCAAATCGAACTCGAACTTGAATTTTTTTTTATAATGGTTCGATTCGTTTTCAGCTGTATTAACTAAAATGGGCAATTAACCTCGTTTTTGCTGCTCTTGTATCTTATTTACATATCAACCTATTCCAATAGTAAGAAAAAAAATTGTTAACATAACAGCAAAAAAATCTATTTGTTTTTTATATTTAAATGAAAATTATTTTCCAAAAATAATATATATATATATATATATATATATATATATATATATATATATATATATATATATAGCTAGGTTCAAGTATTCTAACTAATTATTGTGCGGATATGTGGACAATGTTATTCTATGAGAATTACTAAGAGAATAAGTTGTTTAGCAATGCGAATACGTTCAACCTTACAAAAATATCGTCATTTTCATTCATTCTCGCTAATTATTTTTTATTTTTGTTCTCACACATCGTTTTTCACTCATTTTCATTCAGACAGAATACGACTCAATAAATATTCTGACAACATTCTGACAGAAACGAAAACAATAATAATAAGTTTTAATAACGTTATAGAAAATTTAGGTAGTGAGAATGTGTGTTAATGACAATAGTTATGTAAGATTGAACGTATTTATATTATCAAACAACATATTTTCTTTATCATTCTCAAATAATAGCATTGTCAATATGTCCGCACAATAATTAGTTATAATAAAATAACCAAAGCGTATATATATATATATATATATATATATATATATATATATATATATATATATATATATATATATATATATATATATATATATATATATATATATATATATATAGGTTCCGGTTCATTTGAGACCATGCTAATTTTGTGAGACCGTGAGACCAAATCTAAAAATTATTTTAAAATGCAAAACAAAAGGAAAAATCCGAAATTTTTTTTTAATTATTATTTTCGTCACTTTAATTACCTAAAAAAAGTAAAAATAAAAAAAATAACCGTTTTTTTGAAAAATACGTGAAATATTTTAATAGAATATTACACTGTAATTTTCTAATGTGATTTTTCGAATGTTAGAATATTCTACTAGATTTGTCAGATATGTAAAATATTTTAATATTCTACTAGAATTTGTAAAAAAAATGTATTTCTTTTTTATTTTTTATATTTTTTTTGGTATTTTTAAAATTTTTGTTTTGGAAAATATAAATGACAAAAATAATATTTGAAAAAAAAATACGAAAATTTTCAATTATTTTGCATTTTAAAAATGTTTTTTTATCTACAAAAGAGTGGCAATAATTGCGTCTCACGGTCTCACAAAATTAGGCCGTCTCAAATGAACCTAACTATATATATATATATATATATATATATATATATATATATATATATATATATATATATATATAGAGAGAGAGAGAGAGAGAGAGAGAGATGTAAGATTTCATTTGAGACGGACATAATTTTGTGAGACCGTGAGACCAATTTTATCTAATGAAATATTCTAATATTCTAGTCATCGTAAAAATATAATATGTATAATATTCTAACATTACATGCTTTTAGAATATTTCAATGTAAAATGTGTTAAAAATATTGTTTTAGAATATCAGAATATTACATATATTATATTTTTTAAAATAACAGAATATTAGAATATTTTACTAGAAAAAACTGGTGTCACGGTCTCACAAAATTAAACTAATCTCAAATGAACCTAACATATATATATATATATATATATATATATATATATATATATATATATATATATATATATATATATATATATATCTTTACTATCTTATAAAAGAAATCTAACTATTTCCAAAAATAGATTCAATATAATAATAATATTTTTTTTAAACGTTCAAGTCTCTAAGCTTAAAATACAACAAATCTCCAATATAATAATATTATTTTTAAATCGTGCATTTGTACTAGCTAAACTCTAATCTCTTAAACAAATATTCTGTAGATTGAATCGGTCACATTGAACCAGTATTCCCTCACTTTCAGCATATTCAAATAAAAAATATATTAGATTCATTGATGATGTAGCTTAAACCCCGTTTTCTCCCAGACGACACCTCCAAACTCAAGTTTAATTCTTCTCTTTTCTTCATCCACTTTTGCTCTTGGCCTCCGAGCACCACACACATACACACGTATAAAAATCCTTCAGTGTCGTGGCTTCCGACGAAAACAACCAACACAATTTCTATTCTGATTCAGTAAATTAATCGATTCTTTGTGTGTTTATTATAAAATAGGAGAGATTTGGGTATTCCGAATGAAAACCCTAAACCTAGGACTTTGCCGATTCGTAGGTATTTGCTCTGTTTCTGAGATTGTTTTCCTTTCTTGCTCTCAATGTTTGTCTTCAAATTTCAGAATTGATTGATGAGCTCACATGAATTTAATTGATGGATGAGCGCTTCTAGGTTCATAAAGTGCATCACTATCGGCGATAGGGCTGTTGGAAAGACATGTCTCTTAAATTCTTACACCAGCAATTCTTTTCATACGGTGATTATTTCATTTAAATTCTTCACAATTTCTCTTCTTATTCATTTTTACGAAAGACATTTCATTCGATTTTCCTGTTTATCCCTAATCTCAACCTATATTATTCATTTCTTCACAATTTCCTTTTTTCCCATCGTCGAACTTGGTTTATACGCTTTTCAGTTCATTTCTGCATAATTTCTTGTGGAGATGGGAGGTAGAATCGGTATAATGATCATATTCTTAATGGAGTTTTGCTTATAAAGAAGATTGAAATATATCTATTTGTTTCCATTGTGTTCCAAATATGATTATCTGCCAATTGTATTTGATAATTTCAGTGCCAATGCCGTTGTTAATGGCAGTACTGTCAATCTAGGCTTGTGGGACACTGTTGGTAACCTTCTGAAACACCATTAATCATTTCTATGCTCTTGAACTTCAAGGGTAATATAGACATTTCATTGAACAGGATAGGAAGATTATAACAAATTAATATCATTGAGTTATCGTGGTGTTGATCTCTTCATTCTTGCATTTTATCTCATTAGCAAAGCTAGCTATGAAAACATCTCCAAGAAGGTGAAATCTCTCATGGTCAATTTTACCATTTCACCCTTAAAATACTTTACATTATCTACTGACTGAATATATATATTTTTATTCTACTCTCAGTGGATTTCATAATTAAAACATTATGCCCCTGAAGTCCCAATTGTCCTTGTTGGGACCAAAATTGGTTAGTTGTTTCATGATGATTCAGAATTTGATAATTTGTAGAAGCTAAATTTCATTATGTATTTGTTATATAATGTTATAAATTGGTTAGTTATAAATGACCAAGATACCCTTACATGTTGGTGGAGCAAATATCAAGAGGTGAAAAACCTGAAAGATCAAGGTATACATCTAACCCTGTTATCAGAATCATTTTTTTTATGTATTTTTAGTTTATTGTAGTATAACTCATTGTAAGATGATTTGCCATTGTTTTTACTGTAATGTTTTGATTGACCGTTATGGTGGGCTAAAAAATTGATCGATGGATTTTTTTGATATCTAAAAGTGAATTATATTACAGTGTTTATGGTTGGGGGTATTTAAGCCTATCTGTCAAAGAATTTTGTTAACTCTATATAAACAAAATAAACTAAATTGTTCTGCATTACATGATTGTTTGGTATTCTATTTTTTTGCAAAAAGATAGCCTTTATTTAATTTTATTTTTGTTTGTGCAATGTTGTATTAGGTGGAAATTAAAGCAGGTTGAAATACAAGCTTCACCTTGAAATTAAAAGCTTGAACTCACAATCAAAACATTGTTTATAAATTTTGGTGACATTCGACGCCAAACGATTTGCATAATTTGCACAAGTCAGATATTTAACATATAAAATAATAAAAAAGTAAAATAAAAAGCTTATGAATTTAATAAATAAATAAAAATATATGTTATATTATTTAATAACCATATTATATCTATATGTTTACCTTTAACAATGTGATAAAATAATTTCAATAAAAATTTCAAATAGAAACAGACTTAATATATTAAGTCAACTATTATTTTGTCGTCTTGCATTTCATGTTATTTGGGAGATGCATTGTTTCCAAATAAAAAGTAATTGTTGAAACAAATACACTCGCCAAAAAAGCTATTATAGGAAAGGAAACAATTCGTTGCGCAAAACCGATTTGAAACATAACATGTTTCCGAGAACTAATCAACAAAAGAAACTAATTGCCGAATGAAGCTATTTCTCGCCGCAGCTTTGCGCGGGTATACAGCTAGTATATATATATATATATATATATATATATATATATATATATATATATATATATATATATATATATATATATGGAAATGATCAAATAAGAACATCTAAAAGGTTGAGAACGCGAAAACAGTTCTGCACCAATCAATATATGAGGGTATATTAGTAATTATATATTTACTTAAAATTAAAATTAAATTAAATTCAATCAAATTCCCTTAAATTTAGGATCGGTTACCAAATTCGATTTTTTTTTCTTAATGGAATATAAAAATCATTTTTACCAAAAAAAATTTAAAACTAATTTTTTTTCTTAAAAAAATCATTTTTTTCTCCTATTTCACATAAATCATATGCCAATCGTAAATAATAAAATATAAACTATCAATCATAAATGATTATATTAGAATTTGAATTTGTACATTAATGTTGAAAAAATTGTAGTTAATGATTAAAAACAATGTATTCTTACATTAATGCATATTTTCATTCATAAATATAAAATGTTATAGTTTGTAATTAATACAATCATAATCGTAATTGAATAAAGCACAATATAAAATTTAAAAAATCTATACATTTGTAATTGTAAATGAATAAGAACAATTTCTAAAATAAATCTCATATAGTTGTAATCACAATTGAATACAGTGCATAGTATAAATAACTATTCTATATATGTAATCATAAATGAATAACTCAAAATATAAAAGAAATTACAATATGATAATTAGTTATTCGTCTATGAGAATACAAGAATACAAAATTGAAACATCAAGCTCCCGTTTCTCCAAAATTTGTATGTTGGTGAAATTGGTGCTTTTCTCTTCTGCAGAACATCCAAAACCTACAACAAATGTTATAATCATTTTTTAATGTTATAATCATTAATGATTGAAACTCAAAGCTTACATCTTGATCTCTATATCTATAAAAACATAGTTCTAATCATGAACAATTAATATACTGATGCTTTTATCTTTTGTAGTGCATCCATAAAATTTATTTGAACTTAATTATATATATTAAAATTATAATTTTACCCGATACAAGTAAACCCTAATAAAAATTTACTCCATATAATTACAGTGCATAACAGTAAAAAAAAGTTCAAAATGATTTGAATTATTATAATTTATTTTAGTGCAATTAAACAAAAAACTAAAAAGCATCAAAGGAAATTAAAGATAGTCAAAATAAAAGAACCTGGTCGACTTTTTTGGGTGTATGTGTGTTTGCTCCTTTTACAATCTGTAGTACACAATCCAAAAGGGAGAAGAAAAAGACATGTATTTCCCTTCCTTCTTTCTTGCATTCATGCGTGTGTATGCTATGCCAGAACCAAAAAATCAAAATTGAAGACAGAAAATGTCTTTCTTTATCTGATGATAGCGTGAGTTTTATGAAGAATATGATTATGGCGGTGATGGGAATATGGATTCGAGATAACTAATAGTATGAACGCCAATTGATGGATCTATAACAAGGAGGGTTTTAAGAAGGAGGTGCCTCTTCTTCTCCACCATTAACAGCGTCGACTGGCTAATATGTTGTTCAGAACAGTAGCCATGCTACTTCCTCTTTGTTTCGAATCCATTTCATACTCAAACCCTTTTCTGTTTTTACGATAGGAGGGATGAAGAACATGGGATTGCAAGGGTAGACGGTGGTTGGAAGATGTTGAAGGAGGGTCCTGGTGAACCCATGAAGAACCAGTGGTGGTCTGACAGTCTTGTATGGTGACTGTTTCTGTGTTGGTGCGATTTTATGGTGGTGATTTGGCCGGAACTGATGAAATGAAGATGGTGGTGACGATAGAATGATGGGAGACGTGAAGTATGAGAGACATAGTGATAGAGTTAATGATAACCTAGCTTGGCTGATTTCATTTTAATAAGGTTGATTGAGTTTAATTTCCATATAATCGTTGCTAATTTTGTGGAAAGAATCATAAAGAAAATTACATTCATAACCTTTTCCTATAATTTCAAATTTAAAAAATATTTAAATTAGTTGGAAATTAAATAAATGCCAAATTAATTTCAGCCTCAGATTTTGAAATTTGAAGGGTCCAGAATTGTTCTCGCATTCTCAACCTTTTTGGTGTTTTCAATTGATCCTATTCTTATATATATATATATATATATATATATATATATATATATATATATATATATATATATATATAGAGAGAGAGAGAGAGAGAGAGAGAGAGAAAGAGATAGAGACATGCAAGTTTTTTTTGAACCAAAAGATTTGTCCCAACTTGAGAATTACTAATCGAAACATCATTTTTCAAAATCAAAACAACAAATATTAATGAAATTCAACATCTAAACCATATCTAGGCTCAAAACAAAATTGATGATTTTTTTTACTGTTGATTCATTTATATATATATATATATATATATATATATATATATATATATATATATATATATATGTGTGTGTGTGTGTGTGTGTGCGCGCATGCATGCATATATATATGAATAAACAGTTATATGGATCGCGGAGGAATGCTTATCCGCAATTATATGATTGCGGACGCATAGTTCACAACTACGGATTTTGAGTTCATAAGTTCACAAAAATCTTTAGGTTCACACTATAACTCAGCCATATATATATATATATATATATATATATATATATATATATATATATATATATATATATATATATATATATATATATATATTAATCTTGTAATAGATAGAGTATAAGATTGAATTTTAAACTTGTAAAATTCTAAGGGTTGAAATTTAAATTTTTCAAAATTAAACTTTTAATCAAAAATTAAATTTCAAAACTTGAGGGAAAGTTTTGAACTTTTCAAAACACAAGGGATCAAATAAGAAATAATATAAATCAAACAATTAATTTAGTGATTATCTATATTTGACCTAATTCAATTTCTTGCAAGATAAGTTACCCAATTAATTCAAATAATCAATTTTAATCATATAAGGAATTTATAATTTAATCAATTGGTAATTATCTTGTGTTTTGGCAAGGATAATCTTTCAATAACAATAAAATTCAAATTTTATCAGTTAAAAACATATAAGGCAATTATTCTTGACCAAAACAGCAAGAAATCCGGAGATATCCTCTGTCTGAGTCCCAAACTCGCCGAGTAGCAATCTGAACTTGCCGAGTAGGGCCAACTCGCCGAGTCCAAATACTGACTCGCCGAGTTAGTTCGGGCAGAGGCAAGAAAATCATTTTTCAGCAAGAATTCGACAATTGCATCACATACAACAGAAACCAATCAAGGCTCTGATACCACTGATGGGTTTTATGCATAAGAACAATCATATGTGCTCATACAAAACCTAATGCTTGGATCTAGGTTTCTCTATTGTACATGCATTGAATCCAAGACTTGCAAACCCTAATCTAGCATACATAATTCGAAAATTAACTTAATACATCAGATCTAGATGTTTACCTCTTCAAAGATTGGATTAGATCTTCTTTTCTTCTTCTCTTGAGCTTTGAGTCACAATTGTAACTCCTCTAATGGATCACAAACACCTCAAGCAAGAAGGCAACTTTGAGGGAGGAGGGAGGATGCTAATTTTCGGCACTAGGGTTTCTCTTGGAAGCAAGTGGCCGGAAATTGGAGCCTTGGGGTCTTATTTATAGTGCAAGCTGCTAGGGTTTCAGTCTAAACCCTAATGGATACCTTAGCCACCAATTAGCCCAAGGAACCTTCTGGAATAAGGCCCTTGGACGAAAATAGATGATCCTTCATCATAATTTCGTTTCCCCTTAGTCCATTAGGTTTCCCAGCCCAAAACTCAACTATCACACATTTGACAGTTTATGCCCCTTTATTTAATTAATCTCTTTTAGTCACAAAATTAATTCCTAATTAATTTATGACTAAGACTAATTAAATAAATATGATTTCTCCTTTAATATATTATTCTTATAATATATTAATAAACCATAATATCCTCTCTCTCATATCAAATTACCTTGTCAAGTTGCTTTGGTGAAGGCAACCCAAAAGGACCATGCATAACCGGGTCAAGTACATACCAAATATAGTTACGGGCTTAGACACTAATCCAACAGGGTCAACCTGGAAGGTTGACTTTGACCAGGACTTTGACCTTGAGAAGGACTTTGACCGGAGTTGACTTAGTTTGACTTCTAGAGGACAGTTTAGGACTAAGTGTTATTTTGGTATTGGTAGCTCGGGGAGCTAGAGGAGCAGCGGTTCGGAGAGTTGTCGGATAGCAATCAGGAGGGTATCAGCAAGAGCTTCAGCAGTACAATGTGAGTCTCCTCACTGTGTGCATGGGTCTACCGCCACAATGCCTGCCCATTATGTTTGTGTATAGAAGGAAGACCCGGGGGTTAGCCCTAGGCAATTATTGTAAATGTTCTGGGTTACGACCTGTGTCGGGCGAGGCCCGAGGAATGTAGTATGCTAAAGGTAGTTGTGATTTTCGTATGTGTCAGAGTTGATAGGTTCCAGACCAAGGTCCGATGCCAGGGCAAGCCCGAGGAAGGTTTATATGTTGGATGTTAGATTATATTTGTTGTCTTTGTGATACTTGTATGTGCCTGGTAGGGAGGTGAGTGTGGGCGAGGTCCCGTATCTCATCTTAGCCGATTATTGGACGGGGTTCCATACCTCACTAGTAGCAGAGCAGGGATGAGGCCCGAGTTAGTAGGGAGGTGAGTGTGAGCGGGGGCCCGTATCTCACTACCAGCAGGAGCGTGGACGGGGTTCCATGACTCATCAGTAGCAGGACAGGGGCGAGGCCCAAGATAGGCGAGGCCTTAGTACAGGAATGTAGGAGAGTAGTTATAGTTTATGTGTTATGCGATATGTTTGTATATGTTTAGCGGGCGGGGCCCAGAGACAGGCGGGGCCTAAGAGAAACAAATTTGTACACCGAGCGGGGCTCGAAGCCAGGTGGGGCCTGTTGTCGGATTTATCCGAAGCCGGGCGGGGCCCGATGTAAAGGGCGAGGCCCTGTACTTGCAGTATGTGGTTATGTGTATGGTATGTGGTAGGTTGGGGAACTCACTAAGCTTCGTGCTTACGGTTTTCAGTTTTGGTTTCAGGTACTTCCAGTAGCGGAGGGAAGAGCTCCGGATGATCGCATTGCACACACCAAGAAGTTTAGCCTGGGATGTTTACTCTGATAAAATGAACTGGTGTTTTGAAATGATACTCTGATTTAAGATAATGACTTATGATTTTGGATGAATGATTTTATGATTATGGTTTAATTAATAGTTTAAAAATGAAATTTTTGGTCTACCAACTCGTCGAGTCCATACTCCTCTACCCAAACCAATCCCCGACTCTAATCGTCGAGTCTAGCAAGAACTCGGTGGGTTCTCCTTCAATCATACGCTCGGGACCATCTTCATCTGACTCGCCGAGTTGTATGAACAACTCGTCGAGTCCATCTTCAAAGATTGGGAGATTGCCTTCGACTCGTCGTGTCTGCTCAAACACTCGTCGAGTCCCATGATTCCCAGGTCTATAATCTCGTGCATCGTCGTTGAGTCCTTCTCTAGAATCAACCAGACCCCCAAAACAGCAAAGGTTGGAGAACCACAACCCGACTCGTCGAGTCCCAAGAACAACTCGCCGAGTCCACTAAAGTCCATGTCCATAAACTCGATTTCTGTCAAGCTCATCTCATCCAAAGGGTAGATCTGACCTCCTAGGGTCGATATAGCACGTAAAGCCACGAACTTTACGTCCATGCATGGGTCTTTTGGCCTAAAAGGACTACAAATGATGTCTAAAAGATGCATGGGGCTCTCATGGCCATAAAGTTGGCACCTTTATGCCATGAGACCCCTCCAATGACCAAGATCTGAAGGCAATGCTCCCCATAACACTTCACAACCCGAAAATGGCTTAGAAAGCCCTAAGTATGCCCAAAATCCAAGCCCTAAAGATGAATAAACACATGGAAGATCAAGGCAGGAGCTTTTTACCTTAAATGAGCTGGAAATGGAACACAATCTCTAGATCTCCAAGCTCCAAATTGAACTCCTAAGCTCCTTTCCTCTTCTCAAGCTTCACAATCCACCAAAATGCACCAAAATGGCCTTAGAATACTCAAACAAGGCTAGGGTTTCGATATGATTTCTTCTAGGAGTATAAGGGTCGATGGAGGCTGAGATAAGTTGCTTAAATAGGATGCAAACCCTCAAATTTAGGGTTTCACTCAAACAGCACCTACTTGCCGAGTCAGTCTCCCGACTCGTCGAGTAGGTCACTTAAACTCCCCGCGGATCACAACTCTACTCGACGAGTTGGGCCATCAACTCGTCGAGTCCCAGAGAAAAAAAATACATGAAATTCTTGAATTAAATGCGTACCAGGAATCAGGTGTTACAAATCTCCCCCACTTAGTTTAGACTTCGTCCTCGCAGTCTGCTGTTGGGTCCAGAAAAAACTCGGGGTAATGCTTCCTCATCTCTTCCTCCGGCTCCCAAGTCCATTCCGAGCCCTTGCGGTGCTGCCACTGCACCTTTACCAGCTCCACTGTCTTGTTTCTCAGATCCTTTGACTCCCTGTCAAGGATCGCCACTGGTCGCTCGATGTAGTTCAGGCTGTCATCAACCTGAATATCTCTAAAGGTACCACTGCCGAATCATCCACCAGGTACTTCCGCAACTGGTAGACGTGAAAAGTGCTATGAATCTGACTGAGTTCGGTCGGCAGATCCAGCCTATATGCCACCTTGCCTACCCGGGCTACAACCCTGAAGGGTCCAATATACTTGGGGCCCAGCTTGCCCCACTTCCTGAATCGAATGACGCCCTTCCAAGGCGACACCTTCAGGAGTACCATATCCCCAACGTGGAACTCCAGGTCTGATCGACGTCTGTCGGCATAACTCTTCTGCCGACTATGAGTGGTCTGAAGCCTGCTCCCAACCTGCTGGATCGTCTCCGTAGTCTTGAGTACCACTTCTGTACTCCCCATGACCCTCTGACCAACCTCACCCCAGCATATCGAGGTCATGCACTTCCTCCCATACAACATCTCGAAGGGAGGACGGTCGATACTCGCATGGTAGCTGTTATTATAAGAGAACTCTGCCAGAGGAAGGTAAGTGTCCCAACTACCCCCAAAGTCTAAAACGCATGCCCGCAGCATATCCTCCATAGTCTGGATGGTCCGCTCGCTCTGACCATCCGTCTACGGGTGAAAGGTGGTGCTAAAGTGTAAACGAGTACCCAGCTCGTCATGAAACTTCTTCCAGAACCTGGAAGTGAGCCGCACATCCCTGTCGGAAATCACTGAAACTGGAACTCCGTGTCGCGCCACTACCTACCTGATATAGATGTCGGCCAACTTCTCGGCTGAAATGCTCTCCTGAATCGGAATAAAATGGGCGCTCTTGGTCAATCGATCGACGATGACCCAAATCGAATCCACTCCACGCCCGGTCCTGGGAAGTTTTGTGATAAAATCCATAGTAATATCCTCCCATTTCCACATCGGGATATCCAACGGTTGGACCATGCCATGAGGTCTCTGGTGTTCAGCCTTGACCTTCCTGCAGGTCAGGCACCTCTCTACAAACCAAGCTACATCCCTCTTGATACAGGGCCACCAATAATCAAGACGAAGATCCCTGTACATCTTCATTGCCCGGGATGGATAGAGAACCTGGATTTGTGCGCCTCCTCCATCAATATCCGGCGCACATCTCCATGATATGGGACCCACACCCTACGGTGAAGAGTCAACAATCCCCGACTATCATGGTCGAAGTAGGAAACTTGTCCCACAATTCGCTCGCTTTTCCGATGTTCCTCCTTCATGGCCTCCTGCTGGGCCTGTAACATCCCAAAATTTGAGGCCAAAAATTTCATTTTTAATTAAGTGATTTATAAAATAGTTTATCAAAACATTGCCAAAATCATGTCAATACATAAAACCATAATATCAAGTCTTCAAAACCAAAACATCTAAAGTACCAAAATATCAGAGTACAATCCCAGAAAACTCTAAGCGGAAATCAAAGGTGTGTCTGTGACGCGCTGCTACACCGCCGACTCTTTCCCCTTAGACGAACAGGTACCTGAAACCAAAACTAAAACTGTAAGCACAAAGCTTAGTGAGTTCCCCCATCATACCACATACCATACAATCACATAGCATACATACTGCCGGGCAATTCTGGGGCGTCCGTCCTACCCATGTCAAGCCATTCTGTGGTGCTGACCTACCCATGTAGAGCCATTCTGGGGTGCTGACCTACCCATGTAGAGCCATTCTGGGGTGCTGACCTACCCATGTCAATCCATTATGGGGTACTGCCTACCCATGTCAAGCCATTCTGGGGAGCTAACCTACCCTCCGGTCTATCTCAACCGAACATGGGGACTATTTCACCCCCTACTGCTAACACATAATATCATATCACAATCATGCTGTCAGACATATTTGGGGTGTCCGACCTACATATTGGTTCTAACGACCGAATCGGGAACTAGTCCCCTCCTACTGATACTATTTCATATAACAAAGCAACTAGCATACTTCCATACCAAGCAATCTAGCATACTCACATATCCAACAATAACATACCAGACAATTATCACAAAGATAATCATCCCAACTAAACAATCACTAGTGGGCCGGCCTTGGTGCCTTAGACCCACTCCTACTGGAAGGTTACTCAACTCGATGTCGTGTAGTGTCTGAACTGTCCTCGGCGTGAAGGTCGGCTCTTCTCGACTCCTCAATCCCTACACGACAACCCTCAAGTCATCAAACAGAACAAACAACCCTAACCAGGGTCAATACCAAAACCAAGCAAGGTCAACATTGGTCAAAGTCAACACCCAGTTGACCTGACGCGCCGAGTTGGTCTACCAACTCGTCGAGTCCATACTTCATTAACCCGATCCAACCCCGACTCCACTCGTCGAGTCTAGCAAGAACTCGACGGGTTCTCCTTCATTCAAAACATCGGGACCATCTTCATCCGACTCGTCGAGTTCCTCCTTGAACTCGGCGAGTTCATCTCCCTCATAAGAATGTGTCCGGTCTACGACTCGCCGAGTTGTATGAATAATTCATCGAGTTCATCTTCAAAGATTGAGAGATTGCCTTGGACTCACCAAGTCTGTTCATACCCTCGTCGAATCCCATGATTCCCAGGTCCCTTTTCGTGTTTAAACATCCACGGGACTTCCTCCCTAACAATTGGTCCATCCACAGAAAGGATTTGGTGGTCAATACACCGCGACTCGCCGAGCCCAAGAACAACTCGTCGAGTCCATCCTTGACCAACACTATACAGTCGATTTAAATGGGTCTTAACACACCAAAACCATATATCTGGCCTCATAATGTCCATTTTACACGTAAAGTTCCAAACTTGGTACACATGCAAGGGGTCTTTGGCCCAAAAAGCCATAAAAGATGGCCTCCAAGGTGAATGGGGTGTTCATGGCAACCAAATGGGCACCTTTGTGCCATAAAACCCCCCAATTGACCTGGATCTAAAGCATACACTGACTTCCAACACTAAATCCCGAATACCACCTCTCTATGGCTTAGAAAGATGAAGGACAAGGCCTAAAAATCAAGATCTATAGACAAAGGTTCAACTTCATACCTCCAATAAGCTGAAAATGAGCTCCAAACTCTGGATCTTCTTGTTTCCCCTTGGTCTCACAAGCTCCTTTCCTCTTATCAAGCTTCACAACCCACTAAAAAGCACCAAAATGGCCTTAGAACACACAAAACGGCTAGGGTTTCGATATGATGTCTTCTGGGAGTATAAGGGACGATGGAGGCTGAGATAAGGTGTTTAAATAGGGTGCAAACCCTCTATTTAGGGTTTACCCAAACAACACCTACTCGCCGAGTCAGTCTTCCGACTCGTCGAGTAGGTCACTTAAACTGTCCGCGAATCTCGACTCTACTCGACGAGTTGGGCCTCCAACTCGTCGAGTCCCAGAGAAAAACACAAGAATGCTTGAATTAACTGCGTACCAGGAATCGAGTGTTACAAATCTCCCCCACTTATCTTAGACTCCGTCCTCGAAGTCTGCTGCTCGATCTTGGAAAAGCTTGGGGTAATGTTCCTTCATCTCGGCCTCCGGCTCCCAGGTCCATTCCGAGCCCTTTCGGTGCTGCCACTGCACCTTTACCAACTCCACTCTCTTGTTCCTCAGATCCCTTGACTTCCTGTCAAGGATTGCCACTGGCCGCTCAATGTAGTTCAGGCTGTCATCAACCAGAATATCCTCCAAAAGCACTACTACTGAATCGTCCACCAAACATTTCCGCAACTGAGAGACGTGAAAAATGCTATGAATCTGACTGAGTTCGGCTGGCAGATCCAGCCTATATGCCACCTTGCCCACCCGGGCTATAACCCTGAAGGGTCCAATATACCTCGGGCCCCGCTTGCCCCGCTTCCTAAATCGGATGACGCCCTTCCATGGCGACACCTTCAGGAGCACCATATCCCCGACCTGGAACTCCAGGTCCGACCGACGCTTGTCGGCATAGCTTTTCTGCCGACTCTGAGCGGTCTGAAGCCTGCTCCGAACCTGTTGGATCCTCTCCGTAGTCTTGAGTACCACTTCGGTACTCCCCATGACCCTCTACCCAACCTTTCCCCAGCATATCGGGGTCCTGCACTTCCTCCCATACAACATCTCGAAAGGAGGACGGTCGATACTCGCATGATAGCTATTGTTGTAGGAGAACTCAGCCAACGGAAGGTAAGTATCCCAACTACCTCCGAAGTCTAAAACGCACGCTCGTAACATATCCTCTAGTGTCTGGATGGTCCGCTCGCTCTGACCATCCGTCTGCGGGTGGAAAGCGGTGCTAAAATGCAAACGAGTACCCAGCTCGTCATGAAACTTCTTCCAAAACCTGGAAGTGAACCGCACATCCCTGTCTGAAATTACTGAAACTGGCACCCCGTGCCGCGCCACCACCTCCCTAATATAGATGTCAGCCAACTTTTCGGCCGAAATACTCTCCTGAATCGGAATAAAATGGGCGCTCTTGGTCAACCGATCAACGATGACCCAAATCAAATCCACTCCACGCGCGGTCCTTGGAAGCTTCGTAATGAAGTCCATCGTAATATCCTCCCACTTCCACAGCGGGATATCCAACGGCTGGACCTTGCCGTGAGGTTTCTGGTGCTCAGCCTTGACCTTCCTGCAGGTCAGACACCTCTCCACAAACCAAGCTATGTCCCTCTTCATGCAGGGCCACCAATAATCGAGGCGAAGATCCCTGTAGATCTTCGTCGCCCCGGGATGGATAGAGAACCTGGATTTGTGCGCCTCTGCCGTCAATACCTGGCGCACACCCCCATGATAAGGGACCCACACCCTACGGTGAAGAGTCAACAATCCCCGGCTATCATAGTCGAAGGAGGAAACCTGACCCACAATTTGCTCACTCTTCCGATGTTCCTCCTTCATGGCCTCCTGCTGGGCCTCTCGAATCTGCTCTAACAGCGGAGTCACAACTGTCATCCTCAGACAGATGTCCCTGATCGGTTCTGCCTTACGGCTAAATGCATCGGCCACGACATTGGCCTTCCTCGGGTGGTAGAGGATCTCGCAATCATAATCCTTCACCACATCAAGCCACCGACGCTGCCTCATATTCAGATTTGGCTGGTCTATGAGATACCTCAGGCTCCTTTGGTCCGTATAAATGGTACAATGAACCCCACATAGGTAATGACGCCAAATCTTGAGGGCGAAAACAACAGCCCCCAGCTCCAAATCGTGCGTCGGATAATTCGTCTCGTGAGGCTTCTGCTGCCTCGAAGCGTAAGCAATAACATGCCCCCTCTGCATCAATACCGCGCCCAAACCTGAGATGGACGCATCGCAGTATACAACAAAATCCTCCATGCCCTCCGGTAGGGCTAAGATTGGCGCCTCGCACAATCTCTGTATCAATGTCTCAAACGCAGCCTGTTGTTCAGGCCCCCAACGAAAGACCACGGCTTTCCTTGTCAGCCTGGTCAGGGGCACGCCTATCTTGGAGAAGTCCTGAATGAATCTCCGATAGTAGCCTGCCAATCCTAGGAAGCTCCGAATCTCTGATGGAGACCTCAGAACCTCCCACCTCATCACGGCCTCAACCTTGGCCGGATCCACCGATATCCTATCCTGGTTGACAAAGTGCCCAAGAAACAACACCTCACGCAACCAGAACTCACACTTAGAGAACTTAGCATACAAGTCCTCCCTCCTCAAAGTATCCAATACCTCTCGCAAGTGCTCCTTATGCTGCTCTCACGTCTTGGAATAAACCAAGATGTCATCGATGAAAACTATCACAGACCGATCCAACATCGGTCTGCACACGCGGTTCATGAGGTCCATGAACTCGGAAGGAGCATTGGTGAGCCCGAAATGCATCACCACGAACTCATAGTGGCCATAACGCGTCCGAAACACACTCTTCTGCACATCCTCCTCTCTGACCCTCATCTGATGATACCCTGAACGCAAATCAATCTTGGAGAACCAAGATGCTCCCTGTAGCTGGTCAAAGAGGTCATCAATCCTCGGGAGTGGGTAACGGTTCTTCACCGTTACCTTATTCAGCTCCCTATAGTATATACACATCCGATTCGACCCGTCCTTCTTTTTCACGAACAGAATCGGGGCTCCCCAGGGTGAACTGCTCGGTCTAATGAATCCCTTGTCTAACAGCTCTTGCAGCTGTGTAAACAACTCCTGCATCTCAGGAGGAGCCAACCGATACGGTGCCTTAGCTATCGGAGCCGCACCAGGGACTAGGTCGATCCTGAACTCTACCTACCTCTCCGGAGGTATCCCAGGCAACTCATCGGGGAATACATCCGAAAACTCTCGTACCACTGACACATCGCCCACCGTCGCCTTACCCGCCTCCCGGGTATCCATAACATTGGCGACAAATCCTGTACAACCCTGCTGAAGGTAGCGCCTAGCTCATGCTTTTGAACATAAGGCTGGTCCTCGCTGTGGCCTCTCACCCTGAATCACCAGCTCTCCCCCACTTGGGGTCCTGATCCTCACCAACTGCTGCGCGCAGTCGATCACTGCCCCCATTGGGGCTTAGCCAATCCATACCAATAATAACCTTGTTCCCCCGCAAAGGTATGGGAACCAGATCTACTAGGTAACACTCCTCGAACAGCCTCAAAACACAATCTCAGTAGACCTCTGATGCTCGCACTGATCGGTTGTCCGCAATCTCGACCTCTAGAGGGCAATCCAACATTCCCGAAGACTCAGGAAAGTTCCTGCTAAGCGCAAGAGAGACAAACGATCGGGTAGCACCCGAATCAAACAATACCTAAACTGGGATACCGTTCACATGGAACGATCCTATACAGAGCACATACATAACATATCAAAATCACAGCGACATAAAACAAAAGCATAAGAAAGAAATCGTACCAGTCACCACATCGGGTGCAGCACGTGCCTCCTCGGCTGTCAACTGAAATGCTCGGCTCCGCACCACTGGAGCCTCCACCTTGGCCTTCCGACCATCTATAGCCCGCGTTGTCACTGGGGTCGGCGGCGCCGCTGGCGCTGCTGCTGTCGCTGCTGACAATCTAGGGCAGTTGGCCTTCTTATGGCCCCTCTGATTGCAATGGAAGCAAATCAGTTCTGACATCTGCACTTAGGGGCGGGGGCAGTACAATCCCTGTCAAAGTGCCCCGTCTTGCTGCACTTGTAGCAGCCGGACGATCCCGCTCTACAAGCTCCCTCATGCGGCCTGCCGCATTTCCTGCAGTGGCTCTGGCCTGGCTGGCCCTTCGACCTAACGTCGGATCCCTTGGGTTTCTTCCCCGAAACCCCTGTAACCTGCTCAGACTCTGCTTTCCTCTTCCTGACATGCTCCAAATCGAGCTCCCACTCCCGCGCCCTGGCAATCATGGACTCCAGGGTCGGGCAGGCTGAATAGCTGACATGCTCCTAAATATCAGCCCTCAACATATCATGGTAGCAGGTCTTCCGCATCTCCTCATCCCCCGCATACTGGGGTACCAATAGGGCCCTCTCCCTGAACTTGGCGGTGATCTCCGCCACTGTCTCAGACGTCTGCCTTATATCCAAAAACTCCCTGGCCAGCTGCTGAAGCTCCACAGCCGGCGCAAACTCAGCCCTGAATCTGGTCACAAAATCTGACCAAGTCATAGCCTCGACGGCTGGGGCTCCCAACGAGTCACCAACTGACTCCCACCAGTCTCTAGCTCTATCCCTCAAACATCCCGCATCAAAGCGGACCTTCGACCCTTCAGGGCAGAAGCTCATCAACTGCGCAGACTCAATGTCTGCGATCCATCTCCTGGCAGCAATGGGGTCCTTCACCCCATGAAAATCCGGCGCACCACTCCCTCGGAAGTCCTTGAAGGACAGTGTGCGCGTACCCGTCTGACTAGACGCCAGATCACTCCTGAACGCCCAGAGGCGATCCTCCATCAGCTCAACAATCCCCTCCTTGATCGACCCGAAAATGATCGGGGTCGCATCAAGGATAACTCTCGTGATCTCAGACGCGATGAACTCGCGTAGCCCGTCATCAACCTGCTCGGATCCTGCACCCGAGCCTGATCCTGAACCACCTGCTCCATCTCGTGTGGTCACCATACTGAAAATAAACACATAAACGTCAGGATCATACATGCCCTCGAGAGGTCTCACACACTCTCCAAGTTTCCTGGTTCCATCTCGGCCCTCCATGACTGGAGTACGGATCCTCTGCTTCCAGTAGTACGGGCCCATACTACCTTCCACATATATCCGTACTTTCCTCAAGGATTGCCTCAACTTCACCAAGTCCCTCAACCAATATCCCTTTCCAACTAATCTCATCCTAGGCTTTCCTAGGGCACTCTCCGATCTACTCTCCGCCATCAGCTGTACTAGGAGTCCCTACCACCCTTCCCTAACTAGCTTGCAGATACTGTTACATATCCGCTCACTACTTAGTTAAAGTTAGTCAGGACCCCTATAGCACAAACCAAGCAGCATTCGTGCATTGAGTAACCACATCAAGCATAACCTAATCGGGCTATCCTACTGCTGACTAGGCAGTCCTAGCATACAGCTCATACAACAGGCATATAAGGCATCCTTCCTAGATCCTCAGCCCTAATCTAGCATGCAGTTCTCAGAATCATATATCAGGCATAAAACGCATCCTCCTAGATCCTTAGCCCTAATCTAGCATGCAGTTCTCAGAATCATATATCATATAACATAACATGTATGGGTATCTTGGGGAAAACTTACTTGAGCTCAGCCGGTCGCACGCATCACACACCTTGTTCTTTCTCGAAACTCTTTAACTTCAATTTTAGAAAACCATTTTCCTTGTAAAAATCCTTTAGTCCCTCGGTTTGATTCCAGACACCCCCGAGGGTGTGTCCGAATCCCTCAAACCAGGGCTTTGATACCAACTTGTAACATCCCAAAATTTGAGGCCAAAAATTTCATTTTTAATTTAGTGATTTATAAAATAGTTTATCAAAACATTGCCAAAATCATGTCAATACATAAAACCATAATATCAAGTCTCAAAAACCAAAACATCTGAAGTACCAAAATATCAGAGTACAATCCCAGAAAACTCTAAGCGGAAATCAAAGGTGTGTGTGTGACGCGCTGCTACACCGCCGACTCTTTCCCCTTAGACGAAGAGGTACCTGAAACCAAAACTAAAACTGTAAGCACAAAGCTTAGTGAGTTCCCCTATCATACCACATACTATACAATCACATAGCATACATACTGCCAGGCAATTCTGGGGCGCCCGTCCTACCCATGTCAAGCCATTCTGGGGTGCTGACCTACCCATGTCGAGCCATTCTGGGGTGCTGACCTACCCATGTCAAGCCATTATGGGGTGCTGACCTACCCATGTCAAGCCATTCTGGGGTGCTGACCTACCCTCCGGTCTATCTCAACCGAACACGGGGACTATTTCACCCCTACTGCTAACACATAATCTCACATCACAATCATGCTGTCAGACATATCTGGGGTGTCCGACCTACCCATTGGTCCTAACGACCGAATCGGGGACTAGTCCCCTCCTACTGATACTATCTCACATAACAAAGCAACTAGCATACTTCCATACCAATCAATCTAGCATACTCACATATCCAACAATAACAGACCAGACAATTATCACAAAGATAATCATCCCAACTAAACAATCACTAGTGGGCCGGCCTTGGTGCCTTAGACCCACTTCTACTGGAAGGTAACTCACCTCGATGTCGTGTAGTGTCTGAATTGTCCTCGGCGTGAAGGTCGGCTCTCCTCGACTCCTCAATCCCTACACGACAACCCTCAAGTCATTACCAAAACCCTAACCAAGGTCAATACCAAAACCAACCCTAACCAAGGTCAATACCAAAACCAAGCAAGGTCAACATTGGTCAAAGTCAACACCCAGTTGACCTGACGCACCGAGTTGGTCTACCAACTCGTCGAGTCCATACTCTATTAACCCGATCCAACCCCGACTCCACTCGTCGAGTCTAGCAAGAACTCGACGGGTTCTCCTTCATTCAAAACATCAGGACCATCTTCATCCGACTCGTCGAGTTCCTCCTTGAACTCGGCGAGTTCATCTCCCTCATAAGAATGTGTCCGGTCTACGACTGGCCAAGTTGTATGAACAACTCGTCGAGTTCATCTTCAAAGATTGGGAGATTTCCTTGGACTCGCCGAGTCTGTTTATACCCTCGTCGAGTCCCCTGATTCCCAGGTCCCTTTTCGTGTCTAAACATCCACGGGACTTCCTCCCTAACAACTGGTCCATCCACAAAAAGGATTTGGTGGTCAATACACCGCGACTCGCCGAGTCCCAAGAACAACTCGTCGAGTCCATCCTTGACCAACACTGTACAGTCGATTTAAACGGGTCTTAACACACCAAAACCATAGATCTGGCCTCCTAATGTCCATTTTACACGTAAAGTTCCAAACTTGGTACACATGCAAGGGGTCTTTGGCCCAAAAATCCATAAAAGATGGCCTCCAAGGTGCATGGGGTGTTCATGGCAACAAAATGGGCACCTTTGTGCCATAAAACCCCCCAATAGGCCTGGATCTAAAGCATACACTGACTTCCAACACTAAATCCCAAATACCACCTCTCTAGGGCTTAGAAAGATTAAGGAAAAGGCCCAAAAATCAAGATCTATAGACAAAGGTTCAGCTTCATACCTCCAATAAGCTGAAAATGAGCTCCAAACTCTGGATCTTCTTGTTTCCCCTTGGTCTCACAAGCTCCTTTCCTCTTCTCAAGCTTCACAACCCACTAAAAAGCACCAAAATGGCCTTAGAACACACAAAACGGCTAGGGTTTCGATATGATGTCTTCTGGGAGTATAAGGGACGATGGAGGCTGAGATAAGGTGTTTAAATAGGGTGCAAACCCTCAATTTAGGGTTTACCCAAACAACACCTACTCGTCGAGTCAGTCTTCCGACTCGTCGAGTAGCTCACTTAAACTGTCCACGAATCTCGACTCTACTCGACGAGTTGGGCCTCCAACTCGTCGAGTACCAGAGAAAAACACAATAATGCTTGAATTAACTGCATACCAGGAATCAGGTGTTACAGGGCCTCTCGAATCTGCTCTAACAGCGGAGTCACAACTGTTATCCTCATACAGATGTCCCTGATCGGCGCTGCCTTGAGGCTAAGCGTGTCGGCCACGACATTGGCCTTCCCAGGATGGTAGAGGATCTCACAATCATAATCCTTTACCACATCAAGCCACCGACACTGCCTCATATTCAGATTTGGCTGGTCTATGAGATGCCTCAGGCTCTTGTGGTCCGTATAAATGGTATAACGAACCCCATAGAGGTAATGGCGCCAAATCTTGAGGGCGATAACAACAACCCCCAGCTCCAAATCATGCGTTAGATAATTCGCCTCGTAGGGCTTTAGCTGCCTCGAAGCGTAGGCAATAACATGCCCCCTCTGCATCAATACCGCACCCAGACCTGAGATGGACGCATCACAATATACTACAAAATCCTCCATGCCCTCGGGCAGGGCTAAGATTGGCGCCTCACACAATATATGTCTTAACGTCTCGAACGCAAAAAAATCTTGGAGAACGAAGATGCTCCATGTAGCTGGTCAAAGAGATCATCAATCCTCGGAAGTGGGTAACGGTTCTTCACTGTTACCTTATTCAGCTCCCGGTAGTCTATACACATTCGATGCGACCCTTCCTTCTTCTTCACAAACAGAATCGGGGCTCCCCATGGAGAACTGCTCGGTCTGATGAATCCCTTGTCTAACAGCTCCTGCAGCTGTGTAGACAGCTCCTGCATCTCAGGAGGAGCCAACCGATACGGTGCCTTGGCTATCGGAGCCGCACCAGATACTAGGTCGATCCTGAACTGTACATGCCTCTCCGGAAGTATCCCAGGCAACTCCTCTGGGAATACATCCGCGAACTCTCGCACTACTAGCACATCGCCCACCGTCGCCTTACCCGCCTCCCGGGTATCCATAACATAGGTGACATATCCGACGCAACCCTGCTGAAGGTAGTGCCTAGCTCTCGCCACTGAACACAAAGTTGGCCCCCACTGTGGCCTCTCGCCTTGAATCACCAACTCTCCCCCACTTGGGGTTCTGATCTGCACCAACTGCTACGCGCAGTCGATCACCGCCCCATTGGGGCTTAGCCAATCCATACCAATAATGACCTTGTTCCCCCGCAAAGGTATGGGAACCAAGTCTACCATGTAACGCTCCTCGAACAATCTCAAAATACAATCTTTGTAAGCCTCCGATGCTCAAACTGACCGTTCGTCCGCAATCTCGATCTCTAGAGGGCAATTCAGCATGCCCGAGGACTCAGGAAACTTCTTGCTAAGCACAATAGAGACAAACGATCGGGTAGCACCTAAATCAAACAACACCTGAACTGGGATACCGTTCACATGGAACGATCTTAAACAGTGCATACATATAACATATCAAAATCACAACAACATAATATAAAATAACAGAGAAAAGAAATCATACCCGTCACCACATCGGGTGCGGCGCGTGCCTCCTCGGCTGTCAACTGAAATGCTCAACTCCGTACCACCGAAGCCTCTGCCTTGACCTTTCGGTCATCCGCAACCCGCGCTGTAGCTGGAGTTGGCGCCACCACTGGCGCTGCTGTTGTCGCTACTATCAATCTAGGCCAGTTAGCCTTTTTATGGCCCCTTTGATTGCAATGAAAGCAAATCAGGTCTGATGTATGAACCGTGGGGGCGGGGACAGTACAATCCCTGCCAAAGTGCCCCGTCTTGCCGCACTTGTAGCAGCCCGACGATACTGCCCTAGAAGCTCCCTCATGCGGCCTACCGTATTTACTGCAGCGTCTCTGGCCCGGCTGGCCCTTCAACCTAACGTCGGATCCCTTGGGTTTCTTCCCTGAAACCCCGTAACTTGCTCAGTCTCTGTCTTCCTCTTCCTGAGGTGCTCCAAATCGATCTCCCTCTCCCGCGCCCTGGAAATCATGGACTCCAGGGTCCGGCAGGCTGAATAGCTGACATGCTCCCGAATGTCGGCTCTAAACAAATCATGATAGCGGGACTTCCGTATCTCATCATCCCCTACATATTGAGGTACCAACAAGGCCCTCTCCAGGAACTTTACGATGATCTCCATCACAGTCTCCGTAGTCTATCTCATATCCAGAAACTCCCTGGCCAGCTGCTGAAGCTCCACAGCTGGCGTAAACTCATCCCTGAACCTGGTCACAAAATCTGACCAAGTCATAGCCTCAATGGCTGGGGCCCCCAACGAATCCCCAACTAACTCCCACCAATCTCTGGCTCGATCCCTCAGACAACCTGCTGCAAAACGGACCTTCGACCCTTCTGGGCAGAAGCTTGTCAACTGCATAGACTCGATGTCTGTGATCCATCTCCTGGCAGCAATGGGGTCCTTCACCCCAAGAAAGTCCGACGCACCACTCCCTCTAAAGTTATTGAAGGACAGTGTGCGCGTACCAGACTGGCTGGAAGCTGAGTCCCTCCTGAATGCCTAGAGGCGATCCTCCATCAACTCAATAATCCTCTCCTTGATCGACCCGAAGATGATAGGGGTCGACTCAAGGATACCTCTCATGATCACGGACGCGATGAAATCGCGTAGCCCGTCATCAACCTGCTCGGATCCTGCACCCGATCCTGATCCTGATCTTGACCCAGATCCTGAACCTCCTGCTCCGTGTCGTGTGGTCACCATACGAAAAATAAACACATAAACGTTAGGGTTATACATACTCTCGAGAGGCCTCGCACACTCTCCAAATTTCCTGGTTCCATCTCGGCCCTCCTTGACTCGAGCACGGATCCTCTGCTTCCAGTAGTACGGGCCCATACTACCTTCCACATCTATCCGTACTTTCCTCAAGGATTCTTCAAATTCACCAAGTCCCTTTAACAATACCCCTTTCTACTAATCTCATCCTAGGCTTTCCTAGGACACCCTCCGACCTACTCTCCGCCATCAGCTGCACTAGGAGTCCCTACCACCTTCCCCTAACTAGCTTGCGGATACTGATACATATCCGCTCACTAGTTAGTTAAAGTTAGCCAGGACCCCTATAGCACAAACCAAGCAGCATTCGTGCATTGAGTAACCTCATCAAGCATAAGCTAATCAGGTTATCCTACCACTGACTAAACAGTCCTAGCATACAGCTCATACAACAGGCACGCAAGACATCCTCCTAGATCCTTAGCCCTAATCTAGCATGCAGTTCTCAGAATCATATATCACGCATACAAGGGATCCTCCTAGATCCTTAGCCCTATTCTAGCATGTAGTTCTCAGAATCATAAATCATATAACATAACAAGTACGGGTATCTTGGGGAAAACTTACTTGAGCTCGGTCGGTCGCAAGCATCACACACCTTGTCCTTTCTCAAAATTCTTTAACTTAAATTTTAGAAAACTGTTTTCTTTGTGAAAAATCTTTTAATCCCTCGGTTTGAGTCCAGACACCCCCGAGGGTGTGTCCGAATCTCTCAAACCAAGGCTCTGATACCAACTTGTAACATCCCAAATTTCGAGGCCAAAAATTTCATTTTTAATTAAGTAATTTGTAGTGGTGTTGATTATGATGGCATGTGCGGAATTAGAAAGATCTAGTGAATCATCATGTAAAATCAAGAACACAAGGAGTAAATAAATCTTTGTAAGCTCATATTAGATCTAGAAAGAATATACAAATGGGTTTGTACACAATTTCTCTCTCTAGTCTAACACTCCAAATGGTTCCTTTCATAATGGGAGTCACTCACTTCCAATTTATAGGAAAGACTCAACCCATTTACACATACAAGAGGGTAAGCCTAAAACACTACATCCAAGAGTGACTTTGCACCCTAACATTCTCCCCCTCAAAGTTAGGATTGGATGTCTGGCTTCAATCTCCAAGGAGCTAACGCGATCAAGACCAAACTCCCCCTCGAAGTAACACCGGTCTTCAAATCCGCAAATGAATATTCGACAAACCCGAGAAGCTTCGAATACCCGTCATTCTCCCCCTTTTTATAATCAAAAAATGATTATAAAACCCACTAAGGGTGAGAAGTGCCCGAGGAATTGTCTTCACGATACTCCCCCTTGATGTGTACCAAAAATGAATCACCAAAAATCTTGCACGGAAAAACAATCACGAAAAAGCCACAAAAAATTTCCAATTTATGAAAATTTTTGACTTTTTGGGTGAAAGTTGCAAGATTCTTCAAAAACCGGGTAAAAATCGTCACTTTTTGAATTCTGCAGGGACCCGTTGCGCCCAAAACAGCCAAAATATGCAAAACTCTCCCCCTTTTCCAAAGCTGGGTAGAAAGCGTCAATTTGCACAAACTGCAGGGGCCTGAAATGCATTTTCTTCAATTTTCAGCAAAAACAGTCCTTTTTCGAAAATGGGTATGAACTGCCAAACATTCGAAGCCTCAGGGACTATTTTCGAAAATTCTGCCATTTGTGTTCCAAACATACGAAGAGTTGTCCCAAACATTCGAAAATTCAGAAAATTTTCGAATTTGGGTGAAAAGTGTCAAACATTCGAAACTATAAGGGCCATATGCGAAACTTTTCCTTCTTTCTTCCCCAATTTTGTTTCTCAGACAATTCCCTTCGTACGAAGCTTCACTTCGTACAAAACTTCATCCAAACACACGGAAATTTTCACAGCATTTTCTTCACTTCGTATGAAAATCATCTTCCCCAAAATTTTTCTCTCCTCTTCATACGGAAATTTTCCCAAACACACGAATTCGAAGCATTCGAAGCCTCTTAATGAACAGTAACATCTGAATACCTCTGAACCGACATTTCGTTCTTACAGTTCGTATATTCATTCCTTACAGTTCTTCCCAAAATCAAAAACTTTCGTTCTTCATTCATCACAGGGACCCCAAAATCGAATCTATTTCTCAGTCCAAATCACAGATTTCGTTTTCATGTAACCCAATTTGTTATCACAATCCAAACACAACGACCATACACGAACCCTTAGTACATCAACAATCGAAATCATCTTCCCAAATATTCATTCTCACAGTCTTTATCCTTCGTTTAAAATCGATCCCTGTATACAAACCAATAAATTTCGAAAATCATCGTCTCCAAATTCTTCCTTCCCTATTCGTCCATCGATTACAATCATCATCAATCTTCGCTTTTAAAACACGAACCCAAATATTCGTTCTTTAACCCCAAAATCGATTCCACAACTCAGTCCAAATCATGATTCTTGACATCGTCAACAGGAATCGACTCCAATCCTTCACGATTCGTTAAAAGAGAATCGACTTTGAAATCAATATACTCCTTCGAAATCAGATACTCGATTCCAAAACTATCGACGTCTCAATCTCAAATCTAAGCCTTCCTTATCAACGATCAAAATCATCTTCCCAATCAATACCCATCAACAAACTAGCATCGACATCAAAGAAAATCAAACGCAAATACCATCACTTCGTTTACTTCCTTCTTCAGTATTACTCAACAAATATCGACTCTGAATCATCGATTCGTTTCTCAACGAAACTCATTTGACCTCCAATTCGTTTTCCAGTTCATCAAAATCCCAATTTTGACTTTCGTTAGTTTGACCCTGATAAACTGTTATCGATGAACACCAAATTGATTTCCAATATCGATTCCCAGTCAAGTCGATCGTCATACCAACATCGACCATCGAAAATCCAATTCTGCGATCTCATCAGCCTTCGCTTTTGACTCAAGACTCTTCATCAAAATCGAATTCATCAGTTTGTTATCAACCGTTTACATAACCATCACAGTCGACTTCAAATTCAACATGTCTTTTGATGCAATATCGATTAACACAGAATCAATTTTATGATTCGATTTCAAACCATCGATATTAACACAAATCAAGCCATCGATACCTTTGACTGATTTCACAGCCTTCACTTTTCCAATCAAATATACGAACTCAACATCATTATTCAAGAAATTCCCAAATCAAATTAAATTTTGACTCCAAAGGTCAACTCAAATAGAAACTGCAATTCATCGATTCGAAATTAAAGCCAAACTCGACCTTCAAAACCGATTATCATGAATATCCTTCTGTCGACCATCAATCTCCGATTCCTGCTTGCTTTCGTTGTTCTTATTACATCAACTTATACAAGAGGGTAAGCCTAAAACACTACATCCTAGAGTAACTTTGCACCCTAAAATAATTCATAAGGCGGTTCACCAAAACATTGTCAATATTACATCAACTTATAAAAACCATAATGTCGTGTCTCAAAACCATATCATCAGAAGTAATGAAAATCAGAGTACAATCCCAGAAACTCGATGTAGAAACCATGTGTGTGTGTGTGATGCGCTGCTACACCGCCGACTCCTTCCCCTTAGACGAAGAGGTACCTGAAACCAAAACAAAAACTGTAAGCACGAAGCTTAGTGAGTTCCCCCATCACACCACATACCAATCAACGTACATATTGCCAGACAATTCTGGGGCGCCCGACCTACCCATGTCAAGCCATTCTGGGGTGCTGACCTACCCATGTCAGGCCGTTCTGGGGTGCCGACCTACCCTCCGGTCTATCTCAACCGAACACGGGGACTATTTCACCCCTACCACTAGCATATAATATCATATCATAATCATGCTGTCAGAAATATCTGGGGTGTCCGACCTACCCATTGGTCCTAGCGGCCGAATCGGGGACTAGTCCCCTCCTACTGATACTATCTCATATAACATAGGATACTAGCATACACACATATCAAGCAATAGCAAACCAGACAATTATCACAAAGACAATCATCCCAACTTAAACAACTACTAATGGGCCGACCTTGGTGCCTTAGACCCACTTCTACTGGAAGGTAACTCACCTCGATGTCGTGCAGTGTCTGAACTGTCCTCGGCGTGTAAATCGACTCTCCTCGACTCCTCGATCCCTACACGACAACCCTTCTAAGTTATTAACTCGAATACGCAACCCCAACGAGGGTCAACCCAAATCAGTCAAATTCAACTTCGGTCAAGGTCAACATCCAGTTGACCTGACTCGCCGAGTTGGTCTACCAACTCGTCGAGTCCATACTCCTCTACCCAAACCAATCCCCGACTCTACTCGTCGAGTCTAGCAAGAACTCGACGGGTTCTCCTTCAATCATACCATCGGGACCATCTTCATCCGACTCGCCGAGTTCATCCTTGAACTCGTCGAGTTCATCTCCCTCATAAGAATGTGTCCAGTCTATGACTCGCCGAGTTGTATGAACAACTCATCGAGTCCATCTTCAAAGATTGGGAGATTGCCTTGGACTCGCCGAGTCTGCTCAAACACTCGTCGAGTCCCATGATTCCCAGGTCTATAATCTCTTCCATCTTCGTTGATTCCTTCTCTAGACTCAACCAGACCCCCAAAACAGCAATGGTTGGAGAACCATTACCCGACTCGTCGAGTCCCAAGAACAACTCGCCGAGTCCACTAAAGTCCATGTCCATAAACTCGATTTCTGTCAAGCTCATCTCATCCAAAGGTTAGATCTAACCTCCTAGGGTCGATATAGCACGTAAAGCCACGAACTTTACGTCCATGCATGGGTTTTTTGGCCCAAAAGGACTACAAATGATGTCTAAAAGATGCATGGGGCTCTCATGGCCATAAAGTTGGCACCTTTATACCATGAGACCCCACCAATGACCAAGATCTAAAGTCAATGCTCCCCGTAGCACTTCACAACCCGAAAATGGCTTAGAAAGCCCTAAATATGCCCAAAATCTAAGCCCTAAAGATGAATAAACACATGGAAGATCAAGGCAGGAGCTTTTTACCTTAAATGAGCTGGAAATGGAACACAATCTCTGGATCTCCAAGCTCCAAATTGAACTCCCAAGCTCCTTTCCTCTTCTCAAGCTTCACAATCCACCAAAATGCACCAAAATGGCCTTAGAATACTCAAACAAGGCTAGGGTTTCGATATGATGTCTTCTGGGAGTATAAGGGTCGATGGAGGCTGAGATAAGTTGCTTAAATAGGGTGCAAACCCTCAAATTTAGGGTTTCACTCAAACAGCACCTACTCGCCGAGTCGGTCTCCCGACTCGTCGAGTAGGTTACTTAAACTCCCCGCGGATCACGACTCTACTCGACGAGTTGGGCCATCAACTCGTCGAGTCCCAGAGAAAAAAATACATGAAATTCTTGAATTAAATGCGTACCAGGAATCGGGTGTTACAACAGATCTTCTGGTTTCTGTAGTATGGGCCCCTACTACCTTCCACATCTATCCGTACTTTCCTCAAGAGTATCCTCGACTACACCAAGTCCCTTTCACTGCTATTAACACTGCTCCCAACAGTACTCTCATCCTAGGCTTGCCCTAGGGTAACCTCCAACCCAAACCCAGTCCTCAGCTACTGAAGGTATCTTCGTAATGCCAATTAGCCACTACCTAAATACCATCACATGTGACGAGGCTTATATAATCCTTCGAGTAAAGGACTCATCCCTACAACGGTTAGACTCAAACGAGAGTTGTGCAATAGGGCCAAATCCATCACTCTGGGATTATTCAACCCTGTTCACATGTGACTTGACGTATTCACCTAATGGCTAACTCCCATCACTCAGAGCCCCACAAAGCACAAAGCAAGCAGCATTCATACAAAAAGGAAAATCTAACCAGAACATAATCAAGCAATTTTATCCACATATCAGGAATCCATACTAGCATGCAACTCATAAAGCTGCTACACATAACAGGCAAATAAGGCATCCTCCTAGATCCTTAGTCCTAATCTCGCATGCAGCTCTATAGCACATATCATATCATAAACTTGCATGGGTAATTTGGGAGAACTTACTTGAGCTCGGCCGATTGCATGCACCACACCCTTTTCTCTTTTCAAATCCTTTTCTCCTTTCAAATTCTTTTTTCTTTTCAAGGTTCTTTTCTAAAAAATTGATTTCTTTTTGAAAATTTTCATACCAAGTCCTCAGTTTGAGTTCAGACACACCCGAGAGTGTGCCCGAATCCCTCAAACCAAGGCTTTGATACCAACTTGTAACATCCCAAAAATATTGTCCAAAAATTTAATTTTTAAACTATTAATTAAACTATAATCATAAAATCATTCATCCAAAATCATATGTCATTATCTTAAATCAGAGTATCATTTCAAAACACCAGTTCATTTTATCAGAGTAAACATCCCAGGCAAAACTTCTTGGTGTGTGCAATGCGATCATCCCGAGCTCTTCCCTCCGCTACCGGAAGTACCTGAAACCAAAACTGAAAACCGTAAGCATGAAGCTTAGTGAGTTCCCCAACCTACCACATACCATACACATAACCACATACTGCAAGTACAGGGCCTCGCCCTCTACCTCGGGCCCCGCTCGACTTCGGATACATCCGACAACAGGCCCCGCCTGGCTTCGAGCCCCGCTCGGTGTACAGATGTGTTTCTCTTAGGCCCCGCCTGTCTCTGGGCCCCGCCCGCAAAACATATACAAACATATCGCATAAAACATAAACTATAACTACTCTACTACAATCCTGTACTAAGGCCTCGCCTATCTTGTGCCTCGCCCCTGTCCTGCTACTGATGAGTCATGGAACCCCGTCCACGCTCCTGCTGGTAGTGAGATACGGGCCCCCGCCCACACTCACCTCCCTACTAGCTCGGGCCTCGCCCCTGCTCTGCTACTAGTGAGGTACGGAACCCCGTCCAATACTCGACTATGATGAGATACGGGACCTCGCACACACTCACCTCCCTACGAGGCACATACAAGTATCATAAAGACAACAAGTATAATCTAACATCCAACATATAAACCTTCCTCGGGCTTGCCCTGGCATCGGACCTTGGTCTGGAACCTATCAACTCTGACACATACGAAAATCACAACTACCTTTAGCATACTACATTCCTCGGGCCTCGCCCGGCACAGGTCGTAACCCAGAAGATTTACAATAATTGCCTAGGGCTAACCCCCGGGTCTTCCTTCTATACACAAACATAATGGGCCGTCATTGTGGTCGTAGATCCATGAATACAGTAAGGAGACTCACCTTGTACTACTGAAGCTCTTGCTGATACCCTCCTGATTGCTATACGACAGCTCTCCGAACCGCTGCTCCTCTAGCTCCCCGAGCTACCAATAGCAAAATAACACTTAGTCCTAAACTGTCCTCCAGAAGTCAAACTAAGTCAACTCCGGTCAAAATCCTTCTCAAGGTCAAAGTCCTGGTCAAAGTCAACCTTCCAGGTTGACCCTACTCGCCGACTCAGCCAAATGACTTGCCGAGTTCATAACCTCCAGAAACCATACAACTCGCGACTCGACTCGCCGAGTGACCCCATGACTCGTTGAGTGCTTCAATCTTCGTGTCCTGGTCCTGACTAACCCACTGAGTCACCACTCACTGGCTGATCTGACTCATAACCAGAAGAGATTAGGGTTTGCGACCTGACTCGCCGAGTCCATGATCCGACTCGCCGAGTCCACTTTGTGCCTTCTCCATTCTGTCGATTACAGTCCATTCCAATGCTTACAACTCGTAGATCTGGACTCCTAAGGCTAGCATTACACGTAAAGTTGCTAACTTTACGTGCATGCAAGGTGCTATGAAGATAAAACACTTAAACCAAGCTACAATGAATGTCTAAATCATGGAATGAAGCCATAGCTGGGTAAAGCTACCCACTCAAAGCTCCTAAAGCTCAGAAATGCCCAGATCTGAAGTCCTTTTCGTCCTTAAAGGCTCAATGTTCGGATTGGCCTTGGAAATGGCCCAAATGTGACAAAATCTAAGCTAAGAATGGGATCTATCTAATGAATTTTCAAGGTATTGACTTGTTACCTTCTACCAGCTGCCAAACCGATGTAGAGGCTGGATCTACACTTCCTTCTGTGCTCCTTTCTCCCAAACCTTCAAGATGCACTCCAAATGGACCTTAATCTTCACAAAAGCTCAAGAAATGAAGTTGGGTGGCTAGGGTTTTGGTTCTGGACTAGAGAGGCTGTAAATGAAACCCCAAAGAGGAGAATAGGATGCTTAAATAGGGCACCAAGTCCCAAAATTAGGGTTTCCCAACCCAGACTGAGTCAGTCCCCCGACTCGCCGAGTCGGCAACTTAATCTGCGACATGGAACTCGCTCCGACTCGTCGAGTTCTTCCTTGGACTCGACGATTTGACTCCTTGGCTTAGGTTTTTTCCTTTCCTTTCTTGATCTACTGGATTAGGGGTGTTACATATACAGTGTGAAGACAAGAAAAATATGATAACTAATGGTCCTCATGGGTTAGGTGCTTTAATTATCTAAAGTATGGGCATATATCCCCAAGTGACACTAAGATGAAAAAAGGTACAAGTAACCTTATATCTTTGATGGATACATAAATATAAGAAATGTCATATGGTGATATGATGATACAAGGTTAATAGGCATTGTCTCAAGGGGAGACTTTAAGAATTTAAGAGTTACCACATCAGGTGATTTTAGACTAAACCTAATAACATTTTAAAGGGATAGATAATTATCCATGTGATAGGAATCCCATAAAAAGGAAGTTATAGCAAGAATGACTAAGCATGCATGCGTATTATAATACTAACAAGTTGGATAACGGAATGCTTTCAAAGATTGGAGTGGAAAGAGACCATCATGAGCAAGTATCCCTACCCATGATTGATGATATCTTGGAGTGAAGGTTATGACGTTATTTTGTTACAAGCCATAGAGGCAAAGTGGGAAATTACCTTAAGTTACAAACCAAAATGGTAGTCAAATCTAGGATGTACTCCATGAAAGAGTGAAATTAAATATATTGTGGGAAATATAGTAAGGATACACTACATAAATTACTCTTGAGGATAACCTTTTCTTATGAAATTGTAAGTCTAAATTCTTTGAGTTATAACCCAATGGGGATATGAGTTGAAGGGTTGATCTCATATATGTGGGACCAATATGTAGTGGATAGATTAAAATTAATCATGGAAAGAAGATTTAAATGGTTCAAGTTAAAGGGTTGTGATCTTTGATTCTTCTTTCTGATTTTGAGGACAAAGTTATCCTAAAGGGGTAGATAATTGTAACATTCGGTTTTACAGGCTAGAATTTTAGAAAATTCGATTTTTTTATTTAAATTGATAAGTAAATAAAGTATTATAAAATAATACTTAAAAGCTTAAAATGGAGTTACTAAGCTGGAATGTAGATAAAACCCTTGGGAGAAGAAATATGACATTTCAAACTAAACCGTCAAAGTGAAGAAGTGGAGGGTAGAATCCAAAATTTTGGGGAAACAAGATGCAAAATCTTTATCTCCTTTTTTTTTGAGTAGTTGATCTCTCTCTAATGATGATTTAATGAAGCTATTCCATCTAGAGGTGGATTCAAGCAAGGAGTTATCATTTGGAGCAATAGTTCAATGCCAGTCTATTGATTTTCAATACACGGGGTGAGATATTAATTTAATTTCCTATATATAAACAAATCTAAATAGAAAAAAACAGAAATAATATTCATATTCAATCAATAATTAACCCTTAGCGTCCCAACGACCACTCAATTTCAATTTTGATTGTGTGAATCGCAATGCAACTATTGATTTCACATAGAAATCACTACCGACTGCTTCAATTTAGTGTGAATCTGAATGCACTCATTTCTTCCATATTTAAAGATTTTCTCCAATTAGGCTAAAATAAATTATTGAACCAGTAACTTTAGGCCATTTAAATTTTCCCTACCTATAGGACTTATCCAACATTTGATACCCCTAGCCCAATGTTGCCCTCCCACCCTTGGGCCGACCCTACGACACTTGAAGTAATATAGGGATTAAAATGTGTAATTCTTCAGAAATTTATCGTAAATTTTGATCTTTTTTTCTAACCCTTTTAAGGTGGTTGATGTGGTTCTAAACTCAATTTTATCATTCACTTGATGGATTTGATGTTTGGGTAAAATTTAACCACGAACCTTAGAATCTCGAATTGGGATTATGAAGTTATTAAGCTATTTTGGATTAGATTCTATGATCATAAATGCGTTTTTGTTGCAATAAATCCATTATGGATGGATAAACTCAATGAAATAGAGAATCAAAGCTTAGATGATTGGAATTAAGGATTTTATGGTTGAATTATGAAGTTTCGCTTGGAATTAATCATATAGATATATAAATGATATTCTAAATCATGAATTGATACATTGGGAATGATTTGGATGCAAACATTAAGAAATACTTGATTTCTAGGTGAATCTAATGAATGTTTAATCATAAGGGCATTTTGGAAATTATGGAATCGAATTAGTAATTCGATAGTTACATTAAGAGCATATAAACCTCTACAACCTGTTTGTGCATGATAATATACACTTGGAAGCATTCATTTAGACATCTAATGACTTTGTAATGAATCATATTTATTATAGTATTTTATGACAATTTAAGCTCCTAAACCCTCCATTTAAAGTTTGAAGAACACTATGATCTTATGATCTTTAATGAGGACTTAATGGATTACATTAAGTATTTTTAGTATGATAAAACATCTTCTAAGTATGCTGGTTACCCATAGTGGTTGTCAAAAAGATTACTATAAGAAACCACACGTTAATATGCAAGGTAGGATAGCCAAATGGGAATGAAAATTAAAAATGGCAATCTGTTGTGCAAAACACAACATGTTCTCCAAGTGGATGCGACGCGTAATGTAAAGCACGAACACCGTGAATACAACATGTTTTCTATACTGACTTCGTTTCAAAATTTTCCATTCATAGAGTTTGGCTTATTAGTTTGGTTTTATTTAACTTCCATAAGTCCTAACTAGGTTGACAATGAATATTTTGAGAGTTAGGAGGTTTTTTTTACCCCTACGGGTATTTCGGTCATTTTTAGTAACTTATTCTATTATTTATAGGTGGTGATTAAATAGGGTTTCTCTAGGGAAAATTATTACTAAAATTTGCTAGAGGTTGGGGTGAGTTATAAGGAATACACATTCCAAACCTTACATTGTTTAATTATGCTTTTTCTAAAATGATATTGCTTGCTACTTCTCTACTATACGCATTGTTGCATTCATGAAATATTATATTGGAAAATTGTTTTATTATAATAGTAAAAAAAACTTATTATATTTTGGAAAGGTTTTAGGCATCCTACTTGTGTATATCAAGATACGATGGGTTGGAACTGTGAAATCATGGTACTTAAATTGACCTTTGTTGTATATTTTGGTGAGTAGATTTTTAGATAGTCCTCTCCTACACAAGTAGATGCTCGCTACCCCTTATGTGGCTTAGGGTGATACCCCTTACTGCTTAGCTATAAATATTAGGACAAAATTTGACAATTTCGTCTGTCATGAGTTCTACATATTCGGCCACAGATTAATGGCTAGTTACGAACTTGAAAAAAAGTGGGAATAGTTGCGTGCATTGCATCTCATTTTATAATAGATTCATGGTTTCCTCTTTTATGCAACTTGTGAGACTTATGAGTCTTTATTGAAAATAATATTGTTTGAATTCAACCTTTTGGGCATATAAGACCCTTCAATTTGATTTGCGTTATTAACACCAAGTGTTCTAAGTGTTTTAAACTATTTTTTGAGGTCCAATTCGAGTAAACTGGATTTCCACCCCTACTCTAAATGAATCAACATCGGATAACTCACTATGCAAATTCGTTGCCTAACTCAACTTGATGTGTGTTTAGATCGAATACTTAATAAGGGTAGGATATGGTAAGGACTTCTAGAAGGCCCCACCTTGTGGGGTACTTTAACCTTTGTTATGATACATATTTTATATACCTCACACTTTTTTAAACAACTAAATTTTTTGAATAATTTTTGGGAATGTTTGTTATCTGTAAACTTTTAAACTCTGAAATATATTATTTTAAAACTAAAAATGGTTTTAAATATATGTTTTCAAACTACCTGGGCAACGGGTGTTACAAACTATTGCTTGGTTAATAAAATGTAACACCCACTTTTCATGTATGAACTAATTTGATTATTTTACATTGTTAAGTTTGAGGTTTTGGTGTTTTGATAAGTCACATCGAGATAAGGCTTAAGTCAGACCATGAGGAAGTGTGCCTCCCTTCGCGCCGTGAGATTTATGGTTAGCATCTTGAAGTCGCTAGGTCTCAAAACCATAGATGCTAGGCTTTAAGTATTAGAGTTTTTAGGTTATAATTACATTGTACATGCGGAATTCACTTAACTCTTAAGGGTACATGCAACCTAATTGGATCTATGTCTTTTCACTATTACTAGTTACATACTTATGAAACAAAAACTAGAAACGTTATGTTATCGAAATCATGAGTAGAACTACATACGTTTACTTAAATTAAATTAAGCTAATCAAAACACTTGAAGTTTCCTTGTAAAACAAAATCCAAAAGTATGGTAGCCTCTAATGCATCACACCCAATACTTGAGGAAACTCTAGGATCAAATAGGAGAGAGAAGGGAGAAGGGAGAAATCTGTTTTCTTGAGGTATGAAAGGTATGAACGAATTTGGCTAGGGAAGACCCCTATTTATACTTGACAAACACCCTAGAAACCCTAATTTTGTATACTAAAATAATAATATTTATCCCCATTCAAATTTTGTTTCCTTATCTGAGTTCGAAGCTTCCAGATACCCTAAAGAAGGTCTCCAAAACTGTCCACCTCATGGAAGGTTCTGGAGTGTCTCTTTTGCTCAACTATTGAACAATTACAATCCAACCCTTGTACCTCTAATTAATTCTAATTAACCCAAAATTAATTTTAAATTAATTATGATTAATTCTTAAATAATTTTAATATTTCTATTTAATATTGTAATCATATAATATATTAACAAATCATTTGTCTCTCTTCTATAATCAATCCAAGCCATTTCCTGGTTATGAGGACAACCCAAAAAAGGACTTCACTTTTATTCTTCAACATTATACCAATTTAGTTAAAACCTTAGACACCTTAATCCAACATTAAGACCTATTTAAAGAATGAGATTCTTGGGGTTTGCTCCATACTTAGCCTCCATCATCCTCAAAGCAGTTACACCAAAACCTAGCTTCCTCCTTTGATCTTTGAGCTTATCATGATTTTTATGCACATTGAAGGAGAAGAGTGTGCATTTGGTGAATAAAGAAAGCAAGAACCAAGCTAGATTCAACCTTCACATTTGAAGCTTTATGTGTTGCTTAGCTTAGATCTATGATTTTAGTCTTGTTTTGGTCCTTTGGTTAATGTTTAGTTGAAGTTTGAAGAACTATAGTCCTAAAGGTTGTGTTTTTATTCCTTCTGGACCCATTGTTGAAAGAATATGGGAAATTTATCTTTCCATTTGGTCCATGCATGAGTTTGAGAGAATTTTGTTCCCATTTTTACCTAGACTTCGAATAATGGTGTTAAGGACGTGCAAATGGATAAAGTTGGAAACTTTATCCATTAAGACTAAATTTTGACATGATCTAGAGGTTTAGAGCTTAGAATAAGACCTTGGATAGAAGTTGGTTGAATTGCCAAAGTCGCGCCGCGATTGGTAGCTCTTAGCGTCATGACTTTTGAGCACCTCCTGACTATTTTGTCCTCAATCTATTAGCACCGCGACTCTCTGTGTGTAGCAGAGTGATGCCGTTGACAGTTGTGTTGGGTTCGAGTCTTGGGGGACGGGGGGAGGGGAAAAAATGGTCTTTTTCTCATAAAAATAACTTTATTTAGACCTAGACTCGATAAGTAATTATAGTTAAATGTTTTGCCTTAATTATTTGTTTAGGGTTATTTATTGTGTATGTTGGGTCTAATTGTGTTGCGTCCTTGGGCTCGGTCCTTAGCCCAGTTTTGTTATCCGGTTTGGGCCTGTCCAACCATGATTGTTTTGTTAGGGTTTAGTATTTAAGGTGCATGCATACATCCTTTATTGAGAGCGCTTTAATTATTTATTCTGATAATTGTACTGCAAACCCTAGCTCGCCTCTACAGTGGAAGTTCTTAATCGAGCTCTGCTGAGGCGTGACTACATTTGAATCATTAAGCATTACTTGTTTCTATATCGTGTTAATTGTGTTTGTCTGCTTTTATTGTTTAACCTGTTGAAGATCTAATCGATCTAAGAGTTTATCAACTCATCAATTGGTATCAGAGCAGGAGACTGTGTAATTCATACACATCTCTTCTGTTGAAGAAGATCTTAGAGTTTTCCGCTTTGATTGATATTGTTAGAGCCGTCATTTACTATTGACGTAGTTCTTTAAATATTCGATCTTACCCTAACGTTATTTACAAGTCTGATCTTAAGCAGGTTTTGAACAAACATCGTCATGTCTATGGATGATTCTCAGTCTAACCCAATCAATATCTCCAACCGTATAGGATCGACGACAAGGATTCCTATATTGTACACTCAGGATTATGAGGTCTGGACTCATCACTTTGAAGATTACGTGATTGGCTCAGAAGACAATGGATACTTGATCTGGGAGGCTATTACTGTAGGTCCATTCGCTCACTCAAAATCTTCAAGAGTTGTTAAAACTCAAAAGGATTACAATCAACTCATCAGTGATGTGAAAGATATTCCCCAAGATGAGAAGGAAAAGTTTCAGTGCAACATCAAAGCTTTAAGAATGATCAGGCTTGCTTTACAATCCGACACATTTCGGTTAGTGAGCTCATGCACAACAGCAAAAGAAATATGGAACAGATTGAAGGAATTGTATTCTACGGATGAAGATCTTGAGCATTCAATCCAAACATTGTTGCTCTCAGAATTTGGTGACTTCAAGCAGAAGCCAGAAGAGAAGCTTATTCAAACCTTCGATCGCTTCAATCATCTCCTTAGTAGGATGATAAAGCATGGGATTGAAAGGAAAGTCATTGAACAGAAGGTGACATTCATGAATGGCCTTAGACCCGAATGGATGGCTGTGGTGTCTATTGTGAAGGCTCATGAACAATTCAAGAATTATTCTCTAGAGAAACTGGTGGGAATATTAAAGTCACATGAGAGTGCCGTGACTAAAGAAACGAATGTGGTTTCTAGCATGGGTTCCTTGGACCTAATCTCTAAAGGAAAGAGTGCTGCTGAAGAAGAAGAAGATTTGAATCTCTCTGAATATGATCTAACAAGTGAAGAGTATGCTTTGATGGTGTCAAATCCCAAGAAGTTCATCAAAAGAAGGTTTCCAACAAATAAAAACCGAAACTGGCAAGGTAGCTACAGTGCCGAGAAAGCAAAGGAGGAACCGAAGAGTGTTTCTCAGACCGAAGAACCAAAGAAGGAAGTAAAACTTGGAGGTGACTCAGGGATTAATTGTCACTACTGCGGAGGCAAAAATCACTTCGCCAGAGATTATATGCTGAGAAAGATGTAAGAAAAGATTGAAGATGAGGACGAGGAAGCAAACCTCACACGACGATTGGAAGAAATCAAGAAGAAGAAAGTTGGATCTAATAACACTATGAATGCTCTTATTGTACAGGGAAATATTGTTGACAATGAATTCGGAGGTGTTGAAGTTTGGTCCACTGATTCAGAAGATGAAGAAGTGAGGAAGCCTACTCATGGCAGTGCTTTGTTGGTGAAAGAAGAGGACGTTGCAGGAAAGTGTCTAATGGTAACTTCTGGGGTGTCACAAATGCGAGGCTATACCACTGATGGGGGACTGGATGGAGCGAAGGAGCGTGAAGACATGTGTTTTGCAGCGAAACCTGTCAGTGAGCAGATCAACGAATGCGACGAGTTGATCAAGAAGGTACAATCTATTCTTGTTTCCTTACAAATTCCCATCTCAAACTATGAAAAAGAACTAAATGGATTACAATCTAAACTTTCTAGTATAAGTGGTAGTTTAACTCAAACTCGCGTCACAAACTCTAACCTAACTAATCAAATCAGCAGGGTATCATCGAAGAATGAGGAGAGGCGTATGTGGATTGAGCAGAAGGAGAAGGAGTTGATTAGGTCTAGGGATGAAACAATTTATTTGCAAAGAGATAATTTAAAGCTTTTGAAACAATGAAATGTTTTTTGTTTAATTGCTAAACGATTATATACCAACATTACTCAATTGCATCTTGATTGCGAAATAGGGAAGAAGATACATCGTATGGTTTTACCCTTCCTTGAGTTAAAGGAGGAAGAAATCGATGCCGATGCATATAACTGTGAAAACGTTGTTTCTTCTGATGATATTTCTCCTGCTTACAAAATTGGCCTTGACAAAATAGAGTCCTTCATTAAGTCAAAAGACCATAAGGGCATGCTCAAAAATTTGTTGGATGAAAATGACAAATTGAAAATCAAAACCGAAACTGTACAGAAATTTGACTCTTTGAATTCCAAGTTGAGTTCAGAAAATAAAATTGATATTGAAAACACTTCTGAATTCAATGAGGATGATGATATGAGTGTAATATTTGTAGAAGATGAGGTGGACTGTTCTGAATTTGTCAAGAGCGAACCCGAAACCAACAAAAATCTTATTTCTGAAAATTCTGTTGAGTTCGCTCGTTTATCCAAAGACACAACCAAAGTCCTTAAGGAAAAGGCTGTTGTATATCAGAGGGTCCAAACGACTCCAAATCAAGTTGATGCAGTTCATGGAGTTACTCAGCAACAGACAGTCGAACTAACAACATTAGTAGCAGAAGATAATGTTGATGGCTGTGACGAGTTTTTCCAGGTCAGCACCGATTGATAATGCTGATGAAACATTCGGTCTATCCACGAAAACATCATGGAGAGTAAAAGGAAGTTATGTGGCAGAACCACTTAATAGTCCTACAAGCTTTGATGTGCCCAGCACAAGTGGTACCAAAACTCCTTCAGGCGAACCGGTCATAATATCAAGCGAAACCTCTTCGCTTAAGAGTGAAACTCATGTTCAAGGACCAAAGAAAAAGGCCAACATCCACAAAAATCCAAAACAAGTGTTAGAACGAAAGCATCAACGAAATTTGAGATACAAGAAGAATCTCACTGAAAGGAAACAGTTTTGGCGTTCTCAAAACCCTAATTACGTTCTCTATGAAAAACCTTCTAAGTCAAAGGAAGCAGCAAAAGCAAACTCAGCTTCTTGCGCTCAACATAATGAAAACAACCGAAAGAAGAATTTCGGTCCCAAGATTCAAAACAACCGAAAACAGAGTATCGGTCCACAAAGGCACAACAACCAAAAGAGAAGTTTCGGTCCTCAGACGGACAACAACCGAAAAAGGAGTGTCGGTCCTCAAGATGAGAGAAACCAAAAGGGTGGTTTCGGTCCTAGACCAACAAATGAGAGGAACCGAAGAGAAAGTAGTTTCAGCTCTCAACCAAGTAAGAGCAATGACCAAATGCTTAACTCTGCTCCCAACTCTCATCTTTCTCATTCTCATCCTCACTCATAGAATGATCGAAAAGGAAAAGGAAAGCTGTTTCCAGAAAACGCAAAGAAGACGTCGTTTAAACCCGATTTCGAGAACCGAAAGTCTGCCAACGTCAAACTCTCAAATTCTAAAAATGAACCTAAAGCACTCAAATCAGATAAAATCAAAGTTTTCACCTTAAAAAGAAAAGATGAAACAACCTTAATAAAAAGGACCTTTTTAGTTGATGTTACTCTTACAATTCCATGTTCTGTGAAAGGCTCACTAGGACCCAAGAAACTTTGGGTTCCTAAATCTGCTTAATTTTTGCAGGTAATTCGTGACGAGCAGTTTGACGATGAATGGTACATAGACAGTGGCTGCTCGTGTCACATGACAGGAAGAAGGGAAGAGCTAAGGGAGTTTCGGTCCTTAACAAATGGTGGAAGTGTCAAGTATGGCAATAATTCTTTTGGCACGATTAAAGGTTATGGTATGATCACCAATGGAGAGCTCTCGATAAGAAAAGTGGCGTACGTTGAAGGTTTACAACACAACCTTATCAGTGTTTCTCAACTGGTAGTTGGTACCGGGTTAAAAGTTTCGTTCGATGACGATGGCTCAGAGATTATTGAAAAGAAAACGAACAATATTCTGCTGAAATCAAAGTGAAAAGGAGAGATGTGCCCTCTGAATCTCAATCCCATACGAGGGAAACCAGCAATCTGCTTACTAACGAAGGCTCAATCAAACGAAAGCTGGCATTGGCACCGAAGACTCTCCCATCTCAATTTTAAAGACATCAACAAACTGGTGCTTGGGGATCATGTTCGAGGTCTTCCTGTTGTAAAGTTCGATAAAGAACACATGTGTGCTGCATGTGAAATGGGGAAGCAAAGTCGACAAAGTCATCCTTCTCGAGTCAATACGAAAATTATTGAACCACTTGAATTACTTCACATTGATTTCTGTGGTCCATCCTCAATCGAAAGTATTGGCGGTAACAAGTATATACTTGTTATAGTGGATGATTTCTCTCGATTTACTTGGGTATTCTTTTTGAGGCAGAAATCAGAGGCCACTCCCAAGCTTAAAATCTTCATCAAGCAGATAGAAGTTCAACTACGGAAGATAGTTCGAAATATAAAGAGCGACAACGGGTTGGAGTTCAAGAACAAAGACTTTGAAGATTTTCTTGCAGAGAAGGGAACAACTCACAAATTCTCGGCTCCATATACTCCAAAACAGAATGGAATTGTCGAAAGGCGAAACCGATCTTTATGTGAAGCAGCCCGAACCATGCTGAGCTTCGCTTCTCTACCTCTATATTTTTGGGCTGATGCCATTACTGCTGCATGTTTTACACAGAACAGATCTTATCTCAACAAACGTTTCTCCATCATTCCTTATGAGATCTTGAACAACCGCAAGCCTAATGTAAAGTTTTTTCACATGTTCGGTTCAAGATGCTTCATCTTCAATTCAAAGGAGCACCGAAACAAGTTTGATGTCAAAGCAGACGAAGGAATCTTTCTGGGTTATTCCTTAACCTCCAAAGCATATAGGGTTCTCAACAAGCGTTCAAAGAAAATAGAGGAGACCTATTATGTTACCTTCGATGATAACTACGTCAAGAAACTGAAGACAACCGAAGGCTCTGTGGAGGAAATATTTCCAAAATCTGGTCAAGTTACGGTACCAATTTCAAACCTCTTTGAGCAATACATGCTACTATTTGATGAACTAGAAAAGGCTATTCTCTCTGAATCTAAAGCTGCAGACAACAAGGTAGATAACTTGAAGAAGATAATCGATGATGCTGCGAAGAAAATGGCAGAAGAAGAACCAGCAACAACCGAAAAACCATACACAAGTGAACCTCCAACAGATAGTTCTCATATTTAGGGGGAGGGTTCGTCCTTTCAACATAACCAAAATTCACCATTCTAGGGGGAGAATTCTGAGCCTGAGACTGAGGAAGTATCTTCCTTCGATGGGGAGAATGCGAATACAAATGATGACGATACTCAGTCAGAATTTGAAGAAGAAGTGAATGCTGAACTGGATCCCTCATATGATCCTAGTTACCCTCCTCTCACCAAATGGACCAAAGATCATCCACAAAAACAAATTATTGGTGATTCGACAGAAAAGGTTCTCACACGATCACAACTGAAAGCGAAACAAACTGCACTTTTCTCTAAAGTAGAATTCTACATGTTTAATTCGTTCGTCACCAAAGTCGAACCAAAGACGATCAAGATTGCACTCGATCACTCTGATTGGGTACAGGCGATGCAAGACGAACTCAATGAGTTCGAGCGAAATAAAGTGTGGAGACTGATTCCAACACCAAAGGATGCTTTTGTGGTTGGATTAAAGTGGGTTTTCAGGAACAAGATGGATAAGGAAGGAAATGTGATACACAACAAGGCAAGATTGGTTGTGAAAGGTTATTATCAAGAAGAAGGCATAGATTACGAAGAGACCTTCGCTCCAGTAGCAAGGCTAGAATCGGTTCATATTTTTCTCGCCTATGTTGCACACAAGAACTTTGAAGTATTCCAAATGGATGTGAAGTGTGCCTTCCTAAATGGAGAACTGGAAGAGACGGTGTACGTGGAGCAACCACCGGGTTTCGTGAACGAGAAGTATCCAGATCACTGCTACATTCTGGACAAGGCAGTCTACGGTCTCAAGCAAGCACCAAGGGCATGGTATGAAACTCTAACTAGATTTCTCAAAATGTCTAAGTTTAAACAAGGTTCGGTTGACCCAACCTTCTTTCGTAAGAAAGAGGGTGACCACCTTATGATCGTTTAGATTTACGTTGATGATATCATCTTCGGTTCCACAAATCCTAGCTTAACAGCTGAATTTAGGATGTTGATGGAGACTAAATTTGAAATGAGCTCAATGGGTCCTATTAACTTTTTCCTTGGCTTGAATATAATACAGGGACCCGAAGGTATTTTCATTAATCAAGAGGCTTACACGAAGACCTTGCTAGCCAAGTTTGGAATGATGGGAGATTCGAAAGTAAAGGTTCCTATGGCGTTTGGCACAAAGCTAACACCTTCTCTGGACAAACCGGCTGCTGACATGACTCTTTATCTTCAGATGATAAGGTCTCTAATGTATCTAACAACAAGTCGACCAGACATAATGTTCTCTGTCTGTTATTGTGCCAGGTTTCAAGCAAATCCACGTGAACCTCACCTGCTAGCTGTGAAAAACATATTTCAGTACCTGAAGCGAACCTCTTCTCTTGGTTTGTGGTACCCTGCCAAATCAGGGTTCTTTGTCCAAGCATTCTCAGATGTTGATCTTGGGGGATGTGGATTGGACCGAAAGAGTACTACTGGAGGATGCCAATTTCTTGACGGCAAACTTGTTAGCTGGCAATCCAAGAAACAAACTTGTGTGTCTCTCTCTACTGTCGAAGCAGAATATATAGCCGCTGCATCATGCACATCTCAGGTCATTTGGATACAAAGTCAACTTCGAGACTACGACCTGAACATGAAGAAAATCCCACTATACTGTGACTCAGAGAGTGCAATTAGGATTTTTCATAACCCAGTGCAACACTCAAAGACGAAACACATAGCACTGAGGTATCATTTTATCAAAGATCATGTGGAAGATTGTAACGTTGAAATTCATTTCGTAAGGACCACTGATCAATTGGCTGACATCTTTACTAAGGCCTTGCCAGAAGCAAGTTTTAATAAAATCCTACAAGGCTTAGGAATGATGGAAGCTGAATCTGTACCGAAATCTCGTTTGTCTCAATAAAAGTTAGAAGCGAAATAGAGTGAACGCTCGGTCCATTTCGGGTTCGGTTCTTCCGAGAACCGAAATGAACCGAACGCTCGGCCTATTTCGGGTTCGGTCTCACCGGGCAAGGTTCACTTCTCATCTCCACAAGATGGTTTCGATTGTATAGTATGTATACTCTTTTCTTGCAATTTATTTTATGTTTTTCCTTTTATTTTCATAAAATTCAAAAATATTTTTTTTTGTTATAATTCTTTTTCAGAAAACTTTATAAAATTCAAAAATATTTTTTCTTCTCTGTTTTATTTCTTTTCAGAAACTTCAAAAACTCAAAAATATTTTCTTTCATTTTATTGTAATTTACTTTACTCTTAATATAATTTGTATATAAGGACCATTCTCAATGATGGAGTTGGGGCAGGTATAATTATTTATCTATGTACTAGCTAAGTGTCCCTAGAAGCATGCTGCTGCATGTTGACCCAAGCCTCAAAAGATTTTGAGTGAAGCCTTAATGACTTGATATACACAAATCATGTCTTCCCAATCAGGCTGTCAAATTCACTCTAATCATGAGCTACCTTACTCTTCTTAAATGGCATTAAGAGTTTTTCTCCTTAGTCCATCTTTTATAGCAGAGGTACATTCGGCTCTTTTACCACCTCTTATTCATTCTCCATCATATTTTATCTCATAAATATAACCCTTGAGACTCTCAGCATTTCCACTGAGGTTTACGGTTACACAACTTCTGTGTTAATGATCTTAGTTTCGTGCCACTACGTGCTAAGTGAAACCCAAAAAATCAAAACCTTTAAAGCATTGATGGTGAACAATTATATGTTCTAGCTTTCACCTTTGAATTAACAAAACCCCTTTTTGTGGAAGTACCTTGAAATCTCCTTTTACTATGAGAGATCCTTATGAAAATGTCTTGCACCTTGACTTTTCTTCCCAAAGGATCCAGTTTTTTTTTTTGTTTTTTTGATATTTCTAATTAATAATTATCAACAAGTCACTGAATATGTACCAAACCTACTTGTTTAACAGGCCACATTGGTCTCACAAGTACTTCGTTCTATTTTCGGTCTTATATCAAGTATCGGAAACCAGAATTGAAGCGAAAGCCACCCTTAATAACCTTATATAAAAATGATGCCTTTCAATGCTTCTCAACAAGTACCTGATCGTATTCAACGGGAATCCAAACAAGCACTTTGAAGTCTCTCTTGACTTTGAAGGAAGAAGATTCGTGCCCGGGATCCACTGCTTTATGTCTTAAATGACATCACAAATTCCCACAAAGAGTTTGATTTACTTCTTTATCTTTGACACTGCCTTGCACGAAAATCTTGAATTTTCCAAAAGTCTTGTTTGGTTATTTATAAGCTATTCATAAATATATAGCTTCAGTTCCTAACGATGTATTGCAGTTATTTCCAATCGAAGGGATGGGTCAATATTCAGCCTTTGATAATTAGGGTAATAAAGCTTTGATTGAAGATTCAAGCGCTGACTCGACAGGAAGTGTAATCGATTGATGATTTGGAAAGAGATAAGTATGGAAGGCGCGAGAATTTGAATCGTTACCTAATCATGCGTCATCAGCTACTTTATCGGAGTTGCTAGTTGTCAAATCACTTATTTTAGGCATTGTTTCCCAAATTAATGGAATCATTGCTTGCGCTTTTTCTCTCTCTTCAAAATCGTATATAAGGGATTGATTTCTGTGGCATTCTTCTCTACCACACTTCATCTCTCTCAAGCAAAAGAAGGCGATTTAATTTCCATTGTTCATCTTCTTCTTCATCACGCTTCAACAATGGCAGAATCTTCCTCTTTTCAAGAAACCACTGGACGCTCCACTCTTCTCACAATCAAGGCCAACCAGAACTTGTTGATCGATCTTACACCGTTCCTCTACGATACTTACATGTATCAAGTGGTGGAGTGCCTAAAATATTCCCCACTTGTCAAGGCTCTCTCAACGGTGGAAGTCGTACCAATGGAATGCCTCTCCCAACTTTATTCCACTGCTACGTACGACAAAGGTGCAGAGAAGATTTACTTCGACATTCTCAACCAAAAAGCTTCAATCTCCAAGAGCCGATTTTGCTCGTTGCTAGGGCTCACTTATGACGATTCCATGGTGAACCCTGATTCCATCTCCACAGGTCAGCTTTTCTCTATGTTCTACAACATGGGGTACATTGAAACCCTAACTATTGTGACCAAGTTCAAGAAATCATGCCTTCCTCCTCAATGGAATGGCCTCTTCACCCTTCTTTTCAAAGGGCTTTCTGAACGAAGTGCAGGATCTGATGGTGCTAGCAAGTCTTTCATGACTCTGCTTTATGGATTGTATAATGGTGTCAACCTTGATTATGGTTTGGTTCTATGGCTTCAACTTGTCCAAAGTTTGTCATCTACTTCTCGCCACACAGAAACTTCTTGTGCCCGGTTTTTGACCATTATCACTCAATGGATTATGGAGCGTTAGCATGTTCCTATCATGGCAGACTCACTTCTCTCCTCCATTGCTACATTTCATACCACTAACATCATTGTCACTCATCCGTCGAAGTTTCACTTCGTTGGCTCAATTCCTGAGCAAATGTATGCTTGTGTGTCCCCTGCGAGCAAGATTATTCAGGAGTACAAGAAGCTCCCCTCTTCTGGTCCAAGGGAACTTTCTCCTAAAATGATAAAATCTATTGAGGAAGCAGACAAACCTGCTAAGCGGGGCAAGAAGCAAGAAGCAAAAAAGGGGGATAAAGGAGGTCCAGTATCAAAGGTTCAGACTCCAAGGAAGCGAAACTCTGAGAAGGCAACACCTTCCCAACCCAAGCAAAAGAAGGCCAAGAAACCTGCTCGGAAGCTTATTCTTCAATCATCAAGTGACTCAGACTCAGAGTACGTGCCTACTGGTCATAAACATCCCATTCCTAGCGAATTTGAGAGCGAAAGCTCGGATGATGAAGGTTCTGCTCGTGGTGGTACACCGCCTCGTTCGCCTACACCAGAGGTACATGTTCGCTCCAAAGCACCTTCTCCTCCACCTGTTTCCATTCCTATTTCCTTACCTCCCATTTTCCCTATCAACACATCACAACCTTCCTCTACCATTCCCATTCCTACACCTATTTTCTCTGACCCTACAACTACAACCACCACTGGAGTTCAGACCAACGTATCTGATACGGGGGTTCGTTCTTCAGCACCTGAAACCCCTGTTACCACCAAACCTCCATCACCTACCCAATCGACAGAAAGCAATACCGTTCTTAGCGGTGAGGACTTGGAGTTTGATTCTACTTACTTCAGTCCTTATTGTGTCCAAAGCGATGATGATGAAGACTCTCCTCTTACCAAGCGACATCTCAAGGTTGTGACTGATAAGATTGATCAGTTACTTTCTTCGTCCTCTGCTGGTGCTTATTCAGAAGCTGCCCTTAAAGCTTTGTTCTCTTTCGTAGTAAAAGAACATGCTACCTCAATCTACGATGCTGCAAAGGCTATTGATGCCTCTACCTCCCAATGCCAGAAGGCTTCGCTTGCTGTTGAAGCCTCCACAAAAGACTGCAAGGAAGCGACCGCAAAAGTCGAAAAACTAATATCAGAGGCTCAACTCTTTTTGGATTCTTTGCAAGCAGCTGCTCAAAAAAATGGACAAACAGTGAACGCATCTGTTGACACTCTCACACGTTCACTGGAGGCAGAGAAGACACAACTTGAAGTGGCTCGAAAAGCTATTGAAGCTGCTAACGAAGAGCTTCATACTAAAGTTGATGATCGCTTAACTCAGCTTGAGGCCGAGCTTGCAGTCGAAAACAAAATAATGGATGAGCTGGACAAGCAAACTTCCCAGCTCAAAATTCAGAATTTAAAGCTTTGAACCGCAACCAAAGAGCTTGAAGATTTAAAGTCTGAACGAGAGGTGATTCGAAGCTCAGTGGGTGATGTCCATTCAATCTTGTTGCATCTCCTGGACGCCCATGACTCCATTTTGACTATCTCCATTCGACGCCACTTAGCTGAGAAGCTACGTCCTGCTTTGGATATCTTAAGTAGGATTGAGGGTGTTTCGGAGACTAGTGTTCTTCCGAAACAAAGGGGAGAAAAGGTTCCACAAGGCAAGGCTGGCAAGGCTCAACCTCAACCCCTTCCAGAACCAAAAGCTACTGCTGGACCGAAGGATAATGTAGCTTCGGTCAGTAAGAGGGAAAAGAAAAAGAAGAAGATTGGAGAAGACGATGAAGATAATGATGATGGTATTGAAGACATCATGAAAGGGAATGCTTCTAAACCTCATCAGAAAATCAAGCCTACTGATCAAGAGATTCGGGAGAAGGTGAATCTTTTGTAGAAAGAGTTGAAAGAAAAGGAACTCTTAGAGAAAAAGAAGTCCATGTTTCCGGAATGGACCATTGAATCGCTCCAGAGGGAAGTCATTGATGAACCGAGCACTCACTGGCTTGAACCTGTTATGTCGTTCGGTCTTGAGAACTCGAAGGATGCTCAATTCGATATGCCAATCACCCAAAAGGCATTTATCTTCCATTGCTTTGACTCAACGGCTGTCGTTCCCTCTCCAGACCCGAAGGTAGATCGGGATTTATTGGAGTTTTATCTGGAGTTTGCTCAGCCACAATACTTGACATGGAGCACAAAGAAGATTACAACGGTCAAGGTATTGAAGCCCTCTTCGGTTGGGAAATTTGTTAATGTTAAATTTAAAGTGACCCGAGGCTCGGATAGCTCAATCCATACTATTTCCCTGGCTGATCTACCGAACTTGAACCCGCACGACTGGATACTCCTAAACAATATTTTGTTGTCCAATCCTCAGGAGTATCAGCCGATCATTGATCACGTCAAGCGAATGCTTGTTTGTTACATTCACGAAGTAGCAAAGATGGATCAAGAAATTGCATCTGCCATTCACAAGTGAACTACGATAAAACCTATTGGAAGAACTGGCAATGTGAATGCGATGATCAAGGGCAAAATCGACCCTAAGTTTCATACATTGATGTTCATTAGGGGCGAAGGTCAAAAGTGCCTGTTCGCTCTTATTGACAAGCACCTGTTCTCTACTGCTTGCTTGGAGCACATTTTGGAAATCATACACAGGTGTAATCAGAACAGTGAAGCTAACAAGAAGTTGTTCACCGATATGCTTCGTTGGTACATTCAGTTTCGACAGACACTTCTTGCGATCATCCCTCAGCTGCTCAAGGTTGTGAAGCAGGTCAAGGTCACTCAACCGAAGTAGTCTCTCGCCTCATTTGACGCAAAGGGGGAGATTGTTGGGTCTAATTGTGTTGCGTCCTTGGGCTCGGTCCTTAGCCCAGTTTTGTTATCCGGTTTGGGCCTGTCCAACCGTGATTGTTTTGTTAGGGTTTAGTATTTAAGGTTCATGTATGCATCCTTTATTGAGAGCGCTTTAATTATTTATTCGGATAATTGTACTGCAAACCCTAGCTCGCCTCTACAGTGGAAGTTCTTAATCGAGCTCTGCTGAAGCGTGACTACATTTGAATCATTAAGCATTACTTGTTTCTATATCGTGTTAATTGTGTTTGTTTGCTTTTATTGTTTAACCTGTTGAAGATCTAATCGATCTAAGAGTTTATCAACTCATCAGTGTAGCGATTGAAGGAAAATCCAATGCCACTAGCTTGGTTTTGTGGATTTCATCTTGTCGGTTGCTCAAGTTAGTTCATACGAACTTACATATTATATAGACTATGTGTTATATGTATGCTAGATAGAGAATAACCCTAGGAGGGATATAGTTCGATCTTAAGGATGTAGGACCATGACAGACCTCTCGGGGGAAGTGGTCAATATTAGGTCAACTAGAGAAAAGCCTCTCTGAGGGAATCTAGTTGAATGGGGTTATGTGTGCTAGCATATGTTATGTGTTTAGTTATATATGATTATTAGTTGATGTTTATGTGTACGATGTGAAATGCATATGATCCATATAATAGGGGAGTGTTGTGATTACTCACTAAGTCTTAGGCTTACAATTGTTATTTTATATTTTTAGTTGCAGGTCCTTCAGGTTCAAAGGGAAAGGAGCTTGATTAATTGGGATGTCCAGACATTCTCAGAGGGGCATGAAATTTTATTTAACCATTTTATATTATGTTATGGTTTTGAAAACAAAAATTAGCTTCCACATTTTTACTATGATTATGTTGATGAGATGTATAAAAGATAAATCCATGATTTATTAATGAATATCAATGAAAACCTTTGGTAAAGCCTATACTCTAATTTTCAAAATTTTATCTTTGGGTTTTGGGATGTTACAAGTTAATATTAGAGCTCTGGTTTGAGAGAATTAAACATACTTTCTTGTGTGGTTAGACTCAAAACACAACCAATTTTTAATTCAAAACCTTTTTTTATAAACTAAACTAAGTAATGGGATGAGTTTTGAAAATATAAATAAAGAAAAATGTCGTATGCCTCAAAGAAGAGAATGTGGATAGTCCAGTCATCCAAGCTCCACAGTTAGTCAATATGTCTATGTGATAGGATATATGATGAAACTAACTTATATGCCTTATTTGATTATTATATGAAAATGATTACATGCTTATATTTTAAGATCTATCTAGTTCTACCTAGGCAACTTGTAGCTTTCATGTCATGATTATGCATGCTAACGGATAGACTAAGGATCTTTTAAGGATTGTATACTAGAATTTACTTGTAAGTTAGTTGCTTGACTTCTGATTGCTTGATGCTTAATGAAATCTATATCAATATTAATTAACCATTAAGAAAATGCGTTAGAATTTCATGCTCTTAGAATTAGATAATATCAAATTGCATGATTTTGACCTATTATGATGCTCTTGTTTGATTCCAATAATTGTAGTGGAAGATCTCTTGGTCGAAGGACTGCTTAATTTTAATTGCATGTCGTTAATATCCATAAACTAGTCATTAAGGTGAGAGGGAAGGATAATTCTTGTTGTAATCAGTTGAATCAAGCCAATGATGAATGTCTGTGTTTGATAGGAAGGATGGTATGAAACCTAATGTAAGTCCCCAAAATGCTTGAGTATCAATCAGATCCGTTTGATGGTGCGGAATCCCAATCAAACGGATGATGTCAGATCAAAATAGAAGAGAAGGAGAAGAAGAAGATGATGAATCTTGAATGTATTGATGATATGATTGAAGTTCCTTACACAAGATTCACTTTCTCTCTCTAGAACACACCTTAAGTTTCACACACTTAAGCTCCTCTCTTCTCTCTAGCTTATTCCGTACCTCACACCCCTCACCCCTATATATACATGAGAAACATTGGCCGTAAACAGGGTTTACGGCCGTAAACCTGTTTACGGCCGTAAATATCCACCTGGCCGTAAACCTGACCATAAACTCATAAAACATTACAGAAAAATACAATCAACTAGAAAAGCAAAGTATAAACCAATATTTATTTTGACCCAACAATCTCCCCCTTGGTTTATAGCTTTCTTTTCTTAATTGACCCAGCAAGCTCTCCCTAAAAAGTAGCTGGCTTTTCTTGTTAATCTTCATTGGGAGCTTGGCTTCAGCATTAATCTTCAAATTCTTCACAGCTTCAAGATGAACATGATGAATCTTCAATAATTGACTTCATCTTGAGCAGTTGGGCATTTCTTCAAGGTTTGACTCTGAACGCACATTGGGTGAGGAGGCTTGATGTACTGATTCTTGAAAGATAGCGCTTTCATATTGAGAATCTTCAGAGAGAACATCAGAGAGAACAAATCTTCTGGATCACTTCAGTAGGTTCAAGATAGCAGCAGACTGATTGAGGAGGCTTCAATGCAATCCGTCACATAATCTTCAATTTCAGCTTCACCTTGCTTCTGGGGTTGAAAGATTGAATGTCGAAAGAATAATCTTCATTTCTTGCTCCTTCGAATGAGAATTCTTCGATGATAACGGATGAAGCCTTGGCTCAGAAATCTTCGACACAAACTCCATGAGTTTCATCTTCACCTGAATTCACTTTTCAAGACAAAACAAAACTAAAAGAAAACTTAGCACACAATATTTTTGGGTTTTTCATATTTTTTGAAAATAAATAAAACAGAAACAAAAATATTTTTTGATTTTTGATTTTCTTGAACAAGAAATAAAACAGAATATAACACTATTTTTTTATTTTGATTTTTGTTTGTTTTTTTGAATTTTTCTGATTTTTGTTTGATTTTTGAATTTTTTTTTTAATTCTCCCCCTAAATTTGTGCATAGAGAAAAACTATGAACAAATTTAACAAAAACAAAAATATTTGGGATCAAAGTTGTGAGACAGCCTGAACTTGTTTAGCAGAACCTTCACCTTCATGAATAGATTTGGCCAATTGTCGGTATTGTGGTCCACTTAAACACGAAGGATATCGATAAACTTTTCTAAGTAAACTATTTTGCTGACGACGACCACGGGTATTGTTGTCCACTTAAATTAAGCAACGAGATCTACAGGAAACCTCTTAAATGGTTCAATTTTAGTTGCACTAGAATGTGTTCCCCACTTCCCGATATACCCTGGTTATCAAGAGCTTCCTAAGGACTCCTTACTTTAGGTGAGTAAACAATTATTAAGGAGGAAGTCAGATTTAGAGATAGATGCATATGTTATGTCCCAGGTCGGATCTCTTTCAATCACGCAGAGGGGACAACATATGACTAACAGAGATAGAGGGTTATAGAAATAGTAGGGTGTTGCATATGTTGTGTCCCAGGTCGGATCTTCCGATCACGCAGAGGGGACATCATATGGCTCACAGATAGGAAGAATTACAGAGATAAAGAAAATGCATAGAAATAGAGTTGCATATGTTGCAATCCAGGTCGGATCTCTTCCAATCACGCAGAGGAAGCAACATATGACTGACAGATAGAAAGCAAGAAAATAATTTCCTACAGACCTACTTTATCAGAACCCCCCAGTCGCCCTATCAGAACCAGAATTAAGGACATAAGTTCGTACATCAAGGAAAAGTTGAACCACTGTTCTAGATGCGTATTAATTTAGTGTAACCTGTGGGTTCCCGTGTTTATCTCACTGCTCAATCTACCCGAGCGTCGTATGGTCAGTCCAAACAATCCTAACTAAATCCACACTGTCAAATCCATCGTTCCTACCAGCACATTGAACACAGAGTCTAGACAATTCAGATTCAATCCTTTATACATGTTTTAGACTGCCCGTTATCACTTTCTTGATATCACTTCCCAATAATAACTACTAATGGAAAACTTATTAAGAAAATGAAAAATTGTCTTTAAAACGAATCAGAGTAAGATAAACTCAGGAGTATAGAGAAGAAAACGCAAACCGTAATTCACCGATTGAATTTGCATCCAGAAGGTCTGAGAACAGCACGCATAATCTCAGAACAGATCCGAAAATTCTTCATGTCATTAAGCACTAACCCCATTTGTGATCTCTTCCTTTCCTCCTTTCCCGCAAAGGACACATACTCTCAAACAATGTTCTGAGTGTTGTACAGTTGACAGATGTCCCTTATCATGTGCCTGGAACAGCCACTAACAACAAACCGAAGTCTGATGATATGCCTCCATAGCTGCTCCGACACAGAGCGGGATTAATTGGTCTTTGGAACCCAATCCATTTTGAAACTGGGTTGACCTTTTTCATCCTTGCATGGTACTCTCTCCCATGACATATCCTGTTTATCACAAACAGAAGATGAAGAAATATTAGAATCGTTAGAAGATTTGGGAGAGTGAGCCTTTGGAACCCATTTGTAGTTGGGTTTAACCCATTTCTTTTTCGATCTGATGGGTGGCTCAGTACTTGCTTTTGATCTTGATGTCGGCCGTTGAGATGACTTTGATATTGGCTTCACGGGAGCATCTCTTGGATTGGACTTCTTGGCTGGCATTCCCTTCTTGTTCTTGGGAGTTGGATTCCTGGCCTTCTGCGCGTTCCAGTCACCATAGTCTGAACATGACCTTGAGGGGTTTCTTTTGAAGTATCTCCCTCTTGGCGCGTTCTGCCAGCCTTGTGCATAGTAAGGAACATATGCGCGATTAGGACAATTTCTGGCAATGTGTCCAGGTGTTCCACAGTGAAAACATGTCTTTTTCTTCACTGTGAAGTTGTTTCTTCCTGCCCCTAGTGGCGTATCCTTGCCTTGTCTCTTATTGTTCCCACAAGCACACTTGCAGCAGGCACCCTGATTCGCTGGAATTGGTGGCGTGTATTTACCAACAACATGTTAATCAGAAGCAGCTGAGTTCGAAGCAACAGATTCAGAGCTCAAGGAGATGTTGGTTTGTTCAATGGTGTTCTCCTTGTTCTCATCTTCTACTACTTTACCTGAACATGAGGTAGAAACATTAGTATTTTCAACCTGAATACCTCCTGACACAAATCCAGCTGGTTTGCCATATTGAAGATGTGCCTCCCTGTCAATTTCTTCATGTGTCATAGGGATGGATGTGTAGTTATGATTGAAAGGTGGAGCAACACTATCATACCCTAGACCTTTTTGCAGGTTATTTTTAAATTGCAAACAATGGTCTATCATGTTCGCAACTACTTTGCTTGACACATCAAATTTTCTAAAATCAAAATTTGCAGTTTCAAATTTGCCTTTTAATGTGTCAAGCTCAGCAGTTAATTCAGCAAGTTGTCTCTTAACATAGTCATAATTTTCACATTTATTACTATAGTCTTCCTGAAGCTTCCTAAAGTCTTCGGTTTTTGCTTCTAATTCAGCCTTTAGGGGTTTCTGTCCTTTCCTAAGTTGATATCCTTCGTATTTTAGGTCCTCGACTTCCCTTTTTAGCAAATCATTATGTTCACGAAGAATTTTAATCGTATCTTCACAAGATGGAGTACATGAAACTTCATTGACCGGGATGTTTGCGGAACTCATTGTTTTTCCACACTTCAAAGCATCAAGTTCTTCAGTCACATCAGCAAGACTAAGACGATTGAGATCTTTTGTCTTCTTGATGACAGCCACGTTCATATCCCACGATTTCGGAAGTGAACAGCTTTTTGTTTATCTCAGATTTAGTTAAGAAGATCTCAGCTATATTCATCTCAGTAGTAAGTGTAGTAAATCGCTACAACTGAGCTTCCAGGGTTTCTCCAGGGATATAATTGAACATGTTGAACTTTTATCTTAACATATCCTGACGACTCTCTTTCATGTCTTCAATTCCCTCGTAGACCTCAAAAACCATTAAAAGCACAACTAGAAGCCAAAATCAAACTTAAAAGTCAAACCCTTTGACTACAAACCTCAAAAGTCAACCTTAAAAGTCAAATTTAAAAAGTCAAACTCAAAAGTCAAACTTAAAAGTCAAACCAAAAAGCTAAATTTGAAAATTTAAAAGTTAAATGAGAAAGTCAAAGTTTAAAGTCAAAGGTCAAATTTTTAAAGTCAAAGTCAAAATTTTAAGTAAAAAATCAAAATTAAAAAAAAACTAAAATTTTTGGTTGAAATTGGAATTTTATAATAAAAGAAATTTGATTTTTTGGGCTAGAAGTGACAATTTTAAGGAGGATTTTTGAATTAAAATCGGGAGGGGAGTATCAACAGGTAGCCTAGCTGAGTTGGTAAGGCGTGTTGTTGAGGAAGCAATAGACCCGGGTTCGATCCCCGGCACCTCCAATGCGATTTCCTTATTTTTTAATGCGAAGCTGATGCGAGGACGAAGCTTCTGCTTGCGAGGACGGGGTGCGAGGCGCGAGATCGAGGCTGCTGAATGAGGCGAGGTGCGAACCGTAAACGCTGCTGGACCGCAAACTCCGAGGACCGCAAACTCGGACCGTACACGTGAGAGGACCGTAAATTCCGACTCCGGCCGTAAACTCCTCGGAAACCCTAGCTGCAGGCCGTACATGGCGCCACCCCCTCGCTGGTTACGACCAAAAACAACGTTTTTTGCCCCTTTTTGCTCCAAAACTCTATCAAAAACCCGTTTTATGAAAAACGCGAAGAACAAACCCCCTAATTTGCCAAGATCTATCCAAAAACGCGGAAATCCTTCTAAAATAAGATCAAATAAGCTCCATATCTGACAAAATTGACTGATACAAACCAAGCTCTGATACCAACTGTAAGTCCCCAAAATGCTTGAGTATCAATCAGATCCGTTTGATGGTGCGGAATCCCAATCAAACGGATGATGTCAGATCAAAATAGAAGAGAAGGAGAAGAAGAAGAAGATGAATCTTGAATGTATTGATGATATGATTGAAGTTCCTTACACAAGATTCACTTTCTCTCTCTAGAACATACCTTATGTTTCACACACTTAAGCTCCTCTCTTCTCTCTAGCTTATTCTGTACCTCACACCCCTCACCCCTATATATACATGAGAAACATTGGCCGTAAACAGGGTTTACGGCCGTAAACACCCACCTGGCCGTAAACCTGACCATAAACTCATAAAACATTACAGAAAAATACAATCAACTAGAAAAGCAAAGTATAAACCAATATTTTGACCCAACACCTAACACCCTTTGGGATGGCTAGTGTGTGTTGTTGTATTATGATGGTCAGTTATATTTTGTTGATGCTCAGATTGAGTGGTGTAATTTGACCGACTCTGATCCTATCTTAGTTTGTCAATTCGTGAGTGAGTGGTGCGACCAGATATCTTATTGATTGGCAAAAGTTTCGTGGTTAATTTGGGAGCATTGAATCGTTGGAACATTCATGAGTTGTTTCAGTTTGCAGAAGACCCAAACTAAATTGAATTATGTTGGGTCTGGTGTTGCGTCTTTGGGCTCGGTCATAAGTCCATTTAGTTTACCTGGTTGGGCCTGTCCAACCGTGGATAAACATTAGGGTTAGCATATAAATATTGCATGCATGTATAGCTTTTATTTTGATCGTTATTATTAATTACTTGCATTGTAACCCTAGCACACCTCTACAATCGAAGTTCTTCATCGAGCTCTTCTGAGATGTGAGTTATTAATCATTCGACACCATTGATCCATTCTCGTGTTCTTTGCTTGATTAAATATTGTTTTTCTGTTTGGAATCTATCGATCTACAACTCTTTCATTCCAACAATTGGTATCAGAGCAGGAGACTGTGTAATACATACGTATCTCTTCTGTTTGCAGAATCCTTTAGGGTTTCCGCTTTTATCAATATAAAGACGTTGTCTTCCTCCTGTCGACGACATCTCTAGTGTTTGATAAAACCCTAAGTTCAACTTTACAAGTCTGATTCTAACAGAAACAGTTCATCATGTCTCACGATGACTCGCAAATCAATCCAATCAACATCTCCAACAGCATAGGATCAACTACAAGGATTCCCATTCTCTACACTCAAGATTATGAAGTGTGGGCGCATCACTTCGAAGATTATGTAGTTGGATCTGAAGACAATGGCTACTTGATCTAGGAAGCAATAACATTGGGTCCGTTTGTTCACTCTGGAACAAACCGAACAGTCAAGACTCAAAAAGAGTATAACCAACTCATGGCGGACGTAGATAAGATGCCGCAAGATGAAAAAGACAAGGTGTTATGAAACGTTAAAGCCATGAGGATGATCTGATTCGCATTGCAATCCGATTCTTTTCGTCTGATGAGTTCATACACAACAGCTAAAGAAATATGGGATAGGTTGAAAGAATTATATTCAACAGATGAAGATCTAGAGCACTCGATCCAAACCCTTTTGCTCTCTGAGTTCGGAACTTTTGAACAAAAACCTGAAGAGAAGCTTGTTCAGACATTCGAGCGATTCAATCATCTGCTCAGTAAGATGATGAAGCATGGCATTGAAAGGAAGGTGATTGAACAAAAGGTTACCTTCATGAATGGATTAAGGCCCGAATGGATGGCGGTGGTTTCGACTGTGAAGGCTCATGAGCAATTTAAATCATATTCACTGGCGAAACTGATGGGTATTCTAAAATCTCATGAAAGCGTGGTAACAAAGGAAGCGAAGGTAGTTTCAGGTGTGGGTTCACTGGCCCTCGTTTCTAAAAGCAAGAATGTAGCAAACGAGGAGGAGGAATCTGATTTGTCTGAGTGTGATCTATCCAACGAAGAATATGCTATGATGGTCACAAACCCAAAGAAGTTTGATCGCAGAAAATTCCCAGTCAATAAGAACCAAAACTGGCAGGGAAGCTATAGTTCTGAAAAAGTGAAGGAAGAACCGAAGAACAACACCCAAAAGGACGATGAAAAGAAGGAGAGTAAACTTGTGGGAGACTCTGGGTACGATTGCAACTACTGTCATGGCAAGAACCACTTTTCCAAGGATTGCATGCTAAGGAAGATAGCTGAGAAGAAGGATGGCGAAGATGACGAGACTTACTACATGAGAAAGCTGGAGGAGATAAAGAAGAAGAAAATTGCTAACGTTTCCATGAATGCTTTGATTGTGCAGGAAAACGTTGTTGATGATGAGTTCGGTGGAGTGGAAGTTTGGTCTACAGATTCTGAGGATGAAGAGGTACGCAGACCCTCGCATGGAAGAGCGTATGTGGCGAGAGAAGGAGTTGCTGAGTCGGTTGGGAAATGCTTAATGGTTACAACCGAAAGTAAGCATGAGGAAGCGAAGGTCATGGAAGACAGATGTTTCGCTGCCAAGCCCATGAGTGAAAAGATCAGCTACTGCGATCAGTTGATCAAGAAGGTAAAAACTATCCTAGAATCTCATAAAGTACCAATAACAAACTATGAAAAAGACTTAAATGATTTAAAATCCAAGTTTTCCAATTTAAGTGGTATCAGAGCGGGTCTTTGAAGATCTATTGATTTTTGAAGTATCGGTTCTTGATTTGATGATTTTCTACACAATATATTGACGATTTTTTTTGGTATTTTGGCGGTTTGGGATCCACTGTTCATGAAGATTTATGGTATTTTCTACTGTTCATCTGGAAATTTTGTTTTTTTTGCCGATTCATATCTTGTTCGTATGTTTTGATTAGATCTGATTGTTTGTTTGATCGAAAATCAATATATCGTCGATAGATAAGTTTCCTTTGTTTTGGCCCATAGATCTGGTTCTTTACTGTTCATTCGATTATCTCAAGCCCAAATTCAATTTGTCACAGTTCGTCTAATCTCAATTTATCACTTGTGTTCTGTCTTCCTGTTGACATGCTTCACCGATTCATAGTTATCGATATTATTCATCCTAAATCACTTTTTGGGTAATCGATTCTCCTTATGAATCATGATTCTCATGATGTCGATCTTTGATCAGATTTATTCTTTATTTAATTGATTTTTGTTTTTCAATCGTTTGGAGACTCGTGGATTTATCCAGGCTTGTAGTTTGACTGAGATCGTCGATTTCATCATAAATATGAAACGATTAATATCTATCGATTTTCTATTGTGATTCTAAAGTGGTTCGTATTTATTGAATTCAGTAATCTCGGTATATACAAAATAATGTATGTGTTGAAGAATCAAAATCTGGTAGATTTGTGGTTATATATTTCAGAGTGCATTAGTCATCAGAATCGATTGCAATTGTGAAGGTAAATCGTAATGAAGATTGTTGATTTGGGTGTAGACGGTGAGAAGATAAAAAGTCTATTCAGAACTATGAACTATTTTCGGAATTGATATGAAGACTGCTCGGAATCGGAACCAATTTCTATTCTTGAAATCAGTTTCAGAATTAAAATGATAAATGGTCTCGGAATCGGAATCGTAAAATGGCTTTTGGAATTGGTATATCGATCTGAAGGTTCATTTGGAATTGGAACTGAAATCAGAAGCTATGGATATGTCTTGGATGGTATTATGAACTAGAACCCAAATCGGAATTTTGTCTATCCGGATTTGAACGAAAGTTGAAATCGGAATCGGAAGTTGAATTCGGAATTCACTATTGATCATAAATTGAATGTTGCTACCGAGATCGGAATTTGATTTTGGAGTCTATTTCGGATTTTAATCAGAATTATTTTACGATCGGATGTCACCAAATGAAATATGAAATCGATGAACCTATGGATTTTGACTTTTAAAGTTAAAGAACGACTTTCTGCGATTGTATCAAGAAGATGATACATTTTTTTTTAAATTCGGTCCCTAGAGATTTGCCGAAGTGACGGTTTTAGTCCTATTTCTAAAATTGGTACAAATTAAGGGGAAGATGATGCAGAATTGCCGTTTTAGTCCCCTGACTTTCAGCAATATGACAGTTTCAACCCATTTTTTGAAAAGTTTGCAAATTTGAGGGCCGGTGAACAGTTTTGGATTTTTTAACGCACATATTTTTCCGTGAACAGAAAATTATGGATTCCATCAAGTCTTGGCGGTTCGGAAAGTTGTTTTTCGTGATAACGACAAATTTTCACGACTTTTTCGAATTTTATACTTCATTGTGTATATCATTTTGTCACGGGGGAGCATAGTAATTTTTTATCCAATCAAGATCATTCTCATGACCATTAGAAGGCTTTATAATCATGTTTTTGAATATAAATCGGGGGAGAATTTGGTATGCCATTTGAAAATGGATTTGTGACTTTTCAAATTTGAAGATTTTTTATAAAGCTTGAAGTAGAATTATGAAGGTAGCTTTTACAGTAGCAGTTCTTCATCGAGCTCTTCTAAAGCTTTTACAGAGAAGTATCCTTTACAGTAGCTGTTCTTCATCGAGCTCTTCTAAGGACTTGTTATATCTCCGACTTCTAGTATTTTATCAATCAAGTGGCTTGGAGGGGGAGCTCTTCAAAGACAAGAAGTAATTTGGTTTCTTTGTTCTGAAATTGGTTTTTATGGCGGGTTTGGCTTGATTGAAGATCTTTGGGATTACGTTAGAAAATGAAGTTTAAAGACATTACTTCAGTGCTTGGTTTATATATCCTAGAACCCGTTTTTGAAGACTATTGAAGAATCAAGATTCGTGGATTGCTTCAAATATTCCTCGTTGCGAGATCATTTCGTATTTGCTAGATGCTTGTTTGGAAGTTGAAGCATTGTCATCCATTCCATACTTTGAGGGGGAGATTGTAGGGTTTCAAAGTACTCCATGGATGATGGCAATGGGCCCCCTTCATGAAGTGTAGGTTAAAAGCCCAAGACTTGTCTTTTCCCTATAAATAGTCATGTATTATTCATAATTAGGGTTAAGAGTGAGGCAAAATGTAGCCGCCACGTAAGAAAATTTGTGAACCAAGGATTATAAGTGTTGGTTGAGCTGGTTCGAGGCTTTGATGTTATGGGCGGCAGCCGATGGTAGTTAAAACCCTTAGTGGTTGATAACTGAGTATTTGGGTAAGAGATTCGAATGATAGTTTGACTTTTAATTTCAGCGTCATGAATAAAAAAAATGTTCATTACTATGAAGTTTTTCGGTTATGTTTGTTCAAGATATGACAATTTTCCTTTCAAGCGTTTGACAAAATTCAAGAATTGTGTAACGTCCCGATTTTTCAAACAAAATTTTCTTTTTTAGAAAACAAGATACTGTAAACCATCATTTCCAAAAGTACAATAGAAAATCATTTGTCTAACATTGTAAAATATAAAATCCAAAACAGAATAGTACATAAATTCAACGGAAGTCTAATTCATAAATCATCAATGACGTGCATGCGGTACAGTCAAGCTGGACCTTCCTTCTGACAGTAACACTACCTGAAAACAGTAAAATCAACAATTGTAAGTGTAAGGTCACACCATATGATCCGATGAGATAAACACTCTACACGCTAACTGTCAGCGCCAGTGTCAAGGTCAGGGTCATCGCTAACGCCTCAAGCCATATCAGCGTCAGCGTGTAGTCATATAATCTAATGTAATCTTTGTATATTAGGTAATTATACAGATATATATATATATATATATATATATATATATATATATATATATATATATATATATATATATATATATATATATATATATATATATATATAGCAGATCCGATAACCTTGTGATGAAGATCAGTTCTTATGACAACTCGTTTTCTTGGTGAAAACAATTCGGAGAATTCTTCGTGTTCTTTACTTTTCCTGTTCTTTATTTGCTTAGTTTAGTTAGTTCTTGTTTCTTATACTTGAAGTGTATCCGATCGATACAAACCTTAAATTGGTATCAGAGCAGGTTTTTGATACACTCAAGTAATTAGGTCGACCTCTTACAATCCAAATCGAATGTTTGCAAAAAGATTACTCCGTTTGATGAACTCAAATTCACCGCTTGGAAATCAAAGGCCATGTATGCTCTCGAGGTCATGGACTTTGACATGCTCGACATCATCAACAAAGGGCCTGTCGTCGTTATGCATCAATCATCCAAAGACGGTTCATTTGATAGCAAGCTAAAAAGGAAATATGTGTCGGGATACAACAATGAAGAAAAAAGGGTATTGAATCTGGATGTAAAGGGGAGAGTTGCTATTGGAAACTCTATCCCTTATTCAGTCTATCGTTTGGTTCAAAACTGCTCGACTACTAAAGAGATGATGATCATTATATCATCGGCTTTTGAAAGGGAAAGCCTCTCAGATGACGAAGCCTCAAAAGTTAAGTGTCTCATAGCCCAGATCGTTGAATCTCACACTGGCACATCAAATGACAACGTTAAAACTTTTGATGGCGATCCTTCTCAATCTGGTACATACCTAAAGGAATGGGAAGCAACCTAAAGGAATGGGAAGCAACCTCAGCGTATCAAGTTAAAAAATCTTGTTAACTACTATTCTGTTGAAAACATCGAAAAAATTGACAGAACTGATCACTTACATTTCGATTTATCTGTTTCAAACAAAGAAATATCTTTTCTCAGAATTGAGTTAAAAAACATCAAAGAAAAAATATCCTTCTTCAAGAAATCTATTTCTCTTTTAAAAAGGGAAAACACTTGTATCTCACTGACCAACAATTTTCTTCACTCTGAAAAATAAAACGTTGTTGATCATGCTAGAAACATTCAACTTATTTTAAAAAAACTGGGCTTCTTCTCACTGTAATGTCACAAGAATTATTAATGCTCAGATTCCAGATCAGTGTGAGAAAATACTTGGAGGCAATATAGAAGGTGTTGTTTCCTTAACAAAAAGTGTTGAGACTAAACAAACCTCCTATAACCTTGATTGTTTAGAAAAATATTTTTAGAATAGATTTGTAAGTTCTTATTTTATAAATCAAACTTTAATTGATAGTCATTGCTCCACTGATTCTGTCTATTATAGAATCACATAGTCCTTGGTTCAACAATATTCTGTCTAGTATAGAATTATGTAACGTCCCGATTTTTCAAACAAAATTTTCTTTTTTAGAAAACAAGATACTGTAAACCATCATTTCCAAAAGTACAATAGAAAATCATTTGTCTAACATTGTAAAATATAAAATCCAATACAAAATAGTACATAAATTCAACGGAAGTCTAATTCATAAATCATCAATGACGTGCATGCGGTACAGTCAAGCTAGACCCTTCTGAAAGTAACACTACCTAAAAACAGTAAATCAACAATTGTAAGTGTAAGGTCACACCATATGATCCGATGAGATAAACACTCTACACGCTAACTGTCAGCGCCAGTGTCAAGGTCAGGGTCATCGCTAACGCCTCAAGCCTTATTAGCGTCAGTGTGTAGTCATATAATCTAATGTAATCTTTGTATATTAGGTAATTGTACAGATATATATACATATATATATATAGCAGATCCGATAACCTTGTGATGAAGATCAGTTCTTATTATAAATTAGATACAACCCCTTCAATTAAGGGATATACTTGTATAGATTAGTATATATTCAACATTAGGATGAAACCCTAATGTAATCTTCTTGGTGACCGTCTTTGTGACAACTCGTTTTCTTGGTGAAAACAATCCCTTTCTTGGTGAAAAACAATTCGGAGAATTCTTCGTGTTCTTTACTTTTCCTGTTCTTTATTTGCTTAGTTTAGTTAGTTCTTGTTTCTTATACTTGAAGTGTATCCGATCGATACAAACCTTAAATTGGTATCAGAGCAGGTTTTTGATACACTCAAGTAATTATGTCGACCTCTTACAATCCAAATCGAATGTTTGCAAAAAGATTACTCCGTTTGATGAACTCAAATTCACCGCTTGGAAATCAAAGGCCATGTATGCTCTCGAGGTCATGGACTTTGACATGCTCGACATCATCAACAAAGGGCCCATCATCGTTATGCATCAATCATCCAAAGACGGTTCATTTGATAGCAAGCTAAAAAGGAAATCTGTGTCGGGATACAACAATGAAGAAAAAAGGGTATTGAATCTAGATGTAAAGGGGAGAGTTGCTATTGGAAACTCTATCCCTTATTCAGACTATCGTTTGGTTCAAAACTGCTCGACTGCTAAAGAGATGATGATCATTATATCATCGGCTTTTGAAAGGGAAAGCCTCTCAGATGACGAAGCCTCAAAAGTTAAGTGTCTCATAGCCCAGATCGTTGAATCTCACATTGGCACATCAAATGACAACGTTGAAACTTTTGATGGCGATCCTTCTCAATCTGGTACATACCTAAAGGAATGGGAAGCAACCTCAGCGTATCAAGTTAAAAAATCTTGTTAACTACTATTCTGTTGAAAACATCGAAAACATTGACAGACTTGATCACTTTCATTTCGATTTATCTGTTTCAAACAAAGAAAGATCTTCTCTCAGAATTGAGTTAAAAAACATCAAAGAAAAAATCTCCTTCTTCAAGAAATCTATTTCTCTTTTAAAAATGGAAAACACTTGTATCTCACTGACCAACAATTTTCTTCACTCTGAAAAATAAAACGTTGTTGATCATGCTATAAACATTCAACTTATTTTAAAAAACTGGGCTTCTTCTCACTGTAATGTCACAAGAATTATTAATGCTCAGATTCCAGATCAGTGTGAGAAAATACTTGGAGGCAATATAGAAGGTGTTGTTTCCTTAACAAAAAGTGTTGAGACTAAACAAACCTACTATAACGCTGATTGTTTAGAAAAATATTTTTAGAATAGATTTGTAAGTTCTTATTTTATAAATCAAACTTTAATTGATACTCATTGCTCCACTGATTCTAATGGCAACACCAAATGTGTTTCTCAATTATCTGTTCCTTGATCCTTCCCGTCAGCCTCCTTATCGTGAGTATGTTCTTCCCTCCACTAAGATTTGGCTAAAATTTCCTATATGTAATGGTGAAGTTCACTTGGTAAACGAAATTCTTAGCATGTTTCATTAGTGTTCCGTTAGCAACTCTGAACCTGAAGATCAATCAAAGTCTTCTATTTCAGATGACTCTTCAATGTCTCATGAGCCTCATGACAAGTTATCATCTGAGCATACCATCGATGACACTCCTTGTTCCAGAACAAAAAAAAAAGAACTCTTAAAGTTATTTGAATTTAGTAGTTGAAAAGAAATTAAAATCAAATGTTAAAGGAAAGAATCCTGGAATAAAAGTTTGTTATCTATGTGGTGAGTGTACTTTTGAAAAGAACTCCACTCGTGCTAACAACATCATGAATCGTAATGATAAGTGGATTAAAAAGGGAAACTCTTTGAATTGTCTCCCTGATGATTGTTATAATATATTTTCTTAAGTGACCCATTGCAAGATCAAGCCAGTCCTAAGGAATCTCATCTTTTTGCTGTAAAAAGGATTGTTCGTTACTTCAATTTTACACCCAATCTTAGGTTATGGTATCCTCAAGATTATGAGTTCAAGCTGGTGGGATACACTGACTCTGATCATGGTGGATGTGGCATTATCGTAAAAGTACTTAGGAGGGGCTTAAATGCTTGGAGATAGATTGGTGATCTGGTCCAGCAAGAAGCAGACATCATTGGCTTGCTCTAGTGCTGAAGTTGAGTATGTATCCAGTGGAGGGTGTTGTGCTCAGATTCTATGGATTCAGAATCAAGTCTTAGATTATGGTCTGCACTTCTCAAAGACTCCCATCTGCTATGACAACACCAGTACCATTCAGATGATAAAAAAAATCCAATACAACATTCCAAAATAAAGCACATTGATATCCATCATTAATATATTAGGGACATTGTTCAAAAAGGAAAAGTGGAGCCGTTTTATAGCCCATCCACAGATCAACCTCCTGAGATTTTCACTAAGGCATTGGACGAGAAGACTCTAAACAAATTAATTGTAGATATTGGCATGCTCTCAATGACTTAATTGTTTGAATTAACTTTGATTCTTTTTTCTTTTTCAAACACAAAAACACAAAAAACAAGTGTTGATTTTATTATGTCTTTAGAACTTTACATAGTTTTCTTAAGTTTTGATTCTAATGTTTACAAGTATTCTCTTTTCTCTCTATCATCTATCTTTCAGGAATATTTTTGATTTATCTGCACCTCTTCCTTCTAGAGTTAGAAAGAGATGCAATCATCCATAATGTTCTGAATGCTCTAGTTGTTGAGAGGAATATTGGTATCAAGTATTCTTCTTGTTGACAATACTCTTTCTCTCCTCCAATCACTGTTATGGATGCAAGCAGTAAACATCGATGCAATGAGTCTTGTTTTCATCTGATGACTCATAATCTGATGAAACCTCCACTTCCTTCGTGTTGATCATGTTAACACGATGGTTTCATGGATTTGATCCAGTTAACTCGTTGGTTACAAAGACTTTTTTATGCTCCTTTCTTGCTCTTGGTGAACATGAAGCTTAGAATCCATCTGCAATATCTCAATGATAAAGGGCTTCATCATTCTTGGTTTGTAGGAAGTTGTATTGTATATGAATATGTTTGTTCCTGATTGTGTTTTCTTTTATAGCAAGATTTGAAGATCATATATTTCGAAGAAGGAAATTAATTATGAGTATTTATTTCAAAATTTTCTTCTTTTGAGGATTTACTCAAAAGATTTTCTTCCTTTATGATTCTTCTGAAAAGGCTTCATAAATAAACTCTAAAAAATATATAAAAATATCACTTTCTTGTTTGACTAACTGTTTTTGTTTATATTCTTATTTATTTTGTTTTATAACATTCTTAAGGATTTGACGGTGGCATTTTGTAAGCCAAGTATGTAACTATTGATAATTAATCGTCCCTAGAAGCATGTTGTTGTATGTGACTAAATCTCTCTAAGTTTCTCATCAGCGAGACTGTCTGCTGAGATGACATTGAGTCAACCCCTTACGCAGATTGTCTAGCATCGTCTAAACTTTCTAAGTGAGATTGACTGGTCTAAATATTTTTTGTTTTAAAAATGGTTTGGTTGTTTATTCTTAGTTAACTATCTTAGCTGAATCTTGTCCCTGGAAGCATGCGTGTCGTATGCATCAAGTCTCATGTCCTGCTTAAATATTGATCATAACCCAATGGCTTACCCTGATTGTGTAGTCATCAGCGTAAGAGTTACTTGTCTGTTCCTTAAATGACAAAGGGTTATTCATGTCCCTGACCTCCTAAGCTAAGGTATGACATGGTACCATTACGAATTGACGGTGAATCTATGATTCTAGGTTGCAACAAACTCTATGATGCAAGGATTAAACCACTTCTTGCGGATGGGTTATCATTGTTGATGATTCACGCTGATTCCACCTCAACATGACTGAAACAATCCATTCTCTCCTTATTTTCTTCTTTAAAGCATTATGATTTAACGTAATGTACCATATACTGATGAGAGCTTGAAAAGTCTATGTCAATGATTAAGCTAAAACAACATAGCTTAACACACGCATCATACCACTCTCGTCCTTTTTCTTCTAATAAAAGTGATTAATGAGTCATTGTATGAAACCACACATATGAAATCTCGCAATAGTATGTCAGTGAATGGTAGTTTAATCCCACACTATCAGGAGACATCACAAACTTACTAGATTCCAAGTTGTAACTTCGGTTCATATGTGTTGCTGATATCAAATAGGGGGGGGGGAACTTTTTAACTGCTAAGTGTTATTGATCTGAGGAGAAGAAAAATCAAAGGGGGAGCCAAGCTGATAGTTGATATCAATATCAATGTTCAATATACTATCAACTCATCATCTACTGTCCACTTCAACTCATAAACACTGCCTCTACTGTTGTTCATCAAAAAATGGGAAAAGTCACACTTTCTTAGGGGGAGCATTTGTTAAAGTTGACCAAATTTCAATCTTATTCTCAGGGGGAGCACGAGCTAAAGAATCTATTGAAGATTAGTTTTGACATCATCAGATAGGGGGAGATTATAAGGTCACAACTTATGATTTGATGAGTCAAACACTCTACACGCTAACTGCCAGCGCCATCGTCAACGCCATGGTCAACGCCAGTGCCACAAGCCTTATCAACGTCAGCGTGTAGTCATATAATATAATGTAATCTTTGTATATTAGGTAATTATACACACACACACACACACATATATATATATATATATATATATATATATATATATATATATATATATAATAGATAGCAAATCCAATATCCTTGTGATGAGGATCTATTCTAAGTTTACATTAGATACAATCCCTTCAATTAAGGGATATACTTGAATAGATTAATATATATTCAACATTAGGGTGAAACCCTAATGTAATCGTCTGGGTGACGGTCTTTGTGACAACTCATTTTCTTGGTGAAAACAACCCGTTTCTTGGTGAAAGACAATTTGGAGAATTCTTTGTGTTCTTTACTTTATCTGCTCTTTATTTGCTTAGTTTAGTTTGTTCTTGTTTATTCTAGTTGAAGTGTATCTATTCGATACAAATCTTCAGTAAGCCAAAGCTTATTGAGTTCCCCAAAAGTCCATATACCATAACACATATACAATGCATATAGAAAGAAAATAGCTCGCAAAGTATAGTCGTTCCGCCATAAAGAGTTGATTCGTAGCCTTTTAGCCATTCGGTTAAACCCTTGGGTATCTTTGGCTCGTATAACTTTTTTGTTCCATCATCAACCCTCCAAATCATGATAACCAATTGACTTACAAACTTTCACCATTCCATAAACCCCTTGGGTATCTTTGAATCACAATTCGTCGTATCGTTAACAACCCTCCCAAACATGATACCATCCAAACAAGCAAAAATCAAAACATATAGAAGACTAATATAGTCTACTAGTATAAGCATCTACTAATAGGTATTATAACCTACCAAGCGATAATATCCACTTTCATACGAGGTATAGTGAGGAAACTAACTTATACAACTACCCAGACAACTATCAACAATCCAACCAGCGAGTAGGCACTCCAAACATAAAACGACCTATAATAATATAATTGATCAACAACTGAGGAAACCTGGTAACAAAAAGCTAGATCCTTCACTAATTCCAATATCAGTGAATGACTATCAAATAAGGATTAGCATGTCAAGACAGTTGGTAGGCATGATCATTTCAAAATATAACTTTTCTGAAATCCAACAACTAGGCCAACATATCTATCCTAGACACCGTACCCGTAAGTAGATCAATCGGTATAATAACTGAGATTAATAATTAATCTAATACAGAGGCTCATAGTAACAACAACAAGTATTCTTCATATCAAGTTATACTAACGGCTGTAAACAAACCAAACGAACACAAACAAGGCCTTGTCCAAGTTCATTCGTTTAAGTTAGACAGACAAACGAACGAACACAAATGGATAAACAAACAATTTTTCTTGTTCATGTTCGTTCGTTTAACAAATTACATTGTTCATTTTCATTTGTTTATGTTCATGAACATGCTAAACGAACATAAACAAACAAAGATAAACAAACATATAATATATTTATGTAATACAAACAATTGAACATATACAAACATATATAAACTTAAACGAACGAACATAAACGAACTTAAATGAACAACATAAATGAATGAATGAGACTATTGTTTATGTTCGTTCGTTTAACTAAACTAACCAGAATTTTTGTTAATGTTCGTTCATTTATTAAATAAATGAACATAAACGAACTTCATGACGAATAGTTCGTGAAGGGTTCACCGAACGTTCAGTTCGTTCACATCCCTGGTTATACTTAGGCGTAAGTGTAGCTTACCCAATCAAGGAAATTCGAATAGTTGCGAGTAGAACTTCAATGCTTGACCCTTCTCTCGAGGATCCTTTCAAAACATCTAGCGCTTCACTACCACTACTATAGAACGAGATATCAAATCACGAGGTAGCAAAATGTTTGATGGTGAGAGAGAGGAAGAGAGAGAGAGAGAGAGAGAGAGAGAGAGAGAGAGGTAGAGAGAGAGATACTCTACAAGAGAGAAAGAGCAAGGAATGGAAGAGGCTTGCACCTTTATTTATGGGGTGGAAATTGCGCCACCGTGCCATGCTCATTAGATGGCTACGCTGCCCAACGCCGCCTGGTCGGGCTCCATATCGCTTGTACATAATGTTCTGCTGGAGAGTTTGTGTATTTAATGCACCACACCACAACACATCGTGGACCGTGTTGTGGTGATTTTTATAAAATATGCCAAATCTTATAAAAATTATAACTTCTTCATACAAACTCCGTTTTTGACAATCTTAATACCTCCACATTTGTCTTGACGACTACTAAAACTTTCATGTTGATCATTTTGGCTAAAACGCAAAGTATTTTCAGTTTTATTTTTATAATCAGCTGTTTATATATTTTTGTCTCGAAAAGTGAAAACAGGATGTTACAAATCCTCCCCACATACAATGATTTCGTCCCTAAAATCTAACTCCTACTTAACTTCATGATAATTTCTACTCACCATCTCGTCGGGGTTCTCGAGTCCAAATCGGAACCTAGCCTATACTGTCACATAAATTCCACTATATGTGCTTAACCGACCATAATACTTCATTTTCTAGTGTATACCTACCAATAACTTCCTTGCAAAGTCCCACAAAACCAAGAACTTGTCGGTGTTATCTTTTAGAACTAGTACTCTAAACTGTGATCCCTTCGTGACGAAAAAATGACGATCAGGTCCTTTGACGAGGAACACTTCCAATGAAAACTTATAATAATCCATCAACAACAACTGAACATAATCTTCATTATGGAATATGCCTAAAATGGCTTCTAGTACATTGACCTAACTTATTGAATTAGTATCTCCACCTAGTCCAGACACACCCTAACGACTCATAACCTTTCATTGAAACTAGTCTCTCCACCTAGTCTAGATGCTTAGCAACCTGAAAACCAACCTTACTATCAACATAAGTATTGAAGCCCAACAACGAACATCTAGAGCACTACCATGATCTTTTGCAACAAATCAATCACGTCTTGAACACCATACCATAACCTATTGAGCACTAGGTCACCACTAGCCTTTTTGTAAGGCTATAACTACCCCTAAACGCATCAGAACTTAACCTGACATTGAGAAATGTTTGCACATGCATGTTCATGATATGACATGACACCATCTAACTATTGCGACTACGATACAAAACAATTCTTGTCATCATCCCCTATCGGGCCTTAAGATTCACGATCAACACCTCGACGGGCCAATAATCATACGACTGTCATCCCACCAACCTGAAAGAACCCAACAACCATTGACCTTGATATCTCTCAATCACAACAGGCCTCCGATACTTAACCTATCTAGACTACAACTTCCATGAGGTCTATAATCCATACAACAATGAATACTAAAGTATAATTCCCGCCTTATATCAACCTACAAATGCTATAGACTAACTATCGTCTAGCATCAATACATGAATGTTACAGATCGAATATAGTCTTATATAAACCAAAAAACACACGCTTGTCAAAACATGCAAATACATAGTCTACTATGAAGTCTAAGATAACATTGAAGCATCACCAGACAAATATATAGTTGCACGTAGTTAGGAAACAAGATAGACAGTCGAACGCTTGTTCCTACCTAAAATCAATACATCAGAAAAGAACCATGCAATAAAGTCGGAACAAGTGTTCTCAGGCTATCTCATTCGGATCACATGCAACCGTTAAGATACTCACTCTAGGATCTACTAAAATAACATAACCCTTAAGTGAACGAACGTGTCTAGGAAAACTAACCCTAGTCTCATATGATTCCATGTATCCTTTATTATACTAATCAAAACTATGCACCCAAAAAATTGAAAAGCCTGAATAGATATTTGATGATACCCTACTAACCTACAACAACTATGAATTCCAAAGGGAGACTTCATAAACTTAGCTGGAAGAACCATGATACCTAACCATTCATCAAGGCATCCTGAAATAAGGCCTCCCGCAACCAAGGCACACTCGAAACACTTGATGAAGAGGCACTCTGTTACCATAAATCTTACCACTTCATGGTAGAGACCCTAGAATAACCTTAGCTGCCGAAGATAACTTCAAGACCAACTGATCGAACATGGATCAAAGACTTCATCCACCAATCCTCTGTATATCGATGATATATAGGAGGAATCGAAAGGTATTACAACTTCTTTTAATGGATATAATCCACCCTGAAAAATATCCTTCTAAGTGTCCCTTATTTCACATATACATCAAATGATGACACAAAAAAAATCATGCGAAGAAAACGCGCTCCCCTCTGACATCGATCCCACAACTGGAAAAGCTTACATAAGATAACTAAATCCTTTCTATGAGCTAATTAAACTCTCTAAATATGATATATACCATGAGTCGTCCTATCCTTCTTCTTCATGAAAACACTCAACGCTCTTTATGGAGAACTATTTGAACTAGTGAATTTCTTGTCCAAAACTTCCTATGCCGCAAGGAAAAGTCCTACATCCTTGAAGACACAAACCTATATTGTTCTTTTGGCTTTCCGAGTAGTACCCGAGAATTCAGGAATTGTGTGAAACCCACCTGACGCTTGGAAGGAAAGTATAACCATTCCTTGAGACGTATATTAGGAAAACTTATAGCCTAAAGGTATTCTAGTAGAAGACTTCCTTTTCTTTTTATCCACTTAAAAGAAATTGAAGTCGAGATGCCCCTCGCATATTTTCCCTAATGATCGGTTCTCCCCCACTTAGGTTTGAACCGTCATTTCCTGCTACCCATAACCGATCAAAACCCAATTTGGCTCTACCTATATGATTTATTGTTCCCTAATGACTTGGAACAAAATCTTGATTGTCATATTAATGACTTTGATGCTCCCAAGGTAGCATTATTGCTCGTATCCACAACAAGTGATCTTTTGGCATAACACAACCAAAAATAAAATAAGATTACAACAAGCACAAAGACATATTGAAACACACAAATGCACACACATAACAAAATGGTACAAGAGGAAATTATTGATGTAATAGAAAATACTAGCAATAACTACAGTTGTTGGATTCTATACCATCCTTCCTGCTTCTCCGAGATATTCAATCTTGTCACGCTCCATCTGACCCTCTTATAATGATCCTCTTGACCATGTCCAAAGCACTGGGATATAATCCACGAAACACAATCTCATGTGTTTTTCCATACTAGACACAATGATCGCAGCTTCGCTAACCCCCTGAACGGGTATCAATAGGGTTGAACCTATTCGCTGACAGTGGTTCCTAACCCTGCACCTACTCTTTCATCCTCTATTGTACCTCCAGTCCCAACTCTCGATTCACACACTCGACCTTTATTAGAGATAACCTCTCATTCCTAAATTGGATTGTAACTCATCCCACGATATGGTCTCTCCCTCAGTTACAATAACTAACTAAGCGGTCATCCTAACGACCCTCCGTTTCTTGACGCAAAAGGTACATTGTGAATTGGACATTTTCCTCCACGTAAAAAACACTAAAGCAGAAGATACCTTCCATCCCAGTTATCCATTTTGTGCTAACAACCCGATCCTTCCTCCTTTGAACATGGTAGGTTAACACACACCCACATTACATCAGCTAACAGTTCTAGCCACTATCGTCTAGCCCCAACGAAGGGTGAAATCCTCCTATCGATCACCATGATCACCAACTTCTTAAATCTCACAACTAAATCCGACGCTATTTCGAAAAAGACTCTCAGAACCAACCAACTCATTCACACATTGTTGAGTTCAAATGTTGCAAAGATATTCTGTGTCGAATTCTTAGTTTGTAATGTCAAATCTAGTGTCTGTTGTCTATATCGAAGTTTACGTGAATTTAATATATCTATATATTTGAGGAAGCTCTTTTGAGTTTGTACGTTATTGTCGAAGTCTTCCTGTATATTTTCTATTTGTTGATAACATTATAAATAGTGTTGTAGCATAGGTTATTGGTACAATTGCTTTTCTCGTTTTAATTATTCGACTCTTGTACTTGTACCTTTGCTACATTCCAGATAATGAGAGCTTAAACTAGATTTATTTAGCTCTCGTGTGCATCTACTCTTGTGAAATCAATAGTTGATTGAATTCTTGACTCTTTAATTGGTATCAGAGTAAGAAATCGTCAAATCGTTTGAGGAATTTCTTTCTTGTTTTCATCTGTTGATTCATTCATTTTGAATTGAACATTTTGTGCATTTGAAAATTGTTGTTCTTCGAACAATCTTTGAGATTTATCATTTCCGTAATCGAGAATCAATCAATTAAATTTGAATTCATTTATATTCAAGCTTTTCATTCATTCTTTTTAAATCAATGGGAAACATGAACGTTAACACAAGTTATGAATTACAAAAATCTTCCCAGTACTTCTTTAAAACCCTGAATGTTGCTTCTGGAGTATTATGATCAGTTGGATGATCGAATGGAAGATTATCTGAATATAATAAATGAAGATCTATGGTGTCCAATCAAATATGGTCCATTTCATGCAACTGCAGTTGAAGCTATTGGCACAACTGATCAGAATGAAAATGTAACTCCAATACGTATGAAGAAAGAAGCAAATAACAAGTGGTGTATTTGAGAATTGGGAGGATCTTTACCTCCAGACGTTTACAACTACATCAATGATTGTAAAACAACACAAAAGATCTGGAACACATTGAATGAGAAGTTTCAAGGCAAGGAACACCAATAAAAGTTCTGTGACTCAATGTTTGTCTGAATTATTTGAATTCAAACAAAAGGAATATGAGTCAATCAAAGCCTATTATGATCGATTCAACGATCTGATTTACAAATGCTCAAGATACAGTGTTGTTCGATCAATTCTGGAATTCAGCATTACCTTTATTCAAAGTTTAAGAAAGGAATGGAAAAACATATTTATCATGATCAAAACTCAAGAGAATTTTGATTCATACTCTCTATCGAACCTTTACAACATCTTGAAAGCTCATGAGGCTGAAGTGAAAGATATCGCTGATGAGAAGGTGAAGAATGAATGATTGTGAATTCCGATGATGAGGTTGTGGCTTACTATTCTAACAATAATGTTAAAATGTTTTACAAGAATCCTATCAAGGGAAACTTCAAAAGTAACGCATTCAAGAAGGCAACTTTGACATCCAATCCTGTTGTCGAGAATAAGAAAGATAAAAGTTCAAGTGAGAAGAAGGTTGAGAATAAGTTGGTTGATCACTTTGGATATGACTGTAATTACTGCAATGGTAAGAACCATTTTGGTAAGAGAGTGTAAGTTGAAGAAAAAGGAAAAGAAGCAGGAGAAAGTTAAAGATGAAGCTTACTACTCAATAAAAATCGAAGAACTTAGGGAGAAATCAAAGAATCTTTCACTAGTTGCAAAAGACATGGATGTGGATGCAGAAACGTATCAGATCTCGTGATTTGGACAAGATGACGAAGAGATGTGTCATCCAACACATGGTGCTATTTTTGAAAGGCAATCCAATGTTGATGTTGATGTAGTGTATGATGATGAGGATTTTGTGAAAAGTGATGTGTTTGGGTCAGATAGAGAAGATGGAAGTGAAGAAGGAGGAGAGAATAACAAAGGTTTGTGCTTCATGGTAACTACTTCAAAGTCTCCAATGACTGAGAAGGTACGTGATCTCTTAATCTCTCTTAATATTCCTTTAAATTCTTATGATTCAATTTTATCTGACATAGATGGTGCTTGTTCTTATTTGAATGATTTGTTGATTTCTATGAGCAGTGATGTGGAAAGTACCAAGTTAGAGTTGTACGATGCTAAAAACTGATTCAAGGAGAAAAACTCTAGAATAGAGGGTTTAAATTTCAAATTGAATAATGTTCCTTTATATCATGATTCTGTGAGGTTAGATAATAATTTGTTAACTAAACAGAGGAACATTTATTGTAACACAACCAAAAGAATATATGGTAAACTCACATTGCTTTATCACTCATCTGAAATTTGTACGGAACAAAATTGTAAACTTTTTCCTTTTATCACATTTAAGAAGAAATTAGTTGACGAAGTTTCATTTGATTATGAGAGTAGGGTTTCTTAGTTTGATCAGGTACCTAATAATTCTTATGCATATGGTGTTGTCAATATTGATGAATATTTGGATGCTGATGAATTGTTTGATATTGTTAATGATAATTTGAGTAAGAATGAACACATGAAAATTTTGAGCAAAACTAAATCTTCGACACAATGTTCGCAAGAAAATTTTGATGATATCGAAGATGATTCATATAATATAATTGAAATTGAAGAATTGGATTGTGTTGATTGACCAAATTTGTTAGTCATTATAATTGGTTCATTAGCTAAAAGTGAAGAGACTATTGATTGAATGTCGAATCTTAATTTTGATTCATCTTCGATAATTGAAACTAATGTTACTCAAAATGAAAATTGATATTAAAGATAACAAAAACAATGAGAGTGACTTTGATGATGTTTCTAATTAAAAGGTAATTTCACGAGCTGTTGAAGCATAGGTGTTCAAGTATACAAATGAGTATACAAAAGTTTTGAATGATAAAGGACAAAATTTTCTTGATCAAAACGCAGTGCTTTATCCATAATTTTTAGATTTTCCAAACCTAGTTTTTGTTACATTAGGAAATGGTGAAAATGTTAACACAAAGTTGAATGATTTGATGAAAGAATATAACGTGAAAGTAACTAATAAGGGTTTTTAATCAAATCAAAATGTTGTGCAAAATGATTTGTATCAAAGGTAAAAAACTTTTCAACAACAGAAAAGTCAAAAGTCAAATTTCAAAAATAATAAGAACGATAAAATTGGTGTTTGGGTTGTGAAAGAAAATAAATAATCTATTAAAGACAAGTCAAAACCTATTGACATGTCTATTCCAGAAGAGTCGAAAGTTCAAACTTCCAAACCAAATGAACAAAAATAACCTTTGAAAAAGGCTCAATCTAATCGAAATGTTCGATATGAGTTGTACTGGAAGAATAGGCGTAACCTTTAAAAAAATGTTATCAACAAAGTTCATAAAATTCTTCACAAAATAGTTTTCAAAATCACACTCAACAGTGTCTCAAACTCAAGTTTGAAAAGTTTTTTAAAACAATATTCAAAAGGGTATCCAAATCCTCTTTACAACAAAACTCAAAGTAATCCAAAAAAATCTTTTTCTAAACAACAAACAAAACAATTCTTAAAAAGGATTTCAAAATCGTTTTTCAAACAATTATCAAAATCATTTTCAAAAGGATATTCGACAAGAGTCACAAACTAGTTTTCAAAAACGCTACCAAAACCCTTTTCAACAAAAACCAAGTAAACCTTTTCAACAACAAAATCAATCAAAAACCACAACCAATGTTGTTAAGAAAAATGTCTCTTTCAAACCTGATGATCCACATTTTCAAATCCAACATTGTCACAAAAATCGAAGGTTTACTTTTTTAAAGGTAAACCTGTTGTTGATAATTTCAATTATTAGTTTGAGCATAAAGGAAAAAGATATTGATCCAAAGAGTTTTCTCATGATCAAGTGAAAGTGGTATATGAGAATTACTTTTGTGAATCTACTAATTAAAGTACTTCTTCACAAGAAACATTATCGAAACCACCAAAATGGAGTGAAGTAAAATCCAAAATAAAATCGAGTTTTTAGAGTGTAAAGTTGAAAAAGAGAGAGTTAATTTTGATGCTTCGATTTTGAATAAATATGTTTCTTTGCCACAATCTAATGAAGTATATTTAATTGACAGCATTAAATTCAAAGTTCGCAATTGGATCTTCAATTCCACGTTTCACACTACATTCGATGCTAATGTTCAAGCAAGTACTTTGTGATGAGCACTATGATGAGAATTGGTATACTGATAGTGATAGGATTTAGGTAAAACAGATAAACTTAAAACCCTTAAATTTGCATGCAACCAAAATAGGATCTATGTTTTCTCTGTTGAACCTATAATTAAGAACATAAAATAAAAAACCCTAAGAACCCTAGGTAATTTTCGAAAAGCACAAACTAAAGTTTAGGATTACATAGCTTAATTGTTATAGTCGTAAATACCAATGATTCCTTCTTGTAGATCTCTTGGAAGGAAGCACCACAAATGTCGTGCCTATAATGGTTCACACCCAAGCTAGGAAGAGGATGACTTAAGAGAGAGGAGAGGGGAGAGTAAAAATTTTCATCCATGCCTTAGGGAAGAGAGGAGTAGGAAAAATATGGGGCTAGCGATGTCCTTATATAGTTGAGGAATCTTGGAGCCAAAGCTAGGATCTTAATCTACCTCATCCCATGAGGTTCTAGAGCATTCCTTCTTCAACTTTCAATAAATAACCAAATAGTCCATTTACTTTTAATTAATCCAATTATTCCTAAAATTAATTCCATTTAATTTCTGATTAGTTATTAATTAAATAATACCTTTTCTAATTAATATATTATTTTCATAATATATTAATAAACTTCTTATTTAAATTTATTAATAAAATAATAAATTAACCTATCTCTCTAAAAGTCATCCTGTTAAATTGCTAGGTTTGAGGTCAACCGAAAAGGACTGTGCTACCATCAATTCAAGTATATACCAATTATAGTTTTATCTTAGACACCTTATCCAACAGTCTCCCACTTGGATAAGTCTATAACTATAACTTCTAGTGTAACTTCTTAATCGACCAGCAAATTGTAGGTTCCAAAAGCTGGTGCCGAACTCTGACCCAGTCAGTTACGTGTCCTAATAATGTTACATGTCATCTCTGACGAGTAGCAAGAATTTATTAAATCTAAACAAACACCGCTACTAAGCACTAGACTATAAAATCCAATCTTGGTAACAGGAGAAGATCGTATATTTCCCATGATCGGGTTCATTATTTCGTGCTCTAACTCCTTACTTTCTCTTAGCCCCTGCAAACCAGAACAAATGTAAAATCCACATCCTGTATCAAGGACCCAAGAACGAGAAGATGATGAGTTATTAGACGAAATAGTGTATATACCTACAGAAGATGGCTTCACTGTGCCATCCTTGATGTCTTGTATATACTTTGGGCAGCTTCCTTTCTAATGCCCCTTATCATTGCAGTAAAAGAAAGTCTCCTCGGTGGGATAAGAGGTGTGAGGAATGTTAGAACTGGGCTTGGCCTTTGGGCCACTACTACATGACCCGACATGCGCCTTGCCCTTCTAGTTCTACTTGGGAGGACCTTTCCTCTTCTTCCCTTTTCATTGACTAATGGCCAGAACAGGAGCACTAGCAGGATTAGGCTTTGAGTTCTTACCCTTCATTCCTGCCTCATCAGTCTGTAGTAGGTTGTGCAATTGAGCCAAGGTGGTCTCACTATTGTTCAAATGATAAGTCAGGATGAACTGATCATAACAACCTGGTAAGGACTTTAGGACTATGTCAATAGCCAACTCCTCATCAAAATGCACATTTAGCCTAATAAGGTGTTCCACGTATCATTGCACTCTTTACACGTGGCTACATTCAAATTCTCCCTCCTTCATCTTGCATGTCATGAGGGACTTGACCACTTCGTACTTTTCTTGACGAGCTCACTTATAGTACTTTTCCATAAGGTCCTTGTTCATCTCATAATTAGTAGTCCTCATAAAATCTTTGCAACCCAGGGGTCATAGTGGCGACCATGATGCAAGCAACTTTTGTTGCATCAACGTAGTGCTTTTGGTAGGAGGCGTATTCTTCAGGAGTAGCTTTGCATTCTTCGACTTCAATAAGTTCTTTCTCGAGAACATACTCTTTGTTCTCGAATCGAAGGGACATATTTATATTCCACATCCAATTATTGTAACTGGAACCATCCAATATGACTTTGGAGTAGATAGAGAGCAAGGAGAAGTTATGGTAGTTGGAGGAGGAGGAAGCAGAAGCATTAGTTGGAGTAGACATCTGTAAAAGGAAGGTATTTTTAGTTAGACAAGAATAACCATTAATATAGTAACCCAAAACAAAATATTAAGGCTAGGACCCAACTATATAATTCACAACTTAGAAAAAGGATGCCGTAATCTGATTGTAAATTTTATAGAGGTATGTAAATGACGATTTACCAATTCCACCAGAAAATAAATGAAATTAAGTGAAAATCGATCTTTTGAGATTCATTGAAACTATTCAATGGCATGTTTAATCTCAGATTATGCTCTTCTATTTGTGACTGGGATGCCGAGAATCACAAACAAGATGTGAATAACCATGCAAATGTGCTTGGTAACCTCATTGTCATTTATCATCCTAATTGATGTTCTACTAAACCACACACGCTCCATCAACAATGATAATTTATGAGATACCCATTACAGCTCTTTATTAGTCCCTATTGGTGTGCTGGTTAACCACACACACTCCACTAACGACTTACAAAGTGTAATGTGAAGTTTCATGGGTTAGCATACAAATTCACATTTTTCCTAAAGTAACTAGATTTGGGATTTTAATAAAAGAAGTTCTAAAATTTTAATAGCATTATACTTTTAATGATAATTATTGTCTTATCAAATCCGTTCGGCTAACGACCCTCCACCATACAAGAGAGCGGTGGGTAATAATGGATAACCAATGACGGTCATTTTATAGCTCGCTTCCTTAAACTCCCCTTATAGTATGACTTCGTGAATGAGGCGTACTAGCGATTTGACTGACTTTGTCTTATACATATAGTAATAATTAATCTTTTAATTTTAGATATAGTATAAGGTGTATTTTAAAACTTTTCAAAATACTAGGTTTATAATTTAAATTTCGAAAATTAATAATTAATTTAAATTTAAAAATAAACCAAATTATTTAATATTTATCTATTAATTAACATTTAATCAAAAACATTAAATCAAATAAGGATTAACTAATTAGATTAATAAAATAATTTAATCCAAATCCTAATCCTCTAATTTTCGAAAATTAGGGTATAGGATTTATCCTATTTTATAATTATCCATTTTAATCAAATTAAACTAACAATTATCTAAGTTAGGAAACCCTAACTACTAATCATGATATCGAAAACTTGGGGAGGAAGGTTTCAAAACCTTAACCCTAATTTTGAAATTTAAGGGGAATGGGTTAGGGTTTCAAAAAACCCTAACCCTAGTCGAAATTCATACCTTTTATGGTTTAATTTCTATAAAACCTAATTGATCTAATTCAACAATTATAGTTATTCAGTTGAAATCAAACCAAACACTCTGATACCACTGATAGGAATTAGGTAAAGCAAATATACTCAAAACCCTTAAGTTTTCATGCAACCTAAATATGATCTATGTTTTATCTATTGAACCTATAACTAAGAACATCAAATAAGAAACCCTAAGAACCCTAGGTAATTTTCGAAAAACACAAGATTGGGTTTAGGATTACATACCTTAATTATTATTGTAGTAAATAACAATGATTCCTTCTTGTAGATCTCTTGGAAGCAAGCACCACAAGTGTTGTGCCTCTAACGGTTCACACCCTAGCTAGGTAGAGGATGAATTAAGAGAGAGGAGAGGGGAGAGTAACAATTTTCGTCCAAACCTTTGGGAAGAGGGGAGTGGGAGAAATATGGGGATATGGATGGCATTATATAGTTGAGGAATCTTGGAGCCCTAGATTGATTTACTTGGTGACCAAGCATCCCAATATCCTTATCTAGGGAGCCTTGGATGAAATCTTCTAGGCTTGCCCTAGAGGATCTTTGTCCACCTCATCCCATGAGGTTCTAGAGCCTTCCTTCTTCAACATTCAATAAATAACCAAACATTCCTTGTACTTTTAATTAATCCAATTAATCCCAAAATTAATTCCAATTAATTTCTAATTAATTATTAATTAAATAATACATTTTCTAATTAATATATTATTTTCATTATATATTTATAAACTTCTTATTTCAATTTATTAATCAAATAATAAATTAACCTCTTTCTCTAAAAGTCATCATGTCTAATTGCTAGGTTTGAGGGCAACCCAAAAGGACTGTGCTACCATCAATTCAAGTATATACCAACTATAGTTATAGGCTTAGACACCTAATCCAACAGTTAGTGGATACACGTGTCACATGAATGGAAGGAATGAGTATTTGAGAGATTTTAGGAAGCTTGTGACTGCTGGAGTAGTGAAGTTTGGGAACAACAATAAGTGCACAATCAAAGGCTATGGCAAAATGACAAATGGAAATTTTACTGTTAATCGTGTAGCTTGTGTCGAAGGACTGAAACACAACTTAATAAGTGTGCCTTAATTGGTTGTAGGGACAGGAAATCAAGTGTTGTTCGATGAATAAGGAAGTGTGATCTCTAACAAAATAACAAATAAAGTGTTATTGAATTCTAAACGAAAATGAGATATGTTCACATTAGACATGAAGCCCATTGTTGGGTTTCCATCAGTTTGCTTACTGTCAAAGGCTTATTTAGATCTTTGTTGGCTTTGGCAGCGAAGGATTTCACACTTGAATTTCAAAAATGTTAATAAACTTGTTTTAAATGATCTTTTTTCGTGGTTTACATGTACTTAAATTTTAGAACGATTCTTTGTTTGCAGCTTGTGAGCAAGGTAAACAACATCGACATGGACGTCCAATTGTCATTGACTCGAAGATAGTTGAAGCCCTGGAACTTCTATATATTGATTTATGTGGTCATTCTACAATTAAATTAATTGGTAGAAAGAAGTATATCTTGGTCACAGTAGATGACTTCCCATGTTTTACATGGGTATACTTTCTTCGACAAAAGTATGAAAGTGCACAAGTGATGATAGACTTTATCAAGAGTATCGAAGTAAGCTTGAAGAAAATTATTCACAGAATCAGAAGTGACAATGGAACAAAATTCAGGAATCATGTTCTTGATTCATTCTTGATCCATCATGGCATTTCTCATAATCTTTCATCTCCATATACACCACAAAAAATGGATTCGTGGAAAGGAGAAATCGACCCTTGTGAGGAGCAGCTAGAATTATGCTTACATATGCAAATCTACCACAATACTATTGGGCTGAGGCTATTTTTACTGAATTTTTCCCAATATTATTTGGCCGACATTTATTATTTATTATCAATTTAACCCCTTAAACCTTCATTAAATCGGGCAAAATAATAAATGTTCATGGAAAAATCTGCAAATGTTTTTTCATGGAGTTTTTATGATGTATATAAGATGGAAAATTATCAAATATGGTTTTTGACATTTATAACTGTATTTTACTATTTATTTGTTCTCAACAAACATAAAATCAAAATGAATACAAAATAGCCATAAAAATGCATGAAACTCCATAAACCGTCTTTAATTAATGTATAGGTCATCCCACAATTTCCCAAAATTTATTAACTTTCAAAGGTATTTTATGTGAATTATTGCCCTATTTACTTGAAAAAATTACAATAAATTGAGAAAAATGAGTTATTTTCTAAAAAATTCCAAATCATCTTATTTTGTTGTTTGGATTTTGGCAAAAATCAGACTTAAGCAGAAAAAGAGGTTTAGATATTTATTTGTGAATAAATCCTTTATAAGCATTCTTAACAATGTACTTTGATCATCAAGCCTTTAAGCTTGATGTTCATCACATGCATTATGATTTGAAGACCATGAATGAAGTTATTTTGTTCAAAATGATGTTTCTAAATGAAAAGGTTGAATGCATGTGGTTTTGGATCTTTAAAACTTTTAAAAACTCAAATTGATGGATTTGATTTAGGTTTTGTTCATTGGATTTCACATTCTAACAACATTCATGTTGTTTTTGGGTGAAATATTGTCATCAAATTCGACATGTATGAACATGCATATGAATGCTTATAAAGAATGGTGTAGAAGAGGGAGAAATGCAAGAAAACTTGAAAATTTTGAAATAAAAGTGAACAAAATTTAAGGAAATTGATATTACCTTGAACTTCAACTTCAAATGATGAAGAATCGTGAGTAAAATGAGGGATATTTGCTGGAAATTTTGTGGGTTTTGGAGCTAATTGATAGAGGGAAAGAATTGGGGTTTTAGAGAGAAGAAAAGAGATATTCTGTCTCTTTGGATAGTCAATCTCTCTCGTCATCTCTTTGGGGTTTATCTCTACCAAAATAGGCGACCAAAATATAGAGATGTATATAAACTCATGCATAATCGAATGTAAAAATATCTCCCAGTTTCTGCTCCTAAGTTCGTCATTGTTAGAGAGAAGGAAGAGAAAGGTTTTAGAGAGAGAAAAGTAGGAGGTGAAGTGAATGGGGAGTGAAAATGATTGACTTTGGGAGGAGAAATGAGGGGAGAGAATGAGAGAGATCCGAAATTTGAAAAGGAGAGAGGAGATTTTATTTTATTTTATTTAATTAATTCCTTAATTTTTATAAAATTTCTTTCAATTTATATAAAATGTGTATTTTATATAAATTTTGTTCACAACTCTTGGATTTTTAGCTTATAAAAGTAAGGTTAATGTTAATGAATTTAATTAATTTCCTTGATTATATTTCCACATTTTAAATATTTTAATTTGATATTATAGAGTTTATAAAAATTTCCTTGGGATTTTAATGTAAAACTTCATAAATTTAAGTTTTTAGGACTTTTTGGGTTTTAAGGAATTTTGTAAATATTTGGATATCAAAATAAATTGAATCTTTGATACTTCACATTATTTTTGGGTTTCCTAACTCTTACTCAAGTTAGAAATAATGTTTGTAATTTATTTTTATCGGTTTGTTGGCATTTCTATGTAGTGATTTCGAGATTCAAGTGAAATTGAAGAATCAAGTATACTAGTCCTACTTTTCAACTTTGACTTAAGATCCTATGAGACTCTGACGTAATTTCTACTACTAGGTCAATGCATGATGTGTATACATGAATATACAAAGATTCTCGAGTCAAGGAATGACCCGAGTTTGGATAGTTGTTACAGTTAAAGTAGTTGTAGAATTCACATATCAATGTAAAATCTATGTACACTATCCCTCGTTTCTAATTGTTTCCATGTTTCAAGTAGGTTATGACTTAGCCTATAGCTACTAAATCTAGCATGTGTCGTGCCTACACGTGCAACTAAGTTTAGTCAAATCTAGAACTGACTCGAATTTTAACGGATGTCACACCAGTCTTCATGCTGTGGGCCCGGGGGCAATCTAGTCTTTGTGGTTGTGGGCTCGGTATGCATGAATTGTATATGTATTGTTGTGTGGGTTATTTTGGGGGAACTCACTAAGCTTTGCCTTAAAGTTCTTGATTAAATGTTTTCAGGTAATTCAAATGATCGGGGCAAGGCAAAGACATGATCGTAGACATCCTCCTACTAATTTATGTTTGAGAGATTATTTGATACTTTGATATCTATGGATTTGATTTGAAAACAATTGTTAACTATCTTATAGTTTTATGAAAACGTTTTTAATAAAATGAAAATTTGTGTCATGGTTTTTGGAATGTTACAAGAATCATTAGAGATTTCACATTTATTACATTACTTTAATTTTCAAACAATTGTAATCTCGAACAAATGGGTTTTCTTAACTTGGGTTTTACGAAAATGATGTTTTACTTTAATTAAAAATGATAAATTTGTTTGTGAAAATGGGACGTATTGGATTAAGGTATATACGGTCTTAACTAAATTAGTATAATGTTGAAAAATAAAAGTAAAGTCCTTTTTGGGTTGCCCTCATCACCAAGAAATGGCTTGGATTGATTATAGGAGTGAGAGATATAATTTTTTTAATATATTATATGATTAAAATATTAATTAGAAATATCAATATTTAATTAAGAGTTAATCTGGAATTAACTATCAGTTAATTAGAATTAATTAAAGGTACAAAGTCTGAATTGTAATTGTTTAATAGTTGAACAAAGGAGAGAATCCAAAACCTTTCATAGAGTGGAAGGTTTTTAGCCCTATAGAGGGGGTTCTGGAAGCCTCCAAATGATAATTTGAAAACTAGATAATTGTTTGATTTAAAATAATATTATTTTAAATTCAAATCTCGGGCATCTGGGATCCTTTGACAACTATAAATAGGGTGTTAACCTTTATATTTATGGCCATCATAAACCCTAAGAGAATTCCAAAATCACTTTCTCTCTCTCTCTCTCTCTCTCTCTATATATATATATATATATATATATATATATATATATATATATATATATATATATATATATATATATATATATATATCCCCTGTCTCCTCTCAATCTTATGTTTTCTTGGGTTGTGGATGTGAAACAGTAGAGGCTCACATATTTTGGAGCTAGGTTTTCCAAGGAGATAATAAGGTTTTTATTAACTTGATTGGAATCAACAAAATGTTTATATATCTAACTATGAATTCGATTCATAGGTTTTAGTTTCGTATTTTCATAAGTATGTTGCTATTAGATGGGAAAAAGACATAGATCCATTTTAGGTTGCGTGTACCCTTAAGAGTTAAGTGAAATTCCGCATGTACATTTATTTTGTAACCTAAAATCCCCAATAGTGGTATCAGAGCCATGATTTTCACTTTAATGATATATAAGAGATGAAAACGAAACAAAAACAATCTTCTAGAAAAAGCGCGGTGCGCCTTTCAAAAAATCCTTTTTTTCGTAATTTGTTTGCCTAATCCGATTAGTAGGGTTAAATTTAGTAATTATATGCTATTTTAAGTGTTAAAGTCTGATTCTAGTAATATTAGATAAATCCAAAATCCAAAATCGAATTTTGAGGAAGTAGATAAGCATACCTAACATTTAATTATAATTTAATTAAATCAGTTATCCTTAATGGATTTCTTATTATATTTAATTAAAGGTATAATTAAAAGATAATCATAAAATCATTAAATGGTTAATTAATTAATTAATTCAGATAATTAAATTTAAACATTATTTGGTTTAAAAGATTAATTAATTAATTAATTTAGATAATTAAATTTAAACCTAGTATTTTCTAAAGTTTTAAAATACACCTTATACCTATGTATAAATGTGTATTACTATATGTATAACTAACAGGTTAGTCGAATCAATAGTAGGAATTATTCATGAAGCCACACTATAAGAGAAGTATAAGGAAACAATCTATAAAATGACCGTTTAATGGGTGTCTTTTTCACCCATCGCTTTTTTGTGTGGTGGAGTGTCATTAGCCGAACTGGGTTGATAGGACATAAACGTATTAAAAGTATAATGTATAAATTACTAGAACCCTTTTATAAAATCTCACTCTAGTTACTTTAGGAAAATGTGAAACTGTATGCTAATTCATGAAAACACACATCATTTCTTTGTGAGTCGTTTGTGGAGCGTGTGTGGTTAACCAACACACTAATGTGAGTCAATAAAGATGAAATGATAGCACATACTCGTATTTATGGTTGTTGATGGAGCGTGTGTGGTTAACCGACACATCAATATGAGATCATAAATGGCCTCAAGCATGTCATGTTGATTTGCATGGTTATTCAGATCTTTTTGTGATCATTGACATCCCAATCACAAATCGAAGAGCATAATCTCATATTAAACATGTCACTGAATCATTCAATGAATCTCGAATGATCTACGAATTTCATTTGCAATGAAATTGGTAAAATGTTTTGCCTACCTAAAATGAATTCGCAATTAGATTACGACATCCCCCTTCTTAATTTCGAATTGCATTAATGGGTCATTGCTTTAAAAATTAAACTGGGTTAAAATATTAAGGATTGGATTAACTAACTAAAATCTTGTCTCTCAATTCAGATGTCTATGAGTGGTGATCTCCCTCCCTCCCTCCTCCTCCATCAAATCACAACTTTACTCTATTTTTAGTCCTCTCAAAGGACAAGCTGACCGGTCCAAACAACATGTAATGGATGCGAAATTTGAAGATCACGCTTCTCTATAAGAAAAAAGAGTATGTTCTTGACACTCCAATCCAAGAAATAAACAAAGAAACTACCACTCCTGAGGAGCTTGCTGACTACAACCAGCATGTGGATAATGCCACCAAGGTCGCTTGTATAACGATTACAACCATAGCACCTGAGCACCAAAAGACCTATGAGGACTACTAACCTTATGAGCTTAACTTGGCTTTGTCTCAAATGTTTCACAAGAAAGCGAGACAAGAGCATTATGTGGTCGTCAAATCCCTAATAGTGTGCAATTTGAAAGAAGGGGAGTCTGTGTGTGCTCATGTGTAGCAAATGCAGAGGCACGTAGAAAGATTGGAAAAGCTCAACATGAACTTTGATACGGCGCTTGACATTGATATGGTGCTTAACTCTTTTCCTAGTAGTTATGATCAGTTCATCTTGACCTATCATTTGAAAAATATTGAGACCATGTTGATTGATCTTCACAATCTATTGCAAATAGTTGAAGCAGGAATGAAGAAGTCTCCTTCCAAAAGTGTTATAGCTGCCCCTATCACGGCTATCCAACAAGGAAAGGGTAGGAAAAGAAATGCCAATTCCCAACCCAAGTGGAAAAGGAACAGCCGCATTAGAGATTCCAGTGGGTCAAAGGGAAAGCCCAACTTCGATACTCCTCCTATTGCGAACCCAAAAGAATTTGTGTGCTTTCATTGTGGCCAAATGATCCATTAGAGAAGAAGCTAACTCAAGTAATTGCAAGAAGTGGGAGAAACTATGGGCAAGGTGTATGGATCTTCAGGTACGTACTCTATCCAAATCAATAACACTTGTATTTCAAATTCTTGGGTCCTTAATACGGTATGTGGTTTCCATATTTGCTTTGATATGCATGGACTAAAGAAGAGTGAAGAGGTTGATCATGGGACGCTGAATCTGATCATGGGGAACAGGCGAAATTCGACTGTTACCAGGATTGGAACTTATGAGCATGTGTTTGATAGTGTTAGAGTTGATTTAAACAATTGTTTCTATTCGCCAGAAATGGGAAGAAACATAATTTCATTTTAAGCTTTATTTAAATAAGGATTTCGTTATGATTTTGATAATAATGATGGTACAATTAATGTTTATCATAATGGTGCATTTATTTTAAAAGCTTATCATTGTGATGGTGTGTATGAAATTATTGTTTGTGTGAATGAATTTGGAAATAATGTTTATAACATTGATTCTTCTAATAGTGTAGACAAAGCAGCTTATGGCATTGTCGTCTTGGGCACATCAACAAGAAACCCATCTCCCAACTCCAAAAAGATAGAGGTGAAGATTTGTTGGCCCTCATACATACATATGTGTGTGGTCCCTTCAGATCTGCCACAAGGGATGCTAATTGCTACTACATAGCGTTTACTGATAATTATAGTAGGTATGGCTAAATTATTTAATCATGCATAAATTGGAAACCTTTGAAAAGTTCAAAGAGTGTAAGAACGAAGTAGAGAATCAATTGAGAAAGAAGATAAAGGTGCTTCAATCAGATAGAGGTTGAGAGTATCGTACTATCGAGTTCAACGACTATCTAAAGGAATGTGGAATTGTTTCACAATTGACATCTCCTAGGACACTACAACTTAATGGTTCAGCCAAGAGGCAAAATCGAACCTTGCTAGATATGGTTCGTTCCATGATGAGTCGAGCTTCGCTTCCCATATCGTTTTCGATGTGTGCCTTAGAGAAGCCACCCATATCCTTAATCGTGTTCCCACCAAGAAGGTTGCCAAAACACCTCATGAGATGTGGACGGGGAAACCTCCCTCACTTGTACATATCAAGGTCTAGGGTTGGGAGGTTCTCGTTAGGCGCGAGACCCAAGATAAAATAGAACCCAGAGCCGAGAGATGTATTTTCATTGGCTATCCACAAAAGTACTTTGGATACTTGTTCTACAAACCTAGTGACAACATGGTGTTTGTAGCTCGAAAGGTATTCTTTCGCGAGAGAAATCTCATTTCCAAATATGGAAGTGGGAGTAGAATTGATCTTGAAGAAATTTTAGAGTCATCCAATGAAGGAACCTTTGATGATACTAGCTCTCAACCTGAGGCTGGCCCTGTTGAGCCTATTGACAATTCTTTATCTCTTCGTCAATCTAGCAGAGTTAGCACACCACCTTCGTTCTATGGTTTCCATATAACTGCCGAAGGGGACACGTTTATCAGTGATGAAACACTTGTAAATTTGGATGATCCGGCTAACTACAAGGAACCAATGGCAAGCCCTGAGGCTACTAAATAGAAAGAGGTGATGGATAGCGAGATCGAATCCATGTATGATAACCAAGTGTGGACCATGGTTGATCAAGAGCCTAGTCGAAAGACTATAGGTTGCAAATGGATCTTCAAGAAGAGGACAGACATGGATGGTAATGTACAAACCTTCAACTCAAGGATGGTTGCAAAGGGCTTTACTCAAACCCAAGGGATTGACTATGATGAGACCTTTTCACTAGTTGCTAAGATTAAGTCAATTAGGTTAATGCTTTCCATAGCTGCTCATTATGACTATGAAGTATGGCATATGGATGTCAAAACTGCTTTCCTTAATGAGAAACTAGCTGAGTATGTTTATATGGCTCAACCAGAAGGTTTTATGCATGCCAAATTCCCTAATAAGGTGTGGAAGCTTCAGAAGTCCATCTATGGATTGAAACAAGAATCTCGTAGCTTAAATCTTTGTTTACATGAAAAGGTCAAAGAGTTTGGATATTCAAGAAGTGAGGATGAGTCTTGCATGTATGTCAAAGCTAGTCGGAGTATAGTAACATTTATAGTATTGTATGTGCATGACATACTCCTAATAGGAAATAGTGTTCCAACTTTGTAAGAAGTCAAGTCTTGGCTTGGGAAATGTTTCGCTATGAAGGATCTAGGAGATGCTACATATATTCTTGGAATCATAATCTACATGAACAGGCATAAACGTTTACTAGGACTTAGTCAGAGTACATACTTGGACAAAATATTGAAACGATTCAATATGAAGAATTTGAAGAAAGGGGATTTACCCATGCATCATATTGTAAAGTTAAGCAAGGCATAATGTCTCGATAATGATAAGGAAGTAGATACTATGAGTCGAGTCCCATATGCTTCGGTTATAGGATCGATCATGTATGATATGACATGTACTCGATCTGATGTGGCTTATGCATTGAGCATGGTTAGCAGATATCAGGGGAATCCTGGTTTAGCTCATTGGACTGCAGTGAAGAACATTCTTAAGTATTTACAAAAAACAAATATATGATCTTAGTTTTTGGTGGCAATGATGAACTTAAGGTTAGTGGATATAGTGACGACAATTTTCAAACAGATCGAGATAATAGTTATTCTCAATCTGGTTGGGTTATTCTATTGAATGGTGGAGCGATAACTTGGAACAGTTTCAAGCATCAAACGGTGGTTGTTTCTACATGTGAATCAGAATACATCACAACAAGTGGCACAACAAAGGATGCAATATGGTTGAATAATTTTATTAGAGAACTTGGAGTTGTTCCATCAATCCAAGAACCAATGGAGATTTTCTATGACAATGAGGGTGCAGTAAAGTTGACCAAAGAACCTAATGATCATGGTAGATCCAGACATGTCAAGAGAAAATACCACTACATCAAACATAAAGTCAAAGAATATGCACTCCGGGTGAATCATGTGTCATCAGAAGAGAATCATGATGATCCTCTCATAAAGGATTTGAGCAAGATTAAGTATTTTGATCGTGATATAAGCATTGGATTGAGAGACTATATTAGATTCTAGATTTTGGTAGTTAGTTGATATTTTGAAACAATGCAGCAATAATAAATTGTAATTGAATGGTGATTAATTAAATAGAGATTTATTTATGTTCAAACTATGTGATACCATTTGTCAATTAATTTATTCTTGTGTTTCACTTTGCATGTATTACTTCTAGAATATTAATTTATTTGGAATTCCACATTCAGTCATACTTTGGGAGTAATTATTGATTTATACTATCATGAATTGTCTCCAGATTGTCCATAGGGATTGGACATAGCATAAGGATTGCTACAAAATTCATGAGTACTTAGAAAATTAGGATTTTGAGTATTGGTTAAACTCGCATTTAGAGATTACCTCATGTATTACACGAGTAATTCTAAGACAATAATATATTCTATTCTGAAAACAAAGATAGATAAGTCATGTTTTACAAATTAGTTGTGGATTGGTTTATTCTAAATGCATCTCGTAACTGGGTTTTATAAAGTGTAATTCCATGCATGATTTGGTGAGTAAAATTTATGATTATATAGTTGAAGTTTATTCATTCCTTTTTCCTTAAAAGGAAAAGTGGTATCTTTGGGGGCCCTCAGTGATTTGATGTTGACATTATAGTGTTAGGCCTAGCCGGGACTAAATTGATGTATTCAATTTGTATTATGATGACATCATCAGAAATCGGGAAATTGGGAAATAGAATCTTGGACAATGAGATTGATTTTAATCCATGTCTCATGTCCATAAGATATCAAGAAGAACGAATGGATAGCTGATCACTTATCTTAGGACCAACATCTAATACGACTTTGGCAGTATCTTTGGAAAACACTCGTTACTAGTTATTAGGAGTTGTACTTGAAATTGTAGTTAGCGACTTATCCAAGTGGGATACTGTTGGATTAAGGTGTCTAAGGTCCTAACTAAATTGGTATAATGTCGAAGAATAAAAGTAAAGTCCTTTTTGGGTTGCCCTCATAACCAAGAAATGGCTTGGATTGGTTATAGGAGAGAGATATATATAATTTGATGATATATTATATGATTAATATATTAATTAGTAACATAAATATTTAACTAAGAATTAATCAAAATTAATTTGGAATTAATTTTGGGTTAATTATAATTAATTTAAGGTACAAGGGTTGGGTTGTAGTTTTTCAATAGTTGAACAATATAAAGGATCCAAAACCTTTCGTATAATGGTTTTGAGTCCTATAGATAGGGTTCTGAAAGCCTCCAAATTATAATTAGGAAACTAGATAATTGTTTGATTTAAAATATTATTATTTTAAATTTAAATATAGGGTTTTTGGGATCCTTTGGCAGCTATAAATACGGTGATAACCCTTATATTTTCGGCCATCACAAACCCTAATAGAATTCCAAAAATTCTCTCTCTCTGTCTCTGTATATCTCTCTCCTATTTCTCCTCTAGATCATAGGTTTTCTTGTGTTGTGGGTGTGAAACATTAGAGGCTCTCATATTTTCAAGCTAGGTTTTCCAAGGAGACAACAAGGTTTTGATTAGCTTGATTGGAAACAACAAAAGGTATGTATCTCTAACTATGAATTCGATTCATAGGTTTTAGTTTTGTATTTTCATAAGGATGTTGATATTAGATGTGAAAACACATATATCCATTTTAAGTTTCATGTACCCTTAAGAATTAAGTGAAATCTTACTTGTATATTGATTTTCCAACCTAAAATCCCCAATAGTTACAATAAGACCCTTCGATTTGAATTGGCTTATTAAACCTAAATAATTGCTTGCAATTGAGCTTTTGGTCATATAAGACTCTTGATTTGATTTATATTATTGAACCCGTGATTTCTATGAGTTGTGATATATTTGTGCTTGTTTTTAGAGGTTTGATTAGAGTATGATTGATCTCCATCCTCTACTCTAAATAAATCACATAAAGTAAGTCATTAGATAAATCCATTACTTAACGTATTTTGATGTGTGCTAAGATTGAAGATCCTTGGTGGGTTAAGGATTAACTTGGATTTTAAGAAGGCCAAGGAATGTGCGGTGAGCTTGAATCTTGTTTTGATATGTTTAATGTGAACAATCTCACTAGTTTTTAAACTTGACGAAGTTTACTGTTTTAGGACGAATGTGTTTTTTCCACAAACCATAAACTCTTAATGTTTAGGAAACTTTCCATAAATGATTTTCTTAAGTATGATTTCAACTAGACCCTAGCAAGGAGTATATATATATATATATATATATATATATATATATATATATATATATATATATATATATATATATATATATATATATATATATATATATATATATATATACATCATACTATACATCCATTTTCATCCCTGCATTTTCATTTTGACTAACACCTACATTTTCATTTTCTACATACTCATTATGTTCTTTTAATTTTTTTCTTTTATTGGACGTTCATACTTACAACTCTTTTCTTGGACTTTTTTTTATATCCATACTTAGATCTATTTTTCATGTTTTGTTTTACATTAGTACTATATCATTTAGATCATGTGGTAATGAAATATATATATATATATATATATATATATATATATATATATATATATATATATATATATATATATATATATAATACAAAATCTACGTTTAGGAGAATAGTAACCCTATTTTGTTTAATTAATATGTGACAATATGTATGGTATTACTTTTGCTTAGATCAAACTTATCCATTTTGCTTGGCGTACGATGAGGAATCATATTCTTTTATATACAAATCTTGTGAAGCGTGGGATATATAGCTATGGATTCTACTATGTGTCCATTTTGTTTGAGCTCTGATGAAAATCTTGATCATGTGTTTTTGTCCAGTTTTATTATTTCTAAACTATTGGAGTGGCTGATTAATTAGTACTCAATTCTCAATCTCATCCCTATTTCGTATGATGATCTTGTTGAGTTGATGGAGTCGAAGGATAAAAGCAAGAAGATGACAAAGTTGAAGTTGTCGCTGGTGTATACAACATTTTGGATGACGTGGAAAGAAATGAATGCAATTGTTTTCCGGAAAAATGGTGAGCAATTATGCTTATTGCAGATGATATTAGTAAATGCACCTTTAATTATATCAAACATAGATCTAAGTTGAATCTGATTGATAGGTTTTGTTGACATATGTCTCCTATCTTTAACGCTTTTTTTGTAATCTGCTAGAGCTTCTCGCTTTAGCCTATTTTGTTATGTTCTATAATAATGCTCGTTGTTAAAAAAAAACAATATCCTACGCGAATTTCCTTTTATGTTTTTTTTTCTATTTATTTTTTCACTCTTATTTAATGAACCTTGTATATCTTGGGGTCGCAATTTATTTTGGGTACAACTACCATTTTAATGAATTTATTAGCCATCTAGATCTTGTTGACATACCTCTAGGTGGTCCTTGCTTTACTTGAAGTGACAAATAGGGTTCAAAATTTAGCAAAATCGATAGATTCTTGGTCACAGAGAGTATTGTGGGTTCTTTTCCTCATCTTACGGGTCTTGCCTTAGAAAAAAAGATTTTCGATCATCGTACTATTATTTTGTTGGAGAATCATGTGGATTATGGTCCTACCCCATTTCGGTTATTCCATTCTTGGTTTCTGATGGATGGCTTTGATGGGGTTGCACGGGAGTCTTGGTTGAACCCCGATCCGGGGACGTCTTCGGTTAACCCTTGGATTATTTTTAAGAAGAAACTACAGCTTCTTAAAAAAAGTCTCAGGGTCTAGAATTCTACTAACCGGGATCAGATTTCTAATAAGAAGAAAAATGTTCAGGAGATGCTTGAGTCTATTGATAGACGCTTGATGATAGATGATGGTTCTCCTGACTTTAGAGAGCAAATAGTTTCTTTATTAAAGGATATATCAGATTTAGATCATTCTTCACTGTTGGAGCTCACTCAAAAGGCTAAGATCCAGTGGAGGATAGAGGGTGATGAGAAATCAAGTTATTTTCATGGAGTTATTAATAGCAAAAGGCGTTAAGTTGTTATTCGTGGTCTCTTGATTGATGGAGAATAGATTGATAACCCTATTTGGATGAAGGAGAAATTTCATGCTTATTACCAGCCTCTTTTTTCACAGCATACGGGATGGCATCCATCTACAGATGTCATTCACTTTAGTATTTTATCTTCTTCTCATATATAGTTGTTGCAGCCTCCTTTCTCGTGAGAGGAGTTAAAAAAAAAGTGGTTTGGGATTGTGGTTCAAATAAAGCTCCGGGCCCGGATGGTTTTACATTTGGCTTCTTCAAGAGATATTGGGATATTATGGCAGATGATGTGGAGGATTTTGTCATGCACTTTTTTCATCATTCTTATGTTCCAAAGAGGTGTAATTCTTGTTTCTATACCCTTATCACGAAGATTAGAGATCTGAAGTGCATGAAAGACTATAGACCTATTAGTCTTATTGGTTGCCACTTTAAAATTATTGGTAAACTTTTAGCTAATAGATTGGTGGGGGTTATTGATACTGTAGCTAGCTTAGAGTAGTATGCCTTTGTTAAAGGTAGACAGATCATGGATGATTCATTTCCTCTTAACGAGGTGGTTGCTTGGAGCATGGTGTCTGGGAATCCTATCTTGCTTTTCAAAGTAGATTTTGAAAAGGATTATGATTCTCTCTCGTGGGATTATCTGTTAGAGATAATGCAAATCATGGTGTTTGGCTCTCAATAGTGTGGTTGGATTAGGGAGTTATTGAATTCCGCTAGGGCTTCTGTCTTGGTCAACGGGTCGCCTACCGATGAATTTCAAATTCATCGTGTTCTCAGACAAGGAGATCCCCTATCATCTTTTCTTTTCATTTTGGTGATGGATGGGCTTCACATAGAATTGATGATAGCTCGGATGGCAAATGTTTTTAGAGGTGTTACTATTCCAAGGATTGAAATCTCGCATCTTATGTATACATGTGATCTCATGCTTGTGTCAGATTGGGATCCTGAAAATGTGAATCGTCTTATTCACATTCTTTGGTGTTTTTATGTGGCTTCGGGTCTCAAAGTCAATTTGCATAAAAGCAAATTGATTGGTGTGGGAGTACCTTGTAGCCAGGTTTTTATTGTTGCAGATAGGATTGGTTTTGTTGCGACTGATCTCCCTTTTATCCATCTTCGTGTCCCGGTTGACCAGACTATGACTCGTGTTTCTGCTTGGTCTCATGTTTTTTATCAGTTTCAGACCAGATTGGCGGGTTGGAAGGCCAAAACACTCTCATTTGGAGGTCGCCTTACCTTAGTGAAGTCTGTTTTGGGTTCGTTGGGGAGCTATCTGATGTCGATTTTTCTTGTTCCCATTTCGATTCCTACCTCCTTAGAGGCCCTGAGGGCTAAATTCTTTTGGGGTGCGTATGTGGATGAGAGACGAATACACTGGGTTAGATGGGACAAAGTTTTTGCTAGTAGATAGGAAGGTGGATTGGGTGTGGGTAGTTTATTCTCATTTATTGGGGCCATGATATTCCGTTAGTCGTGGATATTTAATCATTCTCCTAATCTGTTGTGGGCTCGTTTGGTTAGATCTTTGTATGGCCCTGATGGCGGTTGCAAGTCTTTTCCTTTTAGGATAGCCGGAACTGATCCTTGGCTTGGAGGTATATGTATGTTCATTCAGTTACGTGACAGAGGTCTTGATATGTTTTTCCTTATGTCCTATCAGGGTTAGTGATGGGAGTTATACTTCTTTTTGGCATGATGTTTGGATGGAAGAGGCCTCACTTGCAACTAATTTTCATAGAGTTTTATCCTTGACACTTTTAGAAATGCTACTATCAAAAATCAAATGAATGTGGGTTGGGAGACTGATACTCTTAAACGTAGTCCTACAGGAGGTGTTGAGCAGGAATAATGGGATGGAATTCTTTCTATGATTCAGGATTTATAGTTGCAGATGATTCCTGATAGGTTGGGTTGGGTTATCGACGTTTCTGATAACTTCTCTATTGTGTCTGCTCGAAGGTTCATTGATGGTAGCTTATTGTGCGCAGGAGGCGGTGAGACTCGGTGGAACAACTGGGTTCCTATCAAGCTTAATGTTCTTTTGTGGAGGATTCGTTTACTCAATAGTCCCACAAGAGAGAGACTTTCTTGTAGGGGAATTCTGTTAGATTCGATTCTTTTCCCTATCTGTTCGTGTAGGGTGGAGACTATTGAACATTTGTTTTCTAGGTGCTCTGATTTTTGTGAAATTTGGACAAGTATTTCCATTTGGTGGGGGATACAAATTATGGATCACATTTCAGTTCATTCTCTTATCACGTGGTCAAACTCCATTTCTATGAGAAGTGGCCAACGAAAGGATTTCAATGCAGTAGTTATAACTTGCTTTTGGTGCATTTGGAATTTTAAGATTTCGATAATTTTTTGAACTGCAACACCTAAAAAATCATTTCTTTTTTATGATGTTGTTTATAGGGCTTTTTTATGGATTTCTAGTACGTGTTGTAAAGTTAAGTTATGTTGGAATTCTTGGCTTCACAACCCTACTTCTTCTACAACTTTGATGTAATGGTTTATTTCTAACTCCTTGCTAGTTTTAATATTAATTTCGTCCTTCTAAAAAAATAAACCTTGTATATCAAAGGTATTAGGTATGTTTCTGTGACCTTTACTTCTATCAATAAAGTTCCCCCATCATAGTAATGCTAAACAAAATGGAATCCTTGGGTGGCTAATAAAACTAGAGAAATTAAATATCCTCTTACATTTTTTTTCTACTCATCCTCCTACCCATGTTAAATAATGACATGTGTTACATTTAATCAAATTAATAATATTTTAATACACTTATCACTATTTAGCATGTGTAGGAGGATATTTAGGAATAAAATGTAGAAGAATATCTAATTTCTCCTAAAATTAATGTGTTGTCTTGGAGAATTCTTTAAAGACGCTTATCGAAAGTTGGATCTTGGTGCAATCCTCTGTCCGGTTTGAGATACTAATACGTAAGTGGAGGAACATTTGTTCTCTAGATGTGAAGTGGCCAAGCCTATTTGTAAGAAAGTTCTCAGCTGATGGTGCCCACTACTAGAAACATGAGATTCAAAGACAGAATCAACTATGCATTCTATTTGTAGCTAATTAATGACGGCTTATAGATGGATCAACGACGGAATGCACAAATATTTCGACCAAAATCCTTATAGAATTTTAGAGAGGTATTACCTAGGTATCAACTACGAAATTATAAGAATTTATCAGAAAAAACGTTAACTCTCTAATCCGTCACTAATAATAACCTCTTAGTGAGGGAACAACGACGGATTACTAAAAATCGCACACCTTTTTTTTCTTGGCCCTCGCCAATCGCTCGCAGAAAATCACGCCTCCTTTTTTTCAATCCCCGATTTTCTATCTTTTTTTCTTCCCTCGTTTTATTTTCATTTCTGTTTTTTTTATTCCATCTGATTTCTTCCCAAACTCTAAACTATTTCCTCCCAAAGCCCGAATCGAACATCTGTCGACTCAAATCCCTCCCGCGCCCGGAAAATCACCTCCACCACCGTCCGACTGCATCGCCCCTCTTTAAGGTATACTTGAAAAGTATAGGAAAACTTCAAAAATCAAATCCTCTGTCGACTCTAAACTATTTACTCCCAAAGCCCTGATCGAACCTCTCAGCCTGTCTGCCTTCCTCGTTGGCTCGTTGTTTCCCTGCCAACAACATTTGGTCGGTTGGTTCATCATTTATCGTTAACTCGAGCAAATCTAAAGTAGCCTTCATCAACTTCCTATTCAGGATTCTAATAGTGTGTAAGTTCCATTTCATGTAGCTCTCTTTCTTCTTATTCATTTTAGATCAAATCACAACTCGTTTTTCTTAGCTCTACCTTCCTTAACTCCTTAATTTTGTTTTTCCTAGATTTTTCTTGTTGCTTACATACATTTTGTTTTTTCTATTACAGTTTAAAACTCTTGCTTGATGAATTTGTATGATTTGTCGTAATGTTTAGTCAATGAGAATTTTCATATTGATTATCATCCTAACTCTAATTCCTACTTCCTGATGATCATAATATTCTGGATTATATAAATTAGCATATGGATTCTTTTCTAGGTTTGAATTGATACGAATTAAGTACTAGGTGTAGGCATTTGACAACGGGCTCAATTTCAAAACAACAATTATGATTTTCAGAATGTCTACACCTATTGTCGGTATTTTTATTTCAACCACTCTTCCATTTTCTATGAATGTCTTCTATGTAGTATCCATGTTTGAGTTTTAGGTCAAGGTATCAAATATCTATGTATTTTAAGAAATCATTGTTAGATAAAGTTATATATTGATGTTCCCAAACATTCATAGTATATGCCTCTTTGGTAATTTCTTTTAAATTGTTGTAATCATAATTTATAAAACTATTTTCTTGGTCAATGGTACAGTATAATATGAGTATTAGCTTTGTAATTGTTCTTGATGGACTATTTTTTGCATTTCTTTTTTCAACTGAAAAGTGTGTGCATCCTCTGGGTAACAATGAAAAAGGCCTTTGATTAACTGTCAGGGACATGTAAGTTTAATTTCTAATCCAATATATTGTAGTTAGTTTTTTATTCCCTCATAATGCTTGATCATATGATTGATTCCATGCAGTAAAAGAGGAGCAAAAAAGAAAGTTCTTAAAGTTCATTTAATAGAATAGAAGGTAACTTTCTTTCTTTTTTTCCCCTTTTTCATTTATAACTTTTAAAACCATTTTCCTCACATTTAAAATACAATGTTACAGGATTAAATACTATGTTACAGGGTTGATATGTTTAGAATCCGGTGATGAATCTGAAGGATTTGGGAGCTTCCCTGAAAAATTAAAAGAAGTGACATCACTTCCATGTACAAAATCCTTAATCTTACAGGGTTAGTTCTGATCTAGAAATTTATCAGTAAAATTACTTTTCGTTAATACAAAATAAAACACTTTTGTAAGATATAACTTATCGGATTAAGCAGTAACAATGTTTGTTAATTTGGATTTTGGAATTGCCATTTTGCTTTAAGTTATCAGTAAATACTAATTAAATACTAACACAAATAATATATACATATATATATATATATATATATATATATATATATATATATATATATATAGCTCTTATTTCCCATATATGTTAGAAGATGAACCATCTCTGCTATTTTCTTCTTGAAATTTATTATCTTGTTCTCTTTTTATGTACTTATAAACATTATTCTTCTAGTCTATAAGGTTTATAATTTATTAATTATTTGAAGTGGTAGTCATGTCTCTAATTATTCAATAGAAGAAGATGATATCCAGAATTCAACAAGTAAAACCATTAGTCTAAAAGGTAAAACAAAGGGTAATAATGCAAGTAAGAAAAGGAAGAGTAGTGTACTAGAAGTAAAGAGAGGAGTTACTAAGGAAGAAAAAGCTCATTTGATGAATGAAAAGAAACAACAAAAGGATGTATGTGTTTAGTTATCTTAAAAAATATAAAATTGTATTTAATAATGTGCTATGGATATGTAATATGTATATCAACTTGCCAATAATACATATTTACACATGTTTAAGCAAGAGAAGTTACAAAAGAAATAACTAGGATAAAGTCTTATGTTAATTATAAAGAAATTAAAGTTGCACGTTGTTAGGGAGAAGGCTGCTGCCAACTACAAAACGTGAGTTCTTTATCGACCATTTTGATACACAGTTTAGTTAAATTGTATTCGTTTTACTTAATTTCTTTTCTCTTAAGTAGTGTTTGGTATAAAGAAATCATAAAAGGGGTTGATGTAATTCAAAGTTCTTGGGTGGTACCTGCAACTGTGTTTTGCTGATAAAGGTGATTGAATCAGAGAAGGGCCCATGGAAAGACCTAGAGACCATGAAGGTTAGTCTTTATCTTCCTTCCTAATTAAAAATATTGCATCTTTTTTATATAAATGCTATATTTGCTGTTAATTTTGGTGTGGTAGATGGTCCTTACGAGTAGACAACTTCTAAAGACGAATCTACAAACATGGTATTTTCTTTCACCAACATGTATTATCATTTACATTTTGGTCGGAATCAGAATTTAATTCCATTCCAGTCTCGCATTTGGTTTCAAATGAGTAGATACTAATCTCTTTTTCATCAACAGAAAAGCATTGCTTCCAAAAAGGACCCTGAATCTAGCAAAAAGCAGGAGGACATCAAACAACCAAGTCTCCTTCCATTGCAGGAAAAACTAAGGCAAAATTGGTTCTCCTACTTCTATGGGATTGAACGGGAATCAAAATCCAATTCCATTATGATCCTTCTTTTAGATGCAAGATATCAAGCAACAGAGGTTTATGGAAAACATGCAAAATATGAGAGGAAATTTAGAATTTTGGTACATTATACTTTGAAATCAAATAACAATCAATGTTAAACTTTGATATTCGATGTTTATGGATGTTTTGGTAAACTTTGATGGTTAGATTCTTTTGGTATTTTAATGTTAAAGTTTGGTTTTGGAATATATAATTATTGGATGTTTTTGGTATTTAAATGTTAATATTTGTTTTGAGATTATATAATTATTTGATGTTTTGGTATTACTTGTTTTAGATTCATAACAAACAAAAATATGATATTATGAATTAGCAAGGGATTATTTACAGAAAGAAAAAAAATTCACATCTTAAATTTGCGAGGGATTAGTAACAGAAAGAAAAAAAATCACATCTTAAATTTGTGAGGGATTAGCGATGGAATTAAAAAAACAGATAAAGAGGTTTGCAAGGGATTTAGAAATGGAATATTGTTATTAGGTTTTGTCGCCAATGTCCTAAATAACAGCATTAAGTGCCAACTTGCGATGGATATTCTGTCGCTAAGATCGTCACAAGAGAACTAATATGTTGCTAAATCCTTCGCTAAGTTAGTAGCCATGCTTTAATTGGCTATGGAGTAAGTTTGTGGTTGATCCGTCGCAGATGATCTTTAGCGACGGAATGGCTTATGTTTCTAGTAGTGACCCCCCTCCCTTCCAATTTCGCCTTCGATATCAGGCTAGTCGGTGCTCAAAGGGTAACAAGTGTCTTGCTTTGATGTGGTAATTCTATTACTTTTTTGGTGTTATGGAACTATCACTACAAGAAAAACGAGCATTAGCGGCGACAGGCGTCGCCAGTAAAAGCTAGGTATGTCGCCGCTAAAGCCTTTTGCGGCGACGTGTTGCCGTTAAAAGCATGTTGTTGTTGCCTCTTCGGTGATGTTGTTTGGGTCTCCGGTGTGTTGGACGCCGATTGAAGCTTTAGAATTGGTTAAAGATCATCGCAGTCGCAACACTTTGAGTTGGAAAGCAAAATGGAACACAAGATAGAACTGAGAAAGAAGAAAGGGTATTATCGGCGACAAGCATTAGCAGCGATGCGTCTTAGCGGCGACGGCTAGCAATTGCCGCTAAAGGTTTTAGACGATGTTGATTTCCTGCCGTTGGATTAGGACTAAATTGACGGCTGTGATTTCATCTTAGCTATTGACACGGATCGATGACGTGTGAGCATTATCAACGACGCACATGCACTTTTATCGGCGACAAGTATCACGAAAGTTGTTTGTTACCGAGGTGTGCGTCCCTGCTAAAAACGTCGTCATTAATACTCACATTTCTTGTATTGTATAGAATGACATCATTTTTAAGTTAAAAAATCATGTAAAGATTACTTTATAGCTTCCCTCTCTTTAAGTCGGTTAGCTAATCGTTTTAAAAGCACCTCTTTTTGGCTTTGTCCACTATATAACCACGGGTTTGCCTAGCCCCTTGGTAGTTGCTAGTTCTTTTTTAATATATTGTTGTTCGAAAAAAATAAAAAATAAAAATAAAAACCCATAAAGTTTGTAAGTAAATTTTATCATTTGTTTGTTAATATTTATTTATTAATCTTCGGACAAAACATCTGTTAAATACACAAGCTAAACGTCTTTTTTATTGCATAATATAAATAAGTTCTAACCAATGAAGCAAACTTATTTGAACTACAAAATGACATCAAGATTGAAAGAGAAATAAAGAAAAGTCTCTGAAACCCTATTGGGTTTGCATTATTGCGGAGCTGATAAACTTGATGATTATTGTGTGTTTTCTCCGGTGTGAGTCAGAGTGATGTCAGCAGTAGTACAGGCACTCAATTGGACCATGCACCCCACACACAGAAATGTTAAAAGCAACCCCAACAGTGGCAGCAAGCAATGTAACATGTTGATCAAAGTCGCGAACAGCTACTCCTTTGCTGGCAAATATTTCCATGCTAAATTATCAATCTAACAAAATATGTTTTCTTCGAGTCTTATCACTCATGTCATGTCTAGAGTTTTGATGATTTAACATGCTGTATTCATCTATATCACGTTCTTCTGATTGGAATTTGTTGGTTTCAAGATTCCTGTTTGGAGAATGGATAAAAGGTTTCCAAGAAACAAGAAAATGAAAGATATCGCATTTACGTAGATCAGCAATCTACATATATATTTTGGTTTAGGAAATTATATTATTTTCGGTAATGCGTAGTACACGTCCAGGATGAAAGACAAGTCTCATATGCAACACTGAACTAAAAGAAAAAGACGATCATCAGTACTTGTATGTTAGGTACATACACATGAATGCATAATTTTCATCAATAAATGAATATATTTGTTAAACTTTTTAGGATTTTTTTTGTTAGCATGAGTATTTATACTATATTTATTATTTTTATGCTTTAAAGAATAATATACATATGATTTGTTTTTTAAATAATGAACCAACTTAGCAGATTTAATTATACAACATTTAAAACTAATTTTTGGCAATCTAATTAGTGATATTGATATGTTTCAACTGGAATGCCTTAATTAAAGTTCACTAGTTCATATCTATTTTCCCCTTGTGCGCGCGTGCGTGTGTGTGTGTGTATATATATATATATATATATATATATATATATATATATATATATATAGTAGCTGATATCTGAAAAACTAGCTGATAAAAAATAACGTTTCGTAAACTACCTGAAATATATAAAATTACATAAAATGACATGTAAGATTATGTGTTTTTATAATTAATTAAGGAGTGTATTTGAAAAATTTTAAAAAGACTCCTAAAAAGCTAGTTTAAGTAGCTTTTCAAAAATCTAGCTTATAAACTAGTTTTTGGCTTACCCAACACGACAACATAAAAAAGCTAAAAAAATAAGCTAATTTATCGGCTAGCTGTGACACGACAAACACAGCCTTAATCAAAACATGTTTGACAAATATCTTGTTTTTTTTTATGACAAATCAATAACATTTTGTTTACAAATTTGACTTTATTACGAAGTACTCCTACTTAATTTTTATGATTTAAGCATATATAGTTATTAGTACTTGATCTATTCTGTACGGAGACCTATGTAACCACACATCAAACAGGTGAGATTATTTTTATCACATCCTTGTTCACTAAAAGTACTATGGGTAAGATATGCATTACTAGGGCTTTTAGCAAGTTAGTTAATATGAATAAGTTAATATCAAATTTACTTATCCCATAAAATGTAATTTTCCTGATCTATATATGTTCACTAATCCCAGCATTCTCAAGTTATATATATATATATATATATATATATATATATATATATATATATATATATATGATGTACCGTATTTGATCATTGAGTTATAGCTCAAAGCCAAATGACAACAAATAACCCTAATTATAGTTTTTGTTATCTCAAATTGTCTAATCCTAATGTTAGATGACTAATTGACTAGTTTCAACAAAATACATAAGAAACTCAAATCGATTGGAACCCTGAAAAAAAGAGATTCCTGATGTTGAAATTAACTTACCAAATGAACTCGATTCTGTTGTATATTATGAAGAACCATAGTTTCATACTTTCATAGCTAGCTAGGAGTACATGGCTTCGAATTCCCAAAGCACATTTTGTTGATTATTGGTATCTGTTAATCATAAGACGTTAACTTTGTTGTCTTAATTTACCTATAAGAAGAACAATCAATCTTAGATCTGCAAAAATAGTTCAAGTACAGTCTAGTGTGCCAACAAAGAAAGTAAGACATGCATCAGCAGTTTCAAAACTACAAATTTTGGACTCTTTTTTGTATAAAGATTGCTGAAAGGATAGACCAATCTTTTGGCACAGTGAAAGTTACAATCTTTACTAATTAAAGAGAAACACACACAGAAAACACGAACAAAATACCCACCTGATAACCAGTTTTGGAGATTTGGAAACTGACACATTTGATGAGTAAGTCAGCTACCGATACCATCTACAATGCAGAGAGTACAACTCGTGACGCCATCTACCTATGATCTGCTACTTGCACAGCCATTTTATTGCCGATGCAGCATCATCAAGATTCTCATCCTCAAAATGCTTTTGCGTTTTGTACGTGAATCTTGATGATGCCACGCCGGAAAACAACGACTTTAGGGTTTAATCGGAAAAATCCCTTGGCGGCTGATTGTAACCCTTGAAGAACAAGAAGAATATGAATATGTCTTTTTTTCATTGGTGAGCTTTCAGACGAAAAAATTGCTGAAAAATCAAACTTCGGAGTGGGTCTTCATGGGGTCACTCTTAATAATTAAGGCCACGAGCGAAGATGTGATGTGGCACGTCAAGATTGGTCGAATTCTAAAGTCACGAAGGGAGAGGTACCACATAAAACCAAAAGATCTACTCCAATAACAACTCCTTTTCAAACAAAATAAAATAAGAAAATATAAAAAGAACAAAACCCTATTTCTCTTTTCCGATCTCGCATACGCTTTGTTATTGGTCGGAATCTAATACGCGGTTGTGATCGGATTTTTCATTTCCGATGCAAGGAAGGGACATGATCCACATGATCATGTGTTCAGATTCTGACCCATCGATAACAAACCGATCGATGATCTGCTGTTCAGAAAAAGAAAGACGGATGATCTAGAAGACTTAGGCGGTTACGTCTACGAATACGAAAAGAGAGAGTAGATTTGATCGAAACCCAAATCAGAAACCTAAGTAAGAGATCATCAAAACAATATAATCAACTGCATAAGCAGATATGTAAACGTTAGATATCTCGGATACCGACAGATAAAAGTCGGAAATCAACCGGCCGGAGGGAGATCTGAGTTTGGTAGGAAAAAAAAAACATGAATTAGATCTTCAAGAAGGAGAGGATAGAGATAAGGAGTAGGGCACTCACACAAATAGTGGGAAATGTGGCGTTAAAAGACACATACAATAATATATATTCTTAAAACCATCACCTCTCTTTGAAAAAAAAAATGCAATCACTTTATTCATATCACTATTAATATAAGACTAAATTGCATAAATGGTCACTGTGGTTGGCTCAAAATTTCCACTTTGGTTCAAAAAGTTTGGACTAACACCAGATGTCCAAACTTTTCATTTTGTTGCGAGTTTGGTCCAATTTACTTTATACTTTTTTCAAATGACATATTTGCCCCTATTAATTTCTTTTTCTATTTTTTCTTATTTATTTTTAAATTTTACATCTAAAAAAAACAAAAAAAAATCCACCCATTACAGAATCAAATGTTCAGATTTACACCCACTCTCCAAATAAACCATCTCAATTCCCAAATCAAATTTTCATGAAACAGATGAAGCTATGAACATCGTCGCCTGCCAGAACCGCCGCCACAACCACCGTTCTTGTCGGAAACCACCTCCAAAACCCCTTTGAATCCCCAAAAACCTGCAGACTACAACCCTCAAGATCCAAGAACACACCCGACAACAAAGTTTTCCAGTCAACACCCTCTGATCTGGAAAACCCTTCTCGAAAATCCTCTGATTTGAAAGTCGCCGCCGCCTTGAGCTCGCCACTGCTACCGGAGAAGAAGAACCGACGGAGAAGAAAGGGGGCGGAGTCGCTTTAACATTGCCGTCAGAGGAGGGGACGATCTAGCACTCGATCAGTCGATTAACAACTAGAGGGGGAGAGACCACCATTGGAGATCCGACTCCGATTAAGTTTATCGCCTTAAATCCCCATCGTCTCCGCCACCACCAACCACCACTGAAACATTCAAACCACTGCCGACGACAAAGATGAAGATATGAACATCCAATGTCGGATCTGCAACATCCAAACCACCGTCGACTCCTTGACGAAGCTAGCGTACATATCTATATGTCACCGCCTCTCATTCTCCGACAATCCTAGTATCGTTGCTCTTGTACCCCAGCGTTTAAAGCCACCACCACCGTTTGGAAACCCGAAACTAGCGTTGTCGATCTTGTACCCCATCATTTTTCCGGCGAAAACCTCGGATATGAAAACAAACCTAGGAAAATCTCGGATCTGAAAAGTTTTACCAGTGAAAACAAACCCGTAACTCTTCAGATCTGGATTCGACTTCAGGAGGTGGTGGTGTTGACATGTGGCGACGATGGTGTTTATATATTCCGGAGGTGGTGGTCGTTATATTTTTCCAGCGATGGTAGTGTTTATATTTTGAGTATTTGAGTGTGTTTAATGTACAGAGAGATAGGGGGGGAGGTAACAACACAATTTTTCTTTTTTCTCTTTTTTTTTAGTTATTGAAATATAGAAAAATAGAAAAAGACATTAATATGGGCAAATCTGTCATTTGAAAAAAGTTTAAAGCAAACTGGACCAAACTCAAAACAAAATGAAAAGTTTGGATCTCTGGTGCTAGTCCAAACCTTTTTGGACCAAAGTGACAATTTTGAGCTAACCACAGGGACCATTTGTATATATATATATATATATATATATATATATATATATATATATATATATATATATATATATATATATATATATATATATATATATATATATATATATATATAGAGAGAGAGAGAGAGAGAGAGAAAAGAAAGAGAGAGAAAGAGAAAGAGAAAGAGGAAGGTTCAAAATATAACCAAATAATGTCGTCTAACCACATAACCAATCTTTAACCTTTAGATTGTTATGTGGATTAATTAGATTAACCAGATGCAGCCATAAAAGTACACTCGCACAATGGAGAATCACAAACCCCACAGGCATAATGGGGTTTACACGTCTACATAACTACAACACCAGGTAACCCATAGATCTGACCTGTTACATAGTCGATCCGGATTCCACCGTCTTCCTCCATGATCTCATTCACCATCACCTCGCCTTACTCTATCATGAGCTTGATTCTCCCACTTTTGCCGAAGATTGGTTATTAATCTATGATTCTAGAAGATTCCGACGACCGACTTTAATTTCCCCAAAACCAACATGATTACCAATAAGAGCCAATCTAACTGACATATCGATCAACTAATTGAATGATAGGGAGTGAAGGAAGCTCACGTTACTCCGATGGTGCTCCGGAGAAGAAAAAGGACAAGCGAAAGTGACCTGGACCTCACTGATACTTTGGCATGCTTAGAGAATGATGTTGTTGCAGTGAAGAAGCTTTTTGGTTCATGATCGGGATTTTGATAATCGAACTCCTCTTCATGTTGCTTGGCTTCATGGATGGGTCGACCTCATGGCGTATGGTTGAGAATGATATTTGATAGATCATCTTGACCAATGTATACTCTTGCTGGACCGACCTCATGATCGAGAGAAACACAGTAAGATATTTGATCAATAGACATCTACAAGAATCGTTCAATCATCTAAACAAGTATGTCATTCAATTTCGACATCAACTTTACTATCATAATGGATTAAGGAACATTGATTTGGTGATTGTCATATACATCAATTAATGATTGTGAGAATCTAATTAATCGACAGTTGTGATGATCGATTTAGGAACATTGATTTCACATATGTTCAGAATATATGTTCATTTATATGTAATCTTATTGTGAGTTCTAATGATAAATCACTGGACTAGGAACATTGATTTGGTAATAAAACTCTCTTTATGATCGAATAAAACATGAGCAGTGAAGATGCATACAAGGTACTTGTTAAAATGCCAACAAGAGTTCTTTTTGTTGGATTAAGGTGTCTAAGCCAATAACTAAATTGATATATTCTTGATTTAGAAGCAAATTCCTTTTTGGGTTGCCCTAAAAACTAGTAACTAATTAGAAGGACAGTTGGAGATAAATGATAATTTGTTAGTTTATTATACGAATAATAAACTAATTGGAAATGAAATATATGATTTATTAATATATTAATGATAATTTGTAGTAATGATTAATTGATTAATTAAAATTAATTTGGATTTAATTCTAGGATTAATTAGAATTAATCATTCAAGGACTATTTGGTTTCCATGGGAGTTTCCTTAAGCAAGTATAAATATGAAACCATGAATGCCTATTTTCGTCCCACCTTTACTTGCTTTCATAGAGCCGAATTTATGCTCACGCCTCCTCTTTCCTCAAGTCTTTTTACTACTAGGGTTTTGGGTACAAGTCATTAGAAGCATCCATTCTTTTGGTGCTAGCTTTCGAAGATCTAAAAGAAGGATTCTACTTTGATTATTTACAATAATAATCAAAAGGTATGTAACCCTACTTTTATGTATGAATTTCGATCTCATAGCCTCTCTCCTAGGGTTTCTTGATATTCATAGTTAGTTGTTATCAATAGAGAAAACATAGATCATTTCTAGGTTGCATGTGAAATTAAGGTTTAAGTTCTTTTCCGCCACATGTAATTTTTATCTATAATCTAGAAATATCATTAGTGGTATCGAAACCATATGTTTTCTATTTGATTGTGCATTAAAATGAATTGATCAAAAGAATGATAAAGGAATAGGATTAAATTTCAATTATTTAAATTAATTATTTAATTGGTAAATAATTATTTAATCCATGAAATTAAAATTTTTAATTGGTAAATAATAAGATTTAAATTTATTTAATTAAGACAAAAGATTAAATCATTATTTAGTTTAAAATTAATTATTATTAGTTGTTTAATTCGAAAGATTAATTTTAAACCCTAGTATTTTGAAAAGTTTAAAATACACCTTATAATATATATATATATATATATATATATATATATATATGTGTGTGTGTGTATATATATATATATATATATATATATATATATATATATATATGATTAAAAGTTTAATATATTATATGTATAAGATAAGTCAGTCAAATCGCTAGTAGCCTCATTCACAAAGCCATACTCTAAGGGGGTATAAGGAAGCGGTCTATAAAATGATCGTTGAATGGGTGTCCACTCTCACCCACTGCTCCCTTGTATGGTGGAGGTGTTGGATTAGTGTCTAAGTCCATAACTATAATTGGTATGTAATTGACCCGAGAGTAGCATGGTCCATTTGGGTTGCATATCATCAGGACAATTTGATAGGATGGACTTTTGAGAAGAGGTTATTTATGGTTTATTAATATATTATAAGCTCTAATATATTAATATGAAATCATATTATTTAATTAGTATTGATCAAGAATTAATTTGGAATTAATTATGTGATCAAAAGAGACAAATAAATGTATGGGGATTGATTATGTAAATCATTAATTCTTATAATATGGGCTTATGATCCATAGTTCTTTATGTTGGGCTAAACCCATGTGGTTACCCATGGATGATCCATGGGGGTTTAAACCCATGGAGCCTAAGGAATATGGAAGGTCATGCACATTAGGGCTTACATGGTGTAACCCTAAGCTTGCCACACTATATAGGAAACCCCTTAGTATCCAAAATTGGTTACTACATACACATGTGGTCTTTGGAAGAGCTAGCCGAATTTGAGTGCAAGACACCTTCTCTCAAGTTATCCTTTATCCTAGGTGTGTTGTGATTCCATTTGAGGCATTCATACTATTGGTGCTAAGTTCTTAAAGGTCCAAGGTTTCCAACTACAGCAAAAGGTATGTCACCTAACTAGAATTTTGTAGTAAAGATACTCCATTGTATGCTAGTTAGGATGATGCTTTGGAAAAACAAAGTTTGCATGTATATTAGAGAAAACATAGATCCAAAGCATCTAGGGTTGCATTTACACCATAGGAGTGTTAGAATGCTCAAAACCCTTCAGTGGTATCAGAGCCTAGGGTTGTTTTCCAATATACTTGATGCTACTTGCTTTGAAAAGCTAAAAAAATCGATTTTCTGCTTTCTGGACAGTGGACTCGCCGAGTCCACTGGGGAACTCGTCGTGTCCCCTCACAAAACTAACCAACTCGCCGAGTCAGTTCATGCACTCGACGAGTTGGTGCTCCAGAATGCAGATTTTCGAGTTCTAAAGTTGGAATTGGACTAGGATCATGACCTTAAATTTTTTTTGAACTTATAAACCTATTTTTGATGTGGTAATGATCATGCTTATCCAATTTAAACGATAATTGTCAAAGTTTCATGTTTTGTATTAGTTTATATGGTTAGGCTAATTACATGAAATTTGTTTGATATGAATTTTCTTATTCTTATGAGTTGAATTTAGATCATAGACAAATTGTTTGATTTTGTAAGATACAATAGTTGATCTAAATGTTTTTTGATGAATTCCATAACTTGTCCTCAAGTTATGGAAAATGAAGAGTCTCATTTTTAAATGTCATCTTAAATGGTTTTATGTCATCCATAACTTGTCCTCAAGTTATGGAACATGAAGAGTCCTTTTCATAAATGTTTTATGAACTCTATAACTTGTCCTCAAGTTATGGATTTTCAAGAGTCTTTTCATTAAAACCTATATTAAACTCATAAGTTATGGATTACAAAAGTTTTTGAATAGTTCAGAACTTGCCCTCATGTTTTGGAATTTGTAAAGTTTCACTTTTTGAATACTTTAGTTCCAAACCCTAGAGTTTAAAAGTTTAAAATTCAACCCTTATACTATTATAATATTATAGGTTTAATATTTATATATATGTATAAGAGTAAAGTCAGTCTTACCGTTAGTAAGCCTTATTCACGAAGCCGGTCTATAAGGGGGGGGGGGGGTATAAGGTTACTGCCTAGAAAATGGCAGTTTAATGGGTGTCCACTCTCACCCACCGCTTCCTTGACTGGTGGAGGGTCGTTAGCCGAACGGGTTTGACAGGACATTTAAATTCTCATTAGAAGTATAATGAAATACTAAGTAACTAAACACTTATAAATTCTCAATATTAGTTACTTAGGAAAGTGTGAATTTGGTGCTAACCCATGAAATTGCACTTTGCACCTTGTTAAGTCGTTAGTGGAGCGTGTGTGGTTAACCGGCACACTAATCTGGGACTGACAGTGCGTGGCAAAGGGTAGCTTGATGTTAATCATAGATCAATGGAGTGTGTGTGGTTAACAGTCACATTGATTAAGTGGTTGTAACATTGGGTGTACCAGACTAATTTGCATGGTTATTCACACCTTGTTTGTGATCCTCGGCATCCCAGTCACAAACTTGAAGGGCAAAATCGAGATTTAAACATGCCACTGAAAAGTTCAATGAATCTCAAAGGATCTAGGAGTTTCAATTTACTTAAAACCTAAAATTCCTTTTCGTTTTTTGTGGTGGAAATTGGTAAATCGTCATTTACCTACCTTCAAATATTTTGTAATAGGATTACGACATCCCTCTTCCGAATTGTAAAATATTGTGTTGGGTCCTAGCCTTAATATTTCATGTTGGGTGCTATATTAAGGACTAAAATCAACTAAACTTGAATTTCTCCTTCATAAATGTCTAAGTTCAGACAACTATGGTCTTCCCGAATGTTTTAAAAAAAACTTTCTTTATAAAGATGATTTTGCACAAGGCAATCAAGGTGAAAGATTAATCCCTTCTTTGTGCATTAGTGGAACTACACTTCCTTCACCTCTTCCAATTATTCTCCCTAACCCACAAGTTCAAGGTCACTCAAAGCCTTATTGGTAGGAAGGAAAGTCTGTATGTACTCACATCTTGGAGATGAAGTTACATATTGACAAGCTGTGAGAGTTGGGTGTCGAAGTATCGAGGAAGTTGGCTATTGACTGGGTTCTTCAGTCACTTCCTAAGTCATATACTGGTTCTTTAAGGACTACTATATGGGAGATCACGACATGACCCTTATTGTTCTAACATATTTTCTTGTTGCTGCTAAATCAGCAATGATTTGGCGTACTGGTAAAGCAAATTTGATTGGAAGATATACTCCCCAAACTTCCATGGACATTGACAATGGTAACATCGGAAGTCCAGAAAAGATTTCTCTTCCTAATGGAAAGGGATTGGCCATGGTCAAGTCATTTGACCGAATGGTAAAGAGAAATGCTAAGTCTGAGATAGTCCCGTGTACCATTCCCAAAGAGTCTGTATGTTTCAATTGCCAAGTGAAGGGGCATTGGTTGCGAAGCTGCCATAATTACCTTAAAGATCCAAGGATGGTAAAGTCAGAATATTTGACTCTGCTTCAGGTAAAATCCAATGTCTAACTCTATTAAGTTCCTATTTGGAGATTCTTAATACATGATATAATGTAATTGCATTTTGATGTTTTGAAGGATCAAAGAAAAGAAAAGAAGCTTAAAGGAAGAGTAAGCTGATTCTTATCGCGAAGAGATGGATTTCAATCGCATGGCTCGATGATCAGAATTTTGAGCTGCTGCTTAAGAGTTATGATAGATTGCTTAGGAATACATAACAACGTAGTTTTCATTTGTATTTGCATTGTAAGGACAAGTTTTCCGCACTTTTATGAATAAAGAAAAAAATTTTGATTTTGATTTTTAAGTCTCCTTACAATGGCATTTGTGAAAATTGTTGTTTATATGTTTCCATTGATAGCAATATTGGAAAATGGATTTGATTATGTCGTTTGTGGTAGAGTCAAAATTTACCAAATAAGGAAAGATTCTCATCACCCAAGTTTCAATTGTATAGGAACTTGGAATCATACAACTTGTATTGTGTGATGAATGAGAACCTTCATATTTGGTAAATTAAGACTAATTCCTTGTTCATATGTATATGTGAGTCAAGTGAAGGACTAGGGGATCAGGTACATTGGGTGTGCGTTGGTCAGGTCCACCACAAAGAACGATAAGACTATTCGTCATGATTTACTAAAGTTTAGTAAATATGGTTATGCTTACAAGTTTAAGTATAATTCTGAATCATTGGAAAAGTTTCAATGTATGGCAGAACGAATGAGAAGAATAAAATTATACAGAAAGATAAAAGTTTCTCCAATCTAAAAAGATAGGAGAGTACTTTAGTATCGTGTTTTATGATCATCTTAATGATTATGGAAAACCATATCACAATTGATCCTCTAAGGTCATCTTAGTGCATTTTTATGGCTAAGAAGAGGAATCGTGAATTGTTGGAATGGTTAAATCAAAAAGGTGAATCATACTTCGTTCTAAATCGAGTCTTAGAGTAATACTCCAAGATTGAGCCTTGAGTGACATAATCTTAAGAAAGGTTTATAACACTTATCAAATGTAGAGTAAAATGTTTTTACTCTTATACATTTGAAATTGGTAAGTTGTGATGTTTTGGATAAAACAAAGACCAACTAAGGCCAATTGTGTGAAGTGTTAATCTTGATTAGAATCCGCACTAACTCTTGAATATTTGTTTGTCAAGGAATGGTCCTTGACAAAGAGAATCTTATATGTCAAGAGGTCAGTGGGAGTCTTAAAGATCTTGAAAGTTTCAAGAACTAATCAAGAGTAAACCTATTGTTAAACATTAGCACACGACTTGAGGTTTGTAACCTATCGTGTTGACATATTCTTATTTCTGTGCCCATTCCAGTTAAAATTGACTATGTATGTGAGTTCTATGAGTTATCAATTGTTTGCATAACAACCTGGAAGCAATGGTAGGCTCTTGTGCTGCCAAGTGGCAAGAAATTAAGATTAAACAATTTCAGTCCGTATGAGTTTGGATTTGTCACTAACCTTGTCTCATGATTATGGTTTGACAAATTCACATGGATAGGAACACATACACCATAAAATCTGGGTGTCATAAGGTTTATCTCCAATTCATGAAAATGATGGTGAAGAAATGCTTTCACTAAATAGATTTTAAGGAGATAGCAGTTGTGATATTTGCATTCTCAAATTTGATTATGATTTCGACATCCCTTTTCATAATTCGAATTGTGAGAAAAGGCAAAGGTCTAAACATTTCAGACTTATGGCTGTAAGTTCTTAAATTGTTTAGACACACATGTGAGCTCTCTAAGGAAAGGTGTATGAGTTTGAGAAGCCTAGATAAAGTCCTATCGAAGCATCTCGTATCAGAAATATGAACTTTGGTAATGAAAGTCAATGAGTATTGATTTCTAGAAAGTCCAGCTGATTTCTGGGTACATGACAAAGCTAGTGGGAGCATAAATGTTATGCTTGTAAAAGTAATGATTATTATGCTAGTGGGAGCATAATCAATTATGATGAATGTTGCAAGTTAGCAATGTTAATTATAGAAAACAAAAGTTTCAATTCGCAAGTTGCAGGGTTTGAAAAGTTGTTTTGCTATAATTAAGGGAGAGGAATTCATACTTCATTTCAAATCTAAAAGCTTAGATTGAGTTTTTAATCAAATTAAGTCATATATATATATATATATATATATATATATATATATATATATATATATATATATATATTTACTATCTTATAAAAGAAATCTTTCTATTTCTATAAATAGATTGAATATAATAATATTATTTTTTTAAGACGTCCAAACCATTAAGCTAATAGTACAAGTAACTACTAATAAAATAATATTAAATTTAAAATGTCCAAATAACTAAGCATAAAAAACTATTAATTGATGCATATGAAATGTTATCTTCCTATTCTCTCGAACTTATCTCTTCCTACCATTTGACCCATCCTCGTTTAAATCCCGAAAATTTTGCAGATTTGTCAAACATTTAATTTTGAATTCCAGTTTCTCGGCATCTATCTCTCGAATTTGACCTCACCACTTGGAGAAAGCCAAAAAATATCGTCGATTCTTCTTCCTCAACCCTACTCTCAATTCCGCAACACGACATGTTCTTCCCTTCTCATCCTCTCTCCTTTGAGCGCACTAGAATCGCTGCTATCACCTAACCTTCTCTCTAAAAACCCGCTGGGTCACCACCCCTATCTATAGTCTAGGGCTCAATCTGTCTCTGACAGCGATTCAAGCCAAAAACGTCTTCAATGATTTTGGATTTCAGGTATGATCTATCTTTTTCACAATGAATCAGGGCTAAATGTAACAAAAAAATATATTCCTTGCAGCTTTGTTATTTTGGGCTGGGAAGCAGCATAGTTGGGATTTGGGTTTTGATCTATAAACCTTCTACAGTAATCTCTTCCATTTTTTGGTGTTGGATAGACTATAAAACGAATTTTTATTACCACTCCTCCGTATCTCTCTAAAAACAAATTAAGATTTTTTAAATTTGAATTTTAAAAGTTGAAATTTGCAAAGCATGGTCACAAATCTGACTTTGTAGCTTGGAATGTTAATGTAATTCTCTTTTGGTCTCATGAACCTGCTAATTCACCTTAAAAATCCAACTTACATCTACATGGTGTTGTTGATCTTACTCACACTCTCACACCATTGGCCCTACAACAACCAAATGTCTCAGGTTTTGACGAATGCCCACATTAGGGATGTTTTGGATCTGATGAAGATTCTCTTGGAAAGTAAGTTGCATTTTCTCTACATCTACTCTTTAAGCATGATTTATTATAAAGTTTTGTTTTATAAAATCTTAGATAATGTTTTCTTTACCTATGTTAAGCTTTTGTTTTTCTTGTGTTTTGATCAATTTTTTTAGTTATTTATTAAAACAGAGTAAAGAACTTGATGACTTCAAATTAAGGAGTAAATTTGTAAAGGGTCAAGAGGCCGTTGGAGCCTTTGATTATGCAATTAACTTTTTTTATTTTACTTTGCTTGGAACTTGTATGAGTCATAGAGTTTGCTTATTAAGGTGGCATGGATTAGTAATTGATGGATTGTTTATAATTAACTGTTATTTGCAGGTACTGTTACTTTTCCATACTTTTCCAGGAACTAAAATCTTTAGAAAGGAGTTATGAACTGTCTTGTAAGAGATTCAGGTATATCATGTTATAATTCTTATTTATTTTAATTTGTTATTACCATTTTGCCCCTTGGTTTTGCTTTGGTTTCTTGCCGATGTATTTACGAAGTATCATGCCTCTATTGTCTGCTGCTTGATAGTATACTAATTTTGATGTGCGGTTTGTTCTAATTTTGACCATTTTACCCCTTGGTTTTGCTTTGGGAATTTTCTGATGGTTGACCGGGAATGGGTTTCATGCCAAATATTCTTTATGTTGAAGTTGGAGAGGTGGATTCATGATTCTTTTTCTGTTTCTTCAGTGTGGTTTGTTTATTTTAACCTTTCTTAATATTGCATACAATTAGTTTCCTCGTTCTAATCTATTGGTGCCTAACACCTCCAAAATTCATTCCATTCGCTATGTGCAGTGACTCTAAGACGTTCAAACGAAAGTTATTCCAAGTGGGGCTTCTAATTTTAATACATATATTTGAAATATTCTTACATTTTGATGAAGATTATTGATTGTGGAAACTGTTTTGTAGATCTTGAAATTTTAAATCTACACTAAAAATGCATCAATTGCAGCACCCATTATTAACGAACGAAGGTACCTGTTTTTTTTCCATTATCATTTTATTTTTCTTACGTTTGTGTATGTGGTATGGTCGACTATAGGAATGGGCTAAAATATTGCTGCATTTTTATGTTAGATGCAACATATTTCTACCATTTGTAAAGAAATGTAACTATGATACTATTTTGGATAATAAAATCATAGTACATTGCTTTTATGAGAAACATAATTAAGTGCATTACCTATATTAGTAAAAAAGAGAAGTGTAATGTTATTTTCTATATTTTTGCCTAAAAATATTTGACCAACTTACTTTTCTTTTTTGTGTATATCAGATATTAATTTATTAATCCAATATAATTATTAGTATTTTCAAGTCCTACAAGTCCCTAATGTTCTAAGTTAGTTATGGAGTCATCAAAAATTCATTGATACTAAATGGTTTGGGGTGCATTATTTTGTTGAGCTGGTGCAGGTCTTATTAGATCTATGTACATTTGACTGCTTGCTTTACTGAGTACCTTTGCCCATCTAGATGTCCACAATTCAAGTTGGGGGTGACTACACTACTCAATTTCTATTTATTTGTGATCAGTCACATTCACCCTTTTATTATGTTTTGTTTTTTTTTTCTTTTTGTTGACTTTTGAACTTTGTATCTTGCCCGGCTTTTCGCTGACTTTTCTTTAATTTTAATAAAAATAGATACCCTTCTAAAATAAGTATCCGTAAGGTTTCTTGGAAGATTAGATGTTGTTTTGTTCTTAATAGAATTATGTACGTGGTGGTCCAATCTTCGACTAGATGTTGTTTTGTTCTTAATAGAATTTGTTATTAACTTTTTTTCTCATTGTTTTCTTTGTTGATCGGTTAGTTGTTGAAGCTAAATATGGAATGCCCGTAACAAGTAAATCATTAATGGTCACTATATTTGAATATTTTTTTATTTATATCAATTTTATGGATTCTAATTATGAAGATACTAATCGTATTTGATAGCAGGGGAATGTTAAACATGCGGAAGAAATGAAAATTTAGATAAAACGAAGAATTAGGCACATCATACACGTCTTGAGATCCATAACTATTTCACTTTTCACAAGTTTTTTTTTATATTACAACGTTTTGAAATCATGGCTTTTTCTTCCTACCATTTTCTTTGACAATAATCGGGCAATTACAATTTTGATTGTATCACATAGTGTGCCATATTATCTATTTCCTTTTGCTTGTATCACTTAAAAGAAGTTAGAAAATTGACTATTTTACATTTGGTTTGTATACCTCTGTCATTTGTCAGACTTCGTTATCAACAAAGTTGAGATTATGTCATATATTTCATCTTAAGTTATTTAAGTTTTATCTTAATAAGCATTAACATTCAACTCCCATCAAATATACTACTTTGTTTCACATTTTGTTGGAATTTTCAATGCTCCTCAAATTTAAAGCATATAAAAGGCAAAGTTCAAACATTTATTGTTAAAAAAATAGAATGTGTTGTGTTTATAGGTTTTTTAAAGACATTTGATACATATTTTTATAAAAAATAATGTTTTAAACTACTTTTATAGAAGGTTTATGAAACTAACCATGTATACCAAAAATATATTAATTACCAAAATAAACTATTTGTATTGTGCAAGTATTGTTCATATAATTTATCCAAAGTAGACTTATAAAAGTATTGTTCATATAATTTATCCAAACTAGACTTACAAAGTAAGGATAGTACTTTTACATTAATTCATCCAAATGGTCTAAATAGCAAAATTAAATTTACAAATTAAACAAACGTAATTGAATTTTAATCGATTACAAATTAACTGAAAATGACAATTGTTAATCAAATTGACATTTTCTGTTAAAAATTAAATGACAACGAAAATTTTCAACCTAAAACAACAATTTATTTTTATTTTTAACTGAAAAAACACGCACCTGTATTATAAACATTAAAAATAAACGCATTTTTGTTAATGACCTAAGTAAGACATGAATATATTTATATTTTTAACCTAATATACTAATGTATGTTGTTGAACACCCAATCTCTCTCTCTCTCTCTCTCTCTCTCTCTCTCTCTCTATATGACATGTCTCTTAAAACAAATTAATCATTGAACTGAAACTAAACATTATTTGTAAAAAAAACCTAATTGTCGAAACAAACTATTCGCCGCCCGCCGCTTTGCGCGGGTAAATGACTAGTATATATATATATATATATATATATATATATATATATATATATATATATATATATATATATATATATATGGAAATGTTAATTGCGTTCTCAAAATTTGATTATGATTACGACATCCCTCTTCATAATCAAAATTATGAGAACATGGCAAATAGAATTATTATAGCAAAAGGCTGATCAAGTATCATGTCTTTATGTTAGACATTATGAATCACATCCAATATGCTTCGGGTATAGGATCGATTGCATATGCTATAATATTGTCGCGTTCTAAATTTTCCAAATGCCTAGGGCATTAATAGGGAAAAAGGACTAGAACTGGATATGACTAAAGTGGTTAACAACTATTAAGGACAATCTAAGGTTCGCCAAGGATTGGTCGCTTGTAGTTGGAAGTATAAAATGGATGGACCATGTTGACATACTCTGAAAAGAGGCAACTCTTGTTCAGAAGTGATAGTCGAAATGGGAATATGGAAATGTTTCCATAAGTGGAAGTTATTCTTTAAATCTGTGTAAGATGAGGAAACTTTATGTAAGAAGGATGTTCAAAGGAATGTACTTTGAATTTGAAACTTCACTTCCTTGGAATTGCTTTGTTATCAATCTCCAGTGGAAAGTTTTGTAATATTGTTGGTCAAGTCTCTATGACTTTTGGTACCATGAAATTACAAAGGTTGCATTACATGATAGTTTAGCAGTGACAAGAATTTGGAATTCTTACACTTGCAATAAAGATTTGGAATTGTGAAATGAGCATCATTGAAATTTTCCAATTGATCTATTTCACAAAGTAAGGACCATAGACAAACATAGCGTGCATGCTTGGAGCATGGCATAACTATTGTTTTAATTCAAGTATTAAGTTGAAAAATCGAAACAATATACAATGAATAATGAGTAATCAATATGACACTTAAAAGTTTTGGGGCCATATAGGATTACTATTATTCTTGTGTTTCACTTTGCATGTTTTGACTTCCCGAATAACTAGGTTATTCAAACCATCCACAGTCAATCATACTTTGGAAGTAGGTATTGAGGCAAGACATTCATGAATGGGTCTGTAGAGGTGTTTTAGTCAAAGCACAGGTTTGCTACAGTGTTCATGAGTACTCCTGGAATAAGATTCGAGTATTGGATTCAACCCACGCTCATCTGAATCACTTCATGGATTTTATCACGAGTGATTGTGAGACGATAATATCTTATATTCTTGAAACGGAGACATGTGAGTTGTAGTTACAAGTCGGTTGCACATTGACATATGTAAACGCAGCAGTAACTTGGTTGTTATAAAATATATTGTTGTGTGTGATTTGATGAGTAAGTACAAGCAAGCATTTTGGTCGAATTTTATCCGTTCCTTTTACCCCATGTGGATAAAAGCGATATCTGTGGGCCCCTTGATGATTTAGTGATGACACCCGAAGTGCTTGGCCAAGCCTGGACTGATTTGATTTGTTCAATTAGTCGGTCGTCATAAATCGGAAATCGGGAAACAACAGATGGACAGAGAGAATGATTATAATCCATGTCTCAGTCCATATAATATCTAGAATGGATGAATATATGATCCCTTATCTAATGGACGCGTTATTGACTCGGTCAGAGTTCGACAACAGCTTTTAAGAGCTACAATTGCTAGTCGGGTTGTGGAGTCATACTTGCAATAATAGTTATTAGACTTATCCAAGTGGGAGACTGTTAAATTAGTGTCTAAGTCCATAACTATAATTGGTATGTACTTGACCCATGAGTAGCATGGTCCATTTGGCTTGCATATCATCAGGACAATTTGATAGGATGGACTTTTGAGAAGAGGTTATTTATGGTTTATTAATATATTATAAGTTCTAATATATTAATATGAAATCATATTATTTAATTAGTATTGATCAAGAATTAATTTGGAATTAATTATGTGATCAAAAGAGACTAATTAAATGTATGGGGATTGATTATTTAATTCATTCATTCTTATAATGTGGGCTTATGATCCATAGTTCTTTATGTTGGGCTAAACCTATGTGGTGACCCATGGATGATCCATGGTGGTTTAAACCCATGGAGCCTAAGGAATATGGAAGGTCATGCACAATAGGGTTTACATGGTGTAACCCTAATCTTGCCATACTATATAAGAAACCTCTTAGCATCCAAAATTGGTTACTATATACACATGTGTTCTTTGGAAGAGCTAGCTGAATTTGAGTGCAAGACACCTTCTCTTAAGTTATCCTTTGTCATAGGTGTGTTGTGATTCCATTTGAGGAATTCATACTATTGGTGCTAAGTTCTTAAAGGTCCAAGGTTTCCAGCTACAGCAAAAGGTATGTCATCTAACTAGAATTTTGTAGTAAGGATACTCCATTGTATGCTATTTAGGATGATGCTTTGGAAAAACAAAGTTTGCATGTATATTAGAGAAAACATAGATCCAAAGCATCTAGGGTTGCGTGTACACCATAGGAGTGTTAGAATGCTCAAAACCCTTCAAGAGGGTCGTTATCCGAATGGATTTGATAGGACATAACCTATTAAAAGTATGATAATATAAAGTAACTAAACCTTTTATAAATACCACTGTAGTTACTTTAGGAAAAATGTGAAACTGTATACTAATCCGTGGAAACGCACATTGTTTCCTTATGAGTCATTAGTGGAGCATGTGTGGTTAACCGACACACTAATTTTGGACTATAAAGGTGAAATAATGAAACAAATCATGTTTATGATTGTTGATGGAGCATGTGTAGTTAACCGGCACATCAATGGGAGATCATAAATCGATTAAGGGTGTTTAAGTTGTTTTGCATGGTTATTCACATCTTAATTGTATTCCTCGGGATCCCAATCACAATTGGTGAGAGCATAATCGAGATTGAACATGTCATTGATAAGATTTAATGAATCTCAAAATATCTAGGAGTTTCAGGTGATTGAAATTGGTGAGATGACTCTACCTACCTAAAATAGATTCGAATTTGATGACGGAATCCCTTTTCAAATGTCAAATTGAAAATATAGATCCTAGCCTTAATTTAATTATGGGTTAATAATAAAGGATTAAAATCAACTAACTTGAATTATCGCTTCTCCCAAATTTTAGATGTCAAATCAAGATAATAATGGTCTTCCTCATTCTTATGGAAATGGTTTTCCTCAATCTTCTGGAGATGGTCTTCCAATTTAAATTCAAGGTTAAATTGTTTTCCCTTCCTTAGGAAATGATCGAATGGGACATCAACTCTCTTCAACTCTTCCACCTCCCCCTCTTGTGATTCTCCCAACGTCACGAGTTGAAAGATATGAAAAACTTAAGCCCTTTTAGCATGTAAACCTGAAGATGGAAATTCTATGTGTGCACACGTTCTGAAAATGAAGTCGTACATTGATAAATTGGATAGGATGGGTGTCGTATTTCCATGGGAGTAAGCCATTGATTTGGTTCTTGTCTCGCTTCCTAAGTCATATGGTAAGTTTGTTGAGAATTTTCATATGAGGAATCTCGATGTGACCCTAATAGATCTGTCCCAAATGTTGGTGGTTATTGAGGCAGAAATGCTTAAGAACACATCTGAAGCAGAGATGCTTATAGGGTCTGATTCCAAGGTTTCCATGGACATCGGCAATGGTGAAATTGGTGATCCAGAAAAGATTTCTCTTCCCAGTTAAAAGGGATCGTCTATGTTCAAACCGTTTGATCATATGGTTAAGAGAAAGGCTTGTTCTAGGATCATTCCATGTGTTAAACCTAAAGATTCCATTTGTTTCTACCGCCAATTAAAGGGACACTGGTTACGAAGCTGCCCAAAGTACCTGAAGGATTTCAGAGATGGTAAAGTGAGTTCGTATGACTCTACTTTAGGTACATCCATTATCTAACTCCATTGATTTATAAGTTCCTATTATTAGACTCTTGATACATAAAGTGATGATCACATTTTGATGGTATTGTGGGATTTAAAAGGAAAAAGGAAGCTTAAGTGAAGTGAGCTAAATCTGATCGTGGGAAATGGACTTTGGTCACATGGTTCGATGGTTGGAATTTGGAGCTACTACTACGGAGTTATGATAAATTAATAGATTGCTATTACTCTTCAGAAATGTCTAGAAATATAGTTTTTCATTTTATGCATTGTAAGGACAAGTTCGAATTTTCCTTTTTAGCAATAAAATGAAGTTTTGGTTTACATAGTTGCCTTATCTTATTTCCTTGCAATGGAATTAATGAAAGTGTTGGTTATGTTTCTACTAATAGAAATATTAATTATGGATTTGATTCTAATGATATCGCTTGTGGTAATATCATAATTAACCAAGTGAAAGGAAATCTCATCACCAACTAGATTGATACTTGGAGTCGTATAATTCGAATTGTATTATATATGATATTCTTGTTCATTGGAAAATTATGACCCAAATCATTGTTCACATCTTTATGTGAGGCAAGTGAAGGACTAATGGATCTAGTGCATGTTCATATGAACTCTTCAGCTCCACTACAAGGGACGATAACTCTATTTGTCATGATTTACTGATGTTTCAATAAATATGGTTTTGTTTATAAGATTAAACAGAATTCTAATACTTTTGAAAAATTCATGAGTAGCATAAAGAATGGAAGAATCTATAAGGCAGAAAGATAAAAGATTTTCCAATATGAAAAGAAAGGCGAATGCTTTATTATCATGTTTTATGATCATCTTAGTAATTGTGGAATTGTATCATAATTAATCCTCCAAGAACATCTTAGTGCAACTGTATGACTAAGAAGAGGAATCGAGCATTTTTATAAATGGTTCGATCATAAGATGAGTCATACTTTGTTCCTAATCAAAGTTTTTGAGCCATGCTCTAGTAAATATGAATCAGATCTTGAAACTCATTTCAAAACTAAGAAGGATAACAACACCTCGTAATATGTGGAGTAATAACGTTTTCTTACTCTAGCACATTTGGAATTGGAGTGGTGATGTTTTCGTTGATCGAGAAACAAAAGATAAACTGAGACCTATTCTATAAAGTGTTTTCTTGTCAGAAATCCGCACAAACTATTGAATATTTTTTTTATCTCGTCAAGGAATGTTTCTTGAGAGAAAAACTCATTTGTTAAGAAGTCAGTAGGAGTCTTATTGATCTTGAGAGTTTCAAGAATCAGCCGACAATGATCCTTTTAGTTATCACTAACACGTGACCTGAGGTTGATAACATGTTGCGTTTTATTCTAAATTATGAGCACTTCCAATTGAGTTGGAAAAGCCTATGAGTTCTATGCTTTTCATTTAACTGGAAAAGGAAAAGCACATTGGTTAGTGAAAGTACACTGATCAATATGGCTGAGCTGTTAACAACATGAAAGCACTGGTGGGCTCCTTGAGTTGTCGTAAGGCAAGAAATTTAGATTAAGCGAAGTTCAGTCCATGAAGGAGAACTAAATGTGCTTTTCGTTTGACCTAAGCCTTGTCTTATGACTATAGGTTGGAATTGAAAGATTTAGATGAATAGGAACATGTAACGGTCGGGATTCAGATATTTACATTTCTTACCCTTAGTATCAAAATTATTGCAAATTGGTCCCTTCGTACGATGGGCGTACTTGAGGAGTACGCTTAGCGTAAAGGATGGATGAACGCGGAGGGTTGTCACGTACGTTGGGTGTACCAAGAGGTACGCAGGGCGTGCGTGACTGAAGATCAAAAACCTAATATCCGGACTTGAGATCTATTTATGCATCCTTAAGTCATTTGGACCAAACCCTAATCAGCCTTCATAGCCTCATTTCGTCCCTTAACCTCAAATTTACTTGTGAGTGTGATTCTTGAGCTTAGAAAGTGTGTTGGTGGCCATTTTAGAGAGCATTCAAGAAGGAGAAGGTGGTGAAAAAGCTTTGGGTGTCAGTGAGCTTCTAGATCCTGCATCTAGTTCATTTTGAGGAGATTTTAGAGGTATAAAGTCATGACCTTGTCATCTGTTTTGATTGTTTGAGCTAGGGTTTTTCTATGGACTACCTTTTTGGCTTTTGGACATTATCTTGTGAGTTGAGCAACTTCAGAGACTAGGATAGCTAGATCTAAGCTCCTTGAGCATTTTAGATGCACAAAGGTGCCATAATGAAGGTTGTTTTGACTCCATGCATAAGCTTGAGGTCTTAAATGAGGTATTATTGGAAAGAATGAAGGATTGGGGTCACTCATGACATGCAAGGGCATAAAGTTGCCAACTTTATGCCCTAGGACATCTTAATGGACTCAGATATGAAGTTTTACGTTGAAATCCCAAGTATTAAGCACTTAATGGAAGAATGTGCATATCCTGCTTGTACCTCATGCGTAAATTCGTGTATGCAGCGTGTCCTGATTAAGGGGGTAGTACGCGGAGCGTACTAGGGTGGTACGCAGGGCGTACGCACTCCAGTTGGGATTCAGCTTTGTGTGAGCTTGAAAGCTTTTGGACCTTATTCAGTTTCAGGCCTTGTCCCATTTAGAGTTTTGGGTTAATATTCTGATTTGGGCCATAGTTGTATTGGTTGGGCCTTATTGGGCCATGTAGCCCATTAATAGCTTTTATCTTGGATCTTAGGCCCATTAGCATAGGGGAAGACTTTTGGGCCACTAGGGAAGGACTGGGGCTTAGGTGATTGGACTCTTTGATTAGGTTGTGCTATAATTCTAATTTAGGGTTAATTGTATCATTGTTCAGTGTGTGGTTCCGGACTGTTAGGCGAGCAGCTTTTGTGTTCACAGACTGAGGTGATTCTTCTCACTATACTAATGGGTCGAAGACACTAAGGTCGGCCCATTAATTAATATGAAATGTTTTAGTCATGGAATATGTAATGATTGATATTTGATCTATATGTGAATTATATGAAGACCATGGGAGGAGCCCATGGCTCGGGGATATAAGACCATGGGGGTAGCCCATGGCATTCCATATGAAGACCATGGATGGATTCCATGGCAACCTTATTTGTATGTGTGCATGACATTATATGATTATATGTTTTATGTGTTTTGGGAAACTCACTAAGAGTGTGCTTACAATTTTGTTGGATGTTTCAGGTACTTCTAGCTCTAAGGGCAAGGGCCCGGCTTGATGGCATAACATGCATTCTCCAGTATTTCTGCATTTAGTCTTTGATACTCTGATTTTTAAAACATTGTGGTTATGTAATGGGATTTTGGAAACAATTTTGGTTGGTATCTTTAACTAAATAAATGAAAAAAGTTCTATAAAAATTAGGTTGTTACAAGTTGGTATCAGTGCCTTGGTTTGAGGGATTCAGGCACACTTCTGGGTGTGTCAGAACTCAAACCGAGGAAGTGATAACAAATTGCTTTCCAAAAAGAAACCAAAGTTAAATTTCCTAAAAATGATTTTGTAAGAAAAGGGGGAGAATGCATTGCGCGTAATCGGCCGAGCTCAAGTAAGTGTTCCCAATGTTTTAGCCATGCTTTAGTATATATGGAAATTAATGTTACATAGATTATTTGCTAAGTGTATGCTTTCAAAGTTGTACATGCTTAGGATTGCATAGCCCTAGAATGAGGGAATCTGTATTATTCCTGTTCCTTGTTTGGTTGTGGTTTAGGGTAGAAGCTTTATTTGACAGTTTATGTGATTCTATTTGTGTATAACTTGCATGCATAGGGCAACCTGCTATGATTAAACTGAGTTTCTGGTTTAGTGAGGGTTGAGAATCCTAGAGCAGTCTAGGATCAGAGTTAGTGTTGTGTTTATGAGTCATGATTGGATGATGTATCAGGTATGGCCTTAGGGAAGATACAAGTAAGTGTGGAAGGTAGTATTGGGCCCGTACTACTGAAAGCACATGACCTGTACCCGAATCAATTTCAGATCTGATAGTTCTTAGGAGTCCGATGAGGAGGAATCCCTTTCGAATTCCTTATCTTTATCAATTGTGATATTTTCAGTTGAGCATGGTGATGATTACGCGAGGTTCGGGTTCAGGATCAGGATCAGGTTCAGGCTCTAGTCCAGAGACCGTTGATGAGAGGCTGCGTGATCTTATCGCAACTGAGGTTACTCGTGGCATCCTTGACGCTACCCCGGTGATTTTTGGTACCGTCAAGGAGGGCGTCATGGAGATCATGGAGGAGCGGCGCAGGTCTTTCCGAGCCGAGATTGATGCAGGCCAGATTGGGGCCCGAGCTCCCTCGTTCAGGGAGTTTAAGGCGTGTGGAGCGCCTGAGTTTTTCGGGGTCAGGGATCCCATCACTAGTCGACACTGGGTGGCAGACATGGAGAATGCCCAGCACATGAGCTTTTGCCTTGAGGCGGCAAAGGTGGGGTTCACATCTTGTACGCTGAGGGATCGAGCATGAGTCTGGTGGGAGGAGGTTACCCTTGAGGTGAATTCAACAAGTGTGGCTGAGATGACTTGGGAGGAGTTTGTGAGGAGGTTTGATAAGGAGTTTGCACCATCCATCGAGGTGCAGCGTTTAGTGAGAGAGTTCCAGGATTTACAACAGACTACCGAGACTGTGGCGGAGATCACCACCAAGTTTCAGGAGAGGGCACTATCGGTTCTGCAGTACGCTACAGATGAGGAGATCAAGAAGACGAGGTATCATTCCATGCTGAGGGATGACATTCGGGAGTTTGTGAGCTTTCCGGGGTGCAAGACCCTGAATGACAAGGTGGAGAAGGACCGAGAGCGGGAATTTAAGTTGGAGCTTCGGACCAAGCGGAAGCCGGAGCAGGTTTAGGTAGCAGTAGGTCAGGCCAAGAAGCATAAGACCTCCGATCCTCCAAGCAGGGGCCAACAGGGTCGTGGCCGGTGTCCCAAGTGCAGTAATCCGTACAGTAGAGCCTGTCGAGCAGCAAGCTCGGTATGTTATGCATGTGGCCAGCCGGGTCACATGAGCCGGGATTTCCCCAAGAAGGGATTGATTTGTTTCCACTGCAACCAGACCGGTCATAAAAAGGCCGATTATCCGAGGTTGGTTAGAGGAGGAGGAGCAGTGGCAGCGCCTGCGCCCACCACCATGAGGATTACTGATGGCTGCCCAATCAAGGCGGAAGCTCCTGTGGTGAAGAGTCGCGTATTTCAGCTGACAACCGAGGAGGCCCGAGTAGCGCCTGACGTCGTGACTGGTATGTGATCTATTTATGTCTTGTTTATTTTATTATTATGCTTATCCTGTTATGATTTTATATAGGGACATTTTTGGTCAATGATTTGTCGGCTCAGATTCTTTTTGATTCGGGGGCTACCCGATCGTTTGTATCTCTTGCGCTCAGCAAAAAGTTTCGTGATGCTCCGGGGAATTTGGATTCCCCACTCGAGGTGGAGATTGCGGATGACCGCACTGTGAGTGCTACAAGAGTTTTTAGGAGGAGTGTTCTGAATATGTTTGGGGAGAGGTTTCCTATCGATTTGGTTCCGATTCCTTTGCGATGATTGAAGGTGATCATCAGGATGGATTGGTTGGGGCCCAATGGGCCATGAAAGATTGCGAGCATCAGTTAGTGAGGATTCGAACCCCAAGTGGGGGAGAACTTGTTATTCATGGTGAGAGAGCCTTGCATGGGCCAGCTCTCTGTTCGGCTGCAAGGGCTAGGAGAATCCTTCAGCAGGGTTGTTTTGGGTTTTTGGCTTACGTTTCAGATACGAGAGTGGAGGCCACGTCAGATATGATCAGGGTACCGATTGTGAGAGATTTTCCTAATGTATTTCCAGAAGAGTTTCCTGGGTTGCCTCCCGAGAGGCAAGTGGAGTTCCGTATTGATTTAGTGCCTAGTGCGGCTCTGATAGCCAAGGAACCGTATCTTCTAGCTCCGCCTAAGATGCAGGAGTTGTCTACGCAGCTTCAGGAGCTGCTAGACCGGGGATTCATTTGTCCGAGCAGTTCCCCGTAGGGAGAACTGATCATGTTCATGAAAAAGAAGGATGGGTCACACATGATGTGTGTTGATTATCGGGAGCTGAACAAGCTAACGGTGAAGAACCATTATCCGCTTCTGAGGATTGATGATTTGTTCGATCAGCTTGAGGGTACATCTTGGTTTTGCAAGATCGAACTTCAGTCAGGATATCATCAGATGAAGATCAGGGATGAAGACATACCGAAGACGACGTTCAGAACTCGTTATGATCATTACGAGTTTGTGGTGATGCCATTTGGGCTTACAAATGCTCCAGCAGCGTTCATGGATCTCATGAACCGGGTTTCCAGACCGATGTTGGATCGGTTTGTGATTGTTTTCATTGACGATATTTTGGTCTATTCTAAGACCAAGGAGAAACATGAGCATCATTTGAGGGAGGTGTTGGAGACCTTAAGGAGGGAGAGGCTTTATGCCAAATTCTCCAAATGCGAGTTTTAGTTGCATGAGGTGTAGTTTCTAGGGCACATCATCAACCAAGAGGGTATTTTAGTAGATCCCGCCAAGATTGAGACGGTAATGCATTGGGAGGTTCCGAAAAACGCATCCAAGATCAGGAGTTTCTTGGGATTAGCGGAGTATTATCGGAGATTCATCCAGGATTTCTCCAAAATTGTTGTACCCTTGACCCATTTAACTAAGAAGAGTGTGACCTTTCGGTGAGGTCGAGATCAGCAGTCGGATTTCGAGACATTGAGGCATAAATTATGTGAGGTCCCGATTCTAGCTCTACCCGAGGGATTGGATGATTTTGTAGTGTATTGCGACGCTTCTATTTCATGGTTAGGAGCTGTGCTGATGCAGAGGGGGCATGTGATTGCTTATGCCTCGAGGCAGCTGAAGCCCCATTAGGCGAATTACCCCACTCATGATTTGGAATTAGGGGCAATGGTATTTTCCCTCAAGATTTGGAGGCATTATCTATATGGGGTATGATGTACCATCTTCACTGATCACAAGAATTTGAAGTATTTGATGGATCAACAGAAATTGAATATGCGTCAGAGGAAATGGTTAGATGTGGTGAAAGATTATGATTGTGAGATATTGTACCATCCCGGGAAGGCCAATGTGGTAGCAAATGCTTTGAGTCGTAAGACGACAAGTGCCCTAATTCAAGATGTTTGTTTGAGGTTTACAATGATTTCACCTTTATTGGATATGATTAAGGAAGCACAGGTGGAGGGTTTAAAAAGGGAGAACTGGAAGATCGAGCGGATTCGAGGGCAAATTTCGTTGTTTGTTCGAGATAGTCGGGGGTTATTGACTCAGTGTGGGGGTGTGAGGCAAAGGATCTTGGAGGAGGCGCACAAGTCCAAATTTTCTATTCATCCGGGGACCACAAAGATGTACCGAGACCTGAGATTGAGTTATTGGTGGACCTGCATGAAGTGGGAAGTTGCGTGGTTTGACGAGTGGTGTTTGATTTGTAGAAAGGTCAAAGCCGAACATCAGAGGCCTCACGGAAAGATGCAGCCGCTACCCATTCCCATGTGGAAATGGGAAGAGATCACCATGGATTTTATCATGAAGATACCTAAGATGGCGCGGTGTGTGGATTCCATTTGGGTTATTGTGGACAGGTTAACCAAGAGTGCACATTTTATTACAGTTTCGGAGAGTATCTCCGCCGAGAAATTAGCAGACATTTATGTGCGGGTGGTGGTAGTCAGCCATGGGGTGCCGGTATCGGTGGTCTCGGACCACGATGTTCGTTTCACCTCCAGATTATGGAGGACGTTTCATGAGGAATTGGGTACTCAATTGCATTTCAGTACTTCTTACCACCCCCAGACTGATGGCCAGAGTGAACGGACGATTCAGACGCTTGAGGATATGCTCCGGGCATGTGTATTAGACTTTGGAGGGAGTTGGGATACTTACCTTCCACTACCAGAGTTATCATATAATAGTAGTTATCATGCTAGTAATGAACGACCCCCATTCGAGATGTTGTATGGTAGGAAGTGTAAGGCTCCAGTTTGTTAGGGTGAGGTTGGGCATCGAGTTATGGGAAGCACCGAAGTGGTGCTTAAGACCACCGAGTTGATTCAGCAGGTACACGAAAGATTGGGAGTCGCGCAGAGCCGTCAAAAAAGTTATGCTGACCGGCCTCGTTCTGATCTCAAGTTTCGAGTGGGAGATTTTGTTTTGCTGAAGGTGTCACCTTGGAAGGGTTGATGGGTTTTGAGCATTCTAACACTCCTATGATGTACATGCAACACTAAAAGCCTTGGATCTATGTTTTCTCTATTATACATGCAAATATGATTTTTCCAAGGTTCTCATCTTAACTAGCATACCAAGGGGTACTTGTAATATAAAACTTAGTAGGATAACATACCTCTTTCTTGTGGTTGATTCCTTGGAGCTTCAAGAGCCTAGCACCAATAATGTGGATGCCTCAAGTGGAATCACAAATCACCAAACACAACTTGGAAAACTTGAGAGAATAGTAACCACACTAGAAATTGGCCCACTCTTGTTTACTCACACACTAGTGCCATTTCATGTGCCAAAGACCTCTTTATATAGTATGGAGGATTAGGGTTACATTCATCTAAACCCTAATACCCATGACCTTTCATTTCCATAGGATCCATGGATTAAAACTCCATGGACTATCCATGCAAGTTTAGCCCAACCTAAATGAACTTGGCCCATATATATATATATATATATATATATATATATATATATATATATATATATATATATATATATAAGAGTCCATATTTAATTAGTCTCATTTTGATCACAAAATTAATTCCAAATTAATTCTTGACCAATACTAATTAAATAATATGATTTCATATTAATATATTATAACTTATAATATATTAATAAACCATAGACATACTATTCTCAAAAGACTATCCATACAAATTGTTCCAATGAATTGCAACCCAAATGTATCATGCTACTCTCGGGTCAAGTACATACCAATAATAGTTATCGGCTTAGACATCTAATCCAATAGTCTCCCACTTGGATAAGTCTAAAACTATTATTCAAGTATGACTCCAAGATCCCGACTAGCAATCGTAGCTCTTAAAGCCGCTGCCAAACTCTGACCTAGTCAAATGATGTGTCCATTAGATAAGGGATCATATATTCCTCCATTCTAGATATCATATGGACTGAGACATGGATTATAATCATTCTCTTTATCCATTTGTTGTTTCCCGATTTCTGATTTTTGACAACTGACTAATTGAACAAATGAAATCAGTCCAGGCTTGGCCAAGCACTTAGAGGTGTCATCACTAAATCATCGAGGGGCCCACATATATCGCTTTTATACCTCCAAGGGTAAAAGGAATGGATAAACTTCGACCCAAATGTTTGCTTGTACTTACTCATCAAATTACACATAACGATATGTTTTATAACAACCAAGTTACTGGTTGCGTTTACATATGTCAATGTGCAACTGACGCACAACTACAACTCACACGTCTCCGTTTGAAGAATATAAGATATTATCGTCTCATGATCACTCGTGATAAAATCCATGAAGTGATTCAAGTGAGCGTGGGTTTAATCCAATACTCGAATCTCATTGCAGGAGCAATCATGAATGTTGCAGCAACTTTTGCTATGTCTAAACACTTTAGACATCTACATGCCCAATTCATGACAATATTAATTCATACCTACTTCCAAAGTATGATTGATTGTGGAGAGTTTGAATAACCTTGTTGTTCGGGAAGTCAAAACATGCAAAGTGAAACACAAGAATAATCGAATCCAATATGGTCTCAGAACTTATGAATATAAATAAAACACCTTTTATGTATCACCATATTGATTACACATTATTCATTGCATAATGTTTCAATTTATCATCTTAACACTTGAATTAATAAATAATAGTTGTCCCATGCTCCAAGCATGCACACTATGTTTTCTAAACAATAGTTATGCCATACTCCAAGTATGCACTCTATGTTTGTCTATGATCCTTACTTTGTGAAAAATATCAATTGAACATGATTCCAATGATGCTCATTGCACAATCCCAAATCCTTATCATAAATGTAAGAATTCCAAATTCCTGCCATTTACCAAAATCTGTTAGATTCTAAACTTATATGCATTGATCATCTTGTAATGACTATGCACAAAGTCACAAAGACTTGTCAACAGACATTACAGAGTATTCCAATGGAGATCAATTCCATGGAAACGAAGTCTCAAATTCAAAGTATATTCCTTTGAACATCCTTCTTGCATTAAGTTTTCTAATCTTACACAGATTTAATGAATAACTTCCACCTATGAAACATTTCCATATTCCCATTTTGATTATCACTTCTGAACAAGAGTTGCCTCCTTTCAGAATATGTCAATATGGTCCTTTCCAAAAATTTACATCATACTTCCAACTGCCCATGAGCAACCAATCTTTAGTAAGCCTCAGATTGTGCTCGACAATTGCTCAATCATTTTAGTCATATCTAATTCCAGACCTTTTCCCCTCTTAATGCCCTAGGCATTTGGAAAAATTTAGAAAGGATAAATATTATAGCACATGTAATCGATCCTATACCCGAAGCATATGGGACACGATTCATGATGTCTCACACAAAGACATGATCCTAGACCAGTCTTTTGCTACACTATTTTCTTTTTGCCATGTTTTCATAATTCGACTATGAAGAGGGATGTCGTAATCATAATCGAATTTTGAGAACGCAATATATATAGAATTTCCTTATGTTGAACCATTCCAACATAAAATTCATATATATATATATACATATATATATATATATATATATATATATATATATATATATATATATATATATATATATATATCGTTGACTAAAGATGATTAAAATCTCACAATCTATGCTTTTTGATTTGAAATGAAGTATGAATTCCTCTCCCTTAATTATAGCAAAACAAGTTTTTCAACCCTTGCAACTTCAGGAATTGAAACCTTTTGTTTTCTATAATTAACATTGCTAACTTGCAATATTTACTATAATTAATTATGCTCCCACTAGCATAATAATTATTATCTTACCTGCATAACACTTATGCTCCCACTAGCTTTGACATGTATTTAGAAATCAGCTGGACTTCTAGAAATCAACACTTTGTTGACTTTCTTACCAAAGTTCTGATTTCTAATACTAGATGCTTCGATAAGACTTTATCTAAGCTTCTTAATCTCATACACCTTCCCTTAGATAGCTCACATGTGTGTCAAAACAATTTAAGAACTATGAAGAGGTATATTGTTATCATAGTCTCAATTGTTTAGAACTTTGCCATTTCTCACAAGTCCATGTTAGTGTGCCGGTTAACCACACACGCTCCACTAACGACTTTGAGAATGCAAATATCACAATTACTATCTACTTAAAATCTTCTTAGTGAAAGTGTTTCCTCACCATCATTTTCATGAATCGAAGAGAAACCTTATGACAGTTAGATTTTATGGTGTATGTGTTCCTATCCATGTGAATTTGTCAAGACCATAATCATAAGACAAGGTTAGTGAAAAATTCAAACTCATATGGACTGAACTTGTTCAATCTTAATTTCTTGTCACCTGGTAGCACAAGGGCCTACCATTGCTTCCAGGTTGTTATGCAACCAATTGAGAACTCTCAGAAGTGACATACATAGTTAACTTTAAATGGAATGGGCACAGAAACAAGAATTATGTCAGCACGCGTGCTAGTGATAAACTACATGTTTTATTCTTGATTATTTGTTGAAGCTCTTTCAAAATCTTTTAAGACTCCCACTGTCCTCTTGACATATAAGACTCTCTTGCCAAGAACCATTCCTTGACAAACAAATATTCAAGAGATATTGCGGATTCTTTTCAAGACAAACACTTCACATAATTGGCCTTAGTTGGTCTTTGTTTTATCCAAAACATCACAACTTACCAATTTTAAATGTATAAGAGTAGAAAACATTTTACTCTACATTTGACAAGTGTTATAAACCTTACTTAAAATATGTCACTCAAGTTACAATGTTGGAGTATCAATCAAAGAATTGTTTTGGAACGAAGTATGACTCATCTTCTTGATTTAACCACTTCAACAATTCATGACTCCTCTTCTTAGCCATAAGAATGCAATAAGATGTCCTTAGAGGATCAATTCTGATATGGTTTCACAATCATTAAGATGACCATAAAACATGATACTAAAGTACTCTCCCATCTTTTCAGATTTGAGAAACTTTTATCTTTCTGCCTAATTTGATTCTTCTCATTCGTTCTGCCATACATTGAGACTTTTCCAATGTTTCAGAATTATACTTAAACTTGTAAGTACAACCATATTTACTGAACTTTAGTAAATCATGACGAATAGTCTTATAGATCTTTGTGGTGGACTCAACTAGTGCACAATAATGTGTACTCGATCCCATAGTCCTTCACTTGACTCACATATACATGTGAACAAGGAATTAGTCTTTAATTTTCCAAAGATGAAATTTTTTATTCATCATACAATACAACTTGCATGATTCCAAGTTTCGGTCCAATTCAAACTTGGGTGATGAGAATCTTTCGTTATTTGGTAAATTTAGACACTACCACAAATGAAAGAATCAAATTCACATTTTCAATATTGCTAGAAACATATAAACATCAATTTTTTCATAAATGCCATTGCAAGGAGATATAAAATAAAACAAAAACAAAATTTTATTTATTTATAAAATGGGGAAAAAACTTTTTCCTTACAATGCAACTATAAATGAAAACTATGCTATTATATATTTCCTAGCAATCTATCATAACTCTCAAGCAGTAGCTCAGAAATCCGATCATCGAACCATGCGATTGAAATCCATCTTCGCGATCAGATTTAGCATACTCTTCTTTTAAGCTTCCTTCCCTTTGCGTGATCCTGCCAAACATCAAAATGAAACCTAGTCACATCATGTATTAAGAATCAACAATTAGAAACTTAACAGAGTTAGATAATAGACTTACCTGAAGCAGAACCATACATTCTGATTAAACTTCTCAGGTAGTATGGGCAGCTTGGATTCCAATGTCCCTGTCTTTGGCAATAGAAACACACAGGCTCACATGGAGCAGTCTCAGATTTGGCCTTTCTCTTATGATCAAAACTTTTGACCATGCACAATTCCTTTCCTTTAGGAGAAGGAATCTTTTCTGGGATGTCCATGTCAACTTGGGATGTAGACCTTCCAATCAGATTTGCTTGACCATTGCGCCAAATCATTGCTGATTCAGCAGCAATTAACAAATAGGTAAGATCAATTAGGGTCATGTCGTGATCTGTCACATAGTAGTCTTTAACGAACTCACTATATGACTCGGGAAGTGACTGAAGGACCCAGTCAATATCCAACTTCCTTGGGAATACGACACCCAACATCCTTAGCCTATCAATATGCAGCTTCATGTCCAAGACATGAGCACATATAGGCTTTCCATCCTTGTGTTTACTATCCAATAGGGATTGAGTGATCCTGAACTTTTCAAGTCTTCGAGCTTGTGGGTCAGGGAGAATTATTGGAGGAGGTGGAGGAAGAGAAATATGATTTCCATGATCCAATCGCGGGACATCATCTTCATCAGGAAAGCTTTTCCTAAGGGATTTGGGAAGACCATAGTTGTCTGATCTAGACATCTACAATGGGAGAAATTCAAGTTAGTTGATTTAAGTCCTTAATATAACACCCAATCTGAAATATTAAGGCTAGGACCCAGCACAATATTTTATAACTTGGAAGAGGGATGCCGTAATCCAAGCTATAAAATATTTGAAGGTAGGCGAATGATGATTCACCAATTTCTACCATGAAAAACAAAATAGGTATTAGGTTTTAATTGGATTGAAACTCCTAGATCTTTTGAGATTCATTTAACTTTTCAACGGCATGTTTAAATCTCAATTGTGCCCTCTCAAGTATGTGACTGGGATGCCGAGGATCACAAACAATGTGTGAATAACCATGCAAATTAACTTGGTACCCTTAATTTTATCATCCAATCGATGTGTCGGTTACCCACACGCGCTCCACCGATCTATGATAAACATTAAGTCACCCTTTGCCACTCTTACTAGTCCATGTTAGTGTGCCGGTTACCCACACACGCTCCACCAACGACTTAGTAAGGTACAAAGTGTAATTTCATGGGTTAGCACCAATTTCACATTTTCCTAAGTAACTAAGATTGGGAATTTATAAGTGTTTAGTTACTTAGTATTTATCATTATACTTTTAATGAAAATTATAGTCCTTGTCCCACCCGTTAGGCTAACGACCCTCCACCAGTCAAGGAAGCGGTGGGTGAGAGTGGACACCCATTAAACTGCCATTTTATAGGCAGTAACCTTATACCCCCTTATAGACCGTCTTCGTGAATGAGGCCTACTAACGGTAAGACTGACTTACTCTTATACATATATATATATATATATATATATATATATATATATATATATATATTAAACCTATAATATTATAATAGTATAAGGGTTGAACTTTAAAACTATTTAAAATTCTAGGGTTTGGAACTAAAGTATACATGGGGGTAACTTTACAAATTCCAAAACTTGAGGGAAAGTTTTGAACAATTCAAAAAAAACTTTTGGAATCCATAACATATGAGTTTAATATGGCTTTTAATGACAAGACACTTGAAAATCCATAACTTGAGGACAAGTTATGGATGTCATAAAACAATTTATAGAAAAAGACTCTTCAAGTTTCTATAACCTATGGCTTTAAAAACTCTTTTAAAGAAAAACTTTTGGTTTTCCATAACTTGAAGACAAGTTATGGAATCCATTAAATGCCATTTAGATCATCTAATAAACAAACAAACATGTCAAGTAAAACTATGATCTAGATTAAACTCATATGAACAAGACAATTCAAATCAAACAATTTTCATGTAATTAGCCTAACCATTAAATAATACAAAACATGAATTTATTGACAATTATCAGTTGAATTGGATTAGAATGATCATTACCACATCAAAAATAGGTTTATAAGTTCAAAAACAGCTTAGGGTAATGATTCTAGTCCAATTCCAGCCTTAAAAGTCGAAAATCTGCACTCAGGGCCTCCTACTCGCCGAGTGTATGAACCTACTTGACGAGTAGGATGATTTTAGTGTTGGACTCGGCGGTTCCCCCAGTGGACTCGGCGAGTCCATAGTCCAGAAGCCTAGAAATTCGATTTTTACAGCATTGCATCAAGTATAACTGAAAACCAAGCCTAGGCTCTAATACCACTGATGGTTTTGACCATTCTAACATTCCTATGGTGTACATGCAACCCTAAAAGCCTTGGATCTATGTTTTCTCTATTATACATGCAAATATGATTTTTCCAAGGTTCTCATCCTAACTAGCATACCAAGGGGTACTTGTAATATAAAACTTAGTAGGATGGCATACCTCTTTCTTGTGGTTGATTCCTTGGAGGTTCAAGAGCCAAGCACCAATAATGTGGATGTCTCAAGTGGAATCACAAAACAACTTGGAAAACTTGAGAGAATAGTAACCACACTAGAAATTGGCCCATCTTGTTTACTCGCACAATAGTGCCATTTTATGTGCCAAAGACCTCTTTATATAGTATGGAGGATTAGGGTTACATTCATGTAAACCCTAATACCCATGACCTTTCATTTCCATAGGATCCATGGATTAAAACTCCATGGACTATCCATGCAAGTTTAGCCCAACCTAAATGAACTTGGCCCATCCATATATATATATATATATATATATATATATATATATATATATATATATATATATATATATATATATATATATATATATATATATATATATATAAGAGTCCATATTTAATTTGTCTCCTTTTGATCACATAATTAATTCCAAATTAATTCTTGACCAATACTAATTAAATAATATGATTTCATATTAATATATTAATAAACCATAGACATACTACTCTCAAAAGACTATCCATACAAATTGTTCCGGTGAAGTGCAACCCAAATGGACCATGCTACTCTCGGGTCGAGTACATACCAATAATAGTTATGGGCTTAGACATCTAATCCAACAAGGGTACCATTCGGTTTCGGAAGAGGGGCAAGTTGGAGCCCCGATTTATTGGTCCATTCAGGATTTCTGCCCGAGTCAGCAGGGTTGCATAACGATTGGATCTTCCGAATGAGTTGAGTCAGATCCATAACACCTTCCATGTGTCTCAGCTTCAGAAGTGTGTATCAGATGAGGCTGGAGTTATTACATTGGATGAAATTCAGGTGGATGAGAGCCTGAACTATGTTGAGAATCCCATTGCAGTTCTGGATAGGAAGACTAAGGCTCTTCGTAACAAAGAGGTGAAGCTAGTAAAGGTACAATGGCAGCACCGGAGAGGCTCCGAATGGACCTTGGAGCTGGAGGACGAGATAAGAAAGCATTACCTAGATCTTTTCGCATCAGCACACTTCGCGGACGGAGTCTAGTTCAAGTGGAGGAGATTTGTAACGGTTGGTATTTAGGTATTTACATTTCTTACCCTTAGTATTAAAATTATTGCAAATTGGTTCCTTCGTACGTTGGGCGTACTTGAGGAGTACGCTTAGCGTACTAAGGATGGATGAACGTGGAGGGTTGTCATGTACGTTGGGCGTACCAAGGGGTACGTAGGGCGTATATGACTGAAGAACAAAACCCTAATATCCATACTTGAAACCTATTTATACATCCTTAAGTCATTTGGACCAAACCCTAATCAGCCTCCAGATCCTCATTTCGTCCCTTAACCCCAGATTTCCTTGTGAGTGTGATTCTTAAGCTTAGAAAGTGTGTTGGTGGCCATTTTAGAGAGCATTCAAGAAGAAGAAGGTGGTGAGTAAGCTTTGGGTGTCATTGAGCTTCTAGATCCTGCATCAACTTCATTTTGAGGAGCTTTTGGAGGTATAAAGTCATGACCTTGTCATCTCTTTTGATTGTTTGAGCTAGGGTTTTGTTATGGAGTCCCTTTTTGGCCTTTGAACCTTCTCTTGTGATTTGAGCAACTCCAGAGACTAGGATAGCGGGATCTAAGCTTCTTGATCACGTTGGATGCACAAAGGTGCCATCTTGAAGGTTGTTTTGACTCCATGCATATGTTTGAGGTCTTAAATGAGGTCTTATTGGGAATAATGAAGTATTAGGGTCACTCATGACATGCAAGGGCATAAGCTACCAATTTTATGCCCTAGGACATCTTAATGGACTCAGATCTGAAGTTTGACGTTGAAATCCCAAGTATTAAGCACTTAATGGACGAATGTGCATATCCTGCTTGTACGCAGTGCGTACTGCTTAAGGGGGTAGTACGCTGAGCGTACTAGAGTGGTACACAGGGTGTACGAACTCCAGTTGGGTTTGGGCTTTGTGTGGGCTTGAAAGCTTTTGGGCCTTATTTAGTTTTAGGCCTTTTCCCATTTAGAGTTTTGGGCTGATATTCAGATTTGGTCCATAATTGTATTGGTTGGGCCTTATTGGGCCACGTGGCCCATTAATAGCTTTTATCTTGGATCTTAAGGCCATTAGCATAGGGGAAGACTTTTGGGCCACTATGGAAGTGTTGGATTAGGTGTCTAAGCCCATAAGTATAATTGGTATGTACTTGATTTGATAGTAGCATGGTCCTTTTGGGTTGTCTTCACACTAGGATCTACACAGGATGACTATTGGGGAGAGAGGTTGAGTTTATTTTTTGGAATAATAAATTGGTGCATAAATATGATTTATTAATATATTATAAGAATGAAATCATATTATTAATTAGTATTTAATCAGAAATTAATTTGGAATTAATTTCGGGATTAAAGGAACCGATTAAAAGTGCAGGGACTATTTTGTAATTGTTTGATAGTTGAGGTTTTGGGCCATTGGATCACCCTTATTAGGGAGGGCCGAAAATCCCTAGAAGGTTCTAGAGATTTTTTTTCCAAGACCTAAGGAGGGGGTCCATGGACTTTCTTAGGCCCTAAGCTAAGGAATTAGGGTTTACACCTCAAAACCCTAGCTAGCCTCAAGTATAAATAGACCCCTTGGCCTCTTGAATTCGTGCACCTTATGGAAACCCTAGAAGAGCTGAATTTCTGAGCAAGTTACTCCTATCTCTCTTTCCTATCTCTCATATTCACCCTCTTTCCCTAGTTTGTTTGTGAGCCATTAGAGGTACTACGCTTGTGGTACTTGTTCTCAAAAGCAAGGATCTTCAACTTTTGGTTGTTATTAGTATATAGCAACAAAGGTATGTGATCTAATATTCGTAGATTTTGAATTATTAGATGCATATTAAGGTATTCCTTTTGTGTTCAATGCTTATATGTCTAATAGAGAACATACATAGATCCAATCTAGGGTTGCATGCACACATAGGATTGTTTCTATAAAACCCATCAGTGGTATCAGAGTTTTTGGTTTTGTTTTCAATTAGATTTGATACAAAATATTGAACTTGACAAATTAGAGTTTATGGCAATTAAACCCTAGGGCTTGGATTTTTGAAATTAGGGTTTCTAAACCCTAGGTTTGAAATTTGATTAGGGTTTTCGGACCCTTTCCTTTGACCCTCATGATTTCGATTTTTAGGGTTTGCTAACCCTGAAAATTTTGAAATATGCCTTCCCCAAGATTAGATTTCGAAAATCTAGGGTTTTGGGTAGGTATTATCTTTTAATTGTTTAAACGGATAATTGATGTTTTTGAATTATCCCTTCCCAAAATTTCAAAATCTAGGGGATAAAGGGATTAGGTTAAATTATTTATTTAATTTAATGGATAATCCTTATGAGATTTAATAATTTAAATTAATTTTTTTATTTTGGATAATTATTAAATCAAGGTTTTAATATTTAAGATTTTAAATTAAAAGGTATTAATTTCGAAAATTTTAAATTAGATTAAAAACCCTAGTATTTTGAAATGTTTGAAATACACCCTTATACTATATATATAATTAAAAGTTTAATATTATATATGTATAAGAAAAGTCAGTCTGACTGTTAGTAGGCCTCATTGACGAAGCTGGTCTATAAGGGGTGCTTAAGGAAGCGGCCTATAAAATGACCGTCGTTGGGTATCCACTCTTACCCACCGCACTCTTGACTAGTGGAGGGTCGTTAGTCGAATGGGTAGGATAGGATATTAATCCTCTCATTAATAAGTATAATGATAAATATAAAGTAACTAAATGTTTTTATAAATTCCCAATCTTAGTTACTTTAGGAAAATGTGAATTTGATGCTAATCCATGAAATTGCACATTGCACTTTGTCAAGTCGTTAATGGAGCATGTGTGGTTAACCGGCACACTAATCCATGAAATTGCACATTGCACTTTTATTTTGGTTGTTATGAATTGCGTGACTATTTCGTACCTTTCTTGACGTGCTCTTTGATGGTACTTTTCCATCAAGTCTTGGCACATCTCATAGGGCCAATAGTCTTCATAGAACCGTTGAAGCTCAGGAGTCATAGTGGCCACCATAATGCACGACACTTTGGTCGCTTCCTTGCATTTGGCCCTATACTTTTCCATTTCTTCGGGAGTAGCAGTAGTTTTATTTATCTCGGCGAGTTCCTTATCGAGAATATGTTCCTTGTCCTCGTAACGTATGAAGGATGGAGAGTCCATCACGACCCACCTGTAAAGAATGCAGAGGTATGTGGATCGTTTGCTCAAGTTAAATGTCAAGTTTGATGAAGAGCTGGCAATAGACATAGTCCTACACTCTTTACCTCCATGCTATGATCAGTTCAAGATGACTTATCATCTGAGCAAGGAGGAAGTCACCTTGAGCAAACTTCAAGGTTTGTTAAGAACTGCTGAAAGTGGATTAAAAGGAAAAGTTGGTGTATCCACTCCTACTGCTGCTGCCCCAGTCCTGTCTATTGGACAAGGAACAGGGAAAAAGAGGAAAGCTCCCTCTAAGAACTAGAAGAGAAAGTCCCATGATGGATCTTCTTCAAGTGGATCCAAAGGAAAAACCGGTTCTGCCCTTCCTTCCTCTGATCCAAAAGAAGCAACGTGCTTCTATTTCCAAGACAAGGGGCATTTGAAGAGAAGCTGCCCGAAGTACTTGCAGGACATCAATGATGGTAAGATAAAGCCCACATTTGCAGGTATTTATACTATTTTGTCTAATAACTCATCACATGTTAGTTCTTGGGTCCTTGATAAGGATGTGGTTTTCACATTTGTTCTGACTTGCAGGGGCTAAGAAGAATTAGGGATGTGGAGCATGGGAAGATGAACCTAATAATGGGCAATAGGAAATCATCGCCTGTTACCAAGATCGGGGTTTACTCTTTAGTGCTTAGTAGTGGGTTAGGTTTAGACTTTAATGATTGTTGCTACTTGTCATAAATGATGAGGAATATTATTTATTTTCATGGTTTGTATAGACAAGGCTTTAGATATTCATTTAATAATGAAACTGGTTCTATAAATGCTTATTATAATGGTACTTTTTATTTTGAAGCATTTCCGTGAAATGGTGTATATGAAACTGTGATGGTTGTAGATAACGTGGGAAATAATGTGTTGCATATTGATTCGTCTAATGATTTAGACAAGGCATGCTTGTGGTATTGTCATCTTGGACATGTCAACAAGAAGCGCATTGCCCAACTCCAAAAGGATGGAGTGTTGGAGTCATTTGACTTAAGGTCAGATGACACGTGCGAGTCTTGTTTGCTTGGGAAGATTACTAAATCACCTTCCACTAGTACTTGTGAAATAGGTGAGGGATTGTTGGTTCTCATACACACAGATGTGTGTGGTGTTGGATTAATGTCTAAGTCCATAACTATATTTGGTATGTACTTGACCCGACCCGGCATGGTCCATTTGGGTTGCACTTCACCGGCACAATTTATATGGATAGTCTTTTGAGAATAGTATATTTATGATTTATATTAATATATTATAAGTTCTAATATATTAATATGGAATCATATTATTTAATTAGTATTGATCAAGAATTAATTTAGAATTAATTAAGTGATCAAAAAGAACTAATTAAATATGGACTCTTATATATATGGAATGGGCCAAGTTCATTTAGGTTGAGCTAAGCTTTCATGGATGGTCCATGGAGCTTTTAACCCATGGATCCTATGTAAATGAAAGGTCATGGGTATTAGGGTTTACATGGATGTAACCCTAATCCTCCATAATATATAAAGGGGTCCTTGGCTCACAAAATTGGACAAGTGTGTGAAAATAAGAGTGGGCCGATTTTAGTGTGCATACATATTCTCTCAAGTTCTTCCAAGGTGTTTTGGTGATTTGTGATTCCATTTGAGGCTTCCACACTATTGGGGCTAAGCTCTTAAAGCTTGAAGACATCAAGCTACATCAAAAGGTATGTCATCTAACTAGAACTTTGTAGTATAGGTGCTTCATAATATGCTAGTTAGGATGAAACCTTGGAATAGTTAATATTTGCATGTATAATAGAGAAAACATAGAACCAAGGTTTATAGGGTTGCATGTACACCATAGGAGTGTTAGAATGCTAAAAACCCAACAGTGGTATCAGAGCCAGGTTGTTTTCTGTTATATTAATGCAAATGTTTTATTTTCAAGTTGAAAAAAAAGGAAAAAAAACATGACGTTTGTCAATTTTTAAGATAATTACTTGTTTTTGTGAAAAACTAATTATTTGTAAAATTTGAATCATTTGCTATATGAGTTGAATTAGGTCAAATTTAGTAAAAGATAAAATGATATGATTATTTTATTAGTTTTAAAAGTTTGATCTAAAGAGCTTTTTGAAACCTCCATAAGTTATGGATATGAAAAGGTTTTTAAAAAAAATTGATTCAAAGTTTTTTATGGAGTTACAAAACTTGGTCTTAATGTTTTAAAGAATTCCGTAACTTGTTCTTAAGTTATGGAACATGAAAAGTTTCATCATAAAACAAGTATTTAACTCCATAAGTTATGGAATCCAAAAGTTTTCAAGAGTTACAAAACTTGCCCTCAAGTTTTGGAATTTGGAAAAAGTTTCTTTTGATAAAAAAAAAGAATTGAATTCTAAAACTCTTGGGTTCATAACTTAAACAATTAATTAAATGGTTTTAATTTTGAATTTAATAATTCGAATTATGATGTTTTTATTGAATAATTCAATTAACTCTTATGGACTTTATTAATAGATAATTAAAGTGTTTAATTAAAAGAGAATTAATAATTCCATAATGACATGGTTTAAATTTAATTAAATTAAGAGTATAGTTTAATTAATAGATTAAACCACCAAGTATTTTAAATGTCTAAAATACACCCTTATACTATTAAAATATTAAAAGTTTAATATATTATATGTATAAGAGCAAGTCGTCTTACCATTAGTAGGCCTCATTCACGAAGCCGGTCTATAAGGGGGGTATAAGGTTACTGCCTATAAAATGGCAGTTTAATGGGTGTCCACTCTCACCCACCGCTTCCTTGACTGGTGGAGGGTCGTTAGCCGAACAGGTAGGACAAGGACTATAATTCTCCCTTCATTAAAAGTATTAATGATAAATACTAAGTAACTAAACTTTTTATAAATTCCCAATCTTAGTTACTCAGGAAAATGTGAATAAGGTGCTAATCCATGAAATTACACTTTGCACTTTGTTTAAGCTGTTAGTGGAGCGTGTGTGGTTAACCGGCACACTAACCTGGACTTAACAAGGTAGGCAAAGGGTAACTTAATGTTTATCATAGTATCGTTGGAGCATGTGTGGTTAACCGGCACATCGATTGAGGGGTAAATATTAAGGGTACCAAGTATATTTGCATGGTTACTTCACACCTTGTTTTGTGATCCTCGGCATCCCAGTCACAAAACCTGAAGGGCACACTCGAGATTGAAACATGCCATTGAAAAGTTCAATGAATCTCAAAAGAATTTAGGAGTTTCAAAACCAATTAAAACCTAATAATATATTTCGTTTATCTTGGTGGAAATTGGTGAATCGTCATTCACCTACCTTCTAATATTTTATAGCTTGGATTACGGCATCCCTCTTCCAAGTTATAAAATAGTTTGTTGGGTCCTAGCCTTAATATATCATATTGGGTGTTATATTAAGGACTTAAATCAACTTTACGTGAATTTCTCCCATTGTTGATGTCTGGTTTAGACAACAATTATCTTCCCAAACCAAGCTTTCCTAATGAATATGACTTCCCGAGTTTGGCTTATGGAAGTCATACTTCTTTTCCTCCACCTCCTCCAATTATTCTCCCTAACCCACAAGTTCAAGGTCACTCAAGCCCTAATGGCAAGCAAGGTCTATGTGTGATCATATCTTAGAGATGAAGTCACATATTGACAAGCCGGGAGAGTTGGGTGTCAAAGTCTTGAGAAAGTTGGATGTTCAATCACTTTCTAAGTCACATAGTGAGTTCCTTTGGGACTACTATGAAACAGACTATGACATGAAGCTTAATGCTCATATCTATTTGCTTGGTGCTGCTGAATCAACAATGATTTGGAACGATAGTAAAGCAAATTTGATTAGAAGATCAACTTCCCAAAAACTTTATGGACAGTGACAATGGTGACACTGGAAATCCAGAAAAAGCATTCTCTTCCCAATGGAAAGGGATTGGCCATAGTCAACCCGGTTGACCAAATGGTAAAGAGAAAGGCTAAGTCTGAGATAGTCCCATTACCAAAGGGTCCATATGTTTATTTTGCCAAAGGAAGGGGCGTTGATTGCAAAGCTGCCAAATATACCTAAGGATGTTAAAGTCAATAAGTTTGACTCTACATCAGGTAGAGCCCGTTATCTAACTCTGTTAAGTTCTATTCTGAGATCCTCATTACATGATGTGACTGGGTCACATGTTGATGTTTTAAGAATCAAAGAATAGAGAGAAATCTTAAAGGAAGTATATGCTGATTCTGATCGCGAAGGTGGATTTCGATCGCATCAGAATTTTGAGTAGTTGCTTAAGAAGTTATGATATATTTCTAAGGAATAGATAACAACAATTTTCCATGTGGATTGTAAGGATAAGTTTTTCCGCAAAGTTTTAAAATAAAAGAAAATTGTTTAATTTTATTTATTTGAAGTATCCTTACAATGGCATTTGTGGAAAATTGTTGCTTATATGATTCCACTGACAGCAATATTGGAAAATGGATTTGATTCTTTCATTTGTGGTAGTGTCTAAATTTACCAAATCAGGAAAGTTCCTCATCACCCAAGTTTCAATTGGACCGAAACTTGGAATCATGCAAGTTGAATAGTATGATGAATGAGAACTTTCAAGCATTGGAAAATCAAGACTAATTACTTGTTCACATGGATGTGTGAGTCAAGTGAAGGACTAAAGGGATCGAGTACACATTCTTGTGCACTGGTCATGTCCACCACAAAGCTCATTAAGACTATTTGATTTACTAAAGTTTAGTAAATATGGTTATACTTACAAGTTTAAGTATAATTCTGAAACATTGGAAAAGTCTCAATGTATGGCAGAACGAATGGGAAGAATCAAATTAGGCAGAAAGATAAAAGTTTCTCAAATCTGAAAAGATGGGAGAGTACTTTAGTATCATGTTTGTGATCATCTTAATGATTTAGAAATCATATCACAATTAGTCCTCTAAAGGTCATCTTAGTGCATTCTTATGACTAAGAAGAGGAGTCATGAATTGTTGAAATGGTTAGATCAGGAAGATGAGTCATACTTCGTTCCAAAACAATTCTTAGAGTCATACTCGAAGATTGTAACTTGAGTGACATATCTTAAAGAAAGGTTTAAAACACTTGTCAAATGTAAGAGTAAAAGTGTCCTACTCTTGTACATTTGAAATTGGTAAGTTGTGATGTTTTGGATAAAACAAAGACCAACTAAGGCCAATTGTGTGAAGTGTTTGTCTTGATAAAGAATCCGCACTATCTCTTGAATATTTGGCAAGATAGTCTTATATGTCAAGAGGATAGTGGGAGTCTTAAAGATCCTAAAAAGAATTTCAAGAACTAATCAAGAATAAAACCTGAGGTTCTTCACTAGCACACGACTTCAGGATTATAACCTATCGTGTTGACATATTCTGTGCCCATTCCAGTTAAAGTTGGCTTTGCATAGGAGTTCTGAAAGTTCTCAATTGGTTGCATAACAACTTGGAAGCAATGGCAGGCCCTGTACTGCCAGGTGGCAAGAAGTTAAGATTGCATAAGTTCAGTCCATATGAGTTTGGATTTGTCATTATCCTTGTCTTATGACTATGGTTTTGACGATTCACATGGATAAGAACACATACACCATAAAATCTAAGGGTCATAAGGTTTCTCTCCGATTCATGAAAATGATGGTGAGGAAACACTTCCACCAAGTAGATTTGAAGCAGATGGCAAAAGGTCTAAACAATTGAGACTATGATTACGGCATCCCTTTTCATAGTTCTGAAATTGTTTAGACACACATGCATGCTATCTAAGGAAAGGTGTATGATTTTGATAAAGTTTTATCAAAGCATCTCGTATCAGAAATCTGAACTTTGGTAAGAAAGTCAATAAAGTATTGATTTTTAGAAGTCCAGCTGATTTCTGAGTACATGTCAAAGCTAGTGGGAGCATAAGTGTTATGCTAATAATCATCATGTTAGTGGGAGCATGATAATTATTGTTAGTGTTGCAAGTTAGCAATGTTAATTATAGAAAACAAAAGTTTCAATTCGTGAGGCTGCAGGGATTGAAAAAGTTGTTTTGCTATAATTAAGGGAGAGGATATACTTCATTTCAGTTCTAAAGGCTTAGATTGAGACCTTAATCATCTTTAGTCAAGAATATATATATGAATTTCATGTTGGATTGGTTCAACTTAAGGAAATTCTATATATTGCGTTCTCAAAATTCGATTATGATTACGACATCCCTCTTCATAGTCAAATTTTGAAAACATGGCAAATAAAAATATTGTAGCAAAAGACTGGTCTAGAATCATGTCTTTATGTGAGACATCATGAATCGTGTACCATTTGCTTTGGGTACAGGATCGATTGCATGTGCTATAATATTTGTCATTTCTAAATTTTTCCAAATGCCCAGAGGCATTAAGAAGGGAAATGGTCTAGAATTGGATATGACTAAAATGATTAAGCAATTGTCGAGGACAATCTGAGGTTTACCAAAGATTGGTTGCTCAGGGACAGTTGGAAGTATAGTGCTAATTTTGGAAGGACCATATTGACATATTCTGAAAAGAGGCATCTCTTGTTCAGAAGTGATAGTCAAAATGAGAATATGGAGTTGTCTCCATAGGTGGAAGTTATATGTGTAAGATTAGAAAACTTAATGCAAGAAGCATGTCCAAAGCAATGTACTTTGAATATGAGACTTAGTTTCCATGGAGTTGATCTCCATTGGAATACCTTATAATGATTGTTGACAAGTCTTTGTGACTTTGTACATATTCATTACAGGAGGGTCAGTGCATATAAGTATAAAATCTAAACAGATTTCGATAAATGATAGGAATTTGAAATTCTCACATTTTTCAATAAGGATTTGGGAGTGTGAAATTAGAATCATTGAAATTATGTTCAATTGGTTTATTTCACAAAGTAAGGATCATAGAAAAACATAGAGTGCATACTTGGTGTATGGCAAAGCTATTGTTTAAGAAAAACATAGTGTACATGCTTGGAGCATGGGACAACTAGTGTTTTTAATTCAAGTATAAAGTTGATAAAACCGAAACAATGAATAATGAGTAATCAGTATGGTGATAAATAAAAGTGTTTATTTATATTCATAGGGTTTGATACCATATTTGATTCATTTATTCTTGTGTTTCACTTTGCATGTTTTGACTTCCAGAATAACTAAGTCGCTCTTCCTAAATGATTAAGTTATTCAAACCATCCACAATCGGTCATATGTTTGAAGTAGATATGAATCAAGACTGTCAAGGGCTGGTTTGTAGAGGTCCAAGTTGGTGGACAAAGTGGTGCTACAACACTCATGAGTGCTCATAAGTTCTGAGTATTGGATTCAACCCGCGCTCATTTGAATCACTTCATGGATTTTATCACGAGTGATCATGAGACGATAACATCTTATATTCTTCAAACCTAGAGATATGAGTTGTTACTATGAGTTGGTTATACATTGATTGCACGGAAACGCATTTGGTAACTCGATGTTATAAAACGTGCCTTTGTGTATGATTCAACAAGTAGTAGAACAAGCCATATGAGTCGAAGTTTATCCATTCCTTTTACCTTCGGGATAAAAGCGATATCTATGGGCCCCTCGATGATTTAGCGATGACACATGTGAGTGCTTGGCCAAGCCAAGACTGATTTGATTTGTTCAATCAGTCAGTCATCATAAATCGAAAATCGGGAAACAACAAATGGATAGAGAGAATGATTATAATCCATGTCTCAGTCCATATGATATCTAGAATGGAGGAATATATGATCCCTTATCTCATGGACAAGTCATTGACAAGGTCAGAGTTCGACAGCGGCTTTAAGAGCTACGATTGCCAGTTAGGTTTTGAAGTCATACTCAGTAATAGTTTTAGACTTATCCAAGTGGGGGACTGTTGGATTAATGTCTAAGTCCATAACTATATTTGGTATGTACTTGACCCGACCCGACATGGTCCATTTGGGTTGCACTTCACGGGCACAATTTATATGGATAGTCTTTTGAGAATAGTATATTTATGATTTATATTAATATATTATAAGTTCTAATATATTAATATGGAATCATATTATTTAATTAGTATTGATCAAGAATTAATTTAGAATTAATTAAGTGATCAAAAAGAACTAATTAAATATGGACTCTTATATATATGGAATGGGCCAAGTTCATTTAGGTTGGGCTAAGCTTTCATGGATGGTCCATGGAGCTTTTAACCCATGGATCCTATGTAAATGAAAGGTCATGGGTATTAGGGTTTACATGGATGTAACCCTAATCCTCCATAATATATAAAGGGGTCCTTGGCTCACAAAATTGGACAAGTGTGTGAAAATAAGAGTGGGCCGATTTTAGTGTGCATACATATTCTCTCAAGTTCTTCCAAGGCGTTTTGGTGATTTGTGATTCCATTTGAGGCTTCCACACTATTGGGGCTAAGCTCTTAAAGCTTGAAGACATCAAGCTACATCAAAAGGTATGTCATCTAACTAGAACTTTGTAGTATATGTGCTTCATAATATGCTAGTTAGGAGGAAACCTTGGAATAGTTAATATTTGCATGTATAATAGAGAAAACATAGATCCAAGGTTTATAGGGTTGCATGTACACCATAGGAGTGTTAGAATGCTAAAAACCCAACATGTGGGCCCTTCAGATCCACCATAAGGGATGCAAATCGCTTCTATGTGACTTTTACTGAGGATTATAGAAGATATGGATATATATACTTAATCAAGCATAAGTCAGAAACCTTTGAAAAGTTCAAAGAGTTTAAACAAGAAGTGGAGAATCAATTGGGCAGGAAGATCAAGATGCTCAGATCTGATAGAGGTGGTGAGTATCTTAGTATCAAGTTCCACGACTATCTCAAGGAATGTGGAATTGTTTCACAATTGACACCTCCTAGGACACAACAACTTAATGGTGTGGCTCAGAGGCGTAATCGAACCTTGTTGGACATGGTTCGTTCCATGATGAGTCGGGCTTCACTTCCAATCTCATTTTGGGGGTATGCCTTAGAGACTGCCGCCCATATTCTTAATCTAGTCCCAACAAAGAAGGTTGCCAAAACACCTCACGAGATATGGACAGGGAAGGTTCCCTCATTGGCACATATCAAGGTTTGGGGTTGTGAAGCATTCGTAAGACGAGAGACTCACGAAAATCTTGAACCTCGAAGTGAGTGATGTATTTTCATCAGTTACCCAGAGAAATCCTTTGGATATCTATTCTACAGACCTAGTGTTTGAGGTTCCTTCACCGCTCGATTCTTGAATCTCTTCAAGATCAAATGTACTCCCACTGTCCCCTTGGCATATGAGTCCCCTCTCACGGAAAACTCCTCTCCTTTCTACGAAGACCACATTATCACTTCCAATCTCATTTTGGGGGTATGCCTTAGAGACTGCCGCCCATATTCTTAATCTAGTCCCAACAAAGAAGGTTGCCAAAACACCTCACGAGATATGGACAGGGAAGGTTCCCTCATTGGCACATATCAAGGTTTGGGGTTGTGAAGCATTCGTAAGACGAGAGACTCATGAAAATCTTGAACCTCGAAGTGAGTGATGTATTTTCATCAGCTACCCAGAGAAATCCTTTGGATATCTATTCTACAGACCTAGTGATAATGTGGTCTTCGTAGAAAGGAGAGGAGTTTTCCGTAAGAGGGGACTCATATGCCAAGGGGACAGTGGGAGTACATTTGATCTTGAAGAGATTCAAGAATCGAGCGGTGAAGGAACCTCAAACACTAGCACTCAACCTAAGGAAGAGATTCATGTTGAACCAGTTGACGAAGCGTTACCTCTTAGACGTTCCAGTAGAGTTAGCGTTCCACCTGTATTATATGGTTTCCATATAACTGCAGAAGGTGATACGTTTATTAGTGATAGTACACTGATAAATTTGGATAAATCTTATAACTATAAGGAAGCCATGGCGGGCCCTGACTCTACCAAATGGAAAGAGGCAATGGACAGCAAGATCCAGTCCATGTATGACAATCAAGTTTGGAACTTGGTTGACAATGTACCAGGTCGAAAAACAGTTGGGTGCAAATGGATCTTCAAGAAGAAGACCGACATGGATGGAAACATACACACGTTCAAGGCACAACTGGTTGCGAAGGGCTTTACTCAAACCCCAGGGGTTGACTATGATGAGATCTTCTCACCAGTGGCCAAGATCAAGTCTATTAGGGTTATGTTAGCCATCGCTGCGTTTCATGATTATGAAATTTGGCAGATGGATGTCAAAACCGCTTTCCTTGATGTTTACATGTGTCAGCATGAGGGTTTCGTGGATGCTAAATACCCCAATAAAGTGTGCAAGCTTGAGAAATCCATTTATGGATTAAAGAAAGCATCTCGCAGATGGAATCTTTGTTTCGATGAGAAAGTCAAAGATTTTGGTTTCTCTAGGAGTAAGGATGAGTCCTGTGTGTATGTCAAAGCTAGTGGGAGTATAGTTAGCTTTCTAGAATTGTATGTTGAGGACATACTAATCATAGGAAACGATGTTCCAACCTTGCAGGAGGTTAAGTCCTGGCTTGGGAAGTGTTTCGCTATGAAGGATCTACGGGAAGCTGCTTATATTCTAGGGATAAAGATCTTGAGAAATAAAAGTAAGAGACTAATAGGACTTAGTCAAAGTACTTACTTGGATAAGATGCTAAAACGTTTTAGCATGGAGAATTCGAAGAAAGGGGAGTTACCTATCCAAAGCAATACTAAACTGAGTAAGACTCAGAGTCCGAGTACCGATGCAGAGATAGCAAAAATGAGTCGAGTTCCATATTATTCCGCCATTGGCTAGATCATGTACGGTATGACATGTAGTCGCCCTGATGTGGCTTTTGCATTGAGCATGGTAAGTCGATATCAAGGGAACCCAGGTAAAGCTTATTGGATAGCATTTAATAACATTCTTAAGTATTTGCGAAGGACTAAGGACTGGGTTCTTGTGCTTGGTGGCAGTGATGACTTAAGAGTCATAGGGTATAGTGATGCTAGCTTTCAGACCGACAGAGATAACTTCTGCTCTCAGTCGGGCTGGGTGTTTACCCTTAATGGAGGAGCATTGACTTGGAAAAGTTTCAAGCAGGAGACCGTGGCTGATTCAACATGCGAACCAGAGTACATAGCAGCGAGCGAAGCGTCAAAGGAGGCTATATGGTTGAAGAACTTCATTGGAGACCTTGGAGTTGTACCAGCCATAATGGAGCCCATGGAGATTTTCTTCGATAATGAAGGAGCGGTTACCTTAACCAAGGAACCAAGGGATCATGGTAGATCCAGATACATCGACAGAAAATACCACTTCATCAGACATCAGGTAGAAGAAGGACTCCTCGTCGTCAAGATGGTATCGTCAGAAGAGAATCCTGCAGATCCCCTCACAAAGGGTCTGAGTAGGATTAAGCACGTTCAGCATGCAAGGAGCATTGGTCTGAAGGACTATATTAGTTTTAGTGATTAGATAGATATTGTAGAAACTTGTAACATTATAAATGTAATTAACATTTGATGATTAAGTAATGGAAGATTTATTTATGAGTAAAGATTACTATCTTTTGTCAATTGTTTATTTTGTGTTTCACTTTTGCATGTTTTACTTCCTGAATAATTGGATTGTTCAAATTATCCACATTCGATCATACTTTGGAAGTAAGTAAGGAAATAAGATTGTCATGAATTGGCTTGTAGATTGTCTAAGTGCTTAGACATAGCAAAAGTTTGCTGCAACGCTCATGAGTACTCCTGAAATAGGATTTGAGTATTGGATTAAACCCACGCTCATTTGAATCACTTCATGGAATTTATCACAAGTGATTGTGAGATGATAATATCGTATAATCTTTAAACCGAGATATATGAGTTGTTGTTTACGAGTTGGTTGTGCATTGATGATGCGTAAACGCATAAGTAACTTGATGTTATAAAGCGTATTATTGTGTACGATTTAATGAGTAAATAGTACAAGCATATAATTCAAAGTTTATATGTTCCTTTTATCCCAAGGGGTAAAAGCGATATCTTGGGCCCCTCGATGATTTTGTGTTGACTTATGTGTCGGGCCTGGTCAGGACTAAATTGATATGTTCAGTTAAGTTTGTTGTCAAACAAATTAGAAATCGGGAAACAAACTGTTGGACATTGAGAATGATTATGTTCCATGTCTTTGTCCACATGATATCTTGCAGAACGGAGGATTATATGATCCCTTATATTAAGGACACACAACTGATTAGGTCAGAGTTCGATATCAGCTTTTGAGAGCTACGATTGCTGGTCAAATTTTGGAGTCATAATTGCATCTATAGTTATTAGACTTATCCAAGTAGGAGACTGTTGGATTAGGTGAGTAAGCCCATAACTATAATTGGTGTGTACTTGATTTGATAGTAGCATGGTCCTTTTGGATTGTCTTCACACTGGCATCTAGACAGGATGACTATTGGAGAGAGAGGTTGAGTTTATTATTTGGAATAATAAATTTGTGCATAAATATGAATTATTAATATGTTATAAGAATAATATATTAATTAGGAATCATATTATTAATTAGTATTTAATCAGAAATTAATTTGGAATTAATTTTTGGATTAAAGGAACTGATTGAAATGCAGAGACTGTTTTGTAATTGTTTGATAGTTGAGGTTTTGGGCCATTGGATCACCCTTATTAGGGAGGGCCAAAAATCCCTAGAAGGTTCTAGATATTTTCGTCCAAGCCCTAAGGAAGGGGTCCATGGACTTTCTTAGGCCCTAGGCTAAGGAATTAGGGTTTACACCTCAAAACCCTAGCTAACCTCAAGTCTAAATAGACCCCTTGGCCTCTTGAATTCATGCACCCTATGGAAACCCTAGAAGAGCCGAATTTCTGAGCAAGTTACTCCTCTCTCCTCTCTCTCATATTCATCCTCTTTCCCTAGTGTGTTTGTGAGCCATTAGAGGTACTATGCTTGTGGTACTTGTTCTCAAAAGCAAGAATCTTCAACTTTTGGTTGTTATTACTATATAACAACAAAGGTATGTGATCTAATCTTTGTAGATTTCCAATTATTAGATGCATATTAGGGTATTCCTTTTGTATTTAATGCTTGTGTGTCTAATAGAGAAAACATAGATCCAATCTAGGGTTGCATGCACACATAGGATTGTTTGTATAAAACATATCAGGAAGGATCGAGGCTTAAGTGATTGGACTCTTCGATTAGGTTGTGATATAATTCTAATTTAGGGTTCATTGTATCATTGTTCAGTGTGTGGTTCCGGACTGTTAGGCGAGTAGCTTTTGTGTTCAGCAGACTGAGGTGAGTCTTCTCACTACACTCATGGGTCGAAGGCATCAAGGCCAACCCATTAATTGATATGAAATGTTTTAGTCATGGAATATGTAATGGTTGATATTTGATCTATATGTGAATTATGTGAAGACCATGGGAGGAGCCCATGGCATTTGGCAAGACCATGGGAGGAGCCCATGGCTTGGGGATATAAGACCATGGGGGTAGCCCATGACATTCCATATGAAGACCATGGAGGGAGTCCATGGCAACCTTATATGTATGTGTGCATGACATTATATGATTATGTGTTTTATGTGTTTTGGGAAACTCACTAAGCGTGTGCTTACAGTTTTGTTGGGTGTTTCAGGTACTTCTAGCTCTAAGGACAAGGGCCCGACTTGATGGTGTGGCATGCATTCTCCAATATTTCCGCATTTAGTATTTGATACTCTGATTTTTAAAACACTCTGGTTATGTAATGGGGTTTTGGAAACAATTTTGGTTGGTATCTTTAATTAAGTAAATGAAATTTTTTCTATAAAAGCTGGGCTAGTGGCATTTGTACTTCCATGAGAAATTCAAAAGGTATTTATTTCTAGAAGTCCAGTTGATTTCTGAGTACCTGTCAAAGCTAGTGGGAGCATAATTATTATACCTGGTATTGCATGTTGATAATACTATCGATAAGGAACAATGTCTCTAATGTACAAGTTGCAAAAGTTGGGAACTGTTACGCTATAGTGGACATAAGGGAGATGACACTCATACTTCTTTACGTATCTAAAGGTTTAGATTGTATAGTTTAATAGAACTTCGTCAAGGGCACATATGAATAGCATGTTGAAATGCTTCAACATTGGAGATTCTATATATGGAAATATTATAACAAGAAATTGAATAGATATTGGACCCTTGTAATATTGAATCGAGTTCCATATGCTTTGGATATAGGATCGATTACATGTGTTATAATATTTGTTTATTCTAATTTTTAAAATTCTCTGAGCATTGTGAGAAAAAAGGACGAGAATTTTAAGTGACTAGAGTTATTGAACAAAATGTCAAGAACATTCTGAGGTTTACTGAAGATTGGTTGTTTGTGGACAGTTGGAAGTATGGTATTGTTTTGGAAGAACCATAGTGACATGTTTTGGATCGAGATGATTCTTGGTCAGAATTGATGGTCATATGGGAATATGGAAATGATTCCATAACGGGAGATGTGTATATGGAAATGTCTCCATAATAAGAGTTGGCTATAAAATCTACATGTGAGTTGGAAACTTTAATGTATGAAAGGTGTTCAAGGAGTGTACATTGAATTTGAGACCTCATTACCCTAGAATTGTTTCTAGTAACAAAGTTCGAGTGGAATATTCTGTAATATCAGAGACTCTATCTTTGAGACTTTAGAATCTCGATATCACAAGAGATCAATGCATGTAAAGTTGGAATTCCACCACATCTTGGATAGCAATAAGAATTTAGAATCGTGAATTGAGTATCATTGGACTATTGTCTAATCGATCTATTCATAAAGGATAGACCATCGAGAGGCATAGTATGCATGTTTAGGACATGGCATGACTGATGTTATCTAATTCAAGTGGTTAGTTGATTACTTTAAATATTATACAATGAATAAATTCATAATTGTTATGATGATTAAATAATAGAGATTTATTTATGATCGATGGGTATGATTCCATAGTTAATTAATTTATTATTGTGTTTCACTTTACATGTTTACTTCCTTGGGTAATTTAAATATTATTCAAAATTCCACAGTCGTTCATACTTTTGGAAGTAAGTAGTGAATTAAGATTGTCATGAAATGATTGTAGATTGTCGACTGAGGTTAAGACATTTCAATTGGAATTGGTACAATATTCCTGAGTACTTTTAAAATAGAGATTTTAAGTATTGGATAAACCCACGCTTAGAGATTACTTCATGGATCTCGTCATAAGTAATTTTAAGACAATAATATATTTTATTCTTAAATAGAGATATATAGTTCATAGTTTACAGATCAGTTGTGCATTGGTTTATTCAAATACATCTCGTAACTAGGTGTTATAAAGGGTTATTCCATGTGTGATTTGATGTGTGAATTGTGAGACTATGTAGTCAAAGTAATTCGTTTCTTTTGCCCTAACACGAAAAGTGATATCATTAGGCCCATTGATGATTTGATGTTGACTATATAGTGTTGGGCCAAACCAAGACTAATTTAGGTGCTCCATTAGAAGTCCAATAAAGTCTTTACAAATCAGGAAATCGGGAAACATAATTTTAGACAATGACATTGATTTTGATCCATGTCTCATGTCCATATGATATCTTGAAGAACAAAGGAATAGCTGATCACTTATCTTAGGGCCAACAACTGATTTGAATCAGATTTCGGCAATAGCTTTGGAAAGCACTCTTTGCTATTTATTTCAATGTCTATACTTACAACTGTAGTTACAGACATATACAAGTGGGAGACTGTTGGATTAAGGTGTCTAATCCAATAACTAAATTGGTATATTCTTGAATTAGAAGCAAATTCTTTTTTGGGTTTCCCTCAAAACTAGTAACTAATTAGAATGATAGTTGGAGATAGAGGATAATTTGTTAGTTTATTATACGAATAATAAACTAATTAGAAATGAAAATATATGATTTATTAATATATTATATGATTAATATATTAAATGGAAATACTAATTATTAATTGATTAATTAGAATTAATTTGGATTTAATTCTAGGATTAATTAGAATCAATCGTTCATGGACTCTTTGGTTTCCATGTGAGTTTCCTTAAGCAAGTATAAATAGGACACCATGGGTGCCTATTTCCGTCCAACATTTACTTTCTTTCATAGAGCTGAATTTATGCTCAAGCCTCGTCTCTCCTCAAGTCTTCTTACTTTTGGGTACAAACCATTAGAGTCATCCAGTCTTTTGGTGCCAGCTTTCCAAGATCTAGAAGAAGGATTCTACTTTGATTATTTACAATAATAATCACAAGGTATGTAACATTTAATTTTATGTATGAATTTCGATCTCATAGCCTCTCTCCTAGGGTTTTCTTGATATTCATTGTTAAATGTTATCAATAGAGAAAACATAGATCATTTCTAGGTTGCATGTGAACTTAAGGGTTTAAGTGTTTTTCCGCCACATGTAATTTTTGTTTATAATCTAGAAATCCCATCAATTTTATCATTCTCATTTGTCACTTGGAGTTTTCTATGTGTGTTAGAATAATAAATATGTAAGGTTTAATTCATTTGAAAGATCCATTACAGGAAACCTTAGCTTAATTTGGCAATTTTGATGATCTAAACTTTTTGTTGTGTAACCATAGAACTTCTCCTATTTAGAATTGTTCATTTGCACTTAAATTATATCTTAGCATACCTTAAGATTTGATTCTTTTTAATACTTAGTTGGCTTGTACTTTAAAGTGGTTTCATATTAGAATGAGTCAAACTACTTACTTCATACCAAACCAAAATAACAACTTGAATGTAAATCTTGTGTTCCGTTGTAGTGATTTTACAATAAATTGTATCAACAGAACATGTTTGTGTGGATTGCAGCAAACGCAAATATGTTCATCTATGAACATATGTTCATTTATAAACATACTCATAACTAAACATATATATTTCTTCAAAACTTACTAATATTACGTGTAGTTGGCCCTGAGGTTTGTAATATTCTGTAACTTTCATAATTTCGTTTGTCTTTCATGGCTTACATATTAATATGCATGTAATACGTGAAGCTCATGCTTTAATAATTAATTTTTTAGCGTCTAGAGGAATCAAACACAAATTATGGGAGTTTCTTTCCAAATCAATGTAACTTCCAAATCCATATCTCTTTACTAGTAATTGGGTTATTTCTATTTTCATCACTCTCTTTGGTCCAATATCGGAGGCCAAATTTGATGAATCGGCGACCATATTGAAGAATTTACAAATCCTTATCCCTTTAATAGTAATTAGGTTGTTGTTTTAATTCATCATTTATGAATGTATTCTATTCATGCTTTGTAAACTTGTAAATTTAAGCTTATATAATATGAATTTATGTTCATTTATAAGCATTTGTTCATATATTTACATATGTTCATCTATGTTCATCTATGAACATTTATGTATTTCATCATTTAAGAACATTTGCAATTTGCATGTTTTTTTCTTTTTAAATTCATATACATTTATGAACATTTTATGCTTGTAATCTAATGTATTTTCAAGTCCATAATCATTTATGAACATATGTTCATTTATGAACATGGATTGAAGCAAAACTGGATACTAGGCATTTGGTTTTAATTATTTAAGTTTTAGTGGTTTTGACAATCTTACCCTTTTATCTTACATCTAATATTAGCTCACAGTTACGAAGGTGGTTATATGGTTAGGTGATATAATTTGGTTATGTGATGAACACACCTATATATATATATATATATATATATATATATATATATATATATATATATATATATATATATATGTGTGTGTGTGTGTGTGTGTGTGTGTGTGTGTGTGTGTGTGTGTGTGTAAGTTCTTTTGAGAACCAAAAAAAATTTGTGAGAACTTGAGAACTCCTAATCTGCACATTATTTTTCAACACCAAAACCATCAGTACTAACAAAATGCAACGTCTAAGCCATATCTAGGCTCAAAAAACAGATTTGATGATTTTTTTTTTTGAAAAATGTTCATATATATGCATTGTTGATGCATGCATGCATATCTGCGTTCGCAGTCCATATGACTGCATTCATATATATGCATGCATGCATATATATGAACATTTTTCAAAAAAAAAATCGTCAAATCATTTTTGTTTTGATCCTAGATATGGCGTAGACTCTGCATTTCGTTAATATTTGTGGTTTTGGTTTTGAAAAACGATGTGTGGATTAGGAGTTCTCAAGTTCTTATAAATCTTTTGGTTAGGACGATAACTCAACCCTATATATATATATATATATATATATATATATATATATATATATATATATATATGGAAAAAATTCTTTGAGATCATTAACGTTTTTGAAACATTAGGATAAAAAGTCAACCATTAAATTAGAGGATGGTACCATGCTAAAATGGATGCACATGTACCTAATAGAAAAATCCACATAATTAATTTTTCTCTTTTTTTTAAAAAAAATTTACACCTTAATTTTTATCGAAAAAAAACTAAAAATACCAAAATTCATAATTTTTCGTTGTTTATAAAAAGACATTCATATTGATATATAAAGTTTTTATGGTTTTTTAAATGTCCATATTCGTGATGTGCACAATGCACATTTGTATATTTACATGTAAAATGTGTACATATACACATCACTCGAAAAAAGTGTTTTTTTTATTTCAACGATTCATCTTATATAACAATGTCTTTGCATATTAGTATGTTTTTTGAAATTGAAAAATTTTCACAGTTGTGCATATTTGATACGGGCACATATGCACATTTCTGTTTGTGCATACATACATATTTTTTTGTGCACACATGCATTATTTATATGTAAAATATGCCCATACGCATATTTACGTTTTTTTACATGTTGATAGTGGAAGTACACATGTATATTTGTGTTTGTACAATTAAAATGTGAAGATAGATATCTCATTCGAAGAAAATGTTTTTAAATTTTTTTTCCAATAAATGACATATATAGCAATGTCTAACCATATTAATACACTTTTTAAGAAATGGAAAAAGTTCATAAATATGCATGTGTATATTACATATCAAGACACGTTTTAAAAAAAATGGAAAAAGTTTATAAATATGCATGTGTATAATTGTGATGTGCACATATGCATATTTTTGTTTGTACACACATTTATTGTTTATATGTAAAATGTACGTATATGCACATCATTCGAGATAGAAAAATGAATAATGATTTGAAACGTTAGATGGAGTGAAGATCCCTTTAGGCATCTCCAAACCTTTGTAGGTTTCCAAGCTCCTTGCTTTACGCTTCAATGACGATAGATCTAAGCTTTTCTCCCTTTTTCTTCTTGTGTGACCAAGTTATAAGGGAATGATTCCATAAAGTTGGCAGCTTTATGGATCCTAGAGGTCCCTTTGTGATCATATGTTATAAAACTGATGTTCCATGGTAAATGTTTATCATATGAATGATTTTGAATCCTTCTTATCACTCTTTTAGACCTAAAATAGAGGAGACATGCATTGGACATGCATGTCGATAAAGAAGCTGACTTTATGGCTCTTGGGGTAAATGAAAACCCTTCTGGAAAGTTTGGGCATGTGTCCTTTGTGATTAAGGACTTAATGGTTGTGTTGTACTTATTCTATGAACCTTAGAACCTAGGTTTAGAGATCTTGTATTAATGGAGTGTTTTGATGTATAAACTTGGAGACTTTACCCATCAAGACGTTAGGAAGGTGTAGATCCAGGATTTTGAGCCCTTGAAAATGATTTAAAAGCAACTTAACTTGAATAAGTTATTCAAACTGGTCCCCACGACGTGGCACTAGGCCGCCACAACGTGGCGAATAGGGATCAGTTGAATGATTTGTCGTTTCGTGTCCACGGCATGGCCAAGGAAGGCCACGACTTGGAGAGTTGCTAATGGAATTTTGACTTTGTCTTTGACCATTGACTCCTTGATCTCAGTTGACTTTTGGTCAACTCTTAGTTTTGGAAGGTGGACTAAGGGTTTACCCTGTTTGAATATCTAGGTGGAATATAGCACCTGTGATTCGGCAGTAAGAATAGTACCAGTTGATTATCGTCTGAGAGGTGAGTCTCTTCAATGTACTTTTGGGTCGAATGCACCAATGACGGCCCAATGGTTTATGTCTGTTAGATGCTAGTTGTCTTTATAACTCTTGCATGTATTTGTATATATGTCGGGAAGGGCCTTATGTTGGGTAGGGCCCAATGTATATATCGGGTGGGGCACGGTACTTGTATGGTATGTGGTATTTTTTGGAACTCATTAAGCTTTGTGCTTACGGTTTTATGTTTATGATTTCAGGTACTTCTGGTTCTAAGGGGAAGAGCTCGACCTGATTGCATCCCATCCGCCAGGATTCTACATTTATGATATGATTTGTACTTTGATTACTATTTTATACATTTTCATACTTTGATGGGTTTTGAAATTAATTATTGGTGGTTTTGTTGGGCTTAAAAACAAAAAAATTACTTAGTATTTTTGGGATGTTACAAGTTGGTATCAGAGCCTTGGTTTGAGGGACTCGGTCGGGTGTGTCTGAACTCAAATTGAGGAATTGGTATTCTTTTTAAAATAAAATGAATTTTCTAAAAGACTTTTATAAAGAAAAGGGGGTGTGATGCGTGCAATCAACCGAGCTCAAGTAAGTATTTCCTAAAATAACAAGATATGTTTATTTGTTTCAGTATGTGTATATATGTATAGAATGCTAGATTAGGGCTAAAGATATGCTCAGGACCACATCATAGGATGCTAGGACAGATGCCTTTATATGCCTGTTGTATGAACCTTTTGAACTGCATGCTAGTATGGATTTCAAATGATTGGTTAGAGTGACATGATTAGGTAGTGCACTAGTTTAGAACTCGATGCTCGAATACTGCTTGCTTTGTTCTTTTAGGAACCTCCACTAGTATCAATTGACTATCAAGTGAATATGCTAGGTTACATGTTACATAAATTAGATAATTTTAGAAGGCTATGTTTAAATCTATTACTCAGCTCTTGTTTGAGTCCAACCATTGTAGTGTAAGACCTTGCAGTCAAAGGATTATCTAGTTCCTGTTGCATGTAATTATATATGTAAGGTAGTTAGTGGGTATTAGTGGGAGTTTCTTCTGTTGCTGATGGCGGAGAGACGTAGGATGGGAATCCTAGGAAAACCTAGGAAGTATGTTAGTGTGCCAAACGCGTAGTTTAACAGAATTGGAGAGTATTTTATAGTGAGGGAGTAACTTAGAGGATTTGGGGTGGTTCTTGAGGAAAGTACAAATAGGTGTGGAAGGTAGTATTGGGCCCGTACTACTGAAAGCACAAGATTTGTACTCGAAACAAGGGAAGTCACGAGGATACTAAGGAACTTGCTAAGTGTGGAATATTCTTCGAGTGTTTTCCAATGGTTGCATTTTTTACTTTCAGTATGGTGGTCAGTCGAGGTGGTTCATGTCCTGGTGAGGGATCAGATTCGGGCTCTGGAGCTGGACACTTGGATGATCAGATGCGAGAGTTCATTTCGTCAAAGATCAGTCGCATTATTCTGGAGTAGACTCATGTGATCTTTGGTACGATCAAGGAGGGAATTATGGAGATGTTGGATGGGCGTCTGAGCGCATTCTGTACTGAGATTGTAACTATGGTAGGTGCACATTCTCTGACCTTTTGAGAGTTTCGTTATGTGGTGCTCTTGAGTTCTTTGGGAAGAAGGACCCCATTGTCAGCATGCGATTATTGGCGGACATCACGAATGCTTTTGTGACTAGCTTCTGCGATGATGGGTTTTACATGTATTAATGCAAATAAATCCTTAACACTGAAGGGTAAATGCAACTTCAAGATCTAAGTCATAACACTATTGATGTAACATTCTATTGAACAAAAAAACCCTAGAAAAACCCTAGGTATTTCGAAAATCAGAATAAAGTTTAGGGTTTACATACCTTGTTGATTGTTGTAGTCAACAATCAAGAATCCTTTCTTCTTTAATTTGGAAGCTAGCACTATAAGTATCGTACCTCCAATGGTTCACATCCAACCCTAGCAACAAGAAGCACTTTAGAGAGGAGAGGGCATGTGAAATTTTCGGCTATCTCTTGACAAGGAGGAGTGGCCGAAAATTTAAGCCCAAATGGTCCTTTTATAGTGTAACTTGGAAACCCTAGATAACCCTAATTTGAATAAAATACTATTAATTCAAATTGGTAATTATCCAGCTTCTTATTTATCTGCAAAGAATATTCCAGATGCCCTAGAATACCCTAATTTCGTCCAACCCTTCCAAGGAAGATTTTGGAACCTCTCTTGTTCAACTATTGAATAATTACACTTTAACTCTTGCACTTTTAATTAATACAATTAATCCCAAAACTAATTCCAATTAATTTCTGATTAATTATTAATTAAATATCACTATTTCTAATTAATATACTATTTTCATAGCATATTAATAAATTCATTTATTGCTATTTGTCAATCACATAATAAATCAATAATCAGTCTCTCTCTCTAAAAGTCGTCATTTTCAATTATTAGGTTTGAGGGCAACCCAAAATGACTTTGCTAATAATTCAAGATTATACTAATTTACTTATTGGCTTCGACACCTAATCCAATAGGTGGTTCTGGTTGTTTCAAGTGTGGAAAGGCCGGTCACTACAACAAGGATTGCACCGCCACCACCACTACCACCCATGGATCGAGTACGTGTATCATGGGTTCATCGGGGTTGTGTGTTGGAGTTATTTCATGAGCGATATCCAATTGATTTGGTTTCTATACCACTGCGTGAGAGGAAGGTGATCGTCGGTATGGATTGGTTAAGCCCAAATAGGGTGATGATTGTTTGTGGGCACCAGTTAGTTTGGGTTCGAACCCCAAGTGGGGGAGAACTAGTTATTCATGGTAAGGATGTCTAGTGTGAACCCGCTCTCTCTTCAGCTGTGAGGGTTAAGAGGTATATTCAGCATGGTTGTTTGAGCTTTGTGCCTTATGTATTAGATACCAGCGAGGATGGAAAGAGGTATATTTAGCAGGATTGTTTGAGCTTTGTGGCTTACGTATTGGATACCCTAATCTGAATAAAAAACTATTAATTCAAATTGGTAATTACCCAGTTTCCTATTTATCTGCAAGGAATATTTTAGATGCCCTGGAATACCCTAATTTCGTCCAACCCTTCCAATGAAGGTTCTGGAACCTCTATTGTTCAACTATTGAACAAATACACTTTAAGCCTTGCACTTTTAATTAATAAAATTAATCCTAAAATTACTTCCAATTAATTTCTGATTAATTATTAATTAAATATCACTATTTCTAATTAATATACTATTTTCATAGCATATTAATAAATTCATTTATTGCTATTTATCAATCACATAATAAATCAATAAATCAGTCTCTCTCTCTCTCTCTCTCTCTCTATATATATATATATATATATATATATATATATATATATATATATATATATATATATATATATATATATCTAAAAGTCACCATTTTTCAATTACTAGGTTTGAGGGCAACCCAAAAAGACTTTTCTAATAATTCAATATTATACTAATTTAGTTATTGGCTTAGACACCTAATCCAACAGTCGCCCACTTGAATAAGTCCAAAACCAAAATTATTGGTATAACTTCTAAATTAAACAACAAAGAGTGCTTCCATAACAACTATCGAACTCTGATTTGAACAGATAGCGGTCCTAAGATAAGTGATCAAATATTCCTCCGTTCTTCTGGATATCATATAGACATAAGACATGGGTTATAATCAATCTAATTATCCAAGTTTTGTTTCCTGATTTCTTGATTTGTGATGATGACATAAGACTTCAAATTGAACACATGAACTAAAACATGGTTGGGCCCAACACTATAAGTCAACACCAAATCACCGATAGGCCCAAAGATATCATGTTTCCCGTTAGGGTAAAAGGAAGTAATAAACTTAGACTTATATGCTTGTATCATTTACTCATAAAATCATACATGACATTGCGTTTTATAACATCATGTTACTGATGCATTTTCGGAACACCAATGCATAACCGACTTGTAAATTAAAACTCATATATCTCCATTTCGAGAATATAAGATATTACCGTCTCAGAATTACTCGTGATATAATCCATGAAGTAATTCTCTGAGTGTGGCTTTATCCAATACTTAAATCTCCATTTCTAAGTACTCATGAATGTTGTAGCAATACAATTGCTATGTCTAAATTCCTTAGACAATCTACAATCCAATTCATGAAAGTCTTAATTCAATACTTACTTCCAAAGTATGAGCGACGATGGAATTTGAATAATTAAATTATTTGGGAAGTAAAACATGCAAAACGAAACACAAGTATAAATAATTGAAAAAGGCAGTAAAAATACTCATAAATAATCTCTATTATTTATTCACCAAAAGTCAATTACATTTATTTTGTTACAATTTTCAACCTAATCATCTAACTACTAAAACTAATATCAACTCTCAAACCAATTATCCTAGCATGCTTATTATGTTTAATCTTACTCAGAGGCTTCGTCCTGAATGGTTGGAATTACTCATAGATCTCCGATAAAGTTTTTCAGCCAAGCCGCTTCCTTTGATGCTTCACTTGCCGCTATGTACTATGATTCGCAAGTAGAGTCAGCCACTCTATCTTCCTTGGAACTTTTCCAAGTAACTGCTCCACCATTTAAGGTAAACACCCAGCCATATTGAGAATGAAAGTTGTCTCTATCTGTCAGAAAGCTTGCATCACTATACCCAATCACTCTCAACATATCACTACCTCCAAAGACTAGAATCATATCCTTTGTTCTTCACAGATACTTGAGAATATTCTTTACTACTGTCCAATGAGCTCTGCCAAAGATTTCCCTAATATCGATTGGCCATGCTTAAAGCAAAGGAAACATCATGGAGAGTACATGTCATAGCATACATGATCGATCCTACAACAGAAACATAAGGGAATCGACTCATATCAGCCATCTCCTCATACGTATTGGTGCTTTGAGTCTTACTAAATTTGGCATTGCTCTAAATAGGTAGCTCTCATTTCTTGGAATTTTCCATACTAAACCGTTTTAGTAACTTGTCCAAAGTATGTACTTTGACTAAGTCCAATTAGTCTTTTCTTTCTATCTCTCAAAATTCTTATCCCGAGAATATAGGCAGCCTCTCCTCGATCCTTCATAGCAAAACACTTTCCAAGCCAAGATTTTACTTCTTGCAAGGTTGTAACGTCGTTTCCTATAAGTAGTATGTCATCAACATACAATACTAGAAAACTTAGTATACTCCCACTGGCTTTGACATATACACAAGACTCATCTTCACTTCTAGAGAAACTAAATTGTTTGACTTTCTCATGGAAGAGAAGATTCCAGCTGCGAGATGCTTGTTTCAATCCATAAATGGATTTCTCAAGCTTACACACTCTATTGGGAAAATTTGCATCAACAAAACCCTCTGGCTGACTCATGTAAACATCCTCAACCAACTTCCCACTAAGGAAAGAGGTTTTGAAATCCATATGCCAAATTTCATAATCATGAAAAGCGGCTATGGTGAGCATTATCCTAATAGATTTTATCTTACCTACCGGTGTGAAGTTCTCAGCATAGTCAATCCCTGGGGTTTGAGAAAAGATCTTTGCAACCAGTCGTGCCTTGAATGTGTGCACATTTCCATCCATGTCGATCTTCTTCTTGAAGATCCATTTACAACCAAATGTCTTCTGACCAGGTTCTTGATCAACCCACTTCCAAACTTGGTTCTAATACAAGGACTTGATCTCGTTGTCCATTTCCTCTTTCCATTTGGTAGGCTCAGTACCTGCCATTGCTTCCTTGTAGTTAGTTGGCTCATACAAATTTATTAGTGTTTGATCACTGATAAACGTATCACCATCTAACGTTATATGGAAACCATAGAACGTTGGTGGCATGCTAACTCTACTGGAACGACGAAGAGGTAATGAATTGTCAACTGGATCAACTGGAATTTCTTCCTCTGGTTGAGTGTTAGTGTCTTCTAAGGTTTCTTCATTAGTTGACTCTTGAATCTCTTCAAGGTCAATTGTGCTCCCACTGTCCTCGTTTCGTATGAGCTCTCTCTTGTGAAAGATTCCTCTTCGAGCTACAAAGACCACGTTTTCACTAAGTATGTAGAAAAAGTATCCAAAGGACTTATGTGGGTAGCCAATGAAAATACATGTCTCACTTCTGGCTTCTAGCTTGTCATGAGTCTCTGTCACACCCCCAAACCTAGGATGGCGGAAACGTCCGGGGGTGGAGGACTTCATGTATAGTAACATAACAACGAGTATAATAGTAATCAAAGTAGATACAACCATCATAAATACAATCGAGAATGTTACATAGTTTCATGAGTTACATGTTTCAAAATCGATTACAATATAATGATAAAATGGATTGTATAACGTTGTAGCGTTCCATCCTCAAAAGCTGGTAGTCACCGGTTTTTATTGATTACCTGAGAATACAAGTAATTTTGAAAGGGCGTCAACATTTAAGTTGGTGAGTGCATAAGCTTTTGTATATAGAGTTGAAAACCTTTCTTTGTAAATGTAGTGTAGGTTCAAGAAAAATCCAATATTTTCCTTATAAAATGAGTTGCAGTCTTAAGACTCAAAGACCGAAATATACAAGTATTTTCCATACTTATAATAGTGTATACAGTTTTAATTAAATGAAACCCCTTTTGAACGTAGAAATTCCCGTAAACTATATGCGTCTTTATTTCCCTATGTGAGTTATTATAACCATACTATTGACATAGTGACTTGTGACGACGTTCTTCAGGCGTCGGACTGTTATGACATTTGTCACCCCAGACCTGCCGGTCTAGCTGTTGCAAGAAGCTTAGGTGTGGGTTGTCAATCCCAATATAGATCTATATACAAGTATCACGATCTCCCTACAAGAGACTCTGATTATAACTACATGATTTTAACCAGTACTCTAAGAGTACCATGAAGTAGTACCTCACAACCTGATTTAACGAGTTTACGTGTAGTGTGAGTGAAAAACTCTATTTGTAGTGTAAACGGAACCTTTCATAGTGAGCTGGTAGTGTGGTGAACCATAAACTATACCTATTATAGTTTATCATATATGTTTGTAGTGAATGAAAACCCTTATGATGAATGATTAATTCTGTTTCATGCAAGTAAACTAACATGAAACACAATCAAGATGTAGTTATTATTGTTATACACTTTGCTCAGCATGTTACAGAGTGTTAATAAATTTGTCAACTGTTTTTGCTAGTTTTAACCTTTCTGTCACTGACTTTAGAAAAATCATAGAAAAATCTCCGAAAGTTGAAAACTAAATCCGTAAACTCTGGAGGATCAGAAAATGTGTCTAACCAGTGCGAAAATGTCCATCTACACAGACTGGTCCGAAATCTTTTCTGAAATGATAGACAGTTTTGTAAAAATTGTCATAAATTGTAGAAAAAGCGTATGAACGTGTGAAAGTAGTCATTTGAAAGGTATAAACCTGAAATAAATGCATATTGAACAGTTTTGAAAAATATTAAGTTTAAGAAGGTCAAAATAGTCCGAGAATGGACCCTAACTTTTCTGTTGAAAGCTGTTGGTTGTGTTAGAATATGTTTTTGGTGTTGTACTTGTATTCTCCCCCTTAAAACTTGAAGAAAACGTAAAAAAAAATAGGGGTAGAACTCACCTTCTGTGATTTCTTGAAGAATAGAAGGTTGGAGATGAAGAGCTTCAAGTTAAGAACACTTAAAGGATTGCTTGGTGATTTGGAGATCCTAAGAACAAATATGTGAATATTTGTGTAAATGATCACGATTTGAGTGACGGAATGTAGAATATTTAAGAGTAAAATGAAGAACTTACCAAGAGTGGGGGAAAGAGCTCGAGACTTCCTGGGAAAGTTTGAGTTCCAGAGAGTGAGAGAGAGAGAGCGAAAGAGAAAGAGAGAGAAAAGTTTGATTTTGGAGGAAGTAAATAAGATTTCATAGGGGAAGAGTAGAGAATCTAATGATTGGATTTGGTCAAGGGTAAATCTAATGGAGTGTTGAAGAAAGATATTGATTTGATTAGGTAGGATGTAAATAGTGCCGTAAAGTTGTCATATAGTTGGTATGAGGGTGGTTGGTGTCATAACTTTATGAGAAATTCAAAGAGGACCCTTATGTACTCTTGATATTTTATCCTAAGTAAAAATATGATATTAAATAAATCTACAAAATGGGGATAAAATATGAGTTTGGAGGGTTTAAAATGTTACAATTATGAATTTGGTGAAAATTCCACGTTAAAAACGTCAAAAACAGGCTTAAGAAGCGAAAGTGGTCAAAAACCGGGCTTGAGAAGCGAATCTGCGAGGGTGAGAAGGTTGGTCATGAAGGTAAGGTTTGCAGCGAGAGTTGCTGAAGTGAAAGTGGATTCGCGCGAGGGGTCGGCTCCTAAGCGAAGGCGAGGTTCGTTCCGAGAGCAGGGGTTCGAAGCGAACCTTGTCTTCAGAAGCGAACATCCTCAGTTTTTGCCAAGCGAAAGTGTCCGGCGAGAGAGGAGGCTTCGTTCCGAGGGCTAGGGGCGAATCTTACCGGCTAGGTACGGAGGTCCCATCAGAAGCGAAAGTGAGGTTCGCCTCAGGAGGGTTCGCTTCCTGAGAGGGTTTCGTTTCTATTGTGCTGTTTTTTGTATTTTCTTCCCGTTTCAAGGGATTTTCAACTAATTGAAGTATTGGGATGGCCCAAGTGTTTATCAAAACGTTGAGAGAGAGATATGGAAGAGATTTAGGAGATATTAGGGAGATATTTGGGAGAGAGAGGGAGAGATAGAGTGAGAGAGATTGAGAGAGACTTTGCCGATGGCCTTTACTAGGGTTTGGCTACGTAATGCAAGGTTCGTAAACCCCATTATGCCTTGTTATGAGTGTTTTAGGCCCCCAAAGGGTACACAGTAATGTTGTATAGAGTCGTTACATCATTCTCCGTGGTTAAGGTTTAGAATTTTCTGAACATATGAAATTTCCGAGTAATACTTTGTATTTGTGATAGAAAGTTTTACATTAGCAACATAGAGTAAGCCCTATCATAAAAGCACTAGTTGAGTTTAACGGTTTGACTTGTTGACCTGGTTTGACTTTGACTTGACCAGAAATTGACGGTTGTCACATCATCCCCCCATTAGAAGGAATTTCGTCCTGAAATTAGCGTTTCGGCTGGGACTTCAAGGATTGCTGAAAAGATGCGGGTATTTTTGTTCCATCTGATCCTCGCGCTCCCAGGTAAACTCGGGTCCTCGTTTAGCGTTCCATCGGACCTTCACAATGGGAATGTGACTTTTTTTTGTTCTCTTGATCTCCCAGTCCATGATTTCTACCGGTTCTTCTATGAAGTGGAGGCTCTCGTTGATTTCAATCTCGTCAAGAGGGATGACGAGAGTTTCATCGGACAAGCACTTCTTTAAGTTGGACACATGGAAGGTAGGATGTATATTTTTGAGTTCTTGCGGTAATCGGAGCTTGTATGCTACCGGGCCAATCCTGGCGAGGATCTAGAACGGCCCGATATACCTTGGATTGAGTTTCCCACGTTTTCCAAAACGTATCAGTCCCTTCCAGGGTGAGACCTTTAGTAGCACCCGGTCTCCGACCTGGAATTCCAAGGATTTACGTCTGTTATCCGCATAACTCTTCTGTCTGTCTCTAGAAGCCTTTAATCGTTCCCGGATTTGGACAATATTTTCGGTCATTTCTCTTATGATTTTCGGGCCAGTGGGAGTGTTGTTAGGGACTTGTCCCTTAGCTAGTTGTGTGTCACCCACTTCAGCCCAACACATCGGTGATCTGCATTTACGGCCATAGAGGGCTTCGAATGGAGCAACCTTGATACTGGTGTGATAGTTGTTATTGTATGAGAATTCGATAAGTGGTAAATGGGTATCCCACGCTTTACCAAAATCTATCACACAAGCTCTTAACATGTCTTCTAGCGTTTGTATAGTTCTCTCACTCTGCCCGTCGTTTTGTGGGTGGTAGGCTGTACTCATGTCCAACCTAGTCCCCAGAGATTTTTGAAGTGACTGCCAGAATCGTGAGGTAAATCGAATATCCTTGTCGGAGATAATGGATATTGGCACACCATGCAGTCGCACAATCTCCTTAATGTATGTTCTAGTCAGTTTTTCCATCTTGTCGGTTTCCTTTATTGGTAGGAAGTGTGTAGATTTGGTCAACCTGTCAATGATCACCCAAATGGTATCAAGACCACCCGCTGTCTTGGGTAACTTGGTTATGAAATCCATTGTGATTCGCTCCCACTTCCCCTCGGGTATTTCTGGTTGTTGCAACAGGCCTGAGGGCTTTTGGTATTCTACTTTGACCTTGGCGCAAGTCAGACATTTGCTCACAAAGGTAGCAATTTCGGCTTTCATGTTCGGCCACCAATAAAGCTTCTTAAGATCCAGATACATCTTGTTTGAAACGGGATGTACGGAGTATCGAGTTTGGTGTGCTTCATTCATGACGACGTCCCTGAATCCACCGAACTTCGGTGTCCAGATCTGATTACGAACTCCGTCGTCCCTGACTTCTAGGTTCTTATCCATTCCTCTAAAAGCTTCTCCTGTCACATTCTCTGGTTTCAAGGCTTCCAGTTGGGCCTCTTTGATTTGTATGGACAGGTGCGAATGGATTGTCATGGTTAATGACTTTACTCGACGACCTGAGTATTCCTTTCGGCTTAAGGCGTCAGCTACTATGTTGGCCTTTCCTGGGTGATAACGAATCTCGCACTCGTAATCATTCAGTAGCTATACCCATCGTCTTCCGTCTCATGTTGAGCTCTTTTTGATTGAGGATGTGCTGAAGGCTTTTGTGATCGGTGAAGATAGTACATTTTGTTCCGTAGAAGTAATGCCTCCAAATCTTTTGGGCAAATACTACTGCTCCCAATTCGAGGTCATGCGTGGCGTAGTTGACCTCGTGCATTTTTAATTGCATCGAGGCGTAGGCAATGACCTTTCCTCGTTGCATTAACACACATCCAAGACCCTGGTTCGACGCATCGCAGAAGACCACGAAGTCTTCAGTTCCTTCCGGTAGGGATAAAATCGGAGCACTACACAGAGCTTGCTTTAACTTTTGGAACACGGTCTCTTGCTTCACTCCCCAGTCGAAGGTTACACCCTTTTGGGTCAGGATGGTAAGTGGTTTGGCGATCTTCGAGAAGTTTTGGATGAACCTTTGGTAGTAGCCCGCGAGGCCTAAGAATTGATGAATTTCTGTAGGCGTCCTTGGTGCTGACCAGTTCTCGATCGCCTTGATTTTGGAAGGATCCACGTGTATCCCTTCCTTGCTAACCACATGTCTGAGGAAGCCCACTTCTTGGATCCAAAATTCGCATTTTGAGAATTTTGCATATAATTTCTCCACCCTTAATGTCTCTAATACTTGTCGTAGGTGTTGGATGTGCTCTTCCTTACTCCTTGAATAGACCAGTATGGCGTCTATGAAGACAATCACAAACTTATCTAAGTAAGGTCGGCACACCCGGTTCATTAGGTCCAAGAACACCGTGGGTGCGTTTGTTAATCCGAAGGGCATCACTACAAACTCGTAGTGACCGTACCGGGTCCTGAACGCCATTTTAGGAACATCCTCCTCCTGGACCCGTAGTTGATGGTATCCCGACCTCAGATCGATTTTTGAGAAGTAAGTTGCTCCTTGGAGTTGGTCGAAAAGGTCGTCGATTCGGGGTAGAGGGTATCGGTTTTTGATGGTAAGCTTATTTTGCTCGCGGTAGTCGATGCACATGCGGAACGATCCATCCTTCTTTTTCACAAACAGAGCTGGCGCTCCCCAAGGCGAGAAGCTCGGTCTGATGAACCATTTACTTAGCATTTCGTTTAGTTGGCTAGATAGTTCTTGCATATCGGCTGGCGCTAGGCGGTATGGCGCTTTGGCTACGGGGGTAGCTCCGGGAATTAGGTCGATTCGGAATTCGACCTGTCGTGCGGGTGGAACTCCGGGAAGATCTTCTGGGAATACGTCAGGGAAATTACAGACCTCCGGAATTTCCTTGATGTCTTTCACCTCCTGCTTCTTATCCACTGCACGGGCTAAAAAGGAGTGGTATTCCTTGCGGAGATATTTTTGGCATTGACGCATGAGATGTCACACCCCCAAACCAGACGGCGGAAACGTCCGGGGGTGGAGGACTTCATTTGTAGTATCACAACACATGCATTATAGTAATCAGAGTACAAACAACCACCGAATTTAAAAAGTATAAGTATTCACATGTGTTTCATCATTGTATACTGAAACTAAATAGTTGTACAAAAGAGGAAGACAAGACATAAATAGCTCCATCTTCTCAAAAGCTCGGGGAGTACCTGTCTACTGGTTCCCTGAGAATACAAGTAATTTGAAAAGAGAGTATCAACAAATAGTTGAGTGAGTGCATAAATATTTATGTTTTGAAAGAATGTTTTCTGTTTCTTGAATATGTAAACTGTTCCAGAAAATCCTATATTTTCTGTTGTATATGAATAGTATTTTTATTTTTATAAAACTGTTATATTTGTAAACCAATGTTCTGTATTTGTAATCCTTTTGTAAACTTGTATCTGAGAGTATGCCTGGTTTCATCAACTGTTATTGTAAACTGTAATGTAATACTGTAAACTACATTTTGTAAACTAGTACTTTGAAAATGTACTTAAGTTTAGTTAATTATACACTAACGTATTGTTAATATCTTTAATGACTTATTATAACCATACTGACTAGATGGCTTGTAACGCCCGCAGATTCGGGCTAGTCAATTTAGAGACGATAAGCGTCGAAAATTAATTTTTGATAGAAGATTATTTAGAAGGAGTAATCTTAACTAATTTGTAGTATATGTTACAAGGATTCCCTACATATAAAGAACTCTGAAATCCGAGTTATAACGAAGAAGTTATGACCCGTCGAAGTTTCGCGACAGAACCGGCACGACACAGGGCGACGTAAATAGTGAATTTACGATAGAGCGGTATTTGGCCTTAGCGATCTAAATGAAAGTCGTAGAATACGTTAAACCGAGAATTTTGCATAAAAAGAAAGCCCAAATCTGACTTTGTATGAGGAAGTTATGATTTTTCGAAGTTTCGGCTTAGCAGTATGCAGCCCGAAATTCGAATAATAGATCGATCGGTTTTTAGCCGACACAACCTAAACGAGAATCTAAGATCTCGTTAATAGTAGTGTAACGATAAAAAGACAGACGAAAACGGACATCGCATGAAGAAGTTATGAAATTTTAACGGACTTTTCCTGTCACGACCCGTTAAAAATATAATATTAATATAATATTAAAAATAAAGTCAAAATTAGCCAATGGAGTCTAAACGAAAGTTTTACAGTATAACTTCACCTACGCGTGGATATAAAGAACGTTAAAAACGGAGTTCGTATGCGAAAGATATGAATTTTTGAAGTTCGGAGCACAAACTTCAAGAATTTGACTGCATTCACGACGTGAACACAGTGTTCACGATGTGAACTCAGTGAACGACACGTTTCGAGCCTAGAAGACACACGGAAAGCCTAGGGGGTGACCAGGATCAAATTCACGACGTGAATATACATGGTTCATGTCGTGAATCTCAAAATTTCACCCTATAAATAGAAAACGAAGACTTCGGGATTTGTTTGCTAATTCTGATATCTCTCACTCTCTAAACCTTCTTTAGCCCACTTTTAACCCCCCCCCCCCCCCCCCCCGGAAGCCCCGGTATCATCCTCGACAACCGAAGCAAGTCCCGACGCCCTGAAGTTTCCGAGAAAAAGAGTTTTTCGATACCAATCTGTCACACCCCCAAACCAGACGGCGGAAACGTCCGGGGGTGGAGGACTTCATTTGTAGTATCACAACACATGCATTATAGTAATTAGAGTACAAACAACCACCGAATTTAAAAATTATAAGTATTTACATGTGTTTCATCATTGTATACTGAAACTAAATAGTTGTACAAAAGAAGAAGACAAGACATAAATAGCTCCATCTTCTCAAAAGCTCGGGGAGTACCTGTCTACTGGTTCCCTGAGAATACAAGTAATTTGAAAAGAGAGTATCAACAAATAGTTGAGTGAGTGCATAAGTATTTATGTTTTGAAAGAATGTTTTCTGTTTCTTGAATATGTAACTGTTCCAGAAAATCCTATATTTTCTGCTGTATATGAATAGTATTTTTATTTTCATAAAACTGTTCTATTTGTAAACCAATGTTCTGTATTTGTAATCATTTTGTAAACTTGTATCTGAGAGTATGTCTGGTTTCATCAACTGTTATTGTAAACTGTAATGTAATACTGTAAACTGTATTTTGTAAACTAGTACTTTGAAAATGTACTTAAGTTTAGTTAATTATACACTAACGTATTGTTAATATCTTTAATGAGTTATTATAACCATACTAACTAGATGGCCTGGCCCAACGCTATGAATGCGCTGTAAGCTGTTGATAACAGTTTGTCACTCACAGGCGTGTATGCCTGACTGTAGCTAGCAGTCCGAGTGCTGGGTTGTCAATCCCAATATAGATCTATACACACATTGTTTCGATCCCCCGCTGGAGATTCTGGTTATAATGTCAGGACTTTAACTATGTTGTTTAAAATGAATTAAACAACCTGAACTACTTGTCTCATAAAAGCATATAAATGTTACATGTATAATAGTTATGAAAACCCAATCATTCTAAAATAAATGATTGATAGTATGTTCTTGAATTAGTATTTTTAACATGTATCTGAAAGAATGTATACCCTTGAATAGTTTTGAATCAAACATTTGTTCTTGTAAAACAATGTACTCTAGTATACTTGATTCGTGAATTAATGTTCTGTGAATCATAAATTATACCTATTATAATTTATATGTACTTTCTGAATTGATACTGAGTATTCATGAATGTAACCCCTTGCTCAACATGTTACAAAGGGTAATTAAACTTAATGAACTAACTTTTATACTTGTATACATATACAAATATATATAAGTAAAATTTAAATGACACTCGGACAAATAACTGATACTTGTAATCCCACATCCAAACAAGGAAAAGGAACCAAAGTGGGTTATCAGTCCTAAGCCTTTTAAATCTTATTTATATAAATATATGTATACTAGTATGATTTTTGGGAGAAATATAAGTTTATAAAAACATTTAAAAGAACTTTGATATTTTGAAATTCATTTTGGTGACTTGATGTCATTTAGATACAATCATTGAAAACCATTTGATTTGATGATAACTGAAATTCATTTTGATAAGATATTAGAAACCATTTATTTATAACACAATATCTTTGTGTTAGACATGTATTCTCCCCCTTAAAACAGTAAAAACTATGAAAATACGGGGGTATAAACTCACCTGTTGTAAGTTATTCAAATGTAAGATCGGTGTAGGATGCTAAGTGTCAAGTGAAGTCTTGAGCACAACGGATCCTATTAAGCATATAATGATACATATATGGATATAATTAGTGTATATAACAACTAATTATGATAGGAAACCACTTTAGGGACTAGGAAACACTTGAATTTAAGTGTTATAATCACATGTGATTGCTCTATAGGGGTTTACGGCCACATAAAGGTGTTCACGGCCATGGTGTTTACGGCCCATGGAGTTTACGGCCAATGGTGTTCTTCATAGGCGTTTACGGCCAAGGGAGATGCTCATGGCCGTAAACTCTTATTGTTCTTGGAAATGGTTGTTTTCAAGGTTGTAAGTTAAGAGCTTCTATAGGATAACTAGTATATGGAAGAATACTTACGTTTTGAAGCTTGAATTGGGTATTCACGGTCTAAAGAACTAGTGTGTGTTCTTGGTGTTCTTGAAGATCTAACCAAAAGAGATGATTTCATGGATGAAATCATAGGGTTTCACTAGACTAAGCAAGGTATCAACTAATAAATGGAAGAAACACTTACTTAGTTGAAGATCAATGTGTAAATCTTGATGATAGTTGAGAGAAAATCGAGTTTCTTGGGTTGAAAGTGTGAGAAATGGTGAAAAATGAAGGAAATCTATATATATGTGCGAGGGTTCACGGTCCGAGGGTTTACGGCCGTGAACCTCGTTTACGGTCCGAGGTCGGCTAGAGTGTACGACCGTAAACAAGTTCCAATGCGATAAGGTTCGGCTTCCGAGAAGATAAGATCTGAAGAGTATACGGCCAAAGCCGTTTACAGCCTCATGTACGGCTGCGAGGGTTTACAGTCCGAGGAGTATACGGTTGTAAACCTTTTGCGGCCCGAATCGTTTGCGGTCCGAAGTGAAAGAAAAGGATGCAAAGTTTCTCGGTTTTTAAACCCTTTCCTTCCAAATTCAATTTTAGATATTTTAAGGATTTTAGCAAATAAAGGTTATTATCATAACCTAAAATAAAAACCCAAACAATAAAATGGACTTTAGTTGACCTTTGTTTGACTTTGGTTGACTAAAGTTGACTTTACAAACAGAAAATAACGGGATGTTACATGAGATGATTTGTAGGTTCGTACTAGGTTTGTCGCCATAGACGACGAGAGTTTTTCCATTTGGCAGATTAAGGCGAACGGCCCTTTTGTAACACAGAATGTCGGCATGATTTGAACTTAGCCAATCCATGCCAATGATGATGTCGAAACTTTTTATTGAAACGGGCATTAGATCGATTTTGAATGAATGGTTGTTTAGAGTGAGGGTACACCCTGTGTATATATCGTTAGTGCTCTCTGCCTTTCCATTTGCCATTTCTACGACGTATGTATCTTTTAGTGATTGAGGATTTTGTTTTAGTAATTGTTTGAATTTGTGGATAACGAAACTCCTCTCCGCTCCACTATCGAATAACATGCATGTATATGACTCATTGAGGAGGAACGTACCAGTAACCACTGTGGGATCTTCCATTGCTTCCCTGTGCCCTAATGCCAAGACCCTTCCAACGCCGTCGGCATTTGCGTTTCTTGCCTTTGGACAGTCTCTTTTGAAATTCCCGGTCTCCCCACAGCCGTAGCAGGCTCGGCTTGCTCCGGCGTTGGCGACCGGGGTGGCTTGTTGGGCTAGCGCCCTGCAGAAACGAGCGTTATGCCCTTTCTTGTTGTAGTGTATCTCGCGACAAGGACCGACGTGGTGAAAGCTGCACTTGTTACAGTTGGGGAGGTTCCCAGCATACTGGCTCAGGGGTGTTGGAGCGACGGGGGTAGTGGTAGAGCGAACCGCCACTACTTGTTGTTTCTTGGCGGAATCCTGGCCCGATTGGTTCTTCTTGTGGTTCCAGAATTTCCTTTTGTTGCTTCCCCCTTTTGCTTGATCAGAGGTGGCCGCCACAGTACCATGGCTGGCCCTATGGTCAATGAGTTGTTGTGCCAACTGTTTGGCACTATCAAAGGTAGTCGGTTTTGAGGCTAACACGTTCCCTTGAATCTGGGGGGTCAGTCCCCAGATGTACTTTTCCACCTTTTTACTCTCTGGGGTGACCATCCCGGGACATAGTATGGCCAGATCGCTGAACCTGGCTGTATAAGATGCGATGTTAGAACCGGTCATCTTGAGGTCCCAGAGTTCATGTTCCAATTTCTGAACTTCGCCCCTTGGGCAATATTCAGCGAGCATTAGGGTCTTCAAATCCTCCCAGCTCATTGCATTCGCCACTGGGAGAGTCAAAGACTTTACATGACCGTTCCACCAGGTAAGGGCTCGGTCAGTGAAAGTGCAAGCTGCAAATTTGACCTTGCAAGCTTCGGGACATGCACAAATTTCGAAGATCGATTCAGTCTTCTCGAACCATTGCATTAGAGTAATGACGCCCCCGCTTCCGTTGAAGGATTTGGGTTTTCCATTTGTAAAATCTTTGTAGGAACACTCTTTTGAGCATCCCTGACTGTCTCCCTGGTCAGAATTCGTAGTACCATTCCCCGATCCACCAGTGCCATTTGTACCGATGTGTGACATTGCGGCTACCACGGCTGTTGTTACGACAGCTTGGAACATGGCGGGGTCAAATTGTGGAGGTGGTGGCGGAGGTGATGGTGGTGCGTTGTTGAAACGCCTGGGATTTCTCCGTGGTGGCATAATTCTGCCATAAGTTTTTAAAGACGAAAAGATGGTAAGCCTTTTTAATAGTAGCGACAAGCCGATTGTTATTGAACTAGATTATATGTATTATGTCCCCACTTTAGAGCGTTTGCAAGCAATTCATGATTGAAGTCCATATGATTGAACTTATGAATTCAATTGTAATGTCTTAATGAAATCTCGTGACTTGATCCATACTAGGTCTTTCCTACAATCGCTTAGTGTATGCTAGTTCTGTATAACTAAGATTGAATAGATCGTTCAATCTAATGGGTCTTCCCTAAGCCCACAACCAAACAAGGAACATGACTTAAGGCAGAACCACCATTTCTAAATCGATGGAATCTTAATTACATATAATGTTACAGCGTACACTAAGTAATCATAGATTCACCATAAGTAACGATATATATTGTTATGAATTTAGTGGTAGTACTCCCAATGAAATATAATATGCATGCCAATTTCATTGATATGCTTTAGTACATAGTGTTTGGAAAATTAGACCTTGAAGTAGGTCTACATCACATCAATATAAGGAAAATTTTGACAGCATAACAATCCTTCGACTAGTGGAATCACTTAATCGCAGGATCGAACCTACAAATAGAGAAGAGTAGCACCAACGCATACTCATAAACCTAATCTATAAAGACTTGTGAGTAGTATGAGCCCTACTCATGACGACCAGTCCCCTGCGGCCCTTGGGACGAAGTCGAGGCGCCCTGTAGATCTGCTAATCGGCGCTCGGCTGTGATCACTCTCTCCTCGAGAGTCGTGTACCTTTCCTGATACTCCCTTACCTCTGCCCGAGCGGCAATAAGGTCTCAATGAGTTGATCCATGGGATAGTAGTCTCTTTCCAAGTCTCGAGTACGTGCATCGGTGGCTTCCGTAACAGCGTTGAGCTCCCGAACTCGATTCGCCGTTTCCCTATTTTGATCCCCAAGGTTCGTGATTTGCTGGATCACGAATGGGAGGGCTTTGTCAGCCGGCTCTCCATGGTTGAGATCATAGTAACCTCGTTGATCGCCAAATGGTGATCGATGTCGGTGATGACGACTCCACCTCTCGATTTCTAATGCCCAATGGGGCACAAGTTCGTTGTAGCCAAAACGGTTTGTGGGAACCCTGGCTATATAAGGAGGGTTGATGACCTCCGGCTCCTCTTCTGACTCCTATTCGTCTTCATCTTCCTCAAGTTCCTCTTCAATTTCATCTTCTTCGGGTTCTTCCTCTTCGAGTTCTTCGGGATCCTCATTGGGATCTTCTTCGGGTTCTTCCTCTTCGACTTCTTCGGGATCCTCATTAGGATCTTCTTCGGGTTCCTCTTCTATCCATCCCCTGTTTCCCTGGTTCGGAAAGTAGGGGTCTCCCGGTAAGTGGAATCCTGCCATGACGTCTGTGCGAGAATTAGGGGGTGTAAGAGGCATATACTGAGTCTAAAAATATTGCGCTAAAGTAACACAAAATACTCATATAGTATTTTAAAGGTTATGTTCGGTTCTTAGCGCGTTTCTTGTAAGGTGATGTTAGGTTGTTAGACTTGTTGTCCACTATGACTATCCCCCAGTATATGCGAATCACTTCTCGGACAAATATAGTTGATCAGGCTATATTCACCCCAGACTTGATTACATATCCCAAGGCACACTCGCAGCATACAACTCATCCTCTTTTACTTTTTATTCTTCCTAGTTACGACACTATACTAGTATTCATGCATGTACTTATACTTTTAATAAAACAAATTATTTTATTTGCAAAAGTATAGTTGTATCAAAAATGTTTAATCAGAGAGTTTTAGTCCCAAAGTGTTTATAGTTGGTATATCTTATGTGGTTCGATATACTTAGTTCACTATAAACCTGGCTCTGATACCAATCTGTCACTCCCCCAAACCTAGGATGGCGGAAACGTCCGGTGGTGGACGACTTCATGTATAGTATCATAACAACGAGTATAATAGTGACCAAAGTAGATACAACCATCATAAATATAATCGAGAAAATTACATGGTTTCATGAGTTACATGTTTCAAAATCGATTACAATATAATGATAAAATGGATTGTCTAACGCTGTAGCGTTCCATCCTCAAAAGCTGGTAGTCACCGGTTTTTATTGATTACCTGAGAATACAAGTAATTTTGAAAGAGCGTCAACATTTAAGTTGGTGAGTGCATAAGCTTTTGTATATAGAGTTGAAAACCTTTCTTTGTAAATGTAGTGTAGGTTCAAGAAAAATCCAATATTTTCCTTATAAAACGAGTTGTAGTCTTAAGACTCAAAGACCGAAATGTACAAGTATTTTCCATACTTATAATAGTGTATGCAGTTTTAATTAAATGAAACCCCTTTTGAACGTAGAAATTCCCGTAAACTATATGTGTCGTTATTTCCCTATGTGAGTTATTATAACCATACTATTGACATAGTGACCTGTGACGACGTTCTTCAGGCGTCGGACTGTTATGACATTTGTCACCCCAGACCTACCGGTCTAGCTGTTGCAACAAGCTTAGGTGTGGGTTGTCAATCACAATATAGATCTATATAGAAGTATCACGCTCTCCTTACAAGAGACTCTGATTATAACTACAGGATTTTAACCAGTACTCTAAGAGTACCATGAAGTAGTGCCTCACAACCTGATTTAACGAGTTTACGTGTAGTGTGAGTGAAAAACTCTATTTGTAGCGTAAATGGAACCTTTCATAGCGAGCTGGTAGTGTGGTGAACCATAAACTATACCTATTATACTTTATCATATATGTTTGTAGTGAATGAAAACCCTTATGATGAATAATTATTTTGTTTCATGCAAGTAAATTAACATGAAACACAATCAAGATGTAGCTATTGTTGTTATACACTTTGCTCAGCATGTTATAGAGTGTTAATAAATTTGTCAACTGTTTTTGCTAGTTTTAACCTTTGTGTCACTGATTTTAGAAAAATCATAGAAAAATCTCCGAAAGTTGAAAAATAAATCCGTAAGCTCTGGCGGATCATAAAATGTGTTTAGTTTGTTCATAATTTTTATTATGATTTTTAGTGATCTCTAACCAGTGCGAAAATGTCCATCTACACAGACTGGTCCGAAATCTTTTCTGAAATGATAGGCAGTTTTGTAAAAATAGCCATAAACTGTAGAAACATCGTATGAACGTTTGCAAGTAGTCATTTGAAAGGTATATACCTGAAATAAATGCTTATTGAACAGTTTTGAAAAATATTAAGTTTGAGAAGGTCAGAACAGTTCGAGAATGGACCCTAACGTTTCTGTTGAAAGTTGTTGGTTGTGTTAGAATATGTTTTTGGTGTTGTACTTGTATTCTCCCCCTTAAAACTTGAAGAAAACGTAAAAAAAACAATAGGGGTATGAACTCACCTTCTGTGATTTCTTGAAGAATAGAAGGTTGAAGATGAAGAGCTTCAAGTCAAGAACACTTGAAGGATTGCTTGGTGATTTGGAGATCCTAAGAACAAATATGTGAATATTTGTGTAAATGATCACGATTTGAGTGAAGGAATGTAGAATATTTAAGAGTAAAATGAAGAACTTACCAAGAGTGGGGGAAAGAGCTCGAGACTTCATGGGAAAGTTGTTGGATTAATGTCTAAGTCCATAACTATAATTGGTAAGACTTGACCCGACCCGGCATGGTCCATTTGCGTTGCATGGCATCGGGATAATTGGATAGACAAGATGAGGAAAAAGGATACTAGTGATTTATATTAATATATTATAAGTTCTAATATATTAATATATAATCATATTATTTAATTAGTATTGATCAAGAATTAACTTATAATTAATTAAGTGATCAAAAGGAACTAATTAAATATGGACTCTAAGATATATGTGTGTGATGGGCCAAGTTCATTTAGGTTGGGCTAAGCTTTCATGGATAGTCCATGGAGTGTTTAACCCATGGATCATATGAAATGAAAGGTCATGGGTATTAGGGTTTAACCCTAATCTCCACAATATATAAAGATGTCCTTGGTTGGTGAAATGGGCACTAGTGTATGTACACAAAAGGGCAAGGCCGATTTCACTAGAGAGAACCAAAGTATCCTTATTCTCAAGGTTATTCCAAGTGTTCATGGTGTTGTGTGAACCATTTGAGGTGTCACACTTGGGGCACTAGGCACTCAAGCTTCATGAAGACAAGTTACATCAAAAAAAGGTATGTATTCTATCTATTTTATTACCCAAGTATATGATATTTGTATGATAGTATAGGGTAATATCTTGGAAACTTCATATTTGCATGTATAATAGAGAAAACATAGATCCAAGGTATTTAGGGTTGTATGTGCACCATAGGATGTTGTAGTATACTAAAACCCTACAGTGGTATCAGAGCCATGAGTTGTTTTCTGTTATATTCATGCAAATGTTTGATTTTCAAAGTTGAAAAAAAAGAAAAAAAACATGAAGTTTGTCAAATTTTAAGATAATTACTTGTTTTGTGAAAAACTATTTATTTGTAAAATTTGAATCATTTGCTATATGAGTTGAATTAGGTCAAATTTAGTAAAAGATAAAATGATATGATTATTTTATTAGTTTTAAAAGTTTGATCTAAATGTTTTAAGGAGTTACAAATTTTGTCATAAAATTTTGGAGCTCAAAAAGTTTTTTTTAAAGTTGTGATCTTATGTGTTTTGAAACCTCCATAAGTTATGGATATGAAAAGGTTTTAAAAAAAAATTGTTTTTATGGAGTTACAAAATTTGGTGTTAATGTTTTAAAGAATTCCATAACTTATTCTTAAGTTATGGAACATGAAAAGTTTCATCATAAAACAAGCATTTAACTTCATAAGTTATGGATTACCAAAAGTTCTATGTTTCCTTGATTTATGAGTTAGTTTAGATTAATGGGAAACAAAATTGTGTTTTAGTTGTTTTCAATCCTAATTAATCTAAAAGTTGTTCATAAAATGTGTTTTTTTGTAACTTATCCTCAAGTTATATGAAAAGTCACATTTATGAATCTTAAAAAACTCATAAATATGCCTTAGGTTACAAAAAAAATGAAGAGTCTTTTCTTATAAATAGTTTTTATGGCTCCATAACTTGTCCTCAAGTTATGGATGTCCAAGAGTCTCTTCATTAAAAGTTTTAAAGCTTTACTTAAAACTCATAAGTTATGAAAATCCAAGAGTTTTGAATAGTTTCAAAACTTGCCCTCGATTTTTGGAATTTGAAAAGTTTTCTCTAATGAATACTTTAATTCCAAGTTAAGCCCTTAGAATTTTAAAAGTGAAAATTCAACCCTTATACTTTATAATATTATAAGTTAATAATATATATATATATATATATATATATATATATATATATATATATATATATATATATGTGTATAAGAGCAAGTCAGTCTTACCATTAATAGGCCTCATTCACGAAGCCGGTCTATAAGGGGGGTATAAGGTTGTTGCCTATAAAATGGCAGCTTAATGGGTGTCCACTCTCACCCACCGCTTCCTTGACTGGTGGAGGGTCGTTAGCCGAACAGGTAGGACAAGGACTATAATTCTCCCTTCATTAAAAGTATTAATGATAAATACTAAGTAACTAAACCTTTTATTAATTCCCAATCTTAGTTACTTAGGAAAATGTGAATAAGGTGCTAATCTATGAAATTACACTTTGCACTTTGTTTAAACCCTTAGTGGAGCGTGCGTGGTTAACCGGCACACTAACCTGGATTTAACAAAGTAGGCAAAGGGTAACTTAATATTTATCATAGTATCGGTGGAGCTCATGTGGTTAACCGGCACATCGATTGAGGGGTAAATATTAAGGGTACCAAGTATATTTGCATGGTTACTTCACACCTTGTTTTGTGATCCTCGGCATCCCAGTCACAAAACCTGAAGGGCACACTCGAGATTGAAACATGCCATTGAAAAGTTCAATGAATCTCAAAAGATCTAGGAGTTTCAAATCCAAGTAAAAACCTAATTTAATTATTTCATTTTTCATGGTGGAAATTGGTAAATCGTCATTTACCTACCTTCAACTATTTTATAACTCGGATTACGGCATCCCTCTTCCAGTTATAAATAGGTTGTTGGATCCTAGCCTTAATATTTTATATTGGGTGTTATATTAAGGACTTTAGATCAACTATCTTGAATATCTCCCAAAAGATGTCTAGTTCAGACATCTATGATCTTCCCAAATCTCTTGGAACTTTACTTCCTCCACCTCCTCCAATTATTCTCCCTAACCCACAAGTTGAAGGTCACTCAAGCCCTAATGGCAAGCAAGGTCTATGTGTGATCACATCTTAGAGATGAAGTCACATATTGACAAGCCGGGAGAGTTGGGTGTCAAAGTCTTGAGAAAGTTGGATGTTCAATCACTTTCTAAGTCACATAGTGAGTTCCTTTGGGACTACTATGAAACAGACTATGACATGAACCTTAATGATCATATATGTATTTTCTTGGTGCTACTGAATCAGCAATGATTTGGAACGATACTAAAGAAAATTTGATTAGAAGATCAACTTCCCGAAAACTTTATGGACAATGACAATGGTGACACTGGAAATCCAGAAAAAGCATTCTCTTCCCAATGGAAAGGGATTGGCCATAGTCAACCCGGTTGACCAAATGGTAAAGAGAAAGGCTAAGTCTGAGATAGTCTCATTACCAAAGGGTCCATATGTTTATTTTGCCAAAGGAAGGGGCGTTGATTGCAAAGCTGCCAAATTTACCTAAGGATGTTAAAGTCAAACTCTACATCAGGTAGAGCCCATTATCTGACTCTGTTAAGTTCTATTCTGAGATCCTCATTACATGATGTGACTGGGTCACATGTTGATGTTTTAAGAATCAAAGAATAGAGAGAAATCTTAAAGGAAGTATATGCTGATTCTGATCGCGAAGGTGGATTTCGATCGCATCAAAATTTTGAGCAGTTGCTTAAGAAGTTATGATATATTGCTAAGGAATAGATAACAACAAATTTCCATGTGGATTGTAAGGATAAGTTTTTCCGCAAAGTTTTAAAATAAAAGAAAATTGTTTAATTTTATTTATTTAAAGTATCCTTACAATGGCATTTGTGGAAAATTGTTGCTTATATGATTCCACTGACAGCAATATTGGAAAATGGATTTGATTCTTTCATTTGTGGTAGTGTCTAAATTTACCAAATCAGGAAAGTTCCTCATCGCCCAAGTTTCAATTGCACCAAAACTTGGAATCATGCAAGTTGAATAGTATGATGAATGAGAACTTTCAAGCATTGGAAAATCAAGACTAATTCCTTGTTCACATGGATGTGTGAGTCAAGTGAAGGACTAAAGGGATCGAGTACACATTCTTGTGTACTGGTTATGTCCACCACAAAGCTCGTTAAGACTATTTGATTTACTAAAGTTTAGTAAATATGGTTATACTTACAAGTTTAAGTATAATTCTGAAACATTGGAAAAGTCTCAATGTATGGCAGAACGAATGGGAAGAATCAAATTAGGCAGAAAGATAAAAGTTTCTCAAATCTGAAAAGATGGGAGAGTACTTTAGTATCATGTTTGTGATCATCTTAATGATTTAGAAATCATATCACAATTAGTCCTCTAAAGGTCATCTTAGTGCATTCTTATGACTAAGAAGAGGAGTCATGAATTGTTGAAATGGTTAGATCAGGAAGATGAGTCATACTTCGTTCCAAAAACAATTCTTAGAGTCATACTCCAAGATTGTAACTTGGGTGACATATCTTAAAGAAAGGTTTAAAACACTTGTCAAATGTAAGAGTAAAAGTGTCCTACTCTTGTACATTTGAAATTGGTAAGTTGTGATGTTTTGGATAAAACAAAGACCAAGTAAGGCCAATTGTGTGAAGTGTTTGTCTTGATAAAGAATCCGCACTATCTCTTGAATATTTGGCAAGATAGTCTTATATGTCAAAAGGACAGTGGGAGTCTTAAAGATCCTAAAAAGAATATCAAGAACTAATCAAGAATAAAACCTAAGGTTCTTCACTAGCACACGACTTGAGGTTTATAACCTATCGTGTTGACATATTCTGTGCCCATTCCAGTTAAAATTGGCTTTGCATAGGAGTTCTGAAAGTTCTCAATTGGTTGCATAACAACTTGGAAGCAATGGCATGCCCTGTACTGCCAGGTGGCAAGAAGTTAAGATTGCATAAGTTCAGTCCATATGAGTTTGGATTTGTCATTATCCTTGTCTTGTGACTATGGTTTTGACGATTCACATGGATAAGAACACATACACCATAAAATCTAAGGGTCATAAGGTTTCTCTCCGATTCATGAAAATGATGGTGAGGAAACACTTCCACCAAGTAGATTTGAAGCAGATGACAAAAGGTCTAAACAATTGAGACTATGATTACGGCATCCCTTTTCATAGTTCTGAAATTGTTTAGACACACATGCATGCTATCTAAGGAAAGGTGTATGATTTTGATAAAGTTTTATCAAAGCATCTCGTATCAGAAATTTGAACTTTGGTAAGAAAGTCAATAAAGTATTGATTTCTAGAAATCCAGCTGATTTCTGAGTACATGTCAAAGCTAGTGGGAGCATAAGTGTTATGCTAATAATCATCATGTTAGTGGGAGCATGATAATTATTGTTAGTGTTGCAAGTTAGCAATGTTAATTATAGAAAACAAAAGTTTCAATTCGTGAGGCTGCAGGGATTGAAAAAGTTGTTTTCCTATAATTAAGGGAGAGGATATACTTCATTTCAGTTCTAAAGGCTTAGATTGAGACCTTAATCATCTTTAGTCAAGAATATATATATGAATTTCATGTTGGATTGGTTCAACTTAAGGAAATTCTATATATTGCGTTCTCAAAATTCGATTATGATTACGGCATCCCTCTTCATAGTCAAATTTTGAAAACATGGCAAATAAAAATATTGTAGCAAAAGACTGGTCTAGAATCATGTCTTTATGTGAGACATCATGAATCGTGTACCATTTGCTTTGGGTACAGGATCGATTGCATGTGCTATAATATTTATCGTTTCTAAATTTTTCCAAATGCCTAGAGGCATTAAGAAGGGAAATGGTCTAGAATTGGATATAAATAAAATGATTAAGCAATTGTCGAGGACAATCTGAGGTTTACCAAAGATTGGTTGCTCAGGGACAGTTGGAAGTATAGTGCTAATTTTGGAAGGACCATATTGACATATTCTGAAAAGAGGCATCTCTTGTTCAGAAGTGATAGTCAAAATGAGAATATGGAGTTGTCTCCATAGGTGGAAGTTATATGTGTAAGATTAGAAAACTTAATGCAAGAAGTATGTCCAAAGCAATGTACTTTGAATATGAGACTTAGTTTCCATGGAGTTGATCTCCATTGGAATACCTTATAATGATTGTTGACAAGTCTTTGTGACTTTGTACATATTCATTACAGGAGGGTCAGTGCATATAAGTTTAAAATCTAAACAGATTTCGATAAATGATAGGAATTTGAAATTCTTACATTTTTCGATAAGGATTTGGGAGTGTGAAATTAGAATCATTGAAATTATGTTCAATTGGTTTATTTCAAAAAGTAAGGATCATAGACAAACATAGAGTGCATACTTGGTGTATGGCAAAGCTATTGTGTAGAAAAACATAGTGTACATGCTTGGAGCATGGGACAACTAGTGTTTTTAATTCAGGTATAAAGTTGTTAAAATCGAAACAATGAAATAATGAGTAATCAGTATGGTGATAAATAAAAGTGGTCTATTTATATTCATAGGGTTTGATACCATATTTAATTCATTTATTATTGTGTTTCATTTTGCATGTTTTGACTTCCAGAATAAACTAGGTCATTCTTCCTGAATGACTAAGTTATTCAAACTATCCACAGTCGGTAATATGTTAGAAGTAGATATGAATCAAGACTGTCATGGGTTGGCTTGTAGAGGTCTAAGATGTTGGACAAAGCGGTGCTACAACACTCATGAGTGCTCATAAGTTCTGAGTATTGGATTCAACCCACGCTCATTTGAATCACTTCATGGATTTTATCATGAGTGATCATGAGACGATAATATCTTATATTCTTAAAACCTAGAGATATGAGTTGTTACTATGAGTTGGTTATACATTGATTGCACGAAAACGCATTGGTAACTCGATGTTATAAAACGTGCCTTTGTGTATGATTCAACAAGTAGTAGAACAAGCCATATGAGTCGAAGTTTATCCATTCCTTTTACCTTCAGGATAAAAGCGATATCTGTGGGCCCCTCGATGATTTAGCGATGACACATGTGAGTGCTTGGCCAAGCCAGGACTGATTTGATTTGTTTAATCAGTCAGTCATCATAAATCGGAAATCGAGAAACAACAAATGGACAGAGAGAATGATTGATAATCCATGTCTCAGTCCATATGATATCTAGAATGGAGGAATATATGATCCCTTATCTAATGGACAAGTCATTGACAAAGGTCAGAGTTCATCGGCAACGTCAGAGTTCGACAGAAGCTTTTGAGAGCTATGATTGCCAGTTGGTTTTTGAAGTCATACTCAATAATAGTTTTAGACTTATCCAAGTGGGAGACTGTTGGATTAATGTCTAAGTCTATAACTATAATTGGTAAGACTTGACCCGACCCGGCATGGTCCATTTGGGTTGCATGGCATCGGGACAATTGGATAGACAAGATGAGGAAAAAGGATACTAGTGATTTATATTAATATATTATAAGTTTTAATATATTAATATATAATCATATTATTTAATTAGTATTGATCAAGAATTAATTTATAATTAATTAAGTGATCAAAAGGAACTAATTAAATATGGACTCTAAGATATATGTGTGTGATGGGCCAAGTTCATTTAGGTTGGGCTAAGCTTTCATGGATAGTCCATGGACTGTTTAACCCATGGATCATATGAAATGAAAGGTCATGGGTATTAGGGTTTAACCCTAATCTCCACACTATATAAAGATGTCCTTGGTTGGTGAAATGGGCACTAGTGTGTGTACACAAAAGGGCAAGGCCGATTTCACTAGAGAGAACCAAAGTCTCCTTATTCTCAAGGTTATTCCAAGTGTTCATGGTGTTGTGTGAACCATTTGAGGTGTCACACTTGGGGCACTAGGCACTCAAGCTTCATGAAGACAAGTTACATCAAAAAAAGGTATGTATTCTATCTATTTTATTACCCAAGTATATGATATTTGTATGCTAGTATAGGGTAATATCTTGGAAACTTCATATTTGCATGTATAATAGAGAAAACATAGACCCAAGGTATTTAGGGTTGTATGTGCACCATAGGATGTTGTAGTATACTAAAACCCTACAAAAGTTTGAGTTCCAAATAGTGAGAGAGAGAGAGAGAAAGAGAAAGAGAGAGAGAAAAGTTTGATTTTGGAGGAAGTAAATGAGATTTTATAAGGGAAGAGTAGAGAATCTAATGATTGGATTTGGTCAAGGGTAAATCTAATGGAGTGTTGAAGAAAGATATTGATTTGATTAGGTAGGATGTGAATAGTGCCATAAAGTTGGTATGAGGGTGGTTGGTGTCATAACTTTATGAGAAAGTCAAAGAGTACCCTTATGTACTCTTGATATTTTATCCTAAGTAAAAATATGATTTATATTAAATAAATTTACAAAATGGGGATAAAATATGAGTTTGGAGGGTTTAAAATGTTAAAAATTATGAATTTGGTGAAAAAGCCACGTTAAAAACGTCAAAAACGGGCTTAAGAAGCGAAAGTGGTCAAAAATCGGGCTTGAGAAGCGAATCTGCGAGGGTGAGAAGGTTGGTCGCGAAGAGAAGGTTTGCAGCGAGAGTTGCTGAAGCGAAAGTGGGTTCGCGCGAGGGGTCAACTCCTAAGCGAAGGCGAGGTTCGTTCCGAGAGCAAGGGTTCGAAGCGAACATCCTCGGTTTTTGCCAAGCGAAAGTGTCCGGCGAGAGAGGAGGCTTCGTTCCGAGGGCTAGGGGCGAATCTTCCCGGCTAGGTACGGAGGTCCCATCAGAAGCGAAAGTGAGATTCGCCTGAGGAGGGTTCGCTTCCTGAGAGGGTTTCGTTTCTATTGTGCTGTTATTCGTATTTTCTTCCCGTTTCAAGGGATTTTCAACTAATTGAAGTGTCGGGATGGCCCAGGTGTTTATCAAAATGTTGAGAGAGAGATATGGAAGAGATTTGGGAGAGATTTGGGAGATAGAGAGATTTAGTGAGAGAGATTGAGAGAGACTTTGACGGTGGCCTTTACTAGGGTTTGGCTACGTAATACAAGGTTCGTAAACCCTACTATGCCTTGTTATGAGTGTTTTACGCCCCCACAGGGTACACAATAATGCTGTATAGAGTCGTTACATCACTTTCCCTGGTTAAGGTTTAGAATTTTCTGAACATATGAAATTTCCAAGTGATACTTTGTATTTGTGATAGAAAGTTTTACATTAGCAACGTAGAGTAAGCCTTATCATACAAGCACTAGTTGAGTTTACCGGTTTGACTCGTTGACCTGGTTTGACTTTGACTTGACCAAAAATTGACGGTTGTCATAGTCTCTCATCTAATGAAAGCTTCACAACCCCATACTTGGATATGTGTTAAGGAGGGGACTTTCCCTGTCCACATATCGTGAGGTCTTTTGGCAACCATTTTAGTTGGGACGAGATTGAGGATATGGGAGGTTGTCTCTAAGGCATACCCCCAGAAGGAAATAGGAAGAGTGGCCCGAATCATCATGGAACGAACCATGTCTAACAAGGTCCGATTGCGCCTATCAGCCACACCATTAAGTTGTGGTGTTCTAGGAGGAGTCAATTGTGAAACTATTCCACATTCCTTGAGGTAGTCGTGGAACTCGATACTAAGACAAAATCCTCCTCTATCAAATCAGAGCATCTTTATTTTCTTACCTAATTGATTCTTGACTTCATGTTTAAACTCTTTGAACTTTTCAGAAGTTTCTGATTTATGTTGGATTAAGTACATATAACCATACTTGTTATAATCATCTATAAACATTACATAAAACTGATTAGCCTCCCTTGTGGTGGAATTGAAGGGTCCACACATATCTGTGTGTATGAGGTCCAACAAACCCTCACCTCTTTCACAAGACCTAGTGAAAGGTTATTTTGTCATCTTGTTCAAAAGACAAGATTCGCATTCATCCTTTGGCCTTAGATCAAAATGATACCAAGACTTCATCCTTTTGGAGTTGGGCGATGCGTTTCTTGTTAATGTGCCCAAGACAACAATGCCACAAGCATGCCTTGTCTAAACCATTAGACACATCAATATGAAATACACTATTTCCTAAGCTATCAACACAAGTCACAATTTCATACACACGATTACAAGGTAAAAACCTTCAAATATAAAACACCATTTTTATAAACTAGAATTTAACCATTCAAATCATTAAAAGAGTAACGAAAACCTTGTATGAACAATGCATGAAATGAAATAATGTTTCGTGTCATTTATGACGATTAGCAACAATTAATCAAATCTAAACTAACTTAACTACTAAGCACAAGATGATAAGTCCCAATCTTGGTAGCAGGAGAAGATTGCCTATTTCCCTTGATCAGATTCATCCTCCCCTGCTCCACTTCTTCACTTTCTTTTAGTCCCTGCAAATTAGAACAAATGTGAAAACCACATCCTGTATCACGGACCCAAGAACGAGTAGATTGTGAGTTATTAGTTTCAATAGTGTATATACCTGATGAAGATGGCTTCACTTTGTTATCCTTAATGTCTTGCAGGTACTTCGGGCAGCTCTTCTTCCAATGGCCCTTGTCATTGCAATAGTAAAAAGTGACCTGTTTGGGGTCACTAACAACTAGAATGTCCGAGTTAGGCCTTGCCTTTGGGCCATTGCTAGATGACCCATCCTAGGCCTTGTTCTTCCAGTTAGCTCTGGGAGCAGCCTTCCTCTTCTTCCCTTTTCCTTTACCAATGGTGAGAACAAGAGCATTAGTGGAAGGGGATGGATTCTTTCACTTCATTCCTGACTCAGTAGTCTGTAGCAAGTTGTGGAGTTGGGTCAATGTGGTTTCTTTGTTGTTCAAATGATAAGACAATATGAACTGATCATAACAACTTGGAAAGGAGTTCAAGATCATGTCAATGGACAACTCCTCGTCAAAGTGCACATTGAGCCTAACAAGGCGTTCCACATATCTTTGCATTCTCTGCATGTGGTTGCACACAGACTCTCATTCTTTCATCTTGAAAAACGTGAGGGACTTCACCACTTCATATTTCTCTTGACGAGCTCTTTTTTGGTACTTTTCCATAAGTTCATTGTTCATCTCATATGGCCAATAGTCCTCAGAGAACCTCTGCAACTCAGGAGCCACTGTAGCGACCATGATTGTAACGAGTTTTTCTTCAAGAACGTATTCTTTGCCCTAGAATTGAAGATCCATCTTGATGTTGCGCATCCAATCATTGTAGTTGGTGCCATCTAAGGTCACATTGGAAACAATAGAGAGCAGGGACAAACCAGAATGGTGGGTTGACCATGAAGGAGCAGAAGCATCATGAGTTCACATCTATAGAGAAAAAGAAATAGTTTTAGTTAGATGACAATAATCCTTAATATTTTAACCCATAATAAATGATTAAGGCTAGGATCCAAAATAACAATTCACAACTAAGAAAAGGGATGTTGTAATGTTATCACAAATTTATAAAGGTAGGTAAAAACAATTTTCCAATTTTTAATTATGAAATTCAAAGATCTTTTGAGATTCATTGAATATGGGTATTACCATGACACTATAACTAACTACCACATTGACCCATGACCCATATGTCATCCATGGATATTACCATCACACTATAAGCAGCTACCACATTGACCCATGACCCATATGTGATCCATGGGTATTACCATGACACTATAACCAACTACCACATTACTAATGACCCATATGTAATCCATGGGTATTACCATGAAACTATAAGCAACTACCACATTGACCCATGACCCATATGTCATCCATGGGTATTACCATGACACTATAACCAACTACCACAATGACCCATGACCCATACGTGATCCATGGGTATTACCATGACACTATAACCAACTACCATATTTACCCATGACCCATATGTCATCCATGGGTATTACCATGACACTATAACCAACTACCACATTGACCCATGAACCATATGTCATCCATGGGTATTACCATGACACTATAAGCAACTACCACATTAAGCCATCACCCATATGTCATCCATGGGTATTATCATGACACTATAACCAACTACCATATTGACCCATGATCCATATGTGATCCATGGGTATTACCATGACACTATAACCAACTACCACATTGACCCATGACCCATATGTCATCCATGGGTATTACTATGACACTATAACCATCTACTACATTGACCCATGAACCATATGTCATCCATGGGTATTACCATGACACCATAACCAACTGCCACATTGACCCATGGCCCATAAGTGATCCATGGGTATTACCATGACACTATAGCTAACTACCACATGACCCATGAGCCATATGTCATCCATGGGTATTACCATGACACTAATAACCACATTGACCCATGACCCATATGTCATGCATGGGTATTACCATGACACTATAACCAACTACCACATTGACCCATGACCCATATGTGATCCATGGGTATTACCGTGACATTATAACCAACTACCACATTGACCCATGACCTATATGTCATCCATGGGTATTACCATGACACTCTAACCAACTACCACATTGACCCATGACCAATACGTCATCCATGGGTATTACCATGACACTATAACCAACTATTACATTGACCTATGACCCATATATGATCCATGGGTATTACCATGACACTATAACCAACTACCACATTGATCCATGACCCATATATCATCCATGGTTAATACCATGACACTATAACCAACTACCATATTGACCCATGACCCATATGTCATCCATGGGTATTACCCATGACACTATAACCAACTACCACATTGACCCATGACCCATATGTCATCCATGGATATTACCATGACACTATAAGCAGCTACCATATTGACTCATGACCCATATGTGATCCATGGGTATTACCATGACACTATAACCAACTACCACATGACTAATGACCCATATGTCATCCATGGGTATTACCATGAAACTATAAGCAACTACCACATTGACCCATGACCCATATGTCATCCATGGGTATTACCATGACACTATAACCAACTACCACATTGACCCATGACCCATACGTGATCCATGGGTATTACCATGACACTATAACCAACTACCATATTTACCCATGACCCATATGTCATCCATGGGTATTACCATGACACTATAACCAACTACCACATTGACCCATGAACCATATGTCATCCATGGGTATTACCATGACACTATAAGCAATTAGTACATTAAGCCATGACCCATATGTCATTAATAGGTGTTACCATGACACTATAACCAACTACCATATTGACCCATGATCCTTATGTGATCCATGGGTATTACCATGACACTATAAACAACTACCACATTGACCATGACCCATATGTCATCCATGGGTATTACTATGACACTATAGCCATCTACTACATTGACCGATGAACGATATGTCATCCATAGGTATTACCATGACACTATAACCAACTTCCACATTGACCCATGACCCATAAGTGATCCATAGGTATTACCATGACACTATAGCTAACTACCACATGACCCATGAGCCATATGTCATCCATGGGTATTAGCATGACACTAACAACCACATTGACCCATGACCCATATGTCATGCATGGGTATTACCATGACACTATAACCAACTACCACATTGACCCATGACCCATATGTTATCCATGGGTATTACCCTGACACTATAACCAACTACCACATTGACCCATGACCTATATGTTATCCATGGGTATTACCATGACACTATAACCAACTACCACATTGACCCATGACCCATATGTCATCCATGGGTATTACCATGACACTATAACCAACTATTACATTGACCTATGACCCATATATGATCCATGGGTATTACCATGACACTATAACCAACTACCACATTGATCCATGACCCATATGTCATCCATGGGTAATACCATGACACTATAACCAACTACCATATTGACCCATGACCCATATGTCATCCATGGGTATTACCATGACACTATAACCAACTACCACATTGACCCATAACCCATATGTGATCTGTGGGTATTACCATGACACTATAACCAACTACCACATTGACCCATGACCCATATGTCATCCATGGGTATTACCATGACACTCTAACCAACTATCACATTGACCCATGACCCATACGACTTTTTTATATAAATTTTGTTTCAAACATAGCAACATAAAGATGTATATTTTATTATTGTTTAATTCTCGCTTATAATTTTAAATTAAAATTATGGTATGAAAACCTCGTTACTCTTTGTTCTTTCTTGACGTTATATACCCTTTCTATCTCGCTGGAACTACTTTAAAATTTTGAATTACTAAATATTTAACGCTAATTTGGACAGTTTGAATTTTTCATAAGTGGAGCTTCAAAAAATTTCGCAATTCCTTTCCCTCCAACCTACACACGTTAAGGCTGCATATTAGGGTAAGTTAACTTATTAGAAATAGGGGTTTACATTTCTGTAATCATCTCCGGTGGCTAATTGATCAAAATCTACATTGCTTCATTACGTTTGTCCATTGACTTTGGCTATATAGGTTGTCACTCATCTAAAATTTATTTTTATTTAATTTACTATTGTCATGATCATCGTTTCTTGTTCTCTGATCATCTTTATATATATTATCATCTTAAATTACAATTACATTGGTTTTTCTTTCATAATCTATGATTTCCGCACTTTAATTACATCTTAACGAAGTAGGCAATATTATTCAAAATTTGTATTCAATAGCATGCATGCGTAGTAATGCCTTCATCTATAATTTATTTTTATTCTATGATTGTTCTCTGCTCATCAATAGTTTATCATCTTTAGTAAATTGGTATTGACTATAGTTTTTTGTTTATTTTTAAGCAAGAAAGATGTCGATCTTGAAACAATAAGGAGCATCAGGTCTGAAGCCAACTAAATTCATTGCACCTCAGGTTTTGAGCCGCAACATGACTTCAACAGCAAAATTCATAAGCAGACAGTTACAAGATGAAGAAGTCGACTTCTCAAAATCATCAATCACATCCAATGCACCTATAACATCTAGCACCAAAAGCCCTAAGCATAAATCATTAACACCAACGATCACTACCACTTCCTTAGCATCACTTACAACATTCACACCATCCTCAACAAATACATCTAAAACTTTTGCAACTGGACCATCGATACCATCTTCAACACCTACATCTACAACCAAAACTTCAGCACCTACATCATCAAAACCATCCTCAACACCGACATCGACTACCACATCATCAACACCTATATCTACTACCACAACCTCAACACCTTCATCGACACTACCATCCTCAACAACTACAGTCACTACCACATCCTCCTTACCTAAAGGAACTACCACATCCTCAACATATACATCTATCGCAACACCTACCCCAAAATCTACCCCATCACCAACACAACCAAACCGTGAGTGGATCTGTTGTGGAAAATGTAGAAGGTGAAAACATTTCCTCTGAAGATTGTGGACCAAAAGGACGTTTAGTTGTTCATGTTTGGCAAAAAAAACTTGAGTTACCAATCATATATTACATCTTTTTCTATGTATAACCTTTTGGTGTACACGTACATATTAATTCAAAACTAAAACGATAACATGATTATTTACAGGCTCATGCCACCAGGACCTTGTGCACACATTATTAGTCGGTCCTTTTCACAAAGAGTATATCAAGAAGGCTACACTAGGGGAAAAGTAAGCAAAGAAATGGGCGGATTATATTGGGAGAAGTTCCAGGTAGTTAACTATATGTGATAAATTGTTATTTGGTAAACATTTACATTTAAACTTATGTTTATATTGTTAATGTGTAGAAAAAATGTTGTCGGGATGAAACAATAGACTCGCTGCTGAGACAAGTTTGGGCAAGTAAAGCGGCACAGAGTTATAGCCAATATCTCTACAACATGCGGAGCCCACAAAGAAACCCACACGCCTTTAAACCAACATATATTTCAAAAGAAGTGTGGAACTCCTGGCAAGCAAAATGGAATACAGATGAATACAAGCTGAAACCCGAGCATAATAAGAAAAATAGGCGTAACATTGTGGCTGATGGAATAGCACAACCTACCCATAATGCTGGATCCACAAATCATTTGAAGATAACTTCTGATTTGGTAATTTTTTTAATGGTACATCAATGTTTATGTTTATGTGTATGTTTTACATTTTATGGTATTTATGCAGAAGAGAAAATTAGGACGTGATCCACCCTATAGTGAATTGTTCTTGTATATAATATACAGCATGGAAATTGCTAGGGATTCATGACCACATAATTTGCTAGGGAGTCATCACCACGAAAGTTGCTAGGGATTCACCACCACAGAATTTCCTAAGGATTCACCACTACAGAATTTGCTAGGGATTCATCACAACATAATTTGCTATGGAATCACCACCACAGAATTTGCTATGGATTCAACACCACGAAATTTGCTAGGAATTCACCTCCGCGGAATTTGCTAGGGATTCACCACCATAAAATTTGCTAGAGATTCATCACTACAGAATTTGCTAGGGAATCACCACCATAGAATTTGCTAGGGATTCACCACCATGGAATTTGCTAGGGATTCACCACCATGGAATTTGTTAGGGATTCACCACCACGGAATTTGTGATAGAATCCTAATACGGAATACACGGCGGAATACCATCTACAACGGATTTCATTTCGTTGTCATATTTACGACGAAATGATTGTTTCCCTAGCAAACCCTCGCTACGGGTTTTTTGGGATGGAAAACGATCGTCGCAAATTTCGTCTCTATTCTTCTTTTGCAACGGAATTTCAGTTTCGTAACGGAATCATTCCCTAGCAAAATCATGTTTTTTTTTTGTTTGTACTGACAGTGAAGGAAGTGCGGTTTCTATGACACTATTTACTCCGACCTAGGTTGTATGATTTTGTAACTTGAAAAGATATGCATAGAAATCTTTAAGTTCAATTCATATTTTCCCAACCCACCCACGATGTCTTAAATGTGTTCTAACTCTTCCATACTTTTAAAATTATCATTATGTCAATAAGTTTTAGGGAATCTTTAAAAAAAATTTAGACAAAAAAAAACTAAGAATTAAAAATAAAAATAAAAACTTTTATTTTTTTATTTTTTTTTCAAATCCAATAACTACTTTAATTAGTTTTTGAAACTTTTAGAAGATTTCATACGGATAAAACTCAAAACTTCCAGCTTTCAACTATTAGTTGTGCTTCCAACTACTAGCTATCAGTTTCGCGCTTCCAACTATTAACAATCAGCTTTAAGTTTCCAACTAGCTTTCTTAAAAAACATTTGCTAATAGTAAAAATATTAAAAATGGACCTCAAAATATTATATTTTTATATAAACATAAAATTAATTAATACTATAATAAAATTCGACGCCTAATAGACCGTCGCTAATTATACTAGTGACTAACATTTAAAAACAAAAAAATTGTTCATTTACATATAATCGGATTAGCGACAATCAACCCAATGATTTTGCATACCATGTGTGAATAGTTAAAATGAACCCCTAAATATGATGTTTTTATATATAAGCAAAATTTATTAATACTACGATAAAGTTCGACACCTAATTGACTGCTGCTAGTTATATTAGTGACTAATATTGACAACAGAAAAATTGTCCGTTTACATATAATCAACGACGGAAATGCTATAAAAACATCTTGATTCCAAAGTGTTTTGCGACAAACTAATTGCTAATTCCCTCGATGTTACCCTTTAGCCACAAAAATTTATGTCTCTCATTTCTATGTTTCAAATACATTAAAAACCGGGCCTCCTTCACGAAACAGTCATGTGTAGTTACACAACCGTACTTTCTCAAGGCACATTTAACAACATGTGTGAGATAAATTAAGAACTTAAATTGCCATTGTACATTTAAATCCGAAGTACAATTATTTTGATAACGACGGGATACGATATAACATGTGAACTCACGTGACAGCCTCGTGTGATATCCTTGCGGTGGTACCAGTCTTTTTCTTCATGGGCCTTACTGTCATTCCAATTGAAATAGAGAAGAAGTGCTATCTGGTTATAAAATATAAGGGTTAGGGGTCGGCTAAAGAAATATATGGTTATTCAAAAGAAAAAAGAAAAAGCTCAAAAGTATTTATAGTTGATCCGATCTGAAAGTGAAAAACTAAAGATTCTCTGTTTTGCAACAACTGGAATGGCCCGTATGGGGACAGAAACAAGTCACAAGTCTCACCTTAAGAAGTGGGTTCCATTGTCCGTACGGTTTGGTTTGGTTTGGTATCATCATTTTATATATTATTTTCAAGAATTTGCTTTCTGTCAAAAAAAATAAAATAAAATGGTACAACAATATCCAGGTAAGCAATATAGAAGGTTTAGGTTATGGGATGGGGTATTTCATTAGTATTAGACAAATTTACAAAATTATACATGTTTCTTAATCATTTACTGTAAAAAATTAAGGGTTTTATAGATCGCCAGAAAAACCGCATATAAGGCTCATTCATCTGCAGTTTTGTCAAGTCGGTCTAAGTTTCATCGTTTTGGTGGAAAACAGTCATTCGGTTTTGTGGCCCACCTACGGGTTTCGTGACCCATTAATCAAAAATATTTAAACCCTAAAAAATATTCTAGCTCATTTTTCGCACACAAATATACGAAAATGATTTTTTTGATGATTAAATATAAGATTAGTCTAAATAGTATTGTAAGTAATCTTATATATAGTTTTTTATAATATAAGCTCAAATTTAGTAGTAATGTGTATGAATTCACCGAAATAGAAAAAACATGAAGAACGAAACCGTAGATAACATGATAATATGCGATCGTACAAGTCTTTAATGAATATTTTGTGCATTAAAACTTGTACGATCATAGATGGTCATGTATCTTCCGTTTCGTTCTTCGAAAAAAAACATAAAATTGATAGGAAACCACAAATGAGTTGAGAAGAAACCGTAGATGGCCAAATGCTAACTTGGATTTCGTGTCTTTGAAAATGGGCAAATTGATTTTTTTTACATGTACATAATCATGAAACCGTAGGAGATATGACGAAACCGTAGAAGAGATGACATAACCAAAGGAGTGTTCTCCAACTGACGAAACCGAAGTCGACTTTTGACAAAACCGAAGATGATTGAGCTTCATTTGTGATTTTTTATAGTTGTTTTTGAAAACTCTGAGTTTTAGCCATTTTTTACAAAGTAAATAAGAAAAATAATTATTTTGGTAAATTCTTATAATATATATATATATATATATATATATATATATATATATATATATATATATATATATATATATATATATATATATATTCAGAATCTTTTGCGAACCCATATTTTCATGCGAACTTCGCGAAATTTTTCGTATGATTTTTTTTTTTTGCAAAAAAATGACTTAAGGCATTAAGTCGGTCATATAAAAGTGCATTCGCAAAAAAAAGTGCACATATTTTGGTTATTTTTGACGAATAAATGCACTTCCGACATTAATGTAAATATGCGTTTTTTATTTGTACATAATTTTTTTTTTCGAATGCACTTTTATATGACCGACTTAATACCTTAAGTCACTTTTTTTGCGAAAAACATTCATAAGAAAAACTCCGTGAAGTTTGCATTAAAATATGGGTTCGCAAAAGATCCTGACCATATATATAGGTCAAAATCTTTTGCGAACCCATATTTTTATGCAAACTCCGCGAACTTTTTTGTGTGAACTTTTTTTCGGAAAAAAAGTGACTTAGGGCATTGAGTCGGTCATATAGAAGTGTATTTGCAAAAAAAAAAAAAACACATATGTCGGTTATTTTTGACGAAGAAATGCACGTCCGACGTTAATGCATATATGCACTTTTTATGTGTGCACATTTTTTTCGAGATTATTTTTGCGAATGCATTTCTATATGACGGACTTAATGCCGTAAATCACTTTTTTTTGCGAAAAAAATTCACACAAAGTAGTTCGCGGAGATCGCATGAAAATATAAGTTCGCAAAATATCCTGACCATTTATATAGGATCAGGATCTTTTGTGAACACATATTTTCATACGAACGCCGCAAAATTTTTTCGCAAAAAAATGACTTAGGGCATTAAGTCAGTCATATAGAAGAGCATTAAAAAAAAAACTTGAATGCACTTCTTATGTGTGCATATTTTTTTCGAATTTTTTTTAGAATGCACTTGTCTATAACCGATTTAATGACCTAAGTCTTTTTTTTTTTTTTGCGAAATAAATTCGCGGAGTTCAAATGAAAATATAGGTTCACAAAAGATCCTGACTATATATATATATATATATATATATATATATATATATATATATATATATATATATATATATATATATATATATATATATATATATATATAGAGGTGGGTTCAATTGAGAAAATAAAAAATGTTGAGAATGGGGGGATCATTCTCAGCCACTCATTTAATTAGCCTCTAAACATAAAGGACACGGTAGCAAACTTGTAAATATGATATAATAGCCTTCAATCACAAATACGTAAGTGTAGAGAATTAGATAACAGTTGAAATTCATTCGTTTTTTGCTCTTTCAATCCAACCTTCAATTCTGCTTGAATACGAACATATCTTCAACATCTACGATTAATTATACTCCCAGTATCATTAGAACAACATCATCGATAATCAACAAAAAATTCAATTCGTATAATTCATTCAACATCGTTCATCAAATAAAACATCGAAATTAAGGTTAGAAAAAGATCAAATCATTTTTTGTTTGAAAATTTTCATATATTTCTCTACCAATCTACTATTTTGTAAGATTTAAATAGTCAAAGTATCATATTTATCACATTTTTAAAAAAGTTAACTTGTATGCACTACAACTGTTTGATGAAATGCATAAACGAAATTACCACGTTATATTCACATATGAATATGTTTTCTCACCTGAATCAATATGTGATTATTAAAACACAAAACAAATATTCAAGTCTGTATGTTATTCATATGTGAATAACATATAAAAATTATATATATTTCTGAAAACACCTTGTAATATTCATATATGAATATACTGTGCAATATTCACATATGAATATAGCAACTATTATTCATAAGTGAATATACGATCTAATATTCACAAGTGAATATACTATGTACTATTCTCATGTGATATACCATGTAATACTATATAATATTTACATATGAAAATATCATCTAATATTCATAAGTGAATATACCATCTAACATTCACAAGTGAATATACTATGTAATATTCACAAGTGAATGCATCGTCTAATATTTAAATATGAATATACTATGTTTAGTATATGCTATATTCATATATGAATATAATTAAATTGTAAAACAAATTAATCATAATTTTTATTCATAAGTGAATAACGAATGTACTGTAGTAAAAACCTGATTCATTTTTATTCACTTATGAATAACGATAGCTGAAAATATAAAAAAAATAATTTTTTTATTTTATCTTAAAACTATATCAATATGGATGTCTATTTGTAGGGAATAAAAAATCATGAATTTTGGTATATTTAAAATCATTTTTCGATAAAAATAGCTTCTTAAAAATTAAAAAAAAACGAAAAAACTATGTTTTTGTATATATTATGGTAATGTTTAGCATAGTTTAAGGAAACATGTTTTGTTGGAAAACACATGTTAATTCCTTTCCCATTTTCGCTGGTACGTTGGAGGCTTTTGCGGCAAAAATAAATGATTGGCTGAGAATGATTCCCCCATTCTCAACCTTTTTTTTTTTTCAACTGAACCCTCCTCTATATATATATATATATATATATATATATATATATATATATATATATATATATATATATATATATATATATATATTACTTTACTTCTCATTTCATTAAGGAAATGATCAAATATTTCTCTGACCCATTAAATACTTGTAGCCACTTGAAAAGTACAAATATGGACATCAAAATACGAATGCTTTTACAGGGGACGATGTTGGTTGCAGTGCATCGCAACCACATAGACGCACCGCGGTGGCCAGGCCACACACCACATCATTATGGGTTAACATGTATGGTCTTTATATTTAGCTAATTTTTTTTTTTTCAGTTTAGTATATTAGATGTCTTTTAACTATATTCATGTATGTATTATATTCATGTATGTATGAATGTCAGTACTTAGGGGTAAATGAGCCGAAGTATTCCAGACCGACTAGTAAAATCCATAATTAGAGCTCAAGTTAAACGAGTTCGAAATTAGTTTCAAACTCATTTATTAAACGAGCTCAACCCCGAGCTTCGTATGCCGAGCTCGATTAGGCTCGCGAACCTAAACGATCCTATGCATATTTATATAATATAAATATATTTTTGATTTTATATATTAGATTTTTTCTAAATACTTAAATATCCAACATCAAATAATTACAAACTACCTTACAATCACAAATAAGTTTGATATTTGACCAGAAACTGAGACGCTCGAGTCAAACTATTTAAATTGATGGTGTATTGGTTTAATTAATGTTATCTATATTTTTCAAATAATTAACCACAAAATTCAATGCCATAGAACTATTTTGCTATTGTCTTCACAATTTTCATAATTTTAATATTCACGTCCGACAAACTATTTAAACAATTAACAATATGCTAAAACCAAATGTAAAATAAAAATAAGAAAGTCATTTTGAACTAATATCTTCCTCTTTTTTCATTTTCTTTCTGAATTTTATTTGAGAATGAAAATGGGATGCGATCCTAATGAAATTCTGAACTTTATTCCACAAACTCTGATTCAAACAATTAACAATGTGATAAAAACCAAATGTAAAATTAAAATAAGGAAGTCATTTTGGACTTGCAATATCTTCCTTTTTTTCATTTTCTTTCTGAACTTTATTTGAGAATGAAGATGCGATGCGATCTCGATGAATTTCTATCACCACCACCACAACTAGCAGAAGCACCAACCATAATAGACAGAAGCATAAAATGATAAATCATAACGGAGTTATGGGAAGATGGTAATGAATGTAAGAGATTGTTGATATCTGCTTAACATACTGCAAAAACGTTTCATATTTGTAACATCCAAAATTTTAGATGTTGGAAAGATAAGGAAAGGAAATAATTAACCATGAGAAATTGTAAAGTCTAGATAAAGGGGAAAATGGTTAAAAGGGTAAAACAACCATTTTACATGACCAACAAGAAGAAATAATGTTAAATATGTTTTTATATGAAGTGTAATTAGTTTAAAGTGTTTATGGTATAAGCGATCATCCAGGTGAACTGAAATGGATTGGTGTGAATATATACACTTATATGCACTTCAATGAAATTAATGTACATGTGTTCACTTTAAGGGAATTGGGCACAAAAGTCCTAAGTTATTCATAACCTTATAACTCGAGATCTGGAACGAATGATAGATAACTCTATAAACTAAAGTTATGGCCTACATAATAAAGATATTCTGAAAAAGAAATTAGGAAAATGGATTTATAATGAAGAAGATATGGTCATTTAAAAATGGATAGTTCAAACCCTAAAAGTGGCAAAAATGGGTGATCACCAATGTTCACAGGTTAATAACTCAAAATCAGGACACATTCCACCATAAGTTAATAAGAAGAAGTTGTAGAGCTCGTGTCCATCTTTCCATGTATATAAGAATCATAAAAAATGAACATAAGGTGAGGAAGTTATGGGTAACCGAAGATAAGGAACTGATAGGTTTTATAGGTTATAATTCAAAAACATGAGGCAAAAAAAATACTTAACTCTAAAGTTCGCATGCGACATATTTAGATCTATGTTTTCTCCATAGATAGCTATAATATAATGAACATCAAGAACCTAGCAAACCGTATGTAATTTCGAAATTACAAGAAAGTTAGGGTATACATACATTTTGATTATTATAGCAAATAATTAATTCAAATCCTTCTTGAAAAGCCTTGGAAAGCAAGCACGAGAAATCTAACGTCTCTAATGGTTTGTACCCCACCCTAATAAATAAGAAGACTTGAAGAGAGAGGATAGAGAGTAGGACTTTTGGCTATTCCTTTGGTACAAGTGGTGGACGAAAATAAGGAGCCAAGGGACTCTATTTATAGCTGATACAAGGAGTCTTGGAAACCCTAATTTGAATATAATACTATTATTTTAAATTTGGTAATTATCCAACTCCTTAATTACCTTTAAGGATTATTCTAAAACCCTTAAAAAAAACTCCCAAAAACCATCCATGACCCATGAAAGGTTATGGAACCTCTCTTCTTCAACTATTGAATAATTAAGCTTAAGTCCCCAAACTTTTAATTAATCCAATTAATCCCAAAATTAATTCAAATAAATTTCTGATTAATTATTAATTAAATAATACTAGTTCTAATTAATATATTAATCTCATAATTTATTAACAAATTATTTATTGCTATATATTAATCATATAATAAATCAATAAATTAGTCACTCTCTCCTAAAGTCATTCTAGTCAATCACTAGTTTTGAGCGCAACCCAAAAAGACTTTGCTTTTAATTAAAGTATATAACAATTTAATTATTGGCTTAGAAACTTTACTCTAACAGTCTCCCACTTGGATAAGTTTGTAACTACAATCTCAAGTATAACTTCGAAATTAAACAGCAAAGTGCGCTTTCTGAAGCAAATGTCAAACTTTGATCCAATCATAGATTGGCCCTAATATAAGTGATCAAATATTCCTTCGTTCTTCAAGATACCGTATGGAAATGAGGCATGGGTTACAATCAATATCATTGTCTAAAATTATGTTTCCCAATTTCTTGATTTATGATGACGTCATTAGACTACTAATTGAACACATCAATTCAGTCTTGGGTAGGCCCAATACTATAATGTCAACACCAAATCACCGAGGGGCCCAAAGATATCGCTTTTGCTGTTAAGGAAAAAGGAACAAATAAACTTCGACTTATATACTTGTATCTTTTACTCACAAAATCATACATGCCACTACGTTTTATAACATCATGTTACTGTTTGTTTTTTGCAATACCAATGTACAACTGACTTGTAAATTACAACTTATATATCTCTGTTTTAAGAATAAAAAGTATTATCATCTCATAATTACTTGTGATATAATCCAGGAAGTATTTCTCTGAGTGTGGGTTTATCCTATACTCAAAATCTCCATTTTTCTATGTACTCATGAATATTGTAACAAACCATTGCAATTTCTAATCCCCATACACAATTTACAATCTATTCATGACAGTCTTAATTCACTACTTAGTTCCAAAAGTATGAGCGACTTTGGAATTTCGAATAATCAAATCATTCAGGAAGTAAAACATACAAAGTAAAACACAAGAATAAATAATTGAAAAAGGGAGTCCAATAGTCATAAATAATTCTCTATTATTTAATCTCCAAAATCAGTTACGTTTATTTTGTTACAAAGTTTCAAAACTGCCAACTAACTACTAAGACTAACATCGTCTCTTAAGAAAATGCTCCTAGCATGCTAGTTGTGTTTCACCCTACTCAGAACCTTCGTGTAGGATCTGCGAGATTGTCTTATCATGATACTCGCTTCACCAGGAGATACCTTCTTCAAACCTATGTCTGATATAATGGTACTTTATGTCAATATGCTTGGATCCACCATGATCCTTCGGTTCTTTTGTCAAAGAAACCGGCGCCCCTTCGTTATCACAGAAAAGTTCCAATGGCTCTTGAATGGTCGGGACTACTCCGAGATCACCGATGGAGTTCTTAAACGAAACTGCCTCCTTCGATCCTCACTTTCTGTGATGTACTCTGATTCACAAGTAGAACCATTTCCTTCATCCTTTTTAGATACTTAAGAATATTCTTAACTGTAGTCCAATGAGCTCTGCCAGGATTTCCCTGAAATCGACTAATCATGCTCAAAGAATAAGACACATTAAGGTGATTACATGTCATAACATACATGATCGAACCTGCAGCCAAAGGATATGGGATGCAACTCATGTAAGCTATTTCCTTATCAATACTGGGGCTTTGAGTCTTACTCAACTTAATAGTATGATGGATGGGTAAATCCCTTTTCTTGGAATTCTCCATACTAAAACGTTTTAGAATTTTATCCAAGTATACACTGTGACTAAGGCAAATATTTCGTTTCTTTCTATCCCTCAAAATCATTATTCCAAGAATACAGGTTGCTTCCCCCAAGTCCTTCATGGTGAAACACTTTCCAAGCCGAGATTTCACTTTTTTCAAGGTCGTAATTTTGTTTCCCATAAGGAATATGTCATCAACATACAATACTAGGAAATTTATTATACTCCTACTAGGCTTCACATACACACACGACTCATCCTCAATCCTAGAGAAACCAAAAACTTTGACTTTCTAATGGAAGCAAAGATTCCAGCTGCGAGATGCTTGCTTTAATCCATAAATGGATTTCTCAAGCTTACACACTCTGTCAATAAACTTGGCATGCACAAAACCCTCTGGCTGACTCATGTAAACATCCTCGGTCAACTTCCCATTTAGGAAAGTGATTTTAACATCCATTTTCTATATTTCATAATCATGAAACACTGCTATTGCTAGCATAATCCTGATAGACTTTATCTTAGCCACTGGTGAGAAGGTCTCATTGTAGTCAATCCCTTGGGTTTTAGTAAAACCCTTCATAACCAGTCATGCCTTGAATGTGTGCACCTTTCCATCTATGTAGGTCTTCTTCTTGAAGATACATTTGCACCCAACTGTCTTTCAACCTGGCATATAATAAACCAAATTCCAAACTTGGTTATCATACAACTATCTTTCGACATGGCACCATCCGACGTTATATGGAAACCATAGAACTTAGGTGGTACGCTAACCCTACTGGACCGACGAAGAGGTAATGAATTGTCAATGTGATAAACAGGGGTCTCATCCTCTGGTTGAGAGATAATGTCTTCTAAGGTTCCTTGTTTGGTTGAATCCCTAGTGTCTTCTAAGGTTCCTTCTTTGGTTGAATCCCGAATCACTTCATGGTCAATTGTACTACCACTATCCTCTTTGAATATGAGCTCTCTCTCTCTCTCTCAGGTGAATGACTCCCCTTCGAGCTACAAAGACCATGTTATTACTAGGTCTATAGAACAAGTATCCAAAAGACTTATGTGGGTAGCCAGTGAAAATACACCTCTCGGCTCTAGGTTCTAGATTGTCATGAGTTTCTCGCCTCACGAGATCCTCACAACCCCAGACCTTGACATGTGCCAATGAGGGAACTTTACCTGTCTACATCTCGTGAGGAGTTTTGGCAACCTTCTTAGTAGGAATAAGATTTAGGGTGTAGGAGGCGGTATCTAAGGCATACCCCTAGAAAGAAATAAGAAGTAAAGCTCGACTCATCATGGAATGAACCATGTTTAACAATGTTCGATTTCTCCTCTTAGCCACACCATTAAGTTGTGGTGTCCTAGGAGGAGTCAACTTTGAAACTATTCCACATTCCCTGAGGTAGTCGTGGAACTCGATACTGAGATACTCTCCGCCTCTATCAGATCGGAGCCTCTTTATCTTCCTCCCCATTTGATTCTCGACCTTGTGTCTAAACTTTTTGAACTTTTCAAAGGTTTCTAATTTATGTTTGATTAAGTATATATATTCATATCTACTATAATAATCCGTAAACGTCACGTACTATGGATTTGTACCCCTTGTAGCAGATCTGAAGGGTCCACACACATCAGTATGGATAATATCCAACAATCCTTCACCTCTTTCTCACGTTCTAGTGAATCGTGATTTTTCCATCTTACCCAAAAGAGAAGATTCACATTCATCATATGTCCTTCTATCAAATGATTCCAACACTCCATCATTTTGGAGTTGGGCGATGCGTTTCTTGTTAATGTGTTCAAGACGACAATGCCACATGCATGATTTGCCTACACCGTTAGACGAATCAATATGAAATACGTTATTTCCTAAGCTATCAACACAAATCACAGTTTCAATCACACGATTACAAAGTAAAGATTTAAACATAAAAACACTGTTTTATAAGCTAAAATTGAACCATTCACATCATCAAATGAATATCGAAAACTTTGTCAAAACAATGCATGAAAAGAAATAATGTTTCATGCCATTTTTGACGAATAGAAACAATTAATCAAATCTAAGCATAAGACCATAAGTTCTAATCTTGGTAATAGGTGAAGATCACTATTTCCCATGACCATATATATTCATCCATGCTCCTCCTCCTCACTTTCTCTTAGACTATGAAAATCAGAACAAATATGGAAACCACATCCTGTATTAAGGACCCAAGAATGAGTAAGTTGTGAGCTATTGACTTGAATAGTGTACATACCTACCAACGACGGCTTAACCTTACCATCTTTGATGTCCTACAAATATTTGGGGCAACTTCTTTGTAACGCCCCGGTTTTTCTCGGTACGTTTGGTTATTTTAATTTAATTATCCTTGTAACCTTGGGTTAATTTATTTAACCAATGTCTGATTTCTTATGTTATTGGACTCTTTTGATCATCTTGTAAACTCCTTTTATTGAAGTCCATGGGCTATGGGCCTATTTGCAAGTCCATCTAGTAAATAATACTTAATGTGTTAATTGAGTCATTTGGAACACACACAAGAAAAACACTCTAAACCCTCCATCTCTCTCTCAAATCGTCCTCTCTCTCTTTGGGATCAAGAGCAGCCAAGGGGCTATTGTTTGGAGCTTAATTCTTGTTCATTTCCAGCCTTGATTCGTATTGGTATGAACCTCCTTATCATTTCTTACAACTTGATTCATAACCTTGTTCTAGTTTTATGATTTCATCTTCCCTTCTTCTCCTTCCTATTTGATTTGTAATTGTATGTTATACATCATCTCAAGATCCTATCTTCACCCCATATATGGTGGATGATGGATCTAGGGGATTACATGTGGCAAAAGATCATGGAAACCCTAAAAGGGAGAATGGTGATTTTATGTGCTTTATGTTCATTTTCATGTTGATTATTATTACAATCTTGTGGCAAAATGAAATCCTAATGATACCTAATCCTTTTTAGTACCACCATGATCATGGGGACTAAATTGGGATGATGAACACATCTTAAAATGTGTTTCAAAGGGAGAAGGATGGATAAGCCAAAAAGGAATCACGGGTGGCTACGATTCTGTTTTCCATCAGATCTGTAGTCATTTTGTAAAATTAATATCTTGAGCTCTAGAACTCAAACGGACCCCAAACCAGTTCCAAAAGTTCACAAATTGAGTTGGTTAACTTTCTTAAGCAGGCCAACCTCAATGATAAGGATTTTATCTATGGGAAAGAATGGCATCTTTGCTGTTAGGTCGGATCCGGGTCTGTTCTGATATGTCATTTTGTTTTCATCATTTCTAAGGCTTGGAAAAGGATCCAGAGTGATTCCAAGTTTCTATATGTTCCTTATATTATGAATTTAAGATCTGGAGCAGATGGGGTGTTATTTCCAATTATAAATTGGTTAGAATGGATCCACACTCCAGATCAGTGGGCAGTCACCAGCTTTTGCTAGTGCTGTGATTGTCCACAATGTGAATTTTATATCTGGAGTTTGGGAGATGCTTTTCATTAAATTCCAACTCTGAGACTTTCATTTGTATGTCCTTTACTTCTATTAATTTTGGTTTGGACGAATTCTACTCACAAGTTGGGTAGAATTGGCCAACATCACTTGACTGTATTGTTGGAGACAGAAGTGATACACCATTTTGTAAAATTCATATTTAATTCATCTTTTGGAGTTAGAATGAGTTCTTTATAGTTGTGGAATCCTGAGCAATCATAGTTTCCTATAAAATTTATGTAAAGCTATGTTTCTGTTTTAGATTTTGGAGTAAATCCGTTTTGAACAGCAGGTCTGTTTTAGAGACCTTGCTGTGATTACTCTTTTCTCAACTCATAGCTTCATTACTTCTCCTTTCTAACCTTTAGTCCTTCTTAGGTGAGGTTTTGAAGTTTGCTCAAGCTTGGTAGCATTATTTGATTGTTAGATATCCTTACTACTCACTCAAGGTGAGTTCTCTCACACCGTTGTATTGATGTTTGCGTTTGCTAGTTAGCTCGTGTGTGATTATTTGAATTTATTATAAAGGCATGCTATATAACCATTGTTTTAATTTGTACATGTGCACTGTATGTAACTAATTATGGATATGGGGACACCACCAAAGGATACGGATTTACCGGTGCGGTGGGTAGGTAATATCACCAACGTAATACTCATCATGAGGTGCGGTGATTAGGGCCAAATGATACGGGATCTTCCCGGTGCGGTTCAAACCTACAAGTCCTTCTTGTATTATTGGCATTGATTCGTTCTTTGCCCTTATTATACAACTATAATTGGAAAATGGATTAGGGTTAGTAAATATGAATGTTAGTACAATGTCTGTGTTTGAATTCACTAAGCTTTGTGCTTACGCTTTCCCTTATAACTTTTCAGGTGTTAAGATTAAAGAGGCTAAGGCTTGACATGGAGCACGGGGACATCGCTACTAGTTATTTTTGTTGGGACCTTATTATTATTATTACTTCCGCACTTATTTTATATGATTATTAAGTTGATGGATTATGTTATGACTATTTCAGTTGTTTTAATATAATTTAAGATGGGTTTAAAAGTTTAAAATTTTTGCAAAAAAATTTGGGTGTCACAAGTTGGTATCAGAGCCACACTTTGAGGGAACTAGGCATTCTTGTGGATGTTCTAGACTCAAATTTGAGGCTCTATAAGAGTTTATTTTCTTTTTAAGATATTTTTCAAACCTTCTGAAGACTAGTAGTGGAAGATGCCGCGGTGTGCCAGTCAGCCAGCCAAGTAAGCCTTATTTCTTATGTTAAATGTTTATGTTAAATTGTTGACTATGAATTGGATTCTACTAGTCTTAAAATGTTAGATTACACACTTATTTAGTGTTAACATGTGAGAGAGTTGTAAAATTAACGGTTAGAGCGAACTGGAAATTTTGAAACTAGACACGAATGCGAAATTGGAACTTGTGTGGAAGGTAGTAGAAGGGCCCCTACTATTTGAAACATCGGTGCCGGTTTCGGGTTGGGGCAAGGTTGAAAATTTTTAGGCAAGCTGAGTGTTTTGTCTTCCTAGAAATATCTAGGCTGAATTGTTTCTAAGATTTTCCTTCTTCTGCGGATACCAATGGCTCCGCCTGCTCGACTTAATCAGCTCCAAATGGAGCAAGTTAGGGAGATTGTCGCTGAGGAATTCAATAACGCTTTCAACGAACTAATCCCGGGTGTGACCAATGACATAATCAACCAAGTCGGTGCTCTTCTGGATGAGTGCCTCGCAGCTATTCCCGGGGGAGCGTTACCGGCTCCGCCCGTTCGGGATTCGGCATACTACTTCGAGAAGTTCAGCAAGTGTAACCCTCCTCTTTGGAACGGTGAATCCGACCCAGTTGCTGCTAAGCACTGGGTGTCAGATGTTGAGGGCGTCTTCATGACTGTTGGGTGTCCGGACCAGTACAAAGTTGTGATCGCCATGAATCAGCTGCGGAAAAGGGGAAAGACATGGTGGAACACCATCACCGCTCTATTAAACGAAGAAGAAGTGAGGGCCATGTCTTGGGCCCAATTTGTGGAGAGGTTCGAGGCACAATATGTGCCTAAGGTGGAGCAGCAGCGGATGCAGCAAGAGTTCATGGCCTTACAGCAGACTACCGAGTCCGTTAGCGACCTGAACGCCAAGTTCTTGGAGATGCTATCTTTTTGTCCCTCGTTTGCTGGGAACGAGGCCTGGTTGGTCAGCCGATACACTGCCATTCTACGTACCGAGACTCGGGAATTCGTTAGCATGCAGGAGTTCCCGACTTTATCCGCGATCATGGATGCAGCAAGGAGGAGGGAAATCGAGTTGCAGACCCAGTCCAAGAGGAAGGCCAATGACACCTCCTCCAAGACATCCAGAGATGCCCAGAAGAAGCAAAAGCAGGGTGGTAATTCAAGGTATGAGTACAGGCCGTCTTCAGGTCAGGGCGAGAAAAATCCGTTGATATGCTACAACTGCAAAAAGCCAGGGCATCATTGGAAGAATTGTAGGGCTCCCCCAGCGAGTGCAGTTCCTCAGATTACTTCTGCTGCTCCCGTCTGCTATCACTGTAACGAGACGGGACACAAGAAGCCCGAATGCCCGAAGTTGAAGGCTGGTAAAGGAGGCGGGGGTACAAATCCTGCAATTGCATCGTCTTCTAAGGGACCCACTATGGTGACACGAGGTCGTGCTCACCAGATGACTGTGGATGATCCGGTGATTACCGCGACAGTGGCAGGTAAATTTCTTTTTTTTTTCCTTTCTCTCCTGGCATTATTTAATAAATGGTAGTTAGAATTGTTTACATGATTGTATGTGGTGAATCAGGCACTTATTTGCTAGATTCCGAGCCCGCTGTTGTTATGTTTGATAGCGGTGCTACCCATTCTTTCGTATCTCGCGCGTTTATTAATCGTTTGGGGCGTAGTATCGGAAAATTGGCTCGCCCAATGGTTTTCGAAGTTGCCGACAACCGCACTATTTATGTCACCGATGTTTATCGGGGTTGCACTCTCGAGTTTTCTGGAGTTGAATTCCCTATTGATCTTATCCCTATTGCGATGCGAGAGCTCTGTGTTATCGTAGGCATGGATTGGCTTGATGCGTTTGATGCGGAAATCCACTGTCGTAAGAAGCAAGTTCGTGTTCGAAACCCTAGAGGTGGAGTACTTATTATTCAGGGGGACATTCCCCGCCTGGCTATGACTTCTTGCTCTTCTGCTATAGCACTAGACGACGTTCCTATCGTTTCCGACTTCAGCGATGTCTTTCCGGAGGAACTCCCTGGCTTGCCACCTATTCGGCAAGTGGAGTTTCGCATTGATTTGGTGCCAGGTGCGACTCCGGTAGCGAAATCTCCTTACCGCTTGGCACTACCTGAAATGAAAGAGCTCCAAGATCAACTTCAAGAACTAAGTGATAAAGGGTTTATACGGCCAAACTGCTCGCCTTGGGGTGCTCCTATTCTCTTTGTGAAGAAGAAAGATGGATCCCAGCGAATGTGTATTGATTATAAGGAGCTAAACAAGCGCACGATAAAGAATAGGTACCCGTTGCCACGTATTGACGATCTTTTCGATCAGCTTCAGGGAGCGTCTTGGTTTTCCAAGATTGATTTACGTTCCGGTTACCATCAGATGCGGGTTCGTGAAGAAGACATTGAGAAAACAGCATTCCGTACTCGTTATGGGCACTTTGAGTTCGTGGTGATGCCTTTTGGGCTCACCAATGCACCCGCAACGTTTATGGATCTCATGAACCGGGTGTGTAGCCCGATGCTTGACCGTTCGGTCATAGTGTTCATAGATGATATCTTGGTCTATTCTAAGAGCAAAGAAGAGCATGAGCAACACCTTTGGGAGATTCTGGAAACTCTGGCAAGAGAAAGGCTTTATGCTAAATTCTTAAAATGTGAATTTTGGTTGGAAGAAGTTCAGTTCTTGGGGCATGTGGTAAACAAACACGGTATTAAGGTCGATCAAGCCAAGGTTGATGCGGTTAAACAATGGGAGATTCCAAAAACACCTTCTGAAATTCGCAGTTTCTTGGGTTTAGTCGGTTATTACCGTAGGTTCATTGAAAATTTCTCTAAAATCGCCTTGCCACTCACCCGATTGACCAAGAAATCAGTGAAATTCGTTTGGGGCCCAGAGCAACAATTTGCGTTTGATGAGCTGAGGAAGCGATTGTGTGATGCTCCGATTTTGGCCTTACCTGATAGGGTTGAGGATATGGTGGTTTACTGTGATGCATCGCTTCAGGGTCTTGGTGCCGTGTTAATGCAACGGGACAGGGTGATAGCCTATGCCTCCCGACAGCTGAAACCCCACGAACGAAACTACCCCACTCATGATTTGGAGCTTGGGGCGGTTGTTTTCGCTCTTAAGATTTGGAGACACTATCTCTATGGAGTGAAGTGTATCATATACATTGACCATAAGAGTCTGAAATACTTGTTCGAGTAGCGAGATTTGAACATGAGACAAATCAGATGGTTGGATGTGGTAAAAGATTATGATTGTGAAATTCACTACCACCCCGGTAAATCTAATGTTGTAGCTGATGCTCTCAGTCGTAAACAATCTGCCGAACCGATTCGATCTAAGTGTCTCCGGATGACGATGGTGTCGTCTTTGTTAGATATGATTCGTGGCGCCCGTTTGTTGGGTTGAGGTTTGGCAGAGGGTACTTGGGAGTACCGATATCGTGCTTCGGACTACAGAGAAAATCCACGTGATTCGGGATCATTTGGTTACAGCGAGGAGTCGTCAGAAAAGTTATGCCGACAAAAGATGCTCCGATCTTGAGTTCCACGTGGGAGATTATGTGTTGCTCAAAGTCTCCCCCTCGAAAGGTGTGATTCGATTTCGAAAACGGGGAAAGCTCGGACCCCGATTCATTCGACCCTACAAGGTCATAGCCCGTGTGGGAAAGGTGGCTTACCGTTTAGAGCTGCCTGAAGAGCTTAGTCTAATTCATAATACGTTTCACGTGTATCAGTTACGAAAATGCCTTGTTGATGAGACCACTGTGATACCACTGGAGGACATACAGATTGACGAGCGTCTCAATTATGTTGAGAAACCAATCGCTATTTTAGAACGAAAGACGAAAGCTCTCCGCAACAAGACTATAAACCTGGTTAAGGTGCAGTGGAAACATAGGAAGGGTTCGGAGTGGACATGGGAACCGGAATGCGAGATGCGGGCTCATTACCCGGATCTGTTTCTAGGTGTTGACTTCGAGGACGAAGTCCGTTCTTAGTGGGGGAGAGTTGTAACGCCCCGGTTTTTCTCGGTACGTTTGGTTATTTTAATTTAATTATCCTTGTAACCTTGGGTTAATTTATTTAACCAATGTCTGATTTCTTATGTTATTGGACTCTTTTGATCATCTTGTAAACTCCTTTTATTGAAGTCCATGGGCTATGGGCCTATTTGCAAGTCCATCTAGTAAATAGTACTTAATGTGTTAATTGAGTCATTTGGAACACACACAAGAAAAACACTCTAAACCCTCCATCTCTCTCTCAAATCGTCCTCTCTCTCTTTGGGATCAAGAGCAGCCAAGGGGCTGTTGTTTGGAGCTTAATTCTTGTTCATTTCCAGCCTTGATTCGTATTGGTATGAACCTCCTTATCATTTCTTACAACTTGATTCATAACCTTGTTCTAGTTTTATGATTTCATCTTCACTTCTTCTCCTTCCTATTTGATTTGTAATTGTATGTTATACATCATCTCAAGATCCTATCTTCACCCCATATATGGTGGATGATGGATCTAGGGGATTACATGTGGCAAAAGATCATGGAAACCCTAAAAGGGAGAATGGTGATTTTATGTGCTTTATGTTCATTTTCATGTTGATTATTATTACAATCTTGTGGCAAAATGAAATCCTAATGATACCTAATCCTTTTTAGTACCACCATGATCATGGGGACTAAATTGGGATGATGAACACATCTTAAAATGTGTTTCAAAGGGAGAAGGATGGATAAGCCAAAAAGGAATCACGGGTGGCTACGATTCTGTTTTCCATCAGATCTGTAGTCATTTTGTAAAATTAATATCTTGAGCTCTAGAACTCAAACGGACCCCAAACCAGTTCCAAAAGTTCACAAATTGAGTTGGTTAACTTTCTTAAGCAGGCCAACCTCACTGATAAGGACTTTATCTATGGGAAAGAATGGCATCTTTGCTGTTAGGTCGGATCCGGGTCTGTTCTGATATGTCATTTTGTTTTCATCATTTCTAAGGCTTGGAAAAGGATCCAGAGTGATTCCAAGTTTCTATATGTTCCTTATATTATCAATTTAAGATCTGGAGCAGATGGGGTGTTATTTCCAATTATAAATTGGTTAGAATGGATCCACACTCCAGATCAGTGGGCAGTCACCAGCTTTTGCTAGTGCTGTGATTGTCCACAATGTGAATTTTATATCTGGAGTTTGGGAGATGCTTTTCATTAAATTCCAACTCTGAGACTTTCATTTGTATGTCCTTTACTTCTCTTAATTTTGGTTTGGACGAATTTTACTCACAAGTTGGGTAGAATTGGCCAACATCACTTGACTGTATTGTTGGAGACAGAAGTGATACACCATTTTGTAAAATTCATATTTAATTCATCGTTTGGAGTTAGAATGAGTTCTTTATAGTTGTGGAATCCTGAGCAATCATAGTTTCCTATAAAATTTAGTTAAAGCTATGTTTCTGTTTTAGATTTTGGAGTAAATCCGTTTTGAACAGCAGGTCTGTTTTAGAGACCTTGCTGTGATTACTCTTTTCTCAACTCATAGCTTCATTACTTCTCCTTTCTAACCTTTAGTCCTTCTTAGGTGAGGTTTTGAAGTTTGCTCAAGCTTGGTAGCATTATTTGATTGTTAGATATCCTTACTACTCACTCAAGGTGAGTTCTCTCACACCGTTGTATTGATGTTTGCGTTTGCTAGTTAGCTCGTGTGTGATTATTTGAATTTATTATAAAGGCATGCTATATAACCATTGTTTTAATTCGTACATGTGCACTGTATGTAACTAATTATGGATATGGGGACACCACCAAAGGATACGGATTTACCGGTGCGGTGGGTAGGTAATATCACCAACGTAATACTCATCATGAGGTGCGGTGATTAGGGCCAAATGATACGGGATCTTCCCGGTGCGGTTCAAACCTACAAGTCCTTCTTGTATTATTGGCATTGATTCGTTCTTTGCCCTTATTATACAACTATAATTGGAAAATGGATTAGGGTTAGTAAATATGAATGTTAGTATAATGTCTGTGTTTGAATTCACTAAGCTTTGTGCTTACGCTTTCCCTTATAACTTTTCAGGTGTTAAGATTAAAGAGGCTAAGGCTTGACATGGAGCACGGGGACATCGCTACTAGTTATTTTTGTTGGGACCTTATTATTATTATTACTTCCGCACTTATTTTATATGATTATTAAGTTGATGGATTATGTTATGACTATTTCAGTTGTTTTAATTTAATTTAAGATGGGTTTAAAAGTTTAAAATTTTTTGCAAAAAAATTTGGGTCTCACATTCTTTTCCAATGCCCTTTTTCGTTGCAATGTTAGCAAGTGTCCTCTTTGGGGTTACTAATAGCAGGGATATCAAAATTGGGCTATGACTTGGACTCACTGCCAGATGCTCCATTATGGGTCTTGCCCTTCCAGATCGATTGAGGATCTGCTTTCCTCTTTTTCCCTCGGTTTTGCCCAATGGCAAGGTGTGACATCCCCATTTTCACGGCCAGAAAAGACCGATTTTGTTTATGCTTTATAAAAACTAGAGTACTTCTTTTAATAAAAATATTGCGGAATTTGTTCCCAGAAAAACATGATAAATACGTTATCAAAGCATTTCCGAAGAAATGTATTTTTATTCATTTTAAAACATTTGGGATGTCATCGTCAATACAGAAACATAAGCATAAACAGAACTTACATTCATTTACACTAGTGATCTACATCTCTTCTAAATCTCTCAGTGTAAAGTAACTTCACATCGACACCTGTGATACAAATAAACTGAGTGGGTCAGGTGGGGAAACCTGGTGAGTACATAGGGTTTTCAACCCACAATAATATAATTATTATGTTTAATCATCAAGCAATTAACCCAATTACCCATCCCCATTATCTTCTTTACTCTTAAGGATCTACCCTAAGAATTAACTATTCCTCGTTCATTCATTCCTAAGGATCATCCTAAGGAATCGGCACGAAGTCCATCGTCACCGGGGTTTAGGCACTAAGTCTGCATAGTCGCCATGATTTATATAACAGGCACTAAGTCCGCATAGTCGCTAGGGTTTAGGCACTAAGTCTGCATAGTCGCCAGGTTTTATACAACAGGCACTAAGTCCGCATAGTCGCCAGGGTTTTGGCACCAAGTCTGCATGATCGCCAGGGTTTATACAACAGGCACTAAGTCCGCATAGTCGCCAGGGTTTTGGCACCAAGTCTGCATGATCGCCAGGGTTTATACAACATGCACTAAGTCCGCATAGTCGCCAGGGTTTTGGCACCAAGTCTGCATGATCGCCAAGGTTTAGGCACCAATTCGGCATGATCACCAGGGTTTAGAGTACACCGGGTGAACACATCGTTCACTACACCTACAGGTTGCGAGCCTGCTAGTGTTCCACTGGACTGTCTAGAATAGTCCGTGGTCGTCATCCATACTCTGCTGAATGACGGGGCCATCATTTGGGAAAGGCTTCTCACATCTTCCACCTCTCACCCTCACCTCGTGGTCTATAACACCTCTCAACTCATCATCCAACTCTATTCCATTTATTACATCTACCCATGTTTTACCCCAACATTATCGTAGATATGAAATACATATACAGTTTAAATTATTTAAAACATGTATAAAATCGTTCATCCAGCATAGACAGCAAGTACTCAGATAATATGTACACATAGCACGTAATTTATATAAAATACTTCATATCTATGTGTAAGATGAAAGTAACTATGCACTCACTTGATTAGGTGGTGACTCGGAACTCGAACAGCACTTCGTTATGTTAAAATAATTTTTCCTCGACAAAACCTAGTATCAATACCACTAGGGTTTAGTCTAACGTTAACCGCGACTAATTAACAGTCTAGCTATTATTATTATTATTATATAAGCGTTAAACAACACTCTATATAACTCATAATAATAGCCCAAATAATTATTTTAAGGACCTAACAACATTACTATAATTATTTAAAAGCTATATTAAAAATTTCATAGGCGTAGCTCACTTACAACGGATTTTAAAGAAAACCGGGCTTCGCTTGGAGCAGCGTTTCCGAACCGAAAGACCCTTTTTCTCGGGACTCCGGGAACCTCGGGGCTTCCTTTGGGTGCTAGGGGTTTTTCCTAGGGTTTAGGGGGGGGGGGGGGTGGGGTTAGAGGGGTAGTGAGAGAAAGTAGAAAGAGAAAGGAATGAAGAAATGAGTGAGAAATCCGGAACATTTCGCATGGTATTTATAGGGCCGGAGCTGCTGGGAACGCGTTGCGCTCCTCGGACCTACGCTGGGCGTTCCTCGGACGCAGGGCGTAGACTTCCAACGCGGTGCGTTCGTACAAGACGTGTCCGAAGCCTGATGGTACGACGTGGCCTGCTCCGAGACCAAGCAATCCGAACGCGGGGCATTCCTTCTACGCGCTGCGTAGCGAGGCCAGGTGTCTCCATCCAAAGCGAGGCCTGTGAACATCAAGGGACGGTTGGGATCGCGCCACGTCATCGATCTAGCAACAGCTTCACAATTTTTCCTTTTCGACTTCTAAAAATCATAACTTTCGCATACGAGCTCCGTTTTCGACGCTCTTTATATCCACACGTAGGCGGGAACGTAGTCTACAACTTTTGTTTAGACTTCGTCGTCTAATTTTGACTTTATTTTAAATTTTATATTTTTAACAGGCCGGGACAGGATTGGTCCGTTAAAAATCCATAACTTCTTCATCCGACGTCCGTTTTCATCTGTCTTTTTATCGTTACGCTACTATTAACGAGATCTTCGATTCTCGTTTAGGTTGTGTCGGCTAAAAACCGCTCGATCTAATATTCGAACTTCGGGCTGTACACTGCTAAGCCGAAACTTCGAAAAATCATAACTTCCTCATACGAAGTCAGATTTGGGCGTTCTTTTTATGGACGCTCTTGGTTTAACGTATTATACGACTTTCGTTTAGATCGCCAAGGCTAAAAGTCACTCTATCGTAAATTCACTATTTACGCTTCCCGATATTGTGTCGGTTCTGTCGCGAAACTTCGACGGGTCATAACTTCTTCGTTATAACTCGGATTTCGGCGTTCTTTATATGTACGGAAACCTTGAGACATATTCTACAACTTGGCTAAGATTATTTATTCTAAATAATCTTTTGTCGAAAAGTCGTTTTCGACCCCTATTATCTCTAAATTGACTAGCCCGGATCTACGGGCGTTACACAAGGACATGATCACTTATCGTAGAAGGGGCCTGATTTTTTTTCATCCCTGATTCAGCTGTCTGCAACAAGTTGTAGAGTTGGGTCAATATGGTATCTTTCTTGTTCAAATGATAATTTAAGATAATCTGATCATAACTGGGAGGCAAGGAGTTCAGGACCATGTCTATGGACAACTCCTTGTCAAAAGACACATTGAGCTTTTCCAACCGCTCGACATATCTTTGTATTCTTTACACATGATTGCAAACAGATTCTCCCTACTTCAACTTGCACGCCATCAACGCTTTGACGACCTCATACCTCTCTTGACGTGCTTTCTTATGAAACTTTTCAGCGAGAACTAAGCACATCTCATATGGCCAATAGTCTTTATACAACTTTTGTAACTCAGGTACCATGGTTGCAACCATTATGCAAGCGACCTTTGTTGCATCGTCATAGTCTTGTTTGTAGGCGGCCTATTCCTCTAGAGTAGTAGTTGACTCATCGATTTCCAAGAATAGGTTTATCGAGGACATATTCTTTGCCCTCATATCGAAGATTCATTTTGAGATTTCGCATCCAATCCATGTAGTTTGGACCAACTAATTTCTCCTTGGATAAGATCGATAGAAGAATGAAGTTTGAGTTGTTGGGGGAAGATTGACCAACAGTAGTATCTCCAAGAGTAGACATCTATATAAGAGAGATAGTTTTAGTTAGTTGACATAAATCCTTAATATTTTAACCCAAAATAGATATCCAAGGCAATGATCCAAAATACAATTCACAAACAAGAAGAGGGATTTCATACTCTTAATGGGAATTTATGAAGGTAGGTAAAACAATTCACTAATTTCAGATTATGCTCTTTTATTTTAGACTCGAATACCGAGGATCACAAACAAGATGTGAATAACCATGCAAATATGATTAACAACCTCGATCTCATTTATCATCTTTAATTAATGTGTCTGTTAACCACACACACTCCACTAATGACATATAAAGAATGATGTGCGTTTTCATGGATTAGCATACTTTTCACATTTCCCTAAAATAACTAGAGTTGGGATTTATATATAAAAGGTTCTAGCACTTTAATAGCATCGTACTTTTGAGAGGTTATGTCCTATCAACCCGTTTGGCTAATGACCCTCCACCACATAAGGGAGCCGTAGGTGAGAGTGGACACCCATTCAACGACCATTTTATAGGTCGTTTTCTCATACCCCCTTATAGCATGGGTTCGTGAATGAGGCTTACTATTGATTGACTTACTTGTCTTATACATATAATATGTTAAACATTTAATCATATATAATATAAGGTGTATTTTAAATTTTTCAAAATACGAGGTTTAAATATTAATTATCTAAATTAAACTTTTAATCAATTAAAATTTAAACCAAATATGATTTAATCTTTATCTTTATAATTAAACAATTAAATTAATTTAAATCATTTAGGGATTAAATGATTATTTTCTATTAAACAATTAATAAGATAATTCAAATTTAACCATACTCCAAAACCTTCTAATTTTCGAAAATTAGGGTTGGGTTTATCATGTTTTAATTATTCAAATTTTAAGTCATTTAAAATAATAATTAAGGAAACGAGATAAACCCTAAACGCACTCCCCCATTTTCAAAAATAGGGTTATGAGGCTAGGGTTTCAAGAAACCCTTGCAAAGTCGAAAATCCAAGGCCTTTAGGGTTTATTTCTATAAATACTAATTTTGATATATTCATTAGTATGCACATTCAAATAGAAAATTAAGTCTTTGATACCACTGATAGGTTTTATAGGTTATAATTCAAAGCACGAGGCGAAAAATATTTAACTCTTAAGTTCGCATGCAACCTATTTGGATCTATGTTTTCTCTATTGATAGTTATAATCTAATGAACATCAAAAAGCCTAGAAAACCCTAGGTAATTTCCAAATTACAAGAAAGTTAGGGTTTACATACCTTTTGATTATTAAAGAAAATAATCAATTCAAATCCTTCTTCAAAAGCCTTGGAAAGCAAGCACCAGAAATCTAATGCCTCTAATGGTTTGTACCCAAACCCTAGTAAATAAGAAGACTAGAAAAGAGTGGAGAAGGAGTAGGATTTTCAACTATTCCGTTGGTACAAGTGGTGGATGAAAATGAGCAGCCAAGGGGCTCTATTTGTAGCTGATACAATGAGCATTGGAAACTCTAATTTGAATATTATACTATGATTTCGAATTTGGTAATTATCCAAATCCTTAATTTTCTTTAAGGATTAATCTAAAACCCTAACAAAGATCCCAAAAATCATCCATGGCCCATGGAAGGTTGTGGAACCTATCTTGTTCAACTATTAACAAACTTTAGGTTCAGTCCCTATACCTTTAAATAATCCAATTAATTTTAATTAATTTTTGATTAATTATTAATTAAATTTAAGGTTTGTATCGATTGGATAGACTTCAAGTATAATAAACATGAACAAACTAAACTAAGCAAATCAATAACATAAAAAGTAAAGAACACAAAGATTTCTCCAAATTATCTTTCACCAAGAAAGGGGTTATTTTTACCAAGAAAACGGGTTTGTCACAAAGACGGTCACCAAGACGATTACATTAGGGTTTCATCCTAATGTTGAATATATACTACTTTATACAAGTATATCCCTTGATTAAAGGGATTGTATCTAATCTATACTAAGAATCGATCCTTATCACAAGGTTATCAGATCTCCTATATATATATATATATATATATATATATATATAATTACCTAATATAAAAACATTACATTAGATTATATGACTACATGCCGAAGCTGATAAGGCTTGAGGCACTGGCGTTGAATTTGACGTTGGCATTGGTGTTGATGTTGACGCTGGCATTGGCAGTTAGCATGTAGAGTGTTTGACTCATTAGATAATAAGGTGTGACCTTACAATCTACCCCTATCTGATGTTGTCAAAACTAATATTCTTCTTCAGAGTCGTCAAAAGAACCATTGTAAAACTTGTCAACTTCTTTCAAGATCTCAGGATTAACCCATCTGAATTCATCAATTTTAAGTTCTTCCAATCTTTTACTAAGCTCCAGAGAGATCAACACACGATATTCTCGTTCAAGTTCTATATGACTAAGTCCTTCCATGCGAAGATGAAATAAATGCTCAATGGATGAATCATGAAGATCATTAGTGCGTTGAAACACATGTGATTTTGACTGTCAAGATAGAAAATGTCATGCTCTGGTTTTCGAATGAACATGTATTGAACTGGTTCAACATGCGCTAGATGTTTGTTGTTGATGTAACGAGTTACATATGGAAGGAGAAACTTAGTATTATTGGATCTTCTAGGGGCACCTGTTCTTCGTGAGGTGGATGGTCTAGAAGGACCAACTAATGGCATAAGATTCAGCTTCTTAACTTTGTTGAGCAGTTACTGAATTGCTAACTTCACTTCTTGAGCATGAATACATTTATGTTAGTCGATAAGTTCCTAAATTTGTATCCACTTGCCGTAGCCTAATTTGACTAACTCATGAGTAAATACAACCTCAGTGTATTCATACTCAGTCTTCTTTCTAAACAAATGAAGCTTTAGAGACTCATTCCTTGGTTTGGTGCACCTCACCCTGATAATGGGATCAAGCTTTGTTCTACAAGGCAAAACATCTTCAAACTTCTTTCTGTTGATCCTGTCATTCAGCTCAGAAATCTTGTGTTGTTCTTGACTTGATCATTAGTGCTTTGAACATCAATATTTTCATCAGTAGAAGCAAGAGCATGAGCACGTTTAAAGGATAAACGTTCCCCTTTGCTAGCTTCCTTTATTTCTCGAATAACAAAATTATTCTCTATCATGATTTCTCTTACTTTCTCAACGGTTATATCCCATTCTTCATCCAAGGCATTCGGATCAACAATAAGCTTACTTTTCTTAGAAGGAGGAGGTGCTGAAGGATCACAAGCAGCAGAAGATCTTCCAGCTTCAATGTCACGAGCTCCTCCTGAGAAGGAAGCCTTCCTCTTTCGAGGATTGAGCTAATCATTATCAGACTCAATGTCACTATTAGTTACTTAAGGAATCTCCCCCTTAAAGTATGAATCAGGGTAGACAGCATTCAAAGGAACATCATGAACAATAGCTTGTGGCATGAATCATAGATTAAGAAACCCTTCATAGTCATCAGTCTCTGATTGATCACCAGCATCGAGGATATGTTGATCATCAATTGTTGCATCAACATCTGCAACAATTTCTTTTTGACAGTCAGCTTCAACCCTTCCAACTTCAGTCATCTCAGGATGAGATGAAGTTGATGCAGTCACCACCACAATTTGCATATGATGATCAGGACTCTCTTGACTATTCTCCCCCTTTTGGAAGCATCAGATTGGGGAGTAGACTCAGGAGGTGGAGAAGGAGTAAGAGGATGAGGATGAGATGGTAGAGGAGGTGGTGGAAGATGATTTGATGATGGAGGTGGAGGTAGAGGAGGATTATCACCCTGAGAGTTTGGTGGGGTGTCATCAAGAACCATATCCTCATCATCACCCAAGGTCATAATGTGTTTTATGTTAGCCACATCCTTTTCCACTCTAGTCAGCCTTTCTCCCAAAGACTGAGTTATCTGCACCACTAGGGAAAGTTGAGAAAGCACAACTGTTTCAAAATTGGAGCTGGATTCCCCTTGATAAAAAGAAACAACTTGAAGAGGCGATTGCATAGGAGGAACATGTTCAACTTGATGAGATGGAGACATTGGTATTGGAGAGATCACATCTTGGATCAATGGATCAGTAGTTTCCACTTGAGGAGGCGTCGATCCATGCTGTAACATATCATCTACATAGGGAGTAGATGAAGAAGTAGTTGAGAATTGAAAGTACTTGTTTAATCTTGGAGGAGAGTTCATTCCCTGAACAGAGTCTTCCTTATTAGTGGCAATCTCATCTTCTTTATCATCATCGTCTTCTTCTTCATCGGCCCCTTCATTATCTTTAGTGCATTCTTCATTAACATCATCATCATCCTCATCATCCTCTTCTTCAGAGTCATAGGATTCAACAACATAGAGATTTGCAATCCATTGTTGCATTCTTTGGGTGATATGCAAATCATTTTCATAAGGAGCAACATTGATGATCTTTGAGGAGATGGCATGAATTAGAATGGTGATCCCTTGATTTTTAGTATAGCCTTCCTCACGATCCAAAATCAATCCAAGCCAATGGGGATAGGGAACATATATTGGATTCTTGTTCCCAGTGATACAATTAATCACTTTGTCAAGAAAAAGTTGAGCAAAATCCATTCTTTTGTTGCACGCAATGGAATACAAAATCCTTTGCTCAAAGAGTTTCAGTTGATCCAAGCTTCCAGTTTTTTGTCCAAGGCATTTGCCAATAACCCATGTCAAGTACTTCCACCCTACACCAAAACACTGACGAAGAGTGTACTTGTGTGGATCATGAGAGGTGACCTGAAGAGAAATGTTATAACCTAATATTTCATGAACAGACCTTCACTTTTCTTCCAAAGTAATTTCAAAATAATTTTCTAATTGAGGAAGATGAAGAGTAGATCGAAAAGATTCCACATCAATAGAAAGCCGATATTGACCATCTCCAATAGTTCCAGTAATGATTTGAGCATCAGAATCAACATAGCAAGAATAGTAGAACTCACGTACTTGTTTAGGATAGAATGGCTTTGGGAAGTCATAGAAGGCATATCGAAGTGGGTAGCTTTTGACATAGTCGATGAAGTCTTCGATTCCTAAATTCACGAACTGTTTTGGAATTTCATCAAAGAACGTTACATTGTTTTCTTGCATGATGATGGGAGAATCAGAAGCATGAGGACCTTTGACGACATTAGCGTTAAGGGAAAAATAATAAAGAAGCTTTGACATTGTGAAAGCTTTGAGGAAGATGATGGTTGGGAGAGCCTTTTTCGAGAGAGAAAGCCAACTGCTTGAATAGATTGTAAAAGTGACCTAGGACGGAGTTTTCCCAACTTATACAAAAAAAACTTCTTCCCTTTTACGTAATCATGATTGAAGAGACCGTCGCCATAAAAATATCGTATCCCAAGATATTGATGGACCTTTTAATCTTCATCCAAAAAAAGGTGTCGTTGAGATTAGGAGGCTATATCAGTGAGACATGGCAACATCGGCAATGATCATCATTGGAAGCAATCAACGTATCAGAGATACAACTTGTAATCTAGTAAGTTTGTGATGTCTCCTGATAGTGTGGGATTAAACTACCATTCACTGACATAGTATTACGAGATTTCATCAGTGTGTGGTTTCATACGCTGACTCATTAATCACTTTTATTAGAAGAAAAGGGCAAGAGTGGTATGATGCGTGTAATACATTCCGGTATGAAATGTACCCATCAGCAAAGATTTTTTGAATTCTCATCAGAGTTTGGCTTCATACGCTGAATCATAAAATTCTAAAAAAGAATATATGGAGAGAATGGATTGATGCGTGTAATAAGCTGTGGTGTTTTAGCTTAACCATCAGCGTAGATTTTTCAAGTTCTCATATGCGTATGGTACATTACCCTGAATCATAAAGCTTTAAAGAATAAAATAAGGAGAGAATGGATTGTTTCAAATATGCTGAGATAGATTCAACGTGAATCATCAACAATAATAACCCATCAACAAGAGGTGGTTTAATCCTTGTATCATAGAGTTAGTTGCAGTCTAGAATCATAGATTCACCGTCAATTCATAATAGTACCATGTCATACATCAATATAGGAGGTCAGGGACATGAATAACCCTTTGTCATTTAATGACCAGACAAGTAACTCTTACGCTGATGACTATGCAATCAGGGTAAGCCATTGGGTTATGCTCAATGTTTCAGCAGAACATGAGACTTGATGCATACGGAAAGCATGCTTCCAGGGACAAGATTCATGTAATATAGTTAAAAAAGAATAAACACCCAAGCCTTTTTAAAAAAAATTATTTGGACCATGAAATCTCACTTATAAAGTTTGGACGATGCTAGACAATCAACGTGAGGGGGTGACTAAATGTCATCTCAAGAGATGGTCTCGCTGATGAGATACTTAGAGAGATTTAGTCATATACAATAGCATGCTTCTAGGGACAATGAAATTTCAATAGTTACATACTTGGCCTACGAAATGCCACCATAAAATCCTTAAGAATGGTACAAAATAAAATAATAAATAATATAAGAATACAAACAAAAGTGTTAGTCAAATAAGGAAATATTCTAAAGGCAATATTTGTGCAGTTTTTTCAGAAAGAAGATAAAGACTCAAATCATCAAATCTTTTGAATTGAATGGTCATAAATGAGATTTCATTTTCCGAGATATCTACCCTTCACCACTGTCTATAAAAGAGAGAAAACAAGATCAAATATATAAAACACAAACACAATTCATAGAAACCAAAGAGAGAGAATGCCTTTAACCGTTGAGGTTTTGCAGATTTATTCCAAGCTTCATGTTCACCAAGAACAAGAGAACAACATGAACCAACCTTTGTAACAAACTAGTTAAGAGGTTCCAATCTTTGTAACCTTCGATTTATGTGAGTCACCAATACAAAACTCGAAGGTTCCACTCGTTATGATCCTTGAAGGAAGAGAAGGTGGGACCACTATATTGTTGAAGACGCCTCTGGATTTCTGAGGGGAGTTGGTGTTGCAGTGAGAGCATATATGAAAATAAATGTGCTATGTCACCTAGCTTCACTTCATCCCATTGCAATAGAGATAGATTTTTCAAGACAAAAGAGATATGTGCCCAGAAGAACATATTTTGTCACACTTATCTCCTATCTGGTCTCATCAACAGGATGCTTCATGCCAATCTGCGTGAGCATCAGCGTTAGGGAGAGAGCTATTAGCGCTGAAGAAAAGATGCAGAGCCAACGTCAACTAGCTCAACTCTGAAGATGTTGTATTGAAAGAATAGTATGCTGATCCAAATCAGTTAAGATCAATGTTGAGATGAAGATAGAGGATCTTCATATATAGAGAGTGAAAGAGAAGAATATACATAGGAAATGTTAGTAGCAAAATATATACTGCTAGAAATTTAGGGTATAGAAAGGCTTGGAAATTTTGAGAATTATGATATCACTTTCAGATTAAAGCATTTGGGTAGTACTCCCAGTTTGTAATCGGATAAGACTCGTAATATGAGAGCAATAATAAAGAATGTGATTGTTATGAATTTCGAATGTACCAGAAAAAGTGACCAAAAACCGATTGATTATATCTGTTTGAAAACTGCCATATGATAGTTTCAAACTGTCACAAACTACCAAAAACGGTCATAAAAATGGGTATTTGGATAAAAGTCAAAAACTGGGTCAATTATCAAGCCACCAGCCAGGGGCTCTGCCCCTTGAACCCCACTCCCAGGGGCGCTACCCCCGGAACCCCGTTCGTTCAGGGGCTTCGCCCCTAAATGACACTATATTTTGAAACTTGATCAATGTAAACAAGTGTGCACTCCACACCTCCCTTGCTTGTTTAATATTTATCAATATCATTTTTGGTCAAAAAATTAATCCTATTACACTTAAATAACATTTATGATAACAAATCACCAACAAACCTCCCCCATTTAGGTGTAATCTTCATTAACTTAAAACAAAACATAACAACAACAAATCAATACATAAATGAAATGTCATAACGATTGAATTTCACATTAGTATATTGTTCATTCCAAATATTCGAATATCAGGGTGCCACTAAGGATTGAACCCTTTCTATTCATAGTAAATACATGAAGATAATACACACAACAATTTACATTCTCACAAGTTCTAATTTTACACTATATTTTACTAGCTTGTGTCCCATCCTTCAATAAGCATATCAAAGCCAAGTCCTAACTTCTTGAAGCAGCTAAACTTCATGCTTATATCGGTAATACTTTTATTCTTGTACCTACAAATGCAATTTTTCAAAAGAACTATTAAGAATATAAATTCAACCTCCTTTACTTGCAGTACTGAACACATGCCTTGGGATGATGATGATAGCATGTTCCAATCTTCAAATATCAAGCTTTCCACATTGAATTCAACATATAATATTACACTAGATGGGAATTGGGTATCTCAATATAAAAGATCTTAGGTGGAATTTAAACCCATCCCTATGACCGCCTTGTGCACAAGATCTCTTGCTAACCCTTCGGTTAGATGATCGACCAAATTCAATTGAGTTCTTACAAACTCCACAAATATCACACCAGTTATAATGAGCTCACGAATCATACTATGTCTAACACCTAAGTGTCTAGACCTCCCATTGTACACTTGAGTATAAGCCTTAGCCAAGGTTGCAACACTATCACATCTGATAGAAATAGTATATATCGGTTTAGGCCATAATGAAATTTCATAAATCAAATTCCTTAGCCACTCAGCTTCGTTACCAGCAGTAGACAATGCTACAAACTCAGACTCCATAGTTGAGTTAGTAATACAAGTTTGTTTCTTGGATGCCCAAGAAATGGCTCCTCCTCCAAGAAGAAATACCCAACCACTTTTAGAAGAGTGTTCTTCAAAGTTGGTAATCCAGCTGGCATCTAAATAACCTTCCAAAACAGAAGAATATCCACTATAAGTCAAACCATAATCCATGGTTCCTTTCAAATACTTGAATACTCTATTCACTACTTTCCAATGATGTGCACTAGGATTACTGGTATATCTACTAAGCTTTCCCACAACAAAAGCTATATCAGGCCTAGTACTAATCATGACATACATAAGACAACCAGTTGCTCTTGAATATTCAAGTTGAGACACTGGAGATCCTTTACTTGGTTGAAACTTAAGATTAGGATATATATGAGTGCTTACAGGAGAACAATTCTCAAAGTTCAACTTTTTAATATCTTCCCAATGTAATGAGATTGAGAAATTGAAATCCCATTGTTTCCTTTTCTAATTCTTATACCAAGAATTACCTCAGCCTCCCCATGTCTTTCATGTCAAAACTAGATGATAAAAATTTCCTGGTTTTATCAACTTCACCTTGTTCAGTACCAAAAAATAACATATCATCAACATATAGACAAATTATAACTCCTTTACTAGAAGAATCAAATTTGCTATATACACATTTGTCAGTTTGGTTTAATGCAAAACCATTAGACAATATTACATCATCAAACTTTTGATGCCATTGTTTTGGTGCTTGAGCTTCAAACCATATAATGATGTCTTCAACTTGCACACCTTATGTTCATTACCAGGCATCACAAACCCTTCAGGCTGTTTCATGTAAATTTCCTCATCTAAGTCACCATTCAACAATGCAGTTTCCACATCCATTTGGTGAATCACAAGATTATGTATAGCTGCAAGAGCTAACGAAAATCTAATAGTGGAAATTTTAGCAACAGGAGCATAAGTATCAAAGTCAATGCCTTCCTTTTGCCAAAAGCCTTGGATAACCAGTCTGGCTTTATACATATCAATTGTGCCATACACCTTCATTTTTCTTTTAAGGATCCACTTACTTCCCAATGCCTTGCAACCAAGAGGTAAATCAGACAATACCCAAGTATTGTTACGCATGATAGAATCAATCTCATCTTGAATTGCTTCTTTCCAGAAATGAACATCCCTGGAAGCCATAGCTTCACTAAAAGTCTTTGGATCCTCCTCAATATTAAAACAATATTGATGTTGACATATAGTCTCATTCCTTGTCCCTTCAACGAGATGAAGTTAAAAATCAGATCGAAAAGACTTAGCTTTTCTAGCTCTTGTGCTTTTCCTAGGTTCAGGTACAAAACTTGCACCACCAAAAACATCTTCAGCTGGAGTAGTACTCATGCTAGAAGATTTATGAATCATGTCCCTTGGTCTAGGTATAGATGTAAATATTTCTTCATCAAAGATAGCATCTCTTGACTCTATCACAGTGTTTACAGACATAGAGTCATTAGATTATGAAACGTAAAATCTATATGCTTTGGAATGCTCAACATATCTAATGAAGATAAAATCTACACCGCTCCATCCAATGATTTGCTTTTGGGTTGAGTGAACCTTACAACTGCTTTTATTTGGAGTTCTATTCAAGATGTAACATGCTGTTAACATTGCCTCACCCTAAAACCCTTCACTTAATCCGGAATAGGAGAACATGGAATAAACCATTTTGATTCAACGTCCTATTCTTCCTTTCAGGTATATAATTTTATTGTGGTTTGGATTAGGTGTGTAAGCCCATAACTATTTTTGGTATGTACTTGATTTGATTATGAGCATGGTCCTTTTGGGCTGCCTTCACTAATGCAACTTGATAAGATGACAAGAGGAGAGAGAGTAGGATTTATTATATGAATAATAAATTGGTACTCAAAATGGTCTTATTAATATATTATGAGATTAATATATTATTTGGAAATCATATTATCAATTATTAATTAATCAGAAATTAATTTGATATTAATTTTGGGATTAAAGGGACTGATTAATAATTGAGGGACTAGTTGTGCAAATCATTGATAGTTGCATAATTGGGCTAATGGACTCCATAGAGTGGAGTGGACGAAATTTATGGGGAAGCCCATAAGATTTCGTCCAAGGGCTCTAAGGAAGGAGTCCATGGGATGCTTGTTGCCTAAGCAAAGTATTAGGGTTTCCACCTGAAAACCCTAGCAGCCACAACTATATAAAGACCCTCTGACTAAGGATTTTCGGCCTAAGCTATTCTAAGAGAAACCCTAGCCGAAATCCTTCCCTCTCCAAGTCTTGCTTTGCATAGAGTGTTTGTGACTCCATTAGAGGTGAAACATTTGAGGCACTAGGCTTTCAGAAGTCCAGATCAAGAAGGATTGTGATTGTTACTGCTATATAACAATCAAGGTAAGATTCCAAACCCTAATTACATATGATTTTCGTAATTAGTATGCTAGTTCTTAGGGTTTATTGCTTTGGTATTCAATGTTGTATGTTTACTTAGAAAAACCTAGATCAAAGCAATTAGGGTTGCATGTACACCATATGATTGATGTTATGCACATAACCTATCAGTGGTATCAGAGACTAGGTCGTTTTTCTAGTGAATAGATTCAAAAGTGAATTGCCAAAGTTCAAGAAAATCGAATTTTTTTGCCTTATGACTGGCTGACTCGCAGAGTCCCTGTATGGACGCGACGAGTAGGTCCTACTCGACGAGTTCCATGGTGGACTTGACGAGTCCAAGGGTCTGGTGAGACATCCCAAAAATACAGTCCAAAATTTCATTGTTAAACCATTAATAAAGCCATAAATATCTTCATCATATAAAATCATAAGTCATGTATCACAGTCACATGTCAAAATATATCAGAGTATAAACATCCCAGGTTAAACAAATGGTGTGTGCACTGCAATCTTCCCGAGCTCCTCTTTCGAAAACTGAGTACCTGAAACCAAAACTGAAAACCGTAAGCACGAAGCTTAGTGAGTCTCCCCAATATGCCACATACCATACACATATAACATGCAACTAGGAGATACGGGCCCCGCCCACACTCATAGAGATACGTGCCCCACCCATACTCCGCTAACTAGGAGATATGGGCCCCGCCCACACTCCGTTATCTCTGAGATACGGTGTGACAACCGTCAATTTCCGGTCAAGTCAAAGTCAAATAAAGTCAACAAGTCAAACCGGTCAACTCAATTAACCCTTGTATATTAGGGTTTACATCGTGTTTACTATTATACAACACACTATCTCTATGCAAAGTATCACTTTGAGTCTTCACGTGTTCGGAAAATCTAAACCCTAATCAGGGTAAGTGATGGAACTACTCGATAAAACATTAATACATACCCTTCGGGGGCGTATAAAGCTCATAACAAGGCAAAACGGGGTTTACAAACCTTGCATTTCAAAGTTAAACACTCGCAAAGGTCACAAACAAAGTCTCTTTCAATCTCTCTCTCTCTCTCTCTCTCTCTCTATCTCTCTCTATCTCAAATCTCTCTCAAATCTCTCCCAAATCTCTCTCATAACCTCCCTCAACTTTTTATAATCATTCGGGTCATCCCGACACTTAACTCGGTGAAAAACTGCTCGAAACGGGAAGATTCCTTGAAAAATAGCCTTATAGGACCGAAGTCCCTATTAGAACCGAAGCCTTCCTCTAGAACCGAAACTACACCTTATGGACCGAAGCCATGAAGAACCGAAACCTATCTGGACCCAAACTGCTAAGACTGAACCGAACCTCGGAGGACCGAAGGTCTCTTCGGACCGAAACCTCCATTCACTCCATTTCGCTTTCGGTTCCCTACGACCAGCTTCGCCTTCGGTCCGGAGCACCAAGGACCGAACCTTCGGCCCCGACTTCAGATATTCGTAGCTTCTTCCCGGTTTTCGACCCCAACTTCGTTTTAAGATTGTTTTTCGTGATTTTAACGTAGGATTTTCACCCAAACTCATATGTTATTCATACCTTAGGGATTTATTAATTATAAATCAATATTTTACATTAAAGAAAAGGGCTTAGGATATTTTATGTTACAAGTGGGTCAAGTGTGTCCACTTGCACTTATGTGTCAATTTCTCATTGGTCCACCCTTATCCACATCACACATATCAAGGTAAACATCCCTTCACCCTAGCCACTTGCTCCAGCAATCCTTTGTATAAAGAAATGCATGGGGATTTCCTTGATCATTTTCTTCTCCATAAAACACATATACACTCCTTAACCATCAAAAGAGCCTCTTTTTCTCTCAACTTCCAGCCACACTTTTGAAGTGTTCTTGAGCTATTACTTCACTTTTTGGTAAGTATTTCATCTAAACTCAAGTGTTATTCCATATTTTCCTAACACGCTTGGATCATCTACACACATTTTAACACCAAAGAATCATTCTTAGGATCATCCAAGCTTTCACGTGTTCATCAAGTGTTCTTAACTTGATACTCCTCGTCTCCGACCTTCCACTCTTCAAGAAATCACTCAAGGTGAGTTCATACCCCTACATTTTCCTGTTTTCTTTAGTTTTCGGGGGGGGGGGGGGGGGGATACAAGTTAAAACACCAAAACATATTTGAAACTTAACTTGACAGCTTACAACAGAAAAGTTGTGACCTGTTTTACCCAATTTAAACTTATTATTTTTCAAAACTGTTTAATATGAATGTAGTTCAGGTTTATACCTTTAAAATGACTACTTGCACATCTCCATACGATTTGTCTACAATTTATGGTGATTTTTACAAAACTGCCTATCACTACAGCATCAAAGTTGGACTAGGTTGTGAAGATGAACATTTTCACCCTGGTTTGAGACCACCAAAAATTATACGAAAATTTATGGATACAGTAGACTCTTTTTCCAAAAACTCAGAGTTTAGGGATTCAGTTTTCGACTTACGATGATGTTTCTATAAATATTCTAAAACAGTGACAGTTAAGGGTAAAACTGTCAAATACATGTTTAAGAGTTATTCACACCTTGTAACATGCTGAGCAAGGTGTGTACGATTTAAACTTAATATTTTAAATTTCATTTTATGGAAATACAAAGACATGCATAACAAGGTTTCATTAAAACACACAACACTTTTGATAAACTATAATAGGTATAGTTTGAGCACTTCGTTTGACAAAGAAATCAATAACTTAATCGACTTACAAAACAAGTATTTCATTACACACTACGTGAACTTGTTAATAAATAAATTTGTGAGACATTCTCCTTCGGGGTACTCTTAAGTACCACAGTAAAGTCCTGTAGTTATAATCAGAATCTCGTGGAGGGAGAGCGTGATAGTTGTGTATAGATCTATATTGGGTCTGACAAACCCGCACCTGAGCTTCTTGCAACAGCTAGACCGGCAGGTCTGAGGTGACAAATGTCATATCATTCTGACGCCTGAAGAACGTCGAGTACGAGGTCCTCGAGTTATAGTATGGCTATAACAACTCACATAGGGAGTTAACAATCTTTCAAATTTACAGGGAAAATTCTATTTTGCAAAGGGGTTTTATCTATTTAAAACTACTTGAACATTAATAGTATAAAACACACACACATTCTCGGTCTTGGGATTTAAGGCTACATAACTTTTTATAAGGAAAATATTGGATTTTCTTTGGAAACGCATTACGATTATAAACATCATAAGTACAAAACACACACTCATATTCTCGGTCTTGGGATTTAAGGCTACATAACTTTTATAAGGAAAATAAGGGATTTTTCTTGAAGTATACATGACAAAGTACCAGATTTATTACTAAATGGCTTTCATGATATTAAAACTACGTTTCATCTAGAATTGTTAGACTTCAGCTATAATTTGCTAAGTGTGCATGTTAGAGTTATATATGAATTTAGTCACAATCGACCTAGAATTGGTGGGCGCGCCTTACTTCCTGTTCCTTGTTTGGTTGTGGACCTAGGGCAGACCCATTATATTCGACAGTTTATTTAACTTAAATTTTATATAACTTATATACACTGGGTGATTATAGAAGGAATCTACAGGTCTTTCTAGAGTACATTATTGCATAACATAGGAGAGTTCATTTCACGTTTAATAAAGAAAATATTGAATTTTATGGAATCATACTCTATCGCTTTTTACAAGGAAAACGACTTATTTGTCAAATAAAACTCTTATGAACTCACCAACTTAATTGTTGACACTTTTTCAAACTACTTGTATTCTCAGGAATTCAGTGAAACAAGAAATCAATCGCTTTTGAGGATGGGACGTTAAATCGTCAAACATTTCATTTTGTCATCATAGTGTAATTGATTTGAAACATGTAAACACATACCATGGTGTAACGTTTTCGATTATATCCATGATGGTTGTATTTACTTTTTCGATTATATCCATGATGGTTGTATTTACTTGGTTTGGGGGTGTGACAGATTGGTATCAGAGCATTGTTTATAGTGAACTAAGTATATCGAACCACATAAGATATACAAACTATAAATGCATTGGGACTAAAGTCTCTGATTAAACATTTTCAAATAACTATACTTTTAGAAATAAATAGTTTCTTGTTAAAAGTATGAGTGCATGCATACATACTAGTATAGTATCATATATAGGACAATACAAAAGTTAAAAATAGAGGAGTTGTGCAATGTGAATATGCTCTGGGATATACAATCAAGTCTGGGAGGAATATAGCCTGATCAACTATATTCTTACGAGAAGTGACTAGTATGTGCCGGGGGATAGTCATAGTGGACAACAACTCTATCAACTTACCAACACCCATACCAGAAAATCGTTAAGAACCAAACATAACATTTAAAATACTATAGGAGTATTTTGTGGTACTATAACTTATGTGAAAACTAAACAGATTCTTGCTAGTAGATCTACAATCACTAAGTGGATACGCTGAAGTTATATATAACTAGGATATCATAGACTTAGAATCTGTGATCATTGCTATACTTCCTGTCCCCTGGTTGATTGAGGTTTTGGAATATGATCACTTATTCGAAGGTCTGTTATATTTTTCGTTATATGTAACTAGTATGCACCATGTCATTATAGAAGTAACTAAGGAGGATCAAACCCCTATAAGTATTTCTAGGAATATGATTATTATATGCCTCTTACCTCACCCCTATTCTCGCACGGACATCATGGCAAGATTTTACTTACCAGGAGACCCCTACTTTCCGAACCCGGAGAACTAGTGGATGATTAGGATAAGAGTCGGAAGTGGAGCTAGGGGTCGACAACTCTCCTTACATAGCCAGGACTCTCACGAACCATTTCAACTACGTCAAACTTGTGCCCCGTTGAGCAGCATTGATCGATGGGTGGAGTCGCCATCAGCAACAACAATCGCCATTTGGAGACCAACGAGGTTGCGATGACCTCAACCATGGGGGACCGGTTAACAGAGCCCTCCCGGTGATGACCCAGCAGATCATGAACATCGAGTTAGGGAATTGCGCGCTGCTACAGACGCTACCATCTCACAAACTCGAGACTTAGAAAGAGACTACTATTTCAGCGACCAACTCATTAAGGACCTTGTCGCCACTCGGGCGAAGGCAAGAAAGCGTCACGATAGGCACTCGACTCTCGAAGAGAGAGTGGTTGCAGCCGAGCATAGGTTGGCAGAACTACAAGACGCATCAGTTTCGTTTCAAGCACCACTGGGGACGTATTTGCGTGAGCAGAGTTCATTTTACTCACAAGAACTTGTAGATTAGGTCTATGAGTATGCGTTGGTACTACTCCCCTCCATGTGTAGGACCAACCCTGCGATAGTAATTACACTAGTCGAAAGATTATTCGCGGTCTAAACTTTTCCTTGCAATGATGTGGTGTAGACCTGCATCAGGCTCAAAACCTTTCTCTAAAAACTAAATATAATAGAATCATACAAATGAAATGGGCATGCGTATTATTTCATTGGGAACAATACTACCAAAAATTCATAAGTTTATTTCATATAGACTCCCGTTATGAATTGTTTTCAGAACACCATAAAAAAATTGGAACACGATACACTCAGAACTAAGATAAACTTAGCGAGATAACTCCCGACGTATAAGCCCTTATTCAATACTCATTATCATCTCACCTTTTTAAAGCCTCATAGTTGAAAGGTGCCTTTTTCGTAGACCTATAAGGGTGCGATCATACCAGCACTAATGCACTGGATCCCATCTGAACTCCTCAGCTAAGTGTGTTTGGACAAACATAATCCTAGGATGGGAAAAACTTAACGCCCGTACAAAACCTACTCCTACCCACTACCATAACTCCGTCTCAGGAACGTTAGCAAAAACATCGAGAATAGTTCAGTAAAGTGCGAAATTTATATATGTGTATATAAATGGTAAGGATATAACTAGAGATAATCATCCCCACTCACGAAATCGTTTCTCCCTATGCAACAGAGTTATGTCTTCACAAGGAGGTAACTGGCTAACAAGCAATGCACCAATGCTGCAGATAGACTCTGCTACTTTTCAAGCTGCGGTCATGGCAACCGTGACAACCGTCATGGCGCAACTCAATGCTAACAACGCTAGCAGAGGTGAAGGTGGTGTCGGCAATACTAACCGCAGTAACAGTCAAGAACACCAGCAGGTGTCTACCAACGAAGACGCCTCAGACCACAAACCCAAGAGCAAGAAATGGAAGTTTCAGGACAAAAAGAAGTGCAATATACCTCAAACTCTCGCTAAGAGGCAACAATCCGTGGCTGCCCCTGTAATTACGATAGCAGTCACGACTCAAGCCTCGACACTAGCCACAACGCCTCTCACTCAAGCACCGGTCAGACAATATATGGTAACACTCCCAAAATGCAACAAGTGTGGCTACCATCACAATGGATTTTGCCGGGTGCCGTATTGTAAAAACTGCAACAAAAACGGACATACTGCCCGCTTCTGTAGGAACCAGACCCAACACATCGCTTCAATCACCTATACCAGTGTAAGTCCAGTATGCCACCTATGCGGTGAAATGGGACACTTCAAGAGAGACTGTCCAACTGAGAGGAATGACGGGGGAGCAGGAGGAGTGTGACAAACAAACCAGCAGGAGCAACAAAGAACCTTATTAGGACTTTTGTAATGTCCCAACAACAACAATGTTTAAGTACCATATGTTTGTAATGAATTTGGTATGTTTGCTAAAATTACCGTCTTTCAAAAAGTAGTTAAAATACTCTCTTGTTCAATCAAATCAAAGACACTCATATATGACCGTAGGATCATTACCTGTGAACTGTGATGACTTGGTGTACACATCAGGGTTAATTATAATTAAAATACTACAGACTTAAAGCGAATAATTCCTGTTCCATGTCTAGTAGTGGGATTAGGATAGAGCCACTCACTCGACGATTTCATCAATACCAAATTACATACGACTTGCATATACCGATTGATCATAGAGTGACCTGTCGGGGATCATGATATAAAGTATCATTACTAGCTATCAGAACACACTTACTACCAGCACTAGCTGCTGTGGTATGAATCATTTGCACTAACAATAACATCGATCAAAACGGAACACACTGAAAAGAAACACATGATGCACTATCACTCTAACGAATATCTCTTACGGATACAACTTAACACATGTATCACTAAAAAGATCTGGTGTCGTCATTCGATTTCGATTGGTATAGTCCTCACCACCTCGATTAAACGGATACGAAAAGAGCCTTCACCTAACCCACTGAATACTGAAACCCTCGTCTCTCATAAACGCAAATCTGACACGGACCTCCGGGCCATCTCTCGTTGCGAAACCCCAAAACACTCACCAGAGGAGTATTATACCTTCCGAAACCCTTCCACAAGTAGTTCCAGAAGACCCTTCGGGAATGACACGCATGCAACAAATAAGATTCAAGCACAGAAGCTTGGGACGAATACGGTTAGTCTATCACTACTAAGTGTATACGCGAGGACAATATATAATTAAGGTTCTACGGACATTGGATGTGTGTTTCCACCCTATTTCCTGTTCCTTGTCTGGTTGTGGACTTGGGGCACAGTCACCCATCCAACTGTCTTACCAACCCTAATTACATACGACCTATATGTGCAAGTTAAAGATAAATGGACCAGTTACGAGTCCTACCAGGAACTTCGGGACAAGTCTACCCAGGAGTGCGAGTGAACGTTCTACCATCCGAATAAGTCTAGTCGCGTAAATCGAACCCATATGCTCCCTACCGATCTAATCAAACGAGAAACACTAAAGCAGGCCCTATGCAGCGCTCCGAGGAGAAGATATCACTAATGACTTAGTACAAATTCGAGAAAGGCTGAAAGCATCTCGAAACCGACAAAAGAGCTAAACAGATAAGCGACACAAACCCTCGGAATTGCAGGTTGGTGACCGAGTTCTGCTAAAGCCCTCACCGTTGAAAAAGAATGATATGTTTTGGTAAACATGGGAAACTAAATCCAAGGTACAGCGGGCCATTCGAAATCCTCACTAGGATTGGCCCGATAGCATATAAACTCCGACTGCCACAAGAACCTAATAATGTACATCCAACCATCCACGCGTCAAATTTAAAGAAATGTATGTATGATGGGACTCTTGTTATACCTTCCGACGAAATCAAAACCAACGAGAGTCTCCACTTCGTGGAAAAACCGATAGAAACTATGGATCGAGAGATCAAGAGAATGAAATCAAAGTCGCATCCCTGTTGTGAAGGTCCGTTGGAACGTAAAACGAGGACCCGAGTTCACCTGGGAACGCGAAGACCAGATGAAACAAAAATACCCGCATCTTTCCCCAACTCTCGAAATCCCGGTCAAAGTGCTAATTTCGGGACGAAATTCCTTCTAACGGGGGGATGATGTGACAACCGTCAATTTCCGGTCAAGTCAAAGTCAAATAAAGTCAACAAGTCAAACCGGTCAACTCAATTAACCCTTGTATATTAGGGTTTACATTGTGTTTACTATTGTACAACACACTATCTCTATGCAAAGTATCACTTTGAGTCTTCACGTGTTCGGAAAATCTAAACCCTAATCAGGGTAAGTGATGGAACTACTCGATAAAACATTAATACATACCCTTCGGGGGCGTATAAAGCTCATAACAAGGCAAAACGGGGTTTACAAACCTTGCATTTCAAAGTTAAACACTCGCAAAGGTCACAAACAAAGTCTCTTTCAATCTCTCCCGCTCTATCTCTCTCTATCTCTCTCTATCTCAAATCTCTCCTAAATCTCTCCCAAATCTCTCTCATAACCTCCCTCAACTTTTTATAATCATTCGGGTCATCCCGACACTTAACTCGGTGAAAAACCGCTCGAAACGGGAAGATTCCTTGAAAAATAGCCTTATAGGACCGAAGTGCCTACTAGAACCGAAGCCTTCCTCTAGAACCGAAACTAGACCTTATGGACCGAAGCCATGAAGAACCGAACCCTATCTGGACCGAAACTGCTAAGACTGAACTGAACCTCAGAGGACCGAAGGTCTCTTCGTACCGAAACCTCCATTCACTCCATTTCTCTTTCGGTTCCCTACGACTAGCTTCGCCTTCGGTCCGGAGCACCAAGGACCGAACCTTCGGCCCCGACTTCGGATATTCGCAGCTTCTTCCCGGTTTTCGACCCCAACTTCGTTTTAAGCTTGTTTTTCGTGATTTTAACGCGAGATTTTCACCCAAACTCATATTTTATTCATACCTCAGGAATTTATTAATTATAAATCAATATTTTACATTAAAAAAAAGGGCTTAGAATATTTTATGTTACAAGTGGGTCAAGTGTGTCCACTTGCACGTATGTGTCAATTTCTTATTGGTCCACCCTTATCCACATCATACACATCAAGGTAAACATCCCTTCACCCTAGCTACTTGCTCCAGCAATCCTTCGTATAAAGAAATGTATGGGGATTTCCTTGATCATTTTCTTCTCCATACAACACATATACACTCCTTAACCATCAAAAGAGCCTCTTTTTCTCTCAACTTCGAGCCACACTTTTGAAGTGTTCTTGAGCTATTACTTCACTTTTTGGTAAGTATTTCATATAAACTCAAGTGTTATTCCATATTTTCCTAACACGCTTGGATCATCTACACACATTTTAACACCAAAGAATCATTCTTAGGATCATCCAAGCTTTCACGTGTTCATCAAGTGTTCTTAACTTGATACTCCTCGTCTCCGACCTTCCACTCTTCAAGAAATCACTCAAGGTGAGTTCATACCCCTACATTTTCCTGTTTTCTTTAGTTTTCGGGGGGGGGGGGATACAAGTTAAAACACCAAAACATATTTGAAACTTAACTTGACAGCTTACAACAGAAAAGTTGTGACCTGTTCACGAACTGTTTTACCCAATTTAAACTTATTATTTTTCAAAACTGTTTAATATGAATGTAGTTCAGGTTTATACCTTTAAAATGACTACTTGCACATCTCCATACGATTTGTCTACAATTTATGGTGATTTTTACAAAACTGCCTATCACTACAACATCAAAGTTGGACTAGGTTGTGAAGATGAACATTTTCACCCTGGTTTGAGACCACCAAAAATTATAGGAAAATTTATGGATATAGTAGACTCTTTTTCCAAATACTCAGAGTTTACGGATTCAGTTTTTGACCTACGATGATTTTTCTATAAATATTCTAAAACAGTGACAGTTAAGGGTAAAACTGTCAAATACATGTTTAAGAGTTATTCACACCTTGTAACATGCTGAGCAAGGTGTGTACGATTTAAACTTAATATTTTAACTGTCATTTTATGGAAATACAAAGACATTCATAACAAGGTTTCATTCAAACACACAACACTTTTGATAAACTATAATAGGTATAGTTTGAGCACTTCGTTTGACAAAGAAAACAATAACTCAATCGACTTACAAAACATGTATTTCATTACACACTACGTGAACTTGTTAATAAATAAATTTGTGAGACATTCTCCTTCGGGGTACTCTTAAGTACCACAGTAAAGTCCTATAGTTATAATCAGAATCTCCTGGAGGGAGAACGTGATAGTTGTGTATAGATCTATATTGGGTCTGACAAACCCACACCTGAGCTGCTTGCAACAGCTAGACCGGAAGGTCTGAGGTGACAAGTGTCATATCATTCCGACGCCTGAAGAACGTCGAGTACGAGGTCCTCGAGTTATAGTATGGTTATAACAACTCACATAGGGAGTTAACAATCTTTCATGTTTTCAGGGAAAATTCTACTTTGCAAAGGGGTTTTATCTATTTAAAACTACTTGAACATTAATAGTATAAAACACACACACATTCTCAGTTTTGGGAGTTAAGGCTACATAACTTTTTATAAGGAAAATATTGGATTTTCTTTGGAAACGCATTACGATTATAAACATCATAAGTACAAAACACACACTCATATTCTCGGTCTTGGGATTTAAGGCTACATAACTTTTATAAGGAAAATAAGGGATTTTTCTTGAAGTATACATGACAAAGTACCAGATTTATTACTAAATGGCTTTCATGATATTAAAACTACATTTCATCTAGAATTGTTAGACTTCAGCTATAATTTGCTAAGTGTGCATGTTAGAATTATATATGAATTTAGTCACAATCGACCTAGAATTGGTGGGCGCGCCTTACTTCCTGTTCCTTGTTTGGTTGTGGACCTAGGGCAGACCCATTATATTCGATAGTTTATTTAACTTAAATTTTATATAACTTATATACACTGGGTGATTATAGAAGGAATCTACAGGTCTTTCTAGAGTACATTATTGCATAACATAGGAGAGTTCATTTCACGTTTAATAAAGAAAATATTGAATTTTCTGGAATCATACTCTATCGCTTTTTACAAGGAAAACGACTTATTTGTCAAATAAAACTCTTATGAACTCACCAACTTAATTGCTGACACTTTTTCAAACTACTTGTATTCTCAGGAATTCAGTGAAACAAGAAATCAATCGCTTTTGAGAATGGGACTTTAAATCGTCAAACATTTCATTTTGTCATCATAGTGTAATTGATTTGAAACATGTAAACACATACCATGGTGTAACTTTTTCGATTATATCCATGATGGTTGTATTTACTTTGAGCACTATTATACTCGTTGTTGTGATACTACACATGAAGTCCTCCACCCCCGGACGTTTCCGCCATCCTTGGTTTGGGGGTGTGACATACGGGCCCCGCCCAGACTCAGCTACTTCGAGATACGGGCCCCGCCCACACTCGACTACTGTGAGATACGGGCCCCGCCCACACTCAGCTGCTATGCCAAAACATACAAGTATCACAAAGACAATATGTATAACTAATCTATCGTTCAGTCATATATCATAATCGAGTATAGCTACGAGATACGGGCCCCACCCACACTCGAATAATAAGAGATACGGGCCCCGCCCACACTCAGCTACTGTGACATCCCCTAATTTCTTGGCCAGAAAAGACCGATTTAATTTATGCTTTTAAAACAAAATCAGAGTAATCCTTTTAAAAGATGTTGCGGAATTTGTTCCCAAAACAAAACATGATAAAAATTTATCAAAACCTTTCTTTAAGAAATATATATTTTCATTTTATATCAAAACCTCGGGATGTCATTTTCTGATTTAGCTCAAAAGCATAAACAAGACATTATAAGCCTTACAACAGTTATTTACAACTAGTGGCCTATAATCCAAAAATCTCTCATCATCATCCGACTATGCGCGGGGTCCACTACCTGTAATACAAAAAGCTGAGTGGGTCAGGCTTGGGAGCCTGGTGAGCATATAGGGTTTTCAACCCACAAATATTAATAAAGTTATTAAATTCATCAACCAACAATAACCCTGATTAACCATTCCCGTTATCCTCACTTTACGTCCCTAAACACCTATCACAAGGGACCTAGCCTAAGGATTATCATCGGGATGGACACTACTGCTAAGGGGACTCCTCAGCCATACATATCCTAAAGGCAACCATGAGGGGGATGGAGTACACCAATGAACATATAGTTAACCAACACCTACAGGATGCGAACCTGCTAGCGTTCCACTGGACTGTCTAGAAAGGTCCGTGGTCGTCATCTATACTCTGCTAGACGACAACAACAACAACAACAACATCGAGGCCTCTCATCATTTTAACACACATCAACTATTTCGTCTACCCATGTATTACCCAACATATTTGTAGATAAAAATACATATACAGTTTAAAACTTGTATAAAACATCTATTCAACAGTCATCTCAAATAAACAATTAATATAATTACACATAGCACGTATTTTATAGAAAATTCTTCATATCTATGTGTAAGATGAAAGTGACTACACACTCACATGATTTAACGATAATCGGGCAGCACTTCGTTTCCTAAAACAATTGTTTCTGATAAAACCGGGAGTTTTATTGAGAAACCAGGCTCTGCGAGGGTTGGGCTTCAAAACCGAAAAGATAAAATTTTCCGGGTCTTCGGGCACTTCGGAACGTATTTTGGGTGTTTGGTATAATACTGGGGCTTTGGGGGAAGTTGGAATGGAAGAAATATGGGTTTAGGGGTGTAAAATGGCAATTTTCCAAATTATCCCCGGGAAGGTTCGCACCCTTCTATTTATAGGGGAGGCTTCGCACCGAGGGGGAGGATAAGTGAACACGCGGCTCGCATGCGAGGCTCCAGGTGGTGGCTTCTGATTGGACCGAGGTCTAGGGTGCGAGGGGGGGGGGGGGCGGGGAGGTGGCGCGCATGCGAGGCTCGGACACGTAAGGAGGGCACGCGTCGGACGCCTATTGGACCGTGCTTCGGACGGTTAAGCTGCTTCGGACACGCGTCTGCTGACTCACCGAGATCAGACACGGGGCAGCTTCCGAGCGAGGGTGACGTGGCCTATTCCGGACCATGCGAAATTTCTCGGATTTCGTGTTTTTCTTGATTTTTGAGCCAAAAACTTCTAAAATCCATAACTTTCGCATACGGGCTCCGTTTTTGACGTTCTTTATATGCACGCGTAGGTAAAATTACGCTCTATAACTTTTGTTTAGACTTTGTCGGCTAATTTTGACTTTAATTTTAATATTATTATTTTTAACAGACCGGGACAGGAAATCCGTTAAAAATTCATAACTTCTTCATCCGACGTCCGTTTTCGTCTGTCTTTTTACCGTTGTACTACTATTGACGAGACCTTCGATTCTCGTTTAGGTTGTGTCGGCTAAAATGACTCGATCCAAAATTCGAGTTTTTAGCTGTCTACTGCTAAGCTGAAACTTAGAAAAATCATAACTTCCTCATACGAAGTCAGATTTGGACGTTCTTTTTATACATACTCTCGGTTTAACAAACACTACGACTTTCACTTAGATCACTAAGGCTAAAAAGTAGTTTATCAAAAACTCACTTTTTATGTCATTCGGCGCCGTGCCACGTTTTGTCGCGGAACTTCGACAGGTCATAACTTCTTCGTTATAACTCGGATTTCGGTATTCTTTATATATCCGGAATCCTTGTCGCGACCACTACAACTTTCTTAATAGATATTGGCTTTATCTAATTTTTATTTTCGACGCTCATTTTTATTCTTAATTAATTAAATCCTAATAATTAAGTTTAAAACACATAATTCACATAATAATCACATAATTCCTTTTCATTTCTTCAAAATGAGTTACAAAGGTTGACCTAGACTATTACATCATCATTAACGCCTATCCTGGAAACACGGGCGTTACAATTCTCTCCCCCTTAGGATGATTCCGTCCCCAGAATCACACATCAGCAAACAAATGCGGGTAGCGACTCATCATGTCACTCTCCGTTTCCCAGGTGAGATTGGGCCCATTCGTATGTTTCCATCGCACAAGCACTAAATCGACCATCTTGCGTCGCAACTTCATAGTCTTACGGTCAACGATTGCCTCTGGTTCTTCAATTAACCTCTTGTTTTCATCCAACCTTAATTCAGAAATTGGAATTATGCCGGGTACATCTCCCATGAACTTCCTCAAATAACACACATGAAAGGTGTTATGAATACCCTCTAGTTCTTCCGGTAATTCTAGCTTGTAAGCTTGATTCCCGATCCTCTGAATAACTTTAAACGGTCCAATAAACCTTGGACTCAAATTTCCCCTTTTACCAAATCTTATAAGTCCCTTCCACGGCGAGACTTTAAGTAAAACTGAATCTCCAACTTCGAATGATATCGGTTGTCTTTTCTTGTCAGCATAGCTCTTTTGACGATCTTGAGCAGCTAACATCCTTTCCCTAATCACTTTCAACTTTTCAGCAGTCTGATGGACTATTTCAGGTCTCATAAACTGCTTTTCCCCAGCTTCCAGCCAACATGACAGCGTTCGACACTTTTCTCCATACAAAGCTTGGTAAGGTGACATCTTGATGCTTGAGTGGAAACTATTATTATAGGAAAATTCTACCAGAGGTAAATGTTCATCCCAGTTACCTTGGAATTCCAGGGTACATGCTCTCAGCATATCCTCCAGTGTTTGAATCGTTCGTTCGCCCTGACCATCAGTGTGCAGATGGTAAGCTGTACTCAAACACAACTTGGTACCCAATTCCTCTTGTAGACTCTTCCAAAACCTTGAGGTAAAACGGCTATCACGATCTGATACAATCGTTAACAGAACACCGTGAAGCCTCACAATTTCCTTCACGTAAGAATTCGCAAGCTTATCCATAGACCATTTCTCGTTGGCTGCTATGAAATGCGCACTCTTAGTGAAGCGATCAACGACCACCCAAATCATGTAGTGACCGTTCTTTGTTCTGGGCAGTTTAGTCACGAAATCCATGGTGATGTCTTCCCATTTACCCATGGATACAAGTAAAGGTTCTAAACTCCCATACGGTTTCTGATGTTGTGCCTTAACCCTAGCACATGTTACACACTCGGCCACATACTTAGCAACATCGAGCTTCATCGTCGGCGACCAGTAGTAGGGTTTTAGATCCCTATACATTTTTGTGCTGCCGGGATGAATCGCGTACATGGTCTTGTGAGCTTCTTCGATCAGAAGATCTCTTACTCCTCCCGTCTTAGATACTCAAATCCTATCTTGGAATACCTTCAGTCCTTGACCGTTTGTATCAAACACTAACGTTTTTCCCAAACGTTCTTCCTTTCGGTTATTTTTCTCTAAAGCTTCCTCTTGAGTTTTCTTTATACTTTCCACAATTGTCGAGACAACTTCAATTCTCAACGCTCTTGGCCTTTTCTTTTCAAGGTTTACCTTCCGACTGAGAGCATCAGCAACACCATTTGCTTTACCAGGGTGGTAAAGTATCTCATAGTCGTAGTCCTTGAGTAACTCTAGCCAGCGTCGTTGCCTCATGTTCAATTCCTTCTGATTAAAGAGATATTAAAGACTCTTATGATCAGTGAAAAGTTTGCATTTAGTACCATAAAGATAGTGCCTCCATATCTTTAAGGCGAATACCACCGCTGCCAACTCCAGATCATGAGTGGGGTAGTTCTTTTCATGCTCTTCTAATTGCCTCGATGCATACACTATCACTTTATCCCTTTGGGTCAGAACACAACCTAACCCAACTCCAGATGCATCGCTATAAACTGCGAAGTCATCAACTCCTTCAGGCAAATAAAGAATCGATGCTTCACACAATTTCTTCTTTAACTTCTCAAAAACTTCCTTATGCTTCTTATTCCAAGTATAAGTAGCTCCTTTGTGGGTCAAAGTTGTTAATGGAGTAGCAATCGAAGAAAAGCCTTGGATAAACCTTCGGTAATATCCAACTAATCCTAAAAAGCTTCAAATCTGTGACATCCCCATTTTCACGGCCAGAAAAGACTGATTTGTTTATGCTTTGTTTTATGAAATCAGAGTAATCCTTTGATCAAAATAGTTGCGGAATTCGTTCCCAAAACAAAATATGATAAGAATTTATCAAAGCATTTCTTTAAAGAAATGTATTTTCATTAAATAATAAAATCTCGGGATGTCATGTTCCAATACATACCAAAAGCATAAACAGTATAAAATAGACCTTACAACAGTTATTTACAACTACTGGTCTATAATCCAGAATCTCTCGTCAAGTCAACCAACTTATACTCTTGTGCCTTTACCTGTAATGCAAAGAAAACTGAGTGGGTCAGGCTTGGGAGCCTGGTGAGCATATCGGGTTTTCAACCCACAATAATACAATTATTATATTCAATCATCAAACAATCAACCCAATTACCCATCCCCATTATCTTTTTTTAAGGTTTTACCCTAAGAATAAACTATCCTTCGTTCATTCATTCCTAAGGATTGACCTGAGGAATTGGCACAAAATCCATTGCTACATAAGGCGCATCTGCCAACTTTATCCTTTAAGCGCCTCTGCCAGGATTACGACATACACTATTAGGCGCATCTGCCGACATTATCCTTTAAGCGCATCTGCCAGGATTACGACATTCACTATTTGGTGCATCTGCCAATTTTATTCTTAATTATCTTTCATACCTCATCATTTATCTACCCATGTTTACCCAACATATTCGTAGATACAAAATGCATATACAGTTTAACTTATTTAAAACCTATATAAAACATTCATACCACACCCATCTCAAATAAACAAACAATATATAAACACATAGCACGTATTTCATAGTAAATACTTCATATTTATGTGTTAGAAGAAAGTAACTATACACTCACTTGATTTGATGATAATCAGGCAGCAATTCGTTTCCTAAAACGTTCGTTTCTAATAAAACCGGGAGTTTTATTCAGAAACCGGGCTCTGCGAGGGTTGGGCTTCGAAACCGAAAAGATAAAATTTTCCGGGTCTTCGGGCACTACGGGACGTGTTTCGGGTGTTGAAAATGATACCGGGGCTTCGGGGAAAGTCAAAATGATAAAAATATTGTTTAAGGGGTGAAAAGTGGCAATTTTCCAAATCTAGCCGGGAGATCTCGCAACCCCCTATTTATAGGGTGCAAGACCGAAGTTTGAATTGCTGAGAAGGCTCCACGCAGCAGCTGCGAGGCTCGGAGGTGGCTCGGATGCGAAGGGCTCGTCGGAAGCTTGTAGGCGAGACGTGGCTTGCTTCGGACAGGCCACCTATGCGACACGCGTCGGTCTCTGACTGGGCCACGCTTCGGACTCGTCATCAGCTATGGACACGGGTTAGCAGTGAGGCGAGGGTGACGTGGCCGAAGTTGGGCCATGCAAAATTCCTCGGATTTTGTGCTTTTTCTCGGTTTTTTGTGCAAAAACTTCTAAAATCCATAACTTTCGCATACGGGCTCCGTTTTTGACGTTCTTTATATGCACGCATAGGTAAAATTACGCTCTACAACTTTCCTTTAGACTTCGTCGGCTAATTTTGATTTTAATTTTTATATTATTATTTTTAACAGACCGGGACAGGAAATCTGTTAAAAATTCATAACTTCTTCATCCAACGTCCGTTTTCGTCAGACTTTTTACCGTTGTGCTACTATTTACGAGACCTTCGATTATCGTTTAGGTCGTGTCGGCTAAAAATCACTCGATCTAAAATTCGAGTTTTTAGCTGTCTACTGCTAAGCTGAAACTTAGAAAAATCATAACTTCCTCATACGAAGTCAGATTTAGGCGTTCTTTTTATACATACTCTCAGTTTAACGAACACTACGACTTTCGTTTAGATCACTAAGGCTAAAAAGTAGTTTATCAAAAACTTACTTTTTACGACATTCGGCACCGTGTCGGTTTGTCGCGAAACTTCGACAGGTCATAACTTCTTCGTTATAACTTGGATTTCTTTATTCTTTATATATCCGGAAACCTTGAGACGTATACTACAACTTGGTTAAGATTAATCCTTCTAAATAATCTTTCATCAAAAATTCATTTTTGATGCTTATCGTCTCTAAATTGACTACCCGGATCTACGAGCGTTACAGGATCTCCGTAGGACTTTTCGGTTGTTCCCACTTCATCACAGCTTCAATCTTTACTGGGTCAACCATTATCCTTTCTTGGTTAACCACATGACCCAAAAATTGGACTTCTTGAATCCGAAATTCACATTTGGAGAACTTGGCATACAGCTTCTCCTTTTTCAGAACTTCTAGCACTTCACGCAGATGCTTGTCATGCTCCTGCTTGCTTTTTGAATAAATCAAAATATCATCTATGAACATTATCACGTATTTATCAAGGTATGGTTTACAAACCCTGTTCATAAAATCTATGAAAGCCGCTGGAGCATTGGTTAGTCCAAATGACATAACCAAGAACTCATAGTGTCCATATCTTATTCTAAACGCAGTCTTCTCAATATCCTGCTCTCTTACCTTTAGCTGATGATATCCTGACCTAAGATCGATCTTTGAGAAATAGCTCGAACCTTGCAACTGATCGAACAGATCATCAATCCTCGGCAACGGGTACTTGTTCTTTATTGTTGCCTTATTCAACTCTATGTAATCGATGCACATTCTCATGCTCCCGTCTTTCTTCTTTACGAATAACACCGGAGCTCCCCAGGGTGATGAACTAGGTCGAATAAAACCTTTGTCTAATAGTTCCTGAAGTTGTGTCATAAGCTCTTTCATATCTGTTGGTGCTATTCGATACGGTGCTTTTGCTATTGGCTTCGTTCCTGGTAACAAGTCGATACGAAATTTTACTTGTCGATTAGGGGGTAATCCAGGAAGATCTTCGGGAAAGACTTCCGGAAAGTCACACACCACCGGAATATTCTGCACCTCCTTTTTTTCCTTCTTAGCATCGATCACGAATGCTAGATATGATGTACATCCCTTGACCAAATACCTTATGGCTTTCATTAGGGAAATGATTCCAGAGTTTACTCTGCGTTTGTCTCCATACACCATAAACGACTCCTTCCCTGGCGGTTTTACTTTTACTATCTTCTTCCTACACAATATTTCGGCATCATTGGCGCTAAGCCAATCCATTCCTAGAACAATGTCGAAAACGTTTAACTCGATAGGCAATAATTCCTCGTGGAAATTATTCCCATTCAAGTCAATGAAGATGTTTTTCATACGATGGCTAACAGGTATAAACTTGCCACTAGCAACCTCGACTATTAAAGCATTAACTAGTCTATCAACAGGCAAAGCTAGTTTTTTTTACCAAATTCATGCGAAATAAAGGAGTAATTGGCTCCAGAATCAAACAAAATTTGGGAAGGCAATTCGTTTACGAGAAAGGTACCTGAAACGACATCAGCTTCTTCTTTCGCAGCTTCAAGTGTCATCTGAAAGGCTCTCGCCTTCGGCTTTGGTGGAAGATTGGGATTTGCTGCATCCTTCTTCTTCGGGCAATCCTTCAAAATATGCCCCTCTTCATTGCACCCAAAACAGACTTTCTTAACAAAGGTGCATTCATTGGCATAATGTCCAGGCTTTCCACATTTGTAACAAGTGACTTCCTCGCTGCATTCCCAACATGTTTCTTCTTACACTTGTCACACCATTTGGCTTCGGCTCCTCCTCCAAATTTCCTCGAACCAGTCTTCGAGAATTTGTTATTTTTATTGGAGCCTGAAGTTCCTTCAAACTTTCTCTTTTCGCCAACTTCAACCTTGCTGGCGGCTCTCCCTTTAATCATATCTTCAACAGACTTGGCAGCCCAGACAGTTACCTCCAATGTAAGTTCCTGACGTACTGGCACCGCATACTCCCATGGAAGTCCCTTTGCGTACCTGTCAATTTTTGTCAGGTCATCTGCGACAATACGCAAAGCAAACTCCATTTTGTCTGTGAAGTTATTTGTGTATTCATCAACGGTCATAATTCCCTTCTTCAACGTCAGAAATTAGTTTTCTAGCTCAAGCACATTTTGGGCCAAGCAGTACTTACGCTTGAAGTGCACCAAGAACTCTGCCCAAGTCTGCTGCAGTGGCTCATTAGGGCTTAGGGTTTTCCCCAGAGTGTTCCACCAACGAACAGCGCTACCTCTGAACTGACGCACTGCAAATGTGGTTTGTAACTTGCCTTGGCAACCACATGTCATGAAAGCCAATTCCATTTCCGAGATCCAATCCAATACTCCGACGAGATCTTCTTTTCCAGTGAAAGTTGATGGCTTGCAAGTCATAAAGTCTTTATACTTGCACCCATTTCTCTCCACTCTATCTTCGTGGTTATTTCTCCCAACCACAAGCGGTTTAGTTTGACCAACAGATCTACTGTTGTTTCCTTCTTCAGACTGATCATCATTTAATTCAGGTTGTTCAACAGGAATTGAAGGTTCACTCCTGTTGTTCAGAAATATTTGGCTCATTTCCTCCCTTTGTTCAGCCATCATTGTCTGAATCATGGCTTGTACTCCAGCCATGGTGATGGGTTCTGGTACAGCTCCTGCTATAGGCACCTGTTCCACCACTTGGGGTTGAGGTTGCTGGCTTCTATTTGCATTTCCAGCTCCAATTCGAGTTCTTGCCATTTTGATCTATATGCCAAATAAGGCAAATTTAGGTCTTTATTCCTGATAGATATTTAAATTCCCCTTATCACTCCGAAACGTTTACATGTTAGTTCTAATATCGTAATCGTACGCTTAGAATCCTACACACATAAGGTTTCCAGATCCGGTCGGCAACAGACCATAGATCCGAACAAATAATGGCATATATGGCAAACATATAGCATTTAGCACATAAAAGCATTTTAGGCATGTTTCCTAAAATAAACTAGTGCTCGTGTCTAAAATATGGTAGACACTCATCTCACAATCATCACTTAGCATTCTAAGTTTAAGTCTAGAAACCGTACAAATTCCTAGTTCCATTAAACTAATGCTCTGATACCAACTGTGACATCCCCTAATTTCTCGGCGAGAAAAGACCGATTTAATTTATGCTTTTAAAACAAAATCAGAGTAATCATTTTAAAAGATGTTGTGGAATTTGTTCCCAAAACAAAACATGATAAAAATTTATCAAAGCCTTTCTTTAAGAAATATATATTTTCATTTTATATTAAAACCTCGGGATGTCATGTTCCGATACAGCTCAAAAGCATAAACAAGACATTATAATCCTTACAACAGTTATTTACAACTACTGGCCTATAATCCAAAAATCTCTCATCATCATCCGACTATGCTCGGGGTCCACTACCTGTAATACAAAAAGCTGAGTGGGTCAGGCTTGGGAGCCTGGTGAGCATATAGGGTTTTCAACCCACAAATATTAATAAAGTTATTAAATTCATCAACCAACAATAACCCTGATTACCCATTCCCGTTATCCTCACTTTACGTCCCTAAACACCTATCACAAGGGACCTAGCCTAAGGATTATCATCGGGATGGACACTACTGCTAAGGGGACTCCTTAGCCATACATGCCCTAAAGGCAACCATGAGGGGGATGGAGTACACCAATGAACATATAGCTCACCAACACCTACAGGATGCGAACCTGCTAGCGTTCCACTAGACTGTCTAGAAAGGTCCGTGGTCGTCATCTATACTCCGCTAGACGACAACAACAACAACAACAACAACAACAACAACAACATAGAGGCCTCTCATCATTTTAACACACATCAACTATTTCGTCTACCCATGTTTTACCCAACATATTTGTAGATAAAAATACATATATACAGTTTAAAACTTGTATAAAACATCTATTCAACAGTCATCTCAAATAAACAATTAATATAAATACACATAGCACGTATTTTATTGAAATTACTTCATATCTATGTGTAAGATGAAAGTGACTACACACTCACATGATTTAACGATAATCGGGCAACACTTCGTTTCCAAAAACATTCGTTTCTGATAAAACCGAGAGTTTTATTGAGAAACCAGGCTCTGCAAGGGTTGGGCTTCAAAACCGAAGAGATAAATTTTTCTGGGTCTTCGGGCACTTCGGAACATATTTTGGGTGTTTGGTATAATACCGGGGCTTTGGGGGAAGTTGGAATGGAAGAAATATGGGTTTAGGGGTGTAAAATGGCAATTTTCCAAATTATCGCCGGGAGGGTTCGCACCCTTCTATTTATAGGAGAGGCTTCGGACCGAGGGGGAGGATAAGTGAACACGCGGCTCGCATCCGAGGCTCCAGGTGCCGGCTTCTGATTGGACCGAGGTCTAGGGTGCGAGGGGAGGGGGGGGGGAGGTGACGCGCATGCGAGGCTCGGACAGGCAAGGAGGGCACGCGTCGGACGCCTATTGGACCGCGCTTCAGACGGTTAAGCTGCTTCGGACATGCGTCTGCTGACTCACCGAGATCGGACACGAGGCAGCTTCCGAGCGAGGGTCACGTGGCCTATTCCGGACCATGCGAAATTTCTCGGATTTCGTGTTTTTCTTGATTTTTGAGCCAAAAACTTCTAAAATCCATAACTTTCGCATATGAGCTCCGTTTTTGACGTTCTTTTTATGCACGCGTAGGTAAAATTAGGCTCTACAACTTTCATTTAGACTTCGTTGGCTAGTTTTGATTTAATTTTAATATTATTATTTTTAACAGATCGGGACAGGAAATCCGTTAAAAATTCATAACTTCTTCATCCGACGTCCGTTTTCGTCCGTCTTTTTACCGTTGTAGTACTATTGACGAGACCTTCGATTCTTGTTTAGGTTGTGTCGGCTAAAAATCACTCGATCCAAAATTCGAGTTTTTAGCTGTCTACTGCTAAGCTGAAACTTAGAAAAATCATAACTTCCTCATACGAAGTCAGATTTGGACGTTCTTTTTATACATACTCTCGGTTTAACAAACAATACGACTTTCATTTAGATCACTAAGGCTAAAAAGTAGTTTATCAAAAACTCACTTTTTACGTCATTCGGGCCGTGCCGGTTTTGTCGCGGAACTTCGACAGGTCATAACTTCTTCGTTATAACTCGGATTTCGGTATTCTTTATATATCCGGAATCCTTGTCGCGACCACTACAACTTTCTTAATAGATATCGGCTTTATCTAATATTTATTTTCGACGCTCATTTTTATTCTTAATTAATTAAATCCTAATAATTAAGTATAAAACACATAATTCACATAATAATCACATAATTCCTTTTCATTTCTTCAAAATGAGTTACAAAGGTTGACCTAGACTATTACATCATCATTAATGTCTATCGTGGAAACACAGGCGTTACAGCTACTGTGAGATACGGGCCCCGCCCACACTCACTAGTCATGAAAATACATACAAGCTCTAAACGAACAACAAATATCACTAGCATATAAATATATACCATATCAGCTATCTATGAGATACGGGCCCCGCCCACACTTAACTACTATGAGATACGGGCCCCGCCCACACTCGTATTCCTAACAACACATACAAGCATCACGAAGACAACAAGTATAACAATCCAATAATCTGCCTGATATCTATACTCAGATAATAATGAGATACGGGCCCCACCCACACTCAGCTACGATCACATATCATATACGGGCCGGCCTTAGTGCCTTAGACTCGTTCCTACTGGAAGAGGACTCACCTTGCACTGCTGAAACTCTGATGGCGGCTAGCTGGCAATTCCCCGAACTGCTAATCCTTCGGCTCCCCGAGCTATCAATACCAAAATAATACTTAGACCAGAATACCCTTCAAAAGTCAAACTAAGTCAACTCTGGTCAAGGTCAAAGTCCACGGTCCATAGCCAAAGTCAACGCTTCTAGGTTGACTGGACTCGCCGAGTTGCTCTATCAACTCGTCGAGTTCTAAAACTTAGAATCTTTCAATTGCGAACCAACTCGTCGAGTCAGCCCCTGACTCGCCGAGTTCCATGGCTGTTTTGACTTGTGATAAATCGAGTCAACTCGCCGAGTCATTCCTCCGAATCGCCGAGTTCTAATGCGAATCTACTCGGGACATCCCGCTTCAACTCGTCGAGTCCTTCCCTGGACTCGCCGAGTTCCTTGGTCTGTTGGGCTATCTTAATGGATTAAGCTCCTATACTTCAGATCCAACTCCAAAACTTTAAAGGTACTCTGGAAATGACCACATGAGGGTAAAGTTTCCAACTTTACCCACCTCTAGTCCTTCTTAATGGATTTAGACAAAACCCTAGCTTATTAAGACATAACTCTTAGGTCCAACAGCCCTTAATACTCCAAAGCAATACAGGAAAACCAAGATCTGGAACCTAAACACGCAGCAAACATGCAAAGCTTCAACCTTTCCTTTCATGCATGGGCTCTTAGGTTAAAAAGGACCATCATAACATTCTTAGAGCTTGCATGGGACTTCAATGGCATAAAGGTTGTAACTTTATGCCTTCTTCACCCTCAAGAACATCAGATCGGAAAGGATCTAGGCTTTGAATGTCCAAATCCCAAAAAGCTAACAATCTTGGACCAAAACCCATAACAATGACCATAAAGAGATCTATGAAACTATAAGGCAAGAAAGGAACTTGATTACCAGAAAATGATGAAGATGGAACAAACTTCCTGGATCTAAAACCTTCTCCTTGAACCTTCAACCTCCTTCTTCTTCTTCTAGACTTCAAGAAAACTCTAAATCCTTCAAGAATGGCTCACACACTCAAAAAGGACACTAGGGTTTCGTGGGTTAGGCTCTGGACAATGGAGGCTACAAATGAGGCTGATAGAATGAGAATGAGATGCTTAAATAGGGTACCAAGTCCCGATTTTAGGGTTTCCCAACCCCGACCAGACTCGCCGAGTTGGTCCCCCCGACTCGTCGAGTCGGTCACTTAACCCCATGACACGACAACTCCCTCTGACTCGTCGAGTTCTTCCTTGGACTCGACGAGTTGACCCATTACCTTAGGGTTTCCTTTCCCTTTTCCCGATCTTCCGGATTCTGGGTGTTACAACTCTCCCCCACTTAAGCTAGACTTCGTCCTCGAAGTCTGCTACGACCAACTATCCTGCAATCTGTTCACAACATCCTGCCTGATGAATACACCTCCTGCTGGGTCCAACCCTCGAGGAACCACTTCCATTGACCTTTCGCCCGTTCATTCAGCTAAAACTAGTCCATGAAGATAAAAATCTCGAGAGCACTCTAATCACCAACAATCCTGAGAACACCACTCTTACCCAACCGACAATCCTTTCGGTACTCCCTAAGTACTTATGCTGGTCATCCTAGGGGTTCACCCCTTTTTCCTTGCGCGTTCACTGGCCTTCCCAAGACAACCTTCCATAACAACAACCTCCTTTATCTCTATGAAGGATATACCCTTCACTGTATCTACACCTCCAACCACTCCCAGTGCTGGTTTCTTCACTGATACCCACTGAATGCTTCCTCTTACTATATCCTGGTGCTGAAAACCCGTCCCAGTGAATGGATTAGATAATCCTTCGAGTAAAAGATTCATCCCTGCAACGGTTAGACTCATATGAGAGCTGCGCAACAGGGTCAAACCCTTCCCTCTGAGATTATGCAACCCTGCTGTGAGTGGCGTAACACCTCTTGGTCAACTAGCTACTCCTCCAGGAATTCTCTTATCGCTATCTCCTACCGAAAGTCCTGCTATCTCCTGTCCACTTTCCGGACGAACCGAGACCACCCTGGTCCCAACTAATCTGCTATAATCTGGGTTACCGGACTCCCGCCGGTTACTACACCCAAGCTCAATCGCTCAGTCGCTCTCAGCGACTTCCGAGGAAAACTTCGGCTAACTAAAACTGCTCTAAATACCTTACCACTCTGGCTCCATAAGTCCTGGGATCCTCGATCCCCTATCTTGACTCCAAGGTCTCTACCAGGTCCCACCTGCGCTGCTAAAATCTCACGGGCCTCGCCCACGGGTCTCACCCAAACTATTTCTTAGAGCGGTCTCTCCCTCAAGTCTCACTTGTCTTGCTACTATCGCAATGGCCTCGCCTACGGGTTCCAGCCAACCATACTAGTGAGCGACCCTGCCCCCGGTCTCACCTATCTAGGAATACGCGGGTCCTAATCCATCCTGAATCCTCAACAAACTATCCTTTCTCGATCTCTATCAGGCTGACTAGGAGATACGGGCCTCGCCCACACTCCGCTAACTAGGAGATATGGGCCCTCTCCCACACTCCTCTAACTGGCTACTAACAAATGTTGCGGCTATCCCACAGTCTTACCACACTCCCCATGCTGTCTCTGCACTGACTACTAATCCTAAAGCATCCCATGCTGGACATTCACTTAATCTGCATCTTGACTCACTCGAGTCCTACTGGCGATCCTCCAACCTGGTTTTCCAAACCAGCCATCAACTAACGCAAATACTACGGTAATCCCGTAGCCTCACTACACTTCCCGCACTGTCTACCTACTGGTGAATGCTACGGCTATCCGGTAGTCTTACATCCTGGCTAAACTCACGTCCTGCCGAGAAAATCTTCAACCTGGTTTCCCAAACCAATCGTCTACTAATTGCAATTACACGAACTCAACAATGGGAAGTTTCCCAAACTCCTAACTCACACGTTTCTCAATACGAACAACCACTCGGACTATTATTCTGCTCAACAAAGTTGCGAACTCATCCCAACTTCGCACTTACTTCAGTTCCTGACTATATGGGGGTTTCTTCACCATTTTGATTCAACTAGCTCCTTACAGCTCACTGTCTGGAAAGGATTACCAATCCTTCTTGCCACTCCATGGTCAATCTGTTAAAAACTGATGCTTACCGCTGCTAGTGCTCCAAAACTAACCAATACTATGACGCTACCACCCCTGAAAACTAGAGAAATACTTCCCGAGTCCCAAATCACACTTGCTACAATGACTGCATGCTGAGAATCTGCTCTAAAGGGAAACATCTTCGAACTACTACTCCAACATCCATGGTATGCAATGGCATATAAATCATTCATAGGCAGGAAACATAATATTCAGAAATACACTTACTAACATTGATGTAGTACCATAACAATAAAATCATCACAGAAAGGAGAATTCAAATTACATACTAGCGATCTATTTCGGCTCGATCTTGACTTCCTGCGAAATCATGGGCGTTGGAACTTGAACTCCCTCTCTCTGTCGAAGTATCTGCGATGAATCCTGAGCTTCCTTAACCACTATACGGGGGCAATTCGCCCTGAAATGACCAGGCTGATGGAAACGGAGACATAACTCTTCCTTCGATGTGCATTCTCGGCGGAAGTGACCCTTCCATCCGCACCTACCACACTGCGACCTACTGTGACCTTCTCGTGTGCCCCTTCATCCCTTGCACGTCCATCACGACCACTCAGGTATCTGGTGGCAACTATAGCAGCGTCCGACTTCTCAGATTTCTGTGCCTGACTAGAAGTCCGCTTCCTATTCCTTAACTGCACATCTAAACCAATTTCTTTCTCCCGAGTCACCCCGACTACTTCATCAACCGTCTGCGCAGTCGCTGTCTGACCTTGAAACCTGGTGGTTACCCTGTCAGTAATATGCTCAATAATGTCGGGTAACTCCTCGCGTACGGCTCGCGAAACCTCCATAGCGATCCAATCCTGTAGTGAACTCTTCTGAAAACAAGGTGCATAACCCACCTCTGATCCCTGATGACAGGAGCTAATAACCAGAAACTTCTTACCGAGGGATCCCAGAGATCCATAAACATCGGGCCCCAGAGGAGCCCCGAACTTCCCCGCAGAAATCTCGGCCCTGAAGGCCTCGAGGCGGCTATCCAAAAGCTCCAAAATTCCCTCCTTGACAGTACCACAGATCAAAGGAGTCTGATCCAGAATACTGCGTGTAATCTCAGTTGATACAAACTCTCTCATCTGCTCCTCGAGCTGACTGGCTCCTAAACCTGAGCCCGATCCCTCACCGGTGCCTGAACCGCCAACTAGTCTATCTCGTAGCGTCACCATGCAGCAAACATATAATAACAACCATCGAATACTCAATATTATCGAGGGATCCCACACACACTACCAGTTCCCTGGTTTCATCTCGGCCCTTCTTGGTTTGAGAACAGATCCCATGCTTTCAGTATTATGGGCCCCTACTACCTTCCACATCTATCCGTACTTTCCTCAAGAATTGCCTCGACTCCACCAAGTCCCTTCTACTAACACTGCTCCCAGCACTAATCTCATCCTAGGCTTGCCCTAGGGTATCCTCTAACTTACTTCGTCCTCAGCTGCTGAAGGACTTCCCAGTAATGTCAACTAGCTACCTCATGAATATAGCCACATGCAACAGAGATCAAATAGTCTTTCGAGTAAAAGACTCATCCCTAGAACGGTTGGACTCAAACAAGAGCTGCGCAATAGGGTTAAATCTTATCACTCTGATATTATCCAGCCTGTGCCACATGTGACTTAACATATTCACTTAATAGCTAGCTCACATTACTAAAAGTCCCACAAGCACAAAGCAAGCAACATTCAGACAATGGGGAAAAACTAACCACATAATCCAACCAAACTGTTCTATCCCCCACTCAGGAATCTGTACTAGCATGCAGTTCTCATAAAGCTGAAACACATATAGCAGGCACATAAGGCATCCTCCCTAGATCCTTAGTCCTAATCTAGCATGCTGATCACATAATCATATCATAACATAAACTTGTATGGGTACTTTAGGAGAACTTACTTGAGCTAAACCGATTGCATGCACCACACCCCTTTCTCTTTTTAGAGTTCTTATTCCTTTTTCAAAATCCTTTTTCTTTTCAAAGTTCTTTTTATAAAAATGATTTTTCCTTTGAAAATTTCCTTACCAAGCCCTCAGTTTGAGTTCAGTCACACCCGAGAGTGTGCCCGAATCCCTCAAACCAAGGCTCTGATACCAACTTGAGACATCCCAAAAATACAGTCCAAAATTTCGTTGTTAAACCATTAATAAAGCCATAAATATCTTCATCATATAAAATCATAAGTCATGTATCACAGTCACATGTCAAAATATATCAGAGTATAAACATCCCAGGTTAAACAAATGGTGTGTGCACTGCAATCTTCCCGAGCTCCTCTTTTGAAAACTGAAAACCTGAAACCAAAACTGAAAACCGTAAGCACGAAGCTTACTGAGTCTCCCCAATCTACCACATACCATACACGTATAACATGCAACTAGGATATACGGGCCCCGCCCACACTCATAGAGATACGGGCCCCGCCCTCACTCCGCTAAGTAGGAGATATGGGCCCCGCCCATACTCCGTTATCTCTGAGATACGGGCCCCGCCCAGACTCAGCTACTTCGAGATACGGGCCCCGCCCACACTCTACTACTGTGAGATATGGGCCCCGCCCACACTCAGCTGCTATGCCAAAACATAAAAGTATCACACAGACAATATGTATAACTAATCTATCGTTCAGTCATATATCATAACCGAGTACAGCTACGAGATACGGGCCCCGCCCACACTCGACTAATAAGAGATACGGGCCCCGCCCACACTCAACTACTATGAGATACGGACCCCGCCCACACTCACTTGTCATGAAAATACATACAAGCTCTAAACAAACAATAAATATCACTAGCATATAAATATATACCATATCAGCTATCTATGAGGTACGAGCCCCGCCCACACTCAACTACTATGAGATACGGACCCCGCCCGCACTCGCATTCCTAACAACACATACAAGCATCACACAGACAACAAGTATAGCAATCCAATAATCTGACTGATATCTATACTCAGATAATAATGAGATACGGGCCCCGCCCACACTCAGCTACGATCACATCTCTTATACGGGCCGGCCTTGGTGCCTTAGACCCGTTCCTACTGGAAGAGGACTCACCTTACACTGCTGAAACTCTTGTTGAAACTCTGCTGGCGGCTAGCTAGCAATTCCCTGAACTGCTAATCCTTCGGCTCCCCGAGCTATCAATACCAAAATAATACTTAGACCAGAATACCCTTCAAAAGTCAAACTAACTTAACTCTGGTCAAGGTCAAAGTCCACGGCCCATAGCCAGAGTCAACGCTTCCAGGTTGACTGGACTCGCCGAGTTGCTCCATCAACTCGTCGAGTTCTAAAACTTAGAATCTTTCAATTGCGAACCAACTCGTCGAGTCAGCCCCTGACTCGTCGAGTCATTCCTCTAACTCGCCAAGTTCTAACGCGAATCTACTCGGGACATCCCGCTTGAACTCATCGAGTCCTTCCCTGGACTCGCCGAGTTCCTTGGTCTGTTGGGCTATCTTAATGGATTAAGCTCCTATACTATAGATCCAACTCCAAAACTTTAAAGGTACTCTGGAAATGACCTCATGAGGGCAAAGTTTCCAACTTTAGCCACCTCTAGTCCTTCTTAATTGGTTTAGACAAAACCCTAGCTTATTAAGACATAACTCTTAGGTCCAACAACCCTTAATACTCCAAACCAATACATGGAAACAAAGATCTGGACCCTAAACACCCAGCAAACATGCAAAGCTTCAAACTTTCCTTTCATGCATGGGCTCTTGGGTTAAAAAGGACCATCATAACATTCTTAGAGCTTGCATGGGACTTCAATGGCTTAAAGGTTGCAACTTTATGCCTTCTTCACCCTCAAGGACATCAGATCAGAAAGGATCTGGGCTTTGAATGTCCAAATCCCAATAGCTAACAATCTTGGACCAAAACCCCATAACAATGACCATAAAGAGATTTATGAAACCATAAGGCAAGAAAGGAACTTGATTACCAGAAAATGATGAGGATGGAACAAACTTCCTGGATCTACAACCTTCTCCTTGAACCTTCAACCTCCTTCTTCTTCTTCTAGACTTCAAGAACACTCTAAATCCTTCAATAATGGCTCACACACTCAAAGAGGACACTAGGGTTTCGTGGGTTAGGCTCTGGACAATGGAGGCTATAAATGATGTAGATAGAATGAGAATAAGATTCTTAAATAGGGTACCAAGTCCCGATTTTAGGGTTTCCCAACCCAGACCAGACTCGCCGAGTTGGTTTCCCGACTCGTCGAGTCGGTCACTTAACCCCTTAACACGACAACTCGCTCCGACTCGTCGAGTTCTTCCTTGGACTCGACGAGTTGACCCATTACCTTAGGGTTTCCTTTCCTTTTTCCTGATCTTCCGGATTCCGGGTGTTACATCTGGTGCCGGGAAATTCGATTTTCTAGCCAGATTTTGTTGAGGATAATTGCCAAAACTCGTTTTTCTTGCCAAAATTCGATTTTTTAAGTTTGGAATGGTTATCCTTATCAAAATTGATGGATTTGGTTAAATATGGATAATATAGGATTATTATTCGTCAAATATTTGACCTAGTAAGTTTGAAAAGTTTCAATTTACACCCTTTAAGTTTTATAGTTTAAATTTGAACTTAAAAGTTTTAGTTTTTGAAATTTAAATAGTTAAACCCTAATATTTTGAAAGGTTTCAAAATTTGTCCTCAAGTTTTTGAATTTAAAATTTAATTAAAAATTATTAATTTTGAAATATTAAATTCTAGAACCCTCATATTTTGAAAAATTCAAATTAGACCCTTATGGTTTTATTAAATTAATTAAGTGTTTAATTAAAAGAGAAATTAATAAATCCATAATAATATGGTTTAAGATTAATCAAATTAAAAGTTTAATTTATTAATAGATTAAACCACCTAGTATTTTAAAAATATAAAATACACCCTTATACTATATAAAATTAAAAGTTTAATATTATATATGTATGAGTAAATGTCAGTCTTACTGTTAGTAGGCGTCATTCACGAAGCTGGTCTATAAGGGGTGTTTAAGGAAGCAGCCTATAAAATGACCGCCATTGGGTATCCACTCTTACCCATCGCACCATTGAGTAGTGGAGGGTCGTTAGCCGAACAGGTAGGATAGGACACAAACCTTCCATTATAAGTATAATGAAATAGGAAGTAACTAAATACTTTTATAAATTCCCAAATCTTAGTGACTTTAGGAAAAATGTGGAGTTGGTGCTAATCCATGAAATTGCACATTGCATCTTGTTGGTCGTTAGTAGAGCGTGTGTGGTTAACCGGCACACTAATATGTGACCAATGAAGGATGGAAATGGGTAGCTCGTAGATTATCATAGATCAATGGAGCGTGTGTGGTTAACCGACACATTGATTAGGTGATAGACATCTTCGAGAGTACCAAGCTAATTTGCATGGTTATCCCCACCTTGTTTGTGATCCTCGGCATCCCAGTCACAAAATTGAAGGGCATAATCAAGATTAAACATGCCATTGAAAAGTTCAATGAATCTCAAAAGATCTAGGAGTTTCAATTCATCTAAAACCTAATTTTCAATTTTCGTTTTTCATGGTGGAAATTGGTAAATCGTAATTTACCTACCTTCAAATATTCTGCAACTGGATTACGGCATCCCTTTTCCGAGTTGTAGAATATTGTGTTGGGTCCTAGCCTTAATATTTCATTTGGGTGTTATATTAAGGATTGAATCAACTAACTTGAATTTCTCCCGTTTTGTAGATGTCAAAATCTAACAACTATGGTCTTCCTGAATCCCTTGGAAAAAGCTTTCCACATGAAGATGATGTTCCACAATTGGATTGTGGAAATGGAAATCATGCTTCACTTCCTCCACCTCCTCCAATAGTTCTCCCTGACCCACGTGTTCGAAGACTTAAAAAGTTCAAGGTCACTCAAGCCCTATTGGCAAACAAACACGAAAATGGAAAGTTTGTATGTGCTCATGTCTTGGATATGAAGTTGCATATTGATAGATTGGGAATGGTGGGTGTCGAAGTCTCTAGGAAGCTGGCGGTTGACTTGGTTCTTCAATCACTTCCTGACTCATATGGTGAGTTCATTACATAGTACTATATGATGGACCGCGACGTGACCCTCATTGATTTGACTTATTTGCTTATTGCTGCTAAATCAGAAATGATTTGGTGGATTGGTCAAGCAAATTTGTCTGGTAAATCAATGTCCCAACCTTCTATGGACAATGGAAACATTGGAAGTCCAGAAAACTTTTCTCTACGCAAGAGAAAGGCTAAGTCGGAGATAGTCCCTTGTGCCATTCGCAAAGAGTCTGTGTGTTTCTACTGCCAAGTAAAGGGGCATTGGTCACGAAGCTGCCCTAACTACCTGAGAGATCTAAGAGATGGGAGAGTCAAGATGTATGACTCTGCTTCAGGTAAAATACACTATCTAACTCTATTAAGTTCCTTTTTGTAGATTCTTAATACATGATGTGATATGAATACATTTTGATGTTTTGTAGGATCGAAGAAAAGAAAGGAAGCTTAAAGGAAGAGTGAGCTGAGTCTGTCACGAAGCAATGGATTTCGATCTCATAATTCGAAGATTAGATTTTTGAGCTGCTGTTTAAGAGTTAGGATAGATTGCTTAGGAATATGTAATAATCATAGTTTTCATTTAAATTGCGTTGTAAGGACAAGTTTTTCCGCGTTTTATAAATAAATGAAATTTTGAGTTTTATCTTATTTATTTATCCTTGCAATGTTATTTGTGAAAATTGATGTTTGTTTGTTTATATTGTTAGCAATATTGAAATGGATATGATTCTTAGTTATGTTATTTGTGGTAGTGTCAGAAATTTACCAAATAAGGAAAGATTCTCATCGCCCAAGTTTCAACTGGACAGAAACTTGGAATCATGCAACTAGTATTGTATGATGAGTGAGAACCTTCGTATTTGGGAAATTAAGACTAATTCCTTGTTCACATAAGTATGTGAGTCAAGTGAAGGATTATGAGATCTAGTACGCATTGTTGTGCACTAAGCCAGCTCCACCACAAAGAACGATAAGAATATTCGTCATGATTTGCTAAAAGTTTAGTAAATGTGGTTATGCTTAAAAGATTAAGTATGATTCTGAATCATTGGAAAAGTTTCAATGAATAGCAGAACGAATAAGAAGAATCAATTAGGCAGAAAGATAAAAGTTTCTCCAATCTTAAAAGATGGTAGAGTACTTAAGTATCGTGTTTAGTGATTATCTTAGTGATTATGAAACCATATCACAATTGATCCTCTAAGTAAATCTTAGTGCACTTGTATGGTTAAGAAGAGGAATTGGCAATTGTTGAAATGGTTAAATCAAAAGGTGAATCATACTTCGTTCAAAAATCGAGTCTTAGAGTCATACTCTAAGATTGTGACTTGAGTGACACATCTTAAGAAGTTTTAACACACTTATCAAATGTGGAGTAGGAAATTGTTTTCTTACTCTTGCACGTTTGAAATTGGTAAGTTGTGATGTCTTGGAGAAGACAAAGATCAACTAAGACCAATTGTGTGTAGTGTTTATCTTGATAAGGACCCGCACTAACTCTTGAATATTTGTTTTTCAAGAAATGTTTCTTGACAAGAGAATCTTATATGTCAAGAGGTCAGTGGGAGTCTTAATGATCTTGAAAAGTTTCAAGAACTAATCAAGAATAAACCCATTGTTAATCACTAGCACACGACTTGAGGTTTATAACCTATCGTGATTGACATATTCTTGTTTATGTGCCCATTCCAATAAAGTTGACTATGCATGTGAGTTCAACGAGTTCTCAGTTGTTTGCATAACAACTTGGAAGCAATGGTAGGCCCTTGTACTGCCAGGTGGCAAGAAATCAAGATTGAACAAGTTCAATCCATATGAGTTTGCATTTGTCACTGACCTTGTCTTGTGATTATGGTTATGACAGATTCACATGGATAGGCACACATATACCATAAAATCTAAGTGATAAGGTTTCTCTCCACTTCATGAAAATGATTATGAGGAAACGCATTCACTAGGAAGATTTTAAGGAGACAGTGATTGTGTAAATTGCATTCTCAAATTCGATTATGATTACGGAATCCCTCTTCATAGTTCGAATTGTGAGATTTGGAAATTAGTTTGAACAATTAAGACTTATGTTTGTAAGTTCTGAAATTGTTTAGACACACATATGATCTATCTATGGAAAGGTGTATGAGTTTGAGAAGCTTATATAAAGGCTTATCATGGCATCTCGTATCAGAAATATGAACTTTCGTTAAGGAAACCAATAAGTATTGATTTCTAGAAGTCCAACTATTTTTTGAGTACATGTCAAAGCTAGTGGGAGCATAAGTGTTATGCTAGTAAAGTAATAATTATCATGTTAGTGGGAGCATGATTATTATGTTGCAAGTTAGCAATATTAATTATAGAAAACAAAAAAGTTTCACTTTGCAAAGTTGCAGGGGTTGAAAGGTTGTTTTGCTATAATCAAGGGAGAGAATATTATACTTTATTTCAAATCTAAAAGCTTAGATCGAGAAATTTTAATCAAATTTAGTCAAAAAGGTATATATGGATGTTATGTTGAAAAGATTCAACATAAGGGAATCCTATATGTGGCAATATTATGGCAAGAGACTGGTAAAGTATCACATTTTCATTGTGTATCGTATCCCATACGCTTCAGGTATAGGATCGATTGTATATGCTGTAATATTCGGTTGTTTTGATTTTCCAAATACCTAGGGAATTTAGAGGGAAAAAGGACCAGAACCAAATATGAATGAAATTAATTAAACATCTGTCAAGAACAATATGAGGTTCGCCAAGGATTGGTCACTTGTGGGCACTTGAAAATAAAGTATTGGATGGACCATATTGACATTATTATGAATAGATAGGATTCTATTTAGAATGTGTTGTCATATGGAAAATATGGAAATGTTTCCATAATGGGAGTTGGATATTAAGAATCTATGTAGATTAGAAACTTTTATGCAAGAAGGATATTCAACGGAATGTACTTTGAATGTGAGACTTCATATCTATGAATCTGCCTTGTAACAATCTCCAATAGAGCACTTTGTAATATTATTGGCAAAGTCTTGGTGGCTTTGGTGCTGTGACATTACGAAAGGATCGTTGCATAAAATGTTAGAATCTAACATATTCTAATAGTGGCAAGAATTTGGTATTCTTACACTTATGATAAGGATTAGGAGTTGTGAAATTAGTATCGTTGGAAATATGTTCAATTGATCTATTTCACAAACTATGGACCATAGGTAAACATAGTGTGCATGCTTGGAGCATGGGACAACTGTTGTTATAATTCAAGCAATAAGTTGATTATCCGAAACATTATACAATGAATAATGTGTAATCGATATGGTGCTAAATAAAAGGTGTTTTATTTATACTCACAAGTTTCAGGCCATATTGGATTCGATTACTCTTGTGCTTCACTTTGCATGTTTTGACTTCCCGAATAATAAGATTATTCAAACCATCCACAGTCGATAAATACTTTGGAAGTAGGTATTGAAGCTAGACTGTCATGAATCCGACGGTAGATTTTCTAAAGCGTTTAGACATAGCAAAAGTCTACTGTAGTGTTCATGAGTACTCCTGAAATAAGACTTTAGTATTGGATTAAACCCACACTTACTTGAATCACTTCATGGGTTTTATCACGAGTGATTAGTGAGACGATAATATCTTATGTTCTTGAAACTGAGACATGTGAGTTGTAATTTACAAGTCGGTTGCACATTGATAATATGTAAAAGCACCAATAACTTGGTGTTATAAAACATATTATTGTGTTTGATTTGATGAGTTGATACAAGCGAACATTTGAGTCGAAGTTTATCCATTCCTTTTACCCAAAGTGGGATAAGAGCGATATTTGTGGGCCCCTCGATGATTTAGTGATGACACCCTAAGCGCTTGGCCAAACCTGGACTAAGTTGATGTGTTTAATTGTAGTCTGTTGTGAGTCGTCATAAATCGGAAATCCGGAAATAACACATGAACAGAGAGTATGATTAAAATCCATGTCTCAGTTCATACGATATCTAGAATGGAGGAATATATGATCCCTTATCTAAAGGACGCGTTGCTGATAAGATCAGAGTTCGACAACGGCTTTTGAAAGATACGATTGCTAATCATATTCTGAAATTGTATGCAATAATAGTTATTAGACTTATCCAAGTGGGAGACTGTTGGCTTAGGTGTCTAAGCCCATAACTATTTTTGGTATGTACTTGATTTGATTATGAGCATGGTCGTTTTGGGTTGCCTTCACTCATGCAACTTGATAGGATGACAAGAGGAGAGAGAGTAGGATTTATTATATGAATAATAAATTGGTACTCAAAATGGTTTTATTAATATATTATGAGATTAATATATTATTTGGAAATTGTCACACCCCAAAACCGAAATGGCAGAACGTTCGGGGGTGGAGGACGTCATGTATAGTATTACAACAATGCATAATAGTAAACAAGCAACAACATCATCCATTGCATTAATAGTAATAATTTTAATACAACTGTGTTCTGTCATTTATAAGAAACAAAAAATGAATGAATCAAAATGTAAGACGAGTCTTGAATGTGCTCCATCTTCTCAAAAACCTGATCACCGGTACCTGTCTATTGGCGACTTGAGAATACAAGTTATTTTGAAAGCGTAGATCAGCATTTAAGCTGGTGAGTTCATAAGTATTTTAGTGTCATTGTTTGTATGAGTTGAAGAAAGTATTTATAAACGTTTGATGTAAGAGTTTGTAAATGTTTGTTGAAAATGTTTGTAAACTTCCTAGAAAATCCTATATTTTCTACTAATGTGGTCTTCTACCAAGAGCCGACTGTTTTCTATGTTTGTTCTTTTGCAAAAGTGTGCGTTTCCCAAAGTATGGCTATCATTATCAAAAATACAGTTTTTCATTATCTTTTACGTGAGATGATCACAATGTGAATGAAAATGGGAAAATAAAGATGTATTGGTAGTTTTATCTAGGTGACTACTAATTGTACTAACTACCCTTAAACTGCTTAGTTTAATTAAGGTAAAATGTGATATGATTGTATCCATACTTGATCTAACTTAGTATACACGACGTTCGAGACATCGAAATGATATGACATTCGTCACCCGTAGACCTGCAGGTCCCACTGTAGCTAGCAGCAAGGTGTGGGATGGTCAATCCCGTATAGATCTATACACAAATTCACGCATTCCCTCCAGGAGACTCTGGGTATAAAACGTGTCACAGTAGTGTATGCCGCACCACGAAGTAGTATCTCACATATGTTCTCTAGTATGTAGTATGTTCTAGTATAGTATCCTTTCTGTCTAGTATGTAGTATGTTCTCTAGTATGTAGTATGTTCTCAAGTATGTATTGATTCTCGTTATAGTATTCTCTATCTGTTTCTTGTTATAGTAAGTATTGTTTCTCGTTATCGTATGTATTGACTCATGTATGAACTGACTCTTAGTATGTTTCGTTGTTCTAGTAATAGTATTAGTGACTTCCTAAGCTATACCTATTATAGTTTACTAGTAATGTTGTTGTTGTGAATGAACATGATTGAACACCTTTGCTACCCAAAGGATCTGAACTGAATACAGACTTTTATATCCATATACATATACATAATATACAACTAAGATTCAAACGACCTTCGGACAAACAACTGATGCCCTAAGTCCACAACCAAACAAGGAACATGAAGTAAGGCGAGTTGTCAGTCCTAAGTCCTTTGAATCCTACTTATATAACTATATCTACATAGATATGTTTTAACAAAGTATAAGTTATTAAAGAGTTTGATAAAGAGTTTTGCATATAAATAAGTTTGTTAAAGAGTTTGCGTATAAAAGAGTTTGTAAACGATTTGAAGTATAAGAAATCCATTGTTTGATAACTATTAATCATATGCGAATGATATAATAACTATAATGTTTTTACTTGCATTCCTCCCCATAAAAGCATTTAAAATCATTTAAAAGGTAAGTTAAAGGGGTATGAACTCACCTACAGTGAGTGGTATGAATGAAAGATCGGTTTGTAGGATTGCTAAGTGCCAAGTGTAGACTTGAGCACAACGGATCCTAATAAGCATATATTGTCATATATATGTATATAATTAGTCTATATACAACTAGTCATGTAAGGAAAACACCATACGGCTTAGAAAACACTTAGATTTAAGTGTTAGAAGCATCAAAAGTCGTCTGAAATGGGTGTACGGCCGTACAGGGGAGTGTGCGGCCACCTAGTGTGCTGCCCATTGGGTGTGCGGCCATGGAGTGTGCGGCGGCACACTCATAGTGAAAATGGTCCAAAACATATTTCCAAGGTCATATCTCGTGTCCCCTAAGTGTGTTTGCTCATGTGCTAGCATACAAGCTGAGTTTGAGGCCTTAAAGCACTAAGATAAGGGGTGTACGGCCACATGAGTGTGTGCGGCCGCACACTCCTTGAAGATCGAGTTCTGGACATTTTCTAAGGCTCAAATATAGCTAATAACATGCAGGAGTAGGGTACTTACGATGTAGAAGCGTGTAGGGGTGTTTGGAGCCCAAGAACTTAGTAGGTGTTCTTGGTGTTCTTGGTGAAACTGAAGAACACTTGAAGATCTACTAAAATGGAGTGATTTCATGGATGAAATCAGTGATTTGCACTAGATGGAGTAAGGAATCAACAAATCAAAGGATAGAAACACTTACCACTTGAAGATCTAGCTGAAAAATCGGGAACTACTTGAGAGAAAACGAGTTCTTGACTAGGAGGGTGAAAAGGATTGAATGAAGGCCAAGACTCTATCTTATAGTCGTGAGTGTGCTGCCAGATGAGAGTGTGCTGCCGGAGGAGGTGTGTGCGGCCGCACACCCAAGTGTACGGCCGTACACTCCTCAAGTTGGAGTGTTTGGCCAATTTTTGGGTCGGGTGAACTTGCGGGACTCAAATCCAAACTTCTAACTTGAAGCTACTAGGTTTTGGAACACTCAAATGACTCAAAACAAAGCTAGAAAGTGGCAGAAACGAGCCTGACTTTGATTGATTTGGATAATAGTACAAGATAGAAATTTCGGGTTGTCACATCATCCCTCCGTTAGAGAGAATTTCCTCCCGAAATTAGAGTTTAAACAAGTAAGCTATTACAAATAACTAAGCGAAAATATGAGGATATTTCAGTTTAAACTGATCCTCGTGCTCCCAAGTGAATTCAGGTCCTCGCTTGGCGTTCCATCGAACCTTCACTGTCGGGATACGGCTTTGCTTCGTTCGCTTGACCTCTCGGTCGATGATCTCTACTGGTTCTTCCAAGAAGTTGAGACTCTCGTTGATCTCGATCTCGTCGAGTGGGATAACAAGAGTCTCGTCAGACAGACACTTTTTCAAGTTCAAGACGTGGAAAGTAGAATGTACGTTACTGAGTTCGCGAGGTAGTTTGAGTTTGTAAGCTACAGGGCCGATTCTGGCGAGAATCTCGAAAGGCCCTACGTATCTTGGATTCATCTTTCCACGCCTTCCGAAGCGTATTAAGCCCTTCCAGGGTGAGACCTTCAATAGACACGGTCGCCCACCTGAAATTCCAACGGTTTCCTTCTCTTGTCTGCGTAGCTTTTCTGTCGGTCTCTAGAGGCTTTCAATCGTTCCCGAATCTGAACGATCTTCTCTGTCATTTCCCGAATGATTTCCGGACCGGTGAGAGTGGTGTCAGGAACTCGTCCTTTAGCTAACTATGTGTCGCCCACCTCAGCCCAGCACAGAGGGGATCTGTACTTACGGCCATAGAGGGCTTCAAATGGAGCAGCCTTTATGCTCGTGTGATAACTATTGTTGTAGGAAAATTCGACTAGGGGTAAATGAGTATCCCATGCTTTCCCAAAGTCTATCACGCAGGCTCGCAACATATCTTCCAAGGTTTGAATAGTCCTCTCACTTTGTCCGTCGGTTTGAGGATGGTAGGCTGTACTTATGTCCCGCCTAGTTCCTAGGTAATCGTACGATCTCCCTAATGTATGTTCTTGTTAGCTTTTCCATCTTGTCAGTTTCTTTGATTGGCAGGAAGTGTGAGGACTTTGTTAACCTGTCTACGATCACCCAAATGGTATCGAGACCACCCGTTGTCTTGGGTAGTTTGGTTATGAAGTCCATTGTGATTCGCTCCCACTTCCATTCAGGTATCTCCGGTTGCTGAAGCAAACCTGATGGTTTCTGGTATTCGACCTTAACCTTGGCGCAAGCAAGGCATTTACTTACGAAGGTAGCAATGTCTGCTTTCATGTTAGGCCACCAGTATAACTTTTTAAGATCCAGATACATCTTATCTGAACCTGGGTGGACAGAATATCTAGTGTTGTGCGCTTCGGTCATGACCAAGTCTCTGAAACCACCATGCTTCGGGGTCCAGATCCGATCCATGAAATATAAAGCTTCGCCACCCTTGACTTCAAAGTTTTTATCCATCCCTCTCAGGGATTCACCTGCCACATTTTCAGGTTTCAAAGCTTCGAGCTGCGCTTCCTTAATTTGTGTGGACAAGTGTGAATGGATACTTATAGTCAGTGATTTGATTCTACGACCAGAATATTCTTTCCGACTTACGGCGTCAGCTACTATGTTGGCCTTGCCGGGAAGATAACGAATTTCGCATTCGTAATCACTGAGTAGCTCGACCCACCGTCGTTGTCTCATGTTGAGCTCCTTCTGGTCGAATATGTGTTGTAGGCTTTTGTGGTCTATAAAGATAGTGCTTTTCGTACCGTACAGGTAGTGTCTCCAGATCTTCAGAGCAAATACCACTGCTCCTAACTTAAGATCATGTGTGGTGTAGTTGACCTCGTGTGTCTTCAGCTGTCTTGAGGCATAGGCGATGACCTTACCTCGTTGCATCAGAACACAACCGAGCCCTTGGTTGGATACATCGCAATAAATCACGAAGTCTTCTATCCCTTCTGGGAGGGACAATATCGGTGCGGTGCATAAGGCTCGTTTTAGCATTTGGAACGATTTTTCTTGCTTCTCTTCCCAGAAAAAGGCCACGCCCTTCTGGGTCAATGTTATAAGTGGTTTCGCAATCCGAGAGAAGTTTTGAATGAACCTGCAGTAGTAGCCAGCGAGGCCTAGAAATTGACGAATTTCTGTAGGCGTCTTCGGTGCTGACCAGTTCTCAATGGCTTTGATTTTGGAAGGGTCCACGTGTATTCCCTCTTCACTAACCACGTGTCCTAAGAATTCGACTCTTCGGATCCAAAAATCGCATTTCAAGAACTTCACATAGAGCCTCTCTGATCGTAACGTCTCAAAGACCTGTCGCAGATGTTGACTATGTTCCTCCTTACTACGAGAATAGATAAGTATGCTATCGATGAAGACTATGACAAACTGATCCAAGTAAGGACGACACTCCCTATTCATTAAATCCATGAATACTGCGGGCGCATTGGTCAATCCGAACGACATCACTACGAATTCGTAGTGCCCATAACGAGTTCGCAAGGTTGTCTTCGGAACATCCTCCCCTAGTACTCGTAACTGGTGATACCCGGATCTCAGGTCTGTCTTTGAGAAGAAATTCGCCCATTGTAGTTGGTCGAACAAATCGTCTATACGAGGCAGAGGGTAATGATTTTTGACGGTTAACTTGTTAAGTTCTCTGTAGTCGATGCACATACGGAACGATCCGTCTTTCTTCTTGACGAACAAGACCGGTGCTCGCCAGGGTGAGAAGCTTGGCCTAATGAAGCCCTTGCTGAGCAGTTCGTTAAGTTGACTGGATAGTTCCTGCATCTCAGCTGGTGCTAGACAATAGGGCGATTTGGCTCCTGGGGTAGCCCCTGGAACTAAGTCGATTTTGAACTCGACTTCACGTTGCGGAGGTAATCCTGGGAGTTCTTCTGGGAAGACGTCAGGAAAATCGCGTACCACTGGAATGTCCTTAACGTCTTTCGTCTCTTGGCTCGCGTCGACAACATGAGCAAGGAATGCACGACATTCCTTTCGCAAGAATTTCTGGTCTTGAATGCTCGAGATGAGGCGAAGGATCGTGCCGGGTTTGTCGCCGTAGATTACTAGAGTTTCGGTAGACGGTAGATTAAAGCGAATAGCCTTTTCGTAGCACATAATGTCGGCACGATGAGCACTCAACCAATCCATGCCGATTATGACGTCGAAACTTTCAATTGAGACTGGCATGAGGTCGATTGGAAATGAATGGCTATCTAGTGTTACTATACATCCTATGTATATGCTGCTAGTGCTCTCTGTCTTTCCGTTATCCATTTCTATAGTGAACAGTTCTTTAAGTTCATGCGATTTATTTTTAAGCAAGTGAGCAAATTTCTGGTTCACGAAACTCCTCTCCGCTCCACTATCAAACAGTATGCATGAATAAGAGTTATCGAGGAGAAACGTACCAGTGACCATTGTGGGGTCATCAACTGATTCCTCGTGCCTATGGCCAAAACCCTTCCCACTCCGCCGGCGTTCCCTGCCTTCGGGCAGTTCCTTTTGTAGTGGCTAACCTCGCCACAACCGTAGCAAGCCTGGCCCACACCAGCGTTGGGGACTTGAGCGATTGGCCTCGCCAGAGCCTTGCAGAAATGGACAGTGTGCCCCTTCATGTTGCAGTTAGAGCACTGCATTTCTCGGCAGGGTCCAATGTGATGGAAGCTGCATTTGTTGCACTTGGGCAAGTTTCCGGCGTACTGATTTACTGGCACAGCAGCGGATGGTGCCACCGTAGCATGAACGGCTACGACCTGCTGCTTTTTGGCAGTTTTCTTCCTTTTCTTGTCATCCTAGAACTTCCGCTTGTTGGCAGCGGGTTTGGAGGGTTCTGAGATGGCTAGGGTTGTTGTTGCTGACGGGGTACGGACCCCATGTTCAATGAGTCTTTGTACCAATCGCTTAGCATTGTCGAAGGTAGTGGGGTTGGAAGCTAGGACGTTCCCCTGAAATGGAGGCACCAACCCCCTAATATACCTCTCCACCTTCTTCGTTTCGGTGGGGACCATTGATGGACATAGCGCCACCAGATCCCTAAATCTGGCAGTGTAGGAGACTATGTCAGAGCCCTTCATGGTTAGGCTCCAGAGCTCCTGCTCCAACTTCTATACTTCGCCCCTAGGGCAGTATTCTTCGATCATAAGCTCTTTCAGAGCTTCCCAGCCCATAACATTTGCCACCGTAAGAGACAGTGACTTGACATGGCTATTCCACCACGTCAGAGCTCGGTCCGCGAAGGTGCAAGCGGAAAATTTTACCTTGCTCCCTTCCGGACAGGAGCAGATCTCAAAGATCGACTCCGTCTTCTCGAACCATTGCAAGAGGGCAATGATTCCGCCAGTTCCATTGAAGGCCCTGGGTTTGTAGTTGGTGAATTCCTTGTACGAGCACTCCCTAGAGCACACTTGAGTTTCAACTGGGGTGGGAGGTACATTAGTCCCACTCCCGCTGGTACCAGTTGAGTTGAATTGTGCTAGGGCTGCCGTAACAGCCGCATTCACAGCAGCTTGGATAGCTGCTGGGTTGTATTAAGGAGGAGGAGGTGGAGTTTGATTCCGAGGGTTACGTCTCGTTACTCGTCGTGGAGGGATCTTGTAGCTATAAGTTTAACAGATGAAGACATTGATAAGAATTTAAGAGAGAGAATGATGAGAGTGAAACATGGACTAACTCTCCATAGCCCAACAACACAGACGAAAGTATGATTGAATAGGAATCTAGCACTAGAAAATGAAAGTATTTGGATAAAAGTTTCCAATAGATTAGATATCTGTCAATAAAGTTGGTATTACAAATGTAATAAGTTCAGGAAAATGACCTAGGCGAAGGTCTTACATCACACCAAGGTAAGAAAATTTTGACAAAATAAAGACCTATCGACCGAAAGTTCAGGGTCTTAACATACACATGAAACTAAAACTTAGATTTTTTACATAGACCTAAGTTATATCCAAAAGTGAAAGTTGAGTAGACTCTATCTGCGACGAGAACTACTAGAATGAGTCCTTGATTCCGACAGACGACGCTCCGTGTCCCTCATGCGCCTTTCAGATGCCGCCTGCCTAGCTCGAAGTTCCCTGACTTCGGCTTGGGTTGCAGTAAGTTCTCTCTGCAGGGCCACATTCTGATTCTGAGTCCTTGCATGAGCACACTCCAGCTGCCGGATGCATACGGTATTGACTCCCATATCGGCATCAACATCCATGATTCGGTTGATGGCCGCCCTACCCTGCTCATCATTACGAGCAACCCTACGGACCAGAATAGGCAGAACTCTGTCCACTGAGCCTCCGTCACTCAGGTTATAGAAACTTCGGTCCCCGTTGTATGGCATGGGTTGACCCTGTTCTTGACTCCATCGGTTCAAGTTTGTTACACACAGAGGTGTGAGGCCTTAAAATGCCAGACGTGGGTTTGGATTTGGGTCTGGAGCTACTAGGGGTTGATTGTTAACTTCGGGCTCGGAGTCAGAATCCTCCGGGAAGTTCTCAGGAAGGTCATCGTCCAGTGGAATTTCAGGTTCCTCTTCGGGCTGAACATCAAGCCATCCACCATTGCCTTGGTTGGGAAAGTACGGGTCTCCAGGGATATGGAATCCAGCCATATTATCTAAGCGAGAAAAGGGGGTAAAAGGGATAATTAATAGACGAACTAATTAAGATAATTATAAGATGATCCTTATCAGTTACTCCAACATTTGCGTAGTGCATACCAATCATATGTAACCAAGACATGAAGTAAAGCAAAGATCACAGATTCTAAGTCTATAACACCTTAGTCACATATAACCTTAGCGTATCCACTCAGCAACTATTGACATACTAATAAAGATCTTTTTAGTTTTCACATAAGTAATTATAGTAACACAAAATACTCCTATAGTATTTTAAGTTTATGTTTTGTTCTAATGTTCTCATTGTAGTAGTGTTGGTAAGTTTTTAGACTTGCTGCAACATCACAAACAATGCTGGACACATGCTAATCACTTCTCGGAAAGATATAGTTGATCGGGCTATATCACTCCCAGATCTGATTATATGCCCCCAAGACTACTCGTGTTGTCCAACAATCGTAATACTTTTGTTCTGTCCTAGTGACACTGATTTTAGTATGAATGCAGGTATGTATATTTTAGTTAAATATTTTATTACTTAAAAGTATAAACTCTTGGTCAGAGTATTTTAAATCCCGTTGTGTTTATAGTTGTATATATTTTATGGGTTGATATACTCGATTCACTATAAACAATGCTCTGATACCAATCTGTCACACCCCAAAACCGAAATGGCGGAACGTTCGAGGGTGGAGGACGTCATGTATAGTATCACAACAATGCATAATAGTAAACAAGCAACAACATCATCCATTGCATTAATAGTAATAATTTTAATACAAGTGTGTTCTGTCATTTATAAGACACCAAAATGAATGAATCAAAATGTAAGATGAGTCTTGAATGTGCTCTATCTTCTCAAAAACCTGATCACCAGTACCTGTCTACTGGCGACCAGAGAATACAAGTTATTTTGAAAGCGTAGATCAACATTTAAGCTGGTGAGTTCATAAGTATTTTAGTGTCATTGTTTGTATGAGTTGAAGAAAGTATTTGTAAACGTCTGATGTAAGAGTTTGTAAGTGTTTGTTGAAAATGTTTGTAAACTTCCTAGAAAATCCTATATTTTCTACTAATGTGGTCTTCTACCAAGACCCGACTGTTTTCTATGTTTGTTCTTTTGTAAAAGTGTGCGTTTCCCAAAGTATGACTATCATTATAAAAAATATAGTTTTTCATTACCGTTTATGTGAGAAGATCACAATGTGAATGAAAATCAGAAAAGAAAGATGTACTAGTAGTTTTATCTAGGTGACTACTAATTGTACTAACTACCCTTAAACTGGTTAGTTTAATTAAGGTAAAATATGATATGATTGTATCCATACTTGATCTGACTTAGTATACACGACGTTGGAGACATCGAAATGATATGACATTCGTCACCCGTAGACCTGCAGGTCCCACTGTAGCTAGCAGCAAGGTGTGGGATGGTCAATTCCGTATAGATCTATACACAAATTCACGCTCTCCATCCAGGAGACTCTGGGTACAAATCGTGTCACAGCAGTGTATGCCGCACCACGAAGTAGTATCTCACATTAATATTATAGCATTCTAGTATTATAGTATGTTCTAGTATATTATCCTTTCTATCTAGTATGTAGTATGTTCTCTAGTATGTAGTGATTCTCGTTATAGTATTCTCTATCTGTTTCTTGTTATAGTAAGTATTGTTTCTTGTTATAGTATGTACTGACTCATGTATGAACTGACTCTTAGTATGTTTCGTTGTTCTAGTAATAGTATTAGTGACTTCCTGAACTATACCTATTATAGTTTACTAGTAATGTTGTTGTTGTGAATGAACAAGATTGAACACCTTTGCTACCCAAAGGATCTGAACTGAATAAAGACTTTTATATCCATATCCATATACATAATATACAACTAAGATTCAAACGACCTTCGGACAAACAACCGATGCCCTAAGTCCACAACCAAAAAAGGAACAGGAAGTAAGGCGAGTGTCAGTCCTAAGTCCTTTCAATCCTACTTATATAACTATATCTACATAGATATGTTTTGACAAAGTACAAGTTATTAAAAGAGTTTGATAAAGAGTTTTGCATATAAATAAGTTTGTTAAAGAGTTTGCGTATAAAAGAGTTTGTAAACGATTTGAAGTATAAGAAATCCATTGTTTGATAGCTATTAATCATATGTCAATGATATAATAAATATAATGTTTCTACTTGTATTCCCCCCTATAAAATCATTTAAAATCATTTAAAAGGTAAGTTAAAGGGGTATGAACTCACCTGCAGTGAGTGGTATGAATGAAAGATCGGTTTGTAGGATTGCTAAGTGCCAAGTGTAGACTTGAGCACAACGGATCCTAATAAGCATATATTGGCACATATATGTATATAATTAGTCTATATACAACTAGTCATGTAACGAAAACACCCTAGGGCTTAGAAAACACTTAGATTTAAGTGTTAGAAGCATCAAAAGTCGTCTGAAATGGGTGTACGGCCGTACAGGGGTGTGTGCGACCACCTGGTGTGCTGCCTATTGGGTGTGCAGCCAGGTGTGTGCGGCCATGGAGTGTGCGGCCGCACACTCCTAGTGAAAATGGTCAAAAACGTATTTCCAAGATCGTATCTCGTGTCCCCTAAGTGTCTTTGCTCATGTCCTAGCATACAAGCTGAGTTTGAGGCCTTAAAGCACTAAGATAAGGGGTGTATGACCACATGAGTGTGTGCGGCCGCACACTCCTTGATTATCGAGTTCTGGACATTTTCTAAGGCTCAAATATAGCTAATAACATGTAGGAGTAGGGTACTTACGATGTAGAAGCGTGCATGGTTATTTGGAGCCCAAGAACTTAGTAGGTGTTCTTGGTGAAACTGAAGAACACTTGAAGATCTACTAAAATGGAGTGATTTCATGGATGAAATCAGTGATTTGCACTAGATGGAGTAAGGAATCAACAAATTAAAGGATAGAAACACTTACCACTTGAAGATCTAGCTGAAAAATCGGGAACTACTTGAGAGAAAACGAGTTCTTGACTAGGAGGGTGAAAAGGATTGAATGAAGGCCAAGACTCTATCTTATAGTCGTGAGTGTGCTGCCAGATGAGAGTGTGCTGCCGGAGGAGGGGTGTGCGGCCGCACACCCAAGTGTACGGCCGTACACTCCTCAAGTTGGAGTGTTTGGCCAATTTTTGGGTCGGGTGAACTTGCGGGACTCAAATACAAACTTCTAAGTTAGAAAGTGGCAGAAACGAGCCTGACTTTGATTGATTTGGATAATAGTACAAGATAGAAATTTCGGGTTGTCACAGAAATCATATTATTAATTAGTAATTAATCAGAAATTAATTTGATATTAATTTTAGGATTAAAGGTACTGATTAATAATTGAGGGACTACTTGTGCAAATCATTGATAGTTGCATAATTGGGCTGATGGACTCTGTAGAGTGGAGTGGACGAAATTTATGGGGAAGCCCATAAGATTTCATCCAAGGGATCTAAGGAAGGAGTCCATGGGCTGCTTGTTGCCTAAGAAAGGTATTAGGGTTTCCACCTGAAAACCCTAGCAGCCACAGCTATATAAAGACCCTCTGACTAAGGAATTTCAGCCTAAGGTATTCTAAGAGAAACCCTAGCCGAAATCCTTCCCTCTCCAAGTCTTCCTTTGCATAGAGTGTTTGTGACTCCATTAGAGGTGCAACATTTAAGGCACTAGGCTTTCAGAAGTCCAGATAAAAAAGGATTGTGATTGTTATTGCTATATAACAATCAATGTAAGATTCCAAACCCTAATTACATATGATTTTCGTAATTAGTATGCTAGTTCTTAGGGTTTATTGCTTTTGTATTCAATGTTGTATGTTTACTTATAAAAACCTAGATCAAAGCAATTAGGGTTGCATGTACACCATAGGATTGATGTTATGCACATAACCCATCAGTATAAGGAGTTGTGGTTTAATGTATTATTCTAGTTGATTTAAAATAAATTGTATCATAATACTTACCACCTCTATCAGTACACAAGACTTTTATTAATTCATTTTTATATAGAGCTACTTCTTTCTTATAGATTTTAAATTTATCAAGAGCTTCATCTTTTGAATGTAGCAAATAGATATAACAATATCAAGATGCATCATCAATAAAAGTAACAACATACTTTCTGTTTCCAAGGGAAGGTGTTGTAACGACCCAATTTTCAAAAGAAAATTTTCATTTTCAAATAGTCGAAAACACATTTTGCATGAACCATAAAATCTCAATACATTTGTTTTCAAATTCTTAACAATAACAATATTTTTTCAAATCATCAGAGTTTCCCATAAAAACGCCTGTGAGAGAGTGCATGTCGCGCCATCAAGCCTTGCCCTTGCCCTGGGGCTCAGATGTACCTGAAACAAATCCACAAACTGTAAGCTAATGCTTAGTGAGTCCCCCAGAGCATACCCCACACAATCTACATAATCACATAATCATATTAGCTATAAAAGCTACATAAACCACATAAGCCAAGCATAGAAACATATAAGGAAGCCATGGAAACTCTCCAGGGTCTTACACCTAGTGCCACTGGAACCCCCACGTGATCTTAACTACCTGCCATAGGAACCCCCACATGGTCTTCACTAACTGCCATCGGAACCCCCACATGGTCTTCACTACCAAGATAATATCATATAAACTAAACATGCAAATATACTAGGATGCCATGGAAACCCTCCAAGGTCTTACACCAAATGCCATGGGAACCCCCATGTGGTCACAGTCTACTGTCTCGGGAACCCCCCGGGGTCTTCCAATAAAATGTCATACTAACATAACGCATAACCAATCGATAATCTACATATCTTAAATGGGTCGGCCTTGGTGCCTTAGACCCATTGGTATGGTGAGAAGACTCACCTCTCGAATGCTGAACTAACAAGGTAAGATTAGATAAATCCCACAAACCGCTCCAACTCAACTGCCTATAATCATCATGTGAGTAACTTGTCACAATCCCGAAATACCATAATTATCCTCAAAGTCAACCCTGGTCAAAGTCAAGGTCAATAGTCCATGTTGACCTCAACTCGTCGAGTGCATCCAGCGACTCGTCGAGTTCATCAAATGTCCAAAAAACCAAAAGTTCATGCAGACCAAATCTCTAATCCTTCACTACACTCATTTAGAATCTCAAAAGCGGGTAAACCCTACCCGACTCGTTGAGTCGACTAAGGGACCCGGCGAGTTCCTTCAGTCCTATTTGTGTTCAGTCCTTTCCAGAGGGATGCAAGGTCCCAAACTTCAAATCCAACTTATCTTAGTGTAGTTACCACATAAAGTTACAAACATTATGTAACACCCGGAATCCAGAAGGCTAATTAAAGGAAGAAAAACCCTAGGTCAAGAAGGGCTACTCATCGTGTCCAAGGAGGGTAACTCGACGAGTAGAAGCAAGTTAAGGATGCGGGTGGAAGGACCTACTCGACGAGTTGGTCTGGGTTTGAGAAACCCTAAATATGAGTTTTGGTACCCTATTTAAGCATCCTTAACCCACACCCCCTGGCCTCATTTATAGCCTCCATTGTCCAAACCCTCATCCACGAAACCCTAGTGCCTTCCATGAGCTTGTGAGCTATTTTTTAGTGTACTTGGTGTGTTTTGAAACTTGCAAAGAGAGGAGAAGCTTAAGGATTAAGAAGGAACCTAGTAGATCCAGAAACAACATTCCAACCTCATCATTTTCTGGTAATCAAGTCTCCATCTTGGCTATTAGTTCATTAGATCTCCTTATGTCCATTTTATGAGAGTTTTGGTCCAAGTATCTTGATCTATGGGATATGGACGTCCCAAGAAAGGATCCCTTCAGATCTGGAACCATTAAGGGTCGTTATGGCATAAAAGTGCAAACTTTATGCCATTGGAGCTCCCATGCAAGCTCTAAGATGTCATCTTGGCCCTTTGAGCCCAAAGGGGCCATGCATGTAGAGAAAGGAAGGAACTTTACGTGTCCAATCGATGTCTAAGGCCTATATCTGTGTTAGTATGCTTTAGTTTGGAATATTATGGATTTTGGACAAGTATCTATGTCTTAAGGAGTTTGGGTTTGAACTTAATCCTTCTAGGAAAGGTATTAATGGGTAAAGTTGGAAACTTTACCCCTCTAGAAGTATTTCCAGAGTGTGCATGAAGTTTGGAGCTTAGATCTGAAATGTAGGGGCTTAATCTGTTAAGATGGACCAAACAAAATAAGGGACTCGGCGAGTCCAGGGAGGGACTCGACGAGTTGAAGTGAGTTGTCCCGATTCTGATCACAGTAGAACTTGACGAGTCTGAGGATGACTCGACAAGTTGATTCACTAAATCGCGACCAAGAGCAGTTAGGGAACTCGGCGAATCAAGGGGTTGACTCGACGAGTCGGATCGTGATTTCAGGATTCTGAACTCGGCGAGTTGATGGAGCAACTCAGCGAGTTGAGTCAAGTCGGAGCATTGACTTTGACCGTTGACTTTGACTTTGACCGTTGACTTTGACTTTGACCCAAGGTTGACCTAGTTTGACTTTTGAGGGCATTTGGGCTAAATGTTATGATGGTATTGTTAGCTCGGGGAGCCGAAGGATTAGCAGTTCAGGAATTGCCAATTAGCATCCAGAGGATTACCTGCAGGACTTCAGCAACACAAGGCGAGTCTCCTCACTATTTGTATGGGTCTACGGGCATAATTCTGGCCCATTTAGTTTATGTATGGTAGGAAGACCTGAGGGTTAGCCCTACGTATTGCATGATAGTCTGATGCCGGGCAGTGCCCGAGGAAGGTTTATATGTATGCTATTCCGGACCAAGGTCCGATGCCGGGCGGTACCCGAGGAATGTTCACATGTTAGATTATACTTGTTGTCTGTGTGAAACTTGTATGTTCCTGGTAGGGAGGTGAGAGTGGGTGAGGTCCTGTATCTCATCACTAGCTGAGTACGGACGAGGTTCCATATCTCATCATTAGCACAGCAAGGGCGGGGCCCGTTCTAGGAAAGAGGTGAGTGTGGGCGGGGGCCCGTATCTCACTATCAGCAGGAGTGTGGACGGGGTTCCATTACTCATCAGTAGTAGGACAGGGGCGGGGCCCAAGCAAGGCGAGGCCTTAGAACATGAAATACATTTAGAGTATGCTTTCTTTATGTGCTAGTATGCTTATATGATTGTATGTGTATAGCAGGCGAGGCCTAGAGACAAGCGGGGCCTAAGAGAAACATATATGTATACCGAGCGGGGCTCGATAAGAGGCAGGGCCTGATGCCGGGCGGGGCCCGATGTCGGAGCGAGTCCGATGCCGGGCTGGTCCCGATGTAGGGGCGGGGGCCAGTATATATGTTTATGTATATGGTATATGGTAGCCTGGGATGTTTTACTCTGATATGATATGTGTTTTTGATATGATACTCGGATTTAATAACCATGGTTTTATTAATGATTTTTTAAATGAAATTGTTGAGAGAAAAACTTGGAGACACACTTGAACAAACGTTAGAACAAGTGGATTGCGGAATAGTTAATCTCGAAGGATCTAAAAGCTCAACAATAATATTAATAAGTTATAGTTAGATAGTTAGAGAGTTAGTTGCGGAAAAGTAAAGAAATAGAAATGACAACAATTGTTATATCAAGTATACACATAAGTTGATTCATAACAAGGAATGCGTTCACACCAAGTTAATAAGGAAGATCAAACTTAGTGATTGAGTCACAGAAGACTTGCTCCGGAGAGAGGTTATAATCAGTTATGTTCTAGGAAGAATTGAGAGTAAGAAGGGATGAGAAATAAGATAGAGAAATAGAAAAGATAACTTAGAGAAATGTATTCAGAATAGATGCGTGAGTTATCCGTGTTGAATAAAAGAGAATGAGCTCTTATTTATAGAGACTCATGAAGTACACTAGATTACATCTCTATGAGTAGCCATGCAAGGCACACTGGATAATAGAGTGTATTACAATAAAGACAAGTAAAGTAATCTAGCTAAGTGACTGTGGTAGGAAGAGACTCCGGTTGCGGTTGCTGATGAAGAAGCTTGACTGCGGGTGCTGTATGGCTGCGGTAGCTGAAGAGGTTACGGTGGCTGAAGTTCAAGAGGGTCACTTTTTATGATTCAACAATTTCCCCCTAAGTGACCTCTTTAACTTCGGTTCAGCTATCAAGTTTGACGAACTTGATCAGGATCCACCAAAACTTCCTGATGTTTTCCAGCCAGGTGATTCTCCTTGAGATCTCGAACTTGACTTCTGCAGTAGTGTGCTATGTTCTTTCAACTGTGGTTCGGCAGATGTCAAGTTGCTTCTTGGTTAGGCGATGCATGGCAGTCATAGGAATGAAGTATTTGACATTATCGAACTTCCTTTTGAAAACGACTCCAAGTTCAGGAAAGTTGGTTGCACCTAAGGATCTTTCTTGAAAGCCTTCGGTAGGCATTGGTGCAGGTTCGAGAGGTGGCAGATCAAATTTCTTGGCAATGATAGGGTAGATGTCTGCATCGATCTTGGCAAAATCACAGACCGTTTCCTTCAGAAAAGTATTGGCCTTTTCAAGCGCAATCTTCATTTTCGGGTGCTTTTCTGACTTGTTTTGAAACACCTTAGCAATAAGAAATATTTCTTCCGGATTCATACAGGGAAAGTCTGCCTGGGTGCGGATGTAGTCATGCTCCCTTCTAGTGAGGGTATACTGGATGTAGTCAGCCTTCATGAACTTCCGGATTTTGTAGTTCTTGACTGCGGATGGTCTATCGTTAGACCATATATTTTCAATGGAAGAGGCATGTTTAGCATGAAAAAGACTAAGTCTCTCAAATTCCATTGGCAGTCTTTTGTGGTCAGGAAGGCTGCGGTCGAATTGCTTAAATACTGTGAAGTATTTGGCATTTGGAGAAATCGGGACATCCCAGTAGCCATCAGTAGGGGGTTCAGCATAGGTGAGGTGGGGTCTGTAATCGTCGTCCAGCAGTCTGCGGTGAGGATTGATCCAAGAGTTTATCAAGGATTCGTCCATCATAGTATCAAAACCGCATTCTCTCCATATAAGCTCTGTAAGTTTGGCTGCCTTCCAATCTTTCTTCCTTTGGGTGGTGGCAGGAGAGTCAGTTGAGCTCGGAGAGGACATATCCTCCACCAGATTTTTAAAGTGAGGGGGAGTCTCTGGCTTGTTAGGACTGTTCTCCTTTTGTGGTGAAGTATGAGGAGATGGAGTATGTTGAGATGGTTGCGGTGAGGGTTGCGGTGTAGGAATTTTTTCAGTGATGATGGGAGGGCTCCGATGTTGAGAGATGGAGTGATCAGAGTGATAGACTTCTTCTTCTTTACTTCCCCCTCTTGAGGAATGCAACGAAGGAGCTTCCTCAAGCCATTGTTTAAGGCCATCAACCTTGGCATAGACTTCTTGAAATTGAGCTTTGAGGGCGTCTGCCAATTGTTGATTGTTGGGGATGGATGGGTTGAAGAGTAGCCTGTGTATTTCCTTGGGGAGCTGGAGGATCTCGGGACCATGGAAATTGGAGGACAGGGATCGTTGTAGTCTATTGATTGTTGCTTGAAGAACTGAGATAGTGGACTCATACGCAGTGTGAGTCTCAGCTATCAGTTTCTCAGACTGAGTGGCTTGATCCGCGATGGCTGCTTGGAGATCAGTTTTGATTGCGGTTACCTCAGTGATGAGGCATTCCGCAGCAGCCATAAAGTCCTTGTGATCTGCCTTGCGGTTGTTGTCAAGGGACCGGATCCCCATTTCCACTTTGAGAGAAATTCTCTCAGCAGCCAAGCGTTCCCTTGTTTCCAGACGCTCTATACGTTCGATCAGGGACTGCGGTCCCGGGGTGTCTTCTGGTTGCGGTTGAGTTGGCTTCACTGCAGCTAAGATCTGATCGACTTTAGCTTGTAACCTCAGAAATTATTTCCTGGTGACAACATTCTTCTTCTTTTTCTTCTTTTCTTTGGGTTTAGAAGTCGAATGTTGAGAGCCACTGGATTCCTCTTCCTTATCGAACATCATGAGGTCATCATCCGAAGGACTAGGCTTGTTTACCTCCTGAATGTCTTCATCATCAAGACCGAAGGTGGGAGCAGAACTGACTTCGATTGTGGTTCCTTCGTCTTGTGATTCATTGACTGTTGGAGTTGGAATGGGATTTGGAGTTGGAGTTGGGGTTGGAGTTACTCTGGAGGTACCTGCACCTTCACCTGTTGCTTGAGCTTTAAGGACTGTTTCCGCCATCTCGGTCATCCAGTTTTGAACCTTTAGAATGGTGGCTACGGTATTGGCATTATTGATTGCGTCTGCCCAATACCATGCCACTGACTGGATTTCTTGCTCCTTTTGCTGCTGCTGCTTGATCTGTTGTTCCTTGCGGGCTTGGAATGCCCTTTTGAAAGCAACATATTTCTTGATTTCTGACTCAGTTACCAGATTGTACTGTAACCATGAGTCATTGGATTCATCGCCGTCAAAACCTTGGAAACGCACCGAAGTGTCCTTCAGGTCCACGGATCCTTGCATATTTGTGCTCACCGTGCCTAAACCACCTGCTGCGGATGTAAGCAGAGTAGGATTTCCTGAGCTTCCTCGGTCTCCTTGACCCGTAGTCAAGTTTGGCCTCGGCTCAGTTCTGGCTAGGGTGGAAGAAATGCCCTGCGGTTGGGAAGGTGTTTGAAGTGTTTGGGTGACGTTCAAAAGGATGGAGTGCAACTCCTCAAGAGAAAAGAAATGCAGTCTGGAAGCCCTGGAGACCTTAGGGCGATCACCAGTTTCATCCTCTTGGGAGTGAACTGGGGGGGGGGGGGGAGTCTCCACGATGTCGTGAATCAGAATCACATTCTGAGTCTGATTAGAAAATGATATTGGTGTTGAATGGGTCTGCGGCCACCCCAAGGACTATCGGAGCCTTTTGAGAGGCTTCAGTATCGGTCCAGTCACGCATTTGGCCAGAGGTATCGGTTTTCCTTTTCTTAAGGATAGCAATTGGTTGCCTATCCTCATTAGAATCACTACTAGGTGTAGGTGCGGTTGGTTTGGTTTTACGTTTCTTGGTGGGTGCGGTTGGTTTGGGAGCATCCTTCTTAGGGGTTCTTTGTTTCTTCTTGGTTGCCAATTGCTTTCTTCTTTGAGAAAGATTGGAGTGTGTAGTGGCAGAAGGGACTGCGGTACCTTCAGGGTTAACAATTGCGGATGGGTGTTGAAGAGGCGGGGTAGGAAGGTATGGGGCAATACCTTCTATAGCCTCAATGTGATCTGAGACATCAGCAGTCTCAAGACCAAGTGTGGAAAGAATGTGGGTAGGGAGTCTGCGGATAGGTCCAAAAACAGTTTGATCAGAAGAGGGATTGTACCTTTCGAGATCCTTAGTGACAAAGAAGTTGATGTCACTACCCATGTCGATTCTAGTGTCCGCATGAAGGTCTGAAATGCAGAGTGACCAGAACCTTGCAAAAGTGAGCTCAGTTGGGTTCTCCCTTGGGCTCTCTTTGGGAATGTATTGAAGGAAGTCGTCCCATAGGATCTGCCCGTAGTTTACATCGTGTCCTGTGAATATGCTCCACACCAACTCCAGTACCTTGAGTCCCATGTTGTCTATGCCTCCGGTTCTGCCGGATAGACAGCGGATGATGAAATGGCACACAAACTGCCAAACCGCAGGCAATTGATTTTTCTTGAATTCACCAATTCCTCTAATTGGTTTATGATACCCCATTTGGTAAAGGGCAGAGGTAACATCCGCTATAGAAGGAGAGAAAATCTTGATGGATGGATGAACCAGAAGGTTTATGGCAGTAAGAAACTTTTCTTTGGACAGGATAACCAAGGAATCGTTAATTAGGTTGAGGTGAACTTCTTGAGGGTTTTCGATTGGGCGATAAGCGGAGAATGCACATTTGAAGAGGGTTGAGAGTGGAACAACATCTGTAAAAGCGTCGAAAGGGCCAAACAGAGGGTGATTCTTGAGAAACTTGATCATCAGTTTGGTTGGAGCATTGTATGAAGAATGATCTTCAAACACTGCTCGAAAGTTGCTTGAAGCAATCGTTGGAGAGTCGGAACCGGTAGGATTCACTGAGCCTGAAACCTTGGATTGTTTCTTTGATGCGCCTGATTTCACCATTGTAGGAGCTTGAGAGAAGGAGTAGAAAATAGAGTTCTTGAAGGGTTTGAGAGGGAAGGTTCGATGTTCAGAAAGCGTAAAGTGATTTTGGGGAAGAAGATGGGTTTATAAAGGGGTGAAAAAAAAAATTTACCCTAGGAAAAAGGGAAGGATAAGGTAAAAACGTCGTTTGGGGTTTGGAGGGAATCTTTGAATTGGGGATTAAATCTCAGCAACAAATAATGAAACGGTTTAAAAAAAGATTTGGGAGATTTACTAAAAGAGGGTTTGCATTTAATCAAAAGTCAGACATCTATCAATGTGTCAGGTGATCGTGGGGTGAGGGGAAAGGAAGTTGTAACGGATGGGACGTGCTGGGGAGAGGAAAAGACAGATTAAGGATGAGTTTATGGAAAAACGTTCTTTTTGTCATCATACCTAAAATAGGTCTGACACAAGGTTTATTCAGAAAGAGAATGAGACAGTTTCTAAAGGGAATGTTTTTTTTTATTTAATGTTTTATTTAATGAAAGATCATTAAATAGTACACAAAGATTCAAGGGTTGATGAGACAGTTGAGAAGTTATCAAAATGATCGCGGATGGAAACGTCATTGCGGATGGAAACAATGAATGTCTGTAGTAAGGAACTGAGGAAAGCACTTGTACAAAAATTGGTAATAACAAACAATAGAGACCCATGAGAGATAAATATGATATATGGTTGAGGTACCTAGACTGCGGTACCAAAACCATCTATCATAAGTAACTCTCAGTTAGAACCGCAACGGAGACCAAGGATGGTCTGCGGTATCTATCAATTCAAAAAGAATTGCGGGTCGGGATTCATCATTCCTAACATTTGCAGGAAGGTGTTAAGCTTTGTGGAGTCGAGCGCTTTTGTGAACACATCAACAATCTCTTTATGAGTATGGACAAATATGAGTTCAATGTTACCTTTCAAGATGTGGTCTTTGATGAAATGATACCGTAGTTCAATATGCTTAGTCTTGGAGTGCTGAATTGGATTGTGAGAAATAGCAATAGCACTTTCAGAGTCACAGTAGATCGGTATCCGCAGCATTCTATACCCGTAGTCCATTAGTTGAGTTTTCATCCAAAGGACTTGAGAGCAACAGCTAGCTGCGGCCACATACTCAGCTTCTGCGGTAGACAGAGAAACACAACTTTGTTTCCTTGAGGACCAGCTGACGAGTCTTGCACCCAAGAATTGACATCCTCCTGAGGTACTTTTGCGGTCTAATCTGCATCCGGCGTGATCCGCATCTGTGAAACCTTGCAGGCTGAAGTCATTGCCTGCGGGGTACCATAGACCAAGAGATTTGCTTCCTTTTAGGTACCGTAGAATTTGTTTGGTTGCGGTCAGATGTGACACTTTTGGGTCAGCCTGATACCTTGCACATACACCAGTTGCAAAGACAATGTGTGGTCGGCTTGCGGTGAGGTACATTAGAGAGCCAATGATACCTCTATAAGTCTTGTGATCCACAGGTTCTCCTGAGGGATCAGCAGAGATCTTATAACCGAAGGCCATGGGGACCTTGGCCGAAGAACAGTTATCCATAGAATATTTCTTTAACAGTTCGGTGGTGTATTTTTCTTGATGAATGAAAATTCCTTGTGGGATTTGTTTTACTTGAAGACCTAGAAAGAAGTTAATCTCTCTATTCATGCTCATTTTGAATTTGTTGGTCATGAGCTTAGCAAATTCATTCACCATTTCTTGATCAGTTGATCCGAAGATGATGTCGTCCACATATATTTGAACAAGCATAAGGTGGTTACCATTTGCTTTTCTAAATAACGTGGGATCAATCACTCCTCTCTTGTATCCGGATGAGACAAGGAATTCAGAAAGAGTCTCATACCATGCTCTTGGGGCTTGCTTCAGACCGTAGACTGCTTTTTCAAGCTTGTAGCAGTGGTCTGGGAATTCAACATTTTCAAAACCTGGAGGTTGCTGAAGGTAAACCTCTTCTTTTAGTTCCCCATTGAGAAAAGCACTCTTAATGTCCATTTGGTGTACCTTAACGTTCTTGTGGGCTGCGTATGCTAGGAAGATCCGGATAGCTTCCATGCGTGCTACCGGAGCATACGTTTCATCGTAGTCAATGCCTTCAAGTTGACTATACCCCTTTGCAACTAGCCTTGCCCTGTTTCTGACTACCGCACCAGATTCATCCAGCTTGTTTTTGAACACCCATCTAGTGCCAACAATAGAGTGACCACGTGGCTTCGGAACGAGCTGCTAAACTTTGTTTCTTTGAAATTCTTCTAACTCTTCTTGCATTGCAGCTATCCAGTTAGGTTCGAGCAATGCTTCTTTGATCGTTCTGGGCTCTACCGAGGACATAAATGTTGCGTAGTGGCAGTGATCAGATAGGTCCTTGGAAGATCGAGTCTGGATACCTGCGGATGGGTTGCCAATGATTTGACCTGGTGGATGGTCCTTCGTCCACACGTGTAGACGGGGTTGCAGATGATCAGCAGCTGCGGTAGAGGGAATATCTTGAATATCAGAAGAATCTGCGGTTGGAGATGGCAGTTCCCCCTGGACTTGTGAACAACCTGCTGAGTCATCTTGGTTTGTTGGAACGAGAATGGAATTTTCTTGAGCAGTTGGAAGAGGTTCCCCCTGGAATGCGGATGGGAGTTCCTCTGGAACCTGAGAAGGTTCCCCCTGGACTGCGGATGGAAGAGTGATAATCCTTGAATCGGTTCTTGTGTCAATGTTCTCTATGAGTTCATCATCCGAATCCGAAGATACGTTTGATGGTAATAATTCTCTGCGGATGGGAATTTGAGCAACATCAAGTACTGGAACCTCAACGGTTGTTGCTTGATCCGGAGTAGAGCTTTCCCCCTCAACCGGAGAGGTGAAAGTATTGAGAGATGCTACTTCAGATAGAGATGGTCCAGAAACATCAGTGTGTTGTTGTTGAGCTGCGGGTGACACAAGAACTTCAGATAGTTTCGCCATTTCAACATGATCAAAAAGATCGTCATAATTGACTTCAACTAGATTTAAAGGACCTGAAGAGACAGGGATATCGCTTTCCATGATTGCGGTGGTTTCAGTGGATGGAGGGGCGCTGCGGATATGAGAGTCATCAAATTTCACATCGAAGCTTTCAATGATCAGCCTTGTACGTCTGACTAGCACTCGGTAAGCAACCTTGTTAGTGGAATAACCAAGGAAAATGCCTTCATCAGACTTCGGTGCAAACTTGTTAAGCTGATCTCTGTTGTTGATCACGAAACATCTACACCCAAAAATATGAAAGAAGCGAACATTTGGCTTGCGATTGTTAAGGCCCTCATATGGTGTTTTATTGAGGCGTTTGCACACAATGCTTCGGTTTTGTACAAAGCATGCAGTTGCTACAGCTTCAGCCCAGAAGTAGAGAGGAAGGTGTGCGAAGTTGAGCATAGATCTGGCTGCTTCTACTAAAGTACGGTTCCTTCTCTCTACTACCACATTTTGTTGTGGTGTGAGAGATGCCCTTGGACACCAAGAAGCTGTTGAGGAGATGATTAGTAAACTCGGTTCCATTATCACTGCGGATTCTTCTTACTGGAAGCTTGATCTGAAGTTCGATCTCTTTGATCAAGTTGATGAAAATCTACGGTGTTTCTGACTTGAGTATGAGGAAGAAGACCCATGTGAAGCGTGTATAGTCATCTACAATAACCAGTATGTATTTTTTATGATGGAGACTGGCTACGGTAGATGGACCTCAGAGATCAATGTGCAATAGCTCCAGTGGTTTAGAAATTGAAGAGTCCATTACCATAGGGTGACTTGCTTTGGACTGTTTACCATATTCACATGCCGGACAGAGAGTATCGTTGCTGAATTTGAGAATAGGGAGACCTCTGACTAGTTCTCATGTGACCAAGTTGTTGATGTACCTGAAGTTGAGATGAGCTAGCTTGCGGTGCCATAGCCTGCTGACTTCGGATACAACTTTGGATTGGAAGCACAACTGCGGTCTGCCAATGATCAGAGAGACATCCAAAGGGTACATGGTACCTTCGGATCGGGATTTGATCAGGCATGTGTTCCTATCACTTGTCATTACGTAGCAAAACTGATCATCAAATTCAACTCGATGTCCTGCTTTACATAGTTGGCCAACACTGATGAGATTGTGTTTAAGGCTTTCTACATAAGCAACTTTCTGAATGGAAAAGTTCCCCGTAGTGAGAACACCGTAACCTCGGATGACACCATTCGCATTGTTGCCGAATGTGACATTTCCACCATTGCATATAGGCCTGAAATCCAGAAGGTATTCTAACCTTCCGGTCATGTGCAAGGAGCATGCACTGTCAATTAACCATTCATCTTCTTGTTCCTCCTTGCACAAAGCCTGAGAATTACACGGTTAGTTTAGGCATCCAAACTAGTTTAGAGCCTGGGGCAATTGGTGAATTGCAGAGTGATGCATAGACCGAGGTTGCAGGGACGGGTCTCTTGTCAACTTTTAATCCTAGTCCTGGATGTTTGTGCAGAATTGGAGTGTTGTGAGTTTTCGAAAAAGTACGAGGTTTCTGACTCCGACTAGATTTGACATAGGATGAATTCTTTTGACAACTACACTGACATTTACAAAAAGAGATTTTGTCATTTGCTCTAACATTATTCTTGGTCAGCAGTCTATAGGATGAATTGGACTTGTTACTGGTCCGAGGATGGTGATTCCTGACATGAGTGGTGTTGGATTTTGAAAAAGTTTGTTTTTGAAAAGGTTTAGCACGTGCAAATCTTTGAGTCCTTTTCGGTGGGTTTGGTAGGATACCCTTCCTTTTGTTGAAGTTTTGACGTGACTTTAAAAGTGTTGGTGTGGGTAAAATACCTTTCCATTTAGGATCATTTGAGGAATAGACCTGAAAACCATTGTTTCGAAAGGACTGAACACCCTTTTGGGTTTGTCAAAAGAAGCAGGAATGACTTTTGAAGCTGGACTTTCCTTTTTGTTTGTTTTCTTGGAGGGAGATTTTCTTGAAAAGTAGTGTGAGAAAACAAATTTTTCTGGACTCTTAGACTTTGGAATTCTGACATGCTTCTTATCTTTTTGAAAAGATTTGTCTGTTTGTGCCTCGAGATCTAATTTCCTCTTTGAAGGCCTTTTTGGCCAAGGATTTTGGTGAACCGCAGTCATTGTTGTTCAACTGCGGTTTCCTGGAATTCTTAGAATGATTTTGAAAACGTGGGCTTGAGTCATCCGAACTTGAAGATTCTGGGATCTGAGAGCATTGACCCACTTCAAAGTTCTCTATAGGTAATTCATGATGAATCGCCTGAAGAGTCACAGTTCCTTTTACTGAGGATTCCGGTAGTGACGTTTTCACTACTGCAGAGTAAGTCTGAGTTGAGACTGCGGTGGGACTTTTGTGGGACTTTTGACTATAGTGTGATACACTGCGGTCTGAGGACAGAGGTTGAAAGTCTTTTGAGACTTCGGGGCCCTCAATGACAATTTCTTCATCAACTACGGATGATGTTTGACAATTTCTTCACTTGTGTGACCCGAAACCTCAGGCACGATTTCCTCAATGACACAATTATTGCTTAGATTGTGTAGTCTACCGAAGTGAGTTTTGATGTCTTCGGGAAAGGTCTTGTCATTGACTGGGAAATGAAATTCTCGGTCTGGAGGAACATACAGTCTGTCTTTGTTGAACCGGGGTGAGGAATCCATTGCGGTAGGATATCCATTTGACCAACCCCAATTGTATGTATTGTCCACGGTTCCATTATTCACTAAATTTTCAATAGCTTCACTTTCATTGAACAATTTTTCGATTAAAAGATTTAGGCGTACAATTTCTCTCTGAGCTAAATCTCTTTGGTTCAAAGCTATCTCTAATTGTGTTTCACTTAACATTCTTGCATCTTTCTCTAACTCTAAGTCTTTTTCTAACATAGCCAATTTGAGTCTTTTGTTATCCAGGCGTCCTCTTACATGGAACATCTCTTGGGACGCAATGTTCTTCTCATCTAAGGCTTTGTTAGAGTCTGTAAGGATGACAGCACACGTGTCATTAAGATCATCTATGTATGGTTGACAGTCATGCATGCTATAGTTTAGAGTTTGGATCATGAGTTTTACCTGTTCGACGATGCTTAGAGTTCTATCATTTGCCATGTAGCAGTAGTTCTTTTCCAGCTTTGTGGACTCATCATCATCCGCAGTTGCCAGCATGCAGATTTTCCCTTTTCCTTTGACACTGCTGATGGCTTCATCTTCGTCTCCGGATGACCAAACTTGATGGTCTCTTTTGACATGAGCTACGTATGCCCTTGCCTTTTCCTTATCTTGCAACTCTTGAGCCATTCTAAGGTAGAATGCTCTATCTTTTACTACATTGGCCTTACAATCTCTTGCAAAGTGATTCTCTTTGTTGCATTTGTGACAAATCACTACATCAGTCTTGTCTTCAGAGGTAGTACCGGAGTCAGTGTTCTGAGGAGACTGCGGTACCTCCTTTGGTTGATTATTTTGAGATTGCGGTGGTGGATGAGAACTTTTGGGATATCGAGGATGATTATTCTGGGAACTGAAGTTACGGTTGAATGGAGGTTTGTTGAACTGTTGATTCTTACGGAAGGAAGGACGTGGTAGACGGTTGAACTGTTGGCTAACCAGAGCAATAGCCTTCTGAAATTATTCTTCATCATCATACTCTGAATCAGCTTCGTATGACTGCAGTGAAGTGTCATACGATGAAGAGTAGGGTGACTGCGGTGGAACTTGTGCTATGAGAGCAAGTGGTCCTCCTAAGTCAGCACAGTCTTTGAGTACGGTGGATTCTTGTGCTTGCAGCTCTCCATAGAGCTTGTAGAGTGACAAAGAGTGAATCTTTCTATCGCCTTGGACTATCATCTTAGCCGTAGTCCAATGTCTTCCCAAACCATTAAGAAACTGAAGGTTTGTTTCATGGTTACTGCGGATGGTGTCCGCATTGGATAACTTGGTGACTATCAGATTGAACCTTTTGAGGGAGTCTTCCAAACTATCGCCGGTATGAGCTTTGAAGTTGTTGAACTCATTGAGTGCGGTAGTAAGCTTCTTGTCTTGTGCTTGTTCTGAGCCTTCGTATAGATTTTTGAGAACTTCCCAGATCTCTTTTGCTGATTTGCAATTTATGATAATATCGAAGTTGTCAGGAGCAACTCCACAGGAGATTTCATAAAAAGCAACAGCATCATTTTCCATTTTATCGAGATCATCCTTGGTGGGACGGCTCATAACTGGTTGACCTCCTTCTTCTACGGATCGCCATACATCTCTACCAAGTCTCCTTGAGTATCTTTCAATTCTTTGTGATCAGTGATGATACTCATTTGCTACCAGTATTGGGGCTCGGTTAGAACCACCAACACTGTTGGAAACGTTCATTGGGTGTGCAGCCAGGTGTGTGCGGCCGCACACTCCTAGTGAAAATGGTCAAAAACGTATTTCCAAGGTCGTATCTCGTGTCCCCTAAGTGTCTTTGCTCATGTGCTAGCATACAAGCTGAGTTTGAGGCCTTAAAGCACTAAGATCAGGAGTGTACGGCTACATGAGTGTGTGCGGCCGCACACTCCTTGAAGATCGAGTTCTGGACATTTTCTAAGGCTCAAATATAGCTAATAACATGAAGGAGTAGGGTACTTACGATGTAGAAGCGTGTAGGGGTGTTTGGAGCCCAAGAACTTAGTAGGTGTTCTTGGTGTTCTTGGTGAAACTGAAGAACACTTGAAGATCTACTAAAATGGAGTGATTTCATGGATGAAATCAGTGATTTGCACTAGATGGAGTAAGGAATCAACAAATTAAAGGATAGAAACACTTACCACTTGAAGATCTAGCTGAAAAATCGGGAACTACTTGAGAGAAAACGAGTTCTTGACTAGGAGGGTGAAAAGGATTGAATGAAGGCCAAGACTCTATCTTATAGTCGTGAGTGTGCTGCCAGATGAGAGTGTGCTGCCGGAGGAGGGGTATGCGGCCGCACACCCAAGTGTACGGCCGTACACTCCTCATGTTGGAGTGTTTGGCCAATTTTTGGGTCGGGTGAACTTGGGGGACTCAAATACAAACTTCTAACTTGAAGCTACTAGGTTTATAACACTCAAATGACTCAAAACAAAGCTAGAAAGTGGCAGAAACGAGCCTGACTTTGATTGATTTGGATAATAATACAAGATAGAAATTTCGGGTTGTCACAGAAATCATATTATTAATTAGTAATTAATTAGAAACTAATTTGATATTAATTTTGGGATTAAAGGGACTGATTAATAATTGAGGGACTACTTGTGCAAATCATTGATAGTTGCATAATTGGGCTGATGGACTCTATAGAGTGGAGTGGACGAAATTTATGGGGAAGCCCATAAGATTTCATCCAAGGGATCTAAGGAAGGAGTCCATGGGCTACTTGTTGCCTAAGAAAGGTATTAAGGTTTCCACCTGAAAACCCTAGCAGCCACAGCTATATAAAGACCCTCTGACTAAGGAATTTCGGCCTAAGCTATTCTAAGAGAAACCCTAGCCGAAAGGATTGTGATTGTTATTGCTATATAACAATCAAAAAGGATTGTGATTGTTATTGCTATATAACAATCAGAAAGGTGCAACATTTGAGGCACTAGGCTTTCAGAAGTCCAGATCAAAAAGGATTGTGATTGTTATTGCTATATAACAATCAATGTAAGATTCCAAACCCTAATTACATATGATTTTCGTAATTAGTATGCTAGTTCTTAGGGTTTATTGCTTTTGTATTCAATGTTGTATGTTTACTTATAAAAACCTAGATCAAAGCAATTAGGGTTGCATGTACACCATAGGATTGATGTTATGTACATAACCCATCAGTATAAGGAGTTGTGGTTTAATGTATTATTCTAGTTGATTTAAAATAAATTGTATCATAATACTTACCACCTCTATCAGTACACAAGACATTTATTAATTCATTTTTATATAGATCTACTTCTTTCTTATAGATTTTAAATTTATCAAGAGCTTCATCTTTTGAATGTAGCAAATAGATATAACAATATCTAGATGCATCATCAATAAAAGTAACAACATACTTTCTATTTCTATGGGAAGGTGTTGTAACGACCCAATTTTCAAAAGAAAATTTTCATTTTCAAATAGTCGAAAACACATTTTGCATGAAGCATAAAATCTCAATACATTTGTTTTCAAATTCTTAACAATAACAATATTATTTCAAATCATCAGAGTTTCCTATAAAAACGCCTGTGAGAGAGTGCATGCCGCGCCATCAAGCCTTGCCCTTGCCCTTGGGCTCAGATGTACCTGAAACAAATCCACAAACTGTAAGCAAATGCTTAGTGAGTCCCCCAGAGCATACCCCACACAATCTACATAATCATATAATCATATTAGCTATAAAAGCTACATAAACCACATAAGCCAAGCATACAAACATATAAGGAAGCCATGGAAACTCTCCAGGGTCTTACACCTAGTGCCACTGGAACCCCCACGTGGTCTTAACTACCTGCCATGGGAACCCCCACATGGTCTTCACTAACTGCCATCGGAACCCCCACATGGTCTTCACTACCAAGATAATATCATACAAACTAAACATGCAAATATACTAGGATGCCATGGAAACCCTCCAAGGTCTTACACCAAATGCCATGGAAACCCCCACGTGGTCACAGTCTACTGTCTCGGGAGCCCCCCAGGGTCTTCCAAGAAAATGTCATACTAACTTAACGCATAACCAATCGATAATCTACATATCTTAAATGGGCCGGCCTTGGTGCCTTAGACCCATTGGTATGGTGAGAAGACTCACCTCTCGAATGCTGAACTAACAAGGTAAGATCAGATAAATCCCATAAACCGCTCCAACTCAACTGCCTATAATCATCATGTGAGTAACTTGTCATAATCCCGAAATACCATAATTATCCTCAAAGTCAACCCTGGTCAAAGTCAAGGTCAATAGTCCATGTTGACCTCAACTCGTCGAGTGCATCCAGCGACTCGTCGACTTCATCAAATGTCCAAAAAACCAAAAGTTCATGCAGACCAAATCTCTAATCCTTCATTGTACTCATTTAGAATCTCAAAAGCGGGTAAACCCTACCCGGCTCGTTGAGTCGACTAAGGGACCCGACGAGTTCCTTCAGTCCTATTTGTGTTCAGTCCTTTCCAGAGGGATGCAAGGTCCCAAACTTCAGATCCAACTTATTTTAGTGTAGTTACCACGTAAAGTTGCAAACTTTATGTAACACCCGGAATCCAGAAGGCTAATTAAAGGAAGAAAAACCCTAGGTCAAGAAGGTCTACTCATCGTGTCCAAGGAGGGTAACTCGACGAGTAGAAGCAAGTTAAGGATGCGGGTAGAAGGACCTACTCGACGAGTCGGGGAGGACCTACTCGACGAGTTGGTCTGGGTTTGAGAAACCCTAAATATGAGTTTTGGTACCCTATTTAAGCATCCTTAACCCACACCCCCCTGCCTCATTTTTAGCCTCCATTGTCCAAACCCTAATCCACGAAACCCTAGTGCCTTCCATGAGCTTGTGAGCCATTTTTAGTGTACTTGGTGTGTTTTAAAACTTGCAAAGAGAGGAGAAGCTTAAGGATTAAGAAGGAACCTAGTAGATCCAGAAACAACATTCCAACCTCATCATTTTCTGGTAATCAAGTCTCCATCTTGGCTATTAGTTTATTAGATCTCCTTATGTCCATTTTATGAGAGTTTTGGTCCAAGTATCTTGATCTATGGGACATGGACGTCCCAAGAAAGGATCCCTTCAGATCTGTAACCATTAAGGGTCGTTATGGCATAAAGGTGCAAACTTTATGCCATTGGAGCTCCCATGCAAGCTCTAAGATGTCATCTTGGCCCTTTGAGCCCAAAGGGGCCATGCATGTAGAGAAAGGAAGGAACTTTACGTGTCCAATCGATGTCTAAGGCCTAGATCTATGTTAGTATGCTTTAGTTTGGAATATTATGGATTTTGGACAAATATCTATGTCTTAAGGAGTTAGGGTTTGAACTTAATCCTTCTAGGAAAGGTATTAATGGGTAAAGTTGGAAACTTTACCCCTCTAGAAGTATTTCCATAGTGTGCATGAAGTTTGGAGCTTAGATCTGAAATGTAGGGGCTTAATCTGTTAAGATGGACCAAACAAAATGAGGGACTCGGCGAGTCCAGGGAGGGACTCGACGAGTTGAAGTGAGTTGTCCCGATTCTGATCACAGTAGAACTCGACGAGTCTGAGGATGACTCGACAAGTTGATTCACTAAATCACGACCAAGAGCAGTTAAGGAACTCGGCGAGTTAGGGGGTTGACTCGACGAGTCGGATCGTGATTTCAGGATTCTGAACTTGGCGAGTTGATGGAGCAACTCAGTGAGTTGAGTCAAGTCAGAGCATTGACTTTGACCGTTGACTTTGACTTTGACCCAAGGTTGACCTAGTTTGACTTTTGAGGGCATTTGGGCTAAATGTTATGATGGTATTGTTAGCTCGGGGAGCCGAAGGATTAGCAGTTCAGGAATTGCCAATTAGCATCCAGAGGATTACCTGCAGGACTTCAGCAACACAAGGTGAGTCTCCTCACTATTTGTATGGGTCTATGGGCATAATTCTGGCCCATTTAGTTTATGTATGGTAGGAAGACCCGGGGGTTAGCCCTACGTATTGGATGATAGTATGTTATTAAGGGCCAAGGTCTGATGTCGGGAAGTGCCCGAGGAAGGTTTATATGTATGCTATTCCGGACCAAGGTCTGATGCCGGGCAGTACCCGAGGAATGTTCACATGTTAGATTATACTTGTTGTCTGTGTGATACTTGTATGTTCCTGGTAGGGAGGTGAGAGTGGGTGAGGTCCTGTATCTCATCACTAGCTGAGTACGGACGGGGTTCCATATCTCATCATTAGCACAACAAGGGCGGGGCCCGTTCTAGGAAAAAGGTGAGTGTGGGCGGGGGCCCGTATCTCACTATCAACAGGAGTGTGGACGGGGTTCCATTACTCATCAGTAGTAGGACAGGGGCGGGGCCCAAGAAAGGCGAGTCCTTAGAACATGAAATACATTTAGAGTATACTTTCTTTATGTGCTAGTATGCTTATATGATTGTATGTGTATAGCGGGCGAGGCCTAGAGACAGGCGGGGCCTAAGAGAAACATATATGTATACCGACCGGGCTCGATAACAGGCAGGGCCTGATGCCGGGCGGGGCCCGATGTCGGAGCGAGTCCGATGCCGGGCTGGTCCCGATGTAGGGGCGGGGGCCATTATATATGTTTATGTGTATGGTATATGGTAGTTTGGGGAACTCATTAAGCTTTGTGCTTACGGTTTTCAGTTTTGGTTTCAGGTACTTTTGGCAGCGGAGGGAAGAGCTCGAGATGACTGCATCGCACACACCATTCGTTTTAGATGCATGAGTTATCCGTGTTAAATAAAAGAGAATGAGCTCTTATTTATAGAGACTCATGAAGTACACTAGATTACATCTCTATGAGTAGCCATGCAAGGCATACTGGATAATAGAGTGTATTACAATAAAGACAAGTAAAGTAATCTAGCTAAGTGACTGTGGTAGGAAGAGACTCCGATTGCGGTTGCTGATGAAGAAGCTTGACTGCGGGTGCTGTATGGTTGCGGTAGCTGAAGAGGTTGCGGTGGCTGATGTTCAAGAGGGTCACTTTTTATGATTCAACAGAAATTTTTGGACCGTATTTTGGGATGTTTCAAGTTGTTATCAGAGCCTTGGTTTGAGGGATTCGGGCACACTCTCAGGTGTGTCTGAACTCAAACTAAGGACATTGTATGAAAATTTTCAAAAGAAAATCATTTTTAAAAAAAGAATTTTGAAAAGAGAAAAGAACTTTGAAAAGAGAAAAGAACTTTGAAAAGAGAAAAAGGGTGTGGTGCATGCAAGCAACCGAGCTCAAGTAAGTACTCCCAAACGACCCATATAAGTTTATGTTATGATATGATTATGAGAATTGCATGCTAGATTAGGACTAAGGATCTAGGAAGGATGCCTTTTACGCCTATTATATGTGTATCAGGTTTATGAGAATTGCATGCTAGTTTAGGATTAAGGATATAGGAAGTATGCCTTATGTGCCCGTTATATGTATCTCAGCTTTATGAATCGCATGCTAGTACATATTAGTCAGTGATGGCCTAAATGAGATATGCTTGATTATGTTTACTCGATACTCGAATGCTGCTTGCTTTGTGCTTTTAGGAGTTCTAGTTATCTTTTACTAACTAGTAAATGAATATGTTAAGTACATATTGCGAGGACTAAATAATTTCAGAAGGTTAGGTCTAGCTCTATTCCGCAAATCTTGTTTGAGTCCAACTGCTGTAGGGTAGGATCTCTCATTCGAAGAATTATCTAGTCTTAGTGATATGTAATAGTATTCACGAGCTAGTTAGGGGGAGATAGTCGGGACTTCTTATGCAGCTGATGGCGGAGAGTGGGTTGGTGATTACCCTAGGGCAAGCCTATGATGAGTTTAGCATGAGATCAACAGTAGTAGTAGTAGGGACTTGGTGGAGTCGAGGCAGTTCTTGAGGAAAGTACGGATAGATGTGGAAGGTAGTATGGGCCCATACTAATGAAATCATAGGATCCGTACTCGAATAAAGGAAGGCTAGGATGAACCCAGGAAACTTGTAGAATGTGAGATCCCTCGAGTTATGATGAGTATACTTATGTTTGTTATGGTATATTTTCAGTACGGTGACGCTACGCACTAGGCCAGTTGGTACTTCTGGCACTGGTGAGGGATCATGCCTAGGCTCTAGAGCCGGGCAACTGGATGTGCAGATGAGAGAGTTTATATCATCTGAGATTACACGCAGTATTATGGATCAGACCCTTGTGATCTTCGGTACGGTCAAGGAGGGCATTTTAGAGATTTTGGACGAGAGGTTGGGTGCGTTCTGCACCGAGATGGCAGCCATGTTAGGGGCACGCACATTGACATTCAGGGAGTGCAGAGCCTACGGAGCTCCAAACTATCATGGTGCTAAGGACCCCATAGCTAGCAGCTGGTGGTCGGCAGATGTCACAAACACTTTTCGTACTAGCCGATGTCCCGAGGGGGACAAGGTCCGACTCGCCTCCTGTCTTTTGAAGGACAGAGCACGTGATTGGTGGGAGGAGGTTAGACATGCCATTAGAGATGATTCCGCGTTGGACGCGATGACATCGAGTGACTTCTCGGACAGCTTCAGGGCCGAGTTTACACCGGTTATTAAGGTGCACTAGTTAGCACAAGACTTTCATGATATCCAGCAGACTATAGAGACGGTGACTGAGATCACCGCTAAGTTCAGAGAGAGGGCCCTTCTTGTTCCGAAGTATGTAGCGGACGAGGAGATGAAGAAGGCCCGATACCATGAGATGCTGAGGACCGACATTAGGCAGTTTGTGAGTCGGTCCAGCTACAAGACGCTGCAGGATATGATCGCTCGAGCAGGGAGAGGGAGATTGACTTAGAGACAGAGAGGAAGAGGAAACCAGATGAGGTGCAGATATCTGTAGGGTCGGAAAAGAGGCCCAAGGTATCGTTTTCGAGATCGAGAAATTATCAGGGCTACAGCCGATGTGGCGAGTACGGCAGGAAGCACGAGGGTGCGTGTAGGAGTGGCAGTGGTGGTGATTCGGGCTGCTTCAAGTGCGGCCGGACTGGCCACTATAACAGGGATTGTACTGCTACCACCACCTATGGATCAGACCTGATCTGCTTTCATTGCAGTCAGCGGGGCCACAAGAAGGCCCAATGTTCGAGTTTGGTTACAGCGGGAGAGGTGATAACACCTTCCCCTGTGACGTTGAGGATCACCGACGGCCGTCAGGGCCGGGCAGAGGTGCCTACGACGAGGATCAGGGATTTCCAGCTGATCACAGAGGAGGCACGGGTAGCTTCCGATCTTGCAGGTGTGTATCTTTTACTTTCCTATCAACTATTATTTATGATTTATTTGTTATGGTACTGCATCGATAGTAGTAAATGTACTTTAGAATTTTATTTTCTGTTAATGTTTGGATTATATGCCATCTGCATACCAAGGATTTTAGAATAATATCTTGAGGTCGTCTCCTTTTTAAGTGGATGTTCACGATGCGGTAACTGTAACAAGTATGATTGGAACTTGGGAAGTGTCCCGCTAGCCTTCAAGAGCAGTATTGTTTTTAGTACTAGTCAGTTGGATCATTAGCAGTGGTAAGTGTTGGTTGCCAACAAATTGATCATTGGATGGTAAGAAGGATTGGGAATCCTTTCCAAACCACGAGCTGTAAGGATTTAGTCGAATCGAAGTGGGGGAGAATCTTCCAGGTAGTTAGGATCAGGAATATGTGCGAAGATAGGATGAGTTTGCATACTCGTCAGGTATGATTGGATTGAGGAGCATGTGAGTTGGGAGTTTGGGAAACTTCCCAACGTTGAGTTCGCATATTCATAGTAGTTGATAGCTGGTGTTGGGAAACCATGTTGGAGACTTCCTGAGAGGACGTGAGTTTAGTCAGGATGTTAGACTGCGGGATAGCCGTAGCATTCATCAGCAGTCGGATGGTGTGGAAAAGAGTTGTAAGACTGCAGGATAACCGTAGCATTCACCAACCGTCAGATGGTGTGGAAAAGAGTTGTAAGACAGCGGGATAGCCATAGCATTCATTAGCGGTTAGTTAGAGGAGTGTGGGCGGGAGCCCGCCTCTCCTAGTTACCGAAGTGTGAGCAGAGGCCCGTATCTCCTAGTTAACGGAGTGTGGGCGAGGCCCGCATCTTCTAGTTAGCATGATAGGGATCAGAAGAGGGTAGTTCACTGAGATTCGGGAGGGAGTTGGTCTTGTGTAGCCCTAGATAGGTGAGACATGTGGGAAGGGCCGCTCCATGTTATAGTTTGGGTGGGAGCCATGGGCGAGGCCCGGGTGCTTGGAGAAATGTAGGTGGGACCTGGCAGAGACTGTAGAGACGAGGTATGGGATCGGAGATCCCATGACTAGGTAGCCAAGTGGTAATGTAGATAAAGCAGCTTTCGATAGCCGAAGTTTTCTTCGGAGGTCGCTGGGAGCGACTGAGAAGGTATTTTAGTTCAGCAACCGGGTGGGAGTCTGGTATTCCAGATAATGGTAGATCAGTTGGGACCAGGGTGGTCCCGGTTCATCCGGAAAGTGGATAAGAGACAACAGGATCTTCAGACAGGTAGTGATAAGGGAATTCTTGTGTGGAGCAACTAGTTGACCGAGAGGTGCTAAGTCACTCACATCGGGATTAAATAATCTCATAGTAAATAATTTGACTCTGTTGCGCAGCTCTTGTATGATTCTAACCGTTGCAAGGATAAATCTTTTACTCGAAGGACTATATGATTCACACGCTGAGTTGGGTGTTCAGCATCTGGACATAGTAAGTGGAATCATTCAGTAAGTGATGGCGAAATGACTGGCACTGGGAGTGGCTGTGATTTCAGTACGGCAGAGGACATATTCTTTATAGAGGTAGAAGAGGGTTTTGTCGCTTATGTACAGTCGCCTTAGGAAGGCCATTGACTGCGCAGGGTAAAAGGAGTACATCTTAGGATGCTAAGTACAAGTACTCGGTGAGTATAGAAAGGATTGTCGGGTGCGGCGAGAGCAATGTACATAGGGTTTATAGTGACTGAAGTGCTCTCAATATTTTACATTCAAGGATCAGCATTTCGCTAAGGAAGACCGGACCGAAGGCCAAAATAAGCGGTCCTTTCGAGCATTTGACCGAGCAGACAGGCCTGTGCATCGTTTAGGATTGTTGTGGGTTGTTTGTAGGGTAGGTGACTGTAGCGGACTTCGAGGACGAAGTCTAGTTTAAGTGGGGGAGAGCTGTAACACCTGGAATCCAGAAGGCTATTTAAAAGAAGAACAATCCTAAGTCAAGAAGGTCTACTCGTCGAGTCCAAGGAGGGTAACTCGACGAGTAGAAGCAAGTTAAGGACGTGGGTAGAAGGACGTACTCGACGAGTCAGGGAGGACCTACTCGACGAGTTGGTATGTGTTTGAGAAAACCTAAATCTGGGTTTTGGTACCCTATTTAAGCATGCTTAACCCACACCCCCTGGCCTCATTTACAGCCTACATTGTCCAAACCCTAATCCACGAAACCCTAGTGCTTTCCATGAGCTTGTGAGCCATTTTGAGTGTACTTGGTGTGTTTTGAAGCTTGCAGAGGAGAAGCTTGAGGATTAAGATGGAAGCTAGTAGATCCAGAAACAAAATTCCATCCTCATCATTTTCTCGTAATCAAGTTTCAATCTTGGCTGTTAGTTTATTAGATCTCCTCATGTCCAGTTTATGAGAGTTTTGGTTCAAGAATATTGATCTATGGGACATGGACGTCCCAAGCAAGGATCCCTTCAGATCTGGAACCATTAAGGGTTGTTATAGCATAAAGGTGCAAACTTTATGCCATTGGAGCCCCCATGCAAGCACTAAGATATCATCTTGGCCCTTTGAGCCCAAAGGGGCCATGAATGTAGAGAAAGGAAGGAACTTTACGTGTCCAATCGATGTCTAAGGCCTAGATCCATGTTAGTATGCTTTAGTTTGGAATATTATGGCTTTTGGACAAATATCTATGTCTTAAGGAGTTAGGGTTTGACCTTAATCCTTATACGAAAGGTATTAATGGGTAAAGTTGGAAACTTTACCCCTCTAGAGGTATTTCCACAGTGTGTACGAAGTTTGGAGCTTAGATATGAAGTGTAGGGGCTTAATCTGTTAAGATGGTCCAAATAGAATGAGGGACTCGGCGAGTCCAGGGAGGGACTCGACGAGTTGAAGTGAGTTATCCCGGTTCTGATCACAGTAGAACTCGACGAGACTAAGGATGACTCGATGAGTTGATTCGCTAAATCACGACCAAGAGCAGTCAGGGAACTCGGTGAGTTAGGGGTTGACTCGACGAGTCAGATCGTGATTTCAGGATTCTGAACTCGGCGAGTTGATGGAGCAACTCGACGAGTTGAGTCAACTCGGAGTGTTGACTTTGACCGTTGACTGTGACTTTGTCCCGAAGTTGACCTACTTTGACTTTTAAGGGCATTTGGGCTAAATGTTATGATGGTATTGTTAGCTCGGGGAGCCGAAGGATTAGCAGTTCGGGAATTGCCAATTAGCTGCCAGAGGATTACCTGTAGGACTTCAGCAGTAGAAGGTGAGTCTCGTCACTGTTTGTATGGGTCCACGGCCACAATGTCGGCCCATTTAGTTTATATATGGTAGGAAGACCCGGGGGTTAGCCCTAGGCATTGTATCATAGTATGTTATTCCGGGCCAAGATCCGATGTTGGGCAGTGCACGAGGAAGGTTTATATGTATGTTATTCCGGACCAAGGTCTGATGTCGGGCGGTACCTGAGGAATGTTCGCATGTTAGATTATACTTGTTTTCTGTGTGGTATTTGTATGTGCTTGGTAGAGAGGTGAGAGTGGGTGAGGTCCCGTATCTCATCACTAGCTGAGTATGGACGGGGTTCCATATCTCATCATTAGCAGAGCAGGGGCGAGGCCTATTCTAGGAAATAAGTGAGTGTGGGCGGGGGGCCTATATCTCACTATCAGCAGGAGTGTGGACGGGGTTCCATGACTCATCAGTAGTAGCACAGGGGCGCGGCCCAAGCTAGGCGAGACCTTAGAAAAAGAAATACATTTAGAGTATGCTTTCTTTATGTGCTAGTACACTTATATGATTGTATGTGTATAGCGGGCGAGGTCTAAAGACAGGTGGGCCTAAGAGAAACAGATCTGTATACCGAGCGGGGCTCGATGACAGGTGGGGCCTAATGTCGGGCAGGGCCCGATGCCAGGGCGAGTCTGATGTCGCGCAGGTCCCGATGTAGGGGCGGGGGCCCAATATGTATGTTTATGTGTATGGTATATGGTAGTTTGGGGAACTCACTAAGCTTCGTGCTTATGGTTTTCAGTTCTGGTTTCAGGTACTTCCGGTAGCGGAGGGAAGAGCTCGGGATGACTGCACCGCACACACTATTCGTTTTAGCCTGGGATGTTTTACTCTGATATGATATGTATTTTTAATATGATACTCAAATTTGATAACTATTGTTTTATTAATGATTCTTAAACGAAATATTTGGACCATATTATTGGGATGTTTCACTTTACGTGCAAGAAGGCCTAACAAGGCTAGAACAGCAAAACTAAGGTTCCTACAAGGTTTTTGTGCTTGGAAAGGGCCTAAGCTGGATAAAGTGAGCAACTTTATGTCACTACCAAGCAAATATCATACAAACTAAACATGCAAATATACCAGGATGCCATGGAAACCCTCCAAGGTCTTATACCAAACGCCATGGGAACCCCCACATGGTCTCAGTCCACTGCCTCGGGAACCCCCCGGGGTCTTCCATGAAAATGTCATACTAACAAAATGCATAACCAATCGATAATCTACATATCATAAATGGGCCGGCCTAGGTGCCTTAGACCCATTGGTATGGTGACAAGACTCAACTCTCGAATGTTGAACTAACAAGCTAAGATCAGATAAATCCCACACACTGCTCCAACTCAACTGCCTATAATCATCATGTGATTAACTTGTCACTATCCCAAAATACCATAATTATCCTCAAAGTCAACCCTAGTCAAAATCAAGGTCAACAGTCCATGTTGACCTCAACTCGCCGAGTGCATCCAACGACTCGTCGAGTTCATCAAATGTCAAGAAAACCAAAAGTTCATGCAGAACAAAACTCTAATCCTTCACTGTACTCAGTTAGAATCTCAAATGCGGGTAAACCCTACCCGGCTCGTCGAGTCGACTAAGGGACTCGAGGAGTTCCTTTAGTCCTTTTTGTGTTCAGTCCTTTCCAGAGGGATCCAAGGTCCCAAAGTTCAGATCCAACTTCTCCTAGTGTAGTTACCACGTAAAGTTGCAAACTTTATGTGCATGAAGGCCGCACAAGGCTAGAACACCAAAACTAAGGTTCCTACAAGGTTTTTGTTCATGGAAAGGGCCTAAGCTAGATAAAGTGAGCAACTTTATGTCATCGAGGACCTAAAAATGTCCAGATTTGGAACCATATCCTTGTGATAAGTCCAAATCCGAGTATGACACCCTTTTTGGCACCAAAAGTGACCATTTACTTCCAAGAAAAGAGATCTAAGCAACTAAAGATCAAGATAGTGACTTTATACCTCAAGATGGTTGCCAATACAGAGTAGATGTCGAATCTACTGCTTCTCTCCTTGTTCCTTCGTCTTCAAGCTCCAAAATCCTTCACAACCACACCAAAATCACTCTCAAAATTTCTCTCTCTCACTCAAGAAGGGGAAAAGCTCAAACTAGGGTTTCTCTGGCTGTAGAAACGATGGAAGAGGCTGCAAATGAGCCCTAAGTTCTTTATATAGGGTACAAACCCTTGAAAATTAGGGTTTCTCTTTACAGTGCCTACTCGTCGAGTCAGGACTTCCGACTCGCAGGGTAGATCTGAAGTCCCGCGTCCTCATAATAACCTCTACTCGATGAGTTGAAGCTCCCCAACTCGCCGAGTCCAAGGACAAAACTCAAAAAACTTACATAATTTAAATGATACCTGGAACAGGTGTTACAAATCTCCCCCACTTGAACTAGACTCCGTCCTCGAAGTCTGCTGACGCGAATAAGTCAGGATAGTGATCTCGCATCTCATCCTCCGGCTCCCATGTCCATTCGGATCCCCTTCGTTGTTGCCATTGCACCTTTACTAGCTTCACTTCCTTTTTCCGAAGGACCTTGGTCTTCCTATCTAAAATCGCAACAGGCCTATCAATGTAGTTTCGGCTCTCGTCTACCTGAATGTCGTCCAAAGAAACGATCGTGGCCTCGTCGGTGACTCACTTCCGAAGCTGTGACACATGGAAGGTGTTGTGAATCTGGCTAAGCTCCTATGGCAGATCCAGGCGATAGGCCACCTTGCCCACCCGGGCCGTAATCCTGAACGGTCCAATATATCGGGGCCCGAACTTGCCTCCCTTCCGAAACCTGATGATTCTCTTCCATGGCGACACTTTTAGTAACACAAAGTCCCCCACCTGGAACTCAAGGTCCGATCGTCGTCGGTCAACATAACTTTTCTGACGGCTCTGTGCGACTCGCAACCGGTAGCGTACCTGCTGAATCAGCCTGGTAGTCTTGAGCACCACTTTGGTGCTCCCCATGACCCAATGCCCTACCTCACCCCAACAAACAGGGGTCCTATACCTCCGTCCGTACAACATCTCAAATGGTGGTCAGTCGATACTGGCATGGTAACTATTGTTGTATGAAAACTCTGCCAATGGGAGGTATGTATCCCAACTCCCTCCAAAATCCAACATGCATGCCCGAAGCATACCCTCAAGTGTCTGGATCGTCCTCCCACTCTGGCTAACTGTCTGGGGGTGGTACGCCGTGCTAAAATGCAACTGAGTGCCCAGTTCCTCGTGAAACTTCTTCTAGAATCTACATGCAAATCGAAGATCTCTGTCAGAGACTACCGATACTGGTACCCCGTGCCTAGCCACCACCTCTCGCATATAAATATCCGCCAACTTCTCATTGAATATACTCTCAGAGATCAGAATAAAGTGGGCACTCTTCGTCAACCTATCTACAATTACCCATATGACGTCCACACCCTTCACTGTCCTCGGTAACTTTGTGATGAAGTCCATAGTGATATCCTCCCACTTCCACATGGGAATGGGTAGCGGTTGAACCTTGCCATGACGCCGCTGATGCTCGGCCTTGACCTTCCTGTAGGTCAAGCACCACTCCACGAACCAAGCGATCTCCCGCTTCATGCAGGGCCACCAATAGCTCAGTCTCAGATCTCTATACATTTTCGTAGCTCCCGGATGTATAGAGAACTTGGACTTGTCTGCCTCCTCCAATATCCTCTGTCTCACTCTTCCAGTCACCGGTACCCACACCCGACCACACTGTGTCAGAAGGCCTCGTCTATCCCGAACAAACAAGAGATACAGACCCCGAATCCGCTGTATCTCCTAATTCCCTTTCTTCACACCCTCGACCTGAGCCTCTTTGATCATATCCAACAATGGAGAGATCACTGTCATCTTCAAACAAACGTTCCCAATCAGGGAACCCGCCGTCTTGCGGCTTAAAGCATTGGCCACCATGTTGGCCTTCCCTGGGTGGTATAAGATCTCACACGTCTAACCACCTCTTCTGTCGCATGTTGAGGTTACGCTAATCCATCAAATACTTTAAAATCTTATGATCAATATAAATAGTGCACCGTACTCCATACAAGTAGTGCCTCCAAATCATGAGGGCAAACACTACTGCCCCAAATTATAGGTCGTGAGTGGGGTAATTCGCCTCATGAGGGTTCAACTGCCTCGAGGCGTAAGCGATCACATGCCCCCTCTGCACCAGTAACACGCCTAACCCTGAGATCGATGAATCATAGTAGACTACCAAGTCATCCAACCCCTTAGGTAGAACTAGAATCGGAGCCTCACATAACCTATGTCTCAGGGTCTCAAAAGCCAATTGCTGATCCGTCGCCATCGAAAAGTCACATTCTTCTTGGACAAGCGAGTCAAAGGCACGACGATCTTGTAGAAATCATGGATGAACCTCCGATAATAGCCCGCTAATCCCAAAATGCTACGGATTTCAGATGTGTTCTTCGGTACTTCCCACCGCATCACTACCTCAACCTTGGCCGGATCAACCGAAAGCCCTTCTAGTTGATGATGTGCCCCAAAAACTGCACCTCACGCAGCCAGAAATCACACTTCGAGAACTTAGCATATAGCCTTTCCATCCTCAATGTCTGCAATACCTCCCTCAGATGTTGCTCGTGCTGCTCCTTGGTCTTAGAATAGACCAGGATATTATCAATAAAAACGATTACCGACCGATCCAGCATCGGTCTACACACTCTGTTCATGAGATCCATGAACGTTGCTGGGGCATTTGGTGAGCCCAAATGGCATCACCACAAACTCATAGTGCCCGTATCGAGTCCTCAAAGTTGTCTTCGGTATATCCTCATCCCGAATTCTCATCTGATGGTACCCCGACCGAAGATTAATCTTGGAAAACCAAGACCCACCCTGCAGCTGATCGAACAAATCATCGATCCTCGGTAACGGATAACAGTTTTTAACTGTTAGTTTGTTCAGCTCTCGATAATCAATGCACATCTTGTGGGACCCATCCTTCTTTTTCACGAACAAGATCGGAGCTCCCCACGGGGAACTGCTCGGACGGATAAACCCTTGGTCTAGCAGCTCATGAAGCTGCGTAGATAGCTCCTGCATCTCGGGCGGAGCTAGCCAGCACGGTGCCTTTTCTATCGGAGCAGCATCCGACACTAAATCGATACGAAACTCCACCTGCCTCTCCGGAGGCACTCCAGGTAACTCCTCGGGAAAGACATCCTGAAACTCCTGTACCACCGGTATACTGCCCAAATCCATCGTGGTCTCAACCCTCGTATTCAAGATATATGCCATAATTTCCGTACAACCCTGCTGCAGAAATCTCCTAGCCCTCACAGTTGATCAGAGGGTTGGCCCCTGCGAGGCTGTCACACCCCCAAACCGGAACGGCGGAAACATTCGGGGGTGGATGACTTCATTTGTAGTATCACAACAATGCACAATAGTAATCAAAGTACAACATTCATTACATTGATAAAATATAACATTACATTCGTGTTCAAATCATTGTACATTTGACACCCAAAAAGTATAATTAAAAGACATAATTATATGAGACTCTGTCTTCTTCAAAACTTGTGGGTACCTGTTTATCGATTTCCTGAAAATACAAGTAGTTTTGAAAAGGAGTGTCAACAATTAAGTTGGTGAGTTCATAAGCATGTGTGTAATAGAAATCTATTATTTATTCCTTTGAAAAAATGCAAGTATGTTTTTCCCCAGAAAATCCTATATTTTCTGTTGTATATGTATTTGTATTCTGAAATAGTATGATATAGTTTTAAATTCCCATAAAACTATGAAAAGTAAGTTTTCTCTGTATTAGAATAGTATTCTGTAAGAAAAACTCATGAAGTTATAAATATCTAGATTTACCATTTATAGTTGTATTTATATAAAACTATGTTAACTTGTTTACTTATTCTTACACTAAACGTATTATTTATATAAAACTATGTTAAGTTGTTTACTTATTCTTACACTAAACGCATTTCTCTGTATGATAGTTGTCACCACAGGTCTGCCAACATAGCGGTTGCAAGCAGCTTTGGTGCGGGGTTGTCAGTCCCATATAGATCTATACACAAATGTCACGCTCTCCCTCAAGGAGACTCTGGTTATAATTTTCAGGACTTTTGTTTTATAGTTAAATAAGTACTTGAAGCGTGTCTCACAAATGCTATATTGATAGTTACATGTAGAATAATAAAAATATCTTTGTAATAGATATTTTGTAAATATCTCATAAATTATATTTAATATAATTTATATAGTTGTTTTCGTAAGTTATTTTGAATATGAAAAGAAATATGTAAGTTTCATCAACTGTATTGATAAGTATGCATGATTCATAAACTATACCTATTATAGTTTATATGTTTGTTTTTATATGAAATCATGAACTGGTAAAATAGTATGTTTATTTTAGTAAAAATAACAATCGTAAACTATTTGAATAAATTTTGTTATTTATACAAGATTTCCTTGTATTTTACTTATATTTCCCCCCTAAAACATTATAAAAATAGTGAAAATATAGGGGTATAAACTCACATGATAGGTGGTGATTGGGGCAGCGTTTCGTTTCTTAGAAAAGAGTTTTCTTGATGAAATTGAGAGTTTTAGTTGAAAAGTCGGCTTCACGCGGGCAAAGTTTCAGCTTGAAATTGAGAACTTCGGGGCTTCGGGGCTTGCTTCAGGTGGTAAGGAGTGTTTGTGGGGCTTCGGGGCAAAGTTCTCGGGACTTCGGAGGGTTTAGAAAGGCTTAAAGGAGTGTTTGCGTGGAGAGAGGATTTGAAAATTCTAAAAAAAACTTGGAGGTCTCGCATCCTATTTATAGGAGGGGTCTCGCCCTCGGTACGCTGGGCGTAATGTTCACGTACGCTGGGCGTACTACTAAAAACCTCAGTCAGTTGGGCGTACGTCTTGTACGCGGGGCGTACTAGTTTGAGTCTTATCCGATCTTCGGACGTGGTGAGGCTACGAGGTACGCGTCGAGGCTAGTCCCATTACGCTGGGCGTAATCTTTTCGTACGCGGGGTGTAATGGCTACCTGGCTTCGGACATGTTGATTGAACGGGATACATATCGTATATGAGGAAAGAGGCGACGTGGTCCTAAAAATAGTACGCTAGGCGTACTCATGTACGCGGGGCGTACTTCCTTTTTCAAAACTTCAAAAATTCATATCTTTTGCATACGAACTCTGTTTTTGACTTTCTTTATATCCACGCGTAGGTGAGAACATGCTCTACAACTTTTCGTTTAGACTCTGTTGGTTACTTTTGAATTTCTTTTTAAAGTTATATTTTTAACAGGACGGGACAGGAAAAGTCCGTTAAAAATTCATAACTTCTTCTTCCGACGTCCGTTTTTGTCTGTCTTTTTACCGTTGAATTTCTTTTGATAAGATCTCCGATTCTCGTTTAAGTTGTTTTGGCCAAAAGTTGCTCGATCTAAATTTCGAGTTTCGGGCTGCGTACTGTTGTGTCGAAACTTAGAAAAATCATAACTTCTTCATACGAAGTCAGATTTAGTCATTCTTTTTAGGGACACTCTCGGTTTAACGTATACTATAACTTTCATTCAAATAGTTAAGGCTAAAAAGTAAATTATTGAAAATTCACTTTTTACGTTAAGTAGTGTTTTGCCGATTTTGTCGTGGATTTTCGATAGGTCATAACTTCTTCGTTATAACTCGGATTTGGGCGTTCTTTATATTTTTGGAATCCTTGACACGATTTATACCATTATATTCATCCCAAACAAGTTTATTTAATATTTCATTTTTGAGGGTCGATTATGTAAATGCACATACTATACAAAAATTTCTCTTGATTAATTTTAAAAAGAACTACAAATTAATCTATACTAACAATGATTCGAAATAATGGGTTGTTACAGTGGCCCTCTCCCCATGAATAACCAGTTCTCCCCCACTTGAGGTTCGAACCCCCACCAACTGGCGCTCGCAATCAATCATGGCCCCATTGCCCCCAAGCAGTCCATCCCGACAATCACTTTCATCCCTCGTAACGGTATCGGGACTAGATCCACATGAAACCTCTCTCCAAGCACATTCAGGACACAGTCCAGATACACCCTCGTAGCACTCACAGTGTGGTCGTCCACAATCTCCACCTCAAGCGGGGAATCCAAGTTCCTGGCGCATCCCGAAACTTCATGCTAAGAGAAAGAGATACAAATGATCGGGTAGCTCCCGAATCGAACAAAACTTGAGCAGACGTACTATTGACCTAAAAGGTCCCTGTAGGAACCCAATTTCATACGAACGGTGGATGCAGAAGAATGATCTTGAGATTTATCGTGTATCAAAATATAAAAATATGAAGATCATGATGAGAATTCTTATAAGATGAGAAAGAAAAGAGAGATAATAATAATATTCATGAAGAACAATGGTGGGAGAAAGAAACTCTCCCTGGATGGGAGAAATCCCACCACTTTCTCTCTCTAGAGATTACATCTTAGAAAAGGTGCATAATAAGAAAATGACCATCTCTCCCTTTATATAGGAGGGAGAGACAAATACACCAACAATAAAATAAAGGGAAAATACAACCTAACTATCACTCATTATTTGTAGAGCATTTCCATGCTCCAACATTCTCTCCCTAAATGCTTACAAATGATGAGAGATCCAATAAGTGATACAAGGCTATAATACAGTAATCCGACTAGCAAGTGTGGTAATAAAATGAAACATAATGAGAACCAAGTGCTGAAATGTCTCTGAGACTCTGAAGTGTCTGTGAAGTCTGAAACTGGCCATGAATCTCTAAAGATGAAGATCTTCGGCTTCAAAGCACCACCAATGAAGCAGAAAAAATAAGATCCAAATGTTCAAACCAGTCATAATCAACAGAAAAAGAAGGTCACCATGAACAAGTAGAAGATCCAATAAAAGAAACACTTCGGCTTCAAAAAGTCTGAAAAACATCTCGAGTTCTCGAATGATAATACACCAAAATTCTTCAAAGAATAACCTGCTAAAAATGTGAAGCATCCATAAAATGAAGTCCGGATAAAAATAATGTGAGTCCAAAGACATGGTCCAGCAATGCCAAAAATTTGATCCAAGGATAAAAAATAAGTGCCACGTCACATCGCCAAAATAATCGTCGTCTTCAACATATCACAAATCCAAACTCGTGAAACCATAAGATCTGAACCGGATGCGAACACAAAATCATCCTGTGGTAGAGTCCGAATAATAAATAATCTAAATCGGAAAACATCGAGTAATGCAAAAAATTTGATCCGTAAAGACCAAAAATAAGTGCCACATCGCATCACTAAATAAATAATCGTCTTCAGAAGTCTTCAAATATCCAAACTCAAACAATCATAATAACCAAATCCGGATGATATTCTCTCCCTATTTTTGATAACCAATGACCGGATATCAAAAATCAACAAATCATCGGATGGAGAGTGTCGGATACCAAGAGCTAAGAGAGCTCTCCCTAGATGTATGAAGGGTCTCGATAAGACACGAGAAATAGAGTAAAAGAGATACTCTGCGGTCATGAGAAGGTGGGTGATATAGTTGCTGAAGCTGCATGAACAAATACCATAGAATGAAGAATCACTGCTTGAAGAAATATCTCTGTTGTGCCAAAAATACCAAAAAAAAATATCCAAACTGCGGTGGAACTCTCGAAGTGGTATTCAATAGAAAATAAAGTCCACATGCTTAAGATACATGATTCGTCAACAAAAAATCAAGAGCGACAAGTCATAAAATCTCATAAAGTGAAGAATGCGAAATAACTTTGTTGATTAATCGCCGTTGCAGTGCAAACATCACCAAGAATAATATGAAGTCCGACTGCGGTAGGAGTATTCTTCCAAATAACCGGCATGAAATGAACCAATGTGACAATCCAATGTTCGGTTGTGGCAAAAATTGGTGTTAAAAAAATTGGTTTAAAAAAAATTAGTTTTAATAACAAAATTGGCAAAAAAAAATTGGTGAAAAAAATAATAATTAGCTGAATAAAAAATAATTGGCGTTAAAAAAATTAATTGAGAAAAAAAAATACAAAAAAAATGGATGAATAAATAAAAAAATGAAGTTTTTTTTTAAATAAGAGGGTTTTTAAAAAAAAAACTATTTTCAAAACAAGGAAATATGGCACAAGCATTATCTCTCAATGTTTCCAACAGTGTTGGTGGTTCTAATAGAGCCCCAATATTGGTGGCAAATGAATATCATCACTGGTCTCAGAGAATGGAAAGATACTTAAGGAGACTTGGTAGAGATGTATGGAGATATGTAGAAGAAGGGCCACATGCTCCTGTTCTTACACCAGTTCAAACCGACGGCGCCACATCCAGACTAGGAGGAGGTCAACCAACTCTGAATCGTCCCACCAAAGACGATCTCGATAAAATGGAAAATGATGCTGTTACATTTTATGAGATTTCTTGTGGAGTTGCTCCTAAAAACTTCGACATTATCATAAACTGCAAGTCAGCAAAAGAGATCTGGGATATACTCAAAAACTTGTATGAGGGTTCAGGACAAGCTCAAGATAAGAAGCTCACAACTGCACTCAATGAGTTCAACAATTTCAAAGCTCATACTGGCGAAAGTCTGGAAGACTCCTTCAAAAGGTTCAACCTGATAATCACGAAGTTATCTAATGCTGGCACCATCCGAAGTAACCATGAAACAAATCTTCAGTTTCTCAATGGTTTGGGAAGACAGTGGACTACTGCTAAGATGATAGTCCAAGAAGATAGAAAGATTCATTCTTTATCTCTTTACAAGCTCTACGGGGAACTGCAAGCACAAGAATCCACTGTACTCAAAGATTGTGCTGACTTCGGAGGACCACTTGCTCTTATAGCACAAGCTCCACATACTCAATCTTACTCTCCCTCGTATGACAATCCTCCGCAGTCATACGAAGCTGACTCAGAGTATGATGATGAAGAAGAATTTCAGAATGCTATTGCTCTTGTTAGCCAACAATTCAACCGGCTACCACCTCCTTCTTTTCGTAAAAATCAGTACTTCAACATACCTCCATTCAACCGCAACTTCAACCCTCAGAATAAGCACTCTCGATATCCCAAAAGTTTCACCCACCACCGCAACCTCAGACTACTCAACTCAAAGAGGTATCGAAGCCCATCAATCCAACTGACTCCGGTACCTCTTCAGAAGAAAAAAGTGATGTGATTTGTCACCAGTGCAACAAGGAGAATCATTTTGCAAAAGACTGCAAGGCTAACATAAGGAAAAGGCAAGGGCATACGTAGCCCATGTAAAAAGAGACCATCAAGTTTGGTCATCCGGAGATGAAGATGAATACATCAGCAACATCAACGGAAAAGGCAAGATTTGCATGCTGACAACTGCGGATGACGATGGGTCTACAAAGCTGGAAAAGAACTACTGCTACATGGCAAAGGATGGAACTCTAAGCATTGTTGAATAGGTAAAACTAATGATTCAAACTCTAAACTATATCATGCATGACTGTCAACCCTTCATAGACAATCTTAATGACACATGTGCTGCCGTCCTTACAGAGTATAACAAAGCTCTAGATGAGAAGAACATAGCGTCGCAAAAGATGTTTCATGTAATAGGACGACTGGATAACAAAAGACTCAAAGTAGCTATGTCAGAAAAGGACTTAGAGTTACAAAAAGATGCAAGAATGTTAAGTGAAACACAACTAGAAATAGCTTTGAACCAAAGAGATTTAGCTCAGAGTGAGATTGTACGATTAAATCTATTAATAGAAAAAACTGTTCAATGAAAGTAAAGCTATTGAAAAATTTGGTGAACAATGGAACCATAGATAATACCTATAATTGGGGTTGGTCCAATGGATATCCTACCGCAAAGGATTCCTCACCCCGATTTAACAAAGATCGACTTTATGTCCCTCCTGACCGAGAGTTCCATTTCCTAGTCAATGACAAAACCTTTCCCGAAGACATCAAAACTCACTTCGGTAGACTTCATAATCTAAGTAACAACCATGTCATTGAGGAAATTTTGCCTCAATTTTCAGGTCACTGAAGTGATCAAATTCCCAATTCTCAGACTTCATCAGTTGTTGATGAGGAAATTGTCATAAAGAGCCCCGAAGTCTCAAGGGACTTTCCATCACTTCCCTCAGACCGCAGTGTATCTCACTGCAGTCATGGACCACAAAAGTCCCACAGAAATCCCACAGAAGTCCCAACTCAATCCTATTCTGCGGTAGTCAAATCATCCTTACCGCAGTCCTCAGTCAAAAGCTCAGTGACTCTTTAGCCAATTCATCATGAAATACCCATAGAAAACTTTGAAGTGGGTCAATGCTCTCAAAGTCCTGAATCTTCTAGTTCGGATGAATCTAGCCCTCGTTTTCAAAAAATTTCAAAGGTTCCCAGGAAACCGCAGGTGAACACCAATGACTGCGGTTCTCCAAAAACCGAGGCTAAAAAGGCTTTCAAAGAGGAAATTCGATCCTGAGGCAAAAATCAGGAAATCTTTTCAATAAACAAAAAACATGTCAGATTTCCTAAATCTAAGAGTCCAGAAAAGTTTGTTTTCTCACATTATTTTTCAAATGATGAAGATATAGAGAACATTGACACAAGAACTGACCCAAGGATTATCACCCTTCCAACAATCCAAGGGGAACCTTCTTAGGTTCAAGGGGAACTCCCGTCCGTAATCCATGGGGAACCTCCATCATTTGTCCAAGAAAAATCCAATCCCACCTTTCCAATTCAAGACAATTCAGCGGGCTGCTCACATATCCAGGGGGAACTGCCGTCCCCAACCACAGGGGAACTGCCGTCCCTAACCGCAGAATCTTCAGATATTGTAGATATTCCTTCCACCGCACCCGCTGACCACCTTCAACCCCGTCTACATGTATAGACGAAGGACCACCCACCAGGTCAAATCATCGGAAACCCATCAGTAGGCATCCAAACTCGATCTTCACAAGACTTATCTAATCACTATCACTATGCAGCATTCATGTCTTCGGTCGAACCCAGAACCATCAAAGAAGCATTAATGGAGCCTGATTGGATAGCAGCAATGCAAGAAGAACTGGAAGAGTTTAAAAGAAACAAAGTGTGGCAACTCGTTCCGAAGCCAAAAGGTCACACCATTGTTGGCACCAGATGGGTGTACAAGAATAAATTGAATGAATCCGGTGCGGTAGTTCGAAACAAAGCAAGATTCGTCGCTCAGGGGTATAGTCAACTTGAAGGTGTTGATTATGATGAAACATACGCCCCAGTAGCCAGAATGGAAGCCATACACATCTTCTTAGCGTATGATGCTCATAAGAATGTCAAGGTACATCAAATGGATGTAAAAAGTGCCTTCCTGAATGGTGAATTGAAAGAGGATGTTTATCTTCAGCAACCTCTAGGCTTCGAATGTCTTGAATTCCCAGATTACTGCTACAAGCTTGAAAAAGCAGTCTACGGTCTAAAACAAGCACCAACAGCATGGTACCAGACTCTCTCTGAATTTCTTGTCTCGTCCGGATACAAAAGAGGAGTGATTGATCCCACCTTATTTAGAAAGGCAAATGGTAATCACCTTATGCTTGTATAAATATATGTGGATGATATCTGATGGGTTTTGAGCATTCTAACACTTCCTAAGTGTACATGCAACCCTAATAACCTTGGATCTATGTTTGTCTAATTATCATGCAAAGTTGAATTCCAAGGTTATATTCCTATCTAGCATACATGGGGAACAAATTTTAACTTGCATGAAAGATAGAATAACTTACCTTGTTGTTGCTTATGATCCTTGAAACCTTGTGAGCCTAGCACCCCAAGTGTGATGCCTCAAATGCTTCACACAACACCAAATGCTTTTGGAATGACTTTAGAGAGAATACACACTTCTAAAATCGGCCTAGCCCTCTTGTTTCTTATGTGTAGCCTATTTTGGTGGAGAATGGGTTTCTTATATAGTGTTGACACATCTAGGGTTACACCATGTAAACCCTAATGTGTCATGACTCTTCATTTCCATGACCCATGGGTTTGTAACTCCCATGGAGCATCCATGGAGCATCCTATGGGTGGAACCCAACTTGATAATCCATGGAGCCTCTTAGCCCACTATATAAGATATGGAAGATTTACATAATCTACCCATATATTTAATTAGTTATCTTTTGATCACTTAATTAATTCTAAATTAATTCTTGATCAAACTAATTAAATAATATTATTAATATATTAGAACTTATAATATATTAATAAACCATAAGTGTTATTTCTCTCATTTTAGTTTATCCAATTGCATGGTGCCATGCAACCCAAATGGACCATGCCGGGTCGGGTCAAGTACATACCAGAAATAGTTATGGACTTAGACACCTTATCCAACAGTCTCCCACTTGGATAAGTCTAATAACTATAACTGCAATACTTCAGGAACCGATCGGCAATCGTAGCTCTTTCAAGGTCTCTCGGAACTGAGAAGATGATGATACGCCATTTAAGATAAGTGATCATATAATCCTCTGTTCTAGATATCAGCCGGACAAATACATGGAACAGTGTCTTACTTTGTGTCCAGCAGTTTGTTTCCCGATTTCCGATTTGTTTGACAAAGAACTTAATTGAACACATCAACTTTGTTCTGACCGGGCCCGGTACATAGGTCAAAACAAAATCATCGAGGGGCCCAGATATCAGCTTCTAATCCAAGAAGGAACAGATAAACTTCGACTCATATGTTTGTTCTACCACTCATTGAATTATACACAAAAGCACGTTTTTTAACATCGAGTTACCAATGCGTTAACGTACAATCAATGCATAACCAACTCATAAGTAACAAATCATATCTCTAGCTTTGAAGACTTATATGATATTACCGTCTCACGATCACTCGAGATAAATTCCATGAAGTGATTCCAGTGAGCGTGGGTTGAGTCCAATGCTCAGAACTTATGAGCACTCATGAGTGTTGTAGCCATGTCCAACAACTTAGACCTCTGCAACCAATCATGACAGTCTTGATTCATACCTACTTCCGACATATGACCGACTGTGGAGGTTCGAATAATATGATATACCAAACATAATTATTCTGGAAGTCAAAACATGCAAAAGAAATATAGTAAACGATCGACAAGAGATAGCAACACTTTACTCATAAATAAAACACCTTTTATTCATCATCTAATGTCAATTACACTTTACAAATTTCAAGGTTATCTAACTACTAAACCTAATATCATCCTTCAGCCTTATGCTCTGAGCATGCTGGAGATGCTTAACCCGAGTCAGTCCCTTCGTGAGGGGATCTGCTGGATTCTCATCCGATGATACCCTCTTTGCCACGAGGAGTCCTTCTTCTATTCGATGTCTGATGAAATAGTATTTTCTGTCGATGTGTCTGGCTCTCCCGTGATCCCTTGGTTCCTTGGCTAAGGCAACTGCACTTTCACTATCACAGAAAATTTCCATTGACTCTTTAATAGCTGGTACAACTCCAAGGTCTCCAATAAAGTTCTTCAGCCATATCGCCTCCTTTGCTGCCTCGCTAGCTGCTATATACTCTGATTCTCAAGTTGAATCAGCCACTGTCTCTTGCTTGGAACTCTTCCAAGAAATTGCTCCTCCATTTAAGGTAAAGACCCAGCCTGACTGAGAGCGGAAATTATCCCTATCAGTCTGAAAGCTAGCATCACTATACCCTACAACTCTCAAGTCTTCACTCCCACCGAGGGTAAGGACCCAGTCCTTAGTCCTCCGTAGGTACTTGAGGATATTCTTTACCGCAGTCCAGTGTGCCTTGCCAGGGTTCCCCTGATACCTGCTAACCATGCTCAAAGCAAAGGCTACATCAGGTCGAGTACACGTCATAGCATACATGATCGATCCTACAGCCGAAGCATAAGGTATTCGACTCATTTCTGCTATCTCAGCCTCAGTACTAGGGCTTTGTGTCTTACTCAATCTGGCATTACTCTGGATGGGTAACTCTCCTTTCTTGGAGTCCTGCATGCCGAATCTCTTCAACACCTTATCCAAGTAAGTACTCTGACTAAGTCCAATTAGTCTTTTATTCCGGTCTCTCAAGATCCTTATCCCTAGAATATAGGTAGCTTCTCCTAGGTCCTTCATAGAGAAACACTTCCCAAGCCAGGACTTAACTTCCTGCAAGTTGGGATGTCATTTCCTATGAGTAGTATGTCATCCACATACAATACCAAAAAGCTAACTATACTCCCACTAGCCTTGACATATACACAAGATTCATCTTCACTCCTAGAAAAGCCAAATTCCTTGACTTTCTCATCAAAGCAAAGATTCCATCTGCGAGGTGCTTGCTTTAACCCATAAATGGATTTCTCAAGCTTACACACTCTATTAGGGTACTCTGTGTTGACAAAACCCTCTGGCTGACTCATTTAAACATCCTCAGCCAACTTTCCATTAAGGAAAGCGGTTTTGACATCCATTTGCCATATTTCATAGTCATGAAATGCGGCTATGGCTAACAGAACCCTAATAGACTTAATCTTGGCCACTGGAGAAAAGGTCTCATCATAATCAACTCCCGGAGTTTGTGAGAAACCCTTTGCAACCAGTCGTGCCTTATAAGTGTGTACATTACCATCCATGTCGGTCTTCTTCTTGAAGATCCATTTGCACCCTACAGTCTTACGACCTGGTACATTCTCAACCAAGTTCCAAACTTGATTGTCATACATGGACTGTATCTCGCTGTCCATTGCCTCTTTCCACTTGGCTGACTCAGGGCCTGCCATGGCTTCCGCGTAACTGTTAGGTTCATCAAGACCTATCAGTGTCTCATCACTGATAAGTGTATCACCTTCCGCAGTAATATGGAATCCATAGTAATGCTCAGGTGCATTCCTAACCCTTGTGGAACGCCTCAGAGGTACAGACTTGTCAATTGGCTCAACAGGAGTTTCCTCCTCAAGTTGAGTGCTAGGGTTTGAAGTTCCTTCACCACTTGACTCTTGAATTTCTTCAAGGTCAACTTGCCTCCTACTGTCTCCTTGTCTTATGAACTCTCTCTCGAAAGAAAGCCCTCCTAGCTACAAAGACCACATTCTCACTAGGTCTGTAGAAGAGGTAACCAAAGGATTTCTGTGGGTAGCCGATGAAAATACACCTTTCACTTCGAGGTTCGAGCTTATCATGAGTCTCGCGTCTCACGAAAGCCTCGCAACCCCAAATCTTAATGTGGTCTAGTTTGGGTACTTTACCAGTCCACATCTCATGAGGAGTTTTGGCAACTTTCTTTGTGGGAACTAGATTAAGGATATGGGCGGCAGTCTCTAAGGCATACCCCCAAAATGAGATTGGTAGCAAAGCTCGACTCATCATGGAACGAACCATATCCAACAAGGTTCGATTACGCCTCTCAGCTACACCATTCAACTGCGGTGTCCTGGGAGGTGTCAATTGTGAGACAATCCCACATTCCCTAAGATAGTCGAGGAACTCTGAACTAAGATACTCACCACCTCGATCGGATCGAAGCATCTTAATGTTCCTGCCCAATTGATTCTCGACTTCCTGTTTAAACTCTCTGACTTATGCTTGATTAAGTAGACATATCCATATCTACTGTAATCATCAGTAAAAGTCAAATAATAACGATTAGCATCCCTTGTGGCATGTTTGAAGGGCCCACACACATCTGTGTGTATAAGATCCAACAAACCTTCACCCCTCTCACAAGAACCTGTGAAGGGTGACTTTGTCATTTTTCCAAGTAAGCATGATTCGCAACTATCATCTGACTTTAGGTCAAATGACTCCAATACTCCATCCTTTTGGAGTTGGCCTATGCGTTTCTTGCTTATATGTCCAAGACGACAATGCCATAATGATTCTTTATCCAAGTTATTATTATTAACAGAATCAATACACAATACATTATTTCCTAAGTTATCAACCACAGATACAGTTTCATACACGCCATCACAAGGTAATGCTTTAAAATAAAGAACATTATTAAAGAAAGCATTAATTGAACCAACTTCATTATCAAATGAAAATGTGAAACCTTGTTTATACAATGCATGAAAGGAAATAATGTTTCTTGCCATTTCTAGCGAATAACAACACTTATTCAAATCTAAACTAAACACACTACTTAGCAATAAAGTATAAACTCCAATCTTGGTGACAGGTAAAGCTTTCCTATTCCCCATGATTAAGTTTATTCTTCCATGCTCCACATTCTCACTTCTTCTTAGTCACTGCAAATCAGAACAGATATGAATACCACAACCGGTATCAAGGACCCAAGAGTTAGAATGGGGTGAGTTATTAGATAAGATAGTGTAAATACCTGCATGGTTGGGTTTAACTTTCCCATCCTTCACATCTTGCTGGTATTTTGTGCAGTTCTGCTTCCAATGTGACTTTTCATGGCAATAGAAGCATTCAGCCTCTTTTGGGTCAGAAGAAGGAGTGACGAAAACTTTCTTGGTTCCACTTGAAGAAGAGCCATCAAGGGTCCTAGCCTTGGTACCCTTCGAAGAGCTCTTCCTCTTCTTCCCTCTACCTTTCCCGATTGCCAAAACCGGGGCGGAGTTTGGAGTAGGAGTGTTAACAACCGACTTACCCTTAAGACCTGTTTCTGCGGTCTTGAGGAGTCCCTGAAGTTTGCTGAGTGTGACCTCTTCCTTATTCATGTGATATGTCATGCGGAATTGATCATAGCACGATGGTAAGGAGTGCAAAATGATATCTATTGCAAGCTCCCCAGGGAAGTTCACATTAAGCTTCAGCAACCGATCCACATACCTTTGCATTTTCTGCATGTGGCTCGTGACGGATTCCCCGTCCCTCATCATGGTTGTTATGATAGAGCATATGATTTCATACCTCTCTTGTCGTGCACTTTGATGGTATCTTTCCATCAGATCTTGGTGCATTTCAAAAGGGTAGAAGTCCTCATAGGACTTTTGGAGTTCTGCTGTCATGGTGGCCAACATGATGCATGCCACTTTTGTAGCATCCCTTTCATGTGCCCGGAAGTCAGCGATCTCCTGGGGAGTTGCAGTGGTCTCATCAATCTCCTTAAGCTCCTTGTCAAGGACATATTCTTTGTCCTCGTAGCGGGTAATCATCCTGATGTTTCTGATCCATTCATTGAAGTTGGATCCATCAAAAGTGACTTTCCCACACAAGTTCATAAGGGTAAAGGAGCCATTAGGATTAGAGCCAAAAGCAGCATTGTTTGAAGACATCTGAAAGAAGAGAACAAGATTAGTTTAGATATTAAGAGAGTCCTTAATAAAACACCCAAATGTAATATTAAGGCTAGAATCCAATCACAATATATTATAACTTAGAAGAGGTATGCCGTAATCCAAGCTATAACATATTTGAAAGGTAGGTGAATGACGATTCACCAATTTCCACCATGAAAAACGAAATATAAATATTAGGTTTTTAATTGGTTCTTAGAAATTCCTAGACTCTTTTGAGATTCAATGAACTTTTCAAAGGCATGTTTCAATCTCGAGTGTGCCCTCCAAGTTTTGTGACTGGGATACCGAGGATCACAAAACGAGGTGTGAAGTAACCATGCAAATCACTTGGTACCCTCAAGGTTTATCACTCAATCGATGTGTCGGTAAACCACACACGCTCCACCGATGCTATGGTAAACCTTAAGTCACCCTTTACCTACCTTGTTAAGTCCAAGTTAGTGTGCCGGTTAACCACACACGCTCCACCAATGACTTAAACAAAGTGTAAAGTGTAATTTCATGGATTAGCACCTTATTCACATTTTCCTAAAGTAACTAAGATTGGGAATTTAATAAAAGCATTTAGTTACTTTATAATATTCATCATACTTTTAATGAGAATTTATAAGTCCTTGTCTTACCCGTTCGGCTAACGACCCTCCACCGATCAAGGAAGCGGTGGGTGAGAGTGGACACCCATTAAGTTGCCATTTTATAGGCAACAACCTTATACCCCCCTTATAGACCGGCTTCGTGAACGAGGCGTACTAGCGGTAAGACGACTTGACGTTATACATATATATATTAGTAACTTATAATATTATAAAGTATAAGGGTTGAATTTTAACTTTTAAAATTCTAAGGGTTGGAACTAAAGTTTTAATCAAGACTTTACATGTTCCAAAACTTGAGGGCAAGTTTTGTAAACTTCCAAAACTTTTCATTTCTTATAACTTATGAATTAATTGAGTAATAAAAATGAAGACTCTTCATTTTTATAACTCTTGTGTTCTTTTAATGGCTTTAATAAAAGTGAGACTTTTGGTTTTCCATAACTTGAGGACAAGTTATGGACTCCATTAAAACACATTATGATCATGAATTAAACTACCATGAAGGTTACAAACAATTCCTATGATCATCTAATCTTCATAAGTTCAAGAACATGAATATGAACAATTTCAAGAATCAAAAATTACACTTAAAAAAAACTTGTAATTTTAATAATTGCCATTGTAAATGGATTAGCATAAACATTACACCATCTAAAACAAGCTTTAAAACATCAAAACAGTTTAGGGTAATGTTTCTAGTCCATTTCCAGCAACAAATGTGCAAACTTTCATACGAGCAGAAAACAGAAAAACGATTTTTTTCAAGCTGTTTGCACACAAAAAAAAACAAAAAACAACAAACAAACCTAGGCTCTGATACCACTGATGGGTTTTGAGCATTCTAACACTTCCTAAGTGTACATGCAACCCTAATAACCTTGGATCTATGTTTGTCTAATTATCATGCAAAGTTGAATTCCAAGGTTATATTCCTATCTAGCATACATGGGGAACAAATTTTAACTTGCATGAAAGATAGAATAACTTACCTTGTTGTTGCTTATGATCCTTGAAACCTTGTGAGCCTAGCACCCCAAGTGTGATGCCTCAAATGCTTCACACAACACCAAATGCTTTTGGAATGACTTTAGAGAGAATACACACTTCTAAAATCGGCCTAGCCCTCTTGTTTCTTATGTGTAGCCTATTTTGGTGGAGAATGGGTTTCTTATATAGTGTTGACACATCTAGGGTTACACCATGTAAACCCTAATGTGTCATGACTCTTCATTTCCATGACCCATGGGTTTGTAACTCCCATGGAGCATCCATGGAGCATCCTATGGGTTGAACCCAACTTGATAATCCATGGAGCCTCTTAGCCCACTATATAAGATATGGAAGATTTACATAATCTACCCATATATTTAATTAGTTATCTTTTGATCACTTAATTAATTCTAAATTAATTCTTGATCAAACTAATTAAATAATATTATTAATATATTAGAACTTATAATATATTAATAAACCATAAGTGTTATTTCTCTCATTTTAGTTTATCCAATTGCATGGTGCCATGCAACCCAAATGGACCATGCCGGGTCGGGTCAAGTACATACCAGAAATAGTTATGGACTTAGACACCTTATCCAACAATATCATCATCGGATCGACTGATCAGGGGATAGTGGATGAATTTGCAAAGCTCGTGACCAACAAGTTCCAAATGAGCATGAATAGAGAGATTAATTTCTTTCTAGGACTTCAACTAAAACAGGTCCCTCAAGAGATATTCATCCATCAGTAGAGAAATACACCTCTGAACTACTGAAGAAATACTCAATGGACAACTGTTCCTCGGCCAAGGTACCTATGGCCTTCGGATATAAGATATCTGCTGATCCTTCCGACGAATCAGTGGATCACAAAACTTATATAGGAATAATTGGCTCATTGATGTACCTCACTGCAAGTCGACCAGACATTGTTTTTGCAATAGGAGTATGCGCAAGATACCAGGACGATCCGAAAGTATCTCATATGACCGCAGCCAAGCAAATTATAGATACTTAAAGGGTAGCCAATCTCTAGGTCTCTGGTATCCCGCAGGGAATGACTTCAGCCTTCAAGCATTCACTAATGCGGATCATGCTGGATGTAGATTGGACAGAAAAAGCACTTCTGGTGGATGTCAATTTCTCGGTGGAAGACTCGTTAGCTGGTCATCAAGGAAACAAAGCCGTGTCTCACTGTCTACCGCAGAAGCTGAATATGTGGCAGCAGCCAGCTATTGCTCACAAGTTTTGTGGATGAAAATGCAGCTTATGGACTACGGATGCAGGATGCTGCGAATACCGATTTACTGTGACTCAGAGAGTGCCATAGCGATTTCTCATAATCCTATTCATCACTCCAAAACAAAGCATATTGAGCTACGATACCACTTCATTAAAGACCACATCCTGAAAGGTAACATTGAACTAATTTTGTCCGTACTCATGAAGAGATTGCTGATGTATTCACAAAGGCACTTGACTCTCCATAATCAACAGTTTCTTACAAATGTTAGGAATGATGAATCCGGATCCGCAATTCTTCTTGAATTGATAGGTACCGCAGACCACTCTTGGTCACCATTGCGGTCCTAACTAAATATAACTATCTTACATAGTTATGGTATATCCTGTATACTGCAGTACATCTTTTGTACCGTAATATACCGTATATACCGTAACCATATATCATACTTATATTTAAAAGGTCCTTATTGATTGTTATTTCTGATTGTGTTCAAGTGTTCTTCAGAGTTTCTCCTACTGCAGTTGTCTAACCACTCATCCGCAATGAAGTCTTCATCCGCAATGAGGTCTCAATCCGCAATGAAGTTTCAAACCGCAATCTCAGTGATTGAACTTTCAACTACTTCATAAATTCTTGAAACATTGTGTGCTATTTAATGATTCTTCATTAAATAAGAAAAAAAACATTCTAAAAAAATATTCGTTTTGTCGCATATGATCGTTTCAGTTTCTCTTTTCAAATAAACCTTTTGTCAGACCTATTTTAGGTGTGATGCCAAAATAAATCCGTTTCCAATAAAAGAAATCTTTTTAGATAATCTTTTCCTTAAACTGTCTTTTCCACTTACCCCCAAAACTTCACATCCGTTACAAATTCCACCTTTATTCAACGGTTTATCACCCCTCGCCACACGTTCAGCAGACATGGGGTGTTGAGCTTGACACTTCATTAAATGCTCCTTTTTAAATGAACAAAAAAAATATCCTTTCGTTAAAACGAATTTGTGGCTGATAATGTTTTTTTTAAAAACTAATATATATTTTTTTACCCTTAATCAATTTTTAGGGTAAAAACAATAACTTTTTGCAATTCGCCACTATAAAAACCTTTTTCTTCTCCAAGAAAGCTTTACGCTATCTGATCCCTCAAGACGAACAACTTCATCTTCTTCCCCCCTTGCAACTCAAGTTTTTTTGCAAGTTCCTTAAGCCTTTTTCAAAATGGTGAAATCAGGAATCTCCAAGAAACAATCAAAAGCCTCAGCCTCAGTTCAACCCACTGGTTCCGATTCTGCTACTCGGAACCAATCGCCTACCATTACATCTAGCAATCTTAGGGCAATCTTCGATGATCACCCTTCATACTATGACTCGATTCGCCTCATGATCAAGTTCATCTCCAATCATCCTCTGTTTGGACCTTTCGACGCATTCACTGATGTGGTTCCCATCTCCACATTGTACAAGTGTGCCTTTTCTGCACATCGTCCCCTCAACAATCTGCAAGAAGTTCATCTGAACTTAGTAGATGATTCTTTGGTCATCTTGACCAAAGACAAGTTTCTTGCTTCAATCAACTTACTGGTTCATCCCTCGACAAAGTTCTTCTCCCCCAGTGTCACTGACATCACCTCCACCCTGTATCAAATGGGATACCAAAAGCAGATAAAGGGCATTGGAGAGTTCAAGAAGAATCAACTACCTGCGGTATGGCAATTTGTGTGCCATTTTGTGATCCGCAGTTTGTCTAGACGAACCGGAGGCATAGACAACATGGGCCTCAAATTACTGGAACTGGTTTGGAGCATCTTCACTGGCCACGATGTTAACTACGGTCAAATTCTTTGGGATGATTTCCTTCAGTATATCCCTAAGGAAAGTCCAAGATAAAACCCTACGGAGCTCACCTTTGCAAGGTTTTGGGCTCTCTGCATTTCGGATCTGCATTCAGACGCCAAGATCAGCATGGGCAATGACATCAACTTCTTCGTCACCCGCGATCTCAAAAGGTACACTCCTTCTAAATATCAGTCTATTTTTGGACCAATCAGATGCTTACCATCCACATCTTGACTACGGTTGGACTTGAGACCCAAATAGTCATGGATAACATCGAGGCTAGGAAGGTATTGACCCATAACTTTCTACCCCGTCTCTCCCAAGTCAAAACATATTAGCCTCAACCGCACCCAATCAACCATAACGACCTGCAGTTCCATCTTCCACTACTCTATCCAATGCCTCAAGGCTCAAACAGTTAGTTTCTCCCAAGAAAGGCCCCTGCAGCAAAGGAAGAACACATACAACGGGTGAAACTCGCAGGAAACATAAAGCATCCAAGACAGCCAAAGCTCCCAAGGAAGCAGAACCCTCAAAGAAACGAAAAATCCAACAAGTTGTATCATCAGAAAATAACTCCCAATCCAATCAATCTTCCGACGATTCTGATCCCGACTCTGCTCCTACTTCCATTCTCAAGAAAAGGAAAACCAAATCCACTAGCCAAATGCGTGACCGGACCAATACCGAAGTCTCTCAAAAGACTCCGGTAGTCCTTGGGGTTCCCGTAAACCCATTTGCTACTACCCTCCCCAGCCACTCGAACACAGAAAGTGTGCTCGTTTCATCTCAACGTGGAGACTCACCCCCAACTAGATCCCAAGAGGATCTAATTTGTTCCTCTCACCCTAAGGTCTCCAGGGCTTCCAAACTTCATTTCTTTCAAGAATCGGAGTTGTGCTCCATTTTAGACTCTGTAATCCAAACACTCAATACACCTACCCAACCGCAGGGCGACTCTTCAGCTCATTCCAGAACAGAGTCGAGACCACACTTGACCACGGGTCAAGGAGACCAAGGACACTCCGGTAATCCTACTCTTCTTACATCTGTATCAGGTGGTTTAGGCACAGTGAGCACAAATGTGCTAGGATCTATGAACCCGAGGGACACCTCGGTGCGTTTTCAAGGACTTGACGGTTATGATTCAGATGACACTTTTGCTCGCTAGACTCGTTTCTGAATCAGGTATCAAAAAGTTTGAAGCTTTTCGAAGAGATTTAGCAGCAAGAAGAGATCAGCAATCTAAACAGCTTCAACAGAAGCAACAGGAAATTCAAACTGTAGCCAAATACTGGGCTGAAGCCATAAGCAATGCCAATACGGTTGCCACAATCTTAAAGGTCCAGGACTGGATGGAAGAAATGGATGAGACTATCCGGAAATCCCAGGTCAATCCAGTTGATGCAGGTTCATCCAAGCCTCCTCCTCGGAACTGCAATCGAAGTCAGTTCAGCACCAACCTTTGGCTTCGATGACTTCGATCTAAATGAAGTCAATCAACCAGAGCAGTCAGAAGATGTTATGATGTTTTTCGATGAAGAAGAAGAGTCTAGCGGTTCACAACACTCAACGTCTAAGCCCAAGGAGAAAAAGAAGAAAAAGAAGCAAGCAGTCTCTCGAAAAGAATTTCTGTCACTACAAAATAAAGTAGATCAGATTCTTGCTATAGTCAAATCTTCTCAACCGCAATCTGAGGACTTGCCTGGCCCGCAGTCTCTCATCGACCGCATCGAAAGACTGGAAGCCAGAGAGCGTCTTGCTGCAGAACGCATCTCCCTTTAAGTGGAAATGGGGATCCGAGCCCTAGATAACAACCGCAAAGCTGATCATCAACACTTCATCTCCACTGCTGAAAAACTCATTTCTGAAGTTTCCTCCATCAAATCGGATCTTCAGACCATTATTTCAGATCAATCCTCTCAGTCTCAGAAAGTTGTTGAAGAAACGCACAATGCGTATGAATTCGCAATCTCTGTTCTACAGTCAACAATCAACAATCTCCGCAGGTCACTATCCTCCAACTTTCACGGTCCCGAAATCCTACCACTCACCAAGGAGATTTACCGATTTCTCTTCAATCCCGCAATCCCGAACATCCAACAACTTGTTGATGCCCTAAAAGCTCAGTTTAATGAAGTTTGTGGAAAAATTAATGGTCTTAAGCAATGGCTTGAGGAAGTACCAACTGCTCCTCCCTCAAGAGGGGGAAGTGAAGACCAAAGCTTGGATCAAATCTCTCATCAGCATTCCCATCCTACTCCTCAACCTTCACCGCAAGCTTCTCCTCAAAGGAGTCGAAGTAATCAATCTCCACCGCAACAACCACCAATTCAATCCTCACCGCAATCACCAACTCAAAAATTTCATTCTTCTCCTGAAAGACCCGTGACTCCTCCTCATTTCAAGAACTTAGCTTCCCACATGTCATCAGATCACTCAAACGACTCTCCCGCAACCAAACAGAAGAAAGCTGACTGGCAATCAGCTAAATTCGTTGAGTTGGTCTGGAGGGAGAATGGAGTTGATATTACAATGGATGAATCCCTCATCAACTCATGGGTCAATCCGCACAGAAGATTATTGGATGACGATTACAAGCCCTTCCTGACATACGTAGAACTTCCTACTAACGGTTATTGGGACATTCCTATCTCCCCCAATGCAAAATACTTCACTGTGTTTGAACCCTTTGACCGCAGTATCCCCGATGATAAGAGGTTACCCTTAGAGTTTGAAAGACTCAACAGCTTTCATGCCCAACATGGGTCTTCTATAGACAAAATCTGGTCGAATGACAGACCCTCCGCAGTCAAAAATTACAAGCCTCGAAAATTCATGAAGGCAGAATTCATCCAGTACACGCTTACCAGAAGAAGCTCAGACTATGTCCGAACTCAAGTTGACTTCCCTTGCATGAACCTGTAAGAAATCTTCCTGATTGCAAAGTTATTTCAAAATAAGTCTAAAAATCACCCAAGGATGAAGATCGCCTATGAAAGGGCCTTTATCTTTCTCAAAGAGACTATGTGTGACTTCGCAAGGATCGATGCTGATATCCACCCTGCACTTGCTCAGAAATTCAATCTTCCTCCTCTTGAACCAGCTCTGGTCCTGACTAAAGGCTTTCAAGAAAGATCTCTTGGAGCAACCAACTTCCCAGATCTTGGAGTCATCTTGAAACGATTAAATGATGAAACTAAATACTTCATCCCGATGACTGCCATGAATCGTATGACCCGGAAGCAGTTGGAGATTATTCAGGCTGCAGTCAACAAATCCAAACATACGACTGCTGAAGTGAAGTTGAAAATATCAAAGAGGATTGCATGGCTTAAGGAAGTCAGGAAGTTCTGGTGGATTCTTATCAAGTTCCTCAAGCTCAACACTTGAAAGAAAAGTTGAAGAGGTCACTTAGGGGGAAATTGTTGAAACATTAAAGTGACCCTCTTAAACTTAAAAGAGATCTGAAGTTGCTTCAGGAACCGCAGTCAATCTCTCCCCGCAGTTAAGATCAGCAACCGCAGTCATCGTCATCAGTTCTTAGATTAAGTCTTATATCTGTCTTTTGTATAAGTACTTTCTTTTATCCAAAGTGCCTTGCGTGTCAACTCTTTAACAGATTAGACTGTATGTAACCTTCGAGACTCTATAAATAGAGTTCTCCACTTCTCAATGAAATACCTCTCTTACGCATCTTGAATCTTAGCACTCATCTTTCTCACTACTATCTTATCACCTAAATATAATTGTAATTCCTTGTAATCTCTCTTCAGAGCAAGTGTTTCTAGACTTAATCACTAAGTTTGATCTCACTTACTAACTTGGTCTGATTGCATTCCTTGTTAAGAATCAACTTAAGTGTATACTTGATATAATACTTGCTGTCTTTTATATCTCCTTATATTTCCGCAACTAATCATCTAACTATCTAACTCTAACTTATATTATTGTTGAGCTTTATGATCCTTTGAGATTAACTTTAATTTCCGCAATATAAACTTGTTCTAACGTTTGTTCAAGTGTGTTTCTCAAGTTTTTCTCTCAACAGTCCCTATACATAAGTACAATATACTCATAAGCAATGCAATAAATCTAGAGCAGGGAGATAAAATACGTACCAGCCACAACGTCTGGTGCTGCCCGTGCCTCCTCGGTGGTTAACTGAAATGCGCAGCACTTCACCGCTGGAGAATCCGCCTTAGCAGGGCGGCCATCAGTAATCCTCATCGTGGCGGGCGCAGGCGCCTCCACTGCTCCTCCTCCTCCCTGCAACCTCGGACAATCGGCCTTTTTATGGCCAGTCTGGTTGCAGTGGAAACAAATCAAGCCCTTCTTGGGGAAATCCCTGCTCACGTGGCCCGACTGACCACACGTATAACACACCGAGCCAGTCCCCCAAGAAACCCCACCATGAGATCTCCCACACTTGGGACACCGGCCACATCCCTGCTGGCCCTACTGGATGAATCCGAGGTCTTAGGCTTTTTAGCCTGACCTACTGTTGTCTGTGCCTGCTCAGACTTCCGCTTGGTGCGGAAGTCCAACTCCATCTCCCGCTCACGGACCTTCTCCACCATCTCATTCAGGGTTTTGCACCCTGTGAAGCTCACAAACTCCCGGATTTCATCCCTCAACATGGAATGATACCTCGTCCTCCTCATGTCCTCATCTGTAGCATACTGTGGGATCAACAATGCTCGCTCCCGAAACTTGGCATTGATCTCTGCCACAATCTCGGTGGTCTACTGGAGCTCCTGAAACTCCCTCACCAATTGCTACACGTCGATAGATGGTGCAAACTCCAGGTCAAATCGTCTGAGAAATTTGACCCATGTCATCTCTGTTGGATTAATGTCTAAGTCCATAACTATATTTGGTATGTACTTGACCCGACCCGGTATGGTCCATTTGGGTTGTACTTCACCGGCACAATTTATATGGATAGTCTTTTGAGAATAGTATATTTATGATTTATATTAATATATTATAAGTTCTAATATATTAATATGGAATCATATTATTTAATTAGTATTGATCAAGAATTAATTTAGAATTAATTAAGTGATCAAAAAGAACTAATTAAATATGGACTCTTATATATATGGAATGGGCAAAGTTCATTTAGGTTGGGCTAAGCTTTCATGGATGGTCCATGGAGCTTTTAACCCATGGATCCTATGTAAATGAAAGGTCATGGGTATTAGGGTTTACATGGATGTAACCCTAATCCTCCATAATATATAAAGGGGTCCTTGGCTCACAAAATTGGCACAAGTGTGTGAAAATAAGAATGGGCCGATTTTAGTGTGCATACATATTCTCTCAAGTTCTTCCAAGGTGTTTTGGTGATTTGTGATTCCTTTTGAGGCTTCCACACTATTGGGGCTAAGCTCTTAAAGCTTGAAGACATCAAGCTACATCAAAAGGTATGTCATCTAACTAGAACTTTGTAGTATAGGTGCTTCATAATATGCTAGTTAGGATGAAACCTTGGAATAGTTAATATTTGCATGTATAATAGAGAAAACATAGATCCAAGGTTTATAGGGTTGCATTTACACCATAGGAGTGTTAGAATGCTCAAACCCCAACAGTGGTATCAGAGCCATGGGTTGTTTTCTGTTATATTGATGCAAATGTTTTATTTTCAAGTTGGAAAAAAAAGGAAAAAAAAACATGACGTTTGTCAAATTTTAAGATAATTACTTGTTTTGTGAAAAATGAATTATTTGTAAAATTTGAATCATTTGTTATATGAGTTGAATTAGGTCAAATTTAGTAAAAGATAAAATGATATGATTATTTTATTAGTTTTAAAAGTTTGATCTAAATGTTTTAAGGAGTTACATATTTTGTCATAAAATTTTGGAGCTCAAAAGTTTTTTTTTAAAGTTGTGATCTTAAGGGTTTTTGAAACTTCCATAAGTTATGGATATGAAAGTTTTTTTTTAAAAAAAAAATTGATATAAAGTTTTTATGGAGTTACAAAATTTGGTGTTAATGTTTTAAAGAATTTCATAACTTGTTCTTAAGTTAAGGAACATGGAAAGTTTCATCATAAAACATCATTAATTCCATAAGTTATGGAATCCAAAGGTTTTCAAGAATTACAAAACTTGCCCTCAAGTTTTGGAATTTGAGATAAGTTTTTTATGAAAAAAAGAATTGAATTCTAAAACTCTTGGGTTCATAACTTAAACAATTAACTAAATGGTTTTAATTTTGAGTTTAATAATTGGAATTATGATGTTTTGTTGAATAGTTCAAATTAACTCTTATGGACTTTATTAATAGTTAATTAAAGTGTTTAATTAAAAGAGTATTATTAATCCATAAATATATGGTTTGAGTTTAATTAAAATAAAAGTCTAGTTTAATTAATAGATTAAACCACCAAGTATTTTAAATGTCTAAAATACACCCTTATACTATTATAATATTAAAAGTTTAATATATTATATGTATAAGAGCAAGTCGTCTTACCATTAGTAGGCCTCATTCACGAAGCCGGTCTATAAGGGGGGTATAAGGTTACTGCCTATAAAATGGCAGTTTAATGGGTGTCCACTCTCACTCACCGCTTCCTTGACCGGTGGAGGGTCGTTAGCCGAACAGGTAGGACAAGGACTATAATTCTCCCTTCATTATAAGTATAATGATAAATACTAAGTAACTAAACACTTATAAATTCCCAATCTTAGTTACTTAGGAAAATGTGAATAAGGTGCTAATCCATGAAATTACACTTTGCACTTTGTTTAAGCTGTTAGTGGAGCGTGTGTGGTTAACCGGCTCACTAACCTGGACTTAACAAGGTAGGCAAAGGCTAACTTAATGTTTATCATAGTATCGTTGGAGCGTGTGTGGTTAACCGGCACATCAATTGAGGGGTAAATATTAAGGGTACCAAGTATATTTGCATGGTTACTTCACACCTTGTTTTGTGATCCTCGGCATCCCAGTCACAAAACCTGAAGGGCACACTCGAGATTGAAACATGTCATTGAAAAGTTGAATGAATCTCAAAAGAATCTAGGAGTTTCAAAACCAATTAAAACCTAATAATACATTTCGTTTATCTTGGTGGAAATTGGTGAATCGTCATTCACCTACCCTCAAATATTTTAGAGCTTGGATTACGGCATCCCTCTTCCAAGTTATAAAATAGTTTGTTGGGTCCTAGCCTTAATATATTAAGGACTTAAATCAACTTTACGTGAATTTCTCCCATTGTTGATGTCTCGTTTAGACAACAATGATCTTCCCAAACCAAGCTTTCCTAATGACTATGACAACCCGAGTTTGGCTCATGGAAGTCATACTTCTCTTCCTCCACCACCTCCAATTATTCTCCCTAACCCATAAGTTCAAGGTCACTCAAGCCCTAATGGCAAGCAAGGTCTATGTGTGCTCACATCTTAGAGATGAAGTCACATATTGACAAGCCGGGAGAGTTGGGTGTCAAAGTCTTGAGAAAGTTGGATGTTCAATCACTTTCTAAGTCACATAGTGAGTTCCTTTGGGACTACTATGAAACAGACTATGACATGAACCTTAGTGATCATATCTATTTGCTTGGTGCTGCTGAATCAGCAATGATTTGGAACGATAGTAAAGCAAATTTGATTAGAAGATCAACTTCCCAAAAACTTTATGGACAGTGACAATGGTGACACTGGAAATCCAGAAAAAGCATTCTCTTCCCAATGGAAAGGGATTGGCCATAGTCAACCCGGTTGACCAAATGGTAAAGAGAAAGGCTAAGTCTGAGATAGTCCCATTACCAAAGGGTCCATATGTTTATTTTGCCAAAGGAAGGGGTGTTGATTGCAAAGCTGCCAAATTTACCTAAGGATGTTAAAGTCAATAAGTTTGACTCTACATCAGGTAGAGCCCATTATCTAACTCTGTTAAGTTCTATTCTGAGATCCTCATTACATGATGTGACTGGGTCACATGTTGATGTTTTAAGAATCAAAGAATAGAGAGAAATCTTAAAGGAAGTATATGCTGATTCTGATCGTGAAGGTGGATTTCGATCGCATCAGAACTTTGAGCAGTTGCTTAAGAAGTTATGATATATTGCTAAGGAATAGATAACAACAATTTTCCATGTGGATTGTAAGGATAAGTTTTTCCGCAAAGTTTTAAAATAAAAGAAAATTGTTTAATTTTATTTATTTGAACAATGACATTTGTGGAAAATTGTTGCTTATATGATTCCACTGACAGCAATATTGGAAAATGGATTTGATTCTTTCATTTGTGGTAGTGTCTAAATTTACCAAATCAGGAAAGTTCCTCATCACCCAAGTTTCAATTGGACCGAAACTTGGAATCATGCAAGTTGAATAGTATGATGAATGAGAACTTTCAACATTGTAAAATCAACACTAATTACTTGGTCACATGGATGTGTGAGTCAAGTGAAGGACTAAAGAGATCGAGTACACATTCTTGTGCACTGGTCATGTCCACCACAAAGCTCGTTAAGACTATTTGATTTACTAAAGTTTAGTAAATATGGTTATACTTACAAGTTTAAGTATAATTCTGAAATATTGGAAAAGTCTCAATGTATGGCAGAACGAATGGGAAGAATCAAATTAGGCAGAAAGATAAAAGTTTCTCAAATCTGAAAAGATGGGAGAGTACTTTAGTATCATGTTTGTGATCAATTTAATGATTTAGAAATCATATCACAATTAGTCCTCTAAAGGTCATCTTAGTGCATTCTTATGACTAAGAAGAGGAGTCATGAATTGTTGAAATGGTTATATCAGGAAGATGAGTAATACTTCGTTCCAAAACAATTCTTAGAGTCATACTCCAAGATTGTAACTTGAGTGACATATCTTAAAGAAAGGTTTAAAACACTTGTCAAATGTAAGAGTAAAAGTGTCCTACTCTTGTACATTTGAAATTGGTAAGTTGTGATGTTTTGGATAAAACAAAGACCAACTAAGGCCAATTGTGTGAAGTGTTTGTCTTGATAAAGAATCCGCACTATCTCTTGAATATTTGGCAAGATAGTCTTATATGTCAAGAGGATAGTGGGAGTCTTAAAGATCCTAAAAAGAATTTCAAGAAGTAATCAAGAATAAAACCTGAGGTTCTTCACTAGCACACGACTTGAGGTTTATAACCTATCGTGTTGACATATTTTGTGCCCATTCCAGTTAAAGTTGGCTTTGCATAGGAGTTCTGAAAGTTCTCAATTGGTTGCATAACAACTTGGAAGCAATGGCAAACCCTGTACTGCCAGGTGGCAAGAAGTTAAGATTGCATAAGTTCAGTCCATATGAGTTTGGATTTGTTATTATCCTTGTCTTGTGACTATGGTTTTGACGATTCACATGGATAAGAACACATACACCATAAAATCTAAGGGTCATAAGGTTTCTCTCCGATTCATGAAAATGATGGTGAGGAAACACTTCCACCAAGTAGATTTGAAGCAGATGGCAAAAGGTTTAAACAATTGAGACTATGATTACGGCATCCCTTTTCATAGTTCTGAAATTGTTTAGACACACATGCATGCTATCTAAGGAAAGGTGTATGATTTTGATAAAGTTTTATCAAAGCATCTCGTATCATAAATCTGAACTTTGGTAAGAAAGTCAATAAAGTATTGATTTCTAGAAGTCCAGCTGATTTTTGAGTACATGTCAAAGCTAGTGGGAGCATAAGTGTTATGCTAATAATCATCATGTTAGTGGGAGCATGATAATTATTGTTAGTGTTGCAAGTTAGCAATGTTAATTATAGAAAACAAAAGTTTCAATTCGTGAGGCTGCAGGGATTGAAAAAGTTGTTTTGCTATAATTAAGGGAGAGGATATACTTCATTTCAGTTCTAAAGGCTTAGATTGAGACCTTAATCATCTTTAGTCAAGAATATATATATGAATTTCATGTTGGATTGGTTCAACTTAAGGAAATTCTATATATTGCGTTCTCAAAATTCGATTATGATTACGACATCCCTCTTCATAGTCAAATTTTGAAAACATGGCAAATAAAAATATTGTAGCAAAAGACTGGTCTAGAATCATGTCTTTATGTGAGACATCATGAATCGTGTACCATTTGCTTTGGGTACAGGATCAATTGCATGTGTTATAATATTTGTCATTTCTAAATTTTTCCAAATGCCCAGAGGCATTAAGAAGGGAAAAGGTCTAGAATTGGATATGACTAAAATGATTAAGCAATTGTCGAGGACAATCTGAGGTTTACCAAAGATTGGTTGCTCAGGGACAGTTGGAAGTATAGTGCTAATTTTGGAAGGACCATATTGACATATTTTGAAAAGAGGCATCTCTTATTCAGAAGTGATAGTCAAAATGAGAATATGGAGTTGTCTCCATAGGTGGAAGTTATCTGTGTAAGATTAGAAAACTTAATGCAAGAAGAATGTCCAAAGCAATGTACTTTGATTATGAGACTTAGTTTCCATGGAGTTGATCTCCATTGGAATACCTTATAATGACTGTTGGCAAGTCTTTGTGACTTTGTACATATTCATTACAGGAGGGTCAGTGCATATAAGTTTAAAATCTAAACAGAATTCGATAAATGATAGGAATTTGAAATTCTCACATTTTTCGATAAGGATTTGGGAGTGTGAAATTAGAATCATTGAAATTATGTTCAATTGGTTTATTTCACAAAGTAAGGATCATAGACAAACATAGAGTGCATACTTGGTGTATGGCAAAGCTATTGTTTAAGAAAAACATAGTGTACATGCTTGGAGCATGGGACAACTAGTGTTTTTAATTCAAGTATAAAGTTGATAAAACCGAAACAATGAATAATGAGTAATCAGTATGGTGATAAATAAAAGTGTTTATTTATATTCATAGGGTTTGATACCATATTTGATTTATTTATTCTTGTGTTTCACTTTGCATGTTTTGACTTCCAGAATAACTAAGTCGCTCTTCCTGAATGATTAAGTTATTCAAACCATCCACAGTCGGTCATATGTTGGAAGTAGATATGAATCAAGACTGTTATGGGTTGGTTTGTAGAGGTCCAAGTTGGTGGACAAAGTGGTGCTACAACACTCGTGAGTGCTCATAAGTTCTGAGTATTGGATTCAACCCGCGCTCATTTGAATCACTTCATGGATTTTATCACGAGTGATCATGAGACGATAATATCTTAAATTCTTCAAACCTAGAGATATGAGTTGTTACTATGAGTTGGTTATCCATTGATTGCACGAAAACGCTTTTGGTAACTCGATGTTATAAAACGTGCCTTTGTGTATGATTCAACAAGTAGTAGAACAAGCCATATGAGTCGAAGTTTATCCATTCCTTTTACCTTCGGGATAAAAGCGATATATGTGGGCCCCTCGATGATTTAGCGATGACACATGTGAGTGCTTGGCCAAGCCAGGACTGATTTGATTTCTTCAATCAGTCAGTCATCATAAATCGAAAATCGGGAAACAACAAATGGACAGAGAGAATGATTATAATCCATGTCTCAGTCCATATGATATCTAGAATGGAGGAATATATGATCCCTTATCTAATGGACAAGTCATTGACAAGGTCAGAGTTGGACAGCGGCTTTAAGAGCTACGATTGCCAGTTAGGTTTTGAAGTCATACTCAATAATAGTTTTAGACTTATCCAAGTGGGAGACTGTTGGATTAATGTCTAAGTCCATAACTATATTTGGTATGTACTTGACCCGACCCGGCATGGTCCATTTGGGTTTCACTTCACCGGCACAGTTTATATGGATAGTCTTTTGAGAATAGTATATTTATGATTTATATTAATATATTATAAGTTCTAATATATTAATATGGAATCATATTATTTAATTAGTATTGATCAAGAATTAATTTAGAATTAATTAAGTGATCAAAAAGAACTAATTAAATATGGACTCTTATATATATGGAATGGGCCAAGTTCATTTAGGTTGGGCTAAGCTTTCATGGATGGTGCATGGAGCTTTTAACCCATGGATCCTATGTAAATGAAAGGTCATGGGTATTAGGGTTTACATGGATGTAACTCTAATCCTCCATAATATATAAAGGGGTCCTTGGCTCACAAAATTGGCACAAGTGTGTGAAAATAAGAGTGGGCCGATTTTAGTGTGCATACATATTCTCTCAAGTTCTTCCAAGGTGTTTTGGTGATTTGTGATTCCATTTGAGGCTTCCACACTATTGGGGCTAAGCTCTTAAAGCTTGAAGACATCAAGCTACATCAAAAGGTATGTCATCTAACTAGAACTTTGTAGTATAGGTGCTTCATAATATGCTAGTTAGGATGAAACCTTGGAATAGTTAATATTTGCATTTATAATAGAGAAAACATAGATCCAAGGTTTATAGGGTTGCATGTACACCATAGGAGTGTTAGAATGCTCAAAACCCAACAATCTCAGCCACACTGGCAGCTCCCACCTGGCTAGTCACCTCTCCCCACCAGTCTCAGGCTCTATTTCTAAACATACATGAAGCAACACCCACCTTTGCTGCATTAGGACAAGAACTCGTGCGTTGGGCATTCTCTATGTGCCCCACCCAGCGTCGGCTAACAACGGGGTCCCTGGCCCCGAAAAACACCGGCGCCCCACACGCCTTGAACTCCCGGAATGAGGGAGTTCGGGCCCTGACCTGGCCCGCAACAATCTCGACTCTGAATGCCCTGAGCCTCTCCTCCATGATCTCCCTCATACCCTCCTTGACCGTCCCAAAAATCATTGGGGTAGCGTCAAGGATGCCCCTCGTCACCTCAGCTGCGATGAGCTCGCGCAACCTCTCATCAATGGGCTCGGTACCATCGCCCGACCCAGACCTGGATCCTGATCCTGATCCCCTAGCTCCATGTCGTGTCACCACCATACTGAACTCCAATGTCGTAAATCATAATGATCAGGATATCTAAGAAGGGGATCCTCCTACACTGGTCCTCCTTAGAGCTTCCAAATCTAACATCGGTTCGGGTACAGGTCCCGTGCTTTCAGTAGTACGAGCCTAATACTACCTTCCACACCTACATGAACCTTCCCCAAGGCTCTACCTGATAACACCAATTTGTCCTATAAAACAACATATCCCACAAGCTATAATCGTCACTCAAATCCTAGGTTATCCTAAGATTTCCTCCTTCCATATCAAACCAGAACTCAATCATAACAGGTTGCCTTTATGCATGCAAATTATACACAGAAAAGGATCAAATATACTTTCGAATAATAGATTCTACCCTAGGACCACAACCATACAAGGAACAGGAAATACGGCCAAATCAATCATTATAGGGCTATAAGCTCCTAACTGTATATAATTTTAAAAGCATACACATAGCAAGATCCATATGATTATCATAACTCAAATATCAGTATAACATGGCTAACATATTAGGGAACTACTTACTTGGATTGGCCGATCACGCGCAATGCACTCTCTTCTTTTACATTCTTAAAAAGTTTTTAACTTTTATTTTTGGAAACAATTTTACCATTTCCTTAGTTTGAGTCCTGACACACCCGAGAGTGTACTCGAATCCCTCAAACCAAGGCTCTGATACTAACTTGTAACGACCCAATTTTCAAAAGAAATTTTTCATTTTCAAATAGTCGAAAACACTTTCCATGAACCATAAAATCTCAATACATTTGTTTTCAAATTCTTAACAATAACAATATTATTTCAAATCATAAGAGTGTCCCATAAAAACTCCTGTGAGAGAGTGCATGTTGCGCCATCAAGCCTTGCCCTTGCCTTTGGGCTCAGATGTACCTGAAACAAATCCACAAACTGTAAGCTAATGCTTAGTGAGTCCCCCAGAGCATACCCCAGACAATCCACATAATCACATAATCATATTAGCTATAAAAGCTACATAAACCACATAAGCCATGCATACAAACATATAAGGAAGCCATGGAAAACGTCCAGGGTCTTACACCTAGTGCCACTGGAACCCCCAAGTGGTCTTAACTACCTGCCATGGGAACCCCCACATTGTCTTCCTGCCATGGGAACCCCCACATGGTCTTCACTGACTGCCATGGGAACCCCCACATGGTCTTCATTACCAAGCAAATATCATACAAACTAAACATGAAAATATACTAGGATGCCATGGAAACCCTCCAAGGTCTTACACCAAATGCCATGGGAACCCCCACATGGTCTCAGTCTACTACCTCGGGAACCCCCCGGGGTCTTCCAAGCAAATGTCATACTAACATAATGCATAACCGATCGATAATCTACATATCATAAATGGGCTGGCCTTGGTGCCTTAGACCCATTGGTATGGTGAGAAGACTCACCTCTCGAATGCTTAACTGACAAGCTAAGATCAGATAAATCATACACACTGCTCCAACTCAACTGCCTATAATAATCATGTGATTAACTTGTCACAATCCCGAAATACCATAATTATCCTCAAAGTCAACCCTGGTCAAAGTAAAGGTCAACAGTCCATCTTGACCTCAACTCGTCGAGTGCATCCAGCGACTTGTCGAGTTCCCCCGAGTCCATTCCACTGAATCCCGAGTCAACTCGCTGAGTCACCTAAGTGACTCGTCGAGTTCATCAAATGTCCAGAAAACCAAAAGTTCATGCAGACCAAAACTCTAATCCTTCAGTGCACTCATTCAGAATCTCAAAAGCGGGTAAACCCTACCCGGTTTGTCGAGTCGACTAAGGGACTCGACGAGTTTCTTCAGTCCTTTTTGTGTTCAATCCTTTCCAGAGGGATCCAAGGCCCCAAACTTCAGATCCAACTTCTCATAGTGTAGTTACCACGTAAAGTTGCAAACTTTACGTGCATGCAAGGCCTTACAAGGCTAGAACACCAAAACTAAGGTTCCTACAAGGTTTTTGTGCATGGAAAGTGATGGGTTTTGAGCATTCTAACACTCCTATGGTGTACATGCAACCCTAGATGCTTTGGATCTATGTTTTCTCTATTATACATGCAAACTTTCAATTTTCCAAAGCATCATCCTAACTAGCATACTATGGAGTATATACACTACAAAAAAACTACTTAGATAACTTACCTTTGTTGTAGCTTGTTAACTTGGAGCTTTAAGAGCCTAGCACCAATAATGTGAAAATGGAACCACAAATCACCACCAACAATTGGAGGACTTGAGAGAATGTTTCTTGCACACAAAATCGGATATGCTCTTCCAAAGACTCACTAGTTCCGATTTCATGAGCTAGAGGGTTTCTTATACAGTGTGTCATGATTAGGGTTACACCATGCAAACCCTAATGTGCATGACTTTCCACATTCCTTAGACTCCATGGGTTTTAACCTCCATGGAGTATCCATGGGTCACCACATGGGTTTAGCCCAACATAAAGAACTATGGATCATAAGCCCACTTTATAAGAATGAATGATTTACATAATCAATCCCCATATATTTAATTAGTCTCTTTTGATCACAAAATTAATTCCAAATTAATTCTTGATCAATACTAATTAAATAATATGATTTCATATTAATATATTAGAACTTATAATAGATTAATAAATCTTAAATAACCTCTTCTCAAAAGTCCATCCTTACAAATTGTTCCGGTGAAATGAAATCCAAATGGACCATGCTACCCTCGGGTCAAGTACATACCAAAATAATTATGGACTTAGACACCTTATCCAACCGTCTCCCACTTGGATAAGTCTAGTAAGTATAGTTGCAAGTATGACCTTAGGATCCGACTAGCAATCGTGGCTCTTAAATGCCTTTGTCGAACTTAGACGTACCATTTTAGATAAGTGATCATATAATCCTCTGTTCTCAAGATATCAGCAGGACAAACACATGGAACACAGTCAATCTTATTGTCCAACAGTTTGTATCCCGATTTCCGATTTGTTTGACATATATCTTAATCGAACACATCAATTTAGTTCTGACCGGGCCCAACACATAAGTCAAAACAAAATCGTCGAGGGGCCCAAGATAGTGCTTTTAATCCTCCAAGGACTAAAAGGAACAGATAAACTTCGACAGTATATGCTTGTACTAACTATTCATTGAATTATACACAACTGCACGTTTTATAACATCGAGTTACCGATGCGTTTTCGTACAATCAATGTACAACCAACTCATAGTCAACAACTCATATATCTAGGTTTGAAGACTTATATGATATTGTCGTCTCACAATCACTCGAGATAAATTCCATGAAGTGATACAAGTGAGCGTGGGTTTAATCCAGTACTCAGACCTTATGAGCACTCATGAATGTTGCAGCATACTTTGCTATGTCTAATACCATTCAGACAAATCTACCAGCCCAATTCATGACAGTCTTGATTCAATACCTACTTCCCACGTACGATCGACTGTGGATAGTTTGAATAATATAATTATTCTGGAAGTCAAAACATGCAAAGTGAAACAATAGTAAATGATTGACACAAGACAATACCATACGAGTAAATAAAAAACACCTTTTATTTAAGCGTCAAATGTCAATTACATTTCAACTATTAAAGGTTTTAAGAGCTATCTAATCATTAAAATTAATATCATCCTCCGACCCAATGCGCCTCTGTCACAACCCGAAATTTCTGTCCTGTAAAGTCAAACACAACAACCAAAGGTCAAATTTATAGGTTTCTAAGCCTAGTATAAGTCAGGGTTGTGTGTTAGGAAGTGAACCACTAAGGAAACGAGTTAGGAGTATTGCATTCGGGTCATAAACCTCATCAAGTGAGGTTCACGGCCGCAAACCATGTTCACGGTCGTGAACCCTCCTTAGGCCGTGAACTCACCCTATATATATATATGTGTGTGTATATATATATATATATATATATACATATATATATATATATATATATATATATATATATATATATATATGTGTGTGTATATATATATATATATGTATATATATATATATATATATATATATATATATGTATATATATATATATATATATATATATATATATATATATATATATATATATATGTTTGGTTCATTTATCCTTCATTTCTTCTTTCTTGGCCATGAACCACCCAATTCTCTCTCAAGTATCATATTCAAGAACACCCTTTTTCTTCCCTTAAACACTCCTTTTCTTTTTCATCTCTTTGGTATACCACGAAAGGCCTTCAAACACTCACCAATCAACAAGATCTCCAAGTGTTCTTCACATCTGTTGGGTCGTGAACCCTTCATAAGGGCCGTGAACCCTTCATAAGGGTCGCGAACCCTTCAAACCTTCAAGGGTCGTGAACCCTTCACGGTTGTGAACACATCAAGCCCAGCCGTGAACTCCCTTTCAGCCTTCTAACTTGCTTCTAACACTCCTTTGGTGAGTTATTCTTGCATCATAGGTTGTTTCCTAATCGCCTTTGTAGTTAGATTCACTAATTTCATGCCTGTATGTATCATTAAATGCTATTTAGGACTCGTTTGTGCTCCGGGACTTCGTTCGTGAGTATAACATCCTTATTCCAGTCTTCAATCGAATCACTCACATAAGGTGAGTTCATACCCCTATAATCTACCTTTTTAAATGATTTTAAATGCTTTTTAGGGCGGGAATACAAGTAAAACAGAAGAAATCCTATGTTTATAAATGTAATTTTACTTATTTCGTTATCTTGCCATCAAAATGATGAGAACATGAAACTTGTTAAAACATGGAAATAAACTTATAAACTATGATAAATATAGTTTATGGAACAAATGGATCTTTTTACAAAACTATCAGTTGTTTATAAAAAAAAGGTTTTAACATTATTACTTGTAAAGTCGTTAATCTAGTTTGTGAGACGCGTCTACGGTACTTACTTAAGTACCAGTAGAAGTCGACCTTTATGATCCAGAGTCTCCTCGAGGGAGAGCATGAGTTTGTGTATAGATCTATATGGGACTAACAATCCATCACCTCTATTGTTAGCTACAGTTGGACCGGCAGGTTTGCGGGTGACAAACATCATAAAACGATATCGACGTCCGATTCTCGTCATATCAATCAGTATGGTCATATAACTCACAAGGAGAAATAACGATATATTTACGTAGTAATATACTTTTCCTAAACTTTCAAAAGGGATATGAACTATATGATACTCTGTATATACTATAAGGTTAGATAAAACACAAGTCCGGTAGATAGTGGAATGTGTGACTTCCGCCTTACTTCCTGTTCCTTTATTGGTTGTGGGCTTAAGGGAGATTCACCCATTCAACTGTTTGTTCGATCTCGGTTATATACAACTCGTATGTATTAAATAATCATAAGAGGGTAGTATCGCCGTATCAGGTTTTCAGGATAAACAAGTCTTTATTCAGTTTAACTTATCAACAAAACTAGATATCATTGAAGTGAGTATATTAATTATACTTGTGCTTTTCGATCTTGGAACAATTAATACTACCAGTCGGTTTTATAGAAAATATAGGATTTTCTATGGTAAACATTGTTATTTTAAGGTAAACAGTCTGCGATAGAGCTTTCTGAAAACAATAACATTTAGTACCGAAATCAATGTTTCACAATAGAGTCAGTGAACTAGAATCTTATTTATAAAAGGTTTAATACTTCTTATTAAACTAGTATTACATAAAGGACCTTAAATGGTTTATTCTATAATTCCTTGGTTTATACATCAGAGTTATAAATAATTAATATCTGATAGGCAGCGGAATGTGTGACTTCTGCCTTACTTCCTGTTCCTTGTTTGGTTGTGGGCTTAGGGTAGATTCACACATTCAACTGTCCGTTCGATATTAGATTATATATAACTAGTATAAATTAACTGATTATAGAAGGAACTATTGTGGTTACCATTTTACTAAAGGAAATATATAATTTTCTTAAGGAATATTATCATCAAATATTTAAGAACTATTACAGTTAACTCCGTAAGCACCTGGTGAATACGTCAGGGTTATATACAATGAAGATCTAACAAACAATGGAATGTGTGGCTTCGGCCTCATTTCCTGTTCCTTGTTTGGTTGTGGGCTTAGGGCAGATTCACACAATCGATTGTCTGTTTGATTTGGAGGAACAGGCGAACTTTTCTAAAGAACCAAGAGTATACTTTTTATAACAAAAATACTTATGAACTCACCAACTTTAATGTTGACACTTTTCCAAACCACTTGTATTCTCAGGATCGTTAGTAGACAGGTATCCTCTCAGATGTTGTGAAGACGTAGCTTTACGTCTTAACTTTTGTTGTACTTTTATTGTATTTCAAGTAATGTTTTGAATACAATGTAAACCTTTAATATTAATGCAATGGTTGTTGTTACTTTGATTACTATGATGCATGTGTTTTGATACTGAACATGACGTCCTCCGCCCCCGAACGTTTCCGCTGTTCCGGTTTGGGGGTGTGAGAGATTGGTATCAAAGCATTGTTTACAGTGAACTAAGTATATCAACCTATAAAAGATATACAACTATAAATACAATGGGGCCGAAGTTCTCTGACTAAAATTGTACTTTTAAAATATAACAATATTTTTATAAAAGTATATATATAAATACTAGAACAAGTATCACAAGAAGAACAAAACAAAAGTATTTGGATGTTGGACACTACAGTCAAACGTGGACAGTTATGTAATCATGTCTGGAATAAATATAGCCTAATCAACTATATTTATTTGAGATACGACCAACATGTGTTTGGGAGTGATAGTGGTGTTGCAACAAGTCTAAAACTTACCAACCCTATACATAAAGAAATACTAGAACAAAACATAAAGTTAAAATACTACTGGAGTATTTTAAGTACCATAACTAACTTATGTGAAAAATAAAAGACCTTTATTGGTAAGATTATAATTACTGAGTGTATACATAAGGTTATATATAATTGACATTTTATTGACTTAGAATTTGTGATTTTCACCCTACTTCCTTTTCCTTGTTTGGATGTGGTTTTAGAGTAGGATCACTTATTCGAAGGTCTATCTGATTTGGATTATATATAATATGTATACACTAAGTGATTATAGAAAGACCTAGTAAGGATCATTCTCGTAAAAGTTATTTTTAATAAAAATAATTTATTAATGTCATAGATTCTTTAGACATTCCCATTCTCGTATAAACAACAAAGATAGATGTAACCACCCCATTACGATAGTCAACAGATGAGTTGAGGCAGAACCAAATGAGGGTTCATAAGGAGGATTCCGAGAAAGAAACAGTTGAGGAGTAAAGAAACTATAGAAACCACCAAGTGCCTTTATCTTATCAGGACCACACATGAGAAGTTCGCATGAACTTTCAGGATGCAAACTCTCCATTATGAAGTAATGGGATCAGTGCCAAAACCTGAAGTATGAAGGCACGGGAGTTCAATATACCTACGAAGGAGAAGGACACCATATAAATACCAGGAGAGAACAAATCTTTACTGCCAGGAGTAGAACAGAGAACAGAGGGAAGCCATGCATGAAACATGCGAAGTGTTTGAGTACCTTTTGCGTCACATTAATAATTAATAAATTGATACAACCTAGTGAGTTAGTGATTACACTACTCACGTTATGTGTTAAGCTTATAGCCTTTTCCTATCACGACTAATAACAGAAAATCGGATCACGAAATCTCAATTGAGAGTGATTATTTCTCAAGCTCATAAGTCTATTTTATGTAGACTCTATTATGAATTGTTTTCAAATCTTTTCGAAAGTTGGAACACGATATCCACCAGTGAAAGATAACTTAGTTCGGATGACACTTGGTTTATAACCATTTCTAAAAACTTACCTCTGCCCTTTTACCAGGAATGCATCATAGGGATGTAGTTCAAAACATTGAGAACCGAATAACAAAACGAAAAATTTGTATGTATATATAAATGATTAGGATACATCTAGAAACAACCATCGTTGCTCACGAGCTCATTTTCTCATCGTGTAACAAAATCATGCCTCCAAAGAAACATAACCAACCCACCGACAAAACACCAATCATGCAGATAGATTCTGCTACTTTTCAAGCTGCGGTCACAGCCGCTGTAGCAGCTGTCATGGCTCACCTTAATGCTAACAACACAAATGTTAGTGGAAATGTTATCGTTAATCCCGATCACGGTGATAGCAAGTACAGCAAAGAGTGTCTGTTTGTAAAGACACTCCAAACCTTGAACCTAATATCCTGAAACGAAAGTTCGAGAACGAGAAAGGGAGTTGTTCAACTGAAGGACCTACCGAAGGGCAACAATCTGGGGCAGTCAATACCCCCATCAGCCCTGCTATCTCAACACCAACCACACCATACTTAGGAAACCTCCCACACTGCAGCAAGTGCAACTACCATCATTATGGACTCTGCCGAGTGCTGCATTGCAATAGATGCAACATGAAGGAGCACACCGCCTGCATCTGTAGGAATCTGGTCGAGTTCATCACTTCAACCACCAATGTCGGAATTAGTCCAATATGTCATCTTTGTGGTGAAATAGGACATTTCAAGAGGGACTGTCCAACAGAGAAGAATGACGGAGGAACGGGATGAGTTTAACGATAGGACATAAAGGAGCAACGAGGAACCTTCTAGGATTTTGGTACGTTTTCTAAAACAACAATAATTAGACATCGAGTTTTCACGGAAAATATTTAACAATAAAAATTCAAAATCAAAAGTTAACACATCGTTCATATAAGAACTAAAAACCCTTACAGGTAAGCTATGATGGCTTAGTGTATACATTAGGGTAATTTATAATTAAGATTTGTAGGCATAGAGTGAGTGATTCTGCCTTATCTCCTGTTCCTTGTTTGGTTGTGGATTTAGGGCAGGGTCACTCAGTCGACTGTCTTTCCAATCTTAATTATACATGACTTGTATACGCCAAGCGATTATAGAGGGATCTAGTAGGGATAAAACAAGGATAAAACAAGGAAAAAACAAACACTTTTTCCCAATCGAATTAACAACCGTTCCGATAAGAAGTTCTGATGTCGTTCTTAAAAATGGGTTGGTTTGGTCCTCACCATACCAGTTTCCTATTCCACGTCATGACCCTTCGCCTTAAACGATCGACTAACGAAACTTCCGTCACTCATAACAATAAACTAGATAGGAACCTCGGAATCTTCTTTCGCTTCAAAACCTCAAAAGTACCCATGCGAGGGGTACCACGTCTTCCTAGATTATTCCGTAGACAAGATGAAACTTAAAGTGCAAAACAACAAGGGTATTCTTAAAGTCTGTGACTTCCCGAAGTATTCCCAACAGACCTTTTTGGAAGTACCACATATGCAGCAAGTCAGGTTCAAGCACAGAGGCTAGGGACAAATATGGTTAACCTATCACTGTCGAGTGTATACGTGAGAGTAGTATATAATTAAAATTCTATAAACCTAGGATGTGTGCTTCCGCCCCATCTCCTATCCTTGTCTGGTTGTGGACCTGGGGCAGAGTCGCACATCCGACCGTCTTACTAATCTTAATTATATACGACTTGTATACACGAGGTAATGATAGATGGACCCGGTATGAATCTTACCATGAACTTCAATAAAAAGCTGCCCAGGACTACAAGTGGACATTCTACCATTCGGGAGAACTTAGACAAGTTAACCGAACCCATACGCTCCCTACGGATTAGCACATCAGATACAATAGTGAAGATCCGCAAGAACACTAAGCGAGGATTAGAATTCACTGGAGATCGAGGAGACCAAATGGAACAGAAGTACAACATATTTCCTCAACCCCTGAACTCGCGCTCAGAAAGCTAATTTCGGGATGAAAGTCCATCTAACGAGGGGGATGATGTCACAACCTAAAATTTCTTTCCTGTAAAGTCAAACACAGCAACCAAAGGTCAAATTTATAGGTTTCTAAGCCTAGTATAAGTCATGGTTGTGTGTTAGGAAGTGAACCACTAAGGAAACGAGTTAGGAGTATTGCATTCGGGCCATAAACCTCATCAAGTGAGGTTCACGGCCGCAAACCATTTTCACGGCCGTGAACCCTTCTTAGGCCGTGAACTCACCCCATATATATATATATATATATATATATATATATATATATATATATATATATATATATATATATATATATATATATATATATATATATATATATATATATATATATATATATATATATATATATATATATATATGTTTGGGTCATTTATCCTTCATTTCTTCTTTCTTGGCCGTGAACCATCCCATTCTCTCTCAAGTATCATACTCAAGAACACCCTTTTCTTCCCTTAAACACTCCTTTTCTTTTGCATCTCTTTGGTATACAACGAAAGGCCTTCAACACTCACCAATCAACAAGATCTCCAAGTGTTATTCACATCTTTTGGGTCGTGAACCCTTCATAAGGGTCGTGACCCCTTCAAACCTTCAAGGGTCGTGAACCCTTCACGGTCGTGAACACATCAAGCCCAGCCGTGAAATCCCTTTCAGCCTTCTAACTTGCTTCTAACACTCCCGTGGTGAGTTATTCTTGCATCCTAGGTTGTTTCCTAATCGCCTTTGTAGTTAGATTCACTAATTTCATGCCTATATGTATCATTACATGCTATTTAGGACTCGTTTGTGCTGCGGGACTTCATTCGTGAGTATAACATCCTTATTCCAGTCGTCAGTCGAATCACTCACATAAGGCGAGATCATACCCCTATAATCTACCTTTTTAAGTGATTTTAAATGCTTTTTAGGGGGGAAATACAAGTAAAACACAAGAAATCTTGTGTTTATAAATGTAATTTTACTTATGTCGTTATCTTGCCATCAAAATGAATGAGAACATGAAACTTGTTAAAACATGGAAATAAACTTATAAACTATGATAAATATAGTTTATGGAACAAATGGATCTTTTTACAAAACTATCTGTTGTTTACAAAAAAAAGGTTTTCGCATTATTACTTGTAAAGTCGTTAATCTAGTTTGTGAGACGCGTCTTCGGTACTTACTTAAGTACAAGTAGAAGTCCACCTTTATGATCCAGAGTCTCCTCGAGGGAGAGCGTGAGTTTATGTATAGATCTATATGGGACTAACAAACCCTCACCTCTACTGTTAGCTATAGTTGGACCGACAGGTCTGCGGGTGACAAACGTCATAAAACGATATCGATATCCGATTCTCGTCATATCAATCAATATGGTCATATAACTCACAAGGATAAATAAAGATATATTTACGTAGTAATATACTTTTACTAAACTTTCACAAGGGATATTAACTATATGATACTCTGTATATACTATAAGGTTAAATAAAACTGAAGTCCGGTAGATAGTGGAATGTGTGACTTCCGCCTTACTTCCTTATCCTTGTTTGGTTGTGGGCTTAGGGCAGATTCACCCATTCAACTGTCTGTTCGATCTCGGTTATATACAACTCATATGTATTAAGTGATCATAAGAGGGTAGTATTGCCGAATCAAGTTTTCAGGGTAAACAAGTCTTTATTCAGTTTAACTTATCAACAAAACTAGATATCATTGAAGTAAGGATATTAATTATACTTGTACTTTTCGATCTTGGAACAATTAAGACTACCAGTCGGTTTTATAGAAAATATAGGATTTTCTATGGTAAACATCGTTATTTTAAGGTAAACAGTCTTCGATAGAGCTTTCTAAAAACAATAACATTTATTACCGAAATCAATGTTTCACAATAGAGTTAGTGGAACTAGAATCTTATTTATAAAAGTTTAAATACTTCTTATTAAACTAGTATAACATAAAGGACCTTAAATGGTTAATTCTATAAGAACTGATCCAAACGTCGTTCTTCCTTTCTATTAGTACAAAGCTTAAAAGCCTTCAACTCAACAGCATCTGTAAGAGCCAAATGATACCACAAATCCGACATAGCTGCATAGAATTCCTGAAAACTGAGATTATTCTGTTGGAGGGCTTGAATATCAAACTCTAACTTGTACTAATTTTCAAAATTATACTGAGTATACAGCGTATCCAAGTGATCCCAAACCTCCTTTGTTGTGTTATACTTCGCCAACTGAGTACCAATATACTAGATAATAGAATTATTAATCTAAGTAATGATCTTGGAGTTATCAGTCTCCCATGAATCCAATAAGGTTACATAATTCGTAGCCTTGTCATATGTTGGTTTTTTCTTGTCACCTTTAATAATCCCCCACATACCCTTACCTCGCAAGAAATTCTTCATAACATAACTCCAACATGCATAGTTCTTGCAATCGAGTTGGGTACTAATGGACTAAAGAGAGTCATCTTTCGGGTCCATATTTCCAGTAACATTCAGACAAAATAATCAAAACCAATAGCAAATACGAATAGCAGCAACAACAATCAAGATCTCAAAATCGAACAAATCATACCAAGCAAAATACAGAAACAAAGAAAGAAATCATACCCAAAACCTCGAAAATTTCCAAAACATGGCGCACTGCCCCTTACCCCAGTTCGATCCGTGTAACATCGTGCCTGCTAAAACTCGCCCGCAAAACAAAAATACAAATGATCAACCATGCTCGGATACCATGCAAACTAACAAGTAAAAGATATAGAACAACTAGGGTTTCATATTATTATCAAATGAGAAGTACGATTACAAAGAAAGGGATAGACATAATTCATATACTAGCTAATTATGGTTTCCTAGCTAATGGGCCAACATAATGCTCAATACAAAAAAATCCCAAAATCTTATTAGGCTAACAATTTGGAAGCCAATATTAGAAGGAATTGAGGTAATTAAGTTAAAAAAGGAATTGATTTCCCATTAAGATACAAGGGATGGGTAATGTTGATAAAAGACTTTATTCGAAAAATAGGGAGAATTTCTTAGGTATATAATAAACAAAAATATATAGATTGGACGTCTTGGTTGTAGACGTATACGGGGGAACTTGTACTTTGAGTTTGCTTGAAATTGTTTTAGAGGTCAATATAGAGGGAGTTTTTATGTGTGGTATCTTTCAATATTTTCAAAACTTAGATTCAAATGTAATGAAAGTTTTGTGGCTATTGATAGTAATTGGTTACAAAATAATAATATGAAGTTATTGATAATTAGGTAAAGGAAAAAAAACAAGGTGTATAGCTTAAACTATCGGCTTTGATCGACAGATATTGTTATGAAGTTATTGTAATGGATGATTATAATATGGTAAGAGTTATAAGTGATAATTTTGGCTCAAATTTAATCAATCATTTTCTTATTATTTTAACAATATCATTTTACAAGCGGAGCTGGTTGATATGCCACTTCTGACTATAATTTTATTTGTTTTAACCAAAAAGCTTCAAAAATGAGAAAATTGAATTAATAGTTGCTCTCGAAAGGCATTCTTAATCTTTAATTTTCCAAATTTAATGGGTACTATTTTAAATTGCAATCTTATGGATCAACATTTTATTATTCTTAAGGAGATGGTTAATGATTATGGTATATTTTTTTTTGAATTCTTTCATTCATAGATGTATATGATGGGTATGATGATGTTGTAAAAGAAGCGTGGTGTGAAAATGGGCGGTGGCAAAAACCCTAATGGCTTTTTGAAAAAAGAAACTTCACCGGCTCAAGTCTTCAACTTATATTTGGCTTTGAGATTGCTAAGATGTCTAAAATGCGTCTAAAATATATCTTCAAAAAAATGATTAATGAGTGTAATTGTCAATTCGATAGTGGCATGGTGTCTTAGGTGGATATAGATGATAGTATTTTGTGCATTAAAGGGTTTAATGATATTTACTATATGAAACATTTTGATTTAGAACACAAGGCTATAGTCCATTGAGGAGTAGAGGGAGATGAATATTCAAATATTAATAGAATTTTTAATAAAAACATAAGATAGGTTGCTATATGAGTATCATGGTAAACAAGGAGCGGATTACTAATATGGTTTATGTTTAAGAGGAATTCTTAAGGTATTATTCCCCAAAATGTATCCATTCTATTAGGATGAGGGCGATACTTAATGTGAAATTCCTCCAAACTTTATCTATGACTCAAACCAACACCATATAAGAGCCATTTTATAGAGATGAAATCAAAACAACAATATGGGATTATCGTATTGATTAGGCATGATGCCAGGACAATTTCATTATTGATTTATAAAACATTAATTGGGGTTGTGAGAAGATGATGTAGTCTCCACAATCTTGTATTTCTAATAGATTAGTTGAATTCCAAAACAATATACATCTCTAAAAGAAATGAACCATAATATTTTCTGTTGTGGTAATTCCTACATAAAATTTTCCTAGGTGGTCACTCATCCTGAAATTGCTCTCGTATGGACCCTCTTAATTGAAGAGTTCACATGGAAACTACTACTCTCACAAATTTAAAATGCATTTTTATAGGAAAGTTATTAATACCCCTTTGGAAGGTGATGTTTAGTTCTCCACTTATTTGATGTGGGTTACGTTTCTACAATCATGCTCCCCTAAATATAGGGTTCAACCCCCTCCCCCCCCCCTCCCCAAAGAACTTATACAAACATTCCCATGATCTGATACTAGTTGTAACATCCTCAAAGGCATGTACCATAATATTGTCCATTTTTGGCATCTAAAAATGAAAACTTCCCACGTGTCACCCATCCTGAAATTGATCCTTAATGGGCCTCCTTAAATGTATAAATCTTATGGGATTTCATGCCCTTATAAGTATAATAAATGTTGTGTTAAGGAAGGTATTCGTAGTTCTTGTAAAGAGATGCTTAGTTCTCTTTTCCAACCGATGTGAGCTACTTTAATATCAAAATGGCTAAAGTGGATAATATTATGGTACATGCCTTTCGAGGATGTTACCGTTTATATCAAAGACTAGGCACATGTAGGTGAGTTCCATAGAGACATCGGGCACTATCATAGGGAGAAAATGGGCATAAAGCAGTAACCCATATTTAATGGGAAGGAGAACTAAGCATATCTTTATAAGGGGGTGTGAATGCCTTCTTTCACACAACACATTTTAAAATCGTGAAAGAAACAAATCCCATAAAAACTTTATAATTAAGAAGGCTCAGATAAGAGCAATTATAGGATGAATAACCCCATGTGAAGTTTTCATTTCGTGATGCCTACAGTGTATAATATTGTAGTACATAACTTTGGGGGATGTTACACAAGATCTAAAGAATATTTTGAATTAGAGGACAAATAGCCTATAAGGTGTTAATAAAAAAATCATTAGCAAGATTTTGACTAGTCGATTAAGGGATTCTATTGATAAAATTGTTAGCATTGAACAATCGAATTTTATTGAAGGTTTCCAAATTTTTGACGAATTGTTGGTGTTGGATAAGATAGTTACAAGACAAGACACACTAGAAAAATCTTATGATTTTCAAAGTTAATTTTGAACAAGCAATACGTCATCAAGAAAATAGGTTTTTACTGTAAAGTGACATAGTTATATCCATGCTTGTTTTGCTTCAGTATATGGCCTCGATTATAATTAACATACTCCAACTTCTAAGTTCCAAATCAAATATGGACTATGATAAGGTGACTCACTTTCTCATTTCTTGTTTGTATTTGTTGTGGAGGAAATGTATGTTATGACCAAAGAGACAATTAATCATGGTCTTTACCATGGGTCTGAATCGGTGAAGCAAGTATCAATATTCCCTTTTTACATATACGATGCAATCTTTCTTCTAGATTGGTCAAATGCTAATTAATTACATATACTATGCAATCTTTCTTCTAGATTGGTCAAAAGCTAATTAATATCAGAAATATAGTATGGACTCTTTTGTGTTTTTTCTCTTCATTGGTTTAAAAATTAACATACATAAAGGTAAGTTGATGGATATTGGTGTCAATTCTAATGAGGTGGAGCATTTATCAAGGGATTTTTGGTTGCTTGGCCTTATGGTTACCATTCAAGTTATAGGTCTTTTTATTGTTTCCAATATGGAGAGAATTGAAAGTTTGAAAGAAGTGGTTCATACGTTCACGACTATATTTTCTAATTGGAAATTCGAGTTGCTTTCGGTTGGTGGTCGACTTAGTTTGATAAAATCTATCTTGGGGGTTGTTAACGTATGGTCCATTATCATGGCCCAGACGTCAAGACTTAGCACGCTAGCCATGCCTGGCACTCTCTTGGTACTCGCCTTCCAGGCTTGTCTAGCGCCCCCACCTGGTGCTCTCTTAGTGCCCACTCCCGGCGCTCGTCTGGCGACCTCGGGAGGCCTTACCCAGCTCCTTGCTAGTTGGGCCTGAGTTGGGTTGGCCCAAGGGTTGAACTAACTTTCCGTTGACCTAATTGTCCCTCATAAATAGAACATAATCTCCCCCATAGAGAGGGATCTTCCCTGGGACCTAAACCCTAGAGGTATCAGCCTCCATGATGCCCAAACACACACCCTACACATCAAGATGGTTCTCTTCAGCTTTGAGGAACCATCCCATCTCTACCAATCGATCTAAGTTGATTGTCGGAGCTTGCTGACAGGGTACAGTCCTTGGGGCAACTCCAACGACTTTGATGTGACTGCAACTTAGGTATCTTGTCGGAAACTCGCTGATGGCACCACCTCCAGATCTCTGATCCGGATCCAAGTACGAATAGCTATCGTTTCTTGGTCTGAACCTCAATTTCACCTTCGATTTTTTCATATCTATTGTTTTTTGCCTCAAATCTGCTTAGATCTGTCATTTGAACCATTATTTGCTCAGAGTTTTTGATTGTTGCCTCTAATCCACTCAGATCCGTTAATTTGAGCAATTTTTTGTTCAAATCTGTTCGTCTCTCGCCAAGATCTGTTCAGATCGGCTTCCCAAACATTCAGATCTCTATATCTGCTCCATTTCTTGCATATTTGAACACTTTACAAACTTACAAATATCTTCTCAGATCCATTTTCATTTATGCTCTGGTGGTTTGTTCAACAAGATGGGAAGAAAATAAGTTTCTTTGTTCATATTTTGGTGTTTTAACCAACAACTTGAGAAGAAAAGAAGTTCTCATAAGTTCTTACACCATTTTCAGTTCATCTGACCAAAAAAATCCATTCTTAGCTCATTAGAACATTTTTCAAGCATAAGAAAAGCCTCTTAGATCAATTTTCGTTCATATTTTGGTAATTTATTTAGAAAATTGGGAAGAAGAATGAAATTTTATGAGTTCTTAAACACTTATCAGTTAATATCACAAGAAAATCCTTTTTAATTGGTGATTTTCTGAGTAAAACTTCATCCTTTGTAGTTGTTGTTTGTACATACAGTTGTAGAGCTTGTACATTTCATAACACTCAACAAAACCCCAAGAACCGTGTTCATATTTACCACTTTCACCAAAATACATTTTAATTATCAAAAAGAAAGAAACCTCGAAATTACCATTTACAGCTCATGGTTATACAAAGGGTAATAAAATGTATAAGAATAATATACATGTCTCTATGAAAAAAATCACATATCTGTCTAGCGAAATGCATCAGATCAAACCCAACCTCAAAAGTTGGTTAGGTGTCACATCCCCGGCCAAGGCGGAACACGCCGAGAGTGCGACTATGTTCATGGATCACAGATAAACTGAATATATAGCACAAGTACAATGATAAACAATAAAACATTTGTATTCCATCATTAAGTTTGAATACATGGTTCTTACAGATAATAATAGTATAGTAGTTGCCTTAAACAGGTAAGCAGATAACAAAAACTAGATAGCTAGGTCGTCTGTAATCCATGACCAGTCTTCTTTCTGAACACTTGTCTAATGATCTCCAGAGAATACATGTAAGTTTGAGGGTCAACACAAAGGTTGGTGAGCGTTACAGGTTTTCTACTAACCACAATGATACTTTTAAAAAGTCCAAAAAGTATTTTCTTTTTATGTATAACAACAGTTAAAACAATGTTTGCAATGAGTCTTTAAAAGCCAAAATGTATAGTTTGTATTAGTAAATCCATACATAAAACTGTGTTTGTAATGAATCTTTGAAAGACAAAACATTATGTTCCATAAGTAATTCCATACTAAAAAACCGTTTTGAAAGCAACAAAGCCCATGGTTGTACATATAACAGATAAACAGACATATGGGTATACGGATAAAGTTATCTACCAAGGTTGTACTTAACAATCACAGATACGGATATACAGATAAAGTTATCTGCCACGGTTGTGCTTAACAACCGCAAATACGGATAAATAGACATATGGATATACAGATAAAGTAATGTGCCAAGGTTGTACTTAACAACCGCAGATACGGATAAATGGATAAATGACAAGTATATTTAATAAGTGTACATGTAGAAGTGTACGATACTTGTTTAAACAGTTGATAAAACTTAGGGTAGTGTACACAAGCACATATATGAGCCTAAGATACAAGTTCTATAACTTGTATAAATATATAAACCTATATATTTTTGTGTACATATGAGGTATATTGAAACTACGAACTTGATAACCGTCTATAAAGTCAAAACACATTTGTAGTCGGAATGTATATGTTATTTTTATTAGTTGTATTATTTTAACAACAAAACATATGTAAATAATGATGTTTTAAACGATTTTGTTTACTTATGTAACACCCCATATTTCAAGTAACTTCAAATTCACCCCTTGGATTTTAGTTAGGTCCCATGGGTTGGAAAGAAGTGTCAAAAGGAGGCCCTAATGGCGAAATGGTGATTTCGGAGTTTGAGTAATATGCAGGGCGTACATGTGAGTGCACAAATTGTACTAGGGCGTACCCTAGTACGCGGGGCGTACACATATGTACGTTGGGCGTACGAGTGCCAGAATGAAACCCTAACTTTTAGGGTTTGGAGGGTATTTAAGCACCATTATGGATCTTTTTGCTTCATTCTTTCAGCCTCCAAATCTTTGAACCATTCTTAGAAAACCCTAGCCCACGAGAGAGAGTTTTAGAGCCTAAAGTGTGATGTTGGTGTGGTTGAATGAGAAGAAAGATCATCAAAGGAGTCAAGGAAGGAATCAAGCTTGCAGATCTGGGGTTTTCATCTTCTGGGGAAGCTCAAAATGAATAAAGGTTCTACCTTTATGCTTAGATAGTTTAGATCTCATTTGGGTTGCTTCTTAAATATCTTTCTTGTCCCAAGAATGTCATTTGGTGCATGCTTTGTTTTGGTCGAGTTGGGCTATCCTTTCGAACCCTAGTATGGGTCCTAAGGCATAAAAATGAGGTCCCTTGAGCTAGTTTGGTCCCTTGTTCTTTGTAGGAGGTCTTAATGGAATAAGACCACGCATTAAGCCCTTTTTGGTCGACCAAAGTCTTAAACTTTGAGACTTGATGGTTCCAGAGCACATTTGAGTAGTGGATCTGAAAGTTGGGCTTAAGTGCTTAATCCATTAAGCTCTTAACATGATTTTGGCCTCTACGAGGGTACGCTCCGCGTTCGGAGTCAAACCCCCCGTAATGGGTCAATGTGAGGTGAGGTACGCCCAGCGTACCGAAGGGGTACGCCCTGCGTACGTCCCCTGTTGGGATTCGGATTTTGGGCTTCGGGTATTGGGTCGTCGGTTGGGGCTTTGATACTTGGGCCTTAATGGTTTATCTGGATGGGTGTGTCTTGGGATAATTAGAGGATCGGACCCTTGGATAAGGCCTAATAAGGATTTGGGCCCAATTTGGAAAATTAGGCCAAGTGTGGGCTTGAAGTGGTTTGGGCCTTTGGATCAAGATTTAGGTTTTGGCTTGCATTGACTTATGATAGACCGTCTGGGATTTTATGGTTTGGACTTTTAGCTTGCTGGATCTTTTTGAGTGAAGGCCATTCAACCCAATTTAGAAAATTGGGTCATAATTGGACTTAAGGAGTTTATTTTGATGTTGGGTTTTTTTGTCATCTCGTTTGGGCCTTGGTTCTGGGCCAAGCTTGAGGAAGGGTAAAAAGGTCTTTTACCCTGATATGGACTCATAGTATGAGTCAGTAACTAGATGTTGATGGATTGTCATTTTGATATCTATTAGCATGTGTAGGTTAGCGGATCTGCAATTAGAGATTGTTCATGGAATCAGCTATTGATGGGGTACTGTCTTGACGTGGCGGTTCGGGGATCTGACATACAGTAGCCAGGGATCGTCTGTGGGATCGGCAGTGCGAGGTGAGTTCTTCTCACTATATCAACAGGGTCTAAGGCACCAAGGCCGAACCTTTTTGGATTGTATCCTGGTTATAGGATGATTCTATGTTTAGTGATATGTTAGATATGTATTCTGGTTATAGGATAATGCTATGCTTGGTGATATGTTAGATCTATATCCCGGTATATAGGATGATGCTATGTTTAGTGATCTGTTACATCGGTATCCTGGTATAGAGGATGATGATATGATTAGTAATTTGTTAGATCTGTATGACTATCTGTACATGCTAGCTAGCGTATGATACTTATGTGTTGATTGTGTGATTGGGGGTGGGTTGAGGCGGTGCTGCTTTGTGCTCTAGGCCAACATACCCAGGGTGGCCCGGATGGACTGAAGGCCTATCGGGGCGTACCAGTCAGGCCGAAGGCTCGGAGAACGGTCCAGACAGGCTGAAGGCCTAGTAGGGCGGACACGACATGATGAAGCTTCTGAGAACGGTCCAGATAGGCTGAAGACGCGGAAGGGCGGACCAGACATATTGAAGGTTCGGAGAACGGTCCAGACATGCTGAAGGCCCGGAAGGGTGGACTAGACATGTTGAAGGTTCTGAGAGTGGGCCAGATAGACTGAAGGCCCGGTGAGGGCAGTCCAGTCATATTGTAGACTCTATATGCATGTTGTTTGTTATGATATTGTTATGGTTTGTATGGCGTTTGTATTTTGGGGGAAGTCATTAAGCTTCGGGCTTACAGTTTTTGATTTTGTTTCAGGTACTTCGGATGATCGTGGGAAGGCGAAGGCTTGATCGTGCACCTCCTCACATTTTATGACTTTGATTTCTGGGATTCTATGATATGAAACTATTTTGAAAACATTTTGTAATAACTAATGTTTTTTGATGCTTGAAAAAGTTTTAAATTTGTGTGAATTTTATGGATGTTACAACTTATAACATATAAGTATTTAAAAAAAATATTTCACAAGCTAGAAAGGTGTTTACCCAAGATAATGATAATTCATGTGTATTTTGTACGATAAATATTACTTAGTACACTTACTACCATGTACAGACGAGGGCCAGACATGAAACACCAGAGGGCATGACCATTTTAGCATTTAAGCCGTTCTGAAATCCAACAACCCTATGCGGCCCTTCAAGACAGATTCCATGTACCGTAAGTAGTAGAGTAGTAAATAATACTTTTGTGTGGTTTATATTGCATAAAAATGATAATGTTGTTTGTATAAACAAAGCATTTAGGTACATGTATATATAATACAATACAAGTAGTACATGTATTCCCCCCCCCCCCCGAAAATATGTAAAAGTGGGGTCGTAACACGAACCTTAAAGTGCGATTGACGATTTGTTTTCGAGAATGGATGCGAGAAGGTCGGGATGTATTGCCGTGAACGCGGTATTCCGAGATAATTTAGTTTCCTAAGGAAATAATAACATAAATTAATATGTTGAGGGTAATTGGTATTTTAGCTAAGTAAATGATTTATTTAATAATTTCGAAGGTTTTGTTAATCCAAAATTTATTTAAATCAAAATTTATTTAAATAAATTTTATCTAATTCAAATTAATTTAATATTTTCTAAAAATTTAATATATCTAAAGTTTATTTAATACAAAGTTTATCAATATTTTCTAAAAATAATTTATTTAAATTCTAAATTTGATTTTTTGATTTATTTTATAAAGGTTTTTCCATATAAATGAAATAGAAGGTTGTGGACTTGATTTGTAAAGAAAATTCAAGAGAGGGTATAATCTAATTAAATGAAATAGAAGTTTACTTAATTAGGACTTATTTTTTCAATGATTTTCGATGGAGGGTGTAATTTAAATAAAAGAAAAGGAGAGTTTAACTAGTTAGGACTTATATTGAACGAAAATTTTAAGGTAGGGTAGTTTCTTAATAATTTAAAATGAACTTTGAGTTTTAATTCGCACAGGTGGTAAATACCCCCTGTGTTCGAACTCCATGCACCATGAACAAAAAAAAAATGAAATAAATGGTCCTACGATTTTTGATTCAAAACAAACACCAACAAAAAAATCAAACGAATGGTGGTGCAAAGGTACTTACTATGGAGAAAAGATTGAAGGAGGTGGTTAATGGCGGTGCACAAGGCGGTGGTGGCAGCAGAATTTTTACAGCGGCCGGAGGGTGGTTCGGTGGTGGCAAGAGGGTGACGGGTTGTGTTTCTTTCCCTTTTTCTTGATAGTAACAGTGAGAGGGAGAGAGGAGAGATGTGAGGGAAGTGTTGTTTGATCAAAAGGAGTTACAAGGGAGGTGTTTGGGTGAGTTTAGGTGGAGCATTGGTGGTTTTAGATGGTGGCGTAGGATGGTGTTGTGGTGGTGTAAGAAAAGAAGAAGAGATTAAAAGAGAGTGAGAAGAAGTTGGCTGATGAATTGGTGAGCGAAAGAGACTCTTTGACTGTAACACTAGTCAAAATAGGTCAATAATAATCACATGTGATTATGCCAATCATGTAATGTGATTTTGTTAAACTAGTAATGTGATAAACTTACTATGTAGTTCATGATAAATTCTAATACAAATATGAACTTTCATACATACTTTATAAAGTATACGTCCATACGATTCCAAAAATATAGAGAACGTCTAAATCTGACTTCGCGTGAAGAAGTAATGATAAACCCTAACACTATAAATCTCTATAAAACGAGGAATTTAAAATAGACTTAGAATTAGCTATTGGAGTCTAAAAGAGAGTTGTAGTACTCATAAATACCTACGCGTGGATATAAAAAACGTTAAAAACGGAGTTCGTATGCAACAGTTACGACCTTCCGAAGATACAGCTGTCTAAGAGCGTCACACATGTCAGAAACCGTAATCTGACTGAGCTCACGACGTGAGCATAGATACTCACGACGTGAGGAGTCAAAACGTCACCATTAAAGGCTAGAACATGCATGGCAAGTCTACGGAGTGATAAGTCAAAACCTCACGACGTGCGCAAGGATTTCTCATGTCGTGAGGAGTCAAAGGGACACCATCCTACGCTAGGGGCCAAATGGCGGGTCTACGAAGTGAGCAGGATCGACCCCAAGGTTCCTTACACCTAACCTCTTCTTTCTCTCTCATTTGTGGAGGCCATTTGGCATCCCGAACCCAACGATCTCGAACTACTGACCGTTTCTAGTTAGATTACATAAAATCACGCTACTAAGGTGAGTTTCACGGCCCCACTTTTAATGTTTTTGGGGGAAAACGCATGCTAAGTATTATATATAAGTTAATATTATGTCTATATGATAGTATATTCGTATCAAGATAGATAGTTATATTAACCGGGATATAGTTATTTCGTATCTGAAAATATACAACTATCGTAAAGTTGTTAGTATGTTATTGTTATAGTAGTATACTAATGTAGATCTTGGGTTATACTTAGGATTCTATATATATATATATATATATATATATATATATATATATATATATATATATATATATATATATGTTGTGTGCGATATAGTTCCAGAGTTATACTCGGAAGTTCTATATTCTAATTGATAAGTATGTTGTTATTATTGGTTTTATGTCAAGATAAAACCAGGTATGTTATATGTTGTTATTATAGGATTTATGTCAAGATAAAACCTCGTATGTTACATGTTGTTATCATTAGTTTTATGTTAAGATAAAACCTGGTTTTACCTCAATTTATAGCTGTTGTACTACCTAAAGTATTATGAACTTAGGAGAAATGTTTAAAAGCATAGTCTAGTAACTTAGGCTTTTAGACACGAAAATGCTTTTGTTGTTAGAGCTATAGGAAGCCAATAAAGTCTACATGAGTTATTGTATTCATCAACTAAGATTGGGGATCTTAGTAGAAATCCTCTAACCTGTAACCGTTAATCCTGTGCGAGCGAGGAAGTCGTGTATGAATAAGATACGGGTTGACAACCCCACTCGTGGTTGCTAGCTACAACCAAACTTAAGCGAGTGACGAACTGTGCTTTTGCTTGTTTATCGTTCCGACGTTGATGAAGCGTGTGGAACTTATCTTAAGATGCGAAACTTGTAGCATCAAGCAGAGGTTTGAAACTAGTCATACAGCCGCGGTTACGGACTAATGGTATCAAATTGTTAGAAGCATTATACTTTGTCGTTATACAAGTATTAATGTTAAGTATAAGTTTCTCAAACACTTATACTCTAAGTACAAGAAACTGGTAGGTATACTACTGGTATATTAAGTAGACAACTATACCTAGCCTACATACTCGTATAAAATTGAAATAAGATTTATATGTAGCCGTTTTTACTTGTATAGAATTGAAATAAGATTTATACGTAGCTGTTTTTACTCATATAATTTTGAAATAAGATTTATATGTAGCAACCTTCGTTTGTATGGAATTGCAAACACCTATATGCATAGTATATGAAACTTATAGGTATACTACTAAGTAAACCATTATACCTAGGATCTATATATACTATATAGAAACAAGTATGAGTCAGAATAATATTTTCAAACTATGTTCTATACTTTTTGGACTCGGAAAGAGTACTATTTTTACTCAGAGTCAAAACATGTGAGTTCACCAACTTTATGTTGACGTATTTTCAAAATGCATGTGTTTTCAGGAACTTGATAAGCTGGAATAATATAACTTTCTATTATCAATAAAGGTACGTAGTTTACAATAATTTGGTTGTACTGTTCAATATATATTTGATAACTATGATACAAGGAATGACGTTGCACCGCCCGGTGTTTCCGCCGACAGGTCGGGGTGTGACATTGTCGCTTATATTTATAGTTAATACACACACACACAACCCACATAAGACCATACCTCCAACTCATGGTGTACCTTCTGGTGAGACTTGCACATAAAGAAGGAGAGGAAAGAAGAATAAAAAGACGTGGGGAAGAAGCACAAGGCAAATAAATCTGGTCATTTTTGCCTCTTGGGTAATATGTGGGCCCCATATGGGGTTATACCCCCATTAAATGCCCAAAACACACAAAACCGGGTACATTGGGATCCGTGCATCGAGAAGTTTTTTTTGAAAGTACCGTTTGATAGAGTTTAATGTAAGGATTCCAGAACATCAAACGGATTAGTTTTTGGAGTTACAGATCTCCGGGAAATTGCGTTTGAAGTTTAGCATCTTAACGACTCGCGGTGTCCGTTTTCGCGACTTTTGTAAATATTTTTGTAAAAATTATTTCTAGGGTGAAATTAAATAATAGACTATAACTTGAGTCCAAAAACGCTCTCGAAAATCCTGTCGGTAAAGCGTAAGTACCTCAACGGATAGATTCGGTTTTACGCGATTAAAGAAAACCAGTATTTTACTGTCTGTTTTCTTAAAACTGTCGTATCTTTTGTATATGAACTCCGTTTTGGACGTTCTTTATATTTTCGGAAACAGTGGAACATGTACTATAATATTTTAATGTTCGTTTTGCTTAAAACTGCTTAATGTAAAATTTCAGTTTTTCAAACGCATTAATTAGCGTTGCTTTTTAAGCTGTTTGATTTAGTTGACCGTTTATGTAACGCTTGTTCCAAGTGTAAGTCCCTAAACTGTGGATCTTATGTGATATCAATCTTAATTGCTTAGAGAATGCAGAATGTTAATCAAGCAATGATTCAAGAGCACACAAAATAACTTCAAATGCACACGGTGTATTATCAATAAATCGTCTGGTACAAGAGAATACTTTCACAGCCAATTCCTAATGAACGAACAACTCTAAACCTCACACGGCTAAACATATATATATGAATATAATACAAATCCTATTAAGACCAAAGCCCATGTATGACCGAAATCACTAGGTGATTTCGGTCCATCCAACCGAGAACACATACAAACCCATTTGCACAAATACATCTAAGCCCAAATACAATAATTAACAATAAGCCAAACATAAACCATTTAAATATGACCCAAAAATCTCCCCCTTGGATTATTGCTGGCTATTGATGACTAACTTCGAGGCTTCTCCACGAGATGCACGTCTTCCTGATCAAATGCCCCAGCCCACAACTTCTGTTCAATTATGGTAGCAACCATTCCGGTGAATTCTTTTACGGATGATTCAAACAATTCATTCTCAAAAATTATTTGAAAGCTTGACAAAGTTCGGATATCACGTTCACAAAACTTCAACAAGTCTTTGGGGTCGACAATGCGATACAGGCTCCTCTTTAGCTTGATGACCACTGTTGCGGTAGCCTTATCATAAACCCAGAATTGCATTGAGTCCAAAGTGCCTTCTGGTAAACGTTTGGGAAGCGGAATCCTTTGAGCTTTCTTTGTAGGCGGCCACATAACATTCACCATGGTTTTATTAGTGCGAGGATCAATGACACCCTTGGCCTTTTTCGTAAATGACGAATCAGTCTTCATGCCTTCAAAGTTATTTTTAGCTTTATCCTCAAGAAGCTGTTAAAAGACTAGGTTGTGGGATCATTGGTTGGATTGTGGAAAGGAGCGTGAACAAGTTCAGAAAGATCAACTTTTGTCCAGGACAGAAAGTCGACACTCTTCTTATAATACTTAATTCGTCCGCTCTTACGCTTTACGACCCACATTTTCTTATCAGCTTCATATCCCCACATACGAATGCCAGAGCGGTCCCCATATTTATCTGTAAACTTCTTCCCAGTCTCCTTGAGAAACATCTCAGGGTGATCACCTGGAGCATTTTGGTCTGAATGCTTCATCACTAGCATCTTCCCTTTCAGCTGATCAATCCTGATTTGTTTCTCTCTTTTTTCTTGACCAGAGGAAGGACCAGAAGATAAAAATATGTCAAGAACTGCATCTAGAGTAGGTCTTACAACTCTTTCACTTGCAGGTTGAGAAGGTGGACTGACTGGACCAGAACTAGAAGCTGAAATCTTTTTTCCTTCAGCGCTTAAAGGTTGAAAATCATCACCAAACTTTAGATGTAAGCGATGTTTCAGGTCAAAGAATAAAGCAATTAGACCACCAAGATTTGCTTGAAGTTCTGAAATCTTTGCATCTTTAATGAAGTTCTCCTTTTCAAGATCACTGATTCTACTGTCTTGCTTTCTAATAATCAAATCCTTTTCTGTTGAGCTCTATTCCAAAACAAAAACTCTGTTCTGAAGCAGATCAACATCCACAAATTCACACTTAGGTAGCTTGCTTTTTCCTTTTTGAAATATCCAGTTCAGGGGCTTCAAAGAAGCTTCCAGAAGGTTTAGCACCTTCAGAAGGCAAAACTATTTCTTCAATAATAGGGATTTGAAAGTCCCGATCCATAGGAGTAGACTCAGGTAACAGGCTTGAAATTTCTTGAATCACTAGAATGGACTCAGTGACAGGGCTTGGTATGCTTTGAGCCATAGAACCAGGCTCAATCGTTGAAAATTCCTTTTGGACTTGCTCTGAGATAAGCACTCCAGGCCTTGGATCTCTTCTCTTTCTTTTAATCTGGAGAAGGACGTGAGTTGAATCTTCTTGATCACTCTCAGATGGAGGTTCAGTTATAACAGGCAGTGCTTGGGGAGGCTTCCTCGCAGTTCGCTGAAGTTCTGCAATAAGAGTATCCATCTGTTCAGGGGTTGGATCGTTTGATTGTTTGAAAATGTTTATCTCTTTCTCTGTCTCAACTGGAGATATCACAACCTCATTGACTGGCTCCTTTGATGGTACAAACATACGAAAATCCATACATTCATCATCATCATCAGCATCATCATCATCATCATCATCATCATCATCATCATCATTAACATCATCATCATTATCATCAGAAATTTCAACCTCTTCAAATGCAAATTGAAATTTTGGTTTAGGTGCTACGTGTTCCTCATCAACCTCAGCATTAATGGAACTAGCAGCAGGAGTATCTTCAACTTCAGCAAACTTAACCAACTCCTTCAATTCTTGATAAACGACCTTGGTTTCTTTTCTTGATTGTTTCATGAGCCCAAAGGTGTTGGAACCCAAGGCTTTCATATCCAAAGTGTCAGATGACCTCTCAAGTTGGGGATATTTTTCATTGAAGATCATTTCAAGGAACCTGGGATACATCAAAAACAGGTCATTCTTCTTCCCCTGAAGGTTGCTTTTCATTTCTTCAAAGAAAAACCTTGAAATGTTGTAATTCCAGTCCATTGCTAGAGCAACAATGGCTGAGGTCGCAGCCTGACTAATTTCATCCGATCCTCCCTTCCTTCCACAAATACAAATTACAAAGCAGTGTGCCAGAAACCTCCAAAAGGTGGCAGCTCCTTCTTCATGGTAGGAGGATAGGTTCCTTCATAGCACATTTTCTCAAGGGCTCCCATCACTTGATCGGCAGAATACTCAATTCGAAATGCAGGAGCATCACCAAACTCAAGCACTTCTCGGATAACTTGCCCGGAAACAATTACTGGAGTTCCCTTCACCATTGATTCAATAGCACCAGCTTCATCTGCTCCCTGCTTATTGATTGGGGCATTCTTCCAGAACTCAGTAATCACGTTCCTATAGATGACTGGATTAGAACACAAAGAGTGGGAAATCTTGAAATTATTCAAACCCACGATCATGGATTTGAATTCACTGTGCACCGCAGGTGGATCCAAGAGATATCCAACAATATTGTGAGAGTCTACAAATTTCAATTGATCCGCCATTTAACTGGACCAAACGAATCAAGTAAGAATAATAAATATTAAAATTAAAATTTCATTTTTCTCAAAAAGTTTAATGTTTTGTCAATATTGTCGATTTCGATCAAAGTAAGTCGATTTCAGTCAAAATGACGATTTCGGTCAAATTTTGTTGATTTTGATGCGTTTATTTGGTTTTCGGTTGAATTTAATTGATTTCGGTTGGACTTAATTGTTTCGGTTGGACCCGGGTCAAGTTCGATCGATTTCGGTCAGATCTGGGTCAAACCGAAAAGCCCGAGAAAAAAACCCGACGATTCATATATTGAACTCTTTGACAGTTCCGCTGGAAACTACCATCAGCCACGCCGAAAACCCCATTAAACACCTGCAAACACCTCAAAACAACATAAAACTGGAAGCATGATATCTGAAATCTATATACCTAGAGAAGATTGGAAGAAATCAAAAGAGATTTGACGATTTTAAGCTGAAAATGAAGCGATGAACAAGTGACTTTGGCTTAGGGTTTTGAGAGAAAAGGAAAACTGAATTCAGTGGTGGTGAGGAACAAATGAAACACAAAATCCCTTTTAAACCCTAAATCAACAAATAATTGGTTCTCAGACCTTTGGGCTACCAAAATCAATGGGCCTCAAAATAAAACAATTCAACAAAAATTAAATTTATTTCCATGATTCATTTCTTAGATTGAAATTAAAATAAATTAAAAATGAAATTTCAAGCTTAAAATTTTAAATGAATGTAAATTAAAAATAAAAAAGAAAAGTAAAAATAAACTTAGCACACAATAGAAATAACTAAGAAATAAAAATAAAATTAAAAATACACTCAAAATAAAATATTTTTGACAAAGAAATAAAAACAGAAATAAACATATTTTGGATTTTTTTTTTCAAATTTTATGATTTTTGTTTGATTTTTTTAATTCTCCCCCTAAATTTGTGCATAGAGGAAAAATATGAACAAATTTAATAAGAAAACAAAAATAAAAAACAAAATTTAAAACTTTTTGGGATCAAAGATGTCAAGCAATTCAATATCGTTTATCAGCACACACTTGCATGTTTAGCTCTGGTCAATCACCAATATTGTGGTCTACTTAAACACGAAGGATGTTGACAAGTTGGATAGATTATAAATGACAAGACATTATGATTATATTCCTAAATAGACCATTTTGCTGACGACGACCAAGGATATTGTTGTCCACTTAAATTCAGCAGCGAGATCTACAACCAACCTTTAATCATGAACCAATTCAATTTTAAGCTCACTAGAACATGTTCCCCAGTTCACGACATACCCTAGCAATCAAGGAATTCCAAAGAGCTCTTTACTTTAGGTGAGTGTTCAATTATTTGAGAGAGAAGATAGATATAGAGATGCATATGTTGTATCCCAGGTCGGATCTCTTTCAATCACGCAGAGGGGACAACATATGACTAACATAGATAGAGGGTTAGAGAGATAAAAAGGTGCATATGTTGTGTCCCAGGTCAGATCTTCCGATCACGCAAAGGGGACAACATATGACTGACATAGATAGATAGAAAGATGCATAGAAATAAAGATGCATATGTTGCGTCCCGGGTCGGATCTTCCGATCACGCAAAGGGGGCAACATATGACTGACATAGAGGATAAGAAAGAAAAACAATTTCACACAGACCTACCTTATCAGAACCACCCAGTCACCCTATCAGTACCAGAATTAAGGACATAAGTTTGTACATCGAAGAAGTGTTGAGCCACAGTTCTAGATGATAAGTAACTTTAATATATCTCGTAGGCTTCCTTGTTTATCTCACTGCTCAATCTATCCAAGCATCGTATGGTCAGTTCAAATGTAACTATCTAAGTCCAGATGAGTTAACATTGTCAAGTCCTTTCATTGTCAACAGTGTCTAGTCCTTTCATTTTGAATCTTTCGTGCCTACCAGCACACTGAACACAGAGTCTAAACAATTTAGTTTTAGTGCCTTACACGTATTTCAGATTGCCCTTTAACACTAAACTTCATATCACTTCCCAAGAACACTTACGAAAGAAGACATATATTTGGAATTTTTGATTTTATGATTTTTATGAAATTTTTTAATTTATAATTTTTTTTTATTTCTCCCCCTAAATTTGTACATAGGGAAGAAATGAAATAAAATAAATGCACAAATTTAAACACAAAAATAAAAAATTTAATCTTCGAAACGAATCATTATTAGAAAACCCACAAGCACATCGAAACGAGCTTTATTGAAAGGTTTGGTGAACAAATCTGCCACATTGTTATCGGTGTGAATTTGTTCCAAACGAATGAGCTTACGCTCATAACAGTCTCGAATAAAATGAACTTTAATGTCGATGTTCTTGGTTTTTAAATGTTGAACGGGATTTTTGGAAATTTGAATGGCCACATCATTATCACAAAAAATGGGGGTGTCAAGAAAGTTCAAATAGTAATCCAGCAATTGGTGTTGAATCCAGATAACCTGAGAGCAGCAGGCTGAGGCGGCAACATATTCAGCCTCAGCCGTTAAGTTCGACACCGTTTGTTGTTTCTTGCATTGCCATGACACCAATCGGTCCCCTAAGAACTGACATCCACCCGATGTAGATTTCCTATCAAGATCACAACCTCCATAGTTGCTGTCAGCAAAAGCATATAAATCGAAATTGGGATTTTTAGGATACCAAAGACCCAATTTAGGGCAACCTTTAAGGTACCTAAAAATGCTTTTAACCAGAATTAAATGGGAAAGTTCAGGATTAGCCTAATAACGAGCGCATTGACAAATGGAAAACATGATGTCAGGTCTACTGGCAGTCAGATACATCAGAGATCCGATCATGGATCGATATTCAGTTTGATCTACGGATTGTCCATCTGGATCTGGAGTCAACAATGGTCTTTCTACCATTGGAGTGGAAGCAATTTTTGAATCTTTAAAACCAAACTTTTCTAGCATGTCTTCCACATATTTTCCTTGATGTAATAAAATTCCAGCCGAATCCTGTCGAATTTGTAACCCTAGAAACATTATCATTTCACCCAGCGAGCTCATCTCAAATCTTTTCTTCATTACATCCTCAAACTCTTTACGTAGCTCTGTGATGGTCGACACGAAAATGATGTCGTCTATGTAGATTTGTACGACAATCAAATCTACATCCACTTTCTTGATGAATAAAGTCTGATCGATCGTTCCCTTTGTGTACCCGTGCTCAAGCAGATGTTCAGTTAGTGATGAAGTGATGAATCAAGAATATATCAGAGAAATGATCAAATGAACAAGGAGAGTAAATATAATCTGGTTTTCAGCTCGTATTATGCTTCCAATTCTTAGAGAGAGAAAGTAGACAAGTTATACTCAGACTCTTATCTAACTCTAAGTAAAGTCCCTATTTATAGGAGACGTGAAAGCATACAAAAAATTACAAGGACTAAAACACTAAGCTTCGATACAAAATGCCTTGTAAAATAATATAACAAACTTCGACATATTACAACAAAACTTCGACCCTTACAATCTCCCCCTTTGTAATAATGTCGAATATCTCAACTTGAGAGAATTTGTGCAGCAAAAAGCATCACCCTTCGAATCTCTGTATACCATGACATAATCTTCTTTAACTCCTTCTTATCCCCTGGATTATTCTTTGAACAGTTATTCATACGAATAATAAAATTCGTATATTGGAATGTGGTATATCTTTCAACTTCTCCTGATTGAAATAAGAACCTTTTTGCTTTGTCGTTCTTGTCTTTTCCAGCAAACACCATTCCAAATGGTTTTAAGAAAATTTCCCCATCATCATATTTCTTCAACTCAGGTTGGGTCTTCGAAACATCCATAGGGACTTTCACTTCATTCCCCAATGATGTAGCCAACTCCACATCAGTCAAAGCCAAACACTCATAGTAATTATCTCTAAATATTTTGATGTGAGCAAGACCAAGTCTAAAAACTTCTGGATCTGTTCCTTGAAGATGCGAAGCATTCTTGTCTTTCAAAAGTAATGCAACTTATATAAGATCGTACAAGTTCATTAACGGAAAATCAGCTACTGAGAAATCACAAACTTTACTGTTCGCCCTTACTACATGATAACAAAGATTCTGTAAAGTATTTTCGAATAATACATCCTTCGTTATGCTGAGCACCTTCTTGATTTTCACCAAAGACCATATCTCCTCTAGCAATTTTCCAAGAACAGCATGAAACCTAAGTTTCATGTAGGTGTAATCATCATCATTATCAAACTTCTCTGCAATCTTGTGCTGAGCCATCATGAACATCATTTCGTTCACAGGGAAATCAAGTTGACTCATATCAGTGTTAGTAACCGCATAGCTTTGCTTGGGCTTTTTCTCGAAAGAATACATATGATTGTAAGCAACTTTTGCTTCAATAGTTTCGTAATTGTAATGCTTGCTTGGATCTCCCTTATTCATTTCAGGTGGATCATTTGCACGAAGTATCATAATAGTTTGAATCACCCTTTGTTTCTCCATTTCAGCTTCAACTTTTGCTTTCTTCTCTTCTTTTGATTTCTCAACAATAATCGTTTTCCCTTTGTCTTTATTCCCAGGAATTTCAACATCTTCCTTTGGTTTAGAACTACTTCCCTCTCCAGCAGAAGAATCAATCACTATGTGTCACACCCCCAAACCAAACGGCGGAAACGTCCGGGGGTGGAGGACTTCATTTGTAGTATCACAACACATACATTATAGTAATCAGAGTACAAACAACCATTGTATTTAAAAAGGATAAATATTTACATGTGTTTCAACATTTTATTCTGAAACTAAATAATTGTACAAAAGAAGAAGAAAAGACATAAATAGCTCCATCTTCTCAAAAGCTCGGGGTGTACCTGTCTACTGGTTCCCTGAGAATACAAGTAATTTGAAAAGAGAGTATCAACATAAAGTTGAGTGAGTGCATAAGTATTTATGTTTTGAAAGAATGTTTTCTATTTCATGAATATGTATACTGTTTCCAGAAAATCCTATATTTTCTGCAGTATATGAAAAGTAGTTTTAGTTGTATAAAACTGTTCTAATTGTAAACCAATGTTCTGTATTTGTAATCCTTTTGTAAACTTGTATCTGAGAGTATATCTGGTTTCACCAACTGTTATTGTAAACTGTAATGTATTACTGTAAACTGTATCTTGTAAACTAGTAATTTGAAAAAGTACATAAGTTCAGTTAATTATACACTAACGTATTGTTAATATCTTTTATTGAGTTATTATAACCATACTGACTAGATGGCCTGACCCAACGCTATGAGTGTGCTGAAAACATGTTGATAACAATTTGTCACTCACAGGCGTGTATACCTGACTGTAGCTAGCAGTCCGAGTGCGGGGTTGTCAATCTCAATATAGATCTAAACCTGTACTTCTTGACTCATAAAAGCATATAAACGTTACATGTATAATATTTATGAAAAGTCCAATCATTCTGAAATAAATGACTGATAGTATGTTCTTGAATTAGTATTCTTAACATGTATCTAAAAGAATGTATACACTTGACTAGTTTTGAATCAAACCATTGTTCTTGTAAAACAATGTATTCTAGTGTACTTGAATCGTGAATTAATGTTCTGTGAATCATAAATTATACCTATTATAATTTATAAGTACTTTCTGTATTGATACTTAGTATGAATGCAACCCCTTGCTCAACTTGTTACAAAGGGTAATTGAAACTAATTGAACAAACTTTTATACTTGTATACATATACAAATATATATAAGTAAAATTTAAATGACACTCGGACAAATAACTGATAATTGTAATCCCACATCCAAACAAGGAAAAGGAACCAAAGTGGGTTATCAGTCCTAAATCTTTTAAATCTTATTTATATAAATATATGTATACTAGTATGATTTTTGTGGAAAAATATAAGTTTTTAAAAACATTTAAAAGAAGTTTGATATTTTGAAATCCATTTTAGTGACTTGATGTCATTTTGAAACAATCATTTAAAAGTATTTGATTTAATGATAACTGAAATCCATTTTGATAAGATATTTTAAAATCACTTGTTTATAACACAAAATCTTTGTGTTAGACTTGTATCCCCCCCCCCCCTTAAAACAGTAAAAACTATGAAAATACGGGGGTATGAACTCCCTTGTTGTAAGTTATTCAAATGTAAGATCGGTGTAGGATGCTAAGTGTCAAGTGTAGTCTTCAACACAACAGATCCTATTAAGCATATAATGATACATATATGGATAATTAGTGTTTGTAACAACTAATTATGATAGAAAACCACTTTAGGGACTAGGAAACACTTGAATTTAAGTGTTACAATCACATGTGATTACTCTAAAGGGGTTTACGGTCACACAAGGTGTTCACGACCATGGAGTTTACGGCCAATGATGTTCATGGCCTAAGAAGATCTTGAGTGTACGAACGTAAACTCTTTGCGGCCCGAAGTGTTTGCAGTCCGAGGCGAATGAATTGTATGTGAAGTTTCTCGGTTTTTAAGCCTTTTTCTTCCAAATTCAATTGTAGATATTTTAAGGATTTTAGCAAATAAAGGTTATTTTCATAACCTAAATCAAAACCCAAACAATAAAAAGGACTTTAGTTGACCTTTGTTTAACTTTAGTTGACTATAGTTGACTTTACATATAGAAAAATAACGGGATGTTACACTATGCCTTTTGTAATTGGTTTTGAGATTGGCTTTGAAGTCACCACCATTGAACTTACTGACCCAGCTGTTGAAATAATTGGCTTTGATGTTGGAATTTTTGTTGAGAAAACTTTTCCAACAATCTTGACTTTTTCATGCGAAACTCCATCACCAACCTTTTCTTCTCCCCCTTGCACCCCTGTGACAACAGGCGGGGCATCTGTTGGTAAAAGACTTGAGATTCTTGACAATGGGGCCAATTGTTTATGAAGAACAACTTCAAATTGAACAAACTTCTGGGACAAAAATTCTGGAGTTATTAATGGAGAGGAACTGGACTTCGTGATTAAAGACTTCAACTCAGTCAACTGAGTAGTGAGCTCAGTTAAACTGTTCGATTCTTGAGTAGACAACTGAGTAAGTTGAGAGCTCATTGCTTCGTATAATTTCACGAACTTGGTGACCACATCAGCAATAACATAAACTTGCTGATTAAGAGAAGTATAATCACGTTGCACCACTGTAATTTCTTTGGCCATATCTTCTCGAAGCTCTTGAAGTTTGAGATTAACATCTTCTCGTACCTTTTTCACATCTTGAACGAACAACACATGTCGTTCTTTGGCCATACGTTTAAAGTCTTTCACTTCTCCCCCATAGTTCGACGATTGAGACTTAACTCGTAATTCATTATTTTTATCATTTTGATCTACCTTCTCCATTATTCGTGACTTAGGTGCTTGAATCAATCCAGAGCATTTAGTAAACATCCTGGCTTCAACAGCTTTGAGCATTCCATCAATTTCCATACTTGACACCGAATTACTTCCCCCCATATCAGCTTGAGATTGAATAATGGAATTCAACTTCTTGTTAAGAATCTTGAACTGCTTTATAGACATTAACATGTGATCTGGAAAATTTTCTTCCTCATCATCAAATTCAAGTTCCTTAAAAGTTCCTCCAAAAAGCTCCTTCGTCAGTATCAGTTTCAATTTCATCAACAACTTTGGGTGGATCAGTGGATTGGGAGGAGAAAAGTGTAGTAATTGGATGGTTGATAATATGTTCAAAAGTAGGGGAATTGCTTGTGGTGGAAACAGGTACAATATAAGGTGGTAATGAAACAGAAGTATCCATGGAAGATAATACAAGAATACCTTGGACTGATACTGAAATCTCTTTACACGAATCTCCTTCACCCATGTTGACATTTACATTCGTATCAGATACGTGTGTAGTGATGTCTGAAGTTTGAACCTCCTTAAGAACTGACTTGGTTAACGAAACTTCGGGTTGTATGACTTCAGTCTGCTCAGGAGTTGAAGTTGGTTTGATAAGATTATCTTTAGGAGTTTCAGGAACTTGCTCATCTTCGGAAGATTCTTTTTGAAGAATCAACTTCCTCTTTTTAATATTCATAGAAAGATTTTTCGCCATATCCTCAGCCATTCGTTTCTTGGAGGACGGAGTAACCGGAGCTTGAACTTCACAAATAACTACCCCTTGCCTTGTCACATGAGGTTTATGAACCATTGTTGGAGAAAAACTGAATGCCTTTCCTGAGGACTTTCGTGAACCACGAGATTTTTTCTTGATTCGTTTGTAAACTCCAGTTTTCGATGGAATTACTTCTTTTTCTTTCTCATCAACATGAAGCTCAACAGGTTTCGTCAAAACAATCGAAACTGCCTCCTCTGTCACAGACTTTTTCTTTGGAGATTTCTTTTCTTGAAGATCTTGCACCGGTTTTTTAGGAGTGGCCTTTGCATCCTTCTTTGAACGTCTTGACTTCTTAGAAGGACCAGCATCCTCCTTTGATAACAACTTTCCAGTTTCAATACTTGGATTAATGGACTTAGAATACTCCATTAATATTGAGTTGGCTGGATCAACACGTTTTAACATTGCATCAGGAATTCTAGCAATGTTTGGAAACTCCTCAGCATTATCTATAACCTCCTTTGGAAAGTGATACTTCAAGAACTTAGCTTTTTCTTCATCAGCTGGCACATCAATCCCTTCTTTGTCATAAACATAAACAAGAATTAAACTCCAATATCTTGCACACGAGATGCCTTGAACCACATTTATGTTCTCCACACTTTTCTGAAACTCCTTCCACAGTTGAGTAGAATAATCCACCGGAATATCATAATAAAGCCTAGCAACCATGGCATAGACCTCCATTCGACCTTTATCCAAGCCAACAGTGCGACCAGTCAAGCAGCGAAGAAAAATACCAAATAGAAAATTCCAAACACTTGGAAGGCCAAATTTCTTGAAATCACTAATCTTTGTGAGTGGGGGTTGATGACCCATCTCATTGAACATGTAAATAATTTGAGCAAAAGAAAGATCAGTGTAGGGTGGAGTATTGGGAATACCAAGAATTTGACAGAAAAGCTTCTTGGTAAGACGAAATTTCTTGTCATTCACCAAATTGAAGGTGATAACATCCATTGCTTTGCTATACGTTGCAGTAGATCCTGCTAATGAAAGCCAGGATAGTGGAACAGCAAAAGAATTCAACATAGCAGTAGACAAGACAAAGTTCTTCAAAGCCACAATCAACATCTTGAGTTCTTCAGGGTACAGAGAAACATCCCCCTCGACTTGATAGTTAGTGCTTTGAATCTTCATTAATGGTTGAGAAACAACTTCTTCAGTAGTGGAATTTGGATCAGCCGCCATTGATTAGCATTTTGAATCTTTGTAGAACAAGTAAAGATTTTTGAGACAAATTGGGGAGTTTTTTCTTTTGAAAGTGTAAACTGATAAAGAACCCTTGAATCCCCTTTTATATGTAACCCTGAAATTTGAATGTGAAGCGGGATCATCATTAAATGAGATCCGACGTGGCACCTTGAGAATCGCACCACTATTCCGAGAAAGTAGCCATGCGTAAAAAAGTACCCATCACATCTCCTTGACACCTGGAAAGAAGACAGAACTTCGTGTCAACCATTCGTCGGTCATACGTCACCAAGAAAGTAACGGTCACAAACCTTCGGCATGGAGGTAAGGCTCTTTCATCTTTGGGATTAAACACGAAGTCATTTGCCAGACTTTCGAAATCATCAGCCTGAGTTGGTAATACTCAGAACCTCAAGGAATTCGTGAGTGCAGTGTCCCAAAGAAATAAGATAAGAAGCAAACTAACGAAAAATTTGGATTCTGTGATGTCGAAAAATAAAATTTCGACACAAAAGCAGTAAAACCCCAGGAAAAGGTTGCTTCGTTAATTATCAAGAAAGATAATCAACAACTTGTGTATGTTCCCATGAATTACAATCGAATACTTGTAGAAAAGTATCGAAGGGCTTCTTTTTCAAGGCTTCGTGGGTGGCTAAAAAATTTCGTTACATATCAACCTAAACATAAGGTGAGTACTTGTAACCGAAATTTACCTGTATGACCAGTGTAGTTGGGGACAAGTATGATTTGGAAAAATATGTGTAGTGAGAAGGTATTGCAAATGAAACTCTCCCGGAAATCATATTCAAGAAAAAAATTGTTATCTAGATCCTGTTGGGTAACAAATATCGTGGGTTTCGACTATTTGATTAAAATCACTCAAAAGAATTGAATATGATTTGGAGTTTCGAAATTTGTGTACAGAAACAAATGTTTTGTTAAATCTGGAACAAAGTTCCCCGTCAATTCTTTAAAAGTTTAGAAAATTGGGTTTCACTTTCATCACGGTCTCATGATTCAAGATCATAAACACAGAATTTTGATATGCCTAAGTCATGATTGGTTTGATCAATGACCTCTTGGACATACGTCATTGTGTGTGAAATGTGTTAGAAATTTTGTGATGAAAAAGGATGTTGTACGAAATCAATTGTACCTCTGTTATGCTTGGACCAAACAGAAAACTCTTAACTCATTTGAGAAGAGTTAGGTAGCTCATGAAACTAATGTGAATGCAAGTCTGATTGGGAATAAATTTTCGTAATGAAAAATTTCATTAAGGCTTTCGAAAATCACACATTGAGTCAATGAAGGCTTGGGTCGACATGCAGCAGCATGCTTCTAGGGACATTCTAACTAGTACAAAGTTGTCGAAATTTTTACCTTCCCCTAGAAATGCAAGCATGACACTTGAAAAACTTTCGTGAAATCCGCACTAAGAAAGAAAAGACAAAGTGCAAAATAACAAAAATCTTTTTGGTATTTTATGTTTTTAAAAAGAATGAAAATATTTTTGTGTTTTTAAGTTTTTCAAAAATGAAAACAATTAACAAAAGAAAATATTTTTGGAATTTTTGATTTTTCGAAAAAGAATACAAACAAACGAAAATATTTTTTGTTTTTCCAATTTTTCAAAATTAACGAAAATTTAAGAAAGTATAACCAAACTAACGAAACTTTCAATATTTAACGAAAATTTAAGAAAGCATAACCAAACTAACGAAACTTGCAAAATTAACGAAAATTTAAGAAAGCGTAACCAAACTAATGAAACTTGGCTTTCCCAAATGTTGAAAACGAAGCGTGCCGAAGCGCTGAACGTGAACAGTAACCTCTAAATGGTTAATACTGTCAGCCTCTGAATGAAACAGTTTAGCCTCTGAATCGACACTTTTGCACAACACTTCATTGTTATTTTTTCGAATTTAGTCCTGGAACAGAATTTGCTTCGATAATCCCCAATCCTGTCAAAATTCGAACAAATGATTTTTCGTCCAATGCTTTTGTAAAAATATCAGCAACCTGATCAGTTGTTTTCACAAAATGAACTTCATTGTTTCCATCTTCCACATGATCTTTAATAAAATGATAACGAAGTGCAATATGTTTGGTTTTCAAATGTTGTACTGGATTATGACAAATGCGTATAGCACTTTGTGAATCACAATACAGTGGAATCTTTTTCATATTAATGGCATAATCACGCAATTGACTCTGGATCCAAATGATTTGCGAAGTGCAAGCAGTAGCTGCAACATATTCAGCTTCAGCAGTAGAAATTGAAACACACGTTTGTTTTTTCGACTGCCAACTGACTAACTTTCCATCCAAGAATTGACATCCACCACTTGTACTCTTTCGATCCAGTGTACATCCTCCCAGATCTGCATCTGAGAACGCCTGAATAAAAAATCCTGATTTCGCAGGATACCATAATCCTAACGAAGTTGTTCCCTTGAGATAACGAAAAATGTTTTTCACTGCAGTCATGTGTGGTTCTCTTGGATTTGCTTGATACCTAGCACAGTTACATACAGAAAACATGATATCAGGTCTACTTGCAGTAAGATAAAGCAATGAACCTATCATGTTCCTGTATAAAGTAAGATCAACCGCAGGTGTTTCTAACGAAGGATTTAGCCTCGTTCCAACCGCCATTGGTACTCTTAACTTCGTGCTGTTTGTCATTCCAAAATTTTCGAGCAAATTCTTAGTATATTTTTCCTGATTGATGAAAATTCCTTCTCTGCTTTGATGAATGTTTAAACCCAGAAAATTATTGATTTTACCCATCATGCTCATTTCGAATTGGCTTTTCATCAAATTTTCGAATTCACTAGACAAAGCAGGGTCAATCGAGCCAAAAATAATGTCATCGACATAAATTTGAACAAGCATTAGATGATTCCCAACTTTCTTTCGAAATAATGTGGGGTCAACTGATCCTTGTTTAAATTTCGATTGTTTTAAGAAACTGATAAGAGTTGCATACCATGCTCTTGGTGCTTGTTTTAACCCATATACTACTTTATCTAAATTATACACATGATTAGGATATTCTTTATTCACGAAACCTGGGGGTTGTTCCACATACACAGTTTCTTCCAGCTCTCCATTCAAAAATGCACACTTCACATCCACTTGATAGACATCAAAGTCTTTGTGAGCTGCGTAAGCCAAGAATATTCGAACAGAGTCGAGTCTTGCGACAGAGCAAAAGTTTCTTCATAATCTATACCTTCTTGTTGCGAATATCCTTTAACAACTAATCGTGCTTTATTTCGAACTATATTTCCATCCTTGTCGGTTTTATTTTTGAAAATCCATTTTAATCCGACAATCGAAATATTTTCAGGTTTAGGAATTAACCTTCAAACCTTGTTTCTCTCGAACTCAGCCAGTTCAGATTGCATTGCAACAACCCAATCAGAGTGTTCCATTGCAACCTTAACAATATTTGGTTCAATTTTCGAGATGAAAACATTAAACATGCAAAATTCTTGTCGAGCATTCAGTACCTCATTCTTTGCACGAATTTGAGCTCTTGTCAAAACCCCATCTTGTGGATTTCCAATGACTTCCTCTTTCGGATGATTGCGTGTCCACTTTTCCAATGGTGGATATGCTGGATCAAAGTCTAAAGGTGCATCTTCATACATCTCTCCATTTTCGGATCCTGCAACAGAAAAATTATCATTTAGTTCATGGAATTCATCATTTTCAACAAGATTTAAGGTTTCTGTATCATTATGCTCCCCCTGAACATAATTATCATTTTGATACTCCCCCTCGAAACCATCATTCATACTGCTCTTCTCCCCCTCAAAAGGATGCTCCCTCTCACAGTTGAAGGTGTATTCAAGTGTTCCCCCTCCACTTGAGCATCTAGCATACTTTCACCATTAGCAGTTGAATCTGATGTGATTTCCGAATCATCAGAATGTTTCGAAGATTCAGGAGTTTGATTATCAGTAGCATGTACTTCAGCATCAACAGCCCTGTCTGGAACACCAAAAATTAAATCATAATCAAAGTAAGATGAATTAGATTCTTCAGTTTCATCAGTTGATTCATTAAGAATTGGTTTTTGTTCAAATTGTTTTTCAACTTGTTTCACGATGTAATCATCAAAAGTTAGATTAAACGTTTCTTCTACTTTACGAGTTCGTTTATTTAACACTCTGTATGCAACCGAATTTGTCGAATATCCCAAAAATATTCCTTCATTGGCCTTAGCTTGAAATTTCGAAAGATTATCTTTGAGATTCATTATAAAACACCTACAACCAAAAACATGAAAGAATTTGACATTAGGTTTTCGGTTATTGATGATTTCATACGGAGTTATATTGAAACGACGATGAATGGAAAGATCTATTCTGAGTGAAACATGCTGTCGAAACTCCTTCTGCCCATAGATATTGAGGAAGATTCGCATATGTCAAGATAGTTCTTGCTGCTTCACAAAGTGACCTATTCCTCCTTTCAACCACACCATTTTGCTGAGGTGAATAGGGCGAAGAAAAGTTATGTGAAATTCCTTTTTCCGTTAAGTATGAATCCAACACATTCTTCTTAAACTCAGAACCATTATCACTTTTGATTTTTCAAACGTTCTTCTTTAGACTCAACTCAATTTTCTTGATAAATTTGATCATTGTTTGGGCGACTTCAGATTTTAACCTGAGAAAATACACCCAAGTGAATCGTGAAAAATCATCAACTATAACCAAAATGTACCGTTTCTTGTTGAGAGTTTCAACAGTTGATGGTCCACAAAGGTCAATATGAAGAAGTTCCAATGGTTCAACAATTTTCGAATCTATGACAATTGGATGTCCTTTGCGATGCTGTTTTCCTTGTTCACAAGCTACACACAAAGTATCATTATCAAACTTTAGTACAGGTAAACCTCGAACAAGATCATCAATCACCAACTTATTCAAATTTTGAAAATTTAAATGTGATAAACGTCGATGCTATAGCCAGCTGACATCTGATGTAGTTTTCGAAAGTAAACACACTGAGGGTTTGCCGATGATTGGTTTGATATCAAGAGTAAACATGTCACCATGTCGTTTGGATTTGAGAAAAGCTTCGTTAGTTTCAACATTCGAAATGATGTTGCCTGCTTCCTTAAACACCACTTCATTGTCAGTGCCCACAACAAGTTGTGAAACACTTATCAAATTATGTTGAACACCTTCGAGATATGCAACTCTCTTAACAGGGAACTTCCCATTTGTGACTTTACGATATCCTTTCACCTGACACTTGTGATTGTTTTCAAACTTCACTACTCCTGCATTCTCCAAACTTCGATAATCACGTAAATTCTCCTTCTTGCCAGTCATGTGACGAGAGAAACTACAACCACTGTACCATTTATCATCATATTGCTCGTCACATAGAACCTGCAATTAATGAAAGAATTTAGGTACCCAAGGGTGTTTGGGTCCTTGGTTATTAGCTTTGAAAACCGAGTGAAATGAAGAACCTAAAACCCAATTACAAACTTTTGATTTGAAAGTGTCAATTAAGTCAACATCATTAGGTAAAGGAGCAGAAACATAAGTTTTCGAAGGTTTAGATTTTTCACTGAGATTCGCCTTTTTGTTCTCAGTTTGTTTTGCAACTGGTTTATCTTTCGAAACTCGTTTCCATGTTTTCACAGGAATATTCGAGTCTTTGGAAGAGGAACTTCCGTTGGAAGAATCATTCAAATATTTCTCATATGCTTCGTGAATTTGTTGTTGGGAATACTTACGAGATTGAAACATCTTCCCGTGTCCTTCAAGCCAATGATCGATATTATTCACATTTGACGAACCCTTTGTGTATGACACTTTAGAATTCTTCTTCCTAGAAGGATTTGGAAAATTTGGTTCTTGTGGTATAAACTTTGCAGTTTTTGAGGATTTATCATACACAACTGTTTGATGGTTTGCAAACTTTCGAACATTTTCAGATTTTCGATCATCCTCAAATTTTCGAACATTCTCAAATTTTCTAACATTCTCTGATTTTCGAACATTCTCAAATTTTCTAATGTTCTCAAATTTTCGAACATTTTCAAATTTTGGAACATTTTCAAATTTTCGAATATTTTCAAATCGATGAGAATTATCGAAATGTCGACTTGCTGTATTTGAATAAAATCGATTTGGATTGTTTGTTGGCTTTGAAAACATTGGTTGGCTTTGAAAATTCTGTTGTTTATCATTTCTTGTAAAAGTTTTTGTTTTTGAAAACTTCACAGAATCATTTTGAGAATCCGACGAAATTGGTTGAGCGGGATTTTCCTTTTTATTCGAAAGTTTTGAAAACTTATTTTGTACAGGTTTGGACAACTCATTTTCAAACACTTTCTTGGTCGGAGTTTTTGATTCCTTTTCATTAGACACAACTTGCCAAAAAAAATTCTTTCTTGCCTGTCTTTTCGAAATTCCATGTTCCTTTGAAAATTTTCAACACGATCCTTAAATCCGTTTGAATTAAGTTTCACATTCTCATTTATTTCTTTAATTTTTTGTTTCAAACATTCTTTTGCATTTGCTTGTGTTTCAATCCATTTTCGTTGTGGTTTTTATCTTTGAAAGACATATGAATTCTTTGTTAGATTATTTTTGACAGTGCTTTGATTTGAAAAGAATCCTTCGTCTGATGTTTTCTTGTTGTCATCTTCGACCATTTTAGTGAACTCTAGTTTGATGTTTTCAACATTTCCAGTAGTGACAAACACTTGATTTCGAAATACAACATCATCTGTACACTTGAAATTTCGATACACCACTTGATTTGTTTCCAAATAATGAGCTCCTTTTTCAGAAAAAACTTTGTCGAAATTCTCAGTGTCTCCAAACACTTGATCAACAACAATTCATGGAATGGTTGTTTCGTTTGAAACAGGCTTTTCAGGCTTAGATTTGTTCGAAACTTGTTCTTCGTCCTCATCATCACTACTATCCGTTTGACTATCTCTGACACTCACATTTTCGAAATCAAAACCTTTCGAAGTTGAGGGTTTGTCAGTGGCAACCTTAACCAACGAATCATTACATTTTTCTTTTCCTTTAGACTTAGATGTGACATTAACGACAAACAACTGTGAACAATTAACACTTTCCTCTTCCTCAATTTCACTGATTTCGCTAAAACTATCAGAATTATCATCGACATCAGCGAAATTAGATTGAGAGTCAAGTTTCGAATTCTCAGTTCTTTTCAAAATTTTGATTTGCTCATTTTTGGTTAAGGTATCATTCACAATGTCAACAAGTTCATCAGCATTCAAATATTCGTCTATCTTAACAATACCACAAGCAAATCGATTATCAGGCACTTTATCGAATTCTGCTATGGTTTTCTCACAATTATAAGACAAGCTATCAATTTTCTCTCTTTCGAATGCTAGAAAAGGTAATAACTTCCTATGTTGTTCTTTGCTAATATCAGACGAATGATGCAAAGCAGTCAATTTTGCATATAAACGCTTTACAGAATTACAGTATATATTTCTTTGAGCTAACAACATTTTAACATCACTGCTTAGCGAATCCCTATCACACATGATATTTGTAATCTGCAATTCTAAAATCTCAATTTTTATTTTCTTGGCATCTAACTGCTTCTGTACTTCTATCAACTGAGAAGTTGATTTCTTAGCCTCGTTGTTAGCAGAGATAACCAAAGCATCAAAATAAGCAACAGTATCATCAAAAGCAATTAATTCAGAATCATATGCACTCATAGGAATATTAAAAGATTGAAGAATAGAATGTACCTTGGTGGTCATTGGTGATTTGTCAGAACTTTTAGTCATGAAGCAACGACATGTCACAGCTTCGTTAAATTCATCCTCAAATTTCGCAAACATGGTTCCATGCGTAGGATTACACATTTCTTCGTCATCTGATCCCGAAGACCATATCTGATATGTTCCTTCATTCTCATCATCAACCTCTCCCTTTGCCACCAGTGACATTCCTTTCGCCTTTGCCCTTACTTCTTCCAACCTCTCAACGTAATAGGCTTCGTCCTTCACCTTGTTTTTCTTCTCATCCTTTTTACGAAGTTGACAGTCACTAGCTATATGATTGGCTCCTTGGCAATAATGACAATCAATTCCTGAATCACCTTTAACCTTCTTCTCAAATTTTGTCTCTTCTTTCTCTACTTCCTTTTTCTCACTCTTCTTATTCTCTTCTCTTCCAGCCTTCGACAAAAATCTTCCTTTCACATCAACATTTTTCGACTTTGAATTGAACGGTTTCTTGAAAATATTATTGACTTTATTATTTGAATAAAAAGCAACAGCCTCATCATCCGAATTAACAATAAACCCTTCTTCATCAGAATTCTCTTCTTCAACCTGTTCTTTTTCTGAAACTTTCGAAACTAAAGCCAATGGTCCACCCAAGCTTAATTTCGATTCTTCAGCCATCTCATTTACCTTTCCTTCGTGAGTCTTTGGCAGATTATACAAATCATTCAATGATGATGTCTCGAAACTCTGTTGTGTCTTCACCATTAAAGTAACATTCCTCCATTCTTTTCGTAGACCCATGATGAACGTCAAATTGAATTCCATTGTCGTCCTTATAATGCCATGACGATGACATTTATAGATCAACTCATTCAGCCTATCATAGTAACATTCAATTGACTCACCATCTTTTTGCTTGAAATCTTTTAATTCAATCAAACAGTGCTTAACCGAATTTATTTTCGTCTTCTCGCTTCCTTGAAACTTTTCTTTGAGATTATTCCAGATTTCGTTTGCAGTTGTACAACTTCTGACATAGTTATACACAACTGGAGGGAATGCACTGCGTAACTACCTTATACATCGTTTTTCAAGTTTCATCATTCGATCAGTTTGAGCATCAACACTCGTAGTACCAGATGAAGATCCAATCGGTTGAAGATTTGTCGGAAGAATAACATTCCCAGAGATACATGACCAAAGCTCTTCATCGAGTCCATTCAAGTAGTCTTGCATACGATCAGACCACTAATCATAGTATTGCGGAATGAGAATAGGAATCTTAGTTGAAGATCCTAGCAGATGAGAGTATGAAGTCATTGAGTTTAAGTTGAAGTTCGCCATTGATGTACGGATTAAATTTTTCTGAGAAATCATAGAGAAATTGAAAGCAAATTGCTGAATTGAACAGAAAAATCAAGTACAACACTTGATTCAACAAATCAGTTGCAGAATCGAATCACAACTGAAGATCAAGAACACTTTTCACTTCAAAAGGTGCGGAAACTTTTTGAACCAAAATTTGATTCAAAAACCTTTTGAATCAGAGTGAAAATCAGATCGCAGATTATGATTCCTTCTCTGATACCAATTGATGAAGTGATGAATCGAGAATATATCAGAGAAATGATCAAATGAACAAAGAGAGTATATATAATCTGGTTTTCAGCTCGTATTATGCTTCTAATTCTTACAGAGAGAAAGTAGACAAGTTGTACTCAGACTCTTATCTAACTCTAAGTAAAGTCCCTATTTATAGGAGACGTGAAAGCATACAAAAAAATTACAAGGACTAAAACACTAAGCTTCGATACAAAATGCCTTGTAAAATAATATAACAAACTTCGACATATTACAACAAAACTTCGACCCTTACAGTTAGGGTAGCGTAACAAGCTCTGGGAGCCTGATGCAAACCATATAAAGCCTTGTCCAGTTTGTAGACATGATTTGGAAACTTTGGATTGACAAACCTTGGTGGTTGATCAACATAAATCTCCTCCTTCACGACTCCATACAAGAAGGCTGTAATGACATCCATCTGATAAACTGTAAACCCCATGTCGGAAGCATATGCTAGGAATATACAAATGGCTTCCAAACGTGCCACAATATCATACACTTCGGTGCAGTCAAGAACCTCTATCTTCATGAATCCACGAACGACCAAACGAGCTTTGTTGCGCACAATAACCCCGCCATCATCTTACTTATTTCTGAAAACCCAATGCGTATCCAAAGACCTTGCCCTTTGGTAGCTCTACCAACTTCCATACTTTCAACTTCTCAAACTGATTATGTTCTTCATGCATTACATCTACCCAACTCGGTTCATTTAGAGCCATGTCCACATTCTTTGGTTCAATTGGGGATATGAAGCACGAGTAGAGACACTCATTGACATCTTCGCTTTGACTTCTTGTCTGAACCCCGCTTTCTAGTGGACCAATAATGTTCTGGATTGAATGATCACGTTGAACTCTGGTTGGGATTGGATGGGTAATATCAATGACTGTGCCTGGAAGATTTGTGATGTTGTTTATTCTGCCCGCTTCCGAATCACCCCTTTAGACGATCTATAATCATGAGGAGTACTTGCCACAAATTCATTTGCGAACGGCTTTGGAAAGAGAAATTCCATGAAAGTTTGTGCGACAGTAACATTTTCCCTTGAGAGAATCTCAACTTCTTCGGGAGTAAGGGGAGCAGCTTCGGTGTCAGAACTGGAGTTTTGGATTGGTGAGGAAGGAGGTGTACTTGGTGTAGTTGCATCCATTTTAGGAGATTCAGGAATCATTACAGATGGTTTGAATGATCTAATGACAACATCTTCCTCATCATCTTCAACAACTACACTCGAACCTGATCATGTACCTGAAACATCATCTGAAAACACATTAAAAGACTTAAACAAATAAGTTTAATCAAATAACCAGTCTGGTCCAACTCGAGCGTCCGTCACATTTTCTTCCAGCCAACGCACATCGAATGAATCCACGATCTGTTTGGTGGATTTGTTGTAAACTCGATAAGCAGTGCGTCCAGCATATCCCACGAAATAGCAGTCATCAGCCTTTGCATTGAACTTAGGAGTTGATTCCAGGTGAAGTAGAATGTAGGGGCATCCAAAGATCCTGAAGTGAGCAACCGTTGGCTTGTAGCCATATATAATTTCATATGGAGTCTTCATTTGTTGTTTGTTGATCAGAATATAGTTCTGAACATAGCACACCGTGTTAATGGCTTCAACCCAGAAGAAGACCGGTAATTTAGAGTCACAAAGCATAGTCCTTGCTGCATCAATCAAAGTGCGATTTTGCCGCTCCGCTACACCATTTTGCTGAGGTGTCTTTAGCAGCACTATACTAACACAGTATACCTTTTTCGGAACAAAAATGATCCAGGATAGCATTCTTAAATTCTGTGCCATTATCACTTCGAATCCCCTTCACCTTCTCGTTGGTCTGATTTTCAATGAGCGCAATAAACCTTTTGATAAGTTCAATACTTTCACTCTTATTAGACAAGAAGAATACCCAGGTGAAACGTGAGTAATCATCGATTATAACCAGGCAATAAGAGTTTCTATTGATGCTCAGAACGTTCACGGGACCGAATAAATCCATATGATGTAGCTGGAGTGTTTTGTTGATTGTGTTGACCAGTTTAGGCTTGTGTGGTTTGCGATGATGTTTTCCTTGAGCACAGGCCACACATTTCTCAAAAGTGATGAAGTCCTTTATTGGAAGATCACGGACAATGTTATTCTTAGCAAGACGATTGAGTTTTTTAGCGTTTGCATGACCGAGAAGACGATGCTAGAGCATAGCATTGTGTAATGAGACCTTTGAAAATAGACATGTTACTTGTTTGGTAACATTGTGATTCATGTCGATGATGTATGCATTCCCTTCATGCTCAAATCTCACTAAAATCCAATCCTCTGGTATGATGATACCAAGCTTCAAAATTAAACACTCCTTGTTTGTGAAATAAGTTGAAAAGCCTTTTTCACAGATCTGAGAATCGCTCAGTAAAATGTGTTTCAACTCTGGAGCATAATTAACATTCTTAAAACTCAAAACTCTGTTAGTTAGCGTACCCTTCTAAGTGATTTTTCCTCCTTCTCCTCCCGCAAAGGAAACATGCCCTCCATTAATGTTCTGAATGTCATGCCATTGAGAGATGTCTCCTATCATGTGCCTGGAACAACCACTATCAACATACCAAGGTCTGATGATATTCCTCCATAGTTGTTCCTGCACAATGTGCGAGATTAGTTAAATTAGGGAACCCAGTCCATAGAGACACTAGGTTGACCATTTCCATCTACAAATTTAATTTCTTGGCATATCATATCCTTTGAGTCGAATAATGTACTTAATGAATTTAAAGGACGGTGAGGTGATTGGGCCGCAGGACTGTTGGGCACCCATCTATAATCAGGTTTAAGAATTTTATTACTGACATAGATGGGGGCTTTGACATTTGATTTTGAAGACTTTTTGTCCTTTGTGTTTGACCTTTTGTGTATCCATCTTTGGTTAGATGATGACCCATGAGATGACTTTGGTGACACCGATCTTAGTTTGACCAATTTCGGTTTCGCCAAAGTATCTCTTGAATTTTGTTTCAAAATCTTTTTGTCTTTATTTTCTTTGACAGTTTGATTTCTGTCTTTATTTGGGTAGTTTCTAACAATGTGTCCTGGTGTTCCACAGTGGAAACAAGTATGTTTCTTCACATAAGGGTTGTTACCGCTTGTTCCTGGTTGCGTGTGTAGATTGTGTCCACAAGTACACTTACAAATGGCAGTCTGTTTGACTTGTTTAGGTGGACTGTATTTACTAACAAGTCCATTAATATTGGAATTAACAACCACATCATCACACGCATTAGAAACAAAAGAAGCATCAGTTTTCAAAAAGATATTGTTTGAACAATCAACAGAATCAACGAAAATAGCAGTATCAATTTTCAAAACATCATTTTTAAAAGCATTGTCATTTTTTAAAACATAAACACTTTCTCCATCCTCTTTCCTGTCTTGCACTAGGGATTCATCTGCATATGAGGTAGAAACGTTAGTATCGTTCACCCTATCAGTATTTACTGTCTCAATAACAGTAGGTTTGCCATACTGCATGTGTGCTTCCCTTGCCATTTCTTCCTCAGTCAGAGGACTAAAACTGTAGTTATCATTGAATGGGGGAGGAACACTATCATAACCAAGACCTACATTCTTTTTACCTTGCCATCTAGTTTCTTTTTCAATCATTGTCTCAACTTTCTTACTTGACAAATCAAATTTTTTATAATTAAAATCTGCATTTTCAAACTTATTTTTTCAATGTGTCAAGATCGGCAGTTAGACTGGCAATCTTTTCTTGAGCATAGTCATAGTGTTCACATTTAATACTATATTCTTCCTAAAATTTTTTTAGGTCTTTGGTTTGGGCCTCTAATTTTTCTGTTAATGGTTTTTGGGCCTTTATGAGAGTCTATCCTTCATATTTAAGGTCCTCAGTTTCCCTAATTAATAAATTATTTTGATCACAATAATGTTTAATTTTATCAGTACATGCTTGAGAACAAGAAGTTTCAGTAACCTCTTTTGTGGCAGGTGTGGTAGAGACCATGAAGGCGAATTGCAGTTCCTCTCTTCTTCAACTTCTTCGACCTTTGAATTCTCACTGATCTGTGCCAAGTTTGCTGCTTCATGTCCTGTCAGATTCAATGCATGCATTTGATCCTCCCAGCTGAAACTTTGTGCCACCATTGCCAAGTTAGTTGTTTCATTGTTGGCTACAGCTCCTCTGTTGTTCCCTGCAGGCACCAGTGTCCTATCGGGATTCTTCCTAGTGTCTGGCTTGGTGCATTCATGAGCAAAATGACCTGGCTCGTGACAGTTGAAGCACCGAAGCTTGCTCTTGTTGAAACCCACATTCTTCTCCACGTTCATTCCCCAATTGTTCTTCCATGTGTGCTGAGTAAACTTATTTGCCCTGAACACAGCCATAGCTATTTGCCACGTGATGTACATCTCTTCCACATCCTCATGATGAATCTGATCCAGTTCTCCAACCATGTTTGGATGGGCCAAATCTCCTTCCAGGAGAGTGTTGTAACAATTCATAAACCCAGTCATTAAAGCCATGTTCTCTTCAGCTTCTTTTGGAATTGATGAAGTTTGAATTGTAGCTGTGGTTTCAGAACTTGAGCCAGAAGAACTTGAGGGTGCCAGATGTTGATGAGGCACAACAGGATGAGCAGAATATGGCCATCACATGCCTTTATCATCCATGTTACATGCCTTTATTATGGCCATCACTTCAGCAAGGGTAAGCTTTCTCAGATCTCTAGTCTTCTTGATCACTACCACATTCATGTCCCAGCTACGAGGGAGAGAATTCAGTAGCTTCTTGTTGATCTCTGAGCATGTTAGATCGATTCCAGTTGTACTTATCTCAGTAGTGAGAGTAATAAACCTTTGCAGTTGAACATCCAGAGACTCCCCCAGAACATGATTAATCAAGTTGAACCTCTGTCGAAGCATGTAACATCCCGACTCCTAGGTATAATAATTAATTAATCTACATTCATGATGTCAGAGCAACTTGAAGACTTGGATGCCCCAACTCGCCGAGTAGAGGAGTTAATAGCCACGTGATTTTTAGAGTCTACTCGACGAGTTGGAGGACCCCAACTCGACGAGTAGGTTCTAAGTGTGAAAACCCTAATTTTTAGGGTTTGTGTCCTATTTAAAGGACCTTAAGCCTTTATTTTCGCCTCCCTTATCATCTTAGAACTCTGAGAGAAACCCTAATCGAGCTATATCCTTGTGTGAGAGAAAGAGAGGCTAACACTTCATACTTTGGTGCATTTTTGGAGGAGGATTGAGGAGCAAAAGGCTTGGGACTAGAGGGAGCTCTTGGATCCGGTGTTCATTCATCCCTAGCTTTTGTTTTAAGGTAAAAAGTTACCACCTTGCTCATTGTTTCGTTAGATCTCTTTTCTAGGGAGTTTAGGGCCTTTTTCCATCCTTCTTTGAGTGCTAGAGTTATTTGAGCTTGCCATGGAGTTGAGACTTTAGATCTGGACAATAGGAGGTCCCTTGAGCCCAAAGGTCCAAGCTTTATCAAGCTAGTGGCAAGCCTTTATGCATTGAACCCTATATAGAGCTTGTTTTGGGATTTCGATCCCTAGATGCCATGCATGGACGTAAAGCTTGCAACTTTACGTAGTATTTCAGCCTTGGGAGGTTAGATCTAGAGTTTGGGACATTATTTCTGCTTAGAATCGAGTGAATGAGAATTGGTCAAAAGGGACTCGGCGAGAGCATGAGCCAACTCGTCGAGTCACCAAGGGTTTCCCCGATAGTCTGAACGCACTACAACTCGACGAGTTGATGAGACAACTCGACGAGTTGAGTTGGAGTTTTCCCGATTCTTCTGAGGACAGGAGGAACTCCACGAGTCACATAGGTTCACTCGCTGAGTTGGGGCAACAGGGACTGTTGACTCGAGTGTTGGCTTCCGTTGACTTTTAGGGTTCGGTCAATTTTGGACTTTGGAGACCATGGAGGGGTAAAATGGTCTTTTCACCCTTTTGAGACCTAGTAGAAGAGTTAGCTTGGTGGTTATTACAAATTGTTGATTCGAGATAGTTATATTATGTAGGCGGAGTCTAGACTGTTCGTGGGGTACTAGATCTACTTGCTTACTTACGAGGTGAGTCTTCTCACTATACTTACCCGAGTGGTAATATTGAGTGACCAGAGGGTCTTATCAGAGTATCGATGGAGGGTCTATTTGAGTTACTGACCGGAGGGTCTTAAGTGCTTATTCTGACTTATATGATATTATGCATTTTGTCTTTGTGATTTATGATGTATATTATCTGTGCCTTATTGAGTTAGGATCGGATGGTCCAAACCGAGTTTGTGAGACTGGAGGGTCTTCACTGAGTTATCGGACTGGAGGGTCCTACTCGAGCTGTGAGACTGGAGGGTCTTCCCTGAGACACATGACCGGAGGGTCCTTATCGAGATATAGCCATGAGAGGCTAATTATTTGTGCATGGTATTTTGAGGAACTCACTAAGCTTCGTGCTTACCGTGTTGTGTGATATGTATTTCAGGTAGTTCTAAGGATCGTGGGAAGGCGCCGACTTGATTGTACACACTTGTTCGAGATTATGTTTGAGGATTCTGGGTTACTATCAGTTGTTTTGTTGATATGTGTTTTTGACAAATGATACATTGTGGTTTTGAGAAAATGTGATATTGAGTTTTATGTGATTTAAAAATAAAAATTTTGTTTGAAAATTTACGGTGTTACAAGTTGGTATCATAGCCTTGGTTTGAGGGATTCGGATGTACTCTCGGGTATCTCTGGACTCAAACTGAGGATTTGAGAAAAGTTTTCTAAAAATAAATGATTTTTCTAAAAACGAGTAAGAGCGTTTAAGAGACAACAAGACGGAGCAGCGTTTACAATCAACCAGAGCCCGAATGGTGATTTCCCAAAATACCATTACTTGTTTGTATTATGAGATATTTATGAGATGTTAGAGTTGCATGCTAGAGGATAGGCTAGGTATTTCAGAATTTTGAGCTAGGGTTGTCTGATTCATGATACCTTAGCCTAGGGTATGCTACTAATTGATCTTATCTGCTATTTGCTCTGTGTGTGTACTGAGTAGGGGAAACATAGCAGAAATCTTTTAGAGAGAGTTTTAGTAATCTATGAGAGATACCAAGATGAGCATTGAGGTACCTACCGAGAGAGTAGTGTGACATCCGTGAGGGATAGGGTATTTGTGAATTAGGATCCTAGGAGGATGACTTGGGATGACTACAGGTTGGTGTGGAAGGTAGTATTGGGCCCGTACTACTGAAAGCATCAGAATTGTATGCGACCCAAGTAAGAATATTAGGGTGCTAAGGAGCAAGTAGGGGTGGGTAACCGAGTGAGTGTGTGTATTGAGCTAGTCTCTGATGATTTTGTGTTTGCATTTCTGAGACACTATGGTGGTTACCCGCAACAACCCCGTGGGCAGTGGTACTAGTGACGAGGAGTTCCGCATGATCATTCATGAGGTGGAGGCTGCAACTATCATAGAGGCCATACCAGAGATGTTCGGGTCTATTAAGACCACGCTGATTGAAACGTTTGATGAGCGATACACTGCTTTCATTGAGGCTACTGCTGCCGCCGCCACCGCAGCCCTAGCTGCTTCGAGGCCACAGGGAGGTGACTCGTTGTTGTTTCGTGAGTTCAGCAACACGAAGCCACCAGAGTTTGATGAGACGCATGATCCGATCACTGCCATGAGATGGATCTACGACATTGAGGGGTGTTTCTATATGTGTTCATGTCTAGAGCATCTGAGAGTCTGGTTCGCGCTGAACCAACTTCGCTTGGGAGAGAACGACTGGTGGAAGTTTGTGACGACTGATTTTACCCCTGCAGATCATGCTGCAGTGACTTGGGAGAGGTTCACCAAGTTTTTCTGAGATGAGTATGTTCCTCAGGTGGAGAGGGAACGGTTGGCACAGGAGTTTCTGTCTCTCAAGTAGAGGACAGAGTCGGTGACATAGATTACAAGGATGTTTCATGAGAGGGCGATGTTTTGCCCTGAGTATATGTCCACTGAGCAGGCACGTGTGAGTCGGTATTTGAGCATCTTGAGGAGGGATATTCAGGAATTCATGGCGAACTCGTTATACCGGACATTGGCTGATCTGCAGACCAATGCCAGGAGGAAAGAGATTTAGCTGGAGATTCAGACTAGGGATGAAGGAGAGCAGCAGGGGAGAGATAGCAGTCGCAGTCGGCGACAAAGCAGGCTAAACCCGCTGATTCGAGAGCAGGAGGCCAGAAGGGCCGCACTTGTAGCAAGTGTGGCAAGAGCCATGAGGGATCTTGCCAAGCAGGGACTTGCTACAAATGTGGCAAGGAGGGGCATATGGCTAGGGACTACCCCAAGGGATTTTCGGTTTGCTTTCATTGCAACCAGATTGGCCACAAAAAGGCCGAGTGTCCTCAGCACACTCAGGGATCAGCCCAGGCTTCTGCTCCTACTGCTTTACGTGTTACTGATGGTCAGCCGGGGAAGGCCGAAGCTCCGAGGGCTCATGGGAGAGCATTCCAGCTGACCGCGGAGGAGGTCCGCGCAACGCCTGATGTTGTTGCTGGTATGAATCTCCTTATTTCATGTGATTTTGAGATTTGTTTATGCTTATATTGTGCTGTATATAGGTACTTTTCTTGTGAGTTCTGTGCCTGCTTTGGTGTTATTTAACTCGGGTGCGAGTCGATCTTTTGTGTCTGTATCCTTTAGTCGTCACATTAGTGTCAGACACGAGGCGTTGAGTCGACCACTGAGGATTTCTATAGCCAATGAGCATGCGGTTTTTGCCACTGATTTATTCCGAGGATGTGTATTGGAGATTTTCGGTGTTGAGTTCCCGATAGATCTGGTGTCGATGGCGATGGGTGATGCCTGTATCATAGTGGACATGGACTGGTTGAGTCGGTTTGGAGTTGTGATTGACTTTGAGCGTTAGATGGTAACCATACGAGACCCTAGTGGAGGAGTGATTATTGTGTATCGCGAGGGGACCAGATCTGGATCAACTTTCTGTTCTGCTGCCAGGGCGAGGCAGAGTTTACAGCAGGGATGCATGGGCTTTTTAGCATATGGGATGGATATGATAGTCGCCACTGAGAGGCCGAGTTCTATCGCAGGTGTTCCGGTTGTATGCGAGTTCCCGGATGTTTTTCCCGAGGAGTTACCGGGTGTGCCTGCTGAGAGGCAGGTGGAGTTCCGGATTGATTTGATTCCGGGTGCGGCACCTATTGCCAAGGCACCTTGTCGCCTTGTGCCGCCCGAGATGCAGGAGTTATCTGCGTAGCTCCAGGAGCTGTTGGGCAAGGGTTTTATTAGACCGAGTAGCTTACCGTGGGGAGCGCCGATCCTTTTTTTCAAGAAAAATGATGGTTCACACCGGATGTGCATCGACTACCGGGAGTTGAACAAGTTTACGGTCAAGAACCGTTATCCACTACTGAGGATCGACGACTTATTCGATCAGTTACAGGGGGCATCTTGGTTTTCTAAGATTGATTTGAGATCTGGATATCATCAGATGAGAGTTTGCGAGGAGGATATCCAGAAGATGGACTTTAGGACTCGTTATGGGCACTACGAGTTTGTGGTGATACCTTTCAGACTCACCAACGCACCGACAGCTCTCATGGATCTCATGAACCGGGTGTGCAGACCCATGTTGGAAAGGTCGGTGATCGTGTTCATCGACGACATCTTGGTATACTCGAGGTCCAGAGAGCAGCACAAGGAGCATCTTCGGGAGATTCTTGGAGTATTGAGGACGGAGAGGATTTATGCCAAATTATCCAAGTGTGATTTCTGGTTACGAGAGGTCTGGTTCTTAGGGCATTTCGTTAACCATAATGGGATTTTGGTTGACCCGGCCAAGATTGAGGCAGTCATGCGATGGGAGGTGCTGAGGTCCCCATCCGAGATCAGGAGTTTTCTTGGCCTGGCAGGCTACTACCAGAGATTTATCAGGGATTTCTCCAAGATTGTCGTTCCTGTTACTAGATTGACCTGGAAGGGTGTTACTTTTGCTTGGGGGCCCGAGCAGCAGGCCTCATTCGAGACTCTTCGCCAGAGATTATGCGAAGCTCCGGTGTTAGCCCTTCCAGAGGGAGTGGAGGCCTTCATAGTTTACTATGATGCATCTATATCGGGGATGGGTGTTGTGTTGATGCAGAGGGGCCACGTGATTGCATATGCATCGAGGCAGTTGAAGCCTCACAAGACAAGGTATCCCACCCATGATTTGGAGTTGGGGGCGGTGGTGTTCGCCCTCAAGATTTGGCGCCACTATCTCTATGGTGTTCGGTGTACCATATATACAGACCATAAGAGCCTGAAGTACCTTATGGATCAACCCAACCTGAACATGAGACAGAGGACATGGTTGGATGTAGTGAAAGACTATGACTGTGAGATTTTGTATCACCCTGGTAAGGGTAATGTGGTAGCCGACGCCCTGAGTCGGAGAGCAGTGAGTGCTCCGATCCGAGACGTGTGCATGAAGATGACGGTAATGACTCCAGTCTTAGATACCATCCGAGAGGCCCAGGTGGTGGCCATGAGACCAGAGAACCGTAAGAGAGAGTGGTTGATTGGGTAGATTTCTGACTTCGAAACCGATAGTTGTGGGCTTATGACCTATCATGCGCGGATATGGGTGCCGTATACGGGTGGAGCTCGACGTATTTTGATGGAGGAGGCCCATAGATCGAGATTCTAGATCCACCCGGGAGCCACCAAGATGTAATTAGACTTGAAAAGGGATTATTGGTGGCCCTGCATGAAGAGGGATGTGGCATGGGTAGTCGAGAGATGCTTGACCTGGCGTCAGGTCAAGGCGGAGCACCAACATCCACATGGCCCGTTGCAGCCTTTAGAGGTTCCCCAATGGAAGTGGGAACAGATTTCCATGGATTTTATCACCAAATTAATGAGGACCGCGTGAGGTGTCGATGCGATATGGGTAATTATAGATCGGTTGACGAAGAATGCTCACTTTCTGGCTATTAGTCAGAGCTCTTCTGCGGAGAAGTTGGCCGAGATCTATGTGCGAGAGGTAGTGGAATGGCATGGGGTGCCAACATTGATAGTGTCAGATCAGGATGTGTGTTTTACTTCCAGGTTTTGGAAGAAATTGCATGAGGATTTGGGCACCCGGTTGCATTTCGGCACCGCTTACCACCCACAGACCGACGGGCAGAGCGAGCGGACGATCCAGACGCTCGAGGACATGCTACGCGCATGTGTTATGGACTGCGGTGAAAGTTGGGACACTTACTTGCCCTTGGCTGAGTTTTCATATAACAACAACCATCATTCCAGTATTGGTATGCCTCCCTTTGAGCTCTTATATGGGAGGAGGTGTCGGACTCCCATCTATTGGGGAGAGGTAGGGCAGAGAGTGATTGGGAGCACTGAGATAATGCTCAAGACGACATAACAGATCTAACAGGTCAGACAGAGGTTACTGACGGCCTAGAGTCGTCAGAAGAATTACGCCGACCGGCGTCGTTCAGAGATGGAGTTTCAGGTCGGAGATTTTTTCCACTTAAAGGTATCCCCGTGGAAAGGGGTGATCCGATTCAGGAAGTGGGGCAAGCTGGGCCCTAGATACATCAGTCCTTTCCTAGTGATCGGTTGAATGGGTAAGGTAGCTTATCGGTTCGAGCTGCCTGCGGAGTTGAGTCAGATTCATAACACCTTCCATGTGTCCCAGCTAAGGAAGTGTGTAGTTGATGAGACGGTGGTGGTTCCCTTAGAGGACATTCAGGTTGATGATCGCCTGAACTACATTGAGAAGTTGGTAGCGATCTTGGATAGGAAGGTGAAGGTCTTGAGGAATAAAGAGGTGCCTTTGGTTCAGGTTCAGTGGCAACATCGGATGGGATCCGAGTGGACTTAGGAGTTGGAGTCCGAGATGCGGGAGCAGTAACCAGAGTTGTTTCCGGAGGATGACTTCGAGGGCGAAGTCTAATTCTAGTGGGGGACAATTGTAGCATCCCGACTTCCAGGCATAATAATTAATTAATTTTCATTCATGATGTCAGAGCAACTCGACGAGTTGGATCCCCCAACTCGCCGAGTAAAGGAGTTAATGTTCGCGTGATTTTTAGAGTCTACTCGACGAGTTGTAGGACCCCAACTTGACGAGTAGGTGCTGAGTGTGAAAACCCTAATTTTTAGGGTTTGTGTCCTATTTAAAGGACCTTAAGGCTTCATTTCCGCCAGCCTTATCATCTTAGCACTCAGAGATAAACCCTAATCGAGCTATATCCTTGTCTGAGAGAAAGAGAGGCTAACACTTCATCCTTTGGTGCATTTTTGGAGGAAGATTTGAGGAGCAAAAGGCTTGGGACTAGAGGGAGCTCTTGGATCCGGTGTTCATTCATCCCTAGCTTCTGTTTGAAGGTAAAAAGTTTCCACCTTGCTCATTGTTTGGTTAGATCCCTTTTATAGGGAGTTTAGGTCCTTTGTCCATCCTTTTTGAGTTCTGGAGTTATTTGAGCTTGCCATGGCATTGAGACTTCAGATCTGGAAAATAGGAGGTCCCTTGAGCCCAAAGGTCCAAGCTTTATCAAGCTAGTGGCAAGCCTTTATGCATTAAACCCTATATAGAGCTTGTTTTGGCATTTCGAGCCCTAGATGCCAAGCATGGACGTAAAGCTTGCAGCTTTACGTGGTATTTAAGCCGTGGGAGGTTAGATCTAGAGTTTGGGACATTATTTCTGCTTAAAATCGACTGAATGAGAATTGGTCAAGAGGGACTCGGCGAGTGCATGAGCCAACTCGTCGAGTCAGCAAGGGTTTCCCCGATAGTCTGAACGCACTAGAACTCGGCGAGTTGATGAGACAAATCGACGAGTTTAGTTGGAGTTTTCCCGATTCTTCTAAGGACAGGAGGAACTCGACGAGTCACATAGGTGTACTCTCCGAGTTAGGTCAACAGGGACTGTTTAATCGAGTGTTGACTTCTGTTGACTTTTAAAGTTTGGTCAATTGTGGACATTGGAGACAATGGAAGTGTAAAATGGTCTTTTCACCCTTTTGAGACCTAGTAGAAGAGTTAGCTTGGTGGTTATTAAAAACTGTTGATTAGAGATAATTATATTATGTAGGCGAAGTCTAGACTGTTCGTGGGGTACTAGATCTACTTGCTTATTTACGAGGTGACTCTTCTCACAATACTTACCTGAGTGGTATTATTGAGTGACCAGAGGGTCTTATCTGAGTATCGACTGGAGGGTCTATTTGAGTTACTGACCGAAGGGTCTTAAGTGCTTATTCTGAGTTATATGATATTATGCATTTTGTCTTTGTGATTTATGTTGTATATTATTTGTGCCTTATTGAGTTTGGACGGGAGGGTCCAAACCGAGTTTGTGTGACTGGAGGGTCTTCACTGAGTTATCGGACTGGAGGGTCCGACCCGAGCTGTGAGAGTGGAGGGTCTTCACTAAGACACATGACCGGAGGGTCCTTATCGAGATATAGCCATGAGAGGCTAATTATTTGTGTATGGTATTTTGGGGAACTCACTAAGCATCGTGCTTACCGTGTTGTGTGATATGTGTTTCAGGTACTTCTCAGGATCGCGGGAAGGCGCCGACTTGATTGTACACACTTGTTCGAGATTATGTTTGAGGATTCTGGGATACTATCAACTGTTTTGTTGATTTTGTGTTTTTGACAAATGATACATTGTGATTTTGAGAAAATGTGATATTGAGTTTTATGTGATTTAAAAACAAAAAATTTGTTTGAAAATTTACGGTGTTACAAAGCAGATCCTGTCTGCTCTGCCTCATGTCCTCATTTCCCTCATAAACCACAATCAAAGCTTCCCATAAATCCTTTGCAGACGTGTATTCCCCAAAGCCTTGGGCAATTTCAGGAGATAAAGCCATGGTAAGAGTGGCAAGAGCTCTGTCATGTTCTTCAAGCTTTTCAAAATCCTCATCCGTGTAATTCTCTATCTTTTTATCAACAACAGTGTGAGCTTCATCATTCAAAGTTGTTGTAATCCTCACTGGACCTCTAAGAATGCTTCTCCATATCTTGGCATCCTTCATTTTAATGTACTTTTCAATTCTAAATTTCCATTCCGGAAACCCATCAGCAGACAAAAGCCGAGGAATACGAGTGGCATTTCCCATAATAGAATCCAACTCCTGATGCATTGAATTGTTGTACTCGGACTCCATTTTAAATTAGCAAGACCGAGAACACCCAAAACTCAAAGTTTGACCGAAAACTAGGAAATTCAACAGATGAGTTGACCGAAAACTCCAACAATTGTTGACCGAGATCAATGAAAAAGTTGACCGAAAACTTGATGATTTTGGCCCAGAACTAAAACCAAAAACTAAGTAGATTTTGTTCTAAATGTTGACCGGTAACCCTGGACTTTGACCAAAACACCCACCGAAAACCCTTTAAGATGTTTGAACCGAAAACCTTCAATTCTTATCAGGAAGTAATCGATATCCCTTAAATTATGTGTGTTTTTTAACTGATAAGGATCCTATCTTAATCCCGAAAATTCAGATGAGTCCACGAAGAACACGAAGAACAATTGCAAATCTAAAAAATGTTTCACGAAGAACACAAAAAAAATATCAATGAAGATCGAAATTTTCAAGGTTTTTCGATATAAAACTAATACTCCCAAAACAACTTAAACTGATTCCAAAGCCCTTGAATGCGATTGATACCCGACAAAGCTCTGATACCAATTATAAGTCCCTAAACTGTGGATCTTATACGATATCACTCTTAAATACTTGAAGAATGCAGAATGTTACTCAAGCAATGATTCAAGAGCACACAAAATAACTTCAAATGCACACGATTCTATTATCAACAAATCGTCTGGTATAAGAGAATACTTTCACAGCCAATTCCTAATGAACGAACAACTCTAAACCTCACACGGCTAAACATATATATATATATATATATATATATATATATATATATATATATATATATATATATATATATACATATACATATATATATATATATATATATATATATATATATGAATCTAATACAATGCCTATTGTTGGAACCTGAAAGTGAACCTCTAGCAATCCCGAATTAATTCTGAAGTCAAGATAGTTCCGAAGTGAAGAGTGCTCCGGAATTCCTTTATGTCCGGACCTGAAGTCAGATGGTGAAGTGAAGATAGAATGAAGGCATTCCGAAATGGATTTTGTGTCCAGAATGCTTGCTGTTCCGGAATCCATGTTTTGTCTTGATACATTTAATGTAATTTGTCTTTTGTGTGATTTAACATGTCATAGGACTTAGCTTTATTTGTCAACACGGATATTCATAGTTTCAGATGTAACTCTTTTATCTAGTCCTATGTTTGTAATTGGTTAGTACCATGTTTCATGTACTCCTATTTATAGGAGCATTCAATGTTAAATCAATAGACGGATTGTTCAAACCTTTTAGCAATATTTCATTCACTTCTTTCACTTCACAACATTCTCTTTGTTCTTCATTTATTAAGCTTACCCATATCTTCATTCTCGTTCTTCATTTATGGTTTGATCATTTGTTGAATACTTTAGCTCAGACTTGACTGGTCTATCCAGACTTGACTGGAACATTTATTAGCAAGCAGACATTGATCTTAAAGTATTAACTCAAGGTTTGAGTTTTCAAACAATGTCCCTGCGCATCAGATCATTTTCTTCTCTCAATTGGTATCAGAGCTTGAGTGGTTGTCCTTTGAATCTATTAGATCATATTATAGTTGGTTTGAAATTACCTTGGTATTTCAACCATTTATGTGTTAAGGATAAAAGTTATTCTATATACCACTTTTGCTTAAAGATATCTTAACTTCAATGGCTGCTTCTAGTCCCCAACAAATGATTTCAATGCAAATCGCAAATAGTGTGGGTGGCCCTACACGTGCCCACTGCTAGTTGTGGAATAATATGATCACTGGAAAGTTAGAATGGAAAGATTTTTACTAGCTAAATAGAAAGGTGAAGAGATTTGGAGATCTGTCAAAGAAGGTCCTCATGTTCCTGTAAGAACGATTGTAAGAGATGCTGCTGCTCAGCTTATGGGTCAAGATGAGACTCGTCCAACTCCTCTAACTGTAGATGATATTGAGAAGTTGCATGCTAATGAAGTTGCTTTCTCAGAAATGGTGTTTGGTGTTCATCCTTCACTCTTTGAGCACATTAAGTTGTGCAAATCAGCAAAAGAGATTTGGGACACTCTACAAGACCTGATTGAAGGTTCGGAAAACATGAAAGATAAGCGTCTCACCTCAGTTGTCAATGACTTTGACACCTTCACTACCACTCCTGGTGAATCAGTGGCCTCAACCTCTAACCGTTATCGAATCGTGGTCAACAACATGACTGCTCATGGGATTGTCCGAACTCCCTTGGAGTACAATCTCAAGTTCATAAACAGTCTCGTTAAAGGATGGGGAAATGTGAAATCTTGTCTCCATAGTAATGGTTCTTTGAAAAAGTTAAAGATTTATCAACTTTTTGATGAACTTCAAGGACATGAATCTAATGTTGCTCAGACCATAAGGGAACTCTCTAGAGGTCCTCTTGCTCTTGTCAGTTCCTTTGAACCAACCATCCCAAACACATCCACTTCGGACCTTTTTCAAACCCATTGTTCCATCTGTCCAATCCTCCTTACCTATCTTACCCACACAAAACTATAATGTTGATGATTCCGAAGCCATGGACTCTGAACTCCGTTTCCAACAAGAGTTTGCTCTAATTTCCATGAAGTACAAATGTCCTTTCAATCCCTCTTACAAACTATACCAAAATCGGTTCCATGCTCCTCACCAAAACAATCCTCAACCATACTCAGCTCCGGAACCACAACCAACTCCGGAAAATCCTCCCTCATACAAACCGAACATCTGAAAACCAAATTCTACTTCGGAACCAAAGCAGAATCCAAAATCCGACAAACCGAAAATTATGTGTCATAAGTGTGGACATGCAAAGCATTTTCCTAAAGATTGCCTGGCTGAAGTTCCGCAAAAACCAAAAATCAAGGACTCTGCTTACTACGCCCGAAGAGCTCAAGAGATGGCAGAAAGTGAAAAGGCTTTCATAACAACTGTATCAAGGGATGTTGAAGGATATTGGTCATCCGGAGATGATGATGACATGGTGACTGGAAGAAACATGTGCTTGATGGCAAGACAATTTGTTGAATGTGATGAAGGCTATTGGTCCTCCGGTTCAGAAGATGAAGATGATGTTGCTGAACCACACTACTGCTACATGGCCACCAATGATCCACCTGGTCGAAGCATCGTTCAGCAGGTAAAATCTATGATTACTGATAATAATTTTGATTTGTCTCTTTGTGAACCTTATCTGACCCAGATCCAAATAGATATGAGCACCATTTATAAAGCCTATGAGTCTGCCATAGAAGCCAGTGAGCAGAACGAATGTGAATTAACTCATCTTAGGTTACGTTTTGAGGATAAAAAATTGAAAATCGAGTCTTTAGAGCATGAGCTTGCAATGTCTAAAGATGAATGTATCATTTTGAAAGACAAATGTGAAATCACCTATTCTGAAAGAAATGTCTTGATTTCTGATAACAAAAGTCTCAATGCTAAGATAGATGCTTTGCATAATTCTATTGACATACTTGAATCGAATCTACGGATGACTCATAATTTTTGTCATCCATGGTCAAAAGCTCCTGGTCTCAGAAGTGAGTTTCCGAAACCAATTGCTCGTCCCTTGAAGGAATTGCAAAATTTGACATTCATGGGAGAGGTTCCGAACATCAAACATTCGGATACCCCTGTTTCTCCCTTGTCACCCCTTCTTGAGACCACAGACCATTTTGAGTCCCTAATTCCTGAGTTTCAACCAATTGTTGTCAAGTGTCCTGATTCCACGCCTCTTCCGCCTCTGATAAACCTGGACCTGAATCGGACCACGGAATTCCACCACAGTGTTTCAAATTGCATAGATTACATTCTGAAACACAATCCTCCGAACAACTGTGTTGTTGAAGAAATTTGTCTGGCGACAACTGAAACTGCTACCTCTAAGGTTGTATGGGCATCATTAGATGATAAAGTTGAAATATCAAGTTGTGTCTCCTCTGATTCCTGTGAATTAGACTCTTTAGTAATTTCAAAAACAAGTTTGGTTCCCATTGACCCCAAGTTTAGCAATCCATCTGCAGGGCAAACTTCAAAAACCTTGTCTCACCCTAAGAGAAAACCAATGTTAAATAGGAAGGATATTGTAGATCCTAAAGTGGAAGCGCGAAATGCACATAAAACGGAAGTTAAGACTAGACAAAATTTCAGGTTCCTTGAGAACTCCAAAAAGAATGTATCTCGGAATTTGAAGTCATCAACCCATAGTCAAAACTCCTTCACACCCACTAAGATCCTCAAGAGACCTTCTAATTCTCTCAGTCCTGTAGAACCCAAGAAAGTAGTCAGTACTACTCAGCCTAAATCTCGTGTGAATGCCATAACTTTCCAAAACACCTCTCCTCGGACTGTTTCATCTGTTTTCATTGCTAAATCTGATGGCACAATTTGTAAACCCAACCTTTCGAAAATAAATGTGTCATCAAACAAATCAAAAATTGCTAAGAAAACGAATTTTTCAAAATCTTCAAAGCAAAATCTTGTGTGGAAAGTCAAATCTCACACTGATAAAACAACAGTTCCGGAAGTTACAAGTGTTTCCACCACTCCGTAAGTCAATGGTCCGAAGAAAACTGTTCCTAACCCTCAAGTCATTGAATATGACTACTGGATAGATGAGAAGACATTATCCTTTTGTTTGTTTCCTAAGAACTCAAAAAGTACTCCTAAGAAACAAAAAGTTGTTCTGAAGTCACAATCCAAGACCAAAGCTCGTGCCTATGTCCCTAAACCTAACTTGGAGCCTAAAAACTCCATCACTCACTAATTTTGCAGGCACTTTGTGCTTCGGAGCAAGAAACAATATGGTATATTGATAGTGCTTGCTCCATGCACATGACGGGGCAGAAAGACTTTCTGCGGGATCTGAAGCTCTCTCCAAACGCTGGTTACGTGACGTATGGAAACAACTCCAATTCTCAAATTCGTGGTTATGGAATTCTCACAAATGGAAACTTCTCTATCTCAAATGTGGCTTATGTAGCTGATCTGAAACATAATTTGATAAGTGTAGCTCAGCTCACTGATTCAAATCGGCGTGTCGCGTTTTGCAAGAAGCACAACTATGTAATGACCGAAGATTAAAAATAGTGCTTAATCAAGTCAAATCGCAACAAGAACATGTACCCACTTGACATCAACATGATTATTGGCAAACCCCAACTTTGCCTTCTCTCCAAAGTCGTTCCTGATATCAGTTGGTTATGGCACCGAAGGCTCGCTCATCTGAACTTTCGGTACATGAATGATCTCTTATCTGGTCAAATGGTGAGAGGTTTACCTCTTCTCAAATTCGAAAATGATCATTTATGTGCTGCATGTGAGTGTGGTAAGCAATCGAAGAAGGGTCATCCTGTTATCATCGAAAAACCAATCTCGGAACCATTGGAGCTTCAGCACATTGATCTTTGTGGACCATCCACTGTAGAGAGTCTTCATCATAAGAAATACATTCTTGTGATTGTTGACGACTTTACAAGGTTCACTTGGGTTTTCTTCCTCAGACTGAAGTCCGAAACAGCCTCTGAACTCATCAACTTCATTAAAGGGATTGAAGTCCTCATCAAACTCCCTGTCAGGCGTATCCGAAGTGATAATGGTTCGGAATTCACCAATGGAACCATCGAGAAATTCCTCACCGAGAAAGTAATTGACCATAACTTCTCAGCACCGTACACTCCACAACAGAACGGTGTAGTTGAAAGACGCAATAGAACTCTTGTTAAAGCTGCTCGATCCATGCTTAACTTCGCAAATCTACCACTCTACCTATGGGCTGAAGCCGTATCAACTGCTTGCTTCACTCAAAATCGGAGTATCATCAATCGACGCCTCAACATGACTCCATATGAAGCAATGAATGGTCGGAAGCCATCGATCTCGTTTCTTCATGTTTTCGGATGCAGGCGCTTCATCAAGAACAACCGTGATCAGCTTACCAAGTTCCAACCTAAAGCTGATGAAGCCATCTTCTTCGGTTACTCCTCCAAATCAAAGGCTTACCGAGTTCTTAACCGAAGAACTCGTGTTCCGGAAGAAAGCTTTGATGTTACATTCGATCATAATTTCGTTCGGAATTCTGGCCCAACTCATGTTACAACTCACATTATGGAGTCCGATGCTCCAGCGCCAGGATGTCTGAACCAGCAAACCATCCTTCAAGTCGACTTTGAAACTCTCTTTGGACCTTTCGAAACCGCCCTTGATTCGGAATCTCGAACAAGGAAAATTTCAACTTCGGAAGCTCCTGTTTCTCAACCTGTTTCCGGTCCTCTTCCCTCTCTTTCTCCATTTGATTGTGAACCATTTCAACCTTCTCAGGTTAAGGGGGAGAATGGTCAACCCTCTCTTGAATCAAATGTGGATGGTTTCCAAGATGCAACTGCTGATTTTGACGACTCCAATCCTATCAACATTGATGATAACGAAAATTTCTTTGAGTTCCCTTCTGATGATGATGTCAACCTCTCTGGTTCAGAAGTTCAGGGGGAGCATCACCCTCAGATTCAAACCATTCAGGGGGAGCAACTCAATCCTATTGTTGATATTGGATCGTTCGTTGCACAAGATCTTCTGAGGTTACATGTCTGGACCAAGGATCATCCTCCGAACCAAGTAATCGAAAACCCAAACGCTGGTGTACAAACTCGCTCTGCCACAAGTGTTCAAAACGAATGTCATTTTTCGGCATTTATTTCCATGGTTGAAACCAAATCCATCAAGGAAGCATTAGTACATGCTGACTGGATTACAGGCATGCAAGAAGAACTGGCAGAATTTGATAGAAATGAAGGCTGGTCTCTCGTGCCTCCTCCTCAGAATCATCCCATTGTCGGTACTAGATGGGTGTTTCGCAACAAGTTAGATGATGCAGGAGTTATTATTCGAAATAAAGCAAGATTGGTGGCTAAAGGATTTACACAGATTGAAGGACTCGGCTACGATGAGACCTTTTCTCCTGTTGCACGTCTTGAAGCCATCATAATTTTTCTTGCTTATGCTGCTCACAAGGGCTTCAAAATTTACCAAATGGACGATAAGAGTGCTTTTCTTAATGGTGAACTTGACACCGAAGTATATCTTCAACAGCCTCCCGTTTTTGTTAATCTTTCATATCCAAACTACTACTACAAGCTCCGGAAAGTTGTCTACGGCCTAAAGCAAGCTCCTCGCGCATGGTACGAGACCCTCACATATTTTCTCAAGCGTTCAGGTTTTCAACGAGGAATTTTAGATCCCACTGTATTCCGAAGGTCAAATGGAAGGCATCTCATGCTGGAACAAATTTACATTGACGACATCATTTTTGGATCTACGGATTCATCAATGGTTGCTGACTTTGCTAAACTAATGATCAATCGATTCCAAATGAGCATGAATAGAGAGTTAAGCTTCTTTCTTGGCCTCCAAGTCAAACAGACTAACAGAGGAATTTTCATTCACCAAGAGAAGTACATTTCAGAACTCCTCAAAAAGTACTCAATGGACACCTGTGCCTCAGCCAAGGTACCAATGGGCTTCGGACACAAAATCTTTGATGGCCCTTCAGGTGTAGCTGTTGAAGAAAAGAAGTATAGAGGAATGATTGGATCCTTGGTCTATCTCACAGTAAGTTGTCCGGACATCATGTTTGCAACATGTTTGTGTGCCAGATTTCAATTCAACCCAAATATGTCTCATGTTTTGGCTGTGAAACAAATTTTTCGATACCTTAAAGGTACTAAGAGTCTCGGAATCTGGTACCAAGGAAATGAGAGCTTCCTACTTCAAGCCTACTCAGATTCAAACTATGGTGGTCTTCAAATGGATAGGAAAAGCACATCCGGTGGCTGTCAATTTTTAGGTGGTCGATTGGTTAGTTGGTCATCCAAGAAACAGAACTGCATTGCACTCTCTACAGCCGAAGCAGAATACATTGTTGCTGCCAGCTGTACTTCTCAAGTTCTATGGATGAAGTCTCAACTTTTGGATTATGGTTACCATTTTCAACGCATTCCTATCTGCTATGATTCTCAAAGTGTCATTGCGATTTCACACAATCCAATTCAGCACTCCATGACGAAGCACATTTACATACGGTACCATTTCATAAAAGATCATGTGTTAAATGGCAATATATGAATTCATTTTTATTCCATATGATGATGAGATTGCTGATGTCTTTACTAAGGCATTAGACGAAACCAAGTTCAATGGTTTTCTGAACAAGATGGGTTTGATGATGTCTGATCCTCTATTCTTTCAAGAGAAATGTACTCTTTGATGGCAACATCATAAAAGTATAAGATGATTCCGGATCAAATTTTGTTTACTCTTCGGAATCAGTATCTCTCGGAACAATCAGGATCATTTTATGTGTCTTTTAATCTAACCTCCCATCTCAGTGTTAAATTGTACAGTCTCAAAGCTTTTGATGTCCAAGGACCAATATAGTTTCAATGGTCATAATTTTGTCTCAGAATATACTTCATAATGGCATCCCGGAATTCCACTCTGGAAAGGTATTGCATTCTATACTTCAGAATTTTCAAAATTTCACTCCGGAAGTCGTTCAAACCGTGTTGCGGAATGTCTTGTAAATCTTTTTCCGGAATTCCTTTCAAAATTTTCACTCCGGAACTCAAAATTATCCTTTCGAAATTTTGCTCCGGATTCATTTCTCAAAATTCACTTCAGAATGTTTCAAAAGATTTTTGCTCCGAAATTCAGGTAATTTTTTACTCCGGAATTTCAAGTTTCACTCCGGACTTATCATATTCCGGACCATTTCTTAAAATCTTCCAATCCGGAACTCAACCTTTTTACCGTCCGGATCTCAAACTGTCCGGAATCGATCATTCGGAAACCCAAGAGTCAATAAGGTGAAACGTTTTTCTTGTAACTGTAACTTTTGTGGATCCTTATCTTCCTAGAAATTCATGCCACGATTGCACGTCTCCAAAAATCAACCATCAAATCGCCGTTTGGGTTTTCCTCTCTAAGCTCTAAAACATCCCTACCTTTCCTTTCCCAAGTCAACTCATTACCAAAAACGGTTATTCATTAAATGCAACCCGGTTTGGCTTCAGATCCTCATCATTACTTTTCTCAACCCGACCCGTTTCACTTACCTATATAAACCCTTCTGAACCCTCTTTTACCTCTTTAGGCGCTCAAACCCTCCAACACTTCAAAAAAAATTGTGTTCATCGTGTTCTTGAAGCTCTCATACCAGTTCATCAATGGCGGATCAATCTTCAATTGAGACAACCCGGAATTTTTTTTCTTTGAAAGCTCAGTCAGTCAACTGAACTGAGTGTCAGACTCATTGGTAATGAGTTCTAGCCTGGTTAAAGGTCATTCTAAGGAGTTTTAAGCCTAGTACACTTATGTACCTGCTAGAGACACTGTACAACGATTCCATCCTTAACCTTATCATAAGGAGTTCACGACCACAATGTCAATGAGTTTACGGCCGTAAACTCATGTGGCCGTAAACTCAAGTCCATATATATGGCCCTTGATCATTTCTAGCCATTTCTTACATTCCAACCTCAAGAACACTCTATTTCTCTCTCAACTATCATCCCGATTTTCATCCTAGATCTTCAAAAGTTGTAAGTGTTCTTCCTTGATTTGTTGATACATCTCTTAATCTAGTATCATCTAATGATTTCATCCATGGGAAACATCTTTTCTTAGATCTTCAAGAAACACCAAGAACACCAAGAACACATACTAGTGTTCTTGGACCTTTGTTGGGGTACAAAGTTATTCATGATTGACTTTGTAATTGTTTGACTTTTGTAAAACCCACTTGCATGTGGTGCATTAGCCTTTAGACCCATGTGTTAGTGAGAGTGAGAGAGAGACATGTAAACACCTCTATAAATAGTGGGTTCATACCACTTGTAGAGGTGTTCTTGAGAGGTGTAAAAGTGAGTGTGTAAGTGTGTGTTATTTATTTAGATGTAGATCTATGTCCCTTTTTGTAACACCATACATATTCAATACATCTCTTGAACACCCAAATCACCATGTTCATTGTGCAAAATTTAATTCCGCATGCCAAACCATGTTCTTATGTCACTACAATTGGTATCAGAGCGGGTCTTCAAGATCAAGGTGATTTTTGAAGAACGATTCTCGGTTTGGCAACATTTGTCACAATTGAAGAATTTTTGGTGAGTCTCTCTCTATGATCTCTCTTAATCTCATTGAATCGTGCGTTGCGTTCTTGATTTTTGATCGTTTGATTTGTTGGATCAAATTTTTTTTGAAAAACCCATTTGTTGTGATCCAATAAAATTTTTCGTTGATCAAGCTCGATCCAATCATATTTGTTGTTTGATTCGATTCTCGAATTTTTGAAATTGCTCCCTTGAATCCAAATTTTAATTATAAATGAGTTTGATTCTTCGATCCTTTGTTTATCAAAATTTAGAGCCAAACAAAATAAGCCCAAGATCGTTTACTGTTCATGTCCAAGTCTTGAGCCCAATCTCACTGTTCATTGATAAATCATTTGGGGCCCAATCGTTCAATTAAAAGATCTGATCTATGTGAGTTAATCCGAAAGAAATACGATTCTCAGTCGACTTTATCATACGCTTTACGGAGTTGTACGTTCTTGATTCTCATCGTGTTCGTGTTTCCTGTGTTATGATTTCATCAACTTGATCATTCTGAATAATTGATTAATCTTGTTTGAAATTTCAACTTGGTGAATCGATTTTGTTTTATGAGTTCAATATCAAAATCGATGATGATCAAAGTCATTACTGTGAAATCGAATGTTAAATTTTTTGATTTAGATAAAATTGGTCAAGAACGTTGTAATTTTTGTGAAGAACGTTTGAAGAACAGTTGATTGAACAAGTTTTGATCTGAAATTTGTTGATAGATTTATCAATATCGTGTTTGTTGACTTCCGATTTCAAAAAGTCAAACTCAGAAAAGAAAAGTCAAAACTCGATTTTCAATAGATGAATCGCTGAATTGAAGGCTGAAATTGTTGGTTTTGAGTTGAGAACAAGATATGGATGTCGAAATCAAGTCCAATTTGGAGGTTAATTTCAAAATCAGTTGGATTTGTTGTTCTTGTTTGAGTCGTTTGGAACGTCAAACAGGAAGTGAATGGATTTAACTTGGAAATCAAGTTTAGTGGGTTCGACAATGGACGATGGCTATGTATCGATATCAAAGACTTTGCTTTGGAATGAAACTCAAAAAGTGAAGACCTGTTAGTCGATGTTTTTATATCAAAAAGACAATGACTATGTGCTAAGGCTCCCTGTGTTAGCGATGGATTTGGATGATTATCAATAGTCGATGATTGATGACGAACAGGAACGAGATGTTAAGAATCAACGATGTTGATGAATTGGGTTTACTAGCAAAAGACGAATCTGTGTTGAAATTATGATTCGTTGATCAATGGTTTGGGGACGAATCGAACTGGTCAAATGCTTGATTACAAGTGTTGTTTGTGAGAATCGGTTCCTTATGTTGGTTCGATTTCGAATGATTGAAGGGTTTGGAATAGAAGATGAAGATTTTGGAGTTGGGGCATATGATCGATTTTGGAGTCAATGTTCGAAGGATTAGCGAGTCACTGTTGATGATGTTTCAAAGGGTGTTTGATTTTACTGTGATTTAGAAAGAATGAAGGTTTTTGGTGATTTAGATTCGAAGGGTATTTGCTTTGGGTTTGGGAAGAACAGACGAAAATTTGATTTTGGGTTGAATGTACGAAGTGAGTTAATTCGATTCAGAGGCTGGATGAATGGCTAAGAAGTTACTGTTCATTACTGTTCATTGGATAGGCTTCGAATGCTTCGAATTCGTGTGTTTGGGAAGATGATTTTCATACGAAGAGGAGAGAGAAGGAAAATCTTCGTACGTTTGGTTGCAAAATTTTCATGTGTTTGGATGCAGTTTTGTACGAAGCGAACGAAGGGATTGTCTGAGAAACAAAATTGGGGAAGAAAGAAGGAAAAGTTTCGCATATGGCCCTTACAGTTTCGACTGTTTGACAAATTTTAAAACTCTTCGTATGATTGGCAAAAGTCTTCGTATGTTTTGCTCAAAAAGCAGATTTTTCGAATTCAGCCCCTGAAATTTAGAATGTTTGGCAAACTCCACAATTAATTGAAGTTTCGAATGTTTGACACTTTTCACCCAAATTCGAAAATTTTCTGAATTTTCGAATATTTGGGACAACTCTTCGTATGTTTGGTGCACAATGGCAGAATTTTCGAAAGTAGTCCCTGAGGCTTCGAATGTTTAACGGTTCATACCCAAATTCGAAAAAGGACTGGTTTTGCTGAAAATTGAAGAAAATGCATTTTAGGCCCCTGCAGTTTGTGCAAATTGACGCTTTCTACCCAGCTTTGGAAAAGGGGGAGAGTTTTGCATATTTTGCTGTTTTGGGCGCACCGGGTCACTGCAGAATTTTGAAATTGACAATTTCTACCCATTTTTGAGAAATTTTGTCAAAGGCGATCCGTGAACGAAGCTAGAAATTGAATATTTTTTGGATTTTCCGGATTGAAGCACAAAGTTTATGCCACAAGTTATGGGGGAGTTTTGACACGAAGAATTCCGAATAGAGCATGCTCTCTTTCCTTGAAGGTTTTATAATCAAATTTCGATTATAAAAAGGGGGAGAAATTTATATGGAAATTCGAACTTGAATTTTTCATATTACGCGGATTTGACGACCGAAGTGACCTTAATTTTTGAAGCTTACGAAATGATGAAATTGGAAGTTCGGAAGTGGTGTATTCGAAATGGGTTTGGTTTTATTGAAGATTTTTGGGATGTGTTTTTATGCGCAACTTTTGGGTGATTATTTGGAGTTAATCATTCGTTGCTGCTCGGTTTGTGTGGTTTCACATCCTAGAGCCCAAATTGAAGAATCATGGAAGAATTGAAGATTGAAGTTCATTTCGACATGTGTCACGCTTGAGGCTCGGGTCGCGTAGTTGCTCGATTTTGGAAGAATTGAAGTGGGTCATTCATTCCTAACTTTGAGGGGGAGAATGTTGGGGTACAAAGTTATTCATGATTGACTTTATAATTGTTTGACTTTTGTAAAACCCACTTGCATGTGGTGCATTAGCCTTTAGACCCATGTGTTAGTGAGAGTGAGAGAGAGACATGTAAACACCTCTATAAATAGTGGGTTCATACCAGTTGTAGAGGTGTGCTTGAGAGGTGTAAAAGTGAGTGTGTAAGTGTGTGTTATTTATTTAGATGTAGATCTATGTCCCTTTTTGTAACACCATACATATTCAATACATCTCTTGAACACCCAAATCACCATGTTCATTGTGCAAACTTTAATTCCGCATGCCAAACCATGTTCTTATGTCACTACAACCGTAATCACCATTTCAAGCCTCTATATCGTATGTACTCTTCCCTATACTCGATATCTAGTTAAGACTCATGCTTAGAACCTTGAAATCATCAAGAATGCAAGACCAAAAGGAGTTTACGGCCAAGAAATCTCCCATGGCTGTAAACCCCTATAAGTAGGCCATTTTGGCCATAAACTCTTCCTAAGGCTTGGATTTGAGGCTAGAACACTCCCTTGTGCTTTGTAAGACCTTGAATGTAATGTCCGTGTTTCTAGGCTAGGCATTAATATTGACAGTATAGTCTAGGTTAACCTTTGTAACTCATTTTGAAGAAATGAAAAGGAATTATGTGAATATTATGTGAATTATGTGTTTTATGCTTAATTATTAGGGTTTAATTAATTAAGAATAAAAATGAGCGTCAAAAATAAATATTAGATAAAGCCGAAATCTATTAAGAAACTTGTAGTGGGCATGACAAGGATTACGGATATATAAAGAATACCGAAATCCGAGTTATAACGAAGAAGTTATGACCTGTCGAAGTTTCGCGACAAAACCGGCACGGGGCCGAATGTCGTAAAGAGTGAGCTTTTGATAAACTACTTTTTAGCCTTAGTCACCTAAACGAAACTCGTAGTGTTTGTTAAACTGAGAGTATGTATAAAAACAACGCCCAAATCTGACTTCGTATGAGGAAGTTATGATTTTTCGAAGTTTCAGCTTAGCAGTAGACAACTAAAAACTTGAATTTTAGATCGAGTGATTTTTAGCCGACACGACCTAAACAAGAATCGAAGGTCTCGTCAATAGTAGTACAACGGTAAAAAGACAGACGAAAACGGACATCGGATGAAGAAGTTATGAATTTTTATCGAATTTCCTGTCCCGGTTTGTTAAAAATAATAATATAAAAATTAAATTCAAAATTAGCTGACAAAGTGTAAACGAAAGTTGTAGAGCGAAATTTTACCTACGCGTGCATATAAAGAACGTCAAAAACGGAGCTCGTATGCGAAAGTTATGGATTTTAGAAGTTTTGACGCGAAAATCGAGAAATAATGTCATAACCGAGGAATCTCGCATACGTGGACTTCGGCCACGTGTCCTCGCCTCACATCCAACACGTGTCCGAAATTATGCTGAGTCATCCGATCTCGTGAGTCATCCGAACCGGAGAGCTAATCCGAAGTGGTCCACTAGGAGTCCGACGCGTGTCCCTTATCACGTGTCCGAGTCTCGCAGGAGGTGCCACGTCCGAAGCCTCGGACTAGACCGCGATCCAATCAAGAGGCGACACCGAGCCCCTCGCATGCGCAGACCATGTGCGAGCCACCTGCGCACCCTCGCCCAGCTGCTGCCGCGTGTCTCACCTGCTGACTCCTGCCTTCTCCGCCGACCTCGGACCTCCTATAAATAGAGGGCTTGCGAGCCTTCTCGGATACATTTGGAAAATCACCATCTTTCACCCCTTTCTTTGTATTTTCTTCATCTTAACATCCCCAAAGCCCCGGTATCGATTATAACCCCCGGAATACGCCACGAAGTGCCCTAGAAGCCCGGAAAATTTATCTTTTCGGTTTCGAAGCCCGACCCTCGCAGAGCCCGGTTTCTGAATAAAACTCCCCGTTTTATTAGAAACGAACGTTTTAAGAAATGAATTGCTGCCCGATTTTCATCAAATCAAGTGAGTGTATAGTCACCTTCATTTTACACCTAGATATGAAGTATTTTATATGAAATACGTGCTACGTGTAATTATATTAATTGTTTAACTGAGGTGACTGTTGAATTGATGTTTTATACAAGTTTTAAACTGTATATGTATTTTTATCTACAAATATGTTGGGTAAAACATGGGTAGATAGTTGATGTGTGATGAGATAAAATGATGAGAGGCCTCGATGTGATTTGTGATCCAGTCATCTAGCGGAGTTTGGATGACGACCACGGACTTTCTAGACAGTCCAGTGGAAACGCTAGCAGGCCCGCAACCTGTAGGTGTTAATGAACTTGGGTGTTCATTCGCTGTACTCCATCCCCCTCATGGTTTCCTTTAGGACATGTATGGCTGAGGAAACCCCTTAGCATTAGTGTCCATCCCGATGATATTCTTTAGGCTAGGTCCCTTGTGATAAGTGTTTAGGGACGTAAAGTGACGATAACGGGAAATGGGTAATCAGGGTTATTGTTGATTGATGAACTTAATAAGTTTATTATTACTGTGGGTTGAAAACCCTATATGCTCACCAGGCTCCCAAGCCTGACCCTCTCAGCTTTTTATGTTATAGGTAATGGACCCCGAGCATAGTCGGAGGACGATGAGAGATTTTTGGATTATAGGCCAGTATTTGTAAATAACTGTTGAAAGGCTTATAATGTCTTGTTTATGCTTTTGATCTGCATCGGAACATGACATCCCGAGGTTTTGATATGAAATGAAATTATATATTTCTTAAAGAAAGGTTTTGACAAACTTTTATCATATTTTGTTTTGGGGACCAATTCCGCAACATCTTTTAAAATGATTTCTCTGATTTTTTTTAAAAAGCATAAATTAAATCGGTCTTTTCTGGCCGAGAAATTAAGGGATGTCACATTGAATCATCACCAAACTCATCATTTAGAGAGTTTACGGCCTAAGAGTAAACACCCTTGGCCGTAAACTCCAATTATGGTCAAGTCTTGGACCTTAAACACATCTAGGCCTTTGCTAACCTTTGGGACATTTAAGCCTTTGAAACTCCTTACCTTTAAGACCCTAAATGTGACCATTTAGAGAGTTTACGGCCAGGAGTAAACTCCCTTGGCCGTAAACACCTCAACATTTTCCATTGAGTTGGTCTTTCTCATCCTTGTGTAGAGCAAAAGTCCCTCAAGTTTCCCTAGCCTTCAAACACCCTCTTATGCATGTTTGACCATGAGTTTACGGCCGTAAACTCCTTTGGCCGTAAACCCATGGCAGTAAACTCATGGTAGTGCCATTCCACTTTCCTTTAATGAATCACATGTGATTCCAACACTTGGTCAAAGTGTTTCCTAGTCCCGGAAGGTGTTTCCTTTCATATAGTTGCTTATAAACACTATATTCATGCCAATATATGTCATTTAGGACTTGTCATTTAGCCAGCAGTGTCATTGCTGAGGAAAAACATTATTTTCCCTATTACATTTACTTTGTGATCTTCTCACATATTAATTAATGTATAAACTATATTTATTTAATGATAGTCTCACTCGGGAAAATACATACTCATACAAGAAACAAACATACATAACATTTGATGCCTTGGTAGAAGGCTACGTTTAGTAGAAAGGACCATAATGCTAACCTTATGATTCCTTAATGTATACATCAAAGGATACATATATATCAATAGGATCTGACAGGTAATAGGATGTGTGCTCTCCGCTTCATTTCCTATTCCTTGTTTGGTTGTGGGCTTGGAACAGATTCACCCAGTCTATTTTTTATTCGATTCTAGATATATAGGTTCAGTATACATTAAGTCATCATAAGGGTACCAGGTATGGGTCAAGTCATAGGACACAAAGTCAATGCACAGTTTTCTAGTACAAAACATACTTTCCAAATCAGAACTTTTGGTATACAAAACTACAAACTTACCAGTTAAGGGTTTAATCCATTTTATACATCATGGTTATATATCATTAATACCCAATAGGTAGTTGGATGTGTGCTTTCCACCTTACTTCCTTTTCCTTGTTTGGTTGTGGGCTTAGGGCAGACTCACCCAATTAACTATCTATTCGATATTAGATCATATATAGCCAGTATAAACTAAGTGATTATAGAAGTAATCACTATGGTCACCGTTTTATTATAAGGAATAAGGATTTTCTTAAAGAATCTTTTCTTTAAATATAAAGGAACCATCACAATTAACTCCATGAGTAACAAGTGAATACGCCAGGGTTATATACAACAATGATCTAACAAACAATGGGATGTGTGCTATCCGCCTTACTTCCTGTTCCTTGTTTGTTTGTGAGCTTAGGGCAGATACGCACAGTCGATTGTTTGTTTACTCTGAGTTTTATATCACTTGTATCCATTTAGTACTCATAGAAAGGATTGTAGAATCATTTTTACGTATCTTTCATCAAAGTAGGAAATATAGGATTTTCTAAGAGGAACAGGCGAACTTTTCTAAACAGAACTTACAACTTACTACATTTTACAACGACTTTCTACAAGTTACTTACATCACTAAAATCTTCTGAACTCACCAGCTTAATTGCTGATCAACTCTTTCAAATAACTTGTATTCTCAGGAACCTAGTAGACAGGTACTCGCGCTGGGAATTCAGAAGATGGAGCAGTATAGCTTCAAGTATTGTTTGTTATTTGCTTATGTATTCTATGTTTTGTGAACACACACTTTGTAAACACTTTCTTTCTAATGAAATGGTTGTTCATTACTTGCTTACTATTATACATGTCTTGTGATACTAAACATGACGTCCTCCACCCCCGAACGTTTCCACCGTTCCGGTTTTGGGGTGTGACAGATTGGTATCAGAGCATTGTTTATAGTGAACTAAGTATATCAACCGATAAAAGATATACAACTCTAAATACAATGGGGCTTAAGTGCTCTGGATAATGATATATTTTAAGAGTATAACGATAAGTTATAAAAATATACCTACTTGCTTATAGATGTTCATACTAGACCAAGTATGACAAGAAGAACAAAACTAAAGTATTTAAAGGTTGAACACTGTCGTCAAACCTGAACAGTTATGTAATCATAGCTAGGATCAATATAGCCTGATCAACTATATTCATTCGAGATGTGACCGACATGTGTTTGGGAGTGATGTGGTGTTGCAACAGTCTTAAAACCTACCTAACACCAGTCAAGAGAATACTAGATCAAGTACATTAGAGTTAGAATACTATAGGAGTATTCTATGATACTATAACGCGATAACAAGTTTAAAACATACCAAGTAGATTACATTAAAATACTATAGGAGTATTTTAGGCACTATATAAACAACTTACATGATAACTTAAAGGACCCTTACGGATAGGTCTTTAATCTTACAATGTATACTCCCAAGGCTTTATATAATGGAGATCTTATAGACTTAGAATTTGTGATCTACGCTTCACTACCCATTCCTTATTTGGTTGTGGTTTTGGAGTAGGATCACTTATTCGAAGGTCTATTTAATCTTGAATTATATACAACTTGTATATATTGTGCAATTATAGGAGGACTCTGTAAGGATCACCCCATAATGTTTCACTTATATCTCATAGATTCTTTAGTCACTTCCATTCTCGCACGACGAGCCCAGATAGATGTAACCACTCCCTCATAGTAGACAACAGAAGAGTCAGGAGGAAACGAGAGGAAGATCATGAGGAGATTTCAAAGAAGTATCAACCGAAGTAACCAAAACGTCTTATGCGTCACCTAATAAATAGTAATCTTGTTTAACTTAATGAGCGAGTGGAGACACTGCTCACATTACGTGTTAGGATTATTTTCTTACATACAGCTGGTAACAGTTATTCAGGCAACAGATATTCATTCGAGGATAGCCATTTCAAATTCATAGAGTTTATTAGGTATAGACTCTTTTATGAATTATTTCTAGAACCCTGTGGAAGTCAGGACCCGATGCACTCAGAACTGGGATAACCTTGTCTTTTCAGCTTTTGGCTTGTGTCCATTGCTTTAGACTTATTCCGTCTCATCTTCGTATTATTTTAGCAAAGATGCCTCCTCGCAGATCAAACAGACGCACTACTCCGATAACTCCAACTCAACCGCCACTACCCCCAGCACAGTTCGACCTAGCTGCTTTTCAGGCAGCGGTAGCAGCAGCAACGACAGCCGCCCTAACCCAAATTCGCGCAAGTGGTATCATTGGATCTGGTAGCGGTGCTAACCTAAGCAACCATGGAGATACCCACGAACACCCAAGGGAATGTTCGTATAAAGACTTCATGAACTGCAAACCCAATTCCTTCGACGGAAATGGTGGAGTCGTCGCTCTGATGCGATGGTTCGAGAAAACAGATTCGGTCTTCGAAATCTGTTCATGCCCAGAAGGGAGCAAAGTCAAGTTTGCTGCCTGCACCTTCTCCGGAAGAGCCCTAACATGGTGCAATGGCCATGTTAAGTCACTGACTCTAACAGTGGCAAACTCTATGGGCTGGGAAAACTTGAAGGAAATGATGATGGGAGAGTACTGCCCAAGGGGCGAAGTACAAAAGCTGGAACAAGAGCTATGGGAACTCATGATGGTTGGCTCAGACATAGTGGCCTACACTGACAGGTTTAGCGACTTGGCAGCACTATGCCCCGGGATGGTTACCCCGGAGAGCAAGAAGATAGAAAGGTACATCTGGGGTCTGACTGCCCCGACCCATGGAGATGTGTTGTCTTCTAACCCAGCCACATTCGATAGTGCCAAACGCCTGGCCCAACGACTCATCGACCAAGAAGTCCACTATGGCGTAGAAGTCCTGGTTCCCGAGCCATCGAGGGAAGAGGACTATGGACAGAAGTCGGGGAAAAAGAGGAAGAAGAAGCGAACAACACAGGACACCCCGCAGGAGGAACGAACGAGTACTATGTACACCGCCACAACACCTGCTACTCCAGCACCTGCCAGTCGATATGCTAGAACCCTTCCGAAGTGTGGGAAGTGCAACTATCACCAAACTGGAGTATGCCGGAAAATGCAGTGTCTGAACTGCCACAGAAAAGGACACACAGTCCGTTTCTGCAGGGCACCGGCTCAACCGATCTCTCAAGTCCCCGGAGTTGAAGAAAACCAAGCCTGCTATGGTTGTGGTGAGACTGGACACTACCATAGGGACTGCCCTATAACAAAGAACTCAGGCGCGGATGGAAGAATTCTGATGATCACCGCAGGAGAATCGACCTCGGAGTCGCCATCGAGCAGCGGTACGTTTCGATTTAGTAATTGCTTTGAAAATTAATTTATATTTATATAAGATTAAAACTTGGGGATAACACTTAAAAGTAATTATAATAACTCACTCATAGGAACAAGTCGCAGTATTCAAGAGAACTAAAGGATCTGTTTAGAAAAGCTATGATGGCTGAACATATACATCAGGGTTGTGCATAACTAAGATGTTGCAGACTTAGAGTGAGTAATTCCGCCTTAATTCCTGTTCCTTGTTTGGTTGTGGATTTGAGTCAGAGTTACTCAGTCGACCGTCTTATTCATCTTAAATATTCATAACTTGTATATGACAGGCGATCATAGTGGTACCGAGGAGGATCATGATATAAAGTATCATCACCAGTTATCAAAACACTTTCATTTGTATGTACTCGCTCATCGCGGTACGATACGTAGAAGTGTCAACATCAAGGGGAAAATAGAAAGCACTAGAAAAATTACAAAGAGTACATTGTCGAACACACTAGGAGTACATTGTTGAACACACTAGGAGTACATTGTCAAACACACTAGGAGTACATTGTCGAGCACACTAGGAGTACATTATCGAACACGCTAGGGATACATCATCGAATAACATACATTTCTTTCCAATCGGCCAAACTTTGTTCATTAAAGAGTCCGTTGCTATATTTTGTCATGATTTGGCGTGGTCCTCACCATACTAAGTTCATATGATTCTATCACCTCGATCGCCAAGTTCACGAAACTTTCGTCATTCGTATCGACAGTCCGACCTAAACCTCAGTTTTATCTTTCGTATTCTAAACCCCGAAGTACTCATGCGAAGAGTACTTTGTCCTCCGAAGCCTCATCCTCGGATGTCCGCAGACCGTCACGAAATACCACTCGTCCAACAGACCAAGTTCGAGCACAGAGGCTATGGACGAATACAGCTCACCTATCACTATTCATTGCATACGTGAGGGTAGTATATGATTATGATTACGCAAATCTAGTATGTGTGTTTCCGCCCTATCTCCAGTTCCTTGTTTGGTTGTGGACCTCGGGTAGAGTCGCACATCCGACCGTCTTACTAATCCTAATTATATACGACTTGTATACACGAGGTAATGATAGATGGAGCAAGTACAAATCCTATCATGAACACCAAGGCAAAGTTGCTAGGTCTACGAGTAGGTATTCTGCCAATCAGAGGAGCGCAACCCCAGTAGTACTGCTAAGAAAGCTAATTTCGGGACGAAATTCCATCTAACGGGGGGATGATGTGACAACCCGAAAATTTTTGGCTTTGAAAGCTCAGTCAGTCAACTCAACTGAGTGTCAGACTCATTGGTAATGAGTTCTAGCTTGGTTAAAGGTCATTCTAAGGAGTTTTAAGCCTAGTACACTTAAGGAATGAGTGTTAGAATGTACCTGCTAGAGACACTGTACAACGATTCCAGCCTTAACCTTATCATAATAAGTTCATGACCACAATGTCAATGAGTTTACGGCCATAAACTCATGTGGCCGTAAACTCAAGTCCATATGTGGCCCTTGATCATTTCTAGCCATTTCTTACATTCCAACCTCAAGAACACTCCATTTCTCTCTCAACTATCATCCCGATTTTCATCCTAGATCTTCAAAAGTTGTAAGCGTTCTTCCTTGATTTGTTGATACATCTCTTAATCTAGTATCATCTAATGATTTCATCCATGGAAATCATCTTTTCTTAGATCTTCAAGAAACACCAAGAACACCAAGAACACACACTAGTGTTCTTCGACCTTAATCACCATTTCAAGCCTCTATATCGTAATTACTCTTCCCTATACTCGATATCTAGTTAAGACTCATGCTTAGAACCTTGAAATCATCAAGAATGCAAGACCAAAAGGAGTTTACAGCCAAGCAATCTCCCATGGCCGTAAACCCCTATAAATAGGCCATTTTGGCCATAAACTCTTCCTAAGGCTTGGATTTGAGGCTAGAACACTCCCTTGTGCTTTGTAAGACCTTGAATCATCACCAAACTCATCATTTAGAGAGTTTACGGCCCAAGAGTAAACACCCTTGGCCGTAAACTCCAATTATGGTCAAGTCTTGGACCTTAAACACATCTAGGCCTTTCCTAACCTTTGGGAAATTTAAGCCTTTGAAACTCCTTAACTTTAAGACCCTAAATGTGACCATTTAGAGAGTTTACGGCCAGGAGTAAACTCCCTTGGCCGTAAACACCTCAACACTCTCCATTGAGTTGGTCTTTCTCATCCTTGTGTAGAGCAAAAGTCCCTCAAGTTTCCCTAGCCTTCAAACACCCTCTTATGCATGTTTGACCATGAGTTTACGACTGTAAACTCCCTTGGCCGTAAACCCATGGCAATAAACTCATGGTAGTGCCATTCCACTTTCCTTTGATGAATCACATGTGATTCCAACACTTGGTCAAAGTGTTTCCTAGTCCCGGAAGGTGTTTCCTTTCATATAGTTGCTTATAAACACTATATTCATGCCAATATATGTCATTTAGGACTTGTTGTATCTCGGGACTTCATTCGTGGAACTTCTCATCCTTACACGCGTGTTCATTGAATCACCCACATCAGGTGAGTTCATACCCCGTAATGAATCTTTTAACTGTTTTAAATGCTTTTAAAGGGGGGGGATACAAGTTGAACACAATGATAATTGTGTAAATGTTTGCTATAAATACCTTTCAAAAAGATTGCTTATGTCTTTTATAAGTGATCAAAACATTTCAAAAACTCTTTTAAAGTTATGCTACTTTATAGTTTTACAAAACTCCATTTTTAAAGTACAAGCATAACTTAGTAGATAAATGAGTCTTTTCAATAACAGTTCAAGTAAGACATTAGTAAACTATACTAGGTATAGTTTAGGGAGTCACTACTCATTACTTCTAGTACAATGAAGCATACAAAGAGTCAGTTCATACATGAGTCAGAACACACTATTATGAGAAACAATACACACTATACACTATACAAGAGATTATACTATACACTAGTATAGAAAGAACATTACTACGCTATGACTTACTATACAAACACTGTTATACGATAAATTAATGTGACATACTATTTAAGGATACAACAATACAGTGTTGTATCATATTGTAACCAGAGTCTCCTGGAGGGAGAGCGGGCATCTTGTGTATAGATCTATACGGGACAGACACTCCCACACCCCGACTGCTAGCTACAGTCCCAGCCGATAAGGCTAAGGGGTGACAAATGTCACCTAACTACATATGACACCGGAGGGTCGTCATTTATTTAGCCGTCGATCAGCATGGTTACATACGAGTTCACATTTAAACCTTTAATTAACCGACTAAGGATTAAAGGCAAAAAGACTCCCCGAGGTGTATTGTACATTTAATACTACATGGAGTCTGTATTTTATCACTTTATAGCCAGCAGTGTCACTGCTGAGGAAAAACATTATTTTCCCTATTACATTAATATGTGATCTTCTCACATATTAATTAATGTATAAACTATATTTAGTTAATGATAGTCTCACTCGGGAAAATACACACTCATACAAGAAACAAACATACATAACATTTGATGCCTTGGTAGAAGGCTACGTTTAGTAGAAAGGACCATAATGCTAACCTTATGATTCCTTAATGTATACATCAAAGGATACATATATATCAATAGGATCCGACAGGTAATAGGATGTATGATCTCCTCTTCATTTCCTATTCCTTGTTTGGTTGTGGGCTTGGAACAGATTCACCCAGTCTATTTTTTATTCGATTCTAGATATATAGGTTCAGTATACATTAAGTCATCACAAGGGTACCAGGTATGGGTCAAGTCATAGGACACAAAGTCAATGCACAGTTTTCTAGTACAAAACATACTTTCCAAATCAGAACTTTTGGTATACAAAACTAGAAACTTACCAGTTAAGGGTTTAATCCATTTTATTAAACCAGTATAAACTTAAAGGACCTTAGGTGATTAACTCTATAATACTTTAGTTTATACATCATGGTTATATATCATTAATACCCAATAGGTAGTTGGATGTGTCTTTTCCACCTTACTTCCTGTTCCTTGTTTGGTTGTGGGCTTAGGGCAGATGCACCCAATTAACTATCTATTCGATATTAGATCATATATAGCCAGTATAAACTAAGTGATTATAGAAGTAATGAATGTGGTCACCATTTTATTATAAGGAATAAGGGTTTTCTTAAAGAATCTTTTCATTAAATATAAAGGAACCATCACAATTATCTCCATGAGTAACAAGTGAATACGCCAGGGTTATATACAACAATGATCTAACAAACAATGGGATGTGTGCTATCCGCCTTACTTCCTGTTCCTTGTTTGGTTGTGAGCTTAGGGCAAATGCGCACAGTCGATTGTTTGTTTACTCTGAGTTTTATATCACTTGTATCCATTTAGTACTCATAGAAAGGATTGTAGAATCATTTTTACGTATCTTTCATCAAAGTAGGAAATATAGGATTTTCTAAGAGGAACATGCGAACTTTTCTAAACAGAACTTACAATTTACTACATTTTTCAATTACACTTTACAACGACTTCCTACAACTTACTTACATCACTAAAATCTTCTGAACTCACCAGCTTAATTGCTGATCAACTCTTTCAAATAACTTGTATTCTCAGGAGCCTAGTAGACAGGTACTCGCGCTGGGAATTCAGAAGATGGAGCAGTATAGCTTCAAGTCTTGTTTGTTATTTGCTTATGTATTCTATGTTTTGTGAACATACACTTTGTAAACACTTTCTTTCTAATGAAATGGTTGTTCATTTCTTGCTTACTATTATACATGTCTTGTGATAGTAAACATGACGTCCTCCACCCCCGAATGTTTCCGCCGTTCCGGTTTTGGGGTGGGACATCAACTCAGCAACCTCTTGCCACTGCTTCATCACCAAAGAAGATTGCTCCCAAGAAGAAATCATCGAAAGGTTCATCCTCATCACAATCACTTGAACCGTTTCTTAGGGATACAACTCAGCTCTTCTCACTGGATCCACTGGATTTCGATGAACCCATTAGGGTAATGATCGAGTTCATCGCAAATCATCCCATATCCATACCTCTCACCAAAATCCCAAACCCCCCTCTACCACTCAGTCTCTTACACACCGCTTTCACTAGAATCAAAATCGACAATGGTGTTCTAGAAACCAAAATCACGGGTGATAGGATAATGCCAATCCACAAATCGACGTTTCTGAAGGCTATTGGTGTGAAAGAAAACCCCAAGGGTTTAAAAGGTACAAGAACCCACTGCAGAAGAGTTCCAACTGTTCTTGAATCATATTGGGTACAACCAGGACTACAAGGCAAAGGACTTCAAGAAATCAGTCGTTTCCGGACTCTGAACCGTGCTGATACACTTCATTATTCGAGGACTGTCCGGAAAGCATGGTGGTACGGACACCCTAAGCAAGGATTGGCTTTACGTGGTGTACATTATCTACTCCGGACGCGACAATGTTGTTGACCTTCTAAAGGTACTATGGCAGTACTTCCGAAAATTCGCGATCAAAAGGAAGCCCAACGAGATATCAAGCCCTAGGTTCTTAGCTCTTACAATTCAGCAACTCTACAGAGAAAGGTCCGAACCTATTCATGTTGCCACCATTTCGAAGGAGGTATATCTCACTTTTAAAACTGTCAAACATTATAGAGTTCCAGACCAATCTTCTTTTGGTCCAGTTAGATATCTTCCAGACCACATGTTGGCCTTAATCCCTTCCGATTCCATTTATTTGAAACAACATTTGGAGACTTTGGTTGTATTTGACCCAACACAACCTGCCCCAGTCTCTGTTGAGCCCATTCCGGAAGAGGCCAATCCTTCTGTGTTCGGACCTAAAATTAAAAAGTATGCCAAAAGGAAGACTTCTCCTTCAAAGCCAAAGCCTAAAAAGAAAACCAAAGTAAGTTCCTCCTCTCAACAGGAAGTAGCTCATGACATTCAGGCTGATTCTAGCCTTCCGAACACCGCTCCTACCAACTCATCCGAGGTACTACTCGATGTTTCAAAAGCACATGCACACACTCACGGGGAGTCTGCACATAATCCACTCTCACCTTCTCAAAAAGGTGATGTCGGTGTTGAACATAGTTCCTTGCCCCCCTGGAACAAAGCCACATGTCACATTTGCAATCCCAACTTCTTCCACACGCACACACTCCGGAACCCCTGTTCCGGACCCTAAGCATTCCGAGGCGGGAGTTGTCCCTCCAACCTCTGGTGCCTCAATGTCACACCCCGCTAAAGCGGAAACACGAGGCGTGACAGTATAAAGGGTTTCATAGCAAAAGTTAAAAGACAACACCAACCATAGTATTAAAAATCATTACAATTTTACAATGGGTTTGAACAACTTTTAAAAGAAATTACAATGTAAATTGAAATACAACACATGCGAATGCTCCTAAAAGTGAAGTGTCCCTAAGTGCCACTTACTCGATGATTCCTGAAAAAGCATGTAAAACGAGCGTCAACTATAAAAATAGTTGGTGAGTACTCACAGATAAACAAAATAATACTGGTTCCATGAATTGAAATCAAAGTTTTGATAAAAGTTACCAATAATAAAAGTATATTGTTAAAATGAGTAAATAAGTTTGTAAAAACAAAGTTCTCTGTCATCATGAGAGATAAAGTATGTTGCCCAAATAAGATGCAACATTCATATTCTCATGGAAGATAAAGTTCGTTACTCAAACGAGTAAACAAGTTTCATTGCTAAAATGAGCAATCAATTTCGTTGCTACAAGGAGCAAACAATTTCATTGCTAAAACATGTATATAAGTTTTCAGTAATAAAAGTTCGTTGTTGTAATGAGAAACAAAGTTCATTGCTATAATTAATAACAAGTTTATTGCTATAACGAGAAACGAGTTTGTATGTGTATGAGCAAACAATGAGTCTCAACCAAACCTATGACTGAAGCCCTATCAAGATCTATGCTTATCGTTCCATAGATGAATATGGTATCATGCACTCCAGCAATAGGGCGAGTGAGGAGTTGTCAATTCCTAATAGCGCTATCCATAATGACTATTGGCTCAAAGAGTTAATGGTTAGAGATAAGGGAAGGGCCTTAGTACGATAAGTTCTCATGTTACGTGTTGCATAGACATACATAGAGAGACATAACAATAAAATAACAATAATGTTTGATACAAATCAATTTAAATACAACATTCAAATAATAGTTTTTCGGGACATGCTTTTCCACCCCAAAACAAAAAAAAAACTGAAAATAGGGGAGTGCGTGAATACTCACAATATGCAAAATATAGCAACCAAGTTTATACGAGTCAAATAAATACAACAAACATAAATAGTTTAGGACATGCTTTTCCACCCCAAAACATAAAAACCGAAAATAGGGGAGTGGTGAATACTCACAATATGCAAAATATAGCAACCAAGTTTATACGAGTCAAATAAATACAACGAACATAAATAGTTTAGGACATGCTTTTCCACCCCAAAACGTAAAAACCGAAAATAGGGGAGTGGTGAATACTCACAATGCATTTAGATGATGCAAATGGTGCCTTGAACTACGTTCCACGTGTACCACTACCGATTCCTACAATAATGGTATTCGCTAGTGAGTCTCTAATCGAAATCTAACACTAGTATACATACTACTACAATAGAATTATGCCAATAATGTGTCAAAATTTAATATTGATAAGTTACAAACATTTTTCTGTGGAAATTAAGTTTCAAAGAATCAATTGTTATATAACAATTTAAGTGGAAAATTTTCATTATTGAAATGTTAATATTTAACATTTTAGAGGTGTTCCAATGATTAAATATTCAAAACGAAATCAATTTAGTTCTAAACTTTCCCAAACTTTGTATTTCATTTTTAATTGAAGTCAAACACCTTAAGATAAATTTTCTTGAATTTTTGATTTGTCTAACTATTTTTCACCATTTAATTCCATGAATAATCATAAAATCATGGAAAAATAGTAAATTATCATGAAAAATTCTAGTAATTTTTGTGTAACTATTTTACAGTGTACATAATCTAGGAAAAATATTAATATGTGTTTTCAAAAAGTTTAACACCATTTTTCTGATTTTGTACATTTAAGTGTATTAAATCTTGGGAAAATAGAAGAAAAATAGCATACAGAAGATAAAAATCATCAAAATTTTTATGTATCATCCCAACATATTATAAGAGTTTCTGGTAAATTTTCATGAATTTTGGATGAGTAAAACTATTTTTCCTGCTTTTAGTCCATTATAAACACAAAAATTCAAGAAAAATAGATATACATTTTCAAAAATTCCCAAAATATTTTTCGGAGTCTTAAATATAAGGTACAAGCTGTGAAAAATAAGAAATAATATTTTCACATTCCCTAAAGTGGTTTTATGATTTGCTAGAGCTAAATAAAAAGAAAATTAAAAACCATACTAAACAGTAAAAAAAATCGATGAAACTTTAGGAGATATGTTTATTAACTTAAAGGGTCATCCACAAATATTTCCAGAATTTATTTACAAGTTTAAGTATTTTATATGCTTTAACACTCTATTTTATTATTATTTTCATGTAAAAATAAAGAAAATATATATTGAGCTGAAAATTTCCAGAATGCAACTTCAAACAATTTAATAACAATGAAAAATTGTTTTCTTATTTTTGATGTCGAAAAACATGCATAAAGGCTCAAACAATTATAGAGAAAACTTGATTCTTGTGATTTTGGTAAAAATTATTGATGTTACTTTGAGAATTTTTGCAACATGTTCCAAAGGCTTTTGAATCAAGATATTTTTATACCGCTTAATAAATGATGTTAAGTGCTCAAGTTAATTTTTCCTTGATTTTTAGTGATGAATAAGATCTTTGAACATGCAATACAAAACTAGTATTCACAAAAAGGTACTGATTGAGCAACAGTTTTGTAAAAATTGCTACAAATCGAAATATTTGAATTTTCCAGTGAGGTGAGATGGGTTTGAAAGCTAACTCAAAATATTATATTTCAGAAAAAGAATCCCTAATTTTGGTTAAGAAATGAGTGAGATATGACAGTTTAAAGTCAGGTAAAGAAATCTGGCAGATTGCATGCATGGTGATTGGTTAGAAAAATGAGTTTTCATCATTTCTTTGAGTAAATCTTTTGAAATATTTTAAAAGATATCATGATAAACTTATATTCTAGTCATGTTTCCAGAGATCAAAAGATTAAAACTTATCAAAATGTATACATTCATTTATGAACAAAATTTTGTTTCTCAAAAACTCTTAACTTGAGTTTGATGTTTTAATCCTTAAAATCGATTTTTGCACTAAGATCATGAACATGCAACCTTGTTTATCATACATGCATGGTGTTAAAACACATCCATGATGTTCTAAAAACTATTTTAACAAAAAGAAAACAAGTATGAAGAAGATGAAGAAGTAGAAGTCGGTTTTTGAAGTAAAATGCACATGTATGGCTTAAATCATTGTTGTGGATCTTCAAGAGATGTATGTTCTTTACCTTAAATTTATTTGTGGCTTGAAAAACCCTTATGAATCTCCATAATTTCGTGGTTAAGAGGCTGTGGTTGTGGTGTTTGGAGAAAAAAATTAGAGAGAAGGTAGAGAGAGTTTTCTAGAGAGAGAAAGAAGAGAGATGTGTGTGTGTTGGAGAATGAGAGTGTGAGAGAGAGATATGGGAAGAGAGGGGTCCGAAATTTTGAGTATAATAACCCTTTCTCATTCATTTTATTTTATAAAATTTAAGTTATTTTATAAAATATCTAAATTTTATATAAAATGTGCACTAAAATCAAGTTTTTATTCATGAAACCTTGATTTTTGACTTATAAATTAAGGATGAATGTTAATGACTTAAATTTTTATTTTCCTTGATTATATTTCCCTGAATTTAATTGTTTTAAGATAATATTATAAGTTTCATAACTATTTTTATAGAATTCCTGATGTTAAACTTTATAAAATTTAAGTTTTAGGGTTTTTAGGGTTTTTGAGAGTTTGTAAAAATTTGGATATCAAAATAAATAGAATATTTGAGACTTTAAATTATCTTATGGTATTATAACTCTTTTATAGTTATAAATAATGTTTGAAATTTATTTTTATCGGTTTATTGGCATTCTATGTAGTGATTCCGAGATTCAAGCGAAATTGAGGAATCAAGTATACTAGTCCTAGTCTTCAACTTTGACTTAAGTTTCTATGAGACTTTGACCTAATTTCTACTTCTAGGTCAAGTGCATGATGTGTGTATATGATTCATGAAAAGGTGTTCGAGTCAAAGAGTGACCCGAATATGGATAGCCTCTACAGTTAAGTAGTTGTAGAATTCACATATCAATGTGAAATCTAAGTACATTATCCATTGTTTCTAGTTGCTTCCAAGTTTCTAGTAGGTTATAACTGAGCTTCTAGTCACTAAGTACAGTATGTGTCGTGCATATATGTGCGACTAAGTTATTCAAATCTAGAACCGACTCGAATTTTGACGGTTGTCACATTCTCCCCCGGTTGAAAGAATTTCGCCCCGAAATTCAATTCGTGACGTATTCTATTAGAACTCAGTCGAATACAATTATATAGTTGGAGAGGTGGTGACTTGCAATGTTCTTTGATTATTTCGGGTTTATTTCCTCAAGGGAAAAGCCCAATTCTTTAGCTATAGTCAAATTAATGTTTCTTTAATTCGAGTTCTACAATTTAGATTGCGAGAAATTAGGATCATGGAAATCATGATCCAAACATGGCGACCTAGTTGAAAAAGATCATCTAGTTAGATATTATCTGAATTAAGAGAGCTATAATTACTACTACGGTTACTCTTACAATAATAAAACCTTATTCGAAGAATAAATATATTTAGAGAGTCATTGGTGCAAATGGAGGCGATGAAAATTTATGATAAATTAAATCACATTGTGTATATAGCATTTTAAGTGTTTAGAAGTGATTAAAAATCTCATTGTTATCAAAATGTCTGTTTAGAAATGATAATTAATCTCACTATTATCAAAATGTGTAATAATTTCAAGATAATGAAGATACATGTGTGGCGATCCAACAAAGTAGGAAAATAATATAAAGATTAATTAAAGTTAAAGGTCTAAGTCGTCATTAAGGAAAAAAAAATTTTATTGAAATTATTGCTATTACGCTATTTGAAAAATTGACTAATTGTCTAAGTCAGGACAAATCTAAGTTTACGAGGAGTCAAAATACTTATGAAAACAAGCTTGAGAGTTTAGGAACTCACTGAAAATTGCAAAGTAAATTACTATTTTAAGAAAGGTGTAAAAATGTCAATCTTCAAAATAGGGCATTCATAGTTTAGTGTTTCTACAAAAACAATCATTTAGAGAATAGATAATCGTAAAATTCAAAATTCTTGATGTATTTAAAGAAAAGAAGAAACATAAGGATACATATCCTTCACATATATTTTCCGGATATAGAAAAATTATAAGCATAAGAGTATTCATCTTGTGTATTAATTATAAGGAAAAATACAATGAAAATTGCATTTTATATCAAGTTTCTGAATTTAGAACGAAAGAGCAAATGTAAATAAGGATCACTTGTTTATAGAGATTTCAAAATAAAAACAAGATGTATATGATAAAAAGGCGTAATTGAATATATCAAAGTTGACTAAATAAAAATTATTCCTCACGGCTATACATGTATTAATCGCTCAAAACGAAAGGATAGACTTCTAATATGTATGTGTACAAACATGATACCAGGAGAAGCAAAATAGACAGAAACAAAGTTAGACAATGTATTATGTTACTATTATGGGTGTGTGAGAGCTAAAGTCATAAGGAGAGCAAGAAATCAAGTGCGGGGGAAAGAAAAAGGAAGGTAGCGGCGACAATGATTGTTATTGTTAAAATTATAAGAACAATACCTATAGGTAGATTAAAACCAGGTTGAGATATATTTCAAACTTTAATATTTGATGTATATTGATGATTAAATAGACATGTAAGAGTCTTAGAATGTTTGCTAATAATCACGAGTTACCTTATTAAGTTAAACTCCATTTGTGAAAAAGAAGAAGCACTACAAACGGTAGTTGAAAATCTGACAATTTGACTTTTTAGAATGGAGTTCAATAATAGTTAAAACATATAAGGTAAAGACTCAATAGATTTAGAAGAGTAATTATACATTGTTGAAGGTGTCACTGGAAATTTAAAAGTGAACACTAAGTTTTGCAATGTTGTAAGTTTTATAAACACAGATTATAAAACTAATTTGAAATAAAATAAACAAATAAGGTGTGTTTTAAAATGTAGGCATCAGTGATGTCTTGTAAACACATTTGGATTAGAAAGTTGTAAAAATACCAGGTTGGGTTTCAAGAAAACACATTTAAGTAAAGTACGATGCCTAAATGGGGAAGTAGTCAAAAGTCTTAAAACAAAAGTGGTTTGAAGATCCGATGAAGCTTTTACACATAATATGAACTTTAACGTCATATGTTTAAGTTTTATAGTAAAAAGTTTAAACACGATTATAAAAGAAAATGTTTCTAGTTTTTCGAAGACGTGTCAAAATGGTAAGCAATGTTTAAAATGGTTTATATGCCCTTAAAAGCACATCAATCCATTGAAATGAATTTGAAATGAAATTGAAATAGCAAGGTTAAAACCAATATTGGTTAAATTGAGTTTTGAAGAAAAGTGTTAAGTTAAAGCAAGTTGTCAAAAGATTTTTAGCGAGAATATGGCTTACATTGTTGGGAAATGTCTAGTAAGTTGTATGAAGTGGTTATAAAGTATTTTATCGATGATAAATAAAACCGATTAAACGAAATAATTTTTCGATGGAAGATTAAGAAGTAAGGAATAAGTATATTAGTGTAGCTGATCGTACCTAAATACTAAGGCGAGTACAAGACGAGTATAAGACGAGTACCGATGTCTTTTTCCCTAAGATAAAGGGCAAGAAAAATTGTTTGAAAAACGTTTTATGGTGTCAATGCAGTTTCGTGGCCTTTTATAGAGGTCAAAGGGATATCCTATGTTAAGTTTTAACCTGAAGGTGGAAACAACCTAAAGCTAAATCGTAGCGTAGTAATAAGGTCTCACGTATTAGTAGCAATAGGTTAAACCTTTGTGTCTCCTTGTGAGTCGAATCCGGAATGCCCGCCAATGGTATCCAAGTGATTACTTAGTGGTGACTCATCTACATCCTTACGCGATGCTCCAGTTATCATTCGTGTCGGTATCGAAATGCTTTTTCCTAGTTGTAACTCTAGTACGAAGACGATGAAGAGATATTGAGGGATAATTGGTATTGGTTTCGACTTAAGATTATTACTAGTGTATATCTAACTACTAACCTTATATCTAAAGTCAATAGCTACCGAGGAATACCCATTATCAGTACTATGTGCATTGCTCTTAGAGTGGCTAGTGATATAACCTAAGTGGTTAACCTAGCACTTGATAAGGGATAAGAATATTTCTAAATAAGGGCATTGATATAACAGTGAACTTAGTTTCTAAGTGTATCTAGATGAATGCCTATAATATGCAATGCTCGTACGCACACCAAAAATTTTGCTTTTCAAAAGTTTAAGTTGAAAATTGTTTTGAACATAATTCTACCATAACCGTTTCAAGCCTCAGATTAAGTTTCCTTAATTAAGCATAGTTGGCCAGGCTATACTTAGTTAAAGTCCAATAATGCGTACTCGAATTAGTTATACTAGTAGTATGTTCGGTATTTTAAAAACATTTTGAAATTTTTTGGCTATAGTTGTGGTTCTCCAAAGGAAAACCGGTATTCTCTATAACCTTCGGCTCTGATACCATTTCCTGTCACACCCCGCTAAAGCGGAAACACGAGGCGTGGCAGTATAAAGGGTTTCATAGCAAAAGTTAAAAGACAACACCAACCATAGTATTAAAAATCATTACAATTTTACAATGGGTTTGAACAACTTTTAAAAGAAATTACAATGTAAATTGAAATACAACACATGCGAATGCTCCTAAAAGTGAAGTGTCCCTAAGTGCCACTTACTCGATGATTCCTGAAAAAGCATGTAAAACGAGCGTCAACTATAAAAATAGTTGGTGAGTACTCACAGATAAACAAAATAATAATGGTTCCATGAATTGAAATCAAAGTTTTGATAAAAGTTACCAATAATAAAAGTATATTGTTAAAATGAGTAAATAAGTTTGTAAAAACAAAGTTCTCTGTCATCATGAGAGATAAAGTATGTTGCCCAAATAAGATGCAACATTCATATTCTCATGGAAGATAAAGTTCGTTACTCAAACGAGTAAACAAGTTTCATTGCTAAAATGAGCAATCAATTTCGTTGCTACAAGGAGCAAACAATTTCATTGCTAAAACATGTATATAAGTTTTCAGTAATAAAAGTTCGTTGTTGTAATGAGAAACAAAGTTCATTGCTATAATTAATAACAAGTTTATTGCTATAACGAGAAACGAGTTTGTATGTGTATGAGCAAACAATGAGTCTCAACCAAACCTATGACTGAAGCCCTATCAAGATCTATGCTTATCGTTCCATAGATGAATATGGTATCATGCACTCCAGCAATAGGGCGAGTGAGGAGTTGTCAATTCCTAATAGCGCTATCCATAATGACTATTGGCTCAAAGAGTTAATGGTTAGAGATAAGGGAAGGGCCTTAGTACGATAAGTTCTCATGTTACGTGTTGCATAGACATACATAGAGAGACATAACAATAAAATAACAATAATGTTTGATACAAATCAATTTAAATACAACATTCAAATAATAGTTTTTCGGGACATGCTTTTCCACCCCAAAACAAAAAAAAAACTGAAAATAGGGGAGTGCGTGAATACTCACAATATGCAAAATATAGCAACCAAGTTTATACGAGTCAAATAAATACAACAAACATAAATAGTTTAGGACATGCTTTTCCACCCCAAAACATAAAAACCGAAAATAGGGGAGTGGTGAATACTCACAATATGCAAAATATAGCAACCAAGTTTATACGAGTCAAATAAATACAACGAACATAAATAGTTTAGGACATGCTTTTCCACCCCAAAACGTAAAAACCGAAAATAGGGGAGTGGTGAATACTCACAATGCATTTAGATGATGCAAATGGTGCCTTGAACTACGTTCCACGTGTACCACTACCGATTCCTACAATAATGGTATTCGCTAGTGAGTCTCTAATCGAAATCTAACACTAGTATACATACTACTACAATAGAATTATGCCAATAATGTGTCAAAATTTAATATTGATTAGTTACAAACATTTTTCTGTGGAAATTAAGTTTCAAAGAATCAATTGTTATATAACAATTTAAGTGGAAAATTTCCATTATTGAAATGTTAATATTTAACATTTTAGAGGTGTTCCAATGATTAAATATTCAAAACGAAATCAATTTAGTTCTAAACTTTCCCAAACTTTGTATTTCATTTTTAATTGAAGTCAAATACCTTAAGATAAATTTTCTTGAATTTTTGATTTGTCTAACTATTTTTCACCATTTAATTCCATGAATAATCATAAAATCATGGAAAAATAGTAAATTATCATGAAAAATTCTAGTAATTTTTGTGTAACTATTTTACAGTGTACATAATCTAGGAAAAATATTAATATGTGTTTTCAAAAAGTTTAACACCATTTTTCTGATTTTGTACATTTAAGTGTATTAAATCTTGGGAAAATAGAAGAAAAATAGCATACAGAAGATAAAAATCATCAAAATTTTTATGTATCATCCCAACATATTATAAGAGTTTCTGGTAAATTTTCATGAATTTTGGATGAGTAAAACTATTTTTCCTGCTTTTAGTCCATTATAAACACAAAAATTCAAGAAAAATAGATATACATTTTCAAAAATTCCCAAAATATTTTTCGGAGTCTTAAATATAAGGTACAAGCTGTGAAAAATAAGAAATAATATTTTCACATTCCCTAAAGTGGTTTTATGATTTGCTAGAGCTAAATAAAAAGAAAATTAAAAACCATACTAAACAGTAAAAAAAATCGATGAAACTTTAGGAGATATGTTTATTAACTTAAAGGGTCATCCACAAATATTTCCAGAATTTATTTACAAGTTTAAGTATTTTATATGCTTTAACACTCTATTTTATTATTATTTTCATGTAAAAATAAAGAAAATATATATTGAGCTGAAAATTTCCAGAATGCAACTTCAAACAATTTAATAACAATGAAAAATTGTTTTCTTATTTTTGATGTCGAAAAACATGCATAAAGGCTCAAACAATTATAGAGAAAACTTGATTCTTGTGATTTTGGTAAAAATTATTGATGTTACTTTGAGAATTTTTGCAACATGTTCCAAAGGCTTTTGAATCAAGATATTTTTATACCGCTTAATAAATGATGTTAAGTGCTCAAGTTAATTTTTCCTTGATTTTTAGTGATGAATAAGATCTTTGAACATGCAATACAAAACTAGTATTCACAAAAAGGTACTGATTGAGCAACAGTTTTGTAAAAATTGCTACAAATCGAAATATTTGAATTTTCCAGTGAGGTGAGATGGGTTTGAAAGCTAACTCAAAATATTATATTTCAGAAAAAGAATCCCTAATTTTGGTTAAGAAATGAGTGAGATATGACAGTTTAAAGTCAGGTAAAGAAATCTGGCAGATTGCATGCATGGTGATTGGTTAGAAAAATGAGTTTTCATCATTTCTTTGAGTAAATCTTTTGAAATATTTTAAAAGATATCATGATAAACTTATATTCTAGTCATGTTTCCAGAGATCAAAAGATTAAAACTTATCAAAATGTATACATTCATTTATGAACAAAATTTTGTTTCTCAAAAACTCTTAACTTGAGTTTGATGTTTTAATCCTTAAAATCGATTTTTGCACTAAGATCATGAACATGCAACCTTGTTTATCATACATGCATGGTGTTAAAACACATCCATGATGTTCTAAAAACTATTTTAACAAAAAGAAAACAAGTATGAAGAAGATGAAGAAGTAGAAGTCGGTTTTTGAAGTAAAATGCACATGTATGGCTTAAATCATTGTTGTGGATCTTCAAGAGATGTATGTTCTTTACCTTAAATTTATTTGTGGCTTGAAAAACCCTTATGAATCTCCATAATTTCGTGGTTAAGAGGCTGTGGTTGTGGTGTTTGGAGAAAAAAATTAGAGAGAAGGTAGAGAGAGTTTTCTAGAGAGAGAAAGAAGAGAGATGTGTGTGTGTTGGAGAATGAGAGTGTGAGAGAGAGATATGGGAAGAGAGGGGTCCGAAATTTTGAGTATAATAACCCTTTCTCATTCATTTTATTTTATAAAATTTAAGTTATTTTATAAAATATCTAAATTTTATATAAAATGTGCACTAAAATCAAGTTTTTATTCATGAAACCTTGATTTTTGACTTATAAATTAAGGATGAATGTTAATGACTTAAATTTTTATTTTCCTTGATTATATTTCCCTGAATTTAATTGTTTTAAGATAATATTATAAGTTTCATAACTATTTTTATAGAATTCCTGATGTTAAACTTTATAAAATTTAAGTTTTAGGGTTTTTAGGGTTTTTGAGAGTTTGTAAAAATTTGGATATCAAAATAAATAGAATATTTGAGACTTTAAATTATCTTATGGTATTATAACTCTTTTATAGTTATAAATAATGTTTGAAATTTATTTTTATCGGTTTATTGGCATTCTATGTAGTGATTCCGAGATTCAAGCGAAATTGAGGAATCAAGTATACTAGTCCTAGTCTTCAACTTTGACTTAAGTTTCTATGAGACTTTGACCTAATTTCTACTTCTAGGTCAAGTGCATGATGTGTGTATATGATTCATGAAAAGGTGTTCGAGTCAAAGAGTGACCCGAATATGGATAGCCTCTACAGTTAAGTAGTTGTAGAATTCACATATCAATGTGAAATCTAAGTACATTATCCATTGTTTCTAGTTGCTTCCAAGTTTCTAGTAGGTTATAACTGAGCTTCTAGTCACTAAGTACAGTATGTGTCGTGCATATATGTGCGACTAAGTTATTCAAATCTAGAACCGACTCGAATTTTGACGGTTGTCACATTCTCCCCCGGTTGAAAGAATTTCGCCCCGAAATTCAATTCGTGACGTATTCTATTAGAACTCAGTCGAATACAATTATATAGTTGGAGAGGTGGTGACTTGCAATGTTCTTTGATTATTTCGGGTTTATTTCCTCAAGGGAAAAGCCCAATTCTTTAGCTATAGTCAAATTAATGTTTCCTTAATTCGAGTTCTACAATTTAGATTGCGAGAAATTAGGATCATGGAAATCATGATCCAAACATGGCGACCTAGTTGAAAAAGATCATCTAGTTAGATATTATCTGAATTAAGAGAGCTATAATTACTACTACGGTTACTCTTACAATAATAAAACCTTATTCGAAGAATAAATATATTTAGAGAGTCATTGGTGCAAATGGAGGCGATGAAAATTTATGATAAATTAAATCACATTGTGTATATAGCATTTTAAGTGTTTAGAAGTGATTAAAAATCTCATTGTTATCAAAATGTCTGTTTAGAAATGATAATTAATCTCACTATTATCAAAATGTGTAATAATTTCAAGATAATGAAGATACATGTGTGGCGATCCAACAAAGTAGGAAAATAATATAAAGATTAATTAAAGTTAAAGGTCTAAGTCGTCATTAAGGAAAAAAAATTTTTATTGAAATTATTGCTATTACGCTATTTGAAAAATTGACTAATTGTCTAAGTCAGGACAAATCTAAGTTTACGAGGAGTCAAAATACTTATGAAAACAAGCTTGAGAGTTTAGGAACTCACTGAAAATTGCAAAGTAAATTACTATTTTAAGAAAGGTGTAAAAATGTCAATCTTCAAAATAGGGCATTCATAGTTTAGTGTTTCTACAAAAACAATCATTTAGAGAATAGATAATCGTAAAATTCAAAATTCTTGATGTATTTAAAGAAAAGAAGAAACATAAGGATACATATCCTTCACATATATTTTCCGGATATAGAAAAATTATAAGCATAAGAGTATTCATCTTGTGTATTAATTATAAGGAAAAATACAATGAAAATTGCATTTTATATCTAGTTTCTGAATTTAGAACGAAAGAGCAAATGTAAATAAGGATCACTTGTTTATAGAGATTTCAAAATAAAAACAAGATGTATATGATAAAAAGGCGTAATTGAATATATCAAAGTTGACTAAATAAAAATTATTCCTCACGGCTATGCATGTATTAATCGCTCAAAACGAAAGGATAGACTTCTAATATGTATGTGTACAAACATGATACCAGGAGAAGCAAAATAGACAGAAACAAAGTTAGACAATGTATTATGTTACTATTATGGGTGTGTGAGAGCTAAAGTCATAAGGAGAGCAAGAAATCAAGTGCGGGGGAAAGAAAAAGGAAGGTAGCGGCGACAATGATTGTTATTGTTAAAATTATAAGAACAATACCTATAGGTAGATTAAAACCAGGTTGAGATATATTTCAAACTTTAATATTTGATGTATATTGATGATTAAATAGACATGTAAGAGTCTTAGAATGTTTGCTAATAATCACGAGTTACCTTATTAAGTTAAACTCCATTTGTGAAAAAGAAGAAGCACTACAAACGGTAGTTGAAAATCTGACAATTTGACTTTTTAGAATGGAGTTCAATAATAGTTAAAACATATAAGGTAAAGACTCAATAGATTTAGAAGAGTAATTATACATTGTTGAAGGTGTCACTGGAAATTTAAAAGTGAACACTAAGTTTTGCAATGTTGTAAGTTTTATAAACACAGATTATAAAACTAATTTGAAATAAAATAAACAAATAAGGTGTGTTTTAAAATGTAGGCATCAGTGATGTCTTGTAAACACATTTGGATTAGAAAGTTGTAAAAATACCAGGTTGGGTTTCAAGAAAACACATTTAAGTAAAGTACGATGCCTAAATGGGGAAGTAGTCAAAAGTCTTAAAACAAAAGTGGTTTGAAGATCCGATGAAGCTTTTACACATAATATGAACTTTAACGTCATATGTTTAAGTTTTATAGTAAAAAGTTTAAACACGATTATAAAAGAAAATGTTTCTAGTTTTTCGAAGACGTGTCAAAATGGTAAGCAATGTTTAAAATGGTTTATATGCCCTTAAAAGCACATCAATCCATTGAAATGAATTTGAAATGAAATTGAAATAGCAAGGTTAAAACCAATATTGGTTAAATTGAGTTTTGAAGAAAAGTGTTAAGTTAAAGCAAGTTGTCAAAAGATTTTTAGCGAGAATATGGCTTACATTGTTGGGAAATGTCTAGTAAGTTGTATGAAGTGGTTATAAAGTATTTTATCGATGATAAATAAAACCGATTAAACGAAATAATTTTTCGATGGAAGATTAAGAAGTAAGGAATAAGTATATTAGTGTAGCTGATCGTACCTAAATACTAAGGCGAGTACAAGACGAGTATAAGACGAGTACCGATGTCTTTTTCCCTAAGATAAAGGGCAAGAAAAATTGTTTGAAAAACGTTTTATGGTGTCAATGCAGTTTCGTGGCCTTTTATAGAGGTCAAAGGGATATCCTATGTTAAGTTTTAACCTGAAGGTGGAAACAACCTAAAGCTAAATCGTAGCGTAGTAATAAGGTCTCACGTATTAGTAGCAATAGGTTAAACCTTTGTGTCTCCTTGTGAGTCGAATCCGGAATGCCCGCCAATGGTATCCAAGTGATTACTTAGTGGTGACTCATCTACATCCTTACGCGATGCTCCAGTTATCATTCGTGTCGGTATCGAAATGCTTTTTCCTAGTTGTAACTCTAGTACGAAGACGATGAAGAGATATTGAGGGATAATTGGTATTGGTTTCGACTTAAGATTATTACTAGTGTATATCTAACTACTAACCTTATATCTAAAGTCAATAGCTACCGAGGAATACCCATTATCAGTACTATGTGCATTGCTCTTAGAGTGGCTAGTGATATAACCTAAGTGGTTAACCTAGCACTTGATAAGGGATAAGAATATTTCTAAATAAGGGCATTGATATAACAGTGAACTTAGTTTCTAAGTGTATCTAGATGAATGCCTATAATATGCAATGCTCGTACGCACACCAAAAATTTTGCTTTTCAAAAGTTTAAGTTGAAAATTGTTTTGAACATAATTCTACCATAACCGTTTCAAGCCTCAGATTAAGTTTCCTTAATTAAGCATAGTTGGCCAGGCTATACTTAGTTAAAGTCCAATAATGCGTACTCGAATTAGTTATACTAGTAGTATGTTCGGTATTTTAAAAACATTTTGAAATTTTTTGGCTATAGTTGTGGTTCTCCAAAGGAAAACCGGTATTCTCTATAACCTTCGGCTCTGATACCATTTCCTGTCACACCCCGCTAAAGCGGAAACACGAGGCGTGGCAGTATAAAGGGTTTCATAGAAAAAGTTAAAAGACAACACCAACCATAGTATTAAAAATCATTACAATTTTACAATGGGTTTGAACAACTTTTAAAAGAAATTACAATGTAAATTGAAATACAACACATGCGAATGCTCCTAAAAGTGAAGTGTCCCTAAGTGCCACTTACTCGATGATTCCTGAAAAAGCATGTAAAACGAGCGTCAACTATAAAAATAGTTGGTGAGTACTCACAGATAAACAAAATAATAATGGTTCCATGAATTGAAATCAAAGTTTTGATAAAAGTTACCAATAATAAAAGTATATTGTTAAAATGAGTAAATAAGTTTGTAAAAACAAAGTTCTCTGTCATCATGAGAGATAAAGTATGTTGCCCAAATAAGATGCAACATTCATATTCTCATGGAAGATAAAGTTCGTTACTCAAACGAGTAAACAAGTTTCATTGCTAAAATGAGCAATCAATTTCGTTGCTACAAGGAGCAAACAATTTCATTGCTAAAACATGTATATAAGTTTTCAGTAATAAAAGTTCGTTGTTGTAATGAGAAACAAAGTTCATTGCTATAATTAATAACAAGTTTATTGCTATAACGAGAAACGAGTTTGTATGTGTATGAGCAAACAATGAGTCTCAACCAAACCTATGACTGAAGCCCTATCAAGATCTATGCTTATCGTTCCATAGATGAATATGGTATCATGCACTCCAGCAATAGGGCGAGTGAGGAGTTGTCAATTCCTAATAGCGCTATCCATAATGACTATTGGCTCAAAGAGTTAATGGTTAGAGATAAGGGAAGGGCCTTAGTACGATAAGTTCTCATGTTACGTGTTGCATAGACATACATAGAGAGACATAACAATAAAATAACAATAATGTTTGATACAAATCAATTTAAATACAACATTCAAATAATAGTTTTTCGGGACATGCTTTTCCACCCCAAAACAAAAAAAAAACTGAAAATAGGGGAGTGCGTGAATACTCACAATATGCAAAATATAGCAACCAAGTTTATACGAGTCAAATAAATACAACAAACATAAATAGTTTAGGACATGCTTTTCCACCCCAAAACATAAAAACCGAAAATAGGGGAGTGGTGAATACTCACAATATGCAAAATATAGCAACCAAGTTTATACGAGTCAAATAAATACAACGAACATAAATAGTTTAGGACATGCTTTTCCACCCCAAAACGTAAAAACTGAAAATAGGGGAGTGGTGAATACTCACAATGCATTTAGATGATGCAAATGGTGCCTTGAACTACGTTCCACGTGTACCACTACCGATTCCTACAATAATGGTATTCGCTAGTGAGTCTCTAATCGAAATCTAACACTAGTATACTTACTACTACAATAGAATTATGCCAATAATGTGTCAAAATTTAATATTGATAAGTTACAAACATTTTTCTGTGGAAATTAAGTTTCAAAGAATCAATTGTTATATAACAATTTAAGTGGAAAATTTCCATTATTGAAATGTTAATATTTAACATTTTAGAGGTGTTCCAATGATTAAATATTCAAAACGAAATCAATTTAGTTCTAAACTTTCCCAAACTTTGTATTTCATTTTTAATTGAAGTCAAACACCTTAAGATAAATTTTCTTGAATTTTTGATTTGTCTAACTATTTTTCACCATTTAATTCCATGAATAATCATAAAATCATGGAAAAATAGTAAATTATCATGAAAAATTCTTGTAATTTTTGTGTAACTATTTTACAGTGTACATAATCTAGGAAAAATATTAATATGTGTTTTCAAAAAGTTTAACACCATTTTTCTGATTTTGTACATTTAAGTGTATTAAATCTTGGGAAAATAGAAGAAAAATAGCATACAGAAGATAAAAATCATCAAAAGTTTTATGTATCATCCCAACATATTATAAGAGTTTCTGGTAAATTTTCATGAATTTTGGATGAGTAAAACTATTTTTCCTGCTTTTAGTCCATTATAAACACAAAAATTCAAGAAAAATAGATATACATTTTCAAAAATTCCCAAAATATTTTTCGGAGTCTTAAATATAAGGTAAAAGCTGCGAAAAATAAGAAATAATATTTTCACATTTCCTAAAGTGGTTTTATGATTTATTAGAGCTAAACAAAAAGAAAATTAAAAACCATACTAAACAGTAAAAAAATCGATGAAACTTTAGGAGAGATGTTTATTAACTTAAAGGGTCATCCACAAATATTTCCAGAATTTATTTACAAGTTTAAGTATTTTATATGCTTTAACACTCTATTTTATTATTATTTTCATGTAAAAATAAAGAAAATATATATTGAGCTGAAAATTTCCAGAATGCAACTTCAAACAATTTAATAACAATGAAAAATTGTTTTCTTATTTTTGATGTCGAAAAACATGCATAAAGGCTCAAACAATTATAGAGAAAACTTGATTCTTGTGATTTTGGTAAAAATTATTGATGTTACTTTGAGAATTTTTGCAACATGTTCCAAAGGCTTTTGAATCAAGATATTTTTATACCTCTTAATACATGATGTTAAGTGCTCAAGTTAATTTTTCCTTGATTTTTAGTGATGAATAAGATCTTTGAACATGCAATACAAAACTAGTATTCACAAAAAGGTACTGATTGAGCAACAGTTTTGTAAAAATTGCTACAAATCGAAATATTTGAATTTTCCAGTGAGGTGAGATGGGTTTGAAAGCTAACTCAAAATATTATATTTCAGAAAAAGAATCCCTAATTTTGGTTAAGAAATGAGTGAGATATGACAGTTTAAAGTCAGGTAAAGAAATCTGGCAGATTGCATGCATGGTGATTGGTTAGAAAAATGAGTTTTCATCATTTCTTTGAGTAAATCTTTTGAAATATTTTAAAAGATATCATGATAAACTTATATTCTAGTCATGTTTCCAGAGATCAAAAGATTAAAACTTATCAAAATGTATACATTCATTTATGAACAAAATTTTGTTTCTCAAAAACTCTTAACTTGAGTTTGATGTTTTAATCCTTAAAATCGATTTTTGCACTAAGATCATGAACATGCAACCTTGTTTATCATACATGCATGGTGTTAAAACACATCCATGATGTTCTAAAAACCATTTTAACAAAAAGAAAACAAGTTTGAAGAAGATGAAGAAGTAGAAGTCGGTTTTTGAAGTAAAATGCACATGTATGGCTTAAATCATTGTTGTGGATCTTCAAGAGATGTATGTTCTTTACCTTAAATTTATTTGTGGCTTGAAAAACCCTTATGAATCTCCATAATTTCGTGGTTAAGAGGCTGTGGTTGTGGTGTTTGGAGAAAAAAAATTAGAGAGAAGGTAGAGAGAGTTTTCTAGAGAGAGAAAGAAGAGAGATGTGTGTGTGTTGGAGAATAAGAGTGTGAGAGAGAGATATGGGAAGAGAGGGGTCCGAAATTTTGAGTATAATAACCCTTTCTCATTCATTTTGTTTTATAAAATTTAAGTTATTTTATAAAATATCTAAATTTTATATAAAATGTGCACTAAAATCAAGTTTTTATTAATGAAACCTTGATTTTTGACTTATAAATTAAGGATGAATGTTAATGACTTAAATTTTTATTTTCCTTGATTATATTTCCCTGAATTTAATTGTTTTAAGATAATATTATAAGTTTCATAACTATTTTTATAGAATTCCTGATGTTAAACTTTATAAAATTTAAGTTTTAGGGTTTTTAGGGTTTTTGAGAGTTTCTAAAAATTTGGATATCAAAATAAATAGAATATTTGAGACTTTAAACTATCTTATGGTATTATAACTCTTTTATAGTTATAAATAATGTTTGAAATTTATTTTTATCGGTTTATTGGCATTCTATGTAGTGATTCCGAGATTCAAGCGAACTTGAGGAATCAAGTATACTTGTCCTAGTCTTCAACTTTGACTTAAGTTTCTATGAGACTTTGACCTAATTTCTACTTCTAGGTCAAGCGCATGATGTGTGTATATGATTCATGAAAAGGTGTTCGAGTCAAAGAGTGACCCGAATATGGATAACCTCTACAGTTAAGTAGTTGTAGAATTCACATATCAATGTGAAATCTAAGTACATTATCCATTGTTTCTAGTTGCTTCCAAGTTTCTAGTAGGTTATAACTGAGCTTCTAGTCACTAAGTACAGTATGTGTCGTGCGTATATGTGCAACTAAGTTATTCAAATCTAGAACCGACTCGAATTTTGACGGTTGTCACACTCAACTAGTCTGATACCCGGTAAGGGTACAGGACGACCAGGAACTAATGATCCTTTGTGGTAAGACTTTGTGGACAGGGCACACTCACGCCATCCAGAACTTACAAGATCCCTGGAAGCCACTCTCATCTCCATGCGGAACCGTGCCATTCAAAGCAACCTTCCTTATGTTGCTCCTATGATGAGCTTGCTGATCTTGAATTCACATCCTGAGAAACTCCAACGCCTAATCCTCATGCTTCCAATCCTTCAGCTTCTGATGATGAAATTTCCGAAGAGGTACTGCTGACCACAGATGTTGCACATGTTGTTGATACCAATGTGCCTTCCTCAGTTCAACTTCACTTAAAGCCATCGTCATCCAAGACTGCTTATGATTTCGGATCCTCATCATCCACTAATGATGAATCCGAATCAACACTAAAACTTCATGATGATGCCACCAACAAACCTGGTCCTTCTGTCACTCCACTCACTCCGGAATCTCCGAAACCCAATCATCAACCTTCCAGCTCAGAAAACGAATCCTCAGCAGGAAATCATATTGATCCGTTTGCTCTTCTGGATATCCAATCCAATGTTTCGGACACAATGAAGAAGGTTACCACTCTCGAGACTTCTGTGGCTGGGCTAAACTCCAAAATCGATGAAAAGGTGTCTGGAATGGACTCCAAGCTAGACGTTATTCTCCAGTCCTTATCAAATTAGTCCGGACCTTCCGTGGCTGAAAGAGAAGCTTAATTAGATCAATTGATCTCCATCTGGCTTAAGCACTCAATTGAAGAAGTTGAAGCTAAGTATGATGCTTCAGTTGAGCATTATCTCGACACCATTACCACAATGCTCAAGGTCCATGATGACTTGGTTGCTGCTACCAATGATCTCATCAACCAGACCCACGTTCGTCATGAAAATCAAATTCAGAGGCTGGAGAAGGAAATCAAGAAGAAGGACGAAATGAACCTGATCATCCAACAAGTCCTCATCAAACTGCTCCACTCCACTTGGAACATTGTTGACGTTCCAAATCACAAGTTTGATGAGATGCTTGCTATTCTTTGACACCTGTTTGATCATCTCTCCTCCCAAGCGCCCACTTCCGAAGCTTATGATGTGCTCATTGATCTGATGGACTTATTAATGCTTACACCGGTTCCAAAAGCCAGCGATGCAAGAGGGGGAGAAGGTCCCAGCCAACCATGGAAGCCTGCCTTGATTTTTAACTCCGAGATGAAGATATCAATTCCAACGATGAAGTCCAAGTTCTTTCCGAACTTCTAGGAAAAAAGGATGATGATGATGATAATGACAGTGATGTAGAAGAATATGTCACCAATGGAGTTCTTGCCCTTGAAGCTCCAAAGAAACGTTTTCCAAAGGTGATGACTATTGAAGAACAATGGATTTGGTCTGCAGTTTCTTGGCCATCTTCCTTACCTGACGTTCTTCGAAGGGGAATCATAATGGCTAAGGCTAAATCCTTCATGACTGATCAAGACTTCCGAGCCACCCCCTTAGTATCTCCTCTAATTCCGGAACCTAAAATTGATCCAATAGATGAAGGTTCGCCACTTCGGATCCCTGATGACATTCCGGAAGAACCTCTTTAGACGCCCTCTCCGGAATTTGTAATTGATGAAAACATGGCGCATGTCATCTCTGCCATATCAAAAGACAAAGGCAAGAAGCCTATCACGGACTCCGGACCTCCACCAAAGCAAAAACTTGGATGATCTCAGGAGGAAATTAACAAAGCTTTAGAGGACAGCATCCGGATCCAAGCGCTCAAAGACAATCCTGATCTGATGCGTGACATTTCTCCTCTTTACCGTGAAGGTATTCTTAAGGATGTCGATATAGTACCCTTTATGTACTATGACATTCCTTCCAATGATTTCGAACAGCTTGATCTTCCTCTCTCTCCATTCAACAAATTTTACATCAAGTCCGCTCCTCTCCATCCCAATGACAATCCAAAGGTCACCATCCAGACCGAGCGAGAAAGGTTAAAAACCTTCTATGCCAGGAATGTACTTCCCCTAAAGGAAGTATGGACGAGGAAGAAGATCACCAAGATTTATGGGTACAGAAGAAAGGTCCTCACCAAGTTTGAACTTAGTTGTCCTCTATTCCGGTACCATGTCATCAGGAACAAACCAACGTACCAAACCATCACCGATGCTGACTTTCCGGCAATGAATCCAAATGACATTCATACTTTAGCTGCTCACTTCCGAGGACTCCAAAAAGATGATATCAGCATGGGTGCTTACCATACTGCTCCGAGCTTCCTCAAAGACTATGTCGCAGAATTCTGTCGACGCGACTATGAGTTGGCTCATCTCTTCGGAACTGAAGACTTTGTTGCCAAAATTGAGTATGTGCTTCTGGAAGCTGAACTTCTAGAAGAAGGCCCTATTGATGATCCGGTTCTAGGGTTTGTGTACAAGACGAAGAAGACAAACAAAAAGGACTTTTTCTGAGTCCTTGACAAACACCTGATTCCTACAAAAGCCCTCAAGAAGTTCATCAGCCATGCGACCAAGTCTGAAGCTCCGGAGCAAGTAAAAGCAAAGTTTATGAGTCAGCTGACCTGGTACATTGAATTCCGAGAATGGTTATTCCGAGCCTACACGTTCATCAAAGAAGAAGCAATCTAAGCTGACTTAATTGCTAAGTTCACTTAGGGGAGATTGATGGAACCTGAAACTGAACCTCTAGAAATCTCAAATCAATTCCGAAGTCAAGCTGGTTCCAAAGTGAAGAGTGCTCCGGAATTCCTTTATGTCCGGACCTGAAGTCATATGGTGAAGTGAAGATAGAGTGAAGGCATTCCGAAATGGATTTTGTGTCCGGAATGCTTACTGTTCCGGAATCCATATTTTTTCTTGATACATTTAATGTAATTTGTCTTTTGTATGATTTAACATGTGATAGGACTTAGCTTTATTTGTCAACACGGATATTCAGAGTTTCAGATGTAACTCTTTTATCCAGTCCTATGTTTGTAATTGGTTAGTACCATGTTTCATGTACTCTTATTTATAGGAGCATTCAATGTTAAATCAATAGACGGATTGTTCAAACCTTTTAGCAATATCTCATTCACTTCTCTCACTTCACAACATTCTCTTTGTTCTTCATTTATTAACCTTACCTTGATCTTCATTATCGTTCTTCATTTATGGCTTGATCATTTGTTGAAAACTTTAGCTCAAACTTGACTGGTCTATCCAGACTTGACTGGAACATTTATTAGCAAGCAGACATTGCTCTTAAAGTATTAACTCAAGGTTTGAGTTTTCAAACCTTGTCCATGCACATCAAATCGTTTTGTTCTCTTACCTATTAAGGCCAAAGCCCATGTATGACCGAAATCACTTGGTGATTTCGGTCCATCTAACCAAGAACACATACAAACCCATTTGCACAAATATATCTAAGCCCAAATACAATAATTAACAATAAGCCCAACATAAACCATTTAAATATGGCACAACACGAGGAAACTTGAAGATTGAAGAGATTGAAGTGAGGAGAAGGCCATAGATTCGGCATCTACTCTGTTAAGCCAACCATCTTGAGGTATAAAGTTTCTACCTTGATCCTTATTATCTTAGATCTCGTCTTATGGAAGTATATTGTCACTTTTGGTGCATAATGGTGTCAATCTCGAATTTGGACTTGTCATGAGGATATGGTTCCAGATCTAGACACCTCTAGGTCTTCATGGACATAAAGTTGCTCCCTTTACCTAGTCTAGGCCCTTTTCCATGCCCTAAACATTGTATGAACCTTAGTTTTAGTGCTTTAGCCTTTTGAGGCCTTGCATAAACGTAAAGTTTGGAGGTTTGGATTCGATTGGAAGGACTGATTAAGTTAAGACAAGGGGAAACTCGACGAGGTGCCCCGACGACTCGCTGAGTTGGAGCGGGTTTTCCCGTTTTCGGTCTGCATAGTAAACTCAGCGAGTTGATAAGATAACTCGACGAGTTGGATCGGGTTTTTTTCCCGTTTTAGGTCTTACAAGTAACTCGACAAGTTGGTTAGGGTTTTCCCTTGTTTTCTGAACACTGAAGGAACTCGACGAGTTGCTAGATGCACTCGACGAGTTGGGTCAACATGGATTGTTGACCTTGACATTGACCATGGTTGACCAAGTTTGACTTCGAGGATATTATTAGTATGTTTGGATTTTGACAAAGTAGTCATATGATGATTGTAGGCAGTTGAGTTGGAGTTGCACGTTGGGACTTATCTGACCTTATCTTATCAGTTCAGCATTTGTGAGAGGTGAGTGTTCTCACCATACCAATGGGTCTAAGGCACCAAGGCCAACCCATGTTATGTTATGTGGATTATTGATTGATTATGCGTTATGTTGGTATGGCATTTGCATGAAAGACCCTGGGGGGTTCCCGTGGCAATAGATTGAGACCATGTGGGGGTTCCCATGGCAGGAAGACCATGTGGAGGTTCCCATGGCAGGTAGTTAATACCACGTGGGGGGTTCCAGTGGCATTAGGTATAAGACCTTGGAGGGTTTCCAGGGCATCCTTATAGGTTGTATGCATGGCTTATGTGGTTTATGTAGCTTTTATAGCTAATATGGTTTATGTGATTATGTGGATTGTGTGGGGTATGCTTTGGGGAACTCACTAAGAATTAGCTTACATTTTGTAGATTTGTTTCAGGTACTTCTGAGCCTAAGTGCAAGGGCAAGGCTTTATGGCGCGACATTTGATTTGTATGGGACACTCTGATATTTGAAATCAAATGTTGATCTTATGGATTTGAAAACAATTGTCTTTGATATTTCACATTTTATGGGAATGTTTTGATTAATTAAAAATGAAAATTTTATTTGGAAATTTAGGTTGTTACAAGTTGGTATCAGAGCTGGGGCTCGTGTCGATGTGTTCGACAGGGACGCCGAACCCTATAATGGGGGGGTGAAGGTGGGTTGCACCTGATCCCACATCGGCTTGGAAGGAGAACGAAACATTTCCTTATAAAGGGTGTGTATACCTTCCTTGACACAATGCATTTTAAATCCGTGAGGGCAGCAGATCCCATAAGAACCCTGCATTTAAGTGTGCTCGGGCGGGAGTAGTACAGGGATGGGTGACCCCCTGGGAAGTGCTCGTGTCGAGTGGCCCAAAGCGGACAATATCGTGATACGTGCCAGATGGGGATGTTACAGTTTACACATTTGGAAGTAAGGTATCATCTGACATCATGTAATAATTGAAATAAAATTATTTATTTTACTTTAGATGGACTAAACTTCAATAAGTCAGATTATCACGAGATTCACGATGAATTGGTTGGTTATAATTTTAGCCCTAAATTCCGGGATGTCACTTCAGGTTTACTGCTCATAAGTTGTACAAATCTTATTAAAATTTCAAGAAAAATGCATATGTTTGTCTCATTTCAATGAACAAAAGCAAAAATAAAAAAAAGTACAGGAAATTATGCATTTTACTTGTTGTTTCCTTCGCTAACAAACAAAGAAAAAAGTAGGGATATGGAGCAACTAGGCCCCACCCTCCAGTGTGAATTCAAAATGACAAAAGCAAATGGTCAAGGTGAAATGGACCCCACACGATTTATTGGGTTCGTTGGCTGGCACAAAAGACAAAAAAAGCATGAGTGTACCCCATTGTCTCGAAAATCATCTTCACCACCGGCTCAACTTCACCGGAAACCTTAGCCAGACCAAAGCCGGTCTCCAACAAGACGCCTCCGAGCACCGCCCATCGTTTCCGATTCCGGCGAGCAAAACCCATCAGTCACCTTCGACTCCGCTGAAGAGCCTCCGGCAGTGGAAGTCGCCATCTGTTCTCTCGAAGAGTCAGTGGGAAACGTAACCAATGTGTTGAGAGAAAAACTTTGAGACACACTTGAACAAACTTTAGAACAAGTATAGTTGTGGAATTTAGTTAATCTCGAAGGATCTAAAAGCTCAACAATAATATTAATAAGTTAGAGTTAGATAGTTAGAGAGTTAGTTGCGGAAAAGTAAAGAAATAGAAATGACAACAATTGTTATATCAAGAATACACATAAGTTGATTCATAACGAGAAATGCATTCAAACCAAGTTAATAAGTAAGATCAAACTTAGTGATTAAGTCACAAGAGACTTGCTCCGAAGAGACATTGTAATCAGTTATATTCTAGTAAAGTTTGAGAGTAAGCAGAGATGCGTAATCAGATAGAGAGATAGAAAAGATAGCTTCCAGAGTTGTATTGAATAAGTGAGAATGAGCTCTATTTATAGAGTCTCAAGAGTTACACTAGATTATGTCTCTAAGAGTAGCCATGCAAGGCATACTGGACAATAGAGAGTATTACAGAAAGATAGATAAAAATAAACTAAGTAAAGTAAGAAGACTGTGGTTGGCTAGATGACTTCGGATGAGACTGTTGATGGGAGCTTGACTGCGGATGCATGTGGACTGCGGTAGCTGAAGTTCAAGAGGGTCACTTTTCATGATTCAACAATTTCCCCCTAAGTGACCTCTTTAACTTCTCTTCAGTTGTCAAGTTTAAGAAACTTGATCAGAATCCACCAAAACTTCCTGATATTTTCCAACCAAGTGATCCTACTTAAAATCTCGAACTTGACATCGGCAGTTGTATGTTTCGATTTTTCTACTGCGGTTCGACAGATTTCAAGTTGCTTCTTTGTGAGGCGGTTCATGGCAGTCATCGGAATGAAGTACTTGATTTGATCGGTTTTCCTTTTGAAGATGACTCCAAGTTCAGGGAAGTTAGTTGCACCTAGGGATCTTTCTTGATAACCTTCGGTAGGCATCGATGCAGGATCAAGCGGTGGTAGATCGAACTTTTTGGAAATTATGGGGTAGATGTCTGCATCGATTTTAGCAAAGTCACAGACAGTTTCCCTCAGAAACATGCTTGCCCTTTCTAGTGCTATCTTCATCTTCGGATGCTTTTCACACTTGTTTTGGAACACCTTTGCTATATGAAAGACTTCTTATGGGTTCATATAGGGGAAGTCAGCTTGGGTGCGGACATAGTCCTGATTCCTTCTTGTGAGTGTGTATTGAATGAAGTCAGCTTTCATGAATTTCCGGGGCTTAAAGTTCTTGACTGCTGATGGTCTATCGTTAGACCAGATCTTCTCAATAGGAGAGGCATGCTTTGCATAGAATCGGTTAAGTCTCTCGAATTCCATTGGCAGTCTTTTGTGGTCTGGAAGACTGCGGTCAAACTGCTCAAATACTGTGAAGTATTTAGCATTTGGGGAGATTGGAACATCCCAGTAGCCATCAGAGGGGGGTTCAGCATAGGTGAGATATTGTTTGTAGTCGTCATCCAGCAGTCTGCGGTGGGGATTGATGCAAGAGTTTATCAAGGATTCATCCATAACAGTGTCGAAATCACATTCTCTCCATATGAGCTCAGCAAATTTAGCTGCTTTCCAGTCAGCTTTCTTCTGTTTGGTGACAGGGGAGTCATTTGAGCTTGGAGAAGACATGTGATCCACCAGATTCTTAAAGTGAGCGGGAGTCTCCTTTTGCGGTGGAGATTGATGAGATGGTTGCGGTGGAGTCTGATGAGATGGTTGTGGTGAAGGTTGCGGTGAAGGAATTCTTTCTGTAATGATGGGGGGACTTTGATGGTGTGAGATGCTATTGGAATGATTGGAGTAATGGTCTTCTTCCTCACTTCCCCCTCTTGAGGAATGCAACACCGGAGCATCCTCAAGCCATTGTCTGAGACCATCAACCTTGGCATAAACTTCCTGAAACTGGGCTTTAAGAGCATCCGCCAATTGTTGATTGTTGGGGATGGCGGGGTTGAAGAGCAGCCTGTGAATTTCCTTAGTGAGTTGAAGAATTTCGAGACCATGGAAGTTTGATGATAAAGATCGTTGCAGCCTGTTGATTGTAGCTTGAAGGACTTAGATAATGGACTCATATTCAGTGTGAGTCTCAGCTATCAGCTTTTGAGATTGACTAGACTGGTCCGCAATGGCTGCTTGAAGTTCTTTCTTGATTGCGGTCACCTCAGAGATGAGGCGCTCCGCAGCAGCCATGAATTCCTTGTGATCTGCTTGGCGATTGTTATCAAGGGACCGAATTCCCATTTCTACCTTGACGAAAATTCTTTCAGCAGCCAGACGTTCCCTGGTTTCCAAACGCTCAATCCTTTCGATCAAGGACTGCGGTACCGGATGATCTTCTGATTGCGGTTGAGTTGATATGACTGCGGCAAGTATTTGATCTACTTTGGATTGTAGACTTATGAATTCTTTTCTGGAGACGGTCATCTTCTTCTTTTTCTTTTTCTCCTTAGGCTTAGAGGTTGAGTGTTGAGAACCACTCGATTCCTCTTCATCAAACATCAGAAGTACTGGGCTGATTAACCTCCTGGAGATCAACATCATCAAAACCGAAGGTGGGAGCAGAGCTGACTTCTATTTCGGTGCCTACATCTTGAGAGTCTTTGGCAGTTGGAAATGGAGGGGGCTTTGAAGGAGTTTGATCAGCAGTTGCTTCTTGAGCTTTGCGGATAGTATCAGCCATGTTGTCCATCAAAGTTTGAACCTTGCAGAAAGTAGCTACGGTATTGGCATTGTTGATTGCATCTGCCCAATACTTTGCCACAGACTGAATTTCTTGTTGTTTCTGCTGAAGCTGTTTTGTCTGTCGTGCCTTTCTTGCTTGGAATGCCCTACGGAAGGCGGCATATTTCTTGGCTCCGGCTTCATTGGAAGGTTGATACTTATTCCATGAATCATTTAGGTTTATGTCGTCAAGTCCTTGGTATCGCACCGGAGTGTCCTCCGGGTTCACGGATCCTTGCACATTAGTGCTCACCGTGCCTAAACCACCTGTTACAGATGTAAGCAGAGTAGGATTTCCTGAGCTTCCTCGGTCTCCTTGACCGGTGGTCAAGTTTGGCCTCGGCTCAGTTCTGGCAAGGGCGGAAGAAGTGCCCTGCGGTTGGGAAGGTGTTTGAAGTGTTTGGGTTACATTCAAGAGGATGGAGTTCAACTTCTCAGGAGAAAAGAAATGCAGTCGGGAAGCCCTGGAGACCTTAGGGCGAGAACCAGTGTCATCATCTTGGGAGTGAACTGGGGGGGAGTCTCCACGATGCGGTGAAACAGACTCACTTTCTGAGTCTGAGTGGAATTCGATAGTGGTATTGAATGGGTCTGCGGCCACCCCAAGGACTACCGGAGCCTTTTGAGAGGCTGAGGTATCAGTTCGATCACGCATTTGGACAGTGGGATTGGTTTTCTTCTTCTTGAGGATAGCTATGGGTTGTGCATTCTCATTAGAATCACTATCATCTGAGGGTGCGGTTTGGGTGATTTTGCGTTTCTTTGAGGGTTTGGTTGGTTTGGGAGCATCTTTCTTTGGGGTTATTTGTTTCTTGGAGATGTTACGGGAGACTAATTGTTTGCATCTTTAAGAGGAAAGAGTGGTGGAAGATGGGACTGCGGTACTTCCAGGAGCAATGATTGCGGATGGGGTTTGAAGAGGCGGGGTAGGAAGGTATGGGGCAATACCTTCCGTAGCCTCAATATGATCTGAGACATCAGCAGTCTCAAGGCCAAGAGTGGAAAGAATGTGGGTTGGTAGTCTTTTAATGGGTCCAAAAACAGACTGATCAGATGAGGGATTGTACCTTTTGAGATCCTTGGTGACAAAGAGGTTGATGTCGTTGCCCATGCTAATTCATGCATCCAAATGGAGGTCTGAGATGCATAGAGACCAGAACCTTGCAAACGTGAGTTCGGTAGGGTTCTCTCTTGGGCTTTCCTTTGGAATGTATTGCAAGAAATCGTCCCATAGTATCTGACCGTAGTTGACGTCATGGCCAGTGAAGATACTCCATACTAACACTAGGAGTTTGAGTCCCATGTTATCCGTGCCTCCGGTTCTGCCGGATAGACTGCGGATGACGTAATGGCAAACGAATTGCCAAACCGTACGCAGTTGGTTTTTCTTGAATTCCCCAATGCCTTTGATTTTCTTTTGATATCCTATCTGGTAGAGCGCAGAAGTGATGTCCGCCATGGATGGAGTAAAAATCTTGATTGAGGGATGAACAAGAAGGTTAATGGCAGAGATAAACTTTTCTTTGGACAGAATGACCAAAGAATCGTTAACAAGGTTAAGATGCACTTCTTGTGGATTCTCGAGTGGTCGATACGCTGAAAAGGCACACTTGAATAGGGTTGAAAGAGGAACAATGTCTGTGAACGAATCGAAGGGGCCAAAAAGAGGGTGATTGGTCAAGAACTTGATCATTAGCTTGATTGGAGCATTGTAGGATGAATGATCCTCGAACACAGCTCTGAAATTGCTTGAGGCAATTGAAGGCATTTGATTTATTGTTTCAGAATCAGACCCAGTTGGGTTTGCAGAGGCAGAAGCTTTGGAGATTTTCTTAGAGATGCCTGATTTCACCATTGTCGAGTGTTTGAGAAAGGTTGCGGAAAACAGAGTGCGAAAATGGAGAAAGGATTCAAAGTTCAGAAAGCGAAAACTGTTCTTGGGGAAGAAGGAAAGGTTTTATAGGGATGGATTTGAACAGTAATTTAATTTTACCCTAAGTGAAAAGAATAAGGTAAAAAGGACGTTTGGGGGTTCTTTTGATTTGGGAGGTGAAATCTCAGCCACAGATTATGAAAGGGTTTAAATCATTTTTTTGAGATTTACCAAAAAGGGTTTGCATTTAATGAAATGTCAGACGTACATCATCATGTCTGGTGATCGTGTGGTGAGGGTGCAGTTAATCCGTTGGGTAAAGGGAAGTTGTAACGGATTAGACATGTTGGGTAAGAGGAGGGGACAGATTAAGAGAGTTTATTTATGAAAAACGTTCTTTTTGTCATCATACCTAAAATAGGTCTGACACAAGGTTTATTCAAAAAGGAGATGGGACAGTTTCTCAAGGAATGTTTTTATTTAATGTTTTTCTTATTTAATGAAGGATCATTAAATAGCACACCATGAATCAAGAATTAATGAAACAGTTGAGAAACTATCAATGTGGTTGCGGATTGAAACTTCATTGCAGATGGATCCTTTGTTATTGCGGATGGACGGATGTATGACTGCAGTAGAAGAACTGAGGAGAGCACTTGTACAGGAAGTTAGTAACAACAAACAATAAGGACTAGTGAAGGATAAATATGATATATGGTTGCGGTACATAGACTGTAGTACACAGGATATACCAAAACTATCTATCATAAGTAACTTCAGTGAGGACCGCAACAGAGACCAAGGATGATCTGCGGTACCTATCAATTCAAGAAGAATTGTGGGTCCGGATTCATCATTCCTAACATTTGTAAGAAACTGTTGAGTTTTGTAGAGTCAAGTGCCTTTGTGAACACATCAGCAATCTCTTCATGAGTATGGACAAAGATGAGTTCAATGTTACCTTTCAGGATGTGGTCTTTGATGAAGTGATACCGTAGTTCAATATGCTTTGTCTTGGAGTGCTGAATTGGATTGTGTGAAATAGCTATAGCACTTTCAGAGTCACAGTAGATTGGTATCCGCAGCATTCTGTATCCGTAGTCCATAAGTTGTGTCTTCATCCATAGTACTTGTGAACAACAGCTCGCTGCGGCCACATATTCAGCTTCTGCGGTCGACAGAGATACACAACTTTGTTTCCTTGATGACCAGCTGACGAGTCTTCCACCCAGAAATTGACATCCTCCTGAGGTGCTTTTCGATCGAGTCTGCATCCGGCATGATCTGCGTCTGTGAAAGCATGAAGGCTGAAGTCATTGCATGCGGGGTACCATAATTCAAGAGACTTGCTTCCTTTCAGGTATCGTAGTATTTGTTTGGCTGCGGTCATGTGTGAAACTTTTCGGTCAGCCTGATACCTTGCGCATACACCTGTTGCAAAGGCAATGTCTGTTCGGCTTGCGGTGAGGTACATTAATGAACCAATGATACCTATATAAGACTTGTGATCCACTGATTCACCAGAGGGATCAGCAGATATCTTATATCCGAAGGCCATGGGGACCTTAGCCGAAGAGCAGTTGTCCATAGAATATTTCTTTAACAGTTCAGTGGTGTATTTCTCCTAATGAAAGAATATCCCTTCCGAAACTTGTTTCACTTGAAGTCCTAGAAAGAAGTTGATCTTTCTATTCATGCTCATTTGGAACTTGTTGGTCATGAGCTTAGCGAATTCATTCACCATCTTTACATCAGTTGATCCGAAGATGATATCATCCACATATATTTGTACAAGCATAAGGTGATTACCATTTTCTTTTCTAAATAAAGTGGGATCAATCACTCCTCTTTTGTATCCGGACGAGACAAGAAATTCAGAGAGAGTCTCGTACCACGCTCTTGGGGCTTGCTTAAGACCGTAGACTGCTTTTTCAAGTTTGTAGCAGTAGTCTGGGAATTCAATGCTTTCAAAGACTGGAGGTTGCTGAAGATAAACCTCTTCTTTTAATTCCCCATTGAGAAAGGCACTCTTTACATCCATTTGGTGTACCTCGATGTTTTTGTGGGCTGCGTATGCTAAGAAGATTCGGATGGCTTCCATTCGTGCCACCGGGGCATACGTTTCATCATAGTCAATACCTTCAAGTTGACTATAGCCCTTTGCAACTAGCCTTGCCTTGCTTCTGACTACTGCACCAGATTCATCCAGTTTGTTTTTTAATACCCCTCTAGTACCAACAATTGTTTGACCTTGCGGCTTCGGGATGAGCTGCCATACTTTGTTTCTTTTGAATTCTTCTAGCTCTTCTTGCATTGCGGATATCCAGTCGGGTTCTAGTAATGCTACTTTGATCGTTCGGGGCTCAACCGATGACATAAATGCTGCGTAGTGACAGTGATCAGATAAGTCCTTGGAAGATCGAGTCTGGATAACTACGGATGGGTTGCCAATGATTTGTCCTGGTGGGTGGTCCTTCGTCCATACGTGTAGACGAGGTTGCAGATGATCAACAGCTACGGTAGAGGGAATTTCTTCGATATCAGAAGACTCTGCGGTTGGATATGGCAGTTCCCCCTGGACTTGAGAACATCCTGCTGAGTCATCTTGGATTGTTGGAGCGAGAATGGAATTTTCTTGAGCAGTTGAGAGAGGTTCCCCCTGGATTGCTGATGGGAGTTCCCCTGGAACCTGAGAAGGTTCTCCCTGGACTGCGGATGGGAGAGTGATAATCCTTGAGTCTGTTCTTGTGTCAATGTTCTCTATGTTTTCATCATCCGAGTCCGAAGAGACGTTTGATGGTAATGATTCTCTGCGGATAGGAGCTTGAGCTACATCAAGTACTGGAACCTCGATGGTTGTAGCTTGATCCGGAGTAGAGCTTTCCCCCTCAACCGGCAAGGTGAAAGTATTGATAGATGCTACTTCGGATAGTGATGGACCAGATACATCAGCATGTTGTTGTTGAGCTTCCTAAGACACAAGAACTTCGGATAATTTGGCTGTTTCTACAGGGTCGAAGAGATCGTCATAGTTGACTTCAACTAGGTTTAATGGACCTTAAGAAGCAGGAATATCACTTTCTAAGATTGTTGTGGTTTCGGTTGATGGAGCGGTGTTGCGGATGTGATAGTCATCAAATTTCACATCGAAGATTTCAATTATCAACCTTGTGCGTCTAATGAGAACCCTGTAAGCAACTTTGTTTGTGGAATAGCCAAGGAAGACGCCTTCATCAGACTTCGGTGTAAACTTATTAAGATGATCTCTGTTGTTGATCACAAAACATCTACACCCAAAGATATGAAAGAAGCGGACGTTTGGCTTGCGGTTGTTAAGGCCCTCATACGGTGTTTTGCTGAGTCGCTGGCATACAATACTTTGATTCTGTACAAAGCATGCGGTTGCCACTGCTTCTGCCCAGAAGTAGAGAGGAAGGTGTGCGAAGTTGAGCATGGATCTGGCTGCTTCAACTAGGGTGCGGTTCCTTCTCTCTACTACCCCATTCTGTTGCAGTGTGTAGGGAGCTGAGAAGTTGTGAGTGATACCCTTGGAAACCAAGAAACCATTTAGGAGATGATTAGTAAACTCGGTTCCATTATCACTTCGGATGCGTCGAACTGGCAGCTTGATCTGGAGTTCTATCTCTTTGATGAAATTGATGAGAATCTGCGGTGTCTCTGACTAGAGTCGAAGAAAGAAGACCCATGTGAAGCGTGTGTAATCATCTACTATAACGAGTATGTATTTCTTGTGATGGAGACTGCCTACGGTAGATGGACCGCAGAGATCAATGTGCAGGAGCTCCAGTGGTTCAGAAATTGAAGAGTCAATCACCATGGGGTGACTTGATTTGGATTGCTTTCCACACTCACATGCAGGACAGAGAGTATCATTGCTGAACTTGAGGATTGGAAGACCTCTGACTAGTTCTCCAGTGACCAAATTGTTGATGTATCTGAAGTTGAGATGAGCTAGCTTGCGGTGGCATAGCCAGCTGACTTCGGATACTGCTTTGGATAGGAAGCATAACTGCGGTTTGCCTATGATCAAAGAAACATCCAGAGGATACATAGTACCTTCAGATCTGGATTTGATCAGACAAGTGCTCCTATCGCTTTTCATTACATAACAAAATTGGTCATGAAATTCAACACGATGGCCTGCCTTACATAGTTGGCCAACACTGATGAGATTGTGTTTAAGGCTTTCTACATAAGCAACCTTTTGAATGGAGAATTTTCTCATAGTAAGAACACCATAACCTCGGATTATCCCATTAGCATTGTTGCCGAATGTAACATTTCCACCGTTGCAAATTGGCCTGAAATCCCGAAGGTATTCTAACCTTCCGGTCATGTGCAAGGAGCAGGCACTGTCGATAACCATTCTTCTTCTTGTTCCTCCTTGCACAAAGCCTGAGAATTACACGGTTAGTTTAGGCATCCAAACTAGTTTGGAGGCTGGGGCAACAGATGAGTTTCTGAATGATGCATGGACTGGTTTTGTGTCAACTTTTAATCCTAGTCCTGGGTGTTTGTGAGTTTTTGGAGTGTTGCGATTTTTAGAAAAGTTACGAGGTTTCTGAATCAAACTAGATTTGACATAATATGAACGATTTTGACATCTACACTGACACTGACAAGCTGAAATTTTGTCTTTTGCTCTGACTCTTTGTTTGGTCAGCGGTCTAAACGATGGAGTAGGCTTGTGACCGGTCCGAGGTTGGTAAGATCTGACATTGCTGTTGTTGGATTTTTAAAAAGTGTTTTGGAAAAGAGTGAGCACGTGTAGATCTTTTGGACCTTTTTGTTGGATTTGGTAAAATACCCTTTCCCTTGTTTAAATTTTGATGTGACTTTAAAAGTGTTGGGGTGGGCAAGATACCCTTCCATTTCGGATCATCTAAGGAATAGATTTGAAAACCATTGCTACGAAAAGACCTTTCTTTCTTTTGAGTTGTGTCAGAAGACTTTGGAATGACTGATGAAACTGTACATTCCTTTTTGCATGTTTTCTTGATTGGAGAGTTTTTTGACATGTAATGAGAGAAAACAAACTTTTCTGGACTCTTTGATTTTGGAAATCTGATGTGCTTTTTGTTTTTAGAAAAGTTTTGTCGATTTGTGCCTCGAGATCGAATTTCTTCTTTGCAAGCCTTTTTTGCTAGGGTTTTTGGAGAACCGCAGTCAGTTGTGTTCAGATGCGGTTTCCTGGAATCCTTAGAAATTTTTTGAGGACGAGGGCTTGACTCATCCGAACTTGAAGATTCAGGGTTTTGAGAGCATTGACCTACTTCAAAGTTCTCTAAGGGTAATTCATGATGAATTGGTTGGAGAGTCACAGAGCTTTTTATTGAGGACTGCGGTAAAGATGATTTGACTACCGCAGAGTAAGTCTGAGTTGGGACTTCAGTGGGACTTTTGTGGGACTTCTGACTATAGTGTGAGACACTGCGGTCTGAGGGCAGAGATGGGAAGTCTTTCGAGACTTCGGGGCCCTCAATGACAATTTCTTCATCCACTACGGATGAGGTCTGAGAATCTGAATGGATTGTGCCATAGATAGGAGTCAGATCACTTGTGTGATCCGAAACCCCAGGCACAATTTCCTCAATGATACAATTATTAGTTAGATCATGAAGTCTACCGAAGTGTGTTCTAATATCTTCGGGAAAAGTCTTGTCATTCACTGGGAAATGAAATTCTCGGTCAGGAGGGACATACAGTCGATCTTTGTTAAACCCGGGTGAGGAATCCGTTGCGGTAGGATATCCATTTGACCAACCCCAATTGTATGTATTGTCCACGGTTCCATTATTTACCAAATTTTCAATAGCTTCACTTTCATTGAACAATTTTTCTATCAAAAGATTTAAGCATACAATCTCACTCTGAGCTAAATCTCTTTGGTTCAAAGCTATGTCTAATTGTGTTTCACTCAACATTCTTGCATCTTTCTCTAACTCTAAGTCCTTTTCTAACATAGCCATTTTGAATCTTTTGTTATCCAGTCGTCCTCTCACATGGAACATTTCTTGGGATGCAATGTTCTTCTCATCTAAGGCTTTGTGATAGTCTGTAAGGATGGCAACACATGTGTCATTAAGATTATCTATGAAGGGTTGACAGTCATGCATGTTATAGTTTAGAGTTTGGATCATGAGTTTTACCTGTTCGACGATGCTTAGAGTTCCATCCTTAGCCATGTAGCAATAATTCTTTTCCAGCTTTGAAGAGCCATCGTCTTCCGCAGTTGCCAACATGCAGATTTTGCCCTTTCCTTTAATATTGCTGATGGTTTCTTCTTCATCTCCGGATGACCAAACTTGGTGGTCTCTTTTGACATGGGCTACGTATGACCTTGCTTTTTCCTTATCTTCCAATTCTTGAGCCATTCTAAGGTAGAATGCTCTGTCTTTCACTACATTGGCCTTACAATCTCTTGCAAAATGATTCTCTTTGTTGCACTTGTGACAAATCACAACATCAGTTTTGTCTTCTGAAGGAGTACCGGAGTCAGTGGTTTGAGTAGACTGCGATGCCTCCTTTGGTTGAGTATTTTGAGATTGCGGTAGTGGATGAGAACTTTTGGGGTAAAGAGAATGGTTATTATGTGGATTGAAGTTACGGTTGAATGGAGGTTTGTTGAACTGCTGATTCTTGCGAAAGGAAGGAGGTGGTAGTCGATTGAACTGTTGGCTAACCAGAGCAATATCCTTCTGAAATTCTTCTTCATCATCATACTCTGAGTCAGCTTCGTATGACTGCGGAGGAGTGTCATACGAGGAAGAGTAGGATTGATTATGTGGAGTTTGTGCTATGAGAGCCAGTGGTCCTCCAAAGTCAGCACAGTCTTTGAGTACGGTGGATTCTTGTGCTTGCAGTTCCTCGTAGAGCTTATAGAGAGACAAAGAGTGAATCTTTCTATCCCCTTGAACTATCATCTTGGCCGTAGTCCAATGTCTTCCCAAACCATTATGAAACTGAAGATTTGTTTCATGGTTACTGCGGATGGTGCCCGTATTGGATAACTTGGTGACTATCAGGTTGAACCTTTTGAAGGAGTCTTCCAAACTTTCACCAGTATGAGCTTTGAAATTGTTGAATTCATTGAGTGCAGTTGTGAGCTTCTTGTCTTGAGCTTGTTTTGAGCCTTCATACAGGTTTTTGAGAACTTCCCAGATCTCTTTTGCTGATTTGCAATTTATGATAATATCGAAGTTGTCAGGAGCAACTCCACAAGAGATTTCATAAAAAGCAACAACATCATTTTCCATTTTATCGAGATCATCCTTGGTGGGACGGTTCATGACTGGTTGACCTCCTCCTAGTCTGGTAGTAGCACCGTCAGTTTGGACTGGTTTAAGAACTGGGACATGTGGTCGTTCTTCTACGGATCGCCATACATCTCTACCAAGTATCCTTAAGTATCTTTCCATTCTTTGAGACCAGTGATGATATTCATTTGCCACTAATATTGGGGCTCGATTAGAACCACCAACACTGTTGGAAACATTCACAGATAACGATTGTGCCATATTTCCTTGTTTTTGAAAGTTTTTTTTATTTTTTTTAAGAAATGAGCTTCAGTGGTATAGAAGGCCCTTTGAAAATCAGAGTTCCGTTTTTCAAAAAGCAACCACTATGGCTCTGATACCAATTGTTGAGAGAAAAACTTTGAGACATACTTGCACAAACGTTAGAACAAGTATAGTTGCGGAATTTAGTTAATCTCGAAGGATCTTAAAGCTCAACAATAATATTGATAAGTTAGAGAGTTAGTTGCGGAAAAGTAAAGAAATAGAAATGACAACAATTGTTATATCAAGAATACACATAAGTTGATTCATAACGAGGAATGCATTCAAACCAAGTTAATAAGTAAGATCAAACTTAGTGATTAAGTCACAAGAGACTTGCTCCGAAGAGAGATTGTAATCAGTTATATTCTAGTAAAGTTTGAGAGTAAGGAGAGATGCGTAATCAGATAGAGAGATAGAAAAGATAGCTTCCAGAGTTGTATTGAATAAGTGAGAATGAGCTCTATTTATAGAGTCTCAAGAGTTACACTAGATTACGTCTCTACGAGTAGCCATGCAAGGCATACTGGACAATAGAGAGTATTATAGAAAGATAGATAAAAATAAACTAAGTAAAGTAAGAAGACTGCGGTTGGCTAGATGACTTCGGATGAGGCTGCGGATGGGAGCTTGACTGCGGATGCCTGTGGACTGCAGTAGCTGAAGTTCAACAGGGTCACTTTTCATGATTCAACACAAAGTCACCAGTGGCAACCATCACGGACCTGATACCTAATCCGACCACCGTTGAATGCCTCCGTCTGGCCGACGACCATCCGCGATCGTTTCCAGCTTCACTTGCAACTCTCGTCGGCGACAGCACCAGCCACCTCCAAACGACGACAAATCAGCTTCAAAGGCAACTGATGTCGACAACATCAACAGTCTTCTCCTACACCACCACTCAACAGTCGACTGCTTCTTCCAACAGCAGCTCCGACAGAGCGCCGCCGAAAAATATACTAGCTGGCAGTGCCCATGGCGAGTCACTAGTCGCCTCCTGTCCCGACTAAAGGACCCCGGTAACAGCCTTTGTTCACAACGATGGAGATTTCCGAATCGTGTGTTCGATCAATCATAGCCGACCAGATGATCCAATGTGCGACCCCCAACTGCGACCACCATTGCTCCGACCTCACCCCAGTCGGTGTGTAATGCACAACCCTGCGCCACTGATGTTTCTTCTTTCCTTGGCATCTGCCTGTTCCAGGTCGCGAGAAAGAGGTGAATACGTAAGGTCCTTTGTCATCTTCATCGAATGAGAAAGTACAGTTAGACCCACAGGCTGGTATCCTCGTACCCCGTACGGCTGCAGCAGTCCTTAAGAGAAACCAAAAAAAGGGAGAGAGATTGGAAACTAGGTCAATCAATTTTTTATGGGCTCCCACAAATGCATCATGGGCCCACGATTGTGCAAATGGGCTCAATCTAACCTGTCTTTGGGCTTCTCAAATAACAAACTTGGGCCCCTTTTAAGTTATTTTTTTATGGACCAATCCATAAGTGGGCTAATCTTGCAAGACAAGAATTCAAACGATCAACGCCCGATTGTTGAGATCCCGCTCAACAAAATTCGTGCTTAAAATACGTATCTCGAAATTTTCAAAAAAAATAAAAAATCAGCCATTTATGCTCGTATGCTGCAAGCTCCATGCGTTTTTAGAACACGTATTACGGACTAGTTTTGTTCGACATTTTCAAAAAATAACAGAGAGAGAAGAATTGGGCCAAGTATTTTAATGGGATCCAACAACTCATTTTGAGCTCCTTATATTTTATCTTGGGCTCCTCCAAGTGAGCTGAACAATTCTTTTTTGAGCTCAACAGTTTTTGGGCTCCAACAGCTTTTTGGGCTTTCATTAAATCACATTTTTAATAGGTTAGCTCAACAAGAAAAAATGGGCTAAGTTTTTAGGCTTCCATCAAAACATCTATTTACGCACAAGTGTTGCGATTCTGCCCGACAAAATACGTATTCAGAATATAGGTTGCGATTCAACCCCCTCTATTTTTCCCAAAAAAGGGGGAGAAGAGTAGTAGTGCACCACTGCTTGTAACACCCATAAAGTTCAAGTCAAATTTAAACTTTTTAATACATGTTAAAACCATTAAGTTATTACAGTTTGTTTTCAAAATGGTCCAGACATCAGAGTATCCCCAGAATCAATCATGAAAATATGAGGAGGTGCACTATCACGCCTTCTCCTTCCCGCGATCATCAGAAATACCTGAAATAAAATCAACAACTGTAAGCCCGAAGCGTAGTGAGTTTCCCCTAAAATACCAACCCATACTAACCAGAACAAATACCATATCAATACAAATAAAGAACAGCATGCATAATGAGTCATCAGCCTGACTGGACCGCCTCACAGACCTTCAGTCTATCTGGACTGCTCTTCGAGCCTTCGGCACGTCTGGACCGCCACGCAGGGCCTACAACCTATCCGGACCGCTCGCCGGGTATGTTAGCCTACAACACAAAGCAAGACCGCCTCAACCCAACCCCCAATCACACAAACATGTGCACATAAATATCATATGCTAGCTCATTTCATATAACAGTCAAACCGATCTAACAAATCACCAATCATAGCAACATCCCAATAACCGGGATACAGACCTAACCGGTCACTAACATAGCATCATCCTATAACCAGGACAATCATGTGCACATAGACATCATATAACACTAGCATGTATATATATAACAGTCAAACCGATCTAACATATCACAAAGCATAGCAACAATCCTATAACCAGGATATCGACCTAATAGGTCACTAACATAGCATCACCATCCTAACTACCAGGATATAAATCAGTAAGCATAACATGCAATAATCCGAATACAATCCATAAAGGGTCGGCCTTGGTGCCTTAGACCCTGTTGATATAGTGAGGAGAACTCACCTGGCACTGCTGAAGTCCCGCCGATAAAACTCCAGCTGTTGGTTGACAGATTCCCGAACTGTCAACATCAAACAACACCCAATTATTAATTGGGTTCCAAGCCCAAAGTCCAACTCACACACTAAAGGCTCAATAGTCAAGTAATGGGCCAAAGCCCAACATATGGCCCAATTTTCCAAATTGGGCCCACACCCTCATATGGGCCTTACCCTAAGCCCATCAAAATATTCTAGTCCATATGATTATTCTTGGATGGCCCATTAATAATCCGATTACCAAAGCCCAAAGGAAAGGCCCAACACAAAGCCCAAGTGAAATTAGGGTTTCATATAAATGACAATTAGGGTTAAGTCTTTCTCACTAAACCCATTAAGGACTTAATCCATTAAGTCTCTCACTTTACTAAATAAGGCATATGGTGTGATTGGGCTTAATACACAATTCCATTCCAATGGCCCAAATGTGGGTCCCGATAAGTCCAAGCCCCTAATCCCAAAATTAGGGTTTTCACATGAAATGATGATTAGGGTTAATTGTTTCTTACTTAACCCATTAAGGACTTAATCCAATAAGTCTAATATTGACTTATGTTAATTTGCCAATGATTATTATTTAATATTTCAAGTTGTTAAATAATTCCCATTTGTGTCCCGATCAATTCCCAAAATTATGGTTTCATGGCATTAGGATTTTCCAAACCCTAATTAGGGTTTCCAACCCAATACTAGCCCATTAATCAATTTGTTGGGCTTTTAGGTCAATTAGGGCTTTATTGGACCTATTAGGGTTTTCACTAAGCCCACTAGGCTTCATTGGGCCCATTAAGGCATACAAGGCCCATTAGGGTTTCAAGCACCCCAAACGAATCAAACTCAAAAGGCAAGCACACCGCCACCCGACACAGCGGCCGGTGGCGGCAACCACCACCCCACGGTGGCAGTTAGGGTATCATTTCATTATTCCGATTGATTACAAATTACAATACAATCTTAAAAAAATACACACCCACACACAACATAGCCGTCTAATGGCGGCAGACGGCTGTTCATGGCGGCAGCCACCACCTTATGGTGGTGGTGGTGGCTTCTTTTCCACTTTCCGGCCAAAGGTTTCACACCCACTCACTGCAATACATACTATAATACACCTACTTAATGAATACATAAATCACACACACACAATGACATCCCGCTACCAAAACACGCACCCAAACGTCGATCTAAACTGAACCACGCACCCTATACAGCCACTCCGTGGCAATAAGCGGCGGCTAGCAGCGGCTAGTGACGGCAGAACTTCCCCCACGTCAAAGGCTGCTTCGAATAATAGCACAACAGCCGAGGAGTGGACCTGGTGGTCACTTGAAGCAACATGGCGGCAACGGTGGTGACTCGAAGGGGTGGAAACAACAGTGCCACCTGCGACAGCCACCATGGCCGGCAGCCATGGTGGTTTGCTCGAGTTTTCTGATCGAACAACACATACACTCGCCAAGACAGCCTCCTATGAGAAGCGGATCATGATCGGAGAAGAGGAGGAAGAACCAAATGACGGCGGCAGCTGCTTCGTCATCGGCGGCGGTGGCGGTTGAGAAAAACAACTACATCAGTCACGTTGTCGAACTTCTATCCCATGGCCGGAGTCGTGATGGTAGTCGATCGCTAGCATACTGGAGCATTTTTGGAGGCAGCGTCGTAGTTGGGTGAGGGAGGGGCAGCCGCCGGTGTGGAGGGAGGCATAAGGTGGTTGCGGCTGATGAAAGGAGTCTTAGGGTTAGGGTTTGAACTGAAATGAGGCTATATACCCGGTTCCCACCAGCTCTCCCCATAATAACACAAATGGTCCCTCCTTGCCATATTCTTTTCAAAACAAATGCCAAATTTACCAATTAGACCCCGCCTTTTTAAAATCCTTTCATGTTTGATCCATAATTTACTTTTTAACCCATGCTCCCATAAATCTTTTCAATCTAAGCCCAACATTTACCAAACAACCCTTGTCTTCAAAATCCCTTGCATAATAAATCCCGAAATTACACTTTAATCCCAGGAACTAACATTCCAATAATTATAAATTGATTCTGGACTATAATAATATAAAATAATCATACTAATTACTTCCTGGGGTTCCTGATTTATTATTTAATTACTCTACTTAAAACGGGATGTTACAACTCTTCCCCACTTAAATTTGATTTCGTCCTCTAAATCGTTTCTTATCATTCCTTACACGCCAAACAACTTGAACTACCTGGCTACAACCCTAAGCAGAACTCTAGCCTCTCCAAGGCAACCATATCAAACCCTCGCAGGGTTCTAAAACTAGGAAAATAAACGAATCCCTTACTACATGATCCTATTTACTCAATCTGAAATCTGGAGTCTCGAGATGGTCCGTCTCCTTCACAGACCGCCCACTCTGAATCATTGTCGAGTTCATAGCACTTATCTCCCAACTAGGTACTCAACTGCTAATAACCTGGGTTCCCATCCGAAATAGAATCGTAATTCCCAAACTGCTACCTATAACTCTCTCCTCGATAAGAGATTAGGTACTCCTTCAAGAGAAATTCATTATGATAACCAATTTCTAGCGATATAATGAACAACGAGATGTAAACTGGGTGATGAACCCTCTTGGATCAACATAACAATGTTTCCTTTGGTTCCTGAATCACATACATATAATGACCCGCTCATAAGCTCAAACACTCATACCTAGCCCAATCAGCCTCGGGCTGGAATACCAGGCATGCCCACGACGGGTCCAATCATCCCTAGGATGGAATACCCTCGTATCACACACATGTTTGGTCCAATCAACCCTCGGGTTGGAATACCAAACACGTCAGGTCCACTCAATCGTAGGGTCCGGTCATCCTCATGATGGAATACCCTAGATTGGAACACCACCATATACATAACTCGAATCCAAGGACCTATCCTTGCATCTCATCCAAAAATCCTATAATTCGCCACAACCGAGTGACACTCATCTGAAATACCAGGTTTCGGCCCGTTCGTTGAGCTAAAGGTCTCCCACATAGTTTCCTCACACAACTTCTGAACGTAATCCTTCTCTGGGACTAGTTGCCACTAGTTATCATGCCACTGTGGCTCTAACTACCTCCCGATCCAACTGATCGGGTCCATACGTCGAATCCTGACGTCGTCAAACCCAGGCTAAAAGTGATTGCTACCTAACCGATGGTAGCCTTATATCACAAGCATTCTTATACGTTCCATTGCTTCCTTGATCCCATAACTGTAGTGGCACTCCTATAATCCTATCACTGTCTCAACCTGATCTAATCCTTCTGGGTAAATCCGAAATTCAGTCCGTGGATTTCCATGTCCTCAATGTTGCACCCGAGCTGGTGGGTACTACCGTCCCTTTCACGATCTAACAACGCGCTCATGCTATCTACCAACCAAGTGAAGGCTGCGGCTATACCCACAGACTTACATCACTCAAGCACTATCTGCTGCTAGTGAATGTTACGGCTACCCCCGCAGTCTTACAACACTTTCCATACTACGTGATCACTAGTGAATGCTACGACTACCCCCGCAGTCTTACAACACTTTCCACACTACCTTATCGCTAGTGAATGCTACAGCTACCCCCGCAGTCTTACAACACTTTCCATGCCAGTCGAACACGCACTCGCCTAACACACAAATGAACTTAATTCATGGCTAGAATCCCAACCTGATCCCCGAATTCTGCTATCAAGCACCGAGAAGACGCGATTCCCATGCTAGGAAGTCTTACCGAACTCCCAACTCACATAACACTCTAACCAAACCGCCACTAGGGTTGTCCTCCTTCCTGAAAACGATGTGAAACATATCCCAGTTTCAAAGCCGATCCTGCTTCTGCATTCCGGGACGATTCTCCCCCACTTAGCTTTGACTAAGTCTTCACAATACAAGATAATTTGGAAAATTCCAAATCCTCCTCACTTTCCAACGATCGATCCGATGACAACCAGACCTTTCCAACTAGTGCTTCATTACCAGCCAATCGCAAGTGATCACATACTTCTAAGAACTAGCTGAACACTTCCTGAATCCCAGGGAAACCATCAGTCTCTAAAGCTTGAATGATCCCTCACTCAAATCTTGAAGACCTAAGGAGAGGTGCTCCAACTAATATCTCAGCAACGAGCTACTTCCCTTGGCGCTATCATCGACCAATCAATAACGATTACTAAAACCACTGAATCCAGACAATGCTAAATAACCATCCTGTAGGACCCTGTCCGTAGACCTCCCACATAATACCCTTCTTCCCCAAGTGTACCAATAATTCTCCCGCTCTCGGGCTCTAGAATCATATCATTCAGGGTCTCGCACCCTGAATCACTCACCAGCTCAGTCGTCCATGGTTGAGCTGCAGTAGCTGAAACAACCTTTTTGCCCTAAACCGGGCTACAACTACTCCCAAGACATAGTCTATAATCCCGAAAGTGCAATAGATCACGAAATCAATCCTCACCGTCTGATACAAGAGATCTAAAGCGAATCGGATCTCACAAGATACTTATGCCACATCGACCCACCCGCGCTCACCAGCGCTGAACTAATGTCGCCAATCCCGGCGACCAACTGACCCAAGCTGAAACACAACCTGATCCTAGGGTCCCAAGTCTGCTCACTCCTTCGAGCTCGAAAATTGAAAGGGAAAAATCCTTGCCCTGGAAGACAACATTCCAATCCTATCAATTAACCATTCTAATTCCAGCTGAACATTATCATTACTCCTTTTCGGAGTCCCCGCGACTCACATTCCGGCCTCGAGCAAACCCCCGAAGCCTCAAATCTAGAAACTAATGTGCTATACTCTCCCGCTTAACCTGCGGAATGTAACAAGTACATAACATCTCCCTAATCCCAATTAACTGCAGCCCTTGACTCATCAGAATATGCCCTAGTAACAAGTCCCGGTACTGAAAAGCTCTACCAGCTCCTCCCCCTGCCATCGCTACAGCTGTTGAAGCTGCTGCGGCAGCCGTCTCAACAATGGCTACATAGCGCTCATCAAGGTACTCAACCATGGTGGTCTTGATAGACCCAAACATCTCCGGAATCTGACCCCGGACAAATCTCGATCACCTCCTCCCGGATGATCCCACCGACACGATCCACTGACAATGCTGGCCTATCCTGGCTGCTAGCTCCCGATCCTAACTCGAATCCGGTCTCAAGACGTCTCGTAACCACCATTCTGGTAACACATCAGAAAGGTCTCTGATAACCCATATAATGACAAAGAGCCAATTCCCAACCGAACCCTAGGGGTTGTGACTTCCTTGCTACGCGTATGGGTCCTGTGCTTTCAGTAGTACGGGCCCATACTACCTTCCACACCTACCCATATTTTTCTCAAGTGTCATCACAACGCCTTAATCAATATACATAATCATGGCGAGCGCTCAATCCTCACTCCTAGAGGAATGCTAAATATCTCGTAACTGGCCTACTGGCCTGACACAACCCACCCATCCATGAAACTTCAACCAACCCTGCAGCACTAGTGTATGCTAGCCATACATAACGCTGGACCCTATAGACTTTCGAATATCCAATCTTACCCTAAGCCCCAATCAATAAGAACAGAACATAAGGCCAAATCAAACATTCTTGGGCTATAAGATCTTGGTTATGTACAGTCGTGATGCATACACTAAACAACTACAGTAATGATATCAATATCATATAAGGAAACCCTAGGCTAGCAGGCATCATGTAATCAGGCAATTCTATCTTGCAATTCCTGAAGATCCCTAGCCTAGTACTAGCATGTTGTTCTAACATATCACATAATCAAATAACTGTATGGTATTTTGGGGTCTACTTACTGGCTCTGGCTGATCGTACAGCCTGCATCCTCCTTTACTTATTTTAAAAACCATTTAAAATTCATTTTAAAATCCTTTCCTTGATTTGAGACTGGAGTCACACGAGTGTTCCTCCAATTCACTCAAACCAAGGCTCTGATACCAACTTGTAACACCCATAAAATTCAAGCCAAATTTAAACTTTTTAATACATGTTAAAACCATTAAGTTATTACAGTTTCTTTTCAAAATGGTTCAGACATCAGAGTATCCCTAGAATCAATCATGAAAATATGAGGAGGTGCACGATCACGCCTTCGCCTTCCCGCGATCATTAGAAATACCTGAAATAAAATCAACAACTGTAAGCCCGAAGCTTAGTGAGTTTCCCCCAAAATACCAACCCATACTAACCAGAACAAATATCATATCAATACAAATACAGAACAACATGCATAATGATTCATCAGCCTGACTGGACCGCCTCACAGGCCTTCAGTCTATCTGGACTGCTCTTCGAGCCTTCGACACGTCTGGACCGCCACGCAGGGCCTACAGCCTATCCGGACCGCTCGCCGGGTATGTTGGCCTACAGCACAAAGCAGGACCGCCTCAACCCAACCCCCAATCAAACAAACATGTGCACATAAATATCATATGCTAGCTCATTTCATATAACAGTCAAACCGATCTAACATATCACCAATCATAGCAACATCCCAATAACCGGGATACAGACCTAACCGGTCACTAACATAGCATCATCCTATAACCAGGACAATCATGTGCGGATAGACATCATATAACACTAGCATGTATATATATAACAGTCAAACCGATCTAACATATCACAAAGCATAGAAACAATCCTATAACCAGGATATCGACCTAACAGGTCACTAACATAGCATCACCATCCTAACTACCAAGATATAAATCAGTAAGCAAAACATGCAATAATCCGAATACAATCCATAAAGGGCCGGCCTTGGTGCCTTAGACCCTGTTGATATAGTGAGGAGAACTCACCTGACACTGCTGAAGTCCCGCCGATAAAACTCCAACTGCTGGTTGAGAGATTCCCGAACTGTCAACATCAAACAACACCCAATTAATAATTGGGTTCCAAGCCCAAAGTCCAACTCACACACTAAAGGCTCAATAGTCAAGTAATGGGCCAAAGCCCAACATATGGCCCAATTTTCCAAATTGGGTCCACACCCTCATATGGGCCTTACCCTAAGCCCATCAACATATTCTAGTCCATATGATTATTCTTGGATGGCCCATTAATAATCCGATTACCAAAGCCCAAAGGAAAGGCCCAACATGTCACAACTCGAAATTTCTATCTTATACAACCATTCACTTCAATCTAAGTCAGACTTATTTCTGCTAACGTTTAGCACTGTTTTGAGTCTGTTTGAGTGTTCTAAGCCTAGTACCTTCAAGAGGTAATTATAGGAGGTATACTCTAGAGTTATTTGTGCAACATTTAAGTCTCAAAACTCCAAGAGTTTGGAGTTTACGGCCATAACATGGAGTTTACGGCCGTAAACTCTAAGGTATAAATATGACACTTAGCCATTTTAGTCATTTTTACCATTTTCAAGCCTAGAAGTCATTCTCTCTCAAGTATCATCCGATCTTTCTTCTTGATCTTCAACTTTGTAAGTGTTTCCTTCCTTGATTAGTTGATATATTACAACATCTAGTGATTGTACATGATTTCATCCATGAAATCTCTTCATTTTGATAGATCTTCAAGTGTTCTTCATTTCACCAAGAACACCAAGAACACACACTAGTGTTCTTGGACCTTAAGCACCTATACAAGCTTCTATATTGTAAGTACACTTGCCTTAGCTTGTTATATGCTTGAATCAGTTAGTTTACACCTAGAAAACATCAAGAACACAAGATCATAAGGTGTTTACGGCCAAGGCAATCTCCTTGGGCCGTAAACACTAATAAATGGGGCATTATGAGCCCTAATCTCTTCCAAAGCCTTGGAACCAAGTCTAGAATACTTCCAATAAGAGTATAAGACCTTAAACATCAAAAGAACCAAGAGCAAATGGTGTTTACGGCCAAGGCAAACACCTTGGGCCGTAAACAGTAGTTAGTGGTGCATATGAGCCACCACTCCTTCCTAAGGCTTAAAACTTGGTCTAGAACCCTTCCAACTTGAACTAAGGACCTTGAATATCAAAATGGTAGAAGTTACCATGGGTTTACGGCCGTAAACCCATTAGGGCCTCAAACCCTAGGACGTAAACTCATGGATAGTTTACTCTTGGACCGTAAACTCCAAAGCAAAGCCCTACAACCCTTAGATGCAACCCTATGATCTTCTAACACTTGAACCAAAGTGTTTTCCATGTTTTAGGGTGTCTTTACTTGCTTAATTAGTGTTATAATCACTAATTAGATACATATATATATATATATATATATATATATATATATATATATATATATATATATATGTCTTTATATGTTAAATAGGATCAGTGTGTGTGTTCAAGTCTTCACTTGACAACTAGCACCTTATCCAACACTTTCATCCAAACCACTCACTACAGGTGAGTTCATACCCCTTAATCAACCTTTTAAATGATTTTAAATGCTTTTATGGGGGGATACAAGTTGAATTATTAGAGTTGTTATATCAATCACATGTGATTAATAACTACCAAACAAGTGGATTTCTTACTTTTCAAACGGTGTTATCAAACAAACTACTTCAAATCGTTTTACAAACTCTTTTACATGCTAAATACTTTTATTAAACTCTTTTAAACTTATATTTTGTCAAATGTGTATCTATATAGATATAGTTATATAAATAGGATTGAAAGGACTTAGGACTGATAGCTCACCTTACTTCCTGTTCCTTGTTTGGTTGTGGACTTAGGGTATCGGTTGTTTGTCCGAAGGTCGTTTGAATCTTAGTTATATATTATGTATATGTATATAGATAGAAAAGTTCCTTCATTCAGTTCAGTGCCTTTGGGTAGCAAAGGTACACTATCATGTTCATACATACAAACAGCATTACTAGTAAACTATAATAGGTATAGTTTAGGAAGTTACTAATACTATTACAAGAACAATGAAACATAAAAAGAGTCAGTTCATATATGAGTCAATGCATATTGTTATGAGAAACTAAGAGAACATACATACATACTAGACAGAGAGAACATACAATACAAATAGTACATACTATACATTATACAAGAGAACATACTATTATGAGAAAATAAGAGAACATACATACATACTAGACAGAGAGAACATACAATACAGCTAGTACATACATTACATATACAATTATACAATAACATAAATGTGGATCGTCGTTCGGGGCATGGCATCACCTGTCATGGCTCGATTTGTAGCCAGATTCTCCTAGAGGGAGAGCGTGAATTTATGTATAGATCTATACTGGATTGACAATCCTACACCTTGTTGTTCGCTACAGTGGGACTTGCAAGTCTACGGGTGCCAAATGTCAATTCTTCCGACGTCTTTCATCGTCGTGTTATTAGTCGATAGTATGGTACAAACTGGTCACATCATACCTTAAATATAAATCGGTTTAAGGTAGAAAGTACAGCAGTAGTTACTATAATACAAGACTACAATACTTTATTATTTCCCCATTGCATTCACTTTGTGATCTTTTCACATAAAAAGGTAATGTAAAACTATATTTTTGATTAATGATAGTCACACTTGGGAAAATATACACTCTTACAAGAAACAAACATACATTTCATTTGATGCCTTGGTAGAAGGCTACTTTTAGTAGAAAATATAGGATTTTCTAGGAGATACAAACATTTACAGACATTTACAAACATTTACAAACTTATACATCCAGTACTTAAAGACATTTTCATACAAACAATGACACTAAATGCTTATGAACTCACCAGCTTTAAAGCTGATAAACTCTTTGAAAATAACTTGTATTCTCAGGTCATCAGTAGACAGGTACCGATGCCAGGTTTTGAGAAGATGGAGCTCGTTCAAGACTCATATCTTATTTTTGATTTACATTTTTGGTGTCTTATAAACTTCACAGAACACACTTGTATGAAATTATATTATTAATGCTATGGATGATGTTGTTGCTTGTTTACTACTATGCATTGTTGTGATATTGTACATGATGTCCTCCACCCCCGAACAATTCCACCGTTCCGGTTTGGGGTGTGACAGATTCGTATCAGAGCATTGTTTATAGTGATTGAGTATATCAACCCATAAAAGATATACAAACTATAAACACAACGGGATTAAAATACTCTGACCAAGAGTTTATACTTTTAAATAATAAAATATTTAACCAAGTATACATACCTACATTCATACTAAAATCAGTGTCACTAGGACAAAAAAAAAGTATTACGATTGTTGGACAACACAATTAGACTTAAAGACATATGGTCAACCCTGGGAATGATATAGTCTGATCAACTATATTTTCCGAGGAGTGACTAGGATGTGTCTAAGAGTGGTTGTGTGGTTGCAACAAGTCTAAAAACTTACCAACAATACTACAATGAAAACATTAGCACAAAACATAAACTTAAAATACTATAGGAGTATTTTGGGATACTATAATTACTTATGTGCAAACTAAAAAGGTCTTTATTAGTATGTCAATAGTTGCAGAGTGGATACGCTAAGGTTATATGTACTTAGGATGTCATAGACTTAGAATCTGTGATCTTTGCTTTACTTCCTGTTCCTTGTTTGGTTGTGGGCTTAGAGTTAGGGTCACTTATTTGAAGGTCTATCCTGTGTTGGTTACATATGACTGGTATGCACTATGCAAGTGTTGAAGTAACTGATAAAGATCATTGTATAATTATCTAATTAGTATGTCTATTTAGTTATACCTTATACCCCTTTTCTCGCGTAGATATCATGGCTGGATTCCATATCCCCGGAGATCCATACTTCCCAAACGAAGGCAATGCTGGATGGCTTGGAGAAGAGCCAGAAGATGATCATCCAATCCCTTTGGATGATCACCATGCTGAAGGCTTTTCTGATGGTTCTGACTCCGAACCTGAAGTCAACAACCTACCCCCAGTAGCTCCAAATCCTAACCCTCGCCCAACATTTCAAGGACTCACACCTCTGTGGGCAACAAACTTGAAAAGATGGAGTCAGGAACAGGGTCAACCCATGCCCTACAATGGGTACCGAAGCATCTACAATCTAAGCGAGGGAGGTTCAGCTGACCGAGTCCTACCCATCATGGTCCGTAGGATTGCTCGGAACACCGAGCAGGGTCGAGCAACCATCGAACGAGTCGTGGAAATTGACGCCAACTCTGGCATTAACACACTCCACATTCGTCAGCTAGAGTCTGCTCATGAAAGGACTCAAATCCATAATGTAGCCCTGTAGAGAGAACTTACTGAAACCCGAGCTGAAGTCAGGGAACTTCGAGCTCGACAGGCAATGGGAGAAAGGCGCATGAGAGACATGGAGCGTCGTCTGTCAGAATCAAGGACTCATTCTAGTGGCTCTCGTCGTAGATAGAGCCTACTCAACTCTCTCTTTTGGATATAACTTAGTTTATGTAAAAACTCTAGTTTAATTTCCTATCTTTGTGAAGACCTTAGATCTATTAAGTCATGATTTGGTCTTAATTCTGTCAAAATTTTCCCATCTTGGTTTGATGTAAGACCTACTTCTAGGTCGTTTTTCCCGAACTTGTTTCATCTGTAATACCAGTATAATTGACAGATATCTAGTCTCATGGAATTTAATATCCAAATGCTATCATCTTTTAGTACTAGATCTACATTCAATCATACTATTCAATTGTGTTGTTGGGCTATGGAGAGTTAGTCCATGAGTCACTCTCATAAATTTCTCTATTCTTACCAATATCGTCATCTTTGTAAACTTTTAGTTAAAAGATGCCTCCGCGACGATCAACAAGACGCAATCCTCCGGTAACTCCAACACCACCACCTACTCCTCAAATTAATACGGCAGCTCTAAATGCTGCAGTAGCTGCGGCTGTGGCAACAGCCATGGCTCGGTATCATTCTTCAAGTACCACCGGAGGTGGAACACCAGTTCATTCTACTCACGGTGAAGCCCCCGTGTGCTCGAGAGAGTGCTCCTACAAGGACTTCACCAACTGCAAGCCAAAGTCCTTTAAAGGGATTGGCGGAGTCATTGCCCTCTCGCAATGGTTCGAGAAGACCGAATCGGTCTTCGAAATCTGCTCCTGTTCAGAAGGGAGCAAGGTCAAGTTCGATGCTTGCACCTTTGAGGAAAAAGCTCTGACATGGTGGAATAGTCATGTCAAGTCACTATCTCTAATAGTGGCAAATGCTATAGGCTGGGAAGCTCTCCGAGAGCTAATGATTGAAGAATACTGCCCGAGAGCTAATAATTGGAACAAGAACTATGGAGCCTAACCATGAAGGGCTCCGACATAGTTTCCTATACCGCCAGGTTCAGCGAGCTGGTGGCCTTCTGTCCCAACATGGTTCACACGGAGGGAAAGAAAATAGAGAGGTACATATGGGGGCTGGTGCCTCCGTTTCAAGGAAATGTCTTGGCTTCAAACCCCACTACATTCGATAGTGCCAAGAGGTTGGCACAGAGGCTCATTGACCATGGGGTCCGTACCCCATCAGCAACAACAACCCTAGCCATCTCGGAACCCTCCAAAGCCGCTGACAACAAGCGGAAATTCTGGGATGCCAAGAAGAAGAAGAAGGCTGCCAAAAAGCAGCAGGTCGTGGCAGTTCATGCTGCGATAGCACCTGCCGCTGCTGCTCCGGTAAAGCAGTACGCCGGAAGTTTGCCCAAGTGCAACAAATGCAACTTCCACCACACAGGAGCCTGCCGGGAAATACAATGCTCTAACTACAACAGGAAGGGGCACACTGCCCGTTTCTGTAAATCTCCGGCGAGGCCAATCAACCAAGTCCCCGGCGCTGGCGTGGGCCAAGCTTGCTACGGTTGTGCCGAGGTAGGCCACTACAAGAGGAACTGCCCGAAGGCAGGGAACGCCGGCGGAGTGGGAAGAGTTTTGGCTATAGGCCACGAGGAAGCGGTTACCGACCCCACAGTGGTCACTGGTACGTTCCTCCTCGATAACTCTTATGCATGCATTCTATTTGATAGTGGAGCAGAGAGGAGTTTCGTGAACCAAAAATTTGCTCATTTACTTAAGCAACAATCACGAGCACTTAATGAATCGTTCACTATAGAAATGGCTAACGGAAAGACAGAGAGTACTAACTGTATATACATAGGTTGTACTCTAACTCTAGATAGCCACTCATTTTCAATCGACCTCATGACGGTTTCAATTAAAAGTTTTGATGTCATTATCGGCATGGATTGGTTGAGTCTTCATCGTGCCGACATCATGTGTTATGAAAAGGCTGTCCGCCTTAATCTGCCGTCTAGCGAAACTCTAGTAATCTACGGCGACAAACCCGGCACTAACCTTCGCCTCATCTCGAGCATTCAAGCCCAAAAATTCTTTCGAATGTCGCGCATTCCTTGCTCATGTTGTCGATGTGAGTCAAGAAACGAAGTACATTAAGAACATTCCAGTAGTACGCGATTTTCCCGACATCTTTCCAGACGAACTCCCAGGATTACCTCCACAACGTCAAGTCGAGTTCAGAATCGACTTAGTTCCAGGGGCTACCCCACTAGCCAAATCGCCCTATCGTCTAGCACCTACAGAGATGTAAGAACTGTCCGGTCAACTTAACGAACTGCTCAGCAAGGGCTTTATAAGACCAAGCTTCTCACCCTGGGGAGCTGCAGTCTTGTTCGTCAAGAAGAAAGATGGATCGTTTCGTATGTGTATCGAGTACAGGGAGCTCAACAAACTGACCATAAAAAATCGTTACCCTCTGCCTCGTATAGACGATTTGTTCGACCAAGTTCAAGGGGTGAACTTCTTTTCGAAAATCCACCTAAGATCCGGGTATCACCAGATACGGGTGTTAGGGGAGGATGTTCCGAAGACAGCCTTCCGGACTCGTTATGGACACTACGAATTCGTAGTGATGCCGTTCGGATTAACCAACGCGTCCGCGGTATTCATGGATTTAATGAATAGGGTGTATCGTCCTTACTTGGATCAATTTGTCATCGTCTTCATTGATGACATACTTATCTACTCTCGTAGTAAGGAGGAGCATAGTCAACATCTTCAACGAGTCGTGGAAACTTTACGATCGGAGGAGCTCTATGCGAAGTTCTCGAAATGCGAATTTTAGATCCAAAGAGTCGAATTCTTAGGACACGTGATTAGCGAAGAAGGAATACACGTGGACCCTTCCAAAATCAAAGCCATTGAGAGCTGGTCAGCACCGAAGACGCCTACAGAAATTCGTCAATTTCTAGGCCTCGCTGACTACTATCGCAGGTTCATTCAGAACTTCTCACGGATTGCAAAACCTCTTACGACATTGACCCAGAAAGGCATGGCTTTTAACTGGGAAGAGAAGCAGGAGAAAGCGTTCCAAACGCTAAAGCGAGCCTTATGCACCGCACCGATACTATCCCTCCCTGAAGGGATAGAAGACTTCGTGGTCTATTGCGATGCGTCAAATCAAGGGCTCGGCTGTGTGTTGATGTAGCGAGGTAAGGTCATCGCCTATGCCTCGAGACAACTGAAGACACACGAGGTCAACTACACCACTCACGATCTTGAGTTGGGAGCAGTAGTGTTTGCTTTAAAGATCTGGAGACACTACCTGTATGGTACAGAAAGCACAATCTTTACAGACCACAAAAGCTTACAACATATATTCGACCAGAAGGAGCTCAACATGAGACAACGACGGTGGGTCGAGCTACTCAGTGATTACGAATGCGAAATTCGTTATCATCCCAGCAAGGCCAACGTAGTAGCTGACGCCCTAAGTCGTAAAGAATACTCTGGTCGTAGAGTCAAATCTTTGACTATGACTATCCATTCACACTTGTCCACACAAATCAAGGAAGCTCAGCTCGAAGCCTTGAAACCTGAAAATGTGGCGGGTGAATCCCTGAGAGGGATGAATAAGAATTTGGAAGTCAAGGGTGGCGGAGCCTTATATCTCATGGATCGGATCTGGACACCGAAACACGGTGGCCTCAGAGACTTGGTCATGACCGAGGCACACAACACTCGATATTCCGTACACCCAGGTTCAGATAAGATGTATCTGGATCTTAAAAAGTTATACCGGTGGCCTAGCATGAAAGCAGAGATTGCTACCTTCGTAAGTAAATGCCTTACTTGCGCCAAGGTTAAGGTCGAATACCAGAAACCCTCAGGTTTACTACAACAACCGGAAATACCATAATGGAAGTGGGAGCGGATCACAATGGACTTCATAACCAAGTTGCCCAAGACAGCGGGTGGTTAACCAAGTCCGCACACTTCCTGCCTATCAAAGAAACAGAGAAGATGGAGAAGCTAACAAGAACCTACATAAGGGAGATCGTATCACTTCATGGTGTTCCTATATCTATTATCTCCGATAGAGATAGTAGAAACTCGATACCATTTGGGTGATCGTAGAAAGGTTAACCAAGTCCGCACACTTCCTGCCTATCAAAGAAACAGACAAGATGGAGAAGCTAACAAGAACCTACATAAGGGAGATCGTATCACTTCATGGTGTTCCTATATCTATTATCTCCGATAGAGATAGTAGATTCACTTCGAGGTTCTAGCAGTCGCTACAAAGTTCCCTGGGAACTAGGCTGGACATGAGTACATCCTACCATCCACAGACCGACGGACAAAGTGAGAGGACAATCCAAACATTGGAAGATATGTTACGAGCCTGTGTGATCGACTTTGGGAAGGCATGGGATACTCATTTACCCCTTGTAGAGTTTTCCTACAACAATAGTTATCACACGAGCATAAAGGCTGCTCCATTCGAAGCCCTCTATGGCCGAAAGTGCAGATCCCCTCTGTGCTGGGCTGAGGTGGGTGACAGCCAGCTAGCTAAAGGACGAGTTCCTGACAGCACTCTCACCGGTCCGGAGATCATTCGGGAAATGACGGAGAAGATCGTTCAGATTCGTGAACGATTGAAAGCCTCTAGAGACCGACAAAAAAGCTACACAGATAAACGAAGGAAACCGTTGGAATTCCAGTTGGGCGACCGTGTTTTATTGAAGGTCTCACCCTGGAAAGGCTTGATACATTTCGGAAAGCGTGGAAAGCTAAATCCAAGATACATAGGGCCTTTCGAGATTCTCGCTAGAATCGGCCCTGTAGCTTACAAACTCAACTTACCTCGCGAACTCAGTAACGTACATTCTACTTTCGACGTCTCGAACTTGAAAAAGTATCTGTCCGACGAGACTCTTGTAATCCCACTCGATGAGATCGAGATCAACGAGAGCCTCAACTTCGTGGAAGAACCTGTAGAGATCATGGACCGAGAGGTCAAGCAAACGAAGCAAAGCCGGATCCCGATAGTGAAGGTTCGCTGGAACGCCAAGCGAGGACCTGAATTCACTTGGGAGCGCGAGGATGATAGTGAAGGTTCGCTGGAACGCCAACCAAGAGGTCAAGCAAACTGAAATATCCTCATCTTTTTACTTAGTTATTTGTAACTACTTAATTGCTTAAACTCTAATTTCGGGACGAAATTCCCTCAAACGGGGGGATGATGTGACAACTCGAAATTTCTATCTTATACAACCATTCACTTCAATCTAAGTCAGACTTATTTCTGCTAACTTTTAGCACTGTTTTGAGTCTGTTTGAGTGTTCTAAGCCTAGTACCTTCAAGAGGTAATTATAGGAGGTATACTCTAGAGTTATTTGTGCAACATTTAAGTCTCAAAACGCCAAGAGTTTGGAGTTTACGGCCATAACATGGAGTTTACGGCCGTAAACTCTAAGGTATGAATATGACACTTAGCCATTTTAGTCATTTTTACCATTTTCAAGCCTAGAAGTCATTCTCTCTCAAGTATCATCCGATCTTTCTTCTTGATCTTCAACTTTGTAAGTGTTTCCTTCCTTGATTAGTTGATATATTACAACATCTAGTGATTGTACATAATTTCATCCATGAAATCTCTTCATTTTGATAGATCTTCAAGTGTTCTTCATTTCACCAAGAACACCAAGAACACACACTAGTGTTCTTGGACCTTAAGCACCCACACAAGCTTCTATATTGTAAGTACACTTGCCTTAGCTTGTTATATGCTTGAATAAGCTATTTTACACCTAGAAAACATCAAGAACACAAGATCATAAGGTGTTTACGGCCAAGGCAATCTCCTTGGGCCGTAAACACTAATAAATGGGGCATTATGAGCCCTAATCTCTTCCAAAGCCTTGGAACCAAGTCTAGAATACTTCCAAGAAGAGTATAAGACCTTAAACATCAAAAGAACCAAGAGCAAATGGTGTTTACGGCCAAGGCAAACACCTTGGGCCGTAAACACTAGTTAGTGGTGCATATGAGCCACCATTCCTTCCTAAGGCTTAAAACTTGGTCTAGAACCCTTCCAACTTGAACTAAGGACCTCGAATATCAAAATGGTAGAAGTTACCATGGGTTTACAGCCGTAAACCCATTAGGGCCGCAAACCCTAGGCCGTAAACTCATGGAGAGTTTACTCTTGGACCGTAAACTCCAAACCAAAGCCCTACAACCCTTAGATGCAACCCTATGATCTTCTAACACTTGAACCAAAGTGTTTTCCATGTTTTAGGGTGTCTTTACTTGCTTAATTAGTGTTATAATCACTAATTAGATACATATATGTGTCTTTATATGTTAAATAGGATCAGTGTGTGTGTTCAAGTCTTCACTTGACAACTAGCACCTTATCCAGCACTTTCATCCAAACCACTCACTACAGGTGAGTTCATACCCCTTAATCAACCTTTTAAATGATTTTAAATGCTTTTATGGGGGGGGATACAAGTTGAATTATTATAGTTATTATATCAATCACATCTGATTAATAACTACCAAACAAGTGGATTTCTTACTTTTCAAACTGTGTGATCAAACAAACTACTTCAAATCGTTTTACAAACTCTTTTACATGCTAAATACTTTTATTAAACTCTTTTAAACTTATATTTTGTCAAATGTGTATCTATATAGATATAGTTATATAAATAGGATTAAAAGGACTTAGGACTGATAGCTCACCTTACTTCATGTTCCTTGTTTGGTTGTGGACTTAGGGTATCGGTTGTTTGTCCGAAGGTCGTTTGAATCTTAGTTATATATTGTGTATATGTATATAGATATAAAAGTTCCTTCATTCAGTTCAGTGCCTTTGGGTAGCAAAGGTACACTATCATGTTCATACATACAAACAACATTACTAGTAAATGCATACTATTACAAGAACAATGAAACATACAAAGAGTCAGTTCATACATGAGTCAATGCATACTGTTATGAGAAACTAAGAGAACATACATACATACTAGACAGAGAACATACAATACAACTAGTACATACTATACATTATACAAGAGAACATACTATTATGAGAAACTGAGAGAACATACATACATACTAGACAGAGAGAACATACAATACAGCTAGTACATACATTACATATACAATTATACAATAACATAAATGTGGACCGTCGTTCGGGGCATGGCATCACCTGTCATGGCTCGATTTGTAGCCAGAATCTCCTAGAGGGAGAGCGTGAATTTGTGTATAGATCTATACTGGATTGACTATCCTACACCTTGTTGTTCGCTACAGTGGGACTTGCAAGTCTACGGGTGCCAAATGCCATTTCTTCCGACCTCTTTAATCATCGTGTTATTAGTCGAAAGTACAGCAGTAGTTACTATAATACAACACTACAATACTTTATTATTTCCCCATTGCATTCACTTTGTGATCTTTTCACATAAAAAGGTAATGTAAAACTATACTTTTGATTAATGATAGTCACACTTGGGAAAATATACACTCTTACAAGAAACAAACATACATTTCATTTGATGCCTTGGTAGAAGGCTACTTTTAGTAGAAAATATAGGATTTTCTAGGAGATACAAACATTTACAAACATTTACAAACTTATACATCCAGTACTTAATGACATTTTCATACAAACAATGACACTAAATGCTTATGAACTCACCAGCTTTAAAGCTGATAAACTCTTTCAAAATAACTTGTATTCTCAGGTCATCAGTAGACAGGTACCGATGCCAGGTTTTGAGAAGATGGAGCTCGTTCAAGACTCATCTCTTATTTTTTATTTACATTTTTGGTGTCTTATAAACTTCACAGAACATGTATGAAATTATATTATTAATGCAATGGATGATGTTGTTGCTTGTTTACTACTATGCATTGTTGTGATACTGTACATGACGTCCTCCACCCCCGAACGATTCCGCCGTTCCGGTTTTGGGGTGTGACACAACACAAAGCCCAAGTGAAATTAGGGTTTCATATAAAATGACAATTAGGGTTAAGTGTTTCTCACTTAACCCATTAAGGACTTAATCCATTAAGTCTCTCACTTTACTAAATAAGTCATATGGTGTGATTGGGCTTAATACACAATTCCATTCCAATGGCCCAAATGTGGGTCCCGATAAGTCCAAGCCCCTAATCCCAAAATTAGGGTTTTCACATGAAATGATGATTAGGGTTAAGTGTTTCTTACTTAACCCATTAAGGACTTAATCCAATAAGTCTAATATTGACTTAGGTTAATTTGCCAATGATTATTATTTAATATTTCAAGTTATTAAATAATTCCCATGTGTGTCCCGATCAATTCCCAAAATTATGGTTTCATGGCATTAGGGTTTTCCAAACCCTAATTAGGGTTTCCAACCCAATACTAGCCCACTAATCCATTTGTTGGGCTTTTAGGTCAATTAGGGCTTTATTGGACCCATTAGGGTTTTCACTAAGCCCATTAGGCTTCATTGGGCCCATTAAGGCTTACAAGGCTCATTAGGGTTTCAAGCACCCCAAACGAACCAAACTCACAAGGCAAGCACACCGCCACCCGACACAGCGGCCGGTGGCGGCAGGAGGCGGCAACCACCACCTCACGGTGGCGGTTAGGGTTTCATTTCATTATTCCGATTGATTACAACTTACAATACAATCTAAAAAAAATACACACCCACACACAACATAGCCGCCTAATGGCGGCAGACGGTTGTTCATGGCGGCAGCCACCACCTCATGGTGGTGGTGGTGGCTTCTTTTCCAGTTTCCGGCCAAAGGTTTTACACCCACTCACTGCAATACACACTACAATACACCTACTTAATGAATACATAAATCACACACACACAATGACATCCCGCTACCAAAACACACACCCAAACGTCGATCTAAACTGAACCACACACCCTATACAGCCACTTCGTGGCAATAAGCGGCGGCTAGTGATGGCAGAACTTCCCCCACGTCAAAGGCTGCTTCGAATAATAGCACAATAGCCGAGGAGCGGACCTGGTGGTCACTTGAAGCAACATGGTGGCAGCGGTAGTGACTCGGAGGGGCGGAAACAACAGTGTCACCTGCGACAGCCACCATGGCTGGCAGCCATGGTGGTTTGCTCGAGTTTTCTGGTTGAACAACACATACACTCTTCAAAGATGAGGAAGAACCAAACGACGGTGGCAGCTGCTTCGTCGGCGGCGGCGGCGGTGGTTGAGAAAAACAACTACATCAGTCACGTTGTCGAACTTCTTGATGGGTTTTATGCATAAGAACAATCCTATGTGCTCATACAAAACCTAATGCTTGGATCTAGGTTTCTCTATTGTATATGCATTGAATCCAAGACTTGCAAACCCTAATCTAGCATACATAATTTGAAAATTAACTTAATACATCAGATCTAGATGTTTACCTCTTCAAAGATTGGCTTAGATCTTCTTTTCTTCTTCGCTTGAGCTTAGAGTCACAATTGTAACTCCTCTAATGGATCACAAACACCTCAAGCAAGAAGGCAACTTTGAAGGAGGTGGGAGGATGCTAATTTTTGGCCCTAGGGTTTCTCTTGGAAGCAAGTGGCCGAAAATTGGAGCCTTGGGGTCTTATTTATAGTGCAAGCTGCTAGGGTTTTGAGTCTAAACCCTAATGGATACCTTAGCCACCAAGTAGCCCAAGGAACCTTCTGGAATAAGGCCCTTGGACAAAAATATGATGATCCTTCATCATAATTTCGTTTCCCCTTAGTCCATTAGGTTTCCCAGCCCAAAACTCAACTATCACACATTTGACAGTTTATGCCCCTTTATTTAATTAATTTCTTTTAGTCACCAAATTAATTCCTAATTAATTTATGACTAATACTAATTAAATAAATATGATTTCTCCTTTAATATATTATTCTTATAATATATTAATAAACCATAATATCCTCTCTCTCATATCAAATTACCTTGTCAAGTTGCTTTGGTGAAGGCAACCCAAAAGTGTTGGGTTTTGAGCATTCTAACACACCTATGGTGTACATGCAACCCTAAATACCTTGGATCTATGTTTTCTCTATTATACATGCAAATATCAATTTTCCAAGGTATTGTTCTAACTAGCATAATATAAAGTACATGTAATATAAAATCTAGTAGAATTACATACCTCTTTGTTGGTGCTTGATTCCATGGAGCTCAAGAGCCTAGTGCCCCAAATGTGACACCTCAAATGGTTCACACAACACCATGAACATTTGGAATAACCATAAGAGAAGATATGAGTTCATAGAAATTAGCTTTCCCTCTCATTATTATGCACTTGTGCCAATTTCACCAACCAACGGGGTCTTTATATAGTGTGCACATTAGGGTTACACCATGTAACCCATGACTTTACCCATTCCTTATGCTCCATGGGTTTTAACCTCCATGGAGTATCCATGGGCCACCACATGGGTTAAACCCAACATAAGGAATCATGGATCATAAGCCCACATATATAAGAATCAATGATTTACACAATCAATCCCCATATATTTAATTAGTCTCTTTTTGATCACTAAATTAATTCCAAATTAATTCTTGATCAATACTAATTAAATAATATGATTTCATATTAATATATTAGAACTTATAATATATTAATATGTCACAAATATCTTCTTCTCATTAAAAGGTCTACCCAAATGTTCCGATGCCATGCAACCCAAATGGACCATGCCGGGTCGGGTCAAGTATATACCAATTATAGTTATGGACTTAGACACTAATCCAACAAAAAGGACCATGCATAACCGGGTCAAGTACATACCAAATATAGTTACGGGCTTAGACACTAATCCAACAGTCTCCCACTTGGATAAGTCTAGTAACTATATCTCACATACCACTTCAGGATCTGGTTAGCAATTGTAGCTCTTATACGCTTCTGTCAACTCTGATCAAAATCATGTCCTTCAGATAAGGGATCGTATAATCCTCTGTTCTATAATCCTTTGTTCTAGATATCATGCTGACAATACTTATTATCCAACATTTTGTTTCTCGATCTCTGATTTATTCGACATAGAATTTAGTTGAACACATCAACTTCATTCTGATCGGGCCCGACACATAAGTCAAACTAAATCATCGAGTGGCCAAGATATCGCTTTTATTTTCTTAGAATAAAAGGTACAGAAAAACTTCGACTTATATGCTTTTATCATTTACTAGCTAAGTCACACACAATAATGCGTTTTATAACATCAAGTTACTGATGCGTTTTCGCATTATCAATGCATAATCAACTAGCAAACAACAACCATATCTCTAGGTTTAAAGATTATATGATATTATCATCTTGCGATCACTTATGATAACTTTCATGAAGTGATACTAGCAAGTGCGGGTTTATTCCAATGCTCAAAACAAATTTCATAAGCACTCATAAACTTCGTAGCAAACCTTTGCTATGTCTAAATCCTTTCAGACAATCTACAAACAAATTTATGACAATCTTCTTTCATATCTACTACCAACATATGAGCGATTGTGGACTGTTCGAACAATCTTATTATTCAGGAAGTCAAAACATGCAAAATTGGAAATAACAGATAAATAATCAACACAAGATAGTAACTTTCTTATAAATAACACACCTTTATTTAATCATCAAAATGTTGAATACAAAATTATCCATTACAAATTTTCTATCTATCTAATCTAAACTAATATCGTCCTTTAGTCCAATGCTCCTAGCGTGCTTCAAATGCTTAACCCTACTCAGTCCCTTCGTAAGGGGATCTGTTGGGTTATCTTCTGACGATACCCTCTTCACAACGAGGAGTCCCTCTTCTACCCGATGTCTAATAAAATGGTATTTCCTGTCGATATGTCGAGATCTGCCATTATCTCTTGCTTCCTTGGTCAAGGCAACCGCTCCTTCATTATCACAGAAAATTTCCATGGGCTCCTTTATGGATGGCACAACTCCAAGGTCTCCAATGAAGTTCTTCAACCATATAGCCTCCTTAGACGCCTCGCTTGCCGCAATGTACTCTGATTCGCACGTTGAATCAGCCATGGTCTCTTGCTTGGAACTTTTCCAAGTCACTGCTCCTCCATTCAGGGTAAAGACCCAGCCTGACTGCGATCGGTAATTATCCCGATCCGTCTGAAAACTAGCGTCACTGTACCCTCGCACCCTTAAGTCATCACTCCCATCGAGGACTAGAAACCATTCCTTGGTCCTTATTAGGTACTTAAGAATATTCTTGACAGCAATCCAATACGCCCTACCAGGGTTCCCTTGATATCTGCTGACCATGCTCAAAGCAAAGGCCACATCAGGGCAAGTACAGGTCATAGCGTACTTAATCGAGCCAACTGCGGAAGCGTAAGGTACTCGGCTCATATCAGCTATCTCTGCCTCTGTACTTGGGATCTGAGTCTTACTCAGTTTGGTATTGCATTGGATTGGTAACTCCGCTTTCTTGGAATTTTCCATACTAAAACGTTTTAGTACCTTTTCCAAGTATGTATCCTGACTGAGTCCTATCAGTCTCTTACTTTTGTCTCTCACTATCCTTATTCCCAGTATATATGCAGCTTCTCCGAGGTCCTTCATAGCGAAACACTTCCCAAGCCAGGATTTGACCTCCTGCAAGGTTGGAATTTCGTTTCCTATGAGTAGTATGTCATCGACATACAATACGAGGAAGCTCACTATACTGCCACTGGCCTTGACATACACACATGACTCATCTTCGTTTCGCAGAAAACCAAACTCTTTGACCTTCTCGTCAAAACAAAGATTCCATCTGCGAGATGCCTGCTTTAATCCATAAATGGATTTCTCAAGCTTGCACACTCTATTTGGATGCTTCGCATCGACAAAACCCTCTGGCTGATTCATGTAAACATCCTCAGCCAACTTCCCATTTAGGAAAGCGGTTTTTACGTCCATCTGCCAGATTTCATAATCATCAAATGCAGCTATTGCGAGCATTACCCTAATAGACTTTATCTTGGCAACTGGTGAGAAGGTCTCATCAAAGTCAACTCCAGGAGTTTCAGTAAAGCCCTTCGCGACCAATTGCGCTTTATAAGTATGCACTTTCCCATCCATGTCTGTCTTCTTCTTGAAGATCCACTTGCACCCGACTGTTTTACGACCCGGTACATTGTCAACCAAATTCTAAACTTGGTTGTCATACATGGACTGAATCTCGCTGTCCATTGCCTCTATTTCCATTTAGCAGACTCTGGGCCTGCCATGGCTTCCTTGTAGCTATTAGGTTCGTCCAGATTTACTAGTGTACTATCACTAATAAGCGTATCCCCGTCAGTAGTAATATGGAAACCATAAAACTGGGGTGGAACAATAACTCTACTCGAACGTCTAAGAGGTAAGGACTGGTCAATTGGTTCAACAGGAGTTTCCTCCTCAGGTTGAACGCCAGTGTCAGAGGTTCCTTCATCTCCTGACTCTTGAAGCTCTTCAAGGTCAATCTGACTCCCACTGTCTCCTTGACTTATGAGTTCTCTCTCTCTGAAAACTCCTCTCCTAGCAACAAAGACAACATTGTCACTTGGTCTATAGAAGAGATAGCCAAAAGACTTCTGTGGATAGCCGATGAAATAACACTTCTCACTACGAGGTTCTAGCTTGTCGTGAGTCTCTCGTCTTACGAAAGCTTCACAACCCCAAACCTTGATATGTGCTAACGAGGGAGCTTTCCCTGTCCACATCTCGTGAGGTGTCTTGGTAGCCTTCTTGGTGGGAACTAAGTTAAGGATATGGGCGGCAGTCTCTAAGGCATACCCCCAGAATGAGATTGGTAACAAAGCACGACTCATCATGGAACGAACCATGTCCAATAAGGTTCGATTACGTCTCTCAGCCACACCATTCAATTGTGGCGTTCTAGGAGGCGTCAATTGCGAAACTATTCCACATTCTTTTAGATAGTCGTGAAACTCAAGACTTAGGTACTCTCCTCCTCGATCAGATCGAAGCATCTTGATTTTCCTGCCCAGCTGATTCTCCACTTCATTCTTAAACTCTTTGAACTTTTCAAAGGTTTCTGACTTTTGCTTGATCAAGTAGATATATCCATATCTGCTATAATCGTCTGTAAAAGTCACGTAGAAGCGACAAGCGTCCCTTGTGGTGGATCTAAAGGGTTCACATACATCTGTATGTATGAGATCCAATACACCCTCACCCCTTTCACATGTACCAGTAAAGGGTGACTTGGTCATCTTCCCAAGTAAACAAGATTCACACACGTCATCGTCCCTAAGGTCGAATGACTCCAAGACTCCATCCTTTTGGAGTTGGGCTATGCGTTTCTTGTTAACATGGCCAAGGCGACAATGCCACAAGCATGCTTTGTCCAAACTTGTGGACGAATCAATATTCAAAACATCATTTCCTAAATTATCTATAACTAACACAGATTCATAAATCCCATTACAAGGTAATGCATTGAAATAAAAGACACCATTCAAATAAGCATTAATAGAACCATTACTATTATCAAACGAATATCTGAAACCTTATCTAAACAAACCATATCTGGCGAATAGCAACAATTATTTAAATCTAGCCCTAACCCATTACTCAACACTAAGGAATAAACTCCGATCTTGGTTACTGGTGAAGACTTCTTGTTTCCCATGATCAATTTTATCCTTCCATGCTCCACTTCCCTACTTTTTCTTAGCCCCTGCAAATCAGAACAAATGTGGTAACCACATCCAGTATCAAGGACCCATGAAGTAGTAAGTGATGAGTTATTAGATTTAATTAAATACATACCTGCAAAGGTGGGCTTTATCTTCCCATCCTTAATATCCTGCAGATATTTAGGGCAGCTTCGTTTCCAGTGGCCCTTCTGGTGGCAATAGAAGCACTCTGCTTCCTTGGGGTCAGAAGAGGGCTTAACAGAACCTGCTTTGGTCCCACTAGAAGAGGAACCATCTTGGGTCTTACCCTTATGGTGGCTCTTAGAAGGAGCCTTCCTCTTCTTTCCCTTTCCTTGGCCAATTGCCAACACAGGAGCAGCTACAGTAGAGAATGATGCAATAGATTTGTCCTTGAGGTTGCTCTCAGCTGTCCTCAGGAGCCCTTGAAGTTTACTCAGGGTGACCTCTTCTTTGTTCATATGGTAGGTCATTCTGAACTGGTTGTAGCAGGAAGGCAAGGAGTGGAGGATGATGTCGATAGCCAAATCCTCATCAAACTTAACATTAAGTTTGAGAAGACGATCAACATCCCTTTGCATTCTTTTCAAATGAGCAGTTAGGGATTCTCCACTCCCCATCCTAGCGTTGATCATGTTGGTGATGATCTCATAGCGCTCTTGTCTCGCGCTCTGGTGGTACCTGTCCAGCAAATCTTGGTGCATCTCATATGGATACATGTCCTCATAGGACTTTTGGAGTTCGAGGTTCATGGTGGCCAACATGATGCAATGAACTTTCGTTGCATCACGCTCGTGGGCCTCAAAGGCGGCCATCTCTTCAGGAGTAGCTTCTTCTGGGTTGATCTTTTCTAGCTTCTCATCGAGGACATATTCTTTGTCCTCGTAGCGAGTTATCATGCGAATGTATCTCATCCACTCGTTGAAGTTTGAGCCATCAAATGTCACCTTTTGACATAGGTTCATCAACGAGAATGACCCAGAAGTGTTGTTGTTTGCGTTTGCGTTAGACATCTGAAATAGAAAGGAACAAAGTTTGATTAGAAATGAATCCCCAATTAAACACCCAAATGAGAAATTAGGGCTAGGATCCAACAACATTATTTACAACTTAGAAAAGGGATCCCGTAATCTAAAAGTAAATAATTTGAAGGTAAGTGAATGACTATTCACTAATTCTCACCATGAAAAACGAAAAGAAATTAAGTTTTAAATGTATTTGAAAATTCCTAGATTTCTTTTGAGATTCATTGAACATTTCAATGGCATGTTTAAATCCCGATATTCACTTCAAATTGCGACTGGGATGCCGAGGATCGCAAACAAGTTTGTGAATAACCATGCGAATCAACATGGTGCACTCAATGTCTTCATCACCTAATCAATGTGCTGGTTAGCCACGCACGATCCATTGATCTATGATAAAATATCGAGCCACCCTTTGTCACCAATGTCAATCACAAATTAGTGTGCCGGTTAGCCACGCACGCTCCACTGACGTTTGACAGGGGTACAAAGTGTAATTCCATGGAATAGCATCATTTTCACATTTTACCCTAAAGTAACTAAGATTGAGAATTTATAAAACAATGTAGTTACTTTAATATTTCCATTATACTTATAATGAGGAATTAAGTGCCCTATCCTATCCGTTCGGCTAACGACCCTCCACCAGTCAAGCAAGCGGTAGGTGTGAGTGTACACCCATTAAGCGTCATTTTATAGGCAGCAACCTTATACCCACCTTATAGACTGGCTTCGTGAATGAGGCCTACTAGCGATAAGACTAGCTTATTCTTATACATATATGTATATATATATATATATATATATATATATATATATATATATATATATATATATTAATCTTGTAATAGATAGAGTATAAGATTGAATTTTAAACTTGTAAAATTCTAAGGGTTGAAATTTAAATTTTTCAAAATTAAACTTTTAATCAAAAATTAAATTTCAAAACTTGAGGGCAAGTTTTGAACTTTTCAAAACACAAGGGATCAAATAACAAATAATATAAATCAAACAATTAATTTAGTGATTATCTATATTTGACCTAATTCAATTTCTTGCAAGATAAGTTACCCAATTAATTCAAATAATCAATTTTAATCATATAAGGAATTTATAATCTAATCAATTGGTAATTATCTTGTGTTTTGGAAAGGATAATCTTTCAATAATAATAAAATTCGAATTTTATCAGTTAAAAACATATAAGGCAATTATTCTTCAACAAAACAGCAAGAAATCCCGAGATATCCTCTGTCTGAGTCCCAAACTCGCCGAGTAGCAATCTGAACTCGCCGAGTAGGGCCAACTCGCCGAGTCCAGATACTGACTCACCGAGTTGGTTCGGGCAGAGGCAAGAAAATCGTTTTTCAGCAAGAATTCGACAATTGCATCACATACAACAGAAACCAATCAAGTCTCTGATATCACTGATGGGTTTTATGCATAAGAACAATCCTATGTGCTCATACAAAACCTAATGCTTGGATCTAGGTTTCTCTATTGTACATGCATTGAATCCAAGACTTGCAAACCCTAATCTATCATACATAATTCGAAAATTAACTTAATACATCAGATCTAGATGTTTACCTCTTCAAAGATTGGCTTAGATCTTCTTTTCTTCTTCTCTTGAGCTTAGAGTCACAATTGTAACTCCTCTAATGGATCACAAACACCTCAAGCAAGAAGGCAACTTTGAGGGAGGAGGGAGGATGCTAATTTTCGGCCCTAGGGTTTCTCTTGGAAGCAAGTGGCCGAAAATTGGAGCCTTGGGGTCTTATTTATAGTGCAAGTTGCTAGGGTTTCTGTCTAAACCCTAATGGATACCTTAGCCACCAAGTAGCCCAAGGAACCTTCTGGAATAAGGCCCTTGGACGAAAATATGATGATCCTTCATCATAATTTCGTTTCCCCTTAGTCCATTAGGTTTCCCAACCCAAAACTCAACTATCACACATTTGACAGTTTATGCCCCTTTATTTAATTAATCTCTTTTAGTCACCAAATTAATTCCTAATTAATTTATGACTAATACTAATTAAATAAATATGATTTCTCCTTTAATATATTATTCTTATAATATATTAATAAACCATAATATCCTCTCTCTCATATCAAATTACCTTGTCAAGTTGCTTTGGTGAAGGCAACCCAAAAGGACCATGCATAACCGGGTCAAGTACATACCAAATATAGTTACGGGCTTAGACACTAATCCAACACTTCTATCCCATGGCCGGAGTCGTGATGGTAGTCGATCGCTGGCCCACTTGAGCGTTTTTGGAGGCAGCGCCGGAGATGGGTGAGGGAGGGGCAGTCGCCGGTGTGGAGGGAGGCATAAGGTGGTTGCGGCTGATGAAAGGAATCTTAGGGTTAGGGTTTGAACTGAAATGAGGCTATATACCCGGTTCCCACCAGCTCTCCCCATAATAACGCAAATGGTCCCTCCTTGCCATATTCTTTTCAAAAAAATCCCAAATTTACCAATTAGACCCCGTCTTTTTAAAATCCTTTCATATTAGATCCATATTTTACTTTTTAACCCATGCTCCCATAAATCTTTTCAATCTAAGCCCAACATTTACCAAACAACCCTTGTCTTCAAAATCCCTTGCATAATAAATCCCGAAATTACACTTTAATCCCCGGAACTAACATTTCAATAATTATTAATTGATTCTGGACTATAATAATATAAAATAATCATACTAATTACTTCTCGGGGTTCCTGATTTATTATTTAATTACTTTTCTTAAAACGAGATGTTACACTGCTACTACTCCGCAAAACGCTTCGAAGCGATCACAATCTTAATCATTCTATGATTTCAAGAAAACATAATAACTATCAAATCAAACATGAGTGTGTTGTCTTTTCAAGATAACCGCTCCAGCACCGCGGCACTTAGAACGCGCCGATGGCAAGTTCGCAAAGCAAAGCTCGGTCAGTAGAGCATTTGCAGGGACTCACGAAGTGTACACTGCTAACTAGTCACCCAAAGTTTCCCCCGGCGGGCATAGAAATATAATCCTCTACCTAGTGTTGGCTGTGGATCCCATCCCCATCGTCGGGGCGCGTGTGGTTTTCCTCAAATGGTGTTTCTATGGACAACTTTTAGCTGTTATTTGGTGTTGAGTATTTGAGATATTGAAAGTGATTTGGCATTTTTTGTTATTTAGGGAGGCCTTTTTAGGTTTTATATTTTTGGTAAATGTTTTATGTTCACTATAAATAATCATTAGGTTAGCTTTTGATGTAAGCTTTTCCCACAAAAGGGATATCTTTGTACGTTCATATCCATATCAATATACACAAAACCTTTATCATATTACTTGCATATTATGGTGATTGATTCATGATTGTTCTTCAGATTCCGCATTCGTCATCTTGTCGTTATTCTCAACAAGTGGTATAAGAGCGGGTTCTTGTAGATCTCAGCGATTATTGCAAGAATCGATCAGATATGGCGAAATTTTTTTCATGAATCTCATTTTGTTCTGTAAGTTTTGTAAGTTTTCTGAAAAGAAAAAGTGAAATATCTCTTATTATTGCAAAACCCAATTCAGGTCTGTTATTTTCTACACATTCTTTCACTTAATTTGTTCTTGATTCGTGTTTTGGAAGAGAAATCGAAGAAGAAATTCGTGTTTTATTCTCATATTTGTGTTCAGATCTGTTTTCTCTAGAAATCATCTTAGATCCGTTTTCTCTCTTTATAAATCATCTTAGATCCGTTTTCTCTCTCTAGAAATCATCTCAGATCCATTTTCTCTCTCTAGAAATCTTATCGGATCTACTTTCTCTCTCTTCAAGTTCAGTTTCTTGTTGAAGATCTAATGGATTATTTATTGTTTGATTCCATTTTAGAACTTGGATTAAAGGTTACTAAACCAATCTATGGTGTTAACAAAGTGACTATGTGGCATATTCTTGGTCAATCTACATTGAAGGATGCTACAGGGTTGTATATTCTTTTTGTTGATAAGAAAATATTTAAAGGCACATGTATTGATATGTGTGATTTACATAAGAATGAGAAAATAGTAGAGAAATTTTGTATTATCCAATAGATCAAGAAAATAAACAACAGATTTTGGAGATGAAAAGAGCTGAAAAGAAAAAGGAAGATGTTCTTGGTGTTCTTGGTGAAGTTCATAATGTTCTTCATGTCTATGAAGAAAAGGTGACTCTAGATGTTCTGGTTGAGGGGGAGTCAAGTATTTCAAGTTTTTCAGAAGTGTTACATTCCGAATCTGGTGTTTTAAATAGTGAATCGCAAAGAAAATCTCATGAAATCTTGAAAGTGAATGTGTTTTGCTCTATTGGAACTCAAACAAAAGATTTTTCATGTTCTGATGATGTTATTGAAAGAACGGTTCCTCACAGAAAGCCAATACTACAAGATGTTTAAATTTACCAAACTCTTAATGATTATGTTCAAAAGACTTCTAATGTTCAGATCATTAAATGTGATGAACATGTTCATATCCGAAAATCATATTTGAAATCTCGAAATCTGAAAAGAAAGAAGAATAAGAGTAAAATGAAGAAGGTTTGGATGCCAATGGTACAAGTCCCTAATGCTTGTGAAAAGGTTCAGAAACTTGAAGCCAAGCATGTTTAAAGAAAACTCAATTCTCACTTTTGTTCAAATAGAGATATTAGAAGTTAGAGAAAAAAAAAGAGAAAAGGAAATTTGGTTGGGTCAATGAGATTTATGGAAATTTTTGTTTTCCATCAAAGAAGCGAATATCATTTTCAGAAGATGATCGTTTTTCTTCAAAGAAGTGGGTTTGCAAAAAGTCTTCATCAATTTTAAATCTTAAATGGGTATCAATGGTTTCATAAAAGCTTTATTAAAAAAAAGGACAAAAACTGATGAAAATTCAGTCAAAATGGTGAAACTTTGTTGGAGAAATCAATTTTTATTGATTTTTAGATGGTTGAAATTGACAAATCTTGTACAAAAAGCTGAAAAGTTGATAAAGTGACTGAAAAGTAACTTTTTCTGCAAAAAGGGCTGAAAACTGACACATTACTGCAAATAGTGGGCTGCAAGCTGTCATTTACTACAAAATGAGGGTCAGATTCGGAATTTTGGTTTTAAATGGGTTAATGTCGGAACTCTGGGTACAAACTGCCATTTCATTAAAATAATAGGGTTGAAATCTGAACTGTTGGTCAATCTCAGAATTGGATTGAAGTCGTGATCGGAATTGGACATCAACATTTAGAAATCGGAAATCGGAAATATTTTTCATATTCCGAACAGTCCCGAACGTCGGAATGGTTCTGAATCAGAGTTAAGAAATCGATTTCGGAATCGGAACTATTTTTGATTAGGAATCGGAGTTGCTATAACAGTCGGGAGAAACACATTGCAATCGGAATTATCAAATCAAGAATCTGTTTTCGGAATTGATGAAACCACAGTCGGAATTACACCTCCCTTTAAAATCCGAAATCGTAATTGCATGTAATCGGAAACTGATGGCTGGGTCTCGCTCAAATGGAAGCCTTCTTAGTAGAAATCGGCATCGTATTTGGCAAAACCGAAGTCAGGAGTTTTGATTCTGAACTAAATCTGAAAACGGACGTTCGTATCTTCACCAAAATCAGAAGCATCTGATCGGATTTTCAAGGCAGATTGAAATTTCAAAGCTACAAATCGGAATTTACAGTCGAAACGTTCGGAAATCCAAAATCGAAACTTGTCATCGGAAGTTGTGGTTTCGGAATTTGTTTCAGAAAATTTGAAAACCGAAGGACTTATAATCGGAAATAGGAGATCTTCTGATTGGAACAGAATTTGAAATCGGAATTAATAGGGATTTTCGTTTTTGATTTTGCTGGTTAATCAGAAATCCGAATTGCACAGGTCTTCGGAATTGCTATTAGTAAATCGAAATCGGAAGTCTTGGTCATCAGCTGTGTATCGGAATTTCAACTTCCAAGAACCGAAATCGGTGTTGCACTGAAAAACGAAATTGAATTCGGAATTTCGTCTCACAATCGGAACTTAACTGAGTTCTATTATCGGGGTTGATCGGATTTGAGACAGAAAACCTCATTCGGAATTGATTTCAATCGGAAGTTTTTGAAATCGGAACAGACATTCTAATTGGAATCGTTCGCCATCTTAGACATCGGAATTGCAAAGAAATCTGACCTCCGACTTTCTCACAAACTCAAAATTGGAATTAATTGATGTTTCGGACTTGATGATTTGAACGAAGGAATTTGATTCGTAACTGATTTGGAATTTTTAAATCAAAGAAAGCGTCGTCAATCCGATTAATTAAGGAAGACGATTCAATTTATGAATTCAGTTTCTTTATTCTTCGCAAATTAATGGGTTTTATCATTTTGTACCCCCTTCTATCAAAAAATATTTTCACCTTTTTATCTATTTCTTTGTTCTTATTCTTTTCAAATCCATTCTAAATAATTGTTTCTTAATCTATTCTTTTTGTCTAAAATTTAAAAACCGAAAAATACAAAATAATTTTTGTTATTTTTTCGGTTTTAATTTCTGAAAATCGCGAATATTCAAAAAGAATTTATTTCATCAAATCTAACGGGTTTTGAAGATCCATTTTCGCAAACTCGCTCCTTTTGATAGAGTATGTTATACGCAGACTTACACCATGGGATAACATAGATTGTTGGTGATTCTTCTTAACTTTCCAGATTCTCTTCATGATATTTGTTGAAGATTCAATGGGGAGTGTTGTTTATTCATGTGGGAGTTCGTATTTGGAAGATGACATTTGTTTCTCTCGCTTTAGACTCACAATTTAGGGGGAGAAATGCCAAGAAGATTGGAAATCATGATCTTCATCAGTTTCAACATCTAGGGGGAGATTGTTGAGTATTTGAGATATTGTAGCTGATTTGTCATTTTTGGTTATTTAGGGAAGCCTTTTTAGGGTTTTATATTTTTGGTAAATGTTTTATGTTCCCTATAAATAATCATTAGGTTAGCTTTTGATGTAAGCTTTTTCCCACAAAAGGATTTTCTTTGTACGTTCATATCCATATCAATATACACAAAACCTTTGTCAGATTACTTGCATATTATGGTGATTGATTCATGATGGTTCTTCAGAATCTGCATTCGTCATCTCGTCGTTATTCTCAACATTTGGATTGCAGGAACCACAGACCAAGCACGTTACATTTATCTACGAACTTTGGAGCTCGACACAACAAACACGTCAGATTATGGCCTCAAGGGCTGCATTGCGAGATTACACTTCTTAGCATGACAGAAAGGCACATCGACCTACTTTGGATACAAGGTCTACTTATCTCTCATTTCTCAAGTAAATCAATACCATATATATTATATCTATTTAGCAAACCAAAATTATTTACTATGACAATCGTGGCATGCACCTACCTTCAGGGAGTCAAAGTATTTATGCAACAAATACTGACCTCCTATACATAGTAGAATTTCTTTTACCATAACATCTTATTTTCATATGAAAAGATGTCACATCTTGATAACTGAATTGGCAAACAGTTTTCGATTTAATCAAACCATTTCTCTATCATTAGTGCTTAGTTACTGATTACATACTATTAAACATTTCTACCGGATATACAAGTATTTTACCTTACAAGCTTACACAAAGGCACATGTTATGAACAATTTCCAAAACATACGCTTGTATACACTTTAAATACCATCATCATGTATTTATCTTACTAGTAATTACATAGTGTGGGAACAATAAATAGATCGACAGATTCTATAATGAATACGTGAATTAATAACAAGAATAATGAAGCTCAAACATGTGCCGAATGCTTAGATTAATAAACTTTAGAAGAGTTCAACGTGAACTTCTCTGTGAAAGCTTATAGTGTGACATCCCCATTTTCTCCGCCAGAAAAGAGCGATTTCGTTTATGCTTTTAAAATAAAATCAGAGTAATCTTTCAAAAGGTGTTGTGGAATTTGTCCCCAAAACAAAATATGATAAGATTTTATCAAAGCATTTCTTAAAGAAATGTATTTTTTCATTTCATCACAAAACTCGGGTTGTCCATATCGATACAGACCAAAAGCATAAACAGTACAATATAAGCCTTACAACAGCTATTTATATCTACTGGCCTATAATCCAAAAACCCTCGTCATCGTCCAACTATGCTCTTGTTCCACTACCTGTAATATAGAAAACTAAATGGGCCAGGCTTGGGAGCCTGGTGAGCATATATGGTTTTCAACCCACAATAAATATATTTATTAATTTTCATCAACCAATAATAAATTTATTAATTTCATCAACCAACAATAACCCTGATTACCCGTTCCCGTTATCCTCACTTTACGTCCCTAAATACCTATCATAAGGGACCTAGCCTAAGGATCATCATCGGGGTAACAATACTGCTTAAGGGATACTTCTGCAGTTTCTTAAAGTTCCACCCTAAAAATCCTCTATCATTCACTCATTCATTCCAAAGGATTGTCCTAAGGAATAAGCACGAAGTCCATCGCTGCCAGTGTTTTTAAATTACAACTGGTCAACATGTAGTTTAAAACATCTGGTAAACACGTAGTTCAAAAATATCTGGTAAACACGTAGTTCAAAAATATCGGGTAAACACGTAGTTCAAAAATATCTAGTGAATACTTAAATCAAAATACCTGGTGAGCACTCCGTTCAAAAATACTTAATGAACACCTAGTGAACACTCAGTTCAAAAATACCTAATGAACACATAGTTCAAAAATACCTGATGAACACATAGTTCAAAATCACCTAATGAACACATAGTTCAAAAACACCTAATGAACACTTAGTTCAAAAATACTTATGTCTTAATCCATACTCTCGGATTAATAACATATAACTATGTCTTAATCCATACTCCCGGATTAATAACAAATAACCATGTCTTAATCCATACTCCCGGATTAATAACAAATAACTATGTCTTAATCCATACTCCCGGATTAATAACAAATAACTACGTCCTATCCATACTCTCGGACTAATGACAATTAACTAAGTCTAATCCGTACTTTCAAAAAACATCTACAGTTTACGAGCCTGTTAACGTTCCACTGGACTGTCTAGAAAAGTCTGTGGTCATCATCTATACTCCGCTAGATGACTAGATCATCAACAACTTCGAGGTCTCTCATCATTTTATTTCATCACACATCAGCTATTTCATCTACCCATGTTATACCCAACATATTTGTATATAAAAGTACATATACAGTTTAAATCATTCTAAACATGTATAAAATATTCATTCAACATCCCTCTCAAATAAACAAACAATATATATACACATAACACGTATTTTATATAAAATACTTCATATCTATGTGGAAGATGAAAGTGTCTATACACTCACTTGATAAGACGATGATTGGACAACACTTCGTCTCTTAAAACAATCTTTTTCGATGAAATCGGGATGTTTTTTTAAAAACCAGGCTTTATGCGGGCAGAGTTTCGACTCGAAAAACTCTTTTTCTTGGAGACTTCGGGGCTCCGGGCTTTCTTCGGGTGTTAGGGGGGTTCCCTAGGCTTCGGGGGTATTTATTGCAACTTAAAAGAAAGTAGAGGGTGGAAAGGTATAAAACTTGTAAACAAAAATCGGATGGTCTCACATGCTATTTATAGTGGCCGAAGCCTGGCATTACGTTGGGCGTAACTTCCTGGTACGCGGGGCGTACTGCGTTGCAAGCTTCTACGCTGGGCGTACACTCGTACGCTGGGTGTACCATGATACGTGGCTCCGGACGTGTCAAGTGTGCGAGATACGTATTGCATGCAAGGGAGTAGGCGACGTGGCCAATCTCGGACCGTGTACACGAGTACGCTGGGCGTACTCCTATTTTTCCAACTTCAAAACTTTGTAACTTTCGCATACGAGCTCCGTTTTTGACATTCTTTATATCCACACGTAGGTGAGACCGTGCTCTACAACTTTCGTTTAGACTCCGTCGGCTAATTTTGAATTAAAATTTAAAGTTATATTTTTAACAGACCGGGACAGGAAAAGTCCGTTAAAAATTCATAACCTCTTCATCTGAAGTTCGTTATCGTCTTTCTTTTTACCGTTGAACTACTATCAACAAGATCTTCGATTCTCGTTTAGGTTGTTTTGGCTAAAAATCACTCGATCTAAAATTCGAGTTTCAGGCTGCATACTGCTAACCCGAAACTTAGAAAAATCATAACTTCCTCATACGAAGTCAGATTTGGGCATTCTTTTTATGCATGCTCTCGGTTTAACATTGTTAGGGTGCAAAGTCACTCTTGGATGTAGTGTTTTAGGCTTACCCTCTTGTATGTGTAAATGGGTTGAGTCTTTCCTATAAATAGGAAGTGAGTGACTCCCATTATGTAAGGAACCATTTGGAGTGTTAGAATAGAGAGAGAAATTGTGTACAAACCCATTTGTATATTCTTTCTAGATTTAATATGAGTTTACACAGATTTATTTACTCCTTGTGTTCTTGATTTTACTTGATGATTCACTAGATCTTTCTAATTCCGCACATGCCATCATAATCAACACCACTACAATTGGTATCAGAGCGGGTGTTCTTGATTTGATCAAGAATTGATCGTTGATGGCTATCTTGATTTGGTGATTCATTTTTTGATCATGGATCTTCGTGTTTAGAGAGTGTTTTGTGTTCTAGAAATCGAATTTTTCTTTGATTTGATCCATAATTCAACTTTCTCTCTCTAGAATACTTGTTTGTATCACTTTCTCTTTCTAGAAAACCCATTTGAAATCACTTTCTCTCTCTAGATATCTTCAAGTTTTTGTGATCATGGTGAATTTGCCTTACAATTCTTGGATTGTGATCGTTGAAGATATCAAATACAAAGTCAATAAAGATCAATATTATGGGTTGGTGTTAAACAATTGGATATTTTGGGAAACTATGGTTTCTTATGGAGGTTTGAAGGATGATCATGGAAACTTGATATTTCAACCACTTTGTGAGATCAAATGGTTGGTTGATATTACATGGTCCATATCATCACGTAGTAGTGATAAGATTGGAGAAGAAAAATATTTGTTCAGAAAGAAATATATTTCTCTTATTGAAGACCCAAATGATCTTCGTGCTCTTAAGGTTGTTGAAGTTGTTAACAATGGAGTTCAATGTGATGTTCTTGATGTTCTTGAAGTTCATGATAAGAAGATTCAAGTTGATTTTCAAGATGAAAAAGTTTTTTGCTCGATTGGAGTTCAAACCTATGATATTTTGTGTTCTTATGATTCGTTTGAAGGAATGATTCCTTATCGGAAGCCGGTGATCCAAGAAATTCACAAGTATCAAACTCCAAAAGATTTGATTCAAACTCAAAATGTTGAAGTTGCGGAAAGTGGGTTTGTTCATGAAGTCAAGTCTTCAAGATGCAAAAAGATGAGAAAGAAAAAGAAGAAGAAGATCAATCGCAAAAACAAGCGGGTTTACTCACAAAAATCGTCAAACGTTGTGAAGCCGAAATCCGTTAAACAAATTTGGGTTCCAAAGCAACAATCTCCAAATATTGCATTGAATTTGAAGTCAAAACCCAAATGTGTTGGTGAATCTTTTGAAGATGTTCTTGGATCGTTGAAGAACACGAAGAACGAGTTGTACATCTCGCATAGTGGGTGGTACAATGTTCAAATTGGAGATTTTCTCATTCCGACAAAAGAACCAAGATCTTCTAAATTTGATTCGTTCGTTGCAAACGGAAATCGATTCGTCAAAAAGGTATCTCAAATTTTCAAATGGATTCCAAAACGTCCATGATTTCGATTCGTGTTTTTCGTTTTTCGTTTTTGATCGATTTGTCTCGTTGGATCAAATCCGTTTCAACACCATTGGTGATCCAACAATATTTTTTTTAGATCAAGCCCAAATCAAACATTTAATTTTGTTTTGATTTAATCTTGAGCCCAAATCACATAATCCATTACTATTCATCAATCATTTGAGCCCAAACTTGTTAATCATGTTAACTGTTCGTCTTTGAATTCGAAGCCTTATATCCCAAGAGTCTGTTATTCATTCGTAGAGTCAAAATCAAAGACATAGTCAAAGTAGACTTTGTTCTTTCATGTTCTTCTGTAGTCGATGTCGATCGTTTATCAAATCTCAATTCACTCATGTCGAATATTAGTATTCCTTGATTGAAGTTCGAACTGATGAGTAGAAATTGTATGAAAACATAATTTGAAAATGGAGTCGACTGTAATCGAATGTGTTGATTATTCAATCGATTCAAAGTTCGATTTGGGGTTAATAGTCGAAGAAACTTTGACTGGTGTTCGATTTCAGTTCTTTGAAAGTCAAAATTGAATCAAAGGATTGTGAATCGGAGGGTCGATTTTGTTGATAAGTTTTGATGTCGATTTTGGTTGAAGGTCGTAAGCATCGCAATCTGATTTAGAAATGGTTCAATTGGAATCGAATTGGGTTTAGCAGTTGAAGGCTTCGCTTTGCATGTTAGATATGTATTTAGATTTGTATCAAGAATGGTTGTTTGATTCGACTGAAATTGGTGTTTGGAAGTTGTTTTGGAGTCGATTGCAACTAAAATCAGTTTTGTGAAGTTGATTTTGATCGAAAATCATTGGTTTGGGGTCGAGTTTTGCATCGACTGTATTTGTAGGAATTGGAATGGGTATGTTAATTGATGTATTCGATGCTGTTGGATTTTGTTGGGAAGAAGAACTTGATTAGAATGAAGAAGAGTTTAATGCCAAAAGTCAAAATTGTTTTGAGAATAGTCAAAATCGATTCAAATACATCGATTGAGAAGTTTGGAGAATTGAATTTGAGTTTGGATTTTGAAGACCTGGTTAACGAAGCGAATTGGGAAAGATTTTCGAATTGGGTCCCTAATCTTTTCACGACTTGGCAGAATTAGTCCAGTTTCGAATATTGAAAAAAAAAATTTGAAGAATGCAGAAGTTTCAAGTTCAGTCCCTGCAGTTTGTGCGGATTTACGCTTTATGCCCAGTTTCGCAAATGGGGTAGAGTTTCACATATTTGGCTGTTTTTGGCGCAACGGGTCCCTGCAGAATTCAGAAAATTACATTTTTTACCCGGATTTTGGAAAATCTTGCAACTTTCACCCAAAAAGTCAAAAAATTTCACCAATTTGGAAATTTTTTGAGGCTTTTTCGTGATTGTTTTTCCGTGCAAGATTTTTGGTGTTTCATTTTTGTTACACATCAAGGGGGAGTATCGTGAAGACTATTCCTCGGGCGCTTCTCACCCTTAGTGGGTTTTATAATCATTTTTTTGATTATAAAAAGGGGGAGAATGATGGGTATTCGAAGCTTCTCGAGTTTGTCGAATATTCATTTGCGGATTTGAAGACCGACATTACTTCGAGGGGGAGTTTGGTCTTGATCGCGCTAGCTCGTTGGAGATTGAAGCCGGACATCCAATCCTAACTTTGAGGGGGAGAATGTTAGGGTGCAAAGTCACTCTTAGATGTAGTGTTTTAGGCTTACCCTCTTGTATGTGTAAATGGGTTGAGTCTTTCCTATAAATAGGAAGTGAGTGACTCCCATTATGTAAAGAACCATTTGGAGTGTTAGACTAGAGAGAGAAATTGTGTACAAACCCATTTGTATATCCTTTCTAGATCTAATATGAGTTTACACAGATTTATTTACTCCTTGTGTTCTTGATTTTACTTGATGATTCACTAGATCTTTCTAATTCCGCATATGCCATCATAATCAACACCACTACAAACATATACTACAACTTTCATTTAGATCACTAAGGCTAAAAAGCATTTTATCGTAAATTCACTTTTTACGTCAAACAACGTCGTGTCGGTTCTGTCACGAAACTTCGACAGGTCATAACTTCTTCGTTATAACTCAGATTTAGGTATTCTTTATATCTCCGGAATCCTTGTTTCAACCACTACAACTTTCTTCATAGATATCGGCTATATCTAACATTTTACTTTCGACGCTTATTTTTATCCTTAATTTATTATATCATAATAATTAAGTATAAAATACATAAATTCACATAATTCATTCTTATTACTTCAAAACACGTTACAATAGTTGACCTAGACTATTACATCGTCTTTAATGCTTAGCTCAGAAACACGGGCATTACATATAGCGGTAACTAAGGTTTTACAGGCGTTAACCCTAATAATGCATGCATGCACTCTATATATAGGCTAGGCTATTAAACCAAAAATACGAGAATGGATAGACCCAACTCGATATAATAAACCTATGCTAGCACATACATTTTGCACAAGACAATTAAGCCCAACAATCTCCCCCTTTGTGTCAAATTGTGAAGGAGATTCTTCATTGTTGTTGTTTTTTCTGAACCTTGAAAAGTTTCGACATTAATCCCAGAAGAGTGTTTCGAACAACAATATACCACTTGATCATATCCGAGAAGCACTTCTGATCAGCATTATCATTCACTTTACACGCTTCGGTCGGATCCATGATGTAGTTCAAAGCAGAAGTTAAGTGTAAGTTTTTGTCTAGTAAAAAGAACATACACCTCTGAACTTTTTGATCAGTCTTTCTTTGGTACACTACACTCCAATTTCCCTTTCAGATCTTACCCAACATCATCTTGTTGATATCATTTGATTCCTCCTCAGGTTTCTGAGTTGGCTTCTTTTTCATAACATATGCAATTTCCACATCCATCTTTGCGATCTCATGGATGTAACAAACAAGAATCATCTTCAAATGAGCTAAGATTGGTTCGAACTTCTATTCATCCTTTGACAAAATGACAAATAAACATATCCAATCGTACAGATTCATGCATGGAAAATCAGCAAGCGTAAAATCATCTTCAACATGTTCTGCTCCTCTAAATCTTTTGAATTTGATGTTTATGAAGTCTTCAGTCCCAACAAGAGCATATACCTTCACAACAACAATCTTCTACAAACTCCATGATTTGTATTGAGGCTTTCCATACTTGAGATAGAAAGAGAAGAGCATGTGATTAACATCATAATCTAACAGTGGTGCCCTCTCAATTGAGTTTCTAATGTGACTTTTCAGACTCTAGCTTCAGCCTCCTGTCCTTCTAACTCTTTTCAAAAATCATAATATCATCAAGCTCCTTGTCTCGTTTCTTTCTCACAAGTTTTTAACCTTCAATGAGCTCTTCTTCTTCTTCATCATCAGAAACTTTCTCTTTTCCTTTAGATCCAAAAGCTTCATTACCCTTTTGGCCCTTAGGATCCAGTTTCGGTTTTTTTGTTTCGGTTTTTGCTCATTTTCATCAGTAGGTTCACCAGTCTATCGTTTGAGTTTTTCTTTATCTTTATCTCCCCCTTGTTTCAGAAGAACATCACGTTCTGAAACACCTTCAATTCTATTATGCATGGAGAAGATAGGCTTGAGTTTCTCTGCAAGATTTTGTCGTACCGAGACTGTGAGTAGTGAATCACGAGTCTCTACAGTATGTTACGGATAGTGATTAACCTCCGAAACACAGCTCTTAAGAACAGCTTTCTCGGACTCCAACTCATCTATATGTTTGTTGGCGTAGTTCAACTTCACCGAAAGGACCTTCACTTTTTCAATCTTTTGAGTCAGCTTATCCATGAGGTTGTTCTCAGTAGCATGGTCTTTCTGAAGTTTGTCAATCATCGAGAGAACAGAAGTGTTAATTTTGGAATTGTTACCCTGGATTTCTGATCGAACACTGGAAAGCGCCTCTTTCTCAGTTTATAAAATAGAGCCAAGACCTGCAATGACTTTGTTAACTGCTTCAGTGTTCTCATCGAAAGATCTTCAGAAGTCAGCCATGAATTTCATTACTGCATCATGTAGTTTTTTGACGTTTTCGATCGTGTTTCCAATGGATTTCTCAGACACTTGAATTGCCTTTGTAGATTCGGCAAGGACTTTTTCATTCTCCTTTGTGAGCTTCTCAACCGTTGTTCTGTGAGACTTCTGTTGGGTTTTATGTACTCTAACATCCCTATGGTGCACATACAACCCTAATGCTTTGGATCTAAGTTTTCTCTAGTTATACATGCAACAAAATTTATCCAAACCATGAAACCTATAACTAGCATACAACATAGATATTTGAAACACAAAAACTAATTAGAATAATACCTCTTAGTTGTACCATGTGGAATTTCGCCTTTCTAGAGCTTAGCACCCCAAGTATGAGGCCTCAAACAAGTCACAAACACCATGAACAAATGGAGGATAATGAGAGAGAGGTCATGAAGCACTAAAATCGGCTAGGGTTCAACTAGGAATCATTCCACCAATTTTAGGTGCATTAGGGGTTACATTTATAGTGTGGAATTCCTAGGGTTTCAACTTGTAAACCCTAATTCACTTCCTTGGGCCTAGAATCCAATAATCCATATGATAAACCCTTTGGACTAACTCTTAGTCCATTCTAATCAACATGGATCATTAGCCTAAACTATATGTAATACTGATTTAGCTAATCAGTCCCCGTTAATTTATTTAGTCTCTTTTGATCACTAAATTAATTCCAAACTAATTCTTGAATAATACTAATTAAATAATATGATTTCTCCATTAATATATTATACTTATAATATATTAATAAATCACAAATAACCTCTTTCTCAAAATCCATCCTATCAAATTGTTCTGGTGAAGTCAACCCGAAATGGACCATGCTACTCTCGGGTCAAGTACATACCAATTATAGTTATGGGCTTAGACATCTAATCCAACATTCTCCCACTTGGATAAATCTAATAACTATTATTGCAAGTACGACTCCAAAATCCGATTAGCAATCGTAGCTCTCAAAAGCTGCTGTCGAACTCTGACGTGTCCATTAGATAAAGGATCATATATTTCTCCATTCTAGATATCATATGGACATGAGACATCGATTATAATTATTCTCTCTGTCCATGTGTTGTTTCTCGATTTTCGATCTATGACGACCGACAAACTGAACAAATCAAATTAGTCCAGGCTTGGCCAAGCACTTAGGGTGTCATCACTAAATCATCGAGGGGCCCACATATATCGTTTTTTTTAATCTATTTTAGGGTAAAAGGAACGGATAAAATTTGACTCATATGCTTGCTTTATTTACTCATCAAATCATACACAATAATGCGTTTTATCACACCAAGTTATTGGTGCGTTTACACATCATCAATGTGCAATCGACTTGTAAACTGCAACTATATGCCTCCGTCTCAAGAATATAAGATATTATCATCTCACTAATCACTCGTGATAAAATCCGTGAAGTGATTCAGATAAGCGTGGGTTTAATCCAATACTCAAATCTTATTACAGGAGTACTCATGAACATTGCAGCAAACTTGTGCTATGTCTAAACACTTTAGACAATCAACAGACGGATTCATGATAGTCTTACCTCAATACCTATTTCCAAAGTATGATCGACTGTGGATAGTTTGAATAATCTTATTATTCGGGAAGTCAAAACATGCGAAGTGAAACACAAGAATAATCGAATCCAATATGGTCTCAAAATTTTTGAATATAAATAAAACACCTTTTATTTAATCACCATATTGATTAGACATTATTCATTGTATAATGTTTCAACTAATCAACTTAATACTTGAATTAAAACAATAGTTATCCCATGCTCCAAGCATGCTCCAAGCATGCACACTATGTTTACCTATGGTCCTTTCTTTGTGAAATAGATCAATCGAAAAACATTTCAATGATGCTGATTTCACAATTCCAAATCCTTATTACTTAGTGTAAGAATACCTAATTCTTGCCAGAATAAGAATGTGTTAGATTCTAAACTATCATGCAATGATCCTTTTGCAATGTCAAGGTACCAAAGTCACAGAGACTTTGCTGACGATATTACAAAACTTTCCACTGGAGATTGATAACAAAACAATTCCAAGGAAGCGAATTCTCAAATTCAAAGTACATTCCTTTGAACATCCTTCTTGCATAAAAGTTTCTAACTTTCACATAGATTCTTAATATCATTATGGAAACATTTCCATATATGCCATATGACAACTCATTATTAATAGAATCTTATCTATTCATAATAATGTCAATATGGTCCATCCATTACTATACTTCCAACTGTCCTTAAGCAACCAATCCTTTGCGAACCTTAGATTGTCCTTGACAGTTGTTTAACCACTTTAGTCATATCCGGTTCTAATCTTTTTTCCCTCTTAATGTCCTAGGCATTTGGAAACTTAGAACACGTGAATATTATAGCATATGCAATCGATCATGTATCCGAAGCATATGAGATACGATTCATAATGTCTCACATAAAGACATGATACTTGATCCGTCTTTTGCTATAATATTTCCATATATAGAATTTCAAATGTTGAAATGCTTCAACATGGTATTCATATATGTCCATGACTAATTTCGATTAATACTTCAATCTAAACTTTTAGATTCAAAATAAAGTATAAGTATCCTCTCCCTTACTATAGCAAAACAACTTTTCAGCCTTTGCAACTTCGCAAATTAGAACTTTGTTTCCTATAAATAGTATTGCTAACTCGCAACACTTACCAAAATAATTATTCTCCCACTAGCATAACAATTATTTTGTTAGTAGCATAACATTTATGCTCCCACTAGCTTTGACATGTATCCAAAATCAACTGGACTTCTAGAAACCAATACATATTGACTTTCTTACCAAAGTTCAGAGTTCTGATATGAGACGCTTCGATAAGCTTTTATCTAAGCTCATACACCTTTTATAAGAAAGCTCACATGTGTGTCTAAACTATTTCAGAACTTACAACAATAAGTTCCGAATGTTCAAACTATTTGCCATTTCTCACAATTCGAACTATGAAGAGGGATTTCGTAATCATAATCGAATTTGAGAACGCAATTAACTCAACTGCTATCTTCTCAAAATCTACTTAGTGAAAGTGTTTGCTCACAATCATTTTCATGAAGTGGAGAAAAACCTTATTTCACTTAGATTTTATGGTGTATATGTGTTCCTATCCATGTGAAAATGTCATTTCCATCTATTACCGTAAGATAAGCTCTCTGACAAACTCAACCTCATATGGATTGAACTTTATCAATCTTAATTTCTTGCCACTTGGCAGCACAAGGGCCTACCATGTCTTCCAAGTTGTTAAGCAGCTCACCTATACAGATCAATGAACTTTCATTGATCAAGGTCCTTCTCTTTATACAAATAATTGAGAACTTATAGAACTCACATGCATAGTGAACTATTAACTGGAATGGGCACAAAAACAAGAATATGTCAACACGATAGGTTGCAAACCTCAAGTCGTGAGCTAGTGATACACAATAGGTTTATTCTTGATTAGTTCCTGAAACTTTTCAAGATCTTTAAGACTCCCACTGACTTCTTGACATATAATATTCTCTTGTCAAGAAACACTCCTTGACAAACAAATATTTAAGAGTTAGTCCGGATTCTTATCAATGATGAAACTTCATATATGTGGTCTTAGTTGGTCTTTGTCTTAAATACATCACAACTACCAATTCTAAATGTGTTATAAACCTACTTAAGATATGTCACTCAAGGAACAATCTTGGAGTATGACTCTAAGACTTGATTTTGGAACGAAGTATGACTCACCTGAATTGATTTAACCATTTCAACAATTCCTGATTCCTCTTCTGAGCCATACAAGTGCATTAAGGTGTCCTTAGAGGATTAATTGTGATATGGTTTTTATAATCATTAAGATGATCAAAAAACACGATACTAAAGTACTCTGCTTTCCTTTCAGATTGTAGAAACTTTTATCTTTCTGCCTAATTTGATTCTTATTCGTTCTGCTATACCTTGAAACTTTTTCAATGTTTCAGGATTACACTTAAACTTGTAATCATAACCATATTTACTAAACTTTTAGTAAATCATGATGAATAGTCTTATCGATCTTTGTGGTCGACCTGACTAGTGCACAACAAAGTGTACTAGATCCCCCAGTCCTTCACTTGACTCACATCTATATGTGAACAAGGATTTAGTCTTAATTTCCCAAAGACAAAGGTTCTCATTCATCATACAATACGAGTTCCATGATTCCAAGTTTATGTCCAATTGAAACTTGGTGATGAGAATCTTTCCTTATTTGGTAAATGTAGACACTACCACAAACGAAAGAATCAAATCCATATTGCTAAAAATAGAAACATACAACCATAAATTTTCACAAATGCTGTAACACCCGTCAAAATTAGGTCAATAACAATAACATGTGATTATACCAATTATGTAATGTGATTTTGTTAAACTAGTAATGTGATAAACTTACTATGTAGTTCATGATAAATTCTAATACAAATATGAGCTTTCATACATACTTTATAGTATAAATCAAAGTATACGTCCATACGATTCCAAAAATATAGAGAACTTCTAAATCTGACTTCGCGTAAAGAAGTTATCATAAACTTTAACACTATAAAATCTCTATAACAAGAGGAATCTAAATTAGGCTTAGAATTATCTATTGGAATCTAATAGAGAGTTGTAGTACCCGGAATTACCTACGCGTGGATATAAAGAATGTCAAAAACAGAGTTCGTATGCAAAAGTTACGACCTTCCGAAGTTACAGCTGTCTTAGAGCATGACACGTGTCAGAAACCCTAATCTGACTGGACTCACGACGTTAGCATACAAACTCACGATGTGAGGCGTCAAACCACCACATTTTGAAGCGAGAAGAGTACGGAACGATAACCCAAAAGCTCACAACGTGAGCAAGGTTTTCTCACGACATGAGGAGGCTGCAGGACACTATTCGAGGCTAGAAAACACGCGTTAAAGCTACGGGATGACTCTTGCCATAGCTCACGACGTGAATCTATCATTCTCACGTCATGAGGGCCAAAAATCAGCCAATCAAATAGAGGCTTCGACCTCAGCCATTCCTCACACCTAATCTCGTCTCTCTCTCTCTCTCTCTCTCTCTCTCTCTCTCTCTCGTTTGTTGAAGCCGTTTCGCTTCCCGAGCCCGGTGATCGCGAACAGCTGAACGTTTTCAGTTAGATTCCGTCAAAGTACGATATTAAGGTGAGTTTCACGGTCCCACTTTCTAATATTTCGTGGGGAAACGCATGCTAAATATTGTATATACGTTACTATTATGTCTATATGATAGTATATTAGTATCAACGTAGATAATTATATTAACCGAGATATAGTTGTTCTAAATACAATATTTTGAATATATACAACTATTATCAACTTGTTAGCATGTTCTTGTACTAATGTAGATCTTGAGTTATACTTAGGATTCTATATATATGTTGTGTGCGATATAGTTCCGAAGTTATATTCGGAAGTTCTATATGTTAAAAAGTATGTTGCTATTATTGGTTTTATGTTAAGATAAAACCTGATTTTTCCTCAAGTTATAACTGTTGTACTTCCTAAAGTAATATGAACTTAGGAGTAATGTTTAAAGGCATAGTCTAATAACTTAGGGTTTTAGATATGAAAATGCTTTTGTTGTTAGAGCTATAGGAAGTCGTCGGAGTCTACGTGAGTAATTGTATTCATCAACTAAGACTGGGGATCTTGGCGGAAATTCTCTGAACTATAACCGTTAATCCCGTGTGAGCGAGGAAGTTATATATGGATCTATACGGGTTGATAACCCCACCCGTGGTTGCTATCTCCAACTGAACGGTATTCGTGTGACGAACTTGCCTAATTTACTACCTTCCGACGTCGATGAAGCGTGCGGAAACTACCACAAGGTGTGATCCTTGTGCTACCGCAAGGTGTGATCCTTGTACTACCGCAAGGTGTGATCTTTGTACTACTGCAAGGTGTGATCCTTGTACTACCGCAAGGTGTGATTCTTGTACTACCACAAGGTGTGATCCTTGTAATAATAGTAAGAGGTATAAAACTAAGTCATACAGTCGCAGCTACAGACTCATGGTAGCACAACTTTAGAAGCATTATACTTTGTCGATATACAAGTATGAATGTTAAGTATAAGTTTCACAAAGACTTATACTCTAAGTATAAGAATCTAGTAGGTATATTACTTGTATATTAAATAGACCACTATACCTATTGTAACGCCCCTGTTTCTGGGTTAAGCATTAATGTTGATGTAATAGTTAACCTTTGTAACTCGTTTTGAAATAATAAGAATGTATTATTTGAGTATTATGTGATTTATGCCTAATTGTTGTGACTTAATTGAATTAAGGATAATTTAAGCGTTAAAAATAAAATGTTAGATAAACCCGATATTGATACATGAATGCGTAATGGTCGTGACGAGGTTTCCGAATATATAAAGAATGCTGAAATCCGAGTTATAACGAAGAAGTTAGACCTGTCGAAGTTTCGCGACAGAACCGGCATGACGCTGAATGACGTAAAATCTGAATTTAAGATAGAGCGATATTTAGCCTTAGTGATCTAAAAAAAAGTCGTAGAATAAGTTAAACCAAGAGCGTGCATAAGAAGAACGTCTAAATCTGACTTCGTATGAGGAAGTTATGATTTTTCCAAGTTTCAACTTAGCGATATGCAGGGCAAAGTTCGAATATGCGATCGAGTGATTTCTAGCCGGAACAATCTAAACGAGAATCGAAGATCTCGTCGATAGTAGCCCATCGGTGAAAAGACAGACGAAAACGGATGTCAGATGAAGAAGATATGATTTTCTAACAGAGTTTTCCTGTCCAGGCCTACTAAAAATAATATAATAAAAATAAAGTCAAAATTAGCCAACGGAGTCCAAACGAGAGTTGTAGAGCATGATCTCACCTATGCGTGGATATAAAGAACGTCGAAAATGGAGCTCGCATGCGAAAGATATGAATTTCTGAAGTTCGGAACACAAAATTTGAGGCTGTGTCAGAGTTCACGAGGTGAGCATAGTGCTCACGACGTGAGCAGAGACTCGACGTCTTCTAGAGCAAGTGGACGAGTGACGAACGCAGTGACCTACTAGGCTCACGACGTGAGCATTGGAAACTCACGACGTGAGTACAGAATGTTGGCCCTATAAATAGAAATCGAGGGTCAGCCAAATTTGGTTGCTCCATCTCTTCTCTCTCACTCCCGATACCCTCTATAGCCATCCCGAAGTACCCCCGAAGCCCCGGTATCATCCCGAGACCCGCAGCGAGTCCCGAAGCACCGAAGATCCCGAGAAGAAAAGAGTTTCCGAGCCGAAGCTCTGCCCGTGAGAAGCCCGGTGTGTGAAGATACCCCGGTTTCATCGAAGAATACTACTTTGCGAGCCGTAGTGCTATCCGATAATCATCTTATCAAGTGAGTGTATATTCGTTTTCTTCTAACACATAGATATGAAGTATTCTTTATAAAATACGTGCTATGTGTTTATATATTATTTGTTTATTTGAACTAGTTGTTGAATGGATGTTTTGTACAGGTTTTAAGCTGTATATAAATGTATATATTTTATCTACTAAAATGTTGGGTAGAACATGGGTAGACAGTTGGTGTGTGATGAAATAAAATGATGAGAGGCCTCGATGTTGTTGTTGATCTAGTCATCTAGCGGAGTATGGATGACGACCACAGACTCTTTCTAGACAGTCCAGTGGAACGCTAGCAGGCTCATAACATGTAGGTGTTTGTGAACGGTGTGTTCACCGGTGTACTCCATCCCCCTCATGGTTGCCTTTAGGACATTTATTGTGGAGGAAACCCCTTCACAGTAATGTCCACCCCGATGAAAATCCATAGACTAGGTCCCTTGTCATGGTTGTTTTAGGGACATAAAGTGAGGATAACGGGAATGGGTAATCGGGTTATTGTTGGTTGATGAACTAAATATAATTATTTATTGTGGGTTGAAAACCCTATATGCTCACCAGGCTCCCAAGGCTGACCCACTCAGTTTCTTTGTATCACAGGTAGTGGCGCGAAGGCATAAGTTGGCTGACATTGTCAAGATATTTTTGGATTATAGACCAGTAGTTATATGTAATCGTTGTAAGGTCTATTTCGTATTGTTTATGCTTTTGGTCTATATCGGAACATGACATCCCGAGGTTTTGTTATATAATGAAAATACATTTCTTTATGAAATGCTTTGTTGAATTCTTATCATATTTTAATTTGGGAACAAATTCCGCAACTCTTTTAATCAACGGATTACTCTGATTTTTATTTAAAAGCATAAAATTAAATCGGTATTTTCTGGCCGTGATTTTGGGGATGTCACAGTTGGTATCAGAGCATTAGTTTAAGCGAACTAGGAATTTGTAGGATTGCTAGACTTAAACTTAGAATGCTAAGTGAAGATTGTGAGATGAGTGTCTGTCATATTTTAGACATGATCACTAGTTTATTTTAGGAGAGTTGCCTAAAATTCTGTTATGTGCTAAATGTTATATGTGTGCCATATATGATATTATTTGTTCGGATCTATGGCTTGTTGCCAACCGGATCTGGAAACCTTATGTGTTTAGGATTCTAAGCATATGATGCCGGTATTAGAACTAGCATGTAAACGTTTTGGAGTGATAAGGACGATTTAATTATCTATCATGGATGAGGATCTAAATTCACCCTTTTCGGTGTATAGATCAACGATGGCAAGAACAAGAAGTGGCGTTGGAAACGCAAACGAAAATAGGAATCAACGGCCTCAACCACCAGTGATTGAGCAAATACCTGTTGTAGCTGCTGCACCCGAGCCAATGACAATGGCTGGTGTACAATTGATGATTCAGACGATGTTGGATCGTCAGATGGAAGAAGCTAGACGTCTGCTTCAGCAGAATCGGGAAGAACCTTCGATGCCGATTGTGCAGCCCGAATTAAGTGAAGGGAAGCCGGAAGGAGGAAACTTCAGTGGGACTGTTGGTCAAGCCAACCCACCGATTGTTAGACAAAACAATCATGATGGAGGAAATGATGGAAGAGGATGTAAATACAAGGATTTTATGGCATCTAAGCCACCGTGTCTATCCGGAAGACCGACGCCGGTGCAAGTTATGGACTGGATCTCCGAAATGGAGACAATGTTTGAAAGTTACGAATGCAGCAACAGGCAGAAGACCGCTCTTGTGATCCCTTTGTTAAAATCTGGTGTGTTGAGTTGGTGGAAGCTGTTAGCTGACCATATGCCCACGGGAGAAGCGAGCAAAATGTCTTGGGAAGACTTTGTGGAACAATTGAAACTGCAATACTGCTCCGAGCCGGACCTTCTGGAAATCAATAATGAGTTTCAGAATTTGAAGAAGGGAAAAATGAGTGTTACAGAATATGCTGCTAGTTTCACGGAAAAGATGAAGCTTATTCCATATCTAGTTCCAACAAAACTCTCAAAGGTTAATAAGTTTGCCCTCGGACTACCAACGGACTATGGTCCAATGGTTAAGCAAGCAACCACATTGAAAGCCGCCATCTGGGCTGCTAGAAATGTTGAGACCCAGATCAGGGAGAAGGGTCTGAAGAGGTCAGAGGTTGGTGAGAAGAGGAAGTTCGACGGACCCTCAGGGTCCAGCAAAAAGGGTAAATTCTCGAAGTCTAGTTCGAGAGGAGGTGGAGGAGGCGAAGCGAAATGGTGCGACAAATGCAAGAAGAAGCATCTTGGGAAATGTGGCGGGGAAGCCACATGCTTCAAATGTGGAAAGCCAGGGCACTATGCCAATGAATGCACCCTTACCAAGAAAGTCTGCTATGGGTGTGGTGAGGAGGGGCACATCTCGAGAGACTGTCCTAAAAAGAAGGAGTCAACAAGACCCAACATTCCACCAAAGCCGAAGGCGAGAGCCTTTCAGATGACAGTGGAAGCTGCTAAAGAAGAAGCTGATGTCGCTTCAGATACTTTTCTCGTAAACGAATTGCCTGCCCAAATTTTATTTGATTCTGGAGCCAACTACTCCTTTATTTCGCATGAATTTGGTAGAAAACTAGTTTTGCCTGTTGATAGACTAGATAATGCTTTATTAGTCGAAGTTGCTAGTGGCAAGTTTGTACCTGTTAGCCATCGTATGAAAAACATCTTAATTGATTTGAATGGGAATAAGTTCCACGAGGAATTATTGCCTATTGAGTTAAATGGTTTCGACATCGTGCTGGGAATGGATTGGCTTAGCGCCAATGATGCCGAAATATTGTGCAGAAAGAAAATAGTGAAAGTAAACCCGCCAGGGAAGGAGTAATTTATTGTGTATGGGGACAAACGCAGGGTAAATTCTAGAATCATTTCTCTAATGAAAGCCAGAAAGTGTTTGGCCAAAGGATGTACATCATATTTGGCATTCGTGATTGACGCAAAGAAGGAGAAAAAGGAGATGCAGAGCATTCCTGTCGTGTGTGATTATCCAGAAGTATTTCCCGAAGATCTTCCTGGATTACTGCCCGATTGACAAGTAGAATTTCGTATTGACTTGTTACCAGGAACGACGCCAATAGAAAAAGCACCTTACCGATTAGCAGCAACGGAGATGAAGGAGCTGATGATGCAACTTCAGGAGTTATTGGACAAAGGTTTCATAAGACCTAGTTCATCACCCTAGGGAGCTCCGGTCTTATTCGTGAAAAAGAAAGACGGGAGTATAAGAATATGCATTGCCTACAGAGAGCTGAATAAGGCAACGATAAAGAATAGATATTCGTTGCCGAGGATTGATGGCCTGTTCGATCAACTACAAGGTTCAAGTTTTTTTTTCAAAGATCGACCTAAGGTCAGGATATCATCAGCTGAAAGTAAGAGAGCAGGATATCGAGAAGACTGCATTGAGAACACGACATGGACACTACGAGTTTTTGGTTATGTCGTTTAGACTAACCAATGCTCCAGCAGCATTCATGGATTTAATGAACAGGGTTTGTAATTCGTTCCTTGATAAATCTGTGATAGTGTTCATAGATGACATTCTGATTTACTCGAAAAGCCAAGAGGAGCATGTCCAACACTTGCGCTAAGTGTTAGAATTCTTGAAGAAGGAGAACTTGTATGCTAAGTTCTCCAAATGTGATTTTTGGATTCGAGAAGTCCAATTCTTGGGTCACGTGGTCAACCAAGAAGGAATAATGGTTGATCCAATAAAGATTGAAGCTGTGATGAAGTGGGAACAACCAAAAAGTCCCACAGAGATCCGAAGCCTTTTGGGATTAGCTGGATATTACCGAAGGTTTATCCAAGGCTTTTCTTCGATTGCTACTCCATTAACAGCTTTGACTCACAAAGGAGATACTTATGCTTGGAGTGATAAACACAAAGAAGCATTCGAGTTGCTAAAGAAGAAGCTATGTGAAGCACCGATTCTTTCTCTACCCGATGGAGTTGAAGACTTCGTTGTCTATAGCGATGCGTCTGGTGTTGGGTTAGGTTGTGTTTTGACCCAAAGAAAAAAGTGATGGGTTTTGAGCATTCTAACACTTCCTAAGTGTACATGCAACCCTAATAACCTTGGATCTATGTTTGTCTAATTATCATGCAAAGTTGAATTCCAAGGTTATATTCCTATCTAGCATACATGGGGAACAAATTTTAGCTTGCATGAAAGATAGAATAACTTACCTTGTTGTTGCTTATGATCCTTGAAACCTTGTGAGCCTAGCACCCCAAGTGTGATGCCTCAAATGCTTCACACAACACCAAATGCTTTTGGAATGACTTTAGAGAGAATACACACTTCTAAAATCGGCCTAGCCCTCTTGTTTCTTATGTGTGTCCGATTTTGGTGGAGAATGGGTTTCTTATATAGTGTTGACACATCTAGGGTTACACCATGTAAACCCTAATGTGTCATGACTCTTCATTTCCATGACCCATGGGTTTGTAACTCCCATGGAGCATCCTATGGGTGGAACCCAACTTGATAATCCATGGAGCCTCTTAGCCCACTATATAAGATATGGAAGATTTACATAATCTACCCATATATTTAATTAGTTATCTTTTGATCACTTAATTAATTCTAAATTAATTCTTGATCAAACTAATTAAATAATATTATTAATATATTAGAACTTATAATATATTAATAAACCATAAGTGTTATTTCTCTCATTTTAGTTTATCCAATTGCATGGTGCCATGCAACCCAAATGGACCATGCCGGGTCGGGTCAAGTACATACCAGAAATAGTTATGGACTTATACACCTTATCCAACAGTCTCCCACTTGGATAAGTCTAATAACTATAACTGCAATACTTCAGGAATCGATCGGCAATCGTAGCTCTTTCAAGGTCTCTCGGAACTGAGAAGATGATGATACGTCATTTAAGATAAGTGATCATATAATCCTCTGTTCTAGATATCAGCCGGACAAATACATGGAACAATGTCTTACTTATTGTCCAGCAGTTTGTTTCCCGATTTCCGATTTGTTTGACAAAGAACTTAATTGAACACATCAACTTAGTTCTGACCGGGCCCGGTACATAGGTCAAAACAAAATCATCGAGGGGCCCAAATATCAGCTTCTAATCCAAGAAGGAACAGATAAACTTCGACTCATATGTTTGTTCTACCACTCATTGAATTATACACAAAAGCACGTTTTATAACATCGAGTTACCAATGCGTTAACGTACAATCAATGCATAACCAACTCATAAGTAACAAATCATATCTCTAGGTTTGAAGACTTATATGATATTACCGTCTCACGATCACTCGAGATAAATTCCATGAAGTGATTCCAGTGAGCGTGGGTTGAGTCCAATGCTCAGAACTTATGAGCACTCATGAGTGTTGTAGCCATGTCCAACAACTTAGACCTCTGCAACCAATCATGACAGTCTTGATTCATACCTACTTCCGACATATGACCGACTGTGGAGGTTCGAATAATATGATATACCAAACATAATTATTCTGGAAGTCAAAACATGCAAAAGAAATATAGTAAACGATCGACAAGAGATAGCAACACTTTACTCATAAATAAAACACCTTTTATTCATCATCTAATGTCAATTACACTTTACAAATTTCAAGGTTATCTAACTACTAAATCTAATATCATCCTTCAGCCCTATGCTCCGAGCATGCTGGAGATGCTTAACCCGAGTCAGTCCCTTCGTGAGGGGATCTGCTGGATTCTCATCCGATGATACCCTCTTTGCCACGAGGAGTCCTTCTTCTATTCGATGTCTGATGAACTGGTATTTTCTGTCGATGTGTCTGGATCTCCCGTGATCCCTTGGTTCCTTGGCTAAGGCAACTGCACTTTCACTATCACAGAAAATTTCCATTGGCTCTTTAATAGCTGGTACAACTCCAAGGTCTCCAATGAAGTTCTTCAGCCATATCGCCTCCTTTGCTGCCTCGCTAGCTGCTATATACTCTGATTCACAAGTTGAATCAGCGACTGTCTCTTGCTTGGAACTCTTCCAAGAAATTACTCCTCCATTTAAGGTAAAGACCCAGCCTGACTGAGAGCGGAAATTATCCCTATCAGTCTGAAAGCTAGCATCACTATACCCTACAACTCTCAAGTCTTCACTCCCACCGAGGGTAAGGACCCAAACCTTAGTCCTCCGTAGGTACTTGAGGATATTCTTTACCGCAATCCAGTGTGCCTTGCCAGGGTTCCCCTGATACCTGCTAACCATGCTCAAAGCAAAGGCTACATCAGGTCGAGTACACGTCATAGCATACATGATCGATCCTACAGCCGAAGCATAAGGTATTCGACTCATTTCTGTTATCTCAGCCTCAGTACTAGGGCTTTGTGTCTTACTCAATCTGGCGTTACTCTGGATGGGTAACTCTCCTTTCTTGGAGTCCTGCATGCCGAATCTCTTCAGCACCTTATCCAAGTAGGTACTCTGACTAAGTCCAATTAGTCTTTTACTCCGGTCTCTCAAGATCCTTATCCCTAGAATATAGGCAGCTTCTCCTAGGTCCTTCATAGAGAAACACTTCCCAAGCCAGGACTTAACTTCCTGCAGAGTTGGGATGTCATTTCCTATGAGTAGTATGTCATCCACATACAATACCAAAAAGCTAACTATACTCCCACTAGCCTTGACATATACACAAGATTCATCTTCACTCCTAGAAAAACCAAATTCCTTGACTTTCTCATCAAAGCAAAGATTCCATCTGCGAGGTGCTTGCTTTAACCCATAAATGGATTTCTCAAGCTTACACACTCTATTAGGGTACTCTGTGTTGACAAAACCCTCTGGCTGACTCATGTAAACATCCTCAGCCAACTTTCCATTAAGGAAAGTGGTTTTGACATCCATTTGCCATATTTCATAGTCATGAAATGCGGCTATGGCTAACAAAACCCTAATAGACTTAATCTTGGCCACTGGAGAAAAGGTCTCATCATAATCAACTCCCGGAGTTTGTGAGAAAACCTTTGCAACCAGTCGTGCCTTATAAGTGTGTATATTACCATCCATGTCGGTCTTCTTCTTAAAGATCCATTTGCACCCTATAGTCTTACGACCTGGTACATTCTCAGCCAAGTTCCAAACTTGATTGTCATACATGGACTGTATCTCGCTGTCCATTGCCTCTTTCCACTTGGCTGACTCAGGGCCTGCCATGGCTTCCGCGTAACTGTTAGGTTCATCCAGACCTATCAGTGTCTCATCACTGATAAGTGTATCACCTTCCGTAGTAATATGGAATCCATAGTAATGCTCAGGTGCATTCCTAACCCTTGTGGAACGCCTCAGAGGTACAGACTTGTCAATTGGCTCAACAGAAGTTTCCTCCTCAAGTTGAGTGCTAGGGTTTGAAGTTCCTTCACCACTTGACTCTTGAATTTCTTCAAGGTCAACTTGCCTCCCACTGTCTCCTTGGCTTATGAACTCTCTCTCTCTCGAAAGAAAGCCCTCCTAGCTACAAAGACCACATTCTCACTAGGTCTGTAGAAGAGGTAACCAAAGGATTTATGTGGGTAGCCGATGAAAATACACCTCTCACTTCGAGGTTCGAGCTTATCATGAGTCTCGCGTCTCACGAAAGCCTCGCAACCCCAAATCTTAATGTGGTCTAGTTTGGGTACTTTACCAGTCCACATCTCATGAGGAGTTTTGGCAACTTTCTTTGTGGGAACTAGATTAAGGATATGGGCGGCAGTCTCTAAGGCATACCCCCAAAATGAGATTAGTAGCGAAGCTCGACTCATCATGGAACGAACCATATCCAACAAGGTTCGATTACGCCTCTCAGCTACACCATTCAACTGCGGTGTCCTGGGAGGTGTCAATTGTGAGACAATCCCACATTCCCTAAGATAGTCGAGGAACTCTGAACTAAGATACTCACCACCTCGATCGGATCGAAGCATCTTAATGTTCCTGCCCAATTGATTCTCGACTTCCTGTTTAAACTCTTTAAACCTCTCAAAAGTCTCTGACTTATGCTTGATTAAGTAGACATATCCATATCTACTGTAATCATCAGTAAAAGTCAAATAATAACGATTAGCATCCCTTGTGGCATGTTTGAAGGGTCCACACACATCCGTGTGTATAAGATACAACAAACCTTCACCCCTCTCACAAGAACCTGTGAAGGGTGACTTTGTCATTTTTCCAAGTAAGCATGATTCGCAACTATCATCTGACTTTAGGTCAAATGACTCCAAGACTCCATCCTTTTGGAGTTGGCCTATGCGTTTCTTGCTTATATGTCCAAGACGACAATGCCATAATGATGCTTTATCCAAGTTATTATCATTAACAGAATCAATACACAATACATTATTTCCTAAGTTATCAACCACAGATACAGTTTCATACACACCATCACAAGGTAATGCTTTAAAATAAAGAACATTATTAAAGAAAGCATTAATCGAACCAACTTCATTATCAAATGAAAAGGTGAAACCTTGTTTATACAATGCATGAAAGGAAATAATATTTCTTGCCATTTCTGGCGAATAACAACATTTATTCAAATCTAAACTAAACCCACTACTTAGCGATAAAGTATAAACTCCAATCTTGGTGACATGTAAAGCTTTCCTATTCCCCATGATTAAGTTTATTCTTCCATGCTCCACATTCTCACTTCTTCTTAGTCCCTGAAAATCAGAACAGATATGAATACCACAACCGGTATCAAGGACCCAAGAGTTAGAATGGGGTGAGTTATTAGATAAGATAGTGTAAATACCTGCATGGTTGGGTTTAACTTTCCCATCCTTCACATCTTGCTGGTACTTTGGGCAGTTCCGCTTCCAATGTGACTTTTCATGGCAATAGAAGCATTCAGCCTCTTTAGGGTCAGAAGAAGGAGTGACAAAACCTTTCTTGGTTCCATTTGAAGAAGAGCCATCAAGGGTCCTAGCATTGGTACCCTTCGAAGAGCTCTTCCTCTTCTTCCCTCTACCTTTCCCGATTGCCAAAACCGGGGCGGAGTTTGGAGTAGGAGTGTTAACAACCGACTTACCCTTAAGACCTGTTTCTGCGGTCTTGAGGAGTCCCTGAAGTTTGCTGAGTGTGACCTCTTCTTTATTCATGTGATATGTCATGCGGAATTGATCATAGCACGATGGTAAGGAGTGCAAAATGATATCTATTGCAAGCTCCTCAGGGAAGTTCACATTAAGCTTCAGCAACCGATCCACATACCTTTGCATTTTCTGCATGTGGCTCGTGACGGATTCCCCGTCCTTCATCATGGTTGTTATGATAGAGCATATGATTTCATACCTCTCTTGTCGTGCACTTTGATGGTATCTTTCCATCAGATCTTGGTGCATTTCAAAAGGGTAGAAGTCCTCATAGGACTTTTGGAGTTCCGCTGTCATGGTGGCCAACATGATGCATGCCACTTTTGTAGCATCCCTTTCATGTACCCGGAAGTCAGTGGTCTCATCAATCTCCTTAAGCTCCTTGTCAAGGACATATTCTTTGTCCTCGTAGCGGGTAATCATCCTGATGTTTCTGATCCATTCATTGAAGTTGGATCCATCAAAAGTGACTTTCCAACACAAGTTCATAAGGGTAAAGGAGCCATTAGGATTAGAGCTAGAAGCAGCATTGTTTGAAGACATCTGAAAGAAGAGAACAAGATTAGTTTAGATATTAAGAGAGTCCTTAATAAAACACCCAAATGTAATATTAAGGCTAGGATCCAATCACAATATATTATAACTTAGAAGAGGTATGCCGTAATCCAAGCTATAACATATTTGAAAGGTAGGTGAATGACGATTCACCAATTTCCACCATGAAAAACGAAATATAAATATTAGGTTTTTAATTGGTTCTTAGAAATTCCTAGATTCTTTTGAGATTCAATGAACTTTTCAAAGGCATGTTTCAATCTCGAGTGTGCCCTCCAAGTTTTGTGACTGGGATACCGAGGATCACAAAACGAGGTGTGAAGTAACCATACAAATCACTTGGTACCCTCAAGGTTTATCACTCAATCGATGTGCCGGTAAACCACACACGCTCCACCGATGCTATGGTAAACCTTAAGTCACCCTTTACCTACCTTGTTAAGTCCAAGTTAGTGTGCCGGTTAACCACACACGCTCCACCAACGACTTAAACAAAGTGTAAAGTGTAATTTCATGGATTAGCACCTTATTCACATTTTCCTAAAGTAACTAAGATTGGGAATTTAATAAAAGCATTTAGTTACTTTATAATATTCATCATACTTTTAATGAGAATTTATAAGTCCTTGTCTTACCCGTTCGGCTAACGACCCTCCACCGATCAAGGAAGCGGTGGGTGAGAGTGGACACCCATTAAGTTGCCATTTTATAGGCAACAACCTTATACCCCCCTTATAGACCGGCTTCGTGAATGAGGCGTACTAGCGGTAAGACGACTTGACGTTATACATATATATATTAGTAACTTATAATATTATAAAGTATAAGGGTTGAATTTTAACTTTTAAAATTCTAAGGGTTGGAACTAAAGTTTTAATCAATACTTTACATGTTCCAAAACTTGAGGGCAAGTTTTGTAAACTTCCAAAACTTTTCATTTCTTATAACTTATGAATTAATTGAGTAATAAAAATAAAGACTCTTCATTTTTATAACTCTTGTGTTCTTTTAATGGCTTTAATAAAAGTGAGACTTTTGGTTTTCCATAACTTGAGGACAAGTTATGGACTCCATTAAAACACATTATGATCATGAATTAAACTACCATGAAGGTTACAAACAATTCCTATGATCATCTAATCTTCATAAGTTCAAGAACATGAATATGAACACTTTCAAGAATAAAAAATTACACTTAAAAAAACTTGTAATTTTAATAATTGCCATTGTAAATGGATTAGCATAAACATTACATCATCTAAAACAAGCTTTAAAACATCAAAACAGTTTAGGGTAATGTTTCTAGTCCATTTCCAGCAACAAATGTGCAAACTTTCATACGAGCAGAAAACAGAAAAACGATTTTTTTTCAAGAGGTTTGCACACAAAAAAAAAAACAACAAACGAACCATGCTCTGATACCACTGATGGGTTTTGAGCATTCTAACACTTCCTAAGTGTACATGCAACCCTAATAACCTTGGATCTATGTTTGTCTAATTATCATGCAAAGTTGAATTCCAAGGTTATATTCCTATCTAGCATACATGGGGAACAAATTTTAACTTGCATGAAAGATAGAATAACTTACCTTGTTGTTGCTTATGATCCTTGAAACCTTGTGAGCCTAGCACCCCAAGTGTGATGCCTCAAATGCTTCACACAACACCAAATGCTTTTGGAATGACTTTAGAGAGAATACACACTTCTAAAATCGGCCTATCCCTCTTGTTTCTTATGTGTGTCTGATTTTGGTGGAGAATGGGTTTCTTATATAGTGTTGACACATCTAGGGTTACACCATGTAAACCGTAATGTGTCATGACTCTTCATTTCCATGACCCATGGGTTTGTAACTCCCATGGAGCATCCGTGGAGCATCCTATGGGTGGAACCCAACTTGATAATCCATGGAGCCTCTTAGCCCACTATATAAGATATGGAAGATTTACATAATCTACCCATATATTTAATTAGTTATCTTTTGATCACTTAATTAATTCTAAATTAATTCTTGATCAAACTAATTAAATAATATTATTAATATATTAGAACTTATAATATATTAATAAACCATAAGTGTTATTTCTCTCATTTTAGTTTATCCAATTGCATGGTGCCATGCAACCCAAATGGACCATGCCGGGTCGGGTCAAGTACATACCAGAAATAGTTATGGACTTATACACCTTATCCAAAAAAAAGGTGATAGCATATGCGTCTCGACAGCTGAAAGAGCATGAAAAGAACTACCCCACTCATGATTTGGAGTTGGCAGCGGTAGTATTTGCTCTGAAAATATGGAGGCATTACCTCTATGGCTCGAAATGCAATCTTTTCACTGATCATAAGAGTCTCCAGTATCTCTTTAATCAGAAAGAATTGAATATGAGGCAACCACGCTGGCTAGAGTTACTTACAGACTACGACTCTGAGATACTTTACCACCCTGGTAAAGCAAATGTTGTCGCTGATGCTCTCGGTCGGAAAGTCAATCTTGAAAGAAAAAGGCCAAGAGCGTTGATAATAGAAGTTATCTCAACCATTGTGGAAAGTATAAAGAAAGCTCAAGAAGAAGCTTCTGAAAAGAATGAACGGAAGGAGGAACGTTTGGGAAAAACGTTAGTGTTTGGTACAAATGGTCATGGACTGAAGGTATTCGAAGATCGTATTTGGGTACCTAAGTCAGGAGGAATAAGAGATCTTCTGATGGAAGAAGCTCACAAAACCATGTACTCAATTCATCCTGGCAGCACTAAAATGTATAGGGACCTGAAACCCTATTACTGGTGGCCGACGATGAAGCTTGATATTGCAAAGTATGTGGCGGAGTGTGTGACATGTGCGCGGGTCAAAGCACAACATCAGAAACCATACGGGAGTTTAGAACCTTTACATGTGCCTATGGGTAAATGGGAAGACATTGCTATGGATTTTGTCACTAAACTGTCCAGAACAAAGAATGGTCACGACATGATTTGGGTGGTCGTTGATCGCTTCACTAAGAGTGAGCACTTCATAGCAGCCAATGAGAAATGGTCTATGGATAAGCTTGCGAATTCTTACATGAAGGAGATTGTGAGGCTTCACGGTGTTCCATTAACGATTGTGTCAGATCGTGACAGTCGTTTCACCTCGTGATTTTGGAGAAGTCTACAAGAGGAATTGGGTACCAAGTTGTGTTTGAGTACAACTTACCATCCACAAACTGATGGTCAGAGCGAACGAATGATACAAACGCTTGAAGATATGCTGAGAGCATGTACCTTGGAATTGCAAGGTAACTAGGATGAACATTTACCTTTGATAGAATTTTCCTACAATAATAGTTTCCACTCGAGCATAAAGATGGCACCTTATCAAGCTATGTACGGACAAAAATTTTGAACACCGTCTTGTTGGCTTGACGCTGGGGAAAAGCAGTTTATGGGGCCGGAGATAGCCCATTAAACTGCTGAAAAGTTGAAAATAATTAGGGAGAGAATGTTAGCAGCTCAGGATCGTCAAAAGAGCTATGCTAACAACAAGCGAAGACCGATGACTTTTGAAGTTGGAGATTCGGTTTTGCTTAAAGTCTCGCCGTGGAAGGGACTTATAAGGTTTGGTAAAAGGGGAAAGTTAAGTCCAAGGTTTATTGGACCGTTTAAAGTTCTTCAGAGGATTGGGAATCAAGCATACAAGCTAGTACTACCCGAACAACTGAATGTAATTCATAACACTTTCCATGTGTGTTATTTGAGGAAGTTCACGGGAGAAGTTCCCGATATAATTCCAATTTCTGAGTTAAGAATTGATGAGAACAAAAGGTTAATTGAAGAACCAGAGGGAATCGTTGACCGAAAGACTAAGAAGTTGCGACGCAAGATGGTCGAATTAGTGTTTGTCCGTTGGAAACATACTAATGGGCCAAATCTCTCCTAGGAAACGGAGAGTGACATGATGAGTCGCTATCCGCATTTGTTTGTTGACGTGTGATTCTGGGGACGGAATCATTCTAAGGTGGAGAGAATTGTAACGCCCGTGTTTCTAGGCTAGGCATTAATGTTGATGTAATAGTTAACCTTTGTAACTCGTTTTGAAATAATAAGAATGTATTATTTGAGTATTATATGATTTATGCCTAATTGTTGTGACTTAATTGAATTAAGGATAATTTAAGCGTTAAAAATAAAATGTTAGATAAACCCGATATTGATACATGAAGGTGTAGTGGTCATGACGAGGTTTCCAAATATATAAAGAATGCTGAAATCCGAGTTATAACGAAGAAGTTATGACCTGTCGAAGTTTCGTGACAAAACCGGCACGACGCTGAATGACGTAAAATATGAATTTAAGACAGACAATATTTAGCCTTAGTGATCTAAACGAAATTCGTAGAATAAGTTAAACCGAGAGCGTGCATAAGAAGAACGTCTAAATCTGACTTCGTATGAGGAAGTTATGATTTTTCGAAGTTTCGACTTAGCGGTATGCAGGCCAAAGTTCGAATATGAGATCGAGTGATTTCTAGCCGGAACAATCTAAACGAGAATCGAAGATCTCGTCGATAGTAGCCCATCGGTGAAAAGACAGACGAAAATGGATGTCAGATGAAGAAGATATGATTTTCTAATGGAGTTTTCCTGTCCAGGCCTACTAAAAATAATATAATAAAAATAAAGTCAAAATTAGCCAACGGAGTCTAAACGAGAGTTGTTGAGCATGATCTCACCTACGCGTGGATATAAAGAACGTCGAAAACGGAGCTCGTATGCGAAAGATATGAATTTCTGAAGTTCGGAACACAAAATTTGAGGCTGTGTCAGAGCTCACGAGGTGAGCATAGTGCTCACGATGTGTGCAGAGACTAGACGTCTTCCATAGCAAGTGGACGAGTGACGAACGCAGTGACCTACTAGGATCACGACGTGAGCATTGGAAACTCACGACGTGAGTACAGAATGTTGGCCCTATAAATAGAAATCGAGGGTCAGCCGAATTTGGTTGCTCCATCTCTTCTCTCTCACTCCCGATACCCTCTATACCCATCCCGCAGTACCCCCGAAGCCCCGGTATCATCCCGAGACCTGAAGCAAGTCCCGAAGCACCGAAGATCCCGAGAAGAAAAGAGTTTACGAGCCGAAGCTCTGCCCGTGAGAAGCCCGGTGTGTGAAGATACCCCGGTTTCATCGAAGAATACTACTTTGCGAGCCGTAGTGCTGTCTGATAATCATCTTATCAAGTGAGTGTATATTCGTTTTCTTCTAACACATAGATATGAAGTATTCTTTATAAAATACGTGCTATGTGTTTATATATTATTTGTTTATTTGAACTAGTTGTTGAATGGATGTTTTGTACAGGTTTTAAGCTGTATATAAATGTATATATTTTATCTACTAAAATGTTGGGTAGAACATGGGTAGACAGTTGGTGTGTGATGAAATAAAATGACGAGAGGCCTCGATGTTGTTGTTGATCTAGTCATCTAGCGGAGTATGGATGACGACCACGGACTCTTTCTAAACAGTCCAGTGGAATGCTAGCAGGCTCATAACCTGTAGGTGTTTGTGAACGATGTGTTCACCGGTGTACTCCATCCCCCTCATGGTTGCCTTTAGGACATTTATTGTGGAGGAAACCCCTTCGCAGTAATGTCCACCCTGATGAAAATCCTTAAACTAGGTCCCTTGTGATAGTTGTTTTAGGGACATAAAGTGAGGATAACGGGAATGGGTAATCGGGTTATTGTTGGTTGATGAACTAAATATAATTATTTATTGTGGGTTGAAAACCCTATATGCTCACCAGGCTCCCAAGCCTGACCCACTCAGTTTCTTTGTATTACAGGTAGTGGCGCGAGGGCATAAGTCGGATGACATTGTCAAGACATTTTTGGATTATAGACCAGTAGTTATATGTAACTGTTGTAAGGTCTATTTCGTATTGTTAATGCTTTTGGTCTGTATCGGAACATGACATCCCGAGGTTTTGTTATATAATGAAAATACATTTCTTATTGAAATGCTTTGATAAATTCTTATCATATTTTGTTTTGGGAACAAATTCCGCAACTCTTTTAATCAAACGATTACTCTGATTTTTATTTAAAAGCATAAAATTAAATCAGTCTTTTCTGGCCGTGATTTTGGGGATGTCACACCTATTCTACTTACTTGTATAGAATTGAAATAGATTTATGCGTAGCGGTTTTACTCGTATAGAATTGAAATAAGATTTATACGTAGCAACCTTAGTTTGTATGGGATTACATACATTTGTATGAGACTAATAGGTATACTACTTATTTGGTAAGTAAACCATTATACATAGGATATATATATATATATATATATATATATATATATATATATATATATATATATATATATATATACTAAATGTTGGAGAGTCAAAACGATACTTTCAAAACTATACTTTTGAATTGAGAAAAAGTACTATTTCTACTTAGAGTCAAAACCTGTGAACTCACCAACTTTATGTTGACATATTTTAAATTGCATGTGTTCTCAGGAAGTTGATAACTATGATACGAGAAATGACGTTACACCGCCCGGTGTTTCTGCCGACGGCTGGGGTGTGACAGATTGGTATCAGAGCTATTAACTATAGTGAATTAGTACTTTCTTAGGAAAGCACAACTATAGTTTAGGGCTTACTCTGTTAGGTTTAGCTATATCCCTTAGCCTACAAATATAAAGTATTATTAATTATACTACCAAAGGACTACTTACGGGAGCGGTGACAGGATAGACATGTCGCTTGGGTTGCTGGATTTCAGAACCCCTATATGCTAAAATGATCTTGCCCTCCAACTGTCCTGACTGGTCGGTGCTTTATCAGCTAGCCCTGAAGTAATGAACAATAATTAATAGAGCATGAATATAAAAAATATAGAGTCATATATGAAGACTCAGACCCACGATGATAATACACCTAAATACCCGGAATGTTTTTGATCTCAAGGATTTTGATCAGATATTCCAACTAAAGTTCATATGTGCATAGATCTTATCACAACTAGGTGTAGGTGTACAACTATATTTTATTATGATCAGATCATATGAACTATTTAAATTGGGAGTAATATTTGATAGACTAAACACTTAGTGATCCAAAATAGGAACTAAACAAAATGCCTAGAAGAAGTAGCGCTCGTCTAAACCTTAACCAACGACCAGAACCACAACCGCAACCACCACCCCCAGAAATAAACCCCTCAATAAGTTCAGCAGAACTTGAAGAAATCATAGCTCAGAGAATCGCTGCAGCTCTAGCTAACGTCACAACAAGAAGAGTTAGAAATCAAGGAAATGTAGGGACCGCTAGAATGTGTACCTACAAGGATTATATGAATTGCAAACCTAAGAGCTTCCATGGAACAGAAGGGGTTGTTAACTTGACCCGGTGGATTGAAAAGGCAGAATCAGTATTTCAAATAAGCTTCTGTCCGGATGACTGTAAGGTACGATTTGCTACGTGTACCTTCGCTGATGCAGCGTTAACATGGTGGATCAATCATGTTAATAAAATGGGAATTGATGCTGCAAATTCCATGAAATGGGAAGAACTGAAGAGGATGCTAGTAGAGGAGTGTTGTCCAATAGAGGAAATACAAAATCTGGAACAAGAGCTGTGGAACCTAACAATGAAGGGTTCCGAGATAAATGCTTATACCGCTAGATTCAATGATCTTGCGGTAATGTGTCCAGCTCTTGTAACCCCCGAATATAAGAAGATTGAGCGATATATCTGGGGTCTAGCATCAAAAATCAAAGGAATGGTGATCGCATCGAAGCCTTCAACATATGATTGTAACATCTCAAATTCCAAATAAAATTTTCACTTGTAAAAATATAATTTCATTCATAAATATTATCAATCTCCATGTATCACATATCAAATCCATAAAATTTATCCCAATATCACAATACATAAAAACTCCACAAGTGTGTACTGATCATGCCGGCGCCTTCCCGCGATCCTCACTGGTACCTGAAACACATAACACAAAACACTGTAAGCATAAATGCTTAGTGAGTTCCCCAAAATACCACATATAACACATATTAGCCACTCGAGGCTATAACTCTGTGGGCCCCCTGGCCCTAACTCTGTGGACCCTCTGGTCCTAACTCTGTGGACCTTCCGATCCTCACTCTGTAAACTCTGGAATACACACATCACAAATCACATAGAAATAATGCAGTGCAACACATCACATACATAGCATACAAGATACTCTGTCACATAACTCTACTTACCACTCAAGGTAAAGTATAGTGAGAAGACTCACCTCGGATAGCTCGGTAAACCTCGAACTCGAAAATAGTGATCTAGCCTTCGCCTAATCACATAAAATCATTATTCTAATTAATACGATTTTCAAAGACTAGGCTAATCCCTCTCTAAGTTCTCTAAGAAGGGTAAAAGACCATTCTACCCCTCCAATGGCTCACAAGTCCAAACATTGACTCAACCCTAAAAGTCAACGAAGTCAACTCTAGTCAACGGTCAAACTTTGACCAGACTCGTCGAGTGCATCCGGGCGACTCGACGAGTCCACGCGGGTCCTCTGAATTCTTATAAGCCTCACTTGGCACGTCGAGTCCCTCCTCCACTCGCCGGGTTTCTCTGCAACGAATCGCGGGGCAAACCCCGACTCGACTCGTCGAGTCCACTTATGAACTCGGCGAGTTGCTCCCATGACAACACTCAAATGACCTTCTGAGGTCAGATCTGCTTCTCAAAACTATAGATCTGACTTCTCCACGACCAATAACCACGTAAAGGTCGAATCTTGAGTCACATGCAATGCACCCAAGGCTTCTTTTGGTGAAATAACTACTAAAATGGCCACCTAGGCTCATAACCTCAAAGGAATGGCATAAAGCAGAGTGATAGGGGCTCTCTGGACCTCTTAAGGTCCAGATCTAAGAATCATTTCACCTTGGGACCTCACACACTCCAGATTCAAGCTAAATAATGCATAAAGAAACCCTAGATTCAACTAAATCATCATAATTACGAGAATAAGCACAGATTGATACCTCCAACAGCTTCCTCTGACCAAATGGAAGTAGATCCAAGCTCCCCAACCCGCCTAGCTTGTCCTTCCTCCTTCCTTCTTGCGAAAACACACAAGAAATGGTGAACAATGGCCTCCTTTCTCACTCACAAGACTCACAGATTCTCTGGTACTCTCAAAGACGAAGGTAGCCGCAAATAAGGGCCATAAGGTACTTTAAATAGGGTGCAGGCTCGGGGATTTAGGGTTTCAGGCCACAGCGCGGACTTGTCGAGTCCACCCTTTCCGACTCGTCGAGTCCATTCATTAATCCAGTCAGCAATCGCGACCCTACTCGACGAGTCTAAGCGTCAACTCGTCGAGTCCCTCTCTTTAACTCAAAATAAATGATTAAAACATAATACCTGGAAATCTGGATGTTACAATTCTCTCTCACTAGAATCAGACTTCGCCCTCGAAGTATTGCCCTGCAAACAACTCTGGATGCTGCTCCCGCATCTCCAATTCCGGCTCCCAAGTCAGCTCGGACCCTCTCCGATGTTGCCACTGGACTTGAACCAGGGGCACCTCCTTGTTCCTCAGAACCTTGATCTTCCGATCCATAATCGCAACTGGCCTCTCAACATAATTCAGGCTCGCATTCACCTGAATATCCTCCAACGACACCACCGTCGACTCGTCGGCTATACACTTCCTCAGCTGTGACACGTGGAAGGTATCATGAATCTGACCCAACTCCGCAGGTAGCTCCAAACGATATGTTACCCTGCCCACCCTGGCGGTCACCCTGAACGGACCAATGTACCGGGGCCCCAGCTTGCCCCTCTTCATGAATAGGATCACTCCTTTCCAAGGAGATACCTTCAGGAGTACGAAATCTCCCACCTGAAACTCCAGCTCGGATCGTCGCCTATCCGCATAACTCTTCTGGCGACTCTGAGCTGTCAACAACCTCTGCTTGACCTGTTGTATCTGCTCTGTTGTCTGAAGCACTATCTCAGTGCTACCCAACACTCGCTGCCCGACCTCTCCCCAGTAGATAGGAGTCCGATACCTCCTCCCATACAGCAACTCAAAGGGAGGCATACCGATACTCGAATGGTGGTTGTTGTTATAAGAAAACTCAGCCAACGGCAAATACGTGTCCCAACTTCCTCCAAAGTCCAATACACATGCTCGAAGCATGTCCTCGAGCGTCTGAATCATCCGCTCACTCTGTCCGTCCGTCTGTGGGTGGTATGCGGTACTGAAATGCAGCCTTGTACCCAACTCCTCATGAAATTTCTTCCAGAACCTAGAAGTGAATCGCACATCTCGATCTGACACAATCGAGATCAGTACTCCATGCCGTGATACCACCTCTCTCATATATAATTCTGCCAGCCTCTCAGCGGAAGAGCTCTCACTGATGGCAAGGAAATGAGCGCTCTTCGTCAGCCGGTCAACGATCACCCAAATTGCATCGACACCCCTCGCAGTCCTTAGCAATTTGGTGATAAAATCCATGGAAATCTATTCCCACTTCCACTGGGGAACCTCAAGTGGCTGCAACTTGCCATGCGGACGCTGGTGCTCGACCTTAACCCTGCGACAGGTCAAGCACCTCTCCACGAACCACGCAACATCCCTCTTCATACACGGCCACCAATAGTCTCTATTCAGGTCCAAATACATCTTAGTGGCCCCGGGATGGATCGAGAACCTCGATCTGTGCGCCTCCTCCATCAGAATGGTACGTGCCCCGCCCTCAAATGGCACCCAAATGCGACCCTGAAAGGTCATAAGCACTCGGCTATCGGCAACGAACTCAGACACCTGCCCGATCACCCGCTCTCTCTTGCGGTTCTCCGGCCTCATGGCCTCAACCTGAGCCTCCCGAATGGTGTCCAACACCGGAGTCATCACCGTCAACCTCAAACAAACATCACGTATCGGGGCACTCTCCGCCCTACGACTCAGGGCATCGGCTACCACGTTAGCCTTGCCCGGGTGGTACAGGATGTAAGTCCCCAAATCTGCTTGAGTATCAATCAGATCCGTTTGATGGTGCGGAATCCCAATCAAACGGATGATGTCAGATCAAATAGAAGAGAAGGAGAAGAAGAAGATTATGAATCTTGTATGTATTGATATGAATGAAGATCCGGATACAAGATTCACACACACTAACACACACTTGTTCTTCTCTCTAGTTTCTCTCTCTAGATCACCTTCAAATGCACACACTTAAGCTCCTCTAGTGTTCATCACTCTACTCCTCACCCCTTACACCTATATTTATACATAAGAAACATGGGCTTGGTGAACATGGGCCGTAAATAGGTTTACGGCCGTAAACACGTATACGACCGTAAACACCAAGCTGTTTACGGTCCAAGACACAAAAATACATTTTCCTAGAAAAGCAAAGTATAAACCATATTTTTTGATCCAACAATCTCCCCCTTGGTTTATAGCTTTCTTTTCTTTTCTTAAATGACCCAACAAGCTCCCCCTAAAAAGTAGATGGCTTTCTTGTTCATCTTCATTGTAAGCTTGGCTTCAACATTTATCTTCAATGAATGACTTCATCTTCAGCACTTGGGCATTTCTTCAAAATTTGACATTGAACGCACATTGGGTGAGGAGGCTTTTTGTACTGATTCTTGAAAGATAATGCTTTCAGTTTGAGAATCTTCAGAGAGAACATCAGAGAGAACTAATCTTCAGGATCACTTCAGCAGGTTCAAGATAGCAGCGGACTGATTGAGGAGGCTTCAATGCAATCTGTCACATAATCTTCAATTGCAGCTTCACCTTGCTTCTGGGGTTGAAAGATTGAATGTCAAAAGAATAATCTTCATTTCTTGCTCCTTCGAATGAGAATTCTTCGATGATCACGGATGAAGCCTTGGCTCAGAAATCTTCGACACAAACTCCATGAGTTTCATCTTCACCTGAATTCACTATTCAAGACAAAACAAAACTAAAAGAAAAATTTAGCACACAATATTTTTTTTTGGATTTTTCATATTTTCTGAAAAAGAAATAAAACAGAAATAACACTATTTTTGGATTTTTTTTATTTTCTGATTTTTGTTTGGTTTTTAAATTTTTTAATTCTCCCCTAATATTTAAATTAGAAGAAAACTATGAACAAATTTAACAAAAATAAAATGATATCTAACTTTAAGAATGATTTGGGATCAATGTTTTTAGACAACCTTTATCCGTTTATCAGTACCTCTCCCTTCATGAATAGATCTGGTCAATCGCCGGTATTGTGGTCCACTTAAACATGAGAGATTGTGACAAAATTAGGACATACTATAAGTGACAAGACAATGTGATCCTAAGTTCCTAGATAATATTTCTTAAGGACCATTCAGCTGACGACGACCAGGGATATTGTTGTCCACCTAAATTGAGCAGCGAGATCTACAGACAATCTGTAAGTGTTCAGTTTTAGTTGTATCAGAACATGTTTCCCGCTTCCTGATATGCTCCAGTAAACAAGGACTTCCAGAATACTCCTTACGTCGGGTGAGCAGACAATTATTAAGAGAGAAGATAGATTTAGAATGCATATGCTATACACCCAGGTCAGATCTCATCCAATCTCGCAGAGGGTGAAACATATGACTAACTGAAGTTTTAGAGGGATTAAGAAGTAGAATGGTGCATATACTGTGTACCAGGTCGGATTGTGAGTCACGCAAAGGAGACAGTATATGGCTAACAGATAGAAAGAATTGCATAGATAGAGGATGCAGAGAAATAGAGTTGCATATGCTACATTCCAGGTCGGATCTTTCGATCACGCAGAGGAGGCAACATATGACTAACAGATAGAAAGAAAGAATATAACCTTCTACAGACCTAATTTATCGGAATTCACCAGTCGCCCCATCAATATCGGAATTAAGGACAGAATCCGCACATCGAGGAAAAGTTAATCCATGGTTCCAAGTACAGTTCTTTAATGTGACCAGTAGATTCCCATATATATCTCCCTGCTCAACCTATCCAAGCGTCATATTGTCAGGCTAAAAGGATCTAACTAGGTCAAGATTTGTCAAGTCTATGAATTCCTTAAGTTCAACTCTGCCTAGTCATGTCCATTTAGAATCTTTCGTGCCTACCAACGCATCAAACCTAGAGCATAGACAATTCAATTTTGGGTACATTACGCAGACTCAGATTGCCTGTTATCACTTGATAATATCACTTCCCTAAACATCTCCCTCAAGCACATTCCATAACGAACATATTTTTTTTTTGATTTTTTTATTTTCTAATGTTTTTGGATTTTTCAAAATTTTCTAATTTTTGTTTTGTTTTTATTTCTCCCCTAAATTTGTGCATAGGAGAGAAACAAAAGTAAATGCACAAATTTAAACTATCCTAAAACAATAATTAGTCTTTAAAGTGAATCAGCTTAAGAAAAACTCAGGAGTATAGAGAGGAAAACTCAAATCGTAAGTCACCGATTGAATTTGCATCCAGAAGGTCTAAGAGCAGCACGCGTAATCTCAGAACAGATCCGAAAATTCTTCATGTCGTTAAGCACTAACCCCGTTTGTGATCTCTTCCTTTCTTCCTTTCCCGCAAAGGACACATACTCTCAAAAAATGTTCTGAGTGTTGTACATTTGAGAGATGTCCCCTATCATGTGCCAGGAACAGCCACTATCAACAAAACGAAGTCTGATGATATGCCTCCATAGTTGCTCCGACACTGAGCAGGATTAGTTGGTCTTTGGAACCCAATCCATTTTGAAACTGGGTCGACCTTTGTCATCTTCGCAAGATACATTCTCCCACGACATGTCCTGTTTATCACAAACAGAAGATGTAGAAATATTAGAAACGTTAGAAGATTTGGGAGATTGAGCCTTTGGAACCCATTTGTAGTTGGGTTTAATCAATTTCTTTTTCGATCCGATGGGTGGAAACGTTATAAAGACTTTAAGCCTACCACAGAAGGTGAGTAGTGTATTCACCAACTCACTAGGTCGTATTGGGCTCTTAATTATTAATGTGACGCGCATGGTTTTCTGCCACTTCGCATGACTCGGGAGTGGTATCCTCTGTTCTCTGTCCTATTCCCTACGAAAGCAATCTAATGTCCACCTCAGGTTCGGAGTCAGAACCATCTGCAAAGCCTTCAGCTTGGTGATCATCCATATGGATTGGGTGATCATTCTCCGACTCCTCTCCGAGCCATCCTACATTGTCATGGTTAGGGTAGTACGGGTCGCCGTGGGGATGGAATCCAGCCATGATATGTACGCGAGAAAAGTGATATAAGAAATAACTAAATAGACGTACTAATTAGATAATTATAAGATGATCTTTATCAGATACTTCAATACTTGTTTAGTGCATACTAGTTATATGTATTCAGGACAGGATAGACCTTCGAATAAGTGACCCTAACTCCAAGCCCCCAACCAAACAAGGACAGGACATAAAGCAAAGATTCACAGATTCTAAGTCTATGACATCCTAGATACATATAATTTTAGTGTATCCACTAAGCAACTATTGGCATACTAATAAAGACCTTTAATTCTCAAAGAAGTAATTATAATAACACCAAATACCCCAATGGTATTTCATTGTGGTTGTGTTGGTAAGTTTTTAGACTTGTTGACACATCACAACCATTCTTGGGCATGTGCTAATCACTCCTCGGACCAGCATAGTTGATCAGGCTATGCAACTCCCAGGACTGACCATACATCCCCGAGCTTACTTGTGATATTCAACAATCGTAATACTTTTGTTCTTGTCATTGTGACACTGATTTTAGTATGAATGCAGGCATGTATACTTAGTTAAATATTTTATTATTTAAAAGTATAAACTCTTGGTCAGAGTATTTTAATCCCAATGTATTTATAGTTAGTATATCTTTTATGGGTTGATATGCTCAATTCACTATAAACAAAGCTCTGATACCAATCTGTCACACCCCAAAACCGAGAACGGCGGAAACATTCTGGGGTGGAGGACGTCATGTAATGTATCACAACAATGTAAAGTAGTAAACAAGCAACAACATTATCCATTGCATTAATAGTATAATTTTACTTACAAGTGTGTTCTTTCATAGTATAAAACAACATAATGAAAACTCAAAATAAAAGACGAGTCTTGACTGCTCCGTCTTCTCTAAACCTTGCATCGGTACCTGTCTATTTGTGACCTGAGAATACAAGTTATTTTGAAAGCGAGTATCAGCAATAAAGCTGGTGAATTCATAAGTATTTTAATGTCATTACTTTGAAAAGCTATTATGAAAGACTGGCGAATGTTTAATGAAACATTTGGTATAAGTGTGAAAACCCTAGAAAATCCCATATTTCCTACTAGTATAAAAGGTAGTCTTCTACCAAGACCCGAATGTTTTGAAAGTATGAACGTCTACCTAAGTAAAATTGTTTTGAAAGTAGTCTTCTAACGAGACTCGCTGAAAGTAGGTGAGTAAGCAAGTAAGTAGTCTTCTCACGAGACCCGCTGTAAGTAAGTAAGCAAGTAAGTAGTCTTCTCACGAGACCCGCTATAAGTAAGTAAGCAAGTAAGTAGTCTTCTCACGAGACCCGCTGTAAGTAAGTAGTCTTCTCACGAGACCCGCTGAAAGTAAGTAATAATGTGATTGATGGTCCCCATACTAAAAGCCCTCCTTAGAAGAGATTTTGGAACCTAAAGGTAACTTCCGCAACGAATCGCTAGGTCGAAATCCACATTTATTTTACGTAATCATATATATATCCAAAACTATACCTATAATAGCTTACTAGAAATATATGAACGTTTACCTTTGCTACCCAAAGGTACTGAACTTACCGATAGAACTTTTATGACTATATATGTATACATGATATATAACTAATATTTAGACGACCTTCGGACGGATAACCGATGCCCTAAAGCCACATCCAAACAAGGAAAAGGAAATAAGGCGAGCTAACCTTCCTAAGTCCTTTAAACATTACTTATATAACAATACATATATAGGCATGCTTTTAACAAAGTATCCATGTAAAAGTATCCATGTAAAAGTATCCATGTAAAAGTATCTATGTATTCGTATAGACTGATGAATGAACTGACTCTTGTGTGATTCCATGTACTAGGAATGGCAAGTAACATCTCCTAACTATACCTATTATAGTTACTAGTAATGTACGTGTATTATCGAAAGTATACCTTTGCTACCCAAAGGTACTGAATTGACCGATAGAACTTTTATGACTATATATGTATACATGATATATAACTAATATTTAGACGACCTTCGGACGGATAACTGATACCCTAAAGCCACATCCAAACAAGGAAAAGCAAAATAAGGCGAGCTAACCTTCCTAAATCCTTTAAACATTACTTATATATCTATACATATATAGGCATGCATTTGACAATATAAAAGTATGAAAGAAGTTTTGTAAAACCTTTGAAAAGTTTAATAACTAAGAAAAGATGACTTGATGTCAGTTTATAAAACAATTTGAAAACAGTTCGACAAGACAGTTTAAGCGTAAGAAAACCTTTGTTTGAAACACAATTGTAACAGATTCTGAAAGGAAACATATAGTGTGTAAGACAGTTTGATAAAGAGATTTAAACAAGTAAAAACGTTTTGGAAAATCATTTGAAGTATTAAGATGTTTGGTAAACAACTAAAAGCGTAGAAAAATCCATTTGTGTACTAGTTATTAATCACATGTGATTGATATAATAACTAGTATGATTCAACTTGTATCCCCCCCCCCATAAAAGAATTTAAAATCATTTAAAGGATTGATTAAGGGGTATGAACTCACCTGTAGCGAGTGGATCGGATGGAAGTGTCGGACAAGTGCTTGGTGTCAAGTGAAGACTAAGACACACACACTGATCCTAATAACATATAAAGACATATGTATATAAACAATTAGTGATTATAACACTAATTAGGCAAGTATAACATTCTAAGGCGTGGAAACACTTTAGTCAAAGTGTTAGGAGGCTATTGGGTTGCAACAAAGGAGTGCAAGGCATTGCTATTGAGTTTATGGTCTATGGACCATACTTGATGAAGTTTACGGCCCAGGGGAGTTTACTCCTGGCCGTAAACTCTCCAATGGGTCTCCATTTGAGGCTTAAAGCTATGATGTCTTAAGTGGTTAAGTGTTCCAAGGCTAAACAAGAGGCTATGTGAGTTTAAGGTCCAAGAATTGACCTTAACATGAGTTTACGGCCCAAAGACCATATCCCCATGAGTTTACGGCCGTAAACTCATGGTATTATGTACCAAATCAATGATTAAGGTCCTTAGTTCATGATAGAAGGACTTGATCCTAAGGCTTGAGAAGTGATTAGGGCTCATTTGGACCCTAAAATAGAGTTTACGGCCCAAGAAGGTTCCTTGGCCGTAAACTCCCTTTTGATTATGATTTCTTGACGATTTCTAAGTGTAAACTAGTTAATTCAAGCATACAACAAGCTAAGACAAGAGTACTTACAGTGTAGAAGCTTGAAAGGGTGATTAAGGCTCAAGAACACTAGTGTGTGTTCTTGGTGTTCTTGGTGTTTTGAAGATCTAGGTGAAAATCAATAATGAATGGATGAAATGATGTATAAACACTAGGTGATAGGGGAGTAAACTTGAGGGTGGAAGTGAGAAATGAGGAGTTTGGGGAGTAAACTCATGCCTAAGGCATGAGTTCACTGCCACACAAGAGTTTATGGCCCAAACTCTAAAAGTTTGGCCGTGAACTCTTTACTAGGGTGCATTGGGTGGGTTTGCTACTTCAAGACCCGAGACGATACTTCCTTTCCTTCGTTCATTTTATGAATAATAAATAAAACTACTCAAACGGACTTTAAACTGGCTAAAAAAATTAGCAGAAAAGTATTTAACTTTTAATTGAAGTTCTGGACTGTACAGGAAAGAAAATTTCGGGTTGTCACATCATCCCCCCGTTAGATGGAATTTCGGCCCGAAATTAGTTTTCTTAGCATTACTGCTGGAGTTGCGCTCTTCTGATTGGCAGAATACCCACTCGTAGACTTGGCAACTTTGCCCTTCCGTTCATGATAGGATTCGTACTTGGTCCATCTATCATTACCTCGTGTATACAAGTCGTATATAATTAGGGTTAGTAAGACGGTCGGATGTGCAACTCTGCCCCAGGTCCACAACCAAACAGGGAATAGGAGATAGGGCAGAAACACACATACTATATCTGAGTAAATCATAATCATATACCACCCTCGCGTATACACTGAATAGTAATAGGTGGGCTGTATTCGTCCTTAACCTCTGTGCTCGAACTTGGTCTGCTGGACGAGCGGTATTTCGTGACGGTCTGCGGATATATGACGATAAGGCTTTGGAGGAAAAAGTACTCTTCGCATGAGTACTTCGGGGTTCTGGGATGACGGCTTCGCTAGAGTGTCGATTACAAGAAAAGGATTTTCGCTTGAAATTGGCATTGTGAGGATCAAATCGACTCAAGTCAAATGACGACGTCGAACTACTCGAAATTACAGGCGTTAGACTGTATTAAAAAGGTGTTACAAAACAATACGGTGCAATCTATGAAAGAGTTTTCAGTACTTTAGTTTCAGCTATCCTATTACAACAGCGAACAAAGTAAACTGCAAAAAGCCATTACAGGCAGCACGAGAGTCCCTTACACTGATGGGATCTCGCAAAAGACAAGACTCTAGTTGCACTAGTTTTTAAAAGTTTAGGAGTCTAACATAAACGCTACTGAACGTAATAGATTTTTAACGTGGGTCCGGAGTAGTCTCCCCTGCGGCGGTGATCGTTAGCATCCTTCCATCTGTGCCAGCTTTCACTGTCTCCGGGCAGTTTCTTTTGTAGTGACCCACCTTGCCACAACCGTAGCAAGCCTGGCTCACACCAGCATTGGGTACTTGGTTGATCGGTCTTGCTGGATTCTTGCAGTAACGGATGGTGTGTCCCTTTTTGTTGCAGTTTAAGCACTGCATTTCCTGACAAGGTCCATGATGGTGATAGTTGCATTTGTTGCACTTTGGGAGATTACCAGCATAAGGCTTTGCTGGTAATGGGTTAGCAGAGGCTATTGTAGGTACTGTAGCAGCATTGACTGTAACTAGCTGTTGTTTCCTTGAGGATTCTTGTGAGGACTCGTCTTTCCTCTTGTTCCAACCTTGCTTCCTGTTGTTGTTTCCTTTTTGTTGATCTTGTACAGCAATTACTGACTTCTGATAGTTTCCGTGGTCAATAATAGATTGTGCTAGCTCTTTGGAACTATCGAAAGTATCAGGCCTTGATGCTAACACACTTGGCTGAATTTGGGGAGACAGTCCCCAAATATACCTCTCTATTTTCTTGCTCTCAGGAGCAACCATATCCGGGAACAGAATTGCCAGATCACAGAATCTACTCGTATAGGCTGATATATCAGTACCAACCATTCTAAGATTCCAAAGTTCCTGCTCGAGTTTTTGAATTTCTCCTCTTGGGCAATACTCTCTCATCAGCATGATTTTTAAGTTCTCCCAACTTATCGAATTTGCCACTATTAGAGTCAGTGCCTTAACGTGGCCATTCCACCATGTTAAAGCTCTTTCTGAAAAGGTACAAGTAGCAAACTTGACCTTGTTGTTCTCTAGGCACGCGCAGATCTCAAAGACTGCTTCTGTCTTTTCTATCCACTGTCTAAATATCATAACCCCTCTAGTTCCATTAAAATTTAGGGGTTTGGCGTTCGTAAAATCTTTATAGGTGCACTCTCGTGGGTGCCCATGACTCTCGCCATGGTTCGAAGGAAATACCCCAATTTCCGAACCAGTAGCGCCAGAAGTATTGATATGTGCCATGGCAGCCGCTACAGCCCCCGTGACTGCTGCTTGGAACATAGCAGCATCGAACTGAGGATGTGGTGGAGGTGGTGGCGGTATCGGTGCTTTAGTACCATTGTTACGTCTTGGATTTCTTCTCGGACGCATCTTTCAACTATAAGTTGAAAATAATCGGAAAATGATAAGAATCCAATAGTACAGAAAATGAATGTGTCCTATGAACTAAATCGCCATAGTTCAACAACAAGAGATAATATGAATGGTATTGGGTTCTAATGATAGAAGAATGAAAGTGTTTGGACAAGGATTGTCGGGAACCAATCCAACTGTCAAAATCATTGATATTCAAGATGTAATTATAAAGACTTTAAGCCTACCACAGAAGGTGAGTAGTGTATTCACCAACTCACTAGGTCGTATTGGGCTCTTAATTATTAACGTGACGCGCATGGTTTTCTGCCACTTCGCATGACTCGCGAGTGGTATCCTCTGTTCTCTGTCATATTCCCTACGAAAGCAATCTAATGTCCACCTCAGGTTCGGAGTCTGAACCATCTGCAAAGCCTTCAGCTTGGTGATCATCCATATGGATTGGGTGATCATTCTCCGTCTCCTCTCTGAGCCATCCTACATTGTCGTGGTTAGGGTAGTACGGGTCGCCGTGGGGATGGAATCCAGCCATGATATGTACGCGAGAAAAGTGATATAAGAAATAACTAAATAGACGTTCTAATTAGATAATTATAAGATGATCTTTATCAGATACTTCAATACTTGTTTAGTGCATACTAGTTATATGGATTCAGGACAGGATAGACCTTCGAATAAGTGACCCTAACTCCAAGCCCCCAACCAAACAAGGACTAGACATAAAGCAAAGATTCACAGATTCTAAGTCTATGATATCCTAGATATATATAATTTTAGTGTATCCACTAAGCAACTATTGGCATACTAATAAAGACCTTTAATTCTCAAAGAAGTAATTATAATAACACCAAATACCCCAATGGTATTTCATTGTGGTTGTGTTGGTAAGTTTTTAGACTTGTTGACACATCACAACCATTCTTGGGCATGTGCTAATCACTCCTCGGACCAGCATAGTTGATCAGGCTATGCAACTCCCAGGACTGACCATACATCCCCGAGCTTACTTGTGATATTCAACAATCGTAATACTTTTGTTCTTGTCATTGTGACACTGATTTTAGTATCAATGCAGGCATGTATACTTAGTTAAATATTTTATTATTTAAAAGTATAAAATCTTGGTCAGAGTATTTTAATCCCAATGTATTTATAGTTAGTATATCTTTTATGGGTTGATATACTCAATTCACTATAAACAAAGCTTTGATACCAATCTGTCACACCCCAAAACCGAGAACGGCGGAAACGTTCTGGGGTGGTGGACGTCATGTAATGTATCACAACAATGTAAAGTAGTAAACAAGCAACAATATTATCCATTGCATTAATAGTATAATTTTACTTACAAGTGTGTTCTTTCATAGTATAAAACAACATAATGAAAACTCAAAATAAAAGACGAGTCTTGACTGCTCCGTCTTCTCTAAACCTTGCATCGGTACCTGTCTATTTGTGACCTGAGAATACAAGTTATTTTGAAAGCGAGTATCAGCAATAAAGCTGGTGAATTCATAAGTATTTTAATGTCATTACTTTGAAAAGCTATTATGAAAGACTGGCGAATGTTTAATGAAACATTTGGTATAAGTGGGAAAACCCTAGAAAATCCCATATTTCCTACTAGTATAAAAGGTAGTCTTCTACCAAGACCCGAATGTTTTGAAAGTATGAACCTCTACCTAAGTAAAACTGTTTTGAAAGTGGTCTTCTAACGAGACTCGCTGAAAGTAGGTAAGTAAGCAAGTAAGTAGTCTTCTCACGAGACCCGCTGTAAGTAAGTAAGCAAGTAAGTAGTCTTCTCACGAGACCCGCTGTAAGTAAGTAAGCAAGTAAGTAGTCTTCTCATGAGACCCACTGTAAGTAAGTAGTCTTCTCACGAGACCCGCTGAAAGTAAGTAATAATGTGATTGATGGTCCCCATACTAAAAGTCCTCCTTAGAAGAGATTCTGGAACCTAAAGGTGACTTCCGCAACGAATCGCTAGGTCGACATCCACATTTATTTTACGTAATCATATATATATCCAAAACTATTCCTATAATAGCTTACTAGAAATATATGAACGTATACTAAAATTCCTCCTTATAACTAATATTTAGACGAACTTCGGACGGATAACTGATACCCTAAAGCCACATCCAAACAAGGAAAAGGAAATAAGGCGAGCTAACCTTCCTAAGTCCTTTAAACATTACTTATATAACTATACATATATAGGCATGCTTTTAACAAAGTATCCATGTAAAAGTATCCATGTAAAAGTATCTATGTAATCATATAGACTCATGAATGAACTGACTCTTGTGTGATTCCATGTACTAGGAATGGCAAGTAATATCTCCTAACTATACCTATTATAGTTACTAGTAATGTACGTGTATTATCGAAAGTATACCTTTGCTACCCAAAGGTACTGAATTGACCGATAGAACTTTTATGACTATATATGTATACATGATATATAACTAATATTTAGACGACCTTCGGACGGATAATCGATACCCTAAAGCCACATCCAAACAAGGAAAAGGAAATAAGGCGAGCTAACCTTCCTAAATCCTTTAAACATTACTTATATAACTATACATATATAGGCATGCATTTGACAATATAAAAGTATAAAAGAAGTTTTGTAAAACCTTTGAAAAGTTTAATAACTAAGAAAAGATGACTTGATGTCAGTTTATAAAACAATTTGAAAACAGTTTGACAAGACAGTTTAAGCGTAAGAAAACCTTTGTTTGAAACACAACTGTAACAGATTCTGAAAGGAAACATACAGTGTGTAAGACAGTTTGATAAAGAGATTTAAACAAGTAAAAACGTTTTGGAAAATCATTTGAAGTATTAAGATGTTTGGTAAACAATTAAAAGCGTAGAAAAATCCATTTGTGTACTAGTTATTAATCACATGTGATTGATATAATAACTAGTATGATTCAACTTGTATCCCCCCCCCCATAAAAGCATTTAAAATCATTTAAAGGATTGATTAAGGGGTATGAACTCACCTGTAGCGAGTGGATCGGATGGAAGTGTCGGACAAGTGCTTGGTGTCAAGTGAAGACTAAGACACACACAATGATCCTAACAACATATAAAGACATATGTATATAAATAATTAGTGATTATAACACTAATTAGGCAAGTATAACATTCTAAGGCGTGGAAACACTTTAGTCAAAGTGTTAGGAGGGTATTGGGTTGCAACAAAGGAGTGCAAGGCATTGCTATTGAGTTTATGGTCTATGGACCATACTTGATGGAGTTTACGGCCCAGGGGAGTTTACTCCTGGCCGTAAACTCTCCAATGGGTCTCCATTTAAGGCTTAAAGCTATGATGTCTTAAGTGGTTAAGTGTTCCAAGGCTAAACAAGGGGCTATGTGAGTTTAAGGTCCAAGAATTGACCTTAACATGAGTTTACGGCCCAAAGACCACATCCCCATGAGTTTACGGCCGTAAACGCATGGTATTATGTACCAAATCAATGATTAAGGTCCTTAGTTCATGATAGAAGTGTTCTAGACTTGATCCTAAGGCTTGAGAAGTGATTAGGGCTCATTTGGACCCTAAAATAGAGTTTACGGCCCAAGAAGGTTCCTTGGCCATAAACTCCCTTTTGATTATGATGTCTTGATGATTTCTAAGTGTAAACTAGTTAATTCAAGCATACAACAAGCTAAGACAAGAGTACTTATAGTGTTGAAGCTTGAAAGGGTGATTAAGGCTCAAGAACACTAGTGTGTGTTCTTGGTGTTCTTGGTGTTTTGAAGATCTAGGTGAAAATCAATAATGAATAGATGAAATGAGGTATAAACACTAGGTGATAGGGTATAACAACAAATCAAGTCGAGAAACACTTACACTTTCGGAAGATCGGGCGAAGAACGGGATGATAGTTGAGAGAGAACGGGGAGTAAACTTGAGGGTGGAAGTGAGAAATGAGGAGTTTGGGGAGTAAACTCATGCCTAAGGCATGAGTTCACTGCCACACAAGAGTTTACGGCCCAAACTCTAAAAGTTTGGCCGTGAACTCTTTACTAGGGTGCATTGGGTGGGTTTGCTACTTCAAGACCCGAGACGGTACTTCCTTTCCTTCGTTCATTTTATGAATAACAAATAAAACTACTCAAACGGACTTTAAACTGGCTAAAAAAATTTAGCAGAAAAGTATTTAACTTTTAATTGAAGTTCTGGACTGTACAGGAAAGAAAATTTCGGGTTGTCACAGTGGCTCAGTACTTGGTTTTGATCTTGATGTCGGCCGTTGAGATGACTTTGACCTAACCGGTCTTTGTTTCATTTGAGCATCTCTTGGATTGGGCTTCTTGGCCGGCATTTCCTTCTTGACTTTGGGATTTTGATTCTTGTCCTTTGGAGTTTGATTCTTGCTCTTCTACGCATTCCAGTCATCATTGTCTGAACGTGACCTTGAGGGGTTTCTTTTGGAGTATGTCCCTCTTGGCGCGTTCTGCCAGCCTTGTGCATAGTAGGGAACGTATGCGCGATTAGGACAATTTCTGGCAATGTGTCCAGGTGTTCCACAGTGAAAACATGTCTTTTTCTTCACTGTGAAGTTGTTTCTTCCTGCCCCTGGTGGCGTATCTTTTCCTTGTCTCTTATTGTTCCCACAAGCACAATTACAACAGGCACTCTGTTTCACTGGAATTGGTGCCCTGTATTTCTTAACAGCAGGTTGATCAGAAGCAGATGAGTTCGAAGCAACAGATTCAGAGTTCAAGGAGATGTTGGTTTGTTCAATGGTGTTCTCCTTGTTCTCATCCTCTGCTACTTTACCTGCACATGAAGTAGATGTGCTAGAAACAGGAACATCAGTATTTTCAAACAAATAATCAAATATGTCAAAAAAAATTAACTCAACATGATCCGATACAAAAGCATCAAAGGCATCACAAGATGTATCATCAACTTTAATATCAGAAACAGAAGGTTGTTCATTGGAAACAGAAACATCAGGTTCAGGCTCAGTTTTGTTATCAGAAACAGATCCTTCAACTTTGTGCTTTGATTGATCTAAGGATTGATCTGCAGGGGAAGTAGAAACGTTAGTATTTTCAACATTAATAAATCCTCCTGAAACAAAACCAGATGGCTTTCCATAAACCATAAATGGTTCGTTGGCAATCTCATCCTTGGATAGGGGTTGATACTGATATGTATGATTATAAGGAGGAGGTACACTATCATATCCTAGACCCTTTTGTTGGTTTCGTTTGAACTGCATGCAGTGATCAATCATGTTGCCAACTACCTCGCTTGATCCATCAAATTTTCTAAAATCAAAATTTGCAGTTTCAAATTGTCCTTTTAATGTATCAAGCTCGGTAATTAACTCATCATTTTGTCTCTTAACATAATCATAAAGTTCACATTTTTCACTGTATTCTGTTTGAATTCTTTTAAAATCTTTTATTTTTGTCTCTAACTGGGCCTTAAGGGGTTTCTGTCCTTTCCTGAGTTGATATCCTTCATATCTCAGGTCCTCAACTTCTCTTTTTAATAAATCAATTTGTTCCCGAAGAAACTTAATCGTAGTTTCACAAGATGGAGTACATGAAACTTTATTGACTGGAACGTTTGAAGAACTCATTGTTTTTTTAAATATCCCCTTTGACTAAAAACTCAAAAGGCAACCTCAAAAGTCAAATTTAAAAGTCAAACTCAAAAGTCAAACTTGAAAAGTCAAAGTTAAAAGTCAAACCGAAAAGCTAAATTTGAAAATTTAAAAGTTGAATGAGAAAGTCAAAGTTTAAAGTCAAAGGTCAAATTTTAAAAGTCAAAGTCAAAATTTTAAGTAAAAAGTCAAAAATAAAAGTCAAATTAAACACTAAAATTTTTGGTTGAAATTGCAATTTATAATGAAAAGAAATTGAATTTTGGGCTGAAAGTGTCAAAATGCGAAATTAGGATCCGAAAATGACACTTTATGAATTAAATTTCGAAGGAGTGAAGCAAGTTGCCAGCTAGACGAGTTGGTAAAGGGCTGTGTTGCTCAACCAGAGGTCCCGGGTTCGATCCCCGGCACCCCCCAATTCTGTTTCCCTTTTTATTGAAGCGCTGATGCGAAGCTTGCTGCTGCTGAGCCGAGCCGTCCTTCAAGCCGTTCACCGAGCCGAATTCCGAGCCGAGGCCGCAAACTCCGGCGACCATAAACTGCCGACCGTAAACTCCGGCGACCGTAAACCGCCGACCGTAAACACATTTACGGCCGTAAACTCCGGGAAACCCTAGCCGCCGCCGCCGCCGACCGTAAACCCTTCAAAGACCGTAAACTCTTCGCAGATTACATGAAAAACAGCGTTTTTCACCTCTTTTTGCTCCAAAACTCGATCAAAAACTCGTTTTTATCAAAAACGCGAAGAACAAACCCCCCCCCCCCCCCCCCTAATTTTCAGAGATCTATCTAAAAACGCAAGAATCTTTCAAAAATAAGATCAAATATGTTCCAGATCTGACAAAAATGACTAATACAATCCAAGCTCTGTTACCACTTGTAAGTCCCTAATCTGCTTGAGTATCAATCAGATCCGTTACATGGGCCGTAAATGGGTTTACGGCCGTAAACCTGTTTACGGCCGTAAACACAACCGTAAACACGTATACGACCGTAAACACCAAGCTGTTTATGGTCCAAGACAAAAAAATACATTTTCCTAGAAAAGCAAAGTATAAACCATATTTTTTGACCCAACACAGGATCTCACACTCATAATCCTTTACCACATCCAACCATCTCCGCTGGCACATATTCAGGTTTGGGCTGATCCATCAAATACTTCAAGCTCTTGTGATCCGTGTATATCGTACACCGGACCCTATACAGATAGTGACGCCAGATCTTGAGGGCGAACACCACAGCCCCCAACTCCAGATCGTGAGTAGGATACCTCGCCTCATGAGACTTCAGCTGCCTCGATGCGTATGCTATCACATGCCCTCTCTGCATCAGCACCGCACCCAATCCCGATATCGACGAGTCACAATACACTACAAAATCCTCCATCCCCTCCGGAAGGGCTAACACCGGGGCTTCGCATAATCTCTGGCGAAGTGTCTCAAAGGAGGCCTGCTGCTCTGGGCCCCAACTAAAAGCCACACCCTTCCGGGTCAACCTGGTGAGAGGAACAACAATCTTGGAGAAATCTTTAATAAATCTCCTATAATAATCGGCCAACCCCAGAAAACTCCTGATCTCAGTGGGGGATCTCGGCACCTCCCAACTCATCACCGCCTCAATCTTGGCCGGATCGACCAATATCCCATTCTGGTTAACGAGATGTCCCAGGAACTGGACCTCTCTTAACCAGAAATCACACTTGGAGAATTTGGCGTAAAGCCTCTCCGGTCTCAGAACTCCAAGGATCTCTCTCAAATGCTCCTCATGCTGCTCCCTGGACCTCGAATACACCAATATATCATTAATGAACACTATCACCGAACGATCCAACATCGGTCTGCACACCCTGTTCATGAGATCCATGAACGCCGCCGGTGCATTGGTGAGCCCAAAAGGCATCACCACGAACTCGTAATGCCCATAACGAGTCATGAACGACGTCTTCTGGATATCCTCATCACGCACTCTCATCTGATGATATCCAGACCTCAGATCGATCTTGGAGAACCAAGACGCTCCCTGCAACTGATCGAATAAATCATCGATCCTTGGTAAGGGGTAACAGTTCTTGACCATTAACTTGTTCAACTCCCGGTAATCGATGCACATCCGGTGTGAACCATCCTTTTTCTTTACAAAAAGGATCGGCGCTCCCCATGGCGAGCTACTCGGCCGAATAAACCCTTTCCCCAACAGCTCCTGAAGCTGTGAGGATAACTCCTGCATCTCTGGTGGCGCAAGGCGATAGGGCGCCTTGGCGATAGGCGCTGCCCCCGGAACCAAATCGATACGGAACTCTACTTGCCTCTCCGGAAGCACACCCGGCAACTCCTCGGGGAAAACATCTGGGACCTCACGCACTATCGGAACCTCATCGACCGATCTCGGCCTCTCCGCATCAAACCTCGTATCCATCACATAAGCCACAAACCCACTACAGCCCCGCTGTAGGCTCTGCCTCGCTCTAGCGGCGGAACAAAATGCTGACCCAAAATGGGTACCCTCGCCGTACACCGTAAGAACTCCCCCACCAGGGTCTCGTATGTTCACCAGCTGTCGCTCGCAGTCGATGACCGCTCCAAATCTGCTCAACCAGTCCATGCCCACGATGACACAGACATCTCCCATCACAATCGGGACTAAATCAATCGGAAACTCAACGCCGAAGATCTCGAGTACACATCCTCGAATCACATCAGTGGCATACACCGCTCTATCGTCAGCTATGGAAACTCGCAGAGGTCGACTCAACGCCTCTCAACGGATACTGATGTGCTGACTAAAGGCTAATGATACAAAAGATCGACTCGCACCCGAGTCAAATAACACCAAGGCAGGTACAGAACTCACAAGAAAAGTACCTACGCATATCATAATATCAGCACAATATCTCAAACTCAAAATAAATACATGAAAGAATATATACCAGCCACGACATCGGGCGCTGCACGGACCTCCTCCACTGTCAACTGGAAGGCTGTCCCTCGTGCCTTCGGTGCCTCGGCCTTCACCCGCTGACTCTCGGTAGCACGTACAGTAGCAGGGGCATTTCCCTGTGATGCTCCCTGTGCTGACCCCCGTAGCTGCGGACACTCGGCCTTCCGGTGTCCGGTCTAGTTGCAGTAGAAACAGACTGCAAACCCCTTGGGGCAATCCTTGGCCATGTGCCCCTCCTTGCCACACTTGTAGCAAGACCCTGCTCTACAAATCCCCTCATGACCCTTGCCGCACTTGCCACAAGTGCGGCCCTTCTGGTTCCCTGATCTCGAATCGGCGGGCTTGGCCCGCTTGGCTGTCGGCTGGGACTGTGCCGGTCGCCGATCCCTCCCCTGAGACTCCGCCTCCTCCCTAGCCTGGGTCTCAAGGTCTATCTCCCTCTTCCTAGCATTCGCCTGAAGCTCAAATGCCGACTCATGCGTGCCTGCTCGGAAGACACGTGCTCAAGGCAGAACATCGCCCTCTCATGGAACATCCTGGTGATCAAAGTAACAGACTCAGTACCCTGCTTGAGGGTCAAGAACTCCTGGGCCAACCGTTCCCTTTCCACCGGGGGAACGTACTCATCACGGAACATAGCGGTGAACCTCTCCCAGGTCACTACGGCAAGCTCTACAGAAGAATAGTGCGCTGTCACAAACTTCCACCAGTCCTTCGCTCCCAAGCGAAGCTGGTTCAGCGTGAACCGAACTCTCAGATGCTCCGGACAAGAACACGTATAGAAGCATCCCTCGATTTCAGAAACCCACCTCATCGCAGCAATCAGATCCTGCGTCCCATCAAACTCTGGTGGCTTCGTGTTGCTGAACTCCCGGAACAGCAACGCATCACCACCCTGAGGTCTAGCAGCAGCAACAACTGCGGTAGCTGCAGTGGCTGCAGCCTCAGTAACCGCTGCGTATCTCTCATCAAAGGTCTCAATCAATGTGGTCTTAATAGACCCAAACATCTCCGGAATCTCTGCGCGGATAGCCGCAGCCACCTCCTCGTGGATCATCTGACGAAGCTCCTCGTCACTCACACCGCTGGTCTCTGGTCTGTGGCATGTCCCAACCATGATGTCTCTAAAATACAACATAAGAAATATCAGAGACTCGCTCGAGCATACTCACACTCGGCAACTCAGCGCTACTGGTTCCTTTGTACCCTAAGGATTCTTACTTAGACTGCGCACTAACTCGATGTCTTCAGTAGTACGGGCCCAATACTACCATCCACACCGCATCAGTATTCACCCCAAGTCCTCCTCCTAGGATCCCAAATCCCAAGTACTCTACTCTCACTATGCATAGGCTACTCTCTAGCAAACCTCTCATAAGCTCCTCGCTGCTATCTACTCACTCTCAAGCATCTCCCAGCAGCAAAACCCCTAGGCTAAGGCATCACGAATCAGGCCACTCTAGTCCTAATAAGAATACCTAGCCTACTCTAGCATGCGTAACATATCATATCATATTGTATAACACATAATATAAGGGTATTTTGGGAAATCACCGTTCGGGCGCTGGCTGATCGTACACACTGCTCTGCTCTGCTCTTTTCAAAACCTTTTATTCCTTTAGAAAAAATTTGTTTTATTTCGAAAAGTTTCTCAAATCCTCAGTTTGAGTTCAAATGCGCCCGAAGGTGCATCCGAATCCCTCAAACCAAGGCTCTGATACCAACTTGTAACATCTCAAATTCCAAATAAATTTTTCACTTGTAAAAATATAATTTCATTCATAAATATTATCAATCTCCATGTATCACATATAAAATCCATAAAATTTATCCCAAGATCACAATACATAAAAACTCCACAAGTGTGTACCGATCATATCGGCGCCTTCCCGCGATCCTCACTGGTACCTGAAACACATAACACAAAAAACTGTAAGCATAAATGCTTAGTGAGTTCCCCAAAATACCACATATAACACATATTAGCCACTCGAGGCTATAACTCTGTGGGCCCCCTGGCCCTAACTCTGTGGACCCTCTGGTCCTAACTCTGTGGACCTTCCGGTCCTCACTCTATAAATTCTGGAATACACACAGCACAAATCACATAGAAATAATGCAGTGCAACACATCACATACATAGCATACAAGATACTCTGTCACATAACTCTACTTACCACTCAAGGTAAAGTATAGTGAGAAGACTCACCTCGGATAGCTCGGTAAACCTCAAACTCGGAAATACTGATCTAGCCTTCGCCTAATCACATAAAATAATTATTCTAATTAATACGATTTTCAAAGACTAGGCTAATCCCTCTCTAAGTTCTCTAAGAAGGGTAAAAGACCATTCTACCCCTCCAATGGCTTACAAGTCCAAACATTGACTCAACCCTAAAAGTCAACGAAGTCAACTCTAGTCAACGGTCAAACTTTGACCAGACTCGTCGAGTGCATCCGGGCGACTCGGCGAGTCCACACGGGTCCTCTGAATCCTTCTAAGCCTCACTTGGCATGTCGAATCCCTCCTCCACTCACCGGGTTTCTCTGCAACGAATCGCGGGGCAACCCCGACTCGACTCGTCGAGTCCACTTATGAACTCGGCGAGTTGCTCCCATGACAACACTCAAATGACCTTCTGAGGTCAGATCTGCTTCTCAAAACTATAGATCTGACTTCCCCACGACCAATAACCACATAAAGCTCGAATCTTGACTCACATGCAATGCACCCAAGGCTTCTTTTGGTGAAGTAACTACTAAAATGGCCACCTAGGCTCATAACCTCAAAGGAATGGCATAAAGCAGAGTGATAGAGGCTCTCTGGACCTCTTAAGGTCCAGATCTAAGAATCATTTCACCTTGGGACCTCACACACTCCAGATTCAAGCTAAATAATGCATAAAGAAACCCTAGATTCAACTAAATCATCATAATTACGAGAATAAGCACAGATTGATACCTCCAACAGCTTCCTCTGACCAAATGGAAGTAGATCCAAGCTCCCCAACCCGCCTAGCTTGTCCTTCCTCCTTCCTTCTTGCTAAAACACACAAGAAATGGTGAACAATGGCCTCCTTTCTCACCCACAAGACTCACAGATGCTCTGGTACTCTCAAAGACGAAGGTAGCCGCAAATAAGGGCCATAAGGTCCTTTAAATAGGGTGCAGGCCCGGGGATTTAGGGTTTCAGCCCACAGCGCAGACTCGTCGAGTCCACCCTTTCCAACTCGTCGAGTCCATTCATTAATCCAGTCAGCAATCGCGACCCTACTCGACGAGTCTAAGCGTCAACTCATCGAGTCCCTCTCTTTAACTCAAAATAAATGATCAAAACATAATACCTGGAAATTCGGATGTTACAATGACAGTACCAAGCGAATAGCTCATCAACTAACCAGCACAGAAATCCAAGTGGGATTTATAGTTGAGTCTCCCGAATCCGGAAGGAACAAGCGCAAATTTAATGGGAAGAATCTGAGACAATCATCTAAGGAGAGACAAGATGTGGAAACTAATTATGCAGCCACAACAACAATACCCATGCAACCAAGTAGGTATGCTGGAACATTCCCAGGGTGCTCTCAGTGCAACCGTCATCGCCTAGATAACGGTTCATGGTGCAGTCAATGTAACCATCAACACGCGGGTGACTATTATATTTGCATGAAGTGCAAAAAGAGGGGACACACTGCAAGTTACTGTAGGAGCATGACACCTATAACAGAAAATCAAGGAACAAACACTGGAATAGGCTATGATGGAGGAAGAGCATGTTTTGAGTGTGGTGAAATTGGACATATCAAGAAGGAATGTCCAAAGTTAAGGAGTCAAGGAAGTTAGGTCGTGGTAGGGCATTCGTAATAGGAAGCAGGGAAGCTATCCAGGACCCTGCAGTGGAATCTGGCACAAAATAAATTTTGGGATGAAATTTACTTCAACGGGGGGAGAATGTAACACCCGTCAAAATTAGGTCAATAACAATCACACGTGATTATACCAATCATGTAATGTGATTTTGTTAAACTAGTAATGTGATAAACTTACTATGTAGTTCATGATAAATTCTAATACAAATATGAGCTTTCATACATACTTTATAGTATAAATCAAAGTATACGTCCATACGATTCCAAAAATATACAGAACGTCTAAACCTGACTTCGCGTGAAGAAGTTATGATAAACTCTAACACTATAAAATCTCTATAACAAGAGGAATTTAAAATAGGCTTAGAGATAGCTATTGGAATCTAATAGATAGTTGTAGTACCCGGAATTACCTACGCGTGGATATAAAGAACGTCAAAAATGGAGTTCGTATGCAAAAGTTACGACCTTCCGAAGTTACAGCTGTCTTAGAGCATGACACGTGTCAGAAACCCTAATTTGACTGGACTCACGACATGAGGAGTCAAACCGCCACATTTTAAAGCTATTAGACTATGGAACAATAACCCAAAAGCTCACGACGTGAGCAAGGTTTTCTCACGACGTGAGGACGCTGCAGGACACTATTTGAGGCTAGAAAACACGCGTTAAAGCTACGGGATGACTCTTGCCATAGCTCACGACGTGAATCTATCATTCTCACGCCGTGAGGGCAAAAAATCAGCCTATAAATAGAGGCTTCGACCTCAGCCATTCCTCACACCTAATCTCTTCTCTCTCACTCGTTTGCTGAAGCCGTTTCGCTTCCCGAGCCCGGTGATCGCGAACAGCTGAACGTTTTCAGTTAGATTCCGTCGAATTACGATATTAAGGTGAGTTTCACGGCCCCACTTTCTAATATTTGGGGGGAAAACGCATGCTAAATATTGTATATACGTTACTATTATGTCTATATGATAGTATATTAGTATCAACGTAGATAGTTATATTAACCGGGATATAGTTCTTCTAAATATAATATTTTGAATATATACAACTATTATCAACTTGTTAGCATGTTCTTGTACTAATGTAGATCTTGAGTTATACTTAGGATTCTATATATATGTTGTGTGCGATATAGTTTCGAAGTTATATTCGGAAGTTCTATATGTTAAAAAGTATGTTGCTATTATGGTCTTATGTCAAGATAAAATTTGGTATCCTATATGTTGTTATTGTTGGTTTTATGTTAAGATAAAACCTGATTTTTCCTCAAGTTATAGTTGTTGTACTGCCTAAAGTAATATGAACTTAGGAGTAATGTTTAAAGCCATAGTCTAATAACTTAGGGTTTTAGACATGAAAATGCTTTTGTTGTTAGAGCTATAGGAAGCCGTCGGAGTCTACATGAGTAATTGTATTCATCAACTATGATTGGGGATCTTAGCGGAAATTCTCTGAACTGTAACCGTTAATCCCGTGTGAGCGAGGAAGTTGTATATGGATCTATACGGATTGATAACCCCACCCGTGGTTGCTAGCTCCAACCCAACGGTATTCGGGTGACGAACTTGCCTAATTTACTACGTTCCGACGTCGATGAAGCGTGTGGAAACTACCGCAAGGTGTGATCCTTGGACTACCGCAAGGTGTGATCCTTGTACTACCGCAAGGTGTGATCTTTGTACTACCGCAAGGTGTGATCCTTATACTACCGCAAGGTGTGATCCTTGTACTACCGCAATGTGTGATCCTTGTACTACCACAAGGTGTGATCCTTCTAATAATAATAAGAGGTGTAAAACTAAGTCATACAGTCGCAGCTACAGACTCATGGTAGCACAACTTTAGAAGCATTATACTTTGTCGATATACAAGTATGAATGTTAAGTATAAGTTTCTCAAAGACTTATGCTCTAAGTATAAGAATCTAGTAGGTATATTACTTGTATATTAAGTAGACCACTATACCTATTCTAATTACTCGTATAGAATTGAAATAGATTTATACGCAGCGGTTTTAATCGTACAGAATTGAAATAAGATTTATACGTAGCAACCTTAGTTTGTATGGGATTACAAACATTTTTATGAGACTTATAGGTATACTACTTATTTGGTAAGTAAACCATTATACCTAGGATATATATATACTAAATGTTGGAGAGTTAAAACGATACTTTCAAAACTATACTTTTGAATTGAGAAAAAGTACTATTTCTACTTAGAGTCAAAACCTGTGAACTCACCAACTTTATGTTGACGTATTTTAAATTGCATGTGTTTTCAGGAAGTTGATAACTATGATACGAGAAATGACGTTACACCGCCCGGTGTTTCTGCCGACGGCCGGGGTGTGACAAATGCAATTGCAAGGAAATATAAAATAAGATAAAATCAAAATTTTTCTTTATTTACAAAATGCGGAAAACTTTTCCTTACAATGCAAGTACATATGAAAACTATGTTTCTAAATATTCCTAAGAAATCTAACATAAATCCTAAGCAGCAGCTCAAATCTCTGATCATCGAATCATGCGATCGAAATCCATATCTTCGCGATCAGACTCAGCCTGCTCTTCCTTTAAGCTTCCTTTCTCTTCTTCGATCCTACAAAACATCAAAATGCGATCTTATCACATCATGTATTAAGAATCTACAAATAGGAACTTAATAGAGTTAGATAGTGGACTTGCCTGAAGCAGAGTCAAGCACTTTGACTTTACCATTCTTATGGTCCTTCAGGTAGATACGGCAACTTCGTATCCAATGCCCCTTCTCTTGGCGATAGAAACAAACAGTCTCTTTCGGAATGGTACATGGGACAATCTCAGACTTAGCCTTTCCCTTTCCATTGGGAAGACTTTTCTAGACTTCCAATGTTTCCATTGTCAATTTCCATGGAAGTTTGGGAAACAGATCTTCCAATCAAATTTGCTTTACCAGTGCGTCAAATCATTACTGATTCAGCGACAATTAGCAAATAGGTAAGATCGATAAGGGTCACGTCGTGGTCTGTCACATAGTAGTCTTTAACAAATTCACTATATGACTTAGGAAGTGATTGAAGAATCAAGTCAACAGCCAACTTCCTCGACACAACGACTCCCAACATTCCCTACCTGTCAATGTGTGACTTCATCTCCAAGACATGTGCACACACACACCTTCCATCTTGGTCTTTTCTTGCCAATAGGGTTTGAGTGACCTTGAACTTTTCAAGTCGACGAACATGTGGGTTAGGGAGAATTATTGGAGGAGGTGGAGGAACTGAAGTATGATTTCTAGGAACATCACTTTCATGAGGAAAGCTTTTTCCAAAAGACTCGGGAAGACCATAGTTGTCAGAACTAGACATCTACAAGGGAGAAATTCAACTTTAGATGATTTAAGTCCTTAATATAACACCCAAATGAAATATTAAGGCTAGGACCCAACACAATAGTTCATAATTCGGAAGAGTGATTCTGTAATCCAATTGGAAACTATTTGTCGGTAGGTAAATGACGATTTACCAATTCTACCACGAAAACAAAATTTTTAAACGAATTAAGTTTTAAATGAAACTCCTAGATCTTTTGAGATTCATTGAAGTATTTAATGGAATGTTTAATCACGATTATGCCCTTCAATTTTGTGATTGGGATACCGAGGATCACAAACAAGGTGTGAATAACCATGCAAATTAGCTTGGTACTCTCGATGTCATTTATCACCTAATCAATGTGCCGGTTAACGGCACACACTCCATTGATATATGAAAAATATCGAGCTACCCTTTGCCACCCTTACTTGTCCAAGTTAGTGTGTCGGTTAACCACATACGCTCCACTAACGACTTGGCAAGGTGCGAAGTGCAATTTTATGGATTAGCACCAAATTCACATTTTTCCTAAAGTAACTAAGATTAGGAATTTATAAAAGGTTTAGTTACTTTATATTTCATTATAATTTTAATGAGGATTTAAATTTCCTGTCAAACCCGTTCGGCTAACGACCCTCCACTGGTCAAGGGTGCGATGGGTAAACGTGGATACCCATAGGCGGTCATTTTACAGGTCGCTTCCTTAAACACCCCTTATAGACCAGCTTCGTGAATGAGGCCTACTAACGGTAAAACTGAATTTTTACTTATACATATATAATATATTAAAATTTTAATTTTATATAGTATAAGGGTGTATTTTACACTTTTAAAATACTAGGTGGTTTAATCTATTAATAAATAAAACTTTTTAATTTAATTAACTCTTAGATCGTGTGATTATAGATTTAATAATACTCTCTTAATTAAACATTTAATTAACTTAATAGAATCCACAAGAGTGTAATTGAACTATTCAAAAAAAACATCAACGTTCTAAATATAAAAATTCAAAATTAAAAACTATTTTATTAATTTTTAAGCTATAAACCCAAGAGTTGCACCTTTTGACACCTTTCAATTACTAGAGTTAATGTTTCATAAAAGAGACTTTTTAAGTTCCAAAAGTTGAGGGCAAGTTTTGTAACTCTTGAAAACTTTTGGTTTCCATAACTTATGAGTTTAATGTTCATAAATGAGACTTTTCATATTTCATAACTTGAGGACAAGTTATAAAACTCTCTTCAAGAACCATTTAGATCAAATACAACTAATTAAATTGTCATATAATTTATTATTCATCAAGTTGATCTAATCTAACTCGTATAGCAAGGCAATTCAAATCAAATTACACAAACAATTAGTTTATCATATACTCTAGTAATTATTTTATAATTTGACAATTTATCTTTTAATTGGATGAAGATAATCATTACCTTATCATAAAAAACGATTTTTTAGTAGTCAAAACAGTTTGTGGTAATGATTCTAATCCAAAACTTGGCCAAAAACTTGAAAATCTACACACCGATGGTCCACCACGTCGTGGTAACTATGACCACGTCGTGGTAATCCGTCAGATTCCAAAAAACGATTTTCTTTTGCTTTAAACAATCAACATATGCATCTATATAACAGAAAACACTCATGGCTCTGATACCACTGTTGGGTTTTATGTACTCTAACATCCCTATGGTGCACATACAACCCTAATGCTTTGGATCTAAGTTTTCTCTAGTTATACATGCAACAAAATTTATCCAAAGCATGAAACCTATAACTAGCATACAACATAGATATTTGAAACACAAAAACTAATTAGAAGAATACCTATTAGTTGTAGCATGTGGAATTTGGCCTTTCAAGAGCTTAGCACCCCAAGTGTGATGCCTCAACCAAGTCACAAAGACCAGGAATAAATGGAGGATAATGAGAGAGAGAGAGAGAGAGAGGTCATGAAGCACTAAAATCGGATAGGGTTCAACTAAGAATCATTCCACTAATTTTAGGTGCATTAGGGGTTACATATATAGTGTGGAATTCGTAGGGTTTCAACTTGTAAACCCTAATTCACTTCCTTGGTCCTAGAATCTAATAATCCATATGATAAGCCCTTTGGACTAACTCTTAGTCCATTCTAATCAACATGGATCATTAGCCCAAACTATATGTAATACTGATTTACCTAACCAGTCCCCGTTAATTTAATTAGTCTCTTTTGATCACTAAATTAATTCCAAACTAATTATTGATCAATACTAATTAAATAATATGATTTCTCCATTAATATATTATACTTATAATATATTAATAAATCACAAATAACCTCTTTCTCAAAATCCATCCTATCAAATTGTTCTGGTGAAGGCAACCCGAAATGGACCATGCTACTCTCGGTTCAAGTACATACCAATTATAGTTATGGGCTTAGAAACCTAATCCAACAACTTCAGCATGAACTCATAGTTGGATGAAGTTACAGAGGATTCCAAAATTGAATCCAACTTGGCACTGAGTTGTTTAAAATTCCCTTGAGTCATCGGGGCTTCGTCATCATCACTAGTCTGATGGATAGAAAAGGGACTGAAAGTAATATCCTAAAAAGCTTCCTGATCATCAACAAAAATGATGTATGGATCTTCATCTCTCAAAGGTGAAGTTGTAGATGTGCTTGAACCCATAGTAACACCGAAGTTGAATGGTGCCCCCGTATCAGATACGTTGACAGTAACTTCAGGTGTACTTACAGTGGTTATTGAGCTAATGGTTGAATCTGTAAAGAAGGGTGTGGAGAGTGGAACAAAAATCTGTGGAAGAGAAACACGCACATAAATCTTTGGTGGTAAAGGAGCGATAGTGATCGGTATAGAAGTAGTGAAAGTGGTTATTGGAGAGGATGGATGAGTATTCATCTGAAAGAAATCAAAAATCGAAGTAGAAGTAGTGGGTGGAGTGGATACCTTCAGAATTGGTGTGGATGTTGGTGGTTCCGAAGTAGCAGCAGTGTCTTCTACTTCCTTCTGAACTAGATCCTCTTGAATATCAGTTTGAGTTCTAAATTTTGAATCCTTCTGAGCGACTGGAAAAGGTGACCGTGGTTTGCGAGCCTGCCTCTTGATCTTCTTCTTCGGAGTTTTCACAACTTCAGAAGTGGCATCCTTTGCTTTTCGTTTTCCTCCCCTCTTTGGTTTGTTAACTTCTTCAAGAATCTTGCAGAATTCCTCTGTGATGGGGCGAACTCCAGAAGAGGGCTGCTTGCGATATTCATTCAAAATGGCATGGTCTTGAGGAATCCTTTCCAACATTACTCGAGGAATAGAGCCAACAAAGCTGAATTTGGTTAGATCAGACAACATAAACGAAAAAGTTTGCAAAATCGGAATAGATGTAATAACCGAATCTTCCAACAAAGGGACATGGTAGTGATCAAGAACACGCTTGACAATAACTGACCAAAAACGAGCACATGATATCTCTGTATGACGTGTAGATGAAACCGTGCTCTGAATCAACTGAGTCTATAGAATTGAACCAAAAGCAAAGTTTACTCTGTGGTAGAGGCCATAGATAAATGTGTAGAACAAGCGACTTGCGTTGTCAGAACCAACAACTCTTTCTAAGAAACCCTTCAACAGAAGAGTAAATAAAGCTATCCACATGGGAGGTAGAAAGGTCTTCCTAAACTTTGACAATAATGACAAATCCCCATTGTAACCCATCTGGAAAAACATCTCGATGAGTGCAGAAGTGGTAATCGATTCAGGATCCATGAGCCCTTCAGTGGTAGCAAGCCCTAAAATTCTGCAGAAATGGGATTTAGAAACTAGGGTTTGTGAGAAGCTACCTCAAAGTGAATGACCCCATCCTGTTGACTGTAGGTGGCAGACGAATAGGCTTTAGAGAGATAGACCAAAAGAACATTGTCCGCCATGGTTAGGGCTTGAGACAGTGGCGAACACTTTAGACACTCAAGCATGGATCGTAGGGCTTCATTGTAACGAGACGAATCAAGATCGATAATGAGATTCTGACTTGGCTTAACGTTTAGCATAATCACATATGTGGGTTGATCGATGAAGGAAGTGGTTTCAGTTGATCCGACCATTGTCACTGTGAGGAAGAAGATAAACAGTGTACAGAGAAAAGGGTTTTTGCCTTGGAGGTTTTTGAGAATATAGCGAACGGTGACGGAAAATCAACCTTCAAAACCCATATATACGTCATGAGTGGTGAGAGAAAATCGGCGATTGACGTTCCCATATCCTGGAAAAGTAGCCTGGGAAAGCGTGACAATTGTATTCGTCAAACAGCGTGTAAGTGACATGCGTGATGCCGGGAATTTGAAAAGAACGTGCCTAATTTTGAATCCTTATCTCCAATAAATCGCCTTTGCTGTGTCAATGCTTTCGGAATAATCAGCTAATCAACCATAACTTAGTTTCTGAATAACAATTACCAACAGGGATTAGAACCATACTTTGAAAAATCATAAAGATTTTTGTGCAAGAGTGTGCCAAAAAAAAATAAAACAAATTAAATATGCGGGATTTTGTGATGTCAAAATCAAATTGACATGAAATCAGATGGATCCCGAGCAACGATCTCTTCCTTCGGAGTCAAGAGATACTCGAAAGTGCCTGTGTGGTTTCCCGTTGAATTATGATCATCTATTTGTTAAGAAATAGTTAAAGGCTTCTTCTCGTAGGCTTATGTAGGAGGGTTTAGCTCCAACCAGATTTCGAAACTCAACATAAGTTCGAAAATCTGAATGAAGTACTTGTCTGACTAGTGTAGCCATAAGAACAAGTGTGCTTTGAATATTTTATAAGTGACTAGATAAAAGAGATATCTCAAAGAAAATAAAAAATGGATCTAATTGGGTAGAAATGTCTTGGGACGAGAACATTTCATTAAGATCACTCAAAAAAAAGATGAGATTTCATACAAGTAGTGGTACAAACCAAAAAGGTTGTAATCTTCAATGCATTGGTGAAAATATCTAGAACATATTAGTTGTTCACCGTCAATCAGAAATGGGATTCGGATTTTGGGTTTCACTTAAATCGTGGTGATAACGATTCGAAGATGATGAACACAGATTTTGTGTAACCATAAACCTGAGTGGTAATTTCTGAGAGTCTCAAGAGTTACGATTATGAAAACGAAAGTTGATGGAGAAAATATAGGTTGGTTCCGAAGAAGGTGTACCTCTGATATAAACGAATGACTAAGCAGTCAACTGTTAACTTAGTATGAGAAGAGTAAGGTAGCTCGATGACTTATGTGAATAGATTGTTTGATTGGGAAGAAACAAGTGGGACACTTATCTAGTATATAGATTCGGAATTGTATACGTGCCCCATCTTTCTGAATTGAGGTAACAAGAATGTGTACCTGAGACAAAACAAAGCCTAAAAATAACACATAAAAAATATTTTTAAAGTTTTTGATTTTCTGAAAAAATAAAACAGAAATCAGAATATATTTTTGTAAATTTTTTGGTTTTCTAAAGACAAATGAAAAACAGAAAGTAAGAAAATATTTATGTGAGTTTTGGATTTTCTGAAAAAGAAATAAAAATTCAGAAACATAATTAAATAGTATCTTCCGAATCATTCTGAAGCTCAGAATCAATCAGAAGATATTTGGTGTACAAAAGATACAACTCATTTCGAAACTCTTGATGAACAATACTTTCTGAATCATACTGAAACTCAGAACATTTCGGAACATGAACAGTAATGTCCGATTACGAAAGAGGTTTCGGAACTGAGTCCGCTTCGATCATTCCTAAACCTTGTAGAATTCGATTGTAAGTTGGTTCAGGTAAGGCTTTCGTAAAGATATCCGCTAGTTGATCAAAGGATCTAACAAAATGTACTTCAACGTTTCTATCTTCAACGTGATCCTTAATGAAATGATATCTCAGTGCAATATGTTTCATCTTAGAGTGTTTCACTGGATTATGGCATATCCGAATTGCGATTTCTGAATCACAATATAAAGGAAACATCTTCATATTTATCCTGTAATCTCTATGCTGACTTTGAATCCATACTACTTGATAAGTACATGATGCAGCTGCGATAAACTCAACTTCAGTAGTGGATAAGGAGACGAATGTTTGCTTCTTAGAGTGCCATCTAACTAGTTTGCCATCCAGAAACTGACATCCTCTGGTTGTACTTTTACGATCCAGACCGCATCCACAAAGATCAACATCAGAATATGCTTGCACAAAGAATCCAAAGTTAGAAGGATACCAAATTCCAAGAGATGTCGTTCTCTTGAGGTATCAGAGAATATTCTTCACAACAGTCATATGAGGTTCACATGGATTCGCCTGAAACCTGGCATAATAGCAAACAACAAACATAATATATGGATGACTAGATGTTAGGTACATTAAAGAACCGAACAATTATCGATATAGAGTAATATCAACTGCTGGCTTATCCAAGGCTGGAGTGAGCTTCGTTCCGGACGTCATTGGAACCTTGACCTTTGAATCACCCACCATGCCAAATTTCGCAAGCAAAGTCTTAGTGTAGGCTTCTTGGTTGATGAAAATGCCCTCTCAACTATGTCTAATATTTAAACTAAGGAAAAAATTAATAGGAGCCATTGAGCTCATCTCAAATTTAGTTTCCATCAGTTTTCAGAATTCAACTGTTAATCTAGGATTAGTGGATATGAAAATGATATCCTCAACATAAATTTGGACGATCATTAGATGGTCACCATCTTTCTTGCGAAAGAAGGTTGGGTCGACCGCACCTTGTTTAAATTTGGATTGTTTCAAAAATCGAGTTAGGGTTTCATACCATGCACGAGGTGCTTGTTTTAGACCATACACAACCTTATCCAAAATACAGCAATGATTTGGATATTTTTGATTTAGGAAACCTAGTGGCTGCTCCACATAGACTGTTTCCTCTAGTTCACCATTCGGAAACACACATTTCACGTCCATTTGATAGACTTCGAAATTTTTATGAGCTGCATAAGGAAGGAAAATCCAAACAGATTCCAGCCTTGCAACCAGTGAGAACGTCTCTTCATAGTCTATTCCTTCCTCCTGGTAGTATCCTTTCACAACTAATCGTGCCTTGTTCCAAATACCTTTGCCTTCTTTGTCAAGCTTATTCCGAAATACCTATTTTAATCTGACCACTGATGCATCCTTCGGGGTTGGAATCAATCACCAAACTTTATTACGCTCAAATTCATTGAGTTCTTCGTACATAGCTTGCACCCAATCTGAATTATCAAGAGCAATCTTCACAGTTTTAGGCTCTATCTTGGAAATAAAGGAGTTAAACATGCAAATTTCCATTTTGGAGAATATTGCAGTTTGTTTGTCTTTTTGTTGAGCTCTGGTAAGAATGCCTAAAGATGAATCTCCAATAACTTGACTTTTTGGATGATCTTTAGTCCACTTTGACATAGGTGGATAGTTCAGATCATATGTTGGATTGATTTCTGGAACACTTCCTCAAATTCTGATTGTACATCAGAATCATCATTCGGAATCGGATCCTCCCCTTGGAAATCTGCATAGGATTCTATATTCGGAGTGGAATCATTCCCCCTGAGTGGAATATCAGTGTTGACTCCTGGATCGGAATTATCAGCCTGAACAGGTGTATCGATTGTGGCAGTTGAAGTGGAACCCTCCCCCTGGAATGGAGTATCATGTTGTGGCTGTGGCAGAATTTCAGAAGCCTTTAGAATTGGAGGCTTTATTCCAATATCTTTGGCAACATCATCAATGATTTTCTTCAATTCATCCTCCTTATTGTCCGTAGCCTTCGATTCTGAAGAAATGGCCTTTTCGGTCTCATCAAACAAATTCAAGAATTCCTCATATAGAGTCATAAGAGGAATCGTCTGAGATGGTGTTGATGGAAAGATTTCTTTAGATGGACAATCAACTTTTTGATACTTCTTCAGATAACTATTGTCAAAGGTGACATAATAGGTTTCCTCGATCCTTTTGGATTTCTTGTTTAGAGCCTTATATGCCTTCGAAGTACGAGAGTATCCTAAAAATATTCCTTCGTCTTCTTTCACATCGAATTTGTTCCTATGCTCTTTGGAATTGAATATGAAACACCTGCAACCAAAGACATGAAAGAAATTAACGTTAGATTTTCTATTATTCAGAATCTCATAAGGTGTGATTAAGAATCTTTTGTTTATGAAGGATCGGTTCTATGTGAAACAAGCAATTGCGATAGCGTCAGCCCAGAAGTAGAGTGGAAGATTCGCAAATGATAACATCGTTCTTGCAGCTTCGCAAAGAGAGCGGTTTCTCCTTTCTACGACACCATTCTGTCGTGGAGTGTAGGGCGATGAGAAAATGTGAGCAATTCCTTTTCCAGTCAAGAATTCTTCAAACACTTGGTTTTTGAATTCCGAACCATTGTCACTACATATTTTTCGAACAGACTTTCGTAGTTGAAGCTCGACCTGCTTGATGAAGCCTATCAAATTATGCATTGCTTCGGATTTCTGCTTAAGAAAAAATACCCACGTAAATCTAGAAAAGTCGTCAACAATAACTTGAATGTACTTGTTACCGCCAATGCTTTCAATAGCAGATGGTCCACATAAATCAATATGCATCAATTCAAGTGGTTCAATAATCTTGGTGTTAATTATTAAAGAGTGAATTTTTCTGCTTTGCTTTCTGAGTTCACAAGCAGCGCACATATCTTCTTTATCAAACTTCAGAAGAGGTAAACAACGAACCAAATCACCAATCACTAGCTTATTAATATCCTTAAAGTTCAGATGGGAAAGCCTTCTATGTCATAACCAACTTTCATCAGAAGTTGCTTTCGTAAGCAAGCAAATGGATGGTTTTCCTTTAATCGGTTTCAAGTCATGTGGATACATCTCTCCCTTTCTTTTAGACTTCAGAAGCATTGCCTTCGTTTTCTTTTCAATAATCTTCGAACCTTCATCATCGAATGATACTCTCAGTCTAGTACCAACAACTAACTATGAGACACTTATCAAATTGTGTTGCAGTCCTTCAATGTATGCTACCTTCCGAATAGAGAATTCGCCGTTCGTAATCATTCTGTAACCTTTAATTTCCCCAGTAGCATTATTTCCATACTTTAATCTACCACCATCAGATAGTGATCTATACTCTCTCAATTCTTCCCTTCTTCATGTCATGTGACGTGAACAGCCGTTGTCGATATACCATTCTGAATTGTATTGTTCGTCACGCATAACCTGCAAGAATTAGAGAGATTTAGGAACCCAAACCATCTTGGGTCCTTGTGAGCATTTCTTTTGTACAGAAAAGGTTTTAGTTCTATCAACCCAAAAGGATCTTTTTGTCAAAACATAATTCTTACCTTTTATTATTTTGAAAACTTCCACTTTATCATCACAAAGATTAATTTCAATTGGAGTTATTTTCTGTTGAATAAATTCTTTGTGTGTCTTAGCCATCTTTTTCGCAATCGATTTTCCCTCCTTTTTCAAAGTTGCTTCATCTTCCTTGAGAGTTATCTTTGGTTCTGAAACAATTTTGTCTTTGCCCTTAACATCTTTTGATGTATTGACCGGTTTTGAAGATTGAGTTTTTGGAGAAAAACTTGTTTTTGGTTGTTCAATTGGTTTTGAAACCTTTGATTTTGAAATATGAGGTTTTGAAAAAGGTTTTGCTTGTGGTTTCGGAACTGGAGAAGAATTCGTATTTTGATTTGAATCTCTTTCTGAATTAACAGAACTTTGATTTGAATTCTTATTTTTCAAAAACGCTTTCTTTCTTTCAGATTTTTCCTATATCTAGCATTCAACATTCTTTTCTTAGCAATCAATTCTTTAACTGATTTGTGAATGTTAGCTTTTGGTTTCTCTTTGTTTATAGGCGTTTCCTGCTGTTCGGAAGACGTTTCACTGGGAACATCTTTTGTACCACTGGGTCCATCCTGATCGTAGCGATAGTCAACACGATTCAGTGATTCTGAAACGTATTTCCCTTTGGTTTTCCAAGATGTCATTTCAGAAATACCCTTTGTCTCATCTGCGTTGTCTATTGGGTCGGACCATAAGTATTCATTACATCCATTGGCATTATCATTATTAACCAGGGATGTTAATTTTGAAGTAACAGTTTTGTCCGGTCCTTTTATTACAAACACCTGATTTGGTACAGTTTGAACCTTTGGAAAAATAGTTGCTTTTTCATTTAAAACCTTTGAACTTTTATTTTCAGAAATTCTTACAAATTCAACTGAGTTTTCACAAATTAATTTTCTTTTAGGTTCTTCAAAATTTTGTACAAAAGCTGAACAGTCAACTTCATCCTCTAAAGAAATCTCACTCATTTCGCTTTCATCAAAATCAGAAATATTCTCAGGTTCAAGATTATTTTCCAAATTCAACTTCTTGCATAATAAGTCATACTTTTGCAAGGAATTCGTTTTTATTTCTTACTTTTCCTTTTCATTTAAAATATTTTTCAACATCATTTTGTGTTCTTTGGACTTTATGTATTCTTCTATTTTGTCAAGACCAACACGATAAGCATCAAAAACATTATCAGAAGAAACAATGGATTCGCACTTATAACATTCTGCATCGATTTCATCCTCTTCCAATTCTAGAAAGGGTAAAATCATTTTGTGCAGACCTTTTTCTATTTCACAATCAAGATGCAATTGAGTAATATTGAAATATAAACGCTTAACTATTAAACATAAAATATTTCTTTGTTTCATAAGTGCACGAGTATCTCTCTTAAGGTAAATAACATCATCATTTGATCTGATAAGCTCTAACTCCAAAGCCTCTATTTTTAATCTCCTCTCTTGACTTATAAAGTTTGCCATGTTGAGTTGATCAGTCAGATTAGAATTACTTAGACGAGTTTGTTTTAAACTATCAATGAAATTCGAAATAATATATTTTAAATCGTCTAGTTCAGAATCATACTGAGAGACAGGAATATTAAGATATTTGAGTATAGAATGTACGTTATCAACCACCCGTTCGCATTCTTTCACCTGCTCCGCAACGGTTTTTGCAGCAAAAGAGCTTTCGGAAGGTCGACCACCATCAGTAGCGTATCCCCTATGTTCCGAAGCTCTGTTCTGAACCATCAAACATCTACCTTCATAACTAGGAAATTGTGATTTAGCGACAAAGCACTCTCCATGTGTGGGTTTCTTGACTTCGTCATCCTTAGAGTTTGTAGACCAGACCTCAACACTTCCCTCATCGTCACTGCCTTCTTGTACAATCAACACCGACTTTGCATTCGACACTTTCTTTTTCCTCAGCTTCTCTATCTTCCGAAGATAATAGGCTTCTGTTGGAACCTGAAAGTGAACCGCTAGCAATCCTAAGTCAGGATTTGGAAGCACTTGCATTCTGGAACAAATGGTCCGGAGTGAAATGCGAAGAGTGGTCTGGAATCTTTCCGGACCAGTAAAGAAGAAGATGCGAAGCTAAAGGCATTCCGGAATGTCTCTCATGTCCGGAATGGATGCTGATCCGGAGCAACTCTATTTTGTCTTTGTGCATTTATTTAGTTTGTCTTAGTATTGATGTGACATTTCATAGGACTTAGTCTTTTGTTGTATTTAGACAATCAGAATGTCAGGAACATTTCTATTGTCCAGTCCTATGTAAGTATTCTAGTTAATCTGATGTATCCTTCACTCCTATTTATAGGGGCATTCAATACAAGTCAACTACGGATCTTTCACTCAACTTTTAGCATCTCACTGAGTTTATTTAAAACATTCTTCTTGTTCTTCATTTATTAGCTTTACCTTGATCATTCATTTTCATTCATCATTTAATTACTTGATCATTTGTTGAATATATTATCTAAGACTTGACTGGTCTTTCCAGGCTTAACTTGAACATCTATTAGCAAGCAGACATTGATCTTAAGCATTCACTCAAGGTTTGAGTTCTCAAACCTTGTCCCTGCGCATCAGATCGATCTTGTTCTCACAATTGGTATCAGAGCTTGAGTGGTTGTCCTTTGAATCCATAAGATCAGATTATAGTTGGTTTGAAATTACCTTGGTATTTCAACCATTTCTGTGTTAAGGATAAAAGTTCTTCTATATACCACTTTAGCCTGAAGATATCTTAAACTTCAATGGCTGCTTCTAATCCTCAGCAAATGATTTCAATGCAAATCGCAAATAGTGTGGGTGGCCCTACACGTGCCCTATTGCTAGTTGTGGAAGAATATGATCACTGGAAAGTTAGAATGGAAAGATTTTTACTTGCCAAAGATAAAGGTGAAGAAATCTGGAGATCCGTCAAAGAAGGCCCTCATGTTCCTATAAGAACATTTGTAAGAGATGCAGCTACTCAGCACATGCGAGAAGATGAAACTCGCCCAGCTCCTCTAACTGCAGATGATATCGAGAAGCTGCATGCTGATCACGTTGGTTTATCAGAAATGGTGTTTGGAGTTCCTCCCTCACTCTTCGAGCACATCAAGTTGTGCAAATCAGCCAAAGAGATTTGGGATACTCTTCAGGACCTGATTGAAGGTTTGGAAAATATGAAAAACAAGCGCCTCACCTCAGTTGTCAACGACTTTGATACTTTCACTACCACACCTGGTGAATCAGTGCCCTCAACCTCCAACTGTTACCGAATCTTGGTCAACAACATGACTGCTCATGGGATTGTCCGAACTTCTTTGGAGTACAATCTCAAATTCATAAACAGTCTCGGCAAAGGATGGGGAAATGTAAAATCTTGTCTCCAAAGCAATGGTTCCTTGAAAAAGTTGAAGCTCTATCAACTTTTTGATGAACTTCAAGGACATGAGTCAAATGTTGCTCAAACCATAAGGGAACTCTACGGAGGTCCTCTTGCCCTTGTCAGTTCTTTCGAATCAACCATTCCGAAGTCATCTTCTTCGGATCCCTTTAAGCCTATTGTTCCATATGTTCAAACATCCGCACCCATCTTACCCACATAAATCTATCCTGTTGATGATTCCGAAGCCATGGACTCTGAACTCCGTTTCCAAAAGGAGTTCACTCTACTCTCAAGGAAGTATAAACGTCCTTTCAATCCTTCTTACAAACCATACCAAAACCGATTCCATGCTCCTCACCAGAACAATCCTCAACCATACTCAGCTCCGGAACCTAAACCAACTTCGGAAAATCCTCCTGCATACAAACCAAACATCACTGAAGCAATCTCTACTCCGGAACCCTCTTAGAGTTCCAAATAGGACAAACCAAAAATTGTGTTTCATAAGTGTGCACATGCAAACCATTTTGCTAAAGATTGCATGGGTGATGCTCCGCAGAAACCAAAAATCAAAGATTCAGCTTACTACGTCCGAAGAGCACAAGAGATGGCTAAAAGCGAAAAAGCCTTTGTAACTACGGTTACAAGAGATGTTGAGGTATATTGGTCATCCGGGGATGATGATGATATGGTAACTGGAAGGAACATGTGTTTAATGGCAAGACAAACGGTTGAATGTGGGAAGGATATTGGTCTTCTGGTTCGGAAGATGAAGATGATGTTGCTGAACCTCACTACTGCTACATGGCCACCAATGATCCACCCGGTCGAAGCATCGTTCAGCAGGTAAAATCTATGATCTCTGATAATAATTTTGATTTGTCTCTTTGTGAACCTTATCTGACCCAAATCCAAACCGATATGAGCACCATTTATAAAGCCTATGAGTCTGCCATAGAAGCCAGTGAGAAAAAGGACTGTGAACTAAATCGTCTTAGGTTACGTTTTGAGGATAAAAAATTGAAAATCGAGTCTTTAGAGCATGAGCTTGTAATGTCAAACGATGAATGTGTCATTTTGAAAGATAAATGTGAAATCACCTATTCTGAACAAAATGTTTTAATTTCTGATAACAAACGTCTCAATGCAAAGATAGATGCTTTGCATAATTCTGTAGACATGCTTGAAGCGGACATTCGGATGACTCATAATTTTCGTCATCCATGGTCTAAAGTACCTGATCTCGGAAGCGAGTTTCCGAAACCAATTGTTAGTCCCCTGAAGGAATTGCAAATTTTGACATTCATGGGAGAGGTTCCGAACATCAAACATTCGGACACCCCTGTTTCTCCCTTGTCTCCACTTCCTGAGACTACAGACCATTTTGAGTCCCTAATTCCTGAGTTCAAACCAATTGTTGTCAAGTGTCCTGATTCCACGCCACTTCCGCCTCTTATAAACCTGGACCTGAATCAAACCACAGATTTTCATCACAGTCTTACAAATTGCATAGATTATGTTCCTAGAAGTAATCATGTGAACAATTGTGTGATTGAAGAAATCATTCTGGTGACAACTGAAACTACTACCCCTGAGTTTATATGGGCATCTTTAGATGATAAAGTTAAAGTCTCAAGCTGTGTGTCCTCTGATTCTTGCGAATCAGATTCCTTAGTCGTCTCAAAAACTAAGTTTGTTCCCATTGATCCTGAGTTTAGGAATCCATCCGTAGGACAAACCTCAAAATCCTCGTCTCATCCTAAGAGAAAACCAATGCTGAATAGGAAGGATATTGTAGATCCCAAAGTAGAAGCTTGAAATGCACATAAAAAGGAAGTTAAGGCTAGACAAAAATTCCAGGCTCATTGCAAACTCCAAACCAAGTTTATCCCGGAATTCTCATGCATCAACCCATAATCAAAACTCCTTTGTTCCCACTAAGATCCTTAAAAGACCTTCTGAATCTCCTAGTTGTGTAGAACCCAAGAAAGTAGATAGTTCTACTCAGCCTAAATCTCGTGTGAATGCCACGACAGTCCAAAACACTTCTCTTCGGACTGTTTCATCTGTTTATATTGCAAAATCTGATGGCATAATTTTTAAACCCAATCTTTCAAAAACCAATGTGTCATCAAGCAAATCAACAAATGCAAAGAAAACATCTTTTTCAAAATCTTCAAAGAAAAATCTTGTGTGGAAAGTCAAAACTCCCATTGATGAAACAACAATTCCGGAGGTTACAAATGTTACCAACACTCCGGAAGTCAAAGGTCCGAAGAAGACTGTTCGGAACCTTCAAGTCATTGAATATGACTACTGGATAGATGAAAAGACATTAGCCTTCTGTCTGTTTCCAAAGAATTCAAAGAATACCACCCAGAAACACAAAGTTGTTCCTAAGTCACAATCAAAGTCCAAAGCCCGTGCCTACGTCCCAAAGTCTAATTCAGAGCCTAAAAACTCCATTACTCACTAATTTTGCAGGCACTTTGTGCTTCGGAGCAAGAAACAATATGGTATATTGATAGTGCTTCCTCCATGCACATGACGGGGCAGAAAGATTTTATGTGAGATCTAAAGCTTTCTCCAAACGCTGGTTACGTGACATATGGCAACAACTCCAACTCTCAAATACGTGGTTATAGGATCCTCACCAACGGAAACTTCTCTATCTCACATGTGGCTTATGTAGCTGATCTAAAACATAATTTGATAAGTGTTGCTCAGCTCACTGATTCAAATCGACGTGTGGAATTTTGCAAAAAGTACAGCTACATAATAACTGAAGACCGGAAAGAGTGTTTAATCAAGTCACTTCGCAACAAGAACATGTACCCGCTCGACATCAACATGATTGTTGGTAAACCATAACTCTGCCTTCTCACCAAAGTTGTTCCTGATGTCTGCTGGTTATGGCATCGAAGGCTCGCTTATCTAAACTTTTGATACATGAATGATCTTGTATCTGGCGAAATGGTGAGAGGTTTACCTCTTCTCAAATTCGAAAATGATCACTTGTGTGTTGCTTGTGAGTGTGGTAAGCAATCGAAGAAGGGTCATCCTGTTATCATCGAAAATTCTATTTCGGAACCATTGGAGCTTCTACACATTGATCTTTGTGGACCATCCACTATAGAAAGTCTTCATCATAAGAAATACATTCTTGTGATTGTTGATGATTTTACAAGGTTCACTTGGGTCTTCTTCCTAAGGCTGAAATCTGAAACAGCCTCAGAGCTCATAAATTTTATCAAAGGCATAGAAGTTCTTATCAAACTCCCAATTAGAAGAATCTGAAGTGATAATTAATCGGAATTCACCAATTCCACCATTGAGAAATTTCTCACTGAAAAAGGAATCGACCACAATTTCTCCGCTCCTTATACTCCACAACAAAACGGTGTAGTCGAAAGACGCAATAGAACTTTCGTTGAAGCTGCTGGATCCATGCTAAACTTCGCAAATCTACCCCTCTATCTTTAGGCTGAAGCCATATCCACTGCCTACTTCACTCAAAATCAGAGTATCATCAATCGACGCCTCAACATGACACCGTACGAACCAATGAATGGTCGGAAGCCAAAAATCTCGTTTTTGCATGTTTTCGGATGCAGGTGCTTCATCAAGAACAACCGTGATCAGCTTACCAAGTTCCAACCTAAAGCTGATGAAGCCATCTTCCTTGGGTACTCCTCAAAATCGAAAGCTTACAGAGTTCTTAACCGGAGAACTCTTGTTCTGGAAGAAAGCTTTGACATTACTTTCGATGACAACTTCGTTCGGAATTCTGGCCCAACTCACATTACAACTCACATTATGGAGTCCGATGCTCCTCCGCCAGGATGTCCGAACCCCCAAACAATTCTTGAAGTTGACTTTGAAACTCTCTTTGGTCCTTCTGAAACCGTTCTTGATTCGGAATCTCGATCAAGACCAACTCTCATTCCAATCCCTACTTCGAAAGCCCCTGTCTCGCATAACGTCTCCGGTCCGATCCCAAGCCTCCCTCCATTTGATTATGAACCATTTCAACCTTCTCAGGTTGAGGGGGAGAATGCTCATCCCTCTCTTGAATCAAATGTGGATGGCTTCCAAGATGCAGCTGCTGATTTCGATGATTCCAATCCTTTCAACATTGATGAAAATGAAAACTTATTTGAGTTCCCTTCTGATGATGATGTCAATCTCTCTGGTTCATAAGTTCAGGGGGAGCATCATCCTCACATTCAAACCATTCAGGGGGGAGCAAATGAACTCCACTGTTGATATCCAATCGACGGCTGCACAAGAACTCCCAAGATTACATGTTTGGACAAAGTATCATCTTCCGAACCACGTAATCAGAAACCCCAATGCTGGTGTACAAACTCGTTTGGCTACAAGTATCCAAAATGAATGCCATTTATCAGCATTTATATCCATGGTTGAACCCAAATCCATTAAGGACGCATTAGAGCATGCTGATTGGATTACAACCATGCAAGAAGAATTGGCAGAATTTGACCGAAATGAAGTTTGGACTCTCGTGCCTCCTCCTCAGAATCATCCCATTGTCGGTACAAGATGGGTATTTCGCAACAAGCTAGATGACGTAGGAGTTATTATTCGAAATAAAGCTAGATTGGTGGCAAAAGGATTTATACAGATTGAAGGGATTGACTACGATGAGACCTTTGCCCCTGTTGCATGTCTTGAAGCCGTCAGAATCTTTCTTGCTTATACTGCTCACAAAGGCTTCAAAGTTTACCAAATGGATGTTAAGAGTGTTTTTCTTAACGGTGAACTTGACACTAAAGTGTACCTTCAACATCCCCCCAGTTTTATTAATCTCTTCTTTCCGAACTACTGCTACAAACTCCGGAAGGCTGTCTACGGACTCAAGCAGGCTCCTTAGGCATGGTACGAGACCCTCACTGGTTTTCTCAAACGCTCCGGTTTCCAAAGAGGAATTCTAGATCCTACCCTATTCTGAAGATCAAATGGAAAGCATCTCATGTTGGTACAAATTTATGTGGACGACATCATTTTTAGATCTACGGATTCATCTATGGTTGCTGACTTTGCTAAACTTATGATCATTCGATTCCAAATGAGCATGAATAGGGAGTTAAGCTTCTTTCTTGGACTTCAAGTCAAACAGACTAACAGAGGAATCTTCATTCACCAAGAGAAGTACATTTCGGAACTCCTCAAGAAATATTCAATGGACACCTGTGCCTCAGCCAAGGTACCAATGGGCTTCAGACACAAGATCTTTGCCGACCCTTCAGGTGTTTCTGTTGATGAAAAGAAATACCGCGGAATGATTGATCCCTGCTCTATCTCACAGCAAGTCGTCCGGATATCATGTTTTCAACATGCTTATGTGCCAGATTTCAAGTCAACCCAAAGATGTCTCATCTCTTGGCTGTAAAACAAATCTTCCGATACCTTAAAGGTACAAAGAGTCTCGGAATCTGGTACCCAGCAAATGAGAGCTTCGTACTTCAAGACTATTCAGATTCAAACTATGGTGGTCTTCAACTTGATAGAAAAAGCACTTCAGGTGGATGTCAATTCTTAGGTGGTCGTTTGGTCAGTTGGTCATCCAAGAAACAAAACTGCAGTGCACTCTCTACAGCTGAAGCTGAATACATCGTTGCTGCCAGCTGTACATCTCAGGTTCTGTGGATGAAATCTCAACTCTTGGATTATGGTTACCGCTTTCAACGCATTCCTATCTATTGTGACTCTCAAAGTGCCATTGCGATTTCCCACAATCCAATTCAGCACTCAATGAGTAAGCACATTGATATAAGGTACCATTTCATAAAAGATCATGTTCTAAATGGTAACATTGAACTCATTTTTGTTCCATCTGACGATGAGATTGCTAATTTCTTTACCAAGGCATTAGACGAAACCAAATTCAACGGTTTTCTGAGCAAAATGGGTATGATGATACCAGATCCTCAGTTTTTTCAAGAGACTTGTTCTCTTTGATAGACGTATTCGAAAGAAAATTAGTTCTGATCTAAAATTTTCATCTCGGAACTACTTTCTCTCTAAATACATAGGATCATTTTACTTGTCTTTATTTCTGACCATCACTTGAGTTTTAAGCTGTACAGTTCGTCCTGATTGTTTGCTATTTAAAGTCCACATTGTCTTAGTGCTCAAATTTTCATCTCGGAATATACTTCATATTGGCATCCCGGAATTCCACTCTTGAAAAGGTATTGCATTCTACACTTTGGAATTTCAAAATTCACTCCGGAAGATTTCTCAAATCTCTCCCCGGAATACTTTACAAATCTTGCTCCGTAATTTTATTTAAAATCTCACTCCGGAATGCTTTCCCAATCATGTTCCGGAAACTCTTTCAAATTCACTCTGGAAATTCTTGAATTTCTATTCCGGAATTTTTGCTCCGGAATCACCAACCTTTTCAAATCAAACTGAATTTCTGTTCCGGAATCGAACATCTTTTTTTCGAAATGACACTAAATTTTTGACTCCGGAATCGAAACTCTTTCCGGATTATTTCTCATTCCGGACCTCTTTTCAAAACAAGCATGTTCCAGAACACAACTCCTTATCCTCCGGATCATACTCTGTCCGGAACCGCTCATCCGGAATTCCAGAGGATAATAAGGTGAAACGTTTTTGTTTCAACAGTTACTTTTCTTGAAGATCCTACCCTATCTTCCTCGATTTTCGTGACACGATTGTACGACCCCATAAAGTAGCCATCGAATCGCCGGTTTGGGTTTTCCATTTTTAGCTACAAACAACCTCACCTTTCACCTCCCAGGTCAACTCAGCCCCCTAAACCATTTTCTCATTTAATGCAACCCGTTTCACCTTCGGATCCTCATCATTACCCTACTAACCCGGCCCACTTCCCTTACCTATAAATACCAATCAATACCCCCTTTTACCTCTTTACGCGCCCAATACTCCTTCAAATTCTTTAATTTCTCTCTGAGTTCTTCGTGTTCATCAAGCTCTCATGACTCTGCAACAATGGCTTCCCCTCCTTCCCCACCAAAAACTGCTCCACCCGCTTCAACTCCCAAGAAATCTATTGCGAATAAGAAACGATCAAAGGGTTCATCTTCATCAACCTCCCCTGAACCGTTTCTAAGGGACACTACACAATTCTTTTCCATAAACCATGAATATTACGATGAATCGGTTCGTGTTATGGTGGAGTTCATCGCAAATCATCCCATCTCCATCCATCTCACTAAAATTCATGAACCACCTCTTCCTCTTCATCATCTCCACAAAGATTTCACCAGAATCAAAGAAATCGACGGTGTATTGGAGACGCAAATCATTGGAAATCGAATCGTTCCCATCTACAAATCCACTTTTCTCAAGGCAATCGGTGTTAAACCAAACCCCAAAGGATTCACAGTCCAAGAACCAACCACTAAAGAGTTTCAGACCTTTCTGAATCACATTGGCTACAATCAAGATTACATATCCAAAAACTTCAAGAAATCAGTCATCTCAGGACTACGGACGGTGCTGACGCACTTTATCATTCGAGGGTTATCCGGCAAGCACGGAGGAACTGATACACTTAGCAAGGACTGGCTTCATGTTGTCTACAGCATTTACTCCGGACGTGACAACGCGACTGATCTTCCGGAGGTCCTATGGCAAGATTTCTGCAAGTTTACCATCAAGAGGAAGGACAACGAAATTTCGAGCCCTAGATTTTAGGCACTGACGATTCAACAAATCTTCAACGAGCTTTCCGAACCAATTACGGTCTCCACAATTCCTCTGGAGGTATGTGTTTCCTTAAAAGTTGTCAAGGCCTATAGAATTCCAGACCAATCCTCTTTTGGTCCGGTTAGACGACTTCCGGACCACATGTTGGCCTTAATCCCTTCCGATTCCATTTATCTGAAACAACACTTAGAGACTTCAGTTGTGTTTGACCCAACACAACCTGCCCCAGTCTCAGTTGAGCCCACTTCGGAAGAGGCCAATCCTAACACGTCCGGACCTAAGGCTAAGAAATCTGCCAAACGAAAGAGTTCTCCCACCAAGCCAAAGCCTAAAAAGAGAACCAAAGTGAGCTCTTCCTCTCCAAAGGAAGATGCTCATGACATTCAGGCTGACGCTGGCCGTCCGAACACCCCTCCTGCCCACTCATCTGAGGTACCCCTCAATGTTTCAACATCACCTGCACACACACAAGGGGAGTCTCCACATAATCCACCCTCACCTTCTCAAAAAGGTGATGTTGGTGTTGATAATAGTTCCTTGAAGCCCCCTGGGACACACCCACGAGTCTTATTTGATATCCCTATCGTTTCTCACACAAGCACAAACTTCGAAACCCCTATTCCGGACCCTAAGCACTCCAGAGCTGGAGCAGTCCCTCCGACTCCGGATGCCCCAACTGGTCTGATACCCGGAAGGTGTACAGGACGACCAGGTGCTAACGATCCTCAATCGGAAGATTATGTTAACAGGGCTATTTCGAGACATTCGGATCTGACTAGAGCTCAAGTGGAGGCCACTCTCACTTCAATCTACAACAGAGCTCATCAAAGCAATCTTCCGTATGTTCCTCCTATAGATGATGATGCCAATCGGGAACTTGCTTCGGAACAACCTCCCATCACCACTCACACCAACGTATTCCGAACTGATTCTGATGAAGAAATCTCCGAAGAGTTTATGATAACTTATTAAGGCAATTCTGTTTCGGACCCCAACTTCATGTCATCCATCCGCTTTCAATCCAAGGCCATCAACTTCCAAGTCTGCTTTTGACTTCGGATCATCTTCTTCAACCACTCCGGATGGTGAACCCAGCTCCAAACTACATGAAGATGATGCTATCACCAAACCTGGTCCCTCCACACATACTTCATCACATCAAGCTCCTCCGCAACACTCAGATTCTGACTCAGAATCCTCTGCTGGTGATCGCATTGACCCTTTTGCTCTCCTTGACATTCAAACCAATGTGTCAGATACGATGAAGAAGGTCTCTTCAATCGAAACATCCGTAACAGAGCTCAACACAAAGCTGGATCAAAAGGTTTCCGGACTAGATTCTAAACTTGATGTCATCCTTCAGTCTCTCTCACAACAGTCCGGACCTTCAGTTGCAGAACGAGAAGCCCAACTGGATCAACTGATCTCTCTCCGGCTCAAGCACTCCATCGAGGAAGTTGAATCTAAATATGATGTCATGGTTGACCACTATCTCGACATAATCACCTCTATGCTCAAAGTCCATGATGACTTGGTGTCTGCTACAAACGATCTCATCAAGAAGACCCACATTCGTCATGAGAAACAAGTCCAAAGGCTGGAGAAGGAGATCAAGAAGAAGGATGAAATGAACCTGATCATTCAACAAGTCCTCATCAAGCTTCTTCTCTCCACTTGGAACATCATTGATGTTCCGAATCGGAAGTTTGATGAGATGATAGCTATTCTTAGTCATTTGTTTGATCACCTTGCTGCTCAAGCCCCCACTTCTGAAGCATACGATACCCTCACTCTTCAACTCAACACGGGCCTTCAGAAAGTCTTCTCTAAATTTGACGATCTAAAGGATGCTCTAGTACTTGCACCGGTTCCAAGATCCACCGATGCAAGAGGGGGAGAAGGTCCAAGTCAACCGTGGAAACCTGCCTCGGAGTTCACACTCCGAGATGAAGACTTGAATTCTGACGATGAAGTCCAGGAATGTGTCCGGACTTCTAGGAATTTCCTATGATGATGAAGAAGACATTGACAAAGAAAAATATGTCACCAACGGAATTCTAGGCCTTGAAGCTCCAAAGAAAATATTTCCAAAGGTGCTGACTTTGGAAGAGAAGAGAATATGGTCCGCAACCTCTTGGCCATCCTCTTTACCAAATGCTCTTCAAAAGGCCATTCAAATAGCCAAGGCCAAATCTCTCCTCACAGCTGAAGCCTTCCGAACCACTCCTTTTATGCTCCCACCTATTCCGGCTCCAAAAATTGCTCCAATAGACCAGGGCTGTCCACTCCGGATCCCTGATGACATTCCGAAAGATACTCTTCCGAATCCCACTACGGAATTTGTGGTGGATGAAAACATGAAGCTCGCCATGGAGGCTCTAAAAAGAAACAAAGGAAAAATGCCAATGACTGCTGAACAAAAAGCCTTCCACTCCGGACCTCCTCTCAAGCAAAAACAAGGATGGTCTCAGGAGGAAATCAACAAGGCATTAGAGGACAGCATCCGGATCCAAGCTCTTAAGGATAATCCTGATCAGATGCATGGCATCTCTCCTCTTTGCCATGAAGGCATTCTCCAGGATCACGAAATCGTTCCGTGTATGGACTACGGTGTTCCTACCAACGATTCTGAATAGCTCGATCTTCCTCTCTCTCCATACAGCAAGTATTACATCAAGTTTGCTCCTCTTCACCCAAATGATGATCCGAAAGTGATCCTCCGAACTGAAAGAGAAAGGCTTGAGACATTCTACTCCAAGAATGCTCAACCGCTTAAGGAAGTATGGACTAGAAATAGAATCACCAAAGTCCATGGATTTGCAAGAAAAATCCTAGTGAAATTCGAACTCAACTGCCCACTATTTCGATTTCACGTCTTCCGAAACAAGCCTAACTACCGAACCTTTTTCTGATGCGGACTTCCCTTCCATGAATCCGAACGAAATTCTGACTCTTGATGGTTACTTTTGAGGAATGCAAAACAATGATATCGGCATGGGTGCCTTCCATGCTACTCTAAGCTTCCTCAAAGATTACGTCGCGAAATTTTGCAGATGCGACTATGAGTTGGCTCATCTCTACGAAACTGAAGACTACGTTGCGAAGATCACCTATGTTCTTCCGGAAGCTGATCTGCTTGAAGATGGTCCAATTGATGACCCGGTTCTAGGGTTTGTCTACACAACCAAGAAGACAAAACAATCAGTACTTTTTCCGTGTCCTTGACAAACACCTAGTCCCGACCAAAGCACTCCGGAAGTTCATCTCTCGTGCATCAACATCTAAAGCTCCGGAACAGGTCAAAGTAAAGTTTGTAAGTCAACTGACCTGGTACATTGAAGTCAGAGAATGGATGTTCCGAGCTTACTCCTTCATCAAGGAAGAAGCAATGTAATTGGATGGATTGCTAAGTTCACTTAGGGGGAGATTGTTGGAACCTGAAAGTGAACCTCTAGCAATCCTAAGTCAGGATTCGGAAGTACTTGCATTCCGGAACAAATGGTCTGGAGTGAAATGTGAAGAGTGATTCGGAATTTGTCTAGACCATGAAAGAAGAAGATGCGAAGCTGAAGGCATTCCGGAATGTCTCTCATGTCCGGAATGGATGCTGATCCGGAGCAACTCTATTTTGTCTTTGTGCATTTATTTAGTTTGTCTTAGTATTGATGTGATATTTCATAGGACTTAGTCTTTTGTTGTATTTAGACAATCAGAATGTCAGGAACATTCCTATTGTCCAGTCCTATGTAAGTATTCTAGTTAATCCGTTGTATCCTTCACTCCTATTTATAGGAGCATTCAATACAAGTCAACTACGGATCTTTCACTCAACTTTTGGCATCTCACTGAGTTTATTTAAAACATTCTTCTTGTTCTTCATTTATTAGCTTTACCTTGATCATTCATTCTCATTCCTCATTTAATTACTTGATCATTTGTTGAATATATTATCTAAGATGTGACTGGTCTTTCCAGGCTTGACTTGAACATCTATTAGCAAGAAGACATTGATCTTAAGCATTCACTCAAGGTTTGAGTTCTCAAACCTTGTCCTTGCGCATCAGATCGATCTTGTTCTCACAGCTTCATCCTTCTCAGATTCTTCCTTCTCATTTCTTTTCCTCAACATACACCCTTTAGCAAAAGGATTCTTGCGATGACATTAGTTGCAATCATAGCCTGAATCGCCCAACAGTTTCTTTTCATTCTTCTCGTCTTCATTACCTGAGTTCTTGAAACTTACATCTTTGGGTTTTTCTGAACTGTAGCTGCCCTGCTTGTTTTTGTTTCTGAATCTAGAGTAGTTCTTCTTAAAGAAATTTTTCGGATTAGACACCATAAGAGCATACTCTTCTTTTTAAACTTCGGTTTCTGAAAGATCTGATTCGGAATCTTCATCAGCAACCTTCTTTCCCATTGCAACCAAAGCAAGGGATCCAATACTTGAAACAGGCTTCGCATCCTTTGTCACTTCATCTTCGTGAGAACTTAGAATTCCCACTAGTTTGGCTAAAGTGTAGCTTTTGAACTGTTCATGTGCCTTGACCGTGGAAACAACAACATTCAATTCAGATCTCAGCCCATTCATAAACGTGACCTTTTGTTCAATGATTTCACGCTTGAGATTATTTTTTAGCATTCTGCTTAACTGATGATTAAATCGATTGAACTTCTGATCTAGGTTTTCATCGGATTTTTGTACAAACGCTCCAAATTTCGATATTAGCAAAGTTTGCACAGAGTGTTCCAGATCAACATCTTTCGAATAGAGTTCCTTCAACCTATCTCATATTTCTTTTACAGAATTACATGCGCTCACGAGACAGAACGTATCTGGAGGAAGAGTGAATCGAATAATCCTCATAGCCTTTACATTAGCCATAAGCCTATTCTTTTCATCTTGTGCAACGTCCTTATGTTCAAGAAGGAGTTTATTATTGTCACACCCACAAACCGGAACGGCAGAAACGTTCGGGGGCAGAGGACGTCATGTACAATATCACAACAATTGCATAATAGTAATCAAAGTACAACAACTATGACATTGATAAAGTATAGTTTTACATTTGTGTTCAAATCAATGTATATTTGACACCAATATGTATAGTAAAAGTTAAAATACATGATTCTATGAAGCTCCGTCTTCTCAAAACTTGTGGATACCTGTTTACTGATTTCCTGAGAATACAAGTAGTTTTGAAAAGAGTGTCAACAATTAAGTTGCTGAGTTCATAAGCATGTTTGTAATTGAAATCAGTAGTTTGTTCCTTGAAAATGTAAGTATGTTTTTCCCAGAAAATCCTATATTTTATGTTGTAATGTATTGTCATCGAAACGTGTAAATGTTATTGTGCTCTGAAATAGTATAATGTAGTTTTAATTCAGATGAAACCATGAAAAAGTATATTTTCTCTATACTAGCATAGTATTATGTATTTATACTTGTATGAAAACTGTATAATTGTAAATTCCTGGATTCACTAGCTATACTTGTAAAATATTGTATTATCGTTTTATTATTTAATAAAACTATGTGAAGTTTTTTACTTATTCATACACTAATCGTATTGTTCAATACCAAATTCTGAGTTATTATAACCATGCCTGATGACCTAAGATGGCCTGAACACGACGTTCTTTAGGCGTCGAAATCGGTACGACATTTGTCACCTCAGGCCTGCCGGCCTAGCTGTTGCAAGCAGCTCAGGTGCGGAATTTTCAGTCCCGTATAGATCTATACACAAGTGTCATGCTCTCCCTCCAGTTATAATTTCAAGACTTGGTTGGTACTTAGATAAGTATGTGAAGCGTGTCTCACAAATGATATATTGACGATTACGTGTAGAATAATGAAAAGTTATTTTGTAATGAACAAACTATAAGTATATCTCATGAACTATATTTATTGTAGTTTATATGTTTGTTTTGTGTAATGTATTCTGAATATGTAATGTAGTGCATATGATCCATAAACTATACCAATTATAGTTTATATATTTGTTTTGTATTGTCATCTGAACTTTGAAAAGCAACATGTAAGTTCCATAAACTATACCTATTATAGTTTATATGTTTCTGTTTTACTGAAATGAAAACCTTTGTATTGTTAATAATTCGGTAAGATTAAATCGAAAAATTTGTGATACGGTTGTCCCGTGAATTTCAACATTTATACCCGAATGGTATTAAAATAGTTTGTAAAAAAATATATTTGTGTTTAACAAGTTAAAAATGATTTTATACTTATATAAATATAATATTTATATAATTATGATTAAATAGACACTCAAATAAATAATTCTACCCCAAGTCCACAACCAAACAAGGAACAGGAAATGGAGTCAAATTATAAATTCTAAGCCTGTTGAACCCTAATTATATAATATATATATATATATATATATATATATATATATATATATATATATATATATATATATATATATATATAATTTTAATAACGGAAACAATTAATAAATATTGAAAACATTTAGATATTAACACAAATTTCTTGTGTTACACTTGTATTCCCCCCCCCCCCTAAAACAGTGAAAAATCATGAAAACGTAGGGGTATGAACTCACCTTGTATGTGATAGCGGTTTTGTTAACGGAATAGAAACGGTAACTTCAATTTGGAACACGAAATGATGGCTGTATCCTAACATTTTTAAACACATAATAACGGGTATAAATTAGATAATCTAATAGTTTAATGTGTTATATAACACTAGTTTTATGAATAAAACTTACCAAAGTTTGTAACTAATTTGATGTGAAGATCTTGGAATGGAAGGAATTTAGCTAATATTGAGAGAAATGAAGGTAATTTCGTATATTGGAAGTGTAAAAGTGGAGAATGATCCCTTTTTGGTTGCTTAAGTATAAAGGAAAAAAAAGGAGTCGGTTTGGGGTTTTCGGCCGAGAAGTCGAGAACTCTACCCGAGGAAAGGAGATTTCGGCCGAGAAAAGAGTTTGCGGTGCGAGGGGTGTTTGCAGTCTTAGGGGTGTTTGCGGTACGAATGACGTTTGCGGTCGAGAACTCGTTTTCGGTCCGAGGGTGGGTCCCTATGCGAGATTTCTCGGATTTTGGTGTATTTGATTTCTTTACCAAAAATACAAAATAAAGTTATTTCCCATATATTAAATCAAATATTATTTTTAAATATTTGACTTTTATTTAACAAGTTTGACTTTTATTGACATTGGTTGACTTTTGTTGACTATTACAGACTTGAAAACAACGGGTTGTTACAATATCCCCCCATTAGAGGGAATTTCATCCCGAAATTGTTTCTAAAGTGGTATTCATGAACTAGGGAAAAGATGTGGATACTTTTGTTTCATTTGGTCTTCCCATTCCCAGGTCCCCGCATGGCATTCCACCGAACCTTCACTATTGTTATACGGCTTTGTTTTGTTCTTTTGATTTCCCTATCCATGACTTCCACCGGTTCTTCTACGAAGTGTATACTCTCGTTTAACTCGATTTCATCGAGTGGGATTACAAGAGTCTCGTCAGACAGACACTTCTTGAGATTAGAGACGTGAAAAGTGGGATGAATGTTACTGAGTTCATGCGGTAGTTTGAGTTTATAAGCAACCAGACCAATTCTAGAAAGAATCTCAAATGGTCCGATATACCTTGGATTTTGCGTTCCACATTTACCAAAACGTATCATTCCTTTCCAAGGTGACACCTTTAACAGGACACGGTCACCAACCTGGAATTCCATGGGTTTTCGACGTTTATGCGCATAAATCTTTTCTCTGTCTCTAGAAGCTTTCAATCGTTCCCGGATTTGGACAATCTTTTCTGTTGTTTCTCAAATGATCTCGGGACCGATTAGAGTACTGTCGGGTACTTGGTTCTTGGCTAGTTGCGTGTCACCCACTTCAGCCCAGCACAGAGGAAATCTGCACTTACGACCATAGAGGGCTTCAAAGGGAGCAACTTTGATGCTAGTGTGATAGTTATTGTTGTACGAGAATTCAACTAGTGGTAAATGGGTATCCTAAGCTTTACCAAAATCTATCACACAGACCCTTAACATGTCTTCCAGCGTTTATATAGTTCTCTCGCTTTGCCCATCAGTCTGAGGATGGTACGTTGTACTCATGTCAAGATTTGTTCCCAAGGACTTTTGCAGTGATTGCCAAAACCGCGAGGTAAATCTACTATCTCAGTCAGAAATAATGGATATTGGCACACCATGCAATCGTACTATCTCTTTAATGTACGTCCTTGTTAACTTCTCCACTTTGTCAGTTTCTTTTATTAGCAGGAAGTGTGCAGATTTGGTTAATCTGTCGACGATTACCCAAATGGTGTCATGACCACCCGTTGTCTTGGGTAACTTGGTTATGAAATCCATTGTAATCCGCTCCCACTTCCACTCAGGTATTTTTGGTTGTTGTAGTAAACCTGAGGGCTTTTGGTATTCTACATTGACTTTGGCGCAAGTTAGGCACTTGCCCACATAGGTAGCAATTTCAGCTTTCATGTTTGGCCACCAATAGAGTTTCTTGAGGTCCAGATACATCTGGTCTGAACCTGGATGAACGGAGTATCGAGTTTAATGGGCTTCGTTCATGACAACATCTCTATAGCCACCAAACTTCGGTGTCCAGATCTGATTCATGAGATAACAAACTCCGTCACCCTTGATTTCCAAGTTCTTTTCCATTCCTCTTAAAGCTTCACCTGTTACGTTCTCGGGTTTTAAGGCTTCCAGCTGAGCCTCTTTAATCTGAATGGACAGGTGCGAATGGATTTTCATAGTTAGAGACTTTACTCGGCGGCCCGAGTACTCTTTACGACTAAGGGCATCTACTACTACATTGGCTTTGTCGGGATGATAGCGAATATCGTATTCGTAATCATTGAGTAGCTCTACCCATCTTCGTTGCCTCATGTTCAGTTCTTTTTTATCGAAGGTGTGCTGGAGACTTTTGTGATCCGTAAAGACTGTGCATTTCGTACCATACAGGTAATGTCTCCAGATCTTTAGAGCGAAAACCACTGCCCCCAGTTCAAGGTCGTGTGCAGTATAGTTGACTTCGTGGTTCTTAAGTTGTCTCGAGGCGTAAGATATGACTTTTCCTCACTGCATAATAACGCAACCTAGCCCTTGCTTGGACACATCGCAGTAAACTACAAAATCTTCTGTCCCTTCTGGAAGGGACAAGATCGGTGTGCTGCAAAGGGCTCGCTTTAGTTTCTGGAAAGCAGTTTCTTGTTTCTCTTACCAACTGAAGGTTACACCCTTTTAAGTCAGGGTGGTGAGTGGATTCACGATCTTTGAGAAGTTTTGGATGAACCTTCTGTAGTAGCCAGCGAGACCTAGGAATTGACGAATCTCTGTCGGGGTTTGTGGGGTCACCTAGTTTTCGATAGCCTTGATCTTGGAGGGATCAACATGTATCCCTTCCTTGTTGAATACATGACCCAAGAAATCTACCTTCCGGATCCAGAATTCGCACTTTGAGAACTTCGCGTACAATTTCTCTGCCCTTAAGGTTTCCAAGACTTGTCATAAGTGTTGGTTGTGTTCTTCCTTACTTCTAGAATAGACTAGTATATCGTCGATGAAAAAAATAACGAGCTTGTCTAAGTAAGGTCGACACACACGGTTTATCAGGTCCATGAACACTGTGGGCGTATTCGTTAGACCAAGGGGCATCACTACAAATTCATAGTGACCGTAGCGAGTTCTAAAGGCAGTCTTTGGAATATCGGCCTCCTGGACTCGTAGCTGATGGTACCCTGATCTTAGGTCAATCTTGGAGAAGAAGCTGTCTCCTTGAAGTTGATCGAAGAGGTCGTCTATTCGTCGTCGATTCGGAATTCGACTTAGCGTTCATGAGGAACTCCTGAGAGATCTTCGGGGAATACATCAGGGAAATCACAAACTTCAGGGATATCCTTGATGATTTTCACTTCTTGTGTCTTGTCAACCACGTGAGCTAAGAAGGAATAGTAATCCTTGCGAAGATACTTCTGAGCCTTGATGCAATAAATTATTTGAAGATTCGTACCGGGTTTGTCGCCATAGATAACGAGAGATTCGTTACTTGGCAGATTAAGACGAATGGCTTTTTTATAACATAGGATATCAGCATAGTGAAGACTTAACCAATCTATGCCGATGATAATGTCAAAGCTTTTAATTGCGATCGGCATAAGGTCAATTTGGAAGGAATGGTTGTTTAGAGTAAGTGTGCATCCTATGTATATGTCGTTTGTACTCTCGGTCTTTCTATTTGCCATCTCTATGGTAAATGTGTCTTTTAATGTTTGGGGATTTTGTTTTAGTAGATGTTTGAATTTATGGCTCACTAAGCTTTTCTTCGCACCACTATAAAAAAGAATGCATGTGTAAGAATTGTTGAGAAGAAACGTACCGGTAACCACTATAGGATCCGTTATCGCTTCTTCATGGCCAATTGCCAGAACTCTTCTTACACCACCAGCATTCCTTGTCTTTGGGCAGTCTCTCTTGAAGTGCCCGGTTTCGCCACACTCATAACAAGCTTGACTTACTCCCGCGGCGGGGACTTGAGAGATGGGTTGTGCTGGCGCTTTACAGAAACAGGCAGTGTGCCCCTTCCTGTTGGAGCTTCTGCAGTGCATTTCCCTGCAAACTCCTGTATGATGGAAGTTGCATTTATTACACTTCGGCAAAGTTCCAGCATATCGACTCGGGGTTGTTGGAGTAGCAGAAACAGTGATAGGAGTAGAAGCAGGAACGACATCAGGAACATTAGCAGTGTGTACTGCCACAGTTTGTAGCTTCTTAGAAGGCTCTTGCGATGACTGCCCTTTTGTTTATTCCATAACTTCTTTTTGCTGCCTCCTTCTTTGGGCTTTTCAGAAACGGCTGGCATGGAGCCTTGACGAACTCTATGATCTACAAGTGTTTGAGCCAGACGCTTGGCACTATCGAATGTAAGTGGATTGGTGGCAATAACGTTTCCTTGAGTCGGGGGAGTTAATCCCCAGATATACCTCTCCACCTTCTTACTCTCCGGGGTGACCATCCCGGCACACAGAAGATCCAGGTCACTGAATCTGGCAGTATATGCAGCAATATCAGAGACCTTCATCGTCAGACTCCAGAGTTCCTGCTCTAACTTTTGTATTTTGCCACGAGGACAATATTCTGCCAGCATCAAAACCTTTAAGTCTTCCCAGCTCATGGCATTGGCTAGTGGGAGAGATAATGACTTGACATAGTTGTTCCACCAAGAGAGAGCTCTATCCAAGAAAGTGCATGCTACAAACTTCACTTTGCTAGTTTCAGGGCACGCACAGATTTCAAACACTGATTCGGTTTTCTCGAACCAGCGTGTTACAGCAATGACACCCCCGGTGCCATCAAAGGATTTGGGTTTAGCATTTGTAAAGTCTTTATAAGAACACTCCCTTGGGTGTCCAATACTTTCCCCGTGATTAGAGTTGTGGGAACCACTACCGGCTCCACTAGTACCACGTGCGTTAATTTGCATCATGGCAGCAGCCACGGCGGCAGTTACTGCTGCTTGGAAGACAGCAGGATCATACTGTGGAGGTGGTGGCGGTGGTGGAATTGGTGGATTGTTGTTAAAACGCTTGTTTGATTTACGTGGCGGCATCTTTTTCTGTAAGATTTAAATAGGAAATAATGATAAGTCCTCGATAGTAGTTATGAGTCAGGTGATACTGAATAAGATATATCTTAATTCTAAACACATCATATTCTGACTTTCATAGTGTTCTGCGATTTACAATAGAAGTTTACTAATATAAGTAAACAATCGCAATTTTAGTTTATGTAATTTGTAGTAACACTTCTAAGGAATTTGCATAGTATAACTCATACTATGTCCCCTATAATCACATAGTGCATACGATTATATATAACTAAAACAAAATAGACCTTCGAATAAATGGTTCTACTCTAAGTCCACAACCAAACAAGGAACATGAAGTAAAGCTAAATCACAAATTCTAAGTCTATACAATCTTATTTATACGTAACTCTTGTATACACTTTGTAATTATAGATCTACCAGTATGAGTCCTTTGTTTTCACATATTTGTTTCTAGTAAGAATGGCCTTCTTGAATTTTGTTGTTTCAATGTTATAGTGACATAAAATACTCCTATAGTATTTTAATTTTATGTTTGGTTCTAGCATTCTTCTGGTATATAGATTTGGTAAGTTTTGGACTTGTTGCAACACCACGATCACTCCCAAACACATGTTGGTCGTATCTCAAATAAATATAGTTGATCAGGCAATATTTATCTCAGATATGATTACATAACTGTCCAGGTTTAACTGTAGTGTCCAACATCTAAATACTTTTATGTAGTTCTCACTGTGATACTATTTCGCGTATGTATGTATGTTAGTATACTTCTTATAAAATACTTAGATTTTAAAAGTATACTTTTATTCAGAGCGCTTCAACCCCAATGTATTTATAGTTGTATATCTTTTGTGGTTTGATATACTTAGTTCGTTATAAACAATGTTCTGATACCAATCTGTCACACCCCCAAACCGGAACGGCGAAAACGTTCGGGGGCGGAGTACGTCATGTACAGTATCACAACAATTTCATAATAGTAATCAAAGTACAACAACCATGACATTGATAAAGTATAGTTTTACATTTGTGTTCAAATCAATGTATACTTGACACCAAAATGTATAGCAAAAGTTAAAAGACATGAGTCTATGAAGCTCCATCTTCTCAAAACCTGTGGATACCTGTTTACTGATTTCCTGAGAATACAAGTAGTTTTGAAAAGAGTGTCAACAATTAAGTTGGTGAGTTCATAAGCATGTTTGTATTGAAATCTGTCGTTTGTTCCTTGAAAATGTAAGTATGTTTTTCCCATAAAATCCTATATTTTTTGTTGTAATGTATTGTCATCGAAACGTGTAAATGTTATTGTGCTCTGAAATAGTATAATGTAGTTTTAATTCATATGAAACCATGAAAAAATATGTTTTCTCTGTACTAGCATAGTATTCTGTATTTGTACTTGTATGAAAACTGCATAATTGTAGATGTCTGGATTCACCAGCTATACTTGTAAAATACTGTATTATAGTTTTATTATTTAATAAAATTATGTGAAGTTGTTTACTTATTCATACACTAATGATATTGTTCAATACCAAATTGTGAGTTAGTATAACCATGCTTGATGACCTAAGATGGCCTGAACACGACGTTCTTTAGGCGTCGAAATCGGTACAGCATTTGTCACCTCAGGCCTGTCGGCCTAGCTGTTGTAAGCACCTCAGGTGCGGGATTGTCAGTCTCGTATAGATCTATACACAAGTATCACGCTCTCCCACCAGGAGACTCTGGTTATAATTCCAGGACTTGGTTGGTACTTAGATAAGTATGTGACGTGTGTCTCCAAATGTTATCTTGACGGTTACGTGTAGAATAACGAAAAGTTATTTTGTAATGAACAAACTGTAAGTATATCTCATCAACTATATTTATTATAGTTTATATGTTTGTTTTCTGTAATGTATTCTGAATATGTAATGTAGTGCATATGATCCATAAACTATACCTATTATAGTTTATATAATTGATTTTCGTATTGTAATCTGAACTTTCAAAAGCAACATCTAAGTTCCATAAACTATACCTATTATAATTTATATGTTTGTGTTTTACTGAAATGAAAATCTTTGTATTGTTAATAATTCCGTAAGTTTAAATCGAAAAATCTGTGATACGGTTGTCCCGTAATATTCAACATTTATACCCGAATGGTATTAAAATAGTTTGTAAAAATTATATTTTTGTTTAACAAGTTTAAAATGATTTTATACTTATATAAATATAATATTTATATAATTATGATTAAATAGACAGTCAAATAAATAATTTTACCCCAAGTCCACAACCAAACAAGGAACAGGAAATGGAGTCAAATTATCAATTCTAAGCCTGTTGAACCCTATATATATATATATATATATATATATATATATATATATATATATATATATATATATATATATATATATATATATATATATATATATATATATATATATATATACTGTTAATAACGGCAAGAATTAATAAATATTGAAAAAATTTAGATATTAACACAAATTTCTTGTGTTACACTTGTATTCCCCCCCCCCCCCCCTAAAACAGTGAAAAATCATGAAAATGTAGGGGTATGAACTCACCTTGTATGTGATAGCGGTTTTGTTAACGGAATAGAAACGCTAACTTCAATTTAGAACACGAAATGATAGCCGTATCCTAACATTTTTAAACACATAGTAACGGGTATAAATTAGATAATCTAATAGTTTAATGTGTTATATAACACAAGTTGTATGAATAAAACTTACCAAAGTTTGTAACTAATTTGATGTAAAGATCTAGGAATGGAAGGAATTTAGCTAATATTGAGAGAAATGAAGGTAATTTCGTATACTGGACGTGTAAAAGTGGAGAATGATCCCTTTTTGGTTGCTTAAGTATGAAGGAAAAAAAAGGAGTCTGTTTGGGGTTTTCGGCCGAGAACTCTACCCGAGGAAAGGAGATTTCGGCCGAGAAAACGGTTTGCGGTGCGAGGGGTGTTTGCGGTCCGAGGGGTATTTGCGGTCCGAGGGGTATTTGCGGTCCGAAGGACGTTTGCGGCCGAGAACTCGTTTTCGGTCCGAGGGTGGGTCTCTATGCGAGATTTCTTGGATTTTGGTATATTTGATTTCTTTACCAAAAATACAAAATAAAGTTATTTCCCATATATTAAATCAAATATTATTTTATTTATTTGACTTTTATTTAACTTGTTGACCTTGGTTGACTTTTGTTGACTATTACAGACTTGAAAACAATGGGTTGTTACAATTGTATTCAGCCAAAATTTTGATCTTTTGCCCTGTACCAGAATATGAGAATGTTTCCTCCGTTATCGAATGCCATATCAGGGCTCCATGTTCTTCGATTCCAAGAATATAGTCTTCGAAGTGCAAAGCCCATAATTCATAGTCTTGAGGAAAGAGGATTGGAATCCTTGTCGTAAATCCAATACTGCTAGAGAGATTAAACAAAAGAGCATGTGGATCTTCGTTGTCAATCTTATCGAGAATTCACAGAGACTAACAAAAATAGATAGAACCAGATGTGTAGTACGTGAATCAAGTTCATGGATAAAACTTGAGATCTAGATCAGGAATCTACAATCGATCGAAAGCTTAGATTAATAAACTTTAGAATGGTTCAACGTGAACTTCTATGTGAAAGCTTATAGTACCAACTAAGGTTTTACAAGCGTTAACCCTAATAATGCATGCATGCACTTTATATATAGACTAGACTATTAAATCAAAAATACGAGAATGGACAGGCCCAACTCGATATAATAAACCTATACTAGCACATACATTTGACACAACACAATTAAGCCCAACACATAGTATGGAGCTAGATAACTTACTATTATCATTCGCAATGGCATGCACAAACGAACGAGGCTCAAATGTGCAAGCACAAGCCAATGCATACAAAACAACTCAAGTTTAGCCACGCTAGTACCTAATACTAGAAAAGCGCCTACACAAATGGCAACGTTTGATGGGATACCAATCTCCAATACAACCATGCTTACAACAAAACCGCCAAAACATTGCCTTGTTGATCACCATCAAGCTATGAACAAGCCACACAACACTATACAGAAGTGTTAACACTATTTCGAGCAAAGAACCGAACTACATAACAAGCGAACATTGCATATGATTATGCATCCCCGGGAAGATATTAGTGTTATAAATGAAGGAGCAGCTTCACAGCTCAATCCTCAACGATCGAGTTGCCTGAATCCTTGCAGCCATGATGACCAGTTCTTGTCAATCTCTTTGCCCAGCTCTCAACAGTCGTGTTGCCCGGCTATCAGTAGCCGTGTTGACTAGCCCCAGGCAATCTCGCTACTCAGCTCTTAGCTGTCGAGCTGACAAGTTCTTGGAAATATCTTCTAAGCTTTCAACAGTCGTGTTGACCAGCTCCTGGCAATCTCGTTGTGCAAGCTCTCAGCAGTTTTGCTGCCTGACTATCAACAACCTTATTGTCCAGCTCTCAGTATCCTTAGCCCTCGACAAACAGTATCACTATGATCTCGACTGCCTCTTGGTGCATAACACTACCATTTCTACATAAATCACGTTTCTATCAAACCATTTGCATTATGTATAGGACAATACAATGAGATACCGATTGTCACTATAGCCAATGATGTAGCAAAGCATTGAGTGTCGTTACATTCTGTCCGAGTCGACCACCCGGGCTGGGCCCATAAATTGAAAGCTGTTAAGCCCAATCTTACTGAAGGTTCGGAAGGTTCATAACCATTGTGTGACATCCCCATTTTCACGGCCATAAAAGACCGATTTGTTTATGCTTATTTATAAATCAGAGTATCCTTTTTGAAGAATAATGTTGCGTAATTTGTTCCTAGAAAAACATGATAATGATATTATTAAAGCAGTTCTTAAGAAATGTATTTTTATTTATATTTAAAGATTTGGATGTCATCGTCAATACATAAACATAAGCATAACGAAATATTACAAGCCTTATAGTAATTAAACTAGTAGCCTAATACTCCTTGAATCTCTCAGCATAATGTATCTTTCATATAGCTACCTGTGATACAATAAACTGAGTGGGTCAGGTTGGGAAACCTGCTGAGTACATAGGGATTTCAATACTTCAATGTTATATATATATATATATATATATATATATATATATATATATATATATATATATATATATATATATATTAGAACTCGCCATATATACAATTTCACCTCATATAAGCAATTTTACCCCACCCCGTCAATCCTCACAACAACACGATCCATACTCTCGGATCTAAAATTAACAGCTTTACCGAATCCATACTCCCAGCTCAGGTTTGTCTAATCCATTCTCTCAGATCAATGACAAATGACTATGCGCACTCTATTCTCTCGGACTAGGGACGAATGACTATGTCTAATCCATGCTCCCGGATTAATGACAAATGACTATGCCCTCTTCATACTCTCGGACTAAGGACGAATGACTATGTCTAATCCATGCTCTCGGATCAATGACAAATTTAAAGTTCTACCCTCCGTGTATATCTCACTCCTACTCATAAGAAGATGCTACCCAATATTCATCTTAATTAATTTAGGTTTACTCTGTATCCTAAATCATCATATATTGTCAGATATGCTCTTAACACGTATTTTAGGAAATATCAAATATTTCACACATAAACATATATTTAATACTTTAATTAATACTTGTATTAAAATCATGTTCATGAAAGGGACTATACACTTACTTATTAAAGTGATGACTCAAAATTCGGGCAGCGCTTCGCTTCTAATAATCGTCTTTTCCTTCTACGAAACCTAGCATTATTATCGCTAAGTTTTTAGTCTAATATTTATTGCGACTAATTATGATTCTAGATTTATCATTAACTCAAAGTCTACTTTCATGATCTATCAAGTAAGGAACAACCAGGTAGGATCATATCGGAGGTAGAGTCTGTTTGGTATACGAAGTATACTGTTTGGAAATCCCACTTTGAACACCTCACTAAATTACAGCCTAGACATCATCCCCATAAGTAGATCAATCAGTATAATGACTTTTAATCACTAATAAATCTTGTTTATAGGTTCATAATAACGATAATGAACTTAAACATAAGTTATACTTAAAGTATAGTAAGCATAACTCACAAGGGGGTTTAGCGAGGAACCGGGCTCTACACGAGCAGAACTTCTAAGCTGAAAGCTCTTCTTCTCAGGGCCTGTTGGCACTCTGGGACTCGCTACTAACACCTAGGAGATTCTAGGGAAAAGCCTTGAGGGTTTGGGGTGTTGGGAGAGAATGGTTTAGAATGGTGTGAGAAATGGAGTGATTTGCGCCTCTATTTATAGGCTGTGAATTGGTGCAACACTGAGTGTTTTGGCTAAACACGGAGTTTTGTTTTACCAGGTGTCAGGCAATGCGTGGGGAGGAAGCAGTGGCTCAGATGGCGCCACGTGTCACTCGTTGGTCACTCCAAAAACTAATTATCTTCTAAAATCTGTAACTTTCGCATACGAGCTACGCTTTTGAAGTTCTTTATATCCACGCGTAGGTAGTGACGTGATTTACAACTTTCGTTTAGACTCTGTCGGCTAATTATGAACTTATTTTTAAAGTTATGTTTTAACAGGCTTAGACAGTTAAAGTCCGTTAAAAAATCATAACTTTGTCATCCGACGTCCGTTTTCGACTATCTTTGTATTGTTGAGCTCATATTAATGAGATATTCGTTTCTTATTTAGGTTGTGTTGGATAAAAATTGATCAATCTAATATTCGATTTTTGGGTTGGATACTGCTACGCAAAATCTTAGAAAATTCATAACTTCCTCAAATGAAGTAAGATTCGGACGTTCTTTATATGCACGCTCTCGGTTTAACATTTACTACGACTTTTGTTTAGATCTCTAAGTCTAAAAAGTAGTTTATAAAAAATACACTTTTTACGTTACAGGGCGTCGTGCCAATTTTGTCGCAAAACTTCAACGGGTCATATTTTCTTCGTTTTAAGTCGGATTTCAGCGGTCTTTATATGTGCGGAATCCTTGTGATATATACTATAATTTGGTTAAGATTATTTATTCTAAATGATATTCTATCAAAAAGTCATTTTAACGCTTATTGTCTCTAAATTGACTAGCCCGAATCTGCAGGCGTTACATATTGCCTTGAGTCGCTTAGCTTCTTAGCCCAACTCCATTATAGTGGTAAGCTTCGCTTGCAAGGTTCAGGCATAACCTTTCCCTTGAGCTGCTTAGCTTCTCAGCCCAACTCCATTATTGCGGTCTGCTCTGCCTACGAGGATCATAAGGTTCACAACCATCGCCTTGAGTAGCTTGACCTCTCAGCCTAATCCTGCTATCATGGCGTGCTTCGCGAACAAGGCTTGAAGGCTCACAACCTTTGCCGATGCGGTTCCACAGAATTCCATTTCGTGTGACACATTTGTGATCACTGGTTTCTTAGCCCGGTCCATTTCCACACGACGCCATTTCACATGACACATTTGTGATGGGGTTGCTAAGTCCGATCTACTTCCACGTGATGCCATTTCGCGTAGTGGCGGAGCTACATGGGGTGGTGGGGGTACTGTAGCATCCCCAAAAGAATTATTTTATATATATAAAAAAATTTCTTTGTAAACATGATTGATGTTATTGTACCCCCAACTAAAGGAATTGTATCATGTTTTTTTAATAAGAATATATCTTGACAATGTTTGTATCCCGTATCAAATTTCCTGGCTCCGCTACTGATTTCGCGTGACATATTCATGAATCAACGTGCTAAGTCCAATCTTATGGTATTCGTAAAATCAACGTAGTTTTGAAGAGATTGTCTTGGTTATTCTTTTAGAATCATCAGGTTCATTCTTGGTTATCTTTATTTGTTTTTGTACGCTTCATCAAAAATCATTCAAATTAACGACCAAGTTTAAAAAGTTGTCAAAATAGCATCATGTATGATGTGATTTATGAGCTTTGGTTTGGCATGCGGAATTAAAGAACATACAATGAACACGGTGATTTCGGTGTTTAAGAGATGCATTCGATTATGTATGGTGTTTCAAAAAGGGATCTAGATCTAAATCTACATAAATAACACACACTTACACACTCAATTTTACATCTCTCAAGCACACTTCCATAAGTGGTATGAACCCACCTTATATAGAGGTGTTTACATGTCTCTCTCTCACTCTCTATCTCATAAGTCATAAGGCTCAAGTACCACATGCAAGTGGGTATACAAAAGTCAACACATTCACAAAGTCATACATGGATAACTTTGCACCCAACATTCTCCCCCTCAAAGTTAGGAATGGATGACCCACTTCAAATCTTCCAAAATCGAGCAACTACGCGATCCGAGCCTCAAGCGTGACACATGTTGAGATAAACTTCAAATCTTCAAATCTTCCATGATTCTTCAATTTGGGTTCTAGGATGTGAGACCATACAAACTGAGCATCAACGAATGATCACGAGCTTCTCAAACTCCAAATAATCACCCTAAAGTTGAGCATAAAAACACACCCCAAAAATCTTCAATAAACCCAAACCCATCTCGAACCGAAATCACTTCCGAATCTCCAATCGCATCATTTCATAAACTTCAAAAATTCAAGGTCACTTCGGTCTTCAAGTTCGCGTAATATGAAAAATTCAACTTCGAATTTCCATATAAATTTCTCCCCCTTTTTATAATCGAAATTTGATTATAAAACCATCAAGGAAAGAGAACGTGCTCTATTCGGAATTTTTCTAGCCAAAACTCCCCCTTAAACATGTGGCATAAACTTTTAGCTTCAATCCGAAAAATCCAAAAAATCTTCAATTTTTAGCTTCGTTCACGGACCGCCTTTGACAAAATTTCTCAAAATTGGGTAGAAATTGTCAATTCAAAATTCTGCAGTGACCCGGTGCGCCCAAAACAGCCAAAAATGCAAAACTCTCCCCCTTTTTCGAAACTGGGTAGAAAGCGTCAATTCGCATAAACTGCAGGGGCCTGAAATGCATTTTCTTCAATTTCTCAGCAAAATCAGTCCAATTTCAAAATTAGGTATGAACAGCCAAATTTTCGAAACTTCAGGGACTGCTTTCGAAATTTCTGCCTTTTGTCCCAAAATGTCGAAAATATGTCCTGATGTCGAATCTAGACTAATGCTGCCAAGCTGTCGAAATTTCAGGGACCAATTTCGAAAATTCTCCATTATTTCTTCCAAACTGTCGAAAATTACCCCAAATATCGAAATTTGTAAAAGGTGACAAACTTTCGAAACAATAAGGACTAATGTCGAAAATTTCTGAGTTTCTTCCTTTTTCCCAATTCGTTACAGAGACAACAAAGTTTTTCTTCTTTCCCTATCGTTACTTGGTAACGAAAATTATCAATTCGTGACTAAGTTGCTTCAAACTTTCATTAGTCCTGGTATCACCAAAACCTTCGATTCGTTATTTCCCTAACCCAAATTTTCGACCATCGATATTCAAAATCTTCGTTCTTTTCTGTTCATTCCGGTAATCGACTTTGATACACAAGAAAATCAAACTTCGCTTTTTGTTACAGTGACCCCAAAATCCAACAGATCCCAAACTAAGGAAGTCAAACTTTCGAAATTTCAGACCAAAATCAATAGCAACCCAGTCAATCCAGCAAAATCTAACACCAACCCACGAAATCCAAATCGACTCAGGTTTCGATTGTTGACTCCAATTCACCAAACCAACATCGACTCTTCGTTATCAAAACAGTAACAGCAAACCAAACTCAATCTTTCGTTATTCATTCCAAAACAAGGTTTCGTTAATTAAGTTCCAAATCACAGATATTCGCTTTTTCATTCAAACCAGTCGATATCCAAGCTTCGATCATTGACTACCCAAACACGATCAATAAACTTGTTCGTTCTTTGAGCAAATCGACTCCATTCCTTCTCAAACCTTCGAAATCTAACCCAAAATCATCGACATCACAGGGACTCATAGCTTCGCTTTTTCATTGAAACCAAAAATCAATCGTCCACTATAATCGACTCCAAATATTCGTTAGATTCGATACCAACCCAAATCAACTTCACAAAATAGATATTAATTGCAATCGATTTCAACAGTTCTCAATGCAAAGTTTGTTCGTCTCCAAACCATCGAATCCATTCAACTTACAAAGTTCGTCATCAAGACCACCACATATCCAAATTCGAAATTAAACTCAAATTTAAGCTCGATTTCGACATCTACAGCCCTTGTTCAACTTGTATCACCTGATTTCTACTTCCAATTCAATGAATCAACACTTAAAAATTTATTTTGACTTTTTCTAGAATTGACTTTTCGAAGTCAAGAATCAATAAACAGAAAATCGAGGATTCCAACACCAAATCGTAGATCAAACTAGGTTCAAATAGTTGTTTTAACCATGTTCTTCACAAAAATTTGAGATTTCTTGATCAATTTCATCAAACTCAAAAACTTGATTTTCGAAATCTTAGTCTTAACTTGATCACAATCGATCTTTGAGATTAAACTCAATGTAACGAATCGATTCACAAGTACATCTTCCACAATCAAAGTTATTAATCAACACGAGTGATGATAGAAGAACGATACTCCAGAACAAGAACAAAAGATAAGTTGAATGCGACTACAGAACATATGCTAATGCTCTTGACTTAATATCGATGAATCAGTGGGCTCTCACATTAAAATTGGATTAAACAGCATATTGGGCTTCTCAATTTGGATCATTGAATAGTAAGCAGATCACGAAAATAGACCAATGATGAACAGTGACATACTTAAAATAATTTTGGGCTAAATCGATCTTGATGAACACTAACGAATCAAGGATTGGGCTCAAAGTTGAATACGAACATTAATAAACTCTTATGATTTGTTTTTGGTTCAAATTTTGATTCAAACGAATGATTGCAATTTGAAAATCAAATCGAACGAACAAATATGAGATTGAATTGGACTTTGATCAACGAAAAAATTATTGGATCATAACAAGTGGGTTTTTTTAGAAAATATTTGATCCAACGAATCAAAATGATCAAAAATCAAGAACGCAACGCACAAATTAACGAGATTAAGAGAGATCATAGAGAGAGACTCACCAAAAATGCTCCAATTGTGACAAATTTTGCCAAACCGAGAATCGTTCTTCAAAAACTCACGTTGATCTTTGAAGACCCGCTCTGATACCAATTGATGTGATTTATGAGCTTTGGTTTGGCATGTGAAATTAAAGAACACACAATGAACACGGTGATTTCGGTGTTTAAGAGATGCATTCGATTATGTATGGTGTTACAAAAAGGGATCTAGATCTAAATCCACATAAATAACACACACTTACACACTCAATTTACATCTCTCAAGCACACATCCATAAGTGATATGAACCCACCTTATATAGAGGTGTTTACATGTCTCTCTCTCACTCTCTATCTCATAAGTCATAAGGCTCAAGTACCACATGCAAGTGGGTCTACAAAAGTCAACACATTTACAAAGTCATACATGGATAACTTTGCACCCAACAATGTAAACTATATACCTTTAGTTTATGAGTTTTTGTACCTCACTTTAACATTTCAAAGTAGGATTTTTTTTAATTCTATATAACTATAAGTTGATATATTAACGTTAAAATCGTTTTGAAATTAAATAGATACTTTTGATCTTAAAAATTGAAAATAAAAACTATAAGTGAACTAATTAAAAGTTAATGTTTTTATTGTATTATGTTTATTTTATTGATAATATTTATCTGATATGATAATAGAAAATAAAAATTTTTTGAAAGGATAAAATCAGAAATTTTGTAACTAAAAAGAGATTTAGATAGGCATACATATAAAGCCATACACACGGGTAGCAATGGAAACCACGGTTGAAATACACGGGTAGCAATGGAAACCACGGTTGAAATGTAACAAAGGTACTAAAGAATCAATGGTAAGTAAAAAACCTCAAATTGATTGTTTAGTGACTGTAACAAAGGTCAAATAACGGAGCAATAAGAATTAATAAACATAAAATAAACTAATATTGATTAGTTCCAAAACACAAGTCCAAATTTTTCTTTTGACTTTTAGAGGTCAAATAACGAAAATTTTAACTTGAAAATTAACAATAAACATTACTTCAAGTTGACGAAATTATCTATTAATATAAGTTGTACATAATATAACAGAATAATTACATTTTGGAGATTAAAAACTTAATATGGTTGCATAGTTGTTAAACTTAAAAAAAAAACATCAAGTTTGAGACCTTGAATCTTTACATAGATAAACTTAGTTTTCAAATAAACAAAATGTTTTCACGGTTTGGAATTATCAATAGTATTTTTCTTTTTTCAACTTTGGTTTCCACGGTGCTAAACCTGGTATATATATATATATATATATATATATATATATATATATATATATATATATATATATATATATATATATATATATATATATATACTTCATGTTAATATAATTTTGACCATCATTCGTTAGTTAATATATTAGAGGGATAATGATTTTAAAGGATAATAAACTTTCAATTTTTTTCTTATTTAGTCCCTAAAATTTTTTCGTGTTTAATTTACGCACAAGTTATTTGAAATTGTTCAAAATTTACCATTATGATCATCTACAACCGGTCATAATGGTAAAATGTAAACAAATTCAAATAATTCATAGCTAAATCAAGCATGAAAAAATTTTCAATAACTAAATTTTAAAAAAAAATTTGAAAGTTTGTTACATTTTCAATTTGTTATCCCTTCTTGTTATTTTCATGAGCAATATAATTCTTTTCTTAGATTGTTTTAAAAATATTAGAAAATTGAAGAAATTAATATTTGTTGGTAGTATTTATTTTCATCATTTATACCAACCATTTTATATGTTGTGTTCAAATTACCAAATATCTTTGTCCCATTTATTTTAAACCATTTTCAACCATTTTTTGTTAAGTGGGTTTTCAACTTTGTTACAAACCTTGGCCTCACATTCCTCCACACCCGGAAGTTAAAGCTTCTATTTTATAGCATTTGATTTTTCTATCAAGAAGTATTTGTGAGAGGAACATGTTACATGTTGCAAATCGTTGAGTAAAAGTGACTTTATTATGGTGTTCGTATGATCCTTTTATCGTCGTGGCTTTATATTATTTTTTATTTCTTCAAAGGTACTAATCTACCATAATAAATGAAAATCTTTTTGGCACATGTCATCTTCTCCTCCATTTTGACACATCTCATGTTGTAAGAGTTTTAGAATTTTTATTTTCCACTTTTCATTTTTTGGGGATTTCTATATTCTTAGAATAAAATTCCATAAATTTTTAACGGGTTTTATAAGGAACTAGGCGAATAGCCGCGCGTTGCGCAACGTAAAATTAAGTATTTCAAATTTTGACAAATAAATATTAAAATTAATATATGTTATTGATATTTATATCATAACACCTTTCATAAACATCCAACAAATACTACGAAACCTATGTTTGTTTATCACCACACACCTCTACTGCACTGCTTCAATCCAGATTACGCAACTACAAATGCACAAAGTGACATTTATATCCATTAATATCGACTAAGTAAATAATGTGATGTACTTATTATTTGTTAAATGCATATCAATGCATCATATTAATTTTCATGTTTCAACATCAGCAAACTAAAACCACATAGGCATAGTCTGGATACCAATATCTAATTTCTATTAGAGACTGACACCAACACACCCCTGCCAAAAAAATTCATGGTTGAGACTAAATGTATATATACAAAAAATGAAAGCTAAAAGGATTACCTTCTCATGACTTGAAAATGAGCATGAGAACTCATTGGTATCGGTTGTAGCAGTACAACATTAAAATATACATGACCTGCTTTTAGTTCACATGTGATATTTTATAGGATCAAATAGGAAATCATGACGTTAATGGAAACTAAGACCAATTGACATGTAAAACAATTTATATGTAGTAATACATCTGCTAATATGACTTCAAATTTTCCAATATCTTCTAGGGTTCAATAAATCCACCTTTGTGATGCCAACGATGAATATTTCACTGTTTTCCATCTTTTTTATATCCTTAAATATTAAAATGGTTTTAAAAAAAATCTTAAGAAAAATAAAAATTCTTATACGTATGGATACATATGGAAGTGTCAAATAGTGAAGGTAGAGATAGTTTCCATTGTTGAAGGAATGATGATGAAAACCAAATCTATTCAAAGAATTTAAAATGATCAGCAAGATTTATTTGTGTATGCATGAGTCAAATATTAATTTAGTACCTGTAGTGAATGGAATTAGGTGCATCTTTATGCAAAAGTTTCTACCCCGAATATAACATGTGACATACCGGAAGCAACCATACATTGAACAGTTGGTAAAAACAAAAAAAATTATTGAAATTTATATGAAAAGCAATACACACATAAAAGATTTTTTTCCTTTTTTAAAGGTCCTTAATCCTTGCAAAATATGACAAAGATGTTCCTATTATTCACCGTATTTATACTTGGTCTTGTGATGTTTGATGTTGTTCATGTTAGTTTTACATTAAAGAACCAATTAATAGTCATTATTAAAAAGTTTTTTGAGTGGTATTAGTTAAATTAGGGGGTTTTAAATACATAAGAATCAAGTAAATTAAATTCGGGGGTTTCAAATGCATAAGAATCAAGGAAAAATGTTTCCTTTATAAGATATATAGAAGAGAGTTATTCTACATATTAATTTGATCATAAATTCTGATAAATGCTCCAAATGATTTGATTTTTTTTATAAATGTTCCAAAGAATTATATTTTGTTATGTAAAAATATTAATTTATAAAATATTTAATGTTTATATATTGATATTAAATTTTTGATTTTAATAAATCCGTGTAATACACGAGTTTCACACCTAGTATAGCTAATGTAACGTCAAACATTAATGTATCTATGATGTATGATATATTAGAGTACTTAACATGATAATACAAATAAGATGTATCCATGAAAATGATTATTGTGATGTTTAAAAATTATGATAAATAAAGTATATGTAGTAAATATAGATCCGTAATAATCAGGTTTGCATCAAATTTGAACACACACTTAACAAAACATGGGAAATAAGATATTTGATAAAGAAGTTGAAAGTTTGTTACATTTTCAAGTCATTATCTTTGTATTAAACTATTCGTACACAAAAAAACATTTTACTACTAAATTGTGCATTAAACACAAAACTAATTTATTCATTGTTAAGTTAAATAATATAGAAATGGTGATGAAAACCTATTTTTGTTACGATTATAAAGTACACTTAGATATACTTTTATTAGTAAATTTTACAATACATAAGTAATTAAGTTATAAATTTTAACTAATTTAAACTTATCAAGACATCATTTTCGTTATTGTCCAAAAAAAAATAATTATACCATAAGAATTATAAAGTGGGACAATGTATCATATAATGTTGAACAACTAATAAAACCGTACAAACCGTGTGTACCTAACCGCACCACATAACATATTTTTATAGCTTCCGTGATGCGGTTTCTTAAAACTTCAAACTGTATATGCGGTGTGGTTTGCGGTTTTGACTCTAAATCGCACCAAACTGCATCGCGAACACCCATACATCTTGGGCTCAAGGTGATTATTATCAGAATTAGTTTATTCAGAATCTGGTGTACCTTTGCAGTTTCCTAATGGTTTCCCATTTAGATGTAGCTTTGACTCACTAATTAACATCATCAAACGTTGATTTTCATTTTATGATTCATCAACCTCATATATAGACTTGTCGTTAGGAACTTTCTTACCTTAATGTGGAGAAAAAAATCATATCCACCTATTTATATTTATTTCGTACCCTCACCGAGAGTCATTGTAATAATAAACTGTATACTTGGTTATTTTTGGCATCAAACCAATTTTTGCAAGACTGATTTACTTAGGAAGTTGATTTCCATTCAGACTAGAACTTTGATATGTAACTCCCCTTTTAACACTACTTTTTAACACTACTGTGGATAATGTGATTGAGAAAAACATCACCATATTAGGAAGCATATTGCTAATAATGCCTTAAAATATTTGACATCCCCATTAGTTTTATATGCATAACATCTTTTATGCCAGGATATTGGTAAGACACACAAATTTAATTTGACTGTAGCCTTAACTTGTAAAACACCAAGTTAATTAACCCATAAAATTTTATATCACAAGAAAAATCAACTAAATGACATTTGTAATATGGTTATATATACCATATAACATCATTGCTTCGCTCCTACGACCCCTATTCAAAATAAGAGAACTAAAAACTTGGTTATATGAATTTATGAATTTACTTTGATTTTTTTATGTGTTAAGATAATCCCATTAAAACAATATACACCCTAAAATTTATGAAAATTAGTTAGTGCATACTATGAGTCTGAAATGAAATCCACTGTCCATTCATCTACTTCTTTCACAAATGCCTTTTGTTCCTAACTTATTCTTGAGAGATTTAATCGTATTTCACTCCTCAGCTATGTCGTTTTTACCATGCAGTTGGCAACAATATGCACCACTTGGTTCCCCACTTCAATTTTTTTTAGTTTTTGGATTGAATTAGAAAATGCGTGTTCCTCTACTAGATGAAGAACCCCTTCTCTGAAATTATCATTTTTGAATTACCTAGCAAAGAGAGCGGCCCTGATAGGAAGATGTTAAATGTGACTTGAGCATTTGAAGCATTCCTATGGAGAATTTGAGTTTGATGGAGAACTTGGAAATCAATGGAACACTTGGGGTTCATGGAGCACATGACAAAGTAACGGATCATATGAGAAAGTATTGGATCTCCTGACAAAGGAACGGATAAAGTGACAAAGGAACGAACCTTCTAAAAGGGGGTGTGGAGCACCTAGAAGTGGAATGGAGCATCATGGTGCATGGATGCACCATCTTGACGGTTTTTAGGGTTACGACTACAATTCCTTAAGTGGAAAACAATCAAACAATTCAATTGATTAGGGCACATGCAACCTAATTGGATCTATGTATTTCACATATAGCAACATACTATGAATGGCTAATCTACAAAACTTTATATGAACAAAATAATTCATAGGATAAGAAAACTAACCTTAAAGATTGTTATTGTAAACAATCTTGAATCCTCACTTGAAAACCTTTGGTAGCAAGCGCCACAAGTGTTGCGCCTCTAATGGTTCACACCCAAGGCAAGAAACTTAGGATTATGGAGAGAGGAGAATAGAATTTCGGCCAGAAGTATTCCCAAAGAGTAGGTCACAATATTGTGACGATTTAAGGCCCTTTATATAGGTGAGGTAGCTTAGAGCCAAAGCTAGGGTTTAAGGGTGGAAACCCTTAACCCTTTGCTTGGTGATCAAGCAACTCATGAGCCTCCCATCTAGGATGCCTTGGACGAAAATTCTAGGCCCTTCCTAGAAGTTTTCATCTAACCCCTACAAGGAGGTTCTAGAACCTCTTTCCTCAACTATCAATAAATTTCCAAACAACTCCTGCACGTTTAATTAATTCAATTAATCCCAAAATTAGTTCTAATTAACTTATGAATAACTATTAATTAAATATTACAATTTCTAATTGATATATTATTCTCATAATATGTTAACAAATTATATTTTCCAATTTATTAATCCAATAATAAATCATCTCTCTCTCCAATATAATCCTGACCAATTACTAGCTTTGAGGGCAACCCAAAAGGACTGTGCTACTATCAATTCAAGTTTATACCAATTATAGTTATGGGCTTAGACACTTAATCCATTAGTCTCCCACTTGGATAAGTCTAATAACTATAACTGCAAATATAACTTCCAAAATGATTAGCAAATTATAGCTACCAAAAGCCGCTGTCGAACTCTGGCCCAGTTAGTAACGTGTCCTAATATAAGTGATCAAATATTCCTTCGTTCTACAAGATATCGTAAGGAAATGAGACATGGATTATCATCAATCTCATTGTCAGCCCAGGAGCAAGAACCAGTGAAAAATCAGGAACAGAAAGTCATGGAAGTGCAGGAGCGAAAGCAGTACATGGGACCGCACCCGAAGTGCAATAAGTGTAACTTCCATCACAAGGGAGCTTGCCCAGTGTGCCAAAACTGTAAACAGACAGGCCATTACCCGAAGTATTGTAAGCTGAATAAGGATGGAAAAAGGGCATGTTACGAGTGCGGGAGTACTGATCATCTGCGTAGTGCTTGTCCCAAACTGAACAAGGGGCCTGGTAACAATGGACAAGGCCAAGCTAGGCAAAATTTCCAAGGAAATCAAGGTGGGCGGCCAAGAGGTGTAGCCTTTGTGATTGGTGCAGAAGAAGCTCGTCAGAACCCTGAGGTGATAACAGGTACGTTTCTCCTGAACAACCATTTTGCATCAGTAATATTCGATGCGGGAGCAGAAAGGAGTTTCGTTTCTTTAGCATTTAGACCGTTAATTGACTTGAAATCAAGAAAGATGAGGAATACTTATACTATTGAACTTGCTGATGGGTATGAAATTAGGGCCAATGAAATAATTCCTGGCTGTACTCTGAATTTAGCTGATAAACTCTTTAGCATTGACCTAATTCCTATCGAGCTAGGTAGTTTTGATGTAATAGTAGGAATGGATTGGTTATCCAAGAATAGAGCGGACATTGGTTGTTACGAGAAAGTCATTAGGATACCTCTCCCTAATGGAGAAACCCTTATCATACACGGTGAGAAGCCAGGAAGAAGTTTAAACATTGTATCGAGCATAAAGATTCATAAGTACCTGAAAAAGGATTGTATCGCATTCATGGCCCACGTGATAGAAAGAGAACCTGAAGCTAAGCAACTCAAGGAGATCCCGGTGGTTCAAAACTATCCCGAAGTGTTTCCGGAGGAATTACCCGGTCTACCCCCTCACAGACAGGTCGAATTTCGGATAGACTTAATTCCCGGAGCGGCACCGGTAGCAAAAGCACCATATCGCCTCGCGCCATCCGAGATGCAAGAACTATCCGGACAACTTCAAGAACTTCTAGACAAAGGGTTTATACGACCAAGTTCTTCACCTTGGGGAGCCCCAGTGTTATTCGTCAAAAAGAAAAACGGGTCATTCCGAATGTGTATTGATTACAGAGAATTGAACAAGTTGACAATCAAGAATCGATATCCTCTTCCTCGAATTGATGACTTGTTCGATCAGTTGCAGGGTGCTTCATACTTCTTCAGGTTAAATTGTAGAAAATTCACTGGTTCCTACATTTACCAGAACACTTTGTAGTACATTAGGAGGCTACATAAAAACCACATGATATAGAGATTGAATTTGTAATGATTTTTAATACTATTCATAGTATTAGGAGTTGCAGATTAAATACACTTAAATACATTTATTCCAGTATATAACAAGTTTATTGCTATTATTGATAACAAGTTTATTTATGAACAAAATGTCCATGCCTAGACAAGTACTTGTTTACTCACAAACCAAAGACCCTATTCAATGACAGGAAGTTTCAAAAATAACAAGTTTATTTTGAACAATTACAAACTTCCTGTCATTGTTCAAAATATAACTTCATAAAAACTTGTACTTGTTTCTATTAAGACCCTATTCAATGACAGGAAGTTTCAAAAATAAGAAAACAATTTTTCATTGTTATTAAATTGTTTGAAGTTGCATTCTGGAAATTTTCAGCTCAATATATATTTTCTTTATTTTTACATGAAAATAATAATAAAATAGAGTGTTAAAGCATATAAAATACTTAAACTTGTAAATAAATTCTGGAAATATTTGTGGATGACCCTTTAAGTTAATAAACATCTCTCAGGAAGTTTCATCGATTTTTGTTACTGTTTAGTATGTTTTTAATTTTCTTTTTATTTAGCTCTAATAAATCATAAAACCACTTTATGGAATGTGAAAATATTATTTCTTATTTTTCGCAGCTTGTACCTTATGTTTAAGACTCCGAAAAATATTTTGGGAATTTTTGAAAATGTATATCTATTTTTCTTGAATTTTTGTGTTTATAATGGACTAAAAACAGGAAAAATAGTTTTACTCATCCAAAATTCATGAAAATTTACCAGAAACTCTTATAATATGTTAGGATGATACATAAAATTTTTGATGATTTTTATCTTCTGTATGCTATTTTGCTTCTATTTTCCCAAGATTTAATACACTTAAATGTACAAAAATCAGAAAAATTGTGTTAAACTTTTTAAAAACACATATTAATATTTTTCCTAGATTATGTACACTGTAAAATAGTTACACAAAAATTACAAGAATTTTTCATGATAATTTACTATTTTTCCATGATTTTATGATTATTCATGGAATTTAATGGTGAAAAATAGTTAGACAAATCAAAAATTCAAGAAAATTTATCTTAAGGTGTTTGACTTCAATTAAAAATGAAATACAAAGTTTGGGAAAGTTTAGAACTAAATTGATTTCGTTTTGAATATTTAATAATTGGAACACCTCTAAAATGTTAAATATTAACATTTCAATAATGGAAATTTTCCACTTAAATTGTTATATAACAATTGATTCTTTGAAACTTAATTTCCACAGAAAAATGTTTGTAACTTATCAATATTAAATTTTGACACATTATTGGCATAATTCTATTGTAGTAGTAAGTATACTAGTGTTAGATTTCGATTAGAGACTCACTAGCGAATACCATTATTGTAGGAATCGGTAGTGGTACACGTGGAACGTAGTTCAAGGCACCATTTGCATCATCTAAATGCATTGTGAGTATTCACCACTCTCCCCTATTTTCGGTTTTTAAATGTTTTGGGGTGGAAAAGCATGTCCTAAACTATTTATGCTCATTATATTTATTTGACTCGTATAAACTTGGTTGCTATATTTTGCATATTGTGAGTATTCACGCACTCCCCTATTTTCAGTTTTTATGTTTTGGGGTGGAAAAGCATGTCCCGAAAAACTATTATTTGAATGTTGTATTTAAATTGATTTGTATCAAACATGATTGCTATTTTATTGCTATGTCTCTCTATGTATGTCTATGCAACACGGAACATGAGAACTTATCGTACTAAGGCCCTTCCCTTATCTCTAACCATTAACTCTTTGAGCCAATGGTCATTATGGATAGCGCTATTAGGAATTGACAACTCCTCACTCGCCCTATTGCTGGAGTGCATGATACCATATTCATCTATGGAACGATAAGCATAGATCTTGATAGGGCTTCAGTCATAGGTTTGGTTGAGACTCATTGTTTGCTCATACACATACAAACTCGTTTCTCGTTATATCAATAAACTTGTTATTAATTATAGCAATGAACTTTGTTTCTCATTACAACAACGAACTTTTATTACTGAAAACTTATATACATGTTTTAGCAATGAAATTGTTTGCTCCTTGTAGCAACGAAATTGATTGCTCATTTTAGCAATGAAACTTGTTTACTCGTTTGAGTAACGAACTTTATCTTCCATGAGAATATGAATGTTGCATCTTATTTGGGCAACATATCTTATCTCTCATGATGACAAAGAACTTTGTTTTTACAAACTTATTTACTCATTTTAACAATATACTTTTATTATTGGAAACTTTTATCAAAACTTTGATTTCAATTCATGGAACCAGTATTATTTTGTTTATCTGTGAGTACTCACCAACTATTTTTATAGTTGACGCTCGTTTTACATGCTTTTTCAGGAATCATCGAGTAAGTGGCACTTAGGGGCACTTCACTTTTAGGAGCATTCGCATGTGTTGTATTTCAATTTACATTGTAATTTCTTTTAAAAGTTGTTCAAACCCATTGTAAATTTGTAATGATTTTTAATACTATGGTTGGTGTTGTCTTTTAACTTTTGCGATGAAACCCTTTGTACTGCCACGCCCTGTGTTTCCGCTTTAGCGGGGTGTGACAGGAAAAAATGTGACAACCGTCAAAATTCGAGTCGGTCCTAGATTTGAATAAACTTAGTTGCACATATACGCACGACACATACTGGACTTAGTGACTAGAAGCTCAGTTATAACCTACTAGAAACTTGGAAGCAACTAGAAACAATGGATAATGTACTTAGATTTCACATTGATATGTGAATTCTACAACTACTTAACTGTAGAGGCTATCCATATTCGGGTCACTCTTTGACTCGAACACCTTTTCATGAATCATATACACACATCATGCACTTGACCTAGAAGTAGAAATTAGGTCAAAGTCTCATAGAAACTTAAGTCAAAGTTGAAGACTAGGACTAGTATACTTGATTCCTCAATTTCGCTTGAATCTCGGAATCACTACATAGAATGCCAATAAACCAATAAAAATAAATTACAAACATTATTTATAACTATAAAAGAGTTATAATACCATAAGATAATTTAAAGTCTCAAATATTCTATTTATTTTGATATCCAAATTTTTACAAACTCTCAAAAACCCTAAAAACCCTAAAACTTAAATTTTATAAAGTTTAACATCAAGAATTCTATAAAAATAGTTATGAAACTTATAATATTATCTTAAAACAATTAAATTCTGGGAAATATAATCAAGGAAAATAAAAATTTAAGTCATTAACATTCATCCTTAATTTATAAGTCAAAAATCAAGGTTTCATGAATAAAAACTTGATTTTAGTGCACATTTTATATAAAATTTAGATATTTTATAAAATAACTTAAATTTTATAAAACAAAATGAATGAGAAAGGGTTATTATACTCAAAATTTCGGACCCCTCTTTTCCCATATCTCTCTCTCACACTCTCATTCTCCAACACACACACATCTCTCTTCTTTCTCTCTCTAGAAAACTCTCTCTACCTTCCCTCTAATTTTTTTTCTCCAAACACCACAACCACAGCCTCTTAACCACGAAATTATGGAGATTCATAAGGGTTTTTCAAGCCACAAATAAATTTAAGGTAAAGAACATACAACTCTTGAAGATCCACAACAATGATTTAAGCCATGCATGTGCATTTTACTTCAAAAACCGACTTCTACTTCTTCATCTTCTTCAAACTTGTTTTCTTTTTGTTAAAATGGTTTTTAGAACATCATGGATGTGTTTTAACACCATGCATGTATGATAAACAAGGTTGCATGTTCATGATCTTAGTGCAAAAATCGATTTTAAGGATTAAAACATCAAACTCAAGTTAAGAGTTTTTGAGAAACAAAATTTTGTTCATAAATGAATGTATACATTTTGATAAGTTTTAATCTTTTGATCTCTGGAAACATGACTAGAATATAAGTTTATCATGATATCTTTTAAAATATTTCAAAAGATTTACTCAAAGAAATGATGAAAACTCATTTTTCTAACCAATCACCATGCATGCAATCTGTCAGATTTCTTTACCTGACTTTAAACTGTCATATCTCACTCATTTCATAACCAAAATTCGGGATTCGTTTTCTGAAATATAATATTTTGAGTTAGCTTTCAAACCCATCTGACCTCACTAGAAAATTCAAATATTTCGATTTTTAGCAATTTTTACAAAACTGTTGCTCAATCAGCACCTTTTTGTGAATACTAGTTTTGTATTGCATGTGCAAAGATCTTATTCATCACTAAAAATCAAGGAAAAATTAATTTGAGCACTTAACATCATGTATTAAGAGGTATAAAAATATCTTGATTCAAAAGCCTTTGGAACATGTTGCAAAAATTCTCAAGGTAACATCAATAATTTTTACCAAAATCACAAGAATCAAGTTTTCTCTATAATTGTTTGAGCCTTTAGGCATGTTTTTCGACATCAAAAATAAGAAACAATTTTTCATTGTTATTAAATTGTTTGAAGTTGCATTCTGGAAATTTTCAGCTCAATATATATTTTCTTTATTTTTACATGAAAATAATAATAAAATAGAGTGTTAAAGCATATAAAATACTTAAACTTGTAAATAAATTCTGGAAATATTTGTGGATGACCCTTTAAGTTAATAAACATCTCTAAGGAAGTTTCATCGATTTTTGTTACTGTTTAGTATGGTTTTTATTTTTCTTTTTATTTAGCTCTAATAAATCATAAAACCACTTTATGGAATGTGAAAATATTATTTCTTATTTTGCGCAGCTTGTACCTTATATTTAAGACTCCGAAAAATATTTTGGGAATTTTTGAAAATGTATATCTATTTTTCTTGAATTTTTGTGTTTATAATGGACTAAAAACAGGAAAAATAGTTTTACTCATCCAAAATTCATGAAAATTTACCAGAAACTCTTATAATATGTTAGGATGATACATAAAATTTTTGATGATTTTTATCTTCTGTATGCTATTTTGCTTCTATTTTCCCAAGATTTAATACACTTAAATGTACAAAAATCAGAAAAATTGTGTTAAACTTTTTAAAAACACATATTAATATTTTTCCTAGATTATGTACACTGTAAAATAGTTACACAAAAATTACAAGAATTTTTCATGATAATTTACTATTTTTCCATGATTTTATGATTATTCATGGAATTTAATGGTGAAAAATAGTTAGACAAATTAAAAATTCAAGAAAATTTATCTTAAGGTGTTTGACTTCAATTAAAAATGAAATACAAAGTTTGGGAAAGTTTAGAACTAAATTGATTTCGTTTTGAATATTTAATAATTGGAACACCTCTAAAATATTAAATATTAACATTTCAATAATGGAAATTTTCCACTTAAATTGTTATATAACAATTGATTCTTTGAAACTTAATTTCCACAGAAAAATGTTTGTAACTTATCAATATTAAATTTTGACACATTATTGGCATAATTCTATTGTAGTAGTAAGTATACTAGTGTTAGATTTCGATTAGAGACTCACTAGCGAATACCATTATTGTAGGAATCGGTAGTGGTACACGTGGAACGTAGTTCAAGGCACCATTTGCATCATCTAAATGCATTGTGAGTATTCACCACTCTCCCCTATTTTCGGTTTTTAAATGTTTTGGGGTGGAAAAGCATGTCCTAAACTATTTATGCTCATTATATTTATTTGACTCGTATAAACTTGGTTGCTATATTTTGCATATTGTGAGTATTCACGCACTCCCCTATTTTCAGTTTTTATGTTTTGGGGTGGAAAAGCATGTCCCGAAAAACTATTATTTGAATGTTGTATTTAAATTGATTTGTATCAAACATGATTGCTATTTTATTGCTATGTCTCTCTATGTATGTCTATGCAACACGGAACATGAGAACTTATCGTACTAAGGCCCTTCCCTTATCTCTAACCATTAACTCTTTGAGCCAATGGTCATTATGGATAGCGCTATTAGGAATTGACAACTCCTCACTCGCCCTATTGCTGGAGTGCATGATACCATATTCATCTATGGAACGATAAGCATAGATCTTGATAGGGCTTCAGTCATAGGTTTGGTTGAGACTCATTGTTTGCTCATACACATACAAACTCGTTTCTCGTTATAGCAATAAACTTGTTATTAATTATAGCAATGAACTTTGTTTCTCATTACAACAACGAACTTTTATTACTGAAAACTTATATACATGTTTTAGCAATGAAATTGTTTGCTCCTTGTAGCAACGAAATTGATTGCTCATTTTAGCAATGAAACTTGTTTACTCGTTTGAGTAACGAACTTTATCTTCCATGAGAATATGAATGTTGCATCTTATTTGGGCAACATACCTTATCTCTCATGATGACAAAGAACTTTGTTTTTACAAACTTATTTACTCATTTTAACAATATACTTTTATTATTGGAAACTTTTATCAAAACTTTGATTTCAATTCATGGAACCAGTATTATTTTGTTTATCTGTGAGTACTCACCAACTATTTTTATAGTTGACGCTCGTTTTACATGCTTTTTCAGGAATCATCGAGTAAGTGGCACTTAGGGGCACTTCACTTTTAGGAGCATTCGCATGTGTTGTATTTCAATTTACATTGTAATTTCTTTTAAAAGTTGTTCAAACCCATTGTAAATTTGTAATGATATTTAATACTATGGTTGGTGTTGTCTTTTAACTTTTGCTATGAAACCCTTTGTACTGCCACGCCCTGTGTTTCCGCTTTAGCGGGGTGTGACAGGAAATGGTATCAGAGCCGAAGGTTATAGAGAATATCGGTTTTCCTTTGGAGAACCATAACTATAGCCAAAAAAAAAAATTCAAAACATTTTTAAATATTGAACATACTACTCCTATAACTAATTCGAGTACACATTATTAGACTTTAATTAAGTATAGCCTGGCCAACGATGCTTAATTAAGGAAAGTTAATGTGAGGCTGGAAACGGTTATAGTAGAATTATGTTCAAAACAATTTTCAACTTAAACTTTTGAAAAACAAAATTTTTCGGTGTGCGTACGGGCATTGCATATTATAGGCATTCATCTAGGTACACTTAGAAACTAAGTGCACTTTTACCACAATGTCTTATCTAGAAATATTCTTATCCCTTATCAAGTGCTAGGTTAACCACTTAGGTTATATCACTAGCCACTCTAGGAGCAATGCACTTAGTACTGAGAATGAGTATTCCTCGGTAGCTGTTGACTTTAGATGTAAGATTAGTAGCTAGATATACACAAGTAATAATCTTAAGTCGAAACCTATACCAATTATTCCTCAATACCTCTTCATCGTCTTCGTACTGTAGTTACAACTAGGAAAGCGTTCCGATACCGACACGGCTGAAAATTGGAGCATCGCGTAAGGAGGTAGATGAGTCGTTTCTAAGTAGCCACTTGGATATCATTGGAGAGCATTCCCAATTCGACTCACGAGGAGACACGGAGGTTTAACGCATACGTGAGACCTTATTACTACGCTACGATTTAGCTTTAGGTTGTTTCCACCTTCAGGTTAAAACTTAACATAGGATATCTCTTTGACCTCTATAAAAGGCCACGAAGTTGCATTGACACCATAAAACGTTTTTCAAACAATTTTCTTGCCCTTTATCTTAGGGAAAAAGACATCGGTACTCGTCTTATACTCGCCTTAGTATTTAGGTACGATCAGCTACACTAATATACTTATTCCTTACTTCTTAATCTTCAATCGAAAAATTATTTCGCTTCATCGGTTTTATTTATCATCAATAAAATATTTTATAACCACTACAATCAACTTAGTAGACATTTCTTAACAATGTAAGTAATATTCTCGCTAAAAAAAAAAAATCTTTTGACAACTTGCTTTAACTTAACACTTTTCTTCAAAACTCAATTTAACCATTATTGGTTTTAACCTTGCAATTTCAATTTTATTTCAAATCCATTTCAATGGATAGATGTGTTTTTAAGGGCATATAAACCATTTTAAACCTTGATTACCATTTTGGCACGTTTTTGAAAAACTTAGAAACATTTTCTTTTATAAAAGTGTTTAAATTCTATGCTATAAAACATAGACATATGACATTGAAGTTCATATTACGTGTAAAAGCTTCATCGGATCTTTCAAACCACTTTTGTTTTGACTCTTTTGACCACTTTCTCATTTAGGCATTGTACCTTACTTAAATGTGTTTTCTTGAATCCCAACATGATATTTTCACAACTTTCTACTTCACACATGTTTCTAAGATATCTCTAATTCCTAAATTTCCAACACACATCATTTGTTTATTTTATTTCAAATTAGTTTTATAATCTGTGTTTATAAAACTTACAGCATTGCAAAACTTAGTGTTCACTTTTAAACTACCAGCGACGTACTTTTGACAATGCACAATTATTCATCTAAATATGTTAAGTCTTTACCTTATCCGTTTTAACCATTGTTGGACCCCAGTCAAAAAGGTCAAAACTGTCAGATTTTCAATTACAAGTTTTAGTGTTTCTTCTTTTTCACAAATGGAGTTTAACTTAATAGATAACTCGTGGATTTTTAGCAAAACTTAGAAAACACTTTAGAACTTCTACATTTCTATTTAGTCATCAATATACATCAAATATTGAAGTTTGAAATATATCTCAACGTGGTTTTAAATCTACCTATAGGTATTGTTCTTATATTTTTAACAATAACAATCATTGTCGCTGCTACCTTCCTTTTTCTTTCCCCCAAACTTTATTTCTCGCTCTCCTTCTGATTTTAGATCTCGCACGCCATAATATTAACATAATACATTGTCTAACTTTGTTTCTATCTATTTTGCTTCTCTTGGTACCATGTTCGTACACATATAGACTAGAAGTCTACCCCTTCGTTTTGAGCGATTAATACGTGTATAGTTGTGAGTCATAATTTCGATTTAGTCAACTTTGATATATTCAATTATGCCTTTTTCCATATACATCTTGTTTTTATTTTGAAATCTATAATAAATAAGTAATCCTTATTTACATTTTCTCTTTCATTCTAAATTTGGAAACTTGATTTAAAATGAAAGTTTCATTGTATTTTTCGTTATAAGTAATACACAAAATGAATACCTTTATGCTTATAATTTTTCTATATCCGAAAAATATATGTGGAGGATATGTATCCTTATGTTTCTTCTTTTCTTTAAATACATCAAAAGTTTTGAATTTTACGATTATCTATTCTCTAAATGATTGTTTTTGTAGAAACACTAAACTATGAATGCCCTATTTTGAAGATTGACATTTTTACACCTTTCTTAAAATAGTAATTTACTTTGCAATTTTCAGTGAGTTCCTAAACTCTCAAGCTTGTTTTCATAAGTATTTTGACTCCTCGTAAAGTTAGATTTGTCCTGACTTAGACAATTAGTCAATTTTTCAAATAGCGTAATATCAATAATTTTAATAAAAAAAAATTCCCTTAATGACGACTTAAACATTTAACTTTAATTTATCTTTTTATTATTTTACTACTTCGTTTGATCGCCACACATGTATCTTCATTATCTTAGAATTATTAAACATTTTGATAATAGTGAGATTACTTATCATTTCTAATCACTCAAATTGTTATCTAGACAAGGTGATTTAAGTTATCATAAACTTGCATCGCCTCCATTTGCGACAATAACTCTCTAAATATATATATTCTTCGAATATTGTTTTATTGTAGTAAGAGTAATCGTGGTAGTAAATATTGCTTCGGAAATCCTCGATCGTTTCCTAACTTATTTTATAGACGACACTTAAATAGCCTTTACATTCGAGAGGTACCAAAACTTCGTTGCTTACCCTTAGTGCGTATCTTTAGGAACTTACCCTCGATCGCTCCTTTTTCATTCGTGCTACCCCTTCTTATTTCAGAATATATCTTTTCCAGATGTAATAGCCAACCCGGAAGTGAACAAATTGTTCCTAATCTCTTCTTTATTAAGCGGCGAATTTACACGTAGTGTTAATTTAGAACACGACTTAAGGATCAATGCGGATTTAACGCTCAGTGCAGTTAGTGCTTCAGCAAAACTTATAGCTCTCTTAATTCAGATAATATCTAACTAGATGATCTTTTTCGACTAGGTCGCCATGTTTTGATCATGATTTCCATAATCCTAATTTCTCGCAATCTAAATTGTAGAACTCGAATTAAGGAAACATTAATTTGACTATAGCTAAAGAATTGAGCTTTTCCCTTGAGGAAACAAACCCGAAATAATCAAAGAACATTGCAAGTCACCACCTCTCCAACTATATAATTGTATTCGACTGAGTTCTAATAGAATACGTCACGAATTGAATTTCGGGGCGAAATTCTTTCAACCGGGGGAAAATGTGACAACCGTCAAAATTCGAGTCGGTCCTAGATTTCAATAAACTTAGTTGCACATATACGCACGACACATACTGGACTTAGTGACTAGAAGCTCAGTTATAACCTACTAGAAACTTGGAAGCAACTAGAAACAGTGGATAATGTACTTAGATTTCACATTGATATGTGAATTCTACAACTACTTAACTGTAGAGGCTATCCATATTCGGGTCACTCTATGACTCGAACACCTTTTCATGAATCATATACACACATCATGCACTTGACCTAGAAGTAGAAATTAGGTCAAAGTCTCATAGAAACTTAAGTCAAAGTTGAAGACTAGGACTAGTATACTTGATTCCTCAATTTCGCTTGAATCTCGGAATCACTACATAGAATGCCAATAAACCGATAAAAATAAATTACAAACATTATTTATAACTATAAAAGAGTTATAATACCATAAGATAATTTAAAGTCTCAAATATTCTATTTATTTTGATATCCAAATTTTTACAAACTCTCAAAAACCCTAAAAACCCTAAAACTTAAATTTTATAAAGTTTAACATCAAGAATTCTATAAAAATAGTTATGAAACTTATAATATTATCTTAAAACAATTAAATTCAGGGAAATATAATCAAGGAAAATAAAAATTTAAGTCATTAACATTCATCCTTAATTTATAAGTCAAAAATCAAGATTTCATGAATAAAAACTTGCTTTTAGTGCACATTTTATATAAAATTTAGATATTTTATAAAATAACTTAAATTTTATAAAACAAAATGAATGAGTAAGGGTTATTATACTCAAAATTTCGGACCCCTCTCTTCCCATATCTCTCTCTCACACTCTCATTCTCCAACACACACACATCTCTCTTCTTTCTCTCTCTAGAAAACTCTCTCTACCTTCTCTCTAATTTTTTTTATCCAAACACCACAACCACAGCCTCTTAACCACGAAATTATGGAGATTCATAAGGGTTTTTCAAGCCACAAATAAATTTAAGGTAAAGAACATACATCTCTTGAAGATCCACAACAATGATTTAAGCCATGCATGTGCATTTTACTTCAAAACCCGACTTCTACTTCTTCATCTTCTTCAAACTTGTTTTCTTTTTGTTAAAATGGTTTTTAGAACATCATGGATGTGTTTTAACACCATGCATGTATGATAAACAAGGTTGCATGTTCATGATCTTAGTGCAAAAATCGATTTTAAGGATTAAAACATCAAACTCAAGTTAAGAGTTTTTGAGAAACAAAATTTTGTTCATAAATGAATGTATACATTTTGATAAGTTTTAATCTTTTGATCTCTGGAAACATGACTAGAATATAAGTTTATCATGATATCTTTTAAAATATTTCAAAAGATTTACTCAAAGAAATGATGAAAACTCATTTTTCTAACCAATCACCATGCATGCAATCTGCCAGATTTCTTTACCTGACTTTAAACTGTCATATCTCACTCATTTCATAACCAAAATTCGGGATTCTTTTTCTGAAATATAATATTTTGAGTTAGCTTTCAAACCCATCTGACCTCACTGCAAAATTCAAATATTTCGATTTTTAGCAATTTTTACAAAACTGTTGCTCAATCAGCACCTTTTTGTGAATACTAGTTTTGTATTGCATGTGCAAAGATCTTATTCATCACTAAAAATCAAGGAAAAATTAATTTGAGCACTTAACATCATGTATTAAGAGGTATATAAAAATATCTTGATTCAAAAGCCTTTTGAACATGCTGCAAAAATTCTCAAGGTAACATCAATAATTTTTACCAAAATCACAAGAATCAAGTTTTCTCTATAATTGTTTGAGCCTTTAGGCATGTTTTTCGACATCACAATTTCGCAGCTCTTACCAGAGGTGGGAGACTCAGAAAAATAATTTCAGAATTTTTCATAATGCATTTCTATTTTTCCCCGATTTTTGTATTTATAATGACCTAAAAATAGAAAAAATAGTTCTGCTCATCCAAAAATCATGAAAATTTACCAGAACACCTCGTAGTACATTTGGAGGCTACATAAATATTTTGATGATTTTTCTCTTCTGTATACTATTTTTCTCCTATTTTATAAAATTAAATGCACTTAAATACACAAAATCCACCACTTTTGGTATTTTTCCCAGGTTATTTACACTGTAAATGATGTTACAAAATTTTTTGGTAATTTACTTTAACTGTTTATTATTTATTCTCCAATTAATGATTATTTAAGAGGATAAAACAAAGAAAAATAGAAAGACCAACTGAAAAATATCTTTTATATTTTTCACAGTTTCTATATGTATAATAATAGTGTTACAAAAAGTTTGGGTAATTTTGGAAACTGTTTTCTATTTATTTCAATTTTTATTAGAATACATGCTCAAAAATCATAAAATTTGGGTTAAACAGTTGGAAATCAATTTTTATATTTTTCCTAGTTTAATAATGCTTAATAACATTAATAGAAAATTTTTGGGTAATTTTGGAAACTGTTTTCTATTTATTTCACTTTTTATTAGAATAAATGCACAAAAATCATAAAATTGGATTAAACAGTTTAGAAATCCATTTTTATATTTTTCCCAGCTCAAGTATGTCTAATGGCAGTATTATGAAAAGTTTGGGAATTTTTATGCTTTTAATACTATTTTTCATGAATTTATGTTGTTATGAAGGCTTAAAAATTTAGAAAAAATAGTTAATCATATCAAAAATTCAAGGGAAATTTTCTGGAAGACCTCTACTGTATTTAGAATGAAAATACAAGGTTTGACAATTTTTGGAAACTGTTTGATAATATTTTACATTTTTAGGAGTTTAAAACACCTTTAAATGTGTTGAAATACCCTAAATTAATATTACTAAATCTGGAAAATTAATATCCAAAATTGTCTTAATCACAGGAGTTATAGAATTTCACCATTTCAGAAAGATTGTAACCAATTAATATAAAACCAATATTAGAACATAAATTTGGCATTTCTCTATATGTAGAGATTAGTATATTAGCATTAGATTTCGACATGGAAACTCACTAGTGTGTGTTTGATGTCGTAGGATCCCGGTAGTAAGGCGTTGGTGCATTCCGAGGCACCACTTGTACCTACTCGAAACATTGTGAGTATTCACCACTCTCCCCTATTTTCAGTTTTTAAATGTTTTGGGGTGGAAAAGCATGTCCTAAACTATTTATGTTCGTTATATTTAGTTGACTCGTATAAACTTGATTACTATATTTTGCATATTGTGAGTATTCACCACTCTCCCCTGTTTTCGGTTTTTAAATGTTTTGCGGTGGAAAAGCATGTCCTAAACTATTTATGTTCGTTATATTTAGTTGACTCGTATAAACTTGATTACTATATTTTGCATATTGTGAGTATTCACGCACTCCCCTATTTTCAGTTTTTATGTTTTGGGGTGGAAAAGCATGTCCCGAAAAACTATTATTTGTTCGTTGTATTTAAATTGATTTTTATCAAACATGATTGCTATTTTATTGCTATATCTCTCTATGTATGTCTATGCAACACGGAACATGAGAACTTATCGTATTAAGGCCCTTCCCTTATCTCTAACCATTAACTCTTTGAGCCAATGGTCATTATGGATAGCGCTATTAGGAATTGACAACTCCTCACTCGCCCCATTGCTGGAGTGCATGATACCATATTCATCTATGGAGCGATAAGCATAGATCTTGATAGGGCTTCAGTCATAGGTTTGGTTGAGACTCATTGTTTGCTCATACACATACAAACTCGTTTCTCGTTATAGTAATAAACTTGTTATCAATAATAGCAATCAACTTTGTTTCTCATTAAAGCAATGTACTTGTATTTATGAAAAGCCTTATTCCAAATCTTGATTTTATAAACTTGTGAACTCACCAACTATTTTCATAGTTGACGCTCGTTTTACATGCTTTTTTAGGAAATAATTAGTAAGTGGATATAAAGATTCATCATCATAGAGCATGCTGCATCGTGTTGAAGTTATTTATGAAGTTATATTTTGAACAATGTTATTTTGGAAAAACTTGTACTTGTTTCTATTAAGCTATGGACATTTTGTTCAAAATATAACTTCATAAAAACTTGTTTATTTCATAAAAACTTCGATAAATACATTTTGTTCAAAATATAACTTCAAAATTCGTGCATCCTCTCCCCCATGCCCTCTCTCTTCCCAAAACTTCAATCATTAAAACACAATCCCCACTCTTCCACTTCTCTCTTCACTCTCTCTCACACTCCACCCTTTCAACTCTCAAACTCTCCTCCTCTCTCTCCAAACCCACAAAAATCATCAGCCAAGAACACCTCTCCACACTCAAATCTTCATCTTCTAAGGTTGTTCTTCAAGGTATTCACGAAAATCCTTCATTTTCCTTACTTTTCCTTCTTGTTTTTAAAGGGTTTTCTTGTACTTCTCCTCCTTCTACACCATTCTTTCTGAACATTCATGAACATGTTCATGAATGTCGTGTTTGATGATGATGGTGGTAGGGTTTCACCCAAGAACAACATGCATGTTGTTTAATGGTGAAATCCAAGGACCAAAACCTATGTCAAACACTAAGGTTCGGATTTTTACAAGTTTTAAAGGCTCATACACCTTATGCATTCAAGTATTTCCTTTAAAAACATCACTATAACAAACATATGTCCATGCATGGTCTTCAAACCGTGATGCATGTGAAGAACACCAAGCTAAAGAGCTTGATGATCAAAGTACATTGTTAATAGTGCATGTAAATGATTTTGTCTAGAAAAATATCTAAAAGTTCTTTTCTGCTCAAATCAAAATTTTTCCAGATTCCCATTAAGGTAATATGAATATCTGGAAAATCCCAAGAGTTTTTATCGTTTCCTTGATTTATTAAAATTGTTGCACGAAAACAAGGGCATAAATCACATAAAATACTTCCAGAGGTCTATAAATCCGGAATAAATTCGTGGATGACCCCTATGGTGAATAATGACCTCTCATTAAATTTCATCGATTTATGTTGCTGTTTAGTATGATTTTCGATTTTCTTTTTGTTTGGGTGCAATAAATCACAAAACCACTTTAAAGAGTGTGACAATTGTATCTAACAATTTTCGCAGCTCTTACCTGTGGTGGGAGACTCAGAAAAATAATTTCAGAATTTTTCATCATGCCTTTCTATTTTTCCCAATTTTTGGTAGTTATAATGGCCTAAAAATAGGAAAAATAGTTCTGATTATTCAAAATTCATGAAAATTTACCAGAACATCATGTTGTACATTAGGAGGTTACATAAAAATTTTGATGATTTTCCTCTACTGTATACTATTTTTCTCCTATTTTCTAAGGTTAAATACACTTAAATACACTTAAATACACATAAATACCCAAAACCGGATTATACAACATGAAAACCACTTTTGGTATTTTTCCCAGATTACCTACACTGTAAATGATGTTACAAAAATTTTTGGTAATTTATTTTAACTGTTTGTTATTTATTCTTCAATTAATGATTATTTAAGGGGATAAAACAAGGAAAAATAGAAATAACCACTGAAAAATATCTTTTATATTTTTCCCAGCCTAGTTATGTATAATAACAGTTAAATAAAAAGTTTGAGTAATTTTGGAAACTGTTTTCTATTTATTTCAATTTTTATTAGAATAAATGCTCAAAAATCATAAAATATAATTAAACAGCTTGGAAATCCATTTTTATATTTTTCCTAGCTTAGTAATGTATAATAACAGTTAAATAAAAAGTTTGAGTAATTTTGGAAACTATTTTCTATTTATTTCAATTTTTATTAGAATAAATGCTCAAAAATCATAAAATATAATTAAACAGCTTGGAAATCCATTTTTATATTTTTCCTAGCTTAGTAATGTGTAATAACAGTAAAATAAAAAGTTTGAGAATTTTCATCCTTTGAATGCTATTTTTCGTGAATTTATTTGGTTATGAAGGCTTAAAAACTTGGAAAAATAGTTAACCATATCAAAAAAATTCAAGGGAAATTTTCTGGAAAACCTCTATTGTATTTAGAATGAAAATACAAGGTTTGACAATTTTTGGAAACTATTTGATAATATTTTGCGTTTTTAGGAATTTAAAACACCTTTAAATGTGTTGAAATACCCTCAAATTATATTACTAAATCTGGAAAATAAATATCCAAAATTTTCTTAATCACATGACTTATAGAATTTCACCATTTCAGAAAAATCGTAACCAATTAATATAAAATCGATATTAGAACATAAATTCGGCATTTCTCTATATATAGAGTTTAGTATATTAGCATTAGATTTCGACATGGAAACTCACTAGTGTGTGTTTGATGTCGTAGGATCCCGGTAGTAAGGCGTTGGTGTATTCCGAGGCACTACTTGTACCTACTCCAAACATTATGAGTATTCACGCACTCCCCTATTTTCAGTTTTTATGTTTTGGGGTGGAAAAGCATGTCCCGAAAAACTATTATTTGAATGTTGTATTTAAATTGATTTGTATCAAACATGATTGCTATTTTATTGCTATGTCTCTCTATGTATGTCTATGCAACACGGAACATGAGAACTTATCGTACTAAGGCCCTTCCCTTATCTCTAACCATTAACTCTTTGAGCCAATGGTCATTATGGATAGCGCTATTAGGAATTGACAACTCCTCACTCGCCCTATTGCTGGAGTGCATGATACCATATTCATCTATGGAACGATAAGCATAGATCTTGATAGGGCTTCAGTCATAGGTTTGGTTGAGACTCATTGTTTGCTCATACACATACAAACTCGTTTCTCGTTATAGCAATAAACTTGTTATTTATTATGGCAATAAACTCGTTTATCAATTTTAGCAATCAACTTTGTTTCTCATTATAGCAATGAACTTTGTTCTCATTAAAGCAATGTATTTGTATTTATGAAAAGTCTTATACCAAATCATGATTTTATAAACGTGTGAACTCACCAACTATTTTCATAGTTGACGCTCGTTTTACATGCTTTTTCAGGAAATAATTAGTAAGTGGATATAGAGATTCATCATCATAGAGCATGCTGCATCGTGTGGAAGTTATTTTATGAAGTTATATATTTTGAACAATGTCATTTTGGAAAACTTGTACTTTGTTTTGTTTAAGCTATGGGTTGTAAACTTTTAAATATTGCTATGGTGATGTATCTTTATCTTTTGCAATGAAACCTTTGTCGCTGTCATACCTTGCGTTTCCGCTTTAGCGGGGTGTGACAGAAATATAATGAGCAATCAAGTTTGTTGCTACAAGGAGCAAACAAATTCATTGTTAAGACAAGTAAATAAGTTTCCAGTAATAACATTCCACTGCTATAATGAGAAACAAAGTTCATTGCTATAATTAATAAACAAGTTTATTGCTATAATAAGTAACGAGTTTGTATGTGTATGAGCAAACAATGAGTCTCAACCAAACCTATGACTGAAGCCCTATCAAGATCTATGCTTATCGTTCCATAGATGAATATGGTATCATGCACTCCAGCAATAGGGCGAGTGAGGAGTTGTCAATTCCTAATAGCGCTATCCATAATGACCATTGGCTCAAAGAGTTAATGGTTAGAGATAAGGGAAGGGCCTTAGTACGATAAGTTCTCATGTTCCGTGTTGCATAGACATACATAGAGAGATATAGCAATAAAATAGCAATCATGTTTGATACAAATCAATTTAAATACAACATTCAAATAATAGTTTTTTGGGACATGCTTTTCCACCCCAAAACATAAAAACTGAAAATAGGGGAGTGCGTGAATACTCACAATATGCATTGAGATGATGCAAATGGTGCCTTGACTACGCTCCACTCGTACCACTATTGATTCCTACAATAATGGTATTCGCTAGTGAGTCTCTAATCGAAATCTAACACTAGTATACTTACTACTACAATAGAATTATGCCAATAGTGTGTCAAAATTTAATATTGACAAGTTACAAACATTTTTCTATGAAAATTTAATTTCAATGAATCAATTGTTATATAACAATTTAAGTGGAAATTTCCCATTATTGAAATGCTAATATTTAACATTTTAAGAGGTGTTTCAATGATTAAATATTCAAAAACTAAATTAATTTAGTTCTAAAATTTCCCAAAGTTTTCATTTTAGTTTTAATTGAAGTCAAAGACCTCAAGATAAATTTTCTTGAATTTTTGATTTGTCTGACTATTTTTCACGATTTTAGTTTCTTGAATAACCATAAAATCATGAAAAATACTAAACAGTTAATAAAAATTACCAAACTTCAGATTTTGGTTCTAAATGTACTAAAAGACTTCTAGATAAATTTTCATGGATTATGAATATGTATAACCATTTTTCATATATTTAATTCTCTAAATAGATACAAATTCATGAAAAATAGAAATTAGTTTCCAAAATTACCCAAACTTTTTGTATTACTGTTATTAAACATTATTAAGCTGGGAAAAATATAAAAATTGATTTCTAAACTGTTTAACTAAATTTTATGATTTTTGAGCATTTATTCTAATAAAAATTGAAATAAATAGGAAACAGTTTCCAAAATTACCCAAAAAGTTTTGTAACACTTTTATTATACATGTAGAAGCTGTGAAAAATATAAAAGTTATTTTTCAATTAGTCTTTCTATTTTTCTTTGTTTTATCCTCTTAAATAATCATTAATTGGAGAATAATTATTAAACAGTTAAGGTAAATTATGAAAATTTTTGCACACTTCATTTACAGAGTAAATAATCTGGGAAAAATACCAAATGTGGTTTTTATATACTGAAATCCGATTTTTTTGTATTTAAGTGTATTTAATCTTAGAAAATAGGAGAAAAATAGTATACAGAAGAGAAAAATCATCACAATTTTTAGGTAGCCTCCTAATGTACTACAAAGTGTTCTGGTAAATTTTCATGAATTTTGGGTGAGCAGAACTATTGTTTCTATTTTTAGGCCATTATAAATACAAAAATCAGGGACAAATAGGAATGCATTATGAAAAATTCTGAAAATATTTTTCTGAGTCTTATACCTCTGGTAGTAACTGCGAAAATTGTTATATATCATTTTAAGATTTTTTAAAGTGCTTTTATGATTTATTGGAGCCAAACAAAAAGAAAATTCAAAACCATATTAAACAGTAACAAAAATCGATGAAACTTAATGAGGGATCATTATTTATCATAGGGGTCATCCACGAATTTAACTAGGATTTATAGACCCCAGAAAGTATTTTATATGATTTATTGCCCTATTTTCTTGCATTAATTATAGTAATTCGAGATAAATGAATTATCTTCTGGAAATTTACAGAGCATCTTATTTTGTTGATGGGAATCTGGGAAAAATCGGATTTGGTCAGAAAAGGAGTTTTAGATATTTATTTGGAAATAAATCCTTCATGAACATATTTGAAAGCTTTTAACAACATACTTTGATGATCTAGCATCTAAGCTTGAAGATCATCACATGCATGTTTGTTTGAAGACCATTCATGAGTTTGAAATGTTCAAAAATCGTTTTTGAAAGAAAACTTAGAGTGCATGTGGTGATTTTCCACCAAAACTTGTAGAAAAGTGCATTTTCATGATCTTGACTTAGGTTTAGGTCCTTGGATTTCACCATTTACAACATGCATGTTGTTTTTGGGTGAAATCCTACCACCATCATCATCAAAACTGAAGTGAATGATCATGCACACATATTTTCTAGGAGAAAGGTGTAGAAGAAGAAGGAAATGCAAGAAAAACCTTGAAAACATGGAGGAAAATGAAAGGAAATCGTGTTCTACCTTAATGAACACCACTAGATGATGAAGATTTTGAGTTTGAGGTGTGTTCTTGGACTTATTCTCTGGAAAATTTCGTGGGTATAGAGAAATGAAGAGAGAAATGGAGTGGTGGTGATGAAGAGTGTGAGAGAGAATGAGGGATAGAGTGGGAGAGAAGATGGAGTGGTAGAGTGAATAAGTGAGTGAATTGATTGAGTTTTGGGGAAGAGTGGTCTTGGGAGGGATGAGGCCGACCTTTGAGTGGAGAGATCAGATTTTATCTTGTTTTGCTTATTTATTTTATATTAATTCCTAAATTTTTATAAATTTTCTTTCAATTTATATAAAATATGCATTTTATATAAAATTTGTTCATAACTCTTGGATGTTTAACTTATAAATGTAATGTCAATATTAATGAATTAAATTAATTTCCTTGATTACATTTCAACATTTTAAATATATTAATTTGATATTATAGTGTTTATAAAAAAAATTTATAAGATTTTAATATAAAACTTCATAAATTTGAGTTTTTATGACTTTTAGGGTTTTGGAGTTTCATAAACTTTGAATATAAAAATAAATTGAATCTTTGAGATTTCAAATTGTCTTACGGTATTATAACTCTTTTATAGTTATAAATAATGTTTGTAATTTATTTTTATCGATTTATTGGCATTCTATGTAGTGATTCCGAGATTCAAGCGAAATTGAGGAATCAAGTATACTAGTCCTACTCTTCAACTTTGACTTAAGTTTCTATGAGACTTTGAACTAACTTCTACTTCTAGGTCAAGTGCATGATGTGTGTATATGATTCATGAAATGTTGTTCGAGTCAAAGAGTGACCCAAATATGGATAGTCACTACAGCTCAGTAGATGTAGAATTCACATATCAATGTGAAATCTAAGTACACTATCCATTGATTCTAATTGTTTCCAAGTTTCTAGTAGGTTATAACTTAGCTTCTAGTTACTAAGTCTAGTATGTGTAGTGCCTATATATGCAACTAAGTCTAGTCAAATCTAGAACTGACTCGAATTTTGACGGTTGTCACAGTCTCCCCCGGTTGAAAGAATTTCGTCCCGAAATTCAATTCGTGACGTATTCTATTAGAACTCAGCCGAATACTATTATATAGTTGGAGAGGTGGTGACTTGAAGAGCTCTTTGATTATTTTGGGTTAATTCCTCAAGGGAAAAGCCCAATTCTTTTTGCTATCAACAATTTAGTGTTTCCTTAATTCGAGTTCTACAGCCTAGATTGCGAGAAATTAGGATCATGGAAATCATGATCCGACCATGGCGACCTAGTTGAAAAGATTTTCTAGTTAGATATTATCTGAATTAAGAGAGCGGTATAAGTTTCGATGATGCACCAACTGCACTGAGCGTTAAATCCGCATTGATCTTTAAGTTGCATTCTAAATTAGCACTACGTGTAACTTTGCCGCTTAAAAAAAAAGAGAGATTAGGAACAATTTGTTCACTTCCGGGTTGGCTACTACATCTGGAAAAGATATATTTTGAAATAAGAAGGGGTAGCACGAATGAAAATAAATGATCAAGGGTAAGTTCCTAAAGATACGTACTAAGGGTAGGCAACGAAGTTTTGGTACCTCTCGAATGTAAAGGCTTTTTAAGTGTCGTCTACAAAATAAGTTACGAAATGATTGAGGATCTCCGAGGCTATAATTGCTACTACGGTTACTCTTACAATAATAGAACTATATTCGAAGAATATATATAATTAGAGAGTCATTGTCTCTAATGAAGGTGGTGAAAGTTTATCATATTTTAAATCACATTGTGTAGATAGCATTTTAAGTGTTTAGAAGTGATAGAAATCTCACTGTTATCAAAATGTGTGTTTAGAAATGATAATTAATCTCACTATTATCAAAATATGTAATAATTCCAAGATAACGAAAATACATGTGTGGCGATCAAACGAAGTAGTAAAATAATATAAAGATTAATTAAGGTTACAGGTTTAAGTCATCAATAAGGGAATTTATACGAAAATATTTTGATTACTCTTTTGAAAAATTGTCTAATTCTCTAAGTCAGGACAAATTCAAGCTTATGAGTCAGAATATTTATAAAAACAAAGTTGAGAGTTTAGGAACTCACTGAAAATTACAAAGTAGAATGCTATTTTAAGAAATGTGTAAAAATATCGATCATTGAAAATAGTGGATTCTTAATTTAGTGTTTCTACAAAAACAATCATTTAGAGAATAGATAATCGTAAAATTCAAAACTTTTTGATGTATTTAAAAAAAAGAAACATAAGGAAACATATCATTCACATATATTTTATGGATTTAGAAAAATGATAAGAACAATGGTATTCTTCTTGTGTATTAATTGTAAGAAAAATACAATGAAAATTACATTTTAAATCAAGTTTCCGAATCTAGGACGAAAGAGCAATGTAAATAAGGATCACTTGTTTATAGAGATTTCAAAATAAAAACAAGATGTATATGATAAAAGGTGTGATTGAATATATCAGAGCTGACTAAATCAAAAGTATGCCTTACGACTATATACGTATTAATCGCTCAAAACGAAAGGGTAGACTTCTAGTCTTTATGCATACGAACATGATACCACGAGAAGCAAAATAGACAGAAACAAAGTTAGACAATGTATTATGTTACTATTATGGGCGTGCGAGATCTAAAATCAAAAAGAGAGCGAGAAATCAAGTTCGGGGGAAAGAAAAAGGAAGGTAGCGGCGGCAATGATTGTTATTGTTGAAATTATAAGAACAATACATATAGGTAGATTTAAAACCAGGTTGAGATATATTTCAAACTTCAATATGTGATGTATATTTATGATTAAATAGAAATGAAGAAGTTTTAAAGTGTTTTCTAAGGTTTGCTAAAAATTCACGAGTTATCTATTAAGTTAAACTCCATTTGTGAAAAAGAAGAAACACTAAAACTTGTAATTGAAAATCTGACAGTTTTGACCTTTTTGACCGGAGTCCAACAATGCTTAAAACGGATAAGGTAAAGACTTAACATATTTAGATGAATAATTGTGCATTGTCGAAAGTGCGCCACTGGAACTTTAAAAGTGAACACTAAGTTTTGCAATGCTTTATATTTTAGAATCTTTATAGATTATAAAACTATATTGAAGCAAAGTACACAAATAAGGTATGTTTTGAATTACAAGCGTTAGATAAGTCTTATAAACATGTTTGAAGTAGACATTTGCATAAATATCATGTTGTGTTTTCGAGAAAACACATTAACGTAAATTACAATGTCTAAATGAGAAAGTTGTTAAAAGTGTCAAAACAAAAGTGTTTTGAAGATTCGATGAAACTTTTTCACATATTAAGAACTTCAATATCATATGTTTAATTTTTATAGCATAGAGTTTAAACACTTTTATAAAAGAAATGTTTCTAAGTTTTTCGAAAACGTGTCAAAATGGTAAGCAAGGATTAAAATGGTTTACACGCCCTTAAAAGCACATCTATCCATTGAAATGGATTTGAAATGAAATTAAAATAGCAAGGTTAAAACAAATATTGGTTAAATTGAGTTTTGAAGAAAAGTGTTAAGTTAAAGCAAGTTGTCAAAAGATTTTTAGCGAGATTATGACTTACATTGTTAGGAAATGTCTACTAAGTTGAATGAAGTGGTTATAAAATATTTTATCGATGATAAATAAAACCGATGAAGCGAAATAATTTTTCGATGGAAAAATAGACTAATCAATTCTTTTTGTTTGGCTCCAATAATTATTCTCCAATTAATGATTATTTAAGAGGATAAAACAAAGAAAAATAGAAAGACTAATTGAAAGATATCTTTTATATTTTTCACAGCTTCTACATGTATAATAAAAGTGTTACAAAACTTTTTGGGTAATTTTGGAAACTGTTTCCTATTTATTTCAATTTTTATTAGAATAAATGCTCAAAAATCATAAAATTTGGTTAAACAGTTTAGAAATCAATTTTTATATTTTTCCCAGCTTAATAATGTTTAATAACAGTAATACAAAAAGTTTGGGTAATTTTGGAAACTGATTTCTATTTTTCTTGAATTTGTATCTATTTAGAGAATTCAATATATGAAAAATGGTTATACATATTCATAATCCATGAAATTTTATCTAGAAGTCTTTTAGTACATTTAGAACCAAAATCTGAAGTTTGGTAATTTTTATTAACTGTTTAGTATTTTTCATGATTTTATGGTTATTCAAGAAACTAAAATCATGAAAAATAGTCAGACAAATCAAAAATTCAAGAAAATTTATCTTGAGGTCTTTGACTTCAATTAAAACTAAAATGAAAACTTTGGGAAATTTTAGAACTAAATTAATTTAGTTTTTGAATATTTAATCATTGGAACACCTCTTAAAATGTTAAATATTAGCATTTCAATAATGGGAAATTTCCACTTAAATTGTTATATAACAATTGATTCATTGAAATTAAATTTTCACAGAAAAATGTTTGTAACTTGTCAATATTAAATTTTGACACACTATTGGCATAATTCTATTGTAGTAGTAAGTATACTAGTGTTAGATTTCGATTAGAGACTAACTAGCGAATACCATTATTGTAGGAATCAATAGTGGTACGAGTGGAGCATAGTCAAGGCACCATTTGCATCATCTCAATGCATATTGTGAGTATTCACGCACTCCCCTATTTTCAGTTTTTATGTTTTGGGGTGGAAAAGCATGTCCCGAAAAACTATTATTTGAATGTTGTATTTAAATTGATTTGTATCAAACATGATTGCTATTTTATTGCTATATCTCTCTATGTATGTCTATGCAACACGGAACATGAGAACTTATCGTACTAAGGCCCTTCCCTTATCTCTAACCATTAACTCTTTGAGCCAATGGTCATTATGGATAGCGCTATTAGGAATTGACAACTCCTCACTCGCCCTATTGCTGGAGTGCATGATACCATATTCATCTATGGAACGATAAGCATAGATCTTGATAGGGCTTCAGTCATAGGTTTGGTTGAGACTCATTGTTTGCTCATACACATACAAACTTGTTACTTATTATAGCAATAAACTTGTTTATTAATTATAGCAATGAACTTTGTTTCTCATTATAGCAGTGGAATGTTATTACTAGAAACTTATTTACTTGTCTTAACAATGAATTTGTTTGCTCCTTGTAGCAACAAACTTGATTGCTCATTATAGCAATGAAACTTGTTTACTCGTTTTAGCAACGAACTTTATTTCCATGAGGATATGAACGTTGCATCTCATTTGGGCAACGTAACTTTATTGCTCAAGATGGCAACAAACTTTGTTTATGAAAACTTATTTACTCATTTTTGCAATATATTTTTATGGAAAACTTTATCAAAACTTTGATTTCGATTCATGAAACTTATATTATTTTTAATCTGTGAGTACTCACCAACTATTTTTATAGTTGACGCTCGTTTTACATGCTTTTTCAGGAATCATCGAGTAAGTGGCACTTAGGGACACTTCACTGTTAGGAGCATTCGCATGTGTTGTATTCCAATTTTCATTGTATTTTCTTTTAAAAGTTGTTCAAACCCATTGTAAATTTGTAATGATTTTTAATACGATGGTTGGTGTTGTCTTTTAACTTTTGCTATGAAACCCTTTATACTGCCACGCCTCGTGTTTCCGCTTTAGCGGGGTGTGACAGGAAATGGTATCAGAGCCGAAGGTTATAGAGAATACCGGTTTTCCTTTGGAGAACCACAACTATAGCCAAAAAAAAAATTTAAGCGTTTTTAAAATACTGAACATACTACTGGTATAACTAATTCGAGTACGCATTATCAGACTTTAATTAAGTATAGCCTGGCCAACTATGCTTAATTAAGGAAAATTAATGCGAGGCTGGAAACGGTTATAGTAGAATTATGTTCAAAACAATTTTCAACTTAAACTTTTGAAAAACAAATTTTTTTTTTCGGTGTGCGTACGGGCATTGCATATTATAGGCATTCATCTAGATACACTTAGAAACTAAGTGCACTTTTATAACAATGCCTTTATTTAGATATATTCTTGTCCCTTATCAAGTGCTAGGTTAACCACTTAAGTTATATCACTCGCCACTCTAGGAGCAATGCACTTAGTACTGAGAATGAGTATTCCTTGGTAGCTATTGACTTTAGATGTAAGGTTAGTAGCTAGATATACAGTAGTAATAATCATAAGTCGACACCTATACCATATATTCCTCAATACCTCTTGATCGTCTTCGTACTAGAGTCACAACTATGAAAAAAAAACGTTTCGATATCGACACGAATGATAATTGGAGCATCGCGTAAGGAGGTAGATGAGTCGCCACTAAGTAATCACTTGGATACCATTAGCAGACATTTCAGATTCGACTCTCGTGGAGACACGGAGGTTTAACCCATACGTGAGACCTTATTACTACGTTACGACTTAGCTCTAGGTTGTTTCCACCTTGAGCTTAAAACTTAACATAGGATATCCCTTTGACCTCTATAAAAGATCGGAAATTGCATTGACACTTAAAAACGTTTTACAAACAATTTTTCTTGTCCTTTATTTTGGGGAAAAGACATCGGCACTCGCCTTATACTCGTTTTGTACCCGCCTTAGTATTTAGGTACGATCAACTACACTAACATACTTTCTCCTTACTTCTTAATCTTCCATCGAAAAATTATTTCCCTTCATCGGTTTTATTTATCATCGATAAAATATTTTATAACCACTTCATTCAACTTAGTAGACATTTCCTAACAATGTAAGCCATAATCTCGCTAAAAATCTTTTGACAACTTGCTTTAACTTAACACTTTTCTTCAAAACTCAATTTAACCAATATTTGTTTTAACCTTGCTATTTTAATTTCATTTCAAATCCATTTCAATGGATAGATGTGCTTTTAAGGGCGTGTAAACCATTTTAATCCTTGCTTACCATTTTGACACGTTTTCGAAAAACTTAGAAACATTTCTTTTATAAAAGTGTTTAAACTCTATGCTATAAAAATTAAACATATGATATTGAAGTTCTTAATATGTGAAAAAGTTTCATCGAATCTTCAAAACACTTTTGTTTTGACACTTTTAACAACTTTCTCATTTAGACATTGTAATTTACGTTAATGTGTTTTCTCGAAAACACAACATGATATTTATGCAAATGTCTACTTCAAACATGTTTATAAGACTTATCTAACGCTTGTAATTCAAAACATACCTTATTTGTGTACTTTGCTTCAATATAGTTTTATAATCTATAAAGATTCTAAAATATAAAGCATTGCAAAACTTAGTGTTCACTTTTAAAGTTCCAGTGGCGCACTTTCGACAATGCACAATTATTCATCTAAATATGTTAAGTCTTTACCTTATCCGTTTTAAGCATTGTTGGACTCCGGTCAAAAAGGTCAAAACTGTCAGATTTTCAATTACAAGTTTTAGTGTCTCTTCTTTTTCACAAATGGAGTTTAACTTAATAGATAACTCGTGAATTTTTAGCAAACCTTAGAAAACACTTTAAAACTTCTTCATTTCTATTTAATCATCAATATACATCACATATTGAAGTTTGAAATATATCTCAACCTGGTTTTAAATCTACCTATATGTATTGTTCTTATAATTTCAACAATAACAATCATTGCCGCCGCTACCTTCCTTTTACTTTCCCCTGAACTTGATTTCTCGCTCTCTTTTTGATTTTAGATCTCGCACGCCCATAATAGTAACATAATACATTGTCTAACTTTGTTTCTGTCTATTTTGCTTCTCGTGGTATCATGTTCGTATGCATAAAGACTAGAAGTCTACCCTTTCGTTTTGAGCGATTAATACGTATATAGTCGTAAGGCATACTTTTGATTTAGTCAGCTCTGATATATTCAATTACACCTTTTATCATATACATCTTGTTTTTATTTTGAAATCTCTATAAACAAGTGATCCTTATTTACATTGCTCTTTCGTCCTAGATTCGGAAACTTGATTTAAAATGTAATTTTCATTGTATTTTTCTTACAATTAATACACAAGAAGAATACCATTGTTCTTATCATTTTTCTAAATCCATAAAATATATGTGAAGGATATGTTTCCTTATGTTTCTTTTTTTTAAATACATCAAAAAGTTTTGAATTTTACGATTATCTATTCTCTAAATGATTGTTTTTGTAGAAACACTAAATTAAGAATCCACTATTTTCAATGATCGATATTTTTACACATTTCTTAAAATAGCATTCTACTTTGTAATTTTCAGTGAGTTCCTAAACTCTCAACTTTGTTTTTATAAATATTCTGACTCATAAGCTTGAATTTGTCCTGACTTAGAGAATTAGACAATTTTTCAAAAGAGTAATCAAAATATTTTCGTATAAATTCCCTTATTGATGACTTAAACCTGTAACCTTAATTAATCTTTATATTATTTTACTACTTCGTTTGATCGCCACACATGTATTTTCGTTATCTTGGAATTATTACATATTTTGATAATAGTGAGATTAATTATCATTTCTAAACACACATTTTGATAACAGTGAGATTTCTATCACTTCTAAACACTTAAAATGCTATCTACACAATGTGATTTAAAATATGATAAACTTTCACCACCTTCATTAGAGACAATGACTCTCTAATTATATATATTCTTCGAATATAGTTCTATTATTGTAAGAGTAACCGTAGTAGTAATTATAGCCTCGGAGATCCTCAATCATTTCGTAACTTATTTTGTAGACGACACTTAAAAAGCCTTTACATTCGAGAGGTACCAAAACTTCGTTGCCTACCCTTAGTACGTATCTTTAGGAACTTACCCTTGATCATTTATTTTCATTCGTGCTACCCCTTCTTATTTCAAAATATATCTTTTCCAGATGTAGTAGCCAACCCGGAAGTGAGCAAATTGTTCCTAATCTCTTTTTTTTTTAAGCGGCGAAGTTACACGTAGTGCTAATTTAGAATGCAACTTAAAGATCAATGCGGATTTAACACTCAGTGCAGTTGGTGCATCATCGAAACTTATACCGCTCTCTTAATTCAGATAATATCTAACTAGAAAATCTTTTCAACTAGGTCGCCATGGTCGGATCATGTTTTCCATGATCCTAATTTCTCGCAATCTAGGCTGTAGAACTCGAATTAAGGAAACGCTAAATTGTTGATAGCAAAAAGAATTGGGCTTTTCCCTTGAGGAATTAACCCAAAATAATCAAAGAGCTCTTCAAGTCACCACCTCTCCAACTATACAATAGTATTCGGCTGAGTTCTAATAGAATACGTCACGAATTGAATTTCGGGACGAAATTCTTTCAACCGGGGGAGACTGTGACAACCGTTAAAATTCGAGTCAGTTCTAGATTTGACTAGACTTAGTTGCATATATAGGCACTACACATACTAGACTTAGTAACTAGAAGCTAAGTTATAACCTACTAGAAACTTGGAAACAATTAGAATCAATGGATAGTGTACTTAGATTTCACATTGATATGTGAATTCTACATCTACTGAGCTGTAGTGACTATCCATATTTGGGTCACTCTTTGACTCGAACAACATTTCATGAATCATATACACACATCATGCACTTGACCTAGAAGTAGAAGTTAGTTCAAATTCTCATAGAAACTTAAGTCAAAGTTGAAGAGTAGGACTAGTATACTTGATTCCTCAATTTCGCTTGAATCTCGGAATCACTACATAGAATGCCAATAAATCGATAAAAATAAATTACAAACATTATTTATAACTATAAAAGAGTTATAATACCGTAAGACAATTTGAAATCTCAAAGATTCAATTTATTTTTATATTCAAAGTTTATGAAACTCCAAAACCCTAAAAGTCATAAAAACTCAAATTTATGAAGTTTTATATTAAAATCTTATAAAAAAAATTTTATAAACACTATAATATCATATTAATATATTTAAAATGTTGAAATGTAATCAAGGAAATTAATTTAATTCATTAATATTGACATTACATTTATAAGTTAAACATCCAAGAGTTATGAACAAATTTTATATAAAATGCATATTTTATATAAATTGAAAGAAAATTTATAAAAATTTAGGAATTAATATAAAATAAATAAGCAAAACAAGATAAAATCTCATCTCTCCACTCAATGGTCGGCCTCATCCCTCCCAAGACCACTCTTCCCCCAAAACTCAATCAATTCACTCACTTATTCACTCCACCACTCCATCTTCTCTCTCACTCTATCCCTCATTCTCTCTCACACTCTTCATCACCACCACTCTATTTCTCTCTTCATTTCTCTATACCCACGAAATTTTCCAAAGAATAAGTCCAAGAACACACCTCAAACTCAAAATCTTCATCATCTAGTGGTGTTCATTAAGGTAGAACACGATTTCCTTTCATTTTCCTCCATGTTTTCAAGGTTTTTCTTGCATTTCCTTCTTCTTCTACACCTTTCTCTTAGAAAATATGTGTGCATGATCATTCACTTCAGTTTTGATGATGATGGTGGTAGGATTTCATCCAAAAACAACATGCATGTTGTAAATGGTGAAATCCAAGGACCTAAACCTAAGTCAAGATCATGAAAATGCACTTTTCTACAAGTTTTGGTGGAAAATCACCACATGCACTCTAAGTTTTCTTTCAAAAACGATTTTTGAACATTTCAAACTCATGAATGGTCTTCAAACAAACATGCATGTGATGGTCTTCAAGCTTAGATGCTAGATCATCAAAGTATGTTGTTAAAAGCTTTCAAATATGTTCATGAAAGATTTATTTCCAAATAAATATCTAAAACTCCTTTTCTGACCAAATCCTATTTTTCCCAGATTCCCATCAACAAAATAAGATGCTCTGTAAATTTCCAGAAGATAATTCATTTATCTCGAATTACTATAATTAATGCAAGAAAATAGGGCAATAAATCATATAAAATACTTTCTGGGGTCTATAAATCCTAGTTAAATTCGTGGATGACCCCTATGATAAATAATGATCCCTCATTAAGTTTCATCGATTTTTGCTACTGTTTAATATGGTTTTGAATTTTCTTTTTGTTTGGCTCCAATAAATCATAAAAGCACTTTAAAAAATCTTAAAATGATATATAACAATTTTCACAGTTACTACCAGAGGTATAAGACTCAGAAAAATATTTTCAGAATTTTTCATAATGCATTCCTATTTTTCCCCGATTTTTGTATTTATAATGGCCTAAAAATAGAAAAAATAGTTCTGCTCACCCAAAATTCATGAAAATTTACCAGAAAACTTTGTAGTACATTAGGAGGCTACATACAAACTGTGATGATTTTTCTCTTCTGTATACTATTTTTCTCCTATTTTCTAAGATTAAATACACTGAAATACAAAAAATCGGATTTCAGTATATAAAAACCACATTTGGTATTTTTCCCAGATTATTTACTCTGTAAATGAAGTGTACAAAAATTTTGGTAATTTACCTTAACTGTTTAATAATTATTCTCCAATTAATGATTATTTAAGAGGATAAAACAAAGAAAAATAGAAAGACTAATTGAAAAATATCTTTTATATTTTTCACAGCTTCTACATGTATAATAAAAGTGTTACAAAACTTTTTGGGTAATTTTGGAAACTGTTTCCTATTTATTTCAATTTTTATTAGAATAAATGCTCAAAAATCATAAAATTTGGTTAAACAGTTTAGAAATCAATTTTTATATTTTTCCCAGCTTAATAATGTTTAATAACAGTAATACAAAAAGTTTGGGTAATTTTGGAAACTGATTTCTATTTTTCATGAATTTGTATCTATTTAGAGAATTAAATATATGAAAAATGGTTATACATATTCATAATCCATGAAAATTTATCTAGAAGTCTTTTAGTACATTTAGAACCAAAATCTGAAGTTTGGTAATTTTTATTAACTGTTTAGTATTTTTCATGATTTTATGGTTATTCAAGAAACTAAAATCGTGAAAAATAGTCAGACAAATAAAAAATTCAAGAAAATTTATCTTGAGGTCTTTGACTTCAATTAAAACTAAAATGAAAACTTTGGGAAATTTGAGAACTAAATTAATTTAGTTTTTGAATATTTAATCATTGGAACACCTCTTAAAATGTTAAATATTAGCATTTCAATAATGGGAAATTTCCACTTAAATTGTTATATAACAATTGATTCATTGAAATTAAATTTTCACAGAAAAATGTTTGTAACTTGTCAATATTAAATTTTGACACACTATTGGCATAATTCTATTGTAGTAGTAAGTATACTAGTGTTAGATTTCGATTAGAGACTCACTAGCGAATACCATTATTGTAGGAATCAATAGTGGTACGAGTGGAGCGTAGTCAAGGCACCATTTGCATCATCTCAATGCATATTGTGAGTATTCACGCACTCCCCTATTTTCAGTTTTTATGTTTTGGGGTGGAAAAGCATGTCCCGAAAAACTATTATTTGAATGTTGTATTTAAATTGATTTGTATCAAACATGATTGCTATTTTATTGCTATATCTCTCTATGTATGTCTATGCAACACGGAACATGAGAACTTATCGTACTAAGGCCCTTCCCTTATCTCTAACCATTAACTCTTTGAGCCAATGGTCATTATGGATAGCGCTATTAGGAATTGACAACTCCTCACTCGCCCTATTGCTGGAGTGCATGATACCATATTCATCTATGGAACGATAAGCATAGATCTTGATAGGGCTTCAGTGATAGGTTTGGTTGAGACTCATTGTTTGCTCATACACATACAAACTCGTTACTTATTATAGCAATAAACTTGTTTATTAATTATAGCAATGAACTTTGTTTCTCATTATAGCAGTGGAATGTTATTACTGGAAACTTATTTACTTGTCTTAACAATGAATTTGTTTGCTCCTTGTAGCAACAAACTTGATTGCTCATTATAGCAATGAAACTTGTTTACTCGTTTTAGCAACGAACTTTATTTCCATGAGGATATGAACGTTACATCTCATTTGGGCAACGTAACTTTATTTCTCAAGATGGCAACAAACTTTGTTTATGAAAACTTATTTACTCATTTTTGCAATATATTTTTATGGAAAACTTTATCAAAACTTTGATTTCGATTCATGAAACTTATATTATTTTTAATCTGTGAGTACTCACCAACTATTTTTATAATTGACGCTCGTTTTACATGCTTTTTCAGGAATCATCGAGTAAGTGGCACTTAGGGACACTTCACTGTTAGGAGCATTCGCATGTGTTGTATTCCAATTTTCATTGTATTTTCTTTTAAAAGTTGTTCAAACCCATTGTAAATTTGTAATGATTTTTAATACTATGATTGGTGTTGTCTTTTAACTTTTGCTATGAAACCCTTTATACTGCCACGCCTCGTGTTTCCGCTTTAGCGGGGTGTGACAGGAAATGGTATCAGAGCCGAAGGTTATAGAGAATACCGGTTTTCCTTTGGAGAACCACAACTATAGCCAAAAAAAAAAAATTTAAGCGTTTTTAAAATACTGAACATACTACTGGTATAACTAATTCGAGTACGCATTATCAGACTTTAATTAAGTATAGCCTGGCCAACTATGCTTAATTAAGGAAAATTAATGCGAGGCTGGAAACGGTTATAGTAGAATTATGTTCAAAATAATTTTCAACTTAAACTTTTGAAAAACAAATTTTTTTTTTCGGTGTGCGTACGGGCATTGCATATTATAGGCATTCGTCTAGATACACTTAGAAACTAAGTGCACTTTTATAACAATGCCTTTATTTAGAAATATTCTTGTCCCTTATAAGTGCTAGGTTAACCACTTAAGTTATATCACTCGCCACTCTAGGAGCAATGCACTTAGTACTGAGAATGAGTATTCCTTGGTAGCTATTGACTTTAGATGTAAGGTTAGTAGCTAGATATACACTATTAATAATCATAAGTCGACACCTATACCATATATTCCTCAATACCTCTTGATCGTCTTCGTACTAGAGTCACAACTATGAAAAAAAACGTTTCGATATCGACACGAATGATAATTGGAGCATCGCGTAAGGAGGTAGATGAGTCGCCACTAAGTAATCACTTGGATACCATTAGCATACATTTTAGATTCGACTCACGAGGAGACACGGAGGTTTAACCCATACGTGAGACCTTATTACTACGTTACGACTTAGCTCTAGGTTGTTTCCACCTTGAGCTTAAAACTTAACATAGGATATCCCTTTGACCTCTATAAAAGATCGGAAATTGCATTGACACTTAAAAACGTTTTACAAACAATTTTTCTTGTCCTTTATTTTGGGGAAAAGACATCGACACTCGCCTTATACTCGTTTTGTACTCCCCTTAGTATTTAGGTACGATCAACTATACTAACATACTTTCTCCTTACTTCTTAATCTTCCATCGAAAAATTATTTCGCTTCATCGGTTTTATTTATCATCGATAAAATATTTTATAACCACTTCATTCAACTTAGTAGACATTTCCTAACAATGTAAGCCATAATCTCGCTAAAAATCTTTTAACAACTTGCTTTAACTTAACACTTTTCTTCAAAACTCAATTTAACCGATATTTGTTTTAACCTTGCTATTTTAATTTCATTTCAAATCCATTTCAATGGATAGATGTGCTTTTAAGGGCATGTAAACCATTTTAATCCTTGCTTACCATTTTGACACGTTTTCGAAAAACTTAGAAACATTTATTTTATAAAAGTGTTTAAACTCTATGCTATAAAAATTAAACATATGATATTGAAGTTCTTAATATGTGAAAAAGTTTCATCGAATCGTCAAAACACTTTTGTTTTGACACTTTTAACAACTTTCTCATTTAGACATTGTAATTTACGTTAATGTGTTTTCTCGAAAACACAACATGATATTTATGCAAATGTCTACTTCAAACATGTTTATAAGACTTATCTAACGCTTGTAATTCAAAACATACCTTATTTGTGTACTTGGTTCAATATAGTTTTATAATCTATAAAGATTCTAAAATATAAAGCATTGCAAAACTTAGTGTTCACTTTTAAAGTTCCAGTGGCGCACTTTCGACAATGCACAATTATTCATCTAAATATGTTAAGTCTTTACCTTATCCGTTTTAAGCATTGTTGGACTCCGGTCAAAAAGGTCAATTATTTGTGTACTTTGCTATATCTCTCTATGTATGTCTATGCAACACGGAACATAAAAACTTATCGTACTAAGGCCCTTCCCTTATCTCTAACCATTAACTCTTTGAGCCAATGGTCATTATGGATAGCGCTATTAGGAATTGACAACTCCTCACTTGCCCTATTGCTGGAGTGCATGATACCATATTCATCTATGGAACGATAAGCATAGATCTTGATAGGGCTTCAGTCATAGGTGTGGTTGAGACTCATTGTTTGCTCATACACATACAAACTCGTTACTTGTTATAGCAATAAACTTGTTTATTAATTATAGCAATGAACTTTGTTTCTCATTACAAAAACGAACTGTTATTACTGAAAACTTATATACATGTTTTATCAATGAAATTGTTTGCTCCTTGTAGCAACGAAATTGATTGCTCATTTTAGCAATGAAACTTGTTTACTCGTTTGAGTAACGAACTTTATCTTCCATGAGAATATGAATGTTGCATCTTATTTGGGCAACATACCTTATCTCTCGTGATGACAAAGAACTTTGTTTTTACAAACTTATTTACTCATCTTAACAATATACTTTTATTATTGGAAACTTTTATCAAAACTTTGATTTCAATTCATGGAACCAGTATTATTTGTTTACCTGTGAGTACTCACAACCTATTTTTATAGTTGACGCTCGTTTTACATGCTTTTTCAGGAATCATCGAGTAAGTGGCACTTAGGGACACTTCACTTTTAGGAGCATTCGCATGTGTTGTATTTCAATTTACATTGTAATTTCTTTTAAAAGTTGTTCAAACCCATTGTGAATTTGTAATGATTTTTAATACTATGGTTGGTGTTGTCTTTTAACTTTTGCTATGAAACCCTTTGTACTGCCACGCCCTGTGTTTCCGCTTTAGCGGGGTGTGACAGAAAATTATGATTGACATTTTTACACCTTTCACATTCCATAAAGTGGTTTTATGATTTATTAGAGCTAAATAAAAAGAAAATTAAAAACCATACTAAACAGTAACAAAAATCGATGAAACTTCCTGAGAGATGTTTATTAACTTAAAGGGTCATCCACAAATATTTCCAGAATTTATTTACAAGTTTAAGTATTTTATATGCTTTAACACTCTATTTTATTATTATTTTCATGTAAAAATAAAGAAAATATATATTGAGCTGAAAATTTCCAGAATGCAACTTCAAACAATTTAATAACAATGAAAAATTGTTTTCTTATTTTTGATGTCGAAAAACATGCCTAAAGGCTCAAACAATTATAGACAAAACTTGATTCTTGTGATTTTGGTAAACATTATTGATGTTACCTTGAGAATTTTTGCAACATGTTCCAAAGGCTTTTGAATCAAGATATTTTTATACCTCTTAATACATAATGTTAAGTGCTCAAATTAATTTTTCCTTGATTTTTAGTGATGAATAAGATCTTTGCACATGCAATACAAAACTAGTATTCACAAAAAGGTGCTGATTGAGCAACAGTTTTGTAAAAATTGCTAAAAATCGAAATATTTGAATTTTCCAGTGAGGTCAGATGGGTTTGAAAGCTAACTCAAAATATTATATTTCAGAAAAAGAATCCCGAATTTTGGTTATGAAATGAGTGAGATATGACAGTTTAAAATCAGGTAAAGAAATCTGGCAGATTGCATGCATGGTGATTGGTTAGAAAAATGAGTTTTCATCATTTCTTTGAGTAAATCTTTTGAAATGTTTTAAAAGATATCATGATAAACTTATATTCTAGTCATGTTTCCAGAGATCAAAAGATTAAAACTTATCAAAATGTATACATTCATTTATGAACAAAATTTTGTTTCTCAAAAACTCTTAACTTGAGTTTGATGTTTTAATCCTTAAAATCGATTTTTGCACTAAGATCATGAACATGCAACCTTGTTTATCATACATGCATGGTGTTAAACACATCCATGATGTTCTAAAAACCATTTTAACAAAAAGAAAACAAGTTTGAAGAAGATGAAGAAGTAGAAGTCGGTTTTTGAAGTAAAATGCACATGCATGACTTAAATCATTGTTGTGGATCTTCAAGAGATGTATGTTCTTTACCTTAAATTTATTTGTGGCTTGAAAAACCCTTATGAATCTCCATAATTTCGTGGTTAAGAGGCTGTGGTTGTGGTGTTTGGAGAAAAAAAATTAGAGAGAAGGTAGAGAGAGTTTTCTAGAGAGAGAAAGAAGAGAGATGTGTGTGTGTTGGAGAATGAGAGTGTGAGAGAGAGATATGGGAAGAGAGGGGTCCGAAATTTTGAGTATAATAACCCTTTCTCATTCATTTTGTTTTATAAAATTTAAGTTATTTTATAAAATATCTAAATTTTATATAAAATGTGCACTAAAATCAAGTTTTTAATTCATGAAATCTTGATTTTTGACTTATAAATTAAGGATGAATGTTAATGACTTAAATTTTTATTTTCCTTGATTATATTTCCCTGAATTTAATTGTTTTAAGATAATATTATAAGTTTCATAACTATTTTTATAGAATTCTTGATGTTAAACTTTATAAAATTTAAGTTTTAGGGTTTTTAGGGTTTTTGAGAGTTTGTAAAAATTTGGATATCAAAATAAATAGAATATTTGAGACTTTAAATTATCTTATGGTATTATAACTCTTTTATAGTTATAAATAATGTTTGTAATTTATTTTTATCGGTTTATTGGCATTCTATGTAGTGATTCCGAGATTCAAGCGAAATTGAGGAATCAAGTATACTAGTCCTAGTCTTCAACTTTGACTTAAGTTTCTATGAGACTTTGACCTAATTTCTACTTATAGGTCAAGTGCATGATGTGTGTATATGATTCATGAAAAGGTGTTCGAGTCAAAGAGTGACCCGAATATGGATAGCCTCTACAGTTAAGTAGTTGTAGAATTCACATATCAATGTGAAATCTAAGTACATTATCCATTGTTTCTAGTTGCTTCCAAGTTTCTAGTAGGTTATAACTGAGCTTCTAGTCACTAAGTCCAGTATGTGTCGTGCGTATATGTGCAACTAAGTTTATTCAAATCTAGAACCGACTCGAATTTTGACGGTTGTCACATTTTCCCCCGGTTGAAAGAATTTCGCCCCGAAATTCAATTCGTGACGTATTCTATTAGAACTCAGTCGAATACAATTATATAGTTGGAGAGGTGGTGACTTGCAATGTTCTTTGATTATTTTGGGTTTGTTTCCTCAAGGGAAAAGCCCAATTCTTTAGCTATAGTCAAATTAGTGTTTCCTTAATTCGAGTTCTACAATTTAGATTGCGAGAAATTAGGATCATGGAAATCATGATCAAAACATGGCGACCTAGTCGAAAAAGATCATCTAGTTAGATATTATCTGAATTAAGAGAGCTATAAGTTTTGCTGAAGCACTAACTGCACTGAGCGTTAAATCCGCATTGATCCTGAAGTCGTGTTCTAAATTAACACTACGTGTAAATTCGCCGCTTAATAAAGAAGAGATTAGGAACAATTTGTTCACTTCCGGGTTGGCTATTACATCTGGAAAAGATATATTCTGAAATTAGAAGGGGTAGCACGAATGAAAAAGGAGCGATCGAGGGTAAGTTCCTAAAGATACGCACTAAGGGTAAGCAACGAAGTTTTGGTACCTCTCGAATGTAAAGGCTATTTAAGTGTCGTCTATAAAATAAGTTAGGAAACGATCGAGGATTTCCGAAGCAATATTTACTACCACGGTTACTCTTACTACAATAAAACAATATTCGAAGAATATATATATTTAGAGAGTTATTGTCGCAAATGGAGGCGATGCAAGTTTATGATAACTTAAATCACCTTGTCTAGATAACAATTTGAGTGATTAGAAATGATAAGTAATCTCATTATTATCAAAATGTTTAATAATTCTAAGATAATGAAGATACATGTGTGGCGATCAAACGAAGTAGTAAAATAATAAAAAGATAAATTAAAGTTAAATGTTTAAGTCGTCATTAAGGGAATTTTTTTTATTGAAATTATTGATATTACGCTATTTGAAAAATTGACTAATTGTCTAAGTCAGGACAAATCTAAGTTTACGAGGAGTCAAAATACTTATGAAAACAAGCTTGAGAGTTTACGAACTCACTGAAAATTGCAAAGTAAATTACTATTTTAAGAAAGGTGTAAAAATGTCAATCTTCAAAATAGGGCATTCATAGTTTAGTGTTTCTACAAAAACAATCATTTAGAGAATAGATAATCGTAAAATTCAAAACTTTTGATGTATTTAAAGAAAAGAAGAAACATAAGGATACATATCCTCCACATATATTTTTCGGATATAGAAAAATTATAAGCATAAAGGTATTCATTTTGTGTATTACTTATAACGAAAAATACAATGAAACTTTCATTTTAAATCAAGTTTCCAAATTTAGAATGAAAGAGCAAATGTAAATAAGGATTACTTGTTTATTGTAGATTTCAAAATAAAAACAAGATGTATATGGAAAAAGGCATAATTGAATATATCAAAGTTGACTAAATCGAAATTATGACTCACAACTATACACGTATTAATCGCTCAAAACGAAGGGGTAGACTTCTAGTCTATATATGTACGAACATGGTACCAAGAGAAGCAAAATAGATAGAAACAAAGTTAGACAATGTATTATGTTAATATTATGGCGTGCGAGATCTAAAATCAGAAGGAGAGCGAGAAATAAAGTTTGGGGGAAAGAAAAAGGAAGGTAGCAGCGACAATGATTGTTATTGTTAAAAATATAAGAATAATACCTATAGGTAGATTTAAAACCACGTTGAGATATATTTCAAACTTCAATATTTGATGTATATTGATGACTAAATATAAATGTAGAAGTTCTAAAGTGTTTTCTAAGTTTTGCTAAAAATCCACGAGTTATCTATTAAGTTAAACTCCATTTGTGAAAAAGAAGAAACACTAAAACTTGTAATTGAAAATCTGACAGTTTTGACCTTTTTGACTGGGGTCCAACAATGGTTAAAACGGATAAGGTAAAGACTTAACATATTTAGATGAATAATTGTGCATTGTCAAAAGTACGTCGCTGGAAGTTTAAAAGTGAACACTAAGTTTTGCAATGCTGTAAGTTTTATAAACACGGATTATAAAACTAATTTGAAATAAAATAAACAAATGATGTGTGTTGGAAATTTAGGAATTAGAGATATCTTAGAAACATGTGTGAAGTAGAAAGTTGTGAAAATATCATGTTGGGATTCAAGAAAACACATTTAAGTAAGGTACAATGCCTAAATGAGAAAGTGGTCAAAAGAGTCAAAACAAAAGTGGTTTGAAAGATCCGATGAAGCTTTTACACGTAATATGAACTTCAATGTCATATGTCTATGTTTAGCATAGAATTTAAACACTTTTATAAAAGAAAATGTTTCTAAGTTTTTCGAAAACGTGCCAAAATGGTAATCAAGGTTTAAAATGGTTTATATGCCCTTAAAAACACATCTATCCATTGAAATGGATTTGAAATAAAATTGAAATTGCAAGGTTAAAACCAATAATGGTTAAATTGAGTTTTGAAGAAAAGTGTTAAGTTAAAGCAAGTTGTCAAAAGATTTTTTTTAGCGAGAATATTGCTTACATTGTTAAGAAATGTCTACTAAGTTGATTGTAGTGGTTATAAAATATTTTATTGATGATAAATAAAACCGATGAAGCGAAATAATTTTTCGATTGAAGATTAAGAAGTAAGGAATAAGTATATTAGTGTAGCTGATCGTACCTAAATACTAAGGCGAGTATAAGACGAGTACCTATGTCTTTTTCCCTAAGATAAAGGGCAAGAAAATTGTTTGAAAAACGTTTTATGGTGTCAATGCAACTTCGTGGCCTTTTATAGAGGTCAAAGGGATATCCTATGTTAAGTTTTAACCTGAAGGTGGAAACAACCTAAAGCTAAATCGTAGCGTAGTAATAAGGTCTCACGTATGCGTTAAACCTCCGTGTCTCCTCGTGAGTCGAATTGGGAATGCTCTCCAATGATATCCAAGTGGCTACTAAGAAACGACTCATCTACCTCCTTACGCGATGCTCCAATTTTCAGCCGTGTCGGTATCGGAACGCTTTCCTAGTTGTAACTACAGTACGAAGACGATGAAGAGGTATTGAGGAATAATTGGTATAGGTTTCGACTTAAGATTATTACTTGTGTATATCTAGCTACTAATCTTACATCTAAAGTCAACAGCTACCGAGGAATACTCATTCTCAGTACTAAGTGCATTGCTCCTAGAGTGGCTAGTGATATAACCTAAGTGGTTAACCTAGCACTTGATAAGGGATAAGAATATTTCTAGATAAGACATTGTGGTGAAAGTGCACTTAGTTTCTAAGTGTACCTAGATGAATGCCTATAATATGCAATGCCCGTACGCACACCGAAAAATTTTGTTTTTCAAAAGTTTAAGTTGAAAATTGTTTTGAACATAATTCTACTATAACCGTTTCCAGCCTCACATTAACTTTCCTTAATTAAGCATCGTTGGCCAGGCTATACTTAATTAAAGTCTAATAATGTGTACTCGAATTAGTTATAGGAGTAGTATGTTCAATATTTAAAAATGTTTTGAATTTTTTTTTTGGCTATAGTTATGGTTCTCCAAAGGAAAACCGATATTCTCTATAACCTTCGGCTCTGATACCATTTCCTGTCACACCCCGCTAAAGCGGAAACACAGGGCGTGGCAGTACAAAGGGTTTCATAGCAAAAGTTAAAAGACAACACCAACCATAGTATTAAATATCATTACAAATTTACAATGGGTTTGAACAACTTTTAAAAGAAATTACAATGTAAATTGAAATACAACACATGCAAATGCTCCTAAAAGTGAAGTGCCCCTAAGTGCCACTTACTCGATGATTCCTGAAAAAGCATGTAAAACGAGCGTCAACTATAAAAATAGTTGGTGAGTACTCACAGATAAACAAAATAATACTGGTTCCATGAATTGAAATCAAAGTTTTGATAAAAGTTTCCAATAATAAAAGTATATTGTTAAAATGAGTAAATAAGTTTGTAAAAACAAAGTTCTTTGTCATCATGAGAGATAAGGTATGTTGCCCAAATAAGATGCAACATTCATATTCTCATGGAAGATAAAGTTCGTTACTCAAACGAGTAAACAAGTTTCATTGCTAAAATGAGCAATCAATTTCGTTGCTACAAGGAGCAAACAATTTCATTGCTAAAACATGTATATAAGTTTTCAGTAATAAAAGTTCGTTGTTGTAATGAGAAACAAAGTTCATTGCTATAATTAATAACAAGTTTATTGCTATAACGAGAAACGAGTTTGTATGTGTATGAGCAAACAATGAGTCTCAACCAAACCTATGACTGAAGCCCTATCAAGATCTATGCTTATCGTTCCATAGATGAATATGGTATCATGCACTCCAGCAATAGGGCGAGTGAGGAGTTGTCAATTCCTAATAGCGCTATCCATAATGACCATTGGCTCAAAGAGTTAATGGTTAGAGATAAGGGAAGGGCCTTAGTACAATAAGTTCTCATGTTCCGTGTTGCATAGACATACATAGAGAGACATAGCAATAAAATAGCAATCATGTTTGATACAAATCAATTTAAATACAACATTCAAATAATAGTTTTTCGGGACATGCTTTTCCACCCCAAAACATAAAAACTGAAAATAGGGGAGTGCGTGAATACTCACAATATGCAAAATATAGCAACCAAGTTTATACGAGTCAAATAAATATAATGAGCATAAATAGTTTAGGACATGCTTTTCCACCCCAAAACATTTAAAAACCGAAAATAGGGGAGAGTGGTGAATACTCACAATGCATTTAGATGATGCAAATGGTGCCTTGAACTACGTTCCACGTGTACCACTACCGATTCCTACAATAATGGTATTCGCTAGTGAGTCTCTAATCGAAATCTAACACTAGTATACTTACTACTACAATAGAATTATGCCAATAATGTGTCAAAATTTAATATTGATAAGTTACAAACATTTTTCTGTGGAAATTAAGTTTCAAAGAATCAATTGTTATATAACAATTTAAGTGGAAAATTTCCATTATTGAAATGTTAATATTTAACATTTTAGAGGTGTTCCAATTATTAAATATTCAAAACGAAATCAATTTAGTTCTAAACTTTCCCAAACTTTGTATTTCATTTTTAATTGAAGTCAAACACCTTAAGATAAATTTTCTTGAATTTTTAATTTGTCTAACTATTTTTCACCATTAAATTCCATGAATAATCATAAAATCATGGAAAAATAGTAAATTATCATGAAAAATTCTTGTAATTTTTGTGTAACTATTTTACAGTGTACATAATCTAGGAAAAATATTAATATGTGTTTTTAAAAAGTTTAACACAATTTTTCTGATTTTTGTACATTTAAGTGTATTAAATCTTGGGAAAATAGAAGCAAAATAGCATACAGAAGATAAAAATCATCAAAAATTTTATGTATCATCCTAACATATTATAAGAGTTTCTGGTAAATTTTCATGAATTTTGGATGAGTAAAACTATTTTTCCTGTTTTTAGTCCATTATAAACACAAAAATTCAAGAAAAATAGATATACATTTTCAAAAATTCCCAAAATATTTTTCGGAGTCTTAAATATAAGGTACAAGCTGCGCAAAATAAGAAATAATATTTTCACATTCCATAAAGTGGTTTTATGATTTATTAGAGCTAAATAAAAAGAAAAATAAAAACCATACTAAACAGTAACAAAAATCGATGAAACTTCCTTAGAGATGTTTATTAACTTAAAGGGTCATCCACAAATATTTCCAGAATTTATTTACAAGTTTAAGTATTTTATATGCTTTAACACTCTATTTTATTATTATTTTCATGTAAAAATAAAGAAAATATATATTGAGCTGAAAATTTCCAGAATGCAACTTCAAACAATTTAATAACAATGAAAAATTGTTTCTTATTTTTGATGTCGAAAAACATGCCTAAAGGCTCAAACAATTATAGAGAAAACTTGATTCTTGTGATTTTGGTAAAAATTATTGATGTTACCTTGAGAATTTTTGCAACATGTTCCAAAGGCTTTTGAATCAAGATATTTTTATACCTCTTAATACATGATGTTAAGTGCTCAAATTAATTTTTCCTTGATTTTTAGTGATGAATAAGATCTTTGCACATGCAATACAAAACTAGTATTCACAAAAAGGTGCTGATTGAGCAACAGTTTTGTAAAAATTGCTAAAAATCGAAATATTTGAATTTTCTAGTGAGGTCAGATGGGTTTGAAAGCTAACTCAAAATATTATATTTCAGAAAACGAATCCCGAATTTTGGTTATGAAATGAGTGAGATATGACAGTTTAAAGTCAGGTAAAGAAATCTGACAGATTGCATGCATGGTGATTGGTTAGAAAAATGAGTTTTCATCATTTCTTTGAGTAAATCTTTTGAAATATTTTAAAAGATATCATGATAAACTTATATTCTAGTCATGTTTCCAGAGATCAAAAGATTAAAACTTATCAAAATGTATACATTCATTTATGAACAAAATTTTGTTTCTCAAATACTCTTAACTTGAGTTTGATGTTTTAATCCTTAAAATCGATTTTTGCACTAAGATCATGAACATGCAACCTTGTTTATCATACATGCATGGTGTTAAAACACATCCATGATGTTCTAAAAACCATTTTAACAAAAAGAAAACAAGTTTGAAGAAGATGAAGAAGTAGAAGTCGGTTTTTGAAGTAAAATGCACATGCATGGCTTAAATCATTGTTGTGGATCTTCAAGAGTTGTATGTTCTTTACCTTAAATTTATTTGTGGCTTGAAAAACCCTTATGAATCTCCATAATTTCGTGGTTAAGAGGCTGTGGTTGTGGTGTTTGGAGAAAAAAAATTAGAGAGAAGGTAGAGAGAGTTTTCTAGAGAGAGAAAGAAGAGAGATGTGTGTGTGTTGGAGAATGAGAGTGTGAGAGAGAGATATGGGAAGAGAGGGGTCCGAAATTTTGAGTATAATAACCCTTTCTCATTCATTTTGTTTTATAAAATTTAAGTTATTTTATAAAATATCTAAATTTTATATAAAATGTGCACTAAAATCAAGTTTTTATTCATGAAAGTTTGAATGTGTATGAGCAAACAATGAGTCTCAACCAAACCTATGACTGAAGCCCTATCAAGATCTATGCTTATCGTTCCATAGATGAGTATGGTATCATGCACTCCAGCAATAGGGCGAGTGAGGAGTTGTCAATTCCTAATAGCGCTATCCATAATGACCATTGGCTCAAAGAGTTAATTGTTAGAGATAAGGGAAGGGCCTTAGTACGATAAGTTCTCATGTTCCGTGTTGCATAGACATACATAGAGAGACATAGTAATAAAATAGCTATCATGTTTGATACAAATCAATTTAAATACAACATTCAAATAATAGTTTTTCGGGACATGCTTTTCCACCCCAAAACATAAAAACTGAAAATAGGGGAGTGCGTGAATACTCACAATGTTTCGAGTAGGTACAAGTAGTGCCTCGGAATACACCAATGCCTTACTACCGGGATCCTACGACATCAAACACACACTAGTGAGTTTCCATGTCGAAATCTAATGCTAGTATACTAAACTCTACATATAGAGAAATGCCGAATTTATGTTCTAATATCGGTTTTATATTAATTGGTTACGATTTTTCTGAAATGGTGAAATTCTATAAGTCATGTGATTAAGAAAATTTTGGATATTAATTTTCCAGATTTAGTAATATAATTTGAGGGTATTTCAACACATTTAAATGTGTTTTAAATTCCTAAAAACGCAAAATATTATCAAATAGTTTCCAAAAATTGTCAAACCTTGTATTTTCATTCTAAATACAATAGAGGTTTTCCAGAAAATTTCCCTTGAATTTTTTTGATATGGTTAACTATTTTTCCAAGTTTTTATCCCCTTAAATAATCATTAATTAAAGAATAAATAACAAACAGTTAAAATAAATTACCAAAAATTTTTGTAACATCATTTACAGTGTAAGTAATCTGGGAAAAATACCAAAAGTGGTTTTCATATTGTATAATCCGGTTTTGGGTATTTATGTGTATTTAAGTGTATTTAAGTGTATTTAACCTTAGAAAATAGGAGAAAAATAGTATACAGTAGAGGAAAATCATCAAAATTTTTTATGTAACCTCCTAATGTACAACATGATGTTCTGGTAAATTTTCATGAATTTTGGATAATCAGAACTATTTTTCCTATTTTTAGGCCATTATAACTACCAAAAATTGGGAAAAATAGAAAGGCATGATGAAAAATTCTGAAATTATTTTTCTGAGTCTCCCACCACAGGTAAGAGCTGCGAAAATTGTTAGATACAATTTTCACACTCTTTAAAGTGGTTTTGTGATTTATTGCACCCAAACAAAAAGAAAATCGAAAATCATACTAAACAGCAACATAAATCGATGAAATTTAATGAGAGGTCATTATTCACCATAAGGGTCATCCACGAATTTATTCCAGATTTATAGACCTCTGGAAGTATTTTATGTGATTTATGCCCTTGTTTTCTTGCAACAATTTTAATAAATCAAGGAAACGATAAAAACTCTTGGGATTTTCCAGATATTCATATTACCTTAATGGGAATCTGGAAAAATTTTGATTTGAGCAGAAAAGAACTTTTAGATATTTTTCTAGACAAAATCATTTACATGCACTATTAACAATGTACTTTGATCATCAAGCTCTTTAGCTTGGTGTTCTTCACATGCATCACGGTTTGAAGACCATGCATGGACATATGTTTGTTATAGTGATGTTTTTAAAGGAAATACTTGAATGCATAAGGTGTATGAGCCTTTAAAACTTGTAAAAATCCGAACCTTAGTGTTTGACATAGGTTTTGGTCCTTGGATTTCACCATTAAACAACATGCATGTTGTTCTTGGGTGAAACCCTACCACCATCATCATCAAACACGACATTCATGAACATGTTCATGAATGTTCATAAAGAATGGTGTAGAAGGAGGAGAAGTACAAGAAAACCCTTTAAAAACAAGAAGGAAAAGTAAGGAAAATGAAGGATTTTCGTGAATACCTTGAAGAACAACCTTAGAAGATGAAGATTTGAGTGTGGAGAGGTGTTCTTGGCTGATGATTTTCGTGGGTTTGGAGAGAGAGGAGGAGAGTTTGAGAGTTGAAAGGGTGGAGTGTGAGAGAGATTGAAGAGAGAAGTGGAAGAGTGGGGATTGTGTTTTAATGATTGAAGTTTTGGGAAGAGAGAGGGCATGAGGGAGAGGATGCACGAATTTTATGAGTGAGAGAGGCTCCCTCTCTCCTAAAATTCAAATTATATAATTCTCCCTTCAATTTTTATAAAACCTAAATTTTTATAAAAATGTCTCTTTAAGCAATTTTTGATTTATTTAAAAATCTTGTTTTTTAACTAATAAATTATGATTAATGTATGATAATTTAAATTTCTATTTCATTGATTATAATCTATAATTTGATTAATAAAAATTTTATATTAGGAAGTTTATAGAAATTTTATAAAGTTTTTAAGCTTTAAAGTTTATAAATTTGGATTTTTGGGCTCTTTAGAGTTTTTGGAACATTGTTTGATATTCACCATCATATTCGGATGAAATTAGAATATTTTAATTTATTTTTAGGGTTTTATACCCTTTTTCAATTGTAACAAAGTTTGAAGTTTCATTCTAATTATGGTATTGGCATTTCCTATTGTAGTTAAACAACTTACTAGAATCGTAAGAGTCAAGTATATTAGTCCTAGATCTTAGTTGGATCCTAGTTTATGCAAGATTTTGACCTAATTTATACTACTAGGCCATGGCATGTTGTGCATGAATGGTTTTTATAAAGATGCATGAGTCCGAGAATGACCTGAATTGACAGTTGTCACAGTATCCCCCACTTAAAAAGAATTCCGTCCCGAAATTCATTCTATGTCATCGTTTGTCATCGCATGGGAAAAGTTGTGGATACTTTTCCTTCATGAAGTCCTCACGCTCCCAGGTGTACTCCGGCCCGCGTTTTGAGTTTCATCGAACTTTCACAATCGGAATCTTACTCCGCTTAAGTTGTTTCACCTCCTTGTCAAGGATTTCTATCGGTTCCTCAACAAAGTTTAGCTTATCATTGATCTTAATTTCCTCCAGAGGTACTATCAATGCTTCGTCGGCTAAACATTTCTTAAGATTGGAGACGTGGAATGTGTCGTGAATGGTGCTTAACTCTTGGGGTAATCGGAGTTTATATGCCACCGGACCAATCCTTTCAATGATCTCGAAGGGTCCAACATATCTTGGGCTTAGTTTTCCTTTCTTACCAAAACGTACAAGCCCTTTCCAAGGCAACACCTTTAGAAGTACCTTGTCTCCAACTTGGAATTCTAATGGTTTTCGACGATTATCCGCATAACTTTTTTGACGATCTCTGGCGGCTTTAAGCCTATCTTTGATGATAGCAATCTTGTCAGTTGTTTCCTGGATAAGGTCGAGTCTAGTCAATTGTCTGTCTCCGATTTCTGTCCAACATAATGGAGAACGACACTTGCGTCCATACAATGCTTCGTATGGGGCACATTGGATACTCGTGTGGTAACTGTTATTGTAGGAAAACTCAATTAGAGGCAAATGAGTATCCCAATTTCCTTTGAACTCAATGACACACGCCCGTAGCATGTCTTCCAATGTTTGTATTGTTCTCTCTGTCTGCCCATCTGTCTGAGGGTGGTAAGCTGTGCTCAAATTTATCTTGGTTCCTAGTGCCTTCTGTAACATCCACCAAAATCGTGATGTAAAACGACTATCTCTATCAGAAATGATGGATAGGGGTACACCATGCAGAGAAACAATTTTGTCGATGTAGATTTGGGCAAACTTTTCCATCTTGAAGTCTTCCCGAATGGGGAGAAAGTGAGCAGATTTCGTCAGTCGATCCACTATGACCCAAATTGAGTCATGACCTTTAGCAGTTCTAGGAAGCTTGGTAACGAAATCCATAGATATCTGCTCCCATTTCCATTGGGGAATTTCAGGTTGTTGCAATAAGCCGGATGGTTTTTGATGTTCAGCTTTGACTATTGAGCAAGTTAAACACTTCCCAACATGTAAGGCAATATCCCTTTTCATTCCAGGCCACCAATAGTGCTCTTTAAGATCCTTGTACATCTTATCCGCTCCAGGGTGGATTGAGTATTTAGATCGATGAGACTCCTCTACTACCATGTCTCTCAGATTGTTAACCCTTGGAATCCAAACTCTGTCCTTAAAATAACGAACTCCATCAGGTTTGGTTTCAAATCTCACTTCTAAACCATGCAGTACACGGGACCGCACCCGAAGTGCAATAAGTGTAACTTCCATCACAAGGGAGCTTGCCCAGTGTGCCAAAACTGTAAACAGACAGGCCATTACCCGAAGTATTGTAAGCTGAATAAGGATGGAAAAAGGGCATGTTACGAGTGCGGGAGTACTGATCATCTGCGTAGTGCTTGTCCCAAACTGAACAAGGGGCCTGGTAACAATGGACAAGGCCAAGCTAGGCAAAATTTCCAAGGAAATCAAGGTGGGCGGCCAAGAGGTGTAGCCTTTGTGATTGGTGCAGAAGAAGCTCGTCAGAACCCTGAGGTGATAACAGGTACGTTTCTCCTGAACAACCATTTTGCATCAGTAATATTCGATGCGGGAGCAGAAAGGAGTTTCGTTTCTTTAGCATTTAGACCGTTAATTGACTTGAAATCAAGAAAGATGAGGAATACTTATACTATTGAACTTGCTGATGGGTATGAAATTAGGGCCAATGAAATAATTCCTGGCTGTACTCTGAATTTAGCTGATAAACTCTTTAGCATTGACCTAATTCCTATCGAGCTAGGTAGTTTTGATGTAATAGTAGGAATGGATTGGTTATCCAAGAATAGAGCGGACATTGGTTGTTACGAGAAAGTCATTAGGATACCTCTCCCTAATGGAGAAACCCTTATCATACACGGTGAGAAGCCAGGAAGAAGTTTAAACATTGTATCGAGCATAAAGATTCATAAGTACCTGAAAAAGGATTGTATCGCATTCATGGCCCACGTGATAGAAAGAGAACCTGAAACTAAGCAACTCAAGGAGATCCCGGTGGTTCAAAACTATCCCGAAGTGTTTCCGGAGGAATTACCCGGTCTACCCCCTCACAGACAGGTCGAATTTCGGATAGACTTAATTCCCGGAGCGGCACCGGTAGCAAAAGCACCATATCGCCTCGCGCCATCCGAGATGCAAGAACTGTCCGGACAACTTCAAGAACTTCTAGACAAAGGGTTTATTCGACCAAGCTCTTCACCTTGGGGAGCCCCAGTGTTATTCGTCAAAAAGAAAGATGGGTCGTTCCGAATGTGCATTGATTACAGAGAACTGAACAAGTTGACAATCAAGAATCGATATCCTCTTCCTCGAATTGATGACTTGTTCGATCAGTTGCAGGGCGCTTCATACTTCTCAAAGATCGACCTCCGATCAGGATACCATCAACTAAGAGTTCACGAAGGAGACATTCACAAAACAACATTTAGAACCCGTTATGGACATTATGAGTTCTTAGTCATGCCTTTTGGACTAACGAACGCACCCGCTGTTTTCATGGATTTGATGAATAGGGTCTTTAGACCATACCTAGACAAGTTTGTAATTGTATTTATCGATGACATACTTGTTTACTCACAAACCAAAGAAGATCATGAGAGACATCTGAAGCTAGTGTTGAAGCTGTTGAAGGAGCAGAAATTGTATGCCAAGTTCACTAAGTGTGAATTTTGGATTCGGGAAGTACATTTCCTTGGTCATGTGATCGGCGAAAGAGGAATTCATGTAGATCCAGCTAAGATCGAGGCAATCAAGAAATGGGAAGCCCCCAAAACCCCGACAGAAATACGACAGTTCCTAGGATTAGCTTGGTACTACAGACGCTTCATTGAGAATTTCTCTAGGATTGCTCAACCATTAACATCTTTGACCCAAAAAGACAGAAAATTTCTCTGTGAAGAGAAACACGAAGAGGCATTTCAAATCCTGAAAAACAAGTTGTGCATTGCTTTTTGTAAAATTGACTAATTGTCTAAGTCAAAACAAATACAAGTTTAAGAGGAGTCAGACTACTTATGAAAACAAGTTTGAGAGTTTTAGGAACTCACTGAAAATTGCAAAGTAAAATACTATTTTAAGAAAGGTGTAAAAATGTCAATCTTTGAAAATAGTGCATTCATAGTTTAGTGTTTCTACAAAACAATCATTTAGAGAATAGATAATCGTAAAATTCAAAACTTTTGATGTATTTAAAGAAAAGAAGAAACATAAGGATACATATCATTCACATATATTTTTCAGATATAGAAAAATTATAAGCATAAATGTATTCATCTTGTGTATTACTTATAAGGAAAAATACAATGAAGATTGCATTTTATATCAAGTTTTTGAATTTAGAACGAAAGAGTAAATGTAAATAAGGATCACTTGCTTATAGTAGATTTCAAAATAAAAACAAGATGTATATGGTAAAAGGCGTAATTGAATATATCAAAGTTGACTAAAATTAAAGTATGCCTCATGACTATACACGTATTAATCGCTCAAAACGAAAGGGTAGACTTCTAGTCTTTATGTATACGAACATGATACCACGAGAAGCAAAATAGACAGAAACAAAGTTAGACAATGTATTATGTTAATATTATGGTGTGCGAGATCTAAAATCAGAAGGAGAGCGAGAAATAAAGTTTGGGGGAAAGAAAAAGGAAGGTAGCAGCGACAATGATTGTTATTGTTAAAATTATAAGAACAATACCTATAGGTAGATTTAAAACCACGTTGAGATATATTTCAAACTTCAATATTTGATGTATATTGATGACTAAATAGAAATGTAGAAGTTCTAAAGTGTTTTCTAAGTTTTGCTAAAAATCCACGAGTTATCTATTAAGTTAAACTCCATTTGTGAAAAAGAAGAAACACTAAAACTCGTAATTGAAAATTTGACAGTTTTGATCTTTTGACTGGGGTCCAACAATGGTTAAAACGGATAAGGTAAAACTTAACATATTTAGATGAATAATTGTGCATTGTCAAAAGTACGTCACTGAAAGTTTAAAAGTGAACACTAAGTTTTGCAATGTTGTAAGTTTTATAAACAAAAATTATAAAACTAATTTGAAATGAAATAAACAAATAAGGTGTGTTTTTAAATGTAGGAACCAGTGATGTCTTGTAAACACATTTGGATATAGAGATTCATCATCCAATTAACCTGAAGAACCACAACTATAGTTCTTCAGGTTAAATTGTAGTATAATCTCTATATCATGTGGTTTTTATGTAGCCTCCTAATGGGTTTGCTCAAAAATTCATGAATTTTCGTTACAAGACATCCGATAAATTATAGTTTAGTGTAACTGATCGAACTAACTGATCGATGCTCCCGTCCTTATCACATCATTGGTTAGTCGAATTGATGACTTGTTCGATCAATTGCAGGGTGCTTCATCTTCTTCAGGAAATAGTGCATTCATAGTTTAGTGTAAAAATGTCACCACCTCTCCAATTATACAATTGCATCCGGTTTAGTTCTAATAGAATTCGTCACAAATTGAATTTCGGGACGAAATTCTTTCAACCGGGGGAGACTGTGACAACCGTCAAAATTCGAGTCGGTTCTAGATTTGACTAGAATTAGTTGCACATATAGGCACAACACATATTAGACTTAGTAATTAGAAGCTAAGTTATAACCTAGTAGAAACTTGGAAACAGATAGAAACAATGGATGGTGTACTTAGATTTCACATTGATATGTGAATTCTACAACTACTTAACTGTAGTGACTATCCATATTCGGGCCGCTCTTTGAATCGAACACCTTTTTATGAATCATATACACACATCATGCACTTGACCTAGTGGTATAAATTAGGTCCGAGTCTCGTAGGAACTTAAGTCAAAGTTGAAGACTAGGACTAGTATACTCGATTCCTCAATTTCGCTTGAATCTCGGAATCACTACATAGAATGCCAATAAACCGATAAAAATAAATTACAAACATTATTTATAACTATAAAAGAGTTATAATACCATAAGATAATTTAAAGTCTCAAATATTCTATTTATTTTGATATTCAAAGTTTATTAAACTCCAAAGCCCTAAAAGCCCTAAAAACTCATATTTATAAACTTTAACCTTAAAAATCCTATAAAAACAATTATGAACCTTATAATATTATCTTATCATAATAATTATTATGAAATACAATTCAATGAAAAATAAAGATTTAGTTATTAACATTTACCCTTGATTTATAAGTAAAAAATCAAGAGTTTTATGCATAAAAACTAGGTTAAGGTGCACATTTTATAAAAAGTTGGATATTTTTATAAAAGAATTGAATTTTTATAAAAGAAACAAGAGAGAGAGCCTCTCCTCCCCTAAAATCGGATCCCTCTCTCCCCATATCTCTCTCACACTCTCATTCTCCAACACACACACATCTCTCTTCTTTCTCTCTCTAGAAAACTCTCTCTACCTTCTCTCTACTTTTTCTCTCCAAACACCACTCCATTGTCTCTTACTTCCTCTAAGAACCAAGAAATTTTCCAGAAAACAAACCCAAGAACACTCCTCAAACTCGAAATCTTCATCATCTTGTGGTATTCTTGAAGGTAAAATCGATTTCTACTTCACTTTTCCTTCAAGTTTTGCTGTTTTCTTACACTTTCTCCTTCTTCATCTTCTTCAAACTTGTTTTCTTTTTGTTAAAATGGTTTTTAAAACATGATGGATGTGTTTTAACACCATGCATGTATGATAAACAAGGTTGCATGTTCATGATCTTAGTGCAAAAATCAATTTTAAGGATTAAAACATCAAACTCAAGTTAAGAGTTTTTGAGAAACAAAATTTTGTTCATAAATGCATGTATACATTTTGATAAGTTTTAATCTTTTGATCTCTGGAAACATGACTAAAATATGAGTTTATCATGATATATTTTAAATACTTGAAAAGATTTACTCAAGGAAATGATGAAAACCCACTTTTCTAACCAATCATCATGCATGCAATCTGCCAGATTTCTTTACCTGACTTTAAACTGTCATATCTCACTCATTTCTTAGCCAAAATTCGTGATTCGTTTTCTGAAATATAATATTTTGAGTTAGCTTTCAAACCCATCTGACCTCACTGGAAAATTCCAATATTTCGATTATTACCAATTTTTACAAAACTGTTGCTCAAACAGCACTTTCCTTATGAACATTTGTTTTGTGTTGCATATTCAAAGGACTTATTCATCACTAAAAATCATTCAAAAATTATTTTGAACTCTTAACATCATATATTAAGAGGTACAAAAAGATCTTGATTTAAAAGTCTTTGGAACATGTTGCAAAAATTCTCAAAGTAACATCAATAATCTTTACCAAAATCACAAGAACCAAGTTTTCTCTATAATTTATTGAGCCTTTAGGCATGTTTTTCGACATCAAAAATAAGAAAACAATTTTTCATTGTTATTAAATTGTATGAAGATGTGTTCTGGAAATTTTCAGCTCAATATATATTTTCTTTATTTTTACATGAAAATAATAAGAAAATAGAGTGTTAAATCATATAAAATACTTAAACTAGTAAATAAATTCTGGAAAAATTCTTGGATGATCCTTTACGTTAATAAACATATTCCATTAAGTTTCATCGATTTTTGTTACTGTTTAATATGGTTTTGAATTTTCTTTTTGTTTAGCTCTAATAAATCATAAAACCACATTAGGGAATATAAAAATGGTATCTAATAATTTTCGCAGCTTATACTCTCTGTGGAAGACTTACAAAAATATTTCCAGAATTTTTTCATAATGTATCCCTATTTTTCTCCGATTTTTGTATTTATAATGGACTAAAAACAGGAAAAATAGTTTTACTCATCCAAAAATTATGAAAATTTACCAGAACACCTTGTAGTACATTAGGATGCTACATAAAACTTTTGATGATTTTTCTCTTTTGTATACTATTTTTCTTCTATTTTCCCAAGATTAAATACACTTAAACCCAATTTTTATTAGAATACATACACAAAAATCATAAAATTGGGATAAACAGTTTAGAAATTCATTTTTATATTTTTCCTAGCTTAATAATAACTAATAACAGCGTTACAAAAATTTTGGGCAATTTTAGAAGCTATTTTCTATTTATTTCAATTTTTATTAGAATAAATACACAAAAATCATAAAATTGGGATAAATAGTTTAGAAATCTATTTTTCTATTTTTCCCAGGTTAAGTATGTGTAATAACAATACTATAAAAAGTTTGGGGCATTTTCTTAACCGATTTCTATTTTTCATGAATTTTTATATATTTAGAGAATTAAATATATGAAAAATGGTTATGCATATTCATAATCCATGAAAATTTATCTAGAAGTCTTTTAGTACATTTAGAACCAAAATCTGAAGTTTGGTAATTTTTATTAACTGTTTAGTATTTTTCATGATTTTATGGTTATTCAAGAAACTAAAATTGTGAAAAATAGTCAGACAAATCAAAAATTCAAGAAAATTTATCTTAAGGTCTTTGACTTCAATTAAAACTTAAATGCAAAGTTTGGGAAAGTTTAAAACTAAATTGATTTAGTTTTGAATATTTAATCATTGGAACACCTATAAAATGTTAAATATTAACATTTCAATAATGGAAAATTTTCACTTAAATTGTTATATAACAATTGATTCTTTGAAACTTAATTTCCACAGAAAAATGTTTGTAACTTATCAATATTAAATTTTGACACATTATTGACATAATTCTATTGTAGTAGTAAGTATACTAGTGTTAGATTTCGATTAGAGACTCACTAGCGAATACCATTATTGTAGGAATCGGAAGTGGTACACGTGGAACGTAGTTCAAGGCACCATTTGCATCATCTCAATGCATATTGTGAGTATTCACGCACTCCCCTATTTTCAGTTTTTATGTTTTGGGGTGGAAAAGCATGTCCCAAAAACTATTATTTGAATGTTGTATTTAAATTGATTTGTATCAAACATGATTGCTATTTTATTGCTATGTCTCTCTATGTATGTCTATGCAACACGGAACATGAGAACTTATCGTACTAAGGCCCTTCCCTTATCTCTAACCATTAACTCTTTGAGCCAATGGTCATTATGGATAGCGCTATTAGGAATTGACAACTCCTCACTCGCCCTATTGTTGGAGTGCATGATACCATATTCATCTATGGAACGATAAGCATAGATCTTGATAGGGCTTCAGTCATAGGTTTGGTTGAGACTCATTGTTTGCTCATACATATACAAACTCGTTACTTGTTATAGCAATAAACTTGTTTATTAATTATAGCAATGAACTTTGTTTCTCATTACAACAACGAACTGTTATTACTGAAAACTTATATACATGTTTTAGCAATGAAATTGTTTGCTCCTTGTAGCAACGAAATTGATTGCTCATTTTAGCAATGAAACTTGTTTACTCGTTTGAGTAACGAACTTTATCTTCCATGAGAATATGAATGTTGCATCTTATTTGGGCAACATACCTTATCTCTCGTGATGACAAAGAACTTTGTTTTTACAAACTTATTTACTCATCTTAACAATATACTTTTATTATTGGAAACTTTTATCAAAACTTTGATTTCAATTCATGGAACCAATATTATTTGTTTATCTGTGAGTACTCACCAACTATTTTTATAGCTGACGCTCGTTTTACATGCTTTTTCAGGAATCATCGAGTAAGTGGCACTTAGGGACACTTCACTTTTAGGAGCATTCGCATGTGTTGTATTTCAATTTACATTGTAATTTCTTTTAAAAGTTGTTCAAACCCATTGTGAATTTGTAATGATTTTTAATACTATGGTTGGTGTTGTCTTTTAACTTTTGCGATGAAACCCTTTGTACTGCCACGCCCTGTGTTTCCGCTTTAGTGGGGTGTGACAGAAAATGGTATCAGAGCCGAAGGTTATAGAGAATACCGGTTTTCCTTTGGAAAACCACAACTATAGCCAAAAAATTTCTAAACGTTTTTAAAATATAGAACATACTACTGGTATAACTAATTCGAGTACGCATTATTGAACTTTAATTAAGTATAGCCTGGCCAACTATGCTTAATTAAGGAAAGTTAATGTGAGGCTGGAAACGGTTATAGTAGAATTATGTTCAAAACAATTTTCAACTTAAACTATTGAAAAACAAAATTTTTCGGTGTGCGTACGGGCATTGCATATTATAGGCATTCATCTAGATACACTTAGAAACTAAGTGCACTTTTATAACAATGCCTTTATTTAGAAATATTCTTGTCCCTTATCAAGTGCTAGGTTAACCACTTAGGTTATATCACTAGCCACTCTAGGAGCAATGCACATAGTACTAAGAACGGGTATTCCTCGGTAGCTATTGACTTTAGATGTAAGATTAGTAGCTAGATATACACAAGTAATAATCTTAAGTCGAAACCTATACCAATTATTCCTCAATACCTCTTCATCGTCTTCGTACTGTAGTTACAACTAGGAAAGCGTTCTGATACCGACAAGGATGAAAATTGGAGCATCGCGTAAGGAGGTAGATGAGTCGTTTCTAAGTAGCCACTTGGATATCATTGGAGAGCATTCCCAATTCGACTCACGAGGATACACGGAGGTTTAACGCATACGTGAGACCTTATTACTACGCTACGATTTAGCTCTACGTTGTTTCCACCTTGAGCTTAAAACTTAACATAGGATGTCCCTTTGACCTCTATAAAAGGTCGTAAACTGTATTGACACCATAAAACGTTTTTCAAACAATTTTTCTTGTCTTTTATCTTGGGGGAAAAGACATCGGCACTCGCCTTGTACTCACCTTAGTATTTAGGTACGATCGGCTACACTAACATACTTATTCCTTATTTCTTAATCTTCCATCAAAAAGTTATTTCGTTTCATCGGTTTTATTTTATCATCGATAAAATACTTTATAACCACTTTATACAACTTACTAGACCTTTCCTAACAATTTACGTCATATTCTCGCTAAAATTCTTTTAACAACTTGCTTTAATTTAACACTTTTCTTCAAAACTCAATTTAACCAATATTTGTTTTGACATTGCTATTTCAATTTCATTTCAATCCATTTCAATGGATAGATGTGCTTTTAAGGGCATATAAACCATTTTAAAACCTTGCTTACCATTTTGACACGTTTTCGAAAAACTTAGAAACAATTTCTTTTATAAAAGTGTTTAGACTCTATGCTATAAAACTTAAGCATATGACATTGAAGTTCATGTTACGTGTAAAAGCTTCACTGGGTCTTTCAAACCACTTTTGTTTTGGTTGACCACTTCCTCATTTAGGCATTATGCTTTACTTAAATGTGTTTTCTTGAAACCCAACATGATATTTTTACAACTTTCTAATCCAAATGTGTTTACAAGACATCACTGGTTCCTACATTTAAAAACACACCTTATTTGTTTATTTCATTTCAAATTAGTTTTATAATTTGTGTTTATAAAACTTACAACATTGCAAAACTTAGTGTTCACTTTTAAACTTTCAGTGACGTACTTTTGACAATGCACAATTATTCATCTAAATATGTTAAGTCTTTACCTTATCCGTTTTAACCATTGTTGGACCCCAGTCAAAAGATCAAAACTGTCAAATTTTCAATTACGAGTTTTAGTGTTTCTTCTTTTTCACAAATGGAGTTTAACTTAATAGATAACTCGTGGATTTTTAGCAAAACTTAGAAAACACTTTAGAACTTCTACATTTCTATTTAGTCATCAATATACATCAAATATTGAAGTTTAAAATATATCTCAACGTGGTTTTAAATCTACCTATAGGTATTGTTCTTATAATTTTAACAATAACAATCATTGTCGCTGCTACCTTCCTTTTTCTTTCCCCCAAACTTTATTTCTCGCTCTCCTTCTGATTTTAGATCTCGCACACCATAATATTAACATAATACATTGTCTAACTTTGTTTCTGTCTATTTTGCTTCTCGTGGTATCATGTTCGTATACATAAAGACTAGAAGTCTACCCTTTCGTTTTGAGCGATTAATATGTGTATAGTCATGAGGCATACTTTAATTTTAGTCAACTTTGATATATTCAATTACGCCTTTTACCATATACATCTTGTTTTTATTTTGAAATCTACTATAAGCAAGTGATCCTTATTTACATTTACTCTTTCGTTCTAAATTCAAAAACTTGATATAAAATGCAATCTTCATTGTATTTTTCCTTATAAGTAATACACAAGATGAATACATTTATGCTTATAATTTTTCTATATCTGAAAAATATATGTGAATGATATGTATCCTTATGTTTCTTCTTTTCTTTAAATACATCAAAAGTTTTGAATTTTACGATTATCTATTCTCTAAATGATTGTTTTGTAGAAACACTAAACTATGAATGCACTATTTTCAAAGATTGACATTTTTACACCTTTCTTAAAATAGTATTTTACTTTGCAATTTTCAGTGAGTTCCTAAAACTCTCAAACTTGTTTTCATAAGTATTCTGACTCCTCTTAAACTTGTATTTGTTTTGACTTAGACAATTAGTCAATTTTACAAAAAGCGTAATGTCAATATTTCTAAAAAAAAATCCCTTAATGACGACTTAAACATTTAACATTAATTAATCTTTATATTATTTTACTACTTCGTTTGATCGTCACACATGTATTTTCATTATCTCGGAATTATTACATATTTTGATAATAGTGAGATTAATTATCATTTTTAAACACACATTTTGATAACAGTGAGATTTCTATCACTTCTAAACACTTAAAATGCTATCTACAAAATGTGATTTAAAATATCATAAACTTTCACCGCCTTCATTAGAAACAATGACTCTCTAATTATATATATTCTTCGAGTATAGTTCCATTATTGTAAGAGTAACCGTAGTAGTAATTATAGCATCGGAGATCCTCAATCATTTCGTAACTTATTTTGTAGACGACACTTAAAAAGCCTTTACATTAGAGAGGTACCAAAACTTCGTTGCCTACCCTTAGTACATATCTTTAGGAACTTACCCTTGATCATTTATTTTCATTCGTGCTACCCCTTCTTATTTCAAAATATATCTTTTCCAGATGTAGTAGTCAACCCGGAAGTGAACAAATTGTTCCTAATCTCTTCTTTATTAAGCGGCGAAGTTACACTTAGTGCAAATTTAGAATGCAACTTAAAGATCAATGCGGATTTAACGCTCAGTGCAGTTGGTGCATCATCGAAACTTATACCGCTCTCTTAATTCAGATAATATCTAACTAGATAATCTTTTCAACTAGGTCGCCATGGTCGGATCATGATTTCCCTAATCCTAATTTCTTGCAATCTAGACTGTAGAACTCGAATTAAGGAAACATTACTTTGATTATAGATAAAGAACTGGGCTCTTCCCTTGGAGAATTAACCCAAAATAATCAAAGAGTTCTCAAAGTCACCACCTCTCCAATTATACAATTGCATCCGGTTTAGTTCTAATAGAATTCGTCACAAATTGAATTTCGGGACGAAATTCTTTCAACCGGGGGAGACTGTGACAACCGTCAAAATTCGAGTCGGTTCTAGATTTGACTAGAATTAGTTGCACATATAGGCACAACACATATTAGACTTAGTAATTAGAAGCTAAGTTATAACCTAGTAGAAACTTGGAAACAGATAGAAACAATGGATGGTGTACTTAGATTTCACATTGATATGTGAATTCTACAACTACTTAACTGTAGTGACTATCCATATTCGGGTCGCTCTTTGAATCGAACACCTTTTTATGAATCATATATACACATCATGCACTTGACCTAGTCGTATAAATTAGGTCCGAGTCTCGTAGGAACTTAAGTCAAAGTTGAAGACTAGGACTAGTATACTCGATTCCTCAATTTCGCTTGAATCTCGGAATCACTACATAGAATGCCAATAAACCGATAAAAATAAATTACAAACATTATTTATAACTATAAAAGAGTTATAATACCATAAGATAATTTAAAGTCTCAAATATTCTATTTATTTTGATATTCAAAGTTTATTAAACTCCAAAGCCCTAAAAGCCCTAAAAACTCGTATTTATAAACTTTAACCTTAAAAATCCTATAAAAACAATTATGAACCTTATAATATTATCTTATCATAATAATTATTATGAAATACAATTCAATGAAAAATAAAGATTTAGTTATTAACATTTACTCTTGATTTTTGACTTATAAATCAAGGGTAAATGTTAATAACTAAATCTTTATTTTTCATTGAATTGTATTTCATAATAATTATTATGATAAGATAATATTATAAGGTTCATAATTGTTTTTATAGGCGTGCGAGATCTAAAATGTATTATGTTAATATTATGGCATGCGAGATCTAAAATCAGAAGGAGAGCGAGAAATAAAGTTTGGGGGAAAGAAAAAGGAAGGTAGCGGCGGCAATGATTGTTATTGTTGAAATTATAAGAACAGTACATATAGGTAGATTTAAAACCAGGTTGAGATATATTTCAAACTTCAATATGTGATGTATATTGATGATTAAATAGAAATGAAGAAGTTTTAAAGTGTTTTCTAAGGTTTGCTAAAAATTCACGAGTTGTCTATTAAGTTAAACTCCATTTGTGAAAAAGAAGAAACACTAAAACTTGTAATTGAAAATCTGACAGTTTTGACCTTTTTGACTGGGGTCCAACAATGGTTAAAACGGATAATGTAAAGACTTAACATATTTAGATGAATAATCGTGCATTGTCAAAAGTACGTCGCTGGAAGTTTAAAAGTGAACACTAAGTTTTGCAATGCTGTAAGTTTTATAAACACGGATTATAAAACTAATTTGAAATAAAATAAACAAATGATGTGTGTTGGAAATTTAGGAATTAGAGATATCTTAGAAACATGTGTGAAGTAGAAAGTTGTGAAAATATCATGTTGGGATTCAAGAAAACACATTTAAGTAAGGTACAATGCCTAAATGAGAAAGTGGTCAAAAGAGTCAAAACAAAAGTGGTTTGAAAGATCCGATGAAGCTTTTACACATAATATGAACTTCAATGTCATATGTCTATGTTTTATATCATAGAATTTAAACACTTTTATAAAAGAAAATGTTTCTAAGTTTTTCGAAAACGTGCCAAAATGGTAATCAAGGTTTAAAATGGTTTCTATGCCCTTAAAAGCACATTTATCCGTTGAAATGGATTTGAAATGAAATTGAAATAGCAAGGTAAAAATTATTGATGTTACTTTGAGAATTTTTGCAACATGTTCCAAAGGCTTTTGAATCAAGATATTTTTATACCTCTTAATACATGATGTTAAGTGCTCAAATTAATTTTTCCTTGATTTTTAGTGATGAATAAGATCTTTGAACATGCAATACAAAACTAGTATTCACAAAAAGGTGCTGATTGAGCAACAGTTTTGTAAAAATTGCTAAAAATCGAAATATTTGAATTTTCTAGTGAGGTGGGTTTGAAAGCTAACTCAAAATATTATATTTCAGAAAAAGAATCCCGAATTTTGGTTAAGAAATGAGTGAGATATGGCAGTTTAAAGTCAGGTAAAGAAATCTGGCAGATTGCATGCATGGTGATTGGTTAGAAAAATGAGTTTTCATCATTTCTTTGAGTAAATCTTTTGAAATATTTTAAAAGATATCATGATAAACTTATATTCTAGTCATGTTTCCAGAGATCAAAAGATTAAAACTTATCAAAATGTATACATTCATTTATGAACAAAATTTTGTTTCTCAAAGACTTTTAACTTGAGTTTGATGTTTTAATCCTTAAAATCGATTTTTGCACTAAGATCATGAACATGCAACCTTGTTTATCATACATGCATGGTGTTAAAACACATCCATGATGTTCTAAAAACCATTTTAACAAAAAGAAAACAAGTTTGAAGAAGATGAAGAAGGAGAAAGTGTAAGAAAAAGAGCAAAACTTGAAGGAAAAGTGAAGTAGAAATCGATTTTACCTTCTAGAATACCACAAGATGATGAAGATTTCGAGTTTGAGGAGTGTTCATGGGTTTGTTTTCTGGAAAATTTCTTGGTTCTTAGAGGGAGGAATAGAGAATGGAGTGGTGTTTGGAGAGAAAAAGTAGAGAGAAGGTAGAGAGAGTTTTCTAGAGAGAGAAGGAAGAGAGATGTGTGTGTGTTGGAGAATGAGAGTGTGAGAGAGATTTGGGGAGAGAGGGATCCGATTTTAGGGGAGGAGAGGCTCTCTCTCTCTTGTTTCTTTTATAAAAATTTAAATCTTTTATAAAAATATCCAACTTTTTATAAAATGTGCACCTAAAATCAAGTTTTTATTCATAAAACCTTAATTTTTGATTTATAAATTAAGGGTAAATGTTAATGAGTTAAATTTTATTTTCCATGAATGCATTTTTATAATTTTAATTATTATAAGATCATATTATGAGGTTTATAACTATTTTTATAGAATTTTTAAGGTTAAATTTCATAAATTTAGGTTTTTAGGGCATTTAGGGTTTTTGAGAGTTTGTAAATCTTTGGATATCAAAATCAATTGAATATTTGAGACTTCAAATTATCTTATGGTATTATAACTCTTTTATAGTTATAAATAATGTTTGTAGTTTATTTTTATCGGTTTATTGGCATTCTATGTAGTGATTCCGAGATTCAAGCGAAATTGAGGAATCAAGTATACTAGTCCTAGTCTTCAACTTTGACTTAAGTTTCTATGAGACTTTGACCTAATTTCTACCACTAGGTCAAGTGCATGATGTGTGTATATGATTCATGAAAAGGTGTTCGAGTCAAAGAGTGACCCGAATATGGATAGTCACTACAGCTTAGTAGATGTAGAATTCACATATCAAGGTGAAATCTAAGTACACCATCCATTGTTTCTATCTGTTTCCAAGTTTCTAGTAGGTTATAACTTAGCTTCTAATTACTAAGTCTAATATGTGTTGTGCCTATATGTGCAACTAAGTTTATCAAATCTAGAACTAACTCGAATTTTGACGGTTGTCACAGTCTCACTCGGTTGAAAGAATTTCGTCCCGAAATTCAATTCGTGACACATTCTATTAGAACTCAGCCGAATACAATTGTATAGCTGGAGAGGTGGTGACTTGAAGAGCTCTTTGATTATTTTGGGTTTATTTGCTTAAAGAAGAGCCCAACTCTTTAGCTATAGTCATATTAATGTTTCCCTAATTCGAGTTCTACAATCTAGATTGCGAGAAATTAGGATCATGGAAATCATGATCCAACCATGGCGACCTAGTTGAAAAAGATTATTTAATTAGATATTATCTGAATCAAGAGAGTTATAATTTTTTTTTCCGAAGCACCAACTGCATTTAGCGTTAAGTCTGCATTGATCCTTAAGTCGCGTTCTAAATTAGCACTAAGTGTAAATTCGTCGCCTAATAAAGAAGAGGTTAGGAACAATTTGTTCACTTCCGGGTTGGCTACTACATCTGGAAAAGATATATTTTGAAATAAGAAGGGGTAGCACGAATGAAAGAGAAGCGATTGAGGGTAAGTTCCTAAAAATACGTACTAAGGGTAGGCAACAAAGTTTTGGTACATCTCAAATGTAAAGGCTAATTAAGTGTCGTCGACAAAATAAATTACGAAATGATTGAGCATCTCCGAGGCTATAATTACCACTACGGTTACTCTTACAATAATAAAACCTTATTCGAAGAATAAATATATTTAGAGAGTCATTGGTGCAAATGGAGGCGAAGAAAATTTATGATAAATTAAATCACACTGTGTATATAGCATTTTAAGTGTTTAGAAGTGATAAAAATCTCACTGTTATCAAAATGTGTGTTTAAAAATGATAATTAATCTCACTATTATCAAAATGTGTAATAATTCCAAGATAATGAAGATACATGTGTGGCGATCCAACAAAGTAGTAAAATAATATAAAGATTAATTAAGGTTAAAGGTTTAAGTCGTCATTAAAGGAATTTGTATAGAAATATTTGTATTAAACTTTTGAGAAATTGTCCAATTGTCTAAGTCAGGACAAATTCAAGCTTACGGGTCAGACTATTTATGAAAACAAAGTTGAGAGTTTAGGAACTCACTGAAAATTGCAAAGTAAAATACTATTTTAAGAAAGGTGTAAAAATGTCAATCTTTGAAAATAGTGCATTCATAGTTTAGTGTTTCTACAATTATAGTTTAGTGTAACTAATCGAACTAACCAATGATGTAGTTGCACATATAGTTTAGTGTAATGGTATCAGAGCCGAAGGTTATAAAGAATACCGGTTTTCCTTTGGAGAACCACAACTATAGCCAAAAAATTTCAAAATGTTTTTAAAATACCGAACATACTACTAGTATAACTAATTCGAGTACGCATTATTGGACTTTAACTAAGTATAGCCTGGCCAACTATGCTTAATTAAGGAAACTTAATGCGAGGCTTGAAACGGTTATAGTAGAATTATGTTCAAAACAATTTTCAACTTAAACTTTTGAAAAACAAAATTTTTGGTGTGCGTACGGGCATTGCATATTATAGGCATTCATCTAGATACACTTAGAAACTAAGTTCACTGTTATATCAATGCCCTTATTTAGAAATATTCTTATCCTTTATCAAGTGCTAGGTTAACCACTTAGGTTATATCACTAGCCACTCTAAGAGCAATGCACATAGTACTGATAATGGGTATTCCTCGGTAGCTATTGACTTTAGATATAAGGTTAGTAGTTAGATATACACTAGTAATAATCTTAAGTCGAAACCAATACCAATTATCCCTCAATACCTCTTCATCGTCTTCGTACTAGAGTTACAACTAGGAAAAAGCGTTTTGATACCGACACGAATGATAATTGGAGCATCGCGTAAGGATGTAGATGAGTCACCACTAAGTAATCACTTGGATACCATTGGCGGGCATTCCGAATTCGACTAACAAGGAGACACAAAGGTTTAACCTATTGCTACTAATACGTGAGACCTTATTACTACGCTACGATTTAGCTTTAGGTTGTTTCCACCTTCAGGTTAAAACTTAACATAGGATATCCCTTTGACCTCTATAAAAGGCCACGAAACTGCATTGACACCATAAAACGTTTTTCAAACAATTTTTCTTGCCCTTTATCTTAGGGAAAAAGACATCGGTACTCGTCTTATACTCGCCTTGTACTCGCCTTAGTATTTAGGTACGATCAGCTACACTAATATACTTATTCCTTACTTCTTAATCTTCCATCGAAAAATTATTTCGTTTCATCGGTTTTATTTATCATCGATAAAATACTTTATAACCACTTCATACAACTTACTAGACATTTCCTAACAATGTAAGCCATATTCTCGCTAAAAATCTTTTGACAACTTGCTTTAACTTAACACTTTTCTTCAAAACTCAATTTAACCAATATTGGTTTTAACCTTGCTATTTCAATTTCATTTCAAATTCATTTCAATGGATTGATGTGCTTTTAAGGGCATATAAACCATTTTAAGCATTGCTTACCATTTTGACACGTCTTCGAAAAACTAGAAACATTTTCTTTTATAATCGTGTTTAAACTCTTTACTATAAAACTTAAACATATGACGTTAAAGTTCATATTATGTGTAAAAGCTTCATCGGATCTTCAAACCACTTTTGTTTTAAGACTTTTGACTACTTCCCCATTTAGGCATCGTACTTTACTTAAATGTGTTTTCTTGAAACCCAACATGGTATTTTTACAACTTTCTAATCCAAATGTGTTTACAAGACATCACTGATGCCTACATTTCAAAACACACCTTATTTGTTTATTTTATTTCAAATTAGTTTTATAATCTGTGTTTATAAAACTTACAACATTGCAAAACTTAGTGTTCACTTTTAAATTTCCAGTGACACCTTCAACAATGTATAATTACTCTTCTAAATCTATTGAGTCTTTACCTTATATGTTTTAACTATTATTGAACTCCATTCTAAAAAGTCAAATTGTCATATTTTCAACTACCGTTTGTAGTGCTTCTTCTTTTTCACAAATGGAGTTTAACTTAATAAGGTAACTCGTGATTATTAGCAAACATTCTAAGACTCTCACATGTCTATTTAATCATCAATACACATCAAATATTAAAGTTTGAAATATATCTCAACCTGGTTTTAATCTACCTATAGGTATTGTTGTTATAATTTTAACAATAACAATCATTGCCGCCGCTACCTTCCTTTTTCTTTCCCCTGCACTTGATTTCTTGCTCTCCTTATGACTTTAGATCTCGCACACCCATAATAGTAACATAATACATTGTCTAACTTTGTTTCTGTCTATTTTGCTTCTCCTGGTATCATGTTTGTACACATACATACTAGAAGTCTATCCTTTCGTTTTGAGCGATTAATACATGTATAGCCGTGAGGAATAATTTTTATTTAGTCAACTTTGATATATTCAATTACGCCTTTTTATCATATACATCTTGTTTTTATTTTGAAATCTCTATAAACAAGTGATCCTTATTTACATTTGCTCTTTCGTTCTAAATTCAGAAACTTGATATAAAATGCAATTTTCATTGTATTTTTCCTTATAATTAATACACAACATGAATACTCTTATGCTTATAATTTTTCTATATCCGGAAAATATATGTGAAGGATATGTATCCTTATGTTTCTTCTTTTCTTTAAATACATCAAGAATTTTGAATTTTACGATTATCTATTCTTTAAATGATTGTTTTTGTAGAAACACTAAACTATGAATGCCCTATTTTGAAGATTGACATTTTTACACCTTTCTTAAAATAGTAATTTACTTTGCAATTTTCAGTGAGTTCCTAAACTCTCAAGCTTGTTTTCATAAGTATTTTGACTCCTCGTAAACTTAGATTTGTCCTGACTTAGACAATTAGTCAATTTTTCAAATAGCGTAATATCAATAATTTCAATAAAAAATTTTTTCCCTTAATGACGACTTAAACCTTTAACTTTAATTAATCTTTATATTATTTTACTACTTTGTTGGATCGTCACACATGTATCTTCATTATCTTGGAATTATTACACATTTTGATAATACTGAGATTAATTATCATTTCTAAACAGACATTTTTATAACAATGAGATTTTTAATCACTTCTAAACACTTAAAATGCTATATACACAATGTGATTTAATTTATCATAAATTTTCATCGCCTCCATTTGCACCAATGACTCTCTAAATATATTTATTCTTCGAATAAGGTTTTATTATTGTAAGAGTAACCGTAGTAGTAATTATAGCCTCGGAGATGCTCAATCATTCGTAATTTATTTTGTCGACGACACTTAATTAGCCTTTACATTTGAGATGTACCAAAACTTCGTTGCCTACCCTTAGTACGTATTTTTAGGAACTTACCCTCAATCGCTTCTCTTTCATTCGTGCTACCCCTTCTTATTTCAAAATATATCCTTTCCAGATGTAGTAGCCAACCCGGAAGTGAACAAATTGTTCCTAATCTCTTCTTTATTAGGCGGCGAATTTACACTTAGTGCTAATTTAGAACGCGACTTAAGGATCAATGCGGATTTAACGCTCAGTGCAGTTAGTGCTTCAGCAAAACTTATAGCTCTCTTAATTCAGATAATATCTAACTAGATGATCTTTTTCGACTAGGTCGCCATGTTTGGATCATGATTTCCATGATCCTAATTTCTCGCAATCTAAATTGTGGAACTCGAATTAAGGAAACATTAATTTGACTATAGCTAAAGAATTGGGCTTTTCCCTTGAGGAAATAAACCCAAAATAATCAAAGAACATTGCAAGTCACCACCTCTCCAACTATATAATTGTATTCGACTGAGTTCTAATAGAATACGTCACGAATTGAATTTCGGGGCGAAATTCTTTCAACCGGGGGAGAATGTGACAACCGTCAAAATTCGAGTCGGTTCTAGATTTGAATAAACTTAGTTGCACATATACGCACGACACATACTGGACTTAGTGACTAGAAGCTTAGTTATAACCTACTAGAAACTTGGAAGCAACTAGAAACAATGGATAATGTACTTAGATTTCACATTGATATGTGAATTCTACAACTACTTAACTGTAGAGGCTATCCATATTCGGGTCACTCTTTGACTCGAACACCTTTTCATGAATCATATACACACATCATGCACTTGACCTAGAAGTAGAAATTAGGTCAAAGTCTCATAGAAACTTAAGTCAAAGTTGAAGACTAGGACTAGTATACTTGATTCCTCAATTTCGCTTGAATCTCGGAATCACTACATAGAATGCCAATAAACCGATAAAAATAAATTACAAACATTATTTATAACTATAAAAGAGTTATAATACCATAAGATAATTTAAAGTCTCAAATATTCTATTTATTTTGATATCCAAATTTTTACAAACTCTCAAAAACCCTAAAAACCCTAAAACTTAAATTTTATAAAGTTTAACATCAAGAATTCTATAAAAATAGTTATGAAACTTATAATATTATCTTAAAACAATTAAATTCAGGGAAATATAATCAAGGAAAATAAAAATTTAAGTCATTAACATTCATCCTTAATTTATAAGTCAAAAATCAAGGTTTCATGAATAAAAACTTGATTTTAGTGCACATTTTATATAAAATTTAGATATTTTATAAAATAACTTAAATTTTATAAAACAAAATGAATGAGAAAGGGTTATTATACTCAAAATTTCGGACCCCTCTCTTCCCATATCTCTCTCTCACACTCTCATTCTCCAACACACACACATCTCTCTTCTTTCTCTCTCTAGAAAACTCTCTCTACCTTCTCTCTAATTTTTTTCTCCAAACACCACAACCACAACCTCTTAACCACGAAATTATGGAGATTCATAAGGGTTTTTCAAGCCACAAATAAATTTAAGGTAAAGAACATACATCTCTTGAAGATCCACAACAATGATTTAAGCCATGCATGTGCATTTTACTTCAAAAACCGACTTCTACTTCTTCATCTTCTTCAAACTTGTTTTCTTTTTGTTAAAATGGTTTTTAGAACATCATGGATGTGTTTTAACACCATGCATGTATGATAAACAAGGTTGCATGTTCATGATCTTAGTGCAAAAATCGATTTTAAGGATTAAAACATCAAACTCAAGTTAAGAGTTTCTGAGAAACAAAATTTTGTTCATAAATGAATGTATATATTTTGATAAGTTTTAATCTTTTGATCTCTGGAAACATGACTAGAATATAAGTTTATCATGATTTCTTTTAAAATATTTCAAAAGATTTACTCAAAGAAATGATGAAAACTCATTTTTCTAACCAATCAGCATGCATGCAATCTGCCAGATTTCTTTACCTGACTTTAAACTGTCATATCTCAGTCATTTCTTAACCAAAATTCGGGATTCTTTTTCTGAAATATAATATTTTGAGTTAGCTTTCAAACCCATCTGACCTCACTGGAAAATTCAAATATTTCGACTTTTAGCAATTTTTACAAAACTGTTGCTCAATCAGCACCTTTTTGTGAATACTAGTTTTGTATTGCATGTTCAAAGATCTTATTCATCACTAAAAATCAAGGAAAAATTAACTTGAGCACTTAACATCATGTATTAAGAGGTATAAAAATATCTTCATTCAAAAGCCTTTGGAACATGTTGCAAAAATTCTCAAAGTAACATCAATAATTTTTACCAAAATCACAAGAATCAAGTTTTCTCTATAATTGTTTGAGCCTTTAGGCATGTTTTTCGACATCAAAAATAAGAAAACAATTTTTCATTGTTATTAAATTGTTTGAAGTTGCATTCTGGAAATTTTCAGCTCAATATATATTTTCTTTATTTTTACATGAAAATAATAATAAAATAGAGTGTTAAAGCATATAAAATACTTAAACTTGTAAATAAATTCTGGAAATATTTGTGGATGACCCTTTAAGTTAATAAACATCTCTCATGACGTTTCATCGATTTTTGTTACTGTTTAGTATGATTTTTAATTTTCTTTTTATTTAGCTCTAATAAATCATAAAACCACTTTAGGGAATGTGAAAATATTATTTCTTATTTTTCGCAGCTTGTACCTTATATTTAAGACTCCGAAAAATATTTTGGCAATTTTTGAAAATGTATATCTATTTTTCTTGAATTTTTGTGTTTATAATGGACTAAAAACAGGAAAAATAGTTTTACTCATCCAAAATTCATGAAAATTTACCAGAAACTCTTATAATATGTTAGGATGATACATAAAAATTTTGATGATTTTTATCTTCTGTATGCTATTTTTCTTCTATTTTTCCAAGATTTAATACACTTAAATGTACAAAAATCAGAAAAATCGTGTTAAACTTTTTGAAAACACATATTAATATTTTTCCTAGATTATGTACACTGTAAAATAGTTACACAAAAATTACAAGAATTTTTCATGATAATTTACTATTTTTCCATGATTTTATGATTATTCATGGAATTTAATGGTGAAAAATAGTTAGACAAATCAAAAATTCAAGAAAATTTATCTTAAGGTGTTTGACTTCAATTAAAAATGAAATACAAAGTTTGGGAAAGTTTAGAACTAAATTGATTTCGTTTTGAATATTTAATCATTGGAACACCTCTAAAATGTTAAATATTAACATTTCAATAATGGAAATTTTCCACTTAAATTGTTATATAACAATTGATTCTTTGAAACTTAATTTCCACAGAAAAATGTTTGTAACTTATCAATATTAAATTTTGACACATTATTGGCATAATTCTATTGTAGTAGTAAGTATACTAGTGTTAGATTTCGATTAGAGACTCACTAGCGAATTCCATTATTGTAGGAATCGGTAGTGGTACACGTGGAACGTAGTTCAAGGCACCATTTGCATCATCTAAATGCATTGTGAGTATTCACCACTCTCCCCTATTTTCGGTTTTTAAATGTTTTGGGGTGGAAAAGCATGTCCTAAACTATTTATGCTCCTTATATTTATTTGACTCGTATAAACTTGGTTGCTATATTTTGCATATTGTGAGTATTCACGCACTCCCCTATTTTCAGTTTTTATGTTTTGGGGTGGAAAAGCATGTCCCGAAAAACTATTATTTGAATGTTGTATTTAAATTGATTTGTATCAAACATGATTGCTATTTTATTGCTATGTCTCTCTATGTATGTCTATGCAACACGGAACATGAGAACTTATCGTACTAAGGCCCTTCCCTTATCTCTAACCATTAACTCTTTGAGCCAATGGTCATTATGGATAGCGCTATTAGGAATTGACAACTCCTCACTCGCCCTATTGCTGGAGTGCATGATACCATATTCATCTATGGAACGATAAGCATAGATCTTGATAGGGCTTCAGTCATAGGTTTGGTTGAGACTCATTGTTTGCTCATACACATACAAACTTGTTATTTATTATGGCAATAAACTCGTTTATCAATTATAGCAATCAACTTTGTTTCTTATTATAGCAATAAACTTTGTATCTCATTATAACAACGAACTTTTGTTACTAAATACTTATTTACTTGTTTTAGCAACAAAATTGGTTGCTTCTTATAGTAACAAACTTGTTTGCTCCTTGTAGCAATGAAACTTGATTACTCATTTTAGTAACAAACTTTATTTCCCATGAGGATATGAACGTTGCATCTCTTTTGGGCAACATACTTTATTTCTCATGATGACAACGAACTTTGTTTACACAAACTTATTTACTCATTTTAGCGATATATTTTTATCTATGGAAACTTATATCAAAATTTGATTTCGATTCATGAAACCAATATTATTTTTAAACTTGTGAGTACTCACCAACTATTTTTATAGTTGACGCTCGTTTTACATGCTTTTTCAGGAATCATCGAGTAAGTGGCACTTAGGGACACTTCAGTTTTAGGAGCATTCGCATGTGTTGTATTTCAATTTACATTGTAATTTCTTTTAAAAGTTGTTCAAACCCATTGTAAAATTGTAATGATTTTTAATACTATGGTTGGTGTTGTCTTTTAACTTTTGCTATGAAACCCTTTATACTGCCACGCCTCGTGTTTCCGCTTTATCGGGGTGTGACAGGAAATGGTATCAAAGCCTCATTAAGTTTCATCGATTTTTGCTACTGTTTAATATGGTTTTGAATTTTCTTTTTGTTTGGCTCCAATAAATCATAAAAGCACTTTAAAAAATCTTAAAATGATATATAACAATTTTCGCAGTTACTACCAGAGGTATAAGACTCAGAAAAATATTTTCAGAATTTTTCATAATGCATTCCTATTTTTCCCCGATTTTTGTATTTATAATGGCCTAAAAATAGAAAAAATAGGTCTGCTCACCGAAAATTCATGAAAATTTACCAGAACACTTTGTAGTACATTAGGAGGCTACATAAAAATTGTGATGATTTTTCTCTTCTGTATACTATTTTTCTCCTATTTTCTAAGATTAAATACACTTAAATACAAAAAATCGGATTTCAGTATATAAAAACCACATTTGGTATTTTTCCCAGATTATTTACTCTGTAAATGAAGTGTACAAAATTTTTGGTAATTTACCTTAACTGTTTAATAATTATTCTCCAATTAATGATTATTTAATAGGATAAAACAAAGAAAAATAGAAAGACTAATTGAAAAATATCTTTTATATTTTTCACAGCTTCTACATGTATAATAAAAGTGTTACAAAACTTTTTGGGTAATTTTGGAAACTGTTTCCTATTTATTTCAATTTTTATTAGAATAAATGCTCGAAAATCATAAAATTTGGTTAAACAGTTTAGAAATCAATTTTTATATTTTTCCCAGCTTAATAATGTTTAATAACAGTAATACAAAAAGTTTGGGTAATTTTGGAAACTGATTTCTATTTTTCATGAATTTGTATCTATTTAGAGAATTAAATATATGAAAAATGGTTATACATATTCATAATCCATGAAAATTTATCTAGAAGTCTTTTAGTACATTTAGAACCAAAATCTGAAGTTTGGTAATTTTTATTAACTGTTTAGTATTTTTCATGATTTTATGGTTATTCAAGAAACTAAAATCGTGAAAAATAGTCAGACAAATCAAAAATTCAAGAAAATTTATCTTGAGGTCTTTGACTTCAATTAAAACTAAAATGAAAACTTTGGGAAATTTGAGAACTAAATTAATTTAGTTTTTGAATATTTAATCATTGGAACACCTCTTAAAATGTTAAATATTAGCATTTCAATAATGGGAAATTTCCACTTAAATTGTTATATAACAATTGATTCATTGAAATTAAATTTTCACAGAAAAATGTTTGTAACTTGTCAATATTAAATTTTGACACACTATTGGCATAATTCTATTGTAGTAGTAAGTATACTAGTGTTAGATTTCGATTAGAGACTCACTAGCCAATACCATTATTGTAGGAATCAATAGTGGTACGAGTGGAACGTAGTCAAGGCACCATTTGCATCATCTCAATGCATATTGTGAGTATTCACGCACTCCCCTATTTTCAGTTTTTATGTTTTGGGGTGGAAAAGCATGTCCCGAAAAACTATTATTTGAATGTTGTATTTAAATTGATTTGTATCAAACATGATTGCTATTTTATTGCTATATCTCTCTATGTATGTCTATGCAACACGGAACATGAGAACTTATCGTACTAAGGCCCTTCCCTTATCTCTAACCATTAACTCTTTGAGCCAATGGTCATTATGGATAGCGCTATTAGGAATTGACAACTCCTCACTCGCCCTATTGCTGGAGTGCATGATACCATATTCATCTATAGAACGATAAGCATAGATCTTGATAGGGCTTCAGTCATAGGTTTGGTTGAGACTCATTGTTTGCTCATACACATACAAACTCGTTACTTATTATAGCAATAAACTTGTTTATTAATTATAGCAATGAACTTTGTTTCTCATTATAGCAATGGAATGTTATTACTGGAAACTTATTTACTTGTCTTAACAATGAATTTGTTTGCTCCTTGTAGCAACAAACTTGATTGCTCATTATAGCAATGAAACTTGTTTACTCGTTTTAGCAACGAACTTTATTTCCATGAGGATATGAACGTTGCATCTCATTTGGGCAACGTAACTTTATTTCTCAATATGGCAACAAACTTTGTTTATGAAAACTTATTTACTCATTTTTGCAATATATTTTTATGGAAAACTTTATCAAAACTTTGATTTCGATTCATGAAACTTATATTATTTTTAATCTGTGAGTACTCACCAACTATTTTTATAGTTGACGCTCGTTTTACATGCTTTTTCAGGAATCATCGAGTAAGTGGCACTTAGGGACACTTCACTGTTAGGAGCATTCGCATGTGTTGTATTCCAATTTTCATTGTATTTTCTTTTAAAAGTTGTTCAAACCCATTGTAAATTTGTAATGATTTTTAATACTATGGTTGGTGTTGTCTTTTAACTTTTGCTATGAAACCCTTTATACTGCCACACCTCGTGTTTCTGCTTTAGCGGGGTGTGACAGGAAATGGTATCAGAGCTGACTAAATCAAAAGTATGCCTTACGACTATATACGTATTAATCGCTTAAAACGAAAGGGTAGACTTCTAGTCTTTATGCATACGAACATGATACCACGAGAAGCAAAATAGACAGAAACAAAGTTAGACAATGTATTATGTTACTATTATCGGCGTGCGAGATCTAAAATAAAAAAGAGAGCGAGAAATCAAGTTCGGGGGAAAGAAAAAGGAAGGTAGCGGCGGCAATGATTGTTATTGTTGAAATTATAAGAACAATACATATAGGTAGATTTAAAACCAGGTTGAGATATATTTCAAACTTCAATATGTGATGTATATTGATGATTAAATAGAAATGAAGAAGTTTTAAAGTGTTTTCTTAGGTTTGCTAAAAATTCACGAGTTATCTATTAAGTTAAACTCCATTTGTGAAAAAGAAGAAACACTAAAACTTGTAATTGAAAATCTGACAGTTTTGACCTTTTTGACCGGAGTCCAACAATGCTTAAAACGGATAAGGTAAAGACTTAACATATTTAGATGAATAATTGTGCATTGTCGAAAGTGCGCCACTAGAAATTTAAAAGTGAACACTAAGTTTTGCAATGCTTTATATTTTAGAATCTTTATAGATTATAAAACTATATTGAAGCAAAGTACACAAATAAGGTATGTTTTGAATTACAAGCGTTAGATAAGTCTTATAAACATGTTTGAAGTAGACATTTGCATAAAGATCATGTTGTGTTTTCGAGAAAACACATTAACGTAAATTACAATGTCTAAATGAGAAAGTTGTTAAAAGTGTCAAAACAAAAGTGTTTTGAAGATTCGATGAAACTTTTTCACATATTAAGGACTTCAATATCATATGTTTAATTTTTATAGCATAGAGTTTAAACACTTTTATAAAAGAAATGTTTCTAAGTTTTTCGAAAACGTGTCAAAATGGTAAGCAAGGATTAAAATGGTTTACATGCCCTTAAAAGCACATCTATCCATTGAAATGGATTTGAAATGAAATTAAAATAGCAAGGTTAAAACAAATATTGGTTAAATTTAGTTTTGAAGAAAAGTGTTAAGTTAAAGCAAGTTGTCAAAAGATTTTTAGCGAGATTATGGCTTACATTGTTAGGAAATGTCTACTAAGTTGAATGAAGTGGTTATAAAATATTTTATCGATGATAAATAAAACCGATGAAGCGAAATAATTTTTCGATGGAAGATTAAGAAGTAAGGAGAAAGTATGTTAGTGTAGTTGATCGTACCTAAATACTAAGGCGAGTACAAAACGAGTATAAGGCGAGTGCCGATGTCTTTTCCCCAAAATAAAGGACAAGAAAAATTGTTTGTAAAACGTTTTTAAGTGTCAATGCAATTTCCGATCTTTTATAGAGGTCAAAGGGATATCCTATGTTAAGTTTTAAGCTCAAGGTGGAAACAACCTAGAGCTAAGTCGTAACATAGTAATAAGGTCTCACGTATGGGTTAACCCTCCGTGTCTCCTCGTGAGTCGAATCTGAAATGTCTGCTAATGGTATCCAAGTGATTACTTAGTGGCAACTCATCTACCTCCTTACGCGATGCTCCAATTATCATTCGTGTCGATATCGAAACGTTTTTTTTCATAGTTGTGACTCTAGTACGAAGACGATCAAGAGGTATTGAGGAATATATGGTATAGGTGTCGACTTATGATTATTACTAGTGTATATCTAGCTACTAACTTTACATCTAAAGTCAATAGCTACCAAGGAATACTCATTCTCAGTACTAAGTGCATTGCTCCTAGAGTGGCGAGTGATATAACTTAAGTGGTTAACCTAGCACTTGATAAGGGACAAGAATATTTCTAAATAAAGGCATTGTTATAAAAGTGCACTTAGTTTCTAAGTGTATCTAGATGAATGCCTATAATATGCAATGCCCGTACGCACACCGAAAAAAAAAATTTGTTTTTCAAAAGTTTAAGTTGAAAATTGTTTTGAACATAATTCTACTATAACCGTTTCCAGCCTCGCATTAATTTTCCTTAATTAAGCATAGTTGGCCAGGCTATACTTAATTAAAGTCTGATAATGCGTACTCGAATTAGTTATACCAGTAGTATGTTCAGTATTTTAAAAACGCTTAATTTTTTTTTTTGGCTATAGTTGTGGTTCTCCAAAGGAAAACCGGTATTCTCTATAACCTTCGGCTCTGATACCATTTCCTGTCACACCCCGCTAAAGCGGAAACACGAGGCGTGGCAGTATAAAGGGTTTCATAGCAAAAGTTAAAAGACAACACCAACCATAGTATTAAAAATCATTACAAATTTACATGGGTTTGAAAGCTAACTCAAAATATTATATTTTAGAAAACGAATCACGAATTTTGGCTAAGAAATGAGTGAGATATGACAGTTTAAAGTCAGGTAAAGAAATCTGGCAGATTGCATGCATGATGATTGGTTAGAAAAGTGGGTTTTCATCATTTCCTTGAGTAAATCTTTTCAAGTATTTAAAATATATCATGATAAACTCATATTTTAGTCATGTTTCCAGAGATCAAAAGATTAAAACTTATCAAAATGTATACATGCATTTATGAACAAAATTTTGTTTCTCAAAAACTCTTAACTTGAGTTTGATGTTTTAATCCTTAAAATCGATTTTTGCACTAAGATCATGAACATGCAACCTTGTTTATCATACATGCATGGTGTTAAAACACATCCATCATGTTTTAAAAACCATTTTAACAAAAAGAAAACAAGTTTGAAGAAGATGAAGAAGGAGAAAGTGTAAGAAAAGAGCAAAACTTGAAGGAAAAGTGAAGTAGAAATCGATTTTACCTTCAAGAATACCACAAGATGATGAAGATTTCGAGTTTGAGGAGTGTTCTTGGGTTTGTTTTCTGGAAAATTTCTTGGTTCTTAGAGGGAGTAAGAGAGAATGGAGTGGTGTTTGGAGAGAAAAAGTAGAGAGAAGGTAGAGAGAGTTTTCTAGAGAGAGAAAGAAGAGAGATGTGTGTGTGTTGGAGAATGAGAGTGTGAGAGAGATATGGGGAGAGAGGGATCCGATTTTAGGGGAGGAGAGGCTCTCTCTCTTGTTTCTTTTATAAAAATTCAAATCTTTTATAAAAATATCCAACTTTTTATAAAATGTGCACCTTAACCTAGTTTTTATGCATAAAACTCTTGATTTTTGACTTATAAATCAAGGGTAAATGTTAATAACTAAATCTTTATTTTTCATTGAATTGTATTTCATAATAATTATTATGATAAGATAATATTATAAGGTTCATAATTGTTTTTATAGGATTTTTAAGGTTAAAGTTTATAAATATGAGTTTTTAGGGCTTTTAGGGCTTTGGAGTTTAATAAACTTTGAATATCAAAATAAATAGAATATTTGAGACTTTAAATTATCTTATGGTATTATAACTCTTTTATAGTTATAAATAATGTTTGTAATTTATTTTTATCGGTTTATTGGCATTCTATGTAGTGATTCCGAGATTCAAGCGAAATTGAGGAATCGAGTATACTAGTCCTAGTCTTCAACTTTGACTTAAGTTCCTACGAGACTCGGACCTAGTTTATACCACTAGGTCAAGTGCATGATGTGTGTATATGATTCATAAAAAGGTGTTCGATTCAAAGAGCGACCCGAATATGGATAGTCACTACAGTTAAGTAGTTGTAGAATTCACATATCAATGTGAAATCTAAGTACACCATCCATTGTTTCTATCTGTTTCCAAGTTTCTACTAGGTTATAACTTAGCTTCTAATTACTAAGTCTAATATGTGTTGTGCCTATATGTGCAACTAATTCTAGTCAAATCTAGAACCGACTCGAATTTTGACGGTTGTCACAGTCTCCCCCGGTTGAAAGAATTTCGTCCCGAAATTCAATTCGTGACGAATTCTATTAGAACTAAACCGGATGCAATTGTATAATTGGAGAGGTGGTGACTTTGAGAACTCTTTGATTATTTTGGGTTAATTGTCCAAGGGAAGAGCCCAGTTCTTTATCTATAATCAAAGTAATGTTTCCTTAATTCGAGTTCTACAGTCTAGATTGCAAGAAATTAGGATTAGGGAAATCATGATCCGACCATGGCGACCTAGTTGAAAAGATTTTCTAGTTAGATATTATCTGAATTAAGAGAGCGGTATAAGTTTCGATGATGCACCAACTGCACTGAGCGTTAAATCCGCATTGATCTTTAAGTTGCATTCTAAATTTGCACTAAGTGTAACTTCGCCGCTTAAAAAAAAAAAAAAAAAAGAGATTAGGAACAATTTGTTCACTTCCGGGTTGGCTACTACATCTGAAAAAGATATATTTTGAAATAAGAAGGGGTAGCACGAATGAAAATAAATGATCAAGGGTAAGTTCCTAAAGATACGTACTAAGGGTAGGCAACGAAGTTTTGGTACCTCTCGAATGTAAAGGCTTTTTAAGTGTCGTCTACAAAATAAGTTACGAAATGATTGAGGATCTCCGAGGCTATAATTACTACTACGGTTACTCTTACAATAATAGAACTATATTCGAAGAATATATATAATTAGAGAGTCATTGTCTCTAATGAAGGTGGTGAAAGTTTATCATATTTTAAATCACATTGTGTAGATAGCATTTTAAGTGTTTAGAAGTGATAGAAATCTCACTGTTATCAAAATGTGTGTTTAGAAATGATAATTAATCTCACTATTATCAAAATATGTAATAATTCCGAGATAACGAAAATACATGTGTGGCGATCAAACGAAGTAGTAAAATAATATAAAGATTAATTAAGGTTACAGGTTTAAGTCATCAATAAGGGAATTTATACGAAAATATTTTGATTACTCTTTTGAAAAATTGTCTAATTCTCTAAGTCAGGACAAATTCAAGCTTGTGAGTCAGAATATTTATAAAAACAAAGTTGAGAGTTTAGGAACTCACTGAAAATTACAAAGTAGAATGCTATTTTAAGAAATGTGTAAAAATATCGATCATTGAAAATAGTGGATTCTTAATTTAGTGTTTCTACAAAAACAATCATTTAGAGAATAGATAACCGTAAAATTCAAAACTTTTTGATGTATTTAAAAAAAAGAAACATAAGGAAACATATCCTTCACATATATTTTATGGATTTAGAAAAATGATAAGAACAATGGTATTCTTCTTGTGTATTACTTGTAAGAAAAATACAATGAAAATTACATTTTAAATCAAGTTTTTGAATTTTGAACGAAAGAGTAAATGTAAATAAGGATCACTTGCTTATAGTAGATTTCAAAATAAAAACAAGATGTATATGGTAAAAGGCGTAATTGAATATATCAAAGTTGACTAAAAATATTTCCAGAATTTTTTCATAATGTATCCCAATTTTTCTCCGATTTTTGTATTTATAATGGACTAAAAACAGGAAAAATAGTTTTACTCATCCATAAATTATGAAAATTTACCAGAACACCTTGTAGTACATTAGGATGCTACATAAAAATTTTGACAATTTTTCTCTTCTGTATACTATTTTTCTTCTATTTTCCCAAGATTAAATACACTTAAACCCAATTTTTATTAGAATACATACACAAAAATCATAAAATTGGGATAAACAGTTTAGAAATTCATTTTTATATTTTTCCTAACTTAATAATGACTAATAACAGCGTTACAAAAATTTTGGGCAATTTTGGAAACTATTTTCTATTTATTTCAATTTTATACCATTTCCTGTCACACCCCGCTAAAGCGGAAACACAGGGCGTGACAGTACAAAGGGTTTCATAGCAAAAGTTAAAAGACAACACCAACCATAGTATTAAAAATCATTACAAATTTACAATGGGTTTGAACAACTTTTAAAAGAAATTACAATGTAAATTGAAATACAACACATGCGAATGCTCCTAAAAGTGAAGTGCCCCTAAGTGCCACATACTCGATGATTCCTGAAAAAGCATGTAAAACGAGCGTCAACTATAAAAATAGTTGGTGAGTACTCACAGATAAACAAAATAATACTGGTTCCATGAATTGAAATCAAAGTTTTGATAAAAGTTTCCAATAATAAAAGTATATTGTTAAAATGAGTAAATAAGTTTGTAAAAACAAAGTTCTTTGTCATCATGAGAGATAAGGTATGTTGCCCAAATAAGATGCAACATTCATATTCTCATGGAAGATAAAGTTCGTTACTCAAACGAGTAAACAAGTTTCATTGCTAAAATGAGCAATCAATTTCGTTGCTACAAGGAGCAAACAATTTCATTGCTAAAACATGTATATAAGTTTTCAGTAATAAAAGTTCGTTGTTGTAATGAGAAACAAAGTTCATTGCTATAATTAATAACAAGTTTATTGCTATAACGAGAAACGAGTTTGTATGTGTATGAGCAAACAATGAGTCTCAACCAAACCTATGACTGAAGCCCTATCAAGATCTATGCTTATCGTTCCATAGATGAATATGGTATCATGCACTCCAGCAATAGGGCGAGTGAGGAGTTGTCAATTCCTAATAGCGCTATCCATAATGACCATTGGCTCAAAGAGTTAATGGTTAGAGATAAGGGAAGGGCCTTAGTACGATAAGTTCTCATGTTCTGTGTTGCATAAACATACATAGAGAGACATAGCAATAAAATAGCAATCATGTTTGATACAAATCAATTTAAATACAACATTCAAATAATAGTTTTTCGGGACATGCTTTTCCACCCCAAAACATAAAAACTGAAAATAGGGGAGTGCGTGAATACTCACAATATGCAAAATATAGCAACCAAGTTTATACGAGTCAAATAAATATAATGAGCATAAATAGTTTAGGACATGCTTTTCCACCCCAAAACATTTAAAAACCGAAAATATGGGAGAGTGGTGAATACTCATAATGCATTTAGATGATGCAAATGGTGCCTTGAACTACGTTCCACGTGTACCACTACCGATTCCTACAATAATGGTATTCGCTAGTGAGTCTCTAATCGAAATCTAACACTAGTATACTTACTACTACAATAGAATTATGCCAATAATGTGTCAAAATTTAATATTGATAAGTTACAAACATTTTTCTGTGGAAATTAAGTTTCAAAGAATCAATTGTTATATAACAATTTAAGTGGAAAATTTCCATTATTGAAATGTTAATATTTAACATTTTAGAGGTGTTCCAATGATTAAATATTCAAAACGAAATCAATTTAGTTCTAATCTTTCCCAAACTTTGTATTTCATTTTTAATTGAAGTCAAACACTTTAAGATAAATTTTCTTGAATTTTTGATTTGTCTAACTATTTTTCACCATTAAATTCCATGAATAATCATAAAATCATGGAAAAATAGTAAATTATCATGAAAAATTCTTGTAATTTTTGTGTAACTATTTTACAGTGTACATAATCTAGGAAAAATATTAATATATGTTTTCAAAAAGTTTAACACAATTTTTCTGATTTTTGTACATTTAAGTGTATTAAATCTTGGGAAAATAGAAGCAAAATAGCATACAGAAGATAAAAATCATCAAAAATTTTATGTATCATCCTAACATATTATAAGAGTTTCTGGTAAATTTTCATGAATTTTGGATGAGTAAAACTATTTCTCATGTTTTTAGTCCATTATAAACACAAAAATTCAAGAAAAATAGATATACATTTTCAAAAATTCCCAAAATATTTTTCGGAGTCTTAAATATAAGGTACAAGCTGCGAAAAATAAGAAATAATATTTTCACATTCCATAAAGTGGTTTTATGATTTATTAGAGCTAAATAAAAAGAAAATTAAAACCATACTAAACAGTAACAAAAATCGATGAAACTTCCTGAGAGATGTTTATTAACTTAAAGGGTCATCCACAAATATTTCCAGAATATATTTACAAGTTTAAGTATTTTATATGCTTTAACACTCTATTTTATTATTATTTTCATGTAAAAATAAAGAAAATATATATTGAGCTGAAAATTTCCAGAATGCAACTTCAAATAATTTAATAACAATGAAAAATTGTTTTCTTATTTTTGATGTCGAAAAACATGCCTAAAGGCTCAAACAATTATAGATAAAACTTGATTCTTGTGATTTTGGTAAAAATTATTGATGTTACTTTGAGAATTTTTGCAACATGTTCCAAAGGCTTTTGAATCAAGATATTTTTATACCTCTTAATACATGATGTTAAGTGCTCAAATTAATTTTTCCTTGATTTTTAGTGATTAATAAGATCTTTGCACATGCAATACAAAACTAGTATTCACAAAAAGGTGCTGATTGAGCAACAGTTTTGTAAAAATTGCTAAAAATCGAAATATTTGAATTTTCCAGTGAGGTCAGATGGGTTTGAAAGCTAACTCAAAATATTATATTTCAGAAAAAGAATCCCGAATTTTGGTTATGAAATGAATGAGATATGACAGTTTAAAATCAGGTAAAGAAATCTGGCAGATTGCATGCATGGTGATTGGTTAGAAAAATGAGTTTTCATCATTTCTTTGGTTAAATCTTTTGAAATATTTTAAAATATATCATGATAAACTTATATTCTAGTCATGTTTCCAGAGATCAAAAGATTAAAACTTATCAAAATGTATACATTCATTTATGAACAAAATTTTGTTTCTCAAAAACTCTTAACTTGAGTTTGATGTTTTAATCCTTAAAATCAATTTTTGCACTAAGATCATGAACATGCAACCTTGTTTATCATACATGCATGGTGTTAAAACACATCCATGATGTTCTAAAAACCATTTTAACAAAAAGAAAACAAGTTTGAAGAAGATGAAGAAGTAGAAGTCGGTTTTTGAAGTAAAATGCACATGCATGGCTTAAATCATTGTTGTGGATCTTCAAGAGATGTATGTTCTTTACCTTAAATTTATTTGTGGCTTGAAAAACCCTTATGAATCTCCATAATTTCGTGGTTAAGAGGCTGTGGTTGTGGTGTTTGGATAAAAAAAATTAGAGAGAAGGTAGAGAGAGTTTTCTAGAGAGAGAAAGAAGAGAGATGTGTGTGTGTTGGAGAATGAGAGTGTGAGAGAGAGAGATATGGGAAGAGAGGGGTCCGAAATTTTTACTATAATAACCCTTTCTCATTCATTTTGTTTTATAAAATTTAAGTTATTTTATAAAATATCTAAATTTTATATAAAATGTGCACTAAAATCAAGTTTTTATTCATGAAATCTTGATTTTTGACTTATAAATTAAGGATGAATGTTAATGACTTAAATTTTTATTTTCCTTGATTATATTTCCCTGAATTTAATTGTTTTAAGATAATATTATAAGTTTCATAACTATTTTTATAGAATTCTTGATGTTAAACTTTATAAAATTTAAGTTTTAGGGTTTTTAGGGTTTTTGAGAGTTTGTAAAAATTTGGATATCAAAATAAATAGAATATTTGAGACGATTAGAGACTCACTAGCGAATACCATTATTGTAGGAATCGGTAGTGGTACACGTGGAACGTAGTTCAAGGCACCATTTGCATCATCTAAATGTATTGTGAGTATTCACGCACTCCCCTATTTTCAGTAATTATGTTTTGGGGTGGAAAAGCATGTCCCGAAAAACTATTATTTGAATGTTGTATTTAAATTGATTTGTATCAAACATGATTGCTATTTTATTGCTATGTCTCTCTATGTATGTCTATGCAACACGGAACATGAGAACTTATCGTACTAAGGCCCTTCCCTTATCTCCAACCATTAACTCTTTGAGCCAATGGTCATTATGGATAGCGCTATTAGGAATTGACAACTCCTCACTCGCCCTATTGCTGGAGTGCATGATACCATATTCATCTATGGAACGATAAGCATAGATCTTGATAGGGCTTCAGTCATAGGTTTGGTTGAGACTCATTGTTTGCTCATACACATACAAACTCGTTACTTGTTATAGCAATAAACTTGTTTATTAATTATAGCAATGAACTTTGTTTCTGATTATAGCAGTGGAATGTTATTACTGGAAACTTATTTACTTGTCTTAACAATGAATTTGTTTGCTCCTTGTAGCAACAAACTTGATTGCTCATTATAGCAATGAAACTTGTTTACTCGTTTTAGCAACGAACTTTATTTCCATGAGGATATGAACGTTGCATCTCATTTGGGCAACGTAACTTTATTTCTCAAGATGGCAACAATTTGTTTATGAAAACTTATTTACTCATTTTTGCAATATATTTTTATGGAAAACTTTATCAAAACTTTGATTTCGATTCATGAAACTTATATTATTTTTAATCTATGAGTACTCACCAACTATTTTTATAGTTGACGCTCGTTTTACATGCTTTTTCAGGAATCATCGAGTAAGTGGCACTTAGGGACACTTCACTGTTAGGAGCATTCGCATGTGTTGTATTCCAATTTTCATTGTATTTTCTTTTAAAAGTTGTTCAAACCCATTGTAAATTTGTAATGATTTTTAATACTATGGTTGGTGTTGTCTTTTAACTTTTTCTATGAAACCCTTTATACTGCCACGCCTCGTGTTTCCGCTTTAGCGGGGTGTGACAGGAAATGGTATAAGAGCCGAAGGTTATAGAGAATATCGGTTTTCCTTTGGAGAACCACAACTATAGCCAAAAAAAAAAATTTAAGCGTTTTTAAAATACTGAACATACTACTGGTATAACTAATTCGAGTACGCATTATCAGACTTTAATTAAGTATAGCCTGGCCAACTATGCTTAATTAAGGAAAATTAATGTGAGGCTGGAAACAGTTATAGTAGAATTATGTTCAAAACAATTTTCAACTTAAACTTTTGAAAAACAAATTTTTTTTTTCAGTGTGCGTACGGGCATTGCATATTATAGGCATTCATCTAGATACACTTAGAAACTAAGTGCACTTTTATAACAATGCCTTTATTTAGAAATATTCTTGTCCCTTATCAAGTGCTAGGTTAACCACTTAAGTTATATCACTCGCCACTCTAGGAGCAATGCACTTAGTACTGAGAATGAGTATTTCTTGGTAGCTATTGACTTTAGATGTAAGGTTAGTAGCTAGATATACACTAGTAATAATCATAAGTCGACACCTATACCATATATTCCTCAATACCTCTTGATCGTCTTCGTACTAGAGTCACAACTATGAAAAAAAAACGTTTCGATATCGACACGAATGATAATTGGAGCATCGCGTAAGGAGGTAGATGAGTCGCCACTAAGTAATCACTTGGATACCATTAGCAGACATTCCAGATTCGACTCACGAGGAGACACGGAGGTTTAACCCATACGTGAGACCTTATTACTACGTTACGACTTAGCTCTAGGTTGTTTCCACCTTGAGCTTAAAACTTAACATAGGATACCCCTTTGACCTCTATAAAAGATCGGAAATTGCATTGACACTTAAAAACGTTTTACAAACAATTTTTCTTGTCCTTTATTTTGGGGAAAAGACATCGGCACTCGCCTTATACTCGTTTTGTACTCGCCTTAGTATTTAGGTACGATCAACTACACTAACATACTTTCTCCTTACTTCTTAATCTTCCATCAAAAAATTATTTCGCTTCATCGGTTTTATTTATCATCGATAAAATATTTTATAACCACTTCATTCAACTTAGTAGACATTTCCTAACAATGTAAGCCATAATCTCGCTAAAAATCTTTTGACAACTTGCTTTAACTTAACACTTTTCTTCAAAACTCAATTTAACCAATATTTGTTTTAACCTTGCTATTTTAATTTCATTTCAAATCCATTTCAATGGATAGATGTGCTTTTAAGGGCATGTAAACTATTTTAATCCTTGCTTACCATTTTGACACGTTTTCGAAAAACTTAGAAACATTTCTTTTATAAAAGTGTTTAAACTCTATGCTATAAAAATTAAACATATGATATTGAAGTTCTTAATATGTGAAAAAGTTTCATTGAATCTTCAAAACACTTTTGTTTTGACACTTTTAACAACTTTCTCATTTAGACATTGTAATTTACGTTAATGTGTTTTCTCGAAAACACAACATGATATTTATGCAAATGTCTACTTCAAACATGTTTATAAGACTTATCTAACGCTTGTAATTCAAAACATACCTTATTTGTGTACTTTGCTTCAATATAGTTTTATAATCTATAAAGATTCTAAAATATAAAGCATTGCAAAACTTAGTGTTCACTTTTAAAGTTCCAGTGGCGCACTTTCGACAATGCACAATTATTCATCTAAATATGTTAAGTCTTTACCTTATCCGTTTTAAGCATTGTTGGACTCCGGTCAAAAAGGTCAAAACTGTCAGATTTTCAATTACAAGTTTTAGTGTTTCTTCTTTTTCACAAATGGAGTTTAACTTAATAGATAACTCGTGAATTTTTAGCAAACCTTAGAAAACACTTTAAAACTTATTCATTTCTATTTAATCATCAATATACATCACATATTGAAGTTTGAAATATATCTCAACCTGGTTTTAAATCTACCTATATGTATTGTTCTTATAATTTCAACAATAACAATCATTGCCGCCGCTACCTTCCTTTTTCTTTCCCCCGAACTTGATTTCTCGCTCTCTTTTTGATTTTAGATCTCGCACGCCGATAATAGTAACATAATACATCGTCTAACTTTGTTTCTGTCTATTTTGCTTCTCGTGGTATCATGTTCGTATGCATAAAGACTAGAAGTCTACCCTTTCGTTTTGAGCGATTAATACGTATATAGTCGTAAGGCATACTTTTGATTTAGTCAGCTCTGATATATTCAATTACACCTTTTATCATATACATCTTGTTTTTATTTTGAAATCTCTATAAACAAGTGATCCTTATTTACGTTGCTCTTTCATCCTAGATTCGGAAACTTGATTTAAAATGTAATTTTCATTGTATTTTTCTTACAATTAATACACAAGAAGAATACCATTGTTCTTATCATTTTTCTAAATCCATAAAATATATGTGAAGGATATGTTTCCTTATGTTTCTTTTTTTTAAATACATCAAAAAGTTTTGAATTTTACGATTATCTATTCTCTAAATGATTGTTTTTGTAGAAACACTAAATTAAGAATCCACTATTTTCAATGATCGATATTTTTACACATTTCTTAAAATAGCATTCTACTTTGTAATTTTCAGTGAGTTCCTAAACTCTCAACTTTGTTTTTATAAATATTCTGACTCATAAGCATGAATTTGTCCTGACTTAGAGAATTAGACAATTTTTCAAAAGAGTAATCAAAATATTTTCGTATAAATTCCCTTATTGATGACTTAAACCTGTAACCTTAATTAATCTTTATATTATTTTACTACATCGTTTGATCGCCACACATGTATTTTCGTTATCTTGGAATTATTACATATTTTGATAATAGTGAGATTAATTATCATTTCTAAACACACATTTTGATAACAGTGAGATTTCTATCACTTCTAAACACTTAAAATGCTATCTACACAATGTGATTTAAAATATGATAAACTTTCACCACCTTCATTAGAGACAATGACTCTCTAATTATATATATTCTTCGAATATAGTTCTATTATTGTAAGAGTAACCGTAGTAGCAATTATAGCCTCGGAGATCCTCAATCATTTCGTAACTTATTTTGTAGACGACACTTAAAAAGCCTTTACATTCGAGAGGTACCAAAACTTCGTTGCCTACCCTTAGTACGTATCTTTAGGAACTTACCCTTGATCATTTATTTTCATTCGTGCTACCCCTTCTTATTTCAAAATATATCTTTTCCAGATGTAGTAGCCAACCCGGAAGTGAACAAATTGTTCCTAATGTCTCTTTTTTTTTTTTTTTTTTTTTAAGCGGCGAAGTTACACGTAGTGCTAATTTAGAATGCAACTTAAAGATCAATGCGGATTTAACGCTCAGTGCAGTTGGTGCATCATCGAAACTTATACCCCTCTCTTAATTCAGATAATATCTAACTAGAAAATCTTTTCAACTAGGTCGCCATGGTCGGATCATGATTTCCATGATCCTAATTTCTCGCAATCTAGGCTGTAGAACTCGAATTAAGGAAACACTAAATTGTTGATAGCAAAAAGAATTGGGCTTTTCCCTTGAGGAATTAACCCAAAATAATCAAAGAGCTCTTCAAGTCACCACCTCTCCAACTATACAATAGTATTCGGCTGAGTTCTAATAGAATACGTCACGAATTGAATTTCGGGACGAAATTCTTTCAACCGGGGGAGACTGTGACAACCGTCAAAATTCGAGTCAGTTCTAGATTTGACTAGACTTAGTTGCATATATAGGCACTACACATACTAGACTTAGTAACTAGAAGCTAAGTTATAACCTACTAGAAACTTGGAAACAATTAGAATCAATGGATAGTGTACTTAGATTTCACATTGATATGTGAATTCTACATCTACTGAGCTGTAGTGACTATCCATATTTGGGTCACTCTTTGACTCGAACAACATTTCATGAATCATATACACACATCATGCACTTGACCTAGAAGTAGAAGTTAGTTCAAAGTCTCATAGAAACTTAAGTCAAAGTTGAAGAGTAGGACTAGTATACTTGATTCCTCAATTTCGTTTGAATCTCGGAATCACTACATAGAATGCCAATAAACCGATAAAAATAAATTACAAACATTATTTATAACTATAAAAGAGTTATAATACCGTAAGACAATTTGAAATCTCAAAGATTCAATTTATTTTTATATTCAAAGTTTATGAAACTCCAAAACCCTAAAAGTCATAAAAACTCAAATTTATGAAGTTTTATATTAAAATCTTATAAATGTTTTTTATAAACACTATAATATCAAATTAATATATTTAAAATGTTGAAATGTAATCAAGGAAATTAATTTAATTCATTAATATTGACATTACATTTATAAGTTAAACATCCAAGAGTTATGAACAAATTTTATATAAAATGCATATTTTATATAAATTGAAAGAAAATTTATAAAAATTTAGGAATTAATATAAAATAAATAAGCAAAACAAGATAAAATCTCATCTCTCCACTCAAAGGTCGGCCTCATCCCTCCCAAGACCACTCTTCCCCCAAAACTTAATCAATTCACTCACTTATTCACTCTACCACTCCATCTTCTCTCTCACTCTATCCCTCATTCTCTCTCACACTCTTTATCACCACCACTCCATTTCTCTCTTCATTTCTCTATACCCACGAAATTTTCCAGAGAATAAGTCCAAGAACACACCTCAAACATGTTGTAAATGGTGAAATCCAAGGACCTAAACCTAAGTCAAGATCATGAAAATGCACTTTTCTACAAGTTTTGGTGGAAAATCACCACATGCACTCTAAGTTTTCTTACAAAAACGATTTTTGAACATTTTAAACTCATGAATGGTCTTCAAACAAACATGCATGTGATGATCTTCAAGCTTAGATGCTAGATCATCAAAGTATGTTGTTAAAAGCTTTCAAATATGTTCATGAAGGATTTATTTCCAAATAAATATCTAAAACTCATTTTCTGACCAAATCCGATTTTTCCCAGATTCCCATCAACAAAATAAGATGCTCTGTAAATTTCCAGAAGATAATTCATTTATCTCGAATTACTATCATTAAGTTTCAACGATTTTTGCTACTGTTTAATATGGTTTTGAATTTTCTTTTTGTTTGGCTCAAATAAATCATAAAAGCACTTTAAAAAATCTTAAAATGATATATAACAATTTTCGCAGTTACTACCAGAGGTATAAGACTCAGAAAAATATTTTCAGAATTTTTCATAATGCATTCCTATTTTTCCCTGATTTTTGTATTTATAATGGCCTAAAAATAGAAAAAATAGTTCTGCTCACCCAAAATTCATGAAAATTTACCAGAACACTTTGTGGTACATTAGGAGACTACATAAAAATTGTGATGATTTTTCTCTTTTGTATACTATTTTTCTCCTATTTTCTAAGATTAAATACACTTAAATACAAAAAATCGGATTTCAGTATATAAAAACCACATTTGGTATTTTTCCAAGATTATTTACTCTGTAAATGAAGTGTACAAAATTTTTGGTAATTTACCTTAACTGTTTAATAATTATTCTCCAATTAATGATTATTTAAGAGGATAAAACAAAGAAAAATAGAAAGACTAATTGAAAAATATCTTTTATATTTTTCACAGCTTCTACATGTATAATAAAAGTGTTACAAAACTTTTTGGGTAATTTTGGAAACTGTTTCCTATTTATTTCAATTTTTATTAGAATAAATGCTCAAAAATCATAAAATTTGGTTAAACAGTTTAGAAATCAATTTTTATATTTTTCCCAGCTTAATAATGTTTAATAACAGTAATACAAAAAGTTTGGGTAATTTTGGAAACTGATTTCTATTTTTCATGAATTTGTATATATTTAGAGAATTAAATATATGAAAAATGGTTATACATATTCATAATCCATGAAAATTTATCCAGAAGTCTTTTAGTACATTTAGAACCAAAATCTGAAGTTTGGTAATTTTTATTAACTGTTTAGTATTTTTCATGATTTTATGGTTATTCAAGAAACTAAAATCGTGAAAAATAGTCAGACAAATCAAAAATTCAAGAAAATTTATCTTGAGGTCTTTGACTTCAATTAAAACTAAAATGAAAACTTTGGGAAATTTTAGAACTAAATTAATTTAGTTTTTGAATATTTAATCATTGGAACACCTCTTAAAATGTTAAATATTAGCATTTCAATAATGGGAAATTTCCACTTAAATTGTTATATAACAATTGATTCATTGAAATTAAATTTTCATAGAAAAATGTTTGTAACTTGTCAATATTAAATTTTGACACACTATTGGCATAATTCTATTGTAGTAGTAAGTATACTAGTGTTAGATTTCGATTAGAGACTCACTAGCGAATACCATTATTGTAGGAATCAATAGTGGTACGAGTGGAGCGTAGTCAAGGCACCATTTGCATCATCTCAATGCATATTGTGAGTATTCACGCACTCCCCTATTTTCAGTTTTTATGTTTTGGGGTGGAAAAGCATGTCCCGAAAAACTATTATTTGAATGTTGTATTTAAATTGATTTGTATCAAACATGATTGCTATTTTATTGCTATGTCTCTCTATGTATGTCTATGCAACACGGAACATGAGAACTTATCGTACTAAGGCCCTTCCCTTATCTCTAACCATTAACTCTTTGAGCCAATGGTCATTATGGATAACGCTATTAGAAATTGACAACTCCTCACTCGCCCTATTGCTGGAGTGCATGATACCATATTCATCTATGGAACGATAAGCATAGATCTTGATAGCGCTTCAGTCATAGGTTTGGTTGAGACTCATTGTTTGCTCATACACATACAAACTTGTTACTTGTTATAGCAATAAACTTGTTTATTAATTATAGCAATGAACTTTGTTTCTCATTATAGCAGTGGATTGTTATTACTGGAAACTTATTTACTTGTCTTAACAATGAATTTGTTTGCTCCTTGTAGCAACAAACTTGATTGCTCATTATAGCAATGAAACTTGTTTACTCGTTTTAGCAACGAACTTTATTTCCATGAGGATATGAACGTTGCATCTCATTTGGGCAACGTAACTTTATTTCTCAAGATGGCAACAAACTTTGTTTATGAAAACTTATTTACTCATTTTTGCAATATATTTTTATGGAAAACTTTATCAAAACTTTGATTTCTATTCATGAAACTTATATTATTTTTAATCTGTGAGTACTCACCAACTATTTTTATAGTTGACGCTCGTTTTACATGCTTTTTCAGGAATCATCGAGTAAGTGGCACTTAGGGACAATTCACTGTTAGGAGCTTTCGCATGTGTTGTATTCCAATTTTCATTGTATTTTCTTTTAAAAGTTGTTCAAACCCATTGTAAATTTGTAATGATTTTTAATACTATGGTTGGTGTTGTCTTTTAACTTTTGCTATGAAACCCTTTATACTGCCACACCTCGTGTTTCCGCTTTAGCGGGGTGTGACAGGGAAACACAGGGCGTGGCAGTACAAAGGGTTTCATCGCAAAAGTTAAAAGACAACACCAACCATAGTATTAAAAATCATTACAAATTCACAATGGGTTTGAACAACTTTTAAAAGAAATTACAATGTAAATTGAAATACAACACATGCGAATGCTCCTAAAAGTGAAGTGTCCCTAAGTGCCACTTACTCGATGATTCCTGAAAAAGCATGTAAAACGAGCGTCAACTATAAAAATAGTTGGTGAGTACTCACAGATAAACAAATAATACTGGTTCCATGAATTGAAATCAAAGTTTTGATAAAAGTTTCCAATAATAAAAGTATATTGTTAAGACGAGTAAATAAGTTTGTAAAAACAAAGTTCTTTGTCATCACGAGAGATAAGGTATGTTGCCCAAATAAGATGCAACATTCATATTCTCATGGAAGATAAAGTTCGTTACTCAAACGAGTAAACAAGTTTCATTGCTAAAATGAGCAATCAATTTCGTTGCTACAAGGAGCAAACAATTTCATTGCTAAAACATGTATATAAGTTTTCAGTAATAACAGTTCGTTGTTGTAATGAGAAACAAAGTTCATTGCTATAATTAATAAACAAGTTTATTGCTATAACATGTAACGAGTTTGTATGTGTATGAGCAAACAATGAGTCTCAACCAAACCTATGACTGAAGCCCTATCAAGATCTATGGTTATCGTTCCATAGATGAATATGGTATCATGCACTCCAGCAATAGGGCGAGTGAGGAGTTGTCAATTCCTAATAGCGCTATCCATAATGACCATTGGCTCAAAGAGTTCATGGTTAGAGATAAGGGAAGGGCCTTAGTACGATAAGTTTTTATGTTCCGTGTTGCATAGACATACATAGAGAGACATAGCAATAAAATAGCAATCATGTTTGATACAAATCAATTTAAATACAACATTCAAATAATAGTTTTTCGGGACATGTTTTTCCACCCCAAAACATAAAAACTGAAAATAGGGGAGTGCGTGAATACTCACAATACATTTAGATGATGCAAATGGTGCCTTGAACTACGTTCCACGTGTACCACTACCGATTCCTACAATAATGGTATTCGCTAGTGAGTCTCTAATCGAAATCTAACACTAGTATACTTACTACTACAATAGAATTATGCCAATAATGTGTCAAAATTTAATATTGATAAGTTACAAACATTTTTCTGTGGAAATTAAGTTTCAAAGAATCAATTGTTATATAACAATTTAAGTGGAAAATTTCCATTATTGAAATGTTAATATTTAACATTTTAGAGGTGTTCCAATGATTAAATATTCAAAACTAAATCAATTTAGTTCTAAACTTTCCCAAACTTTCCATTTAAGTTTTAATTGAAGTCAAAGACCTTAAGATAAATTTTCTTGAATTTTTGATTTGTCTGACTATTTTTCACGATTTTAGTTTCTTGAATAACCATAAAATCATGAAAAATACTAAACAGTTAATAAAAATTACCAAACTTCAGATTTTGGTTCTAAATGTACTAAAAGACTTCTAGATAAATTTTCATGGATTATGAATATGCATAACCATTTTTCATATATTTAATTCTCTAAATATATAAAAATTCATGAAAAATAGAAATCGGTTAAGAAAATGCCCCAAACTTTTTATAGTATTGTTATTACACATACTTAACCTGGGAAAAATAGAAAAATAGATTTCTAAACTATTTATCCCAATGATGAGAAAACAATTTTTCATTGTTATTAAATTGTTTGAAGTTGCATTCTGGAAATTTTCAGCTCAATATATATTTTCTTTATTTTTACATGAAAATAATAATAAAATAGAGTGTTAAAGCATATAAAATACTTAAACTTGTAAATAAATTCTGGAAATATTTGTGGATGACCCTTTAAAATGTTATTTTTGAAACTTCCTATCATTGAATAGACCCTATTAAGTTATATTTAAGTTATGAAGTTATATTTTGAACAAACAAGTACAAGTTTTCTTGTACTTGTTTCTATTAAGTTATATTTATGAAGTTATATTTTGAACAATGTTATTTTTGAAACTTCCTGTCATTGAATAGAAATCGGTTAAGAACTAACCAATGATGTAGTTGCACATATACACACATTTATTCCAGAATGCCTTGAATGAAGCTTTCTCTATATCATGAATGTTGTAAGTTTAATAAACACAAATTCATAGTTTTTATGTTTTGGGGTGGAAAAGCATGTCCCGAAAAACTATTATTTGAATGTTGTATTTAAATTGATTTGTATCAAACATGATTGCTATTTTATTGCTATATCTCTCTATGTATGTCTATACAACACGGAACATGAGAACTTATCGTACTAAGGCCCTTCCCTTATCTCTAACCATTAACTCTTTGAGCCAATGGTCATTATGGATAGCGTTATTAGGAATTGACAACTCCTCACTCGCCCTATTGCTGGAGTGCATGATACCATATTCATCTATGGAACGATAAGCATAGATCTTGATAGGGCTTCAGTCATAGGTTTGGTTGAGACTCATTGTTTGCTCATACACATACAAACTCGTTACTTATTATAGCAATAAACTTGTTTATTAATTATAGCAATGAACTTTGTTTCCCACCATCATCATCACCTTATGCATTCAAGTATTTCCTTTAAAAACATCACTATGACAAACATATGTCCATGCATGGTCTTCAAACCGTGATGCATGTGATGAACACCAAGCTAAAGAGCTTGATGATCAAAGTACATTGTTAATAGTGCATGTAAATGATTTTGTCTATAAAAATATCTAAAAGTTCTTTTCTGTTCAAAATAAAAAAAATTTCCAGATTCCCATTAAGGTAATATGAACATCTGGAAAATCCCAAGAGTTTTTATCATTTCTTTGATTTACTAAAATTGTTACAAGAAAACAAGGGCATAAATCACATAAAATATTTCCAGAGGTCCATAAATCCTGAATAAATTCGTGGATGACCCCTATGGTGAATAATGACCTCTCATTAAGTTTCATCGATATATGTTTCTGTTTAGTATGACTTTTGATTTTCTTTTTGTTTGGTTCCAATAAATCGCAAAACCACTTTAGAGAGTGTAAAAATTGTATCTAACAATTTTCGCAGCTCTTACCAGAGGTGGGAGACTCAGAAAAATAATTTCAGAATTTTTCATAATGCATTTCTATTTTTCCCCGATTTTTGTATTTATAATGACCTAAAAATAGAAAAAATAGTTCTGCTCATCCAAAATTCATGAAAATTTCCAGAACACCTTGTAGTACATTAGGAGGCTACATAAATATTTTGATGATTTTTCTCTTCTGTATACTATTTTTCTCCTATTTTCTAAAATTAAATGCACTTAAATACACAAAATCAGATTACACTATATGAAAACCACTTTTGGTATTTTTCCAAGGTTATTTACACTGTAAATGATGTTACAAATTTTTTTGGTAATTTACTTTAACTGTTTATTATTTATTCTCCAATTAATGATTATTTAAGAGGATAAAACAAAGAAAAATAGAAAGACCAACTGAAAAATATCTTTTATATTTTTCACAGTTTCTATATGTATAATAACAGTGTTACAAAAAGTTTGGGTAATTTTGGAAACTGTTTTCTATTTATTTCAATTTTTATTAGAATACATGCTCAAAAATCATAAAATTTGGGTTAAACAGTTGGAAATCAATTTTTATATTTTTCCTAGTTTAATAATGCTTAATAACAGTAATAGAAAAAGTTTGGGTAATTTTGGAAACTGTTTTCTATTTATTTCAATTTTTATTAGAATAAATGCACAAAAATCATAAAATTGGATTAAACAGTTTAGAAATCAATTTTTATATTTTTCCCAGCTCAAGTATGTCTAATGGCAGTATTATGAAAAGTTTGGGAATTTTTATGCTTTTAATACTATTTTTCATGAATTTATGTTGTTATGAAGGCTTAAAAATTTAGAAAAAATAGTTAATCATATAAAAAATTCAAGGGAAATTTTGTGGAAGACCTCTACTGTATTTAGAATGAAAATACAAGGTTTGACAATTTTTGGAAACTGTTTGATAATATTTTACATTTTTAGGAGTTTAAAACACCTTTAAATGTGTTGAAATACCCTAAATTAATATTACTAAATCTGGAAAATTAATATCCAAAATTGTCTTAATCACAGGAGTTATAGAATTTCACCATTTCAGAAAGATTGTAACCAATTAATATAAAACCAATATTAGAACATAAATTTGGCATTTCTCTATATGTAGAGATTAGTATATTAGCATTAGATTTCGACATGGAAACTCACTAGTGTGTGTTTGATGTCGTAGGATCCCGGTAGTAAGGCGTTGGTGCATTCCGAGGCACCACTTGTACCTACTCGAAACATTGTGAGTATTCACGCACTCCCCTATTTTCAGTTTTTATGTTTTGGGGTGGAAAAGCATGTCCCGAAAAACTATTATTTGAATGTTGTATTTAAATTGATTTGTATCAAACATGATTGCTATTTTATTGCTATGTCTCTCTATGTATGTCTATGCAACACGAAACATGAGAACTTATCGTACTAAGGCCCTTCCCTTATCTCTAACCATTAACTCTTTGAGCCAATGGTCATTATGGATAGCGCTATTAGGAATTGACAACTCCTCACTCGCCCTATTGCTGGAGTGCATGATACCATATTCATCTATGGAGCGATAAGCATAGATCTTGATAGGGCTTCAGTCATAGGTTTGGTTGAGACTCATTGTTTGCTCATACACATACAAACTCGTTTCTCGTTATAGCAATAAACTTGTTATATATAATAGCAATCAACTTTGTTTCTCATTAAAGCAATGTACTTGTATTTATGAAAAGCCTTATTCCAAATCTTGATTTTATAAATTTGTGAACTCACCAACTATTTTCATAGTTGACGCTCGTTTTACATGCTATCTACATTTTGCTACTAGAGTTTTCCTTTGCCGATGCTCCCGTCCTTATCATATGTCCTCCGTATATGTACACTTGATCTTAGCCAAATGGTGAAAAATAGTTAGACAAATCAAAAATTCAAGAAAATTTATCTTAAGGTCTTTGACTTCAATTAAAACTTAAATGCAAAGTTTGGGAAAGTTTAGAACTAAATTGATTTAGTTTTGAATATTTAATCATTGGAACACCTCTAAAATGTTAAATATTAACATTTCAATAATGGAAATTTTCCACTTAAATTGTTATATAACAATTGATTCTTTGAAACTTAATTTCCACAGAAAAATGTTTGTAACTTATCAATATTAAATTTTGACACATTATTGGCATAATTCTATTGTAGTAGTAAGTATACTAGTGTTAGATTTCGATTAGAGACTCACTAGCGAATACCATTATTGTAGGAATCGGTAGTGGTACACGTGGAACGTAGTTCAAGGCACCATTTGCATCATCTAAATGCATTGTGAGTATTCACCACTCTCCCCTATTTTCGGTTTTTAAATGTTTCGGGGTGGAAAAGCATGTCCCGAAAAACTTTTATTTGAATGTTGTATTTAAATTGATTTGTATCAAACATGATTGCTATTTTATTGCTATGTCTCTCTATGTATGTCTATGCAACACGGAACATGAGAACTTATCGTACTAAGGCCCTTCCCTTATCTCTAACCATTAACTCTTTGAGCCAATGATCATTATGGATAGCGCTATTAGGAATTGACAACTCCTCACTCGCCCTATTGCTGGAGTGCATGATACCATATTCATCTATGGAACGATAAGCATAGATCTTGATAGGGCTTCTGTCATAGGTTTGGTTGAGACTCATTGTTTGCTCATACACATACAAACTCGTTTCTCTTTATAGCAATAAACTTGTTATTAATTATAGCAATGAACTTTGTTTCTCATTACAACAACGAACTTTTATTACTGAAAACTTATATACATGTTTTAGCAATGAAATTGTTTGCTCCTTGTAGCAACGAAATTGATTGCTCATTTTAGCAATGAAACTTGTTTACTCGTTTGAGTAACGAACTTTATCTTCCATGAGAATATGAATGTTGCATCTTATTTAGGCAACATACTTTATCTCTCATGATGACAAAGAACTTTGTTTTTACAAACTTATTTACTCATTTTAACAATATACTTTTATTATTGGAAACTTTTATCAAAACTTTGATTTCAATTCATGGAACCAATATTATTTTGTTTATCTGTGAGTACTCACCAACTATTTTTATAGTTGACGCTCGTTTTACATGCTTTTTCAGGAATCATCGAGTAAGTGGCACTTAGGGGCACTTCACTTTTAGGAGCATTCGCATGTGTTGTATTTCAATTTACATTGTAATTTCTTTTAAAAGTTGTTCAAACCCATTGTAAATTTGTAATGATTTTTAATACTATGGTTGGTGTTGTCTTTTAACTTTTGCTATGAAACCCTTTGTACTGTCACGCCCTGTGTTCCCGATATCAAGGTTTCATGAATAAAAACTTGATTTTAGTGCACATTTTATATAAAATTTAGATATTTTATAAAATAACTTAAATTTTATAAAACAAAATGAATGAGAAAGGGTTATTATACTCAAAATTTCGGACCCCTCTCTTCCCATATCTCTCTCTCACACTCTCATTCTCCAACACACACACATCTCTCTTCTTTCTCTCTCTAGAAAACTCTCTCTACCTTCTCTCTAATTTTTTTTCTCCAAACACCACAACCACAGCCTCTTAACCACGAAATTATGGAGATTCATAAGGGTTTTTCAAGCCACAAATAAATTTAACGTAAAGAACATACATCTCTTGAAGATCCACAACAATGATTTAAGCCATGCATGTGCATTTTACTTCAAAAACCGACTTCTACTTCTTCATCTTCTTCAAACTTGTTTTCTTTTTGTTAAAATGGTTTTTAGAACATCATGGATGTGTTTTAACACCATGCATGTATGATAAACAAGGTTGCATGTTCATGATCTTAGTGCAAAAATCGATTTTAAGGATTAAAACATCAAACTCAAGTTAAGAGTTTTTGAGAAACAAAATTTTGTTCATAAATGAATGTATACATTTTGATAAGTTTTAATCTTTTGATCTCTGGAAACATGACTAGAATATAAGTTTATCATGATATCTTTTAAAATATTTCAAAATATTTACTCAAAGAAATGATGAAAACTCATTTTTCTAACCAATCACCATGCATGCAATCTGCCAGATTTCTTTACCTGACTTTAAACTGTCATATCTCACTCATTTCTTAACCAAAATTCGGGATTCTTTTTCTGAAATATAATATTTTGAGTTAGCTTTCAAACCCATCTGACCTCACTGGAAAATTCTACATCTACTGAAGAGAGAAATGGAGTGGTGGTGATGAAGAGTGTGAGAGAGAATGAGGGATAGAGTTAATAGAAACAAGTACAAAAGGAACATCACTATGACAAACATATGTCCTTAAAAGTGAGATTTCTATCACTTCTAAACACTTAAAATGCTATCTACATTTTGTTTTAAACACACATTTTGATAAGGTGAGATTTACCAATGATGTAGTTGCACATAAACACACATTTTGATAACAGTGAGATTTCTATCACTTCTAAACACGTAAAATGCTATCTACACAATGTGATTTAAAATATGATAAACTTTCACCACCTTCATTAGAGACAATGACTCTCTAATTATATATATTCTTTGAATATAGTTCTATTATTGTAAGAGTAACCGTAGTAGTAATTATAGCCTCGGAGATCCTCAATCATTTCGTAACTTATTTTGTAGACGACACTTAAAAAGCCTTTACATTCGAGAGGTACCAAAACTTCGTTGCCTACCCTTAGTACGTATCTTTAGGAACTTACCCTTGATCATTTATTTTCATTCGAGCTACCCCTTCTTATTTCAGAATATATCTTTTCCAGATGTAATAGCCAACCCGGAAGTGAACAAATTGTTCCTAATCTCTTCTTTATTAAGCGGCGAATTTACATGTAGTGTTAATTTAGAACACGACTTAAGGATCAATGCGGATTTAACGCTCAGTGCAGTTAGTGCTTCAGCAAAACTTATAGCTCTCTTAATTCAGATAATATCTAACTAGATGATCTTTTTCGACTAGGTCGCCATGTTTTGATCATGATTTCCATGATCCTAATTTCTCGCAATCTAAATTGTAGAACTCGAATTAAGGAAACATTAATTTGACTATAGCTAAAGAATTGAGCTTTTCCCTTGAGGAAACAAACCCGAAATAATCAAAGAACATTGCAAGTCACCACCTCTCCAACTATATAATTGTATTCGACTGAGTTCTAATAGAATACGTCACGAATTGAATTTCGGGGCGAAATTCTTTCAACCGGGGGAAAATGTGACAACCGTCAAAATTCGAGTCGGTTCTAGATTTGAATAAACTTAGTTGCACATATACGCACGACACATACTGGACTTAGTGACTAGAAGCTCAGTTATAACCTACTAGAAACTTGGAAGCAACTAGAAACAATGGATAATGTACTTAGATTTCACATTGATATGTGAATTCTACAACTACTTAACTGTAGAGGCTATCCATATTCGGGTCACTCTTTGACTCGAACACCTTTTCATGAATCATATACACACATCATGCACTTGACCTAGAAGTAGAAATTAGGTCAAAGTCTCATAGAAACTTAAGTCAAAGTTGAAGACTATGACTAGTATACTTGATTCCTCAATTTCGCTTGAATCTCGGAATCACTACATAGAATGCCAATAAACCGATAAAAATAAATTACAAACATTATTTATAACTATAAAAGAGTTATAATACCATAAGATAATTTAAAGTCTCAAATATTCTATTTATTTTGATATCCAAATTTTTACAAACTCTCAAAAACCCTAAAAACCCTAAAACTTAAATTTTATAAAGTTTAACATCAAGAATTCTATAAAAATAGTTATGAAACTTATAATATTATCTTAAAACAATTAAATTCAGGGAAATATAATCAAGGTAACATCAATAATTTTTACCAAAATCACAAGAATCAAGTTTTCTCTATAATTGTTTGAGCCTTTAGGCATGTTTTTCGACATCAAAAATAAGAAAACAATTTTTCATTGTTATTAAATTGTTTGAAGTTGCATTCTGGAAAATTTCAGCTCAATATATACTTTCTTTATTTTTACATGAAAATAATAATAAAATAGAGTGTTAAAGCATATAAAATACTTAAACTTGTAAATAAATTCTGGAAATATTTGTGGATGACCCTTTAAGTTAATAAACATCTCTCAGGAAGTTTCATCGATTTTTGTTACTGTTTAGTATGGTTTTTAATTTTCTTTTTATTTAGCTCTAATAAATCATAAAACCACTTTATGGAATGTGAAAATATTATTTCGTATTTTTCGCAGCTTGTACCTTATATTTAAGACTCCGAAAAATATTTTGGGAATTTTTGAAAATGTATATCTATTTTTCTTGAATTTTTGTGTTTATAATGGACTAAAAACAGGAAAAATAGTTTTACTCATCCAAAATTCATGAAAATTTACCAGAAACTCTTATAATATGTTAGGATGATACATAAACTTTTTGATGATTTTTAACTTCTGTATGCTATTTTGCTTCTATTTTCCCAAGATTTAATACACTTAAATGTACAAAAATCAGAAAATTTATGTTAAACTTTTTGAAAACACATATTAATATTTTTCCTAGATTATGTACACTGTAAAATAGTTACACAAAAATTACAAGAATTTTTCATGATAATTTACTATTTTTCCATGATTTTATGATTATTCATGGAATTTAATGGTGAAAAATAGTTAGACAAATCAAAAATTCAAGAAAATTTATCTTAAGGTGTTTGACTTCAATTAAAAATGAAATACAAAGTTTGGGAAAGTTTAGAACTAAATTGATTTCGTTTTGAATATTTAATCATTGGAACACCTCTAAAATGTTAAATATTAACATTTCAATAATGGAAATTTTCCACTTAAATTGTTATATAACAATTGATTCTTTGAAACTTAATTTCCACAGAAAAATGTTTGTAACTTATCAATATTAAATTTTGACACATTATTGGCATAATTCTATTGTAGTAGTAAGTATACTAGTGTTAGATTTCGATTAGAGACTCACTAGCGAATACCATTATTGTAGGAATCGGTAGTGGTACACGTGGAACGTTGTTCAAGGCACCATTTGCATCATCTAAATGCATTGTGAGTATTCACCACTCTCCCCTATTTTCGGTTTTTAAATGTTTTGGGGTGGAAAAGCATGTCCTAAACTATTTATGCTCATTGTATTTATTTGACTCGTATAAACTTGGTTGCTATATTTTGCATATTGTGAGTATTCACGCACTCCCATATTTTCAGTTTTTATGTTTTGGGGTGGAAAAGCATGTCCCGAAAAACTTTTATTTGAATGTTGTATTTAAATTGATTTGTATCAAACATGATTGTTATTTTATTGCTATGTCTCTCTATGTATGTCTATGCAACACGGAACATGAGAACTTATCGTACTAAGGCCCTTCCCTTATCTCTAACCATTAACTCTTTGAGCCAATGGTCATTATGGATAGCGCTATTAGGAATTGACAACTCCTCACTCGCCCTATTGCTGGAGTGCATGATACCATATTCATCTATGGAACGATAAGCATAGATCTTGATAGGGCTTCAGTCATAGGTTTGGTTGAGACTCATTGTTTGCTCATACACATACAAACTCGTTTCTCGTTATAGCAATAAACTTGTTATTAATTATAGCAATAAACTTTGTTTCTCATTACAACAACGAACTTTTATTACTGAAAACTTATATACATGTTTTAGCAATGAAATTGTTTGCTCCTTGTAGCAACGAAATTGATTGCTCATTTTAGCAATGAAACTTGTTTACTCGTTTGAGTAACGAACTTTATCTTCCATGAGAATATGAATGATGCATCTTATTTGGGCAACATACCTTATCTCTCATGATGACAAAGAACTTTGTTTTTACAAACTTATTTACTCATTTTAACAATATACTTTTATTATTGGAAACTTTTATCAAAACTTTGATTTCAATTCATGGAACCAGTATTATTTTGTTTATCTGTGAGTACTCACCAACTATTTTTATAGTTGACGCTCGTTTTACATGCTTTTTCAGGAATTATCGAGTAAGTGGCACTTAGGGGCACTTCACTTTTAGGAGCAATGTTTCCCGATTTCTGATTTGTGACGACTGAATTCAGACTGCTAATTGAACGCATCAATTTAGTCCAGGCTTGGCCAAGCATTTGTAAATCAACACCAAATCACCGACGGGCCCAAAGATATCGCTTTTTCCCATTAGGGTAAAACGAACGAATAAACATTGACTTATATGTTTGCACTGTTTACTAATCAAATCATGCACAATAATACATTTTATAACATTAAGTTACTGATGCGTTTACGTATTATCAATGCACAACTAACCTGTAAACAAGAAATCATATATCTTTGTTTCAAGAATATAAGATATTATCATCTCAAAATTACTCGTGATAAAAATCCATGAAGTAATTCTCTGAGCGTGGGTTTATGCAATACTCAAAATCCAAATTTTCTAAGTACTCATGAACATTGCAGCAAAACTATTGCTATGTCTAATCCCCATAGACAATCTACAATTAAATTTGTAACACCCATAAAATTTTAGCCAAATTAAAACATTTTAATCATTCAAAAACCATTACGTTCATACAACTCGTTTTCAAAATAGTTTAAACATCAGAGTATCCCCAGAACCATATCATATAAATCATAAGACATGAGGAGCGGTACGATCACGCCTTTGCCTTGCCACGATCTCCTGAAGTACCTGAAACAATACACTGAAACTGTAAGCCCGAAAGCTTAGTGAGTTACCCCCAAAATACCAACCACACATATCATACTCATAACATATCATAAATAGAACAACCATGCACATCGGGTCTACTGTGTGACTGGTCTGCCCGCACCGGGCCTTCAGTCCACCTGGTCCACCCTCCGAGTCCATCCATGTACGTCGAGTCTATAGTGTGATTGGTCCGCCTGCACCGGGCCTCCAATCCACCTGGTCCACTCTCTGAGTCTACAGTATGACTGGTCCGCCCGCACCAGGCCTTCAGTCGGCCTGGTCCACTCTCCAAGCCTCGGCACGTCTGGTCCGCCCTGGGTATGCTGGCCTACAGCACAAAGCAGGACCCGCCTCAACCCAACCCCTGTCAAACAACCATGTGCACATACAACAATTAATCACATAACAATCCTCAATCAGACAAACAGTCTAACAGATCACATAGCATATCAACATCCTAACCAGGATTCCGACCTAACCGGTCACTAGCATAACATTACCCTATATCCCGGGTACCGACCTTAACCAGGTCACTAACATAACACCATCCTAAATACCAGGATGCAGATCTAGCAAAACAATAACATAACAAACAATACCCGGATTTCCATCCGATAAAGGGCCGGCCTTGGTGCCGTAGACCCTGTCGATATAGTGAGGATAACTCACCTTGCAACTGCCGAAATCCTGCAAATATCTGACCGCTGACTCACCAGGACTCCCAACTATCACATGATAATCACCAAGTTAGAATCCAACATGACTTTCTAGGCCAAGGGCCCACACCACTCCTTAAATCCATTTTCCTTTTATTGGGCCAAGTCCCAAAACCAAGTCCTTATGCAAAGCCCAATTTTGGCCCAATTTACTAAATTGGGCCCACCTTTCTAATCGGGCCTAGATCCAAGGTCCATAATAATTATTGGGCGCAAATTACTCCATTTATACAGTTCAGTCACGGCCCAAGCCCAGCTAGCCCATCAACAGCCCAATACTTCACGGCCCAATTTCGAAAACCCAACAGAGGGCGTACGCTGGGCGTACTCCTCCGGTACGCGGGGCGTACGCACGTCTGTACCAAAATCCTTCTAGGTGCTTAATGGCTTAAGCACTTAAGCCCATATGCCAGATCTAGTGACAAAAAGGGCCTAGGACTCATAAAGTCTCAAACTTTATCCTGTTTGACGTCCATAAAGCTCTTAACTCAAGGTCTTAACCCATTAAGACCTCCCTACTTCACACATGGGGCAACCAAAGCCATTGGGACCTCATTTTTCTCACTCAAGACCTCTCCTATGGTCTGAAAGGATAGCTTATCTTAACCAAAACACATCATGCATCATATTGGGGGTTTTTGGGACAAGAATGGTGTCAAAACTTCACAACACTTAGATCTACACAAAATAGATGTCAAGCAAGAAGCTTTATACCTCAAAGTAGTTGCAAAAGGTGCTGCTATCTCAGATCTACAAGCTCCAGCCACCAAGGTTCCTTCTTTGCCAACCTCTTCTTTCTTCTTCTAAGCTTTCCTTGCCAAACTAAGCTCCACAAGGCCAAACACACCCAACAATGGAAATGGAACGGCTATCTAGGGTTTTCTGAGGATAAGGGAACAGATAAGGAGGCTAGGGTTGATCCGTTATGTTCTTTATATAGTGGTTGGCCCCAAAATTAGGGTTTAATGACTCTGAGCGTACGCTGGGCGTACCTCTAGTACGCTGGGCATACGCGTCCTTGCACCCGCGAACATTTGCTCTATTACGCTGGGCGTAACCCAGCCTACGCTGGGCGTACTCACGCGTGTCCCAATTGCATGCATGGCCTACTTCGACACCTTTTTCCATTAAGGGCCATAAATGTCTCTTTCTTTAAAATGTCATAACTCCTTTATTCTAAATCCGTTTCCGACGAACTTTATATCCACAAAAAGGTGGCGAGAAGCCCTATGCTTCTAACGACACACCCCGGTCCGAAACCTTCTCGAATGAAAACCATTGCCCACAAAAGACCGAAACGCCCTTACTCTTGATCTCGGAAATTCATAAATAAATACTTTTAGAACGGGGCGTTACAATTCTCCCCCACTTAAATTAGGCTTCGTCCTCGAAGCCTGTGGCAACACGAACTTCCGGATGATACTCCCACAATGCATCCACTGATCTCAAGCCGGCCCAGATTCCTTCAATCACTGCTATCGAATCCCTAAAATCCATCTCTTCCCTTGCAGGGTCCTGATCAACTACTTCAAGCCGACCATCGGCTTCTTTTCTCTGATGACAACACTCATCAACTAAGTGCCACCTGAAGACACTACCTTACTTCTGTCCTACGCATTCATTTGCAACCTGCGAAAACTGGATACCACAACACCCACTGAGCTCCGCCAAGACGCTAATTCATCTTCCTTCGCCAAGATTGGCGATAACCCTGACAACTAGCAACCTGGAACGAATCCTCATGATGGAATACCCCAGGTTGGAATACCTCCACATACATAACCCAAGCCTACAACCATACTCGGAACTAAGGACCTTGTCCTTGCGTCACCCTCGAACCCTTCGGTTCGACACAACGGAGTGCAATCCACCCACACTTCCCTATCACAATCTCTAGGTCCTTGACCTCCGACTATAATATCCTTATGCAGTCCTCAGCACCGGTCCAGACTGCTCCTGAGTCTGTTATCCTGCTGAATCACCTTCCTCTATCCCATTCCCCGATCTGGAACCACTATCCTCCTCCTCTTCCAAGGAGACCGAAAACATGCATGCACATCATCCAACATTGCCACAACCTCAACGGGCATCCAACTCGTATGTGCTTCCATATATATGGTACAATCCTAGTGCTTACTACCAATAACTGAAGCACTTTCGATCATCCATTTACTCCACTGCCTCCCTTTCAGAGGACCCACACTCCTTCCGGAGTCACATACCTTTCCTTTCCAGGAAGTCTACTCCACAACCATAACCGCACTTATAAGTGCCACTGAGCTAAACTCCACTCTACCGATCCACTAACACATACAGAGTCTTCAGCATGACTGGACCGCCCTTCCAGGCCTTCAGCCTATCTGGACCACTCTCAGAACCTTCAGCATGTCTGGACCGCCCTCCTGGGCCTTCAGCGTGTCTGGACCGTTCCCTGAACCTCCGGCCGACTCCATCATCATGATCAATACTTGGGGCCAGACCATATCGATTACTATTGCATGGTGACTTATTCACTCATTCTCCTCCTATCGATCCATGAACACTTACAGAGTCTTCAGCATGACTGGACCGCCTTCCCAGGCCTTAAGCCTATATGGACCACTCTTAGAACCTTCAGCATGTCTGGACCACCCTCCTGGGCCTTCAGCCTGTCTGGACCGTTCCCCGAGCCTTTGGACTGACTAGTACGCCTCCCGGCCTTCAGTCTATCCGGACCGCTCAAATGCCGTCGCACATCACCCTGAATCGTTCCTTCCGGGAATCCCTCCCATGCAGTCTGTTCTAGCCCTCTAGGGGTTCTGAACTCCACATCCGTTCTATGAATCTTTTACCCCGGCCTGATCCCTGGCCTCTCAATAATCACTTTCTCTGAAAACCATGGTCTGTTCCTGCCCCACGTGTCCATCTCCACATTCTCGGCTAACACAACGCTAAAATCCAACAGCTAACCATCCCTGGATGCATGTTGTTCCACCAGAGAATTTCCAATTCTCCCCCACTTAGTGCATCGACTACTAACCACCGTTCCCAAAACCGGCATGGCTCAATCGCCCTTAGTCCATATATTCCTTCTTATCCATGAACTGACTCCCTCGGGAGTGAGTAGCCTTCACCGTATAACCCTTCCGCCATCGTACACCTGAACTCCAAGGAAGTTCGAATCTCAACTGACCACTCCTCTCAACGCAGTCGCTATTCCAAGCAACGAGATCATATACCTTATCTTTCGACCAAGAATCCTCCTGAACACTAACTACCACTCCTAACTACTAAGATCCTCAATCATACTATGAAACATGCGGAACAATGCAGACAGATTTACAATACCACACCAATGACAAGATAACAAGATATCAAAAAGGAAACATACCCGCAGCTGCATCCGGCTCTGCCCTGACCTCCTCTGCTATAACCTGAAAAGCGCGTCCCTGAGCCCTCGGAGGCTCCGCTCCACCCTGACCCCTGCCAGTAATCCTCAAAGTGGCCGGTGCTGGAGCCTGCACCGATCCTGCAGCAAACTGTGGGCAGTTGGCCCTCAAGTGTCCAACCTGATGGCAATGATAACAAATCATCATATCCTGCACCGGGGCTGACTGACGGCAATCCCTCGCATAATGCCCCTCTCTTCCGCACTTGCGACACGCACCACCGGACCTACAAACTCCGGTATGACCCTTCCCACACTTTTCGCAAGTATGGCTGCTCTGACTCCCAATCCTGCAGTCAACGGTTTTGAACCGTTTTGGCGCCGGCTGCGACTGCACTGGGGCCTGCCTCTGCTCTCGCAACTGCAACTCAATCTCCAACTCACGCCGCCTGGCGGCCTCCTGCAACTCTAACAAGGTATCACACCTATGTGTGGACACAAACTGCCGAATATCCCTCTTGAGCATACTCAAATATCGGGACATCTGAGCCTGCTCCGAAGCAAACTCTGGGCAAAACATCGCCCTCTCCGTAAACGTCCTGGTGATCTCCGTCACCGACTCTAAATCCTGCTTCAGCTCCAGGAACTCCTGAGCCAATCTCTCTCTCTCAACCCGCGGAACATAACGGGTACTGAACATTTCCCGGAACTGATCCCACATAACCGCAGCCCGCTGCGCGTCAGAATAAGATCCCGTAGTCAACCTCCACCAATCCTTCGCTCCGAGCCTCAAAAGGTTCAGAGCACACCTCACCCTCTGATCAGCAGGCCATGAACACGTGAAGAAACATCCCTCCACGTCTGACAACCACCTTATAGCAACGATCGGATCCTGAACTCCATCGAAATTAGGGGGCTTCGTATTATCGAAGTCCCGATACTGAAAACCTCGACCGGTTCCTCCCCCTGCCACTGCTACAGCCGCTGTAGCTGCCGCGACAGCTGCCTCCGCAAGAGCTGTATAGCGTTCATCAAAGTACTCGACCATGGCGGTCTTGATCGACCCAAAAATCTCTGGCAACTCGGCCCGGAACATAGCAGCAACCTCATCATGCAGGATCTCACGAATCCTGGCATCCAACTCGTCCGTGCTCATCTGACCAATGACCTCGGGTGGTACTGACCCATCCTGACCACCCTCTCCCGATCCTGATCCCGAACCGGATCCTGCCCCGAAACGTCTCGTAATCGCCATACTGCAATATACCAACAAGACCCTTAGACACATCACATGTCCACCCGGGGAACTATCTCATAACCGATACCCTAGAGAGTTGTGACTTCCTTGATATGCGTATGGGTCATGTCCTTTCAGTAGTACGGGCCCATACTACCTTCCACACCTACCCATATTTGTCTCAAGTATCACCACAACACTCTAACCATATATACACACACCCGCTCAATCCTCACTCCTAGAGGAAAAGCTGCATATCTCAAATAAGGAAAACCCTAGGCTAATAGGCATCACATAATCAGGCAATTCTGTCATGCAATTCCTGAAGATCCCTAGCCTAGTACTAGCATGCTGTTCTAACATATCACATAATCAAATAACTTGTATGGTATTTTGGGGTCTACTTACTGGCTCTAGCTGATCGTACCCTCTGCATCCTCCTTTACTTATTTCGAAAACCTTTTGAAAACCATTTTGAAAATCCCTCCTTGATTTGAGACTGGATTCACACGAATGTTCCTCCAATTCACTCAAACCAAGGCTCTGATACCAACTTGTAACACCAATAAAATTTGAGCCAAATTAAAACATTTTAATCATTCAAAAACCATTACGTTCATACAACTCGTTTTCAAAATAGTTTAAACATCAGAGTATCCCCCAGAACCATATCAAATAAATCATAAAACATGAGGAGCGTACGATCATGCCTTCGCCTTGCCACGATCTCCTAAAGTACCTGAAACAATACACTGAAACTGTAAGCCCGAAAGCTTAGTGAGTTACCCCCAAAATACCAACCACACATATCATACTCATAACATATCATAAATAGAACAGCCATGCACATCGGGTCTACTGTGTGACTGGTCCGCCCGCACCGGGCCTTCAGTCCACCTGGTCCACCCTCCGAGTCCAGCCATGTACGTCGAGTCTATAGTGTGATTGGTCCGCCCGCACCGGGCCTTCAATCCACCTGGCCCACTCTCTGAGTCTACAGTATGACTAGTCCGCCCGCACCGGGCCTTCAGTCGGCCTGGTCCACTCTCCGAGCCTCGGCACGTCTGGTCCGCCCTCTTGGGGCCTTCAGCCTATCCGGACCGCTCGCTGGGCCTTCGGAACATCTGGTCCGCCCTGGGTATGTTGGCCTATAGCACAAAGCAGGACCCGCCTCAACCCAACCCCCGTCAAACAACCATGTGCACATACAACAATTAATCACATAACAATCCTCAACCAGACAAACAGTCTAACATATCACATAACATATCAACATCCTAACCAGGATTCCGACCTAACCGGTCACTAGCATAACATTACCCTATATCCCGGGTACCGACCTTAACCAGGTCACTAACATAACACCATCCTAAATACCAGGATGGTGTTATGTTAGTGACCTGGTTAAGGTCGGTACCCGGGATATAGGGTAATGTTATGCTAGTGACCGGTTAGGTCGGAATCCTGGTTAGGATGTTGATATGCTATGTGATCTGTTAGACTGTTTGTCTGGTTGAGGATTGTTATGTGATTAATTGTTGTATGTGCACATGGTTGTTTGACGGGGGTTGGGTTGAGGCGGGTCCTGCTTTGTGCTGTAGGCCAACATACCCAGGGCGGACCGGATGTTCCGAAGGCCCAACGAGCGGTCCGGATAGGCTGAAGTCCCCAAGAGGGCGGACCAAACGTGCCGAGGCTCGAAGAGTGGACCAGGCCGACTGAAGGCCCGGTGCGGGCGGACCAGTCATACTATAGACTCAGAGAGTGGACCAGGTGGATTGAAGGCCGGTGCGGGCGGACCAATCACACTGTAGACTCGACGTACATGGATGGACTCGGAGGGTGGACCAGGTGGACTGAAGGCCCGGTGCGGGCGGACCAGTCACACAATAGACCCGATGTGCATGGCTGTTCTATTTATGATATGTTATGAGTATGATATGTGTGGTTGGTATTTTGGGGGTAACTCACTAAGCTTTCGGGCTTACAGTTTCAGTGTATTGTTTCAGGTACTTCAGGAGATCGTGGCAAGGTGAAGGCGTGATCGTACCGCTCCTCATGTTTTATGATTTATATGATATGGTTCTGGGGGATACTCTGATGTTTAAACTATTTTGAAAACGAGTTGTATGAACGTAAGGGTTTTGAATGATTAAAATGTTTTAATTTGGCTCAAATTTTATGGGTGTTACAAAATTCATGACAGTGTTTATTCCCTACTTACTTCTAAAAAAATGATCGACTGTGGAATTCGAATAATTAAATTATTCAGGAAGTAAAACATGCAAAGTGAAACACAATAATAACCTAATTAACTATGGTCTCAAAACTATTGAATATAAATAAAACTCTTATTATTTAATCACCGTATTAATTAGACTTTATTCATTGTATAATGTTTCGAGTAATCAACTAAACACTTGAATTAAACATCAGTCATGGCATGCATACTATGTCTCTCTATGGTCCTTCGTTTTCGAACAGATCGACTGGACATTATTCCAATGATGCTCATTTCACAATTCCAAATTCTTATCACTACTATAACGTGTTTGAATTTCAACTTCACATGCATTGTCCTTTTGTGATGACACGGCGTCAAAGTCACCAAGACTCAGCCAATGATATCACAAAATTCTCCAATGGAACTTTGTTACTAAAACAAGTTCATGGTAATGAAGTTTCAAATTCAAGGCACACTCCTTGAACATCTTCTTTGCATTAAAGTTTCTGACTCGCATGTAGATTTTAATCATCAACTCCGTCTATGGACACATTTCCATATGACCATATGACCATGAATTTTGGCCAAGAATCATCCCAATCGAAAACATGTCAATATGGTTATTCTAAACCATACCATACTTCCAACCGTTCATAAGTAATCGATCATTTGGTAAACCTTAGAATGTTCCTGAAAGTTGTTTATCAACTTTAGTCACACCAAGTCCCTCTCAATGCCCTGGGCATTTTGAAAATTCAGAACAAGTGAATATTATAGCATACGTAATCAATCATATATCCGAAGCATATGAGTCTCAATTCATAATGTCTTACATAAAGACCTGATATCTTATCAGGCTCTTGCTATAACATTTCCATATATCGAATTTCCTATGTTGAACCATTTCAAAACGATATTCATATATGTCCAAGACTAAGTTCTTTTAAAACCTTCAATCTAAACTTTTATATTTGAAACGAAGCATGAGTGCCCTCTCCCTGGAACTTTACTATAGAGAAACAATTTCCAAACTTTGCAGCTTGCAAATTCGTGAACTTTGTTTCTTACAAATAGTATTGCCAACTTGCAACACTTATCATATAAATTATGCTCTCACTTGCATAACAATTATGCTGCTAATAGCACAACAATTATGCTCCCACTAGCTTTGACATGTATCCAAAAATCAACTAGACTTCTAGAAATCAATACTATTGACTTTCTTACTAAAGTGCAGATTTCTGATACGTAATGCTTCGACAAGTCTCCAACAAAACTTCTTAAACTTATACACCTTCATTAGATAGCATATATGTGTGTGTGTTCAAACCCTTTCAGAACTTACAACCATATGTCCAGCAAGTTCAAACAATTCATTTCCATTTCTCACAATTCAAACTATGAAAAGGGATGTCGTAATCATATTGTGAATTTGAGAACGCAATTATCATAACTACATAATGTTATTTATTAGATCTTTAAAATCTACTAGCGAAAGTGTTTCCTCATAATCATTCTTATGAATTAGAGCGAAGCCTGTTGCCACCTAGATTTTATGGTGTACATGTTTCCATCCATGTGAATCTATCATTTCCGACCTATAATCATAATACAAGTTTTATGACAAAACCAAATTCAAATTTAGCTTTCATGGACTGAACTGTAGCACCTGGTTCCTGGTATGTATTTTATTTGTGTAATTTTACATTTTTGGCCTGGGACTCGGCGACTTGATGGCCCAACTCGCCGAGTAGAAGCGGGATAGAACGTGGGGTTTAAGTATGGGACTCGTCGAGTCGGATCCTAGACTCGACGAGTAGGCTCTGTCTGGACAAAAACCCTAATCTGAGGGTTTGCACCCTATTTAATCATCTGATTCAGCCCCCACTCGTCCCTATTACTCCCAGAAACCCTCCCTAGCAAACCCTAAGTGTTATGGTGCAAGATTCAAGGCTTTTGAGTGATTTTGGTGGATTTTGATCACAAGGAAGAAGGAAGAGCATAGAAGGATCAAGAGGAGACTGAAGGATTCGAGTTTGGTGCATCATTTGCTGTTCTCAGAAGGTATAAAGTTTATACCTTGCTTGTTCTTTTGTTAGATCCCTTTTTGGGGAGATTTAGGGCTTTTATAAGTCATTCTTGGTAGCCAACCATGATTGCAAGCTTGGTTGGGGGTTGAGGCTTCGGATCTAGGTCCATGGAAGGGTCACAAGGCAGTTAGGGGTTGCTTTTGCACCCATGGAAGGTCCCATGCATCTTAAGAGCTTCTTTTTGGGCATTTTAGGCTCAAAGTCCCATGCATGCATGTAAAGTTTGTAACTTTACGTGCTAGATTGAGTTTAGGGACCTAGATCTATCATTTGGACAAGAGTTGCACTCAAGAAATCGAAGAAATAAGACCTGGACTGCATCGACTCGGCGAGTCGTTCTTGGGACTCGGCGAGTCCAAGGTTAGACTCTTCTTTTTCTGTTATGGTTCATGGGAACCAGTTAAGTGAAAGAAAAGTTTTAGAGGGTCCAAGGGAGTGACCCAAACGTATTGGGATAAGCTATAGTCCTGGAGTTCATAGGACTCGACGAGTGCACGAGCAGACTCGGCGAGTCCAAGGCAATCTCTAAACTCTTGAAGATGAACTCGACGAGTTGTTCATCCAACTCGGCGAGTCGAGGACAGGACGTGTTCTTAGGATGAAGATGGACTCGACGAGTGTTCATACCGCTCGGTGAGTCGGAAAAAGGTTCATACGAGGTTGTGTTAGAAGGAGAACTCATCGAGTCGTTGCTAAACTCGACGAGTAGGGACGTGGATGAGGACAGTTAAAGAAATAGGGACTCGACGAGTTGATGACCCAACTCGGCGAGTCGGGTCAACTGGAAGTTGACTTTAACTTTGACTGGGACTTGGTCTGGGGTAAAATAGTCATTTCACCCTAAGGGGGTAGATATCAGATTCTGATTAAGTGTTTTGTGGGAATTATAGCCGGAGGATTTCCGTAGCACCAGCAGTCAGGGATTCCCCGCATAGATTATCAGCAGCTACTCGTTTGAGGTGAGTTACCTTCCAGTAGCGGTGGGTCTACGGCCACAATGCCGGCCCACCAGTAGAAGTTGTATGATTGATGATTGTCTTTGTGATATTCATCTAGGTTTGCTACAACCTGTTATGTTATGTGCTAGTATGATATGATGTTAGCAGTAGGGGAGATAGTCCCCAAGATTCCCGGTCGATAGGGCCGAAGGGGTAGTCATACCCAGTCATGCTAGATGGAATATGATTATGTGTTACATGTTATGTGGTAGTAGTGCTGGGGTGAAATACTCCCCAGTATCCGGTCGAGAGGACCGAAGGGGAGGCCAGCACCTATATATGCTAGGCAGTATCCGGTCGAGAGGACCGAAGGGGAGGCCAACACCCGGATATGCTAGGCGGTATCCGGTCCAGAGGACCGAAGGGGTAGGTCGGGCACCCAGATATGTCTGACAGTATATGTATGTTATGTGATTGTATGGTATGCGGTACAATGGGGGAACTCACTATTCTTCGTGCTTACAGTTTACAGTTTTGGTTTCAGGTACCTCTTCAGCGAAGGGGAAAGAGCTGGCGCGGTAGCGGCACATCATACACACACGCATTGATTTCCGCACTTGAGATATTATGGGATTGTAATCTGACATGTTGCTAGTATATGTTTTGGGTTTTCAGACATGATACATTGATTCACAAAATGATATATTGTTACGCAGTTTTCTTATGAATGTTTTATAATCCGTTAATTAAAATGAAATTTTTGGACTCGAAATTTGGGATGTTACATGAACTTTGCTTATTCTTAATTTCTTGCCCTCTGGTAGCACAAGGGCCCACCAGTTCTTCCATGTTGTTGAGCAGTTCACGTATATTAATCAATATACTTTCACTTACTAACGTGCTCTGCCTTTTGCAGTCAAATGAGAACCAAATAACTCATGAGCATTGCCAACCCAAATGGAAGGTGCACATAAACAAGAATGTGTCAACTTAACACGATAGGTTATCAAACTCAGGTTGTGTGCTAGTGATAATTAAAAAATTTATTCTTGATTGAATCTTGAAATTCTTCAAGATCATTATGACTCCCACTAACTTCCTGACATATAAGTTTCTCTCTCAAGGAACATTCCTTGACGAGTAAAAACAAATGTTCAAAAGTTAGTGTGGATTCCCGAAAAGAAACACTTCATGGAATTGGCCTTAGTTCATTCTTTGTTTTAACCAAAACATCACAATTTCCAATTCCAAATGTGCTAGAGTAAGAAAGCATTATTACTCCATATTTCATGCGTTGTTATAGACCTACTTAGTATGAAATAAGTTTCAAGATACTATCTTTAGTAACTAGAGCATGACTCTAAAACTTGATTAGAAACGAAGTATGACTCATCTTAGAGGATTGGATTTGACCCTATTGCACAGCTCTTGTTTGAGTCTAACCATTGTAGGGACGAGTCTTTTACTCGAAGGATTATCTGAGCCTCGTACATGTGATGGTATTCAGGTAATGGCTAATTGGCATTACAAGGAGGCCTTCAGCAGCTGAGGACCGGTTTGGGTGGTGTCAGAGATTTTCCCTAGGATAAGCCTAGGATGAGAGTAGTAGAGATCAGTAACAGTAGTAGTGACTTGGTGGAGTCGAGGCGGTTCTTGAGGAAAGTACGGATAGATGTGGAAGGTAGTATGGGCCCGTACTAATGAAAGCAGAGGATCCGTACTTGAATCGAGAAAGGCTGAGGCAAGACCAAGGAGCTCGTGATGGATGTGATCCCTCTAGATGTATCAGTATCACTGACGGTTCTCATTATGTATTGCAGAATGGTGGTACTACGTCCGAGGCCAGCAGTTGGCAGTTCAGGGGAGGGATCGGGTTCGGGCTCAGGTTCCGAACCAGTGGATGAGAGGCTACGCGAGTTTATCGTGTTCGAGATCACTAGAGGCATCCTTGATGCGACCCCGGTTATCTTTGGGTCGATCAAGGAAGGGATTGTCGAGCTGATGGAGGATCGCCTCCGGGCGTTCAGGAACGACATGGCGACCAGCCAGTCAGGATCACACACACTGTCCTTTAAGGACTTCAGGGGCAGTGGTGTGCCGGATTTCCATGGGGCGAAGGACCCCATTGTGGCCAGACGGCAGATTGCAGACATTGAGTCTGCGCAGTTGACCAGCTTCTGCCCTGAAGGGTCGAAGGTGAGATATGCAGCAGGGTGCTTGAAAGATTGGGCCACGGATTGGTGGGAGTCGATTGGTGACTCTCTGGGAGCCTCGGCTGTTGAGGATATGACGTGGCCGGACTTTGTGACTCGGTTCAGAGCGGAGTTTGCACCTGCAGTGGAGCTCCAGCAGTTGGCGAGGGAGTTCTTAGATATGAGACAGACTACGGAGACTGTGGCGGAGATCACCGCCAAGTTTCGGGAGAGGGCGTTGCTAGTGCCCCAGTATGCGGGAGATGAGGACATGAGGAGGACCCGCTACCACGACATAATACGAGCTGACATTCGGGAGCATGTTAGTTTTTCAGCTTGCCCTACCCTGGATTCCATGATTGCCAGGGCCAGGGAGAGGGAGATTGATCTGGAGCATATCCGGAAGAGGAAGGTCGAGGAGGGACAGGTGGGTGGGGCTTCGGGGAAGAAGCCCAAGGGATCAGACGCTGTGCCAAAAGGCCAGCAGGGTCGAGGCCGCTGCAGGAAATGCGGCAAGTCACATGAGGGAGTATGGCGGTTGGGATCGTTGGGCTGCTACAAGTGCGGTAAGACATGGCACTTCAGCAGGGATTGTACCGCCCCTGCACCCACTATTCAGACATCTGAGTTGCTATGTTTCCACTGCAACCAGAGGGGCCACAAGAAGGCCAATTACCCCCAGTTGACAGCAGCAGCACCAATGAAGGCGCCAGCTCCAGCGACCTTGCGGATTACCGATGGCCGGCAGGGCAAGGCAGAGGCTCCAGTGGTGAGGAGTCAAGCTTTCCAGTTGACTACCGAGGAAGCACGCGCCGCACCCGATGTGGTGACGGGTATGATTCTTTCCCTTTGATTTATTTATATGATGTTTATGATATTGATATGTGCTCTGTTTAGGGTCGTTCCATGTGAACGGTATCCCAGTTCAGGTATTGTTTGATTCGGGCGGTGATCAACTGCGCGCAGCAGTTGGTGCGGATCAGGACCCCAAGTGGGGGAGAGCTGGTGATTCAGGGCGAGAGGCCACAGCGAGGACCGGCTTTATGTTCGGCAGCAAGGGCTAGGCGTTACCTTGAGCAGGGTTGCGCAGGATATGTCGCCTATGTCATGGATGCCCGGGAGGCGGGAAAGGCGAAGGTGAGTGACGTTCCGGTGGTGCGAGACTACGCATATGTGTTCCCAGAGGAGCTTCCTGGGATACCTCCAGAGCGACAGGTGGAGTTCAGGATTGACCTAGTCCCTGGTGCGGCTCCGATAGCCAAGGCACCTTATCGGTTGGCTCCTCCTGAGATGCAGGAGTTGTCTACACAGCTGCAGGAGCTGTTAGACAAGGGATTCATTAGACCGAGCAGTTCACCCTGGGGAGCCCCGATTCTGTTTGTGAAGAAGAAGGACGGGTCGAATCGGATGTGTATAGATTATAGGGAGATGAACAAGGTGACGATGAAGAACCGTTACCCACTCCCGAGCATTGATGACCTCTTTGACCAGCTACAGGGAGCATCTTGGTTCTCCAAGATTGATCTGCGATCAGGATATCTTCAGATGAGGGTCAGAGAGGAGGATGTACAGAAGACTGCGTTCCGGACGCGCTATGGCCACTATGAGTTCGTGGTGATGCCTTTCGGGCTCACCAATGCTCCTGCCGCGTTCATGGACCTCATGAACCGCGTGTGTAGACCGATGCTGGATCGGTCCGTGATAGTTTTCATTGACAACATCTTGGTCTATTCAAAGACGCAGGAGCAGCATGACGAGTATCTGCGAGAGGTTTTGGATACTCTGAGGAGAGAGAGCTTGTACGCTAAGTTCTCCAAGTGTGAGTTCTGGTTGCGCGAGGTGCAGTTTCTTGGGCACCTTGTCAACCGGAACGATATTCTGGTCGACCCAGCCAAGGTGGAGGCCGTGATGAGATGGGAGGTTCGGAAGTCTCCATATGAGATTCGGAGTTTCCAGGGATTAGCCGGCTACTATCGGAGATTCATCCAGGATTTCTCCAAGATAGCAGTACCGTTGACGCGGCTAACAAGAATGTCGTAGTCTTTCGTTGGGGGCCTGAGCAGCAGGCAGCGTTTGGGACACTGAGGCAGAGGTTGTGCGAGGCGCCGATCTTAGCCTTGCCAGAAGGCGTAGAGGATTTTGTTGTGTATTGCGACACGTCTATTTCAGGTTTGGGTGCGGTATTGATGCAGAGAGGGCATGTCATCGCCTACGCTTCGAGGCAGCTGAAGCCTCACGAGGCGAACTACCCGACGCATGATTTGGAGCTGGGGGCTGTTGTATTCGCCCTCAAGATTTGGCGTCATTACCTCTACGGGGTCCGTTGTACCATTTACACGGACCATAAGAGTCTGAGGTATCTCATGGACCAGCCAAATCTAAATATGAGGCAGCGTCGGTGGCTTGATGTGGTAAAGGATTATGATTGTGAGATCCTCTACCACCCGGTGAAGGCCAACGTTGTGGCCGACGCGCTTAGCCACAAGGCAGCGCCGATCAGGGATACCTGCATGAGGATGACCGTGGATACTCCACTGTTGGAGCAGATTCGAGAGGCCCAGTAGGAGGCCATGAAGGAGAAACATCGGAAGAGTGAGCGGATTGTAGGCCAGGTTTCCTCCTTCGATTATGATAGCCGAGGGCTGTTGACCCTCCACCACAGGGTGTGGGTGCCGTACCATGGGGGTGTGCGCCAGGTTCTGAAGTAGGAGGCGCACAAATCTCTATTCTCCATTCATCCCGGGGCGACGAAGATGTATAGGTATCTTCGTCTGGACTATTGGTGGCCCTGCATGAAGCGGGATGTGGCATGGTACGTGTAGCGGTGCTTGACCTGCAGGAAGGTCAAGGTCGAGCATCAGAGACCACACAACAAGACGCAGTTATTGGATATCCCGCTGTGGAAGTGGGAAGACATCACGATGGATTTTATCACAAAGCTTCCCAGGACCGCGCAGGGAGTGGATTCGATTTGGGTCATCGTCGATCGATTGACCAAGAGCGCCCATTTTATTCCAATTCAAGAGAGCATCTCGGCCGAGAAGTTGGCCGACATCTACATCAGGGAGGTGGTGGCGCGGCACGGGGTGCCAGTTTCGGTGATTTCAGACAGGGATGTGCGGTTCACTTCCAGGTTTTGGAAGAAGTTTCATGACGAGTTGGGTACTCGTCTGCACTTTAGCACCACGTTTCACCCGCAGACGGATGGTCAGAGCGAGCAGACCTTCCAGACTTTGGAGCATATTCTGCGGGCATGTGTGCTAGACTTCGGTGGTAGCTGGGATACTTACCTCCCATTGGCTGAGTTCTCGTATAATAACAGCTATCATGCGAGTATCGATCGTCCTCCCTTCGAGATGTTGTACGGGAGGAAGTGCAGGACCCCGATATGTTGGGGTGAGGTTGGCCAGAGGGTCCTGGGGAGCACCGAAGTGGTGCTCAAGATGACGGAGAGGATTCAGCAGGTCCGGAGCAGGCTTCAGACTGCTCAGAGTCAGCAGAAAAGTTATGCCGACAAGCGTCGATCAGACCTGGAGTTTCAGGTCGGGGATAGGGTCCTTCTGAAGGTGTCGCCATGGAAGGGCGTCATCCGATTCAGGAAGCGGGGCAAGTTGGGCCCCAGATATATCAGACCCTTCAGGGTTTCTCCCCGGGTGGGCAAGGTGGTGTACAGGTTGGATCTGCCAGCCGAACTCAGCCAGATCCACAGCACATTCCACATCTCCCACATGCGGAAGTGCCTGGTGGACGACTCAACAGTGATACCCTTAGAGGATATTCAGGTCGATGACAGCCTGAACTACATCGAGCGAACTGTAGCAATCCTCGATCGGAAGTCGAAGGATCTGAGAAACAAGAGGGTGGAGCTCGTGAAGGTGCAATGGAAGCACCGGAAGGGCTCGGAATGGACTTGGGAGCCGGTGGATGAGATGATGGAGCATTATCCGGAGCTTTTTCAGGAGCGAGCAGCAGACTTCGAGGACGAAGTCTGAAATAAGTGGGGGAGATTTGTAGCACCTGGTTCCTGGTATGTATTTCATTTATGTAATTTTACATTTTTGGCCTGGGACTCGGCGAGTTGATGGCCCAACTCGCCGAGTAGAAGCGGGATAGAACGCGGGGTTTAAGTATGGGACTCGTCGAGTCGGATCCTAGACTCGACGAGTAGGCTCTGTCTCGACAAAAACCCTAATCTGAGGGTTTGCACCCTATTTAATCATCTGATTCAGCCCCCACTCGTCCCTATTACTCCCAGAAACCCTCCCTAGCAAACCCTAAGTGTTTTGGTGCAGGATTCAAGGCTTTTGAGTGATTTTGGTGGATTTTGATCACAAGGAAGAAGGAAGAGCATAGAAGGATCAAGAGGATACTGAAGGATTCGATTTTAGTGCATTATTTGCTGTTCTCAGAAGGTATAAAGTTTATACCTTGCTTGTTCTTTTGTTAGATCCCTTTTTTGGGGAGATTTAGGGCTTTTATAAGTCATTCTTGGTAGCCAACCATGATTGCAAGCATGGTTGGGGGTTGAGGCTTCGGATCTAGGTCCATGGAAGGGTCACAAGGAAGTTAGGGGTTGCTTTTGCACCCATGGAAGGTCCCATGCATCTTAAGAGCTTCTTTTTGGGCATTTTAGGCTCAAAGTCCCATGCATGCACGTAAAGTTTGTAACTTTACGTGCTAGATTGAGGTTAGGGACCTAGATCTATCATTTGGACAAGAGTTGCACTCCAGAAATCGAAGAAATAAGACCTGGACTGCATCGACTCGGCGAGTCGTTCTTGGGACTCGGCGAGTCCAAGGTTAGACTCCCCTTTTTCTGTTATGGTTCATGGGAACCAGTTGACTGAAAGAAAGGTTTTAGAGGGTCCAAGGGAGTGACCCAAACGTATTGGGATAAGCCATAGTCCTGGAGTTCATAGGACTCGACGAGTGCACGAGCAGACTCGGCAAGTCCAAGGCAATCTCCCAACTCTTGAAGATGAACTCGACGAGTTGTTCATACAACTCGGCGAGTCGAGGACAGGACGTGTTCTTAGGATGAAGATGGACTAGACGAGTGTTCATACCGCTCGGCGAGTCGGAAGAAGGTTCATCCGAGGTTGTGTTAGAAGGAGAACTAGTCGAGTCGTTGCTAAACTCGACGAGTAGGGACGTGGATGAGGACAGTTAAAGAAATAGGGACTCGACGAGTTGACGACCCAACTCGGCGAGTCGGGTCAACTGGAAGTTGACTTTGACTTTGACTGGGACTTGGTCTGGGGTAAAATAGTCATTTCACCCTAAGGGGGTAGATATCAGATTCTGATTAAGTGTTTTGTGGGAATTATAGCCGGAGGATTTCCGGAGAAGCATCAGTCAGGGATTCCCCGCACAGATTATCAACAACTACTCGTTTGAGGTGAGTTACCTTCCAGTAGCGGTGGGTCTAGGGCCACAATGTCGGCCCACCAGTAGGAGTTGTATGATTGATGATTGTCTTTGTGATATTCATCTAGGTTTGCTACAACCTGTTATGTTATGTGCTAGTATGATATGATGTTAGGAGTAGGGGAGATAGTCCCCAAGATTCCCGGTCGATAGGGCCGAAGGGGGTAGTCTTACCCAGTCATGCTAGATGGAATATGATTATGTGTTACATGTTATGTGGTAGTAGTGGTGGGGTGAAATAGTCCCCAGTATCCGGTCGAGAGGACCGAAGGGGAGGCCAACACCCAGATATGCTAGGCAGTATCCGGTCGAGAGGACCGAAGGGGAGGCCAGCACCCGGATATGCTAGGCGGTATCCGGTCGAGAGGACCGAAGGGGTAGGTCGGGCACCGAGATATGCCTGACAGTATATGTATGTTATGTGATTGTATGGTATGCGGTACGATGGGGGAACTCACTAAGCTTCGTGCTTACAGTTTACAGTTTTGGTTTCAGGTACCTCTTCAGCGAAGGGGAAAAAGCTGGCGCGGTAGCGGTACATCATACACACACGCATTGATTTCCGCACTTGAGATATTCTGGGATTGTACTCTGACATGTTGCTATTATATGTTTTGGGTTTTCAGACATGATACATTGATTCACAAAATGATATATTGTTACGCAGTTTTCTTATGAATGTTTTATAATCCGTTAATTAAAATGAAATTTTTGGACTCGAAATTCGGGATGTTACATGAACTTTGCTTATTCTTAATTTCTTGCCCTCTGGTAGCACAAGCGCCCACCAGTTCTTCCATGTTGTTGAGCAGTTCACCTATATTAATCAATATACTTTCACTTACCAACGTGCTCTGCCTTTTGCAGTCAAATGAGAACCAAATAACTCATGAGCATTGCCAACCCAAATGGAAGGTGCACATAAACAAGAATGTGTCAACTTAACACGATAGGTTATCAAACTCAGGTCGTGTGCTAGTGATAATTAAAAAAATTTATTCTTGATTGAATCTTAAAATTCTTCAAGATCATTATGACTCCCACTAACCTCCTGACATATAAGTTTCTCTCTCAAGGAACATTCCTTGACGAGTAAAAACAAATGTTCAAAAGTTAGTGTGGATTCCCGAAAAGAAACACTTCATGGAATTGGCCTTAGTTCATTCTTTGTTTTAACCAAAACATCACAACTTCCAATTCCAAATGTGCTAGAGTAAGAAAGCATTATTACTCCACATTTCATGCGTTGTTATAGACCTACTTAGTATGAAATAAGTTTCAAGATACGATCTTTAGTAACTAGAGCATGACTCTAAAACTTGATTAGAAACGAAGTATGACTCATCTCTTGAATGAAACATTTCAACAATATCTTATTCCTCTTCTTAGTCAAACAATTGCATTAAGATGTTCTTCGAGGATCAATTGTGATATAGTTCTGTTGGGTTATGAGCATTCTAACACTCCTAAGTGTACATGCAACCCTAAATACCTTGGATCTATGTTTTCTCTATTATACATACAATTATGAACATCCAAGGTATTATCCTAATCTAGCATACAAAATAATAAATATAACAAGATAGAATACATACCTCTTTGATGTAGAATGTCTTCATGAAGCTTGAGTGCCTAGTGCCCCAAGTGTGACACCTCAAATGGTTCACACAACACCAAATACACTTGGAATAACTTGAGAGAAACTTGAACACTCCTTGAAATCGTCTAGCCCTCACACTCACACATTAGTGCACGATTTCTTGAGCCATGAGATTCTTTTATATGGTGGCTATTAGGGTTACACCATGTAACTCATAACTTTACCCATTCCTTATGCTCCATGGATTTTAACCTCCATGGAGTATCCATGGGTCACCCCATGGACTTAGTCCAACATAAGGAATCTTGGATCACAAGCCCACATATATAAGAATGAATGATTTACACAATCAACCCATATATTTAATTAGTCTCCTTTTAATCACTTAATTAATTCCAAATTAATTCTTGATCAATACTAATTAAATAACCTTATTAATATATTAGAACTTATAATATATTAACCAACCTTAAGTGTTATTTCTCTCATTATAGTCTATCCAAATGCATGATGTCATGCAACCCAAATGGACCATGTCGGGTCGGGTCAAGTCTTACCAATTATAGTTATGGACTTAGACATTAATCCAACAGTCTCCCACTTGGATAAGTCTAAAAATATTATTGCGTATGACTTCAGGAACCGATCAGCAATCGTAGCTCTCAAAAGCTTCTGTCGAACTCTGACCTTGTCGATGAACTCTGACCTTTGTCAATGACTTGTCCATTAGATAAGGGATCATATATTCCTCCATTCTAGATATCATATGGACTGAGACATGGATTATCAATCATTCTCTCTGTCCATTTGTTGTTTCCCGATTTCCGATTCATGATGACTGACTGATTGAACAAATCAAATCAGTCCTGGCTTGGCCAAGCACTCACATGTATCATCTTTAAATCATCGAGGGACCCACAGATATCGCTTTTATCCCGAAGGTAAAAGGAATGGATAAACTTCGACTCATATGGCTTGTTCTACTACTTGTTGAATCATACACAAAGGCACGTTTTATAACATCGAGTTACCAATGAGTTTTCGTGCAATCAATGTATAACCAACTCATAGTAACAACTCATATCTCTAGGTTTGAAGAATATAAGATATTATCGTCTCATGATCACTCGTGATAAAATCCATGAAGTGATTCAAATGAGCGCGGGTTGAATCCAATACTCAGAACTTATGAGCACTCATGAGTGTTGTAGCACCACTTTGTCCACCAACTTGGACCTCTACAAACCAACCCATGACAGTCTTGATTCATATCTACTTCCAACATATGACCGACCGTGGATGGTTTGAATAACTTAATCATTCAGGAAGAGCGACTTAGTTATTCTGGAAGTCAAAACATGCAAAGTGAAACACAAGAATAAATGAATCAAATATGGTATCAAACCCTATGAATATAAATAAACACTTTTATTTATCACCATACTGATTACTCATTATTCATTGTTTCGGTTTTATCAACTTTATACTTGAATTTAAAACAATAGTTGTCCCATGCTCCAAGCATGTACACTATGTTTTCTAAACACTAGTCATGCCATACACCAAGTATGCATACTATGTTTGTCTATGATCTTTACTTTGTAAAATAGATCAATTGAACATCACTCCAATGATCCTCTTTTCACAGTCCCAAATCCTTACTGCAAATGCAAGAATTCCAAATTCATGCCATTTACTGAAATCTGTTAGATTCTAAACTTATATGCATTGATCCTCTTAATGATTATGCACAAAGTCAGAAAGACTTGACAACAATCATTACAGAGCATTCCAAAGGAGACCAGCTCCTTGGAAACATCCTTCTTTCATTAAGTTTACTAATCTTACACAGATTGAATAATTTCTAACTTTGAAACATTTCCATATTCCATTTTGACTATCACTTCTGAACAAGAGTTGCCTCCTTACAGATTATGTCAATATGGTCCTTCCAGAATTAACATTATACTTCCAACTGTCCTTGAGCAACCAATCTTTGGTAAACCTTAGATTGTCCTCGAGAATTGCTTAATCATTTTAGTCATATCCAATTCTAGACCTTTTCCCTTCATAATGCCCCAGGCATTTGGAAAATTTTAGAAAGGATGAATATAGAACATGTAATCGATCCTATATCCGAAGCATATGGGACACGATTCATGATGTCTCACATAAAGACTAAACCAGTCTTTTGCTATAATATTTCCATTTCAATTTGCCAAGTTCTCAAAATTCAGATTATGAAAAGGGATGCCGTAATCATAATCGAATTTTAGAACGCAAATAATGGACCCATATATAGAATTTCCTTATGTTGAGCCATTCCAACATGAAATTCATATATATATCCTTGGTTAAATACGATTAAAATCTCAATCTAAGCTTTTTAGAATTGAAATGAAGTATAATTTCCTCTCCCTTAATTATAGCAAAACAACTTTTTCAACCCCTGCAACCTCACGAATTGAAACTTTTGTTTTCTATAATTAACATTGCTAACTTGCAACCTTTGTCATAATTATCATGCTCCCACTAACATGATGATTATTAGCATAACACTTATGCTCCCACTAGCTTTGACATGTACTCAGAAATCAGCTGACTTTCTTACCAAAGTTCAGATTTCTGATACTAGATTGTTTTGATAAAACTTTATCAAAATCATACACCTCTCTTAGATAGCTCACATGTGTGTCTAAACAATTTTAGAACTATGAAAAGGGATGCCGCAATCATAGTCTCAATTGTTTAGACCTTTGCCACTTCTCACAAGTCCATGTTAGTGTGCCGGTAAACCACACACGCTCCACTAACGACTTTGAGAATGCAAATATCACAATTGCTATCTAGCTAAAATCTACTTAGTGAAAGTGTTTCCTCACCATCATTTTCATGAATCGGAGAGAAACCTTATGACACTTAGATTTAATAGTGTATGTGTTCTTATCCATGTGAATTTGTCAAAACCATAATCACAAGACAAGGTTAGTGACAAATCCAAACTCATATTGATTAAACTTGTGCAATCTTAAATTCTTGCCATTTGGCAGCTCAGGTGCCTGCCATTGCTTCCAAGTAGTTGTGCAACCAATTGAGAACTCTCAGAACTCCTATGCAAAGCCAACTTGAATAGGCACCAAAATTTCAACACGATAGGTTATAAACCTCAAGTCGTGTGCTAGTGAAGGACTATAGGTTTTATTCTTGATTAAGTCTTGAAACTTTCAAGAGCTTTAAGACTCCCACTGTCCTCTTGACATATAAGACTCCCTTGTCAAATATTCAATAGATAGTGCAGATTCTTTATCAAGACTAACACTTTACACAATTGGCCTAAGTTGGTCTCTGTTTTATCCAAAACATCACAACTTACCAATTTCAAATGTACAAGAGTAGATAACCTTTTACTCTTACATTTGACTAGTGTTAACAAACCCTCTTTAAGATATGTCACTCAAGTTACAATCTTGGAGTATGACTCTAAGAATTGTTTTGGAACGAAGTATGACTCATGTTTTTGATTTAACCATTTCAACAATTCGTGACTCCTCTTCTTAGTCATAAGAATGCACTAAGATGACTTTAGAGGACCAATTGTGATATGGTATCTTAATCATTAAGATGATCATAAACATGATACTAAAGTACTCTCCCATCTTTTCAGATTTGAGAAACTTTTATCTTTCTGCCATACTTTGATTCTTCTTATTCGTTCTGTCTCACATTGAAACTTCTCCAATGCTACAGACTTATACTTAAACTTATAAGTATAACCATATTTACTGAACTTAAGTAAATCATGACGAATAGTCTTCTTGATCTTTTGTGGTGGACTTGACCAGTGCACAAGAATGTGTACTCGATCCCTTAGTCCTTTCCTTATTCACATAAGGAATTAGTCTTAATTTTCCAAGCTGAAAGTTCTCATTCATCATATTATACAACTTGCATGATTCCAAGTTTCGGTCCAATTGAACCTTGGGTGATGAGAATCTTTCCTTATTTGGTAATATTAGACACTACCACAACCGAAAGAATCAAATCCATTTTTCCAATATTGCTATCAATGGAATCTTATAAGCAACAACTTTTCACAAATGCCATTGTAAGGATACTTAAAATAAATAAAATCAAAACCTTTTTCTTTTATTTTAAAACTTTGCGGAAAAACTTATCCTTACAATCCATATGAAAACCTTGTTGTTATCTATTCCTAAGCAATATAAATATCATAACTCTTAAGTAATAGCCCAAAATTCTGATCACCGAACCATGCGATTGAAATCCATCTTCGCGATCAGAATCAGCATGTACTTAATAGAGTTAGACAATGGACTTTACCTGAAGTAGAGCCAAACTTATTGACTTTAACATCCTTAGGGAAATTTGACAGCTTCGTAACCAATGCCCCTTCCTTTGGCAATAGTTACCTATGGATCCTTGATAATGGGACTATCTCAGACTTCGCCTCTCTCTTTACCATTGGGTCAACAGAGTTGACTATGGCCGATCCCTTTCCATTGGGAAGAGAGAGCTTTACTGGATATCCAATGGCATCATTGTCAATGTCCATAGCGTTTTAGGAAGTTGATCTTAGCAAATAGATAAGATCATTAAGGGTCTTGTCTTAGTCTGTTTCATAGGATTCCCAAAAGAACTCACTATGTGACTTAGAAAGTAGTTGAGCCACCAACTTTCTCAAGACTTTGACACCCAACTCTCCCGGCTTGTCAATATGTGACTACATCTCCAAGATGTGATCACACCTAGACCTTGCCTTGCCAATAGGGCTTGATTGACCTTAAACTTTTTAGGAACTTGTGGGTTAGGGAGAATAATTGGAGGAGGTGAAAGAAGTATGATATCCATGGGACATCATCTTCATGTAGGAAAGCTTGTTTCAAGAGATTTGGGAAGATCATAAATGTCTAGACCAGACATCTTTTTGGGAGATATTCAAGATAGTTGATTTAAAGTCCTTAATATGACACCCAATATGAAATAATAAGGCTAGGACCCAACAAACTATTTTATAACTTAGAAGAGGGATGCCGTAATCCAAGCTATAAAATATTTGAAGGTAGGTGAATGACGATTCACCAATTTCCACCGTGAAAAACGAAATAATTTATTAGGTTTTAATTGGATTTGAAAGTCCTAGATCTTTGAGATTCATTGAACTGTTCAAAGGCATGTTTCAATCTCGAGTGTGCCCTTCAGGTTTTGTGACTGGGATGCCGAGGATCACAAAACAAGGTGTGAATAACCATGCAAATATACTTGGTACCCTTAATATTTACCCCTTAATCAGTGTGCCGGTTAACCACACACGCTCCACCGATACTATGATAAATATTAAGTTACCCTTTGCCTACCTTGTTAAGTCCAGGTTAGTGTGCCGCTTAACCACACACGCTCCACTAACGACTTAAGCAAAGTGCAAAGTGTAATTTCATGGGTTAGCACCAAATTCACATTTTCCTAAGTAACTAAGATTAGGTATTAATAAGAGTTTAGTTACTTAGTATTTATCATTAATACTTTTAATGAAAGGAGAATTATAGTCCTTGTCCTACCCGCTCGGCTAACGACCCTCCACCAGTCAAGGAAGCGGTGGGTGAGAGTGGACACCCATTAAACTGCCATTTTATAGGCAGTAACCTTATACCCCCCTTATAGACCGGCTTCGTGAATGAGGCCTACTAACGGTAAGACTGACTTTACTCTTATACATATATATATATATATATATATATATATATATATATATATATATATATATATATATATATATATATATATATATATATATATATATAAATATTATTAACTTATAATATTATAAAGTATAAGGGTTGAATTTTAACTTTTAAAATTCTAAGGGCTAACTTGGAATTAAAGTATTCATAAGTGAAAACTTTTCAAATTCCAAAACTTGAGGGCAAGTTTTGAAACTATTCAAAACTAATTAATTCCATAACTTATGAGTTTAAAGTAGTTTTAATTAAAAAAAAAACTCTTCAAGTTCCATAACTTGAGGACAAGTTATGGAAGACTTTAAACTAATTAATAAAAAAAATAACTTTTTTTTATTGTAACTTATGGAACTAATTAAGGTTACACTTTTTTTTTAATTTAATGAAGAGACTCTTGAACCTCCATAACTTGAGGACAAGTTATGGAGTCATAAAACCATTTAATTAGAACTAGACTCTTCATTTTGTAACCTTTGCCAACTTTTATGAGTTTTATGATTCTTAAATGTGACTTTTCATATAACTTGAGGACAAGTTACAAAAACACACTTTGGAATCAACTCTTAGATTAAAATGGATTGAAAACAACTATTTCACACAACTTTTCTATTAATCTAAGAACCTCATAAGAACAAGATAATTCAAATCATCAATCTTCAAGAAATTAGCATGAACATACAAACTAATACAAATCTTGAAATTATGACAATTATCTTAGAAATTGGATTAGCATGAACATTACCACATCAAAAACAAGTTTATAAGTCCAAAAACATCTTAGGGTAATGTTCCTAGTCCAATTCTAGCCAAAACAATCGAATATATGCATCCAACTCGATTTTTCAGCTACTTTTGCAAGTATAACAAGAAAACAAGCCTAGGCTCTGATACCACTGTTGGGTTATGAGCATTCTAACACTCCTAAGTGTACATGCAACCCTAAATACCTTGGATCTATGTTTTCTCTATTATACATACAGTTATGAACATCCAAGGTATTATCCTAATCTAGCATACAAAATAATAAATATAACAAGATAGAATACATACCTCTTTGATGTAGAATGTCTTCATGAAGCTTGAGTGCCTAGTGCCCCAAGTGTGACACCTCAAATGGTTCACACAACACCAAATACACTTGGAATAACTTGAGAGAAACTTGAACACTCCTTGAAATCGTCTAGCCCTCACACTCACACATTAGTGCATGATTTCTTGAGCCATGGGATTCTTTTATATGGTGGCTATTAGGGTTACACCATGTAACTCATAACTTTACCCATTCCTTATGCTCCATGGATTTTAACCTCCATGGAGTATCCATGGGTCACCCCATGGACTTAGTCCAACATAAGGAATCTTGGATCACAAGCCCACATATATAAGAATGAATGATTTACACAATCAACCCATATATTTAATTAGTCTCCTTTTGATCACTTAATTAATTCCAAATTAATTCTTGATCAATACTAATTAAATAACCTTATTAATATATTAGAACTTATAATATATTAACCAACCTTAAGTGTTATTTCTCTCATTATAGTCTATCCAAATGCATGATGTCATGCAACCCAAATGGACCATGTCGGGTCGGGTCAAGTCTTACCAATTATAGTTATGGACTTAGACATTAATCCAACAAGTTCCACAATCATTAAGATGATCACAAAACATGATACTAAAGTACTCTCCGTTCCTTTCAGATTTGAGATACTTTTATCTTTCTGCCTAATAGATTCTTCATATTCGTTCTGCTACTCTTTGAAACTTTTCAAAGTATCAGAATTATGTTTAATCTCATAAACGCAACCATGTTTACTAAGACATCAGTAATTCATGATGAGTAGTGTTATCATCCTTTGTGGTGGATCTGAACAGTCCATATCAACATGAACTAAATTTGTTCGTCCTTCACTTGACTCACATAAAACATGTGATCAATGAATTGGTCATAATTTCCCAATGATCAATATTCTCATGCATCATATAATTCGAAATTCATGACTCCAAGTTTCTATCCAATTGAAACTTGGGTGATGAGAATTCTTTATCACTTAGTTAATTATGACATTTCCACAAATAAAACAACAAGAATCACATCCACAATTAATATTTCTAATAATAGAAATGTAACTAATACTTTCATAAAAGCCATTGCAAGGAAATATAAATTAAACCAACTAGATAAACCAAATTTCACTTTTATTGATAATAAACGAAAAATTGGAACTTGTCCTTACAATGCATAAATGAAAAACAATGTTTCTAGACATTTCCTAAGAAATCTATTAAATTATCATAACTCCTAAGTAGCAGCATCCAAAATCTGATCATCGAACCATGCAACCGAAATCCATATCTCATGATCTGATTCAGCTCACTATTCTCAGGCTTCCTTCTTTCTCCTAGATCCTGCAAAACATCAAAATGTGATCATCACATCATGTATTAAGAATCTATGGATAGGAAATTATCAAAAATATGGAATTAGATAATGGATATACCTGAAGTAGAGTCATACGACTTGACTTTACCATCTCTAAGATCTTTCAGGTAATCTGGACAGCTTCGCAACCAATGTCCCTTCAATTGGCAATAGAAACATATGGTCCTTTTAGGATTAGCACATGGAACTATCTCAGAACTATCCTTTCTCTTTACCATATGGTCAAACAGTTTAACCTTGGTCGATCCCTTTCCATTAAAAAGAGAAATCTTTTCCAGACCACTATTGTCACCATTTTCAATGTCCATGGAAATTTTGGAATTAGATCCTTTAAACACTTTTGCTTCACTTGTGCTCTTAAGCATTTATGCCTCAACATCAATCAACATTTGTGTCAGATCAATTAGGGTCACGTCGTGGTCGCTCATATAAAAGTTCTTAATGAACTATTCATACGACCTAGGAAGCGAAAGTAGAACCAAATCAATGGTCTGCTTCCTTGGGAAAACGACACCCATTCTATCCAATTTTTCAATGTGCGATTTCATTTCCAGAACATGCGTACACCCAAATTTTCCATCTTGATGTCTACATGCCAATAGGGCTTGAGTAGTTTTGTATCTTTCAACTTGAGACGTGGGGAGAGTTATTGGAGGAGGAGGAGGAGGAGGAGGAAGAGTTGGAGAAGCATGATGTCTAGTTCCACCATTTCTCGAAGTAGAGAAAACATTTTCACCTTGATCTGAAAGTGGAAGATCATCTTCTGGAGGAAGAGGAAAACCATTTACAAAAGAACGAAGAAGACCATTGTTGTCTTGACTTGACATCTATATTAATGGAGAAAAAAGAATTAAAGTTAGTTGATTTTAATCCTTAATTATTAACCCATAAATTTAAATTATGACTAGGATCCATATTTTCGATTCGAACTTTGAAGAGGGATGTCGTAATCAAATTCGAATCTATTTTAGGTAGGTAAGGATTTTACCAGTTTTAATCTTATAAAACTCCTAGATCTTTTGAGATTCATTGATTCTAATCAATGGCATGTTTAATCTCGATTATGCTCTCATTTTTGTGACTGGGATGTCGAGGATCACAAACGAGATGTGAATAACCATGCAAATTAGCTTGGTACTCTCGATGTCATTTATCATCTCGTTTTAATGTGTCGGTTAGCCACACACACTCCATTAATCAACGATAATTCTCGAAACACCCATTACCACTCTTTATTAGTCTCCCATTAGTGTGTCAGTTAACCACACATGCTCCACTAACGACTTATAAAGTGTAATGTGCAATTTCATGGATTAGCATACAAATTCACATTTTCCTAAAGTAACTAAGAGTGAGATTTTAGAAAATAGTTTAGTTACTTTATATCATTGTACTTATTAATGAATTATTCCCTATCAAATCCGTTCGGCTAACGACCCTCCACCATACAAGAGAGCGGTGGGTAAGAGTGTATACCTAATAACGGTCATTTTATAGCCCGCTTCCTTAAACTCCCCTTATAGTATGGCTTCGTGAATGAGACGTACTAGAGATTTGACTGACTATTCTTATACATATAATATATATTAAACTTTTTAATTATATATACATAGTATAAGGTGTATTTTAAAATTGCAAGGGTTTAATCTTTTAATAAATTAAACTTTTAATTTAATTAAATTTAAACCTTTTATGGATTTATTAATTATCTTTTAATTAATCATTTAATTAAATTATTAATAACATCCATAAGGATGTATTTTAAACCTTTTAAAAATACCAAATATTATTTGACATTAATTATTAAGTTCAATTAATATCTAGATTTATTATTTAAACATTTAAAAATCAATCATATTAATCACAAAACAATTAATCAACTCAAATACTAATCTCCTATCATTTAGGCTTTTAAATAATCATTCTAGATACACCAAAATCGGATTTCGGGATAAACATAGCAAGTAGATATCACATAAAAGCTGTTAAAGCATATTAGGCAAAAAAAATCCCGTCAAGATAGAGTTCACGTCGTGAGCCTCAAAGCTCACGTCGTGACCTGCGACAGAATCAAAACAGGTTTCTTTTCTTTCTGAAAACGATTCATCAATGTGCAAATATATGAAAGAAAACCCTAGGCTCCGATACCACTGATGGGTTTTTAGGGTTACAACTACAATGCCTTAAGCGGAAAACAATCAAACAATTCAATTGATTAGGGAACATGCAACCTAATTGGATCTATGTCTTTCACATATAGCAACATACTATGAATGGCTAATCTACAAAACTTTCTGTGAACAAAATAATTCATAGGATAAGAAAAATAACCTTAAAGATTGTTATTGTAAACAATCTTGAATCCTCACTTGAAAACCTTTGGTAGCAAGCGCCAAAAGTGTCGCGCCTCTAATGGTTCACACCCAAGGCAAGCAACTTAGGATTATGGAGAGAGGAGAAAAGAATTTCGGCCATAAGTTTTCACAAGGAGTAGGTCACGAAGTTGTGAGGGTTGAAGGCCCTTTCTATAGGTAAGGTAGGTTAGAGCCAAAGTTAGGGTTTAAGGGTGCAAACCCTAATCCCTTTGCTTGGTGACCATGTTGGATTAATGTCTAAGTCCATAACTATATTTGGTATGTACTTGACCCGACCCGGCATGGTCCATTTGGGTTGCACTTCACCGACACAATTTATATGGATAGTCTTTTGAGAATAGTATATTTATGATTTATATTAATATATTATAAGTTCTAATATATTAATATATAATCATATTATTTAATTAGTATTGATCAAGAATTAATTTATAATTAATTAAGTGATTAAAAGGAACTAATTAAATATGGACTCTTAGATATATATATATATATATATATATATATATATATATATATATGTGTGTAATGGGCCAAGTTCATTTAGGTTAGGCTAAGTCTTCATGGATAGTCCATGGAGCTTTAACCCATGGATCCTAGGAAATGAAAGGTCATGGGTATTAGGGTGTAACCCTAATCCTCCATAATATATAAAGGGGTCCTTGGCTCACAAAATTGGACAAGTGTGTGAAAATAAGAGTGGGCCGATTTTAGTGTGCATACATATTCTCTCAAGTTCTTCCAAGGTTTTTTGGTGATTTGTGATTCCATTTGAGGCTTCCACACTATTGGGGCTAAGCTCTTAAAGCTTGAAGACATCAAGCTACATCAAAAGGTATGTCATCTAACTAGAACTTTGTAGTATAGGTGCTTCGTAATATGCTAGTTAGGATGAAACCTTTGAATAGTTAATATTTGCATGTATAATAGAGAAAACATAGATCCAAGGTTTATAGGGTTGCATGTACACCATAGGAGTGTTAGAATGCTAAAAACCCAACAGTGGTATCAGAGCCATGGGTTGTTTTCCGTTATATTGATGCAAATGTTTTATTTTCAAGTTGAAAAAAAAAGGAAAAAAAACATGACGTTTGTCAAATTTTAAGATAATTACTTGTTTTTGTGAAAAACTAATTATTTGTAAAATTTGAATCATTTGCTATATGAGTTGAATTAAGTCAAATTTAGTAAAAGATAAAATGATATTATTATTTTATTAGTTTTAAAAGTTTGATCTAAAGAGTTTTTTGAAACCTCCATAAGTTATGGATATGAAAAGGTTTTTAAAAAAAATTGATTCAAAGTTTTTTATGGAGTTACAAAACTTGGTCTTAATGTTTTAAAGAATTCCATAACTTGTTCTTAAGTTATGGAACATGAAAAGTTTCATCATAAAACAAGTATTTAACTCCATAATTTATGGAATCCAAAAGTTTTCAAGAGTTACAAAACTTGCCCTCAAGTTTTGGAATTTGGAAAAAGTTTTTTATGATAAAAAAAAAGAATTGAATTCTAAAACTCTTGGGTTCATAACTTAAACAATTAATTAAATAGTTTTAATTTTGAATTTAATAATTGGAATTATGATGTTTTTATTGAATAATTCAATTAACTCTTATGGACTTTATTAGTAGATAATTAAAGTGTTTAATTAAAAGAGAATTAATAATTGCATAATGACATGGTTTAAATTTAATTAAATTAAGAGTATAGTTTAATTAATAGATTAAACCACCAAGTATTTTAAATGTCTAAAATACACCCTTATACTATTATAATATTAAAAGTTTAATATATTATATGTATAAGAGCAAGTCGTCTTACCATTAGTAGGCCTCATTCACGAAGCCGGTCTATAAGGGGGGTATAAGGTTACTGCCTATAAAATGGCAGTTTAATGGGTGTCCACTCTCACCCACCGCTTCCTTGACTGGTGGAGGGTCGTTAGCCGAACGGGTAGGACAAGGACTATAATTCTCCCTTCATTAAAAGTATTAATGATAAATACTAAGTAACTAAACTTTTTATAAATTCCCAATCTTAGTTACTTAGGAAAATGTGAATAAGGTGCTAATCCATGAAATTACACTTTGCACTTTGTTTAAGCTGTTAGTGGAGCGTGTGTGGTTAACCGGCACACTAACCTGGACTTAACAAGGTAGGCAAAGGGTAACTTAATGTTTATCATAGTATCGTTGGAGCGTGTGTGGTTAACCGGCACATCCATTGAGGGGTAAATATTAAGGGTACCAAGTATATTTGCATGGTTACTTCACACCTTGTTTTGTGATCCTCGGCATCCCAGTCACAAAACCTGAAGGGCACACTCGAGATTGAAACATGCCATTGAAAAGTTCAATGAATCTCAAAAGAATCTAGGAGTTTCAAAACCAATTAAAACCTAATAATACATTTCGTTTATCTTGGTGGAAATTGGTGAATCGTCATTCACCTACCTTCAAATATTTTATAGCTTGGATTACGGCATCCCTCTTCCAAGTTATAAAATAGTTTGTTGGGTCCTAGCCTTAATATATCATATTGGGTGTTATATTAAGGACTTAAATCGACTTTACGTGAATTTCTCCCATTGTTGATGTCTGGTTTAGACAACAATGATCTTCCCAAACCAAGCTTTCCTAATGAATATGACTTCCCGAGTTTGGCTCATGGAAGTCATACTTCTCTTCCTCCACCTCCTCCAATTATTCTCCCTAACCCATAAGTTCAAGGTCACTCAAGCCCTAATGGCAAGCAAGGTCTATGTGTGATCACATCTTAGAGATGAAGTCACATATTGACAAGCCGGAGAGTTGTGTGTCAAAGTCTTGAGAAAGTTGGATGTTCAATCACTTTCTAAGTCACATAGTGAGTTCCTTTGGGACTACTATGAAACAGACTATGACATGAACCTTAATGATCATATCTATTTGCTTGGTGCTGCTGAATCAGCAATGATTTGGAACGATAGTAAAGCAAATTTGATTAGAAGATCAACTTCCCAAAAACTTTATGGACAGTGACAATGGTGACACTGGAAATCCAGAAAAAGCATTCTCTTCCCAATGGAAAGGGATTGACCATAGTCAACCCGGTTGACCAAATGGTAAAGAGAAAGGCTAAGTCTGAGATAGTCCCATTACCAAAGGGTCCATATGTTTATTTTGCCAAACGAAGGGGCGTTGATTGCAAAGCTGCCAAATATACCTAAGGATGTTAAAGTCAATAAGTTTGACTCTACATTAGGTAGAGCCCATTATCTAACTCTGTTAAGTTCTATTCTGAGATCCTCATTACATGATGTGACTGGGTCACATGTTGATGTTTTAAGAATCAAAGAATAGAGAGAAATCTTAGAGGAAGTATATGCTGATTCTGATCGCGAAGGTGGATTTCGATCGCATCAGAATTTTGAGCAGTTGCTTAAGAAGTTATGATATATTGCTAAGGAATAGATAACAACAATTTTCCATGTGGATTGTAAGGATAAGTTTTTCCGCAAAGTTTTAAAATAAAAGAAAATTGTTTAATTTTATTTATTTGAAGTATCCTTACAATGGCATTTGTGGAAAATTGTTGCTTATATGATTCCACTGACAGCAATATTGGAAAATGGATTTGATTCTTTCATTTGTGGTAGTGTCTAAATTTACCAAATCAGGAAAGTTCCTCATCACCCAAGTTTCAATTGGACCGAAACTTGGAATCATGCAAGTTGAATAGTATGATGAATGAGAACTTTCAAGCATTGGAAAATCAAGACTAATTACTTGTTCACTTGGATGTGTGAGTCAAGTGAAGGACTAAAGGGATCGAGTACACATTCTTGTGCACTGGTCATGTGCACCACAAAGCTCGTTAAGACTATTTGATTTACTAAAGTTTAGTAAATATGGTTATACTTACAAGTTTAAGTATAATTCTGAAACATTGGAAAAGTCTCAATGTATGGCAGAACGAATGGGAAGAATCAAATTAGGCAGAAAGATAAAAGCTTCTCAAATCTGAAAAGATGGGAGAGTACTTTAGTATCAGGTTTGTGATCATCTTAATGATTTAGAAATCATATCACAATTAGTCCTCTAAAGGTCATCTTAGTGCATTCTTATGACTAAGAAGAGGAGTCATGAATTGTTGAAATGGTTAGATCAGGAAGATGAGTCATACTTCGTTCCAAAACAATTCTTAGAGTCATACTCGAAGATTGTAACTTGAGTGACATATCTTAAAGAAAGGTTTAAAACACTTGTCAAATGTAAGAGTAAAAGTGTCCTACTCTTGTACATTTGAAATTGGTAAGTTGTGATGTTTTGGATAAAACAAAGACCAACTAAGGCCAATTGTGTGAAGTGTTTGTCTTGATAAAGAATCTGCACTATCTCTTGAATATTTGGCAAGATAGTCTTATATGTTAAGAGGATAGTGGGAGTCTTAAAGATCCTAAAAAGAATTTCAAGAACTAATCAAGAATAAAACCTGAGGTTCTTCACTAGCACACGACTTGAGGTTTATAACCTATCGTGTTGACATATTATGTGCCCATTCCAGTTAAAGTTGGCTTTGCATAGGAGTTCTGAAAGTTCTCAATTGGTTGCATAACAACTTGGAAGCAATGGCATGCCCTGTACTGCCAGGTGGCAAGAAGTTAAGATTGCATAAGTTCAGTCCATATGAGTTTGGATTTGTCATTATCCTTGTCTTATGACTATGGTTTTGACGATTCACATGGATAAGAACACATACACCATCAAATCTAAGGGTCATAAGGTTTCTCTTCGATTCATGAAAATGATGGTGAGGAAACACTTCCACCAAGTAGGTTTGAAGCAGATGGCAAAAGGTCTAAACAATTGAGACTATGATTACGGCATCCCTTTTCATAGTTCTGAAATTGTTTAGACACACATGCATGCTATCTAAGGAAAGATGTATGATTTTGATAAAGTTTTATCAAAGCATCTCGTATCAGAAATCTGAACTTTGGTAAGAAAGTCAATAAAGTATTGATTTCTAGAAGTTCAGCTGATTTCTGAGTACATGTCAAAGCTAGTGGGAGCATAAGTGTTATGCTAATAATCATCATGTTAGTGGGAGCATGATAATTATTGTTAGTGTTGCAAGTTAGCAATGTTAATTATAGAAAACAAAAGTTTCAATTCGTGAGGCTGCAGGGATTGAAAAAGTTGTTTTGCTATAATTAAGGGAGAGGATATACTTCATTTCAGTTCTAAAGGCTTAGATTGAGACCTTAATCATCTTTAGTCAAGAATATATATATGAATTTCATGTTGGATTGGTTCAACTTAAGGAAATTCTATTATATTGCGTTCTCAAAATTCGATTATGATTACGGCATCCCTCTTCATAGTCAAATTTTGAAAACATGGCAAATAAAAATATTGTAGCAAAAGACTGGTCTAGAATCATGTCTTTATGTGAGACATCATGATTCGTGTACCATTTGCTGTGGGTACAGGATCGATTGCATGTGCTATAATATTTGTCATTTCTAAATTTTTCCAAATGCCCCGAGGCATTAAGAAGGGAAAAGGTCTAGAATTGGATATGACTAAAATGATTAAGCAATTGTCGAGGACAATCTGAGGTTTACCAAAGATTGGTTGCTCAGGGACAGTTGGAAGTATAGTGCTAATTTTGGAAGGACCATATTGACATATTCTGAAAAGAGGCATCTCTTATTCAGAAGTGATAGTCAAAATGAGAATATGGAGTTGTCTCCATAAGTGGAAGTTATCTGTGTAAGATTAGAAAACTTAATGCAAGAAGCATGTCCAAAGCAATGTACTTTGAATATGAGACTTAGTTTCCATGGAGTTGATCTCCATTGGAATACCTTATAATGACTGTTGACAAGTCTTTGTGACTTTGTACATATTCATTACAGGAGGGTCAGTGCATATAAGTTTAAAATCTAAACAGATTTCGATAAATGATAGGAATTTGAAATTCTGACATTTTTCGATAAGGATTTGGGAGTGTGAAATTAGAATCATTGAAATTATGTTTAATTGGTTTATTTCACAAAGTAAGGATCATAGACAAACATAGAGTGCATACTTGGTGTATGGCAAAGCTATTGTTTAAGAAAAACATAGTGTACATGCTTGGAGCATGGGACAACTAGTGTTTTTAATTCAAGTATAAAGTTGATAAAACTGAAACAATGAATAATGAGTAATCAGTATGGTGATAAATAAAAGTGTTTATTTATATTCATAGGGTTTGATACCATATTTGATTCATTTATTCTTGTGTTTCACTTTGCATATTTTGACTTCCAGAATAACTAAGTCGCTCTTCCTGAATGATTAAGTTATTCAAACCATCCACAGTCGGTCATATGTTGGAAGTAGATATGAATCAAGACTGTCATGGGTTGGTTTGTAGAGGTCCAAGTTGGTGGAAAAAGTGGTGCTACAACACTCATGAGTGCTCATAAGTACTTGACCCGACCCGACATGGTTCATTTGGGTTGCACTTCACCGACACAATTTATATGGATAGTCTTTTGAGAATAGTATATTTATGATTTATATTAATATATTATAAGTTCTAATATATTAATATATAATCATATTATTTAATTAGTATTGATCAAGAATTAATTTATAATTAATTAAGTGATCAAAAGGAACTAATTAAATATGGACTCTTAGATATATATATGTGTAGTGGGCCAAGTTCATTTAGGTTGGGCTAAGTCTTCATGGATAGTCCATGGAGCTTTAACCCATGGATCCTAGGAAATGAAAGGTCATGGGTATTAGGGTGTAACCCTAATCCTCCATAATATATAAAGGGGTCCTTGGCTCACAAAATTGGACAAGTGTGTGAAAATAAGAGTGGGCCGATTTTAGTGTGCATACATATTCTCTCAAGTTCTTCCAAGGTGTTTTGATGATTTGTGATTCCATTTGAGGCTTCCACACTATTGGGGCTAAGCTCTTAAAGCTTGAAGACATCAAGCTACATCAAAAGGTATGTCATCTAACTAGAACTTTGTAGTATAGGTGCTTCATAATATGCTAGTTAGGATGAAACCTTGGAATAGTTAATATTTGCATGTATAATAGAGAAAACATAGATCCAAGGTTTATAGGGTTGGATGTACACCATAGGAGTGTTAGAATGCTAAAAACCCAACAGACCAAGCAACTCATGAGCCTCCCATCTAGGATGCCTTGGACGAAAATTCTAGGTCCTTCGTAGAAGTTTTCGTCCAACCCCTACAAAGAGGTTCTAGAGCCTCTTTCCTCAACTATCAATAAAATTGCCAAACAACCCCTGTATTTTTATTAATTCAATTAATCCCAAAATTATATCTAATTAATTTCTTAATAACTATTAATTTAATATTATAATTTCTAATTAATATATTATTCTCATAATATATTAACAAATTATATTTTTCCAATTTATTAATCCAATAATAAATTATCTCTCTCTCCAATATAATCCTGACCGATTGCTAGCTTTGAGGGCAACCCAAAATGATTGTGCTAGTATCAATTCAAGTTTATACCAATTATAGTTATGGGCTTAGACACCTAATCCAACACATCTATGATCATGAAGCGCCATCTATGATCATGAAGTGTCATCTATGCTTGAAGCGTCATTCGACAAGCGCCATTATGGATGAAGAAGTGTCATCCATAACGTGGATGTGCCACTCATTGTCTAGATATGCCATTCTGGAGGAAGAAGCACCATTTTGAAGGAAGAAGCGCCACTATGGTTCTAGAAGCACCATTCTGGAGGTAAAAGCACCATTACGGAGGAAGAAGCACCACTTTAAACGAAGAAGCACCACTATGGTTCTAAAAGCACCACTCATAAGGAGGAAGCTGTCACACCCCCAACCCAGAATGACGGAAACATTCGGGGCGGATGACTTCACGTAGTATCATAACAGTTGAATATTCGTAAAGAAAGTAAACACAACCCTCATAAATATAATTTTAAAAGTTACATTATGACAACCCGATATTTCGATTCAATGTAATGTTCAAAAAGTCAAATATTATAAACTATATTTGATGTAATAAAATAATGTCAAAAATGAAGTGTTCTAAAGTCTCAATTGGGATACATAAAATATTAAATATTGTGTCAAGGTTCTTAGAAATATAAAGAACACTTAAATCCGAGTTATAACGAAGAAGTTATGACCAATCGAAAATCCGCGACACAACTAGTAAAACATTGTTAAGCGTAAAAAGTGAAATTTCAATAAAATACTTTTTAGCCTTAGGTATCTAAACGAAAGTCGTAGATTAGGTTAAACCGTGAGCATACATAAAAAAGAACGCCCAAATCTGACTTCGTATCAGGAAGTTATGATTTTTCTAAGTTTCGGAACAGTAGTAGACAGCTAAAAACTCGAAATAGAGATCGAACGACTTTTAGCCAACACGGCCTAAATGAGTATCGAAGATCTCGTCAATGGTAATACAACGGTAAAAAGACAGACGAAAACGGACGTCAGATGAACAAGTTATGGATTTTTAACAGACTTTTCCAGTCCCGGCGTGTTAAAAATATATTATTAAAAATAAAATCAAAATTTGCCGATGAAGTCTAAACGAGAGTTGTAGAGTATATTCTCACCTTCGCGTGTATATAAAGAACGTCGAAAACGGAGCTCGTACACGAAAGTTACGGATTTTACAAGTTTTGGGTACACACTTCGAGGCGGGTCCGAAGGGAACGCCCTGCGTTCCGAGGGAACGCGCCGCGTTCGTACTCGCAGACCTGACTCTTCGCTGTCCCATCCGAGGTTCGTAAGCGATGACGTAATTCAGCTTCGGAACGCACTGCGTTCAGGGGAACTGATGAACCAATGAATCGAGTAATGAATTAATCAGAGTATGAATTCAAGTAAGGATATAAGATTTGAACACAGGATGTAAATATGATCTTGTTATGCTCTATTATGCTTTCGAATTCTTTACAGAGTATTGTAGACTAGTCTGTAAAAATTCTTATCTAACTCTAGTAAATAACCCTATTTATAGGGAACTGAAAGCATACAAAAAATATACTAAGGCATTGACTCTAAAGCTTCGAATAAAAGCGCCCTAGTAAAATACATTATAAAACATCCGAAGAGTCCAAAACATACTTCGACTAATTACAACAATTCGACCCTTACAATCTCCCCCTTTGTAATCATAGTCGAAGTCTTCAATTTGTAAGAATTGTGATGGAATACAGTAATACTCTTCGAATCTCCGTGTACCAGGAGATAATCTTCTTCAGCTCTTTCTTGTCACCTTCATTGTTCTTCTTGCAATGATTCATACGAACAATCAAGTTTGTATATTGAGATGTTGAATATCTCTCGACTTCACTTGCTTGGAATAAGAACCGTTTAGATTTTCCAGCTTTGTCTTTTCCTGCGAAGACAATTCCAAAAGGCTTCAGGCAAATTTCACCATCAGCATACTTCTTCAATTCCACCTGAGTCTTCGTAGGAGCCATCGGAGCTTTAATTTCCATTCCTTTGGCAGTAGCTAATTCAACATCTGTTAGTCCCAAGCACTCATAATAGTTTTCGATAAAAATCTTGATGTGAGCTACTCCAAACTTGAATTCATCTGGTTCTGTGTTTTGAAGGTATGAGAATGATTTGTCTTTCAAAAGTAATGCAACTTGTATAAGATCATACAAGTTCATTAATGGAAAATCTGCAACAGTGAATTCGCAAATATTTCCATTTGCCCTGGCAACCACATACTTAACATTTTGGACTGTGTTTTCGAAAACCACATCCTTTTTCATACTTATGACCTTCTTTATTTTTATTAAAGACCAAACTTCCTCAGGGGCTTTTCCAAGAACAGCATGAAAACGAATTTTCATCTGTGTACCTTCATCTTTATTTTTAAAATTCCCTTCTGCTTTGAACTGATGCATGATAAACATCATTTCGTTTATGGGAAAATCCAGCTGGCTTGCATTAGTATTTGTGACCAAATAACTCTGCTTTGGTTTCTTCTCGAATGTATACATGTGATTAAAAGCAACCTTGGCCTCAATTGTTTCGTAATTATAATGTTTGGCAGGATCACCTTTATCCATTCCCTTCGGATCACTAGCACGTTGAGTCATAATACTTTGAATAATCCTCAGTTTTTCAAGTTCAGCTTCTACTTCAGCCTTCTTTTCCTCTTTTGATTTTTCCACTACAATTGATTTGCCTTTATCTTTCAAGGCTTGATTGTCAATTGTCTCTTTTGGTTTTGAACCACTCCCACCAATATCTGAAGATTTACCAATCACAATTCCTTTCGAAATTGGTCTTGCAATTGGCATTGTTGTTACAACAGTTGAAGTAACAAGTTCAGCAGAAACTATTACTGGTTTTGTTGTTGGGATTTTCGAAGAAAAGACTTTTCCCACAACTTTCGCATCTTCTCCACTAGTCTTCGACTCACTAGTTTTTCTTTCTCCCCCTTGCACCCCTGTGAAAACAGGCGGGGAAAACGTTGTTGGAAGAAGACTTGATATGCGAAAGAGAGGAGCAAGTTGTTTGTTGAGAATTGCTTCGAAGTGGACAAACTTTTGTGACAAAAATTCAGGTGTAATCAAGGAAGCAGACACCGGCCTGCCAGATATTTCTTTTAACTCCTTGAGTAAAGTTATCACTTCCTCAAAGTTTGTACTTTCAGTTGATGAAATTTGAGTAAGTTGTGGACTCAAATTTTCATATAATTTGACAAATTTGGTGACAGCGTCACAAATTATATCAACCTTTTGATGCAATGATGCATAGTCGTGTTGAACAGTAGCTATTTCTCTTTTCATATCTTCATGAAGTTCGTGAATTTGCAAGTTTACATCCTCTCGAACTTTCTTCACATCTTGAATAAAAAGAACATGTCTTTCCTTTGCAACATTCTTCAACTCTCTCAGATCACCAGCAAATTTCGAATTTTGAGAATTTATTCGAATTTCATTGTTTTGATCATTGAGATCAACTTTCTCCAAAATTCGTGATTCAGAGTCTGTAAGCATTCCAGAGACTTTGCTCACAACTCTGGCTTCGAACATCTTCAACATCGAATCAATCTCCAGACTTGAAACAGATGAACCACCCCCCAGATCAGCTTGGGATTGAAGTATCGAGTTCAACTTCTGATTCAGGATTTTAAATTCTTTCAATGTCATCAGCATATGATCAGGAAACTGTTCTTCGTCTTCATGAAATTCCAATTCATCAAACATACCACCAAACCCCTCATTATCAGTCTCTGTCTCCACAAAAACGGTTTCTTGAACAGGTGAAGTGGGTTTGGGTGGCTCAGTAGATTGAGAAGAAAAAATAGAAGTAAAGGGTTGATTAAGAATGTGTTTGAATGTTGGGGAATCCGTTGTTGAAGTAAGAGGAGTAGAAGATAATGGTAAAGAAACAATACTTGCAAAAGGAGCAGAAGTAGATGGACCTGTAGCTTCATTTTTCAAACCTCCTTCACCCATATTGACATTTGCATCCGTATCAGATACATGTGCAGGGATGCCTGAAGTTCGAACCTCCTCAGGAACTGATTTGGCAATCGAATCTTCGGGTGGTATGACAACTGTCTTCTCAGGAATGAAACTTTCTGTGATAAGAGTAAACTCTGGAGTTTCTGGAATTCTTTCACTTGTTGTGCGGGAGACTTGCGTTTATGGGTTGACTTTATTTTAATTCTTCGAAACATTCCAGTCTTCGAAGGAATGATAACATTTTCTTGGGTTTCTTCAAGAATAGGCTCAATCACTTGAGTCTCAGCAACAGACACTACATCAGTTTCAGGCTTCTTCTTTGGAGATTTCGAAGATTTTGACTCAGTTTCATTCTTCTTCGTCTTCTTGGATTTTATATCATCTCTATCCAAGAGTATGCCAGTTTTGATTGAAGAATCAATAGTCTTCAAATATGACACCAATACAGAGTTCGAAGGATCAACTCTTTTAAGCATAGCATCTGGAATACGAGCAACTGATGGAAAAACTTCATTACTATCTGTGACATCCTTCGGATAGTGGTATGATTGAAAAATTGCTTTGTCTTCATCATTGGGTACCAAAATCTCTTCCTTATTGTAAAAGTGTTGCAAAATCAGACTCCAGTATCTTGCACACGAAATACCATGAATAGCATTCGTGTGTTCTACACCCTTTTGGAATTCCTTCCACAACTGTGTAGAATAATCTACTTGAAGATCATAGTAGATGCCAGCAACCATGGCATAAACCTCCATTCTTCCTTTATCAAGGCCAGCTGATCTCCCAGTCAAACATCGTAAAAAAATACCAAATAAGAAATTCCAGATTCGTGGAAGTCCAGATTTCTTAAAATCACTAATCTTGGACAATTGTGGCTGATATCCCATCTCATTAAACATGTGAACGATTTGTGGAAAAGTAAATGAAACAAATGGAGGCGAATTCGGAATATCAAGAATTTGGCAAAATAGTTTCTTGGTTAGCCTGACCTTTTTGTCGTTTACCAGATGAAAAGTAATCGTATCAGATGCTTTATTGTATGTCGCAGTTGATCCTGCTTGAGAAAGCCAGGACAATGGAACAGAGAAAGAGTTGAACATCGCTTTAGCCAAAACCGAGTTCTTCAAAGCAACTATGAGCATCTTTAATTCTTCCGGGTACTGAGAAACTTCACCCTCCAAGTAGTAGTTTGTTGCTTGAATCTTCATTATTGGTAATGAAGTGGCATCTTCAGTGGTATGAGAATCAACATGAGCAGAAGTCGCCATTGTTAGGGTTTGAAGATGATGATGAACAGAGAATTTTGGGAAATTTGCTTTTTGATCGCGTAAACTGACAATGAACCCCTGGAATTCCCTTTTATATGTAACCCTTGAATTTGAATTTGAAGCGGGATATGTATTTAATGATATCCGACGTGGCACCTTGAAAATCGGACCATTACTGCGTAAAAGTAGCCATGCGTCAAAAAGTAGCTGTCACATCGCCTTGAGAAACGGACAGAATCCCATACGTCATTTATAAACAGCCTGTCTAGTAATCCCCAAGAAAATTGTAACCGTCAGAACCCTTCGAATGGAAGCAAGGCTCTTTCACTTTTGGGATGAAAAGCGAAGTCATACGCCAGAAGTTCGAAATCATCAGCTTGAGTTGGTATTACTCAGAACCTCAAGGATTTCGTGAGTGCTGTGTTCCAAAGAATAGAGACGTGAAACAAATATAAGAAAAATATGGGATATTGTGATGTCAAACCATTGACACAAAAGCAGATGAAATCCCGGACAAAGATTAATTCATTAATCATTAAGAAAAATGATCAATAGCTTGTGTGGGTTCCCGTGAATTACAATCGAATACTTGTTGATAAGTATCAAAGGGCTTCTTTTATAATGCTTCGTGGATAGTTCAAAATTTCGTTACATGTCATCCTAAACATAAGGTGAGAAATTGTAACAGAAATTACTTGTTTGACCAGTGTAGTCAGTGACAAGTTGGCGTTGAAAATTTTTGAAATGACTAGGACATTCGAATGAAACTCATACGGAAATCATATTCAAGAAAAAAAATTTGTGTTCTAGATCTTGTTGGGTAACAAACATCGTGGGTTTCGAATGTTTGATCAAGACCACTCATTCGAAATGAATATGATTTGGAGTTTCGAATTTTGGTACAGAAACAAAAGTTTCGTGAAAATCTGGAACTTAGTTCCCCGTCAATTCCTTAAAAAAAGATAATGAAAATTGGGTTTCACTTTCATCACGGTTTCATGATGTCAGATCATAAACACAGAGTTTTGATATATCTAAGTCTTGATGGGTTTGATCAGAGACCTCTCGGACATATGTCTTCGTGTGTGATCGTGTAAGAACTTTATGGATGAAAAAGATTGATGTAAGACACGAAAAGTACCTCTATTATGTTTGGACCAAACAATAAACTCTTAACTCATTTTGAGAAGAGTAAGTTAGCTCAGAGACTAATGTGAATATAAGCCTGATTGGGAAGAAATCTTCGTATGAATAATTTCATTAAGGCTTTCGTACACACACATTGAGTCATGGAGGCTTTGGTCAACATACAGCAGCATGCTTCTAGGGACATCCTAACTAGTTCGAATGATGAAAAATTTATCGATTCATAGGAAAAATGTACCTTATCCGAGTACTGCAAGCATAATCTCCTCTGTATCTTCATGAGAATCTGCAACAAAATACTAAAAAGAAATAAGTATCAAAATATTTTTGATGTTTTGATTTTTCAAAAATAAAGACAGAACAAACGAAAATCTTTTTGAATTTTTAAATTTTTCGAAAATTAAATGACAAAATAAACGAAAATATTTTTGGATTTTTGAATTTTCAAAAATTAAATAACAAAATAAACGAAAATCCTTTTGGATTTTTGAATTTTCAAAAATTAAATGACAAAACAAACGAAAATCTTTTTGGATTTTTGAATTTTCGAAAATTGAAATAGTACTTGATGCAAATATGCAAAATTTTATCATCCCCTTATAAGTAACAAATGTACGAATTCGAAGAGGTCGAAGCGTTGACTATGAATAGTAACAGCTGAATCAACCCTTAAAATAAGTAACAAATGTGCGAATTCGAAGGGGTCGAAGCATTGACTATGAACAGTAACAGCTGAATCAACCCTTAAAATAAGTAACAAATGTGCGAATTCGAAGGGATCGAAGCGTTGACTATGAACAGTAATCTCTGAATGCTGAATGACTTTGCCTTTTCTTTTATTAAGCGCCTCTGATTCATTTCTTATCGTGCATCATTCTTCTTTTTCGCATGGAACAAAATTTCCATCGATCATTCCAAGTCCCTCTATAATTCTCACAAGAGATTTTTCATCTAAAGGTTTCGTGAAAATATCAGCTAACTGATCAGTTGTTTTCACGAAATGTACTTCAATATTTCCATCTTCCACGTGATCTTTGATAAAATGATAACGAATAGCTATATGTTTAGTCTTCGAATGCTGCACAGGATTATGACAAATTCTTATTGCACTTTGAGAATCACAATATAATGGAATCTTTTTCATATTTATTGCATAATCACGCAATTGACTTTGGATCCATATTATTTGTGAAGTGCAAGTAGCAGTAGCCACATATTCTGCTTCAGCTGTTGAAATTGATACGCATGTTTGCTTTTTCGACTGCCAGCTTACCAATTTGCCATCAAGAAATTGACATCCACCACTTGTGCTTTTTCGATCAATATTACAACCACCCAAGTCTGCATCCGAATACGCTTGTACAAAGAACCCAGTTTTCGAAGGATACCACAATCCTAACGAAATTGTTCCTTTAAGATAACGAAAGATATTCTTTACAGCAGTGAGATGTGGTTCTCGTGGATTAGACTGATACCTAGCACAATTACACACAGAAAACATGATATCAGGTCTACTAGCTGTAAGATAAAGTAATGAACCAATCATGCTCCTATATAAAGTTATGTCAACAGCAGGTTTATCTAACGAAGGTGTAAGCTTTATGCCCGTTGCCATTGGAACTCGTAACTTCGTGTTATTCGTCAATCCAAACTTTTCCAACAGATTCTTCGTATATTTTTCTTGATTAATAAAAATTTCGTTTCTGTTTTGACGAATATTCAAACCAAGAAAATTATTGATTTTTCCCATCATGCTCATTTCGAACTTACTCTTCATCAAATCTTCGAATTCTCTAGACAAAGCAGAGTCAGTTGAGCCAAAAATAATATCATCAACATAAATTTGAACAAGCATGAGATGATTCCCCACTTTCTTTCGAAATAATGTGGGATCAACTGATCCTTGTTTAAATTTAGATTGTTTCAAAAATGAGGTAAGAGTTGCATACCATGCTCGTGGTGCTTGTTTCAAACCATAAACTGCCTTATCTAAAATATAAACATGATTTGGAAATTCTTCGTTAATAAAACCTGGGGGTTGTTCCACGTAAACAGTTTCTTCAAGCTCTCCATTTAGAAATGCACACTTCACGTCCATTTGATAAACATCAAAATCTTTCTGAGCTGCATAAGCCAGAAATATACGAACCGCCTCGAGTCTTGCGACAGGGGCAAAAGTTTCTTGATAGTCGATTCCTTCTTGTTGTGAATATCCTTTAACAACAAGTCTGGCTTTGTTTCGAACAATATTTCCATCTTTGTCGGTTTTATTTTTGAAAATCCATTTTAACCCGACAATCGAAACATTTTCAGGTTTAGGTATTAACCTCCCAACCTTGTTTCGTTCAAATTCAGACAATTCAGATTGCATTGCAACAACCCAATTTGAGTGTTCCATTGCAATCTTAACTGTTTTTGGTTCAATTTTAGAGATGAAAACATTGAACATGCAAAATTCTTGACGAGAATTCAATACCTCATTCTTTGCACGAATTTGAGCTCTTGTTAAAACTCCCTTTTGTGGATTCCCAATTACTTGATTCTTCGGATGATCTTTTGTCCATTTTTCCATTGGTGGATATGCTGGATCAAATTCCAAAGGTGCATCTTCGTATATATCATCGTTTTCTGAGCCTACAATCGAACAAGCATCATCAAAATCATTATTATCTTCAATATTTTCTGAATGCTCCCCCTCAACATCATCATTCAATCTTTCTTTCTCCCCCTCGAAAGAATGCATGTTGTCATCTAATGTATTCGAATCCAGGTGCTCCCCCTCCACTGGATTGTTTTGCATACTTTCGACTTTCTCTGGAGAATTTGATGTTGAAGCATCATTAAACTTTGTTAGTCCAGAGATATGATTATCACTTGCATTTATTTCAGCATCAACAGCATGATCTGAAATTCCAAAAATTAAATCATAATCAATATCTAATGTTTGTAAGGATTCAGATTCATCTTGTATGTTTTTCAGAATTGGATGATTTTCAAACTGAGATGTTGTTTGTTTAATGTAGTAATCATCAAATGTAAGATTAAAAGTTTCTTCAACTTTTAGTGTTATTTTATTCAACACACGATATGCAACTGAATTATGCGAATATCCCAAGAAAATCCCTTCATCTGCTTTTGCTTGAAATTTCGTAAGATTATCCTTGAGATTCATAATGAAGCACCTGCATCCGAAAACATGGAAAAATTTGACATTAGGTTTTCGATTGTTGAAAATTTCATATGGAGTAATGTTAAAACGACGATGAATGAACGATCTGTTTTGAGTGAAACATGCGGTTGATACTGCTTCAGCCCAAAGATATTGTGGAAGATTCGCATATGCCAACATTGTCCTTGCCGCTTCGCATAGAGACCTATTTCTTGGTTCAACAACACCATTTTGTTGTGGTGTGTATGGAGATGAAAAATTATGCGAAATCCCTTTGTCCACCAAAAATGAATCAAGAACATTGTTCTTAAATTCTGTTCCATGATCACTCTTAATTTTTCGAACAATCTTCTTCAATGTTGTTTCCATCTTTTTGATAAAGTCAATCATGATTTGTGCAACTTCAGATTTAAGCCTGAGAAAATAAACCCACGTAAATCTGGAAAAATCATCAACAATCACTAAAATGTATCGTTTCTTGTTGAGAGTTGAAACTGTCGAAGGACCACACAAATCAATATGTAAGAGCTCCAGAGGTGCAACTATTTCAATCGTAATTGGATGACCTTGTTTATGTTGCTTGCCAACTTCACAAGCTGCACATAAAGAATCATTGTCAAATTTAAGTACAGGTAAACCTCTTACCAGATCTTGTACCACAAGTTTATTGATGTTTCGAAAATTTAGATGAGAAAGTCTTCGATGCCAAAGCCAACTTAAGTCTGATGTTTCCTTCGAAAGAAGACATATAGCAGGTTTCCCTACTATCGGATTGATGTCCAAAGTGAACATGTCACCTTTCCTTTTGGATTTCAGTAACACCTCTTTTGTTGTGACATTCGAAATAATACTTCCTTCTTCGTTAAAAAGAACTTGATTGCCAGTGCCCACAACAAGTTGAGAAACACTTATCAAGTTATGTTGAAGACCTTCAACATATGCCACCCGATTCACTGTGAATTGACCATTCGTGATCTTCCCATATCCTTTGACTTGACATTTTTTATTGTTCCCAAACTTCACTACTCCAGCATTTTTGAGACTTCGAAAATCACGTAAATTCTCCTTCTTCCCAGTCATGTGACGAGAGCAACCACTATCGATGTACCACTTGTTATCATATTGCTCATCACATAGTACCTACATTCAATGGAAAATTTTAGGTACCCATGGCTTTTTGGGTCCTTGGAAATTAGATTTCAATTTCGAATGTAATGAAGAACTTTTAACCCAATCACAAACTTTTGTTTTGAGACTATCAATTAAGTTTACATCTTCATTTAAAGGAACCGAAACATAAATTTTTGATGGCTTCGAATGTTCACTGACATTACCCTTCGAATTCTGAGTTTGTGAATGAACATTCTTTGCTTTTACTACTGGTTTCCATGCTTTGACTGAAATGTTCGAATCCTTAGACGATGAACTGCCATTTGATGAATTATTCACATACTTTTCATATGCTTCGTGAATTTGCTCCTTTGAAAATGTATTTGACTGATACATCTTTCCTTTTCCTTCAAGCCAATGATCAATGTTTTTCCTTGACGTTATTCCTTTTTCTCGTGAAGTCTTCATAGTTTTTTTCTTCGTTTGATTTGGAAAATTTGGCTTTTTAGGAACAAAATCAACTTTTGGATTTGTTATAAAAGATTTAGCATATGATGTATCAACTGTTGATTTAAAATGTTGACGTTGAAAGAATTTTTGATTTGGTTTTGAGTTATTTGAAAATTTTCTTGGAATATTAGTTTCTGAAACTTTCGAAAACCTTGGTTGTTTATTCACTTCAGACTTTGAATGATTTGATTGAGATGAGTGTTGAGGTTTTGTTGAAAAATATGAAGTCTTAGCTTTGAAAACATTTTTGGGTGATTGTGATTCAGACATCTTTTAAGACTCAACATTTTGCCAAAATATTTTCTTTCTTGCTTGTCTTTTTGAAATGTTGTTTTTCTTCGAAAATTTGTCAATTTGATCTTTGAATTCCTTGGAGTTTAATTTGACAACTTTTTCACATTCCTTTTCAACTTGTTTTGAATTCTCTTTTTCAATTTCTGATTTTTTAACCCATTTTCTTTGTGGTTTTTGACGTTGAAAAACATACGAATTCTTTGTTAAGTTGTTTTCAACTGTGCTTTGATTTGCGAAAAAACCTTCATCAGTTGTTTTGAATTATCCTCTTCAACTAACTTCTTTAATTCTGGTTTGATTTTCTCAACATTTCCAGTAGTTACGAAAACTTGATTTGGAAAAATGACATTATCTGTACATTTGAAATTTGGATAAACCACTGAATTCGTTTCAAGATAGTGTTCACCTTTTTCATTCATCACTTTTTCGAACTTTTGTGTATCACCATACACCTGATCAACCACAATTCGAGGAGTTTCTTCTTCATTTGAAGATTTCTTTTCCTTCGAAATGTTCACTTCGTCTTTATCATCACTATCATCAGTTTGGCTGTCTTTGAGATCCACGAAGTCCATATCATAAACTTTCGAAGTTGAGGGTATATCAGTTTCATTTTCAACCATCAAATCCTTAACTTTTTCTTTTCCTTTAGATGTTGAAGCAACATTAACAACAGAGAACTGAGAACAATCAACATCTTTAAGTTCACTAATTTCACTAATATTGTCAGAATTATCTTCAATATCAGCAAAATTAGATTGAGAATCAGATGTTGAATTCTCAGTCTTTTTCAAAATTTGAATTTGTTCAGATTTAGTCAAAGTATCATTCACTATGGTAACTAATTCATTCGCATCAAGACATTCATCAATTTTGACAATTCCATATTTATATCTATCATCAGGAACTCTGTCAAAATCAGCTATTATTTGCTCACAATCATACGAAATATTATCTACCTTGGCTCTTTCGAATGCTAGGAAGGGTAGTAATTCTCTATGTTGCTCTTTACTTATATCACATGAATGATGTAAATCAGTTAATTTGCTATAAAGTCGTTTAGCAGAATTACAATAGATGTTTCTTTGAGCTAGCAAAAGTTTAACATCACTCGATAACCTATCCCTATCACACATTATATTTGTCATTTGTAATTCCAAACATTCAATTTTGCTTATTTTCATGTCTAATCTCTTTTTGACCTCTAACAACTCCATTGACAACTTGTTGGCCTCATTGCTAGCAGACACAACAATTGAATCAAAATAAGTAACCGTCTCATCAAAAGAAATTAGTTCAGAGTCATAAGCATGTGAGGAATATTAAAAGATTCGAGAATTTTACGTACCTTTGTTGTCATTGGAGATTTGTCAGCTGCTTTGGATACGAAGCATCGTCCCCTCACTTCGAATTCCTCATTATCTGAGTCCTCCTCCATTTTCGCATACAATGCTCCATGCGTTGGATTCCTCATTTCTTCATCGTCTGACCCGGATGACCAGATTTGATAAGTTCCATCTTCATCCTCATGCTCACCATTTGCAACCAATGATAAATTCTTTGTTTTAGCACGAACCACCTCAAGCTTCTCTGCATAGTATGCCTCATCTTTGACTTTATTCTTCCTCTCATCCTTCTTTCGAAGCATACAGTCATTTGCAAGATGATTCGCACCGTTGCAATAATGACAATCTATTCCTGCATCACCTTTCAGCTTCTTCTCACCCTTTCCATCAGCTATCTTCAAATCTTGTTTCTCAACTTTCTTTTTCTCCTCAACAACATTTTTACGCACATAATTTCCTTTCACCTCAGCAAGCTTAGTCTTCGAATTGAATGGCTTTTTGAAAAATTTCTTGACACGATTATTCGAGTAAAATGCTATTGCTTCATCATCCGAATTCATGATGAATCCTTCTTCTTCCTCAGAATCACCATTTTCAGCTTCTTTCTCAGAAATCTTTGACACAAGAGCTAATGGACCTCCCAAATTCAACTTCGATTCCTCAACAATTTCATTTACCTCAATTTCGTGTGTTTTCAACTGATTGTACAAATCATTGAGAGTTGATGTATCAAAACTTTGCTGATTCTTCACCATCATACTCACACTTCTCCATTCTTTTCGAAGTCCCATTACAAAGATGAGATTGAATTCCATTGAAGTCCTGGTAATTCCATAGCGATTGCACCGATAGATTAACTCGTTCAGACGATCATAGTAAACTTCAATTGTTTCTCCTTCTTTTTGTTTGAAATCTTTCAACTCAACCAAACACTGTTTAACTGAATTGATTTTTGTCTTCTCACTTCCTTGAAATTTATCTTTCAGATTGTTCCAGACTTCCTTTGCAGTTGTACAACTCCTAACGTAATTGTACACAACTGGAGGTAATGCACCTCGCAGTTCCCTCATACACCTCTTCTCCAGTTTCTTCAAACGATCAGTTTGATTATCAACTCCAGAATTTGTAGAGGATGATCCAATTGGTTGAACATTCACTGGAACATTGACATTTCCAGTGATACATGACCATAATTCTTCATCCAGACCATTCAGATAATCTTGCATACGATCAGCCCACTGATCATAGTATTCAGGGATTAGCATTGGAATTTTGGTTGATGAACCTAGCAGATGAGAAAACGAGGTCATCGAATTGAGATTGAAACTCGCCATTGTTGTACGGAAGAAGATTTTGAGAAGTTTGAAAAGATTTGAGAATTTGAAAACAAACTAGATGAATCAAATATAATTGATGAGAATAACACTCGATTCAACAATTCAAATGCAGAATCGAATCACAGACTAAGATCTTGACAATTTTTCACTTTAAAAAAGTGCGGAAACTTTTGAATCAAAAAGTTGATTCAAAAACTTTTTGAACAGCGTGAAAATCAGATCAGAGATATGATTCCTGCTCTGATACCAATTGATGAACCAATGAATCGAGTAATGAATTAATCAGAGTATGAATTCAAGTAAGGATATAAGATTTGAACACAGGATGTAAATATGATCTTGTTATGCTCTATTATGCTTTCGAATTCTTTACAGAGTATTGTAGACAAGTCTGTAAAAGTTCTTATCTAACTCTAGTAAATAACCCTATTTATAGGGAACTGAAAGCATACAAAAAATATACTAAGGCATTGACTCTAAAGCTTCGAATAAAAGCGCCCTAGTAAAATACATTACAAAACATCCGAAGAGTCCAAAACATACTTCGACTAATTACAACAATTCGACCCTTACAGGAACGCCATGCGTACCCAGCAGGAATGCCCCGCGTTCGCACCATGACCAGCCCCTATAAATAAGATGTGAGGGTTCCGACTTCCCTTGCTCATTTCCCTCTTCCCTCTCACTTCTACTCTACGTTTAGCATCCCGAGACGACCCCGACACCCCGGTTACATATCCAAGTTCCGACGAAGGTCCGAAGCTCCGAGAATCCCAAGAAACTTACCACTTCCCGGTCGAAGCGCTACCCGAGTAAAGTCTCGTTTTCATCAAATCATCACACTTTCCAGGTGAGTTCATACCCCTACATTTTCACGTCTTTTTCATGTTTTAGGAGGGTAAATACAAGTGAAACACGAGAAAAACTTAGGTTCAAATACGCACCGTTATATATGGTTTCGAATATTTTACTTACATCCTACTTATAAATGTTAAACAACGTGAATACCCAAGTTACACCTTACATGAAAAGTTGGTATTACGTCAAGTTTTTACCACCAAATGGAACACACTTTTGAAAAACTATAATAGGTATAGTTTACGAAATATTCATGACAACTTTACATAAACACGATAAAAAGGAAATACTTTTATTTACAAGTAATGTGGACTTTTCATTCCGTAAATCTATAGATACTAAGTTTTGTGAGACATCCGGTTTCACCGTACTCTCAAGTACACATTTCAAGTCCTGTATTATACACCATAATCTCTTGTAGGGAGAGCGTGATACTTTTGTATAGATCTATACGGGATTGACAATCCCGCACCTAAAATGTTAGCTACAGTTAGACCGGCAGGTCTGGGGTGACAAACGTCATAACACTGTAACGCCTGAAGAACGTTGTTACAGGCAGTCTGGGTCAATAGCATGGTTATAAATCTCACATGGAAGATTACAAATATTTTGATTTACGAGACTCTTAAATGCATTCAGTGTTACATTATATATGTATAAATCCACTTTCACCATTTTAGCATGAAAAATACTATTGCATTCCAGCCTTTGGTACTTGTTCAAACTATCACACTTACATAGAAGATATTGGATTTTCTGGAAAACACGTTCAGTTATTTTACCTAAAGACATACAAATTTTAGTACAAAAACGCTTATGAACTCACCAACTTAATTGTTGACACTTTTTCAAAACTACTTGTATTTCTCAGGGAATCAGTAATACAGGTAACCATCAGCTTTTGGAGAAGGAACGCTAAGGCGTCTGTTATCAAAACATTTTAAATCATCATATTTGTAATATTCTTTTGAAACATGTATTACATGCAACGATGTAACTTTTATTATATTTATGATGGTTGGGTTACTTTCTTTACAAATATTCAATTGTTATAATACTACGTGAAGTCATCCACCCCCGAATGTTTCTGTCATTCTGGTTTGGGGGTGTGACAGATTGGTATCAGAGCATTGTTTATAGTGAACTAAGTATATCCAACCACATAAGATATACAAACTATAAATGCAAAGGGACTAAAACCCTCTGACAAAACGTTTTCATAAACAATACTTTTAATAAATTAAAATGATATATATTTTTTTATATAAAAGTATAAGTACACGCATGCATCGGTCTCGTATCATAACTAAAATTTTACAAATGTATTAAGGCAAGTTGCGATACTACGATTAGGCCCCGGGGTATGTAAGCAGATTGAGAATAAATATAGCCTGATCAACTATATTTATCCTGGATGTGACCAACGTATGTCGAGGAATGGTGGTAGTGAGCAACAAGTCGAAAACTTACCAAACGAAATACTAGAATCAAACTTACAAATTTGAAATACTATAGGAGTATTTTATAAAACCATAAGAACTATAATAATCGTGCGAACCTCGATATTTACTTAAAATTAGGAATCGTCAAATAAATAAAAATTTTATTTATCAAAAGTTACCTTTTACTCCCAAATTTTTATATAATTCTCTTGCCTCTATTTCTCGACTAGACAAAATGGCAGGATTTCACATTCCCGGGGATCCCTACTACCCTAACCAGGGTAATGGAGGCTAGATTGAGGAGGACCCAGAGGAAGATCCCGAAGAGATCCCCGAGGAAGAGCCAGAAGAGGATTCCGAAGAGGATCCCGAGGAAGACCTAGATGAAGAGTCAGAAGAGGAAGGAGATGGTGGGAGCACTGACTCGGAACCCGAGATAGTAGATTTACCTCGAGGTTCTGGCAGTCACTACAAAAATCTCTAGGAATGAGGTTGGATATGAGTACCGCCTACCACCCACAGACCGACGGTCAGAGTGAGAGAACCATTCAAACCTTGGAAGATATGCTAAGAGCTTGTGTGATCGATTTTGGTAAAGCTTGGGATACCCATTTACCATTGGTTGAGTTCTCGTACAACAATAGCTATCACACTAGCATCAAGGTTGCTCTATTTGAAGCCCTCTACGGCCGTAAGTGCAGATCACCCCTGTGCTGGGCTGAAGTGGGTGACACGCAACTAGCAAAAGGTCAAGTACCCGACAGCACTCTCACTGGCCCGGAAATCATAAGGGAAACTACCGAGAAGATTGTCCAAATCCGAGAACGACTGAAGGCTTCAAGAGACAGACAAAAGAGTTATGCGGATAAAAGACGGAAACCCTTGGAATTCCAGGTTGGGGACCGGGTACTATTGAAAGTCTCACCCTGGAAGGGTTTAATATGTTTCGGAAAGCGTGGGAAACTAAACCCAAGGCATATCAGACCATTCGAGATCCTTGCCAGGATCGGCCCGGTGGCATACAAACTACGATTACCGCTGGAACTCAATAACATACACCCTACCTTTCACGTGTCGAACCTAAAGAAATGTTTGTCCGATGAGATTCTCGTCATCCCTCTGGACGAAATTGAAATCAACAAGAGTCTCCACTTCGTAGAAGAGCCAGTAGAGATCATGGATCGGGAAATTAAAAGAACTAAACAAAGCCGCATACCCATTGTGAAGGTCCGTTGGAATGCCAAGCGAGGACCTGAATACACCTGGGAACGCGAGGATCAGATGAAACAAAAGTACCCACATCTTTTTCCTAGTCCATAAACTCTATCTTAGATTAAATTTCGGGACGAAATTCCCTCTAACAGGGGGATGATGTGACAACCCGATATTTCGAGTCAATGTAATGTTCAAAAAGTCAAATATTATAAACTATATTTGATGTAATAAAATAATTTCAAAAATGAAGTGTTCTAAAGTCTCAATTGGGATACATAAAATATTAAATATTGTGTCAAGGTTCTCAGAAATATAAAGAACACTCAAATCCGAGTTATAACGAAGAAGTTATGACCAATCGAAAATCCGCGACACAACCAGTAAAACACTGTTAAGCGTAAAAAGTGAAATTTCAATAAAATACTTTTTAGCCTTAGGTATCTAAACGAAAGTCGTAGATTAGGTTAAACCGTGAGCATACATAAAAAAGAACGCCCAAATCTGATTTCGTGTCAGGAAGTTATGATTTTTCTAAGTTTCGGAACAATAGTAGACAGCTAAAAACTCGAAATAGAGATCAAGCGACTTTTAGCCAACACGACCTAAACGAGTATCGAATATCTTGTCAATGGTAATACAACGGTAAAAAGACAGACGAAAACGTACGTCGGATGAAGAAGTTATGGATTTTTAACGGACTTTTCCAGTCCCGGCCTGTTAAAAATATATTATTAAAAATAAAGTCAAAATTTGCCGATGAAGTCTAAACGAGAGTTGTAGAGTATATTCTCACCTTCGCGTGCATATAAAGAACGTCGAAAACGGAGCTCGTACGCGAAAGTTACGGATTTTACAAGTTTTGGGCACACACTTCGAGGCGGGTCCGAAGGGAACGCCCTGCGTTCCGAGGGAACGCGTCGCGTTCGTGCTCGCAAACCTTACTCTTCGCCGTCCCATCCGAGGTTCATAAGTGATGACGTAATTCAGCTTCGGAACGCGCGGCGTTCAGGGGAACGCCCTGCGTAGGGGGAACGCCATGCGTACCCAGCAGGAACGCCCCGCGTTCGCACCATGACCAGCCCCTATAAATAAGATGCAAGGGTTCCGACTTCCCTTGCTCATTTCCCTCTTCTCTCTCACTTCTACTCTATGTTTAGCATCCCGAGACGACCCCGACACCCCGGTTACATATCCAAGTTCCGACGAAGGTCCGAAGCTCCGAGAATCCCAAGAAACTTACCACTTCCCGGTCGAAGCGCTACCCGAGTAAAGTCTCGTTTTCATCAAATCATCACACTACCCCTACATTTTCACGTCTTTTTCATGTTTTAGGGGGGGGGGGGAATACAAGTGAAACACGAGAAAAACTTACGTTCAAATACGCACCGTTATATATGGTTTCGAATATTTTACTTACATCCTGCTTATAAATGTTAAACAACGTTAATACCCAAGTTACACCTTACATGCAAAGTTGGTATTACGTCAAGTTTTTACCACCAAATGGAACACACTTTTGAAAAACTATAATAGGTATAGTTTACGAAATATTCATGACAACTTTACATAAACATGATAAAAAGGAAATACTTTTATTTACAAGTAATGTGGACTTTTCATTCCGTAAATCTATTGATACTAAGTTTTGTGAGACATTCGGCTTCCCCGTACTCTCGAGTACGCATTTCAAGTCCTGTATTATAAACCATAATCTCTTGTAGGGAGAGCGTGATACTTTTGTATAGATCTATACGGGATTGACAATCTCGCACCTAAACTGTTAGCTACAGTTAGACCGGCAGGTCTGGGGTGACAAACGTCATAACACTGCAACGCCTGAAGAACGTTGTTACAGGCAGTCTGGGTCAATAGCATGGTTATAAATCTCACATGGAAGATTACAAATATTTTGATTTACGAGACTCTTAAATGCATTCAGTGTTACATTATATATGTATAAATCCACTTTCATCATTTTAGCATGAAAGATACTATTGCATTACAGCCTTTGGTACTTGTTCAAACTATCACACTTACATAGAAGATATTGGATTTTCTGGAAAACACGTTCAGTTATTTTACCTAAAGACATACAAATTTTAGTACAAAAACGCTTATGAACTCACCAACTTAATTGTTGACACTTTTTCAAAACTACTTGTCTTTCTCAGGTAGCACTTCGACCAGGAAGTGGTAAGTTTCTCGGGATTCTCGGAGCTTCGGACCTTCGTCAGAACTTGGATACGTAACCGGGGTGTCGGGGTCGTCTCGGGGTGCTAATCGAAGAGTAGAAGTGAGAGAGAAGAGAGAATTGAGCAAGGGAAGTTGGAACCCTCGCATCTTATTTATAGGGTGAACTTTCGGGACTCACGTCGTGAGCATGGGATGGCTCACGTTGTGAGTTTGGCCCGTAGCCGCGACGCCTGGTCATCTAGCTCTGGCAGACATCAGTCATAGACTCACGTCGTGAGTCTTCGGATAAGGTTGGTGTGCATGCCCCGAACTTCAAAAATTCATATCTCTCGCATACGAGCTCCGATTTTGACGTTCTTTATATCCATGCGTAGGTGAGATTATGCTCTACAACTTTCATTTAGACTCCGTCGGCTAATTTTGATTTAAGTTTTTTATTATATTTTTAGTAGGCCGGGACAAGAAAAATCCATTAAAAAAATGATATCTTCTACATCTGACGTCCGTTTTCGTCTGTCTTTTTACCGTTGTACTAATATCATTGAGATATTCAATTCTCGTTTAGGTTACGTCAGCTAAAAATCGCTCGATCTCTATTTCGAGTTTTTAGTTGTCTACTGCTATATCCGAAACTTAGAAAAATCATAATTTCCTCATACGAAGTCTGATTTGGGCGTTCTTTTTTTGCACGTTTATGGTTTAACATAATCTACGACTTTTGTTTAGATACCTAAGGCTAAAAAGTATTTTATTGAAATTTCACTTTTTACACTTGACAACGTTTCACCGGTTTTGTCGTGAATCTTTGATTAGTCATAACTTCTTCGTTATAAGTCGGATTTGCGTGTTCTTTATATTTCTGTAAACCTTGAGATGATATATAACAATTTATGTATCCCAATTGAGACTTTTGAACAATTCGTTTTTGACGCTATTTTTATTAATTTCCAAATAGATTATAATATTTGACTTTTTAAACATTACATTGACTTGAAATATCGGGTTGTCACATCATCCCCCCGTTAGAGGGAATTTCGTCCCGAAATTTAGTCTAAGACAGAGTTTATGGACTAGGAAAAAGATGCGGGTACTTTTGTTTCATCTGATCCTCGCGCTCCCAGGTGTATTCAGGTCCTCGCTTGGCATTCCAACGGACCATCACAATGGGTATGCGACTTTGTTTAGTTCTTTTAATTTCCCGATCCATGATTTCTACTGGCTCTTATATGAAGTGGAGACTCTCGTTGATTTCAATTTCGTCCAGAGGGATGACGAGGGTCTCACCGGACTAGCACTTCTTTAGGTTCGACACGTGAAAGGTAGGGTGTACGTTATTGAGTTCCTGTGGTAATCGAAGTTTGTATGCCACCGGGCCGATCCTGGCAAGGATCTCGAAGGGTCCGATATACCTTGGGTTTAGTTTCCCCCGTTTTCCAAAACGTATTAATCTCTTCCAGGGTGAGACCTTCAATAGCACCCGGTCTCCAACCTGAAATTCCAAGGGTTTCCGTCTCTTATCCGCATAACTCTTTTGTCTGTCTCTTGAAGCTTTTAGTCGTTCTCGGATTTGGACGATCTTCTCGGTAGTTTCCCTTATGATTTCCGGGCCATTGAGAGTGCTGTCGGGTACTTGACCTCTAGCTAGTTGCGTGTCACCCACTTCCGCCCAACACAGAGGTGATCTGCACTTGCGGCCATAGAGGGCTTCGAATGGGGCAACTTTGATGCTAGTGTGATAGCTATTGTTGTACAAGAACTCGACGAATGGTAAATGGGTATCCCAAGCCTTACCAAAATCGATCACACAAGCTCTTAGCATATCTTTTAAGGTTTGAATGGTTCTCTCGCTCTGGCCGTCGGTTTGTGGGTGGTAGGCGGTACTCATGTCTAGCCTCGTTCCTAGAGATTTTTGTAGTGACTGCCAGAACCTCAAGTTGAATCTACTATATCGGTCGGAGATAGTGGATATTGGTACACCATGCAGTTGTACAATCTCCCTGATGTATGTTCCAGTTAGTTTCTCCAGCTTGTCTATTTCCTTTTTTGGTAGGAAGTGCGCGGATTTGGTTAACCTGTCGACGATCACCCAGATGGTGTCAAGCCCACCCGCTGTCTTGGGTAACTTGGTTACAAAATCCATGGTTATCCGCTCCCACTTCCACCCGAGTACTTCAGGTCGTTGCAATAATCCCGAGGGCTTTTGGTACTCTATCTTGACTTTGGCGCATGACAGACATTTGCCTACATAGGTAGCGATTTCAGCTTTCATGTTTGGCCAGCAATACATTTTCTTGAGGTCTAGGTACATTTTGTCTGAACCGGGATGTACGGAGTATCGAGTCTTATGAGCCTCATTCATGATAACATCTCTGAATCCGCCAAACTTCGGCGTCCAGATCCGATTCATGAAGTAACGAACTCCGTCATCCTTGACTTCAAGATTCTTATCCATTCCTCTTAAGGCTTCACTCGCCATATTTTCGGGTTTCAAGGCTTCTATTTGAGCTTTCTTGATTTGTGTGGACAGGTGTGAATGGATTGTCATGGTTAAGGATTTCACTCGGCGGCCCGAGTATTCCTTTCGGCTGAGGGCATCAGCTACTACATTAGCTTTTCCGGGATGATAACGAATTTCGCATTCGTAATTGTTTAGTAGTTCTACCCATCGTCTTTGCCTCATGTTGAGTTCCTTTTGATTGAGGATGTGCTGAAGACTCTTATGATCGGTGAATATTGTACATTTCGTGCCGTAGAGATAGTGTCTCCAGATTTTTAGAGCGAAAACGACTTCTCCTAGTTCGAGATCGTGTGTCTTGAGTTGTCTCGAGGCGTGTGCGATGACCTTCCCTCGTTGCATTAGGACACATCCAAGTCCCTGGTTTGACGCATCACAGTAGACCACAAAGTCTTATGTTCCTTCTGGTAAGGATAATATAGGTGCGCTGCACAGGGCTCGCTTCAGTGTTTGGAACGCAGCATCTTGTTTTTCTCCCCAGCTGAAGGTTACACCTTTCTGAGTTAGGGTGGTAAGTGGCTTAGCAATCTTCGAGAAGTTTTATATGAACCTTCGGTAATACCCAGCGAGGCCCAAGAATTGTCGGATTTCTGTTGGAGTCCTTGGAGTTGACCAGTTTTCGATTGCCTTGATTTTGGAAGGGTCCACGTGTATCCCTTCCTTGCTGACCACATGACCTAGGAAATCTACTCTCCGAATCCAAAATTCGCACTTTGAGAATTTTGTCTATAGCTTCTCTGCCCGTAATGTTTCCAAGACCTGTCGGAGGTGTTGGCTATGTTCCTCTTTACTCCTTGAATAGATGAGTATATCGTCTATGAACACGATCACAAATTTGTCCAGGAAAGGACGACATACTCGGTTCATCAAGTCCATGAACACCGCCGGTGCATTAGTCAATCCGAAGGGCATTACTACAAACTCGTAGTGACCATAGCGAGTTCGGAATGCCGTCTTGGGAATGTCTCCTTCCAGAACTCGCAGCTGGTGATACCCAGATCTTAAATCGATCTTGGAGAAGTAGCTCGCTCCTTGTAGTTGGTCGAACAGATCGTCTATGCGTGGTAAGGGATATCGGTTCTTGATCATGAGCTTGTTCAGTTCCCGGTAATCGATGCATATGCGAAATGATCCATCCTTCTTCTTTACGAACAGAACCGGTGCTCCCCAAGGTGAGAAGCTCGGTCTGATGAATCCTTTGCTTAGAAGCTCGTTCAGCTGGCTGGATAATTCCTGCATCTCTGCCGGTGCTAGACGGTACGGCGATTTTGCTACTGGGGTAGCTCCGGAAATCAAGTCGATTCTGAACTCGACTTGACGTTCTGGTGGAACTGCTGGAAGATCTTCAGGGAAAATGTCGGGGAAGTTGCAGACTTCCGGAATGTCTTTAATGTCTTTCGTTTCTCGTTTCTTATCTACCACGTGGGCTAGGAAGGCATGATATTCTTTGCGCAGATATTTTTGGGCTTTGACGCAAGAGATGATTTGTAAATTGGTATCGGGTTTGTCACCATAAACGACAAGAGTTTCGCCACTTGGCAGATTTAGGCGAACAACCCTTTCGTGACACAGAATATCGGCATGGTGAAGGCTTAACCAGTCCATACCGATGATGACATCAAAGCTTCTTATAGTGATCGGCATTAGATCGATTTGGAAAAAGTTTTTATTTAGAGCTAGGGTACAACCTACATACAAATCGTTTGTGCTTTCTGTTTTACCATTAGCCATTTCTACTGTAAATATCTTATTGAGTGTTTGGGGTTTTTGATTAAGTAAGTGTTTGAATCTATTACTCACGAAACTTCTCTCCGCACCACAGTCAAAGAGTATGCATGCATAAATGTCGTTGAGGAGAAACGTACCCGTAACCACTGTGGGATAGGCCATTGCCTCGTTCTGCCCTATCGACAGCACTCTTCCTACACCGCCAGCATTCTTTGCTTTAGGGCAATCCCTCTTGTAGTGCCCAGTTTCCCCACACCCATAACATGCCTGGCTCACTCCAATACCAGGAACTTGGGTGATTGGTCGCGCCAGTGCCTTACAAAAACGGGCAGTGTGTCCTTTCCTGTCGCAGTTTTTACTGTGCATCTCCAGGCAATTTCCGTGGTGATGGTAATTGCATTTGTTGCACTTTGGTAATTTCCCAGCATATTGCTTTACTAGCGTAGAGGAAACAGGGACAGCAGTGGGGGCAGTAGCGGCATGGACCGCCACTATCTGTTGTTTCTTTGAAGGTCCTTGCGAAGATTGACCTTTCCTCTTGTTCCAAAGCTCCTTCTTGTTGTTGTTGTTGGCATTGCTGTTATTGTTGTTGCTTCCTCTGGTTGGTTCTGGGACGACGGTCATGACATCTTGGCAGACTCCATGATCAACGAGGGATTGTGCCAGTTCTTTAGCACTGTCGAACGTCGTGGGTTTGGAAGCTAGCACACTTCCTCGAAGTTAGGGCGACAGTCCCCAGATATATCTTTCCACCTTCTTACTTTCTAGGTCCATCATTCCTGGGAAAAGTATCGTCAAGTCACTGAACCTATTCGTATAGGTTGTGATGTACGAGCCCACCATAGTGAGGCCCCAAAGCTCCTGTTCAAGCTTCTGAATCTCGCCCCTTGGGCAGTACTCTCGCAGTAGCATTTGCTTCAAGTTCTCCCAACCCATGGAGTTTGCCACCACCAGAGTTAGTGACTTGACGTGGCCATTCCACCATGTTAGGGCTCGTTCAGAGAAAGTACAGGCAGCAAATTTTACTTTGCTTTCTTCGGGGCATGAGCAAATCTCGAATACAGCTTCTGTTTTCTCTATCCATTGGGATAGAGCCATTACTCCCCCGGTTCCATTAAAGGGGATGAGTTTGCTGTTGGTGAAGTCCTTGCAAGTACATTCCCCAGAACGTCCCTGGTTTTGGCCATTAGTAGAGCTATTTATCCCTCCTCCTGATCCGTTGTTACTCATTTGTGCCATTGCTGCGGTTACGGCAGCTGTTACAGCAGCCTGAAAAGTAGCAGCGTCCATCGATGGAGGTAGTGGTGGAGGTGGTGTTGGTGTTCCTGTAGTATTGAAGCGTCGAGGATTCCTTCTTGGTGGCATGATTCTGCCATAAGTTAAGAGACGAATTCTGGACAAGTCTTCAGAAATGATTATGGAAAGTCTTAGTATTATATGTTTTTTTTTGCGATCTGAACATTATCGAATTTTGTAAGTTGATGGAAACTCACAATAATAAGTGTATGATTTCCTTAATATTTTAATAATTTAATGGAATGCTCAAAGAAATAATAAATGCGTGTCATTCTCATTGATATTAATATTAGATACAACGATCAGGAAAATTTGACCTTACATAGGTCTAGGGTACATCAATGAAAGCGGGAAAATTTGACAGCATTTAGACCCCCGAATTGTGCATTCACAATCCGTTGGGTTTACATTTATAAAAGAAAAAGTAGCACCAACGCTTTGTCGATAAGTATGTACATAGTGCCATAAGTACGCGCTTTACTCCGAGTGGGTGGTACGCTGCGGACCATAGTATTTGGTTGTGGAAGTCTGAGCTCGGGCTACTTGACGTTCGGCCTCGATGATGCGCCTCTCCATTGCGGCTTGGCTTTTACGGAACTCCCTTACTTCGGCTCTAGCAGCAGTAATGTCCTTCTAAAGGGAAAAGGTGTGCTCTATTGTTCGCTCATGTTCTTCGTCCAGACGACGAAGACGTACAGCAGTGACCGCAGCGGTGGCCCCAATGTCCAAGAGTTGGCTGGCATTCACTCTTGTCTGCTCGCCTTGGTTGGCAATGTGACGAACCATGACAGGGAGTGCCCTGTCAGCCGAACCCCCGTTGCTGAGGTTATAAAAGCCTCGTCCCATGCTGTAAGGTGGTTGTTGCCCTTGTTCCTTGCTCCATCGTTTCAGGTCCACAGCCCAGCGCGGCGCCGGGCCCTGAAAGTTCTGTCGGGGAATTGCTGCTTCTCGGGGAGGATTGTAGACCTCCGGTTCTGAGTCAGTGCTCCCACCATCTGCTTCCTCTTCTGAATCCTCGTCTGGGTCTTCCTCGGGATCCTCTTCGGAATCCTCTTCTGGTTCTTCCTCAGGTTCCTCTTCGGAATCCTCTTCTGGATCTTCCTCGGGAATTTCTTCGGGATCTTCTTCTGGGTCTTCCACGATCCAGCCTCCATTGCCCTGGTTAGGGTAGTAGGGATCCCCGGGAATGTGAAATCCTACCATTTCGCCTGGTCGAGAATAGAGGAAGAGGATTATATAAAACTTGGGAGTAAGAAGGGTAATTTTTCTGATAAGTAAAATTTCTTTTCTTTGACGATCTCTATTTCTAACTAAATATCGAGGTTCGCAAGATTATTACAGTTCTTATAGTACCATAAAATACTCCTATAGTATTTTAAATTTGTAAGTTTGATTTTAGTATTTTATTTGGTAAGTTTTTGACTTGTTGCTCACTACGACCATTCCCCGGCATACATTGGTCATATCTCGGATACATATAGTTGATCAGGCTATATTTATTCTCGATCTTGATTACATACCTCGAGGCCTAATCGTAGCGTCTCAACTTGTCTTAATACTTTTGTAAAATTTTGGCTATGATACTAGACCGATGCATGCATGTACTTATACTTTTATAAAACTAGCATTTTTTTATTTTCTTAAAAGTATACTTTGTGAAAACGTTTTGTCAGAGGTTTTTAGTCCCTTTGCATTTATAGTTTGTATATCTTATGTGGTTCGATATACTTAGTTCACTATAAACAATGCTCTGATACCAATCTGTCACACCCCCAAACTAGAATGGCAGAAACATTCGGGGGCGGATGACTTCACGTAGTATCATAACAGTTGAATATTCGTAAAGAAAGTAAACACAACCATCATAAATATAATTTTAAAAGTTACATTGTTGCATGTGATACATGTTTCAAAAGAATATTACAAATATGATGATTTAAAATGTTTTGATAACTGACGTCTTAGTGTTCCTTCTTCAACATTACTGATTCCCTGATAAATACAAGTAGTTTTGAAAAAAAGCGTCAACAATTAAGTTGGTGAGTTCGTAAGAGTTTTTGTACTAAAATTTGTATGTCCTTTGGTAAAAATGACTGAGCGTGTTTCCAGAAAATCCAATATTTTCAATGTATGTGTGGTAGTATGAAAAAGTTCCAAAGACTGGAATGCAATAGTATCTTTCATGCTAAAAAGGTGAAAGTGGATTTATACATATATATTGTAATTACTGAATGCATTTAATAGTCTCGTAAATCGAGGATATTTTGATACACCATGTGAGTTTTATAACCATGCTATTGACCCAGACTGCCTGTAACAACGTTCTTCAGGCGTTGCAGTGTTATGACATTTGTCACCCCAGACTTGCCGGTCTAATTGTAGCTAACAGTTTATGTGCGGGATTGTCAATCCCGTATAGATCTATACACAAGTATCACGCTCTCCCTCCAAGAGATTATGGTTTATAATACAGGACTTGAAATGCGTACTTGAGAGTACGTTGAAGATGAATGCCTCACAAAACTTAGTATCAAAAGATTTACGGAATTAAAAGTCTACATTTCTCGTAGATGAAAGTATTTCCTTTATACAGTGTTTATGTAAAGATACTATGAATAATTCGTAAACTATACCCATTATAGTTATTCGAAAGTGTGTTTCATTTGGTGATAAAAACTCGATGTAATATCAACTTTGCATGTAAAGTGTAACGTTGGTATTAATGTAGTTTAACATTTATGAACAAAACGTAGGTAAATTATTCGAAACCATATGTAACAATGTGTATTTTAACATAAGTTTTCCTCGTGTTTCACTTGTATTCCCCCCCCCCCCCCCCTAAAACATGTAAAAGACGAGAAAATGTAGGGGTATGAACTCACCTAGAAAGTGTGCTGATTTGAAGAAAACAAGACTTTACTCGGGTAGCACTTCGACCAGGAAGTGGTAAGTTTCTCGGGATTCTCAGAGCTTCGGACCTTCGTCGGAACTTGGATACGTAACCGGGGTGTCGGGGTCGTCTCGGGGTGCTAACCGAAGAGTAGAAGTGAGAGAGAAGAGGGAATTGAGCAAGGGAAGTTGGAACCCTCGCATCTTATTTATAGGGTGAACTTTCGGGACTCACGTCGTGAGCATGGGATGGCTCACGTCATGAGTTTGGCCCGTAGACGCGACGACTGGTCTTCTAGACTCACTTCGTGAGTCTCTTGCTCACGTCGTGAGTCTTCGGATAAGGTTGGTGTGCGTGCCCCGAACTTCAGAAATTCATATCTCTCACATACGAGCTCCGATTCCGACGTTCTTTATATCCACGCGTAGGTGAGATTATGCTCTACAACTTTCGTTTAGACTCCGTCGGCTAATTTTGAATTAAGTTTTTTATTATATTTTTAGTAGGCCGGGACAAGAAAAATCCATTAAAAATCATATCTTCTACATCTGACGTCCGTTTTCGTCTGTCTTTTTACCGTTGTACTACTATCGTTGAGATCTTCAATTCTCGTTTAGGTTGCGTCGGCTAAAAATCGCTCGATCTCTATTTCGAGTTTTTAGCTGTCTACTGCTATATCCGAAACTTAGAAAAATCATAACTTCCTCATACGAAGTCAGATTTAGGCGTTCTTTTTATGCACGTTTATGGTTTAACATAATCTACGACTTTCGTTTAGATACCTAAGGCTAAAAAGTATTTTATTGAAATTTCACTTTTTACACTTGACAGCGTTTCACCGGTTTTGTCGTGAATCTTTGATTAGTCATAACTTCTTCCTTATAACTCGATTTGTGTGTTCTTTATATTTCTGTAAACCTTGATATGATATCTAACAATTTATGTATCCCAATTGAGACTTTTGAACAATTCATTTTTGACGCTATTTTTATTGATTTCAAAATAGATTATAATATTTGACTTTTTGAACATTACATTGACTTGAAATATCGGGTTGTCACAGAAGCACCATTCCTGGAGAAGAAGCACCATTCCTTGCACAAGAAGCGCCATTCTCATGTTGATGCGCCATCTTGTTGCAAGTTTGCACCACTTGTGTTCCTTGATGAACCGTATGCTATGAAGTCCTCTATGATGCTCAAGATTGTCCAAGGATTCCATGAAGTTGAAGATGGTTAAGGAAAACACCTTGATTCTCCACCATGATGGATGAAGCGCCACTAGTGTTGATAATGCGCGACCTATACATCATGATGCACCAATATGGCTCGTGATTCTCCATCATGTGCGTTGTTGATGCTCATTAGTTGTATGACCTGGATGAATGTTCTAGAAGATGTTGCATGGCGGATTGTGACAGGTTGACACCATTCATCGGCCAATGGGCTTGGCCCATTATGGTTTTAGGTCTGATCCCTCAAGTATAAATAGGGATGCATTCTAAGTCATTTGAAGTGTCTTATTTTTTGTATCCTTAGTGATTAGGACGAATCTCTGCCGGTTATACATATAATCTCTGTTTGAAAACTCTGTGAATAAAGAATACTCCCCTCCTGCCTGTAGACGTAGGTTACCTTCACCAAACCACGTAAATGTTGTGTATTTGTTTGCTTTTGCTTTTGTGTGTTATCCGCATTACTTCCTAACAAGGGTCATCGGAACTTGGCAAGTGGCATCAGATTTGTTCTGAGTCTTGACAAGTATCGCCTGTTTCCCTAACAGAAGTTGTTCATAATCGTTTAGCTCTTCATCTATCAAACAATCATGTACATGTTCATAAGAGTCTATTTCAATAAAAAAAATTATTTCTAATGCTTCAATCTTAAAGACAAAATCTATAAATGAGTTCTTCTTATTCTTCATCTCTTTTCTTGTCTCAAGATTTACGTTCTTGACTTCCCATTGTTTTGGATTTTTTTCAAAAAGATTAGTTAAATTATAGTTAGAGATTTTTCCAATTGTTTTAGCAAAATGATAGCAGTGTTCTAATGATGATAAAGAGAACCAATAACCTTCGGGACTATTACAAATATGTCTTCTTTATTCCAAGTTTCTTCATATCATTTAGTAGTGTTGAAATGCATGTGAGTATCCATAAGAGTTTCATTATCACTTGCTATGGAGGACAAATACTTCTTGTTAGCATCACCTTTGTTGTTAACTAACTTCTTTTGGCCTTATAAGCTTGGTTAAAACTTCCATTATATCTTATCAAAGCTACAATTCATATTAATATGGTATATGTCATATGGAAATGTATTTTAATATAGTGGAATTAGCATGTATGTGAAGACCTATTGATCGTTTATCCTCTTCTATCCATTGATAAAAAATATTTGAATATGTATGTATTTCTGAGATGTTTTTTTTAGAAAGGAGGCACTTCCTCTATTTTGTAAACATTAGGCAGGAGGGAGTGGTGCCACACTCCCTCATATTTCCACACTCCAATACTACACACAAGAAATGATATACCATGAAAAGAGGAAAGCGAAAGAAAAGAGAGGTAGAGAAAGGGCGGAAGAGTGAGAGAGGGAGGAGCACTCCCTCATTTTGCAGCACAACCCAAAGCACATAGGAAGGGCAGTATCCCCTATGGTGAAACATGCCACATAGACTCTCACTACACTCCACTCCCTCCACTCTTAGGGTTTTGGTTCTCCGTTGGGCTAAAAGATATGTTCTTATATATATATATATATATATATATATATATATATATATATATATATATATATATATATATATATATATATATATATATATATATATATAGTTTCCTTTGAAAATCCAAAAAATAGACATCTTGAGATTCAACCACAGTCACATGTTTCTCATTTGTCGCTCTAGCACTTCGGCGTACCGGCAAAACGAGAGGGTTATAATCACAAATGATTATTTAGAGTTGTTCGTTCCTTTTTCCCTTGCCACCTTCCCCACCACCACACCCGCCACTGCCACTGCCACCACCACTACCACCAACCGACCCCACCACTGCTACCTCCATCAATTATATAACTGCCACCTCTACCAACACCACATCCTCTGCCACCAACCACCATCATCTTATATGATTACTCAATCTGTGAATAGACGTATATGTATAATTATTTATGATTAGGCGTATATGTATAAACATGTATAATCATACAACATTATACCTCTCTGCCATATAATCATTTATGATTAGGCATACCCTATTATTGCCGGTACGCTGGAGCGTTAGACCGACAAATGAAAAATATGTGGCTGAGGTAGAATCTCAAGATCTATATATTTTTTAAACATTAAGTGATATGTCCCATATATATATATATATATATATATATATATATATATATATATATATATATATATATATATATATATATATATATATAGTACCTGAAACAGCGAAGTATGTCTAATCATAAATGATTATATGGCAAAGAGGTATACTTATATAGGATTATACATATGTATACGTATATGCCTAATCATAAATGATTATGCATATATGTTTATTCACAGATTGAGGAATCATATATGATTATAACGGTTGGTGGCAGAATAGGTGGTGGTGGCAGAGATGGTGGTGGTATAAGTGACGGAGGTGGAAATGGTGGGTCGGTGATGGTAGTGGTGGTGACGATGGCAGTTGTTGTGGTAGGGAAGGTAGCGGAGGTGAAAGGAACGGGCGACGCTACATAATCATTTATGATTATAACTGACCTGACACGCCGGTACGCCGGAGGGTTAGAGCGACAGATGTAAATTATGTGGTTGAGGTTAAATCTTAATATCTCTATTTTATTTTGAATCTTAACAGAACCAACCCCCCTCTCTCTCTCTGTATATATATATATATATATATATATATATATATATATATATATATATATATATATATATATATATATATATATATATATATATATATATAAAGAGAGAGAGAGAGAGAGAGAGGTAGGTTCCGTTGAGATTAAAAAAAAGATCTTGAGATTCAACCTCAACTACATATTTCACATCTGTCGTTCTAACCCTCCAGCGTACCGGCGCGGCAGACCTATTATAATAATAAACGATAATATAGCGCCGCCCGTTCCTTTCTCCTCCATCATCATCCCGACCACCACAACCGCCACCGCCACCACCACTACCACCACCTCTGACACCAACCGACCCCACCACTGTCACCTCCATCACTTATACCACTACCACCTCTTCTACCACCAGCTGTCATAATCATATATGATTAATCAATCTGTGAACATACATATATGTATAATCATTTATGATTAGGCATATATGTATAAACATCTATAATCATATATGATTATACCTCTCTTCCATATAATCATTTATAATTAGTCATACATCGTTGCTGCCGGTACGCTGGAGCGTTACAACGGCAAATGAGAAATACGTGGCTGAGATTGAATCTCCAGATCTCTATTTTTTTTCTAACAATCTAAAAATTACATTTGAATATTTATAGTGTAATATAGTTCGTTGGTATTCTTAGTTAACAAGTTTTTTGATCTAATTTATTTTTCCGTTACATTGATGGTGTGTTCGAGTCGGGACCATACACATTTTCATATAAAAATCCCAAAAATTAATTCATATATAATCCACTTTTATTGGTGACTTCGTTTTTTTTTTTTTTTGGGTGTTTTAGAAATTGATTAGTTAAGATGCTTATTAACTTATTATGTTTAGATGAAATAAAATAAAAAATATTTATTGACTTGAATAATTAACTTTTAAATAAATAACTTTTGATTAGTTACTTCTTTATAACTTTTTTGAAGTTGTTTATTATGACTAGCAACCAAAATCTTTTACCCTTCCATCATCCTAAATAAAACATAAATTGTAGCCTCATTTTGTTTTCTTAAAATACTATCACGCATACCATCCAAATAAATTCTAGGAAGATAAGTAGCAGCTTTGTATCGTTTATATTTTGTTAAGGGTTAATAATATAAAATAACAACTAATAATATAGAATTTGATATATAACTTAACTTTAATTGTATTCAATATAACTTTAAATTTTTAATATTATTTTTTGTTCTTATTACATCATTATTGTACATTTCAATCGGATATATAATCCGACTCTATAATCGATACAATTTCAACTCCATATATACCATATGAACAAATTCTGCCATAATGAACGGACGATACTTAAACTTCAATATTAGTACTTTAACATATTAAATCCACCCAATGGTGTCATTAGAATATAAAAAAAGACCCGTAAGAAATAACTAGGTTGTTAGAATGTAAAAAAAAAGGACCTATTAGATATAACTAGGGTGATAGTAAACCCGTTTTGCGGTGGTCGTAATCCGTAATAGACATAATTTTTTAAACATATAGATTGTTTCAAAAAATCTGCACAGAACGTTTTTGTAAATTACATAGACAATTTTTGGAATTTATTTTTATATAGAACCAAACTTGCCAATATACAAAATTATAAAACAAATAGATCGTTTATGTATAAAAATCTATAAAATAACATTTTTCTATAAATTACAAGGACAAATTTTTAATTTAATTCTATATTGTGATCAAACCTATCAATACACAAAACTGTTGTGAGTAAAATATAATATATAAAAATGTTATTGTTAAAATATGAAATGTAAAACTGTATTATTCATTTTGCAATTCAGATTAGTTTATATAATAATCATTAGTAAATGGCTTAAAAAACAAATTATTAACATTACCTTTTTTTTTTGTAAAAGTCAACGTTTGAGGTTGTATTTTCTTTGAAAATCAATCCAATCCCACAATAAACCAATTGTCAATCTGTCCTCATCATGTATACGTATGTAGGTGAAGATTGCTCAACTTGTATACTTTTAATACTTTGAAGACAAAATTGCAAAATGGTCTTTATATATATTTTTTATTTTTTTATTATTTATTATTTTATATTATGTGGTTAAGATCTAAACTTTTGAAAAGTTGTAGAGTTAGTATTTTTCAATAAGATATGATATCGTTTTGTTGCTTTTTTGTTAACTTTCATAGCTTGACTATTAAACTTTTTAAAATGACAATTTTATCATCATCTGTAACACATGTTTTCAGGTATTTCCATTTAAACCCTTGACATTTTAAATTTTTTGCATTTAAGCCCCTTACGATGGGCGTACCAGCCTTGTACGTCGGGCGTAAGCCAGGATAAGGATCGGGGTGGTAGAGGAGTACGTTGAGCGTACATATGCGTACGCCAGACGTACTAGTGCAACTTCCAAAACCCTAAAATTTAGGGTTGTGACCCCTATTTAAGCATCTTAATCCCCTTGGACCTCCTTGTAACCAGCCTCCATTTCCTCCAAACCTTAAAATTGAAACCCTAACTCTTGTGAGTGAGATTTGAAGCTTGAGAGTGATCCTTGAGTATTCTTGATAGAGAACGAAGACCATTCTAGAGGTGGTGGTGCATTCTAGCCTTTAGATCCATAATCTCATCTCCTTGTTCACCTTTTGACGGCATAAAGTTCAAACCTTGGAGCTTGTTTTGATAGATCTAGTTTAGACTTGGATTTAAGTTCATTTTGTCCCAAAACTTTGATCTTCGTGAGTTCGGAACACTCCAGAGCATATGATTTGTCCTTTCAGACATTTTAGGGTGCTTAGAGTCATAAAAATGTTAATTTGATATTTTCCTTTCTTCTATGCATGAGTTATGGAGATTTTGGTGAAGTGAAATGTTAGGGTTTTGGGATTAAGCTCTCTTTATCCATGCAAAGGCATAAAGTCAGAGACTTTATGGTTTAGGACATCCTTTAAGGATCAAATCTGAGGTTGGAGTAAATGTCTTAATGATTAAGACATTGAAAATTGGATTTTCAGCCAAGGCCGTGTACGCTAAGTGTAATCCTGGCTATGCCCGGCGTAGCCAGTTGTGAACCCAACTCCTCCTATCCTACACTCTACGCCCAACGTAGAGAGTGTACGCCACACGTACGACCTTCGTTGACTTTCGTTGACTTTTGACCAACTGTGCATTTTTGACAATTTTTAAGGGTTTTGGATCTTAGGAGGGACAAAAATGGTATTTTGCCCAATTTACCGATTAGATTTCGCTTGGGATTAGTGAAGTATGAAAAATTACCTTAATTATTAATTAGGGTTAATTGGTGTAATTATTAGGCGGTGTCTAGTTCCGGCAGTTCGGGTGTGAGTTCTATCAGTCATCTGTGCGAGGTGAGTCTCCTCACTTATTCTTACTTGTGTGGTAGTATAGATTTATATATGTGATGACCAGTTGGGTCTATGCGCTATTAGTGCGATATGTGTTACTTTACGTGTGTTGAGACTTCGGGTAGTCTCCAGGGTTGCTGATAATCCTCAGGGCGTGTTGTTTGCCCATTGAGACTTCGGGTAGTCTCCACGGTTGCTTTATGATGTATTGTATGTGGTATTTTGGGGAACTCACTAAGCTTCATGCTTACATTTGTTGATTAAATGTGTTTCAGGTACTTATGAGGATCGCGAGAAAGTGAATGATTGATTGTACACATTCGCCTGCCGTTTATGATGCCGAATATTTTGGGACACTCTGATAATTTGATGATGATTTGTATTTGAAACTGTGATTTTCTTGTGATGGTTTTTATGAACAATGTTTTTATATGAAACTAAAAATAAAAAATTTGGTTGAAAATTTTGAACGTTACAAGTTGGTGTCAGAGCCCTGTTTTGAGGGATTTGGATGAACACTCTTGGGATTCCAAACTCAAAAAAAGGATATTAGGATTTTCATAAAAACTTTTAAAAAAGAAACAAAGAATTTCAAAGGAGAAAACCGGATGAAGAGTGTGTACAATCAGCCAGAGCTCGAGCGGTAGTTTCCAAAAATATCTCTACTTATTTTATGTGTAGTGGTAAGTTGTTATCTTATGAACTGTTAAAACTGCATGATAAGTTATAGGCTAAGGATCCTTCAGGAAGAGTGTGTTAGGGTTGCCTGATTTGTGATAGCTTTAGCCTAGGAGATTGCTTTTACAAGATTAAACCTATCCTTACTATTTGCTTACTGTATGATGCATAATTGTACATAGTTAGGATTTAATAGCCTTAGAATACCTGATTTAGCCTTTCTTCCTGTTCCTTGTTTGGTTGTGGACTTGAGGTAGAATCATTTATTCGACTGTCTATCAAGTCCTGTATTGTGTATAATTGGCATGCGTGAAGAAAATGGCGAGGATAGTGGAGATCTTTGCAAGGCAGAGTGGTGTTGGGGGAGTAGTCTAGGATGAGTGCCTAGATACTTAGTAGTGGTTCTGAGGAACTTGCAGGGTGAGTGTAGAGATACCCTTGTGGAATAGAGTTAGAACGACTTGAGGCAAATACGGATTTGTGTGGAAGGTAGTATTGGGCCCGTACTATTGAAAGCACCGGATCCGTATGCGACTCAAGAAAGAATCTTAGGGTACTAAGGAGCTTGAAAGAGTGTGTAAGTGATTGTGTATGTGCTTTATCCTGTTTTGATGGTTTTCTTGTGTGTTTTAGTATGGTGATTACCCAAGGTTCAGGTTCTAGCGACCCTGAGAGGCCGAGTGCCAGTGATGATGAGATTCGTTGGATCATTACCACCGAGGTGGCCATGGCGACAAGAGAGGTCATACCAGAGATTTTCGGGTCTATTAAGACCATGCTGATCGAGACTTTCAACGAGCGTTATGCCGCCGTCGCTGAGGCTTCTGCTACCGCAACCACCACAACTGTTGCTGCTGCGAGACTGTAGGGGGGTGATTTATTGTGGTACCAGGAGTTCAACAACACGAAGACACCAAAGTTTGACGGGACCCAGGACCCGATTGCCATGATGAGATGCATTTCTGATGTTGAGGGTTGTTTCTACACTTAATCATGTCCGAAGAATTTGAGGGTTCGCTTTGTGCTGAACCTACTTCGCTTGGGAGCGAAGGATTGGTGGAAGTTTGTAATGGATGACTATTCTCTTGCAAAGCGTTCTGCAGTGACATGAGAGAAATTTATTGAGATGTTCAGAGATGATTTTGTGTCAGTGGTTGGGAGAGAGAGGTTGGCTCATGAGTTCCTATCTCTCAAGAAAAAGACAGAGACGATGACTGAGATCACTAGGATGTTCCATGAGAGGGCCCTATTTTGCCCTGAGTACGTATCTTCAGAGCAGTCACGTGTAAGTCGGTATCTGAGAATCCTAAGGAGGTATATCCATGAGTTCACGGCGAATACTTCATATCATACATTGGTTAAGTTGCAACCAATGCCAGGAGGAGGCAGATTGAGATGGAGACTCAGGCGAGAGAGGAGAGGGAAACCGTGGGGAGAGATGGAAGGATAGTGTATTCGCAGTCAGCAACTAAGTGGTTCAAACCTGCTGACTCGAGAGCTGGAGGCCAGAAGGGCCGCACTTGCGGCAAGTGCGACAAGGGGCATGCGGGACCTTGTCGGTTAGGGACTATCTGCTACATGTATGGAAAATAGGGGAATATGGCAAAGGATTGCCCTCAAGGGATTTCGGGTTTGCTTCAATTGCAACCATATGGGTCATTTAAGGTTTGAGTGTCCTCAGCTTGCATCGAGGACAGTTCAGTCTTCTGCTCCTACTACCTTGCATATTATTGATGGTCGGCAAGGGAAGGCCGAGGCTCCGAGGGCTCGAGGGAGAGCATTTCAGCTGACGGTAGAGGAGACTCGATCAACATCGGACGTTGTACACGATATGTGTTTCTTTATTATTTATGTTGATATGTTTTATATTTTGTTATGATATTGCTCCTGTTAAGTACTTTCCTTGTAAATTATGTGTAGCGCCCGTAGATTTGGGCTAGTCAATTTAGAGATAATAAGCGTTAAAAATGATTTTTTAATAGAAGATTATTTAGGATAAATAATCTTAACCAAAGTTATATTTTTCACAAGAATTCCGTATATATAAAGAACGTTGAATCCGAATTATAACGATGAAGTTATGACCTGTTGAAGTTTTGTGATTAAACCGGTACGGCTCTGTGTATCGTAAAAAGTGAATTTTTGATAAATTCCTTTTTAGCCTAAGAGGTCTAAATGAAAGCCATAGTAGTCGTTAAACCGAGAGCGGGCATATGGATAACGTCTAAATCTGACTTCATTAGAGGAAGTTATATTTTTATAAGATTCAGCGTAGCAGTGTACAACTCAAAAATCGACTTTTAGATCGATCGATTTTTAACCGAAACAATCTAAACGATAATTGAAGATCTCGTTAAAAGGAGTTCAACGACATAAAGACAGTCAAAAACGGACGTCGGATGACAAAGTTATGAATTTTAATGGACTTTAACTGTCTAATGGTGTTAAAATATAACTTTAAAAATAAATTCAAAATTAGCCGACAGAGTCTAAACGAAAGTTGTAGATATTGTCGATAGCTACACGTGGATAAAAAGAACGTAAAAAACGAAGGTCGTATGCGAAAGTTATTGATTTTACAAGATAATTAATTTCAGATTAACACGAGTGCGAAATGTGTAGCGATCTGGCACACTGCTTCCTCCCCAAGGCTTGCGACCAGATGATGAAACGTGGCCTCCAGCAGGCCCAGTGTAAGTTGAGTATGCCCAGCGTACTGAACCACTTGCAGCCTATAAATAGAACACGATTTTCACTATTTTCTTCACACATTTTCATCCAATCTCTTCGAAAACCCTCCCAAGGTCCCAAGGCCTTTCTCTAGAACTTCCAATGTGTTAGTAGCAAACCTATGGAGAGCCAGAAAGCCTTGAGAAATAGATCTTTCAGATTGGAAGTTCTGCCCGCGCAAAGCCCGGTTTTTCGCTAAACCACCTATAAGTTGAGTTATGCTTTTTGTGCATTAAGTATAACTTATGTTTAAGTTCATTATCGTTATTATTAACCTATAAACAAGATTTATCAGTGATTCCAATTCATTATACTGATTGATCTACTTACGGGGATGATGACAAGGCTACATTTATTGAGTTGTTTAAAGAGGGCTTTCCAAACAATATACTATGTATGCCAAACAGACCCTACCTCCGATATGATCTTACATGGTTGTCCCTTATCAACTATAGAGCAGTAGACTTTGAATTAATTATGAATCTAGAGTAATAATTAGTTGCAAGAAATATTAGACTAAGGCTTAGTGATAATGATATTAGGTTACGTCAAAGGAAAAGATGGTTGCTAGAAGGGAAGCGATGTCCGAGTTTCGAGTCATCACTTTAACAAGTGAGTGCATAGTCCCTTTCATGAATGTGATTTTAATACAATTATTAATAAAAGTATTAAATATCTGTTAAAGAGTTTATGTGTGAGATATTTTCTATTCCCTAGAATATGTGTTAAGAACATAATAATATATGATGATTTAGGACTTACAGAATAGACCTAAATTAATTAAGATGAATATTAGGTAGTATCTCCTTAAGAGTATGGGTAAGATATACACAGAGGGTAGAACTCTAACATTTGTCTTTGATCCAAGAGCATGGATTAGACATATTCATTCATCCCTTGTCCGAGAGTATGAATTGGGTATAGTTATTTGTAATTAATCCGAGAGCATGGATTAGACATAGTCATTCGTCCCTAGTCTGAGAGTATGGATTGCGTAAAGTCATTTGTCATTGATCCGAGAGCATGGATTAGACATAGTCATTCATACCTGATCCGATAGTATGGATTAGGTAAAATGATTCATTTTAGATCCAAAAGTATGGATCATGTCATTGTGAGGATCAACGAGGTAGGGTTAATTGCTTATATGAAGTGGTATTGTATCTTGCGAGTTCTAATATATATATATATATATATATATATATATATATATATATATATATATATATATATATATATATATATATAAAACATTGTGTGATTGAAATCTCTATGTACTCATTAGGTTTCCCAACCTGACCCAGGCAGTTTATTGTATCACACGTAGCGATATAAAAGATACATTCTGCTGATACATTCAAGGAGTATTATGCTACTAGTTTAGTTACAGTAAGGCTTGTAATAGTTCGTTATGCTTATGTTTTTGTATTGGCGATGACATCCCAACATTTTAATATAAATAAAATACATTTCTTCGGAAATGCTTGGATAATACCATTATCATGTTTTCTGGGAACAAATTTTGCAATGTTATTCCTCAAAAAGGATACTCTGATTTTGAAATAAGCATAAATAAATTGTTCTTTTCTGTCCGTGAACTTGGGGATGTCACAATTGGTATCAGAGCATTAGTATAAGCGAACTAGGAATTTGTAGGATTTCTAGACTTAAACTTAAAATGCTAACCGATGATTGTGAGATGAGTGTTTGCTATATTTAAGAAGTATGCCTGAATAGACACGAGCACTAGCTTATTTAGGGAAGATGCCTAAAGTGATTTTATGTGCTAAATGATTTATGTTATAGCTAAAAAGACGCCTTATATGCTTTATGACGCTATTATTTGATCAGATCTATGGTCTATTTCCGATCGGATCTGGAAATTTTATGTGTTCAGATTTATTAACGTTTAATTATGGTATTAGAATTGGCATGTAACTTTCCGGAGTAATAAGGAGGACTTATGCACCTGTTATAAATGAAACCTTTTCTATCTATATTCTCGTCTCGGTACACCAAACACCTTTTTGGTGTACAGAACGTCATGGTGAAGAATCGTAGTGGACGAAAATGGAGGAAATGAAAAGGCTTATGATAGTGAATGATACCTATCGGAAGATATCGTAAAAATGGTATCTTGCCTTTAGAATACGTCTAATAAATAACACGTCTGGTGCGGGAGAAGTAAACTTTCGATTGGCAAAAAGAAAGAACGATTGGTGTAATTCATGAAGTTGTCCCATCGTCTGGCGTTTCCACCAGCAACCAAGCTGAAGTAGAATTTTTGTTGAAGATACGCATGGAATAAGTCCTAGTGGAGTCTAGGGAAATTTTTATGGTTGTTTGAACACGTTAGTATGTGTTAGGTTGCTAGGTGATTTTAACTTAGTGGACTGCGAGACAATTCTTGGGACGAGTATGAGTAGGTGTGAAAGGTAGTAGAAGCCCATACTACCAGAAGCACAGAACTCGCACTTGGATCAGGGAATTTTACAAGGTTAGTAAGGCATTAGTAGTTGAGTTTGTTTCGTTTGTTTCTGTCGTTACCATCGTTTCAGTAATGACTACGAAGATGATTGTTATTCCAACCCTAGTGGTCATATCAAATCGAGTCTGACTTGAGAATAAGTCTGTGAAATAAGTTAATTGGTTCAAAGAGCCTTGCTCGATGTAGTATCCGACTCAAGTCAGGAGGTTAAAGGAAAGGATAATCAAAGCGATCGACAGAAGTGTCGAGACCATCATTAAGGTTAAACAACATGTAGCTAGATTTGCTACATGCTATAATATGATTATATCACATTAGAGCATGAAGGAATGTGTCATCCATGTTGGAGTCTAACTCAAAAGACCTGAGTCTAGCAATTGCCTCATATGACGAAAGGTAATTAGATGCACAACCCATCGGTTTATTACGATAATCAAAGTAAAGACCTTATCTTAAGTTAAGTCTGTTTAAGAAGGAGCAGGAGTCTCTAATAAGGATCGAGTTTGTAACTCGAAGGTTACAATTGAAAATCTAACATAGGATAAAGAGCGGGTGGAAGATTGAGCACTGCCAATAGTAAAAAAGCCTTAGAGTTAGATACTCAATAGAAAGGACATGAGAGTTACAATTACCACCAAGGATGGAAAGGTAACATGCGGGGTCATTATACAAGCCCTATTTTGTTTATGATTCCGGGACATAGTCATCCTAATGGGCAGATAATTCTAACGCCCACAGATTCGGCCTAGTCAATTTAAAGATAATAAGTGTTAAAAATAACTTTTTAATAGAAGATTATTTAGGATAAATAATCTTAACCAAAGTTATAGTTGTCAAAAGGATTTCGTACATAGAAAGAACGCTGAAATCCAACTTATAACGAATAAGTTATCACCCGTTGAAGTTTCGCGATTAAACCGGCACGACTTTGTGTATCGTAAAAAGTGAATTTTTGATAAATTACTTTTTAGCCTAAGAGTTAGAAACGAAAGTCGTAGTAGTCGTTAAACCGAGAGCATGCATATGGAGAACGTCTAAATCTGACTTCATGAGAGGAAGTTATGATTTTTCTAAGATTCAGCGTAGCAGTGTACATCTCAGAAATAGAATTTTAGATCGATCGATTTTTAGCCGAAACAATCTAAATGAGAATTGAAGATCTCGTTAATAGGAGTTCAACAATATAAAGACAGTCGAAAATGGACGTCGGATGACAAAGTTAAGAATTTTTAACGGAATTTAACTGTCTAAGGCTGTTAAAATATAACTTTAAAAATAAAGTCAAAATTAGCGGACGAAGTCTAAATAAAAGTTGTATATCATTATTATGAACCTATAAACAACATTTATCAGTGATTCCAAGTCGTTATACTGATTTATCTAATTACGGGGATGATGACACAACTAAATTTAGTGAAGTGTTTAAAGTGGGCTTTCCACACAGTATACTATGTATGCCAAACGGACCCTACATCCGATATGATCTTATCTGGTTGTCCCTTATCATCTATAGATCAGTAGACTTTGAATTAATGATGAATCTATACTAATAATTAGTCACAAGAAATAATATCCTAAGACTTAGTGATAATGACATTGGGTTACATCAAAGGAAAAGATAGTTGCTAGAAGCGAAGCGCTGTCCGAGTTTCGAGTCATCACTTTAACAAGTGAGTGTATAGTCCCTTTCATGAATGTGATTTTAATACAATTATTAATAAAAGTATTAAATATCTGTTAAAGAGTTTATGTGTGAGATATTTTCTATTGCCTAGAATATGTGTTAAGAACATATATGATAATATATGATGATTTAGGACTTACAGAATAGACCTAAATTATATAAGATGAATATTGAGCACTGTCTCCTTAAGAGTATGGGTAAGATATACACGAAGGGTAGAACTCTAACATTTTTCTTGGATCCGAGAGCAGGGATTATGCATAGCCATTCGTCCCTAGTCTAAGAGTATGATTTGGGCATAGGCATTTGTCATTAATCCGAGAGCATCGATTAGACATAGTCATTCGTCCCTAGACCGAGAGTATGGATTGGGCATAGTCATTTGTCAATGATCTGAGAGTATGGATTAGACATAGTCATTGATACCTGATCCGGGTGCATCGATTAGGTAAAACCATTCATTTTAGATCCGAAAGTATGGATCGTGTCATTATGAGGATCGACGAGGTGGGGTAAATTGCTTATATGAAGTGGTATTGTATCTTGCGAGTTCTAATATATATATATATATATATATATATATATATATATATATATATATATATATATATATATATATATATATATATATATATATATGTGTGTTATAACATTATGCGATTGAAATCCTTTTGTACTTACCAGGTGTAACTTACACGTTCGGTTATCGTGTTATGTAATTTTAAAAGTGAATAATATTATGAAATATTATATAATTATGAGTATTGAGTTCTAACAGATAGTTTTTATTAGAAATGAAGTAAAACTATGTTTAGAATCATCCAGAATGTTTTGGAAGTCTTATAAGATTCCGAACATTAGGCAAAATATCGAAATTTAACGAAAATATAAAATTTGAAATAAGTAAATTTTTATTCAGGAGAGTTGTAAAGAATCACGTTAGAAACATGTAGGCGAAAACCTCATCGAAATCCGAGTTATAACGAAGAAATTATGACTAATCGAAGATCCGCGACAAAACCGGCACGGCGCCGAATGACGTAAAAAGTGAGTTTTTGATAAACTACTTTTTAGCCTTGGTGATCTAAATGAAAGTCGTAGCATTTGTTAAACCGAGAATTTTGATAAAAAGAACGCCAAAATCTGACTTTGTATGAGGAAGTTATGATTTTTCTAAGTTTCAGCTTAGCACTAGACAGCTAAAAACTCGAATTTTAGATCGAGTGATTTTTAGCCGACATAACCTAAACGAGACTCGAAGGTCTCATCAATAGTAGTACAACGGTAAAAAGACAGACAAAAACGGACATCGGATGAAGAAGTTATGAATTTTTAACAGATTTTCCTGTCCCGGTCTGTTAAAAATAATAATATTAAAAATAAATCAAAATTATCCGACGAAGTCTAAACGAAAGTTGTAGAGCATAATTTTCCCTACGCGTGCATATAAATAACGTCAAAAACGGAGCTCGTATGCGAAAGTTATGGATTTTAGAAGTTCGGGGCTCAAAAATCGAGAAAATCTTTGAAAACCGAGAAGAATAGCAGGGCTCAGCTTCGGCCACGTCGCCCTTCTCGCATGCAGACGCGTGTCTGATCTGGAGAACCAAGCGATGCGAGGTCCAATGGCCTTCCGACGCGTGCCACCTCCGTGTCAACTCCGAAACGCGCCTGCTGTCCCGACCCTCGCATCCAAGCATCGCCCTTCTGCCGCGTGTACCGAGCCTCGCAGCTTCGCAGCCACCTGCCCTCTCCCTCTCGCTTCGGATCCGAACCTCGGCCCTATATAAGGGGTGCGAGACCTCCCGGGTAAATGTTGGAAAATTGTAACTTTTCACCCTTAAACCCATATTTTAACTACTTTCACTTCCCTCGAAGCCCCGGTATCATTTTTAACACCGGAACACGCCCCGAAGTACCCGAGAAGCCCGAGAAATTTATCTTTTCGGTTTGAAGCCCAACCCTCGCAGAGCCCGGTTTTCAATAAATCTCCCAGTTTTCAACGAAGGAAGTTATATTTAGAGCCGAAGTGCTGCCCAAATTACTATTTTAACCCCCGGTTATTTCACGGTGAGTTTAATATATAGGAACAATTGTATGTTATGTGTTATGTGTGCTAAATGCTTTCCTGAGTTATTTTGGTTTTTATACTCTTGATCATGTAGAACATGTCTCGTATCACTTCTGGTATTGGCTTTGAGCCTCTGGCCATGTAGAGCATGTCTCGTATTATTCTGGTATCGGATTTATGCCTTTGGCCATGTAGAGCATGTCTCGTATCACTTCTGGTATTGGCTTTGTGCCTTTGGCCATGTAGAGCATGACTCGTATAACTTCTGCTATTGGCATAGGGCTATGTAGGGCTGAAAGCCTGTATATTCTAGCAAAATTATAATCAGAAATTGTATGTTTTCTGTGCCATTTGGGCCAAAGTGTTATTGATGTATATCAAGTATGGAAATTGTTATGTCTCGTTGATTGTATATCTTTGAATCAAATCATTGATTGATATGGAAATTTGGTCACATGATTCACATATGCCTTAGTTGTTTCTTGTTCCTCTTTGCTTTTGCCATATATATATATATATATATATATATATATATATATATATATATATATATGGCTTAACGTTATATTGTATCTATTATTGAGCTCACTAAGCGTCACCGCTTACCCTTCTCAGTGTTTAACAATTGCAGGAGATAAGTAAGCAGTATGGTTATATACTGTCGGAAGATGTAGAATAGTTTTTACTATTACTTTTGTATTTCGGTTTATGTTTGTATAAAATTACAATATCCTGGGTAGTTATGTAAAATATTAAAACATAGTCGGTTTGTATCCAGTAGTTTGTAATCACTTTACCAATATAAAGTATTGTTTTTATGAATATGCATGTAGCATGTTTTGGAGTAACAATTCTCAAGTATGAAAGTTTGGGTCTTTCAGAAATACGAAAGTTTAGAAAGGGGTTCTTTCACCAGGTTTCCCAACCTAACCACTCAGTTTATTGTATCACAAGTAGCGATATAAAAGATACATTCTGCTGAGAGATTCAAGGAGTATTAGGCCACTAGTTTAATTACTGTAGGGCTTGTAATATTTCTTTATGCTTATGTTTCTATATTGACGATGACATCCCAATGTCTTAATACAAATAAAATACATTTCTTCAGAAATGCTTTGATGATATCATTATCATGTTTTTAGTGGAACAAATTCTGCAATGTTATTCCTCAAAAAGGATACTCTAATTTTTAAATAAACATAAAAAAATCGGTCTTTTCTGGCCGTAAGTTGGGGATGTCACATTCTGTACCCGCTCTAGTGTTGTTTGACTCGGGTGCAAGTCGATCTTTTGTGTCATCATTCTTTTGCCTTGATTTTAGCATTGCACATGAGGCTTTGAGTAGACCATTGAGGATTTCTATAGAAGATGAGCATGCAATGTCCGTTACTGACATTTATCGGGGATGTGTATTGGAGATTTATGGTGTTGGTTATCTGATAGACCTTATCCCTGTGGCGATGGGAGATGTCTGCATTATCATGGATATGGATTGGTTGTGCCGGTTTGGGGCTCTGATTGACTGTGAGCGACAATTGGTGACGGTTCGAGATCCTAGTTGGGGAGTGATTACCATTTATAGTGAGGGTACCAGGTTAGGATCAGCTATCTGGTTTGTTGCCAAGGCGAGGCAGTGTTTGCAGGATGTGTGCATTGGTTATTTGGAATATGTGGTGGATACCCGGATTGACGACAAGAGATCAATTTCCATCTCTGATGTTCCTGTTGTGCGTCATTTCTCCGATATTTTTCCGGAGGAGTTGCCACTTGCCAGGTATGCCTACCAAGAGGCAGGTGGAGTTTCGGATCGACCTGATCCCTGGTGAGGCAGGGTGGAAGTAAAGCTGAGAAAGATAGTGAGAAATGTCAGAAGTAACAATGGGTTAGAATTCAAAAACCACGACTTTGAAGAATTTCTGGCCGAAAAGGGAGTAACTCTTAACTTCTCTGCTCCATATACTCCACAACAAAACGGTGTAGTTGAAAGGCGAAACCGTTCGTTATGTGAAGCCGCCTGAACCATGCTCATCTTCGCTTATCTACCTCTGTACTTCTGGGCTGATGCAATTTATGCTGCTTGCTATACCCAGAACCGAACCTTCCTCAATAAGTGATTTTCAATCCCACCGTATGAAATTCTGAATAATCGCAAGCCTAATGTGAAATTCTTCCATGTCTTCGGTTCTAGGTGCTTCATCTTCAACTCTAAAGAGAACCGAAACAAGTTTGATGTGAAGGCAGACGAAGGGATTTTTCTAGGTTACTCTCTTACCTCCAAGGCATATAGGGTTCTGAATAAAAGATCAAAGAAGATAGAGGAAACCTATTATGTCACTTTTGATGACAATTTCGTGAAGAAACTTCAATCCAACGAAAGTCCAATGGAAGAGATCTTTCCACAAACAGGTCAAGTCACGGCTCCAATAGCAAATTTGTTTGAAGAGTACACGTTGCTCTTTGATGAACCGGTGAATGCAATTCTTTCTGAAGCGAAAGCATCTGATAACAAGGTTGAAAACCTGAAGGAAATAATCAATGATGCTGCAAAAGCCATGGAAAGCGAAATCAAAGACCCAAGCGAACCCAAAGGTCCAAGCGAACCCAAAGGTTCAAGCGAACCTCAAAGTCCAAACGAATCTCAAGGTCCAAGCGAACCCACAAATGATCGCCCTACTTTCCAGGGAGAGGGTTCGTCTACATCAAAGTGCTCAGATTTTCCTTTCCAATGGGAGAACCCATCTCCAACAATGAACCATGAAGTCCAATTGAGGGGGAAAGTTCTGAACCTGATGTTGAAATTGTTTCATCGTTCGAGGGGGAGAATCGTAATACGAATGATGATGACAATCAGTCAGAATTTGAAGAAGAAGTAAATGCTGAATTGGATCCTACTTATGATCCTAACTACCCTCCTCTCACCAAATGGACAAAAGATCATCTGAAAACTCAAGTCATTGGTGAACCATCTGAGGGAGTTCTTACACGCTCTCAACTGAAAGCGAAGCAAACAACTCTGTTCTCTCAAGTGGAATTCTGCATGTTCAACTCATTTGTCTCCAAGATTGAGCCGAAAACGGTTAGTACTGCACTTGATCACTCTGATTAGGTACAGGCTATGCAAGACGAACTCAATGAGTTTGAGCGAAACCGAGTCTGGAGACACATTCCTACACCAAAGGATGCATCTGTGGTTGGATTAAAATGGGTATTCCGGAACCAGATGGACAAAGAAGGGAACGTAATACGCAACAAGGCAAGACTAGTGGTTAAAGGATACTGTCAGGAAGAAGGTATAGATTATGAAGAAACCTTCGCTCCTGTAGCAAGGTTGGAATCAGTTCAAATCTTTCTGGCATACGCTGCTCACAAGAATTTCGAAGTTTTTCAAATGGACGTCGAATGTGCGTTCTTAAATGGAGAACTAGAAGAGACAGTGTACGTTAAGCAACCACCTGGATTTGTGAACGAGAAGTTTCCCAATCATTGCTACATTCTGGACAAGGCAGTTTATGGTCTGAAGCAAGCCCCGAGATCCTGGTATGAAACTCTAACTCGTTTTCTAAAAATGTCTAAATTCAAACAAGGTTCAGTTGACCCAACCTTCTTTTGCAAGAAAGAGGGTGAACACCTAATGATTGTCCAAATTTACGTCGATGACATCATCTTCGGTTCTACGAATCCTAGCTTAACAGCTGAATTCCGGAAGTTGATGGAGACTAAATTTGAGATGAGCTCAATGAGTCCAATTAACTTTTTCCTTGGACTGAACATCAGACAGGGACCCGAAGGTATATTCATCAATCAGGAGGCTTACACAAAGACCTTACTGGCGAAGTTCGGCATGACGGGAGATTCTAAAGTAAAGGTTCCAATGGCATTCGGAACCAAGCTTACACCATCTCTGGAGAAACCGGTTGCTGATATGACACTCTATCGTCAAATGATAGGGTCTCTTATGTATCTAACTGCTAGTAGACCAGATATTATGTTTTCTGTCTGCTATTGTGCCAGGTTCCAGGCTAATCCACACCAACCTCATATGGTGGCAGTGAAAAATATCTTCATATATTTGAAGCGAACCTCATCTCTCGGTCTTTGGTACCCGGCGAAATCTGGCTTCTTTGTTCAAGCATTTTCTGATGCTGATATTGGAGGATGTGGGTTAGACCGAAAGAGCACGACTGACGGATGTCAATTCCTTGATGGAAAACTCGTTAGCTGGCAATCCAAGAAGCAAACTTGTGTGTCTCTTTCTACGGCCAAAGCTGAATACATCGCCGCAACGTCTTGCACTTCACGGGTCATTTGGATACAAAGTCAACTTAGAGACAATGGCCTAAACATGAAGAAAATTCCCCTCTATTGTGACTCAGAAAGCGCTATTCGGATATGTCACAACCCGGTGCAACACTCGAAAACGAAACATATAGCACTAAGATACCACTTCATCAAGGATCACGTAGAAGATGGTAACGTTGACATCCACTTTGTTCGATCTGCTGATCAATTGGCTGACATCTTCACAAAGGCTTTACCTGAAGCAAGTTTTAATAAAATACTGCAAGGCTTAGGGATGATGGAAGTTAAGTCAGTACCAAAACCCCTTTCGCCTCCTTAAAATTAAGCAAGCGAAATAGAGCGAACACTCGGTCTATTTCGGGTCCAAATTTTTTTGGGAACCGAAATGAACCGAACGCTCGGTCCATTTCGCTTCATCACTCCAAAGGTAGAGTTCCGGTTGTATATTCTGTACACTATGTATATCTTTTCTCAATTCATTTTATGTTTTTCATTTCTTTTCATAAAACCCAAAAAATTTTCCTTTCTGTTTTTATTTCTTTTCAGAAAAATTCATAAAATCCAAAAATATTTACTTTTCGTTTTTATTTCTTTTCAGCAAAATTCATAAAACCCAAAAACATTTTCTTTTGTGTTTCGTTTTATTTCTTTTTCACATATTAAAACAAAATCCCAAAAATATCACACTGAAAGGACTCTTGGATAACTTCCTCTGATGGAGCTGGGGCAGGTATACTTCTCTTTATCTATGTACTAGCTATGTGTCCCTAGAAGCATGCTGTTGCATGTTGTTCAAAGCCTCGACGACTCTAAGTGAAGCCTTAATGATTCAATATATACAAATTGTTTCTTCCCAATTAGGCTGTTACAATCACTCAAGTCATGAGCTAGCTTACTCTTCTCATAATAAGTTAAGAGTTTTCTGCTCGGTCCTTACTATATAGCAGAGGTACTTTCCGTTCTTTAACCACCTCACACTTTTCTCCATCACTTTCGGTCATCATAGTAACCCTTGAGACTCTCAGAATTTACCACTGAGGTTTATGGTTGCACAAAATTTGTGTTCATGATCTTAGTTTCGTCAACCACGATCTAAGTGAAACCCAAAGTCCAACACCTACAATGAATTGACGGTGAACAATCAAATGTTCTAGTTTTCACCCAAGTATTAACGAAACCACGTTAGTGGTTGGTACCAAGGAATCTCTTTTTATTTTTGAGCGTTCTTTATGAAATTGTCTAACACCAAGACTTTTCTACCCAAAAGATCCAGTTTATTTTTTTTGAGATTTCCACTACATCACCAAGTCACTGAAAATTGATCAAACCTACTTGTTTTATAGGCTGCACCGGTCTCACAAGTACTTCAACCAACTTTCGGTCTTATATCAAGATCCGTAGTTTGATTGAAGCGAAAACCACCCTATTAGCCTCACACTGAAACGATGCCTTTCAATGCTTCTTAATAAGTATTTGATCGTATTTCAATGGGAAACCACACAGACACTTCTAAGTCTCTCTTGACTTTGAAGGAAGAGATTCGTGCCCGGGATCCACAGATTTATGTCTTAATTGACATCACTTAAATCCCACAAATTATTTGCTTTGTTTCTTTTTCTTTGGCATACTCTTGCACGAAGATCTTTATGATTTTCCACAAGTCTTGATCGTGGTACTAATGGCTATTTCTCAGATACAATGTTCGGTTCAATATGATGTGGTGGTACACAATGTTTGGAAGCGAAGGCTAGATGATTCTAATGAAAGCGAAAGGGTGAGTCCCATTTCAAAGGGAATTTAAAGAGTTTTAAAATCAAAGAGGAGGGGAATGGATAAGATCTTCAAAGGCTCGTGAATTTGAACCGTTTCCTTTTCTCACGCCGCCTGACGCCATTGTCAAACTTTTCGGAGTAACAGTTGTCAAATCACGCTTTTTCAGGCGTCAATTCAGAAAATCGTGCAATCATCACTCAAGATTTTTCTCTCTCATGGTAATCGTATAAAGGGTTTTCTCACCTCTCTTTTACGTCTTTACCACTTACAAAATCCTCTCGAGAATTAAACGGCGATTTCTCTCTAATGTTCATCTTCTTCTCTTCAAGCTTCAACAATGGCTGACTCTTCCTCTGTTCAAGAACACATCGCACAGTCCACACTTCTAACCATCAAGTCGAATCAAAACCTAATCATCGAACTCTCTCCGTTTCAGTATGATCCTTACATGCTTCAGGTGGTTGAATGTCTCAAATATTCACCACTTGTGATTGCTCTAACCAAGGTGGAATGTGTCCCGATGTCTTTCCTCTCTCAAGTCTATTCAACGACGTCATACGATAAAGCCAGGGAGAGGATCTTCTTTCAGATTTTGGATCTGAAAAATTCGATTTCAAAAGCCCGATTTTGCTCACTGCTAGGGCTAATCATTGTCGACTCCATGGTCAACCCAGACTCGATTAGCACGACCCAGCTTTTCACCATGTTTTACGATATGGGGTATACTAAAGTTCTTACCACAGTGACAAGGTTTAAGAAATCATGCCTTCCTCCACAATGGAATGGCCTATTCACTCTTCTTTTCAAAGGTTTATCAGAGAGAGTTGCAGGTTCCGACGGAGCAAGCAAAGCATTTATGACTCTTCTCTATGGTCTTTACCACGGGATCCACATGGGCTATAGGTCTATTCTCTGGACTCAACTGGTACAAAGCCTTACATCGTCTTCTCGTTATTCTGAAATATCATGTGGCAGGTTTTGGACCCTTGTTACTCACTGGGCAATGGAGAAATTCCACATTCCTACAATGGCAGACTCTTTGATGTCATGTATTGCCACTTTTCACACAACAAAGATTATTGTCACCGATCCATCCAAGTATTTGTTCATTGGTTAGGTTCCTGAATCAATGTACAAGTGTGTGTCTGGGGAAAGTAAGGTTATCAGCGAATACAAGAAGCTTCCTCCTACAGGACCGAGGCCGCTCATTCCCGAAATGCAAAGCTCATTGGATGCTGCTGATAAACCGGCAAAACGAGGGAAGAAGGATGAACGCAAAAGCGAGAAGGAAGGACCTTCATCTAAAGCTGCTCCGCCTAAAAAGCGAAAGTAAGAACACGCAGCCACTTTTGTTCATAAGAAGCGTAAGATCAAGAAGAAGGCTCCCAAGCCAAAGACTTCGTCATCAAGTGATTCAGAGTATGTTCCTTCTGATCATCAACCTGAACCAGAGTCCAGCGACAGTGAAGATTCTCAAGAGGAGAGTTCGCTCAGAGGAGATTCGCATCCCCCTTCACCAACTCATCAGGGTAAACGAAACACACCCCCTTCCTCTCCTACTCACTCTGTTCCTATCACTATTGCTCCATTCCCTCCTCCAATCTCTTCTCAAGCTGCAACTTCTATACCAATACCAACCCCACTATTCACCGAAATTACCACCACTACTACTACCCCAACCGAACCTCAAGTTCGTGTCAACGTATCTGATATGGGGGCACCTACTTCAGGGACCGAAACCCCAATAACTTCTAAACATCTATCTCCACCTCCTTCCAACGAATCTGACACCGTTCTCGGTGGGGAGGATGCCGACTTTGATTCCTTCTACTTTAGCCCCTATAGAGTTCAAAGTGATGATGATGATGATGCTCCTGTAACGAAACAACATTTAAAAGACCTTAATGAGAAACTTGAAAGGCTTATTGCTTCTGCATCTTCTTCTACTACTGAATACTCAGAAGCAGCAGTCAAGGCTTTGTTCTCTACTTTGGTCAAAGAGCATCAGGACTCCATTGATAAAGCTACTAAAGCTGTCAATCGTTCTACCTCTTCTTGTCAGAAAGCAACCGCAAATGTCCAACAAATAATTGCAGATGCTCAAGTATTTTTGGATTCTCTACAGGCAGCTGCTCAAAAGAATCCCAATATGGTGAATGCTACAATTAAGGAACTCAATTCTACGCTTCAGGAGGAGCATAAGCATTTTGAAAGCATTCGAACGGGAATTCAAGCTGATAATGCATAGTTCGTTTCTTCAGTTAAGGCTCGTCTTGATCAACTCCAGACCGAACTTGCTGTGGAAAACAAAGTCACGGATGAACTGGATCGTCGAGCTGCTCAACTCAAAACTCATACCTTGAAGCTTACTCATGCGACCAAAGAAAATGATGATCTCAAATCTGAAAGAGCAGTTATTAAGAGCTGTGTTGGTGATGTGCACTCTCTCTTGTCTAATCTTCTTGAGGCCCATGATTCGGTTCTTAATCTTACCGTTCGACGACACTTACCTGAAAAGCTGAGACCAACTCTTGAAATGTTGAGCCGCATTGAAGGTGTTCCGGAGACTGTTGTCCCTCCGAAACAAGGGGGAGAAGCGAGTAAGAAACAACCCCCACAACCGAAAGTCACCACTGAACCGAAGGGTAATGAAGCTTCGGATTCGAGTGTGAAGGACAAAAACAAGAAGATAGTTGGTGATAGTGATGAGGAAGAAACTGAAGTAGACGCTCTTAAAAGAAAGCAGCGTGATCGAGAGCTTGACGAAAATCTTCGTATTGCAAAAGAATAAAAAGAGAGGGAAAGGAAAAGAAAAGAAGCTCATGACGCATTGGAAAGTAGAAAAACACTATTTCCTTTGTGGACATTGGAGAAACTGTTAAAAGAAGCAATCGACTCTCCCAACACTCACTGGCTTGAACCGGTTATCTCATTTGATCGAGAAAACTCAAAAGACTCTCAGTTTGACATGCCTATTACCCAAAAGGCAATTTTGTTTCATTGCTTTGAGCCAATCGCCTCTATTCCTTCTCCTGATCCAAAGGTTGATCGATAATTAATTGACTATTATCTCGCATTCTCTCAACCGCAATACTTGACTTGGAGCGCACATAAGATAACAACAGTCAAGGTATTGAAACCAACTTCGGCAGGGAATTTTATCAATGTAAAATTCAAAGTGGCACGAGGCTCTGACAACTCGGTTCATCTTATTTTCCTTGCTGATTTGCCAAACTTAAATCCACATGACTGGATCCTCTTGAACAACATTCTGCTAACTGATCAACAACAGTACGAGCCTATTATTGATCACATCAAGCGAATGTTAGTTTCTTACATTCATGAGGTTGCCAAGATGGATCAAAAGATCGCCTCTGCCTTAAGGAAGAAGCCCACAATCAAACCAATTAGGAAGGCAAGTTAGTTAAAAGACAAAATTACAAAATAATCTCTATGGGTAAAATCTATCAATTTAAAAAAATTAATACCATTAGTTATTTTAAGTTAATGGAAGAGGGATCAAAACCACAACATAACTTGATAAAAATGATCAAATCTATAACTTTTCAAAAGTTTAAACCTTAGCCACATAAGTTAATGCAAGAGGGATCAAAACCACAACATAACTTGATGAAAATGATCAAATCTATAATTTTTCGAAAGTTTAAACCTTAACCACATATAATTAAAAACCATAGGGTCAATTTTTGCAAATTTGTCTGAGACTTTGTAATAAATAATTATCGAACTTTGTAATAAATAATTATCGAAGTTACTATATGTTCACTTCTGTTATTAATATAAATTTTTTGAACATGTCATTAACTATCAATGATAAAAACAAACCGTTAACAATAATATTATATTTAATTGATAATTTTTTTTTTAAAATATTACTTTTAATGCTAAAAATAAATCAATATGTATATGTAAGAAAAAGAACAAGTCAATGATATTAGAATGTCCTATTGATTCAATCAACATTTATAAAGAGAGAATCGACAAACGCTATCGAAAATATATTGTATAGTTTTTTTAGTAGCATACAAACTAATCTATATTTGTTTTTAGTTAGGTTTTGTTTAGTTACCTGTAAGCTAACAATCATAAAAAAAATACTTAGATATCACAAATTTTATTTTTGATTTTATATTATGAATTTTCGTAGCTTTTTATGTATTTTCGCTGAAATTTTTTTTGAAAAAAAACCAAAAAAAAATTGATTTTTTTTTCAGTGAATTTCTTAAAAAAACTGCGATTTTTTGGTATATAAATTAAAAAAAAAAAGATTTGTGATGTCTAGGTATTTTTTTATGCATTTTTATGATTTTTAGTGGTTTTTTTGTTTTCCATTTAACCCTTCCATATATATATATATATATATATATATATATATATATATATATATATATATATATATATATATATATATATATATATATATATGGAAAAGTTCAATAGAGAACCATAATTATTGGTTTTTTAAAGAACCAAATCTTTTTTTCAATTTCTAGAGATTATTCTTTATCGAAAAAAATATCTAAATAGATATATTAACATTGTAAATGTGAAAAATATTTTTCGGATTCACCGTGTGAATCCGGATTCACATTGTGAATTTTCAAAGATTCACATTGTGAATTTGACGTAAAAAAAAAATCGAATTTTATATCATTGGAAAAAGGATAAAAAGTTATGAATTTCTGTATTTTTAGTTTTTTTTTTTTGATAAAAAATAAGTTCTAAAAGTTGAAAAAAAGATTGGTTCTTTGGTTCATTGGTTAATTATGGTTCTCTATTGAACCTCACACACTATATATATATATATATATATATATATATATATATATATATATATATATATATATATATATATATATATATATATATATATATATATATATATATATGAGTTAGAGCTGGCAAAACATCGATCCAACCCGCCAATCCAACCCAAAGTTAGCGGGTTGGGTTAAGCTTTTCAACTCATTTAAGTTAAATGTGTCAACATGTCTAACCCATTTAATTAAATAGATTTGGTTCGGTAAAAATTATCAACCCGTTTTCAACCCGCCAAACTATTTAACTTTAATATATATTTAATTTAATAATTATTTGAATATTATCATGTATTAATCAAAGTATTAATTTAAAAATTATAATGTATTATTATGATTTATGTATTATAAAAATTCAATCCTAACCTCCATCCTTTTTTAACACCGATAAAACTAGTAAGTGTCCAAAATCATTTTGAAATTAAACATTTTTAATGTTATTTGAACAATTTATTTGGATTTATGAATTGAGATTGTGCTTTTGTAATGCTTATGAAGTTTTATTAATGTATGAAACTAAATTAAGTGCATTATAATTTAGTTAATTAATTAATTTATTTGATTTTAAATGGGTTAACCCAAGTTTAACTCATTTATTTAATAGGTTGGGTCGGGAGCTATATAAACAGGTCAATCTGGTGACAACCTATTTATCTAAAAAATTAGATTGGGTTGGAAATATCAACACATTTAAATAAACAGGTTGGGTTGGGTTGAAATTTTCAACCCAATTATTAAACGAGTTGAACTCAAACCCTACCCAGATCGACCCATTGTCAGCTATAATATAAGTTAATAAGGAATCCCAAACTCTACTTAACTTTAAATAGAGGTTGAAACTTAACTTTCACGGAATATACAGGGAAGACTTTTTTTTTCCTTCCAAATAGAGGCCATTTTGAGTTCTTGCATTTAGATTTAATCATCCATCAACTTATACAATAACTGTTGGAGATTATTATTATCTTAATGATATTTATCTCAGTTGAGTTGGTAGAAATTGGATAAAATCTAATGTTACTGACATGATAATTAACATATACCTAGAAATATATATAGGACACCACAATTATTACAGTGAAATGGTATGCATTTTGAGATTAAATGCATTAACGGCCGTTCAGAAAACAAAAAAAAGAGCATCCTGAGAATTACTCGAAATTAAACATAATTCGGGGTGGCGTTGGGTGGTGTTGGAGCCGATGCCACCTTCCCTCCACGCTCGGACCGACTGTTCTCAGCAAACTTAAGACTTGCTTGGTGCATCCCTTTCTGCTTCTCCTCCTCCGTCCATTCGGCAACATAATAATTCTCTTCACTACCTTTGACGATGTCTTGACTGGCCGGAAAAAACATGCTTCCCCATTGTGGGAAGTGAACAAAACTTACAGGAAGTGTACAAAGTATGATCATGATACCCATATAAGACAACCCTTTGGCAGTCGAGAATGAGGCAGACGCAAAGAATATTAATTGAGTTAGTCCTGATCCAAAGTTCCCTCCGGCACCGGTCATACCAGAGATGATACCCATTGACCGCCGGGAAATGAAGGGAACGATGCCGAAGGTGGCTCCGCATGCTGCCTGTGCACCGATGGAGAAGAGCATCATAAAGGTGATGGCTAATGGTAGCGAGTTTACTAGGCCTAGGAAGACACAGCAAACACCGCCAGCTGTTTGGAGTAGCCATAGGTTCCAGAGTCGACCTCTCATTCCAAATCGTTTGGCCATGTAATCCGATGTGAACCCTCCAAATGGACGAGCTAGAAGATTTGCCATTCCGAAGCAGGCAGCAATGATTCCGGCAAGGTGAAGCTTTAGATCAAATCTGTAAATAATTCAATGGAAAACAAGCGTTTATTTAATTAATTTAATTGCACCTATAATTAAAACTTTTGTGTACTGTAAAATAAATCCAAACCTGTCATAGAAGTATTCTGCGATCACATTGTCAATTGTCAATTCCACACCCATGGAATAACCGTAGAGAAGTACAAAGATCCATGTTCGATAGTTTGTCACAGCATACCACAATACCTACAAAACGAGAAACAAATTAATTAGACAAAGAACTTACCATAAATGGAAAGTATATAAATCACTAATGCATTAGCCATCCTAATTAGGTATAGAGGTTTACCTTGCCAAATTTATCTTTGGCAACATCACCCTTCTTCTGAAGAGCACCGAGATTACCATCAGGCAAATCTTGACCAAGAGTCAACACAAATATCCCCATGATTACGTTAAGCCACCCTGGTATGAAAAAAGCGATCCTCCAAGCCGTGAACGGCGTTGCCCCGGCCTTCTTGATGATCTCAAACAACACCGGCATCAGGAGTTGCGTGGCTCCACCACCCATGTTCCCCCACCCAGCCGCCGTCCCGTTCACCAGCCCGATGATCTTGCTGTTAAACATGGTGCTCATCCAATATTGGCACGACACAAACGTAGCCAAAGAAAATCCGATCATGAATCTAACGGCTATGTAGCCACTAGCGTCACTAACAAAAGACATGCAGAAGACGGTAGGTGCTGACATCATGATGAGGAAAGCACAGCCGTAACGAGGCCCCAACAAGTCACATACCGCACCCATAACCAGCCTGGAGAAGATACTACCGGAAACTGAGGCAACACCGGCGTTCCCGATGTCAGCTTTGGTGAGATCGAGGTTGTCTCGTATGATGGGGACCAATGGAGCAGCAGCGAAGGTGGAGACGAAAGTGGTGAAGAAAGAGATCCACGAGAGATGGAAGGTTCTCATGTGAGGGTTTGCAAATGAGAAGAGCTTAAAGACTTTTGCCTTATGTTCAGAGTCCACGGGGAGGTCGAATTTCGCCGTGGTATCAGTGGGCACCATCGGAGAGGCAACAGAGAAGGCCAGCACTGGTTCCCGGCCGGTGACTCCATGCATGGAGGTTCCTGGAGAACCTTCGATCTCAGGCATTGTAACTTCTGTTTCTCTCGAAATTAAAACGATTTTTGTTGTTGTTTTATTGATATATTTTTGTAGTCATCAAGGGTTTATATAGGCGTTTGAGGGACAAAGAAACACTCATATTGTGATTATACGGTACTACGGTAGGATTTAATAATCCAGGCAGATGTCATCGTGACTATGGTTTAGATTACTCTATATGGTTAAAGGGTTGACAAACGAAAAGGGTTAAATTTGTTAGCTAGTGGACATTCCCAAAAGGTTGTCAGAGATACAATTTTTAAGGAATCCAAGTAGCCGCATCCTAGAGGAACAGTATCTGGGCTTATCGAATCTCGCAAACGATACTTAGATTATTAACAATATATGTTGCAATATGTAAGGCTAAATAAACATGACAGCTTTGCACCTCAACTCCATCTAAAAGTAAGACTATTTGTGGTCAACAAAAACGAAAATTCATTAACTTTTTTTTTTCTCAAAGGCTATTCATTAGACTTCATAAAACTCAATGAATTGTTATATTATTATTCTATATTTTATATAATTATATTAATTCTTTCTCAAAATACATTGAAGTCAGTATTAGAAAATATTTTTCTTTTCTCCATTGAACTCTAAACATATTCAATACAATGGTGGTGTCTCATAATGATAAAATTTTATCCATTGATTGACAACCAAACATCTTACATCATTCAATTCTTATATATATTTCTTTTAATAAAATATTATAGTTCAATACATATCGATTGAACTTTCCATTATAGATATTCTAATGATCATATAAATGGTAAAACATATGCATTTGCAATAGTTTGCTAACCAATTAGTTGAAAACATAAAATCTATTAACTTTTTGAACTTTGGAAATATTATTAATAAAACCATTACAAAGTATTAGGGGTTTTACAACACCAATCCAACAAACTCAACAAGATCGATCCATTGATTTTGAAGACCTTATAAGAAGAATAAAAATCGGCAATAAATATAATCTTTTATATATATAAAATTTATTAATACTACAATAAGATCTGACACTTAATAGACTGTTGTCAATTATATTAGTAACCAGGAATCATGACGGAAGTCACATGATTCCAATAGACTTGCACATATTAGCAACATATTTCTAAAAAAAAAATTCATTTATGTAAAACAAAATCGAAACTATTGATGACATGAGCCATGTGTATTCACACATAATGTACATCTTAAGAGCCATCCCTGCCTCTTAGTATTATTGAGATTATTCTTTCTACTATTACCAGTTCTACGTTACTACATGCACTTTTTCGACCACAAAACTAATTAAAGGCATAGAACTTGCATGGATCTTGGCATTTATGAAATTTCATACTCTTCATACGAACATGAATAACATGCTTTAAAAGCATTATGTTGATTATGTGATAGCCATGTAGCATAAGGGAGACATAAAAATTCCTCGATAGACAGAATCAACCCAACTTTGACATCTAGGCACCTAAAAAGGAAAGCACAAAACTCTGTAACCTTGGATAAAAACTGAAAACATGCACTTCATATTCTCTCTTTTCTTTTGGATATCGAAAATATATTAAGCCAACTCAAGCAATACACTAGAGAAAAATTACATGAAGCGGACAAAAATAATTCAATTTTTAACCCATCCAGTATGGTTAAGATTGAATTTAAGGTTCATATTAACAATCCACTTAAAGAGTTAAGAATAATAGAGTCAAACAAAACTTCAAATTAGGGTTTTGGACTGCTAAAAATATAGTTGTTTATGTAGGTTTAGGTCCAGATAGACCACATGAAACACCCAATGACCTTATTGAAAGCCCTTTTAACCTTAGACTTAACTTGATGATGAAGATGCAAGGCCTCGAATGAAATCACACCAATTTAACTTGACCACCTAACAACGACCTTACCCCATAACTATTGTGCGACCTCACAGGTACTGTAGACATAAGGTCAGACATCAAACTCTTTACTACATATTGGACACAAACGTCAGCGTTGTCAACATATTCCACCTCATGCCATTTTGAATTACAATGACCTGAATTTTTTTATAAATGTTCTAAGAGAGAAGATAGAAAATATCCCATTAATGTCTAGCTAAGGACTAACCTGACATATCTTATCCCATGAAAAAGGAAACCACCTTATAAATGTTTGGAAGCAGATCCAAGTCTTCAATCGCCCTATTGTTTACAAAGGTCTTTTCTAATTCAAATTACAAGGAAACACATTTATACTGTAGTAAAGCCTTTCATTGAGAAAGTAGTTTTGGTTTGATTTAATAGCAATGTTTCTAAGAAGTTTAGTAGCTAAAATGTTTTTTACAATTCAACGATCTTACTAAAAACTAATACCTTCCCTATTACCAATTGATCTAGAGAATAAAGTCCATAAAAAGGTTATTATATTTTTCCAAATAAAGATTGGGTATCGATATCGTGTCATAAACACCTATTTTTAGTCAGAGTCAATCTCACTCCCAAGTTACTTTCACTTTTGGGTAGAGCTGATTTTTTTAAACCAAATACATTTATTGGTGTATGGAACCTCCATCACCATTTCCTTAAAAGAGTGAGGTTTTGAGCATGTATACCACCAACACAAAATTTTCCTTTATCTTTACTTGCAATCAATTTTTTGAGCTAAACCTAAGCCATTTTTTATTTTTCAATCCACCCCTCCCCTCAAACATAAGTTGGATGAGATTTTCTCTAATGTATTTATCATCTTCATCAAGACTCTAAAAATAGAGAGAGAATACACTTCAAGGATCCTAAAAGTATATTATGACCAAGGTGAGTCTTCCCTTAAAATAAAGAGAATATGGTTTTAACTTAGAGAGATTGGACATTAATTTATCTACAATAAGAGCCTAACTAGCACTCCTAAATAGAAATGTTGTTGATTTATGTCACCGATATTATTTAAGTATAATAAGATGAACTTGTTGACTAATGTAATCTTGATAAATATTCAACAAGTAAGGGTGGTGCGAAGTGCATACTTGTTTGAGTTTATCCCAGTTTAAAATACACTGTTATTTAGGGGTGAAGCCCTAAACCAAAGGGGTCCATGGGAAGATCCCATGGATGGGGTCGAATTTCTAATTTTAAACTTGATTTTTGTACCCTAATTATAAACCTGGTTTAGTGATAGTTTTGTGATGGTTACAAAACTACCATATGACAGTTTTTGAAAGTTTTCATACAAGGTGGTTATTTCCTGTTTTATTTTGTTATACTATAACATCCAGTTTCAGGATGTTTCTAATTTCGAGATAACAGACTATAACTTGATCAAGTAACTGTCTTGGGTTTCAAGGGACTAAGTTTTATATCTTCTTAGATGTTGATTATGTTGGTTAAGTGATTAAGGCCCTTGATTTGTGCTTTAGAATAAAAAAGGGTAGAATAGGAAAAAGTGATTTTTGGACTCTTTTTAAGTATTAATGAATTAAGTTCGATATTCATTAATTCAAAAGTAATTGGATAGAATTGTGAGGATTGTTAATACATTCGTGTGCATATAATGATCACTGCATACAAATTTAGAATGAATAACTTATGATTGTTTGAAGCTGGAATGAGATCTGGGAAACCCGTCACCACGGTATCGCGAGAAGGTCACCATGACATGGTGAGCTGTGCAACCCAAGCCCATAAAATTAGGGTTTGCTCCGTATTTAAATGCACTTTTCCATTTTTAGGCCATTTTTAGCCTTCATCTCATCAAGAGCTTCTTGGGAGCTAACCATAGCCTCCCTTTTCATATATTGAGCTCTTTTTCTGTCTTTCCTCTCATCCATTTCTATGGTGTTTTGTAGCTTTGAGTGTGGTATTCCCCAAAGACATGGTTTTGAAGCTTTGTAACTAAAGAGATCAGCCATTATCTACTTTTTTCAACCTTTGTAGGTCACAGAGCTCGTTACTTTTTGGTATTTTTCCCTTGGATCTAAGAGTTTTTGGAGTTTTAGTTCTTTATTTTATGTTTTAGTCCTTTGGATAGTTTGATCTATGGAGTTTAGACAACTCCATGATCTTTGGGTGGTGTTCTACTTCATATCTATATTGTTGTTGGATTAGAGAGTGTATGCAAGTGCTCCTTTTAATCTATACACGAAGAAAGTGGGATTTTGGACTTCTAAGAAACTAGTGTTTTAGATCTAGTTGATTTGGGATGCTTGAACTGATAAAGTTGGAAACATTATCTATTAAGACGACATTGGGATCCATATCTAAGCTTTGGAGCTTTGGACTTAAGGGTTAAGAGTTTAATAACGTAAGTTGTTGTGTATGTTTTTCGCAACACAGTGGGGTGCTAGCCATGACGTAGTGGACTATGATTCTTATGTCGGTTTTGTCCTTTAGGAACGATGACGCGGTCAAGGGGATTGGCTGTAGCATGGTGGTAAGTGTTGACTTTGATAGTTGACTTTTGGTTAAACTTTAGTGGAATTGAATATTTGTATAAGGTATGGTCTCAGTTGTCATTAGGTAGCTTTTCATTACTTGTTTCTGTGCTAGGGTTGATGGTGAGCTTCTACTTTTTAGCTCATGTGAGTTTTCTTACTATACTTTATACTACAGAATAGATCCTCTATATGTTAGGATGTTAGTATGTTGTAGTTAGTTGTTAGTCAGGCAAACTTGTTTTGTAACATCCGTGATTCGAGGTAATGCTAATTATTTAATTTTGTAATTAATTGTTGGACTATGAGAGTGATGTTAGACTATGTGAGTTGGGGCTTGTTGAGTTGGGATGTTAGTGAGTGGGCCGACTAAAGACATACGTTGGGCGTAAGCTTGGCGTATGCGGGGCGTAGTAGCAGCATTGGATGCAGGGGCTTTATACGCGTACGCGCAGCGTACGCGAGCAGACTCAAAACCCTAATTTTTAGGGTTTAAACCATATAAATACCACATTATGTCCCAAACCCGAGCCTCCTTACCAGCCACCTTGACTCAGAAACCCTAGAAACCTAACCTTCTTCATCTTTGTGTGATTTTGATCTTGTGAAGCCCATTTTGGAGATTTGGAGCTTGGAAGGAGAAAGAGGAAGTTGGTGAAGAAGAACTTGAGTAGCTTGAGCTCAAGATCTGAGTTATCATCACCATTTAGCACTCATTTGAGGTAAAAAGCTCACAACTTGCCTCATGTATGCTTAGATGTATGATAATGGTGTTTGGACCTCTTTGGTCCCAAGAATGGATTTTTATGGTCCAAATCCGTTTCTAGGCTTAGGGTTACTTCCCTTAGTGCTATATGAGTCCAACGAATAGAAAAGTTTCCATCTTGAAGGTCTTCTTGTGGCCATGCATGAGTTTTGGTCATTTCCATGGAAGTTAGTTGCCATATTTCAAGTTCGGGTCCATTTGGTGGGTTGCAAGCCACCAAATAATCGACTTTGTGGATTAAGACACTTTAGTGGACTCAGATCTGCGTTTGGAGATTAAGGTATTAAGCGATTAAGCCTTTTTGGAGATAATGGCTTAACTGGTTAGTACGCTGGGCGTACAAGTCCGTACGCGCATCGTACAAGCCATGCAAGTTGTACACTTAGCGTACAGAGGAGTACGCCCACGTACTCACTGGATATGGGTTTTCGTCATTTGGGCCTCGGTTTGGGGCGATCTTTGGACTTCTTAGCTATTGGGCCTTAGTGGGCCATCAGAAGTCAGTTATTGGGCTAAGGACATGTTTGGGCTAAAGGGAAGGCCCATTTGAGGAGTTGGGCCCAATTTAGAAAATTGGGCCATTAGTGGGATTAGAAAGGCTTTATAGAATTGGACCATTGATGTTATGGATTTGGGCCTAGGTTATGGTCCAAATTAGATGAGGGGGTAAAATGGTCATTTTACCTTAAAAAGGATTATTGGATTTTGACTAAGTGTTATTTTGGTAATGATAGCTCGGGGAGTCATCGGGGCAGCCGTTTGAGATTCCTTACCGTGAGATTCTACATTCAGCCTTGCGAGGTGAGTTTCCTCCTGTAGGAACGGGTCGAAGGCACCAATGTCGGCACGTTTATGTATTTTAGTATGTTCCGGACTAAGGTCTGATGCTGGGCGGTGCCCGATGAATGTTTGTATGCTTTTCGGATTTCGGTCCGATGTCGGGCAATGCCCGAGGAATGTTTGTATGCTTGATGTCTTTGTGATTCTTGCATGTGTCTGGATTTGTATGTTTTCGGATTTTGGTCCGATGTCGGGCAATACTCGAGGAATGTTAGTATGCTTCCGGATTTCGGTTCGATGTCGGGCGGGGCCCGAGGAATGTTTATATGTTTATATTATGTGATTATTTATGTGTATTTGTAGATATGTATATATGTATACCGAGCTTTGCTCGATGCCGGGCTGGGCCCGATGCCGGATTTCGGTCTGATGCTAGGCGGGGCCCGATGCCGGATTTCGGTCCGATGCCGGATTTTGGTATCAGAGCCTTGGTTTAAAGGATTTGGGAACGCTCTCGAGTGTGTCTGAACTCAAACTGAGGACTTGGTATAAAATTTTTTAAAAGAAAAACCATTTTTATAAAAAGTATTTAGAAAAGAGAAAAAAGTGTGGTGCATGCAATCAGCCGAGCTCAAGTAAGTTCTCCCAAATTACCCATACATGTTTGTTATGCTATGATATGATTATGAGAACTACATGCTAGATTAGGGCTAAGGATCTAGGAAGGATGCCTTGTATGCCTATTATATGTGTATGGGAACTGCATGTTAGATTAGGGCTATGGATCTAGGAAGGATGCCCTGTATGCCTGCTATATGAGCTTTATGAACTGCACGCTAGTACTGAATAGTGTTGGATTAATGTCTAAGTCCATAACTATATTTGGTATGTACTTGACCCGACCCGGCATGGTCCATTTGGGTTGCACTTCACCGGCACAATTTATATGGATAGTCTTTTGAGAATAGTATATTTATGATTTATATTAATATATTATAAGTTCTAATATATTAATATGGAATCATATTATTTAATTAGTATTGATCAAGAATTAATTTAGAATTAATTAAGTGATCAAAAAGAACTAATTAAATATGGACTCTTATATATATGGAATGGGCCAAGTTCATTTAGGTTGGGCTAAGCTTTCATGGATGGTCCATGGAGATTTTAACCCATGGATCCTATGTAAATGAAAGGTCATGGGTATTAGGGTTTACATGGATGTAACCCTAATCCTCCATAATATATAAAGGGGTCCTTGGCTCACAAAATTGGCATAAGTGTGTGAAAATAAGAGCGGGCCGATTTTAGTGTGCATACATATTCTCTCAAGTTCTTCCAAGGTGTTTTGGTGATTTGTGATTCCATTTGAGGCTTCCACACTATTAGGGCTAAGCTCATAAAGCTTGAAGACATCAAGCTACATCAAAAGGTATGTCATCTAACTAGAACTTTGTAGTATAGGTGCTTCATAATATGCTAGTTAGGATGAAACCTTGGAATAGTTCATATTTGCATGTATAATAGAGAAAATATAGATCCAAGGTTTATAGGGTTGCATGTACACCATAGGAGTGTTAGAATGCTCAAAACCCAACAGTGGTATCAGAGCCTGGTTGTTTTCTGTTATATTGATGCAAATGTTTTATTTTCAAAGTTGAAAAAAAAGAAAAAAAAAACATGACGTTTGTCAAATTTTAAGATAATTACTTGTTTTTGTGAAAAACTAATTATTTGTAAAATTTGAATAATTTGCTATATGAGTTGAATTAGGTCAAATTTAGTAAAAGATAAAATGATATGATTATTTTATTAGTTTTAAAAGTTTGATCTAAAGAGTTTTTTGAAACCTCCATAAGTTATGGATATGAAAAGGTTTTTAAAAAAAATTGATTCAAAGTTTTTTATGGAGTTACAAAACTTGGTCTTAATGTTTTAAAGAATTCTATAACTTGTTCTTAAGTTATGGAACATGAGAAGTTTCATCATAAAACAAGTATTTAACTCCATAAGTTATGGAATCCAAAAGTTTTCAAGAGTTACAAAACTTGCCCTCAAGTTTTGGAATTTGGAAAAAGTTTTTTTATGATAAAAAAAAAAGAATTGAATTCTAAAACTCTTGGGTTCATAACTTAAACAATTAATTAAATGGTTTTAATTTTGAATTTAATAATTGGAATTATGATGTTTTTATTGAATAATTCAATTAACTCTTATGGACTTTATTAATAGATAATTAAAGTGTTTAATTAAAAGAGAATTAATAATTCCATAATGACATGGTCTAAATTTAATTAAATTAAGAGTATAGTTTAATTAATAGATTAAACCACCAAGTATTTTAAATACCTAAAATACACCCTTATACTATTATAATATTAAAAGTTTAATATATTATATGTATAAGAGCAAGTCGTCTTACCATTAGTAGGCCTCATTCACGAAGCCGGTCTATAAGGGGGGTATAAGGTTACTGCCTATAAAATGGCAGTTTAATGGGTGTCCACTCTCACTCACCGCTTCCTTGACCGGTGGAGGGTCATTAGCCGAACAGGTAGGACAAGGACTATAATTCTCCCTTCATTATAAGTATAATGATAAATACTAAGTAACTAAACAATTATAAATTCCCAATCTTAGTTACTTAGGAAAATGTGAATAAGGTGTTAATCCATGAAATTACACGTTGCACTTTGTTTAAGCTGTTAGTGGAGCGTATGTGGTTAACCGGCACACTAACCTGGACTTAACAAGGTAGGCAAAGGGTAACTTAATGTTTATCATAGTATCGTTGGAGCGTGTGTGGTTAACCGGCACATCGATTGAGGGGTAAATATTAAGGGTACCAAGTATATTTGCATGGTTACTTCACACCTTGTTTTGTGATCCTCGGCATCCCAGTCACAAAACCTGAAGGGCACACTCGAGATTGAAACATGCCATTGAAAAGTTCAATGAATCTCAAAAGAATCAAGGAGTTTCAAAAACCAATTAAAACCTAATAATACATTTCGTTTATCTTGGTGGAAATTAGTGAATCGTCATTCACCTACCTTCAAATATTTTATAGCTTGGATTACGGCATCCCTCTTCCAAGTTATAAAATAGTTTGTTGGGTCCTAGCCTTAATATATCATATTGGGTGTTATATTAAGGACTTAAATCAACTTTACGTGAATTTCTCCCATTGTTGATGTCTGGTTTAGACAACAATGATCTTCCCAAACCAAGCTTTCCTAATGAATATGACTTCCCGAGTTTGGCTCATGGAAGTCATACTTCTCTTCCTCCACCTCCTCCAATTATTCTCCCTAACCCACAAGTTCAAGGTCACTCAAGCCCTAATGGCAAGCAAGGTCTATGTGTGATCACATCTTAGAGATGAAGTCACATATTGACAAGCCGGGAGAGTTGGGTGTCAAAGTCTTGAGAAAGTTAGATGTTCAATCACTTTCTAAGTCACATAGTGAGTTCCTTTGGGACTACTATGAAACAGACTATGACATGAACCTTAATGATCATATCTATTTGCTTGGTGCTGCTGAATCAGCAATGATTTGGAACGATAGTAAAGCAAATTTGATTAGAAGATCAACTTCCTAAAACTTTATGGACAGTGACAATGGTGACACTGGAAATCCATAAAAAGCATTCTCTTCCCAATGGAAAGGGATTGGCCATAGTCAACCCGATTGACCAAATGGTAAAGAGAAAGGCTAAGTCTGAGATAGTCCCATTACCAAAGGGTCCATATGTTTATTTTGCCAAAGGAAGGGGCGTTGTTTGCAAAGCTGTCAAATTTACCTAAGGATGTTAAAGTCAATAAGTTTGACTCTACATCAGGTAGAGCCCATTATCTAACTATGTTAAGTTCTATTCTGAGATCCTCATTACATGATGTGACTGGGTCACATGTTGATGTTTTAAAAATCACAGAATAGAGAGAAATCTTAAAGGACGTATATGCTGATTCTGATCGCGAAGGTGGATTTCGATCGCATCAGAATTTTGAGCAGTTGCTTAAGAAGTTATGATATATTCTTAAGGAATAGATAACAACAATTTTCCATGTGGATTGTAAGGATAAGTTTTTCCGCAAAGTTTTAAAATAAAAGAAAATTGTTTAATTTTATTTATTTGAAGTATCCTTACAATGGCATTTGTGGAAAATTGTTGCTTATATGATTCCACTGACAGCAATATTGGAAAATGGATTTGATTCTTTCATTTGTGGTAGTGTCTAAATTTACCAAATCAGGAAAGTTCCTCATCACCCAAGTTTCAATTGGACCGAAACTTGGAATCATGCAAGTTGAATAGTATGATGAATGAGAACTTTCAAGCATTGGAAAAATCAAGACTAATTACTTCTTCACATGGATGTGTGAGTCAAGTGAATGACTAAAGGGATCGAGTACACATTCTTGTGCACTCGTCATGTCCACCACAAAGCTCGTTAAGACTATTTGATTTACTAAAGTTTAGTAAATATGGTTATACTTACAAGTTTAAGTATAATTCTGAAACATTGGAAAAGTCTCAATGTATGGCAGAACGAATGGGAAGAATCAAATTAGGCAGAAAGATAAAAGTTTCTCAAATTTGAAAAGATGGGAGAGTACTTTAGTATCATGTTTGTGATCATCTTAATGATTTAGAAATCATATCACAATTAGTCCTCTAAAGGTCATCTTAGTGCATTCTTATGACTAAGAAGAGGAGTCATGAATTGTTGAAATGGTTAGATAAGGAAGATGAGTCATACTTCGTTCCAAAACAATTCTTAGAGTCATACTCCAAGATTGTAACTTGAGTGACATATCTTAAAGAAAGGTTTAAAACACTTGTCAAATGTAAGAGTAAAAGTGTCCTACTCTTGTACATTTGAAATTGGTAAGTTGTGATGTTTTGGATAAAACAAAGACCAACTAAGGCCAATTGTGTGAAGTGTTTGTCTTGATAAAAAATCCGCACTATCTCTTGAATATTTGGCAAGATAGTCTTATATGTCAAGAGGATATGACTAAAATGATTAAGCAATTGTCGAGGACAATCTGAGGTTTACCAAAGATTGGTTGCTCAGGGACAGTTGGAAGTATAGTGCTAATTTTGGAAGGACCATATTGACATATTCTGAAAAGAGGCATCTCTTGTTCAGAAGTGATAGTCAAAATGAGAATATGGAGTTGTCTCCATAGGTGGAAGTTATCTGTGTAAGATTAGAAAACTTAATGCAAGAAGCATGTCCAAAGCAATGTACTTTGAATATGAGACTTAGTTTCCATGGAGTTGATCTCCATTGGAATACCTTATAATGACTGTTGACAAGTCTTTGTGACTTTGTACATATTCATTACAGGAGGGTCAGTGCATATAAGTTTAAAATCTAAACAGATTTCGATAAATGATAGGAATTTGAAATTCTCACATTTTTCGATAAGGATTTGGGAGTGTGAAATTAGAATCATTGAAATTATGTTCAATTGGTTTATTTCACAAAGTAAGGATCATAGACAAACATAGAGTGCATACTTGGTGTATGGCAAAGCTATTGTTTAGAAAACATAGTGTACATGCTTGGAGTATGGGACAACTAGTGTTTTTAATTCAAGTATAAAGTTGATAAAATCGAAACAATGAATAATGAGTAATCAGTATGGTGATAAATAAAAGTGTTTATTTATATTCATAGGGTTTGATACCATATTTGATTCATTTATTCTTGTGTTTCACTTTGCATGTTTTGACTTCCAGAATAACTAAGTCGCTCTTCCTGAATGATTAAGTTATTCAAACCATCCACAGTCGGTCATATGTTGGAAGTAGATATGAATCAAGATTGTCATGGGTTGGTTTGTAGAGGTCCAAGTTGGTGGACAAAGTGGTGCTACAACACTCATGAGTGCTCATAAGTTCTGAGTATTGGATTCAACCCGCGCTCATTTGAATCACTTCATGGATTTTATCACGAGTGATCATGAGACGATAATATCTTATATTCTTCAAACCTAGAGATATGAGTTGTTACTATGAGTTGGTTATACATTGATTGCACGAAAACGCATTTGGTAACTCGATGTTATAAAACGTGCCTTTGTGTATGATTCAACAAGTAGTAGAACAAGCCATATGAGTCGAAGTTTATCCATTCCTTTTACCTTCGGGATAAAAGCGATATCTGTGGGCCCCTCGATGATTTAGCGATGACACATGTGAGTGCTTGGCCAAGCCAGGACTGATTTGATTTGTTCAATCAGTCAGTCATCATAAATCAAAAATCGGGAAACAACAAATGGACAGAGAGAATGATTATAATCCATGTCTCAGTCCATATGATATCTAGAATGGAGGAATATATGATCCCTTATCTAATGGACAAGTCATTGACAAGGTCAGAGTTCGACAACGGCTTTAAGAGCTACGATTGCCAGTTATGTTTTGAAGTCATACTCAATAATAGTTTTAGACTTATCCAAGTGGGAGACTGTTGGATTAATGTCTAAGTCCATAACTATATTTGGTATGTACTTGACCCGACCCGACATGGTCCATTTGGGTTGCATTTCACCGGCACAATTTATATGGATAGTCTTTTGAGAATAGTATATTTATGATTTATATTAATATATTATAAGTTCTAATATATTAATATGGAATCATATTATTTAATTAGTATTGATCAAGAATTAATTAAGTGATCAAAAAGAACTAATTAAATATGGACTCTTATATATATGGAATGGGCCAAGTTCATTTAGGTTGGGCTAAGCTTTCATGGATGGTCCAAGGAGCTTTTAACCCATGGATCCTATGTAAATGAAAGGTCATGGGTATTAGGGTTTACATGGATGTAACCCTAATCCTCCATAATATATAAAGGGGTCCTTGGCTCACAAAATTGGCATAAGTGTGTGAAAATAAGAGTAGGCCGATTTTAGTGTGCATACATATTCTCTCAAGTTCTTCCAAGGTGTTTTGGTGATTTGTGATTCCATTTGAGGCTTCCACACTATTGGGGCTAAGCTCTTAAATCTTGAAGACATCAAGCTACATCAAAAGGTATGTCATCTAACTAGAACTTTGTAGTATAGGTGCTTCATAATATGCTAGTTAGGATGAAACCTTGGAATAGTTAATATTTGCATGTATAATAGAGAAAACATAGATCCAAGGTTTATAGGGTTGCATGTACACCATAGGAGTGTTAGAATGCTCAAAACCAAACAAATAGTCAGTGATATGATGGCCTGATTAGGACATGCTTGGTTTTGTTTACCCAATGCTCGAATGTTGCTTGCTTTTTGCTTTTAGGAGTTCTAGTTATCTTTAACTTACTAGTAAACGAATATGTTAAGTTACATATTACGAGGACTAAATAATTTCAGAAGGTTAGGTTTAGCTCTATTTCGCAACTCTCGTTTGAGTCTAACCGTTGTAGGGTAGGACCTCTCATTCGAAGAATTATCTGGTCTTTATGATATGTAATGGTATTCGCGAGCTAGTTAGGGGGAGATAGCAGGGACTTCTTATGCAGCTAATGGCGGAGAGTGCGTCAGAGGTTACCCTAGGGCAAGCCTAGGACGAGATTAGCAAGAAGAGAAACAATAGTAGTGAAAGGGACTTAGTGGAGTCAAGGTAATTCTTAAGGAAAGTACGGATAGACGTGGAAGGAATAATGGGCGTGTACTACTGAAACCAGAGGATCCGTACTCGAGTCAAGGAGAACTGAGATGAATCTAGGAAACTTGTAGTGTGTGTGATCCCTCGAGTTATGATGAGTATTCTGATGTTTCTTATGGTGTATTTTCAGTATGGTGACGCTATGCCCTAGAACAGTTGGCAGCTCTGGCGCCAGTGAGGGATCAGGCTCGGGCTCGGGAGCCGGGCAACTCGATGAGCAGATGAGAGAGTTCATTTCATCTGAGGTCACACGCAGTATATTGGAGCAGACTCCTGTAATCTTCGGTACGGTTAAGGAGGGCATTTTGGAGATTCTTGACGAGAGGTTGGGTGCTTTCCGCACCGAGATGGCGGCCATGATAGGGGTGCGCACGATGACATTCAGGGAGTTCCGAGCTTGTGGAGCTCCAGACTATCATGGGGCTCGGGACCCCATTGCTAGTAACAGGTGGTTGGCTGATGTCGCCAACGCCTTTCGCACCAGCCGTTGTCCCGAGGGGGACAAGGTCCAACTTGCTTCCTGCCTTCTGAAGGACAGGGCGCGTGATTGGTGGGAGGATGTTGGACATGCCATTGGAGATGATGCCACTATTGATGCGATGACTTGGAGTGATTTCTCGGCCAGGTTTAGGGTCGAGTTTGCACTTGTGATTGTGATACAACAGCTTGCGAGGGAGTTCCAGGATGTCCAACAGACTACTGAGACGGTGACTGAGATCACCGCCATGTTCAGGGATGAAACATCCCAAAAATACGGTCCAATAATTTCATTTTAAATCATTAAGAAAACCATAGCTATCAAAAATTATATAAAATCATAAGTAGTGTATCTCAAAAATATCATAAACATCGGTCAAATATATCAGAGTATAAACATCCCAGGCTAGATCAATGGTGTGTGCACTGCAGTCATCCTGGGCTCTTCCCATTGCTACTGGAAGTACCTGAAACCAAAACTGAAACTGTAAGCATGAAGCTTAGTGAGTCTGCCCAAACTACCACATACCATTCAAATAATCACATAACAACATACATTGGGCCTAGCCCGCTACATCGGGCCCCACCCGGCATCTGACGAATCCGACATCAGGCCCCGCCTGGCATCGTGCCCCGCTCGGTATACAAATCTGTTTCTACCAGGCCCCACCTGTCTCTGGGCCCCGCCCGCTATACGCAGACAATAACATATAATCATGCTAGTACATAAAAACCAAACACGACACTATAACTGCTAGTTTCAAGGCCCCGCCTATCTTGGGCCGCGCTCCTACTCTGCTAATAGTGGGGTATGGAACCACGTCCACACTCAGCTAGTGATGAGATACAGGACCCCGCCCACACTCACCTCCCTACCAGGCACATACAAGTATCACAAAGACAACAAATATAACTAAACATGCATTCCTTCCTCGGGTACCACCCGACATCGAACCGTAGTCCGGAAACATACATATAAACATTCCTCGGGTATCACCCGACATATATAAATCTATCAATCCTTATCCATACTCAAATAATGCTAAGATACGGGCCTTGCCCACACTTAGCTACTAATCAACAAACATAACATATAACCATACATACAGGCCGACATTGGTGCCTTCGACCCGTTTTCCTACAGGAGGAAACTCACCTCGCTAACTGACTGTAGAATCCCGCAAATAAACCTCTCGCTGCTAGCTGGCAGATCCCTGAACTGCTGAGCTTTCGACTTCCCGAGCTATCATTACCAACATAATACTTAGTCAAAATCCCATAGTCCCTTAGATATTATGCCTTTTCTCAAGACCCCATTGACGGATTAAACTTAGTCAAAGTCAAAGTCAATACCCCGAGTTGACTCAACTCGTCGAGTCATCCCCCTGAATCGCCGAGTTCCCTTGCTACACGTAGTCGTGACAAAACGAGTCAACTCATTGAGTCCCTCCTTGGAATCGTCGAGTTCTACATGGTACAGAATCGGGACAAATCGACTCAACTCGTCGAGTTCCTCTATGGACTCGACGAGTTCCTCAGTCTATTTGGACCATCTTAATGGATTAATCCCCTATTCTTCAGATCCAAGCATCATACTTCTCATACACTCTGTAAATGTCCTTTTAAGGGTAAAGTTTCCAACTTTACCCATTATCATCTTTACATAATGGGTTTTGCTCAAACCCCAAGTCTTTACTACCTAGATCTTGGTCCCAACACCATCTATACTCTAAACCAAGGCATATAAACTAAGATCTGGACTCTAGAAACTACAAAACACGTAAAGCTTCCACCTTTTTCCTTCATGCATGGCCTTTTGGAGCTTAAAAGGCCAAATTAACCTTCCAAAGATTGAATGGGGCTTCAGTGGCCATAAAGTTTGCACCTTTATGCCATGAGAGCCCTTCTAGGTTCTAGATCTGAAGGTGTACTAACTTGGGACGTCCAAATTCCAAAGATCAAGATTCTTGGACCAAAAACCCAATAAAATGAAGAAGAAGAGATCTAAGAGGTTATTAAGAAATCTTGAGACTTGCTTACCAGAAAATGATGAGGATGGTACGAAGTTGCTGGATCTATAATCTCCTCCTTCAGTCCTTCAGCCTATCCTTCTTCCACAAGCTTCAACTCACAAGATTTCTCTCAAAAATGGCTGACAAGCATTAGGGTTTCGAGATCTAGGGTTTCGACAATGGAGGCTAGAAATGAGGCCAAACCCTAAGTCATAAAGTGTTTAAATAGGGTGCAAAATCCCGGATTTAGGGTTTTCCCAAACCCAGTCCAACTCGTCGAGTAGATCCCCTCTAACTCGTCGATTTGGTATTCCAAAAACACGCATGATAGCGTTTCTACTCGTCGAGTTCTTGCCCTTGGACTCGACGAGTTGCCTTCTTGTTTGAAGATCTTCTTTCTTTTTTTTCCTTCTGGTTTCTTGGTGTTACAAGGGAGAGGGTCTTTCTTGTTCCGCAGTATGTGGCGGGCGAGGAGATGAAAAAGGCCCGATACCACGAGATGCTGCAGAGTGATATCCGCAAGTTTGTGAGTCGATCCAGCTGCCAGACGCTGGAAGATATGATTGCGAGGGCTCGAGAGAGGGAGCTGGATTTGGAGATGGAGAGGAAGAGGAAAGCAGATCGGGTTCAGACAGGGATTTCGGGAAAAAATCCCAAGGTATCAGATCTCAGATCGAGGAGCCAGCATGGCCGCAGCCGTTGTGGCAAGTGCGGAAAGATGCATGAGGGGACGTGCAGGGCGAGTAGTTCGGGCTGCTTTAAGTGCAACCGAACTGGTCATGTCAGCAGGGATTGTACGGCTACCACCACCGCCATAACAGTATCTGATATGATTTGCTTCTAGTGCAATCAGAGGGGCCACAAGAGGTCCCAGTGTCCGAGTTAAGCAGTAGCAGGACAAGTGGCGAAACCCGCTCCTGCTACATTGAGGATTATCGATGGCCGTCAGGGTCGGTCAGAGGCGCTTGTGGCGAAGAGCAGAGCCTTCCAGCTGATAGCAGAGGAGGCACATGCAGCTCTCGATGTTGTGACAGGTATGTATCTTCTCCTTATCTTTTTATTTATATTGGTTTATTGCTTATGTTTATGTGTTTCATTATATGATCGTTCCTTGTGAACGATATATCTGCTCTGGTATTATTCGATTCGGGGGCTACCCGATCTTTTGTATCGCTCGCGCTCAGCAAGGGATTTGTGAGAGCTCCAAGAGAGCTGGATTGTCCACTTGATGTAGAGATAGCGGATAATAGGACCATTCGGGTTGCGAGGGTTCATTGGGGATGTACATTGCAGTTGTTTGATGAGCAGTTTTCCGTGGATTTAGTCCCCATTCCCCTGCGAGGGATTATGGTTATCGTGGGTATGGACTGGTTGATCCCCAATGGGGCAATGGTCGATTGCGAGTAGTAGCTTGTACGAGTTCGGACCCCAAGTGGGGGAGGCTTGGTGATTCAGGGCGAGAGGCTGCAATGTGGACCGACTTTGTGTTCAGCAGCGAGAAATAGGCGCTACCTTCAACAGGGTTGCGCAGTTTATGTCGTTTATGTTATGGATACCCGGGATAAGGGTAAGGCGACCGTGGATGATGTACCGATCGTACGGGAGTACCCGGACGTTTTTCCAGAGGATTTTCCTAGGGTACCTCCGAAGAGGTAGGTAGAGTTCAGGATTGACCTAGTTCCTGGTGCGGCTCCGATAGCTAAGGCACCATATCGGTGGGCTCCTCCCGAGATGCAGGAGTTATCTACACAACTGCAGGAGATGTTAGACATGGGATTTATCAGGCCGAGCAGTTCGCCATGGGGACCCCGATCCTGTTTGTGAAGAAGAAGGATGGGTCACATCAGATGTCTATAGATTACCAGGAGTTGAATAAGGTAATAGTGAAGAACCGTTATCCCCTCCCGAGGATTGATGATTTATTTGACCAACTTCAGGGTGCATCTTGGTTCTCCAAGATTGATCTGCGATCGGGTTATCACCAGATGCGAGTTAGGGATGACGATGTGCAGAAGATAGCCTTTCGGACTCGCTATGGTCACTACGAGTTCGTGGTTATGCCGTTTGGGCTCACCAATGCTCCTGCCGCGTTCATGGACCTCATGAACCGTGTGTGAAGCCCAATGCTGGGTCGGTCTGTGATAGTTTTTATCGATGACATTTTGGTTTATTCCAAGACTCAGGAGCACCATGATGAGCACCTGAGGGAGGTGTTGGAGACACTGAGGAGGGAAAGACTTTTAGCAAAGTGCTCCAAGTGTGAGTTCTGGTTGCGTGAGGTGCCGTTTAAGGGGCACCTTGTCAGCTAGAAGGGTATTCTGGTCGATTCGGCCAAGATAGAGGCCGTGATGCAATGGGAGGTTCCGAGGTCTCCTTCTGAGATTCGGAGTTTTCTTGGTTTGGCGGGTTATTAGGAGAAATTCATCAAGGATTTCTCCAAGATTGCAGTTCCCTTGACACGATTGACCAAGAAGTTGGTGACATTCCGTTGGGGCCTGAGCAGCAGGTAGCCTTCGAGACCCTCAGACAGCGGTTGTGCGAGGCACTGATTCTGACTCTGCCGGAGGGCGTCGACGATTTCGTGGTTTACTGTGATGCTTCGATCACGGGTATGGGTGCAGTGCTGATGCAGCGGGGTCACGTGATAGCGTACGCTTCGAGGAAGTTGAAGCCTCATGAGGCGAATTACCCGACGCACGATTTGGAGCTGGGGGCTGTGGTTTTCGCTCTTAATATTTGACGACACTACCTCTATGGGGTTCGTTGTACCATTTACACGGACCACAAGAGCTTGAGGTACCTAATGGATCAGGCGAATCTAAACATAAGGCAGCGCCGTTGGTTGGACGTGGTAAAGGATTACGACAGTGAGATTCGTTATCACTCGGGGAAAGTCAATGTGGTGGCCGATGCTCTTAGCCGCAAGGCAGTGGCGGCTCCGATTCGGGATATATGCCTGAGGATGACAGTGATTACTCCGTTGCTGGAACGGATTCGAGAGGATCAGGTCTAGGGTATGAAGGAAGAGCGCCGGAAGTGTGAGCGGATCGTAGGTCAGGTGGCATCATTTGATTATGACAGATGCGGGTTGTTGAACCTGCATCGGAGGGCCTGGGTTCCTTACTGGGGCGGTGTACACCAAGTTCTGATGGATGATGCTCACAAGTCGAGATTCTCCATCCATCCCGGGGCGACGAAGATGTATCGGGATCTTCGCCCTGATTATTGGTGGCCATGCATGAAGCAGGACATAGATTGGTATGTGGAGCGGTGCTTGACTTGCAGGAAAGTCAAGGTCGAGCACTAACGACCTCACGGCAAGATGCAGCTGTTGGAGATTCCCGTGTGGAAATGGGAAGACATCACTATGCATTTCATCACAAAGCTTCCTAAGACCGCATGTGGAGTAGATTCAATATGGATCATCATGGATCGGTTGACCAAGAGTGCTCATTTCATCCCGATTCAGGAGGGTGCTCCTTTCGTCATTTGGGCCTCGTTTTGGGCCGATCTTTGGACTTCTTAGCTATTGAGCCATTGTGGGCCATCAGAAGTCAGTTATTGGGCTAAGGACATGTTTGGGCTTAAGGTAAGGCCCATTTGAGGAGTTGGGCCCAATTTATAAAATTGGGCCATAAGTGCCCCATTAGTGGGCTTGGAAAGGCTTTATAGAATTGGACCATTAATGTTATGGACTTGGGCCTAGGTTATGGTCCAAATTAGATCAGGGGGTAAAATGGTCATTTTACCCTAAGAATGATTATTTGATTTTGACTAAGTGTTATTTTGGTAATGATAGCCCGGGGAGTCGTCGGGGCAGCCGTTAGAGATTCCTTACCGTGAGATTCTGTATTCAGCATTGTGAGGTGAGTTTCGTCCTGTAGGAACGGGTCGAAGGCACCAATGTCGGCCCTTTGATGTATGTTAGTATGTTCCGGACTAAGGTCTGATGTCGGGCGGTGCCCGATGGATGTTTGTATGCTTTCCGGATTTCGGTCCGATGTCGGGCAATGCCCGAGGAATATTTGTATGCTTTATATCTTTGTGATTCTTGCATGTGTCTGTATTTGTATGTTTCCGGAATTCGGTCCGATGCTGGGCAATGCCCGAGGAATGTTAGTATGCTTCCGGATTTCGGTCCGATGTCAGGAGGGCCCCGAGGAATGTTTATATGTTTATGTTATGTGATTATTTATGTGTGTTTGTTGATATGTTTATATGTATACCGAGCTTTGCTCGATGCCGGGCGGGGCCCGATGCCAGACATTTTCCAATGTCGGGCGGGGCCCATGATATGCTTATATGTGATCGTGTGCTTATGTATATGGTATGTGGTAGTTTGGGGAGACTCACTAAGCTTCGTGCTTATAGTTTTCAGTTTTGGTTTCAGGTACTTCCGGTAGCAAGGGGAAGAGCTCGAGACGACTGCATTGCACACACCACGATGTTTTAGCCTGGGATGTTTACTCTGATATATTGACATATGTTTTTGGATATGATGTTTTGAGATACTATGACTTACATTTTGGATGAGATGATTTGATAACTATGGTTTATTTATGACTTAAAAACAAAATTTTTGGTCATGATTTTTGGGGTGTTTCATGTTTAGACAGTTTTCTGTCATTGTTGGTTTGTTTGTGTATTTATATTTGTCAACATATCATGGTCGAGTTGATAGGGGTCCAGCTTTGTGTTGAAGGCCAAAAGGGCGGACCAACTTTATATTGAAGGCCAAAAGGGCGGACTACCTTTATGCTGAAGGACAAAGGGGCGGACCAGCTTCGTGCTAAAGGCCATTGTCTGTATGCATTGTATGTATATTGTTGTATGTGGTATTTTGTGGAACTCACTAAAATTTGGCCTAAATTTGTGGATTAAATGTTTCTTAGGTACTTTATCATTTCACGGGAATAAAAATGCGTGACTGTACACACATCAACAGTTTTATGATTCAGGATTCCACGTTGCTTTTCCATATAACTCTGATTTTGAATAATAGTTTATGAAACAATGGTTTTGCCTTGACTGGATCTTTATGAAAATGAGTGTTTATTCTATTTTAACAATGAAAAATTTATTGGTAAAAATCGGGACGTTACACATATGAATCTAGTACAAAAGAAATCATATCCCTTCTTCATTCTATGTTCATCAATCAATCACTTAGTTTTATGCAATTGAGATTTCGATTCTACCATCAAAATACTTTAATTTGAAAGTGTATCACGACTCTCAGTGAATCCAAGCAATCAGAACACCCCAATTTTATAACGAGAAATGCCTAGATAAATAAATGGGAGAACACTTTCCATAAGACCAAATGCTTTTTCCTCAGATTGAATATCCAGTCTCACACACTCTAATACTAAACAATTTTCTCTTTAAAAAGTCGCGTTTAAAGACAAATGTGAGTTAATAACATAGGGTAGGTACCAAGTTTATATCTAAAGGCCTTCAATTATAGATGGTTATAAGAAATGTAACAATATTGTTCAACATGTATATCCGAATCTTTCACCAAATGGTAAATATTCTCCGAAGGAGCACGTAAAAAAATAGTATCCCTTAAATAAAGTTAACAACATATTAAGAGTCTCATGATATTAAGGACATTTTCGATGATTAATGTCTAAAAATATGACATCATCCAAAATTGTAATGTAACGTACCAAATTCAGAATGACTTTTCATTTTTAGAATAGAATAAACACCCGTTTTTGTAAAAATACATCCAGGTCAAAACCATTTGTTCAAAGGCCATAATTCAAATAAGAGTTATAAGGAAAATAACACATAATCTCGAACCCTAAAACTACTTATGTAAGTGCATACAGTCACGCTTCGCTCCCCATGAACTGATAAAGTACTTGAAAAATAGTTAATCTACAACTGGAAGCACAAATCTTAGTAAGTTCCTGTGAGAACAAGATCTTTGCGCAGGGACAAGGTTTGAGAACTCAAACCTTGAGTGAATGCTTGAGATCAATGTCTGCTTAATAATGGATGTTCAAGTCGAGACTGGAAAGACCAGTCAAGTCTTAGATAATCAATTCAACAAAATGATCAAGACATTAATTAAGAACAAGTGAATAGTGATCAAGGTAAAGTTAATAAATGAGGAACAAGAGGAATGTTTTAAATGTAATAAGAGTAAATGCCAAAAATGAGAGAAAAGATCCGTCGTTGACTTGTATTGAATGCTCCTATTTAAAGGAGAGAATGTTACTGCGAATTAACCCAGGTGTTTACATAGGACCGGACAAAAGATATAATTCTGACATTCTGATTGTCCTAAATCAACATTAGACTAAGTCCTATGAAACGTTACATCAAAATACAAGACAAACGTAATAAATGCATAAGAGACAAAATAACTTCATTCCGGACAAGTGATGTTCCGGATCGTTAAGCATTCCGGACTACAGGATCCTTGGCTTGAAGAATGCCTTCACGACACAGAGGAGAAATGCCATGCATCGGATCGGGATGATCTTTCAATGCTTGAATCAAGATGCTATCCTCCAGTGCCTTTTGAATTTCTTCCTCAGACCATCCAAATTTTTGTTTAGGGGGAGGTCCGGAATGAAAGGCTTGTTGTTCCGAAGTCATTGGTTTCTTCCCTTTGTCTCTCTGAAGAGCTCTAATAACCATCTTCATATTTTCGTCAATGACGAATTCCGGGGTAGGAGTTGGAAGTGGTTCTTCCGGAATATCGTCTGGAGTGCGAAGAGGAGAGCCTTGATCAATTGGGGCTATTTTTGGTTCCGGAATTGGAGCAGGAGGTATCATGGAGGGAGTGGCTCGGAAGGCTTGGGCAGTAAGGAAGGATTTTGCCTTAGCCATTTTAACAGCCATTTCGAAAGCATCCGGAAGAGAGGATGGCCATGAGACGGCGGACCAAATCCTCTTCTGTTCTTCTGTCAACATTTTCGGAGCAATCAGCTTTGGGGCTTGAAGACCAAGAATCCATTTGGGAGCTTCATCCGGGATGTAGACATCGTAGTCTTCATCTTCTTCGTTTCCTTCAGTGTTGCCCAGGATTCCGGAGACAACTTGGACATCTTCTTCGGAATCGAGGTCTTCATCCCGGAGTGTGAATTTCGAGGTTGGCTTCCATTTCCTGCTTGGGCCTTTTCCCCCTCTTGCATCGGTGACCCTGGAGACCGGTGCAAGCAATAAGTCCTCCTTGATGTCATCAAGTTTGGAGAACACCTTCTGAAGACCGGTGGAGAGTTGAAGAGTCAGGGTGTCATAGGCTTCAGAGGTGGGAGCTTGTGCGGATAGATGCTTGAAGGTGCTGCTAAGGATTTCGATCATCTTATCAAATTTCCTGTTCGAAACATCAACAATGTTCCAAGTTGAGCGTAGGAGTTTGATGAGGACTTGTTGGATGATCAGATTCATCACATCCTTCTTCCGGATCTCCTTCTCTAAACGTTGAATTTGTTTCTCATGATGAACATGAGTCTGCTTGATTAGATCGTTGGTAGCAGACACAAGGTCGTCATGAACCTTGAGCATGGAAGAGATGGTGTTGAGGTAGTTGTCGACCAGAGCATCATATTTGGAATCAATTTGTTCAACGGTATGTTTCAACCGGATGGAGATCAACTGGTCAAGATGGGCTTCTCTCTCTATTGTGGATGGTCCGGATTGTTGTGAAAGAGACTGAAGGATGGCGTCAAGTTTTGAATCAAGTCCGGAGACTTTTTGATCCAGTTTCAAATTCAGCTCAGCGACAAAAGTCTCTACAGAGGACACTTTAGCCATAGTGTCAGAGACATTGGTACGGATCTCCAGTAGGGCAAATGGATCAACATGATCACCAGCGGAGGATTCAGAATCAGAGTCTGAATGTTGCGGAGGGGGCTGGTGAGTATCCGGAATTGAGGAAGGACCCGGTTTAGCAGCATCATCGTCTTCTTGAAGTTGGGAGTTGGAGCCATCGTCCGGAGTGGAAGTAGAGGAGGTTCCGAAGTCAAAAGCGGACATGGATACGGAGGCTTTAGACTGATAATGAATGGATGTCATGAGATGAGCATCCGGAACTGTTGTTGCTTCTTCCTCCAACATAACCTCTTCGGAAATCTCTTCTTCCGGATCAGTATGGAAGATGCTTTGGTGAATAACTATTGGGGGAAGTTCTGAAGTAAGTTCCTTGATGGCGTCATCGTCTGAGGGAAGAACATAGGGCGTGTTGCTTTGAATAGCCCGGTTCCTCATGGAGATGAGAGTGGATTCAACTTGAGCTCGAGTCAGATCCGGACGCCTTGATGCTGCCATGTTCACATAATCTTCCCACAAGGGGTCATTATTACCTGGTCGTCCTGTACGCCTTCCGGGTATCAGACCAGTTGGGGCATCGGAAGTTGGAGGGACTGCTCCTTCTTCCGGATGCTTGGGTTCCGGAACAACGGTTCCGGAGTGTGTGCGTGTGGAAGAAATAATAGGATTATCAAAAGTGACACGTGGGTGTGTTCCAGGGGGCTGCAAGGAACTTTGTTCAACACCGATAACACCCTTTTGGGAGGGTGAGGGTGGAATATGTGTAGACTCCCCGTGAGTGTGTGCTTGTGATGATGAAACATTGAGGGGTACCTCAGATGAGTGGACAGGAGGGGTGTGCGGACGGCCAGAATCAGCCGGAATGTCATGAGTGCCCTCCTGTTGAGAGGGGGCACCGACTTTGGTTTTCTTTTTGGCCTTGGGTTTGGTGGGAGAGGCCTTGAGTTTGGCCGGTTTCTTAACCTTTGGTCCGGACTTAGTGTGAGTGGCCTCTTCCGGAATAGGCTCAACTGAGACCGGGGCAGGTTGTGTTGAGTCGAACACAACCGAAGTCTCAAGATGGTGTTTCAAATAAGGGGATCCGGAAGGAATGAGGGCCAACATATTATCCGGAAGTCGTCTGACAGGACCAAAAGATGATTGGTCCGGAATTCTGTAAGACTTAACAAGTTTAAAGGATGCACATACCTCCGGAGGAATGGTGCTCACCGGAATGGGAATGTTAAGTTCCTTGAAGATTTGCTCAATCGTCAGGGCCCAAAATCTAGGGCTCGAAATTTCATTCGGCTTCTTCTTGATGGCAAATTTGCAAAAGTCTTGCCATAGCACTTCCGGAAAATCGACTGCGTTGTTGCGTCCGGAATAGATGCTGAATACCACGTTCAACCAGTCCTTGCTAAGAGTATCAGTGCCGCCATGCTTGCCTGATAGACCACGAATGATTAAGTGCATGACAACGGTCCAGAGCCCGGAAACTGCAGTCTTCTTGAAATCCTTTGCTCGATAGTCTTGATTGTACCCAATGAAATTAAGAAACGTCTGAAACTCTTCAGCAGTTGGTTCCACCACTTTGAAACCAGCAGGGTTGGGAGAAATTCCTATGGCCTTGAGGAAGGTCGCTTTGTAAATAGGAATGGGGCGATCATCGATGATGGAAGCCAACAGAACATCATCTTCAAGTTTGGTGCTTGTGAAAGCACGATGAAGATGAGAAAGAGGGAGTGGAGGATCTGGGATTTTGGTAAGTGGAATGGAGAGAGGATGATGAGCAAGGAACTCAATCATGATCCTGATTGATTCATCGTAGTCAAGGGGATTTAGTGAAAACAGTTGTGTGGTGTCACGAAGAAAAGGTTCTTGATCAGCCGGCGACGATGAACCCTTCGATCCTTTCGATGATTTCTTCCTGGCAATGGATTTCTTTGGGGTTTGAGCAGTAGAGGCTTGGTTCTTGGAGGACTCCATTGTTGAAGATGATGAGAGCTTGAAGAACACGACGAACTATGAGGGTTTTTAGAGAGATTTGAGAATTGAGAAAGCGTAAAGTGGTAAAGGTAATTTGTGAAAAGGTATTTATAGGTAGGAAAAGTCGGGTCGGGTCGGAAAAGGTAATGATGAGGATCTGAGATCCATCGGGTTGCATTTAATGTTGGGAAGATGAGATTAGACACTTGAAATGAAAGGGGAAAGCAATTGGTCTAAAAGTGGGAAATGTAACCGTCAATTCGTTTTCCATTTTAGAGGGCGTGCAATCGTGTCACGCAAATCGAGGAAGATTGGATAAGGATCTTCCTAAAAAGTAACCGTTGAGAAAAACCGTTTCACCTTATTGCCTCTTGGTATTCCGGATGAATTGTTCCGGACAGTGCATGATCCGGAAGATAAGAGAGATGTTCCGGAATAAGTATGATAAAAAAGGTTTTCCGGAACAATTTTGAAAATTTCCGGAGCATTTATGAAAATTCCGGAGCACTGTGGAATTCCGGAGCAAATTAAGATTCCGGAGTAAGTTTTGAAAATTCCGGAGCAGATTTTAAATTCCAGAATGGATTTTGAAAGTTCCGGAGCAAGTTTAAAATTTCGGAGCAGATTTGAATTCCGGAATGGATTTTGAAAGTTCCGCAGCAAGTTTAAAAATTCGGAGCATTTCGAAATTCCGGAGCACATTAAATTTCCGGAGAAAATTTGAAATTCTTGAATGAATTTTGAAAGTTCCGGAGCAAGTTTGAAATTCTGGAATGAATTTTGAAAGTTCCGGAGCAAGTTTGAAATTTCGGAGCAGATTTGAAAAATTCCGGAGCATTTTTTTGAAATTCCGGAGAGGTGATTATGATGATGGTCGATCCAGATCGTCGTGAGGAAGACAATAAACTGTACAGCTTAAGAAACTCAAGGGATAATTAGTAAAAGAGACAAGTAAAAGGATCCTATGTATTTAGAGGAAAAATAGTTCCGAAGCAAAATAAATGAGTTCGGAGCATATTTTTCTTCTGAATACTTCGATCAAAGAGAACATGTCTCCTGAAAGAATTGAGGATCAGGCATCATCATACCCATTTTGTTCAGAAAACCATTAAATTTGGTTTCGTCTAATGCCTTAGTAAAGACATCAGCAATTTCATCGTCAGATGGAACAAAAATAAGTTCAATGTTACCGTTTAGAACATGATCTTTAATAAAGTGGTACCGAATGTCAATGTGCTTCGTCATGGAGTGCTGAATTGGATTGTGTGAAATGGCAATGACACTTTGAGAATCACAGTAGATAGGAATGCGTTGAAATCGGTAACCATAATCCAAGAGTTCAGATTTCATCCAGAGAACTTGAGAGGAACAGCTGGCAGCAACAATATATTCAGCTTCGACTGTAGAGAGAGCAATGCAGTTCTATTTCTTGGATGACCAGCTGACTAAACGACCACCTAGGAATTGACATCCTCCTGATGTACTTTTCCTATCGAGTTGAAGACCACCATAAAATGATATGATTATTTTATTAGTTTTAAAAGTTTAATCTAAAGAGTTTTTTGAAACCTCCATAAGTTATGGATATGAAAAGGTTTTTAAAAAAAATTGATTCAAAGTTTTTTATGGAGTTACAAAACTTGGTCTTAATGTTTTAAAGAATTCCATAACTTGTTCTTAAGTTATGGAATATGAGAAGTTTCATCATAAAACAAGTATTTAACTCCATAAGTTATGGAATCCAAAAGTTTTCAAGAGTTACAAAACTTGCCATCAAGTTTTGGAATTTGGAAAAAGTTTTTTTATGATAAAAAAAAAAGAATTGAATTCTAAAACTCTTGGGTTCATAACTTAAACAATTAATTAAATGGTTTTAATTTTGAATTTAATAATTGGAATTATGATGTTTTTATTGAATAATTCAATTAACTCTTATGGACTTTATTAATAGATAATTAAAGTGTTTAATTAAAAGAGAATTAATAATTCCATAATGACATGGTCTAAATTTAATTAAATTAAGAGTATAGTTTAATTAATAGATTAAACCACCAAGTATTTTAAATATCTAAAATACACCCTTATACTATTATAATATTAAAAGTTTAATATATTATATGTATAAGAGCAAGTCGTCTTACCATTAGTAGCCCTCATTCACGAAGCCGGTCTATAAGGGAGGTATAAGGTTACTGCCTATAAAATGGCAGTTTAATGGGTGTCCACTCTCACTCACCGCTTCCTTGACCGGTGGAGGGTCATTAGCCGAACAGGTAGGACAAGGACTATAATTCTCCCTTCATTATAAGTATAATGATAAATACTAAGTAACTAAACAATTATAAATTCCCAATCTTAGTTACTTAGGAAAATGTGAATAAGGTGTTAATCCATGAAATTACACGTTGCACTTTGTTTAAGCTGTTAGTGGAGCGTATGTGGTTAACCGGCACACTAACCTGGACTTAACAAGGTAGGCAAAGGGTAACTTAATGTTTATCATAGTATCGTTGGAGCGTGTGTGGTTAACCGGCACATCGATTGAGGGGTAAATATTAAGGGTACCAAGTATATTTGCATGGTTACTTCAAACCTTGTTTTGTGATCCTCGGCATCCCAGTCACAAAACCTGAAGGGCACACTCGAGATTGAAACATGCCATTGAAAAGTTCAATGAATCTCAAAAGAATCTAGGAGTTTCAAAAACCAATTAAAACCTAATAATACATTTCGTTTATCTTGGTGGAAATTGGTGAATCGTCATTCACCTACCTTCAAATATTTTATAGCTTGGATTACGGCATCCCTCTTCCAAGTTATAAAATAGTTTGTTGGGTCCTAGCCTTAATATATCATATTGGGTGTTATATTAAGGACTTAAATCAACTTTACGTGAATTTCTCCCATTGTTGATGTCTGGTTTAGACAACAATGATCTTCCCAAACCAAGCTTTCCTAATGAATATGACTTCCCGAGTTTGGCTCATGGAAGTCATACTTCTCTTCCTCCACCTCCTCCAATTATTCTCCCTAACCCACAAGTTCAAGGTCACTCAAGCCCTAATGGCAAGCAAGGTCTATGTGTGATCACATCTTAGAGATGAAGTCACATATTGACAAGTCGGGAGAGTTGGGTGTCAAAGTCTTGAGAAAGTTGGATGTTCAATCACTTTCTAAGTCACATAGTGAGTTCCTTTGGGACTACTATGAAACAGACTATGACATGAACCTTAATGATCATATCTATTTGCTTGGTGCTGCTGAATCAGCAATGATTTGGAACGATAGTAAAGCAAATTTGATTAGAAGATCAACTTCCTAAAACTTTATGGACAGTGACAATGGTGACACTGGAAATCCAGAAAAAGCATTCTCTTCCCAATGGAAAGGGATTGGCCATAGTCAACCCGGTTGAACAAATGGTAAAGAGAAAGGCTAAGTCTGAGATAGTCCCATTACCAAAGGGTCCATATGTTTATTTTACCAAAGGGTCAATAAGTTTGACTCTACATCAGGTAGAGCCCATTATCTAACTATGTTAAGTTCTATTCTGAGATCCTCATTACATGATGTGACTGGGTCACATGTTGATGTTTTAAGAATCAAAGAATAGAGAGAAATCTTAAAGGAAGTATATGCTGATTCTGATCGCGAAGGTGGATTTCGATCGCATCAGAATTTTGAGCAGTTGCTTAAGAAGTTATGATATATTGCTAAGGAATAGATAACAACAACTTTCCATGTGGATTGTAAGGATAAGTTTTTCCGCGAAGTTTGAAAATAAAAGAAAATTGTTTAATTTTATTTATTTGAAGTATCCTTACAATGGCATTTGTGGAAAATTGTTGCTTATATGATTCCACTGACAGCAATATTGGAAAATGGATTTGATTCTTTCATTTGTGGTAGTGTCTAAATTTACCAAATCAGGAAAGTTCCTCATCACCCAAGTTTCAATTGGACCGAAACTTGGAATCATGCAAGTTGAATAGTATGATGAATGAGAACTTTCAAGCATTGGAAAAATCAAGACTAATTACTTGTTCACATGGATATGTGAGTCAAGTGAATGACTAAAGGGATCGAGTACACATTCTTGTGCACTAGTCATGTCCACCACAAAGCTCGTTAAGACTATTTGATTTACTAAAGTTTAGTAAATATGGTTATACTTACAAGTTTAAGTATAATTCTGAAACATTGGAAAAGTCTCAATGTATGGCAGAACGAATGGGAAGAATCAAATTAGGCAGAAAGATAAAAGTTTCTCAAATCTGAAAAGATGGGAGAGTACTTTAGTATCATGTTTGTGATCATCTTAATGATTTAGAAATCATATCACAATTAGTCCTCTAAAGGTCATCTTAGTGCATTCTTATGACTAAGAAGAGGAGTCATGAATTGTTGAAATGGTTAGATAAGGAAGATGAGTCATACTTCGTTCCAAAACAATTCTTAGAGTCATACTCCAAGATTGTAACTTGAGTGACATATCTTAAAGAAAGGTTTAAAACACTTGTCAAATGTAAGAGTAAAAGTGTCCTACTCTTGTACATTTGAAATTGGTAAGTTGTGATGTTTTGGATAAAACAAAGACCAACTAAGGCCAATTGTGTGAAGTGTTTGTCTTGATAAAGAATCCGCACTATCTCTTGAATATTTGTCAAGATAGTCTTATATGTCAAGAGGATATGACTAAAATGATTAAGCAATTGTCGAGGACAATCTGAGGTTTACCAAAGATTGGTTGCTCAGGGACAGTTGGAAGTATAGTGATAATTTTGGAAGGACCATATTGACATATTCTGAAAAGAGGCATCTCTTGTTCAGAAGTGATAGTCAAAATGAGAATATGGAGTTGTCTCCATAGGTGGAAGTTATCTGTGTAAGATTAGAAAACTTAATGCAAGAAGCATGTCCAAAGCAATGTACTTTGAATATGAGACTTAGTTTCCATGGAGTTGATCTCCATTGGAATACCTTATAATGACTGTTGACAAGTCTTTGTGACTTTGTACATATTCATTACAGGAGGGTCAGTGCATATAAGTTTAAAATCTAAACAGATTTCGATAAATGATAGGAATTTGAAATTCTCACATTTTTCGATAAGGATTTGGGAGTGTGAAATTAGAATCATTGAAATTATGTTCAATTGGTTTATTTCACAAAGTAAGGATCATAGACAAACATAGAGTGCATACTTGGTGTATGGCAAAGCTATTGTTTAGAAAACATAGTGTACATGCTTGGAGCATGGGACAACTAGTGTTTTTAATTCAAGTATAAAGTTGATAAAACTGAAACAATGAATAATGAGTAATCAGTATGGTGATAAATAAAAGTGTTTATTTATATTCATAGGGTTTGATACCATATTTGATTCATTTATTCTTGTGTTTCACTTTGCATGTTTTGACTTCCAGAATAACTAAGTCGCTCTTCCTGAATGATTAAGTTATTCAAACCATCCACAGTCGGTCATATGTTGGAAGTAGATATGAATCAAGATTGTCATGGGTTGGTTTGTAGAGGTCCAAGTTGGTGGACAAAGTGGTGCTACAACACTCATGAGTACTCATAAGTTCTGAGTATTGGATTCAACCCGCGCTCATTTGAATCACTTCATGGATTTTATCACGAGTGATCATGAGACGATAATATCTTATATTCTTCAAACCTAGAGATATGAGTTGTTACTATGAGTTGGTTATACATTGATTGCACGAAAACGCATTTGGTAACTCGATGTTATAAAACGTGCCTTTGTGTATGATTCAACAAGTAGTAGAACAAGCCATATGAGTCGAAGTTTATCCATTCCTTTTACCTTCGGGATAAAAGTGATATCTGTGGGTCCCTCGATGATTTAGCGATGACACATGTGAGTGCTTGGCCAAGCCAGGACTGATTTGATTTGTTCAATCAGTCAGTCATCATAAATCGAAAATTAGGAAACAACAAATGGACAGAGAGAATGATTATAATCCATGTCTCAGTCCATATGATATCTAGAATGGAGGAATATATGATCCCTTATCTAATGGACAAGTCATTGACAAGGTCAGAGTTCGACAGCGGCTTTAAGAGCTACGATTGCCAGTTAGGTTTTGAAGTTATACTCAATAATAGTTTTAGACTTATCCAAGTGGGAGACTGTTGGATTAATGTCTAAGTCCATAACTATATTTGGTATGTACTTGACCCGACCCGACATGGTCCATTTGGGTTGCACTTCACCGACACAATTTATATGGATAGTCTTTTGAGAATAGTATATTTATGATTTATATTAATATATTATAAGTTCTAATATATTAATATGGAATCATATTATTTAATTAGTATTGATCAAGAATTAATTTAGAATTAATTAAGTGATCAAAAAGAACTAATTAAATATGGACTCTTATATATATGGAATGGGCCAAGTTCATTTAGGTTGGGCTAAGCTTTCATGGATGGTCCATGGAGCTTTTAACCCATGGATCCTATGTAAATGAAAGGTCATGGGTATTAGGGTTTACATGGATGTAACCCTAATCCTCCATAATATATAAAGGGGTCCTTGGCTCACAAAATTGGCACAAGTGTGTGAAAATAAGAGTGGGCCGATTTTAGTGTGCATACATATTCTCTCAAGTTCTTCCAAGGTGTTTTGGTGATTTGTGATTCCATCACTATTGGGGCTAAGCTCTTAAATCTTGAAGACATCAAGCTACATCAAAAGGTATGTCATCTAACTAGAACTTTGTAGTATAGGTGCTTCATAATATGCTAGTTAGGATGAAACCTTGGAATAGTTAATATTTGCATGTATAATAGAGAAAACATAGATCCAAGGTTTATAGGGTTGCATGTACACCATAGGAGTGTTAGAATGCTCAAAACCCAACAAATAGTCATTGATATGATGGCCTGATTAGGAAATGCTTGGTTTTGTTTACCCAATGCTCGAATGTTGCTTGCTTTTTGCTTTTAGGAGTTCTAGTTATCTTTAACTTACTAGTAAACGAATATGTTAAGTTACATATTACGAGGACTAAATAATTTCAGAAGGTTAGGTTTAGCTCTATTTTGCAACTCTCGTTTGAGTCTAACCGTTGTAGGGTAGGACCTCTCATTCGAAGAATTATCTGGTCTTTGTGATATGTAATGGTATTCGCGAGCTAGTTAGGGGGAGATAGCAGGGACTTCTTATGCAGCTAATGGCGGAGAGTGCGTCAGAGGTTACCCTAGGGCAAGCCTAGGACGAGATTAGCAAGAAGAGAAACAATAGTAGTGAAAGGGACTTAGTGGAGTCAAGGTAATTCTTAAGGAAAGTACGGATAGACGTGGAAGGAATAATGGGCGTGTACTACTGAAACCAGAGGATCCGTACTCGAGTCAAGGAGAACTGAGATGAATCTAGGAAACTTGTAGTGTGTGTGATCCCTCGAGTTATGATGAGTATTCTGATGTTTGTTATGGTGTATTTTCAGTATGGTGACGCTATGCCCTAGAACAGTTGGCAGCTCTGGCACCAGTGAGGGATCAGGCTCAGGCTCGGGAGCCGGGCAGCTCGATGAGCAGATGAGAGAGTTCATTTCATCCGAGGTCACACGCAGTATATTGGACCAGACTCCTGTGATCTTCGGTATGGTTAAGGAGGGCATTTTGGAGATTCTTGACGAGAGGTTGGGTGCTTTCCGCACCGAGATGGCGGCCATGATAGGGGTGCGCACGATGACATTCAGGGAGTTCCGAGCTTGTGGAGCTCCAGACTATCATGGGGCTCGGGACCCCATTGCTAGTAACAGGTTGTTGGCTGATGTCGCCAACGCCTTTCGCACCAGCCGTTGTCCCGAGGGGGACAAGGTCCAACTTGCTTCCTGCCTTCTGAAGGACAGGGCGCGTGATTGGTGGGAGGATGTTGGACATGCCATTGGAGATGATGCCACTATTGATGCGATGACTTGGAGTTATTTCTCGGCCAGGTTTAGGGTCGAGTTTGCACTTGTGATTGTGATACAACAGCTTGCGAGGGAGTTCCAGGATGTCCAACAGACTACTGAGACGGTGACTGAGATCACCGCCATGTTCAGGGATGAAACATCCCAAAAATATGGTCCAATAATTTCATTTTAAATCATTAAGAAAACCATAGCTATCAAACATTATATAAAATCATAAGTAGTGTATCTCAAAAATATCATAAACATCGGTCAAATATATCAGAGTATAAACATCCCAGGCTAGATCAATGGTGTGTGCACTGCAGTCATCCTGGGCTCTTCCCATTGCTACTGGAAGTACCTGAAACCAAAACTGAAACTGTAAGCATGAAGCTTAGTGAGTCTGCCCAAACTACCACATACCATTCAAATAATCACATAACAACATACATTGGGCCTAGCCCGCTACATCGGGCCCCGCCCGGCATCTGACGAATCCGACATCAGGCCCCGCCTGGCATCGTGCCCCGCTCGGTATACAAATCTGTTTCTACCAGGCCCCACCTGTCTCTGGGCCCCGCCCGCTATACGCAGACAATAACATATAATCATGCTAGTACATAAAAACCAAACACAACACTATAACTGCTAGTTTCAAGGCCCCGCCTATCTTGGGCCGCGCTCCTACTCTGCTAATAATGGGGTATGGAACCACGTCCACACTCAGCTAGTGATGAGATACAGGACCCCGCCCACACTCGCCTCCCTACCAGGCACATACAAGTATCACAAAGACAACAAATATAACTAAACATGCATTCCTTCCTCGGGTACCACCCGATATCGAACCGTAGTTCGGAAACATACATATAAACATTCCTCGGGTATCACCCGACATATATAAATCTATCAATCCTTATCCATACTCAAATAATGCTAAGATACGGGCCTTGCCCACACTTAGCTACTAATCAACAAACATAACATATAACCATACATACAGGCCGACATTGGTGCCTTCGACCCGTTTTCCTACAGGAGGAAACTCACCTCGCTAACTGACTGTAGAATCCCGCAAATAAACCTCTCGCTGCTAGCTGGCAGATCCCTGAACTGCTGAGCTTTCGACTTCCCGAGCTATCATTACCAACATAATACTTAGTCAAAATCCCATAGTCCCTTAGATATTATTCCTTTTCTCAAGACCCCATTGACGGATTAAACTTAGTCAAAGTCAAAGTCAATACCCCGAGTTGACTCAACTCGTCGAGTCATCCCCCTGAATCGCTGAGTTCCCTTGCTACACGTAGTCGTGACAAAACGAGTCAACTCATCGAGTCCCTCCTTGGAATCGTCGAGTTCTACATGGTACAGAATCGGGACAAATCGACTCAACTCGTCGAGTTCCTCTATGGACTCGACGAGTTCCTCTATGGACTCGACGAGTTCCTCAGTCTGTTTGGACCATCTTAATGGATTAAGCCCCTATTCTTCAGATCCAAGCATCATACTTCTCATACACTCTGTAAATGTCCTTTTAAGGGTAAAGTTTCCAACTTTACCCATTATCATCTTTACATAATGGGTTTTGCTCAAACCCCAAGTCTTTACTACCTAGATCTTGGTCCCAACACCATCTATACTCTAAACCAAGGCATATAAACTAAGATCTGGACTCTAGAAACTACAAAACACGTAAAGCTTCCACCTTTTTCCTTCATGTATGGCCTTTTGGAGCTTAAAAGGCCAAATTAACCTTCCAAAGATTGCATGGGGCTTCAATGGCCATAAAGTTTTCACCTTTATGCCATGAGAGCCCTTCTAGGTTCTAGATCTGAAGGTGTACTAACTTGGGACGTCCAAATTCCAAAGATCAAGATTCTTGGACCAAAAACCCAATAAAATGAAGAAGAAGAGATCTAAGAGGTTATTAAGAAATCTTGAGACTTGCTTACCAGAAAATGATGAGGATGGTACGAAGTTGCTGGATCTATAATCTCCTCCTTCAGTCCTTCAGCCTATCCTTCTTCCACAAGCTTCAACTCACAAGATTTCTCTCAAAAATGGCTGACAAGCATTAGGGTTTCGAGATCTAGGGTTTCGATAATGGAGGCTAGAAATGAGGCCAAACCCTAAGTCATAAAGTGTTTAAATAGGGTGCAAAATCCCGGATTTAGGGTTTTCCCAAACCCAGTCCAACTCGTCGAGTAGATCCCCTCCAACTCGTCGATTTGGTATTCCAAAAACACGCATGATAGCGTTTCTACTCGTCGAGTTCTTGCCCTTGGACTCGACGAGTTGCCTTCTTGTTTGAAGATCTTCTTTCTTTTTTTTCCTTCTGGTTTCTGGGTGTTACAAGGGAGAGGGTCTTTCTTGTTCCGCAGTATGTGGCGGGCGAGGAGATGAAAAAGGCCCGATACCACGAGATGCTGCAGAGTGATATCCGCAAGTTTGTGAGTCGATCCAGCTGCCAGACGCTGGAAGATATGATTGTGAGGGCTCGAGAGAGGGAGCTGGATTTGGAGATGGAGAGGAAGAGGAAAGCAGATCGGGTTCAGACAGGGATTTCGGGAAAAAATCCCAAGGTATCAGATCTCAGATCGAGGAGCCAGCAAGGCCGCAGCCGTTGTGGCAAGTGCGGAAAGATGCATGAGGGGACGTGCAGGGCGGGTAGTTCGGGCTGCTTTAAGTGCAGCCGAACTGGTCATGTCAGCAGGGACTGTACGGCTACCACCACCGCCATAACAGTATCTTATATGATTTGCTTCTAGTGCAATCAGAGGAGCCACAAGAGGTCCCAGTGTCCGAGTTAAGCAGTAGCAGGACAAGTGGCGAAACGCGCTCCTGCTACATTGAGGATTATCGATGGCCGTCAGGGTCGGTCAAAGGCGCTTGTGGCAAAGAGCAGAGCCTTCCAGCTGATAGCAGAGGAGGCACGTGCAGCTCTCGATGTTGTGACAGGTATGTATCTTCTCCTTATCTTTTTATTTATATTGGTTTATTGCTTATGTTTATGTGTTTCATTATATGATCGTTCCTTGTGAACGATATATCTGCTCTGGTATTATTCGATTCGGGGGCTACCCGATCTTTTGTATCGCTCGCGCTCAGCAAGGGATTTGTGAGAGCTCCAAGAGAGCTGGATTGTCCACTTGATGTAGAGATAGCGGATAATAGGACCGTTCGGGTTGCGAGGGTTCATTGGGGATGTACATTGCAGTTGTTTGATGAGCAGTTTTCCGTGGATTTAGTCCCCATTCCCCTGTGAGGGATTATGGTTATCGTGGGTATGGACTGGTTGATCCCCAATGGGGCAATGGTCGATTGCGAGTAGTAGCTTGTACGAGTTCGGACCCCAAGTGGGGGAGGCTTGGTGATTCAGGGCGAGAGGCTGCAATGTGGACCGACTTTGTGTTCAGCAGCGAGAAATAGGCGCTACCTTCAACAGGGTTGCGCAGTTTATGTCGTTTATGTTATGGATACCCGGGATAAGGGTAAGGCGACCGTGGATGATGTACCGATCGTACGGGAGTACCCGGACGTTTTTCCAGAGGATTTTCCTGGGGTACCTCCGAAGAGGTAGGTAGAGTTCAGGATTGACCTAGTTCCTGGTGCGGCTCCGATAGCTAAGGCACCATATCGGTTGGCTCCTCCCGAGATGCAGGAGTTATCTACACAACTGCAGGAGATGTTAGACATGGGATTTATCAGGCCGAGCAGTTCGCCATGGGGAGTCCCGATCCTGTTTGTGAAGAAGAAGGATGGGTCACATCGGATGTCTATAGATTACCAGGAGTTGAATAAGGTAATAGTGAAGAACCGTTATCCCCTCCCGAGGATTGATGATTTATTTGACCAACTTCAGGGTGCATCTTGGTTCTCCAAGATTGATCTGCGATCGGGTTATCTCCAGATGCGAGTTAGGGATGACGATGTGCAGAAGATAGCCTTTCGGACTCGCTATGGTCACTACGAGTTCGTGGTTATGCCGTTTGGGCTCACCAATGCTCCTGCCGCGTTCATGGACCTCATGAACCGTGTGTGAAGCCCAATGCTGGGTCGGTCTGTGATAGTTTTTATCGATGACATTTTGGTTTATTCCAAGACTCAGGAGCACCATGATGAGCACCTGAGGGAGGTGTTGGAGACACTGAGGAGGGAAAGACTTTTAGCAAAGTGCTCCAAGTGTGAGTTCTGGTTGCGCGAGGTGCCGTTTAAGGGGCACCTTGTCAGCTAGAAGGGTATTCTGGTCGATTCGGCCAAGATAGAGGCCGTGATGTAATGGAGGTTCCGAGGTCTCCTTCTGAGATTCGGAGTTTTTTTGGTTTGGCGGGTTATTAGGAGAAATTCATCAAGGATTTCTCCAAGATTGCAGTTCCCTTGACACGATTGACCAAGAAGTTGGTGACATTCCGTTGGGGCCTGAGCAGCAGGTAGCCTTCGAGACCCTCAGACAGCGGTTGTGCGAGGCACTGATTCTGACTCTGCCGGAGGGCGTCGATGATTTCGTGGTTTACTGTGATGCTTCGATCACGGGTATGGGTGCAGTGCTGATGCAGCGGGGTCACGTGATAGCGTACGCTTCGAGGAAGTTGAAGCCTCATGAGGCGAATTACCCGACGCACGATTTGGAGCTGGGGGCTGTGGTTTTCGCTCTTAATATTTGACGACACTACCTCTATGGGGTTCGTTGTACCATTTACACGGACCACAAGAGCTTGAGGTACCTAATGGATCAGGCGAATCTAAACATAAGGCAGCGCCGTTGGTTGGACGTGGTAAAGGATTACGACAGTGAGATTCGTTATCACTCGGGGAAAGTCAATGTGGTGGTCGATGCTCTTAGCCGCAAGGCAGTGGCGGCTCCGATTCGGGATATATGCCTGAGGATGACAGTGATTACTCTGTTGCTGGAACGGATTCGAGAGGATCAGGTCTAGGGTATGAAGGAAGAGCGCCGGAAGTGTGAGCGGATCGTAGGTCAGGTGGCATCATTTGATTATGACAGATGCGGGTTGTTGAACCTGCATCGGAGGGCCTGGGTTCCTTACTGGGGCGGTGTACACCAAGTTCTGATGGATGATGCTCACAAGTCGAGATTCTCCATCCATCCCGGGGCGACGAAGATGTATCGGGATCTTCGCCCTGATTATTGGTGGCCATGCATGAAGCAGGACATAGATTGGTATGTGGATCGGTGCTTGACTTGCAGGAAAGTCAAGGTCGAGCACTAACGACCTCACGGCAAGATGCAGCTGTTGGAGATTCCCGTGTGGAAATGGGAAGACATCACTATGCATTTCATCACAAAGCTTCCCAAGACCGCATGTGGAGTAGATTCAATATGGATCATCATGGATCGGTTGACCAAGAGTGCTCATTTCATCCCGATTCAGGAGGGTGCTCATTTCGTCATTTGGGCCTCGTTTTGGGCCGATCTTTGGACTTCTTAGCTATTGAGCCATTGTGGGCCATCAGAAGTCAGTTATTGGGCTAAGGACATGTTTGGGCTTAAGGTAAGGCCCATTTGAGGAGTTGGGCCCAATTTATAAAATTGGGCCATAAGTGCCCCATTAGTGGGCTTGGAAAGGCTTTATAGAATTGGACCATTAATGTTATGGACTTGGGCCTAGGTTATGGTCCAAATTAGATCAGGGGGTAAAATGGTCATTTTACCCTAAGAATGATTATTTGATTTTGACTAAGTGTTATTTTGGTAATGATAGCCCGAGGAGTCGTCGGGGCAGCCGTTAGAGATTCCTTACCGTGAGATTCTGTATTCAGCATTGTGAGGTGAGTTTCCTCCTGTAGGAACGGGTCGAAGGCACCAATGTCGGCCCTTTTATGTATGTTAGTATGTTCCGGACTAAGGTCCGATGTCGGGCGGTGCCCGATGGATGTTTGTATGCTTTCCGGATTTCGGTCCGATGTCGGGGCAATGCCCGAGGAATGTTAGTATGCTTCCGGATTTCGGTCCGATGTCAGGAGGGCCCCGAGGAATGTTTATATGTTTATGTTATGTGATTATTTATGTGTGTTTGTTGATATGTTTATATGTATACCGAGCTTTGCTCGATGCCGGGCGGGGCCCGATGCCAGACATTTTCCAATGTCGGGCGGGGCCCATGATATGCTTATATGTGATCGTGTGCTTATGTATATGGTATGTGGTAGTTTGGGGAGACTCACTAAGCTTCGTGCTTATAGTTTTCAGTTTTGGTTTCAGGTACTTCCGGTAGCAAGGGGAAGAGCTCGAGACGACTGCATTGCACACACCACGATGTTTTAGCCTGGGATGTTTACTCTGATATATTGACATATGTTTTTGGATATGATGTTTTGAGATACTATGACTTACATTTTGGATGAGATGATTTGATAACTATGGTTTATTTATGACTTAAAAACAAAATTTTTGGTCATGATTTTTGGGGTGTTTCATGTTTAGACAGTTTTCTGTCATTGTTGGTTTGTTTGTGTATTTATATTTGTCAACATATCATGGTCGAGTTGATAGGGGTCCAGCTTTGTGTTGAAGGCCAAAAGGGCGGACCAACTTTATATTGAAGGCCAAAAGGGCGGACTACCTTTATGCTGAAGGACAAAGGGGCGGACCAGCTTCGTGCTAAAGGCCATTGTCTGTATGCATTGTATGTATATTGTTGTATGTGGTATTTTGTGGAACTCACTAAAATTTGGCCTAAATTTGTGGATTAAATGTTTCTTAGGTACTTTATCATTTCACGGGAATAAAAATGCGTGACTGTACACACATCAACAGTTTTATGATTCAGGATTCCACGTTGCTTTTCCATATAACTCTGATTTTGAATAATAGTTTATGAAACAATGGTTTTGCCTTGACTGGATCTTTATGAAAATGAGTGTTTATTCTATTTTAACAATGAAAAATTTATTGGTAAAAATCGGGACGTTACACATATGAATCTAGTACAAAAGAAATCATATCCCTTCTTCATTCTATGTTCATCAATCAATCACTTAGTTTTATGCAATTGAGATTTCGATTCTACCATCAAAATACTTTAATTTGAAAGTGTATCACGACTCTCAGTGAATCCAAGCAATCAGAACACCCCAATTTTATAACGAGAAATGCCTAGATAAATAAATGGGAGAACACTTTCCATAAGACCAAATGCTTTTTCCTCAGATTGAATATCCAGTCTCACACACTCTAATACTAAACAATTTTCTCTTTAAAAAGTCGCGTTTAAAGACAAATGTGAGTTAATAACATAGGGTAGGTACCAAGTTTATATCTAAAGGCCTTCAATTATAGATGGTTATAAGAAATGTAACAATATTGTTCAACATGTATATCCGAATCTTTCACCAAATGGTAAATATTCTCCGAAGGAGCACGTAAAAAAATAGTATCCCTTAAATAAAGTTAACAACATATTAAGAGTCTCATGATATTAAGGACATTTTCGATGATTAATGTCTAAAAATATGACATCATCCAAAATTGTAATGTAACGTACCAAATTCAGAATGACTTTTCATTTTTAGAATAGAATAAACACCCGTTTTTGTAAAAATACATCCAGGTCAAAACCATTTGTTCAAAGGCCATAATTCAAATAAGAGTTATAAGGAAAATAACACATAATCTCGAACCCTAAAACTACTGATGTAAGTGCATACAGTCACGCTTCGCTCCCATGAACTGATAAAGTACTTGAAAAATAGTTAATCCACAACTAGAAGCACAAATCTTAGTAAGTTCCTGTGAGAACAAGATCTTTGCGCAGGGACAAGGTTTGAGAACTCAAACCTTGAGTGAATGCTTGAGATCAATGTCTGCTTAATAATGGATGTTCAAGTCGAGACTGGAAAGACCAGTCAAGTCTTAGATAATCAATTCAACAAAATGATCAAGACATTAATTAAGAACAAGTGAATAGTGATCAAGGTAAAGTTAATAAATGAGGAACAAGAGGAATGTTTTAAATGTAATAAGAGTAAATGCCAAAAATGAGAGAAAAGATCCGTCGTTGACTTGTATTGAATGCTCCTATTTAAAGGAGAGAATGTTACTGCGAATTAACCCAGGTGTTTACATAGGACCGGACAAAAGATATAATTCTGACATTCTGATTGTCCTAAATCAACATTAGACTAAGTCCTATGAAACGTTACATCAAAATACAAGACAAACGTAATAAATGCATAAGAGACAAAATAACTTCATTCCGGACAAGTGATGTTTAGGAGATGAAGGTTTGGTTCCGGATCATTAAGCATTCCGGACTACAGGATCCTTGGCTTGAAGAATGCCTTCACGACACAGAGGAGAAATGCCATGCATCGGATCGGGATGATCTTTCAATGCTTGAATCAAGATGCTATCCTCCAGTGCCTTTTGAATTTCTTCCTCAGACCATCCAAATTTTTGTTTAGGGGGAGGTCCGGAATGAAAGGCTTGTTGTTCCGAAGTCATTGGTTTCTTCCCTTTGTCTCTCTGAAGAGCTCCAATAACCATCTTCATATTTTCGTCAATGACGAATTCCGGGGTAGGAGTTGGAAGTGGTTCTTCCGGAATATCGTCTGGAGTGCGAAGAGGAGAGCCTTGATCAATTGGGGCTATTTTTGGTTCCGGAATTGGAGCAGGAGGTATCATGGAGGGAGTGGCTCGGAAGGCTTGGGCAGTAAGGAAGGATTTTGCCTTAGCCATTTTAACAGCCATTTCGAAAGCATCCGGAAGAGAGGATGGCCATGAGACGGCGGACCAAATCCTCTTCTGTTCTTCTGTCAACATTTTCGGAGCAATCAGCTTTGGGGCTTGAAGACCAAGAATCCCTTTGGGAGCTTCATCCGGGATGTAGACATCGTAGTCTTCATCTTCTTCGTTTCCTTCAGTAATGCCCAGGATTCCGGAGACAACTTGGACATCTTCTTCAGAATCGAGGTCTTCATCCCGGAGTGTGAATTTCGAGGTTGGCTTCCATTTCCTGCTTGGGCCTTCTCCCCCTCTTGCATTGGTGACCCTGGAGACCGGTGCAAGCAATAAGTCCTCCTTGATGTCATCAAGTTTGGAGAACACCTTCTCAAGACCGGTGGAGAGTTGAAGAGTCAGGGTGTCATAGGCTTCAGAGGTGGGAGCTTGTGCAGATAGATGCTTGAAGGTGCTGCTAAGGATTTCGATCATCTTATCAAATTTCATGTTCGAAACATCAACAATGTTCCAAGTTGAGCGCAGGAGTTTGATGAGGACTTGTTGGATGATCAGATTCATCTCATCCTTCTTCCGAATCTCCTTCTCTAAACGTTGAATTTGTTTCTCATGACGAACATGAGTCTGCTTGATTAGATCGTTGGTAGCAGACACAAGGTCGTCATGAACCTTGAGCATGGAAGAGATGGTGTTGAGGTAGTTGTCGACCAGAGCATCATATTTGGAATCAATTTGTTCAACGGTATGTTTCAACCGGATGGAGATCAACTGGTCAAGATGGGCTTCTCTCTCTATTGTGGATGGTCCGGATTGTTGTGAAAGAGACTGAAGGATGGCGTCAAGTTTTGAATCAAGTCCGGAGACTTTTTGATCCAGTTTCAAATTCAGCTCAGCGACAGAAGTCTCTACAGAGGACACTTTAGCCATAGTGTCAGAGACATTGGTACGGATCTCCAGTAGGGCAAATGGATCAACATGATCACCAGCGGAGGATTCAGAATCAGAGTCTGAATGTTGCGGAGGGGGCTGGTGAGTATCCGGAATTGAGGAAGGACTCGGTTTAGCAGCATCATCGTCTTCTTGAAGTTGGGAGTTGGAGCCATCGTCCGGAGTGGAAGTAGAGGAGGTTCCGAAGTCAAAAGCGGACTTGGATACGGAGGCTTTAGACTGATAATGAATGGATGTCATGAGATGAGCATCCGGAACTGTTGTTGCTTCTTCCTCTAACATAACCTCTTCGGAAATCTCTTCTTCCGGATCAGTATGGAAGATGCTTTGGTGAATGACTATTGGGGGCAGTTCTGAAGTAAGTTCCTTGATGGCGTCATCGTCTGAGGGAAGAACATAGGGCGTGTTGCTTTGAATAGCCCGGTTCCTCATGGAGATGAGAGTGGATTCAACTTGAGCTCGAGTCAGATCCGGACGCCTTGATGCTGCCATGTTCACATAATCTTCCCACAAGGGGTCATTATTACCTAGTCGTCCTGTACGCCTTCCGGGTATCAGACCAGTTGGGGCATCGGAAGTTGGAGGGACTGCTCCTTCTTCCGGATGCTTGGGTTCCGGAACAACGGTTCCGGAGTGTGTGCGTGTGGAAGAAATAATAGGATTATCAAAAGTGACACGTGGGTGTGTTCCAGGGGGCTGCAAGGAACTTTGTTCAACACCGATAACACCCTTTTGGGAGGGTGAGGGTGGAATATGTGTAGACTCCCCGTGAGTGTGTGCTTGTGATGATGAAACATTGAGGGGTACCTCAGATGAGTGGACAGGAGGGGTGTGCGAACGGCCAGAATCAGCCGGAATGTCATGAGTGCCCTCCTGTTGAGAGGGGGCACCGACTTTGGTTTTCTTTTTGGCCTTGGGTTTGGTGGGAGAGGCCTTGAGTTTGGCCGGTTGCTTAACCTTTGGTCTGGACTTAGTGTGAGTGGCCTCTTCCGGAATAGACTCAACTGAGACCGGGGCAGGTTGTGTTGGGTCGAACACAACCGAAGTCTCAAGATGGTGTTTCAAATAAGGGGATCCGGAAGGAATGAGGGCCAACATATTATCCGGAAGTCGTCTGACCGGACCAAAAGATGATTGGTCCGGAATTCTGTAAGACTTAACAAGTTTAAAGGATGCACATACCTCCGGAGGAATGGTGCTCACCGGAATGGGAATGTTAAGTTCCTTGATGATTTGCTCAATCGTCAGGGCCCAAAATCTAGGGCTCGAAATTTCATTCGGCTTCTTCTTGATGGCAAATTTGCAAAAGTCTTGCCATAGCACTTCCGGAAAATTGACTGCGTTGTTGCGTCCGGAATAGATGATGAATACCACGTTTAACCAGTCCTTGCTAAGAGTATCAGTGCCGCCATGCTTGCCTGATAGACCACGAATGATTAAGTGCATGACAACGGTCTAGAGCCCGGAAACTGCAGTCTTCTTGAAATCCTTTGCTCGATAGTCTTGATTGTACCCAATGAAATTAAGAAACGTCTGAAACTCTTCAGCAGTTGGTTCCACCACTTTGAAACCAGCAGGGTTGGGAGAAATTCCAATGGCCTTGAGGAAGGTCGCTTTGTAAATAGGAATGGGGCGATCATCGATGATGGAAGCCAACAGAACATCATCTTCAAGTTTGATGCTTGTGAAAGCACGATGAAGATGAGAAAGAGGGAGTGGAGGATCTGGGATTTTGGTAAGTGGAATGGAGAGAGGATGATGAGCAAGGAACTCAATCATGATCCTGATTGATTCATCGTAGTCAAGGGGATTTAGTGAAAACAGTTGTGTGGTGTCACGAAGAAAAGGTTCTTGATCAGCCGGCGACGATGAACCCTTCGATCCTTTCGATGATTTCTTCCTGGCAATGGATTTCTTTGGGGTTTGAGCAGTAGAGGCTTGGTTCTTGGAGGACTCCATTGTTGAAGATGATGAGAGCTTGAAGAACACGACGAACTATGAGGGTTTTTAGAGAGATTTGAGAATTGAGAAAGCGTAAAGTGGTAAAGGTAATTTGTGAAAAGGTATTTATAGGTAGGAAAAGTCGGGTCGGGTCGGAAAAGGTAATGATGAGGATCCGAGATCCATCGGGTTGCATTTAATGTTGGGAAGATGAGATTAGACACTTGAAATGAAAGGGGAAAGCAATTGGTCTAAAAGTGGGAAATGTAACCGTCAATTCGTTTTCCATTTTAGAGGGCGTGCAATCGTGTCATGCAAATCGAGGAAGATTGGATAAGGATCTTCCTAAAAAGTAACCGTTGAGAAAAATCGTTTCACCTTATTGCCTCTTGGTATTCCGGATGAATTGTTCCGGACAGTGCATGATCCGGAAGATAAGAGAGATGTTCCGGAATAAGTATGATAAAAAAGGTTTTCCGGAACAATTTTGAAAATTTCCGGAGCATTTATGAAAATTCCGGAGCACTGTGGAATTCCGGAGCAAATTAAGATTCCGGAGTAAGTTTTGAAAATTCCGGAGCAGATTTTAAATTCCAGAATGGATTTTGAAAGTTCCGGAGCAAGTTTAAAATTTCGGAGCAGATTTGAATTCCGGAATGGATTTTGAAAGTTCCGCAGCAAGTTTAAAAATTCGGAGCATTTTGAAATTCCGGAGCACATTAAATTTCCGGAGCAAATTTGAAATTCTGGAATGAATTTTGAAAGTTCCGGAGCAAGTTTGAAATTCCGGAATGAATTTTGAAAGTTCCGGAGCAAGTTTGAAATTTCGGAGCAGATTTGAAAAATTTCGGAGCATTTTTTTGAAATTCCGGAGAGGTGATTCTGATGATGGTCGATCCAGATCGTCGTGAGGAAGAGAATAAACTGTACAACTTAAGAAACTCAAGGGATAATTAGTAAAAGAGACAAGTAAAAGGATCCTATGTATTTAGAGGAAAAATAGTTCCGAAGCAAAATAAATGAGTTTGGAGCATATTTTTCTTCTGAATACTTCGATCAAAGAGAACATGTCTCCTGAAAGAATTGAGGATCAGGCATCATCATACCCATTTTGTTCAGAAAACCATTAAATTTGGTTTCGTCTAATGCCTTAGTAAAGACATCAGCAATTTCATCGTCAGATGGAACAAAAATAAGTTCAATGTTACCGTTTAGAACATGATCTTTAATAAAGTGGTACCGAATGTCAATGTGCTTCGTCATGGAGTGCTGAATTGGATTGTGTGAAATCGCAATGGCACTTTGAGAATCACAGTAGATAGGAATGCGTTGAAATTGGTAACCATAATCCAAGAGTTAAGATTTCATCCAGAGAACTTGAGAGGAACAGCTGGCAGCAGCAATGTATTCAGCTTCGACTGTAGAGAGAGCAATGCAGTTCTATTTCTTGGATGACCAGCTGACTAAACGACCACCTAGGAATTGACATCCTCCTGATGTACTTTTCCTATCGAGTTGAAGACCACCATAGTTCGAATCAGAGTAGGCTTGCAGAAGGAAACTTTCATTTGCTGGATACCATATTCCGAGGTTCTTTGTACCTTTGAGGTACCGGAAAATTTGTTTCACAGCCAAAAGATGAGACATCTTCGGATTGACTTGAAATCTGGCACACAAGCATGTTGAGAACATTATGTCCGGACGACTTGCAGTGAGATAGAGTAAGGATCCAATCATTCCACGGTACTTCTTTTCATCTACTGAAACACCCGAAGGGTCGGCAAAGATTTTGTGACCGAAGCCCATAGGTACCTTGGCTGAGGCACAGGTGTCCATAGAGTATTTCTTAAGAAGCTCAGAAATGTACTTCTCTTGGTGAATGAAAATACCTTTGTTAGTCTGTTTGACTTGAAGGCCAAGAAAGAAGCTTAATTCTCGATTCATGCTCATTTGAAAACGACTGACCATAAGTTTGGCAAAATCAGCAACCATAGATGAATCGGTAGATCCAAAAATGATGTCGTCCACATAAATTTGTACCAGCATGAGATGTTTTCCATTTGATCTTCGAAATAAAGTGGGATCCAGTATACCTCTTTGAAAACCTGAGCGCTTGAGAAAATCAGTGAGAGACTCGTACCAAGCCCGAGGAGCTTGCTTGAGTCCGTAGACAGCCTTTCGAAGTTTGTAACAGTAGTTCGGAAAGGAGAGATTAATAAATCCGGGGGCTGTTGAAGGTATACTTCAGTGTCAAGCTCACCATTAAGAAAAGCACTCTTAACATCCATTTGATAAACTTTGAAACCTTTGTGGGTTGTATAAGCAAGAAAGATTCTGATAGCTTCAAGTCGTGCAACAGGAGCAAATGTCTCGTCGTAATCAAGACCTTCAATTTGAGTGAAACCTTTAGCTACCAATATTGCCTTATTTCGGATGATAACTCCTGCATCGTCTAGCTTGTTGTGAAATACCCATCTTGTACCAACAATAGGGTGATGTTGAGGAGGAGGTACGAGAGTCCAGACTTCATTTCGGTCAAATTCTGCCAGTTCGTCTTGCATGGCTGTAATCCAATCAGCATGCTCTAATGCTTCCTTGATGGATTTGGGTTCAACCATGGAAATGAATGCTGAAAAGTGGCATTCATTTTGAATGTTGGTAGCTGAGCGAGTTTGAACACCAACATTCGGGTTGCCAATCACTTGGTTTGGAGGATGATCCTTCGTCCAAACATGCAATCGAGGGAGTTCTTGTGCAGCGGAGGATCCTATATCAACAGTAGAATTGATTTGCTCCCCCTGAATGATTTGAATATTAGGATGATGCTCCCCCTGAACTTCTGAACCAGAGAGGTTTACATCATCATCAGAAGGAAACTCAAAGAAATTTGCCTTTTCATCAATGTTGAGAGGATTTGAGTCATCGAAATCAGCAGCTGCATCTTGGAAGCCATCCACATTTGATTCAAGAGAGGGATTTGCATTAATCTCCCCCTCAACCTGTGAAGGTTGAAATGGTTCGGAATCAAATAGAGGTAGGCTTGGAAGAGGTCCGGAGAGGTTGTGAGAAACTGGGGCTTCCGAAGGAGGAATTGGAATCAGAGATGGTCGTGATCGTGATTCGGAATCAAGAGTTGTTTCGGAAGGACCAAAGAGGGTTTCAAAGTCAACCTCGAGAATGGTTTGAGGGTTCGGACATCCTGGCGGAGGGGCATCAGACTCCATGATGTGAGTTGTGATGTGAGTGGGGCCAGAATTCCAAACAAAGTTGTCATCAAAGGTAATATCGAAGCTTTATTCCAGAACACGAGTTCTTCGATTGAGAACTCTGTAAGCCTTGGATTTGGAAGAGTAACCTAAGAAGATAGCTTCATCAGCTTTAGGTTGGAACTTTGTAAGCTGATCACGGTTGTTTTTGTTGAAGCATCTGCATCCGAAGATATGTAGGAATGAGATCGTTGGCTTTCGACCACTCATTGCTTCGTATGGTGTCATGTTGAGCCGTCGATTGATGATGCTTCGGTTTTGAGTGAAGCAAGCAGTGGATACAGCTTCAGCCCAAAGATAGAGTGGAAGGTTTGCATAATTCAGCATGGATCGAGCAGCTTCAACGAGTGTTCTATTACGTCTTTCAACTACACCATTTTGTTGTGGAGTGTACGACGCTGAGAAGTTGTGATCGATTCCTTTTTCTGTGAGGAACTTCTCAATGGTGGAATTGACAAATTCCGAGCCATTATCACTTCGGATTCTCCTGACCGGGAGTTTGATAAGAACTTCTATTCCTTTAATAAAATTGATGAGCTCAGAGGCTGTTTCGGATTTCAGCCTTAGGAAGAAGACCCAAGTGAACCTTGTAAATTCGTCAACAATCACAAGAATGTATTTCTTATGATGAAGACTTTCTATAGTGGATGGTCCACAAAGATCAATGTGTAGGAGTTCTAAGGGATCCGAAATGGATTTTTCGATGATAACAGGATGACCCTTCTTCGATTGCTTACCACACTCGCATGCAGCACATACATGATCATTTTCAAACTTGAGAAGAGGTAAACCTCTTACCATTTCACCTGAGACGAGATCATTCATGTACCGAAAGTTTAGATGTGCGAGCCTTCGGGGCCATAACGAACTAACGTCAGGAACAGCTTTGGAGAGAAGGCAGAGTTGTGGTTTGCCAATGATCATATTAATGTCGAGTGGGTACATGTTTTTGTTGCGAAGAGACTTTATCAAACATTCTTTTCGGTCTTCAGTCATCACATAGCTATATTTTTTGCAAAATTCCACACGTCGGCTTGAGTCGGTGAGCTGAGCAACACTTATCAAATTATGTTTCAAGTCAGCTACATAAGCAACATGTGAAATGGAGAAGTTTCCATTGGTGAGAGTTCCATAACCACGAATTTGAGAATTTGAGTTGTTGTCATATGTCACGTAACCATCATTTGGAGAGAGCTTTAAATCTCGCAGAAAATCCTTCTGCCCCATCATGTGCATGGAGCAAGCACTATCAATATACCATATTGTTTCTTGCTCCGAAGCACAAAGTGCCTGCAAAATTAATGAGCAATGGAGCTTTTAGGCTCCGAGTTAGACTTTGGGACGTAGGCATGGACTTTGGACTTTGATTGTGACTTTTGTACAACTACATGTTTCTTGGTGAGATTACTTGAGTTCTTTGGAAACAGACAGAATGCTAAAGTCTTTTCATCTATCCAGTAGTCATATTCAACTACTTTCGGAGCTAACTTCTTCAGAATGGTGGTATCTGAAGGATTGACACTTTTTGTTATCTCCGAGTCAGTTGTTTCGTTAACAGATGATTTAATTTTCCACCCAAGATTTTTGTTTGAAGATTTTGAAACAGTAGTTTTTGAGCTGGTGGATTTGTTTGATGACACATTGTTCTTAGAGATTTTTGGTTTAAAAATTGTGCCATCAGATTTTGCAATAAAGACAGATGAAACATTTTGAGGCGTTGATGAAGTGTTTCGGATGGTTTTGACATTAACATGAGCTTGAGGAGATTTGGAGCTAAGGACTTCCTTTGGTTCCGAACGAACAGGAGGTTCGGAAGGTCTCTTTAGAATTCTTGTTGGAACAAACGAATTTTGACTATGGTGTTGACACAAGGACTTCCTTGTGTTGTTCCGAGATGAGTTTGGTTTAGAGTTGGCAAGGAACCTGGAATTTTGTCTATCCTTAACTTCCTTTTTGTAAGCATTCCTAGCTTCTACCTTGGGATCTACAACATCTTTTCTATTCAACATTGGTTTTTTTTAGGATGAGGAGAGGATCCAGAGGATTGTCCTTTGGATGGATTTGAAAACTTGGGAGTAACGGGAACCAATTTGGTTTTTGAAAGAACTACAGAGTCCGATTCACATGAGTCAGAGGACACATTGCTTGATCCTTCAACTTTATCATCTAGAGATGCCCATGCAAATTCCGAGGCATTGACTTCAGTTGTTTCCGGAATAATTTCCTCAATCACACAGTTATTGACGTGATTGCTTATAGGAACATGGTCTACACAATTTGGAAGACTATGATGATATTCCGTGGTCTGATTCAGGTCCAGGTTTATCAGAGGCGGAAGAGGCATGGAATCAGGACATTTAACAACTATCGGTTGAAACTCAGGAATTAGGGACTCAAAAGATCTTTTAGTCTCCAGAAGGGGTGACAATGGAGAAACAGGAGTGTCCGAATGTTTAATGTTCGGAACCTCCCCCATAAATGTCAGATTTTTCAAATCCTTCAGGGGACTAACAATTGGTTTCGGAAACTCGCTTCCGAGACCAGGAGCTTTGGACCATGGATGATGAAAATTATGAGTCATCCGAATGTTAGCTTCAAGCATGTCAACAGAGTTATGCAAAGCATCTATTTTGGCATTGAGGCGTTTGTTATCAGAAATCAAAATATTTCGTTCGGAATAAGTGATTTCACATTTATCTTTCAAAATGATACATTCATCTTTTGACATTACAAGTTCATGCTCTAAAGACTCGATTTTCAATTTCTTATCCTCAAAACGCAATCTAAGACGACTTAGTTCACAGGCTTTCTTCTCACTGGCTTCTATGGCTGACTCATAGGCTTTATAGATGGTGTTCATATCTGTTTGAATCTGGGTCAGATAAGGTTCACATAAAGTCAAATCAAAATTATTATCAGAGATCATGGATTTTACCTGCTGAACGATGCTTCGACCTGGTGGATCGTTAGTGGCCATGTAGCAGTAGTTAGGTTCAGCAACATCTTCTTCATCTTCGGATCCAGAAGACCAATAACCTTCATCACATACAACGGTTTGTCTAGCCATCAAACACATGTTTCTTCCAGTTACTACATCATCATCATCTCCGGATGACCAGTATCCTTCGACATCTCTTGAAACAGTAGTAACAAATGCTTTCTCACTTTCAGCCATTTCTTGTGCTTTTCAGACATAATAAGCTGAGTCCTTGATTTTTGGTTTTTGTGGAGCATCAGCTAGACAATCTTTGGCAAAGTGGTTTGCATGACCACATTTATGACACAAGATCTTTGGTATTCTGAGTTGGAATTTTTTGAAGATTTTGGGGCTGAGTTTGGTTTAGTGAGGTTAGGCTTGTATGCAGGAGGATTTTCGGAGGTTTGTTTTGGTTCCGAAGCAGTATATGGTTGAGGATGGTTTTGGTGAGGAGCGCTGAATCTATTTTGGTATGGTTTGTAAGAAGAATTGGAAGGTCGTTTGTATTTCATGGAGAGTAAGGCAAATTCTTGTTGGAAACGGAGTTCAGAATCCAAGGTTTCGGAATCATCGTCAGGATAGATGTGGGTGGGAAAAAAAGTCATGGATGGCTGAGGTAATGGAACTGAGGGTTTGTAAGGTTCCGAAGCAAGTGGGTTCGGAATGGTTGACTCAGAAGAACTGACTAGAGCAAGTAGTCCTCCGGAAAGTTCTCTAATGGTTTGAGCAACGTTTGATTCATGTCCTTGAAGCTCATCAAAAAGTTGATAGAGTTTCAATTTTTTTAAAGAACCATTACTTTGATGACAAGACTTTACATTTCCCCATCCCTTACCAAGACTGTTAATGAACTTGAGATTGTACTCGAGAGGAGTTCGAACAATCCCGTGAGCAGTCATGTTGTTGACAACGATTCGATAGCGGTTGGAGGCTGAGGCTACAGATTCACCTGGAGTGGTAGTGAAGGTTTCAAAGTCATTGACAACGGAGGTGAGACGTTTTCCCTTAATATTTTTTGAACCTTCAACCAGATCCTGAAGAGTGTCCCAAATTTCTTTGGCTGATTTGCATAACTTGATGTGCTCAAAGAGTGATGGAGGAACACCAAACACCATTTCAGAGAAGGCGACTTGATCAGCATGCAGTTTCTCAATATCATCAGCAGTTAGAGGGGCTGGACGAACTTCATCTTCTCGCATGAGTTGAGCAGCTGCATCTCTTACAACTGTTCTTACAGGAACATGAGGACCTTCTGTGACGGATCTCCAGATTTGTTCACCTTTCTCTTTGGCTAGTAAAAACCTTTCCATTCTAACTTTACAATGATCATATTCTTCCACAACTAGCAGTGGGGCACGTGTAGGGCCACCGACGCTATTTGCGATTTGCATTGAGATCATTTGTTGAGGATTTGAAGCAGCCATTGAAGTCAAGATATCTTCGAGCTTAACTGGTATATAGAAGAACTTTTATCCTTAACACAGAAATGGTTGAATTACCAAGGTAAATTCAAACCAACTATAATCTGATCTTATGGATTCAAAGAACAACCACTCGAGCTCTGATACCAATTGTGAGAACAAGATCTTTGCGCAGGGACAAGGTTTGAGAACTCAAACCTTGAGTGAATGCTTGAGATCAATTTCTGCTTAATAATGGATGTTCAAGTCGATACTGGAAAGACCAGTCAAGTCTTAGATAATCAATTCAACAAAATGATCAAGACATTAATTAAGAACAAGTGAATAGTGATCAAGGTAAAGTTAATAAATGAGGAACAACAGGAATGTTTTAAATGTAATAAGAGTAAATGCCAAAAATGAGAGAAAAGATCCGTCGATGACTTGTATTGAATGCTCCTATTTAAAGGAGAGAATGTTACTGCGAATTAACCCAGGTGTTTACATAGGACCGGACAAAAGATATAATTCTGACATTCTGATTGTCCTAAATCAACATTAGACTAACTCCTATGAAACGTTACATCAAAATACAAGACAAACTTAATAAATGCATAAGAGACAAAATAACTTCATTCCGGACAAGTGATGTTCCGGAGATGAAGGTTTGGTTCCGGATCGTTAAGCATTCCGGACTACAGGATCAGTTCTGGAATGCATTCTTCTTCAAAATTCTTCACTCCCTTTCTTCAACTCCGGACAGGTTCCGGATCACATCTAACTTCGGAACCAGCAGCCTTCTGAATATGTACTTAGGATTGCTAGAGATTCACTTTCAGGTTCCAACAGTTCCCTAAAATACCTCACACACCAATACACATAAAATTCATGCACACGAGGACTACGACACAGGGCTGGACCGCCACCTGAGCCTACATCAACTAGTTGGGTCGCTTTCCTGTGCCTACAACAACTAGCTGGGTCGCTCTCCTGAGCCTACGACATCTAGATGGACCGCCCAGGTATCGTCTCATCCTCCGTCGGCCCGGTACGCCGGAGCGTTTTGCCACAAAAATAAATGATTGGCTGAGAACGATTCCCCCATTCTCAACCTTTTTTATTTTCTCAATTGAACTTACCTATATATATATATATATATATATATATATATATATATATATATATATATATATATATATATATAGGTAGGTTCAAATGTTTCTCACATCTATTGTGTGCTAGAATGCACCAATAGAATTTTAGTATTAATTATATGTATATTAAATGATATCCATACTTATAACTCATTTTTATGGAAACCAATTAAATTTGGCATTAATGTCAACAATAATATTCTTTCAGAATAAATTCATATCTAGAAGAATGAGAGTGTATTCCAGCAGAATGAGAGTGTATTCTAGTAGAATACACTCTCGTTCTTCATATTCCATGCAACTTTATTGTATTTTAAGTGAGTGAGTCCTGAAACAAAATACGAAATCATATATAAAAATCTAGATGCGAATTCATTCTGAAAGAATGTTATTGCTGACATTCATGACGGATTTAATTAGTTTCCATAAAAAGAGAATTATAATTATGGATATCATTTAATATACATATAATTATGGAAATCATTTAATATCTATATTTATTTAATTAAATAATTATTTAATTTACTAAATTCCTATCGGTGCATTCTAACAGACAATAAATGTAAGAAACAAAATAACCTAACCCTATATATATATATATATATATATATATATATATATATATATATATATATATATATATATATATATATATATATATATATATATATATATATATATATATATAAGTAGGATCGGGTAGGAACTCAAAAACCGGTAAGAACCGCGAGGACAAATCTAGTCCTTTGCTTTTGAATGATGAGTGGCTGAGATTAACCGGGAATTTTCATTTTTTTATTTCGAAAATACGGTGGCATTTTTGAAATTAAGCTGAATTTCTGAATCTTTTCCTTCCAGGGGTAGATTATTCTTGGGCAAATTGGTAATTATGCAGGAGAAAACCCTCAACCCACATTTTTATCGACATTGAAGCTCAGACTGCGTTCATGCTCCTTTCTTCTATTACTTTCTCCATTTTCGATCGTCATTCACGCATCAATGCTTTGTACTATTTTGAAATTTTTGTAGATTGGTGATAATCATTGACATATCTTCGTATTTTAGCTTCATTTTGGGTCAATTTTGAGATTATGGAAGCAGATAAACCCTAGTTTTTAAATCTACTATGAATCTCCATAATCATCTTCTCTTTCATGAATTTTATTGTAAATTACGAGGATAATCTTTTGAAATTGATATAAATCGGAAGACGATTTGGGAATCAGTTTGATTCTTTGTATTTTAGCTTCTATATCTTCAATTTTTTTCAAAATCGTGATCAATTTGAAGAAGAATCCATTTAATTTCAAGTAAAAACGAAGTAGGTTTGGTCCATTTTAGTACTTATTTTGTGATTATTTGTTGTTGTTACTATTGTTATTCGTTTTTTGTTTTGAAACCCTAACTTCATAAACGTATTTTGTTTTTTGTTATTTTATTGTTTGATTTTGTTGTTATCATTTACGGGTAAAAATGTTTGTGATGATTATTGCTTTCTAAACTCATGTCTATGTCCATAAATGATTTTGAATACAATGATGCTTGCAAGGTATTCGATCTAATGTCTTAAAGAAACCATATCTTGGAAAAATTTAAATTCCTAAAGATTTTCTTGTTATTTTCATTTGTTTTTTACATGGTAAGTACTGATATAGTTATTTATAAATATGATCAAAGGTTTTTTCTTGAGATTAATTTGTTAGAAAAAATGATATACATTTGTCATGTACAAATAGAGTTTGTATCATTGCTTTATGTAATAATAAAAATCAATGATTTTGTTTTAATAAGTGTTAGTTACATTTAAAGAGTAAAATAGCATTATGTTATGATTTTGGCTTGAGAGAACATGATGATACGTATATCACATATTGGATTACTATTGTCTGACATATTATTTGGTTTAGAGTCAATATGGTCTTATAATAACATTGGAAATTCATGTTGCATCTTGGTTATTGTTATCTGAAAGACCTTATATACAAATTTTATGCCACTAAAAGAAATGGTTAAATTTCATAAATAGCAATATACTTTTAATTATTTGTTTGTTATAGCATCTTAGTTTCATAATTGACTTTTTTATCTGAACCCTTATGATACAAAATTTGATGTTCATATAAATAACTTAGTAATTGATTTTGTGTTGTTTTGTCTTGTTTTTTAGAAACTAACAAAAGTATCTTATGTTTTGTAGAAAACAATCCATTAAGTTTCAAGAAGAAAAAGATTTGTAGTTTACTGTGAAGCTTACTTTCATGATTTTGATATTACGGTTCAATATATTAGAGTTACATGATTAATGGTTTGTTTGTTTTTGGCCATTTTTGGTTATTTTCAAAATTATCATGATTTGGATCTCTATGTTGTGTAGTTAGTTGTAGGTTATATATAGTTCGTTTAATATGATTCAAAAACAATATTAATGGATATGTCTGTGTAGTTGTAAAAAACTTGGCTTAGACACATTGTTAATTTTTAGTAATTTCATTTTATAGATATGAAATCGCTACTTTTAGGTTTATAATGGTTTTTCTTGATTGCGTGTTAACATACATTGTTTTGCTGTTACATTTTGTTTTTTTTAGGAATTTTGTTAAGTCTCATAGTTACTCTTTTATTAAAAAAATAAATCATATATTGTTGAATCATAAAACTTTATAATGTAAAATTATATAATTTTTTTTATAATTGTTCAAATATTCTTGGATCATATACCTTATTTATCATATGTTTTTTATGATAAATTTTACATATTGTATATATGGATCATACAATTTTGAATCATTATTTTTCTGGATCATTAATATTCTTTATTATAAAAGTGCTTCAGTTATATACTTATAAAATGATAAAGATCCAATCTTTTTTTATGCATATTTCATTTTGCATCATGGACAATCTATTGCATCATAAAATTTTTATTACATATATGGGATCATAAATTTAATTTATTAATAGTCACGATGCAAAATTTTATGATTCATCCTTTATTTTTGGATCATACATCTTGTACATTAATATTTTTTTTATTATAAAAGTACTTCAGTTATATACTTAAAACTGATAAAGATCCAAACTTTTATGATACATCTTGAATTTTGGATCATACACGACATTTAGCATCATAAATTTTAAACTATAAATATAGGATCATAGATTTCAGTTATTAATAGTCAGGATCCAAAATTTTATGATTCATCTTATATTTTTGGATGATACATCTTGTACATCATAAATTTTTGGATCATAATCTTTTTAATTTCTCTTTTTGGATCATATACATTTTGAATACAAAATTTTGTATCTTAGTGTTCAATTATTAATAGTCATGATCTCAACTTTTATGATGCACTTTATATTTTTGGAACATGAACCTTATACTTTATATGTTTATTCATGGTCTGTGTGATTTTATTGTTAAGAACTTGGTTTCGACACATTGTTAGTTTTCAGTAATTGCATGTTATGGATATGAAATTTAGTACTGTTAGGTTCATAATGATTTTTTGTCATTGTATGCTAATATACATTATTTTTCTGGATTTTTATTTTTTGCAATTTTGGATTTTTGTTAAATCACATGGTTATTTAATCACAAAAATTTGGATCATAAAACTTTGCGATGTAGATATATAAAATATATTTTGGATCATAAAATATTGGATAATGTTTTACTCTGTTAAAAAGGTTTTGAATATTTACTATTACAAATTGCAAAAAATTACATCATTTTATTTTGGATTAAAAAACTTTAGCATAATACAATTATATATTAAACAAATTTTAATAATGTTTTTTATCATAATTATATATAGTTGGAGCAGTAAGTTTTTCTTATTATAGAAGTCACTTAGAAATCCCACCATCAAGCTTTACCAGAAATTAACTCATAGAAAAAAAAACACACACACACACAAAATAATTTGTCATGTTAATATTCTTCTCCCAATTTCAAGTTACAAAACAAAAAGATAGAATAATATAACCATATTAAAATATAAACAAAACCTAAAAAAAGATCAACTTTTTCCGGTACATCCTCAAAGAACATTGTTAAGAATGAGAAATCACACTACCATTTTCCTCTTTTTTTTTTCCAAAAATACTCCAGTTTAATATACGTCCCTTACTCCATATATCTTATTCAAAACTTTCCAAACCAATCATCCATTTTAATGGCATTTTCCCATCACTTTTGGAATCAACAAGTCTAGTAACAAAGTACATTGCTAAAAACTGATATAACCAATTCCAGCTCACTCTCGTTCCCAATTTGTTTCCATCCTCAACTTTAGAAGTTAAAACACAATAAAAAAAGATAGAAATAACTTTAAATCAAAGTATTCTAGGAGAATGCATCTCTCTGGGGCATTACATCGAACACCTAGTGCATGTAGTCTACAGTCGACGACAAAGAAACCATCATGTTGATGAGTTTGTTAAAACAAGAAGATTTTTATTTGACGATGAGATCTTGAACTTGTTTCAGTTGTGAAACCAAGGAGCAAGAGTCTAATTTATTGATGAAATTAAAAAGGATGAAGAAAAGAGGTTGAAATTATATAAACATGACAGCTTTCCATTGATGAACATTATTTTGATTATATTAATTGACAACTCCAAGAGACATCTTTACAACATCTGCAGGTACTCTAGCATTTTTAAGACGATTAAAGAAAAAAAATATATGGATTAACAAAGTGGGGAGCAGGTCTTGAAAAAAGGTTGTAAATGGGAAATATGCACTGGATAGGCTGGGAGAAAAAAGGCCCAATTTATGTTTTTCAATAAACCATGCACTTTAACTATATTACCGTTAATGAGGATGATTGACTGAAAAGTGTCATCGTAGTTCCTACCGGATCTGGACCCTATATATATATATATATATATATATATATATATATATATATATATATATATATATATATATATATATATATATATATGCTCAACAAGGAATCATTTTAAACCATAGAACCAAGGAACCATTATTTTTTCAAGTTTTAGATCTTATTATTTATCGAAAAAATTCTAAAAAGATAGAAATTTATAACTTTTTATCTTCATTCCATTGATATCAAATTTGATAATTCTTTTTTTTTCACTTTTTTATCTGTTCAGATTCACATTATGAATTAGAACTATAAATCATTAATTTTGTATAAATTCACTGTATGAATCTGCACAATTTCACAGTGTGAATCTGCACAGATTCACAGTGTGAATCTGTACAGATTCACAATGTGAATGTGAACAGATCAATTTTTTTTTGTATCAAATTTGATATCAATGGATGGAGGATAAAAAATTATGAATATCTATTTTTTTAGTTTTTAGTTTTTTTATTTTTTTTGATGAAAAATTTTCTCTAAAAGTTGATAAAACATTTGTTTTTTGGTTCTAAGGTTTAAAATGGTTTCTTGTTTTATATATATATATATATATATATATATATATATATATATATATATATATATATATATATATATATATTACGTTTTCATCATTTCAACTTTGTTCTATTGATTAATTAAATTCAACGATCCAAAATTATTCTTATATTTTAATAAAAACTAACATTCTTAAATAAATACATTATAATTGAGTTTCGCTTAGCAAGCGTTGACTTCTTATTTCATATCTTATCCAATTATCAATTACATACACATATAGAAAATGTCGATGGATAAACTCATATGCCAACCCCCAAAAAAGAATTTAAACTTCAGCGATCAGATAATGTTTAGTCAGAGAATGTTGAATTTGGTACTCCAAAAACATAAAATTGTATTTTGTTCGAAAACTAAAGAAATTGGAGAAAACCATTTCATATTATCAACCTAATTGGAAGAAATTGTTTCACAATAAAATAAATTTTAAAATGTCTTAAAGCTTTATAACGATTTTAATAAAAGTGCTTTGAGCTTTTGAACCAAGTATGTTACTCATTGATATATATAAATAAATCAGATGTGTACTTTTATATAGAAGCAATGAAGAATAGTTAGTTTCGTCAAACAGATTTATTTTGGAAATAAGATATCCAAATCAAAGCGGAAGGTACAAGTAATGTGGCAGACGAATATTTTTCGTCTTGAATATTAGTTTCCTTTCAACGAATGATTTTGTTTCGGAAACGATTATATTCGAAAGAGCACATATTGTATGGGAAAATGTTGTGAATTTGCTTAGCTTTGCTTGTCTGTTGGCGGTGCTCATGTTAGTGAGGATGCGTTTAGTTTTATTCTATTTACGTTTTGCACATATTCAAAAAGAATTGATTGAACATGGAATCGGTAATTAAATGGCCCAAATATAATGCACATTTTTATCTGAACATGTATTGACATACCTTTACAAACCAAAATTAGTCTTTATAACATCTTCTTAGTATTGGCGTATAAAGTCTTATCTAATATGGAACACTTAGAATCAAGATGGAACACTTGGAGTGCAATGGAGCATTAGAAATCAACATGGAGCACTTGGAGTGCAATTGAGCATCAGAAATCAACACGGAGCACTTGGAGTGCAATGGAGCATCCGAAATCAATATGGAGCACTTGGTGTTAATGGAGCATATGAGAAAGGAATAGATCATCAGACAAAGGAAGGGAGCACTTTGGAGCACTTAGGAAAGGAATGGAGCACTTTGGAGCATACATGCCTCATATAGTGCATGGATGCACCATCTTGGATGAAGGTGTGCCATCCTTGATCAGGATGCGCCACATTGGGATGGAAGCAGGGGTGGTTCTAAGGGGTTCCCGATGTGGCACCGGCAACACCTACTTTTTCTGTTCGCAGTGGAAAATTTTTTGATTTTTCGATTTTTTTTTTTTACCTATTTTTCATGTATTGGCGACACCTATTTCATCTTGGCAACACCTACTATGTTATCCCGCGTCCACTCCTGGATGGAAGTGTGCCATTTACTGTCTAGATGTTCCACCTTGAAGTCTTGATGCACCACATATGTTACTTGATGAACCACTTATGGTATGATGCTAAAGATTGTCCAAGGATGCTCAAAAGTTAAAGATGCTCAAGGAGGATGTTCATCTGTTAATGATGCTCAAGGAGGATTCTTATCAGTTGAAGATGCTCAATGAGCATGTAACGACCCAAATTCCTGTTCAACAATAAGGCTAGTTTCCGTTATTTGTATATTAATTTTCGCTAGCAATATCGGTTTCCGTTGTGTGTCTTTCTATTTCCAATTCTTGGGATTTTGTGTGATTAAATTTTCAGCCAATTTGGGTATGTTTTGATGATTTATGACTATCAAAATCTTGTTAAGAACACTCTTAAATGTGTTGTTAATGATGTTCATGAATTGCTCAAAACTATGGAATCAATGCATTCCTTTTGTTGCTAGATTTCTTTTCTCCTTCTAGTTCAACTCTAGTGATTTTATATGAGGTATTAATCTGTATAAAGAGCATGTTTTGAACCATTTAAAAGGTTCCCAAAATAGTCCCTAAACTGTCTTTATATGTGGCTAATTGGTGGAGGAAACTCAAATCCCAAAATTGTTTCCCTTTTAGCATCATACTTTCTTTTTCCCTTAAAAACATTGTACTTTTAGTCATGGTTTAAAGTTGAAATTGTCCTTCCAACTCCATGACTTGTTTCTACTGCTAAGAACTCAATTTCTTACTTGGGGGTCGTTTTTTGGTTATGGCTTAATGGGTTAAGATGTCAATTAACCCTTAAAAATGAAAGATGAGAAATTGCATAAAAATACCTATTCTGCCCTTGACTTAAAAAAATTCTAGAAAAATCATCAAGAGTCGGACTTAAGATCCGTAAATTTTCAAATCTTAAGTTTTTATTCTAGTATGTCGCTAACTTTTTCCTTGACTTGATGTTCATTCTAACTAAGGCGAAAATCGTTATTTTTACAGACTGGTCCAGAATTAGCTGCATTGATATGCGATTTTATAAAATCCATAGAAAAATGTAGAAAAATCATATGGGCCTATACAAGTTGTCCTGGAAAAGCTAAAAGTCTAAACTACTGGAATATGGAAAAATCTTATAATTTTTACAGGTTTTCATGGTGCTAAAGTGGACTTGATCAAGTTGTTGTTTCGGAAAAACAATCTGGGAATTTAACCTGGTAATTAGTCCACATGTTTGGCGTATAAAATTGTTACTGTTAATCTTGAAAACGCCTAGTAATATACTTATTTGTGTTGTATTAGAAGAAATCTTGATACCTTAGGTACTACAAGATTTGAAGTGTGGAAATCCAGAAGACGACCTTTAGGACTCGTTATGGGCACTACGAGTTCGTGGTGATGCCTTTCGGACTCACCAACGCACGGGCAGCGTTCATGGATCTCATGAAACGGGTGTGTAGGCCCATGTTGGACCGGTCGGTGATCATGTTCATCGACGACATTTTGGTATACCCGAGGTCCAGAGAGCAGCACGAGGAGCATCTTCGGGAGATTCTTGGTATTGAGGACGAAGAGGCTTTATGCCAAATTCTCCAAGTGTGATTTCTGGTTACGAGAGGTGCAGTTCTTAGGACACCTCGTTAACCAGAATGAGATTTTGGTCGACCCGGCCAAGATCAAGGCAGTTATGCGATGGGAGGTGTCGAGGTCCCCATCTGAGATCAGCAGTTTTCTTGGCCTGGCAGGCTACTACCGGAGATTTATCAGGGATTTCTCCAAGATTGTTGTTCCTTTTACCAGATTGACCAGGAAGGGCGTTACTTTTGCTTGGGGGCCCGAGCAGCAGGCCTCATTCGACACTCTTCGCCAGAGATTGTGCGAGGCTCCAGTGTTAGCCCTTCCCGAGGGAGTAGAGGACTTCGTAGTTTACTGTGATGCATCTATATCAGGGATGGGTGTGGTGTTGATGCAGAGGGGACACGTGATAACATATGCATCGAGGCAATTAAAGCCTCACGAGACGAGGTATCCCACCCATGATTTGGAGTTGGGGGCGGTGGTGTTCGCCCTTAAGATTTGGCGCCACTACCTTTATGGTGTCCGGTGTACCATATTCACGGACCATAAGATCCTGAAGTATCTTATGGATCAGCCCAACCTGAATATGAGAAAGAGGATTTGGTTGGATGCAATGAAAGATTACGACTGTGAGATTTTGTATCACACTGGCAAGGCTGATGTGGTAGCCGACGCCCTGAGTCGCAGAGTAGTGAGTGCTCCGATCCGAGACGTGTGCATGAGGATGACGGTGATGACACCAGTCTTGGATACCACCCGAGAGGCTCAGGTGGTAGCCATAAGACCAGGGAATCGTAAGAGAGTGCGGGTGATCAGACAGATTTCTGAGTTTAAGACGGATAGTCGGGGGCTTATAACCTTCCGTGCGCGGATTTGGGTGCCATATATGGGTGGAGCTCGATGTATTTTGATGGAGGAGGCCCATAGGTTTAGATTCGCGATCCATCCGGGAGCCACCAAGATGTATTTGGACTTAAAGAGGGATTATTGGTGGCCTGCATGAAGAGAGATGTGGCATGGGTAGTCGAGAGATGCTTGACCTGTCGTCAGGTCAAGGCAGAGCACCAGCGTCCACATGGCCCGTTGCAGCCTCTGGAGATTCCCCAGTGGAAATGGGAACAAATTTCCATGGATTTTATCACCAAATTACCGAGGACCGCACGAGGTGTCGACGCGATATGGGTGATTGTAGACCGGTTGACGAAGAGCGCTTACTTCCTGACTATCAGTGAAAGCTCTTCTGCGGATAGATTGGTCGAGATCTACATTCGAGAGGTGGTAGCATGGCATGGGGTTCCAACATCGATAGTGTTAGATCGAGATGTGCGTTTTACTTCCAGGTTCCGGAAGAAATTTCACGAGGAGTTGGGTACCCGGTTGCATTTCAGTACCGCATATCACCCACAGACAGACGAGCAGAGCGAGTGGACGATTCAAACTCTTGAGGACATGTTGCGTGCATGTGTTATGGACTTCGGTGGAAGTTGGGACACTTACTTTCCTTTGGCTGAGTTTTCATACAACAACAGCCATCATTCTAGTATTGGTATGCCTCCCTTCGAGCTCTTATATCGGAGGAGGTGCAAGACTCCCATCTGTTGGGGAGATAGGGCAGAGAGTGATGGGGGCACTGAGATAGTGCTCAAGAAGACAGAGCAGATTCAACATGTCAGACAGAGATTACTGACGGCCCAGAGTCGTCAGAAGAGTTACGCCGATCGGTGCCGTTCAGAGCTAGAGTTTCAGGTCGGAGATTTTGTCCTCCTAAAGGTATCCCCATGGAAAGGGGTGATCTGATTCAGGAAACGGGGCAAGCTGGGCCCTAGATACATTGGTCCTTTCAGGGTGATCGCCCGAGTGGGTAAGGTAGCTTATCGGTTGGATCTGCCTGTAGAGTTGAGCCAAATTCTTAACACCTTCCACGTGTCCCAGCTGAGGAAGTGTGTAGCCGATGAGATGAAAGTGGTCCCTTTAGAGGACATTCAGGTGGATGAAAGCCTGAACTACATTGAGAGGCCGATAGCAATCTTGGATAGGAAGGTGAAGGTATTGAGGAATAAGGAGGTGCCCTTGGTTCAGGTTCAGTGGCAACATCGGAAGGGATCCGAGTGTACTTGGGAGCCGGAGTCCGAGATGCAGGAGCAGTACCCAGAGTTGTTTCCATAGAATGACTTCGAGGGAGAAGTATGATTCTAGTGGGGGAGAATTGTAACACCCCGACTGTGACAACCCGAAATTTCTATCTTGTAAAGCCATTCAATTCAATCAAAGTCAGACTTGTTTTTGCTATCTTTTAGCATTATTTAGGGTCTGTTTGAGTGTTCTAAGCCTAGTACATTCAAGGATTGAGTGTTAGGAAGTATCTACTAGAGTTCATTGTGCAACATTCAAGCCGGAAAAGTCCATCACTTGGAGTTTACGGCCGTAAACTAGAGCTTACGGCTGTAAGCTCTTGTTTGGTCGTAAACTAGATCCATAAGTATGATATTACTTCATTTTTCTTCACTTCTCACACTTCCAAGTCAAGAACACTCATTTCTCTCTCAAGTATCATCAAGAACACTTCTATTTGTCGCAAATTTGTAAGTGATTCTTTCTATATTAGTTGATATCCTTCTTAATCTAGTAATCCGTGAATTCATCTCTTTTTGGGTTTAGATCTTCAAGAACACCAAGAACACCAAGAACATACACTAGATCTTTGGGCCGTAATCACCTCTTTTAGCTTCCAAATCGTAAGTATCCTTTCCATATACTTGATATTCAGTAGAAGCTCTTGATTAACATCCTAGAAACAACCATTTTAGCAAGAACATTAAGAGTTTACGGCCGTAAACCCTTGCATGGCCGTAAACCCTTGTGTGGCCATGAACTCCTTCAAGTCTTGGGCGTAAACTCCTTGCTATTTCATGTGTTGGCCGTAAACTCTATGGCCGTGAACACATCTTGGCCGTAAACACACTCTTGTGTGGCCGTGAACACCTTTAGTACAATCATATGCTATTGTAACACTTCATTCCAAGTGTTTCCTAGTCCCTAAGGTTGTTCCCTATCATGATTAGTTGTTATACACACTAATTATATACATATATGTGTCATTATATGCTTAATAGGATCCGTTTGTGCTCGAGACTTCACTTGACACTTAGCATCCTATATCGATCTTTCATTCAAATCACTCTCTACAGGTGAGTTCATACCCCTAACTTATCTTTTAAATGATTTTAAATGCTTTTATGGGGGGGGGGGGGAATACAAGTAGAAAACATTATAGTTATTGTATCAATCACATGTGATTAATAACTATCAAACAAGTGGATTTCTTATAATTCAAAACTGTGTTATCACACAAACTATTTCAAAACATTTTATAAACTGACATCAAGTCATCTATAACCATTCAAATGGTTAAAACTCTTTTATATGCTAAACTCTTTATCAAACTCTTTTAAACTTATATATTGTCAAAATCATGTCTATATAGATATAGTTATATAAATAAGGTTGAAAGGGCTTAGGACTGATAACTCGCCTTATTTCATGTTCCTTGTTTGGTTGTGGACTTAGGGTATCGGTTGTTTTTCCGAGTGTCGTTTGAATCTTAGTTATATATTATGTATATGTGTATAGATATAAAAGTTCTTACATCAGTTCAATACCTTTGGGTAGCAAAGGTGTACAAACATGATCAGTCATTCAAACATCTTTACTAGTAAACTATAATAGGTATAGTTTAGAGGATTACTACTCACTATTTCTAGTACAATGAAATATAAAAGAGTCAGTTCAAACATACTATAACGAGAAACAGAAAGAACATACTATAACGAGAAACAGGGAGGAACATACTATACACTAGAACAGAGAGAACATACAATACACTAGAACAAAGAGAACACACTATACAAATACAAGAATACTATAACATTAATGTGAGCCACTACTTCATGGCATGGCAATATACTGCTCTGTCACGTTTTGTAACCAGAGTCTCCTGGAGGGAGAGCGTGAATTTGTGTATAGATCTATACGGGATTAACCATCCTACACCTTGCTGCTAGCTACAGTGGGACCTGCAGGTCTACGGGTGACGAATGTCATACCAGTTCGATGTCTTCGAACGTCGTGTTTTACTAGTCAATCAAGCATGGTTATAATCTCATCACATTTTACCTTAATTAAACAATTGGTTTAAGGTAGTTAGTACAATGGTAGTTAGTATATACAATACTACAGTACATCTTTATTTTCCCATTACATTCACATTGTGATCTTCTCACATAAACGGTAATGTAAACTATATTTTTGGTAATGATAGTCATACTTGGGAAAAACACTCACTTTTACAAAAGAACAAACATACAGAACAGTCGGATCTTGGTAGAAGACTACATTTCATTATAAGTAGAAAATATAGGATTTTCTAGGAGATACAAACATTTACATCAAACGCTTACAAACATTTACAGCAAACATTTACAAACACTTTCATCAAACTTATACAAACATTTGACACTAAAATACTTATGAACTCACCGGCTTAAATGCTGATCTACTATTTCAAAATAACTTGTATTCTCAGGTCACTAGTAGATAGGTACACTGGACCAGGTTTTGAGAAGACAGAGCACATTTGAGACTCGTGTTTTATTTTGATTCATATTTTGGTGTCTTCCAAACTATACACAGAACACACTTGTATTGAATTATATTATTAATGCAATGGATGATGTTGTTGCTTGTTTACTATTGTGCACTGTTATGATACTGTACATGACGTCCTCCGCCCGAACGTTTCCGCCGTTCTGGTTTGGGGGTGCAACACCGACTCCCAAGTATAATATTTAATTAATTTACATTTATAATGTTAGAGCAACTCGACGAGTTGGATGCCCCAAGTCGCCGAGTAGAGGGGTTAATGGCCGCGTGATTTTTAGAGTCTAATCGACGAGTTGGAGGACCCCAACTCGACGAGTAGGTGCTGATTGAGAAAACCCTAATTTTCGGGATTTGTGTCCTATTTAAAGGACCTTAAGCCTCCATTTCTGCCTCCCTTATCACCCTAACACTCTGTGAGAAACCCTAATCGAGCTATAACATTGTGTGAGAGAAAGAGAGGCTAATATTGTGTGATTTAGTGCATTTTTGGAGGAAAGTTGAGGAGAAAAAGGCTTCAAAACGAGAGGAAGCTTTTGGATCCGGTGTTTATTCATTCCTAGCTTTTGATTTAAGGTAAAAAATCACCACCTTGCTCATCGTTTGGTTAGATCTCGTTTCTAGGGAGTTTAGGGCCTTTTCCCATCCTTCTTTGAGTTCTAGAGTGTTTTGAGCTTGCCATGGAGTTGAGACTTCAGATCTAGACCATATGCAGTCCCTTGAGCCCAAAGATCCAAGCTTTATCAAGCTAGTGACAAGCTTTTATGCATTAAGCCCCATATAGAGCTTATTATGGCATTTTGAGCCCTAGATGCCATGCATGGACGTAAAGCTTGCAGCTTTACGTGGTATTTCAGCCTTGGGAGGCTAGATCTAGAGTGTGGGACATTATTTCTGCCTGGAATCGTCTGAATGAGAATTGGCCTAGAGGGACTCGACTAGTGCATGAGCCAACTTGACGAGTCAGTTAGGGTTTTCCCAGATAGACTGGATGCGCTACAACTCGGCGAGTTGATGAGACAACTCGACGAGTTGAGTTGGATTTTCCCGATACTCCAAAGGAAGTGAAGGAAGTCGACGAATCGCATAGATGCACTTGACGAGTTTAGTCAACATGGACTGTTGACTTTCGTTGACTTTTAGGGTTTGGTCAATTGTGGACCTTGGAGACCATGGAGGGGTAAAATGGTATTTTCACCCTTTTTGAGATTTAGTGAAGGAGTTAGCTTAGCATCTCGGATTGGTTATTTCGATTTGCTTATTAGAGATAATTATATTGTGTAGGCGGAGTCTAGACTGTTCGTGGGGTACTAAATCTACGTGCTTACTTCCGAGGTGAGTCTTCTCATTATATTTACTTGAGTGGTAATACTGAGTGACCAGAGGGTATTATTTTAGTTATCGACCGGAGGGTCCTATGTGCTTACATTGAGTTATGTGATATTATGCATTTTGTATATGTGATATATGCTATATTATTCAGTGCTTTACCGAGTTAGGATCGGAGGGTCCAAACCGAGTTGTGAGACTGGAGGGTCTTCACTGAGATATAGGACTGGAGGGTCCAACCAGAGCTGTGAGACTGGAGGGTCCTCACCAAGACACATGACCGGAGGGTCCACACCGAGCCGTGAGACCGAAGGGTCCTCATCGAGACGCATGAGACCGGAGGGTCCATGCCGAGTTATAGCCATGAGAGGCTTATTATTTGTGTATATGGTATTTTGGGGAACTCACTAAGGTTTGTGCTTACCGTGTTGTGTGTTATGTGTTTCAGGTACTTCTCAGGATCGCGGGAAGGCGCCGACTTGATTGTACACACCTGTTTGAGACTATGTTTGAGGATTCTGGGATACTATCAGTTATTTTGTGGATTTGTGTATGGCATTTGAGACAAATGTGGTTTTCGAGAAATGTGACATAAGTTTTTAGGTGTTTTAAAAATGAAAATTTTGTTTGAAATTTTAGAGTGTCACAAATATACATACAAAACATACACAGTGACCTTCGGCACGAAGCTGGTCTGCCCCTTTGTCCTTCAGCATAAAGCTAGTTCACCCTTTTGGCCTTCAACATAAAGTTGGTCTGCCATTTTGGCCTTCAGCACAAAGCTGGACCCCCATCAACTAGACCATGATATGTTGACATATATAAATACACAAACAAACCAAAAATGATAGAAATTTGTCTAAACAAGTATGCCTGCCAAACAACTCACTACATCATACTCACATCCTAACATATAGAGGATCCATACTGTAGTATAAAGTATAATAAGAAAACTCACCTAAGCTAAACAGTAGAAGCTCACCATCAACCCTAGCACAAAAATAGCTAATGATAAGCTACCTAATGACAACCGAGACCAGACCTTAGACAAATATTCAATTCCACTAAAGTTTAACCAAAAGTCAAACTGGTCAAAAGTCAACGGTCAAACTCAACACTTACCACCGCACTATAGCCAATCCCCTTGACCACGCCATGGTCACTAAAGGACAAAACGGATGTGAGACTCATAGTCCATTACTTTGTGGCAACCACCCCACCACTTTGCGAAAAACATACATTACAACTTATGTCATTAAACTCTTAAACCTTAAGTCCAAAGCTCCAAAGCTTAGATACGGATCCCAATGTTGTCTTAATGGATTATGTCTCCAGCTTTATCAATTCAAACATCCCAAATCAACTAGATCTAAAAAACTAGTTTCTTAGAAGTCTAATATCCCACTTTCTTCGTGTATAGAGTAAAGAGAGCCCTTGCATGCACTCTCTACTCTATCAATAATATAGATCCGAAGTAGAACACCACCCAAAGATAATGGAGTTTTCCAAACTCCATAGATCAAAACATCCAAGGGACTAAAACATCAAACAAAGAACTAAAAATCCAAAAACTCTTAGATCCAAAGGCAAAATACCAAAAAGCAAGGTGCTTTGTGACTTACAAACATCGAAAAAAGTAGATAAATGTTGATCTTTTTAGTTTCAAAGATTTGAAACCAATTCTCTGGGGAATACCACACTCAAAGCTACAAAACATCATATAAATGGATGAGAGGGGAGAGAGAAAAAGAGCTCAATCTATGAAAAAGGAGGCTATGGTTTGCTCCCAAGGAGCTCTTGATGAGATGGAGGCTAAAAATGACCTAAAAACGGAACAATGCATTTAAATATGGAGCAAACCCTAATTTTATGGGCTTAGGCTGCACACCTCACCATGTCGTGGTGACATTCTCACCACGCCGTGGTGACGGGTTTCTCAGATCTCATTCTAGCTTCAAACAATCATAAGTTATTCATTCTAAATCTGTTTTCAGTGATCATTATACGCACAGGAATGTTTTAACAATCCCCACAATTCTATCCAATTACTTTTGACTTAATGAATATCGGACTTAATTCATTAATATATGTAAAGAGTCCAAAATATCACTTTTCCCATTCTACCCTTTTTTACTCTAAAGAACAAATCAAGGGCTTCAATCACTTAACCAATATGATCAACATCTGATAAGATCTAAAATTTATTCCCCCGAAACCCAAGACACTTACTCGATCAAGTTACAATCCGTTATCCTGAAATTAGAAAAATCCCGAAAGTGGATGTGATAATATAACCAAATAAAACTAGAAATAACCACCTTGTCTGAAAACTATCAAAAACTGTCATATGGTAGTTTTGTAACCATCACCATGGCTGACCCTAGGCAAGTTCAAGAGGTGCCCATGAACAGGGCCCATCCTCCAACAGGGGCCCAATTTTTTTTAGACTTAGTACCTATGTCTGTTAGGGGTCCAATTTCTCTCCGGAAAGAATCAATACAAAGAGGGTAGTATATTCTATCAATGTAGGAGGGTACGAGAATTAAAATGCTTGGAAGAATGAAGCGTCAAGACAAAAGACTTTAGAAAACGAGGAGTCGACTGTAGTTGATATTCTTCTCAAGACACACGATTTCTGAATATATACTCTTTCAATCGATTACTAAATATATCGACATTTTCAAAGTCTTTTTCTGTCTTGCAATTTTTTAGTACACTTTTCAATCGATTTATGTATACCATCTTACCCTCTGTCCCGGTTTCTTCTTATACCTAATTTTGAATACCGAAATAGCAAAATCTAAAGGTGAAGATAAGAGAGAGTTGGATATATTAGCCTTCAGAGGTATGCTTTTCGATTTTATTAACCTCATATGATATCTTGATTTCTAATTTGTTGGACTTGTGCATATTTTACTGTTCTAGTGATCACGTTCCGTATTTTTTTCATTAATTTCTAATTAATCTAACTCTATGTTTGTACATCTGATTCATGAGGTATATAACATAGGTATATTTTTTATGTTTTGTTTTCTTCTTTTCTACAGTTCTATAGGTATGTCTTTTAACTTAGTTTTTGTGTGTGTGTTTGTATCAGGTAGTTTACTTCTTTATCCAAGTTCTTACTTTTCTGGGGGGGTGTGAGCATCATTTTTGTGTTGGTTCAAGAGGTATAATTTTCTTTCAATGGTGCTATTAAAATAAATAAATATGATTTATGATTCATTATTCTATTCTTTTTCCATATTACTTGCATTTTTAAAATAAAAACATAAACATTAAGTGTGGTTTATTGGTAAGGTTGTATGCCCGATAGCAACCATTGGGTGTTCTAAATAGAAAATGAAAAAAACAAAGAAATGACTAATACTAAAAGAAGGGTCTTTAATATTTTGTTAGAAATCACATTGTTAGGGAAGAATGTTATACTAATGGAAATGATATAATTATTGAGTTATAAATTTTGTAGAAAATGTTGCTGGATAAAGCAAATGAAGTTGCAAATCTTTGGACAAATATCCAAATAATGGAGTTTGCAAAAACAATGGATATGTTTCCTATTGTGATGGTTGCATATAAAATTTTGTCAACGGTACCGGTTACGGTTGTTTCCCTGGAAAGAAGTTTGTCAAAGTTGAAGCTTTTAAAATCATATCTTTGAAGTACCATGACTCAAGAAACAATGAATGGATTATCAATTTAAAGCAATTTTAAGTCGATTTTTACAAAATCTTGATTATTGTAAAATAAAAGATGTATTTGTTTCAAGAAAATGCATGAAGCAATTGTTGTGATTTTTGTAGGTTTTGGTTTGTATCAATATTGATTTTGTTTAATTGTAAAATTTAGTGTATTTTTTCCTCTATAGAAGTTTTTATATATAGTACAAACATAAGGGCATAAAACTCATATCTTGTCATGGGCATTCCGACCCTGATATTACGAGATTAGACGAAAATTATAATTTTATTGTTTATATTTTTAGAATTTACCATGCCTTTTATTATTAAATTGCACAGGGCCTCCAAATTCCCGAGGCTGGCCCTAACCATCACAAAACTGCCACTAAGCCAGGTTCACAATTAGGGTATAAAAACCAGGTTCAAAATTAGAAATTCGACCCCATCCAGGGGATTTTCCCCTTAGACCCCTCCAGGGTTTGCCACCCCTTGCACCTCATTACTAGGGGTGCTGCCCCCATACCCCTTTGGTTTAGGGGCTTCACCCCTAAATAACAGTGTATTTTAAATCCAGATAAACTCAAACAAGTATGCACTCTGCACCATCCTTACTTGTTTAATATTTATCAAGATTACATTAGTTAACAAGTTCATCTTATTATACTTCAATAATATTGGTGACACAAATCAACAACATTTCTGTTTAGGAGTGCTAGTTAGGCTCTTACTGTAGACAACTTCATGTCCAATCTCTCTAAGTTAAAATCATATTCTCTTTCTTTTAGGGGAAGACTCACCCTTGGCCATAATATACTTTTAGGATCCTTGAAGTTTTTTCTCTCTTTGTTTTTAGAGTGCCGATGAAGATGATAAATACATTATAGAGAATCTCATTCAACTTATGTTTGGGGGAGGGTGGATTGAATAATAAAAAATGGCTTAGGTTTAGCTCAAAAATTTGATTGCAAGTAAAGATAAAGGAATACTTTGTGTTGGTGGTAGACGGGCTCAAAACCTCACCTTTTTGGGGAAATGGTGATGGAGGTTCCATACACCAATAAATGTATTCAGTTTAAAAAAATCAGATCTACCCAAAAGTGAAATTAACTTGGGAGTGAGATTGACTCTGACTAAAAATAGGTGTTTATGATACAATATCGAGACCCGCTCTTTGTTTAGAAAAGTATAATATCCTTTTTATGGACCTTTTTCTCTAGATCAATTGGTAATAGGGAAGGTATTAGTTTTTAGTAAGATCGTTGGATTGTAAAAAACATTTTAGCTATTAAAATTCTTAGAAACTTTGCTATCGAATCAAACCAAAACTACTTTCTAAATAAAAGGCTTTACTACAGTATAAATGTGTTTCCTTGTAATTTAATTTAGAAAATACATTTTTAAATAGTGGGGTGATTGAAGAATTGGATCCACTTCCAAACATTTGTAAGGTGGTTTCCTTTTTCATGGGATAAGATATGTAGGGTTAGTCCTTAGCTAGACATTAATGGGATATTTTCTATCTTGTCTCTTAGAACATTTATAAAAAAATTTAGGTCATTTTAATTCAAAATGGCATGAGGTGGAATAAGTTGACAATGCTGACGTTTGTGTCCAATATGTAGTAAAGAGTATGACCCTTAACCTTATGTCTATGGTACCTGTGAGGTCTCACAATAGTTATGGGATAAGGTCGTTGTTAGGTGGTCAAGTCAAATTGGTGTGATTTCATTCGAGGCCTTGCATCTTCATCGTCAAGTTAAGTCTAAGGTTAAAAAGGATTTCAATAAGGTCATTGGGTGTTTCCTTTGGCGTATCTGGACCTGAACCTACATAAACAACTATATTTTTAGCAATCTAAAACCCTAATTTGAAGTTTTGTTCGACTCTATTATTATTAACTCTTTAATTGGATTGCTAATATGAACCTTAAATTCAATCCTAACCATACTGGGTGGGTTAAAAATTGAATTATTTTCGTCCGCTTCATGCAATTTTTCTCGAGTGTATTGCTTGAGTTGGATTAATATATTTTCAATATCCAAAAGAAAAGAGAGAATATGAAGTGCATGTTTTCATTTTTCACCCAAGGTTACAGAGTTTTGTGCTTTCCTTTTTAGGTGCCTAGATGTCAAAGTTGGGTTGATTCTGTGTATCGAGGAATTTTTTATGTCTCCCTCATGCTACATGGGTATACCATAAAGAACAAAATGTTTTTAAAGCAATGTTATTCATGTTCGTATGAAGAGTATGAAATTTCATAAATCCCAAGATCCATGCGAGTTCTATACCTTCAATTAGTTGTTTTGTGGTCGAAAAAGTGCATGTAGTAACGTACAACTGAGAATAGCAGAAAGAATAATCTCAATAGTACTAAGAGGCAGGGTTGACTCGTAGGATGTGCATTTTGTGTGAACACACATGGCTCATGTTGTCAATGAGGCCAATTTTGTTTTACATAAGCGAAATTTTTTGTTGGAAATATGTTGCTACTTTTTTGCAAGTCCATTGAAATCCTGTGACTTCCATCATGGTTCTTAGTTACTAATATAATGTTAAGTGTCGGATCTTATTTTAGTATTAATAAATTTTTTATATATAAAAGATTATATTTATTGATGATTTTTATTATTCGTATAAGGTCTTCAAAATCAAGGGATCGACCTTGTTGAGAAGGTTGGATTGGTGTTGTAAAACCCCTAATACTTTGTAATGATTTTATTATTTAGATTCATGCTTAATAATATTTCCAATGTTCAAAAAGTTAATAGATTTTACGTTTTCAACTAATTGGTTAGCAAACTATTGCAAATGTACATGTTTTACCATTTATATGATCATTAGAACATCCATAATGGAGAGTTCAATATAAGAGTTGAATGAGATAGGATGTTTGGTTGTCAATCAATGGATAAAAATCTATTATTATGAGATACCACCATCGTATTCAATATGTTTGGAGTTCAACGGAGCAAAGAAAAATGATTTCTAATACTTAAATAAATATTTAAATATTTATTTAAAAATATGTTTAATTGAATTATGTTGACTTCAATGTATTTTGAGAAAGAATTAATATAATTGTATAAAATATAGAATAATAATATAACAATTCATTGAGTTTTATGAAGTTGAATGAATAGCCTTTGGAGAAAAAAAGAAGAATATTAATGAATTTTCGTTACTTTTAGATTGAGTTGAGGTGCAAAGCTGTCATGTTTATTTAGCCTTACATGAATTTTCGTTACTTGATGGTCCGCTTATTATTAATGAGATTTTTTCTTGGGCGAAGAAGATTAAAAAACAAGTGCTTATCAAAGTGGATTTCGATAAGGCGTTCGACTCTCTTACTTGGAGTTTTTTGGACTCTATTCGTGATCAAATGAACTTTGGGGTCAAATGGAGAAATTGGATGAAAGGATGTCTCTCTTTCGGGAAAGCTTCGATTTTGGTAAATGGTTCTCCTATGAATGAATTTACTATTAGGAGAGGTGTGAGACAAGGAGATCCTCTATCTCCTTTTCTTTTTATTATTGCAATGGAGGGTCTTAGCATCTCAATGAAGGAAGCTTGTGATCGGTTCTTCCTTAAAGGTATTTCTTTACCTCATAATGGCCCTACTTTATCTCACCTTATGTATGCAGATGATGTTATGTTTGTGGGAGAATGGTCCGAAGTTAATTTTGTCAATTTGAATAGAATTCTTCGATGTTTTTTCATGGCTTCGGGGTTGAAAGTGAATCTTCATAAAAGTAGAGCTTTTGGTATTGGAGTGGACGATCTTGATGTTACTCGTTTTGCGAATATTCTTCATTGTGAGCCATGTTCTTTTCCTTTTACTTACCTCGGGCTTCCTATTGGCGCCAACATGAAACTTGCTAAGAATTGGAATATCATTGTGGATAGATTCAAATCAAAGCTATCTTCATGGAAGGTTAGAAATCTTTCTTTTGGAGGAAGACTCACTCTTAGTAAGTCCGTTTTGAGGAGTCTTCCGCTCTTCTGTTTTTCTATTTTCAAAGCTCATTCAAAGGTGATTGAGTTATTAGAAAGATTAGGAAGGCGGTTTCTTTGGGGCGGGTACGATAACACTAGAAAGATACATTGAGTCGCTTGGAAGAAAGTCACGCAACCTAAAAAGTTAGGTGGTCTTGGTGTTGGTGATCTTCGTTCTATGAATATTACGCTTCTTGCCAAGTGGTGGTGGAGGTTAAAAACTGAAAGTAACTCTCTTTGGACATCTTGCATCAAAGCCTTGCATAATACCTCTTGTATTGATGGGAAACCGTTTGCTAAGAATGGTATTCCAGGTACTTGGCGAAATATTTTCCAAATCGCTTGGGAGCTTAAGGATTGGGATATCTCCCTTGAGGAGCTTTTTTGTAGAAATCTGGGGATTGGTGATCAAACTCATTTTTGGAAGGATAAATGGTGCGGTGATTTGGCTATAAAAGATACTTTTTCGGGCTTATATAAGATTGAAGCTAATAAGAATTGCATGGTCTCAGAGAGGGTTATGATTGATGAAAAGGTTGTGTGTATTGGTGATTGGAAAAGGCAACCAAGAAGGGGCATTGAATCTGAGGAGCTGGTGAGAGTAAGAGATGTTGTTGCGGGTTCCCGCTTCTGTAATCGTCCGAACTCCTGGTTGTGGAAAGGTGATTTGACAGGAAGTTTTTCGGTCCGTTCATTGAGGAACCTGATGGCACAGAAGTTGTATGATGGTGGTACTTTGCAGAACTTCTTTTGGATAAATTGGATTCCCATCAAAATTAATTGTTTTGTTTGGAGGATGCTTTTGAACAGGATTCTGATAGCTTGTAATTTGGTTGAAAAAGGGATTGTGCTTAACTCCACTGTTTGCGCGATGTGCGGAAATGTTGAGGAGTACGTCGACCACGTGTTTTTCTCATGCTCTTTTTCTTCTTTGATTTGGAATCGGTTTTCTTCTTGGTGTGGTGTGATGCCGCTGATTCCGAGTTGCATGGAAGATTTCTTGTTGTGCTTAAAAGCTTCGTTTATTGGTAAAAAGCGGAAGAAGCTATTTTTGGCCTTGTTATATACGGTGTTGTGGTTCATTTGGAAGGCGAGAAACTTATTGGTGTTCAACAACCGGAGATGTTCCCCTTTTAGAACGGCAGATGATATCCAATTAATTGCTTTCAATTGGATCAAACATAGGTCTTTGTTTAAATCTATTTGTTGGTTTGATCGGTGCATGTCTCCTATTAATGCTTGTACTTTGTAATCTTTTGCTAGCTTCTTGCTAGTAATGCATTTGCCGTTAAAAAATAAATAAATAAATAATTTAGCGTTACATATTGCAACATATGTTGTTAATCATCTAAATATCGTTTGCTCGTTGAAATATGCGAATAGGCTTCCGTTTAATCATTTGCCGTTTCCAAAAAAAAATCTAAGTATCGTTTGCAATATTCGATAAGCCCAGATACTGTTCCTCTCTATAGGATGCGGCTACTTGGATTCTTTAAAGATTGTATCTCTGACAACCTTTTGGGAATGTCCACTAGGTAACAAATTTAACCCTTTTCGTTTGTCAACCCTTTACACTACTAGAAAATCTGAAATTACCTACGGCAAAATCCGTAGGTATTCCGTAGGTATATGGTGTTACCTACGGAATTGCGACGGAAAACGGGCCGTAGCATAAACGCTCGTGGGTAAATTTTACCGACGGAATTGTGACGAATTACCTACGGAATACCGACGACACTTTTCCGTAGGGAATTTGCCAACGGAATACCTACGGAATGTTTTACCGACAGATTTCCTACGGAATAGCAACAGAACCTGGTTTGACCAACTTACCAACGGAATTCCGACGGAATATTTACCTACAGAATTTCTGTCAGTAATCCGTCACTAAATTAGTAAAAAAAATTAAAAAAAAATCAGTTTTTTCTGCCTAAAATGTAGAAAACACCCAATAGAATAACCTTATAATAAAATTCTTATTCAACCAATATAAGTCAAACAAATACAGTGTATTTCACAAAAATATCTTAAATACAAGTCAATATAATTCATACAAATACAATGCATTTCACTTCTCTTATCCTACTTTGTATAAAATATTCCTTGTACTTAATTTACATCAAAAATCATAAAAATGAATGACCACTTACATGAGCAAATCTACAAGCGAATATAAGTTTTTATAATTCTTAAGCCCTTGGATGATGACCTGGAAAACAATCGCAGATTCAATACATCAGTCATTTATAAAATAAAGACATGGAAAAAATGGAAATTGTAGAGAATAACAATATACTTCACGCCCGCTGTCAATTTGGGCAATGTACTTATATATTTGACAAGCAATTGCAATGTTTCAGTGATTTTTTAATAGAATCATGTCTATATTTCTTTTGATGATAGAAGTTACTAGTCAAGATGTAGTAACTTGACTAAAAAGCATGCCCAACAAACAAGAAACATAAAATGGTTCTTTCTTTCTAACCTTGTCTTCCCTTCTTACTTTGGCCCTCTATCTTGCAACTATTGTCCCACAAATATTGCAAGTATTATCCACTGAAATAGTGAAATGGAGCCACAATCTTGAATCAAACTAACAATGTAAAAGCTTACCTGAAAACAATATGAAAATAAGTATTAATTACTAATGTGCATAATAGTGAAAAATATCATCTTATTAGCAAATCCTTTTGGGTAATGTTAACACATAAAAAATATCATCGTAGCTCCTCCTCTTTCAAATTCAGGGTTCCTCATTGTTACACTACCAAAAAAATTCTCAAGTTTTGAGTCAACACCAAAAATAAATCAATAAAAACCAATCAATAACAATCTGATTACTGTAATTGTGTAAGGTCAATGAACTTCTGATTACAATTTACAATGAACTTATGATTACACCAAAAATAAAAATGAACTTCTAATTATTGTATCTTCAACAAACCACAAAGCACAAACCATGTGATCTGATCTCAGTTAGACAGGGGAAGCAACAAATGCAAAAAAATTGAGATATCAATTCTAGCTTGCTTTGACTCTTAATTACACAATACAGATGGAAGTAATAGGCTAACAGATGTAATACTCAATGAATAGACATGAGTGAATCGACAAATTAAACTTCACATAGATGTTAACAGATGCAATACTCAAAGAATAGACAAATTAACACAATAACATATTTCAATGCAACAAACTCAAGATATTAACACAATAACAAATTCAATAATCGAGAAATCAAACTTCAGAACAGTAAGAATCTGACCTGATAAAGACTTGTTACACATTGAACCTTCGATTGAGCGGGTATGGTCTATGGTTGAAAAGAGATAGCTAATTGAACAATGATGAGTGATGGGTGAACAACGTGGGTTACGACTTTGACGAGAGGGTTACAAGATACGAACTACAAACTCGACTGGTGCTTCACCTACTTGTAACTGCTGTGCTATTTCTCGTTAATCGATAATCTGATGGCGGTGGGAGATAGGAGTTGGAGCCCAAGTGACGATGGTTGTTGACCTACGATGGTGGATCGGTGGCAGTGAAGTCTTCCCATGTAATATCAGAAGAGAGAGCGAGAGAGAGAGAGAGAGAGAGAGAGAGAGAGACGAGGCAGATTGATGAGGGTTTGGTGAGCATCGTCTTCCAGTCTTCCTGAATTGGCGGTGATAGCGGTGGTGAGACGTTCCAGGAAGTTGGAGCTTTGGTCGAGTGGCGGCAGGCCGGTCGTGTAAGTGGAATCGATGATGGAGATTGCAGATGTGAGAGCATGAGAACGAACGAGAAGGAGGGCGACATGAGAGATTATTGATGAGAGAGGAATAGAGGGAAAGTTAAGAAAAAGAGGGAGTTCTAAAATATTCAGAGAATTAAGCGGATGTATTTGATTTTTTTCGTGAAGTCACCGTTCCAACCAAAATTAAAATAAAAATAAAAACAAAACATAAAATAAAATCTCATTTGCATTCTCTTTTTTAAAATAAATTGTATTATTATAATTATATTTATTATTAAAAAAATAAAAACAATAATCAAAATAAAAATATTAATAATATAAAAGAAAATAATAATAATATAAACATAACAGTGTGTATGTATTATCGTTAATAAACATCTCATTTAAAATAAATTGTATTATTATAACTACACGTCGACTATTAAGTCTCAACGAATAATATCTCATTTTAAATTGTTAAAAAACATCATTATCGTTTATTATATATTAGAGAAAACTTCAATTGAACTCTAGCAGCTATGGCCATGAGAGAGATCCTCTTATTTTATTAATTATTAAAATAAATAAATAAGTACTATAAAAAATGATGTAAATGTGTATGTATGTATACGTGTATATGAATGTATGTGCGTGTGTGAATCTACGGAAGGGGCTGTCCGTCGCTATTCCGTCGGTAATTTCCTACGGATTACTTACGGACTGTTTTTATTTTCGACATTTCGGGCACCGGACGTTGTTTTTTTCGCTTCGTTTTTTTCACACCTCTGTTATACATGTAACAACGTAAATTTTCAAAACAGTTTTTCAATTTTAAAACATAACATATCTCATGATGAAATCTCAAAACATCAAATGTATCAAAAGTTATCTCGGTAGAAACATATCCCAGAATCTCAAATACAATTGCATAATACTCTATCAGTGTGTACAAATCATGCTGACGCCTTCCCGCGATCCTCGCTGGTACCTGAAACACATATCACATAACACGGTAAGCATAAATGCTTAGTGAGTTCCCCAAAATACCACATACAGCACATAAGCCACTCGAGGCTATAACTCGGTATGACCCTCCGGTCAATGTGTCTCAGCGGGACCCTCCAGTCCCGTAGCTCGTTGGACCCTCTGGTCCGGTCTAAATCGTTGGACCCTCCGGTCCAGTCTGGTTGAGGACCCTCTGGCCTCGTGAATCGTTGGACCCTCTGGCCCGGTCTATATAACACATAACATACATATAACACATTGCACATAAATCTCAAACATACACATACACATAAGACCCTCCGGTCTGCACATAGATACCACTCTAGGTAAAATATAGTGAGAAGACTCACCTCGGGTAATCTCGGAAAGTCTCGAACTCGAAGTACCAATCTAGCCTCCGCCTAATCACATAAAGTAATTCTACCTCTAATTAACAATGATTCTCAAAGGCTAGACTAATCCCTTCCTCTAGTCTCTAAGAAGGGGAAAAAACCATTTTACCCCTCCAACGATCCAAATGTCCAATTGTTGACCAAACCCTAAAAGTCAATGGAAGTCAACTCCTGTCAACGGTCCCACTTTGACCAGACTCGTCGAGTGCACTCGAGTGACTCGGTGAGTCCATGCGTGTCCTCTGAATCCTCCTAAGGAATGTTACTGGGACTTGGTTGAATCGAGGAAACAGGCTTTTCCCCACAAAAGAGCTGTTTACGGCCGTATATGGGGTTTACAGCCGTAAACAAGGTTTGCGGCCGTGTATAGAGTTTACGGCCGAGAACTGGGTTTACGGCCGTGAACTGAGTTTGCGGCTTTTGAAGATCTGAAGGATTACGGCCGTAAACTCAAGAACAAGGGTGCTTGTTTTCGACGAAGAAGTGTTCCAGAGGCTTCCAAACGGCCCCAAATGACGATTTCCGGCGTTTTTCGGGTGAAAGGAGGGCTTTATGGTGTTTACGGTCAAGAGGTTTAGAGAGAGAAAGTGGGTGTTTCCGGCCAAGAAGGTTCAAATGAGGGTGGGGGTCCAGTATTTATAGGCCAGGGGTATGGTCGGTGGCGGGGTCCACCTGGCACCGACCGTAAACGGGTTTACGGCCGTACACGAGTTTACGGCCGTAAACTCGTCCTGGCCGTGAACTCGGTATTTTCGAGTGAAGTTTCAAGTTTTTCGCGTGATTTCCGGTTTATTCCGACTCGTATAAAATACATATTATTTATTTAAAACGTAAAGTCTTTCCCCAAACCAAGAAATTTGACGGAGTTTAATGAAAACTCAAAGTTTATTAACGGAAACTGGGTAAGGATAACGGAAAAAGTTTCGGGTTGTCACAGTTGGGACTCTCTGGACCTCTCAAGGTCCAGATCCAATGTCTATTCCTCAATGGGACTCTACATGCTCCATATTCCAACTAAAGAAGGGGCAAAGAAACCCTATATTCATAAGGTCTACTTTATACACGAAAATAGGCATGGATTCATACCTCAAACAACAACCTTTGAAAAAGTGATAGAAGATCTGAGCTCCTCAATCAGCCTAGCTTGAACCCCCTCCTTCTTCCTTGCAAGAATGCTCTAAGGTGAAGAATTTAGCTCCCACTCTCTCTCTTTATGCTCTTTGGTTCGAATGGTGTCTCTCAAGGGTATGAGTGGCCGCAAATAAAGGCCATAAGGACCCTTACATAGGTCACAGGCCCAAAGATTTAGGGTTTCTGCATACAGCGCGGACTCGTCGAGTCGACTCTCCGACTCGTCGTGTCCATTCATTAATCCGAGTCATCAGTCGCGATCCTACTCGACAAGTTTAGGCGTCAACTCGTCGAGTCCCTCTTCTCATCTCATAACAAATACTTAAATTATGATACATGGAATTCCGGATGTTACAATACATGATTATCTATACACACATACACATACACAATTACACATATGTACATATACATACATACACATACACAACGTCCGGTACACACATACACATATGTACAATTACCTACGGAAGGGGCTGTCCGTCGCTATTCCGTCGGTAATTTCCTACGGATTACCTACGGATTTTTTTTTATTTTCGACATTTCAGGCACGGGACGTTGTTTTTTTCGCTTCGTTTTTTTCACACCTCTATTATACATGATTATCTATACTATCACCAAATTATACCTAATATATATGTGTGTATAACCACATGCACCTTTAGATCCGTTACTCCTTTCGCACAATTACTCCTTTCACATACATTCACACATATGTACATATACATACATACACATACACAATTACACAAACATTCACATATAACCATAGAAACATACATTCATAGAGGTTGGTCAATGTGTTTATGTATGAATATATGTGTATGTATGTATACGTGTGTATATGAATCTATGTGTATGTGTGAATGTGTGTCTAAGAATGTATGTGTAAATGTATGTTTCTATGGGTATATATGAATTTATGTTTCTATGGGCATATATGAATGTATATGTCAATGTTTATGTGTATGTATGTATATGTACATATGTTAATGTGATTGTAATTTTAAAGTGTGAAATGTGTAACCGATCAAAATGAGTACGCCACTTTAAACATCTAGGTATCAGGTATAATTTGGAAAAACTATAGATAATCATGTATAATAGAGGTGTGAAAAAAAGAAGCGAAAAAAACAACGTCCGGTGCCCGAAATGTCGAAAATAAAAAAAAATCCGTAGGTAATCCGTAGGAAATTACCGACGGAATAGCGACGGACAGCCCCTTCCGTAGGTAATTACCTACGGAATACCTACGGATGGGGCTGTCCGTCGCTATTCCGTCGGTAATTTCCTACGGATTACCTACGGATTTTTTTTTATTTTCGACATTTCGGGCACCGGACGTTGTTTTTTTCGCTTCGTTTTTTTCATACCTCTCTTATATATGATTATCTATACTATCACCAAATTATACCTAATATATATGTGTGTATAACCACGTGCACGTTTAGATCCGTTACTCCTTTCGCACAGTTACTCCTTTCACATACATTCACATTAGGGGTGTTCGTTTGGATGGATCGGTTTAATCCAATCCAATCAAGTGAATCCAAATTGATTTCGGTTTTCAAAACATGGATCCGAATAGTCCAAACTAAATTCAAATCCGATCCGATCCGATCCATTTACAATTCGGTTGGATCAGTTTTCATAATTCGGTTTTTAAAAACTAAAACATTTTAAAACAAAATATAATTATAATATTACCGAATTTTACACAAGAAGAAAAAACAAATTATTTAGTTACGATTTGAAATTTATAAGCAGCTATTATGTAGGTATATTATATTTTAATATTTTATAGATAAAAAACTTTTGAGAGAAAACGCATATTAATAATTTTTATTAGGTGAAACTTTTTGAACCTATTTCAAAAAATAAATTACAAAATTACTAATAAATAATTATAGATATATATTAAAAATAAATAAATAATAAATTGTTATTCGGTTTTTTTGGACTGTTCGGTTCTTATTTTATAAACCATAACCAATCCGAAATCCAAAATAATAATTTGGTTTTGTCGAAAACCAATCCAAAAATCGGAATATCCGAACCAAATAGTCCAATCCAAATTGTCCAATTGGACAATTCGGTTTTATCCAAATACTGAACAGCCCTAATTCACATACATACACACATATGTACATATACATACATACACATACACAATTACACAAACATTCACATATAACCATAGACACATACATTCATAGAGGTTGGTCAATGTGTTTATGTATGAATATATGTGTATGTATGTATATGTTTGTATATGAATCTATGTGTATGTGTGAATGTGTGTCTAACAATGTATGTTTCTATGGGTATGGATATATATGAATTTATGTTTCTATGGGCATATATGAATGGATATGTCAATGTGTATGTGTATGTATGTATATGTACATATGTTAATGTGATTGTAATTTTAAAGTGTGAAATGTGTAACCGATCAAAATGAGTACGTCACTATAAACATCTAGGTATCTGGTATAAGTTGGGAAAACTATATACAATAATTTATAATAGAGATGCGAAAAAAAACGAAGCGAAAAAAACGACGTCCGGTGCCCGAAATGTCGAAAATAAAAAAAATCCGTAGGTAATTCGTAGGACATAATAATAAAAATAACGGAAATAATAATAATAATAATAACAATAATAATAATAATAATAATAATAATAATAAATAATAATAATAGTAAAAAATTAATAAATTACTATTTAGCGACGGATTTGTGATGGAAAATAAACAAATTAGTCTTTTTGTCAGTTCCGTAGCTATTCCGTCGGTAAATACCGACGGATTTCCGACGGATTTGTCTTCCGTCGGTATTCTGTAGGTATTCCGTCACAATATTGTCAGTATTTTAGGGCATCGTTTTTCGTCGGAATTCCGTAGGTATTCCGTCGGTATTTTCCGACGAAATATTTCCGTAGGAAAATTTCGTAGGTATTTTTAATTTTTCTAGTAGTGTTAACCATATATAGTAATTTAAACCTTAGTCATGATGACATCTGCCTGGATTATTAAATCCTACAGTAGTACCATATAATCACAATATGAGTGTTTCTTTGTCCCTCAAACACCTATATAAACTCTTGATGATTACAAAAATATATCAATAAAACAACAACAAAAATCGTTTTAATTTCGAGAGAAACAAAAGTTACAATGCCTGAGATCGAAGGTTCTCCAGGAACCTCCATGCATGGAGTCACCGGCCGGGAGCCAGTGCTGGCGTTCTCTGTGGCGTCTCCGATAGTCGCCACTGATACCACGGCAAAATTTGACCTCCCTGTGGACTCTGAACACAAGGCAAAAGTCTTTAAGCTCTTCTCATTTGCAAACCCTCACATGAGAACCTTCCACCTCTCTTGGATCTCGTTCTTCACCACTTTCGTCTCCACCTTCGCTGCTGCTCCATTGGTCCCCATCATACGAGACAACCTCGATCTCACCAAAGCTGACATCGGGAACGCCGGTGTTGCCTCAGTTTCCGGTAGTATCTTCTCCAGGCTGGTTATGGGTGCGGTATGTGACTTGTTGGGGCCTCGTTACGGCTGTGCTTTCCTCATCATGATGTCAGCACCTACCGTCTTCTGCATGTCTTTTGTTAGTGACGCTATTGGCTACATAGCCGTTAGATTCATGATCGGATTTTCTTTGGCTACGTTTGTGTCGTGCCAATATTGGATGAGCACCATGTTTAACAGCAAGATCATCGGGCTGGTGAACGGGACGGCGGCTGGGTGGGGGAACATGGGTGGTGGATGTAAGAAAATAAACTAGTTTTCTTTTGTGGTGCAAGGAACACGGAAACAGAAGAAGAATGTAGTGGAAGAAAACTTGCTCTTAAAGTTAAAACAAAGAAAGAACTAGTAATTGCATTAAAACAAATGACGCATACTTTTATACTAATTAATTAGATACCTTATGAACCTCTAAAACCATAAAAAAAAGACTTCGACTCTTATTCTAAAACTAGGAAACAAAACTAATAAAAAAAACTTTTCTATTGCTTTTCAAATAACCGATTAACCCAACAATCACCCCCTTAATCGGTTTGGTCATACGAGCCACTCGTTCAAAACAATGCCGGTTCCTCTTCGATTAGACCCGCTTCTTCCTTTTCCCATTTAGGACACTCGTTTTTATAGTGACCAAGCTCACCACATTTGTAACATCTAACGTGACTTTTATCCCGGACACGTTCATTACCATCTCGACTTCTCCCGGACCCCCGACCTCTTCCCCGGCCACGTCCAAAGTCATCCCGATTTGAACGTTCATTGCCACAATGCTTACAAACATGTGACTTTTCGTCACTAGCCAACAACAACCCACCTTGAGTGTCCTCCACTTTCTCGGTTCCTCTTATACGCTCCTCGTATGCCTTCAATCTACCAACCGCTTCATCGAATAACATTGAATCCAACTCGAAACATTGCTCTATTGAAGCCACGATTTGAAGAAACGACTTAGGCATCGAATCTAGTAACCTTTTTACCAAATCACCTTCTTCAAGCTCATATCCAAGACTCCTTGCTTTTGACGCTAAACCGGATAATTTTGTCACAAAATCATCAACCGTTTCATCCTCCTTCATGCGTAAACTTTCAAGCTCCCTTTTTAAGGTTGCAAGTCGAGCTGTTCTCACCCGATCCACTCCCAAATACCGTGTTTTTAGCCCATCCCACACTTGTTTTGGGTCGGTGTAACCCGCCATTTGCAACACCATGTCTTCGGGTATCGCTTGAAACAAAAAAGCAAGAGCTTGTTTGGACTTCTTTTGATCTGGTGCTTTATCTAACGTTTTCGGTTCGACAGTCTCCCATATACCATGTGCATCTATAATCGACTTGACTTTAACCGCCCACACCGGATAATTCGTTGGAGTCAAAACCAGAACTTGATATGTCAACGAACCTCCTTCTTTAACCAACAACATCCTTTTCTCCTTAACCCCGACTTCTTTAATCAAGCTTGTTCCGAGAGCACTCTTCCACCGGATAACAAGACAAGGTCACGACCACCTTTACCGTCTTCCGTCACCCGCAAAACGAACCGAATCAAAGCCACCCACTTTGACGTCTTCCCGTTCGTTTACTCCGCGCCTCCGGTTAGTCTCTCACAAGCCCGATTAAAAGAAATCGGGGTTGTTTCTAATCAACCTCGAATCACACCCCCTTCAACGAAACCGCGCTCTGATACCAAGTGTAAGAAAATAAACTAGTTTTCTTTTGTGGTGCAAGGAACACGGAAACAGAAGAAGAATGTAGTGGAAGAAAACTTGCTCTTAAAGTTAAAACAAAGAAAGAACTAGTAATTGCATTAAAACATATGACGCCTACTTTTATACTAATTAATTAGATACCTTATGAACCTCTAAAACCATAAAAAAAAGACTTCAGACTCTTATTCTAAAACTAGGAAACAAAACTAATAAAAAAAACTTTCCTATTGCTTTTCAAATAACCGATTAACCCAACAGTGGAGCCACGCAACTCCTGATGCCGGTGTTGTTTGAGATCATCAAGAAGGCCGGGGCAACGCCGTTCACGGCTTGGAGGATCGCGTTTTTCATACCAGGGTGGCTTAACGTAATCATGGGGATATTTGTGTTGACTCTTGGTCAAGATTTGCCTGATGGTAATCTCGGTGCTCTACAGAAGAAGGGTGATGTTGCCAAAGATAAATTCGGCAAGGTAAACCTTTATACCTAATTAGGATGGCTAAGCCATTCATCATTTATATACCTTCCATTTATGGTATGTCCTTTGTCTCTAATTTGTTTCTCGTTTTGTAGGTATTGTGGTATGCTGTGAGAAACTATCGAACATGGATCTTTGTACTTCTCTACGGTTATTCCATGGGTGTCGAGTTGACCATTGATAATGTGATCGCAGAATACTTCTATGACAGGTTTGGATTTGTTTTACACTACACAAATGTTTGATTATATGTGCAATTAAATTAATTAAATAAACCTTGTTTTCCATTGAATTATTTACAGATTTGATCTAAAGCTTCACCTTGCCGGAATCATTGCTGCCTGCTTCGGAATGGCAAATCTTCTAGCTCGTCCATTTGGAGGGTTCACATCGGATTACATGGCCAAACGATTTGGAATGAGAGGTCGACTCTGGAACCTATGGCTACTCCAAACAGCTGGCGGTGTTTGCTGTGTCTTCCTAGGCCTAGTAAACTCGCTACCATTAGCCATCACCTTTATGATGCTCTTCTCCATCGGTGCACAGGCAGCATGCGGAGCCACCTTCGGCATCGTTCCCTTCATTTCCCGGCGGTCAATGGGTATCATCTCTGGTATGACCGGTGCCGGAGGGAACTTTGGATCAGGGCTAACCCAATTAATATTCTTTGCGTCTGCCTCATTCTCGACTGCCAAAGGGTTGTCTTATATGGGTATCATGATCATACTTTGTACACTTCCTGTAAGTTTTGTTCACTTCCCACAATGGGGAAGTATGTTTTTTCCGGCCAGTCAAGACATCGTCAAAGGTAGTGAAGAGAATTATTATATTGCTGAATGGACGGAGGAGGAGAAACAGAAAGGGATGCACCAAGCAAGTCTTAAGTTTGCTGAGAACAGTCGATCAGAACGTGGAGGGAAAGTGGCATCGGCTCCAACACCACCCAACGCCACCCCCAATTATGTTTGATACTATTTGATTCCTATTATTGAATTAATACAAAGATTGGTTGTTTAAACAACAATGTTCTATTATCTTTGACATGTAGTTATAAGATGCAAATCTGATCCAATTGGCAGTGCTTGCAGCCATCAGATGATGAACGTGTAAGCATTCTATGAATTGAAAAGGCTTTGATGAATTTATTTGGACAGTTTTATGAAATGTCCGAGTTACAAGCACTACAAGAAATCTTGGCATTACCGGCGACTCCTTTAGCGGCGACATGTAATTGACGCGTTACATTACCCCATCCGTCCGATTTGTTTTCAATCCAATGGTTGTAGAGGAAAGCGAAAACGCGCTGACTTTTCCCTCCAAGTTGTCGCCGCTATTGCCTGTCGCCGCTAATACCCGTGCAGATAATCCCTTTCCAGTTCCCTTTTCCGCGACATTTTCTCCTGCTGTTTCTTTCCTTCTCTCGCTCTCGTTTCTTGTTGCTGCTTCTCATTTTCATTCACCAGTCGACTAAGTGGAGAACGAAGATTTAAGTCGGTGCTAGCCCCTCCTGCCGCCACAAGACCGCCACACCTTCCCCCAAAACCGGCGACCATTGATCTCAATTCGGAAATTGCCCACATTCAAGGTCAAATTCCTCCTATTTCCTATTATTTTTTTATTTTGGATGATAAATTGGTGCTATGTCGGAAATTGCCTCTTGAATTGTTCTTATATCACCGATAAACACAAGACCCATTCGTATTTTTTTTTCTTGCTTATTATCTGTTCATGAATATATAAATTGATGCTATATCTGGGAAATTCCCTCTTGAATTGTTATTAGATCACCGATAAACACAAGACCATCCGTATTTTTTTTTCTTGCTTCTCTGCGCATGAAGGATCGATGACGAGGAATCAGGAGGTATCAAACCTCCTGATTTAACCAAACTCCATTACAAAATATATATGATCAGCCCCTCAACTTTTGATTTGTACGGTTTTGGTCCCTTGCTCTAAAAAATAATTAAAAATCTAGTCTTAAACAAAGAAACTTCAATTAAAATCTTCAAAGTTTACCCTATTATGGAAAAATCCTTTTAATTGAATCCAAAGTTTTTTATGCATTTTGTGTATGTTTTTGTAATTTTTGTTTATACCATATTGGCTTAAAAATGAAATTTGGCATGAAATTGAAATTGGATGTATATATACATTTGTTTGATTTTGTTTAATTAGAAAATCAAATTAATTTACCTTTAGAATCAAATTAAGTTACCTTTATAAAATCAAACTAAATCAATTATAAAACCAACTTAATAGTAACATACTTTTAGTGACTTAATGTTGGTCATTACAACTTTAGCTTAATTAGGTTATTAATAGCAACGTACTTCTAGTAATTTTAATTTAATTATAAAATAAAATAAAATTAATTTTAAAAAAATCAATAAAAAATAATAAATTAATTGTAAAATCAAATTAAAGTAGTTTTAAAATCAAGTTAATGTTAATATTAAAATAAAATAAAATTAGTTTAAAAAATTAAACTGAATTAATAGCAACATACTTTCTCTTTGCTCCTCGGGTATATTTATATATATAGGATATCAGTCGAATCGAAGTTTTTCGTAAGGCGAATTCCAATCGCCAATTGGTATTTTATAGTCCTGCAGTCGAGCAACAATACGTAAGTGGTTAATTTGTATTTTCATATAAGTGTTTATATCGTCAAGGGTATTTAGTAATCTAATTTTTATGATTTTTATTATTTTTTAGAAATACAGAATGCTTTACTCGAGGAGATCAACCAACGAACCTAAGCTACTTCTGAAGCAAGCGGTCTAGCACCAACTGATATAAAAAATTGTTTTGAAAGAATATTGGGTGTTCGACGCAGACATATCAGAGGCATTGGGCGTAAACCCCCTACTTTTGTGTCCATGTACGATCAGGAACAACCAGTGACACAATAACAACCACAATCACAAGTAATTGTTAGTAAATGCTATAATCGAAAGTAGAATGCTATAATGATATGTTGGTTATGATTTGATATGTTGATATTTTGTAGTTTGGTAATTTCTTGGAAAGTACAATGCTATAATGGAAAGTAGGATGGTATAATGACATGTTGGTTATGGTTTGATATGTTGATATTTTGTAGTTTGGTAATTTTTGGAAAGTACAATGCTATAATGGAAAGTAGAATGGTATAATGATATGTTGGTTATGGTTTGATATGTTGATATTTTGTAGTTTGGTAATATTTTGGAAAGTAAATGCTATAATGGAAAGTAGATGTATGTTTAAGTGTATTTGATATGTTGATATGTTGATATTTTGTAGAATGGTATAATTAATTATAATGCTATTATGATGGGCGATTCAATATACTTTATAAAATAAGATAGTTTAATACATATCGATGGAAGACAAACGGGCAACAAGCTGCGCCGCTAGCCCTTTCTGGATGGCAAAACCAATTCTTTTGAAAACAACATTTGTGGATCTAGGAGATATGACATTAGAATGCATGACCCGTTGGACTCTATTGAGGAGCTCCACCGCCTCTGGTGCGAGAAACCCAAATGTATCGAATGCAAAAGGTACAAACACATGTTGATTTTCTATACATGTATTCTCGTGCTTTACCATTTTGCACGCAACGGCTTTCAAAGCGGCATGCCCTGCTGTGAAACCCCCGCTCCCCAAACCAACGAGAGGAGAGACCCCAGTAAGATCCACGCACACATGCTTCCCTCCTATCCATCCAAAGACCAAAATGTCAGCCGGTCTAAGTATGGACCTACCATCCTGCGGGTCTGTCAAAAAGTTCACTGGCGCTTCTTTCTTCACAGAAATAACAGCACGCCGACAAGCATCAAAGAGAACATCCCGAACCATATCATGTCTGTACTTGAAACCAGGGAGCTCTCTACAATGAACCGCGTGTTCCCCAAAGGTATCCAAACATGCCTTGCGGCAAACTGCGCATATCTCGTCAATTGGGAATAGGGGAATCATGAGGCGGTAGCGAAGGATAGTTCGGTACTCCACAGGAGACATATGTTACCCAAGACCATCAATAGGTATAGTAAGCAGAAAATCCTGAGCATGAGGTGCCCGCAGACACTCAAAGACTGCTTTCTGTCTGACAGTCATGTCGAAGTCGACTTCCATATCTTGGACGATTTTGCTAAAAAGGGCACACGCCAAAGCTTTTTGGGATTTAGGGGGGGCGGTGTCCTTATTAGTGAAACCGCTACAGTCAACTCCTGGAATCGTATCGCGAAGACGGGTCATAACACATAGGTAATCCGAGTCCATACCAAATACGGCACTGTCACGTAAGATGTGGTCTTGTAATGCCAAAGATTGGGCCCTCGAGGCTACAAATGCGTAGGAGGAAACCTCGTATGCCGAGTACAAACCCAAACCACCGAAACGAATAGGTAAGGAAACCAGACGCCACTGAATGTCTCCAAAGAAGGGGCCTCCACATACCACCATATCCTCGATAGACCTGCGCAATCCTTTGTCAAAGAACAAGGCTGCCTCTTTTATGTGTACCGGCTGGCATGTCCTTAAACGCTGCAAACAATACTAAAGGACCCGACCTGTTCTGCAGCATTGGAAGAGTGGTTTCGCTCATTGCCGCCACCAAATAATGAAGGAAATGATGAGGACGAGTAGTTACTTTAGGATTTTATGAAATGTTTTGTAATTTGGAAGAATACTTTAGAATGTGGTATGGATTAATATTTTGGATTGATTGTATATGGATTAATATTTCTATAAAAAGTTATCAGATTTTATAAATGCTATATGGATTAATATTTGGATTGATTATAAATTTAATGTTAAATAAATAAATTAAAAAAAAAATCAAAACAGTTTTTGCGGCGACATCTTTTGTGACGACATATATGTATTAGCGGCGACAAACCTTTAGCGGCGACGCTCAGTATTAGCGGCGACAGGTCAATAGCGGCGACGTGCAGTATTAGCGGCGACAAGAAGCGTATTAGCGACGAAGAATTACCGGCGACGCATTTGCAGCGACACGTCGCCGGTAAAGGTATTAACGGCGACAACCCTAACCCTTAGCGGCGACAGGCGTCGCCGCTGTTGCCCAATCTTCTTGTAGTGAAGATTAAGATTATGTGCTCTTGAATCAGTTGTTTATAAAAAGGATTTGTGAAAATGTATGGCTACAAGCGTTTGAAGACCTCCAACACAGTATTTTACTAAGCTTGATGTCTTCGACCTTTTTTTGCTCCTTAAGATTTTTTTATTTTTATTTTTATTTTATTTATTTTTATTTTTAATTATTTTTATTTAAGTTTATATTGTGTGCCATATAACTAGTAATTGGTTGTATAAGCATCAATGTCTAGGAATTTTAAAGGGATTTAGAATTGGCAAGTTCGTAAATCTAAGTGACTTCAAATGGAACCACTACAAGAAACACGATCATTAGCAGCCACAGGCGTCGCCGCAAAAAGGTTGCCGTTGTTGCCTCACTGCAAATGCTCCACATGTCACCGTCAATGCTCTGTGTCACGCCGCAAATGCTATGTCGCCGCTAATGCTGTGTTGCCACTAATACTAACATGTTATCGCTAATGCTGTATCGCCACTAATACTAACTTGTAGTGAACGACTTTTAACAAAGATGACATAATATGGAATTTTAAGGGATTTTTAGCATTACGCTAAATACGTTGGTATCTTAAAAAAAAGGTGTATTAATCTTCTTGTTCAGTTCTTGTCGGTTGCTTAACACTACAAGAAAAATGAGAATTAGAAGCGACACAAATTCAACTCAAACTACTCTTCTATCTTCAACTGTCAAAGCTCATGCACAATTTAAGGACTATTCTTTTGCCAAATTGGTTGGAATTCTCAAATCTCATGAGAAGGAAGTTCTTAAAGAAGCAAAACGTGTTCCAAATACAAGTCCATTAGTTATTTATTTTTATTTTTTTTCTAAATCGGAAGGATTTAAAAGCAAATCATCCAAGGTGGCTCAAGATGATTCTGATTCTGATAATCTGGATGATGAATTCACAAGTGAAGTCAAAGAACTCATGGTAAGCAATCCTAAAAAGTTTTTCAAGAAAAACTACTTTGACTGATGATGAATTCACAAGTGAAGTCAAAGAACTCATGGTAATTAAGCAATCCTAAAAAGTTTTTCAAGAAAAACTACTCAAAAGTCAAAGGAAACAAGTTTAACAAAGGAAAAGTGGTGATGGAACTTTGCCAAATCAGAACTCCGTTCCTGAAAAGGAAAAAAAGGAGAAGGTTATAGGATGTTTCAGAAAGATGAAGAAAACGTTGAGAAGAAATTGGTTGGTGACTCTGGTTAGGACTGTAACTATTATCATGGCAAAAATCATTTTGCAAAGAAATTTATGCTGAGAAAGATGCAAGAGAAGAAAAAAAAAGAATAAAGATGAAGCTTACTACACTCAGAAAATAGAAGAGCTTCGAAAATCCTAGAGTTACGGAAAAGCACTGATAGTTGAAGAAGATGATAGTGATGGAAGAGTTAAAGTGTAACAACCCGTTATTTCAAGTCAATGTAATAGTCTAGGTCAACTGTTGTAACTCGTTTTAAAGTAATAAATATATATATAAAATTAAGATGAAAATAAGCGTCAAAAATAAAATGTTAGATAAACCCGATATCTATGAAGAAAGTTATAGTGGTCGTGACAAGGATTCCGGAAATATAAAGAACGCCAAAATCTGAGCTATAATGAAAAATTTATGACTTATCAAAGTTTAGCGACAGAACTGGCACGACATTGTGTGTCGTAAAAAGTGAGTTTACAATAAAATGCTTTTTAGCCTTAGCAATCCAAATGAAAGTCGTGGTATACGTTAAACCGAGAGAGGACATAAAAAGAACGTCCAAATCTGACTTCGTATGAGGAAGTTATAAATTTTCTAAGATTTTGTGCAACCCGGAATTCGAATTATAGATCGAACGATTTTTAGCCAACACAAGCTAAACGAGAATCGAAGATATCGTCAATAGTAGTTCAACGGTAAAAATACAGACGAAAACGAACGTCGAATGAAGAAGTTACGAATTTTTAAAGGATTTTTCCTGTCCCGGCCTGTTAAAAATATAACTTTATAAATAAAGTCAAAATTAGCTGACGAAGTCTAAACGAAAGTTGTAGAGTATGGTCTCACCTACGCGTGGATATAAAGAACGTCAATAACGGAGCTCGTATGCAAAAGTTATGAATTTTTGAAATTCGAGGCACAATTTTCGAGGTGTGTCCGAAAACAAACGCGTTGCGTCCGAAGGAACGCCCCGCGTTTGCAGACACCTGGTCTGGAGTCGGCCAGTTAACCACTTCGCATGCGTGACATGTATGAAGCTCGGAACCCAGACACGCGCCTCGCTCCTCCGCGCTGCGTACGAAGGAACACCCTGCGCTCCGGAACGCGCCGCGCTCCTCTCAGGAACGTCCTGCGCTCCGAAGGCCAGGCTCCTCCTATAAATAGCATGCGAGACCTCCCGGTTTAGTTTGCAAAATTTCTCCTTCTTCCATAGTTTACACCCTATCAGGCCACTCTGAACACCGAAGCTTAGGGAACTTCCCTAGCATTAGAAGAAAGCCCCGGAATACCCGAAGTCTCCGAGAAAAAGAGTTTTTTGGCTTGAAACTTTTCCCGCGCAGAACCCGGTTTTCAACAAAAATTCATAGTTTCGTCAAATCAAGTGAGTTCATACCCCTAGTTTTTCACTATTTTCCATATTTTAAAGGGGGGGGGGGGGAATACAAGTAAAACACAAGGAAATCTTGTGTTAATATCAAAACTATTCAAATAGTTTCATTTGTGTTCATTTTACTAAAATATACATACTACTTTACTAGTTTGGGATTCAATACAAATATATAAACTATAATAGGTATAGTTTATGAGTCATACACATGATTTTATTAATACAAAATGACTTTTCTTTATTCTACTCGTAACCGTCAATATAACTTTGTGAGATATACTGCAAGTACTTATCTAACTACCATCCAAGCCCTGAAGTTATAACCAGAGTCTCTTGGAGGGAGAGTGTGACACTTGTGTATAGATCTATACAGGACTGAAAATTCCGCACCTAAACTGTTAGCTACAGTTAGGCCGGCTGGCCTGGGGTGACAAATGTCTTACCGATTCCGACGTCTAAAGAACGTCGTGTTTAGGCCATCTTAGGTCATCAAGTATGGTTATAATAACTCACAATTGGGTATTGAACAATACGATTAGTGTACGAATACGTAAAGAACTTTATATAGTTTTATTAAATATAGAACTATAATACAATATTTTACAGTACAACTGGTGGATTCAGGCACATACATTCACGAAATTTCATACAAATACAATTACAGTATACTATTTTCCATTACAGATAAACTTACATTTATGAAAACATTCATTTTATGGTTTTATGCATGTGGATTAAAACTACATCATACTATTTCAGAATACAACAACATTTACACGTTTTAGTCTTAGAGTATTAAGACTACAATTCATTTATAACATAAAATATAAGATTTTCTGGAAGAACAAACTTACATTTTCAAGGAACGAATAACAGATTTCTCATACAAATATGTTTATGTACTCACCAACTTAATTGTTGACACTCTTTTCAAAACTACTTGTATTATTAGGGAATCAGTAAACAGCTACACACATATTTTGAGAAGAAGGAGCTTCATTGATTTACGTCTTTTTGTTTTTACTATACATTTTGGTGTCAAGTAAACATTGATTTGAACACATATGTAAAACTATACTTTATCAATATCATGGTTGTTGTACTTTGATTACTATTATGCAACTCTTGTGATACTATACATGTAGTCATCCGCCCCCGAACGTTTACGCTGTTTTACCGATTTGGGGGTGTGACAGATTGGTATCAGAGCATTGTTTATAGTAAACTAAGTATATCAAACCACATATGATATACAAACTATAAATACAATGGGACAAAAACTCTCTGACGTAACATTTTTCGCACAAGTATACTTTAAAATATTACGATATTTTTGTAAAAGTATAAGTACAATCATACTTATTTGTTCGGTGTCATAGCAATAACAAAACAAAAAGTAGTAGATAAATTGAACACTACGAGTAGGTCTCGGGGTATGTAATTAGATATGGGATGAATATAGCCTGATCAACTATATTTATCCAGGATGTGACTAATGTATGCCGAGGAATGGTTGTAGTGAACTATGAGTCTAAACTTACCAACAAACCATACAAAGAACCTTTATCATATAAATTTAAAATACTATAGGAGTATTTTATGATACTATAAAACCAGATGCTTAGATTCTTTCTATGCTTCTTACCTCTACTCTCGTATAGACATTATGGCACGATTTTTCCTCCCCGGAGATCCCCACTACCATAACCAAGGAAACGAAGGATGGATCGAGGAAGATCCAGAGGAAGATCCTGAAGAAATTTCAGAAAATGAAGAAGAAGAGGAAGACACTGACTCGGAACCAGAAGTTTACAATCCACCACAAGATGCTCAGAATCCTCGACAAAACTTCCAAGGCTCGACGCCCAGATGGGCAGTGGATCTAAAAAAATGGAGTCGAGAGCAAGGACAGTGCCATCCTTACGGGATGGAACGAGGTTTCTACAACCTCAGTAAAGGAGATTCAACAGACAGGGATTTACCTGTCATAGTTCGTCGCATAGCCTGTCAAGGCGAGCAAGCAAGAGCAACCACCAACCAAGTCATGGAAGTTCGTGCCACTACAGAAGTTACTACAGTCCGCCTTCGTCGTGTAGACGAAGATCATGACCGTACTAGAGATCACATCGAGGCTCTACAAATGGAAGTTACCACAAATCGAGCTGATTTGAGAAAGATTCAGGGACATCAAGATATAATGGAGAGGCGTGTCATTGAGGCTGAGCACCGAATAAGGGAGATGCAAACCTCCATGACTCCATCCCACAGTTCTCTGAATACCATGCACTACGAGTAGTTCTTATGCTACTCATGTATATTATAGACTAAGTATTTTGAGTAAGCGTTAGTACTAATTTTTCATTGTATGTAAGTTCGACCAGTTGAATAAGTGATTACACTATTCAGAGGTCGTAATGCTATCAAAATTTTCCCCGTTCATTGATGTACTCTAGACCTTTATCAAGGTGAAATTTTTCGGAACCATGTACTAAAACATTTCATCAATGAAATTGGCATGCATTTTATTTCATTAGATATTACCATTGAGTTCATAAGTTGTTAAGGAAATCATATACTTATTAGTAGATTTTCTATTTTCTTAATTACTTACAAATATAATAAAGTTGGAACACAAAACGTAAGTCACTAAGAATTCCCATAGCCAGTATTGAAAACTTATCATCATTTTATTTTTGAATTTATGGCAAAATTATGCCACCTCGAAGAAATCCCAGGCGTTTCAACAACACAGCAACACCACCTTATCCACAGCCACCACCTCCACCAATGGATACTGCGGTCTTTCAGGCTACTGTAACAGTTTCCGTAGCAGCCGCCATGACTCAAATTAACGCAAGTGGTGCTAGTGGGGCAGGTAGTGGTGCCCACAATTCTAATCACGGGGAAAGTCTCGAACACCCAAGGGAGTGTTCTTATAAAGAATTCTCGAATGCCAAACCCAAATCTTTTGATGGCACCGGAGGTGTCATTGATCTAACATGCTGGTTTGAGAAAATAGAATCGGTGTTTGAAATCTGTGCGTGCCCTGAAGCTAGCAAAGTGAGATTTGCAGCATGCACTTTCTTAGACAGAGCTCTCTCTTGGTGGAACGACTATGTCAAGTCGTTGTATCTCCCAGTAGCCAATGCTATGAGCTGGGAAGATTTAAAGTCCTAATTCTAGCAGAATACTGCCCGAGAGGCGAGGTACATAAACTAGAGCAAGAACTCTGGGGTTTGACGATGAAAAACTCCGACATTGCTGCATACACGGCCAAATTTAGTGACTTGGCTATTCTATGTCCCGGGATGGTCAACCCATAAAGTAAGAAAGTGGAGAGGTATATCTAGGGATTAACTCCCCCGATCCAAGGAAACGTTATATCTAGGGATTAACTCCACTTACTTTTGACAGTGCCAAACATCTGGCGCAAACACTCATGGATCATGGAGTTCACCAAGGCTCCATGACAGCTTTTACCAAGCAACCCAAGGAAGGAGGCAACAAAAAGAAGTTTTGGAACAATCGAAAGGGGCAATCATCACAAGAGCCTTCAAAGAAGCAACAAATTGTGGCAGTACACGCTGCTACTGTTCTTGCTACTGTTCCTGCTACTGTTCTAGCTACTGTTCCTGCTACAGCTCCTATTGTTCCAGCACCTTCCAATCGATATGCTGGAAATCTTCCCAAGTGTGATAAATGCAACTTACATCATACGGGAGTTTGTAGAGAAATGCATTGTAAAAATTGCAACAGGAAGGGGCACACCGCCTGTTTCTGTAAGGCGCCGACACAACCTAACACCCAAGTCCCCGATATTGGAGTAAGTCAGGCCTGTTATGGTTGTGGTGAAATAGGACAATTCAAGAGGGATTGTCCCAACACAAATAATGCTAGCGGTGTACGAAGGGTATTGGCAATTGGTCACGAAGAAGCAATAGTAGATCCTACCGTGGTTACCGGTACGTTTCTTCTCAACAATTCTTACGCATGCATTCTATTTGATAGTGGTGCGAAGAAAAGCTTTGTGAGCCATAAATTCAAACATCTACTAAAACAAAATCCCAATCACTAAAAGACACATTTACCGTAGAGATGGCAAACGGAAAGATTGAGAGCACAAACGACATATACATAGGATGTACACTTACTCTAAACAACTATTCCTTCCAAATTGACCTTATGTCGGTCTCAATAAAAAGCTTCGACGTTATCAACGGCATGGATTGGTTAAGCCCACATCGTGCTTATATCCTATGTTATGAAAAAGCCATTAGTCTTAATCTGCCAAGTAGTGAAACCCTCATTATTTATGGCGACAAACCCGATACGAACCTCCAAATCATTTCTTGCATCAAGGCCCATAAGTATCTTCGCAAAGAATATTGTGCCTTCTTAGCTCACGTGGTAGATAAGAAACAAGAAGTGAAAAGTATCAAAGATATCCCTGAAGTTTGTAACTTCCTTGATATATTCCCAGAGGATCTCCCAGGAGTTCCTCCTGAGCGCCAAGTCGAGTTCCGAATCGACTTGATTCCCGGAGCTACCCCTGTAGCCAAATCCCCGTACCGTTTAGCACCATCTGAAATGCAGGAATATCCAGCCAATTAAACGAGCTTCTAAATAAAGGATTCATAAGACCAAGCTTCTCACCTTGGAGAGCACTGGTCTTGTTCGTGAAGAAGAAAGATGGATCATTCCGCATGTGCATAGACTACCGGGAATTAAATAAACGCACTATCAAAAACCGATATCCTTTACCTAGAATCGACGACCTCTTCGACCAACTTTAAAAAGCAAGTTTCTTTTCAAAGATTGACCTGAGATCAGGATACCATCAGATACGGGTCCAGGAGGGAGATATTCCAAATACCGCTTTTAGAACTCGCTACGGTTACTATGAATTCGTGGTAATGCCCTTCGATTTAACGAACGCACCCGCAGTGTTCATGGACCTGATGAACCGTGTGTGTCGACCTTACTTAGACAAGTCCGTAATAGTTTTCATCGACGACATTCTAGTCTATTCCCAAAGTAAGGAAGAACACAGCCAACACTTGCGACAAGTATTGGAAACATTAAGGGCATAGAAGTTATATGCGAAGTTCTCAAAGTGCGAATTCTAGATTCGAAAGGTGGATTTCCTAGGGCATGTGGTCAGCAAGGAGGGGATACATGTGGATCCCTCCAAAATCAAAGCTATCAAAAACTGGACGACCCCGAAAACCCCGACATAGATTAGCCAATTTCTAGGCCTCGCTGGCTATTACAGAAGGTTCATCCAAAATTTCTCCAAGAATGCAAAGCCACTCACCGCTTTGAGTTGGAAGGATGTAACCTTAAACTGGGAAGAAAAGCAAGATATTGCCTTCTAGACACTAAAGCAAGCCCTCTGCAGCGCCCCGATCTTATCCCTCCCAGAAAGGATGGAAAATTTTGTAGTTTACTGCGATGCATCCAGGAAAGGGCTAACCTGCATTCTTATGCAGCAAGGAAAGGTTATATCCTATGCCTCGAGACAACTTAAGAACCACAAGGTCAACTATACCACGCACGACATCGAACTGGGAGCAGTAGTTTTTGCTCTAAAAATCTGGAGGCATTATCTTTATGGTACGAAGTGTATAATCTTCACAGACCATAAAATCCTCCAGTACATCTTCGATTAAAAAGAACTGAACATGAGGCAAAGACGATGGGTAGAACTACTCAATGATTACGAATGCGAAATTCGCTATCATCCTGGCAAAGCCAATGTAGTAGCAGATGCCCTTAGTCGAAAAGCATACTCTGGCCGTCAAGTAAAGTCTCTAACTATGACAATCCATTCACACCTGTCCGCTCAGATCAAAGAGGCTCAGCTGGAAGCCTTGAAACTCGAGAATATGACGGTAGAAGCCTTAAGAGGAATGGAAAAGAACTTGGAAATCAAGGGTGACGGAGTTCGTTATCTCATGAATCGGATCTGGACACCGAATTTTGGTTGCTATAGAGATGTTGTCATGAACGAAGCCCATAAAACTCGATACTCAGTTCATCTAGGTTCAGACAAGATGTATCTGGACCTCAAGAAACTCTATTGGTGGCTAAACATGAAAGCTGAAATTGCTACCTATGTGGGCAAGTGCCTAACTTGCGCCAAAGTCAAGGTAGAATACCAGAAGCCTTCGAGTTTACTACAACAACCAGAAATACCCGAATGGAAGTGGGAGCGGATGACTATGGATTTCATAACCAAGTTGCCCAAGACAACGGGTGGTCATGACACCATTTGGGTAAACGTTGACAGATTAACCAAATCCGCGCACTTCCTGCCAATAAAAGAAACTGACAAAATGGAGAAATTAACAAGGACGTACATTAAAGAGATAGTACGATTCCATGGTGTGCCAATATCCATTATCTATTAAAGATATAGTAGATTTACCTCACGGTTTTGGCAATCATTACAAAAGTCCTTGGGAACCCAACTCGACGTGAGTACATCATATCATCCCCAGACTGATAGGAAAGCGAGAGAACCATACAGACGCTGGAAGACATGTTGAGAGCTTGTGTGATAGATTTTGGTAAAGCTTGGGATACCCATTTATCACTCATTGAATTATCGTACAACAATAGCTATCACACAAGCATCAAAGTTGCTCCATTTGAAGCCCTCTATGGCCGTAAGTGCAGATCCCCTCTGTGCTAAGCTAAAGTGGGTGATACATAACTGGAAAAGAAACAAGTACCCGACAACACTTTAACCGGCCCCAAGATCATTCAAGAAACAACAGAGAAGATTGTCCAAATCCGGGAACGACTGAAAGCTTGTAGAGACAGACAAAAGAGTTATGCGGACAAACGACGAAAACCCTTGGAATTTCAGGTTGGTGACCACATCCTGTTAAAGGTCTCACCCTGGAAAGGAATGATACGATTTGGCAAACATGGAAAATTAAATCCAAGGTACATCAGACCATTCAATATTCTTGCTAGAATCGGTCCGGTAGCATATAAACTCAATCTACCACATGAACTCAGTAACATTCATCCCACTTTCACGTATCTAATCTAAAGAAGTGTCTGTTTGACGAGACTCTTGTAATACCACTCGAGGAAATCGAGTTAAACGAGAGTCTACATTTCGTAGAAGAACCAGTGGAGGTCATGGACAGGGAAATCAAGAGAACAAAACAAAGACATATACCAATAGTGGAGGTTTGCTGGAATGCCAAGCAGGGACCTGAATTCACTTAGGAACAGAAAGATCAGATGAAACAGAAGTATCCACATCTATTCCCTAGTTCATGAGTACCACATTAGAAACAATTTCGGGACGAAATTCCCTCTAACAGGGGGATAATGTAACAACCCGTTATTTCAAGTCAATGTAATAGTCTAGGTCAACTATTGTAACTCGTTTTAAAGTAATAAAGATATAATAAATTAAGATGAAAATAAGCGTCAAAAATAAAATGTTAGATAAACTCGATATCTATGAAGAAAGTTATAGTGGTCGTGACAAGGATTCCGGAAATATAAAGAACGCCGAAATCTGAGCTATAACGAAGAAGTTATGGCCTATCAAAGTTTCACGACAGAATAGGTACGACGCTGTGTGTCGTAAAAAGTGAGTTTACAATAAAATGATTTTTAGCCTTAGCAATCGAAATAAAAGTCATGGTATACGTTAAACCGAGAACGTGCATAAAAGAACGTCGAAATCTGACTTCGTATGAGGAAGTTATGAATTTTCTAAGATTTGGCATAACAGTGTGTAGCCCGGAATTCGAATTATAGATCGAGTGATTTTTAGCCAACACAACCTAAATGAGAATCGGAGATCTCGTCAATAGTAGTTCAACGGTAAAATAACAGACGAAAACGGATGTCGAATGAAGAAGTTATGAATTTTTAACGGATTTTTCCTGTCCCGGCTTGTTAAAACTATAACATTAAAAATAAATTAAAAATTAGCCGACAGAGTCTAAATGAAAGTTGTAGAGTACGGTCTCACCTACGCGTGGATATAAAGAACGTAAAAAACGGAACTCGTATGCAAAAGTTATGAATTTTTGAAATTTGAGGCACAATTTTAGAGGTGTGTCCGAAGGGGAACGCGGTGCATCCGAAGGAACGTCCCGCGTTTGCAGACACCTGGTCCGGAGTTGGCCACTTAACCACTTCGCATGCATGACACGTATGAAGCTCCGAACCCAGACACGCGCCTCGCTCCTCCGCGCTGCGTACGAAGGAACACCCTGCACTCCGGAACGCCCTGCGCTCCGAAGGCCAGGCTCCTCCTATAAATAGCATGCGAGACCTCCCAGTTTAGTTTGCAAAATTTCTCCTTCTTCCACACTTTACACCCTCTCAAGCCACTCTGAACCCCCAAATCTTAGGGAACCTCCCTAGCATTAGAAGAAAGCCCCGGAACACCCGAAGTCTCCGAGAAAAGAGTTTTTCGGCTTGAAACTTTGCCAACGCAAAACCCGGTTTTCAGCAGAATTTCATGGTTTCGTCGAATCAAGTGAGTTCATACCCCTAGTTTTTCACTATTTTCCATATTTTAAAGGGGGGGGGGGAATACAAGTAAAACACAAGGAAATCTTGTGTTAATATGAAAACTATTCAAAGAGTTTCATTTGTCGTTTTTACTAAAATATACATACTACGTTACTAGTTTGGGATTCAATACAAATATATAAACTATAATAGTTATAGTTTATGAGTCATACATATGATTTTATTAATAAAAAATGACTTTTCTTTATTCTACACGTAACCGTCAATATAACTTTGCGAGATATAGTTCAAGTACTTATGTAAGTACCATCCAAGCCCTGAAATTATAACCAGAGTCTCTTGGAGGGAGAGCGTGACACTTGTGTATAGATCTATACAGGACTGAAAATCCCGCACCTAAACTGTTAGCTACAGTTAGGCCGGCAGGCCTGGTGTGACAAATGTCGTACGAATTCCGACGTCTGAAGAAGGTCGTGTTCAGGCCATCTTTGGTCATCAAGTATGGTTATAATAACTCACAATTGGGTATTGAACAATACGATTAGTGTACGAATACGTAAACAACTTTATATAGTTTTATTAAATATAGAACTATAATACAGTATTTTACAGTACAACTGGTGGATTCAGACACATACATTCACGGAATTTCATACAAATACAATTACAGTATACTATTTTCCATTACAGAGAAATTTACATTTCTAGAAACATTCATTTTATGGTTTTATGTAGATTAAAACTACATCATACTATTTCAGAGTACAACAACATTTACACGTTTTGGTCTTAGAGTATTAAGACTACAATTCATTTACAACAGAAACTATAGGATTTTCTGGAAGAACAAACTTACATTTTCAAGGAACAAATAACAGATTTCTCATACAAATATGCTTATGAACTCACCAACTTAATTGTTGACACTCTTTTCAGAACTACTTGTATTCTTAGGGAATCAGTAAACAGGTACCCACAGGTTTTGAGAAGACGGAGCTTCATTGATTTACATCTTTTTGTTTTTACCATACATTTTGGTGTCAAGTAAACATGGATTTGAACACAGATGTAAAACTATACTTTATCAACATCATGGTTGTTGTACTTTGATTACTATTATGCAATTCTTGTGATACTATACATGTAGTCATCCGCCCCGAACGTTTCCGCCGTTTTACCGGTTTGTGGATGTGACATGAAGTGTGGTCAACTGATTCCGAAGATGATGAAGTTTGGAGGACAACTCATGGAAAAATCTTTGTTGTGAGAGAAGAAAAGAGTAACATTGCAGGAAAATGTTTGATGGCCGGAAGCACAAATTCCGTTAACCAAGAATATTTCACTGATGAAGGTGACATATCGGAAGCCTATTTCACTGCAAAGGGTGTCATAGAATACGTTGGAGAAAGTGAGAAGGTAATCAACAAGGTACACTCTATTCTTAAATCTCTTAATATTCCTGTTACTCGTTATGAGTCCGGACTATCGGAATTGTGTGACACAATTTCTAATTTTAGAGAATGTCTTAAGCGATCTCGTATTAAGAATTCTGATCTCAATGCTAGTTTTCGCAGGGAAATCTTCAAAATTGAGGAGAGAAATATGAAAATAGAAGCCCTTAAAATAGAAATAACTAAACTTTAAGATGATGTTATTATTTAAAGAGGGATAATAGGTTAATCACTAAGCAGCGTAATATTTTCTGTTTAATTGCAAAAAGATTGTAGAATAATATTACTCAACTTTATCTTAATTGTGAAATTGGTGAAAAATTGCATAAAATGATTCTTCCATTTCTTGAATTGAAAGAAAATAAAATTGATGCTGAATGTTATAAATGTGAATATGTGATTTCATCAGATGAATCTTTACATGATTCTTACAGGATTGGACTTGAAAAGCTTGAGGAATTCACTAAATCCAAAGAAAATAAATTGATATTAAACAATATTATAATTGAAGAGGATAAAAAACAAGTCAAACAAAATTCAATTGAGAAATATAACCTGTAATGCAAAAAGTTGATATCGGAAGAAGACCATTCTAATGAAAATACTTCTGATTTTGATGAAAGCGAAATGAGTGAGATTTTGGTTGAAGATGAAGTTGGTTGTTCTTATTTTGTGAAAAATATTGATGAACCAAAAAGAAATTTGATTTTGGAAGATTCCATTGAATTTGAAAATCATGTTGTGAAGAAAGGATTTGAAAATTTGACAGTAAAAGCCACAATTTTTCCAAAAGTTCAGAAAACACCTAATTAAGTTTTTGTGAAAATGGCTCTTAACAAGAATGATACATCGGAATTGACATCAATTGTCAATGATGATAATGAAAAAGGTTGTGAAGAGGATTTTTTGTTTGCACCAATTGAAAATGGTGATGAGACAAAAGGTTTTTCTGAAAAGACTTATTGGACAGTCAAAGGAAAATATGTTTCGAAACGTTTAAACAAGGTGAATATTTTATATGATGGTGGAACAAGTGTCACAAAAGATGTACCAATTTGATTTTCAAAGAAAGAGATTAAGAAAAATGATTCAAAAGGAAAAAAGAAATAATCAAAAATCAATTGAAGAAATCAAAGCAAATAAAAGGACAATGAATGCTAGATATATGAAAATTTTGAATGCTAGAAATCAATTTTGGAAGAAAAAGGAAAATAGGGTTAATGATAAAAGTGTTAATGATGTTTCTAAAAATCCAAATCAAAAGTTTATAAGTTCATCAAGATCTTTTAATCAAAATGTTCATTAATCTCCACATCCAAAAGCAAAATCAACATTTTCACCAAAATCATATTATTCAAAACAAGGAAAAATCAATGTTGAAAATTCAAGATATGTTGAGGTTTTAAAGAAAAAGTATTTGGATCAAGATGCTATTCGAAAAGCATATGAAGCCAAATTAAAACAACAACAAGAAGAATTTTCGAGAAAATGACACAATAAAGAAAAGTTCATTCAAATCGAAAAACTTCATCTGTTGAGATTAATCTTTGTGACAAAAAATCTCAAGTTTTCAAAAAGGAAGAAGGATTGGATAATATTGTGATTAAGAAATCATTTTGTATTGATAAAACTAAGATTTTTCCTGTCTTGAATTCAAAATCAACGCTCTCATAAGGACCCAAAATGGTTTGGGTTCCTAAATTGGTTTAATTTGGTAGGTAATTCATGACGAGCAATTTGGTTCAGAATGATATATTGATAGTGGCAGTTCTCGTTATATGACTGGAAGGAAATCATAGTTAAGAGAATTTCAAAGTTTTAAAGATGGTGGAAACGTGAAGTTTGTTAACAATGCAATTGGAGAAATCAAAGGATATGACATAATTATGAATGAAGACTTTACAATTCGAAAGGTAGGTTATATTAAAGGATTGTAACATGATGTAATAAGCGTTTCTTAACTTGTTGTAGGTTCTTGTCTCAAAGTACCGTTTGACGAAGATGGATTAGAAACCATTGATAAAGCGTTAGGAAAAGTGATTTAGAAATCAAAAAGAAAAGGAGAAACGTATCCCATAAATATGAAACTGATTCAAGGAAAACCTTCATTTTGCTTGCTTGCTAAATCATGTTCGGAAGATAGTTGGTTATGGCATAAGTGACTTTCGCATATCAATTTCAAAGATATTAACAAATTTTTTATTGGTGATCATGTGCATGGTCTTCCACATCTCAAATTTTTAAAAAGAGCATTTGTGCGCAACTTGCAAAATAGGAAAACAAAGCAGAAAAAGTCATTCTTCAATCACTAATACTAAAATTGATTAGCCACTTGAATTAATTCATATTGATTTATGTGGTCCTTTATTAATTGAAAGTGTTGGGGGTAACACATATATCTTGGTTATTGTTGATGACTTTTCATGTTTTACATGGATTTTCTTTCTTATGAAAAAATCAGAAAAGACAAAAAGGATGATTGATTTTGTGAAGCAGATAGAGTTGTAGTTGCAAAAACCAGTTCGGAAGATCATAAAAGATAACAGATCGGATTTCACAAAGCAAGTATTTGAAGAATTCTTGATAAACAAAGGAATTAATCATAAGTTTTGATCTCCTTATACTCCAAAGTAGAATGGTGTAGTTGAAAGGAGAAATCATTCTTTATGTGAAGTTGTGAGGACGATGTTATCCTTTGCTAATCTTCCTTTATATTTGTGGGATGAAACAATTGGAGCTCCACGCTTTACTCAGAATTGTTCATTTATCAATAAAAGATTTTCAATTACTCCATATGAAATTCTGAATAAGCGTCAATTTAACGTTAAATTCTTTAATGTTTTTGGTTCTATATGTTTTATCTACAACTCAAAAGAACATCCCAACAATTTGATGTTAAAGCTGATGAAGGAATTTTTCTGGGACACTCCTTAACTTCAAAAGCTTTCCGAGTACTTAACAAGAAATCTAAGAAAATTGAAGAAAACTATTATGTTTATTTCGATGATAAATTTGTCAAGAATTCTCAACAAAGAGAAACCTATTATGTTTCCATCTTCAAATAATCAAACATGTCCTCTTATGACTCTTTACGAAGATTTTTTGAATCTTTTTTATGAGCCAGAAAAGAAAATTTCTTCCAAAGAGAAAACCAAAGATAACAAAGAAGATGAATTGTTGAAATTAGTTGATGATGCAATTAAAAACATTGAAATTCATGAAGAAAGTCAGAATCATACGTCTGAGGGGGAGGATTTAGAAAATTCTGTTCCACTTTTACATGAAGAAGTTGTTACTTCAATTTCTAATTCTGATTTTAATTTACATAATGATGATTTTGTGCAGGGGTAATTTAAATAATCATGATCATATCCATGGGGAGAATTCAATGCATGATGACACTGATGTGCAATCGGAACTTGAAGAAGTAAATGCTAAAATTGATCGAGAATATGATCCGAATTATCCACCTTTGACAAAATGGACAAAAGATCATCCGGAAACACAAGTCATTGGAGATGCTTTTTCAGGATTTATAACTCATGCTCAACTAAAAGAAAACATGCTGCATTATTTTCAAAAATAGAATTTTTCATGGTCAATTATTTTATTTCTAAAGTCGAGTCTAAAATTGTTAAAGTTGCTCTTGATCGTGCTGATTGGGTCAAAGCAATGAAAGATGAGCTAAATGAGTTTGAGAGAAAAAAAAGTATGGAGATTAATTCCTACTTCGAAAGATGCATCTGTTGTTGGTCTCAAGTGGTTTTTTCCGAACAAGCTGGATAAAGTTGGCAACATTGATCAAAATAAAGCACGTCTTGTGGTTAAAGGATATTGCCAAGAAGAAGGAATTGATTATGAAGAAAAGTTTGCTCATGTAGCTCGATTGGAATCAATTTGTATTTTTCTTGCATATGCAACTCACAAAAAATTTGAAGTTTATCAAATGGATGTGAAGTGTGCATTTCTAAATAGAGAAATTGAAGAAACCATTTATGTTATTTAATCACTTTTTTTCTTAGTAACAAATCAAAGAAAGTACGTTGCTAATTCTCTACAGTTTAACATGGTCTTGACCCTCCAGAGATCCTAGTAGAAGTGGAAAGGCGCGGATCATCTTGTTCAGGAATGGTTAATAGTTGCGCAAAAGATGATCCACGCCTTTCTACTTCTACTTGGGTCTCTAGAAGATCAAGACCCTGTAAACTGCAAAGAATTAGCAACGTACTTTCTTTAATTTGTTAATAAGAAAAAAAAGTGGTTAAATAAAAAACTTGAGTACCAAGCCACTTGTTCTAATTAAATAACAACCTCTAGGTTTTAAAAATGAAAATTTTCCTGATCATTGTTATGTGATAGATAAAGCTGTTTATGGTCTGAAACAAGCTCCTCGTGCATCGTAGGAAACTCTAACTAGATTCATAAAGCAATTAAAATTTAAACAAGGTTTAGTTGATCCTACCTTCTTTCGTAAGAAATCAGGTAATCCCTTGATGATTGTTCAAATTTATGTCGATGACATCATTTTTGGTTCAATGGATCCTAATACGACTCTTGAATTTCGTAAATTGATGGAAACTAAATTCTAAATGAGTTCTCTGAGTCCAATTAACTTTTTCCTTGGACTAAATACTAGACAGAGTTTGGAGGGCAGATTCATCAATCTAGAAGCTTTTACAAAAACTTTACTTGCTAAGTTTGGCATGAATGGTGATTCAAATGTTAAATTTCCAATGAAATTTGGGACAAAGCTCACTCCTTGTCTTGATAAACCTGCATCAGATCTTACATTATACAGGTAGATGATTGGTTCTTCATTGTATCTAACAACTAGTCGTCCTGGTATTATGCTTACACTTTGCTATTGTGCGAGATTTCAAGCTAATCCATGAGAACCACATATGATGGAATTGAAGAATATTTTTATATCTCTTCATAAGACTACTTCTCTTGGGTTATGGTATCCGTCTAACTCTGGGTTCTTTATACATGCATATTCTGATGTTGATCTTGGAGTCTGTGGTCTTGGTCGCAAAAGTACATCAGGTTGATGTCAATTTTTAGATGGAAAACTTGTTAGCTGGAAATCAATGAAGCATACCTGCGTTTCGTTATCCACTGTTGAAGCTGAATAAATTGCTACTGCTTCATACACATCACAAATATTTGGATACAAAGTCAATTAAGAGACTATGAAATTAGCATGAAGAAGATTCCTCTTTATTGTGATTCTGAAAGTGTAATTTGTATTTTTGACAATCCAGTTCAGCACTCTAAGAAAAAACACATCGCCTTAAGAGATCATTTCATAAAAGATCATGTTGAAGACGGAAACATTAAAGTTCATTTCATTACGTCAGCAGATCAATTGGCTGACATATTTACAAAAGCCTTACTAGAAGTTTCTTTTAATCGAGTTCTTCAAAAACTCGGAATGATTGAGGCTAAGTCTGTTTTGAAATCACTTGCATAATTCCGGAATGTTCCGATCTTTGGAAGTCATCACAAGCACTGTTCATCTTGGAATTCACTAATTTTTCTCTGAAATGTTCCGAACTTCGGAATCCATTGGAATCTACCGTTCATTTCAGATTTGTTATATTTTTTTTCTGATATCTGATTTTACTGTTCAGTTCTAATTTTCTTTTGTTCTTGTTTAATTGTTACTGCTTAGTTGCGAGAGGGTATCATGGTTCATAGGCCGGTGCACTAGGTAACTATTTTTCTTTATTTTTGTCTTTTAATTTCAAAAATACAAAAAGATTTTCTTTGTTTTTGTCTTTTGTTTTCAAAATTTTCAAAATCCAAAAATATTTTTCAATTTTTGTTTTGAATTGTCAATTCTCAACAATGGTTTTCACTAAATTCCTGATGTTTTGAGTCTAAACCAACTTGGAATGAGGTTTCATGAAAATTGTTTCTTTGATCAATTTCATTATTACCATGAAATTGTGAGCATATTGTTTCCAAAATATGAATTGACGGTGAATTCATTTATGAATTCTAGTATGAAATGAAAGGGATTGACGGATGAAATAATATCATGTTTCAATGTACCAACTTCATTCCATATTTTCTTTCTACCATATCTATGTTTGATTTCTACATAATCCCCTGATTTTCAGTGTGTGTATCCTATTTAAACATCTTAATTCTTTAGGAATGGCCTCTTTACCAGCCCCCAAACCTCCTAAAACCCTAAAATTGATCCTTAGCCTTCATATTGGTGTTCTTGAGCTTTTGAGAAGGATTTGGTGGTTATTTTTGTAACATCCCAAATTTCGAGTCCAAAAATTTCTTTTAAAAACATTACTGATTCATAGCATTAAGTCATTCAAACATACTAAAAGGGTTTATATGACAAACCATAGTTTCATTTCCAAAACACTTGTTTAATTATCAGAGTAAACATCCCAGGCTAACTTGTCATGGTGTGTGCACTGCAACCCTTCCGAGCTCCTCTTCTGAAAACTGAATACCTGAAACCAAAACTAAAAACCGTAAGCACGAAGCTTAGTGAGTTCCCCAGCTACCACATACCATACAAACCAACTAATCCATACATACCATACGTAACCATGAGCCATACATAACAAACATATCCATAATCAAGTAAAGTGTTATGTGCCAAACATAGTCTTGCTGTAGTGCCACGGGCCGCACGTGGTCTTTCTTGTCAAGCCTGGGGGCCACTCCCTGGGTCTTACAGACAAGTGCCAAGGGCCACCCCCTGGTCTTCCATGCAAGCATCATAAAGACAACTATACATACTACTCTACAAGGCTACTCAGCATATAGTGTGCCAGGAGCCACCTCCTGGTCTTTAATTCATAATAGTATATAGTGTGCCAGGAGCCACCTCCTGGTCATTCATACATGTTGCCTAGGGCTAACCCCCGGGTCTTCCTACCATACATAATAACATACTGTATGCCAGGAGCCTCCTCCTGGTCTTTCATGCATAATGCCTAGGGCTAACCCCCAGGTCTTCCTACCATACATAATAACTTACTGTGTGCCAGGAGCCTCCTCCTGGTCTTTCATGCATAATGCCTAGGGCTAACCCCCGGGTCTTCCTACCATACATAATAACATACTGTGTGCCAGGAGCCTCCTCCTGGTCTTTCATGCATAATGCCTAGGGCTAACCCCCGGGTCTTCCTACCATACATAAACTAAATGGGTCGGCATTGTGGCCGTAGACCCATACAAACAGTGAGGAGACTCACCTCGCACTGCTGAACTTTGTTGATAACCCTCTGGCTGCTGTCCGACCACTCTCTGAACCGCTGCTCCGCTAGCTCCCCGAGCTACTAATATCAATAAAACACTTAGTTCCAAACTGAACTCTAGAAGTCAAACTAGGTCAACTCTGGTCAAAGTCAAAGTCCTGGTCAAAGTCAACCTTCCAGTTGACTCGACTCGCCGAGTCAACCCGAAGACTCGCCGAGTCCTTAAACTCAGAAGCTCTCAAAATACGACCCAACTCGCCGAGTCACCCCAGGACTCGTCGAGTTCAACGATCTCTAGGTCCCATCCTGTCCAACTCACTGAGTCACCGCTCAACTCACTGATCTGCGTCTTAACCAGAAGAGGTTGGGGGTTCTGCGACCTGACTCGTTGAGTCCAAGAACATACTCGCCGAGTCCTAGGCAATCTTCAACAGACTCGCCGAGTTGTTCTTCCAACTCGCCGAGCCCATGCACATATTCATACAACTCGTCGAGTACACCCATGTGACTCGCCGAGTCTCTCCAGTTCTCAATCCATACAGTGGCTTTTCGAGCCATGCAGGGGCTCCAATCCATAGATCCACTCTTCTATAGTCTACCCCCCACGTAAAGTTGCAAACTTTACGTGAAACCAAGGAGATATAGTCCCAAAATACTCTAGGGCTAGGGTTTAAGACAAAGGGGCTTCACCAATGACTCATTGACTGCTGCTTTAAGACATTCTGGACCATCACAACCCTAGATCTGAAGTATCAACCTCAGATCTAAGCCCCAAACCCGAAATAGACCTCAAATCTCATTCAAGAATAGATCTAGATGCAAAAAGGGTGAAGGTAACAGCTTATTACCTCCAAGATGACCTCCCACTGAAGATTAATCCAAATATCTGCAAACCCCCTTGATCCAAGCGTCTTGATCTTCAAGATCTCTTCACAAAACCACTTATCTAGGCTCCAAATTGCTTCCAAGGACTCTCACTCATGATTTAGGGTTTCTGGATCTCAAAAGGGTAGCAAAGAGGCTGGGGAAGGGATGTAATGTTCTTTAAATAGGGCATAACCCTCAGGATTAGGGTTTTTCTCATCCAGACCAGACTCGCCGAGTCCACTAGCCGACTCGCCGAGTCGGTCACTTACTCTATGCCCCGGATCCCGCTCCGACTCGTCGAGTTCCTCCCTGGACTCGACGAGTTGACTCTTGACTTAGAGCCTTTCCTTTCTTTTCTTGGTCTTTCTGATTATGGGTGTTACAATTTTGGCCTTTGTGAAGGAAGTGATAAAGATTGAGGGTGCTTTGCTTGTTGAGGAGTTCATGGATCCAGAATCATCACCCTTTTTGTAAGAATTTGGACGTACCAAGTTCATACCTTGGCTTGTAGATGTTTAGATCTCTTTATGGCTTGATTTGTTATGTTTTTGGTCCCTTTTTGGGTTGGTTGTTGAGTAAAGACGTTTGAAGGACTAATCCTTTTGGATTTGAGCTTATTGAGTGTTCCTTATGCATAAAGGTGCCAAATTTATGGGGTATTGGGTCTCATGCATGCATTAAGTCACATATTAAGTCCATTTTAAGCTTAAGAGCTTCATTTAGACATGCATGAACGTAAAGTTAGTAACTTTACGTGATAAACCAGTCCAAGGAAGTCAGATCTAGGTCGTGGTGTAAAGTCTTTATGGAATAAGAGCTTAAAATGGAAGATTGGCTGTATGCGAGGGTACGTTGGGCGTACAAGCAGGTACACTTAGTGTACAAGCACTGAGGCAAGTACGTTGCAAGTGCGAGCTGAGTACGCCCCGCGTACTCAGCAGAGTGGGCCTCAAATTGTTGGCCTTCGGGTTGGGTCATTCTTGTGTTCCTAGATGTTTAGGGCTTGTTGGTTCAGCTGATTTCAAGTGTTTTAGTCTTGGAGCACTATTGGGCCATGGGTTAAGGCCATGAAAGTGATTTGGGCCCAATTTGGAAAATTAGGCCATGTTTGGGCCTTATATGATTAATTGGTTTTTGGACCTTTTGGATAGTAGGATTGGGCCTTAGTCTTGGACCAAACTAGATAAGGGGTAAAATGGTCTTTTTACCTTAATTGTGGGATGATAGTTATGGATCGAAGTTCAAGTATTAATTGGATGTTATTTGATGTTGTTAGCTCGAGGATTTGTCGGACCGAAAGTCGGGATTTATAAGTGTGGGTCAGCAGTTCGAGGTGAGTCTTCTTCCGGTGCTCATGAGTCGAAGGAACCAATGTCGGCTCACTAAATTATATATGTATTATGCTAGCTGTCTCTGTGACTCTAGCATGTTTGTATGAGCCTGTGTGGTAGAATAGTTGTATCTGTGATGACCAGCTGGGTCTAGCTGTTATTATTGTGTTATGTTGTTTATATGTGACTGAGAATGTTGATAGTCTCCAGGGTTGCTTATAACCCACTGGGCGTGCTGTTAGCCTACTGGGACTGCAGGTAGTCCCCATGGTTGCTGATAACACATAGTTGTTTATTTGTGTTGTGCTGTGTGTGGTATTTTGGGGAACTCACTAAGCTTTGTGCTTACGGTTATCAGTTTATGTTTCATGTAATTCTGTTTTCAAAAGGAGGAGATCAGGATGATTTCAGATCACACACCACCTCGTTCCTCATTTTCTTAACTTACTCTGATATGATGTGATGATCGACTCATTCATTTTATCTGGATTATTATAATGATGTTTCTGGAATACTGATTTTATTAATTTAAAAATGAAATTTTTGGGTCTTATCTTTTGATCAGGTGGGATTGGCAGTCGTCTATGGAAGAACTTTTGGGTTCAAACACTACCGTTACTAGGGGAGGAGCGGTAGTGAGTAGATGGTGGTGACAGTTGCAGGAGTTATTTGATCATTCGAAGTGCCAGGGGGAATTTTGTATTTCGCAAGGGTGGTAGATGGTTAGAATTTAGTAGTTCTTTGAGGATGGAAGTTGGGGTGAAGATTCGCCAGTTCAAAGCAAGGGTTATGGTTTTTAGTATCCAACATAAGAACTTAAGGATTTGGTGTGGTATCGTGGAAACCATTTGGGGCTACCGGGATGTTGGGATCTATGGGAGTATTTATCTGAATTCAAGAGTTGAGCGATCATTGAGTTTGGCTAGTAATGGAACGCTAGTGTTGGTAATCACATATCATAGGCGGTTCATGCTATATGGGGTTTGATGGGTTGGAAATCCATCAAATTTATGGGATGAGAGAGCTTCGTTGAATTTAAGTGGGGGCGAATCGATTAGAATTTCTGGGAGTTGGATCGGGTATGGAACTAGGGCAAGTTTCACATCCTGGTCAGGAAGAGAGACGACCCAAGTGGCAGTTTGGATTGAGGATGTGTAAGTGGGAGTTCAGGAAACTTCCAACAGCTGGTCGGGGTCTTCTTTGTTACGCATAGCAGGCTTGTAGATGGATCCAAGTCGAGGGTTGTGTTAGAGCCTTGCTTCATGTTCTTGTCTGATGGAGGCTTTGGGCTTCGAATCATGACCTGAACACCTGATTGATTTCAATCGAATGCACGTTCGACTCAATATAATTGGGGTCGAGATGGTTTGGGTGTAGTGAACCCAGGGATGGTAACCATGTTTGATTAGTAGTGTTGTAAGACTGCGATAGGATCGTAGCATTCGCCAGTTGACGTAGCCTATCGTTGAGGTGGTCGCGAGTTAGAGGAGTATCAGTTCGTGCCGTGGGCACGACGAGCAGGATTGTCGGGGAGCATTTCTCTGTTTTAGGTTGAGGACCATTGGGGTATAAGGCAAGGTTGGGCCTGTGCAACTCTAGTTTGGGTGGGACCCGTAGGCGAGGCCCGTGTGTTTATGGCAATTCAAGTGGGCTTGGTAGAGACCGTTAGGTCAAGGTTTTGGATCTTGGGTTACATGATTGAGTGTGTGGTCAGTGAGTGGCGCAAAGGGGTGTTTAGGTTGAGTAGATTGGTCATTTGGACTCTTGGGCGCCTCGTAGCTGGATCCGGAGCGAGACTGGTAGTCTCAGCGATGCTTTGGGAATCTTTATATTCCGGTCTAGTGAGGGGTTGTCGTGAAGCAAAAGGTTTTGGGTGAAGTGCAAGTGTAGATCCTTGGATCTAGGGTTATAAGTGTTGGATTAGATGTCTAAGCCCATAAATATTATTGGTATGTACTCGACCCGAGAGTAGCATGACCAATTTGGGTTGCATAGCACCAGGACAATTTGTTAGGATGGACTCTTGAGAAAAACTTATATATGATTTATTAATATATTATAAGTTCTAAAATATTAATATGAAATCATATGTTTTAATTAGTATTGATCAAGAGTTAATTTGGAATTAATTTAGTGATAGAAAGAGACTAATTAAATCTATGGGGACTAATTATGGTAATTGGATATATTTATGTGTTGGGCTTATGATCCATATTGGACTAAGTTTATGTATGGATACATAAAGAGTTGGGCCACATGAACCATGGATCATAAAACCTATGGGTATGGATTTGGGTTATACCCATGACTCTTGGAATCCTACATATAAATATAAGCTCCATAACCTAAAAACATATACTACTAGTTCTTGGAGTTCATGGAGGTGTTTTTGGTGCATGGAAATTCTCTCTCAAGAGTCACCTTTGTCCTAGGTGAGTTGTGATTCCATTAGAGGTGCAACACTTTGGGCACTAAGTTCTTAAAGGCCAAAGTCTTCCTAGCAACATCAACAACATCAAGAGGTATGTCTAAAACTTGTCTTACTATACATATGTTATTTGTATGCTAGTTGTAGGCTTAAAGCTTTGGAAACCATATGCATGTATAATTAAAGAAAACATAGATCCAAAGCTTTTAGGGTTGTATGTGCACCATAGGATGTTGTAGTATACAAAACCCAACAATGGTATCAGAGCCTAGGGTTGTTTTCCATCATACTTGATGCTACTTGTTTTCAAAGCTTGAAAAAATCGTTTTTTTTATTCTACCTGTTCACCTCGAGGTGGTCAAACTTACCACGAGGTGGTGACGGGGTTGGCAGATTTTTGGATTTCTTGGTTTAATTTGGATTTGGATAATTACTATAAAATGTTTTCTTGATAAAAATTCGATTTTATGCTGTGAAAATAATTATCCTTATCCAAATAAAAGATAATTGTCATAGTTTCAATATTTTATTAGTTTATGTAATAGACTAATTTCTTGTAAAATAGTTGATATGAATTATCTTGTTATTATGAGTTTAATCTAGATCATGGAAAAATTATTTGATTATTGTGTAAATGGAATATTTGACCTTAATGGTTTTTATGAACTCCATAACTTGTCCTCAAGTTATGGAAAATGAAGAGTTTTTTCTTTTAAAAGTTCATTAAGATTCATAGGTTATGAAAAAAAATGAAAGGTCTTATTTTAATGCCATCCTAACTAGTATTTCATATTATTTATGTCAATTGCATGCTAGTTATAGGCTTAATGCTTTGGAAACCATATGCATGTATAATTAGAGAAAACATAGATCCAAAGCTTTTAGGGTTGTATATGCACCATAGGATGTTGTAGTGTCATAATTTACCAAATAAGGAAAGATTCTCATCACCCACGTTTCAGTTGGATAGAAACTTGGAATCATGTAACTTTTATTGTATTATGAATGAGAATTTTCATCTTTGGTAAATTAAGACTAATTCCTTGTTCACATGTATATGTGAGTCAAGTGAAGGACTAGGAGATCGGGTACACTTGCTTGTGCGCTGATCAGGTCCACCACAAAGACGATGAGGCTATTCGTCATGATTTACTAAAGTTTAGTAAATAGCGTTATGCTTACAAGTTTAAGTGTAATTCTGAAACATTGGAAAAGTGTCAATGTATGACAGGACGAATGAGTAGAATCAAATTAGGCAGAAAGATAAATGTTTCGCCAATCTGAAAAGATGGGAGAGTACTTTAGTATCATGTTTTATGATCATCTTAATGATTATGAAAAACCATATCACAATTGATCCTCTAAGGACATCTTGGTGCATTTGTTTGGCTATGAAGAGGAATCATGAATTGTTGAAATGGTTAAATCAAGAAGATGAATCATACTTCGTACGAAAAAAATTCTTAGAGTCATACTCCAAGATTGTAACTCAAGTGACTTAATCTTAAGAAAGGTTTATAACACTTGTTAAATGTAGAGTAAAGTGTTTTCTACTCTTGTACATTTGAAATTGGTGAGTTGTGATGTTTTGGATAAAACAAAGACCAACTAAGGTCAATTGTGTGAAGTGTTTGTCTTGATAAGAATCCGCACTAACTCTTGAATATTTGCTTTGTCAAGGAATGGTTCTTGACAAGAGAATCTTATATGTCAAGAGGACAGTGGGAGTCTTAAAGATCTTGAAAAGTTTCAAGAACTAATCAAGGGTATTGTTTATCACTAGAACACGTCTTGAGGTTTATAGCCTATCGTGTTGACATATTCTTGTTTCCGCGCCCATTCCAGTTAAAGTTGAATATGCATGTGAGTTCTTTGAGTTCCCAGTTGTTTGCATAACTACTTGGAAGAAATGGTAGGCCCTTGTGCTGCCAGGTGGCAAGAAGTTAAGATTGAACGAGTTCAGTTCGTATGAGTTTGGATTTGTCACTAACCTCCTCTTGTGGTTATGTTTTTGACAAATTCATATGGATAGGAACACATTCACCATAAAATCTAAGTGTCATAAGGTTTCTCTTCGATTCATGAAAATGATGGTGAGGAAACGCTTTCACTAAGTAGATTTTAAGAAGATATCAGTTGTGATATTTGCATTCTCAAATTCGATTATGATTACAGAATCCCTCTTCATAATTCGAATTGTAAGAAGGGGCAAAAGGTCTAAACATTATGATTACGGCATCCCTCTTCTAAAATTGTTTAGACACACATGTGAGCTATCTAAGGAAAGGTGTATGTTTTTGGGAAGCTTAGATAAAGTCTTATCGAAGCATCTCATATCAGAAACCTGAACTTTGGTAATGAAAGTCAGTAAAATATTGATTTCTAGAAGTCCAGTTGATTTCTGGATACATGTCAAAGCTAGTGGGAGCATAAGTGTTATGCTGATAAGAAGATAATTATCCTGTTAGCGGGGGCATGATTATTATGTTAAGTGTTGCAAGTTAGCAATGTTAATTATAGAAAACAAAAGTTTCAATTTGCAAAGTTGCAGGTTTTGAAAAGTTGGTTTGCTATAATTAAGGGAGATGAAATTATACTTCATTTCAATTCTACAAGCTTAGATTGAGATTTTAATCAAATTTAGTCAAATATATATATATAAATGTTATGTTGGAATGGTTCAATATAAGAAAATTCTATATATGGAAATATTAATTGCGTTCTCAATATTTGATTATGATTACGACATCCCTCTTCATAGTCCGAATTTTGAGAACATTGATAATAGAAAAAATTATAGCAAAAGACTGGTCTAGGATCATGTCTTTATGTGAGACATTATGAATCGTATCCCATATGCTTCAGGCATAGGATCGATTGCATATGCTATAATATTTCTATGTGTTCTGAATTTTCCAAATGCCTAGGGCATTAAGAGGGAAAAAGGACCAGAACTGTATATGACTAAAATGATTAAGCAATTGTCGAGGAAAATATGAGGCTTACCAAAGATTGGTTACTCATGGACATTTGGAAGTATAGTGTTAAATTTTGGAAGGAACATATTGACAAATTCTGAAAAGAGGCAACTCTTGTTCAGAAGTGATAGTCAAAATGGGAATATGGAAATGTTTCCGTAGGTGGAAGTTATTCATTAAATCTGTGTAAGATTAGAAAACTTAATGCAAGAAGGATGTTCAAATGAATGTACTTTGAATGTGAGACTTCGTTTCCATGGACTTGCTCTCCATTGGAATACTTTGTAATGTTTGTTGCCAAGTCTTTGTGACTTTTGTGCATATTCATTTCAAGAGGATCATTGCATATTAGTTTAGAATCTAACAGATTTCAGTAAATGGCAAAGAATCTTGGATTCTTACATTTATCATAAGGATTTGGAATTGTGAAATGAGCATCATTGAAATGTTTTCAATTGATCTATTCCACAAAGAAAGGACCATAGGTAAACATAGTGTGCATGCTTGTAGCATGGGACAACTATTGTTTTAGTTCAAGTATTAAGTTGATTATTTGAAACATTATACAATAAATAATGAGTAATCAATATGACTCAAAAGTTTTGGGGCCATATAGGATTAGTATTATTCTTGTGTTTCACTTTGCATGTTTTGACTTCCCGAATAACAAGGTTATTCAAACTGTCCACAGTCGATCATACTTTGGAAGTAGGTATTGAGGCAAGACTGTCATGAATGGGTCTGTAGTATGTCTAGATGTTTTAGACATAGCTGCAATATCCATGAGTGCTCCTGGAATAAGATTCGAGTATTAGATTAAACCCATGCTCATTTGAATCACTTCATGGATTTTATCACGAGTAATCATGAGACGATAATATCTTATATTCTTCAAACGGAGACGTGTGAGTTGTAGTTGCGAGTCGGTTACACATTGACATATGTAAACGCACCGGTAACTTGGATGTTATAAAACATATTGTTGTGTGTAATTTGATGAGTGAGTACAAGCGAGCATTTGGGTTGAAGTTTATCCGTTCCTTTTACCCCATGTGGATAAAAGCGATATATGTGGGCCCCTCGATGATTTAGTGATGACAACCCTAAGTGCTCGGCCGGTTCAATTAGTCGGTCGTCATAAATCAGAAATTAGGAAACAACAGATGGGCAGAGAGAATGATTTTAATCCATGTCTCAGTCCATATGATATCTAAAATGGAGGAATATATGATCCCTTATCTAATGGACACGTCATTGACTAAGTCAGAGTTCGACAACGGCTTTTAAGAGCTACGATTGCTAGTCGGGATCTTGGAGTCATATTCGCAATAATAGTTTTAGACTTATCCAAGTGGGAGACTGTTGGATTAGATGTCTAAGCGCATCAATATTATTGGTATGTACCCGACCCGAGAGTAGCATGGTCCATTTGGGTTGCATAACCCCAGGACAATTTGTTAAGATGGACTCTTGAGAAAAGGTTATATATGATTTATTAATATATTATAAGTTCTAATATATTAATATGAAATCATATGTTTTAATTAGTATTGATCAAGAATTAATTTGGAATTAATTTAGTGATCAAAAGAGACTAATTAAATCTATGGGGACTAATTATGGTAATTGGTTATATTTATATGTGTTGGGCTTATAATCCATATTGGACTAAGTTTATGTATGGATACATAAGGAGTTAGGTCACATGAACCATGGATTATAAAACCCATGGGTATGGATTTGGGTTATACCCATGACTCTTGGAATCCTACATATAAATATAAGCTCCATAACCTAAAAACATATACTACTAGTTCTTGGAGTTCATGGAGGTGCTTTTGGTAAATGGAAATTCTCTCTCAAGAGTCACCTTTGTCCTAAGTGAGTTGTGATTCCATTTGAGGTGCAACACTTGGGGCACTAAGTTCTTAAAGGCCAAAGTCTTCCTAGCAACATCAACAACATCAAGAGGTATGTCTAAAACTTGTCTTATTATACATATGTTATTTGTATGCTAGTTGTAGGCTTAAAGCTTTGGAAACCATATGCATGTATAATTAGAGAAAACATAGATCCAAAGCTTTTAGGGTTGTATGTGCACCATAGGATGTTGTAGTATACAAAACCCAACAGTGGTATCAGAGCCTAGGGTTGTTTTCCGTCATAGTTGATGCTAGTTGTTTTCAAAGCTTGAAAAAATCACTTTTTTGGATTCTGCCTGTTCACCACAAGCTGGTCAAAATTACCACGCGGTGGTGACGGGTCTGGCAGATTTTTGGATTTCTTTGTTTAATTTGGATTTGGATAATTACTATAAAATGTTTTCTTGATAAAAACTCTATTTTATGTTGTGAAAATAATTATCCTCATCCAAATAAAAGATAATTGTCATAGTTTCAAGATTTTATTAGTTTATGGAATAGACTAATTTCTGGTAAAATAGTTGATATGAATTATCTTGTTATTATGAGTTTAATCTAGATCATGGAAAAATTATTTGATTATTGTGTAAATGGAATATTTGATCTTAATGGTTTTTATGAACTCCATAACTTGTCCTCAAGTTATGGAAAATGAAGAGTTTTTTCTTTTAAAAGTTCATTAAGATTCATAGGTTATGAAAAAAAATGAAAGGTCTTATTTTAATGTCATCCTCACTAGTATTTCATATTATTTATGTCAATTGCATGCTAGTTATAGGCTTAATGCTTTGGAAACCATATGCATGTATAATTAGAGAAAACATAGATCCAAAGCTTTTAGGGTTATATGTGCACCATAGGATGTTGTAGTGTCATAATTTACCAAATAAGGAAAGATTCTCATCACCCAAGTTTCAGTTGGATAGAAACTTGGAATCATGCAACTTGTATTGTATGATGAATGAGAATTTTCATCTTTGGGAAATTAAGACTAATTCCTTGTTCACATGTATATGTGAGTCAAGTGAAGGACTAGGAGGTATCAAGTTCATACCTTGGCCTGTAGATGTTTAGATCTCTTTATGGCTTGATTTGTTATGTTTTTGGTCGCTTTTTGGGTTGGTTGTTGAGTAAAGACGTTTGAAGGACTAATCCTTTTGGATTTGAGCTTAATGAGTGTTCCTTATGCATAAAGGTGCCAACTTTATGGGGTATTGGATCTCATGCATGCATTAAGTCACATATTAAGTCCTTTTTAAGATTAAGAGCTTCATTTAGACATGCATGAACGTAAAGTTAGTAACTTTACGTGATAAATCAGTCCAAGGAAGTCAGATCTAGGTCGTGGTGTAAAGTCTTTATGGAATAAGAGTTTAAAAAGGAAGATTGGTTGTATGCGAGGGTACGTTGCACGTACAAGCAGGTACGCTTAGTGTACAAGCATTGAGGCAAGTACGTTGCATGTACGAGCTGAGTACGCCCCGCGTACTCAGTAGAGTGGGGCTCAGATTGTTGGCCTTCGGTTCGGGTCATTCTTATGTGCCTAGATGTTTAGGGCTTGTTGGGTCAGCTGATTTCAAGTGTTTTAGTCTTGGAGCACTATTGGGTCGTCGGTTAAGGCCATGAAAGGGATTTGGGCCCAATTTAGAAAATTAGGCCATGTTTGGGCCTTATATGATTAAATGGTTTTTGGACCTTTTGGATAGTAGGTTTGGGCCTTAGTCTTGGACCAAACTAGATAAGGGGTAAAATGGTCTTTTTACCCTAATTGTGGGATGACAACCATGGATCGGAATTCAAGTATTAATTGGATGTTATTTGATGTTGTTAGCTCGAGGATTTGTCGGACCGACAGCCGGGGATTTATAAGTGTGGGTCAGCAGTTCGTGGTGAGTCTTCTTCCGGTGCTCATGAGTCGAAAGCACCAATGCTGACTCACTAAATTATATATGTAGGATGCAATCTATCTCTATGACTCTGGCATGTTTGTATGAGCATGTGTGGTAGAATAGTTGTATCTGTGATGACCAACTGGGTCTAGGTGTTATTATTGTGTTATGTTGTTTATATGTGACTGAGACTGCTGATAGTCTTCAGGATTGCTAATAGCACACTGGGCGTGCTGTTAGCCCACTGAGACCGCAGGTAGTCCCCATGGTTGCTGATAACCCATTGTTGTTTATTCGTGTTGCGATGTACATGGTATTTTGGGGAACCCACTAAGCTTTGTGCTTATGGTTTTCAGTTTATGTTTTAGGTACTTTTGTTTTCAAAAGGAGGAGCACAAGATGATTGCAGAGCACACAACACCTCGTTCCACATTTTCTTAACTTACTTTGATATGATGTGATGATTGACTCATTCGTTTTACCTGGATTCTTTTAATGATGTGTCTTCAATACTGGTTTTATTAATTTAAAAATGCAATTTTTGGGTCTTATTTTTGGGACGTTACATTATGTGCAATCTCTTCCTCCAGAAACCATTAAAAGTAGCTTACCCTTCCTCCTTATAAAGGTTCTTGATATTGGTAGCTTTGTCAGTGATTTTTGGAGATGAAGAAGTGAAGTTTTGAATCCGTCGTGAAGCTTTGACCTTCTAAGTGAAATATGGACCTTTATAAGTGCCAAAGTTTCAACCTTTTTTTAGAAATGACATAGTAAATATAGAAGGAAACTAGCTAGAGGCTAACAGTACAAAAAATCAAAATTAAAAGGGAAGCATTGCGGTGCCAAGACATATTAACCAAGTAACCATTCAATTGTTCGACTTCTACACCTAGTATTAATCCAACCAAAAGATTGAAATTTAGTATCGTCAAGCAATGTATCAATACTCACATTAATATTCTTGAAAATCGCATAATTACGTCTTTTGCAAACATCAACCAAAACTACAGAAATCACCACGTCTAATGCAATCCTAGCAACCTTATTAATCTTCAACTCCCTAAGAAACACTTATAAGTCCCTAAGGCTTGAATATCTCTTTAGGTTTAACTCTCACTAAACTTCCAAACTTGATCATATTTGATGGATATATCTAAGTGCTAGATGAGTTTTGGTCACTTTTAGTCAATTTTGGTCCGTTTAATGTGCTATACTTGGAATTTGGAAAAATCCAGAGCTTTGGACTTGTATTTTGATCAGATCTGGATTTTTGGCTGAGTAAAGTGTGCATGCATGATCTCTCTTTTCTCCATACAAGAAGAAATTCCCATTTTGGTCAGTTGTAAGATCTAGAGTTTTGGTTTTAGCTTGTAATTTGCATGTGCATGGGTAAAGTTGGAAACTTTATCCATTATGACACTAATTAGACCTCGATATGGAAGTATTGGCCTTTGTATTTTTGAATTAAGAGGTTTAGTAAGTGGTCACAGTGTGCTGAGCATGAGGCTCTGTGGAAAGGGTCTTGCCACGACGCGGTGGTCTGCTGAGTTGGCTATTCACCGTTGACTCTTACTTAGGTTGAATTTATGTCAGACCTTAGGGTTTAGGTCATATGCTGAGGCTTGACCTTTACAACTTGATTAGGTGACGATTATACCCGTTGGTGCATGTGTTGAGCTAAATAGGTTATTATTTCTTCTATGAGGTGAGTTTTCTCATTGTGTTATGTATGTAATGGTGTCTATGATGTGACGGTATGATAAAATAGTCGAGTATTAGATGATACTTATATGTACGCATGTTCTGTTGTGTTGAAACCTATTTTGACGATCGGTGGATGCAGAAGAATAATATCTCAAGATTTAACGAATATAAAAATGAAGAACATGAAGAACATATGATGAGAAATTCCATAGATTAGAAAAGAGAGATAAAATATTACAATACAAGAACATTGGTGGGAGAGAAAACTCTCCCTAGGTGGGAGAGATCCCACCATTTTCTCTATTTCTAGAAAAGCTACATTGGAGTACACTCTTACAAATAAAATGACCAACTCTCTGTTATATAGGAGAGAGAAAACACCTACAATACAATAAAGGGTAATAAATAACCTAACTATCACTCATTATTTGAAGAGCATTTCCATGCTCCAACATTCTCTCCATAAATGCTCGAAAATGATGTGGGATACAATAAGTAATAAAAGGCTAAAATACAATAATCCGACTAGCAAGTGTGGTAATAAAATGAAACATAATGAGAACCAAATGCTGAAATGTCTCTGAAACTCTAAAGTGTCTGTGATGTCTGAAACTGGTCATGAATGTCTAAACAGTGAAGGTCTTCGGCTTCAAGGCACCACCAATGAAGCAGAAAAATAAGATCCAAATCTTCAAACTAGTCATAAGCACCATGAGCAAGTAGAAGATCCAATAAAAGAAACATTTTGGCTTCAAAAAGTCTGAAAAACATCTCTAGTTCTCGAATCATAATACACACCAAAATTCTTCAAAGAATAACCTGCTAAAAATGTGAATCATCCAAAAAATGAAGTCCGGATAACAAATAATGTAAGTCTAAAGACATGGTCTAGCAATGCCGAAAACTTGATCGAAAGATCAAAAATAAGTGCCACGTCACATCGCCAAAATAATCTTCATCTTCAAAATATCACAAATCCAAACTCAAGAAGTCATAAGATCTGAACCGGATGCAAACACAAAAGAATCATCATGTGGTGGAGTCCGAATAATAAATAATCTGGAACCGGGAAACATCTAGTAATGCAAAAAATTTGATCCGTGAAGACCAAAAATCAGTGCCACATCGCATCACTAAATAAATCATCGTCTTCAGAAGTCTTCAAAAATCCAAACCCAAACAATCATAAAAGCCATATCCGGATGATATCATTAATATTCTCTCCATATTTTTGATAACCAAAGACCGGATATCAAAAATAAATATATCATCGGGATGGAGAGTGTCGGATACCAAGAGCTAAGAAGGCTCTCCCTAGATGTATGAAGGGTCTCGATAGGGCACGAGAAAGAGAGTAAAATAAATACTTTGTGGTCATATGTAGCGGGCTGATTCAGTCGTTGCAAACTGCTCGATCAAATGTCATAGAAAGAATAATAACTCTGCGTGAAAAAAAAATAATCTCTGCGCTGAAAAGATACTGATATACCCAAACTGCAGCGCCGGAACTCTCGAAGTGGTCTTCAATAGAAAATAAAGTCCACATGCTCAAGATACATGGTTCGTCAACCGTAGATCAAAAGCGACAAGTCATAAAAATCCCATAAAGCGAAGAATGCGAAACAACTTTGTTGATCAGTCGTCGTTGTGGTGCAAACATCACAAAGAATAATATGAAGTCCGACTGTGGTATGGAGTAATCCTCATGGAAAGAATAAAATTCTTTCAAATAATCGGCATGAAGTAAACCAATGTGACTATCCAAGGTTGGGTTGTGGCAAAAAAATTGGTGTTAAAAAATAATTGGTTTAAAAAAATGGTTTTAATAAAAAAATTGGCTAAATAAAAAAATTAATTGGCTAAATAAAAAAAATGGCTGAAAAAAAAATTTTGGTGTAAAAAAAATGACTAAGTAAATAGAAAAAACTGAAAAAGAAAAAAAATGTTGTAAAAAAATGGTGTTAAAAAAATAAATGGAGTTTTATTAAAAAAAAAAAAAAAGAGGTTTTTAAGAAAAAGAGGGGAGGGGGGCTAATGAGAGGAGGAGGAAGAAAGGAAGGAAGGGGGAAGAAGGAGGGAAGGAAGAAAAAAGGAGGGAGCTGAAGAGAGAAGGGTCGGAGTTGAGAGGGGAACCGCAGGGAGGAGGGGGGGTACCGCAGTCAAGAGGACTGCAGTGGGGGTGAGAGGGTTGCGGTCGGAACTTGGTTGCGGATGGGAAGGTGGAAGACGAGCTAGGCTGCGGTAGCAAGGGAAAGGAGCGAAAGAGCTGCGGACCGAGACTTCGGTCTCTCGGATATGGGAGGAGGTTGCGGTTAGAAGTTGAAATGGATTGCGGTAGGCAAGGACAGACTGCGGTGCGAAGGGGCAAGGCAGCCTGCGGTCCGAGAAAGGAAAAGAGAAGGTTGCAGTTTGAAGGGAAATCCGACATTATGGTAGGGAAGAAGGACTTTGGTCAGCAGGGAAGGGTACCGCAAGTGTGGTCAGTAGACATTGGTCAGCAAACTTCGGTCTGAGAGGGGTGCCGCAGTTGAGAGGGGTTCCGGTAGCTGAGAAGGGCTCCGGTAGGAGTTTTTGGCTGCGGTTTTGGGGGCCGAGAAGGGCTGGTCTGATGACAAAAAATGTTATTTTTCATGAAAAAATTATACCGAAAAGGACATTTATTCATATTTTAATGAGGGGAATCTTTTTTAAAGTATTTTGGGTCAAAAAAAGATATTGGGAAGGCAAAAAGTGGAGTGTGCAACTGGTTTTAAGGGGACAAAAGGTAATGGGATAGGTCAAGTCACATGGTTTTTTTGTCTTTTGAGGGAATAATAAATGGAGTACTCTTTACCCAAAAGAGTAACAAGGAAATTGTGCTTTATGTAAACACATAAACACATCCAAACACTTCATAATAAAGATTCACAACTATTTTAGAGATGAAAGATATGCATATCATACCTTTTTTTTAAGAACATAAGAGGTTGCTGGAAAGAAATATCTTCAAAACAAAATGCTTTTCTCCACTTTCTTCAATAAAAGCTCATAATTTGTGTCTTATTTACAAGAACTAAAGATCTCCTAGAACAAATCTTCAATGATTTAAAGACCACAAAATTAATTTATTCTCCCTTTTTCTTCTTTTCATCAACAGCATAATAAGAACATTATGAACATGATTTTTAGTAGAAACTTTGAACGAACATCAACAACTAATTTTTTATTCTTCTAAGCACAAATCAACACAAAAAAAGTAGAAAACTCATTTTGACGATCGGTGGATGCGGGAGTTATTCCCTTGAACTAGTCGCTTGAACCTTCAAGGTACGACTCTGATACCAATTGTTGAAACTCATTTTGACGATCGGTGGATGCGGAAGAATAATATCTCGAAATTTAACGAATATAAAAATGAAGAACATATGATGAGAAATTCCATAGATTAGAAAGGAGAGATAAAATATTACAATACAAGAACATTGGTGGGAGAGAAAACTCTCCCTAGGTGGGAAAGATCCCACCATTTTCTCTTTCTCTAGAAAAGCTACATTGGAGTGCACTCTTACAAATAAAATGACCAACTCTCTCTTTATATAGGAGAGAGAAAACACCTACAATACAATAAAGGGAAATAAATAACCTAACTATCACTCATTATTTGTAAAGCATTTCCATGCCCCAACATGTTGAGTCGATGAATTCGGAGTCGAAACGAACTCGAGGTTGGTGTAGACCCATGTTTTATGTGGACCCTTCAGCTAAAACATACCATGAGTCAATACAGACTTGGAGTCAATACAGACTCGAGGTTGGCAATAATCTGGGGTTGTTGCAGACCCATTGTTGTGGATTTAAATGTTTTAGGTACTTTAGAGGATCGGGCAAAAGGAGAAGGGGTGACCATACACATCCTCCAGTAGATTTTATGATTTTGAGAGATGTTATGCTACCATACTCTGATTGATTATGTTTTGTGAAACAATTGTCTTTATGGTGCTTGAATTTAATGAGAATGGTTTCTATTTATCTTTTAAAAATTGAGAATTTTCACTATGGTTTTTGGGACGTTACATGCTTCCGTCTATACTTACGATATATCGATTTCTAGGATGGGAGAGTTTGGTTATGGTTTGGGCCCAAATGCCCATGATGGATCAAGTCCGAGTGATGCATATATGTGCGAGTTAGTTGGTTAGGAGGTCTTTAGGTTATTGTTTGAGTTAATACTGGTTTTAGTCGCGAGATTTAATGAGGAAGTGATCGAGATGATCCACGAGAGGATTACAACCTTTTTAAAGGTGGTGTAGCTGATGGCTAAGGATGTCGCTTGTTATGACATGGTTGTGTATAAACCTCCCATGTTCAAGATAAGGAAGCAACATGTTCTTAACATGCAATAATAAAGGAGACGAAGAGTTCCCTCTGCACCATTTTCCCCATGGAGGCAAGGGTCTGATTTGTTATAAAACTTTTCTGTCATGCAGTGAGAGGGTGTTAGGATGTAATTACTCAGTACATTGTTGTGGTTAAGTTGGAGAGCATGTCATGGAATAAGTTTATGAACCGATTTGGGGAGGATTAGGTGTCTCTGATAAAAATCTAGCATATAATTCTAGAGTTTGGGATGGAATCCAACTTTAGATGAGAGAGTAGATGCAAGATCAAGCACCACTTGTAGCTCTGAAGTTCACGACTATTGTTGTTCACCCAAGAGGTCAAGGGAGTCACAGTTGTAGCGGAAAGTATGAAAATACGCATGAGGGTGTTTGTCATGCGCTGGTTTCAGGGTGTTTCGGATGTGTTCAACATGGTCATTATAGTCAAGACTGTAAGCATCGGTAAATGAGGATTCACCCTCACCACTATAGCGACCCCTAGCCCCAACTCTAGCTAATTTTAACAAATTTATCGTTCTAACATGTCTATAAAACAATACCAATGTTTAAATATCTACATATCTTTCTTTTTGTAATTTTATGCTATTTAGACAATTCAACTAATTTTAAGGTTAAGTAAAATTCCACATTTCACGACCAAAATTTGTCATATATATATATATATATATATATATATATATATATATATATATATATATATATATATATATATATATATATATATATATATATATATAGGCTTAGATTATTCTATTCAAAGTAATTATTGTATTATTGTATACATAAATGTGGGCCAATCAATTTTACTTATTTTAAGAAAGTGATTAATACATATTATTGAATTAAATATAATTGAAAAATATCATCTAATTTAATTACAAGGGTATATTAGTCAATTAATATACATTTAATAAAGGAAAATTGCATATTTTAAGGGATCATAGATTCTATTAATTTTAAAAATCCGATTTTACGAATTAAAATTCTTTTAATTCGGACATTCTGACGGAATATGTTTATGAGTATATTCAAAAATAAAAATATTCTTGAACCTATTTCTTGATCATGAATTTAAAAATTTCTTGTAGATTAACAAATTTTCGAACAATCAATTGAAGAATAAAAACAAAAAATACATTATTTCTTATAGAATACAGGTAACAATTGTTAAGAATTACATTTATTGTTAAATAATAAAACTAAAAAAACTTTCAAAATGGGAAAGAAAACATCAAAATCTAACAACGACACTAATACATTCTAAAAGAATAATGTTGCTTAGAATTACTTTCAATTTTGTGGTCCGTTCTTCAAGCATCAACTTCTGTGAAAACAAAACCAAATTGTAGTTTAGATTCCAACAATGCATTAGCAAATGAAAAATAAAAAATTAAATTCCTTTGGAAAAATATGTGGACTTGTGAATTGCACCAAAACCAATAACCAAGAATTGTAGAACGTGCATAAATCAGTGAGAAAATATCCATACTCCATTCCAACATAATTAGAATTCATGATTCCATTCCAACAGAATTGGAATTCGTGATTCCATTCCAAAAGAATTGGAATCGCACCAATATCATCCATTGAATCATCTACAGAAACAAATTGATTTTTATCATATAAGAAGAAGTAAATTTGATATGAAAATAGTGACAAACTACCTTCACTTTGTACTTTACATATAAGAAGAAGGTCATTGACACAACCTCTTTTACACTATACCTATTTGCAACTACAGTTACTTTAATAAGTAAAATAAGTAAAACCTAGGTAGCTGAAGTCAGTCTTTTTCTCTACTATGTTTAAGTAATCAAACCTCACATATACAATTCAATAGAAAAACAATAGCCAATGCAAATCCAAATGAATTGAATCTGACCGGGATATGTTCTACAATCACAATTCAATTATTTCAGTACTGTATGATTAAATTAAAAACTCCTCTCAAAGCAGCATAAATAGTTCATAAAAACTCAAAATTCACCCTATAAACATCCAATGAGGCTGAAAATAGACAAAATTAAAACCTATTGAAGGCGTGGAGATGAATGTTCATTTTGCTGGTGATTTTCGAGAAAAGGGGGAGGAAGAAATGGCGGATATGATGAAGAAGTGGAGGTGGACACGAGCAGGAAGGCGGTCAAGGTTTCGACTGATCGATCAAAGAAAAAAAACGAAAAGGAAAAAAAGCTTACCGATTGATTCGAGATGGATATTCATCACCTGGTCATGGGTTTTAAATGTTGACAATCGATTGTAGAAGAAGAAGAATCAGTAGATTAGAGACGATGTTGACTTTGATTTACATCTTGATAATCGACTGAATGTTCAATTTAGGATCAGACGGTGGATCAGGAACGATACTGGCTGTAATTTAGGGTTTTGAATCTTGATGCCGATTGAATGTTATAAATATATTTGTGCTTCTTGCGATTTACTAGGAATACATCTAACATCCAATTATATATCTATTTTACCATAATTAACTAATAATAAGATTACTATAATACCCTTATATTATTTATTAAATGATTTGATTTATCTAAAATCTGATTGCTGCATACAATAACACTATAATTACTTTAAATACCTGAACCTAGCTCTCTCTCTCTCTATATATATATATATATATATATATATATATATATATATATATTATGAACTTAATCATAGTTAATTCTATTGACATTGTTAAAAAATTTCAAATTCTTCAAAACTCAACCGTTCATTTTTTTATAGTACCAAAAATTAGCCTAGAGTCGACTTTAAACCTTCGTAACTTTTTTCTAAGATCTCCGAATGACTTGGATCAATTTGATAAACCTTCCTCTCATTCCTAATAACGTTTTAGGGTGTATATATATATATATATATATATATATATATATATATATATATATATATATATATATATATATATATATATATATAAACAAGCCGTTTACCCGTGCCAAGCGACGGGTGCGAATAGTTTATTTCGGTAATAATTTCAATTTAGAAACATGTTATATTTCAAGGAACACCAGTTACTTTTCGACAAATCGTTTCATTTCGTTGCTTATTGTTCATTCGCAAATGCCCCTATTTATTTTTTGTTATGATTAATCAAGAAACGGTTATTTCTTGTCTTAAAAACAATATTTAAAAAAAAAGTTAAAATTAGAATTGAAAATTAGATTCGTTAATTATACAAACAAATGAAAGTACATTTCTATTTCTTGCATTTAGTCCAATCAGGGGCTAATAGTTTGTAGAAATTAGTTTGTAGAGTCGATTAGTTTATTGAACAATGAATAGTTTCAATTCAGCGATTAATTTGTTTTAAGAAACATGTCATTAAAAATAAGACACAATGTAATCTCATGATAACGGATATTGGAAATTAAAAGTTTGGCAAAGGCAATTGGAAATTACCATGCGTCCCAACGGAGTCGGGATGGACAATTTCTAATTAAAAATAAGACACAATGTATTGACAAGTATGGCCAAGCATTAGTTTCAATTCAACGATTTGTTTTATTTTCAACGCACAATGTACTCTTCGTTTTTATGTATGTTGTATAAGTGCTTGCATATGTTGTATCCATTTTGTTGAAAATAGATTATTTAAAATTTCGGAACCATAGGGACCAAAACACCAAAAAACAGCAAACTATAGGGACAAAATTTAAAAGAGAAAGATATAAAGAAAAGAAATGAAGATACAAGGGGATACTTACGACTTATAGCCCAAATCCCTTGATTACATGCATGTATTTATTATTTTCTAATGAATCGTATTATATTTATATAGGATTGTTAATTCCAGCAAATAAAGTTTTGTTGCTAAAGTACACAAAACGTGCTCAATTATTAGTAGTAGTAAGCACCATAAATGTATTCATGTAATTTTATGTATAGTCTTTGACAAATGAATTTCCAATATTGCCGACAATATGTTTTGGCTTAAAAAAATAACAAAGTAACACCCTAAAATTCAAGCCAATTTAAAACTTTTCAAAACATTTAAAACCAATAGTTATTACAAATTTGTTTTCAAAATAGTCTAATATCAGAGTTCATCCCAGAAACATAAATAAAACATGAGGAGCTGTACGATCACGCCTTCGCCTTGCCGCGATCCCCTGATGTACCTGAAACAATAAACTGAAAACTGTAAGCCTGAGGCTTAGTGAGTTCCCCAAAATACCGATACACTGCACATAATACATATACAAATAACAGCATGTACTGGGTCCACAGCTTTACAGACTGGTTTACCCCTGGGCCCACAGTGTGAGTCTGGATTGCCTTCCGGGCCCACAGCTCACATCTGGATTGCCATCGAGCCCACAGTACGAGTCTCCTTCAGCTCGTATCTGGAATGCTCACGAGCCCACAGTACGAGTCTGGCATGCCCCACCTGGCCTTCAGCTCGTATCTGGAATGCTCCCGGGTTTGTTGGTTACCGCACAGAGCAGTGTCACCTCAACCCACCACACATAATATATCAACATATAACATAACTACTGAGCATGCAAATAATCATATAACAACACAGGTAGTCCTACAGACCTACCTAACAACTTGTTACCTCCAAAACGATGTCGAGACAGAGAAGAATCCGGATCTACAACAGCCCCTTGCTCCAAACTTCTTGAACTCCAAGATTTTTACTCCAAGGATCCCTCTTCCAAGCTAAGGAGCACACAATAATAGAGAGCAACCACGAATTAGGGTTTCTGAACTCAAGGGAGGCAGTAAGAGAGGCTAAGGGGAATAAGTGGTCCTTAAATAGGGTGCAAATCCCCGAAATTTAGGGTTTCATCTGCCAGCTCCTACTCGTCGAGTCCCTTCTTGGACTCGGCGAGTAGGTCACTAAAACACGCGGACCAACCCGCTGCTACTCGACGAGTAGGGCAACCAACTCGTCGAGTAGACCTTGAAAACAAGAAAATTCTTATAAAATCGATACCTGAGAATAGGGGCGTTACAAACAAATCCAAAGGGTTTATATCTTCCACATCAAAATACAATTTTACACAAAGACCAATCGGCATTGTAACTTTGATTCTAGACATCACCTAGCCATGCAACAACTTCCATTACCATCCTCATTATATAGTGTACATAAATGACAATGATAAGACCTACTACAAAAGAAAGAAATAATGTTTTCTTTGAGCACAACCGACAAAAGCAAGAAACATAATGTTTTCATTTGCTAGTATGACTTTAATAAAACAGCAAGAAACAAAAAACTGTCATTAAGCAGTAATAACAAATAATAATGACAACATACAAGAATATATACAAAAGGTTACAGTATAGGCTTTAAGGTTGTATCATTTGGACAAAATCACAAAATGCAATCTTCAAAAAATCAGTCAAATTCACATATTCAGAGTTCATAAATGCAAATTGAGAGATAGAGAGACCGAGATAGGGGATAATTGAAGAAATTGCAAACATACACATGTAAACAAATCATATTGAAAAACATATAAACATGTTTACCTCCATATAAATCCTCTCACATAAGTATTTTACCCCTTTGCGTCCTCTCAATATAAGAAATAACCACATGCACAATCCTAGAAAACCAAAAAAGATATGATTATCTCTAAGACAATATAGAATATAAAAATATTTTCACCTTTCTTGTCCCTCTTCTGCTAGTTTCCTACACACCAGTAATAAACATATTGAGAGGATATTTTTTTTCCTTGATTTTTAAGATCATTTGGAAATCAAACCTTTAATTTCTCTCCAGAAGTATGAACTAAGAACCAAATATTGCAGCCCATTTAGAGCAAAATCATAAACAAAAGGTTCATAAACTGGATAAGGACAGGTTCAGTCTTCTTTAGTACAGACTTGCCCAAAACTTGAATAGGGTAGCCAAAGTGGTGTAACTGAGTGACAAAAACATGCAAATATTATTATTAAACAATTTGTTAAATCAAGTAACTTGTAGGATTATTCTAGGATTTGATGAACCTACAAATATTTGTATCAATCATCATAATAATGAGTGAGTCTGTTATTACATGATTCCATTAGGTCCAAATTCCAAAACCTTAGGCCCAGATTACAAAACCTGCACAAAAATGAACAGCTATTAAAGACGGATTTCTAAAATATCGATTTTTCCCGTTTTTGCTTTGGATCTTACCTGGGAGTCCACCTTAAACAAATTTGCAAAAGAAAAAAAAGAGTAAGGTCTTCTGTCAAAAAATTAGGCATAAGATACAAAAAATACATAACTGCTTACTTTGTAACATAATTATTAAAAAGATTCCTGGAACTGATTAGCCATGTCAACATTTTATTCTAACTTCTGCTGCTTAATTTCACTTGCTTTATGAAGTTGATTAACTTGATTTCTCTCTAACTCTCAACAAACTCTGGAACCCAAAAAATTATGTCTCATTTCTAGATTGAGAATTGATATGCTTGTTGTGGCTGTTCCATGATGGTAAGATTCCTCTCACCACCCATTTCTAAACCTGAGTTAGCAAGGAATAAATTCCAGCATCCATAATTCATGAGAGATTCCTCTCATGACTCACATGATTGTTTACTTCTGATCATACTTCAGAGTGACCCTTTGACCTAATAATGAACTTCAGGTCATTTTTGGGTCTATTTTCAGCAACCAGATGGCTCATCTCCAACAACATTAGTAAGTATATCATCTACAAAGTATATAATGAAATTGATAAGCAACATTATTGAGTTGATCGGAAAAAATAATCCAGTAGGGTAAGATTGTCATTTTATTGTGTTGGCATAACGATAAAACTCTTGTGGGAATCAGGGAAAATGAGAGTGTGAGTAAGGAATAAGAAAAGCCAAGCAAGGTCCAACCACGACTGCATACTATACTGGTAAAAAAATGTCAATGCTATTGTCATTGTCTTTCAGAACATCAATTCAAAAATCATAAATTTTATTTTGTTATGCAATTTACAATGATAATCAGAAGCTAAATTCCCCATATACACATGCAATACCTTTCCCAAATCAAAAATTGTTTCTGAAAATAAAAAAAAAATCTAAAAATTGCAAAGAGTTTACCTTTAGGCTTTATCCATTGTTCAAAGGAATTGCAGGAGCTTGTTTGGAGGCTTAGAGAAAACAAAACGCACTGAAAATCAAAATACTGTGTGAAGTCTAAAATCATGTTCATAAAAAAATCAACAAAAAGAAGCACCCACCATAGCAGGTGGATCGATATCAACATAAAAAATCAAATTTGAATGCAACCTTAGAGAAATTTACACCAAGGTGTCTGTATTATAAAGACTTTATCTTGCATTGGAGCCCTAAAAAGAAAAGTATCAAACACAACCAAGAACGGACTCATTGTATTATTCACTTTGTTTTTGTGAATTTAAAATTAATGAAATAGATACCTCAATCAGATCGATTCTGTAATATATAGAAAGAAACATAAGGAAAAATAGGGCAAATTGATTACGGGTATAAAGAACAAAATGAATGAAGAAGAAGCACCAAAACTAACGTGTATCTTTCAGAACATAAACAAAATATTTACCTTTTTTGCTGGAGAGTGGCGTTTTTGTTGGAGAGTGAGTTTATCTTCAAGGGGGTGATCTAGGTTTCGTTGAGACGTTTGTAATTTGAACAATTTATGAATGGGGTCTGTGATTGATTTGTCTTTTTTCAATTCACATTCGTAGGAAGCGTTGGTGACTGCATGAAAGGTGGAGGCTGGTTCTGTGGGAAGGGGAGAGGCGACGTTTCTCTTCGTGGAAGACAGAGGGATAGAGGAAGCCGGTGAAATAGTGTGGAATTTGAGGAAGGTGAGGGAGAAGTTCAACAGGAAGACGCAAGATATAAGGGAGGATCGCCAGAATCCACATATATATTTGCCAAGATCTCGGATTCACAAAAAGACTTGATTGCCCTATTTCAAGGAACAAATTGGGAATAATTCTTCATTTTGACTGGTTTTATTCACATTAATTAGGTGGATATTTTTAAGGGATATAAGTGAGACTATTCAAAGTTTGACCTTTGAATAAATAACATTCAATGCATAAATTCATTATACAACTTGCATTTGATTTTCTACCTCTTAAAATTCAGCATTTGAGGCTAAATACTTATTAAGGTATATATATATATATATATATATATATATATATATATATATATATATATATATATATATATATAGAGAGAGAGAGAGAGAGAGAGAGAGAGGTAAGTTCAATTGAGAAAATAAAAAAGGTTGACAATGAGAGAATCATTATCAGCCACTCATTATATATATATATATATATATATATATATATATATATATATATATATATATATATATATATATATATATAGAGAGAGAGAGAGAGAGGTAAGTACAATTGAGAAAATAAAAAAGGTTGAGAATGAGAGAATCATTATCAGTCACTCATTTATTTTTGCAGCAAAAGCCTCCGTCGTACCAGCGGAAATGGGGAATGAATAGACATGTGTTTTCTAACAAAACATGTTTCCTTAAACTATGCTAATCACTACCTATATATACACAAAAACATAGTTTTTTTCGTTTTTTTTTTTAATTTTTAAGAAGCTATTTTTATCGAAAAATGATTTTAAATATACCAAAATTTATGATTTTTTATTCTCTAAAAATAGACATCCATATTGATATAGTTTTAAGATAAAATAAAAAATTTATTTTTTTATATTTTCAGCTATCGTTATTCATAAGTGAATAAAAATGCATCAGGTTTTATTACAGTACATTCGTTAGTCACTTATGAATAAAAAGTATGATTAATTTTTTTTTACAATTTAAGTATTATTCATATATGAATATAGCGTATAATAAACACAGTATATTCATATTTAAATATTAGACGATGTATTCACTTGTGAATATTAACATAATATATTCACTTGTGAATATTAGATGGTATATTCACTTATGAATATTAAATGATATTTTCATATGTGAATATTACATAGTATCTTCACTTGTGAATATTAAATGATATATTCACTTATGCATATTACACAGTATATTCACATATGAATATTACAAGGTATATTCACTTGTGAATATATTCACTTATGAATATTACAAGGTATTTTCACAAATATATATAATTTTTATATGTTATTCACATATGAATAACATACAGACTTGCATATTTGTTTTGTGTTTTTAATAATCATATACTGATTCAGGTGAGAAACATATTCATATGTGAATATAACGTGGTAATTTAGTTTATGCATTTCATCAAACAGTTGGAGTGCATACAAGTTAATTTTTTTTAAAATGTTAAAAACATGATAGTTTGGTTGGTGGGGGAGTGTTCCTCTAGAGATGTTGGTCATGTTCATTGTAGGAAGCTACAATGTGGTGGTTTTTCATCGCCGACGCCATCATCTGCTCCTACTCCAACTTCACATTCTGTTCCCATTCCACTAGTGGTTGCCATGGAAATTGTGCCCTGTAACATTGCTTATTTTCTCTTGGCGGTCGTCGGAGAAGGACAAAGATGAAGTTCGAGGTTGCCGTTGTCTGAGATGGTGACGATAACCCTAATCGGAGTTGGATCTGCAATGGTGGTGTTAAGTCGAGTGCTAAATCATATCCTCTGACGGCGGTGCCAGATCGTTGCCATCAAGTGGATTTTGTGACCCAGATTCACGGTTGCTTATGTGGTAGGATGAGAGATGTAGTGGTGATGTGTAGATTAGAGACGAAGATATTGATGGAGTACAAGACAAATTTGCCACCACTCATTAATGTATTTGGATTATTTACAAGTTTGTCACCGTGCTTTTTTTAAGCTCATTAAATGATTGGCTGAGAATGGTTCCCCTATATATATATATATATATATATATATATATATATATATATATATATATATATATATATATATATATATATATATATATATATATATATAACCTCACCACTTTAATGTTTCCATACTTGGAAAATCTTTGGATTCCAGCTTTGAGTGGAGTTGTTTCTCAAGTTTGAACACAAATACCTCTTTCATATGAATCAAATTCTTCTAATTCTTTTTGAACTATGTTCTTGGTTGTATTGACTACATGTTAATACCAACAATCACTGGTTTTTCTTGGTTTTTCTCCATTAATGCTAAAATTACATAGCCTCAAACTAGGTCAATTGAGTATAAAGTTATTAAAAATCATTACTTTGAGATTGCCGCTTTTTATGCTTCTTTCCATTCCAATGGTGTATTACATGCAACTTGAACAGTGCATGTATTTTAAACTTAGTGTTATCATTTAATATCTTCAAGAGGTTGTCATTGCTAAAGTTTCAAAACCCTTTACATAAGCACAAATCGATAAGCATTTTAAGTTTTAACCATTTACATTCCTTTTTCTTTTGATGATGAAATCTGTGATTCAAATCCATATATTTATTATCATACTTTCACTTTATTTTTATGTACAATTTCTATTTACCAAATATTCTGAGTCAACATTTTCATCTTACATTCCAACAAGCAAGCTTTTGTATTTTTAATATATTCACTTATTTCATCTTCCGTTCCAAATTTGCATTATGAATCAACTAGTAATTAACGAAATCACTTTATTTATTTTATATATCTATTTAGAACATCCTTACATTATAAATTTCACCAAAAATATTCCATTTGCAATTTCTAAACTAGTTGTTTGACTCCATAAAAAGTAAAACTTGTCCAAAACTCTAGGTATCAATTTCTATTAATTGTTCTTCAAAAAATTCATTTTATTACAAAAAAAATTCATATTTTCTTATTAATTTCTAGCATGCATCAAAGTAGTGTAAGCACTTTCATGAAATATCACTTGTCCATAACTAGATTCTATGGGTTCAAGAAATTATATTTAAGATTGGAAGTTTTAGGTTATATTCACTCTTTTATGGACAAGAGGACCCTAAAATGCTCATATCTACAAGATTAGGCTTCTGAAACGACTCAAGCTCACAAGGACCAACCAAAAGGGACTAAAATGGCCAAAAACAAGTCCAAAAGAAGATCCATAAGAGAACTTGTCAAGATAACATCTTTATACCTCAAATGACTTGCAAAAGGAGTGATGATTCTGGATCTCTAAGCTTCACACCAAGCAATAAACCTTCAATCTTCTTCTATCCCTTCAAAATGAGTAACAAAACACAAACGTTTCTTCTCAAGAGCTCGAAGACACAAAATGAAGGCAAAGGGTCGAAATTTAGGGTTTTAGGACAATGGAGGTTGATAAAGAGGCCAGCCCCAGGGACTTAAGGAGCTTATATAGGGTGCAACACCCTAAAACTAGGGTTTCATTAAACCCCTCGTACGCCCTGCATAACCCTCGTACGACCAACATACGAGGCTCGAACCTGCGATCAACTCCTGCCTTATTACGCTAAGTGTAACATGTGGTACGCCCTGCGTACTAGTTTCTCATCTAGTATGCTAAGCGTACCCTATGGTACGCCTCGCGTAATAACCCCAAGGACCATAATGCAATATTTTAAACATGAAGGGCTAAAAAGGAAACATACCCAATTCAAGTGTTACAATTCTCCCCCACTTGAATAAGACTTCGTCCTCGAAGTCCGCTGCTCCAAAAAATTCCGGATAGTGCTCCTTCATCTCTTCCTCTGGCTCCCAAGTCCACTTTGAACCTTGTTCCTCAAGGTTTTCGTCTTCCGGTCAAGAATTTCCACCGGTCTCTCGATATAATTCAGGCGGTCATCCACCTGAATATCCTCCAATGGTATCATTACCGACTCATCCACTAAAGACTTCCGCAACTAGGAGACATGGAACATATTATGAATTTGACTGAGCTCATCTGGAAGATCCAAGCGATATGCCACCCGACCCACCCGAGCTAAAACCCTGGAAGGAGTAATATACCTGGGGCCCAACTTGCCCTTCTTCCGGAAACAGATGACACCTTTCCATGGTGACACCTTCAGGAGAACCATATCCTTTACCTAGAACTCTAAATATGACCGACGCCTGTCGACATAACTCTTCTGTCGACTCTGAGCTGTCTGGAGCCTGCTCCGAACCTACTAAATCAACTCAATAGTTTTGAGTACCACCTCGGTACTCCCCATAACCCGCTGACCGACCTCGCCCCAACAAATCAGGGTCCTGCATTTCCTCCTGTAGAGCATCTCAAAAGGAGATCGATCAATGCTGGTGTGATAGTTGTTGTCATATGAAAATTCCACTAAAGGAAGATAGATATCCCAACTCCCACTAAAATCCAAAACAAACGCCCACATCATATCCTCTAGGGTCTGAATAGTCCGCTCGCTCTGACCATCGGTCTGCGGATGGAATGTTGTGCTGAAATGGATACGTGTGCCCAACTCTTCATGGAACCTCTTCCAAAACCTGGAAGTATACTAGACATATCTGTTAGAAACCACCGAAACCGGTACTCCATGACGTGCCACAACCTCTCTGATATAAAGCTTAGCCAAATTTTCTACATAAATATTCTCTTGAATTGGAATGAAATGCGCGCTCTTGGTCAACTGATCCATGATGACCCACATCGAATCCACTCCACGCGTAGTCCGGGGTAACTTTGTGACGAAATCTATAGTAATATCTTCCCATTTCCATATGGGAATCTCTAACGGCTGCATCTTGCCGTGAGGCCGATGGTGCTCGGCCTTGACTTTCCTGTAAGTCAAGCACCGCTCCACATACCAAGCCACATCCCGCTTCATGTAGGGCCATAGGTCCACCAATAATCATGGCGAAGATCCCTATACATCTCGTCGCTATGGGATGAATGGAGAACCTAGACTTGTGCGCCTCCTCCATCAGAACCTGACACACACCGCCCCAATAAGGAACCCAAACCCGCCGATGCAGAGTCAACAACCCACGACTATCGTAATTGAGGGAAGCCACCCGACCCACAATAGGCTCACTCTTCCGGTACTTTTCCTTCATAGCCTCGAACTAAGCCTTGTTGGATTAGGTGTCTAAGCCCATAACAATTTTGGTATGTACTTGACCCGATTGTGAGCATGGTCCTTTTGGGTTGCCTTCACCATAGCAACTGAAAGGATGAATTAAGGAGAAAGAGGATTAATTGTGATTTATTAATATATTATATGAATAATGTATTAAAAGAGAAATCATATTGTTTAATTAATATTAGTCAGGAATTAATTTAGAATTAATTTTGTGGCTAAAAGAGATTAATTAAATAAAGGGGACTGATATTGTAATTATAAGATAATTGCATAAATGGGCTAATGGACTCCATAGAAGTTGGAGTGGACGAAATCTATGGGGAAACCCATAGGAATTCGTCCAAGGCTTCTAAGGAGGGAGTCCATGGGCTGCTTAGGGCCTAAGCAGTGAGATTAGGGTTTCCTAGTTCAAAACCCTAATAGCCTCACTATATAAGGAACCCCTAAGGCCCCAAAAACGTGTGGAAGTAATTCCTAAGGGTTCTTAGACGTTTTTGGTGCTCCTCCTCCTTTTCTTAAGTCATCTTGTTGCTCATGGTGTTTGTGACTCCATTAGAGGTGCAACATTTGAGGCACTAAGCTTTCAAGAGTCAAGATCAAGAGGAATTGAGATTGTTATTGCTACATAACAATCAAGGTAAGATCTAAACCCTAATTCATATGTTGATTTGATTATTGTATGCTAGATCTAGGGTTTATGAGCTTTGGATGATTATTGCATGTTCATTAGACAAACTAGATCCATAACTTTAGGGTTTGCATGTACACCATAGGATTGATGTTTTGCTCAAAACCCATCAAGCCTCACGAATCTGCTCCAACAACGGTGTAATCACGGACATTCTCAAACATATGTCTCTAATCGGAGCCGTGGCCGCCTTGCGGCTGAGAGCATCAGCCACCACATTGGCCTTCCCTGGGTGATAAAGGATCTCACAATCATAATCCTTCACCACATCCAACCACCGACACTGCCTTATATTCAGATTTGGCTAATCCATCAGATACCTCAGGCTCTTGTGATCCATGTAAATGGTGCAATGGACCCCATATTGGTAATGTTGTCAAATCTTGATGGCGAAAACCACAGCCCCCAACTCCAAATCATGCTTCGAATAATTCGCCTCATGTGGCTTCAGCTGCCTCGAACCGTAAGTGATCACACAACCCCTATGCATCAACACTGCCCCCAACCCTATGATCGACGCATCACAATGAACCATAAAATCCTCGACATCCTCCGACAGGGTCATAATCGGTGCCTCGAACAACCGCTGTCTCAAGGTCTCAAAAGCTGCCTGCTGCTCAGGCCCCCAGCGAAATGTAACCGTCTTCTTTATCAACCAAGTCAAAGGAAAAACTATCTTGGAGAAATCCTGGATGAATCTCTGATAATAACCCGCCAAACCAAAGAAACTCCGAGTCGCGGATGGAGACCTCAGAACCTCCCACTGCATCACGACCTCGACCTTGATAGGATCGACCAGAATACCCTTCTGGTTAACAAGGTGCCCTAAAAACTGCACCTGGCGCAACCAGAACTCACACTTGGAGAACTTTGCAAAAAGTCTATCCATCCTCAATGTCTCCAACACTTCCCTCAAGTGCTCCTCATGTTGCTCCTGAGTCTTCGAATATACCAAGATATCATTGATAAACACAATCACAGACCGGTCCAACATCGACCTACACACACGGTTCATGAGGTCCATGAACGCGGCTGGAGCATTGGTGAGCCCAAAAGGCATCACCACGAACACGTAATGACCATAAAGTGTCCGGAAGGCTGTCTTATGCACATCTTCATCTCTAACCCTCATCTGGTGATAACCCGATCGCAAATCAATCTTGGAGAACCAAGATGCACCCTGAAGCTTGTCAAAAAGATCATCAATCCTTGGGAGTGGGTAACGGTTCTTCACCGTTACCTTATTCAGCTACCAATAGTCAATGCACATGCGATGAGACCCATCCTTCTTCTTCGCAAATAAGATCGGTGCTCCCCAAGGAGAACTGCTTGGTCGAATGAATCCCTTGTCTAATAACACCTGCAGTTATATAGACAACTCCTGCATCTCGGGAGGAGCCAACCGATACGGTGCTTTGGTTATCGGAGCAGTACTAGGAACCAAATCAATCATGAACTCAACCTACCTCTCCAGAGGCACCCCAGACAAATCCTTCGGAAACACATCCGGGTAATCCCGTACAATAGGCACATCATCCGCGGTCGCCTTACCCTTATCCCGGGTATCCACCACATAGGCGACAAATCCATAACAACCCTTCTGAATATAGCGTCTGACCCTCACTGCTGAACACAAAATCGGCCCACGTTGAGATCTCTCCCCATGAACCACTAACTCTCCCCCACGTTGAGATCTCTCCCCGCGAACCCGAACTAACTGCATCTCACAATCGATCACCACCCCATTAGGGCTCAACCAGTCCATACCCACAATAATCTTGTTCCCACGTAAAGAAATGGGAACCAAACCGAACAGATACTTCTCGTTGAATAACTGAAGATTACAACCCCCGTGAACCCTCACAACCCGAACAGACCTATCATCTGTGATATCGATATCTAGAGGACAACCCAGCTATCCCGGAGCTCCGAAAAACCTTTTGCTAAGCGCAAGCAATACAAAGGATCGGGTAGCCCCCGATTCAAACAATACCAAAGTAGAAATACCATTCACTAGGAACAATCCTATAATAATACACATAAATATAACCAGACAATACAATATAAATAAAGAGATAAGGTGAAGATACATACCTGTCACCACGTCGGGAGCTACACAAGCCTCCTCGACTGTCAGCTAAAAATCCTTACTCTTCACCGTAGGTGCATCTGCCCGGACCTGGCGGCCGTCCGTAAGAGTTGCAGGAGCGGGTGCTGACACCGGTCCTGCTGCAGCCAAACTCGGACAATGAGCCTTCTTGTGGCCTTTCTGATTGTATTGAAAGCAAATCATATCAGATACCGGGGTGGTGGTGGTAGTAACAGTGCAATCCCTGCTAGTATGACCTGTCCGGCAACACTTTAAGAAACCCGAACAACCGACCCTACACACTTCCTCGTGCACCTTGCCACACTTGCCACAACGGCTCCGACCCTGATGGCCTCTTGACCTAGAATAAGATACCTTGGGCCTCTTGCCCGAACCCTCAGCACTCGTAACATAATTTGGCTTCCTGTTCTTCTCCATCTCCAGATCGATCTCCCTCTCCCTAGCCCTCTCTATCATATCCTCTAACGTCTTGCAGTTGGATCGGCTCACAAACTGCCCAATATCACTCCTCAACATCTCATGATACCTACCCTTCTTCATCTCCTCATCTGCTACATATTGCGGAATCCAAAGTGCCCTCTCCCGAAACATCACGGTGATCTCAGCCACCGTCTCAGTAGTCTGGCGGAGATCCTGAAAATCTTGCGCCAACTGTTGCACCTCAATCACTGGTGCAAACTCAACCTTGAACCTGGTCACAAAATCATCCCGAGTCATCAAATCAATAGCCTCATCACCAACTGCGCGCCCGACTGCCTCCCACCAATACCGTGCCCTGTCCTTCAGAAGACAGGAGGCAAGTCTGACCTTTGCCCCCTCGGGGCATGTGACAACCGTCAAAATTCGAGTCGGTTCTAGATTTGACTAGACTTAGTTGCACATATAGGCACTACACATACTAGACTTAGTAACTAGAAGCTAAGTTATAACCTACTAGAAACTTGGAAACAATTAGAATCAATGGATAGTGTACTTAGATTTCACATTGATATGTGAATTCTACATCTACTGAGCTGTAGTGACTATCCATATTTGGGTCACTCTTTGACTCGAACAACATTTCATGAATCATATACACACATCATGCACTTGACCTAGAAGTAGAAGTTAGGTCAAAGTCTCATAGAAACTTAAGTCAAAGTTGAAGAGTAGGACTAGTATACTTGATTCCTCAATTTCGCTTGAATCTCGAAACCACTACATAGAATGCCAATAAACCGATAAAATAAGTTACAAACATTATTTATAACTATAAAAGAGTTATAATACCATAAAATAATTTGAAGTCTCAAAGATACAATTCACTTTGATATCCAAAGATTTATTAAACTCCAAAAACCCTAAAAACCCTAAAACCTAAATTTCATAAAGTTTAACATCAAGAATTATATAAATTTTTTTATGAAACTTATAAAATTATCTTAAAATAATCAAGTTGGGAAATATAATCAAGGAAATTATAGTTTAATGTACCAACATTTATCCTTATTTTATAAGTGGAAAATCAAGAATTTTATAAAACAATGTAAAGCTTAAGCATATTTTATAAAAACTTTAGAAATTTATAAAAATTGGGGGAAATGATTTGAATGGGATTTATGAGAGAGAAATCCTCTCTCCTCCTCCCAAAAATCGGACTCCCTCACTTCATTTTCTCAAGTCATTAATCAATTTCACTCACCCACTCCATCTCTTTCTCTCTCACACTCCCTCACTTCATTTTCTCTCTATTCTCTCTTCCTCTCTCCCTCAACCACGAAATTCTCCAGAAAATGGGTCATAGAACACACCATGAACTCTAAATCTTAATCATCTTGAGGTGTTCTTAAAGGTAAACCCGAAAATCATTCATTTTCCTTCTCTTTTCCTTCAAGTTTTACTTGTTTTTCATGGATTTTCTCCATCTTCTACTCCATTCTAATGAAAGATCATGAACACATAAACATACACACACACAAACTCACGGTTTTGATGATGATGGTGGTAGGATTTCACCCAAAAACAGCATGCATGTTGTTAATGGTGAAATCCAAGGACCAAAACCTAAGTCAAAATCAACATAATGCACTTTTCTACAAGTTTTGGGTAAAAATCACCACATGCACCCTAAGTTTTCTATCAAAAACGATTTTTGAACATTTCAAAATCATGAATGGTCTTCAAAACAACATGCATGTGATGATCTTCAAGCTTAGATGCTTGATGATCAAAGTTTGTTGTTAAAAGCTTTCAAATATGTTAATGAATGATTTATTTCCAAATAAATATCTAAAACTCCTTTTCTGACCAAATCCGATTTTCCCAGATTCCCACCAACAAAATACGATGTTCTACAAATTTGCAGAAAATAATTCACTTTTCTCGAATTATTATAATTATTTCAATAATATATGGCAATAAATCATATAAATTACTTTATGAGGTCTATAAATCCTAGGTAAATTCGTGGATGACTCCTATGCTAAATAAAGACTTCTCATTAAGTTTCATCGATTATTGTTACTGTTTAGCGTGGTTTTGAATTTTCTTTTTGTTTAGCCCCAATAAATCATAAAACCACTTTAGACAATTTGAAAAGGCTATCTAACAATTTTCGCAACTTCTACCAGAGGTTTAAGACTCAGAAAAATATTTTCAAAATTTTTCATAATGCATTCCTATTTTTCCTTGATTTTGTTTGTATAATGGACTAAAAACAGGAAAAATAGTTCTACTCATCCAAAATTCATGAACATTTACCAGAACACCTTGTAGTACATTAGGATCCTACATAAAATTTTTGATGATTTTTCTCTTCTGTATACTATTTTTCTCCTATTTTCTAAGATTAAATACACTTAAATACACAAAATCAGATTCCAGTAGATAAAAACCACCTTTGAGATTTTTCCCAGATTATTTACACTGTAAATGAACTTTACAAAAATTTTGGTAATTTACTTTAACTGTTTAATAATTATTCTCCAATTAATGATTATTTAAGAGGATAAAACAAAGAAAAATAGAAAGACTATTTGAAAAATATCTTTTATATTTTTCACAGCTTCTATATGTATAATAATAGTGTTACAAAAAGTTTGGGCAATTTTGGAAACTGTTTTCTATTTATTTCAATTTTTATTCGAATAAATGCTCAAAAATCATAAATTTGGGTTAAATAGTTTGGAAATCCATTTTTATATTTTTCCCAAATTACGTATGGTAATAACACTTGTAAAAAAAGTTTGGTGAATTTTTGAAACTGTTATCTATTTATTTCTATTTTTATAGAATAAATACACAAATATTAGAAAAATTGTGTTAAACTTTTTGAAAACACATATTAATATTTTTCCTAGATTATGTACACTGTAAAATAGTTACACAAAAATTATAAGAATGTTTCATGATAATTTACTTTTTTTCCATGATTTTATGATTATTCATGGAATTAAATGGTGAAAAATAGTTAGACAAATCAAAAATTCAAGAAAATTTATCTTAAGGTCTTTGACTTCAATTAAAACTGAAATGCAAAGTTTGGGAAAGTTTAGAACTAAATTGATTTAGTTTTGAATATTTAATCATTGGAACACCTCTAAAATGTTAAATATTAACATTTCAATAATGGAAATTTTCCACTTAAATTGTTATATAAAAATTGATTCCTTGAAACTTAATTTCCACAGAAAAATGTTTGTAACTTATCAATATTAAATTTTGACACAATATTGGCATAATTCTATTGTGGTAGTATGTATACTAGTGTTAGATTTCGATTAGAGACTCATTAGTGTGTAACATCGTTGTAGGAAAACGATAGTGGTACGAGTGGAGCGTAGTTCAAGGCACCATTTGCATCATCTCAATGCATTGTGAGTATTCACACACTCCCCTATTTTCAGTTTTTATGTTTTGGGGTGGAAAAGCATGTCCCGAAAAACTATTATTTGTTCGTTGTATTTAAATTGATTTGTATCAAACATGATTGCTATTTTATTGCTATATCTCTCTATTATGTCTATGCAACACGGAACATGAGAACTTATCGTCTTAAGGCCCTTCCCTTACACTTTTCTCTAACCATTAACTCTTTGAGCCAATGGTCATTGTGGATAGCGCTATTAGGAATTGACAACTCCTCACTCGTCCGATTGCTAGAGTGCATGATACCATATAATCTATGGAACGATAAACATAGATCTTGATAGGGCTTCAGTCATAGGCTTGGTTGAGAACTCATTGTTTGCTCATACACATACAAACTTGTTACTTATTATAGCAACACACTTGTTTATTAATTATAGTAATGAACTTTGTCTCTCATTACAACAACGAACTTTTATTACTGAAAACTTATATACATGTTTTAGCAATCAAATTGTTTGCTCCTTGTAGCAACGAAATTGATTGCTCATTTTAGCAATGAAACTTGTTTACTCGTTTGAGTAACGAACTTTATCTTCCATGAGAATATGAATGTTGCATCTTATTTGGGCAACATACTTTATCTCTCATGATGACAAAGAACTTTGTTTTTTTTACAAACTTATTTACTCATTTTAACAATATACTTTTATTATTGGAAACTTTTATCAAAACTTTGATTTCAATTCATGGAACCAATATTATTTTGTTTATCTGTGAGTACTCACCAACTATTTTTATAGTTGGCGATCGTTTTACATGCTTTTTTAGGGATCATCGAGTAAGTGGCACTTAGGGACACTTCACTTTTAGGAGCATTCGCATGTGTTGTATTTCAATTTACATTGTAATTTCTTTTAAAAGCTGTTCAAACTCATTGTAAATTTGTAATGATTTTTAATACTATGGTTGGTGTTGTCTTTTAACTTTTGCTATGAAACCCTTTATACTGCCACGCCTCGTGTTTCCGCTTTAGCGGGGTGTGACAGGGCAACTGCTGGTGCAAAAGGCGTGAGCAACATGTAACATACACGTTCAGTTATCGTGTTTTGTTACTTTAAAAATAAATAATATTATGAAATAGTATATGAAATTGAGCGTTGAGTTGTAACAGATAGTTTTTACTAGAATTGAAGTAAAACTATGTTTAGAATCACTCGAAAAATATTGGAAGTCTTATGAGCTTCCAATCAAAAGTCAAATATTGAAATTTAACGAAAATATAAAATTTGAAATAAGTAAAAATTTTACTATTGAAAGTTGTAAAGAATCTCGTTAGAAACATTTAGGCGAAAACCTCATCGAAATCCGAGTTATAACGAAGAAGTTATGACTATTTGAAGTTTCGCGACAGAACCGACACAATGCCTTATGACGTAAAAATTAAGTTTTCGATAAACTACTTTTTAGCTTTAGTAATCTAAACGAAAGTCGTAGTATTCGTTAAACCGAGAATTTCCATAAAAAGAACGTCCAAATCTGACTTCGTATGAGGAAGTTATGATTTTTCTAACTTTCGGAATAGCAGTAGACAGCTAAAAACTCGAAATAAAGATCGAGTGATTTTTAGCCGACACAACCTAAACGAGAATTGAAGGTCTCATCAATAGTAGTACAATGGTAAAAAGACAGACGAAAACGGACGTCAGATGAAGAAGTTATGAAATTTTAACAGACTTTTCCTGCCTCGGCCCGTTAAAAATATAATATTAATATAATATTAAAAATAAATTCAAAATTAGCCGACGGAGTCTAAATGAAAGATGTAGAGCATAATCTCACCTACGCGTGGATATAAAGAACGTCAAAAACGGAGCTCGTATGCGAAAGATATGGATTTTTGAAGTTCGGAGCACAAACTTCGAGAATTTGACTGCATTCACGACGTGAACTCAATGAACGACGCGTTTCGAGCCTAGAAGACACACGACAAGCCTAGGGGATGACCGGGATCAAACCTCACGATGTGAACAAGCATGGTTCACGTCGTGAATCTCAAAATTTCACCTTATAAATAGAAAACGAAGCCTTCGGGATTTGTTGGCTAATTCTGATATCTCTCACTCTCTAAACCTTCTTTAGCCCACTTTTAACCCCCCGAAGCCCCGGTATCATCCCCGACACCCGAAGCAAGTCCCGACGCCTCGAAGTTCCCGAGAAAATCATATTTTCAAGTCGAAACTCTGCCCGCGTAAAGCCAGATTTCAACTAAAATCCCCGGTTTCGTCACAGAAAGTCATTTTTTAGAGGCAAAGTGCTGCCCAAATTCATCCCCGGTTATTTCACGGTGAGTTCAATATGTAGGAACAATTGTATGTTATGTGTTATATGTTCAATGTGCTTTCCCGTGTTATTATGATAATAAGTTATACCTTAGACCACGAAGTGTATGACATAAGCATCACTTGGGTACAGGTATGTAGCCTCTGGCCGTATAGAGCATGTCTCGTAAGAGAATGACTTCTACCATTATGGCATTGGCAGAAGGCTAGACAGGGCTGAAAGCCTACAATTTGCTAGCCAAAATGTTTATTCATAAATTGGTTATTTTTCCATGGCATATGGGCAAAAGTCTTATTGATGTATATCAAGTATTGAAATTGTTATGTCTCATTGATTGTATATCTTTGAATCAGATTATTCGTTGATATGGAAAGCATGTCATATGATACTCATCTGCCATTGTTGTTCTTTGTATCTCTTTGCTTCTGTCATATTGATATGTATATGGCATAGCGTTATATTGTATCTATTATTGAACTCACTAAGCATCACCGCTTACCCCTCTTAGTGTTTAACAATTGCAGTAAATGAGAATCCAGTATCGTCATATACTGTTGGAAGATTTAGAATAGTTTATACTATTACTTTTTTTTACTTGGGTTTATGTATGTATATGAATAATAGATTCCTGGGTAGTTATGTAATAAATATAACACTTTGTAATATACTAAAAACTTAGTCGGTTTGTATCCAATCTTTTGTAATCAAATTATCAATGTAAAATATTATTTTTGAATATGCATGTAGCATGTTTTGGAGTGACAATGTCTTTAGTACGAAAGTAAGGGTTCTTTTACAACATCCGCTAAATACCTCCTGCTCGCTATCAGGTCCTTCGCCCTGTGATAGTCCAGAGCTCCACTTGCTCGGAACTCCCTGAAGGTCAAAGAACGCGCTCCCACCAATTCTACCATATCAGAACGAAACGAGCTTAACTACTCATCCATAATATCTAGAATGCCCTCCTTGACCATAGAAAAGATCACAAGAGTCTGCTCAAGAATGCAACGCGTAATCTCATAGGAGATGAACTCCCTAGTCTGATCATCTAGCTGCCCGGCTCCAGAAGCTGAGCCCAAGCCCTCTCCATCACCAGAACTGCCAACGAGTCTTCCCCGCAGAGTCACCATACTGAAAATAAGCCTTATAAATCATTAGAATAAGAATCAGAATATATCGAGGGATCACAAACTCTTCAAGCTTCCTGGTTTCATCATAACTCTCCTTGAATCTAGTACGGATCCTCTGCTTCCAGTAGTACGGGGCCATAATACCTTCCACATCTATCCATACTTTCCTCAAAGATTTCCTTCAATCCGCTAAGTCACCCTATATCCATAGAATTAACGCTCATCCAAATAAGGCCCCCAACACAAAATCCCATCCTAGGTTTTCCTAGGGCAACTCCACACCACTCTCCGCCATCAGCTACAGATTGAACTGTGACATCCCCTAATTTCTCGGCCAGAAAAGACCGATTTAATTTATGCTTTTTAAAATAAAATCAGAGAAATCTTTTCAAAAGATGTTGCGGAAAAGGTCCCCAAAATAAAACATGATAAAAGTTTATCAAAACCCTTCTTTAAGAAGGTATATATTTTCCATATATATCAAAACCTCGGGATGTCATGTTCCGATACAGATCAAAAGCATAAACAAGACATTATAAGCCTTTCAACAGTTATTTACAACTATTGGCCTATAATCCAAAAATCTCTCCTCATCCTCCGACTATGCTCGGGGTCCACTACCTGTAATCATAAAAAGCTGAGTGGATCAGGCTTGGGAGCCTGGTGAGCATATAGGGTTTTCAACCCACAATAATAATAACTTATTAAGTTCACCAATTAACAATAACCCTGATTACCCATTCCCATTGTCCTCACTTTACGTCCCTAAACACCTAACACAATGGACTTAGCCTAAGGAATATCATCGGGTTGGACACTACTGCTAAGGGGACTCCTCAGCCATACATGTCCTAAAGGCAACCATGAGGGGGATTGGAGTACACCGATGAACATTTAGTTCATCAACACCTACAAGTTGCGAACTTGCTAGTGTACCACTGGACTGTCTAGAAAGGTCCGTGATCGTCATCTATACTCTGCTAGACGACTACAACACCACCAACAACAACACCGACACCAATGCCTCTCATCATTTTAACACCCACCGACTATTTTGTCTACCCATGTTCTACCCAACATATGTGTAGATAAAATACTTATACAGTTTAAAACTTGTATAAAACATCAATTCAACAGTCACCACAAATAAACAATTAACATATTTACACATAACACGTATTTTAAGGTAAATACTTCATATCTATGTGTAAATTGAAAGTAACTACACACTCACATGATTTGATGATAATCGGGCAGCAATTCGTTTCCTAAAACGTTCGTTTCTAATAAAACCGGGAGTTTTATTGAGAAACCGGGCTCTACAAAGGTCGGGCTTCGAAACCGAAAAGATAAATTTTCCGGGCTTCACAGGCACTTCGTGGCGTATTCCGGGGCTTATAATCGATACCGGGGCTTTGGGGGATGTTAAGATGAAGAAAATATGAAGAAAGGGGTGAAAGATGGTGATTTTCTAAATGTATCCGAGAAGGCTCGCAACCTTCTATTTATAGGGGCCGAAGCTTCTGATCCGACGGCTGAGAAGCCTCCAGGTGGCGAAGATCCGAAGCTCGCAGGGGAAGGCTCGCACATGGGCTGCGCGTGCGAGGGGGCTGCTGGCAGTTCCTGATTGGACCGAAGTCTGAATCCGAGGAGGGGGTGTCCGTGGCTTCATGCAAGGGCTCGGTCACGTGAAGGAGGGTACGTGTCGCCTTCTCAGTGGACCACTACAGATCAGGCTAGGAGCTCGGATGACTCAGCTGCTCGGACACGTGGCTCGTATGACTCACCAATTTTGGACACGTGGCACGTTCTAAGCGAGGGTGACGTGGCCGAAGCCACCTATGCGAATTTTCTCGGTTTTTGTGCAAAAACTTCTAAAATCCATAACTTTCGCATACGAGCTCTGTTTTTGACGTTCTTTATATGCACGCGTAGGTAAAATTACGCTCTATAACTTTCGTTTAGACTTCGTCGGCTAATTTTGACTTTAATTTTTAAATTATTATTTTTAACAGACCGGGACAGGAAATCCGTTAAAAATTCATAACTTCTTCATCCGACGTCTGTTTTCGTCAGACTTTTTACCGTTGTGCTACTATTTACGAGACCTTCAATTCTTGTTTAGGTCGTGTCAGCTAAAAATCACTCGATCTAAAATTCGAGTTTTTAGCTGTCTACTGCTAAGCTGAAACTTCGAAAAATCATAACTTCCTCATATGAAGTCAGATTTGGGCGTTCTTTTTATACCTACTCTCGGTTTAACGAACACTACAAGTTTCATTTAGATCACTAAGGCTAAAAAGTAGTTTATCAAAAACTCACTTTTTACGACATTCAGCACCGAGCCGGTTTTGTCGTGAAACTTCGACAAGTCATAACTTCTTCGTTACAACTCGGATTTCGGCATTCTTTATATATCCGTAATCCTTTTCACGACCACTACAACTTTCTTAATAGATATCGGCTTTATCTAAAATTTATTTTCGACGCTCTTTTTTATTCTTAATTAATTAACTCCTAGTAATTAAGCATAAAACACATAAAACACATAGAATTCACATAATTCCTTTTCATTTCTTCAAAATGAGTTACAAAGGTTAACCTAGACTATCACCTTAATATTAATGCCTAGGCTAGAAACACGAGTGTTACACGAACTCCCGCTAACTTCCTCTAACTAGCTCATGAAAACAATTACATATCACTAAAACAAGATAATTCTTCGAATGAAATGTCTCACACTACAACGGTTGGACTTAGACAAGAGCTGCGCAATAGAGTTAAAACCTAACCTTCTAAAATTATTTAGTTCCCATAGTATGTAACTTAGCATATTCGCTTACTAGTTAGCTGAAGCTAGTGAGAACTCCTAAAAGCACAAAGCAATCATCATTCAAACATCAAGTAATTAGAACCAAGCATCACCTAATCAGGCCATCCTATCATTGACTGATCAGTACTAGCATGCAAGTCTACAAGCTCATACAATAGGCATACAAAGGCATCTCTCCTAGCATTCTATCATGCAAAAACTGAGCAGATCCTTAGCCCTACTAGCATGCGATTCACAGATCAAATAATATCAAATAACATGTATGGGTATTTTGGGAAAAATTACTTGAACTCAGTCGATTATGCACCACACTCTTTCTTGTATTAGAAAACTCTTTTCTTAAAAATACATTTAAAAAACTTTACCAAATCCTCAGTTTAAGTTCATACACACCCGAGAGTATGTGTGAATCCCTCAAACCAAGGCTCTGATACCAAGTTGTAACATCCCAAAAATAAGACCATAAAATTTTTTCATTTTTAGATTAATAAAACAACAAACCATATCATTGTCATAAAACCAATGTTATCAAAATGTATCAATACATCATCAATATCAGAGTAAATCACAAAATGCGGAATCAAGTGGTGTGTGCTCTGCAATCATCCCGAGCTCTTCCCTTCGGAACCAGAAGTACCTGAAACATAAACTGAAAATCGTAAGCACCAAGCTTAATGAGTTCCACAAAAACCACATACCATACACATATAAATAAACACATAATGGGCCCCGCCCAACATCGAGCCCCGCTCGGTATACATATCGGGCCCTGCCCGACATACATATATACATATAACATATAAACACATACACATGCAATAATCACAAAGATACATAGCATACAAAATGGTCATCGGGCCCTCCCGGTAGGCATACGAGTACATAACTCATGCAAGATTCACGCATACATCTAACATCCTAACATAACAAAATCATGGGCCAGCATTGGTGCCTTCGACCCGCTAAACATGGTGAGGAAACTCACCTCACAATGCTGAATCTCACAGATAAGTCTCTGGCTGCTAGCCCGCTAAACTGCAGTTCCTTTATAGGTTCAAATTGTTCCTTCTTTGATTCCAGTTTTTCATAAAAAGAATGGTTTCAATCTCTGCAATTTCTTTTCTATACCAATTAAATTAAAAATCTATTATCTGGGAAATCACATTTCATCAACGTTGTTTTCAATTTCTTTTTCCAAAACACCTTTAAAACTCACTCTACAAAAACTAGCTCCATACCCATTGAGTGAAAGTCATTGAAGTAACATCATACGTCTTTGGATCCTTTCATGGAGATATATTACCGAAGAAGAAGCATCTGCAGAGGTCTAGAACAAGAAAACATCGTTAAAACTTAAAATATGACATTCATTTACAATTAATCAGAGAAAAACTGAGTCTCAAATTCCATTAATGAAAAGAAGATAAATAATGAAAATACATCACATACATTTTCAAGCATGGAACCGACATATCTATAATTATGAGAAGGAGATGCATCACCAACCTTATATAAAGAGGGAAGATTAAATGAAAATTTTGAACGAAATTTGGACGGATCTCACGAGAAATGAAAAATTTCGAATGAAATTTTTAAAGGAATGATTAATGGTGCAGTTCAATACTTTTTAGTGCGGATTTTTTTGGTGCGGTTCATTGTTTTTTAGTGTAAATTGTTTTTTGGTGTGGTTTCCACATGATTTTTTCTTGCGGTTTTGGGAAACTGCATCAACAAATGCTTTAATGGTACGATTTGAAGAAACCGCACTAACAAATGCTTTTAATGGTGCAGTTTCTTGGTTTATTGATGCGAACAAAGTATTTAGGTGTTTTAATGATGTAGTTTGGGCTGCCACAACACCAAAAAAAAAATCTCATCGGACTATTAAATACGTTTTATACTAGTGATCAGATGTTTGTAATTAACTTTATTTAAGACATTAAAAAAATGATATACATATACTTATGTCATGAGTTTTTACAAAAGATAAAAGCATTTTATTACATTAATGTTTCCCATAATTTTTTTTATTAAAGACAAACATTATTTCTATGACAAATTTCCTGTTTTTCATAAAATCAATGTATGTCATTGTTTGTCTGGCATTCATGGTCACTTTTAAGAGTGGGATCGATGGGAAATTTAACCGCAAGTTGTCAAGTTGTCATAGAGTGCTCTTTCTTAAAGGGCGATGACGACTTGTTAGGATACCTTCTTTTTTAATCCATTTTAAGTGTTTTGTATAGTAGGAACAACATCATTTTATGTTGGGTTTGTGAAAAATATGTCGCTAGATTGAGACGCATGTGGTTCGCTATATAAAAACATACCATCCATTCCGAACACAATAAGATCAAAACCTCCCTCTTAAAGGGATTTTCAAGCAAAGCACTCCTTTTTATGATTTTGATGCAAGAAAGGTATGCATGTTTAATTGGTTTGTTCTTTTAAACAGTTTGATATTAAGCCTATTAATGTTCTCCCACACGATAGATAAAATTCGTTAGACGATAAGATACTTTAATATAGTTGGTCTTTATTTAAATTGAGGCTATATATATATTATTCAGATTGATTGTGGATGTAATTTCATATAAATTTTCGAAGAAAAATTGATGTTAAGATGAATTTTTATATAACATTACATGTTTAAATAATTTTTTATGATATATTAGTCCTCTAGGTTCATTTTATAAGATTTTTTTGATGAAATATTATTGTTTAGGTTGTTTAGATGAAATATTAGTTTAGGTTGTTTGTCGATGATTTATTAGCTTATTAGTTGTTTAGGTTGCTAAGATTTCGGGTAAACAATTATTTTAAGAACAACTTACACACGCATACACCATCAACCTTTGGTTGAAGGACACATATGTTAAAGCTACAACACCTAGATGCATTAGTACAACACTTAAATGCATGTGCATGAGTTACTTAGTTAATTTTATGTTTATTTTTTTATTTTCAGCTTTTAGTGGGTAGGTACTTTATTGGTAGAAGTTACCTTGTAGTTGTCAGTTTCTTTTCTTGTGTAAGCCTCATAAAGCATGCTCTGTTCAGTTGTTTTCACGTTAATGCAGAAGTAGTTTTTCCTTCTTCTTGTTTGTGCTTTCCTGTGTAATCTTATTGTGTGTAAAAGTGTGTGTTCTTTTAGCCTTCAAGTTTAACAAACTGGTATCAGAGCCTGGTTCAATGGCTGACCTTCAAACTGCTGGTGGAGTGAAGAAACTTAACAACCAGAATTACAACACGTGGTCTACCTGCATCATGTCATACGTGCAAGGGCAAGATCTTTGGGAAGTTGTAAATGGGCAGAGACAAGTCAACCGGAGGCAGAAGACAACAATGGAACCTTACACAAGTGGAAGATTAAAGTAGACAAGGCCATGTTCGTTTTAAAAACTACAGTTGAAGAAGATATGCTGGAACATGTCAGGGATGTAGTGACTCCAAAGGAGGCTTGGGATATATTGAAAACCCTATTCTCTAAGAAGAATGATGCTGAGTTACAACTTCTTGAGAATGAATTACTATCTGTGTCTCAGAGGGATATGACAATTCCCCAGTACTTTCACAAGGTAAAGTCTACATGCAGAGAAATTACAAAGCTTGATCCTCAGTCACAGATAAGTGAAACAATGATGAAAAGGATTATAATTCACGGTCTAAAACCAGAATTCAGAAGCTTTGTAGCAGTGGTTCAAGGTTGGGCCTCTTAACCTTCTCTCGTTGAATTTGAGAATCTCTTAGACAGACAGGAAGCCTTAGTGGAGCAGATGAGTGGGGCCTCGATTAAGACTGATGAAGAAGCCCTCTATGCAGAAAAGGGTAAAGGAAAGTATCAATCACAGTCTAGTCAACACTACAAAAAGAGCACTGATAAAAATAAAAACTATGAGTCGGGAAAGAAGACTCGTAAGTTTGGAAAAAGAGAACCATCTGAGGATAAACAAAAAAACCATCGTTCCAACGAACGATTTCCTTTCAAGTGTCATAATTATGGCCAAAAGGGATATATGGAATGCAACTGTCGATCAGAACAGTTGGAAGAGGGTAATGTTGCAGCGTCTTAAGAAGAAGAAGCCTGGGACGCAGAAGCTTTGTATGCACAAGTCAAGGACGAAGTGGCGTTTAGTGCAACTGCTGAAAATAGTGAAGATAGTCTTGATGAATGGATTGTTGACTCTGGATGTTCACACCATATGACCGGAGAGCATGAGAAACTTCAAGATTCTATCAATTATGGCAGTAGTCGGGTGGTTGTGATAACCGATAACTCTAAACTCTCAATTGCACATGCTGGCAATGTAGTGTTTCGTCCAGAAGATAACAACAAAGAATTGAGACTACAAATTGTCTACCACATTCCGGGTATGAAGAAGAATCTTCTTTCAGTTTCACAATTGGCCTCATCTGGTCACTATGTGTTGTTTGGTCCGAATGATATGAAGATCTTCAAAGAATTCAAAACTCGGTCAAAACCTATTCTAAAGGGACGACGGGTTGGTTCAATCTATGTGATGTCGGCTGAGATGGCGTATGTAGAAAAGACAAAAAGCAACCGAAATGCAGACCTGTGGCACATGAGATTAAGTCACGTGAGCTATGATATACTTGACTTAATGATGAAGAAACAAATGGTGAAAGGACTTCCTCTACTAGAAATCTGAAAGGATATTATTTGTGTTGGGTGTCAATTTGGAAAAGCGCATCAACAACCCTTCGAAAGTTCAAAGTATAAGTCAAAATCTCCCTTAGAACTCGTTCATTATGATGTCTTCGGACCTGTGAAACAGTCATCAATCAAAGGTATGAGGTATATGGTAACTTTCATTGATGATTTCTCAAGATATGTATGGGTATATTTTATGAAAGAAAAGTCAGAAGTGTTCATGAAGTTTAGGGAGTTCAAACTTGAAGCTGAGAGCGAAACTAGAGGTAATATAGGTTGTCTACGCTCATATAATGGGGGAGAGTACCTTGCTGATGAATTCTCAATGTACTTGAAGAAACACAAGATTAAACGACAACTGACTTGTCCCAATACGCCACAACAGAACGGAATTGCAGAGAGAAAGAATCGTCATTTGTCCGAGATTTGTGGCAGCATGTTACATGATAAAAGCGTACAAGGGCGTTTCTGGGCAGAAGCTATGGAGACTGCAGCTTATGTAATCAATAGAATACCTCAACAAGGGCTCAAATACCTGTCACCGTTTGAAAAGCTGTGGAATATAAAGCCTAATGTAAGTCATTTTTTAGTGTTTGGTTGCATTGCTTATGTTTTTATGCCTAATCATCTTCGTAGCAAAATGGAAAAGAAGGAAATTCGATATATTTTTGTGGGATACGATCAAGAAAGGAAAGGATGGCGTTGTTGTGACCCAACCACAGGAAAGTGCTACACTTCAAGGAATGTTGTATTCAATGAAGCTTCATCATGGTGGTCAAGAAATCGTGAAGTACTTCCAGATTCAGGTCTATTTAAGGATAAGCTTGAATCCTCTGATGTCAACTTAAAACTTGATGAAGTAGATGTTATTATAGAGGATGATGAAGCTCAATCCCAAAGTTATTGACCATGGCAAACCAGTAGTTTTCATCCAAGAATCAATAATGAAGACGGTGGTGAAAATTTGAGTTTGAGAAGATCATCAAGACCAAAGAAACCAAATCCCAGATATGCAAATGTTGTTGTAATTGAAGATGTAGCAATAGAACCTGATTCGTACCAACAATCTTGCCTTAAAAAGGAGTGGATCAATGCCATGGAAGAAGAGTACACTGCTCCATTGAGAAAGCAAACTTGGGAATTGGTTCCTAAACCAACCATTGCAAAGCCAATATCTTGTAAGTGGGTTTAAAAAGTCAAACGGAAACTGATGGTTCAGTAGAAAGGTTGAAGGTTCGACTTGTTGCACGAGGTTTCTCTCAAGAATACAGGCTCGATTACGAAGAAACATTTAGCCCTGTAGCAAAACTAACCACAGTGAGACTTCTACTGGCCTTAGCTGCTAGTAAAGGATGGAATATGTGGCAAATGGATGTGGGTAATGCATATTTATATGGAGAACTTGATCGAGTGATTCTAATGGATCAAACTCAGGGCTTTGTAAGTATAACCCATCCACAATATGTATGAAAGCTTAAGAAAGCCCTGTATGGACTAAAACAATCACCAAGATCCTGGTTCGAAAAAATTACTGAATTTCTCGAACATAACGTATATTCTATAACCGCTTCTGATGCAAGTCTTTTTGTTAAAAGTAAAGGAGACAAGGTTGCTGTAGTTCTGGTATATGTAGATGACCTGATAATCACTTGAAACTATGATGAAATGATTACTCAGCTCAAAGAAAATCTCTACACTCGGTTTTATATGAAAGACTTGGGAAGTTTGAATCATTTCCTAGGTTTAGAGTTGAGCTACCAGGTCCAGCATGATGTGATTGTTTTGCATCAAATGAAATATTCCACAGACCTATTAAATAAGTTTGAGATGTTAAATAGCAAGCCAGCTGTAACACCCATGGATGCAAATGTCAAGTTTAGTGCAACGGTAGGTAGAGAATTGGAAGATGCTTCAATATATAGAAAAATTGTGGGAAGCCTTATATATTTAACTCTAACAAGGCCTGGTATAGCCTTTGCTGTTGGAGTTTTGAGTCGTTTCATGCAAAATCCAAGAAAGCCTCACCTGGATGCAGTACGAAGGGTACAAAGGTATATCAAGATGACACTAAACTGGGGTATTTCTTTCAAGAAAGGAGAAGAAAGCAAGCTGTCAGGCTACTATGATGCAGATTATGCTGGTGATGTCAATACACGTAGATCAACCACAAGTTACTTCTTCATGTTGGGATCTAGTGTGGTAACTTGGTGTAGTAAACGACAACCTACAATCTCGTTATCAACAACGGAAGCAAAGTATAGAGCTGCTGCAATGGCAGCTCAGGAGTGTGTATGGCTAGTACAGTTGCTAAAGGATCTTAAACAAGAGGTGAACTATATTGTACCATTGGTCTGTGATAATTTATCTTCTATGCAACTTGCTGAGAATCCCACGTTTCATGCCCGAACCAAGCATATCGAGGTACACTATCATTTCATTCGTGAAAAGGTGTTACAAGGTGACATTGATCTGAAATATATTAACACCACAAAGCAAGTTGCAGATTCCTTGACAAAAGGTTTGGCCAGCAAGAAGTTGTTTGAGTTCTGTGATGCTATGGGAATAGTTAAATTAGGTGTTGATGGGAAGTGTTAAAAGTACAAAACCTAGATGCATTAGTACAACACCTATATGTATGTGCAAGAGTTTTTAGTGGGTAGTTACTTTATTTGTAGAAGTTACCTTGTAGTTGTCAGTTTCTTTTCTCGTGTAAGCCTCATAAGGCATGCACTCTTCAGTTCTTTTCACGTTAATGCAGAAGTAGTTTTTCCTTCTTCTTGTTTGTGCTTTCCTGTGTAATCTTACTGTGTGTAAAAGTGTGTGTTCTCTTAGCCTTCAAGTTTAACAACATATCCCGTTAACTCCACGTACCGCTAGGTCAAAGACTTTTTTTATGGACGACATTTTTATCTTAAAATAATTTGTGGTTATTGAAATTGTGTATGATATGGAAATGTGTATTGAAGTTTTATATAAAAGATTTTTGTTATTAAAATTTGTTTAGAAAATTATTTATGTTATGAATTATTGTAAAAAAAGTTTATGTTAAGGAATTGTGGAGAATTTTTTTACAGAGAATCTATATCCAAGTCATAAAATTACGTATAGATTATTTAAGCATGCGTAATATGAATTTATCTAGTATGTATTGTTTTGTTTTAGTTCTACGTTTTATTCCATGGCGCAAACATATTAACTTATTTTACTTTTAATGTATCTGACAAACTTTTCATAACCAGGCCACTTATAAATCTACTAACAAAATTCATTAGACAAGAATCAAATAGATTTTAGTAATTTTTCTTCTATTTCCAACTGATGTTTGTAAACTGGTGCAATAAGCATCTTTTGGGATATCTGGTGAGCCTAAACAGTAGACAGTGTTCCTTTACATATATAGGATGCGGCGAACGGGGTTCCTTTAGAATACAAAAGAGATCACAACCTTTTGGGAATCCCCACTAGCTATCGACCTTAACCCTTCACATTTGTCAACCCCTTAATTAACCATATTTAGGAATATGAACCCTTCTGAAAAAGTCAGACATTCTTGTTTCTTTTATCTGCCGATGCCTATATAAACTCTACCACGATGATCACTTTTCCATAAAGACATCAGCAACACACAGATATAAATCGTATATCACATTCGAGAGAAGTAAAAGAACTAAGAATACAATGCCTGAAATTGAAGGTTCTCCGGGCACCTCGATGCATGGAGTCACCGGCCGGGAACCAGTGCTGGCCTTCTCTGTTGCCTCTCCGATGGTGCCCACTGATACCACGGCGAAATTTGACCTCCCCGTGGACTCTGAACATAAAGCAAAAGTCTTTAAGCTCTTCTCATTTGCAAACCCTCACATGAGAACCTTCCATCTCTCGTGGATCTCTTTCTTCACCACTTTTGTCTCTACCTTTGCGGCGGCGCCACTCGTTCCCATCATCCGGGACAACCTCGATCTCACAAAAGCTGACATCGGGAACGCCGGTGTTGCCTCCGTTTCCGGTAGTATCTTCTCGAGGCTAGTTATGGGTGCGGTATGTGACTTATTGGGACCTCGTTACGGCTGCGCTTTCCTCATCATGATGTCAGCGCCTACCGTCTTCTGCATGTCTTTCGTCAGCGACGCTAGTGGCTACATAGCCGTCAGATTCATGATCGGATTTTCTTTGGCTACGTTCGTGTCGTGCCAATATTGGATGAGTACCATGTTTAACAGCAAGATCATCGGGCTGGTGAACGGAACGGCCGCTGGGTGGGGGAACATGGGTGGTGGAGCCACGCAACTCCTGATGCCGGTGTTGTTTGAGATCATCAAGAAGGCCGGGGCAACGCCGTTCACGGCTTGGAGGATCGCGTTTTTCATACCAGGGTGGCTTAACGTAATCATGGGGATATTTGTGTTGACTCTTGGTCAAGATTTGCCTGATGGTAATCTCGGTGCTCTACAGAAGAAGGGTGATGTTGCCAAAGATAAATTCGGCAAGGTAAACCTTTATACCTAATTAGGATGGCTAAGCCATTCATCATTTATATACCTTCCATTTATGGTATGTCCTTTGTCTCTAATTTGTTTCTCGTTTTGTAGGTATTGTGGTATGCTGTGAGAAACTATCGAACATGGATCTTTGTACTTCTCTACGGTTATTCCATGGGTGTCGAGTTGACCATTGATAATGTGATCGCAGAATACTTCTATGACAGGTTTGGATTTGTTTTACACTACACAAATGTTTGATTATATGTGCAATTAAATTAATTAAATAAACCTTGTTTTCCATTGAATTATTTACAGATTTGATCTAAAGCTTCACCTTGCCGGAATCATTGCTGCCTGCTTCGGAATGGCAAATCTTCTAGCTCGTCCATTTGGAGGGTTCACATCGGATTACATGGCCAAACGATTTGGAATGAGAGGTCGACTCTGGAACCTATGGCTACTCCAAACAGCTGGCGGTGTTTGCTGTGTCTTCCTAGGCCTAGTAAACTCGCTACCATTAGCCATCACCTTTATGATGCTCTTCTCCATCGGTGCACAGGCAGCATGCGGAGCCACCTTCGGCATCGTTCCCTTCATTTCCCGGCGGTCAATGGGTATCATCTCTGGTATGACCGGTGCCGGAGGGAACTTTGGATCAGGGCTAACCCAATTAATATTCTTTGCGTCTGCCTCATTCTCGACTGCCAAAGGGTTGTCTTATATGGGTATCATGATCATACTTTGTACACTTCCTGTAAGTTTTGTTCACTTCCCACAATGGGGAAGTATGTTTTTTCCGGCCAGTCAAGACATCGTCAAAGGTAGTGAAGAGAATTATTATATTGCTGAATGGACGGAGGAGGAGAAACAGAAAGGGATGCACCAAGCAAGTCTTAAGTTTGCTGAGAACAGTCGATCAGAACGTGGAGGGAAAGTGGCATCGGCTCCAACACCACCCAACGCCACCCCCAATTATGTTTGATACTATTTGATTCCTATTATTGAATTAATACAAAGATTGGTTGTTTAAACAACAATGTTCTATTATCTTTGACATGTAGTTATAAGATGCAAATCTGATCCAATTGGCAGTGCTTGCAGCCATCAGATGATGAACGTGTAAGCATTCTATGAATTGAAAAGGCTTTGATGAATTTATTTGGACAGTTTTATGAAATGTCCGAGTTACAAGCACTACAAGAAATCTTGGCATTACCGGCGACTCCTTTAGCGGCGACATGTAATTGACGCGTTACATTACCCCATCCGTCCGATTTGTTTTCAATCCAATGGTTGTAGAGGAAAGCGAAAACGCGCTGACTTTTCCCTCCAAGTTGTCGCCGCTATTGCCTGTCGCCGCTAATACCCGTGCAGATAATCCCTTTCCAGTTCCCTTTTCCGCGACATTTTCTCCTGCTGTTTCTTTCCTTCTCTCGCTCTCGTTTCTTGTTGCTGCTTCTCATTTTCATTCACCAGTCGACTAAGTGGAGAACGAAGATTTAAGTCGGTGCTAGCCCCTCCTGCCGCCACAAGACCGCCACACCTTCCCCCAAAACCGGCGACCATTGATCTCAATTCGGAAATTGCCCACATTCAAGGTCAAATTCCTCCTATTTCCTATTATTTTTTTATTTTGGATGATAAATTGGTGCTATGTCGGAAATTGCCTCTTGAATTGTTCTTATATCACCGATAAACACAAGACCCATTCGTATTTTTTTTTCTTGCTTATTATCTGTTCATGAATATATAAATTGATGCTATATCTGGGAAATTCCCTCTTGAATTGTTATTAGATCACCGATAAACACAAGACCATCCGTATTTTTTTTTCTTGCTTCTCTGCGCATGAAGGATCGATGACGAGGAATCAGGAGGTATCAAACCTCCTGATTTAACCAAACTCCATTACAAAATATATATGATCAGCCCCTCAACTTTTGATTTGTACGGTTTTGGTCCCTTGCTCTAAAAAATAATTAAAAATCTAGTCTTAAACAAAGAAACTTCAATTAAAATCTTCAAAGTTTACCCTATTATGGAAAAATCCTTTTAATTGAATCCAAAGTTTTTTATGCATTTTGTGTATGTTTTTGTAATTTTTGTTTATACCATATTGGCTTAAAAATGAAATTTGGCATGAAATTGAAATTGGATATTGAAATTGGATGTATATATACATTTGTTTGATTTTGTTTAATTAGAAAATCAAATTAATTTACCTTTAGAATCAAATTAAGTTACCTTTATAAAATCAAATTAAATCAATTATAAAACCAACTTAATAGTAACATACTTTTAGTGACTTAATGTTGGTCATTACAACTTTAGCTTAATTAGGTTATTAATAGCAACGTACTTCTAGTAATTTTAATTTAATTATAAAATAAAATAAAATTAATTTTAAAAAAATCAATAAAAAATAATAAATTAATTGTAAAATCAAATTAAAGTAGTTTTAAAATCAAGTTAATGTTAATATTAAAATAAAATAAAATTAGTTTAAAAAATTAAACTGAATTAATAGCAACATACTTTCTCTTTGCTCCTCGGGTATATTTATATATATAGGATATCAGTCGAATCGAAGTTTTTCGTAAGGCGAATTCCAATCGCCAATTGGTATTTTATAGTCCTGCAGTCGAGCAACAATACGTAAGTGGTTAATTTGTATTTTCATATAAGTGTTTATATCGTCAAGGGTATTTAGTAATCTAATTTTTATGATTTTTATTATTTTTTAGAAATACAGAATGCTTTACTCGAGGAGATCAACCAACGAACCTAAGCTACTTCTGAAGCAAGCGGTCTAGCACCAACTGATATAAAAAATTGTTTTGAAAGAATATTGGGTGTTCGACGCGGACATATCAGAGGCATTGGGTGTAAACCCCCTACCGTTGTGTCCATGTACGATCAGGAACAACCAGTGACACAATAACAACCACAATCACAAGTAATTGTTAGTAAATGCTATAATCGAAAGTAGAATGCTATAATGATATGTTGGTTATGATTTGATATGTTGATATTTTGTAGTTTGGTAATTTTTGGAAAGTACAATGCTATAATGGAAAGTAGGATGGTATAATGACATGTTGGTTATGGTTTGATATGTTGATATTTTGTAGTTTGATAATTTTTGGAAAGTACAATGCTATAATGGAAAGTAGAATGGTATAATGATATGTTGGTTATGGTTTGATATGTTGATATTTTGTAGTTTGGTAATATTTTGGAAAGTAAATGCTATAATGGAAAGTAGATGTATGTTTAAGTGTATTTGATATGTTGATATGTTGATATTTTGTAGAATGATATAATTAATTATAATGCTATTATGATGGGCGATTTAATATACTTTATAAAATAAGATAGTTTAATACATATCGATGGAAGGCAAACGGGCAACAAGCTGCGCCGCTAGCCCTTTCTGGATGGCAAAACCAATTCTTTTGAAAACAACATTTGTGGATCTAGGAGATATGACATTAGAATGCATGACCCGTTGGACTCTATTGAGGAGCTCCACCGCCTCTGGTGCGAGAAACCCAAATGTATCGAATGTAAAAGGTACAAACACATGTTGATTTTCTATACATGCATTCTCGTGTACCACTTTGCACACAGCGGCTTTCAAAGCGGCATGCCCTGCTGTGAAACCCCCGCTCCCCAAACCAACGAGAGGAGAGACCCCAGTAAGATCCACGCATGCATGCTTCCCTCCTATCCATCCAAAGACCAAAATGTCAGCCGGTCTAAGTGTGGACCTACCATCCTGCGGGTCTGTCAAAAAGTTCACTGGCGCTTCTTTCTTCACAAAAATAACAGCACGCCGACAAGCATCAAAGAGAACATCCCGAACCATATCATGTCTGTACTTGAAACCAGGGAGCTCTCTACAATGAACCGCGTGTTCCCCAAAGGTATCCAAACATGCCTTGCGGCAAACTGGACATATCTCGTCAATTGGGAATAGGGGAATCATGAGGCGGTTGCGAAGGATAGTTCGGTACTCCACAGGAGACATATGTTACCCAAGACCATCAATAGGGATAGTAAGCAGAAAATCCTGAGCATGAGGTGCCCGCAGACACTCGAAGACTGCTTTCTGTCTGACAGTCATGTCGAAGTCGACTTCCATATCTTGGACAATTTTGCTAAAAAGGGCACACGCCAAAGCTTTTTGGGATTTAGGGGGGGCGGTGTCCTTATTAGTGAAACCGCTACAGTCAACTCCCGGAATCGTATCGCGAAGACGAGTCATAGCACATACGTAATCCGAGTCCATACCAAATACGCCACTGTCACGTAAGATGTGGTCTTGTAATGCCAAAGATTGGGCCCTCGAGGCTACAAATGCGTAGGAGGAAACCTCGTATACCGAGTACAAACCCAAACCACCAAAACGAATAGGTAAGGAAGCCAGACGCCACTGAATGTCTCCAAAGAAGGGGCCTCCACATACCACCATATCCTCGATAGACCTGCGCAATCCTTTGTCAAAGAACAAGGCTGCCTCTTCTATGTGTACCGGCTGGCATGTCCTTAAACGCTGCAAACAATACTAAAGGACCCGACCTGTTCTGCAGCATTGGAAGAGTGGTTTCGCTCATTGCCGCCACCAAATAATGAAGGAAATGATGAGGATGAGTAGTTACTTTAGGATTTTATGAAATGTTTTGTAATTTGGAAGAATACTTTAGAATGTGGTATGGATTAATATTTTGGATTGATTGTATATGGATTAATATTTCTATAAAAAGTTATCAGATTTTATAAATGCTATATGGATTAATATTTGGATTGATTATAAATTTAATGTTAAATAAATAAATTAAAAAAAATTCAAAACAGTTTTTGCGGCGACATCTTTTGTGACGACATATATGTATTAGCGGCGACAAACCTTTAGCGGCGACGCTCAGTATTAGCGGCGACAGGTCAATAGCAGCGACGTGCAGTATTAGCGGCGACAAGAAGCGTATTAGCGACGAAGAATTACCGGCGACGCATTTGCAGCGACACGTTGCCGGTAAAGGTATTAGCGGCGACAACCCTAACCTTTAGCGGCGACAGGCGTCGCCGCTGTTGCCCAATCTTCTTGTAGTGAAGATTAAGATTATGTGCTCTTGAATCAGTTGTTTATAAAAAGGATTTGTGAAAATGTATGGCTACAAGCGTTTGAAGACCTCCAACACAGTATTTTACTAAGCTTGATGTCTTCGACCTTTTTTTCCTCCTTAAGATTTTTTATTTTTTTATTTTTTTTATTTTTAATTATTTTTATTTAAGTTTATATTGTGTGCCATATAACTAGTAATTGGTTGTATAAGCATCAATAAGCATCAATGTCGAGGAATTTTAAAGGGATTTAGAATTGGCAAGTTCGTAAATCTAAGTGACTTCAAATGGAACCACTACAAGAAACACGATCATTAGCAGCCACAGGCGTCGCCGCAAAAAGGTTGCCGTTGTTGCCTCACTGCAAATGCTCCACATGTCACCGTCAATGCTCTGTGTCACGCCGCAAATGCTATGTCGCCGCTAATGCTGTGTTGCCACTAATACTAACATGTTATCGCTAATGCTGTATCGCCACTAATACTAACTTGTAGTGAACGACTTTTAACAAAGATGACATAATATGGACTTTTAAGGGATTTTTAGCATTACGCTAAATACGTTGGTATCTTAAAAAAAGGTGTATTAATCTTCTTGTTCAGTTCTTGTCGGTTGCTTAACACTACAAGAAAAATGGGAATTAGAAGCGACACAAATTCAACTCAAACTACTCTTCTATCTTCAACTGTCAAAGCTCATGCACAATTTAAGGACTATTCTTTTGCCAAATTGGTTGGAATTCTCAAATCTCATGAGAAGGAAGTTCTTAAAGAAGCAAAACGTGTTCCAAATACAAGTCCATTAGTTATTTATTTTTATTTTTTTCTAAATCGGAAGGATTTAAAAGCAAATCATCCAAGGTGGCTCAAGATGATTCTGATTCTGATAATCTGGATGATGAATTCACAAGTGAAGTCAAAGAACTCATGGTAAGCAATCCTAAAAAGTTTTTCAAGAAAAACTACTTTGACTGATGATGAATTCACAAGTGAAGTCAAAGAACTCATGGTAATTAAGCAATCCTAAAAAGTTTTTCAAGAAAAACTACTCAAAAGTCAAAGGAAACAAGTTTAACAAAGGAAACAGTGGTGATGAAACTTTGCCAAATCAGAACTCCGTTCCTGAAAAGGAAAAAAAGGAGAAGGTTATAGGATGTTTCAGAAAGATGAAGAAAACGTTGAGAAGAAATTGGTTGGTGACTCTGGTTAGGACTGTAGCTATTATCATGGCAAAAATCATTTTGCAAAGAAATTTATGCTGAGAAAGATGCAAGAGAAGAAAAAAAAAAGAATAAAGATGAAGCTTACTACACTCAGAAAATAGAAGAGCTTCGAAAATCCTAGAGTTACAGAAAAACACTGATAGTTGAAGAAGATGATAGTGATGGAAGAGTTAAAGTGTAACAACCCGTTATTTCAAGTCAATGTAATAGTCTAGGTCAACTGTTGTAACTCGTTTTAAAGTAATAAAGATATATATAAAATTAAGATGAAAATAAGCGTCAAAAATAAAATGTTAGATAAACCCGATATCTATGAAGAAAGTTATAGTGGTCGTGACAAGGATTCCGGAAATATAAAGAACGCCAAAATCTGAGCTATAATGAAAAAGTTATGACTTATCAAAGTTTAGCGACAGAACTGGCACGACATTGTGTGTCGTAAAAAGTGAGTTTACAATAAAATGCTTTTTAGCCTTAGCAATCTAAATGAAAGTCGTGGTATACGTTAAACCGAGAGAGGACATAAAAAGAACGTTCAAATCTGACTTCGTATGAGGAAGTTATAAATTTTCTAAGATTTTGCGTAGCAGTGTGCAACCCGGAATTCGAATTATAGATCGAACGATTTTTAGCCAACACAACCTAAACGAGAATCGAAGATCTCGTCAATAGTAGTTCAACGGTAAAAATACAGACGAAAACGAACGTCGAATGAAGAAGTTACGAATTTTTAAAGGATTTTTCCTGTCCCGACCTGTTAAAAATATAACTTTATAAATAAAGTCAAAATTAGCTGACGAAGTCTAAACGAAAGTTGTAGAGTATGGTCTCATCTACGCGTGGATATAAAGAACGTCAATAACGGAGCTCGTATGCAAAAGTTATGAATTTTTGAAATTCGAGGCACAATTTTCGAGGTGTGTCCGAAAACGAACGCGTTGCGTTCGAAGGAACGCCCCGCGTTCGCAGACACCTGGTCCGGAGTCGGCCAGTTAACCACTTCACATGCGTGACATGTATGAAGCTCGGAACCCAAACACGCGCCTCGCTCCTCCGCGCTGCGTACGAAGGAACACCCTGCGCTCCGGAACGCACCGCGCTCCTCTCAGGAACATCCTGCGCTCCGAAGGCTAGGCTCCTCCTATAAATAGCATGCGAGACCTCCCGGTTTAGTTTGCAAAATTTCTCCTTCTTCCACAGTTTACACCCTATCAGGCCACTCTGAACACCGAAGCTTAGGGAACTTCCCTAGCATTAGAAGAAAGCCCCGGAACACCCGAAGTCTCCGAGAAAAAGAGTTTTTTGGCTTGAAACTTTTCCCGCGCAGAACCCGGTTTTCAACAAAAATTCATAGTTTCGTCAAATCAAGTGAGTTCATACCCCTAGTTTTTCACTATTTTCCATATTTTAAAGGGGGGGGGGGAATACAAGTAAAACACAAGGAAATCTTGTGTTAATATCAAAACTATTCAAATAGTTTCATTTGTGTTCATTTTATTAAAATATACACACTACTTTACTAGTTTGGGATTCAATACAAATATATAAACTATAATAGGTATAGTTTATGAGTCATACATATGATTTTATTAATACAAAATGACTTTTCTTTATTCTACTCGTAACCGTCAATATAACTTTGTGAGATATACTGCAAGTACTTATCTAACTACCATCCAAGCCCTGAAGTTATAACCAGAGTCTCTTGGAGGGAGAGCGTGACACTTGTGTATAGATCTATACAGGACTGAAAATCCCGCACCTAAACTGTTAGCTACAGTTAGGCCGGCTGGCCTGGGGTGACAAATGTCTTACCGATTCCGACGTCTGAAGAACGTCGTGTTCAGGCCATCTTAGGTCATCAAGTATGGTTATAATAACTCACAATTGGGTATTGAACAATACGATTAGTGTACGAATACGTAAAGAACTTTATATAGTTTTATTAAATATAGAACTATAATACAATATTTTACAGTACAACTGGTGGATTCAGGCACATACATTCACGAAATTTCATACAAATACAATTACAGTATACTATTTTCCATTACAGAGAAACTTACATTTCTGAAAACATTCATTTTATGGTTTTATGCATGTGGATTAAAACTACATCATACTATTTCAGAATACAACAACATTTACACGTTTTAGTCTTAGAGTATTAAGACTACATTTCATTTATAACATAAAATATAGGATTTTCTGGAAGAACAAACTTACATTTTCAAGGAACGAATAACAGATTTCTAATACAAATATGTTTATGTACTCACCAACTTAATTGTTGACACTCTTTTCAAAACTACTTGTATTATTAGGGAATCAGTAAACAGGTACACACATATTTTGAGAAGAAGGAGCTTCATTGATTTACGTCTTTTTGTTTTTACTATACATTTTGGTGTCAAGTAAACATTGATTTGAACACATATGTAAAACTATACTTTATCAATATCATGGTTGTTGTACTTTGATTACTATTATGCAACTCTTGTGATACTATACATGTAGTCATCCTCCCCCGAACGTTTACGCCGTTTTACCGATTTGGGGGTGTGACAGATTGGTATCAGAGCATTGTTTATAGTAAACTAAGTATATCAAACCACATATGATATACAAACTATAAATACAATGGGACAAAAACTCTCTGACGTAACATTTTTCGCACAAGTATACTTTAAAATATTACGATATTTTTGTAAAAGTATAAGTACAATCATACTTATTTGTTCGGTGTCATAGCAATAACAAAACAAAAAGTAGTAGATAAATTGAACACTACGAGTAGGTCTCGGGGTATGTAATTAGATATGGGATGAATATAGCCTGATCAACTATATTTATCCAGGATGTGACTAATGTATGCCGAGGAATGGTTGTAGTGAACTATGAGTCTAAACTTACCAACAAACCATACAAAGAACCTTTATCATATAAATTTAAAATACTATAGGAGTATTTTATGATACTATAAAACCAGATGCTTAGATTCTTTCTATGCTTCTTACCTCTACTCTCGTATAGACATTATGGCACGATTTTTCCTCCCCGGAGATCCCCACTACCATAACCAAGGAAACGAAGGATGGATCGAGGAAGATCCAGAGAAAGATCCTGAAGAAATTTCAGAAAATGAAGAAGAAGAGGAAGACACTGACTCGGAACCAGAAGTTTACAATCCACCACAAGATGCTCAGAATCCCCGACAAAACTTCCAAAGCCCGACGCCTAGATGGGCAGTGGATCTAAAAAAATGGAGTCGAGAGCAAGGACAGTGCCCTCCTTACGGGATGGAACGAGGTTTCTACAACCTCAGTAAAGGAGATTCAACAGACAGGGCTTTACCTGTCATAGTTCGTCGCATAGCCTGTCAAGGCGAGCAAGCAAGAGCAACCACCAACCAAGTCATGGAAGTTCGTGCCACTACAGAAGTTACTACAGTCCGCCTTCGTCGTCTAGACGAAGATCATGACCGTACTAGAGATCACATCGAGGCTCTACAAATGGAAGTTACCACAAATCGAGCTGATTTGAGAGAGATTCAGGGACATCAAGCTATAATGGAGAGGCGTGTCATTGAGGCTGAGCACCGAATAAGGGAGATGCAAACCTCCATGACTCCATCCCACAGTTCTCTGAATACCATGCACTACGAGTAGTTCTTATGCTACTCATGTATATTATAGACTAAGTATTTTGAGTAAGCGTTAGTACTAATTTTTCATTGTATGTAAGTTCGACCAGTTGAATAAGTGATTACACTATTCATAGGTCGTAATGCTGTCAAAATTTTCCCCGTTCATTGATGTACTCTAGACCTTTATCAAGGTGAAATTTTTCGGAACCATGTACTAAAACATTTCATCAATGAAATTGGCATGCATTTTATTTCATTAGATATTACCATTGAGTTCATAAGTTGTTAAGGAAATCATATACTTATTAGTAGATTTTCTATTTTCTTAATTACTTACAAATATAATAAAGTTGGAACACAAAACGTAAGTCACTAAGAATTCCCATAGCCACTATTGAAAACTTATCATCATTTTATTTTTGAATTTATGGCAGAATTATGCCACCTCGAAGAAATCCCAGGCGTTTCAACAACACAGCAACACCACCTCATCCACAGCCACCACCTCCACCAATGGATATTGCGGTCTTTCAGGCTACTGTAACAGTTTCTGTAGCAGCCGCCATGACTCAAATTAACGCAAGTGGTGCTAGTGGGGCAGGTAGTGGTGCCCACAATTCTAATCACGGGGAAAGTCTCGAACACTCAAGGGAGTGTTCTTATAAAGAATTCTCGAATGCCAAACCCAAATATTTTGATGGCACCGGAGGTATCATTGATCTAACATGCTGGTTTGAGAAAATAGAATCGGTGTTTGAAATTTGTGCGTGCCCTGAAGCTAGCAAAGTGAGATTTGCAGCATGCACTTTCTTAGACAGAGCTCTCTCTTGGTGGAACGACTATGTCAAGTCGTTGTATCTCCCAGTAGCCAATGCTATGAGCTGGGAAGATTTAAAGTCCTAATTCTAGCAGAATACTGCCCGAGAGGCGAGGTACATAAACTAGAGCAAGAACTCTGGGGTTTGACGATGAAAAACTCCGACATTGCTGCATACACGGCCAGATTTAGTGACTTGGCTATTCTATGTCCCGGGATAGTCAACCCATAAAGTAAGAAAGTGGAGAGGTATATCTAAGGATTAACTCCCCCAATCCAAGGAAACGTTATATCTAGGGATTAACTCCACTTACTTTTGACAGTGCCAAACATCTGGCGCAAACACTCATGGATCATGGAGTTCACCAAGGCTCCATGACAGCTTTTACCAAGCAACCCAAGGAAGGAGGAAACAAAAAGAAGTTTTGGAACAATCGAAAGGGGAAATCATCACAAGAGCCTTCAAAGAAGCAGCAAATTGTGGCAGTACACGCTGCTACTGTTCTTGCTACTGTTCCTGCTACTGTTCTAGCTACTGTTCCTGCTACAGCTCCTATTGTTCCAACACCTTCCAATCGATATGCTGGAAATCGTCCCAAGTGTGATAAATGCAACTTACATCATACGGGAGTTTGTAGAGAAATGCATTGTAAAAATTGCAACAGGAAGGGGCACACCGCCCGTTTCTGTAAGGCGCCGACACAACCTATCACCCAAGTCCCCGGCATTGGAGTAAGTCAGGCCTGTTATGGTTGTGGTGAAATAGGACAATTCAAGAGGGATTGTCCCAACACAAAGAATGCTAGCGGTGTACGAAGGGTATTGGCAATTGGTCACGAAGAAGCAATAGTAGATCCTACCGTGGTTACCGGTACGTTTCTTCTCAACAATTCTTACGCATGCATTCTATTTGATAGTGGTGCGAAGAAAAGCTTTGTGAGCCATAAATTCAAACATCTACTAAAACAAAATCCCAATCACTAAAAGACACATTTACCGTAGAGATGGCAAACGGAAAGATTGAGAGCACAAACGACATATACATAAGATGTACACTTACTCTAAACAACTATTCCTTCCAAATTGACCTTATGTCGGTCTCAATAAAAAGCTTCGACGTTATCAACGACATGGATTGGTTAAGCCCACATCGTGCTTATATCCTATGTTATGAAAAAGCCATTAGTCTTAATCTGCCAAGTAGTGAAACCCTCATTATTTATGGCGACAAACCCGATACGAACCTCCAAATCATTTCTTGCATCAAGGCCCATAAGTATCTTCGCAAAGAATATTGTGCCTTCTTAGCTCACGTGGTAGATAAGAAACAAGAAGTGAAAAGTATCAAAGATATCCCTGAAGTTTGTAACTTCCCTGATATATTCCCAGAGGATCTGCCAGGAGTTCCTCCTGAGCGCCAAGTCGAGTTTCGAATCGACTTGATTCCCGGAGCTACCCCTGTAGCCAAATCCCCGTACCGTTTAGCACCATCTGAAATGCAGGAATATCCAGCCAATTAAACGAGCTTCTAAATAAATGATTCATAAGACCAAGCTTCTCACCTTGGAGAGCACTGGTCTTGTTCGTGAAGAAGAAAGATGGATCATTCCGCATGTGCATAGACTACCGGGAATTAAATAAACTCACTATCAAAAACCGATATCCTTTACCTAGAATCGACGACCTCTTCGACCAACTTTAAAAAGCAAGTTTCTTTTCAAAGATTGACCTGAGATCAGGATACCATCAGATACGAGTCCAGGAGGAAGATATTCCAAATACCGCTTTTAGAACTCGCTACGGTTACTATGAATTCGTGGTAATGCCCTTCGATTTAACGAACGCACCCGCAGTGTTCATGGACCTGATGAACCGTGTGTGTCGACCTTACTTAGACAAGTCCGTAATAGTTTTCATCGACGACATTCTAGTCTATTCCCAAAGTAAGGAAGAACACAGCCAACACTTGCGACAAGTATTGGAAACATTAAGGGCATAGAAGTTATATGCGAAGTTCTCAAAGTGCGAATTCTAGATTCGAAAGGTGGATTTCCTAGGGCATGTGGTCAGCAAGGAAGGGATACATGTGGATCCCTCCAAAATCAAAGCTATCAAAAACTGGATGACCCCGAAAACCCCGACATAGATTAGCCAATTTCTAGGCCTCGCTGGCTATTACAGAAGGTTCATCCAAAATTTCTCCAAGAATGCAAAGCCACTCACCGCTTTGAGTTGGAAGGATGTAACCTTAAACTGGGAAGAAAAGCAAGATATTGCCTTCCAGACACTAAAGCAAGCCCTCTGCAGCGCCCCGATCTTATCCCTCCCAGAAGGGATGGAAAATTTTGTAGTTTACTGCGATGCGTCCAAGAAAGGGCTAACCTGTATTCTTATGCAGCAAGGAAAGGTTATATCCTATGCCTCGAGACAACTTAAGAACCACAAGGTCAACTATACCACGCACAACATCGAACTGGGAGCAGTAGTTTTTGCTCTAAAAATCTGGAGGCATTATCTTTATGGTACGAAGTGTACAATCTTCACAGACCATAAAATCCTCCAGTACATCTTCGATCAAAAAGAACTGAACATGAGGCAAAGACGATGGGTAGAACTACTCAATGATTACGAATGCGAAATTCGCTATCATCCTGGCAAAGCCAATGTAGTAGCAGATGCCCTTAGTCGAAAAGAATACTCGGGCCGTCAAGTAAAGTCTCTAACTATGACAATCCATTCACACCTGTCCGCTCAGATCAAAGAGGCTCAGCTGTAAGCCTTGAAACTGGAGAATGTGACGGTAGAAGCCTTAAGAGGAATGGAAAAGAACTTGGAAATCAAGGGTAACGGAGTTCGTTATCTCATGAATCGGATCTGGACACCGAATTTTGGTTGCTATAGAGATGTTGTCATGAACGAAGCCCATAAAACTCGATACTCAGTTCATCTAGGTTCAGACAAGATGTATCTGGACCTCAAGAAACTCTATTGGTGGCCGAACATGAAAGCTGATATTGCTACCTATGTGGGCAAGTGCCTAACTTGCGCCAAAGTCAAGGTAGAATACCAGAAGCCTTCGGGTTTACTACAACAACCAGAAATACCCGAATGGAAGTGGGAGCGGATGACTATGGATTTCATAACCAAGTTGCCCAAGACAACGGGTGGTCATGACACCATTTGGGTAAACGTTGACAGATTAACCAAATCCGCGCACTTCCTGCCAATAAAAAAAACTGACAAAATGGAGAAATTAACAAGGACGTACATTAAAGAGATAGTACGATTCCATGGTGTGCCAATATCCATTATCTCTGAAAGAGATAGTAGATTTACCTCACGGTTTTGGCAATCATTACAAAAGTCCTTGGGAACCCAACTCGACGTGAGTACATCATATCATCCCCAGACTGATAGGAAAGCGAGAGAACCATACAGACGCTGGAAGACATGTTGAGAGCTTGTGTGATAGATTTTGGTAAAGTTTGGGATACCCATTTATCACTCATTGAATTATCGTACAACAATAGCTATCACACAAGCATCAAAGTTGCTCCATTTGAAGCCCTCTATGGCCGTAAGTGCAGATCCCCTCTGTGCTAAGCTAAAGTGGGTGATACATAACTAGAAAAGAAACAAGTACCCGACAACACTTTAACCGACCCCGAGATCATTCAAGAAACAACAGAGAAGATTGTCCAAATCCGGGAACGACTGAAAGCTTGTAGAGACAGACAAAAGAGTTATGCGGACAAATAACGAAAACCCTTAGAATTTCAGGTTGGTGACCACATCCTGTTAAAGGTCTCACCCTGGAAAGGAATGATACGATTTGGCAAACATGGAAAATTAAATCCAAGGTACATCAGACCATTCAATATTCTTGCTAGAATCGGTCCGGTAGCGTATAAACTCAATCTACCACATGAACTCAGTAACATTCATCCCACTTTCACGTATCTAATCTAAAGAAGTGTCTGTTTGACGAGACTCTTGTAATACCACTCGAGGAAATCGAGTTAAACGAGAGTCTACATTTCATAGAAGAACCAGTGGAGGTCATGGACAGGGAAATCAAGAGAACAAAACAAAGCCATATACCAATAGTGAAGGTTTGCTGGAATGCCAAGCAGGGACCTGAATTCACTTAGGAACAGAAAGATCAGATGAAACAGAAGTATCCACATCTATTCCCTAGTTCATGAGTACCACATTAGAAACAATTTCGGGACGAAATTCCCTCTAACAGGGGGATAATGTAACAACCCGTTATTTCAAGTCAATGTAATAGTCTAGGTCAACTATTGTAACTCGTTTTAAAGTAATAAAGATATAATAAATTAAGATGAAAATAAGCGTCAAAAATAAAATGTTAGATAAACTCGATATCTATGAAGAAAGTTATGGTGGTCGTGACAAGGATTCCGGAAATATAAAGAACGCCGAAATCTGAGCTATAACGAAGAAGTTATGGCCTATCAAAGTTTCACGACAGAACCGACACGACGCTGTGTGTCGTAAAAAATGAGTTTACAATAAAATGCTTTTTAGCCTTAGCAATCGAAATAAAAGTCATGGTATACGTTAAACCGAGAACGTGCATAAAAGAACGTCGAAATCTGACTTCGTATGAGGAAGTTATGAATTTTCTAAGATTTGGCATAACAGTGTGTAGCCCGGAATTCGAATTATAGATCGAGTGATTTTTAGCCAACACAACCTAAATGAGAATCGGAGATCTCGTCAATAGTAGTTCAACGGTAAAATAACAGACGAAAACGGATGTCGAATGAAGAAGTTATGAATTTTTAACGGATTTTTCCTGTCCCGGCTTGTTAAAACTATAACATTAAAAATAAAGTAAAAATTAGCCGACGGAGTCTAAATGAAAGTTGTAGAGTATGGTCTCACCTACGCGTGGATATAAAGAACGTAAAAAACGGAGCTCGTATGCAAACGTTATGAATTTTTGAAATTTGAGGCACAATTTTAGAGGTGTGTCCGAAGGGGAACGCGGTGCATCCGAAGGAACGTCCCGCGTTTGCAGACACCTGGTCCGGAGTTGGCCACTTAACCACTTCGCATGCATGACACGTATAGAGCTCCGAACCCAGACACGCGCCTCGCTCCTCCGCGCTGCGTACGAAGGAACACCCTGTGCTCCGGAACGCCCTGCGTTCCTCGCAGGAACGCCCTGCGCTCCGAAGGCCAGGCTCCTCCTATAAATAGCATGCGAGACCTCCCGGTTTAGTTTGCAAAATTTCTCCTTCTTCCACACTTTACACCCTCTCAAGCCACTCTGAACCCCCGAATCTTAGGGAACCTCCCTAGCATTAGAAGAAAGCCCCGGAACACCCGAAGTCTCCGAGAAAAGAGTTTTTCGGCTTGAAACTTTGGCAACGCAAAACCCGGTTTTCAGCAGAATTTCATGGTTTCGTCGAATCAAGTGAGTTCATACCCCTAGTTTTTCACTATTTTCCATATTTTAAAGGGGGGGGGGGAATACAAGTAAAACACAAGGAAATCTTGTGTTAATATGAAAACTATTCAAAGAGTTTCATTTGTCGTTTTTACTAAAATATACATACTACGTTACTAGTTTGGGATTCAATACAAATATATAAACTATAATAGGTATAGTTTATGAGTCATACATATGATTTTATTAATAAAAAATGACTTTTCTTTATTCTACACGTAACCGTCAATATAACTTTGCGAGATATAGTTCAAGTACTTATGTAAGTACCATCCAAGCCCTGAAATTATAACCAGAGTCTCTTGGAGGGAGAGCGTGACACTTGTGTATAGATCTATACAGGACTGAAAATCCCGCACCTAAACTGTTAGCTACAGTTAGGCCGGCTGGCCTGGGGTGACAAATGTCTTACCGATTCCGACGTCTGAAGAACGTCGTGTTCAGGCCATCTTAGGTCATCAAGTATGGTTATAATAACTCACAATTGGGTATTGAACAATACGATTAGTGTACGAATACGTAAAGAACTTTATATAGTTTTATTAAATATAGAACTATAATACAATATTTTACAGTACAACTGGTGGATTCAGGCACATACATTCACGAAATTTCATACAAATACAATTACAGTATACTATTTTCCATTACAGAGAAATTTACATTTCTAGAAACATTCATTTTATGGTTTTATGTAGATTAAAACTACATCATACTATTTCAGAGTACAACAACATTTACACGTTTTGGTCTTAGAGTATTAAGACTACAATTCATTTACAACAGAAACTATAGGATTTTCTGGAAGAACAAACTTACATTTTCAAGGAACAAATAACAGATTTCTCATACAAATATGCTTATGAACTCACCAACTTAATTGTTGACACTCTTTTCAGAACTACTTGTATTCTTAGGGAATCAGTAAACAGGTACCCACAGGTTTTGAGAAGACGGAGCTTCATTGATTTACATCTTTTTGTTTTTACCATACATTTTCGTGTCAAGTAAACATGGATTTGAACACAGATGTAAAACTATACTTTATCAACATCATGGTTGTTGTACTTTGATTACTATTATGAAATTCTTGTGATACTATACATGTAGTCATCCGCCCCAAACGTTTCCGCCGTTTTACCAGTTTGTGGATGTGACATGAAGTGTAATCAACTGATTCCGAAGATGATGAAGTTTGGAGGCCAACTCATGGAAAAATCTCTGTTGTGAGAGAAGAAAAGAGTAACATTGCAGGAAAATGTTTGATGGTCGGAAGCACAAATTCCGTTAACCAAGAATATTTCACTGATGAAGGTGACATATCGGAAGCCTATTTCACTGCAAAGGGTGTCATAGAATACGTTGGAGAAAGTGAGAAGGTAATCAACAAGGTACACTCTATTCTTAAATCTCTTAATATTCCTGTTACTCGTTATGAGTCCGGACTATCGGAATTGTGTGATACAATTTCTAATTTTAGAGAATGTCTTAAGCGATCTCGTATTAAGAATTCTGATCTCAATGCTAGTTTTCGCAGGGAAATCTTCAAAAGTGAGGAGAGAAATATGAAAATAGAAGCCCTTAAAATAGAAATAACTAAACTTTAAGATGATGTTATTATTTAAAGAGGGATAATAGGTTAATCACTAAGCAGCGTAATATTTTCTGTTTAATTGCAAAAAGATTGTAGAATAATATTACTCAACTTTATCTTAATTGTGAAATTGGTGAAAAATTGCATAAAATGATTCTTCCATTTCTTGAATTCAAAGAAAATAAAATTGATGCTGAATGTTATAAATGTGAATATGTGATTTCATCAGATGAATCTTTACATGATTCTTACAGGATTGGACTTGAAAAGCTTGAGGAATTCACTAAATCCAAAGAAAATAAATTGATATTAAACAATATTATAATTGAAGAGGATAAAAAACAAGTCAAACAAAATTCAATTGAGAAATATAACCTGTAATGCAAAAAGTTGACATCGGAAGAAGACCATTCTAATGAAAATACTTCTGATTTTGATGAAAGCGAAATGAGTGAGATTTTGGTTGAAGATGAAGTTGGTTGTTCTTATTTTGTGAAAAATATTGATGAACCAAAAAGAAATTTGATTTTGGAAGATTCCATTGAATTTGAAAATCATGTTGTGAAGAAAGGATTTGAAAATTTGACAGTAAAAGCCACAATTTTTCCAAAAGTTCAGAAAACACCTAATTAAGTTTTTGTGAAAATGGCTCTTAACAAGAATGATACATCGGAATTGACATCAATTGTCAATGATGATAATGAAAAAGGTTGTGAAGATGATTTTTGGTTTGCACCAATTGAAAATGGTGATGAGACAAAAGGTTTTTCTGAAAAGACTTATTGGACAATCAAAGGAAAATATGTTTCGGAACCTTTAAACAAGGTGAATATTTTATATGATGTTGGTGGAACAAGTGTCACACAAGATGTACCAATTTGATTTTCAAAGAAAGAGATTAAGAAAAATGATTCAAAAGGAAAAAAGAAATAATCAAAAATCAATTGAAGAAATCAAAGCAAATAAAAGGACAATGAATGCTAGATATATGAAAATTTTGAATGCTAGAAATCAATTTTGGAAGAAAAAGGAAAATAGGGTTAATGATAAAAGTGTTAATGATGTTTCTAAAAATCCAAATCAAAAGTTTATAAGTTCATCAAGATCTTTTAATCAAAATGTTCATTAATCTCCACATCCAAAAGCAAAATCAACATTTTCACCAAATTCATATTATTCAAAACAAGGAAAAATCAATGTTGAAAATTCAAGATATGTCGAGGTTTTAAAGAAAAAGTATTTGGATCAAGATGCTATTCGAAAAGCATATGAAGCCAAATTAAAACAACAACAAGAAGAATTTTCGGAGAAAATGACACAATAATGAAAAGTTCATTCAAATCGAAAAACTTCATCTGTTGAGATTAATCTTTGTGACAACAAATCTCAAGTTTTCAAAAAGGAAGAAGGATTGGATAATATTGTGATTAAAAAATCATTTTGTATTGATAAAACTAAGATTTTTCCTGTCTTGAATTCAAAATCAACGCTCTCATAAGGACCCAAAATGGTTTGGGTTCCTAAATTGGTTTAATTTGGTAGGTAATTCATGACGAGCAATTTGATTCAGAATGATATATTGATAGTGGCAGTTCTCGTTATATGACTGGAAGGAAATCATAGTTAAGAGAATTTCAAAGTTTTAAAGATGGTGGAAACGTGAAGTTTGTTAACAATGCAATTGGAGAAATCAAAGGATATGACATAATTATGAATGAAGACTTTACAATTCGAAAGGTAGGTTATATTAAAGGATTGTAACATGATGTAATAAGCGTTTCTTAACTTGTTGTAGGTTCTTGTCTCAAAGTACCGTTTGACGAAGATGGATTAGAAACCATTGATAAAGCGTTAGGAAAAGTGATTTAGAAATCAAAAAGAAAAGGAGAAACGTATCCCATAAATATGAAACTGATTCAAGGAAAACCTTCATTTTGCTTGCTTGCTAAATCATGTTCGGAAGATAGTTGGTTATGGCATAAGTGACTTTCGCATATCAATTTCAAAGATATTAACAAATTTTTTATTGGTGATCATGTGCATGGTCTTCCACATCTCAAATTTTTAAAAAGAGCATTTGTGCGCAACTTGCAAAATAGGAAAACAAAGCAGAAAAAGTCATTCTTCAATCACTAATACTAAAATTGATTAGCCACTTGAATTAATTCATATTGATTTATGTGGTCCTTTATTAATTGAAAGTGTTGGGGGTAACACATATATCTTGGTTATTGTTGATGGCTTTTCATGTTTTACATGGATTTTCTTTCTTATGAAAAAATCAGAAACGACAAAAAGGATGATTGATTTTGTGAAGCAGATAGAGTTGTAGTTGCAAAAACCAGTTCAGAAGATCATAAAAGATAACAGATTGGATTTCACAAAGCAAGTATTTGAATAATTCTTGATAAACAAAGGAATTAATCATAAGTTTTGATCTCCTTATACTCCAAAGTAGAATGGTGTAGTTGAAAGGAGAAATCATTCTTTATGTGAAGTTGTGAGGACGATGTTATCCTTTGCTAATCTTCCTTTATATTTGTGGGATGAAACAATTGGAAGTTCACGCTTTACTCAGAATTGTTCATTTATCAATAAAAGATTTTCAATTACTCCATATGAAATTCTGAATAAGCGTCAATTTAACGTTAAATTCTTTAATGTTTTTGGTTCTATATGTTTTATCTACAACTCAAAAGAACATCCCAACAATTTGATGTTAAAGCTGATGAAGGAATTTTTCTGGGACACTCCTTAACTTCAAAAGCTTTCCGAGTACTTAACAAGAAATCCAAGAAAATTGAAGAAAACTATTATGTTTATTTCGATGATAAATTTGTCAAGAATTCTCAACAAAGAGAAACCTATTATGTTTCCATCTTCAAATAATCAAACATGTCCTCTTATGACTCTTTACGAAGATTTTTTGAATCTTTTTTATGAGCCAGAAAAGAAAATTTCTTCCAAAGAGAAAACCAAAGATAACAAAGAAGATGAATTGTTGAAATTAGTTGATGATGCAATTAAAAACATTGAAATTCATGAAGAAAGTCAGAATCATACGTCTGAGGGGGAGGATTTAGAAAATTCTGTTCCACTTTTACATGAAGAAGTTGTTACTTCAATTTCTAATTCTGATTTTAATTTACATAATGATGATTTTGTGCAGGGGTAATTTAAATAATCATGATCATATCCATGGGGAGAATTCAATGCATGATGACACTGATGTGCAATCGGAACTTGAAGAAGTAAATGCTAAAATTGATCGAGAATATGATCCGAATTATCCACCTTTGACAAAATGGACAAAAGATCATCCGGAAACACAAGTCATTGGAGATGCTTTTTCAGGATTTATAACTCATGCTCAACTAAAAGAAAACATGCTGCATTATTTTCAAAAATAGAATTTTTCATGGTCAATTATTTTATTTCTAAAGTCGAGTCTAAAATTGTTAAAGTTGCTCTTGATCATGCTGATTGGGTCAAAGCAATGAAAGATGAGCTAAATGAGTTTGAGAGAAAAAAAAGTATGGAGATTAATTCCTACTTCGAAAGATGCATCTGTTGTTGGTCTCAAGTGGTTTTTTCCGAACAAGCTGGATAAAGTTGGCAACATTGATCAAAATAAAGCACGTCTTGTGGTTAAAGGATATTGCCAAGAAGAAGGAATTGATTATGAAGAAAAGTTTGCTCATGTAGCTCGATTGGAATCAATTTGTATTTTTCTTGCATATGCAACTCACAAAAAATTTGAAGTTTATCAAATGGATGTGAAGTGTGCATTTCTAAATAGAGAAATTGAAGAAACCATTTATGTTATTTAATCACTTTTTTTCTTAGTAACAAATCAAAGAAAGTACGTTGCTAATTCTCTACAGTTTAACATGGTCTTGACCCTCCAGAGATCCTAGTAGAAGTGGAAAGGCGCGGATCATCCTGTTCAGGAATGGTTAATAGTTGCGCAAAAGATGATCCACGCCTTTCTACTTCTACTTGGGTCTCTAGAAGATCAAGACCCTGTAAACTGCAAAGAATTAGCAACGTACTTTCTTTAATTTGTTAATAAGAAAAAAAAGTGGTTAAATAAAAAACTTGAGTACCAAGCCACTTGTTCTAATTAAATAACAACCTCTAGGTTTTAAAAATGAAAATTTTCCTGATCATTGTTATGTGATAGATAAAGCTGTTTATGGTCTGAAACAAGCTCCTCGTGCATCGTAGGAAACTCTAACTAGATTCATAAAGCAATTAAAATTTAAACAAGGTTTAGTTGATCCTACCTTCTTTCGTAAGAAATCAGGTAATCCCTTGATGATTGTTCAAATTTATGTCGATGACATCATTTTTGGTTCAATGGATCCTAATACGACTCTTGAATTTCGTAAATTGATGGAAACTAAATTCTAAATGAGTTCTCTGAGTCCAATTAACTTTTTCCTTGGACTAAATACTAGACAGAGTTTGGAGGGCAGATTCATCAATCTAGAAGCTTTTACAAAAACTTTACTTGCTAAGTTTGGCATGAATGGTGATTCAAATGTTAAATTTCCAATGAAATTTGGGACAAAGCTCACTCCTTGTCTTGATAAACCTGCATCAGATCTTACATTATACAGGTAGATGATTGGTTCTTCATTGTATCTAACAACTAGTCGTCCTGGTATTATGCTTACACTTTGCTATTGTGCGAGATTTCAAGCTAATCCATGAGAACCACATATGATGGAATTGAAGAATATTTTTATATATCTTCATAAGACTACTTCTCTTGGGTTATGGTATCCGTCTAACTCTGGGTTCTTTATACATGCATATTCTGATGTTGATCTCGGAGTCTGTGGTCTTGGTCGCAAAAGTACATCAGGTTGATGTCAATTTTTAGATGGAAAACTTGTTAGCTGGAAATCAATGAAGCATACCTGCGTTTCGTTATCCACTGTTGAAGCTGAATAAATTGCTAATGCTTCATACACATCACAAATATTTGGATACAAAGTCAATTAAGAGACTATGAAATTAGCATGAAGAAGATTCCTCTTTATTGTGATTCTGAAAGTGTAATTTGTATTTTTGACAATCCAGTTCAGCACTCTAAGAAAAAACACATCGCCTTAAGAGATCATTTCATAAAAGATCATGTTGAAGACGGAAACATTAAAGTTCATTTCTTTACGTCAGCAGATCAATTGGCTGACATATTTACAAAAGCCTTACTAGAAGTTTCTTTTAATCGAGTTCTTCAAAAACTCGGAATGATTGAGGCTAAGTCTGTTTTGAAATCACTTGCATAATTCCGGAATGTTCCGATCTTTGGAAGTCATCAGAAGCACTGTTCATCTTGGAATTCACTAATTTTTCTCCGAAATGTTCCGAACTTCGGAATCCATTGGAATCTACCGTTCATTTCAGATTTGTTATATTTTTTTTTATGATATCTGATTTTACTGTTCATTTCTAATTTTCTTTTGTTCTTGTTTAATTGTTACTGCTTAGTTGCGAGAGGGTATCATGGTCATAGGCCGGTGCACTAGGTAACTATTTTTCTTTATTTTTGTCTTTTAATTTCAAAAATACAAAAAGATTTTCTTTGTTTTTGTCTTTTGTTTTCAAAATTTCAAAATCCAAAAATATTTTTCAATTTTTGTTTTGAATTGTCAATTCTCAACAATGGTTTTCACTAAATTCCTGATGTTTTGAGTCTAAACCAACTTGGAATGAGGTTTCATGAAAATTGTTTCTTTGATCAATTTCATTATTACCATGAAATTGTGAGCATATTGTTTCCAAAATATGAATTGACGGTGAATTCATTTATGAATTCTAGTATGAAATGAAAGGGATTGACGGATGAAATAATATCATGTTTCAATGTACCAACTTCATTCCATATTTTTTTTCTACCATATCTATGTTTGATTTCTACATAATCCCCTGATTTTCAGTGTGTGTATCCTATTTAAACATCTTAATTCTTTAGGAATGGCCTCTTTACCAGCCCCCAAACCTCCTAAAACCCTAAAATTGACCCTTAGCCTTCATATTGGTGTTCTTGAGCTTTTGAGAAGGATTTGGTGGTTATTTTTGTAACATCCCAAATTTCGAGTCCAAAAATTTCTTTTAAAAACATTACTGATTCATAGCATTAAGTCATTCAAACATACTAAAAGGGTTTATATGACAAACCATAGTTTCATTTCCAAAACACTTGTTTAATTATCAGAGTAAACATCCGAGGCTAACTTGTCATGGTATGTGCACTGCAACCCTTCCGAGCTCCTCTTCTGAAAATTGAATACCTGAAACCAAAACTGAAAACCGTAAGCACGAAGCTTAGTGAGTTCCCCAGATACCACATACCATACAAACCAACTGATCCATACATACCATACGTAACCATGAGCCATACATAACAAACATATCCATAATCAAGTAAAGTGCTATGTGCCAAACATAGTCTTGCTGTATTGCCACGGGCCGCACGTGGTCTTTCTTGTCAAGCCTGGGGGCCACTCCCTGGGTCTTACAGACAAGTGCCAAGGGCCACCCCCTGGTCTTCCATGCAAGCATCACAAAGACAACTATACATACTACTCTACTAGGCTACTCAGCATACAGTGTGCCATGAGCCACCTCCTGGTCTTTCATTCATAATAGTATACAGTGTGCCAGGAGCCACCTCCTGGTCTTTCATACATGTTACCTAGGGCTAACCCCCGGGTCTTCCTACCATACATAATAACATACTGTGTGCCAGGAGCCTCCTCCTGGTCTTTCATGCATAATGCCTAGGGCTAACCCCTGGGTCTTCCTACCATACATAATAACATACTGTGTGCCAGGAGCCTCCTCCTGGTCTTTCATGCATAATGCCTAGGGCTAACCCCCGTGTCTTCCTACCATACATAATAACATACTGTGTTCCAGGAGCCTCCTCCTGGTCTTTCATGCATAATGCCTAGGGCTAACCCCCGGGTCTTCCTACCATACATAATAACATACTGTGTGCCAGGAGCCTCCTCCTGGTCTTTCATGCATAATGCCTAGGGCTAACCCCCTGGTCTTCCTACCATACATAAACTAAATGGGTCGGCATTGTGGCCGTAGACCCATACAAACAGTGAGGAGACTCCCCTCGCACTGCTGAACTTTGCTGATAACCCTCTGGCTGCTGTCCGACCACTCTCTGAACCGCTGCTCTGCTAGCTCCCCGAGCTACTAATATCAATAAAACACTTAGTTCCAAACTGAACTCAAGAATTCAAACTAAGTCAACTCTAGTCAAAGTCAAAGTCCTGGTCAAAGTCAACCTTCCAGTTGACTCGACTCGCCGAGTCAACCCGAAGACTCGCCGAGTGCTTAAACTCAGAAGCTCTCAAAATACGACCCAACTCGCCGAGTCACCCCAGGACTCGTCGAGTTCAACGATCTCTGGGTCCCATCCTGTCCAACTCACTGAGTCACCGCTCAACTCACTAATCTGCGTCTTAACCAGAAGAGGTTGGGGGTTCTGCGACCTGACTCGTCGAGTCCAAGAACAGACTCGCCGAGTCCTAGGCAATCTTCAACAGACTCGCCGAGTTGTTCTTCCAACTCGCCGAGCCCATGCACATATTCATACAACTCGTCGAGTACACCCATGTGACTCGCCGAGTCTCTCCAGTTCTCAATCCATACAGTGGCTTTTCGAGCCATGCAGGGGCTCCAATCCATAGATCCACTCTTCTACAGTCTATCCCCCACGTAAAGTTGCAAACTTTATGTGAAACCAAGGAAATATACGCCCAAAACACTCTAGGGCTAGGGTTTAAGACAAAGGGGCTTCACCAATGACTCATTGACTGCTGCTTTAAGACATTCTGGACCATCACAACCCTAGATCTGAAGTAGCAACCTCAGATCTAAGCCCCAAACCCGAAATAGACCTCAAATTTCATTCAAGAATAGATCTAGATGCAAAAAGGGTGAAGGTAATAGCTTATTACCTCCAAGATGACCTCCCACTGAAGATTAATCCAAATCTCTGCAAACCCCCTTGATCCAAGCATCTTGATCTTCAAGATCTCTTCACAAAACCACTTATCTAAGCTCCAAATTGCTTCCAAGGACTCTCACTCACGATTTAGGGTTCCTGCATCTCAAAAGGGTAGGAAAGAGGCTGGGGAAGGGATGTAATGTTCTTTAAATAGGGCACAACCCTTGGGATTAGGGTTTTTCTCGTCCAGACCAGACTCGCCGAGTCCACTAGCCGACTCGCCGAGTCGGTCACTTACTCTATGCCCCGGATCACGCTCCGACTCGTCGAGTTCCTCCCTAGACTCGACAAGTTGACTCTTGACTTAGAGCCTTTCCTTTCTTTTCTTGGTCTTTCTGATTCTGGGTGTTACAACACTCCCCCACTTAAACCAGACTTCGTCCTCGAAGTCTGCCACGGCCAACTACCTTACCATCTGGTCGCCACTTTACCACTAGGTACACACTCCGCCCATCCGATCCAAACCTTGAAGATGTCATCTTCAGAATAACCCGTTACTTACTACCTGCGAGTACAACACTTTTATCCAACCGTTAATCATACCGATACTCCTGATACACTTACCCTTGATTCGCAAGGGGTTTACCCTTTTACCCTACACTATCACTGGCCTTTCTAAGGCACTTTCCACAAGCAACAACCTTCCCAATTTCCTTCGAGGACCGATCCTCTGCTGAAACCGCAATCTCGGCCACTCCCAGTGCCGGCCATCATACCAATACTCACGGAATAACCCCCATACAATGCTCCAATATTGAAAGCTCCACCCAATCGTGAGAATTCAGACAATCCTTCGGGTAGCAGATCCCTCTCTGCTATGTTTAAGGCTCAGACGAGAACGGCGTCACCGAGCCAAATCCTTTACTCTGAGATCATTAGATCCCGCGATGAGCAGCTTAGCATCATCCAATCGGCTCACGGCTTTTCACACCGAAACCCTTACCCTCATTCCTGCCTATAGTCCTGTTGACTCCCATCCGCCTACCGGATGATCCGAGACGGCCCTGGTCCCAACTGATCCACCGTTACCCGGAATACCGGTTTCCCCCATACTACCTCGGAGATATGGGCCCCCGCCCACACTCCGCGAACTAAGCTACTAATGAATGCCACAGCTTACCCGCAGTCTTACGCCACTCTTGGTCTCCAATGACCTACCGCCTTCCGGGCCCAACTATGCGTGGCCCACTCACATCCGGGCGGCTGCCCCGTCCTGAACTTAACTATCTGAAAAACCCTGTCACACACCTGATACATTCGCACTAGCGAATAGGGACTGAAGAATGCTACGGGCCACCCTGTAGTCTTACTATACTCGCTCTGTCAACTAGTGAATGCTACGGCCACCCACATAGTCTTACAACACTTCTGCGCTGCCAGCCAACTAAAGCTACAGGCCACCCCGCAGTCTTGCTAACCCAGTGCTACGGGCCACACCGCAGCCTAACTATACTCACATACGATTGCTACGGGCCACACCGCAGTCTTACTAAACTAATGCTACGGGCCACACCGCAGTCTAACTACCATCACATACGATTGCTACGGGCCACACCGCAGTCTAACTACCCTCACATACGATTGCTACGGGCCACACCGCAGTCTTACTAAACTAATGCTACGGGCCACACCACAGTCTTACTAAACTAATGCTACGGGCCACACCACAGTCTAACTATCCTCACGTACGATTGCTACGGGCCACACCGCAGTCTTACTAAACTAATGCTACGGGCCACACCGCAGTCTTACTAAACTAATGCTACGGGCCACACCGCAGTCTTACTAAACTAATGCTACGGGCCACACCGCAGTCTAACTATCCTCACATACGATTGCTACGGGCCACACCGCAGTCGCACCACACTTCGATGTTATCTGTTAACCATTGCTACGGACCGCCCCACAGTCTTACCACACTCTTCTTATTATCTGACCACTGGTGAATGCTACGACCATCTGGTAGTCTGACAACACCTTTCCACACCGACTGGCTGCTAGTGGATGCTACGACTGACCCATAGGCGAGCATACAAGCACAATCTAGTACCCCCAAGTGGTACTCATGTCCCAACTGGAACTCCCAACCGATTCCTCTGCGATCTGCTACCAGACATCTCGAGAATGAGGTCTCACAATTCGCAAGTTTTTCCAAACTTCCAATTCACACTGTTCTTAATTCATACAGCCACCTGGGCCGTCTTTCTTCCTGACAGGAGAGCGAAACTTATCCTTGTTTCAAAACCGCTTCTGCTCCCATAACATGATTGTTTCTCCCCCACTTAGCTTCAGCTAAGTCTTCCTGCACGCGAAAACCCAAGGATTTCCATTCCTTCCTCCATTGCACAAAAGGCATGATAACTACCATCGCCTTGTCGTCGCTAGCGATCCATCACTAGTCCGCTCCAAATACCGTATGATTACCGAATACTAGATGAACACCTCCTGCATCCCCGATACTGATAATCCCCTGAGCTCCAACTAATGCCCTTAAGGTCCGAATAACTAATGCTCAGAGCAACCCCATCAGTGATAGACCACTTCCCTTGATGCTTCCAAAAGCTATCCCAAGTACCAAGACTAGAACCACCAAACCCTAATGATGGTGGAGGGCTACTCCATGGACTCTGTCCACCAACCTCCATGCAACGCTCCTGAACCGCTTTGGTCATAATCGAGATAATACTGGACACTTCGAACCCGAAGTGAGGGATGATCCTACACTAGCTACTAATAGTTCCCGGTATGCAATTGGCATATGACAATTCTGAAAGTACAATCCGAATACAAGCAGAGAGACAACTCATACATAATATTACCTGAGTCTGGGGTAAGAACAACCCTAATACAGATAGAATCGAAAAATAGCCATAGATACGTACCTGCAACATTCCCTGCTGTAATCCAGATCTCCCTCATCTGTCACTGCAAGGCCCTACCCTCTCACCCATCCGTAATCCTTGAAGTTGTCGGGGCAGACGCACTCCCTGCTCCTCCCTTCACCGTCGGGCAGTCGGCCTTCTTGTGTCCCACCTGATTGCAGTGAAAACATAATGGGCTTGCCCCTTGTGGGCAGTCCCTGCTGACGTGACCATCACTGCCACACTTGTAGCAGCCTGAACCCCTGGAACGACAATCTCCCTCATGTGGTTTCCCGCACGTGCTGCACTGACTTCGGACCTGCCGACCTACTAATCGCTGCTCTGAAGTCTTGGGTCTCTTCCCGGGACCCTCCAAAGTATACGTCTGATCCGACCTCCTCTTCGCAATGTGCTCCAAATCAATCTCCCTTTCCCGCCCCCTGGCAATCATAAAGTCCAGGGTCGGGCATGCCGAGAAGCTGACATGCTCCTAAATATCAGCTCTCAACATGTCATGATAGCGGGTCCTCTTCATCTCATCATCCCCTGCATACTGAGGCACCAATAAGGCCCTCCCCCGAAACTTGGCGGTAGTCTCCGCCACCGACTCCGTCGTCTGCCTCATGTCTAGGAACTCTCTGGCCAGCTGTTGAAGCTCCACCGCCGGAGCAAACTCCGCCCTAAACCTGGTCACAAAGTCTGACCAGGTCATAGCCTCGACGACCGAGGCTCCCAATGAGTCACCAACCGACTCCCACCAATCTCTAGCTCTGTCTCTCAAACATCCCGCCGCAAAGCGGACCTTCGACCCCTCTGGGTAGAAGCTCGTCAACTACGCAGACTCAATGTCTGCGATCCATCTCCTGGCAGCAATGGGGTCCTTCACCTCGTGAAAATCTGGCGCACCACTCCTTCTGAAGTCCTTGAAGGACAGTGTGCGCGTACTCGCCTAGCCAGACGCCAAATCACTCCTGAAAGCTCGGTGGCGATCCTCCATCAGCTCAATGATCCCCTCCTTGATCGACCCGAAAATGACTGGGGTCACCTCAAGGATGCCTCTCGTAATCTCAGATGCGATGAACTCGCGTAACCCATCATCAACTTGCTCGGATCCCACGCCCGAACCCGATCCTGATCCAGATCCTGAGCCTCCTGCTCCTTGTCGCGTGGTCACCATACTGGAGATAAACACATAAATGTCCAGATCAAAACATACCCCGAGAGGTCTCACACATTATCCAAGATTCCTTGTTCCATCTCGGCCCTCCTTGACTCGAGTACAGATCCTCTGCTTCCAGTAGTACGGGCCCATACTACCTTCCACATCTATCCGTACTTTCCTCAAGGGTTGCCTCAACTTCACCAAGTCCCTTTCACTACTACTAGCATTGCTCCCAACACTACTCTCATCCTAGGCTTTCCTAGGTTCCCGAACTCACCCAGTCCTCAGCTGCTGGAAGATTCCCAGTAATGTCAACTAGCTACCTCATGAATATAGCTAGCTCACATTACTAAGAGTCTCACAAAGCACAAAGCAAGCAGCATTCAGACCATGGAAAATCTAACCATCATATTCCAATCAAATCATTCTATCCTCTAATCAGGAATCTATACATGCACTTCAAAGGCTCATACAATCAGGCATAACCTAAACAGGCTATCCTATTACTGACTGGTCAGTACTAGCATGCAAGTCTACAAGCACATACAATAGGCATATAAGGCATCCTCCTAGATCCTTAGCCCTAATCTAGCATGCAATTCTCATAATCATATCATAACATAAACTTGAATGGGTAATTTGGGAGAACTTACTTGATCTCGGCTGATTGCATGCACCACACCCTTTTCTCTTTTCAAAGTTCGTTTTTCTTTTTCTAAAACCCTTTTCTTTCCTCAAAATCCTTATATAAATATGGTTTTTTTTTCTTTTGAAAATTTTATACCACTTCCTCAGTTTGAGTTCAGACACACCCGAGAGTGTGCCTGAATCCCTCAAACCAAGGCTCTGATTCCAACTTGTAACATCCCAAATTTCGGACCCAAAAATTTCTTTTAAAAACATTACTGATTCATAACATTAAGTCATTCAAACATACTAAAAGGGTTTATATGACAAACCATAGTTTCATTTCCAAAACACTTGTTTAATTATCAGAGTAAACATCCCAGGCTAACTTGTCATGGTGTGTGCACTGCAACCCTTCCGAGCTCCTCTTCTGAAAACTGAATACCTGAAACCAAAACTGAAAACCGTAAGCACGAAGCTTAGTGAGTTCCCCAGATACCACATACCATACAAACCAACTGATCCATACATACCATACGTAACCATGAGCCATACATAACAAACATATCCATAATCAAGTAAAGTGCTATGTGCCAAACATAGTCTTGCTGTATTGCCACGGGCCGCACGTGGTCTTTCTTGTCAAGCCTGGGGGCCACTCCCTGGGTCTTACAGACAAGTGCCAAGGGCCACCCCCTGGTCTTCCATGCAAGCATCACAAAGACAACTATACATACTACTCTACTAGGCTACTCAGCATACAGTGTGCCAGGAGCCACCTCCTGGTCTTTCATTCATAATAGTATACAGTGTGCCAGGAGCCACCTCCTGATCTTTCATACATGTTGCCTAGGGCTAACCCCCGGGTCTTCCTACCATACATAATAACATACTGTGTGCCAGGAGCCTCCTCCAGGTCTTTCATGCATAATGCCTAGGGCTAACCCCCGGGTCTTCGTACCATACATAATAACATACTGTGTGCCAGGAGCCTCCTCCTGGTCTTTCATGCATAATGCCTAGGGCTAACCCCCGGGTCTTCCTACCATACATAATAACATACTGTGTTCCAGGAGCCTCCTCCTGGTCTTTCATGCATAATGCCTAGGGCTAACCCCCAGGTCTTCCTACCATACGTAAACTAAATGGGTCGGCATTGTGGCCGTAGACCCATACAAACAGTGAGGAGACTCCCCTCGCACTGCTGAACTTTGCTGATAACCCTCTGGCTGCTGTCCGACCACTCTTTGAACCGCTGCTCTGCTAGCTCCCCGAGCTACTAATATCAATAAAACACTTAGTTCCAAACTGAACTCAAGAATTCAAACTAAGTCAACTCTGGTCAAAGTCAAAGTCCTGGTCAAAGTCAACCTTCCAGTTGACTCGACTCGCCGAGTCAACCCGAAGACTCGCCGAGTGCTTAAACTCAGAAGCTCTCAAAATACGACCCAACTCGCCGAGTCACCCCAGGACTCGTCGAGTTCAACGATCTCTGGGTCCCATCCTGTCAAACTCACTGAGTCACCGCTCAACTCACTGATCTGCGTCTTAACCAGAAGAGGTTGGGGGTTCTGCGACCTGACTCGTCGAGTCCAAGAACAGACTCGTCGAGTCCTAGGCAATCTTCAACAGACTCGCCGAGTTGTTCTTCCAACTCGCCGAGCCCATGCACATATCCATACAACTCGTCGAGTACACCCATGTGACTCGCCGAGTCTCTCCAGTTCTCAATCCATACAGTGGCTTTTCGAGGCATGCAGGGGTTCCAATCCATAGATCCACTCTTCTATAGTCTATCTCCCACGTAAAGTTGCAAACTTTACGTGAAACCAAGGAGATATAGGCCCAAAATACTCTAGGGCTAGGGTTTAAGACAAAAGGGCTTCACCAGTGACTCATTGACTGCTGCTTTAAGACATTCTGGACCATCACAACCATAGATCTGAAGTAGCAACCTGAGATCTAAGCCCCAAACCCGAAATAGACCTCAAATCTCATTCAAGAATAGATCTAGATGCAAAAAGGGTGAAGGTAACAGCTTATTACCTCCAAGATGACCTCCCACTGAAGATTAATCCAAATCTCTGCAAACCCCCTTGATCCAAGCGTCTTGATCTTCAAGATCTCTTCACAAAACCACTTATCTAGGCTCCAAATTGCTTCCAAGGACTCTCACTCACGATTTAGGGTTTCTGGATCTCAAAAGGGTAACAAAGAGGCTGGGGAAGGGATGTAATATTCTTTAAATAGGGCACTAGCCCTCGGGATTAGGGTTTTTCTCGTCCAGACCAGACTCGCTGAGTCCACTAGCCGACTCGCCGAGTCGGTCACTTACTCTATGCCCCGGATCCCGCTCCGACTCGTCGAGTTCCTCCCTGGAGTCGACGAGTTGACTCTTGACTTAGAGCCTTTCCTTTCTTTTCTTAGTCTTTCTGATTCTGGGTGTTACAATTTTGGCCTTTGTGAAGGAAGTGATAAAGATTGAGGGTGCTTTGCTTGTTGAGGAGTTCATGGATCCAGAATCATCACCCTTTTTGTAAGAATTTGGACGTATCAAGTTCATACCTTGGCTTGTAGATGTTTAGATCTCTTTATGGCTTGATTTGTTATGTTTTTGGTCCCTTTTTGGGTTGGTTGTTGAGTAAAGACGTTTGAAGGACTAATCCTTTTGGATTTGAGCTTATTGAGTGTTCCTTATGCATAAAGGTGCCAACTTTATGGGGTATTGGGTCTCATGCATGCATTAAGTCACATATTAAGTGCATTTTAAGCTTAAGAGCTTCATTTAGACATGCATGAACATAAAGTTAGTAATTTTACGTGATAAATCAGTCCAAGGAAGTCAGATCTAGGTCATGGTGTAAAGTCTTTATGGAATAAGAGCTTAAAATGGAAGATTGGCTGTATGCGAGGGTACGTTGGGCGTACAAGCAGGTACACTTAGTGTACAAGCACTGAGGCAAGTACGTTGCAAGTACGAGTTGAGTACGCCCCGCGTACTCAGCAGAGTGGGCCTCAAATTGTTGTCCTTCGGGTTGGGTCATTCTCGTGTTCCTAGATGTTTAGGGCTTGTTGGTTCAGCTGATTTCAAGTGTTTTATTCTTGGAGCACTATTGGGCCATGGGTTAAGGCCATGAAAGCGATTTGGGCCCAATTTGGAAAATTAGGCCATGTTTGGGCCTTATATGATTAATTGGTTTTTGGACCTTTTGGATAGTAGGATTGGGCCTTAGTCTTGGACCAAACTAGATAAGGGGTAAAATGGTCTTTTTACCGTAATTGTGGGATGATAGTTATGGATCGAAGTTCAAGTACTAATTGGATGTTATTTGATGTTGTTAGCTCGAGGATTTGTCGGACCGAAAGTCGGGATTTATAAGTGTGGGTCAGCAGTTCGAGGTGAGTCTTCTTCCGGTGCTCATGAGTCGAAGGAACCAATGTCGGCTCACTAAATTATATATGTATTATGCTAGCTGTCTCTGTGACTCTAGCATGTTTGTATGAGCCTGTGTGGTAGAATAGTTGTATCTGTGATGACCAGCTGGGTCTAGCTGTTATTATTGTGTTATGTTGTTTATATGTGACTGAGAATGTTGATAGTCTCCAGGGTTGCTTATAACGCACTGGGCGTGCTGTTCGCCTACTGGGACTGCAGGTAGTCCCCATGGTTGCTGATAACACATAGTTGTTTATTTGTGTTGTGCTATGTGTGGTATTTTAGGGAACTCACTAAGCTTTGTGCTTACGGTTATCAGTTTATGTTTCATGTAATTCTGTTTTCAAAAGGAGGAGATCAGGATGATTTCAGATCACACACCACCTGGTTCCTCATTTTCTTAACTTACTCTGATATGATGTGATGATCGACTCATTCATTTTATTTGGATTATTATAATGATGTTTATGGAATACTGATTTTATTAATTTAAAAATGAAATTTTTGGGTCTTATTTTTGGGACGTTACAAGTTGGTATCGGAGCCTTGGTTTGAGGGATTTAGACATACTCGTGGGTTTGTCTGAACACAAACTGAGGATTTGGTAAAGTATTTCAAAAATGAAAAATGATTTAAAAAATAAAACAAGTTTTCTACTACAAGAAAGGGTGTGGTGCATGCAATCGACCAAGCTCAAGTAAGTTTCTCCCAACATACCCGTACATGTTATCTAGTATGATTTGATTTATGAATTTGTGAATCGCATGCTAGTTAGGGCTAAGGACCTGCTCAGTTTTTGCATGGTAGAATGCTAAGAGAGATGCCTTTGTATGCCTATTGTATGAGCTGGTAGACTTGCATGATAGTGCTGATTAGTTAGGGATAGATTGGCCTAATATGTGATGCCTTGTAGCCTAGGAAGCATGGGATGCTAGATTGGGTATAATTTGTATGCGTAAGGCATGTGGGGTTGGATGCTCGTGATAATTCTATGGATTGGAATGTCACTGCATGAATGGTGCTTTCTTTGTGCTTTGTGGAACTCATAAGTAATGTGAGTTAGCTATTTAGTGAATATGTCGAGTCACATGTGGAAAAGGTTGGATAATCTCAGAGTGACGGATTTGACCCTATTGCGCAGCTCTCGTTTGAGTCTAACCGTTGTAGGGATGAGTCTGTTACTCGAAGCATTATCTAAGCTTTGTTGCATGTGATTGTGTTCATGAGGTAGCTAACTGACATTATGGGGAGTTCTTCAGCAATTGACAGCAAGGTGAGGTCAAGAACATAGGAAAGCCTAGGGATTGCATTAGTGGGTTTCGTTGTGATGGTTAGCGAGTGTTTGGTGCATGGATTGAGAAAGTGACTTAGAGGATTTGGGAGGATTCTTGAGGAAAGTATGGATAGGTGTAGAAGGTAGTATTGGGTCCGTACTACTAAAAGCATAGGATCCATACTCGAATCGGGGAAAGTTTCGAAGAATCTAGGGAGCCGGTGGGAAAAAGGTTTTTGGGCATGTTCTGATCATCTTTGCATGTTGTTTTTTGTATGGTGATGAGCTCTCGGGAAGGAGGTTCAGGTTCGGGTTTAGGCTCAGGTGCAGGTACTTAGCCGGTCGATGAGGGCATGTAGGAGTTCATCTCGTCGGAGATTACCTAGGATATTTTGGAATGGACTCCTATGATCTTTGGTTCAATCAAGGAAGGGATTTTGGAGCTCTTGGATGGTCATCTTGGGGCTTTTCGGGTCGAGATTGTAGCGGGGCAGTTGGGGGCTCATCTGGAGCCCAAAGCTTGTGGATCCCTAGGATCCTTCAGGAAGGAGGATCCTATTGTTAGTTCTTGTCATTTGGGACCGGAGGTGAGTTTTGCACTATATCCTTAGGAGGGTTGACTCCATGATTGGGTTTCCGAGGAGTTACCTGACATCATTGGGCACATCATTGATAGATTGATCGCCAGGTTCGAGGGTCGAACCTCGGTTGTTCAGGAGGTTAATAGGATCGTCGGGGTAACTCGGGAGGAGGAGGTCAGGATTCCTTTAGATGCTTTTGAGGGTATGTTATCCTCTGTTTTCTTCTGGGTTAGTATCAGAATTTTCTATTGCTTTGAAAATTTTGTTTGGGTTTAGGAAAGTAGTACTTCGGGTTGCTTCTCTATTATCGTCTGTGTTATATTATCAAGGACTGTTATATGTCATTCTGCATGCCGAGAGTCTTTAATGAATCATCAGCGGGTCATATCTTGTTAAACGGGTTTCATTGTGTTCGATTGCTATTCTGGTGCTTGATGGAACCAATTCAGGTGTATTGTTCAGAGGATCTATGGTCAGGGTTAACAGGTTAGTTCTTCAGTGAAGTCAGGGTTCAACTATTTTATCTTTTGATCAGGTGGGATTGGCAGTCGTCTATGGAAGAACTTTTGGGTTCAAACACTACCGTTACTAGGGGAGGAGCGGTAGTGAGTAGATGGTGGTGACAGTTGCAGGAGTTATTTGGTCATTCGAAGTGCCAGGGGGAATTTTGTATTTCGCAAGGGTGGTAGATGGTTAGAATTTAATAGTTCTTTGAGGATGGAAGTTGGGGTGAAGATTCGCCAGTTCAGAGCAAGGGTTATGGTTTTTAGTATCCAACATAAGAACTTAAGGATTTGGTGTGGTATCGTGGAAATCATTTGGGGCTACCCGGATGTTGGGATATATGGGAGTATTTATCTGAATTCAAGAGTTGAGCGATCATTGAGTTTGGCTAGTAATGGAACGCTAGTGTTGGTAATCACATATCATAGGCAGTTCATGCTATATGGGGTTTGATGGGTTGGAAATCCATCGAATTTATGGGATGAGAGACCTTTGTTGAATTTAAGTGGGGGAGAATCGATTAGAATTTCTGGGAGTTGGATCGGGTATGGAACTAGGGTAAGTTTCACATCCTGGTCAGGAAGAGAGACGACCCAAGTGGCAGTTTGGATTGAGGATGTATAAGTGGGAGTTCAGGAAACTTCTAACAGCTGGTCGGGGTCTTCTTTGTTACGCATATCAGGCTTGTAAATGGATCCAAGTCGAGGGTTGTGTTAGAGCCTTGCTTCCTGTTCTTATCTGATGGAGGCTTTGGGCTTCGAATCATGACCTGAACACCTGATTGATTTCAATCGAATGCGCGTTCGACTCAATATAATTGGGGTCGAGATGGTTTGGGTGTAGTGAACCCAGGGATGGTAACCATGGTTGATTAGTAGTGTTGTAAGACTGCGATAGGATCGTAGCATTCGCCAGTTGACGTAGCCTATCGTTGAGGTGGTCGCGAGTTAGAGGAGTATCAGTTCGTACCGTGGGCACGACGGGCAGGATTGTCGGGGAGCATTTCTCTGTTTTAGGTTGAGGACCATTGGGGTATAAGGCAAGGTTGGGCCTGTGCAACTCTAGTTTGGGTGGGACCCGTAGGCGAGGCCCGTGTGTTTATGGCAATTCAAGTGGGCTTGGTAGAGACCGTTAGGTCAAGGTTTTGGATCTTGGGTTACATGATTGAGTGTGTGGTCAGTGAGTGGCGCAAAGGGGTGTTTAGGTTGAGTAGACTGGTCATTTGGACTCTTGGGCGCCTAGTAGCTGGATCCGGAGCGAGACTGGTAGTCTCAGCGATGGTTTGGGAATCTTTATATTCTGGTCTAGTGAAGGGTTGTCGTGAAGCAAAAGCTTTTGGGTGAAGTGCAAGTGTAGATCCTTGGATCTAGGGTTATGAGTGTTGGATTAGATGTCTAAGCCCATAAATATTATTGGTATGTACTCGACCCGAGAGTAGCATGACCAATTTGGGTTGCATAGCACCAGGACAATTTGTTAGGATGGACTCTTGAGAAAAACTTATATATGATTTATTAATATATTATAAGTTCTAAAATATTAATATGAAATCATATGTTTTAATTAGTATTGATCAAGAGTTAATTTGGAATTAATTTAGTGATAGAAAGAGACTAATTAAATCTATGGGGACTAATTATGGTAATTGGATATATTTATGTGTTGGGCTTATGATCCATATTGGACTAAGTTTATGTATGGATACATAAAGAGTTGGGCCACATGAACCATGGATCATAAAACCTATGGGTATGAATTTGGGTTATACCCATGACTCTTGGAATCCTACATATAAATATAAGCTCCATAACCTAAAAACATATACTACTAGTTCTTGGAGTTCATGGAGGTGTTTTTGGTGCATGGAAATTCTCTCTCAAGAGTCACCTTTGTCCTAGGTGAGTTGTGATTCCATTAGAGGTGCAACACTTGGGGCACTAAGTTCTTAAAGGCCAAAGTCTTCCTAGCAACATCAACAACATCAAGAGGTATGTCTAAAACTTATCTTACTATACATATGTTATTTGTATGCTAGTTGTAGGCTTAAAGCTTTGGAAACCATATGCATGTATAATTAAAGAAAACATAGATCCAAAGCTTTTAGGGTTGTATGTGCATCATAGGATGTTGTAGTATACAAAACCCAACAATGGTATCATAGCCTAGGGTTGTTTTCCATCATACTTGATGCTACTTGTTTTCAAAGCTTGAAAAAATTGTTTTTTTTTGGATTCTACCTGTTCACCTCGAGGTGGTCAAAATTACCACGAGGTGGTGACGGGGCTGGCAGATTTTTGGATTTCTTGGTTTAATTTGGATTTGGATAATTACTATAAAATGTTTTCTTGATAAAAATTCGATTTTATGCTGTGAAAATAATTATCCTTATCCAAATAAAAGATAATTGTCATAGTTTCAATATTTTATTAGTTTATGTAATAGACTAATTTCTTGTAAAATAGTTGATATGAATTATCTTGTTATTATGAGTTTAATCTAGATCATGGAAAAATTATTTGATTATTGTGTAAATGGAATATTTGACCTTAATGGTTTTTATGAACTCCATAACTTGTCCTCAAGTTATGGAAAATGAAGAGTTTTTTCTTTTAAAAGTTCATTAAGATTCATAGGTTATGAAAAAAAATGAAAGGTCTTATTTTAATGCCATCCTAACTAGTATTTCATATTATTTATGTCAATTGCATGCTAGTTATAGGCTTAATGCTTTGGAAACCATATGCATGTATAATTAGAGAAAACATAGATCCAAAGCTTTTAGGGTTGTATATGCACCATAGGATGTTGTAGTGTCATAATTTACCAAATAAGGAAAGATTCTCATCACCCAAGTTTCAGTTGGATAGAAACTTGGAATCATGTAACTTTTATTGTATTATGAATGAGAATTTTCATCTTTGGGAAATTAAGACTAATTCCTTGTTCACATGTATATGTGAGTCAAGTGAAGGACTAGGAGATCGGGTACACTTGCTTGTGCGCTGATCAGGTCCACGACAAAGACGATGAGGCTATTCGTCATGATTTACTAAAGTTTAGTAAATAGCGTTATGCTTACAAGTTTAAGTGTAATTCTGAAACATTGGAAAAGTGTCAATGTATGACATGACGAATGAGTAGAATCAAATTAGGCAGAAAGATAAAAGTTTCTCCAATCTGAAAAGATGGGAGAGTACTTTAGTATCATGTTTTATGATCATCTTAATGATTATGAAAAACCATATCACAATTGATCCTCTAAGGACATCTTGGTGCATTTGTTTGGCTATGAAGAGGAATCATGAATTGTTGAAATGGTTAAATCAAGAAGATGAATCATACTTCGTACGAAAACAAGTCTTAGAGTCATACTTCAAGATTGTAACTCAAGTGACTTAATCTTAAGAAAGGTTTATAACACTTGTTAAATGTAGAGTAAAGTGTTTTCTACTCTTGTACATTTGAAATTGGTGAGTTGTGATGTTTTGGATAAAACAAAGACCAACTAAGGCCAATTATGTGAAGTGTTTGTCTTGATAAGAATCCGCACTAACTCTTGAATATTTGCTTTGTCAAGGAATGGTTCATGACAAGAGAATCTTATATGTCAAGAGGACAGTGGGAGTCTTAAAGATCTTGAAAAGTTTCAAGAACTAATCAAGGGTATTGTTTATCACTAGAACACGACTTGAGGTTTATAGCCTATCGTGTTGACATATTCTTGTTTCCGTGCCCATTCCAGTTAAAGTTGAATATGCATGTGAGTTCTATGAGTTCCCAGTTGTTTGCATAACTACTTGGAAGCAATGGTAGGCCCTTGTGCTGCCAGGTGGCAAGAAGTTAAGATTGAACGAGTTCAGTTCGTATGAGTTTGGATTTGTCACTAACCTCCTCTTGTGGTTATGTTTTTGACAAATTCATATGGATAAGAACAAATTCACCATAAAATCTAAGTGTCATAAGGTTTCTCTTCGATTCATGAAAATGATGGTGAGGAAACGCTTTCACTAAGTAGATTTTAAGAAGATATCAGTTGTGATATTTGCATTCTCAAATTCGATTATGATTACGGAATCCCTCTTCATAATTCGAATTGTAAGAAGGGGCAAAAGGTCTAAACATTATGATTACAACATCCCTCTTCTAAAATTGTTTAGACACACATGTGAGCTATCTAAGGAAAGGTGTATGTTTTTGGGAAGCTTAGATAAAGTCTTATCGAAGCATCTCATATCAGAAACCTGAACTTTGGTAATGAAAGTCAGTAAAATATTGATTTCTAGAAGTCCAGTTGATTTCTGGATACATGTCAAAGCTAGTGGGAGCATAAGTGTTATGATGATAAGAAGATAATTATTCTGTTAGCGGGGGCATGATTATTATGTTAAGTGTTGCAAGTTAGCAATGTTAATTATAGAAAACAAAAGTTTCAATTTGCAAAGTTGCAGGTTTTGAAAAGTTGGTTTGCTATAATTAAGGGAGATGAAATTATACTTCATTTCAATTCTACAAGCTTAGATTGAGATTTTAATCAAATTTAGTCAAATATATATATAAATGTTATGTTGGAATGGTTCAATATAAGAAAATTCTATATATGGAAATATTAATTGCGTTCTCAATATTTGATTATGATTACGACATCCTCTTCATAGTCCGAATTTTGAGAACATTGATAATAGAAAAAATTATAGCAAAAGACTGGTCTAGGATCATGTCTTTATGTGAGACATTATGAATCGTATCCCATATGCTTCAGGCATAGGATCGATTGCATATGCTATAATATTTCTATGTGTTCTGAATTTTCCAAATGCCTAGGGCATTAAGAGGGAAAAAGGACCAGAACTGTATATGACTAAAATGATTAAGCAATTGTCGAGGACAATATGAGGCTTACCAAAGATTGGTTACTCATGGACAGTTAGAAGTATAGTGTTAAATTTTGGAAGGAACATATTGACAAATTCTGAAAAGAGGCAACTCTTGTTCAGAAGTGATAGTCAAAATGGGAATATGGAAATGTTTCTGTAGGTGGAAGTTATTCATTAAATCTGTGTAAAATTAGAAAACTTAATGCAAGAAGGATGTTCAAAGGAATGTACTTTGAATTTGAGACTTCGTTTCCATGGAATTGCTCTCCATTGGAATACTTTGTAATGTTTGTTGCCAAGTCTTTGTGACTTTTGTGCATATTCATTTCAAGAGGATCATTGGATATTAGTTTAGAATCTAACAGATTCCGGTAAATGGCAAAGAATCTTGGATTCTTACATTTATCATAAGGATTTGGAATTGTGAAATGAGCATCATTGAAATGTTTTCAATTGATCTATTCCACAAAGAAAGGACCATAGGTAAACATAGTGTGCATGCTTGTAGCATGGGACAACTATTGTTTTAGTTCAAGTATTAAGTTGATTATTTGAAACATTATACAATAAATAATGAGTAATCAATATGACTCAAAAGTTTTGGGGCCATATAGGATTAATATTATTCTTGTTTTTCACTTTGCATGTTTTGACTTCCCGAATAACAAGGTTATTCAAACCGTCCACAGTCGATCATACTTTGGAAGTAGGTATTGAGGCAAGACTGTCATGAATGGGTCTGTAGTATGTCTAGATGTTTTAGACATATCTGCAATATCCATGAGTGCTCCTGGAATAAGATTCGAGTATTAGATTAAACCCACGCTCATTTGAATCACTTCATGGATTTTATCACGAGTAATCATGAGACGATAATATCTTATATTCTTCAAACGGAGACGTGTGAGTTGTAGTTGCGAGTCGATTGCACATTGGCATATGTAAACGCACCGGTAACTTGGATGTTATAAAACATATCGTTGTGTGTAATTTGATGAGTGAGTACAAGCGAGCATTTGGGTCGAAGTTTATCCGTTCCTTTTACCCCATGTGGATAAAAGCGATATATGTGGGCCCCTCGATGATTTAATGATGACAACCCTAAGTGCTCGGCCGGTTCAATTAGTCGGTCGTCATAAATCAGAAATTAGGAAACAACAGATGGACAGAGAGAATGATTTTAATCCATGTCTCAGTCCATATGATATCTAGAATGGAGGAATATATGATCCCTTATCTAATGGACACGTCATTGACTAGGTCAGAGTTCGACAACGGCTTTTAAGAGCTACGATTGCTAGTCGGGATCTTGGAGTCATATTCGTAATAATAGTTTTAGACTTATCCAAGTGGGAGACTGTTGGATTAGATGTGTAAGCCCATAAATATTATTGGTATGTACTCGACCCGAGAGTAGCATGGTCCATTTGGGTTGCATAACCCCAGGACAATTTGTTAGGATGGACTCTTGAGAAAAGGTTATATATGATTTATTAATATATTATAAGTTCTAATATATTAATATGAAATCATATGTTTTAATTAGTATTGATCAGGAATTAATTTGGAATTAATTTAGTGATCAAAAGAGACTAATTAAATGTATGGGGACTAATTATGGTAATTGGTTATATTTATATGTGTTGGGCTTATGATCCATATTGGATTAAGTTTATGTATGGATACATAAGGAGTTAGGCCACATGAACCATGGATCATAAAACCCATGGGTATGGATTTGGGTTATACCCATGACTCTTGGAATCCTACATATAAATATAAGCTCCATAACCTAAAAACATATACTACTAGTTCTTGGAGTTCATGGAGGTGCTTTTGGTACATGGAAATTCTCTCTCAAGAGTCACCTTTGTCCTAGGTGAGTTGTGATTCCATTTGAGGTGCAACACTTGGGGCAGTAAGTTCTTAAAGGCCAAAGTCTTCCTAGCAACATCAACAACATCAAGAGGTATGTCTAAAACTTGTCTTATTATACATATGTTATTTGTATGCTAGTTGTAGGCTTAAAGCTTTGGAAACCATATGCATGTATAATTAGAGAAAACATAGATCCAAAACTTTTAGGGTTGTATGTGCACCATAGGATGTTGTAGTATACAAAACCCAACAGTGGTATCAGAGCCTAGGGTTGTTTTCCATCATACCTGATGCTAGTTGTTTTCAAAGCTTGAAAAAATCACTTTTTTAGATTATGCCTGTTCACCACGAGATGGTCAAAATTACCACGCGGTGGTGACGGGCCTGGCAGATTTTTGGATTTCTTTGTTTAATTTGGATTTGGATAATTACTATAAAATGTTTTCTTGATAAAAATTCTATTTTATGTTGTGAAAATAATTATCCTCATCCAAATAAAAGATAATTGTCATAGTTTCAAGATTTTATTAGTTTATGGAATAGACTAATTTCTGGTAAAATAGTTGATATGAATTATCTTGTTATTATGAGTTTAATCTAGATCATGGAAAAATTATTTGATTATTGTGTAAATGGAATATTTGATCTTAATGGTTTTTATGAACTCCATAACTTCTCCTCAAGTTATGGAAAATGAAGAGTTTTTTCTTTTAAAAGTTCATTAAGATTCATAGGTTATGAAAAAAATGAAAAGTCTTATTTTAATGTCATCCTCACTAGTATTTCATATTATTTATGTCAATTGCATGCTAGTTATAGGCTTAATGCTTTGGAAACCATATGCATGTATAATTAGAGAAAACATAGATCCAAAGCTTTTAGGGTTGTATGTACACCATAGGATGTTGTAGTGTCATAATTTACCAAATAAGGAAAGATTCTCATCACCCAAGTTTCAGTTGGATAGAAACTTGGAATCATGCAACTTGTATTGTATGATGAATGAGAATTTTCATCTTTGGGAAATTAAGACGAATTCCTTGTTCACATGTATATGTGAGTCAAGTGAAGGACTAGGAGGTATCAAGTTCATACCTTGGCCTGTAGATGTTTAGATCTCTTTATGGCTTGATTTGTTATGTTTTTGGTCGCTTTTTGGGTTGGTTGTTGAGTAAAGACGTTTGAAGGACAAATCCTTTTGGATTTGAGCTTATTGAGTGTTCCTTATGCATAAAGGTGCCAACTTTATGGGGTATTGGGTCTCATGCATGCATTAAGTCACATATTAAGTCCTTTTTAAGCTTAAGAGCTTCATTTAGACATGCATGAACGTAAAGTTAGTAACTTTACGTGATAAATCAGTCCAAGGAAGTCAGATCTAGGTCGTGGTGTAAAGTCTTTATGGAATAAGAGTTTAAAAAGGAAGATTGGCTGTATGCGAGGGTACGTTGCACGTACAAGCAGGTACGCTTAGTGTACAAGCATTGAGGCAAGTACGTTGCACGTACGAGCTGAGTACGCCCCGCGTACTCAGTAGAGTGGGCCTCAGATTGTTGGCCTTCGGTTTGGGTCATTCTTGTGTGCCTAGATGTTTAGGGCTTGTTGGGTCAGCTGATTTCAAGTGTTTTAGTCTTGGAGCAGTATTGGGTCGTCAGTTAAGGCCATGAAAGGGATTTGGGCCCAATTTAGAAAATTAGGCCATGTTTGGGCCTTATATGATTAAATGGTTTTTGGACCTTTTGGATAGTAGGTTTGGGCCTTAGTCTTGGACCAAACTAGATAAGGGGTAAAATGGTCTTTTACCCTAATTGTGGGATGACAGCCATGGATCGAATTCAAGTATTAATTGGATGTTATTTGATGTTGTTAGCTCGAGGATTTGTAGGACCGACAGCCGGGGATTTATAAGTGTGGGTCAGCAGTTCGTGGTGAGTCTTCTTCCGGTGCTCATGAGTCGAAAGCACCAATGCTGACTCACTAAATTATATATGTAGGATGCTATCTATCTCTGTGACTCTGGCATGTTTGTATGAGACTGTGTGGTAGAATAGTTGTATCTGTGATGACCAACTGGGTCGAGGTGTTATTATTGTGTTATGTTGTTTATATGTGACTGAGACTGCTGATAGTCTTCAGGATTGCTAATAGCACACTGGGCGTGCTGTTAGCCCACTGAGACTGCAGGTAGTCCCCATGGTTGCTGATAACCCATTGTTGTTTATTCGTGTTGCGATGTACATGGTATTTTGGGGAACCCACTAAGCTTTGTGCTTATGGTTTTCAGTTTATGTTTTAGGTATTTTTGTTTTCAAAAGGAGGAGCACAGGATGATTGCAGAGCACACATCACCTCGTTCCACATTTTCTTAACTTACTCTGATATGATGTGATGATTGACTCATTCGTTTTACCTGGATTCTTTTAATGATGTGTCTTCAATACTGGTTTTATTAATTTAAAAATGAAATTTTTGGGTCTTATTTTTGGGACGTTACATTATGTTCAATCTCTTCCTCCAGAAACCATTAAAAGTAGCTTACCCTTCCTCCTTATAAATGTTCTTGATATTGGTAGCTTTGTCAGTGATTTTTGGAGATGAAGAAGTGAAGTTTTGAATCCGTCGTGAAGATTTGACCTTCTAAGTGAAATATGGACCTTTATAAATGCCAAAGTTTCAACCTTTTTTTAGAAATGACATAGTAAATATAGAAGGAAACTAGCTAGAGGCTAACAGTACAAAAAATCAAAATTAAAAGGGAAGCATTGCGGTGCCAAGACATATTAACCAAGTAACCATTCAATTTTTCGACTTCTACACCTAGTATTAATCCAACCAAAAGATTGAAATTTAGTATCGTCAAGCAATGTATCAATACTCCCATTAATATTCTTGAAAATCGCATAATTACGTCTTTTGCAAACATCAACCAAAACTACAAAAATCACCACGTCTAATGCAATCCTAGCAACCTTATTAATCTTCAACTCCCTAAGAAACACTTATAAGTCCCTAAGGCTTGAATATCTCTTTAGGTTTAACTCTCACTAAACTTCCAAACTTGATCATATTTGATGGATATATCTAAGTGCTAGATGAGTTTTGGTCACTTTTAGTCAATTTTGGTCCGTTTAATGCGCTATACTTGGAGTTTGGAAAAATCCAGAGCTTTGGACTTGTATTTTGATCAGATCTGGATTTTTGGCTGAGTAAAGTGTGCATGCATGATCTCTCTTTTCTCCATACAAGAAGAATTCCCATTTTGGTCAGTTGTAAGATCTAGAGTTTTGGTTTTAGCTTGTAATTTGCATGTGCATGGGTAAAGTTGGAAACTTTATCCATTATGACACTAATTAGACCTCGATATGGAAGTATTGGCCTTTGTATTTTTGAATTAAGAGGTTTAGTAAGTGGTCACAGTGTGCTGAGCATGAGGCTCTGAGGAAAGGATCTTGCCACGACGCGGTGGTCTGCTGAGTTGGCTATTCACCGTTGACTCTTACTTAGGTTGAATTTATGTCAGACCTTAGGGTTTAGGTCATATGCTGAGGCTTGACCTTTACAACTTGATTAGGTGACGATTATACCCGTTGGTGCATGTGTTGAGCTAAATAGGTTATTATTTCTTCTATGAGGTGAGTTTTCTCATTGTGTTATGTATGTAATGGTGTCTATGATGTGACGGTATGATAAAATAGTCGAGTATTAGATGATACTTATATGTACGCATGTTCTGTTGTGTTGAAACCCATTTTGACGATCGGTGGATGCAGAAGAATAATATCTCGAGATTTAACGAATATAAAAATGAAGAACATGAAGAACATATGATGAGAAATTCCATAGATTAGAAAAGAGAGATAAAATATTACAATACAAAAACATTGGTGGGAGAGAAAACTCTCCCTAGGTGGGAGAGATCCCACCATTTTCTCTCTTTCTAGAAAAGCTACATTGGAGTGCACTCTTACAAATAAAATGACCAACTCTCTCTTATATAGGAGAGAGAAAACACCTACAATTCAATAAAGGGTAATAAATAACCTAACTATCACTCATTATTTGAAGAGTATTTCCATGCTCCAACATTCTCTCCATAAATGCTCGAAAATGACGAGGGATACAATAAGTAATAAAAGGCTAAAATACAATAATCCGACTAGCAAGTGTGGTAATAAAATGAAACATAATGAGAACCAAATGCTGAAATGTCTCTGAAACTCTAAAGTGTCTGTGATGTCTGAAACTAGTCATGAATGTCTAAACAGTGAAGGTCTTCGGCTTCAAGGCACCACCAATGAAGCAGAAAAATAAGATCCAAATCTTCAAACTAGTCATAAGCACCATGAGCAAGTAGAAGATCCAATAAAAGAAACATTTTGGCTTCAAAAAGTCTGAAAAACATCTCTAGTTCTCGAATCATAATACACACCAAAATTTTTCAAAGAATAACCTGCTAAAAATGTGAATCATCCAAAAATGAAGTCTGGATAACAAATAATGTAAGTCTAAAGACATGGTCTAGCAATGCCGAAAACTTGATCGAAAGATCAAAAATAAGTGCCACGTCACATCGCCAAAATAATATTCATCTTCAAAATATCACAAATCCAAACTCAAGAAGTCATAAGATCTGAACCGGATGCAAACACAAAAGAATCATCATGTGGTGGAGTCCGAATAATAAATAATCTGGAACCGGGAAACATCTAGTAATGCCAAAAATTTGATTCGTGAAGACCAAAAATCAGTGCCACATCGCATCACTAAATAAATCATCGTCTTCAGAAGTCTTCAAAAATCCAAACCCAAACAATCATAAAAACCATATCCGGATGATATCATTAATATTCTCTCCATATTTTTGATAACCAAAGACCGGATATCAAAAATAAATATATCATCGGGATGGAGAGTGTCGGATACCAAGAGCTAAGAAGGCTCTCCCTAGATGTATGAAGGGTCTCGATTGGGCACGAGAAAGAGAGTAAAATAAATACTCTGTGGTCATATGTAGCGGGCTGATTCAGTCGCTGCAAACTGCTCGATCAAATGTCATAGAAAGAATAATAACTCTGCGTGAAAAAAAAAATCTCTGCGCTGAAAAGATACTGATATACCCAAACTGCAGCGCCGGAACTCTCGAAGTGGTCTTCAATAGAAAATAAAGTTCACATGCTCAAGATACATGGTTCGTCAACCGTAGATCAAAAGCGACAAGTCATAAAAATCCCATAAAGCGAAGAATGCGAAACAACTTTGTTGATTAGTCGTCGTTGTGGTGCAAACATCACAAAGAATAATATGAAGTCCGACTGTGGTATGGAGTAATCCTCATGGAAAGAATAAAATTCTTTCAAAATAATCGGCATGAAGTAAACCAATGTGACTATCCAAGGTTGGGTTGTGGCAAAAAAATTGGTGTTAAAAAATAATTGGTTTAAAAAAATGGTTTTAATAAAAAAATTGGCTAAATAAAAAAATTGTATTAAAAAAAATTAATTGGCTAAATAAAAAAAATGGCTGAAAAAAAAATTTTGGTGTAAAAAAAATGACTAAGTAAATAGAAAAAACTGAAAAAGAAAAAAAAATGTTGTAAAAAAATGGTGTTAAAAAAATAAATGGAGTTTTATTAAAAAAAAAAAAGAGGTTTTTAAGAAAAAGAGGGTAGGGGGGCTAATGAGAGGAGGAGGAAGAAATGAAGGAAGGGGGAAGAAGGAGGGAAGGAAGAAAGAAGGAGGGAGCTGAAGAGAGAAGGGTCGGAGTTGAGAGGGGAACCGAAGGGAGGAGGGGGTACCGCAGTCAAGAGGACTGCAGTGGGGGTGAGAGGGTTGCGGTCGGAACTTGGTTGCGGATGGGAAGGTGGAAGATGAGCTAGGCTGCGGTAGCAAGGGAAAGGAGCGAAAGACAGACTGCGGTGCGAAGGGGCAAGGCAGCCTGGGGTCCGAGAAAGGAAAAGAGAAGGTTGCAGTTTGAAGGGAAATCCGACGTTGTGGTAGGGCAGAAGGACTTCGGTCAGCAGGGAAGGGTACCGCAAGTGTGGTTAGTAGACATTGGTCAGCAAACTTCGGTCTGAGAGGGGTACCGCAGTTGAGAGGGGTTCCGGTAGCTGAGAAGGGCTCCGGTAGGAGTTTTTGGATGCGGTTCTGGGGGCCGAAAAGGGCTGGTCTGATGATAAAAAATGTTATTTTTCATGAAAAAATTATACCGAAAAGGACATTTATTCATATTTTAATGAGGGGAATCTTTTTTAAAGTATTTTGGGTCAAAAAAAGATATTGGGAAGGCAAAAAGTGGAGTGTGCAACTGGTTTTAAGGGGACAAAAGGTAATGGGATAGGTCAAGTCACATGGTTTTTTTGTCTTTTGAGGGAATAATAAATGGAGTACTCTTTACCCAAAAGAGTAACAAGGAAATTGTGCTTTATGTAAACACATAAACACATCCAAACACTTCATAATAAAGATTCACAACTATTTCAGAGATGAAAGATATGCATATCATACCTTTTTTTTAAGAACATAAGAGGTTGCTGGAAAGAAAAATCTTCAAAACAAAATGCTTTTCTCCACTTTCTTCAATAAAAGCTCATAATTTGTGTCTTATTTACAAGAACTAAAGATCTCCTAGAACAAATCTTCAATGATTTAAAGACCACAAAGTTAATTTATTCTCCCTTTTTCTTCATTTCATCAACAGCATAATAAGAACATTATGAACATGATTTTTAGTAGAAACTTTGAACGAACATCAACAACTAATTTTTTATTCTTCTAAGCACAAATCAACACAAAAAAAGTAGAAAACTCATTTTGACGATCGGTGGATGCGGGAGTTATTCCCTTGAACTAGTCGCTTGAACCTTCAAGGTACGACTCTGATACCAATTGTTGAAACTCATTTTGACGATCGGTGGATGCGGAAGAATAATATCTCGAAATTTAACAAATATAAAAATGAAGAACATATGATGAGAAATTCCATAGATTAGAAAGGAGAGATAAAATATTACAATACAAGAACATTGGTGGGAGAGAAAACTCTCCCTAGGTGGGAAAGATCCCACCATTTTCTCTTTCTCTAGAAAAGCTACATTGGAGTGCACTCTTACAAATAAAATGACCAACTCTCTCTTTATATAGGAGAGAGAAAACACCTACAATACAATAAAGGGAAATAAATAACCTAACTATCACTCATTATTTGTAAAGCATTTCCATGCCCCAACATGTTGAGTCGATGAATTCGGAGTCGAAACGAACTCGAGGTTGGTGTAGACCCATGTTTTATGTGGACCCTTCAGCTAAAACATACCATGAGTCAATACAGACTTGGAGTCAATACAGACTCGAGGTTGGCAATAATCTGGGGTTGTTGCAGACCCATTGTTGTGGATTTAAATGTTTTAGGTACTTTAGAGGATCGGGCAAAAGGCGAAGGGGTGACCATACACATCCTCCAGTAGATTTTATGATTTTGAGAGATGTTATGCTACCATACTCTGATTGATTATGTTTTGTGAAACAATTGTCTTTATGGTGCTTGAATTTAATGAGAATGGTTTCTATTTATCTTTTAAAAATTGAGAATTTTCACTATGGTTTTTGGGACGTTACATGCTTCCGTCTATACTTACGATATATCGATTTCTAGGATGGGAGAGTTTGGTTATGGTTTGGGCCCAAATGCCCATGATGGATCAAGTCCGAGTGATGCATATATGTGCGAGTTAGTTGGTTAGGAGGTCTTTAGGTTATTGTTTGAGTTAATACTGGTTTTAGTCGCGAGATTTAATGAGGAAGTGATCGAGATGATCCACGAGAGGATTACAACCTTTTTAAAGGTGGTGTAGCTGATGGCTAAGGATGTCGCTTGTTATGACATGGTTGTGTATAAACCTCCCATGTTCAAGATAAGGAAGCAACATGTTCTTAACATGCAATAATAAAGGAGACGAAGAGTTCCCTCTGCACCATTTTCCCCATGGAGGCAAGGGTCTGATTTGTTATAAACCTTTTCTGTCATGCAGTGAGAGGGTGTTAGGATGTAATTACTCAGTACATTGTTGTGGTTAAGTTGGAGAGCATGTCATGGAATAAGTTTATGAACCGATTTGGGGAGGATTAGGTGTCTCTGATAAAAATCTAGCATATAATTCTAGAGTTTGGGATGGAATCCAACTTTAGATGAGAGAGTAGATGCAAAATCAAGCACCACTTGTAGCTCTGAAGTTCACGACTATTGTTGTTCACCCAAGAGGTCAAGGGAGTCACAGTTGTAGCGGAAAGTATGAAAATACGCATGAGGGTGTTTGTCATGCGCTGGTTTCAGGGTGTTTCGGATGTGTTCAACATGGTCATTATAGTCAAGACTGTAAGCATCGGTAAATGAGGATTCACCCTCACCACTATAGCGACCCCTAGCCCCAACTCTAGCTAATTTTAACAAATTTATCGTTCTAACATGTCTATAAAACAATACCAATGTTTAAATATCTACATATCTTTCTTTTTGTAATTTTATGCTATTTAGACAATTCAACTAATTTTAAGGTTAAGTAAAATTCCACATTTCACGACCAAAATTTGTCATATATATATATATATATATATATATATATATATATATATATATATATATATATATATATATATATAGGCTTAGGTTATTCTATTCAAAGTAATTATTGTGTTATTGTATACATAAATGTGGGCCAATCAATTTTACTTATTTTAAGAAAGTGATTAATACATATTATTGAATTAAATATAATTGAAAAATATCATCTAATTTAATTACAAGGGTATATTAGTCAATTAATATACATTTAATAAAGGAAAATTGCATATTTTAAGGGATCATAGATTCTATTAATTTTAAAAATCCGATTTTACGAATTAAAATTCTTTTAATTCGGACATTCTGACGGAATATGTTTATGAGTATATTCAAAAATAAAAATATTCTTGAACCTATTTCTTGATCATGAATTTAAAAATTTCTTGTAGATTAACAAATTTTCGAACAATCAATTGAAGAATAAAAACAAAAAATACATTATTTCTTATAGAATACAGGTAACAATTGTTAAGAATTACATTTATTGTTAAATAATAAAACTAAAAAAACTTTCAAAATGGGAAAGAAAACATCAAAATCTAACAACGACACTAATACATTCTAAAAGAATAATGTTGCTTAGAATTACTTTCAATTTTGTGGTCCGTTCTTCAAGCATCAACTTCTGTGAAAACAAAACCAAATTGTAGTTTAGATTCCAATAATGCATTAGCAAATGAAAAATAAAAAATTAAATTCCTTTGGAAAAATATGTGGACTTGTGAATTGCACCAAAACCAATAACCAAGAATTGTAGAACGTGCATAAATCAGTGAGAAAATATCCATACTCCATTCCAACATAATTAGAATTCATGATTCCATTCCAACAGAATTGGAATTCGTGATTCCATTCCAAAAGAATTGGAATCGCACCAATATCATCCATTGAATCATCTACAGAAACAAATTGATTTTTATCATATAAGAAGAAGTAAATTTGATATGAAAATAGTGACAAACTACCTTCACTTTGTACTTTACATATAAGAAGAAGGTCATTGACACAACCTCTTTTACACTATACCTATTTGCAACTACAGTTACTTTAATAAGTAAAATAAGTAAAACCTAGGTAGCTGAAGTCAGTCTTTTTCTCTACTATGTTTAAGTAATCAAACCTCACATATACAATTCAATAGAAAAACAATAGCCAATGCAAATCCAAATGAATTGAATCTGACCGGGATATGTTCTACAATCACAATTCAATTATTTCAGTACTGTATGATTAAATTAAAAACTCCTCTCAAAGCAGCATAAATAGTTCATAAAAACTTAAAATTCACCCTATAAACATCCAATGAGGCTGAAAATAGACAAAATTAAAACCTATTGAAGGCGTGGAGATGAATGTTCATTTTGCTGGTGATTTTCGAGAAAAGGGGGAGGAAGAAATGGCGGATATGATGAAGAAGTGGAGGTGGACACGAGCAGGAAGGCGGTCAAGGTTTCGACTGATCGATCAAAGAAAAAAAACGAAAAGGAAAAAAAGCTTACCGATTGATTCGAGATGGATATTCATCACCTGGTCATGGGTTTTAAATGTTGACAATCGATTGTAGAAGAAGAAGAATCAGTAGATTAGAGACGATGTTGACTTTGATTTACATCTTGATAATCGACTGAATGTTCAATTTAGGATCAGACGGTGGATCAGGAACGATACTGGCTGTAATTTAGGGTTTTGAATCTTGATGCCGATTGAATGTTATAAATATATTTGTGCTTCTTGCGATTTACTAGGAATACATCTAACATCCAATTATATATCTATTTTACCATAATTAACTAATAATAAGATTACTATAATACCCTTATATTATTTATTAAATGATTTGATTTATCTAAAATCTGATTGCTGCATACAATAACACTATAATTACTTTAAATACCTGAACCTAGCTCTCTCTCTCTCTCTCTATATATATATATATATATATATATATATATATATATATATATATATATATATATATATATATATATATATATTATGAACTTAATCATAGTTAATTCTATTGACATTGTTAAAAAATTTCAAATTCTTCAAAACTCAACCGTTCATTTTTTTATAGTACCAAAAATTAGCCTAGAGTCGACTTTAAACCTTCGTAACTTTTTTCTAAGATCTCCGAATGACTTGGATCAATTTGATAAACCTTCCTCTCATTCCTAATAACGTTTTAGGGTGTATATATATATATATATATATATATATATATATATATATATATATATATATATATATATATATATATATAAACAAGCCGTTTACCCGCGCCAAGCGACGGGTGCGAATAGTTTATTTCGGTAATAATTTCAATTTAGAAACATGTTATATTTCAAGGAACACCAGTTACTTTTCGACAAATCGTTTCATTTCGTTGCTTATTGTTCATTCGCAAATGCCCCTATTTATTTTTTGTTATGATTAATCAAGAAACGGTTATTTCTTGTCTTAAAAACAATATTTAAAAAAAAAGTTAAAATTAGAATTGAAAATTAGATTCGTTAATTATACAAACAAATGAAAGTACATTTCTATTTCTTGCATTTAGTCCAATCAGGGGCTAATAGTTTGTAGAAATTAGTTTGTAGAGTCGATTAGTTTATTGAACAATGAATAGTTTCAATTCAGCGATTAATTTGTTTTAAGAAACATGTCATTAAAAATAAGACACAATGTAATCTCATGATAACGGATATTGGAAATTAAAAGTTTGGCAAAGGCAATTGGAAATTACCATGCGTCCCAACGGAGTCGGGATGGACAATTTCTAATTAAAAATAAGACACAATGTATTGATAAGTATGGCCAAGCATTAGTTTCAATTCAACGATTTGTTTTATTTTCAACGCACAATGTACTCTTCGTTTTTATGTATGTTGTATAAGTGCTTGCATATGTTGTATCCATTTTGTTGAAAATAGATTATTTAAAATTTCGGAACCATAGGGACCAAAACACCAAAAAACAGCAAACTATAGGGACAAAATTTAAAAGAGAAAGATATAAAGAAAAGAAATGAAGATACAAGGGGATACTTACGACTTATAGCCCAAATCCCTTGATTACATGCATATATTTATTATTTTCTAATGAATCGTATTATATTTATATAGGATTGTTAATTCCAGCAAATAAAGTTTTGTTGCTAAAGTACACAAAACGTGCTCAATTATTAGTAGTAGTAAGCACCATAAATGTATTCATGTAATTTTATGTATAGTCTTTGACAAATGAATTTCCAATATTGCCGACAATATGTTTTGGCTTAAAAAAATAACAAAGTAACACCCTAAAATTCAAGCCAATTTAAAACTTTTCAAAACATTTAAAACCAATAGTTATTACAAATTTGTTTTCAAAATAGTCTAATATCAGAGTTCATCCCAAAAACATAAATAAAACATGAGGAGCTGTACGATCACGCCTTCGCCTTGCCGCGATCCCCTGATGTACCTGAAACAATAAACTGAAAACTGTAAGCCTGAGGCTTAGTGAGTTCCCTAAAATACCGATACACTGCACATAATACATATACAAATAACAGCATGTACTGGGTCCACAGCTTTACAGACTGGTTTACCCCTAGGCCCACAGTGTGAGTCTGGATTGCCTTCCGGGCCCACAGCTCACATCTGGATTGCCATCGAGCCCACAGTACGAGTCTCCTTCAGCTCGTATCTGGAATGCTCACGAGCCCACAGTACGAGTCTGGCATGCCCCACCTGGCCCTCAGCTCGTATCTGGGATGCTCCCGGGTTTGTTGGTTACCGCACAGAGCAGTGTCACCTCAACCCACCACACATAATATATCAACATATAACATAACTACCGAGCATGCAAATAATCATATAACAACACAGGTAGTCCTACAGACCTACCTAACTAGCATTTCCACTAGCATGCAATACTAACTCATACTCAACATCTAACACTGCTAGGATAACATATCCAATGGGCCGGCCTTGGTGCCTTAGACCCCTTCGTATAGTGAGGATAACTCACCTCACACTGTCGACCCGAAGATACACCCTAGCTCTTGGATTGCCGGTACAACTCCACCACCTGAATGCACCATAGAACCATGCTTGTAAATTTCCAATTTCTCAAAATGGCCCAGAAGTCCAATAGTCAACCCTTGGTCAAAGTCAAAGTCAGTTGTCAAATTCAACAGTTCATGTTGACCTCAAGTCGTCGAGTACAACCAGCCACTCGCCGAGTTCCTTGCATAACTTTCTAACTCGTCGAGTCACTTGAGCGGCTCGTCGAGTTCCTAAAGTCCGTGGCCGCAAACTCCTTGGCCAGCTCCTCAAGTTTCCCCTTTACAACTCGTCGGGTTCATACGTGTCCAAAGGTTGGGAAAACCCTAGCCGACTCGCCGAGTCATTAGACTGACTCGACGAGCCCAAGGCAATCTTCATCGGACTCGCCGAGTTGTTCATCCAACTCGTCGAGTACATGACCATCTTCATATGACTCGCCGATTCGACCTTGCGACTCGCCGAGTCCCTTCAATCCTTCATCCATACAGATGCTTTCTAAGCCATGCAAAGTCTCCATACTGGAGATCTAAGCTCCTAGGGCATGTTTATCACGTAAAGTTGCAAACTTTACGTGCATGCAAGATGATAATGGCCCAAAACAAGCTAAAGGAGTGGCTTAGGGTAAGGGAAAGGCCATAACTCAACAAAGACCAGAACTTTATGATAAAAAGGGGCTAAAGGAGTCCAGATCTGAGGTTGCAACCTCAGATCTCGGCCCAAATGGGAGAACCACTACAAAAACCCTAAAATCCCAACCCATAAATGAAGGGATGTAACTAAGAGAGAGCCAAAGTAACAACTTGTTACCTCCAAAACGATGCCGAGACAGAGAAGAATCCGGATCTACAACAGCCCCTTGCTCCAAACTTCTTGAACTCCAAGACTTTTACTCCAAGGATCCCTCTTCCAAGCTAAGGAGCACACAATAATAGAGAGCAACCACGAATTAGGGTTTCTGAACTCAAGGGAGGCAGTAAGAGAGGCTAAGGGGAATAAGTGGTCCTTAAATAGGGTGCAAATCCCCGAAATTTAGGGTTTCATCTGCCAGCTCCTACTCGTCGAGTCCCTTCTTGGACTCGGTGAGTAGGTCACTAAAACACGCGGACCAACCCGCTGCTACTCGACGAGTAGGGCAACCAACTCGTCGAGTAGACCTTGAAAACAAGAAAATTCTTATAAAATCGATACCTGAGAATAGGGGCGTTACAAACAAATCCAAAGGGTTTATATCTTCCACATCAAAATACAATTTTACACAAAGACTAATCGGCATTGTAACTTTGATTCTAGACATCACCTAGCCAAGCAACAACTTCCATTACCATCCTCATTACATAGTGTACATAAATGACAATGATAAGCCCTACTACAAAAGAAAGAAATAATGTTTTCTTTGAGCACAACCGACAAAAGCAAGAAACATAATGTTTTCGTTTGCTAGTATGACTTTAATAAAACAGCAAGAAACAAAAAACTGTCATTAAGCAGTAATAACAAATAATAATGACAACATACAAGAATATATACAAAAGGTTACAGTATAGGCTTTAAGGTTGTATCAATTGGACAAAATCACAAAAGGCAATCTTCAAAAAAATCAGTCAAATTCACATATTCAGAGTTCATAAATGCAAATTGAGAGATAGAGAGACCGGGATAGGGGATAATTGAAGAAATTGCAAACATACACATGTAAACAAATCATATTGAAAAACATATAAACATGTTTACCTCCATATAAATCCTCTCACATAAGTATTTTACCCCTCTGCGTCCTCTCAATATAAGAAATAACCACATGCATAATCCTAGAAAACCAAAAAATATATGATTATCTCTAAGACAATATAGAATATAAAAATATTTTCACCTTTCTTGTCCCTCTTCTACTAGTTTCCTACACACCAGTAATAAACATATTGAGAGGATATTTTTTTTCCTTGATTTTTAAGATCATTTGGAAATCAAACCTTTAATTTCTCTCCAGAAGTATGAACTAAGAACCAAATATTGCAGCCCATTTAGAGCAAAATCATAAACAAAAGGTTCATAAACTGGATAAGGACAGGTTCAATCTTCTTTAGTACAGACTTGCCCAAAACTTGAACAGGGTAGCCAAAGTGGTGTAACTGAGTGACAAAAACATGCAAATATTATTATTAAACAATTTGTTAAATCAAATAACTTGTACGATTATTCTAGGATTTGATGAACCTGCAAATATTTGGATCAAACATCATAATAATGAGTGAGTCTGTTATTACATGATTCCATTAGGTCCAAATTCCAAAACCTTAGGCCCAGATTACAAAACCTGCACAAAAATGAACAGCTATTAAAAACGGATTTCTAAAATATCGATTTTTCCCGTTTTTGCTTTGGATCTTACCTGGGAGTCCACCTTAAACAAATTTGCAAAAGAAAAAAAAAAGAGTAAGGTCTTCTGTCAAAAAATTAGGCATAAGATACAAAAAATACATAACTGCTTACTTTGTAACATAATTATTAAAAAGATTCCTGGAACTGATTAGCCATGTCAACATTTTATTCTAACTTCTGCTGCTTAATTTCACTTGCTTTATGAAGTTGATTAACTTGATTTCTCTCTAACTCTCAACAAACTCTGGAACCCAAAAAATTATGTATCATTGCTAGATTGAGAATTGATATGCTTGTTGTGGCTGTTCCATGATGGTAAGATTCCTCTCACCACCCATTTCTAAACCTGAGTTAGCAAGGAATAAATTCCAGCATCCATAATTCATGAGAGATTCCTCTCATGACTCACATGATTGTTTACTTTTGATCATACTTCAGAGTGACCCTTTGACCTAATAATGAACTTCAGGTCATTTTTGGGTCTATTTTCAGCAACCAGATGGCTCATCTCCAACAACATTAGTAAGGATATCATCTACAAAGTATATAATGAAATTGATAAGCAACATTATTGAGTTGATCGGAAAAAATAATCCAGTAGGGTAAGATTGTCATTTTATTGTGTTGGCATAACGATAAAACTCTTGTGGGAATCAGGGAAAATGAGAGTGTGAGTAAGGAATAAGAAAAGCCAAGCAAGGTCCAGCCACGACTGCATACTATACTGGTAAAAAAATGTCAATGCTATTGTCATTGTCTTTCAGAACATCAATTCAAAAATCATAAATTTTATTTTGTTATGCAATTTACAATGATAATCAGAAGCTAAATTCCCCATATACACATGCAATACCTTTCCCAAATCAAAAATTGTTTCTGAAAATAAAAGAAAAATCTAAAATTTGCAAAGAGTTTACCTTTAGGCTTTATCCATTGTTCAAAGGAATTGCAGGAGCTGGTTTGGAGGCTTAGAGAAAACAAAACGCACTGAAAATCAAAATACTGTGTGAAGTCTAAAATCATGTTCATAAAAAAATCAACAAAAAGAAGCACCCACCATAACAGGTGGATCGATATCAACATAAAAAATCAAATTTGAATGCAACCATAGAGAAATTTACACCAAGGTGTCTGTATTATAAAGACTTTATCTTGCATTGGAGCCCTAAAAAGAAAAGTATCAAACACAACCAAGAACGGACTCATTGTATTATTCACTTTGTTTTTGTGAATTTAAAATTAATGAAATAGATACCTCAATCAGATCGATTCTGTAATAATAGAAAGAAACATAAGGAAAAATAGGGCAAATTGATTACGGGTATAAACAACAAAATGAATGAAGAAGAAGCACCAAAACTAACGTGTATCTTTCAGAACATAAACAAAGTATTTACCTTTTTTGCTGGAGAGTGGCGTTTTTGTTGGAGAGTGAGTTTATCTTCAAGGGGGTGATCTAGGTTTCGTTGAGACGTTTGTAATTTGAACAATTTATGAATGGGGTCTATGATTGATTTGTCTTTTTTCAATTCACATTCGTGGGAAGCGTTGGTGACTGCATGAAAGGTGGAGGTTGGTTCTGTGGGAAGGGGAGAGGCGACGTTTCTCTTCGCGGAAGACAGAGGGATAGAGGAAGCCAGTGAAATAGTGTGGAATTTGAGGAAGGTGAGGGAGAAGTTCAACAGGAAGACGCAAGATATAAGGGAGGATCGCCAGAATCCACATATATATTTGCCAAGATCTCGGATTCACAAAAAGACTCGATTCCCCTATTTCAAGGAACAAATTGGGAATAATTCTTCATTTTGACTGGTTTTATTCACATTAATTAGGTGGAGATTTTTAAGGGATATAAGTGAGACTATTCAAAGTTTGACCTTTGAATAAATAACATTCAATGCATAAATTCATTATACAACTTGCATTTGATTTTCTACCTCTTAAAATTCAGCATTTGAGGCTAAATACTTATTAAGGTATATATATATATATATATATATATATATATATATATATATATATATATATATATATATATATATATATATATATATATATATATATATAGAGAGAGAGAGGTAAGTTCAATTGAGAAAATAAAAAAGGTTGAGAATGAGAGAATCATTATCAGCCACTCATTTATATATATATATATATATATATATATATATATATATATATATATATATATATATATATATATATATATATATAGAGGTAAGTACAATTGAGAAAATAAAAAAGGTTGAGAATGAGAGAATCATTATCAGCCACTCATTTATTTTTTGCCGCAAAAGCCTCCGTCGTACCAGCGGAAATGGGGAATGAATAGACATGTGTTTTCTAACAAAACATGTTTCCTTAAACTATGCTAATCACTACCTATATATACACAAAAACATAGTTTTTTTCGTTTTTTTTTTAATTTTTAAGAAGCTATTTTTATCGAAAAATGATTTTAAATATACCAAAATTTATGATTTTTTATTCTCTAAAAATAGACATCCATATTGATATAGTTTTAAGATAAAATAAAAAATTTATTTTTTTATATTTTCAGCTATCGTTATTCATAAGTGAATAAAAATGCATCAGGTTTTATTACAGTACATTCGTTACTCACTTATGAATAAAAAGTATGATTAATTTTTTTTTTTACAATTTAAGTATTATTCATATATGAATATAGCGTATAATAAACATAGTATATTCATATTTAAATATTAGACAATGCATTCACTTGTGAATATTAACATAGTATATTCACTTGTGAATATTAGATGGTATATTCACTTATGAATATTAAATGATATTTTCATATGTGAATATTACATAGTATCTTCACTTGTGAATATTAGATGATATATTCACTTATGCATATTACACAGTATATTCACATATGAATATTACAAGGTATATTCACTTGTGAATATATTCACTTATGAATATTACAAGGTATTTTCACAAATATATATAATTTTTATATGTTATTCACATATGAATAACATACAGACTTGCATATTTGTTTTGTGTTTTTAATAATCATATACTGATTCAGGTGAGAAACATATTCATATGTGAATATAACGTGGTAATTTAGTTTATGCATTTCATCAAATAGTTGAAGTGCATACAAGTTAATTTTTTTAAAAATGTTAAAAACATGATACTTTGGCTGGTGGGGGAGTGTTCCTCTAGAGATGTTGGTCATGTTCATTGTAGGAAGCTACAATGTGGTGGTTTTTCATCGCCGACGCCATCATCTGCTCCTACTCCAACTTCACATTCTGTTCCCATTCCACTAGTGGTTGCCATGGAAATCGTGCCCTGTAACGTTGCTTATTTTCTCTTGGCGGTCGTCGGAGAAGGACAAAGATGAAGTTCGAGGTTGCCGTTGTCTGAGATGGTGACGATAACCCTAATCGGAGTTGGATCTGCAATGGTGGTGCTAAGTCGAGTGCTAAATCATATCCTCTGACGGCGGTGCCAGATCGTTGCCATCAAGTGGATTCCGTGACCCAGATTCACGGTTGCTTATGTGGTAGGATGAGAGATGTAGTGGTGATGTGTAGATTAGAGACGAAGATATTGATGGAGTCCAAGACAAATTTGCCACCGCTCATTAATGTATTTGGATTATTTACAAGTTTGCCACCGTGCGTTTTTTAAGCTCATTAAATGATTGGCTGAGAATGGTTCCCCTATATATATATATATATATATATATATATATATATATATATATATATATATATATATATATATATATATATATATATATATATATATATATATATATATATATATATAAAACCTCAACACTTTAATGTTTCTATACTTGGAAAATCTTTGTATTCCAGCTTTGAGTGGAGTTGTTTCTCAAATTTGAAAACAAATACCTCTTTCATATGAATCAGATTCTTCTAATTCTTTTTGAACTATGTTCTTGGTTGTATTGACTACATGTTAATACCAACAATCACTGGTTTTTCTTGGTTTTTCTCCATTAATGCTAAAATTACATAGCCTCAAACTAGGTCAATTGAGTATAAAGTTATTAAAAATCATTACTTTGAGATTGCCGCTTTTTATGCTTCTTTCCATTCCAATGGTGTATTACATGCAACTTGAACAGTGCATGTATTTTAAACTTAGTGTTATCATTTAATATCTTCAAGAGGTTGTCATTGCTAAAGTTTCAAAACCCTTTACATAAGCACAAATCGATAAGCATTTTAAGTTTTAACCATTTACATTCCTTTTTCTTTTGATGATGAAATCTGTGATTCAAATCCATATATTTATTATCATACTTTCACTTTATTTTTATGTACAATTTCTATTTACCAAATATTCTGAGTCAACATTTTCATATTACATTCCAACAAGCAAGCTTTTGTATTTTTAATATATTCACTTATTTCATCTTCCGTTCCAAATTTGCATTATGAATCAACTAGTAATTAACGAAATCACTTTATTTATTTTATATATCTATTTAGAACATCCTTACATTATAAATTTCACCAAAAATATTCCATTTGCAATTTCTAAACTAGTTGTTTGACTCCATAAAAAGTCAAACTTGTCCAAAACTCTAGGTATCAATTTCTATTAATTGTTCTTCAAAAAATTCATTTTATTACAAAAAAAATTCATATTTTCTTATTAATTTCTAGCATGCATCAAAGTAGTGTAAGCACTTTCATGAAATATCACTTGTCCATAACTAGATTCTATGGGTTCAAGAAATTATATTTAAGATTGGAAGTTTTAGGTTATATTCACTCTTTTATGGACAAGAGGACCCTAAAATGCTCATATATACAAGATTAGGCTTCTGAAACGACTCAAGCTCACAAGGACCAACCAAAAGGGACTAAAATGGCCAAAAACAAGTCCAAAAGAAGATCCATAAGAGAACTTGTCAAGATAACATCTTTATACCTCAAATGACTTGCAAAAGGAGTGATGATTCTGGATCTCTAAGCTTCACACCAAGCAATAAACCTTCAATCTTCTTCTATCCCTTCAAAATGAGTAACAAAACACAAACGTTTCTTCTCAAGAGCTCGAAGACACAAAATGAAGGCAAAGGGTCGAAATTTAGGGTTTTAGGACAATGGAGGTTGATAAAGAGGCCAGCCCCAGGGACTTAAGGAGCTTATATAGGGTGCAACACCCTAAAACTAGGGTTTCATTAAACCCCTCGTACGCCCTGCATAACCCTCGTACGCCCAACGTACGAGGCTCGAACCCACGATCAACTCCTGCCTTATTACGCTAAGTGTAACATGTGGTACGCCATGCGTACTAGTTTCTCATCTAGTACACTAAGCGTACCCTATGGTACGCCTCGCGTAATAACCCCAAGGACCATAATGCAATATTTTAAACATGAAGGGCTAAAAAGGAAACATACCCAATTGATGTGTTACAATTCTCCCCCACTTGAATAAGACTTCGTCCTCGAAGTCCGCTGCTCCAAAAAATTTCGGATAGTGCTCCTTCATCTCTTCCTCTGGCTCCCAAGTCCATTTCGAACCTTGTTCCTCAAGGTTTTCGTCTTCCGGTCAAGAATTTCCACCGGTCTCTCGATATAATTCAGGCGGTCATCCACCTGAATATCCTCCAATGGTATCATTACCGACTCATCCACTAAAGACTTCCGCAACTAGGAGACATGGAACATATTATGAATTTGACTGAGCTCATCTGGAAGATCCAAGCGATATGCCACCCGACCCACCCGAGCTAAAACCCTGGAAGGAGTAATATACCTGGGGCCTAACTTGCCCCTCTTCCTGAACCAGATGACACCTTTCCATGGTGACACCTTCAGGAGAACCATATCCTTTACCTAGAACTCTAAATATGACCGACGCCTGTCGACATAACTCTTCTGTCGACTCTGAGCTGTCTGGAGCCTGCTCCGAACCTACTAAATCAACTCAATAGTTTTGAGTACCACCTCGGTACTCCCCATAACCCGCTGACCGACCTCGCCCCAACAAATCAGGGTCCTGCATTTCCTCCTGTAGAGCATCTCAAAAGGAGATCGATCAATGCTGGTGTGATAGTTGTTGTCATATGAAAATTCCACTAAAGGAAGATAGATATCCCAACTCCCACTAAAATCCAAAACAAACGCCCACATCATATCCTCTAGGGTCTGAATAGTCCGCTCGCTCTGACCATCGGTCTGCGGATGGAATGTTGTGCTGAAATGGAGACGTGTGCCCAACTCTTCATGGAACCTCTTCCAAAACCTGGAAGTATACCAGACATATCTGTTAGAAACCACCGAAACCGGTACTCCATGACGTGCCACAACCTCTCTGATATAAATCTTAGCCAAAATTTCTACATAAATATTCTCTTGAATTGGAATGAAATGCGCGCTCTTGGTCAACTGATCCATGATGACCCACATCGAATCCACTCCACGCGTAGTCCGGGGTAACTTTGTGACGAAATCTATAGTAATATCTTCCCATTTCCATACGGGAATCTCTAACGGCTGCATCTTGCCGTGAGGCCGATGGTGCTCGGCCTTGACTTTCCTGCAAGTCAAGCACCGCTCCACATACCAAGCCACATCCCGCTTCATGTAGGGCCATAGGTCCACCAATAATCATGGCGAAGATCCCTATACATCTCGTGGCCATGGGATGAATGGAGAACCTAGACTTGTGCGCCTCCTCCATCAGAACCTGACACACACCGCCCCAATAAGGAACCCAAACCCGCCGATACAAAGTCAACAACCCACGACTATCGTAATTGAGGGAAGCTACCCGACCCACAATAGGCTCACTCTTCCGGTACTCTTCCTTCATAGCCTCGAACTAAGCCTTGTTGGATTAGGTGTCTAAGCCCATAACAATTTTGGTATGTACTTGACCCGATTGTGAGCATGGTCCTTTTGGGTTGCCTTCACCATAGCAACTGAAAGGATGAATTAAGGAGAAAGAGGATTAATTGTGATTTATTAATATATTATATGAATAATATATTAAAAGAGAAATCATATTGTTTAATTAATATTAGTCAGAAATTAATTTAGAATTAATTTTGTGGCTAAAAGAGATTAATTAAATAAAGGGGACTGATATTGTAATTATAAGATAATTGCATAAATGGGCTAATAGACTCCATAGAAGTTGGAGTGGACGAAATCTATGGGGAAACCCATAGGAATTTGTCCAAGGCTTCTAAGGAGGGAGTCCATGGGCTGCTTAGGGCCTAAGCAGTCAGATTAGGGTTTCCTAGTTCAAAACCCTAATAGCCTCACTATATAAGGAACCCCTAAGGCCCCAAAAACGTGTGGAAGTAATTCCTAAGAGTTCTTAGACGTTTTTGGTGCTCCTCCTCCTTCTCTTAAGTCATCTTGTTGCTCATGGTGTTTGTGACTCCATTAGAGGTGCAACATTTGAGGCACTAAGCTTTCAAGAGTCAAGATCAAGAGGAATTGAGATTGTTATTGCTACATAACAATCAAGGTAAGATCTAAACCCTAATTCATATGTTGATTTGATTATTGTATGCTAGATCTAGGGTTTATGAGCTTTGGATGATTATTGCATGTTCATTAGACAAACTAGATCCATAACTTTAGGGTTTGCATGTACACCATAGGATTGATGTTTTGCTCAAAACCCATCAAGCCTCATGAATCTGCTCCAACAACGGTGTAATCACGGACATTCTCAAACATATGTCTCTAATTAGAGCCGTGGCCGCCTTGCGGCTGAGAGCATCAACCACCACATTGGCCTTCCCTGGGTGATAAAGGATCTCACAATCATAATCCTTCACCACATCCAACCACCGACACTGCCTTATATTCAGATTTGGCTGATCCATCAGATACCTCAGGCTCTTGTGATCCATGTAAATGGTGCAATGGACCCCATATTGGTAATGTTGCCAAATCTTGATGGCGAAAACCACAGCCCCCAACTTCAAATAATGCTTCGAATAATTCGCCTCATGAGGCTTCAGCTGCCTCGAAGCGTAAGTGATCACACAACCCCTATGCATCAACACTGCCCCCAACCCTGTGATCGACGCATCACAATGAACCACAAAATCCTCGACATCCTCCGACAGGGTCATAATCGGTTCCTCGAACAACCGCTGTCTCAAGGTCTCAAAAGCTGCCTGCTGCTCAGGCCCCCAGCGAAATGTAACCGTCTTCTTTATCAACCAAGTCAAAGGAAAAACTATCTTGGAGAAATCCTGGATGAATCTCTGATAATAACCTGCCAAACCAAAGAAACTCCGAATCTCAGATGGAGACCTCAGAACCTCCCACTACATCACGACCTTGACCTTGATAGGATCGACCAGAATACCCTTCTGGTTAACAAGGTGCCCTAAAAACTGCACCTGGTGCAACCAGAACTCACACTTGGAGAACTTTGCAAAAAGTCTATCCATCCTCAATGTCTCCAACACTTCCCTCAAGTGCTCCTCATGTTGCTCCTGAGTCTTCGAATATACCAAGATATCATTGATAAACACAATCACAGACCGGTCCAACATCGACCTACACACACGGTTCATGAGGTCCATGAACGCGGCTGGAGCATTGGTGAGCCCAAAAGGCATCACCACGAACTCGTAATGACCATAAAGAGTCCGGAAGGCTGTCTTATGCACATCTTCATCTCTAACCCTCATCTGGTGATAACCCGATCGCAAATCAATCTTGGAGAACCAAGATGCACCCTGAAGCTTTTCAAAAAGATCATCAATCCTCGGGAGTGGGTAACGGTTCTTCACCGTTACCTTATTCAGCTACCAATAGTCAATGCACATGCGATGAGACCCATCCTTCTTCTTTGCAAATAAGATCGGTGCTCCCCAAGGAGAACTGCTTGGTCGAATGAATCCCTTGTCTAATAACACCTGCAGTTATATAGACAACTCCTGCATCTCGGGAGGAGCCAATCGATACGGTGCTTTGGTTATCGGAGCAGTACTAGGAACCAAATCAATAGGCACCTCATCCGCGGCCGCCTTACCCTTATCCCGGGTATCCACCACATAGGCGACAAATCCATAACAACCCTTCTGAATATAGCGTCTGGCCCTCACTACTGAACACAAAATCGGCCCACGTTGAGATCTCTCCCTGCGAACTCGAACTAACTGCATCTCACAATCGATCACCACCCCATTAGGGCTCAACCAATCCATACCCACAATAATTTTGTTCCCACGCAAAGAAATGGGAACCAAACCGAACATATACTTCTCGCTGAATAACTGAAGATTACAACCACGGTGAACCCTCACAACCCGAACAGACCTATCATCTGTGATATCGATATCTAGAGGACAACCCAGCTATCCCGGAGCTCCGAAAAACCTTTTGCTAAGCGCAAGCAATACAAAGGATCGGGTAGCCCCCGATTCAAACAATACCAAAGTAGAAATACCATTCACTCGGAACAATCCTATAATAATACACATAAATATAACCAGACAATACAATATAAATAAAGAGATGGTGAAGATACATACCTGTCACCACGTCGGGAGCTACACAAGCCTCCCCGACTGTCAGCTAAAAATCCTTACTCTTCACCGTAGGTGCATCTGCCCAGACCTGGTGGCCGTCCGTAAGAGTTGCAGGAGCGGGTGCTAACACCGGTCCTGCTGCAGCCAAACTCGGACAATGAGCCTTCTTGTGGCCTTTCTGATTGTATTGAAAGCAAATCATATCAGATACCGGGGTGGTGGTGGTAGTAACAGTGCAATCCCTGCTAGTATGACCTATCCGGCAACACTTTAAGAAACCCGAACCACCGACCCTACACACTTCCTCGTGCACCTTGCCACACTTGCCACAGCGGCTCCGACCCTGATGGCCTCTTGACCTAGAATCAGATACCTTGGGCCTCTTGCCCGAACCCTCAGCACTCGGAACATAATTTGGCTTCCTGTTCTTCTCCATCTCCAGATCGATCTCCCTCTCCCTAGCCCTCTCTATCATATCCTCTAACGTCTTGCAGTTGGATCGGCTCACAAACTGCCCAATATCACTCCTCAACATCTCATGATACCTAGCCTTCTTCATCTTCTCATCTGCTACATATTGCGGAATCCAAAGTGCCCTCTCCCAAAACATCACGGTGATCTCAGCCACCGTCTCAGTAGTCTGGCGGAGATCCTGAAAATCTTGCGCCAACTGTTGCACCTCAATCACTGGTGCAAACTCAACCTTGAACCTGGTCACAAAATCATCCCGAGTCATCAAATCAATAGCCTCATCACCAACTGCGCGCCCGACTGCCTCCCACCAATACCGTGCCCTGTCCTTCAGAAGACAGGAGGCAAGTCTGACCTTTGCCCCCTCGGGGCAACTGCTGGTGCAAAAGGCGTGAGCAACATGTAACATACACATTCAGTTATCGTGTTTTGTTAGTTTAAAAATAAATAATATTATGAAATAGTATATGAAATTAAGCGTTGAGTTGTAACAGATAGTTTTTACTAGAATTGAAGTAAAACTATGTTTAGAATCACTCGAAAAATATTGGAAGTCTTATGAGATTCCAATCAAAAGTCAAATATTGAAATTTAACGAAAATATAAAATTTGAAATAAGTAAAATTTTTACTATTGAAAGTTGTAAAGAATCTCGTTAGAAACATTTAGGCGAAAACCTCATCGAAATCTGAGTTATAACGAAGAAGTTATGACTATTTGAAGTTTCGCGACAGAACCGACACAACGCCTTATGACGTAAAAATTAAGTTTTCGATAAACTACTTTTTAGCTTTAGTAATCTAAACGAAAGTCGTAGTATTCGTTAAACCGATAATTTCCATAAAAAGAACGTCCAAATCTGACTTCGTATGAGGAGTTATGATTTTTCTAAGTTTCGGAATAGCAGTAGACAACTAAAAACTCGAAATAAAGATCGAATGATTTTTAGCCGACACAACCTAAACGAGAATTGAAGGTCTCGTCAATAGTAGTACAACGGTAAAAAGACAGACGAAAACGGACGTCAGATGAAGAAGTTATGAAATTTTAACAGACTTTTCCTGTCTCGGCTCGTTAAAAATATAATATTAATATAATATTAAAAATAAATTCAAAATTAGCCGACGGAGTCTAAATGAAAGATGTAGAGCATAATCTCACCTACGCGTGGATATAAAGAACGTCAAAAACGGAGCTCGTATGCGAAAGATATGGATTTTTGAAGTTCGGAGCACAAACTTCGAGAATTTGACTGCATTCACGACGTGAACTCAGTGAACGACTCGTTTCGAGCCTAGAAGACACACGACAAGCCTAGGGGATGACCGGGATCAAACCTCACGATGTGAACAAGCATGTTTCACGTCGTGAATCTCAAAATTTCACACTATAAATAGAAAACGAAGCCTTCGGGATTTGTTGGCTAATTGTGATATCTCTCACTCTGTAAACCTTCTTTAGCCCACTTTTAACCCCCCCCCCCCCCCCCCCCCCGGAAGCCCCGGTATCATCCCCGACACCCGAAGCAAGTCCCGACGCCCCGAAGTTCCCGAGAAAATTATATTTTCAAGTCAAAACTTTGCCCGCGTAAAGCCAAATTTCAACTAAAATCCCCAGTTTCGTCACAGAAAGTCATTTTTTAGAGGCAAAGTGTTGCCCAAATTCATCCCCGGTTATTTCACGGTGAGTTCAATATGTAGGAACAATTGTATGTTATGTGTTATATGTTCAATGTGCTTTCCCGTGTTATTATGATAATAAGTTATACCTTAGATCACGAAGTGTATGACATAAGCATCACTTGGGTACAAGTATGTAGCCTCTGGGCGTATAGAGCATGTCTCGTAAGAGAATGACTTCTACCATTATGACATTGGCAGAAGGCTAGACAGGGCTGAAAGCCTACAATTTGCTAGCCAAAATGTTTATGGATAAATTGGTTATTTTTCCATGGCATATGGGCAAAAGTCTTATTGATGTATATCAAGTATTGAAATTGTTATGTCTCATTGATTGTATATCTTTGAATCAGATTATTCGTTGATATGGAAAGCATGTCATATGATACTCATCTGCCATTGTTGTTCTTTGTACCTCTTTGCTTCTGTCATATTGATATGTATATGACATAGCGTTATATTGTATCTATTATTGAACTCACTAAGCGTCACCGCTTACCCCTCTCAGTGTTTAACAATTGCAGTAAATGAGAATCCAGTATAGTCATATACTGTTGGAAGATTTAGAATAGTTTATACTATTACTTTTTTTTACTTGGGTTTATGTATGTATATGAATAATAGATTCCTGGGTAGTTATGTAATAAATATAACACTTTGTAATATACTAAAAACTTAGTCGGTTTGTATCCAATCTTTTGTAATCAAATTATCAATGTAAAATATTATTTTTGAATATGCATGTAGCATGTTTTGGAGTGACAATGTCTTTAGTACGAAAGTAAGGGTTCTTTTACAACATCCGCTAAACACCTCCTGCTCGCTATCAGGTCCTTCGCCATGTGATAGTCCAGAGCTCCACTTGCTCGGAACTTCCTGAAGGTCAAAGAACGCGCTCCCACCAATGCTACCATCTCAGAACGAAACGAGCTTAACTACTCATCCATAATATCTAGAATGCCCTCCTTGACCATAGAAAAGATCACAAGAGTCTGCTCAAGAATGCAACGCGTAATCTCATAGGAGATGAACTCCCTAGTCTGATCATCTAGCTGCCCGGCTCCAGAAGCTGAGCCCAAGCCCTCTCCATCACCAGAACTGCCAACGAGTCTTCCCCGTAGAGTCACCATACTGAAAATAAGCCTTATAAATCATTAGAATAAGAATCAGAATATATCGAGGGATCACAAACTCTTCAAGCATCCTGGTTTCATCATAACTCTCCTTGAATCTAGTACGAATCCTCTGCTTCCAGTAGTACGGGTCCATAATACCTTCCACATCTATCCGTACTTTCCTTAAAGATTTCCTTGAATCCGCCAAGTCACCCTATATCCATAGAATTAACGCTCATCCAAATAAGGCCCCCAACACAAAATCCCATCCTAGGTTTTCCTAGGGCAACTCCACAACACTCTCCGCCATCAGCTACAGATCGAACTCTGACATCCCCTAATTTCTTGGCCAGAAAAGACCGATTTAATTTATGCTTTTTAAAATAAAATCAGAGAAATCTTTTTAAAAGATCTTGCGGAATAGGTCCCCAAAATAAAACATGATAAAAGTTTATCAAAACCCTTCTTTAAGAAGGTATCTATTTTCCATATATATCAAAACCTCGGGATGTCATGTTCCGGTACAGATCAAAAGCATAAACAAGACATTATAAGCCTTTCAACAGTTATTTACAACTACTGGCCTATAATCCAAAAATCTCTCCTCATCCTCCGACTATGCTCGGGGTCCACTACCTGTAATCATAAAAAGCTGAGTGGGTCAGGCTTGGGAGCCTGGTGAGCATATAGGGTTTTCAACCCACAATAATAATAACTTATTAAGTTCACCAATTAACAATAACCCTGATTACCCATTCCCGTTGTCCTCACTTTACGTCCCTAAACACCTAACACAAGGGACTTAGCCTAAGGAATATCATCGGGTTGGACACTACTGCTAAGGGGACTCCTCAGCCATACATGTCCTAAAGGCAACCATGAGGGGGATTGGAGTACACCAATGAACATTTAGTTCATCAACACCTACAAGTTGCGAACTTGCTAGTGTACCACTGGACTGTCTAGAAAGGTCCGTGATCGTCATCTATACTCCGCTAGACGACTACAACAACACCAACAACAACACCGACACCGAGGCCTTTCTTCATTTTAACACCCACCGACTATTTTGTCTACCCATGTTCTACCCAACATATGTGTAGATAAAATACTTATACAGTTTAAAACTTGTATAAAACATCAATTCAACAGTCACCACAAATAAACAATTAACATATTTACACATAACACGTATTTTAAGGTAAATACTTCATATCTATGTGGAAATTGAAATTAACTACACACTCACATGATTTGATGATAATCGGGCAGCAATTCGTTTCCTAAAACGTTCGTTTCTAATAAAACCGAGAGTTTTATTGAGAAACCGGGCTCTGCAAAGGTCGGGCTTCGAAACCGAAAAGATAAATTTTCCGGGCTTCACGGGCACTTCGTGGCGTATTCCGGGGCTTATAATCGATACCGGGGCTTTGGGGGATGTTAAGATGAAGAAAATATGAAGAAAGGGGTGAAAGATGGTGATTTTCTAAATATATCCGAGAAGGCTCGCAACCTTCTACTTATAGGGGCCGAAGCTCCTGATCCGACGGCTGAGAAGCCTCCAGGTGGCGAAGATCCGAAGCTCGCAGGGGAAGGCTCGCACATGGGATGCGCGTGCGAGGGGGCTGCTGGCAGTTCCTGATTGGACTGAAGTCCGAATCCGAGGAGGGGGTGTCCGTAGCTTCATGCGAGGGCTCGGTCACGTGAAGGAGGGTACGTGTCGCCTTCTCAGTGGACCACTTCGGATCAGGCCAAGAGCTCGGATGACTCAGTAGCTCAGACACGTGGCTCACATGACTCACCAATTTCGGACACGTGGCACGTTCTAAGCGAGGGTGACGTGGCCGAAGCCACCTATGCGAATTTTCTCGGTTTTCGTGCAAAAACTTCTAAAATCCATAACTTTCGCATACGAGCTCCGTTTTTTACGTTCTTTATATGCACGTGTAGGTAAAATTACGCTCTCCAACTTTCATTTAGACTTCGTCGGCTAATTTTGAATTTAATTTTTAAATTATTATTTTTAACAGACCGGGACAGGAAATCCGTTAAAAATTCATAACTTCTTCATCCGATGTCCGTTTCCGTCAGACTTTTTACCGTTGTGCTACTATTTACGAGACCTTCAATTCTCGTTTAGGTCTTGTCGGCTAAAAATCACTCGATCTAAAATTCGAGTTTTTATCTGTCTACTGCTAAGTTGAAACTTCGAAAAATCATAACTTCCTCATACGAAGTCAGATTTGGGCGTTCTTTTTATACCTACTCTCGGTTTAACGAACACTATAAGTTTCGTTTAGATCACTAAGGCTAAAAAGTAGTTTATCAAAAACTGACTTTTTACGACATTCAGCACCGAGCCGGTTTTGTCGTGAAACTTCGACAGGTCATAACTTCTTCGTTACAACTCGGATTTCGGCATTCTTTATATATCCGTAATCCTTGTCACGACCACTACAACTTTCTTAATAGATATCAGCTTTATCTAAAATTTATTGTCGACACTCATTTTTATTCTTAATTAATTAACTCCTAGTAATTAAGCATAAAACACATAAAACACATAGAATTCACATAATTCTTTTTCATTTCTTCAAAATGAGTTACAAAGGTTAACCTAGACTATCACCTTAATATTAATGCCTAGGCTAGAAACATGAGTGTTACACGAACTCCCGCTAACTTCCTCTAACTAGCTCATGAATACAATTGCATATGACTAAAACAAGATAATTCTTCGAATGAAATGTCTCACACTACAACGGTTGGACTTAGACAAGAGCTGCACAATAGAGTTAAAACCTAACCTTCTAAAATTATTTAGTTCCCATAGTATGTAACTTAGGATATCCGCTTACTAGTTAGTTGAAGCTAGTGAGAACTCCTAAAAGCACAAAGCAATCATCATTCAAAAATCAAGTAATTAGAACCAAGCATCACCTAATCAGGCCATCCTATCATTGACTGATCAGTACTAGCATGCAAGTCTACAAGCTCGTACAATAGGCATACAAAGGCATCTCTCCTAGCATTCTATCATGCAAAAACTGAGCAGATCCTTAGCCCTACTAGCATGCGATTCACAGATCAAATAATATCAAATAACATGTATGGGTATTTTGGGAAAAATTACTTGAACTCAGTCGATTATGCACCACACACTTTCTTGTCTTAGAAAACTCTTTTCTTAAAAATACATTTAAAAAACTTTACCAAATCCTCAGTTTAAGTTCATACACACCCAAGAGTATGTGTGAATCCCTCAAACCAAGGCTCTGATACCAACTTGTAACATCCCAAAAATAAGACCATAAATTTTTTTCATTTTTAGATTAATAAAACAACAAACCATATCATTGTCATAAAACCAATGTTATCAAAATGTATCAATACATCATCAATATCAAAGTAAATCACAAAATGCGGAATCAAGTGGTGTGTGCTCTGCAATCATCCCGAGCTCTTCCCTTCGGAACCAGAAGTACCTGAAACATAAACTGAAAATCGTAACCACCAAGCTTAATGAGTTCCACAAAAACCACATACCATACACATATAAATAAACACATAATGAGCCCCGCCCAACATCGAGCCCCGCGCGGTATACATATCGGGCCCTGCCCGACATACATATATACATATAACATATAAACACATACACATGTAATAATCACAAAGATACATAGCATACAAAATGGTCATCGGGCCCTCCCGGTAGGCATACGAGTACATAACTCATGCAAGATTCATGCATACATCTAACATCCTAACATAACAAAATCATGGGCCAGCATTGGTGCCTTCGACCCGCTAAACATGGTGAGGAAACTCACCTCACAATGCTGAATCTCACAGATAAGTCTCTGGCTGCTAGCCCGCTAAACTGCAGTTCCTTTATAGGTTCAAATTGTTCCTTCTTTGATTTGAGTTTTTCATAAAAAGAATGGTTTCAATCTCTACAATTTCTTTTCTATACCAATTAAATTAAAAATCTATTCTCTGGGAAATCACATTTCATCAACGTTGTTTTCAATTTCTTTTTCCAAAACACCTTTAAAACTCACTCTACAAAAACTAGCTCCATACCCATTGAGTGAAAGTCATTGAAGTAACATCATACGTCTTTGGATCCTTTCATGGAGATATATCACCGAAAAAGAAGCATCTGCAGAGGTCTAGAACAAGAAAACATCGTTAAAACTTAAAATATGACATTCATTTACAATTAATCAGAGAAAAACTGAGTCTCAAATTCCATTAATGAAAAGAAGATAAATAATGAAAATACATCACATACGTTTTCAAGCATGGAACCGACAGATCTATAATTATGAGAAGGAGATGCATCACCAACCTTATATAAAGAGGGAAGATTAAATGAAAATTTTGAACGAAATTTGGACGGATCTCACGAGAAATGAAAATTTTCGAATGAAATTTTTAAAGGAATGATTAATGGTGCAGTTCAATGCTTTTTAGTGCGGATGTTTTTGGTGCGGTTCATTGTTTTTTAGTGCAAATTGTTTTTTGGTGTGGTTTCCACATAATTCACATAATTCCTTTTCATTTCTTCAAAATGAGTTACAAAGGTTAACCTAGACTATCACCTTAATATTAATGCCTAGGCTAGAAACACGAGTGTTACAATTCTCTCCCCCGATGATTCTGTCCCCGGAATCACACATCACCAAACAAATGCGGGTAGTGACTTATCACGTCACTCTCCGTTTCCCAGGTGAGATTTGGTCCATTCGTATGTTTCCAGCGCACAAGCACTAAATCAACCATCTTGCGTCGCAACTTCATAGTCTTACGGTCAACGATTGCCTCAGGTTCTTCAATCAACCTTTTGTTTTCATCCAACCTTAATTCAGAAATGGGAATTATGCCGGGCACATCTCCCGTGAACTTCCTCAAATAACACACATGAAATGTGTTATGAATACCCTCCAGTTCTTCCGGTAATTCTAGCTTGTAAGCTTGATTCCCGATCCTCTGAAGAACTTTAAATGGTCCAATAAACCTTGGACTCAACTTTCCCCTTTTACCAAATCTTATAAGTCCCTTCCACGGCGAGACTTTAAGTAAAACCGAATCTCCAACTTCGAAGGATATCGGTTGTCTTTTCTTGTCAGCATAGCTCTTTGTCGATCTTGAGCAGCTAACATCCTCTCCCTTATCACTTTCAACTTTTCAGCAGTTTGATGGACTATCTCAGGTCCCATAAACTGCTTTTCCCCAGCTTCCAGCCAACATGATGGCGTTCGACACTTTTCTCCATACAAAGCGTGATAAGGTGCCATCTTGATGCTTGAGTGGAAACTATTATTATAGGAAAATTCTACTAAAGGTAAGTGTTCATCCCAGTTACCTTGGAATTCTAGGGTACATGCTCTCAGCATATCCTCCAATGTTTGAATCGTTCGTTCGCTCTGACCATCAGTTTGCGGATGGTAAGCTGTACTCAAACACAACTTGGTACCCAATTCCCCTTGTAGACTCCTCCAAAACCTTGAGGTAAAATGGCTGTCACGATCGGATACAATCGTTAACGGAACACCGTGTAGCCTCACAATTTCCTTCACATAAGAATTCGCAAGTTTATCCATAGACCATTTCTCGTTAGCGGCTATGAAATGCGCACTCTTAGTGAAGCGATCAACGACCACCCAAATCATGTCGTGACCGTTCCTTGTTCTGGGCAGTTTAGTCACAAAATCCATGGTAATGTCCTCCCATTTACCCATGGGTACATGTAAAGGTTCCAAACTCCCATACGGTTTCTGATGTTGTGCCTTAACCCTAGCACAAGTTACACACTCAGCCACATACTTAGCAACATCGAGCTTCATCGTCGGCCACCAGTAATAGGGTTTTAGATCCCTATACATTTTCGTACTGCCGGGATGAATCGAGTACATGGTTTTGTGAGCTTTTTCCATCAGAAGATCTCTTACTCCTCCCGTCTTAGGTACCCAAATCCTATCTTTGAATACCTTCAATCCTTGACCGTTTGTATCAAACACCAACGTTTTACCCAAACGTTCCTCCTTCCGGTTAATTTTCTCTAAAGCTTCCTCCTGAGTTTTCTTTATACTTTCCACAATTGTAGAGACAACTTCAATTCTCAACGCTCTTGGCCGTCTCTTTTCAAGATTTACCTTCCGACTGAGAGCATCAGCAACAACATTTGCTTTACCAGGGTGGTAAAGTATCTCACAGTCGTAGTAATTCCAGCCAGCGCCGTTGCCTCATGTTCAGTTCTTTCTGATTAAAGAGATATTGAAGACTCTTATGATCAGTGAAAAGTTTACACTTAGTAGCGTAAAGATAGTGCCTCCATATCTTTAAGGCGAATACTACCGCTGCCAACTCTAGATCATGTGTGGGGTAGTTCTTTTCATGCTCTTTCAATTGCCTCGATGCATACGTGATCACTTTATCCCTTTGGGTCAGAACACAACCTAACCCAACTCCAGAGGCATCACTATAGACTGCGAAGTCATCAACTCCTTCAGGTAACGAAAGAATCGGTGCTTCATACAGTCTCTTCTTTAACTTTTCAAAGGCCTCCTTATGCTTTTCATTCCAAGCATAAGTAGCTCATTTGTGGGTCAAAGCTGTTAATGGAGTAGCAATCGAAGAAAAGCCTTGGATAAATCTTCGATAATATCCAGCTAATCCTAAAAAGCTTCTAATCTCCGTAGGACTTTTTGGTTGTTCCCACTTCATCACAACTTCAATCTTTCCTGGGTCAACCATTATCCTTTCTTGGTTAATCACATTACCCAAAAATTGGACTTCTTGAATCCAAAATTCACATTTGGAGAACTTTGCATACAGCTTCTCCTTTTTCAGAACTTCTAGCACTTCACGCAGATGCTTATCATGCTCATGCTTGCTTTTTGAATAGATCAAGATATCGTCTATGAATACTATCACGAATTTATCAAGGTATGGTTTACAAACCTTGTTCATCAAATCCATGAAAGCTGCTGGGGCATTGGTTAATCCGAACGACATAACCAAAAATTCATAGTGTCCATATCTTGTTCTGAACGCAGTCTTCTTGATATCCTGCTCCCTCACCTTTAGTTGATGGTACCCCGACCTAAGATCGATCTTCGAGAAATAGCTCGAACCTTGCAACTGGTCGAACAGGTCATCGATCCTCGGCAACGGGTACTTGTTCTTTATCGTCGTTTTATTCAGCTCTCTGTAATCGATGCACATTCTCATGCTCCCGTCTTTCTTCTTTACAAACAACACAGGGGCTCCCCAGGGTTATGAACTAGGTCGAATGAAACCTTTATCCAATAACTCCTGAAGTTGTGTCATAAGTTCTTTCATCTCTGTTGGTGCTAATCGATATGGTGCTTTTGCTATCGGCGTCGTTCCTAGTAACAAGTCGATACAGAATTCTACTTGTCGATCAGGGGGCAATCCGGGAAGATCTTCTGGAAAGACTTCCGGATAATCACACACCACCGGAATATCCTGCACCTCCTTCTTTTCCTTCTGAGCATCGATCACGAACGCTAGATATGATGTACACCCCTTGGCCAAACACTTTATGGCTTTCATTAGGGAAATGATTCCAGAATTTACTCTGCGTTTGTCTCCGTACACCATAAACGACTCTTTCCCTGGCGGATTTACTTTTACTATCTTCTTCCTACACATTATTTCGGCATCATTGGCGCTAAGCCAATCCATTCCTAAAACTATGTCGAAACCATTTAACTCGATAGGCAATAATTCCTCATGGAACTTATTCCCATCCAAGTCAATGATGATGTTTTTCATACGATGGCTAACAGGTACAAACTTACCACTAGCAATTTCGACTAATAAAGCATTAACTAATAAAGCATTAACTAGTCTATCAACAGGCAAAGCTAGTTTTCTACCAAATTCATGCGATATAAAGGAGTAATTAGCTCCATAATCAAACAAAATTTGGGCAGGCAATTCGTTTATGAGAAAGGTACCTGAAGCGACATCGACTTCTTCTTTCGCAGCTTCGAGTGTCATCTGAAAGGCTCTCGCCTTCGGCTTTGGTGGCAGATTGGGTTTCACTGCGTCCTTCTTCTTCGGGCAATCCCTCAAAATATGCCCTTCTTCATGGCACCCATGACAGACGCTATTAGTGAAGGTGCAATTATTGGCATAATGCCCTGGCTTTCCACACTTGTAACAAGTGAGTTCCACGCTGCACTTCCCAGCATCTTTCTTCTTGCACCTGTCACACCACTTGGCTTCGGCTCCTCCTCCAAATTTTCTCGAACCAGTCTTCGAGAATTTGTTCTTCTTATTGGAACCTGAAGTTCCTTCAAACTTTCTCTATTCACCAACTTCAGCCTTGCTGGCGGCTCTCCCCTTTATCATATCTTCAACAGACTTGGCAGCCCAGATAGCTGCCTCCAAAGTAAGTGCCTGATGTACTGGCACTGCATACTCCCATGGAAGTCCCTTTGCGTACCTGTCAATTTTCGCCAGCTCATCTGGGACAATACGCAAAGCAAACTCCATTTTGTCTGTGAAGTTATTCGTATACTCGTCAACGGTCATACTCCTCTTCTGCAACGTTAGAAATTGGTTTTCTAACTCAAGTATGTTTTGGGCCGAGCAGTACTTGCGCTTAAAGTGTACCAAGAACTCTGCCCAAGTCATTTGTAGTGGCTCATTAGGGCTTAGGGTTTTTCCCAATGTGTTCCACCAACGAGCAGCACTACCCCTGAACTGACGCACTGCAAAGGTGGTTTGTAACTTGCCTTGGCAATCACAAGTCATGAAAGCCAACTCCATTTCCGAGATCCAGTCCATTACTCCGACAGGATCTTCTTTTCCAGTGAAGGTCGATGGCTTGCAAGTCATAAAGTCCTTATACTTGCACCCATTTCTCTCCACTCTGCCCTCGTGGTTATTCCTCCCAACCACAAGCGGTTCACTATGACCAACCGATCTGCTGTTATTCCCTTCTTCAGATCGATCGTCATTTAGTTCACGTTGTTCAACAGGAACTGAAGGTTCATCCCTATTGTTCAACAACATTTGCCTCAACACCTCCCTCTGTTCAGCCATCATGGTCTGAATCACAGCTCGTACTCCAGCCATGGTGATGGGTTCGGGTGCAGCTCCTACTATTGGCACCTGTTCCACCACTTGAGGTTGAGGTTGTTGGTTTCTATTTGCATTTCCCGCTCCACTTCTAGTTTTTGCCATTACAATCTATATACCGAATAAGGTGAATTTAGGTCTTTATCCTTGTTAGATATTTTAATTCCCTTATCACTCCGAAACGTTTACATGTTAGTTCTAATCTCGTAATCATACGCTTAGAATCCTACACATATAAGGTTTCCAGATCCGGTCGGCAACAGACCATAGATCTGAACAAATAATGGCATATATGGCAACATATAGCATTTAGCACATAAAGGCATTTTAGGCACCTTTCCTAAATTAAACTAGTGCTCATGTCTAAAATATGGTAGACACTCACCTCACAATCATCACTTAGCATTCTAAGTTTAAGTCTAAAAATCCTACAATTTTTTAGTTCGCTTAAACTAATGCTCTGATACCAACTGTGACATCCCCTAATTTCTCGGCCAGAAAAGATCGATTTAATTTATGCTTTTTAAAATAAAATCAGAGAAATCTTTTCAAAAGATGTTGCGGAATAGGTCCCCAATATAAAACATGATAAAAGTTTCTCAAAACCCTTCTTTCAGAAGGTATATATTTTCCATATATATCAAAACCTCGGGATGTCATGTTCCGATACAGATCAAAAGCATAAACAAGACATTATAAGCCTTTCAATAGTTATTTACAACTATTGGCCTATAATCCAAAAATCTCTCCTCATCCTCCGACTATGCTCGGGGTCCACTACCTGTAATCCTAAAAAGCTGAGTGGATCAGGCTTGGGAGCCTGGTGAGCATATAGGGTTTTCAACCCACAATAATAATAACTTATTAAGTTCACCAATTAACAATAACCCTGATTACCCATTCCCGTTGTCCTCACTTTACGTCCCTAAACACCTAACACAATGGACTTAGCCTAAGGAATATCATCGGGTTGGACACTACTGCTAAGGGGACTCCTCAGCCATACATGTCCTAAAGGCAACCATGAGGGGGATTGGAGTACACCAATGAACATTTAGTTCATCAACACCTACAAGTTGCGAACTTGCTAGTGTACCACTGGACTGTCTAAAAAGGTCCGTGATCGTCATCTATGCTCTGCTAGACGACTACAACAACACCAACAACAATACCGACACTGAGGCCTCTCATCATTTTAACACCCAGCGACTATTTTGTCTACCCATGTTCTACCCAACATATGTGTAGATAAAATACATATATAGTTTAAAACTTGTATAAAACATCAATTCAACAGTCACCACAAATAAACAATTAACATATTTACACATAACACGTATTTTAAGGTAAATACTTCATATCTATGTGTAAATTGAAAGTAACTACACACTCACATGATTTGATGATAATCGGGCAGCAATTCGTTTCCTAAAACGTTCGTTTCTAATAAAACCGGGAGTTTTATTGAGAAACCGGGCTCTACAAAGGTCGGGCTTCGAAACCGAAAAGATAAATTTTCCGGGCTTCACGGGCACTTCGTGGCGTATTCCGGGGCTTATAATCGATACCGGGGCTTTGGGGGATGTTAAGATGAAGAAAATATGAAGAAAGGGGTGAAAGATGGTGATTTTCTAAATGTATCCGAGAAGGCTCGCAGCCTTCTATTTATAGGGGCCGAAGCTCCTGATCCGACGGCTGAGAAGCCTCCAGGTGGCGAAGATCCGAAGCTCGCAGGGGAAGGCTCGCACATGGGATGCGCGTGCGAGGGGGCTGCTGGCAATTCCTGATTGGACCGAAGTCTGAATCCGAGGAGGAGGTGTCCGTGGCTTCATGCGAGGGCTCGGTCACGTGAAGGAGGGTACGTGTCGCCTTCTCAGTGGACCACTTCGGATCAGGCCAGGAGCTCGGATGACTCAGTTGCTCGGACACGTGGCTCGCATGACTCACCAATTTCGGACACGTGGCACGTTCTAAGCGAGGGTGACGTGGCCGAAGCCACCTATGCGAATTTTCTCGGTTTTTGTGCAAAAACTTCTAAAATCCATAACTTTCGCATACGAGCTCTGTTTTTGACGTTCTTTATATGCACGCGTAGGTAAAATTACGCTCTACAACTTTCATTTAGACTTCGTCGGCTAATTTTGACTTTAATTTTTAAATTATTATTTTTAACAGACCGGGACAGGAAATCCGTTAAAAATTCATAACTTCTTCATCCGACGTCCGTTTTCGTCAGACTTTTTACCGTTGTGCTACTATTTACGAGACCTTCAATTCTTGTTTAGGTCGTGTCGGCTAAAAATCACTCGATCTAAAATTCGATTTTTTAGCTGTCTACTACTAAGCTGAAACTTCGAAAAATCATAACTTCCTCATACGAAGTCAGATTTGGGCATTCTTTTTATACCTACTCTCGGTTTAACGAACACTACAAGTTTCGTTTAGATCACTAAGGCTAAAAAGTAGTTTATCAAAAACTTACTTTTTACGACATTCAGCACCGAGCCGGTTTTGTCGTGAAACTTCGACAGGTCATAACTTCTTCGTTACAACTCGGATTTCGACATTCTTTATATATCCGTAATCCTTGTCACGACCACTACAACTTTCTTAATAGATATCAGCTTTATCTAAAATTTATTTTCGACGCTCATTTTTATTCTTAATTAATTAACTCCTAGTAATTAAGCATTAAACACATAAAACACATAGAATTCACATAATTCCTTTTCATTTCTTCAAAATGAGTTACAAAGGTTAACCTAGACTATCACCTTAATATTAATGCCTAGGCTAGAAACACGAGTGTTACACGAACTCCCACTAACTTCCTCTAACTAGCTCATGAATACAATTACATATCACTAAAACAAGATAATTCTTCGAATGAAATGTCTCACACTACAACGGTTGGACTTAGACAAGAGCTGCGCAATAGAGTTAAAACCTAACCTTCTAAAATTATTTAGTTCCCATAGTATGTAACTTAGCATATTCGCTTACTAGTTAGCTGAAGCTAGTGAGAACTCCTAAAAGCACAAAGCAATCATCATTCAAACATCAAGTAATTAGAACCAAGCATCACCTAATCAGGCCATCCTATCATTGACTGATCAGTACTAGCATGCAAGTCTACAATCTCATACAATAGGCATACAAAGGCATCTCTCCTAGCATTCTATCATGCAAAAACTGAGCAGATCCTTACCCCTACTAGCATGCGATTCACATATCAAATAATATCAAATAACATGTATGGGTATTTTGGGAAAAATTACTTGAACTCAGTCGATTATGCACCACACTCTTTCTTGTCTTAGAAAACTCTTTTCTTAAAAATACATTTAAAAAACTTTACCAAATCCTCAGTTTAAGTTCATACACACCCGAAAGTATGTGTGAATCCCTCAAACCAAGGCTCTGATACCAACTTGTAACATCCCAAAAATAAGACCATAAAATTTTTTCATTTTTAGATTAATAAAACAACAAACCCTATCATTGTCATAAAACCAATGTTATCAAAATGTATCAATACATCATCAATATCAGAGTAAATCACAAAATGCGGAATCAAGTGGTGTGTGCTCTGCAATCATCCCGAGCTCTTCCCTTCGGAACCAGAAGTACCTGAAACATAAACTGAAAATCATAAGCACCAAGCTTAATGAGTTCCACAAAAACCACATACCATACACATATAAATAAACACATAATGGGCCCCGCCCAACATCGAGCCCCGCTCGGTATACATATCGGGCCCTGCCCGACATACATATATACATATAACATATAAACACATACACATGCAATAATCACAAAGATACATAGCATACAAAATGGTCATCGGGCCCTCCCGGTAGGCATACGAGTACATAACTCATGCAAGATTCACGCATACATCTAACATCCTAACATAACACAATCATGGGCCAGCATTGGTGCCTTCGACCCGCTAAACATGGTGAGGAAACTCACCTCACAATGCTGAATCTCACAGATAAGTCTCTGGCTGCTATCCCGCTAAACTGCAGTTCCTTTATAGGTTCAAATTATTCCTTCTTTGATTTCAGTTTTTCATAAAAAGAATGGTTTCAATCTCTACAATTTCTTTTCTATACCAATTAAATTAAAAATCTATTCTCTTGGAAATCACATTTCATCAACGTTGTTTTCAATTTCTTTTTCCAAAACACCTTTAAAACTCACTCTACAAAAACTAGCTCCATACCCATTGAGTGAAAGTCATTGAAGTAACATCATACGTCTTTAGATCCTTTCATGGAGATATATCATCGAAGAAGAAGCATCTGCAGAGGTCTAGAACAAGAAAACATCGTTAAAACTTAAAATATGACATTCATTTACAATTAATCAGAGAAAAACTGAGTCTCAAATTCCATTAATGAAAAGAAGATAAATAATGAAAATACATCACATACGTTTTCAAGCATGGAACCGACAGGTCTATAATTATGAGAAGGAGATGCATCACCAAACTTATATAAAGAGGGAAGATTAAATGAAAATTTTGAACGAAATTTGGACGGATCTCACGAGAAATGAAAAATTTCGAATGAAAGTTTTAAAGGAATGATTAATGGTGCAGTTCAATGCTTTTTAGTGCGGATTTTTTTGGTGCGGTTCATTGCTTTTTAGTGCAAATTGTTTTTTCGTGTGGTTTCCACATGATTTTTTCTTGCGGTTTTGGGAAACTGCATCAACAAATGCTTTAATGGTACGATTTGAAGAAACCGCACTAACAAATGCTTTTAATGGTGCAGTTTCTTGGTTTATTGATGCAAACAAATTATTTAGGTGTTTTAATGATGTAGTTTGGGCTGCCACAACACCAAAAAAAAATCTCATCGGACTATTAAATACGTTTTATACTAGTGATCAGATGTTTGTAATTAACTTTATTTAAGACATTAAAAAATGATATACATATACTTATGTCACGAGTTTTTACAAAAGATAAAAGCATTTTATTACATTAATGTTTCCCATAATTTTTTTTATTAAAGACAAACATTATTTATATGACAAATTTCATGTTTTTCATAAAATCAATGTATGTCATTGTTTGTCTGGCATTCATGGTCACTTTTAAGAGTGGGATCGATGGGAAATTTAACCGCAAGTTATCAAGTTGTCATAGAGTGCTCTTTCTTAAAAGGCGATGACGACTTGTTAGGATACCTTCTTTTTTAATCCATTTTAAGTGTTTTGTATAGTAGGGACAACATCATTTTATGTTGGGTTTGTGAAAAATATGTCGCTAGATTGAGACGCATGTGGTTCGCTATATAAAAACATACCATCCATTCCGAACACAATAAGATCAAAACCTCCCTCTACAAGGGATTTTCAAGCAAAGCACTCCTTTTTATGATTTTGATGCAAGAAAGGTATGCATGTTTAATTGGTTTGTTCTTTTAAACAGTTTGATATTAAGCCTATTAATGTTCTCCCACACGATAGATAAAATTCGTTAGACGATAAGATACTTTAATATAGTTGGTCTTTATTTAAATTGAGGCTATATATATATATATATATATATATATATATATATATATATATATATATATATATATATATATATATATATATATATATATATATATATATATTATTCAGATTGATTGTGGATGTAATTTCATATAAATTTCCGGAGAAAAATTGATGTTAAGATGAATTTTTATATAACATTACATGTTTAAATAATTTTTTATGATATATTAGTCCTCTAGGTTCATTTTATAAGATTTCTTTGATGAAATATTATTGTTTAGGTTGTTTAGATGAAATATTAGTTTAGGTTGTTTGTCGATGATTTATTAGCTTATTAGTTGTTTAGGTTGCTAAGATTTCGGGTAAACAATTTTTTTAAGAACAACTTACACACGCATACACCATCAACCTTTGGTTGAGGGACACATATGTTAAAACTACAACACCTAGATGCATTAGTACAACACTTAAATGCATGTGCATGAGTTACTTAGTTAATTTTATGTATATTTTTTTATTTTCAGCTTTTAGTGGGTAGGTACTTTATTGGTAGAAGTTACCTTGTAGTTGTCAGTTTCTTTTCTTGTGTAAGCCTCATAAAGCATGCTCTGTTCAGTTGTTTTCACGTTAATGCAGAAGTAGTTTTTCCTTCTTCTTGTTTGTGCTTTCCTGTGTAATCTTATTGTGTGTAAAAGTGTGTGTTCTTTTAGCCTTCAAGTTTAACAAACTGGTATCAGAGCCTGGTTCAATGGCTGACCTTCAAACTACTGGTGGAGTGAAGAAACTTAACAACCAGAATTACAACACGTGGTCTACCTGCATCATGTCATACGTGCAATGGCAAGATCTTTGGGAAGTTGTAAATGGGCAGAGACAAGTCAACCGGAGGTAGAAGACTACAATGGAATCTTACACAAGTGGAAGATTAAAGCAGACAAGGCCATGTTCGTTTTAAAAACTACAGTTGAAGAAGATATTCTGGAACATATCAGGGATGTAGTGACTCCAAAGGAGGCTTGGGATATATTGAAAACCCTATTCTCTAAGAAGAATGATGCTGAGTTACAACTTCTTGAGAATGAATTACTATCTGTGTCTCGGAGGGATATGACAATTCCCCAGTACTTTCACAATGTAATGTCTACATGCAGAGAAATTACAGAGCTTGATCCTCAGTCACAGATAAGTGAAACAATGATGAAAAGGATTATAATTCACGGTCTAAAACCAGAATTCAGAAGCTTTGTAGCAGTGGTTCAAGGTTGGGCCACTTAACCTTCTCTCGTTGAATTTGAGAATCTCTTAGACGGACAGGAAGCCTTAGTGGAGCAGATGAGTGGGGCCTCGATTAAGACTGATGAAGAAGCCCTCTATGCAGAAAAGGGTAAAGGAAAGCATCGATCACAATCTAGTCAACACTACAAAAAGAGCTCTGATAAAAATAAAAACTATGAGTCGGGAAAGAAGACTCGTAAGTTTGGAAAAAGAGAACCATCTGAGGATAAACAAAAAAACCATCGTTCCAACGACCGATTTCCTTTCAAGTGTCATAATTATGGCCAAAAGGGACATATGGAACGCAACTGTCGATCAGAACAGTTAGAAGAGGGTAATGTTGCAGCGTCTCAAGAAGAAGAAGCCTGGGACGCAGAAGCTTTGTATGCACAAGTCAAGGACGAAGTGGCGTTTAGTGCAACTGCTGAAAATAGTGAAAATAGTCTTGATGAATGGATTGTTGACTCTGGATGTTCACACCATATGACCGTAGAGCATGAGAAACTTCAATATTCTATCAATTATGGCAGTAGTCGGGTGGTTGTGATAACCGATAACTCTAAACTCTCAATTGCACATGCTGGCAATGTAGTGTTTCGTCCAGAAGATAACAACAAAGAATTGAGACTACAAAGTGTCTACCACATTCCGGGTATGAAGAAGAATCTTCTTTCAGTTTCACAATTGACCTCATCTGGTCACTATGTGTTGTTTGGTCCGAATGATAAGAAGATCTTCAAAGAATTCAAAGCTCGGTCAAAACCTATTCTAAAGGGACGACGGGTTGGTTCAATCTATGTGATGTCGGCTGAGATGGCGTATGTAGAAAAGATAAAAAGCAACCGAAATGCAGACCTGTGGCACATGAGATTAAGTCACGTGAGCTATGATATACTTGACTTAATGATGAAGAAACAAATGGTGAAAGGACTTCCTCTACTAGAAATCTGAAAGGGTATTATTTGTGTTGGGTGTCAATTTGGAAAAGCGCATCAACAACCCTTCGAAAGTTCAAAGTATCAGTCAAAAGCTTCCTTAGAACTCGTTCATTCTGATGTCTTCGGACCTGTGAAACAGTCATCAATCAAAGGTATGAGGTATATGGTAACTTTCATTGATGATTTCTCAAGATATGTATGGGTATATTTTATGAAAGAAAAGTCAGAAGTGTTCATGAAGTTTAAGGAGTTCAAACTTGAAGCTGGGAGAGAAACTAGAGGTAATATAGGTTGTCTACGCTCAGATAATGGGGGAGAGTACCTTGCTGATGAATTCTCAATGTACTTGAAGAAACACAAGATTAATTGACAACTGACTTGTCCCAATACGCCACAGCAGAACGGAATTGCAGATAGAAAGAATCGCCATATGTCCGAGATTTGTGGCAGCATGTTACATGATAAAAGCGTACAAGGGCGTTTCTGGGCAGAAGCTATGGAGACTGCAGCTTATGTAATCAACAGAATACCTCAACAAGGGCTCAAATACCTATCACCATTTGAAAAGTTGTGGAATATAAAGCCTAATGTAAGTCATTTTTGAGTGATTGGTTGCATTGCTTATGTTTTTATGCCTAATCATCTTCGTAGCAAAATGGAAAAGAAGGAAATTCGATATATTTTTGTGGGATACGATCAAGAAAGGAAAGGATGGCGTTGTTGTGACCCAACCACAGGAAAGTGCTACACTTCAAGGAATGTTGTATTCGATGAAGCTTCATCATGGTGGTCAACAAATCATGGAGTACTTCCAAATTCAGGTCTATTTAAGGATAAGCTTGAATCCTCTGATGTCAACTTAAAACTTGATGAAGTAGATGTTATTATAGAGGATGATGAAGCTCAATCCCAAAGTTATTGACCATGGCAAACCGGTAGTTTTCATCCAAGAATCAATAATGAAGACGGTGGTGAAAATTTGAGTTTGAGAAGATCATCAAGACCAAAGAAACCAAATCCCAGATATGCAAATGTTGTTGTAATTGAAGATGTAGCAATAGAACCTGATTCGTACCAACAATCTTGCCTTAAAAAGGAGTGGATCAATGCCATGGAAGAAGAGTACACTGCTCCATTGAGAAAGCAAAGTTGGGAATTGGTTCCTAAACCAACCATTGCAAAGCCAATATCTTGTAAGTGGGTTTATAAAGTCAAACGGAAACTGATGGTTCAGTAGAAAGGTTGAAGGCTCGACTTGTTGCACGAGGTTTCTCTCAAGAATACAGGCTCAATTACGAAGAAACATTTAGCCCTGTAGCAAAACTAACCACAGTGAGAGTTCTATTGGCCTTAGCTGCTAGTAAAGGATGGAATATGTGGCAAATGGATGTGGGTAATGCATATTTATATGGAGAACTTGATCGAGTGATTCTAATGGATCAAACTCAGGGCTTTGTAAGTATAACCCATCCACGATATGTATGAAAGCTTAAGAAAGCCCTGTATGGACTAAAACAATCACCAAGATCCTGGTTCGAAAAAATTACTGAATTTCTCGAACATAACGTATATTCTATAACTGCTTCTGATGCAAGTCTTTTTGTTAAAAGTAAAGGAGACAAGGTTGCTGTAGTTCTGGTATATGTAGATGACCTGATAATCACTTGAAACTATGATGAAATGATTACTCAGCTCAAAGAAAATCTCTACACTCGGTTTTATATGAAAGACTTGGGAAGTTTGAATCATTTCCTAGGTTTAGAGTTGAGCTACCAGGTCCAGCATGATGTGATTGTTTTGCATCAAATGAAATATTCCACAGACCTATTAAATAAGTTTGAGATGTTAAATAGCAAGCCAGCTGTAACACCCATGGATGCAAATGTCAAGTTTAGTGCAACGGTAGGTAGAGAATTGGAAGATGCTTCAATGTACAGAAAAATTATGGGAAGCCTTATATATTTAACTCTAACGAGGCCTGGTATAGCCTTTGCTGTTGGAGTTTTGAGTCGTTTCATGCAAAATCCAAGAAAGCCTCACCTGGATGCAGTACGAAGGGTACTAAGGTATATCAATATGACACTAAACTGGGGTATTTCTTTCAAGAAAGGAGAAGAAAGCAAGCTGTCAGGCTACTATGATGCAGATTATGCTGGTGATGTCAATACACGTAGATTAACCACAAGTTACTTCTTCATGTTGGGATCTAGTGTGGTAACTTGGTGTAGTAAACGACAACCTACAATCTCGTTATCAACAACGGAAGCAAAGTATAGAGCTGCTGCAATGGCAGCTCAGGAGTGTGTATGGCTAGTACAATTGCTAAAGGATCTTAAACAAGAGGTGAACTATATTGTACCATTGGTCTGTGATAATTTATCTTCTATGCAACTTGCTGAGAATCCCACGTTTCATGCCCGAACCAAGCATATCGAGGTACACTATCATTTCATTCGTGAAAAGGTGTTACAAGGTGACATTGATCTGAAATATATTAACACCACAAAGCAAGTTGCAGATTCCTTGACAAAAGGTTTGGCCAGCAAGAAGTTGTTTGAGTTCTGTGATGCTATGGGAATAGTTAAATTAGGTGTTGATGGGAAGTGTTAAAAGTACAAAACCTAGATGCATTAGTACAACACCTATATGTATGTGCAAGAGTTTTTAGTGGGTAGTTACTTTATTTGTAGAAGTTACCTTGTAGTTGTCAGTTTCTTTTCTCGTGTAAGCCTCATAAGGCATGCACTCTTCAGTTCTTTTCACGTTAATGCAGAAGTAGTTTTTCCTTCTTCTTGTTTGTGCTTTCCTGTGTAATCTTACTGTGTGTAAAAGTGTGTGTTCTCTTAGCCTTCAAGTTTAACAACATATCCGTTAACTCCACGTACCGCTAGGTCAAAGACTTTTTTTATGGACGACATTTTTATCTTAAAATAATTTGTGGTTATTGAAATTGTGTATGATATGGAAATGTGTATTGAAGTTTTATATAAAAGATTTTTGTTATTAAAATTTGTTTAGAAAATTATTTATGTTATGAATTATTGTAAAAAAAGTTTATGTTAAGGAATTGTGGAGAATTTTTTTACAGAGAATCTATATCCAAGTCATAAAATTACGTATAGATTATTTAAGCATGCGTAATATGAATTTATCTAGTATGTATTGTTTTGTTTTAGTTCTACGTTTTATTCCATGGCGCAAACATATTAACTTATTTTACTTTTAATGTATCTGACAAACTTTTCATAACCAGGCCACTTATAAATCTACTAACAAAATTCATTAGACAAGAATCAAATAGATTTTAGTAATTTTTCTTCTATTTCCAACTGATGTTTGTAAACTGGTGCAATAAGCATCTTTTGGGATATCTGGTGAGCCTAAACAGTAGACAGTGTTCCTTTACATATATAGGATGCGGCGAACGGGGTTCCTTTAGAATACAAAAGAGATCACAACCTTTTGGGAATCCCCACTAGCTATCGACCTTAACCCTTCACATTTGTCAACCCCTTAATTAACCATATTTAGGAATATGAACCCTTCTGAAAAAGTCAGACATTCTTGTTTCTTTTATCTGCCGATGCCTATATAAACTCTACCACGATGATCACTTTTCCATAAAGACATCAGCAACACACAGATATAAATCGTATATCACATTCGAGAGAAGTAAAAGAACTAAGAATACAATGCCTGAAATTGAAGGTTCTCCGGGCACCTCGATGCATGGAGTCACCGGCCGGGAACCAGTGCTGGCCTTCTCTGTTGCCTCTCCGATGGTGCCCACTGATACCACGGCGAAATTTGACCTCCCCGTGGACTCTGAACATAAAGCAAAAGTCTTTAAGCTCTTCTCATTTGCAAACCCTCACATGAGAACCTTCCATCTCTCGTGGATCTCTTTCTTCACCACTTTTGTCTCTACCTTTGCGGCGGCGCCACTCGTTCCCATCATCCGGGACAACCTCGATCTCACAAAAGCTGACATCGGGAACGCCGGTGTTGCCTCCGTTTCCGGTAGTATCTTCTCGAGGCTAGTTATGGGTGCGGTATGTGACTTATTGGGACCTCGTTACGGCTGCGCTTTCCTCATCATGATGTCAGCGCCTACCGTCTTCTGCATGTCTTTCGTCAGCGACGCTAGTGGCTACATAGCCGTCAGATTCATGATCGGATTTTCTTTGGCTACGTTCGTGTCGTGCCAATATTGGATGAGTACCATGTTTAACAGCAAGATCATCGGGCTGGTGAACGGAACGGCCGCTGGGTGGGGGAACATGGGTGGTGGAGCCACGCAACTCCTGATGCCGGTGTTGTTTGAGATCATCAAGAAGGCCGGGGCAACGCCGTTCACGGCTTGGAGGATCGCGTTTTTCATACCAGGGTGGCTTAACGTAATCATGGGGATATTTGTGTTGACTCTTGGTCAAGATTTGCCTGATGGTAATCTCGGTGCTCTACAGAAGAAGGGTGATGTTGCCAAAGATAAATTCGGCAAGGTAAACCTTTATACCTAATTAGGATGGCTAAGCCATTCATCATTTATATACCTTCCATTTATGGTATGTCCTTTGTCTCTAATTTGTTTCTCGTTTTGTAGGTATTGTGGTATGCTGTGAGAAACTATCGAACATGGATCTTTGTACTTCTCTACGGTTATTCCATGGGTGTCGAGTTGACCATTGATAATGTGATCGCAGAATACTTCTATGACAGGTTTGGATTTGTTTTACACTACACAAATGTTTGATTATATGTGCAATTAAATTAATTAAATAAACCTTGTTTTCCATTGAATTATTTACAGATTTGATCTAAAGCTTCACCTTGCCGGAATCATTGCTGCCTGCTTCGGAATGGCAAATCTTCTAGCTCGTCCATTTGGAGGGTTCACATCGGATTACATGGCCAAACGATTTGGAATGAGAGGTCGACTCTGGAACCTATGGCTACTCCAAACAGCTGGCGGTGTTTGCTGTGTCTTCCTAGGCCTAGTAAACTCGCTACCATTAGCCATCACCTTTATGATGCTCTTCTCCATCGGTGCACAGGCAGCATGCGGAGCCACCTTCGGCATCGTTCCCTTCATTTCCCGGCGGTCAATGGGTATCATCTCTGGTATGACCGGTGCCGGAGGGAACTTTGGATCAGGGCTAACCCAATTAATATTCTTTGCGTCTGCCTCATTCTCGACTGCCAAAGGGTTGTCTTATATGGGTATCATGATCATACTTTGTACACTTCCTGTAAGTTTTGTTCACTTCCCACAATGGGGAAGTATGTTTTTTCCGGCCAGTCAAGACATCGTCAAAGGTAGTGAAGAGAATTATTATATTGCTGAATGGACGGAGGAGGAGAAACAGAAAGGGATGCACCAAGCAAGTCTTAAGTTTGCTGAGAACAGTCGATCAGAACGTGGAGGGAAAGTGGCATCGGCTCCAACACCGCCTAACGCCACCCCCAATTATGTTTGATACTATTTGATTCCTATTACTGAATTAATACAAAGATTGGTTGTTTAAACAACAATGTTCTATTATCTTTGACATGTAGTTATAAGATGCAAATCTGATCCAATTGGCAGTGCTTGCAGCCATCAGATGATGAACGTGTAAGTGTTCTATAAAAAGGTTTTGATGAATTTATTTGGACAGTTTTATGAAATGTCCGAGTTACAAGATTAAGATTATGTGCTCTTGAATCAGTTGTTTATAAAAAGGATTTGTGAAAATGTATGGCTACAAGCATTTGAAGACTACCAACACACTATTTTTCTAAGCTTGATGTCCTCAAGCTTTTTTTGCTCCTTAAGATTTTATTTTATTTTATTTATTTATTTATTTTTTGTCTATAGCAATTGGTTGTATATGCATCAATGTCTAGGAATTTTAAAGGGTTTTTAGAATCGGCAAGTTCGTAAATCTAAGTGACTTCAAATGGAACCACTACAAGAAACGCGATCGTTAGCGGCGACAGTCGTCGCCGCTAAAGAGTAGGTTTGTCATCGCTAAAGTGATTAGAGGCGACCTGTCGCCGCTGTTGCCTCGCTGCAAATTCTCCACAAGTTACCGTCAATGTTCTTTGTCGCCGCTACTGCTTGCCGTTGCCGTTAATGCTGTGTCGCCACTAATACTAACATGTCGCCGCTAATGTTGTATCGCCATTAATACTAACTTGTAGTGAACAACTTGTAACAAAGATGGCATGATAAGGACTTTTAAGGGATTTTTAGCATTACGCTAAATATATTGGCATCTTAAAAAAAACGTGTATTAATCTTCTTGTTCAGTTGTTGTCGGTTGCTTAACACTACAAGAAAAACGGGAATTAGAAGCGACGAAATTCGCAAGTAAAAGTTAGAATTGTCGTCGGTAAAGGCAATAGCGGTGACATGTCGCCGCTAAAAAGTCGCAAGTACTGTTTCGTCGCTATTGCTCAAAATGTCGCCGGAAAAAATATTTGCCGCCGCTAATACTTGTGTCGCCGTTAATTCTCTCTGTCGCCGCTGATAACCTTGTCACTGCTAATTCCCTCTGTCGCCGCTAATATTATTTTTTTTTATTAAAATCAATACTTTCGGGTGTATAAAAACTGATATGTAACGCTATTAAATGCTGAAAAAAAATATCCCACTACAAACTAAATGACATTTAATGGCACAATTTTTTAGTGGCATATTTCTTTTGTGCCACTATAGTATTCTTTTAGTGGCACTTTGTGGATGCTATTATAATGCTATTATAATTTGTTGCTAGCGGAAACGTTTTCACCAAAAATTATAAAGATCCGCCACACTTTGTTTCCCTCCTATTGAAAATTTCCCGCGTATTTGAGATTTCTATGAAGTTAACAGATTACGAGACTTTTAAGTTTTTCAATTTCAAACTTACCCTTCTAATTACCTCTCACTCACTCAAGTCATAGTCTCCCACCCATGCCCTAAATTGCGAATCTCCGTCGCTATTGAGCCCAATCATATCCTCTAAATCGCCACCGCTCAACCTCCACAACTCGCCACCGCTGCCTGATTCCACTTCTTGTCATCGTGTTCTACCCAGGCATCTACGACTCAGGTACAAAATTAATTTTTATCTATGAAAGAATGGAAAACTTTCCTTCTTCCACTTTCCCTTACTTCTCAAATGTATAACGACTTCATGTACAAATAAAGTTTTATCTACGGTCACGATGTGACTATTGAGATGAATGCAACTTCGAAAATCAAAAATCGAAATCAAGAATCAACTCTAGGGTACATAATAGAGTCTGATGATTGTGATAAGGTTTGGCATCTAACCTTGAGTTTGATGTGAAAGTTGGTGCGGTTAATTTGATGTCGGGAGAGGAGTGACACACTTGTCGGTGAGTGACGACACTGAGAGGAAGAGGAGGGCTAGCATGGCGGCGTCTTCTTCAATGCACGTATCTCCCTAGGATGATAAACCTTACCAGGTGCTACATGGTGGGGAAATAGCTTACTACGACGAGCGGGACGTGGTGTCGTTTCTCGATCCACCCAAACAACTTATTCCTTTAGATCCATCTTCTTACAACCCCACTACTTATCTCTGGTATTACTCTCTGCTTCACTTTAGACATTGTTTGATAGATTTCTGTATTTCTATGTTTTTACTTACCACATCAAATTATGTTTAACAAGATTGTATTCTACATGTTCGATCATTTGCCTACACATAGGGCATCGAAATCAAGATATGGATTAGGGGTTGGACCTCATTCGGTTAAATTTTCATCTAGTCTTGATATGTTTCCAATCTATATACCGTGAGATTACAGTTCCTAGCATGAGGAAATCTTCACAAATTCTTGAAAAATTGAACCTATGAAATTCCACTTACATGAAAGGCTTTATGCTTTTTGGTTTTGATTGAAGTTTAGGTGATTGGAGTCTTGGCTTGTTTATGTTATTACAGTCATAGCCTGAAAAGTGAAACCTTGATATGTATGTGATGACCAGGAAAAAGATTGATGACATCCCAGAGGAAAGGAGACATCGTTTGCTGGCATTGCTTAATCCCAGGTATCTCTCCTTGAAATTTGTATGTTTCCCTATTAGTGAAATATGTTTTCAGCGCTGCTTACCTTTTTATTTAGATGATTATGTCTTTTAATACAACTTCATGTGTGCTTCACATGAACATGTATATGTGAAGTCAAAGATAAAAATGGAGGTTCAGATTTCATGTATTAATTTGTCCTCTTTTCTTTTGGTTGGAACTGTGCAGACTTATTTCAAGAGCTTGGGAGGTAGCAGGCACAAGATATGATAATTCAAACTTGGCAAAGAAAAGTTCATCTAACTTGTTTGGCAATGAAAGCGGTGTGAAGTTGTTTGAATTTGCTGGCATTACTGAATCCTCCATATGTTAAGCTGTGTAAGTTGAATCAAATTTCTAAATATTAAACAGTGAAATTCGAACACCTTGTTAGTAATCCCCAAATTGTAACTTTTTAAAGATATTCTACCTAATTCCGTATTGTCTGTTTTTCTGAACTTTTTTTTGTTAATCTGATGTATTAGGCTTTTGATTTCTTACTCTAAATTTCAATTTTGTTTTTATAAATATTTTTCTTAATTTCATTTCCTTTGTTCTTCTTGAACTTTAGATTCTGATGTATTGGGTTTTTTCAATTGCATAGAGGGTATTAACAACCAGATGCATGTACTCTCTTATTCTCTCTGTGATTATTTTTGTGTTAGAAATGTTTCCTAGAATGTTTGATAATTATGTATTATTCCTATAAAATATCAACAAACCATTCACAACAACTAGACTTCACCATTCATCAGTGAGATTTTATAATTTTCTTCTATTTTTACTTGGAAAATGGACCCAAAATGTTACAACATTCTAAAAAAGGACCAAAATTGCAAAAAAAAAAACTTTTTAAGATCAAAATTTAAAAAAAAAGTCTACTATACTAATGGACTAAAATTGTTATTTACACTAGAACGTGTTATATAAAATTTTTGTTGTACATTAGTGGTGTGAAATCCATGGGACGAGAGGTCAAAAACTGTTATTGACTTCAAAAACTTATTGTTGACATGGGATCGGATGACAAAAGATGCAATATTTTATAAGTAATATGCTTAGCCAATTAGAAACATTTTTTTTGCAAAAATTGGCAGAATATGAAATGTTTTTGCATAAATATGCATTTAAGCCTAAGTTTATCTTCACAAAGTAAACGTCAATACACTTAAATAGGTATTAGATCGATCTAAATAAAACTAATTAGTCCTAGATAGCCCTAAATGTTCATGTTTCCTTTTTCCGTATGCATAAAGTAATGTCTAAATAGCAACGTACTTTCATATGTGTGTTTTTATAGCATCTTACTTTTATTTTTCTATTACAAACTTATAATTTGAAGCAACTGTTTTATCTGTTTCAATTTGATGTTTTGAAAATATGCAATTTTTACAGATTGGTGGACTTTGACAAGCGTTAAACGATGTTCTTGATGATTATTATTGTAAGTAAATTTCTTAAATTTATTTTGCTAGTATTTTTATAATTTGATAAATAATTAGATGGATTCTTCTTTGAATGAAACTTCATCTTATATCATATCAAGATAAATACAAAGTTGTAGAGTTCTACTCTTCTACTTTATACATTATCTTTGTTAAGATAATTTCAAATCACTAACAATTGGTTTTATTTTTGTTATTTTGGATGTTAGGTTGGTGGCCAATGATGGTGGTTCTAATATGATTTTTGGCACTTAGTATCAATACCATTTTGAAGCAACGTCCACTCAAATGGTCTGCCACCTTAGAGTTACTTCATCTAAAGACTCTAGCATAAAATGTTAAGTGTTGGACAAATGCAAGTAAAAGGCTATGCTCTTCGTTTCAAGAATGTTGCATCTCAAATTTAAGACTCAACTAGTTTAATGTTTTGAGCAGTTACACTCTACAAATGTATAGACTAATTAAGCCTTTTGGAAGATATTTTTGTTTTAAATATTGAGAATATTATTGTAAGACAAGTTTAGTTTTAATTTAAGTAATGCTTTGTGTTTTGCATTTTATCTTACTTATTTTTTATTCCATTTAAATTATATATAAAAGAAAATTGGACCTAGTTTTTAAATATAAATGCTTTGAGTAAAAAAAGGTTCGCAAAAAACATAAAAATTGCTTTTATTTTAGAAATTATATAGTGGCATAACAATAGTGCCACAAAAATCGAATGTGCTATAGTGACATAAAAAAAAGTGCCACTAAAACCCAAAAGGGCTGCAACGAGACAATTGAAAAGTTCCACTAAACGTCTTTAGTGGCAGCTCTTATAGTGACACTTTTTTTATATGTCACTGATTGCCAAGGTGGTTTTTAGTGGCACTTTTTTGGTTTTTAGTGGCACTTTTTTTGTGCCACTAAACGTCATTTTATTTTTAGTGTCCTAACGACATCCAATTAGGTACCAAATAGTGTTATAAATTTATACAAATATCAAAATACAACAAAATTGTTATAATTCCAACCGGTACCAAAGTGTCACAATAAATCTAACATACAAAACACAAACTAATTATCCGACGAACTATCATCTTCGTTCCCCTCGTTTCCTCCTTGATCATTACCCGATTGAAAAAATGCATAAAGTTCTTCCCTACACTCCAGGTTGTTGAGCATTTCCTGAAGATTTTCCAACTACATAATAAATAAAAACATAAATAAACTTGTATGTTCAAATATCAAACAAAAACAAAAACTACCAAAGTACATTACTATTTCTTGCACTTTAATATAAGAAATACTTAAAGAGCATTGCTATTTCATGCACTTGGGACATAAACACAATTACCAAATCGACATGAATTTATTGATACCAAAGTACATTGCTATTTTTAAACTAGGGACAAAAAACCAAAGTACATTGCTATTTCTTGCACTTGAAACAGAAACACAATTACAAACACAATTACCAAATCTAAGTGCATGTATTGATCATTATTTACATATATGAGACTTTTGAAATTAAATAGTCTGCTTATTTTTTGCTAAATAACCTTAAATGCATGAAATACAAAAGTACATTGTTATTTCTTGCACTTGGGACAAAAACACAATTACAAACACGATTACCAAATCAACATGCATTTATTGATCATTATATAGATATATGAGTCTTTGAAATTAAATAGTCTATTTTTTGTGCTAAAGAACGTTAAATACAAGAAATACCAAAGTACATTGATATTTCTTGCACTTAGGACAAAAACACAATTACCAAATCAACATGCATTTATTGATGCCAAAGTACATTGCTATTTTTAAACTAGGGACCAAAAACCAAAGTACATTGCCATTTCTTGCACTTGGAACATAAACACAATTACAAACACATTTACCAAATCAACATGTATATATATATATATATATATATATATATATATATATATATATATATATATATATATATATATGAGACTTTGAAATTAAATAGTTGTTAGGGTTCAGAATTATATTATGTCTAATTGTTTGCACTTGTAATGTTTAGTGTCTTTGCTTATGTTCCAAATTGGGTTGTTGTCATTTTTGAATTATATTTAATCTTAGGTTTGCAGTTCTGAAATGTCGACTTAGGAGTCCTTTTTAGTTCTCATGCGATGCATATATATAGGAGTATTAATTAAGATATTGGATAAAGCTTTGGACAAAAAATAATTCTGCACATTCCTTTGTAACGAATTGTTCTCTTTATCCTTTAATGGAAACAGATCTTATTTACATATTTGTGTTCACCATAATTGATTTCATCTTCATATATCGTTTTCATCTTAGAATCTACCGTTCCTATAATTCTCATCGAGTGGTATCAGAGCAGGAGGTTCTGTAAGCTGTTTTCAGATAAAAAATTGTTCAAAGTTCTTCGTGTTCTTTAATTTTTCGTACTTTCATTTTTTCAATCGATTCCGTATTTTGCAACTTTTAATTGCAATTTGATCTAAAATTCTTAGTTCGTATCATTCGATTTTTGGTTTGAAACTTGTTTTTAGCTTACCGATCTGATTCTAATCTCGTTTTATGTTGAATTTTTCTTGAAAACGTCTAAAGAAGATTTTCACTCGATTTCATTCAATCTTCATGGTGTTATTGGTTCTACAAATAGAATTCCAATTCTCTTTCCAGAAGACTATGAAGTATGGGCACTTCATTTTGAAGACTATTTTCACAACATTGAAAATCATGGTTCAACTATCTGGCATGCAATTGAATAAGGATCATTCAAAGTTGCAAAGACTCAACAAATAGTTTGCACTCAAAAGGAATTTGATGAACTTGTTGGTGAAAAGATCATTGTTTCTAAAGAAAAAGAACTATTGTTATGCAACCTTAAGGCATTCAGAGTTCTGAGGTTTCCTCTTCCTCCATATACTTTTCGTTTGGTAAGTTATTGTATTATTGCTCATCAATTTTGGGTTTGATCGAAAGAATTATACTCTGGTAATGCTAATTTACTTCATTCAACTCAAACTACTCTTCTATCTGAATTTGATTCATTCGAACAAAAATCAGATGAATCTATTGAACAAACTATTACTCGTTTTAACCATTTTCTGAGTAGAACGATGAAGCATAAGTTGAGCAGGGAAGTTATTGAACAAAATGTCATTTTTCTAAATGGATTGAGATCTGAATGGAAACATGTTGTTTCAACTGTCAAAGCTCATTAACAATTTAAGGAATATTCTCTTGCCAAATTGGTTGGAATTCTCAAATCTCATGAGAATGAAGTTCTTAAAGAAGCAAAAAGTGTTCCAAATGCAGGTCCATTAGCTTTTTACTGCTAAATCAGAAGGATGTTAAGGAAAAACATCCAAGGTGGCTCAAGATGATTCTAATTCTGATAGTCTGGATGATGAATTCACAAGTGAAGTCAAAGCACTCATGGTCAGCAATCCTAAAAAGTTTTTCAAGAAAAACTACTCAAAATTCAAAGGAAACAAGTTTAACAAAGGACACAGTGGTGATGGAACTTTCCCAAATCATAACTATGTTCCTAAAAAGGAAAAAAGGAGATGGTTACATGATGTTTCAAAAAGATAAAGAGAAAGTTGAGAAGAAAGTGCTTGGTGACTCTGGTTAGGACTGTAACTATTTTCATGGCAAAAATCATTTAGCAAAGAAATGTATGCCGAGAAAAAAGCATGAGAAGAATGAAAAGACTAAAGATGAAGCTTACTATACTTAGAAAATAGAAGAGCTTCGGAAATCCAAGAGTACCAGAAAAGCACTGATAGTTGAAGAAGATGATAATGATGGAAGAGTTGAAGTGTGGTCAATTGATTATGAAGATGATGAAGTTTGGAGGCCAACTCATGGAAAAAGCTCTGTTGTGAGCGAAGAGAAGAGTAAGATTGAAGGAAAATGTTTGTTGGTCGACAGCACATCTTCCGAAAACCAAGAATATTTCATTGATAAAGGTGCCAGATCGGAAGCTATTTCACTGCAAAGAGTGTCAAACAATATGCTAGAGAAAGTGAGAAGGTAATCAACAAGGTACACTCTATTCTTAAATCTCTGAATATTCATATTACTCGTTATGATTCCGAACTATCTGAATTGTGTGATACAGTTTCTAATTTTTTAGAATGTCTTAAGCGATCTCATATTAAGAATTCTGATCTCAGTGCTAGTTTTAGCAGGGAAACCTTCAAAAGCAAGGAGAGAAAGATGAAAATAGAAGCCCTTAAAATAGAAATAACTAGACTTGAAGATGATGTTATTATTTTAAAGAGGGATAATAGGTTAATGACTAAGCAGCGTAACATTTTACAGTTTAATTGCGAAAAGATTGTACAATAATATTACTCAACTTTATATTAACTGTGAAATTGGTGAAAATTTGCATAAAATGATTCTTCCATTTCTTGAATTCAAAGAAAATGAAATTGATGTTGATTGTTGTAAATGTGAATATGTGATTTCATCAGATGAATCTTTGCATAATTCTTACATGATTGGATTTGAAAAGCTTGAGGAATTCACTAAATCCAAAGAAAATAAATTGATATTAAACAATATTCTAACTGAATAGGATAAAAAACAAGTCAAACAAAATTCAGTTGAGAAATAGAACATGTAATGAAAAAAGTTGATATCGGAAGAAGATCATTCTAATGAGAATACTTCTGAGTTTGATGAAAGCGAAACGAGTGAGATTTCGGTTGAAGATGAAGTTGATTGTTCTTCTTTTGTGAAATATATAGATGAACCAAAAAGAAATTTGATTTTTGAAGATTCCTATGAATTTGAAAATCATGTTGTGAACAAAGGATTTGAAAATTTGACAGTAAAAGCCATAGTTTTTCCAAAAGTTCAGAAAACACTTATCAAGTTTTTATGAAAATGGGTCTTAACAAGAATGATACATCGGAATTGACATCAATTGTTAATGATGATAATGCACAAGGTTGTGAAGATAATTTTTGGTTTGCACCAAATAACAATGGTGATGAGACAAAAGGTTTGTCTGAAAAGACTTCTTGGAAAATCAAAGGAAAATATGTTTCGTAACCTTTGAACAAGGTGGATATTTCATATGATGTTGGTGAAAAAAGTGTCACAAAAGATGTACCAATTTGATTTACAAAGAAAGAGGTCAAGAAAAATGATTCAAAAGTAAAAACAAATAATCAAAAATCATTTAAAAAAATCAAAGCAAAGAAAAGGGCAATGAATGCTAGATATAAGAAAACTTTGATTGCTAGAAATTTTTTTTGGAAGAAAAAGGAAAATAGTGTTAATGATAAAAGTGTTAAAGTTGTTTCTGAAAATCAAAATTGAAAGTTTGTTAATTCATCAAGATCTTTTAATCAAAATGCTCATTCATCTCCACATCCAAAAGCAAAATTAACATTTTCAACAAATTCATGTTATTAAAAAGAAGGAAAAATCAATGTTGAAAAAGTCAAGATATGTTGAGGTTTAAAAGAAAAAGGTTTTGGATCAAGATTCTATTCGAAAAACATATGAAGCCAAATTAAAACAACAAGAAGAATAATTTTTGGAGAAAATGCCACAACAAAGAAAAGTTCATTCAAATCGAAAAACTTCATTTGTTAAGATTAATCTTTGTGACAAAAAATCTCAAGTTTTCAAAAAGGAAGAAGGAGTGGATAATATTGTGATTAAGAAATCATTTTGGATCGTCAAAACTAAGATTTTTCCTGTCTTGAATTCAAAATACAAGCTCTCACAAGGACCCAAAATGGTTTGGGTTCCTAAATTGGTTTAATTTGGTAGGTAATTCTTAACGTGCAGTTCGACTCAGAATGGTATATTGATAGTGGTAGTTCTCGTCATATGACTGGAAGGAAATCATAGTTAAGAGAATTTCGAAGTTTTAAAGATAGTGGAAACATGAAGTTTGTTAACAATGCAATTGGAGAAATCAAAAGATATGAGATAATTATGAATGGAGACTTTGCAATTCGAAAGGTAGGTTATATTGAAAGATTGCAACATAATGTAATAAGTGTTTCTTAACTTGTTGTAGGTTCTGGTCTCAAAGTACCATTTGATGGAGATGGATCAAAAATAACTGATAAAGCGTTAGGAAAAGTGATTCTGAAATAAAAAAGAAAAGCATAAATGTATCCAATAAATATGAAACTAATTCAAGGAAAACCTTCAATCCGCTTGCTTGCTAAAGCGTGTTCGGAAGATAGCTGGTTTTGGCACATGTGACTTTCGCATCTCAATTTCAAATATGTTAACAAAAATATTATTGGTGATCATGTGCGAGGTCTTCCACATCTCAAATTTGAAAAAAGAGCATTTGTGCGCAAATTGCGAAATAGGAAAACAAAGTAGAAAAAATCATTCTTCAATCACTTATACTAAAATTGTTGAGCCACTTGAATTAATTCATATTGATTTATGTGGTCCTTCATTAATTGAAAGTATTGGGAGTAACACATGTATGTTTGTTATTGTCGATGACTTTTCATGTTTTACATGAATTTTCTTTCTTAAGCAAAAATCTGAAACGACAAAAAGGATGATTGATTTTGTGAAGCAGATAGAGTTGTAGTTGCGAAAACCAGCTCGGAAGCTCAGAAGTGATAACGGATCAGATTTCAAAAATCAAGTATTTGAAAAATTCTTGATAAACAAAGGAATTAATCCTAAGTTTTGATTTCCTTATACTCCGAAGCAGAATGGTGTAGTTAAAAGGCGAAACCATTCTTTATGCGAAGCTGCGAGGATGATATTATCCTGTGCCAATATTCCTTATATTTATGGGCTGAAGCAATTGGAGCTCCATGCGTTACTCAAAAATTTTCATTTATCGATAAAAGATTTTCAATCAATCGATTTGAAATTCTAAATAAGAGAAATCCTAACGTTAAATTTTTTAATGTTTTTGGTTCTATATGCTTTATCTACAACTCTAAAGAGCATCGCAACAAATTTGATGTTAAACCAGATGAAGGAATTTTTATGGGAAACTCTTTGACGTCAAAATCTTTCCGAGTACTTAACAAGAAATCCAATAAAATTGAAGAAAACTTTCAGAGTACTTAACAAGAAATCCAATTGTTCAGAGTGATAAAATATTTCCATCTTCAAATACTCAAACATGTCCTCTTATGACTCTTTACGAAGATTTTTTGAATATTTTTGATAGAAAAGAAAATTTCTTCGAAAGAGAAAACTAAAGATAACAAAGAAGATGAATTGTTGAAATCAGTTGACGATGCAATTGAAAATATTGAAATTCATGAAGAAAGTCAGAATTATACTTCTGAGGGGGAGGATTTAGAAAATTTTGTTCCACTTTTACATGAAGAAGTTACTTCAATTTCTAATTTTGATTCTGATTTACATAATGATGATTTTGTGCATGGGGAGGATTTAAATACTCATGATCATATCCAGGGGGAATTCAATGCATGATGACACTGATGTGCAATCGGAATTTGAAGAAGTAAATGCTAAAATTGATATAGAATATGATCAGAATTATCCACCTTTGACAAAATGGACAAAAGATCATCTGAAAACACAAGTCATTGGAGATATTTTTCAGGAGTTATAACTCGTGCTCAACTGAAAGAAAAACAAGCTGCTTTATTTTCAAAAGTATAATTTTGCATGTTCAATTCTTTTATTTCTAAAGTCGAGTCTAAAAATGTTAAAGTTGCTCTTGATCATGCAGATTAGGTCAAAGCAATGAAAGATGAACTAAATGAGTTTAAGAGAAAAAGTGTGGAGCTTAATTCCTACTTCGAAAGATGCATCTTTTGTTGGTCTCAAGTGGCTTTTTCGGAACAAGGTTGATAAAGAAGGCAACATTTTTCAAAATAAAGCATGTCTTGTGGTTAAAGGATATTGCCAAGAAGAAGGAATTGATTATGAAGAAAAGTTTTCTCCTGTAGCTCGATTGGAATCAGTTTGTATTTATCTGGTATATACAGGTCACAAAAATTTTGAAGTTGATCAAATGGATGTGAAGTGTGGATTTCTAAATGGAAAACATGAAGAAATCATTTATGTTATTTAATCACTTTTTTTTCTTAATAACGAATCAAAGAAAGTACGCTTCTAATTCTTTGCGATTTACAGGGTCTTGATCTTCCAGAGATCCTAGTAGAAGTGGAAAGGCGTGGATCATCCTGTTCAGGAATGGTTAATAGTTGCGCGAAAGATGATCCACGCCTTTCCACTTCTACTAGGATCTCTGGAAGATCAAGACCCTGTAAACTGCAAAGAATTAGCAACGTTCTTTCTTTGATTTGTTAATAAGACAAAAAGTGATTAAATAACAAACCTGAGTACCAGGCTGCTTGTTCTGATTAAATAACAACCTCTAGGTTTTAAAAATGAGAAATTTCCAGATCATTGTTATGTGATAGATAAAGCGGTTTATGGTCTGAAACAAGCTCCTCGTGCATGGTATGAAACTTTGACTAGTTTCATAAAGCAATTAAAATTTAAACAAAGGTTAGTTGATCCTACCTTTTTTTTGTAAGAAATCAGGTAATCCTTTCATGATTGTACAAATTTATGTCGATGACATCATTTTCTATTCAAAAGATCCTAATATGACTCTTGAATTTCGTGAATTGATGGAAACTAAATTTTAAATGAGTTCTATAGATCCGATTAACTTTTTCCTTGGACTAAATATTAGACAGAGTTCGGAGGGCATATTAATCAATCTAGAAGCTTTTACAAAAACTTTACTTGCTAAGTTTGGCATGAATGGTGATTCAAATTTTAAAGTTCCAATGGAATTTGGGACAAAGCTTAATCCTTCTCTTGATAAACCTGCATCAGATCTTACATTATACAGGTAGATGATTGGTCCTTCATTGTATCTAACAACTAGTCGTCCTGGTATTATGTTTATAGTTCGCTATCACTGTGAAGAGAATATAATATGAGGAGAATCTTGCAGATCCACTTATGTGTTGGATTAGTGTCTAAGCCCATAACTATATTTGATAAGTATTTGACCCGGTTGTGCATGGTCCTTTTGGGTTGCCTTCACCATAGCAACTTGACAGGGTAATAAGTGGAGAGAGAGAGAAGATATTATGATTTATTAATATATTATGAGAATAATATGTTAAAGGAATAATCATATTATTTAATTAATATTAGTCATAAATTAATTGAGAATTAATTTGGTGACTAAAAGAGATTAATTGAATAAAGGGGCTTAAACTGTTAAATGTGTGATAGTTGCATTTTGGGCTGGGAAGCCTTTATGGTTAAGGGATGGACGAAATTGTGGGTAGGATCCCATCTAGATTTCGTCCAAGGCCTTACTCCAGAAGGTTCCATGGGCTGTTTGGTGATTAAGTTGTCCATTAGGGTTTTGGCTGAAACCCTAACTGCTCATAGTATAAATAAGACCCTTGGGATATGATTTTCGGCCACTTGTTCTCCTGGAAACCCTAGAGCCAAAATCATAAGTCCTTACCCTCTCTCATATTTCCATCTTGCCAATTGGTGTTTGTAAGCCATTAGAGGAGTGACACTTGTGACTCTAAGCTCCAAGAACAAGAAGATTCAAGCAAGCTACAAGAGGTAATCATCTAGATCTGAGTTTCTTATGTCATATTCGAATTGTATACACTAGATCTAGGGTTTGCAAGACTTGGATGAATTGCATGTACAATAGAGAAACCTAGATCCAAGCATTAGGGTTTGCATGTGCTCATAGGAAAGTTCTTATGGCTCAAACCCATTAGTGGTATCAGAGACTTGATTGGTTTCTATTGTATTGATGCCTTGTTTATTTGTTCAAGCTTTAAAAATCGATTTTTCTGCCCCCTGACTGACAGACTCGGTGAGTCCCATTGTGGACTCGACGAGTAGGATGAACTCGACGAGTCCATAAGGGGACTCGGCGAGTCGGAGGGTCAAACAGAGGGAATTTCGGGATTTCTTGCTGTTTTGCTTAAGGATACTTACCTAAATCGTTTTAGCTTAATATAATCCGAATTTTATTACCTTTTTGTCAATATCCTCATCAAAACAAAAGATAATTACCGATTTTTTGAATAATTAATTCCATATTTGATAATAATTGATTGTTTAAATTAATTGTTGAATTATCTTGCAAGTAATATTGACTAGGTCAAATTTAAATAATCATTAAATTAATTTTTTAATTTATATTATTTGCTATTTGATCCTTTGTGTTTTGAAAAAGTTCAAAACTTGTCCTCAAGTTTTGAAATTTAAATTTTGTGATTAAAAGTTTAATTTAAACTATTTAAATTTCAAACCTTAGAATTTTACAAGTTTTAAAATTCAACCTTATACTTCATTATATTATAAGATTAGTATATATATATATGTATAACTTAAATGCTAGTCTTACCGTTAGTAGGCCTCATTCACGAAGCCGATCTATAAGGGGGGTATAAGGTTATGGCCTATAAAATGGCCGTTTAATGGGTGTCCACTCTCACCCACCGCTTCCTTGATTGGTGGAGGGTCGTTAGCCGAACGGGTAGGATAGGGCAAACTTTCCTCATTTAAAAGTATAATGAATCTATATAAAGTAACTAAATGTTTTTACAAAATTCCCAATCTTAGTTACTTTAGGCAAAATGCAATTCCATGAAATTACGCTTTGTACCCTTGCTAAGACGTTAATGGAGCGTGTGTGGTTAACCGACACATTAATTGGGTTCTAAGCAAAGGTGGCAAAGGGTGACTCATTGTTTGTCATAGTTCGATGGAGCGTGTGTGGTTAACCGGAACATCGATTAGGTGACTGTAACAATGTGGGCACCATGTACATTTGCATGGTTATTCACACCCGCTTTGTGATCCTCGGCATCCCAGTCACAAACTAGAGGGGCATATCAAGATTTAAACATGCCATTGAAAAGTTCAATGAATCTCAAAGGATCTAGGAGTTTTTCAATACATTTAAAACCTAATCTCTTTTTCGTTTTTCATGGTGGAGAATTAGTGAATCGAAATTCACTTACCTTCAAACTATTTGCTTGTTAGATTACGACATCCCTTTTCTAATTTGTGAATAGTGTTGTTGGTTCCTAGCCCTAATTTCTCATTTGGATGTTTAATTGGGGAATTCATTTCTAATCAAACTTTGTTCTTTTTCCTTTTCACATGTCGAACGTCAACAACAACGCTTCTGGTTCAAAATCCTCTGGCTCATTCTCACTCATGAACTTGTGTGGGAGAGTGATCTTTGATGGGTCCAATTTCAATGATTGGATCCGCAACATTCGCATGGTCACTCGCTACGAGGACAAAGAGTATGTTATCGATGAGAAGCTGAAGGAGATTGACATCAACACTGCCTCTGCTGAAGAGATCGCGGCCTTTGAGGCCCACGAGCGTGATGCCACGAAAGTCCATTGCATCATGCTAGCGACTATGACTGCAGAACTCCAGAAGTCCTATGAAGACATGTACCCCTACGAGATGCACCAAGATCTGCTGGACCGGTACCACCAGAGCGCTAGGCAAGAAAGGTACGAGATCATAACCTCGATGATCACTACCAAAATGGGTAATGGAGAGTTCCTTCCCGCTCATCTGCAAAAGATGCAGAGATATGTTGATCGCCTGCTAAAGTTGAATGTGAACTTTGATGAAGAGCTGGCAATTGATATTATCCTTCACTCCTTGCCTCCCTGCTATAGCTAGTTCCGCATGACCTACCACATGAATAAGGAGGATGTCTCCTTGAGCAAAATTCAGGGCTTGTTGAGGACTGCTGAGAGCAACCTCAAGGATAAATTTGTTGCATCAACTCCAACTCTCGCTGCTACTCCTGTCTTGGCAATAGGACAAGGGAAGGGTAAGAAGAGGAAGGCTCCCTCAAAGAGCCACCACAAGGGAAAATCCCAAGATGGTACCTCTTCTAGTGGAACCAAAGTTGGTTCTGCTAAACCCAACTCTAACCCTAAGGAGGCAGAGTGCCACCACTGCCACAAGATAGGGCATTGGAAGAGAAGCTGCCCAGAATATCTGCAGGCCATCAAGGATGGGAAGATCAAGCCATCTTTCACAGGTATTTACACAATTAAATCTAATAGTTTATCACATGCTACTTCTTGGGTTCTTGATACAGGATGTAGTTTTCACATATGTTCTGATTTGCAGGGACTAAGAAGAAATAGGGATGTGGAGCATGGAAGGATGAATCTGATCATGGGAAACAGAAGATCGTGGCCTGTCACCAAGATTGGAGTATATTCCTTAGTGCTTAGTAATGGATTAGATTTAGATTTAAACAATTGTTGCTATTCGCCAGATATGGCAAGAAACATCATTTCATTTCATGGTTTATATAGACAAGGTTTTAGATTTTCATTTGATAATGAAAAGGGTTCTATTTATGCTTATCTTAATAATGTTTTATATTTTGAAGCATTGCCTTGTAATGGAATATATGAAACTGTGATGGTTGTAGATAACTCAAGAAATGATGTATTGTGTGTCGATTCTTCCAATAGTATGGATAAAGCATGCTTGTGGCATTGTCGTCTTGTACATGTCAACAAGAAGCGCATAGTCCAACTCCAAAAGGATGGAGTGTTGGAGTCATTCGACCTTAGCGACGATGACGTGTGCGAATCTTGTTTACTTGGAAAGATGAGCAAGTCACCCTTCACTGGCACTTGTGCGAGGGGTGAGGGTTTATTGGATCTCATACATACAGATGTATGTGGACCCTTTAGATCCACCACAAGGGATGCAAACCGCTTCTATGTGACTTTCACAGATGATTATAGCAGATATGGGTATATCTACTTAATCAAGCATAAGTCAGAAACCTTTGAAAAGTTCAAAGAGTTCAAGCAAGAAGTGGAGAATCAGTTGGGCAGGAAAATCAAGATGCTTCGATCTGATCGAGGCGGAGAGTACCTAAGTATTGAATTCCACGACTACCTCAAGGAATGTGGAATAGTTTCACAATTGACGCCACCTCGGACACCGCAGTTGAACGGTGTGGCTGAGAGGCGTAATCGAACCTTGCTAGACATGGTTTGTTCCATGATGAGTCGAGCTTCACTACCTATCTCATTCTGGGGGTATGCCTTAGAGACTGCCGCCCATATCCTTAACTTAGTCCCTACAAAGAAGGTTGCCAAAACACCTCACGAGATGTGGACAGGGAAAACTCCCTCGTTAGCACATGTCAAGGTTTAGGGTTGCGAGGCTTTCGTAAGACGAGAGACTCACGACAAGCTCGAACCTCAAAGTGAGCGATGTATTTTGATCAGCTACTCGCAGAAATCCTTTGGATATCTCTTCTACAGACCGAGTGACAATGTTGTCTTCGTTGCGAGAAGAGGGGTTTTCCGAGAGCGAGAACTCATAAGCCAAGGAGACAGTGGGAGGCAAATTGATCTTGAAGAGCTTCAAGAGTCGAGCGATGAAGGAACCTCTAACACTGGCGCTCAACCAGAGGAGGAAACTCCGGTTGAACCAATTGATGAGTCCTTACCTCTTAGATGTTCCGAAAGGGTTAGTGTTCCACCCCATTTTTATGGTTTTCATATTACTATAGAAGGGGATACATTCATTAGTGATAGTACACAAGTGAATCTGGACGAACCTAAAAGATATAAGGAAGCCATGGCAGGCCCGGAGTCTGCGAAATGGAAAGAGGCTATGGACAGCGAGATTCAGTCCATGTATGACATCCAAGTTTGGAATTTGGTTGACAATGTACCAAGTCGTAAGACGGTCGGGTGCAAGTGGATCTTCAAGAAGAAGACTGACGTGGATGGAAATGTGCACACTTATAAGGCGCGATTAGTTGCGAAGGGTTTCACTCAAACTTCTGGAGTTGATTACGATGAAACCTTCTCACCAGTTGCGAAGATAAAGTCTATCAGGGTGATGCTGGCCATTGCTGCATTTCATGACTATGAAATATGGCAAATGGATGTCAAAACCGCTTTCCTTAATGGGAAGTTGGCTGAGGATGTTTACATGGCTCAACCAGAAGGTTTTGTCAATGCGAAGCATCCCAATAGAGTGTGTAAGCTTGAGAAGTCCATTTATGGACTTAAGCAAGCATCTCGCAGATGGAATCTTTGTTTTGATGAGATGGTCAAAGAGTTTGGTTTTCTGCGAAGCGAGGATGAATCATGTGTATATGTTAAAGCCAGTGGGAGTATAGTAAGCTTCCTCGTATTGTATGTCGACGACATACTACTCATAGGAAACGACATCCCGACATTGCAGGAGGTTAAGTCCTGGCTCGAGAAGTGCTTCGCTATGAAGGACCTCAGAGAGGCTTCATATATTTTGGGAATAAGGATAGTGACAACAGAAGTAAGAGATTAATAGGACTTAGTCAGAATACTTACTTGGACAAGGTATTAAAACGTTTTAGTATGGAGAATTCAAAGAAAAGGGAGTTACCAATCCAAAGTAATGCCAAGTTGAGTAAGACTCAAAGTCCGAGTACTGAAGTCGAGATAGCAGAGATGAGCCGAGTACCTTACGCTTCCGCAGTTGGCTCGATCATGTATGATATGACTTGTACTCGCCCTGATGTGGCCTTCGCTTTGAGCATGGTCAGTAGATATCAAGGGAACCCTGACAAAGCGCATTGGACCGCAGTCAAGAATATTCTTAAGTACCTTCGGAGGACCAAGGAATGGTTTCTAGTCCTCGGTGGGAGTGATGACTTAAAGGTGCGAGGGTATAGTGACGCCAGTTCTCAGACCGACAGGGACAACTACCATTTGCAGTCGGGCTGGGTCTTTACCTTTAATGGAGGAGTAGTGACTTGGAAAAGTTCCAAACAGGAGACCGTAGCTGAGTCAACGTGCGAATCAGAGTATATAGCGGCGAGCGAAGCGTCAAAGGAGGCGATATTGTTGAAGAACTTCATTGGAGACCTTGGAGTTGTGCCAACCATAAAGGAGCCCACGGAAATTTCTTTGATAATGAAGGAGCGGTTGCCTTGACCAAGGAACCCAGGGATCATGGCAGATCTCGACATATCGACAGAAAATATCACTTTATTCGACATCGGGTGGAAGAAGGACTCCTCGTAGTGAAGAGGGTATCGTCAGAGGATAACCCAACAGATCCGCTTAGGAAGGGACGGAGCAGGTTTAAGCACTTGCAGCACGCTAGGAGCATCGGGCTGAAGGACGATATGTTACTGTCTTATGTTAATCATTTACCTAATGTTTCATTTTGCATGTTTTGACTTCCTGAATAATTGAATTATTTAATAATAATCGAATTATTCGAATGGTCCACAGTCGTTCGTATGTTGGAGGAAGATATGAATGAAGACTATCATGAATTGGTGTGTAGATTGTCTAAAGTGTATTAGACATAGCAAAAGTTTGCTACAACGTTCATGAGTGCTTATGAACTTGATTTGAGCATTGGAATAAACCCACACTTGCTGGAATCACTTCATGGAATTTGTCACGAGTGATCGCAAGACGATAATATCATATGGTCTTAAAACCAAGAGATATGGTTTATTGTTTGCTAATTGGTTGTGCATTGATAATGCGTAAACGCATCAGTAACTTGATGTTATAAAACGCATTGTTGTGTATGATTTGATTAGTGGATAGTAAATGCATATAAGGCGAAGTTTATATGTTCCTTTTATCCTAAGAGGGTAAAAGCAATATCAGGGCCCCTCGATGATTTGATTTGACTTATGTGCCGGGCCCGGTCAGGACTGAATTGATGTGTTCAATTAAGTTCTATGTCAAATGAATCTGAGATCGAGAAACTAACTGTTGGACAATAAGTATGACCATGTTCCATGTAATTGTCCGCACGATATCTAGAACAGAGGATTATACGATCCCTTATCTAAAGGACAGGTTGCTGATAAGATCAGAGTTTGACAGCGTCTTTGAGAGCTACGATTGTTGATCGGATAGTGCTTGCATTTGTAGTTACTAGACTTTTCCAAGTGGGAGACTGTTGGATTAGTGTCTAAGCCCGTAACTATATTTGGTAAGTATTAGACCAGGTTGTGCATGGTCCTTTTGGGTTGCCTTCACCATAGCAACTTGACAGGGTAATAAGTGGAGAGAGAGAAGATATTATGATTTATTAATATATTATGAGAATAATATGTTAAAGGAATAATCATATTATTTAATTAATATTAGTCATAAATTAATTGAGAATTAATTTGGTGACTAAAAGAGATTAATTGAATAAAGGGGCTTAAACTGTTAAATGTGTGATAGTTGCATTTTGGGCTGGGAAGCCTTTATGGTTAAGGGATGGACGAAATTGTGGGTAGGATCCCATCTAGATTTCGTCCAAGGCCTTACTCCAGAAGGTTCCATGGGCTGCTTGGTGATTAAGTTGTCCATTAGGGTTTTGGCTGAAACCCTAACTGCTCATAGTATAAATAGGACCCTTGGGATATGATTTTCGGCCACTTGTTCTCCTGGAAACCCTAGAGCCGAAAATCATAAGTCCTTACCCTCTCTCATATTGCCATCTTGCTAATTGGTGTTTGTAAGCCATTAGAGGAGTGACACTTGTGACTCTAAGCTCCAAGAACAAGAAGATTCAAGCAAGGTACAAGAGGTAATCATCTAGATATGAGTTTCTTATGTCATATTCGAATTGTATACACTAGATCTAGGGTTTGCAAGACTTGGATGAATTGCATGTACAATAGAGAAACCTAGATCCAAGCATTAGGGTTTGCATGTTCTCATAGGAAAGTTCTTATGGCTCAAACCCATTATTATGAAGGGTCTGAGTAGGGCTAAACACATCCAACATGCCAGGAGCATAGGTCTGAGAGATGATATTAGTTTTAGTAGTTAGATAGTTAGTTTGAAACTTCTAACAAAGTAAATGTAATTGACTTTTGGTGATTAAATAATAGAGAGATATTTATGAGTTTGTTTACTACCTTTTGTCAATTGTTTATTCTTGTGTTTTATTTTTTCATGTTTTACTTCCTGAATAATATGATTATTCAAGTTACAGAGTCAATCATACTTTTGGAAAGTAAGTAGTGAATTAAGACTGTCATGAATTGAATTGTAGATTGTCTATGGAGTTTTAGACATAGCAATGACATTGCTACAATGTTCATGCATACTTAGAAATAGAGATTTAAGTATTGGATTAACCCATTCTCTGAGAATTACTTCATAGAATTTATCACGAGTAATTCTGAGACGATAATATCTAATAATCTTAGAACAGAGATATATGAGTTGTTGTTCACAAGTCGGTTGTGCATTGATAATATGTAAACACATCAGTAACTTGATGTTATAAAACACATTGTCATGCATGATTTGATAAGTAAATAGTGCAAGCATATAAGTCAAATTTTATTCGTTCCTTTTTCCCTAACGGGGAAAACGATATCTTTGGGCCCTCCATGATTTGTTGTTGACTTATTGTGTCGGGCCCGTCCAAGACTAAATTGATGTGTTCTGTTAGAAGTTCTATGTCATTACGAATCAGAAATCAGGAAACAAAGTCATAGACAATGAGATTGACTCTGTTCCATGTCTCATGTTCGAATGATATCTCGCAGAATGAATGATTATATGATCACTTATCTTAGGACACATAACTGACAGGGCCATAGTTCGACAATGACTTTTGGAAGCTACAATTTGCTCATCGATTCAGAAGTTATATTAGAAATTATAGTTATAGACTTATCTAAGTGGGAGTCTATCAGATTAGGTGTTTAAGCACAGTCCTTTTGGGTTGCCCTCAAACCTAACAATTGGATAGATTTTAGGAAAGAGATATTAATTTAATATGTGAATAATAAATTAAATAAATGGTTTATTAATGTGTTATAAAAATAATATATTAATTAGAAATCATATTATTTAATTAATAATTAATCAGAAATTAATTAGAATTAATTTTGGGATTAATTGGATTAATTCAAAGTATAGGGACTGTTTGGTTATTTATTCATAGTTAAGAAAGGAAGGCTCTAGAACCTCATGGAATGAGGTGGACGAAAATCTCTAGAGCAAGCCTAAAAGTTTTCGTCCAACGCCCTTGTATAATGGATTGGGTTGCTTGGTCACCAAGCAAAGGGGTCTAGGGCTCATCCTTTAAACCCTAGCTTTGACACCAAGTTTCCTCAACTATATAAGGAACCCTTAGGTCCTATATTTCGCCACTCCTTCTCTTCCTAAGGCTTGGACGAAATCTTGCCTCCCTTTTCCTCTCTCTTATATTATCCTCTTGCTAGCTTGGGTGTTATTCCATTAGAGGCACGATACTTGTGGTGCTTGCTTCCTAGAGATCATCAACAAGGAATTCTAGTTGTTTTCTATAACAACTAAAAGATATGTTATCCTCAAACTCTCTTATTTTAATTTCAAAAATACCCTAGGGTTTCCTGGTTTCTTTTTGATGTTCTTAGTTATAGATTCAATAGAGAAAAAGTAAATCCTATTTAGGTTGCATGCAAACTTAAGGGTTTTATTTTTATTTATTTACCTAAATCCCATCAGATCCATCATTTCCTCCTATGGAGAAATGGACTCGTGATCGTCCCAAAGAAAAAATTATTGGTAATCCTAACTCTAGTGTGTTAACACGAGCACATGTTAGAGATATAAATGAATTTCTTAATGTTCACCAAGAATTATGCATGTTCAAAATTTTTATTTCAAAAATTACACCGAAAATAGTCAACACTGCATTAGAACACCCTGATTGGCTTGTTGCAATGCAATCTGAATTGGCTGATTTTGAAAGAAACAAAGTTTGGAGGTTAATTCCTAAACCGAAAAATGTTTATGTGGTTGGTTTGAAGTGTGTTTTCTAAAAAAAAGTTGATAAAGAAGGTAATATGGTTTACAATAAGGCAAGATTAGTTGTAAAAGGTTAGTCAACAAGAAGGAATTGATTATGATGAAAACTTTGCTCCTATTGCAAGACTCGAAGTAGTGTGAATTTTTCTTACGTATGTAGCTCACAACAACTTTGATGTGTACCAAATGGATGTGAAGTGTGCATTTCTCAATTTTCTACTCGAAGAGATTGTCTATGTTAAGCAACCGTCTGGATGTGTGCATGATAAGTTTCTTAGTCATTGTTATATATCCTTGACAAATCCATGTACGGGTTAAAACAAGCACCACGTGTTTGGTATGCAACATTAATCCATTTTTTGAAGATCGCTAAATCTTAACAAGGATCAGTTGATCCCACGTTATTTAGAAATAAAGTTGGGAATCATCTCATACTTGTTCAAATCTATGTCGATGATATAATTTTTTGTTCTACTGACCCTTCATTGTCAAAGGAATTTGAAAATTTAATGAAAAGTCACTCCGAGATAAGTATGACGGGTAAGATTAATCACTTCTTAGGACTGAACATTTGACAAAGAAAACAAGGAATCTTTATTAATCAAGAAAGTTATACGCGAAACTTGCTTGAGAGCTTTGGAATGACAAATTGTTCAGATGACAAGGTTCTCATGGTAGTTGGCACTGGCTTAAGGCCTTTGTTGGATAAGCCAACTGTGGATTTAAAGACATATTGAAGCATGATTGGTTCGTTATTATATTTAACTGCAAGCTAACCTGATATTATATTTTTGGTTTGTAATTGTGCCAGGTATCAAGCAAACCCAAGAGAACCACATCTGACAGCTGTAAAGAATATCTTTTGATATTTACATCGAACTTCGACTCTAGGATTGTGGTATGCATCAAATACATGATTCTTTATTCAAGCATTTTCTGATGCAGATCTAAGAGGTTTTCAATTGGATAGGAAGAGAACCACTGGAGGATGTCCATTTCTCAATGGGAAGCTTGTGAGTTGGCAATTTAAGAAGCAGCCAAGTGTATCGATATCTACAATAAAGGATGAGTATATTGTTGTTGTTGCTTGTACTTCACAAGTGATCTGGATTCAAAGTCTTTTATTTGACTATGCGATTAACATGAAGAAAATTCCTTTATTAATTTACAGCAATAGAAAGAAACATGTTATTTGACTTAGCTAGAGTACATACTTGGATAATGTAACAACCCAAATTTTTCGAAAAAAATTAACTTTTAATTTCTTAAACATCAACCATAAGGAGTACAAAAATCTCATTACATAACCATATGATTTTAACACTCAGAGTACGAAAACTAAATGTGCTGGAGAATGCATGCCGCGCCATCAAGCCGGGACCTTGCACTTATCAATAGAAGTGACTGAAACATTCAATAAAAATATAAACACAAGCTTAATGAGTTTTCCAAAACACACAAATCATATAATCACATAATATCATGCACACATATATACATATAAGTTTGACATGGACTCCCTCAATGGTCTTTATTGGAATGCCATGTGTTACCCCCATGGTCTTGTATCCCTGAGCAATGGGCTCCTCCCATGGCCTTGCCAAATGCCATGGGCTTCTCCCCTGGTCTGCACATAAGTCCACATATAAATCCAATAACAACCGTTACATATTCCCATTCATAATCAATAATGGGCCGGCCTTGGTGCCTTCGACCCATGAGTATGGTGAGAAGGCTCACCTCAAATACTGAATGATAGTTGACTAGGCCCCGACTCCGAATATCAGCTCTACTCAGTCCCTAAACAGAAACAATTCCTTAAATACAACTCAAAATGCCCTAAAACCCCTTAAAAGTCAAACTTGGTCAAAGACTAAAGTCAAAGGTCAAAGTCAACCGTCTGGGTTGACCCAACTCGTCGAGCTGTCCTTCAACTCGTCGAGTTTCTCCATTAACGACACAAATCGGGAAAACTCGCATCAACTCGCCGAGTTCACCTAATGAACTTGCCAAGTTAGCTAGGAATCCAACAGCTTAACGTATTAAGCTGTTTCCATCGAATCTAGGAGCTTCAATTTTCAGATCTCCTTCAAAATGATGTCTAGAAGGGTAAAGTTGTTTCCAACTTTACCCTTAGGAACCATCGAAGTTGAGTCAAACCCAAACCCTAGACTCATTGGAGTGATGCTTGACCCATTAAGCCCTTAAACTCTCAAAACAAAGTCCCAATATGTTGATCTGGTCCCCTAAGGTTGAGAAATCACGTAATGTTTCCAACTTTACGTCCATGCATGCTAAAAGGAACCCTAGGACTCAAAATGGGTTTAGTAAAGGACTTAATGCATAAATGGGACCTAAGACCTAGTAAAGTTTGCAACTTTAAGCCAAATAAGGCCATAACATGGCTAGATCTAACATGACAACCAATGGAATACTCAACTTCTTAGGCAACTCAACCATGAGCCCAAAATCAAAATAAAACCCAAAACAATAGATCCAAAACAATAACAAAGCAATGTATAAACTTTATACCTCCAAATGACTGAAAAGGGTGGGGGATTCTGGAACTAGGTCTTCTCTCCAAGCTATGCAAGTTCAACTTCAAGGATCCTCCAAAAGTGTGCAAAATATCAACTCTTAAGGCCCTCCACAAGCTCACACACACTCAAGGACGATGATATACTCATTTAGGGTTTTCTGGACAGATGAGGCTGGTAAGGAGGCCATCCAAGAGACTTAAGGCCTTTAAATAGGGTGCAACACCCTAAAAATTAGGGTTTCCTTCTCAACCGCCAACTCGTCGAGTTGGTCCATTAATTCTTGTGGCCAAAATCCACTCAACACGTCGATTTGAAGCCTTCAACTCGCCAAGTTCAACAGGAAAAATCAACAATTTAAGGAAATAAATTCATACAGGAACTAAGCGTTATAGATAAAGTGTTGAAACGTTTCAATATAGACAATTCCAAGAAATGGGATTCACCTATTCGTTATATTGTTAAATTGGGTAAGACTCAATGTCCCAATACTGATAATGAAATTGAAGATATGAGTCGAGTCTCATATGGATATGTTATAAGATCGATTATGTATTCTATAACATGTACTCCTCCTGATGTGTCTTATGCTTTAAGCATGGTTAATCGATTTTCAGGATAATCCGGGGAGAGCCCATTGGACTGCAGTCAAGAATATTCTTAATTATTTGTGAATAACTAAGGATATGTTATTAGTTCTTTTTGGCAAGGATACGTTAAGGTTGAGTGGTTATAGTGACACCAACTTTAAAATAGACAGAGATGACTTTTGTTCTCAATCTAGCCGGGTATTCTTTTTGAATGGTGAGGTAGTGACCTGGTAGAGTTCCAAGTAGGAAACGGTGGTTGATTATACCTGTGAAGCAGAGAACATCGCATCGAGTGAAGCATCGAAGCAAGCATCTTGGTTGAAGAATTTCTTTGGGGATCTTGGAGTCATTTTGACTATTGAGGAACCTATGGAACGCTTTTGTGATCATGAAAGATCATGGAAGGTCTAAAGAACTGAAAGATCATGGAAGGTCCAAGCATATCAAAAGGAAAAATCGTTATATCAAACATAGAGTTGAAGATGGACATTTATTGGTGAAACAAATATCGTTAGAGGATAATCCTCATGATCCTTTCACTAAGGCAGTGAGCAAGGTCAAGCACGACATGCATGCTTGGAGCATTGGGTTGAGAGATGACATTAGTTTTATTAATTAGTTGATAATTTGAAACTTTGTAACAAAAATAAATTGTAATTGTTTTGGTGATTAAATAATAGAGACTAATTTATAAGTATTTGTGCTGCCTCTTCAATTATTTATTATTGTGTTTCATTTTGCATGTTTACTTCTTGAATAATGCTATAGTCGTTCATACTTTGGAAGTGGTAGTGATTTAAGCTTGTCATGGAATATTAGTAGACTGTGCAAAGAAGATTAACATGTCATAGTGATTGCTACTATATTCATGAGTACTTGAAATAGAGATTTAAGTATTGGATAAACCCACGCTTAGAGAACACTTCATTCATTTAATCACGAGTAATTCTAAGATGATAATATCTACTATTGTTAAAGCGGAGATATATAGTTAATAGTTTACGAATCAGTTGTGCATTGGTTTGCTCAAACGCATCTCGTAACTGGTGTCATAAAGGGTAATTAGATGTATGAATTGGTAAGTAAAATGTATGATTATATAGTCAAATTAGTTCATTCCTTTTGCCCTAGTAAGAAAAGCGAGATCTTTTGGGCCCCTCGATAATTTGATTTTGACAGTATAGTGCAAGGCCCAGCCAGGACTGAATTGATGCATTCTATTGATAGTCTAATTACGTCATCATAAATCAGGAAATCAGGAAACAAAATCTTGGACAAAGAGAGTGATTGTAATCCTTGTCACGTCTCCATACGATATCATGAAGAATGATCGAGTAGTTGGTCTCTTATCTTAGGGTCAATGTCTTATTTGAATCAGAGTTTGGCAATGACTTTGGAAAACACTTTTTGCTGTTTAATTTAGAGTTATACTAGCAGTTTTAGTTATAGACTTATCCAAGTGGGAGACTGTTGGATTAAAGTGTCTAAGCTCATAACTAAATTGGTATATTCTTGTAATTAAAAGTAAAGTCATTTTTGTGTTGCTCTCATAGCTAGAAATGGTATATAATGATTTTTGGAGAAAGAGGAAATAATTTGTTAATTTATTATAGTTCATAAATTAATTAGAAATTGTAATATTTAATTAAGAATTAATCAGAATGGATTTGGAATTAATTCGGGGCTAATTAGAATAAATTAAAAGGTATAAGAACTGAGCTCTAAATGTTTAATAGTTGATCAATGGAGAGGTTCCAAAACCTTCCTGGTAGGGGTGGCAAATCGGGCCATCGTGTCGTGTTTTTGTCTGACACGACACGACACGACAAGGTTTTATGTAACACGAATATGACACGACACGATGTCGTGTTTTTTTAACCAACACGAAAACGAACCGATTAAAAAACGACAAACACGACACGACACGACAAAGATAACATAATAACAAATTAGTTTATTTAATTAGTATTTAATCATACATAACATGAAAAACACGACAAATAAATATTAAATCGTGTCAATTTCGTGTAGAATTTTAAACACGAACACGACACGACACGACATCGTGTTTTTTACATTTAACACGAACACGACACGAACACGAATTCAAAATTCAGTTTTGTCCCAATTTCGTTTCGTGTCGTGTCGTGTCAACAATTGCCACCCCTACTTCCTGGTATGGATGAGTTTGGAGTACCCTTAAGAGGATCCTGGAAGCCTCCAATTGATATAAAGAAACTGGATATTCACTTATTTGAAATAATATTATTTTATGTTTAAATCTGTAGTTTTCGGGGATTCCATGCAACTATATAAAGGGTCCTAAACCCTCTAATTTCAGCCATCTCTCTATTGTTTAAGCATATCCGAAAATTCCCTTATCCCTCATCTCTCCAAAAAGGTCTTGTACTTTCTAGGATTTAGGTGTGAGCCATTAGAGACATCTTTCTTTTGGTGCTAAGCTTTCTGAAGATCTACAAAGAAAGTAATGATATTTTTTGCTATAACAATATCAAAGGTATGTATCCCTACTTGTAAATTTCGATTAGAGCATAAGGATCTAGCAGTTTAATAGTATGTTGTTATTTATGTGCAAAGACATATGAATTAGTTTGTATGTACCTTTAAGTGTTTTAAGTGAATTATTCCGCATAGACTTGTAATCTATGAAATCCATCAGTAGGATAGTATTGCAATCCTATTAAATAATGTAGAGAGAAAAAATCTAATATCATAAATAATTGTATTGTCTTTTTTTTTTCATCATTTCACATTGTACCTCTAGCTTCGGTGAACAAGCATTTATGTCACCGGTTTGCCTTACATGCGGGGCATCATATATAGGTACCAAGATGCCAATTACTTCCATATTAGTTGGTGTTTGGATAAGTTTGTTAAAACAACTTATTAGCTTATTAGAGGTTTCATACCGTTATAAGTTAAAAAAGTGTGTGGATGAAAAATAGTTTATTCCAGTAAGAAACCTCTAATAAGTTTGTAAATATCCCATTAATATGTGTGGGTAATCTGCTGCGCGGTTTGATCCTCCATGCAGGTAAATTCTTTTTGCACGAGACAATCATACTTACTAAAATCAATCATCATATTGTTCGATTGTAACAATTTTTCAATTGTGATTTTTCTAATGGACGAAACCGAGTGTCTTTGGTCAATTGGTCTTTTTCACCGTTCCCCATCCTATGCTGTGAAAAATAAATTTAAAAAATCAAATTTGTAATAGATTTTTTTTTTTAATTTCTTTTATTTTAAAATTTTTTTTTACAAAAAAATCTCGATTAAACGGTCATGACCCTCAGTTATAAGTTGTAAGGTGAACTTTTGGGATATCTGGTGAGCCTAAACACTGTTCCTTTATACAGGATGCGGCGAACGGGTTCCTTTAGAAAACATATAACTTATCACAACCTTTTGGTAATCCCCACTAGCTATCTACCTTAACCCTTCTCATTTGTCAACCCCATTAACTAAACCATATTTAGGAATATGAACACTTTTGAATAAGTCATACTTTCATGTTTCTTTGTCTCCGGAAGCCTATATAAATCATCACTTCCATAAAGACATCAGCAACACAAAAATATAAATCGTATATCACATTCGAGAGAAGTAAAATAACTGATAATACAATGCCTGCAATTGAAGGTTCTCCGGGAACCTCCATGCATGGAGTCACCGGCCGGGAGCCAGTGCTGGCGTTCTCTGTGGCGTCTCCGATAGTCGCCACTGATACCACGGCAAAATTTGACCTCCCTGTGGACTCTGAACACAAGGCAAAAGTCTTTAAGCTCTTCTCATTTGCAAACCCTCACATGAGAACCTTCCACCTCTCTTGGATCTCGTTCTTCACCACTTTCGTCTCCACCTTCGCTGCTGCTCCATTGGTCCCCATCATACGAGACAACCTCGATCTCACCAAAGCTGACATCGGGAACGCCGGTGTTGCCTCAGTTTCCGGTAGTATCTTCTCCAGGCTGGTTATGGGTGCGGTATGTGACTTGTTGGGGCCTCGTTACGGCTGTGCTTTCCTCATCATGATGTCAGCACCTACCGTCTTCTGCATGTCTTTTGTTAGTGACGCTAGTGGCTACATAGCCGTTAGATTCATGATCGGATTTTCTTTGGCTACGTTTGTGTCGTGCCAATATTGGATGAGCACCATGTTTAACAGCAAGATCATCGGGCTGGTGAACGGGACGGCGGCTGGGTGGGGGAACATGGGTGGTGGAGCCACGCAACTCCTGATGCCGGTGTTGTTTGAGATCATCAAGAAGGCCGGGGCAACGCCGTTCACGGCTTGGAGGATCGCTTTTTTCATACCAGGGTGGCTTAACGTAATCATGGGGATATTTGTGTTGACTCTTGGTCAAGATTTGCCTGATGGTAATCTCGGTGCTCTTCAGAAGAAGGGTGATGTTGCCAAAGATAAATTCGGCAAGGTAAACCTCTATACCTAATTAGGATGGCTAATGCATTAGTGATTTATATACTTTCCATTTATGGTAAGTTCTTTGTCTAATTAATTTGTTTCTCGTTTTGTAGGTATTGTGGTATGCTGTGACAAACTATCGAACATGGATCTTTGTACTTCTCTACGGTTATTCCATGGGTGTGGAATTGACAATTGACAATGTGATCGCAGAATACTTCTATGACAGGTTTGGATTTGTTTTACACTACACAAATGTTTGATTATATGTGCAATTAAATTAATTAAATAAACGCTTGTTTTCCATTGAATTATTTACAGATTTGATCTAAAGCTTCACCTTGCCGGAATCATTGCTGCCTGCTTCGGAATGGCAAATCTTCTAGCTCGTCCATTTGGAGGGTTCACATCGGATTACATGGCCAAACGATTTGGAATGAGAGGTCGACTCTGGAACCTATGGCTACTCCAAACAGCTGGCGGTGTTTGCTGTGTCTTCCTAGGCCTAGTAAACTCGCTACCATTAGCCATCACCTTTATGATGCTCTTCTCCATCGGTGCACAGGCAGCATGCGGAGCCACCTTCGGCATCGTTCCCTTCATTTCCCGGCGGTCAATGGGTATCATCTCTGGTATGACCGGTGCCGGAGGGAACTTTGGATCAGGACTAACTCAATTAATATTCTTTGCGTCTGCCTCATTCTCGACTGCCAAAGGGTTGTCTTATATGGGTATCATGATCATACTTTGTACACTTCCTGTAAGTTTTGTTCACTTCCCACAATGGGGAAGCATGTTTTTTCCGGCCAGTCAAGACATCGTCAAAGGTAGTGAAGAGAATTATTATGTTGCCGAATGGACGGAGGAGGAGAAGCAGAAAGGGATGCACCAAGCAAGTCTTAAGTTTGCTGAGAACAGTCGGTCCGAGCGTGGAGGGAAGGTGGCATCGGCTCCAACACCACCCAACGCCACCCCCAATTATGTTTGATACTTTGATTTCCATTGATTTATACATTTCTTTTATCTAAATAATTGCATGTATATTGTGCAACGAACAAAAGAAAATTTTCTACGTTTTCTCCGATTGGTAATTCTACGTTAATTTCGAGACTACATTCTCAGTGTTATCGACTACATATAATCTCCTCGAGGATGCAACATTCCAATTGTCGGGATTTTCTTGCAAATTTAATTTTGGGATTATTTGTGAAAGTTTATTTCTTTTGGTTATTAACTGGTGATTGTAAGAGGTGTGCATTTTATTTTCAAGAGCTTGTTTCGCAATACAAAACTTATCTCTCTCTCCCAAAACGATCTCATATTGACTATGTGCTACAAAATGCCTTAGAAATTCAGGGTAATAAAAAGATTGAAAATTCTGAGAATCGTGTGTAAACTTTTAGATTAAAATTTTTGGGTGGTACTCCCAACCTTTAATCGGATAAGATTCAGAAAAGTTTCAAGAACAGAGAAATATGAAGTTATGATTTTCATAATTGAAGTTGTCCAAGGAAAATTATGACCAAAATGATTAAATATTTCATTTGTCTGAAAACTGCAAATGCAGTTTTTTTTCTCCAAAAACTACTCAAACTGTCAAACTAATTTATAACAGTCATAAATTGTCACTAAAACCGGATTATTAATAAGGGTCAAAATAAAATCAAAATTGGGTTCATTTACAAAAAATTCAGATTTCTAAGGCATTTTTTATATGATAACATAACTCATATAAAAAATTCAGCTCGACCCCAGCCAGGGGCTGCCCCTAAACGACAGTCTACTTTCAATTTTGAATGAACTTAAACAAGTGTGCACTCCGCACCTTCCTTACTTATTTAATATTCATCAAGATTGATTTTTGGTCAACTAGTCAATCCATTACACTTAAATACACATTGATGATACAAAATCACCAACAAAATGAGTATATTTTTTGAACGACAAAAGAAATATACATAAAAGAACCGGCACAGAGCTGGAAAGAGTACGAAGAAGATTACAAGAGAACTAAAACAAAAACTATCGGCTAGATTTCAGTACCGCAGCTAAAGACTAGAAAAATTACACCATAGTTAAGCAACATCAGCATGAGTATCAGCATAGAGCGCTACAAAACTATAGCGACACCAATTAAACATTACCGTACAGGACTAAATTGTTAATATAGTGACTTTTATAAACTTACAAAACACAATCACACCACAATTAAAGATTAGGATTAAAAATAAATTAAAAATAAATAAATAAATAAAAAACAAGGACTTAATGAGGTACATACAATCCATCAGATAAATGGAGTTACCTCTTCAATGCACAAACTAGAGAGAGATTATTGTTAACAATAGCCCTCACATAGACTTTAACTACAAAATTTGAGGGCAATAAAGACGACACATGTCGCCCCTAATGCTTCAAAATGTTGTCCTATTGCCTTTACCGGCATTGGGTCGACGCTATTGAGCCACCCTAATAGTTTGTTGTTAATTCTTTTGTGTCGTCTGTAATTCTGTCACCCATATGGAATATTCAAAAGTAAATTAGTGCCACTATCACAGAAAACAAAGGAGGGAATGGAAACAGAAGAACTATTGTCTGTAACAACAAAAGAAACATTTACTTGGATTTGTAACACCCTGTTTCGAGTCGTTTCTTAATTCAAGGTCGTGACCCGAAGATCAATGATCATAAGGCTTAGGGCTTTGAGGAGATAGGGGTTTAGACCCATTTAGATGCGGGTAATATAGGTTATATAATCTAAGAGTTCGGTTTGCGCTTTGTAACCCAATGGTATAATGGTAAAAAGGATGCTTCAGACCTTTCATGAATTAAGGATTTAAGTTTGGAAGGATTTAAGTCAAAAGAGAATTGATAGGATTGTAAGGCTTTTCATTACCTTTTTGAGCATATAACGATCATCGAAAATGGATTTGGGACGCGGGAGTTATGACCATTAGAAGTTAAGAAGGATATGGGTTTAGTTTAGTATGATGGGCGCACAGGGTATACGATGGGCGTACTAGACTTAAATAATCGCGAAGACTCTTCAGCGTACACTAGACGTACATACCAGGAGTACGTTGGGCGTACGCAAGTCAGAGGCAAACCCCAATTTTTGGGTTTTGGACCCTATTTAAAGGCCTTAAATTATTGAAACCATTCTTACCTTCAGCCTCCACACTCTTAAGTTGTTCCCTCGAAACCCTAGCCCCGTTTGAAAGATTATTGGCCCTTTGAGTGATTTTGGTGGGTTTTTCGTGCATTTAGAAGAATAAGAAGAATAACTCATTAGAGGGTTATGGGTTAGCTTGGAGCCTGAAGATCTATAACTCTCTTCACCTTTGCAAGCTTCTTGACGTATAAAGATTCAATCTTGATGGTTCTTTTATGTAGATCTCGTTTTGGGTTATGACTTGTCATGTTTTGGTCCCATGATTTGGATCTTGTGACTAGAAGTTACTCCAGAACCTTTGAGCCCCATTTCTAGTCACTTTAAGGTCATTAAGTTATAAAAATTGGAGCTTGATGAGTAAACATCTTCCATGCATAAGTTAGTAGCCTTTTAGTGAAGTTATGAATTTATGGCTTTGGATTGGACCCCATTAAGCCATGAAAAGTCATAAAGTCAGGAATTTTATGACTTAAGACATCCCTTAGAGGTTAGATCTGTGATTTGGACGATTTGTTTATAAGCATTAAGAGCTAAAAGTGAGAATTGGCCATCAAGGGAGTACGTTGGGCGTATGTATGTGTACGTTCAACATAGTGCGTTGATCCTCCTATTTCCTCACTGTGACGGGTTGTACGTTAGGCTTCAGCACGCAGTATACGGGGTGTACTGGGCTGGTACACGAGGCGTACTCGCGAGATACACTTATGGGCCATTTTTTGGACTATAGGTCATTTGGGTTTTGGGCGATGTATTTTTGTTACCCTAATTATTGATTAGGATTGATTAGGATTGATCTTGATTATGTTCAATGTGAGAAGCCGGAGTAGCAGCAGATCGAGTGTGTGTATTGCAGACTTCAGATTGAGGTGAGTTCCTTCACTATACTCGTAGGTTGAAGGCACCAATGTTGGGCCATTGGATTATATGTATAGGATGATAGCTGTCTTTATGACAATTACTCTTATTCCTGTATGTGCTTGTTGTCTTTGTGACTCTTGCTGATATGATTGTATGCTTAGTTATATGGGGTGAAATAGACCCGATATCGGTTGAAAGAGATTCAAGAGGGTGAAATAGACCTAGTACCAGTTGAAAGAGATAGAAAGGGGTGAAATAGACCCAGTATAGGTTGAAAGAGATCGAAGGGGTGAAATAGACCCTATTACGTTTTGACTGTTATATATGTATGGTATGTGGTATTTTGGGGAACTCGCTAAGCTTTGTGCTTACAGTTTAAGTTTATATTTCAGGTACCTTCGGTTTGAAAGGGAAGGGCCTTGTCTGATCGTAGCACATCCACATGTGTTTCCATATTTTTATGATTTTGGGATTGTACTCTGATAACTATTTTCACAGCGACATACTTTTGGATGGGTTAATATGAATAATTAATGGCTTTTGGTTAACCTGAAATTGAATTTTTTTTACTTATGATTTTTGGGATGTTACAAGTTAGTATCAGAGCCTTGGTTTGAGGGATTCGAACACACTCCCGGGTGTGTTTGAACTCAAACTGAGGGTTTGGTAAGTTATTCATAAAAGAAATAATTTTCTAAAAATATTTCTACCAAAAAGAAGGGATGTGATGCATGTAATTGGCCGAGCTCAAGTAAGTGTTCCCAAAATACTCATACATATTTATTTGATTCAATATGTGAATATGTGAACAACATGCTAGATTAGGGCTAATGATCTGCTCAAGGTTGTGTGAATGGAGAGATACCTTGTATGCTTACTGTATGAACCCCTAGAACTACATGTTAGTATGGATTTCAGATGATATGTTAGGATAGCCTGTTAGGAAGTGCTCTGGTTAATTGTTGTTCTGGTTAAATTTTTGATGCTCGAACGTTCTTTGCTTTGTGCTTTGTGGGACTCATATTGATGTGAGTTGCTTTTTTCATGAATATGTTAAGTTGCATGTTTTAAAGGTTAAATAATCTCAAAGTGAATGATTTGGCCCTATTTCGCAGCTCTCGTTTGAGTCTTTTACTTGAAGGATTATCTAAGTTTTGTTGCAAGTGATTGTATTCATGGAGTAGTTAACTGACATTAGTAGGAGTTTTTCAGCAGCTGATGGAAGGGTGGGGTGAGGAACCTAGGAGAGACTAGGAAGTGTTTTAGTGGGTATGGATGTGTAGTTTAGCTAGTGCATGGAGTACCGATTTGAGAAGGTGACTTGGAGGCTTCAAGATAATTCTTGAGGAAAGTATGGATACGTGTAGAAGGTAGTATTGGGCCCGTACTACTGAAAGCACATGATCCATACTCGAATCGAGGAAAGGCACGAAGAATCTTGGAAGCCTAGAGGATGAGGATTATTTAGGTATGGTTTGATAACTTATATGGTTGCTTTTTAGTATGGTGATGAGCAATCATGTAGGAGGTTCTGGTTCAGGTTCAGGCTCGGGTGTTGAGTATATTGATGAGGGATATGTGAGTTTGTTATGTTGGAGATTACTCGCAGAATTTTCGATGCGACTCCTGTGATGTTTGGTACCATCAAGGAAGGGATCATGGGGTTCTTGGATTTTTGCATTGAGATTGCATTAGGGAAGTTCGGGGCTCGAACTCTCTCTCATCAGGAGTCCGAGGCTCGTGGAGACCCATACTTCTTTGGGGAGGAGGATCCTATTGCTAGTTCTTGCTTCGAGGGATCGAAGGTTGGGTATGTATCATGCCTTCAGAAGGATCTATTCCGCAATTCGATTGTCGTTGAGGTTTCTCGGACCTTACAAGACGAATTGCCTGCCTTTATTGGTCATATCTCTGGCAGGTTGGTTGCCAAGTTCGAGGATGTTCAGGATACTGATGGAATTATCAGGGTGACTTTGGAACGGGAGCTTGGTTTGGAGAGACAACCAGGAAAGAGGAAGCGGACTAATGGTCTGACTCTGCTAACAACCTCTAAGCAGCTTGACGTTTCCATGCCAATTAATAGAGGCCATCAAGGCTATAACATTTATGCTAAGGGTGGAGGAACCCATGAGTGTGTGCACGGAAAGTCCAAATACGGCAGGTGCGGATGGATGGTCCAACTTTGCCAAGAATGCACCCTAGAGGTAGATTTATGTAATCGTTGTCATCAGCCTGGTCACCTTAGGGAAAATTGCCCACGTTTAGTGGTTGGGGCGACTTAGATTCCATTGCAAGTGCTTTTGTAGGAAAGGGAAGCAAAACCCTGAGACACTACGAGTATGTATCGTATTCTTCTCTTTTATGCTTTAATCATTATGCTTATGATCCCATGTCGATGCGTGTGAAATGTTATGTCTTGATTATCTAAGAATGGAAGCACATGTATGAGTGATATACTTATTTTTTCCGGAAGTTATCGTATCCATTTTGCATACCGAGAGTCATGATTGGAAACACATCTTGTGGAGCTGGATTTAGGTCATTAGCCATCATTCGATTGAGTCCTTGAGTAAACTAAGTATCCTGCTCGGAGGATCGGCATACAAATGTATGTGTTGGTTTCAGCAGAATGGGTCGGATGGAGTTGCAGAGTAAGTTCATGAGATTATTGGAACTCAAGCTGGTAAATATTTGCCATGATTGAGAGGTTTACGGGATTGGCCAAAACGCGAGTGTAGAATGAGTAACTTCCAGATTCATGTCTTAAAAAATGTAAGTGTGGTACTCGCATCAGAAGCTTTTGGGAAAGGACCTCATGGAAGTTGGATGCCCCCGAAGTCAAAGTTCAGAAGTATGTGTGTCGCTCATCATGGATGTCAGTTGGTTACTGATAGACTTTTGATTCGATCGTTACCGCTTGTAGGGAAAGAGTAGTGACCCATCACTCCAAAGAGTGGATAATGAATTGGCCGCGTGGGTTGTTAAGACGTTGGGACAGTCAAAAAAATTATAGGGTATCCGTTAGAAATGTTCTGAGTGTGTCGATCTCCCGGCAAGTGGATGGTGGATCGGCGATCCGTTCATTTCAATCAACGGTTTAGAGTTCAATGTCATAAATGAGGTGGCTTAAATATTTGATATCGTATTATAGGAAGGTGCTTTTGGGTACAACGATGTTTTCCCTACAAAAGTGGTGAAGTATTTGAGCCGGTTCGAGAAGTGAATACCCTAGGTAGTTAGTAGTGGAATCTTGGCTCTTTTTAGCTCAAAGGGATAGTAGTGGAGTAGTAAGGTCGCGAGATGGTTCGGAAATCCGTCCATTGCGATATTGTCATATCGCAGTTGAATCAAGTGGGGGAGAACCGTTTAGATTATTAGGAATAATTCCAGGTGCAAACAAGGAGGAATTCCATACCCCGGTAAAGTGGAGAGTCAGTTCTAGTTACGGTGTGGATGGAGGTTGCACAATAAATGGGAGTTCAGGATTTTCGCCCCAGGGTACAACACATCGATGGTGGAGAATGAAAGATATGTGATGAGATTCAGGTTGAGGGTTGTGTTACAGCATCTTTGCATGTTGTTGTCTCATAAAGTCCTTGGGGTTCGAAGCATGACCCGAACACCGATTGAGGTATAGTCGGTTGAGGTTTTGACTCATGATTGATTATGGTATGGTGGATGGATGGCAAGACCATGGGTTGGGTCCATGGCTGTTGTAAGACTATGGGGTGGCGGTAGCATTCACTAGGTTAGCAGGTAGTGGTATCAGTGTTATAAGAATATGGGGTGACCCGTAGCATTCACCCAATCAATGAGTAGTTTGAGAGGGTGTAGTGAATCATCGGTTGGGCTTGTACTTTTCACAAGGTAGGATTAGACCATGGATGTATAGGTTGAGAGACTGTGGAAGGACCACAACATTTAGGGGATCGAGGAAGGATGTAGGCCGATTTGGGGACGATCGTATGGTGAGACTACTGTTGGGCTGGTAGAATTCACCTAGATCGAAGTGGATTATCTTACATCCGTGTGGTGGTTGGCTAGGTGTCCTTGGTTGGATCAGGAGGGATGTTGGAGCCATATTGGCATTCAGGCTAGGATAGCTTTTGCTGGGAAAACTCATGGTTGGAGTCTCGTGTTGTGGACATGTGGGAGGATACTAGATACAATAATCGGTTGGAAATCCAACTTTTTGATTGATCGGTAGGTAGGTACAAGGCTTGAGAGATCACAGATAGATTAGAAATGGGATTACTGAACAGCAAGATGAGACTAGAATGTTGGTTTGTCACCAATGATTGAGACTTGTGTGGGAGTCGCTGTAACACTTAAATCTTGGTATGTTTCATTATTGCCCCTTGTGTATTTATAAGTTGCATTTTGGTCCTTGTGTAGTACATGGGGCGTACAAGCTGTGAAGCGAGTATACGGGGCGTACCACATGGTACACTTAGCGTACTCATGCGAGGCTATGATGGGATTCCGGATACGTATGCGGGGCGTACATCCATGTATGCAGGGCGTACGTGTGAATTAATGAAAACCCTAATTTCGGGGTTGGACACTATATAAACACATTTATGGCTCATGAAACCCTCATTTCTAGCCTCCATTAACCTTATAGCCTCATACACGAAACCCTAAACTTCTCCTTTTTGTTTTGAGCTCATTTTGTCCATCTTGGTGTGTTTTGGTCCATAATCAAGAAGTAGAAGCTAGGTACAAGAATGTTGATCAAGGAAGAGCTTGTAGATCTAGATTCTCTACTCTATTTCTAGCTTACTTGAGGTAAAAAGCTTTTATCTTGTTCATTAGTGGTTTATATCTAGCATATATTACTTTTGGACCCCTTTTTGGCCCATAAATGAGATCTAGTGGTTTGACACCACTCCAGGAGCTTTGAGTTGCCACTCTTGGTGTTTCTCAGGTTCAAAGTCCATAAAGTTGGCACCTTTAGGGTTTAGAATCACCCATACATGAGATTGTGTTCATTTAGTGAAAGTAGAGTGTTATATCTTGAAGTTGGATCCTTTTGGGGGTATGAAAAGTCACCAAGTTAGTGACTTTATGGTTCTAGACACTTAGTAGGACTTAGATTTATGGTTTGGGCTTCTGGACTTCAACATTAAGTGCTTAAAATGGATTATGGCTTAATGGGTGAGTACATTGGGCTTACAAGTCTGCACGTGTGGCGTACAAGCCTTTTAGCGTGTACGCTTAGCGTACAGCTGAGTACGCCCTGCGTACTTAGTCAGTTGCGTTTTTGCACTTTGGGCTTCGAGTTGGGCCTCTCTGTTGGGCTTCGGTGTTTGGTTTTTTGATGGGCCATCTGAGAGGAACTGTTTTGGACTAGGAAAAATTATTAGGCTTTAGGGTAAGGCCCATATAAGGTTTTGGGCCCAATTTGGAAAACTAAGCGGTTAGTTGGATTTTGGGCCTTTTGGATTATAGGTTTGGGCCTAAGTCTTGGTCCAAACTAGTTCAGGGGTAAAATGGTCTTTTTACCCTAATTATGGACTTATAGATATGAATTTGGAATCCAATTAGTAATTGGATGTTGTGTGGTGTTGATAGGCGAGGCCCGATGTCAGGTCGGGCCTAAGAATAACAGATTTGTATACCGAGCAGGGCTCGATGACGGGCGGGGCCCAAAGGAGGGCGGGAGCCCAGTATGTGATTTATTATGTATGGTATGGGGTAGTTTGGGGAACTCACTAAGCTTTGTGCTTACGGTTTTAGTTTATGTCTCAGGTACTTCTGGTTCCAAGGGGAAAAGCTTGGGATGACTGCATTGCTCCCACCACATAGTTCCGCTTTTGAGATTTACTCTGATTGAGATGATTGAAACATTGATTTTATTTGGATTGTATTGATGATGTTTTCTTTTGCAATACTCTTTTTATTAAATTAAAAATGAATTTTTCAGTCTTAAATTTTGGGACGTTACAAGTTGGTATCTGAGCCTTACTTTGAGAGATTCGGGCACACTCTCGGGTGTATCTGAACTCAAACTGAGGGTTTGGTAGAATTTTCAAAATGAAAATGTTTTATAAAAGGGTTTATAATAAAAAAAGGTGTGGTGAATGCAATCGACCGAGCTCAAGTAAGTTTTCCCAAATTACCCAAACATGTTATCTGATATGATTTGATCTGCGAACCTGTGAATCACATTCTATTTACGGCTAAGGATCTACTCAGTTTTGCATGATGGAATGTTAGGAGAGATGCCTTTGTATGCCTATTGTATGAGCTTGTAGAGTTGCATGCTAGTACTTATTAGTCAGTGATAGGATGGCCTGATTAGGTTATGCGTGGTTCTGGTTACTTGATGCTCGAATGCTTCTTGCTTTGTGCTTTCTAGGAATTCTAATTAATTTCAGCTAACTAGTAAGTGAATATGCTAAGTTACATATTATGGGACCTAAATAATTTTAGAAGGTTAGGTTTTAACTCTATTATGTAGCTCTTGTTTAAGTCCAACCGTTGTAGTGTAAGACCTCTCATTCGAACAATTATTTGGTTCTTGTGGTATGTAATTAAATTCATGAGCTAGTTTGAGGGGGTTAGCGGGAGTTCCTTCTGCAGCTGATGGCGGAGAGTGATATGGAGTTGCCCTAGGAAAACCTAGGATGAGATCTAATGTTGGGAGCCTTATATGCGATGGGAGTTGTAGGGATATTAAGTGACTTGGTTGAGTCAAGGAAATTCTTGAGGAAAGTACGGATAGATGTGGAAGGTAGTGCGGGCCCGTACTACTGGAAGCAGGGGATCCGTACTCGATTCAAGGAGAGTTGCGATGGAACTAGGGAGCATGTGGAGTTTGTGATTCCCCGATATATATTTTGATGCGTATTCTGATGGTTTATATGGTCTATTTTCAGTATGGTGACATTGTGAGGCAGACCTGTTGGTAGTTATGGTGGTCAAGTGGGCTTGGGGTCAGGATGTAGAGCTGGATAGCTACACGAGCATACGAGGGAATTCATCTCGTCTGAGATTACACGCATTGTTCTTGAGCAGACTCCCGTGATCTTTGGCACGGTCAAGGAGGGTATTCTGGAGATTTTGGATGAGCAGTTGAGCGCCTTTCGCTATGATATGGTAACCTTGGTTGGGGCACGTTCATTGACTTTTAGCGAGTTCCAGACATATGGAGCCCCAGATTACCATAGGGAGAAGGACCCCATGGCAAGCATACGATGGTTAGCAGATGTTGCTAATGCCTTCTGCACCAGCCGATGCCCCGAGGAGGCAAAGGTCAGACTAGCCTCCTATCTTTTGAAGGACAGGGCATGAGACTAGTGCAAGGAGGTAGGACGTGCAGTGGGTGATGATGGTGTTTATGTGATGACATGGGATGATTTCTTGACCAGGTTTCGAGCTGAGTTTGCACCAGTGATTATAGTGTAGCAGTTGGCGCGAGAGTTTTATGATCCCTGCCAGACTACAGAGATGGTGGCTGAGATCACCGCGATGTTTAGGGAGAGGACACTTCTGGTTCCGCAGTATGTGGCAGATGAGGAGATGTATCTTCTCTTTATCTCTTTATTTTATTGAATTGCTTTCTTATGTTTGCGTGTTTTATTTTTAGGATCATTCCTTGTGAACGGTATTTCTGCATTAGTATTGTTTGATTCGGGGGCAACCCGATCCTTTGTATATCTTACACTTAGCAAGAGATTTGTTGGAGCTCCGGGAGAGCTCGATTGTCCTCTTGATGTGGAGATTGTTGATGATAGGTAAGTTCGGGTTGCGAGAATTCATCGGGGTTGCACTCTTTAGTTATTCGGTGAGTAGTATTTGGTGGATTTGGTTCCCATTCCATGGCGTGGGAACAAGGTTATCGCGGGCATGGATTGGTTGAGCCCTAATGGGGTAGTGATCGACTGTGAGCAGCAGTTAGTTCAGGTTCGGGCCCCAAGTGGGGGCCAGGAGAGAGATCTTAGCGTGGACCGACTTTGTGTACAGCAGCGAGGGCCAGACGCTACATCCAGTAGGGTTGTTCTGGATACGTCGCCTATTTTATGGATACGTGAGATAAGGGTAAGGCGACCGCAGATGATGTGCCGATTGTGCGGGATTAACCGGATATGTTCCTGGAGGATTTGCCTGGGGTACCTCCGGAGAGCCAGGTGGAGTTCAGGATTGATCTAGTTCCGAGTGCGGCTCTGATATCCAAATGACCGTATCTGTTAACTCCTCCTGAGATGCAGGAGTTGTCTATACAGCTGCAGGAGCTGTTAGAAAAGGGGTTCATTCGAACGAGCAGTTCACCTTGGGGAGCAACGATCTTGTTTGTGAAGAAGAAGGATGGGACTCATCGTTTGTGCATCGACTACCGGGAGTTGAATAAGGTAACGGTGAAGAACCGTTATCCACTCCCGAGGATTGATGATCTTTTTTACCAGCTTCAGGGTGCATCTTGGTTCTCCATGATTGATTTGCAATCGGGTTATCATCAGATGCAGGTCGGGTATGAGAATGTGCAGAAGACAGATTTCTGGAATCTTTATGCTCATTACGAGTTTGTAGTGATGCCTTTTGGGCTCACCAATGCTCCAGCCGCGTTCATAGACCTCATGAACCGCGTGTGCAGACTGATGTTGGATCGGTCTGTGATTGTATTCATCAATGATACCTTGGTTTATTCCAAGACTGAGGAGCAGCACTAGGAGCACTTGAGGGAAGTGCTGGAGACTTTGAGGAGGGAGAGGCTTTTCGCAAAGTTCACCAAGTGCGAGTTCTAGTTGTGCGAGGTGCAGTTTCTGGGGCACCTTGTCAACCAGAATGGTATTCTGGTCGATCCGGCCAAGGTTAAGGCCGTGATGCAGTGGGAGGTTCCGAGGTCTCCATCTGATATTCAGAGTTTTCTTGGTTTGGTGGGTTATTATCGGAGATTCATCTAGGAATTCTCCAAGATAGTTGTTCCTTTGACCCGATTGATAAAGAAGACGGTTACATTTTGTTGGGGGCCTGAGAAGCAGGCAGCTTTTGAGACTTTGAGGCATCAGATGTGCGAGGCGCCTATTTTGTCCCTGTCGGGGGGTGTTGATGATTTCGTGGTTTATTTTGATGCTTCGATCACATGATTGGGGGTAGTGTCGATGCATATGGGTCACATGATCGCTTACGATTCAAGGCAGCTGAAGCCTCATGAGGCGAATTATCCGACGCGTGATTTGAAGTAGGGGTGGTGGTTTTCGCCCTCAAGATTTCGCGGTATTACCTCTATGGGGTCCATTATACTATTTACACAGATCACAAGAGCCTGAAGTACTTGATGGATCAGGCAAATCTGAATATGAGGCAGCGTCGATGGTTGGATGTGGTGAAGGATTATGATTGCGAGATCCTTTATCACCCGGGGAAGGCCAATGTGGTGGCCGATGCTCTCAGCTGCAAGGCGGTCGCGGATCCAATCAGAGATATTTGTTTTAGGATGACTGTGGTTACTCCGTTGTTGGAGCGGAATCATGAGGCACAGGTCGAGGCTATGAAGGAAGAGCATCGAAAGAGAGAGCATATTGTGGGTCAGGTGGTTTCCTTCGATTATGATAGTTGTGGATTGTTGACTCTGCATCGATGAGTTTGGGTTCCGTATTGGGGCGGTGTGCGCCAGATTCTGATGGAGGAGGCTCACAAGTCGAGGTTCTCCATTCATCCCAGGGAGACGAAGAAGTATAGAGATCTTCGTTTTGATTATTGGTGGCCCTGCATGAAGCGGGATGTGGCATGGTATGTGGAGCAGTGCTTGACCTGTAGGAAGGTCAAGGCCGAACATCAGCGACCTCACAGCAAGGTGCAACCGTTGGATATTCCCTTATGGAAATGAGAGGATATCACCATGGATTTTATCACAAAACTTCCCACGAATGTGTACGGAATGGATTCGATATGGGTTGTTTTGGATCGTTTGACCAAGAGCGCTCATTTTATTCCGGTTCAGGAGAGTATTTCTGCAGAAAAGTTGGCCGAGGTTTATATCAGGGAGGTTGTGGCACGTCATGGGGTGCCGATATCGGTGGTTTCTGACAGAGATGTTCGGTTTACTTCCAAGTTTTGGACGAGTTGGGCACTCATCTCCATTTCAGCACAGCATTCCATCCGCAGACCGATGGTCAGAGTGAGCGGACGATTCAGACCCTTGAGGATATGTTGTGGGCGTGTTTTTTGGATTTTCGTGGGAGTTGGGATACATATCGTCTGTTAGCGGAATTTTCGTATAACAACAGTTATCACGTCAGCATTGATCGACCTCCTTTTGAGATGCTCTATGGGAGGAAATGCAGGACCCCGATTTGTTGGGGCGAGGTCGGTCAGTGGGTTCTGGGGAGTACCAAGGTGGTACTCAATACCACTAAGCTGATTTAGCAAAAGAGTTATGCCGACAGGCTCCGGTCAGACTTCGAGCTCCAGGTGGGAGATATGGTTCTCCTGAAGGTGTCACCTTAGAAAGGTGTCATCCGGTTTAGGAAACAGGATAAGCTGGGCCCTAAGTATATTGATCCTTTCAGGGTTTTGGCTCGGATGGGTCGGGTTGCTTATCGCTTGGATCTTCTAGATGAGCTCAGTCATATTCATAGCACGTTCCACGTCTCTCGGCTGCGGAATTGCTTAGTGGATGATTCCACAGTGGTACCATTAGAGGATATTCAGGTGGATGCCCGCCTGAATTATATTGAGAGACTGGTGGCGATTATAGATTGGGAGACGAAAACCTTTAAGAACAAGGTTGTTGAGCTGGTGAAGGTGCAATGGCAGCATCGCAAGGGATCGAAGTGGACTTGGGAACGCGAGGATGAGATGAGAGAGCACTATCCGGAGTTTTTCGGGGCTGCGGACTTCGAGGATGAAGTCTGATTCAAGTGGGCGAGAATTGTAACACTTGAATCCTGATATGTTTCATTATTGCCCCTTTTATATTTATAAGTTGCATTTTGGTCCTTGTGTCATACGCGGTGTAACAACCCGTTATTTCAAGTCAAATGTAAGTCGAACTTATTCAAATAAAAGTCTAACTACAATCGTATACAAGTGAATCCATATCATAGCATTAATACAATAAGAACTTGAATGCCTTAAGGGCATGTTTATATAAGTTATTTTATTTGCATACTTTTATAATCATACTTATATATAAGTTATAAACACTCATATATTGAAAACTATGCATATATAACTTAATACACAAGTCAATAAAAGTCAAGGAAAGTCAAACCAAAGTCAAATAAATAAAAATATTTGATTTAATATAAGGGAAATAACTTTATTATATATGTGTTTTTGATTTTTAGAATTTAAAAATCTATAACACTTGGCCGAAAACATCAAAAATGAAACAAATGCGAGGACCGAAATTAGCTCCACCGAAATCACCACCGAGAACTCTCGCATGGCGCCACTTTCCTCGGACTGAAATCAGGTTTTCGGTCAAGACCGCAAACCTGCGAGGGATTCTTCTTTGGACCGCAAACCCTCGGACCGGTTTCCCATTGTGAGACCGAGAACATGCACCGAAATCTATTTTTTGGGTCACTTTATGGCTGAAAACTTCAAAATATCAAATTATAGTGTGCTTCCCTATGTGATAATCACCTTAACCACCTACCTTTTTCCTCAATGTTTAAGATATAATTCGAAATCACTTCTTATTTAACATTCTCAGTAAACAAAATTACTTCACAAATTCTCTCAAATATATCAAATTTCTTTTGCTCTCAATTCATGTTTTTCACAAACATCTTCACAAGAAGGTTTGTGATCCATAACACTACTAAGCTTTGGGAAGTTTCGTATACAATTCTAGTATTTTCACAACCATCTTATGATTGTATCATCTTAATCACACGTTAATATGTGTATAAACTATTAGGATACGGCTATCGTTACGTACTTTAAATCTAAGTCACCGATTCTATTTCGTTATCAACACCGTTATCAAACTTAAGGTGAGTTCATACCTCTATGTTTTCATGATTTTTCACTGTTTTAGGGGGGGATACAAGTGTAACACAATAAATTTTGTATTAATATCTAAATGTTTTCAATATTTTGTCAATCGTTGTCGTTATTAAAAACACACACACACACACACACACATATATATATATATATATATATATATATATATATATATATATATATATATATATATATAATTAAGGTTCAACAGACTTAGAATTGATAGTTTTGCTCCATTTCATGTTCCTTCTTTGGTTGTGGGCTTGGGGTAGAATTATTTATTCGACTTCCGATTTAATCATAATGATATAAATATTATATTTATTGAAGTATAAAACCATTTAAAACTTGTTAAACAAAAATATTATTTTTGCAATCTATTTTAGTACTATTTGGACATAAATTTTGAATTTCACGGAACAACCGTATTACGGATTTTACGATTTAAACTTGCCGAATTATTAACACTACAAAGATTTTCGTTTCAGAAGAACACATACATATAAACTATAATAGGTATAGTTTATGGAACTTACATGTTACTTTTCAAAGTTCAGAATACAATACGAAAAACATACATATAAACTATAATAGGTATAGTTTATGGATCATATGCACTACTTTACATATTCAGAATACATTATAGAAAACAAACATATAAACTATAATAAATATAGTTTATGAGATATACGTACAGTTTATCCATTACAAGGTAACTTTTCATTATTCTACACGTAACCGTCAATATAGCATTTGTGAGACACACTTCACGTACTTATCTAAGTACCAACCAAGTCCTGAAATTATAACTAGAGTCTCCATGAGGGAGAGCGTGACACTTGTGTATAGATATATACGGGACTGACAATCCCGCACCTTAACTGTTCGCTACAATAAGGCCGATAGGCCTAAGGTGACAAATGTCGTACCGATTGCGACGCCTGAAGAAAGTCATGTTCAGGCCATCTTAGGTCATCAAGCATGGTTATGATAACTCACTATTTGGTATTGAACAATACGATTAGTGTATGAATAAGTAAACAACTTTAAATAGTTTTATTAAATAATAAAACTATAATAGAGTATTTTACAGTGCAGTTGGTAAATCCAGACACTTACATTTACACAATTTTTATACAAGTACAAATACAAAATACTATTCCAATACAGAGAAAACATACTTTTCATGGTTTGATGTGAAGTAAAACAATATTATACTATCTCAGAGTACAATAACATTTACACGTTTTGGTCTGAGGGTATTAAGACTACAACACATTACAACAGAAAGTATAGGATTTTCTGGGAAAACATACTTACATTTTCAAGGAAAAAATAACAGATTTCAGTTACAACATGCTTATGAAATCAACAACTTAATTGTTGACACTCTTTTCAAAACTACTTGTATTCTCAGGAAATCAGTAAACGGGTATCCACAGATTTTGAGAAGACGGAGCTTCATAGAGTCATGTCTTTTAGTTTTTGCTATACATTTTGGTGTCAATTATACATTGATTTGAAAACGATTGTAAAACTATATTTTATCAATGTAATGGTTGTTGTACTTTGATTACTATTATGCAATTGTTGTGATACTGTACACGACATCATCCGCCCCCTGAACGTTTCCGCTGTTTCGGTTTGGGGGTGTGACAGATTGGTATCAGAGCATTGTTTATAGTGAACTAAGTATATCAAACCACAAAAGATATACAACTATAAATACAATGGGGCTGAAACGCTCTGACTAAAAGTATACTTTTAAAATCTAAGTATTTTATAAGAAGTATACTAACATCCATACATACAAGAAACAGTATCACAGTGAGAACTACATAAAATTATTTAGATGTTGGGCACTGCAGTTAAACCTGGACAGTTATGTAATGTTACACCCCAAAACCGAGAACGGCGGAAACGCTCTGGGGCGGAGGACGTCATGTAATGTATCACAACAATGCAAGGTAGTAAACAAGCAACAACATCATTCATTGCATTAATAGTATAATTTTAATTACATGTGAGTTCTTTAATAGTATAAATCAACATAATGAATATTCAAAATAAAAAGACGAGTCTTGACGGCTCCGACTCCACAAAACCTGGTCGTCGTACCTGTCTATTTGTGACCTGAGAATACAAGTTATTTTGAAAGCGAGTATCAGCAATAAAGTTGGTGAATTCATAAGTATTTATGTGACTTTGATTTGTAAAACTGTAAAGAAAGACCTGTAAATATTTGGAGAAAAAATTGTATCAATGAACATGTTTGTAAGTAATTGTAAACGTTTGAAAACCCTAGAAAATCCCATATTTCCTACTAGTATAAAAAGTAGTCTTCTACCAAGACCCGACTGTTTTGAAAGTATGCATTACTGTAAATGTGACGGTCTTTCCCTTGTATAACTAATATTATTATAAAACTATCATCTACCTCATCGTTTATGTGTATGTATCACAAAGTAAAGGTAAGAAGGAAAAATAATATAATAACTAAAATTGTATCCTTTTGCACTAGGATATTCACGGCGTGGTAACTCGCCGAACAGTACAACCGTAGACATCCGTCGATGTGCATTTTCCCTACTGTAGCTAACAGCCTTGGGTGTGGAATGGTCAGTCCCGAAACGCATGTAATAGAATCTATGTAATAGTATCTATGTAAACGTATCTATGTAATCGTATTTATGTAAACGTATCTATGTAATCGTATCTCTTGTAATTGTATGTCCTGTAATTGTATGTCTTGTAATTGTATGTAATCGTATCTCTTCATATAGTATGTAATGTGTTCGTATTTCATATAGTATGTAATGTATTAGTATAGACTCATGAATGAATGGACACTTGTGTGATTCCTTGTACTTGGAATAGTAAGTAGTATCTCCTAACTATACCTATTATAGTTACTAGTAATGTACGTGTATAACCGAAGTATGTCTTCGCTACCCAAAGATATTGAACCAACTGATGGAACTTTTATGTCTATATAAATATACATGATATTTAACTAATATTTAGACGACATTCGGACGAATAACCGATGCCCTAAGGCCACATCCCAATGAGGAAAGGGAAATAAAGCGAGCTAGCCGTCCTAAGTCCTTTAAACATTACTTATATAACTATACATACATATAGGCATGCATTTGACAATATAAAAGTATAGAAGAAGTTTTGGTAAAACCTTTGAAAATTTTAATAACTAAGAAATGATGATTTGAAAGCAGTTTGTTTGATAAGAACAGTTTTAAGTATAAGAAAACCTTTGTTTGAAACGCGATTGTAACAGCGTTTGAAAGGAAACATAAAGTATGTAAGACAGTTTGATAAAGAGTTTTAACATAAAACAAAACGTTTGAGAATGTCCTTTGAAGTAATATGTTTGGTGAAACAGCTAAACGTGTAGTAAATCCATTTGTATACTAGTTATAAATCACATAAGATTGATTAAATAACAATATAGAATACATAGCAAAGGATAGATATTTTCACACGATAATAACCGGGTGTTTACTTGTATTCCCCCCTTAAAAGTATTTAAAAAGCATTTAAAATGTATTTAAAGTGTGTTTGTAGGGGTATGAACTCACTTGATAGATTGAAGAAGGTGAGACGAAAACCGAGCAGAACTTCGACTAGAAAAGCTGATTTATTTCTCGGGAACTTCGGGGTGTCGGGCCTTGCGTCGTGTACTAGGGGTGTACCGGGACTTTCGGGTGGTTTAGAGGGGCTTTAGAGGGGTTCAAAGGTGAAAGAAATGAGTAAGGAAGCAAATAAACTCGGGCAGCCTCGCATGTTATTTATAGGGTGCTGAAAGAGGGATTACGCTGGGCGTAATTTCGGAGTACGCTGGGCGCTCGCATGCGTCATGGCTTACCGCATCCTCGGACGGAGCATTGGAGCGACGTGGACGAACCGAGGCCTAGCACCCGAGTACGCTGGGCGTACGAGGGTACGCTGGGCGTAAATCGTCTTGGTGTGTGTGCCTCGAACTTGTAAAATCCGTAACTTTCGCATACGAGCTCCGTTTTTGATGTTTTTTATATGCACGCGTATGTGAGAATGTACTCTACGACTCTCGTTTAGACTTCGTTGGCAAATTTTTATTTATTTTTAATTATATATTTTTAATAGGCCGGGACACGAAAAGTCTGTTTAAAATCCATAACTTCTTCATCCGATGTCCGTTTCTGTCAGACTTTTTACCGTTGTGATACCATTGATGAGATCTTCGATTCTCCTTTAGGTTGTGTCGGCCACAAATCACTCGATCACTGTTTCGAGTTTTTAGCTGTCTACTGCCACTTCGGAACTTAGAAAAATCATAACTTCCTCATACGAAGTCAGATTTGGGCGTTCTTTTTATGCATGCTCACGGTTTAACGTAATCTACGACTTTTGTTTAGACACCTAAGGCTAATAATTATTGTATTGAAACTTCGCATTTTACGTTTACCAGCATTGCCGGTTTTTGCCGCGAATCTTAGATTGGTCATAACTTCTTCGTTATAACTCGGTTTTTAGTGTTCTTTATATTTCTGAAACCCTTGAAACGATATCTATCATTTAGACAACCCAATTGAAACTTTTTGAACATTTTATTTTCGAAGATATTTTATTAACTTAAAACGGGTTACAAGGTTCGACTGGAATTCGTTACATTGGCTTGAAATTTCAGGTTGTCACATCATCCCCCCGTTAGAGGGAATTTCGTCCCGAAATTTAAATGTAAGGTACATATTTGTGGATTAGGGAAAGAGATGCGGGTACTTTTGTTTCATCTGATCTTCGTGCTCCCAAGTGTATTCCGGTCTTCGCTTGGCACTCTAGCGAACCTTTCACTATCGGGGTACGACTTTGTTTCTTTTGTCTGCCTTCACTGGGGTGATAATTCTTCCTGGTAACTCGTTAAGCTGACTAGAAAGTTTATGTATCTCAGCTGGAGCTAGACGATAAGGCGATTTGGCTACTGGGGTAGTTCCTGGAACTAAGTCGATTCTGAAACTTGACTTGGCGCTATGGTTGAAAAGTTGCGTACTTCTGGAATGTTCTGAATGTCTTTTACTTCTTGGCTTGTATCGACGATGTGTGCAAGGAATGTATGCCATTCCTTTCGTAAGCACTTCTGGGCTTGCATACACGAAATGATGAGAAGGTTCGTACTTGATTCGTCGCTGTAAATAACTAGAGTTTCGTTTTTAGGGAGGTTAGGACGAACTGCTTTATCAGAGTACATGATGTCGGCTCGATGTAGACTTAACCAACTCATACTGTTTATGACGTCAAAACCTTAGGGTGGGTTAGCAGTCACGAAGATCTAAAAGAAAGTATGATTACTCATGAATTAAGGAAAAGGATGGGTACTTCTAAGTTTATTCTCATGGAAGCACGATCACTCACAGTCTTGGGCAGTATCCGTCCTGAAGTTCATAGTAGAATTCATACCTGGTTCATCAATCACAGTCTCGGGTATACGAGTCGTATATAATTAAGATTGAAAAGGTGGTCGAATAAATGATTCTTCTCTAAGCTCACATCCAAACAAGGAAAAGAAGTTAAAGCAGAATCATCAATTCTAAACCTGTAGAACCTTAATTATGTACCACCCTTGCGTATACATTCCTCAGTGATAGATTAACCGTATGGGCCTTCAGATTGAACTTGACGTACTATACGAGTGGTATTTTGGGGAGGTTTGCTGAGGTTACTTCGGGAACGCTTCGAAACATAAGGCAATCTATGCATGAGTGCCTCGGAGTTCTGGAATCACGGCTTCGCTAGAAAGACGTTTACGAAGAAAGAGATGTACGCACGAACTGGTATTGTGAGGGTCGAATTGACTCAAGTTATCTGATAGTATCGGACTCACTTGGAAAATAAGGGCATTAGATTAGATCATGAAGGTGTTACAGACAAAAGACAACAGTGTAACTTTTAACAGAGTTACAGTACTTTGGATTAACTACAAGACTACTGCTGCGAACAAGGTATACTACCAAAGACAAGTATACACAGCACGTAGGTCCCTTTGACTGACGGGATCTCGCAAAAGATAAGACTCGAGTTGCACTAGTTTTAAACAGTTTAGGAGTCTGTTACAACGAAACGCCTTAACTACTTTAACGTGGGTCCGGAGTAGCCTCTCCTGCGGCGGTGATCCTTAGTATCTTCCCGTCTGCACCAGAGTTCTTTGTTATTGGACAATCCTTCTTGAGGTGCCCTCTCTCACCGCATTGGTGACATATTTGGCTAGTACTAGCATCGGTGGTGGAAGTGATGTGTCGAGTCAGAGTTATGTGGACACGGGTGTGTTCTTTGTTCATCCACTTTGGACATTTCCTTTTATAGTGTCTAGTTTCACCACCACTATAGTAAGCATGGTTGACTCCGATGTCAGGGGCTTGAGTGATGGGTCGTGCCGGTGCTCCACAGCTACGAGCATGGTGCCCTATTTTGTGGCAATTGCAGCATTGCATTTCATGGCAAGCCCCATTATGATGAAAGTCACACTTCGGGAGTTTTCCTTCGTATGGTCTGATCGGTGCTGGAATGGCAGGGGTTGCCACTTGTTGCCGTTGCATGGTAAGTCTTTGGGTTCGCTTGCGCTCCTTTTGGGCTTGGCGCTTTCTTTTCTTCTTCTCGGTTTTACGATTTTGCAAGTCCGTGACTGTTGTCATTTGTTCGCTTCTCGGATCGATACAACAATCGGAATTTTCAACTCCTTTGCCAGTCGTCTTTGCGTTGCCAGAGTTGAGGTTTGCAAGGACAACTGTCACGGCAGTTGCTACCGCGGCTTGGAATGTAGCGGCGTCGATATGAAGGACAGGGGTTTCGTTGTTCGGCTGGTTATTTCTGGGTGACGACATGATTCTGTTATACAAAAGAAAATGAGTTCGTGAGTGATTATGGTTGAACATAGATGTATTTTGATCATTCATGTAAAGAGTAAAAATGTGTTCTCGAGGGTTTGACCTACATCCCTATGATGCAGTCCTAGTAAAGAATAGAGGTAAGTTTATAGAATGGTTACAAGACGTTTGTCGTCCAAACCGGGGTGCCATTGGTTGGTAGATAACATGATCCAACCTTTGAAAGAGAATTGGGAATGATCCCTGAGCTAAATTACCATAGCTCAAAAACCTGACTAGAGTGCGTTTCAGATAGAGTTCTAACGATAGTAGGATGAAAGTTTTTGAACAAAGGACGACACATAAATTAGCTGACTGTCCATATCGTTGGTATTCATGATGCAATAAGTTTGGGAAAGTTGACCTTGTAGTATGTCTTACATCATATCTGAAGAAGGGAAGTTTTGACAACATAACGGCCTAATTAAAAGTACTCACGGTACTGTGGTAGTCACATAGAAAAGTGCTACATAGGGCATAGACAGGAAAATGATTCCTTATAACAAGGAAGGAAAGATAAAGCATCTTTTACTGGTGACGGTCATCCCTCTGGTGAACCCTTAGTTCAGCCAGTTGACGTTCCATATCTAGTAGGTGTCTTTCGTACACCCTCTGGCGTACTCAGAGCTCTATGACTTCGGCTCAAGTTTCAGCTAGTGTTTGCAGTAGGGCCTCATGGTCCCCTAGATCTCTCGCGAGCATCTTCCAGACGAATGGTACGGAGGGTATGCATTCTCGCATTGGTGACAACTTCCGTGATTTGGTGGAGTGTTGTCCTGCCCTGAATGTTGTTTCGGGCAACTCTGCGGACCATGATTGGCAGAACCCTGTCTGCTGAGCTTCCCTCGCTCAGGTTATAGAAACTTCTATCTCCGTTAAACGACATAGGTTGGTCTTGCTCTACGCTCCACATCTCCAAACACTCAACCCAAGGAGGTGTCGGGCCTTGGAAAGCCGGACGAGGGTTAGGATTTGGATTGGGAGCCACCGGGGGTAAGTTTTCAACCTCGGGCTCGGAATTAGCACCGTCCGAAAAGCCTTCAGCATGGTGATCGTCCAAAGGGATTGGATAATTATTTTCTGGCTCTTCTCCAAACCATGCAGCATTGCCTTTGTTCGGGAAGTACGGGTCGCCGTGGGGATGGGGTCCAGCCATGTTATCTATGCGATAATTGGGGTATAAGAATCTAACACATAAGTAGTTTATAGTAACACACAAAATACTCCTATAGTATTTTAGGTTTATGTTCTATTGTTCTCATTGTGGTATTGTGGGTAAGTTTTTAGACTTGTTGCAACCTCACAACCACACTTAGGCACATGCTAGTCAACCCTCGGATAATATAGTTGATCAGGCTATATCTTCCCAGTTTTGACTATATGTCTCTAAGTCTACTTGTGCTGCCCAACAATCGTAATACTTTTGTTCTGTCCTAGTGACACTGATTTTAGTATGAATGCAGGCATGTATACTTAATTAAATATTTTATTATTTAAAAGTATAGACTCTTTATCAGAGTATTTTAATCCCTATTGTATTTATAGTCTGCATATCTTTTATGGGTTGATATACTCAATTCACTATAAACAATGCTCTGATACCAATCTGTCACACCCCAAAACCGAGAACGGCGGAAACGCTCTGGGGTGGAGGACGTCATGTAATGTATCACAACAATGCAAGGTAGTAAACAAGCAACAACATCATCCATTGCATTAATAGTATAATTTTAATTACATGTGAGTTCTTTAATAGTATAAATCAACATAATGAATATTCAAAATAAAAAGACGAGTCTTGACGGCTCCGTGTCCACAAAACCTGGTCGTCGTACATGTCTATTTGTGACCTGAGAATACAAATTATTTTGAAAGCGAGTATCAGCAATAAAGCTGGTGAATTCATAAGTATTTATGTGACTTTGATTTGTAAAACTGTAAAGAAAGACCTGTAAATGTTTGGAGAAAAAATTGTATCAATGAACATGTTTGTAAGTATTTGTAAGCGTTTGAAAACACTAGAAAATCCCATATTTCCTACTAGTATAAAAAGTAGCCTTCTACCAAGACCCGACTGTTTTGAAAGTATGCATTACTATAATTGTGACGGTTTTTCCCTTGTATAACTAATATTATTATAAAACTATCGTCTACCTCATCGTTTATGTGTATGTATCACAAAGTAAAGGTAAGAAGGAAAAATAATATAATAACTAAAATTGTATCCTTTTGCACTAGGATATTCACGGCGTGGTAACTCGCCGAACAGTACAACCGTAGACATCCGTCGATGTGCATTTTCCCTACTGTAGCTAACAGCCTTGGGTGTGGAATGGTCAGTCCCGAAACGCATGTAATAGAATCTATGTAATAGTATCTATGTAAACGTATCTATGTAATCGTATTTATGTAAACGTGTCTATGTAATCGTATCTCTTGTAATTGTATGTCTTGTAATTGTATGTCCTGTAATTGTATGTCTTGTAATTGCATGTAATCGTATCTCTTCATATAGTATGTAATGTGTTCGTATTTCATATAGTATGTAATGTATTAGTATAGACTAATGAATGAATGGACACTTGTGTGATTCCTTGTACTTGGAATAGTAAGTAGTATCTCCTAACTATACCTATTATAGTTACTAGTAATGTACGTGTATAACCGAAGTATGTCTTTGCTACCCAAAGATATTGAACCAACTGATGGAACTTTTATGTCTATATAAATATACATGATATTTAACTAATATTTAGACGACATTCGGACGAATAACCGATGCCCTAAGGCCACATCCCAACGAGGAAAAGAAAATAAAGCGAGCTAGCCGTCCTAAGTCCTTTAAACATTACTTATATAACTATACATACATATAGGCATGCATTTGACAATATAAAAGTATAGAAGAAGTTTTGGTAAAACCTTTGAAAAATTTAATAACTAAGAAATGATGATTTGAAAGCAGTTTGTTTGATAAGAACAGTTTTAAGTATAAGAAAACCTTTGTTTGAAACTCGATTGTAACAGCGTTTGAAAGGAAACATAAAGTATGTAAGACAGTTTGACAAAGAGTTTTAACATAAAACAAAACATTTGAGAATGTCCTTTGATGTAATATGTTTGGTGAAACAGCTAAACGTGTAGTAAATCCATTTGTATACTAGTTATAAATCACATAAGATTGATTAAATAACAATATAGAATACATAGCAAAGGATAGATATTTTCACACGATAATAACCGGGTGTTGACTTGTATTCCTCCCCTTAAAATATTTAAATAGCATTTAAAATGTATTTAAAGTGTGTTTGTAGGGGTATGAACACACTTTATAGATTGAAGAAGGTGAGACGAAAACCGAGCAAAACTTCGACTAGAAAAGCTGATTTATTTCTCGGGAACTTCGGGGTGTCGGGCCTTGCGTCGTGTACTAGGGGTGTACCGGGACTTTCGGGTGGTATAGAGGGGCTTTAGAGGGGTTCCAAGGTGAAAGAAATGAGTAAGGAAGCAAATAAACTCGGGCAGCCTCGCATGTTATTTATAGGGTGCTGAAAGAGGGATTACGTTGGGCGTAATTTCGGAGTACGCTGGGCGTACTCGTTACACTGGGCGTTCGCATGCGTCATGGCCTACCGCATCCTTGGACGGAGCATTGGAGCGACGTGGACGAACCGAGGCCTAGCACCCGAGTACGCTGGGCGTACGAGGGTACGTTGGGCGTAAATCGTCTTGGTGTGTGTGCCTCGAACTTGAAAAATCCGTAACTTTCGCATACCAGCTCCATTTTTGACGTTTTATATATGCACGCGTAGGTGAGAATGTACTCTACGACTCTCATTTAGACTTCGTTGGCAAATTTTGATATTATTTTTAATTATATATTTTTAATAGGCCGGGACACGGAAAGTCTGTTTAAAATCCATAACTTCTTCATCCGATGTCCGTTTCTGTCAGACTTTTTACCATTGTGCTACCATTGATGAGATCTTCGATTCTCGTTTAGGTTGTGTCGGCCACAAATCACTCGATCACTGTTTCGAGTTTTTAGCTGTCTACTGCCACTTCGGAACTTAGAAAAATCATAACTTCCTCAAACGAAGTCAGATTTGGGCGTTCTTTTTATGCATGCTCACAGTTTAACGTAATCTACGACTTTTGTTTAGACATCTAAGGCTAATAATTATTGTATTGAAACTTCGCGTTTTACGTTTACCAGCATTGCCGGTTTTTGCCGCGAATCTTAGATTGGTCATAACTTCTTCGTTATAACTCGGTTTTTAGTGTTCTTTATATTTCTGAAACCCTTGAAACGATATCTATCATTTAGACAACCCAATTGAAACTTTTTGAACATTTTATTTTCAAAGATATTTTATTAACTTAAAACGGGTTACAAGTTTCGACTGGAATTCGTTACATTGGCTTGGAATTTCAGGTTGTCACATCATCCCCCCGTTAGAGGGAATTTCGTCCCGAAATTTAAATGTAAGGTACATATTTGTGGATTAGGGAAAGAGATGCGGGTACTTTTGTTTCATCTGATCTTCGTGCTCCCAAGTGTATTCAGGTCTTCGCTTGGCAATCTAGCGAACCTCTCACTATCGGGATACGGCTTTGTTTCTTTTGTCTGCTTTCACTGGGGTGATAATTCTTCCTGGTAACTCGTTAAGCTGACTGGAAAGTTTATGTATCTCAGCTGGAGCTAGACGATAAGGCGATTTGGCTACTGGGGTAGTTCCTGGAACTAAGTCGATTCTGAAACTTGACTTGGCGCTATGGTTGAAAAGTTGCGTACTTCTGGAATGTTCTGAATGTCTTTTACTTCTTGGCTCGTATCGACGATGTGTGCAAGGAATGTATGCCATTCCTTTCGTAAGCACTTCTGGGCTTGCATACACGAAATGATGAGAAGGTTCGTACTTGATTCGTCGCTGTAAATAACTAGAGTTTCGTTTTTTAGGGAGGTTAGGACGAACTGCTTTATCAGAGTACATGATGTCGGCTCGATGTAGACTTAACCAACTCATACTGTTTATGACGTCAAAACCTTAGGGTGGGTTAGCTGTCGCGAAGATCTAAAAGAAAGTATGATTACTCATGAATTAAGGAAAAGGATGGGTACTTCTAAGTTTATTCTCACGGAAGCACGATCACTCACAGTCTTGGGCAGTCTCCGTCCTGAAGTTCATAGTAGAATTCATACCTGGTTCATCAATCACAGTCTCGGGTATACGAGTCGTATATAATTAAGATTGAAAAGGTGGTCGAATAAATGATTCTTCTCTAAGCTCACATCCAAACAAGGAAAAGAAGTTAAAGCAGAATCATCAATTCTAAACCTGTAGAACCTTAATTATGTACCACCCTTGCGTATACATTCCTCAGTGATAGATTAACCGTATGGGCCTTCGGATTGAACTTGACGTACTATACGGGTGGTATTTTGGGGAGGTTTGCTGAGGTTACTTCGGGAACGCTTCGAAACATAAGGCAATCTATGCATGAGTGCCTCGGAGTTCTGGAATGATGGTTTCGCTAGAAAGACGTTTACGGAGAAAGAGAGGTACGCACGAACTGGTATTGTGAGGGTCGAATTGACTCAAGTTATCTGATAGTATCAGACTCACTTGGAAAATAAGGGCATTAGATTAGATCATAAAGGTGTTACAGACAAAAGACAACAGTGTAACTTTTAACAGAGTTACAGTACTTTGGATTAACGACAAGACTACTGCTGCGAACAAGGTATACTACCAAAGACAAGTATACGCAGCATGTAGGTCCCTTTGACTGACGGGATCTCACAAAAGATAAGACTCGAGTTGCACTAGTTTTAAACAGTTTAGGAGTCTGTTACAACGAAACGCCTTAACTACTTTAACGTGGGTCCGGAGTAGCCTCTCCTGCGGCGGTGATCCTTAGTATCTTCCCGTCTGCACCGGAGTTCTTTGTTATTGGACAATCCTTCTTGAGGTGCCCTCTCTCACCGCATTGGTGACATATTTGGCTAGTATTAGCATCGGTGGTGGAAGTGATGTGTCGAGTCAGAGTTATGTGGACACGGGTGTGTTCTTTGTTCATCCACTTTGAACATTTCCTTTTATAGTGTCTGGTTTCACCACCACTATAGTAAGCCTGGTTGACTCCGATGTCAGGGGCTTGAGTGATGGGTTGTGCCGGTGCTCCACAGCTACGAGCATGGTGCCCTATTTTGTGGCAATTGCAGCATTGCATTTCATGGCAAGCCCCATTATGATGAAAGTCACACTTCGGGAGTTTTCCTTCGTATGGTCTGATCGGTGCTGGAATGGCAGGGGTTGCCACTTGTTGCTGTTGCATGGCAAGTCTTTGGGATCGCTTGCGCTCCTTTTGGGCTTGGCGCTTTCGTTTCTTCTTCTCGGTTTTACGATTTTGCATGTCTATGCGATAATTGGGGTATAAGAATCTAACACATAAGTAGTTTATAGTAACACACAAAATACTCCTATAGTATTTTAGGTTTATGTTCTATTGTTGTCATTGTGGTATTGTGGGTAAGTTTTTAGACTTGTTGCAACCTCACAACCACAGTTAGGCACATGCTAGTCAACCCTCGGATAATATAGTTGATCAGGCTATATCTTCCCAGTTTTGACTATATGTCTCTAAGTCTACTTGTGCTGCCCAACAATCGTAATACTTTTGTTCTGTCCTAGTGACACTGATTTTAGTATGAATGCAGGCATGTATACTTAATTAAATATTTTATTATTTAAAAGTATAGACTCTTTATCAGAGTATTTTAATCCCTATTGTATTTATAGTCTGCATTTCTTTTATGGGTTGATATACTCAATTCACTATAAACAATGCTCTGATACCAATCTGTCACACCCCAAAACCGAGAACGGCGGAAACGCTCTGGGGCGGAGGACGTCATGTAATGTATCACAACAATGCAAGGTAGTAAACAAGCAACAACATCATCCATTGCATTAATAGTACAATTTTAATTACATGTGAGTTCTTTAATAGTATAAATCAACATAATGAATATTCAAAATAAAAAGACGAGTCTTGACGGCTTCGTCTCCACAAAACCTGGTCGTCGTACCTGTCTATTTGTGACCTGAGAATACAAATTATTTTGAAAGCGAGTATCAGCAATAAAGCTGGTGAATTCATAAGTATTTATGTGACTTTGATTTGTAAAACTGTATAGAAAGACCTGTAAATGTTTGGAGAAAAAATTGTATCAATGAACATGTTTGTAAGTAATTGTAAACGTTTGAAAACCCTAGAAAATCCCATATTTCCTACTAGTATAAAAAGTAGCCTTCTACCAAGACCCGACTGTTTTGAAAGTATGCATTACTGTAAATGTGAAGGTTTTTCCCTTGTATAACTAATATTATTATAAAACTATCGTCTACCTCATCGTTTATGTGTATGTATCACAAAGTAAAGGTAAGAAGGAAAAATAATATAATAACTAAAATTGTATCCTTTTGCACTAGGATATTCACGGCGTGGTAACTCGCCGAGCACTACAACCGTAGACATCCGTCGATGTGCATTTTTCCTACTATAGCTAACAGCCTTGGGTGTGGAATGGTCAGTCCCGAAACGCATGTAGTAGAATCTATGTAATAGTATCTATGTAAACGTATCTATGTAATCGTATTTATGTAAACGTATCTATGTAATCGTATCTCTTGTAATTGTATGTCTTGTAATTGTATGTCCTATAATTATATGTCTTGTAATTGCATGTAATCGTATCTCTTCATATAGTATGTAATGTGTTCGTATTTCATATAGTATGTAATGTATTAGTATAGACTCATGAATGAATGGACACTTGTGTGATTCCTTGTACTTGGAATAGTAAGTAGTATCTCCTAACTATACCTATTATAGTTACTAGTAATGTATGTGTATAACCGAAGTATGTCTTTGCTACCCAAAGATATTGAACCAACTGATGGAACTTTTATGTCTATATAAATATACATGATATTTAACTAATATTTAGATGACATTCGGACGAATAACCGATGCCCTAAGGCCACATCCCAACGAGGAAAAGGAAATAAAGTGAGCTACCCGTCCTAAGTCCTTTAAACATTACTTATATAACTATACATACATATAGGCATGCATTTGACAATATAAAAGTGTAGAAGAAGTTTTGGTAAAACCTTTGAAAAATTTAATAACTAAGAAATGATGATTTGAAAGCAGTTTGTTTGATAAAAACAGTTTTAAGTATAAGAAAACCTTTGTTTGAAACGCGATTGTAACAGCGTTTGAACGGAAACATAAAGTATGTAAGACAGTTTGATAAAGAGTTTTAACATAAAACAAAACGTTTGAGAATGTCCTTTGAAGTAATATGTTTGGTGAAACAGCTAAAGGTGTAGTAAATCCATTTGTATACTAGTTATAAATCACATAAGATTGATTAAATAACAATATATAATACATAGCAAAGGATAGATATTTTCACACGATAATAACCGGGTGTTTACTTGTATTCCCCTCCTTAAAATTATTTAAAAAGCATTTAAAATGTATTTAAAGTGTGTTTGTAGGGGTATGAACTCACTTGATAGATTGAAGAAGGTGAGACGAAAATCGAGCAGAACTTCGACTAGAAAAGCTGATTTATTTCTCGGGAACTTCGGGGTGTCGGGCCTTGCGTCGTGTACTAGGGGTGTACCGGGACTTTCGGGTGGTTTAGAGGGGCTTTAGAGGGGTTCCAAGGTGAAAGAAATGAGTAAGGAAGCAAATAAACTCGGGCAGCCTCGCATGTTATTTATAGGGTGCTGAAAGAGGGATTACGCTGGGCGTAATTTCGGAGTACGTTGGGCGTACTCGTTACGCTGGGCGTTCGCATGCGTAGGTGAGAATGTACTCTACGACTCTCGTTTAGACTTCGTTGGCAAATTTTGACATTATTTTTAATTATATATTTTTAATAGGCCGGGACACGAAAAGTCTGTTTAAAATCCATAACTTCTTCATCCGATGTCCGTTTCTGTCAGACTTTTTACCGTTGTGATACCATTGACGAGATCTTCGATTCTCGTTTAGGTTGTGTCGGCCACAAATCACTCGATCACTGTTTTGAGTTTTTAGCTGTCTACTGCCACTTCGGAACTTAGAAAAATCATAACTTCCTCATACGAAGTCAGATTTGGGCGTTCTTTTTATGCATGCTCACGGTTTAACGTAATCTACGACTTTTGTTTAGACACCTAAGGCTAATAATTATTGTATTGAAACTTCGCGTTTTACGTTTACCAGCATTGCCGGTTTTTGCCGCGAATCTTAGATTGGTCATAACTTCTTCGTTATAACTCGGTTTTTAGTGTTCTTTATATTTCTGAAACCCTCGAAATGATATCTATCATTTAGACAACCCAATTGAAACTTTTTGAACATTTTATTTTCGAAGATATTTTATTAACTTAAAACGGGTTACAAGGTTCGACTGGAATTCGTTACATTGGCTTGAAATTTCAGGTTGTCACATCATCCCCCCGTTAGAGGGAATTTCGTCCTGAAATTTAAATGTAAGGTATATATTTATGGATTAGGGAAAGAGATGTGGGTACTTTTGTTTCATCTGAACTTCGTGCTCCCAAGTGTATTCAGGTCTTCGCTTGGCACTCCAGCGAACCTTTCACTATCGGGGTACGGCTTTGTTTCTTTTGTCTGCCTTCACTGGGGTGATAATTCTTCCTGGTAACTCGTTAAGCTGACTGGAAAGTTTATGTATCTCAGCAGGAGCAAGACGATAAGGCGATTTGGCTACTGGGGTAGTTCCTGGAACTAAGTCGATTCTGAAACTTGACTTGGCTGTGGTTGAAAAGTTGCGTACTTCTGGAATGTTCTGAATGTCTTTTACTTCTTGGCTCGTATCGACGATGTGGGCAAGGAATGTATGTAATTCCTTTCGTAAGCACTTCTGGGCTTGCATACACGAAATGATGAGAAGGTTCGTACTTGATTTGTCGCTGTAAATAACTAGAGTTTCGTTGTTTAGGGAGGTTAGGACGAACTGCTTTATCAGAGTACATGATGTCGGCTCGATGTAGACTTAACCAACTCATACTGTTTATGACGTCAAAACCTTAGGGTGGGTTAGATGTCGTGAAGATCTAAAAGAAAGTATGATTACTCATGAATTAAGGAAAAGGATGGGTACTTCTAAGTTTATTCTCATGGAAGCACGATCACTCGCAGTCTTGGGCAGTCTCCGTCCTGAAGTTCATAGTAGAACTCATACCTGGTTCATCAATCACAATCTTGGGTATACGAGTCGTAAATAATTAAGATTGAAAAGGTGGTCGAATAAATGATTCTTCTCTAAGCTCACATCCAAACAAGGAAAAGAAGTTAAAGCAGAATCATCAATTCTAAACCTGTAGAACCTTAATTATGTACCACCCTTGCGTATACATTCCTCAGTGATAGATTAACCGTATGGGCCTTTGGATTGAACTTGACGTACTATACAAGTGGTATTTTGGGGAGGTTTGCTGAGGTTACTTTGGGAAAGCTACGAAACATAAGACAATCTATGCATGAGTGCCTCGGAGTTCTGGAATGACGGCTTCGCTAGAAAGACGTTTACGGAGAAAGAGATGTACGCACGAACTGGTATTGTGACGGTCGAATTGACTCAAGTTATCTGATAGTATCGGACTCACTTGGAAAATAAGGGCATTAGATTAGATCATAAAGGTGTTACAGACAAAAGACAACAGTGCAACTTTTAATAGAGTTACAGTACTTTGGATTAACTACAAGACTACTGCTGCGAACAAGGTATACTACCAAAGACAAGTATACGCAACACGTAGATCCCTTTGACTGACGGGATCTCGCAAAAGATAAGACTCGAGTTGCACTAGTTTTAAACAGTTTAGGAGTCTGTTACAACGAAACGCCTTAACTACTTTAACTTGGGTTCGGGGTAGCCTCTCCTGCGGCAGTGATCCTTAGTATCTTCCCGTCTGCACCGAAGTCTTTGTTATTGGACAATCCTTCTTGAGGTGCCCTCTCTCACCGCATTGGTGACATATTTGGCTAGTACTAGCATCGGTGGTGGAAGTGATGTGTCGAGTCAGAGTTATGTGGACACCTGTGTTCTTTGTTCATCCACTTTGAACATTTCCTTTTATAGTGTCTGGTTTCACCACCACTATAGTAAGCCTGGTTGACTCCGATGTTAGGGGCTTGAGTGATGGGTCGTGCTGGTGTTCCACAGCTACGAGCATGGTTCCCTATTTTGTGGCAATTGCAGCATTGCATTTCATGGCAAGCCCCATTATGATGAAAGTCAAACTTCGGGAGTTTTCCTTCGTATGGTCTGATCGGTGCTGGAATGGCAGGGGTTGCCACTTGTTGTTGTTGCATGGCAAGTCTTTGGGATCGCTTGCGCTCCTTTTGGGCTTGGCGCTTTCGTTTCTTCTTCTCGGTTTTACGATTTTGCAAGTCCGTGACTGTTGTCATTTGTTCGCTTCTCGGATCGATACAACAATCGGAATTGTCAACTCCTTTGCCAGTCGTATTTGCGTTGCCAGAGTTGAGGTTTGCAAGGACAACTGTCACGGCAGTTGTTACCGCGGCTTGGAATGTAGCGGCGTCGATATGAAGGACAGGGGTTTCGTTGTTCGGCTGGTTATTTCTGGGTGACGACATGATTCTGTTATACAAAAGAAAATGAGTTCGTGAGTGATTATCGTTGAGCCTAGATGTATTCTGATCATTCATGTAAAGAGTAAAAATGTGTTCTCGAGGGTTTGACCTACATCCCTATGATGCAGTCCTAGTAAAGAATAGAGGTAAGTTCATAGAATGGTTACAAGACGTTTGTCGTCCAAACCGGGGTGCCATTGGTTGGTGGATAACATGATCCAACCTTTGAAAGAGAATTGGGAATGATCCCTGAGCTAAATTACCATAGCTCAATAACCTGACTAGAGTGCGTTTCAGATAGAGTTCTAACGATAGTAGGATGAAAGTTTTTGAACAAAGGACGACACAGAAATTAGCTGACTGTCCATATCGTTGGTATTCATGATGCAATAAGTTTGGGAAAGTTGACCTTGTAGTAGGTCTTACATCATATCTGAAGAAGGGAAGTTTTGACAGCATAACGGCCTAACTAAAAGTACTCACGGTACTGTGGTAGTCACATAGAAAAGTGCTACATAGGGCATAGACAGGAAAATTATTCCTTATAACAAGGAAGGAAAGATAAAGCATCTTTTACTGGTGACGGTCATCCATCTGGTGAACCCTTAGTTCAGCCAGTTGATGTTCCATATCTAGTAGGTGTCTTTCGTACACCCTCTGGCGTACTCGGAGCTCTATGACTTCGGCTCGAGTTTCAGCTAGTGTTTGCAGTAGGGCCTCATGGTCCCCTAGATCTCTCGCGAGCATCTTTCAGATGAATGGTACGGAGGGTATGCATTCTCGCATTGGTGACAACTTCCGTGATTTGGTGGAGTGCTGTCCTGCCCTGAATGTTGTTTCGGGCAACTCTGCGGACCATGATTGGCAGAACCCTGTCTGCTGAGCTTCCCTCGCTCAGGTTATAGAAACTTATGTCTCCGTTAAACGGCATAGGTTGGTCTTGCTCTACGCTCCACATCTCCAAACACTCAACCCAAGGAGGTGTCAGGCCTTTGAAAGACGGACGAGGGTTAGGATTTGGATTGGGAGCCACGGGGGTAAGTTCTCAACCTCGGGCTCGGAATTAGCACCGTCCGAAAAGCCTTCAGCATGGTGATCGTCCAAAGGTATTGGATAATCATTTTCTGGCTCTTCTCCAAACCATGCAGCATTGCCTTCGTTCGGGAAGTACGGGTCGCCGTGGGGATGGGGTCCAGCCATGTTATCTATGCGATAATTGGGGTATAAGAATCTAACACATAAGTAGTTTATAGTAACACACAAAATACTCCTATAGTATTTTAGGTTTATGTTCTATTGTTGTCATTGTGGTATTGTGGGTAAGTTTTTAGACTTGTTGCAACCTCACAACCACAGTTAGGCACATGCTAGTCAACCCTCGGATAATATAGTTGATCAGGCTATATCTTCCCAGTTTTGACTATATGTCTCTAAGTCTACTTGTGCTGCCCAACAATCGTAATACTTTTGTTCTGTCCTAGTGACACTGATTTTAGTATGAATGCAGGCATGTATACTTAATTAAATATTTTATTATTTAAAAGTATAGACTCTTTATCAGAGTATTTTAATCCCTATTGTATTTATAGTCTGCATATCTTTTATGGGTTGATATACTCAATTCATTATAAACAATGCCCTGATACCAATCTGTCACACCCCAAAACCGAGAACGGCGGAAACACTCTGGGGCGGAGGACGTCATGTAATGTATCACAACAATGCAAGGTAGTAAACAAGCAACAACATCATCCATTGCATTAATAGTATAATTTTAATTACATGTGAGTTCTTTAATAATATAAATCAACATAATGAATATTCAAAATAAAAAGACGAGTCTTGACGGCTCCGTCTCCACAAAACCTGGTCGTCGTACCTGTCTATTTGTGACCTGAGAATACAAATTATTTTGAAAGCGAGTATCAGCAATAAACCTGGTGAATTCATAAGTATTTATGCGACTTTGATTTGTAAAACTGTAAAGAAAGACCTGTAAATGTTTGGAGAAAAAATTGTATCAATGAACATGTTTGTAAGTAATTGTAAACGTTTGAAAACCCTAGAAAATCCCATATTTCCTACTAGTATAAAAAGTAGCCTTCTACCAAGACCCGACTGTTTTGAAAGTATGCATTACTGTAAATGTGACGGTTTTTCCCTTGTATAACTAATATTATTATAAAACTATCGTCTACCTCATCGTTTATGTGTATGTATCACAAAGTAAAGGTAAGAAGGAAAAATAATATAATAACTAAAATTGTATCCTTTTGCACTAGGATATTCACGGCGTGGTAACTCGCCGAACAATACAACCGTAGACATCCGTCGATGTGCATTTTCCCTACTGTAGCTAACAGCCTTGGGTGTGGAATGGCCAGTCCCGAAACGCATGTAATAGAATCTATGTAATAGTATCTATGTAAACGTATCTATGTAATCGTATTTATGTAAACGTATCTATGTAATCGTATCTCTTGTAATTGTATGTCTTGTAATTGTATGTCTTGTAATTGTATGTCTTGTAATTGCATGTAATCGTATCTCTTCATATAGTATGTAATGTGTTCGTATTTCATATAGTATGTAATGTATTAGTATAGACTCATGAATGAATGGACACTTGTGTGATTCCTTGTACTTGGAATAGTAAGTAGTATCTCCTAACTATACCTATTATAGTTACTAGTAATTTACGTGTATAACCGAAGTATGTCTTTGCTACCCAAAGATATTGAACCAACTGATGGAACTTTTATGTCTATATAAATATACATGATATTTAACTAATATTTAGACGACATTCGGACGAATAACCGATGCCCTAAGGCCACATCCCAACGAGGAAAGGGAAATAAAGCGAGCTAGCCGTCCTAAGTCCTTTAAACATTACTTATATAACTATACATACATATAGGCATGCATTTGACAATATAAAAGTATAGAAGAAGTTTTGGTAAAACCTTTGAAAAATTTAATAACTAAGAAATGATGATTTGAAAGCAGTTTGTTTGATAAGAACAGTTTTAAGTATAAGAAAACCTTTGTTTGAAACGCGATTGTAACAGCGTTTGAAAGGAAACATAAAGTATGTAAGACAGTTTGATAAAGAGTTTTAACATAAAACAAAACGTTTGAGAATGTCCTTTGAAGTAATATGTTTGGTGAAACAGCTAAACGTGTAGTAAATCCATTTGTATACTAGTTATAAATCACATAAGATTGATTAAATAACAATATAGAATACATAGCAAAGGATAGATATTTTCACACGATAATAACCGGGTGTTTACTTGTATCCCCCCCCCCCTTAAAAGTATTTAAAAAGCATTTAAAATGTATTTAAAGTGTGTTTGTAGGGGTATGAACTCACTTGATAGATTGAAGAAGGTGAGACGAAAACCGAGCAGAACTTCGACTAGAAAAGCTGATTTATTTCTCGGGAACTTCGGGGTGTCGGGCCTTGCGTCGTGTACTAGGGGTGTACCAGGACTTTCGGGTGGTTTAGAGGGGCTTTAGAGGGGTTCCAAGGTGAAAGAAATGAGTAAGGAAGCAAATAAACTCGGGCAGCCTCGCATGTTATTTATAGGGTGCTGAAAGAGGGATTACGCTGGGCGTACTCGTTACGCTGGGCGTTCGCATGCGTCATGGCTTACCGCATCCTCGAACGGAGCATTGGAGCGACGTGGACGAACCGAGGCCTAGCACCCGAGTACGCTGGGCGTACGAGGGTATGCTGGGCGTAAATCGTCTTGGTGTGTGTGCCTCGAACTTGTAAAATCCGTAACTTTCGCATACGAGCTCCGTTTTTGACGTTTTTATTTGCACGCGTAGGTGAGAATGTACTCTACGACTCTCGTTTAGACTTCGTTGGCAAATTTTGACTTTATTTTTAATTATATATTTTTAATAGGCCGGGACACGAAAAGTCTGTTTAAAATCCATAACTTCTTCATCCGATGTCCGTTTCTGTCAGACTTTTTACCGTTGTGCTACCATTGACGAGATCTTCGATTCTCGTTTAGGTTGTGTCGGCCACAAATCACTCGATCACTGTTTCGAGTTTTTAGCTGTCTACTGCCACTTCGGAACTTAGAAAAATCATAACTTCCTCATACGAAGTCAGATTTGGGCGTTCTTTTTATGCATGCTCACGGTTTAACGTAATCTACGACTTTTGTTTAGACACCTAAGGCTAATAATTATTGTATTGAAACTTCGCGTTTTACGTTTACCAGCATTGCCGGTTTTTGCCGCGAATCTTAGATTGGTCATAACTTCTTCGTTATAACTCGGTTTTTAGTGTTCTTTATATTTCTGAAACCCTTGAAATGATATCTATCATTTAGACAACCCAATTGAAACTCTTTGAACATTTTATTTTCGAAGATATTTTATTAACTTAAAACGGGTTACAAGGTTCGACTGGAATTCGTTACATTGGCTTGAAATTTCAGGTTGTCACATGTAATCATATATGGGATAAATATAGCCTGATCAACTATATTTATTTGAGATACGACCAACATGTGTTTGGGAGTGATCGTGGTGTTGCAACAAGTCTAAAACTTACCAAATCTATATACCAGAAGAACTCTAGAACCAAACATAAAGTTAAAATAATATAGGAGTATTTTATGGCACTATAACACTGAAACAACAATATTCAAGAAGGTCTTTCTTACTAGAATCAATCATGTGAAAACAAAGGACTTTTACTGGTAGATCTATAATTACTAAGTGTATACGTAAGAGTTATATATAATTAAAGTTGTATAGACTTCGAATTTGTGATTTAGCTTTATTTCCTATTCCTTGTTTAGTTGTGAACTTAGAGTATGATCACTTATTCGAAGGTCTATTTAGTTTTGATTATATATAATTTGTGTACACTATGTGATTAGAGGGGGACCCAGTATGAGTCATATTATACAAATTCCCTAGAAGTGTTGCCATAATTTTCATAAATTGAAATTGCGATTTTTACTTATATTAGTAAAGTTCTATTATAAATCGCAGAACACTATGAAAGTCAGGATATGATACGTTTAGAACTAAGATATATCTTGTTCAATATCACCTGACTCGTAACTACTATAGAGGACTTATCATCATTTCCTCTCTAAATCTTATAGAAAAAGATGTCGCCACGTAAATCAAATAGGCGTTTCAACAACAATCCACTAATTCCATCACGACTACCACCTCCACAGTATGACACTGTTGTCTTCCAAGCAGCAGTAACAGCCGTCGTGGCTTCCGCCATGACGTAAATTAACGCCAGTAGTACTAGTGGGGCCGGCAGTGGTGCCCACAACTTTAATCACGGGGAAAGTCTTGGACATCCGAAGGAGTGTTCTTATAAAGACTTCAAGAACGCCAAATATAAATCCTTTGATGGTACTGGAGGTGTCATTGCTCTAACACGCTGGTTCGAGAAAACCAAATCGGTGTTTGAAATCTGTGCGTACCCTGCAGCTAGCAAAGTAAAATTTACGGCATGCACTTTCTTGGATAGAGCCCTCTCTTGGTGGAACGGCTATATCAAGTCATTGTCTCTCCCAGTAGCCAATGTCATGTGTTGGGAAGACTTAAAAGTTCTGATGCTGACATAATATTGTCCCAGAGGCGAAATACAAAAGTTAGAGCAGGAACTCTGGGGTCTGACGATGAAGGACTCCGATATTGCTGCTTATACTGCCAGATTCAGTGACCTGACTCTTCTGTGTCCCAGGATGGTCACCCCGGAGAGTAAGAAAGTAGAAAGGTACATCTGGGGGTTAACTCCCCCGACTCAAGGAAACGTTATAGCTGCCAATCCACTTACTTTCGATAGTGCCAAGCATCTGGCACAGACACTCGTAGATCATGGAGTTTGCCAAGGCTCCATGCCAACCATTTCTGAACAACCCAAAGAAGAAGGCAGCAAAAAGAAGTTCTGGAACAAATGAAAGGGCCAAACGTCACAAGAGCCTTCAAAGAAGCAACAAACTGTGGCAGTACATGCTGCTACTGTTCCCGCCATTGTTCCTGCTACTATCCCTACCACTGTTTCTATTACTCCAGCACCCCCGAATCGATATGCTGGAACTTTGGCAAAGTGTAATAAGTGCAACTCCCATCATACGAGAGTTTACAGGGAAATGCACTGCAGAAACTGCAACAGTAAGGGGCACACCGCCCGTTTTTGTAAAGCGCCAGCACAGCCCATCTCCCAAGTCCCCGCCGTGGGAGTAAGCCAAGCTTGTTATGGGTGTGGCGAAACCGGGCACTTCAAGAGAGACTGCCCAAAGTCAAGGAATGTTGGCAGTGTAGGAAGAGTTTTGGCAATTGGTCATGAAGAAGCGATAGCAGATCCTACCGTGGTTACCGGTACGTTTCTTCTCAACAATTCTTACGCATGCATTCTTTTTGATAGTGGTGCTGAGAAAAGCTTCGTAAGCCATAAATTCAAACATATATTAAAACAAAATCCCCAATCACTAAAAGACACATTTACCGTAGAGATGCAAACAGAAAGACCGAGAGCACAAATGACATATACATAGGATGTACACTTACTCTAAACAACTATTCTTTCCAAATTGACCTTATGCTGGTCTCAATAAAAAGCTTCGACATTATCATCGGCATGGATTGGTTAAGTCTTCACCGTGCTGATATCCTATGTTATGAAAAAGCCATTAGTCTTAATCTGCCAAGTAGCGAATCCCTCGTTATCTATGGCGACAAACCCGGTACGAACCTTCAAATCATTTCTTGCGTCAAGGCCCAGAAGTATCTTCGCAAAGATTATTGTGCCATCTTAGCTCACGTGGTTTATAAGTCACAAGAAGTGAAAAACATCAAGGATATCCCCGAAGTTTGTGATTTACCCGATATATTCCTTGAAGATCTCCCAGGAGTTCCTCCTGAATGCCAAATCGAATTCCGAATCGACTTGATTCCCAGAGCTACCCCCGTAGCTAAATCTCTGTATCGTTTAGCCCCGTCAGAGATGCAGGAACCATCCAGCCAGTTAAATGAACTCCTAAGAAAAGGATTCATAAGACCAAGCTTCTCGCCTTGGGGAGCACCGGTCTTGTTCGTGAAGAAGAAGGATGGATCGTTCCGCATGTGCATAGACTACTAGGAATTAAATAAACTCACTGTCAAAAACCGATACCCTCCACCGCAAATAAACGACCTCTTCGATCAACTTCAAGGAGCCAGTTTCTTCTCCAAGATTGACCTGAGATCAGGATACCATCAGCTACGAGTCCAGGAGGATGATATTCCAAAGACCGCTTTTAGAACTCGCTACGGTCACTATGAATTTGTAGTGATGCCCTTCGGTCTAAAGAATGCGCCCACGGTATTCATGGACCTGATGAACCGTGTGTGTCGACCTTACTTAGACAAGTTCGTTATAATTTTCATCGGCGATATACTAGTCTATTCACGAAGTAAGGAAGAACACAGCCAACACTTACGACAAGTCTTGGAAACCTTAAGGGCAGAGAAATTGTATGCGATGTTCTCGAAGTGTGAATTTTGGATTCGAAAGGTGGACTTCCTTGGTCATGTAGTCAACAAGGAAGGGATAGATGTTGATCCCTCCAAGATCAAAGCTATCGAAAACTGGGCGACCCCACGAACCCCAATAGAGATTCGTCAATTTCTAGGTCTCGCTGGCTATTACAGAAGGTTCATCCAAAACTTCTCCAAAATCGCAAAACCCCTCACCACACTGACTCAGAAGGGTGTAACCTTCAACTGGGAGGAGAAACAAGAAACTGCTTCCCAGACACTAAAGCGAGCCCTATGCAGTGAACCAATTTTCTCCCTCCCAGAAGGGATGGAAGATTTTGTAGTTTACTGTGATGCGTCCAAGCAAGGGCTAGGTTGCGTTCTTATGCAGCGAGGAAAGGTCATATCCTACGCCTCGAGACAGCTTAAGAACCTCGAGGTAAACTATACCACACATGACCTTGAACTGGGAGCAGTGGTTTTTGCTCTGAAGATTTGGAGGCACTACCTTTATGGTACAAAATGCACAGTCTGTACTGACCCCAAAAGCCTCCAGCACACATTCGATCAGAAGGAACTTAACATGAGACAGCGACGATGGGTGGAACTACTCAATGATTATGAATACGAGATTCGCTATCATCCCGGAAAAGCCAATGTAGTAGCAGATGCCCTTATTCGAAAAGAGTACTCGAGTGGCCAAGTAAAGTCTCTAACTATGACTATCCATTCACACCTGTCCACAGAAATCAAAGAGGCTCAGTTGGAAGGCTTGAAACCCAAGAATGTGACAGGTGAAGCCTTAAGAGGAGTGGAAAAGAACTTGGAAATCAAGGGTGACGGAGTTCGTTATCTCATGAATCGGATCTGGACACCGAAGTTTGGTGGCTACAGAGATGTTGTCATGAACGAAGCCCATAAAACTCGATACTCCGTTCATCTAAGTTCAGACAAGATGTATCTAGACCTCAAGAAACTCTATTGGTGGCTGAATATGAAAGCTGAAATTGCTACCTATGTGGGCAAGTGTCTGACTTGCGCCAAAGTCAAGGTAGAATATCATAAGCCTTCGGGTTTATTTCAACAACCAGAAATACCCGAATGGAAGTGGGAGCGAGTAACTATGTATTTCATAACCAAGTTACCCAGGACAACGGTGGTCATGACACCATTTGAGTGACCGTCGACAGATTAACCAAATATGCACACTTCCTGCCAATAAAAGAACCTGGCAAAATAGAGAAATTAACAAGGTCGTACATTAAAGAGATAATATGATTGCATGGTGTGTCAATATCCATTATCTCTGACCGATATAGTAGATTTACCTCGCGGTTTTGGCAATCACTGCAAAAGTCCTTGGGAACCAATCTTGACATGAGTACAACGTACCATCCTCATACCGATGGGCAAAGCGATAGAACCATGCAAACGCTGGAAGACATGTTGAGGACTTGTGATATAAATTTTGGTAAAGCTTAGGATACCTATTTACCACTCATTGAATTCTCATACAACAACAGCTATCACACTAGCATCGAAGTTGCTCCCTTTGAAGCCCTCTATGGCCGTAAGTGCAGTTCTCCTCTCTGCTGGGATGAAGTGGGTGATACGAAACTAGCCAAGAATCAAGTACCCGACAGTACTTTAACCGGTCCCGAGATCATTCGATAAACCACTGAAAAGATTGTACAAATTCGGGAACGACTAAAAGATTCTAGAGACAGACAAAAGAGTTATGCGGATAAACGACGAAAACCCTTGAAATTCCAGGTTGGTGATCGCATCCTGTTAAAGGTCTCACCCTGGAAAGGAATGATACGTTTCGGCAAACGTGGAAAACTAAATCCAAGGTACATCAGACCATTCGAGATTCTTGCTAGAATTGGTCTGGTTGCTTATAAACTCAATCTACCGTATGAACTCAGTAACATTGATTCCACATTTCACGTATCTAATCTCAAGAAGTGTCTATCTGACGAGACTCTTGTAATCTCGCTCGACGAAATCGAGTTAAATGAGAGTCTACACTTCGTAGAAGAACCAGCAGAAATCATGGATAGGGAAATAAAGAGAACAAAACAAAGTCGTATATCTATAGTGAAGGTTCGCTGGAATGCCAAGCGGGGACCTAAATTCACTTGGGAACGGAAATATCAAATGAAACAAAAGTATCCACACCTTTTCCCTAGTTCATGAGTACCACTTTAAAAACAATTTCGGGATGAAATTCCCTCTAATGGGGGGATAATGTAACAACCCGTTATTTCAAGTCAAATGTAATTCGAACTTATTCAAATAAAAGTCTAACTACAATCGTATACAAGTGAATCCATATCATAGCATTAATACAATAAGAACTTAAATACCTTAAGGGCATGTTTATATAAGTTATTTTATTTGCATACTTTGATAATCATACTTATATATAAGTTATAAACCCTTATATATTGAAAACTATACTATACATATATAACTTAATACACAAGTCAATAAAAGTCAAGGAAAGTCAAACCAAAGTCAAATAAATAAAAATATTTGATTTAATATAAGGGAAATAACTTTATTATATATGTGTTTTTGATTTTTAGAATTTAGGAATCTATAACACTTGGCCGAAAACATCAAAAATGAATCAAATGTGAGGACTGAAATCAGCTCCACCGAAATCACCACCGAGAACTCTCGCATGGCGCCACTTTCCTCGGACCGAGATCCCATTGCGAGACCGAGAACATGCATCGAAATCTCTTTTTTTGGGTCACTTTATGGCCGAAAACTCCAAAATATCAAATTATATTGTGCTTCCCAATGTGATAATCACCTTAACCGCCTACCTTTTTCCTCCATATTTGAGATACAATTTGAAATTACTTCTCATTTAACATTCTCAGTAAACAAAATTACTGCACAAATTCTCTCAAATATATCAAATTTCTTTTGCTCTCAATTCACGTTTTTCACAAACATCTTCACAAGAAGGTTTGTGATCCATACCACTACTAAGCTTTGGTAAGTTTCCTATAGAATTCTAGTATTTTCACAACCATCTTATAATTTTATCATCTTAATCACATGTTAATATGTGTATAAACTATTAGGATACGACTATCGTTACGTACTTTAAATCGAAGTCACTGATTATATTCCGTTATCAAAACCGTTATCACACTCAAGGTGAGTTCATACCCATACGTTTTCATGATTTTTCATTGTTTTAGGGGGGAATACAAGTGTACCACAAGAAATTTTGTGTTAATATCTAAAGGTTTTCAATATTTTGTCAATCTTTTCTGTTATTATATATATATATATATATATATATATATATATATATATATATATATATATATATATATATATATATATAAGGTTCAACAGGTTTAGAATTGATAATTTTGCTCCATTTCTTGTTCCTTGTTTGGTTGTGGGCTTGGGGTATAATTATTTATTCGACTTCCTATTGAATCAAAATTATATAAATATTATATTTATATAAGTATAAAACTATTTAAAACTTGCTAAACAAAAATATTATTTTTGCAATCTATTTAAGTACTATTTGGACATAAATTTTGAATTTCACGGAACAACCGTATTACGGATTTTAAGATTTAAACTTGCCGAATTATTAACAATACAAAGGTTTTCGTTTCAAAAGAACACATACATATAAACTATAATAGGTATAGTTTATGGAACTTACATATTACTTTTCAAAGTTTAGAATACAATACGGAAAACATACATATTAACTATAATAGGTATAGTTTATGGATCATATTCACTACTTTACATATTCAGAATACATTATAGAAAACAAACATATAAACTATAATAAATATAGTTTATGAGATATACTTACAGTTTATCCATTACAAGGTAACTTTTCATTATTCTACACGTAACCGTCAATATAGCATTTGTGAGACACACTTCACGTACTTATCTAAGTACCAACCAAGTCCTGAAATTATAGCTACAGTCTCCTGGGGTAGAGCGCGACACTTGTGTATAGATATATACGGGACTGACAATCCCGCACCTTAACTATTCGCTACAGTTAGGCCGGCAGGCCTGGGGTGACAAATGTTATACCGATTGCGACGCCTGAAGAAAGTCATGTTCAGGCCATCTTAGGTCATCAAGCATGGTTATGATAACTCACTATTTGGTATTGAACAATACGATTAGTGTATGAATAAGTAAACAACTTCACATAGTTTTATTAAATAATAAAACTATAATACAGTATTTTACAGTGCAGCTGGTAAATCCAGGCACTTACATTTACACAATTTTTATACAAGTACAAATACAAAATACTATTCCAATACAGAGAAAACATACTTTTCATGGTTTTATGTGAAGTAAAACAACATTATACTATCTCAGAGTACAATAACATTTACACGTTTTGGTCTTAGGGTATTAAGACTACAACACATTACAACAGAAAGTATAGGATTTTCTGGGAAAACATACTTACATTTTCAAGGAAAAAATAACATATTTCAGTTAAAACATGCTTATGAAATCACCAACTTAATTGTTGACACTCTTTTTAAAACTACTTGTATTCTTAGGAAATCAGTAAACAGGTATCCACAGGTTTTGAGAAGACGGACCTTCATAGACTCATGTCTTTTAGTTTTTGCTATAGATTTTGGTGTCAATTATACATTGATTTGAAAACGAATGTAAAACTATATTTTATCAATGTAATGGTTGTTGTACTTTGATTACTATTATGCAATTGTTGTGATACTGTACATGACGTCATCCGCCCCCGAATGTTTCCGCCATTCTGGTTTGGGGGAGTGTCACACGGGGCATACCACATGCTACGCTTGGTGTACAAGCTGTGAAGCGAGTACACAGGGCATACCACATGGTACGCTTAACGTACTCATTTGAGTCCAGGTCGGGATTCCGGACACATATGCGGGGCGTACATCTCGTATCTGTGAATTAATGAAAACCCTAATTTCGGGGTTGGACACTATATAAACACATGTTGGCCCATGAATGAGATCTAGTTATTTAACACCACTCGAGGAGCTTTGAGTTTCCACTCTTGGTGTTTCTGAGGTTCAAAGTCCATAAAGTTGGCACCTTTAGGCTTTAGAATCACGCATTCATGATATTGTGTTCATTTAGTGAAAGTAGAGTGTTATATCTTGAAGTTGAATCCTTTTGGGGCATGCAAAGTCACCAAGTCAGTGACTTTATGGTTCTAGACGCTTATTAGGACTTAGATGTATGGTTTGGGCTTCTGGACTTCAACATTAAGTGCTTAAAATGGATTATGTCTTAATGGGTGAGTACGTTGGGCGTACAAATCTGTACGTGTGGCGTACAAGCCTCTTAGCGTATTCGCTTAGCGTGCAGCTAAGTACGTCCCACGTACTCATTTAGTTGGTTTTTTGCACTTTCAGCTTCGAGTTGGGCCTTTTGTTTGGGCTTAGGTGTTTGGTTTCTTGATGGGCCATCTAAGAGGAAGTTTTTTGGACATGGAAAAATTATTGTGCTTTAGGGTAAGGCCTATGTTAGAGTTTGGGCCCAATTTGGAAAATTGAGCCAAGTATGGCCCTTGAGCGGTTAGTTGGATTTTGTCCTTTTGGATTATAGGTTTGGGCCTAAGTCTTGGTCCAAACTAGGTCACGGGTAAAATGGTCTTTTTACCCTAATTATGGACTTATAGCTATTGATTTGGAATCCAATTATTAATTGGATGTTGTTTGGTATTGATAGCTCGGGGATTCGTCGATTCGCAGTAGCAGCGTGATGGGTTTTGAGCATAACATACAATCCTATGTGTGCATGCAACTGTGACACCCAAATTTTATTTTATTTTTTGAAAAAATTTTAAACTTTTAAAACCCATCTTAAATTAAATTAAAACAACTGAAATAGTCATAACATAATCCATCAAACTTAACAATCATATAAAATAAGTGCGGAAGTAATAATAATAATAAAGTCCCAACAAAAATAACTAGTAACGGTGTCCCGGTGCTCCATGTCAAGCCTTAGCCTCTTTAATCTTAACACCTGAAAAGTTATAAGGAAAACCGTAAGCACAAAGCTTGGTGAATTCAAACACAGACATTGTACTAACATTCATATTTACTAACCCTAATCTATTTTCCAATTATAATTATATAATAAGGTCAAAGAACGAATCAATGCCTATAATACAAGAAGGACTTGTAGGTTTGAACCGCACCGGGAAGATCCCGTATCATTTGACCCTAATCACCGCACCTCACGATGAGTATTACGTTGGTGATCTTACCTACCCACCGCACCGGTAAATCCGTATCCTTTGGTGGTGTCCCATATCCATAATTAGTTACATAAAGTGCACATGTACGAATTAAAACAATGGTTATATAGCATGCCTTTATAATAAATTCAAATAATCACACATGAGCTAACTAGCAAACGCACACATCAATACAACGGTGTGAGAGAACTCACCTTGAGTAAGTAGTAAGGATAGCTAACAATCAAATAATGCTACCAAGCTTGAGCAAAATTCAAAACCTCACCTAAGAAGGACTAAAGGTTAGAATGGAGAAGTAATGAAGCTATGAGTTGAGAAAAGAGTAATCACAGCAAGGTCTCTAAAACAGACCTGCTGTTCAAAACGGATTTACTCCAAAATCTAAAACAGAAACATAGCTTTAACTAAATTTTATAGGAAACTATGATTGTTTAGGATTCCATAACTATAAAGAACTCCTTCTAACTCCAAAGGATGAAGTAAATATGAATTTTACCAAAAGGTGTATCACTGCTGTCTCCAACAGGACAGTCAAGTGATGTTGGCCAATTCTACCCAACTTGTGAGTAGAATTTGTCCAAACCAAAATTCATAGAAGTAAAGGACATACAATTTAAAGTCTCAGAGTTGGAATTGAATGAAAATAATTTCCCAAGCTCCGGATATAAAATTTGTTGGTCAAGGATTGACCTGGTAATTAGGAAAAATAAAAATGTGGGCAGTCATGACCGTTAGAAAATGAACTGACCCTAGTATTTCTCTTTTCTGTTAAATCTAGTAGTATAAATAGAGTAGTTCAGTGATCACAATTCATCAGTCGAAATTTCATTTGTAAAGCAACTCAATCATTAGGTTTCTAGTAAGTTTCATTCAATAAGAAAATTATTCGGCTGCCAATTCCAGTTTTACCCCTGTTACCCTTGTTCTTGCTTACTGTTATATTGCTTGATCTCCAACATTTGGTATCAGAGCAAAACAGATCCTGATCAATTGTATGCCCAAGTATCCTCGATTCAACAAGATGACATCCCCATCATCATCCAATCAGCCCAAAGATAATCCTTTTACTCTTCAATGTCCAATGCTAACCTCACTAAATTACAACACCTAGTCAATTAAGATGGAAGCCATCATGGATGCCCATGGGTTATGGGATGCCATTGAGCCACCAACCGGAGTGGTCGTGGATGAGAAGAAGAGCAAGCAGGCTCGAGCTTTCATCTTCCAATCTATACCAGAGGAGATTCTTGCACAGGCTGCCAAGAAGAAGACAGCCAAGGAAGTTTAGGACTCTCTAAAGTCACGGTATGTGGGTGCAGAGAGGGTCCAAAAGGCAAGGCTAAGGGTACTCAAGAGTGAGTTTGAAGCACTTCAAATGAAGGAGTCTGAAACCATAGATGATTATGCAGGAAAGATATCAGCCATGATTTCAAAGTTTGGGAGTGCAGGGGCAATATTGGAAGATGAAGAATTGGTGAGAAAACTGTTCGACACAGTTCCGGAGAGGTTTATAAACCTGGTGGCATCAATTGAACAAAGCTGTGATATGGAATCGATGCCATTTGAAGAAGCAATTGGGCATTTGAAGGCTTATGAGGACATGCTCTGGCTCCGGAAGGCAAGCACACAGGGAGATAATACCCTGCTGCTTGCCAAGGCAGAAGGCTCGTCAATCCACCGGAGTCCAAGCAAGAAAAATTCAACAGGTGGTCGAGGAAGGGGCGGAAATAATAATCGGGGCGGAAGAGGCAGCACACGAGGGCGAGGCTCGTCTCGTGGCAGAGGTGGGCACTGGGGTGGTGACTCACGACAGGAGGCGAACAACACAAACAAAAAGCCACGAGACAAGAGCAACATCAGATGCTATGAATGCCAAGAGCTTGGTCATTATGCATCGGAGTGCAAGGGAAAGAAGCAGCAGGACCAAGAAGTAAACTTGGCTGCTGATGAAGAAGAACCAACCCTATTGCTAGCTGTTTGACGTGAAGAGAATAACGAAGTAGTCCTATTGAATGAAGAAAAAGTCTACCCAAACCAATTCAAAGAAAACAATGAAGAGAACATATGGTATCTAGACAATGGAGCTAGTAACCATATGACTGGATGCAAGGCCTTGTTTGCTGAGCTTGACGAGAAAGTAACGGGGCAGGTTCGATTCGGTGACGGGTCCAGGGTTCCGATCAAAGGAAAAGGTGTTCTCCTATTTGATTGCAAAAATGGTGATCAATTTGTTATCCCAGATGTGTATTAGATTCCTGCCATGCACAGTAATATAATAAGTCTGGGACAAATGACCGAAGAGGGGTATGACGTAGAGATGAAGAAGGAGTTCCTAAGAATGTATGATGAAGCAGGAAGCTTGGTTATGAAGGTGCAGAGATCCAAGAACAGACTTTATAAAATTAAGCTTACACCTGGGAAGCCTGTGTGCTTAGCCATGAGTATAGACGATGACTCATGGTTATGGCACGCACGCATGGGACACACTAACTTCAGAACACTCGAGGAGATGACACGTAAGAAGATGGTATTAGGCATGCCCCAGGTGACTCATCCATCACAGGTGTGTGAAGGATGTATGCTGGCCAAGCAACCAAGACAAGCTTTTCCAAAGGAAGCTATGTGGAGAGCTAAAGAGCCACTACAACTAGTGCACACAGACTTATGCGGACCCATCACCCCAGCAACTAAAGGAGGGAATCAATATTTCCTCTTAATCGTGGATGACTACTCACGGTATATGTGGGTATACCTGATCAAAACAAAAGATGAAGCGCTGAGCATGTTTCAGAAGTTCAAATTGCAAGTTGAGAAAGAAAGCAGCCACAAAGTCAAGATGATAAGAACTGACCGTGAAGGTGAGTTCAATTCGAATTAATTCCAGTTCCTTTGTAAGCAGGCGGGAATCAAGCGACAATTGACAACACCACACACCCCACAGCAAAATGGGGTTGTGGAACGTTGAAATAGGACGATCTTGGAGATGACTAGGGCACTACTCAACGCTATGGGGATACCGGATCAATTTTGGGGAGAGGCCGTGAGACATTCAGTGTATTTGTTGAACATAACAAGCACAAAAGCGCTCAAAGACGTAACCCCATACGAATCACTGAAAGCTTCTAAACCCTCGATCGCACACTTGAAGATCTTCGGTTGCGTGGGATTTGTGAAGAAATTGCGAGGCCTGAGCAAACTAACTGATCGAAGCGAGCCAATGGTGTACCTGGGAACAGAAGAAGGAACAAAAGGGTACCGTATGTTTAACCCCAGCAGTCAACGGATAGTGATAACTCGAGACGTGATCTTTGACGAAGGAAGGCCTTGGGCTTGGAATAATGAAACAACGGGGGAGCCACTTTCAACGCCTTACTGGACCAATGTTATTGTCCATGAAGGAGCCCATTCCCAGCCGGCCCAAGATCCTGATCAGTCAATTAACACTAACGAAGACCTTGTGACGCTATTAAACGATCTCTACGGAAACATTGGACTGGATGACTCACGACTTGAAGACTCGACACAGTCGTATGTACCTGGTACCAACTCGACACCTCCCAGTCGAGTATCGACGATCCAATCAAGAAGCGGGTCTGTAGCTTCATATGACGACACACCAACAAGGGGCTTTCGCTCAATCAACGACTTATATGAAAATACGACAAGACTGGAGGAGGAGCAGATACGGGATCTGTATGAAAGTAATCAAGAATTAATGTTGGTTGATGATGAACCCACAACCTACAAAGAAGCATCAAGTGAAGAAGGGTGGAAACGAGCCATGGAAACGGAAGTGAAGTCAATTGAGAAAAACAATACCTGGACTTTAACCAGGCTACCCCCAAATCGCAAGGCGATAGGGGTAAAGTGGGTATTTAAGGCAAAAAAGAATGCAGCCGGGGAAGTAATCAAGCACAAGGCTCGTTTGGTCGCCAAGGGTTACGTTCAACAAAGGGGTGTCGACTTTTACGACACATTTACACCGGTGGCCAGGCTGGAGACGATAAGACTGATCCTCTCGGTAGCGACGAAGGAAAATTGGCTTGTACATCACCTGGATGTCAAGTCAGCATTCCTACACGGTGATCTTAAGGAGGAAGTCTACGTAAGTCAACCCATTGGATTCACAGTCAAAGGCAAGGAAGACTGGGTATATCGCCTTCACAAGGCCCTATATGGGTTGCGACAGGCACCAAGGGCATGGAATACAAAACTTGACCAGTCACTCAAGTCACTCGGATTCACCAGATGCGTTCAAGAACAGGCTGTCTACAAGGTACACAAACCTAACTTGACTTTCATAGTTGGAGTATATGTAGATGATCTCATAGTCACTGGGTCAAGTGAGAAGGGAATCCAAGCATTCAAAGATAGAATGAAATGTTTGTTTGATATGAGTGATCTGGGATTGTTATCATATTACCTGGGAATTGAAGTAGTACAGGGTAAGGATGGTACAATGCTCATACAGAAGGGGTACGCTGAAAGGATCTTAAAGACTTCAGGTATGGAAGGCTGCAATAGTTCCCAGTACCCAATGGAGCCAAAACTCCAGTTAACCAAAGATGAAGATGGTGAACCAGTAAATGCAACAATGTACAGAAGGCTTGTTGGGAGTTTGAGATACGTGGTCCACACAAGACAAGACCTCAATTACAGTGTTGGAGTGGTGAGCAAGTTTATGCAAATTCCCAAACAAAGTCACTATGCTGCTATAAAACATATCTTGAGATATGTGAAGGGAACAACCCAGTATGGGCTAAAGTATCACAGGGGAGGCGATGGAAGACTTGTGGGATACAGTAACAGTAGTTACAACAGTGATTGTGAAGATAGAAGGGGAACCACTGGAGTAGCTTTCTACTACTCAGGAAATCTCATAACATGGGCATCGCAGAAACAGAAAACAGTGGCACTTAGCTCATGTGAAGCCGAGTATATGGCTGCAACTGCAGCAGCATGTCAAGGACTGTGGTTAAGAAATTTGTTCGGTGAGCTGATGGGAAAGAAAGCACAGAAGGTGAAGCTGCTAATCGACAACCAATCCACCATTGCACTCATAAGAAATCCGGTGTCTCACGGTAGAAGCAAGCACATAGACACAAAGTTCCACTTTATTCGTATGTGTGTTGAAAGGGAACAGATTCAAGTGGAACATGTGAGTGGAGATCAACAGAAGGCTGATGTTCTAACAAAGGCAATGCCAAGGATAAAGTTTGCTGAGATGAGAGCACTAATTGGCATAGAAGATCTGAAGAAGAAAGGTCAACCTTGAGGGGGAGAAATGTTGGTCAAGGATTGACTTGGTAATTAGGAAAAATAAAAATGTGGGCAGTCATGACCGTTAGAAAATGAACTGACCCTAGTATTTCTCTTTTCTGTTAAATCTAGTAATATAAATACAGTAGTTCAGTGATCACAATTCATCAGTCGAAATTTCATTTGTAAAGCAACTCAATCATTAGGTTGCTAGTAAGTTTCATTCAATAAGAAAATTATTCGGCTGCCAATTCCAGTTTTACCCCTGTTACCCTTGTTCTTGCTTACTGTTATATTGCTTGATCTCCAACAAAATTCACATTGTGGACAATCACAGCACTAGTAAAAGCTGGTGACTGCCCACTGATCTAGAGTGTGGATCCATTCTAACCAATTTATAATTGGAAATAACACCCCATCTGCTCCAGATCTTAAATTCATAATGTAAGGAACATATAGAAACTTGGAATCACTCTGGATCTTTTTCCAAGCCTTAGAAATGATGAAAACAAAATGACATATCAGAACAGACCCGGATCAGACCTAAAAGCAAAGATGCCATTCTTGCCCATAGATAAAGTCCTTATCAGTGAGGTTGGCCTCCGTAAGAAAGTTAGCCAACTCAATTTGTGAACTTTGGGCACTGGTTTGCGGTCCGTTTGAGTTCTAGAGCTCAAGATATGATGTTTACAAAATGACTACAGATCTGATGGTAAACAGAATTGTAGCCACCCGTGATTCCTTTTTGGCTTATCCATCCTTCTCCCTTTGAAACACATTTTAAGATGTGTTCATCATCCGAATTCAGTCCCCATGATCATGGTGGTACTAAAAAGGGTTAGGGATCATTAGGATTTCATTTAGCCACAAGAATGTAATAATAATCAACATGAAAATAAACATGAAGCACATAAAATCACCATTCTCCCTTTTAGTGTTTCCATGATCTTTTGCAACATGTAATCACCTAGATCCATCATCCACCATATATGGGGTGAAGATAGGATCTTGAGATGATGTATAACATACAATTCTTTTCGAATAACAAAAGAGATACAAACCAAATAAGAAGGAGTAGAAGTGAAGATGAAATCATAAAACTAGAACAAGGTTATGAATCAAGTTGTAAGAAATGATAAGGAGGTTCATACCAATACGAGTCAAGGCTGGAAATGAACAAGAATTAAGCTCCAAACAACAGCCCCTTGGCTGCTCTTGATCCCAAAGAGAGAGAGAAGGACGGCGTGAGGGAGAGAGAGAGAGGGTAGGGTTTAGAGTGTTTTTTTTGTGTGTGTTCCAAATGACTCAATTAACACATTAAGTACTATTAACTAGATGGATTTTACAATTAGGCCCATAGCCCATGGACTTCAATAAAAGGATTTTACAAGATGATCAAAAGAGTCCAATAACATAAGAAAATTAGACCTTGGTTAAATAAATTAACCCAATGTTACAAGAATAATTAAATTAAAATAACTAAACGTACCGAGAAAAATCGGGGCGTTACAGCAACCCTAATTGAAGATCTATATTTTCTCTAATTGAACATACAATAATGAACAACAACATGGAAACCCTAGATCCCTAGTGTATAATCGAAATTCACATAAATGATTAAATATTATGGATAAATCATTTATTTTGATTTCTAATTAATTTATTAACCAAGTAATAAATTAATAAATCATTCTTCTATCTCTGAAAGTTATCCTATTCAATTGTCAGGTTTGAAGGCGACCCAAAAAGACTATGCTACAATCAGTTCAAGTTTATACTAACTATATTTATGGGCTTAGACACCTAATCCAACAGTCTCCCACTTGGATAGATATAATAACTATAACTGCCCGTATAACTACTAAATTGATCAGCAAATTGTAGCTACCAAAAGCCGTTGTTGAACTCTGACCCGGTCAGTGACATGTCCTTAAATAAGTGATCAAATATTTCTCCGTTCTACAAGATATAGTATGGACATGGGACATGGATTATAATCAATCTCTCTGTCCAAGATTCGCTTCTCGATTTTCTGATTTATGACGACTCATATCATACTACCAATTGAACACATCAATTCAGTCTAGGTTTGGTCAAGAGCTTTAGATGCCATCATCAAATCATCGAGGGGCCCACAGATATTGCTTTTCCTGTTAGGGCAAAAGGAACGAATAAACTTAGAATTATATTCTTGTACTATTTACTCATCAAATCATGCACAAAAATACGTTTTATAACATCAAGTTACTGATGCGTTTACGTATTATCAATGCACAACCAACTCGTGAACAACAAATCATATATCTCTGTTTCAAGAATATAAGATATTATTGTCTCAAAATTACTCGTGATAAAATCCATGAAGTAATTCTTTGAGCGTGAGTTTTTCCAATACTTAAAATCACCATTTTCAAGTACTCATGAATACTGCAGCAAACCATTGCTATGCCTAACCCTTTAGACAATCTACAGTCTGATTCATGACAGACTAAATTCGCTACTTAGTTCCAAAAGTATGATCGACTGTGAATGTTTGAATAATCCAATTATTCGAGAAGTAAAACATGCGAATTGAAACACGATAATAACCTAATTAACTATGGTCTCAAAACCATTGAATATAAATAAAACACTTATTATTTAATCACCATATTAATTACACTTTATTAATTGTATAATTTTTCGATTAATCAACTAAACACTTGAATTAAACATCAGTCATGCCAGCATACTATGTCTTTCTATGGTCATTACTTTATGAACATATCAATTGGATATAATTCCAACGATGCTTATTTCACAATTCCTAATCCTTATTATAAGTGTAAGAATTCCAAATTCTTGTCACCACTAAATGTGTTAGAGTCTAACCTTGCATGCAATATCCTTTTGTGATGATGTGGCGTCAAAGTCACCGAGACTTAGCCAACGATGTCACAAAATGCTCTATTGAAACTTTGTTACTAAAACAATTTCATGGTGATGAAGTATCAAATTCAAGGCAACTCCTTGAACACCTTCCTTGCGTTTAAGGTTTCTAACTCACATGTAGATTTCAATAACCAACTCTCACTATGGAAATATTTCCATATTACCATACGACCATCAATTCCGAACAAGAGTCACCACCATTCAGAATTATGTCAATGTGGTCCGTCCAAATTAATATTATACTTCCAACTGTCCACAAGCAACCAATCTGCATTAAACTTCAGAGTGTTTTTGACAGTTGTTTAACAACTTCAGTCACACCTTGTTCTATGCCTTTTTCCCTCTCAATGCCCTAGGCATTTGGAAAAATCAGAACAAGTAAATATTATAGCATATGTAATCGATCCTATATACGAAACATATGGGATCTGATACATAATGTCTTACATAAAGACCTGATGGTCTCTTGCTATAATATTTCCATATATCGAATTTCCTATGTTCAATCATTTCAACACGATATTCATATATGTCCAAGACTAAGTTCCATTAAGTCTTTCAATCTAAAACCTTTAGATTTGAAATGAAGTATGAGCGCCCTCTCCCTTAAAACTTTCTATAGCGAAACAATTCCCAAACTTTGCAACTTGCAAATTTGTAAACATTGTCTCCTATAATTAGTATTGCCAACTTGCAACACTTAACATAACAATTATGCTCCCAGCATCATAACAATTATGCTCCCACTAGCTATGACATGTATCCAGAAATCAAATGGACTTCTAGAAATCAATACTATTGACTTTCTTACTAAACTTCAGATTTCTGATATGTAATTCTTCGATAAGTCTTCAACTAGACTTCTCAAGCTCATACACCTTCATGAGATAGCATATGTGTGTGTTTAAACCATTTCAGAACTTATAGCAATAAGTCCTGAATGTTCAAACTATTTCTTGCCATTTCTCATAATTCGAACTATGAAAAGGGATGTCGTAATCATATTGCGAATTTGAGAATGCAATTATCACAACCACTAATCATAATGATATTTATCAAATCTTTAAAATCTACTAGCTAAAGTGTTTCCTCATAATCATTTTCATGAATTAGAGCGAAACCTTTTGCCACCTAGATTTTATGGTGTATGCGTTCCTATCCATGTGAATTTATCAATTACAACCTACAATCATAAGATAAGGTAGAGGACAAAACCAAAATCATTTTTAGGTTTTTCCTTTCATGGACTGAACTTTCTTGTTCTTAATGTCATGCCCTCTAGTAGCACGAGGGCCTACCAGTGTTTCCGTGTTGTTAAGCACCTCATCCATATTGACCAATGTACTATCACTGACCAACGTGCTCTGCCTTTTGCAGTCGAATGAGAACCATAGAATTCATAAGCATTGCCAACACAACAGGAAGGTGTACAGAAACAAGAATGTGTCAACTGCACACGATAGGTTATCAACCATAGGTCGTGTGCTAGTGATAACTAAAAGGTTTATTCTCGATTGATTCCTGAAACTTTTCAAGATCAATAAGGTTCCCACTGACTTCTTGACATATAAGTTTTATCACTTCAAGGAACCTTCTTTGACGAGTAAAATAAATATTCAAAAGTTAGTATGGATTCTTGACAAGAGAACACTTCATATAATTGGTCTTATTTTATCCTTTGTTTTAATCAAAACATCACAACTACCAATCTCAAATGTGCCAGAGTAAAAAAACATTATTACTCCACATTTCATGAGGTGTTATAACCTATTTAGTTTGAAATAAGCTTCAAGATACGATTTGAAGTAACTAGAGTATAACTCTACAACTTGATTGGAAACGAAGTATGACTCATCTCTCGATTGAACCATTTCAACAATATTTGATTCCTCTTCTTAGTCAAACAATTGTACTAAGATGTTCTTCGAGGATCAATTTGGGAGATGGTTCTATAATCATTAAGATGATCATAAAACATGATACTAAAGTACTCTCCTTTCTTTCAGATTGGAGAAACCTTTATCTCTCTACCTAATAGATTTTCTTATTCATTCTATTACACTTTCAAAACTTTTCAAAGTGTTAGAATTCTGCTTAATCTTATAAACACAACCATGTTCACTGAAACATCGGTAAACCATGACGAATAGAGTTATCGTTCTTTGTGGTTGATCTAAATAGTCCACATCCATGTGTACTTGTTGTTGGGTTTTGAGCATTCTAACACTTGATGTGGTTGATCTAAATAGTCCACATCCATGGGTTTTGAGCATTCACACACAACTAGTGCCAAATCAAGTGTCAAATACTCATTTATATAGTATGGAGGATTAGGGTTACATCCATGTAAACCCTAATACCCATGACTCTTCCTTTCCAAGGATCCATGGGTTAAAAGCTCCATGGACCATCCATGGACTCCCATACAAGCCAAGCCCATACTCAATAAGCATTAGCCCACACTAAATAAATACAAGAGCCTATATTTAATTAGTCACCTTTTGATCACTAAATTAATTCTTAATTAATTAAGATCAATACTAATTAAATAATATGATTTCATATTAATATATTATACCTTATAATATATTAATAAATCATAAACATACTATTCTCAAAAGATTATCCATACAAATTGTTCGGGTGAAGTGCAACCCAAATTGACCATGTCGGGTCGGGTCAAGTGCATCTCAAATATTGTTATGGACTTAGACACCTTATCCACCAGTCTCCCACTTGGATAAGTCTAATAACTATATTTGCATATATGACTTCAGGAACCAACCGGCAATCGTAGCTCTCAAAACTCTGTTGAACTATGAAGCGCCATTTTAGATAAGTGATCATATAATCCTATGTTCTCAAGATATCAGCCAGACAAATACATGGAACAATGTCGTACTTATTATCCAACAGTTTGTTTCCCGATTTCCGATTTGTTTGACATAGAACAAAATTGAACACATCAATTAGGTTCTGACCGGGCCCGGTACATAGGTCAAAACAAAATCATCGATGGCCCGGATATCGCTTCTAATCCTCCAAGGACTAAAAGGAACAGATAAACTTCGACTCACATGCTTGTTCTACTACTTGTTGAATTGTACACAAAGGCACGTTTTATAACATCAAGTTACTGATGCGTTTTCGTGCAATCAATGTACAACCAACTCATAGGTAACAACTCATATCTCTAGGTTTGAAGACTTATATGATATTACCGTCTCACGATCACTCGAGATAAATTCCATGAAGTGATACAAGTGAGCGTGGGTTAAATCCAATACTCAGAACTTATGAGCACTCATGAATGTTGTAGCAACCATTGCTATGTATAAACACCTTTAGTCATCTACAAGCCCAATTCATGACAGTCTTGATTCATACCTACTTCCAACATATGACTGACTGTGGAGAGTTTAAATAACTTAGTCATTCGGAAAGAATAACCTAGTTATTATGGAAGTCAAAACATGCAAAGTGAAACACAAGAATAATTGAATTCAATATGGTCTCAGCACTTATGAGTATAAATAAAACACCTTTTATTCATCACCATATTGATTACACATTATTCTGTTTCGATTTATCAACTTAACACTTGAATTAAAACAATAGTTGTCCCATGCTCCAAGCATGTACACTATGTTTTCTAAACAATAGGCATGCCATACTCCAAGTATGCAAACTATGTTTGTCTATGATCCTTACTTTGTGAAGTAGATCAATTGAACATGATTCCAATGATGCTCATTTCACAATCCCAAATCCTTACTGTAATTGTAAGAATATCAAATTCCTGTCATTTACTGTAAGCTGTTAGATTTTAAACTCATATGCATCGATCCTCTTGCAATGACTATGTACAAAAGTCACAAAGACCCGGCAACAGACATTACAAAGTATTCCAGTGGAGATCAATTCCATAGAAACGAAGTCTCACATTCAAAGTACATTCCATTGAATATCCTTCTTGCATAAAAGTTTCTAACTTTCTCATAGATTCTTAAAATCCAACTCCCAATATGGAAAACATTTCCATATTCCCATTTTGACTATCAGTTCTGAATAAGAGTTACCTCTTTTCAGAATATGTCAATATGGTTCCTCTCCAAAATTTAACACCATACTTCCAACTGTCCATGAGAAACCAATCTTAGGTAAACCTCAGATTATCCTCGACAATTGCTTAATCATTTCAGTCATATCCGGTTCTATTCCTTTTTCCTCTTAATGCTCTAGGCATTTTTGAAAAATTTAGAACGGATAAATATTATAGCACATGTGATCGATCCTATACCCGAAGCATATGGGACACGATTCATGATGTCTCACATAAAGACATGATGCTAAATCAGTCTTTTGCTACAATATTTTTTTATTTGCCATGTTTTCAACAATCGACTATGAAGAGGGATGTCGTAATCATAATCGAAATTTGAGAATGCAATATATATAGAATTCCCTTATGTTGAACCATTCCAACATAAAATTCATATATATATTCTTGACTAAAGATGATTAAAATCTCAATCCAAACTTTTAGGATTTGAAATGAAGTATAATCTCCTCTCCCTTAATTATAGCAAAACAACCTTTCCCAAGCGAAACTTTTGTTTTCTATAATTAACAATACTTATCATAATTGATTATGCTCCCACTAGCATAATGACTATTTAGCATAACAATTATGCTCCCACTAGCTTTGACATATAATCATAAATCGACTTCTAGAAATCAATACTTTATTGACTTTCATCACCAAAGTTCAGACTTCTGATACGAGATGCTTCGACAAAACTTTATCTAAGCTTCTCAGACTCATACATCTTTCCTTAGATAGCTCACATGTGTGTCTAAACAATTATGAAGAGGGATGTCGTAATCATAATGTTTAGACCTGTTTGCCATTTCTCACAAGTCCATGTTAGTGTTCCGGTTAACCACACACGCTCCACTAACGACTTTGAGAATGCAAATATCACAATTGCTATCTACTTAAAATCTACTTAGTGAAAGCGTTCCCTCACCATCATTTTCATGAATCGGAAAGAAACCTTATGACACTTAGATTTTATGGTGTATGTGTTCCTATCCATGTGAATTTGTCAAAACCATAATCACAAGACAAGGTTAGTGACAAACTCAAACTCATATGAATTGAACTTGATCAATCTTCATTTCTTGCCTCTTGGTAGCACAAGGGCCCACCATTGCTTCCAAGTTGTTATGCACACAATTGAGAACTCACATAACTCACATACACAGTCAACTTTATCGGAATAGGTACAGAAACAAGAATTATGTCAACACGATAGGTTACAAACCTCAAGTCGTGTGCTAGCGATAAACAATAGGTTTTATCCTTGATTAGTTCTTGAAACTTTCAAGACATTTAAGACTCCCACTGTCCTCTTGACATATAAGTTTCTCTTTGTCAAGAACCATTCCTTGACAAACAAACAAATATTCAAGAGTTAGTGCGGATTCTTATCAAGATAAACACTTCACACAATTGGTCTCAGTTGGTCTTTGTTTTATCCAAGACAGCACAACCTACCATTTTCAAATGTTCAAGAGTAGAAAACATTTTACTCTACATTTGATAAGTGTTTTAAACCCTTCTTTATGTCACTCAAGGTTACCATCTTGGAGTATAACTCCAAGAATTGTTTTGGAATGGAGTATGATTCATCTTCTTGATTTTAACCATTCCAACAATTCATGAATCCTCTTCTTAGCCATACAAATGCACTAAGATGTCCTTAGAGAATCAAATTGTGATATGGTTCCATAATCATTAAGATGATCATAAACATGATACTAAAGTACTCTCCCATCTTTTCAGATTTGAGAAACTTTTATCTTTCTGCCTAATTTCATTCTTCCCATCCGCCCTGCCATACATTGAAACTTTTCCAATGTTTTAGAATTGTACTTACACTTGTAGGTACAACCATATTTACTAAACTTTAGTAAATCACGACGAATAGTCTTATCGATATTTGTGGTGAACTTTGACCTGCACACACCCAGTGTACCCGATCCTTTAGTCTTTCACCTGACTCACATATACATGTGCTCAGGGAATTAGTCTTAACTTTCCAAAAATGAAAATTCTCATTCATCATGCAATACAACCTGCATGATTCCAAGTTTCGGTCCAATTGAAACTTGGGTGATGAGAATCTTTCCTTATTTGTAAATTTAGACACTACCACAGATGAAAGAATCAAATTCATTATTGCTAGAAACATACAAACATTAACTTTCCATAAATGCCATTGCAAGGAGATATAAAATAAAGTAAAACAAAAATTTTATTTATTTATAAAATGCTGAAAAAACTTTTTCCTTACAATGCAACTTTAAATGGAAACTATGCTATTACATATTTTCTAGCAATCTATCATAACTCCTAAGTAGTAGCTCAAGAATCCGATCTTTGAACCATGCGATTGAAATCCATCTTCGCGATCAGATCCAGCATACTCTTCTTTTAAGCTTCCTTCCCTTTGCTTGATCCTGCAAAACATTAAAATGCAACCCAGTCACATCATGTATTAAGAATCAACAATTAGGAACTTAACAGAGTTAGATAGTGGACTTACCTGAAGCAGAACCATACATTTTGACTAAAGATCTCAGGTAGTCAGGGCAGCTTCGATTCCAATGTCCCTTTCCTTGGCAATAGAAACACACAGGCTCATCTGAGCCAGCACATAGAGCAATTTCAGAAATGGCCTTTCTCTTATGATCATCACTTTTGACCATGGCCAATTCCTTCCCTTTACGAGAAGGAATCATTTCTGGGATGTCCATGTTAGCTTGGGAGGCAGACCTTCCAATCAAAGTTGCTTGACCATTGCGCCAAATCATTGTTGATTCAGCAGCAATTAGCAAATAGGTAAGATCTATTAGGGTCATGTCGAGATCTGTCACATAGTAGTCTTTAACAAACTCACTATATGACTCAGGAAGTGACTGAAGAACCCAGTCAATAGCCAACTTTCTTGGGAACCCGACACCCATCATCCTTAGCCTGTTAATGTGTGCCTTCATCTCTAAGACATGTGCACACACTGGCTTTCCATCCTTGTGTTTACTATCCAATAGGACTTGAGTGAGTTTGAACTTTTCAAGTCTTCGAGCTTGTGAGTCGGGGAGAATAATTGGAGGAGGTGGAGGAAGTGAAGCATGATGTTGTGGGACATCATCTTCAAGAGGAAAGCTTGTTCTAAGAGATTTGGGAAGATCATACTTGTCTGAACCAGACATCTACAATGCGAGAGATTCAACTTAGTTGATTTAAAATCCTTAATATAACACCCAATATGAAATATTAAGGCTAGGATCCAACACAATATTTTATAACTTGGAAGAGGGATGTCGTAATCCAAGCTATATAATATTTGAAGGTAGGTGAATGACGATTCACCAATTTCCACCATGAAAAACGAAATAAAATTAGGCTTTAATTGATTTGAAACTCCTAGATCTTTTTATATTCACTGAAATTTTCAATGGCATGTTTCAATCTCGATTGTGCCCTTTAGATTTTGTGACTGGGATGCCGAGGATCACAAAACAAGGTGTGAATAACCATGACAATTCACTTGGTACCCTTAATATTATCACCTAATCAATGTTCCGGTTAACCACATGCGCTCCACCGATCTATGATAAACATTAAGTCACCCTTTGCCATCCTTACTAGTCCAAGTTAGTGTGTCGGTTAACCACACACGCTCCACCAACGACTTGGTATGGTACAAAGTGTAAATTTCATGGGTTAGCATCAAATTCACATTTTCCTTAAGTAACTAAGATTGAGATTTATAAAAGGTTTAGTTACTTTATATTCATCATTATACTTTTAATGAGAATTATAGTCCTTGTCCTACCCGTTCGGCTAACGACCCTCCACCAGTCAAGGAAGCGGTGGGTGAGAGTGGACACCCATTAAGCTGCCATTTTATAGGCAACAACCTTATACCCCCTTATAGAACGGCTTCGTGAATGAGGCCTACCAACGGTAAGACTGACTTGCTCTTATACATATATATATATATATATATATATATATATATATATATATATATATATATATATATATATATATATATATATATATATATATTATTAACTTATAATACTATAAAGTATAAGCGTTGAATTTTAACTTTTAAAACTCTAAGGGTTGGAACTAAAGTGTGTGTGAGACTTTACAAATTCTAAAACTTGAGGGCGAGTTTCAAACAATTCAAACACTTTTGGATTTTCATAACTTATGAGTTCAATTAAGGTTAAAAAAAAACTTTTAATGAAGAGACTCTTGGACATCCATAACTTGAGGACAAGTTATGGAGTCCATAAAACTATTGATGATGAAAAAGACTCTTCAACTTGTGTAACCTATGGTTTTTAATAGGCATTAAAAGAAAAACTTTTGGTAATCTATAACTTGAGGACAAATTATGGATTCCATTAAAACACATCAAGATCAAGAATTAACTAACAAACAATTTGCAAATAATTCCTATGATCTAACAAAACTCATAAGTTCATGAACATCTATATCAACAATTTCAAGAATCATATGATCACATACAAAACTTGAAATTTTGATAATAGCCTTTGAAATTGGATTAGCATAATCATTACCATATCAAAAACAGGCTTTATCAGTCTAAAACAGTTTAGTGTAATGATTCTAGTCCAATTCCAGCTTAAAAACTCGAAAAACTGCACTCTGGGCCTCCTACTCGTCGAGTGCATGAACCAACTCGACGAGTAGGATGAAGATATGCTTGGACTCGTCGAGTCCCCCTATGGACTTGGCGAGTCCACTGTCCAGACAGCAAGATTTTTCGATTTTTCAACAGTTTGCATCAAGTATTCAAGAAAACAAGCCTAGGCTCTGATACCATTGTTGGGTTTTGAGCATTCTAACACTCCTGTGGTGTACATGCAACCCTATAAACCTTGGATCTGTGTTTTCTCTAAAATACATGCAAATAAGAATTTCCAAGGTTTACATCCTAACTAGCATGACATGGGGAACTTGAATCATAAAATTACTAGTAGAATGGCATACCTTTTAGCGGTGGTTGATTGCTTGGAGTTTGAGAGCCTAGCACCAATAGTGTGGATGCCTCAAATGGAAATCACAAATCACCACAAACTTTGGAAAACTCTTGAGAGAATAATGCAAACTCTTGAAATCGGCCACTACTCTTGTTCACACACAACTAGTGCCAGATCAAGTGCCAAAGACTCCTTTATATAGTGTGGAGGATTAGGGTTACATCTATGTAAACCCTAATACCCATGACTCTTCCTTTCCAATGATCCATAGGTTAAAAGCTCCATGGACCATCCATGGACTCCCATCCAAGCCTAGCCCATACTCAATAAGCATTAGCCCACACTAAATAAATACAAGAGCCCATAATTAATTAGTCACCTTTTGATCACTAAATTAATTCTTAATTAATTTAAGATCAATACTAATTAAATAATATGATTTCATATTAATATATTATACCTTATAATATATTAATAAATCATAAACATACTATTCTCAAAAGATTATCCATACAAATTGTTCGGGTGAAGTGCAACCCAAATGGACCATGTCGGGTCGGGTCAAGTGCATCTCAAATATTGTTATGGACTTAGACACCTTATCCAACACTTGTCACACCCCCCAAACCGGAACGACAGAAACGTTCGGGGGCGGAGGACGTCATGTACAGTAACATAACAATTGAATAATAGTAATCAAAGCAACAACAACCATTGTATTGGTAATATAGTGTTTACATTTGTATTCAAATCATTTTTTGTTTGACAACAAAACTATAGAAAAATTAAGACTTGACGCTGCTACACCCCATCTTCAAAAACCTAAGTGAGTACATGTTTACTCATACCCTAAGAATACAAGTGGATTTGAAAAAGTGTCAACATTGAAGTTGGTGAGTTCATAAGCATTTTGTATGAAAAGATATGTTCTTTGTTCCTTGAAAACGTTAGGGTGTCCTTCCAGAAAATCCAATATTTTCTTTTGTAAATGAAATGTAGTCTTAGACCTTAAGACCAAAATGTATGAGTTTCTTATGCTTTAAAATTTGTAATACGAAGTATGAAATCATGTAAATAGTATGACCCATACTAGTTCCTTCTATGATCACTTAGTGTATACAAGTTATATATAATCAAGATCGAACGGACAGTCAAATGTGTGGTTCTGCTCTAAGCCCACAACCAAACAAGGAAGAGGAAGTAAAGCGTAAATCACACATTTTACTGCCTATCGAATCTTCATTGTCTATAACCCTAACGTATTCACTAGGTAGTTATAGAGATAACAATAATGGTCCTTTCAGAAATGTAAGCTGTAGTGTACTAGAAAAGTAGTGTATTTTAGTTGTATTTATATATATAATCGTGGATAAATGTTTTTCCAGAAATGTAAGTTTATGTGCTAGAAAATAGTGTATTGTACTTGTATGAAGTGGTATGACCCATACCGGTTCCTCCTATGATCACCTAATGTATACAAGTTATATATAATCAAAATTCGAACGGACAATCAAATGTGTGGTTCTGCTCTAAGCCCACAACCAAAGAAGGAACAGGAAGGAAAGCGGAAATCACACATTCTACTGCCAATCAGATATTATTTATATATAACCCTAATGTATAAACTAAGGAATCATAGGATTAGCAATAAGGGTCCTTTATGTCTTACTAGCTTCTAAATGAACATTGAACCTTTTGTATGTATGTTCCTGGATCCACCAGCTGTACTGTAAAATATTGTTTTGTAGTTTTATTATTAAATAAAACCATTTGAAGTTATGCATGTATTCGTACACTAATCGTATTGTTAATACCAAATTGTGAGTTATTATAACCATGTTTGATGACCTAAGATGGCCTGATACAACGTTCTTCAGGCATCGGAATCGTTATGACATTTGTCACCCCAGAACTTCCGTTCCAACTGTAGCTAACAGTCAGGGGGAGGGATGGTCAGTTCCGTATAGATCTATACACAAATTCACGCTCACCCTCCAGGAGACTCTGGTTATAAAATCAGAACTTTTGTTGATACTTAGATAAGTACTTGAAGGCGTGTCTGACAAAGCTATATTGACTGTTACGTGTAGAATAATGAAAAGGCATTTTGAAATGATAATCGTGTGTATTACCCTTTTCATAGTGATATCATAATGTATGTCTCCTAAACTATACCAATTATAGTTTATATGTTTGTTTTTTGTATTGTTCCCGACTTAGTAAAATAGTATGTATAAGTTCCATAAACTATACCTATTATAGCTTATATGTGTGTTCTGTATGTAATTAAAGACCTTTGCAATTTAACATTTTTGTATAGACGTTAATAAAGTTTTTGAGAAAATACCCTTATTGCTCAACATGTTACAAGATGTAGATAAATCTATAAACCATTTTTCTAGTTTAACTCATGTTTTTAGAAAAATTATAGAAAAATCATCGTAAGTCAAAATCTGAATCCGTAAATTCTGAAAGTTTAAAAAATGAGTCTACTTTGTCCATAATTTTATTATGGCCTTTAGTAGTCTCTAACCAGTGTGAAAATGTCCATTTTCACTGACTGGTCCGAAATATATTCTGAAATGATAGGCAGTTTTGTAAAAATCGTCATAAATTGTAGAAAAATCATATGAACGTGTTCGAGTAGTCCTTAGAAATTTATAAACCTAAAATATTTTTAAATTGTGCAGTTTTGAAAAAAAATAAGTTTAAGATAGTCAAAACAGTCCATGAACAGGACTCAACTTTTCTGGGAAAAGCTGATTTTTAAGTTTAGATTATATTTTAGTGATGTGGCTTGTATTCCCCCCCCCCCTGAAAACTTGGAAAAACTTGAAAATGTAGGGGTATGAACACGCCTTATGTGATTCCTTGAATAGTGGAAGGTTGAGGATGATGAGTTTTCAAGTTACGAACACTTGAACAGTACTTGAGGGTTTGACGATTCTATGAACAAATATTTATATATTTTGTGTAAATGATTTGGGACTTGCAGAGCATATGTAGAATGTTTAGAAGTTGGAGGAACACTTACCAAAATATGAGGAAATATCTCAAGAAGAATTCTTGAAAGGTTGTTTGCTAGAGAGAGTGTGAAGTGTTCTTGGAGAGTTTAGTGGAAAATGTGAAAAAGTTGGTGAATGTGAAGAATCAATCTTCTCCTGGAAGTGGGTTTAAATGGATATTGGAATAGGATATAATAATGCAAGTGGATTGGTTGAAATGTGTGAAGGGATAATGATTTGACCAATGGCAATTGGGGAAGTGATATAAAGGTGGCAAGTGGGGATCCACTTGACCCACTTGTGTTATATAATATCTATTTATCTTTTGATATTTCTTAATGTAAAAGTATGATTTATATTTAATAATTTTTCAAGATGTGGGTAAAATATGAGTTTAGGGGGTCTAAGATGTGAAAATATGAGTTGGGTGAAAATCCCACGTCAAAAACTCCAAAAACTGACGAAAAATGCGAAACTGATCAAAAATCCGGAAATGAGGGGCGAGGGTGCGAAGGTCGGACGTGAACGTAAGAGGTTCACAGCGAAGGCTGCTGATTCAGATGTGAATGTTCTCAGTGCGAGAGTAAGGTTCGGTGCGAGAGAGTCCGACGCGAACGTTGTCGAGGATGCGAACATGCTCGGATAGGATGCGAAACTTCCCAGTTAGAAGCGAAAGTCTCTGGATAGAAGCGAAAGTCTCTGGATAGATGCGAAAGTGGCCGGATAGAAATGAAGCTCTCCGGTTTCAGTCCGATAGTGAGGTTTCGTAGGTGGTAAGGGCTCCGAATGCCTGCGAAGGTTTGCAAGTGAACAATAACTAGCGAACCTTCCTTGGCCTTTTTGGTTTTCTTCTTCAATTTTGAGTTGTTTTCGACCAAGGGAAGGTTTGGATGTTCATGGGAAAGTTGAAAATGTGATTTTCATTACCAAGAGAGATTTAAGAGAGAGTGGGAGAGATTTCGGAGAGATTTCGGAGAGAGAGAGATAGAGATAGAGAAAGAGAGAGAGAGAGAGAGAGAGAGAGAGAGAGGGAGGGAGAGAGAGAGAGAGATTGTGTTTGTAGCTTGTGTTATGGTTTTGCCCCGTAGTGTTAAGATTATGAACTCCACTACACCGTGTTATGAGTGTTACCTACCCCCATGGGTACATAGTTGCATTTATCGAGTTGTTCCGTCTCTAACCCTATTTAGGGTTTAGATTTCTGAACACATGAAACTTCCGAGTGATACTTTGTATTACAAAAGTAAGTTGTGCATTAGAAAACATAGAGTAAACCCTAACGTACTAATACTAGTTGAGTTGACTGAGCTGACTCGTTGACTTTGTTTGACCCTAAGTTAACGGTTGTCACATCATCTCCCCTATAGAAGGAATTTTGTCCCGAAATTAGCATTTTGAGTGGGACATCAAGGGTTGGGGAAAAGATGTGGGTACTTTTGTTGCATTTGGTCTTCTCGTTCCCTAAGCTATTTCGGGTCCTCGCTTAGCATTCCAGCGGACCTTTACTTTTGGTATATGGCTTTGTTTCGGTTACTCTTACTGTTTGCTTAGGGATGGCAAGCTGTACTCAAGACATGTTGGGCTTTAAAAGACTTTTGTACTGATTGTCAGGGGCGCGAGGCAAATCGATTATCCCTTATTCGTGACAATTGATAGCGGTATACCGTGCAGTCTCATCGCCTCTTTGTGATATGTTCCTGTTAGCTTTTCTATTTCACCTGTTGCTTTGATCGGTAGGGAGTGTGTGAATTTGGTTTATTTGTCTATGTTCACCTAAATGGTGGCACGTCGACTAGTAGACCTGGGCAGCTTTGTTCTGAAGTTTGTGGTAGGACTCACACCTGGTTTTTCTATCATCGATTTGTGTATACCAGCCGTATATAATTAATATTTAAAAGACAGTCGAATAGGTGATTCTGCCCTAAGCCCACAACCTAACTAGGAACATGAAGTAAGGCGGAATAACACATTATAAGTCTATAGAATCTTAATTATATACAACCCGTACGCATACACCTAGTAGTGATAGGTGAACCGTATGGGTCCTTAGTCTCTATTCCTGAAATTGACTTGCTATACGAGTGGTATTCTCGAGATGTCTGTTGGGAACACTTTGGGGAGGTTATGGACTTCCGGAACATCCTTGATGTTTTTCGCTTCTTGCTTCTCATCTACTGCATGAGTTATGAAGGCATGGTACCCCTCGTGTGGGTCCTTCTGGGTTGTGAAGCAAGAGGTGATTTGGAGGTTTGTGTCGGGTCTGTCGTTATAGATTGAAAGGGTTTCGTTAGTCATTCGGTTGAGGCGAAGGGTCTTTACCTAGCACATGAAATTAGTATGGTGAGGACCAAGCCAATCCACGTCAAATGACGACGTTGGAACTGCTCATTGTAACCGGTGTTAAGCCGATTTGGAAGGGGTGATTGTTTAGAACAATAGTGTAATCTATGAATATGTCCTTAATTCTTTTAGTTTTATCCTTGCTATTACTACTGCGAATATTTTGTACTGTAATTAGTGAGTACTAGCAGTACGAGTGCTTCGATAAATAGTGATGAAATTTCATAGTATGATCCCTACCAGGTCCCTCTATAATCTCATAGTGTAAACTAGTCGTATATAATTAAGATTTAAAAGACAGTCGAATGAGTGACTCTGCCCTAAGCCCACAACCAAACGAGGAACAGGAAGTAAGGAGGAATCACACATTCTAAGTCTGTAGAATCTTAATTATATATGACCCTAATGTTTACACTAAGCCATCATAAATTACCTGTAAGAATCCTTATTTTTTATATGAATGATGTGATTTATTCGGGTGAGGGGGCAGTTTACGACTATGTTTTGTCGCGTTTCGAAATCTATGGTTGATAAACTTTAATTGAAACTAGTTTTAGTAAAAATTCAAGGCCTAAACATTGTTGTTAGGAAACGTAGCGATATTCATAGGTGGTTCCGGGTGAGTCTCTCCTACAGTGATCATAAGTACCCTTCCATCACCACCAGCATTCCTTGCTCTTGGACAATCTCTCCTTAAGTGTCCAGTTTCACCACACTCATAACAAACCGGGCTTACTCTAATGTCAGGAACTTGGGTGATTAGTTGTGCTGGTGCCCTACAGAAACAAGTGGTATGCCCCTTCCTGTTGCAGTTTTTGCAATGCATTTCTCGGTAAACTCCTGTGTGATGGAAGTTGCACTTGTTACACTTAGGAAGGCTTCCAGCATATCAATTGGGAGGTGTTGGAGTGGCAGGAACAATAGCAGGAACAGTAGCAGCGTGGACTGCCACAATTTGTTGCTTCTTTGAGGACTCTTGTGATGATTGGCCCTTTCTTTTGTTGCAAAATTTCTTTTTTTACCACCTTCTTTGGGTTGCTCAGGGATAGTTGTCATGAAGCCTTGGCGAACTCCATGATCCACGAGTGTTTGTGCCAAACGCTTGGCACTGTCGAAAGTAAGTGGGTTTGCAGCTATCATGTTTCCTTGGATCTGAGGAGATAGCCCCCATATATACCTTTCCACTTTCTTATTTTCTGGTGTGACCATCCCAGAGCATAGAATAGCGAGGTCACTAAATCTGGCACTGTAAGCGGACTCGTTCATCGTCAGACCCCAGAGCTCTTGCTCTAGCTTTTGCACTTCACCCCTCGGGCAGTATTTTGCTAGCATCAGTATCTTTAGGTTTTCCCAGCTCATGGCGTTAGCTACTGGGAGAGTTAATGATTTTACATAGTCGTTCAACGAGGAGAGGGCTCTATCCATGAAAGTGCAGGTTGCGAATTTCACCTTACTGGCTTCAGGGCACACACAGATTTCAAATACCGACTCTGTCTTTTCGAACCAGTGTGTTAGAGCAATGACACCTCTGGTGCCATCAAAGGATTTGAATTTAGCATTCGTAAAGTCTTTATAGGAACTCTCCCTTGGGTGTCCGTGACTTTCCCCAAGGTTAGAATGGTTGGCATCACTACCCGCCCCACTGGCACCACTCGTGTGGATTTGAGTCATAGCGGATGTCACTGCGGCTGTTATAGCAGCCTGGAAAACAGCAGGGTCGTACTGTGGTGGTGGCAGCAGTGGATTTGATGTTGTGTTGTTGTTGACACACCTAATTGGTCTATGTGGAGGCATTGTTCTGTCATAAGATTTAAAAGATGAAATGGTGGTAAGTCTTCAGTAGTGGTTATAATTCGAATGTTATAAGAACTGGGTTATCTTAGTTTTGTGTGTATCATGTTCCGACTTTTAAAGTGTTTTGTAAACAATTCATAACAGAAGTCTATGTAAAATAAACTTATGAATTTTTTTATAGTAACTACCCTCAAATGAAATTTCGTGACTTGATTTACTATTACTAATTGCGACGATAGAGGCGATAAGCCTAACACATAGTGTGAGTAGTGTAGCCACCAAATCACTAGGTTATATTAGTTTATTAGTTATTAAAGTGACGCATAAGGAGCTCCGCAACCTCGCACGACTCGCGAGTGCTCTCTTCTGCTTTCTGTTCCGTTGTGATTGCCCTAGCTTCAGCTGCAAAGATTTGTTGTCTCATGGTGGCTATCTTTTCGTCTGATCCCTTCTCAGAATCCTCTTCATGAATCCCTTCTGGTTCTTCCTCAACTCATATGTTGGCTGTTTAGTGGGTTGCGATGTCTAGATATGTCGTTTGTACGAGAATAGGGGTGCCTAAAGAATCTATGAGGTTAATAAAACATTTCTATGGAAATTTTTATGGGGTGATCCTTACCAGGTCCTCCTATAATTACGTAGTGCATACCAGTTATATATAACTAAGATCGAATAGACCTTCGAATAAGTGATTCTACTCTAAGACCACAACTAAACAAGGAACAGGAAGTAGAGCGAAAATCACAAATTCTAAGTCTATAAAATCTCAATTATATATAACCTCAGTGTATACACTCAGCAATTATAGACCTACCAGTAAGGGTTTTTAGTTTTCATATAGGTTATTTATAGTACCTTAAAATACTCCTATTGTATTTTAACTTTATGTTTGGTTCCAGAGTTCCTTTGTACGTAGAGTTGGTAAGTATAGACTTGTTGCAACACCACGATCATTCCCAAACACATGTTAGTCGCATCTTGAATAGATATAGTTGATCAGACTATATTTATCCCAGATATGATTACATAACTATCCAGGCTTAACAGCAGCATTCAACTTATCTAAATACTTTTGTATTGTTCTTGTTATAACAATGTTCTAGTATGTATGCATGTATGTATACTTTTATAAAATATTATTATATTTAAAAGTATAACTCTTGGCCGGAGTGTTTTAGCCCCATTGTATTTATAGTCGTATATCTTATATGGTTTGATATACTTAGTTCACTATAAACAATGCTTTGATACCAATCTGTCACACCCCCAAACCGGAACGGCGGAAACATTCGGGGGCGGAGGACGTCATGTACAGTATCATTACAATTGAATAATAGTAATCAAAGCAACAAGAACCATTGTATTGATAATATAGTGTTTACATTTGTATTCGAATCATTTTTTGTTTGACAACAAAACTATAGCAAAAATTAAGACTTGACACTGCTACGCCCCATCTTAAAAAACCTAAGTGAGTACCTGTTTACTGATTCCTAAGAATACAAGTGATTTTGAAAAAGTGTCAACATTTAAGTTGGTGAGTTCATAAGCATTTTGTATGAAAAGATATGTTCTTTGTTCCTTGAAAACGTTATCATGTCCTTCCAGAAAATCCAATATTTTTGTAAATGAAATGTAGTCTTAGACCTTAAGACTAAAATGTATGAGTTTCTTATGCTTTAAAATTTGTAATACGAAGTATGAATTCATGTAAGTAGTGTGACCCATACTAGTTCCTTCTATGATCACTTAGTTTATACAAGTTATATATAATCAAGATCGAACGGACAGTCGAATGTGTGGTTCTGCTCTAAGACCACAACCAAACAAGGAACAGGAAGTAAAGCGAAAATCACACATTCTACTGCCTATCGAATCTTCATTGTGTATAACCCTAACGTATTCCCTAGGTAGTCATCCAGTTAACAATAATGGTCCTTTCAGAAATGTAAGTTGTACTCTACTAGAAAAGTAGTGTATTGTAGTTGTATTTATATATATAATCCTGGATAATTTTTTTTCCAGAAATGTAAGTTTCTGTGCTAGAAAATAGTGTATTGTACTTGTATGAAGTGGTATGACCAATACCGGTTCCTCCTATGATCACCTAGTGTATACAAGTTATATATAATCAAAATTCGAACGGACATTCAAATGTGTGGTTGTGCTCTAAGCCCACAACCAAACAAGGAACAGGAAGTAAAGCGGAAATCACACATTCTACTGCCTATCGGATATTACTTATATATAACCCTAACATATAAACTAAGGAATCATAGGATTAGCAATAAGGGTCCTTTATTTCTTACTAGCTTGTAAATGAACATTGAACCTTTTGTATGTATGTTTCTGGATCCACCAGTTGTACTGTAAATATGGTTTTGTAGTTTTATTATTAAATAAAACCAGTTGAAGTTATGTATGTATTCGTACACTAATCGTATTGTTAATACCAAATTGTGAGTTATTATAACCATGCTTGATGACCTAAGATGGTATGATCCGACATTCTTCAAGCGTCGGAATCGTTATGACATTTGTCACCCCATAACTTCCGTTCCAACTGTAGCTAACAGTCAAGGCGTGGGATTGTCAGTCCCGTATAGATCTATACACAAATTCACGCTCTCCCTCCAGGAGACTCTGGTTATAAAATCAGGACTTTTGTTGGTACTTAGATGAGTACTTGAAGGCGTGTCTGACAAAGCTATATTGACGGTTACGTGTAGAATAATGAAAAGTCATTTTGAAATGATAAATCGTATGTATTACCCTTTTCATAGTGATATCATAATGTATGTCTCCTAAACTATACCTATTATAGTTTATATGTTTGTTTTTGTATTTTTCCCGACTTAGTAAAATAGTATGTAAGTTCCATAAACTATACCTATTATAGCTTATATGTGTGTTATGTATGTAATGAAAGACCTTTGCAATTTAACATTTTTGTATAAAATGGTAATAAAGTTTTTGAGAAAATACGCTTATTGCTCAACATGTTACATGGTGTAGATAATTCTATAAACCATTTTTCTAGTTTAACTTTTTTGTTCATGTTTGTAGAAAAATTATAGAAAACTCATCCTAAGTCGAAATCTGAATTCGTAAATTCTGAGAGTTAGGAAATGAGTCTACTTTGTTGAAACATCCCAAAAATGCAAGCCAAAAATTTCGTTTTTAAATATTAATAAAACCAAAAATCATCCATCATCATAATAAAAATCAAGAATCATGTATCTTGAAAACATCATGTCAAAAGATGTATCAAAATCATGTAAGTAATCATCAGAGTCCAAAATAATCCCAGGCTGAAACTCTGGTGTGTGCCATGCGATCATCCCGATCCCTTCCCTATGCTAGTGGAAGTACCTGAAACCGAAACTGAAAATTGTAAGCACAAAGCTTAGTGAGTCTACCTAAGCTACCACATACCCACTGCATCAGGCCCCGCCCGGCATTGGACGAATCTGGCATCGGGCCCTACCCGGCATCGGACCGAGGTCAGGCATAACGTGGGCCTCGCCTCTGCATCGGGCCCCGCCCGGCATCGGAGCGAAGTCCGGTATACATATCATGAGCATAACATAAACATAAACATAGACATAAGCATAAAAAGAAAGCTAACATTCCTCGGGCTTGCCCAGGCATCGGACCAAGGTCCGGATAATCATACATATGCAAGAATCACGAAGACATCAAGCATACTAACTGCATCGGGCCCCGCCCGGCATCAGACCGAAGTCCGGAACATAAAACCTACATCGGGCTAACCCTGGCACTTACAATCACACATAAACATGTCGGCCTTGGTGCCTTAGACCCGTTCCTATAGGAGAAGACTCACCTTGCAAAGCTTTCTGCAAAAACTCGCGGGGAGGAATATCTTATAGCTGATCCAACGACTCCACAGCTATCAATATCACAATAATGCTTAGTCAAAACCTGATAATCCTTCTCAGGGTAAAATGACCATTTCACCCCTGGTCAAAGTCAAGGTCAACTCTCAGTCAACCCAGCTCGTCGACTTATCTCCCAACTCGGTGAGTTCCTGAATGCTTAAACTCATGGTCAACTAAGTCAACACGTCGAGTCCCTTAACAGACTCGTCGATTTGTTGCTGTTGTAATAATCAGAACAAACCGCTTCAACTCGTCGAGTCCTTCCCTGGACTCGGCGAGTTCCCCTGTCTGATTGAGCCATCTCAAAGGATCAAGCTCCTACCATTCAGATCTATGTTCCTTAGTTCGTTTGCTCACTGGGAAGGCCATTCTAAGGGTAAAGTTTCCAACTTTACCCGTTCATAACTCTTCTTAAAAGGGTTTAGACAAAACCCTAATTCCTTTAGGACATGTATCATGTCCAAAAAGCCTTAGAATCTCAAATCCACTCATACAAACCTAGATCTAGGGTTTTAGCATATGATGGACACATAAAGTTCCGATCTTTCCTTCCATGCATGGTCTTTTAGGGCTAAAAAGGCCATAAACTTGCTTATAAGCTCGCATGGGGCTTCCATGGTCATAAAGTTTGCACCTTTATGTCATGGAACCCTTCCAAGATCCAAGATCTAAGATATAAGCCACTTGGGACGTCCCAACCCCAAGGACCAAGGTTCTTGAACCAAAACCTTCATAAAATGGAAACAAATAGATCTAAGAGAAGAATGATCAAGTTGGAAACTTGATTACCAGAAAATATAGCAAATGGAGTGTAGTTCCTGGTAGGGATGAAAGTGGGTCTAAACCCGGACCAAATGGACCCGGACCCGGAAAACCCGGAACCGGTTAACGGGATTTTTTAGAATCGGAAACCGGACAGGTATATAAGAACCAGTTCTGGTTCGGTTCCGGGTACGGTACCGGGTAAAGTGGGTCTAGAACCGGAAAACCCGGAAACATCAAAGTGGGTAGGTTGGAACCAGATAAAGTGGGTTTAGAACCGGAAAACCCGGAAAAACTGGAATTTTTTGGTAATTACTTATTACTTAATGGGTTGAACTTTGAAAATTTTCATATTGATATCCCGACTTTGGGGGACTGTAACTCATTGAATATGAAACCAAAATTAACAAAATTATAGTCTAAAATCATGTACAAACTCTAAAATACACTCTGAAAAAAACCACATGTCAATCCGACGTTAAACCAATGATATATGCATGTGTTAACATTTTCACAGAATACAAAGTACAAAAACAAATAGCTGAAAAGTTAAAAATTTCCAGTTTTGATATCCCGACTTCGGAGGACTGTAAATCATTGAATATTAAACCAAAAATGACAAAATTATAGTCTAAACTCATGTACAAAATGTAAACTACAAGTTGGAAAAAACCACATGTCAATCCGACTTCAAACGAATTAGATATGCATGTTTTAAAACTTTCACCGAATACAAAAAAACTGAAAAACTAAAAACTTCCAGCTTTGATATCTCGTCTTTGGGGGACTGTAATTCAATGAATATAAAACTAAAAATGGCAAATTTATAATCCAAAATCATGTACAAACTCTAAACTACATGTTGGAAAAAACCTCATGTCAATCGGAGTTGAAACGAATGAGATATGCATCTTTTAAACGTTTCACAAAAACCGGTTCCGGCCCTAAAACTGGTTCAGGTTCCTAACACCGGTTCCGGTTTTTAGACCCGGTTTACCCGGACTCGATGGACCCAAACCCGGATTACCCGGAACCCAGATAAACACAATTTTTAAACCCGGAACCAGAACCGGTTTTATATATTCCGGTTCTAACGGTTCCGGTTCCGGTCCGATTCCGGTTTTGGTCCGGTTTTTACGGTTCTAAATCTCATCCCTAGTTCCTGGATCTACTCCTTCCAACTTGAGTCTTCTATCTTCTACCTCTTCCACAAGCTTCAATGGCACAAATAAAACTCAAAATTGCAAGAAACTAGCTCAAGATCACTTATGGCGGATTAGGGTTTCGAGATTAGGGTTTGGAGGTGATGCAGGCTGGAATGGAAGCCATATATGATGCTTAAATAGGGTGCAAACCCTAAACATTAGGGTTTCATCTAGCCTGTTCTACTCGTCGAGTCAGGGTTGCGACTCGTCGAGTAGCTCACTTAAAACACGCGCGAAAACTGCCTTCTACTCGACGAGTCAGGGCTACCAACTCGTTGACTCCTTATTTCCAAATAAAATAAATAATTAATTAAATGCGTACCAGGGAAACGGGCGTTACAATTCTCCCCCACTTGTCTCAGGCTTCGTCCTTGAAGTTTGCTACCTCTGAAAACAACTCTGGGTAGTGCTCCCTCATCACTTCCTCGGGCTCCCAAGTCCACTCCGAACCCTTGTGGTGCTGCCATTGCACCTTTACTAACTCCACCCTCTTATTCCTCAATTCCTTCGACTTCCTGTCAAGGATAGCTACAGGTCGCTCGATGTAGTTCTGGTTGTCATCAACCTGAATATCCTCAAAGGGTACTATTGATGAATCATCCACTAAGCACTTCCGCAACTGAGAAACATGGAAGGTGTTGTGGATCTGGCTGAACTCTGCTGGGAGGTCTAACCGGTAAGCAACCTGATCCACTCAGGCCAAAACCCTAAACGGACCGATGTACCTAGGGCCCAACTTGCCCCGTTTCCGGAAACGAATGACACCCTTCCATGGTGACACCTTCAGGAGGACCATGTCGACCACCTGGAACTCTAAGTCTGAACGCCTCTTGTCAGCGTAGCTCTTCTGCCGACTCTGAGCAGTATGTAGCCTGCTCCGGACCTGCTGGATCCTCTCAGTAGTCATGAGTACTACTTCAGTACTCTCCATAACTCTCTAACTGGCCTCACCCCAACATATTGGAGTCCTATATTTCCTCCCATAGAGCATCTCGAAGGGAGGTCGGTCTATGCTAGCGTGGTAACTGTTGTTATACGAAAATTCCGCTAACGGAAGATACGTATACCAACTGCCACCGAAATCTAACACACATGTGCGTAGCATGTCCTCGAGCGTCTGTATCGTCCTCTCGCTCTGTCTGTCTGTCTGAGGGTGGAAAGCGGTGCTGAAGTGGAGACGAGTACCCATCTCCTCGTGAAACCGCTTCCAAAATTTAGAAGTGAAACGGACATCTTGGTCTGACACCACCGAGACAGGCACCCCATGTCATGCCACTATCTCACGCACATAAATTTCGGCCATCTTCTCGGCCGATATGTTCTCCTGGATCGGGATAAAATGAGCGCTCTTGGTCAACCGATCCATGATGATCCATATCGAATCTACTCCACGTGCGGTCCTGGGAAGCTTGGTAATGAAATCCATGGCGATATCCTCCCATTTCCACACGGGAATGTCTAACGGATGCATCTTGTCGTGTGGTCTTTGGTGCTCAGCCTTGAGCTTTCTACAGGTCAGGCACATCTCCACATACCATGCTACGTCCCGCTTCATGAAGGGCCACCAATAATCAGGGAGAAGATCTCGATACATCTTTGTCACCCCAAGATGGATGGGAAACCTCGACTTATGGGCCTCATCCATCAGAACCTGTTGTACTCCGCCCCAGTACGGAACCCATACCCTCCCATGCAGGGTCAACAAACCTCGGCAATCATAGTCAAATGAGGCCACTCGACCCACAATCCTCTCGCACTTCTGGCACCCCTCCTTCAGGCCCTCAACTTACGCCTCTCGGATCCGCTCCAGCAGTGCAGTAATCACTGTCATCCTCAGACAGATGTCTCGAATCTGGGCCGCCACCGCCTTGTGGCTCAGGGCATCAGCCACTACGTTGGCCTTGCCCGGTTGCTAAAGGATCTCATAATCATAGTCCTTCACCACATCTAACCACCGACGCTGCCTCATGTTCAGATTCGGCTGATCCATGAGGTACCTCAAACTCTTGTGATCTGTGTAAATGGTACACCGGACCCCATAGAGGTAATGCCGCCAAATCTTGAGGGTGAATACCACTGCCCCCATATCTAAATCGTGTGTCGAATAGTTAGCCTCATGAGGCTTCAACTGCCTCGAAGCATAAGCTATCATATGACCTCGCTGCATCAAAACTGCTCCCATGCCTATGATTGACGCAACACAGTAAACTACAAAGTCATCTACACCCTCTGGCAGGGTCAAAATCGATGCCTCGCACCGTCGCTGTCTAAGGGTCTCGAAGGCTGCCTGCTGCTCAAGCCCCCAGTAGAAAACCACCGACTTCTTGGTCAGTTGGGTCAACAGAACTGCAATCTTGGAGAAGTCATGAATAAATCTCCTGTAATACCCTGCCACACCCAAGAAACTCCGAATCTCAGTTGGGGACCTCAGAATCTCCCACTTCATCACGGCCTCTATCTTGGCCGAATCGACCAGAATACCAGTCCAGTTGACAAGATGCCTAAGGAATTGCACCTCACGCAACCAGAACTCACACTTGGAGAACTTCGTGAAAAGCCTTTCCCTCCTCAGTGTCTCCAGCACCTCCCTCAGGTGCTCCTCATGCTGCTCCTGAGTCTTGGAGTAAACCAAGATGTCATCAATGAAAACTATTATAGACCGATCCGGCATCGGTCTGCACACTCGGTTCATGAGGTCCATGAACGCAGCTGGAGCATTGGTGAGTCCAAACGTCATCACCACAAACTCATAATGACCATAGCGAGTCCTAAAAGTTGTCTTCTGCACATCATCATCTCTAACTTGCATCTGGTGATATCCTAACCGTAGATCAATCTTGGAGAACAAAGATACTCCCTGAAGTTGATCAAACAAATCATCTATCCTCAGAAGTGGGTAACGGTTCTTCACCGTTACCTTGTTCAACTCCCGGTAGTCTATTCACATGCGATGTGACCCGTCCTTCTTCCTCACAAACAGGAATGGGGCTCCCTATGGTGAACTACTCGGCCTGATAAAACCCTTGTCTAGCAGCTCTTGCAGCTGCGTAGACAACTCCTGCATCTCGGGAGGAGCCAACCGATACGGTGCCTTGGCTATTGGAGCCGCACCAAGAACCAGGTCGATCCTGAACTCAAACTGTCTCTCTGGAGGTATCCCAGGAAAATCCTCTGGAAATACATTCGGGTACTCTCGCACTACTGGTACGTCATCCACCGTAGTCTTCCCTTTGTCTCGGGTATCCATAACATACGCGACATAGCTCGCGCAACCCTGCTGAAGGTAGCGCCTCGCCCTCGCTGCAGAAGATAGAATTGGTCCACCATGCAGTCTTTCGCCCTGAATCACTAACCCTCCCCCACTAGGAGTGCGAACCCTCACTAGCTGTTGCTCGCATTCGATCACTGCACCATTGGGGCTCAACCAATCCATACCGACTATAACCTTATTCCCTCACAGGGGAATAGGGACTAGATCCACAGAAAAATGCTCATCAAACAACTGCAATGTACATCCTTGGTGAACCATCGCAACCCTGATGGTCCTATCATCTGCTATCTCGACATCGAGTGGGCAATCCAGCTCCCTCGGAGCTCCTACAAATCCCTTGCTGAGCGCGAGCGACACAAAAGATCGGGTGGCACCCGAATCGAATAGTACCAAAGCTGATATATCATTCACTAAGAACGATCCTATAACAAAACATACAAACATAAGTAACAAACAATATCAACTAGTAGATAAGAGAAAGATACATACCCATCACCACGCCAGGCGCTGCTCGTGCATCCTCGGCTGTCAACAGAAAGGCTCTGCTCTTGGCCACCGGCGCTTCTGCCCGACCCTGGCGGCCGTCTGTGATCTTCAATGTTGCAGGAGCGGGTGCTGCCACCTGCCCTGCTGCTGCTAAACTCGTACACTGGGTCCGCTTGTATCCCCTCGGATTGCACTAAAAGCAAATCAGATTTGATAATGTCGTGGTGGTGGTAGTAGTTGTATAATCCCTACTCATATGCCCAGTTCGGCCGCACTTGAAGCAGCCGAAACTTCCTGCCTTGCACACACCATCGTGCAACTTGCCTTATTTTCCACAACGGCTGCGGCTCTGCTGGCTCCTAGACCTGTGGTCAGACACCTTGGGCTTCTTGCCCAAACTCTCCATGCTAGACGCCACCTATGGCTTCCTCTTCCTCTCAATCTCTAAATCAATATCTCTCTCACGAGCCCTCACTATCATGTCCTCCAGCGTTTTGCAGCTGGAGCGGCTCACAAACCATCTAATATTGCTCCTCAACATCTCATGATATCGGGCCGTTTTCATCTCCTCGTCCGTCACGTACTGCGGAACGAGAAGGGCCCTCTCTCTAAACTTGGTAGTAATCTCCGCCACAGTCTCAGTCGTCTGTCGTAAATCCTGGAACTCCCTAGCTAGCTGTTGCACCTCTATCACGGGTGCAAACTCGGCTCTGAACCTAGCTGAGAAGTCAGCCTAGGTCATGGTATCAAGAGCTGCATCATCGCCGATGGAATGTCCGACCTCCTCCCACCAATCACATGCCCTGTCCTTTAGAAGACAGGACGCTAGTCTGACCTTGTTCCCCTCGGGACATCTGCTTGTGCGGAATGCGTTGGCGACATCAGCCAACCATTTAGTACTCGTAATGGGGTCCCAAGCCCCATGATAGTCGGGAACTCCACATTCCTTGAACTCCCGGAAAGTGAGTGTGCGCGACCCCATCATTCGCCACCTCAGTACCATTAGCACCAAATCTCTCATCCATAAGCTCCAGGATACCCTCCTTGATCGAACCGAATATCACAGGAGTCTGCTCAAGAATACAGCACGTGATCTCTGAGCAGATGAACTCCCTAGTCTGCTCATCTAGCTGCTCGGCTCCAGAGCCTGAGCCTGATCCCTCACCGGCACCTGAACTGCCGACTGCTGGTCTAGGGCGTAAACCCACCATTCTGAAAAACATACCATAACAAACGTCAGAATACTAAACATAACACGAGGGATCTCATACACTACAAGTTTCCTGGATTCATCTCAGTCTTCCTTAATTCGAATACGGATCCTATGCTTTCAGTAGTACGGGCCCATAATACCTTCCACATCTATCCGTACTTTCCTCAAGAACTGCCTCGACTCCACCAAGTCCCTTCTACTACCACTGTTGATCTAATACTAAACTCATCCTAGGCTTGCCCTAGCGTAATCACCAACCCATTCTCCGCCATCAGCTGCATAAGAAGTTCCTGTTATCTCCCCCTAACTAGCTCGTGAATACTATTACATATCACTAAGACTAGATAATTCTTCGAATGAGAGATCTGTTGGATTAATGTCTAAGTCCATAACTATATTTGGTATGTACTTGACCCGACCCAGCATGGTCCATTTGGGTTGCACTTCACCGGCATAATTTATATGGATAGTCTTTTGAGAATAGTATATTTATGATTTATATTAATATATTATAAGTTCTAATATATTAATATGGAATCATATTATTTAATTAGTATTGATCAAGAATTAATTTAGAATTAATTAAGTGATCAAAAAGAACTAATTAAATATGGACTCTTATATATATATATGGGATGGGCCAAGTTCATTTAGGTTGGGCTAAGCTTTCATGGATGGTCCATGGAGCTTTTAACCCATGGATCCTATGTAAATGAAAGGTCATGGGTATTAGGGTTTACATGGATGTAACCCTAATCCTCCATAATATATAAGGGGGTCCTTGGCTCACAAAATTGGCACAAGTGTGTGAAAATAAGAGTGGGCCGATTTTAGTGTGCATACATATTCTCTCAAGTTCTTCCAAGGTGTTTTGGTGATTTGTGATTCCATTTGAGGCTTCCACACTATTGGGGCTAAGCTCTTAAAGCTTGAAGACATCAAGCTACATCAAAAGGTATGTCATCTAACTAGAACTTTGTAGTATAGGTGCTTCATAATATGCTAGTTAGGATGAAACCTTGGAATAGTTAATATTTGCATGTATAATAGAGAAAACATAGATCCAAGGTTTATAGGGTTGCATGTACACCATAGGAGTGTTAGAATGCTCAAAACCCAACAGTGGTATCAGAGCCATGGGTTGTTTTCTGTTATATTGATGCAAATGTTTTATTTTCAAGTTGGAAAAAAAGGAAAAAAAAAACATGATGTTTGTCAAATTTTAAGATAATTACTTGTTTTGTGAAAAACGAATTATTTGTAAAATTTGAATCATTTGTTATATGAGTTGAATTAGGTCAAATTTAGTAAAAGATAAAATGATATGATTATTTTATTAGTTTTAAAAGTTTGATCTAAATGTTTTAAGGAGTTACATATTTTGTCATAAAATTTTGGAGCTCAAAAGTTTTTTTTTAAGTTGTGATCTTAAAGGTTTTTGAAACTTCCATAAGTTATGGATATGAAAGTTTTTTTTTTTTAAAAAAAATTTGATTCAAAGTTTTTATGGAGTTACAAAATTTGGTGTTAATGTTTTAAAGAATTCCATAACTTGTTCTTAAGTTATGGAACATGGAAAGTTTCATCATAAAACACCATTAATTCCATAAGTTATGGAATCCAAAGGTTTTCAAGAATTACAAAACTTGCCCTCAAGTTTTGGAATTTGAGAAAAGTTTTTTATGAAAAAAAGAATTGAATTCTAAAACTCTTGGGTTCATAACTTAAACAATTAATTAAATGGTTTTAATTTTGAGTTTAATAATTGGAATTATGATGTTTTGTTGAATAGTTCAAATTAACTCTTATGGACTTTATTAATAGTTAATTAAAGCGTTTAATTAAAAGAGTATTATTAATCCATAAATATATGGTTTGAGTTTAATTAAATTAAAAGTATAGTTTAATTAATAGATTAAACCACCAAGTATTTTAAATGTCTAAAATACACCCTTATACTATTATAATATTAAAAGTTTAATATATTATATGTATAAGAGCAAGTCGTCTTACCATTAGTAGGCCTCATTCACGAAGCCGGTCTATAAGGGGGGTATAAGATTGTTGCCTATAAAATGGCAGCTTAATGGGTGTCCACTCTCACCCACCGCTTCCTTGACTGGTGGAGGGTCGTTAGTCGAACAGGTAGGACAAGGACTATAATTCTCCCTTCATTAAAAGTATTAATGATAAATACTAAGTAACTAAACCTTTTATTAATTCTCAATCTTAGTTACTTAGGAAAATGTGAATAAGGTGCTAATCCATGAAATTACACTTTGCACTTTGTTTAAACCGTTAGTGGAGCGTGTGTGGTTAACCGGCACACTAACCTGGATTTAACAAAGTAGGCAAAGGGTAACTTAATATTTATCATAGTATCGGTGGAGCTCGTGTGGTTAACGGCACATCGATTGAGGGGTAAATATTAAGGGTACCAAGTATATTTGCATGGTTACTTCACACCTTGTTTTGTGATCCTCGGCATCCCAGTCACAAAACCTGAAGGGCACACTCGAGATTGAAACATGCCATTGAAAAGTTCAATGAATCTCAAAAGAATCTAGGAGTTTCAAAACCAATTAAAACCTAATAATACATTTCGTTTATCTTGGTGGAAATTGGTGAATCGTCATTCACCTACCTTCAAATATTTTATAGCTTGGATTACGACATCCCTCTTCCAAGTTATAAAATAGTTTGTTGGGTCCTAGCCTTAATATATCATATTGGGTGTTATATTAAGGACTTAAATCAACTTTACGTGAATTTCTCCCATTGTTGATGTCTGGTTTAGACAACAATGATCTTCCCAAACCAAGCTTTCCTAATGAATATGACTTCCCGAGTTTGGCTCATGGAAGTCATACTTCTCTTCCTCCACCTCCTCCAATTATTCTCCCTAACCCACAAGTTCAAGGTCACTCAAGCCCTAATGGCAAGCAAGGTCTATGTGTGATCACATCTTAGAGATGAAGTCACATATTGACAAGCCGGGAGAGTTGGGTGTCAAAATCTTGAGAAAGTTGGATGTTCAATCACTTTCTAAGTCACATAGTGAGTTCCTTTGGGACTACTATGAAACAGACTATGACATGAACCTTAATGATCATATCTATTTGCTTGGTGCTGCTGAATTAGCAATGATTTGGAACGATAGTAAAGCAAATTTGATTAGAAGATCAACTTCCCAAAAACTTTATGGACAGTGACAATGGTGACATTGGAAATCCAGAAAAAGCATTCTCTTCCCAATGGAAAGGGATTGGCCATAGTCAACCCGGTTGACCAAATGGTAAAGAGAAAGGCTAAGTCTGAGATAGTCCCATTACCAAAGGGTCCATATGTTTATTTTGCCAAAGGAAGGGGCGTTGATTGCAAAGCTGCCAAATTTACCTAAGGATGTTAAAGTCAATAAGTTTGACTCTACATCAGGTAGAGCCCATTATCTAACTCTGTTACGTTCTATTCTCAGATCCTCATTACATGATGTGACTGGGTCACATGTTGATGTTTTAAGAATCAAAGAATAGAGAGAAATCTTAAAGGAAGTATATGCTGATTCTGATCGCGAAGGTGGATTTCGATCGCATCAGAATTTTGAGCAGTTGCTTAAGAAGTTATGATATATTGCTAAGGAATAGATAACAACAATTTTCCATGTGGATTGTAAGGATAAGTTTTTCCGCAAAGTTTTAAAATAAAAGAAAATTGTTTAATTTTATTTATTTGAAGTATCCTTACAATGGCATTTGTGGAAAATTGTTGCTTATATGATTCCACTGACAGCAATATTGGAAAATGGATTTGATTCTTTCATTTGTGCTAGTGTCTAAATTTACCAAATCAGGAAAGTTCCTCTTCACCCAAGTTTCAATTGGACCGAAACTTGGAATCATGCAAGTTGAATAGTATGATGAATGAGAACTTTCAAGCATTGGAAAATCAAAACTAATTACTTGTTCACATGGATGTGTGAGTCAAGTGAAGGACTAAGGGGATCGAGTACACATTCTTGTGCACTGGTCATGTCCACCACAAAGCTCGTTAAGACTATTTGATTTACTAAAGTTTAGTAAATATGGTTATACTTACAAGTTTAAGTATAATTCTGAAACATTGGAAAAGTCTCAATGTATGGCAGAACGAATGGGAAGAATCAAATTAGGCAGAAAGATAAAAGTTTCTCAAATCTGAAAAGATGGGAGAGTACTTTAGTATCATGTTTGTGATCATCTTAATGATTTAGAAATCATATCACAATTAGTCCTCTAAAGGTCATCTTAGTGCATTCTTATGACTAAGAAGAGGAGTCATGAATTGTTGAAATGGTTAGATCAGGAAGATGAGTCATACTTCGTTCCAAAACAATTCTTAGAGTCATACTCCAAGATTGTAACTTGAGTGACATATCTTAAAGAAAGGTTTAAAACACTTGTCAAATGTAAGAGTAAAAGTGTCCTACTCTTGTACATTTGAAATTGGTAAGTTGTGATGTTTTGGATAAAACAAAGACCAACTAAGGCCAATTGTGTGAAGTGTTTGTCTTGATAAAGAATCCGCACTATCTCTTGAATATTTGGCAAGATAGTCTTATATGTCAAGAGGATAGTGGGAGTCTTAAAGATCCTAAAAAAAATTTCAAGAACTAATCAAGAATAAAACCTAAGGTTCTTCACTAGCACACGACTTGAGGTTTATAACCTATCGTGTTGACATATTCTGTGCCCATTCCAGTTAAAGTTGGCTTTGCATAGGAGTTCTGAAAGTTCTCAATTGGTTGCATAACAACTTGGAAGCAATGGCAGGCCCTGTACTGCCAGGTGGCAAGAAGTTAAGATTGCATAAGTTCAGTCCATATGAGTTTGGATTTGTCATTATCCTTGTCTTGTGACTATGGTTTTGACGATTCACATGGATAAGAACACATACACCATAAAATCTAAGGGTCACAAGGTTTCTCTCCGATTCATGAAAATGATGGTGAGGAAACACTTCCACCAAGTAGATTTGAAGCAGATGGCAAAAGGTCTAAACAATTGAGACTATGATTATGACATCCCTTTTCATAGTTCTGAAATTGTTTAGACACACATGCATGCTATCTAAGGAAAGGTGTATGATTTTGATAAAGTTTTGTCAGAGCATCTCGTATCAGAAATCTGAACTTTGGTAAGAAAGTCAATAAAGTATTGATTTCTAGAAGTCCAGCTGATTTCTGAGTACATGTCAAAGCTAGTGGGAGCATAAGTGTTATGCTAATAATCATCATGTTAGTGGGAGCATGATAATTATTGTTAGTGTTGTAAGTTAGCAATGTTAATTATAGAAAACAAAATTTTCAATTCGTGAGGCTGCAGGGATTGAAAAAGTTGTTTTGCTATAATTAAGGGAGAGGATATACTTCATTTCAGTTCTAAAGGCTTAGATTGAGACCTTAATCATCTTTAGTCAAGAATATATATATATATATATATATATATATATATATATATATATATATATATATGAATTTCATGTTGGATTGGTTCAACTTAAGGAAATTCTATATATTGCGTTCTCAAAATTCGATTATGATTACGGCATCCCTCTTCATAGTCAAATTTTGAAAACATGGCAAATAAAAATATTGTAGCAAAAGACTGGTCTAGAATCATGTCTTTATGTGAGACATCATGAATCGTGTACCATTTGCTTTGGGTACAGGATCGATTGTATGTGCTATAATATTTGTCATTTCTAAATTTTTCCAAATGCCCAGAGGCATTAAGAAGGGAAAAGGTCTAGAATTGGATATGACTAAAATGATTAAGCAATTGTCGAGGACAATCTGAGGTTTACCAAAGATTGGTTGCTCACGGACAGTTGGAAGTATAGTGCTAATTTTGGAAGGACCATATTGACATATTCTGAAAAGAGGCATCTCTTATTCAGAAGTGATAGTCAAAATGAGAATATGGAGTTGTCTCCATAGGTGGAAGTTATTTGTGTAAGATTAGAAAACTTAATGCAAGAAGCATGTCCAAAGCAATGTACTTTGAATATGAGACTTAGTTTCCATGGAGTTGATCTCCATTGGAATACCTTATAATGACTGTTGATAAGTCTTTATGACTTTGTACATATTCATTACAGGAGGGTCAGTGCATATAAGTTTAAAATCTAAACAGATTTCGATAAATGATAGGAATTTGAAATTTTCACATTTTTCGATAAGGATTTGGGAGTGTGAAATTAGAATCATTGAAATTATGTTCAATTGGTTTATTTCACAAAGTAAGGATCATAGACAAACATAGAGTGCATACTTGGTGTATGGCAAAGCTATTGTTTAAGAAAAACATAGTGTACATGCTTGGAGCATGGGACAACTAGTGTTTTTAATTCAAGTATAAAGTTGATAAAACCGAAACAATGAATAATGAGTAATCAGTATGGTGATAAATAAAAGTGTTTATTTATATTCATAGGGTTTGATACCATATTTGATTCATTTATTCTTGTGTTTCACTTTGCATGTTTTGACTTCCAGAATAACTAAGTCGCTCTTCCTGAATGATTAAGTTATTCAAACCATCCAAAGTCGGTCATATGTTGGAAGTAGATATGAATCAAGACTGTCATGGGTTGGTTTGTAGAGGTCCAAGTTGGTGGACAAAGTGGTGCTACAACACTCATGAGTGCTCATAAGTTCTGAGTATTGGATTCAACCCGCGCTCATTTGAATCACTTCATAGATTTTATCACGAGTGATCATGAGACGATAATATCTTATATTCTTCAAACCTAGAGATATGAGTTGTTACTATGAGTTGGTTATACATTGATTGCTCGAAAACGCATTTGGTAACTCGATGTTATAAAACGTGCCTTTGTGTATGATTCAACAAGTAGTAGAACAAGGCATATGAGTCGAAGTTTATCCATTCCTTTTACCTTCGGGATAAAAGCGATATATGTGGGCCCCTCGATGATTTAGCGATGACCCATGTGAGTGCTTGGCCAAGCCAGGACTGATTTGATTTGTTCAATCAGTCAGTCATCATAAATCGAAAATCAGGAAACAACAAATGGACAGAGAGAATGATTATAATCCATGTCTCAGTCCATATGATATCTAGAATGGAGGAATATATGATCCCTTATCTAATGGACAAGTCATTGACAAGGTCAGAGTTCGACAGCGGCTTTAAGAGCTACGATTGCCAGTTAGGTTTTGAAGTCATATTCGATAATAGTTTTAGACTTATCCAAGTGGGAGACTGTTGGATTAATGTCTAAGTCCATAACTATATTTGGTATGTACTTGACCCGACCCGGCATGGTCCATTTGGGTTGCACTTCACCGGCATAATATATATGGATAGTCATTTCAGAATAGTATATTTATGATTTATATTAATATATTATAAGTTCTAATATATTAATATGGAATCATATTATTTAATTAGTATTGATCAAGAATTAATTTAGAATTAATTAAGTGATCAAAAAGAACTAATTAAATATGGACTCTTATACATATATGGGATGGGCCAAGTTCATTTAGGTTGGGCTAAGCTTTCATGGATGGTCCATGGAGCTTTTAACCCATGGATCCTATGTAAATGAAAGGTCATGGGTATTAGGGTTTACATGGATGTAACCCTAATCCTCCATAATATATAAAGGGATCCTTGGCTCACAAAATTGGCACAAGTGTGTGAAAATAAGAGTGGGCCGATTTTAGTGTGCATACATATTCTCTCAAGTTCTTCCAAGGTGTTTTGGTGATTTGTGATTCCATTTGAGGCTTCCACACTATTGGGGCTAAGCTCTTAAAGCTTGAAGACATCAAGCTACATCAAAAGGTATGTCATCTAACTAGAACTTTGTAGTATAGGTGCTTCATAATATGCTAGTTAGGATAAAACCTTGGAATAGTTAATATTTGCATGTATAATAGAGAAAACATAGATCCAAGGTTTATAGGGTTGCATGTACACCATAGGAGTGTTAGAATGCTCAAAACCCAACAAGATCCTACCCTACAACGGTTGGACTCAAACAAGAGTTGTACAATAGAGCTAGACCTAACCTTCTGAAATTATTTAATCCTTGCAATATGTAACTTCACATATTCACTTACTAGTTAGTAAAAGATAACTAGAACTCCTAAAAATACAAGGAAAGCAACATTCGAGCATCGAGTAAACATAATCAAGCAAATCTCTCTCAGGCTATCCCTGACTAATCTGTACTAGTATGCAGTTCATAAAGCTGAGATACATATAACAGGTACATAAGGAATCGTTTCTAGATCTTTAGTCCTAAACTAGCATGCAGTTCTCATAAGCTGATAAACATAACATAACATAAACCTTTATAGGTAATTTGGGAGTACTTACTTGAGCTCGGCTGATTGCATGCACCACACCCTTTCCTCTTTTCAAAGTTCTTTTCATTTGCAAAATTCTATTCTCATTTCAAATTTCTTTTTATAAAAATGATTTTCCTTTGAAAATTTTCATACCAAGTCCTTAGTTTGATTCCAGACACACCCGAGAGTATGCTCGAATCCCTAAAACTAAGGCTCTGATACCAACTCGAAACATCCCAAAAATGCAAGCCAAAAATTTCGTTTTTAAAATATTAATAAAACCATAAATCATCCATCATCATAATAAAAATCCAGAATCATGTATCTCGAAAACATCATGTCAAAAGCTGTATCAAAATCATGTAAGTAATCATCAGAGTCTAAAATAATCCCAGGCTGAAACTGTGGTGTGTGTCATGCGATCATCCCGAGCCCTTCCCTTTGCTAGTTGAAGTACCTGAAACCAAAACTGAAAACTGTAAGCACAAAGCTTAGTGAGTCTCCCCAAGCTACCACATACTATACACATAATCATATACTGGACCTAGCCCACTGCATCGGGCCCCGCCCGGCATCGGACGAATCCGGCAGCGGGCCCCGCTCGACATCGGACCGAGGTCCGGAATAACGTGGGCCTCGCCCCTGCATCGGGTCCCGCCCGGCATCAGACCGAAGTCCGGTATACATATCATGAGCATAACATAAACATAAACATATACATAAGCATAACAAGAAAGCTAACATTCCTCGGGTTTGCCCCGACATCGGACCAAGGTCCGGATAATCATACACATGCAAGAATCACGAAGATATCAAGCATATTAACTGCATCGGGCCCTGCCCGGCATCAGACTGAAGTCCGGAACATAAAACCTACACCGGGCTAACCCTGGCACTTACAATCACACATAAACGGGTCGGCCTTGGTGCCTTAGACCCGTTCCTATAGGAGAAGACTCACCTCACAAAGCTGTCTGCAAAAAACTTGTGGTGAGGAATATCTGATAGCTGCTCCAACGACTCCCCGGCTATCAATATCACAATAATGCTTAGTCAAAACCTAATAATCCTTCTCATGGTAAAATGACCATTTTACCCCTGATAATCCCAACTCGGCGAGTTCCTGAATATTTAAACTCATGGTTAACTGAGTCAACTCGTCAGGTCCCTTAACATACTCGTCGAGTTCTTGTCTGATTGAGCCATCTCAAAGGATCAAGCTCCTACCATTCAGATCTATGTTCCTTAGTTCGTTTGCTCACTGGGAAGCCCATTCTAAGGGTAAAGTTTCCAACTTTACCCATTCATAACTCTTCTTAAAAGGGTTTAGACAAAACCCCAATTCCTTTAGGACATGGATCATGTCCAAAAAGCCTTAGAATCTCAAATCCACTCATACAAACCTAGATATAGGGTTTTAGCATATGATGGACACATAAAGTTCCGATCTTTCCTTCCATTCATGGTCTTTTAGGGCTAAAAAGGCCATGAACTTGCTTATAAGCTTGCATGGGGCTTCCATGGTCATAAAGTTTGCACCTTTATGCCATGGAACCCTTCCTAGATCCAAGATCTGAGATATAAGCCACTTGGGATGTCCTAACCCCAAGGACTAAGGTTCTTGAACCAAAACCTTCATAAAATGGAAACAAAGGGATCTAAGAGAAGAATGATCAAGTTGGAAACTTGATTACCATAAAATGTAGCAAATGGAGTGTAGTTCCTGGATCTACTCCTTCTCGCTTGATTCTTCTATCTTCTACCTCTTCCACAAGCTTCAAAAGGCACAAATAACACTCAAAATGGCAAGAAACTAGCTCAAGATCACTTATGGCGGATTAGGATTTCGAGATTAGGGTTTGGAGGTGATGGAGGTTGGAATGGAAGCCAGATATGATGCTTAAATATGGTGCAAACCCTAAAGATTAGGGTTTCATCCAGCATGTCCTACTCATCAAATCAGGGCTGCGACTCGTCGAGTAGCTCACTCAAAACTCGCGCGAAAGCTGCCTTCTACTCGACGAGTCAGTGCTACCAACTCGTCGAGTCCTTCTTTCCAAATAAAATAAATAATTAATTAAATGCATAGCATGGAAACGGGCGTTACATTTGTCCATAATTTTTATTATGGCCTTTAGTAGTATCTAACCAGTGTGAAAATGTCCATTTTCACTGATTGGTCCGAAATATATTCTGAAATGATTGGCAGTTTTATAAAAATCGTCATAAATTGTAGAAAAATCGTATGAACGCGTGCGAGTAGTCCTTAAAAAGGTATAAACCTGAACTATTTGCATATTGTGAAGTTTGGAAAAATATTAAGTTTAAGATAGTCAAAACATTCTGTGAAAAGGACTCAACTTTTCTGGGAAAATCTAATTTTTAAGTTTAGATTTTATTTTAGTGATATGACTTGTATCCTCCCCCCCCCTCCTGAAAACGTAGAAAAACTTGAAAATGTAGGGGTATGAACTCACCTTATGTGATTCCTTGGAGAGTGGAAGGTTGAGGATGATGAGTTTTCAAGTTAAGAACACTTGAACAATACTTGAGGGTTTGACGATCCTATGAACAAATATTTATATATTTGTGTAAATGATTTGGGATTTGTAAAACATATGTAGAATGTTTAGAAGTTGGAGGAACACTTACCAAAATATGAGGAAATATCTCAAGAAGAATTCTTGAAAGGCTCTTTTGTTAGAGAGAGAGAGTGAAGTGTTCTTGGAGAGTTTAGTGGAAAATGTGAAAAAGTTGGTGAATGTGAAGAATCAGTCTTCTCCTGGAAGTGGGTTTAAATGGATATTGGAATAGGATATAATAATGCAAGTGGATTGGTTGAAATGTGTGAAGGGATAATGATTTGACTAATGGCAAGTGGGGAAGTGACATAAAGGTGGAAAGTGGGGATCCACTTGACCCACTTGTGTAATATAATATCTATTTATCTTTAGATGTTTCTGAATGTAAAAATATGATTTATATTTAATAATTCTTCAAGTCGTGGATAAAATATGAGTTTAGGGGGTCTAAGATGTGAAAAATATGAGTTGGGTGAAAATCCCACGTCAAAAACTCCAAAAACTGATGAAAAATGTGAAACTGATCAAAAATCTGGAAATGAGGGGCGAGGATGCGAAGGTCGGATGCGAACGTAAGAGGTTTGCAGCGAAGGCTGCTTATTCGGATGCGAATGTTCTCGGTGCGAGAGTGAGGTTCGGTGCGAGAGAGTCCGATGTGAACGTTGTCGAGGATGCGAACATGCTCGGATAGGATGCGAAACATGCCGATTAGAAGCTAAAGTATCCGGATAGATGCGAAAGTGGCCGGTTAGAAGCGAAGGTCTCCGGTTTCGGTCCGAAAGTGAGGTTTCGCAGGTGGTAAGGGCTCTAAATGCCTGCGAAGGTTCGTAGATGAACAGTAACCTGCGAACCTTCCTTGGTCTTTTTGGTTTTCTTCTTCAATTTTGAGGTATTTTCGACCAAGGGAAGGTTTGGATGTTCATGGGAAAGTTCGAAAATGTGATTGTCATTACCAAGAGAGATTTGAGAGAGATTGGGAGAGATTTGGGAGAGAGAGAGAGAGAGAGAGAGAGATTGTGTTTGTAGCTTGTGTTATGGTTTTGCCCCGTAGTGTTAAGATTATGAACTCCACTACACCGTGTTATGAGTGTTACCTACCCCCAAGGGTACATAGTTGCGTTTATCGAGTTGTTACGTCACTTACCCTATTTAGGGTTTAGATTTCTGAACACATGAAACTCCCGAGTGATACTTGGTATTACAATAGTAAGTTGTACATTAGAAAACATAGAGTAAACCCTAACGTACTAATACTAGTTGAGTTGATTCGTTGACTTTGTTTGACCCTAAGTTGACGGTTGTCACAGTACTAGATCCTTTAGTCCTTTACTTGACTCACATAAACATGTGATCAACGAATTAGTCATGATCGTCCAACGATCAAGATTCTCATACATCACACAATACGAATTGTATGAATCTACGTTTCTATCTAATTGAAACTTGGGTGAAGAGAATTCCTTTTCACTTGGTTGATTATGACATTTCCACAAACGACATAATTAAGAATCAAATCCATATTTAACATTGCTAATAATAGAAAGATAACCATCAATTCTCATAAATGTCATTGCAAGGAAATTCAAAGTAAATAAATCAAAATTTCACTTTATTGATAATATGCGGAAAAATTTGTCCTTACAATGAAAAAATATGAAATCTATGTTTCTAGATATTTCCTAAGCAATCTATTAATATATCATAATGTAACACCGTAAATTTTCAAACAAATTTTTCATTTAAAATCATATAATTCTCATAACACATTTCACAAAAATCTCATTTATTTAATTTACAAATCGCAACTCCATAATTGTTTGATTAAAATCCAGGATCCTCAAAACATAACTCTTTCACTGGTGTGTACAATCAAACCGGTGCCTTCCCGTAACCCGGAGAAAAACCTGAAACACATAACACATAACACGGTAAGCACGAAGCTTAGTGAGTTCCCCAAAATACCACACATATCTCAGTAGCCTCTCATGGCTATACTCATATAAGACCCTCCGATCGATGTGCCTCAGTGGGACCCTCCGGTCCCAAAACTCGGGTGGACCCTCCGGTCCCAACTCAATAAGATCATAATAATAATAATAATAATAATAATAAAAATAATAATAATAATAATAATAATAATAATAATAATAATAATAATAATAATAATAATACTCAGCATAAATCACAAACACATAATGCAGAATATCACAATACACAGATAAGCACATAAGACAGCTCAGTCGCACAAGGATACCACTCATGGTAAGTATAGTGAGAAGACTCACCTCGCAAGCAAATAACCTCGTACTCGAATCTCGAACTAGCCTCCGCCTAACACAAAGGATGAATATATCTAATTCATACTCTTTTCACGACTCTAATAACCAAAGTCTATTCTTTCTCTCTCTAACTCTTGAAGTGGATAAAAGACCATTTTACCCCTCCATGGTCTCCATTATTCATGTTTGACCCAACCCTAAAGTCAACAGAAGTTAACTCGAGTCAACGGTCCATGTTTGACCCGACTCGCCGAGTGCACCAATGTGACTCGTCGAGTCCACTCGTTTCCTCAACAGTCTCATGAAGGTCCAGCTCAGCTCGTCGAGTTGACCCCCAACTTCCGACTTATCACATGATCAAGCTCATTGGGACAAACCCTCACCGACTCGTCGAGTCGGCTCATCGACTCGGTGAGTCCATTCAAACCCATTTCTCATTCAGACGATTCAAAGCAGATCTACCACTCCAAACACTAGATCTAGAATCTTAAGACTCAGTTCTCACGTAAAGATTCGATCTTTACGTTCGTGTATGGTAATTTTGCTCCAACATACCAAAACATGCTCTCACAAGGTGTTAAGCACAATAACCCTCATGTGGATGAATAAAGTTGGGACCTTTGGACTCTAGGGACCTCACAAGGTCAAGATCTGAGGTTTAAACCCCATGATAACTCCATATGCTCGAAGTCCCAACAAAAGGTGGAAGAAACCCTAATCTTCCACAATAATGAGATCTAGGCAAATAAATGAGAAAATTGCAAGCTTTTACCTCCCACTGAAGCCCTTGCCTGGGGATATACTAGATCTAACTGATTCTCTTGCTTCCTTGTTGGATAATCTCCTCTTCTCCTCAAAAGATGCACTAAGCTACCCAAGTTAGCTTCTTAGACTCTCTTAGCTCACTACACACGTTTAGGGTTTTACACAGGAAGGTTAGGCAGCTGGTGAGGCAGGAATGGGGGCATAAGTTCTCTTATATAAGCCCCAACCCCGGGAAATTAGGGTTTAACAACTCAGCACCAACTCGGCGAGTCGACTCTCTGACTCGTCGAGTCCATTCATTAATCCCATGCGGTCAAATCGCCTCTACTCGACGAGTTGGACTCACAAATCGTCGGGTCACTCAATAAATCTCAAAATTAAACACACAAATAGTATACCTGGAAGTCCGAATGTTACAATTCTCCCCCACTTGAATTAGATTTCGCCCTCGAAATCGCTCCTCATCAACACATAGATCGAACCCAATAACTCGAAAAGCACCACCGAAAGGATCTCATACAACACAACTATGTTCCTCCAGGGACACCTGAATCCAAACAGGAACTCCCAAACCCAGAAAAGGACAGACCCCTCTGCCGCCACGATACCCGTTCTGACTCTCAAGAACCTGAAACTCCAGTGGCCTGTCTCACTGCCAGACCGCCCTCTCAAGATATCACCATGTTATTCGTCCCTCGAATAACAGACCCCGATAACTCACTGCCCCTCTGATTCTCTTGTTGGGTCTGATAGAAACAAGTCAATGCCCAAAAATTGGCTACCGATCACTCTTACCAGACATACTAAACGATCCATATCATACTCCAAGGAACGAAAGGATCACATCGCACCAGGAACCCGTCCACTGAACTGCAATCAGAACCCATCTGAACAATGAACTATCAACACCCTGTCCTCAGACACAAGAAAATGATCATGCTTGCTCAGAAGTGTCCTCTGACATCTAATAATCATAAGCCCCAACTCCCTTCTCAAATATCCCTTTCAACACTGAGCACCAGGTCAATTCCCTATCCAACAGTTGAACCTCCAAAGGTTACCCATTGCATACCCCAAAACGTCTCACTAACTTCCTTCTCACAATAACTTTTTCGGCCCTGTGTGACACACAAGTCACGAAGTTCGCTTTACCCCTAGCGAATACTACAACCCCAACTAAAATCGGCTCACCCTCGACCTCTGTCGTCTACTACTCAATAGTTCCATACGTCTGGAGGTCCTTCCCATACAAACGAACTGACCCACTCAGGTCTAAGACACCAAATGACACACAATACCCCTCAATGGAACCCACCTCTAAATCTGGAACCTCATTTCGCCTTCTCAATACACCACTAGAGCCAACTCAAACTTGAGAGTCTGTCCGGACGCAAAATTAGAACCACTCGCTCTAATAAAGCACTCAACTCATAACCCATGACCCGCAACTCACGCGTACATCACTTCTCCAAATCCTTCGATTGCGATAACCACACCTTAGCTCAAAATACAACGATTCCCGACCATTAGGGAGATCCCAGTCTCGCCCCTGGCCCGACCACCAGGTGCCCACAGACTCAATTGATAAGGCTACCCAAGCCTAGGAACTCCTCTATGTCATGCTCTGACTAGTGAATACTACGGCTCCCCATAGATTCACAACACTTCTCTCTTGTTTGTTGACTAGTGAAAGCTACGGTTCCCCGCAGTTCCACAATACTCTTCTGCTGACCAGTGAAAACCACGGCTCCCCATAGTTTCACAACGCTCTCCCTCTGACCAGTGAAATCTATGGCTCCCTGCAGTTTCACAACACTCGCTCGTTGTTTGGTGGATACTACGGCTCCCCGCAGTATCACCACACCCTCTTGCTGACTGGTGAATACTACGGTTCCCCGCAGTATCACTACACTCTCTCGCACTAACTCATGGATGCTAAAGCTCCCCGTAGTCTTCCAGCACTCTCACTCTCACTGGCTCACCATGGGCTCACTCCATGGTTTTCCTGATAATCCCAAGCGATTACTCCCACTCGGATCCACTTGCTCTCTTATCACCCTATAATCTCATCATCAAGCCATCACTACACTGAGTTCACCAACTCATGCTCCGCAGCTCAACATAGATAGGTGCTTACACCCACCCAGCTTATGCACCACCACTCCTGATGTATGTTCTCGTAGGCAAGGCACTTTTCTCAGCACCTATACACCCTTAGACAGTCCCACTCTGGCGACACTTAACTGATGGGTTCCCACTGGAACCAAAGTCTCTCGGTACTCCACTCGCCATACCGTAACTCGAGTCTGAACATGACCAAAAATTAGGACACCATACTCGGGCACCTCAGTACACCATCACAACATCTCACGATGTCTTGCCTCAACCACTGATTTTCCATTTATGTACCTCGAAACCTCGAAATACTCCCATCTCACAAATTGAAACACAGAGGAATCGTCAATGATTGAAAACACGTTGAAGAAAATCCGAAGCTCCACCCTCTACTGATCACCGCCCATACGAACTACTCACACCGACTCTAAAATTGGTTGACAAATCAACTGCTGCCCCTCCTGGAGTATGGATCACAATCTATACCTATACCCGCAAATCTCAGCTATTGAACCCTGAACTCGGCAACCCAACCGCCTCGAACTCAACAATTGCAAACCCAAAAAATCCCTAGCCATAATAAGTTCTCTGACCAACGGCCACCTTCCGTGGATTCACTCATCCTTCCTCAAGCACATACCCATACATTATCCTGCCTTGCACATCGCCTCATCCACCAATAACCCAGGTCTCATGTGTCCGCACCACGGATCTCCATAACCAGTTCTCTAACCGCACTTTGAACGGATCGCTGATGCTCTCAATAGAATACTCAGCGCTCCCCCACTCGGGGTTCGAACCATCACCAATTGGCATACCAACAATCTACTCCATACTCTGTTTCACCAAGTATATCACACTTGACTCTTGGAACGTACCATATAATCACTTTGATGATCTTCCCGATGGAACCAAGCAACTCCAAATGTCTCGTAACTCAGACAAGAATCTCAGAATCCTCCCAACGTGACTGCCTCTAGTCATCTCGAAGCCTCACACCGATATACCACCGGATACCCCAAGTGTTCTGAATTAGTCCTGACTCTCGGTCTAGGAATAATTCACTATCACACACTTCGTTTCTGACTCCTCGACCAGCCCACCATCGCGGGAATCATCATAAAAGCAAGAGACCCCACTCTCACAGTCGACACACAACGAAGACAACTAGGGCCAACGCCCCGATATACTCCTCTTAACCACCTGAAACTGCCGCTAAAAGTATACCTCCCTCAAAAGGCACCTCCCTGTTCTCTTCCATCATAGACCCACATATGACACTCTCATGGTATAAGAAAATACCTCGCAGCAAACATACTGCCCAAAATACTCTGGTGAAAAGGTTGCAACCCTATGCTACCCCACGGTGTTTACCCCCATACTCTGAAAACCGGAAGCTCATCAGCTCTTTTGCTTCTCCCAGGAAATGGGGACAGTGCAACTCTTGCCACAGAAGATGACACCTCATCTTTCAGTCGATAGCTCACTCAGACCGCGATCCTCCAATAAGTATCATCTCTACTCATCCCTGAGTCTTGAGACTCCAACTGGAAACCCACCAAAAATCTCTCGGAAACTAACTCGATTTCCCCCTCAAGGTATGCTCCATTAAGACTCGTTCAACATAGCCCTCAGGCCCCACACTCTATCACATCTTATCTTAGTCTAATCAATCACAACGGGATAACTGGTAAAACCAGAAGCACTAACCGCCACGAATCATGGTACTGAAACCATGTGGTCACCTCTCGATCTGCTGCGAATCATGGTACCCGAACCATGTTATCTCCTCTCAATCTGCTACAAATCATGGTACCCAAACCATGTTATCTCCTCTCAATCTGCTACGAATCATGGTACCCGAACCATGTTATCTCCTCTCAATCTGCTACGAATCATGGTACCCGAACCATGTTATCTCCTCTCAATCTGCTACTTAGAACCTCTAGAATTCTCCTTGTTTCGAGTACGGGTCCTCTACTTTCAGTAGTACGGGCCCATACTACCTGCCACATCTACCCATACCTTCCACACGGATCGTCCCAGATTTCCTAAGTAGATGCTCAACCTTCTCGATCACCAATCCTGTTAAATATGGCCGCTCCCTAGCGAATACTCTCCTCTATCAGTGTACTCATCTGACTAAGGTCACTCCCTACGCTCTTCCTAGGTTCTCACACTTCTCAGCCATCAGCTGCTGAAGAACTCCTTATGATGCCAGCCATCTACCTCCTGAATATCTTCATATTCACTTAGTAGCTGACTCCCATCATCAAGAGTTCCACAAAGCACGAAGCAAGCAGCATTCAGGCATTGAATAATCTCCATCAACACGTAAACCACTCTAGATTACAACTCTATTTTCTCTACTCACACTCAAAAGGTATCACCGAAATCAAGCAACCCTACCTCTCGCAGGTATCTAACTACTCCCTCAGTAGGCTCCTCCAATGCTCTTCTAGGTATCTTTCCTAGATTACTCCTCTACTCAAATCTCTCTCTAAAAGATTCCTGTTGGATACTCTTACTCCGCACATACTTAAAGCACATCACAGATAGCAATAATTCCTAGGCTAAGGCATCACAATTCAGGCAACTCTAGCCCTAACATATGAAATACCTAGCCTATCATCTAGCATGCATCACTAATATCTCAATAACTCGTAACACAAATAAGTAAGGGTATTTTGGGAAATCACCGTTCGGGCTCTGGCTGATTGCACACACTGCTCCTTCTCGTTTTCTCTTAGAAACTCTTGTTCATTTTAGAAAAATCATTTATTTTGAAATTTTTTCTCAAATCCCCAGTTTGAGTCCAGATATACCCGAAGGTGCATCCGAATCCCTCAAACCAAGGCTCTGATACCAACTTGTAACACCGTAAATTTTCAAACAAATTTTTCATTTAAAATCATATAATTCTCATAACACATTTCACAAAAATCTCATTTATTTAATTTACAAATCGCAACTCCATAATTGTTTGATTAAAATCCAGGATCCTCAAAACATAACTCTTTCACTGGTGTGTACAATCAAACCGGTGCCTTCCCGTGATCCTGAGAAAAACCTGAAACACAGAACACATAACACTGTAAGCACGAAGCTTAGTGAGTTCCCCAAAATACCACACATGTCTCAGTAGCCTCTCATGGCTATACTCAGATAAGACCCTCCGGTCGATGTGTCTCAGTGGGACCCTCCGGTCCCAAAACTCGGGTGGATCCTCCGGTCCCAACTCAATAAGCTCATAATAATAATAATAATACTCAACATAAATCACAAAGACATAATGCAGAATATCACAATACATAGATAAGCACATAAGACAGCTCTGTCGCACAAGGATACCACTCATGGTAAGTATAGTAAGAAGACTCACCTCGCAAGCAAGCAAGCAAATAACCTCGTACTCGAATCTCGAACTATCCTCCACCTAACACAAAGGATGAATATCTCTAATTAATACTCTTTTCACGACTCTAATAACCGAAGGCTCTTCTTTCTCTCTCTAACTCTTGAAGTGGATAAAAGACCATTTTACCCCTCCATGGTCTCCATTACTCATGTTTGACCCAACCCTAAAGTCAACAGAAGTCAACTCGAGTCAACAGTCCATGTTTGACCCGACTTGCCGAGTGCACCCATGTGACTCGTCGAGTCCACTCGTTTCCTCAAAAGTCTCGTGAAGGTCCAACTAAGCTCGTCGAGTTGATCCTCAACTCGCCGAGTTATCGCATGATCAAGCTCATTGGGAAAAACCCTAACCGACTCGTTGAGTCGGCTCATCAACTCGGCGAGTCCATTCAAACCCATTCCTCATTCAGACGATTCAAAGCAGATCTACCACTCCAAACACTAGATCTAGCATGTCAAGACCCAATTGTCACGTAAAGCTTCGATCTTTACGTTCATGTATGGTAATTTTGCTCCAACATACCAAAACATGCTCTCACAAGGTGTTAAGCACAATAACCCTGATGTGGATGAATAAAGTTGGGACCTTTGGACTCTAGGGACCTCACAAGGTCCAGATCTGAGGTTTAAACCCCAAGATAACTCCATATGCTCGAAGTCCCAACAAAAGGTGGAAGAAACGCTAATCTTCCACAATCATGAGATCTAGGCAAATAAATGAGAAATGTGCAAGCTTTTACCTCCTACTGAAGCCCTTGCCTGAGGATATACTAGATCCAACCGATTCTCTTGCTTCCTTGTTGGATAATCTCCTTTTCTCCTCAAAAGATGCACTAAGTTACCCAAGTTAGCTTCTTAGACTCTCTTAGCTCACTACACACGTTTAGGGTTTTACACAGGAAGGTTAGGCAGCTGGTGAGGCAGGAATGGGGGCATAAGTTCTCTTATATAGGCCCCAACCCAAAGAAATTAGGGTTTCACAACTCAGCACCAACTCGGCGAGTCGACTCTCTGATTCGTCGAGTCCATTCATTAATCCCACACGGTTAACTCGCCTCTACTCGACAAGTTGGACTCACAACTCGTCAAGTCACTCAATAAATTTCAAAATTAAACACACAAATAATATACCTGGAAGTCCGGATGTTACACATAACTCATGTGCAACAGCTTCCAAAATCAGATCATCGAACCATGCGACCGAAATCCATCTCTCACGATCAGATTCAGCTTACTCTTCTCAAGCTTCCTTCTTTCTCTTAGATACTACAAAACATCAAAATTTGACTATCACATCATGTATTAAGAATCTATGAATACGAACTTAATAAAATAGGGTTAGCTAGTGGATGTACCTGAAGTAGAGTCATACGACTTGACTTTACCATCTCTGAGATCTTTCAGGTATTCTGGGCAGCTTCGTATCCAACTCCCCTTAAATTGGAAATAAAAATATATGTACCTTTTAGGATTAGCACATGGGACATCTCTGGATTAGCCTTTCTCCTTACCATATGGTAAAATCGTTTGACCTTGGCCGGTCCCTTTCCATTGGGAAGAGAAACCTTTTCTGGACTACCAATGTTGTCATTTTCAATGTCCATGGAAACTTGGTAGATAGATCCTTCAAACATATTCGCTTGATTTGTGCTCTTAAGCATTTATGCTTCAGCAGCAATCAACAAATATGTTAGATCGATTAGGGTCACTTCGTGGTCCCTCTCATATAAGTCTTTAATGAACTGACTATATGATTCAGGAAGCGAAAGTAGAACCAAATAAACGGCCAGCTCCCTTGGGAAACGACACCCAACATCCCTAATCTGTCAATGTGCAATTTTATTTTCAGATAATGCGTACATACAGACTTTCTATCTTGATGTTTACATGCCAATAAGGCTTGAGTAGTTTTGTACTTTTCAACTTGAAGAAGACATGACTTAGGGAGAGTCACTGGAGGAGGTGTTGGAAGAGTTGGAGAAGCATGATTTCCAGTTTCACCATTGCTTGAAGAAGGGAACATTCTTTCACCTTGATCAACATGTAGAAGATCATTTTCAGAAGGAAAAACATTTCCAAAAAGATGAGGAGAACCATTGTTGTCTTGACTCAAAATCTATAAAGGGAGAAAAGATAATTCAAGTTAGTTGATTTTAATCCTTAATTATTAACCCAAAAATTTAAATTAAGGCTAGGACCCATATTTTCGATTTGAATTATGAAGAGGGATTTCGTAATCAAATTCGAATCTATTTTAGGTAGGTAAAGAATTTACCATTTTCAATCTTATGAAACTCCTAGATCTTTTAAGATTCATTGAACTATTCAATGGCATGGTTAATCTTGATTATGCTCTCACTTTGTGACTGAGATGCCGAGGATTACAAACCAGATGTGAATAACCATGCAAATTAGTTTGGTACTCTCGTTGTTATTTATCATCTGAAACTAACGTGTCAGTTAACCACACGCCCTCCATTAACTCAATGATAATTTATGAGACACCCATTGCCAACAATATTAGTCCCATATTAGTGTGCTGCTTAACCACACATGCTCCACTAACGACCAATAAGGTGCAATGTGCAATTTCATGGATTAGCATCGAATTTACATTTTTTTTCCTAAAGTAACTACGAATGAGATTTTAGAAAATGGTTTAGTTACTTTATCATTATACTTTTAATAAGGATTAATTGTCCTATCGAACTCGTTCGGCTAACGACCCTCCACCAATCAAGGGAGCGGTGTGTAAGAGTGGATACCCAATGGCGGTCATATTATAGGGAGCTTCCTTAAACTCCCCTTATAGACTAGCTTCGTGAATGAGGCGTACTAGCGGTTCGACTGACTCATCTTTTATATATATATATATATATATATATATATATATATATATATATATATATATATATATATATATATATATATATATATATATATATATATATATATATATATATATATATATATTAGACCTTTAATGTTACATATAATATAAGGGTGTATTTTAAAACATTTTAAAATAGCAAGGGTTTAATCTTTTAAAAAATTAAACTTTTAATTTAATTAAATTTAAACCAATTATGAATTTATTAATTATCTTTTAATTAATCATTTAATTAAATTATCAATAAAATCCATAAGAAAGTAATTTAGGGTTTACATTTTAAATTTCAAAAATTAAACATTTTAATTTAAATCTCAAACAACCCTAAAATTAATATTAATTATTAATTCCAATTAATAATCAAATTAATTATTTAGTAACCAATTATGGATATATTAGTTATCCTTTAATTAAACAAGTAATTAAATTATTAATCATATCCATAAGGATAATTATAATAAAATCAACATTATCCAATTCATAATTATCTCCTAACATTTAGGTCATATTTAATTATCTAATATTACCAAAAATCAGATTATTGCAGATTTAATAAAAGATAATTACAAAATATTAACCGAATAAATCAAGTTAAGCAAGAAAATCCGAAATCAGGATCTGACACGCAGTCCAACACGTCGAGTTTGAAGAACAACTCGACGAGTTCGAATAACAGAATGAGGATTCTGTTTTCTCCTCCTTGTTCAAGTTCATATTAGTATCAATTCAATAGAAAACTAAACCTAGGCTCTGATACCACTGATGGGTTTTGAGCATAACATACAATCCTATGTGTGCATGCAACCCTAATTGAAGATCTACGTTTTCTCTAATTGAACATACAATAATGAACAACAACATGCAAACCTTAGATCCCTAGTGTATAATCGAAATTCACATAATAAGGGTTATAACACATACCTTTAAGATTGTTATTGTAAACAATCTTAAATCCTTGCTTGAAAGACCTTTGGTAGCAAGCGCCACAAATGTCGCGCCTCTAATGGTTCACAACCAAACTCAAACAACCAAGGAATACTATAGAGAGGGAGAGAGAGAGAGAGAGAGAGAGAGAGTAATAGAAGAGAAATTTCGGCCCTTAGGCTCTTAGAGGAGTCATAGCCGAAATTTAACCCTACGGAGGGTTTATATAGGTGTTAGGAAGGTATTGGATGAGGTAGGTGTATCCAAGATAACCCTAATCCCTTAAATTCCTCCCTAAGTGTCACACCCCCGAACCAGACGGCGGAAACGTCTGGGGGCTTGCGTGTGACTTCATCTTGTAATATCATCACAATTGTATATAATTGAAACAAGACAACACCATCATCATACATATCAAGATACAACCAGCATTGTTTACATCAAGTACAATATCATATATTATATGTTCAAAATATTTAATGTATGATGATAACAAAATATAACAAATTCCACCATTTCCTGCTGACCTTTCTGGTTAACGATTCCCTGAGAATACAAGTTATTTTGAAAAACGTCAACATATATAATCTTGGTGAGTTCATAAGCATATTTGAATGAAAAGTTTTGAATCGTTTGTAAACACCAGAAAATCCGATATTTTCTAAAAATGGTTTGAACGTGATGTATCAAAATCAAGTATTAATGCATGTGTGTTTTCTATATATGGGATGTATATAGAATGTAATCCAGATAAAAACTATGTATTTTCTGTAGCAAGTAAAAGGTATGGTTTAGCTATGTATTACCCCATAAAATCCTATATTTTCTACTTATAAAAGTGTTGTGGTCTCAACCCTAAGACCGAATATCAGTGTGTGTATGTTCTAGTATCAACAAGATTTTATAGGTGTTCCACAAAATTATGTTGGAGAGGATCTCTATGTGAGCTGTTTTAACCATACTTGATTATGACGAATTCACCTGTCGTGGCGTTTTTTAGGCGTCGACTTGATTTAGGTAAGGTTTGTCACCCTAGACTGGCCTAGTCTAGCTGTAGCGAACAGCTCAGGTGTGGGCGAGTCACCCCCGTATAGATCTATACACAAACTCCCGCTCTTCCTCCAGGAGAATCTGGTTATAACTACAGGCTATGATCATACACTCTAACGTGTCAACCGACATGTCTCACTAGATCATTAATTGTTTTCACGCGAGTATTGAATTACGCTATGTATAATGTTTTCGTATATATAGTTAAGATTTGCAAAGCCCAGAAAGAATATGTATGTGAATGTATAAGGTCCAACAGACATGTAATGCAGCAGCTATGGCCCGCTAAGCATGTGATGTATGGACTGGGCCCAATAAGCATGTTAATGGGTCACAAAGGCCCAAATTAACATGTAATAAACACATTAGGCCCAACAAACATGTAAATGGGCCACAAAGGTCCAAATGGACATGTAATGAATACATTAGGCCCAATATCACGAAATTAACATTTTTGGCCCAAAATATAAAAAAAATATTATTTTCGGCTCACTATTGTAAAGATTTACATTTTCAGCCCATTTTTAAATAAAATGACACTATTCGTCACGAGTTTTATAAAAATGACATTTTCGGCCCATGATTATAAAAATTTACATTTTTGTCTCACTTTTCATAGAAATTACGCTTTTGGCCCAAGTTTTGGAAAAATTGCATTTTTAACCCATGAAACCGTAGGTTTACATTTTTGACTCAAACTTGAGTTAATTGACTATTTACTTCATAAAAATCGAGCTCTTTACAATTTAGGCCCAATAAAACCGAAAAGCCCATTGTTATGGCCCAATATGCAAAAAATTGCATTTTTGGCCCTTTTATTCCCAAGAATATCATAAAAACTCATTTTTGTATAAAAGTGACTCTTTTAGTCCTTGTAAAACCAAAAGTGTCATAAAAATCTCATCTTTTTGTTTATTTGTCAAAAATGGCCCTATTTCAAGATTTTGTTTCATTTTTCCAACAATCATCACATATGTACACTTTCATTCCCATGTTATGGTGTGTAAAGTGTTATAGTTTGTAAATTTCACAATCTTTTGTTATAGATTTCAAGATCTATCATATTTCATCACATAATCACAACATAAACCAAGAAAATCACACATAACATGCACTAATACATAGATCTACACATATGTACTTGTATTCTCCCCCCAAAACAAAGAAAAACCAAAAACAAGGGGGTATGAACTCACCTTGAGGTTTTGATTCGGTTTTTGATGAAGATGCGAGAAGATCTCGGCCCTAGGAAGCTTTTTGAGAATGATTTTCGAACTTAGATGGTCCTAGGAAGCTAGAACACGAAATGAACCATGTAAGGGGGTGTTCTTGGCTTAAAAATGGAAATCAATGACATATGTATGATGACAACTTACCAAGTAGATGATGCTTGTTGAAAAACTATTGGAGTCTCACCCAAGATCACGAAAAATGGCAAAGGAAATGAGAGAGTTTCTCTTTGAGCTTGAGAGGATTTGAGAGGGAGTTTGAATAACTTTTGAAGTGAGATGTGGAGAGGGGGGGGGTCTCGGCCGAATATCAAGAGAAGAGAGAGAGATGTGAGGTGGTGTTGCATGGAAATCCACCATGCAACAATGATGTGTCACTTGCAAATTAATTCCCTATTTCTCTTTTTTTATATGCATAATGGGCCGAGAATTGGGCTAAAGAGAGATGGGGATGAAATGATTTGGGCCCATTATTGTCTTTGTTTGAGTTTTTGGAAGCCTAATAATATTTTTCGGCTCATTGGGCCCTTAGGGGGGTTTACGGCCCAATAGAAGTCCAATAGGTAATTTACGGTCCATTAGGACTAATGGAATCATTTATGGCCCAACAAGGGTCATTAGGGATAAGAGAGCCCTTTTAGGTCCACATGGCCCAAAATGCTAAAGTTTTACAAGTGTGGGTCTAATTAGAGCCCAATTAGGGTTTCTAGGCCCAAGATAGTCAAGTTGAAGGTTTATTGGTCCATTAGGCCCAATAAGAGAATCCTAGTTCATATTAAACTTGAACCAGAATTTTTAGGGTTTTCAACACGTAATTGACCATAAGAGATGTATTGTATAAGATTTTGATCTTTACTGAAGAATGTTGATTAAGTTTGTTTTCATTGAGTGAGCATAGGTTACACTATAAAATTAGGGTTACAAGTATCCTAGTAGAGAATGTTTACATGAGACTAGAATTTCCTAGCCAAAATGCTAGTTGTGACACTAAGGCATCTAAGGCATCCTTAGAAGCCAAGGAAACCCTAGGAGCATCTAGAATTCGTTCCCCCTAATATAGGGAGGTTCTAGAATTACCCAACGCTTAATTATTAAACATTGTCACATTTAGTCCCTGTATTTTTAATTAATTCCTTTAATCCCAAAATTAATTCCAAATTAATTTCTGATTAAATATTAATTAAACAATATGATTTCTAATTAATATATTATATCCATAATACATTAATAAATGATTTATTTTGATTTCTAATTAATTTATTAACCAAGTAATAAATTAATAAATCATTCTTCTCTCTCTGAAAGTTATCATATTCAACTGCAAGGTTTGAAGGCAACCCAAAAGGACTATGCTACAATCAATTCAAGTTTATACCAACTATAGTTATGTGCTTAGACACCTAATCCAACACAGCGAGTGTAGGATCTTTTATCTGTCGATTGAGGTAAGTTTCCTCATTGGACTTTGTGGGTCTAAGCCACCAATGTCGGCCCTTATTGTTTATGTTAGGATGCTAGGAGTCTGCATGACCCTTGCATGTGTTATGTGCTGCTACGTATACCAGGATGGGCTCGATGTCGGGCGAGGCCCGATGACTGAACCGTATGCTATTGTTTTATGATCATTGTATGTGTTAACATGATTAAATGATATATATTGTATGTGTATATTGAGCGGGGCCTGATGTCAGGCGGGGCCTAAGAATAACAGATGTGTATACCGAGCAGGGCTCGATGTTGGGCGGGGCCCAAAGGAGGGCGGGGGCCCAGTATGTGATAAATTATGTATGGTATGGGGTAGTTTGGGGAACTCACTAAGCTTTGTGCTTATGGTTTTCAGTTTATGTTTCAGGTACTTCTGCTTCCAAGGGGAAAAGCTCGGGAAGACTGCATTGTACCCACCACATAGTTCCGCTTTTGACATTTACTCTGATTGAGATGATGTTGATACATTGATTTTATTTGGATTGAATTGATGATGTTTTCTTTTGGAATACTATTTTTATTAAATTAAAAATGAAATTTTTAGTCTTAAATTTTGGGACGTTACAGTCGCCCTGTTTTCGAGTGAGGGGTTCAACAGTGATGGATGGTCAGAAATTATGTTTTGTAGTTGCTAGCAAAATAATTCATGGGCAGAAAGTTGCGTTCGGTTCGGATTACAAAGTGAAGTCATATTGATTGCATATCAGAATAGTTCCATAGGTTGGAAACTCAGACAAGTTATTAGATTTTTGAATTTTAAGAGGAGTAGTGATGGTTACTCTTCATTGGTACTGTGTTTTGGTGGTGCATGTGAAGGTGTACACATGTGATATCGTTAGATACCAATCATGATGTACATGAAATTTTCGTAGCGTAGGTGTATGTAATACAGTTAGATATCATCAATGATATAGAGGAAACCTTCGTAGTGTTGGTGAGCGCCTTTTGCGTTGATTTGTTTATATTTGGTTTATATATAACTAGTTGTGAGACTCATGTATTAAATGGATTAATTTAAAAAAAATAGATATAAAAGTCTAAATATTTAAGAACTTTGAATTTATAAGAAAATAAGAAAAATAATGAATTATTAAAATTGAATAATTTTTTTATATTTTAAATTTAAACAAATAATTTAAATAAATAAACAAAAGAAATTAATGAACTATAATTTGTGAGTTTTGAAATTAGAAGGTAAATCCATTAATGAAATTGATATCAATTTATTACTACATTTATTGTAATTATTACATTAAAATATTATGTGAAACTTAATAAAATAAGAAAACTCATAAAATGACATATGGAAAAAAGTTAATTCAAAATAACCAAAAAATAATATTTAACAAATTGAATGAGAATGTGACATGTGGCAAAAATAATCTTCATTTATTAGAATAGACTAGTTTATAACCCGTGAGAACCACGGTTATAAAATTAATTAAACTTTTATATTAAAAAATCAAAATTATTAATCAATTATTTTAAATAAATTATTATTTAAGAGATATTTTTTTAGTTATATAAAATTATAATTGTTTATTTAAATAAAATTAATTAAACTTTTATATTAAAAAATCAAAATTATTAATCAATTATTTTAAATAAATTATTATTTAAGAGATATTTTTTTAGTTATATAAAATTATAATTGTTGATTTAAATAAATATGTGAAGTTAGATCATATTATAATTTGTATTAATTTTATTTTATTTTTTAATCTAATGTTATTAATTTAATATAATTAAAGTGAAAAAATTTAAAATTTGAAATTTAAAATTTAATGTAATTATAGTGAGAAATTTAAATTTTGAAATTTGAAATGAATAATAATTAATATGTTGACAAGTGGCATGATAGAGGCATATAATTTTAATGAGGAGCTCTAATATAATGTCACTTGTCAATAGGATATTAAACCTATTCATTTATTAGAATAGGGATTTGTATAAAAGCTTCTTATTATAAAAACATAATTATTGGGTTAAGATACCTCCATGGATCCACTACAGTTACCTCACTAAATCTGGGCCTGTAGTTGGGCTTCTGTACATTTAACCCATAACACAAAGGACGATGGACTGGACTCAGGAGGTTAAACGGACTTATATATGATAGCAATCAACAATTCAACATTTAATAAACCCTAACTTCAATCATAATACTTCCGATTAGATCCTACCAGTGACATTTCAGTTTTTAACTAACTCTAATTAACTAGTAACTACTGTTAAGTATTAAGATCGATGTAACATTCAACAATGAACAAATCTTTTTCTACAAACATTAACATTCCTAACTAAAACAGGCCCTAACATTCCTATTCAGAGACCCTAACAATTGAACCTTATTTTTTAGATTTGAAATAAATATTTAAATACTATGGGACCAATTAATAATTAAAAAAAAATTAACCATTAATTACGCACACATGCTTAGTTTTTTTAGTAATGGGTTTGGTGCATGCTAAAAGCCAAAAAAATAATAATATAAAAATACTAACATATTATAATATATAGTATTAAACTTATGGTTTTGATGTAGATTTTGATTTTGAAATGTGAGGGAATGGTTTAATAAAACTGAACCATTCAATCCTTAATAATTTCAACAACCTCTAATAGTTGGCACATCGAGAACAAAATATCATGAATAACACGTGTCACCCCTTTAACAAATTGGGCCGGCCATGGTTAAGAGAATGTAGTGTAGGGTTTATTAACCGTCTTGAGGTTTTTGATTCGTTTAGAGACTGTATCAAACAAAATGAATACTGACAAGATTCAAAAATGACATTTAAATGGTTTAAGTTAGAGGTTATCAAATAGTCTTAGAAAAAATGAACTAATATATTATAACAAATAACCAATGTCATTTTTTAAAACCTTTTTGAAATCGTAATGGTTTTAATTTTTTTTTTAAAGTAAAAACTATTTTTTGATAATCACTAAATCGCCTAAAATTAATACTCGTTACATAAATAGATCCATATTTAGTAATAAACTATAGGCAGTACGGCTAAATATATTGCGCCCACTACCCCTCTTCCATACGTGTATACATGTGGGAATTAAATAATATACAGTCAACAGTAATTTTAAGTTTTTATAACGAATAGAAAATTGATTACTCAAGAAGTACCCTAGAAGTACGGCGAAATAGGTACAACTGCTTATACCAGCACATGAAATGATGCCAACAAGTGGATCCTTCTTTTAATTCCACTTGTTATTAAATTAAAATGGAACTCATTGTCTAAACTCTAAAGTGTAAACGCGTTTAACAAAATTATAGAATAATAGTTAAATGTTTAAACTAATTAACTAGGACGAAATAAACGAAACTTGTACGTATAAGTCAAATTCATATATTCGGGTAATAGGTATTAATGGGTCAAAATGTAAATTGAATTGAAAACTTAAAGAAAAAGAATTTTTTTTTTTTTTTTTTTGGGAACCGCAAGGAAATAAATATTATTATAATAACCAGCAACAACGCTGGAAGAGTACATAAAGGAAAAGAGAACATACAAAGCAAAACTCTATAAGCAAGACAAAATGTGTTGTATATTTATTTAGTTACGTTTCACAAAAGACAAAATGTGTTGTATATTTCCAAGATGAAAGGTACGGTTATCCGATAATGCTCTTATCAGTACTCCTTGCATTATCATTCTTCGATGCGAATCATGCAATAAGTACGCTTTGTTGTAGGAAGTGGATAAAAACTACCAAAAGCATTACAATTGTTGTCGAAAATGCCAACAATCTTTACACGTATGTCGAGGAGAACTTTGTATGTTCGTTTTTTGTTTTGTACATAATGGATTTTTTTGTTCCTGAAAAAGCATCAAATTATTCTGGTAACCAAAAAATAATTTTATAATTGTATCAAAATTATCCTGGTTACCAAAAAATATTTCTATAATTGTGTTTTTAGTTGTGTATGCACATATTATCTTGTGAATGAACATGAGAAAATGATTTTAATTGTTATGCTAATGCTTACACTAGTACAAAACGTATTTTTTGGTGCGATGAAGTTTTTTTGTTGGTGCGGTGATAGCCTAAAACCGCATCATAAAACACATTTGCATCAATAAATCAATGAACTACATTAACAAATGCATTTTTTTTAAACGACAAATACAAATATTATAATCTACTCTTAAACTAACACCTAATACCACCTATGTCCACCACGAGACTTGAACCCTCGACCTCAAGGAGGGAGGGCACCACCTGATACCGCTGGTTTTTTAAAACCACACTAATAAATTCATTTTTAATGCGGTTTTCCAATAAACACATTTATTGCTGCGGTTTTCCAATAATCACACCAATAAATGTATTATTTCATTCAAAATTTTCATTGGGCTTAAGATCCCTGTCATTTATTTCATTAAATTATTTGTTTTCCTCCCACTTATTTCGTCTCCCAAATTCCTCCCTCCCAAATAGACACCTTCACGCCCAGAATCCAAGAATCCAATGCATCCAATTCTCAGCCTCTATGATCTCTATACTTTTTTGGGTGCCATTCTGTTTCAATCTTTATTAATTTCACCTTTTATAAAACAAACTTGTTTGTGTTGCATCTTTTTATTATTGCACGTTACACAAAAATTTATGGTCTTGAAGGTAGCGAAATATCATCACCACGATTTCATGCTCCATTGTGAGATTAACATCTAACAGAACTTAAATCTTATTTATTCTAGTCTGTTTTGCTTATGTTAATCAAAAGGAATAATCATCATCATCTTCTACCTATAGGCTCACATTGAGACACTCAAAATAGTTCATGTCACCATTGTTAATCGGTTGTCAATTGATGACAGCACAAACACCCCTGCAACCAAATTTTCCGATCTTGGTGTTGATTCTCTTGACATTGTAAGTTTTGTTTTGATTTGAAACGAATCAAAACTCAAACCACTAGTCATCGATCTATATAATAACTCATTACATATCATTGAAGGTTGAGATTATGATGGCCTTGAAAGAAAAGTTTGGAGTATCAATTGGCGAAGGTGGAGCTTAGAACATTTCGATTGTTCAAGACGATGCTGATCTGATCGAGAAATGAAAGGAAGATGCTTAATGATTTTTGGTGTGGTTCTTTGTTTGTTAGTGTGGTTCTGTTGTAATATTTTTGGTGCGGTTTTGCTATCTTTTAGAGTGGTTTTATAACCGCATCATTAAATAATGGTATTTTTTGAAGCGATATTTGTTGGTGCAATCCAATACCCACACCAAAAGATCATTTTAACCGCATCAACAAATGTTTTATGTACTAGTGTTAATTATTTTCCTAATGTTGAAGCTCTGATAATTATTTGAAACAAGAAGATATCAACCTTGGAATAGAGGCCATTGACGATGAGGTCCGATGGAAGAGATGAACTCCCATGAATCATATTCTCTAGTTTAATTTATATGAGTCACTAAAATGAAGCCTCAATGGATTCCCAGGGAAAACCCTACTATTCAAACCTCATGTAGGGCTTCCTTTTATGTAACACCCTGTATATATTTTTGTTATTTTTTACAGTTTTATTACATTTTAGCTTTTTCTTTGATGTGCGCCAAGTTCCTTAAGAAACTTTCCATACCAAATAACTTGTTTGATTGGTATATGATAAATGAATGTTTACCTTAACCTTGCGAAAAATATCAAGAATTTCTTGATATCCCTTCTCCATTTTCGTGTTTTCAACCTTGAAGGAAAATGAGGGGGGGGGTGTAATTTTTACCTTAAATTTGGTTGGCTTTTTCGTTGTTTTTTCTCAAGTTGTTGGTTTCTTTTTTCAACGACAATTGCCTTTTCTTTTTCATTTGCATGTTTGGGCCTTCGTGTTCTGATCCATTTTGTCAAAGTAATGGAGCATGCAATGTGCTTTGGATTCTTTTCGGTTTGTGCTAGTAATTCCCCTTGAGAATCCAACTTGCTTATGGAAGTTACAAGTTGAGCCATTTGTTACTTCATGTTTCTGATTCTCGACATAGTCCCCTGCTGGAAATATTGTGTATTAGTGGCTAAACTTTTGATAAGTTCTTCCAAATACATGCTCGAGCCACGTGCTAGTTGAGGCACAAGTTATTGTGGAGGTTGGAAATTTGGTTGTTGTTGGTTTTGATATAGAGCTCTCAATTGTGAAGTTTGAGGAGGCCTTTATTGGTAGTTAGCATTGGGATGTTGTCCCTAATTCTAGTTGTTTCAAGATAGATCATAATTTCTTTGGTATTACCTCGGGTATCCTATAAATTGTATATTTTCCATATCTTCTTGCAACATAGGGCACATATCAGTAGGATGTCCGAATTATGAGTTCAATGGTATTATATTTTGTAAGTAGCATGACCATTTTTGTCAACATGGATAGCCGACTTTTGATTTGTGGAATGCTCAATCTTTTATTTGTGATGTGTATCTTCATACCACTCTTCTACAAGTGATATATGTTTTGAATCTTCTGCCATGAATGTAAATAATTTTGTAATTTTGGTGGGGGTTTTATCAAGTAATGCTCCACCACTTGAGGCACTGATAGGATGTTTTTTGTTTGGAGACAAACCATCATAAAAATATCGAAGAAATTGTTGCTCAACTATATCGTGTTGAGGAAAACAAACATAACGTTACTTGACTATATCCTAATATGTGTGTAGAGCTTCCTTTTTAGTTGTTTGATCCCTATGATTTCTTTACGAAAACTTGAGGCTCTTAATTCTATAAAATATTCGTCGAAGAATAATCGGAAGAATGTGTTCCAAGATGTGTAGTCAATAGCGGTAGGATAACGACTATCGGTAGTTGGCAAAGTAACGGTACTAAACAGCGGTCCAAAATAGTTGCACCGCAAATATAGGCGATATTGACCGATTTTTGACCGCTAACTGACTGATATTTGGCAAATATGTTGGATTTGGTGTCTAAGACCATAACTATAATTGGTATGTACTTGACCCGATAGTAACATGGTCCTTTTGGGTTGCCTTCACCATAGCAATTTGATAAGATGAATTATGGAGAAAGAGGTTAATTGTGATTTATAAATATATTATAAGAATAATATATTAATTGAGAAATCATATTATTTAATTAGTATTGATCATAAATTAATTTGGATTAATTTGGTGATCAAAAGAGACTGATTAAATTAAGGGGGCTGGTATTGCAATTATCTAATAGTTGCAAATTGGGCTTGTGGCTCCTTGTGGAAGGGGTGGACTAATTCTATGTGTAGCTCACATAGATTTCGTCCATATGAGGGCCTTCAGGAAGGATATACTGAATTGCTTAAGGCTTAAGCAATCATATTAGGGTTTCACCTGAAACCCTAGCAGCTCAGCTATATAAGGAACCCCCTGGATCCCTGAAATCGGCCACTTGTTCCTAAGAGAATACCCTATCCGAATTTAGGAGCCTCTCACCCCTCTCTCATAATCCTCCATTGCTACTTGGTGTTTGTGATTCACTAGAGATGCAATATTTGAGGCATTAAGCTCTTGAAGGTCAAGATTAAGCAAGCTACAAGAAAAGGTATTCATCTAACTTTGTATTAGTTGTAAATTTCGAAATATTGTATGCTAGTTAGGGTTCATCCTTTGGATGATTAATATTACATGTATAAATTGAGAAAAACCTAGATCCAAATCATTAGGGTTGCATGTACACCATAGGAATGTTGTAGTGCTCAAAACCCAATAGTGGTATCAGAGCTTAGGGTGTTTTTCTGTTATATTTAATGCCATGGTTAATTGTTCAAAGCTGAAAAAGTCGAAATCTGGACTCTGCCAAATGAACTCGACGAGTCCATAGTGGGACTCGGCGAGTTGAGGCAACTTAACGAGTCCAAAGCCTGACTCGACGAGTTGACACGTCTGACTGCATAATTTTCAGAATTTAAACCTAAATTAGATTTGGATAATTACCATAAACTGTTTTGACTGATAAATTTCGATTTTTATATTATGGTAATGGATATCCTCATCTAATTGAAGGATAATTGTCAAAATTTTAAGATAATTACAAGATTATGTGATATATTAGTTATTTGAAAATTTTGATTTGAATTATCTTACCAAATAAAACTGGATTAGGTCAAATTTTGATAAACATAAAATTATATGATTATTTTAATTATTTTAAATTTGATCAAGATAGTTTTGAAAAGTTTCATAACATGCCCTCAAGTTTTGGAATTTAAAATTTGATTAAAAAGTTTTAATTTTGAAATATTAAATTCTAAACCCTAGTGTTTTAAAAGTTTAAAATGCAACCCTTATACTATTATAATATTAAAAGCTTAATACTTATATATATATATATATATATATATATATATATATATATATATATATATATATATATATGTATAAGATGAGTCAGTCTTACCGTTAGTAGGCATCATTCATGAAGCTGGTCTATAAGGGGTGTTTAAGGAAGCGACCTATAAAATGACCACCACTGTGTATCCACTCTTACCCACCGCACTCTTGACTAGTGGAGGGTCGTTAGCCGAACGGGTAGGATAGGACAACTAATTCCTCATTAATAAGTATAATGATTATTATAAAGTAACTAAATGTTTTCACAAATTCCCAATCTTAGTTACTTTAGGCAAAATGTGAAAATGATGCTATTCCATGAAATTGCACTTTGCACCTTGCCAAGTCGTTAGTGGAGCGTGTGTGGTTAACAGGCACACTAACTTGGACTAACAAGGGTGGCAAAGGGTAGCTCGATGTTTATCATAGATCAATGGAGCGCGTGTGGTTAACTGGCACATTGATTAGGTGATAAAGGACATCGAGAGTACCAAGCATATTTGCATGGTTATTCACACCTTGTTTGTGATCCTCGGTATCCTAGTCACAAACTTGAAGGGCGTAATCGAGATTAAACATGCCATTGAAAAGTTCAATGAATCTCAAAGAATCTAGGAATTTCAATTCATTTAAAACCTAATGTTCGTTTTCGTTTTTCATGGTGGAAATTGGTAAATCGTCATTTACCTACCTTCAAATATTTTGCAATTGGATTACGGCATCCCTCTTCCGAATTGTGGAATATTATGTTGGGTCCTAGCCCTAATATTTCATTTGGGTGTTATATTAAGGATTCTTATCTAATCTAAACTTTGTCTCTTTTCTTTTTCAGATGTTAGACTCAAACTCCTCCAACGCCAACTCCTCGAACCTACTTTTTCTTTTGGGCATTTGTGGGAGGGTCACATTTGATGGATCCCGTTTTAATGATTGGATTTGCAACATTCGCATGACCCTAAGATACGAGGACAATGAAGAGATTCTCGACAAAGAGCTCGTTGAGATCAATGAAACTACTGCTACTCCCGAGGAGATCGTCAAGTATAGGGCTCGATGCAAAGAGGCGACAAAGATGTCGTGCATCATGGTAGCCACTATGACTCCCGAGCTTCAAAAGTCCTATGAGGACTACTGGCCTTATGACACTTTGATGGAAAAGCACCATCAAAGTGCGCGTCAACAGAGGTACGAGATTGTTTCCTCGTTAATAACAACCAAAATAAAGGATGGAGAGTCCATCACGACCCACTTGCAAAGAATGTAAAGATATGTGGATCGATTGCTCAAGTTGAATGTCAACTTCGATGAAGAGCTAGCCATTGATATTATCCTCCACTTTTTACCTCCTTGTTATGAACAGTTCAAGATAATTTATCATATGAACAAGGATGAGGTGACCTTGAGCAAACTTCAAGTGTTGTTAAGAACTGCTGAAACTGGCTTGAAAGGAAAAGCTGTCGCATCAACTCCTACTGTTGCTGCCCCTGTCTTGGCAGTTGGACAAGGGAAGAGGAAGAAGAGGAAAGCTCCTTCTAAGAGCCATAAGGGAAATTCTCATGATGGTTCTTCTTCAAGTGGAACCAAAGGTGGTTCTGTTGCTCCTTCGTCTAATCCGAAAGATGCAGAGTGCTTCTACTGTCACGATAAAGGGCATTGGAAACGAAGCTACCCAAAGTATCTGCAAGACATCAAGGATGGGAAGATAAAGCCCACCTTCGCAGGTATTTACACTATTTAATCTAACAACTCATCACATGCTAGTTCTTGGGTCCTTGATACAGGATGTGGTTTTCACATTTGTTCTGATTTGCAGGGTCTAAGAAGAAGTAGGGATGTGGAGCATGGGAAGATGAACTTGATCATGGGGAATAGGAAAGCGTCGTCTGTCACCAAGATTGGAGTTTATTCTTTAATTCTTAGTAGTGGGTTAGGGTTAGATTTGAATGATTGTTGCTACTCGTCGGAAATGGCAAGAAACATTATTTCTTTTCATGGTTTGTATAAACAAGGTTTTAGATTTTCGTTTAATAATGAAATTGGTTCAATTAATGCTTTCTATAATGGTAAATTTTATTTTGAAGCATTGCCTTGTAATGGTATATATGAAACTATGATGGTTGTAGACAACTTAGGAAATATTGTGTTGCATATTGATTCGTCCAATGGTTTGGACAAGGCATGCTTGTGGCATTGTCGTCTTGGACATGTCAAAAAGAATCGCATAGCCCAACTCCAAAAGGATGGAGTGTTGGAGTCATTTGACCTAAATTCGGATGACACGTGCGAATCTTTTCTGCTTGGAAAGATGACTAAATCACCTTCATTGGCACTTGTGAAAGAGGTGGGGGATTATTGGATCTCATGCACACCGATGTGTGTGGACCCTTTAGATCCACCACAAGGGATGCAAATCGCTTATACGTAACTTTTACCGATGATTATAGCACATATGGGTATATCTACTTAATCAAGCATAAGTCAGAAATTTTTGAAAAGTTCAAAGAGTTTAAGCAAGAAGTGGAGCATCAATTGGGCAGGAAGATAAAGATGCTCCGATCCGATCGAGGTGGTGAGTATCTTAGTATCGAGTTCCACGACTATCTTAAGGAATGTGGAATTGTTTCACAATTGACACCGTGTAGGACACCGTAGTTGAATGGTGTGGCTGAGAGGCGCAATCGAACCTTGTTGGACATGGTTCGTTCCATGATGAGTCGAGCTTCGTTACCTATCTCATTTTGGGGGTATGCCTTAGAGACTGCCGCCCATATCCTTAATCTAATCCCAACTAAGAAGGTTGCCAAAACACCTCATGATATGTGGACAGGGAAGGTTCCCTCGTTGGCACATATCAAGGTTTGGGGTTGCGAGGCTTTCGTAAGACGAGAGACTCACGACAAGCTTGAACCTCGTAGTGAGCGATGTATTTTCATCGGCTACCCACATAAATCTTTTGGATATCTTTTCTACAAACCTAGTGACAACTTGGTCTTCATAACGAGGAGATGGGTTTTCCGTGAAAGAGAACTCATATGCTAAGAGGACAGTGGGAGACAAATTGATCTTGAAGAGCTTCAAGAGTCAAGTGATGAAGGAACCTCAAACACTAGCGCTCAACCCGAGGATGAAACTCCTGTTGAACCGATTGACGAGTCCTTACCTCTAAGACGTTCCAGTAGAGTTAGTGTTCCACCCGTGTTATATGGCTTCCATATAACTGCTGAGGGTGATACGTTTATTAGTGACAGTACACTAATAAATATGGATGAACCTAATAACTACAAGGAAGCCATGGCAGGCCTGGAGTCTGCAAAATGGAAAGAGGCGATGGACAGCAAGATTCAGTCCATGTATGACAATCAAGTTTGGAACTTGGTTGACAATGTACCAGGTCGTAAGACGGTCGGGTCTAAGTGGATCTTCAAGAAGAAGACCGACATGGATGGTAAAGTGCACACATTCAAGGTACGACTGGTTATGAAGGGTTCACTCAAACTCAGGGAGTTGACTATGACGAGACCTTCTGACCAGTGGCCAAGATCAAGTCTATAAGGGTGATGTTGGCCATAGCTGTATTTCATGATTATGAAATATGGTAGATGGACGTCAAAACCACTTTCCTTAAGAAAAAATTGGTTAAGGTTGTTTACATGAATAAGCCAAAGGGTTTTGTAGATGCAAAGTACCCAAATAGAGTGTGTAAGCTTGAGAAATCTATCTATGGATTGAAACAAGCATCTCGCAGATGGAATCATTGTTTCAATGAGAAAGTCAAAGAGTTTGTTTTTTCGATAAGCGAGGATGAGTCATGCGTATATGTCAAAGCTAGTGGGAGTATAGTTAGCTTCTTGGTATTGTATGTGGATGACATACTTACTACTCATAGGAAACGACGTCCCAACCTTGCAGGAGGTTATGTCCTGGCTTGGCAAGTGTTTCTCTATGAAGGACCTCAGAGAGGCTGCTTATATTCTAGGGATAAGGATATTAAGAAATAGGAGCAAGAGACTAATAGGACTTAGTCAAAGTACTTGGATAAAGTGTTGAAATGTTTTAGCATGGAGAATTCCAAAAATGGAGAGTTACCAATCCAGAGCAATACCAAATTGAGTAAGACTCAAAGCCTGAGTACCGATTCTGAGATAGCAAAAATGAGTCGAGTACCATATGCTTCCGCCGTTGGCTCGATCATGTACGCTATGACGTGTACTCGCCCGGATGTGGCTTTTGCTTTGATTATGGTCAGGCGATATCAAGGGAACCCTGGTAGAGCTCACTGGATAGTAGTAAAGAACATTCTTAAGTATCTACAAAGGACGAAGGACTGGGTCCTCGTACTTGGTGGAAGTGAAGACTTGAGAGTGACATAGTTTAGTGATGCTAGTTTTTAGACCGACAGAGATAACTTCCGCTCTCAGTCGGGCTGGGTATTTACCCTAAATGGAGGAGCAGTGACTTGGAAAAGTTCCAAGAAAGAGATTGTGGCTGATTCACCATGCGAATCAGAGTACATAGCAGCGATCGAAGCATCGAAGGAGGGGTATGGTTGAAGAACTTCATCGGATACCTTGGAGTTGTACCGGCCATAAAGGAGCCTATGGAGATTTTCTACGATAACGAAGGAGCGGTTGCCTTGACCAAGGAACCGAGGGATCATGGGAGATCCAGGCACATCGATGGAAAACAGCACTTCACCAGACATCGGGTAGAAGAGGGACTCCTCGTAGTAAAGAGGGTATCGTCAGAGGAGAACCCAACGGATCCCCTCACAAAGGGTCGGAGTAGGGTTAAGCAGTTACAGCATGCGAGGAGCATTGGTATGAAGGTCGATATTAGTTTTAGTGATTAGATAGTTGTTTAGAAATTTGTAATAGATAAAATGTAATTGACATTTGATGATTGAATAAAGGAGTTTTATTTATGAGTAAAGTTACTATTTTGTGTCAATTGTTTACTATTGTTTCACTTTTGCATGTTTTGACTTCCAGAATAATAGGATTATTCGAATTATCCACAGTCTATCATACTTTGGAGGTAGGTAATGAGGTTAGACTGTCATGAATTGGCTTGTAGATTGTCTAAGTGTTTAGACATAGCAAAAGTTTGCTGCAATGTTCATAAGTACTCCTGAAATAAGATTTGAGTATTGGATCAAACCCACTCTCATATACACGAGTGATTGTGAGACGATAATATCGTATAGTCTTTAAATCAAGATATATGAGTTGTTGTTTACAAGTTGGTTGTGCATTGATAGTGCGTAAATGCATCAGTGACTTGATGTTATAAAACGTATTGTTGTGTACAATTTAATAAGTAAACAGTACAAGCATATAAGTCAAAGTTTATCTGTTCCTTTTATCCTAAGAGGATTAAAAGTGATATCTTGGGCCCTCGATGATTTTGTGTTGACTTATATGTTTGGCCCGGTCAGGACTGGATTGATGTGTTCAATTAAGTTCTATGTCAAACGAATCAGAAATCGGGAAACAAACTGTTGGACAATGATTATGACTTTATTCGATGTCTTTTTCCACACAATATCTTGAGAATGGTGGACTACATGATCCCGTATCTAAAGGACGCGTTATTGACTAGGTCAGAGTTCGACAGCAGGTTTTGAGAGCTACGATTGCTAATCGGATTTTGAAGTCATACTTGTAGTTATAGTTATTAGACTTATCCAAGTGGGAGACTGTTGGATTTGGTATCTAAGCCCATAACTATAATTGGTATGTACTTGACCCGATAGTAACATGGTCCTTTTGGGTTGCCTTCACCATAGCAATTTGATAGGATGAATTATGGAGAAAGAGGTTAATTATGATTTATTAATATATTATAAGAATAATATATTAATTGAGAAATCATATTATTTAATTAGTATTGATTAGAAATTAATTTGGATTAATTTGGTGATCAAAAGAGACTGGTTAAATTAAGGGGGCTGGTATTGCAATTATCTAATAGTTGCAAATTGGGCTTGTGGCTCCTAGTGGAAGGGGTGGACGAATTCTATGTGTAGCCTACATAGATTTCGTCCATATGAGGGCCTTCTGGAAGGATATACTGGATTGCTTAAGGCTTAAGCAATCACATTAGGGTTTTACCTGAAACCCTAGCAGCTCAGCTATATAAGGAACCCCCTGGATCCCTGAAATCGGCCACTTGTTCCTAAGAGAATACCCTAGCCGAATTTAGGAGCCTCTCACCTCTCTCTCATAATCCTCCATTGCTATTTGGTGTTTGTGATTCACTAGAGGTGCAACATTTGAGGCACTAAGCTCCTGAAGGTGAAGATTAAGCAAGCTACAAGAAAAGGTATTCATCTAACTTTGTATTAGTTGTAAATTTCAAAATATTGTATGCTAGTTAGGTTTCATGCTTTGGATGATTAATATTGCATGTATAACTTAAGAAAAACCTAGATCCAAAGCATTAGGGTTGCATGTACACCATAGGAATGTTGTAGTGCTCAAAACCCAACACAATATCGGTGGGATAGCGGTTATAGTTAAATCTTTTATTAAATCACTTCATTTATTATTAAAATGTAGTATATGGTGGAGTTTTTATGCGATTGACAACCATGGCCTACGATATATATATATATATATATATATATATATATATATATATATATATATATATATAAATTATATGTAATATAAAAATACTGATATCCCACCACGATAACCTACACATCGAATATCGGCCCTTGACCGTTATTTGATTTTGGACCGCTATAAATGCATAGGTTCCAAGTGATTACCAACCCACTAGTATGTAATAAATTCATTCTTCTGTTGCATCTTATACGATAAGGGGACTGCCCTTAGCTTAATCTAATCCTCTATAAAATTGTGCAATTTCATTTCGTACCAAACCACATGAAATTCTTTGTGAAATTTGTATGGATTGTAACAATTGGTTTCTAGTTTGGATTCTTAACTTAATAAATTTGAGATTTGAGGTTGTTCACGATGTGTGAAGGGATCACCACGACATGGCAATCACCATGAAGCGTGTATTTCATCAAAGGTCACCACGACATGGCAACATGTGTGACACGACATGGCGATGAAAGATGAGTTGAACCCTAATTTCTGGGCTTATATGCCTATTTAAAGGAAGTGATGGTTAAGGTTTCCCCCACCCTCATCCTCTATCACCTCCAAAGGACCCTTGTTAAACTATAGTGTAACGCCCGTAGACCAGGGCTAGTCAATTAAGAGACAATAAGTGTCGAAAACGACTTTTTGATAGAAGATTATTTAGAATGAATAGTCTTAATAAAAGTTGTAGTATATGTTACAAGGATTCCGGATATATAAAGAATGCCAAAATCCGAGTTATAACGAAGAAGTTATGACCTGTCGAAGTTTCGCGACAGAACCGGCACGACACAAAGCGACGTAAATAGTTAATTTACGATAGAGCGATATTTGGATTTAGCAATCTAAATGAAAGTCATAGAATACGTTAAACCAAGAGCGTGCATAAAGAGAACGCCCAAATCTGACTTCGTATGATGAAGTTATGATTTTTGTAAGTTTCAGCTTAGCGGTATGTAGCCCAAATCTCGAAATTGAGATCGAGTGATCTTTGGCTGAAACAATCTAAACGAGAATCGAAGGTCTCGTCGATAGTAGTTCAACGGTAAAAAGACAGACGAAAACGGACGTCAGATGAAGAAGTTATAAATTTCTAACGGAGTTTTCCTGTCCCGGCCTACTAAAAATAATATAATAAAAATAAAGTCAAAATGAACCGACGGATTCTAAACGAAAGTTGTAGAGCATAATCTCACCTACGCGTGGATATAAATAACGTCAAAAACGAAGCTCGTATGCAGGAGATATGAATTTCTGAAGTTCGGGGCACGAACTTCCACCACTGTCAGAGTTCACGACGTGAACAGGGTGTCCACGACGTGAACATGTGATTGACACCTTCCAGAGCAAGTGGACTGATGACGAACGCCATGACCTGAGCAGGACCAAACTCACGACGTGAACATTTGAGGTTCACAACGTGAATCCAGAAATTTGGCCCTATAAATAGAAACCGAAGGTCAACCGAATATGGTTGCTAATTCATCACTCCCTCGCTCTCTATACCCTCTCTAGCCATCTTGAAGCACCCCCGAAGTCCTGATATCATCCCAACACCCGAAGTAAGTCCCGATGCCTCGAAGATCCCGAGAAAAAGAGTTTTCGAGCCGAAACTCTGCCCGCGTGAAGCCCGGTTTTTGAAGATATCCCGGTTTCATCGAAGAATATTACTTTATAGAGCCGTAGTGCTGTCCGATCATCGTCTTATCATGTGAGTGCATAGTCCCTTTCATGAACATGATTTTAATACAAGTATTGTTTGAATGTATTAAATATATGTTTTGTGTGAGTTATTTGATGTGGTCTGAATTAAGTGTTAAAGAACATGCCTGTTTGTTTATGATAATTTAGGTTAAAGAGTAAACCTAAAATTTGTTATGAGAATTATTGGGTAGTATCTCCTTATGAGTACGAGTGAGATATACACGGGGAATAGAACCCATAAACATGTCATTAATCCGGAAGCATGGATTAGACTTAGTTATTCATCCCTAGTCCGAGAGTGTGGATTGGACTTAGTCAGTTGTCCTTAGTCCGGGAGTATGGATTAAGACATAGTCATTTGTCCTTAGTCCGGGAGTATGGACAGGACATATAATTTGTCATTAATCTGGGAGTATGGATTTAGACATAGACCAATTGTCCCTTATCCGAGAGTATGGAATGGACACAATCATGGATTAGATTCGAGAGTAAGAGTTATAATTTAAGGTCCGAGAGTATGGATAGTCTCGTTGAGAGGATTGATGGGGTGGGGTAAGAGTCTGCTAAAGAGTTAAATATATGCTAAAGAGTTAAATATATGTTAAAGAGTTTATGTGTGAGTGCATAGTCCCTTTCATGAACATGATTTTAATACAAGTATTGCTTGAATGTATTAAATTTATGTTTTGTGTGAGCTATTTGATAATATATGAATTAAGTGTTAAAGAACATACCTGATTGTTTATGATAACTTAGGTTAAAGAGTAAACCTAAGGTTTGTTATAATGGTTATGGGGTAGTATCTCTTTATGAGTACGAGTGAGATATATACGGAGAATAGAACTTTAAAATATGTCATTGATCCGGAAGCATGGATTAGACATAATTATTCGTCCGTAGTCCGAGAGTATGGATTGGACTTAGTTAATTGTCATTAATCCGGGAGTATGGATGAAGACTTAGTCAATTGTCATTAATCCGGGAGTATGGATTAAGACATAGTCAGTTGTCCTTAGTCTGGGAGTATGGACAGGACATAAAATCTGTCATTAGTCCGGGAGTATGGATTTAGACATAGACCAATTGTCCCTTATCCGGGAGTATGGAATGGGTACAATCATGGACTCAAGAATATGGATTAGATCCGGGAGTAAGAGTTAAAATTTAAGGTCCAAGGGTATGGATAGTCTCGCTGAGAGGATTGACGGGGTGTGGTAAGAGTTGGTTATATATATAGAGAGAAAATTTTATATTGTGTGAATTCTAAATTATATATATGTTATAACATTGTGGGATTGAAATATCTATGTACTCACCAGGTTTTCCAAACCGGACCCACTTAATATTTTTGTATCACAGGTATCGATACAAAGACACATTACACTGAGAGATTAAAGAGATGTATATCATTAGTGTAGATGAATGTAAGTTCGGTTTATGCTTATGAGTCTGTATTGACCAGGACATCCCAAATGTTTTAAAACGAATAAAATACATCTCTTCGGAGATGCTTGGATAGAGTATTTATCATGTTTTCTGGGAACAAATTCCGCAACAGTTTTCTTTAAAAGATTACTCTGATTTTAAAACAAAGCATAAACAAATCGGTCTATTCTGGCCGTGAAATTTGGGGATGTCACATATAGCCTCCACTTTGCAACTTTAAGCTCATTTTGGTGATTTTGGTGTTCTTTGAAGGAAGAAGAAGAAGTTCTTAGTGCAAGGATCAAGCAAGCAACTCCTCCTTACCTTTGGGATTACTTTCTGGACCTTTGTAAGTTCCCTTTTCAAATCTTGTTCGTTGGCATCTTTTAAGATCTAGGTTTAGTGGCTTACGCTTCATGTTCTTGGTGTTTTGAGTGCATGGATTCAATAAAGTTTGCAACTTTATTAATCCTTGGGATCCCAATGTTGTTTGATGCTCCAGATCTAATGAGTTTTACAACTTTAAGTCCATGCATGGATTTTGACCCCCATTTATGCCCATTTTTGTCCTAGTTAGATGAAGGAAATACATGGGGAATGCATGCCCATAAAGTTTGGTTTTTTACGAGCCTTTAGAATCCCTAGACGCTTTATGCTTAATATGATTTTAGGGATTAATGTATTTTGGACTCAATCCATTAAGTCGTCCAAGGACAGTAGCCACGACGTGGCAAGTTGGTTGCCATGACGTGGGAGTAGGAGGGATTCGCAATGGTTCTATTTGGTGTTGCCACGAAATGGCAATATGCTGACCACAACATCGAAAGCACTTCATGACCGTGACTTATACTTGAGAGTCACGACATGGCTTTAGGTTGGCCATGACGTGGAGGTCAACTAGTGTTGACTTTGACCGTTGATTTTTTGACCTAGTTTGACTTTTGGTCAAGTGTCTAGTTTGAGAAGGTGGCCTAAGGGTTTACCTTGTGTGATTCAGTAGGTGGTGCTTAGCACCCATTCCTTGGTTGTGTGAGCTTGTTAGCTAGTAACTACGTTTATGATGTGAGTCTTTTCACTATAATATGTAGGATGTTAGTGGTCTTTGTGACTCTTGCAAGGAAGACCAGGGTTTGAACCTTGAAGTTTGTATGAAAGACCAAGGTTTGGCCCCTCCTGTTGCTTGAGAGACCAAGGTTTTTCCCCTAGCATTATATGGAAGACCAGGATCCGTCCCCTAGCACTTATACAAGTCATGACCATGATATAGTGCTTGGCAGAAAGTGATGGTAAGACTATGATTTGGCCCATAGCATTCACTTGGGGTTGAAATAGACATGTTATGTTATGTATGGTATGTAGTATTTTGGGGAACTCACAAAGCTTTATGCTTACATTTTTGCGGTTTAAATGTTTCATGTACTTCTGGTTCTAAAAGTAAGGGCCTAACATGATCGCACATCATCCCCTGGAGTTTATTACGCACTATTTATTTGATTCACTCTAATGTTTGAGAATTTTTTATACATTAATTGGTTTTGAAACAAATGGTTGTATGGTTTTGGAGTTTTGAAAATGAAATTACTAGTATTTTTGGTACGTTACAAGTTGGTATCAGAGCCTTGGTTTGAGGGATTCGGGAACACTTCATGGTGTGACTGAACTCAAACTAAGGATTAATAAAATATTTTAAAATGAAACCATTTTTTAAAAAGGTTTTTATACAGAAAGTGGTGTAACGTGTGTAATTAGCTGGAGCTCAAGTAAGTGATTCCAAAAATACCCATACATGTTGATATGTTATTTGTGTTATGGTATGATATGCATGCTAGAAGTGATAATAAGGATCTGCTTAGGGATGTATGCTAGAATGCTTACTTAGGAGAGATGTGTTTTGTGCCTGATATGTGAATTGGTAAAGATGCCTGATAGTGAGTAGGCTAGGGATCTTCAAGAATTGCATGTGAGGATTGCATGATCTTTATTAAGCCTTATTTCCAGTCGGTTTCGTTGGTTGAATGTTGCTTGCTTTGTGCTATGTCAGACATATACTGATTCTAATTAACTATTAAGTGAATATGTTAGATTGCATTCCACAAAGATTAAATAATTTTAGATTGCTTGATTCGGCTCTACCACATAACTCTTGTTTGAGTCCAACCATGGTAAGGCAGGATCTTTCAGCCGAAGTATTGTTTTATCTTTGTTGCATGTAATTGTATTCGTAAGATAGTTAATTGAGTTTAGTAGAAGTTTCCTTTGAGACTGAGAGCAGGGTGAGGTATAGTTCCTAGTAGATTAGGAACAATGTTAGAACGTGCTTATATGGGAAATGCGATCCTAGGAGAGCTTAGGAAGTACCTTAGTATGCTGTTTAGCGCAAGGATCTATGAAAATGGTCACAAGGAAGTGATTTAGAGGATTTGGGATGATTCTTGAGGAAAGTACGGATAGGTGTGGAAGGTATTATTGGGCCCATACTATTGGAAGCATAGGATCCGTACTCGAATCGAGGGAAATCACAGGAATTCTAAGGAGTTGGTTGAGGGTAGATAACTTGGTTTTGCATGAACATTTGTTGCAGTGTGTTTCTGTATTTTTCAAGCTTTCGGTTAAGGTTGTCCATGATGAAAATGAGTATGGTATTTGTTCAGGCCTTAGTGGCCATGGCAGTTTGGATCTGAAGGGTACATATCTGTATGAGTTAGTTGATCTTAAGGTGTCTAAGACCTTTTTCAAAGTAGTGCCAGTTTGAGTCGCAAGACTAATGTAAGAGGCGAAAGTGATGATTGACCTGCGGATTGTAGCTTGAGGATGGGAGGTTAGCCGATGGATTGGGACGTCGTTCTCTACAACGATTTTATGTTCTTCTAGCCTCCCCTGTTTGAGGGGGGGGGAGGTGAAGGGATTGGATGTGTGTCATTCGATATATAAAAGAAAGGGAGGGTGTTCTCCACATCAGTTTCTGTCGCAAGGGGGTGCCGTTCGATTCGTAGTGAATCATGTCCATCTTTCAACAACGGCTTGTTCGAGACTTGACAGTTCTTTTTGGCTTGGTGGCCTAGGTGAAGACCATGTCGAGAGTCAGATATGTGATGTAGTTTTGAGAAGATCGGGCATATCCAAGAAGGATCGAGATGTTTCTGATCTGGAAAGCAGAGTTCTATTGACATGTTGAGTTTGACAGAGGTATTAGAAGCTCTTGAGGAGGATAAGATTATATAGAAATTCTTCTAATGCAATTTTTGGTTGTATGAAGTTCAGTTCATAAGGTGCCTCATCAATCCAATGGTATTATGATCAATTTCACTAAGATTGAGGCAGCGATGTTGGGGAAAGTTTCAAGGTCTCTATCTGAAGTTTGGGGTTTCTTTATGATTGTTTGGTCATTATCTGAAGGATCATCATATGTTATGTTGCATTCTAAGAGTCAAGTTTGGCATGTATCTGGTTGAGCCGGTCTAAGGCTTTGATGTGGTAGACGTCATTTGATGATGGTTTGAACCCCAATTGGGGGAGAACTAGATATTCTGCTTTGACGATCACCATCTGGTTCAATTTTATGGTTTCAGTACAATGGGTACGAGGAATCTACGTTGCAGGTATGCTAGATTTTGTTTCGGGTCTATTGCGACATAAGAGAAGGAAGGTGGGCTACCATTAAAGTTCTTAGAGTTGGGAAGTTTCTCGTCGCGTTCTCAAGGACTCATCATAATCCTTCATGTTTGTGAAATAATTAAGGTTTGGTCAGACTGCGAGTGTAGAGTTAGTTGCCGTTAGGTTCATGCCTTCAGGGACATGTGTGTTGTCCTCACATTAGACGCTATTGGACGAATATCTCGTTGTAGTCAGTAGTCCCTTTCAAGGACATAGAAGATTAGTTTAAGAGGCGCTTGTGCCGCTCAGGTTGAGTATTAGTTGTTAAGGGATTGGTTAGCTCAATGTATTGACCACTATCTGTAGTAAGGGAATAGAGGTTGTTGATCTGTGACATCCCCTATTTTTCAGAACAAAAAAACTTTTCTTTATGATTTCTAGACCATAATATATTTTATTAAAGAAAATCCTAGTACTATAGAACATTTTGAATACAATGGTTTGTTTCAAAATATTAAAAACACTATGGATGTTATAATTGATACATAATATATGTTACAACGTAAACACCTAATGGTCCTAAACTCTATTGTAGGTTGTCTCTTAATCACTCAACATCCTAATCAAGTTCTAACAACTTAATCCTTGATACATGTGATACGTATAAACTGATTGGGTCAGGTTGGGAAACCTGGTGAGATACATAGGAATTTCAATCCTACAATATTATTATGATAATATTCCTTAACTATCAAACCTGCAAAACCAATTGTTACCAAACAATATAGATATATCTCAAACTTAAATATCTACAAAACTTTACATCCATATATACCCATGCTAATCGACCCTCATAGATCCTAGTCCATGATTATAAGGAAGAATTATCTCACATGATGAATCATTTAGAGCAAGGGTTTGACTACACAGCTAGGGGCTTCCTTAGCCGGTGTAAGTCATAAGGGTACATGATCCATCAGAGTATTTGATGAATATAGTATCTCATTTCATCTACGTATGTGGGTTATGAGCCCACACTAGCAACGTAATTCACAAGACCGTCTAGAATGATCAAGTGTTGTCATCTTACTTTGGGAGATGACCATACATACCATTAGAGTTGCCTGATCTGGACCCACCATTGTTGGTCATCCAAAAGGAATACTATATTTCACTCCAGTACGTAATTCCTACATTGACGCCTGATAGTGTCATGGAACATAATTCTACTCTTCATTCCTATCACACGTATCCCCAAAACGAGACTACCCAATATTAAAATTAATTGGACTAAGCCTCCTTTGTAAGTCTTAGTTTAAAACTAGACTATATTACAATCCCTGTGATCAATACAAAATTATGCCTATGTAATATTTTTACAATACTTCTTGAACTAAGCATCCTGTGTAAGCCTTATCTCATTAACAAGCAAGAATAGGCTTATAATTTAACTCTCAATACCAACTCCATTTAGGCAGCACTATCGTAATTTAGTGTATATATTTAACACAAAGTATTAGGTATTCATACACTTTTATCTTTCTCACTACTAATACTTCTATTATTATTATCGCGTAATATTATATATATATATATATATATATATATATATATATATATATATATATATATCTTAACACATATAGAACCATATCCGGTTCGCACCTTGTATATTATCAAATATATTTCTAACACATATTCTAGGCAATAAGCATATAGTTCGCATATAAACTTTTCGATATATATTTAATAATTTAATTAATACTTGTATTAAAATCATGTTCCTGAAAGGGACTATGCACTCACCTGATTTAGGTGGATGAGTTGTGCTTTGGGCAGCGCTTCATGTATCACTTTAGCTTTTCCCTTAAAAAGACCTAGGTATAGATATCACTAAGTCATAATCTTATGATTCTTATAACTATAATAGCGATAGTCTAGATTCCTTTAATAATCTTAGTGTCTACATCAAGATCTATCAAGTAAGAATAACCAGGTAAGATCATATAGGAGGTAGTGTCCATTAGGTATACAAACTAAATTGTTCGGAAATCCTACTTTAAACACTTCATTCGATCTAGTCTAGACATTACTCTCGTAAGTAGATCAATCAATATTTTGACTTGGAATGACTGATAAATCTTATTTATAGGTTTGTAATAACGAATATAAATATAAATATAAGCTACACGTAAATAGTAGTAAGTGCAACTTAACTTACAGAGTTTCTAGCGAAAATCGGGGAAATTGTGCAGGCAGAACTCCAAAACAGAGAGCTCTAATTCATCGGGCTCTCAGGTGCTCCAGAGCTTCGCTAAAATATTCTAAAAGCTTAGGAAATCGGGCTCAAGGGAAGAAAATGGATCAGAGAGGTTTTGGAGGATTGTTGTGATAAAATGAGGAAGAAAATTGACGAATATATAGGCTATAAGGGTGCACGTGCCACACACAGACAATAGGCGCGCCTCGCCCTTTTGATGATGTCACTCTACTGTTTTCTCGCCACATGTCGCTGCATTGCTCGCCCATGCCATTGCTTATAGAATTTACCATGTGTCCTCTTTATGCGGCGCCATGTGTCTCATTCTCATGGTGCCATGTCATCGTATCTCTATAAAGAGTCGGTCGGCCGACATGCCATGTGGCACCTCCTGTGGTTCCATGTCATTTCCCTACCGGGCATTTTTGCAAACTTCGAAAAATCGTAACTTTTGCATACGAGCTCCATTTCCGACGTTCTTTATATTCCCGGAATCTTCTCGGAGAGCTCTACAACTTTACTTAGATCCCAACAACAACTTCTCACTTTATCAAAAATTCATATTTTATAGAGGATAGGCTGTTAAAATCCTTGCAAAAATGATAACTCCTTCGTATGGACTCTGTTGTCGATGTTCTATATATCGACAGAATTGTATTGACATGATCTTCAACTCTCGTTTATGTTGCTTAGGCTAACAATCAACCGGTCCGAATTTTGATTTCTGTGACACATACTCTTATATTGTGTTGCATCGAAACTTCTAAAAATCACAACTTTCTCATACAAAGTTAGATTTAGACGTTCTTCATATGCACACTCTCGCTTTTATGATTACTACGACTTTCATTTTGATCACTTGGACTATTATGCAACCTATCTCCAATTCATATTTTACGAAACACTTCGTCGTAAAGGGCTGAACACGAACTTCAGAAGATTATAACTTCTTTATACGAAGTCAATTTTGGGTGTTATTTATATGTACAAATTCCTCGTTACATCTACTACAAGTTTGGTTAAAATTATTTATCCTAAATAATCTTCTATCGAAAATTTTACTTTATCATTCAATGGTAACGCCATTAAATAATATATATTATATAATAGTTCCGCATAACGTGTACATAATAAATAGTTATATAGTACACATGCGTACGGTGTGTGATTATCCCGTTTTAGGATTTTAATTATTTATTATTATCTCTTAAATGTCTAGCCCGAATTTGCGGGCGTTACATGATCTGTCAACCGACTTCAGAGTTTGGTATGTGCATTTTTAGCATGGGCTTTGTTCAGTAGTGGGTAGAACCATTGGATTAATTGTCAATCCATTTTTGATGGTTGGTTATTTCGTTCATTGTTATCAGCTGAAATTGTTCGAAGGTTTTGAGTTGTATCAGTTAAAAGTGCTATGGATGCGTCAATCTTTCATCAAGATTTGTACGATGTATATCTTGTCTCCTAGTTATGTGTACCCTCAATTGATGGTGATGGTTGTTAAGGAACAAGTGGTGTAGTGTATGGATTGGTCCGAATTTTGTATGACCATGAAGTAGGTCTAGCTTATTCAAAGTGGGGGAGAGTCGCCCTTTAGAATGCAAGATAATATAAATACAAGTTCTCTCGATGTTTATATTCAAGGTTAGAGGGCAGCAGGTTTGAGTTGTTTGTTAAGGATGAAACTTATGCAAGGAAATGTTGTTAAGCAGTCGATAGTGACCAAGGAAGAAGATCATGAAGATTCAAGGTTATCTCGTCTGAAAAATTGAAGCATTGGTAGCAACGCAAGATTGAGTTAGTATCTAGGCTTAGGTATAGAGTTGTGTGAGGGCCTCACTGCCTGTTCTTGTCTGATTAAGGCTTTAGGGTTCAAATCACGATCTGAATGCCCGGTGGGTTCTAACAAGATAGGGGTCCAACTCGTGTTAGTTAATGCTTGTTATCGTGTAGTTTTGTTTGAAATACCATGTGGGAGCCCATGGAAACTGCAGGAGTGTTGTAAGACTACGATTTGGCCTATAACATTCACTCGGGATGATAAGGGCCCATTAGCTGAAATAGGCCGAAAGTGACTATAAGTCAATGGTTGGATCATAGCATTCACATGGGTCGAATCAGATCCATCGATGTTTATTTAGTCGTGCCTTCGTTAACGCTCGGGAGGAAGGGTATTAGAGCCATGTTGATGTATAGGATAGGTTGTTCATAGGTTGCCGGGTACAACCTTGGAGCCTTCGAGTTAAGAGTAAGGAGTTAGTTTCTCTCAAGGTTGGTTAGACGCAATGTGTAGGTGTACGTTTCATTGTCTGATCAGATCTGTGAATTTGTTTGGTCAGTATGGTTGAATGGTGTCACATCATATCGTGAACCAGTAATTATATGAATTTTATGGGCAGGGCCTATTAGTCATTAGTTTGGGACTCCTAGGTCTCGGATCATTAGTCTTATTGGAATGGTTGGGTGTTATAATGTTCTAAGGAGTCAGGAGGCTCAGTGACCAACTAGTTTGGATCATGTTAATAGTAAAAGTTTTTTGTTGGAAGTATTAGTTGTGAATCGGAAGTTGCTTGTTGAATGCTTACATATGTGGACCCTCGTTTTCTTGTGGGTTGTTTAGTAGGAGTTTGGTTACCAATGTTGGGTATTGGTTCTGAAACTTCAGGTCCTGTAGTTCGTTGTAAATGTCTTGAAGGATTTGCCTGGTGGCTATACACCCTAGCTGACGTGGGAGTTTGGATGCAACGTGATTTTCTTAGATTGACCATTATTACGCTCGTAAGAGCAGTTGGTTAGTGATGAGTTTTCAGTAAGTCAAGTGCGTACTTGAGCTCTTTTGGGCATGAATTTTGTATTTGAGATTTGTTGAAGTCCACAATTAGGATATTCTGGGGATTCATTCTGCATGGTTTGGTGGTGATCCTAGTCAGGGACTAGGGGTAGGTATGACAAGAGGATGATCATCAGTCTTACGATAAGGTTTCTATAGTTTACACCGATGGGTTCCCGGTTTTGGGATGTATATTGTTGGTGTTGGTTTGTAGTACCATTTTCAGGGTTTCCCGGATTGAATGGTTTTTGCTTGGAGATGGGTCTTATAGCTGGGGAGAAAGAGGTAGTTATTGCAATTGAGTGTTTTCAATTCTTAGGTTGTTTGTTGGGATTAGTAGGGTTCTGTAGGCGGGGCAAGTAAGGCCCAAATTTACTGGTCAATTCAGAGTTATTTCCCGGGTAGACAAGGTTGCATATCGATTAGACTTACCTACCGAGCTTAGCCAGATTCACAACATGTTCCATGTATTTCAGCTACGGATGTTCCTGAGCGATGATTCCATAGTGATTCCTTTGGATGACATTTAGGTTGATGAGCGCCTGAAATACGTGTAGAGACCGGTTGTGATTCTTGACAAGAAGACGAAGACCTTGCATAACAAGGTAGTGAGTTTGGTGAAGGTGCAATGGAAGCACCGAAAGGGTTCCGAGTGGACATAGGAACCCGAGGAGCAGATGGGGGAGCAATAGCCTGAGTAATTATTTACAGCAGTGGACTTCGGGGATGAAGTCTGATTCAAGTGGGGGAGAGTTGTAACACATGGTTTTTGGGATGAATTCTTAACTTAATAATTTTAAGATTTGAGGTTGGCCACGACGTGGTGAAGGGATCACCTTCTTTAGTTTAATTTATATGAATCACTAACCCTAATATTCAAACCTCATCTAGGGCACCCTTTTATGTAACACAACGTATATATTTTCATTAATTTTTATAGTTTTATTAAATTTTAGCTTGTTATTTTATGTGTGCAAGTTCCTTAAGAAACTTTGCATACTAAAGAACTTGTTTGATTTGTATATGATAAATGAATGTTTACCTCAAGCTTGCGAAAAAAATCAAAATGTCTCTATTTTCGTGATTTTCAATCTTGAAGGAAAAGTAGGGGTAATTTTTACCTTAACTTATGAAACATCCCAAAAATACGGTCCAAAAAATTCGTTTTAATTATTGAATAAACCATAGTTTCAAAATTCATTTCATCCAAAAACATAAGTCATCGTATCAAAACACATGTCAACATATCAGAGTAAAAACATCCCAGACTAAACAAATGGTGTGTGCATTGCAATCATCTCGAGCTCTTCCCCTTGCTACCGGAAGTACCTGAAACCAAAACTGAAACTGTAAGCATGAAGTTTAGTGAGTCTCCCCAAGCTACCACATACCTTACACATAATCACATAAGCACATGAACTGGGCCCCCACCCCTTCCTCGGGCCCCGCCCGACATCGGACAGAGTCTGGCATCAGGCCCCGCCTGGCATCGAGCCCCACTCGGTATACATATCTGTTTCTCTAGGCCCCGCCTGTCGCTGGGCCTTGCCCGCTATACACATACAACAATATCACATAATCATGATAGTACATAAAAAAATTATACACAATACTATATACTCCAGTACTTAGGCCTCACCTATCTTGGGCCCCGCCCCTACTCTGCTAATGATGAGATATGGAACCCCGTCCACACTCAGCTAGTGATGAGATACGGGCCCCCGCCCACACTCATCTCCCTACCAGGCACATATAAGTATCACACAGACAACAAGTATAACTAAACATGCATACGTTCCTCGGGTACCACTTGGCATCGAACCGTAGTCCGGAACATACATATAAACATTCCTCGGGTATCACCCGACATATATAAATCTATCAATCCTTAACCATACTCAAATAATGCTAAGATACGGGCCCTGCCCATACTCAGCTACTAATCAATACACATAACATATAATCATACATACGGGACGGCATTGGGGCCTTCGACTCGTTCCAATAGGAGGAAACTCACCTCAATGTCAGATGATAGTTGAGCGTCTCTGCCCCGCGATCGGCTCAATTCAGTCCCTGCATATTACAACCCTTAGTAACCAGTATATGCTTCATAACCCCTCAAGGGTTAACCTTGGTCAAAGTCAAAGTCAAGGTCAAAGTCAACACTTTGGTCAAAGTCAAAGTCAATGCTCAAGTTAACTCAACTCGTCGAGTCATCCTTCAACTCGGCAAGTTTCCACAAATCACAAAACGCGATATCTCAAACCAACTCGTTGAGTTTACCCCAAACTCGTCGAGTTCTCCATATCCACAAAATCGTGAAATCCCGACCCAACTCATCGAGTTTTCCAGCAACTCGACGATTTGCCTCCTCTTTCATCAGAATCTGGCAACTTCCAACCCAACTCACCGAGTTCCTATATGGACTCGTCGAGTTCCTCAGTCTGTTAAGCCTTTCTTAACGGATTAAGCCTCTATTCTTCATATCTAAGCTCCATACTTCACCTATACACTGAAAATGTCCTTTTAAGGGTAAAGTTTCCAACTTTACCCGTTAATACTCTTACATAATGGATTTAGCTCAAACCCTAACTCTTTAGGACCTAGGTCTTAGTCCACAAGCCATCAATACTCCAAACCAAGGCATATAAACGGAGATTTGGACCCTAGGCACTACATGAACACGTAAAACTTCCACCTTTCTCTCCATGCATGGCCTTTTGGAGCTTAAAAGGCCAAAATGTCATCCTATAGCTTGCATGGGACTTCGATGGCCATAAAGTTTGCACCTTTATGCCATGAAAGCCCTCCATGATTCCAGATCTGAAGGTATACTCACTTGGGACGTCCATATCCCAAAGATCAAGCTTTTTGGACCAAAAAACCCAATAAAATGCTAATAAAGAGATCTAAGAAGCTACTAAGCAAGTTTGTCATACCCCCAAACCGAGACGGCGGAAACGTTCGGGGGCGGAGGACATCATGTACAGTATCACAACAAATGAATAATAGTAATCAAATCAACAACAACCATTGTATTAATAATATAGTGTTTACATTGTATTCGAATTACAGATGATTGACTCCAAGAGTAAATAGTAAAAAAAAACATGGACTAGAAGCTATTATGCTCTGTCTTTTCGAAGCCTGTGCGTGTACCTGTCTACTGGTTTCCTGAGAATACAAGTGGTTTTGAAAAAGTGTATCAACATTTAAGTTGGTGAGTTCATAAGCACTTTTGTATTAGAAAGTATGTTCTTTGTTCTTTTGAAAACGTTAGTGTGTTCTTCTAGAAAATCCAATATTTTCTTAGTAAATGAAAGGTAAGTAAGGTGAACCATACCCGTTCCTTCTACAATCACTTAGTGAATATAAGTTATATATAATCCAGATCGAACGGACAGTCGAATGTGTGGTTCTGCGTTAAGCCCACAACAAAACAAGGAACAAGAAGTAAGGCTGAAATCACACATTTCACTGCCTATCGGATCTTCATTGTGTATAACCCTAACATATTCACTAGGTAATCACGGAGTTAACAATAATGGTCCTTTTAGAAATGTAACTTGCACTGTATTAGAAAAGTAGTGTATTTTAGTTGTATTTGTATGCAACCTTTATGTATGTATGCACCTGGATAAATGTTCGTCCAGAAATGTAAGTATCTAATATCAACATTCATTACCACATTAACTATTGAGTATTGAGTATCTAATAGTAGCATTCATTGTTTTAATATAATTCATTACTACATCTGTGTATTGTTGACGTAAGCACCTTCTGTGATACATATATGTAAATTACTTTAAAAGGCTAATATTGTAGATTAGCAAGCAAACACAAAATCTTAATTAAAAATTCATGCTAATTTGGATCTGGAGATAATCGTAACTATTAAATTTCAATAAAACGATATTAACTACCAGTGTTGTAGATAATTTTCTAGTGACTTGAAAAAATAGAATTAAATTTAGTGATTATGATGCTCTTATTTTACTCTTCCTGTTTGGAATGTTCTCCATTTCTCGAAGAACATCCATTTTGTGAAATTAGTTTATCATTTAGATGCTTAATCAAATCAATATTAAGTTTGCCATATTTCCAAATAATATACAGATATAATTGTAATTTTCACACTAAGGACCTGAAGTTATGTGTATTGATTTTTATTATTTATTATCCACAAATTCATGGAATTTTCACACTAAGGACCTTATACTATTTGTATTCTATCTAGCAAGGGTACCATAGGCAATGCCAAGGCCATGGCAGATTAGGTTAGTATCTAATATACTTCCTTCTTACCAACAACCACCACAACACCAAAAACCCATACACAATTGGCCCATGTATAAACACGTGGGTTGGCCAAGCTACACCATGAACATGCTTCACAATTGATGACAAAATGGTAAATTCTGAAAGAGAAATCTGACATGATGAAAACGAACACAAACAACTATTAAGGCATGTACTTTGAAAACTCTAACCATTTGCAGCATTACACTTTAACTTGGTAGAAAGATTAAGATGTACATATATCATTTTATATCTGATTTACCGTTTGTACATCTTTTTTAAAATTCCAAAAGTACCCTTCGTGGGTCGTGATCAGCATGATCCTCTCAAATTCAAAAATTCACTAGTATAAATTCTTAGGAATATTTTTATAATAAATGTTATATATATATATATATATATATATATATATATATATATATATATATATATATATATATATATATATATATATATATATAACATTTATTATAAAAATATTCCTAAGAATTTATCTAGGCGTTAGCAAGGAACTTCACTTCGTCTGGTTGAAAATTTTATTTTTGTTTCAAAAATTGAATCCTTATATATTTCACGTAATAAGTATTAATGGATCAAAATGTAAGTTAAATGTTTATACTAACTATAACAACAACGAATTAAATAAAACAAGCAGATAAAAGTTTAAATGATTAATTTGGGTAAAAAGACTAGGGGTGTAACTATCTTTCACTACTCATTTTTTGAGTGGCACGGTCAATTTTCTCCTCACTTACCAAAAGGCAAAATAGTCATGTTTCATTACTTTTTACTTTTAAAAAAAATAATAATAATTAAAGTTAAGCTTTATAATTATGAAAATAAATATAATTCCTTAAAAAATATTAATAAACTTAAAAATTAATTTAAAAAAAATATTTCATTACTTAAAAAAGGTACATAGAAAAACAATCAAGATTAAAAAAAATAATAAAAAAATAAAAATAAAAAACTAGAAAACAACCAAGATTAAAAAAACATAACCTAGATTTTAAAAAAACAACTTAGAAAACATAATTAAAAATTACATAATATCCGAATTTGAAAAAAATACGCCCCTCCGAATCTTCATCCTCGACATCGTTATTGGAATCCTCGCCCGAGTCCTCGATGAACATTTATGAATCTTCATCTGATTCGTCAAACAAATCATCGTGCCAATACTCTGCATTTGGTTGTACGTGATCTATTTAAATGTGCTCCACCAAATCCGCACAGAGGAAGTGTTGAATATCGCGATTATGTACTTCTCTTCTATTTGCCCAATACTCTTGCGTAGCAACAGCTACTCATTCGACGCTTGGCAAAACTTTGTTTTTTCGCATCAACATATGGCTCTTTCTTCATCTTCTAGAATCATATTATGTAATATGATGTACACGTACACTATGTTTGCAATCTTTTCACTTCATATGACCGTGCCTCGGCTTGTAGTACTTGCCAATGTCTCTTGAGTACAACAAATTTTCGATCCATGTCCTTCCTACCTGACTCTTGTGTCTGCTTAAACTTTTTTCTTTTTTCATCGTTCGTACATGTGAACGATTTCACAAAAACATATAGGGTAGGATATATCTGGTCAGTAAGATAGTACTCGCGCTTATATGCTACCATATTTGCTTCAAACGGTACATCATGCGGTTTTTCAAGGTAGATGTCGTTGAAGACCGACTAGTCTTGAAGATTGATGTTGTTGTTTGCACTAGCTGGACGAAAGAATGCATGCCATATCGATCCTAAGATCATGTGATGTGATTGCTTCTAGAACAATCGTCGGCTCTCTATGATCGCCTCACATGTATTGACTATGCCATGCGTTGGGGCACAATGCCCAAGACCAGTGCAAGCAATCGATACTACATAGCATTCCCAAGAACCCATGCTTATTTCCATGCACCGTGTACAATTGATGGACATCTTAACGGTTAGTTTGCACAAATATTGTTGCCCATAAACCAAAGTAATAGCTTCTATGAACTTGCATGCGTTATCCCGTGTGGTGTGCTCGGGCATCCTCAAATACCACTACAAGAATATGCATCTATAGAGACAAAAGCTATAGGGACGATAAATGTCGTCGCTATAGAGGACCCTATAAGGACAACAAGTCGTCGCTATAGGGTTGACAAATTAAGTTTGACTTACGAAGCTAAAGTGACGAAAAATCGTCTCTATAGGTTGAGCGGGAATGAAAAATGTTTTGATGCTATCCGAAAAGTTGTATGGACGAAATATCGTCCCAAAAATAAATAAATTTAAAAATTTTATTTTTTAAGTATTTATATGGCTAACACTGTGCGGTGTCATTTTATAGAAAGCTATAAGGAAGGCAATGTGTCCCTATAGGGTTTAGCCGAATTGAAAACGTGAGAAACCCTTTTTACCAATCAGTCAACAGAGCAAGCAGATCTTTCTCATTTCTCTCTCGCTCGAGCTCTCATGCGAATTTGTCGGTAGTAACATGTCGACAGGTAACACCATCGCTTCTTCCTCATCTAATCCTTCAACCTTTCACTCCGACATTTTCCTTCCAGCTCCGAATGATTCGCTTTTCTGAATCTGTGTTCTTCAATTGCAGGTCGCCGGTCTCCCTTTTACTTTCGGCGAACGATGGTTTTCTGCTTCCGGAGTTCTTCACTTCGTCATCAGGTATGAATGGTGGCTTTGTTGTGTTGAAATTTGATATATGATTTGTGTACTATGAAAGTTTATGAATCAGTTTTTGGTGATTTGGATGTGTTTTTTCATAAATATTTGTCCAAATGTGTTTGAAACTTTGTGAAACATTAGGGTTATGTTTAGGTTTACTGATTTTTTTACATAAAAGCTGTGAAGTTCTTGGTTGTGTATAATTTTGTCAATCATACCAAATTACAAGTTCTTGGTTATGTTTAGGATAATATTTATGCTATTTACTGTTTAATTTTGTTAAACTTGTAAATTATTGTGTTTCAAGCATGTTAATGGGGATGTATAGGATTCTAGTTTTGCCCATCTTTTGTCTAAAATAGTAGTAAAATGCTATGAAAAGTAAAGCAGTACAAGTACGCCAATTGATTTGTATATATACAAGTTACGAAATACAAGTAGAATGTTTGAAAACTTTTTGAAAATTTTGGGTTTTGTGCATATGAACTTCTTTGTTGTGTATGCTTTTGTTAATCTGAATAATATTCATACTATTAACTCTATTCTTTTATTAATGCTGTGAAAATTCTTGTTTTGTCACTCTTTTGTATGAAATAGAAGTAGAATGCTATAAAAATTAAAACAATAGATGTAGAATGTTGTAATGTAAAGTACAATGTCATAATTGAAAAAAAAACAACATAAGTAAGATGATATAAATAAAAAAATATGAAAAAGTAGAATGCCATAATAGAAAAATAAAGAAAAAATGAATGTTCTAGTATAAATACAACATAAATAGGATGATGTCCCTTAAGATTTTAAAAGAAAAAATTATCCCACCTTGCATTGAAGTATAAAATTTAATGGTTTTATTATTATTTAAACTTTATATTTCTCAGATGTCTTAAAATCCTTTCGTTTTCTTTTCTATTATTATTTTGATACTGAGTCTTTCCGTGGCACGCCTCATTAGAATAACATTGTGCAAGGAATTGATGCGGATTACAAAACAAGTTACAAGCACCAAAAATCGAAGGTGAAAAAGAATTTTTGTAACAACCGAAAAATACTATGTAAAATTTTTTGTAAATCAACCAGAATAATCATTTGTTTATTCCAAATACCCAATCAAAGTGTAAGAAAAATGTATCAAAAGTCATCTAAGTACAAAACAAAATAATAGAATGCGGAACAATGGTGGATGTTGTGCGATCATGTCAGACCCTTCCCTTTCGAACCAAAGGTACCTGAAAACATAAAACAACAAATCGTAAGTATAAAGCCTAGTGAGTCCCCTAAAATACCACATAGCACATATGTATAAACGAGCCCCGCCCAAACTACATACGGCCTCGCCCAAAATGATATATATATATATATATATATATATATATATATATATATATATATATATATATATATATAACCTACATACACATGCAAGAGTCACAAAGACAACAAGCACATACATGCATATTAGCATGTGTCACAAAGACAACTATTATCCTACAAACATAATCCAGTGGACCGACATTGGTGCCTTCGACCCATGGGTACCGTGAAGAGACTCACCTTGATTTGTCAAACAATAGATCTCACTCACGAGCCTTTGATGTTGAAGTCTCTCCCACTAAACATATCCAAAATCCAAACTCTGATTAGCAATTAAGGTAATTCTCCAACTCAACAAGTCCAAGTACCAAGATAAACCCTCATTTGGGTAAAACACCATTTTTCCCTTCTGAGTCCTCAACCGCTCACAGTTGACCAAAAGTCAAACTAGTCAAAAAGTCAATGGTAAACCGTTCATTGACTTACACACTACGTACATCATACTCTATGTAGGGCGTAAAGTCCATTTCTAGAAACGGGCCAGAATCGAGCTCCGTTACACGTAGCTCAGATTACGCCCCCTGTACTGAACTGTTAAGCCCATTTCACTTCAAGCTCTTAATCCATAAAGACAATCTAACAAATGCTCAGGTCCCAATAAATGTCTAGAATGATAAAGTTGATGACTTTATGCCTTTGCTTGGCTACATGGAACTCAAAATCAATCCCTAGCTTTCTAACTTCTTCTAATGTCCAAAATCTCTTGCATGGAAGAAAGGTAGCAACCAAGATCCCATTTTTATGTCCTAACAACCTTAGAATAACAGAGAAATAGCAACCTTAAGGTATGGAGTAGCATATACTCACAAGAAGCAAGATTATGGGAGAAAAAGGCATGAAAATAAAGAGTCTAAAGAGATCTAGCACATGGACTAGCAAGTTACTAGCTTTATACCTCCTGGAGTTGAGAAATGCGATATAGGTTATGGATCCACAATCTTGAGCTTCAAAAATCTTCAAGCTTGGGCTTCTTTTTCAAGATGCACCAAAAACACACAGTAAGGGCCAGAAGTTGCTCTAAGTGATTAAGGTTTTGTGCTATATGCTCAAGAGGGTGGAGGCCGGTGGTATGAAGGGCCTCAAGGAGGTTAAGGTCTTTAAATAGGGTTCAATACCTTGAAATTAGGGTTTGCACCCTACGTAGTTATGCCCTACGTAACTTGGGTTATGCCCCACAAATGACAATAAACTCCCATGCCCATGTAATGAGTTGAGGTCTATGTAACTGGCTAACTACGCCCCGTATAGAGCCACAATTCTAAAAATAAATAATCTAAAAAAACATGAAGAAAAGTACCTAAGAACGGGTTGTTACAATTTTATCACAAATGGAGGCTAGGATGATGTCGCAAGGGCAAATTAATAACCCCCCCCCCCCCCATCTACAATGAATGAAAAAGCATAGCGGAAAGTTATTAAAAAGTTATTCATTAACACAAAGTATCAAGAACGTTATGTACAAAATAAAGATAACTGAGGATAACATGTTTATGGAAGTTCCCATGGTGCTGAATCCTATACCCAAAAACGACGTAAGGAAGTAAGAATTTTTTTTAGTATTATTTAAGGGTTTTTCAAAATTTTCTATGAAATATTAGTAATAGTTTTTTGTGCCTTTCTGTAGAAAAAAGAAACTGGAAGGGAAAACTACATTGATGGATGGAAGAGTATAGGAAAATGTTGTTATTCTTATTATTTATATAGTTTGATCAGATTGGCTTTTTCTTTTTATAGCTGTTATGCTGCAAAATTTTCGTAAGAATAACTAATAAATGTTAATTGTAAGGTAAAATTGTCGAAGAGTATAGGAAAATGTTGGAAGAGGTTGGTGGTGATGTTTCATTGGTTGATCATGTACAATGCCTCAAGTGTGCACTTGGATAAAGAAGCGGTCAAGAGGTGTTACAAGAAAAGTGAAAAATATAGCACCATATTACGTGCCAAGTACATCAACCAATGCCCAACACTTCATTGCACTTGCGCAACAGTTGACCTAACAAATGAGTTAACAGTTTACCGAACAGATGCAACAATTGTTTTTATCACAAAATCCAAACGCTCAACCACCACAATTTCAATTTACTTTTGAACCTTCCCGACTACAAGTTCCAAACATTCATGCTTTCAATGAAGAAGATGATAAAAGTGGAGAATATGAAAATGAATAAGGTGAAAATGAAGAATGGGAAAGTAGTTCTAATGGATCTGATAATTAGGTTGTTTGTTTTAGTTTGGATTGTATGAAACATCTAAACAATTTAAATTAGGTTGTTTGTTTTTGGTAAACAATTTCAAATTAGGTTGTTTGTTTTTGGTAAACCGAGCATGTAAGATATTTTAAAACTTTGGATCGTATGATATTTGGAATGATCTAGATTTAAATTTACTGTTTTTGGATTTATTTTATATGAAAACTTTATTGTATATAAATTTTTTGGGACTTTAACAATTCGTAGGGATGGTAAAAAATGTGCTAAACCCGTGCAGTCCCCATAGGGACGACTTATCGTCGCTAGAGGTTTACTTATCGCAACAATATGTCGTCCCAATAGGGGTAACTATGGCGACAATTTGTTGTCGCTATATGCGTAACTATGGCGACACTATATGTAACACCCGAAATCTAGAAGGTTAATTGTGGACTTATGCAATTTTCAAGTTGAACTCGACGAGTTGGAGGAGCCAACTCGGCGAGTTGAAGATGAAAAATCGTGAGGATTTAATGGGTATACTCGACGAGTTGAGCAACCTCAAATCAGCGAGTAGGAGTTGTTTTGGTCGCGAGATTAATGATACAACTCGGAGAGTTGGAGGAGCCAACTCGATGAGTTGGGCACTGTTTAGGAAACCCTAATTTTGGGGTTTTGTACCCTATTTAAACACCTTAAGTTCCAGGTGTTGGCCTCATTCCCAGCCTCCATAGCCCCTAACCCTAATCTCGAAACCCTAGAGCTTCCTTGAGTGTTGTGAGCTCAATGTGGTTGTGTTTTGGTGTGTTGCAAGCTCATTGAAAGGAAGAAAAGCTTGGTGCAAGGTGGTGGTTCAAGTAGTGGCTTTCGAATCTTGATTCTCTGTTTCATTTCCATCACATCTTGGGTATAAAGTTCTAACCTTGCTTAGTATTGGCTTAGATCTCTTCTTGGGTTTATTTGTATGCTTTTAGCCATGGATGGGTGGTTATTGGGGAAGTAGAAGTCCCAAGTGTTTATCCTTTCCAGATCTATGATCTCCATGAGCTCTTTTGGCATTAATGTGCCAACTTTATGGTCTTAAGGGCTTCATGCATTCATTAAGTCCTTCTTTTGGCCTCTTTTAAGCTTTTGAGCTTCTTCTAATCATGAATAAGTGTAAAGTGGAAACTTTACATGGCCATCTAGCCTCATATGGTCAGATCTGCATCTTGGAGTTGTGTCCTTGTGGAATAAGTGCTTAATGATTAAGATCTTACCCTTTTAAGTTTAGGGTTTGTGTTTTGAACCCATTTTAGTGGTTCTTAGGGGTAAAGTTGGAAAATTTACCCTTCTTGAAGCCATTTTAGTTAAGATTTGGGTTGAGAAGCCCTTAGTTTCGAAAAGGTCGGCTTAATGAATTAAGAGGTTGGGTTTCTGGTGAACTCGGTGAGTTCATGGGTTAACTCGGCAAGTTCATGGGGTTTTGCCCTATCTTTGCAGCCTAATGAAGAAACTCGACGAGTTGAAGGGAAATTCGGCGAGTTGGGTCAACTTAGACCGTTGACTTTTACTTTTGATTTATGGCTTTGAGCAAGTTTGTCCCAAGGGGTAATTGAGGTATTCTGAATTGTAATTAAGAGAAGTATGGGATTAGGATAAGGCCCATATGGGATTGGGCCCAATTTGGAAAATTGAGCCATTAGTGGGCTTTATGGATCTTTTGGTTTTGGGACTTCTTGATTATTAAGGTTGGGCCTTAGTTTTGGTTCTTGTTTGGGTAAGGGTCATTTTACTCCCAAGTATGGTTAGTAGGCATTGGAATGGAATCCAATTTTTTATTTGGTGTTAATCTTGATCTGATAGTTCGGAGGTGTCATCAAGGCAGTAGCTAGGGAATTCGTTCAGGAAGCTTCTGCATTCGAGGTGAGTTTCCTTACCGGGTTTAGCGGGGTCGAAGGCACCAAGGCCGGCCCATGTTTATATTATGTTGATAGTATGCTAGTTGTCTTTGTGACACTTGCATGTGCTTGTGTTTATATGTCTTCTAGGCTAAGGCCCGATGTCGGGCGGGGCCTGATGGATATATGTATGTTATGTATCTCTTTGATTATTGCATGTGTATGTGGTTATTTTGATATATGTATTGTATATTGGGCGGGGCCCGTTTTACAGAGCTCAGCTCGATGTCGGGAGGGGTCCGAAGTCGGGCAGGGCCTGATGACAGGCGGGGCCCACTATATGTTTAATATATGCTTATTGAATGGTATGTGGTATTTGGGGAACTCACTAAGCTTTGTGCTTACGGTTTTCATTTTATGTTTCAGGTACTCCAGTTTTCAAATAAAAGGGGCTCGAGACGATCGCATCGCATACACCTACGTTTTCCGCAAGATGTGATATTTGGGAATGAACTCTAATAATAGTCTTTATTAAAATGTTTTTCAATGTTTGGACAAAGTTACAATGGTGTTTTGAATATAATAAAAATGATTTTTTTTAACCTTGATTTTTGGCATATTTCAAGTTCATATCAGAGCCTTGGTTTGAGGGATTCGGTCACACTATAGGGTGTGCCTGAACTCAAACTGAGGGTTTGGTGAAATTTTTTATAAAATGAACATTTAATTAAAAATGAATTTCTAATCAAAGAAAGGGGTGTGATGCGTGCAATCGGCCGAGCTCAAGTAAGTGGTTCCCAAAATATCAATACATGTTTATTATGTGATATGATATGATTATGTAAATCTCATGCAAGATTAGGCCTAAGGATCTGCTCAGTATTATATGGTAGGAGAGATGCCTTTATATGCCTGATTGTATGAGCTCATAGAATTGCATATTAGTATGGTTTCCAGAGCAGTGGATAAAATGGCTTGTTTGGTGTATGCTGGTTAGATTTTCCCGTTGCCTGAATGCTTCTTGCTTTGTACTTTGTGGGATTCTTAGTGATGTGGGTCAACTACTAAGTGAATATGTTAAGTTATATGCGGCGGAGGTTAAATAATCTAAGAGTGATGGATTTGACCCTATTGCGCAACTCTCGTTTGAGTCCAACCATCCTAGGGTTGAGTCTTTTACTCGAAGGATGATCTGATCTCTGTTGCATGTGACTATATTCATGAGGTAGTTGGTCGACATTGGTGGGAGTCTTTCAGCAGTTGAGGGCTGGTTGAGGTCGAGAGCCTAGGAGAGCCTAGGATATGTTTCAGTGGGTTAGTGGTGCGGCTTAGTGAGTTTTGATGCATGGGTTGAGGAAGTGACTTAGAGGATTTGGGAGGATTGTTGAGGAAACTAAGGATAGGTGTGGAATGTAGTATTGGGCCCATACTACTAAAAGCACAAGATCCATACTCGAATCCGCGATAGCCTTGGATAATCTAGGGAGCTTGTGGGAAGGGATTTTCGAGCATGTTTTGATCGTTGGCTTGTGGTATTTCAGTTTGGAGGTGAGCTCTCAGGGAGGTGTTTTAGGTTCTGGTTCTGGTTCTAGTTTGGGTTCTGGATCAGGTGCAGGTACTGAGCTGATTAGCGAGCAATTGCAAGAGTTCATCTCATCAGAGATTTCTCGCAGTATTCCGAAGATGTTGGATGAGCGCGTGGGCACTTTCCGTGCAGAGATCATGGCTATCGCTGGAGCTCATACTCTTCCTTTCCAGGAGAGGGCTTTATTGGTACCGCAGTATGCAGCGGATGAGGAAGAGAAGGAGGCGAGATATCAGGATATGTTGTGGAATGACATCAGGGAACTTGTGAGTATTTCAGGGTGCGAGACCCTGAACGGTATGGTTTCTAGATCCCGGGAGCGGGAGATCGATTTGGAGCACTGTAGGAAGAGGGGATCAGATCAGGTGCATATAGTGGAGGGTCCCGGGAAGAGACCCAAGACTTATAATCAGCGTTTGAGAGGCCAGTAGGGCCAGGATCAGTGTAGAGCGTGCAAGAAACTGCACAATGGAGTTTGTCGTTCCAGGGGTTTGGTTTGCTACAAGTGTGGCAAGGTTGATCATGTCAGCAGGGATTGTCCTCAGGGGGCAAGCCCGTTATGTTTCCTCTGCAACCAAGTGGGCCATAAAAGGGTCGTCTGTCCGAGAAGGAGGGGAGGAGCAGTGAGTGCACCTGCTTCAACTATTTTGCGAATCTATGATAGTCAAGAGGGTAGGGCAGGAGCCCCAGCGGAGAGGAGTCGGGCTTTACAGAGTCAGGCAGGGGAGGTCAGGACTCTAGCAGTCGATGTTGCGGGTATGTACCTTTTGTTTCCTTTTTAGTTTTATCTGCATTTTGTTATTGGAATCTTGCATCATTTTGGATAAGTGTATCTCTGGTTCATTTCGCCGCTTATGTTTGGGTTATATTTTCAAGAAATGTTATATGCCATTTGCATGCCATGAATCGTTAGTAGATTAGTAAGGGTTCTATATTGTATAGCGGGTTTGGAGTGTCCTATGTTAGCATGGTTGTAGTCGGGATCTGTTGAAACATAAAAGTGACCCTCTTAAACTTGAAGAGATCCGAAGCCATCACAAGACCCGCAGTCAAGTTCCACACCGCAATCTAGAACCGCATCCGCAGTCGAAGTCATAAATCTTAGTTTTTAGTTTTATCTGTTATCTTATGTCTTTACACTTCTTTATCCAGTGTGCCTTGCATGGCAACCTTAGACAGATTTAACTTTTTAATCTTAGAGACTCTATAAATAGAGGTCTCTCTTACTGAATGAAACACATCGATCAATTATCTCTATCTTGAAATATCGCATTCTCTCTTATTCTCTCATCTTAGAAGATCTTCAGATCCTAATCTGAAATATTAAGATCGTTATCTCTTTGGAGCAAGTCAGCTTTGACTTAATCACTAAGTTTGATCTCATTTACTAACTTAGGTTGACTGCAATCCTTGTTAAGAATCGGCTTACGTGTCTTCTTGATATAATACTTGTTATCATTTATATTTCCTTATATTTCCGCACCTAATTATCTAACTATCTAACTCTAACTTATAATTATTGTTGAGCTTTATGATCCACTGAGTTAAACTTCATTCTGCATTATTACTTGTTCTAACGTTTGTTCAAGTGTGTTACTCAAGTTTTTCTCTCAACAATTGGTATCAGAGCCAAAGTGGTTGCTTTTTAAACAAGAACTCTGATTTTAAAAGGTCTTCTATACCAATGGAGCTCATTTCTTAAAAAAAACAAAAAAAAAACAAAATCTTTTCAAAAACAAGGAAATGTGGCACAAGCATTATCTCTCAATGTTTCCAACAGTGTTGGAGGTTCAAATAGAGCTCCAATACTGGTGGCAAACGAATATCATCACTGGTCTCAAAGAATGGAGAGGTATCTACGAAGACTTGGAAGAGATGTATGGAGATCTGTAGAAGAAGGACCTCACGTCCCTGTTCTTACTCCAGTTCACAACGATGGCACTAAAGCTAGACTGGGAGGAGGTTAACCAACCATGAATCGTTCCACCAAAGATGATCTTGATAAGATGGAAAATGATGTTGTTGCCTTTTATGAGATATCTTGCAGAGTTGCTCCTGACAACTTCTACATCATCATAAATTGAAAGCCAGCCAAAGAAATCTGGGATGTTCTCAAGAACTTGTATGAAGGTACAAAACAAGCTCAAGATAAGAAGCTTACAACCGAACTCAACGAATTCAATAACTTCAAAGCTCATGCTGGTGAAAGTATAGAAGACTCCTTTAATAGGTTCAATTTAATTGTCACAAAGCAATCAAATGCTGGCACCATACGGAGTAACCATGAGACCAATCTTAAGTTTATCAATGGTTTGGGTAGACATTAGACTATGGCTAAGATGATAGTCCAAGGAGATAGAAAAATTCATTCTTTATCTCTTTACAATCTGCATGGTGAACTTCAAGCATCAAGAATCAACCGTACTCAAAGATTGTGCTGACTTCAGAGGACCACTTGCTCTTGTAGCACAAGCACCTCGCACTCAATCTTACTCACCCTCATATGACAACCCTCTACAGTTATACGAAGCTGACACAGAATACGATGATGAAGAAGAATTTCAAAATGCTATTGCTCTAGTTAGTCAACAATTCAACAGACTACCACCCTTATCTTTTCGTAAATATTAGCAGCTTACTAAACCTCCCTTCAACCGCAACTTCAATCCTCAGAACACTCACTCACGATATCCCAAAAATCCTCACCCAGCACCGCAATCTCAAAACACTCAACCCAAAGAGGCACCGCAGCCTGTCAAGACAACTGACTCCGGTACCTCAGCAGAAGAAAAATATGATGTTGTAATTTGTCACAAGTGCAACAAGGAAAACCACTTTGCTAAAGATTGCAAAGCAAATGTAGTGAAAGACAGAGCATTCTATCTCAGAATGGCTCCAGAAATGGAAGAAAAAGAGAAAGCAAGGGCATACGTAGCCCAAGTCAAGAGAGACCATCAAGTGTGGTCATCCGGAGATGAGGATGAAGATATCAACAACATCGAGCGAAAAAGCAAAATCTGCATGATGGCAACTGCGGACGAGGATAGGTTAACCAAACTGGAAAAGAATTAATGCTACATGACAAAGGATGGAACTCTGAGCATCGTTGAGCAGGTAAAACTCATGATCCAAACTCTTAATTATAACATGCATGATTGTCAACCATTTCTTGACAACCTTAATGACACATGTGTTGTCATCCTTTCAGACTATAACAAAGCCTTAGATGAGAAGAACATTGCGTCCCAAGAAATGTTTCATGTTAGAGGACATCTAGAAGACAAAAGACTCAAAGTTTCCATGATAGAAAAAGACTTAGGATTAGAGAAGGATGCAAGAATGTTATGTGAAACTCAATTAGGCATAGCATTAGATCAGAGAGATTTAGCTCAAACTGAAATTGTACGTTTAAATCTTCTAATAGAAAAGTTGTTCAATGAAAGTGAAGCTATTGAGAATCTTGTGAACAATGGAACCGTAGATAACACCTATAATTGGGGTTGGTCCAATGGGTACTCCACCGCAAAGGACTCATCACCCTGATTTAACAAAGATCGTCCCTATGTCCCTCCGGACCGAGAGTTCCATTTCCCAGTCAATGACAAAACCTTTCCCGAGGACATCAAAACTCATGTTGGTCGACTTCATAATCTGAGTAATAATTGTGTTATTGAGGAAATTCTTCCTGAATTTTCTGGTCACTCATGTGATCAAATTCCTATCTCTGGCACAATTTATCCCAACTCTCAGACTTCATCAGTTGCTGATGAAGAAATTCTTATAGAATCCAAAGTTCATATGAACTTCCCATCACTGCCTTCATACTGGAGTACCGCTCACTGCAATTCTGAACCACAGTTTGACCAATTGCCTCTGATCAAATGTCCCACAAAGAAATCAACTAAGACTTATGATGCGGTAGTCAAATCTTCCCTACCGCAGACTACAGTTAAGAGTTTAGTGACCATTCAGCCAATTCATCATGAGTTACCTATAGAGAATTTCGAGTATGGTCAATGTTCCCAGAATCCTGAACTTTCAAGTTCAGATGAATCAAGTCCTCGTGTTCAAAAGCAATCCAATGGATCTAAGAAACCACAATTGAATCTCAATGATTGCGGTTCTCCAAAAACTCAGGCAAAAATGGCCTTCAAAGAGGAACTTCAATCTCGTGGTAAAAAGTGGGAAATCTTTTCAAAAAACAAAAGACAAACCAAAAATTCAAAACCCAAGAATCCAGAAAAACTTGTTTTCTCAAATTACTTTTCTAAAAACTCTTCAGTCAAGAAAACAAACAAAAATGGATGTACATTTTCTAAAACCTTTTCAATCCCCTCTGAAAACAATTACTTTTCTAAAAACTCTTCAAACCCCTCAGATGATCCAATATGGAAGTGGATTTTACCAACTCCAACACATTTAAAGTCGCCTCAGACTTTTAAGAAATCACATCCTAGGAAATCTACACGTGCTCACACACGCTCAAATCATACTTTTTCAAATTCCAAGAGCACCACTGTCAGATCTCACTCTTCTCGGACTGGTCACAAAACTGTTCCCACACCCTTCAGACCGCTGACCAAGCAGAATGTCAGGGTAAATGACAAAAAATTTTCATGTAAATGTCATTGTCAAAAGGGATCACCTCAAGTCAAATCTCGCAGTTTTCAAAAAACCTCGTAACTTTTCTAAACCTCACAACACTTCAAAAGTTCTCAAACATCTAGGACTAGGTCTCAAGATTGATATAAAACATGTCCCTGCAGCCTCGGTTCATGTATCTTTGAAAAAACCATCAGTCGCCTCGAGCTCCAAACTTGTTTGGGTGCCCAAACTAACCGTGTAATTTTCAGGCAATATGCAAGGAGGATCAAGAAGAGGAGTGGTTAATAGATAGTGCCTGCTCCTTGCACATGACCGGAAGGTTAGAATACCTTCAGGATTTTAGGCGTATTTGCAATGGTGGAAACGTCACATTCGGCAACAATGCAAATGGAATAATCCGAGGTTACGATGTGCTTACTACAGGGAACTTCTCTATTCAAAAGGTAGCTTACGTAGAAGGTCTTAAACACAATCTCATCAGTGTAGGCCAACTATGTAAAGCAGGCCACAGGGTTGAATTTGATAATGAGTACTGCTACATAATGACAAGCGATAGAAGCACCTGTTTGATCAAATCCAAGTCCGAAGGGACCATGTATCCTTTGGACGTTTCTCTGATCATTGGGAAACCGCAGCTGTGCTTTCTGTCCAAAGCAGTATCCGAAGTCAACTGGCTATGGCACCGAAAGCTAGCCCATCTTAACTTTAGATATATCAACAATCTGGTCACCGGAGAACTCGTCCAAGGTCTTCCCATTCTCAAATTCAACAATGATACCCTCCGCTCAGCCTGTGAATGTGGCAAACAATCAAAAGCAAGCTATCCTATGGTGATTGATTCTTCAATTTCTGAACCACTGGAACTCTTACATATTGATCTCTGCGGTCCATCTACCGTAGCCAGTCTCCACCATAAAAAATACATACTGGTTATAGTTGATGACTTCACTCGTTTCACTTGGGTCTTCTTCCTGAGACTCAAATCAGAAAATCTGCAGGTGCTGATCAATTTTATCAAAGAAATTGAACTTCAAATCAAATTACCAGTGCGCCGCATCCGAAGTGATAATGGAACCGAGTGCACTAATCATATTCTGAACAGTTTCTTGGTTTCAAAAGGCATCAGTCACAATTTCTCATCTCCTTACACCCCGCATCAGAATGGAGTAGTAGAGAGAAGAAACAGAACTCTGGTGGAAGCAGCCAGATCTATGCTTAATTTCGCGAATCTTCCTCTCCATTTTTGGGCTGAAGCAGTGGCCACAGCATGCTTTGTTCAAAATCGAAGCATTGTGTGCAAGAGTCTCAACAAAACTTCGTATAAACCGCAAGCCAAATGTCAGATTCTTTCACATCTTTGGGTGTAGATGTTTTGTGATCAACAACAAGGATCATCTTAACAGATTTGCACCAAAGTCAGATGAAGGCATTTTCCTTGGCTACTCAACAAACAAGGTAGCCTATAGGGTTCTCATCAGACGCACGGGACTAATAGTTGAAAGCTTCGACGTCAAATTCGGTGACTATTACGTCCGCAACACTGCTCCTTCAAATGCAACGAAAGCAATCCTGGAAGGTGATATCCCAGTAGAGACTGCTCAAATCTCTGAAGTTCTTGTGTCTCCGGAAGCTCAACAGCAGCATGCTGAAGTTTCTGGTTCTACTCTATCCGATGATGTGTCACTCAATACTTCCACCTCGCCGGTTGAGGGGGAAAGCTCCACTTCGGATCAAGTGACAACCATCGAGGTTCCAGTACCTGAGGAAGCAGCTCCGGTCCCTATCCGCAAAATTACTCTTCCATCAAATGTCTCCTCAGACTCAGACGATGAAGAAATAGAGAATATTGACACGGAAACCGATCCAAGGGTTATCACTCTCTCAACAATCCAGGGGGAACCTTCTCAGGTTCAGGGGGAACTCCCATCCGCAATCCAGGGGGAACCTCTCTCACTTGCTCAAGAAAATACTAATCCCACTTTCCCAGTCCAAGACAATTCGGCGGGCTGCTCACAAGTCCAGGGGGAACTGCCTTCTTCTGCCGCAGAGTCTTCAGATATTGAAGACATTCCATCCACCGCAGCCGCTGATCATCTGCAACCTCGTCTACATGTATGGACGAAGGACCACCCACTGGGTCAAATCATTGGCAACCCGTCTGCAGGTATCCAAACTCGAACCTCCAAAGATTTATCTGACCACTGTCACTATGCAGCGTTTATGTCTTCGGTCGAGCCTAGAACCATCAAAGAAGCCTTAATGGAGCCCGAATGGATATCCGCAATGCAAGAGGAACTAGAAGAGTTTAAAAGAAACAAAGTGTGGCAACTCGTTCCTAAGCCAAAAGGTCACACTGTTGTTGGTACCAGATGGGTGTACAAGAATAAATCAGATGAATCCGGTGCTGTCGTCAGAAACAAAGAGAGACTAGTCGCTAAGGGGTATAGTCAACTAGAAGGTGTTGATTATGATGAAACATACGCCCCTGTAGCCAGGATGGAGGCCATATGCATCTTCTTAGCGTACGCTGCTCACAAGAATATCAATGTACATCAAATGGATGTAAAGAGTGCCTTCCTGAATGGTGAATTGAAAGAGGAGGTTTATCTTCAGCAACCTCCGGGCTTCGAATGTCTTGAATTCCTAGATCACTGTTACAATCTTGAGAAAGCAGTTTATGGTCTAAAGCAAGCACCAAGAGCATGGTACGAGACTCTCTCCGAATTTCTTGTCTCGTCCGGTTACAAAAGAGGAGTGATTGACCCCATTTTATTTAGAAAGGCAAACGGTAATCACCTTATGCTTGTACAAATATATGTGTATGATATCATCTTCGGATCAACTGATCAGGAGATGGTGGATGAATTTGCAAAGCTCATGACCAACAAGTTCCAAATGAGCATGAACAGAGAAATTAATTTCTTTCTAGGACTTCAAGTAAAGCAAGTTCCCCAAGGTATATTCATCCATCATGAGAAATACACTCTGAACTGCTGAAGAAATACTCAATGGACAACTGTTCCTCTACCAAGGTACCTATGGCCTTCGGAGATAAGATTTCTGTTGATCCTTTCGGTGAATCAGTAGACCACAAAATTTATAGAGGAATAATTGGCTCTTTGATGTACCTCACCGCAAGCCGACCAGACATTGTCTTCGCAACAGGTGTATGCGCAAGATACCAAGCCGATCCGAAAGTATCTCACATGACCGCAGTTAAGCAAATTCTCAGATACTTAAAGGGCAGCAAGGCTCTAAGCCTCTGGTATCCCGCAGGGAATGACTTTAGCCTACAAGCTTTCACAGATGCGGATCATGCTGGATGTAGATTGGATAGAAAAAGCACTTCTGGTGGCTGTCAATTTCTCGGTGGAAGACTCGTCAGCTAGTCATCAAGGAAACAAAATTGTGTCTCATTGTCTACAGCAGAAGCTAAATATGTGGCCGCAGCCAGCTGTTGTTCACAAGTCTTGTGGATGAAAACGCAACTTATGGACTACAGATATAGGATGTTGCGGATATTGATTTACTATGACTTAGAGAGTGCGATAACGATTTCCCACAATCCTATTCATCACTCTAAGACGAAGCATATTGAATTACTGTATCAATTCATGAAAGACCACATTCTGAAAGGTAACATTGAACTAATTTTTGTTAACACTCATGAAGAGATTGCTGATGTATTCACAAAAGCACTTGATTCCACAAAACTCAACAGTTTCTTACAAATATTAGGAATGATGAATCCGGACCCGCAATTCTTTTTGAATTGATAGGTACCGCAGACCATCTCTGTTCCCCGATGCGGTCCTAACAAAATATATCTATCATACATAGTTTCAGTATACTTGGTGTACCGCAACCATATATCATACCTATATTTCTAAGGTCCTTATTGTTTGTCATTTCTGATCTTGTTCAAGTGCTTATCTCAGTTCCTTCTACCGCAGTCTTATAATCATCCACCACAATGACAAATCTCTCCGCATTGATGTATCAATCCGCAATGACTGACCAATCCGCAGTCACATTGAATGAACCTTCAACTACTTCATAAATTCCAAAGAACGTTGTGTGCTATTTAATGATCCTTCATTAAATTAAAAAACATTCTCAAAAACATTCTTTGTGTAACACATCACCGTTTCAGTTCTCCTTTTTCAAATAATCCTTTTGTCAAACCTATTTTGGGTTTGAAACCAAATAAAACAGTTTCCCAATAAAAGAAATCTTTTTCCTTAAACTGTCTAATCCACCTTGCCCCAAGATGTCAAATCCGTTCAAATTCCACCTTTATTCAACAGACTTAAGCCCCTCACCACACGATCCTCAAACGTGTGATAATGGGTCTGACACTTCATTAAATGCTACATTTTTGGAAAATCAAAAACATTTAAACTTTCTGTTTTCAATCGTTTTTGTGGCTGAAATTCACCCTTTTCTTAAAAAATAAAAACTCAAGGGTTTTTATCTTTAACCGCCACATATAGGGTAAAAACAATAAACTTTTGAGATCCGCCCCTATAAAACCCTTTTTTTCTCATCCAAGAAAGCTTTACGCTTTCTGAACCCTCTTAGATGATCTTCATCTTCTAAACCTTCTTGCACTCAAGTTTTCTGCAAGTTCTACAAACCTTTTTCAAAATGGTGAAGTCTGGCATTTCAAAGAAGCAATCCAAAGCTTCTGGTTCCGCTCAACCTGCTGGTTCTGATTCCGCCACAAGGAACCAATCGCCATCCATTGCCTCAAGCAACTTTAAGGTAATCTTTGAAGATCATTCCGCCTACAATGAGTCTATTCGACTCATGATCAAGTTCATTACTAATCACCCACTGTTTGGACCATTTGATTCCTTCACTGATGTGGTTCCAATTTCAACACTCTTCAAATGTGCATTCTCGGTGTACCGTCCCCTCAACAACCTGCAAGAAGTTCATCTGAACTTAATGGACGATTCCCTGGTCATCTTGACCAAAGACAAGTTTCTTAATGCAATCAATCTACTGGTTCATCCCACTACAAAGTTCATCTCTCCCAGTGTGACGGACATCATCTCTTCACTCTACCAAATGGGTTACCATAAGAAGCTTAAGGGGATATGAGAGTTCAAGAAAAACCAACTCCCTGCAGTCTGGCAGTTCGTCTGTCACTTCGTGATCTGCAGTCTGTCAGGAAGAACCGGAGGCACTAATAACATGGGTCTCAAGCTATTGGAGCTTGTCTGGAGTATCTTCACAGGCCACGACGTCAACTACGGTCAGATCTTATGGGATGACTTCCATCAGTACGTCCCTAAGGAGAATCCAAGAGCAAATCCTACAGAGCTCACTTTTGCAAGATTTTGGTCCTTGTGCATTTCAGATCTCCACCGCGATGCAAAGCTCAACATGTCCAGCGACATCAACTTCTTCGTCACTCGTGATCTCAAAAGGTACCCTCCCTCTAAAGATCAATCTGTCTTTGGACCTTTAAGACGCTTACCCATACATATCTTGACTACTGTTGGACTTTAGACAAAAGAAGTCACTGATCACATTGAGGCTACGGAAGGTATTGACCCATACCTTTCTACCCCGCCTCTACCTAGTCAGAATATACTAGCCTCTACCGCACCCCGTGATCCGGAACATACCACAACTCCATCTTCCACTACTCTCTCTAATCTTCCTTTAGCCCAATGGCTTAAGAAACTTTCTTCAAGAAAAACCTCCTGAGGGAAGTCCAAGAAAGGCAATCCATCCAAAGAAGTCGAACCATCAAAGAAACGTAAACTCAGACATGTTGTCTCTTCAGATGAAGACTCTGATCCAGTTCAGACCCCTGTAGTCAATGTTGAAGATGAGTTGGATGATGACTCTGTCCCCATTCTCATTCTCAAGAAACGCAAAACCAAACCAAGTTCTAGCCAAATGCGTGACTGGACTAATACTGAAGTCTCTCAAAAGACTCCAGTAATCCTTGGGGTCCCCGTAGACCCATTCGCATCAACCCTTCGCAGCCACTCAGACACAGTAAGTGTGTCTGCTTCATCGAAACGTGGATAGTCTCCCCCATCTAAATCCCAAGAGGATTTAATTGGTTCTTCTCGCCCTAAGTTCTCCAGGGCTTCCCAACTTCATTTCTTTCAGGAACAGGAGTTGCGCTCCATACTTGATTTTGTACTCCAAACACTTGATACCCCTTCCCAACTGCAGGACAATTCTTCAATCCTTGGCACAACTGAGCCGAGGCCAAACTTGACTACGGGTCAAGGAGACCGAGGAAGCTCAGGAAATCCTACTCTGCTTACCTTACATACAGGTGGTTTTGGCACGGTGAGCACAAATGTGCAGGGATCCGTGAACCCGAGGGACACCTCGGTGCGTAATCAAGGTTTTGACGGCTATGACTCTGATGATACCTTCACTCGGGATCATACCACTACCGAGTCTGGTATCAAGAAATATAAAGCTTTTCGCAGGGCATTTCAGGCTCGAAAAGATAGGCAAACACATCAGTTTCAACAAAAAGAAAAAGAAATTGAAACGGTGGCTAAGTATTGGGCAGATGCAATCAACAACGCCAACACTGTAGCCACTATTCTCAAAGTTCAAGAATGGATGACTGCAATGGCTGAGACCATCTGCAAAGCTCAGTCTATTCCAGATGGTGCAGGTCCATCCCAACCCCCTCCAACTCAAACTATTCAAGACTCTCAAGATGATGGAACAACAATTGAAGTCAGTTCCGGACCTCCATTTGGATTTGATGACATTGACATAGATGAAATCAATCAACCGGCGCCATCAAATGATATGATGATGATCTTTGACGAGGAAGAAGAATCAAGTGGATCCCAGCACTCTACTTCAAAGCCCAAGGAAAAGAAGAAGAAGAAGAAGAAGAAGAAAATGGTTGTTTCCAGGAAAGAATTTCTAAGCCTGCAAAACAAAATCGATCAGATTTTAGCTGCAGTAAAATCCAGCCAACCGCAACCGGAAGATGTGCCTGAACCGCAATCCCTAATTGACAGGATAGAAGGTTTGGAAGCAAGAGAATGACTTGCTAATGAGAGAATATCTCTCACGGTTGAAATGGGTATCCGAGCCCTGGATACAAGCCGGAAGGCGGATCATCAACAATTTATCACCACTGCGGAGCGACTCGTCACTGAAGTGACCGCAATCAAAGTTGAACTTCAATCAGCTATTGCGGGTCACGATGCTCATTCAAAGAAGCTTATTGAGGAAACTCACAATGCTTATGAGTCCGCTATCTTAGTCTTACAAACAACCATCAACAACCTCAGACGCTGCTTATCCTCAAACTTCCATGGCCAGGAGATTCTCAGATTTACCAAGGAGATCCACAAACTGCTATTCAACACCGCAACCCCCACTAATCAAAAACTTAGTGAGGCTATCAAAGCTCATTTCAATGAAGTTTGTGCCAAGATTGATGGTCTTAAGCAATGGCTTGAGGAGGAACCCGATGTTCCTTCCTCAAGAAGGGGAAGTGAAGACCATGGCTCGGACCACATCTCACATCAACATTCACATCCGCATCAACATTTACTCTCTCCCATCCGAATTGGTCACAGTCATCAGCAAACAATCATCCCTGAACTCATCATTCAACAAAAGGTTCCTACTCCGTAATCTTCCCCGCAACCATCTCCCAAAAAGAAGACTCCTGTGCCTTCTCCTCAACAAAGTCAAATTCACTCCACTCATCAGTCTCCTCCAAAACATCAAGAAGTTCAATAAGCTCAAGTTGTTCAACATCCTTCTTCATCGCATCCGGAGACTCCCCCTCATTTCAGAAACTTAGCCCCATCAATGTCATCCGAAAACTCCTACGACTCTCCCAAAACCAAACAGATGAAAGTTGACTGGAGAGCAGCTAAGTAAGCAGAAATGATATGGAGAGATCACGGATTCGACATCACAATGGATGAATCCTTCATCCATTCCTGGGTTAATCCCATCCGAAAACTACTTGATGACGACTACAAGCCCTATCTGACCTTTGCGTGTCACACCCCGCTAAAGCAGAAACACGAGGCATGGCAGTATAAAGGGTTTCATAGCAAAAGTTAAAAGACAACACCAACCATAGTATTAAAAATCATTACAAATTTACAATGGGTTTGAACAACTTTTAAAAGAAATTACAATGTAAATTGAAATACAACACATGCAAATGCTCCTAAAAGTGATGTGTCTCTATGTGCCTCTTACTAGATGATTCCTGAAAAAGCATGTAAAAAGAGTGTCAACTATAAAAATAGTTGGTGAGTACTCAAAGATTTACAAAATCAAGATTTGGTATAAAACTTTCCATAAATACAAGAACATTGCTATAATGAGAAACAAGGTTTATTGCTATAATAAATAACAAGATCGTATGTGTATGAGCAAACAATGAGTTCACAACCAAGCCTATGACTTATGCCCTATCAAGATCTATGCTTATCATTCCGTAGATTATATGGTATCATGCACTCCAGCAATCGGGCGAGTGAGGAGTTGTCAATTCCTAATAGCGCTATCCATAATGACCATTGGCTCAAAGAGTTAATGGTTGGATTAAAGTATAAGAGAAGGGACTTAAGACGACAAAGCCTCATGTTTCAAGTTTCATAAACATACATAGCAAAATATAGCAATCAATTTTGATATAAATCAATTTCAATACAACGAACAATAAATAGATTTTCGGACATGCTTTTCCACCCCAAAAAGTAAAAACCGAAAATAGGGGAGTGGTGAATACTCACAATATGTATTGAGATGATGCAAATGGTGCCTTGAACTACGCTCCACTCGTACCACTATCGTTTTCCTACAACGATGTTACACACTAATGAGTCTCTAATTGAAATCTAATACTAGTATATTTACTACTACAATAGAATTATGCCAATAATGTGTCGAAATTTAATATTGTTAAGTTATAAACATTTTTCTGAAATGGTGAAATTTTATAACTCATGTGATTAAGATAATTTTGGATATTATTTTCCATAATTTTGTAATATTAATTGAAGGTATTTCAATACATTTAAAGGTGTTTTAAACTACTAAAAATCCAAAAATATTATCAAACAGCTTCCAAAATTCATCAAATTTTACATTTTTGTTCCAAATACAGTAGATGTCTTCCAGAAATTTTCTCTTGAATTTTTGATGCGATTAACTATTTTTCCAAAATTTTAAGCCTTCATATCAATATAAATTTTTGAAAAATAGTATCCGGATAATAAAAATTCTAAAACTTTTTATATTACTGCCACTAAACATACTTAAGCTAGGAAAAATGTAAAAATGGGTTTCTAAATAGTTTATCCCGATTTTATGATTTTTATGCATTTATTCTAACAAAAATGGAAATAAATAGAAGACAGTTTCCACAATTGCCCAAACTTTGTTTAACACTGTTATAATACATGCAGAAGCTGTGAAAAATATAAAAGATATTTTTCAATTAGTGTTTCTATTTTTCTTTGTTTTATCCTCTTAAATAATCATTAATTGGAGAATAATTATTAAACAGTTAAAGTAAATTACCAAAATTTTTGTAAACTCCATTTACAGTGTATATAATCTGGGAAAAATACCAATGGTGATTTTTATATAGTTTAATCCGATTTTGTGGATTTAAATGTATTTAATCTTAGAAAATATGGGAAAAATAGTATACTGAATATAAAAATCATCAAAATTTTTATTTGGAGTTCTAATACATTATAAGGTCTTCTGGTAAATTTTCATGAATTTTGGATGAGTAGAACTATTTTTCCTGGTTTTAGTCTTTTATAAATACAAAAATCGGGGAAAAATAGGAATGCATTATGAAAAATTCTGAAAATATTTTTTCTGAGTCTAACAGATAGGGTAGGAGCTGCGAAAATTATTAGATACCCTTTTAACATTCTCTAAAGTGGTTTTATGATTTATTGGGGCTAAACAAAAAAAATTGAAAACCACATTAAACAGTAACAAAAATCGATGAAATTTAATGAGAAGTGATTATTTAGCATATGGGTCATCCACTAATTTACATAGAATTTATAGACCTCAGAAAGTATTTTATATGATTTATTGCCCTATTTTATTGCAATAATTATAATAATTCGAGAAAAATGAATTATTTTTTGAAAATTTGTATAACATCTCACTTTGTTGGTGGAATACAGTGAAAATCGTATTTGATCAGAAAAGGTGTTTTAGATATTTATTTGGGAATAAATACTTTATAAACCTATTTGAAAGCTTTTTAACAACAAGCTTTGATCATCAAGCATCTAAGCTTGAAGATCATCACATGCATGTTGGTTTTAAGACCATTCATGAGTTTGAAATGTTCAAAAATCTTTTTTGATAGAAAACTTTGGATGCATGTGGTGTTTTTCACACAAAACTTGTAGAAAAAGTGCATTATGTTGATTTTGACTTAGGTTTTGGTCCTTGGATTTCACCATTTACAACATGCATGTTATTTTTGGGTGAAATCCTACCACCATCATCATCAAAACCGTGAGTTTGAGCAAGTGTTCATGATTTTTCCATAGAATGGAGTAGAAGAAGGAGAAAGTGTAAGAAAAACATTTAAAACTAGAAAGAAAAGTGAAGGAGATTTAAGGATTTTCGGGTTTACCTTTAAGAACACCACAAGATGATAAAGATTTAGAGTTCAAGGTGTGTTCTTGGACCCATTTTCTGGAAAATTTCGTGAGTTAGGGTGAGGGTGAGAGAAAATGTGGTGGTGTGTGTGAGAGAGAAATGAGAGACATGAGAGAAGAGTGTGGGAGTGAATAAATTGATTGAGTGTTTTTGGGAAGAGATTTCTTGGGAGGTGGAGTCCGACTTTAAGAGGGATTAGAGAGGGTTTTAAGAGGCTTTTAAAGTTTTACTTTGAATAAATATGGCCTCCTAATCATTTTTATAAAAATCATCTTTAGTTTTTATAAAAATAATCTTTAGTTTTTACAAGGTTCAATTGTATTTTGTCTTATAAATTAAGGGTAATGTCAATGACTTAATTTTTTTTTATTTTTCTTGATTGCATTTTCATAATTTTTATTATTATAAGATAATATTATAAGGTTCATAATTATTTTTATAAAAACTTTAAGGTTAAAGTTTATAACTATGAGTTTTTATGGCTTTTAGGGTTTTTGGAGTTTAATAAATCTTTGGATATCAAAATGAATTGAATCTTTGAGACTTCAAATTATTTTATGGTATTATAATTCTTTTATAGTTATAAATAATTTTTGTAACTTATTTTATCGGTTTATTGGCATTCTATGTAGTGATTCCGAGATTCAAGCGAAATTGAGGAATCAAGTATACTAGTCCTAGTTTTCAACTTTGGCTTAAGTTCGTGCGAGACTCAGTCCTAATTTATACCACTAGGTCAAATGAGTGATGTGTGTATATGATTCATGAAAAGGTGTTCGAGTCAAAGAGTAACCCGAATATGGATAGTCTCTACAGTTAAGTAGTCATAGAATTCACATATCAATGTGAAATCTAAGTACACCATCCATTGTTTCTATCTGTTTCCAAGTTTCTACTAGGTTATAACTTAGCTTCTAGTTACTAAGTCTAATATGTGTTGTGCCTATATGTGCAAGTAAGTCTAGTCAAATCTAGAACCGACTCGAATTTTGACGGTTGTCACATTACGGAACCGCCATCTGACCGTTATTGGGACATTCCCATCTCTCCCAACGCAAACTTCTTCACCGTCTTTGAATCGTTTGACCGCAACCTTCCAGATGATCAGAGGTTGCCACTGGAGTTTGAAAGACTTAACAGATTACATGCCAAGCATGGATCTGCAATTGAGAAAATTTGGTCGAACGACAAACCAACTGCAGTCAAGAACTACAAGCCCAAAAAATTTATGAAAGCAGAATTCATCCAGTATACTCTCACAAGAAGAAATTCATACTACATCCGAACCCAAGCTTATTTTCCTCGCATGAACTCGAAGGAAATTTTCCTGATTGCAAAGGTATTTCAGAACAAGTGTGAGAAGCATCCAAAGATGAAGATTGCGTATGAAAGGGCCTGTACTTTTCTAAAAGAGATTGTTTGTGACTTTGCAAAGATTGACGCAGACATCCACCCAGCACTTGCTCAGAAGTTCAATCTTCCTCCTCTCGAACCAGCTCCGGTGCTTACTGAAGGTTTTCAAGAGCGGTCCCTTGGAGCTACTAACTTCCCTGATCTTGGAGTCATTTTCAAACGAAAGAATGATGAAACCAAGTACTTCATTCCAATGACTGCCATGAATCGCTTGACCCGGAGGCAACTTGAAGTCACTCAAACTGCAGTGAACAAGTCACAACACACAACTGCAGAAGTTAAGTTTGAAATCTCTAGGAGAATTGTGTGGCTCAGTGAAGTCAGGAAGTTCTGGTGGATTCTCATCAAATTCCTTAAACTCGACAAATGAAAGGAAAGTTAAAGAGGTCACTTAGGGGGAAATTGTTGAAACATAAAAGTGACCCTCTTAAACTTGAAGAGATCCGAAGCCATCACAAGACCCGTACTTAAGTTCCACACGACAATCTAGAACCGCATCCGCAGTCGAAGTCATCAATCTTACTTTTTAGTTTTATCTGTTATCTTATGTCTTTACACTTCTTTATCCAGTGTGCCTTGCATGGCAACCTTAGACAGATTTAACTTTGTAATCTTAGAGACCCTATAAATAGAGTTCTCTCTTACTGAATGAAACACATCGATCAATTATCTCTATCTTGAAATATCGCATTCTCTCTTATTCTCTCAACTTAAAAGATCTTCAAATCCTAATATGAAATATTAAGATCGTTATCTCTTCGGAGCAAGTCAGCTTTGACTTAATCACTAAGCTTGATCTCATTTACTAACTTGGGTTGACTACAATCCTTGTTAAGAATCAGCTTAAGTGTCTTCTTGATATAATACTTGTCGTCATTTATATTTCCTTATACTTCCACACCTAATTATCTAACTATCTAACTCTAACTTATTATTATTGTTGAGCTTTATGATCCACTGAGTTAAACTTCGTTCCGCATTATTACTTGTTCTAACGTTTGTTCAAGTATGTTACTCAAGTTTTTCTCACAACAATTGGTATCAGAGCCAAAGTGGTTGCTTTTTAAACAAGAACTCTGATTTTAAAAGGCTTTTTATACCACTGGAGCTCATTTCTTAAAAAAACAAAAAAACAAAATCTTTTCAAAAACAAGGAAATATGGCACAAGCATTATCTCTCAATGTTTCCAACAATGTTGGAGGTTCAAATAGAACTCCAATACTGGTGGCAAACGAATATCATCACTAGTGTCAAAGAATGGAGAGGTATTTACGAAGACTTGGAAGAGATGTATGGAGATCTATAGAAGAAGGACCTCACATACCTGTTCTTACTCCAGTTCAAAATGATGGCACTCAAGCTAGAAAGGGAGGAGGTCAACCAGCCATGAATCATCCCACCAAAGATGATCTTGATAAGATGGAAAATGATGTTGTTGCCTTTTATGAGATATCTTGCAGAGTTGCTCCTGACAACTTCGACATCATCATAAATTGCAAGTCAGCCAAAGAAATCTGGGATGTTCTCAAGAACTTGTATGAAGGTACAGAACAAGCTCAAGATAAGAAGCTTACAACCGCACTCAACGAATTCAACAACTTCAAAGCTCATGCAGGTGAAAGTCTGGAAGACTCCTTCAAGAGGTTCAATTTAATTGTCACAAAGCTATCAAATGTTGGCACCATACGAAGTAACCATGAGACCAATATTCAGTTTCTCAATGGTTTGGGTAGACATTGGACTATGGCTAAGATGATAGTCCAAGGAGATAGAAAAATTCACTCTTTATCTCTTTACAAACTGTATGGTGAACTTCAAGCACAAGAATCAACCGTACTCAAAGACTGTGCTGACTTCGGAGGACCACTTGCTCTTGTAGCACAAGCACCTCACACTCAATCTTACTCACCCTCGTATGACAACCCTCCGCAGTCATACGAAGCTGACTCAGAATACGATGATGAAGAAGAATTTCAAAACGCTATTGCTCTAGTTAGTCAACAATTCAACATACTACCACCCTCATCTTTTCGCAAAAATCAGCAGTTTAGTAAACCTCCCTTCAACCGCAACTTCAATCCTCAGAACACTCACTCACGATATCCCAAAAAACCTCACCCAGCACCGCAATCTCAAAACACTCAACCCAAAGAGGCATCGCAGCCTGTCAAGACAACTGACTCCGGTACCTCAGCAGAAGAAAAATCTGATCTTGTAATTTGTCACAAGTGCAACAAGGAAAACCACTTTGCTAAAGATTGCAAAGCAAATGTAGTGAAAGACAGAGCATTCTATCTCAGAATGGCTCAAGAAATGGAAGAAAAAGAGAAAGCAAGGGCGTACGTAGCCCAAGTCAAGAGAGACCGTCAAGTGTAGTCATCCGGAGATAAGGATGAAGATATCAACAACATCGAGCGTAAAGGTAAAATCTGCATGATGGCAACTGCGGACGAGGATAGGTTAACCAAACTGGAAAATAATTAATGCTACATGACAAAGGATGGAACTCTGAGCATCGTTGAGCAGGTAAAACTCATGATCCAAACTCTTAATTATAACATGCATGATTGTCAACCATTTCTTGACAACCTTAATGACACATGTGTTGTCATCCTTTCAGACTATAACAAAGCCTTAGATGAGAAGAACATTGTGTCCCAAGAAATGTTTCATGTTAGAGGACATCTAGAAGACAAAAGACTCAAAGTTTCCATGCTAGAAAAAGACTTAGGATTAGAGAAGGATGCAAGAATGTTATGTGAAACTCAATTAGGCATAGCATTAGATCAGAGAGATTTAGCTCAAACTGAAATTGTACGTTTAAATCTTCTAATAGAAAAGTTGTTCAATGAAAGTGAAGCTATTGAGAATCTTGTGAACAATGGAACCGTAGATAACACCTATAATTGGGGTTGGTCTAATGGGTACTCCACCGCAAAGGACTCATCACCCTGATTTAACAAAGATCGTCCCTATGTCCCTCCGGACCGAGAGTTCCATTTCCCAGTCAATGACAAAACCTTTCCCGAGGACATCAAAACTCATGTTGGTCGACTTCATAATCTGAGTAATAATTGTGTTATTGAGGAAATTCTTCCTGAATTTTCTGGTCACTAAAGTGATCAAATTCCTATATCTGGCACAATTTATCCCAACTCTCAGACTTCATCAGTTGTTGATGAAGAAATTCTTATGGAATCCAAAGTTCACATGAACTTCCCATCACTGCCTTCAGACTGCAGTACCGCTCACTGCAATTCTGAACCGCAGTCTGACCAATTGCCTCTGATCAAATGTCCCAGAGTATGCAGCGGAGATCATGGCTATCATTGGAGCTCGCATTCTTCCTTTCCAGGAGAGGGCTTTGTTGGTACCGCAGTATGCAGCGGATGAGGAAGAGAAGGAGGCGAGATATCAGGATATGTTGTGGAATGACATCAGGGAACTTGTGAGTATTTCAGGGTGCGAGACCCTGAACGGTATGGTTTCTAGATCCCGAGAGCGGGAGATCGATTTGGAGCACCGTAGGAAGAGGAGATCACATCAGGTGCATATAGTGGAGGGTCCTAGGAAGAGACCCAAGACTTCTAATCAGCGTTTGAGAGGCCAGTAGGGCCGGGATCAGTGCAGCACGTGCATGAAACTGCACAATGGAGTTTGTCGTTCCAGGGGTTTGGTTTGTTACAAGTGTGGCAAGGTTGATCATGTCAGCAGGGATTGTCCTCAGGGGCAAGCCCGTTATGTTTCCTCTGCAACCAAGTGGGCCATAAAAGGGTCGTCTTTCCGAGAAGGAGGGGAGGAGCAGTGAGTGCACCTGCTTCAACTATTTTGCGAATCTATGATAGTCGAGAGGGTAGGGCAGGAGCCCCAGCGGAGAGAAGTCGGGCTTTGCAGAGTCAGGCAGGGGAGGTCAGGACTCCAGCAGTCGATGTTGCGGGTATGTACCTTTTGTTTCCTTTTTAGTTTTATCTGCATTTTGTTATTGGAATCTTGCATCAGTTTGGAGAAGTGTATCTCTGATTTATTTCGCCGCTTATGTTTGGGTTATATCTTCAGGAAATGTTATATGTCATTTGCATGCCATGAATCGTTAGTAGATTAGTAAGGGTTGTATATTGTATAGCGGGTTTGGAGTGTCCTATGTTAGCATGGTTATAGTCGGGATCAGTTCGAGAGCATTGTGTGGAAGGTTTATGGTCAGGGTTCAGCGGATTAGTGGTCCATTATCTCCAGGATTTTATGGTTTTAGCAATTGTGATCGGATTGACTTTTAGAGGTGTCGAGGGAAGTGGTTTGTTGATGAGATTTTGGTTAGAGCATCCGTCCTTTGGATTTTAAGATTTGATTAAGATATCACGTTAAACATCTAGGGTCATCAGTGTTACGGGGATTCGGGAAGTGTTCAGCTGGTCTTCAGGGGATGTGCGGTCTTTTGAGTTGGCTAGTAATGGATCACTAGCAAGGGTAAGCGTTGATTGTCAGTGGATCGATCGTTGGAAAGTTAGAAGGATTGGGAATTCTTTAATTCTCGTGTGCTATGAGAATTTAGTGGAATTAAAGTGGGGGAGAATCGTCCAGGGATTCAGGAGGAAGGCGGCCCAAGTGGCTGTTTGGATTGAGGATCGTGTGAGTTGGAAGTCGGAAACTTACCAACACTGAGATCGCGTTCTCTTGGTACTTGTTAGCAGGGTTTTGGGAACCAGTTTGGCGTTCCAGGCACGAATCGAGTTCAGCTTGGGTGTTCGGTCGAGCGCGTGCTCGACTCTGGGTGGGTTCGAATTCATAGATTAGGGGGTAAGGCTTTGGGATGCATTTATGGTAAAGTTTAACAGCCCAAAAATCCAAGGTAAAAAGTTAATTTTTATTATAATCAAAACACTATTGTAACTTTATTCTAAACATTGAAAAGCATTTCAATTAACACAATTATCAGAGTCCAATCCCAAAGATCACATAATACGGAAAACACGAGTGTATGCGTTGCGATCGTCCCGAGCTCTTTCATTTGAAAACTGGAGTACCTGAAACATAAACTGAAAACCGTAATCACAAAGCGTAGTGAGTTTCCCAAATACCACATACCATACATATCCAATGATCCCTACATGTCATACATAACTGTGATCCATACATATCATTCATATACCATAATCAATAAGTGTGCAATGTGCCAACCATAGTCTTGCCATTATGCCACGAGCCACCTCGTGGTCTTTCTTGCCAGGCCGGGGGCCACAACCTTGGATCTTACAGACAAGTACCAAGAGCCATCTCCTGGTCTTCCATGCAAGCATCACAAAAGCAACTAGCATATAAACTACACTACTTAACCAATTACTTGCCAGAGTTCAGACTTTGGTCTTGCATACACTGTGCCAGGAGCCGCCTCCTGGTCTTTCATACATAATGCCAAGGGCTAACCTGTAACGCCCGTGTTTCTGGGCTAGGCATTAATGTTGATGTAATAATCTAGGTTAACCTTTATAACCCATTTTGAAATAATAAGAATGTATTATTTGAGTATTATGTGTTTTATGCTTAATTGTGTGGCCTAATTGAATTAAGAATAAAAATAAGCGTAAAAATAAAATGTTAGATAAAACCGATATCGATACATGAAGTTGTAGTGGTCGTGGCAAGGTTTCCGAATATATAAAGAATGCCGAAATCCGAGTTATAACGAAGAAGTTATGACCTGTCGAAGTTTCGCGACAGAACCGGTACGAAACTGCGTGACGTAAATAGTGAATTTACGATAGAGCGATATTTAGCCTTAGTGATCTAAACGGAAGTCATAGAATACGTTAAACCGAGAGCATGCATAAGAAGAACGTCTAAATCTGACTTCGTATGAGGAAGTTATGATTTTTCGAAGTTTCGACTTAGTAGCATGCAGCCCGAAACTCGGATATGAGATCGAGTGATTTTTAGCCGAAACAATCTAATCGAGAATCGAAGATCTCGTCGATAGTAGTCCAACGGTGAAAAGACAGACGAAAACGGACATCAGATGAAGAAGTTATGAATTTATAACGAAGTTTTCCTATCCCGGCCTACTAAAAATAATATAATAAAAATAAATTCAAAATTACCCGACGGAGTCTAAACAAAAGTTGTAGAGCATAATCTCACCTACGCGTGGATATAAAGAACGTCGAAAACAGAGATCATATACGAAAGTTATGAATTTCTGAAGTTCGAGGCACGCATCCCAAAGTGGGAACGCCCGGCGTTCAATTGGGGAACGCCCCGCGTTCTTATGCTAGGCCCCGGATTGGCCACTTCGATGCTGAGTCAAACGGATAAGAGATAAGACGGAACCCCGCTCCTACGCACCGCATTCGAAGGGAACGCCCTGCGTTCGCGGGAGACTACACCCTATAAATAGATCACAAAGGGCAGCCGTTTGTGGTTGCCAAATCTCTTCTCTCCCACCCTTATTTCATCGATCTACGTGCAAATTATACCCCCGAAGCCCTGGTATCATCCCGAGACCCGAAGCGAGTCCCGAAGCCCCGAAGATCCCGAGAAGTAAAGTTTCCGAGCCGAAAGTCTGCCCGCGAGAAGCCCGGTTTTTGTGAAGATCTCCCGGTTTCACCGAAGAAATACTACTCTGGGAGCCGTAGTGCTTCCCGATCATCTTTTGATCAAGTGAGTGTGTAGTTTCTTTCTTCTAACACATAGATATGAATTATTCTAAATAAAATACGTGCTATGTGTTTGTATATTATTTGCTTATTTGAAATAATTGTTGGATGAATGATTTGTACAGGTTTTAAGTTGTATATAAATGTATATATTTTTATCTACTAATATGTTGGGTAGAACAAGGGTAGACAGTTGGTGTGTGATGAAATAAAATGATGAGAGGCCTCGATGTGATTGTGATATAGTCATTCAGCAGAATATGGATGACGACCACAGACTCTTTCTAGACTGTCCTGTGGAATGCTGGCAGGCGCATAACCTGTAGGTGTTGGTGAACTTGGGTGTTCATTTGCTGTATTCTATCCCCTCATGGTTGCCTTAGGACATTCATTTCTGAGGAAACCCCTTTGCAGCATTGTCCGTCCCGATGAAAATCCTAGATTAGGTCCCTTGTGATAGTTGTTGTTTTAGGGACGTAAAGTGAGGATAACGGGAATGGGTAATCGGGTTATTGTTGGTTGATGAAATTAAATATAACTATTTATTGTGGGTTGAAAACCCTATATGCTCAGTAGGCTCCCAAGCCTGACCCACTCAGTTTCTTTGTATTACAGGTAGTGGCGCGAGAGCATAAGTTGGAGAACTTGTGAAGATGTTTTTGTTTATAGACCAGTAGTTTTATAAAATGTGTAAGGTCTATGTTTTATTGTTTATGTTTTTATGTCTGTATCGGAACATGACATACCGAGTTTTGATATATAATGAAAATACATTTCTTTAAGAAATGCTTTGATAAACTTTATTTTATCATGTATTGTTTTGGGGAAAAATTCCGCAACTCTTTTAAATCAATAGATTTACTCTGAAATTATTTTAAAAGCATAAATGAAACCGGTCTTTTCTGGCCATGATTTTGGGGATGTCACAGTTGGTATCAGAGCATTAGTTTAAGCGAACTAGGAATTTGTAGGATTTCTAGACTTAAACTTAGAATGCTAAGTGAAATTGTGAGGTGTGTGTCTGTCATATTTTAGACACGAGCACTAGTTTATTTTAGGAAAATTGCCTAAAATGCTTTTATGTGCTAAATGTTATATGTTGCCATATATGATATTATTTGTTCGGATCTATGGTTTGTTGCCAACCGGATCTGGAAACCTTATGTGTTTAGGATTCTAAGCGTATAACTACGATATTAGAACTAACATGTAAACGTTTCGGAGTGATAAGGATGATTTAATTATCTATCATGATTGAGGATCTAAATTCACCTTATTCGGTGTGTAGATCAAAAATGGTAAGAACCAGAAGTGGAGTTGGAAACGTGAACGAAGACAGGAATCAACCACCCGTGGTTGAGCGAGTACCTGTTGTAGCAGCAGCACTTGAGCCAATAATAATGGTTGGTATACAATTGATGATTCAAACAATGTTAGATCGTCATATGGAAGAAACGAGACGTCTGCTTCGGCAGAATCGTGAAGAACTTTCAATGCCGATTGAACACCCCGAGTTGAATGAAGGGCATTCGGAAGGAGGTAACTACAGTGGGACTGTTGGTCAAGCCAACCCACCGTTAGTTAGACAAAACCACCAGGAGGGAGGAAATGATGGACTTGGATGCAAGTACAAAGACTTTTTGACTTGCAAACCATCGACCTTCACTGTAAAGGAGGAGCCGATCGGAGTTATGGATTGGATCTCGGAAATGGAGCTAGCCTTCATGACGTGTGGTTGCAGAGGCAATTTGCAGACCACTTTCGCAGTACGTCAGTTCAGGGGTGGAGCTGTTCGTTGGTGGAACACTCTGGGGAAGACCCTAAGCCCTAATGAGCCATTGCAACTGACTTGGGTAGAGTTCTTGGTGCAATTCAAGCGCAAGTTCTGCTCGGCCCAAAATTTGCTAGAGTTGGAGAACAAGTTTCTGACATTGACAAAAGGCAGCATGTCAGTTGATGATTATACAAACGCCTTCACCGACAAAATGGAGTTTGCTTTGCGCATTGTCCCAGATGAGCTGACAAAGGTAGACCGATACGCAAAGGGACTCCCATGGGAGTACGCGGTGCCAGTACGTCAGGCACATACTCTAGAGGCAGCTATCTGGGCTGTCAAGTCTGTTGAGGACATGATCAAGGGGAGAACCGCCAGCAAAGTTGAAGTTGGTGATAAGAGAAAGTTTGAGGGAACTTCAGGTTCCAGCAAGAAAAAAAAATCTTCACAGTCTAATTCGAAGAAGTTTGGAGGCGAATCGAAATGGTGTGAAAAGTGCAAGAAAAAGCACTCTGGGAAATGTAGCGATGATGTGACCTGCTACAAGTGTGGAAAGACGGGGCATTATGCCAATGAGTGTCCGTCCAACAAAAGAGTGTGCTTTGGATGTAACGAAGAGGGGCGCATTTTGAAAGACTGTCCGAGAAAGAAAAAGGCAGCAAAACCCAATATTCCCCCAAAGCCTAAAGCAAGAGCTTTCCAGATGACACTGGAAGCTGCGAAAGATGAAGCTGATGTCGCTTCAGGTACCTTTCTCGTAAACAATTTGCCTGCCCAAATTTTATTTGATTCTGGAGCCAACTACTCCTTTATATCGCATGAATTTGGTAGAAAACTAGTTTTGCTTGTTGATAGACTAGATAATGCTTTATTAGTCGAAGTTGTTAGTGGAAAGTTTGTACCTGTTAGCCATCATATGAAAAACATCTTAATCGACCTGAATGGGAATAAGTTCCACGAGGAATTATTGCCTATCGAACTTAATGGTTTCGACATCATGTTCGGAATGGATTGGCTTAGCGCCAATGACGCCGAGATATTGTGCAGAAAGAAGATAGTCAAAGTAAACCCGCCAGGGAAGAGTCATTTATGTTGTATGGGGACAAACGTAGGGTAAATTCTGGAATCATTTCTCTAATGAAAGCCAGAAAGTGTTTGGCCAAAGGATGTACATCATATTTGGCATTCGTGATTGACGCAAAGAAGGAGAAAAAGGAGGTGCAGAACATTCCGGTGGTGTGTGATTATCCGGAAGTATTTCCCGAAGATCTTCTTGGATTACCGCCTGGTAGACAAGTGGAGTTTAGAATAGACTTGTTACCCGGAACGACGCCAATAGCAAAAGCACCATACCGACTAGCACCAACGGAGATGAAGGAGCTGATGATGCAACTTCAGGAGTTATTAGACAAAGGTTTTATAAGACCTAGTTCATCACCCTGGGGAGCTCCGGTGTTATTCGTGAAAAAGAAAGATGGGTGTATGAGAATGTGCATCGATTACAGAGAGCTGAACAAGGCAACAATAAAGAATATATATCCATTATCGAGGATTGATGACCTGTTCGATCAACTACAAGGTTCAAGTTATTTTTCAAAGATCGACCTGAGGTCAGGATATCATCAACTGAAAGTAAGAGAGCAGGATATAGAGAAGACTGCATTCAGAACACGATACGGACACTACGAGTTCTTGGTTATGTCGTTTGGACTAACCAATGCTCCAGCAGCATTCATGGATTTAATGAACAGGGTTTGTAATCCGTTCCTTGATAAATCTGTGATAGTGTTCATAGATGACATTCTGATTTATTCGAAAAGCCAAGAGGAGCTTGGCAGACACTTGCGAGAAGTGTTAGAAGTCTTGAAGAAAGAGAAGCTGTATGCTAAGTTCTCCAAATGTGATTTTTGGATTCGAGAAGTCCAATTCTTGGGTCACATGGTCAACCAAGAAGGGATAATGGTTGATCCAGCAAAGATTGAAGCTGTGATGAAGTGGGAACAACGAAAAAGTCCCACGGAGATCCGAAGCTTTTTAGGATTAGCCGGATATTACCGAAGGTTTATCCAAGGCTTTTCTTCGATCGCTACTCCATTAACAGCTTTGACTCACAAAGGAGCTACTTATGCTTAGAGTGATAAGCACCAAGAAGCATTCGAGTTGCTAAAGAAGAAGTTATGTGAAGCACCGATTCTTTCTCTACCCGATGGAGTTGAAGACTTCGCTGTCTATAGCGATGCGTCTGGTGTTGGGTTGGGTTGTGTTTTGACCCAAAGAGAAAAGGTGATAGCATATGCGTCTCGATAGCTGAAAGAGCATGAAAAGAACTACCCCACTCATGATTTGGAGCTGGCAGCGGTAGTTTTCGCTCTAAAGATATGGAGGCACTACCTCTATGGAACGAAGTACAAACTTTTCACAGATCATAAGAGTCTCCAATATCTCTTTAGTAAGAAAATATTGAATATGGGCAACGACGCTGGCTAGAACTACTTAAGGACTACGACTGTGAGATACTTTACCATCCCGGTAAAGCAAATGTTGTCGCTGATGCTCTCAGTCGGAAAGTCAATCTTGAGAGAAAAAGGCCAAGAGCGTTGAGAATAGAAGTTGTCTCGACCATTGTGGAAAGTATAAAGAAAGCTCAAGAGGAAGCTTCTGAAAAGAATGACCGGAAGGAGGAACGCTTGGGCAAAACGTTGGTGTTTGGTACAAATGGTCATGGACTGAAGGTATTCCAAGGTCGTATTTGGGTACCTAAGGCAGGAGGAATAAGAGATCTTCTGATGGAAGAAGCTCACAAAACCATGTACTCAATTCATCCTGGCAGCACAAAAATGTATAGGGACCTAAAACCCTACTACTGGTGGCCGACGATGAAGCTTGATGTAGCAAAGTATGTGGCCGAGTGTGTGACATGTGCGAGAGTTAAGGCACAACATCAGAAACCATATGGGAGTTTAGAACCTTTACCTGTACCGATGGGTAAGTGGGAAGACATTCCCATGGATTTTGTTACTAAATTGCCCAGAACAAAGAATGGTCACGACATGATTTGGGTGGTCGTTGATCGCTTCACTAAGAGTGCGCATTTCATAGCAGCCAATGAGAAATGGTCTATGGATAAACTTGCGAATTCTTACGTGAAGGAAATTGTGAGGCTTCACGATGTTCCATTAACGATTGTGTCAGATCGTGACAGCTGTTTCATCTCGTGATTTTGGAGAAGTCTACAAGAGGAATTGGGTACCAAGTTGTGTTTGAGTACAACTTACCATCCACAGACTGATGGTCAGAGCGAGCGAACGATACAAACACTTGAAGATATGCTGAGAGCATGTACCCTGGAATTCCAAGGTAACTGGGATGAACATTTACCTTTGGTAGAATTCTCCTACAATAATAGTTTCCACTCGAGCATAAAGATGGCACCTTATCAAGCTATGTACGGACAAAAATGTCGTACGCCGTCTTGTTGGCTTGAGGCTGGGGAAAAGAAGTTTATGGGACCGGAGATAGTCCATCAAACTGCTGAAAAGTTGAAGATAATTAGGGAGAGAATGTTAGCAGCTCAGGATCGTCAAAAGAGCTATGATGACAACATGCGAAGACCGATGACTTTTGAAGTTGGAGATTCGGTTTTGCTTAAAGTCTCGACGTGGAAGGGACTTATAAGATTTGGTAAAAGGGGAAAGTTAAGTTCAAGGTTTATTGGACCGTTTAAAGTTCTTCAGAGAATTGGGAACCAAGCTTACAAGCTCGAATTACCCGAAGAACTGAATGGAATTCATAACACTTTCCAAGTGTGTTATTTGAGTAAGTTCACGGGAGAAGTTCCTGACATAATTCCAATTTCTGAATTAAGAATTGATGAGAACAAAAGGTTGATTGGAGAACCAGAGGCAATCGTTGACCGAAAGACTAAGAAATTACGACGCAAGATGGTCGAATTAGTGCTTGTCCGATGGAAACATGCGAATGGGCCAAATCTCACCTGGGAGACGGAGAGTAACATGATGAGTCGCTATCCGTATTTGTTTGTTGATGTGTGATTCCGGGGACGGAATCATTCTAAGGTGGAGAGAATTGTAACGCCCGTGTTTCTGGGCTAGGCATTAATGTTGATGTAATAGTCTAGGTTAACCTTTGTAACCCATTTTGAAATAATAAGAATGTATTATTTGAGTATTATGTGTTTTATGCTTAATTGTGTGGCCTAATTGAATTAAGAATAAAAATAAGCGTAAAAATAAAATGTTAGATAAAACCGATATCGATACATGAAGTTGTAGTGGTCGTGGCAAGGTTTCCGAATATATAAAGAATGCCGAAATACGAGTTATAACGAAGAAGTTATGACCTGTCGAAGTTTCGCGACAGAACCGGTACGACACTGCGTGACGTAAATAGTGAATTTACGATAGAGCGATATTTAGCCTTAGTGATCTAAACGGAAGTCGTAGAATACGTTAAACCGAGAGCATGCATAAGAAGAACGTCTAAATCTGACTTCGTGTGAGGAAGTTATGATTTTTCGAAGCTTCGACTTAGCAACATGCAGCCCAAAACTCGGATATGAGATCGAGTGATTTTTAGCCGAAACAATCTAAACGAGAATCGAAGATCTCGTCGATAGTAGTCCAACGGTGAAAAGACAGACGACAACGGACGTCGGATGAAGAAGTTATGAATTTCTAACGAAGTTTTCCTGTCCCGGCCTACTAAAAATAATATAATAAAAATAAAGTCAAAATCTCACCTACGCGTGGATATAAAGAACGTCGAAAACGGAGATCGTATGCGAAAGTTATGAATTTCTGAAGTTCGAGGCATGCATCCCAAAGTGGGAACGCCCCGCACTCAATTGGGGAACGCCCCGCGTTCCTATGCTAGGCCCCGGATTGGCCACATCGATGCTGAGTCAAACGGATAAGAGATATAAAGAACGTTGAAAACGGAGATCGTATGCGAAATCTCACCTACGGGTGGATATAAAGAACGTCGATGCTGAGTTGTAGAGCATAATCTCACCTACGCGTGGATATAAAGAACGTCGAAAACGGAGATCGTATGCGAAAGTTATGAATTTATGAAGTTCGAGGCACGCATCCCAAAGTGGGAACGCCCCGCGTTCAATTGGGGAACACCCCGCGTTCCTATGCTAGGCCACGGATTGGCCACATCGATGCTGAGTCAAACGGATAAGAGATAAGACGGAACCCCGCTCCTACGCACCGCGTTCGAAGGGAACGCCCTGCGTTCGCGGCAGACTTCACCCTATAAATAGATCACAAAGGGCAGCCATTTGTTGTCGCCAAATCTCTTCTCTCTCAGCCTTATTTCATTGATCTACGTGAAAATTAAACCCCCGAAGCTCCGATATCATCCCGATACCCGAAGCGAGTCCCGAAGCCCCGAAGATCCCGAGAAGTAAAGTTTCCGAGCCGAAACTCTGCTCGCGAGAAGCCCGATTTTTGTGAAGATCTCCCGGTTTCACCGAAGAAATACTACTCTTGGAGCCATAGTGTTGCCCGATCATCTTCTGATCAAGTGAGTGTGTAGTTTCTTTCTTCTAACACATAGATATGAATTATTCTAAATAAAATACGTGTTATGTGTTTGTATATTATTTGCTTAATTGAAATAATTGTTGGATGAATGATTTGTACAGGTTTTAAGTTGTATATAAATGTATATATTTTTATCTACTAATATGTTGGGTAGAACATGGGTAGACAGTTGGTGTGTGATGAAATAAAATGATGAGAGGCCTCGATGTGATTGTGATCTAGTCATTTAGCAGAATATGGATGACGACCACGGACTCTTTCTCGACTGTCTTGTGGAATGCTGGCAGGCTCATAACCTGTAGGTGTTGGTGAACTTGGGTGTTCATTTGCTGTATTCTATCCCCCTCATGGTTGCCTTAGGACATTCATTGCTGAGGAAACCCCTTTGAAGCATTGTCCGTCCCGATGAAAATCGTAGATTAGGTCCCTTGTGATAGTTGTTGTTTTAGGGACGTAAAGTGAGGATAACGGGAATGGATAATCAGGTTATTGTTGGTTGGTGAAATTAAATATAACTATTTATTGTGGGTTGAAAACTCTATATGCTCACCAGGCTCCCAAGCCTGACCCACTCAGTTTCTTTCTATTACAGGTAGTGGCGCGAGAGCATAAGTTGGAGAACTTGTGAAGATGTTTTTGTTTATAGACCAGTAGTTTTATAAACTATGTAAGGTCTATGTTTTAATGTTTATTCTTTTGTGTCTGTATCTGAACATGACATCCCGAGTTTTGATATATAATGAAAATACATTTCTTTAAGAAATGCTTTGATGAACTTTATTTTATCATGTATTGTTTTGGGGACAAATTCCGCAACTCTTTTAAATCAACGGATTTACTCTGAAATTATTTTAAAAGCATAAATGAAACCGGTCTTTTCTGGCCGTGATTTTGGGGATGTCACATAACCCCCGGGTCTTCCTATAATACATAAAGCAAATGGGATGACATTGTTGCCTTCGACCCATACAACAGTGAGGAGACTCACCTCGAATGTTGAAGCTCACTGCAAGAAATCCTTAGCTGCTGCCCTGACAACTTCTCAAGCTAACAATACCAAAATTTCATCCAATTAGCAATTGGGTTCCAAACCATGATCCATAATCCATACTTGGGGTAAAATGACCATTTTACCCTGGCCCAACAATATTCACAATTAAGGCCCAAGCCCAAATCCAACAAGATCCAAAACCAAAAAAATCCACAAAAGCCCATTAATGGCCCAATTTTCCAAATTAGGCCCAATCCCATACGGGCCTTATCCTAAGCCCATGTTTTATAATTCAGATTGCTTCAAACACCCCTTGGGACAAACTTGATCAAACGTATAAGTTAAAAGTCAAAGTCAACGGCCCAAGTTGACCCAACTCACTGAGTTGTCCTTCAACTCGTCGAGTTTCTTCATTAGACATGTAAAGATCGGGCAAAACCTCCTCAACTCGCCGAGTTCACCCATGAACTTGCCAAGTTCGCCAAAAATTCAACCTCTTAATTCATTAAGTTGACCTTTTCGAAACTAAGGGCTTCTCAACCTAGATCTTAACTGAAATGGCTTCAAGAAAGGTAAAGTTTCCAACTTTACCCCTAAGAACCACCAAAATGGGTTCAAAACCCAAACCCTAAACTTAAAAGGGTAAGGACGTAATCATTAAGCACTTATTCCACAAGGACATAACTCCAAGATGCAGATCTTACCATATGAGGCTAGATGGCCATGTAAAGTTTCCAACTTTACACTTATTAATGATTAGAAGAAGCTCAAAAGCTTAAAAGAGACCAAAAGAAGGACTTGGTGAATGCATGAAGCCCTTTGGACCATAAAGTTGGCACCTTTATGCCAAAAGAGCTCATGAAGATCATAGATTTGGAAAGGATAAACACTTGGGACTTCTACTTCCTGAACAATCACCCATCCATGGCTAAAATCATACAAATAAACCCAAGAAGAGATCTAAACTAAAACTCAATAAGGTTAGAACTTTATACCCAAAATGTGTTGGAAATGGAGCACAGAATCAAGATCTATGAACTCCTTCTTGAACCACCACCTTGCACCAAGCTTCTCCTTCTTGAATGAGCTTCAAACACACACCAAAACACACACAATGGACTCACAACACTCTTGGAGGCTCTAGGGGTTCTAGATTAGGGTTGGGGGCTATGGAGGCTGGAAATAAGGCCAACACCTGGAACTTAATGTGTTTAAATAGGGTGCAAAACCCCAAAATTAGGGTTTCCTAAATAGCGCCCAAATCGTCGAGTTGGCTCTTCCAACTCGCCGAGTTGTCTCATTAACCTCGCGACCAAAACAACGTCTACCCGCCGAGTTGAGGCTCCTCAACCCGTCAAGTAGACCTATTAAATCCTCACGATTCTTCATCTTCAACTCACCGAGTTGGCTCCTCCAACTCGCTGAGTTTAACTTGAAATTGGGGTAATTCCACAATTAACCTTCTAGATTCTAGGTGTTACAACCCTCCCCCACTTAAATTAGATTTCATCCTAGAAATCGCTCCTTACTGCCATTCATCACAAAACAATCCTCCTGAGGGACCCAATCAAAATTTTGCGTATAAGACAATCTTCCCTAGACAACCGAAATACCAAACCGAAACTTCTATACCGAAGATAACATCCAACCCTTCAGCCCCTGCAAACCACTTCTACCTTTCTGATACCTGAAATCTACAATGGTCTGTCTCCCCGGCAGACCGCTCATGCTGAAACAACTCCATGCCCAACTCTCAACGAATAACTGACCAAACATAACACTTCCAATTCTGAACATACCACGGCCTATCCAAATTTACTGAAACCACCCTTAGAATAGTTCTTCAAGCCTGATGAAGAATGGATCCTCAATCTCTCAAATAAAACCAATCCTATCTCACCTGAAATCCGCAACCTAAGTCTTAATGGTTTGACTACATGTCAGACCTCCCACGCCGAACCGCCACCAAGCTAACTTCATAGAGTTTCATACCAAACAAAATGCTTCCAACCCCCAATCACATTGCTGCTTCAAAGGGAAACAAAGTCAATGGCCCTAAACAGCTACGTAACACTTATACCGAAAGAAGGCACAGATAATCCTTCGAGTAGAAGATTAATTCCTGAAACGGTTAGATTCAGACGAGAGCTGCGCAACAGGGTCAAATCATTTACTCTGAGATTATTTAATCCCACTTCTAGTGACTTAGCATGTCTCAATCAATCAGTTACTCCACACATACACACACACACAAAACCCAAATCACTAATACTGCCCGAAACACTGGAACTGCCTGAAATTGCCCGAAACAGCATGCTGCCTCCTGGATACTTTCCAAAATCCACCGAGACCTCCCTGGTCCCAATTCGTAACCCAGTCATCTGAAATATCAGGTTCCGGCCCGGTTGTTGAGCCAAATGACTCCCACACAGTCGCCCATTGCGACTTCCGACAGAAAGCCTCACAGGCAATAACTACCAAACCATCTCGACACTAACCCGATGCTAAACTGAACATTACATGACCAACTGTAGTCTTTCCTCATACCCGGTCTCCCACGAACTACCATAACCTGATTCCAAACATATGGTGGCCCTCCTACACCCTTGCGAACTGACCCACCCTGGCCTAAACCATCCGAAGAAAACCGCGAGCAAAACACAGGTTTTCCACAATCTCACCACTAAACAAGGACCGGTGACTGCTACGGGTCACCCCGTAGTTTTACAACACTCCCACACCAACTGACCACTAGTGAATGCTACGGGCCACCCTACAGTCTTACAACACTTCTACACTAACTACTAACTAGTGAATGCTACGAGCCACCCCGCAGTCTTACAACACTTCTACACTAACCATAATCGCGGCCCACTACCTTACCCCTAATCTATCAAATCGAACACACACATGGTCGAGCACACACTCGACCAAATGCCCAAGCTGAACTCGAGCCACACCGGGAACCCCAACCTAGTTTCCCCAAAGCCTACTATCAAGCACCAAGAGAACGTGACCTTAATGTTGGTAAGTTTCCCGAACTTCCAACTCACATAATCCTCAATCCAAACAGTGAATTGGGTCGCCTTCCTCCCCGACGGGAATGCGAAACTCATCCTAGTTTCGAAACCGCTTCTGCTCCTGAATCCCTGGACGATTCTCCCCCACGTTGATTCGACTAAATTCTCACAGCACACGAGAATTGAAGAATCCCCAATCCTTCTTACTTTCCAATGATCGGTTCGCTGACAACCAACGCTTATCCTTGCAAGTGATCCCTTACTATCCAACTCAAAAGACTGCACAACCCCTGAAGACCAACTAAAAACTTCTCGAATCTCCACATCGCTGATAATTCCAAACACTTAGAATGATATCCCACTCAAATCTTGCAATTCAAAGGAAGGATTCTCCAACTAAAGCCTTAGCAACAAACCACTTCCCTCGACACCTCCAAAACCAATCGAAGCACAATGGCTAAAACCACTAGATCCTGACGACACTGGACAACTAACCTGCTGAATCCTGACCATAAGCCTTCCACGCAATGTCCCCGAACTGATCCCGACTACAACCAAGATAACATAGAACACTCCACACCCACTATAAGAGAAACAACCCTTCACTAGCCACTACTAATTCACGGCATGCAAATATCATATGACATTACTTGAATATATAACCTAAACATAAGCAAAGAATAAATCAGAAATACATTTACCCAAATCGATTCAAGATTCCCAACAAAAAAGTGTATATAAAACTGAAAGAAATCAAAAGATACGTACCAGCGACATCGCCTGCTGGAGTCCTGATCTCCCTTGACTGACACTGCAAAGCCCTACTCCTCTCCGCTGGGGCTCCTGTCCTACCCTCTCGTCCATCATTAATCCTCAATGTAGCCAGATCATGCGCACTCACTACTCCTCCCGTCAACGTCGGACAGTTGGCCTTCTTGTGGCCCACCTAATCGCAGTGAAAAGATAATGGGCTTGCCCCTTGAGGACAATCCATGCTGATGTGACCAACTGTGCCACACTTGTAGCGGCCCAAACCCATGGAACAACAAACTCCATCGTCCAGTTTCCCGTACATGCTGCACTGACTCCGGCCCTGCTAACCTCTTAAACGATGGTCAGAAGTCTTGGGTCTCTTCTCGGGACCCTCTAATGTATGCACTTGATCCAACCCCCTCTTCCCAATGTGCTCCAAATCAATTTCTCGCTCTCGGGCCCTAGAGATCATATCATTCAGGGTCTCGCACCCTAAAATACTCACGAACTCCCTGATATCATCCTGCATCATATCATGATACCTTACTTTCTTCATCTCCTCATCCGCTGCATACTGCGGTACCAATAAAGCCCTCTCCCTGAACATGGCAGTGATCTCAGCCACAGTCTCAGTAATGTGGCGGAGATCCAGAAACTCTCACGCCAACTGTTGTACCTCAATCGCTGGTGTAAACTTAGCTCGGAACCTGGTCGAGAATTCATCCCATGACATATCATCAATAACATCATCACCCAACTCATTACCAATCTCATCCCACCAATATTGTGCCCTACCCTTCAGTAGGTAGGACACAAATCTAACATTTTCCTCTTCGGGGCAGAAACTCATCCTGAACGCGTTAGCAATATTCGCTAACAATCTGCTGCTGACAATGGGGTCCCTCTCCCCATGGAACGTATGAGCTCCACAAGCACGAAACTCCCAGAAAGACAGAGTGAAAGCTCCAACGATAGCCATAACCTCTGCACGGAACGCACCCAAGCGCTCATCCAATATCTCCGAAACACAGTGAGAAATCTTTGATGAAATGAACTCTGGCAACTGCTCGCTAATCGGCTAAGCACCCGTACTTGAGCTAGAAGCCGAACCTGAACAACCTCCCTGAGAGCTCATCTCCAAACTGAAATACCACAAACCAACGATCAAAACATACTCAAGAATCTCCTCCTCTAAGCTTCTTAGATTCTCCAAGACTCTCACTGATTCGATTATGGATCCTATGCTTTCAGTAGTACGGGCCAATGCTACCTTACACACCTATCCATACTTTCCTCAGAAATCCTCCTGAATCCTCCAAGTCACTTCCTCAACCCAAAGCACCCAAAACCCACTAAACCACATCACTAACCCACTGAAGCATATCCTAGGCTTTCCTAGGTTCCCGACCTCATCCTTCCCTCGGCTGCTGAAGGATTTACATCAATGTCAAATACCTACCTCATAAATATAGTCACATGCAACAGAGGTCAGATAATCCTTCGAGTAAAAGACTTAATCCTAGAACGTTTGGACTCAAACGAGAGCTGCACAATAGGGTCAAGTCAATCACTCTGAGATTATCCAGCCTATGCCACATTTGACTTAGCATATTCACTTTGTAGCTAACTCATATTGCTAAGAGATCCACAAAGCACAAAGCAAGCAGCATTCAAGAAACGGAAAATCTAACCAACATACTCTATACAAGCCATTCTATTCACTTATCAGGAATCCATACTAGCATGCAATTCTAAAGTTCATACAATCATACACATAAAAGGCACCTCTTCTATCATATAATATTGAGCAGATCCTTAGCCATAATATAACATGCAATTCTCATAATCAGATCATATATCATAATAAACATGTATTGGTATTCTGGGAACCACTTACTTGAGCTCGGCCGATTGCACGCATCACACCCCTTTCTTTAATCTGAAATTCCTTTTTAGTTAAATGTTTATTTTATAAAAATTTCACCAAACCCTCAGTTTGAGTTCAGGCACACCCGAGAGTAAGCCCAAATCCCCCAAACCAAGGCTCTGATACCAACTTGTAACAGCCCAAAAATCCAAGGTAAAAATTTCATTTTTATTATAATCAAAACACTATTGTAACTTTATTCTAAACATTGAAAATCATTTCAATTAACACAATTATCAGAGTCCAATCCCAAAGATCACATATTGCGGAAAACACGGGTGTATGCATTGCGATCGTCTCGAGTTCTTTCATTTGACAAATGGAGTACCTGAAACATAAACTGAAAACCGTAAGCACAACGCTTAGTGAGTTCCCCAAATATCACATACCATACATATCCAACGATCCCTACATGTCGTACATAACAATGAGCCATACATATCATTCATATACAATAATCAATAAGTGTGTTATGTGCCAACCATAGTCTTGCCATTATGCCACGAGCCACCTCGTGGTCTTTCATGCCAGGCCGGGGGCCACAACCCTGGGTCTTAAAGACAAGTGCCAAGATCCACCTTCTGGTCTTCCATGCAAGCATAACAAAGACAACTAGCATATAAACTACACTACTTAATAAATTACTTTCCAGGGTTCAAACTCTGGTCTTGCATACAGTGTGCTAGGATCCGTCTCCTGGTCTTTCATACATAATGCGAAGGGCTAACCCCCGAGTCTTCCTACAATACATAAAGCAAATGGGCCGGCATTGGTGCCTTCGACTCATTCAACAGTGAAGAGACTCACCTCGAATGTTGAAGCTCACTGCATGAAATCCTTAGTTGTTGCCCTGACAACTTCTCAAGCTAACAATACCAAAATATCATTCAATTAGCAATTGGGTTCCAAACCATGATCCATAATCCATGCTTGGGGTAAAATGACCATTTTACCCCTGGCCCAACAAGATTCGCAACTAATGCCCAAGCCCAAATCCAACAAGATCCAAAACCACAAAATCCACAAAAGCCCACTAATGGCCTAATTTTCCAAATTGGGCCTAATCCCATACGAGCCTTATCCTAAGCCCATATTTTACAATTCAGATTGCTTCAAACACCCCTTGGGACAAACTTGATCAAAGGCATAAGTCAAAATTCAAATTCAACGGCCGAAGTAGACCCAACTCGTCGAGTTATCCTTCAACTCGTCGAGTTTCTTCATTAGACTGCAAAGATCGGGCAAAACCTCCTCAACTCGCCGAGTTCGCCAGAAATCCAACCTCTTAATTCATTAACTCGACGACCCTAAGAACCACCAAAATAGGTTCAAAACCCAAACCCTAAACTTAAAAGGGTAAGGACTTAATCATTAAGCACTTATTCCACAAGGACGCAACTCCAAGATGCAGATCTTACCATATGAGGCTAGATGGTCATGTAAAGTTTCCAACTTTACACTTATTTATGATTAGAAGAAGCTCAAAAGCTTAAAAGAGACCAAAAGAAGGACTTAATGAATGAATGAAGCCCTTAGGACCATAAAGTTGACACCTTTATGCTAAAAAAGCTCATGAAGATCCTAGATCTGGAAAGGATAAACACTTGGGACTTTTACTTCCTCAAAAATCACCCATCCACGGATAAAAGCATACAAATAAACCCAAGAAGAGATCTAAACTAAAACTCAGCAAGGTTAGAACTACATACCCAAAATGTGCTGGAAATGGAGCAGAGAATCAAGATCTATGAACTCCTTCTTGGACCACCACCTTGAACCAAGCTTTTCCTTCTTGAATGAACTTCAAACACACACCAAAATACACACAATGGACTCACAACACTCTTGGAGGCTCTAGGGTTTTGAGATTAGGGTTGGGGGCTATGGAGGCTAGAAATGAGGCCAACATCTGGACCGTAAGGTGTTTAAATAGGGTGCAAAACCCCAAAATTAGGGTTTCCTAAACAGCGCCCAACTTGTCGAGTTGGCTCTTCCAACTCGCCAAGTTGTCTCATTAACCTCGCGACAAAAACAACCTCTACTCGCCGAGTTGAGGCTCCTCAACTCATCGAGTAGACCCATTAAATCTTCATGATTCTTCATCTTCAACTCGCCGAGTTGGCTCCTCCAACTCGCCGAGTTCAACTTAGAATTGGCATAATTCCATAATTAACCTTCTAGATTTCGGGTGTTACATAAAGTGGAAGTGTTGTAAGACTGTGGGGTGACCAATAGCATTCACTAATGGTCAGTTGGTGTGGGAGTGTTGTAAGACTGCGGGGTGGCCCGTAGCATTCACCAGTCCTTATTCAGTGGGGAGCTTGTGACAAACCCGTGTGTTGCCTGCAGTTTTCTTCGGATGGTTTATTCCAAGGTGAGTCAGTTCACAAGGCTGTGGGAGGGATACAACATGTTTGGAATCAGCATATGGTAGGTCATAGGAGACCAGGTATAAGGTAAGACTATAGTTGGTCCTGTAGCGTTCAGTTCAACATTGGATTGATGAAGAGATGGTTTGGGTAGTTTTCGCCTGTGGGGATTTCTGTCGGAAGTCGCGAGGGACGACTGGGGAGGAGTCTTTTGGGATCAGCAGTCAGACAGGAACCCGATATTTCAGATAATTGGCAGACAAGTTGGGACCAGGGAGTTCTCGGTGGATTTTGGAAAGCAACTTGGAGGCAACCTGCAGTTTCGGGCAGTACCAATGTTTCGGGCAGTCTCAGTGTTTTGGGAAATATCAGTGATTCGGGAAGTCTTAGTGTTTCGGGCAGTATCATCATTTCGAACAGTATCAGTGTTTCAGGCAGTATCAGTGTCTCGGGCAGTATCAGTGTTTCGGGCAGTATCAGTGTTTCGGGCAGTATTAGTGTTTTGGGATTTCATGTATGGGTGAAGTAATTTGGTGATTGGGAAATGTTAAGTCACTCGCAACGGGATTAAATAATCTCAGAGTAATCGATTTGACCCTGTTGCACAGCTCTCGTCTGAGTCTAACCATTGCAGGGATGAATATTCTACTCAAAGGATTATCTGAGTCTTCTGTCGGGTATAAGTGATTTGTAGTTGTATATGGTCAGTGACTTTGTTTCCCTTTGAAGCAGTGATGTTTTCAGGGATTGGAAGTATTTTTGTTGGAATGAAACTCTTTGAGATTGGCATGGTAACAGTTCGGTGTGAGAAGTCAGACAGGGAGTAAGACCATTGAGACTTTAGGTTTCAGAATTCAGGCGAGGTAGGATTGCTTTTATTCAAGAGATTGAGGATTCATTCTTCATCGGGCTGGAAGAACTATTCTAAAGATGTTTTCAGTCGAGTTGGATAGGCCGTTGTATGATCAGATTTGGAAGTGTTATGTTAGTCGGTTATTCATTAAGAGTTTGGTATGGAGTTGTCTCCGCATGAGCAGTCCGTCAGGGAGTCATACCATCATAGATTTCAGGTCTCAGAAAGGTAGAAGTGAGTTGCACGGGATGAAGGTTTGAATGTTGGTTTTGGGTTGGAAGGTTCGGTTTGGGTTTTGCTTGCCTTAGGAAGATTGTTCTATGCGGGGAATTTTTGTTTGTGTTCTTCAGGTTGTTCGTTTTGTTATGAGTATTAGTAAGGTGCGATTTCGAGGAAGAAATGTGATTTAAGTAGGGGAGAGTTGTAACACCCGGAATCTAGAAGGTTACTTGTAGAATTATGCCAATTTCAAGTTGAACTCGGCGAGTTGAAGATGAAGAATCATGAGGATTTAATGGGTCAACTCGATGAGTTAAGGAGCCTCAACTCGGCGAGTAGGAGTTGTTTTGGTCGCGAGTGTAATGAAAAAATTCGGCGAGTTGGAGGAGCCAACTCGACGAGTTGGGCACTGTTTAGGAAACCCTAATTTTGTGGTTTTGCACCCTATTTAAACACCTTACGTTCCAGATGTTGGCCTCATTTCTAGCCTCCATAGCCCCCAACCCTAATCTCAAAACCCTAGAGCCTTGCTTAATATTGGTTCAAGTTGGGGCTTTCAGATATTGATTCTCTGTTTCATTTCCAGCACATCTTGGGTATAATGTTCTAGCCTTGCTTAATATGGGCTTAGATCAATTCTTGGGATATTTGTATGCTTTTAGCCATGGATGGGTGGTTATTGGGGAAGTAGAAGTCCCAAGTGTTTATCCTTTGTAGATCTATGATCTCCATTATCTCTTTTGGCAAAAATGTGCCAACTTTATGGTCTTAAGGGCTTCATGCATTCATTAAGTCCTTCTTTTGGCCTCTTTTAAGATTTTGGGCTTCTTCTAATCATGAATAAGTGTAAAGTTGGAAACTTTACATGGCCATCTAGCCTCATATGGTCAAATCTGCATCTTGGAGTTGTGTCCTTATGGAATACGTGCTTAATGATTAAGTCCTTACCCTTTTAAGTTTAGGGTTTGGGTTTTGAACCCATTTTGGTGGTTCTTAGGGGTAAAGTTGGAAACTTTACCCTTCTTGAGGCCATTTCAGTTAAGATCTGCATTGAGAAGCCCTTAGTTTCGAAAAGGTCGACTTAATGAATTAAGAGGTTCGGTTTCTGGCGAACTCAGCGAGTTCATGGGTGAAGTCGGCGAGTTGATGGGGTTTTTCCCGATCTTTGCAGTCTAATGAAGAAACTCGACGAATTAAAGGGCAACTCGGCAAGTTGGGTCAACTTGGACTGTTGACTTTGACTTTTGATTTATGACTTTGAGGAAGTTTATCCCAAGGGGTAATTGAGGTATTCTGAATTGTAATTAAGGGAAGTATGGGCTTAGGATAATGCCCATATGGGATTGGGCCCAATTTGGAAAATTAGTCCATTAGTGGGCCTTTGTGGATCTTTTGGTATTGGGCCTTCTTGATTATTGAGGTTGAGCCTCAGTTTGGGTTCTTATTTGGGTCAGGGGTAAAATGGTCATTTTACCCCCAAGTATGGTTAGTAGGCCTTGGAATGGAATCCAATTATTTATTTGGTGTTAATCTTGATCTGATAGTTCGGAGGTGTTGTCAGGGCAGCAGCTAGGGAATTCCTTTAGGAAGCTTCTGCATTCGAGGTGAGTTTACTTACCGGGTTTAGCGGGTCGCAGGTACCAAGGCTGGACCATGTGTATATTATGTTGATTGTATGCTATTTGTCTTTGTGACTCTTGCATGTGCTTGTGTTTATATGTTTTCTGGGCTAAGGCCCGATGTCGGGCAGGGCCTGATGGATATCTGTATGTTATGTATCTATGTGATTATTGCATGTGTATGTGGTTATTTTGATATATGTATTGTATGTTGGGCGGGGCCCGTTTTACCGAGCTCAGCTCGATGCCGGGCGGGGCTCACTATATGTTTACTATATGCTTATTGAATGGTATGTGGTATTTGGGGAACTCACTAAGCTTTGTGCTTAGGGTTTTCAATTTATGTTTCAGATACTTCAGTTTTCAAAATGAAAGGGGGCTCAAGACGATCGCAACGCATACACCCGTGTTTTCCACAATATGTAATCTTTGGGAATGAACTCTGATAATAAGTTTTATTTAAATGTTTTTCAATGTTTGGACAAAGTTACGATGGTGTTTTGAATATAATAAAAATCAATTTTTTTAACCTTGATTTTTGGGATGTTTCACTATATCGTCTCTATATGTCTCTCTATACGGACGATTTGACGTCTCTATAGGGGTGGCTATAGCGGCGAAGGCTATGGCAACAACAATACGACCTAAAGCGACAAATCTACGACCACAAAGTCTATGACGACGACAAGTCGCCGCTGAGGTCTATAGCAACAACTTTGCACTCTATAGAGACGATTTTTGTCGTCACCATAGGTCAAAAATCTTGTAGTGATACTTATCCCATTTATCTACTCCCATGTCGTATGTTAACTGACGAATAGCGACCGTGTATTTTTCAATTGGAGAAAAATATTTTTTGCGTCTCGAATCCCACTTCCATTGGAAATATGGATACTGTCTTCCAAATCGCCAACAATACGTAACTCTTTCCTCATTTGGAACCGCCGTTGACACTTTTCAGCATACATGACGTCATCTGCAAAATAGTATTCTATAAGATGATTGTGCCCAACTTCATGATTTTTCCGCAACGAAGGGTTTCTTGTTTGAGTCCATGAACATGAACTTTGACCTTGTCGGTTTTGGAAACACGCCACTGTTTTTGCCATGATGGAACCGACAAATAATGTTTCTTCTTGTGCCATCAAATGAAGGACGAAGATTACGATGACGACATTGTGTTTGAGTGAGGTTTTTGAGAAAATATGTAGAAATAAGTGTGAAAATTATGTTAACTTTGTTAGGTATTTATAGAGTGGTAAATGTATTAAAGAACTGAAAAATTCTTGTTTATAGCTGTTAAAAATATTAAAAAAAAAAGGAAAATATTTTTTTCCTTTATTGAACCGTTGGAAACAGAAAAAGAAAAAAAATCGACCAATGAAATGAAGAGAGAGGGAGTGGGTAGCCTCCTCTCACTCAGATCCCGCACGCCCTAAACCGCAGCACCGGTGTTGAGTTCCGGTTGCGGTTCCAAGCCCCGCACCACCTTCACCACTATATTCCACTCCGCCTAAGTATTAACGGAATAAAAGGTAACTTAAATTGAAAACATATACAATATGAAAATTGTTTTCCTTTTTACCACCTATCTATTGATGCTCGTACGGATATTTTCGGCAAACATAAATTTCTCGTCCGCAAACCATTTTGCTTCTCCTAATGTGTGACTGAAACGTAAGATATGATATTGTATTATAAGCTCTATTATGGGAAGTTGACAAAAACAACAAAAAAACATTAAAACCGTTTTCAATGATTTCAACAATGTTAACCCACATGGAGAACTTTTCATTGGAAAAAGATATTTTCTCAAACTTCCATTGATATAATCTTTCTCCCGGCTCTTGTCGAGAATTGTTAGATAGTAAAAATCGGTTCGGTGGGCATCAAAGGTTGAGGGTGTTTCATGAAGCTATAATGTTATGCTTCATGTGGGTAATCTGGAGATATAGGAACGAAAAGGTTCATTCTTCTAACTCAATATCAAAAACGGTGTTGGCATACGAGGTACAAGCCCTTTCTCATTTATGGATCAACGCTCGAAAACGGAGAGGACAAAATCTGAGGTGGTTTGATTGGTGTTGTGACCCAATTCTAGAATGCTATTGTAGGCAGTAATTTTATTTAATCTTCTGTTGTGTTGTCTTTTGTTCTCCTGTGTATTTCTACAACTGTGTATTTCTATAACTGTGTACCTCCTAGCCTCTGGCTAGTCTTTTCCTAATATATGCCCGCCGTTCAAAAAAAAGTATCTATAGAATTACGATGTCTTTTCGGTTGATTGAAGATCAACCGATCATACACTTGAATATGTGTTTAATAGTTGACGAATTTAGGACGCGATTAAAAGAAATCTTCATGGCAACGAATATGTATACACGATTTACAAGTCAATGCTAATTACTGATCTAGCAATTAATTATTAGTTTACCATTAAAGGTAGCTATCAATTTAGCGGTGTGTTTGGCACCGAAGGTTTGGTATCGGTTTTAGCTTTTAAATTTTTTAAAAAAAAATCATGAAAAAAAATATATTTTTTGTTTGGAAAATGAGTTTTTGAAATTTCATTTAAAAACTGTTTCAAATATCTTTCCCTTAGAAAGCTTTTAAAAAACCAACTATTTTCTCCAAACACTTCGGCATAATAAAAACTATAATTACCATCAAGTTTAGCCAATCTCATTCTATCTATTGTTATGGTTCTATTCCGTTATAACAATATTATGAACTATATACAAAATAAAATTAAGACAAAATTACATAAATGGTCCTTGTGGTTGACACAATTAACCAACTTTGGTCCTTATGACAAATTTTGTGCATAGATGGTCCCTATGGTTTCAAAATCTTGCAAAAACGGTCATTTTGGCTAACGGTGTTAACTTTTTCATTTAAGTCCCTTGTAAAATTACATATTTGTCCTTCCTACCATAAGGACCATTTATGTACTTTGTTCCAACCACAGGCACTACAAGAAAGTCGAGTCGCCACGAAAGATAGGGGTAGTTGCTGCTAAAAGTATTAGCGGCGACATGTAGCTGCAAAAAGGGCGCCGCTAATGCTTCGTCGCTAATGGCCAATTAGTCGCCGCTAATGCAAAACCGTCGCCGCTATTGGCCTGTCACCGCTAATACTTCCCCGACGCCGCTAATACTTCGCCGCCGCTAATACAGTTATGACGCCGCTAAAGACGTCGCCGCAAAAACTATTTTCGTTTTTTTTTTGTTTATTTAATATTAAAATTATAAAAAACATTATATCATTTATAAAATCTGGTACAATTTTATAGAAATATCAACCGATACTCAACCAAAAACAATATAACATTTATAAAATATTAATTCACAATCCAAAATATTAATCCATACAACCTAAAGTATTGTTCCAAACAAAACATTTCATAAAATCCTAAAATTCCTACTCGTCGTCATCATTCTCATCATTTCTTTCATTATTAATTGGTGGTGACAATGAGCGAAACCACTCTTCCAATGTCGTAGAACATGTCAGGTCCTTTAGTATCGTTTGCAACATTTCCAACTACAAAAAAAAAACAAAATATATTACCAACATATGATAATAGTATTATACTTTCCAAAAATTACCAAAATAAAAAAAATACCAACATGTCTAACTATAACCAACATAACATTATAGCATTCTACTTTCCAAAAATTAGCAAACTACAAAATATCAACATATCAAACCGTAACCAACATATCATTATAGCATTCTACTTTCCAAAAATTACCAAACTACAAAATATCAACATATCAAACCATAACCAACATATCATTATAGCATTCTACTTTCCAAAAATTACCAAACTACAATATATCAGCATATCAAACCATAACCAACATATCATTATAGCATTCTACTTTCCAAAAATTACCAAACTACAAAATATCAACATATCAAACCATAACCAACATATTATTATAACATCCTACTTTTTTTTCCGTTTTACCATTATAGCATTATACTTTTGAACTTAAACTAACAATTACTTGTGATTGTGGTGGTTCTTGTGTCATCGGTTGTTCCTGATCGTACATAGACACAACGGTAGGAGGTTTACACCCAATATTCTTTCAAAACATTTTCTTATATCATTTGGTGTTAGACCGCTTGCTGCAGAAGAAGCTTGGGTTTGTTGATTGATCTCCTGGAGTAAAGCATTCTGTATTTTCAAAAAATGATAAACATCATAAAAATTAGATCACTAAATACCCTTCACGATATAAACACTTATATGAGAATACAAATTAACCACGTACATATTGTTGCTCGACTGCAGGACTATAAAATAACCCTTGGCGATTGAAATTAACCTTACGAAATGCTTCGATTCGAGTGATATCCTATTTAACATTAAAAATTAGATTAATTATACTTTAAATAAACATTTAAATATATCATAACCTACTTCTTTGAAACATGCATTGTTGTACGAGCTCGACCCCCCTCTGTTTACAACTACTTGTTTTGCACGAACTTCTATGTTTGACGCCGAACGCCTTAAAAATTCGGGCGAATAAAAATGTTCGACTGCCTTTGCCCAATTTTCAGGTCGCATACCTTTGGGGGGTTGTTTAGTGCCATTGGGATATCTGCAGGCCCCCCGATTTGCTTAAAATAAGAATGGGCATTACTTTTTCGGCCTCTATAAACTTTTGCAAGACTCGAATCAATGCTCCGCAACAATTGTGCACGCTCCGGATCCAAGTTAACCTTATCCAAATCAAACTTATTCTATAAATATAAAAAAGTTAGTTAATTAAACAACAATCACAACTAAACTTAAATATTATCAAAGTTACCTTTAGATGCACAACTGCTGCATTCCTTAACGCGGGGGAAACATTGTCCCAGCCAGATACGTTCAAAGGGACGTTGTTCCACAAATACCTCCCAATTTCATGTGTCAACCAATTACCAGGCTTCCTGACAGGGGAATATATGATCTCCCTATCGAAAGCCAAATCCACGGGCTTTCCCTTTTTGCCCGTATCCATTTTCCTAGCTCGATGTTCTTTGACAAGCCCTTTCTTTTCTTTGGAAGCTCGGCTGAAAAAATACAATTAAAAATATTAGTCACGATAACTTATTATAAATTAATTAAAATAGCTAATAAATATATCATAATAAAACTTACCATCCTGTTCATGTTGCCCGCGACCAAAACCTCCTGGAGGTGGTGGATCTCCAGCTCCATCACCTCCGTGTCCAAGGCCCATAACATCGACCATCATGACAAAGAGTATTGCCCAAGTAAACCTCATTTGCAGCCTATAAAATTACAAGATGTACAATATAGAAGTACAATATTAATAAAAATTAGTTACACTGCAAGCATTTTGGACACGAGCATTGTCGGATGGTATTTGTTTAAGTTAATTTGTCTTTCTAAATACATTAATATTTTCTTTTTTGTTATTAGTTTAATTTTTTTAATAAATTTAATTTGATTTTATAATTAATATTAATTTGCTTTTATAATTAATTTAATTTGATTTTATAATTAATTTAATTTGATTTGAAAATTAACTTAATTTGATTTTCTATTTAATTTAATATTTTCTTTTTTGTTATTAGTTTAATTTTTTAAATTAATTTAATTTGATTTTATAATTAATTTGATTTTATTTTAATATTAATATTAACTTTATTTTATAATTAATATTAACTTGATTTTATAATTATGTAGTTTATGCTTTCAATACAAAGCAAGGAAATAAGATATAGTTTTTATCAAAATCACACAATTTTTAAATTTTTTCCGTTTTCAAGTACACAACATTTTTGTAATGATTTGTGTGTGCCCATTAATTTTGATATGAAATAAAATTCGATTTCCTGTTTCTTGGATGTAGAAAATTTGTTGTTTTGGCAACCAACTTGTTTCTTACTTCATATTAACATGATAGCATGCTAAGCTTTTTTTTTATTGTAATATATTTTATTGGCCTTGGTATTGATAATGCTAATATTACTCCATTATTCTTTTGTTGATATTACTCTTTGTAATGCATCGTAATTAGTATGGTAGCATCCTATTCCATTATTCTTTTGGTGATATTACTCTTTGTAAAGTACACACTTTGTTTTCCACACATTACATACATAAATACACACATTATACATACAAATACACATAAACATTTTCCTACACATATTCATTATAGCATCATACTTATTTTTCTATTATAGCAACATAATTTTTTTCATTTTTTCCATATACATACAAATCACATATATAATTTTAAAATTCATACACATACACATACACAAATAATACACATACAAATAACACACAAAAACAATTCCGGCAACAATTCCGGTAAGAATTCCAAAATTCCCAATAATAACCATACAAATAACACACAAAAACATACAAATCACATATATAATTTCAAAAGTCATGAAAAGGAACCTATGCTAGTGTAATTTCGAGATTTTCCGGTAACAATTCCAAATTTCCGGCAAGAATTCCGACAAAAGATCCAGCAGAACTGGATTTTCCTGCAAGGGTTCCAAAAACCTTAAATTAAACACTTAAAACCAGTAAGGATAACACCAAAACAGAAGTTGAATAGAAAATAGGGGAGAAATCGGACCTAAAATCAATCTTCTTTCGCCGGAAATGAATGTGTGGTCGCCGGTAATAATAGAGCTCCACTGGTGGCCGGCGGTAATGGTTGTCGGAGACGAGTCCTTTGGCGCAAACGAGGTCGTCGAACGAGGTGCAGTCACCGGTAATCGTTGGAGGAATGAAAGGAGACAGGACGAACAGGAAAGAGACGCAGTAGGGGTTATCTGCGACAACCTTTAGCGGCGACGTGTATTAGCGACGACACTAGGGTTTTAGCGGCGACAATAGGGTATTAGCGGCGACAACCCTGGAGGGAAAAAACAGCGCCCTTTTTTCTCATTTCCCACCGTTGGATGAAAAACAGATCGAACGGATGAGGTTCATTTGACTCGGATCGACACTGTAGCAGCATTAGCGGCGACATATAACGCGTCAATTACATGTCGCTGCTAATAGTTGTTGTCGCCACTAAAGGCGTCGCCGCTAATGCCCGACTTTCTTGTAGTGAGGGACCATTTATGTAACGTCATCTATTTTTTTTATTATTTTTATTTAATTTATTTATATTACTATGATTTAGATTTTTTTGACAATTATTTAATGTTTTTTTATATTTTTGCTTACTCTTTTTGATACTTTGTTCGTATAATTTTTTCTAATTTTTTGATATTTTTTTTTTCGAATACGTTTATTAATATTTATTTTGACTTATTGTTTGAAAATTTTCTTCTAAATTTTTTTAACTTTTTGGTCAAATATAGCTTTTTATGTTTTTTTCTACATTTTGTTTGTTTGTATTTATTAAAGATTTTGTGGTCACTATAATCAAAATTCTTAAGTTAAGTCACTTATAGTCATATTTTTCTTTTTTTCTTGTTCTCTTAATATAGATAAGGCTTTATAAGTATTATTTTATAATTCGAATATATAACTATATAACACATATAAGGTTGTATGGTTATTATTTTTGTAAAGCTTTTTATAAAAAATTTTAATAAAAAATGTAAAAAAAAAAATTAACGTGAATATGATTGATATATAAATTAGGTACACATAGACTAACTTAAAACTGTCTGGTAGTCTTGATGAGAGCCACCATTTCATTTCATATTGGACTTAACTTTTGTATTTTTGAGTTATTTAACTCTTTTAGACATTTTTTTTCGGTTAGCCTATATGTTCCAATTAGCCTATCTATATTAACCATATTCATATTTAACAATATCTTTTAAATATATTTTAAAATTTTTTATAAAAAGCTTTACAAAAATAATAATTATAAAACTTTATATGTGTTATATAGTTATATATTTGAATTAAAAAAACAATATTATATATATATATATATATATATATATAACGAAAAATAGACAAATATGATTGTAAGTGAATTAAGTTAGGTTTTATGAGTATAGTGACCATGAAATCTTTAACAAATATAAAAACAAAATGTAAAAAAAAATCATTAAAAAAATATGTTTGAACAAAATGTCCAAAAAATAGAAGAAGTTATTCAAGCAAAAAGTCAAAAGAAATATTAATAAATGTATTCGAATAAAACGACAAAAAATAGAAAAAGTTATACGAACAAAATATTAAAAAATTCAAGCGAAAAAATTTAAAAAAAAAATCAAGAATATATTCAAACAAAACGTCAAAAAAATTCTAAATCATAGAAATATAAATAAATTATATAAAAATAATAATAAATAGACAAAGTTACATAAATGATCCCTGTGGCTGGAACAAATTACATAAATGGTCCTTATGGCATGAAGAGCAAATGAGTCATTTAATAAGAGACTTTACTTAAAAATTAACACTGTTAGCCAAAAAGACAGTCTTTGCAAGATTGTTAGCCAAAAAGACAGTCTTTGCAAGATTTTAAAACCATAGGGACCATCTACATACAAAATTTGTCATAATGACCAAAGTTGGTCAATGGTGTCAACCATAAGGACCATTTATGTAATTTTGTCTAAATATAATCAAGCTAAAACCATTGCCTACCATTAATTAGATCTACAAATGAACCATTAAAGTCTAAAATTAATCAAGCTTAAACCATTGCCTACCATTAATTAGATCTACAAATGAACCATTAAAACATATTATTAAGGAATTATAGATTAGACGAGGAACACTTATATTGAAGGTATGTTTGTTTGATAGGAATGGAATAAAATTTGAAGGGAAATGATTCCAATTTCCTTAAATTCCTATGTTTGGTTCAGCTTCAAGAGAAGGAAAAACATTAATGCTAAATGCAATATTTTCCGTTTAAATGAAGGAAAGTTCATTCTTTCACCATCTAAATGGAATTAATTCATTAATAACATGGAAAGCAACAAATTACAATTTCGCCCTGGCTAAACATTACCGTACCCTTCATTAGTTAACCTAGATCGTTGATTTCATTCTTGTTGAGCCAACATCTATCATCTTCGCGTCTTCTACACTTCGTCACAGGGGTCGTCCGACGACCTTCATTCCAGGTGATCTCTCTCTCTCTATCTCACTTTCTCTTTACATTCGAACCAAAACCATCCCCTGTGAAGCAACGGTTAATCGATTTAAGATTTCAAGATAATCAATTTCTGAATTCAAGCCAGTCGATTTCTTAACATTCTTTTTTGATTTTTTGAATTCGTCTACAACAACCGTTAGTGAAGTTAATCAAGTTCTTTTATGATTTTCTGATTTTCTAAATTCTCCTTCTTTTCACGATTTTAGAAAAATCGAAACTCTGTTCTTTCCCTTCTTGTTTTGATTTGATATAAACTGGGAAGTTAATCAAATTATTTGATTTAATTTTGGAATCTGACATAGAGACTAGAATTGAGAGTTACAGTCACTGATTGTGACTCCTTGTATGTTCTAGTGTTTTTGAAATTTTTTTATGAAGCTGTGAAATCGCTATTATGAGATATCGAACAAAGAAAACATGTTTTGGTTTCTTGCTAAATCGATATAACAGAAAACTTAGTGTGGTTTCATTTTTGCTGTTTTGCTATCAATATATGTCATTTTGCTATTTTGCTATCAATGGTATGAGAAATCAGAATATGTATACTGTTTTTCTGTTTTACAGGAAAATGTCCCAACTTAATTTAACAACATGCATCCGTAGACAAGAAGTGAACCCATTAATGTTAATTTTTTTTTGGGAAATTGAAGAAGGTGAGAGAGAGGCTTAGGTAAAATACATTTTGCAAGGATAGTATTATCAATCGGGATGATCATTGGATGTTGATCGGTATTTTGGATTTGTAAGTTTTTGGTGCCTTTGATTTAGATGTAACGAATGATATTACGTTATTTTTATTTTTATTATTATTATTTTTGTTAACAATATTAAGATATATAGCGAAGAAGGTGATAGTTTTTAAGTTATGTTTTTTTGGTAACATTATTGGGACGTATATTTAAAGGCTTTTAAGTTATGAAGTCATTTGCATGATTTTCGCATTATATTGACAAAAACACTCAATCAATGAAATTAAATTTTACTATTTTATAATTTAAATAATGTATCTTTACATTTATAAGTTAAAAAAAAAGTAAAATTAAGCAAAACAGACAAAAAAGACAATTTTAACATGGATTCCAATTCCAATTCCCATGAATCAAACAAAATCTAGAATTAATTCAAATTTAATTTTTTTTCATCAAACAAGATATAGAATTAGATTCAAATTCCTGATGGATTCCTTTTCTAATTCTATATGCAAGTCCTTCATCAATATTCTGCGAACCAAACAACATCTGAGGTGCTAATCCGACTGGTGCAATGTTGAGTATATGCGAATTTTTAGTGTTTACACAAACAATAACGGGAAAGAAATAAAATGATAAAGAGAATTAACGTGGTTCGGTCGATTTGAAATATGTCCACATGCAGTAAACATATCATTCTTTATTACTTGACTATTTATTTAAAAGTTTACATTGGAATTCTCACCTAAAAATATTTGTAATCGTAAACCCTAGAAATTGTTGGACTAAGTCTATATACAAGTAAATCAAGAATAACTAAACATATAAATACATCTATCCCTTCCGAATTGTCATTTCGAAAGTAAATCAAGAATAACTAAACATATAAATACATCTATCCCTTCCGAATTGTCATTTCGATTTCTTCACTTCCTTTGGGATAGATTAATTATTTGCCTAACCAAAATCCAGGTCACAATATAACGGTTAGTAAATAAGTTACCACCTCTGCTGATTCATACACACAGTATTTGATCATAGTGCAACAGTAGTCGGCTACAAAATTAAGAGTAGAACCCGATTATTGGTTCTTGAGGAAGGAAGAGCAATAAAGCTCAAATTATTCCTAGCTTCTAATAGCCACCTTCTAGAAAGGTAGGATCAATTGTATTGCCTTGATATTTTTGAGAGAAAACAATGATCGCATCCTTATATAGGCATGAATTAGGATTAATTTCCAGCATGAATGTCTCTAAGCCCTAGCTTTTGGACGCTAAGGAGGGAAGAGGAACTCCACGGGAGCCTCCTTTCCTAGTTCAGGGAGATTCTTTTGTGATATTCCTAAGATCATTCTAAAACTTCTTTTAACTCAATTAACTGTAAACTATTCCTAATTAAATTTCCAATTAATTCTTAATTGATTATTTTTAGTTCTTAATTTTAATTTATAATCTGAAAAAATTGTATTACTACAAACTATCTAAAACAATCGTAAAATTCTATAACAAACGGAATATCTTAAAATTGATTGTTTTTTATATATAGAAAATAAATTTTAAAACGTGAAGGAACTCTTTTATAATAAAACTGAAAACATGTTTAGTATTCATAAAATTACTCACGTTATATATAAAAGTTAAACTGTAACAAATTACACTACCATTTATCTATTACATTCACCCATGTGGTTTAGGAATATGCTTTTATGATAGTCAACTCTCTAAACTCCTCCATTTTCTATATATACCCACCAACCCCTTGAACTCATAAGCATACCTACAGCTTTATCTTCTTAGCTGGTTATCAGATATCCACCTTCTCTTCTATTCCCATTTCTTCATTCCCACATCATTGAGCAACAATGGCTGCCGTAGCCACTGTCCCAGAGCATGAAGAAATTATATCCATCCCCCCCACCACCACCACCACTAACACTCCGCCGCAGACCTTCGCTCTGCCTGTGGATTCAGAAAATAAAGCCACAAAGATGAAGGTCTTCTCATTAGCGCAACCCCACATGAGAGCTTTCCATCTCTCATGGCTCTCCTTCTGCACTTGTGTCATCTCCACGTTTGCTGCCGCCCCGCTTGTTCCCATCATCAGGGACAACCTCAACCTCACCCGCGCTGACATCTCAAATGCTGGAATCGCCTCAGTCTCCGGCAGCATCCTCTCACGCCTCGTTATGGGAGTGCTCTGCGACCTTGTTGGACCCAGATACGGTTGTGCTGTGATCAATATCCTGGCAGCTCCGGTGGTATTCAGCGTTTCCTTTGTGGCAGATGCTGGTGGTTATGTAGCGGTGAGGTTCATGATAGGGTTCTCGCTGGCGACATTTGTGTCTTGTCAGTATTGGACGAGTGTGATGTTCAATGGGAAGATTATTGGGGTTGTGAACGGGGTGTCTGCAGGGTGGGGTGATGTGGGAGGTGGGCTTACTCAGCTGCTGATGCCGGTGCTCTTCCATGTCATAACTCACATGCTCGGAGCCACGCCATTCACTGCGTGGAGGATTGCTTTCTTTATTCCGGCATGGTTTCATGTGATTGTTGGGGTTCTTGTTATGGTTTATGGCCAAGACTTGCCTGATGGCAACTTTGCTCAAATTCGAAAGAATGGACCAGTTTCAAAGGATAAATTTTCTAAGGTATATACTTGTATATAATACATATAAATTTGTATATATCAATATAACTTTTAAAGAAATGTTGACTAAACTTTTCTTTTAACCTACTGTAGGTATTCCGAAATGCAGCAACGAATTATAGGACATGGGTCTTTTTTTTGATCTATGGATATTCCATGGGCGTGCAGTTGTGCTTGAATAATGTCATCTCAGAATACTTCTATGATAGGTAACAAGATAATCTTGATTTTCCGTTACTTTTATGACTATGATCTCATCGTTAAATCTTTATGACAACATACTTAACGGCTTCCACATTTTAACGTGCAATAGGTTTGGTTTAAAGCTTCACACAGCTGGAATAGTGGCAGCTAGTTTCGGGGTGGCTAACTTTTTTACACGTCCATTCGGTGGCTACGCATCTGACTTATCGGCTCGTAAGTTTGGAATGAGGGGCAGATTATGGACATTGTGGATAACACAAACCCTAGGAGCCATTTTCTGTATATGGTTAGGCCGAGCTAATTCTCTACCCATGGCCATCTTGTCGATGATGTTGATGGCCGCTGGATCACAAGCCGCTTGTGGTGCAACTTACGGCATCATTCCATTTGTTTCCCGGCGGTCTCTCGGTATTCTATCTGGTTTGACCGGTGCCGGTGGAAATGTTGGCGGTGGTTTGACCCAACTGCTATTTTTCTCCGGTACAAGGTTTTCCACGGCGTGGGGGTTAACATGGATGGGTGTGATGTCGGTGGTTCTGACTATTCCGGTGGCTTTTATCCACTTCCCACAATGGGGGAGCATGTTTTTACCGGCGTCAAAGAATGAAAAATACAATGAAGAGTATTACTATAGCTCGGAGTACAGTGAGGAGGAGAGAGAGAAGGGTATGCACTTCGGAAGCATGAAGTTTGCAGAAAACAGCAGGGCCGAGCGTGGGAAGAGATCGGTGGTCGCCGTCACAGAAACCTCTCCGAACACCACGCCGATCCACGATGTCTAAAGCATGAATAAAGAAAGCTGGGGACTACGTAAAGAAGAAGTAAAGAATTTAAAATGGAGTGACAGTTGTGGTGAACACATCAGACCATGTGGTGTTCTAGGCGTCCGTACTGATGGCAACTTTTGCTTATTGTTTAATTATTCTGGTGATCTTCTTATTACTCAAGAGTCCTCCATAGGGCTGTACGACGGATCTCAAGTCATTCTATATTAAGAAAATAAAAAGTTTTACATTTTGTAAACTCTATATATTTCATTATCTAGGTTTATAAATACACATTTAGCGATATTTCCGTTCTTACTGAGTAATAGACCGACGTTCTTTTAATGAAATAAGACAATTTATTTAATTTTAGGTTCAGTTTATTTTGTTCCGAATGGCTATAATCATAAAGCAAACTGGACTTGAGAAGAGTAACTATGAACTTCGGTTATGAGCTACAACCGGTAATTGTATATTTTTGTAGAAAACATGTTACCATTTTGTGGTGATGATGAATGGGATGACTCTCTTTGTAGAGGAATTTACATTTAAACATTATCTTTCGTCCAGAATACAATGAATACAATGAGATCATTATATTATTATAGTCTAAAATAAAGAAAATATTTTTCCTATCACCATATGCATTTCTAACCTCTATGTCTTTTTAATTTTCAACTTTAAATAAATAATATATTAATTTAAAATATATTATAAAACGCAAAATATTATTTTATTATTGGTAGATTTTTAAAATGATTATTATAATATTTGTTAAATTAAAAATTATCTTAATTCCAAAACATAAATCAAAATAAAAATTAAACTTAAAAATTATGTTCAAATACGATTTTACATAATAGTTAAAATGGTTTAAATATTATAAATATAGAAAGACAATTCAAATTAAATAAAAAATATTACAACTATATTTTTTATTATAATTCAATTTTTCAAATAGGTGGTTTTTAATTAATTAACGTAAAAAATATATGTAACGCCCGCATATTCGGGCTAGTCAATTTAGAGACGATAAACGTCAAAAATGACTTTTTGATAGAGGATTATTTAGAATAAATAATCTTAACTAAGTTTTAGTATATGTCACAAGGTTTCCGTACATATAAAGAACGTCAAAATCCGAGTTATAACGAAGAAGTTATGACCTGTCGAAGTTTCACGACAAAATCGCACGACACCGGGAATCGTAAAAAGTGAGTTTATGATAGACTACTTTTTAGCCTTAGGGGTCTAAAAGAAAGTTGTAGAGTACGTCTCCACCTACGCGTGGATATAAAGAACGTCAAAAACGGAGCTCATATGCAAAAGTTATGTCCTTCCGAAGATGCAGCTGTCTAAGGGCATGACACGTGGCAGAAACCCTAGCCGCCTTAAGTCACGACGTGAACATGAAGTTCATGACGTGAAACGTGTCAAAGACACTAATCGAGGATAGAAAACACGCGTTAAAACTACGGGATGACTCATGGAGGTTCACGACGTGAACCTATCATGTTCACGGCGTGAATGGGCCTAGAACAACCTATAAATAGCGATCAAGACCCTTTCATTCCTTACACCTTCTACTTTCTTTCTCTCTCGTTTTCTGAAGCCGTTCCACGTCCCGAGCCCGACGATTACGAACCACCGACCGTTTCTAGTTAGATTCTATCAACTCATGCTAATAAGGTGAGTGCATATTATTTTCATCTTACACATAGATATGAAGTATTTTATATAAATTACGTGCTATGTGTGCATATTATCTGTATACTTGTTATCTATGTTAGATAAACATTATTATACATGTTTTAAATGATTTAAACTATATATGTATTTTATATCTACAAATATGTTGGGTAAAACGTGGGTAGATGAATTAGATGATGTGTGATTAAATAAAAATTGATGAGAGGTATCGATGATTAAGATTATCTAGTCATCTAGCAGAGTATAGACATAGTTATTTGTTATTAATCCGGGAGTATGGATTAGGTATTTTTGAACTATGTGTTCATCTGATAAGTATCATGTACAAAGTTCTTCTTTTTGACACTATTGTGTGTCGGGGTACGAGAGCGTACGGGAGTACTTTATTAGTATTTTCCCTATACTTTTTATTTTGAAGAGCTTTGGAGTCTTCGTTTCTTTTATGAAGTGATCGGACGAGCTTCATGTGTCAACGTTTCCGTTCACGATATTCAGACCACTGCTAGGCAAAGTTCGATGCTAGATAGGGTGAGTCTGGGGGTAAATTACCTCACGATATTCAGATCACTGCTAGGCAAAGTTCGATGCTGGATAGGGTGAGTCTGGGGGTAAAATACCTCACGATATTCAGACGATTGCTAGGCAAAGTTCGATGCTGGATAGGGTGAGTCTGGGGGTAAAATACCTCACGATATTCAGATCACTGCTAGGAAAAGTTCGATGCTGGATAGGGTGAGTCTGGGGGTAAAAAGCAGCTTCGTCAGTTTGTTGTTCATATCGATCCTTTAGGCTAGATCTTGTAAGATCATTGTATAGGATCAGTACGTGGGGATCGACGTTCGTTAGTGCTTGTAGTATAAACCTCGGGAAGCGATGAACTTCATGCCTATTCCTTAGGTCAATCCTTAGGAATGAAGGATAGATGATTCTTAGGGCAGATCTTTAAGATTAAAGAAGATAATGGGGATGGGTAATTGGGTTGATTGTTTGATGATTAATTATAATAATTATATTATTGTGGGTTGAAAACCCTATGTACTCACCAGGTTTCCCAACCTGACCCACTCAGTCTATTTGTATCACAGGTATCGATATGAAGCTACTTTACACTGAGAGATTAAAGGATATGTAGATCACTAGTGTAAATAAATGTAAGGTCTGTTTATGCTTATGTTTCCGTATTGACGATGACATCCCAAAGTTTTAATATGAATAAAATACATTTCTTCGGAAATGCTTTGATAATATATTTATCATGTTTTTCTGGGAACAAATTCCGCAACATATTTATTAAGAGGGTACTCTGATTTTTATAAAGCATAAACAAAATCGGTCTTTTCTGGCCGTGAAATTGGGGATGTCACAATATATTACATTAACTCACAAACAATGGTTTATACATAAATTAACCATCATCATTAAATATAAAAAGAAAATCAATAAATAAGTAATCTCTAAACTAATCAATCAAAAAGCTTAAATTATAATACTAAATCAAAAAAATTTGATGGTAGATGTTATTGAATGGTATAATTCAGATAAAGGGTTAGTGTTTTTATCCTTCGTTACTTTAATTCGAAAAATATGTTGTTATAATTAGTAAAACTTATATCTCAAGGTACATGTACACATAAAGATAATTTGTTTATTCTGTTGCACTAATCTAGTGTGTATTGTTGTATTAAATTCCAATAGTGATATGAGAACATATAGATTTTAATTATTTGCACTCTTCTGGTAAAGTTCGAAATATAGATAAAGCATATCAATTTAAAATATTATTTAAATAGGATTTAAATTTGAATATTTAATTTGAATGGAATTTTAAATATTATTTAGATTGAGAATTTAAATTACAATGTTTAAAACATATCTAAATTGATTTACTACTTAAATTGAAGATTATTTGAATAAGATTTAAGTTGAATATTTAATTAAAACTTTAAATATTTTTAATAGAGAATTAAGTTGAATATTTAAAAGACAAGTCAGAAATTTTAAAAGATTTAAATTTATAATTTAGTATGACTACTATATGTATAACATAAGTACAACATATGGTCTCACATGTTTAATTAAAACATTGTCAGTGAAACCTTGATTAAGCTCACCCGCTCTAATGTTATATGAGAGGTGTAAGGAGGTCTCTTCGAGTCCTCATGAGTTCGGTTTTTAAAAGCCCATGCTTACTACCTTATCCGTCTTTTTGCTTTTTCAAAGTGAAGTTACCGAAATGGTTTGATAGAATAGTGTTCCAGTTAAAGTATAAAATAAAGTAATAAAACAAAAGTTCCCCATATTATATATTTAAAAACACGAGTCATATGTTACCCATGAAAATGCACATTTTCTTTATACTATGTTGATGGAGTGTGTGTGGCTAACCGACACATCAAAGCAAATGTATTAGTTGGAAATGATGTGCCACATAAAAAATTATTTTGTTGATGGAGTGTGTTTGGTTAACCGGCACGTGAATCTGAGAATAATTTGTATTGAGGGACACATGGTTTTGCATGGTTGATTCACCATCTATTCTATGATTTGCAGTATCCCTGTCATAGTATTGAGATGAGCATAACCCACGATTAACATGTCATTGATCGTCACTAAATCTCGAAAGGTTAAAGAGTTTCGTATAGAATGAAACTGTCAAAGATTATTGCCTACCTAAATAACTTTATGGTGTGTGTATGAAATCCCTTTACACATCGTAATGTCAAATATGGATCGTATAATTGGAAAACAATTTATTTAGGGTTAAAATTACTTTAAGGATGAAATCAAACTAATTAAACTCTCATTTTCTAGATCTCCAACGAAAACACCACCTCACTCCAACTTTTCACTCCTTTTAGTTCTATTTAGGGAGAAACTCTCTAGTCCAAACTATTTGGATTGTCTTTGTACCTTAAGGATCACTTTGAGGTACGAGTGCAATGAGTATGTCCTCGACGATGATCTCCCAGAACTCAATGATGACTCCACTGAAGAGGATGTGGTTAGTTACAACAAGAATTACGATGAGTCGACTAAGGTTGCTTGCCTTATGTTGGCGACCATGTCTTCTGAACTCCAAAAGAGTTTCAAAAGCCTTGGGGCGTTCGACATAAACGGGCAACTCAGGGAAATGTTCCAAGAGAAATCCCGACAAGAGCGATTCGGGATTGTGAAATCCTTAATGGTAGTTATGATGGGTTTTGAGCATAACAACATCCTATGTGATCATGCAACCCTAATTGCTTTGGATCTAAGTTTTTCTCTAGTTATACATACAAATAGAAGTTCGAAAGCAACAACCCTAATTCTAGCATACAAAATCGAGATCTATATAAAACTAGGGTTAGAACATTACCTTGCTTGTTATCTAGTAATAACAAGTGTTCCTTGATGAGCTGGACTCTTGAAAGCTTTAGTTCCCCAAGTGTTGCACCTATAATGGAGTCGCAAACACCAAAAACAAAGGATGAGTGAGAGAGAAGTTAAAGAACTTGAATTTTTGGCTAGGGTTTCTCTTAGAAGCATTGGCCGAAAATCACATACCAAGGGGGTTATTATATAACTGAGGCTGCTAGGGTTTTCAGGTGGAAACCCTAATCTGATTGCTTAGGCCTTAAGTAGTCCATGGACCTCCTTCCTAGAAGCCTTGGACGAAATCTCTACAGGGCCTCCTATAGATTTCGTCCAGTCCTCCCACAGGAGTCCATCAACCCAACTTTGCAACTATCAATGATTTGCAAAACTAGTCCCCGTTCTTTTAATCAGTTCTTTCAATCCCAAAATTAATTCCAAATTAATTTCTGATTAAATACTATTTAAATAATATAATTTCTAATTAATATATTATTCTTATAATATATTAATAAATCAATAATTAACCTCTTTCTCCAAAAGTCATCATGTCAAGTTGCTTTGGTGAAGGCAACCCAAAAGGACCATGCTCTAATCAAATCAAGTACATACCAAATATAGTTATGGGCTTAGACACCTAATCCACCAGTCTCCCACTTGGATAAGTCTAATAACTATAATTGCAAGTATGACCTCAGAATCCGATCAACAATCGTAGCTCTCAAAATCCGTTGTCGAACTCTGACCTAGTCAATGACGTGTCCTTTAGATAAGGGATCATATAATCCTCCGTTCTACAAGATATCGTGTAGAAAAAGACATGGAACAGAATCATTCTCAATGTCCAACAGTTTGTTTCCCAATTTCATATTTGTTTGACAACGAACTTAATTGAAGACATTAATTCAGTCCTGACCGCGCCCGACACATAAGTCAACACAAAATCATCGAGGGGCCCAGGATATCGCTTTTACCCATTGAGATAAAAGGATCAGATAAACTTTGACATATATGCTTGTACAATGTACTTATCAAATCGTATACAATAATACGTTTTATAACATCAAGTTACTGATGCGTTTACGCATTATCAATGCACAACCAACTCGTAAACAACAACTCATATGTCTCGGTTTAGAGATTATATGATATTATCGTCTCACAATCACTCGTGATAAGTTCCATGAAGTGGTTCAAATAAGTGTGGATTTAATCCAATACTCAAATACTATTTCAGGAGCACTCATGAATGTTGCAGCAAACCTTTGCTGTGTCTAAGCACTTAGACAATCTACAAGCCAAATCATGACAATCTTCATTCAATACTTACTTCCAAAGTATGATCGACTATGGATAGTTTGAACAATCGTATTATTCAGGAAGTAAAACATGCAAAATGTAACACAAGATAAACAATTGACAAAAGATAGTAAACTTTACTCATAAATAAATCTTCCATTACTTAATCATCAAATGTAAATAACATTTATATTGTTACAAGTTTCTAACTATCTATCTAATCACTAAAACTAATATCGTCCTTCAGACCAATGCTCCTCGCATGCTGAACGTGCTTAATCCTACTCAGACCCTTTGTGAGGGGATCTGCAGGATTCTCTTCTGACGATACCCTCTTGACGACAAGGAGTCCTTCTTCTACCCGATGTTTGATGAAATGGTATTTTCTGTCGATATGTCTGGATCTGCCATGATCCCTTGGTTCCTTGGTTAAGGCAACTGCTCCCTCATTATTGTAGAAAATCTCCATGGGCTCATTTATGGCTGGTACAAATCCAAGGTCACCAATGAAGTTCTTCAACCATATAGCCTCCTTCGAAGCTTCGCTCGCTGCTATGTACTCTGATTCGCACGTTGAATCAGCCACGGTCTCCTGCTTGGAACTCTTCCAAGTAACTGCTCCTCCATTTAGGGTAAACACCCAACCCGACTGAGAGCAGAAGTTATCTCTGTCGGTCTGAAAGCTGGCGTCACTATACCCTGCCACTCTCAAGTCATCACTTCCACCAAGTACAAGGACCCAGTCCTTAGTCCTTCGCAGATACTTAAGAATGTTCTTAACTGCTGTCCAGTGAGTTCTACCAGGGTTCCCTCGATATCCACTTACCATGCTCAACGCAAAAGCCACATCAGGGCGAGTACATGTCATAGCGTACATGATCGAGCCAACGGCGGAAGCATATGGCACTCGAATCATTTCTGCTATCTCTGCATTGGTACTCGGACTCTGAGTCTTACTCAGTTTGGTATTGCTCTGGATAGGTAACTCCCCTTTCTTGGAATTCTCCATGCTAAAACGTTTTAGCACCTTATCCAAGTAAGTACTTTGACTAAGTCCTATTAGTCATTTACTCCTATTTGTCAAGATCCTTATCCCTAGAATATAAGCAGTTTCTCCTAGATCCTTCATAGCGAAACACTTCCCAAGCCATGACATAACCTCCTGTCAGGTTGGAATGTCGTTTCCTATGAGTAGTATGTCATCGACATACAATACTAGAAAGCTAACTATACTCCCACTAGCTTTGACATACACACAGGACTCATCCTCACTCCTAGAGAAACCAAACTCTTTGACTTTCTCATCGAAGCAAAGACTCCATCTGTGAGACGCTTGCTTTAATCCATAGATGTATTTCTAAAGCTTGCATACTCTATTGGGGTATTTAGCATCCACAAAACCTTCTGGATGGCACATGTAAACATCTTCAGCCAGCTTCCCATTAAGGAAACCGGTCTTGACATCCATCTGCCAGATTTCATAATCATGAAACGCAGCGATGGCTAATATAACCCTAATAGACTTGATCTTGGCTACTGGTGAGAAGGTCTCATCATAGTCAACCCCCGGGGTTTGAGTAAAGCCCTTCACAACCAGCCGTGCCTTGAACGTGTGCACCTTACCATCCATGTCAGTCTTCTTCTTGAATATACACTTGCACCCAACTGTCTTTCGACCTGGTACATTGTCAACCAAGTTCCAAACTTGATTGTCATACATGGAATAGATCTCGCTGTCCACCACCTCTTTCCATTTAGCAGACTGAGGGCCTGCCATGGCTTCCTTGTAGTTACCAGGTTCATCCAAATTTATCAATGTACTATCACTGATAAACGTATCACCATTGTAACATCCCAATTTTCAGGTATGAATTAAAAGCTTATATATGTATTTTCAGGGAACTCGACGAGTTGGAAGGCTCAAATTCGTCATGTAGAGTGTGTAAGGCCCGCACATATTTCCATGTCTACTCGACGAGTTGGAAGACCCCAACTCGACAAGTTGACGGCTGATTATGAAACCCTAATTTTCAGGGTTTTGCACCCTATATAAAGAATTTATGGCTCATTTGTGGCCTCCCTCATCTTCCTTACAGTCTAGAGAAACCCTAGTTCGAGCCTTATACCTTATTGAGTGTGTATGAGAGCCTTGGAGAGTGATTATGGTGTGGTTGTGAAGGAATTTGGAGCTTGAAGAGGTTGGAGTCAAGGGAGAAGCAGTAGATCCGGCATCTACTCTGTTTTGGCAACCATCTTGATGTATAAAGTTGATACCTTGACCTTTTATTGCTTAGATCTCCTCTTATGAAAGTATATGGACATTTTTGGTGCATAATGGAGTCACTCTCGAATTTGAACTTGTCATGAGGATATGGTTTCAGATCTGGACACCTCTAGGCCTCCATGGACATAAAGTTGCCCCCTTTATTTAGTCTTGGCCCTCCTCTACGCCCTAAACCTCTTATTAAACTTAGTTTTAGTGTTTTAGCCTCTTGAGGCCTTGCATGCACGTAAAGTTAGAAACTTTATGTGGTATTTCAGTCTTAAGGGACTGGATCTGTAGTTTGGGGCTCTGTATTCGACTGGAAAGTACTGAATGTGTAGAGACAGAAGGAACTCGATGAGTTGCTTAGCCAACTCGACGAGTTGAGTCAGGTTTTCCCGCTTTCTGGATGATGAAGGACTTGACGAGTTACCCTAGTAACTCGGCGAGTTGTATCGATATTTTCATGACTTTCTGAGATAGGAAGGAACCCGACGAGTCAGTAGATGCACTCGACGAGTTGGGTCAACATGGACTGTTGACCTTGACTGTTGAATTTGACTTTGACCATGGTTGCCCAAGTCTGACTTCTGAGGGTATTTTGGTAACTTGGGATTTTAATGGAATTAGTCATATGGTGGATACAAGCAGTTGAATTCGGAGCTATGATTCGGGATTCGATTTTATCGGTTCAGCACTACTTGTGAGGTGAGTTCTTCTCACTATATCAACAGGGTCTAAGGCACCAAGGCCGACCCTTTTTGGATTGTTATCCTGGTTATTGCATGATGCTATGTTAGTGATCTGTTAGATCTGTATCCTGGTATATAGGATGGTGCTATGTTTAGTGATCTGTTAGATCTGTATCCTGGTATATATGATGATGCTATGATTAGAGATCTGTTAGATCTGTATGACTGTTTGGACATGCTAGCTAGCGTATGGTATTTATGTGTTGATTGTGTGATTATGGGTGGGTTGAGGCGGTCCTGCTTTGTGCTCTAGGCCAACAAACCCAGGGCGGCCCGGATAGAGTGAAGGCCCATCAGAGCATACCAGTCAGGACGAAGGCCCGGAGAACAGTCCAGACAGGCTGAAGGCCTGGTAGGGCGGACCAGACATGTTGAAGGTTCTGATAACGGTCCAGACAGGATGAAGGCCCGGTAGGGCGGACCAGACATGCTGAAGGTTCTGAGAGCGGTCCAGATGGGCTGAAGGCCCGGTAGGGGGGACCAGACATGCTGAAGGTTCTGAGAGTGGGCCAGATAGAATGAAGGCCCGGTGAGGGCGGTCCAGTCATACTGAAGACTCTATATGCATGGTGTATTTTATGATATTGTTCTGAATTGTATGGCGTTCGTATTTTGTGGGAACTCACTAAGCTTCGGGCTAATAGTTTTGGATTCTGTTTCAGGTACTTCGGTTGATCGTGAGAAGGCAAAGGCTTGGTAGTACACCTCCTCACATTTCATGATTTTGATTTCTGGGATTGTCTGATATGAAACTATTTTGAAAACATTAATAACTAATGGTTTTTGGATGTTTGAAAAGTTTAAAATTTTCATGAACTTTATGGATGTTACAAGTTGGTATTAGAGCCATGGTTTGAGTGAATTGGAGGAACACTCGTGTGAATCCAGTCTCAAACTAATGAAAATATTTTCAAAATGACTTTCCAATGGTTTTCAAAATACTAAAGGAGGATGCAATGTGTACGATCAGTCGGAGCCAGTAAGTAGACCCCAAAATACCATACGGTTATTTGATATTGTGATATGTTAGAACAGCATGCTAGTGATAGGCTAGGGATCTTCAGGAATTTCAAGATAGAATTGCCTGATTATGTGATGCCTGATAGCCTAGGGTTTCCCGTATATGAAATTGACATCATTATTGTAGTTGCTTAGTGTATGCATCACGGTTGTACATAACTAAGATCTTATAGCCTGAGAATGTTCGGTTTGGCCGTATTTCCTGTTCTTGTTTGATGAAGGGCTTAGGGTAGGATCAGATATTCGAATGTCTATAGGGTCCAGCGTTATGTATGGCTAGCATACACAAGTGCTGCAGGGTTGGTGGAAGTTTCATGGATGAGTTATGCGGGGCCAGTCGGCATGTTGAGAGATGTTTAGCCTTCCTCTAGGAGTGAGGATTGAGCGCTCGCCTATGCTTATGTATATTGTTAGGTAGTTATGATGATCCTTGAGACAAATATGGGTAGGGTGGTGTAACATCCCGTTTTAAGTAAAGTAATTAGATAATAAATCAGGAACCCCGGGAAGTAGTTATTATTATTATTTTATATTATTTGAGCTCAAAATGTAATAATAATTAGTGGGTGTGGGTTTTGGGAGGCCAAATGGCATGATTTAGAGTCTCGGGGATTAGAGTGTAATTTCTGGATTTGTTTTGCAAAAGATTCTCAATGTGGAGGGCCAATTGGTAACATAAGGACTTAATATGAAAGGATTTTGGGAAGGCAGGGCTTAAATGGTAATTCACAGACTTTAATTGAGAAGAATAAGAGGAGGAGGGACTGGAAGCGTTATTATGGAGAAAGTTCTAATTGTGGACGGGGGTATATAATCTCATCGCTCCCTTAAACCCTAACCCTAACCTACATTCTCTTGCAGCCGACACCTCCCACCTATGATCACCCGCCAGCCACCTCCCTTCTTATCTTTCCGACCAGCTAAGGCCACTAGGGGAAACCGCCGTCGACCTCCATTCACGTCGGGAAAGCAAGGTTGTCGTGAAGAGGTGAGTTGCGGGTGTCACTGTGCCATTGACCACCGGTGGCAGTCGACACCTCGCCGCCTTGTTGAGATCGATCGACGCTATTAGCGCCACTGCTTCACCATCATGTCATCTGCTCCTTGTTTCACCAGTGAAGCTCCTCAGTCTTGTCCATCGTAGCCCGCAGAACTCACCTCCCCTTGTTACACTGATACTACCGTCCCTGCTGTTTCCTTTGAAGACCAAGTCGTCGCCGGAAGATTAGCTAGGCTGCTGTTGTTGTTGTGAATCGTTGCTTTGGCTGCCTCCGAGTGTTGCTCTTCATTTCTTTTGCTGCCCCATTGTCAGCCACGACCCGCCGCTGCCGCTGTCGTCTGTGAAATGCCTTGCTGCGACGGTCACCGTTCACCACCCCGAAGGCTGCTTTGTTCGTGTTTCGTGTGGGTGCAAGTGTGTTACTATTCAAGTTCATGTGGTGTTTTGTTGGCCGGAGTCCAAGGGAAACAGCCACCACCACGAGCCGCCACCGTCAGCCACTAGGTTGTTGGATATATGTGTTTGTATTAGTGTGCGTGTGTGTGATTATTTGGAGTTAGCATTGTAAAATGTAACTAGAAAGAGGAATAATGAAAAGAATAGCTCAAACCACCACCGTAGGGTGGTGGCTGCCGCCACCAGTCGCCGTGTTGGGTGGCGGTGTGCCTTGCTATGTTTTGGACTCGTTTGGGATGATTGGGCAAGGGACTAAAACCCTAATGGGCCTAGTGGAACCATAATGGGACTAATGAACCCTAATTGGTCAAAGGACCTAACTATTGGGCCTATTGGGCTTATATGGGTTGGAAACCCTAATTAGGGTTTGGAAACCCTAATGCAATGAAACCCTAATTTGGAGAATTAATCGGGAGACACGGGAATAATTTGATAACTTGAAATATTAAATAATAATCATTGGTAAAAATTAATCTAAGCAATATTGGACTTAACGGATTAAGTCCTTAGTGGATTAAGTCCTTAATGGGTTAAGTAGGAAATTTAACCCTAATCATCATTTTATGTGAAACCCTAATTTCACTTGGGCCTTGAGTTGGGCCTTCCTAATGGGCTTTGGTGATTGGACTATTAATGGGCTTCCAAGAATAAGCAATTGGACTAAATAATTATATGGGTTTTAGGATAAGGCCCATGTGAGAGTCTTGGGCCCAATTTGGAAAACTGGGCCATTGATGGGCCATAATTGAGCCTTTATGATTATGTGATATTGGGCCATATGTTGGGCTTTGGCCCATGATTTGACTTTTGGGCTTTATAGTGTGAGTTGGACCTTGGGCTTGGAACCCAATTATTAATTGGGTATTGTTTGATGTTGACAGTTCGGTAATCTGTCAAACCAGCAGCTGGAGTTTTATCTGCGGGACTTCAGCAGTGCCAGGTGAGTTATCCTCACTATACTAAGGGGTCTAAGGCACCAAGGTCGGCCTATTGGATATGTTATCCTAGCAGGGTTAGATGTTGAGTATGAGTTAGTGTTGCATGCTAGTGGTTATGCCAGTTCGGTAGATCTGTAGGACTACCTGTGATGTTATATGATTATTGCATGCTCAGTAGTTATGTTATATGTCGATATGTTATGTGGTATGGGTTGAGGTGATACTGCTCCGTGCGGTAACCAACAAACCCGGGAGCATTCCAGATACGGGCTAAGGGAGACTCGTACTGTGGGCTCGATGGCAATCCAGATGTGAGCTGTGGGCCCGGAAGGCAATCCAGACTCACACTATGGGCCCAGTGGTAATCTAGTAGGTGGAGCATTCCAGATACGAGCTGAGGGAGACTCGTACTGAGGGCTCGATGGTATTCCAGATACGAGCTGAGGGCCCGGTAGGCATTCCAGACTCGTACCGAGGGCCCAAGGGTAATCCAGCTTGTAAAGCTGTGGATCTATTTCATGTTGTTCAGTTTGTTATGTTATAATATTACTGATATTGTTACGTGGACTGTATGTGTAACGGTATTTTGGGGGGTAACTCACTAAGCTTTCGGGCTTACAGTTTCAGTTTATTGTTTCAGGTGCATCAGGGGATCGTGGCAAGGCAAAGGTGTGATCGTACAGCTCCTCACTTTTATGACTATGTTTCTGGGATACTCTGATATTAAACTATGTTGAAAACATTTTGTAATGAGTAATGGGTTTTGAATTGTTTAAAAAGTTTTAAATTGGCTTGAATTTTACGGGTGTTACAAGTTGGTATCAGAGCCTTGGTTTGAGTGAATTGGAGGAACACTCGTGTAACTCCAGTCTCAAATCAAGGAAGGACTTTCAAAATGATTTTTTCAAAAAGGTTTTCAAAATAAGTAAAGGTGGATGTAGGGTTTACGATCAGCCGAAGCCAGTAAGTAGACCCCAAAATACCATACAAGTTATTTGATTATGAGATATGTTAGAACAACATGTTAGTACTAGGCTAGGGATCTTCAGGAATTGCATGATAGAATTGCCTGATTACATGATGTCTGCTAGCCTAGGGTTTCCTTTATATGAGATTGACATCATTACTATAGTTGCTTAGTGTATGAATCACGGTTATACATAATTAAGATCTTATAGCCTGAGAATGTTTGATTTGGCCTTATGTTATGTTCTTGTTTGATTGGGAGCTTAGGGTAGGATTGGATATTCGAAAGTCTATAGGGTCCAACATTATGTATGGCTAGCATACACTAGTGCTGCAGGGTTGGTGGAAGTTTCATGGATGTGATGGGTTTCGAGCAATACATCATTCCTATGGTGTACATGCAAACCCTAATAGCTTTTGGATCTAGTTTGTCTAATGAACATGCAATTGAATATCCAAAGCTATAAACCTTAGATCTAATAAACTGTAACTGAAATTAGGGTTTAGATCTTACCTTTGATTGTTATATAGCAATAACAATCAATCCTTGGCTTCAGAAAGCTTAGTGCCTCAAGTGTTGCACCTCTAATGGAGTCACAAACACCACTAAGCAACTTGGATGAAGAGGGAGGAGAGAGGAGGCACCAAAAACGGCTGGAAACCCTAAAGGATTAGTTGTCCACGTTTTTGGGGCATAGGGGTCCTATATATACATGTAGGTTATTAGGGTTTGCAACAAGGAAACCCTAATCTGTCTACTTAGGCCCTAAGCAGCCCATGGACTCCTTTAACATATCCCTTGGACGATTTCTAATGGGCTTCCCATAGAATTCGTCCAACCTATATATTATTAGGTGATCCATAGCCCAATTGTAATTATCTTATAATTACAACTCCAGTCCCCTAAGTTTAATTAATCTCTTTTAGCCACTAAATTAATTCTTAATTAATTCTTGACTAATATTAATTAAACTATATGATTTCTCCTTTAATATATTATTCTTATAATATATTAATAAATCATAATTAAACCTTTCTCTCCTTAATTCATCCTACATATTGCTATGGTGAAGGCAACCCAAAAGGACCATGCTCACAATCGGGTCAAGTACATACCAAAATAGTTATGGACTTAGACACTAATCCAACGGTCTCCCACTTGGATAAGTCTAATAACTATTTTGCATAACTTCAGAACCTGATCAGCAATCGTAGCTTTCAAAAACCGCTGTCAACTCTGATCTTATCAGATACGCGTGTCCTTTAGATAAGGGATCATATATTCCTCCATTCTCAAGATATCGTATAGACACGAGACATGGATTTCGATCATTCTCTCTATACTGTTCCCGACTTCCGATTTATGACGACTGACAACAGACTACAATTAAACACATCAACTTAGTCCCGGCTTGGCCAAGCGTTTAGGGTGTCATCACTAAATCATCGAGGGGCCCACATATATCGCTTTTATCCCACTTTGGGTAAAAGGAATGGATAAACTTTGACTCAAATGCTCGCTTGCACCTACTGATCGAATCACACACAACAATAAGTTTTATAACACCAAGTTACTGGTGCGTTTACTTATCATCAATGTGCAACCGCCCAGCAAATAACAACTCACACGTCTTGGTTTCAAGAATATACAATGTTATCGTCTCACTAATCACCCGTGATAAATCCATGAAGTGATTCAAGTGAGCGTGGGTTTAATCCAATACTTTAATCTTATCAAAGCACTCATGAACTCTGCAGCAAACTTGTTCTATGTCGAAACACTTTAGACAATCTACAGACAAATTCATGACAGTCTTCCTTCATACTTACTTCCAACGTATGACCGACTGTGGAGGTTCGAATAACCCAGTTATTCTGGAAGTCAAAACATGCAAAGTGAAACACAATAATAATATTAATCCTATATGGCCCCAAAACTTTTGAGCGTCAATAAAAACACTTTTATTTAAACACCATATTGATTACTCATTATTCATTGCTTACTGTTTCAGAAAATCAACTTATTACTCGAATTATAACCACAATTGTCCCATGCTCCAAGCATGCACACTTTGGTTTCCTATGGTCCATACTTTGTGAAATAGATCAATATAAAAACTTTTCCAATGAAACTCATTTCACAATCCCCAATCCTTATTATTAGTATAAGAATACCAAATTCTTGCCACTTTTAGAATATGTCAGATTCTAACATTTTATGCAATGATTCTTTCGTAATGTCATAGCACAAAAGTTACCAAGACCCGGCTAATGAAATTACAAGGTATTCTATCGGAAATTGTTACAAGACAATTCCATAGAGGTGAAGTCTCACATTCAAAGTACATTCCTTTGAACATCCTTCTCGCATAAAAGTTTCTAATCTAGACATATTTCTTAATATCCAACTCCCATTAATGGAAACATTTCCATATTTGCCATATGACAACTCATTCTTAATAGAATCTTATCTATTCATAATAATGTCAATATAGTCCATCCAGTACTATACTTCCAACTACTCACAAGCGACAAATCCTTAGTGAACCTCAGATCGACCTTTGATAGTTGTTTAATTATTTTAGTCAAAACCGATTCTAGTCCCTTTTTCCCTCTTAATGCCCTAGGCATTTGGAAAATTTTAGAATGGTCAAATATTATAGCATATGCAATCGATCCTATACTCGAAGCGTATTAGACACGATGCATAATGTCTCACATAAAGACGTGATACTTTATCATCCTTCTGCCATAATATTTTATGTGTCATGTTCCCACAATTCGAACTATAAAGAGGGATGCCGTAATCATAATCGAATTTTGAGAATTCACTATGTATCCTTGACTAAATTTATTAACATTTCTCGATCTAAGCTTTAGAATTTTGAAACGAAGTATAATATTCTCTCCCTTAATTATAGCAAAACAACTTTTCAACCTTTGCAACTTTGCAAAGTGAATCTTTGTTTTCTATAATTAATATTGCTAACTTGCAATACTTACCATAATAATCATGCTACCACTAACATGATGATTATTTTCTTACCAGCATAACACTTATGCTCCCACTAGCTTTGACATGTATTCAGAAAACAATTGAACTTCCAGAAAACAATGCTTATTGAATTCCTTAAGTTCATACTTCTAATACCTAATGCTTTGATAAGCCTTTATCTAAGCTTTTTAAGCTCATACACCTTTGCCTTAGATAGCTCACATGTGTGTCTAAACAATTCATAATTTATGTTACTAAGTCCCAAATGTTCAGACCAACTGCCAAATCTCACAATTCGAGCTATGAAAAGGGATGCCGTAATCATAATCGAATTTGAGAATACAATTTTTTTTACAATTGCTATCTTCTTAAAATCTCTCTTAGTAAAAGCATTTCCTCACAATCATTTTCATGAAGGAGGGAAACCTTATGAAACTTAGATTTTATGATGTATGTGTTCCTATCCATGTGAATTTGTCAAAACGAAGGTTTGCGATAAATCCAAAACCATATGGACTGAACTTGTTCAATCTTGATTTCTTGCCTCATGGTAACACGAATGCCCACCATGTCTTCCAAGCAACTCACCCCTACATATCAATGTACTTTCCATTGATTAAGGTGCTTTGTCTTTATGCATTCAAATGAGAACTCATACAACTCATATTAACTCAATTGGAATGGCACAGAAAAAGTGTATGTCATCCACGATAGGCTTTAAACCTCAAGTCGTGTGCTAGTGATGATCAACTAGGTCTAACACTTGATTTATTCTTGAAACCTTTCAAGACCATTAAGACTCCCACTGACTCTTTGACATATAAGATTCTCTTGTCAAGAAACATTTCTTGACAAAACAAATATTCAAGAGTTAGTGTAGTTTTTATCAAGACTATCATTTCACATAATTGGTTCTAGTTGGTCTTTGTCTTATCCAAGACATCACAACTTACCAATCTCAATTGTGCAGGAATAAGTAGACTTTTTCCAATTCCACATTTGTTGAGCGTTATAAGCCTACTAAAGACGTGTCACTCAATTCGCAATCTTGGAGTATGACTCTAAGATTCGATATTGGAACGAAGTATGATTGACTTCTTGATTTAACCATTTCCTCAATTTCCGATTCCTCTTCTTAGACATACAAATGTACTAAGACTCACTTAGAGGATCAATTGAGATATGGTTCTTAATCATTAATACTTTATCATAAAACACAATAAAAGGTACTCTCCCTTCTTCTTAGAACAGAGAAACTTTTATCTTTCTGCCTTCTTGATTCTTCTTATTCGTTCTGCCATTTATTGAAACCTTTTCAATCAACTCAGAATTACACTTAGTCTTATAAGTATAATCATATTTACTAAACTTTAGTAAATCATGACGAATATCTTTATCACTCTTGTGGTGGACTTGATCAGCGCACAACCAAGTGTACCTGATCCCTAGCCCTTCACTTGACTCTTTGTCAAGGAATTAGTCTAATTTCCAAAATATGAAGTTTCTCATTCATCACGCAACCAAGTTGTATGATTCCAAGTTTCTGTCCAATTGAAACTTGGGCGATGAGAATCTTCCCTTATTTGGAAAATTCTCGACATTTCCACAAATAACATAATTAAGAATCAAATCCATTATTGCTAATAATAGAAACAATTAAACATCATTTTTTCATACACACCATTGCAAGGATAAATAAATAAGACAAAATCAAAATTTATTTTTTTGCGGAAAAATTTGTCCTTACAATGCAATTCAACTAAAAAACTACGCTATTTCATATTTCTTATCATTCTATCCTAACTCTAGATTAGCAGCTCAAAAATCTAATCTTTGAATCCATGCGATCGAAATCCATTTCTTCATGATCAGATTCAGCACGCTTCTTCCTTAAGCTTCCTCTCTTTTCTTTGATCCTGCAAAACATCAAAATGTAATCTTATCACATCATGTATCAAGAATCAAAGAATAGGAACTTACAGAGTTAGATAATGGATTTTACCTGAAGTAGAGCCATATTCCTTGACTCTCCCATCTCTTAGATCTCTCAGGTAGTTTGGGCAGCTTCGTCTCCAATGCCCCTTCTCTAGGCAATAAAAGCAAATGGACTCCTTTGGCACAACACATGGGACAATCTCATGCTTAGTCCTTTATGGACTTCCAATGTTTCCAGTGTCCATTGAAGTTTGGGAGTTTGATTCACCAGACAATTTTTGTTGACCAGCACGCCAAATCATTGCTGATTCAGCAGCTATAAGCAAATAGGTGAGATCAATGAGGGTCACGTCGTGTTCCATCATATAGTACTCTCTTACGAACTCACTATATGATTCAGGAAGTGACTGAAGAACACAGTAAACAGCCAACTCACCTAAAATCTCGACACCCAACATCCTTAACCTGTCAATGTGTGACTTTATCTCCAAGACGTGTGCACACACAGATTTCCCATCTTCGTGTTTACTTGCCAATAGGGCTTGAGTGAGCTTGAACTTTTCAAGCCTTTGAACTTGTGGGTTAGGGAGAATAATTGGAGGAGGTGGAGGAAGTGAAGCATGACTCTCATTTCCTTGATCGTATCTTGGAACGTCATCTTCATTTGGAAAGCTTGTTCCAATGGATTTGGGAAGACCATTGTAAGATTTAGACATCTACAAAACGGGAGAAAATTCAAGTCAAGTTGATTAGAGTCCTTGATGTAACACCCAAACGAAACATCAAGGCTAGGATCCAACACAATACTCTACAACCTAGAAGAGGGATGCCGTAATCTAGTTGCAGAATATTTGAAGGTAGGTAAATGACGATTTACCAATTTCCACCATGAAAAACGAAAAAGAAATTTAAGTTTTAAATGAATTGAAACTCCTAGGTCTTTTGAGATTCATTAAACTTTTCAATGGCATGTTTAATCTCGATTATGCCCTTCAAATTTGCGACTGGGATGCCGAGGATCACAAACAAGGTGTGAATAACCATGCGAACCTACGTGGTGCACTCAATGCTACTACCACCTAATCAATGTGCCGGTTAACCACACACGCTCCATTGATCTATGATAAACATCGAGCCACCCTTCACTACCAATGTCAACCCCAAATTAGTGTGCCGGTTAACCACACACGCTCCACTAACGTTTGACAAGGGTACGAAGTGTAATTCCATGGATTAGCATACAATTTCACATTTTGCCTAAAGTAACTTTGATTTGGGAATTTGTAAAAGCATGTAGTTACTTTGTACTTCATTATACTTATAATGGAAGGTTTCGTCCTATCCTACCCGTTCGGCTAACGACCCTCCACTAGTCAAGAGTGCGGTGGGTAAGAGTGGATACCCATTCAATCGCCATTTTATAAGCAATTTCCTTAAACACCCCTTATAGACCAGGTTCGTGAATGAGGCCTACTAACGGTAAGACTGACTGTTTACTTATACATATATAATATTAGACTTTTAATGTCATATATACATAGTATAGGGTGTATTTTACACTTTTAAAATACTAGGTGGTCTAATTTAATAAATTATACTTTTAATTTAATTAAATGTAAACCAAAACTTTATGGATTTATTAACTCTCTTTTTAATTATACACTTTAATTAATTAACAAAACCATAAGGGTGTAATTTGAACTTTTCAAAGTGCGAGGGTTTTAGAATTTAACATTTCAAAATTAAACTTTTAATCAACTTTTAAATTCCAAAACTTGAGGACAAGTTTTGAAACTTTTCAAAACATTTGGGATTAGAATTTAAATAGTTCAAAATTAACTTTTAATCAAAAATTTAAATTCTAAAAACTTGAGGGCAAGTTTTGAAACTTTTCAAAAAACATTAGGGTTTAACTATTCAAATTTCAAAAAACAAAACTTTTGAGTTCAAATTTAAACTATAAAACCTAAAGGGGAAAATTGAAACTTTTTCACAAGATAATTCAAATCTAAATTACAAATAATCAATCTTTATCTAATAAAACAAAAGATTATCTAAATTTTGACAATTATCTTCTATTTTGGCAAGGATAATCTCCAAATATTGATAAAAATCAGATTTTATTAATAAAAAACGTTTTAGGCAATTATCCACAGCCAAAACAGGTCAAAATCCCGAAATCTGCTCCATCTGCGACTCTGACTCGTCGAGTCTAGATTGGACTCGTCGAGTTCACTATGGACTCGGCGAGTTCAGCCATGGACTTGGCGAGTCCAGCCCCCAGAAACCAAAATTTTTCGATTTTAAGCATGAATAATCAACTATAGCATCAAATACATCAAACAAACAACCCTAGGCTCTGATACCACTGATGGGTTTCGAGCAATACATCATTCCTATGGTGTACATGCAAACCCTAATAGCTTTTGGATCTAGTTTGTCTAATGAACATGCAATTGAATATCCAAAGCTATAAACCCTAGATCTAATAAACTGTAACTGAAATTAGGGTTTAGATCTTACCTTTGATTGTTATATAGCAATAACAATCAATCCTTGGCTTCAGAAAGCTTAGTGCCTCAAGTGTTGCACCTCTAATGGAGTCACAAACACCACTAAGCAACTTGGATGAAGCGGGAGGAGAGAGGAGACACCAAAAACGGTTGGAAACCCTAAAGGATTAGTTGTCCACGTTTTTGGGGCATAGGGGTCCTATATATACATGTAGGTTATTAGGGTTTGCAACAAGGAAACCCTAATCTGTCTACTTAGGCCCTAAGCAGCCCATGGACTCCTTTAACATATCCCTTGGACGATTTCTAATGGGCTTCCCATAGAATTCATCCAACCTATATATTATTAGGTGATCCATAGCCCAATTGTAATTATCTTATAATTACAACTCCAGTCCCCTAAGTTTAATTAATCTCTTTTAGCCACTAAATTAATTCTTAATTAATTCTTGACTAATATTAATTAAACTATATGATTTCTCCTTTAATATATTATTCTTATAATATATTAATAAATCATAATTAAACCTTTCTCTCCTTAATTCATCCTACATATTGCTATGGTGAAGGCAACCTAAAAGGACCATGCTCACAATCGGGTCAAGTACATACCAAAATAGTTATGGACTTAAACACTAATCCAACAGGATGGGTGGATTGTGTGAGGCCGGGAGGCCATTTATGAGATATCTAGCATTCCTCTAGGAGTGAGGATTGAGCGCTCCCTATGTTTATGTATATTGTTAGGGTGTTGTGGTGATACTTGAGACAAATATGGGTAGGTGTGGAAGGTAGTATGGGCCCGTACTACTGAAAGCACATGACCCATATGCGTAGCAAGGAAGTCGCAACCCCTAGGGTTTAGTTGGGAGTTGGTTCCCTGTTATTATATGAGTCATCTGAGATCTTTTTGGGGTATTACCAAAATGGTGGATACAAGGCGACTCGAGACGGATCCGGGTCAGGATCGGGAGCTGGCAGCCAGGATAGGCCAGTGTTGTCACAGGATCATGTCAGTGAGATCATCCGAGAGGAGGTGATCAAGATTGTTCAGGGACAGTTGTCGGAGATGTTTGGGTCTATCAAGACCGCTATAGTTGAGTATTTTGATGAGTGATATGCAACTAGTGGAGTGACGATTGCCGTGGCATCCATAGCAGCTGTAATGACGGCAGGGGAAGGAGCTGGTCGAGCTTTCCAGTACTGGCACATATTCTGATGAGCAGAGGGTTGCAGTTACTTGGGATCAGGGAGATTTTTGGTACTCGTTGAATTCCGCGGGTTAAGCGGAAGAGTCTATCACATGAGTTTCTAGATTTGAGGTTTCGGGGTCTTGTCGGGGCCGGGATTCGAGTCGCAGGGACTCCGAAAGGAGTAATGATTATGTTCAGCTGGAGTTATGCATCTGAAAGTAGAACGGTTAATATATAGGATTGGAATGTCGTTTCTAGGGCAGAGATTGTGCCCCTTCAGTTTACGAGCTCGAGGCATTGAGCAGGCCTGTGACCCTAGGATCAGGTTGTATTCCGGATCGGGGTCATTTATTCATCGGAATTGCCGACAGTAGTCCAGCGCTGGTGAGCACAGGTGGGTCGATATGGCATAAGTATTTTGTGAGGCTCGGTTCGCCTTTGATCTCTTGTATCAGGTGGTAAGGATTGATTATGCGCTCTAATGAACTTTTGAGATTGTAGACTATGTCCTGAAAATAGTTGTAGCCCGGTTTAGGGCAGAGGTTATTTTAACTACTGCAGTTCAACTGTGGATGATCGAGCTGGTGAGTGAGTTAGGGTGCGTGACCCTAAATGATATGCTTTCTAGATCCGAGAGCGGGAGATTGGTTGGAGTACTTTGGGAAGAAGGGTATTATATGGGAGGTCTGCGAACAGGGTCCCACAGGGTGATTATTCAGCATTGTCCGGACTCAGTGGTTTTAGTAATCGTTATTGATTGGCGTATGAGAGTGCCAATGGAAGTAACTCGTTGCGGAGGTGTTAGTTGGAGCATCTACCTTTGGACTACAAGATTTGAGTGGGGGATCACCCAAGTAATAGGGATTGTCAGTGTCACTGGGATTCAGGAAGTGTTCAGCTAGTTCTTAGAAGTGTGTGATCACTTGTGATTGACTAGGAATAGAGCACCAGTTGAAAATAGTTGGTTGTTATCGGATCGATCATTGGATAATGAGAAGAACTGGGAATTCTCCAATTTCCATGTGTTGTGAAGAGTTAGTCGAATCTAAGTGGGGGAGAATTATCCCGAGATTCAGAAATAGGAACGGTTTTGAAAATGGGATAAGTTTCGCATCGTTGTCAGAAAGGAAGACAACCCAAGTGGCTGTTTGTATTAAGGTTTGTGTGAGTGGGGAGTTCGGTAAAACTCCCAAGCGTGTGAATCGCTCCATCTCGGTGCTTGATAGCGGAATTGGGAATGTTCAGGTTGAACGTTAGACATTGAAAGTTTTGTCTGTTGCTGTTCAGATTACGGTTTCAAGAAGGGTCGAATAAGCGTTAATCGACGAACCTCCCTGGGATCGGGAAATTCTCCGAAGGAATTCAAGATGGTAATAGGGTTGGTTCGGCTTACGTACTTGATCAGGTCTGGGTTATAGCCTGCCATTGGATCTAGAGTTCGACTATCATTCTATTCTAAGGTCATGTGTGACCCAGGGTTGCAGGATTCTGCTTTGATAAGTAACTTATTATACAGGTGGATCATATATAGTGGGATTTCAGCATGGTGGCACAGGTTGGTGTTGTGAAGAACGTGGGTTAGACCTTTCTTTTGGATAAGGTTGATGGTTTATCAGGAGCATTCCGGTCATGAGCTGAGGGCCAAGTAGGGCATACCAGACTCATGCTGTGGGCTCAGAGGCAATACAGACCTATGCTGAGGGCCTTGTAGGGGTATTCCAGTCATAGGCTGTGGGCCTAGTGACCTTAGTAGTCTATTTCTTCTATTTGAGCAATTCCGGAATGGACACATTGTTGAGGTTCGAGCGAGCTGTAATCGGTTGCGAGAGATCAGGAAATTTTGTGCGAAATACAAGGGTAGGTTCCTGAACCTCAAGTTGTGAGTTAGACCTGAGTTCGTATATAGTGGTAATCTGACCTAGGGTATTGCATCCTGAGGATGACTGGACCCGCCGTGGGCATGCCTGGTATTCCAACCCGAGGTTGATTGGGCCAGGTATGAGTGTTTGAGCTTATGAGCCGGTCATTATATGTATGTGATTCAGGAACCAAAGGAAACATTGTTATGTTGATCCAAGAGGGTTCATCGCCCGGTTTACATTTCGTTGTTCATTACATCGCTAGGAATTGGTTTTCAGAACGAATTTCTCGTGAAGGAGTACCTAATCTCTTGTCAAGAAAAGAGTTCTAGGTAGTAGTGTGTGATTAGTGGTTATGCTTTCTGGTGGGAACCCCAGGTTATTAGCAGTTGAGTAGTTAGTTGGGAGATAAGTGCAATGAACTTGGCAATGATCCAATGTGGGCGGTCTGTCAGGAAGCCATACCATCTCGAGACTCCATATTTCGAATTGAGTAATTGTGATCATATTGTAAGGGATTTGTTTAAGTGCCTGGTGTTAGAACCCTGCGAGGGTTGGATATGGTTGCCTTGGGGAGGCTAGAGTTATTCTCGGGATTGTAGCCAAGTAGCTCAAGTTGTTTGGCGTGTAAGGAATGATAAGAAACGATTTCGAGGGCGAAATCAAATTTAAGTGGGGGAGAGTTGTAACATCCCGTTTTAAGTAAAGTAATTAGATAATAAATCAGGAACCCCGGGAAGTAATTATTATTATTATTTTATATTATTTGAGCTCAAAATGTAATAATAATTACTGGGGTGTGGGTTTCGGGAGGCCAAATGGCATGATTTAGAGTCTCGGGGGTTAGAGTGTAATTTCTGGATTTGTTTTGCAACAGATTCTCAAGGTGGAGGGCCAATTGGTAACATAAGGACTTAATATGAAAGGATTTTGGGAAGGCAGGGCTTAAATGGTAATTCACAGACTTTAATTGAGAAGAATAAGAGGAGGAGGGACTGGAAGCGTTATTATGGAGAAAGTTCTAATTGTGGACGGGGGTATATAATCTCATCGCTCCCTTAAACCCTAACCCTAACCTACATTCTCTTGCAGCCGACACCTCCCACCTATGATCACCCGCCAGCCACCTCCCTTCTTATCTTTCCGACCAGCTAAGGCCACTAGGGGAAACCGCCGTCGACCTCCATTCACGTCGGGAAAGCAAGGTTGTCGTGAAGAGGTGAATTGCGGGTGTCACTGTGCCATTGACCACCGGTGGCAGTCGACACCTCGCCGCCTTGTTGAGATCGATCAACGCTATTAGCGCCACTGCTTCACCATCATGTCATCTGCTCCTTGTTTCACCGGTGAAGCGCCTCAGTCTTGTCCATCGTAGCCCGCCGAACTCACCCCCCCCCTTGTTACACTGATACCACCGTCGCTGCTGTTTCCTTTGAAGACCAAGTCGTTGCCGGAAGATTAACTAGGCTGCTGTTGTTGTTGTGAATCGTTTCTTTGGCTGCCCCCGAGTGTCGCTCTTCATTTCTTTTGCTGCCCCATCATCAGCCACGACCCGCCGCTGCCGCTGACGTCTGTGAAATGCCTTGCTGCGGCAGTCACCGTTCACCACCCTGAAGGGCTGCTTTGTTCGTGTTTCGCGTGGGTACAAGTGTGTTACTATTCAAGTTCATGTGGTGTTTTCTTGGCCGGAGTCCAAGGGAAACAGCCACCACGAGCCGCCACCGTCAGCCACTAGGTTGTTGGATATATGTGTTTGTATTAGTGTGCGTGTGTGTGATTATTTGGAGTTAGCATTGTAAAATGTAACTAGAAAGAGGAATAATGAAAAGAATAGCTCAAACCACCACCGTAGGGTGGTGGCTGCCGCCACCAGTCGCCATGTTGGGTGGCGGTGTGCCTTGCTGTTGTTTGGACTCGTTTGAGATGATTGGGCAAGGGACTAAAATGCTAATGGGCCTAGTGGAATCATAATGGGCCTTATGAACCCTAATTGGTCAAAGGACCTAACTATTGGGCCTATGGGCTTATATGGGTTGGAAACCCTAATTAGGGTTTGGAAACCCTAATGCAATGAAACCCTAATTTGGGGAATTAATCGGGACACACGAGAATAATTTGATAACTTGAAATATTAAATAATAATCGTTGGCAAAAATTAATCTAAGCAATATTGGACTTAATGGATTAATTCATTAGTGGATTAAGTCCTTAATGGGTTAAGTTGGAAACTTAACCCTAATCATCATTTTATGTGAAACCCTAATTTCACTTGGGCCTTGAGTTGGGCCTTCCTAATGGGCTTTGGTGATTGGACTATTAATGGGCTTCCAAGAATAAGCAAATGGACTAAATAATTATATGGGTTTTAGGATAAGGCCCATGTGAGAGTCTTGGGCCCAATTTGGAAAACTGGGCCATTGATGGGCCATAATTGAGCCTTTATGATTATGTGATATTGGGCCATATGTTGGGCTTTGGCCCACGATTTGACTTTTGGGCTTTATAGTGTGAGTTGGACCTTGGGCTTGGAACCCAATTATTAATTGGGTATTGTTTGATGTTGACAGTTCGGGAATCTGTCAAACCAGCAGCTGGAGTTTTATCTGCGGGACTTCAGCAGTGCCAGGTGAGTTATCCTCACTATATTAAGGGGTCTAAGGCACCAAGGCCGGCCCATTGGATATGTTATCCTAGCAGTGTTAGATGTTGCGTATGAGTTAGTGTTGCATGCTAGTGGTTATGCCAGTTAGGTAGATCTGTAGGACTACCTGTGATGTTATATGATTATTGCATGCTCAATAGTTATGTTATATGTCGATATGTTATGTGGTATGGGTTGAGATGATACTGCTCCGTGCGGTAACCAACAAACCCGGGAGCATTCCAGATACGGGCTAAAGGAGACTCGTACTGTGGGCTCGATGGCAATCCAGATGTGAGCTGTGGGCCCGGAAGGCAATCCAGACTCACACTATGGGCCTAGTGGTAATCTAGTAGGTGGAGCATTCGATATACGAGCTGAGGGAGACTCGTAGTGAGGGCTCGATGGTATTCCAGATACTAGCTGAGGGCCTGGTAGGCATTCCAGACTCGTACCGAGGGCCCAAGGGTAATCCAACTTGTAAAGTTGTGGATCCATTTCATGCTGTTCAGTTTGTTATGTTATAATATTACTGATATTGTTACGTGGACTGTATGTGTATCAGTATTTTGGGGGGTAACTGACTAAGCTTTCGGGCTTACAGTTTCAGTTTATTGTTTCAGGTGCATCAGGGGATCATGGCAAGGCAAAGGCGTGATCGTACAGCTCCACACTTTTATGAATATGTTTCTGGGATACTCTGATATTAAACTATTTTGAAAAGATTTTGTAATGACTAATGGGTTTTGAATTGTTTAAAAAGTTTTAAATTGGCTTGATTTTTACGGGTGTTACAGGTGGAAGGTAGTATGGGCCCATACTACTGAAAGCACAAGACCCATATGCGTAGCAAGGAAGTCACAACCCCTAGGGCTTTGTTGGGAGTTGGTTCCCCGATATTATATGGAATGTGTGATTCTTCCTAGTATATTTTCAGCATGGTGGTTACGAGGCGATTTGTGACCAGATCCTGGTCGGGATCAGGAGATGGCGGTCAGGGTAGACCAGCAGTGCTCGAGACCATTGGCCAGATGAGACCATATGAGTTGGATGCCAGGATTAGGGAGATACTGCATGATGAGGTTGCTACACTTTTCTGGGCTCAGTTTCTGGAGATGTTTTGGTTTATTAAGATCGCTATGGTTGAGTACTTTGTTGAGCACTATGCATCCATTGCTGAGACGGCTTCCGTTGCAGCTTCCGTAGCCGTAGCAGCTGCAGGTGGTGGGGTCTGTCAGGCTTTCTTGTAACGGGACTTTGATAACACGAAGCCCCCGACTTTCGATAGGATTCCGGACCCGATCATAGCCATGAGGTGGCTATCTGACCTTAAGGGATGCTTTTTCACATGCTCATGTCCTACTGACCAGAAGGTCAGGTGTGCTCTGAACCTGCTGAGGTACGGAGTGAAGGACTGGTGGAAATTGATAACGTGGTCGTATTCTGATGAGCAGAGAGATGTGGTTACTTAGGATCAGTTCAGGGAGATGTTCCACACTCGCTACATTCCACGGGTTGAGCGAGAACGGCTAGCTCAGGAGTTTTTGGAGCTGAGACAAGTTACAGAGTCGGTGACGGAGATCACCCAGATATTTACCGAGAGGGTGATATTTTTCCCAGAGTTTGCTTCCGAGCAGGCTCAGATGACTCGTTATCTGAGCATGCTCAAGAATGACATCAGACAGTTTGTTGCTACCCAGTGATGTGATACGTTACTGGAGTTACAGGAGGCCGCTAGGCGGCGTGAGCTTGAGATTGAGCTGTATTTGAGATAGTAGAGGCAGGCCCCGGCGTAGTCACAGCCGGCGCCGAAGCGGTCCAAGACAACCGATTCTAGGTCTGGAGGCCAGAACGGCCACACTTGTGGGAAGTGCGGGAAGGGTCATTCTGGAGTTTGTCGATACAATGGTGGGTGCCGCAAGTGCGGCAAGGAGGGGCACTTTGTAAGGGATTATCGTCAGTCAACTCCAGTTCAAGATATGAGGATCTGTTACCACTGCGATCAGATTGGTCATGTGAAGACCAACTGTCCGTTGCTCGAGGATTACTGACAAGTGTCAGGGTAGAGCCCCCGAGGGCTCGAAGATGTGCCTTCCAGCTCACAGCCGTAGAGGCCAGGACAACACCGGATGTGGTGGCTGGTATGTTTCTATCCTTTATCTTATTGATTATATCTGTTTTATGCTTATGTGTTTGTACCTATGATAGGTACATTCTTAGTGAACTCTCTACTTGCTCTTGTATTGTTTGAATCTGGAGCGAGTCGGTCGTTCGTCTCCCGGTCTTTTAGTAGGGAGTTAAGTTTGCCCTTAGGATAGCTAGAGTGTCCGTTGCGAGTCTACATCGCCAACGAACACATGATTTCTGCTTCTTCAGTCTATCAGAGTTGCGTTTTGGAGATCTTCGGGGTATCCTTCCCGGTTTACTTGATTCCGATTCCCATGGGGGAGGTTTGTGTGATAGTAGGTATGGACTGGCTGAGTCGTTTTGGTGCCATGATCGACTGCGAGGGTCAGCATATGGTAGTTCGAACCCCAAGTGGGGGAGAACTGGTTATCTATGGTGAGGGTACCAGGTTGGGTTCAGGATTATGTTCAGCAGCCAGAGCACGACAGTATATTCAACACGAGTGTGCTGGTTATTTGGCATATGTAATAGATTCGCGGGCCAAAGACCAGGTCTCGGTTTCTGAGGTTCCAGTCGTCAGAGTGTTTGCTGATGTGTTTCCGGAGGAATTACCCGGAGTGCCTCTGGAGAGCCAGGTCGAGTTCAGGATCGACCTTGTGCCAGGTGCGACCCCTATCGCCAAGGCGTCGTACCGATTGGCACCACCAGAGATGAAGGAGCTGTCATATCAGTTACAGGAGCTGCTAGGCAATCAGTTCATCCGTCCTAGTAGTTCTCCGTGGGGAGCACCGATTCTCTTCGTCAAGAAGAAGGATGGTTCACACCGGATGTGAATTGATTACCGGGAGCTAAACAAGTTGACAGTGAAGAACCTTTATCCTCTTCCACAGATAGATGATCTCTTCGATCAGTTACAGAGACCATCTTGGTTCTCCAAGATAGACCTGAGGTCCGGGTACCATCAGGTCAGGGTGAGGGAGGAGGACGTGGAGAAGACCGCGTTTCTGACTCGTTATGGACATTATGAGTTCGTGGTGATGCTGTTTGGGCTCACCAATGCGCCAACAGTGTTTATGGACCTGATGAATCGGGTATGCAGATTGATGCTCGATCGCTCAGTCATTGTGTTTATAGATGACATCTTGGTGTATTCCAAGACAAGAGAGCAGCGTGAGGAGCATCTCCGCGAGATACTAGGAGTTTTGAGGCGAGAACGACTTTATGCCAAGTTCTCGAAAGGCGAGTTTTGGTTGCGAGAGGTTCAGTTCCTTGGACATATCATTAACCAGGATAGGATTTTGGTCGATCCGGCCAAGATCGAGGCAGTTATGCAGTGTGAGATTCCGAAATCTCCCTCGGATATCAGGAGTTTTCTGGGATTAGCAGAGTACTACCGGAGATTCATTCAGAACTTCTCCAAAATTGTGGTACCCCTCACTCGTCTGGCGAGGAAAGGAGTAGATTTCCGGTGGGGCCCCGAGTAGCAGACGGCATTCAAGACTCTACGACAGAGACCTTGCGAGGCCCCGATATTGATCCTGCCTGAGGGAGTGGAGGATTTTGTGGTTTTCTGTGATGCGTCCATCACCGGGTTAGGGGCAGTCCTCATGCAGAGAGGATGGGTGATAGGATATGCTTCGCGGCAGCTGAAGCCGCATGAGACGAGATATCCCACACATGATCTTGAGCTGGGTGTGGTAGTATTCGCCCTCAAGATCTTGAGACATTATCTATACGGGGCCCACATAACCATCTACACGGACCACAAGAGCTTGAGACATATCATGGATCAGCCGAACCTGAACATGTGGCAGCACAGGTGGTTGGACGTAGTCAAGGATTATGATTGTGAGATCCTTTACCATCATGGTAAAGCAAACGCTCTGGCAGACACTATGAGCCGCAAGTCGGCTAGATCTTCAGTTTTGGCGTCGTGTATGAGGATATATGTGGATCCTCCACTTGTGAGCTTGATCAGGGAAGCTCAGACTGAGGGTGTGTGGCAGAAGAATTGGAAAATTGAGAGGATCAAGGACGAGATCACCAGATTCGTACAGGATAGTCGTGGATTGATGACCCGTTGCGGTCGGGTGTAGGTTCCGAGGTCTGGTGGGGTCAGACAGATTGTACTGGAGGAGGCTCATAAGTCTCGCCTTTCTATTCACCCGGGGGCCACCAAGATGTACCGGTATCTAAGTTTGAGTTACTGGTGGCCGTGCATGAAGAGAGAGATCGCTTGGTACGTCGAGAGGTGCTTGACCTGCAGGATGGTCAAGGCCGAGCATCAGAGGCAGCATGGCAACCTGCAGCCTCTGGACATTCCCGTGTGTAAATAGGAGCATATCACGATGGAATTTATAACCAAGTTGTCGAGGACGGCGAAGGGATATCCGCGAGATCGTTGCTTGCAATGGGGTGCCGGTCTCTATTGTCTCAGACCGTGATGTTCGATTCACCTCCGGTTTCTGGCAGAAGTTCCATGAAGAACTGGGCACGAGGCTGCATTTTAGTACAACTTTGTTGGATTAGGTGTCTAAGCCCATAACTATTTTGGTATGTACTTGACCCGATTATGAGCATGGTCCTTTTGGGTTGCCTTCACCATAGCAACTGATAGGATGAACTAAGGAGAAAGAGGATTAATTATGATTTATTAATATATTATGTGAATACTATATTAAAAGAGGAATCATATTGTTTAATTAATATTAGTCAAGAGTTAATTAAGAATTAATTTTGTGGCTAAAAGAGATTAATTAAATAAAGGGGACTGATATTGCAATTATATGATATTTGCAAATTGGGCTATGGATTCCTAATGGAAAGGGCATTGGATGAAATCTATGGGAAGCCCATATGATTTTCGTCCAAGGGCTTTCTAGAGGGACTCCATGGGTTGCTTAAGGCCTAAGTAGAGAATTAGGATTTCACCTGAAACCCTAGCAACCCTAACAAGTATATAAAGACCCCTAGGGCTCCCAAAAACGTGGCTAAGCATTTCTTGGAGTATCTTGGACGTTTTGGTGCCTCTCCTCTCTCTCTTGTTTATCTTTGTTGCTACTGGTGTTTGTGACTCCATTAGAGGTGCAACACTTGAGCCACTAAGCTTTCAAAAGCCAAGATCAAGAAGGATTGTGATTGTTATTGCTACATAACAATCAAGGTAAGATCTAAACCCTAATTTCATATGTTGTATTCGAAATTAGTATGCTAGATTTAGGGTTTTTCAAGTCTTGGAAGATTATTGGATGTATAACTAGAAGAACTAGATCCGAGCATTAGGGTTTGCATGTACACCATAGGATTGATGTATTGATCAAAACCCATCAGTGGTATCAGAGCCTAGGGTGTTCTTCTATTGTTTTTGATGTAAAATTAAGTTTTCAAAGCTGAAAAATTGCGAATTTCGAATCTGACCTGATTCACGTCGTGAACACAGTGTGTTCACCTCGTGAATTCAGTCTAACAGCAGATTTTCGAATTAAACCAGACTCACGTCGTGAACACAGTGTGTTCACCTCGTGAATTTAGTCTGACAGCATGATTTCGAAAATTTTGCCTTAATTTGCTTTGGATAATTACCATAAATTGTTTTTTCAAATTAAAATCAGAATTTTCTATTATGGTAATTGATATCCTAATCATATTAATGGATAATGGTCATAAATAAGATAATTACTTGTTTTATAAGATAAATTTAATTATTTGTATTTTTGATTTGAATTATCTTCAAAGGAAATTGAATTAGGTCAAAATTAGATAATCGCCGATTATTTGATTAATTGTATTATTGGTAATTTGATCTATAAGGTTTTGAAAAGTTTCAAAACTTTCCCTCAAGTTTTGGAATTTAAATTTTTGATTAAAAGTTTTAATTTTGAAATGTTAAATTCTAAAACCCTATTAGTTGAATAGTTCAAATTGCACCCTTATGGTTTTATTAAATTAATTAAGTGCATAATTAAAAGAGAGTTAATAAATCCATAATGATATGGTTTATATTTAATTAAATTAAAAGTATAATTTATTAAACTAGACCACCTAGTATTTTAAAAATATAAAATACACCTTATACTATATAACATTTAAAGGTTTAACATATTATATATGTATAAGTAAAGAGTCAGTCTTACCGTTACTAGGCCTCATTCACGAAGCTGGTCTCTAAGGGGTGTTTAAGGAAATTTGTAGCACTTGGTTCCTGGTATGTAATTTATTTTGTTGTATTTTGCATTTTTGGCCTAGGACTCGGCGAGTTGAAGGCCCAACTCGTCGAGTAGGAGTGAGATTGGACGCGGGACTTAAGTGATGGACTCGTCGCGTCGGCGGCCAGACTCGACGAGTAGGCTCTGACTGGACAAAACCCTAATATGAGGGTTTGCACCCTATTTAATCATCTCTTTCAGCCACCACTCGCCCCTATTGCTCCCAAAGACCCTCCATAGCAAACCCTAGCTGAGTGTGTGAAGATCTAAAGACATTTGTGGTGATTTTGGTGGTTTTGTTCACAAGGAAGAAGGAAGAGCATAGAAGGATCAAGAGGAAACTGAAGGATTCGAGTTTGGTTCATCATTTGCAGTCTTTGAAAGGTATAAAGTCCGTACCTTGCTTACTTGTTTGTTAGATCCCTTTTTGAGGAGGATTTAGGGCTTTTAAGCCATATGAGGTGACCAACCATGATTTGCAAACATGGTTGGGGGTCAAGACTTCGGATCTAGCACTTGGGGAGAGTCACAAGGCAGATTTGGGTTGCTTTTGCACCCAAGGAAGGCCCCATGCAACAAAAAAGCCATTTTAGAGCCTTTTTGGCTCAAAAGTCCCATGCATGCACGTAAAGTTCATAACTTTACGTGCTAGATCGAGCTTAGGGGCTTGGATCTATCATTTGGACAAGTGTTGTACATCAGAAATCGAGGATTTAGGGTGTGGACGTTATCGACTCGGCGAGTCCGTTCTTGGGACTCGACGAGTCCAAGGCTTAGAGTCCCATATCTGTTGAGGGCCAAAGAACTCAGTTGGGTGTTAGAAGGGTTGTAGCAGGACAGAAAGAGTGACTCAACGCATTGGACTTAGTTTTAGACCTGGAGTTCATGGGACTCGACGAATGCTAGATCAGACTCGGCGAGTCGAAGGCAATCTCCTCATGTTTGAAGATGAACTCGACGAGTTGTTCATACAACTCGGCGAGTCGAGGTCAGGACTTGTTCATCAGTTGAAGGTGAACTCGACGAGTTGTTCATACGACTCGGCGAGTCGGATGAAGGTTCATTGATGTTCGTAAAGAAGGAGAACTCGTCGAGTCGTTGCCAAACTCGACGAGTCGAGTCGTGGATAAGGACGAGTAAAGGGAAGGGACTCGACGAGTTGACGGCCGAACTCGGCGAGTCGGGTCAACTGGAAGTTGACTTTAACTTGGACTTGGTTGGGGGTAAAATAGTCATTTTACCCTAAGAGTAGATATCAGATTCTGACTGAGTGTTTTGTGGGGATTGTAGCCGGAGGATTTCCGGAGCAGCAGCAGACAGAGGTTTCCCGCACAGATTATCAGCAGCTACTCGTACGAGGTGAGTTACCTTGCAGTAGTGTAACATCCGGATTCCCAGGTATCTTATTTTAAGTACTTATATTGAATTTTTGAGAGGGACTCGGCGAGTAGGCGCTCAGACACGCCGAGTGGGATCGCGCATTTCTGGTCTGATTTAATGAAGGACTCAACGAGTCGATGTGTGGACTCGGCGAGTCCGCGCTGTTAAGTGAAACCCTAATTCTCGGGGCCTGTGCCCTATTTAAAGGCCTTTATAGCCTCCATTGCGGCCACTTCACCCCTGAGAAACCCTAGAGAGAGAGAGAACGTTTGTGGTGCAAGAGGAAGGCTAATTCACCATTTCTTGTGTGTTTTAGCAAAAGAGAAGTAGTTTCCAACAAGAGGAGGTCAAGGGAGCTGTGGATCCAGGGTTTTCAAGTTCAGATCTACACTATTGAGGTATCAAATCGAACTTCCCTTCTGTTTTGGGTTAAGATCTATGATTTAGGGTTTTCTATAAACCTTTTAAGGCTTGAAAGGTTGAGGTTATGGTCCCTTGCTGGGTTAGACCTCAGATCTGGACCCATAGAGGTCCAGAGAACCTTTCCCATTCTGCTTTATGCTTGTTCATGGAGGATTAGAGACTAGGTTGCCATTTTTAGAGTTATTTCTCCATTTATGACTTGATGTGGGTTGCATGCACGTAAAGGTTGCACCTTTACGTGACCATTAAGCACTTGAAGGCCAGATCTATAGTTTAGAGAAGCAGATCTGACCTCAGAAGGTCATTTGAGAGTTTTTATGGGAGCAACTCGCCGAGTCCATAAGTGGACTCGACGAGTCGAGTCGGGGTTGCCCTGCGATTCGTGACAGGTGTAACCCGTCGAGTGGAAGGATGACTCGACGAGCCAAGAGAGGCTGAAAGGATTCAGATGACCCGCGTGGACTCGCTGAGTCGCCCTTGTGCACTCGACGAGTCGGGTCAAAGTTTGACTGTTGACTTTCGTTGACTTTAGGGTTCTGGTCAAGACTGATTCAGGAGAGTTCAGGGAAGGGTAGAATGGCCTTCTACCCAATCTGTAGAGATGAGATCATGAGAGAATATTGATCGGGGATGCTATTTGAATAATAGGAGGAGGCTAAGTCGGGATGTTGAGCACGAGAGTTTATCCGACTTCATTGAGGTGAGTCTTCTCACTATACTGTACCTGGAAGGGTACCTATGTGCGACCGGAAGGTCTTGTATGCTATGATGTATGTGCTATATGCGGTTATGTGATATGTATGTGCTATGTATGTTACGTATGGTAAGGACCGGAAGGTCAGGATGAAATATATGTATGTGTTATGTATGTTACGTATGGTAAGGACCGGAAGGTCAGGATAATATGGACCGGAAGGTCAAGAGGTTACGGACCGGAAGGTCGATACGGGTAGGACTGGAAGGTCCACCGGGATTTGGGATGGAAGTCCCTTGAGACACATGGATCGGAAGATCTTATAGAGTTATGGCCTGGAAAGGCGTATGTGTGGTATGTGGTATTTGGGGAACTCACTAAGCATTTATGCTTACAGTTGTTATGATATGTGTTTCAGGTACTAGCGAGGATCGCGGGAAGGCGCCGGCATGATCCGTACACACTTATGGAGTTTATGTATTTGAGATTCTGGGACATGTTTTGTTATGACACAGTGAATACATTATGTTTATTGATTATCGTGTGATTGAAAGTATGATTTAAAAATGAAAAATTGTTTTGAAAAATCACGTTGTTACAAGTAGGGGTGGGTCTAAGGCCATAATGCCGGCCCACCAAAGAGGGGTATTTAGAAGATGATTGTCTTTGTGATAATTATCTTGGTCTGGTTACATGCTTTGGTCAGGAGTTTTATCTGTATGATATGTTACGTGTATAATAGGGATTAGTTTCCCTGACAGCGGTCCTTAGGACTGAAGGGTAGGTCAGTACCTAGATATGCCTGACTGTATGTTTATATCTTGTTGTTGTATGCTAGTGGTAGGGGTGGAATAGTCCCCAGTTACCGGTTGAAAGATACCGATGACAGTTACCGGTTGAAAGATACCGATGATGATTACCGGTTGAAAGATACCGACGATGATTACCGATTGAAAGATACCGATGATATTGTATGGTATGTGGCATGATGGGGGAACTCACTAAGCTTTGTGCTTACGGTTTCGGTTTTGGTTTCAGGTACCTCTTCGTCTAAGGGGAAGGAACCGGCGGCGTAGCATCGCATCACATACACACATGATTCCGCATTGGACTTTCTGGGATTGTACTTTGATTTTCCTTATTTTTGATGTCATGGTTTAGGACACAACATTATGATTTTGTAATGTGTTGCTTTGTTGACAGTCTTATGGTAAAATGTTTTAAAAATTATTAATTTAAAAATGAAATTTTCGGGCTTAAATTTTGGGATGTTACAAGTTGGTATCAGAGCCCTGGTTTGAGGGATTCGGACACACCCTCGGGGGTGTCTGGACTCAAACCGAGGGACTAAAAGATTTTTACAAGGAAAAATGGTTTTCTAAAATCTAAATGGAAGGATTTTAAGAATGACGAAGTGTGTGATGCATGCGACCAGACGGGCTCAAGTAAGTTTTCCCCTTGATACCCATACTTGCTATGTTATGCTATATGGTTTTGATTTAGAAAACTGCATGCTAGAATAGGACTAAGGATCTAGGAGGATGCCTTGTGTGCCTGATATATGATTCTGAGAATTGCATGCTAGTTAGGGCTAAGGGTCTAGGGAGGATGTCTTATATGCCTGTTGTATGAGCTGTATGCTAGGACTGTTTAGTCAGCAGTAGGATGGCCTGTGTAGGTTATGCCTGATTTGGTTACCCAATGCACGAATGCTACTTGCTTTGTGCTATGGGGGTTCTGGCCATCTTCAACTACCTAAGGAACAAATATGTAACAGTATCTGCAAGTTAGTTAGGGGGAAGTGGTGGGGACTCCTAGTGCAGCTGATGGCGGAGGGTAGGTCGGAGAGTGCCCTAGGGAAGCCTAGGATGAGGTCAGTGGAAAGGGTATCGGTAAAAGGGACTTGGTGAAGTCGAAGCAATCCTTGAGGAAGGTACGGGTAGATGTGGAAGGTAGTATGGGCCCGTACTACTGAAAGCAGAGGACCCGTACTCGAATCAAGGAGGGCCTAGATGGAACCTGGAAACTTGGAAAGTGTGCGAGACCTCCGAAAAGTATACGTGACCCTGACATTCGTATGTTTATTTTTAGAATGGTGGTCACGCGACAAGGAGCAGGAGGTTCAGGATCTGGGTCAGGATCGGGCTCGGTTATCTTTGATGCGACGCCGGTTATGTTCGGATCGATCAAGGAAGGGATCATTGAGCTGATGGAGGATCGCCTCAGGGCGTTCAGGAGTGACATGGCGGCCAGCCAGTCAGGATCACGCACACTGTCCTTTAAGGGCTTCAGAGGGAGTGGTGTGCCGGATTTCCATGGGGTGAAAGACCCCATTGCTGCTAGGAGATGGATCGCAGACATCGAGTCTGCGCAGCTGACGAGCTTCTGCCCGGAAGGGTCGAAGGTCCGTTTCGCTGCAAGGTGTTTGAGAGACAGGGCCAGAGATTGGTGGGAGTTGGTTGGCGACTCTCTGGGAGCCTCGGCTGTTGAGGCTATGACCTGGTCAGACTTTGTGACCAGATTCAGGGCGGAGTTTGCGCCAGCTGTGGAGCTTCAGCAGCTGGCCAGGGAGTTCTTGGACATGAGACAGACTACGGAGACTGTGGCGAAGATCACCGCTAAGTTCCGGGAGAGGGAATTGCTGGTGCCCCAGTATGCGGGTGATGGGGGCATGAAGAGGACCCGCTACCATGACATGCTACGAGCTGACATCCGGGAGCATGTCAGTTTCTCAGCTTGCCCTACCCTGGATTCCATGATTGCCAGGGCTAGGGAGAGGGAGATTGATCTGGAGCACATCTGGAAGAGGACGGCAGCAGAGGGGCTGACGACGGGGGCTTCGGGGAAGAAGCCTAAGGGATCCGATGGTAGGCCGAAAGGCCAGTCAGGGCGGGACCGCTGTGGGAAATGCGGTCGGTCACACGAGGGAGCTTGTCGCACTGGGCCGGGTTCAGGCTGCTATAAGTGTGGCAAGGTTGGGCATTTTGGTAGAGATTGTACTGCCCCTACTCCTGCGATTCAGATATCAGACCTGATTTGCTTTCATTGCAATCAGAAGGGCCATAAAAAGGCCAATTGCCCTAGATTGACAGCAGCAGCGGCGCCGGCAGTGGCGCCGACTCCAGCGACAGCACGGGTTGTGGATGGCCGGAAGGCCAAGTTGGAGGCTCCAGTGGTTCAGAGCCGAGCATTTCAGCTGACAGCCGAGGAGGCACGCGCTGCACCCGATGTGGTGACGGGTATGATTTCTTATTTTTATGCTTTTATGTTATGTCGCTGTGATTTTGATATATTATGTGCCTTTCTTAGGATCGTTCCATGTGAACGGTATCCCAATTCAGGTGTTGTTTGATTCGGGTGCCACTCGATCGTTTGTCTCTCTTGCGCTTAGCAAGAAGTTTTCGGAGTCTTCGGGCATGTTGGATTTCCCTCTAGAGGTCGAAATTGCGGACGACCGGTCGGTACGAGCGTCAGAGGTCTACCGGGATTGTGTTTTGAGGCTGTTCGAGGAACGTTACCTGGTGGACTTGGTTCCCATACCTTTGCGGGGGAACAAGGTTATTATTGGTATGGATTGGCTGAGCCCCAATGGGGCAGTGATTGAATTCGCGTAGCAGTTAGTACAGATTAGGACCCCTAGTGGGGGAGAGCTGGTGGTTTAGGGAGAAAGGCCACAACGAGGACCAGCTTTATGTTCGCCACTAAGGGCTAGGCGCTACCTCCAGCAGGGTTGCGCATGTTATGTCGCCTATGTTATGGATACCCGGGAGGCGGGTAGGGCGACGGTGGGCGATGTGCCCGTAGTACGAGAGTTTGCGGACGTATTCCCCGAGGAGTTGCCTGGGATACCTCCGGAGCGACAGGTGGAGTTCAGGATCGACCTAGTCCATGGTGCGGCTCCGATAGCCAAGGCACCGTACCGGTTGGCTCCTCCTGAGATGCAGGAGTTGTCTACACAGCTGCAGGAGCTGTTAGACAAGGGATTTATTAGACCGAGTAGTTTTCCCTGGGGAGCCCCGATTCTGTTTCTGAAGAAGAAGGACGGGTCGCATCGGATGTGTATAGATTATCGGGAGCTGAATAAGGTAACGGTGAAGAACCGTTACCCATTCCCGAGGATTGATGACCTCTTTGACCAACTATAGGGAGCGTCTTGGTTCTCCAAGATTGATCTGCGTTCAGGGTATCACTAGATGAGGGTCAGAGAGGAGGATGTGCGGAAGACTGCCTTTCGGACCCGTTATGGTCACTATGAGTTTGTGGTGATGCCTTTCGAGCTCACCAACGCTCCTGCCGCGTTCATGGATCTCATGAACCGTGTGTGCAGGCCGATGCTGGATCGGTCTGTGATAGTTTTCATCGATGACATCTTGGTCTATTCCAAGACGCAGGAGGAGCACGAGGAGCATCTGCGAGAGGTTCTGGAGACTTTGAGAAGGGAGAACTTGTATGCTAAGTTCTCCAAGTGTGAGTTCTGGTTGCGTGAGGTGCAGTTTCTTGGGCACCTTGTCAACCAGAACGGGATTTCGGTAGATCCGGCCAAAGTGGATGCCGTAATGAGATGGGAGGTTCCGAGGTCTCCATCTGAGATTCGGACTTTTCTAGGATTAGCCGGCTACTATCGGAGATTCATCCAGGATTTCTCCAAGATAGTCGTACCCCTGACCAGGCTAACGAGGAAGGCCGTGGTCTTTCGTTGGGGGCCTGAGCAGCAGGCTGCATTCGAGACATTGAGGCAGAGATTGTGCGAGGCGCCAATCTTAGCCCTGCCAGAGGGCATGGAGGATCTCGTCGTGTACTGTGATGCGTCCATCTCGGGTTTGGGCGCAGTATTGATGCAGAGAGGGCATGTCATTGCTTACGCTTCGAGGCAGCTGAAGCCTCACAAGGCGAACTACCCGACGCATGATTTGGAGCTGGGGGCTGTTGTGTTCGCCCTCAAGATTTGGCGTCATTACCTCTATGGGGTTCGTTGAACGATTTACACGGACCACAAGAGCCTGGGGTATCTCATGGACCGGCCAAATTTGAAGATGAGGCAGCGTCGGTGGCTTGATGTGGTAAAGGATTATGACTGTGAGATCCTCTACCACCCGGGAAAGGCCAATGTGGTGGCCGACGCGCTTAGCCGCAAGGCAGCGCCGATCAGGGATATCTGTCTGAGGATGACAGTGGTGACTCCGCTTTTGGAGCGGATTCGGGAGGCCCAACAGGAGGCCATGAAGGAGGAACATCGGAAGAGCGAGCGGATTGTGGGACAGGTTTCCTCCTTCGACTATGACAGCCGATGATTATTGACACTACACCGTAGGGTGTGGGTGCCGTACCACGGGGGTGTGCGCCAGGTTCTGATGGTGGAGGCCCACAAATCTCGATTCTCCATTCATCCTGGGGCGACGAAGATGTATAGGGATCTTCGCCTGGACTATTGGTGGCCCTGCATGAAGCGGGATGTAGCATGGTACGTGGAGCGGTGCTTGACTTGCAGGAAGGTCAAGGCCGAGCACCAGAGGCTACACGGCAAGATGCAACTATTGGATATTCCGCTGTGGAAATGGGAGGACATTACGATGGATTTTATCACAAAGCTTCCCAGGACCGCGCGAGGGGTGGATTCAATTTGGGTCATTGTTGATCGATTGACCAAGAGCGCTCATTTTATTCCGATTCAGGAGAGCATCTCGGCCGAGAAGCTGGCCGATATCTATATCAGAGAGGTGGTGGCGCGGCACGGGGTGCCAGTGTCAGTGATTTCAGACAGAGATGTTCGGTTCACTTCCAGGTTTTGGAAGAAGTTTCATGACGAGCTGGGGACTCGTCTGCATTTTAGCACCGCCTTCCACCCGAGACCGATGGTCAGAGTGAGCGAACCATCCAGACTTTGGAGGACATGTTGCGGGCGTGTGTCTTAGACTTCGGAGGTAGTTGGGATACTTACCTTCCGTTGGCTGAATTCTCGTACAATAATAGTTATCACGCGAGTATCGATCGTCCTCCCTTCGAGATGTTGTACGGGAGGAAGTGCAGGACCCCGATATGTTGGGGCGAGGTTGGCCAGAGGGTAATGGGAAGAACCGAAGTAGTGCTCAAGACGACAGAGAGGATTCAGCAGGTCCGGAGCAGGCTTCAGACCGCTCAGAGTCGGCATAAAAGTTATGCCGATAAGCGCCGATCAGACCTGGAGTTCCAGGTCGGGGATATGGTTCTCCTGAAGGTGTCACAATGGAAGGGCGTCATCCGATTCAGGAAACGGGGCGAGTTGGGCCCCAGGTACATTGGACCATTCGGGGTCCTAGCCAGAGTGGGCAAGGTGGCATATAGGTTGGATCTGCCAGCCGAACTCAGCCAGATCCACATCACTTTCCACGTCTCCCAGTTGCGGAAGTGCTTGGTGGACGACTCAACAGTGGTACCCTTAGAGGATATTCAGGTCGATGACATCCTGAATTATATTGAGCGGCCAGTGGCGATCCTCGACCAGAAGTCGAAGGATCTGAGGAACAAGAAGGTGGAACTAGTGAAGGTGCAATGGCAGCACCGGAAGGGCTCGGAGTGGACTTGGGAGCCGGTGGATGAGATGATGGAGCATTACCCAGAACTTTTCCAGGAACGAGCAGTAGACTTCGAGGACGAAGTCTGAAATAAGTGGGGGAGATTTGTAGCACTCGGTTCCTAGTATGTAATTTATTTTGTTGTATTTTGCATTTTTGGCCCAGGACTCGGCGAGTTGAAGGCCGAACTCGTCGAGTAGGAGTGTGATTGGATGCGGGACTTAAGTGATGGACTCGTCGAGTCGGCGGCCAGACTCGATGAGTAGGCTCTGACTAGACAAAACCCTAATCTGAGGGTCTGCACCCTATTTAATCATCTCTTTCAGCCACCACTCGCCCCTATTGCTCCCAAAGACCCTCCATAGCAAACCCTAGCCGAGTGTGTGAAGATCTAAAGACATTTGTGGTTATTTTGGTGGTTTTGTTCACAAGGAAGAAGGAAGAGCATAGAAGGATCAAGAGGAAACTGAAGGATTCGAGTTTGGTTCATCATTTGCAGTCTTTGAAAGGTATAAAGTCTGTACCTTGCTTACTTGTTTGTTAGATCCCTTTTTGAGGAGTATTTAGGGCTTTTAAGCCATATGAGGTGACCAACCATGATTTGCAAACATGGTTGGGGGTCAAGACTTCGGATCTAGCATTTGGGGAGAGTCACAAGGCAGATTTGGGTTGCTTTTGCACCCAAGGAAGGCCCCATGCAACAAAAGAGCCATTTCAGAGCCTTTTTGGCTCAAAAGTCCCATGCATGCACGTAAAGTTCGTAACTTTACATGCTAGATCGAGCTTAGGGGCTTGGATCTATCATTTGGACAAGTGTTGTACATCAGAAATCGAGGATTTAGGGTGTGGACGTTATCGACTGGGTGAGTCCGTTCTTGGGACTCGACGAGTCCAAGGCTTTGAGTCCCATATCTGTTGAGGGCCAAAGAATTCAGTTGGGTGTTAGAAGGGTTGTAGCAGGACAGAAAGAGTGACCCAACGCATTGGACTTAGTTTTAGACCTGGAGTTCATGGGACTCGACGAGTGCTAGATCAGACTCGGCGAGTCCAAGGCAATCTCCTTATGTTTGAAGATGAACCCGACGAGTTGTTCATACAACTCGGCGAGTCGAGGTCAGGACTTGTTCATCAGTTGAAGGTGAACTCGACGAGTTGTTCATACGACCCGGCTAGTCGGATGAAGGTTCATTGATGTTCGTAAAGAAGGAGAACTCGTCGAGTCGTTGCCAAACTCGACGATTCGAGTCGTGAATAAGGACGAGTAAAGGGAAGGGACTCGACGAGTTGACGGCCCAACTCGGTGAGTCGGGTCAACTGGAAGTTGACTTTGACTTGGACTTGGTTGGGGGTAAAATAGTCATTTTACCCTAAGAGTAGATATCAGATTCTGAATGAGTGTTTTGTGGGGATTGTAGCCGGAGGATTTCCGGAGCAGCATTAGACAGAGGTTTCCCGCACAGATTATCAGCAGCTACTCGTACGAGGTGAGTTACCTTCCAGTAGGGGTGGGTCTAAGGCCACAATGCCGGCCCACCAAAGAGGGGATATTTAGAAGATGATTGTCTTTGTGATAATTATCTTGGTCTGGTTACGTGCTTTGGTCAGGAGTTTTATCTGTATGATATGTTACGTGTATAATAGGGATTAGTTTCCCTGACAGCGGTCCTTAGGACCAAAGGGTAGGTCACTACCCGGATATGCCTGACTGTATGTTCATATCTTGTTGTTGTATGCTAGTGGTAGGGGGTGGAATAGTCTCCAGTTACCGATTGAAAGATACCGATGACAGTTACCGGTTGAAAGATACTGATGATGATTACCGATTGAAAGATACCGATGATGATTACCGGTTGAAAGATACCGACGATGATTACCGGTTGAAAGATACCGATGATATTTTATGGTATGTGGCATGATGGGGGAACTCACTAAGCTTTGTGCTTACGGTTTCGGTTTTGGTTTCAGGTACCTCTTCGTCTAAGGGGAAGGAGTCGGCGGCGTAGCATCGCATCACACACACACACATGATTCCGCATCGGACTTTCTGGGATTGTACTATGATTTTCCTTATTTTTGATGTCATGGTTTGGGACACAACATTATGATTTTGTAATGTGTTGCTTTGTTGACAGTGTTATGGTAAAATGTTTTAAAAATTATTAATTTAAAAATGAAATTTTCGGGCTTAAATTGGGATGTTACAAAATTGCCTATAAAATGGCGATTGAATGGGTATCCACTCTTACCCACCGCACTCTTGACTAGTGTAGGGTCGTTAGCCGAACGGGTAGGATAGGAAACAACCTTCCATTATAAGTATAATGTAATGCAAGTAACTAAACACTTTTATAAATTCCCAAATCGTAGTTACGTTAGGAAAAATGTGGAACTGATGCTATTCCATGAAATTACACTTTGTACCCTTGCCAAGACATTAGTGGAGCATGTGTGGGTAACCGAAACACTAATTTGAGTCTAACGAAAGGGGCAAAGGGTGACTCGATGTTTGCCATAGATCAAGGGAGCGTGTGTGGCTAACCGGCACATTGATTAGGTGACTGTAACATTGGGGGCACCAAGTATATTTTGTCACACTCCCAAAACGGAACGACGGAAACGTTCGGCGGTGGTTGACGTCATGTGTAGTCTCACAACAATTGTATCATAGCAAGCATAGTAAACACAACCAAACATTGAATACATATATGAAAAATGTTTACATTTGTCTTAATACATAATTTCGTTCATATCAAAAGTAAAATAAAAAGGCGTGACTATAACGCTCCGATTTCTCCAACTCCTGGAAGTACCTGTCTACTAATTCCCTGAGAATACAAGCAGTTTTGAAAGAATATTAGCATAAAGATGGTGAGTTCATAAGCATTTAGTTTTGGTGGAAAAATGTTCTTTGATTCTTTTGAAAAGTGTTCCTCAAGAAAATCCTATATTTTCTTATGAAAGCATGTTTGAAAACCCATTCCTTCCATGACTTCCCGGTTCGTACTAAATACGCACAATCCAAGGAGTCATGGAATGAATACGAACGTCCATTAGTAGAAAATAAACTATCCGTTTTAGAAATGCCAGTGTTATCCTGGGAAAATCCTATATTTTTCCTAAAAGCAGGTTATCCGTCCTAGAGGTAGAGATGCCAGTTTAGAAATCCCCGATTACTATCAGCATATATAAAAGTAGTTTTATTACTCAAAGTAAAACAAATGAAGATTAGAGTCCGTAAACCAATGTTAGTTTATACTTATTTTGCGAGTCGTATAACCATACTTGATATGACCTAGAGACCTTTATAACGTTCTTCAGGCGTTAAGCTAAATGAAATTTGTTCACCCCAGGCGTTCCCGCCTAACTGTAGCTAGCAGTTCAGGTGTGGGATTGTCAGTCCCGAATAGATCTATTCACAAATCTCACGCTCTCCCTCCAGGAGACTCTGGTTATATTAAAAGGATTTATCACTGTACACCTAAGAGTACAGTATTGAAGTAGAGCCTCACAATTCTGTATAATCTAGTTTACATGCTAAAAACAGTATAAAACAATAATCATCCTTAAATAATTGTATTTTATATTCCTTAGAAAATATATAACATAACTAAATCTGTCATAGTTTACATATATTCATTTATGAAATCTGAATTGGTAAGAGCTGCCTAGAGGGTTATCCCAAACCAACCCATTATAGTTTATTAGAGTTGATATGGAAAATGTTTCGTAAAAACCTTTCTGAAAACCATGAAGTAGATTGCCAAAATAAAAGCTTCCCTTATGCTCGACATAATACAAAAGGGATAAAATATCGGAATATTTTATTAAACATGGAAATCATTGAATTGTATTAATAAGTTTAAAACTTAATAAAATACTTTGAGTTTGGCTTGTATTCCCCCCCCCCCCCTGAAAACATTAAAAACACGGAAAATGTAGGGGTATGAACTCACTGTGGTTGTGCGAAAACGTCCACTGGAAACGGAGATCCTCGGGTTGTTGTACGTGGCACTTAACGGAATCCTAATATCAATAAATACGTATATGTATCTAAATTAGCGATTTCGTTAGATAAAGTGTTAGAAAAACATTTGCTTTCGGTTAAGGAATGTTACCGGAACCTGCTTGAATCGAGAAAACAAGCTTTCACCACTTAGGAAGAGTTTGCGGTCGTGAAGAGTGGTTTACGGCCGTGAAGAGTTTACGGTCGTGAACTGGGTTTACGGTCTTTGAAGATGGGCCGTAAACGGGTTTACGGTCTTTAAAGATGGGCCGTAAACTCAAGAACAAGGATGCTGATTTCGAAGAGAAATGCGTTCCAGGTGCCCCGAAATAACTCTAAACGGTGTTTCTCGGTGTTTTCTCGAAGATTGAAGGCCTTCTAGGTGTTTACGATCACGAGTTTTAGAGAGAGAAAGAGAGAGTTTCCGGTCAAAGGTGTTCAAATGAGGGTGGGGGTCTCATATTTATAGAGGTTTTATGGTCGGTGGGTAGGGTCCACCCGACGCTGGCCGCAAACGAGTTTACGGTCGTAAACAGGTTTACGACCGTGAACTCCTGTCAGGCCGTGAACATGATGTTTTTCGAGGATAATTCGAGTTTTGCGCGGTTTTGGTTCCGACTTGCATATATAAGTTTAATTATATAATACCAGATGATTTTCTAAATCAAAGGTTCGACGGAAGATTAATAAAATTCAAATTTTATTAACGGAAACTGCATAATGGAAACGGAAAAAAGTTTCGGGTTGTCACATATTTGCATGGTTATCCACACCTTGTTTGTGATCCTCAGCATCCCAGTCACAAACATGAAGGGCATAATAGAGACTAAACATGCCATTGAAAAGTTCAATGAATCTCAAAAGATCTAGGAGTTTCAATTCATTTAAAACCTAATTTTCGTTTTTCATGGTGGAAATTGGTAAATCGTCATTTACCTACCTTCAAATATTCTGCGATTTGGATTACGACGTCCCTCTTCCAAGTTGGAGAACATTATGTTGGGTCCTAGCCTTAATATCTCATTTGGGTGTTTTATTAAGGACTTAATCAACTAACTTGAATTTTATCCCGTTTTGTAGATGTTTGATTCTAACTATGGTCTTCCCAAATCCCTTGGAACAAGCTTTCCACATGAAGATGATGTTCCACGAGTGGATTGTGGAAATGGAAATCATGCTTCACTTCCTCCACCTCCTCCAATAATTCTCCCTGACCCACGTGTTCGAAGACTTGAAAATTTCAAGGTCACTCAAGCCCTATTGGCAAACAAACATGAATATGGAAAGTCTGTATGTGCTCATGTCTTGGATATGAAGTTGCATATTGACAAATTGGGAATGTTGGGTGTCGAAGTCCCTAGGAAGCTGGCTGTTGACTTGGTTCTTCAATCACTTCCTAACTCATATAGTGAGTTCATTAGAGAGTACTATATGATGGACCATGACGTGACCCTCATTGATTTGACTTATTTGCTTATTGCTGTTGAATTAGAAATGATTTGGCGGACTGGTCAAGCAAAATTGTCTGGTAAATCAATGTCCCAACCTTCTATGGATAATGGCGACATTGGAAGTCCATAAAAGTTTTCTCTACACAAGAGAAAGGCTAAGTCTAAGATAGTCCCTTGTGCCGTTCCCAAAGAATCTGTGTGTTTCTACTGCCAAAAGAAGGGGCATTGGTCACAAAGCTGACCTGACTACCTGAGAGATATAAGAGATGGGAGAGTCAAGATATATGACTCTACTTTAGGTAAAATCCACTATCTAACTCTTTTAAGTTCCTATTTGTAGATTCTTAATACATGACGTGATATGATTACATTTTGATGTTTTGTAGGATCGAAGAAAAGAAAGGAAGCTTAAAGGAAGAGTGAACTGAGTCTGATCACGAAAAAATGGATCTCGATCGCATAATTCGAAGATCGGATTTTTGAGCTGCTGTTCAAGAGTTAGGATAGATTGCTTAGGAATATGTAATAAGCATAGTTTTCATTTGAATTGCGTTGTAAGGACAAGTTTTTCCGCGTTTTATAAATAAATGAAATTTTGGTTTTTATCTTATTTATTTATCCTTGCAATGTTATTATTGAAAATTTATGTTTGTTTGTTTCTACTGTTAGCAATATTGAAATGGAAATGATTCTTAGTTATGTTATTGGTGTCTAAGCCCATAACTATTTTGGTATGTACTTGACCCGATTATGAGCATGGTCCTTTTGGGTTGCCTTCACCATAGCAACTGATAGGATTAACTAAGGAGAAAGATGATTAATTATGATTTATTAATATATAATGTGAATAATATATTAAAAGAGAAATCATATTGTTTAATTAATATTAGTCAAGAATTAATTAATAATTAATTTTGTGGCTAAAAGAGATTAATTAAATATAGGGGATTGATATTGCAATTATATGATAGTTGCAAATTGGGCTATGGATTCCTAATGGAAAGGGCATTGGACGAAATCTATGGGAAGCCCATATGATTTTCGTCCAAGGGCTTTCTATAGGGACTCCATGGGTTGCTTAAGGCCTAAGTAGAGAATTAGGGTTTCACCTGAAACCCTAGCAGCCCTCACAAGTATATAAAGACCCCTAGGGCTCCCAAAAACGTGGCTAACCATTCCTTGGAGTATCTTGAACGTTTTTGGGGCCTCTCCTTTCTCTCCGTCTCTCTCTCTCTTGTTCATCTTTGTTGCTACTGGTGTTTGTGACTCCATTAGAGGTGCAACACTTGAGGCACTAAGCTTTCAGAAGTCAAGATCAAGAAGGATTGTGATTGTTATTGCTACATAACAATCAAGTTAAGATCTAAACCCTAAGTTCATATGTTGTATTCGAAATTAGTATGCTAGATTTAGGGTTTTTCAAGTCTTGGAAGATTATTGCATGTATAACCAGAATAACTAGATCTGAGCATTAGGGTTTGCATGTACACCATAGGATTGATGTATTGATCAAAACCCATCAAACTTATCATGGAGCAGACCATTTAGACCCTTGAGGATATGTTGAGGGCCTATGTCATTGACTTTGGCGGGTGCTAGGACTCTTACCTACCCTTTGCAGAGTTCTCTTAAAACAATAGCTTTCACTCCAGCGTTGGTGCTCCAACTTTTGAGCTATTGTATGGGCGGAGATGTCGTACCCCAGTCTGTTGGGGCGAGGTTGGTCATAAGTGTTGGGTTTTGAGCATTCTAACACTTCCTAAGTGTACATGCAACCCTATTAAACCTTGGATCTATGTTTGTCTAAGATACATGCAAAATATTATTTTCCAAGGTTTATAACCTATCTAGCATGGCATGGGGTACTTTTAACCATAAAAGAACTAGATGAATTACATACCTTTTGTTGATTGTTGATTCCTTGGAGTTTGAGAGCCAAGCACCAATAATGTGAATGCCTCAAATGGAAATCACAAATCACCACAAACTTGGAAAATGTATGAGAGAGTATGCTAACTCTTGATTTTGGCCACCACACTTACACACACATTAGTGTCTTTTTCATGCAACACAAGCTTGTTTATATAGTGTACATGGTTAGGGTGAAACCCTAATAACCCATGTCTTTTCCTCTTCCAAGGATCCATGGGTAAAAGCTCCATGGATCATCCATGGACTTCCATATAAGCTTAGCCCATTCCAAATGAGTGTTAGCCCACACCATATAAATATAATAGCCCATGATTTAATTAGTCTTCCTTTTAATCACTAAATTAATTCATAATTAATTCAAGATTAAAACTAATTAAGTAACATGACTTTTTATTAATATATTATAACTTATAATATATTAATAAATCGTAAGTATACAACTCTCATAAAATTATCCATAACTAGTTCGGGTGAAGTGCAACCCAAATGGACCATGCCGGGTCGGGTCAAGTATATACCAAATAAGTTATGGACTTAGACACCTTATCCAACAGACTCCCACTTGGATAAGTCTAATAACTTTATTTGCCTATATTACTTCAGGAACCAACCGGCAATCGTAGCTCTCGAAAACTCTTGTGAACTATGAAGCGCCATTTTAGATAAGTGATCATATAATCCTCTGCTCTCATGATATCAGCCGGACAAATACATGGAACAATGTCTTACTTATTGTCTAGCATTTGTTTCTCGATTTCCGATTTGTTTGACAAAGAACTTAACTGAACACATCAATTTAGTTCTAACCGGGCCCGGTACATGGGTCAACACAAAATCATCGAGGGGCCCAGATATCGCTTCTATTTCTAGAAGGAACAGATAAAATTCGACTCATATGCTTGTTCTACTACTTATTGAATTGCACACAAAGGCACATTTTATAACATCAAGTTACTGATGCGTTTACGTGCAATCAATGCACAACCAACTCATAGGTAACAACTCATATCTCTAGGTTTGAAGACTTATATGATATTACCGTCTCACGATCACTCGAGATAAATTCCATGAAGTGATACAAGTGAGCGTGGGTTTATTCCAATACTCATAACTTATGAGTACTCATGAATGTTGTAGCAACCATTGCTATGGCTAAACACCTTTAGTCATCTACAATCCCAATTCATGACAGTCTTGATTCATACCTACTTCCGACATATGACCGACTGTGGAGAGTTTGAATAAATTAATTATTCTGGAAGTCAAAACATGCAAAACTGAAACAATAGTAAATAATTGACAATGATAGCAACACTTTACTCATAATAAATCACAAATTTTATTCATCATCAAACGTCGATTACATTTTACAAGTTTCAGAAAAAGGCTATCTAATCTGTAAAACTAATATCGTCCCTCAGCCCGATGCGCCTCGCATGCTGCAAATGCTTCACCCTCGTCAGTCCCTTCGTAAGGGGATCCGCAGGGTTCTCATCTGACGATACCCTCTTTGCCACGAGGAGTCCCTCTTCTATCTTGTGTCTTATGAAGTGATATTTTCTGTCAATGTGTCGGGATCTGCCATGATCTCTTGGTTCCTTGGCTAAGGCAACCGCACTATTGCTGTCACAGAAAATCTCCATAGGCTCCTTAATAGCTGGTACAACTCCAAGGTCTCCGATGAAGTTCCTCAGCCATATCGCCTCCTTTGCCGCTTCACTCGCTGCTATGTACTCTGATTCACAAGTCGAATCAGCTACAGTCTCCTGTTTGGAACTCTTCCAAGTGATTGCCCCTCCATTTAAGGTAAAGACCCAGCCCGACTGAGAGCGGAAGTTATCCCTATCAGTCTGAAAGCTAGCATCACTATACCCTACTACTCTCAAGTCATCACTCCCACCAAGGGTAAGGATCCAATCCTTAGTCCTCCGCAGGTACTTGAGAATATTCTTTACCGCAGTCCAATGAGCCTTGCCAGGGTTCCCCTGATATCTGCTGACCATGCTCAAAGCGAAGGCCACATCAGGACGGGTACAAGTCATAGCATACATGATCGAACCAACAGTGGAAGCATAAGGTAATCGACTCATCTCAGCTATCTCATCTTCTGTACTCGGGCTCTGAGCCTTGCTCAGTTTGGCATTGCTTTGGATCGGTAATTCTCCTTTCTTGGAATTCTGCATGTTGAACCTTTTCAACACCTTATCCAAGTAGATACTCTTACTAAGTCCAATTAGTCTTTTACTCCTTTCTCTTAATATCCTTATCCCTAGGATATAGGTAGCTTCTCCAAGGTCCTTCATAGCAAAGCACTTCCCAAGCCAGGACTTAACCTCCTGCAAGGTTGGGATGTCATTTCCTATGAGTAGTATGTCATCCACATACAGTACCAAAAAGCTAACTATACTCCTACTAGCTCTGACATACACTCAGGACTCATCTTCACTTCTTGAGAAACCAAACTCTTTGACCTTCTCATCGAAACAAAGATTCCAACTTCGAGATGCTTGTTTCAATCCATAAATGGATTTCTCAAGCTTGCACACTCTATTGGGGTACTCTGCACTGAAAAAACCTTCTGGCTGATTCATGTAAACATCCTCAGCCAACTTTCCGTTAAGGAAAGCGGTTTTGACATCCATTTGCCATATTTCATAATCATGAAATGCAGCAATGGCTAGCATAACCCTAATAGACTTAATCTTTGCTACTGGTGAAAATGTTTCATCATAATCAATACCCTGAGTCTGAGTAAACCCCTTCGCAACCAGTCGGGCCTTATAAGTGTGCACCTTCCCATCCATGTCGGTCTTCTTCTTGAAGATCCATTTGCACCCGACTGTCTTACGGCCTGGTACATTGTTAACCAAGTTCCAAACTTGATTGTCATACATGGACTGTATCTCGCTGTCCATAGCCTCCTTCCATTTAGCAGACTCTGGGCCTGTCATGGCTTCCTTAACACTGTTAGGTTCATCCAGATTTACCAGTGTACTGTCACTGATAAATGTATCACCTTCCGTAGTAATATGAAATCCATAATAAAACTCAGGTGTGTTCCTAACCCTTGTGGAACGCCTCGGAAGTATAGACTCGTCAGCTGGATCAACATGAATTTCCTCCTTAAGTTGATTGCTAGTGTCTGAGGTTCCTTCACCAATTGAGTCTTGAATTTCTTCAAGGTCAATTTGCCTCCCACTGTCTCCTTGGTTTATAAATTATCTCTCTCGAAAGACCCCTCTCCTAGCCACAAAGACCACATTCTCACTGGGTCTGTAGAAGAGGTAACCAAAGGATTTTTGTGGGTAGCCGATGAAAATACACCTTTCACTTCGACGTTCGAGCTTGTCATGAGTTTCGCGCCTCACGAAAGCCTCGCAACCCCAAATCTTGATATGGTCTAGATTGGGAACTTTCCCAGTCCACATTTCATGAGGTGTTTTGGCAACCTTCTTTGTAGGGACTAGATTAAGGATGTGGGCGGCAGTCTCTAAGGCATACCCCCAAAAAGAGATTGGTAGCGAAGCTCGACTCATCATAGAGCGAACCATGTCCAACAAAGTTCGATTGCGCCTCTCAGCTACACCATTCAGCTGTGGTGTCCTGGGAGGTGTCAATTATGAGACAATCCCACACTCCTTAAGATAGTCGAGGAACTCAGTACTAAGATACTCACCACCTCGATCGGATCGAAGCATCTTAATGTTCCTGCCCAATTGATTTTCTACTTCCTGTTTAAACTCTTTAAACCTTTCAAAAGTTTCTGTCTTATGTTTGATTAAGTAGACATAACCATATCTACTAAAATCATCAATAAAAGTCACATAATAGCGATTAGCATCCCTTGTGGCGGTTTTGAATGGTCCACATACATCAGTATGTATAAGGTCCAACAAACCCTCACCCCTTGCACAAGTACCAGTGAAGGGTGATTTTGTCATTTTTCCAAGTAGACAAGACTCACAACTATCATCCGACTTGAGGTCGAACGACTCCAAGACTCCATCCTTTTGGAGCTGGCCTATGCGTTTCTTGCTTACATGTCCAAGACGACAATGCCACAAAGATGCTTTATCCAAGCTAGTAGAAGAATCAATACATAATACATTATTTCCTAAATTATCTACAACCGATACAGCTTCATACACACCATCACAAGGTAATGCTTTAAAATAAAGAACATTATTAAAGAAAGCATTAATACTACCAACTTCATTATCAAAAGAAAAGGTAAAACCTTGTTTGTACAAAGCATGAAAGGAAATAATATTCCTCGCCATTTCAGACGAGTACACACATTTATTCAAATCTTACTTTAACCCACTATCTAGCAACAAAGTATAAACTCCAATCTTGGTAACAGGTGCAACCTTCTTGTTCCCCATGATTAAGTTTATCTTTCCGTGCTCCACATCCTCACTTCTTCTTAGGCCCTGCAAGTCACAACAGATGTGAATACCACAACCTGTATCAAGAACCCAAGAATTAGAATATGGTGAGTTATTAGACAATATAGTGTAAATACCTGCATGGGATGGTTTCACTTTCCCATCCTTGACATCCTGCAAGTACTTTGGGCAGTTTCGCTTCCAGTGCCCCTTATTTTGACAGTAGAAGCATTCAGCATCCTTAGGGATGGCAGAAGGAGTGATAGAACCACCTTTGGTTCCAGATGAGGAGCCTTCAAGGGACTTTCCCTCACTACCCTTCGAAGGGTGCTTCCTCTTCTTCCCTTTGCCTTGCCCGATAGCCAAAACAGGGGTAGTAGTAGGAGTAGGAGTAGCAACCGACTTACTCTTAAGACCACTTTCGGCAGTCTTCAGAAGTCCTTGAAGCTTACTGAGTGTGACTTCCTCCTTGTTCATGTGGTATGTCATACGAAATCGATCATAACACGATGGCAAGGAGTGCAAAATGATATCAATTGCCAACTCCTCAGGGAAGTTCACATTCAGTTTCATTAGACGGTCCACATACCTTTGCATTTTCTGCATCTGGCTCGTGATTGGTTCGCTATCCTTCATACGGGTAGTGATCATGGAGGAGATTATTTCATACCGCTCTTGACGAGCACTCTGATGGTACCTTTCCATCAGATCCTAATGCATCTTAAAAGGGTAATAGTCCTCATAGGACTTTTGGAGTTCAGCTGTCATGGTGGCCATCATGATGCATGCCACCTTGGTGGCATCTCTTTCATGTGCCTGATACTCAGCGACCTCCTCAGGAGTAGCAGTGGACTCATCAAGCTCCTTTAGCTCCTTATCGAGGACATATTCCTTGTCCTCGTAACGAGTAACCATCCTGATGTTCCGGATCCAATCCATGAAGTTGGAACCATAAAAGATGACCCTCCCACAAAGGTTCATGAGGGAAAAGGAGCCAATAGGGTTAGAGCCCGAAGCTTTGTTGTCGGAAGACATCTGAAAAGAAGAAAACAAGTTTAGATCAGATATATCGAATCCTTAATAATACACCCAAATGTAATATTAAGGCTAGGATCCAACACAATATATTATAACTTAGAAGAGGGATGCCGTAATCTAAGCTATAATATATTTGAAGGTAGGTGAATGACGATTCACCAATTTCCACCATGAAAACGAAATGAATTATTAGGTTTAATTGGTTTTAGAAATTCCTAGATTCTTTTGAGATTCATTGAACTTTTCAATGGCATGTTTCAATCTCGATTGTGCCCTTCAAGTTTTGTGACTGGGATGCCGAGGATCACAAAACAAGGTGTGAATAACCATGCAAATTCACTTGGTACCCTTAATATTATCACCTAATCAATGTTCCGGTTAACCACACACGCTCCACCGATCTATGATAAACATTAAGTCACCCTTCGTGATCCCTACTAGTCCAAGTTAGTGTGCCGGTTAACCACACACGCTCCACCAACGACTTGGTAAGGTACAAAGTGTGAATTTGATGGGTTAGCACCATATTCACATTTTCCTAAAGTAACTAAGATTGGGAATTTATATAAGGTTTAGTTACTTTATAATATTCATCATACTTTTAATGAGAATTTATAAGTCCTTGTCCTACCCGTTCGGCTAACGACCCTCCACCAGTCAAGCAAGCGGTGGGTGATAGTGGACACCCATTAAGTTGCCATTTTATAGGCAACAACCTTATACCCACCTTATAGACTGGCTTCGTGAATGAGGCGTACTAGCGGTAAGACGACTTTGATCTTATACATATATATAATAATTAACCATTAATGTTATAAATAGTATAAGGGTTGAATTTTAACTTTTAAAACTCTAAGGGTTTGGAATTAAAGTATATTAAAGTATGTGTAACTTTACAAATTCCAAAACTTGAGGACAAGTTTTGAAACTATTCAAAACTTTTCATTTCATAACTTATGAATTAAAGGTTCATAAAATGAAGACTCTTCATTTCCATGTAACTTATGTGTTTTAAGTGTGTGTTTAAAAGAAGTGACCTTTGGATATCCATAACTTGAGGACAAATTATGGACTCCATTAAAACACATAAATGATCAAGAATTAATCCTAAACAATTCAGCAAATAATTCCTATCATCTTCTAAATTCATAAGAACATGAACATGATCATCAAAGTTTCAAGAATTATATGAACACATACAAAGCATGAAATTTTGATATAAGCTATTGTAAATGGATTAGAACAACCATTACACCAACTAAAACAAGTTTTAAAACACCAAAACAGTTTAGGGTAATGTTTCTAGTCCATTTCCAGCAGCAAAAGTCGAAAATCTGCATTCTGAGGCCCCTACTCGCCGAGTGCACGAACCTACTCGCCGAGTAGGATGAGTTTACTCATGAACTCGGCGAGTCCCCCCATGGACTCGGCGAGTCCCCCCATGGACTCGGCGAGTTCATCAGGCAGACAGCAAAAAATTCGACTTTTTTCACTATTTTGCATCAAGTATCAAACAAACAAGCCTAGGCTTTGATACCACTGTTGGGTTTTGAGCATTCTAACACTTCCTAAGTGTACATGCAACCCTATAAAACCTTGGATCTATGTTTGTCTAAGATACATGCAAAATATTATTTTCCAAGGTTTATAACATATCTAGCATGGCATGGGGTACTTTTAACCATAAAAGAACTAGATGAATTACATACCTTTTGTTGATTGTTGATTCCTTGGAGTTTGAGAGCCAAGCACCAATAATGTGAATGCCTCAAATGAAAATCACAATTCACCACAAACTTGGAAAATGTATGAGAGAGTATACTAACTCTTGATTTTGGCCACCACACTTACACACACATTAGTGTCTTTTTCATGCAACATAAGCTTGTTTATATAGTGTACATGGTTAGGGTGAAACCCTAATAACCCATGTCTTTTCCTCTTCCAAGGATCCATGGGTAAAAGCTCCATGGATCATCCATGGACTTCCATATAAGCTTAGCCCATTCCAAATGAGTGTTAGCCCACACCATATAAATATAATAGCCCATGATTTAATTAGTCTTCCTTTTAATCACTAAATTAATTCATAATTAATTCAAGATTAAAACTAATTAAGTAACATGACTTTTTATTAATATATTATAACTTATAATATATTAATAAATCGTAAGTATACAACTCTCATAAAATTATCCATAACTAGTTCGGGTGAAGTGCAACCCAAATGGACCATGCCGGGTCGGGTCAAGTATATACCAAATAAGTTATGGACTTAGACACCTTATCCAACAATAAGGTGATGGGTCGGACGGAGGTGGTTCTGCAGACCACCAAGATGATTCAGCAGATCAGGCAACCGTTGTAGACTACCCAGAGTCAGCAGAAGAGTTACGCCGACCGGCGCCGATCTGAGTTGGAGTTTCAGGTCGGTAACATGCTGTTGCTGAAGGTCTCACCCTGGAAGGGTGTGATCCGCTTCAGGAAGAGGGGAAAGTTGGGTCCCCGATACATTGGGCCCTTTCAGATTATTACCAGGGTTGGAAAGGTGGCGTATAGAATGGATCTCCCAGAGGAGCTCAGTCAGATCCATAGCACATTTGACGTTTCGCAGTTGTGAAAGTACGTACTGGATGAGGACGCGGTTGTGTCACTAGATGACATTTAGGTTGACGAGCGCCTGAACTATGTTGAGAGGCCCATAGCTATTTTGGATAGAAAGGTGAAGGTTTTAAGAATCAACAAGATACCTTTGGTAAAGGTACATTGTCAGCATCGGAGGGGATCCGAGTAGACTTGGGAGCCAGAGGCCGAGATGCGGGAGCATTATCCAAAATTGTTCACCGTAGCAGGCTTCGAGGATGAAGCCTAGTTCAAGTGGGGGAGAGTTTTAACATCCCAATTTTCAGGTATGAATTTAAAAGCTTATATATGTATTTTCAGGGAAACTCGACGAGTTGGAAGTCTCCAACTCATCGTGTAGAGTGTATAAGGCCCGCACATATTTCCATGTCTACTCGACGAGTTAGAAGGCCCCAACTCGACGAGTTGACGGTTGATTATGAAACCCTAATTTTTAGGGTTTTTCACCCTAACTTATGGCTCATTTGTGGCCTTTCTCATCATCCTTACAGTCTAGAGAAACCCTAGTTCGAGCCTTATACCTTCTTGAGTGTGTATGAGAGCCTTGGAGAGTGATTTTGGTGTGGTTGTGAAGGAACTTGGAGCTTGAAGAGGTTGGAGTCGAGGGAGAAGCAGTAGATTCGACAACCATCTTGAGGTATAAAGTTGATACCTTGACCTTTTATTACTTAGATCTCCTCTTATGAAAGTATATGGTCATTTTTGGTGCATAATGGAGTCATTCTCGGATTTGAACTTGTCGTGAGGATATGGTTTCAGATTTGGACACCTCTAGGCCTCCATGGACATAAAGTTGCCCCCTTTATCTAGTCTTGGCCCTCCTCCATGCCCTAAACCTCTTATTAAACTTAGTTTTAGTGTTTTAGTCTCTTGAGGCCTTGCATGCACGGAAAGTTAGCAACTTTACGTGGTATTTCAGACCTAAGGGACTGGATCCGTAGTTTGGGGCTCTGGATTCGAGTGGAAACTACTAAATGTGTAGAAACTGAAGGAACTCGACAAGTTGCTTAGCCAACTCGACGAGTTGAGTCGGGTTTTACCGCCTTCTGGATGATGAAGGACTCGATGAGCTACCCTGGTAACTCGGCGAGTTGTGTCGAGATTTTCATGAGTTTTTGAGATAGGAAGGAACCCGACTGGTCACTAGATGCACTCGACGAGTTGCGCTAACATGGACTGTAGACCTTGACTGTTGACATTGACTTCGACCATGGTTGACCCAGTCTGACTTCTGAGGGTATTTTGGTAACTTGAGATTTTAATGGAATTAGTCATATGGTGGATACAGGCAGTTGAATTCGGAGCTGTGAGTCGGGATTCGATTTTATCGGTTCAACACTACTTGAGGTGAGTTCTTCTCACTATATCAACAGGGTTTAAGGCACCAAGACCGGCCCTTTTTGGATTGTTATCCTGGTTATTGCATGATGCTATGTTAGTTTTCTGTTAGATCTATATCCTGGTATATAGGATGGTGCTAGGTTTAGTGATCTGTTAGATCTGTATCCTGGTATATAGGATGATGCTATGATTAAAGATCTGTTAGATCTGTATGACTGTTTGGAAATGCTAGCTAGCGTATGATATTTATGTGTTGATTGTGTGATTGCGGGTGGGTTGAGGCGGTCCTGCTTTCTGCTCTAGGCCAACAAACCCTAGGCGGCCCGGATAGACTGAAGGCCCATCAGGGCGTACCATTCAGGTTGAAGGCCCGGAGAACGGTCCAGACAGGCTGATGGCCCGGTAGGGCGAACCAGACATACTGAAGGTTATGAGAACGGTCCAGACAGGCTGAAGGCCCGGTAGGGCGGACCAGACATGCTGAAGGTTCTGAGAACGGTCCAGACAGGCTGAAGGCCCGGTAGGGCGGACCAGACATGCTGAAGGTTCTGAGAGTGGGCAGATAGACTAAAGGCCTAGTGAGGGCGGTCCAGTCATACTGAAGACTCTATATGCATGGTGTTTGTTATGATATTGTTCTGACTTGTATGGCATTGTTATTTTGGGGGAAGTCACTAAGCTTCAGGCTTACAGTTTTGGATTCTGTTTCAGGTACTTCGGACGATCACGGGAAGGCGAAGGCTTGATCGTGCACCTCCTCACATTTCATGATTTTGATTTTTGGGAATTTATGATATGAAACTATTTTGAAAACATTTTGTAATAACTAATGATTTTTGGATGTTTGAGAAAGTTTTAAATTTTTATGAATTTTATGGATGTTACAACCATTCTTAGTAATATGAAAACCATAAAACTCCGGTGCCATTCTAACTCTAGTGGAACGTCTAAGAGGTAATGACTCGTCAATCGGTTCAACAAGAATTTCTTCCTCAGGTTGATCGCTAGTGCTTGAGGTTCCTTCACCGCTTGATTCTCTAATCTCTTCAAGATCAATTGTCCTCCCACTGTCCCCATGGCATATGAGTTCCCTCTCGCGAAAAACTCCCTTCCTTGGTACGACGACCACATTATCACTAGGTCTGTAGAAGAGATATCCAAAGGATTTCTATGGGTAGCCGATGAAAATACACCGCTCACTTCGAGGTTCATGCTTGTCGTGAGTCTCTCTTCTTACGAAAGCTTCACAACCCCAAACCTTGATATAGGCGGCAGTCTCTAAGGCATACCCCAAGAATGATATTGGTAGTGAAGCTCGACTCATCATGGAATGAACCATGTACAACAAGGTTCAATTGCGCCTCTCAGCCACACCGTTAAGTTGTGGTGTCCTAGGAGGCATCAATTGTGAAACAATTCCACATTCGTTAACAGAGTCGTGGAACTCGATACTAAGATACTCACCACCTCTATCAGATTTGAGCATCTTTATCTTATTGCCCAATTGGTTCTCCACTTCTTGTTTAAACACTTTGAACTTTTCAAAGGTCTCCGACTTATGCTTGATTAAGTGGATATATCCATATCTTCTATAATCATTAGTAAAAATCACATAGAATCGGTTTTCATCCCTTGTGGTGGATCTGAAGGGCCCACACACATCTGTGTGTATGAGATCCAACAATCCTTCACCTCTTTCACAAGTACCAGTGAAAGGTGATTTAGTCATCTTCCCAAGCAACAAGACTCGCACGTGTCATCTGACTTTAGGTCAAATGACTCCAACACTGCATCCTTTTGGAGTTGGGCAATGCGCTTCTTGTTGAGATGTCCAAGACGACAATGCCACAAGCATGCCTTATCTAAATCATTACAAAAATCAATATGCAACACATTATTTCCTAAGTTATCTACAACCATCACAGTTTCATATACACCATTACAAGGCAATGCTTCAAAATAAAAAGTACCATTATAATAAGCATTAATAGAACCACTTTCATTATTAAATGAATATATGTAAAACCTTGTCTATACAAACCATGAAAACAAATAATATTCCTCGTCATTTCTGACGCGTAGCAATAATCATTCAACTCTAATCCTAATCCATTACTAAGCACTAAAGAGTAAACCCTGATCTTGGTGACATGCGACGATTTCGTATTCCCCATTATCAGGTTCATCTTCCCATGCTCCACATCCCTACTTCTTCTTATCCCCTGCAAATCAGAACAAATATGAAAACCACATCCTGTATCAAGGACCCAAGAACTAGCATGTGATGAGTTATTAGACAGAATAGTATAAATACCTGCAAAGGAGGGCTTTATCTTCCCATCCTTGATGTCCTGCAAGTATTTCAGACAGCTTCTCTTCCAATGCCCCTTTTCATGGCAGTTGAAGCACGTGGCTTCTTTTGGATCGGAAGAGGGAGGGGCAGAACCGGTTTTTTCTTTGGATCCACTTGAAGAAGACCCATCATTAGACTTTCCCTTCCAGTACTTCGAGGGATCTTTCCTCTTTTCCCCCTTTCCATGTCTAATAGCCAGGACTGGAGCAGCAGCAGGAGTGGATTCGGCAGCTTTGCCTTTCATTCCACTTTCAGCAGTTCTTAACAAACCTTGAAGTTTGCTCAAAGAGACTGTCTCTTTGCTCAGATGATAAGTCATATTGAACTGATCATAGTAGGGAGGAAAAGAGTGTAGGACTATGTCTATAGCCATCTCTTCATCAAAGTTGACATTCAACTTGAGCAAACGGCCCACATACCGTTGCATCCTTTGCAGGTGGGCCGTGATGGACTCTTCATCCTTAATTTTGGTTGTTATGAATGAGGTGACAATTTCATACCTCTCTTGAAGTGCTCTTTGATGGTACTTTTCCATCAAGTCCTGACACATCTCGTAAGGCCAAAAATCCTCATAGAACTATTGGAGTTCGGGAGTCATAGTGGCCACCATAATGCACGACACTTTGGTCGCTTCCTTGCATTTGGTCCTATACTCATTCATTTCTTCGGGAGTAGCATTTCTTCATTTACCTCGATGAGTTCCTTGTCGAGAATATCTTCCTTATCCTCGTATCACATAGCCATTCTAATGTTTCTGATCCAATCATTGAAATTGGATCCATCAAACGTGACCCTCCCACAAATGTTCAGGAGCAAGAGTGGGTTTGAGGAGTTGTTGGAGGAGTTGGAGTTCGAGCCAGAAGCGTTGTTTGGGCCAGACATCTGAAGAGAAGAAGAAGTTTTGATTAGATATGAATTCCTTAATATAACACCCAAATGAAATATCAAGGCTAGGACCTGACACAATAATTCACAATTAGAAAAGGGATGCCGTAATCTAATCGCAAATTATTATGAAGGTAGGTAAATGACGATTTACCAATTCCACCACGAAAAACAAAATTTAAACAAATTGGGTTTTATTAAATGAAATTCCTAGATCTTTTGAGTTTCATTGAACTTTTCAATGGCATGTTTAATCTCGATTATGCCCTTCAAGTTTGCGACTGGGATACCGAGGATCATAAACAAGCTGTGGATAACCATGCAAATTAGCTAGGTACCCTCAATGTCATTTACCACCTAATCAATATGCCGGTTAACCACACATGCTCCATTAATCAATGATAATTTACGACTTACCCTTTGCCACCCTTGCTAGTCCAAGTTTGTGTGTCGGTTAACCACACACGCTCCACTACCAACTTGGCAAAGTGCAATGTGCAATTTCATGGATTAGCACCAATTTCATATTTTTCTAAAGTAACTAAGATTGGGAATTTATAAAAGCATTTAGTTACTTTATATAGATCATTATACTTATTAATGAGAGAATTAATGTCTTATCCTACCCGTTCGTCAAATGACCCTCCACCAATCAAGGAAGCGGTGGGTGACAGTGGACACCCATTCAACCACCATTTTATATGTATTTTCCTTATACCCCCCACCTTATAGATCGACTTCGTGAATAAGGCCTACTAACAGTAAAAATGACTCGTCTTATACATATATAAATTAAGCTTTTAATATTATAATAGTATAAGAGTGTATTTTAAACCTTTAAAATACTAGGGTTTTAGAATTTTAATATTTCAAAATCAAACTTTTTAATTAAATTTTAAATTCCAAAACTCAAAGGGTGTAATTTGAAACTTTCAAAATTACTAGATCAAATTTCAAATAATTAAATTAATCAAATAATTGTGTCATTATCTAAAATTTGACCAAATCTATCCTTTTAGATAAGGAAATCATATTACCATGCAGGAAATTCAATTTAAGGCATTAAACACGAATTTTGGTAATTATCCTAATCTAAAGCAGATCTGGAAATCGAAAAATCATCTAACAGACGACCCAACTCTTCGAGTCAGGGCATGGACTCGTCGAGTTCATCCAACTTTTTGAAATCATCATAGAAGTCGTCGAGTTGTGCATACAGATTGCGAATCTGCATTGCTTTCTGCTTTGGACAAATGACTATTTCATGAAATATAACAGAAAAACACTCTAGGCTCTGATATCACTGATAGGTTTTGAGCATAACAACTTCCTATGTGATCATGCAACCCTAATTGCTTTGGATCTAATTTTTTCTCTAGTTATACATACAAATAGAAATTACAAAGCAACAACCCTAATTCTAGAATACAAAATCGAGATCTATATAAAACTAGGGTTACAACATTACCTTGCTTGTTATCTAGTAATAACAAGTGTTCCTTTATGATCTTGACTCTTGAAAGCTTTAGTGCCCCAAGTGTTGCACCTCTAATGGAGTCACAAACACCAAAAGCAAAGGATGAGTGAGAGAGAGGTTATGAAGCACTTGAATTTTCGGCTAGGGTTTCTCTTAGAAGCATTGGCCGAAAATCACATACCAAGGGGGTCATTATATAGCTGAGGCTGCTAGGGTTTTCAGGTGGAAACCCTAATCTGATTGCTTAGGCCTTAAGCAGTCCATGGACCTCCTTCCTAGAAGCCTTGAACAAAATCTCTATAGGGCCTCCTATAGACTTCGTCCAGTCCTCCCACAGGAGTCCATTAGCCCAACTTTGCAACTATCAATGATTTGCAAAACAAGTCCCCGTTCTTTTAATCAGTTCTTTTAATCCCAAAATTAATTTCTGATTAAATACTAATTAAATAATATAATTTCTAATTAATATATTATTCTTATAATATTTTAATAAATCATTCATTAACCTCTCTCCAAAAGTCATCCTGTTAAGTTGCTTTGGTGAAGGCAACCCAAAAGGACCATGCTCTAATCAAATCAAGTATATACCAAATATGGTTATGGGATTAGACACCTAATCCAACAATTTAAACATCAAGATGAGACTTCTGTGTGTACGTACGTTCAAAAAATAAAGTCATATATGGACATATTAGGGAATTTGGGTGTCAATTTTCCAAAGGAGATTACCGTTGACATGGTCCTCAGCTCGTTTTATGCTTCATATCATCTGTTCATTATGAACTATAATATGAAAAACCTCGACAAGACTCTAATGAGGCTTCATGTAATGCTGAAAAATGTTGATGCAAGCATGCTTAAAACTTAAAGCGCCATTACCCCTACTCTTGTCTTAGCCATTGACCATAGTAGTACTGCTAAGAAGAAAAAGGTTTCTCATCCCCAAAGAAAGGGAAAGGGCAAGGTTGGAATGTCCAACTAAGGTCTCAGAAGAAACGTCGACATTGATATAGCTCCTATCACTCATCCCAAAGAGGGCATATGTTTCTACTGCCAAGAAAAGGGTCACTGGAAAGTAGCTGCCCGAAATACCTAGAAGATATGATAAAGAACAAGGCCAAAGGGTGTGAAACTTCATGTCTTTTACTATTAAACTCCATAGTATGTTAAATTCTAATTTTTTGGGTTCTTGATGTTGGATGTGGTACTCACATTTGCTCGGATACAGAGACTAAAGGAAAGTAAGAAGCTAAAAGGTGGAAAGTTAAACCTGATCATGGGAACCAGACGTACTGTACATGTTATAAGTATTAGGGAATACAAGATTATGCTTAATAATGGTGTTTAATGTAATGTCCCAAAAATTCAGAGTAAAATTTTCATTTTTTTAAATAAGATAAAACCATCCATTACCATCCCATCAAGATAATCAAAGTATATAAAATGTAATCTCATCAAAACATCAGAGTATATAAAATGTAATCTCATCCAAACATCAGAGTAAAACATAAACAAATAGTGCAGAATCTATGGAGGATGCGATGCAATCAGGCTGGGCTCTTCCCTTTTCCTCCAAAAGTACCTGAAACATTTAAACTTAAACCGTAAGCATAAACCCGAGTGAGTTCTCCCGGATACCACATATACCAAAACATGCCTTGCCCAATAATCATATAAACGGGCCTTGTCCAAGATAACATATAAAAGAGCCTCACCCACGATTCTCACCCAATAAACATAATAGTGGGCCTCACAAAACATGAATACAGGCAACCATGCAAGAGTCACAAAGACAACAACCATCTAGCATCCTACGTAGTATATTAACAAGACTCACATCGTATTCAGTCAGACAAGCATCACAACTTGCAAAAAATTGACAGCTAGTAGAACAGCCACCTAAACAACTGATCAAAGGTCAAATCTCAGCCTATGACCCAACCCTAAAGTATGACCAAAAGTTAAACCTAGTCAAAAAGTCAACTAAGTCCACTTTAGGTCAAAAAGCGTGCCACGCTTCAAGTAAAGCGTATCACGCCCGACTAAGCGACAAAACAGTCAGGGTTCAGAGCTAAAACATGCACGACTAAGAAAATCCTAAAAAGTTCCAAACTCACTATATCTAAAGCGCATCGCTCTTAGGCCATTTTCACAAGGGATTTTGACTTAATGCATTAAGTCACAACCCCATCTCCCAGATATGGATTCTAACAATGTTCAAATGGATAAAGTTTCCTCGTTTATTCATTAAGTCATTCCAAACTCTCTATATCTAAATTTTAAGCCCAAAATGACCTAAAATGTTAACACCACTTACATGCACTGTTGTAAAACTCGTCGAGTTGACTGATTACTCGGCGAAGTACTCCTTACTCGGCCGCTTCCTGAGGCGAGTTACAGAATCCGAGTACTCCCTAATGAGCCTCTTATTAAAATGAACAGTGTTTTAAAACTCGGCCAACTCAATGATTAATATGTATAATATACTTAATGATTTATTACCACATATATATACCTTAAATTTTCAGTAATTTTTCACGAATTGAGACTATTGGGTATTTTTCAGTTTTTGTGTATTCACATATATCTAATTTTGTTATATATTTCAATCAAGTTATGATTTTAACTTATGATTTTGACATATATAATTTCCCTAAAAATATTCTACATGAATTACCGAATCTAAGTACTCCCCGAGTACTCCCAAGTACTCGCTACTCGGTAATCGGCCGAACAGGTACTAACTAGCGAGTTCTACAACCTTGCTTAGATGGATCAAAGAGCATGTCCAAGATACCAATTTTCCAGCTCAAAATGGTCCAAATAAAAACCCTAAGTGCTTAGAGGGAGCTAGAGTCATCTCAACGCTAAGCTCATCACCAAAATAGGACCAAAAGTGCATAAAAGGGACCATAAGCAAGATCTAACAACTACAAAGGAAAATTTGGAGTTTTTTACTTTTAAAAATCCAAAAAAGGTGTGAACTTTATGGATGTATTCTTTTTCTTTACTTCCAAGATCCAAAGGAAATCTTGAGCGTCAAGTTAAAGCATAAAACATGCAAGGATAAGCTCTCAAGGTGGAAAACAAGGCTTGAAATGGGACGAGAGGGGCTAGGGTTTTCGAACACACACTCTAGGGGTGATGGAGGTTACAAATGATCTAGCCCTAGGGGCTTTCTTACATCCCGAAATTTAGGTCAACGTCTGTGAACGGTCTAGTTCACATAAAATCTCTTTGTAAAATGATTCATTGAGTTTTAGTGCATCTTTTGTAAAATAAATGAGATCATCTATACTATTATAGGATACCAGATGGTATCTTACTTACAAATATGTAATCTTGAAAACATATCAAACAGCTCAAACTGCAACCCTAATAATGCATCTGAAAAACTAAAAATTTGTATTTAGCAGTTGTGAGAAAAACAAACATTCTAGTCTCGTAGTACATGTTTCCCTGTTTCCGAAATTATAAAGAACATCCAAAACGGAGTTTGTATGCAAAAGATACGACCATTTTAAGAATCCGAAACCAGTATAATACTGTTTTTCTTAAAACTGTCAAAATCATTTCTATCCGTTGAGAGACTTGCACACCTCATATGGGAATTTCGAGAATGTTTTAAGACTCAGGTCACAGTCTATTCTTTAATTTCATATTGAAAATATTTTAGTAAAAATATTTATAATAGTCAAAATATCAAACGTTTTATGATTTCTATTATTGGTAGTGTATTCTGGAAAAATATATAAGAATCCAAACCGGCTGATGTGGATTTTAACAATAGATATAGCTCAACACTCATAAATTCGTGAACAACTATATATATATATATATATATATATATATATATATATATATATATATATATATATATATATATATATATATATATATATATATATATATATATATATATATAGGGAAAGGATCAAATGAAAACACCTAAAAGGTTGAGAACGCAAGAACAAGTATATTCATTTGTGATTCTATATATTCATTTGTGGAGAAATGATAAATTTTTACGCACAATCAACATGAATATGCTTTTTCTCTCAATTGAAATTAAAGGCGTAAAAATTTATCATTTCTCAACAAATGAATACATGGAATCACAAATGAATATACTTTGTTCTCGCGTTGTCAACCTTTTTGGTGTTCTCATTTGAACCTACTCCTATATATATATATATATATATATATATATATATATATATATATATATATATATATATATATATATATATATATATATATATATATATATATATATATATATATATATATATATATATACGAGTATGGGACATGTGTCATGATCAATTACACGTGGTTGGTTAAATTTTCACAAATATACATTATATATGTGTCTATTTTGAATTTAAGAGACCAAGGTTTAACAAATTAACAATTTTACATTTCCACGTATAAGTTTAAGTTTATATATATATATATATATATATATATATATATATATATATATATATATATATATATATATATTACCCAAATTATGTAACAAACGCATGACAAAAGAAAATAGATTATATATATCAAGAAATGGTTTGTAAAAGTCTTAAGTATACATACATGTGTATACAAGAGGAAAACAACCAATCATACATACGAAATCAAATAAATACAGAAATAATTAAACCAATTACACAAATACATGTATGATATGCACCTTATTATCCAAATACTTGTACATGTGTTATAACTAGTACAAGTCAAGGAGTGTATACTTGGCCGAAATAATCTCTACAAGTTTAACTAAAATGATTTATACAAGTTAACCAAAAATCCTTCCATGATTTTTAAAGTACCGCCAACACTCCCAAATCTGATAATAGATCAACAAAATCTACATATGATCATCTCAAGTTGTTTCTGCAGTCACATTTACCTTCTTCCCCACTCTACCGTTGAACTAACACTCCATTTCTTCTATTTGAAGTCAAAATCAAGAACCTAAAAGGAGATCCATGTCCCCTTTCGTTCTAGCTTCTTCCCACCTGCATTTGTCGAGACTATCAAGCCCCAAATCGCCCCCTCGATGGCTCATGTCGATGTTCACCACCCCTAAAACCCTTTCCTGTGAACAGAAAAACAACATCCCAAAAGAACCTTTTCACCTGTTGTTGATCGGAACTGCCAAAAAAGGGGAAACATGGTAATTATCGAGTAAATAGCAACCTTGAAGACCCCCCCTCGCACCTACCCTTCTTCCCCTAGAGCTCCGCTGCCAAACACACGACCTCGCTCTTATTCTCTTCTGTTCCTATCAACCAAAGAGCTCCAAAGGCCTCATCTTTGGTTCAGTTGCTTCTTCTCACGACGCCTTAGCGGACTTCGCACCTCACAGCCGGACGAGAAGAGCGCAACCACACAGTCACATTTACCTTCTTCTCCACTTCGCGATCGATCGACCAAGACATCCAGATTAAGCGGCCTACAGGCCTTCGTGATTTCTAACCATCGTCAATCGCCCGTCCGTATCAGTCTCTTCCGCCTTGTTCCCGAGTTTTTTTGTAAACTCATTAAAGGAAAGGGAAGGAAAATTTTGACAGAAATAAAGGGAGGTGAAGGAAAATATTCATTATTCCGTGTTCCCGAGTTCATAGAAAATGAAAGGAAAATTTTAAATTTGTGTGTTCCCGAGTAAGGAGGAAAAAGAAAATAAAACTTTCCCCTCAGTTTCTTCCCAAATCCGCCCAATTTAGGAGGAAATTTTGGAAGGAAAATATGGCTCCAAAATCCTTTCCCTCCCCTCACTTTCCTTCCATTAATGAAACCTGGGATCACGATTTTCCTTCGATACCCCTCACTTTCCCTCCGTATTGAAACACCCATAAAATACAGTCCAAAAATTTCATTTTTAATTATTAAATAAAACTATATTAATCAAAATCATCTCATCAAAACATAAGTCATAGTATCTCAAAACCATTCATATCAAAACATTTGTCAAATATATCAGAGTAAACATCCCAGGCTGAAACATCATGGTGTGTGCAATGCAGTCATCCCGAGCTCTTCCCTTTGCTACCGGAAGTACCTGAAACCAAAACTAATACCGTAAGCACGAAGATTAGTGAATTTACCACAAACTACCACATACCATACACATAACATACATCTAGGAGATACGGGCCCCGCCCAAACTCAAAGAGATACGGTCCCCCGCCCACACTCGGCTAACTATGCGATACGGGCTCGCCCACACTCAGCTATCTATGAGATACGGGCCTCGCCCATACTCTGCTAACTAGGAGGTACGGGCCCTGCCCACACTCTGCTAACTAGGATATACGGGCCTCGCCCAAACGATATACGGGCCCCGCCCACACTCGCATAAGAATGAGATATGGGCCCCGCTCACACTCACATAACAATAAGATACCGGCCTCGCTCACACTCACATAACAATGAGATACGGGTCCCGCCCACAATCACATACGTAAACAAACACATACAAGTATCACACAGACAAAAAGTATTATAACCTACCAAACATACTACTAACCATACTCAAGTGCTGATGAGATACGGGCCTCGCCCACACTCTATGAGATACGGGCCTTGCCCACACTCTATGAGATACGAGCCTCGCCCACACTCTATGAGATACGGGCCCCGCCCACACTCTATGAGATACGGACCTCACCCACACTCTATGAGATACGGGTCCCGCCCACACTCAGCTAATAATGAGATACGAGCCTCGCCCACACTCATATTCCTAACAAGACATACAGGTATCACACAGACAACAAGTATAGCATTCCAACAATCTGACTGATATCTATACTCGGGTAATAATGAGATACGGGCCCCGCCCACACTCCGCATTCCTAGACAAGAAAATAAAATCTACACGGGCCGGCATTGTTACCTTAGACCCGTTCAATCCAGGAGGAAACTCACCTCACACTGCTGAAGTCCCGCAAATAATTCTCTGGTTGCTGGCTGACAAGTCCCTGAACTGTCAATCGTAAAAAAAAACCCCAATTAACCATTTGGGTTTCAATGCATAACCATAAATACACACTTTAGGTAAAAGGACCATTTTAACCCTAACCTATCTTGGTCTAATACCAAGGCCCAAACTCATACTCTGAAGGCCCAAAGGTCAAATAATCAACCAAGGCCCAATTATGGCCCAATTTTTCAAATTGGTCCCAAACCCCTTACATAGGCCTTACCCTAAGGCTCATCCAAATATTATAGTCCATACACTTGTTCTCAGATGGCCCAATAAGAGTCCTAACACCTAAGCCCAAAAGAAGGGCCCAACTTAAAGCCCAATCATAATTAGGGTTTTCACATAAAATGATGATTAGGGTTAAGTGTTCTTACTTAACCCATTAAGGACTTAATCCATTAAGTCCATCACTCCACTAGACCAATCATACCATGTGGTCGGGCATAAGCCATAGACTCAATCCAATGGTCCAAAACGCGGGTCCCGATAAGTTAAGTTTTTGATTAGTTTGGGCTTCACTAGGTCAAGCACCACCCACTGCCACCTCGGGCAGTGGTGGTCGACGGCGGTTCACGGCGGCAGCCACCACCTCATGGTGGTGATGGTTATGATTCTAGGCCAAAATAAAGACAAAAGTACTCCAAGCACCAATCCACTCACACATAAACACACAGCCACCGGAGATGGTGGCTAGTGGTGGCAAAACGATGGAAACCACCACCTCACGGTGGTGGTGGTGGTGGGTTTTCCGACTAAATAACGTGCATGCTACACCACGAATACCGACAACAACATCTATACTCGAGGATGTGCACACTAAGCCACCACCTAGGCGAATAATATCGCTAGAAATGGACGAAAACAGCACCCCAAGGGCCACCGGCGACTATAACGACGATTTCGGCGTCGTACCCACAGAAAAGAACTAGAGAGAGAGAGAGAGAAAAGGTGAGTTGCGGGTGGACTTACCTAGTACTTCCGGTTGCTTGTGACTCACGCATCGACGCCCACAGGATGTTCCATGGTCCTCGATGGTTCTCCGGTTGCCCATGACATCCAGCAGCAGGGTAGTGGTGGTGACGCTTCAATGGTGAGGTATCAGGTGGCGAGGGTGGCGGTCGGGCTCGGTGATGCAAGCGGCGGCTGAGGAGGCTCACATGGTGGCGGTTGTAGAGAATACGCTAGGGTTAGAGTTGGGAGATGCAACGAGAGGGAAAAATAGTCACCGGGTTCAATCCCGTGTCCCATACAAACTCCATACGAATTTGCCACATCCGGTCCCTCCCATTCTTGATCTTTTCAAAACAGATCCATAAGTTACCATTCAGCCCTCAGCATTTCAAAATTCTTTCAATTTAAGTCCAATAATTTACCAAACACCCCCTGACTTCTGAAAATCTTACATACCAATCTGGAAGTTACACTTAACCTCAAATATTAAAAAGTTATGACATTTAACCCCCAAAACCAACGCCTTGCTAAATTATTCCGAATTTAGGGCTACGATAAAATAACATAAGAAAATGATATAATTTACATCTCGGGGTTTAGGGTTACTTAATTATTTACTTATTTATTTAATTTAAATGGAATGTTATAATTCTCCCCCACTTCAATTAGATTTCGTCCTCGAAATCATTCCTTACCATTCCTATCACGCCGAACAACTTAAGCGACATGGCCACAATCTCGAAGATGAACGAATCCCTTGCGAAATAATCTCCAACTACTCAACCTGACATCTAAAGTCTCGAGATGGTCTGATTCCCTAACAGACCGCCCATACTGAAACATCGTTGAATCCATCTCATTAATTTCCCAACTAGCTACTCAACTTTTAATAACATGAGATTTTGACTAGAAAACAAAATCACAGATGTAATATCCCTGCAGAACACTTATACTTTTCAGTAGGCTCATATAATCCTTCTAGTAGGAGACTCATCCCTGTAACGGTTAGACTCATCTGAGAGCTGCAGAATAGGCTCAAATAATCTACTCTGATATTATCCAAAACCCGACTGTAAGTGACCTGATATCGCCTCAGAATAACAAGCTACTCCACATTCGAGTTCTCATTCAGTAATACCGCCCTGGCTTATCTTGATGCTCTTACTAATGGAACCAATCCAAGACACATTCACGAGAGCTTGATCTATCATCAGAACTGAATCCATTCATTATTCTTAAACCCTTCTATTGATGCCCACAGCACATAGATACCCCGATCCTCAACCCACGAAAACAAAAATCCTGCACAAAACACTCGCGGTACCCGACTTGAGATCTTACCCAAAAATCTAACCCGATACTCTACTCGTAAATCGAGATCCATAGATCTGCACTTGCATTTTAGCCAAAACCTTCTGGTAACGACAACCCGTGCTAGATCGAGATACAAGGGTCGATTCGGTTGGGTTGACTCGGCTGGGTTGACTCAGCTGACTTAGTTTGTTTGACCAGTTTGAATTTGACTTTGATCAAGTTTGACCAAGTTTGACCTTAAGGGTATTTTTGGATTTTGATTGAGATTATTCATTTGGTTGGAATAGGAGGCGGTTGGAGATGAGATTCAAAGTCGAGACCTCATCAAATTTTGTTCAGTTTGCGAGGTGAGTTTTCCTCACTGTACTTGCGGGTCGAAGACACCCAGGTCGGCCCATTGGTTTGATATTTACTGATATGCTGAGTATGAAATAGATATGCATGATTATGCTAGTTATTGATATGCTCGTATGGTAGATCTGTGGAACTACCTGTGATTCTATTTGCATGACTATCTGTATATGCTTATTATCTGGTATATGTCGACATATTGTGTTGGGTTGAGGTTGTACTTCTTCGTGTGGTAGCCAACAAACCCTGGAGAATTCCAGATATGAGCTAAGGGGCAGGTAGGGCATGTCGGACTCATACTGAGGGCTCATGAGTATTCCATATACAAGCTGAGGACCAGACGGTATGCCAGACTCGTATTGAGGGCTTGATTGTATTTCAGTCCGATGACTGATCTAGTTAGGGAGCAAGCCAGACATAAGTTGTGGGCCCCGAGGGCAAGCCAGACTTATGATGTGGGCTCACGAGTAATCCAGTCTTTTAGTTGTGGACGCATCGCATGGTTTTATTATATATGTTATTTGGTTATGTGTTGGTACTTTGGGGGAACTCACTAAGAGATTGATGGGCATAATCGAGATTAAACATGCCATTAAAATTTCGTTGTCGTGGTGGAATTGGTAAATCGTCATTTACCTACCTTCAAATAATTTACAATTGGATTAAGCTATCCCTCTTCCTAATTGTAAGTTATTGTGTTGGGTCCTAGCCTTAATATTTCATTTGGGTGTTGTATTAAGTATTAAATCAACTAACTTGAATTTCTCTCCTATTGTAGATGTCTAGTTCTGACAACTATGGTCTTCCTAAATCCTTTGGAAAAGGCTTTCCGTCTGAAGATGATCTTCCACGTGTCGATGAAGGTGAAAGATCGTTCCCTTTTTCGTGCAATGGTGGAACTAGAAATCATACTTCTCTTCCTCCACCACCTCCCGTGATTCTCCCTGACCCACGTTTTCGTCGACTTGAAAAGTTAAAAGTGACTCAAGCCCTTTTAGCATGCAAACACCAGGATGGGAATTCTGTATGTGCACATGTTCTAAACATGAAGTCGCATCTTGACAGATTGGGAATGTTAGGTGTTGTTTTCCCAAGGAAGCTAGCTGTTGACTTGGTTCTTCAGTCACTTCCCGAGTCATATAGTCAGTTTGTTAAAGACTACTATGTGATAGATCACGACGTAACCATTATTGATCTGACATATTTGGTAATTACTTCTAAATCCGAAATGATTTGGCGCACTGCTAAAGCAAAATTGATTGAAAGATCTACATCCCAAATTTCCATGGATATAGGCAATGGAAATGATGATCCAGAAATGATTTCTTCTCCTAAGGGAGAGAAATTGGCCATGATCGAAAATTTTGATCATAAGAGAAAGGCCAAGTCTGAGATTGTTCCATGTGTCATTCCCAAAGAGTCCATGTGTTTCTATTTCCAAAAGAAGGGGCATTGGATGCGAAGCTGCCGTATCTACCTGAAAGATCGCATGGATAGTAAAGTCAAACTGTATGACTCTACTTCAGGTAAATCCACTATCTAACTCTATTAAGTTCCTATTTATAGATTCTTAATACATGATGTGATAAGATTGCATTTTGATGTTTTGTAGGATCGAAGAAAAGGAAGGAAGATTAAGGAGAAGAGTAAGCTAAGTCTGATTGTGAAGAAATGGATTTCGGTCACATGGTTCAATTATCAGAATTTGAAGCTGCCACTTAGGATTTATGATAGATTGCTTAGGAATATTTAGTGACATAGTTTTCATTTGTACTTGCATTGTAAGGACATGTTTTTCCGCACATTATCAATAAATGAATTGTTTGTTTTATGTTTCCTTGCAATGACATTTATGAAAATTGGTGTTTATATTTCTATTGTTAGCAATATGGAAAATGGATTTGATTCTTAGTTATATCGTTTGTGGTAGTTTCATAATTTACCAAATGAGGAAGGATTCTCATCGCCCAAGTTTCAATTGGACAGAAACTTGGAATCATGCGACTTGAATTGTGTGATGTATGAGAATCTTGATCTTTGGGAAATTAAGACTAATTCCTTGTTCACATGAATATGTGAGTCAAGTGAAAGACTAAAGGATCTAGTACACATTTTTGTGGACTGGTCAGATCCACCACAAAGGATGATAAAGTCTGTTCGTCATGATTTACTATTGGTTCAGTAAATATGATTACACTTACCAGATTAAGTATAATTCTAATACCTTGAAAAGTGTCAAAGTATAGCAGAACGAATAAGAAGAGTCAATTAGGCAGAAAGATAAAAGTTTTTCCAATCTGAAAGGAAAGGATAGTACTTTAGTATCATGTTTTATGATAATCCAAATGAGTATGAAACCATGTCACGATTGATCCTCTAAGGACACCTTAGTGCATTTATATGACTAAGAAGAGGAATCGAGAATTGGTGAAATGGTTAAATCAAAAGGATGAGTCGTACTTCGTTCCAAAATCGAGTTTTAAAAAAAGATATGATCTAGTTACTCCAAGTTCTTCCTTGAGTAACATGTTCTAAGTAGGTTTGTAACACCTCATGAAATGTGGAGTAGAAAAGTTTTCTAACTATCGCACATTTGAAATTGGTAGTTGTGATGTTTTGGATAAAACAAAGACCAACTAAGACCAATTATATGAAGTGTTGTCTTGATAAGAACCCGCACTAACTCTTGAATATTTGTTTGTCAAGGAATGTTCCTTGACAGAGAATCTTATATGTCAAGAGGTCAGTGGGAGTCTGATTGATCTTGAAAAGTTTCAGGAACTAATCAAGAATAAACCTTTTAGTATTCACTAGCACACGACATAAGGTTGATAACCTATCGTGTTGACATATCATTGTTTCTGTGCATGTTCAACTTAAGTTGACTATGTATGTGAGTTTTATGAGTTCTCATTCGATTGCATAAGTGTAAGGGTCGAATTGTTGTAACTAGTCGAAGTATGTTTTGGACTCTTCGAATTTTTTGTAATGTATTTTACTAGGGCGATTTTATTCGAAGCTTTAGAGTCAATGCCTTAGTATATTTTTTGTATGCTTTCAGTTCCCTATAAATAGGGTTATTTACTAGAGTTAGAAAAGAACTTTTACAGACTTGTCTACTATACTCTGTAAAGAATTCGAAAGCATAATAGAGCATAACAAGATCATATTTACATCCTGTGTTCAAATCTTATATTCTTACTTGAATTCATACTTTGATTAATTCATTACTCGATTCATTGGTTCATCAATTGGTATCAGAGCAGGAATCATATCTTTGATCTGATTTTCACGCTGTTCAAAAAGTTTTTGAATCAACTTTTTGATTCAAAAGTTTCCGCAATTTTTGAAAGTGAAAAATTATCAAGATCTTAGTCTGTGATTCGATTCTGCATTTGAATTGTTGAATCGAGTGTTATTCTCATCAATTCGATTTGATTCATCTAGTTTGTTTTCAAATTCTCAAATCTTTTCAAACTTCTCAAAATCTTCTTCCGTACAACAATGGCGAGTTTCTATCTCAATTCGATGACCTCGTTTTCTCATCTGCTAGGTTCATCAACCAAAATTCCAATGCTAATCCCTGAATACTATGATCAGTGGGCTGATCGTATGCAGGATTATCTGAATGGTCTGGATGAAGAATTATGGTCATGTATCACTGGAAATGTCAATGTTCCAGTGAATGTTCAACCAATTGGATCATCTTCTACAAATTCTGGAGTTGATAATCAAACTGATCGTCTGAAGAAACTGGAGAAGAGGTGTATGAGGGAACTGCGAGGTGCATTACCTCCAGTTGTGTACAATTATGTTAGGAGTTGTACAACTGCAAAGGAAATATAGAACAATCTGAAAGATAAATTTCAAGGAAGTGAGAAGACAAAAATCAATTCAGTTAAACAGTGTTTGGTTGAGTTGAAAGATTTCAAACAAAAAGAAGGAGAAACAATTGAAGTTTTCTATGATCGTCTGAACGAGTTAATCTATCGGTGCAATCGCTATGGAATTACCAGGACTTCAATGGAATTCAATCTCATCTTTATAATAGGACTTCGAAAAGAATGGAGAAGTGTGAGTATGATGGTGAAGAATCAGCAAAGTTTTGATACATCAACTCTCAATGATTTGTACAATCAGTTGAAAACACACGAAATTGAGGTAAATGAAATTGCTGAGGAATCGAAGTTGAATTTGGGAGGTCCATTAGCTCTTGTGTCAAAGATTTCTGAGAAAGAAGCTGAAAATGGTGATTCTGAGGAAGAAGAAGGATTCATCATGAATTCGGATGATGAAGCAATAGCATTTTACTCGAATAATCGTGTCAAGAAATTTTTCAAAAAGCCGTTCAATTGGAAGACTAAGCTTGCTGAGGTGAAAGGAAATTCTGTGAGTAAAAATGTTGTTGAGGAGAAAAAGAAAGTTGAGAAGCAAGATTCGAAGATAGCTGATGGAAAGGATGAGAAGAAGCTGAAAGGTGATGCTGGAATAGATTGTCATTATTGCAACGGTGCGAATCATCTTGCAAATGACTGTATGCTTCGAAAGAAGGATGAGAGGAAGAATAAAGTCAAACATGAGGCATACTATGCAGAGAAGCTTGAGGTGGTTCGTGCTAAAGCAAAGAATTTGTCATTGGTTGCAAAGGGTGAGCATGAGGATGAAGATGGAACTTATCAAATCTGGTCATCCGGGTCAGACGATGAAGAAATGAGGAATCCAACGCATGGAGCGTTGTATGCGAAAATGGAGGAGGACTCAGATGATGAGGAATTCGAAGTGAGGGGACGATGCTTCGTATCCAAAGCAGCTGACAAATCTCCAATGACAACAAAGGTACGTAAAATTCTCGAATCTTTTAATATTCCTACACATGCTTATGACTCTGAACTAATTTCTTTTGATGAGACGGTTACTTATTTTGATTCAATTGTTGTGTCTGCTAGCAATGAGGCCAACAAGTTGTCAATGGAGTTGTTAGAAGTCAAAAAGAGATTAGACATGAAAATAAGCAAAATTGAATGTTTGGAATTACAAATGACAAATATAATGTGTGATAGGGATAGGTTATCGAGTGATGTTAAACTTTTGCTAGCTCAAAGAAACATCTATTGTAATTCTGCTAAACGACTTTATAGCAAATTAACTGATTTACATCATTCATGTGATATAAGTAAAGAGCAACATAGAAAATTACTACCTTTCCTAGCATTCGAAAGAGCCAAGGTAGATAATATTTCGTATGATTGTGGGCAAATAATAGCTGATTTTGACAGAGTTCCTGATGATAGATATAAATATGGAATTGTCAAAATTGATGAATGTCTTGATGCGAATGAATTAGTTAACATAGTGAATGATACTTTAACTAAATCTGAACAAATTCAAATTTTGAAAAAGACTGAGAATTCAACATCTGATTCTCAATCTAATTTTGCTGATATTGAAGTTAATTCTGACAATATTAGTGAAATTAGTGAACTTGAAGATGTTGATTGTTCTCAGTTGTATGTTGTTAATGTTGCTTCCACATCTAAAGGAAAAGAAAAAGTTAAGGATGTGATGGTTGAAAATGAAACTGATATACCCTCAACTTCGAAAGTTTATGATATGAACTTCGTGGATTTCAAAAACAGCCAAACTGATGATAGTGATGATGAAGATGAAGTGAACATTTCGAAGGAAAAGAAATCTTCAAAGGAAGAAGAAACTCCTCGAATTGTGGTTGATCAGCTGTATGGTGATACACAAAAGTTCGAAAAAGTGATGAATGAAAAAGGTGAACACTATCTTGAAATGAATTCAGTGGTTTATCCAAATTTCAAATGTACAGATAATGTCATTTTTCCAAATCAAGTTTTCGTAACAACTGGAAATGTTGAGAAAATCAAACCAGAATTAAAGAAGTTAGTTAAAGAGGATAATTCAAAAACAACTGATGAAGGTTTTTTCGCAAATCAAAGCACAGTTGAAAACAACTTAACAAAGAATTCGTATGTTTTCCAACGTCAAAAACCACAAAGAAAATGGGTTGAAAAATCAGAAATTGAAAAAGAGAATTCAAAACAAGTTGAAAAGGAATGTGAAAAAGTTGTCAAATTAAACTCCAAGGAATTCAAAGATCAAATTGACAAATTTTCGAAAGAAAACAACATTTCAAAAAGACAAGCAAGAAAGAAAATATTTTGGCAAAATGTTGAGTCTCAAAAGATGTCTGAATCACAATCACCCAAAAATGTTTTCAAAGCTAAAAATTCATCTTTTTTAACAAAACCTCAACACTCATCTCAATCAAATCATTCAAAGTCTGAAGTGAATAAACAACCAAGGTTTTCGAAAGTTTCAGAAACTAATATTTCAAGAAAATTTTCAAATAACTCAAAACCAAATCAAAAATTCTTTCAACGTCAACATTTTAAATCAACAGTTGATACATCATATGCTAAATCTTTTATAACAAATCCAAAAGCTGATTTTGTTCCTAAAAAGCCAAATTTTCCAAATCAAACGAAGAAAGAAACTATGAAAACTTCACGAGAAAAAGGAATAACGTCAAGGAAGAACATTGATCATTGGCTTGAAGGAAAAGGAAAGATGTATCACTCAAATACATTTTCAAAGGAGCAAATTCACGAAGCATATGAAAAGTATGTGAATAATTCATCAAATGGCAGTTCATCGTCTAAGGATTCGGACATTTCAGTCAAAGCATGGAAACCAGTAATAAAAGCAAAGAATGTTCATTCACAAACTCAGAATTCGAAGGGTAATGTCAGTGAACATTCGAAACCATCAAAAATTTATGTTCCGGTTCCTTTAAATGAAGATGTAAACTTAATTGATAGTCTCAAAACAAAAGTTTGTGATTGGGTTAAAAGTTCTTCATTACATTCGAAATTGAAATCTAATTTTCAAGGACCCAAAAAGCCATGGGTACCTAAAATTTTCCATTGAATGTAGGTACTATGTGATGAGCAATATGATAACAAGTGGTACATCGATAATGGTTGCTCTCGTCACATGACTGGGAAGAAGGAGAATTTACGTGATTTTCGAAGTCTCAAAAATGTTGGAGTAGTGAAGTTTGGGAACAATCAAAAATGTCAAGTCAAAGGATATGGGAAGATCACGAATGGTCAATTCACAGTGAATCGGGTGGCATATGTTGAAGGTCTTCAACATAACTTGATAAGTGTTTCTCAACTTGTTGTGGGCACTGGCAATCAAGTTCTTTTTAACGAAGAAGGAAGTATTATTTCGAATGTCACAACAAAAGAGGTGTTACTGAAATCCAAAAGGAAAGGTGACATGTTCACTTTGGACATCAATCCGATAGTAGGGAAACCTGCTATATGTCTTCTTTCGAAGGCAACATCAGACATAAGTTGGCTTTGGCATCGAAGACTTTCTCATCTCAATTTTCGAAACATCAATAAACTTGTGGTACAAGATCTGGTAAGAGGTTTACCTGTACTTAAATTTGACAATGATTCTTTATGTGCAGCTTGTGAAGTTGGCAAGCAACATAAACAAGGTCATCCAATTACGATTAATTCGAAAATTGTTGCACCTCTGGAGCTTTTACATATTGATTTGTGTGGTCCTTTGACAGTTTCAACTCTCAACAAGAAACAGTACATTTTAGTGATTGTTGATGATTTTTCCAGATTTACGTGGGTTTATTTTCTCAGGCTTAAATCTAAAGTTGCACAAATCATGATTGACTTTATCAAAAAGATGGAAACAACATTGAAGAAGATTGTTCGAAAAATTAAGAGTGATCATGGAACTGAATTTAAGAACAATGTTCTTGATTCATTTTTGGTGGACAAAGGGATTTCGCATAATTATTGATCTCCATACACACCACAACAAAACGGTGTTGTTGAACGAAGAAATAGGTCTCTATGCGAAGCGGCAAGGACTATGTTGGCATATGCGAATCTTCCACAATATCTTTGGGCTGAAGTAGTATCAACCGCATGTTTCACTCAAAACAGATCGTTCATTCATCGTCGTTTTAACATTACTCCATATGAAATTCTCAACAATCGAAAACCTAATGTCAAATTTTTCCATGTTTTCGGATGCAGATGCTTCATTATGAATCTCAAGGATCATCTTACGAAATTTCAAGCAAAAGCAGATGAAGGGATTTTCTTGGGTTATTCGCATAATTCAGTCGCATATCGTGTGTTGAATAAAAGAACACGAAAAGTTGAAGAAACTTTTAATCTTACATTTGATGATTACTACATTAAACAAACAACATCTCAGTTTGAAAATCATCCAATTCTGAAAAACATACAAGATGAATCTGAATCCTCACAAACCTTAGATAATGATTATGATTTAATTTTTGGAATTTCAAATCATGCTGTTGATGCTGAAATAAATGCAAGTGATAATCATATCTCTGAACTAACAAAGCTTAATGATGCTTCAACATCAAATTCTCCATAGAAAGGCGAAAGTATGCAAAACAATCCAGTGGAGGGGGAGCACTTGGATTCGAATACATTAGATGACAACATGCATTCTTTCGAGGGGGAGAAAGAAAGATTGAATGATGATGTTGAGGGGGAGCATAATGTTGAAGGGGAGTATTCAGAAAATATTGAAGATAATAATGATTTTGATGATGCTTGTTCGATTGTAGGCTCAGAAAACGATGATATATACGAAGATGCACCTTTGGAATTTGATCCAGCATATCCGCGAATGGAAAAGTGGACAAAAGATCATCCGAAGGATCAAGTAATTGGGAATCCACAAGAGGGAGTTTTAACAAGAGCTCAAATTCGTGCAAAGAATGAGGTATTGAATACTCATCAAGAATTTTGCATGTTCAATGTTTTCATTTCTAAGATTGAACCAAAAACAGTTAAGATTGCAATGGAACACTCAGATTGGGTTGTTGCAATGCAATCTGAATTGTCTGAATTTGAACGAAACAAGGTTTGGAGGTTAATTCCTAAACCTGAAAACGTTTCGATTGTCGGGTTAAAATGGATTTTCAAAAATAAAACCGACAAAGATGGAAATATTGTTCGAAACAAAGCCAGACTTGTTGTTAAAGGATATTCACAACAAGAAGGAATCGACTATGAAGAAACTTTTGCCCCTGTCGCAAGACTCGAGGCGGTTCGTATATTTCTGGCTTATGCAGCTCACAAAGATTTTGATGTTTATCAAATGGACGTGAAGTGTGCATTTCTAAATGGAGAGCTTGAAGAAACTGTTTACGTGGAACAACCCCCAGGTTTTATTAACGAAGAATTTCCAAATCATGTTTATATTTTAGATAAGGCAGTTTATGGTTTGAAACAAGCACCACGAGCATGGTATGCAACTCTTACCTCATTTTTGAAACAATCTAAATTTAAACAAGGATCAGTTGATCCCACATTATTTCGAAAGAAAGTGGGGAATCATCTAATGCTTGTTCAAATTTATGTTGATGATATTATTTTTGGCTCAACTGACCCTGCTTTGTCTAGAGAATTCGAAGATTTGATGAAGAGTAAGTTCGAAATGAGCATGATGGGAAAAATCAATAATTTCTTGGTTTAAATATTCGTCAAAACAGAAAAGGAATTTTTATTAATCAAGAAAAATATACGAAGAATCTGTTGGAAAAGTTTGGATTGACGAATAGCACGAAGTTACGAGTTCCAATGGCAACGGGCATAAAGCTTACCTTCGTTAGATAAACCTGCTGTTGACATAACTTTATATAGGAGCATGATTGGTTCATTACTTTATCTTACAGCTAGTAGACCTGATATCATGTTTTCTGTGTGTAATTGTGTTAGGTATCAGTCTAATCCACGAGACCCACATCTCACTGCTGTAAAGAATATCTTTCGTTATCTTAAAGGAACAATTTCGTTAGGATTGTGGTATCCTTCGAAAACTGGGTTCTTTGTACAAGCGTATTCGGATGCAGACTTGGGTGGTTGTAATATTGATCGAAAAAGCACAAGTGGTGGATGTCAATTTCTTGATGGTAAATTGGTAAGCTGGCAGTCGAAAAAGCAAACATGCGTATCAATTTCAACAGCTGAAGCAGAATATGTGGCTGCTGCTGCTTGCACTTCACAAATAATATGGATCCAAAGTCAATTGCGTGATTATGCAATAAATATGAAAAATATTCCATTATATTGTGATTCTCAAAGTGCAATAAGAATTTGTCATAATCCTGTGCAGCATTCGAAGACTAAACATATAGCTCTTCGTTATCATTTTATCAAAGATCACGTGGAGGATGGAAATATTGAAGTACATTTCGTGAAAACAACTGATCAGTTAGCTGATATTTTCACGAAACCTTTAGATGAAAAATCTCTTGTGAGAATTATAGAGGGACTTGGAATGATCGATGGAAATTCTGTTCCATGCGAAAAAGAAGAATGATGCACGATAAGGAATGAATCAGAGGCGCTTAATAAAAGACAAGGCACAATCATTCAGCATTCAGAGATTACTGTTCATAGTCAACGCTTCGACCCCTTCGAATTCGCACATTTGTTACTTATTTTAAGGGTTGATTCAGCTGTTACTGTTCATAGTCAACGCTTCGACCCCTTCGAATTCGCACATTTGTTACTTATTTTAAGGGTTGATTCAGCTGTTACTGTTCATAGTCAACGCTTCGACCTCTTCGAATTTGTACATTTGTTACTTATAAGGGGATGATAAAATTTTGCATATTTGCATCAAGTACTATTTCAATTTTCGAAAATTCAAAAATCCAAAAAGATTTTTGTTTGTTTTGTCATTTAATTTTTGGAAAATTCAAAAATCCAAAAAGATTTTCGTTTGTTTTGTCATTTAATTTTCGGAAAATTCAAAAATCCAAAAAGATTTTCGTTTATTTTGTCATTTAATTTTTGAAAAATTCAAAAATTCAAAAAGATTTTCATTTGTTTTGTCATTTAATTTTCAGAAAATTCAAAAATCCAAAAAGATTTTCGTTTATTTTGTCATTTAATTTTCGAAAAATTCAAAAATTCAAAAAGATTTTCGTTTGTTTTGTCATTTAATTTTCAGAAAATTCAAAAATCCAAAAAGATTTTCGTTTATTTTGTCATTTAATTTTCGAAAAATTTAAAAATTCAAAAAGATTTTCGTTTGTTCTGTCTTTATTTTCGAAAAATCAAAACATCAAAAATATTTTGATTCTTATTTCTTTTTAGTATTTTGTTGCAGATTCTCATGAAGATACAGAGGAGATTATGATTGCAGTACTCGGGTAAGGTACATTTTTCGTATGAATCGACAAAATTTTTCATCATTCGAACTAGTTAGGATGTCCCTAGAAGCATGCTGCTGTATGTGGACCAAAGGCTCCATGACTCAATGTGTGTGTACGAAAGCCTTAATGAAATTATTCATACGAAGATTTCTTCCCAATCAGGCTTATATTCACATTAGTCTCTAAGCTACCTTACTCTTCTCAAAATGAGTTAAGAGTTTACTGTTTGGTCCAAACATAACAGAGGTACTTTTCGTGTCTTACATCAATCTTTTTCATCCATAAAGTTCTTACACGATCACACACGAAGACATATGTCCGAGAGGTCTCTGATCAAACCCATCGAGACTTAGATATATCAAAACTCTGTGTTTATGATCTGACATCATGAGACCGTGATGAAAGTGAAACCCAAATTTCATTATCTTTTTTAAGGAATTGACGGGGAACTAAGTTCCAGATTTTCACGAAACTTTTGTTTCTGTACCAAAATTCGAAACTCCAAATCATATTCATTTCGAATGAGTGGTCTTGATCAAACATTCGAAACCCACGATGTTTGTTACCCAACAAGATCCAGAACACAAATTATTTTCTTGAATATGATTTCCGTGTGAGTTTCATTCGAATGTCCTAGTCATTTCAAAAATTTTCAACGCCAACTTGTCACTGACTACACTGGTCAAACAAGTAATTTCTGTTACAATTTCTCACCTTATGTTTAGGATGACATGTAACGAAATTTTGAACTATCCACGAAGCATTATAAAAGAAGCCCTTTGATACTTATCAACAAGTATTCAATTGTAATTCACGGGGACCCACACCAGCTATTGACCATTTTTCTTAATGACTAATGAAGTAATCTTTGCCCGAGATTTCATCTGCTTTTGTGTCAATGGTTTGACATCACAATATCCCATATTTTTCTTATATTTGTTTCACGTCTCTATTCTTTGGAACACAGCACTCACGAAATCCTTGAGGTTCTGAGTAATACCAACTCAGGCTGATGATTTCGAACTTCTGGCATATAACTTCGCTTTTCATCCCAAAAGTGAAAGAGCCTTGCTTCCATTCGAAGGGTTCTGACGGTTACAATTTTCTTGGGGATTACAAGACAGGCTGTTTATAAATGACGTATGGTATTCTGTCCGTTTTTGAAGGCGATGTGACAGCTACTTTTTGACGCATGGCTACTTTTACGCAGAAATGGTCCGATTTTCAAGGTGCCACGTCGGATATCATAAAATACATATCCCGCTTCAAATTCAAATTTAAGGGTTATATATAAAAGGGAATTCCAGGGGTTCATTGTTAGTTCACGCGATCAAAAAGCAAATTTCCCAAAATTCTCTGTTCATCATCATCTTCAAACCCTAACAATGGCGACTTCTGCTCATGTTGATTCTCATACCACTGAAGATGCCTCTTCATTACCAATAATGAAGATTCAAGCAACAAACTACTACTTGGAGGGTGAAGTGTCTCAGTACCCGGAAGAATTAAAGATGCTCATAGTTGCTTTGAAGAACTCGGTTTTGGCTAAAGCGATGTTCAACTCTTTCTCTGTTCCATTGTCCTGGCTTTCTCAAGCAGGATCAACTGCGACATACAACAAAACATCTGATACGATTACTTTTCATCTGGTGAACGACAAAAAGGTCAGGCTAACCAAGAAACTATTTTGCCAAATTCTTGATATTCCGAATTCTCCTCCATTTGTTTCATTTACTTTTCCACAAATCGTTCACATGTTTAATGAGATGGGATATCAGCCACCATTGTCCAATATTAGTGATTTTAAGAAATCTGGACTTCCATGACTCTGGAATTTCATATTTGGTATCTTTTTACGATGTTTGACTGGGAGATCAGCTGGCCTTGATAAAGGAAGAATGGAGGTTTATGCCATGGTTGCTGGCATCTACTATGATCTTCAAGTAGATTATTCTACACAGTTGTGGAAGGAATTCCAAAAGGGTGTAGAACACACGAATGCTATTCATGGTATTTCGTGTGCAAGATACTGGAGTTTGATTTTGCAACACTTTTACAATAAGGAAGGGATTTTGGTACCCAATGATGAAGACAAAGCAGTTTTTCAATCATACCACTATCCGAAGGATGTCACAGATAGTGCTGAAGTTTTTCCATCAATTGCTCGTATTCCAGATGCTATGCTTAAAAGAGTTGATCCTTCGAACTCTGTATTGGTGGCATATTTGAAGACTATTGATTCTTCAATCAAAACTGGCATACTCTTGGATCGAGATGATACGAAATCCAAGAAGACGAAGAAGAATGAAACTGAGTCAAAATCTTCGAAATCTCCAAAGAAGAAGCCTGAAACTGATGTAGTGTCTGTTGCTGAGACTCAAGTGATTGAGCCTATTCTTGAAGAAACCCAAGAAAATGTTATCATTCGTTCGAAGACTGGAATGTTTCGAAGAATTAAAATGAAGTCAACTCATAAACGCAAGTCTCCCGCACAACAAGTGATTCGAAAACCTCAAATCACTCATCAAGGCGTTTTAATTAGGTAAGTGCCCGCACCTGTTTCACCGGTGTCCAAGAAACGAAGGGCTGAAGATATGGCAAAGCATTTGTCAAAGAAAAAGAAGAAGAAGACTCGAAAACTTGTAATCTCTACTGAGTCAACAGAAGATGATAGTAAAAGAATTCCAGAAACTCCAGAGTTTACTCTTATCACAGAAAGTTTCACTCCTGAGAAGACAGTTGTCATACCACCCGAAGGTTCGATTGCCAAATCAGTTCCTGAGGAGGTTCGAACTTCAGGCATCCATGCACACGTATCTGATACGGATGCAAATGTCAATATGGGTGAAGTAGGTCCATCTACTTCTGCTCCTTTTGCAAGTATTGTTTCTTTACCATTATCTTCTACTCCTCTTATTTCAACAACAGATTCCCCAACATTCAAACACATTCTTGATCAACCCTTTACTTCTATTTTTTCTTCTCAATCTACTGAGCCACCCAAACCTACTTCACATGTTCAAGGAACCGTTTTTATGGAGACAGAGACTGATAATGAGGGGTTTGGTGGTATGTTTGATGAATTGGAATTTCATGAAGACGAAGAACAGTTTCCTGATCATATGCTGATGACCATGAAACAATTTAAAATCCTGAATCAGAAGTTGAATTCGATACTTCAATCCCAAGCTGATCTGGGGGGTGGTTCATCTGTTTCAAGTCTGGAGATTGATTCGATGTTGAAGATGTTCGAAGCCAGAGTTGTGAGCAAAGTCTCTGGAATGCTTACAGACTCTAAATCACGAATTTTGGAGAAAATTGATCTCAATGATCAAAACAATGAAATTCGAATCAATTCTCAAAATTCGAAATTTGCTGGTGATCTGAGAGAGTTGAAGAATGTTGCAAAGGAAAGACATGTTCTTTTTATTCAAGATGTGAAGAAAGTTCGAGAGGATGTAAACTTGCAAATTCACGAACTTCGTGAAGATATGAAAAGAGAAATAGCTATTGTTCAACACGACTATGCATCATTGTATCAAAAGGTTGATATAATTTGTGACGCTGTCACCAAATTTGTCAATTTATATGAAAGTTTGAGTCCACAACTTACTCAAATTTCATCAACTGAAAGTACCAACTTTGAGGAAGTGATAACTTTACTCAAGGAGTTAAAAGAAATTTCTGGCAGGCCAGTGTCTTCTTCCTTGATAACACCTGAATTTTTGTCACAAAAGTGTGTCCACTTCGAAGCAATTCTCAACAAACAACTTGCTCCTCTCTTTCGTATATCAAGTCTTCTTCCAACAACGTTTGCCCCGCCTGTTTTCACAGGGGTGCAAGGGGGAGAAAGAAAAACTAGTGAGTCGAAGACTAGTGGAGAAGATGCGAAAGTTGTGGGAAAAGTCTTTTCTTCGAAAATCCCAACAACAAAACCAATAATAGTTTCTGCTGAACTTGTTACTTCAACTGTTGTAACAACATTGCCAATTGCAAGACTAATTTCAAAAGGAATTGTGATTGGTAAATCTTCGAAGACTGGTGGGAGTGGTTCAAAACCAAAAGAGACAATTGACAATCAAGCCTTGAAAGATAAAGGCAAATCAATTGTAGTGGAAAAATCAAAAGAGGAAAAGAAGGCTGAAGTAGAAGCTGAACTTGAAAAACTGAGGATTATTCAAAGTATTATGACTCAGCGTGCTAGTGATCCGAAGGGAATGGATAAAGGTGATCCAGCCAAATATTATAATTACGAAACAATTGAAGCCAAGGTTGCTTTTAATCACATGTATACATTCGAGAAGAAACCAAAGCAGAGTTATTTGGTCACAAATACTGATGCAGGCCAGCTGGATTTTCCCATAAACGAAATGATGTTTATCATGCCTCAGTTCAAAGCAGAAGGGAATTTTAAAAATAAAGATGAAGGTACACACATGAAAATTCATTTTCATGCTGTTCTTGGAAAAGCCCTTGAGGAAGTTTGGTCTTTAATAAAAATCAAGAAGGTCATAAGTATGAAAAAGGATGTGGTTTTCGAAAACAAAGTCCAAAATTTTAAGTATGTGGTTGCCAGGGCAAATGGAAATATTTGCGAATTCACTATTGCAGATTTTCCATTAATGAACTTGTATGATCTTATACAAGTTGCATTACTTTTGAAAGACAAATCATTCTCATACCTTCAAAACACAAAACCAGATGAATTCAAGCTTGGAGTAGCTCACATCAAGATTTTTATCGAAAACTATTATGAGTGCTTGGCACTAACAGAAGTTGAATTAGCTACTGCCAAAGGAATGGAAATTAAAGCTCCGATGGCTCCTACGAAGACTCAGGCGGAATAGAAGAAGTATGCTGCTGATGGTGAAATTTGCCTGAAGCCTTTTGGAATTGTCTTCGCAGGAAAAGACAAAGCTGGAAAGTCTAAACGGTTCTTATTCCAAGCAAGTGAAGTCGAGAGATATTCAACATCTCAATATACCAACTTGATTGTTCATATGAATCATTGCAAGAAGAACAATGAAGGTGACAAGAAAGAGCTGAAGAAGATTATCTCATGGTACACAGAGATTCGAAGAGTATTACTGTATTCCATCACACTTCTTACAAATTGAAGACTTCGACTATGATTACAAAGGGGGAGATTGTAAGGGTCGAATTGTTGTAATTAGTCGAAGTATGTTTTGGACTCTTCGAATGTTTTGTAATGTATTTTACTAGGGCGCTTTTATTCGAAGCTTTAGAGTCAATGCCTTAGTATATTTTTTGTATGCTTTCAGTTCCCTATAAATAAGGTTATTTACTAGAGTTAGAAAAGAACTTTTACAGACTTGTCTACTATACTCTGTAAAGAATTCGAAAGCATAATAGAGCATAACAAGATCATATTTACATCCTGTGTTCAAATCTTATATTCTTACTTGAATTCATACTCTGATTAATTCATTACTCGATTCATTGGTTCATCAATAAGGGAAAGTACCCAGATCAGTGAAAGTTCATTAATCAACATGGGTGATATGCTCAACAACTTGGAAGCACTATTAGGCCTTTCTGCTGCCAGATGGCGAGAAATTAAGATTAAGCAAGTTCAGTCTATATGAGTTTGTAATAAACCTTGTCTTATGATAGTGGTTGGGAATGACACATTCACATGGATAGGAACACATACACCATAAAATCTAAGTGGAAAGAGTTTTCTCTCTGCTTCATGAAAATGATTGTGAGGAAACACTTTCACTAGTAGATTTTAAAGGATCAATAGTTGTGATAATTGCGTTCTCAAATTCGAGTATGATTACGGCATCCCTTTTCATAGTTCGAGTTGTGAGAATTGGCAGATGGTTTGAGCACTCGGGGCTTATTGATATAAGTTCTGGAAGAGTTTAGAAACACAAGTAAGCTACCTAAATGAAAGGTGTATGAGCTTGAGAAGTTTAGATAAAGACCTATCAAAGCACCACGTATCAGAAAACTGAACTTCGGTAAGAAAGTCAATAAGTATTGATTTCTAGAAGTCCAACTGATTTTTGGATACATGTCAAAGCTAGTGGGAGCATAATTGTTATGCTAGTAAGAAGATAATTATTATGCTAGTGGGAGCATAATCATTATAATGAGTGTTGCAAGGTAGCAATGTTATTTATAGCAAACAGAGTTTTCAATTAGCAAAGTTGCAAAGTTTGGGAATTGTTTCGCTATAGTAAGGGAGAGGATACTAATACTTCATTTCTAATCTAAAAGTTTAGATTAAAATTTAATGGAACTTAGTCATGGATATATATATATATATATATATATATATATATATATATATATATATATATATATATGAATGTAATGTTGAAATGTTTCAACATTGGAAATTCTATATATGGAAATATCATAGCAAGAGACTGGTCAAGTATCATGTCTTTATGTAAGACATTATGAATTGTATCCCATATTCTTCGGGTATAGGATCTATTTCATATGCTATAAGATTCGGTTGTTCTAATTTTCCAAATGCCTAGGGAATTAAGAGGGAAAAGGACTAGAACAAGATGTGACTAAAAGTTGTTAAACAACTGTAAAGGATAATCTAAAGTTCGTTAAAATATTGGTTCCTCATGGACAGTTGGAAGTATAGTAAAATCATGGAAGGGCCATATTGACATGTTCTGAATAGAGATAACTCTTGTTCAGAATTAATAGTCATATGGGAATATGGAAATGTTTCCATAATGGGAGGTAGTTATTGGGATATGTATGTAAGGTTAGAAACTTTAATGCAAGAAGGATGTTCAAAGGAATGTACTTTGAATGTGAAACGTCATTACCATGGAATTGTTTTCTAACAAATCTCCAATGGAATGTTTTGTAATATCATTGGCGAAGTCTCTATGACTTTGATGCCTTGACATTAAAAAAGGATTATTGCATGTAAGTTTCAACTCTAACACATTCTAGTAAGTGGCAAGAATTTGGTATTCTTACACTTGTGATAAGGATTTGGAATTGTGAAATGGGCATCATTGGAAATGTGTTCGATTGATCTACTTCACAAAGAAAGCATCGTAGATAAACATAGTGTGCATGCTTGGAGCATGGGATGACTATTGTTTTAATTCAAGTATTAAGTTGATTGTTCGAAACATTATACAATGAATAAGGTCTAATTAATATGGTGATTAAATATTAAGTGTTTTATTTATATTCAAAAGTTTGAGACCATATTGGTTTGGATTATTCTTGTGTTTCACTTCGCATGTTTTACTTCCCGAATAATAAGATTATTCAAACATCCACAGTCGATCATACTTTGGAAGTAAGTAGTGAGGCAAGACTGTCATGAATCCGACTGTAGATTGTCTAAGAGCTTAGGCATAGCACAAGTTTGCTGCAGTGTTCATGAGTACTTCTGAAATAGGATTTGAGTATTGGATTAAACCCATACTCATTTGAATTAGATCATGGATTTTGTCACGAGTGATTGTGAGACGATAATATCTTATATTCTTGAAACGGTGACATATAGTTGTTGTTTACAAGTCGGTTGCGCATTGATAATACGTAAACGCATCAGTAACTTGATGTTATAAAACGTATTGTTGTGTGTGATTTGATGAGTAAATAGTACAAGCATATGAGTCGAAGTTTATCCATTCCTTTTACCCTAATTGGGAAAAAGCGATATATGTGGGCCCCTAGATGATTTAGTGATGACACCCTAAGCGCTTGGCCAAGCCTTGACTGATTTGATTTATTCAATTAGTTAGTCGTCATAAATCGGAAATCAAGAAACCGAACTTGGATAGAGAGAATGATTATAATCCATGTCTCATGTCCATAGGATATATTGTAGAATGGAGGAATATTTGATCCCTTATCTAAATGACGCGTTTCTGATAAGATCAGAGTTCGACAACGGTGTTTGAAAGCTACGATTGCTAATCAAATTCTGAAGTCATACTTAATAGTTATTAGACTTATCCAAGTAGGAGACTGTTGGATTAGGTGTCTAAGACCATAACTATTTTTGTTATGTACTTGATTTGATTATGAGCATGGTCCTTTTGGGTTGCCTTCACTCATGCAACTTGATAGGATGACTAGTGGAGAGAGAGAGAGAGAGAGAGAGTAGGATTTATTATATGAATAATAAATTAGTACTAAAAATGATTTTATTAATATATTATAAGATTAATATATTATTTGGAAATCACATTATTAAATTGTAATTAATCAGAAATTAATTTGATATTAATTTTGGGATTAAAGGAACTGATTAATAATGGAGGGACTGTTTTGCAAATCGCTGATAGTTGTGAAACTGGGCTTAGGACTCCTTGTATGTGGAGTGGACGAAATTTATGGGTAACCCCATAAGATTTCATCCAAGGGCTTACTAAGGAGGTGCATGGGGTTCTTTGGGCTTAAGTTAGGAACTAGGGTTTCCTTATTCAAGTCCAGCTTGAAGACTAAGCAACCTAGCCTTATATAAACCCTCTAAACCCTAAGGAAGTCGGCCCTATGCTATTCTAAGTGAACCCTGGCCGATTTCCTCATCTCTCCTTCATCCTTGTTGTGTTGAGTGTTTGTTACTCACATTAGAGGTACAAAACTTGGGGCACTAAGCTTTCAAAGATCAAGGATTGTTCTTGTTATTACAATATAACAAGTGAGGTAATCTTCTAACCCTATTTCATATGTAGAATTTGGAAATTGTATGCTAGTCTATAGGGTTATTGCTTTGGTATTCAATTTGCATGTTCAATAGAGAAAAACTTAGATCCAAAGCAATTAGGGTTGCATGTGCACCATAGGAATGTTGTAATGCTCATAACCCTTCAATATATATATATATATATATATATATATATATATATATATATATATATATATACAATCTTATACTTATATATAACTAAGTTAAAGTGTTTTGTTTAGCTGGGGTATTTGGGCAGAGTAACCACTAGGTACTAAGCTTATCCAAAGGTCGGCTATAGTTATAACTAGATAAACAGCGTTTCCTGGCAACTGGCCAGCGTAACAATCAGGTAAGATGTTTTCTATCAGTGTGAGTTAGCATAACAACTAGGCATAATATTATCTTTAAACGTTGGGCAGAATATCTACCGATTTAATATTAAGCATAATCATATTACTAAGGTTATACAGTTAACAATATTTATGAAAACGATGGTTTATAACATGTATTCCCCCACCCCTCCACCCAAAAAGGTTTGAAATACTAAAGTGGGGCCTTGAACTCGCCCGTAAAGCGTGAAGGGTGAACCGTTGTTGTAGGGTAGAGTTGTAACTCGAACACTCGAGGATCGATTGGAACGCATCGACACAAGAATCGAAAGACACACACATAGAGATAGAGAGAGGGAGAGAATGGTGATTTTGAAGGTGTGAGGAATGACCAGTCGAAACTTCTATTTATAGGGGATTTTGGATGCATGTTATGCAGTACGCACCACACAATTTACACGTGAGCCACCCTGGGGGCTGACACGTATCCCTCCTCTTATGGTGCCACGACATCCGTATCTTGCTAAATCGGGGTGTCGGGATACATGCCACGCATTGCGCGTGAGTGCGCATCTGGGCTATTTTTAATCCTTGAAAATTCGTATCTCCCGCATGTGAGTTGCGATTTTGATGACTCTTATGTATTCGTGTAGGTGTCGACGTACACTACAACTTTACTTTTTGTCATTTTGGCAAATTTTAACTTTTGTTTTTAGATTAAATTTATAAGAGTTATGATTTTATATGTGGGTTCCGATTCAGGCCTTCTTTGTCTCAAAATTTCTACTTAAGGTAGTACTATGTTTCTACTTTTGGTGACTTCTGCTAATAGTCAACCGTTCTCCTCGTAGATTTTAACGTTGCAACTTTTTCTGTGTGATAGATTTTTATTTACTATAAGAATCATATATCTTCCACACTAAGTCGTATTTTTACAAAGTTTATATATTTGGAATCACGGGAACGCGTATTTTCTAAAAATGTAAACCTGCTCTCATGTTGACATGATTTTTCATACACTTATATTGAGCCCTATTAGTCGACGTAAGTAAGAAAAAAATCGAATATGTTTATTCATATATTGAATGGTTACCGAGTGGTCCACGTAGGCGGTGTTCGTTAGTGTTAGTTCCTAACGACATATGGCAGTGAATTGTCTGGGTTGTCATAGGTATCTGGTTTTTTTTGCCATCCCTAGTCCATTTACCTGCACAAGTTTAGTTGTCCATTAGAATATTTAGTTTAACGCATGATTCAAATCACTAAATAACCTCTAAGAACATTATAATCTCACTCCATAACCTCTAAGAACACTGCTTTTCCGTAATCTTTATTACATGGTAATCTCACTCCATAACCTCTAAGAACATGGTTTTTATGGTTATATATGTAACGACACTTACAAGCTTTTCCGTAATCTTTATTACATGGTAATCTCACTCCATAACCTCTAAGAACAATATTATGAGAAAAGAATAATGTAAAATGTTAAGGAAAACTTTCCAATATGGTGTCTCTAAGCTACTTGAGGCTTCAAATACTAATATACGAAGATGTGAGACTATCCTTTTGATAAGTTTGTATGTGTTTATGTTGTTGTTTATACACTACACCACCCATTCTCACCCACCTGTCCTGCCTCTCATTGTGAAGTACACCAACCCTTCAAAACCAAATCTAAATAGAAAAACCAGATCAATCAACCAATAAAAACCATCATTTATTCATTTGAGCTAAAAAGTAAAAGCATGCCACCATAATTTCAGAACGATTTAACAATAACTTTTTAGAGTTAACTTTTAAGAGTTACCTGTTTCATTATATCAATCAATCAATAAAAACCCCAAACACACACCAATCTAAAAAGCATTCAGGTATATAGAAACATATACATCTATACCTACATTCCATAAAATGAGAATCAACTGATAGAAAAAAAATGCATTACCAGTTTAAAGTTAGCAACCAAACACTTCGTCAAGTAAGATTAGAACATGACTAAAAATACAATAGCAATATTGATAGACACAACTTAGAGATGGCTATTGTCCATAGAAATTAGATACGAGAGAGAGAGAGAGAGAGAGTGAGAGAGAGAGAGAGAGAGAGAGAGAGAATACTAAAACAAATTTTCTGATTTCATTTATAAAAATCACAAAATGTGATTACTGGAACATAGATACATAACTTGACCCTAAACTTAAGCATAAACTAAAGAGTAGTGGGAAAAAAAATCATGTGATAATGCAACTAATATTGACAGGAAACTAAGGAGCGTGGGCTTTTACTAGCTATTGCATGCATCAAGGAAAAAAGGAAACATAGGAATTGGCCTTCTAAGTCAAGATGGTCATATCATTACTTCGCCCCTGAAAAATGGCCTTGTCCTCAAGGCTGATTTATGTCGATATCCAGTAGCAATCTGGTCGTTCCCAATGAGCTTGTTTGGAATTGTTTTCATTAGTTTTTGTTAACTGGAATTGTTTTTAGTAGTTTTATGTAGGTAGTTTTCGGGGGTGGGACCATCGGTGGTAGGAATTGTTGTTGTGGTGAAGGTGTCATGGTTAATGATGACAGTAGTTGTGACGGTAGAAGTAGTTTTTGGGTTGACATGGGCGATTGCAATGGTTTTGGAGGCGGCGGTGGCAATAACAGATGTTTTGGCGGCGGTAGTGGCGGTGTGGATGTCGGCGGTGGCGACCTAGGTTGTTGATTCGGTGGTGGAAGCGGAGGTGGAGGCAAGATGAGTTTGGCCATGGTTCCGATTTGAATGTCGATGAGGGTGTTGATGGTGGCCATTTCTGTGATAATTGCATCAAGACGACAGACATTAGCGGTGGAAATAGCGATGAGTGTTGAGAGTTGCTCGCGGATACTTGACGGTGTGACATCGATGGATGGATTTTGATAGGGAGATATGATGAACGGGAATGAAAGCACCATTGATGGACACCACTCAGAGATGACTATTCTCCATAGAAATTAGATACGAGAGAGAGAGAGAGAGAGAGAGAATACTACAACTACATTTATGATTTCATTCATAAAACTCACACAAAATGTGATTACTGCAACATAAATACATAACTGACCCTAAACTTGAGCATAAACTATGGAGTAGTGGGAAAATAGAAATCATTGGATAATGCAACTAATTTTGACAGGAAACTAAGGAACGTGGGCTTTTACTAGCTAATTGCATGCATCGTGGAAAAAAGGAAACATAGGAATTGGTCTTCTAAGTCAACATGGTCGTATCAAATATCATATACAATTAAACTCTAATCCCCAAATTTAAGAAAATTACAGACAAAATTTCAACAGAGTCACATCTAAAAATCAGAAGCAACCTATGTAATGGATTTTTCTTTTCTTTTGCTAAATCAACAAACTAATCATATACTTAACTTGTTAATCATTTAAAATGTCAACAAAAAGATAAACCTAACAATACAGGGGGAATACCTTGAAATCACCATTGATGGGTCTAATTTCTCCCATATTTCTCTATTATTGTGTAATGTCCCCAAATTGCAAAAGAAAATTTTCATTTAAAATAGTTAACCAGTTAAAACCTTTTACTAAAAATCATTAAGTGAAATTCATTTACTCTAAAACCATAAGATTCACAGAGTTGAATTACAAAACATTGGAAAACCAAATCTTCGATGCGAGTGTACAGTCCCTCCGAGCTCTTCAAAAAAACAACATGCAAATCCACAATTGTAAGCATAACTCTTAGTGAGTTCCCCAGTATACCGCATATTCCATCATACATACAATTCATACAAGCAAGGTCCTTGGCTCTGGAGCCTATTTGCAACTCTCCTATCCACATGCATACAACATACATAGCAGTCATACGTGTCATCTACTGGCACTCTGGTACCGACTCTCGGTCATCATGCAATGATCGGCCTTGCGCCGGAACAACATCAATATCAAGGCCAATCCTAAAACTGAAAACCGAATCATGAATACATAGTCATATATAGTTGGGATCCAGATAGACAATCAAACAAATGATCCCACCCAAAAGAAATAAATCAAACAAGAACCACGCAATAAGGCTTGGACCAAGATTTCACAAGTTATCTAACTTGGAATACATACGAACCCTATGGTATCCACTCAACGTCCATCTGAAACTATCATTACCCTAACCATTCATAACTATACAAGTGTTGTGATCCAACCATAATCTTTCACACAGGTGCTGTGATCTAACCATAGTCTTTCATACAGTTGTTGTGATCCAACCACAGTCTTTCATGAAAAAATCACAAAAATAGTCTAGCATAACATGACACCAAGTGTCCTACACTGCACATACATATCAAAGAATTATCCTAGTCAACTAACATGCTTGTAATCTAACAATATCTATTTCCTACCATACAAAGGATATACAATATAACACGTGGTATAGTATGAAGACTCACTTGAATCGCGAAATCGGACAAGCACAACATCACTCTCACTCCTTGCACTGATCAATCCCAAGAACCAACTATCACCCAATACAGATCATTCCTTAATCAACAACCCAAATCCTTCAAGTGTGACACAAGGTCAAACTAGTCAAAAGTCGACGATCAACGATCAACGATTAACGAAAGTCAACGGTCAACCAAGTCAACAGTCACCGCACCGTGGTAAAGTCAAGACAAAACAATCGAGATATCGAGCACCACCATGTCGTGTGCCTTCTTTAGCCACATCGTGGTTTCTGGCAGAACACCATTTTCTTCATTAAGAGCTTAATCCTTATAGATCAAAGCCCATAACTTCAGATCTGGTTCTTTTCATTGACTTAATGGATAAAGTTTCCAACTTTACCTATTAAGACATCACCACAAAGCAAGATCTACAACCCTAAGTCCAATAATCCCTCATAATGACCAAAATTTGTGCATAGTTCAAAGGAAACCATGACCTAACACCTTTTCCATCATGTTAAGCCACGAAATCGTCACCAAGAAAGTCTAAGCTTTTGGAGTTGCTAAAAACTCCTAGAACGTCCCATTAAAGGATTAAAAAGAACCCCATAGAATGAAATGAGATACAAGAATGATAAAGGTGGAAGCTTTATACAATTAAAATCTCCACAACATGCAGGAGATGCAAAATCTTCAGTAGATACAACCTTTCAACCAACAAGCATACTACCTTATTCTCCCAAGATGTATTCCAAGGTTTCATACATCAAGAGCATCACACAAACATCAAGAACATTCAATTGGTGGCAATTGTTTCGAGTTTAAAGGATGGCGGCTAAAGAAAATGACATAGTCCACGCGTTTAGGCATTTAAATACGACATTAACCCTAACCTCCATGCACTCGGGATGCAGGGCTCACCACGTCGCGGTAAAAGTCTTACCACGTCATGGAACCCAATCAAACACATTCTCATTAAATGATATGGCAACGCCATGGCCAGCAACATGCCACGCCGTGGCATAAGGTTTTTCCCCAAAACCTTATCTTTGAAACCCTTAATTCTTCAACCGATCATATCGACGTTACCTGTAACACCCCGACTCCCAAGTATAAAATTTAAAAGCTTAAATTCATATTCTTGGACCTACTCGATGAGTTGGTTGACCCCAACTCGTCGTGTAGAAATGGATCAGGCCACATATTTTATGAGGTCTACTCGACGAGTCGGAGGACCCTGACTCGACTAGTAGGAGCTGGAAAATTAAATCCTAATTTTTAGGGTGTGCATCCTATTTAAAGGACCTTATGTCCTTTCCTCCATCCCTTTACCATCTCTTGATGGACAGAAGAAACCCTAATCAGTCTAGACCTTGTTCTTGAGTGTTTGTGATATTTAAAGAGTGATTTGGTGCTATTTTGTGAAGAAGGTTTGAAGTCTAAGGATCTTGGAGTGAAGAAAAGCCTGTGGATCTAATTCTACTTCATCTTGTCATCATTATGAAGGTAACAACTCGTTACCTTGACTTATCTTTAGCTAGATCTCTTCATACAAAGGTTTAGGGCCATTTATAACATATTTGTGAGTCAATTCGGGTATTCAGCATGATCTGAAGTTGTAACTTCAGATCTGGACTCCCCTTGGTCCCTATAGTCATAAAGTTATCAGACATAGAAAGCATTGTCCCTTCTCTTTGGGTTAAACCTTTCCCTTAGCTTAGTTTTGGCATTTAGGATCATGCATGTACGTAAAGTTTGCAACTTTACGTGGAAACCATGCCCTAGGAGGTCAGATCTGCAATATGGAGCTTTGGGGTAGCTTAAAAACGTCTGGATAAGAAATGGACTGAAGGTACTCGAAGAGTCGCATAGCCGACTCGACGACTCGGTTGAAGATTGCTTGATTTGGTTCTGCATGAACTCAGAGAGTCAGTAAGAAGACTCGACGAGTTAGTTAGGGTTTTCCCGACTTTTGGACCCCGCATGGACTCGACGAGTTGTCTGGAAACTCGGCGAGTTGTTTGGAAACTCGGCGAGTCAATTAGGGTTTTTATGATTTCCTGAGTTCTTAAGGAACTCGACGAGTTGCTAGCTGCACTCGACGAGTTGTGTCAACATGGACTTTTGACCTTGACCGTTGACTTTGACTTTGACCAAGGGTTGACCAGTTTGACTTCTGGGGGTATTTTGGTAATTTGGGAATTTATGGAAGTGGATCATTGGTGGATGTAGGTGTTGGAGTTGGAGCTGTATTTGGTGGAGTTTGACTTTATCACTCCGAGCTACTTGTGATGTGAGTTCTTCTTACTATATCAACAGGGTCTAAGGCACCGATGCCGACCCTTTTCGGATTTGTATCTGGGTTTATTGCATGATATGCTTATTGATTTGCATCCTGGTAGTTAGGATGGTTATATGCTTAGTGACCTGGTAGGTCGGTATCCTGGTATATAGGATAATGATATGTTAGTAACCGGTTAGGTCGGTATCTTGGTTATAGGATGTTGCTATGATTAGTGATATGTTAGATCGGTTTGACTGTTATATATACTAGCATATGATATTTATGTGCACATGATTGTTTGATTTGGGGGTTGGGTTGAGGTGGTCCTGCTTTGTGCTGAAGGCCAACATACCCAGGGCGGACCGGATAGACTACAGGCCCGGGAGGGCATACTAGTCAGGTCGAAGGCCCGACGAGAGGTCCAGATAGGCTCAAGGCCCTGTGAGGCAGTCCAGACGTGTCGAAGGATCGGAGAGCGGTCCAGATAGGCTCAAGGCCCTGCGAGGCGGTCCAGTCAAGATGAAGGCTCATTATGCATGCTGTTTGTTTATATGATGATGATTATGATTGTATGGCGTTGGTATTTTGGGGGAACTCACTAAGCTTCGGGCTTACAGTTGTTGATTTTGTTTCAGGTACTTCTGATGATCGCGGGAAGGCGAAGGTGTGATCGTACACCTCCTTATGTTTTCATGATTTGATTCTGGGATACCCTGACATTATACTATTTTGGAAAACAAGTTTTGTAATAATCATTGGTTTTGAAATGTTTTAAAAAGTTCAAATTTGGCATGATTTTTATGGATGTTACAAGTTGGTATCAGAGCCTTGGTTTGAGTGAATTGGAGAAAACACTCGTGTGTCTCCAGTCTCAAACTAAGGACAAGATTTTAAAATGAATTTTTCAAATGGTTTCCAAAACTATAAAGGAGGATGCAAGTGTACGATCAGCTGGAGCTCGCGAATAGACCCCAAAATACCTTATAGATTATTTGATTTTGTGATATGTTAGAACAACATGCTAGTACCAGGCTAGGGATCTTCAGGAATTGCATGATATAATTTCATGATTATATGATGCCTGATATCCTAGGGTTTTCCTTATATGAAATTGACATCATTACTGTAGTTTCTTAGTGTATGCATCACAGCCGTACATAATTAAGATTTTATAGCCTGAGAATGTTTGGTTTGGCCTTATTTCCTGTTTTTGTTTGATGAAGGGATTAGGGTAGGATTAGGTATTCGAAAGTCTATAGGGTCCATCACTATGTATGGTTAGCATACACGAGTGCTGCAGGGTTGGTGGAAATTTCATGGGTGGGTCGTGCGAGGCCGGGAGGCCAGTTACGAGATATTTAGCATTCCTCTAGGAGTGAGGATTGAGCGCTGACCATGTTGATGTATATTGTTACGGCGTTGTGATGATACTTGAGACAAATATGGATAGGCGTGGAAGGTAGTATAGGCCCGTACTACTGAAAGCACAGGACCCATACGCGTAGCAAGGAAGTCATAACCCCTAGGGTTTAGTTGGGAGTTAGTTCCTTGTTATTTATGCGGATTATCTGATATTTTCCTGGTATATTTTCAGTATGGTGGTTACTAGACGCTTTGTGACTGGATCCGGGTCAGGATCAGGAGATGGAGGTCAGGAGGGACCGACAGTGCCCGATATTGTTGGTCAGATGAGGTCGGATGAGCTGGACGCCAGGATTCAAGAGATCCTGCATGATAAGGTTGCTATTCTGTTCCGGGCATAGCCCCTACATTTGATGGGACTCAGGATCCGATCAGAGCCATGAGGTGGCTGTCTGAAGCGGAGGGTTGTTTCTTTACGTTTACATTTCCTACTGACTAGAAGGTCAGATGTGCCTTGAACCTGCTGAAGTCTGGGGCAAAGGACTAGTGGAGGTTGATGATTGGGTCTTACACTGATGATCAGAGATTTGCGGTTACTTGGGAGCAGTTCAGGGATATGTTACGTGCTCGCTACATTCCACGGGTCGAGCGGGAACGGTTAGCTCAGGAGTTCTTGGAGTTGAGACAGGATGGTGAGACGGTGGTAGAGATCACCCATATGTTCATGGAGAGAGCAATGTTTTGCCCGGAGTTTACTTCCGAGCAGGATCAGATGACACGTTATCTGAGCATGCTCAAGACAGACATCCATCAATTTGTTGCTACCCAGCGATGTGATACTTTGCTAAAGTTACAGTAGGACGCTAGGTGGCGGGTGCTTGAGATTGAGTTACAACTAAGAGAAAAGAGGCAGGCCCCGGTGCAGTCATAGCTGGCGCCAAAGCGGTCTAAGACCGCTGATTCCAGGTCAGGGGGCAGCAGGGTCGTACTTGTTGCAAGTGCGGGAAGGGTCACTCGGTGGTTTGTAGATCGAGTAGCATGTGCCGCAAATGCGGCAGGGAGGGGAATTATGTGAAGGATTGTCGCCAGAAAGCCCCAGTTCAGGATATGAGGATCTACTACCACTGCCATCAGGTTGGTCAGGTGAAGACCAACTGCCCATAGCTCGTTGCCAGGCTGGCGCATGCTCCAGTGCGGGCTACACTGAGGATTACTGATGGGATTCAGGGTCGAGCAGCGCCCCCGAGGGCTCAGGGACGCGACTTCCAGCTTACTGCAGAGGAGGCCATGGCAGCAACAGACGTGGTTGCTGGTATGTTTCTATCCCTTATATTACAGATTATATATGTTTTATGCTTATATGTTCGTACCTGTGATTAGGTACGTTTTCAGTGAACTCCTTACATGCTATGGTATTATTTGACTCGGGGGTGAGTCGGCCGTTTGTCTCTTATACATTTAGTAGGGAGTTCGGTGTGCCAGTAGGAGAGCTAGAGTGTCTGTTGCGAGTCTCTATCGCCAACGAAAATAGGGTTTCCGCTTCTTCGGTCTATCGGGGTTGTGTGTTGGAGATCTTCGGGGTATCTTTCTCGATAGACTAGATACCGATTCCCATGAGGGATGTGTGTGTGATTGTGGGTATGGACTGGCTTAGTCTCTTCGGTGCCATGATCGACTGCGAGGGTCAGTGGGTGGTAGTTTTGAACCCCAAGTGGGGGAGAACTGATTGTCTACGGTGAGGGCACCAGATTAGGATCAGGGTTTTCTTCAGCTGCCAGGGCTTGACAGTACATCCAGCACGGGTGTGCGGGTTATCTAGCATATGTGGTGGATACCCAGGTCACGGATCAGGTTTCAGTATCAGAGGTTCCAGTGGTCAGGGAGTTTGCTGACGTGTTCCCGGAGGAGTTACCCGGATTGCCTCCGGAGAGGCAGGTCGAGTTTAGGATCGACCTAGTGCCAGGTGCGGCCCCTATCGCCAAGGCCTCGTACCGATTGGCACCACCAGAGATGCAGGAGCTGTCATCACAGCTGCAGGAACTGCTGGGCAAGCAGTTCATTCGTCCGAGCAGTTCCCCGTGGGGAGCGCCGATTCTCTTCGTCAGGAAGAAGGATGGTTCACACCAGATGTGAATTGACTACCAGGAGTTGAACAAGTTGATGGTGAAGAACCGTTATCCACTCCCGAGGATAGATGACTTTTCGATCAGTTGCAGGGAGCATCTTGGTTCTCCAAGATAGACCTAAGGTCCAGGTACCATCAGGTCAGAGTTAGGGAGGAGGACGTGGAGAAGACCGCGTTCCGGACTCGTTATGGACACTACGATTTCGTGGTGATGCCGTTTGGGCTCACAAACGCGTCGAACGTATTTATGGACCTGATGAATCGGGTCTGCAGACCGATGCTCGATCGCTCGGTCATCGTGTTCATAGACGATGTCTTGGTGTACTCCACGACCCGAGAGCAGCGTGAGGAGCATCTACGGGAGCTATTGGGAGTTTTGATATGAGAACGGCTTTATGCCAAGTTCTCGAAGTGTGAGTTTTTGTTACTAGAGATTCAGTTCCTTGGACATCTCGTTAACCAGGAGGGGATTGTGGTCGACCCGGCCAAAATCGAGGCGGTTATGCAGTGGGAGGTTCCAAAGTCTCCTTCGGATATCAAGAGCTTCTTGGGATTGGCAGGGTACTACCGGAGATTCATACAAAATTTATCCAAGATTGTAGTACCCCTCGCTCGTCTGACGAGGAAGGGGGTGGATTTTTGGTGGGGCCCCGAGCAGTAGAGGGCGTTTGAGACCCTCAGACAGCGACTATGCGAGGCTCCAGTCTTGTCTCTTCCGGAAGGAGTTGAGGATTTTGTGTTATTCTGTGATGCATCCATCACAGGACTAGGAGTGGTCCTCATGCAGAGAGGACGGGTGATACCCTACGCAACGCGGCAATTGAAACTGCATCAGACGAGATACCCTACTCATGATCTAGAGTTGGGAGCGGTGGTATTCGCTCTCAAGATTTAGAGACATTGCCTCTATAGGGTCCGATGTACCATATACAAGGACCACATGAGTCTGAGGCACATCATGGATCAGCCGAACCTGAACATGAGGCACCGCAGGTGGCTTGACGTGGTCAAGGATTATGACTGCGAGATCCTTTACCATCCGGGTAAAGCGAACATGGTTGCAGACGCTCTGAGCCGCAAGTCAGCAGGAGCTTCTGCTCTAGTGACGTGTATGAGGATATCAGTGGATTCTCCACTTGTGAGCTTGATTAGGGGAACTCAGGCTGAGGGTATGCGACAGGAGAATTGGAAGCTTGAGAGGGTTAGGGGTGAGAACACCCGATTTTTGCAGGATAGACGGGGATTATTGACCCGTTGCGGTCGGGTCTGGGTTCCAATGTCTGGTGTGGTCAGACAGACTATATTGGAGGACGCTCATAAGTCTCGCTTCTCTATTCACCCGGGGGCCACCAAGATGTACCGGGATTTTCGATTGAGTTACAGGTTGCCGTGCATGAAGCGGGTGATCGCTTGGTACGTTGATAGGTGCTTGACCCGCATGATGGTCAAGGCCAAACACCATAGGTCGCATGGAAAGCTGCAACCTCTAGAGATTCCCATGTGGAAATGGGTGCAGATCACGATGGACTTCATCACCAAATTGCCGAGAACGACAAAGGGGTTCGATGTTATATGGGTCATCGTGGATCGATTGACCAAGAGTGCTTATTGTCTGCCCATTCGGGAGAGCTCATCGGTTGAGAAGTTGGCCGATGTGTATATACGTGAGATTGTCGCTCTCTATGGGGTCCCGATCTCTATCGTTTCCGACCGTGATGTTCGGTTTACCTCCCATTTTTGGCAGAAGTTCCACGAGGAGCTGGGCACGCGGTTGCACTTCAGTACAACCTGTCATCCACAGATAGACGACCAGAGTGAGCGGACCATACAGACTCTCGATGATATGTTGATAGCCTTCGTTATTGACTTCGGTGGGAGTTGGGACTCCTACCTACCCCTTGCAGAGTTCTCCTATAACAACATGTTTCACTCCAGCATTGGTACTCGACCTTATGAGCTGTTGTATGGATGGAGATGCCGCACCCCAGTCTATTGGGGCGAGGTTGGTCACAGGGTGACGGGTCAAACCGAGGTAGTCCTCCAAACTACCGAGATGATTCAGCAGATTAGACAGCGGTTGCAGACCGCACAGAGTCGGTAGAAGAGTTACGCCGACCGACGCCAATCTGAGTTGGAGTTTTAGGTCAGTGACATGGTACTCCTGAGGGTCTCACCCTGGAAGGTTGGGATCCGCTTTAGGAAGAGGAGGAAGTTGGGTCCCCGATACATCGGGCCATATAGGATCGCTGCCAGGATTGGTAAGGTGGCGTATAGGCTAGATCTCCCTGAGGAGCTTAGTCATATCCACAACACTTTCCATGTTTCACAGTTGCGGAAGTGCGTTCTGGATAGGGAGGCAATAGTGTCATTAGATGATATTCAAGTCGATGAGCGCCTGAATTACGTGGAGAGGCCAGTGGCTGTTCTTGAGAGGAAGGTGAAGGTTCTACGGAACAAGGAAGTACCTTTGGTAAAGTTACAGTGGCAGCATCGGAAGGGATCCAAGTGGACTTGGGAGCTGGAGGCAGAGATGCGGGAGGATTACCCCGATTTATTTATCGCAATAGACTTCGAGGACGAAGTCTAGTTCAAGTGGGGGAGAATTGTAACACCCCGACTCCCAGGTATAAAATTTAAAAACTTAAAGTCATATTCTTGGAACTACTCGGCGAGTTCGTTGCCCCCAACTCGTCATGTAGAAATGGATCAGGCCGCATATTTTATGAGGTCTACTCGATGAGTCGGAGGACCCCGACTCGACGAGTAGGAGCTAGAAAATGGAGCCCTAAATTTTAGGGTGTGCACCCTATTTAATGGACCTTAAGTCCTTTCCTACTACCCCCTACCACCTATTGATGGCTAGAAGAAACCTAATCAGTCTAGACCTTGTTCTTGAGTGTTTGTGAGATTTAAAGAGTGATTTGGTGCATTTTGTGAAGAAGGTTTGAAGTCTAAGGAGCTTGGAGCAAAGAGAAGCTTGTGGATCTAACTCTACTTCATCTTGGCATCATTCTGAAGGGAACAAGTCGTTACCTTGATTTATCTTTAGCTATATCTCTTCATGCAAAGGTTTAGGGCCATTTATAGCATATTTGTGAGTCAATTCGGGTATTGGACATGATCTGAAGTTGTAACTTCAGATCTGGACTCCCCTTGGTCCCTATAGTCATAAAGTTAGCAGATTTAGCAAGCATTGGCCCTTCTCTTTTGGTTAAACCTTTCCCTTAGCTTGGTTTTGGCATTTAGGACAATGCATGTATGTAAAGTTTGCAACTTTACGTGGAAGCCGTGCCATAGGAGGTCAGATCTGCAATATGGAGCTTTGGGGTAGCTTAAAACGTATGGATAAAAAATAGACTGAAGGGACTCGACGATTCGCATAGCCGAATCAATGAGTCGGTTGAAGATTGCTTGTATTGGTTCTGCATGAACTCGGCGAGTCAGTAAGAAGACTCGACGAGTTAGTTAGGGTTTTCCCGACTTTTGGACGCCGCATGGACTCGGTGAGTTGTCTAGAAACTCGGCGAGTCAATTAGGGTTTTTATGATTTCCTATGTTCTTAAGGAACTCGACGAGTTGCTAGCTGCACTCGACGAGTTGGGTCAACATGGACTATTGACCTTGACCGTTGACTTTGAATTTAACCAAGGGTTGACCAGTTTGACTTCTGGGGGTATTTTGGTAATTTGGGAATTTATGGAAGTGGATCATTGGTGGATGTAGGTGTTGGAGTTGGAGTTGTATTTGGTGGAGTTTGATTTATCACTCTGAGCTACTTGTGAGGTGAGTTCTTCTCACTATATCAACAGGGGCTTAGGCACCAATGTCGTATATTTTCGGATTTGTATCCGGGTTTATTGCATGATATGCTTATTGATTTGCATCCTGGTAGTTAGGATGGTGAGATGCTTAGTGACCTAGTAGGTCGGTATCCTGGTATATAGGATAATTATATGTTAGTGACCGGTTAGGTCGGTATCCTGGTTATACGATGTTGATATGATTAGTGATCTGTTAGATCGGTTTGACTGTTATATATGCTAGCATATGATATTTATATTCACATGATTGTTTGATTTGGGGGTTGGGTTGAGGCGGTCCTGCTTTGTGCTGAAGGCCAACATACCCAGGGCGAACCGGATAGACTACAGGCTCGGGAGGGCATACTAGTCAGGCCAAAGGCCCGACGAGCGGTCCGGATAGGCTGAAGGCCTTGCGAGGCGGTCCAGACGTACCGAAGGCTCAGAGAGCGATCGAGATAGGCTGAAGGCCCTGTGAGGCGGTCCAGTCAGGCTGAAGTCTCATTATGCATGTTGTATGTTTATATGATATGATTATGATTGTTTGACGTAGGTATTTTGGGGGAACTCACTAAGCTTCGGGCTTATAGTTGTTGATTTTGTTTCAGGTACTTTTGATGATCGCGGCAAGGTGCAGGCGTGATCGTACACCTCCTTATGTTTTCATGATTTGATTCCGGGATACTCTGACATTATACTATTTTGGAAAACAAGTTTTGTAATAATCATTGGTTTTGAAATGTTTTAAAAAGTTCAAATTTGGCATGGTTTTTATGGATGCTACATTACAACTCTCCCCCACTTAAATTTGATTTCGTCCTTGAAATCCTCTCTTGCCTATTACTCCTTATATTTCTTCTAACCCCTGGTGTGTTTTTGCAAGTCTACTTATTTCTCAACCAGCTTACACCTCTCCCTTTACTAAGGTTTCCACATAACAATTAAATGCTCTCCACAAGCAGGCGTATGATTCATTCCTAAGCAAAAACTTCTAATCGAATTTCATCCCTTGCAGCACTGAAGGGACACTCAAACTAGATGACCACCTACCATCACATATAATGATTCAGTCCTTAGCGAGAAACATACGACCTTATGAAGAAATAAATGCCAACACGACTAAAAAAATCAAGAGGAACTAATTCCTTATTCACAAGTCGAAGACTCCTAGATCTTGATTAACATTCTAGAGGACAAATCCATTCCATACATTAACCATGTCGACCAAAACTTTCATATTTTGTCCAAGGCGTTCCCAGACTCGCACTGTCCTACTGATAGGCTGAATAACAGAATCTAAAGCTAACTTCCACTACCGAAAGCCTTTCATATAGATGCACGAGCGAAACCCCAAACAAATAACCAGACGAATAAAGACTAAACTAGTCTACACACCCACTCAACTCTAGCAAACCTTTCGTCTAATCATAGAAATATCTGAAGTGATAATGAGTATCTTTCAACCCATGTAAATGTAATGATCCCAAAATAGTCTTACAATAACTTGCAGCCTATTTGGCCAATAGTTCATTTCAAACCACGACTTATTTTAACCAACGGTCTATTTTAACCCATGTTAATGCTCTGACCCACCCATAGTCTTACAATCACTTCCGACCTATTTCAACCAATGGTCTATTTCAACCCATATGAACTCTATGATATAACTATAGTCTTACCATCACTTCCTTTGCTATAGCACAGTTGTAGTCTTTCATGCCATGATTCAACCATGGTATTTTACATAAGAACTACTAAGGTAATCTACAATAATCCGACATGAAATGGACCCCTAGTATATTGGACCCCATCAGGTGTTTAGATCATGACTTGAACCCCAAGGCATTGATCAAACAAGAACAAGCAAAGAGACCCTCAACACCCCTCGACCTGAGCCTAATAACTAACTCTCTCTTGCGCTGCCATTAATGCTTCTACTCTTCAGGACGAGATAACCCTGAATCCTCGACATCTTCTTCTTGGGGCACAACTGACTGGTGGACAAAATTACTTTCACGGGCTTCCAACTTGACAACAATCCAGACCTGCTACCTTCCATACTTGGATATAAAACTTTGGGATGACCTGCATCACTGAAAATTGTATCTTGAATAAACAATTCTCCCTAATTGGAAATAACTAGAATCCAATTACTTCATGACCATTTAAAGCTCTGGGTTAATCTATACAACTACACCACTTAATCCTTAACAACCACGACTAGATTTAAAGGGGCTAAAAGAAATCCAAAACCTTCTATCAATGATTAGAAATCCTACCAATCAAAATCCCACAACAATAAGCAATTCAAACATAAAAATCATTCAATACAGATCCATATTTGGTAAGAATAAAAATCATCCATCAAATCATTGAGGGGTACGGTTAAACAAGGAAATATAAATGAAGACGCACTAATGACACCAACGAATGTTGCACCCGTCCATACCGAAGAAACTGATAACTCAAAACCTAGCCTTTAGGACCCCAACTGTCCCATATCGTCCATCTGGTAACTGCCAAGCTAAAAGTGCTGGATCCAAAACCATCCCATCCGTTCCTTGTAGACATTCATCCTTAACATGGTCTGGCTTACTACAAATGAAACATATCCTCGACTATCTCTGACTACAGTCCCGACTATAGTGACCCTCCTGACCGCACCTAAAACATCCAGAAATAAGGGTACAAAAACTAACCCTATATTTCAAACCACACCTGCCACAAGATCTGCAAATCCTTTGGTCTCCTGGTCGAACATCAGTTACTTTGGTCTTCTTGACTGTGGATTCTGATGCATGAACTTGATCCTACTTCCATTTCCGTTGTTGGGTCTCCAACTCCAACTCTCTCTTCGTGACTGCTTCTACTAAATCGAAATGGGTCTCATAACTGGAAATGATTACGAACTCACAAATCACCAACCTCAACATATAACAATAGCGAGTTATCCTCATCTCCTATATCATTGCATATTTGTATCGTCCCAAAAATTCATTGAAAAATTTTCATTTTAAAAAAATAAACCATACAAACGAGTTGTTCCAAAACTGATCAAAGTGAATTTATTATTTAAACATCAGAGTAAAGATCATGAGTTGCCATGAACATAAAACCGTAAGCACAAAGCTTAGTGAGTTCCCCAAAATACGACGTACCATACATACAATAGAGATTAATATGTGCCAACCATAGTCTTGCCATTATGTCATGAGTCGTGTCATGGTCTTTCCTTGCCAGACCGCGGGCCAAAAGCCTGGGTCCTACAGACAAGTGCCAAGATCCACCTCCTGGTCTACCATGTAATTAACACAAAGACAACTAGCATACTAAATATAACTGCTAGGGTTCGGTCCCTAGTCTTGCATACAATTTTATGGGATCCACCTCCAGGTCTTTCATATATATGCCAGGGGTCACCCTATGGTCTTCCTATATAACATAAACCAGTAGGCCGGCATTGGTGCCTTCGACCCCAAGTATAGTGAGGAGACTCACTCGAATCACAATATTAACTAAAACCTCACGCAACGCCGCACCATTCAAAGTCATCAGCTCTCACTGCCAAAAGATGAGTGCTAAACACCTCCTAACAATTCACACATGGCAAACCCTAATTCTACCTTCTACAAATAGAGATTGACCAAAAGTTAACCCATGCCAAAAGTCAACGGTCAAAGTCAACAGCCAGAGTTGATTTTAGCCAACCATCATGTCGTGGCCTTCCTTGGCCAAGTCGTGGCTTTCACCTAGCCAAACATAAGGGAAATTCCAAGTCGCCACGTCGTGGCAACCTATGGGCACTGGGTTTCTAGCAGCTTAATGGATTAAGAAGCTTTCTTCAATTCCAAGAGCTCCAAAGCTCAGATCTGGTCTATACTATGGTCTAAATGGATAAAGTTTCCAACTTAATCCATTAATACACCCAAAGAGATCAAGATATCAAACCCTAGGTCCAAATAAAGCGAAAATCCATAATGTCTTCACTATTAAGTCCTCAATCTGAAAAAGTCCTTATCCCAACCACTCCAGAAGGGTTTATAACAGCAGATCTATCATAAAGGTGGAAGATTTATAGATATGTATATCCAATACATGTCTAAGATCCATTTTAGGTTAAAATTGAGCTTTAAAGTCCAAAACTTAAGCAACTAACAAGAACATGTACCAAACACTAGATCCTTTCCAATGCTTCCTCTTTCTTCACAAGCAACCAAAGTCTCTAAAATGGACTCACCACACACAAGGAGGAATTAAGGTTTGCGTTTCTAAAACATGAGGGTGATGGAGGCTGAAAAGGAACCCTAAAAATGACTTAGAAGGGTTTAAATATGAATTGAACCCTTAAAGAGTCATGAGCTTGGGCTTGAACAGCTGCCATGCAGTGGCGGTCTAAAAGTCATGCGATCAAAATAATTATTGCTACGTCGTGGCCTTCCTTGGCCATGTCGTGGCATAGAGTTTCCTCCAAAACTCCATCTTCGATCCTTGATACAAGTAAGCTTAACCAATCTGGAAGACGAGTGTTACAATATTATAGGCAAAGCAACTCTCTCTCTCTCTCTCTCTCTCTCTCTCTCTCTAAACTTGGAGGTGATCTCAACCACCGTCTTTATAGTCTGATTAAGTGCCAAATACTCTCGTGCCAACTGTTGAACTTCAATCGTTGGCACAAATTCTCTCTTGAACCTGGTAACAAAATCCTCCCACATCAGAGACTTGAGCGCATGTGGTTCGAGGTCTCGAACAAACTTATGCCACCAATCCATTGCACCATCAATCACCAGACATGATGAAACTATGACCATGGCCTCGGCTCGACAAAATTTGGCGAGAAAGGCACTCTCCACATCGGCAATCCATCGAATATTGACGAAAGGATCCCTCATTTCCATGAACCGTGGAGCCCCACAAGCATTAAACTCCTTGAAAGTAACGGACCCATGGTCACCTCTAATTCGGCTAGTAGAATCCTAAAACGCTCGCCTATTATTGAAATCAACTCATCCCTGACGGTGCTGATCATAACAGGAAAATTCTCAAGAACAAACCTCAAAATCTCTACACTAATAATGTCGCGGACATCCCCCTCACTTAGGTCTGAACCCCCATCACGAATGGTCACCATACTGAAACTGAATAATAATGGAAACACATCAAAATCAATGCTCAGAGCTAATCTACAGTATACATACCTACCTAGAAGTTCCTTGGTATACTTTTAACACTTCCTTGACCCAAGTATGGATCCTATGCTTTTAGTATACGGGCCCATACTACCTGCCACACCTATCCATACTTTCTCCAAGGATTGTTCCAAGACTCCTATGTCGCTGCTCATAACTACCCTAAACTCCTGGAACGTATGCATATGTCTAGCCATATGCATAAAACTACACATCATATACTCTCTCTAAGATTCTACCCTAAAACCATAACCAGACAAAGAACATGTAATAAGGCCGAATCCAAATCCTAAGGCTATCATATTTTAATAATGTAAAACCCTTAAAGCATTCGATTAGCAATTTAATAGTATTCGTCAATGATTCCACAACACATATTGCAATCAACACATATAAGGCATCTACAAAAACATGCAATTCTAGCATGAAATTCATTAACAAATACTTATTCTATAATATAGCATGCATATCAATCCATAACACAAATACATAATCATATAGGTATATTGGGAATCACTTAGTTCTTGAGCTTCGGCTGACTACACTCATCACATCCTCCTTTTATAAATTGAGGTTAGATCAAGAAACCTTATTCACGATCTTAAGCCATAAATCAAACAAGAACATGGCGAAAGACTAAGCTCATGTTTCTGACCTAACTATTTTACTCAAGTCTCTTTGAATAAATGTATTCTATTTTCAAAAATTTAATTTAGAAAATCTTTCAGTCCTCAGTTTGAGTTCAAACACACCATAAGGCGCGCCCAAATCTCTCAAACTAAGGCTCTAATAACAAAATGCAATGTCCCCAAATTACAAAAGAGATTTTTCATTTAAAATAGTTAACCACTTAAAATCTTTTACTAAAAATCATTAAGTGACATTCATTTATTTGAAACCCATAAGATTTAGAAAGGTGAATTACAAAACAGTGGAAACCAAATCTTTGATGCGAGTGTACAGTCCCTCCGAGCTCTTCACACAAACAACATGCAAAACATTTAATCCATAAATTTAAGCATAAATATTAGTGATTTCCCTAGTATGCCGCACATTCCACCTTACATACAACGCACACAAGTAAGGTCATCGGATCTGACATCAATATTCCAGCTCTTATAACCACATGCATACAACATACATAGGAACCATATGTGTCATCTATTGGCACTCTGTTATCGGCTCTCAGCTGTCAACTACTACCAGCTCTCATTCGTCATGCAATCATCGACCTTACGCCGAAACAACATCCATACCAGGGCTAATGATAAAACTCACAACCGCCTCATGAATACATAGTCATATATAGTCGAGAGCCAAATAGACAGTCAAACAGATGATCTTACTCGAACGCAATAAATTAAACAAGAACCATACAATAACACTTTAGAAAAAGAGTTCTCAGACTATCTAACTTGGACTATATACGACCCCTAGGGTATCCACTCCACGGCCGTCTGAAACTATCATTACCCTAACCATTCATAAATATAGTAGTGTTGTGATCTAACCACAGTCTTTCATACCGGTGTTGTGATCCAACCACAATCTTTCATACAGGTGCGGTGATCCGACCATAATATTTCATGCAAAAATCACAAATACAGTCTAGCATAACATGACACTAATTGTCCTACATTGCACATACATATCAATGAATTATCATAGTCAATTAACATATCCATACTCTAACAATACCTCTTTCCTACTATATATACAAACGATATAAAATGTTACATGTGGTATAGTGAGAAGACTCACCTGAATCGCGAAATCGGAGAAGCACAACAATACTCTCACTCCTTGCACTAATCAATCCCACGAACCGACTATCACCCAATAAAGATCATTCCTTAATCAACGACTCAAATCGTTCAAGTTTGACCCAAGGTCAAACCGGTAAAAAGTCAATGGTCAAAAAAGTCAACGGTCAACAAATTAAAGGGTCACCATGTCGTGGTAAGCTCTTGGCCACATCGTGCCCAAGACAGGACAAAACGATCGAGATGCCGAGCACCACCACACCGTGGACCTTCCTTGGCCACATCATGGTTTCTAGTAGAATGCCTTTTTCTTCGTTAAGAGCATGATCCTTACAGATCAAAGTCCATAACCTCAGATCTGGTTCTTTTTATTGACTTAATGGATAAAGTTTCCAACTTTACCTATTAAGACATCACCACAAAGCAAGATCTGCAACCCTAAGTCCATTAAGCCCTCATAATGACCAAAACCTATGCAATGTTCAAAGGGAACATGGCCTAAGACCTTTTCCATCATGTTAAGCTGGAAAATGGTCAGCAACAAGCACACCACCTTCTTCTCCCAAGATGTATTCCAAGGCTTCAAACATCAAGAACACTCAAGTGGGGTATAGGTTTTCGAGTTTAAAGGATGGGTGTTGGATAGAATGACCTATGCCATGAGTTTAGGCCTTTAAATACGACAAAAACCCTAATCTTCATGGGCTTGGGATGCAGGGCTCACCACGTCGTGGTGAAGGTCTTACCACGCCGTGGTACCCAATCAGCCGCGACCTCAGCAAATGATATGGCCACTCTGTGGCCAGCAACATGCTACGTCGTGACATGGTTTTTCCCTAAAATCTTATCTTTGAAATTCTTAAATATCCAATCTATTGGATTGGGAAAACGGGTGTTACATATTGTCGTAGAAGGACTGGAGCACTCTACTTCAAGCATTTCATCGACCAGTTAGAGTGCATAGTGAATCTCCCTTTCAAATCTCAATATATTCAAGCTTTGATGTTCTTCATATGGGTTTTGTATGTGTGCCTGTACGTACATATGGATAGAAGAAACTAGATTTTAAAGGTTAAGCCTTCACTAACTTGAAACGTACATATGGGTGTACTCATGGCTTATGAAAAAGTAAAACAAAAGACGAACTTCACTGACTTGAAACGTGTTGGTGTTGCTATTGTAGAGGATGTGCTGATACGGACTACTACTTATTTTGAGAATTTTGAGAGAAAAAAATAGCGATGATGGTAACGAAAGAGAGAATGAGGAGAGCTAGGGTTTTTCTTGAAAACCCACGTCCAACAACTCTAATTTCCCAAATACAATAACCACAAAATAAACCACATAACAATAAGGAACATCGAAGGAAAGTTGAATCAACAGTGGGAAAGGAAGAAACAAACCTGATAGAAATGATAAAAACATACAATAGAAGATACACAGAAAATTTTCAGTAGAAGATACCAAATACCAAGAATGATGGAGAAGCGCATAGAAGTTCATATAGATGAATGGATGAAAACGCACAACAAATGAACACGTAGCCGATGGAAGAACATAATAGATAGAAGGAGTAGAGTCGATGGGTGAGGTGGAAGAAAACAATTGAATCATAAAGGTGGTGCTTCAGTTCGTAGCCTATATATAGCATAAGCAAAATAAATTGGCTGAAAACCAGCCGATGAGCAGTGAATTCCAGCCGACAACAACAAAACAGGAAACCACCACCTCAAATCTAGACATTTTTTATAAACACTACTCATATTAATATGTATAACAAGTGATATTTTTGTGAATAAACTTTTTGAAAATTGATAAACAATTAATCGTACCAATGAGCTCCATTGTCTAAATTGTAGCTAAAATATTAGTGTAAGAATACATATTATGGGATTTTCTAATTGTCAAACTACTTTTATACTTCTATGGAGAGACAGAATCAAGGTCTTTATGTGTATTTAGAAGGACATTTAATTTCTCTTTTCTAAACTATAACTAAGTTCCAACTTCCAAGTATGGTATAATTAGGATATTCCGATAACCACTAAAATGGAATTTAGACTATAAATGAACATTAGATATGGTATAATTAGGAAAGTTCATTACCAAGTTACTCTAACGGTAAGAAACACGCGTCTTCTAAATTCTTGGTTTAAATTTTTTTCATGCAAAAAATAATCTGGCTAAAAACAAAAATGCTAATTTGGAAAAAAAAAAAAAAAAACATTTAGATATTGACTATGGAGGTCGATGAAATGTTCTAACGAATAGATAATGGTATTATGGGTTTAGTTTTATTTAGACATTGACTATGGATACCCATAAAATGTTCTAACGAATATTCTGCTAATGGTACTATGTGCATAGTGTTATACCTCTTAAACTGATACGTGTAGTTCACCAATACGTCTAACGTTGATACCCCTTCGAACATGTTGAAGGTTTTATGAATACACATGCTGTTTTTTATTTTGGCTGAAAAACGGAATTTTTCATAATGATTTGAGTCATTTGACATATATCTTTTTCTCTAATGACATAAACGGAAGAAAATTACATAAAAATATCACACAATTAATTTGTGTGATCTTAAATGAACCTCATTCTTTTTTAAATAAATACATGGGAAAGCATAATTTTTTTCTCCAAACCGTATAATGTACAAATTATAGTTTGTGCGTAAATTTAGCTATTAAAATTGTTACCAACTTATTTGGTTACCATAAAATTCGGTTGGTGTCAATGACTTCCGGCCTAGCTTCGAAGAGACATGAGTTTTATACCATATGACGTTAGAGGTTGGAAACTCGACTCCCGCAAGTCTTTTTTAAAGTTGATAAAAATGTTTTATCTCCTCATGTGGGGTATTTCTTTCTGGGAATCCTTATGGGATGGGTCCAATTCTTTTATTTTTAATTTTTAATTAATAAATTATTAAGGGAAATATAAAAAATACAAAAAAAAATTAAAATGGCAAAACAGACCTTTCAAGCTCTTCAGGTACCAAAATCACAGAAAAATATTGATTTTAGACCATCAATCACAATGACCAATTTTACAATTTTGTAGAAAAAAAAAGTCTATACCCATCCCCGAATAAAACCAACCCTGCCACCACATTCTTCCCCTCATGTGCATCGCCACTTTTCTTTCCTTCCCCTTCTTCATTTCGGACGCTGTCATCATCGCTGTTGTAAATTCAGACAATATGAAACTCCAACGAGATAAGTTATGGGCAGGGATGTGACCATTATAGGTGGTCCTTCTAGTTTTATGTCAAAGCAATCAATCTAAGGAAGATGATGTTTAATGAACGATGTTAAATAAATTTAATTAAATAAAAAGAAATAAAACCTAGTATAAATGGTAAAAATGTTATTTATTATGGATTAACCATTTAAAAAATTTAAAACCACAAAGATCATTTATATAAAAAAAATTTAAAAATGAAATAACTTTTTATAAACTATAAAAGAATATTTATGTGATTTTATCTTTTATTAATGCATATAATATTTATTAGTTTATTATTAATTATTAATGTAAATGGTCATTTGATGTGTACACAAGGATATATTTAATGTGTATCCCCTTAAAGGGGTACATTTAGGACCATTGATTTTATAATTAAAAGTCAAAAATAAGTACAACACCGTCAACGAACTGATTGTACAAATCTCATGTCCGTTACTTGATTAATCATTTCTTTTATTTGTGATTAGTTGTGCTAACCACCGATTATGATTATTTTAGGGTTGACCTACCAATCATCATATTAAAGGTGGCAAATTGGTGTGTTGTATTGAAACTTAAACATTTTGAGATTGTTTTATTCTAACCCAACCTGTTTAATTATCATGTCAATTTATTTATTTTCATATCGAGTTTGTGCCAGGTTCGCGGGTTAGGGCTTAAACCTTATAAATATGTCATGTTGTGCAAGATTGAAACATTAAATATGTTGAAAGAATAAGAGTTGTAGAGGTGGAAAAGAAAAAAAAATGAATAACAAGGAGTAACTTGTGTTTTACATATGTTTATTTTACCTAAAAACTTAGGGAAAATGACACATTGGCCCTACTATGCATTATGACTTTTTCCATTCAGTCCTACAAGCTTTTTTCCGTGCCTTTTGAGGGAGCAAGGTGTTTTTTGTCTGGTCGATTTGGTAATTTTGTAAGAACTAAATGGGTCAGCCGGTAACATTTGTGCCACATTATTTAAAATATGCACGTGTAAATGGTGATTGTGTCTCGTTAGGGTTTTTAATGAGCTATCGACAACACTTCATCAACTCTCTCTGTCTACTGCATTGCTTTCCAATTCTCAAATTTCTTGCTTCAACCATGGCTATCTACATCCCTGTCAATGTGCACTTTCAAGGAATCTTAAAAGGTACCCCATACGATACAATGATGGTACTAAGCAGAGACTAGAGAAATCAATTTCGCAGGCATCGGTAAGAACGAGTGCGACATGTTCATGGAAAGATTCACAGGAGAAAAATTTGAGAAAATTTATTATTGTCTTCCTCATATCGATTTTCCAAAAGGTTTGAGGTTAATTAGGAATGAAAATGATTATTCAACTTTTATATCCATTACGTATGAATGTGGTGTTGAACTCCCACTGTATGTAGACCATTTTGGTACTACTAACATGTGGGAGTGGTTGGATGAAGAAAGAGAGGAAGTGGTTGATACTATCCATGAAGAAGTTTTTAATGATGTCCAGGATGACGGTGAAACAGGGTATACAAATGATAATGTTAACCCTTATTTTTTCAAAAAAAGAAAATGACCCAGATTGTGAGATGAGTGAGAATGTAGCTGAAGGTGAACCTGTTGATGTTGACATGGGGGAGAATGAAGATGATGAGGCTGATGTTGCTACTGATTTGCCAAATATTTTCAATGAAGGGCAACCGTGGAAGGAACAGCAACCTGTGTTAGGTATGGGGTTTGAGAATCCTAAACAACTCAAACACATGTTATGTAATTATGCAGTTGCTAATGGTTATCAATTATGTTTTAAAAAAATAATAGTAGAAGATTGTTAGTTAAATGTTGTGATGGAAACTGTACTTTTAGGCTTTGGAGTCATGGATGAGTGATGATAAGTCTTTCCAGATCTAATCTCTGATAATTGACCATAATTGTTCTAGGAATTTCAAATTTAATTGTCAATTACAAATGGATAGGGGCCATTTCAACCAAGAATTTGTGAACAATCAGAAGATGAGTTTTAGGCTGCTTAGAGAGGTGGTGAAAAACACATTTGGCATTCAAGTGAGTATGAGTCAGTGTAAGAGGGTCAATAAATTTGCTTTTACTCTAGTTGAAGGTATAATTGCAGACAACTATGTCAAGTTATGGTCATATGGTGAGGAGATTAAAAGATCAAATCCACGTTCAACTGTAAAAGTTTTTGTTGATTCAATTCCCGATGGTAAAAATTACTTCAGTAGGATTTACATATGTTTTCATGGATTGAGAGAGGTTTGAGGGGAGGGTGTAGAAGGATAATTAACCTTGATCGTTGTTTTCTGAAAAGTTATTGCCAGGGTGAGCTACTTTGGGTTGTGGGTAAGGATTCTAACAATGGGATATTCCCAATTGCTTGGGTTGTTGTATGTGTAGAGAACAAAGACAATTGGAAGTGGTTTATTGATAATCTTACCGAAGACTTGAACCTTCAGTGTCAAGGATTTGGGGTTGTGCTGATATCTGATCAACACAAGGTATGGTCCTTTTTCATGATGTATTACAATATATGGTATGTCACTCTAAATTTTTATATGATTCAACATATGTAAGGATTGGTTGAGGCAATGAAAGAGTTACTACCAGCAACAAAACCTAGACAATGTGCAAGGCATATTTATGCTAACTTTAGAAAGAAATTTCCTGGAGCACAATTTCAGAATATTTTATAGAGGGCCAGTAAAGCACCTAATGTTAAACATTTCAATGCAACCATGAAGGAGATTCAAGAACTAAATCCTGCTGCCCTTGTGTATCTTATGGATAGGGATCCTAAGACATGGTCTTTGGCTTTCTTCAAAGTTCACCATGCTTGTGAAACTGTGGAGAATGGATACTCAGAAAGCTTCAATAGTGTTATAAAGGATGTTAGGAAGAAACCCATTATCAGTATGTTAGAGGATATTTGTATTTATGTAATGCAAATGGGTTAAAATGCAACTTAAGCGATAAGGATGGGATAGTTTAAATGTATGTCCAGACAACAGGGAAAAGTTGAATTTGTTAAAAATCAAGCAAAGATATGTAACTATACTATTCAATGACTAATTTCATAAGGTTGAGTAGTACTTAATTGTTGTTGCTAAATTTAGGTGTTGGCAAGTCATTTCTTGTGTGGTGATGAAGTTTGAAACAAGAAACTTGGATCAGTCTTATGTTGTTGATGTCCAGAAGAGGGAATGTACATGTAAGATGTGGCAATTAAATGGGTATGGTTGTGTGCACTCAGTTACAACATTATCATTCTTAAACACTAAACATTATCAAGCACATGTCGACCAAATGTACTTTGCAACATTATACCATAATACTTACAAATACCCCATACATGGTATGAATGGAATGAACATGTGGCCGCCTACAGAAAACATCCCTCATTTTCCCCGAATTAAAAGAAGGATGCCTGGAAATAGACCTGTCAATGGGGCGGGTTTTGACCCTGATTTGTAACACCCGGATTCCAGGTATATTATTTAGTTATTTATTTTTGTGAATCATTGATCTACTGGACGAGTTGGTACTATAACTCGTCGAGTAGAAGCGGGGTGGCCACGTAAGTTTAATGAAATACTCGACGAGTCCAAGAGTAGACTCGCCGAGTAGGAATTGTGGGTGGAAACCCTAAATCCTCGGGCATGTGCCCTATTTAAGGGACCTTATGGCCCTCATTTGCGGCCACCATCACCCTTGAGAACACCATTGCACCTGAGAGCATTGTGAGAGAGAGAAGAAGTTGTTTTCATCATTCTAAGTGTGATTTTTGCAAGAAAGAAGGAAGGAGGGCAAGCAAGGAAGATTGAGGAGCTCAGATCTACCACCATTTGATCAGAAGAGGCTGCTAGAGATATTAATCTGTGCTCAATCTCGTGTATTTGGTGATCTACTTGAATCTAGGGTTTTCTTATGCCTTCTTTAGCTTGGATTCGAAGTATGTGAGGTCCCAAGGTGGAGTTCTTCTTAGATCTGGACCTTAAGAGGTCCAGAGAGTCCTATCTATCTTGCTTTATGCTATTCCATTAGAGATATGAACCTAGGTTGCCATTTTAGAGGCTATTTCACCAAAAGAAGCTTTATGGACGTTGCATGAGTGTAAATGTCGGACCTTTACGTGATTTTTGGGTATGGTAAGGTCAGATCTATAGGTTATAGAAACAGATCTGACCTCAGAAAGTCATTTGAGTGTTGCCATGGAAGGAACTCGCCGAGTTCATTAGTGCACTCGACGAGTCGAGTCGGGGTTGCCCCGCCATTCATGACCAGTGGTAACCGTCGAGTAAAGGGTTAACTCGACGAGTCAAATGGAGATCTATGAGGATTCGGAAGACGCCTGGACTCGCCGAGTCACACGAGTGTACTCGACGAGTCTGGTCAAAGTTTGACCGTTGACTTGAGTTGACTTCAGTTGACCTTAGAGTTTTGGTCAAGCTGGTTCTAGAGAGAGATCTGGGAGGGGTAGAATGGTCTTTTACCCACTCCTTAGAAATGAGGACAAGAGAAAGTATTGATTAGAGATGTTATTATGTTAATAGGAGGAGGCTAGGTCGGGTTATCGAGCACGAGAGGTTATCCGACATCGTACGAGGTGAGTCTTCTCACTATACTTTACCTAGAGTGGTAATTATGTGTGACCGGAAGGTCTTATATGCTATGCAAAATATGTGATGTATGTTGTTATGTGATATGTATGTGCTATGAGTAGTATGGTATGGACCGGAAGGTCATTATGATAATGGACCGGAAGGTCAACAGTGAATGGACTGGAAGGTCAAGATGATGAGGACCGGAAGGTGATTATGGGTAGGACCGGAAGGTCTACCAGGGTTGTGGGACGGAAGTCCTCTAAGACACAGTGACCGAAAGGTCTTATAGCCTTGAGTGGCGTATGTGCGTATGTGGTATTTTGGGGAACTCACTAAGCATTTATGCTTACAGTTGTTATGTTATGTGTTTCAGGTACTAGCGAGGATCGCGGGAAGGCGCCGGCATGATCCGTACACACTCATGGAGTTTATGTTTTGAGATTTTGGGATATGTTTTATTATGATAACACTGGATACATTATGTTTTGATATTACTTTGTGATTAAGAGTATGTTTTAAAAATGAAAAATTGTTTTGGAAATTTACGTTGTTACAAGTTGGTATCAGAGCCTTGGTTTGAGGGATTCAGATGCACATTCGGGTCTATTTGAACTCAAACTGAGGATTTGAGAAAGTTTTTCACAAAATAAACAATTTTTCAAAAAAGTAAAAGAATTTGAGAAAAGAAGAAGGAAGCAGTGTGTACGATCAGCCAGCGCCTGAACGGTGATTTCCCAAAATACCCTTACATTATGTGTTATGAGTTATGTTATGATATGTTATGCATGCTAGAGTAGGCTAGGTATTCATATTAGGACTAGAGTGGCCTGATTTGTGATGCCTTTGCCTAGGAAGATCTCTGCTGCTATGAGATGCTTGTGAGTGAGTAGGTAGCAGTGAGGAGCTTATGAGAGGTCTACCGAAGGGTAGCCTATGCTAGCGTGATGTAGAGTACTTGTGATCTGGGATCCTAGGAGGAGCACTTGGGGTGAATACTGATGCGGTGTGGACGGTAGTATAGGGCCCGTACTACCGAAGACACCGGATCAGTGCGCAGTCCAAGTAAGAATCTTTAGGGTACTAGGGAACAAGTAGGGTTGAGTTATCGAGTGCGAGTATGCTCGAGCGAGTCTCTGATATTTTTATGTTGTATTTCAGAGACATCATGGTTGGGACACGCCACAGACCTGAGACGAGCGGCGTGAGTGACGAGGAGCTTCGTCAGATGATCCACGATGAGGTGGTTGCGGCGATCCGAGCCGAGATTCCGGAGATGTTTGGGTCTATCAAGACCACATTGATTGAGACCTTTGATGAGCGGTACGCAGCGGTTACTGAGGTTGCGGCTGCTGTAGCTACTGCAGCTGTTGCTGCTGCTAGACCTCAGGGGGGTGACTCATTGGTGTTCCGGGAGTTCAGCAACACGAAGCCACCAGAGTTTGATGGGATGCAGGATTCGATTACTGTGATGAGATGGATTTCTGATATCGAGGGATGCTTCTACACCTGCTCGTGTCCGGAGCATCTGAGGGTTCGGTTTGCACTGAACCAGCTTCGCTTGGGGGCAAAGGACTGGTGGAAGTTTGTGACGACAGACTTCACTACGGCGGAGCTTACTGCGATGACCTGGGAGAGGTTCACCACGATGTTTCGAGATGAGTATGTTCCCCCTGTGGAGAACGTTTAGCCCAGGAGTTCTTGTACCTCAAGTAGGGAACTGAGTCTGTGACGGTGATTACGAGGATGTTTCATGAGAGGGCATTGTTTTTCCCTGAGCACGTGTCGTATGAGCAGGCATGTATGAGCCGGTACTTGAGCATTTTGAGGAGGGATATCAGGGAGTTCGTGGCGAACTCATCATACCGGACATTTGCTGAGCTCCAGGCAAATACCCGGAAGAGGGAGATTGAGCTGGAGACTCAGGCCCGGGAGGAGGCCGAGTCTGAGGGGAGGGACCGGCGGCCGGCACAGTCTCAGCCGGCAGCCAAACGGGCAAAGCCCGCCGATTCGAGATCTGGAGGCCAGAAGGGACGCACTTGTGGGAAGTGCGGCAAGAGACATGATGGGGTTTGTCGATCAGGTGCTTGCTACAAATGTGGCAAGGAAGGGCACATAGCCAAGGATTGCCCCAAGGGGTTCATGGTTTGCTTTCATTGCAACAAAACCGGACACCGGAAGGCCGAGTGTCCGCAGCTGCGGGGGACAGCATAGGGAGCACCGCATGGATCTGCCCCTGCTGCCGTGTGAGCTACTGAGGTTCGACCGATGAAGGCCGAGGTGTTGGGTTTTGAGCATTCTAACACTCCTATGGTGTACATGCAACCCTATAAACCTTGGATCTATGTTTTCTCTATTATACACGCAAATATTAACTATTCCAAGGTTTTCCCTAACTAGCATATTATGAAGCACCTATACTACAAAGTTCTAGTTAGATGACATACCTTTTGATGTAGCTTGATGTCTTCAAGCTTTAAGAGCTTATCCCCAATAGTGTGGAAGCCTCAAATGGAATCACAAATCACCAAAACACCTTGGAAGAACTTGAGAGAATATGTATGCACACTAAAATCGGCCCACTCTTATTTTCACACACTTGTGTCAATTTTGTGAGCCAAGGACCCCTTTATATATTATGGAGGATTAGGGTTACATCCATGTAAACCCTAATACCCATGACCTTTCATTTATATAGGATCCATGGGTTAAAAGCTCCATGGACCATCCATGAAAGCTTAGCCCAACCTAAATGAACTTGGCCCATTCCATATATATAAGAGTCCATATTTAATTAGTTCTTTTTGATCACTTAATTAATTCTTGATCAATACTAATTAAATAATATGATTCCATATTAATATATTAGAACTTATAATATATTAATATAAATCATAAATATACTATTCTCAAAAGACAATCCATATAAATTGTGCCGGTGAAGTGCAGCCCAAATGGACCATGCCGGGTCGGGTCAAGTACATACCAAATATAGTTATGGACTTAGACATTAACCCAAATGGACCATGCTTGAAAGTTCTCATTCATCATACTATTCAACTTGCATGATTCCAAGTTTCAGTCCAATTGAAACTTCGGTGATGAGGAACTTTCCTGATTTGGTAAATTTAGACACTACCACAAATGAAAGAATCAAATCCATTTTCCAATATTGCTGTCAGTGGAATCATATAAGCAACAATTTTCCACAAATGCCATTGTAAGGATACTTCAAATAAATAAAATTAAACAATTTTCTTTTATTTTAAAACTTTGCGGAAAAACTTATCCTTACAATCCACATGGAAAATTGTTGTTATCTATTCCTTAGCAATATATCATAACTTCTTAAGCAACTGCTCAAAATTCTGATGCGATCGAAATCCACCTTCGCGATCAGAATCAGCATATACTTCCTTTAAGATTTCTCTCTATTCTTTGATTCTTAAAACATCAACATGTGACCCAGTCACATCATGTAATGAGGATCTCAGAATAGAACTTAATAGAGTTAGATAATGGGCTCTACCTGATGTAGAGTCAAACTTATTGACTTTAACATCCTTAGGTAAATTTGGCAGCTTTGCAATCAACGCCCCCTCCTATGGCAAAATAAACATATGGACCCTTTGGTAATGGGACTATCTCAGACTTAGCCTTTCTCTTTACCATTTGGTCAACCGGGTTGACTATGGTCAATCCCTTTCCATTGGGAAGAGAATGCTTTTTCTGGATTTCCAGTGTCACCATTGTCACTGTCCATAAAGTTTTTGGGAAGTTGATCTTCTAATCAAATTTACTTTACTATCGTTCCAAATCATTGCTGATTCAGCAGCACCAAGCAAATAGATATGATCATTAAGGTTCATGTCATAGTCTGTTTCATAGTAGTCCCAAAGGAACTCACTATGTGACTTAGAAAGTGATTGAACATCCAACTTTCTCAAGACTTTGACACCCAACTCTCCCGGCTTGTCAATATGTGACTTCATCTCTAAGATGTGATCACACATAGACCTTGCTTGCCATTAGGGCTTGGGTGACCTTGAACTTGTGGGTATGAGCCAAACTCGGGAAGTCATATTCATTAGGAAAGCTTGGTTTGGGAAGATCATTGTTGTCTAAACCAGACATCAACAATGGGACAAATTCACATAAAGTTGATTTAAGTCCTTAATATAACACCCAATATGATATATTAAGGCTAGGACCCAACAAACTATTTTATAACTTGGAAGAGGGATGCCGTAATCCAAGCTATAAAATATTTGAAGGTAGGTGAATGACGATTCACCAATTTCCACCAAGATAAACAAAATGTATTATTAGGTTTTAATTGGTTTTGAAACTCCTAGATTCTTTTGAGATTCATTGAACTTTTCAATGGCATGTTTCAATCTCGAGTGTGCCCTTCAGGTTTTGTGACTGGGATGCCGAGGATCACAAAACAAGGTGTGAAGTAACCATGCAAATATACTTGGTACGCTTAATATTTACCCCTCAATCGATGTGCCGGTTAACCACACACGCTCCAATGATACTATGATAAACATTAAGTTACCCTTTGCCTACCTTGTTAAGTCCAGGTTAGTGTGCCGGTTAACCACACACGCTCCACTAACAGCTTAAACAAAGTGCAAAGTGTAATTTCATGGATTAGCACCTTATTCACATTTTCCTAAGTAACTAAGATTGAGAATTTATAAAAAGTTTAGTTACTTAGTATTTATCATTAATACTTTTAATGAAGGGAGAATTGTAGTCATTGTCCTACCTGTTCGGCTAACGACCCTCCACCAGTCAAGGAAGCGGTGGGTGAGAGTGGACACCCATTAAACTGCCATTTTATAGGCAATAACCTTATACCTCCCTTATAGACCGGCTTCGTGAATGAGGCATACTAATGGTAAGACGACTTGCTCTTATACATATAATATATTAAACTTTTAATATTATAATAGTATAAGGGTGTATTTTAGACATTTAAAATACTTGGTGGTTTAATCTATTAATTAAACTATACTCTTAATTTAATTAAATTTAAACCATGTCATTATGGAATTATTAATTCTCTTTTAATTAAACACTTTAATTATCTATTAATAAAATCCATAAGAGTTAATTGAATTATTCAATAAAACATCGTAATTCCAATTATTAAATTCAAAATTAAAACCATTTAATTAATTGTTTAAGTTATGAACACAAGAGTTTTAAAATTCAATTCTTTTTTTTTATCATAAAAAAACTTTTTCCAATTCCAAAACTTGAGGGCAAGTTTTGTAACTCTTGAAAACTTTTGGATTACATAACTTATGGAGTTAAATACTTGTTTTATGATGAAACTTTTCATGTTCCATAAATTAAGAACAAGTTATGGAATTCTTTAAAACATTAAGACCAAGTTTTGTAACTCCATAAAAAACTTTGAATCAATTTTTTTTAAAAACCTTTTCATATCCATAACTTATGGAGGTTTCAAAAAACTCTCTAGATCAAACTTTTAAAACTAATAAAATAATCATATCATTTTATCTTTTACTAAATTTGACCTAATTCAACTCATATAGCAAATGATTCAAATTTTACAAATAATTAGTTTTTCACAAAAACAAGTAATTATCTTAAAATTTGACAAACGTCATGTTTTTGTTTCCTTTTTTTTTTCCAACTTTGAAAATAAAACATTTGCATCAATATAACAGAAAACAACCCATGGCTCTGATACCACTGTTGGGTTTTGAGCATTCTAACACTCCTATGGTGTACATGCAACCCTATAAACCTTGGATCTATGTTTTCTCTATTATACATGCAAATATTAACTATTCCAAGGTTTCATCCTAACTAGCATATTATGAAGCACCTATACTACAAAGTTCTAGTTAGATGACATACCTTTTGATGTAGCTTGATGTCTTTAAGCTTTAAGAGCTTAGCCCCAATAGTGTGGAAGCCTCAAATGGAATCACAAATCACCAAAACACCTTGGAAGAACTTGAGAGAATATGTATGCACAATAAAATCAGCCCACTCTTATTTTCACACACTTGTGTCAATTTTGTGAGCCAAGGACCCCTTTATATATTATGGAGGATTAGGGTTACATCCATGTAAACCCTAATACCCATGACCTTTCATTTACATAGGATCCATGGGTTAAAAGCTCCATGGACCATCCATGAAAGCTTAGCCCAACCTAAATGAACGCCCATTCCATATATATAAGAGTCCATATTTAATTAGTTCTTTTTGATCACTTAATTAATTCTAAATTAATTCTTGATCAATACTAATTAAATAATATGATTCCATATTAATATATTAGAACTTATAATATATTAATATAAATCATAAATATACTATTCTCAAAAGACTATCCATATAAATTGTGTCGGTGAAGTGCAACCCAAATGGGCCATGCCGGGTCGGGTCAAGTACATACCAAATATAGTTATGGACTTAGACATTAATCCAACACGAGGCATTGAAGGCTCGCGGGAGAGCCTTCCAATTGACAGCGGAGAAGGTCCACGCAGCGCCCGATGTCGTGGCTGGTATGTATTCTTTCATTTATTTTATGCTGAGATATCGTGCTTATATTATGATATGTGTAGGTACTTTTCTTGTGAGTTTTGTACCTGCTTTGGGGTTATTTGACTCGGGTGCGAGTCGGTCATTTGTGTCGTTGCATTTAGTCAGCACATCAGTATCCAGCGGGAGGCGTTGAGTCGACCTCTACGAGTTTCCATAGCTGACGAGCGAGCGGTGTATGCTACAGATGTGATTCGAGGATGTGTACTCGAGATCTTCGGTGTTGAGTTTCCGATAGATCTAGTCCCGATTGCGATGGGGGACGTGTGTGTCATAGTGGGCATGGATTGGTTAAGCCGGTTTGGGGCTGTTATAGATTGCGAGCAACAGTTGGTGACGATACGAGACCCTAGTGGGGGAGTACTTACGGTGTATGGCGAGGGTACCCGTTCTGGGTCAGCGTTCTGTTTGGCTGCTAGAGCGAGGCAGAGTCTACAGCAGGGCTGTAGTGGGTTTGTGACCTACGTGATGGACACACGAGTAGTAGCGGAGGGGCTGAGATCGGTTAGTGATGTGCCGATAGTGCGTGAGTTCCCAGATGTTTTCCCTGAAGAGTTGTCGGGTGTGCCTTCCGAGAGGCAAGTGGAGTTTCGCATCGATTTGGTCCCGGGAGCGGCGCCTATCGCCAAGGCGCCCTATCGCCTTGCGCCACCAGAGATGCATGAGTTATCCTCACAGCTTCAGGAGCTGTTGGGGAAAGGATTTATCAGGCCGAGTAGCTCACCTTGGGGAGCGCCAATCCTTTTTGTCAAGAAAAAGGATGGTTCACACCGGATGTGCATTGATTACCGGGAGTTGAACAAGTTAACGGTCAAGAACTGTTACCCACTACCGAGGATTGATGATCTCTTCGATCAGTTGCAGGGAGCATCTTGGTTCTCCAAGATAGATTTGAGGTCTGGATATCACCAGATGAGGGTGCGAGATGAGGATATCCAGAAGACGACGTTCAGGACTCGTTATGGGCATTACGAGTTCGTGCTGATGCCTTTTGGGCTCACCAACGCACCGGCAGCGTTCATGGATCTCATGAACAGGGTGTGCAGACCGATGTTGGATCGTTTGGTGATCGTATTCATCGACGATATACTGGTGTATTCGAGATCTACAGAGCAGCATGAGGAGCATTTGAGAGAGATCCTCGGAGTATTGAGGTCAGAGAGGCTTTACGCCAAATTCTCCAAGTGCGATTTCTGGTTACGAGAGGTCCAGTTCTTGGGGCATCTCGTTAACCAGAATGGGATATTGGTCGATCCGGCCAAGATTGAGGCTGTGATGAGTTGGGAGGTGCCGAGATCCCCCACCGAGATCAGGAGTTTTCTGGGGTTGGCCGACTACTATCGGAGATTTATCAAGGATTTCTCCAAGATTGTCGTGCCTCTCACCAAGTTGACCCGGAAGGGCGTTGCTTTTCATGGGGTCCGGAGTAGCAGACCTCGTTTGAGACTCTTCGCCAGAGGTTTTGTGAAGCCCCGGTGTAATCCCTTCCAGAAGGAATGGAGGATTTTTTGGTGTACTATGATGCATCGATATCGAGGTTGGGTGCGGTGCTTATGCAGAGAGGGCATGTGATAGCGTATGCATCGAGGCAGCTGAAGCCTCATGAGACGAGGTATCCCACCCACGACCTGGAGTTAGGGGTTGTGGTGTTCGCCCTCAAGATCTGGCGTCACTATATGTATGGGGTTTGGTGTACCATATACACGGACCACAAGAGTTTGAAGTATTTGATGGATCAGCCCAACCTGAATATGCGCCAGAGGAGATGATTGGATGTGGTAAAGGATTACGATTATGAGATCCTATACCACCCGGTCAAAGCTAATGTTGTAGCTGATGCTCTGAGCCGAAGGGCAGAGAGTGCCCCGATTCGAGACACTTGTATGCGATTGACGGTGATGAATCTGGTGTTGGACACCATTCGGGAGGCCCAGGAAGAGGCCGTGATACCGGAGAACCGCAAGAGAGAGTGGGTGATTGGACAGGTACCTGAGTTCGTTACCGATAGTCGAGGTCTTATGACCTTCCAAGGTCGGATTTGGGTGCCGTATGCAGGCGGGGCACGTTCCATTCTGATGGAGGAGGCGCATAGATTGAGGTTCTCAATCCATCCCGTGGCCACTAAGATGTATTTGAACCTGAAGAGAAAGTATTGGTGGCCCTGTATGAAGAGGGATGTCGTGTGGTTTGTTGAGAGATGCTTGACCTGTCGCAAGGTTAAGGCCGAGCACCAGCGTCCGCATGGCAAGTAGCAACCACTTGAGGTTCCCCAGTGGAAGTGGGAACAGATTTCTATAGATTTTATCACCAAATTGCCAAGGACCGCGAGGGGCGTCGATGCAATTTGGGTGATCGTTGACCGGCTGACGAAGAGCGCCCACTTCCTTGCTATCAGTGAGAGCTCTTCCGCAGAGAGGCTGGCCGAGTTGTATGTGAGAGAGGTGGTATCGCGTCATGGAGTACCGATCTCGATTGTGTCAGATCGAGATGTACGTTTAACTTCCAGGTTCTGGAAGAAGTTCCATGAGGAGTTGGGTACGAGGCTGCATTTCAGTACCGTATACCACCCACAGACGGACGGGCAGAGTGAGCGGACGATTCAGACACTCGAGGATATGCTTCGAGCATGTGTGTTAGACTTCGGAGGAAGTTGGGACACGTACTTGCCGTTGGCTGAGTTTTCCTATAACAACAGCCACCATTCGAGTATTGGTATGCCTCCCTTCGAGTTGTTGTATGGGAGGAGATGTCGGACTCCCATTTGTTGGGGAGAGGTAGGGCAGCGCGTGATGGGTAGCACCGAGATAGTGCTTCAGACGACTGAGCAGATATAGCAGGTCAGGCAGAGGTTGTTGACAGCTCAGAGTCGCCAGAAGAGTTATGAGGATAGGCGACAATCCGAGCTTGAGGTCCAGGTCGGAGACTTCATACTCCTGAAGGTGTCTCCTTGGAAAGGAGTGATCCGATTCAGGAAGAGGGGCAAGCTGGGGTCTCGGTATATTGGTCCGTTCAGGGTGACCGCGAGGGTGGGCAGGGTAGCGTACCGATTGGAGCTACCTGCGGAGTTGAGCAAAATTCATGATACCTTCCACGTGTCTCAATTGAGGAAGTGTATAGCCGACGAGTCGGCGGTGGTGGCGCTGGAGGATATTCAGTTGGATGCGAGACTGAATTATGTTGAGAGACCGATCGCGATCCTGGATCGGAAGATCAAGGTCCTGCGAAACAAGGAGGTGCCCCTGATTCAGGTCCACTGGCAACATCGGAGAGGGTCCGAGTTGACTTGGGAGCCGGAGGCGGAGATTCGGGAGCAGCATCCTGAGTTATTTGCGGAGCGAGACTTCGAGGGCGAACTCTGATTCTAGTGGGGGAGAATTGTAACACCCTGATTCCAGCTATATTATTTTAGTTATTTATTTTTGTGAATCATTGATCTACTCGACGAGTTGGTACTATAACTCGTCGAATAGAAGCGGGGTGGCCACGTAAGTTTAATGAACTACTCGACGAGTCCAAGAGTAGACTCGCCGAGTAGGCGTTGTGGGTGGAAACCCTAAATCCTCGGGCATGTGCCCTATTTAAGGGACCTTATGGCCCTCATTTGCGGCCACCATCACCCTTTAGAACACCAGAGCACCTGAGAGCGTTGTGAGAGAGAGAAGAAGTCGTTTTCATCATTCTAAGTGTGATTTTTGCAAGAAAGAAGGAAGGAGGGCAAGCAAGGAAGATTGAGGAGCTCAGATCTACCACCATTTGATCAGAAGAGGCTGCTAGAGGTATTAATCTGTGCTCAATCTCATGTATTTGGTGATCTACTTGAATCTAGGGTTTTCTTATGCCTTCTTTAGCTTGGATTCAAAGTATGTGAGGTCCCAAGGTGGAGTTCTTCTTAGATCTGGACCTTAAGAGGTCCAGAGAGTCCTATCTATCTTGCTTTATGCTATTCCATTAGAGATATGAACCTAGGTTGCCATTTTAGAGGCTATTTCACCAAAAGAAGCTTTATGGACGTTGCATGAGTGTAAATGTCGGACCTTTACGTGATTTTTGGGTATGGTAAGGTCAGATCTATAGGTTAGAGAAACAGATCTGACCTCAGAAAGTCATTTGAGTGTTGCCATGGAAGGAACTCGCCGAGTTCATTAGTGCACTCGACGAGTCGAGTCGGGGTTGCCCCGCGATTCATGACCAGTGGTAACCGTCGAGTAAAGGGTTAACTCGACGAGTCAAATGGAGATCTATGAGGATTCGGAAGACGCCTGGACTCGCCGAGTCACACAAGTGTACTCGACGAGTCTGGTCAAAGTTTGACCGTTGACTTGAGTTGACTTCAGTTGACCTTAGAGTTTTGGTCAAGCTGGTTCTAGAGAGAGATCTGGAAGGGGTAGAATGGTCTTTTACCCACTCCTTAGAAATGAGGACAAGAGAAAGTATTGATTAGAGATGTTATTATGTTAATAGGAGGAGGCTAGGTCGGGTTATCGAGCACGAGAGGTTATCTGACATCGTACGAGGTGAGTCTTCTCACTATACTTTACCTAGAGTGGTAATTATGTGTGACCGGAAGGTCTTATATGCTATGCAGAATATGTGATGTATTTTGTTATGTGATATGTATGTGCTATGAGTAGTATGGTATGGACCGGAAGATCATTATGATAATGGACCGGAAGGTCAACAGTGAATGGACCGGAAGGTCAAGATGATGAGGACCGGAAGGTCATTACGGGTAGGACCGGAAGGTCTACCAGGGTTGTGGGACGGAAGTCCTCTAAGACACAGTGACCGAAAGGTCTTATAGCCTTGAGTGGCGCATGTGCGTATGTGGTATTTTGGGGAACTCACTAAGCATTTATGCTTACAGTTGTTGTGTTATGTGTTTCAGGTACTAGCGAGGATCGCGGGAAGGCGCCGGCATGATCCGTACACACTCATGGAGTTTATGTTTTGAGATTCTGGGATATGTTTTGTTATGATAACATTGGATACATTATGTTTTGATATTACTTTGTGATTAAGAGTATGTTTTAAAAATGAAAAATTGTTTTGGAAATTTACGTTGTTACATGATTCGCTCCAAACCCATAAGAATTTAACAGGTTTGGATTTTAAGTTTTGATTCATTTACCCGTTTACGATCCATATCCGTTTACCCTTTTCGTAAATGTGTCGGGTATGGACCGTTGTCGATCCGCTCCACTTATGACCCGCCCCATTTAATATATATATATATATATATATATATATATATATATATATATATATATATATATATATATATATATATATATATATATGACAACAAAATATACAACTCGATTTCTAAGTAAAATGTGATTTTTATTGTGTTGGACTTTGAGTATTAATTAATGTACATCTTGTTTAAGTAGACATTTTATCTTTTTGAGAAATATAACTTTTTGGAACACATAAAATTTATGAAAATTTAATATTATAAGAGGGTTGGGTATTCATTGATTCGGTGGATATGGGTATGGATTCGACTATTCAAGACCCCGAGGGTTATTGGAGCGGGGTGGGTCATGTTTTTATTTTTTTTAAATGGGTTTGGATCAAGGGTGATTCGCTCCAAACCTGCCCCATTGACAGGTCTACATGGCAGACCTACTATAAAGAGAAAAAGAGATGGTTCAGAATGGCCTGGCAGACACACTGTATCAAAGGCTGGGAAACCTATATCTTGATATACAAATAGAGAGGACACAATAAGAGCACTTGTTCTCAAGTTGAAAGGCCTCCTAAAACTAATGTTAGGAAAAGACAATGTGTGATACAAACATAAGAGTCAGTAAAAATGGAAAGGGCTGGGAAGATGTTGTTATGGGTGATGATGCTGATTAGGATATCAGGGTTAATGACCAAGAGCTGCAGTTTGGTAAAGTGGAACAACCAAGGAAGAGGAAGAAGTCTGAACTAATCCTTAAAATGAAGTTAGGAAAAAAATTGAAGGTGAAGGTAGCAGTGCAGCAAAGCCTATGGATGTGGACTAGTGTGGGTGTAGTGTATAGGGGAGCGGTATTTATGTAATTTCTATTTATCTGTATGTTATATGTTGAAAGGTTCTTATAGACAAGGGCATTTATGTAATTTTTTATTGCTTTTTAATTGTTTATTTAGAATGTTGGTATAAATGCTTTCCTTAATTCCCCTTCAATTATCAATGAAGAATAAGTGCATGTCACAGTTGTGGTCCATGTAGATTTTGTTTCCATATTTGTCCTTACCAATGTTGTCCGGCTTATGGTCACATAAATATATCCATGTTGCAAAAAAGCACATTCTAAACATGGGAATAAACAATCATATTCAATATAATTCCTTTTAATCAGAAACAAAAAAAAATTCCTTTTATTTATTCCTGTTTTGGTAACTTTCTGGCCATGTGCATAAAAAAGTGGTTACTTTATTTAGTTATTGGTATGTGCAAGTCGTAGGGATTGAGGGGCCTGATATCCCCAATTTGGCATATAAAACAAAAGTTTGTTTTCCTTAAACCTTTACAGCATGTGGTCCCAAATCTGTATATTGAACAAAATTTTTTTCCTTAAAATAGAGCAACAAACATGAACAAGTTCTACCTTTGGGTCCTACAACATGTGTTGGGTGTACTAAAATAAAGGGGAAATGTGTATATATCCATAATATTCTTTTTCATTCATCCGAGTTTTGTAAATTCCTTTTAAGTACATAATACCATTCACGATTTTGTTTTTATACATAGAAAAAGACATCCAAGATAGTGACTTCCATATTTACCAGCCACATACAACAAAATATCTACCATACCAAAAAAACCATAATTATACTAACTACTTACACCAAAACACAAAGAATTAACCACCCAAAACCCAACACCCAAAACACAAAACCCTAACAAAGCAAACCAACTACCTCATCACCAGAACCAATTGTAAGTTGTCACCACTCCTACAACAACGATCACTCCAAATAAACATGTGAAAGCAATCATCTTCTTCATCTTAGCTATGTCAGTTGTTTCCCTTACATACGTCGGCTAAAGTGAATAAAAGTGGTTCCTCATGTCGTCAGTCAAATGGGACACCACCAAAAGCCCTGCCCTTATATCATCCACCTCACGATTCATGAAACCCATCTCCTGATGAAGACGTTCCCTTAGTTGACGCTTGTCCACATTGACTTCCTCCCTGATAAGGGAAACCTCAAGCTGAAGTTGGAGAAGAGTGATATGGGTGTCTTGTGGCTCGCCTGCAATAGAGTCATTCGCTTCTATGTGACGACGATCTTCGAAGGACCAGTTGTGGCGTGACGACGTAAGAGAAGGCATGTTTGTCTTGCGTACGGTAGGATAGGTTTTGCGAGTTTAGGGCAAGAAACTTAGTGGCTTTGATCATTTTAGGGCACCAACATTTGTTTTATAACCACTTGGGGCAATGAACAGTCCGAAAATTGCCCCCTAAGGGTTATGTTGAAAACGACGTCGTATGGTCCAAGTCAAATGTTAACTGGATTATGTTGTGTCATGTTCAAAACGTTGTCGTATGGTCTAATTTTTAACTAAGTTGGCTTTACTTGCTTATGCGGCACTATTAACCGGTTAAAAAAGGTTAAGAGGACTAAATGGGCAGGTCACTAAACACTTTGTTCCCTCAAAAAGCATGAAAAAAATTTAGGGGTTGAATGAGCAAAGTGGTAATATATAGTAGGGTCAATGTGTCATTCCTAAAAAAAATTAAAAGAAGTTGCATATAGATAAGCATGTCATTTTGGTGTTCAAAGTTTGGAGTCTAACTTTATCTGTTTAATTTTTGTTTGTATCGTGTCAACCTGTTGAATTAAACGAGTTGGCATCTATGACCCAAACCTTTTTATTTGCGTGTTGATTCGTATCATGTCGAAAATTGTATGTCCTGCATCTTACGACCATTCATCATATTTAAAAAAAATTTAAAAAAGATTTTGTATGAATAAATGTTAAATTATATAAGGTAAATTCAAATTTTACTTGGAAACTTTTAATTTGGTTTGTGTTTGTTAAAATGTATTGTTGCCACCGGTCAAGGCGCAATGAAATTGCAGAGGTAGGACTTCAAATGGAAATATGATGTTGCTAAAGGGTGAAAATGAGTAAGATACAAAGTTTGAGGGCTGAAGTGCGACTGGATGAATAACTGACTAAAAGAATGCGAATTGATTTTAGCTCACATAATTGAGTGAGATAATTCTATTATTGATTTTAGCTCACATAATTGAGTGAGATAATTCTATTCACTAACTACTTGCCTGATATTTTTTGGAACGATCAATACTTTTGGTCATTTAGGGTATTCTGTTGTTATCTCATAGCTTGGTGATTTTATTATTTTTCTTCCTTCACACACTACTAGGAAAAAGGCTTTCCTTGACAGACATTGTCTGTCGTAAATGCCTATACATGGCAGACAAATGTCTGTCATTGAAAGTCATGTCATAAAGGATAATGACAGGCATTTGGCCTGTCATAAATTTTACGACAGGCCTTTATGACCCACAATTACAACATACATACACGACACACGTTTTCGACATACATTTAAGATTGGCTTTGTATGTCGTAATTTGTAACATTCTTGCAATTATGACAAACATTTATGACATTCTATACGACATGATTTTTGACATAGTTTTTTGACATATTTTGTATGTCATGGCCTTATATATATATATATATATATATATATATATATATATATATATATATATATATATATATTCTTAATTTGTACCAAATAATAAAAAAACTAAATTACACATTTAATGTCTAATAATGCAAAATAAGATATCATACTTACACAAAAATACATTCCATTACACTAACCATAATGTCAAAAGGTTCTCTTGCAATTTTGGTTTTCATTTGAATTTTGTAAGGTTTTGGTTCCGTCAGAATCACTGATTCCAATTCTGTCGCAATCGCTGATTCTGGTTCCACCTTCAGATATAATTAAATTCCGTTGATTTGGCAGTGGAATGGAATCATAGATTCTGATTCCAACATAATCACAGATTCTGATTCCATCAGAATCACTGATTCTAGTTCCACCTTCAGATAGAATTAAACTCCGTTTATTTAGCATTGGAATGGAATCACATATTCCAATTCCTTCGGAATCATAGATTCCAGTTCCACCCTCATACCTTTCATATTCTTGTAGATTGTGATAAGCATGGTTTAGCAACTTGTGACCACTTTCCATAAGATCCCTCCTGATATGCACCAGATTGATAGCTTTGGCTAAGTCCTCCAAAACACAAGCTTCCGAACCCCCGCAACTTCAAACAAAATTCCATCGATTCCAACATCATGCTAAGCGGGCATCCAAACCTTGCAACCCTAAAATTAACCAAGGGTATTTTAGTAATTTCACATCATTCTAACACACACAAACACGCACACACACCTACATGATATTGAAGGGCAGCAGAAACACGATAAATAGAAGGAATAGCAGAGGGGTCTCGGGCACCAGCTCGGGCAGTCAAAAGGGCAGCATTCTTTTTGCAGCAATGACAACATCAGGTCCAGTAGAGCCACCCATTGCCTCCAACATTGCTTGTGGGGTTGATGGAAGCATGTAAAGGGTATTATCAAGATTTTGATAAAAAGCCGAAACTTCTTAATAAATCAAATCTTTTGCAGCATTTGATATGTCAATCACAACTTTACAAGCTGGAATAATTGTACTCGATGCATAGTCTCCTGCAGCTAATGGTTGTTGACTTTATCCATTTTTCCACACATGCAGATTCTTGTCACCAAATACATATGTAATTATGGTGTTTGTATCATACAACATAAACATATGATTCACATGACCCTAAAGAAAAGTCAAAAAAAAATCATCAGAACTGCAGTAATCACTTTAAAAATGTGCATACAAAAGGTAGGAACATACAACATCTGTGGAAAACTTAAGTAGTTCTTCTCCATCATCTAAGGTGAGAACTCTGATCTTGGTATTTGATGCAGCTAATATTTTATCATCTATCATGACAAGAAAACAAACGTTAGAAGAAAAAGGTTAAGACAATTTAAGGACCATGTGTTGGGAAAACTCGCCAGAAAAATATATACAGATGAAGAGATCAGTTGATTTGAGATTTTCATTTCTTTTAACAGTTCACCAGTTTCACAGTTCATTTCGCATGTTGTTCCATCTGTACTTATAGCACAAAGTTTACGCCCTTTGTTTGCAAAAGAAAGAGCAACAATTCTACTGCACATGGAAAAGTTCTGAGCTTCAGGTATTACTCCAAATTTGGTTATTTTAACCATCAATAATCAGAAAATTTATGATCATATCATCTATTATTTTTTCCTAGCATACCTATGATGATGTCCAGAAGATTTCCATTTTAACTCTACAGAAGTGGCATTAATGGTGAAGACTTCACCATCATCTGTTCCCAGTGCCACCAAACAAGTAATATTTTCTTTTTTGCGCTGAGAATTAAGAGGGAGAAGAAGAAATAAGGGATTATGGAGCCGGATATGAAACTATTAAGGCAAAAATGGAGTGTGAGAATTGAGATTTCCAATGCACTATAGAATATTCAAACATAACTCGATGATTTTGGATCCCAAACCTGTAATTCAAACATAATCTCCTATCGTGATCTCTCACATAATCCTATAAATGGGTTTGAAATTTAAAGAATCAAAGTATAAAATAATAAAACTAATTATGAGGTTGACATGTGAAGTACCATTACACATCTCCATTTTGATTTAGACCATTTGTAAGGAACTAAGGATCCATGTCACATACTCCGGCCACATGGATTATCTTCACCTTTGAATTGACTACAAATACATAATCTGTAAGAAATGTCAAATGTCAGGTTGCATTAAATCAGGAAAGCTAATAAGTAAAAACACTAATTGCATATTCCAAAACGACGTATGTGTTAGTAGTAACTAATATCCATATTAACGAAATTAAGGAGTATCTCCAATCTAGCTTTGCTATTACTCATATCAACATGAGTTTTCTGAGTAATCAGAGATGAAAAATTATCCATTGCTTCATCACAGGCCGAGATACTACTGGAAATGTAAGGATGGTTGAAAAGAAGTAGAGTGAAGCTGGTGAAGGTGATTGATTGTGTACCTGTTAATGACAACATCTACGATGATTTGAATGGGATTAGCATCGGTTAACAGATGGATGATTTCCATTGCGTGTTTGAATATGCGAACAACCATGAGCTTTTTATCATTGTTTCTCCCATGCACCATGAGAGAGTTGGTTAATCACTCCACAATTGGGCATTGAGCCTTCCTGAACCTCCTTGCTTTGTACCTTCCGGTTGTGTGAGGCATGTAGATTGGGTGCTTTGATGCAGTAGTAGTACAGAAAGATCAGGAACCTGTTTACATAATTCACATATTATTCTAAATCAACAAGATCAAGATTGATGTTCATGAGCTAGAATCACAATACATTGAGCTTAATTTCACACAACCATTGAAGAAATTAACAGGAAGCGCGAATACTGAAACACTTTACACAAACAAACATCTACTGATACCGGTGAATTTGGATTAATTGGTTAAGAAGATGACATGAACGTCATCGTAGGTCCAGCGGTTAAAAAGCAAGATATCGCTGCAAGCCTTCCCATCATCAACGATAGGTGCGACGACCTCCATTGATTACGATTCTTACTCAACTGTAAAGCAAAAGCCTTTGTGATTCACGAATCGGTGGAAGGAATGACAATGGCGTGATCGGTGGGGTAGTGGAAAGTCGTCGAGTGGTGAACGAGAATGGAAATAGCGAGGCAACAAGTTGATTTCTTGAGCAGGGCAACCCTAATCGATCGATGCTTTTCTTTGATTTGATGGAAATGGTGAGGTGATTTTGAATGGTAATACGATATTTGAGGGTATCACCGTGTCTAAGCCTTCCAGTGAATTGTTACAATAAGTAGCCCCACCAATCTTACAATGTACGATACTACCCTTTTATTTCTCTTTTATTCCCTTTTCAGTCCCTTGAGATATGATATATTCTTCAAAGGACGATATATGGAAATATGAGTTGCAAACGTGAACTTCATCGTAACCCAAGTTTAGTCCTTTATTTATAAGTCATATCTTTTTTTTTGGAACATTTCTTTGTGCATTGTTAAAAGAGTTAAGTAATGGATCAATATAGGTTCGATGGAAAAAATGTAACTTTTTATTTAGTTAACTCTGTTGGATATATATTAAAGGATTTCAATATAATTTAGACAACTTATGGAACATCCTCCATTTTCATAGTACCTTTTTTCGTTTTACATATTTTAAATAGATAGTCATTTTATCCATAGGATGACACTCGTAGCATTCTCCTTACCTAGTCAAGATAGTCACCGACAACTATAATTAAAACGTACACTTTTTTTTCTTCCTTGCATCTTTTAACAAATAACGACTATATAGCTTCTATCAAACTTTATCAAAAATACACTGTATCAAAGTTATATATCCATCTAAGATAATATCTATATAATAAATTATTCTATATTATCTTCCAACTTTAATTATTCCTAGATTTCTTTGGGTTGAATTTTAATTTTCAAAATCATTTTTCTATTAAGTTACATTATGTATCCTTTTAATTTTAACTTTTTCTTATAGTATTAAAGGATACAAAGCAATTTAATTTATTCTTTAAAATACGACATAAATTAATGATAGACATTTCTGTCTGTCGTACATCATTGATATTTTACAATATATGACATAAAGTTTATGACAGACTTGTATGCCTGTCATAGAACTGCTGTATGTCGTAATTCGTCTGTCAAGAAAAGCCTTTTTTCTAGTAGTGACAAATCAAGCGGGTATTTTTATTTTCTTGAATGGCCAAAATATATTAAAATAACCAGCGAGATCTTATAAGGAAAAGTTATACATGAAGAATGAGATTACAATTCAAATCTAGCCATCTAAAACCCCGACCTTTGATGCAACTAGCATACCATAAAAAGGAAATACATGAACCTCATCAACCATCAATCCAAACGGGACTCTTTCAACGGTGTGAAATATTTTGTTATGTATGTCCATATTAACCAAGAATAGGAGAAGACAATAACCTTGCTCTTTTGAGAAATCCTTAAACTGGGACAACTACCTTATATATGTCGATATCAACCAAGAATAAAAGAAGACAATTGCCTCGATAATGTTCTTTTGAGAAATCATTAAACTGGGGACACGTACCTTAGTTAACCAACAATCTCCCGCTAGTTAACCAACAATCTCCCGCTGTTAAAAAAAACAATCAATTATGTTATGCGATTATATGTTTAAATATGTTAGTATTTATGCCCTGCTTCATAGTTAATTTTTTATCATTATCTTGTTAATTGGAAAATAAGACAATGTATAATTTATTTTCTTTAACTTAGTGCTCGTAGTGTTGAGTCGTTGAGAATGATCTAATGGAGAGGTTTCCAGATAAGATCATCGATTGAGAAAGAAGCCTTAAGGGTGAAGTTGCTAGATCAATGCTTAGGGAAGAAGCGAAGTCTAAGTTTTGGATAAGAACGAAGATGCGGAGAAAACTTAAATGAAAATGAATCAGTTTGTAAAGATGCTAAGAGAGTGAAGGAAGAGACAAAGTCGGGAGCAAAGGTAGAGCTCTAGAAGTGAAGATAAGAAGCAACTTATACTACAGTTAAGCTAAAGAATGAAATATTAAGATCGATAAATTTGAAGGTCGTGATTTTCTCTTTTGAAGGATGTAGATTGAAGATTATAACTACTAGATCACATTATGCCTTACCGTGAGAGAAAGAAAACTAGATGCTATGAAGCACGAGGATTAAGATTTATTAGATTGGTAGGCCCTTCGTGCGGTCAGGTTGTCATTTGCGAAGCATGTTGCATATAACATTGTCATTGAAAGAACAACATTTTCTTGATCAAGTGTCTAACTCAACAACAAACAAGGTTTTACTGATCAGACAGTTCGTAAACATGAAGATGAAGGAAGGAAACTCGGTGACATATCATATAAATTAATTTAACTCAATAATACCAAGGTTGACGTATGTTAACATCAAATTTAAAAATGAAGTCTAGGTGCTTATATTATTATCTTCGATGCTATATACTTGGTCAGGGATAGTCGCAACAATTAGTAATTAGTTTGAAATCACTAAGATCACATTTGAAGGTATTCACGATTTGATCCTTGATGATATATACAGCAAAAATATCATAGAGTGGTTCAGTAGTTTGTTGATCACCGAACATAGGGGTCGTGGTCAAACAGAAAGGGGAAATGGTAGAGGAAGATCAAAGTCAAGGAGAATAGGACATTCAGAGAGCATGAATGATATCACATGTTGGCATAGAAAAAAAAGCAAACAATCTAGAAATTAGTTCCCTAATTCTTCAACCAAGAAATAGAGGTAGGAAGTAAATATACCATGGGATTTTGTTGATACTCTAATTTTCAGTATGGATTTAATCATGTATCATGGATTCAGGTGCTTCGTTTCATGCAATTCGTTGTTGATAAGTAATGCAAAACTTCAATCATTAAAATAGGAAGGTGAGTCTTGTTGATAACAAGAGCCTAGATATCACCATAGTTGAGCATGTTGTCCTCAAGAATACTTCCGGTTCGAAGAGGACATTAAATGTCAAGTATATTCCAGATTTAAGGAGGATATTGACATATGTATGGAAGCATATAACGAAGGACACTGTTGATTTTGGGAATTAACAGTGGAAGGTTACTAAAGGAAACCTTGTAGTGGCTTGAAGTTAGAAGAAAGGAACCTTGTATATGGTTAAAGCTTCTTCGGATGGGATTCACTCAGCAATTGAAGATGCAAGAGCTTCTACTATATGAAACTAAAGAGTTGGTTATATGAGTGAGAATGTAATGAAAATGCTGGATTTTATTGAAGTAATCATGAAATTGAACAACATAACAATGTAATATTGTGACCCTTGTGTTCTTGGAAAACAAAACAAGGTTACCTTCGTCAACATGGGGCTAGTACTGAAGGTCGAGAATCTTGAACTATTTCATTTAGATGTTTTATGGACCTAATTTGGTCTCTTCAATAGAAGGGTATATATATATATATATATATATATATATATATATATATATATATATATATATATATATATATATATATATGGAAGGTATGGGGTTCTATTTTCTAAAAAATATACGAAGTTTTCACTACATTCAACAAGTGGAAGATTATTGTTGAAAATGAAACAAGTCTTTAAGCATTTAAAGTTGGATAATAGGGAGAGTACAATAACAAGGAGTTTGTTGATTATTGTTTTGAAAATGGGATCATAATATTGAAGAAGGTTCTAGAAACTCCTCAACAGAATTGAGTGGGGGGGGGGGGGCGGAGGATGAACATGCATATTAAATAAAAGGGCGAAGAGCATGAGACTGCATGTAGGATTGTTGAAGATCTTATGGGTAGATGCAGTTAACACAACGTGGATGCTTTGATACTTGAAAGGAACTTCAAACATAACCTTATGTTTCAAAAGGCAAACAATCATCAGAGAATAACTAGTTATGTGTTCACAATTAGGGGAACAATCATCTGTTGGATGTTCATACAATAATAAAGTGTTGTTCTTTCAACCTTCGAAGCAAGGTATATGGTTATAAATAGTGTTGTAAATATCGGCCTAGTTGTCCGCCTAGGCAGTCTGCAACTGATTACAATTAGGGGAGCTTGGTGGAAATTGGTCAATATCGGTCAAACTCGGGCTAGGCGCTCCTCAGCGGTCCTTAGCGCTCCTAGGCGGGAATATTTTAAAAAATTAAAATTTTCAAATATTACACCAAAACTTACAAGATTTCAAAATTTTAAATTTTTAAATATTCAAATTTTCAAATATTATAACAAATATTCAAAAATTTCAAAATTTCAAAATTTTAATTTTTCAAATACATATTTTCTTAGGATATATTAAGTTTTAAAATAGTTATATTAGTAATTTAGGGTCCCCAATTAATCCTCCAATTAATCCCCGCCAAACCGATTAATCGTTTGACCCTAGTCAACCGTAGAGCTACCGCCGATCGATTTTTACAACCTTGGTTATAACAAAAGCTAACAATAAGCTTATTTGGTTGATGAACTTCCTACCAAAGTTGGGCATATCAAGATGAATTTATCCTAAATTATGATAATTATAGTTCAATTCACCTTACAAAGAATCCAATATTTCATAATAGAACAAAGCACATAAAGAAGATATACCATTTTATCATAATGTTGATAAGTTAATGTACTCTTAACCTGAAGAAGGTTATCTATTTATCGGTACAAAGAATCTAGGTCACATGTTTTACTTTAACACCCGCAGATTCGAGCTAGTCAATTAAGATATATTAAGCATTAAAAATTACTTTTTGATAAAAGATTATTTAGGATAAATAATCTTAACCAAAGTTATAGTATATGTGACAAGGATTCTGTAACATATAAAGAACGCTGAAATCCGACTACGTATGAAGAAGTAATGCTTCTTCGAAGTTTCACGATTAAACCGGCATGGCTATACGTATTGTGCAAAGTGAAAATTTGATAAATTTCTTTTTAGCCTAAGTGATCTAAACAAAAGTCGTAGTAGTCGCAAAATCGAGAGCGTACATATAAAGAATTCCTAAATCCGATATCATGAGAGGAAGTAATGATTTTTAGAAGTTTAAGCATAGCAGTGTACGACTTAGAAACCGAAATCATAATCGGTCGATTGATAGGAAAAAGAATCTAAATGAGAGTTGAAGATCTCGTCATTACCTATCCGTCAATACAAAGATAGTCGAGAACGGGTATCATATGAGAGAGTTATCAATTTTTAAGGGACTTTAACAATCTAAGCCTGTTAAAAATATAGCTTTAAAAAAAAATTGAGAATTAGACGACGGAGTCTAAATGAAAGCTGTGGATCTCATCGATAGCTACGTGTGGATATAAAACACGTCAAAAACGGAGCTCGTATGAAGAATATATGAATTTAACAAAAATATAATTTCTTGTGCACGCCCGCACGCAACGACAGCATGCGCAGCGCGCATTTGACAACCCATGAGATTGTGACACGTGTCACACATTGGCTGGAGTCACGTCACCAGGTCCAACCATGTGTGAGGCGTGCACCGAACATTTGCGTGGCGTGCTATCCGATTTTGGCTATAAATACTATGTAGTGTCTCATTCGAATTCCACACCTTTCCTACGTTTCTCTCTCGATTTATCTCAATTTTGGTCAAAGGTTTCCTTAGTTTGAGTCTTTGGCGAAGCCCTGAGATCCCTAGAAGCCCTACGTTGTCAAATAAATTCCTCACCTTTCTCTCTCGTATTCCTCAATTTTGGTCGAAAGTTTCCTTAACATTACTCTTCGACGAAGCCCTGAGGTCCCTAGAAGCCCTACGATGTTAGATAGTCGGTGAATAGAAGCTCCCAGAAGAATAGAATCCCTAAGGTAAGTTAAGCTACGCATATTTTATTCAAGTGTAAATTTTAATTATAGTCATAGTCGTTATTATGAACCTATAACTAAGATCTATCAGTGATTACAAGTCATTATACTGATTGATATACTTACGGGGATGATGTCTAGTATGGATTTTGTGAGGTGTTTAAAGTGGGTGTTAGGTGCAATTTGTGCACCTTTTTGCACACCTTTTAGTCCCATTTCATGCATCTATTTAGCACATTTGTTCTTCCTTTTTCTTGCATTTTATCATATTCATGTTAGTCTCTAGAACAAACTTATTTGCACACTTTCATGTCTTTTTCAGGTAAACTGGAGCTTGGAATGCGCTTTGGGAGGTGCCGGGAAGCATTGGTGAAGATTTTGGGATGATCGGGCGAAGAACGAAAAGTTGGAAAAATCAAGTTTGGATTCGGAGTCAGAGGGGTACACGGGCCGTGTTGGATTTACACTGCAAAATCAACATGAGCCGTGTTTACCAAAATGGGAGCTGTTGACCATGCTGAACACGGGCCATGTCAGTTTAGTGCAAATCAACACGGGCCGTGTTGGCTGCTGAACACGGGCCGTGTTAGTTTAGCCTATTTTAACACGGGCCGTGTTCGACCCAAAAACCAACTTTTGGCAATTTTTCCTATCTTTCATATTACGGGTTGAGGGCCATTTTGAGATACAGACAACATATCAGAGCACATTTTGAGAGGGGATTTCGAAGGTTTTTGCAAGGATTTGATCATTTATCATTTGGAAACATTATTTCTCTTATTTGTAAGTTGTAATTACACATTATTTCCATCTTTTATTCTTGTGATCTTATTCTAGCCATGTGTGGCTAGAACCCTAGTTTCTCCAACTTCATGTCTTGACTTCTTAGTTGTGATTTCAATCATATGACTTGATGTTTGCTATTAATTTCTATCTAGTGAATTTGATTTTGATTTAATCGAATGTTTGATTCTAATTGTGATTCTTATTGGCCATTTGAATTAGGGTTAGGTCATTCAAGTTATATCTTTTACAAAATCTGTAATTGTTTTGTGAAATTGAACAAGTAACAAGCACTAAACTGATTTCCTTTGAATGAATTTAGTGTAAATCTTATTCACACACTCTTACGCCCCCGAGCTTGTGAGGAGTATTGGGTGTTGTTGGGAACATTCACATAAAGTTTAATGCAATCTTTCAATCTAATTCTAAGAGCGTGTTTAGATTAGGTTAGTAAGGTTAGGGTTAATCAAATAGCTTGTTTTGGTTAATTAATGTGGTGAATGGGAAGTGTTAGAGCTTGTTAACACTTTCAAGTACCAACTTAGATAGAATTGAGCAAATATCATGTTATCTTGGAATCACATTGCTAAGTTTTCATACATGAGGTTGGAGTCCTTACCATTTCTAAATTTAATTCACTCTTTTAGTTGATTACTTGTGTTTTTAATTGTTTGTTTTAATTATTTCATTCTAAACCCCCTCTTTACTGTTGGTGACCACAGCACCTTGCGCAAAGAGGTATAGACTAATTATCCCGTGTCTCTGTGGATCGACCCTGCTTGCCTTGTACTACCTTTTAGTGCAATATAGTAGTGTTATTTTGGAGTATATCGTACCCCTTTATTGTTGGGTTTGACACGCCTAACAGTGGAATTTCCAAAGAGTATACTCTGTACACTAAACTGACCCCACCTCCGATATGACCCTACCTGTTTGTTCCTTACTTCATAGATCTTGATGTAGACATTGAGATTAGTGAGGAATCTAGACTATCATTAGTCGCCAAAAATATAAGACTAAGACATAGTATCGTGAACCTAGGTCACGTTAGAGGAAAAGCTAAAATACCAAGGCGAAGTTCTACTAAAATTCTGAGGCATCCACTTTTATCATGTTAGTGAATAGTCCATTTCATGAACATGATTTTAATACAAGAATTATTTAAAATATTAATATTTGTTAGAAAGTTTATATGTGAGTTATATGCTTATTGCCTAGTTTATGTGTTAGAAATATATTTGAGCATATACTATATGCGAACCAGATATGGTTCTATATATATATATATATATATATATATATATATATATATATATATATATATATATATATATATTATATAATAATGACAATAGAAATATTATTAGGGAAAAGAATATAAGTATAATAATAATGACTAAAATACTATGAGCTAAATATATACATCAAGATTGGATAGTGTTATCTAGACATAGTTGGTATTGGGATTTTAGTAGATAAGCCCGTTAATAAAGATAAAACTTATTATAAATACCTAGTTCAATTAGTTTGATATCCGATAGTCTCATTCACGATTTGCGTGTGTAAGATAGGAATGGAGAGTAGAGTTCGGTTCCTTGACATTTTTAGGTGTTTATGGTATGAAATATGTACCAGAGTATAAATCGTATTCCTTTTTGGATGACCAGGAATGGTGGGTCCAGATCAGAAAACTATAATGGTATGTCTGCATAATCTTTTGGATGACCAAGAATGGTGGGTCCAGACGAGACAACTATAATGGTATGTATGCATAATCTTTTGGATGACCAGAAATGGTGGGTCCAGGTCAGACAATTGTAATGGTATGTCTGCATAATATTTTCGATGAACATAAATGATGGGTCCAGATCAAACAACCGTAAATGTATGTCTGGTCCTCTTCCAGATGACAATCACTCGATTATTTTAACCTATTAATCAGGTGGGATAATCCTTCCTGATAATTGTAGAATTGGATCTATGAAGATCGATTGGGTTGGGTATGTTTAGGTATAGGGGTTTATAGATATCCAAGGTGTAGACACGTCCATATATTGTTTGGTAACAATCAGTTTTGTAGAATCAAGTTATTATAACATTTTGGGATTGAAATCACTATGTACTCACCAGGTTTCCTAACCTGACCCACTAAGTTTCTTTGTATCGCATGTAGCAATATGAACGTACTGATAGATAATGTAATTATCTACTTAGACATTTAAGGAGTACGTAGGCTGCAAGAATATTGATGTAAGGTTTGTTTATGCTTATGTTTTGTATCAGTTATGATATACCAAGTTTTTAATAATCAATAAAAAAGATTTTGTTCGTAAATACTTTTTATGGGACAAATTCCGTATTTATAAAGATCAATCTGATTTAAAATAAGCCTAAAGAAAAAGTTTTGAAATTGCCGTAAATTTGGGGATGTCACAGTTGGTATCAGAGCATTAGTTTAAGAGAACTTGGAATTTAGAGGATTTATAGACTTAAGCTTAGAATGCTAAGAGATGATCATGAGATGTGTGTGTATTATATTTTAGGTAGTACACCTGAATTGACACAAACACTAAGTCACTTTAGGAATGTTTGCCTAATTTGCTTTTATGTGCTAAATGGTTTGTAGCATGCTTTAGGTTTCCTATCTAAATTAATGTTATTAGGTTTAAGGTCTGTTTCCGACCTAGAATTAGGAAATTTTATGTGTTTAGGTTTCTAAATGTTTAATTACCGTATTAGAACTGACATATAACTTTTCAGAGTGATAAGGAACATCATGTGTCTACACCTTCCCTATCTATATTCTCGTCTTGATACACTGAACGCCTTCTTTGGTGAACAGAACGTCATGATGAGGACTCGTAGCGGATTGTGAAAATAGAGGAAATAAGAAGGCTTACGATAGTAAATGATACCTATCATAAGATATCGTTGGTATTAGCTATAGAGTGGTATCTTGCCTTTAGAATACGTCTGATAAAATAACAGTACGTCAGAAGTACACCTTTGATTGGCAGGATTATAAAACTTTTGCTGTAATTCCTAACTCCATCCCATCGTCTGGCGTTTCCACCACTAATTACAGGATGGAAAGTGGAATTGTGGTTGGAGATACGCATGGAAGAAATCCTAGTGAAGTCAAGGAAATCCGTTGTATTTGATTGCTTGGACATCCATATGTATTAAGTTGCTTTTGATTTTTACTAGTGACTTGGGGACTATGAGAAAATTCTTGGGATAAGTATGAATATGTGTGGAAGGTAGTATAGGCGCGTACTACCGAAAGCACAAGTTTCATACTTAAATCAGGATGAGTCACAAGGTTACTAAGGCACTAATAACTGGATTCATTTTGTTCATCTCCATCATTACCATTGTTTCGGTAGTGACTGAGAAGATGAATGCTATTCCGACCATAGTGGTCATATCAAATCGAGTCTGAATAATCTACAAAGTAAGCTTGACGTAGCATCTGACAATAAATTTAAGGAAAAGATAATCGAAGCAATCAATAGAAGTATCGTGTCCGTCATTAAAGACCAAGCATCTTCTAGCTAGAAATGTTACCTGCTATGATATGATTATATCACATTAGAACATGAAGGAAGGTATCGTCCATGCTAGAGTCTGACTCAAAGAAACCTGAGTCCAGTCGTCGCATCATGCGAAGGAAAGTCATTAGAGTATGACCATCAGTCCATTACAGTAGTCGAAGTAAAGACCTTATCATTCTAGAAGGAACATGATAAAGATCGAGTTTAGAATGAAGAGCATGTGCAAGATTAAGAACCACCAGAAGTACAAGTGTTAGAAAATAATTTGGAAAGACATAAGAATTTTTGTTATTTCCTTGCATGGAAACGTAACGTGCGGAATCATTATACAAGCCATGTTTTGTCGATGATTCTGGGACGTAATCATCCTAAAGGGAAGATAATTGTAACACTTGCAGATTCGGGCTAATTAATTAAGATATATTAAGTGTTAAAAATGAACTTTTGATTAAAGATTATTTAAGATAAATAATCTTTACCAAAGTTATAGTATATGTGACAAGGATTCTGCACATACAAAGAACACTGAAATCCGACTTCGTATTAAGAAGTTATGCTTCTTCAAAGTTTCGTGATTAAACCGACATAGTTCTGCGTATCGTGAAAAATTAAATTTTCATAAATATCTTTTTAGCCTAAGTGATCTAAACAAAAGTCGTAGTAGTCATAAAACCGAGAGCGTGCATATAAAGAATGCCTAAATCTGACTCCGTGAAACGAAGTTATGATTTTTAGAAGTTTCGGCGTAGCAATGTACGTCTCAGAATCCGAAATCAAAATCTGTTGATTGATAGGCAAAACAATCTAAACGAGAGTTGAATATCTCGCCAGTACCTATCCGTCAATATAAAGACAGTCGAAAAAGATAATCATATGAGAGAGTTATAAATTTATAACGGACTTTAACAGTCTAATTTTGTTAAAAAAAAATAGCATTAAAAATAAAGTGAAATTAGCCTACGGAGTCAAAATGAAAATTGTAAATCTCGTCAAGTACTACACGTGGATATAACACACATCAAAAACGAATCTCTTATGAAGAAGATATGAATTTTTAAAGAAAATATAATTTCTCGCATGTAACGACATCATGCGCGTCATACATCTGACAAGCCACAAGATTGTGACATGTGTCACACAACGGTTTTGGCTATAAATAACCTACAGTGGCGGCATGCACTACCCATTTGTGCGACATGCACTCTGATTTTGGCTATAAATAACCTACAGTGGCTCATTCGAATTCCACACATTTCCTACGTTTCTCGATTTCTATCAATTTTGGTCAAAAGTTTCGTTAGTTTTAGTCTTTGTCAAAGTCATGCGGTGTCAGATTGCCGGTGAATAGAAGCTCCCAGATCAGAGTTATGCCCGTATAATTCCCGGTTTTCATCATAAAGCTCTGTAAGTTAGGCTACACTTTTTTTGTCAAGTGTAACTTTTAATTATAGTCATAGTCATTATTATGAACCTATAATTAAGATTTATCAGTGATTCCAAGTCATTATACTAATAAATCTACTTATGGGGATGATGTCTAGGGTGGATTTAGTGAGATGTTTAAAGTAGGATTTCCAAACAGTATACGTTGTATACCAAACGGACCCTGCCTCAAATATGATTCTACCTGGTTGTTCTTTACTATATAGATCTTGATGTAGACATTGGGATTAGTGAGGAATCTAGACTATCAGTAGTCCCCAATAATATAAGACTAAGACTTAGTAATGTGAACCTAGGTCACGTGAGAGGAAAAGCTAAAATACCAAGGAAAAGTTCTACTCAAATTCATAGGCATCCACTTTTATCATCTGAGTGCATAGTCTCATTCATGAACATGATTTTAATACAAGTATTAACTAAAGTATTAAATATCAATAAGAAAGTTTATATGTGAGCTATATGCTTATTGCCTGGTTTATGTGTTAGAAATGTATCTGAGGATATACTATATGAGAACCGAATATGGTTCTATATATATGTATATTATATAATAACAATAACTAGAAAAAATATTAGGGACAAGAAAAAAAATGTACAATAATAATCCCTAAAATACTTTTTGCTAAATGTATACACTGAGATTGGATAGGGTTGTCCAGACAGAGTTGGTATTGGGAGTTTAGTAGTTATGCCCGTTAATAAAGATAAAACTTATTATAGATACTTAGTTCAATTAAGTTTAATATCGGGTAGTCTCATTCGGGATATGCATGTGTAAGTTGGTATCGGAGTACAAATCGTATTCCTTTTTGGATGACCATGAATGGTGGGTCCATATCAGACAACTGTAATGGTATGTTTGCATAAACTTTTGGATGACTAGGAATGGTGGGTGCAGATCAGACAACTCTAATGGTGGGTATGTATAAATAATCTTTTGGATGACTAGAAATGGTGGGTTCAGATCAGACAATGTGTAAGGGTTGTTGGATTAATGTCTAAGTCCATAACTATATTTGGTATGTACTTGACCCAACCCGGCATTGTCCATTTGGGTTGCACTTCACCGGCACAATTTATATGGATAGTCTTTTGAGAATAGTATATTTATGATTTATATTAATATATTATAAGTTCTAATATATTAATATGGAATCATATTATTTAATTAGTATTGATCAAGAATTAATTTAGAATTAATTAAGTGATCAAAAAGAACTAATTAAATATGGACTCTTATATATATGGAATGAGCCAAGTTCATTTAGGTTGGGCTAAGCTTTCATGGATGGTCCATGGAGCTTTTAACCCATGGATCCTATGTAAATGAAAGGTCATGGGTATTAGGGTTTACATGGATGTAACCCTAATCCTCCATAATATATAAAGGGGTCTTTGGCTCACAAAATTGACACAAGTGTGTGAAAATAAGAGTGGGCCGATTTTAGTGTGCATACATATTCTCTCAAGTTCTTCCAAGGTGTTTTGGTGATTTGTGATTCCATTTGAGGCTTCCACACTATTGGGGCTAAGCTTTTAAAGCTTGAAGACATCAAGCTACATCAAAAGGTATGTCATCTAACTAGAACTTTGTAGTATAGGTGCTTCATAATATGCTAGTTAGGATGAAACCTTGGAATAGTTAATATTTGCATGTATAATAGAGAAAACATAGATCCAAGGTTTATAGGGTTGCATGTACACCATAGGAGTGTTAGAATGCTCAAAACCCAACAGTGGTATCAGAGCCATGGGTTGTTTCTTGTTATATTGATGCAAATGTTTTATTTTCAAAGTTGGAAAAAAAAGAAAAAAAAAACATGACGTTTGTCAAATTTTAAGATAATTACTTGTTTTTGTGAAAAACTAATTATTTGTAAAATTTGAATCATTTGCTATATGAGTTGAATTTGGTAAAATTTAGTAAAAGATAAAATGATATGATTATTTTATTAGTTTTAAAAGTTTGATCTAAAGAGTTTTTTGAAACCTCCATAAGTTATGGATATGAAAAGGTTTTTAAAAAAAATGATTCAAAGTTTTTTATGGAGTTACAAAACTTGGTCTTAATGTTTTAAAGAATTCCATAACTTGTTCTTAAGTTATGGAACATGAAAAGTTTCATCATAAAACAAGTATTTAACTCCATAAGTTATGGAATCCAAAAGTTTTCAAGAGTTACAAAACTTGCCCTCAAGTTTTGGAATTTGGAAAAAGTTTTTTTTATGATAAAAAAAAAGAATTGAATTCTAAAACTCTTGGGTTCATAACTTAAACAATTAATTAAATGGTTTTAATTTTGAATTTAATAATTGGAATTATGATATTTTATTGAATAATTCAATTTACTCTTATGGATTTTATTAATAGATAATTAAAGTGTTTAATTAAAACAGAATTAATAATTCCATAATGACATGGTTTAAATTTAATTAAATTAAGAGTATAGTTTAATTAATAGATTAAACCACCAAGTATTTTAAATGTCTAAAATACACCCTTATACTATTATAATATTAAAAGTTTAATATATTATATGTATAAGAGCAAGTCGTCTTACCATTAGTAGGCCTCATTCACGAAGCCGGTCTATAAGGGGGTATAAGGTTACTGCCTATAAAATGGCAGTTTAATGGGTGTCCACTCTCACCCACCGCTTCCTTGACTGGTGGAGGGTCATTAGCCGAACAGGTAGGACAAGGACTATAATTCTCCCTTCATTAAAAGTATTAATGATAAATACTAAGTAACTAAACTTTTTATAAATTCCCAATCTTAGTTACTTAGGAAAATGTGAATAAGGTGCTAATCCATGAAATTACACTTTGCACTTTGTTTAAGCTGTTAGTGGAGCGTGTGTGGTTAACCGGCACACTAACCTGGACTTAACAAGGTAGGCAAAGGGTAACTTAATGTTTATCATAGTATCGTTGGAGCGTGTGTGGTTAACCGACACATCGATTGATGGGTAAATATTAAGGGTACCAAGTATATTTGCATGGTTACTTCACACCTTGTTTTGTGATCCTCGGCATCCCAGTCACAAAACCTGAAGGGCACACTCGAGATTGAAACATGCCATTGAAAAGTTCAATGAATCTCAAAAGAATCTAGGAGTATCAAAACCAATTAAAACCTAATAATACATTTCGTTTATCTTGGTGGAAATTGGTGAATCGTCATTCACCTACCTTCAAATATTTTATAGCTTGGATTACGGCATCCCTCTTCCAAGTTATAAAATAGTTTGTTGGGTCCTAGCCTTAATATATCATATTGGGTGTTATATTAAGGACTTAAATCAACTTTACGTGAATTTCTCCCATTGTTGATGTCTGGTTTAGACAACAATGATCTTCCCAAACCAAGCTTTCCTAATGAATATGACTTCCCGAGTTTGGCTCATGGAAGTCATACTTCTCTTCCTCCACCTCCTCCAATTATTCTTCCTAACCCACAAGTTCAAGGTCACTCAAGCCCTAATGGCAAGCAAGGTCTATGTGTGATCACATCTTAGAGATGAAGTCACATATTGACAAGCCGGGAGAGTTGGGTGTCAAAGTCTTGAGAAAGTTAGATGTTCAATCACTTTCTAAGTCACATAGTGAGTTCCTTTGGGACTACTATGAAACAGACTATGACATTAACCTTAATGATCATATCTATTTGCTTGGTGCTGCTGAATCAGCAATGATTTGGAACGATAGTAAAGCAAATTTGATTAGAAGATCAACTTCCCAAAAACTTTATGGACAGTGACAATGGTGACACTGGAAATCCAGAAAAAGCATTCTCTTCCCAATGGAAAGGGATTGGCCATAGTCAACCCGGTTGACCAAATGGTAAAGAGAAAGGCTAAGTTTGAGATAGTCCCATTACCAAAGGGTCCATATGTTTATTTTGCCAAAGGAAGGGGCGTTGATGTCAAAGCTGCGAAATTTACCTAAGGATGTTAAAGTCAATAAGTTTGACTCTACATCAGGTAGAGCCCATTATCTAACTCTGTTAAGTTCTATTCTGAGATCCTCATTACATGATGTGACCGGGTCACATGTTGATGTTTTAAGAATCAAAGAATAGAGAGAAATCTTAAAGGAAGTATATGCTGATTCTGATCGCGAAGGTGGATTTCGATCGCATCAGAATTTTGAGCAGTTGCTTAAGAAGTTATGATATATTGTTAAGGAATAGATAACAACAATTTTCCATGTGGATTGTAAGGATAAGTTTTTCCGCAAAGTTTTAAAATAAAAGAAAATTGTTTAATTTTATTTATTTGAAGTATCCTTACAATGGCATTTGTGGAAAATTGTTGCTTATATGATTCCACTGACAGCAATATTGGAAAATGGATTTGATTCTTTCATTTGTGGTAGTGTCTAAATTTACCAAATCAGGAAAGTTCCTCATCACCCAAGTTTCAATTGGAAAGTTGAATAGTATGATGAATGAGAAGTTTCAAGCATTGGAAAATCAAGACTAATTACTTGTTCACATGGATGTGTGAGTCAAGTGAAGGACTAAAGGGATCGAGTACACATTCTTGTGCACTGGTCATGTCCACCACAAAGCTCGTTAAGACTATTTGATTTACTAAAGTTTAGTAAATATGGTTATACTTACAAGTTTAAGTATAATTCTGAAACATTGGAAAAGTCTCAATGTATGGCAGAACGAATGGGAAGAATCAAATTAGGCAGAAAGATAAAAGTTTCTCAAATCTGAAAAGATGGGAGAGTACTTTAGTATCATGTTTGTGATCATCTTAATGATTTAGAAATCATATCACAATTAGTCCTCTAAAGGTCATCTTAGTGCATTCTTATGACTTAGAAGAGGAGTCATAAATTGTTGAAATGGTTAGATCAGGAAGATGAGTCATACTTCATTCCAAAACAATTCTTAGAGTCATACTCCAAGATTGTAACTTGAGTGACATATCTTAAAGAAAGGTTTAAAACACTTGTCAAATGTAAGAGTAAAAGTGTCCTACTCTTGTACATTTGAAATTGGTAAGTTGTGATGTTTTGGATAAAACAAAGACCAACTAAGGCCAATTGTGTGAAGCATTTATCTTGATAAATAATCCGCACTATCTCTTGAATATTTGGCAAGATAGTCTTATATGTCAAGAGGATAGTGGGAGTCTTAAAGATCCTAAAAAGAATTTCAAGAACTAATCAAGAATAAATGCTGAGGTTCTTCACTAGCACACGACTTGAGGTTTATAACCTATCGTGTTGACATATTCTGTGCCCATTCCAGTTAAAGTTGGCTTTGCATAGGAGTTCTGAAAGTTCTCAATTGGTTGCATAACAACTTGGAAGCAATGGCAGGCCCTGTACTGCCAGGTGGCAAGAAGTTAAGATTGCATAAGTTCAGTCCATATGAGTTTGGATTTGTCATTATCCTTGTCTTGTGACTATCGTTTTGACGATTCGCATGGATAAGAATACATACACCATAAAATCTAAGGGTCATAAGGTTTCTCTCCGATTCATGAAAATGATGGTGAGGAAACACTTCCACCAAGTAGATTTGAAGCAGATGGCAAAAGGTCTAAACAATTGAGACTATGATTACGGCATCCTTTTTCATAGTTCTGAAATTGTTTAGACACACATGCTTGCTATGTATGGAAAGGTGTATGATTTTGATAAAGTTTTATCAAAGCATCTCGTATCAAAAATCTGAATTTTGGTAAGAAAGTCAATAAAGTATTGATTTCTAGAAGTCCAGCTGATTTCTGAGTACATGTCAAAGCTAGTGGGAGCATAAGTGTTATGCTAATAATCATCATGTTAGTGGGAGCATGATAATTATTGTTAGTGTTGCAAGTTAGCAATGTTAATTATAGAAAACAAAAGTTTCAATTCGTGAGGCTGCAGGGATTGAAAAAGTTGTTTTGCTATAATTAAGGGAGAGGATATACTTCATTTCAGTTCTAAAGGCTTAGATTAAGACCTTAATCATCCTTAGTCAAGAATATATATATGAATTTCATGTTGGATTGGTTCAACTTAAGGAAATTCTATATATTGCGTTCTCAAAATTCGATTATGATTACGGCATCCCTCTTCATAGTCAAATTTTGAAAACATGGCAAATAAAAATATTGTAGCAAAAGACTGGTCTATAATCATGTCTTTATGTGAGACATCATGAATCGTGTACCATTTGCTTTGGGTACAGGATCGATTGCATGTGCTATAATATTTGTCATTTCTAAATTTTTCCAAATGCCCAGAGGCATTAAGAAGGGAAAAGGTCTAGAATTGGATATGAGTAAAATGATTAAGCAATTGTCGAGGACAATCTGAGGTTTACCAAAGATTGGTTGCTCAGGGACAGTTGGAAGTATAGTGCTAATTTTGGAAGGACCATATTGACATATTCTGAAAAAAGGCATCTCTTATTCAGAAGTGATAGTTAAAATGAGAATATGGAGTTGTCTCCATAGGTGGAAGTTATCTGTGTAAGATTAGAAAACTTAATGCAAGAAGCATGTCCAAAGCAATGTACTTTGAATATGAGACTTAGTTTCCATGGAGTTGATCTCCATTGGAATACCTTATAATGACTGTTGACAAGTCTTTGTGACTTTGTACATATTCATTACAGGAGGGTCAGTGCATATAAGTTTAAAATCTAAACAAATTTCGATAAATGATAGGAATTTAAAATTCTCATATTTTTCGATAAGGATTTGGGAGTGTGAAATTAGAATCATTGAAATTATGTTCAATTGGTTTAATTCACAAAGTAAGGATCATAGACAAACATAGAGTGCATACTTGGTGTATGGCAAAGCTATTGTTTAAGAAAAACATAGTGTACATGCTTGGAGCATGGGACAACTAGTGTTTTTAATTCAAGTATAAAGTTGATAAAACCGAAACAATGAATAATGAGTAATCAGTATGGTGATAAATAAAAGTGTTTATTTATATTTATAGGGTTTGATACCATATTTGATTCATTTATTCTTGTGTTTCACTTTGCATGTTTTGACTTCCAGAATAACTAAGTCGCTCTTCCTGAATGATTAAGTTATTCAAACGATCCACAGTCGGTCATATGTTGGAAGTATATATGAATCAAGACTGTCATGGGTTGGTTTGTAGAGGTCCAAGTTGGTGGACAAAGTGGTGCTACAACACTCATGAGTGCTCATAAGTTCTGAGTATTGGATTCAACCCGCGCTCATTTGAATCACTTCATGGATTTTATCACGAGTAATCATGAGACGATAATATCTTATATTCTTCAAACCTAGAGATATGAGTTGTTACTATGAGTTGGTTATACATTGATTGCACGAAAACGCATTTGGTAACTCGATGTTATAAAACGTGCCTTTGTGTATGATTCAACAAGTAGTAGAACAAGCCATATGAGTCGAAGTTTATCCATTCCTTTTACCTTCGGGATAAAAGCGATATCTGTGGGCCCCTCGATGATTTAGCGATGACACATGTGAGTGCTTGGCCAAGCCAGGACTGATTTGATTTGTTCAATCAGTCAGTCATCATAAATCGAAAATCGGGAGACAACAAATGGACAGAGAGAATGATTATAATCCATGTCTCAGTCCATATGATATCTAGAATGGAGGAATATATGATCCCTTATCTAATGGACAAGTCATTGACAAGGTCAGAGTTCGACAGCGGCTTTAAGAGCTACGATTGCCAGTTAGTTTTGAAGTCATACTTAATAATAGTTTTAGACTTATCCAAGTGGGAGACTGTTGGATTAATGTCTAAGTCCATAACTATATTTGGTATGTACTTGACCCGACCCGGCATGGTCCATTTGGGTTGCACTTCACCGGCACAATTTATATGGATAGTCTTTTGAGAATAGTATATTTATGATTTATATTAATATATTATAAGTTCTAATATATTAATATGGAATCATATTATTTAATTAGTATTGATCAAGAATTAATTTAGAATTAATTAAGTGATCAAAAAGAACTAATTAAATATGGACTCTTATATATATGGAATGGGCCAAGTTCATTTAGGTTGGGCTAAGCTTTCATGGATGGTCCATGGAGCTTTTAACCCATGGATCCTATGTAAATGAAAGGTCATGGGTATTAGGGTTTACATGGATGTAACCCTAATCCTCCATAATATATAAAGGGGTCCTTGGCTCACAAAATTGACACAAGTGTGTGAAAAGAAGAGTGGGCCGATTTTAGTGTGCATACATATTCTCTCAAGTTCTTCCAAGGTGTTTTGGTGATTTGTGATTCCATTTGATGCTTCCACACTATTGGGGCTAAGCTCTTAAAGCTTGAAGACATCAAGCTACATCAAAAGGTATGTCATCTAACTAGAACTTTGTAGTATAGGTGCTTCATAATATGCTAGTTAGGATGAAACCTTGGAATAGTTAATATTTGCATGAATAATAGAGAAAACATAGATCCAAGGTTTATAGGGTTGCATGTACACCATAGGAGTCTTAGAGTGCTCAAAACCCAACAAGGGTATGTCTACATAATCTTTTGGATGACTAGAAATGATGGGTCTGGATGAGGCAACTTTAAAGGTATGTCTGGTCATCTTTTAGATAAAAATTACTTGATTATTCTAAACAATTCATCATGTGGGATAATCCTTCCTGATAATCGTAGACCAGGATCAGTGAGGATCGATTGGGGTGGGTATGTTTAGGTATAAGGGCTTATAGATATCCAAGGGGGAGACAAATCTGTATATTGTTTGGTAATAGTCGGTTTTGTGGAATTAAGTTATCATGACATTGTGGGATTGAAATCCCTATGTACTAACCAGGTTTCCCAACCTGACCACCCACTTTCTTTGTATCACAAGTAGCGATATGAAGGTACTGGTAGATAACATAATTATCTGCTGAGAGATTTAAGGAGTTCGTAGGCTGCAAGAATATTGATGTATGGTGTAACGTTTGGAAATTCATAAGATATTATTTATTTATTTGTCTAAATCATATATGTTGTCTTGGGCTTGGTGGATTGGACCTTTTATGTGGGCTTAGTCGAGGTCGTAGGTTGGGCGTAAGCCTGGTGTACACGGGGCGTATGTGGATCAAATAGAACGTGGAGACATGCACGTACACGTTGCGTACAAGGAAGTACACGCATCGTACGTGTTCAGACCCAAAACCCTAAATTCTAGGGTTCAAGCCCTATATAATGTCATTAAGTCCCAAGTGTTAGCCTCCTTATCAGCCCCTATTGTCCAGAAACCCTAATATCGAACCATATAACATTCTTGGTGAGTTCTTGACCTTTTGGAGTGTATTTTTGGTAGTTTGGTGCCTTTGAAAGAAGAAGTTGGTGAAGAAGAGTTGTTGGAGTTTGAGCTTGTAGATCTAGAAGTTTGGCACATTCCTTAGTTGCAAAAAGGTATAAAGTCTCAATCTTGATCTTTGAATGCTTTTATCTCTCAATGTTATGATTTATGTCTTATTAGTCCACAAATTTGGGAATTGGAGTGCATGGATTACTTCAGACCCTTTGGCCTGTCATGTCTGACGTCTTAATCGGTTTAGATTCTTAAAAATGGATCTTTGGTTGTTAGTTCTCTTTCATGTATGAGTTATAGCATCCTTATAGATTAATAAGTTAGGGTTTTTGGTGTAAAGCTCTTTATGGCCATGCAAACCCATACAGTTGGAGACTTTATGGTTAGAAACTCTATTTAAGGCCAATATCTTATTTTGGACGTGGAGACTTAGAGGATTAAGTCACGATTTAAGAGCTTGGTTCAGCTAGAGTACGCGGGACGTACTTATAAGTACGCAACGCGTACTCGATAAAGTCCCCGATCTCCGTTCTGCTATACGCAGGGCGTACTCAGTCTTGTTGAGTCCATTTGTGTTGCGTCTTGGACCTTAAGATTTGTATCCGGATTGGGCCTGTCCATCCGTGATTATCTAGATTAGTTAATAGGGTTTTACTATAAATATGCATGCATGTATGCGTATTTAAAAAGTCGATAATTACGTTTATTATTGTAACCCTAAACACCTCTACAGTCGAAGTTCTTCATCGAGCTCTTCTGAGGTGTTGAAGTGTTAATCATACGACATATTCAGTGCCATTCTTGTGTTCTTTATTACATTCTTAATCATTAACTTGCATAGAATCATACGATCCTAAGAGAACTTAGTTCTAACAATTGGTATCAGAGCGGGAGACTGTGTGATCAATACACATTCCTTCTGTATTCAGAATACTTTAGGGTTTCCGCTTTTATCGTACAAATAGAAGTCGTCTTCTTCATATCGACGGCTACTCTGTTTTAGATAAAACCCTAATCTCTAGTTTACAGGTTTGATTCTAGCAGCCCACCATGTCTCACGAAGATTCACAAACGAACCCAATCAACATCTCAAACAACATTGGATCCACGACCAGAATACCCATTCTTTACACTCAAGACTACGAAGTATGGGCTCATCACTTCGAAGACTACGTGGTTGGATCTGAAGATAATGGCTATCTTATCTGGGAAGCAATCACACTTGGGCCATTTGTTCATTCAGCAACAAACATAACTGTCAAGTCCCAAAAGGACTATAACAAGCTGGTGACGGATGTAGAGAAGATGCCACAAGATGAGAAAGATAAGCTGCTATGTAATGTGAAGGCTATGAGGATGATCAGATTCGCCTTGCAATCTGACACCTTTCGGTTGGTTGGTTCATGCACAACGGCCAAAGAAATCTGGGATAGGTTGAAAGAACTCTATTCGACTGATGAAGATTTGGAACACTCCATTCAAACTCTGCTGCTGACAGAATTTGGAGTCTTTGAACAGAAACCTGAAGAGAAGCTCATACAGACTTTTGATCGGTTCAATCATCTTCTGAGCAAGATGATCAAGCATGGTATAGAGAGGAAGTTAATTGAGCAGAAAGTAACTTTTATGAACGGGCTGAGACCAGAATGGATGGCTGTTGTATCAACTGTGAAAGCACATGAACAGTTCAAATCCTACTCTCTGGCGAAACTGGTGGGAATACTCAAGTCCCATGAAAGTGTGGTAACCAAAGAAGCGAAAGTTGTTTCTAGTATGGGATCTCTGGATCTTGTCTCAAAAGGCAAAAGTATCCCAGAAGATGAAGAAGAGACTGATATGTCTGGGTGTGATCTGACTAGCGAGGAATATGCTTTGATGATATCCAATCCGAAGAAGTTTGCAAGAAGAAAATTCCACGTCAACAAGAACCGAAACTGGCAGGGAAGTTACAGCTCTGAGAAGGTGAAAGATGAAGCAAAGAACTCCTCTCAAAAGGATGATGAAAAGAAGGAGAGTAAGCTTGCAGGAAACTCTGGATACGACTGCAATTACTGTCACGGCAAGAACCATTTTGCCAAAGATTGCATGTTAAGAAAAATGGCTGAGAAGAGAGAGGGTGAAGATGATGAGGCGTACTATATGCGCAAGTTAGAAGAAGTCAAGAAGAAGAAGGCGACTAACAGCTCAATGAATGCCTTGATTGTACAGGAGAATGCTGGGGAAGATGAGTTCGGTGGCGTAGAAGTGTGGTCAACCGACTCTGAAGATGAAGAGGTTAGAAGGCCCACTCATGGAAAGGCTTTTGTGGAAAAAGAAGAAGGTTCGGCTGGAAGGTGTTTAATTGTCACTGCTGGGCCATCAACCGAAAGTGCAGATAAGGAACCGAACCTGACCGAGAACAAGTGTTTTGCAGCCAAACCAGTGAGTGAGAAGATCAACGACTGCGATCGGCTGATCAAAAAGGTACAATCTATTCTTGAATCTCTTAAAATTCCAAAAACAGATTATGTAGAAGACTTAAATGAATTAAACTTTAAATTTTCTAACCTAAGTAGCAGCCTCATGCAAACTCGCTTAGCGAATTCTAACCTAACTGACCAACTCAGCAGGGTGTTTTCAAAAAGTGAGGAAAGAAGAATGTGGATTGAGCTGAAGGAAGCAGAGTTAGTTAGAGCTAGGGACGAAAGTATTTATTTGCAAAGAGACAATTTAAAGTTTTTAAAACAAAGAAATATTTTTTGTTTAATAGCTAAGCGTTTATATACTAATATTGCTCAATTACATTTAAGTTGTGAAATTGGAAAGAAAATTCATAAAATGATATTTCCCTTTCTTGAATTTAAGGAAGATGAGATCATAGCAGAATGTGAATCAGAAGTGTCCTCCGAAGAGACATCCATGTCTTATAGGCTTGGTCTGGACAAGATAGAATCCTTCACTGATTCTAAGGAACACAAAAGTATGCTAAAAGATATCTTAGATGAAAATGATAGGCTAAAAATTAAATCTAAAACTATTCAAACATTTGATCGTTCAAACGCCAAACTTGTCGATGAAAATAAAATAGACTTAGGTAATACGTCTGAATTTGATGAGGAAAGCGAGATGAGTGTAATCTCAGTAGAGGACGAAGTTGACTGCTCTGAGTTTATGAGGAATGAAACTAAGAATGAAAAACCATTAATATCAGAAAACTCGGTTGAATTCGCTCGTCTGTCAAAAGATCAGAAACAGAAACTCAAGGAAAAGGCCATGGTCTATCAAAAGGTTCAGACTGTGCCAAATCAGGTATACGCAGTTACAGGTGTCACTCCAAAGCAAACTGCAGAATTAAGGATCTTGGTCGATAAAGATAATGCTGAAGGGTGCGAAGACTACTTCTGGTCTGCCCCCATTGACAACGCAGACGAAACCGTGGGGCTATCTGAGAAGACTACATGGAGGGTTAGAGGAAGATACATTGCTGAACCCATCAACACACCCTCCAATTTCGACAAACCAAGCACAAGTGGAACCAAAGAAATCCCTGAAGAACCAATGGAAGAACCGAAAGCTCCAATCAAAACAATGGAAGAACCAAAAGTTCTACTCAAGAGGGTTGAAGAACCGAAAGTTCTAACCAAGAAAGGTGAAGAATCAAAAATGTCCGACAAGACAACCGAAACTCAAAAGGAGAAGCCAAAGGCCAGCTTCAATATCCACAAATCTCAGAGGGAGCATGCTGAGCAGAAACGCTTGAGAAATCAAAGATATGCTAAGAATCTAAATGAACGAAAAAGGCACAGGAATTCTCAAAACTCCAACTATGAGCCTCCCAAGAAAGGATCAATGGGAAAAGGAAAGGAGAAATTAAAGGAAAATTTCAGTCCAAACTCCTACTATTCCAAGTCCTGTTTCGGTCATAAACCCAGTTTCGGTCCTAAACCCAGTTTCGGTCCTAAACCAAGTTTCGGTCCTAAACCCAGTTTCGGTCCTAAACCAAGTTTCGGTCATAAACCTAGTTTCGGTCCCTCCAAGTCCCAAAGAAAAAAAAATTCATTGAAGGACATGAAAGGAAAGGGAAAGCTAGTACCAAACTCTGAGTTGGGTAATAAGAAATCATCAGCTAACCCTAGAAGTCAAAAGAAAAATCATAAACCATCTAACAACACACCATCCAATGCACCGAACATTAAAGAAGATAAAACTAAAATCAAGGTGTATACAATTAAAAGAAAAGATCAAACCACTTTAGTAAAAAGAACATATTTGGTTGATATTTCTGCTGTAATTCCTTTTTCTGTGAAAGACTCACCAGGACCCAAGAAACTTTGGGTTCCTAAATCCGCTTGAATCTGCAGGTAATCAGTGACGAGCAGTTCGATGATGAATGGTACATAAATAGTGGCTGCTCGCGTCACATGACAGGGAGAAAGGAAGAGCTGAGGGAGTTTCGGTCCCTGAAAGATGGTGGGTGTGTAAAGTATGGAAACAATTCCTATGGAACAATCAAAGGGTATGGCATGATAACAAATGGCGAATTCTCAATTAGGAAAGTAGCGTATGTAGAAGGATTGCATCACAACCTCATCAGCGTGTCACAATTAGTTGTGGGCACAGGTTTGAAGGTATCATTTGATGATGAGGGGTCCGAGATAATTGAAAAACAATCCAAGAAGGTTCTGCTGAAATCTGAACGCAAGGGAGAAATGTACCCTCTGAATCTAAACCCCATTCGAGGTACACCAGCTATTTGTCTGCTGTCAAAGGCAAATACCGATGAAAGCTGGTTATGGCATCGACGCCTCTTGCATCTAAACTTCAAAGACATCAACAAATTGGTGCTTGGTGATCACGTTCGAGGCCTTCCCCTTCTCAAATTCGATAAAGAGCATTTATGTGCTGCATGTGAAATGGGCAAACATAGTAGAAAGAGCCACCCCACACGCATATATACGAAGATAGTTGAAGCTCTTGAACTATTGCACATTGACTTGTGTGGACCTTCGGGTATTGAGAGCATTGGTGGTAGTAAGTACATTCTAGTTATTGTAGATGATTTTTCACGCTTCACTTGGGTTTTCTTTCTTAAGCAGAAATCAGATGCAACTCCCAAGTTAAAGACATTCATCAAGCAAGTGGAAGTACAGCTGAGGAAGACGGTGAGAAACATCATAAGTGACAATGGTCTGGAATTCAAGAACAAGGATTTTGAGGACTTTCTGGCTGATAAGGGGATAACTCACAATTTTTCGGCCCCTTATACACCACAACAGAATGGGATTGTTGAAAGACGAAACCGTTCGTTATGCGAGGCAGCCAAAATTGCTCAGTTTCGCTTCCCTACCATTATACTTCTGGGCTGATGCAATTGCCACTGCCTGTTACACTCAGAATCGGTCCTTGCTCAATAAGAGATTCTCATTAACTCCATATGAGATCTTAAACAATAGGAAACCGAATGTTAAATTTTTCCACATTTTCGGTTCAAGATGCTTTATTTTCAATTCAAAGGAGAACCGAAACAAGTTCGATGTCAAAGCCGATGAAGGAATATTTCTGGGTTATTCTCTGTCATCAAAAGCATACAGAGTGCTGAATAAACGCTGCAAAAGGATTGAAGAGACTTATTATGTCACCTTTGATGATAATTATATGAAGAAGGTTTAGAGGACTGAAAGTGACCTAGGTGACATATTCCCAGAATCTGGCCAAGTCTCGGTTCCAATATCCAACTAGTTCGAGGAATACATTCGGCTATTTGATGAACCGGAGAAAGCAATTCACTCCGAGGCGAAAGCAGCAAATAACAAAATCGATAATCTCAAAAAGGTCATAGACGAAGCTGCTAAAGAGATGGAAAGTGACCCTGAGGGTGCTACGTCATCGACTGACTCTCCAAACAATAATTCAATGTTCAAGGGGGAGAGCTCTACAGCACCAAAGACAACCCAAGTCTCGGTTGAGGGGGAGAATCCAATTCCCTCCCCAACACATAAAGGTCTGGGTGAAGGGGAAAGTACAAATCCAAAATCAACAAGTAGTAGTTCAATTGAGGGGGAGAAAGAAGATACACCTGTCGAAGGTGATGACGATCAATCAGAATTTGAAGTAGAAGTGGAGGCTGAACTGAATCCAGCATATGATCCAAACTATCCACCGTTAGCAAAATGGACCAAAGACCATCCCAAAGCACAGATCATTGGTGAAACTTCTGAGAAAATTCTTACTCGTTCTCAACTGAAAGCGAAACAAACTGCATTATTCTCAAAAGTTGAATTTTGCATGTTTAATTCGTTCATTTCAAAGGTTGAACCGAAAACCGTAAATGCTGCACTTGATCATTCTGATTGGGTCCAGGCAATGCAGGATGAGCTTCATGAGTTCGAAAGCAACCGAGTTTGGGGGCTGATTCCCACCCCAAAGGATGCTTCTGTGGTTGGCTTGAAATGGGTCTTCAGAAACAAGTTAGATAAAGAGGGGAATGTCATTCGCAACAAGGCTCGGTTGGTGGTGAAAGGCTATTGTTAAGAGGAAGGGATAGATTATGAGGAAACCTTCGCTCCAGTAGCTAGGTTGGAATCAGTCAGAATCTTTTTGGCATATGCTGCTCATAAAAACTTCGAAGTTTTCCAAATGGACGTCAAATGCGCTTTCTTGAATGGAGAATTAGAAGAAACAGTCTATGTTGAGCAACCGCCGGGTTTTGTGAACAAAAAATACCCTGATCATTGCTATGTGCTGGATAAAGCTGTCTATGGATTAAAGCAAGCACCGAGGGCCTGGTATGAAACACTAACTCGCTTCTTGAAAATGTCAAAATTTAAACAAGGTTCGGTTGACCCAACCTTCTTTCGTAAAAAGGAAGGTGAACATCTAATGATTGTTCAGATTTATGTTGATGATATCATCTTCGGCTCCACGAATCCTAGCTTAACAGCTGAATTCAGGAAGTTGATGGAGACTAAATTTGAAATGAGCGCAATGGGTCCAATTAATTTTTTCCTTGGTTTGAATATTAGACAGGGACCAGAAGGAATATTTATCAACCAGGAGGCCTATACAAAGAACTTACTGACGAAATTCGGAATGCAGGGTGATTCAAAAGTGAAGGTTCATATGGCATTTGGCACTAAGTTAACTCCATCTCTGGAAAAACCTGCTGTGGACATAAGACTATATCGTCAAATGATAGGGTCCCTTATGCATCTAACAGCTAGTAGACCGGATATTATGTTTTATGTTTGTTATTGTGCCAGGTTTCAAGCCAATCCAAGAGAACCTCACATGGTGGCAGTTAAGAACATTTTTCGTTATCTGAGGCGAACCTCATCTCTCGGTCTCTGGTATCCTGCTAGATCTGGATTCTTCATTCAAGCCTTTTCTGATGCTGATCTAGGAGGATGTGGACTGGACAGAAAGAGCACTACTGGTGGATGCCAATTTCTTGACGGGAAACTTGTTAGCTGGCAGTCCAAAAAGCAAACTTGTTTTTCACTATCCACAGCCGAAGCTGAGTATATTGCTGCAGCATCTTGCACTTCTCAATTGGTATGGATTCAAAGTCAACTGAGAGACTATGGGCTAAGTATGAAGAAGATACCTCTCTATTGTGACTCAGAAAGTGCAATAAGGATTTGTCACAATCCAGTGCAACACTCAAAAACTAAGCACATTGCTCTTAGATATCATTACATCAAGGATCATGTAGAAGATGGGAACGTGGAAGTACACTTTGTTCGATCTACTGATCAACTGGCTGACATCTTCACTAAAGCCGTACCTGAAGCTACCTTTAACAAAATTTTACAAGGCTTGGGCATGATGGAAGGAGAGTCAGTACCGAATCCTCAAATCTCTCACTAAAAATTAGACAAGCGAAATGGAGCGAACGCTCGGTCTATTTCGGCTCTGGAATTTTAGGGAACTGAAATGAACCGACCGCTCGGTCTATCTCGGCTCCGTAATTTTCGGGAACCGAAATGAACCGATCGCTCGGTCTATTTCGGCTCTAGAATTTTAAGGAACCGAAATGAACCGATCGTTCGGTCTATTTCGCTTCACTCATTTAAGATAAGGTTTCGGTTGTATATCTTGTACACTCTTTTCTCTCGTATTTTATCTTTCTGTTTTTATTCTTTTTCAGAAAATTTCAAAAATCCAAAAATATTTTATCTTTCTGTTTTTATTCTTTTTCAGAAAATTTCAAAAATCCAAAAATATTTGATCTTTCTGTTTTTATTCATTTTCAGAAAATTCTAAAAAATCAAAAATATTTTCCTTGTTTGCTTCGTTTGTCTGTATGTGTGGTGTGTTTCTTATTTTTATTAGGTGACAAGAGTACCAGTACAACAGAATGCGAATCTATGGCAGGTATATTTAATTTCAGTACGAACTGGTTAAGGGTCCCTAGAAGCATGCTGCTGCATGTTGACCAAAGCCTCTACGACTTTGAGCAGGCCTTAATGATTCGATCTATACCTATCGTTTCTTCCCAATTAGGCCATTAACTGCAACTCAGTCTAGAGCTACCTTACTCTTCTTATATGAGTTAAGAGTTTCTCTGCTTTGTCACGTCTATATAGTAGAAGGTACTTTCGGTTCTATAGCCACCTCCCTTATATTCTCCATCTCCTTTCAATTCGCCATTGTAACCCTTGAGACTCTCGGTCCTTACCACTGAGGTTTATGGTTACACAACATCTATGTTTGTGATCTTAGATACGTATACCACATACTAAGTGAAACCCAATATCCAACACCAATAATGAATTGACGGTGAATTAATTATTCAAGAACTTACTGGTTACCTAATGAAATCTCTTTTTATTTTTGCGTGGTCTTTTATGAAATTGTCTACTACCATGGCGTTTCTTCCCAAAGAGATCCAGTTTATTTTTTGAGATTTCTGCTACCTCTTTAGTCACTATATAATATATCCAACCTACCTGTTCAACAGACCACATCGGTCTCATAGGTACTTCTTCCAACATTCGGTTTTATGTTAAGACTCGAAGTTCGGTTGAAGATAAGCTACCCTAAGCCTAATCTATAAAAGAAGCCTTTCAATGTTTATTAACAAACAGTTGATCGTATCATTCGGGAAACCACACAAGCACTTCAAGTCTCTCTTGACTTTGAAGGAAGCGATTCTTGCCCGGAATCCTCTGCTTTCTGTCTAGTAATGAGACATCACTCACATCCCATACACATTTGCTTTATTTCTTTATCTTTGTCACACTAATGCACGAAAATTTTCAGTTTTCCCACATTCTGGTTACTGATTGGTTTGAATTTTGTTCTATCTATTGGAGCCAAACAGGGGGTTATCATGGAATTTCAAATGACGATTGAAGATAAGATTTAGGCGCGTGAATTTGAACGGTCTCTTTACCCATGCGTGCTGACGTATACCTGGGAGTAACCACACTGTCACTTCGCGCTTTTTCAGGCGACGTTTTAGTGATCACGTCATTATCATCATGATTTTTCTCTCTCCTGGCAATGGTATATAAAGGGTTTCCAATTTTATTTGTCTTTTACTGGCAATATTTTTTCTCTGAAATACCAACGCAGCGCAAACTGTTCATCTTCTTCCTTCTTCGATTAACAATGGCGACTTCTTCATCAATTCATGATCAGACGGCATCATCATCTTTACTCACCATTAAGCCAAACCAAAATATGATCATCGAACTTAACCCGTTCTTGTCTGATGCATATATGTTGCACGTGGTGGAATGTTTGAAGTATTCACCCCTGGTTTTAGCCCTAACCCAGGTTGAAGCTGTTCCAATGTCGTTATTATCGCAGGTCTATTCTACAGCGTCTTATGACAAAAACAAAGAACGTATTTACTTTGACATCCACGATAAGAAGGCATCTATTTCGAAGGTGAAGTTTTGTTCGATTTTGAATCTTGCTGTCGATTCTTCTGTCATCTCGCCGGACTTTATAACGACGATACAGTTATTTTCAATGCTCTATGAGATGGGGTATACTGATGTGCTCACCACGATTACCAAAGTGAAGAAGTCATGTTTACCGTCTCAATGGAATGGTCTGCTCACTCTACTGATTAAGGGATTAGCAGAACGATGTGGTGGTTCAGACGGTACCAGCAAGGGTTTCCTTACCCTTCTTTATGGCCTTTACAACGGGATCAATCTTGATTATGGGTCAATAATCTAGTCTCAGGTGGTGCAGAGCCTCAACACATCAACGAGGCATTCTGAAATCTCTTGTGGAAGATTTTGGACTCTGATTACGAGGAAAGTGATTAATTCTTTGGAGATTCCGGTGATGAAGGATGCTCTACTTGCATCTATCGCTACTTTCCACACAAAGAAGATCATCATCTCGAATCCAATCAAGTTTCCTCATAATGGATCTATTCCTGAATCTATGTATCGAAGTGTTGCAGAAAAGAGCAATGTTATGGCTGACTATCGGAAACTCCCTCCCTCTGGACCGAGGGTACTTTCTCCAGAACAGCAGGCTGCCCTGGATACCTTGGACAAACCTACCAACCGAGGGAAGAGGATCTCAAAGAAAGAACCCACTGAGGAAAGAAAGTCTAAGTCCTCCAAGTCTTCAAAACGAAAGTCTACTGAAGGGGATTCTTCTCAACAAAAGAAGAAGAAGATAAAGAAGATGGCTCGAAGGTCTAAGAGTCCCACTCCTCCAAGCACAGATCATGCCGATGAGGAAAATGAGGAAGAAGAGATTCACCATGACTCACCGAGAGGGACCACTCCTCCCCATTCCCCTACTCCAACATAATCTCCCACTCACAACAGAATTCCCGCACTACCTCAATCACCAAAACAGACCATTCCTCTCTCTGTTCCTATTGTTACTCCACCAGTCACATTTCACGAAACGACTTTACCACCACCACCTCCCATTACATCTGTTCCTATTTCCACCCTTCCTTTATCATCTTCAATCATTATAGAATCCACAACCACTACCATTCCTAACCCCACATTAGGCGTCAACGTATCTGATACGGGGGCTACTACTGCAACAGAAACTCCTATCATCACTAAACCTCTTTCACCAACACACTCAACTGATTCTGGTGCTACTCTTGGAGGAGAGAATGAGGAATTTGACTCTACCTACTTCAGTCCTTACAGGCTTCCGACTGATGATGATAATGATGCTCCAGTCACAAGTCAAGATTTACAGAGCATTCATGACAAGCTGGACCGATTGCTTGAAGATAGCAAAGCTTATGGTGGTGTGGTTCTTAAAGCTTTTTTAGAAACTGCCATCGACCAATACACAAATGCCATTGCGAAATCTACTAAGGCAGTTGATGCGTCCACCTCTTCCTGTAAAAAGGCAACAACAGAGGTTATTGAGGTTGTTCACACAACTCAGATCTTTCTTGACTCTTTGAAAGCTCATGCTGACACCAATGCAGCAAAGGTACAATCCTCTGTGGACTCCTATGCTAAGTCCCTTCAAGAAGAAAGCACTAAGTTTGAAGCTGTACGCTCTTCGCTCCAAACCAAGACCACTTCTTTTTTACAATCAGTGGATTCTCGTTTTGATGCTCTTCATGCTAATCTGGCAACCGAAAGTGCCTTGAAGGAGGATCTGGCCAAACACAAAGCCACCATTGAAGTCCAGAAGGTGCAGCTAGCCCATGCTGAGAAAGAAATCTCTTTATTGAAGACACAACGGGCTGTGTATAAGAGTTGTGCAGGTGAGGTGAAGGACATGTTGACAAATTTGCTTGGTGCTCATGATCCTATTCTTACTCTTACAATTCGCAATCATCTCACATTCAAACTCCTTCCTGCCCTTGGCATACTCCATGAAATGAAGGGTGTTTCGGAGGGATTCGTACCTCCAAAACAAGGGGGAGAAAGTAGTGCTCGTGTTGTTCAACCGAGAGTCATTGTGAAAACAGAAGGTGCTCAACCGAAAGTAACAACCGAACTGAAGGATAATGTAGCTTCAGGTTCTGGTTCACGAGCAAAGCCAAAGGAGACCATTGATAAAAGTGATAGTGATGTAGAAGAAACCATTGCTGAAACTCTCCAACGAAAGAAAAGAGACAGAGAGCTGGATGAAACTCTGAAAATTGCTAAAGAAGCAGAGGAGAGAGAAAGGAGAAACGAAGAAGAAGAAGATGCCTTGAACTGCAAGAAGGCTTTGTTTCCCTTGTGGACAAAAGAGACACTTATCAATCAAGCGATTGAGTTTCCTTCTGTCTATTGGTTGGAACCGGTTGCTTCGTTTGATTGTGATAACTCCAAGGACTCGCAGTTCGACATGCCGATTACCAGAAAAGCTTTCACGTTTCATTGCTTTGATGCGACTGCTGAGGTTCCTTTTCCCCATCCTAAGGTTGACCGAGAGTTGATAGACTTCTACTTGAAGTATGGGCAACCGCAGTACCTGACTTGGAGCGCACAGAAGATCATTACAGTCAAGGTACTCAAACCCTCACCTGCTGGGAGATTTGTTAACGTTAATTTCAAGATCACTCGTGGTTCAGCGAACACGGTGTCAACTGTCTCTCTAGCAGATCTTCCTAATCTCAATCCCTATGACTGGATTTTGCTGTTCAACATTCTGCTCACTAATCCTAAGGAATATGAGCCTATTTTAGAACATCTGAATAGAATGTTGGCCTCCTACATCCATGATGTTGCTACTATGGATCAGGAGATAGCAAGAGTTATGAACAAGAAGCCGACTGTCAAGCCTACACCGAAACCAGGGGATGTGAACAAGATGAAAATGGGACAGATAGATTCAACAAATCTTACTGTCATGTTCACGAAAGGTGAAGCTCACAGGTTTTTTTTTGCTCTGGTTGATAAGCATCTATTTTCAACAGACTGCTTGGAGCATATCATCAACATCATTCATAGATGCAAGCAGAATTCAGAGGTTGATAAGAAGAATTTTACAGACATGCTTCGGTGGTATATTACATTTTGTTACCATCTTTTAGCCGTTATACCGAAGGTGTTTAGAACTGTGAAGAAGGCTTTTGTTATTAAACAGGATTGAGGTCTCGGTTCCAAAGACGCAAAGGGGGAGATTGTTGAGTCCATTTGTGTTGCGTCTTGGACCTTAAGATTTGTATCCGGATTGGGCCTGTCTATCCGTGATTATCTAGATTAGTTAATAGGGTTTTATTATAAATATGCATGCATGTATGCGTATTTAAAAAGTCGATAATTAAGTTTATTATTGTAACCCTAAACACCTCTACAGTCGAAGTTCTTCATCGAGCTCTTCTGAGGTGTTGAAGTGTTAATCATACGACATATTCAGTGCCATTCTTGTGTTCTTTATTACATTCTTAATCATTAACTTGCATAGAATCATACGATCCTAAGAGAACTTAGTTCTAACAAGTCTGTTGACTAATGCTAACTTTTTGACCTTTTACGGCTATTGACTTTTTAACATTGGATCTTGGTCGGTTGTTTTCACTCGTGAAGGGAATTTTGGTCATTTGACCACTCTAGGGTTGCCCTTGGATCTTTTTGGACTTAGAGCCCATTAGTTGGTGCTTGTTGGGTCTTAGTGGGTTTAGTGGATTTGGGCCTTAGTTTTGAGTTAAACTTAGCTAGGGGTAAAATGGTCATTTTACCCTAATTATGGACTCAAGATTATGGTTTGGAATCCAATTATTAATGGGATGTTATTTGGTAATTATAGCTCGGAGATTTTTCGGACCAACAACTAGGGATTTTCAGTGTGATTCAGCAGTCTGAGGTGAGTTTCCTCGCCTGTATGTTATTAGTTGCTATATGATATGTATGTGGGCAGGGCTCGTTATACGAGTTAGGGCGGGGCCTGTTATACTCATTGGGTGGGCCTGCTATGCGAGTTAAGGCGGGACTCGTTATACTCATTAAGCGGGCCCGTTATATGCTATGTATGTTGGTATGCGGTATCTTGGGGAACTCACTAAGCTTTTTGCTTACGGTTTTCGGTGTATGTTTCAGGTACTTCTGGTTCCAAGGGGAAGAGCTCAGGATGACTGCATCGCACACACCACATGGATTCCTCACTTGTTATTTCACTTTGGTTTTATGGTATTTGATACACTTGTTTTATTTGGGATGTATGGATGATGTTGGAATATTGTTTTACTTAAATAAAAGATGAAATTTTTGGATCATACTTGTGGGACGTTTCAAGTTGGTATCAGAGCCTTGGTTTGAGGGATTTGGACACACTCTCGGGTGTGTATGAACTCAAACTAAGTATTTGGTAAAGTTTTTTTTAAAGAAACATATTTTAAGAAAAGGTTTTTATAAAATAAGAAAGGGTGTGGTACATGCAATCGGCCGAGCACAAGTAAGTTTCCCAAAATACCCATAAATGTTATTTGATATGCTTGATCTGTGAATCGCATGCTAGTTAAGGCTAAGGATATGCATAGTTTTGCATGATAGAATGCTAGGAGAGATGCCTTTTTATGCCTATTGTGTGAGATTGTAGAATTGCATGCTAGTGCTGATCAGTAAATGATAGGATGGCCTGATTAGATTATGCATGGTTCTGATTACTTGATGCCTGAATGCTGCCTGCTTTGTGCTTCTAGTAGTTCTAACTAACTTTAGCTAACTAGTAAGTGAATATGTTAAGTTAGATATTATGGGAACTCGATAATTTTAGAAGGTTAGGTTTTAACCCTATTGCACAGCTCTTGTTTGAGTCCAACTATTTTAGTGGGAGACCTTTGGTTTTTCTAATATGTAATTGTATTTATGAGCTAGTTAGAGGAAGTTAGCAGGAATTCCTTCTGCAACTGATGGCAGAGAGTGGTGTGGAGTTTGCCATAGCAAAACCTGGGATGAGATCTAGTGTTGGGAGCCTTATATGTGAGGGGAATTGTTTGGATATAAAGTGTTGGGCCTTATGTGTTGCGTCATTATGGTTTATAGCTTAGTCCATTTTGTATCCGGGTTGGGCATGTCCACCGATTAATTATTATTAGGGTTTTACTATTTAATGTGCATGCATGCACCGTATCTTGTAGTGGTCATTCTTGTAAACCCTACATGCCTTTACAGTAGCAGTTCTTTATCGAGCTCTTCTAAGGTTGTGATTATTAATCATTCGACATATTTGATCTTTTCTCTGTGTTCTTAATTCTTTTACCTGTTTGAATCTATTCGATCACTCAAGTTTTATTCTTAACAATTGGTTTCAGAGCAGGAGACTGTGTAATCCATACGCATCTCTTCTTTTAAAAGAGCTTTTAGGGTTTCCGCTTTAATAGGATCTAGAATATGCCATCTTATTCGATTTCATCGATTACAGACATTGAATCTTGATCTTTATTTTGCCCTAAACTTGATTTTAGGTTTATACATCTGGTTCTTACAGGTTTTTATCAAATCGACAAAATGAAGCCCGATGATTCTTCAGTTAACTCAATAAATATCTCAAGTGGTATTCGATCTACAACAAGGATCCCTATTCTGTTTCCTAATGATTATGAAGTGTGGGAACTGCACTTTAAGGCTTACATGCTAGGGCTTGAAGACAATGGTTCCTTGATATGGGAAGCCATAACCAAGGAGACGTTTGCTCATTCTGGTACAAAAAGGTTTATCAAAACTCATCTTGAATACACCGCTCTTCTTCTTGATGTAGAAAATAATACCACAGTATGAAAAAGACAAGTTAATTAGCAATGTCAAGGCTATGAGGATCATCCGCTTTGCTTTTCCTGCTGACACATTTTGCCTAGTAAGCTTCTGTGAAACAGCGAAGGAAATATAGGATAGGCTTAGGGAACTCTACTCAAGTGATGCTGATCTTGTGCATTCTATTCAGACTCTATTACTTTCGGAGTTTGGAGCTTTCGTTCAAAATCCTAAGGAGAAGCTAGACCAAACTTTCAACCATCTACTGAGTAGGATGGTGAAACACAAGATCAAACATGAACTGATAGAGCAAAAGGTAACGTTCATGAACGGGCTAAGATCTGAGTGGAAAGCTGTGGTGTCGATGGTTAAAGCACATGAGCAGTTCAAAAATTACTCCTTGGCAAAGCTCGTTGGTATTCTGAGGTCACATGAGGACGAAGTGACAAGTGAAGGAAAAGTAGTTTCTAGCATGGGTTCGTAGCCCTTATGGCAAAGGGAAAGAAGATAGTTGATGATGGTTCGGAGTCAGCTCTCTCTGATTGTGAACTCTCCAAGGAAGATTATGCCTTAACGGTATCCAACCCAAAAAGGTTCGCAAAGAAGAATTTTGGTCGCAACAAAGATGGAAATTGGCAGGGGAGTTATAGTTCTGAGAAGGTAAAGGATGAGAGTGCGACAAACTCTCAAAAGGAAGAAACGAAGAAATAGAAGAAGCTTGTAGGGGACTCTGGATATGACTATAATTATTGTCATGTAAAACATCATCTAGCAAATGAGTGCATGTTAAGACGAATGAATGAGAAGAAAGAAGAGGAGGATGATGAGGCCTATTTCCTCAGAAAGCTAGAGGAAATCAAGAAGAAGAAAAATGTTGATGACGCTAAACCCGCTTTGATTGTGCAGGAACAGGATGATGAGTTTGGTAGGGTCGAAGTGTGGTCGACTGACTCTGAAGACGAAGAGGTTTGTAAGCCAACTCATGGGAGAAGCTTCGTGGCAAAAGATAACGTTTCGCAGTCCAATGCAAGGTGCTTTGTGGTAACCAATGAAGTTTCGAAGCTTAGAAGATACGCTACTGAAGGCGGTCGTATCTCCGACAGTTGTTTCGCTGCGAAACCCGTCCCTGAGCAGATTAGCGAATGCGAGAAGGTGATAAATAAGGTACACATTATTCTTGAATCTCTAAATATTCCTCTGTCTCAGTATGAAACTGAATTGGATGATTTAAAATATACAGTCTCTAGTTTCAGCGAATGTTTAAAATGAACCTTTTTGAATAATTCTAACTTAACCGATCAACTCGGCAGGGTTACGAACAAAAGTGAAGAGTGGCGCATATGGATTGAGAAGTTAGAGTCTGATTTGGCTAGGTCTAGGGATGAGTTGATTTATTTGCATAGAGAAAATTTAGGGCTTTTAAAACAATGAAACATTTTTTGTTTTATTGCTAAAAGACTTTATTTTAATATTACCCAGTCACATCTTGATTGTGAAATTGGAAAGAAAATTCATAAGATGATTTTGCCCTTTCTTGAACTGAAAGAGGATGAAATCGATGCAGATTGTTACAGGTGCGAATCCATCATCTCATCTGACGAAGTCTCGGATGCCTACAAAATAGGACTGGACAAAATTGAATCTTTCATAAAGTCCAAAGATCACAAAAATATGTTGAAACAACTTTTGGATGAAAATGACAAAGAGAAAATCAAATATGATACTGTGCAGAAGTTTGACTCATTAAACACTAAGTTGAGTTTAAAAAATAAACTTAATGTAGAAAATACATCTGAATTCGACGATGATAGTGATATGAGTGAAATCTCTATGGAGGATGAGGTTGATTGCTGTGAATTTGTTAAAAGTGAACCTGAACCTGTGAAACTCTTAATTTTTGAAAATTCAGTTGAATTTGCACATTTTTCTGAAGTTAAATCAAAAGTTTTAAAAGAAAAAGCAACTGTTTTTTTCCAAAAGTTCAAACTGTTCCCAATCAAGTTTTCACAACCAAGGGACTGAATAAAAAACCAGACAGCAGAAATAGTGTCCATGGTCGAAGACGACAATAAACATGGGTGTGATGAATTTTTCAGGTCAGCTCCAATCGACAATGCAGAAGAAACCAAAGGTCTCTCTGAAATGACCTCTTGGAAAACGATAAGCAGATATGTAGCAAAACCGCTGAACAAAGTCAACTCGAACTACGAAACAGGGAGTCCAAGTGGAACCAAGAATGTTCCAAGTGATATGTCATCCGTTCAAACCGGAACTCCCATTAGAAAGCCAAAATCTAGCGCAAATGTTCATAAATCTTCTAAGCAGTTCGCAGCTCAAAAACGTCAAAGAAATGCAAGATATAACAAAAATCTGAAGGAAAGAATGCATTTCTGGAGATCCAAAAATCCCAACTTCGTTTATCAAGAAAAATCTTCCAAGTCCAATCCAAATGCGAAAGTCTCTTCACATACGAACCCTAAGAGTTTTCTACGAACTCAGTCTCAGACTCCACAAGTTTCAAAACAAAAGGTTTTTCAAAAACCATCTTTTTCAAATCATGTGAAACCTATGGAGAAGACAAAGTCACACTTCTCTCCTAACAAGAATGTTTCACATTCAGCCAAGACATCGCAAGATGTTAAAGGCAAAGGAAATATAGTTTCGGAGCCTAAAATTCCACTTAAGAGGTCCGAAAAGAAAGTTGAGAAGAAAGTTGTCAAGTAACAAATCTAAAATAAGCAAAGAAAAGTATCCACAAAGGATAAGAACTTAAAAGATAATAGGATCATTGTTTTTCAAATTACAAAGAAAGATAGCACCACTTGATTAAACGATCTTATTTAGTTGATGTTGCTATTACTTTTCTTGTTTCTATGAAAGCCCCACATGGACCCAAACAACTTTGGGTTCCTAAATCTCTTTAATTTTTGTAGGTAATTCGTGACGAGCAGTTTGACTCTGAATGGTATATACATAGTGGCTACTCACGTCACATGACAGGAAGGAAGGAAGAACTGCGAGAGTTTAGGGCATTAAAGGATGGAGGAAGAGTGAAGTACGACAACAAATCACTTGGGGAAATCAAGGGTTATGGAATGATCATGATTGGAGAATTTTCAATTCGCAAGGTCACATACGTAGAAGGCTTACAACACAACCTAATAAGTGTTTCGTAGTTGGTTGTTGGTACCGGTTTCAATGTTTCGTTCGGCGATGAGGGATCTGAGATTATTGAAAAGGAGACCAAAACAGTGCTCCTAAAGTCAAAGCGCAAAGAAAAAATGTATCCACTCAATCGTAACCCCATCAAAGGAAAGCCTTCCATCTGCCTACTTACGAAAGCTTCTACAGATGATAGCTGGTTGAGGCACTGAAGACTATCGAACCTCAATTTCAAAGACATCAATAAACTTGTTCTTGGTGATCATGTCCGAGGGCTTCCTCTCTTGAAGTTTGATAAATAACATATTTGTGCAGCCTGCGAAATGGGGAAGCAGAGCATGAAGAGCCATCCAATAATTGTGAATAGGAAAGTCATAGAACCACTTGAGCTTTTGCATATAGACCTTTGTGGTCCTTCGGCAATTGAAAGCGTTGGTGGTAACAAATATATACTTGTAATTGTTGATGATTTTTTTAGATTTACCTGGGTGCATTTTCTTATGCAGAAATCAGAAGCCACACCTAAGCTAAAGGATTTCATAAAGCAGATTGAGATACAACTGCGAAAGCTGGTTCGTAACATTCGTAGTGACAATGGTTTATAATTCAAAAACCAAGCGTTTGAAGAATTTATGACTGCGAAAGGAGTAACTCACAATTTTTCGGCTCCTTATACTCCTCAATAAAAAGGGGTGCTTGAAATACGAACCGCTCGTTGTGCGAAGCTGCGAGAACCATGCTGTCATTCGCGAATCTGTCGCTTTACTTCTAGGCAGATGCAATTGGAACATCATGTTTTACCCAAAATCGATCAATCCTCAATAAGCGATTCTCTGTCACTCCATATGATATATTAAATAATAGAAAACCTAATGTCAAGTTTTTCCATGTGTTTGGTTCCGAGTGCTTTATCTTCCATTCTAAGGAGCAAAGGAACAAATTCGATGTGAAGGCTGACGAAGGTATTTTCTTGGGGTATTCTCTGACTTCTAAGGCATATAGGGTTCTTAAAAAAAGTCCAAAAAGATAGAAGAAACCTACTATGTCACATTTTATGACAACTATTTGAAGAAGTATCAGAAGAATGACAGTCAATCAAAGCAGATCTTTCCCAAACCGAATCCAGTTACAATTCCACTCTCCAGTCTATATGAGGAGTTCATGATCTTATTCGACTAGCCAGAAAAGGCTATCTGTCACACCCCCAGCCATCGGCGGAAACACCGGGTAGTGTAACGTCATTCTTCGTATCACAGTTATATAACATACATTGAACAGTACTAAGAAAATACATACCTTTATTGATAATTGAAAGTTACATAACTGTTTTTCTAGAACCTATTACATAATATCCGACTATGGCATACTTCTTAATGAACAGAAAGGTAATAGTAAAACTTCTTCTGTTCGAATACATACCCGCTTTTCAAGTTCCTGAAAACACATGCATTTTAAAATACGTCAACTTAAAGTTGGTGAGTCCACAGGTTTTGACTCCATAAAATAATACATTTTTCCACGTTCAAAAGTATAGTTTTGAAAGTATCATTTTGACTCTCCAACATTTAGTAGGTATATTAGGTATAATAGTTTTCTTATCAATTAAGTGTTATACGTAAACATTCCTTAAACCTAAGGTATAAGTAGGGGGAAACTTATAGTTAACATTAATACTTATATACGACAAGGTATAATGCTTCTAATAATTTGCTACCATGAGCCTGTAACCGCGGCTGTGACATAATACCTCTGATAAAATACACTCATGATTTACCATGAGAAACAAACACACTCATGATTTACCATGAGAACAACACCGTACGCTTCATCGACGCCGTAAAAATAACAAGTAAAAGGATAGTTCATCACTCACTTTTGGTTGACTGTAGCTAACAGTCACAAGTGGGGTGGTCAACCCGTATACTAATTATACACGACTTCCTCGCTCACACGAGATTAACGGTTACAGTTCAGAGGATTTCCGCTAAGATCCCCAATCTTAGTTGATGAATACAATTACTCATGTAGACTTTGACGGCTTCCTATAGCTCTAACAACAAAAGCATTTTCATGTCTAAAACCCTAAGTTACTAGACTATGCTTTTAAACATTACTCCTAACTTCATAACATTTAGGCAGTATAACAGCTATATCTTGAAGTAAAACCAGGTTTTATCTTGACCTAAAACCAATAATAACAACATATAACGTTCCTAGTTTTATCTTGACATAAAACTATCAATAACAATACATAACATACTAAGTTTTATCTTGACATAAAACTAACAATAACCACATATAACATACCAAGTTTTATCTTGACATAAAACCAATAATAGCAACATACTTTATAACTTAACATATAGAACTTCCGAATATAACTTCGGAACTATATCGCACACAGCATATATATAGAATCCTAAGTATAACTCATGATCTACATTAGTAAAATAACATGCCGACAGGTTGATAATAGTTGTATATATTCAAAATATTATATTTAGAACAACTATAGCCAGCTAATATAACTATATACTATCATATAGACATAATAATAACGTATATATAATATTTAGCATGCGTTTTCCCCTGAAATATTAGAAAGTAGGGCCGTGAAACTCACCCTAGTAACGTGATTTTATGTAATCTAAGCAGAAACGGTCAGCGTACAAGGTCGTCGGGACTCGGGATGGAAGATGGTCCCAGCAAAGGAGAGAGGAGAAGGAAGTTTAGGTGTAAGAATGGCTGAAGTCGGACCTGCTATTTATAGTAAGGATTTTGGACCCTCACGTCGTGAGTTTCATAAGGCTCACGTCGTGAGTTTTGGATCTTATCCCCATAGACTTGCCATTTGCGTCCCTAGCTTCGGAAGGTGGCCATGTGACTCCTCACGTCGTGAGATATCCTTGCTCACGTCGTGAGTTTGGATCTTATCCCCTCATGGCCTCGTCACACACCTTCTAGATTCTGAGATGTAGATAAATGACTCCTCACGTCGTGAGTTCTGTTCTCACGTCGTGAGCTCAGTCAGATTAGGGTTTCTGACAACTGAATCTTTGGAAGGTCGTAACTTTCACATACGGACTCCGTTTTTGAAGTTCTTTATATGAACGTGTAGGTATTTACAAGTACTACAACTCTCTTTTAGACTCCAATAGCTAATTCTAAGTCTATTTTAAATTCCTCTTATTATAGAGATTTATAGTGTTCGGTTTATCATAACTTCTTCATGTGAAGTCAGATTCAGACATTCTCTATATTTTTGGAATCGTATGGACGTATACTTTGAGTTGTGTCATAAAGAAAGTTCATATTTGTATTAGAATTTATCATGAACTACATAACACTATTATCATATTACTAGTTTAACAAAATCACATTACATGATTGGCATAATCACATGTGATTGTCTATTGACCTATTTTGACTAGTGTTACACTATCTCCTCAGAATCCAAAGCAACAAACAACAAGGAAGACGAACTGAAGAAAATCATAGATGACGCTGTGAAAGATATGGAACACGAGCACCCCACTCCAAAAGACTCTGAAATTTCGTCTCAATCGCAAGGTGCAAATGCTACACCACAGGGGGAGGGTTCTACTGTAACCTCTTCAACTCATACACCTCTTCAGGGGGAGGACGAAACCCCTGAAATCAGCAAAGAACCACCACTCCAGGGAGAGGGTTCGACTCCGAATGAAGAAGTCCATACATCATTCGAGGGGGAGAATGAAAATACGAATGATGATTCGCATATGTAGTCAGAGTTTGAAGAAGTGAATGCTGAATTGGATCCTACATATGATCATAATTACCCTCTATTGGTCAAGTGGACCATAGATCATGCAAAAACTCAAGTAATAAGAGATTCGTCTTCAAGAGTTCTTACGAGAGCACAACAAAAGGCGAAGCAAACTGCATTATTCTCTAAAGTGGAATATTGCATGTTCAACTCGTTTATCTCTAAAATAGAACCTAAAAATGTTCAAATTGCTCTTGATCACTCTGATTGGGTGCAAGCAACGCAGGAGGAGCTCAATGAATTCGAACGAAACAAGGTCTGTAGGCTTATTCCCACTCCAAAGCATGTATCCGTTGTTGGTCTAAAATTGGTGTTGCGTAACAAGTTAGACAAAGAGGGAAATGTGATAAGAAAAAAGGCAAGACTAGTTGTTAAGGGGTATTGCCAAGAAGAAGGTATTGACTACGAAGAAACCTTCGCACCAGATGCAAGGTTGGAATCTGTTCGCATCTTTCTGGCATATGCAACACACAAGAACTTTGAAGGATATTAGATGGATGTCAAGTCTGCCTTTCTGAACGAGGAACTAGAAGAAACATTATATGTGGAACAACCACCAGGTTTCATAAACGAAAAATATCTGAACCACTGTTACATTCTGCACAAAGCAGTTTATGGTCTAAAGCAAGCTCCAAGAGCGTGGTACGAGTCTCTTACTCGCTTTTTAAAACAGGCTAAATTTAAACAAGGATCGGTCGATCCAACCTTCTTTCCCAAGAAAGATGGTGACCACTTGAAGATCGTCCAAATTTACGTTGATGACATCATCTTCGGATCTACTAACCCCAGCTTAACTACTGAGTTCCAAAAGTTGATGGAAACTAAATTTGAGATGAGCTCCATGGGTCCGATTAACTTTTTACTTGGTTCGAATATAAGACAGTGTCAGGAAGGTATATTTATCAATCAGGAGGCTTATACAAAGACCTTAGTATCTATGTTTGGAATGTTGGGAGATTCGAAGGTGAAGGTTCCAAAGGCATTCGAAACGAAACTAACACCGTCTCTGGACAAACCGACTGCTGATTTGACACTCTATTGCCAAATGATAGGATCATTGATGCATCTAACCGCTAGTCTTCCAGACATCATGTTTTCTGTTTGCTATTGTGCCAGGTTTCAAGCAAATCGTCGCGAACCCCACATGACTGTTGTTAAGAATATCTTTAGGTATCTCAAACGAACATCCTCACTAGGAATATGGTACCCTTCAAGTTCAGGTTTCTTTGTGCAAGCATTTTCGGATGCTGATCTAGGAGGTTGCGGTTTGGATCGAAACAGTACAACGGGAGGATGCCAATTTCTTAATGGTAAACTCGTAAGTTGGCAATCTAAAAAGCAAACTTGCGTCTCCCTATCAACCGCTAAAGCAGAGTACATAGCTGCTTCCTCTTGCACTTCACAAGTCATCCAGATTCAAAGTCAGCTTCGTGACTATGGCATAAATATGAAGCGAATCCCTTTGTATTGAGATTCTGAGAGCGCTATTCATATTTGTCACAACCCAGTGCAACATTCAAAGACCAAACACATCACACTGAGGTATCACTTCATCAAAGATCATGTGGAAGATGGAAATGTCGAGATACACTTGTTAGATCCGCTGATCAGCTGGACGACATCTACATGAAAGCCTTGCCTGAACAATCCTTTAATCATATTCTTCAAGGCTTAGGAATGATTGAGGTTGAATCAGTTCCGAAACTACATTCGCATTAGAAAAGTATTGTTTGAGCTGCGAATAGGTGCGAACGTCCGTAGTAATTCGCAGTCAACTGTTCATCCGCGAACACTCGTAGTGGCTCGCAGTCCACTGTTCATCTGAAGTTTCGGAGCTTCTTGTATACTTTTGTATATTTCGTGTGTTTTTACTTATTTTTTTGTTTTTATTTCTTTTTCAGAAAATTCAAAATTAAAAAAATATTTTCTTTTTGTTTTTATTTCTTTTCATAATATATTCAAAAATATCAAAATATTAGCTAATTGAGCAAGTTTGAAGGCCTTTTATCTTGGTGATCTCAATTATGAATGATGGGGCAGGAATAAATCTCTATTCTATGCACTACTTAAGTTTCCGTAGAAGCATGTTGTTGCATGTAGTCCGAAGCCTCAAAGACTCTATGTTGAAGCCTTAATGAATCGATAACACCAATCGTTTCTTCCTAATTAGGTTGTTCAATTACATAAGTCACGAGCTACATTACTCTTCTCGTATTAAGTTAAGAGTTGAATGCTTGGTCACTTTCGCATAGCAGATGTACATTATTTCTTTAAAACCACCTCCTACTACTTCTCCATCACTTTCTCATTCATAAATGTAACCCTTGAGACTCTCAGATATTACCACTGAGGTTTATGGTTACAACAAATTCTGTGTTTATGATCTTAAATTCGTTGTCACCACGAATTGAGTGAAACCCAAAATCCAACACATAATTACGAATTAATGGTGAACAATTAAACTGTTCTAGCTTTTCACCAAGGAATTAACGAATGTCCACCTTCGTGGTTAGTACCATAAAATATCTTTTTTTTCTTTTTGTCTGATCTTAATGAGACGTTCTAGTCCTAAGCCGCTTCTTCCCAATAGATCCAGTTTTTACTTTTTCTTGATATTTCTATACTTATCCTAGTCACTTAAATTAATTCCAAAGCATACTTGTTCTTATCACTACACTGGTCAGACAACTACTTCATCCGAACATTCGGACTTATGTCAAGTTTCGTAGTTTGGTTGAAGATAAAGCCACCCTTTAAGCTTATTGAAAAGAAGCCTTTCACTGTTTTTCAAAAAACAGATGATCATAATTCAACGGGAAACCACACAGACACTTTAGAGTCTCCTTGACTCCGAAGGAAGACATCATTGCCCAGGATCCATCTGCTTTATGTCTTAATAGACATCACTAGAATTCCATAGAATAATGTTGATTTATTTCTTTAACTTTGGCACACTCTTGCACGAAGATCCTTGTTATTTTCCAAAGTCTGGTTTGTGGTATTCATGATTACTTTCTGTTTCACAGAACAAGTTAATGGTGATTAATTGAGAAATGTGTAACTGCATCCCTTGTGAAAGGACGTAACTGAAATGACATATTAAATGGATAAGATCTGCTTTGGGCGTGCAAATTTCGAATCTGACGATTGCTTTTCCGCCGCCTGACACACGTAACAGTTGTCAGTCACGCCTTTTTAGGCGACTTTTCAGTATTCAATGCAACCAACCGCCATATTTCTCTCTCTTACTATATAGTATAAAAGGATTTTGATGATTCGATATTACTTACCACTTTCAAAAGAATTCAAAATCCTTCCGGTGATTATTCTTCTATTGTTCCTCATCTTCTTCATCAAGCTTCTATGGCAGCTTCATCAGAAACCCCCTCCATTGTAGAACAAATGGCGCAATCATCAATTCTCAACATCAAGGCTAACCAGAACCTAATTTTGGACCTTGATCCGGCCAAATATGACGGTTTTCTTCAGCCAATCGTCGAGCGCTTAAGATACTCTCCACTGGTCATCGCTCTGACAAAATCGGAGATTGTTCCCTTGGTTCATCTATCCAAGGCGTACTCTACTGCCAGCTACGAAAAGGGTGAGGAGTTGATATCGTTCAAAATCTTCAAAAAGAAAACCCATGTCTCGAAATTGCGTTTCTGTAGCCTGATAGGGCTTCCTCAAGGTCATGACCTGGTTGACCCTGAGACCGTCTCCAACTTTGCTATCTTGGAACTTTTTTACCAAATGGGGTACAAGGAGACTCTAACCGTCGTCTCGAAGTTCAAGAAACCAAACCTACCGCCGATGTGGAATGGACTGTTCACCCTCATATGCAAGAGTTTTTCAGAGAGGGTTACTGGCTCCAACTATGCCAGCAAGCTTTTCATGACGATAATGTACGACATCTACTCTGGAGTCAATCTTGACTATGGAACTGTTATTTGGGCTCAACTGGTCCAATGTACTCTCTCAACTTCACGCCAAAACGAGATCTCATGTGCTTGCTTTTGGTCTATCGTTGTTCAAAGGGCTATTGATCGACTGAACATCCCAGTTCTCGAAGATTCTTGTATGGCTGCTATTCAGATCTTCCACACTACCAACATAATCTTGGCCGACACCTCAAAATTTTCATTCATCGGATCCATCCTTGAAACGATGCTTCGCGATGTCCCAGCTGCAAGTGAAGTGCTGCGAAACTATCATAGTTTTCCAGTCTCTGGTTTTCACCCAATGACTGATGAAGTACGAAAGATACTTGAAGAGGCAGACAAACCAAAGAAAGGAGGAAAGAAAAGAGGTGCGAAATCTAGTTCATCTGAACCTCCTCAAGCTCTAAAAAATAAGAAGGTAAAGAAAGCTGCTCGCAGACTGTGAACTCCAACGCCGAGTGACCACGAAGACTCGCAGTTAAACACGGTTTCGGAGAATCGTGTTTAAGAAAACGTTCACAACGAACATGATGATACTGCTGCTACTTCGCAACCCCAGGTCTCGCAGGCAGTCTCTTCTAATCCTGAGGTAACTTTTGAAATTCCTACAGCAGTTCCAATCACTGATGATTTCTTTGAACACTCTCCTCCTCCTCACTCTCCAATCACTTCTACAACACCTATCACTATTTCTCCTTGCCCACCTGTATCTAAGGGAGTTTCGCAGACCCAAACCTCTCTTGCACAATCAACCCCACTCTTCACAGATTCGACAACCACCACAACTACTGCCACTAGTGTACCTCCAGTGTCTGTCAACGCATCTGATGCAGGGGCAGGTGCTTTAGGTTTCACATTTGGTCATTCTTCACCACCCGTATCACCACTACGCCAGGACGATCCATATACCATTTATGGTGAAGATGAAGAAGATTTTGGAGGATTCACTTACAGCCCATTCAACATTAGGACAGAAAGTGATGATGAAGCTCCAGTCACCAAAGGGCAACTCAAGGCCATTAATGAGAAGCTAGATTCGCTGATTCAATCCTCTAAAATCTCAACTAGCGATGATTATTCTCAGGCCACAATCGAATCTTTTCTGGAGACCCTTAACATAGAACACACTGTAAATCTCGAAAAGACTAATAAAGTAGTTGATGCTTCAGCTTCGGTATGCAATGAAACGACCGAAAAAGCCGATAAACTTATTACTGATGCTTGATCCTTTATGGAAACTTTTCAGAGATCCTTTGAAACAAATACTGTGAAGGCGAATGAAGTGATTTCTAGCCTTGGAGAAACTCTTCGAATAGAAAAGGATGCTCTCGAAAAGGTTCGTATTGACATCCAAACTGACAACTCAGAATTCAACGCCTCCATTTCTTCCAAAATAGAGAAGCTTCAGGATGACTTGGCCATGGAAAACAAAATATAGGATAAGCTCGCAGTGAAAACCGAAAAAGTGAAGGTTCTCACAGTCAAGCTTGAGCATCCTGAGAAGCAGATCAATGAACTCTTATCTAAAAGGGCTGTAATAAAGAGTTGTGTTGCAGATGTGAACGCCTTGCTCTCCGACATTATCGAGACTCGTGACTCTATGATCACGATCATAGTCAAGAAGCATCTGGCTAAAAAACTCTAGCTTGTGTTCGCCATGCTGAATAGAATTAAAGGTGTTTCGGAGTCAAGCTCACTTCTGAAACAAGGGGGAGAAACTGTGAAACAATCTAAGAAAGAAACCCCGAAACCAACTGTGAAGCCAAATATCAAGCCAAAGGAAGAAAACGAACCGAAGGATAATGTAGCTTTGGATTCGAAAGGCAAAGAGAAGCTCAATGACGAAAGAGTTATTGATGATAGTGAAGAAGAAGAGCCTGATGAGCATGAACTAAAAAGAAGGAAGGCTCGTGAAGCTCAAATTGATGAGCACAATCGTATTGTGAGAGAAGCAGAAGAAAAAGAGAAAGTTGAACGGGAAGCTCAAGTCACATTGGAAAGTCGAAAGCTTTTATTTCCATTGTGGACTTTGGAGCGAATAATGAGCGAAGCTTTTGATATTCCAAGCCAGTATTGGTTAGAGCATGTTGTTTCCTTCGACTTGCAGAACACACATGATTCTCAACTTGATCTACCGATAACACCGAAGGATTTCAAGTTTCATAGATTTGTTAAGGTTGTGAACGTCCCTCTAACAGACAACAGTGCAGACCATTTGCTCTTCTCGTTCTACTTGAAGCATATGAAGCCACAATATGAAACCTGAAGTGCAAAGAAGATAACTGTTGTGAAGGTTTCAGGTCCAATCGAAGCCGATAGCTTCCCAAATGCTCACTTTAAGGTTGGTAGAGGTTCTACGAGTCAAGTATGCGAATTTACACTTGCTGATATACCTTGTCTGAACCCGTACGATTGGATAATGATTTTCAACATGCTGCTCAAGGACGAACAAAAGTATGAACCAGTTGTTTCTCATCTCAAACAAATGTTACTCTCCTATATTCAAGAGATTGGGAAGATGGACGTTGAGATAGAAATTATTTTGCGAAAGAGGCCGTCTGTGCTCCCCAAGGAAGCTCCAGAAGAATTTGATAAAATGAAGGTGAGGAAAATACGAAAGGATGGCTGGTGTATGGCATTTCAAATGAAAGAGCGAACTGATGTTGGGTTTCACAAAGTTTGCTTCTATCTCGTTGATAAGCATCTTTACACCACTACGTGCCTGCAGTACATCCTGCAGTTTGTGGACAAGTGAAAAGGGAATCATAATGGGGATAAGAAGTGTTTCCCCGACATGATCATGTGGTACATCCAGGTTTGCAAGGCTTTGTTGAGCATCATTACGAAACATTTTGAAGTTCAGAAGAGAACTCCACAGTGAAGGTCTCCTGCCTCAATTGACGCAAAGGGGGAGATTGTTGGGCCTTATGTGTTGCATCATTGTGGTTTATAGCTTAGTCTATTTTGTATCCGGGTTGGGCCTGTCCACCCGTTAATTATTATTAGGGTTTTACTATTTAATGTGCATGCATGCACCGTATCTTGTAATGTTCATTCTTGTAAACCCTACACGCCTTCACAGTAGCATTTCTTTATCGAGTTCTTCTAAGGCTATGATTATTAATCATTCGACATATTTAATCTTTACTCTATGTTCTTAATTCTTTTACCTGTTTGAATCTATTCGATTACTCAATTTTTATTCTCAACATAAAGTATCTTGGTTGAGTTAAGGAATTTCTTGAGGAATGTACGGATACATGTGGAAGGTAGTATGGGCCCGTACTACTAGAAGCAAAGGATCCATACTCGATTCAAGGAGGGTTGTGATGAAACCATAGATCTTGTGGAGTTGTGATTCCCCGATGTTTATATTTCGATGTGTATTCTGATGGTTTGTGTTGGTCTATTTTGAGTATGGTAGTATTGATGACAAGACGAGGGAGTTCATCTAGTTTGTGATTACGCGTAGTATCCTTGAGCAGACTCTTGTGATCTTTGGCTCAGTCAAGGAGGGTATTCTGGAGATTCTTGATGAGCCGTTGAGCGCCTTTCGCGCTGAGATTGTGGCTTTGGTTGGGCACGTTCTCTAACTTTCAAGGATTTCCGGGTATGTGGAGCACCGGATTATCATGGGGTAAGGGACCCGATTGTGAGTAGGAGGTGGTTAACAGATGTTGTTAACGCCTTCCGTACCAGCCGTTGTCCCGAGGGGGAAAATATCAGACTAGCTTCCTGCCTTTTGAAAGATAAGGCATGGGACTGGTGGGAGGAGGTAGGTCATGCGGTGGGTGAAAATGCTTTGGATGTGATGACATGTGATGATTTCTCGACCGGGTTTCGAGCCGAGTTTGCACCAGTGATAGAGGTGCAACAGTTGGCGCGAGAGTTTCAGGATCTCTGCCAGACTACTGAGACGGTGGCTGAGATCACCACTATGTTCAGGAAGAGGGCGCTTCTGTTTCTTGAGTATGTGGTGGATTAGGACATGAAGAAGGCCCGGGTCCATGAGATGTTGAGGAGTGACATTCGGCAGTTTGTGAGCCGATCCAACTGCAAGATGCTGGAGGACATGATAGCGAGGGCTAGAGAGAGAGAGAGAGAGATTGATTTGGAGATGGAGAGAATGAGGAGACCGGATGAGGTATAGGTATCAGTAGGGTCGGGCAAGAGGCTCAAGGTTGTGGATACGAGGGACAAGGGCCAGTAGGGCCGAGGCCGTTGCGACAAGTGCGGCCGGTCGCACGAGGGGACGTGCAGGATGGGTGGTTCAGCAGGGATTATACTACTACCAACACCATCACCCCGGTATCTGATCTGATTTGATTTCAGTGCGATCAGAGGGGCCACAAGAAGGCCCATTGTCCGAGTTTGGCTGCAGCAGGACCGGTGTCAGCACCCGCTCCTGCGACTCTCCGGATTACTGACGGACACCAGGGCCAGGCAGATACGCCTGCGGCGAAGAGCAGGGCTTTCCAGCTGACGTCAGAGGAGGCGCATGCAACTCCCGATGTTGTAACGGGTATGTATCTTCTCTATATCTCTTTATTTATATTGAACTGTTTGCTTATGTTTATGTGTTTCATTTTAGGATCGTTCCTTGTGAACGGTATCTCTTCTTTGGTGTTATTTGACTCGGGGCTACCCGATCCTTTATATCGCTTGCGCTTAGAAAGAGATTTGCTTGAGCTAGGGGGAGTTGGTTTTTCCTATTGATGTTGAGATTGCTGATGATAGGACGATATGGGTTGAGAGGGTCCATCATGGTTATACTCTCCAGCTATTCAGCGAACAGTATTCGTTTGATTTGGTTCCTATTCCTCTACGTGGGAACAAGGTTATCGTGGGCATGGATTGGTTTAGCCCTAATGGGGCAGTGATCGACTGTGAGCAGCAGTTAGTTTGGGTTCGGATGCCAAGTGGGGGAGAGTTGGTGATTTAGGGTGAGAGACCGCAGCGTGGGCTGATTATATGTTTCGCAACGACGGCCAGATGTTATCTTCATCAGGGTTGCTCGGGTTTTTTTGCCTATGTCATGGATACCCAGGATAAGGGTAGTGTCACCATGGATGATGTGTCGATTGTGCGGGATTATCCGGATGTGTTCCCGGAGGATTTGCCTGGGGTACCTCTGGAGAGGCAGGTGGAGTTTAGGATTGATCTGGTTCCAGGTGCGGCTCTGATAGCCAAAGCACCATATCAGTTGGCTCCTCCCGAGATCCAGGAGTTGTGTACACAGCTGCAGGAGCTGTTAGATAGATTTATTAGGCCGAGCAGTTCACCTTGAGGAGCACCGATTCTGTTTGTGAAGAAGAAGAACGGGTCTCATTGTATGTGTATCGACTACTGGGAGTTGAATAAGGTAACGGTTACGAACCGTTATACCCTCCCGAGGATTGATGATCTTTTCGACCAGCTTCAGGGTGCATCTTGGTTCTCCAAGATTGATTTGCGATCGAGTTATCATTAGATGCAGGTCCGGGATGAGGGTGTGCAGAAGACAGCTTTCCAGACTCGATATGGTCATTATGAGTTCGTGGTGATGCCTTTTGGGCTAACCAATGCTCTAGCCGCGTTTATGGGTCTCATGAACGGTGTATGTAGACCGATGCTGGATCGGTCTGTGATCGTATTTATAGATGATATACTGGTTTATTCCAAGACTCAGGAGCAGCATGAGGAGCACTTGAGGGAAGTGCTGGAGACATTGAGCAGGGAGAGAGTTTTTGCAAAGTTCTCCAAGTGTGAGTTCTGGTTGCGTGAGGTGCAGTTTCTGGGGCACCTTGTCAACCAGAAGGGTATTCTAGTTGATCCGGCCAAGGTCGAGGCCGTGATGCAGTGGGAGGTTCCAAGGTCTCCATCTGAGATTCGGAACTTTCTTGGTTTGGATGCTTATTATCGGAGATTTATTCAGGATTTCTCCAAGATCGTTGTACCCTTGACCCGACCGACCAAGAAGTCGGTGGAATTTTGTTGGGCGCCTGAGCAGCAGGCATCTTTTGAGACTCTTAGACAGCGGTTGTGTGAGGCGCCGATCCTGACCCTGCCAGGGGGTGTTGATGATTTCGTGGTTGATTGTGATACTTCGATCACAGGTTTGGGGGCCGTGTTGATGCAGCGGGGTCGTATGATCTCTTATGCTTCGAGGAAAACTATCTGACACATGATTTGGAGTTAGCGGTCGTGGTGTTTGCCCTCAAGATTTGGCGGCATTACTTGTATGGGGTCCGGTGTACCATCTACACGGATCACAAGAGCCTGAGGTACTTGATGGACCAGCGGAATCTGAATATGAGGCAGCGTCGATGGTTGGATGTGGTGAAGGGTTATGATTGTGAGATCCTTTACCACCCGGGGAAGGCCAATGTGGCGGCCGATGCTCTCAGTTGCAAGGCGGTCACGACTCCGATCAGATATATATATATATATATATATATATATATATATATATATATATATATATATATATATATGTGTGTGTGTGTGTGTGTGTGTGTGTGTGTGTGTGTGTTTGAGGATGACCGTGATTACTCCATTGTTGGAGCGGATTCGTGAGGCTCAGGCCGAGGCTATGAAGGAAGAGCATCAAAAGAGCGAGCACATTTAGGGTCACGTGGCTTCCTTCGATTATGATAGACATCGATTGCTGACCCTGCATCGGTGGGTTTGGGTTCCTTATTGGGGCGGGGTACGCCAAGTTCTGATGGAGGAGGCTCACAAGTCGAGGTTCTCCATTCATCCCGGGGCGACGAAGATGTATAGAGATCTTCGTACTGATTATTGGTGGCCCTGCATGAAGCAGGATGTGGCCTGACATGTGGAGCGGTGCTTGACTTGTAGGAAAGTCAAGGCCAAGCATCAGCGACCTCATGCAAGATGCAGCCGTTGGAGATTCCCGTATGGAAATAGGAAGACATCACTATGGATTATATCACAAAGCTTCCCAGGACTGCGCACGAAGTGGATCCGATTTGGGTCATCATGGATCGATTGAGCAAGAGTGCGCATTTCATTTCGATTCAGGAGAGTATTTCAGCAGAGAAGTTGGCTGAGATCTATATCAGGGAGGTGGTGGCACGTCATGGGGTGCCGATATCAGTGGTTTCAGACAGGGATGTTCGTTTTACTTCCAGATTTTGTAAGCAATTTCATGACGAGTTGGGCACTCATCTCCATTTTAGTACAACTTTTCATCCGCAGACCGATGGGCAGAGTGAACTGACTATACAGACTCTTGAGGATATGTTGCGTGCGTTCGAGTTGGATTTTGGTGGGAGTTGGGATACGTATCTTCCATTAGCAGAATTTTCATATAACAACAGTTACCACGCTAGCGTTAATCGACCTCCTTTTGAGATGCTCTACGGGAGGAAATGCAGGACCCCTATTTGTTGGGGTGAGGTCCTTCAACGAGTCATGGGGAGTTCTGAGGTGGGACTCAAAGACCACTGAGCTGATTTAGCAGGTTCGGAGCAGGCTCCAGACAACTTAGAGTTGGCAGAAGAGTTATGCTGACAGATGCCGGTCAGATTTGGAGTTTCAGGTGGGAAATATGGTTCTCCTGAAGGTGTCACCTTGGAAAGGTGTCATCTGATTCAGGAAGCGGGGAAAGCTAGGCCCCAAGTATATTGGTCCCTTTAGGGTTTTGGCCCGGATGGTTCGGGTTGTGTATCGTATAGATCTTCCAGCCGAGCTCAGTCAGATTGATAGCACGTTCCATGTCTCCCATCTGCAGAAGTGTTTGGTGGATGATTCAGCAGTTGTTCCGTTGGAGGATATTCAGGTGGATGACCGGCTGAATTATCTTGAGAGGCCAGTGGCGATTCTGGATCGGAAGACTAAAAACTTAAGGAACAAGGTTGTCGAGTTGCAATGGCAGCACCGCAAGGGTTCATAATGGACATGGGATCCTGAGGATGAGATGAGAGAGCAATATCTGGAGTTATTTGGGGTAGCAGACTTCGAGGACGAAGTCTAATTCTAGAGGGGGAGAATTGTAACGTTTGGAAATTCATAAGGTATTATTTATTTATTTATTTATTTGTCTAAATCATATATGTTGTCTTGGGCTTGGTGGATTGTACCTTTTATGTGGGCTTAGTCGAGGTCGTACGCTGGGTGTAAGCCTGGTGTACGCAGGGCGTAGGTGGATCAAATAAAACGCGGAGGCATGAACGTACGCATTGCGTACAAGGAAGTACGCACAACGTACATGTTCAGACCCAAAACCCTAAATTCTAGGGTTCAAGCCCTATATAATGTCATTAAGTCCCAAGTGTTAACCTCCCTATCAGCCCCTATTGTCTAGAAACCCTAATATCAAATTCTATAGCATTCTCGGTGTGTTCTTGACCTTGTGGAGTGTATTTTTGGTAGTTTGGTGCCTTTGAAAGAAGAAGAAGTTGGTGAAGAAGAGTTGTAGGAGTTTGATCTTGTAGATCTAGAAGTTTGGCACCTTCCTCGGTTGCAAAAAGGTATAAAGTCTAGATCTTGGACTTTGAATGCTTTGATCTCTCCATGTTATGATTTATGTCTTATTAGTCCACAAATTTGGGTCTTGGAGTGTATGTTCAAACCCTTTGGGTTGTCCTTTCTTATGTCTTAATGGGTTAAGATTCATAAAAATGGAGCTTTGGTCGTTAGTTCTCTTTCATGCATGATTTAGAGTATCCTTAGAGATTAATAAGTTAGGGTTTTTGGTGTAAAGCTCGTTATGGCCATGCAAACCCATAAAGTTGGAGACTTTATGGTTAGAAACTCTATTTAAGGCCTAGATTTGATTTTCGACGTGGAGACTTAAAGGATTAAGTCATGATTTAAGAGGTTGGTTCAGCCAAAGTACACAGGGCGTACTCCTGAGAATGCAACGCATACTCGATAAACTCCCCGGTCTCCGTTTAGCTGTACGCCGGGCATACTGCTAAGTAAGCAGGGCCTACTCAGCCTGTTGACCAATGCTAACTTTTTGACCTTTTCCGGCTGTTGACTTTTTGACCTTGGATCTTGGTTGGTTGTTTTGACTCGTGAAGGGCATTTTGGTCATTTGACCACTCTAGGGTTGCCCTTAGAGCTTTTTGAAGGGTTTTGAGCATTCTAACACTCCTAAGGTGTACATGCAACCATAGAAACCTTGCATCTATGTTTTACTAGGATACAAGCAAATTTGATTTCCAAGGTTCAAAACCTATCTAGCATAGCATGGGGAACTTTTAAACATAAATGCTAGAAGTAGAACATACCTTTTGTTGTTTCGATTCCTTGAGAACCTTGTGAGCCTAGCACCTCAAGTGTGATGCCTCAAATCTCTCACACAACACCACAATGCTTGGAATAACCTTGAGAGAATTTCACTTACTCCAAAATTTGGCTAGCCCTCTTACTTGCTTGTAGTAGTGCCAATTTTGCTAGACAAGGGGTCTTTGTATAGTTGTGACACAAGTAGGGTTACACCATGTAAACCCTAATTGTCATGGCTTTCCATATTCCATGATCCATGGGTTTGTAACCTCCATGGACTATCCATGGAGCACCTTATGGATTTTAGCCCAATCCATACAAACCATGGATCGTTAGCCCACTATACAAGAATAGATGATTTACACAATCAACCCTATATATTTAATTAGTCTCTTTTTGATCACTTAATTAATTCCAAATTAATTCTTTGATCAATACTAATTAAATAATATTATTAATATCTTAGAACTTATAATATATTAATAAACCTTAAGTGTCCTTTCTCTCATTTTGGTCTATCCAATTATTGCAATGCCATGCAACCCAAATGGACCATGCCTCCTTTGCTGCCTCGCTTGCCGCTATATACTCTGATTCGCAAGTTGAATCAGCCACTGTCTCCTGCTTGGAACTTTTCCAAGAAATTGCTCCTCCGTTTAAGGTAAAGACCCAGCCTGACTGAGAGCAGAAATTATCCCTATCAGTCTGAAAGCTAGCATCACTATACCCTACTACTCTCAAGTCATCACTCCCACCGAGGGTAAGGACCCAGTCCTTAGTCCTCCGCAGGTATTTGAGAATGTTCTTTACCGCAGTCCAGTGATCCTTGCCAGGGTTCCCCTGATATCTACTGACCATGCTCAATGCAAAGGCCACATCAGGACGAGTACAGGTCATAGCATACATGATCGAGCCTACATCGGAAGCATACGGTACTCGACTCATCTCAGCTATCTCAGCCTCTGTACTCGGGCTCTGAGTCTTACTCAATCTGGCGTTACTCTAGATCGGTAACTCTCCTTTCTTGGAATTCTGCATGCTGAACCTATTCAGCATCTTATCCAAGTAGGTACTCTGACTAAGTCCAATTATTCTTTTACTCATGTCTCTCAAAATCCTTATCCCTAGGATATAGGCAGCTTCACCAAGGTCCTTCACAGCCAGGACTTCCCAAGCCAGGACTTCACTTCCTGCAGAGTTGGGGTGTCATTTCCTATGAGTAGTATGTCGTCCACATACAATACCAAAAAGCTACCAATACTCCCACTAGCCTTGGCATATACACAGGACTCATCTTCACTCCTCGAAAAGCCAAACTCTTTGACTTTATCATCGAAACAAAGATTCCATCTGCGAGGTGCTTGTTTCAATCCATAGATGGATTTCTCAAGGTTACACACTCTATTAGGGTACTCTGCACTGACAAAACCCTCTGGCTGACTCATGTAAACATCCCCAGCCAACTTTCCATTAAGGAAAGCGGTTTTGACATCCATTTTCCATATTTCATAGTCATGAAATGCAGCAATGGCTAGCATAACCCTAATAGAATTAATCTTTGCTACTGGTGAAAAAGTTTCATCATAATCAACTCCCGGAGTTTGAGAAAATCCCTTTGCAACCAGTTGCGCCTTATAAGTGTGTACATTACCGTCCATGTCGGTCTTCTTCTTGAAGATCCATTTGCACCCGACTGTCTTACGACCTGGTACATTGTCAACCAAGTTCCAAACTTGATTGTCATACATGGACTGTATCTCGCTGTCCATAGCCTCTTTCCATTTAGCAGCCTCAGGGCCTGCCATGGCTTCCGTGTAGCTGTTAGGTTCATCCAGACTTACCAGTGTGCTATCACTGATAAGTGTATCACCTTCCGCAGTAATATGGAAACCATATTAATGCTTAGGTGCATTCCTAACTCTCGTGGAACGCCTCAGAGGTACAGACTCATCTGTCGGATCAACATGAGTTTCCTCCTCAGGTTGATTGCTAGGGTTTGAGGTTCCTTCACCACTTGACTCTTGAATTTCTTTAAGGTCAATTTGCCTCCCACTGTTTCCTTGGCTTATGAACTCTCTCTCGCGAAAGACTCCTCTCCTTGCTACAAAGACCACATTATCACTGGGTATGTAGAAGAGGTAACCAAAGGATCTCTGTGGGTAGCCGATGAAAATACAGCTCTCACTTCGAGGTTCGAGCTTATCATGAGTCTCGCGCCTCACGAAAGCCTCGCAGCCCCAAATCTTGATGTGGTCCAGATTGGGAACTTTTCCAGTCCACATCTCGTGAGGTGTTTTGGCAACCTTTTTGGTAGGGACTAGATTAAGGATATGGGGGCAATCTCTAAGGCATACCCCCAGAAAGAGATTGGTAGCGAAGCTTGACTCATCATGGAACGAACCATATCTAACAAGGTCTGATTGCGCCTCTCAGCCACACCATTCAACTGTGGTGTCCTTCGAGGTGTCAATTGTGAGACAATCCCACATTCTTTAAGATAGTCAAGGAAATATGTACTAAGTTACTCACCACCTCGATCGGATCGAAGCATCTTAATGTTCCTGCCCAACTGATTCTCCACTTCCTGTTTAAACTCCTTGAACTTTTCAAAGGTTTCTGACTTATGCTTGATTAAGTAGACATATCCATATATACTATAATCATCAGTAAAAGTCACATAGAAGCGGTTAGCATCTCTTGTGGCGGTTCTGAAGGGTCCACACACATCAGTCTGTACAAGATCCAACAAACCTTCACCCCTAGCACAAGTACCAGTGAAGGGTGACTTTGTCATTTTCCCTAGTAAACAAGATTCACAACTATCATCTGATTTTAGGTCAAATGACTCCAAGAATCCATCCTTTTGGAGTTGGCCTATGCGTTTCTTGCTTAGATGTCCAAGACGACAATGCCATAATGATGCTTTATCCAAGCTAGAGGAAGAATCAAAACACAACACATTATTTCCTAGGTTATCTACAACCGACACAGTTTCATACACACCATCACAAGGTAATGCTTTAAAATAAAGAACATTATTAAAGAAAGCATTAATACCACCACATTCATTATCAAACGAAAAGGTAAAACCTTGTTTGTACAAACCATGAAAGGAAATAATATTTCTTGCCATTTCAGGCGAGTAACAACATTTATTCAAATCTAATGTTAACCCACTACTTAGCAACAAAGAATAAACTCCAATCTTGGTGACAGGTGTAACTTTCCTATTTCCCATGATCAAGTTTATCTTCCCATGCTCCACATTCTCACTTCTTCTTAGTCCGTGCAAATCACAACATATGTGAATACAACAACCTGTATCAAGGACCCAAGAATTAGAATAGGGTGAGTTATTAGACAATATAGTGTATATACCTGCATGGTTGGGTTTTACTTTCCCATCCTTAACATTTTGCAGGTACTTCGGGCAGTTTCGCTTCTAGTGCGACTTTTCATGGCAATAGAAGCATTCAGCCTCTTTAGGGTTAGCAGAAGGAGTGACAAAACCTTTCTTGGTTCCACTTGAAGAGGAGTCATCAAGGGACTTTCCCTTGGTACCCTTCGAAGGGCTCTTCCTCTTCTTTCCTTTTCCTTGCCCGATTGCCAAGACAGGGGCCGCGGTAGGAGTAGGAGTAGTAACAACCGACTTACCTTTAAGACCACTTTCTGCGGTCTTCGGAAGTCCTTTAAGTTTGCTGAGTGTAACTTCCTCCTTGTTCATGTGGTATGTGATTCGGAATTTGATTATAACACGAAGGTAAGGAGTGCAAAATGATATCAATTTCCAACTCCTCTGGGAAGTTCACATTCAGTTTCAGCAAACGATCCACATACCTTTGCATTTTCTACATGTGGCCCGTGATGGGTTCACCATCCTTCATCCTGGTTGTTATCATGGAGAAGATGATTTCATACCGCTCTTGACGAGCACTCTGATGGTAGCAGTCCATGAAGTCCTGGTACATCTCAAAAGGGTAGAAGTCCTTATAGGACTTTTGGAGCTCGGTTGTCATTGTGGCCAACATTATACATGCCACCTTAGTAGCATCTCTCTCATGTGCCTGGTATTCAGCGATCTCCTCAGGAGTAGAAGATGACTCATTAAGTTCCTTAAGCTCCTTGTCGAGAATATATTCATTGTCCTCATAACGAGTGACAATCCTAATGTTCCTGATCCAATCCATAAAGTTGGATCCATCAAAGATGACTCTCCCACAAAGGTTCATGAGAGAGAATGAGCCAGTAGCGTTTGAGCCAGAAGCAGCATTGTTGGAAGACATCTGAAAAGAAGAGAGACAAGTTTAGATTAGATATAAAGATAGTCCTTATAAGACACCCAAATGTAATATGAAGTCTAGGACCCAACACAATATTCTATAACTTAGAAGAGGGATGCCGTAATCCAAGCTATAAAATATTTGAAGGTAGGTGAATGACGATTCACCAATTTCCACCATGAAAAACAAAATAAATTATTAGGTTTTAATTGGTTTTGAAACTCCTAGATTCTTTGAGATTCATTGAACTTTTCAATGGCATGTTTCAATCTCGAGTGTGCCCTTCAGGTTTTGTGACTGGGATGCCGAGGATCACAAAACAAGGTGTGAAGTAACCATGGAAATTACTTGGTAATCTTAATGTTTATTACTCAATCGATTTGCTGGTTAACCACACGCGCTCCACCGGCCTATGATAAACCTTAAGCCACCCTTTTCCTACCTTGTTAAGTCCAGGTTAGTGTGCCGGTTAACCACACACTCTCCACTAACGACTTAATCAAAATGCAAAGTGTAATTTCATGGGTTAGCACCTTATTCACATTTTCCTAAAGTAACTAAGATTGGGAATTTATAAAAACATTTAGTTACTTTATAATCATCATACTTTTAATGAGGATTAAAGTCATTGTCCTACCCGTTCTACTAACGACCCTCCACCAGTCAAGGAAGAAGTGGGCGAGAGTGGACACCCATTAAGCTGCCATTTTATAGGCAACAATCTTATACCCCCTTATAGACTGGCTTCGTGAATGAGGCCTACTAACGGTAAAACGACTTGTTCTTTTATATATATATATATATATATATATATATATATATATATATATATATATATATATATATATATATATATATATATATATATACATATATATATATATATATATATATATATATATATATATATTATTAACTTATAATAGTATAAAGTATAAGGATTGAATTTTAACTTTTAAAATTCTAGGGATTGGAACTAAAGTTTTTAAAGTGACTTTACATGTTCCAAAACTTGAGGGCAAGTTTTTGTAACTTTCAAAACTTTTCATCTTTCATAACTTATGAGTTAATGGTTTATTAAAATGAGAGACTTTTCATTTTATGTAACCTATGTGTTTCTTTAATGGACTTTAAAAAAGTGACTTTTGGTAATCCATAACTTTAGGACAAATTATGGATTCCATTAAAACACATAATGATCAAGAATTAAACTAACAAGCAAGTTGCAAATAATTCCTATGATCTTCTAAACTCATAAGCGTATGAATATTCATATCAACAATTTAAAGAATCATAAAAAAACACATATAAGACTTAAAGTTTTGATAATAGCTATTGAAAATGGATTAGCATAACCATTACACCAGCTAAAATAGGTGTTATAAGACCAAAACAGTTTAGGGTAATGTTTCTAGTCCATTTCTAGCAGCAAAACTCAAAAATCTGCATTCAGGGGCTCCTACTCGTCGAGTGCAAGAACCTACTCGACGAGTAGGATGAAATATCACATGGACTCGTCGAGTTCCCCATGGACTCGGCGAGTTCATGTCGCAGAATGCAGAAAACTTGAGTTTTTCAACAATTTGCATCAAGTATCAAGAAAACAAGCCTAGGCTCTGATACCACTGATGGGTTTTGAGCATTCTAACACTCCTAAGGTGTACATGCAACCCTAGAAACCTTGGATCTATGTTTTACTAAGATACATGCAAATTTGATTTCCATGGTTCAAAACCTATCTAGCATAGCATGGGGAACTTTTAAACATAAATGCTAGAAGTAGAACATACCTTTTGTTGTTTGGATTCCTTGAGAACCTTGTGAGCCTAGCACCTCAAGTTTGATGCCTCAAATCTCTCACACAACACCACAATACTTGGAATAACCTTGAGAGAATTTCACTTATACTCCAAAATTCGGCTAGCCCTCTTACTTGGTTATAGTAGTGCCAATTTTGCTAGACAAGGGGTCTTTATATAGTTGTGACACAAGTAGGGTTACACCATGTAAACCCGAATTGTCATGGCTTTCCATATTCCATGATCCATGGGTTTGTAACCTCCAAGGACTATCCATGGAGCACCTTATGGGTTTTAGCCCAATCTATACAAACCATGGATCATTAGCCCACTATACAAGAATAGATGATTTACACAATCAACCCCATATATTTAATTAGTCTCTTTTTGATCACTTAATTAATTCCAAATTAATTCTTTGATCAATACTAATTCAATAATATTATTAATATATTAGAACTTATAATATATTAATAAACCTTAAGTGTCCTTTCTCTCATTTTGGTCTATCCAAGTATTGCAATGCTATGCAACCCAAATGGACCATGCCAACCGGGTCAAGTACATACCAGAAATAGTTATGGACTTTGACACCTTATCCAACACTTTTGGGCCTTAGAGACCATTAGTTGGCGCTTGTTCGGCCTTAGTGGGTTTAGTAGATTTGGGCCTTAGTTTTAGGCTAAACTTAGCTAGGGGTAAATTGGTGTTTTTACCCTAATTATGGACTGAAGATTATGGTTTGGAATCCAATTATTAATTAGATGTTAATTGGTAATGATAGCTCGGAGATCTGTCGGACCAGCAACCAGAGATTTTCAGTGTGATTTAGCTGTCCGAGGTGAGTTTCCTCACCATGTATAGCGGGTCGAAGGCACAATGCCGACTCATGATATGTATGTGCTTGTATATTTTCTGGGTGGGCCCAATGATTATCCTCTATGTTATTAGTTGCTATATGATTTGTATATGGGCGGGGCCCGTTACACTCATCGGGCGGGGCCCGTTATGCGAGTTAGGGTGGGGCCAATTATAGTCATTGGGCGGGGCCCGTTATGTGCTACGTATGTTGGTATGCGGTATCTTGGGAACTCACTAAGCTTTGTGGTTACGGTTTTCAGTTTATGTTTAAGGTACTTCCAGGTTCCAAGGGGAAGAGCTCGGGATGACTGCATCACACACACCACATGGATTCCGCACTTGATATTTCACTCTTATTTTATGATATTTGATACACTTGATTTATTTGGGATGTATGGATGATGTTGGAATACTGTTTTAGTTAAATAAAAAATGAAAATTTTGGATTATATTTTTGGGATGTTTCATAAGGCATATTTATGTTTATGATTTGTATCAGTTATGACATCCCAAGTTTTTAATAATCAGTGAAAAATATTTTCTTCGGAAATACTTATTATGTGACAAATTTTGCATTTATAAAGATCACTCTGATTTAAAATAAGCATAAAGAAAAAGTTCTTAAATGGCCATAACTTTGGGGATGTCACATTTCTCAAGAAAGTTATAATGGAGAAGTTGAAGTTTTACATGGCTTTAATTGGTCATTCTAAGATTTTGAGCGAATGCATGAGCTAGTTAGAAAATGGGTTACATAACTTAGATAACAATAATTATATTGATTAGTATTCAAGTAGGAGATTGTTGAGTACTCGATACTAATCTAAATGAAAGTTTTCTAGGTAGGAGCTTCCATTGAGAGTGAAGCATTAAGAGTAGTGCTTCGACATGTAGCAAAGTAACAAATGAACTCAAGAACAAATGTAAAGCCTAAAAAAGAAGCTAAGTGTAATGACATTTGCAACAATTCCAATCACTTAAGCACAATTGCGGAGATGCGAAGCTCAATACTTGAGATTCGACTTGAGTGAACATGATGCTTTGAACTTTTCATGAAAAAGAAGCAATCCATGTCTTCGAGCTTCAATTTGACTTGACAAATTGGAGAAAAAGTCTTCCATTTAGGCTAACTTAAGTCATGGGCCTATGATCCCATTAAGAACAAATTATGTCAAAAAAAACTACTATAAATATATATCTTAGTATGTATTGTAACCCTGGCATGCCAAAATAGATGCAATAATACATGAAGTGTATAACATTGACTATCAATAAAACTTTCTCCATTTTTACATGTGAATGTAGCTTGATTAATCTAATTAAATGAACTACATTAAATCATAATGTTCTTTGTTATTATTTTCATATATATTGTAACTACCCAAAAACCACGGTAATTTTTTGCATTTTAAAAAGTCATTTCAATAAAATCCATAGAATAATCAAACATTGTTTCCAAGGCAAAACCATAAAAATCAGAGTATCAATATCAGCTCTCAAAACATAAATCAACAGGAGGATGTGTACGACCACGCCTTCACCTTGTCCCGATCGTCTGAAGTATCTGAAAACATGTAAATCCACAACTGTAAGTGAAAGCTTAGTGAGTTCCTTCAAAATACCCAGACAACAATACGCATACAATCCATGCACACATAAGCCAATAGTTTGACTCGACAGTCTCGCAAGGCCTACAGGACGCCTGGACCGCTCTACTGAGCCTACATTCTATTGGACCGCCTCACAATACCTACAACTGTTGGATCACTCCCTTGGGTCTACAGTGTAACTGGACCGCCTTGCAAGCCTTACAGTACACCTAGACCGCCCGGGTATCTTGGCCGACAGCACAAAGCAAGACTGCCTCAACCCAAACCCTAATATGTCGACACATGCAAACAAATAAACACCAACCAACAAACACATGTAATCATAACAGATCTACCACTCTAACAGATCACTACAACATACCAACATCTTACACACAAGGATACATATTTTAGTGCAAAGTATAGTGACAATACTCACCTCGTAGTCTAGCAAATAACATCACAACTCACAAATCCACGAACTAGCACTACAGGTCACCTATACAACAAATGAGGGGCAAATATTAAACTACAGCCCCAAACCCTCAAATTGACCTAAATTCAAACTTGGTCAAAAGGTCAACGGTAAAAGTCAAAGTCAATAATCAAAAGTCTCACAGCCGGCCGCCACATCGTGGTGGCCTCAGGACAAAACAGTCCTAAGGACTCCTTGTCGCCACGTCGTGTAGGCCAATCCTCCATGTCGTGGGAACTGTTCTGGCTATCTTAATGCACTAAGCTCTTAATTTACAAGATCACCCTTCCATACTTTCCAAAAGGCTTTCCTACTCCTATTGCATCATAAGAAATTGGTGCTTTATGGACATGCATGTCCAATGCATGTCTCTTCCAAACTAGGTCAAAAACATGGAAGAAATGAACTCAAACTTGTGCATTAGACCAAAAACACCATAGAACTCTAGATCTGGAACATATAACCTCAAATGGATCTCAAGGATCCATAAAGCTGCCAACTTGATGGATTCCAACCACTCAAACTACGCCAAACTTGAATAACAATGCAAAGAAACTTTCATCTAAAAGCATGAAGCATAAAGGTTGGAACTTGAAGTCTCACACGGTCCAAAACATTAGTTAGAATGTGGATGAGAGACTTTCTTGCTAGATCTTCACACAATGGATGCCATATTCTTCTTCTTCTTCTCACCAAAAATCACCAAAAAAAACTTCAAAAACTCAACAATGGTGACTATGTGTGCTTCTAGGTCGAAAGGGAGGTGATGGAGCTTGAGGGTGTGCAAACCCTAGCCATAAAATCCCTTAAATATGGCGTAAAGCCCAAAAATTAGGGTTTTACGACTTAGCCATCGCTACGTCATGGCTAACATCATGCCACGTCCTGGGGACCAAAATGAATGTGTGTTTCATCTGGCCTTGACCACGTTGTGGTGCATCATTTTCCATGTTGTGGTCACCACAAAACATATTATTTAAGACTTGAATTGCCAAAACTCAAAAGTGATATTTACCTGAAATTTGGTGTTTCAGTTCTCCCTCACTTGAACTAGATTTCGTCCTCGAAATACTCATCTGCAAATAGATCTGGGTAGTGCTCGCGCATCTCCGTCTTGGGCTCCCAAGTTCACTCTAAGCTCTTCAAGTGCTACCACTACACCATGAATACGGGAACAACCTTGTTGCACAGGGTCTTCATTTTCCTATCCAATATCGCCACCGGCCTCTCCACATAATTCTGGTGCTCATCAACCTGAATATCGTCTAACAGGACCATCATCGTAGCATCCACCAAGCACTTTCGAAGTTGGGAAACATGGAAGGTGCTATGAATCTGGCTCAACTCCTCAGGAAAATCTAACTGGTAGGACACCTTGACCATCCTTGCTATAACTCGATGGGGTCCGATGAACCTGGGGCCCAACTTGCACCACTTCCTGAAGCGTATAACACCCCTCCAGGGTGATACCTTCAACAGAACAATATCCCTCACTTGAAACTCTAACTCGAATCGCCTCCTATCAGCCCAACTCTTCTATAACCTCTGTCTGATTTGTTGGATAAGCTTTTCCATCTGGAGTACTGATATGTGCATATTTAATCATGTAGTTTTTGCGTATTCCTAATACTTGTAGCTATAATTATGCTTATTTCAGGACAAAAGGTACTTAATATGTTTAAAATTTGTTTTGTAGTAGTAGAGACATGATCGAGATGAAAAGGAAGCAAATGTCGAGCTGGAAGTAGGAATATGTGGGCTAAGTCAGTTAAAGGCGAAAGAGTCAAGATTTATGAAACCCACGACGTAGGTATTTCCTGCCACACCGTGGTGATTGGAAGATTCACGATCATATAATTGCCTTAGAGAATACGTGTGGAACCAGATTGCCACGCCATGTAGCCTATTTGCCATGGCGTGGGAGGCAAAATTAAGGAAAGTATAAATATTGATCATTAGTCTAGTTGAGGGACTTCTGGACAATTTTCTAAATAACGATTGCGACAAAAACCCTTTGGAAATTATGTTGAAGTGGAGAATTCAATTGAAGTCCAAGGAAAGAAGAGATATAGAAGAAAACAATGTTGATTCATTCGGTTTGCTAGCTTTAATCATGTCTAGTCTTATTTGCATTAATTTGATGTGTTTTTCTGTTATGATGAGAGACTAAAACCCTTTTACTTTCGCTGGTGAAGATGAACCCTTTGAACTATGAGTTGATTTCGATTTTATAATTAATTATTATTTGTTTTTCTAGTGTTGATAAATCAAAACCTTACATGTTTTAGTTCTAGTCTTTGATTGCCTTCATATGAGTTTTGTGTAGTAGATGATCATTCTATTTACATGAACTATTGCCTAGTGGTTTATGATCATTAAATTGCTAGACTTAGGGTTGAACAAATCTTAGATTAGGTAATTAAAGCTAATAACTTTAACTGTGCTAGAGAGCATAATTAATTCATCATTTGTGCTTGGTTGCTTGACTTGATCATAGGAAAGTAACTAATAGATTTATCGTACATAGCCAAATTCATCTTAATATCGATTTCGTGTTTAATTGTGTTTGATCATAACATAGTAAGTCATAATTTGGTAACAACTTGGAATTTGATCATAATAGTTAGTTGCATAATAATTTGGTAATCATAAATAGTAATTTAATAAGAAATCAACCATATGGAAAAGGGGAATTTGGATCTAACGAAAGTACTCTTTAATATTGAATTCAATTCGTTTGTTTTGCTAATTTTATTAGTGTTAATTGATAATTTTTTTATTTAAGTTCTTCTGATATTGAAAAATAAACCCCCCCCCCTATTTAAAGTTTGTTTCTTAATTTATCTTTTAGTAATTGTCTTATTAATTAAATTTTGTTCCCTGTATTCGACACCCGACTTACTTAAGCTATTCTATTATCCAACTAGGTACACTACCTATAGGTGCATAAATTACTTAAGTTAGTTACGTTTATAAATTTAAAAGTTGATAGGCATAATTTTGCACATCAAGTACCATCTCATTCCACCCCATGACCCTATGACCGACATCGAACCACAACAAACTGCCTACCCCAGTCCATCATAACTCCAAATCTGCTCAACCATTCCATCCCTGCGATTACATACACATCTCACATAGGAATGGAATCAGGTCAATCAGGTAGGGCACCCCGAATATCTCCAAAGTACAACCACATAAAACTCTCGAAGCAAAAACTGTGTGTTCCTTGGCGATGGAACCTCGCAACAGACATTCCAATCCCAAGGGTCATATCAAAATCCGTACTGAAAGAAAGACTGAGACACAAATAACCGACTCACACACAAGTCAAAAAGCACAAGAGTAAGCAATGAATTCACTAAGAAGGTCCATATCAGAAGCATAATTATAAACATACAGAAATTAACTTGACAGAATTATAAATGAATACATACAAGTAACGACGCTAGACGCTGCACTGGGCTTCTCTATAATTAGTTGAAACGCACGACCTCTGACCTTTGCAGCCTCGGCCCTCCACTGACAGCCATCCGTGATCCAAAGAGTACAAGGAGTCGGTGCCTTCACGAGCCTAGCAACAAGAAATGGACAATTGGCCTTCACATGGCCACCTGATCACACTAATAACAAACTTAAGTGCCATGTTGCAGGGGCTATTGTTGCTATTGACGATAGTGTATGGAAAAATGGCCCTCTTTGCCACATTTGTGGCATCCGGTCACTGAACAACAAACTCCATTATGCACCTTCCCACACTTGCCACAAGTACGACCTCTCTGTCCTTCAGATTGGGAATCAACGGGGCTGAATCGCTTAACTGCAAGCTGAGTATGAAGTGACGCCTACCTCTTCTCCTTCGGCTGCAACTTAATCTCAATCTCTCTCCTCTGAGAAAATGATTGCAACTCTGAAAGAGAATGATACTGCTGAGCTGACAGAAACTCCCGAATCTCAGTCTTGAGCATGGTCAACTATCGTGACATCTGAACCTGCTGCAAAGCAGCATACTCGAGGCAGAATAGGGCTCCCTGAGTAAACATCTTGGTGATCTATGTCATCGACTCTGTTGTCTGCTTTAGCGAAAAATACTCCTGGGATAACATGTCTCTCGACCAATGGAACATACTCAGCACGAAACATCTCAGTTAACTGCTCCCGTATCATCGCGGCCCGCTCCATAATAGAAAGACTTTGAGTGTCAAACTACCACTAGTCCTTCGCCCCCAGGAGAAGAAGGTTCAGTGTAAACTTCACCTTCTGATTCTCCGAACTTGAACATATGTAAAAACACCCCTCAACATCATATATCCATCTCATAGCAACAGTCGGGACCTTGACCCCGTCGAACTCCGGGGGCTTCGTGTTGCTGAACTCCCGGTACTACCCACATCCTCCCCTTAAAGTCCTACAGCTACAATAGCTACAGTAACTACGACAGCAACAACCTCGTTGACGACAACATAACACTTATAAAACATCTCAATCAAGGTGGTCTTGAGAGACCCAAACACCTCTGGAATTGCCTCCCTGAATTCCAACATCACCTGAGTAGTGATGAACTCACGGATCTCATTGTCACCCAAACCTGGCCTATTCAGGCCATCAACACCTTATCTTGAACCTCTCGTAGTCACCATACTAAAATTAAACTGAAACATGTCAGAAAATTTACATTATACCCTAACACATCACTACTCGGCCACTTATCCCTCGAAACTCATGACTTCCTCGATACACGTATGGTTCATGTGCTTCCATTAGTAAGAGCTCATAATACCTTTCACACCTACCCGTATTTGTCTCGGAGGATCGCCACAAATTTTATGGGTCGGTAGGCCCAAGGCAACTAGGATACGCATACATCCTATACTCACTCTCTTAAGAGTAGCTATCAATATCTTTTTTTGTTAGAACTCTAACAACGCCCAACTCATGAAACCTTCACTAACTCCACAATCACCTTGTGTATGCTAATTGTACATAACACTGGATTTGATAGACAGTCGAATAATGGATTCTACCCTAAGCCCACAACCAGACAAGGAACATGAAATAAGGCTAAATCAAACATTCACAAACTATATAATCTTAGTTATGTACAATCATGATGCATACACTAAACAACTACATCAATAATGCTAGTTTCATATAGCATAACACGGAATCCCCTAGGCTATAAACCATCATAAATCAAGCAATTGTATCATGTAATTCCTGAAGATCCCTAGCCTACAAACTTGCATGCAATTTTTAACATGTCACCAATATACATATAACCAGTGTGGGTATCTTGAGGAATAAATTTTACTTGAGCTCCGACTGATTGTAGACATCGCATCCTCTCCTTTAGTTATTTAGAAATTTTTTTGAAAAATCGTTTTGCAGATCCATAGTTTGAGTCTGGAATCACACAAGTGTTCATCCAAATCCCTCAAACCAGGGCTCTGATACAAACTTGTAATGTCCCAAAAACCACAGTAATTTTTTTTCATTTTTAAAAGACATTTTCATAAAATCTATAGAATAATCAAACATTGTTTTCAAGAAAAAACCATAAAAATCAGAGTATCAATATCAGCTCTCAAAACATAAATCAGCACGAGGATGTGTATGATCACACATTCGCATTACCCTGATCATCTGAAGTACCTTAAAACTTTTAAATCTACAACTGCAAGCCAAAGCTTAGTGAGTTCCCCCAAAATACTTACACAACAATACACATACAATGCATGCACGCATGAGCCTACAGTCTGCCTGGACCGCTCTATTGAGCCTACAATCTATTAGACCACCTCGTAAGGCCTACAATAGCTGGACCACTCCCTTAGGACTACATTCTGACTAGACAACATCGCAAGGCCCATAGTACACTTGGACTGCCCGAGTATCTTGTCCTACAGCACAAAGTAGGACTGCCTCAACCCAAACCAAATATGTCAACATATGCAAAGAAATAAACAATAACCAGCAAAAACATGTAATCATAACAAATCTACCAATATAATAGATCACTACATCATACCAACATCCTACACACAAGGATACATACTACAATACAAAGTATAGTGAGACTACTCACCTCGTAGTCGAGCAGATAACATCACAGCTCACAAATCCAAGAACTGGCACTATAGGTCACCTATACAATAATCAGGGGCAAATTCTTAAACTACAGCCCAAAACCCTTAAATTGACCTAAAGTCAAACTTGGTCAAAAAGTCAATGGTCAAACTCAAAGTCAACAATCAAAAGTCTCACAGTCAGACGCCACGTCGTGGCCAAGCTTTTGCCACGTCGTTGTCGCCTTAAGACAATATAGTCGTGAAGACTGTTTGTCGCCAGGTCATGGAGGCCAATCCTACATGTCGTGGGAACTGTTTTATCCTTCTTAATGCATTAATCTCTTAATCGCCAAGGCCACCCATCCATACTTTCCAGAAGGCTTTCTTACTACTAATGCATCATTAAAAAAAATTAGTGCTTTATGGATATGCATGTCCAAGGCACGTCACTACTAAAATAGGTCAAAAACATGGAAGAAATGAACTCAAACTTGTGCATGAGACCAAAAACACCATAGAAATCTTGATCTGGAACATATAACCCCAAAGGGATCTCAAGGATCCATAAAAATGTGAACTTTATGGAGTCCAACCGCTCAAACTATGCCAAACTTGAAGAACAATACAAAGAAACCTAGATTTAGAATCATGAAGCATAAAGGTTAGAACTTGAAGACTGTCAATGGTCCAGCAGATGTGCTAGAAGTTGGAGGAGAGGCTTGCTTGCTGGACCTTCACACAATATATACCTTTTTCTTCTTCTTCTCACCAAAAATCACCACAAAAAATCAAAAATCAACAACGTTGGCTATGGGCGCTTCTAGTTCGAAAGGGAGGTAATGGAGGTTGAGGGTGTGCAAACCCTAGCCATCTCTGTAACACCCTGATTTTCATGTATTTCCAAATTCATCCCATGGGTTGTAATTATATCATTTTAGTCCTTGGGGAAGAAAGGAGTTAGCCCTTTTTGGATGAGGATGTTGAAGTCTAAGTAGTCCGAGTATTCGATGGCGTTTCGGAGCCCAAGGGTATAACCGTAATTTGATAACTCGGCCTTTTATGGATTTTGGTTTTATTTGGGAATTTTTAAGGCCATGTTGAGTTTCTAGAAGTGTAGGGCTTCTCACCACCTTTCCGTGAATATAAAGAACGTCAAAAACAGCGTTGAAACGAAGAAGTTATGGCCGTTTGAAGTTGGAGTGGTTTGGGGGAGTGATCGTGGACTTGTTGACCAAGCTTATTTAAAGCTCACGATGTGAGCATGAAGTGCTCATGACGTGAGATGCACCTGATGCTCCAAAATCCTTATTTTAGAGTATTTAAAGGTATTAGATGATTAGGGTTACTTCTACTCAGCCTCCCTCGCCTCCAAGACCTCTAGAAACCCTAATCTACGCCTCCATTGAAGTCCTCGAGCCATTGTTGGTGGTCTGGGAGTGTTAATGGGGTTTTGATTCCCTTGAAGAAGAAGAAGAAGAAGAATAAGAAGAAGAAGAAGAAGCTCTTGTGGTGATTCCTTTTAGCAAGATAAGCTCCTCCTTGTGGAAAATCTGAGCTTATAAGCCCTTGTAAGTCTCAAAGATCCCAACTTTCTCTTCTAATCTTGCTAGATCTAGATTATGGTTACCTTCTTTGCATGGATCTTGGATTATCATGCATGACGTCCATAAAGTTGGCAACTTTATTGACCATTGAGTCATTTGCTATGCTAGAACCCTTAGATCTGGATTTTGGTGCAAGTTATGGGCTCCAAGTTTGGATCTTGATGTTTTACCCATCTTTTGACCTAACTAGTGTTTAAGTCATGTATTGGACATATGTGACTAAAAAGCTTCGATTTTTATGATCCTTGGGGTCAAGGAAGACCCTCTAGACTGTCCCATGTTAAGTCTTAATGGATTTCGAGCTTAATTCTCATTTTTGGTCAGATCTGGACTCACGACATGAGGAATGAAGCCTCACGATGTGAGAACGTATTCAAGGGAGTTTCTGGGCTAAAATCATGACCTCACGATGTGAGCATAAGGTGCTCACGACATGAGCAGCTCATGTGCAAGTTTTGGACTCCTTGATTGTGGACTAGCTTGGTATTTGACTTATCTTTTGGTTTGGGCTCATAATGGACTAAGGATTTTAGAGTAATGGACTTCTGATTGGGCTTGCCTTGCTGGGCTTGCCCTAATGGGCCTTGGATGATGAATTGGGCCTTAGTGGGCCCAATGTAGTTAGGCCTTGATTGGGCCCAATGGGCTTGGGCCAATTGTTGGCTTGGTTAGTTGGACCATTTATGGGATTAGTGTTGGGTGGTTTTGCCATGGGTAATTATTAAAGAATGGTTTGGTTGTTTGGTTCAATTCGTGGAAGCCGGTTCGTAGCAGCTGCAACAATTGTGGGATTTATCTGTCGTTCGAGGTGAGTTCTTCTCACTATATCAACAGGGTCTACGGCGCCAAGGCCAACCCTTTATGATTTGTATCCTGGCTATAGGATGGTTTCTATGTTAGAGATCTGTTAGATCGGTATCCTGGTTATAAGATGGTTGATATGTTAGAGATCGGTTAGATCGGTATCCTGGTTATAGGATGGTTGCCATGATTACTGATCTGTTAGATCTGTATGATTGTCTGTACTTGCATGCTAGCATATGATGTTTATGTCCACATGTTTGTTGGTTTGGGTAATTGGGTTGAGGCAGGTCCTGCTTTGTGTTGTAGGCCAAGATACCCAGGGCGGACCGGATAGACTGCAGACCTGGTTAGGGCATACTAGTCAGGCCGAAGACCCAGCAAGCGGTCTGGATAGACTGAAGGCCCTGAGAGGTGGTCCAGACGTGTCGATGGCTTGGAGAGCGGTCCAGATAGACTGATGGCCCTGCAAGGCGGTCCAGTCAGGCTGATGGCTCATTATGCATGGTGTTTGTTTATATGATATGATTATGATTGTATGACGTTGGTATTTTGGGGGAACTCACTAAGCTTCGGGCTTACAATTGTTGATTATGTTTCAGGTACTTCTGATGATCGCGGGAAGGCGAATGCGTGATCGTGCACCTCCTTATGTTTTATGATTTGATTCTGGGATACTCTGACACTAAACCATTTTGAAAACAAATTTGTAATAATTATTGGTTTTGAATGATTTAAAAAGTTTTAAATTGGCTTGATTTTTATAGGTGTTACAATCACATCCCTTAAATAGGGCTTAATCCCCAAAAATTAGGGTTTTACGACCTGGCCGTCACCACATCATGGCTAACATCATGCCACATCGTGGGGACCAAAATGAATGTGCGTTTCATCTAGCGTTGACTACGTCGTGGTGCATCCTTTGCCACGTCCTGGTCACCACAAAACATATTATTTAAGACTTGAATTGCCAAAACTCAAAAGTGATATATATTTGAAACTTAGTGTTACATGTATTATCATATTTGTTTTTATGGGGGTGTCTGTAGTTTCTCTCCTTCCTATTTCCCCGGTAGCCTACAAGTCCTTGTACATGGTAAAATTTATGTTGTTTTAGGTTCTATGTGTCGGACTGGTGAGTCAGCATCACTACTCTCTATGTTGCTCTTGTCTCATAGTTGTTTTTTTCTCCCTCAAATCTCTAAACAAAACACTTGGTTGAAAACCATGTGCGAAATCTCATTTGACTCATAATGACATTAGAGACTGGCGGACTTGAATTAGGTTAGGTATTCTGGGATATTTTTTTTCCTTCCCTTTGGCAACATCTTAGTATTGTGTGATTGACCTAGTGAAGCTTACATTCCCTTATGAAATGGCTTGTGAATTCTCCCATCCATTTTTTCCAGTTGTGGATGTAATTGGTTGCTAGGATTTAAACTAACCTCATCCATGGCCTTCCAATGTTGTCCAGAAATGTATACACCAAAATTTATAGTCTAACTTTAAAGATTGCATGTGTGCATGGTAAGTTTCTACATGTTCATCCAGATATTTCGTGTAATCATAATTTTTAATTAAAGTGTAGCATATGATTGCCTTATGGTTGGGTATAAATTAGCATTTTTTCCAGAAACGGTGATGGATCTTACATGTGTTGATTTTGCTGTGGTGCCCTTGAGTATATTGATTTTCTCTGCTAAATATATGGCTTAAATGCTTTGGTAACCAATAAAGGTGTATGTGATGGTTTTTCTCTTATGAAATATGGTGTTAACATGTCCTTCAGTGTTATATTGGCATTCTGTAAAATCTATGTACAATTAATTTTTTGGGATTACTTAGTCATGGGTGTGGGTTGAGTTGTTAATGTTGTTTCCAAGTTTGTAAATATGGAACCAAAGGTGCTACATATGGGTGTTAATCCTAGGAGGTATGTTGTTGGTGTAACCTAGAATATCCCTATTATGTGGATGAGGCTTGGATTCACTTCACCCTTTTGTTTTTGTTTGTTACCCATTTTCCATGCGTGTAGTAGTTATCGTAACGGATGACGCCAATGATGCAAACAAGTAATGGAGAGAGAGGGAGAAGGGTTGGGGATGATAAGCGTGAAGCTTTTCCGAGGTAAAGCTGCTAAGTTTAAGGCTCACTGATCATAAAAAAAGACTATGGTCGGATCTTTGGTGGTATACTATTCGCCATGTCTATGACCCGGTCAAATTCGGGTCTAGAATGTAGTGCTTAGGATAAGTCGGCTAGTTTAAGAAAAATTGATTTTTTTCAAATGGCTTAAAGATATGATTAGTTTGTAAATACAGATATCGACTAGTAAGGGGTGAATATCATATAATTCATAACAAAATAATAATAAAATATAGTTAAAGTAAAAAATAATTAAAGTAATAGAGAATGGTATTTTGTATAAAAATATTAAGAAACAAAATAAAGTTCATTTAATTGATTGATATTAGAAATATGCAATAAGAAAAATTGGGGAACATCAAATAATATTTATCATAGTTAATGCACAATTAAGAAGATTCCTAGCTAATTATATTGCTCATAATGAAAGGTACTTTATAATTATATAAATACTACATGTAAAACTGAACTAAGTTATTATTATTATTATAAAAAAGTTTCTTAATTTGTTTTTGAAGTAAAAGAATCGCGACATAAAAATTAGAGATCTTCACTTCATTGGTTATGAATAAAAAAGAATGAAAGTTTTGTTTTGTATTTTTTTGACATCTTATGAGAAGTAAAATAAATCATTTGGTTTTTCTAGTTTTTTCACGAGGGGGCTTTTAGTTTTTGTAATTGAAGTTTAGTCATTTATGAAATGCGCATCTTGGCAAAGACTTGATCCACCCATGAAAATGATGACAACATCAAAACATTTAACAAAAAATCACAACTTTGATCATTTCATCGAGGTCTTCTTGGCCCCAAGATACGTAACTAGTGCAATTTTTCGTTTCTCGTAGTATGTTCTTTTGAGTCCGTTTTCTAGGATGTTCTTTTGAGTCCTTTTATATATTACTTTTGGATAATATATGTTTTTTAGATAAAAAGGGAGATCTTTTTTCTCCTTTTAGTATTTCCCTTGAGTTTCTTTTGATCCGTTAAGAGCTATCACTAATCCAACATTAAAACGAATAAGTTGTCCTAAGTCCTAACCCAAACATCAAATATTTGATGTTGGTGACCAAATTTAATGATATTGTATTCATTAACACCAAATAATGTTATAGCTTCATTAACACAAATAGATACTTCAGTTTTCAGTTTATCAATATATTTCCATAATATAAAAACATGTAAACTCTTCACAACTTATTAATGGATATAACCCTTTTGGTATGAATAGTTTATCAGTCTGGGCATGGATGTTTTTATTTGGACATCTGGTTTGGGCTACTGGATTTATGTTTTTAATTTCTTGGCATGGATATTGGTAGGAATTGATTGAAACTTTAGTATGGGCTCATGAACGCACACCTTCGGCCAATTTGACTCGTTGGAGAGATAAACCGGTGGCACTTTCCATTGTACAATCAAAATTGGTTGGATTAGCCCACTTTTCTATAGGTTATATATTTACTTAACTCATATTTGCATAAAACACATAAAACACATATATTATAGTCTATAAATCTAATAAAACACAACTAAAAATATATTATTTTTTTTCTTATAATATTATTTATAAAATTAATGCAACATAATTATATTAGACATAGGCGGATTCACATGGGTGCAAGGGTAGTCAGACCTCTCAAATTTCGTCTAAAAACATAAATTTTTTTTAATGTTTTTATATTATGGTGCTACCCTATATATATATTATAAATAAAATCAAGCTTAATTAGAATCAAGTGTATTCCTTTAGTGAAATGGTGTACAAGTTTTCCTAATATATAGTAGGCGCAAGTTCGATTCTTGCTTTAAATTTTTACTTCATTTTATTAACATAGTATATACTGTTTTGGTGTAAAATAAATGCATATTAGGTGTTAATAATGAATTATGTCTATGTCTCAGCAGCAAACACATGTACATGCATGGAAAATGCATGAGTTCGATCCATGCTTGGTCCTTATTTTTCTAAATTTTTTTTGAAGATGCTGCCACATCAGAATTACCTAGCCATGTGAGATCTCCTAATAGTGGCTAGCAGATAAAATCAAATTTTTAGAACAAAATGTGACAATTAGTGTTAATCGAGTATTTTAAGCGAATTTTTTTTGTGCTATCTTTTTACTTTTAGCTTGGCTCCACCAAATGATATACCTAGAATATTATATTTTGTGTTAAAATGATGTAATAAGTTAGAGATATAATTTAAAGTTTAGAATAGATCTTTTACACCATTTTAATCAAATTATTAGAGTTTTTTTAGAACTACATAATATTCTTAAAACACTCAACCTAGCTCCAAGTTAGAATATATCTTTTACACCATTTTAGTCAAATTATTAGAGTTTTTTTAGAACTACATAATATTCTTAAAACACTCAACCTCCTAACAAGATGCTAGAGAGGTCGCACAAAACAGGAAAATAATTGAGAAAAATCAACTAAATCAAGACAACATATTAAGGCAAGTTCAAGGCACTTAATGAACCCATTATGTACGTCCAACCTATATTTATGCCTTTACTTCTATTTGACACCAATAAAATCAAAGATACCCTTATAGGTTCATAACATTTTTCAAAAAGAAAACGTACTATTCATTATTGTAACAATGTATTGATATATATAAAAAAAATTACTTTACTAATACAATCAAAACAAATATTATACAAAATTCAGAGAAATTTACGGATAAGCAAAGGCTCCGACAAGTACGGCATAATATATATGTACGTCTGCTTATACCACCACGGTGTGACTCATGCTGAAATGTCCACTTTTTATATAATTATTTTGTCTTCTTCTTTACTTAACCCTTGCTTTCTTTATTTATTTCTCCGAGATCCCTTTAAACGTGGTTGTTTGGCGTGGTATTCGGCGGGGTTTGGGCAAGCGCAACCACCGATCTCTTCCCACGCTCCGCCCGGCTGTTCTCGGCGAACTTCATGCTTCCGATGTGCAAACCCTTTTCTCTCTCCTCCTCACTGTACTCCAAGCTATAGTAATACTCTTCATTGTACTTCTCGTTCTTAGACGCCGGAAAAAACATGCTCCCCCATTGTGGGAAATGGATAAAAGCCACCGGAATCGTTAAAACCACTGTCATCACTCCCATCCATGTTAACCCCCATGCTGTGGAAAATCTTACACCGGAGAAAAATATTAGCTGTGTCAAACCACCACCAACGTTGCCACCGGCTCCGGTTAAACCAGATAGAATGCCGAGAGAGCGTCGGGAAACAAAGGGAATGATGCCGTAAGTTGCTCCACAAGCTGCTTGTGCTCCCATGGCCATAAGCATCATCGACAAGATGGCGATGGGTAGAGAGTTGGATAGACCTAACCATATACAGAAAACGCCTCCTAGGGTTTGTGTTATCCATAATGTCCATAATCTGCCTCTCATTCCGAATTTTCGAGCCGATAGGTCAGAAGCATATCCACCAAACGGACGTGTAAAGAAGTTAGCAATCCCGAAACTGGCTGCCACAACTCCGGCTGTGTGAAGCTTTAAACTAAACCTATTTAACATTAGAACAATGTAGTCGTTTGTTAGCTAGTGATCATAATTAAAGATTTTACGAAGAATTTGTGATGAGAAAAGTAACTGAATATCATGATTATTTAATTACCTATCGTAGAAGTATTCAGAGATGACATTATTCAAGCACAACTGTATGCCCATAGAATATCCGTAGATCAAGAAAAAGATCCACGTCCTATAATTCGAGATTGCATTTCGGAATACCTGCAGTAATTATAGAAAATATAAGTCATTGGGTGAATTAGAAGAAATACGTGTCGTTAATATTGTTTGATGGTATTCTGTAAAGTTTGACACGTATATTGCTTTAATAATTAGTTTTCTTGAAATATAGCGTATATTGATAATATTAAGATCAATTGATATGATATTAAGATTGTAAAGTGTTAACAGATTAATTAGTCATGTCACCTTGGAGAATTTATCTTTTGCAACCCGACCCTCCTTATAAATCTGAGCAAAGTTACCATCAGGCAAGTCTTGGCCATAAGCCAATACAAGAGCTCCAGCAATCAAATGAAACCATCCAGGAATAAAGAAAGCGATTCTCCACGCCGTAAACGGCGTAGTTCCGAGCATCCCTGTGATCACATGGAAGAGCACCGGCATGAGGAGCTGAGTAAGCCCACCTCCGAGATCACCCCACCCGGCAGAAACACCGTTCACCACCCCAATAATCTTCCCATTGAACATCACACTCGTCCAATACTGACAGGAAACGAACGTCGCGAGTGAGAACCCAATCATGAACCTCACCGCTACGTAACCACCAGCGTCTGACACAAAGCAGACGCTGAAAACCACCGGGGCAGCAAGGATGTTGATCACCGAACAACCGTACCTGGGACCCACAAGGTCGCAGATCACTCCCATGGCGAGGCGTGAGAGGATGCTGCCGGAGACGGAGGCGATTCCAGCATTTGAGATGTCAGAGCGGGTGAGGTTGAGGTTGTCACGGATGATGGGAACAAGTGGGGCGGCGGCGAAGGTGGAGATAACGCAAGTGCAGAAGGAAAGCCATGAGAGATGGAAGGCTCGCATGTGGGGTTGTGCTACGGAGAAGACTTTCATCTTTGTGGCTTTGTTTTCTGAATCTACAGGCAGAGCGAAGGTCCGCTGAGGAGAGGTGGTGGTGTTGTCATTGTCGATGGATATGACTTCTTGATGCTCCGGGACAGTTGCAGGGGAAGCCATTGTTGGTTTTTGAACTCCAAAAATATGGGGAATTAGAACCGTAAAGAAAAGGGATCTGTATATACGATAAGCTAAGAAACTGTAAGCTGTAGGTGTGCTTATTGGGAGGTGTGAGAGAGTATTTATAGACATTCAGAAGATTTGGAAAGTTGACTTTTAGAAAATAGACATGAGTTTTCTGAATTAAAAACGTTATTTTATATATTTAGCTATATAGTTAAATAAAAAAAGATGATCAATAGTTGTGTTGCTCTAATTAATTAGCTTTGTTCTAACTAATTTGTATAATTCGTCGATAATAGTTGAGATCTTTAATATTTCTTTAAACATTAAAAGATATCACAATATTTAGCAAAGGCTCAACAATATAATCCACATCTCGAACTTCCACCACTTGCATTCGTAAGGTCATCTCCAATACATTCAGCTCATATGAGTTTAATGGAGTGACATATATATATATATATATATATATATATATATATATATATATATATATATATCACTCATTATATAATTTATCATTAAACTCTACACTCTCATATAAATTCAATGAATTGACACATGGACATTCTATTGATTATATGTGTGTGTGTGAGGAGAGAGAGAGTGTGTGTATAGTTCAATGGAGATTGAAATCTACATTCTATTGAATGTCGTGTAATTCACCCACAATGAGGATTTTGAGTTTAATAGGATTCAACTCACCATTCAACTCTCTATTCAACTCCCCTTGGAGATGGACTAATAAAAGGGGCTCTACCCTTCGCAAAACTAAGCAAGGGCTTAGGGCCCCCAATTCTAAAAGGCCCCTAATTTTAAAGTTTATTCTATTATATATGTATATATAGGTATTTCTTGGGTTACAAAGACAAGTTGAAGCTTGGCTTGGTGGTAAAAGCACTAGTTTATAAAACTAAAGTTCTTAAGTTCTAAACTGTTTGCTTACTTGAGGGGCCCAAATTTTTTTGTTTGCTTAGAGCCTCCGAATTGGTTGAACCGTCCCTTCCTAATAACTACAAGGTACAATAAGGGCATCCACAATCCATTGAACTCTATAGGGTTCAATGTATTGTCACATCATCCATTAAACATCTATCCAACACTACCCACAACCCATTAAACACATATTCAATCATAATCACCACTTTATTACTTCTATTGAACCGTTTAACTCATTCATTCAACTCTACTCTATGTCATCACACACACTCCATTCAACTCTTATTCGATCCTAGTCATCACCTCATTCAACTCTTATATTACTTGCATTGTGGATGCTCTAAGTAGCATACATGGGTGTTACTTCAATCACCAACCTCTAATACGCATACAAATAAGAGTCTTCCATAGCTATATCATCAATAAACTCTACCAACCTTCGTGGAAGTGTCCTAGACTCCTAGCTACCTCAACATGTATGTCAAGAATGGGCAATTAAGATTGAAAACATAGTAACATCATACCCAACATATAACTAACAAAGTTAAGGTAATATGACAACTAATATACACATGACTCGGCAAGGATAGTCCATTGATTTTAGGGGTAGGTCATTAAATATAATATTTTTATATATAAGTAAAAAATTATGAATATTATAATAAATCGATAATTATTATAAAAACAATAAGGACATCCACAATGCATTAAATTCATAGAGTTCAACGGATTTCCATATCATTTTTCTATATTTTATAAAACTTTATCACTTTTTTCCTACAATGCATTGAACTCTATAAATTAAATAGAACATTACAAATGCTAACATACAGTCTAGTACCCAGCTCCTCGTGAAAATTCTGCCAAAACAGGGAAGTAAACCGAACATCACAGTCAGATACAATAGAGAGCGGTACACCGTGGCGAGTAACTATCTCGCGCAAATACACGTCGACCAACTTCTCAGCTGAATAACTCTCCCAAATAGCGAGAAAATGCGCACTCTTGGTCAACTGATCTACAATAACCCAAATCGCATCAAATCCCTAGGTTGCCCTCGACTACTTGGTGATGAAATCTATAATGATCTGTTCCCATTTCCACATGGTAACTTCCAAGGGCTGCAACTTGCCATGCGGCCTCTGGTGCTCTACCTTGACCATCGTACAGGTCAAGAATCTTTCCACGTATAATGCAATCTCCATTTTCATGCATGGCCACAAGTAACTAAGTCTCAAGTCTCGATACATCTTTGTGGCTGCAGAGTGAATCGAGAACCTGGACTTATGAGCCTCCTCCAATACTATCTGTCGAACCCCTCCAGAAATATAGACTCATACCCTACCGCATCGGTTCAAAAGTTCATGACTATCGGTAGAAAACCTGTTAATCTCACCCATGATCCTCTCTTGCTTCTAATTTTCCTTCTTGAGTCCCTTGTCCTAAGCCTCTCTGATCAAATCCTAAAGTGGGGAGTCGATGGCCATCCTCAAACAATGTTCTCGAGCAGGAGTACTAGCCGCCTTGCGGCTTAAGGCATCAACGACCACATTGGCCTTCCCCGGATGATAGAGAATCTCGCAATCATAGTCATTCACTACGTCAAGCCATATGCGCTACCTTATGTTCAGTTTGGCTGATCCATAAGATATCTTAAACTTTTGTGATTCGTGTAGATGGTACATAGAATCCCATAGAGATAATGTCGCCAAATCTTGAGGGCAAACACCACTGCCTCCAACTCTAAATTTTGATTCGGATACCTAACCTCATGAGGCTTCAACTGCCTGGATGCATAAGCAATGACTCTACTTCTCTGCATGAGAACCGCCCCTAAACCTGTGATAGACACATAACAAAATACTACAAAATCCTTAACACCCTCTAGGAGGGTTAATACCGGGGCCTCACATAACTTCCTCCGTAGATTCTCAAACGCAGCCTACTGCTCAGGCCCCCAATGGAAATCTACACTCTTCTTCGTCACGCAGGTCAGAGGAACATCAATATTAGAAAAATCCTGAATAAATCTCTGATAATAACCAGCAAATCCCAGAAAACTCCAAATCTCAAACGGGGACTTCGAGACATCCCACTGCATCACCGCCTCAATCTTGGCCGGATCGACCAGAATTACATCCTGATTGAGGAGGCGTCCCAGAAACTGGACCTCTGGTAACCAAAGCTCACACTTGGATAACTTGGCATAAAGCCTCTCCTGTCTTAATAGTCCCAATAACTCTCGAAGATGCTCCTCATGTTGCTCCCTAGTCTTGGAGTCGACCAGAATATCATCAATGAAAACAATAACTGGCCGATCAAGAATCGGCCTGCATACCCGGTTCATCAAATTCATGAATGTTGCAGGCGGGTTGGTGAGCCTAAGCGTCATCACCACCAACTCGTAATGATCATAACGAGTTTGTAACACTGTTTTCTCCATTTCCTCCTTCCTGACTCTCATCTGATGGTAACCCGACCAGATATCAATCTTGGAGAACCAAGATGTACCCTGGAACTGATCGAAGAGATCATCAATCCTAGGGAGTGGTTAATGATTCTTCACTGTCAACTTGTTTAATTCCTGATAGTCTATGCACATACAATGAGACCCATCCTTCTTCTTCTCAAGCAGAATCGGTGCTCCCCAGGGTGAACTGCCAGGTCTGATAAACTGCTTGCCCAACAGCTCATGAAGCTGAGAGGACAACTCCTGCATCTCGGGTGGTCCGAGATGATACGAAACCTTGGCAATCGGTGCCACATCGGGGATCATATAGATCAAGAACGCCACCTGCCTCACGGAAGGCGCACCAGGTAAATCCTCCGAAAATACATTTGTAAACTCTATGACCACTGGCACATCTAAAAGTGAAACTCTCCTCTCTTCTCGAGTGTCAACCACATACCCGAGGTAAACTAAACACCCATGTTGTAGATACTGTCGAGTCCTGTCAGCATAACAAATGGTTGAACCAACCTTGGTACCCTCGCTATAAACAGTTAGTTCTCCCCTTCCCCCTTTTGGGGTTCAAACTATAACCTGTTGCCTCTCGCAATCAATCATGGCACCAAATCTGCTTAAGCAGTCCATCCCCACTATCACGCACATATCCCCTATAAGGATGGGAATCAAGTCAATCAGGTATGACACCCCAAATATCTCCAAAGTATATACCTAAAAAACACTCGAAGCCGCAACCCCGTGTTCGTTGGCGATAGACACTCACAACAGACACTCCAACTCCCTAATAGGCATAACAAAATCTCTACTAAAGGACTGGGATACAAAGAGTTCACTAAGAAGGTACCTATCAGATATACAAGTATAAGTATACATGAAATAATTAACAACAAAAATAAATGAATACATGCCAGTAACGATGTCAGGTGCCACCCTGGCCTCTTCTGCTGTGAGCTGAAAAGCATGGCCCTTGCCTTTAGGGCCTCTGCTCTCCCCTGGTGTCCAACTGTGATCCGAAGAGTCGATGGAGTCGGTTCCTCCATGGGCCTAGCAACAAGTAAAGGAAATTGGGCCTTTTACATGGCCCACCTAATCATAATGATATCAAATACGAGCTCCTGCCGATGGGGCCTGCTACGGTTGACCACACTCCCTCGCAAAATGGCCATGCCTGCTATAATTGTGAAACCCAGTCGTTGATCGACATGCACCCTCATGAACCTTTCCGCACTTGCCAAAAATGTTGACCTTCTGCCCTCCGGGTCGTGAACCAGCTAGTTTGAACTGCTTCGCTAATGGTTGTGTCTGAACCGGGGTCTGCCTCTTCTCTTTAGTCTGGGTCTCAATCTCAATCTCCCTCCTCCGAGCGAAAGACTGCAACTCGGAGAGAGAGTTATGCCACTGCATCGATACGAACTCACGGATCTCCGTCTTGAGCATGCTCAAGTAACGAGATAGCTGGACCTACTTTGAGGTAGCATACTCGGGGTAGAAAAGAGCTCTCTCAGTAAACATCATGGTGATCTTTGTCACCGACTCTATCATCTACATCAACGATAGATACTCCTGGGCTAACCTCTCCCTCTCCACCAGTGGAACATACTCGGCACGGAACATGTCAGAAAACTACTCCCAAGTCACGGTGGCTTTCTCTGCAGGAGAATAAGCACAAGTCACCAGCTTCCACCAGTCCTTCTCCCTCAAACGAAGAAGGTTTACGGCGCACCTAACCTTATGGTCCTCTGGACACGATAAAGTGAAGAAACATCCCTCCACATCAGATAACCACCTCATATCAACAATCGGGTCCTTGACCCCTTCAAACTCTGGTGGCTTCATGTTACTGAAGTCCTGGTATTGAAATGACCATCTCCCATAAACTCTCGCAGTAGCAACAGATGTAGTGGCTGTTGCAGCAGTAGCCTCAATGACGGCAACATAGCGCTCGTCAAACATCTCGATCATGGCGGTCTTAATAGACCTAAAAACCTTCGGGATTTCCCGTAACATCCATGATCACCTGAGTGGTGATCATCTCATGAATCTCATCATCAGTCAATCCTGGCCTCGGCGAGCTGCCAGCTCCTTATCTTGAATTTCTAGTGATCGACATACTGAAAAACAAACCAGAATACATCAGAAAAGCCACAATTCATACTATTACATCATTACGGAATTACGAAACCCACAGGGCTCGTGATTTTCTTGATATGCGTACGGGTCCTTTGCTTCCAGTAGTACGGGCCCATACTACCTTCCACACCTACCCGTATTTGTCCCAAGTGGTCATCACAGACCACTCGACCATAAAGCCCAACATCTAGGATACACATACATCCCACACATACTCTTCTAAAAGTGGCTAACCCTTCCTCACGCTGGTCTACTACAACCACACTCACTCATGAAACTTCCACCAACCCTGCAGCCACTCGTGCATGCTAATCATACATAACGTTGGATTCCATAGATAGTCGAATACTTGATTCTACCCTAAGTGCACAACCAGAGAAGAAATGGGAAATAAGGGTAAATCAAACATTCTCAGGCTATAAATCTTAGTTATATACAACTATGGTGCACACACTAAACAACCACAGTAATGATCTCAATTCCATCTAGCATATAAGAAATTTTGTTAGGCTATCAGGCATCATAATTCATTCAATTCCTGAAGATCCCTAGCCTACCAACAAGCATGCAATTCTATCATAGCATCTATACACAAAAAAATGTGGCTATTTTGGGGAATACTTTCCTTGGCTCTGGCTGACTGTACAGATCACATCCTTTCTGTACATTAATAAGAGTTAATTTGAAAAAAATCATTTTACAGATCCTTAGTTTGAGTCTAGAATCACATGAATGTTCATCCAATTCTCTCAAACCAGGGCTCTGATACCAACTTGTAACATTCCAAAAATCATGAAAAAAGTTTCATTTTTAAAACGATATCAAAATCCATAAATTATTCAAGTCATAGTTTCCAAAATTTTATAATCATAATAAGAGTATCCCAAAACCATAGATGAAGTAAATATCGAGAAAGATGTGCACAATCACGCCTTCGCCTTGCCCATATCCTCATATGTACTTGAAACCATAACAATCAAACTATAAGTCAAAGCTTAGTGAGTTTCTCAAAATACCCCACACAATACTAACAAGTACAATATATGCAAATAGGGTTTGTTGGCCCATGGTTTCAACCCAAACGTCCAGAGTTTGTTGGCTTATAGCCTCAACTCAACCATCTTTGGTTTGTTGGTCTACCACACAAAGTAGTACCACCTTAACCCACCTATCCAGGGTTGGTTGGTCTCCCACCTCAACCCAACCACTAATATGTCGACATATGCAACAAATAAACCATAATCAGCAAATACAGGTAACCATACAATTCTGCCAATCTATTAGGCTACCATAGCATAGCACATCCTATATACAAGGATACATAACACAATCTAGTGGGCCGACGTTGGTACCTTCAAACCACGAGTATAGTGAGGAAGACTCACCTCCCAAACTAAAAGATAGCTAAATTGATCACTGCTACGAACACTGTCTCTATGGATCACCTATGCCATAAACAAGGATCTAGACTCAATCTACAATTCAAAATACCCCAAATGACCTAAAGTCAAACTTGGTCAAAGTTAATGGTCAACGGTCAAAAGTCAAAGGTCAACCTCCAACTGGTTGCCACACCATGGCCATCCTAGGCCACGCCGTGGATGCTAAACGACAAAGCAAATGCGTTCCTATCCATTCGCCACACCGTGGCAACCTAAGGCCACATCGTGGGGACTGGTCTGGACAGCTTAATCCATTAAGACATTTTCCTACAACTCTAAGAGATAAAAAGCTCAGATATGGTCCTCTCAATGGACTTGATGGATAAAGTTTCCAAATTTATCCATTAAGGCACCTCAATAAGTCAAGATCCCAAACCCTAATTCCATAAAGGTGACTAAATGCATAAAGTTACTCATTAAGTACACAATCTCTAGAGTTGCTCACCCAAAGTTTCCAGAATGGTTTCCTACACCTACTACGCCATAAAATTCATAGCTTTATTGACATGCATGTCCAATGCATGTCCCTTCCATTTTAGGTCAAAAACATGGCAAAAAGGAACTCAATCTTGAGCATGGGACCAAAAACTGCATATATCCTCAGATCTTGAACAAATGAAACTATAATGACCATATGGATCCATAAAGTTGCCAACTTTTTGAGATTAAACCTTTCAAACTCTCACACTATGAAGATTAAGGGAGAAAAGGGCTAGATCTAGAGACAAGTAACATAAATATTGGATCTTGAGGACTTACAGGAGTCCATAAATTATGCATAAGAGTGATAGGAAAAGTTGTTTGCTGAAACAAAGCCCAAGGGTGCCTTCTTCTTCTATAAAAAACCACCAAACACACAAAAACTCAAAGGTTAGCAATGAAGGCTAGGGTTAACTCTTGGAAACTGAGGGAGAGTGATTGAGACTTAGGGTGGGCAACCTTAACTATCACATTATCTTTAATAGGGGCTCAAACCCCGGATTAGGGTTTGCCATTAAACAGCGGCCACACCATGCTGAATAGATGCCACGCTGTGGCGCTAGCTTAGTTCCCACATAACTTTGGCCTTGGCCACGCCGTGGGACTCCATCACCAAGCTATGGCCACCAGAAATCCAACATCCAAAAATATTAATTTACTTAAAAGAAACATACCCGGAACTTGGTGTTACACTGCAAGTGAGTTCACGGCCCCATTTTCTAAACCTTTTCGAGCGGAATACATGTTAAAATGCAAACATTACATAGTTATTACTAATTGTATTAGATCAGTTAGATAATTATGCTTATACCATTAGGATGATATTATGTTGGTTGAAACCCTGTTAAAAGTAAATATTATGCCTAGCTGTTATATTGATTCATACTAACATAAAATATCATATTTAGTTGTTACACTGGCCAGTTGCCAGGAAACGCCAATACTCTACTCGTTATCCCTTTTGGTAAAGCTTAGTAGCAAGTGGTTAATCTGCCCGAAAACTCAGCTACGCAAAACACGCTAATTATATATATATATATATATATATATATATATATATATATATATATATATATATATATATATATATATATATACGAAAAGAATAACAACACAATCGGCCAGGGGAGGCCCCCACAACAAGATTTAGATGAGACACGATTCATCAACACGCTGAAAGACTTTCAGCTAGTCCCCAGCCTATAATCGTTAAATATTAAGTGATCGGGAAAGATATGTATAGATCTAGAAGGGATTAAAACTCCCACTTGTGGTTGCTAGCTACAACCTAACAGCAAGTTGAGGCAGTCATAACTTTTTAAACACATTTGTGACGTCCGATGAAGCGTCGTAGTTTTTGGGGAACACTCAACATTTATAGCTCGATTATAAGAACTCATTGTAACATTGTTAAACTAAAACTAACTATCTTAGACTACTACTAGGAAACAACCTAAGATAGTAGTGACCTATTTGTACCTCGAACAGCTTTGTGATATATTTTATTTTATGAATAAATAATGATGTTCTTTAATATATCAATGTATTATTCAATGTATGTTTGTGGCCTTAAATCCAACATCCTAACATCGCACAACCCGACGTTTTCGCCGCCGATCGACGGTGTGATAGTTTGGTATTAGAGAATCAGATTATAGCGAACTAGTAATTCCTTAGGGAATACAACTATAATCTCGGGCTAAACTCTAACTAGTCTTAACCCTTTAAGCCTAATAAATTAAAAGGTATTAATATTAATCATACTACTTCTTGACTGCTTACGGGAGAGGTTACTAGTTTGAACTATCACTTGGTTGTTGGATTTAAGAACGGATATATGCTAAAATGGACCTACCCTCCGATACTTCTCACCTGGTTGATCCTTACTTGATAGTCTTGGAGTACAAAACCCCACAAATTAATAAAATGTACACAACCTAACAAAGATTTAAAAAAATATAGAGCGATATAAATACGCTCACAAAAATATATCTACTACCTACAAAAACGAATCCACGAAATCACAACTCAAGAATTTAGGTCTAAAACCATATTTAGAGTTGGTATAGTACAACGCCTGTACCACAACTAGACCTAGAATGCGCAACTAAGTTTTAGTATGGTCCGACCGACGCACAACCAAACTCGGATACGGTGGTTGTCAATCTAAACGATTGAGGACTTATGGATTGTATGCTTAGTTTCAAGGATTCTACACGCATGGATTTATTTTAGAGGCTTTTACGTCTGAGGATTTTTGGATTAACGACATCTACACTCGAGGATTACTGGTTTCAGAACCACTATTCGTGACTTACGACATAGTAGGAAGACTCAGGAGTTACGGGTATTATCTATTACCAGTGTTGTAAAACTCGCCGAGTTGGCCGATTACTCCTCCGAGTACTCACTACTCGGCCCTTTACCGAGGCGAGTTATAGAATCCCAAGTACTCCCCGATCGGCCACTTACTGAACTGATAAGTGTTGTAAAACTTGGTCAACTCGATGATTAATATGTATAATATACTTAATGATTTATTATTTAATACACACACAAGTGATTATTACTACATATACATCTTAAATTTTCAGTAGTTATTCACGAAGTGAGACCACTATGTGTTTTTCAGTTTTTGTGTATTGACATGTATCTAATTTTTTATATATTTCAATAAACTTATGATTTTAACTTATGATTTTGACGTATATAATTTCCCTAAAAATATTTCTACATGAGTTACCGAATCCGAGTACTCCCCGAGTACTCCTGAGTACTCGCTACTCGGCAGTCAGCCGAACAGGTACCGAAAGAGAGCATCGATATTTCAAAGCCCATACTACTGGTACTCGCATGAAACAAACCCCGAGAAAGACTGCTACTATCCCCTCTTGAAAGAGAGCAGCATCCCCACCAGCATCCCCACTGCCAACAAAGAAATCATATGGATACTACACATTGATGCCCCATACTAGAGATTGGACACACGAGGAGATTATCGGTTCACGTTTCGAGGTAGGGGAGTCCCCTACCGCACTTACCCCTACCCCCATATACTTTTATCGAGTAGGCTTTCTATTTCCTCGTACCATGAACTTCCCATCACTCGGATCACATAGGAGCGATGGACTCCGAGCTCTTTCTTTTGAGGATGACCCTAGGGCAACTGACAGAGCGGGTATAGTATCTTGAAGAGGAGAGGGATGTGATGGAGATGAGGACCCTACTTACTCATGACTAGTTATAAGAAGCGAAGGATAAGGCTTAATTTCTTCATCAGTTATTGGAGGAGGTGGTCAGTCACACCGACAGGTTGGAGCTTCAGGTAGAGAGAGCAGAGTTGAGGATTGCATTTTCTGATGTTTGGATAGATTATGTTTATAGATAGCTGGTTCAGTTGATGACACTTTTGATTGTGTACTGTGGATATTAGGTTTTTCCCTAGCACGATGGCTAAGATAGACATGTTTATACTTTTGGGTTAGTATACTAGAAAAGCTCACTAAACATACTTGTTTATTTTGTAACTGCATATCTTTTCTTAGTATAACCACTCCTTTTGGTGGTCACGTTGTAAGATATTATGAGGCATATTATATATGGTTATATGAAATCTATGTTGTTATGTTATTACTTTACTGCTTCATTTAACGCTAACACTAACACACCACGACATAATCATATCCATGAGGGCGCTACCTTACAAATACGAACAAATAACTCACGTCACGAAATTAACTTTATGAATTAAGAAATGGCACCCCAAGACTCACTAGAACCAGCCAAGGTTTCCAAGAAGAGCATGATGTCTAGTCTGCCCAAAGTAACCCACCTATGGGCCACAAAACCATTGAAGCCATGGTAGAGCAGCGAATAGCTAATGCTCTGGCGACATTTGGAAACAATCGCCACATAAAATATGGAATAGGAGCAGGAGGAGAAAGCTACCAAGGAAACAATCAAGGTGCTCCAAGAGCATGAACCTACAAGGAATTTATAAACTGCAAGCCTAAAAAGTTCTACGGGAACAAAGGAGTCGTAGGCCTCACCAGATGGATTGAAAAGACCGAGTCTGTTTTCGAAATCAGCTCTTGTGCTGAGGCTTTGAGTGCGGTTTGAACTATTGATTTATGTAATTGGAAGTAACCAATTAGGTTTACGACGAAACCTAGCTAACCCGGATGCAAATCCTAGAAAACTAACTAACCTCGGTAAAGGAAGCCAACTTCCGAAACTGCAGGAGAAATGGGACCCTTGCTTCGCTTCGCACCTCGTCATAGCCTTGAAGCAAGGTGAAGTTTGCCGCTTGCACTTTTGCGGATACGGACATGTCTTGGTGGAACAGCCACGTCAAGACCATGGTCCTTGCCAATGCTAATGCCTTATCTTGGGAGCAACTTAAGCAAATGGTCATTGAGGAATATTTTCCTCGGGAGGAAATGTGGAGATTAGAGTAAGAGTTATGGAACATGAAAATAAACAACATCGATATCTCGACCTACACCAATAGGTTCAATGATCTCGCGACCCTTTGTCCAAGCTTCATGAATCCAAAGTAGAAGAAGTTTGAAAGATACATATGGGGATTGGTTCAACCCATCCAAGGGTTGGTCACGACATCTCGACCAACGACGTATGATAGTGCTAAAAGGTTAGCATACAACTTAACCGACCAAGAGAAAAGATGAGGCACTTTGGTCGAAAGTGCTAACCTTCCAAAGTCTGGAGAAAACGAATGCAAGTCCGGAAGCGGATTTAAGGGTACCTCCAAACAAGCTCCAAGCAAGAAATAGGTAACTACTAGGGCATACGCCTTCAGTCCAGTCCCAACCCCAACTGCAACCTCCACACCTCCAGGACAGTACACAGGTAAACACCCGAAATGCAAACTTCCAACACTCCATCAACTGCATACACTGTACCAGGAAAAATCAAAGGGGGGTACACCATCAAGTACCTAAGACTGCCCATGACTGCACCCACCACCACAACTAACCCACGGGTGGTTGTCGTGCTAGATAATAAAGCCTTTTTTGAGTGTGGGGTTATTGGACATATGAAGAGGAACTGTCTGAAGTTGAGGAACGATGGAGGAAACGTCCAGGGAAGAGTGTTTGTGATTGGCTCAAAGGATACCATCCAGGACCCCACCATTGTAACAGGTACATTTCATGTTAACGGTTTATACGCATCTATACTCTTTAATTTAGGTGTTGAAAGAAGCTTTATTACACCTAAGTTTAGAGAACTTTTAAACCATAAGTCTAGGAACCTAGATGAGCCTTATGTAGTAGAAATGGCCAATGGAGAAATTCGTAGTACTCAGGAAATACTAGAAAACTGCCTTTTAACTCTCAACAACCACACATTTCACGTCAACCTCATACATATGATCATCAGAATTTTTGATGTCATAATTGGCATGGATTGGTTATCGCCACACCAAGCCGAGATCTTATGCTATGACAAGGCAGTATGATTACCTTTACCCAATGGGGAATCCTTAGTGATCTACGGAGACAAGTCAAGCAAAAACCTTAGAATTATCTATTGCATGAAGGCACATAAATACGTACAAGAAATATAATGCTTTCTTATCCCACATCATAGATAATAGGGGCGAGAAGAAGGAAATCAAAGACATACAACAAGTATGTGATTTTCCCGATCTATTTTTGGAGGACTTACCCAGACTTCTGCCAATTCGTGAGATCGAATTCTAAATTAACCTAGTTCCAGGGGCAACGCAAGTGGCAAATTATCCTTACCAATTAGCCCCTTTGGAAATGGAAGAACAATTTGGACAACTTCAAGAGATTTTGCGTAAGGGCTTCATAAGACCAAGCTTCCTACCTTGGGGAGCCTCGATGCTGTTCGTCAAGAAGAAGGACGGAACCTTCAAAATATGCATCGATTATCGAGAGCTGAATAAATTGAGGATCAATAATAGATATCCACTCCCAAGGATCGACAATCAATTCGATCAACTACAAGGATCCAACTTCTGCTCAAATATTGATTTGAGGTCATGGTACCATCAACATCGAGTACAGGAAGAAAACATCCCACATACATCATTTAGGACTCACTACAGCCACTACGAGTTCCTATTTATGCATTTCGGTCTAAGCAACACTTTAACAGTCTTCATGGATATGATGAATCGTGTTTGTAAACCCTACCAGGATAAGTTCGTGATCGTATTTTTCGATGACATATTGATATATTCACGAACAGAGGAAGAACACAATCAACATGTACAAATCATTTTGGAGTTGTTAAGAAGAGAGAAATTGTACACCAAATTCTTAAAATGTGAAATTTTGATCAGGGAAGTACATTTTGTAGGACATGTGGTCATAAACAAAGGCACTCACCTGGACCCGTCCAAGATCAAGGCAATAAAAAATTAGGAAGCATCCACAAAGCCAACTGAGGTGCGTCAATTTCTAGGTTTGGCATGCTACTATAAGAGATTTATAAAGAATTTCTCCAAAATAGCCAAACCTCTCACAACACTAACGCAAAAGGACATGAAGCTTGAATGGAAAGAAAAAAAGAATTTTCGTTTCAGAAATTGAAACACATGTTGTGTAGTGCACCAATTCTTTCACTTCCGGAAGGAATCGAAGACTTTGTTGTCTATTGCGAAGCATCAGACCAGGGCATGTGATGTGTACTTATGCAGAGAGACAAAGTGATCGATTATGCTTCACGCCAACTTAAGACCCAAGAGAATAATTACATTACCCATGATTTGGAATTGGAAGCTGTAATTTTTGACTTAAAGGCCTAGCGACACTACTTGTATGGCACGAAGTGTATTATATACACCGACCACAAAAGTCTTCAACACATCTTCAATAAAAACGAATTCAACATGGGACAACAGAGATGTCTAAAACTACTGAACGGCTACGAATGTGAGATTCGATACCATCCAGGAAAGGCTAACTTAGTAGTCGATGCCCTAAGCATAAAGGAATGGCCCAAACCTCGCAGAGTGAAAGAACTCACTTTGACCATTCAGCCAAAACTTCCTTCCCAAATCCAAGAAGCACAATTAGAGGCATTGAGAGAAGAGACAAAGGTGGATGAATGTCTGCAGGGAATGGAGAAAAAGTTTGAGTCCAAGGAAAATGGAACTTTACGTTTCATGGACCGAATATGGGTACCAAAATTTTACGATATCAGGCGTCTAGTTCTGGACGAAGCTCACATGACTAGGTACTCAGTTCACCCAGGGGTTGATAAGATGTATCTTGACTTAAAGATGAGGTATTGGTGGCCAAAATTGAAAGCAAAAATGGTCACCTACATGAGCAAATGGCCACCTACCCGAGATACCTGAGTGGAAATGAGTGCAAGTTGCCATGGACTTGATCACGAAACAACCCAAGACGCCTAGAGGTCGTCCGGCTACACGACATACCGACATCTAAGAGGTCGTCCGGCTACACGACATGGAAAAGCTAGCCAAGACTTACATCAAAGAGATCGTCCGGCTACACGACATACTGACATCTATCATCTCCGACAGAGATAGTAGATTTACGTCCTAGTTCTCGCAAACAATGCAGCGGACATGGGGAACTTGACTCGATATGAGCAAAGCCGACCACCAACAGACGGATAGGCAAGCAAAAGGACCATGTAGACACTTGAGGATATGCACAAAGCATGTGCGATACACTATGGAGATGCTTGGGATACTCACCTACCTTTGGTTGAGTTCTCTTATAACAACAGTGTTGTTCGCCAATTTGTTGGACAGAATTCGGTGATACTCAAATAGAAAAGCGACACACAAGGAACACTTTTCTAACTGGACCTGAAATTATTTACAAAGCCACTGAGAAGAGCGTACAAATCAAGGAACAATTGAGAGTAGCCCGAGATCATCAGAAGAAATAGGATGAATTTCGACGAAACCCACTTGAACTTCAAGTTGGAGATAGAGTCATGCTAAGAGTATCCCCTCAGAAGGGAGTTATAAGATTTGGCAAATGGAGAAAACTCAACCCGGGATACATAGGACCCTTCGGTATCCTTGCTAGAGTAGGCTCGGTAGCCTATCGACTCGCAATGCCCCAAAAACGAAGCAGCGTGCATGATGTCTTCCACATATCAAACCTTAAGAAATGTCTCTCTGAGGACACACTAGTTATACCTTAAAGCTCAACTTTGTTGAAGAGCCAACTAAGTTCAAGGATTGTGAAGTCAAGAGACTTAAACAGAGCCACATTCCTATAGTCAAGGTACGATGGAACTCCAAACGAGGACCGGAGTACACATGGGAACGCGAAGATCAAATGAAAAGAAAGTATCCCCACTTGTTTGAAAACACCCCGACTACGAGTTAAATTTCGGGACAAAATTTCCTTTAACGGGGGAGAATGTGACAACCTAGAAAATATGTGATCAATCGCCATTAATATTTAACGATAACATACAAAAATGTAATAAAGAAAATCATCTAACCACCCAATATATTTAAATATATTCAATTTTTCGTCCTAAATTACATCAACCTTTAGGCTAAAAAATAAGTGCATGAAAAGTAGCGTCAATTTGAGAGCAGGTTATCATCAGTGGAGGAGCTAGACATTTTTATATGGGGGTACAAACATTATCAATAAATATTTTATGTAGTTATCATATTCGGGGCATTAAAAAACATGATATAATCTCTTTAGCTGGGGGTACAATAACATAAAACATGTTTATAAAAAATATTTTTATACACGTAAAACAATTTTGTTGGGGGTGCTATAGTACCCACAATGCCCCATCTGGCTCCGCCACTGTTTATCATTTTTAGATTATATAAGCTACCACGATCCAAGAAATATAAAATTCGCAACAATCCGACTCAGTATGGGTCAGACATGACTCCGGTAGCAAATAAATATCTATCGTACGTAAGAAATTACAATGATGAAAACTCTAAGGAGAATGACTGAATTTTGGGATAAGTCACCAACAAGATAATCGTAATACTATTCAAAGTAGGAATTATGAGAAGAAAGCCTAAAACGGAAACCGTATTAGTGATTTATGATTTTTTTAAAATCATAATGGTAACAAAAACAAGTCGAAAAACAAAAGTTAGAATTAGGAAAAATGACCAAAAGGAAATTTGTAGGGAACGTTAAGACCTACACAAATATATAAGAGTCGTTGAAGGAAGGAGAGGACGAAACAAGGAGAGGACGACACGTGGCAGCCCCCTTGTGGCTCACGCGCAGATGCGCGACACGCATTGCACTGCGTGGATGCCAAAGCTTGCTATAGATAGCATGTTTCGGCAGTCTCATTTCCACACCTCTCAAACACTCTTTCTGACTCTCTAGATCCGCATGCCACTGCCCCCGAGCGCCTCTCGAAATTCGGACTTTCGGTTTCCACCCTACAACAACGGTTTCACATCTGCAGATGAGTTCACGACCCCATTTTCTAAAGCTTTTTTTTTGGGGGGGGGGGGGAATACATATTAAAATGCAAACATTACATAGTTATTACTAATTGTATTAGATTAGTTAGATAATTATGCTCATAACATTAGGATCATATTATGCCGGTAGATACCATGTTCAAAGTAAATATTATGCCTAGTTGTTATACTGATTCACACTGACAGAAAATATCATATTTAGTTGTTATGATTGCCAGTTGCCAGGAAACGCCAATACTCTCATCGTTATTATAGCCAACCTTTGGATAAGCTTAGTACCAATTGGTTACTCTACCCGAATACTCAGCTACGCAAAACACACTATATATATATATATATATATATATATATATATATATATATATATATATATATATATATATATATATATATATAAAGATAAATAATATATTATAAGTATGACGTAAAAACGCAAAGAATAACAACACAACCGACCAGGGGAGGCCCCCATAACAGGAGTTAGATGAGACCTGATTCATCAACACGTTGAAATACTTTCAGCTAGCCCCAGCCTATAATCGTTAAATCTTAACTGAACGGAAAAGATATGTATAGATCTATATGGTATTGACACTCCCACATGTGGTTCCTAGCTACAACCGAACAGCAAGTCGAAGCAGGCAGAATTATTTGAACACGTTTGCGACGTCTGATAAAGCGTCGTGATTTTCGGGGAACACTCAACAGTCGTAGCTTGATTACAGGAACTCATCATAACATTGTTAAACTAAAACTAACTATCTTATACTACTACTAGGAAACAGACTAAGAAAGTAGTGATAGTACACACAAACTCAAAGAAGTGATTTTAGGATACACGAGATAACTGAAACAACCACACAACGCTTTATAATAATAAAACTTGTGGACTCACCAACATTATCTTGACCTTTTAAAATTCACATGTATTCTCAGGAGAATGAACCCGGATAGAGAGGGAGGTAACCCCGGTGTCGCGGCTCGAAGTCTATGTGCTTTACTATTGTACTTTGCTTTTATGGCCTATTTGTACCTCGACTAGCTTCGTAATATATTTTATTTTATTAATAAATAGTGTTATTTAATTCATCAGTGTATTATTCAATGTATGTTTGTGGTTTAAAATCCCACATCCTAACGTTGCACAGCTCGATGTTTCTGCCGCCGGTTGGGGGTGTGACATTATAAAAATAAGATAGATACGTGTCCAAAAACACCCTACCATATACTGACGGGTTTGACCTATAACAACAGGTTTTAATGAGTTATACTCACCAAAATTAAACTACAAATAGCTTATCATCAATGACGCGGCCTTTCCTAACACATTGAATGAAAAAAACCGACATAAAATGTCTATAATGGTGGTTTTTTTTTCTTGGATAAATTTGTACTAGTGCCACAAGGGACCAAAGGTAATAGTTTTTTTTAACTGAAAACAAAAAGACTATTGATTCACAAGATGTGAGGTCGGGGAACCAATTTCCTTTTTTACTCAAATGGAGGGTGTTGAATATCACGACACGTTTGCACTAGTTGTAAGGATTGTCTTTGTCAGACACGTTTGAACAACAACTCGATGTTAACAAATCCTTCTTGAATGACAACATAAATGAAGAAATTTATATGAAGATTCCCCAAGGTTTTTCAAAGGAAGGAGATACTAGAGTTTGCCACCTACGGAAGTCCTTTTGTGGTTTAAAGCAAACGTCACGTAATTGGTATAAAAAATTCACCAATACCCTAATAAACCTCGATTTTAAGTAGTCATGAGCGGAATTTTTTTTATTCACAACCAGGGAAACAATTTTGGTGCGGCTCTCATTTATAGCGATGATGTGGTTATGGTTTGAAACAACCTCAAAAAATGCAAGCAACAAAATATGATCTGAATAACAGGTTTAACGTCAATGACCTAGGAAATCTCAAATACCACATTAGTATTGTTAGGGACAAGATCCTTGAATCATATTCAGGTTCCTCAAATATTTCTGAAGCCTCAGGATCATTAAACATATCCCGGGATCCTAACTATTACCACTAATATCTCTAACATTTGTGTTGAGAGAAAAACTTGAGACACACTTGAACAAACGTTAGAACAAGTATAGTTGCAGAATAGTTTATCTCAAAGGATCTAAAAGCTCAACAATAATAATATGTTAACGAGTTAGATAATTAGAGAGTTAATTGCGGAAATGTAAGGAAATATAAATGAAAGCAGGTGATATATCAAGTATACACATAAGTTGATTCATAACATGGAATGCATTCAGACCAAGTTAGTAAGTGAGATCAAACTAAGTGATTAAATCAAGAATGACTTGCACCGAAGAGAAATAGTATTCAGTTATGTTCTAGTGAACTTTGAGAGTATGGAGAGATTTAAGATGCGTAATAAGATAGAATATAAGTTGTAATTGATAGCATAGAAGTGGTTATTGATAAGTAAGATTGAGCTCTATATATAGAGACTCAGGAATTACATTGGATCAAATCTCTAAGAGTAGCCATGCAAGGCATACTGGACAATAGAGAGTACTCCAATAAAAGTAGATAAAGTTAAACTAAGTAGATAAAGCTGCGGTTGATGATGACTTCGGATGAGGTTGCTGATGAAGCTTTGACTGCGGATCCTTGTGGGCTGCGGTGGCTCAAGTTCAAGAGGGTCACTTTTATGATTCAACAATTTCCCCCTAAGTGACCTCTTTAACTTCTCTTCAGTTATCAAGTTTTAAGAACTTGATTACAATCCACCAAAACTTTCTGATATTTTCCAACCATGTGATCCTTCTTAAAATTTCGAACTTGACTTCGGCAGTCGTGTGTTTTGATCTTTCAACTGCGGTTCAACAGATTTCAAGTTGCTTCCTTGTGAGACGATTCATGGCAGTCATGGGAATGAAGTGTTTGATCTTATCGACCTTCCTTTTGAAAATGACTCCAAAATCTGGGAAGTTTGTTGCATCCAGGGATCTCTCTTGATAACCTTCGGTAGGCATCAGTGCAGGATCAAGTGGTGGTAGATCGAACTTTTTGGCAATTATAGGGTAATGTCTGCATCAATCTTTGCAAAGTCACAGACGGTTTCCCTCAGAAATGTGCTTGCCCTTTCAAGTGCTACCTTCATCTTTGGATACTTCTCGCTTTTGTTTTGGAACACCTTTGCTATCAGGAAAACTTCTTCTGGATTCATACATGGGAAGTCAGCTTGGGTGCGGACGTAGTCCTGATTCCTTCTTGTAAGAGTATACTGAATGAAGTCAGCTTTCATGAATTTCCGGGGCTTAAAGTTCTTGACTGCGGATGGTCTAACATTAAACCAGATTTTCTCTATTGAAGAAGCATGTTTGGCATAGAATCGATTGAGTCTTTCGAATTTCATAGGTAGTCTCTTGTGATCAGGTAGGCTACGGTGAAACTGCTCAAATACAGTGAAGTATTTAGCATTTGGGGAGATTGGAACATCCCAGTAACCATCAGAGGGGGGTTCAGCATAAGTAAGGTAGGGTTTGTAGTCATCATCCAGCATTCTTCGGTGGGGATTGATCCAGGAATTGACTAAGGATTCATCCATGGTGATGTCGAATCCGTTTTCTCTCCAGATGAGTTCAGCAAATTTGGCTGCTTTCCAATCTTCTTTCTTCTGTTTCGTTGTGGGAGAGTCGTTGGAGTGTTCGGATGACATGTTGGATGCTAGTTTCTTGAGTGATTCTCTGTTGCGGTGGAGACTGATGCGGTGAGGAAATTTTTTCAGTTATGATGGGGGGCTCCGATGATGAGAAACGTTGTTTGAATGATGGTCTTCATCACTTCCCCCTCTTGAGGAATGCAAAACCGGAGCATCCTCAAGCCATTGTTTAAGACCATCGACTTTGGCACACACCTCTTGGAATTGAGCTTTAAGAGCATCAGCCAGTTGCTGATTGTCTGGGATGGCGGTGTTGAAGAGTAGTCGATGAATCTCCTTTGTGAGTTGAAGAATCTCAGGGCCATGAAATTTTGACGATAAAGATCGTTGAAGTCTGTTGATGGTAGATTGAAGGACTGAGATGGTGGACTCATAGGCAGTGTGAGTCTCAGCTATCAGCTTTTGTGAGTGAGTTGACTGGTCCGCAATGGCTGTTTGTAAATCTGCCTTGATTGCGGATACCTCAGAGATGAGGTACTCCGCAGCAGCCATGCATTGCTTATGATCAGCCTGGCTACTTGTATCCAGGGATCGGATTCCCATTTCCACTTTCAGAGAAATTCGCTCAGCAGCCAGTCATTCATGGGTTTCCAGTCTTTCGATTCTTTCAATTAAGGACTGCGTTGATGACGAAACATCTACACCCAAATATATGGAAGAATCGGACATTTGGCTTGCGGTGCGAACTTGTTAAGATGGTCTCTGTTGTTGATGACGAAACATCTACACCCAAATATATGGAAGAATCGGACATTTGGCTTGCGGTTGTTAAGGCCCTCATAAGGTGTTTTGCTGAGACGTTTTCAGACAATGCTTCGGTTCTGTACAAAGCAAGCTGTGGCCACTGCATCGGCCCAGAAGTAGAGAGGAAGGTGGGCGAAGTTGAGCATAGATCTGACAACTTCTACTAGAGTGCGGTTCCTTCGCTCTACTACCCCATTTTGTTGCGGTGTGTAGGGAGCTGAGAAGTTGTGAGTGATGCCCTTTGAAACCAAGAAACTATTTAGGAGATGGTTAGTAAACTCGGTTCCATTATCACTTCGGATACGTCGTACTGGTAACTTGATCTGAAGTTCAATTTCCTTGATGAAATTGATCAAGATCTGCGGAGTTTCTGATTTGAGTCTTAAGAAAGAAACCCAGGTGAACCGTGTGAAGTCATCAACTATAACCAGTATGTATTTCTTGTGATGAAGACTTGCTACGGTAGATGGACCGCAGAGATCAATGTGCAAGAGTTCCAATGGTTCAGAAATTGAGGAGTCAATCACCATGGGGTGACTTGCTTTGGATTGCTTTCCACATTCACATGTAGGACAGAGAGTATCATTGCTGAACTTGAGGATTGGAAGACCTCTGACTAGTTCTCCGGTGACCAAATTGTTGATGTATCTGAAGTTGAGATGAGCTAGCTTGCGGTGCCAAAGCCAGCTGACTTCGGATACTGCTTTGGATAGGAAGCATAACTGCGGTTTGCCCATGATCAGAGATACGTTCATAGGATACATAGTACCTTCGGATCGGGACTTGATCAGACACGTGTTCCTATCGCTTGTCATTACATAGCAAAATTGGTCATCAAATTCAACACGATGGCCTGCCTTACATAGTTGACCAACACTGATGAGGTTGTGTTTAAGGCTTTCTACATAAGCAACCTTTTGAATAGAGAAGTTTCCCGTAGTAAGAACACCATAACCTCTGATTATTCCATTCGCACCGAATGTGACATTTACACCGTTGCAAATTGGCCTGAAATCCCGAAGGTATTCTAACCTTCCGATCATGTGCAAGGAGCAGGAACTGTCGATTAACCATTCTTCTTCTTGTTCCTCCTTGCACAAAGCCTGAGAATTACACGGTTAGTTTAGGCATCCAAACTAGTTTGGAGCCTGGGCCAAAAGATGAATTTCTAAATGATGCATGAACCGAGGTTGCAGGGACTGGTTTCGTGTCAACTTTTAATCCTGGTCATGGGTGTTTGTGAGTTTTTGGAGTGTTGCGTTTTTTTGAAAAGTTACGAAGTTTCTGAAAAGGATTAGATTTGACATGAGATGAACCATTTTGACAACTACATTGACATTGACATACTGAAATTTTGTATTTTGCTCTGACACCTTGTTTGGTCAGCGGTTTAAACGATGAGGCAAGCTTGTGACCGGTCCGAGGTTGGTAATATCTGACATTGGTGCTGTTGGAATTTGAAAAGGTTTGTTTCGAAAAAAATTTAGCACGTGTAGATTCTTTGGACCTTTTTATTGGATTTGGTAAAATGCCCTTCCACTTGTTAAGATTTTGATGTGATTTTAAAAGTGTTGGAGTGGGTAAGATACCCTTCCATTTTGGATCATCTGAGGAATAGATTTGAAAACCATTGCTTCGAAAAGACCTTTCTTTCTTTTGGGTTGTGTCAGATGAGTTTGGAATGACTGTTGAAACTGTACATTCCTTTTTGCATGTTTTCTTGATAGGAGAGTTTTTTGAAAAATAGTGTGAGAAAACAAACTTTTCTGGACTCTTAGATTTTGGAAATCTGATATGTCTTTTGTTTTTAGAAAAGGTTTGTCGATTTGTGCCTCGGGATCGAATTTCCTCTTTGAAAGCCTTTTTTGCTAAGGTTTTTGGAGAACCGCAGTCATTAGTGTTCAGATGCAGTTTCCTGGAAGCCTTTGAAATTTTTTGAAAACGAGGACTTGATTCATCCGAACTTGAAGATTCTGGGTTTTGAGAGCATTGACCCACTTCAAAGTTTTCTATGGGTAATTCGTGATGAATTGGCTGAAGAGTCACAGAGCCTTTTATTGAGGACTGCGGTAAGGATGATTTGACTACCGCAGAGTAAGTCTGAGTTGGGACTTCAGTGAGACTTTTGTGGGACTTCTGCAGCTCATGACCACAGTGAGAGACACAGCGGTCTGAGGGCAGAGATGGGAAGTCCTGTGAGACTTTGGGACTCTCTATGATAATTTCTTCATCAACAACTGATGAGGTTTGAGAATTTGGATAGATTATGCCACATATATGAGTTTGATCACTTATGTGACCCGAAACCTCAGGCACACTTTCCTCAATGACACAGTTATTACTTAGATTATGAAGTCTACCGAAGTGTGTTCTGATATATTCGGGAAAGGTCTTGTCATTGACTGGGAAATGAAATTCTCGGTCCGGAGGGACATACAGTCGATCTTTGTTAAACCGGGGTGAGGAATCCTTTGCGGTAGGATATCCATTGGACCAACCCTAATTGTATGTATTGTCCACAGTTCCATTATTCACCAAATTTTCAATAGCTTCACTTTCATTGAAAATTTTTTCTATTAAAAGATTTAAGCGTACAATCTCACTCTGAGCTAAATCTCTTTGGTTCAAAGCTATCTCTAGTTGTGTTTCACTTAACATTCTTGCATCTTTTTCTAACTCTAAGTCCTTTTCTAACATAGCCATTTTGAGTCTTTTGTTGTCCAGTCGTCCTCTTACATGAAACATCTCTTGGGACGCTATGTTCTTCTCATCTAAAGCTTTGTTATAGTCTGTAAAGACGGCAAAACATGTGTCATTAAGATTGTCTATGAAGGGTTGACAGTCATGCATGTTATAGTTTAGAGTTTGAATCATGAGTTTTACCTGTTCGACGATGCTTAGAGTTCCATCCTTTGACATGTAGCAGTAGTTATTTTCCAGCTTTGTAGAGCCATCATCATCCGCAGTTGCCAGCATGCAGATTTTGCCTTTTCCTTTGACACTGCTGATGGCTTCATCTTCATCTCCGGATGACCAAACTTGATGGTCTCTTTTGACATGGGCTACGTATGCCCTGGCCTTTTCCTTTTCTTTCAATTCTTGAGCCATTCTTAGGTAGAATGCTATGTCTTTCACTACATTTTCCTTGCAATCTTTTGCAAAATGATTCTCTTTGTTGCACTTGTGACAAATCACAACATCACTTTTGTCTTCAGAGGAAGTACCGGAGTCAGTGGTTTGAATGGACTGCGGTGCCTCCTTTGGTTGAGTATTTTGAGATTGCGGTGGTGGATGAGAACTTTTGGGATAATGAGAATGGTTATTCTGTGGGTTGAAGTTACGGTTGAATGAGGTTTGTTGAACTGTTGATTTTTATGAAAAGAAGGAGGTGGTAGCCGGTTGAATTGTTGACTAACAAGATCAATAGCCTTCTGAAATTCTTCTTCATCATCATACTCTGAGTCGGCTTCGTATGACTGCGGTGTAGTGTCATACGAGGGAGAGTAGGATTGATTATGTGGAGCTTGTGCTATAAGAGCGAGTGGTCCTCCGAAGTCAGCACAGTCTTTGAGTACGGTGGATTCTTGTGCTTGCAGTTCCCCGTAGAGCTTGTAGAGAGACAAAGAATGAATCTTTCTATCCCCTTGAACTATCATCTTAGCAGTAGTCCAATGTCTTCCCAAACCGTTGAGAAATTGAAGGTTTGTTTCGTGGTTACTGCGGATAGTGCCAGCATTCGATAACTTGGTGACTATCATGTTGAACCTTTTAAATGAGTCTTCTGAACTTTCGCCAGTATGAGCTTTGAAATTGTTGAACTCATTGAGTGCAGTTGTGAGCTTCTTATCTTGAGCTTGTTCTGAGCCTTCGTACAAATTCTTGAGAACTTCCCATATCTCTTTTGCTGATTTGCAGTTTATGATAATGTCGAAGTTGTCAGGAGCAACTCCACAAGAGATTTCATAAAAAGCAACAGCATCATTTTCCATTTTATCGAGATCATCTTTGGTAGGACGGTTCATGACTGGTTGTCCTCCTCCTAGTCTGGCTGTGGAGCTATCAGTTTGAACTGGTGTAAGAAATAGGGACATGTGGTCCTTCTTCTACAGATCGCCATACATCTCTACCAAGTCTCCTTAAGTATCTTTCCACTCTTTGAGACCAGTGATGATATTCATTTGCTACCAATATTGGGGGTCGATTTGAACCACCAACACTGTTGAAAACATTCAGAGATAATGTTTGTGCCATTTTTTCCTTGTTTTTTTCCTTGTTTTTTTTTTTGAGAAATGAGCTTCAGTGGTATAGAAGGCCCTTTGAAAAATCAGAGTTTTGTTTTTCAGAAAGCAACCACTATGGCTCTAATACCAATGGTTGAGAGAAAAACTTAAGACACACTTGAACAAACGTTAGAACAAGTATAGTTGCGGAATAGTTTATCTCAAAGGATCTAAAAGCTCAACAATAATAATATGTTAACGAGTTAGATAATTAGAGAGTTAGTTGCGGAAATGTAAGAAAATATAAATGACAGCAGGTGATATATCAAGTATACACATAAGTTGATTCATAACATGGAATGCATTCAGACCAAGTTAGTAAGTGAGATCAAACTAAGTGATTAAGTCAAGAATGACTTGCTCCGAAGAGAAATAGTATTTAGTTATGTTCTAGTGAACTTTGAGAGTAGGGAGAGATTTAAGATGCGTAATAAGATAGAATAGAAGTTGTAATTGATAGCATAGAAGTGGTTATTGATAAGTAAGATTGAGCTCTATATATAGAGACTCAGGAATTACATTGGATCAAATCTCTAAGAGTAGCCATGCAAGGCATACTGGACAATAGAGAGTACTACAATAAAAGTAGATAAAGTTAAACTAAGTAGATAAAGTTGCGGTTGATGATGACTTCAGATGAGGTTGCTGATGAAGCTTTGACTGTGGATCCTTGTGGGCTGCGGTGGCTCAAGTTCAAGAGGGTCACTTTTATGATTCAACAATTTGTAACATCTATATTTTCTTTATTTTATCACATGTGCAGAACGAGTCAACACAAGATGCATTCTCAATGTAGAGTCATCTCAACCAGGAAAAGGACCCAGAATACCAAGTCAAATAATGTTCATATATTGATTCTAGAGGATCCCGAAATTATCAGACTTCTTTTTATTAGCATTAGACTATAAACAACACATGTATCTAGCACACTACAAACACATTTACCTTATCTACAATACTTGTACTTACATTTACACATTCATCTCTGTAAATCGACATTTTATATCAATAAAAACATGAAGGCAGGTGATTATTATCACCTCCCAAGGTTTCATTTCGGAGATCCTATCAAGGATCAAGGGCTTTCCTTGTAACTCACTTGTGTCACTTTGATCATCATGTCATACTTGATTTACCACGAACATCACAGCCTCTCATACAATTTGGTTGAATTCTACTTAGTCGATTTTTTACCAAAGCAATTAGGAGCCCTCCGTAGGGCCGTGGTGTTCATAATCATTTGGGAATCATGTCTACCCAATCGACCATATCCTCTTCCTCCATTCCTCTCATTTCCACTAAAATCCTTCCTCCACCCTCATAGGATCAGCCTTGAAATGGTTACTAAATGTTCCTCTTTACTCTAGTACTTCGTTTGCACATTTAGTTAATATTTTTAACAATCACTTTTCTTGTAGCACAACATTCGAAAAGATCACTAGTGATCTCTATCGGGTGGTTCAAGATCCTTTAGGGATTTCGTGAATATGTTTGGCAGGGAAGCCCTGAGTATTCCCAACATCGACGTGGAAACTGTCGTGGAAGCCTTCAACAAAGGATACCCCAAGGAGATCCTTGGAAGAAGAAAGGAAAGATCCAAAGAAAAGGATCAGGATCCTCATAATATCCTAGAAAAACCAGGATCTCTTCCTACAGATTCTAAGGTAATCAATGTAATTTCTGGTGGATGTGTCATTTGTGGCACCTCTTATTCTGCAGTAAAAAGACACTCTAAAGTATCGAGGATGGAGAAAGAAAAGGCCACGGAAAAACACATCGATCACAAACAAGAAGGAAATCAGCTTTGACGAAACAGATAGAATAGACGTCCAGGATCCTCATCACGATGGATTGGTGATCACTCTTTACATCGCCAACCATTTTGTCAGAATGATCCATGTGGACGGAGGATCCTCAGTCAACATCATACTTATGTACGCTTTGAAGAGGAAGAAAATCCCTTAAGGCGAAATAGTCAAAAGATCCTCGGTGCTGGTCGGATTCAATGGTGAAACAAAAAATACCATTGTCGAAATAAAGCTACCTATTTACGTAGAGGGGGTAAACTCTATGCAATGCTTTTGTGTAATCGTTACATTATCCTCTTATAATGTTATACTAGGTAGACAATGGATCCATAATATGAAAGTTGTCCCCTCGACATATTATCAACGTGTCAAAATGCCCACTCCATGGGGGACAATAAAGATCACAAGTGATCAACAAGAATCCAAGGAATGCTACAAGACTTCAATGAAATCCTCAACAAAACCATAACAAATATAGCAATTAAAGCAGGGGCACGAGGTGTATTGGAGACAAGAGAGAATGATGTAAAAGAAGTGCCCCTGAACCTCAAGGATCCTGAAGCCAAAATCCTCATAAGATCTTCACTGCCAGAATAAATCGAACAGGAATTAATAAAGTTCCTGAAAGATAGAAGCAAAACATTCGCCTGGAAGCATGAGGATATGACAGGTATAGACAATAATATTATAACTCATAAACTTAACATTGATCATTATTTCGGAGAAATACACCAAAAGAGAAGAAAGTTTGCACCCGAAAGAAACCAAATCATCCAAGAAGAAGTAGAAAAGCTCCTCAAGATAAGGATGATCAAGGAAGTCAATTTCCCAAAATGGCTAGCCAACATGGTCGTAGTACAAAAGAAGAATGTTAAATGGAGAGTATGTTTGGATTATAAGGATCTCAACAAGGTTTGACCCAAGGATCCTTTCCCTCTACCACACATAGAATCCATGATAGATGCTACGGTTGGCCATGAACTGCAATAATTTTATGGATGCATCATCGGGATTCCAAAAAACCCAAATGGAACGATCAGACCAAGGAGATATCGCATGCATTACCCCAACATATATATAGTAATATATTCTATGCCCTTTGGTCTGAAGAATGCAGGTGCAACATACCAAAGGTTATTTAACCGGATGTTCAAAGATAAACCGGAGGGAACCATAGAAGTCTATCTTGATGACATGGTGGTGAAATCAAAGAAAGTTGAGGATCACCTCAAGGATATTGAAGACGCCTTCAACATACTGGACGAATATAACATGAAGTTGCACCCTTCCAAGTGCCACTTTGGAATGAGGTCAGGCAAGTTCCTTGGATGCATGGTGACTAAAACAGGAATAGAAGTAAGTACAGACTAAATAAAATCCATCGTCGATTTAATATCCCTGTCCTCAACAAAAGATATTCAGAGACTAACAGGAAGAGTATCAACACTTAACAGGTTCATCTCAAGATCCTCATAAAAATGCAAGCTTTTCTACGATATCCTGAATAGGAACAAAAGGTTTGAGTGGACTAAAGAGCACAAAGATGCTTTTTCAGGAACATAAAAATATCTAAATTGTTCACCCTTTCTATTGAAACCACTAGACGGGGAACCACTCCTCCTATACCTTTCAGTATCCTCTAACGCTGTAAGTGCAATCATAGCCAAGGATCTCAATAAGAGATAACATCCGATATACTATGTAAGTAAAAGTTTCTTGGATCCCAAGACCAGGTATTCCCATCTTGAAAAATTAATTCTTGCATTAGTAACTGTTTCCAAAAAATTAAGACACTATTTTGAAACATACACTATACATGTGAGAACTAACTACCCTATCAAGAATTTTATGCGAAACCAAAGATGTTAGGTAGGATGGAAAAGTGGTCTGTAAAACTAAGCACATATGACATAAAGTATAAACTAAGATCTGCTATAAAGTATCCAGCACTAGCAAACTTTATCGCTGATTTCAGTGATGATCTACAACGTGGAGCAGAGTTGGAGAGCAAAGAACTTGAAAAAGATGAAAGCATGGGAACATAGACAATCTTCACTGATGGATCCTTAAACTATAGAGAAACAAGCCTAGGGATCATACTAAAATCGCCACAGGGGGACATCATACCCCAGGTGGTTAGCTGCGAATTCGATGCAACCAATAACGAGGCTGTATACGAAGCATTAATCAAGGGATTACAGTTAGCCAAGGATCTTCTTGTATTTTTTGATTCCTTATTATTAACTAATCATTTTAATTGATCCTATGCAGTGAAAGGCAAAAAACTAGCACTATACCTACAAATCCTTAAAAAACTGGCCTCCAAATTCGAAACTTTCAGCCTAAACCAAGTCCCCAGAGATGAAAATGTTGAGGCAGACACACTACCTAACGTAGGATCTTCCCTTAAGATCCCGCCAGAAGTTAGGATCCCTATAACCCATATTAATCCCAGCGATAGAAGATCCATCCAATACACCAGATGATCCCAATCACCATGGCCAAACAACGGACGAGGATCCTGACCCTCAACTGTTTTCCAAGGATCCTGCTTGTCATAGTCTTAACATTCAGGATCCTACGCAACACTCCAAATCTTGGATCCAGACCATAGTGGAATATCTCCAAAATGGCACAATCCCCAAAGAAGAAAAAAGCGAGAAAACATTCAAGATAAGGGTCTCACGATTTGTGTTGATCCAAGGAAGATTGTACGGGAAATCCATGGCAGGTCCATACCTTAGATTCTTAGAAGATTACGAAGCAGCAGAAGTCCTAAAAGATATACATGCAGGAGATTGTGGCAACCATATCGGGGGTAGATCCTTATGCTCCAAAGCATTAAGGACTGGATTCTATTGACCAACAATGAAAAAGGATGCTCTCTTACATGCCAAAAAATGTGATGTATGCCAACGATACAACAACATCCTACATCAGCATGTAGAACCATTGCATCCTGTCATTTCCCCTTATCCATTCGTGAAATGGGGAATGCATATAGTTGGCAAGCTACCAAAAGCTCCTGGTGGAAAGGTGTTAATGATAGTGATGAAGGAATTCTTCTTAAAATGGATAAAGTTTGAAGCCTTTATTCAAGTACGAGACAAGGAAGTGGTCTTGTTTATCAAGCGTAATATCCTGACTAGATTCGGGATCCCTGCAGAGATCATATGCGATAATGGATCCCAGTTCATAAGCAAAAGGACTGGAGATTTTTGCACAAGTTGAGGGATTAAAAAGATAATGTCCACTCCTATTCACCCTCAAGCCAATGGCCAAACTAAATCCAACAAGAAGATTGTATTCAACAATCTAAAGAAAAGGTTGGATAAGAAGAAAGGAAGATGGGCACAAGAACTTCCTCTCGTCCTATGGGCTGATAGGACCACTTAAAAGGCAGCCACTGGCTAAACTCCATACTCTCTGGTGTTTGGGACGGAAGCTGTGATCCCTACTGACGTGGTAATCCCAACAACAAGATATCAACTGCAAGATCAAGAGAACAACGATAGGATCCTAGCCCAGGATCTTGACACTATTGATGAACTCAGGGATCTTGCCAAGATCTGCATTGCTGCTCATCAACAAAGGATCACCAAAGCATATAACAAGAACATCAAAGTCAGAAGATTCCAGGTAGGTGACTTGGTACTTAGGAAAACGTTCCAAAATACCAAGGATCCTAGTGAAGGTAAATTGGCACCTAAGTGAGAAGGACCTTATCTCATTGATTCAAAATAAATAAATAGGGCATATTGGCTATCCACCCTTAAAGGAAATGTCCTACCAAGATCCTGGAATGTCATCCACCTAAAAACGTACTTCATGTAAGTTATGACGATCATTTTCAAACAAACTCGAGGTACACTCTATCTACCCTCTACTCTTATCTTATTCTTTTTATTATTATGAAAACCGATAATGACTTAAGCATCGGAGGGGTGTTAGCCAGGCTAACTCCCACCCCAAGCTAACGTTTGCTTCACGCAAAAAATCAAAGATCCTAACATTCAAGGATCCTAACAGGTAGGGATCCTGACATTTGATGATCCTGACATTCGAGGATCCTAGGATTTAGGGTTCCCAATAGATACATAGTCTTCATGATTGCAATAGGTAACTACGAACACAGACTGATCATCTCTCCTATGGCTAAGGGTACTTAATCCCCTCCAAGGTTCAAAGAGTCAATTACCTCTTTCATACAGGTTAAAGGGATCATTTCACGCTTTAGTGGCATGGCAACCCTCTTATTTCTGAACACAAGTCAAAATCCTAAAGTTTGAATCTATGGTTAATAACATTGACATGTTATCTCAAGTTGGGATCTTCCCCATTAAATACATAAGGTTTATAACATTTTCATGTTATCATATGATTTGTGATCTTCCCCAGAAAATACCTTAAGGGTTATACCATTTTCAGGTTGTCATACAATTCGGGATTTTCCCCAGAAATTTACACTAACATATTACCATGAATTGGGATTTTCCCTAATAAGTTACTAAGAAGTACAACATTGATATGTTGGGACACTCCCCCGAAAATAGGCAAGACTTATAGCATTACCATATTACAAACAAGAGTTTCCTCAGTTATTTAACAAGCTGGAGTTATCTCCAATTGATTCCTAAGATGCAATCATCCCAAAAGCTCACTAATTTAAGCCAACCAAGGATCCTTCTTGATGAATTTCTAAAGCGAGGATCCTTCCATACGGAAGCTTCACGGGAATCATAACTTCAAACAAAAGATAACCAGGTTCTATCTATCCTTTAACGTAATTTTTTAAAAGCTTCATTATCCTAAAAAAGATATTGATTATTTCAAAATCCCAATTTGATGACTAATCGTTTCAGGCTAATCGGATCTAGAAAAGTTTGAACTTTTCAGCATCCTGACTATGTAAGGATCCTCAGATATCCTACAATCATATAAAGAAAAAATAACCATGCAAGAAGAAAAGTACGAAACAACCATACATAAGAAAAAAAGTGGTACATAGATTCCATAAGATACAACCATTGTCTTATACAAAATCATGCAAAATATTCTTATCTAATAGGCCTAGACCATAGTTTGGTCATCATCGCCTGGGGCGTTCTCTTCCTCATTCGCTTTTGGTTGCGGGCCTTCAAGATCCTCATTGATGTTGGCAAGATCACCCTTCAATTTGGGTAAGGCCGCTCGCCACCCAGCCAGATTCTAGGATCCTACATTGGTCACATCTTCGGCTAGTTTGATCTTGGCCTCCCAAACAGCCAGAGCAGCGCTGGCCTTTACCTCGACGATCACCTCCGCCATCTCTGACTTGTGCTCCTCATTTTTCTCTACCTTCTCTTTACACAAGAAAAGCAAAATGATGTTGGTACTCACATCCTGAGAAAAAGAAACCAGCTTCCGGAGTGCGTCCTCCACCCCGAGGTTCTCTAAGCTTACGTCTATGGTCCCATTAGTTTTTCTCTTTTTAGATCCTGGAGTATTCACTGCTAGATCTATAGGGGTTCTTTTGAAAGGGAAAGAGGATGAAGCCTTCTCCTTCTTTACCACCAGTTGACCACTACACATGGATGAATCAAGATCGACGAGAGTGAAGTGAGCACCGGAGCGTGTAACCTTGGATCCTAAGCAAAACAACAAGCGTCGTAAGAAGTTAGGATCCTCAACAAAAAATAGAGGAAGGATCCTTACCTTTCGACATGGAGACGGTTACAAAAGAACTTTCTTGATGATTGAAATGACTAAGCCTACATGACCTCTCTGACTCGGACAGGCTTAAGAAACTCTTGATTCTATCCTCGGTATCTTTAACAGGAGGAACTAGCTCATCAAACTTGAAGGCTGCAAAACATTAAACAAAATAATAAGTATGAATGTCAGGATTCTCAATACAAAAAAAGGAAACCCTACCCTTTTTAATCCAAGATTGTGATAAAAGATTTCCATCAGGAATCGAGTCGCGTTTCACGAAAAAATATCTCCCTTTCCAATCACCATCATTATGCTTGGACTTCAACACAAGGGACAGTTTATTGGTTTTGACCTTCAACAGGAAGCGAGAGTTCCCAAAGTTTGTAAGATCATAGATGTAGGCTAGCTTATTTAAGCCGATGGTAAGATCCCTTGAGCGGTTCAAATGATCGATCCAGTAGAGGATCCTCCAAACCGTTGGCATGATTTGAATATACGAGATTTTAGTGATCACGAAAATTCGGAAATGATTCTAGAGAAGGGGTAGGAAAGTCCTAGGGTAAAAGGATATTCGGGAAAGCAAACCCAAGAGGGAGAGACAAAGTTAGGTTGGATCCTAGCATCAAGATCCCTCAATGTCATCGTCATTAAAGGTATTTTCCTTGTAAGATAAGATTTTATGGTCCTTGAAATCATCATCAGGAATAGCTATGACGTTTGCACGAGAGCGAGCTCCTTTTTTTTGGCCATTTTTAGAAGAAAAAGAAAACTAGGAAGGAGAAAATGAACAAAGATAGTACCTTCGATGATATGCGATGAACTTCCTGAAGAAAAGCTAAGAGTAAGATGAGATTGAAAAGCTCTGTATTCTATTTATACAAGAATAACTAAGAGGTAGAAGGGTGATTGGACTCATTCCAACGGCTAGAAATCGACCCATTCAAATTCAAATTACCCATCCGTTAGAGATTTTTACTTCATTGTTTACTTAAAAATTATACCTCTAAATATTTAAACACTAACGGTTATATTTCGTACGTATAATTTGGGGGCGATTGTTAAGGGCAGGATCCTTGAATCATATTCAGGATCCTCAAATATTTTTGAAGCCTCAGGATCCTTAAACATATCCCGGAATCCTAACTATTACCATCAATATCTATAACATTTGTAACGACTATATTTTATTTATTTTCTCACATGTGCAGAACGAGTCAAACAAGACCCATTCTCAACAGAGAGTCATGTCAACCAGGCAAAAGACCTGGAATACCAAGTCAAATAACGTTCATATATTGATTCCAAATGATCTCAAAATTATTAGACTTCTTGTTATTAGCATTAGACTATAAATAACACATGTATCTAGCACACTACAGACACCTTTAGCTTATCTACGATACTTATAGTTACATTTACACATTCATCTTTATAAATCGACATTTTATATCAATAAAAACATCAAGACATGTGATTATTAGCACCTCCCAAGGTTTTATGTCGGAGATCCTATCAAGGATCAAGGGCTTTCCTTGTAACTCACTTGTGTCACTTTGATCATCATTTCATACTTGATTTACCATTAAGATTACAACATCTCATAAAATTTGGTTGAATTCTACTTAGTTGATTTTTTCCAAAACAAGTATAGAAATGACTCGCTCGTCTGACGGTCTGGTGTTAATCAACGAAATTATATACTTGACATCTTTGAAGATTGCGTATTACAAGGATTCAAGTCGAATTTGTTTCCCATCGAGCAGAATCTGAAACTTGATAAAGCTGAAAAGGAACCAAAAGGTGATGCCAGTTGTTACCGTCACATAATTGGCCGATTACTTTACATATAGACTACGCGATCACATATCACATACTTAGTAAATATGTGAGCCAATTTGTAGTGGATCTAAGACAATCACACTTGGACACTGCACATAGTGTCCTTCACTACTTGAAAGGAACGTCGTGACAAGGAGTCCTTTTTCCACGTAATGGAGGATGAGTTCTCACGACATATTTTGATTCTGACTCGCTCGGATGTCCTTACACATGAAGTTCACGAACTAGATACTTACTTATACTTGGAGGCGCACCCATATCTTTGGAAAAAAAATCAATCGGTTGTGTCACGTTCATCTGTTAAAGTGAAATATAGGTCCATGGCATCCACTATCAGTGAAATTCTTTGGTTGAGATGGATTCTAATCGAGTTGGATGTTCACTCGGCCAAGCTAACTCCCATGTTTTGTGATAATCAAGTTGTCTGCCACATTACCATCAATCTGGTCTTCCACGAAAGAACTACACACGTTGAAATGGATTTTTTTTTGGTACATGAGAGAGTATAGTGACGGGAGGTTGAACCATGCTCCATAACCTCTATTATGCAAATTGCCAATATTCTCAACAAACTGAAAAACTATGTTTCTTTCTTGACAAATTGGACGCTCATAACATACATGCTCCAACTTGAGGGGGAGATTGAAATTCAAAATATATTCATTATCCTTTCCATATATATCTCGTTTTATTTCCTTGTTTCAAGCCTAGTTTGTTACTAGTTTCCTTTATTTGTGTGCATAATATTGTATTTATTGCTTTCTATTTTTTTGATAATGTTTAATGAAAAGATATGATCTCTCTTAATCTATGAATGTTGATAGTGACTTGGCGACTAATGACCAATCTGATCAATTGCGTTCATTTTAAGAATTGTATTGATGGACATGAATCGTATGCCATTATGGACGCCCTACATGACATGACCCTGTACGGTCACCCATCTTGCACACCCACATGGTCGCCCATGTGAGTCAGGAACCAACTATACTACTGACGAAATGGAGTGTTATATATTATAGTTACCCTAAATCTAGATCCTCATTAATAACATTGTTGAAGTGTTGGGGTAGGAAATGATTTGAAAATATTATTAATAGAACAAACCAACTTTCTTCTTTTATTATATAATATGATGCATAATTTATACGAGTTTATATACATATAAAACCAAAATAACCGTTGCAACCCTACCAAATTGGCGATTAAGTAACTGAAATTAACTACCCACTTATAAATTCCATACATAATCATGAAACGGTACCAAGTCTAGCTTATTATTATAACAATGCCCCGTAAGCTATACTTATGATATTTATTTCAAACTTGTAGTTCTTTTGTGAATATATCTGTAATTTGGGCTAAAAATAGGTTGTTACAAAAAACCTATGGTGGTTGCTGTTGAATTGAAAAAGGGATGAAAAGACATGGAGGAAGAGATGGGTGATGAAGACGTGGGATAGGGGTTATACAAGTGGTGAGGTAGGGTGGCGTTTATTATTTTCTATGTTTAATTAAAATTAGTTATAAAGTCTAAAATATACTAAAAATGGTATAAATATCATTCTAATTCAGGGCGTACCAAATCTATTTTGGGCCCCGATAGAGAAAAAAAGACCTCCAAAATACACAAATTTTATAAATTTTTTTTATAATAACTCCATAATTGAAATAAAATTATATATACTAGTTTCTAAATATAACATTTTCGATTACAAAAATTCATATATTTAAAGAAAAATACTTTTTCTGGCTTTTTGAGATGCAAATTTATTAATGATATCTTCAATATCGATATTGTCTAACATACAATTAATAAAATCTATAAAAAAGTTTGGGCCCTTTAAAAGATGGGTCCTGAACGGTTGCCTTTATCGCCCACCCTCTCGGACAGCCATGTTCGAATTGAGTAACAAACCAACCACACAACGTTTTAAAACCACATCGACTATACACGTCAAGAAAAATGGTAGAGACCTAAGTAGTAACTTTTGTTAAACCACAAGGATAACTTATATAATTTTGTCTAGTTTTAATATTTCTATTCTAATAAATGAATCATTTTTTCCACATCACATCTCCTACATCTATTTTTCTATGAAAGTTAAATTACTATTTTATACCTATCATTATCAATTTAAATCCTACAAAATATAGTCCCATAATTTTCGGCATATTAGTTTTGGAAACTGATTAAATGAATCAAAAACAATACTAAACCGATTAAATGCAGGGATTAAATTGATATCAAATTTTCGAATTTCCAACCATATTTATTCACACCTTTGTCACATAATTCCAGCAAATCAATCAATGTACTACTCCGGATGGATATAGATGTGGAATGAAGATTGAAATGGATTGAAGTACAATGTTACTATTGACATTTGGAGCTACAACCGAAATAAAGAGACATCAGTCTTTAGTTCTTCAGCCTTGCAATCTGATGTGTTTTCCATTTGATCTGGTGCCTTGGACTGGTACCTTACAATTCTATAGTTTATCTTAGACCTTATAACTATTTCTATTCTTGTCTCATTTTGTACAATTTCCAGCTATGCGCTGGATTTTAATTTATATCTAAATATATTGTTGTTTAAAAAAAAAAAGGTATCTATCCACAATAAACATATCAATTATATATAATAATACATAATCTAAGATGGCGAATTCTTATTCTACCTTTATTTTTATTTTTATTTTTCAAAATTACCGCAGACAATACCTTTATATTTCTTCAAAACTGCTACATATTCGATCACTATATGATAACTGCAACATAAATTTAATTCAAATTTGTTAGATAATACCTTTATACGTGCTTTTATATTTTTATTCTCTCCATTATAGAAATAATGGCAAACCAAAACATTACTATAATACAAGAAATTGATAATTTGAAGGATGAGTATACATTAAAGGTTCACATACTCATTTTATGGAAACCAACATCGGATTCAACCCCAAACATTCCTAAATCAATCGAAATGATACATATTGATGAGAATGTATTTTTCATTTTTATATATTTATTTAGTTTATTCTAATTTATTTTTATAAATGTAATTATTTTTATACAAAATGTATATTGTTTATCTGAATATGATACAAAAATTCAAGCAAACGTGTATCCAAAGGATTCCTCAAGAGTGCAATTCAAACTTGTGGAAGATTCCGTTATTTTGGTAAAATCTTTCATTGTTGCAAAGAATAAAGCAACTTTTACTATCATTGATGTAAAAGAAAAGATCGTTTTCTATATATTACAAAACATCTATTGCTAAGTGCTTGGATTTTCCAAAATCTTTTCACGGATTTTGTTTTGCATCTTATGAGATGGTTATCTCTACAACAACTCTATCTAATAACTTAACTCTATCTAATAACTTAATTAGTCGGTAACTTTTTTTTTCTTAATAAATTATTATAGTACATCATGTTTTCATAATATACTATCTATGAACAATCTTTTATGACATATTTTATCATAAGCTGTAGATGTTATTGGTGAAGTTGTTTCGATTAAGGTGTTGGACTCACGGAATGAGGATCAAACAAAACACAAGCTAACCCTTCAAATCCGGAATTTAGAGTTTGTAACACTCTTATCAAATCATATTGATTTTTACTACGCTATATATTTTTTTTCTAAAAACATTACATTTTTATTTTTAAAGAGGTCTATAAATTAACATAACCTTATGTATAAAAAAGTTTTTAGAAATTTATAAACAATTTATAGATTTTAAGTTTTTTATATCATTTTAGTAAATCACACTCTATTCATCATTTAATTTGTAATTTATTGTGTTGTGTTTATATATGTTTATTATATTACGGTTCTTTTTAATTAATCGTATAACAATGTCATTTCCTTAATTTATTATGTTTTTTTTCAGTTTATTCAAACTTATATTACATTGTATAAAATCATAATTTTATCAAATGTCTATACATACAGAACATAGATTGGATATTTATTATCATTTTAAATATCTACACATACAGAACGTAGATCAGAAATTCATAACAATGTATATATTATTTTTAACTAATCATTATAAACTTATAAAAAATATTTCTATCTTTGTAATTTAATAATTTTTAAAAATCTTTGATTTTTCTTATCAGTGTTTTTTTAACCTTTATTTTTGCTGGTTTAAATAAGTGTTGTATATAGGAAAACAGGGCATCTATTTTTAACAATTTAAAGGTCAGTAGACCATATACTTAAAAAATTATTTTTAAAGTCAATGAAGGTAGGAATAAATAAAACAATTCTTCTAGAGACACATAAATTATCAGTGACCGAAATGCAATAAATCAAAGTGAAAAATTCAAAAGTCCTTAACATAAAGTTTAGGAGCTAGCAAGCTGAATGTTTGACCGTACGGTGGCGTAATGGAAGTACAACCTTAGAGTATCAAGCCGCGAATTACGTACGATGCCTTGGATTATTCGAGCTTGTAGGAATATTTTATTATTTTCCACAACATTAAATTTATTGGAACATCAATCCATTTTGTGGTTTGTAATGTAAGACAGTCTGGTATACCTAAGACGAACCGGCTCGTGATCTACGTGGTTTACCCCGGTCATTCGTGGTCGGCTTCTTCTTCTCTCTCCTCATTCGTTCTTTGTTCGTGATTGTGACTGGTACACCAACAATGGTTTGTGGTTGGTGATGACACTCCTCGTTCGTTGTTTGTCCTCGATATTACGGATGGTCTAATTGTATTTTAATTCCTTTTCTTTTTTTGTCCACTCTACTTTTGTTTTCCCTCTCTAGTAACTTGCTAGTGGTGGTTTTTCTTTATATATATTATTCTCTTTTGTTGGTTCAAAAAAAAGTTATATATATTTGATGTATATATTTGTTATATTCTATTCTAATAAATTAAGATTTTTTTGCCACATGTCACACTCTCATTCAATTTGCCAAATGTCATTTTATGATTATTTTGAATTAAATTTTTTCCACATGTCATTTTATGAGTTTTTTTGTTTTATTAAATTCACATAATATTAATGTAATAATTACAATAAATGTAGTAATAATAAATGGATATCAATTTCATTAATGGACTTACTTTTGAATTTTAAAATTCACAAATTAAAGCTCATTAGTTTCTTTTATTTATTTATTTAAATTTAAAAAATTAAAAAATATTTCAATTTTAAAAATTCATTATTTTCTTATTTTTTATAAATACAAAGTTTTTAAATATTTAGACATTTATATTTAACTTTTTTTTAAATTAACATATGTAATACATGAGTTTAACAACTAGTAATATATTTTACTATCAATATGGTTTTTTAAAAAGAATTTTATTCTTAAATTCTTATCTTTGATTTTGGAATTTGTTTTTGTAAAAATTTGACATTAAATTAATTTGATCAATAATAGATTAAATACTTGGGTGTTTATCCAAGGTCAACCTGTATACCATCGATGAATCCGATCGTGGTTTACGTGGCCACAGACAACGGTCGTGCCCACCACCCCGGTAGCTAGGTTGTGGTTCGTCGTTTTCGTGATGGCTCGTGATGCACACAACGAGTAGCAACGACCGATGAAATGGGTTTACTCCTTTGACCTCCTTGACCACCATGTAACGATTAGTTCGATTTTTTTGCCTAACTTTTACCTATAAATACCACCACACACATTATATTTTACACAATTCTTCTCTACTTATATTCACCTTCACACATTTTTGTTTCTTGATCTTTCAAAAACCATGGCTTCCAAAATGCAGAATTGGTCGGAAAAGGAAGAAGAGAAGTTAGCACTAGCATTAGTGTCGGTTTCGGAAGACTCAGATAGTCAAACGTCTAATGATTTTTGGGTAAAAGTTGGAAACGTTTTCCATGATTTAATGGGTTGTCGAAGTCATAATCTTGATGCAATATGTTTTAAGTTTTGCATTATGAGGGTAAAATGCTGCGAGTTCAACATACTTTATAACTTTCTTATAAACAATGTACACGAAGACAATATCGATCCGGTTGTTGTGGCCATGCATCAATATGAAGAAATAAACCACAGACCGTTTACAAACTTTAAATCTTTGCTAAAATTTAAGGATTCTCCAAAATGGAATAATGAAAAAATAGGGTTTAAAAACTAGTTTAAGTTGTTTGTGCTTGCACTTTTATGTTTTTTTTTCTATTTTATTTTAGTTGTTTTTTTTTAAAATTATGTAATGTTTTTTTATTGAATAAAAAACTAGTTTAAAAAAAATATGTTTTTATTGTAATTACTATTTTATGTATTTTTTAATTAAATCTAATAAAAAAAATGAGGTGGAATTGTGTGGTAGTGGTAGGTATCTCATGGTTTAGTGGTAACGGTGTGATGATGATGTAACACCCCACCAATATAGTGGTTAGTGGTGAAAATAGTGGATAGTCTAATGTGACAAAAACTTGTGGAAAGGAAAACCTCAATTTTATGAGTAGTTTATATTGCAACTACACTAGCAGGTCAGGCCTAGAGCTACAGGGGCGAGCGTGTACATGGCCCAAACTGGAATTGAACCGAAACTGAACTAGCATTATGTACAAAATGAAGACCGAACCGAATATGTATATATGGTCCCGGTTCAGTTCAATTTGGTTCATTTTTTTCAGGATCACGAGTAGGGTGTGGTCTAGGGACCAGACTGAACCCGAATTGGATCGAAACCGGATTAACATTTTCTACAAACCAAAGAATGAATCGAATATCCCGATTTTTTTATATTTTGGTCGATTTTCGATTTAGTTTGGTTTTTCTGATCCATATGCTCATACCCACTACAACATGTGTGACGATAGTCAAAATTAAGCCAAAAATCGTCACATGTGAACATGACGTAAATGAAACGTAATAGACTTATTTTGTAATATTTAAACAACTTTGAATGAAAATACAAATTTTGTATTAATAAAAGCGTAATACGAAAGTACACATCGACACGATTTCGGAAATATAAAGAACATATAAATCTAACTTCATATGAAGAAGTTATGATTTTCCGAAGTTTCATGCTGACACAGTATACAAGTGTGTGACACAAAGAACTGAAATAGAAATCGATTACTTGATAGCCAAAACAGTAAAAACGAGAGTTGAAGATCTCATAAATACGAATCAGTCGATAAAAAGACAGTTGAGAATGGAGTTCGTATGAAGGAGTTATGACTATTACACTAATTTGAACAGTGTAGACTCTATTGAAATATAAATTTAAAATAGAGTAAGAATTATCTATTGAAATCTAAAGAAAAGTTATAGTACTCATAAATACCTACGTGTGGCTATAAAGAACGTCAAAAACGGAGTTTGTATGCGAATATATGATTTTTCGAAGAGGTAGCAGCCTGAGAGCACGCCACGAGGTAAGCCTTAAACCACAATGGAACATCAAAAGCACACGACGTGGCTTGCTCAAATTACACGAAGTGGCATTCTAAGAGCCACGATGTGGCATATTAGGAAGGAACCTGTATTGGCTACGAACACTTGGCAAACCTACAATATGACTAACACATAATACAACGACGTGTAATTCTCAAGGCCACGATGTGGCAAGGGAAAATCTTGCATATAAATAACAAGAAAAGGGTCAGTCATTCAATACACCAACCTCTTTCATTCTCTCTTGTTTTATGAAGGTAGTTTCCATTCTTAATCCTGATGACCCCGAGCTTTTGACCATTTTTAGTTAGACTCTATCAATCACGCTACTAGGCTGAGTTCACGAATCCACTTTTAACCATTTTAATGTTTTTAGGGGAAAATATATGCACTTCATATATACACATATTCGATGTTTTATAGTTTTTATACGCGATAAGAACCATTATTCATAATGTTATAACTTTAACCTCTAGATAGTCGGGTTATCGTTATTTGTACCTATACAATGTTATTGGTTTTATGTTGGTTAAAACCTGGAATTACTCTATATACAATAGTTGTATTGTCCATCTAGTAACTTAAGGGTTTGAGTTCTAGGAAGCTTAGGGATTTCAAAAATCACTCTTCTAAGAAACCATTAGAATAAAAAATTATACCTTCTGCTAATCTCACTTCAATAGCCTCCAACTGCTAGAGTTTGGGTGTGAGCCATCAGAGGTACGAGATTTCTGGTGCTGACTTTCTGAGGATCTACAAAGAAGGATTACTAGTTTAATTACAAAATAAACTAAATGGTATGTTTTATATTATCCTTTCTCCTAAATCAAAAATAGCAATATAGTTTAGGGCTTTTAAATTTAAATTGTAATTTGCATATCATAGTGAGAACATAGATCCTTTAGGTTGTATGCAAACTTAGGGTTTTAGGTTTTCCGCAAAGAATATGATTTTTGTTATCTATAAAACCCATCAGTGGTATCAGAGCGATTGTTCTTTGTAATCTTGCACAAATTTGAATAAGATCAAAAACCCTTTTGATGGTTTTCAATTTGGCCAAGGGTTTTTTAAAAACCCTTGCCTCCTTCATTTTGGAAATTGCTAGGGTTTCCTTGTTTTTATAATTATTAGTTTTAAATGCCTTGAAATTGGATAATTATTATTTGGTAAAACCAAAACCCTAATTTCAAAATTAGAGTTTATTGGATCAGGATCAAAATTTATTTGATTAATTGTTTAATGGTAAATAAATTGCTTAATACGTATTGGTTTAATTTAAATTGAATTATTTTTTTGTAAATTTCGAATTTGCAATTAAACCTTGTATTTTAGAAAAGGTTTTAAAATACACCTTATATATCATATTAAAAGTTAATTACTATATGTATAAGATTAAGTCAGTCATATCGCTATTAAGCCTCATTCACGAAGTTGAACTATAAGGGGGGGGGGGTATAAGGAAACTGCCTGTAAAATGGTATTTGAATGGATGTCCACTCTCGCCCACGTCTTCCTTGTTTGGTGGAGGGTCATTACCATAAATGATCTGATAGGAAAATAACTTCATTAAAAGTATAATGTTATTAAAGTAACTAAACCATTTAAAAAAACAATTCCCACTTTTAGTTACTTTAAGAGAAATGTGAAAAGTATGATAATCAATGAAATTGCACATTAAGATTTACATGTTGTTAATGGAGCGTGTGTGGTTAACCAGCACACTAATAGAGACTATAAAGAGTATTAATGGGCATCTCGAAAATTATCATTGTTAATGGAGCGTGTGTTGTTAACCGACACATTACATGGAAATGATAAATGACATCGAGAGTGACAAGCATATTTGTATGGTTATTTACATCATGTTTGTGATCCTCGGTATCCCAATCACAAATAGAAGAGCATAATCTGAGATTAAACATGTCATTGATAGATTCAATGTATCTCAGAAGATCTAGGAATTTCATTTTAATTGAAATTGGTAAATTGCTTTTACCTACCTTTATAATATTTACAATTAGATTACGGCATCCCTCTTGTAGATTGTGAATTGCATATTTGGTCCTAGCCTCAAATATGTATTATGGGTTCAATATTAAGGATTATATTATCATCTAACTAAAACTATTCCTTTTCTCTATAGATGTCTACTCCTAGTGATGTTTTTGCTCCTTCGTCATCTACCCACCACTCGGGTTTCTCCCTACTCTCTATCGTGTCCAAGGTGACCTTTGATGGCACTAATTACAATGATTTGATGCATAATATCAAGATGGCTCTTCAATTCGAGTGCAAAGAATATGTCCTTGAAGAAAAACATTTTGAAATCGATGAAGCCACTGCTACTCCAGAACAACTAGCCTCCTACAAGAAACATTACAACGATGCAACGACAGTTGCTTGCATCATGGCTGCTACTATGACCCCTGAATTACAGAGGTTCTATGTGGACTATTGGCCCTATGAGATGAACAATAACCTTGTGGAAAAGTACCACAAGCGAGCTTGTTAAGAGAAATATGAAGTGGTCAAAGCTCTCATGGCTTGCAAAATGAAAGAGGGAGAGTTTGTGTGGAACCACATCTAGAGAATGCAAAGGTATGCAGTGTTGGATTAGTGTCTAAGCCCGTAACCATATTTGGTAAGTACTTGACCCAGTTGTGCATGGTCCTTTTGGGTTGCCTTCACCAAAGCAACTTGACTGGAGAAATAATAGAGAAAGAGGTTATTATGATTTATTAATATATTATAAGAATAATATATTAAGAGATAAATCATATTTTTTTAATTAACATTGATCAAAAATTAATTAAGAAATTAATTTTGTGATTAAAAGAAGTTAATTGAACTAAGGGGACTGAACTGTAATTATGTGATAGTTACAAAGTTGGGCAAGGAAACCCTATGGGATAGGGTGGACGAATTCAAGGGGTTAAAGGCCTTAGAATTCGTCCAAAGATAGGGCTTCTAGAATTATCCTTGGGCTGCTTGGTGGCTAAGCAACCAGATAAGGATAATGACTGAAACCCTAATTCCTACACCTATATAAAGGACCCTTGGCATATGATGAAATTCGGCCACTTGATCCCTAGAGTTCCTAGAGCCGAATTTTACCTCTCCTCTCTCTCTCTCTCTCTTGCTTCTTCAATTGCTCTTGGTGTTTGTGAGCCATTGGAGGTGCTACACTTGTGGTACTTGCTTTCAAAGACAAGAAGATTCAAGAAACTAGTTGTTATTACAATATAACAACAAGAGGTATGTAATTCATTCTTCCTTATGATTTTCGAAATTACTAGGAGCATGCTAGGATTCTTTTTGTATTCATAATGTTGTATGCCTAATAGTAAAACATAGATCCATATCTAGCGTTGCATGCACACATATGATTGTTTGTATAAAACCCATCAGTGGTATCAGAGCTTTTGGTTTTGTTTTTCAATTAGTTTTATACAAAAGTATGAATTTGACATATTAGGGGTTATATCCAATAAAACCTAAAGGCATGATTTTCGAAATTAGGGTTCATAAACCCTAGTTTCAAAATTTGATAGGGTTTCCCAAACCCTTTCCTTAGCCTCCAAGATTTCGAATTTTAGGGTTATCCAACCCTAGAGTTTTCGAAATTGCCTCCTCCCCAATATAAGATTCCTAAATTCAAGGGATTTGGATAATGTCATATCTTGTAATTATCCCTTTAATTGTTTAATATGGTAATTAAAGATTTTTCGAATTATCCCATCCCAATTTTCGAATTTTAGGGGATTTAAGGGATTAGGTTAAATTAATTGTTAATTTAATAGATAATATTTCAAGATTTGATAATTGAAATTAATTGTTTAATTTTGGGATAATTATTAAATCAATGTTTTAAATATTTAAGATTTTAAAATTAAAAGGTTATAATTTTCGAAAATTTTAAATATAATTAAAACCCTAGTATTTTGAAATGTTTAAAATACACCCTTATACTATTATAATATTATAAGATTAATAAAGATATATATGTATAATATTAAGCTAGTTTTACCGTTAGTAGGCGTCATTCACGAAGCCAATCTATAAGAGGGGGGGGGGGTATAAGGTTATGGCCTATAAAATGGCCGTTTAATGGGTGTCCACTCTCACCCACCGCTTCCTTGATTGGTGGAGGTGTTGGGTTTTGAGCATTCTAACACTCCTATGGTGTACATGCAACCCTATAAACCTTGGATCTATGTTTTCTCTATTATACATGCAAATATTAAATATTCCAAGGTTTCATCCTAACTAGCATATTATGAAGCACCTATACTACAAAGTTCTAGTTAGATGACATACCTTTTGATGTAGCTTGATGTCTTCAAGCTTTAAGAGCTTAGCCCCAATAGTGTGGAAGCCTCAAGTGGAATCACAAATCACCAAAACACCTTGGAAGAACTTGAGAGAATATGTATACACACTAAAATCGGCCCACTCTTATTTTCACACACTTGTGCCAATTTTGTGAGCCAAGGACCCCTTTATATATTATGGAGGATTAGGGTTACATCCATGTAAACCCTAATACCCATGACCTTTCATTTACATAGGATCCATGGGTTAAAAGCTCCATGGACCATCCATGAAAGCTTAGCCCAACCTAAATGAACTTGGCCCATTCCATATATATAAGAGTCCATATTTAATTAGTTCTTTTTGATCACTTAATTAATTCTAAATTAATTCTTGATCAATACTAGTTAAATAATATGATTCCATATTAATACATTAGAACTTATAATATATTAATATAAATCATAAATATACTATTCTCAAAAGACTATCCATATAAATTGTGTCGGTGAAGTGCAACCCAAATGGACCATGTCGGGTCGGGTCAAGTACATACCAAATATAGTTATGGACTTAGACATTAATCCAACCGCCTCCCACTTGGATAAGTCTAAAACTATTATTGAGTATGACTTCAAAACCTAACTGGCAATCGTAGCTCTTAAAGCCGCTGTCGAACTCTGACCTTGTCAATGACTTGTCCATTAGATAAGGGATCATATATTCCTCCATTCTAGATATCATATGGACTGAGACATGGATTAAAATCATTCTCTCTGTCCATTTGTTGTTTCCCGATTTTCGATTTATGATGACTGGCTGATTGAACAAATCAAATCAGTCCTGGCTTGGCCAAGCACTCACATGTGTCATCGCTAAATCATCGAGGGGCCCACAGATATCGCTTTTATCCCGAAGGTAAAAGGAATGGATAAACTTCGACTCATATGGCTTGTTCTACTACTTGTTGAATCATACACAAAGGCACGTTTTATAACATCGAGTTACCAATGCGTTTTCGTGCAATCAATGTATAACCAACTCATAGTAACAACTCATATCTCTAGGTTTTAAGAATATAAGATATTATCATCTCATGATCACTCGTGATAAAATCCATGAAGTGATTCAAATGAGCGTGGGTTGAATCCAATACTCAGAACTTATGAGCACTCATGAGTGTTGTAGCACCACTTTGTCCACCAACTTGGACCTCTACAAACCAACCCATGACAGTCTTGATTCATATCTACTTCCAACATATGACCGACTGTGGATGGTTTGAATAACTTAATCATTCAGGAAGAGCGACTTAGTTATTCTGGAAGTCAAAACATGCAAAGTGAAACACAAGAATAAATGAATCAAATATGGTATCAAACCCTATGAATATAAATAAACACTTTTATTTATCACCATACTGATTACTCATTATTCATTGTTTCGGTTTTATCAACTTTATACTTGAATTAAAAACACTAGTTGTCCCATGCTCCAAGCATGTACACTATGTTTTTCTTAAACAATAGCTTTGCCATACACCAAGTATGCACTCTATGTTTGTCTATGATCCTTACTTTGTGAAATAAACCAATTGAACATAATTTCAATGATTCTAATTTCACACTCCCAAATCCTTATCGAAAAATGTGAGAATTTCAAATTCCTTTCATTTATCGAAATCTGTTTAGATTTTAAACTTATATGCACTGACCCTCCTGTAATGAATATGTACAAAGTCACAAAGACTTGTCAACAGTCATTATAAGGTATTCCAATGGAGATCAACTCCATGGAAACCAAGTCTCATATTCAAAGTACATTGCTTTGGACATGCTTCTTGCATTAAGTTTTCTAATCTTACACAGATAACTTCCACCTATGGAGACAACTCCATATTCTCATTTTGACTATCACTTCTGAATAAGAGATGCCTCTTTTCAGAATATGTCAATATGGTCCTTCCAAAATTTGCACTATACTTCCAACTGTCCCTGAACAACCAATCTTTGGTAAACCTCAGATTGTCCTCGACAATTGCTTAATCATTTTAGTCATATCCAATTCTAGACCTTTTCCCTTCTTAATGCCTCCGGGCATTTGGAAAAATTTAGAAATGACAAATATTATAGCACATGCAATCGATCCTGTACCCAAAGCAAATGGTACACGATTCATGATGTCTCACATAAAGACATGATTCTAGACCAGTCTTTTGCTACAATATTTTTATTTGCCATGTTTTCAAAATTTGACTATGAAGAGGGATGCCGTAATCATAATCGAATTTTGAGAACGCAATATATAGAATTTCCTTAAGTTGAACCAATCCAACATGAAATTCATATATATATATATTCTTGACTAAAGATGATTAAGGTCTCAATCTAAGCCTTTAGAACTGAAATGAAGTATATCCTCTCCCTTAATTATAGCAAAACAACTTTTTCAATCCCTGCAGCCTCACGAATTGAAACTTTTGTTTTCTATAATTAACATTGCTAACTTGCAACACTAACAATAATTATCATGCTCCCACTAACATGATTATTATTAGCATAACACTTATGCTCCCACTAGCTTTGACATGTACTCAGAAATCAGTTGGACTTCTAGAAATCAATACTTTATTGACTTTCTTACCAAAGTTCAGATTTCTGATACGAGATGCTTTGATAAAACTTTATCAAAATCATACACCTTTCCTTAGATAGCATGCATGTGTGTCTAAACAATTTCAGAACTATGAAAAGGGATGCCGTAATCATAGTCTCAATTGTTTAGACCTTTTGCCATCTGCTTCAAATCTACTTGGTGGAAGTGTTTCCTCACCATCATTTTCATGAATCGGAGAGAAACCTTATGACCCTTAGATTTTATGGTGTATGTGTTCTTATCCATGTGAATCGTCAAAACCATAGTCACAAGACAAGGATAATGACAAATCCAAACTCATATGGACTGAACTTATGCAATCTTAACTTCTTGCCACCTGGCAGTACAGGGCCTGCCATTGCTTCCAAGTTGTTATGCAACCTATTGAGAACTTTCAGAACTCCTATGCAAATCCAACTTTAACTGGAATGGGCACAGAATATGTCAACACGATAGGTTATAAACCTCAAGTCGTGTGCTAGTGAAGAACCTCACGTTTTATTCTTGATTAGTTCTTGAAATTCTTTTCAGGATCTTTAAGACTCCCACTATCCTCTTGACATATAAGACTATCTTGCCAAATATTAAGAGATAGTGCGGATTCTTTATCAAGACAAACACTTCACACAATTGGCCTTAGTTGGTCTTTGTTTTATCCAAAACATCACAACTTACCAATTTCAAATGTACAAGAGTAGGACACTTTTACTCTTACATTTGACAAGTGTTTTAAACCTTTCTTTAAGATATGTCACTCAAGTTACAATCTTGGAGTATGACTCTAAGAATTGTTTTGGAATGAAGTATGACTCATCTTCCTGATCTAACCATTTCAACAATTCATGACTCCTCTTCTTAGTCATAAGAATGCACTAAGATGACCTTTAGAGGACTAATTGTGATATGATTTCTAAATCATTAAGATGATCACAAACTTGATACTAAAGTACTCTCCCATCTTTTCAGATTTGAGAAACTTTTATCTTTCTGCCTAATTTGATTCTTCCCATTCGTTCTGCCATACATTGAGACTTTTCCAATGTTTCAGAATTATACTTAAACTTGTAAGTATAACCATATTTACTAAACTTTAGTAAATCAAATAGTCTTAACGAGCTTTGTGGTGGACATGACCAGTGCACAAGAATGTGTACTCGATCCCTTTAGTCCTTCACTTGACTCACACATCCATGTGAACAAGTAATTAGTCTTGATTTTCCAATGCTTGAAAGTTCTCATTCATCATACTATTCAACTTGCATGATTCCAAGTTTCGGTCCAATTGAAACTTGGGCGATGAGGAACTTTCCTGATTTGGTAAATTTAGACACTACCACAAATGAAAGAATCAAATCCATTTTCCAATATTGCTGTCAGTGGAATCATATAAGCAACAATTTTCCACAAATGCCATTGTAAGGATACTTCAAATAAATAAAATTAAACAATTTTCTTTTATTTTAAAACTTTGCGGAAAAACTTATCCTTACAATCCACATGGAAAATTGTTGTTATCTATTCCTTAGCAATATATCATAACTTCTTAAGCAACTGCTCAAAATTCTGATGCGATCGAAATCCACCTTCGCGATCAGAATCAGCATATACTTCCTTTAAGATTTATCTCTATTCTTTGATTCTTAAAACATCAACATGTGACCCAGTCACATCATGTAATGAGGATCTCAGAATAGAACTTAACAGAGTTAGATAATGGGCTCTACCTGATGTAGAGTCAAACTTATTGACTTTAACATCCTTAGGTAAATTTGGTAGCTTTGCAATCAACGCCCCTTCCTTTGGCAAAATAAACATATGGACCCTTTGGTAATGGGACTATCTCAGACTTAGCCTTTCTCTTTACCATTTGGTCAACCGGGTTGACTATGGCCAATCCCTTTCCCTTGGGAAGAGAATGCTTTTTCTGGATTTCCAGTGTCACCATTGTCACTGTCCATAAAGTTTTTGGGAAGTTGATCTTCTAATCAAATTTGCTTTACTATCATTCCAAATCATTGCTGATTTAGCAGCACCAAGCAAATAGATATGATCATTAAAGTTCATGTCATAGTCTGTTTCATAGTAGTCCCAAAGGAACTCACTATGTGACTTAGAAAGTGATTGAACATCCAACTTTCTCAAGACTTTGACACCCAACTCTCCCGCTTGTCAATATGTGACTTCATCTCTGAGATGTGATCACACATAGACCTTGCTTGCCATTAGGGCTTGAGTGACCTTGAACTTGTGGGTTAGGGAGAATAATTGGAGGAGGTGGAGGAAGAGAAGTATGACTTCCATGAGCCAAACTCGGGAAGTCATATTCATTAGGAAAGCTTGGTTTGGGAAGATCATTGTTGTCTAAACCAGACATCAACAATGGGAGAAATTCACGTAAAGTTGATTTAAGTCCTTAATATAACACCCAATATGATATATTAAGGCTAGGACCCAACAAACTATTTTATAACTTGGAAGAGGGATGTCGTAATCCAAGCTATAAAATATTTGAAGGTAGGTGAATGACGATTCACCAATTTCCACCAAGATAAACGAAATGTATTATTAGGTTTTAATTGGTTTTGAAACTCCTAAATTCTTTTGAGATTCATTGAACTTTTCAATGGCATGTTTCAATCTCGAGTGTGCCCTTCAGGTTTTGTGACTGGGATGCCGAGGATCACAAAACAAGGTGTGAAGTAACCATGCAAATATACTTGGTACCCTTAATATTTACCCCTCAATCGATGTGCCGGTTAACCACACACGCTCGAACGATACTATGATAAACATTAAGTTACCCTTTGCCTACCTTGTTAAGTCCAGGTTAGTGTGTCGGTTAACCACACACGCTCCACTAACAGCTTAAACAAAGTGCAAAGTGTAATTTCATGGATTAGCACCTTATTCACATTTTCCTAAGTAACTAAGATTGGGAATTTATAAAAAGTTTAGTTACTTAGTATTCATCATTAATACTTTTAATGAAGGGAGAATTATAGTCTTTGTCCTACCTGTTCGGCTAACGACCCTCCACTAGTCAAGGAAGCGGTGGGTGAGAGTGGACACCCATTAAACTGCCATTTTATAGGCAGTAACCTTATACCCCCTTATAGACCGTCTTCGTGAATGAGGCCTACTAATGGTAAGACGACTTGCTCTTATACATATAATATATTAAACTTTTAATATTATAATAGTATAAGGGTGTATTTTAGACATTTAAAATACTTGGTGGTTTAATCTATTAATTAAACTATACTCTTAATTTAATTAAATTTAAACCATGTCATTATGGAATTATTAATTCTCTTTTAATTAAACACTTTAATTATCTATTAATAAAGTCCATAAGAGTTAATTGAATTATTCAATAAAACATCATAATTCCAATTATTAAATTCAAAATTAAAACCATTTAATTAATTGTTTAAGTTATGAACCCAAAAGTTTTAGAATTCAATTCTTTTTTTTTATCATAAAAAAACTTTTTCCAAATTCCAAAACTTGAGGGCAAGTTTTGTAACTCTTGAAAACTTTTGGATTCCATAACTTATGGAGCTAAATACTTGTTTTATGATGAAACTTTTCATGTTCCATAACTTAAGAACAAGTTATGGAATTCTTTAAAACATTAAGACCAAGTTTTGTAACTCCATAAAAAACTTTGAATCAATTTTTTTTAAAAACCTTTTCATATCCATAACTTATGGAGGTTTCAAAAAATTCTTTAGATCAAACTTTTAAAACTAATAAAATAATCAAATCATTTTATCTTTTACTAAATTTGACCTAATTCAACTCATATAGCAAATGATTCAAATTTTACAAATAATTAGTTTTTCACAAAAACAAGTAATTATCTTAAAATTTGACAGACGTCATGTTTTTTTTTTCTTTTTTTTTTCCAACTTTGAAAATAAAACATTTGCATCAATATAACAGAAAACAACCCATGGCTCTGATACCACTGTTGGGTTTTGAGCATTCTAACACTCCTATGGTGTACATGCAACCCTATAAACCTTGAATCTATGTTTTCTCTATTATACATGCAAATATTAAATATTCCAAGGTTTCATCCTAACTAGCATATTATAAAGCACCTATACTACAAAGTTCTAGTTAGATGACATACCTTTTGATGTAGCTTGATGTCTTCAAGCTTTAAGAGCTTAGCCCCAATAGTGTGGAAGCCTCAAGTGGAATCACAAATCACCAAAACACCTTGGAAGAACTTGAGAGAATATGTATGCACATTAAAATCGGCCCACTCTTATTTTCACACACTTGTGCCAATTTTGTGAGCCAAGGACCCCTTTATATATTATGGAGGATTAGGGTTACATCCATGTAAACCCTAATACCCATGACCTTTCATTTACATAGGATCCATGGGTTAAAAGCTCCATGGACCATCCATGAAAGCTTAGCCCAACCTAAATGAACTTGGCCCATTCCATATATATAAGAGTCCATATTTAATTAGTTCTTTTTGATCACTTAATTAATTCTTGATCAATACTAATTAAATAATATGATTCCATATTAATATATTAGAACTTATAATATATTAATATAAATCATAAATATACTATTCTCAAAAGACTATCCATATAAATTGTGTTGGTGAAGTGCAACCCAAATGGACCATGCCGGGTCGGGTCAAGTACATACCAAATATAATTATGGACTTAGACATTAATCCAACAGGAGGGTCGTTAGCCGAACGGGTAGGATAGGGCAAACCTTTCTCATTAATAAGTATAATGAATTATAAAAGTAACTAAATGTTTTTCAAAACAATTCCCAATCTTAGTTACTTTAGGAGAGAGTTAATTGATGCAATTCCATGAAATTACACTTTGTACCCTTGCTAAGACGTTAGTGGAGCGAGTGTGGTTAACCGACACACTAATTGGGCTCTAAGCAAAGGTGGAAAAGGGTGACTCAATGTTTTTCATAGTTCGATGGAGCGCGCGTGGCTAACCGGGACATCGAATATGTGACTGTAACAATGAGGGCACCATGTACATTTGCATGGTTATTCACACCCGCTTTGTGATCCTCAGCATCCCAGTCATAAACTAGAGGGGCATATCGAGATTTAAACATGCCATTGAAAAGTTCAATGAATCTCAAAAGATCTAGGAGTTTTCAATACATTTAAAACTTAATCTCTTTTTCGTTTTTCATGGTGGAGAATTAGTGAATCGTCATTCACTTACCTTCAAATTATTTACTTGTTAGATTACCGCATCCCTCTTCTAATTTGTAAAGAATGTTGTTGGATCCTAGCCCTAATTTCTCATTTGGGTGTTTAATTGGGGATTAATTTCTAATCAAACTTTGTTTTTTTTTTCAGATGTCGAACGTCAACAACAACGCTTCTGGTTGAAACTCCTCTGGCTCGTTCTCACTCATGAACTTGTGTGGGAGAGTGATCTTTGATGGGTCCAATTTCAATGATTGGATCCGCAACATCCGAATAGTCACTCGCTACGAGGACAAAGAGTATGTCCTCGATGAGAAGCTGAAGGAGATTGACATCAACACTGCCTCTGCTGAAGAGATCGCGGCCTTTGAGGCCCACGAGCGTGATGCCACGAAAGTCCATTGCATCATGCTAGCGACTATGACTGCAGAACTCCAGAAGTCCTATGAGGACATGTACCCCTACGAGATGCATCAAGATCTGCTGGACCGGTACCACGAGAGCGCTAGGCAAGAAAGGTACGAGATCATCACTTCGATGATCACTACCAAAATGGGTAATGGAGAGTCCCTTACCGCTCATCTGCAAAAGATGCAGAGATATGTCGATCGACTGCTAAAGTTGAATGTGAACTTTGATGAAGATCTAGCAATTGATATCATCATTCACTCCTTGCCTCCCTGCTATAGCCAGTTCCGCATGACCTACCACATGAACAAGAAGGAGGTCTCTTTGAGCAAGCGTCAGGGATTGTTGAGGACTGCTGAGAGCAACCTCAAGGTTAAATATGTTGCATCAACTCCAACTCCTGCTGCTGCCCCTGTCTTGGCAATAGGACAAGGGAAGGGTAAGAAGAGGAAGGATCCCTCATAGAGTCACCACAAGGGAAAGTCCCAAGATGGTACCTCTTCTAGTGGAACCAAAGTTGTTTCTGCTAAACCCAACTCTAACCCTAAGTAGGCAGAGTGCCACCACTGCCACAAGATAGGGCATTGGAAGAGAAGCTGCCCAGAATATCTACAGGCCATCAAGGATGGGAAGATCAAGCCATCTTTCGCAGGTATTTACACAATTAAATCTAATGATTCATAGCATGCTACTTCTTGGGTTCTTGATACATGATGTGGTTTTCACATATGTTCTGATTTGCAGGGGTAAGAAGAAATAGGGATGTGGAGCATGGAAGGATAAATCTAATCATGGGAAACAGAAGATCGTCGCATGTCACCAAGATTGGAGTTTATTCCTTAGTGCTTAGTAATGGATTAGGTTTAGATTTAAACAACTGTTGCTATTCGCCAGATATGGCAAGAAACATCATTTCATTTCATGGTTTATATAGACAAGGATTTAGATATTCATTTGATAATGAAAAGGGTTCTAGTTATGCTTATCTTAATAATGTTTTATATTTTGAAGCATTGCCTTGTAATGGAATATATGAAACTGTGATGGTTGTAGATAACTTAGGAAATGATGTGTTGTGTGTCGATACTTCCAATAGTATGGATAAAGCATGCTTGTGGCATTGTCGTATTGGACATGTCAACAAGAAACGCATAGCCCAACTCCAAAAGGATGGAGTATTGGAGTCATTCGACCTTAGGGATGATGACGTGTGCGAGTCTTGTTTACTTGGAAAGATGACCAAGTCACCCTTCACTGGCACTTGTGCGAGGGGTGAGGGTTTATTGGATCTCATACATACAAATGTATGTGGAACTTTTAGATCCACCACAAGGGACGTGTGCCACTTCTACGTGACTTTTACCGACGATTATAGCAGATATGGGTATATCTACTTAATCAAGCACAAGTCAGAAACCTTTGAAAAGTTCAAAGAGTTTAAACAAGAAGTGGCGAATCAGTTGGGCAGGAAAATCAATATGATTCGATCTGATCGAGGAGGAGAGTACCTAAGTCTTGAATTCCACGACTACCTCAAGGAATGCAGAATTGTTTCGCAATTAACGCCACCTAGGACACCACAGTTGAATGGTGTGGCTAAGAGGCGTAATAGAACCTTGCTAGACATGGTTCGTTCCATGATGAGTCGTGCTTCGCTACCTATCTCATTCTGGGGGTATGCCTTAGAGACTGCCGCCCATATCCCTAACTTAGTCCCTACGAAGAAGGTTGCCAAAACACCTCACGAGATGTGGACAGGGAAAGCTCCCTCGTTGGCACATATCAAGGTTTGGGGTTGCGAGGATTTCGTAAGACGAGAGACTCACGACAAGCTCAAACCTCGTAGTGAGCGATGTATTTTCATCGGCTACCCGCAAAAATCCTTTGGATATCTCTTCTATAGACCGAGTGACAATGTTGTCTTCGTTGCGAGGAGAGGGGTTGTCCGAGAGCGAGAACTCATAAGCCAAGGAGATAGTGGGAGGCAAATCGATCTTGAAGAGATTCAAGAGTCGAGCGATGAAGGAACCTCTAACACTGGCGCTCAACCCGAGGAGGAAACTTCGGTTGAACTGATTGACGAGTCCTTACCTCTTAGACGTTCCGAAAGGGTTAGTGTTCCACCCTAGTTTTATGGTTTTCATATTACTACAAAAGGGGATACGTTCATTAGTGATAGTACACTAGTGAACCTGGACGAACCTAACAGCTATATGGAAACCATGGCAGGCCCGAAGTCTGTGAAATGGAAAGAGGTTATGGACAGCAAGATTCAATCCATATATGAAAACCAAGTTTGGAACTTGGTTGATCATGTACCACGTCGTAAGACGGTCGGGTGCAAATGGATCTTCAAGAAGAAGACCGACATGGATGGGAATGTACACACCTATAAGGCCCGATTGGTTGCGAAGGGTTTCACTCAAACTCATGGAGTTGACTATGATGAAACTTTCTCACCAGTTGCGAAGATAAAGTCTATCAGGGTGATGCTGGCCATTGCTGCATTTCATGATTATGAAATATGGCAAATGGATGTCAAAACCGCTTTCCTTAATGGGAAATTGGCTGAGGATGTTTACATGGCTCAGCCAGAGGGTTTTGTCAATGCGAAGCATCCCAATAGAGTGTGTAAGCTTGAGAAGTCTATTTATGGACTTAAGCAAGCGTCTCGCAGATGGAATCTTTGTTTTGATGAGAAGGTCAAAGAGTTTGGCTTTCTGCAAAGCGAGGATGAATCATGTGTATATGTCAAAGCCAGTGGGAGTATAGTAAGCTTCCTCGTATTGTATGTCGATGACATACTGCTCATAGGAAACGACATCCCGACGCTGCAGGAAGTTAAGTCGTGGCTTGGGAAGTGTTTCGCTATGAAGGACCTCGGAGAAGCTGCCTATATTTTGGGAATAAGGATAGTGAGAAACTGAAGTAAGAGGCTAAAGGACTTAGTCAGAATACTTACTTGGACTAAAACATTTTAGTATGGAGAATTCAAAGAAGGGGGAGTTACCGATCCAAAGTAATGCCAAGTTGAGTAAGACTCAAAGCCAGAGTACCTAAGTCGAGATAGCAGAAATGAGCCGAGTACCATACGCTTCTGCAGTTGGCTCAATCATGTATGCTATGACTTGTACTCGCACTGATGTGGCCTTCGCTTTGAGCATGGTCAGCAGATATCAAGGGAACCCTGGCAAAGCGCATTGGACTTCAATCAAGAATATTATTAAGTACCTTCGAAGGACCAAGGAATGGTTCCTAGTCCTCGGTGGGAGTGATGACTTAAAGGTGCGAGGGTACAGTGACGCCAATTTTCAGACCGACAGGGACAACTACCGTTCGCAGTCGGGCTGGGTCTTTACCCTTAATAGAGGAGCAGTGACTTGGAAAAGTTCCAAACAGGAGACCGTAGCTGATTCAACGTGCGAATCAGAGTATATAGCGGCGAGCGAAGCGTCAAAAGAGGCGATATGGTTGAAGAACTTCTTCGGAGACCTTGGAGTTGTACCGACCATACAAGAGCCTATGGAAATTTTTTGTGATGACAAAGGAGCAGTTGCCTTGACCAAGGAACCGAGGGATCATTGTAGATCTCGACATATCGACAGGAAATATCACTTTATTCGACATCGGGTAGAAGAAGGACTCCTCATAGTAAAGAGGGTATCGTCGGAAGATAATCCAGCAGATCCGCGAAGGGACTGAGTAAGGTTAAGCACTTGTAGCACGCTACGAGCATCGGGCTGAAGGACGATATTAGTTTAGATTAGATAGTTTAGAAACATGTAATAGATAAATTGTAATTACCATTCGATGATTAAATAAAAGAGTATTATTTATTAGTAATGTTACTGTCTTATGTTAATTGTTTACCTATTGTTTCAATTTTGCATGTTTTGACTTCCTGAATAACAAGATTATTCGAACGGTCCACAGTCATTCATATGTTGGAAGTAGGTATGAATGAAGACTGTCATGAATTGGTGTGTAGATTGTCTAAAGTGTATTAGACATAGAAAAAGTTTGCTACAACGTTCATGAGTGCTTATGAACAAGTTTTGAGCATTAGAATAAACCCACGCTTGCTGGAATAATTTCATGGAATTTATCACGAGTGATCGCAAGACGATAATATCATATGGTCTTAAAACCTAGATATATGGTTTATTGTCTGCTAATTGGTTATGCATTGATAATGTGTAAACACATCAGTAACTTGATGTTATAAAACACATTGTTGTGTATGATTTAATTAGTGAATAGTAAATGCATATAAGTCGAAGTTTATCTGTTCCTTTTATCCTAAGAGGGTAAAAGCAATATCAGGGCCCCTCGATGATTTGGTTTGACTTATGTGTCGGGCCCGGTCAGGACTGAATTGATGTGTTCAATTAAGTTCTATGTCAAACGAATCTGAGATCGAGAAACAAATTGCTGGAAAATGAGTATGACTATGTTTCATGTGATTGTCCACACGATATCTAGAACAGAGGATTATACGATTCCTTATCTAAAGGACAGGTTACTGATAAGATCAGAGTTCGATAGTGTCTTTGAGAGCTACGATTGCTAATCGGGTTCTACTTGCATTTATAGTTACTAGACTTATCCAAGTGGGAGACTGTTGGATTAGTGTCTAAGCCCGTAACCATATTTGGTAAGTACTTGACCCGGTTGTGCATGGTCCTTTTAGGTTGCCTTCACCAAAGCAACTTGACTGGAGAAATAATAGAGAAAGAGGTTATTATGATTTATTAATATATTATAAGAATAATATATAAAGAGAGAAATCATATTTGTTTAATTAACATTGTTCAATAATTAATTAAGAAATTAATTTTGTGATTAAAAGAAGTTAATTGAACTAGGGGGACTGAACTGTAATTATGTGATAGTTACAAAGTTGGGCAAGGAAACCCTATGGGATAGGGTGGACGAATTCAAGGGGTTAAAGGCCTTAGAATTCGTCCAAAGATAGGGCTTCTAGAATTATCCTTGGGCTGCTTGGTGGCTAAGCAAACAGATAAGGATAAAGACTGAAACCCTAATTCCTACACCTATATAAAGGACCCTTGGCATATGAAATTCGGCCACTTGATCCCTAGAGTTCCTAGAGCCGAATTTTACCTCTCCCATCTCTCTCTTTTGCTTCTTCAATTCCTCTTGGTGTTTGTGAGCCATTAGAGGTGCTACACTTGTGGTACTTGCTTTCAAAGACAAGAAGATTCAAGAAACTAGTTGTTATTACAATATAACAACAAGAGGTATGTAATTAATTCTTCCTTATGATTTTCGAAATTACTAGGAGCATGCTAGGATTCTTTTTGTGTTCATAATGTTGTATGACTAATAGTAAAACATAGATCCATATCTAGCGTTGCATGCACACATAGGATTGTTTGTATAAAACCCATCATGTAGAACGACTTGTTAGGCTCAATGTGCAGTTCGATGAGGAGTTAGACATTGACATGGTCTTGAACTCCTTACCAAGTTGTTATGATCAGTTCATTTTGGCCTATCATTTGAACAACACAGAAACCACATTGGCCAAACTCCACAACTTGTTATAGACTGTTGAGTCGAGAATGAAGGGAAAGAATCCAACCCCTTCTACTTATGCTCCTATTCTCTCCATTAGACAAAGCAAAGAGAAGAAAACAAAAGGCTGATCCCAAAGCTAAATGGAAGGGTAAGGCCCATGTTGGGTCATCTTGAAATGGCCTAAAGGCAAAGCCCAGTTCAGATGTTCCAGTTGTTAGTGACCCAAGGAGGCCACTTGTTATTATTGCAATGACAAGGGCCATTGGAAGAGGAAATGCCCCAAGTACCCAAAAGATATCAAGGATGGCAAGGTGAAGCCAATGTCAACAGGTATATACACTGTTCAAACTAATAACCCACCATCTACTCGTTCTTGGGTCCTTGATATAGGATTTGGTTTTCACATTTGTTTTGATTTGTAGGGACTAAGAGAAATTGAATACATGGGGAATATGCAATCTTCACCTGTTACCAAGATTGGGACTTATCATCTTATGTATAGTAGTGATGTTAGTTTAGATTTGATTAATTGTTGTTATTCGTTAGAAATGACACGAAACATTATTTCATTTCATGCATTGTTATGATAAGGTTTTTGTTATTCATTTAATAATTTGACATGTTTAATTTTAGTTTATAAAAAATTGTGTTTTTATATTTGAAGCTTTACCTTGCAATGGTGTGTATGAAAAAGTGACTTGTGTTGATAGCTTAGGCAATAGTGTATTTCATATTGATTCGTCTAATGGTTTAGACAAGGCATGCTTGTAGCATTGTCATCTTGGGCACATTAACTAGAAACACATTGCCTAACTCCAAAAGGATGGAGTGTTGGAATCATTTGACCTACGGCCAGATGATGAATGTGAATCTTGTCTTTTGGGCAAGATAACAAAATCACCTTTCACTGGATCTTGTGAAAGAGGTGAAGGATTGTTGGACCTCTTACACAGATGTGTTTGGACCCTTCAGATCCACCATAAAATATGCTAATCGATTTTATGTAACATTTACAGATGATTATAATAGATATGGCTACATCTACTTGATGAAACATAAATCAGAAACCTTTGAAAAGTTCAAAGAGTTTAAACATGAAGTAGAGAATCAATTAGGTAGGAAGATCAACATGCTCTGAGCTAATAGAGGGGGGGAGAGTATCTTAGTATCGAGTTCCACGACTACCTGAAGGAATGTGGAATAGTTTCACAAATGACTCTTCTAAGGACACCACAAATTAATGGTGTGGCTGAGAGGCGCAATCAGACCTTGTTGGACATGGTTCGTTACATGATGATTCGAGCCACTATTCCCATCTCCTTCAGAGGGTGTGCCTTAGAGACAGCCGCCCATATCATCAATCTTGTCCCTACTAAGAAGGTTGCCAAAACACCTCACAATATATGTAGAAAGGGAAAGTTCCCTCGTTAGCACATATCAAAGTCTCGGGTTGTGAGGATTTCGTTAGACGAGAGACTCATGAAAAGCTAGAAGCTAGAAGTGAGAAGTGTATTTTCATTGGCTACCTACAAAAGTCTTTTGAATACTTGTTCTACAGACCTAGTGAAAACGTGGTCTTTGCAGCATGAAGAGGAGTCTTTCGTGAGAGAGAGCTCATATGTCAAGAGGACAGTGGGAGCACAATTAGTCTTGAAGAGATTCAAGTGTCAACCAATGAAGGAACCTTAGATAACACTAGCACTCAACCAAAGGAAGAAATTTTAGTTTAGCCAGTTGACAATTCATTACCTCTTCGTCGTTCTAGTAGAGTTAGCATGCCACCAACGTTCTATGGTTTCTATATAACGTCATATGGTGAAACGTTTATCAGTGATCAAACACTAGTAAATTTGGATGAGTGTGCTAACTACAAGGAAGTGATGGCAGGCCCTGACGCTTCAAAGTGGAAAGAGGAAATGGACATCGAGATCAAGTCCATGTATGACAACCAAGTTTGAAATTTCGTTGATCAATAACCTGGTCGAAAGACTGTTGGTTGAAAACGGATCTTTAAGAAGAAGAGCAACATGGATGGAAATGTGCACACATTCAAGGCACGTCTGGTTGCGAAGGGCTTTAATCAAACCCCAGGGATTGACTATGACAAGACCTTCTCACCAGTGGCAAGATAAAATCTATTAGGATAATGCTCGCCATATCTTCCTTTCATGATTATGAAATTTGGCAAATGGATGTCAAAACCGCTTTCCTTAAGAGGAAGTTGGTTGAAGATGTTTATATGAGTCAGCCAAAGGGTTTTGTTGATGCAAAGTTTCCCAATAGAGTCTGTAAGCTTGAGACATCCTTCTATGGATTGAAACAAGCATCTCGTGCCTGGAATCTTTGCTTCCATGAGAAAGTCATGGAGTTTGGTTTCTGTAGAAGTGAAGATGAGTCATGTGTGTATGTCAAGGACAATGGGAGTATAGTAACTTTTATAGTATTGTATGTTGATGACATACTACTTATAGGAAACTACGTTCCAACCTTGCAAGAAGTAAAATCTTAGCTTGAAAAGTGTTTCGTTATGAAGGATTCAGGAGAGGCTGTCTATATTCTCGACATAAGAATTTAGAGAGATAGAAAGAAAAGACTAATTAGACTTAGTCAGAGTGCATACTTAGACAAGGTACTAAAAAGTTTTAGTATGAAAAATTCCAAGAAAGGAGAGCTACCTATTCAGAGCAATGCCAAATTGAGTAAGAATCAAAGCCCCAGTACATATTAAGAGATAGCTGATATGAGTCGAGTAACCTATGTTTCGGCTGTAGGATCGATCTTGTACGCTATGACATGTACTCGTCCTGATGTGTCCTTTTCTTTAAACATGGTTACTCGCTATCACGAAATCCCGACAGAGCTCATTGGACAACAAAAAAGAACATTCTCAAGTGTCGTTGAAGGACAAAGGATATGATTCTAGTATTTGGAGGCAGTGATACGTTCAGAGTTACTAGATATAGTGACGCCAAATTTCAAACAGATAGAGACAACTTTCGTTCTCAATCTGGGTGGATGTTCATATTAAATGGTGGAGCGGTTACTTGGAAAAGTTCCAAGCAAGATACATTGGTTGATTCTACTTGCGAATCAGAGTACATAACAACAAGTGAAGCATCAAAGGAAGCGGCTTGGTTGAAAAACTTTATCGGAGATCTTGGAGTAATTCCAACCATTCAAGAGCCAATGGAACTTTTCTGTGATAATAAGGTGTAGTTGATTTGACTAAACAACTGAGAGACCATGACAAGTCAAGACATATCGACATAAATTACCTTTATATTAGACACAGAGTAGAAGAAGGTCACCTCGTTGCGAAGAGGGTATCTTTAAAAGAGAATCCTGCAGATCCTTTGATGAAGGCTCTGAGTAGGGTCAAGCATAATCGACATGCTAGAAGCATTGGTTTGAGAGATGGTATTAGTTTTTAGTAGTTAGATGAGTAGTTTGAAACTTGTAACAAAATAAATGTAATTGATTTTTGGTGATTAAATAATAGAGATTATTTTTGAGTCTGTTATTGCCTTTGTCAATTGTTTATTCTTGTCTTTTGTTTTGCATGTTTTACTTCCTGAATAATTTAATTATTCAATTTCCATAGTGACTCATACTTTGGGAAGTATGTAGTGAATTAAGACTCTCATGAATTGGATTGTAGATTGTCTAAGGGAGTTAGACATAACAATTGTATTGCTACGATATTCATTAGTACTTAGAAATGGAGATTTAAGTATTGGATAAACCCACGCTTAGAGAACTAGTTCATGGATTACATCACGAGTAATTCTAAAACGATAATATCTTATAATCTTGGAACAGAGATATATGAGTTGTAATTTACAAATCGGTTGTGCATTGGTGTTGCGAAAATGTATTAGTAACTTGATGTTATAAATCAAAGTTTATTCGTTCATTTTTCCTTAACCGAAAAAGAGATATCTTTGGCCCCCTCGGTGATTTGGTGCTGACTTATAGTGCTGGGTCCAACCAGGAGTAAATTGATGTGTTTAATTAGAAGTCTTATGTCGCCATCACAAATCAGAAATCAGGAAACAATATTTTGGACAATGAGATTGATTCTAATCCATATCTCATGTCGATACGGTATCTAGTTGAACGGAGGAATATTTGATCACTTATCATAGGACCAATGTCTGATTAGATCAAAGTTCGACGATTGATTTGGAAAGCACACTTTGCTATTTAATTTGGAAGTTGTAATTTAGTTATAGACTTATCCAAGTGGGAGACTATTGGATTATGTGTCTAAACTATTAACTAAATTATTATAAACTTAAATTATTAGCAAAGTCCTTTTGGGTTTCCCTCAAACCTAGTAATTGACTGGAATGCCTTTTGGAGAAAAATGATGATTTGTTAATTTATTATATACTTAATAAATTAATTAGAAATCAAAATAAATACTTTATTAATATGTTTTGAGAAAAATATATTAATTAGAAATTATATTATTTAATTAAGCATTAATCAGAAATTAATTGGAATTAATTATGGGATTAATTGGATTAATTAAAAGTAGAAGGACTAAAAGTGTCAATGTCCAAAAGTTGAACATTGACTGATTATAAAACCTCCATAGGAGAGGGGAAAATTCTAAAGGGGTCATGGGAGCTTTTCTAGGAGTTCCCGGAAGCTTAGGATTGCTTGGGGGAAAGAAAAAGGTTAGAGTCAGCCAAAAGGAAACCCGTCTTTTATACACCTCCTTAAGCACTATAAACACCCCATGGCTTAGGGATTTCGGAATTCACTCTTCTAAGAAACCCTTAAAGCCGAAAATTATACCTTCTACAAAGAAGGATTAGTAGTTTATTTACAAAAGTAAACTAAATGGTATGTTTTCTATAATCCCTTCTCCTAAATCGAAAATAGCAATATACTTTAGGGTTCTTAAATTCAAATTGTAGTTTTCATATCATAGTGAGAACATAGATCCTTTAGGTTGTATGCAAACTTAGGCTTTTAGGTTTTCCGCTGAAAATATGGTTTTTTGTTACCTATAAAACCCATCAAAATCTGAATAACAAAAATCAACATTTCAAGTGTATTAAGAAATTGATTTGTCCAAAAATAACTTAACAAACAACATCTAAGCCAATTGTAGGTGAAAAAATACGAAAAAATGATTAAACTATAAATTTGCATATGCACATTTGTTGCATATGTACGTACATATTCAAATGTGCATATATGCACATTACAAAAAAAACAACATTTTTTTATATTATTATGATGATGCAACTAGTTTAGACGATACACTAGAGATGGTGTAGGGGTATTGGTTTTGAAAATATTTGGTCGGAAAAAAAATCTCAAGGTTTCACAGAAATATTGGCTTTCAAAAGAACTTTTTTTTATTTTATGGTTGCCTTTTAATATTTTGAGTCATTAATAATTAATTCATAAACATTTTAGTATCATCATACAACTAATGAGAAGACAAACGGGTAACAAGTTGCGCCGCTAAGCCATTTTGTATGGTAAAACCAATTCTTTTGAAGACTACATCGATAGATCTAGGGGATATAACATTGATATGCATGATCCGTTGTAGTCTACTAAGAACTTTTAATTTTTTTTTTTTCACATTTAGTCTCTTTCTTTTTTTATACATTATATGACATCTAACTTGTTGAAACAGTTCACATTTTACAATTGTAACCTGCAACAGCCAATCATAAGGATAAAATGTGAACAATTTCAACAAGTTGGATGATATATGGTATAAAAAAAGCGACTAAATGTGAACAAAATCAAAAGACCGTTACCCTCCTGAGTTATTTCTCTTCCATTAACGATTTGATTAATGGGAAAATGATTTAAAAAGGTAATGAAGTTTCAAAAATGTTCAAAAAGACCATTGTTTTTTAGTACAAAACATACCATTGAACCGACTATTATAGGTAACCATCAGGTTACCCGGTTTCCAAAATGTTCAAAAAATACTATTGTTATTTTTTTAGTACAAAAAATACGATTAAAATATATTATTTGTACACAAAATACTAACGAAGTACACATCTGTTCAAATAAAACCTTGTGGTAACCAGATATCTCAGGTAAATGGAAAAATGACTTAAAAGTGTAAAGAAGTTTGCAAAATGTTAAAAAAATACCGTACTTTTTATTAACTTCATTGTTGTCGAATTATACAAAACACAGTCACCGGAGATCATGCACCGTCATATCGATTCACAACAGTTCTGCAATCTCTTTCATTCTCTCACTTGATCGTTCTTGTGGTAACATGAGAAGTAAGTGGGTAATAACCTTGTTGAACATTCCTGCTTCCCGATCGTATTATATGCCTCAAACCTAAAACATATATATGTTATATAGATAAACATATTATACATCAAGGTTAGCCGATCATTAGTGTTGCGGCACAAAAGAGACACAAAGCAGCAACTAGTTTGTCGTTATGTCATGAGAATTCCTAAATGTGGATGTAGAGGTTTAATTCTTCAGGACCGGTGAAAGATGAACGGCTAGGAACACTCAGCATCATGTGGCTGATTTGATGATCTGTAGTCAAAGTAGAGAGACAGAGAAACATATATGCTGGAGCGCTTGAACGACTTGCATCCTAATTGATGGATTCTTAGTTTTTTATGATTGTATTTAAATACAAATTGATCGAGTGAGGGAATGAAAGAGTGTACACAACTGGTGTGAGTTGGTAAGATGGTGAATGATCTCCGATGATCGTGTTCTACATAATCCGGAAAAAACGAAGTTAACAGAACGTGCTCTGAAAAAACAACAATGATATTTTTTTGAATATTTTGGAAACTATAATGATATTTTTTGTACTAAAATGTGTACTCAATGGTATTTTTTGAACATTTTAGAAACTTTATTACCTTTTTAAGTCATTTTTTCATTTACCTGAGATAATCGGTTATCACAATGTTTTATTTGAGCACATGTATACTTCATTGATATTATGTGCACAAAAAATTTACTTTAATGATATTTTGTGTACTAAAAAAAAAGACAATGATGTTTTTTGTATATTTTTAGAACCACATTGCCTTTTTAAGTCATTTTCCTTTAAATCGCACATGAATAGTACCCTTCCTAAATCTGCAATATTAAAATTACCAAATAAGTTTATTTATAACATGAATAGACAACTCACATTTAAATGGTAGAAAGATATTTTTCCCGATCCGATGGATAAATCGCCTCTAAGAGGGTTCAACATAAAGTGTCTTTGCGACATTATTAATGGTTAATCTAATGGTAGCGGTAAAAAACTTGTGACAACAAGTGTCTGTTAGTGTATCCCACATCGGTGCGACAAGTTCATATAATTACTATATCTACAAGGCTCTTTTGGAGAGACAATATTGGATCCACATATATTTACAATGCCATGTTTAGAAGTTTTTTATTTTTTGTATTTTTATTTTTTTAATTTTTGTGTGTGTGTTGGGGTGGGGGTTTTATTAAAGTTTATGAAAATGCTTGTTAACAAAATTTTGAAGAATGGGAAATAATTGTTTATGCCTCCCAATATGAATCCCCCCCTCTCATGTCCACATCTCAATTTAAATAAAAACCTACAAAAATTGTTGGGTATTTTCTTAAACAAACGTTGAAAAAGAATGTCACAATCAATTTGGTATTGTGTTGCTGTGATGTTAGGCCAATTTCATAAGAAGTATTCATATTTTAAATCAATGGAGTGCTATTCGTCCCTATGTCACATGCAATCGATCCCAAAAAACGACTAAATTCATTAATTTTTTTAGTGTTATACGAAGCTTCCTTATTAAGTTAACAGCTTTGCCATGACACGGAAAAGACAAAAAAAATGACCCCAGTGTCCAAGCTCCTCGGTTCCCAGAGAGCCAGGAAAAATATACCGGGTATATGGAGCCTAATTTTGAGTTAAAACGGTTGATGACCTCCTCAATTAATTTCAGTTTTGCAGGTTAATTCAATGAGGGTAACAGTCATTTTATATTATTATAATCTCAGTTTCATCAAAAATTAGCATATGAGAGAGAAGAAAGATAAATCTTAATCCCTCTTCGAGACTTTGAGAGTAGATATAGCCTTAACTTCCACATAAGAAGAAATCAGATTCCAGTTGCAGTAAAGAGATTGTATAACAAAGTAGTAAGAATTCATATGCAAACACAAAATGATGATGAATTTGTATATTTGCTGAAAAACAAGGTTAAAAAATGGGGAAGAAGTAAAAAAGAATCATAATTTTATGGGTCTGAGAGAGATTTGATAAGGGTTATGATCTTTACATAGACAATGAAGCAACAGGAACGATGGTCTGCAAAGAAAGCTTCATTTTAAGTGATGTTCTCTGGTATATCACTTATTTACCATAATCTATACCCTTGGTGTCAAATGACAAAGTATACCCTTTCATGAGCAGATGAACATATATAGTCTTGTTTCTTGTTGAGTTTCTTGTGCCACGTAAACCCTTCTACCAAGCTGCAATTCAAAGAAATCTTCTACCTCTTGAATGAGAAACGGTAATAAGTCGATCACATTTTTACTGAGACGTATATAGAAAGAAACTTAATTTCGTTCTCATTAGTTATGTGTTTTAAACTGTCTGAGTTTGACATAAAATCAACTTCACTTAGTAGTCGACTAGTGGTGTGTTGAACTATTTCCCACACTAGATACTCTTCTGCGACTAAGACAATACATGCTTATGTTTATCTTAGAAGTTAAATGCACTTTTTAGCAGTCAACGCCCAAAAAAATCACAGATGGTTATTGCGAAAATTGTGGCTGTTTGTGTTATTTTTCATTTTTTGGCTATTTAGTGATAAAATGTTTTAAAAATTACTATTATGGCCATTTTCTCTATTTTTAATTATTATAATCATTAACTAATTAATTTAGACTTTCAGAAAGGCATACTAGAATCAAATGATCCTAACCACATTAACCTTCGGATTGCGTATTTATAATATTAATTGTAATTTTTTATTTAATTTTAATTTAGTTATTATAATAGTTAATCTAAATAATAACTCATGTAACCAATTATTTATTTATTATTATTATTATTATTTTTTTAATTTCGATCATTCTAATTATGTTAAAAATCAACCAAAATTTTTAATCATGAAAAAAAAAATTAACCAAAATTTTTAAAATGAAAAGTGATATATTTTTTAATTTAATTATTTTTCAACTATTATTATTGATAATTAAATAAAATAAATTAAGCTACCTCTTAAAAGAAAATTATAATTATTAAAACGAGTTTACTGACTAATATGTTTAGAAAATTTTCAAGTTTATTTATGAATTTAATCAAATTTAAATTAATAAATTAAATATAGTGGATTAACAATTCAACATTTGTATCATTAAAATTAAAAGATTTTACATTCCACAATGTATTTAAGTTAATTTTTTGAATTATATTAGATTGAAAGTTAAAAGTTAAATATAAAAATTAAATATAAAAATTAAACAAATAAAAAATAAAATATATATAAAAATGTGACTCTATATAAATAACTTATCATGAATATATATTAATTTGAGTGCTAGTCGGCCTAGGGTTCAGTGTTTGGACCGAAACCAGACAGGAACCGGTTAGGACCGAATAAGCATATATAGTTCAATTTCCAGTTTTGTATAATGGGCTTAACAGGTTTTTGGGTATTTCGTTCCTCGTCTAAGTTGGTTACACACATCGTATGAGTTCACGCTTAAATGATCTATCACAGACACAACACAAAAAACCCTTATGTACTCGATCCCTCCTTAGGTCGATCTCTTCTCGGTCGATTAATCTAACAATCGCCCCTATTCACCACCAATGATTCATTTCAAGTAACGACATTAAAGATCAAATCATGGATAATTGGGCTCCAACTCAAGAAAATCAACTAAGCACCACTATGTTAATTGTTTACTATTTTGATTAACTATGAATTTGTAATGTTAATCTACTACTCAAATGCTGTTCTTTTAATGTGTTATATTACTTTTTGAAGGTGTTATGTTGATGTATAAAAGTCCACAACTATTCTATTATATCAAATTCAATGTGTTATATTAAAATTGTTAATCTATCAATGTGTTATGTTAATGTACCACTCATATTTTTATTGTTTCAATGTGTTATGTTTTAGCTTTCAATCATCCATTATTTATGTATTATGTGAATGTATAGAACCTACATTGCCATGTAGAACCACATATTCAAAAGGAGTAGCTGATGACTTTCTTGAAGAAAAGACTAACTTTACTAAATTCTTTAGTAATCCCTTAACCACCGATACTTAGGCAAGCTCGTATCAAAGGACGAGTTATATGGTGGTCATAACCCACTTTATTGATGAAGATGGGGTCATACACAAAAAAAATGATCAAATTCAAACCATTAGATAGTCATAAGGGAAAAGCCATTGGACACACGTTGTTGACTTGTCATCAAGGATGAGGTATCGCTAATGTAATAACGATAACTGTAGACGATACTAGTTCAAACAAGAATGTAATCAAATTTCTCATGATAAAACTACCAAACTTGTACGATTGGGGGAGGGGGGACAATTACACATCAGGTGTATGGACCACATCCTTAAACTTATTGTTAGGGATGGGTTGGATCAACGCTAAAGTAGTATTAAATGCATTCAAAGGATCATAAGATACAATAGGAACTCCACACAACAGATTCAAAGGTTCAAAGAATGTATGAAAGAACTTAAAGTGGACTCCAATAAGATTGAAGCTTGAAATTTAAGGTAATACCATATTCCATTCCACCGGAGAAGGTTTTTCACAAGTTTACAGTTTAAGGTAATTCCATATTACATTTTGTTGCTTTGTTTTTTAAAATTTTCAGCATGTTTGCATAATTTTAGGTCTATTTTAATCTTCCATAGAGTCTTTGTTATTTGTTCGATTGACCTAATTTTTATTCCATCTTGTAGTTAACAGTTTAACCTACTGTTTAAACAGTTTACATGCATTTTTTGGTTGTAAATTCAATGAAATACAATCGCTAAACAGGGGGTATTGAAGTTAAGTCGTTTGATTCAACATGTTTGTAGAATTTTAAGTGTACTTTGAACTGTCATAGAGTCTTCGTTTTTTGTCCAATCACCCAATTGGGTGATTGGACAAAAAACGAAGACTCTCTAACAGTTTATATATATATATATATATATATATATATATATATATATATATATATATATATATATATATATATATATATATATATATATATATATATATATAAACTTTAACATCCGATTTTTAGGTATTTTCATTTTAGCCCTTGGCTTATTTAAAGTTTGCACTATTGGTCCCTTGTTGCTAAAAGATTCCAACTTCAGCCCGTATGTTGGGCGTACATGAGGTAAACGCAACGTACTTGTGAGAGACCTGGAATTGCGGGATGCATGCTAGTACGCGACGCGTACATCTGGTACGCGGGGCGTACTAGCTCAACTTCTAAAACCCTAGATTTAAGGTTTTGCCCCCTAATTAATCCACCTTATGCCTCCCTTGGACATTCCTTATCAGCATCCACTCCTTACAAACCCTAATCTCGAGCCTAAGCCTTGTGTGTGAAGAAGAAGACTAGTGAAGAAGGTGGTGTTTCTTGCAAGCTTGTGGATCCAGAAACTACCTCACTTTGTGCATCTTTTCAAGGTATAATGTTTATACATTGATGTGTTTCTTTCTAGATCTCCATAGATGAGTTTTTATGAGCTTTTTGTCCCAAATATTGGACTTTTGTGAGTATGGAGTACTCCAGAGCATATTAGCCGTCCTTTCATGCATTTTAGGTATTGTAGATTCATAAAAATGATTGCTTGATAGTTCCTTTCCAGCCATGCAATATTTTGGTGGTGTTGAGTATGGATTAAGTTAGGGTTTTAAGGTTTAAGCTCTTTTCATCCATGCAAAGGCTTAAAGTTATGGACTTTATGCATTAAGACGTTCTGTGGAGGTCAGATCTATGTTTCGATTACATGTCATCATGATTAAGACATTTTGGAGCGGTTTTTGGTATCAGGCGATGTACGCCCCCACGTACTTCTGGCTACGCCCAGCGTAGCAAGGCCTGACCCCGACTCAGTAGATCCCTTGACTACGCCACACGTAGAAGGAGTGTATGCCCAACGTACGCTCTGGGTAGTTGACTTTTACTGATCTTTTGGCTTTTGGACAATATTTAGGGTTTTTGACCATGGAAGTGGCAAAACAGTCTTTTTTCCCTTAAGGGGCATTATTGTGGGATTTGGACTTGAGAGTTGAGTTATGGACCTTATTTATTATAACACTCTAAATTTTCAAATAAAATTTTCATTTTTAAAATCACATAAACTCAATATCATATTTCCCAAAAACCACAAAATGTATAAGTTGTCAAAACACAAGTGAAAAAATGTTTAATAAAATCCCAAAATCCTCAAAATCATGATCTCTAACTGGGGTGTACAATCAAGCCGACGCCTTCCCGCAATCCTGCGAAGGACCTGAAACACATATCACACGACGCGGTAAGCATGAAGCTTAGTGAGTTCCCCAAAATACCACATACACAAATAATAAGTCTCTCATGGCTATAGCTCGACATGGACCCTCCGGTCATGCGTCTCGGTGAGGACCCTCCGGTCTCACGACTCGGTGTGGACCCTCCGGTCATGTGTCTCAGTGAAGACCCTCTGGTCTCACAGCTCGGGTTGGACCCTCCAGTCCTGTATCTCAGTGAAGACCCTCCGGTCTCACAACTCGGTTTGGACCCTCACGGTCCTAACTCAATAAGGCATAAAATAATATAACATATATCACAAACACAACATGCATAATATCACAGAACTCAATATAATCACATAGGACCCTCCGGTCGATAACTCAAATAAGACCCTCCGGTCACACAGTATTACCACTCAGGTAACTATAGTGAGAAGACTCACCTCGTAAGTAAGCAAGTAGATCTAGTACCCCGCGAACAGTCTAGAATCCGCCTACATAATATAATCATCTCTAATTAACACTTTATAATTACAACTCTAAAAAGTTAGGGTAATCCCCTTTCCTCACTCTTGGAAAGGGTAAAAGACTATTTTACCCCTCCATGGTCTCCTTAACTCATGTATTGACTAACCCCTAAAAGTCAACGAAAGTCAACGCTCGAGTCAACAGTCCATGTTGACCAAACTCGTCGAGGGAACTTATGCGACTCGTCGAGTTCCTCTGTTCTCTTTGAAGTATCGGGAAAATCCAACTAAACTCGTCGAGTTGTCTCATCAACTCGCCGCGTTGTAACACGTCCAAACTCTCGGGGAAAACCCTAGCTAACTCGTCGAGTTGGCTCATCCACTCGTCGAGTCCCTTAAGTCCATTTCTCATTCAGACGATTTTGAGCAGAACTAAAGCCCCATACTCTAGATCTAGCCTCCCAAGGCTGAAATACCACGTAAAGCTGCAAGCTTTACGTCCATGCAATGCACCTAGGGCTCAAAGTATCAAAGCAAGGCTCTATGGAGGGCTTAATGCATAACACTTGGCTAATAGCTTGATAAAGCTTGAATCTTTACGCCCAAGGGACCTCATACTGCCCAGATCTGAAGTTTCAACTTCATGGCATGCTCAAACAACTCAAAGGCTCAAAAAGGAATATGGAAATGGCCACAAACTCCCTAAGAAGAGATCTAACCAAACAATGATCAAGGTCATTGCTTTTTACCTCCAAAAAGCAGCTAGCACTAAAAGAACACCGGATCCAGAGGCTTCTTCTCGTTCCAAGCCTTATGCTCTTCTATCTCCTTCTACGAATGCACCAAATCACACACTTTTAGTCTCTCTCTCTCTCTCTCAAAGATGATACCAACTCGTTTAGGGTTTCTCTCAGGGTGTTAAAGTGATAAGGGAGGTACAAATGAAGGCTTAAGGTCCTTTAAATAGGACACAAACCCTGGAAATTAGGGTTTTCACATTCAGCTCCTACTCATCGATTTGGGGTCCACCAACTCGTCGAGTAGACTCTAGAAATCACGCGGTCTTTTAATCCTCTACACGACGAGTTTGGGACTCCAACTCATCGAGTTGCTCTGAAAACATGAATATAAATTAATTAAATATTATACCTAGGAGTCAGGATGTTACATTTTCCTCCACTAGAATCAGACTTCTCCCTCGAAGTCATTCTCCGGAAAAAACTATGGGTACTGCTTCCGCATCTCAGACTCCGGCTCCTAAGTCCACTCGGATCCCTTCCGATGCTGCCACTGAACCTGAACCAAGGGCACCTCTTTATTCCTCAAGACCTTCACCTTCCTATCCAAGATCGCTACCGGCTTCTCAATGTAATTCAAGCGTTCGTCAACCTGAATGTCCTCTAAAGGGACCACTACTGTCTCATCGGCTACACACTTCCTCAGTTGGAACACATAGAAGGTGTTACGAGTCTGGCTCAACTCTGTAGGCAGCTCTAACCGCTAAACTACCTTACCCACTCGCGCGATCACTCTGAATGGTCCGATGTATCTAGGGCCGAACTTGCCCCACTTCCTGAACCAGACACCCCTTTCCATGGAGATACCTTCAGGAGGACAAAATCCGCGACCTGGAACTCTAGCTTTGAACGTCGTCGGTCTGCGTAACTCCTCTGATGACTCTGGGCCGTCAGTAACTCTATCTGACCTGCTGGATCTGCTCTTTCATCTTGAGCACTATCTCAATGCTCCCCATCACTCTCTTCCCTACCTCTCCCCAACAGATGGGAGTCCGACACCTCCTTCCGTATAAAAGCCCAAAGGGAGGCATACCGATACTGGAGTGACGGATGTTGTTTTATGAAAACTCAGCCAAGGGCAAGTAAGTGTCCCAACTTCCATGAAGTCCATAACACACGCACGTAGCATATCCTCGAGCTTTTGAATCGTCCGCTCGCTCTGCCCGTCTGTCTGTGGGTGATATACAGTACTGAAATGCAACCGGGTACCCAACTCCTCATGAAATTTCTTCCAGAACCTGGAAATGAAACACACATCTCAATCTAACACTATCGATGTTGGCACCCCATGCCATGACACCACCTTTCGAACGTAGATCTCGACCAATTTCTACGCAGAAGAGCTCTCACTGATAGCCAGAAAGTAAGCACTCTTCGTCAACCGATCTACAATCACCCATATCGTATCGACACCTCGCGCGGTCCTCGGTAATTTGGTAATAAAATCCATGGAAATATGTTCCCACTTCCACAGGGGAATCTCTAAAGGCTGTAAATGGCCATGAGGATGTTGGTGCTCCGCCTTGACCTGACGACGGGTCAAGCATCTCTCAACTACCCATGCCACATCTCTTTTCATGCAGGGCCACCAATAATCCCTTTTCAAGTCCAAATACATCTTGGTGCCCACCGGATGGATCGAGAATCTCTACCTATGGGCTTCCTCCATCAAAATACATCGAGCTCCACCCGTATATGTCACCCATATCCGCCCACGGAAGGTCATAAGCCCCCGATTATCAATCTCAAACTTAGAATTCTACCCAATCACCCGCTCTCTCTTACGGTTCTCTGGTCTCACGGCCACCGTCTGGGCCTCTCGGATGGTATCTAAGTCTGGAGTCATCACTATTATCCTCATGCACACGTCTTGGATCGGAGCACTCACTGCTCTACGAATCAGGGCATCGGCTACCACATTAGCCTTACCAGGGTGATACAAAATCTCATAGTCATAGTCTTTCACTACATCCAACCACCTCATCTATCTCATATTATGGTTGGGCTGATCCATAAGGTACTTCAAGCTCTTATGGTCCGTGTATATGGTACACCGGACACCATAAAGATAGTGGCGCCAGATCATGAGGGCAAACACAACTGCCCCCATCTCCAAATCATGGGTGGGATACCTCATCTCGTGAGGCTTCAGCTGCCTCGACGCATATGCTATCACATGTCCCCTCTGCATCTGATGGGTTTTGAGCACTATAACATTCCTATGGTGCACATACAACCCTAATGCTTTAGATCTAAGTTTTCTCTAGTTATACATGCAAATTTCATTTTTCCAAAGCATCAAGTCTATCTAGCATACAACTTGATATATGAATCATAAAAAACTAGTTAGATGATTACCTCTTTATTTAGCTTGTCTTACTTAGCCTTTAAGAGCTTTTCACCTCAAGTGTGATGCCTCAAGTGCTTCACAAAGCACCACCAACAATTGGAGAACTTGATAGAGAGGTTAGGAACACCCTAAAATCGGCTATACTCTTGCTATATCACTTGTGCATCCGATTTTGGGCTCTAAGGGGTTACATATATAGTGTTAGAATTCCAAGAGTCATATGTAACCCTAATTCTTACACTTAGGCTTATGATCTGTAACTCATATGGACTAACTCTTCATGGACTTGTTGGGTTTTGATCATTCTAACACTGCTATGGTGTACATGCAACCCTATAAACCTTGTATCTATGTTTTCTCTATTATACATGCAAATATTAAATATTCCAAGGTTTCATCCTAACTAGCATATTATGAAGCACTTATACTACAAAGTTCTAGTTAGATGACATACCTTTTGATGTAGCTTGATGTCTTCAAGCTTTAAGAGCTTATCCCCAATAGTGTGGAAGCCTCAAATGGAATCACAAATCACCAAAACACCTTGGAAGAACTTGAGAGAATATGTATGCACACTAAAATCGGCCGACTCTTATTTTCACACACTTGTGTCAATTTTGTGAGCCAAGGACCCCTTTATATATTATGGAGGATTAGGGTTACATCCATGTAAACCCTAATACCCATGACCTTTCATTTACATAGGATCCATGGGTTAAAAGCTCCATGGACCATCCATGAAAGCTTAGCCCAACCTAAATGAACTTGGCCCATTCCGTATATATAAGAGTCCATATTTAATTAGTTCTTTTTGATCACTTAATTAATTCTAAATTAATTCTTGATCAATACTAATTAAATGATATGATTCCATATTAATATATTAGAACTTATAATATATTAATATAAATCATAAATATACTATTCTCAAAAGACTATCCATATAAATTATGCCGGTGAAGTTCAACCCAAATGGACCATGCCGGGTCGGGTCAAGTACATACCAAATATAGTTATGGACTTAGACATTAATCCAACAGTCTCCCACTTGGATAAGTCTAAAACTATTATTAAGTATGACTTCAAAACTAACTGGCAATCGTAGCTCTTAAAGCCGCTGTCGAACTCTGACCTTGTCAATGACTTGTCCATTAGATAAGGGATCATATATTCCTCCATTCTAGATATCATATGGACTGAGACATGGATTATAATCATTCTCTCTGTCCATTTGTTGTCTCCCGATTTTCGATTTATGATGACTGACTGATTGAACAAATCAAATCAGTCCTGGCTTGGCCAAGCACTCACATGTGTCATCGCTAAATCATCGAGGGGCCCACATATATCGCTTTTATCCCGAAGGTAAAAGGAATGGATAAACTTCGACTCATATGGCTTGTTCTACTACTTGTTGAATCATACACAAAGGCACGTTTTATAACATCGAGTTACCAAATGCGTTTTCGTGCAATCAATGTATAACCAACTCATAGTAACAACTCATATCTCTAGGTTTGAAGAATATAAGATATTATCGTCTCATGATCACTCGTGATAAAATCCATGAAGTGATTCAAATGAGCGTGGGTTGAATCCAATACTCAGAACTTATGAGCACTCATGAGTGTTGTAGCACCACTTTGTCCACCAACTTGGACCTCTACAAACCAACCCATGACAGTCTTGATTCATATCTACTTCCAACATATGACCGACTGTGGATGGTTTGAATAACTTAATCATTCAGGAAGAGCGACTTAGTTATTCTGGAAGTCAAAACATGCAAAGTGAAACACAAGAATAAATGAATCAAATATGGTATCAAACCCTATGAATATAAATAAACACTTTTATTTATCACCATACCGATTACTCATTATTTATTGTTTCGGTTTTATCAACTTTATACTTGAATTAAAAACACTAGTTGTCCCATGCTCCAAGCATGTACACTATGTTTTTCTTAAACAATAGCTTTGCCATACACCAAGTATGAACTCTATGTTTGTCTATGATCCTTTTCTTTGTGAACTAGATTAATTGAACATAATTTCAATGATTCTCTTTTCACACTCCCAAATCCTTGTCTTAAATGTAAGAATTCCAAATTCCTATCATTTATCGAAATCTGTTTAGATTTTAAACTTATATGCAATGTTCCTCTTGTAATGATTATGTACAAAGCCACAAAGGCTTGGCAACAATCATTACAGAGTATCCCAATGGAGATCAATTCCATGGAAACGATGTCTCAAACTCAAAGCGCATTGCTTTGAACATGCTTCTTGTATTAAGTTTCTTTAACCTTACACAGATTGCTTCCACCTATGAAGACAAATCAATATTCCCATTTTGACTACCGCTTCTGAACAAGAGTTGCCTCTTTTCAGACTATGTCAATATGGTCCTTCCAATATTAAACAGTATACTTCCAACTGTCCTTGAGCAACCAATCTTTGGTAAACCTTAGATTGTCCTCGACAATTGCTTAATCACTTTAGTCATATCTAATTCTAGACATTGTTCCCCTTAATTCCCCAAGGCATTTGGAAAATTCAGAAAGGGTAAATATTATAGCACATGTAATCGATCTTGTACCCAAAGTAAATGGGACACGATTCATGATGTTTCACATAAAGACATGGTTCTAGTCTTTTGCCATAATAATTTTTTGTTTGCCATATTCTCAAAATTTGACTATAAACAAGGATGGCGTAATCATAATCAAATTTTGAGAACGCAATATATAGAATTTCCTTAAGATGAACCAATCCAACATGAAATTCATATATATATATATATATATATATATATATATATATATATATATATATATATATATATATATATATTCTTGACTAAAGATGATTAAAATCTCAATCTAAGCTTAAAATCTCACTCTAAGCCTTTTAGAATTGACATGAAGTATAATATCCTCTCCCTTAATTATAGCAAAACAACTTTTTCAACCCCTGCAACCTCACGAATTGAAACTTTTGTTTTCTATAATTAACATTGCTAACTTGCAATACTTATCATAATTATCATGCTCCCACTAACATGATGATTATTAGCATAACACGCATGCTCCCACTAGCTTTGACATGTATCCAGAAAACAGCTGGACTTCTAGAAGTCAATACTTTATTGACATTCTTACCAAAGTTCAGATTTCTGATATTAGATTGCTTTGATAAGACTTTATCAAAATCATACACCTTATCTTAGATAGATCACAGGTGTGTCTAAACAATTTCAGAACTATGAAAAGGGATACCATAATCATAGTCTCAATTGTTTAGACCTTTTGCCATTTCTCATAAGTCAATGTTAGTGTGCCGGTTAACCACGCACGCTCCACTAACGACTTTGAGAACTGCAAATATCACAATTGCTATCTACTTAAAATCTACTTAGTGAAAGAATTTCCTCAACATCATTTTCATGAATCGGAGAGAAACCTTATGACACTTAGATTTTATGGTGTATGTGTTCTTATCCATGTGAATTTGTCAAACCATAATCACAAGACTAGGCTAGTGACAAATCCTAACTCATATGGATTGAACTTGTGCAATCTTAACCTCTTGCCACCTGGCAGCACAAGGGCCTGCCATTGCTTCCAAGTAGTTATGCAAACAATTGAGAACATGTAGAACTCAAATATATATAGCCAACTTAACTGGAATGGGCACAGAAATGTCAACAGGATAGGTTATAAACCTCTAGTTGTGTGCTAGTGATGAAATACATGTTTTATTCTTGATTACTTCTTGAAACCCTTTCAGGATCTTTTAGACTCCCACTGTCCTTGACCTATAAGACTTTCTTGCCAAATATTCAAGAGATAGTGTGGATTCTAATCAAGACAAACACTTAACACAATTGGCCTAAGTTGGTCTCTGTTTTATCCAAAACATCACAACTTACCAAATTCAAATGTACAAGAGTAGAAAACCTTTTACTCTTACATTTCACTAGTGTTAATAAACCTTCTTTAAGATGTGTCACTCAAGTTACATTTGTGGTGGGCTTGATCAGTGCACAAGAATGTGTACTCGATCCCTTAGTCCTTTACTTGACTCACACATCCATGTGAACATGTAATTAGTCTTAATTTTCCAATGCTTGAAAGTTCTCATTCATCATACTATACAACTTGCATGATTCCAAGTTTCTATCCAACTGAAACTTGGGTGATGAGAATCTTTAATTATTTGGAAAATTTAGACACTACCACAAATGAAAGAATCAAATTCATATTTCCACTCTTGCTATTAATGGAATCATATAAGCAATAATTTTTTTCCTTTTCACAAATGCCATTGTAAGGATATTTTAAAATAAATAAAATCAAAATATTTTTTCTTTTATTTTAAAAACTTTGCGGAAAAACTATCCTTACAGTGCAAAAGCACATGAAAAACTTTGTTGTTATCTATTCCTAAGAAATATATCATAACTCCTAAGCAACAGCTCAACATTCTGATCACAGAACCATGCGATCGAGATCCATCTTCACGATCAGAATCAGCATATACTTCCTTTAAGTTTCTTCACTTTTCTTTGATTCTTAAAACATCAACATGTGACCCAGTCACATAATGTAACAAGAATCTCAGAATAGAAACTTAACAGAGTTAGATAGTGGACTTTAACTGAAGTAGAGTCAATCTTCTTGACTTGATCAACCTTATGATCTTTTAAGTAAATAGGCTGCTTCGCAATCAATACCCCTTCCTTTGGCAAGAGAAACATAGGGACTCTTTGGGAATGGTACATGGGACTATCACAGACTTAGCCTTTCTCTTTACATTTGGTCAACCTAGTTGACTATGGTCAATCCCTTTCCTTGGGAAGAGAAGGCTTTTCTAGATATCCAATGTTACCATTGTCAATGTCCATGGTAGTTTGGGAAGTTGATCTACTAATCAAATTTGCTCTCCCAGTGCTCCAAATTATTGCTCATTCAGCAGCACCAAGCAAATAGATAAGATCATTAAGGGTCATGTCATAGTCTGTTTCATAGTAGTCCCAAAGGAATTCACTATGTGACTTAGAAAGTGATTGAACATCCAACTTTCTCAAGACTTTGACACCCAACTCTCCCGGCTTGTCAATATGTGACTTCATCTCTAAGATTTGATCATACATAGACCTTGCTTGCCATTAGGGCTTGAGTGACCTTGAACTTGTGGGTTAGGGAGAATAATTGGAGGAGGTGGAGGAAGAGAAGTATGACTTCCATGAGCCAAACTCGGGAAGTCATATTCATTAGGAAAGCTTGGTTTGGGAAGATCATTGTTATCTAAACCAGACATCAACAATGGGAGAAATTCACGTAAAGTTGATTTAAGTCCTTAATATAACACCCAATATGATATATTAAGGCTAGGACCCAACAAATTATTTTATAACTTGGAAGAGGGATGTCGTAATCCAAGCTATAAAATATTTGAAGGTAGGTGAATGATGATTCACCAATTTCCACCAAGATAAACGAAATGTATTATTAGGTTTTAATTGGTTTTGAAACTCCTAGATTCTTTTGTGATTCATTGAACTTTTCAATGGCATGTTGCAATCTCGAGTGTGCCCTTCAGGTTTTGTGACTGGGATGCCGAGGATCACAAAACAAGGTGTGAAGTAACCATGAAAATATACTTGGTACCCTTAATATTTACCCCTCAATCGATGTGCCGGTTAACCACACACGCTCCAACGATACTATGATAAACATTAAGTTACCCTTTGCCTACCTTGTTAAGTCCAGGTTAGTGTGCCGGTTAACCACACACGCTCCACTAACAGCTTAAACAAAGTGCAAAGTGTAATTTCATGGATTAGCACCTTATTCACATTTTCCTATGTAACTAAGATTGGGAATTTATAAGTGTTTAGTTACTTAGTATTTATCATTATACTTATAATGAAGGGAGAATTATAGTCCTTGTCCTACCTGTTCGGCTAACGACCCTCCACCGGTTAAGGAAGCGGTGAGTGAGAGTGGACACCCATTAAACTGCCATTTTATAGGCAGTAACCTTATACCCCCCTTATAGACCGGCCTCGTGAATGAGGCCTACTAATGGTAAGACGACTTGCTCTTATACATATAATATATTAAACTTTTAATATTATAATAGTATAAGGGTGTATTTTAGACATTTAAAATACTTGGTGGTTTAATCTATTAATTAAACTAGACTTTTTAATTTAATTAAACTCAAACCATATATTTATGGATTTAATAATACTCTTTTAATTAAACGCTTTAATTAACTATTAATAAAGTCCATAAGAGTTAATTTGAACTATTCAACAAAACATCATAATTCCAATTATTAAACTCAAAATTAAAACCATTTAATTAATTGTTTAAGTTATGAACCCAAGAGTTTTAGAATTCAATTCTTTTTTTTTCATAAAAAACTTTTCTCAAATTCCAAAACTTGAGGGCAAGTTTTGTAATTCTTGAAAACCTTTGGATTCCATAACTTATGGAATTAATGGTGTTTTATGATGAAACTTTCCATGTTCCATAACTTAAGAACAAGTTATGGAATTCTTTAAAACATTAATACCAAATTTTGTAACTCCATAAAAAAAAACTTTGAATCAATTTTTTTTTTATTTTTTATTTTTAAACTTTCATATCCATAACTTATGGAAGTTTCAAAAAACTTAAGATCACAACTTTAAAAAAAACTTTTGAGCTCCAAAATTTTATGACAAAATTTGTAACTCCTTAAAACATTTAGATCAAACTTTTAAAACTAATAAAATAATCATATCATTTTATCTTTTACTAAATTTGACCTAATTCAACTCATATAGCAAATGATTCAAATTTTACAAATAATTAGTTTTTTTCACACAACAAGTAATTATCTTAAAATTTGACAAACGTCATATTTTTTTTTCCTTTTTTTTCAACTTGAAAATAAAACATTTGCATCAATATAACAGAAAACAACCCATGGCTCTGATACCACTGTTGGATTTTGAGCATTCTAACACTCCTGTGGTGTACATGCAACCCTATAAACCTTGGATCTATGTTTTCTCTATTATACATGCAAATATTAAATATTCCAAGGTTTCATCCTAACTAGCATATTATGAAGCACCTATACTACAAAGTTCTAGTTAGATGACATACCTTTTGATGTAGCTTGATGTCTTCAAGCTTTAAGAGCTTAGCCCCAATAGTGTGGAAGCCTCAAATGGAATCACAAATCACCAAAACACCTTGGAAGAACTTGAGAAAATATGTATGCACACTAAAATCGGCCCACTCTTATTTTCATACACTTGTGTCAATTTTGTGAGCCAAGGACCCCTTTATATATTATGGAGGATTAGGGTTACATCCATGTAAACCCTAATACCCATGACCTTTCATTTACATAGGATCCATGGGTTAAAAGCTCCATGGACCATCCATGAAAGCTTAGCCCAACCTAAATGAACTTGGCCCATTCCATATATATAAGAGTCCATATTTAATTAGTTCTTTTTGATCACTTAATTAATTCTAAATTAATTCTTGATCAATACTAATTAAATAATATGATTCCATATTAATATATTAGAACTTATAATATATTAATATAAATCATAAATATACTATTCTCAAAAGACTATCCATATAAATTGTGCCGGTGAAGTGCAACCCAAATGGACCATGCCGGGTCGGGTCAAGTACATACCAAATATAGTTATGGACTTAGACATTAATCCAACAGGACTCTCACATAAACTTATCCCATCATGGATCAATAGGCCAAACCATATGTATCACTAATTTACATAATCTGTCCCTGTTAATTTAATTAGTCTCTTTTGATCACTAAATTAATTCCAAATTAATTCTTGATCAATACTAATTAAATAATATGATTTCTCAATTAATATATTATACTTATAATATATTAGTAAATCATAAATAACCTCTTTCTCAAACATCCATCCTATCAGGTTGTTCTATTGAATGCAACCCAAATGGACCATGCTACTCTCGGGTCAAGTACATACCAGTTATAGTTATGGGCTTAGACACCTAATCCAACAGTCTCCCACTTGGATAAGTCTAATAACTATAATTGCAAGTATGACTTAAAAATCGAATAACAGTCGTAGCTCTTAAAAGCCGCTGTCGAACTCTGATACGCCATTTAGGTAAGGGATCATATAATCCTCTGTTCTTCAAGATATCATGCGGACAAATACATGGAACATAGTCATACTTATTGTCCAACAGTTTGTTTCCCGATTTCCGATTTGTTTGACATAAAACTTAATTGAACACATCAATTGAGTCCTGACCGAGCCCGACATATAAGTCAAAACGAAATCATCAAGGGGATCAAGATATTGATTTTAATCCTCCAAGGATAAAAGCAACAGATAAACTTCGACTTATATGATTGTACTAACCACTCGTTAAATCATACATAATAGCACGTTTTATAACATTAAGTTACTAATGCGTTTTCGCACTATCCATGTACAACCAACTCATAGTCAACAACTCATACATCTTGGTTTGAAGACTATATGATATTATCGTCTCACAATCACTCGTGATAAATTCCATGAAGTGGTTCAGGTGAGTGTGGTTTAATCCAATACTCAAATCTTTTTTCAGGAGCACTCATGAATGTTGTAGCAAAATTTTGCTATGTCTAAACACTTTAGACAATCTACAAGCCAAATTCATGACACTCTTGCCACAATACCTACTTCCAAAGTATGATCGACTGTGGATAGTTTGAATAATCTTATTATTCTAGAAGTCAAAACATGCAAAATGAAACAATAGTAAACAATTGACACAAGATAGTAATTTTACTCATAGATAAAACTCCTTTTATTTAATCATCAAATGTCAATTAAACTTTATCTATTACAAGTTTCTAAACAACTATCTAATCATTAAAACTAATATCGTACTTTAGCCCAATGCTCCTCGCATGTTGCAAGTGTTTAACCCTACTCAGTCCCTTTGTAAGGGGATCTGTTGGGTTCTCCTCTGACGATACCCTCTTTACTACGAGGAGTCCTTCTTTTATCCGATGTCTTATGAAGTGATATTTTCTGTCGATGTGCCTGGACCTGCCATGATCCCTTGGTTCCTTAGTTAAGGCTACCACACTCTCGTTGTCACAGAAAATCTCCATAGGCTCTTTTACAACTGTTACAACTCCAAGGTCTCCGACGAAGTTCTTCAGCCATATCGCCTCCTTCAACGCTTCACTTGCTGCTATGTACTCTGATTCGCACGTTGAATCAGCTATAGTTTCCTGTTTGGAACTTTTCCAAGTTATTGCTCCTCCATTCAGGGTAAATACCCAGCCCGACTGAGAGCAGAAATTATCTATGTCGGTATGAAAGCTGGCATTACTATACCATATCAATCTTAAGTCATCACTCCCACCCAGGGTAAGGACCCAGTCCTTAGTCCTCCCCAGGTACTTAAGAATGTTCTTTACTACAGTCCAGTGAGCTTTACCAGGATTCCCTTGATATTTGCTGACCATGGTCAAAGCAAAGGCCACATCAGGGCGAGTACAAGTCATAGGATACATGATCAAGGCAACTGCGAAACCATATGGTACTCGACTCATCTCTACTATCTCAGCCTCTGTACTCGGATTCTGAGTCTTACTCAGTTTGGTATTGCTTTGGATAGTTAAATCACCTTTCTTGGAATTCTCCATGTTGAAACGCTTCAACACCTTGTCCAAGTAGGTGACTAAGTCCTATAGTCTTTTACTCCTATTTCTTAATATCCTTATCCCTAGAATATAAGTAGCTTCCACGAGGTCCTTCATAGCGAAACACTTCCCAAGCTAGGACTTAACATCTTGCAAGGTTGGAATGTCATTTCCTATGAGAAGTATGTCATCCACATACAACACCAGAAAGCTAACTATACTCCCACTAGCTTTGACATATACACATGACTCATCCTCGCTTCTCGAAAATCCAAACTCTTTGACTTTCTCATCGAAACAAAGATTTCATCTGTAAGATGCTTGTTTCAATCCATAAATGAATTTCTCAAGCTTACACACTCTACTAGGGTAATTTTCATTGACAAAACCCTCTGGCTGACTCATGTAAATATCTTTAGCTAACTTCTCATTATGGAAAGCGGTTTTGACATCCATTTGCCATATTTCATAATCATGAAATGCAGGTATGGGTAGCATAACCCTTATAGATTTAATCTTCGCTACTGATGAGAAGGTCTCATCATAGTCAACCCTATGAGTTTGAGTAAAGCCCTTCGCAACCAGTCGCACCCTATATGTGTGTACTTTCCCATCCATGTCGGTCTTCTTCTTGAAGATCCATTAGCACCCGACCATCTTACGACCTGGTACATTGTCAACCAAGTTCCAATCTTGATTATCATAAATGGACTGAATCTCGCTGTCTATAGCCTCTTTCCATTTTGCAGACTCAGTGCCTGCCATGGCTTCCTTGTGGTTATTAGGTTCATCCAAATTTATCAATGTACTATCACTGATAAACGTATCACATTCAGTTGTTATATGAAAACCATATAACACAGGTGGAACACTAACTCTACAGGAACGTCTTAGAGGTACGGACTCGTCGACTGGTTCAACAGGAGTTTCCTCCTCGGGTTGAGCGCTAGTTTTTGAGGTTCCTTCATCACTTAACTCTTGAAACTATTCAAGGTCAATTTGCCTCCCACTGTCCTCTTGGCATATGAGTTCTCTTTCGCGGAAAACCCCTCTCCTCGCAACGAAGACAACATTGTCACTCGGTCTATAGAAGAGATATCCAAAGGGCTTCTGTGGTTAGCCGATGAAAATACATCGCTCACTACGAGGTTTGACTTGTCGTGAGTCTCTCGTCTTACGAAAGCCTCACAACCCCAAACCTTGATATGTGCTTACGAGGGAACCTTCACTGTCCAAATCTCGTGAGGTGTTTTAGTAACCTTCTTAGTTAGGGCTAGATTAAGGATATGGGCGACAGTCTCTAAGGCATACCCCCAGAATGAGATAGGTAACGAAACTCGAATCATCATGGAATGAACCATGTACAACAAGGTTCGATTACGCCTCTCAGCCACACCATTAAGTTGTGGTGTCCTAGGTGGTATCAATTGTGAAATAATTCCACATTCATAAAGATATTTGTGGAACTCGATACTAATATACTCACCACCTCGATCGGATCGGAGCATCTTTATCTTCCTGCCCAGCTGATTCTCCACTTCTTGTTTAAACTCTTTGAACTTTTCAAAGGTTTCTAACTTATGCTTGATTAAGTAGATATAGCCATATCTGTTGTAATCATCAGTAAAAGTCACATAGAAGCGGTTATCATCCCTTGTGGCGGATCTGAAGGGTCCACACACATCGGTGTGTATGAGATCCAATAGAACGTCACCCCTTTCACAAGTACCAGTGAAGGGTGAATTGGTCATATTTCTAAGCAAACAAGATTCACAAGTGTCATCTGAATTTAAGTCGAATGACTCCAAGACTCCATCCTTTTGGAGTTGGGCTATGCGCTTCTTGTTGACATGTCCAAGACGACAATGCTACAAGGATGCCTTGTCCAAACCTTTGGAAAAATCGATATGCAATATATTATTTCCTAAGTTGTCTACAACCATCACAGTTTCATATATACCATTACAAGGCAATGCTTTAAACTAAAATATACCATTATAAAAAGCATTAATAGAACCAATTTCATTTTCAAATGAAAATCTAAAACCTCTTTTTATACAAACCATGAAAGGAAATAATGTTTCTCGCCATATCGGACGAGTAGCAACAATTATTCAAATCTAATTCTAACCCACTAATAAGCAATAAAGAATAAACTCCAATCTTGATGATAGGCGACACTTTCCTATCCCCCATGATCAAGTTCATCTTCCCGTGTCCACATCCCTACTTCTTTGTAGTGCCTGCTAATCAGAACAAATGTGAAAACCACAACCTGTATCAAGGACCCAAGAATTAGCATGTGATGAGTTATTAGATAGAATAGTGTAAATACCTCCATGGGTGGGCTTTACTTTCCCATCCTTGACATCCCGCAAGTATTTGGGGCAGCTTCGCTTCCAGTGTCCTTTACCATGACAATAGAAGCACTCTGCTTCTTTTGGATTGGTAGAGAGAGTAGCAGAACCACCTTTGGTTCCACTAGAAGATGATCCATCATGGGACTTTCCCTTGTGGCTGTTAGCAGGAGCCTTCCTCTTCTTCCCTTTCTCATGTCCAATTGCCAGAATAGGGGTAGTATTAGTAGGAGTCGATCCAACAAATTTGTCTTTTAAACTACTTTCAGTAGTTCTCTGAAGGCCTTGAAGCTTGCTTAGAGTGACCTCCTCCTTTTTCATATGATAAGTCATACGAAAGTCATCATAACAAGGAAGTAAAGAATGTAGGATAATATGAATGGCCAAATCTTCATCGAAGTTAACATTCAACTTCAGCAAGCGGTCCACAAACCTTTGCATCTTTTGCAAGTGGGCTGTGATGGACTCTCCATCCTTCATTTTTGTTGTAATCATGGAGGCAATGATTTCATACCTTTCCTGTCGAGCACTTTGATGGCATCTTTCCATCAAGTCTTGGTGTTGTTGGGTTTTGTATACTACAACATCCTATGGTGCACATACAACCCTAAAATCTTTGGATCTATGTTTTCTCTAATTATACATGCATATGTTTCCAAAGCTTTAAGCCTACAACTAGCATACAAATAACATATGTATAATAAGACAAGTTTTAGACATACCTCTTGATGTTGTTGATGTTGCTAGGAAGACTTTGGCCTTTAAGAACTTAGTTCCCCAAGTGTTGCTAGGAAGACTTTAGAATCACAACTCACCTAGGAAAAAGGTGACTCTTGAGAGAGAATTTCCATGCACCAAAAACACCTCCATGAACTCCAAGAACTAGAAGTATTTCCAAGTGGTGTTTTTAGGTTATGGAGCTTATATTTATATGTAGGATTCCAAGAGTCATGGGTATAGCCCAAATCCATAACCATGGGTTTTATGATCCATGGTTCATGTGGCCCAACTCTTTATGTATCCATACATAAACTTAGTCCAATATGGATCATAAGCCCAACACATATAAATATAACGAATTTACACAATTAGTCCCCATTAATTTAATTAGTCTTTTTTTATCACTAAATTAATTCCAAACTACTTCTTGATCAATACTAGTTAAATCATATGATTCCATATTAATCTATTAGAACTTATAATATATTAATAAATCATATATAACCTCTTCTCAAAAGTCCATCCTAACAAATTGTCCTGATGTTATGCAACCCAAATGGACCATGCTACTCTCGGGCCGAACTCTGACCTAGTCAATGATGTGTCCATTAGATAAGGGATCATATATTCCTCCATTCTAGATATCATATGGACTGAAACATGGATTATAATCATTCTCTCTGTCCATTTATTGTTTCCCGATTTCTGATTTATGACGACCGACTAATTTAACAAATCAAATCAGTCCAGGCCCGACTGAGCACTTAGGGTTGTCATCACTAAATCATCGAGGGTCCCACAGATATCGCTTTTATCCACATGGGGTAAAAGGAAAAGATAAACTTCGACCCAAATGCTTTATTATACTCACTAATCAAATTACACACAACGATATGTTTTATAACATCCAAGTTATTGGTGCGTTCACATATGTCAATGTGCAACCGAGTTGCAACTACAACTCACACGTCTCCGTTTGAAGAATATAAGATATTATCATCTCATGATCACTCGTGATAAAATCCATGAAGTGATTCAAATGAGTGTGGTTTTAATCCAATACTCAAATCTTATTCCAGAAGCACTCATGAATACTGCAGCTATGTCTAAAACATCTAGACATACTACAGACCCATTCATGAAAGTCTTGCCTCAATACCTACTTCCAAAGTATGATAGACTGTGGACGGATTGAATAACCTAGTTATTCGGGAAGTCAAAACATGTAAAGTAAAACACAAGAATAATACTAATCCTATATGGCCCCAAAACTTTTAAGCCACATTGATTGCTCATTATTCATTGTATAATGTTTCAAATAATCAACTTAATACTTGAACTAAAACAATAGTTTTCCCGTGCTACAAGCACGCACACTATGTTTACCTATGGTCCTTTCTTTGTGGAATAGATCAATTGAAAACATTTCAATGATGCTCATTTCACAATTCCAAATCCTTATAACAAATGTAAGAATACAAGATTCTTTGCCAATCTGTTAGATTCTAAACTTATATGCAATGATCCTCTTGTAATGACTATGCACAAAAGTCACAAAGACTTGGCAAAAAACATTACAAAGTATTCCCATGGAGAGTAATTCCATGGAAACGAAGTCTCACTTTCAAAGTACATTCCTTTGAACATCCTTCTTGCATTAAGTTTTCTAATCTTACACAGATTTAAAGAATAAATTTCACTTATGGAAACATTTCCATATTCCCATTTTGACTATCACTACTGAACAAGAGTTGCCTCTTTTCAGAATATGTCAATATGGTCCTTCCAAAATTAACACTATACTTCCAACTGTCCATGAGTAACCAATCTTTGGTAAGCCTCAGATTGTCCTCGACAATTTCTTAATCATTTGAGTCATATACAGTTCTGGTCCTTTTTCCCTCTTAATGCCCTAGGCATTTGGAAAATTCAGAACACATAGAAATATTATAGCATATGCAATCGATCCTATACGCGAAGCATATGGGATACGATTCATAATGTCTCACATAAAGACATGATCCTAGACCAGTATTTTGCTATAATTTTTTCTGTTAGCCATTTTCTCAAAATTTGGACTATGAAGAGGGATGTCGTAATCATAATCGAATATTGAGAACGCAATTAATATTTCCATATATAGAATTTCCTTATGTTGAATCATTCCAACATAACATTGATATATATACTTGACTAAATTTGTTTAAAATCTCAATTTAAGCTTTTAGAATTGGAATGAAGTATGATTTCCTCTCCCTTAATTATAGCAAAACAACTTTTCATACCCTACAACTTTGCAAATTGAAACTTTTGTTTTCTATAATTAACATTGCTAACTTGCAACACTTAACATAATAATCATGCTCCCACTAACATGATAATTATCTTCTTATCAGCATAACACTTATGCTCCCACTAGCTTTGACATGTAACCAGAAATCAACTGGACTTCTAGAAATTAATACTTTATTGACTTTCATTACCAAAGTTCAGGTTTCTGATACGAGATGCTTCGATAAGACTTTATCTAAGCTTCCCAAAATCATACACCTTTCCTTAGATAGCTCACTTGTGTGTCTAAACAGTTTTAGAACTATGAAAAGGGATGCCGTAATCATAGTCTCAAATGTTTAGACCTTTTCCATTGCTCACAATTCGAATTATGAAAAGGGATCCCGTAATCATAATTGAATTTGAGAATGAAAATATCAAAATTTCTATCTGCTTAAAATCTACTTAGTGAAAGCGTTTCCTCAACATCATTTTCATGAATAGAAGAGAAACCTTATGAAACTTAGATTTTATGGTGTATGTGTTCCTATCCATGTGAATTTGTCAAAAAATAACCAAAAGAGAAGGTTAGTGACAAATCCAAACTCATATGGACTGAACTTGTTCAATCTTAAATTCCTGCCACCTGGCAGCACAAGGGCCTACCATTGCTTCCAAGTAGTTATGTAAACAACTGAGAACTCATAGAACTCACATGCATAGTCAACTTTAACTAGAATGGGAACAGAAAAAAGAATATGTCAACACGATAGGTTATAAACCTCAAGTCGTGTGCTAGTGATAAACAATACCCTTGACTAGTTCTTGAAACTTTTCAAGATCTTTATGACTCCCACTGACCTCTTGACATATAAGATTCACTTGTCAAGAACCATTCCTTGACAAAGAAAATATTCAAGAGTTAGTGCGGATTCTTATCAAGACAAACACTTCACGCAATTGGCCTTAGTTGGTCTTTCTTTTATCCAAAACATCACAACTCACCAATTTCAAATGTACAAGAGTAGAAAACATTTTACTCTACATTTGATAAGTGTTTTTAACCTTCTTAACATTATGTTACTCAAGGTTCGATCTTGGAGTGTTACTCTAAGACTCAATTTTGGAACGAAGTATGATTCATCTTTTGATTTAACCATTTCAACAATTCACGATTCCTCTTCTTAGTCAGACAATTGCACTAAGATGTCCTTAGAGGATCAATTGTGATATGGTTTTTCCTAATCATTAAGATGATCATAGAACATGATACTGGAGTACTCTCCCATCTTTTCAGATAGGAGAAACTTTTATCTTTCTGCCTAATTTGATTCTTCTCATTCGTCCTGCCATACATTGAAACTTTTCCAATGCTTCAGAATTATACTTCAACTTGTAAGCATAACCATATTTACTAAACTTTAGTAAATCATGGCGAATAGCCTTATCGTTCTTTGTGGTGGACCTGATCAGCGCACAACCAAGTGTACCCGATCTCCTAGTCGTTCACTTGACTCACATATACATGTGAACAAGAAATTAGTCTTACTTTCACAAAGATAAAAATTCTCATTCATCATACAATACAAGTTGCATGATTCCAAGTTTCTATCCAACTGAAACTTGGGTGATGAGAATCTTTCTTTATTTGGTAAATTATAACACTACCACAAACGAAAGAATCAAATCCATTTTCCAATATTGCTATCAATGGAATCATATAAACAACAATTTTCACAAATCCCATTGTAAGGATACTTAAAATAAATCAAATCAAAAATTTTCCTTTTATTTTAAAATTGCAGAAAAACTTATCCTTACAATGCAAATACATATGAAAACTATGTTGTTATCTATTCCTACGAAATCTATCATAACTCTTAAGCAGCAGCTCAAAATTTTGATCTTCGAATCATGCGATCGAAACCCATCTTCGCGATCAGATTCAACATACTCTTCTTCTAAGCTTCCTCTCTTTTTTCGATTCTACAAAACATCAAAAATGCGACCTAGTCACATCATGTAATAAGAATCTCCAAATAGAAACTTAATAGAGTTAGATAGTGTACTTTACCTGAAGCATAGTCAAATTTTTGACTTTTACCATCCTAGTGAACTTTCAGGTAAATAAGTCAGCTTTGCAACCAATGCCCATTCCTTTGGCAATAGAAACATATGGACTCTTTCGTAATGGTACATGGAACTATCTCGGACTTAGCCTTTCTCTTTACCATTTGGTCAACCGGGTTGAATATGGCCGATCCCTTTCCATTGGGAAGATAAAGCTTTTCTGGATTTCTAATGTTACCATTGTCAATGTCCATGGAAGTTTGGGAAGTAGATCTTCCAATCAAATTTGCCTTACTAGTGCTCCAAATCATTGTTGATTCAGCAGCAACAAGCAAATAGGTAAGATCATTAAGGGTCATGTTGTGGTCTGTCACATAGTAGTCCTTAATGAACTCACTATATAACTTAGAAAGCGATTGAAGAACCCAGTCAAAAGTCAACTTCCTTGAGACTTCGACACCCAACTCTCCCAGCTTGTCAATATGAGACTTCATCTCCAAGATGTGAGTACATATAGACATTCCTTGCCAATAGGGATTGAGTGACCTTGAACTAACTGTTGGATTGAGTGACCTTGAACTATTCAATAACTTGTGGGTTAGGGAGAACAATTAGAGGAGGCTGAGGAAGTGATGTATGATTTCCAGTCCTATTAAGGCACGACAAGGGATTAATCTTTCACCTTGATTTCCATTTGGGATATCATCTTCATTAGGAAAGCTTTATCCAAAAGGATAAGGAAGACCATAGTTGTCATAACTAGACATCTATGAGGGAGAAATTCAAGTTTATTTGATTTAAGTCCTTAATATAACACCCAATATGAAATATTAAGGCAAGGACCCAACACAATATTTTATAACTTGGAAGAGGGATGCCGTAGTCCAAGCTAAAAAATATTTGAAGGTAGGTAAATGACGATTTACCAATTTCCACCATGAAAAACGAAATTTAACATTAGGTTTTCAATGAATTGAAACTCCTAGATCTTTTGAGATTCATTGAACTATTCAATGGCATGTTTAAATCTCGATTGTGCCTTTCAAGTTTGTGACTGGGATGTCGAGGATCACAAACAAGGAGTGAATAACCATGAAAATTAACTTGGTACACTTAATGTTACAACCACCTAATCAATGTGCCGGTTAACCACACACGCTCCATTGATCTATGATTGACATCAAGCTACCCTTTGCCACACATTGTCAGTCCCAGATTAGTGTGCCGGTGAACCACACACGCTCCACTAACGACTTAACAAGGTGCAAAGTGCAATTTCATGGGTTAGAACCAAATTCACATTTTCTTAAAGTAACTAATATTGGTAATTTAATAAAGTTTAGTTACTTTATATTTATCATTATACTTTTATTGAATGGAGAATTAATGTCATGTCCTACACGTTCAGCTAACGACTCTGTTCCAGTCAAGGAAGCGGTGGGTGAGAGTGAACACCCATTATACTGCCATTTTATAGGCAGTAACTGTTAGGTTTTGAGCATTCTAACACTCCTAAGTGTACATGCAGCCCTAAATACCTTGGATCTATGTTTTCTCTATTATACATGCAAAGATGAATATTCCAAGGTATTACCCTATCTAGCATACAATCTTTGATACTTGGGTAATAAAACAAGTTTGAAGACATACCTTTTTATGTAGCTTGATTCCTTGATGCTTAAGAGCCGAGTGCCCCAAGTGTGACACCTCAAATGGTTCACACAACATCAAATACACTTGGAATAACTTAGAGAGAAATGAACCACTTCATGAAATCGGCTAGCCCTCACCATACACACATAGTTCTCTCATGGTCGCCGATTTTGACAAGAATAAGATGCTTATATAGTTTGTCACAATTAGGGTTACACCATGTAAAACCTAATTGTCATGGCCTTTCATTTCCATGATCCATGGGTACAAAAACACCATGGAGCATCCTATGGGTTTTAGCCCAACTTGATAATCCATGGAGCATTAGCCCACTATACAAGTATGGATGATTTACACAATCAACCCATATATTTAATTAGTCTCCTTTTGATCACTTAATTAATTCCAAATTAATTGTTGATCAATACTAATTAAATAATCTTATTAATATATTAGAACTTATAATATATTAGTAAACCTTAAGTGTATTTCTCTCATTTTAGTCTATCCAAATGCATGATGCCATGCAACCCAAATGAACCATGCCAATCGGGTCAAGTACATACCAAATATAGTTATGGACTTAGACACTAATCCAACAGTCTTCCACTTGGATAAGTCTAAAACTATTATTGAGAATGACTTCAAGAACCGACTGGCAATCGTAGCTCTTTAAGCCACTGTCGAACTCTGACGTTGTAACTGTACTCTGATCTCGTCAATGACTTGTCCATTAGATAACTGATCATATATTCCTCCATTCTAGATATCATATGAACTGAGACATGGATTATCAATCGTTCTCTTAGTCCATTTGTTGTTTCCCTATTTCCGATTCATGACGACTAACTGATTGAACAGATCAAATCAGTCTTGGCTTGGCCAAGCACTCACATGTGTCATCACTAAATCATCGAGGGGCCCACATATATCGCTTTTATCCCGAAGGTAAAAGGAATGGATAAACTTCGACTCATATGGCTTGTTCTACTACTTGTTGAATCATACACAAAGGCACGTTTTTTAACATCGAGTTACCAATGCATTTTCGTGCAATCAATATATAACCAACTCATAGTAACAACTCATATCTCTAGGTTTAAAGAATATAAGATATTATCGTCTCATGATCACTCGTGATAAAATCCATGAAGTGAGTCAAATGAGCGTGGGTTGAATCCAATACTCAGAACTTATGAGCACTCATGAGTGTTGTAGCACCCGCTTTGTCCAACATCTTAGACCTCTACAAGCCAACCATGACAGTCTTGATTCATATCTACTTCCAACATATGACCGACTGTGGATGGTTTGAATAACTTAGTCATTCAGGAAGAACGACCTAGTTATTCTGGAAGTTAAAACATGCAAGGTGAAACACAAGAATAATCGAATCCAATATGGTCTCAGAACTTATGAATATAAATAAAACACCTTTTATTTATCACCATATTGATTACCCATTATTCATTGTATACTGTTTCAACTATCAACGTTATACTTGAATTAAAACGATAGTTGTCCCATGCTCCAAGCATGTACACTATGTTTTCTAAACACTAGTCATGCCATACACCAAGTATGCACACTATGTTGGTCTAAACATTAGTTATGCCATACATCAAGTATGCACACTAAGTTTGTCTATGATATTTACTCTGTGAAATAGATCGATTGAACATAATTCCAATGATTCTCATTTCACAATCCCAATTCCTTACCGCAAATGCAAGAATTCCAAATCCTGCTATTTACCAAAATCTGTTAGATTATAAACTTATATGCATTGATCCTCTTGTAATGATTATGCACAAAGTCACAAAGACTTGTCAATAGAAATTACAGAGTATTCCAATGGAGATCAACTGCATGGAAATATCCTTCTTGCATTAAGGTTTTCGAATCTTACACAGATTGAATAATTTCCACCTGTGGAAACATTTCCATATTCCCATTTTGACTATCACTTCTGAACAAGAGTTGCCTCTTTTCAGAATATGTCAATATGGTCCTTCCAAAATTAACACTATACTTCCAACTGTCTCTGAGCAACCAATTTTTGGTAAACCTTCGATTGTCCTCGACAATTGCTTAATCATTTTAGTCATTTCCAATTCTAGAATTTTCCCTTCTTAATGCCTTGAGCATTTGGAAAATTTAGAACGGATGAATATTATAGCACATACAATCGATCCTATATCCGAAGCATATGGGATACGATTCATGATGTCTCACATAAAGACATGATACTAGACCAGTCTTTTGCTATAATATTTCTGTATCTATTTGCCAAGTTCTCATAATTCAGATTATGAAAAGGGATGCCGTAATCATAATCGAATTTTATAACGCAAATAATGGACCCAGATATAGAATTTCTTTATGTTGAGCCATTCCAACAAAAAATTCATATATATCCTTGACTAAATATGATTAAAACCTCAATCTAAGCTTTTCGAATTGAAATGAAGTATAATTTCCTCTCCCTTAATTATAGCAAAACAACTTGTCAACCCCTGCAACTTCACGAATTGAAACTTTTGTTTTCTATAATTAACATTGCTGTCTTGCAATACTAATCATAATTATCATGCTCTCACTAACATGAGAATTATTATCATAACACTTATGCTCCCACTAGCTTTGACATGTACTCAGAAATCAGCTGGACTTCTAGAAATCAATACTGTATTGACTTTCTTACCAAAGTTCAAATTTCTGATACGAGATGCTTTGATAAAACTTTATCAGGATCATACACCTTTCCTTAGATAGCACACAGGTGTGTCTAAACAATTTCAGAACTATGAAAAGGGATGTCGTAATCATAGTCTCAATTGTTCAGACCTTTGCCATTCCTCACAAGTCCATGTTAGTGTGCCGGTTAACCACACACGCTCCACTAACGACTTTGAGAATGCAAATATCACACTAGCTATCTTCCTAAAATCTACTTAGTGAAAGCGTTTCCTCACCATCATTTTCATGAATTGGAGAGAAACCTTATGACACTTAGATTGTTTATGGTTTAAGTGTTCTTATCCAAACTCATATGGACTGAACTCAATCTTACTTTCTTGCCACCTAGCAGCACAATGGCCTGCCATTGCTTCCAAGTTGTTATGCAACCAATTGAGAACTCTCAGAACTCATATGCAAAACCAACTTTCACTGGAATGGGCACAGAAGTAGGGATATGTCAACACGATAGGTTATAAACCTCAAGTCGTGTGCTAGTGATGAACTACATGTTTTATTCTTGATTAGATCTTGAAGTTTTTCCAAGATCTCTAAGACTCCCACTGTCCTCTTGACATATAAGACTCACTTGTCAAATATTCAAGAGATAGTTCAGACACTTTATCAAGACAAACACTTTACAAAATTGGCCTAAGTTGGTATTTGTTTTATCCAAAACATCACAACTTACCAATTTAAAATGTACAAGAGTAGGACACTTTTACTCTTACATTTGACAAGTGTTATAAACCTTTCTTTAAGATATGTCACTCAACTTACAGTCTTGGAGTATGACTCTAAGACTTGTTTTGGAAAATAAGTATGAATCATCTTCTTGATTTAACCATTTTCACAATTCTTGATTCCTCTTCTTAGCCATAGGAATGCATTAAGATGTCCTTAGAGGACTAATTGTGACATGATTTCTAAATCATTAAGATGATCACAAAACACGATACTAAAGTACTCTCCCATCTTTCAGATTTGAGAGACTTTTATCCTTCCGCCTGATTTGATTCTTCTCATTCGTTCTGCCATACATCGAATTTTTTTTTCAATGTTTCAGAATTATACTTTAAATTTGTAAGTATAATCATATTTACTAAACTTTAGTAAATCATGATGAATAGTCTTATCGATATTTTGTGGTGGACTTGATCAGTGCACCAGAATGTGTACTCGATCCCTTAGTCCTTCACTTGACTCACATATACATCTGAACAAGGAATTAATCTTAATTTTCCAAAGATGAAAATTCTCATTCATCATACTATACAACTTGCATGATTTCCAAGTTTCTATCCAACTGAAACCTTGGGTGATGAGAATCTTTCCTTATTTGGTAAATTATGACACTACCACAAACGAAAGAATCAAGTCCATTTTTCCAATATTGCTATCAATGGAATCATATAAACAACCATTTTTCACAAATGCCACCGTAAGGATATTTAAAATAAATATAAAATTAAAACCTTTTTATTTTATTTCAAAACTTTGCGGAAAAAACTTATCCTTAGAGTGCAAATGCATATGAAAAACTTGTTGTTATCTATTCCTAAGCAATATATCATAACTCCTAAGCAACAGCTCAAAAATTCTGATCACCGAACCATGCGATCGAAATCCATCTTCGCGATCAGAATCAGCATATACTTCCTTTAATTTTCTTCACTTTTCTTTGATTCTTAAAACAACAACATGTGACCCAGTCACATCATGTAATGAGAATCTCAGAATAGAAACTTAACAGAGTTAGATAGTGGACTTCACCTGAAGTAGAATCAAACATCTTGACTTGATCAACCTTATGATCCTTCAGGTAAATAGGCAGTTTTGTAACCAATGCCCCTTCCTTTAACAATATAAACATATGGACTCTATGGAAATGGTACACGGGACTATCACAGACTTAGACTTTCTCTTTACCATTTGGTCAACCGAGTTGACTATGGTCGATCCCTTTCCACTGGGAAGAGAAAGCTTTTTCTGGATATCCAATGTTACCATTGTCAATGTCCATTTAAGGTTTGGGAAGTTGATCTTCTTAATCAAATTTGCTTTACCAGTGCTCCAAATCATTGTTGATTCGGCAGCACCTAGCAAATAGATAAGATCATTAAGGGTCATGTCATAGTCTTTTTCGTAGCAGTCCCAAAGGAACTCACCATGTGACTTAGAAAGTGATTGAACATCCAACTTTCTTAAGACTTTGACACCCAACTCTCCCGGCTTGTCAATATGTGACTTCATCTCCAAGATGTGAGCATACATAGACTTTGCTTGCCAATAGGGCTTGAGTGACCTTGAACTTGTGGGATAAGGAGAATAATTGGAGGAGGTGGAGGAAGTGAAGTTCCAAGAGATTTGAGAAGATCATAGATGTCTGAACTAGACATCTTTTGGGAGATATTCAAGATAGTTGATTTAAAGTCCTTAATATAACACTCAATATGAAATATTAAGGCTAGGACCCAACACAATATTTTATAACTTGGAAAAGGGATGTCGTAATCCAAGCTATAGAATATTTGAAGGTAGGCGAATGACGATTCGCCAATTTCCACCATGAAAAACGAAATAGAAATATTAGGTTTTAATTGGATTTAAAACTCCTGGATCTTTTGAGATTCATTGAACTTTTCAATGGCATGTTTCAATCTCGATTGTGCCCTCTCAAGATTTGTGACTGGGATGTCGAGGATCACAAAACAAGGTGTGAATAACCATGCAAATATACTTGGTACCCTTAATATTTACCCCTTAATCAATGTGTCGATTAACCACACGCGCTCCACCGATACTATGATAAATATTAAGTTACTCTTTGCCCCCCTTGTTAAGTCAAGCTAATGTGCCGGTTAAACACACGCGCTCCACTAACCGAATTAAGCAAAGTGCAAAGTGTAATTTCATGGGTTAGCACCAAATTCACATTTTTCCTAAGTAACTAAGATTGAGAATTTATTAAAGTTTTAGTTACTTAGTATTTATCATTAATAATTTTAATGAAGGGAGAATTATAGTCCTTGTCCTACCCGTTCGGCTAACGACCCTCCACCAGTCAAGGAAGCGGTGGGTGAGAGTGGACACCCATTAAACTGCCATTTTATAGGCAGTAACCTTATACCCCCCTTATGGACCGGCTTCGTGAATGAGGTCTACTAACGGTAAGACTGACTTGCTCTTATACATACATACATACATATATATATATATATATATATATATATATATATATATATATATATATATATATATATAATTAACTTATAATACTATAAAGTATAAGGGTTGAATTTTAACTTTTAAAATTCTAAGGGCTTAACTTGGAATTAAAGTATTCATAAGGGAAAAACTTTTCAAATTCCAAAACTTGAGGGCAAGTTTTGAAACTATTCAAAACTATTCAATTCCATAACTTATGTGTTTAAAGTAGTTTTAATACAAAAAACTCTTCAAGTTCCATAACTTGTGGACAAGTTATGGAAGACTTTAAACTATTAAAAGAATGTAACTTTTCCTTTATTCATAACTTATGAAATAATTATGAGTTTTATGATTCTTAAATGTGACTTTTCATGTAACTTGAGGACAAGTTACAAAAACACATTTTAGAATCAACTCTTAGATTAAAATGGATTGAAAACAACAATTTTACATAACTTTTCTATTAATCTAAGCAACTCATAAGAACAAGATAATTCAATCAATCTTTTTCATGTAATTAGACTAACCATTAAACTAATACAAAACATGAATCTATTGACAATTATCTTTGAAATTGGATTAGAATGAACATTACCACATCAAAAACAGGTTTATAGGTTCAAAAACAGCTTAGGGTAATGATTCTAGTCCAATTTCAGCCTTAAAAGTCGAAAATATGCTGTCAGGGGGTCCTACTCGTCGAGTGTATGAACCTACTCGACGAGTAGGATGAGTTTCCTCATGGACTCGACGAGTCCATCAATGGACTCGACGAGTCCAGTGCCCAGACAGCCCGAAAATCGATTTTTTCAGCATTTTTCAGCACTTTGCATCAAGTATAATTGAAAACAACCCTAGGCTCTGATACCACTGTTATGTTTTGAGCATTCTAACACTCCTAAGTGTACATGCAACCCTAAATACCTTGGATCTATGTTTTCTCTATTATACATGCAAATATGAATATTCCAAGGTATTACCCTATCTAGCGTACAATCTTTGATACTTGGGTAATAAAACAAGTTTGAAGACATACCTTTTTATGTAGCTTGATTACTTGATGCTTAAGAGCCGAGTGCCCCAAGTGTGACACCTCAAATGGTTCACACAACATCAAATACACTTGGAATAACTTAGAGAGAAATGAACCACTTCATGAAATCAGCTAGCCCTCACCATACACACATAGTTCTCTCATGGTCGCCGATTTTGACAAGAATAAGATGCTTATATAGTTTGTCACAATTAGGGTTACACCATGTAAACCCTAATTGTCATGGCCTTTCATTTCCATGATCCATGGGTACAAAAACACCATGGAGCATCCATGGAGCATCCTATAGGTTTTAGCCCAACTTGATAATCCATGGAGCATTAGCCCACTAAACAAGTATGGATGATTTACACAATCAACCCATATATTTAATTAGTCTCCTTTTGATCACTTAATTAATTCCAAATTAATTCTTGATCAATACTAATTAAATAATCTTATTAATATATTAGAACTTATAATATATTAGTAAACCTTAAGTGTTATTTCTCTCATTTTAGTCTATCCAAATGCATGATGTCATGCAACCCAAATGGACCATGCCAATCGGGTCAAGTACATACCAAATATAGTTATGGACTTAGACACTAATCCAACAGTAACCTTATACCCCCCCTTATAGACCGGCTTCGTGAATGAGGCCTACTAACGGTAAGACTGACTTACTCTTATACATATATATAAATATTAAACCTATAATATTATAATAGTATAAGGGTTGAATTTTAAACTTTTAAAATTCTAGGGTTTGGAATTAAAGTATACATGGGGGGGGGGTAACTTTACAAATTTCAAAACTTGAGGGCAAGTTTTGAAACTTTTCAAAACTCTTGGATTTTCATAACTTATGAGTTTAATATGGTTTTTATGGAAGACTTTTCAAGTTACATAACTTGAGGACAAGTTATGGAAGACATAAAAGTATTTTATGATGACATTAAAATAAGACCTTTCATTTTTTTCATAACCTATGAATCTTAATGAACTTTTAAAAGAAAAACTCTTCATTTTCCATAACTTGAGGACAAGTTATGGAGTTCATAAAAACCATTAAGATCAAATATTCCAATTAACATAATAATCAAATAATTTTTCATGATCTAGATTAAACTCATAATAACAAGATAATTCATATCAACTATTTACAAGAAATTAGTCTATTACATAAACTAATAAAATCTTGAAACTATGACAATTATCTTTTATTTGGATGAGGATAATTATTTTCACAACATAAAATCGAATTTTTACCAAGAAGACATTTTATATTAATTATCCAAATCCAAATTAAGCCAAGAAATCCAAAAATCTGCCAGACCCGTCACCACCTCGTGGTAATTTTGACCACCTCGTGGTGATCATGCAGAAAAAAAAACAATTTTTTCAAGAACCAAGCATCAAATATAATAGAAAACAACCCATGGCTCTGATACCATTGTTGGGTTTTGTATACTACAACATCCTATGGTGCACATACAACCCTAAAAGCTTAGGATCTATGTTTTCTCTAATTATACATGCATATGGTTTCCAAAGCTTTAAGCCTACAACTAGCATACAAATAACATATGTATAATAAGACAAGTTTTAGACATACCTCTTGATGTTGTTGATGTTGCTAGGACGACTTTGGCCTTTAAGAACTTAGTGCCCCAAGTGTTGCACCTCAAATGGAATCACAACTCACCTAGGACAAAGGTGACTCTTGAGAGAGAATTTCCATGCACCAAAAACACCTCCATGAACTCCAAGAACTAGAAGTATTTCCAAGTGGCGTTTTTAGGTTATGGAGCTTATATTTATATGTAGGATTCCAAGAGTCATGGGTATAACCCAAATCCATACCCATGGGTTTTATGATCCATGGTTCATGTGGCCAAACTCTTTATGTATCCATACTTAAACTTAGTCCAATATGGATCATAAGCCCAACATATATAAATATAACCAATTTACACAATTAGTCCCCATTAATTTAATTAGTCTTTTTTTATCACTAAATTAATTCCAAACTACTTCTTGATCAATACTAATTAAATCATATGATTTCATATTAATATATTAGAACTTATAATATATTAATAAATCATATATAACCTATTCTCAAAAGTCCATCCTAACAAATTGTCCTGATGTTATGCAACCCAAATGGACCATGCTACTCTCGGGTCGAGTACATACAATTAATAGTTATGGGCTTAGACATCTAATCCAACAGGTTCATCTCGAAAGGGTAGTAGTCCTCATAGGACTCTTGAAGTTCAGCTGTCATAGTGGCTAACATGATACATGACACCTTTGTGGCGTCCTTCTCATGAGTCCTATATTCAGCAACTTCTTTAGGAGTAGCAGTTGCTTCATCAATCTCCTTAAGCTCTTTATCGAGGACATATTCCTTATGCTCGTAATGAGTGACCATCCTAATGTTCCGAATCCAATCATTGAAATTCGAACCATCAAAGATGACCCTCCCACACAAGTTCATGAGGGAGAAAGAGCCAGAAGGGTTTGAGCCAGAAGCGGTGTTGGAAGACATCTGAAAAAGAAAGACAAAGTTTAGATTACATAATAATCCTTAATATAACACCCAAAAGAAATATTAAGGCTAGGACCCAACACAATATTTTACAATTTGGAAGAGGGATGCCGTAATCCAATTGCAAAATATTTGAAGGTAGGTAAATGACGATTTACCAATTTCCACCATGAAAAACGAAATTTATTATTAAGTTTTAAATGAATTGAAATTCCTAGATTCTTTTGAGATTCATTGAACTTTTCAAGGGAATGTTTAAATCTCTATTATGCCCTTCAAGTTTGTGACTGGATACCGAGGATCACAAATAAGGTGTGAATAACCATGCAAATATACTTCGTACTCTTGATGTTTATTTATCATCTAATCAATGTGCCGGTTAACCACACATGCTCCATTGATTTATGATAAACATCAACCTACCATTTTCCACCTTTGTTAGTCCAAATTAGTGTGTCGGTTAACCACACATGCTCCACAAACGACTTGGCAAGGTGCAAAGTGAAATTTTATGGAATAGCGTCATTTTCACATTTTTCCTAAAGTAACTAAGTTTGGGAATTTTATAAAAACATTTAGTTACTTTATAATTATCATTATACTTTTAATGAGAATTAATGTCATATCCTACCGATTCGGCTAACGACCGTCCACTAGTCAAGAGTGCGGTGGGTAAGAGTAGATACCCAATGGCGGTCATATTATAGGCCGCTTCCTTAAACACCCTAATAGACCAGCTTCGTGAATGAGGCCTACTAACGGTAAGACTGACTTGTCATATATATATATATATATATATATATATATATATATATATATATATATATATATATATATATATATATATTAGATTTTAATGTTATAATAGTATAAGGGTTGAATTTTAAACTTTTAAAATTATAAGGTTTGGAATTAAATGTTTCATAAGTGACACTTTACAAATTCCAAAACTTGAGGGCAAGTTTTGTAACTCTTTAAAACTTTTGGTTTGGATAACTTATGAGTTTAATGTTTAATGAATGAGACTTTTCATGTTCCATAACTTGACGACAAGTTATGAAAGTCTTCAAAAACATTTAGATCAAGTTTAACTAATAAAATTATCATTGACCTAATTTAACTGATAAGACAAGATAATATCAAATCGAAAAATTTACAAACAATTAGCTTATCATATAAACTAACAATAATCTTGAAATTTTGACAATTATCTTTTAATTGGATGAGGATAATCACTACCATATCAGAAAAAATAGATTTTATGATACAAAACAGTTTATGGTAATGATCCTAATCCAGTTTATGCCAAAAAAAACCCTAAAATTTGCCACTAGACAGTGCAACTCGTCGAGTCAGCTAATGGACTTGTCGAGTTCATCATGAAATCATTGAGTTCCTCCTTGGACTCATCGAGTTCACTCTGGTAGAAACAATTTTTCATTTTGCTGCAACTTTGAACAATCAACCATGCATCAATATAACAGAAAACTACCCTAGGCCTTGATACCACTGATGGGTTTTGAGCACTATAACATCACTATGGTGCACATACAACCCTAATGCTTTGGAGCTAAGTTTTCTCTAGTTATACATGCAAATTTCATTTTTCCAAAGCATGAAGCCTATCTAGCATACAACTTGATATATGAATCATAAAAAACTAGTTAGATGATTACCTCTTTATGTAGCTTGTATTACTTGGCCTTTAAGAGCATAACACCTCAAGTGTGATGCCTCAAATGCTTCACAAAGCACCACCAACAATTGGAGGTCTTGAGAGAGAGAGAGGTTAGGAACACCCTAAAATCGGCTATACTCTTGCTATATCACTTGTGCATCCGATTTTGGGCTCTAAGGGGTTACATATATAGTGTTAGAATTCCAAGAGTCATATGTAACCCTAATTCTTACACTTAGGCTTATGATCCATAACTCATATGGACTCTCACATAAACATAGCCCATCATGGATCAATAGCCCAAACCCTATGTATCACTAATTTACATAATCAGTCCCCGTTAATTTAATTAGTCTCTTTTGATCACTAAATTAATGCTTGATCAATACTAATTAAATAATATGATTTTGCAATTAATATATTATACTTATAATATATTAGTAAATCATAAATAACCTCTTTCTCAAACATCCATCCTATCAGATTGTTCTGGTGAATGCAACCCAAATAGACCATGCTAGTCTCGGGTCAAGTACATACCAATTATAGTTATGGGCTTAGACACCTAATCCAACAGCATCAACACGACACCCATCCCTGATATAGATGCATCACAGTAGACTACGAAGTCCTCCACTCCCTCAAGAAGGGATAACATTGGAGCTTCGCACAATCTCTGGCGAAGAGTCTCGAATGAAGCTTGCTGCTCGGGCCCCCAAACAAAAGTAATACCCTTCCTGGTCAATCTGGTGAGAGGAACGCTAATTTTGGAAAAATCACTGATAAACCTCCAATAGTAGCTTGCCAGGCCCAGAAAACTCCTGATCTCGGATGGGGATCTCGGTACCTTCCATCGCATGACTGCCTCAATTTTGGCCGGGTCGACCAAAATCTCATTCTGTTTGACGAGGTGTCCCAAGAACTGGACCTCTTGTAACCAGAAATCACACTTGGAGAATTTGGCATGAAGCCTCTCCATCCTCAATACTCCAAGAATCTCCCGAAGATGCTCCTCGTGTTGTTCCCTAGACCTCGAGTACACCAAAATGTCGTCGATGAACACGATCACCGACCTGTCCAACATGGGCCTGCACACCCAGTTCATGAGGTCCATGAACGTTGCCGGTACGTTGGTGAGCCCAAAAGGCATCACCACAAACTCGTAGCGCCCGTAACGAGTCCTAAAGGCCGTCTTTTGGATATCCTCCTTGCAAACTCTCATTTGATGATACCCATATCACAAATCAATATTGGAAAACCAAGACAACCCCTATAACTGATCGAATAAATCGTCGACCCTCGGTAGTGGATAACGGTTCTTGACCGTCAGCTAGTTCAACTCCCGGTAGTCGATGCACATCCGGTGTGAACCATCCTTTTTCTTGACAAAAAGGATCGACGCTCCCCACGGCGAGCTACTCGGCCTAAAAAAACCCTTCCCCAGCAGCTCCTGGAGCTACGAGGATAACTCCTGCATCTCGGGCAACACAAGGCGATATAGTGCCTTCGTAATAGGCGCCGCACCCTGAATCAAATCGATCCGGAACTCCACTTGCCTCTCGGGAGGCACACATGGAATTTCCTCGGTGAAAACATCCGGGAACTCACACACAACCGGAATATCGGGGATAGAACTCGACCTCTCAGTGGAAACTCTCATATCCATCACATATGCTAAAAAGCCCATGCATCCCTGCTGTAAACTCTACCTCGCCCTGGCAGCAGAGCAGAAACCTGATCCAGATCTGGTCCCCTCGCCATACACAGTAAGTACTCCCCCCACTAGGGTCTCATACGGTTACCATCTGACGCTCACAGTCAATCACAGCTCCAAACCGGCTCAACCAATCCATGCCCACTATGACACAGACATCACCCATCGCTATCGGCACCAGATCCATCGAGAAATCAACACCGAAAATCTCCAATACACATCAGTGGCAAAAACCGCATGCTCGTCGGCTATAGAAACCCTCAGTGGTCGACTCAACACCTCACGTATGACACTAATATGACGACTAAAGGATAAAGACATGAAAGATCGACTCGCACCCGAGTCAAATAACACCAAAGCAGGCACAGAACTCAGAAGAAAAGTTTCTATATACAACACAATATAATCATAAACAAATCTCAAAATAACATAAATAAGGAGATACGTACTAGCAACAACATCAGGCGTTGCGCGAACCTCCTTTGCAGTCAACTGAAATGCTCTCCCACGAGCCCTCGGAGGCTCAGCCTTCCCCGAACGACCATCAGTAACATATAAAGCAGCAGAAGTAGCAGCATGGGCTGATCCCTGAGTGAGCTGGGGATACTCGGCCTTCCGGTGGCCCGTCTGGTTGTAGTGAAAGCAAACTTAAAATCCATTGGGTCGGTCCCTTGCCATATACCCCTCCTTGACACATTTGTAGCAAATCCCTGCTCGGTAAGAGCCCTCATGACTCTTTCCGCACTTGCCACAAGTGCGGCCCTTCTGGCCTCCAACTCTCGAATCAGCGGGCTTAGATCGCTTTGTCGCCGGCTGCGATTGCAGTGGTCTCCTATCCTTTCCCTCCTGGTCTCCCACCTTTCTGGTCTGAATATCCAGCTCAATCTCTCTCCTCTTGGCATTGATATGCAACTCAGCCAATGTCCGATAAGACGAGTTCGCCACGAAGTCCCGAATATCTCTCCTTAAGATGCTCAAATACCGACTCACACAAACCTGCCCAGTAGACACGTGCTTAGGGCAGAACAACGCCTTCTCATGAAACATCCTCGTAATCTCTGTCAATGATTATGTCTTCTACTTGAGAGACAGAAACTCATATGCCAAACATTCCCTATCCACCTGGGGAACATACTAATCTCTGAACAACTTGGTAAACCTCTCCTAAGTGACTGCATCATGATCTGCAGGAGTAAAATCAGTCGTCACAAACTTCCACCAGTCCTTCGCTCCCAATAGAAGCTGGTTCAGCAATAACCAAACTCTCAGATGCTCCGAGCATGAACACGTATAGAAACAACCCTCAATGCCGAGGATCCATCTTGTGGCAGCAATCGGGTCCTGCATCCCATCAAAATCTGGTGGCTTCGTGTTGCTGAACTCACGGAACAACAACGAGTCACGTCCCTGTGGCCTAGCAGCAACTATGGCCGCGGTGGCTGCAGCAGCAAAGGCGTATGTGACAGCAACGTATCACTCATCGAATGTCTTAATCAACGTGGTCTCAATAGACCCGAAGATCTCTGGTATGGCCTCTCTGATAACTGCGGCCACCTCCTCATGAATGATCTTGCCGATCTCCTCGTCACTGGTACCACTGCTCCCGAGGTTGTTGCGGGTAATCACCATAGTGTCTTTGAAACGCAAACACAAAATCATCAGAGGCTACCTCAACACACATACACACTCGGTTACCCACCCCTACACGCTCCTTAGCATCCTAATATTCTTACTTGGGTCGTATACAGATCCGATGCTTTCAGTAGTACGGGCCCAATACCACCTTCCACACCAACCTGTAGTCACCCCAAGTCCTCCTCCTAGGATCCTAATTCAGGAATACTCTATCCCTCACAGATATCAAACTACTCTCTCAGTAGACTCCTCAAATGCTCATCTAGGTATCTCTCCTAGATTACTCCTCGACTCAAGGCTCTCTCTAAAGATTCCTTCTAGGTACTCCTACTCAGCACATACATAGAGCAAATAGCAGATAATATCAATCAATAGCATCCCCTAGGCTAAGGCATCATGACTCAGGCAACTCTAGCCCTAATTTCTGAAATACCTAGCCTACCTCTAGCATGCATCTCTAATATTTCATAAACATCTCATAATGTAAACAAGTAATGGTATTCTGGGAAATCACCGCTCGGGCTCTGGCTTATTGTACACACTGATCCGTATCGTTTTCTCTTTAAACTCTTACTTGTTTAAGAAAAATCATTTCTTTTTAGAAAATTTTCTCAAAACCTTAGTTTGAGTCCATACATACCATATAGTACATCCGAATCCCTCAAACCAAGGCTCTGATACCAACTTGTAACACTCTAAATTTTCAAATACAATTTTCATTTTTAAAATCACATAAACTCAATATCACATTTCCCAAAAACCACAAAATGTATAAGTTGTCAAAACACAAGTCAACAAATGTTTAATAAAATACCAGAATCCTCAAAATCATGATCTCTAACTGGTGTGTACAATCAAGCCGGCGCCTTCCCGCGATCCTGAGAAGTACCTGAAACATATATCACACGACACGGTAAGCACGAAGATTAGTGAGTTCCCCAAAATACCACATACACAAATAATAAGCCTTTCATGGCTATAGCTCAGCATGGACCCTCCGGTCATGCGTCTCGGTGAGGACCATTCGGTCTCACAGCTCGGTGTAGACCCTCCGGTCATGTGTCTCAGTGAAGACCCTCTGGTCTCACAGCTCGGGTTGGACCCTCCAGTCCTGTATCTCAGTGAAGACCCTCCGGTCTCACAACTTGGTTTGGACCCTCACGGTCCTAACTCAATAAGGCATAAAATAATATAACATATATCACAAAGACAACATGCATAATATCACAGAACTGAATATAAGCACATAGGACCCTCCGGTCGGTAACTCAAATAAGACCCTCCGGTCACACAATATTACCACTCAGGTAAGTATAGTGAGAAGACTCACCTCGTAAGTAAGCAAGTAGATCTAGTACTCCACGAACAGTCTAGAATCCGCCTACATAAAATAATCATCTCTAATTAAAACTTTATAATTACAACTTTATGAAGTTAGACTATCCCCTTTCCCCACTCTCGGAAAGGATGAAAGACTATTTTACCCCTCCATGGTCTCCTTAACTCATGTCTTGACCAAACCCTAAAAGTCAAAGGAAGTCAATGCTCGAGTCAACGGTCCATGTTGACCCAACTCGTCGAGGGAACTTATGCGACTCGTCGAGTTCCTCTATTCTCTTTGAAGTATCGAGAAAATCCAACTAAACTCGTCGGGTTGTCTCATCAACTCGCCGCGTTGTAACACGTCCAAACTATCGGGGAAAACCCTAGCTAACTCGTCGAGTTGGCTCATCCACTCGTCGAGTCCCTTAAGTCCATTTCTCATTCAGACGATTTTGAGCAGAACTAAAGCCCCATACTCTAGATCTAGCCTCCCAAGGCTGAAATACCACGTAAAGCTGCAAGCTTTACGTCCATGCAATGCACCTAGGGCTCAAAGTATCAAAGCAAGGCTCTATGGAGGGCTTAATGCATAACACTTGGCTAATAGCTTGATAAAGCTTGAATCTTTACGCCCAAGGGACCTCATACTGCCCAGATCTGAAGTTTCAACTTCATGGCATGCTCAAACAACTCAAAGGCTCAAAAAGGAATATGGAAATGGCCACAAACTCCCTAAGAAGAGATCTAACCAAACAATGATCAAGGTCATTGCTTTTTACCTCCAAAAAGCAGCTAGCACTAAAAGAACACCGGATCCAGAGGCTTCTTCTCGTTCCAAGCCTTATGCTCTTCTATCTCCTTCTACGAATGCACCAAATCACACACTTTTAGTCTCTCTCTCTCTCTCTCTCTCTCTCTCTCAAAGATGATACCAGCTCGTTTAGGATTTCACTCAGGGTGTTAAAGTGATAAGGGAGGCACACACGAAGGCTTAAGGTCCTTTAAATAGGACACAAACCCTGAAAATTAGGGTTTTCACACTCAGCTCCTACTCGTTGAGTTGGGGTCCACCAACTCGTCGAGTAGACTCTAGAAATCACGCGGTCTTTTAATCCTCTACACGGCGAGTTGGGGCCTCTAACGCGTTGAGTTGCTCTGACAGCATGAATATAAATTAATTAAATATTATACCTGGGAGTCGGTATGTTACATTTATTAATTAAGGTTAATTATTGTGTTATTAGGTGGAGTTTATTTCCGGCAGTTTGGGTGTGAGATTTATCTGTTATTTAGTATCAGGTGCGTGTCCTCACTTATTCTTACCTATGTGGTAGAATAGCTGTATTGTAATGACCAACTGGGTCTAACGGTTATTACTGTGTTATGTTGTTTATGTGTGACTAAGATTGTGGGTAGTCTCCAGGGTTGCTGATAACCCACAATATGTGTTGTTTGCCTATTGGGATTGCTCATAGTCTACAGGGTTGCTGATAATCCATAATTGTTTATTTATGTTGTGTTGTATGTGTTATCATGAGGACTTCACTAAGCTTTGTACTTAGAGTTGTTTATTATATGTGTTCCAGGTATTTCTAAGGATCGTGGAAAGACGAATGTCTGATTGTACACACTCGCTAGGAGATTTATTACTGGACAGTTTGTGGCACTCTGATATTTTATGATGATGATATCTATTTGACACTTATGTTTTTTCCGATGACTTGGTTTATGGACAATATTTTAGGTAACTTAAAAATAAAAAATTTGGTTTGAAATTTGAGGCGTTACATAAACAATTTGTTGTATACAATAATGTCATTTGTCAAATACTAAAAAACATTTCGAAGTTATCAAAAATATTATTTATTAATACAAAAATATCAACAGAAAATATAGTTTGCTACAAAAAGACAATCATGTTTTGCATGCATAAATTATTATATAAATAATAATTTATGTTAAGTTTTGTTGGAAAAAAAATTGTATTATAAAAGTTTTTGTTAGACAATCGTCTTCCTTATTAATTGTTATGATTAGTTATTACTTGTTTATTTGGTAGGAAATTTGCTTTCAATTTTAACTTAGAATGGTTAAACTTTGTTAGTTTTAAGAGAAGGTTAATTCAAGTTGCCCTTCTTTGAAAATAAAATTACTAAAATGGTTACTAAAAAACATAGGATATTCGTAGAAAAGTTTTAATATTTTGGGAAGTTTAAAATATAGTCCCAAATTATTTTATTATTATTTTTTTTATAAAAGTCTTAACATCCAGTAAAAGGTTATATATGGATCATTTCTCCCGGTTACAGAGGTAACAAAGAACTTTAAAAAAAATTAATGTATAAATATATTTAAATATGTATTCCATAAATATTTGTTTCATATGTATTATTAAATACATGTGTAAAACATTTTTTTATTAAATAAGTTTTACATAAATACGTTTTCATTTAAAACGTTTTTAAAATTTTGTTTTCAAACGTATTTATATGAATTATTAAATACATGCATAAAATATTTAAATGAAAAAAAACTTTAAAAATGTTTTTTAATGTATAAAAATATATAAAATATGTCTCTATACGGTTAAATTAAAATATATATATATATATATATATATATATATATTTTAATATATAAAAATGTATAAATACACATGAAAATATACTTATGACAAACATATATATATATATATATATATATATATATATATATATATTTATTTATATAAGGGAATGATCAATTGAGAACACCTAAAAGGTTGAGAACGAGAGAACAAATCTCGACCATTCAATATATAAGGACATATTAGTAATTGTGGATTTTAATTAATTATAAAAAAAATATATTAATTAAAATTTTCCTAAAATTTAGGGATTATGTTTGATTGTTACCAAAAACCGAATTTAATGACTTTTTCTTTTTTTATTAGTGGATGATATTTCGTTCATTTTTTTTATTCTACTACCATATGATTCATACGATTTCCACCATAAATGATTAAAACCGATTATATATATATATATATATATATATATATATATATATATATATATATATATATATAATTTTAGTGATTGTGACTTTTACTCTATTTTTATCAATATTGAAAATCATTTTCTGATGTATTTATTATTGAAAGAAAGCATACATAAAATGAATTTTTAAAGTTTTTATTTAACCAAATTATTTTAATCATAAATGATTATAAGTAACACCAAACAACATAATACATAAAACATCATGTGAAGATAAAAAAAAAACACAATAAAATTCATAATTATAAATGAATAAAGTACATTACAAAGGTAGAAAAACCATTACATTTGTATTCATTAATGAATAAAAGGAAATATGAACATAAAAAATCTAGTTTAGTTATAATAACAAATGAACTAAGAACATAAAAAAATATTGTTTTCTGTGAAACTAAAAAATAAAGATGAGATATAGTTGTTATTCTTGGATTTTTCCAGCTGATTCAACCTGAATTTGTACTCTTTTTTGCTTGTATCTTTCTACATTATGAACTCCAATGAAACCTATAAAAATCATAGAAAAAATCACAAAGTATGTCACATAAAAATCCGATGCCATTTTAATATTACATTTGCCAACAAACACATATACAACAAGGATTTATAGCCAACAAAACACACCCGAATAGAAATTGACAATAACTTAAATGATATTCAAGAAGATACTATGCCGGCACCCAATTTTATAATCGTTAATGAATAAAAACTTGATAATCATTAATGAATAAAACTCGAAAAAAAAAGGTTAATTACATCTAATGAGAGGTTGAAAGTCATAGTAGCTTGCGTTATATGTGTGCATTTTCATTATAGTTTGACAACTCAAATGGTTTAGTAAACAGCATAATCACCATTCAAATTATATAGACAAAGAATGTTGCAATTGAATAATATAATGTAATTTTGTAATAAGCCAATAATATAAAATGAGGATATTGGCATCATCGAAAAAGCTCACAGTCAAAAAAATTATAGTCATTCACTTCCGTTCGCTTATTCAATTAATCTCCTCGGTCATGGAGTGCTCAGCAGAAATCAACAATGATGATTTTTAGATAAACACAATCATTATCTATTTCTTCTTAAATAAATTAAATAAGATAATCAAATCTAACCTCAATTAAACTTCCTGGCAAAATACATATTTTAACAAGATCCCTTCCAGAAAACAATTTATATAAACAAAAAAGGAAGACATTACATCAATAGAATACCAGAAAAAGAAAACGTACCATATGTTTTCCTTCGATCACTTTACTGTGTGGCCAATCGATAAAAGCTCTAATTTCTTGAAAAAGATGGTGATTTGGGTATGTTGATGCAATTACCGTCAGATGGAGATGGCGGGGGTTTTTCTTCCCAATAGACGATGGTAAACCCCCTTTCTTCTCTTAGAATCCAATCGTCGCCACAATGAAACGCAGGTCTACACACCTTTAATCGAAGATGATGATGGAGGCTGGTGGTTAAACCTGGTTAAACCTGATGCAAGCGATGGTGGTGGATCAGTGATGTAGGTTTGTGCAGAATAGTAGCGTATGGATGTAATGATGATGGTGAACAGATGGTGTTGCATAGAAGATGGAGGGTGGTGGAGGCGTATCTGAGTTTATTGCGAGAGATGAAGATGGAAGCGGTGGAGGCGTATCTAGGTTTACAGCGAGAGATGAAGAGAGAAACCAAAAATAAAAGGAAATATGTGAGTGATTGAGGAATTATATGAATTAACTAACGGTGCTAAAGGTGCAATTACTACAATACCCTTATCACCATTTGAAAGTTACATTTTAATACCTCTAATTTTTAAAAATTAAATAAATTGGTGGTTTGATAATAGCCTTTGATTTAATTATTTAAATGATTCAGATTTGTTCTCGCGTTCTCTCACCTTTTTGATGTTCTCATTTGATCCTACTCCTATATATATATATATATATATATATATATATATATATACACCTTATAGACATTTTTAAAGTTCTTTTTCATTTAAATGTTTTTAACTTGTATTTAATAGTACATATAAACAAGTTTAAATGAAAAGAAAAAAAAGATTTTTAAAAATATTTTTTATGGTATAAAAATATATAAATACATTTTTCATATGTGTTTTTATATTTATATGTATAAATACATTTTTATGTGTGAAAATGTGTATTTTAAATATATTTATATATAGACAAAACTTCAAAAATGATCCCTGTGGTTTTCGAAAATATCAAGTTTGGTCCCTAATTTACAAAAACCTCACGGATCGTCCCTGTGGTTTCAAAACTTTTAAAATTTGGTCCTTTCGGCTAACTCCGTTACCATTTAGCCGTTAAGTCATGAGCATTTTTGTCATTTCACTACACAAGGACCATTTATGAGGTATTCAATTACTTTTTTTTTAAATAAATATATAAATAATATTTAATACGCAAGGGGTCCCACCCCCCCCCCCCCCCCCCGCCCCTCTCTCTCTCACTTACGATTCCACACAGTAGCACCACCTTCCGCCATAAAACCACCACTGCCATCGCCTCCTTCCCCACCAGAAACCACAACCCAGCCACCCATCTTTCATCTCGTTTGATCACTCAAACCCACCCTCAAATACCACCACTTACTGCCTTCCATTCACGTTTTTCTACTGCCCTTCCCCTTTTCCTTCACTACCAAGAAGCACCACTACCCCCAAGGGTGGTGTTGCTGTTGTTGTAACCCAAACACCTTATCGAGTGTGGCCTGTTTGAATTGAGAGCCAATCTTCTTCTCCAGGTGTGAAATTATACACTTTCAGTTTTGTGAAGGAACATTTCTTTCAGGTGTTTCATCGAGCACCTGGAGTGCATTGTTCTCCTCCTTCATTTTCTGATTTATTTAGTAAGAGTTATCACCATTGGAAGCATACAATTCCAATTTTCTGTCCAGAGACATCTAATTCAGCAAATAGATGAACATGTATAGAGATGGGAATAAGAAATTAAGGAGTTGGAATTAAAATAAGGGAAAATTGTAAGAGACTTGGATACAGGCATGAGGAATCGTAGGTGCTCTGCTTATCCATTATCATTCCCTTCACCTGATCCCACTCCTCACATTCTTGTGCTTCTTAGTCCTCTACCAATCCTCCCAAGATCCTTCCAGAAAAGGTAATTTTGCATTGTAAATCGATTGAAGCAGTAGAAGGTGGTGGTGGCGGCTGGAATCATGGTGGCAGCAGCAGATGGCGGCTGTAGTGGTGGCCGGAGGTTGCTCCGGTTGCCTTTCTTGCTTCCTTCTTGCTTCTGCTCAACGGGGATGACGAGAGGTAAGAGCGATGGACAATGTCAGATGGTAGATGGTCAGAGTAGGGGTGTTCCAACAGTCACTGCGGTGGCGGTGGTGAAGTGGGTTTTGCCAATGGTGGGTGGCAGCTCTGCTACCCGGTTATTTTGGCATCCGGTGGTTGACGACGAGAATGAAGGGGAAGGCTGCAATGTTGATGGCAGTGGAGGTGGGTTAATATGGTCCTTTATTATTTTGGGAGAGAGAGAGAGAGAGAGGGGAGGGGGTGGGACCCCTTGCATATTAAATATTATTTATTTATTTATTTAAAAAAAAGTAATAGAAAACGTCATAAATGGTCCCTGGGTAGTGAAATGACAAAAATGCCCCTTACTTAACGGTGAAATGCTAACGGAGTGAGCGGGAAGGACCAAATGTTAAAAGTTTTGAAACCACATGGACCATCTGTGAGGTTTTTTGAACTTAGGGACTAAACTTGATATTTTCAAAAACCACAGGGACCATTTTTGAAGTTTTGTGTTATATATATTAATAATAATGAATTTAAAAAATAATATATTTATTTGCGTTTTTAATAAAACAACAACAACAACAACAACAACAACAATAATAATAATAATAATAATAATAATAATAATAATAAGTGTTTTGCAGGAAAATATCGATATTTTGGATCAGCTTACGAAATAGTGTCAAATTAATTTGTCATCGACTATAACAAAGAGAAAATAATCAATGTGAATGCAACAATTTACTGTTTTTTAGGTATTTATTATAAAAAAAAATTAATTTGAGACTATTAATGAAACCGACTAAAAATATTGTGACTTTTCTATTTAAACTCTAAATTTTATTAAGTATATAGATTACTTAATTATTATAAAAATGTTCACTTAGTTTAGCCCTTTGAATGTTCTTACATTGGTGTAAATACGTTTTTATTAGTTAATTATATTATGTATTTAATTGTTTATATATAACCTTTTATTTATTTATTTTTTTAGTTTTTTTTTTAAACGAGAAACTGTCATATACTTCTAATCTAATCCTAAACACCATCTATGTCTCCTAGTGAGACTTGAACCCATACCGTTAGACCAAAAACTCTTTGGTACGTTTAGTCTTTGAGTTTATTTATTTATTTATTATTTTTTTTTTTTTCACTGCCATAAGGTGAAAAGTTGGTTTGGATGTGCCGCTGTTTTCCATGCAACTCTTACTTACGTTGCTGCTTTATTGTTGTTGGCCAAACTTCAATGCCAAATCCATGTTTCGAACATGAATTTCACTGCAAGTTTCGAAAAGCGTCAACCGTCCGTATCACCATAAAAGAGTTATCATCAAGAATTGAATATAAACACGACTTTAACACGTTTGGTGCCTAATTGGAGGTTCAAACGCATATAATTATATGATGGTTGACTCTTAATTTTGAAATACCAGTTTTTGGGACATGTCAAATATAATATCTTTTTAATATATCTTTATTTTTTATATAACTTATTTAAAGAGTTAACTTAAATAAAAGAGAACTAGTTATCACACATGTCCACTCTAATCTAAAATTTTGCAATTTTTTGTATCATTACATTCTTTTAACTATACTTTTATCTTCTACTTATATGATGAAAACTCATCGAGGTATTTTTCAAATCGTCCATTGTCAATTTTTATTATATCTTTAATTGTGCAATCTCATGAGGTGATCGTTGTTTTGATCGCTTTCATTCTTTCTAAGTAAATGAATATTTTTATTAGTTTTATTTTAAAAAAAATATTCTTTACATTTATTGCTTGTTACAATTTTATGGCTACTGCCTACAGGGCATTGAATTGTGACCATGGAAAACTGAAATGGGGGTATTGAGGAACCAAGGATGGTCTTGGAGGAGAATGGGTTTCCTTGATATAGGGTGAGAATAGTGAGGAGGGGGGGGGGGGGGGTTGGAGAGGGGGGAGGGGTGTAAATTAATGAATAAATTACTGTTATGGCTTTATTATTGAATCATAAATAAAAAAGTACAATTGAGAAAGCCAATATAAATAAGAAGATTAAACATATCTATAGGGCTAAAAGGAAAAACAAAGCCCAAATCAGAAAATGCATAATAAATTTATTATGCTAACATCCCCTCAAACTCATAATACGACAACAATAAACTGTGGAAAGGAACACGATGAGCAGTTAAGACTTTCGTAAATATTCAGCAATCTGCATTGTGAATGGAACAGGAGGAAGAGAAATAGTCCCCTACTGAAAGTAGTGACAAGTGAAATGAAAATCAATCACAATTTGTTTTGTCCGCTTATGAAACATTGAATTCCTAGCAATCATTATCGCTCTCATTGTCACTGTGGAAAGGGGTCGGTTGAGAAATATGAATACCCATGTCTACAGCCATCGCAACCACACAATCTCACAAGTAGTAACAACCATAGCTCGATCAATACCTAGTAGTAGACTTGCAATCATAAATAATTTTATCCCAGTCAGCATCACTATAGACACGCAACTCAAGAGAAAAAGTAGAAAGAAACACCAGACTACGAAACTGAGTACCACGAAGATATCTTAAAATATGAAGAACAACTCGCTAATGAAACGTGGAAGGATCAGTGACAAACTAGCTAATCACATGAACTGTATGAGCAATATCTGGTCTAGTGACGGTGAGATAGACCAAACTCCCCGCATTGGTACGATAAAGGCTTGGATCTGACAAAGGAACAACGTCAGTTGGAGGATACTTTGCATTACTCTCTAGAAGGGTATGAACGATTTTGTAGTCGAGCGTGTTCAAAAAAATATGAGATATAGTTCATCTGAGATAAAAGATAACCCATTATAGATTGAGCAACATCGATCCCCAAGAAATAACACAGTAAACCCAAGTCTTTCATAGCAAAACGGCTAGCTAAATCTCGCTTCAAGGATTCTACATGCACCTGATCCCACATTGGCTAGAAAAGAGAACAAAACATTCCTTATAAGGGGTGTGGATATCTTCCCTGTTACAATGCGTTTTAAAGCCGTGAGGGAAGCAGATCCCATAAGAACTCTACACTTAATCATGTTCGGGTAAGAAAAATTCAGGGATGGATGACCCATTGGGAAGTTTTCGTGTCGGGAGCCCAAATCGGACAATATTGTGATACTTGCCATAGGGGTATGTTACAAAAAAGCAGAATCATGAAAACTAGGCTTAAAACAAAAGGAAGTAATTACTATAGAAAATTTGTCAAACCAAGTGCAAGGGGCTTGTTTGAGACCATACAATGCTTTCCGAAGTCAACGAACTTCACATGGCCGGTGAGCAATACCTGGACTAGGAGACTGATGGATATTATGCAAAACATATAATTCCTATGTGTGCATGCAACCCTAATTGTTGATCTATGTTTTCTCTAATTGAACATACAACTTGAACAACAAAATAGAAAATCCTAGCATACAAGCATATTTTCGAAATACACAATTAGGGTTAGAAGAATCCTACCTTGATTACTATATAGTATTAGCAATGCAAATTCTTGTGTTATTGAACCCTTGAGAGCAAGCATCTCAAATGTCACGCCTCTAGTGGTTCACATCCAAGACTAGCAGTAGAAGATGATTGAGAAAGAGATGAGATGCTCTAAAATTCGGCTAGGTCTTCCAAGAAGCAAGTGGCCGAAATTCTTAGGGTTGAGGCTGAATATATAGTGCAGTTAGGAAACCTAGATAAGCCCTAATCCAAGATCATCTTAAACCGGGTAATTATCCATTTTCTTGTTTATCCACCAGGGATTGTTCTAGAATCCCTTAGGCCTTAAGAAAATCGTCCAAGCTTTTGTGGAGGGTTCTAGATTGCCTCTTGCTCAACTATTCAACAATTGTACTTCAGTCCCTGTACTTTTAGTTAATCCCTTTAATCCCAAAATTAATTCAAATTAATTTCTGATTAAATATTAATTAAATATTACTATTTCTGATTAATATATTATTCTCATAATATATTAACAAATCACTAATTTCAATTTATTAATCAAATAATAAATCAATCTCTTTCTCCAAAATCATCATGTCTAGTTGCTAGTCTTGAGGGCAACCCAAAAGGACTGTGCTACTATCAATTTAAGTATATACTAATTGTAGTTATGGGCTTAGACACCTAATCCACCAGTCTTCCATTTGGATAAGTCTAATAACTATAATTTCCAGTATATTCTTCTAAGCTGATTAGCAAATTGTAGCTCTCAAAGCTGCTGTCGAACTCTGACCTAGTCAGTCACGTGTCCTAAGATAAGTGATCATATAATCCTCCGTTTTGCAAGATATCGTGCGGATATGAGACATGGAACATTATCTATCTCATGTCCATTACTTTGTTTCCCTATTTCTGATTTATAATGACAAAGAACTATTAATCAAACACATCAATTTAGTCCTGGCCGGTCCCGACACCATAAGTCAACACTAAATCATCGAGGGGCCAGAAGATATTGCTTTTCCCCCCTAAGGATAAAAAGAAACAGATAAACGTTGACTTATATGCTTGTACTATTTACTTATCACATCATGCATAAAAATACATTTTATAACATCAAGTACTGATGTGTTTACGTATCGTCAATGCACAACCAACTTGTAAATAACAACTCATATATCTCCGTTTAAAGATTATAAGATATTATCATCCCCGAATTACTTGTGATAAATTCCATTACTTAATCACCAAAAGTCAATTACATTTATTTCGTTACAAGTTTCGAAACTAACTATATAACAACCAAAACTAACGTCATCTTTCAGACCAATGCTCCTTGCATGCTGAACGTGCTTGAACCTACTCAGACCCTTCGTGAGGGGATCTGCATGGTTATTTTCTGACGATACCCTCTTTGTCACGACCCGAAAATCACGACCTAAAAATTTTTGTTTTTAAATAAATAAATCGTTAATACAGATAGTTTCCATAAAACAAGAGTAACCAATATTTAGAAAAACATCATTTAACCAGAGTAATACATAGTATGCAGAAACATGTGGTGTGTGCTCTGCAATCATCCCGAGCTCTTCCATTTAAAAACCGAAGTACCTGAAACATAATCTAAAAACCGTAAGCACAAAGCTTAGTGAGTTCCCTAAAATAGCATACCACATACAAACACAGATTATCATGCACATACATATAGATGCCATGGGCTCCCCCCAGGGTCTTTATCTACTATGCCATGGGCTCCCTCTATGATCTTTATCTGGAATGTCATAGGCTTCCCCCCATGTTCTGACATCCAATTTCCATGGGCTCCCCCTGGGGTCTTCCATGCAAATATCACAGAGACAACTAGCATACCACATAAAACATAATGGGCCGACATTGGTGCCTTCGACCCATGGATATAATGAGAAGACTCACCTCGTAATGCCGAATCACACAAAAACCCTTGGCTGCTAACTGACAGATCCTTAACTACTAATAACAAAACAACACCCAATTAACAATTGGGTTCCAATCCATAACCATAACTCCATACCTGGGGTAAAAAGACCATTTTACCCCTAACCTAGCCTTGTCCAAAACTATAGCCCAAACTACAATCTGAAAGGCCCAAAGGCCAATTAATCATCTAATGGCCTAATTTTCCAAATTTGGCCCAAAACCTTACATGGGCCTTACCTTCAGGCCCAACCATTCATTCTAGTCCAAAACACTTTGTATTCCGATGGCCCAATAATAAATTAAACTCTTAAGCCCAAAATACCAAAACTACTCGTGGCCCAAAATCATGGCCCAATTTTCCAAATTGGGTCCAATGCCCTTTGTGCGCCTTCTCAAACTCACAAACACGCCAATACCAGATGGCCCATTAGGGCCCAAGACAAATAAGCCCAACCAATGGCCCACACCGAAGCCCAATAAGAAAAAATCATCCCTAACTGAGTACGCGGGCGTACTCAAATGTATGCTAAGCGTACAGGCTGTTTGGCTTGTATGTTGCGCTTACAGGCTTGTACGCCCAACGTACTCTTCCATTGAGCCAAAACTTTCATTAAGCTCTTAATGCTTCATCCCATAAGTCCAAACCACAGATCTACTTCAAAAATGAACGTCTAGAACCATAAAGTCACTGACTTGGTGACTTTACATGCCCCAAGAAGACCCAATCTCAAAGTGTACCATTATACTTCCATGAAAAGGACCCAGACTTAAGCATGTGTGGTTTTAAACTCCAAAGGTACCAACTTTATGGACCTTGAACCTCAGAAACACTAAGAGGGGCAACTCAAAGCTCTTAGAGTGGAATCAAGACCCCTAGATCTCATTATTGTGACCAAAATGAACCAAAACTCATAAATGATAGATATAAGACATCAATGATCAAGTTCAAAGATTTATACCTCCAACAAGCTAGAAATGAGACACATAAGCAAGATTCATAAGCTCTTCCTTGATTCCTATCCTTACACCAAGCTCCATCTTCATAGGAATGGACCCAACACACCAAAAATGAACTCTATAAGCTCAAAATGCCACCATGAAGGCTCAAGGATGATTTTTAGGGTTTTAGAGGGTAAAGGCTGACTTAGAAATGAAGAAGGAGGCTAATCATTAAGCTTATATAGGGTACAACCCTAACATTAGGGTTTTCAACCTGACCCATATACGCCCAGCGTACCTCCTCGCACGCCCCGCGTACGGGGTCTCGCATCCTGACCCAAATCTCGTACCTACGCTGCGCGTACTCTACAGTACGCCTTGCGTAATCGGCTTCACATCAGTACGCCCTGTATACCTCCCTGGTACGCCTCGCGTACTAAGGTTCTTCCCAAACCTTAATTTTTCCGAAGGCCATATTTTTCTCAATACAATTCCACATCCGGCCATCCTTGTACCCATGAAAAGGTACATATACGCTCAATACTAATATCAATTCATACTCACCATAAGATATCCCGAACGAGCATTTGCTTTCCATAAAAACCCGAGCTGACTAATAACCAAAATTCCCCTTTGATTCCAAAACACAAACTGAATACCCGAACCATCCGAAATTCCTTAACCACCCCAACTGAATCCAAAACCTAACTCCTCGAGGGTTCGAAACCTGCTAATACCCAGTCCTTTGATCACCAACCCAAAATGGGAAAAATTCGAAAAAGGATGTTACAACTCTCCCCCACTTAAATTAGATTTTGTCCTCGAAATCTGGATAACACCACCCTTGCACGTCCAACAATCTGGACAACACCACCACAACCCGAGAATACTACAACCTTCCTAAAGCAACAGAAACCAACCCTCACAGAACTTACAAAACCCGAAAAGGAACGAACCTTAAACCCCTTTCAGAAAACCACCTCTATCTTTCCCGAAACCAGAAACCTCATGTTGATCTGTCTTCCCGACAAACCGCCCGCACTAAACCACTAGCATACCATTTCCTCATGAATACCAGACTAAACAAAATCCTTCCAACCTTGACTATCTTGACGCTTCCAAAGGAACAAAACCACTAATCATATACAGTTGCAGAATACCTACACTTGACAGAAGGCTCAGATAATCCTTCGAGTAGAAGATTCCTCCGTGCAACGGTTAGACTAATACGAGAGCTGCGCAACAGGGTCCAATCAACCACTCTAAGATTATTTAACCCAAATGCGAGTGACTTAACATACACCCTGAAATATAAGCGAATCCCCACACGAAGTTCAAATCACTGAAACCACTCTGACCCATCTTGCTGCCACCTAACTGCTTCCCAAATGCTGCCAAGACCTCCCTGGTCCCAACTTGTCTACCAACTACCAGAAACATCAGACTCCTACCCGGTTGCTGAGCCAAAAGACACTCAAACACACAGTCGCCCCACTTAAGTTTCGAAAGAAAACCTCATCTAATAATAGTCGCCCAAGCTATCCCGCCACTTATGGCTCCAACTGATCGAAACAGCCCGACTAACCTGACGCCACCAAATCCAATTGCAGTCTCATACCATACCCGGTCTCCAATGACCTACATTCTCCTGATTCCAAAAACGCTATGGCCCTCTCGCAGACAGAACCAACCCAAGACACAACACAACGGTTCGATTGCTATCAACACTAAACCCATTCATTACCTTTGAACCCTGCGATTGATGCCCTTGACATATAGATACCCCAATTCTTATTCCAATGAAATGAAATCCTACGCAAAACTCGCGCGATACCCGATTCGAGTTCTTACCCAAAACCAATTTAATACTCCACTCACAACCCGAGATTCATGAATCTGTACTTGCTTTTCTCACCATAACCGTCCGATTCTCGTTGACCCCTCACCTGACTGATAACTAATTACCCCCAAACCATTACTGAGAGTACCAGTCTAGCACCTGGTCCAACCACCAGGTTCCTAAGAGTCCAAACAACAAGGCTACTCAGCCTAAAACCCCTCTGCGTCACCCACTTGATCCCCCACATGATCCTACAACTTCAAGATCTGATACCTCGACCAAAGGTCTCTAATAGAACCAACCTAATTTATCATAATCACATGGGCCTCGCCATGGGTTCTACTTATCTTAAGCTATATAGGCCCGACTCTGACCCGGACCCTAACGACTCTCAATCCAAAACAGAGAATACTCCTCGACAATCCTGAACGACATGCCCAAAGAACGAAATGACTCCCCATCACAGTCGACCATTTCTAATAATAGTTTACCTCGAAATGGTGGTTGCTACAATTCCATCACAGTATTCGAACACCTCTAACCAACCATGGTTACCACTCATGGTCTTACCATACACAAACCGACGAAATACCACACATCCTGAGCCGAATTCTGCAACCAATCAGGAGTTCTGGTCACGCATTCGAATCCCACATACTAAAATGAATAACAATGTATATTCCGACCTGCACTCGGGAGTTTCTTGAACCCCCACCAATACAACCTCAATCTGGACAGCCACTTAACTCTCTCCCACTTGGTCTCGATGAAGGTCTCCCACCTTTTAATCCTTATGGATCTCCAATCCATCTTTCTCAAATGGCGTGAACCACCCATACCCTGTGCTGAACAATACTAGTGTTCCGTTAATAGCCGAACTCATTGATCACCCGATTCCGGAAACCCTGATGGATACCCTTGAAATCTCAACTCACCTGATACTCCAGATCACTTACCATGATACCATACCAATTCCCCGATCTCTTGTGCTGGCGACTAAAACTATAACCCTTGCCCCGAGCCGACAGATCTTTACCCCACTTCCAAATCCAAAGAATTATAACATTATAACTGATTGCAACCTAGGTGAATATAAAGCTCTTCTGACATTTCCGATGACCAAACAACCCATACAACTGACACTACCATCTTCCTGTCACCGCTCCCCTCTTAGCAACCGCAATGCTTGAACCTAAAAATTCTTCTATAAGTAACTCCGCTCCTACCGAAAAAAATACTAGAACCACCGAACTGTGACGATTACTAGCAGACTAACTCGCTGAATCATGACCATATACCTTCCACACAATTCCCTTGAACCGATCTCGACCAAACCCAGAATATCAACCGAACACATTGAAACCTCCTCCAAAATATACAACCCCCTCGATAGCCCACCAAATCAATATCAAATCCTAAGCAACATGAAAAATGATAATAACCGAAAGGACGCAAAATACAACATGCCCTCAAAATTACCTGACGGAGTATGGACCTCCCCTGCCTGACACTGCAATAACCAACTCTTCTCTGCTAGGGCTCCTGCCCTATCTTCACGACTATCAAAGATCCGTAAAATAATCGCAACAAGCGCACTAACTGCTCCTCCCCTTCTCCTCAAACACACGACCCTCTGGTGGCCCACTTAGTCGTAGAGAAACATAACGGGCTGGCCCCTGAGGACAATCCCTGCTGACATGATCGATCCTACTACACCTATAGCAACTCATACCCTTTAAACGACAACTCCATCGTGCATTTTCTCGCACGTGCTGCACTGACCCTGACCCTGATGGCCTCTCAAACCCAAATCAGAAATCTTGGTTCTATTCCCAAGACCCTCCACTATATGCACCTGATCTGATCGAGAAATTCTCCCCTGACAACATCAACAACATCATCGCCCACCTCATGACCAATCTCTTCCCACCAATCCCACGCCCTGACTTTCAATAGGTAGGAAACATATATGACCTTCGCCTCCTTGGGCATACACTCGTCCTGAACGTGTTTTACATAAACGCTAACCACCTCCTACTGGCAACGAGGTCCCTCTCCCCATAAAATGCAGGAGCTCCACAAGCACGAACTCATGGAAAGAAAGAGTGCGAACTCCAATAATAGCCATAACCTCAGCACGGAACGCTCCCAAATTCTCATCCAAGATCTCCAAAACCTCTCCTTGACTGAACCAAATTTCATATGAGTCTTTTCCAAAAGACCTTGGGTAGACTTCGACGAGAGGAATTCCCACATCTACTCGCTAATCGGCCCAGTACCCTTACCTAAGCCGGAACCAGAAACTAAACCTCCTTCCTAGAAATTCATCACCAAACTCATATACAATCATGCAGAAGATTAAAACATACTAAAAAAATCCTCTTCCCCAAGTTTCTTAGATTCCCCAAGACTGTCCTTGATTCGAGTATGGATCCTATGTTTTCAGTAGTACGAGCCCAATACTACCTTCCACACTTATCCATACTTTCCTCAGGAATAATCTTGAATCCTCTAAGTCACCCACTCCACTGATGCACCAAATCTCACTAAACAACGCAACAAAACCTACTAAAGAAATCCCTAGGCTCTCTAAGATTCCCGATCTCACCCTGCCATCAGCTGCTGAGGAATTCCCCATAATGTTAGTCATCCACCTCATGAATACCATAATATTCACTTAGTAGGTGACTCCCATCATCTAAGAGTTCCACAAAGCACAAAGCAAGCAACATTCATGCAGTAACGCTCCAATCCTTAGAACTATCATATAACGATCAACCCACTCACTGTTGGATATAGTGTCTAAGTCCATAACTTTATTTGGTATGTACTTGACCCGACCCGGCATGGTCCATTTGGGTTGCATGGCATTGCAATACTTGGATAGACTAAATGAGAGAATAAGGCACTTATGATTATTAATATATTATAAGTTCTAATATATTAATAATAGTATTATTTAATTAGTATTGATCAAGTATTAATCTAGTATTAATTTGGTGATCAAAGTGAGACTAATTAGATATATAAGGTTGATTATGACAATCATCAATTCTTTTATGGTGGATTAATGATCCATGGTTTATGGGTTTGGTTATAACCATATGGAGCTCCATGGATAGTCCATGGGAGTTACAAACCCATGGGTCATGAGAAATCAAGAGTCATGACAATTAAGGGCATTCATGTGTAAACCCTAATTGTGACAACACTATAAAAGGAACCCTATGGCTAGCAAAATCGTGACCTAGTGTTACTAGAGAGGGCATAACCGATTTTGAGTGCTAGAAGTATTCTCTGAAGTTATTCCAAGTCTTGTGGTGTTGTGTGAAGCATTTGAGGCACAACATTTGGGGTGCTAGGCTCACAAAGTCTTGAAGGAATCCAAGCAACAACAAGGTATGTATTTCTACTAGTTTTCATGTTTTATGTAATCCCCATGCCATGCTAGTTAGGAAATAACCTTGAAAAAGAAATTTGCATGTATATAGAGAAAACATAGATTCAAGGTTATTAGGGTTGCATGTACACTTAGGAAGTGTTAGAATGCTCAAAACCCATCAGTGGTATCAGAGACTAGGATTGTTTTCTGTATACTTGATGCAAAACTGCTTAAAAATCGAAAATTCTGCACTCTGACGACTGGACTCGCCGAGTTCATGGGGAGGACTCGCCGAGTCCATGAACAAATTCATCCTACTCGAAGAGTAGAATAATGCACTCGCCGAGTAGGATCGTGCTGGGCAGCGTTTCGAGTTTTGTTGCTGGAAATGGATTAAGATCATTATCCCAATCTGTTTTGGACTTGTAAAATCTGTTTTTCAAAATGATAATGATTATGTTAACCCATTTTACATGGCTTTTATCAATTTTCAAGTATTGTATATGTTTATATGATTTCTTGAAATTGTTTGATATGAATATTTGTTCTTATGAGTTTTTAGAAGATCATAGGAATTTTGTGTAACTTACATGCTTGTTTAATTCATGATCTTAATGCTAATGATGGTGTCCATAACTTGTCCTCAAGTTATGGATAACCAAAAGTCACTTCTTTAAATTGTAATTAAAGAACTAAAGAGGTTTCATAAAATGAAGAGTCTTCATTTTTATGAACCATTAAAATTCATAAGTTACAAATTGAAGAGACTTGGAATAGTTTCAATTCTTGCCCTCAAGTTTTGGAATTTGAAAAGCCTTACACTTTAATTCCAAATTGAACTCTTAGAATTTTTTAAAGGTAAAATTCAAGCTTTATGGACTTCATTAAATTAATTAAAGTGTTTAATTAAAAGAGTTAATAATTCCATAAAGACATGGTTTAAGTTTAATTAAATTAAGTATAGTTTAATTAATAGATTAAACCACCAAGTATTTTAAATGTTTAAAATACACCCTTATACTATTATTATAATTTTAATTATATAGATATGTATAAGAATATGTCATTCTTACCGTTAGTAGGCCTCATTCACGAAGCCGGTCTATAAGGGGGGTATAAGGTTGTTGCCTATAAAATGGTGACTTAATGGGTGTCCACTCTCACCCACCGCTTCCTTGATCGGTGGAGGGTCGTTAGCCGAACGGGTAGGATACGACTTTAAATACTCGTTAAAAGTATAATGAATTATAAAGTAACTATACATTATAAATTCCCAATCTTAGTTACTTTAGGAAAATGTGAAATTGGTGCTAGCCCATAAAATTACACTTTGTACCTTACCAAGTCGTTAGTGGAGCGTGTGTGGTTAACCGGCACACTAACATGGACTAGTAAGAGTGGCAAAGGGTAACTTGACTTTATTATAGATCGGTGGAGCGTGTGTGGTTAACCGGTACATCGATTAGGTAATATTGTTGAGGGTACCAAGTCAATTTGTATGGTTATTCACACCTTGTTTGTGATCCTCGGCATCCCAGTCACAAACTTGAGAGGGCACAATCGAGATTCAAACATGCCATTGAAAGTTCAATGTATCTCAAAAGATCTAGGAGTTTCAAATCCAATTAAAAACTTAATTATATTTTGTTTTTATGGTAGGAAATTGGTAAATCATCATTTACCTACCTTCAACTATTTTATAATTTGGATTACGGCATCCCTCTTCCAGTTATAAATAGGTTGTTGGGTCGTAGCCTTAATATTTCATATTGGGTGTTATATTAAGGACTTTAAATCAACTAACTTGAATTTCTCCCATTATAGATGTCTAGTTTAGACAGCTATGGTCTTCCCAAATCTTTAGGAACAAGCTTCCTAATGAAGATGATATCCCAAATGGCAACCAAGGTGAAAGATCAATCCCTTTGTTGTGCATTAGTGGGACTGGAAATCATACTTCACTTCCTCCACCTCCTCCAATAAATCTCCTTATCCCACAAGTTTCAAGACATGATAAGTTCTAAGTCACTCAATCCCTATTGGCAAACAAAGTCTATATGTGCTTAGGTCTTGGAGATTAATTCACATATTCACAAGCCGGGAGAGTAGGGTGTCGAAGTCTCAAGGTAGCTGGTTGTTGACTTGGTCACTCCCTGATAACAGATCACGACATGACCCTTAATGATCTTACCTATTTGCTTGATGATGCTGAATCAGCAATGATTTGGAGCATTGGTAAAGCAAAATTTGATTGGAAGATCAACTTCCCAAACTTCCATGGACATTGACAATGGTAACATTGGAAGTCCAGAGAAACTTTCTCTTCCCAATTGAAAGGGATTGGCCATAGTCAACTCGGTTGACCAAATGGTAAAGAGAAAGGCTAAGTCTGTGATAGTCCCGTGTACCGTTTCCAAAGAGTCCATATGTTTCTGTTGCCAAAGGAAGGGCATTGGTTGCGAAGCTGCCAAATTTACCTAAAAGTCCATAAGGATAGTAAAGTCAAATGTTTGACTCTACTTCAGGTAAAGTCCATTGTCTAACTCTATTAAGTTTCTATTCTGAGATTCTTATTGCATGATGTGACTGGGTCACATGTTGATGTTTTAAGAATCAAAGAAAAGTGAAGAAACTTAAAGGAAGTATATGATGATTCTGATCGCGAAGAGAGATTTTGATCGCATGGTTCGGTGATCAGAATTTTGAGCTATTACTTAAGAGTTGAGACATATTGCTTAGGAATAGATAACAACAAGGTTTTTCATATGGGTTGTAAGGATAAGTTTCCCGCAAAGTTTTAAAATAAAGAAAAGTTTTGATTTTATTTTAAGTATCCTTACAATGGCATTTGTGAAAAATTGTTGATTATATGTTTCCATTAATAGCAATATTTGAAAATGGATTTGATTCTTTCATTTGTGGTAGTATCATAATTTACCAAATAAGGAAAGATTCTCATCGCCCAAGTTTCAGTTAGATAGAAACTTGGAATCATGCAACTTGTATTGTATGATGAATGAGAAGTTTTCGTCTTTGGGAAATTAAGACTAATTCCTTGTTCACATGTACATGTGAGTCAAGTGAAGGACTAAAAGATTGGGTACACTTGGTTGTGTGCTGGTCAGGTCCACCACAAAGATAGATAAGATTATTCGTTATGATTTACTAAAGTTTAGTAAATATGGTTATGCTTACGAGTTTAAGTGTAATTCTGAAACATTGGAAAAGTTTCAATGTATGGCAGAATGAATAAGAAGAATCAAATAAGGCAGAAAGATAAAATTTTCTCCAATCTGAAGAGATGGGAGAGTACTTGTGTATTTTGTTTTATGATTATCTTAGTGATTATGGAACCATATCACAATTGATCCTCTAAGGACACCTTAGTGTGTTTGTTGCCTGAGGAGAGGAATCGTGAATTGTTGAAATGGTTAAATCAAAAGATAATTCATACTTCGTGCCAAAAACAAATCCTGGAGTTATACTCCAAGATTGTGACTTGAGTGACATAGTCTTTAGAAAGTTCATAACACTTGTCAAATGTAGAGTAAGATGTTTCCTATTCTTGTACATTTGAGATTGGTAAGTTGTGATGTTTTGGATAAAACAAAGACCAGCTAAGACCAATAGTGAGAAGTGTTTAACTTGATAAGAATCCGCACTAGATCTTGAACATTTGTTTTGTCAAGGAATGGTTCTTGACAAAGAGAAGTCTTATATGTCAAGAGGATAGTGGGAGTCTAAATGATTCTGAAATAGTTTCAAGAACTAAATCAAGAGTTTTGTTAATCACTAGCCCACGACTTGAGGTTTGTAACCTATCGTGTTGACATATTCTTGTTTATGTGTTTGTTCCAGTTGAAAGTTGATTATGCTTGTGAGTTCTATGAGTTCTAAATTGTTTGCATAACAACCCGGAAGCAATGGTGGGCATTGTGCTACCAGGTGGCAAGAAATTAAGATTGCACAAGTTCAGTCCCTATGAATTTGGAAGTGTCACTAACCTAGTCCTGTGATTATGGTTATGAAAAATTCACATGGATAGGAACACATACACCATAAAATCTAAGTGTCATAAGGTTTCTCTTCGATTCATGAAAATGATGGTGAGGAAACGCTTCCACTAAGAAGATTTTAAGTAGATAGCGGTTGTGATATTTGCATTCTCATATAGTTAGTGGAGCGTGTGTGGTTAACCGGCACACTAACTAGTGAGAATTGCAAAAGGTCTAGACAAACATGTGAGCTATCTAAGGAAAGGTGTATGTTTTTGATAAAGTCTTATCAAAGCAATCTAGTATCAGAAATATGAACTTTGGTAAGAAAGTCAATAAAGTATTGATTTCTAGAAGTCCAGTTGATTTCTGAGTACATGTCAAAGCTAGTGGGAGCATAAAGTGTTATGCTGGTAATCATTATGCTAGTGGGAGCATGACGATTATGTTAAATATTGCAGGTTAGCAATGTTAATTATAGAAAACAAAAGTTTCAATTCGCCTTGAAAAAGTTGTTTTGCTATAATTAAGGGAGAGGATTTTATACTTCACTCCAATTCTACAAGCTTAGATTGAGAATTTAATCTACTTTAGTCAAGAATATATATGAATGTTATGTTGGAATGGTTTAACATAAGGAAATTCTATATATGTTGCGTTCTCAAAATTCGATTATGATTACGGCATCCCTCTTCATAGTTCGAATTATGAAAACATGGCAAATAAAAAAATTTATAGCATAAATCATGTCCCATATGCTTTGGGTATAGGTTTGATTACATGTGCTATAATATTCATCCATTCTAAATTTTCCAAATGCCTAGGGCATTAAGATGGAAAAAGGAATAGAACTGGAAATGACTAAAATGATTAAGCAAAGTTGTCGAGGACAATCTGAGGTTTACCAAAGATTGGTTGCTCATGGACAATTAGAAGTATAGAGTAAGGACCGTATTGACATATTTTGAAAAGAGGCAACTCTTGTTCAAAAGTGATGGTCAAAATGGTAATATGGAATTGTCTCCATAGGTGGAAGTTATTCTTTGAATCTGTGTAAGATTAAAGAACTTAATGCTAAGAAGGATGTTCAAAGGAATGTACTTTGAATTTGAGACTTCATTTCCATGGAATTGTTTTCCATTGGAATACTTTGTAATTTCTGTTGCCAAGTCTTTGTGACTTCTGTGCATAGTCATTACAAGGGGATCATTGCATATAAGTTTAGAATCTAACAGATTACAGTAGATGGCAAGAGTTTGGTATTCTTTCATTTACAACGAGGATTGGAATTGTGAAATGAGCATCATTGGAATATTGTCAATTGATCTATTTCACAAAGAGAGGACCATATGTAAACATAGTATGCATACTTGGAGTATGGCATAATTGTTGTTTGGAAAAACATAGTGTACATGCTTGGAGCATGGGACAACTAATGTTTTAATTCAAGCATAAAGTTGATTAATCAAAACATAAATAATGAGTAATCAATATGGTGCTTAAATAAAAGGTGTTTTATTTACACTCAAAGTGTTGGGGCCATATAAGATTAGTATTATTCTTGTGTTTCACTTTGCATGTTTTGACTTCCAGAATAATTATGTTATGGTATATATTATATTATTCAAACCATCCACAGTCAGTCATATGTTGGAAGTAGATATGAATCAAGACTGTCATGAATTTGGCTTGTATGATTTGTCTAAAGTGCTTTGGACAATGCAATGGTTGCTACAACATTCATGAGTACTCATAAGGGCTGAGTATTGGATCCAACCCACGCTCACTTGCATCACTTCATGGAATTTATCTCGAGTGATCGTGAGACGGTAATATCATATAAATCTTCAAACCTAGAGATATGAGTTGTTGACTATGAGTTGGTTATTCATTGATTGCACGAAAACGCATTGGTAACTCGATGTCATAAAACATGCCTTTGTGAGTAATTCAACAAGTAGTTAGTACAAGCATATCAGTCGAAGTTTATCTGTTCCTTCTAGAAATAGAAGCGATATCTGTGCCCCTCGATGATTTGGTTTTGACCTATGTACCGGGCCCGGTCAGAACCTAATTGATGTGTTCAATTTAGTTCTATGTCGAAACAAATCAGAGATCGAGAAACAAATGCTGGACAATAAGTAAGACCATGTTCCATGTGTTTGTTCGGCTGATATTATGAGAACAGAGGATTATATGATCACTTATCTTAAATGGCGTATCATCATCATCTCAGTTCCGAGAGACTTTGAAAGAGCTACGATTGCTAGTCGGATTTTGAAGTCATATTTGCAAATATAGTTATTAGACTTATCCAAGTGGGAGACTGTTGGATATAGTGTCTAAGTCCATAACTTTATTTGGTATGTACTTGACCCGACCCGGCATGGTCCATTTGGGTTGCATGGCATTGCAATACTTGGATAGACTAAATGAGAGAATAAGGCACTTATGATTATTAATATATTATAAGTTCTAATATATTAATAATAGTATTATTTAATTAGTATTGATCAAGTATTAATCTAGTATTAATTTGGTGATCAAAGTGAGACTAATTAAATATATAGGGTTGATTATGACAATCATCAATTCTTTTATGGTGGATTAATGATCCATGGTTTATGGGTTTGGTTATAACCATATGGAGCTCCATGGATAGTCCATGGGAGTTAAAAACCCATGGGTCATGAGAAATCAAGAGTCATGACAATTAAGGGCATTCATGTGTAAACCCTAATTGTGACAACACTATAAAAGGAACCCTATGGCTAGCAAAATCGTGACCTAGTGTTACTAGAGAGGGCATAACCGATTTTGAGTGCTAGAAGTATTCTCTCAAGTTATTCCAAGTCTTGTGGTGTTGTGTGAAGCATTTGAGGCACAACATTTGGGGTGCTAGGCTCACAAAGTCTTGAAGGAATCCAAGCAACAACAAGGTATGTATTTCTACTAGTTTTTATGTTTTATGTAATCCCCATGCCATGCTAGTTAGGAAATAACCTTGAAAAAGAAATTTGCATGTATATAGAGAAAACATAGATTCAAGGTTATTAGGGTTGCATGTACACTTAGGAAGTGTTAGAATGCTCAAAACCCATCACTCACCACCACTTATGCTAGAAATTCCACCCTTACTGACAGTTGCCTTATGCATGCAAATTATACACAAAACAGGATCACATAGACTTTTGAATAACAAACTGTACCCTAGAACCACAACTAGACAAGGAACAGGAAATAAGGCCAAATCAATTATTCTAGGGCTATAAGATCCTAACCGCGTACAATTTTTAAAGCATACACTTAGCAATTACTGATTCCCATAGATATTGTTATCCCAACATATCATCCAATTCACCCAACACAACAAAGTATCACATATCAGATCAAACTACCACTAACTATTCAGCACTAGCATGCAAGCCTACTAACTCATACAATATACATACAAGGCATCTCTCCTAGCATTCTATCATGCAAGAACTGAGCAGATCCTTATCCCTAAATAGCATGCGGTTCACGGATTTATAAATCAAATCATAACAGATAACATGTATGGGTATTTTGGGAAAACTTACTTGAGCTCGGCTGATTTCATACACCACACCCTTATATTCTCTTAGAAAACTCTTTTCTTGAAAATATTTTTCGTTTGAATACTTTACCAATCCTCAGTTTGAGTTCAGACACACCCGAGGGTATGTCTGGATCCCTCAAACCAAGGCTCTGATACCAACTTGTAACGACCCGAAAATCACCACATAAATTTTTTTGTTTTTTAAATTAATAAATCGTTAATACAGATTGTTTCCATAAAACCAGAGTAACGAATATTTAGCAAAACATCATTTAACCAGATTAATTCACAGTATGCAGAAACATGTGGTGTATGCTCTACAATCATACCGAGCTCTTCCATTTAAAAACCAGATTACCTGAAACATAAACAGAAAACCATAAGCACAAAGCTTAGTGAGTTCCCCAAAATACCATACCACATATAAACACTGATTATCATGCACATACATATAGATGCCATGGGCTCCCCCAAGGTCTTTATCTATTATGCCATGGGCTCCCCCCATGGTCTTTATCTTGAATGCCATAGGCTTTCCCCCATGGTCTAACATCCAATTTCCACGGGCTCCCACCGGGGTCTTCCATGAAAGTATCACAGAGACAACTAGCATACCACCTAACACGTAATGGGCCGACATTGGTGCCTTCGACCCTTAGATATAGTGAGAAGACTCACCTCGCACTGCTGAATCACACAGAAACTCTTGGCTGCTGACTGACAAATCATCAACTACCAATAACAAAACAACACCCAATTAACAATTGGGTTCCAATCTATAACCATAACTTCATACCTGGGGTAAAAAGACCATTTTACCCCTAAGCTAGCCTTGTCCAAAAGTATAGCCCAAACTACAATCTGAAAGGCCCAAAGGCCAACTAATCATCCAATGGCCTAATTTTCCAAATTAGGGCCAAACCCCTTACACGAGCGTTACCTTAAAGCCCAAACATTCATTCTAGTCCACAATACTGTTCCCATATACTATTTCTATTTCTATTTGCCATGTTCTCATAGTTCAGATTATGAAAAGGGATGTCGTAATCATAATCGAATTTTAGAACGCAAATAATGTTCCCATATATGGAATTTCCTTATGTTGAACCATTCCAACATAACATTCATATATATACTTGACTAAGTTTGATTAAAATCTCATGATCTAAGCTTTTAGATTTGAAATGAAGTATAATCTCCTCTCCCTTAATTATAGCAAAACGACTTTTCCCAGTTGAAACTTTTGTTTTTCTATAATTAACATTGCTAACTTGAAACACTTATTATAATTATCATGCTCCCACTAACATGATGATTATTAGTATAACACTTATCATACACCTTTCCTTAGATAGCACACATGTGCGTCTAAACAATTTCAGAACTATGAAAAGGGATGCCGTAATCATAGTCTCAATTGTTTAGACCTTTTCCATTTCTCACAAGTCCATGTTAGTTTGCCGGTTAACCACACACGCTCCACTAACGACTTTGAGAATGCAAATATCATAATTGCTATCTACTTAAAATCTACTTAGTGAAAGCGTTTCCTTACCATCATTTTCATGAATCGGAGAGAAACCTTATCCTACTTAGATTTTATGGTGTATATGTTCCCTTCCATGTGAATTTGTCAAAACCATAATCACAAAATAATGTTAGTGACAAATCCAAACTCATATGGATTGAACTTGTGCAATCTTAAATTCTCGTCACCTGGCAGCACAAAGGCCTGCCATTCCTTCCAAGTTGTTATGCAACCAATTGAGAACTCTCATAACTCATATGCAAAGCCAACTTTAACTGGAATGGGCACGGAAATAGGAATATGTAAACACGATAGGTTATAAACCTCAAGTCGTGTGCTAGTGATAAACTACAAGTTTTATTCTTGATTAGACTCTTTCAAGATCTTTTAGACTCCCACTTTCCTCTTGACATATAAGACTCTCTTGCTAAGACCCATTGCTTGACAAACAAATATTCAAGAGATAGTGCGGATTCTTATCAAGACAAACACTTCACACAATTGGCCTAAGTTGGTCTCTGTTTTATCCAAAACACCACAACTTACCAATTTCAAATGTACAAGAGTAGAACACACTTTACTCTTACATTTGACAAGTGTTAATAAACCTTCTTTAAGATGTGTCACTCAAGTTACAATCTTGGAGTATGACTCTAAGACTTGTTTTGGAACGAAGTATGTATTTTTGGATAAGGTGTCTAAATCCATAACTATTTCTGGTATGTACTTGACCCGGTTGGCATGGTCCATTTGGGTTGCATGGCATTGCAACACTTAGATAGACTAAATGAGAGAAAGGACACTTAAGGATTATTAATATATTATAAGTTCAAATATATTAATAATATTAATTAAATATATGGGGTTGATTTTCTAAATCATCTATTCTTATATAGTGGGCTAATGATCCATGGTTTGTATGGATTGAGATAGAACCCATAAGGTGGTCCATGGATAGTCCATGGAGGTTACAAACCCATGGATCATGGAATATGGAAAGCCATGACAATTAGGGTTTACATGGTGTAACCCTACTTGTATCACAACTATTTAAAGACCCCTTTTCTAGAAAAATTGGACTACTACAAGCAAGTAAAGAGGGCTAGCCGATTTTGAGGTGTTAGTGAACTTTGCTCAAGGTTATTCCAAGTATTGTGGTGTTGTTTGAGACATTTGAGGCATTACACTTGAGGTGCTAGGCTCACAAGGTTCTTAAGGAATCCAAACAACAAAAGCTATGTTCTCCTTCTAGCATTTATGTTTAAAAGTTCCCCATGCTATGCTAGATAGGTTAAGAACCTTGGAAATCAAATTTGCATGTATCATAGTAAAACATAGATGCAAGGTTTCTAGGGTTGCATTTACACCTTAGGAGTGTTAGAATGCTCAAAACCCTTCAGTGGTATCAGAGCCTAGGCTTGTTTACTTGATACTTGATGCAAACTTGTTTTTCAAAAGCCAAAAACTGCCCAGACAAGAAAACTCGATGAGTTTTGGCCAAAAACTCGCCAAGTTCATGAGTTATTACATGAACTCGACGAGTTCCTTTGAGAACTCGACGAGTTTGTCATCCAGTGAGCAGTTTTTCGTGTTGTGCTGCTGGAAATGGACTAGAAACATTACCCTAAACTGTTTTGGTCTTGTAAAACTTGTTTTAGATGGTGTAATGGTTAGGCTAATCCATTTTCAATGGCTATTATCCAATTTTTAAGTTTTATATGGTTTATTTATGATTCTTGAAATTGTTGATATGCATGTTCATGAACTTATGAGTTTAGAAGATCATAGGAATTATTTGTAACTTGCTTGTTAGTTTAATTCTTGATCATTATGTGTTTTAAGGAATCCATAATTTGTCCTCAAGTTATGGATTACCAAAAGTCACTCTTTTAAAGTCCATTATGAAACACATAGGTTACATAAAATCATAAGTCTCTCATTTTAATAAACCATTTAACTCATAAGTTATGAAAGATGAAAAGTTTTGAAAGTTACGAAACTTGCCCTCAAGCTTTGGAACATGTAAAGTCACTATTAAAAAACTTTAGTTCCAACCCCTAGAATTTTAAAAGTTAAAATTCAACCCTTATACTTTATAATATTATAAGTTTAATAATTATTATATATGTCTAAGAACAAGTCGTTTTACCGTTAGTAGGCCTCATTCACGAAGCCGATCTATAAGGGGGGTATAAGGTTGTTGCCTATAAAATGACAGCTTAATGGGTGTCCACTCTCACCCAACGCTTCCTTGACTGGTGGAGGGTCTTTAGCCGAACGGGTAGGACAATGACTTTAATCCTCATTAAAGGTATGATGATTATAAAATAACTAAATGTTTTTATAAATTCCCAATCTTAGTTACTTTAGGAAAAATGTGAATAAGGTGTTAACCCATGAAATTACACTTTGCACTTTGATTAAGTCGTTAGTGGAGCATGTGTGGTTAACCGGCATACTAAGCTGGACTTAACAAGGTAGGCGAAGGGTGGCTTAAGGTTCATCGTAGGTCGGTGGAGCGCGTGTGGTTAACCGGCACATCTATTGAGTGATAAACATTAAGAGTACCAAGTAATTTGCATGGTTATTTCACACCTTGTTTTGTGATCCTCGGCATCCCAGTAACAAAACTTGAAGGGAACACTCGAGATTGAAACATGCCATTGAAAAGTTCAATGAATCTAAAAGAATCTAGGAGTTTGAAAACCAATTAAAACCTAATAATTTGTTTCGTTTTTCATGGTGGAAATTGGTGAATCGTCATGCACCTACCTTCAAATATTTTATAGCTTGGATTACGGCATCCCTCTTCTAAGTTATAAAATATTGTGTTGGGTCCTAGCCTTAATATTACATTTGAGTGTGTTATTAAGGATTATCTTTATATCTAATCTAAACTTGTATTTCTTCTTTTCAGATGTCTTCCAACAACCCTGCTTCTGGCTCAAACCCTACAGGTTCCTTCTCTCTCATTAACCTTTGTGGGAGAGTCATCTTCGATGGATCCAACTTTATGGATTGGATCAGGAACATCAGGATGGTCACTCGGTATGAGGACAAGGAATATGTCCTCGACAAGGAGCTTAAGGAACTTGAGTCGTCTGCTACTCCTGAGGAGATCGCTGAATACCAGGCACATGAGAGAGATGCTACCAAAGTGGCATGTATCATGTTGGCCGCAATGACAGTCGAGCTCCAAAAGTCCTATGAGGACTATTACCCTTTTGAGATGCACCAAGACTTGATGGACCGCTACCATCAAAGTGCTCGTCAAGAGCAGTATGAAATCATCTCCTCCATGATAATAACCCGAATGAAGGATGGTGAACCCATCACGGGCCACATGCAGAAAATGCAAAGGTGTGTGGACCGTTGACTGAAACTGAATGTGAACTTCCCAGAGGAGTTGGCAATTGATATCTTTTTGCACTCCTTACCTTCGTGATATGATCAATTCTGAATAACATACCACATGCACAAGGAGGAAGTTACACTCAACAAACTTCGAGGACTTCTGAAGACCGCAAAAAGTGGTCTTAAAGGTAAATCGGTTGTTACTACTTCTACTCCTACTAATGCACTTGTTCTGGCTATCGGGAGAGGTAAAGGGAAGAAGAGGAAGAGCCCTTCGAAGGGTACCAAGGGAAAATCCCTTGATGGCTCCTCTTCAAGTGGAACCAAGAAAGGTTCTGTCACTCCTTCTGCCTACCCTAATGAGGCTAAAAGCTTCTATTGCCATGAAAAGGCGCACTGGAAGCGAAACTGCCCAAAGTACTTGCAAGATGTTAAGGATGGGAAAGTGAAACCCAACCATGCAGGTATTTACACTATATTGTCTAATAACTCACCATATTCTAATTCTTGGGTCCTTGATACAGGTTGTGGTATTCACATTTGTTGTGATTTGCAGGGACTAAGAAGAAGTGAGAATGTGGAGTATGGGAAGATAAACTTGATCATGGGAAACAAGAAAGTTACACCTGTCACCAGGATTGGAGTTTATTCTTTGTTGCTAAGTAGTGGGTTAACATTAGATTTTAATAAATGTTGTTACTCGCCTGAAATGGCAAGAAATATTATTTCCTTTCATGGTTTGTACAAAGAAGGTTTTACCTTTTCGTTTGATAATGAATGTGGTGGTATTAATGCTTTCTTTAATAATGTTATTTATTTTAAAGCATTATCTTGTGATGGTGTGTATGAAACTGTGTCAGTTGTTGATAACCTAGGAAATAATGTATTGTGTATTGATTCTTCCACTAGCTTCGATAAAGCATTATTATGGCGTTGTCGTCTTGGACATGTAAGCAAGAAACGCATAGGCCAACTCCAAAAGGATGAAGTCTTGGAGTCATTTGACCTAAAGTCGGATGATAGTTGTGAATCTTGTTTTCTTGGGAAAATTATAAAATCACCCTTCACTGGTACTTGTGCTAGAGGTGAAGGTTTGTTGGATCTTGTACACACAGATGTGTGTGGACCCTTCAGAACTGCCACAACAGATGCTAACCGCTTCTGTGTGACTTTTACTGATGATTTTAGTAGATATGGATATGTATACTTAATCAAGCATTAGTCAGAAACCTTTGAAAAGTTCAAGGATTTTAAATAGGAAGTGGAGAATCAGTTGGGCAGGAACATTAAGATTCTTCGATCCGATCGAGGTGGCGAGTATCTTAGCACAAAGTTCATTGACTATCTTAAGGAATGTGGGATTGTCACACAATTGACACCTTCTAGGACACCGCAGTTGAATGGTGTGGCTGAGAGGCGCAATCGGACCTTGTTGGACATGGTTCTTTCCATGATGAGTCGATCTTCGCTACCAATCTAATTTTGGGGGTATGCCTTAGAGACTGCCGCCTATATCCTTAATCTAGTCCCTACAAAGAAGGTTGCCAAAACACCTCATGAGATGTGGACTGGAAAAGTTCCCAATCTAGACCACATCAAGATCTGGGGTTCTGAGACTTTCGTGAGGCGCGAGACTCACGATAAGCTCGAACCTCGCAGTGAGAGGTGTATTTTCATCGGCTACCCACAAAGATCCTTTGGTTATCTCTTCTACAGACCCAGTGATAATATGGTCTTTGTAGCAAGGAGAGGAGTCTTGAGAGAGAGAGAGAGAGAGAGAGAGAGAGAGTTCATAAGCCAAGGAAATAGTGGGAGGCAAATTGACCTTGAAGAAATTCAAGAGTCAAGTGGTGAAGGAACCTCAAACCCTTGCAATCAACCTGAGAAGGAAACTCCTGTTGATCCGATGGATGAGTCTGTACCTCTGAGGGGTTCCACGAGAGTTAGGAATGCATCTGAGCATTACTATGGTTTCCATATTACTGCGGAAGGTGATACACTTATCAGTGATAGCACACTGTTAAGTATGGATGAACCTAACAGCTACACGGAAGCCATGGCAGGCCCTGAGGCTGCTAAATGGAAAGAGGCTATGGACAGCGAGATACAGTCCATGTATGACAATCAAGTTTGGAACTTGGTTGACAATGTACCAGGTCGTAAGACAGTCGGGTGCAAATGGATCTTCAAGAAGAAGATTGACATGGATGGTAATGTACACACTTATAAGGCACGACTGGTTGCAAAGGGATTTTCTCAAACTCCGGGAGTTGATTATGATGAGACCTTTTCACCAGTAGCGGAGATTAAGTCTATTAGGGTTATGTTAGCCATTGCTGCATTTCATGACAATGAAATATGACAAATGGATGTCAAAACCACTTTCCTTAATAGGAAGTTGGCTGAGGATGTTTACATGAGTCAGCCAGAGGGTTTTTTCAGTACAGAGTACCCTAATAGAGTGTGTAAGCTTGATAAATCCATCTATAGATTAAAGCAAGCATCTCGCAGATGGAATCTTTGTTTAGATGAGAAAGTCAAAGAGTTTGGCTTTTTGAGGAGTGAAGATGAATCTTGTATATGTCAAGGCTAGTGGGAGTATATTTAGCTTATTGGTTTTGTATGTGGATGATATACTACTCATACAAAATGACATCCCAACTCTGCAGGAAGTGACGTCCTGGCTTGGGAAGTGTTTCGCATGAAGGACCTTGGAGAAGCTGCCTATATCCTAGGGATAAGGATTTTGAGAGACAGGAGTAAAAGACTAAGTGGACTTAGTCAGAGTACCTACTTGGATAAGGTGCTGAATAGGTTCAGCATGCAGAATTCCAAGAAAGGGGAGTTACCTATCCAGAGTAATGCCAGATTGAGTAAGACTCAGAGCCCGAGTACAGAGGCTAAGATAGCTGAGATGAGTCGAGTACCGTATGCTTCCGTTGTAGGCTCGATTATGTCTGCTATGACTTGTACTCGTCCTGATGTGCCCTTTGCTTTGAGCATGGTCAACATATATTAGGGGAACCCTGGCAAGGCTGACTGGACTACGGTTAAGAACATTCTTAAGTATCTACGGAGGACTAAGGACTGGGTCCTTACCCTCGGTGGGAGTGATGACTTGAGAGTATTAGGGTATAGCGATTCCAGTTTCCAGACTGATAGGGATTTCCGCTCTCAGTCAAGCTGGGTCTTTACCTTAAACGGAGGAGCAATTTCTTGGAAAAGTTCCAAGCAGGAGACAGTGGCTGATTCAACTTGCGAATCAGAGTATATAGCGGCAAGCGAGACATCAAAGGAGGCTATATGGCTAAAGAACTTCATTGGAGACCTTGGAGTTGTACCAGCTATAAAGGAGCCTATAGAGATTTTCTGTGATAGTGAAAGTGCAGTTGCCTTAGCCAAGGAACCAAGGGATCACGGGAGATCCACACACATCGACAGAAAATACCATTTCATCAGACATCGAATAGAAGAAGGACACCTCATGGTAAAGAGGGTGTCATCAGATGAGAACCCGGCAGATCCCCTCACGAAGGGACTGGGCAGGGTTAAGCATCTCCAGCATGCGAGGCACACAGGGCTGAAGGATGATATTAGTTTTAGTAGTTAGATAGATTTGAAATGTGTAAAATGTAATTGACATTTGATGATGAATAAAAGTTGTTGTTTATTTATGAGTAAAGTGTTGCTATCTCTTGTCAATCGTTTACTATCGTTTCATTTTGCATGTTTTGACTTCCAGAATAATTATGTTATGGTATTTCATATTATTCAAATTCTCCACAGTCGGTCATATGTTGGAAGTAGATATGAATCAAGACTGTCATGTAGTTGGTTGTAGATGTCTAAGATGTTGGACATAGTAAAGTGTTGCTACAACACTCATGAGTGCTCATAAGTTCTGAGTATTGGATTCAACCCACGCTCACTGGTATCACTTCATGGAATTTATCTCGAGTGATCGTGAGACGGTAATATCATATAAGTCTTCAAACCTAGAGATATGAGTTGTTGCCTATGAGTTGGTTACACATTGATTGTACGAAAATGCATTGGTAACTCAATGTTATAAAACGTGTCTTTGTGTATAATTCAACAAGTAGTAGAACAAGCATATGAGTCGAAGTTTATATGTTCCTTCTTGGATTAGAAGCAATATCTGGGCCCCTCGATGACATTGTGTTGACCCATATACCGGGGCCGGTCAGAACTAAGTTGATGTGTTCAATTAAGTTCTATGTCAAACAAATCGGAAATCGGGAAACAAACTGTTGGACAACAAGTAAGACATTGTTCCATGTATTTGTCCGGCTGATATCTAGAACAGAGGACTATATGATCACTTATATTAAATGGCGTATCATTATCATCTCAGTTCCGCGAGACCTTGAAAGAGCTACGATTGCTGATCGGTTCCTGAAGTCATACTTGCAGTTATAGTTATTAGACTTATCCAAGTGGGAGACTGTTGGATAAGGTGTCTAAGTCCATAACTATTTTTGGTATGTACTTGACCCGGTTGGCATGGTCCATTTGGGTTGCATGGCATTGCAACACTTGGATACACTAAATGAGAGAAAGGACACTTAAGGATTATTAATATATTATAAGTTCAAATATATTAATAATATTAATTAAATATATGGGGTTGATTTTCTAAATCATCTATTCTTATATAGTGGGCTAATGATCCATGGTTTGTATGGATTGGGCTAGAACCCATTAGGTGCTCCATGGATAGTCCATGGAGGTTACAAACCCATGGATCATGGAATATGGAAAGCCATGACAATTAGGGTTTACATGGTGTAACCCTACTTGTATCACAACTATTTAAAGACCCCTTTTCTAGAAAAATTGGACTACTACAAGCAAGTAAAGAGGGCTAGCTGATTTTGAGGTGTTAGTGAACTTCTCTTAAGGTTATTCCAAGTATTGTGGTGTTGTGTGAGACATTTGAGGCATCACACTTGAGGTGCTAGGCTCACAAGGTTCTTAAGGAATCCAAACAACAAAAGCTATGTTCTCCTTCTAGCATTTATGTTTAAAAGTTCCCCATGCTATGCTAGATAGGTTAAGAACCTTGGAAATCAAATTTTCATGTATCATAGTAAAACATAGATCCAAGGTTTCTAGGGTTGCATGTACACCTTAGGAGTGTTAGAATGCTCAAAACCCTACATGTATCACCTTCTTGATATCACCATTTCAATAATTCATGACTCCTCTTCTTAGCCATAAGAATGCACTAAGATGTCCATAGAGGATGAATTGTGATATGGTCTCACAATCATTAAGATGATCATAAAACATGATAATAAAGTACTATCCCATCTTTTCAGATTTGAGAAACTTTTATCTTTCTGCCAAATTTGATACTTCTCATTCGTTCTGCCATACATCGAAACTTTTCCAATGCTTCAGAATTATACTCAAACTTGTAGTATAACCATATTTAATAAACTTTAGTAAATCATGACGAATAGTCTTATCAATCTTTGTGGTGGACTTGACCAGTGCACAAGAATGTGTACTCGATCCCTTAGTCCTTCACTTGACTCACATATACATGTGAACAAGGAACTAGTCTTAATTTTCTAAAGATGAAAATTCTCATTCAATATATAGAACTTGCATAATTCCAAGTTCCTATCCAACTGAAACTTGGTTGATGAGAATCTTTCCTTATTTGGTAAATTATGACACTACCACAAACAAAAGAATCAAATCCATTTTCCAATGTTGCTATCAATGGAATCATATAAACAACAATTTTTCCACAAATGCCACTGTAAGGATATTTAAAATATATAAAAAAAAGTTTTCTTTTATTTAAAACTTGCGGAAAAACTTATCCTTACAATGCAAATGCGTATGAAAACTATGTTGTTATCTATTCCTAAGCAATCTATCACAACTATTAAGCAGCAGCTCAAAAATTCTGATCACCGAACCATGCGATCGAAATCCATCTTCGCGATCAGAATCAACTTACTCTTCTTTAAGCTTCCTCTCCTTTCTTTGATTCTTAAAACGTCAACATGTGACCCAGTCACATCATGTAATAAGAATCTCCAAATAGGAACTTAATAGAGTTTGATAGTGGACTTACCTGAAGTAGAGTCAAACTTTTTGACTTGACCAACCTTATGATCTTTCAGGTAAATAGGGCAGCTTTGTAACCAATGCCCCTTCCTTTGGCAATATAAGCATATGGACTCTTTGGGAATGGTACACGAGACTGTCTCAGACTTAGCCTTTCTCTTTACCATTTGGTCAACCGAGTTGACTATGGCCGATCCCTTTCCATTGGGAAGAGAAAGCTTTTCTGGATTTTCAATGTTACCATTGTCAATGTCCATGGAAGTTTGGGAAGTTGATCTTCTAATAAAATTTGCTTTACCAGTGCTCCAAATGATTGCTGATTCAACAACACCTAGCAAATAGATACGATCATTAAGGTTCATGTCATAGTCTGTTTCATAGTAGTCCCAAAGGAAACTCACTATGTGGCTTAGAAAGTGATTGAACAACCAGCTTTCTCAAGACTTTGACACCCAACTCTCCCGGCTTGTCAATATGTGACTTCATCTTCAAGATGTGAGCACACATAGACCTTGCTTGCTAATAGGGATTGAGTCACCTTGAACTATTCAAGAACTTGTAGGCTAGAGAGAATAACTGGAGGAGGTGAAGGAAGAGAAGTATGATTTCCGCAAACCAACCATGGGACATCATCTTCATTAGGAAAGCTTGTTCCTAGGGATTTGGGAAGATCATAGTTGTCTGAACCATACATCTAAAATGGGAGATATTCAAGTTAGGTGATTTAAGTCCTTAATATAACACCCAATATGAAATATTAAGGCTAGGACCCAACACAATACTTTTATAACTTGGAAGAGGGATGCCGTAATCCAAGCTATAAAATATTTGAAGGTAGGTGAATGACGATTCACCAATTTCCACCATGAAAAACGAAATAAATTATTAGGTTTTTAATTGGCTTTGAAACTCCTAGATCTTTTGAGATTCATTGAACTTTTCAATGGCATGTTTCAATCTCGATTGTGCCCTCTCAAGTTTTATGACTGGGATGCCGAGGATCACAAAACAAGGTGTGAATAACCATGCAAATATACTTGGTACCCTTAATATTTATCACTTAATCGATGTGCCGGTTAACCACACGCGCTCCACTGATCCTATGATAAACATTAATTTACCCTTTTCATGGGTTAGCACCAAATTCACATTTTCCTAAAGTAACTAAGATTGGGAATTTATAAAAAGGTTTAGTTATTTTATATTTATCATTATACTTTATAATGAAAATTAAAGTCCTTGTCCTACCCGTTCGACTAACGACCCTCCACCAGTCAAGGAAGCGGTGGGTGAGAGTGGACACCCATTAAGCTGCCATTTTATAAGGGGGGGTATAAGGTTGTTGCTTATAAGGGGGGGTATAAGGTTGTTGCTTATAAACGGTAGGACTGACTTGCTCTTATACATATATATATATATATATATATATATATATATATATATATATATATATATATATATATATTATTAACTTATACTACTATAAAGTATAAGGGTTGAATTTTAACTTTTAAAATTCTAGGGTTTGGAATAAAAGTGTGTGTGAGACTTTACAAATTCCAAAACTTGAGGGCAAGTTTTAAACTATTCAAAAACTTTTGGATTTTCATAACTTATGAGTTTAATTAAGGTTTTAAAAACTTTAATGAAGAGACTCTTGAACATCCAAAACTTGAGGACAAGTTATGGAGTTCATAAAACAAAAAGACTCTTCAATTTTGTAACTTATGCATTTTAATGGATCTTTAAAAGAAATGACTTTTGGTAATCCATAACTTGAGGACAAATTATGGACTCCATTAAAACACTTTTAGATCAAGAATTAACTAACAAACACTTTTGCAAATAATTCCTATGATCTACCAAAACTCATAAGTGTATGAACAATCATATCAACAATTTCAAGAATTACATAAACACACATAAAGCTTGAAATTTTAATAACAACTTTGTAATTGGTTTACCATAATCATTACCATATAAAAACAAGTTTTATAAGTCCAAAACAGTTTAAGGTAATGATTCTAGACCAATTCCAGCCTTAGAACTCGAAGATATGCTGTCAGGGGGTCCGACTCATCGAGTGCATGAACCGACTCGACGAGTTGGATGAATTTAGGCATGGACTCGTCGAGTGCATGAACCAACTCGACGAGTTGGCTAAATTTAGGCATGGACTCGTTGAGTCCCTCAATGGACTCGGCAAGTCAGCTGACCAGACATCATACAAACTTCGATTTTCAGCAATTTGCATCATGTATAAAAGAAAACAAGCCTATGCTCTGATACCACTGAAGGGTTTTGGGCATTCTAACACTCCTATGGTGTACATGCAACCCTACAAACCTCAGATCTATTTTTTCTCTATTATACATGCAAATAATAAATATTCCATGGTTTTATCCTAACTAGCATAATATAAAGAAACTACACTACAAAAGCCTAGTTAGATAACATACCTTGTGACGTGGCTTGACGTCTTGAACTTTAAGAGCTTATCCCTAATAGTGTGGAAGCCTCAAGTGGAATCACAAATAACCAAAAACACCTTGGAAAACTTGAGAGAATAGTAAGCACTACTAGAAATCGGCCCACCCTTTGTTCTCACACACTAGTGCCAATTTCAAGTGCCAAGGACCTCTTTATATAGTATGGAGGATTAGGGTTTCATCCATGTAAACCCTAATACCCATGACCTTTCATTTCCATAGGATCCATGGGTTAAACACTCCATGTACTATCCATGAAAGCTTAGCCCAACCTAAATGAACTTGGGTCATTCCATATATATATATATATATATATATATATATATATATATATATATATATATATATATATATATATATATATATATATATATATATATATATATATATATATATATATATATATAAGAGTCCATATTTAATTAGTCCCTTTTTGCTCAATAAATTAATTCTAAATTTATTCTTGATCAATACTAATTAAATAATATGATTCCATATTAATATATTAGAACTTATAATATATTAATATAAATCATAAACATACTATTCTCAAAAGACTATCGATACAAATTGTTCCGGTGAAGTGCAACCCAAATGGACCATGCCAAGTCGGGTCGAATACATACCAATTATAGTTATGGGCTTAGACACTAATCCAACAGAAATTTCATGAAGATATGGGTATATGGTTGCACTTCAATACCGCATATCACCCACATGCAGATGGGCAGAGCTAGCGGACGATTCAGACGCTTGAGGACATGCTACATGCATGTGTTATGGACTTCGGTGGAAGTTGGGACAATTACTTACCCTTGGCTGAGTTTTTATACAACAACAGCCACCATTCCAGTATACGTATGCCTCCCTTTGAGCTCTTATATGGGTGGAGGTGTCGGACTCCCATCTGTTGGGGGGAGGTAGGTCAGAAAGTGATGGGGGGCACTGAGATAGTGCTCAAGACGACATAGCAGATCCAACAGGCCAGACAGAGGTTACTGACGGCCCAGAGTCTTCAGAAGAGTTACGTAGACCGGCCACGATTCGAGCTAGAGTTCCAGGTCAGAGATTTTGTCCTCCTGAAGGTGTCCGCATGGAAACGGGTGATCCGATTCAGGAAGTGGGGAAATTTGGGTCTTAGATATATCGGTCCTTTCAGAGTGACCGCTCGAGTGGGGAAGGTAGCGTATCGATTAGAGCTGCCTGCAAAGTTGAGCCAGATTCATAACACATTCCATGTGTCCCAGCTGAGGAAGTGTGTAGCCAATGAGACGACAGTGGTCCCATTAGAGGACATTCAGGTGGATGCGAGCCTGGATTACATTGAGAGGCCGATAGCGATTTTGGATAGGAAGGTGATGGTCTTGAGGAATAAAGAGGTGCCCTTTGTTCAGGTTCAGTGGCAACATCGGAAGGGATCCGAGTGTACTTGGGAGCCAGAGCCCGAGATGCGAGAGCAGTACCTCGAGTTGTTTTCAGAGGATGACTTCGAGGGAGAAGTTTGATTCTAGTAGGGGAGAATTGTAACATCCCGACTCCTAGGTATGATATTTAAATATTTTATTTCTTTCTGATAGGGCAACTCGACGAGTTGGGAGCACCAACTCGTCGAGTAGAGAATATTATGGCCGCGAGATTTTAGAGTCTACTCGACGAGTCGGAGGACCCCGACTAGACGAGTAGGAGCTGAGTGAGAAAACCCTAATTTTCAGGGTTTGTGTCCTACTTAAAGGACCTTAAGCCCTCATTTATGCCTCCCTTATAATTCTAACCCTCTGTGAGAAACCCTAATCGTGAGTATTTGCTTGTGAGAGAGAGAGGAGCTAACTTTGGGTGTTCTAGTGCATATTTGGAAGAGGATTGAAGGGCATATAGCCTTGGAACGAGAAGAGGCTTTTGGGACAAGAGTTTTTCGGTGCTAGCATCTGTTTCGAGGTAAAAAGCTACCACCTTGAGCAATCCTTTTTATATATCTCCTTCTAGGGATTTTTAGGGTTTCCCCCCCCTTATCTTGTAGTTTTGAGTTGCTGGAACTTGTCATGGAGTTGAAACTCCAGATCTGGATAAAACGAGGTCCCATGAGCCCAAGATCCATGCTCTATTAACCTTTAGACAAGTCTCTATGCATGAAACCCCTTGTGGAGCTTTTTATGACATTTTGAGCCCTAGATGCCATGCATGAACGTAAAGCTTGCAGCTTTACGTGATAAGTGAGCCATAGAAGGTTAGATCTAGAGTATGAGATGTCATTTCTGCCTAAAAGCATCTGATTGAGGATAGGGTCTGAAGTGACTCGATGAGTCGGTTAGGGTTTTCCCCGACGAGTCTGGACATATGTAACTCGGTGAGTTGATGAGACAACTCGACGAGTTAAGTTGGATTTTCATGAAATTTCTGAGGAAATGAGGGAACTCAACGAGTCACATAGATGCACTCGATGAGTTGGGTCAACAGGGAACGTTGACTCGAGTGTTGACTTCTATTGACTTTTAGGGTTTGGTTAAGCCTTGGATTATGGAGACCATGGATGGGTAAAATGGTATTTAACCCATTCCAAGAGTTACAGAGGGAGATACAGGTTGACCGAATTAATTTAGATTTGTGGTTATAAGTGTTAATTAGAGATGATTATGACATGTAGGCGGGGATTAGACCGTTCGAGGGGTACGAGGTTTACTTGCTTGTTTACGAGGTGAATCTTTTCACTATACTTACCATGAGTGCTAACTTTGTGTGACCGGATGGTCTTGTATGCTATTATTTAGTATTTTGATATCCTGCATTATCTCTTTTTGACTTATGTTGTGTATTATTCTGAGCCTCATTGAGTTAGGACCGGAGTGTCCAACCCGAGTTGTGGGACCAGAGGGTCTCCACTGACACACACATTGACCGGAGGGTCTTCATTGTGATATAGCCATGAGAGGCTAATGAGATGTGTGTGGTATTTTGGGGAACTCACTAAGCTTTGTGCTTACCGTGTATGTGATATGTGTTTCATGTACTTCTCAGGATCGCGGGAAGGCGTCGGCTTGATTGTACACACGAGATGGAGTTTATCTTTTTGAGGATCCTGGATTTTATCAAACATTTTATGAATTTTTGTTTTTGACAATTTGACAATAGTTGTTTTGAAATGTGATATTGATAATTATGTGGTTTTGAAAATGAAAATTTTGTTTGAAAATTTACGGTGTTACACAAGGGGTATAAAGCAAAAGTTTGAGGGGGACGTGCGTATGGTAGGCATACTTCTAGTACGCTGGACATACGTTATCTAGGGACAAACCCTAATTTTTAGGGTTTGGACCCTATTTAAGCATCATTATGACCCATGATCCCTTATTTCTCATCTTCCATTAACTTTTGAGCCTCAATTCGAAACCCTAACCCATATAAAGAAGATTTGACCTCTTTGTGTGTATTTTAGTGTGTGTTGGTGAACCTTGAGGTAGAAGAAGCATCAAGAAGGAACTTTGATCAAAGGATAGCTTGTAGATCCAAATTCTACTCATCATTTCGAGCTTCATTGAGGTATAAAGCTTGAAAGTTGCTCATTGTATGCTTAGATCCAGTCACTATTGAGTTTTGTTCACTTTTTAGTCCCATGAATGAGATCTAGTGGGATTCTTCCACTCAAGAAGTTAGGAATTGCTTATCTTGATGTTTTTATGGTCCCTAGTTAGTAAGATGCTAAACCTAGGGTTTAAGTTCATTTGAGCCATGAAAAGGCTCCAAGTTAGTAACTTTATGGATTGAAACGTTCCCCATGTCTTGGATCTGAAGTTTGGACGTCTGGTTGTAAGCATTAAGTGCTTACTAGAAAAAGTACTTATTGGGTGCGAACGTTGCGTGTATGCATTTGAGTCCCTGATCAGGCAAGCCACCCAGTACACCGGGCGTACTTCTGGTACGCGTAGTGTACTACTCTTGGTCATGGTAATGGGCTTTGTGGTTTGGTCCATATTTGGACTATTAGGGTTTCGACCTTTGTTGGTCCACTTACCTTTGTGACTTTGGGACATTGGTAGGCTTTGGGACTTCTTGAACTTGGGACCACATTGGGCTTGGGGTGTCCTTTAGGAATTAGACCACTATTGGGCTTTTAGTGCCATTGAATTTGGGCCTCGGTTATTGGGCTAAGTGAGGAAAGGGTAAAATGGTCTTTTACCCTAGGTGTTGGACAAATGAACTAGACTCCCGGTTATGGTTCATGGCCCAATTATTCATTGGAGTTTTATTTGATTGGTTAGCGTGGGGATTCTCCGGTTTAACAACCCAATCATCTGTTTGATTGACAACAGACTGAGGTGAGTTTGGTCACTATACTATAGGACACTAGGATATATTATGTGCTTGCAGTCTTTGTGACTCTTGATGTTTGTGTTGTATGCTTGTGTGTCTGGTTGCTATATGTATGTGGGACGAAATAGATTCCGGGGTACAGCCTTGTGCTGACATATGAGTTAAAATATACTCGGGGATGAAATAGACCTTGGGGTGAAATAGACCGGGTACGACTTGGGCCGACACATGAGTTGAAATAGACTCGGGGGTGAAATAGACCTGGGGGTGAAATGGACCCGGTACAGCCTTAAGCAGGTGTATATGTATGATATGAGGTATTTTGGGGAACTCACTAAGTCTCATGCTTAGGGTTTTCAGTTTATGTTTCAGGAACTTCCGGATCGAAGGGCAAGAGCTCGGGATGATTGCATCGTACACACCATGACTTTTCACTTATTTGACTCTGATGTGTTTTGGATGTTTATGAATACATTATGATTTCCCTTTGGTTTTGATAAATACGTTTGGTAGATTTTTTATTTAAAATAAATACAAAAAAATGGTTTTGAGTTTTGTGACGCTACAAGTTGGTATCAAAGCCTTGGTTTGAGGGATTCGCACATACTCTCGGGTATATCTGAACTCAAACTGAGGGTTTGGAAGATTTTTCATAAAAATAAATGTTTTATAAAAAGGAGTTTTTCTAATAAGAGAAAGGGGTGTGGTGCATGCAATCAACCGAGCTCAAGTTAGTTTTCCCAAAATACCCATACATGTTTTATGTTATGCTTTGAATTGAGAATCTATGAATCACATGCTAGATTAAGGCTAAGGATCTATTCGATATTTCTTGATAGAATGCTAGGAAAGATGCCTTTATATGCCTATTGTATTAGCTTGTAGACCTGCGTGCTACTATTGATCAGTCAGTGATAGGATGACATGTTTAATTTATGTTCTGATTCCTATTACTCGATGGACGAATGCTGCTTGCTTTGTGATTTTAGAAGTTTTCATTAACATCAGCTAACTAGTAAGTGAATATGCTAAATTACATATTACCGAGATTAATTAATTTTAGAAGGTTATGTTTAACCCTATTGAGCAACTCTTGTTTGAGTCCAACTGTTGTAGTGTGAGAACATTGATTCGAAGAATTATCTGGTGTTGGTAGTATGTAATTGTATTCGTAAGCTACTTAGAGGGTGTTAGGGGAGTTCCTTCTGTAGTTGATGGTGGAGATTGGTGTTTTGGTAGCCCTAGGAAAACCTGGGAGGTGATATGGTGCTGAGAGCCTTGTTTTGTTGATGGTTATCTAGATTGTTAGGGAAGTAACTTGGAGGATTCAGGGTGATTCTTGAGGAAAGTGTGGATAAATGTGGAAGGTAGTATGGGCCCTTACTACTAGAAGCAGAGGATTCATACTCGATTTAAGGAGAGTCACGAAGATACCATGAAGCTTGTAGAGTATGAGATTCTTCGGGTATGTTCTGATGGTTTATATGGTTTATATTCAATATGGTGATCACTCGAGGATATTCTGGAGTGGCTCTGGTGCCGATGATGGTTTGGGTTCAGGGTCTGGACCCGGGTTTGTGGATGATCAGATGCGGGAGTTCATTACAGCAGAGATTACGCATAATATTCTTGAGCATACTCATGTGATTTTTGGTACGGTCAATGAGGGTATCTCGGAAATTCTGGATGAGTGCTTGGGCGCTTTTCTTTTTGAGATGGTGGTGATGACGGGAGCTCGCACTTTGACTTTCCGAGAGTTTCGGGCATGTGGGGCTCCAGGGTTATTTGGGAAGAAGGAGCCGGTTGCGAGTAGGAGTTGGTTATCGGGTGTCACGAACGCCTTTCAGACTAGCTATTTCCTTCAGGGGGAAAAGGTCAGACTTGCTTCTTGTCTTTTGAAAAACAGAGCACAAGATTGGTGGGAGAAGGTTGGGCACGCCTTGGAAAGCGAGGCGGTTGAGTCTATGACTTGGGAGGATTTCGTGTCGAGGTTTTGTTTTGAGTTTGCCCTAGTGATTGAGGTCCAACAGTTGGTGAAGGAGTTTCAGGACCTTAGCAAGACTACTAAGACGGTGATAGAGATCACTGCTATGTTTCGTGAGAGGACGTTGCTATTTCTGTAGTATGTGGTGGACAAGGAGATGAAGAAGGAGAGGTGGCATGATATGTTAAGGAGCGACATCAGGCAGTTTGTGAGTATATCTAGTTGTAGGACATTGGAGGATATGGTAGCGAGATCCAGAGAGAGGGAGATTGATTCGGAGATGGAGAAGAAGAGGAAGTCAGATCAAATTTGTGGTTCTTAGGGTTCGGGAGAGAGGCCCAAGGTTTTTGATTCGAGATCGAAGGGAAAACAGGGTCGGAGCCGCTATCACAAGCGCTGCAAGTCAGATGATGGAGCTTGTAGGGAGGTAGTTCAGGCTGCTAAAAGTGCGGCAAGACTGGGCAGTTTAGTCGGGATTGCACAACTACCAACCATGGATCGAGTCTGATTTGCTTTCATTACAATTAGAAGGGATATAAAAGTTCGATTGTCCGAGTCTAGCGGCAGCACGACCAGTTGTAGTACCCGCTCCGACGAGCTTGTAGATTACGAATGGCCATCAGGGCAAGGCGGAGGCGCCTGCTTTAGCGGACATTCGAGGATGCTCGTGTAGCACCTGACGTGGTGACGGGTATGTACCTTCTCCCCATCTCTTTATTTATGTTGGTTTCCCCTGCTTATATATATTTGTGTTTTATTTTTAGGACCCGTCCTTGTGAATGGTATATCTACTTTGGTTTTGTTTGATTCGGGGGCTACCCGATCCTTTGTATCTCTTGCACTTAGGAAGAGGTTTGCCGATGTTGCGGGGCGCTGGATTGTCTATTAGAGGTTGAGATTGTTGATGATTGGCCTGTGTGGGTATCGAGGGTTCATCGGGGTTGTGTATTGGAGTTGTTCAGTTAATGGTATCCGATTGATTTGGTTCCTATTCCTCTGCGTGAGAGTAAGGTCATTGTAGGTATGGATTGGTTGAGCCCCAATGGGGCAATAATTGATTGCGAGCATCAATTGGTGTGCATTCGGGGCCTAAGTGGGGGAGAGCTAGTGATTCAGGGACAGGGTGTTCGGTGTGAACCGACTCTATGTTCAGCAACTAGAGCGAGACGTTATCTTCAACAAGGTTGTTTCATATATTTTGCCTATGTGATGGCTACCCGAGAGAAGGGTAACGCGACTGTGGATGATGTACTGATTGTTCGGGAGTACCCGGATGTGTTTCCAGAGGATTTTCCTGGAGCGACTCCATTGAGGCAGGTAGTGTTTCAAATTGCCATGGTTCCTGGTGTGGCTCCGATAGCCAAAGCATCTTATCGGTTGGCACCTCCAGAGATGCAGGATGTGTTTATATAGCTGCAGGAACTGTTAGAAAAGGGATTTATTCGGACGAGTAGTTCACCATGGGGAGCGCCATTCTTGTTTGTGAAGAAAAAGGACGGGTCTTATCGAATGTGTATCAACTACCGGGAGCAGAATAAGTTGACAGTGAAGAAGCGTTACCCGCTCCCGAGGATTGACGATTTATTTTACCAGCTTCAGGGTGCATGTTGGTTTTCTAAGATTGATCTGCGTTCGATTTATCATCAGATGAGGGTCATAGAGGAGGATACGTGGAAGATGGCCTTTGAAACTCCTTATGGTCATTACGAGTTCGTAGTGATGCCTTTCGGGCTTACCAATTGTCCAGCCGCATTCATGGATCTCATGAATCGCATTTACAGGACGATGTTGGATCGATCGGTGATTGTGTTCATTGATGTCATCGTGGTTTATTCCATGACCCAGGAGCAGCATGACGAGCATATGAAAGAGGTATTGGAGACTTTGAGGAAGGAGAGGTTGCATGCAAAGTTCTCCAAGTATGAGTTCTGGTTACGAGAGGTGCAGTTTCTGGGGCACCTTATCAACCAGAACAATATTCTGGTTGATCCGGCCAAGGTTGAGGCAGTGATGAGGTGGGAGGTTCCTAGGTCTCCATATGAGATCAGGAATTTAATTCGATTGGTGGGTGACTATCAGAGATTCATTCGGGATTTCTCAAAGATAGCGATTCCCTTGATCCGATTAATGAAGAAGACTGTCACATTTCTTTAAGGGGCCTGAGCAACAGGTAGCTTTTGAGACTCTAAGACAGTGATTGTGTGAGGCGCCAATTCTGACCCTGCCAGAGGTCGTTGAGGATTTTGTCGTGTACTGTGATGCATCAGTCACAGGTTTGGGTGCAGTACTGATGCAGCGGGGTCATGTGATCGCTTATGCTTCGGGGCAGCTGAAGCCTCATGAGGTGAATTACCTTATGCCTAATTTGGAGTTGGGGGCTATGGTGTTCGCCCTTAAGATTTGGTGATATTACCTCTTTGGGGTCCGCTGTACAATCTACACGGATCACAAGAGCCTGAGGTACTTGATGGATCAGCTAAATCGGAATATGAGGCAACGTACATGGTTGTATGTGGTGAATGATTATGATTGTGAGATCCTTTATCACCCCGGGAAGGCCAAAATGGTGTCCGGTTCTCTCAGTCGCAAGGCGTTTGCTGCTTTGATCAGGGATGTGTGTTTGAGGATGACAATGATTACCCCACTCTTAGAGTAGATTTGAGTGGTTCAAGTTGAGGCTATGAAGGAAGAGAACTGGAAGAGTGAGCGCATAGTAGGTCAGGTTGCTTCCTTTGATTATGATAGTCGGGCGTTATTGACCCTTCATCATAGGGTGTGGGTTCCATATTAGGGTGGTGCGCATTAGGTTTTGATGGAGGAGGCGCACAAGTCGAGATTATGTATTCATCTTGGAGCAACAAATATGTATAGAGATCTTCGGCTCGAATATTAGTGGCCATGCATCAAGCGAGATGTGACCTCGTATGTAGATAGGTGCTTGAATTTTAGGAAAGCCAAAGCCGAGCATCAGTGACCTCACGGCAAAATGGAGCCGTTTGAAGTTCTCGTTTGGAAATGGGAAGAGATTATGATGGATTTAATCACAAAATTTCCTCGGATAACGCGCAGAGTGGACTTGATATGGGTCATCATGGACTAATTGAACAAAAGCGCACATTTTATTCCGATCCAAAAGAGTATTTAGGCAGAGAAGAAATATCTACATTCAGGAGATGGTGGCACGGCATGGGGTTCCAGTTTCTGTGGTCTCTAATAGGGATGTTCAGTTTACTTCCAGGTTCTGGAAGAGATTCCATGAGGAGTTGGGTAATCGTCTGCATTTCATCATGACTTTTCACCCACAGACTGATGGTCAGAGTGATTGGACTATCCAGACATTGGACGATATGTTGCAGGCATGTGTCTTGGATTTTGGTGGTTGTTATGATACATATCTTCCTTTGGCGGATTTTTCGTATAACAATAGTTATCATACCAACATTGATCGATCTGCTTTTGAGATGCTCTACGGGAGGAAGTGTAGGGCCCCGATATGTTGGGGAGAGGTTGGTCAGCGGGTAATGGGGAGTACCAAGGTGGTACTCAAGATGACGAAATTGATTCGGCAAGTCCGGGGCAGACTTCCGATAGCACAGAGTCGATAGAAGAGCTGCGCAAATAGATGCCGGTCAGACATGGAATTTTAGGATGGAGATATGGTACTCCTGAAGGTGTCACCCTGGAAAGGTGTCATCCGATTCAGGAAGCGGAGTAAGCTGGGCCCCAGGTATATTGGTCCTTTCACGGTCTTAGCCCGAGTGGGCAAGGTGACATATCTTTTTGGATCTGCTAGAGGAGCTCCGTTAGATTCATAACATTTTTCATGTCTCTCAGTTGCAGAAGTGCTTGGTTGATGATTCCGTAGTGGTTCCATTGGAGGACATTTATGTTGATGATCTACTAAATTATATAGAGAGACCAGTGGCGATCCTTGACTGGAGGACGAAGAATCTACGAAATAAGGTGGCAGATCTGGTGACGGTGCAGTGACAACACCGAAAGGGTTCTGAATGGATGTGTGAGCCTGAGGACGAGATAAGGGAGCATTACTCGGTTTTATTTGCAGCAGCATACTTCGAGGACGAAGTCGAATTCAAGTGGGGAAGAATTGTAACACCCGATTCACGGTACTTTTCATTTTGACCCTTAGTGTAGAAATTATTTGCAAATTTGGTCCCAAAGGGTGTAAAGCAAAACTTTGAGGGGGACGTGCGTATGCCATACATACTTCTAGTATGCTGGGCGTACGTCATCCAGGGATAAACCCTAATTTTTAGGGTTTGGACCATATTTAAGCATCATTATGACCCATGATCCCCTCATTTCTCAGCCTCCATTACCCTTTGAGCCTTGTTTCGAAACCCTAAACCATATAGATAAGATTTGACCTCTTTGTATGTGTTTTAGTGTGTGTTGGTGAACTTTGAGGTAGAATAAGCTTGAAGAAGGAACTTTGATCAAGGGAGAGTTTGTAGATCCACATTCCACTCATCATTTCCAGCTTCATTGAGGCATAAAGGTTGGATCATGCTCATTGTATGCTTAGATCTAGTTACTGTGGAGTTTTGTTCACTTTTTAGTCCCATGAATGAGATCTAGTGGGATTCTTCCACTCCAGAAGTTAGGAGTTGCTTCTCTTGATGTTACTAAGGTCCCTAGTCCATAAAATTAGCATCTTGATGGTTGAGCATAAACCATGCGTGTGTTTATGTCGATTTGGTGAAAGTGGGATGCTAAATCTGATGGGTTTTGAGCATAACAAACAATCCTATGTGTACATGTTGTTGGATTAATGTCTAAGTCCATAACTATATTTGGTATGTACTTGACCCGACCCGGCATGGTCCATTTGGGTTGCACTTCACCGGCATAATTTATATGGATAGTCTTTTGAGAATAGTATATTTATGATTTATGTTAATATATTATAAGTTCTAATATATTAATATGGAATCATATTATTTAATTAGTATTGATCAAGAATTAATTTAGAATTAATTAAGTGATCATCAAAAAGAACTAATTAAATATGGACTCTTATATATATGGAATGGGCCAAGTTCATTTAGGTTGGGCTAAGCTTTCATGGATGGTCCATGGAGCTTTTAACCCATGGATCCTATGTAAATGAAAGCTCATGGGTATTAGGGTTTACATGGATGTAACCCTAATCCTCCATAACATATAAAGGGGTCCTTGGCTCACAAAATGGGTACAAGTGTGTGAAAATAAGAGTGGGCCGATTTTAGTGTGCATACATATTCTCTCAAGTTCTTCCAAGGTGTTTTGGTGATTTGTGATTCCATTTGAGGCTTCCACACTATTGGGGCTAAGCTCTTAAAGCTTGAAGACATCAAGCTACATCAAAAGGTATGTCATCTAACTAGAACTTTGTAGTATAGGTGCTTCATAATATGCTAGTTAGGATGAAACCTTGGAATAGTTAATATTTGCATGTATAATAGAGAAAACATAGATCCAAGGTTTATAGGGTTGGATGTACACCATAGGAGTGTTAGAATGCTGAAAACCCAACAGTGGTATCAGAGCCATGGGTTGTTTTCTGTTATATTGATGCAAATGTTTTATTTTCAAAGTTGGAAAAAAAAGGAAAAAAAAACATAACGTTTGTCAAATTTTAAGATAATTACTTGTTTTTGTGAAAAACTAATTATTTGTAAAATTTGAATCATTTGCTATATGAGTTGAATTAGGTCAAATTTAGTAAAAAATAAAATGATATGATTATTTTATTAGTTTTAAAAGTTTGATCTAAAGAGTTTTTTGAAACCTCCATAAGTTATGGATATGAAAAGGTTTTTAAAAAAATTGATTCAAAGTTTTTTATGGAGTTACAAAACTTAGTCTTAATGTTTTAAAGAATTCCATAACTTGTTCTTAAGTTATGGAACATGAAAAGTTTCATTATAAAACAAGTATTTAACTCCATAAGTTATGGAATCCAAAAGTTTTCAAGAGTTACAAAACTTGCCCTCAAGTTTTGGAATTTGGAAAAAGTTTTTTTATGATAAAAAAAAAAGAATTGAATTCTAAAACTTTTGGGTTCATAACTTAAACAATTAATTAAATGGTTTTAATTTTGAATTTAATAATTGGAATTATGATGTTTTATTGAATAATTCAATTAACTCTTATGGACTTTATTAATAGATAATTAAAGTGTTTAATTAAAAGAGAATTAATAATTCCATAATGACATGGTTTAAATTTAATTAAATTAAGAGTATAGTTTAATTAATAGATTAAACCACCAAGTATTTTAAATGTCTAAAATACACCCTTATACTATTATAATATTAAAAGTTTAATATATTATATGTATAAGAGCAAGTCGTCTTACCATTAGTAGGCCTCATTCACGAAGCCGGTCTATAAGGGGGGTATAAGGTTACTGCCTATAAAATGGCAGTTTAATGGGTGTCCACTCTCACCCACTGCTTCCTTGACTGGTGGAGGGTCGTTAGCCGAACAGGTAGGACAAAGACTATAATTCTCCCTTCATTAAAAGTATTAATGATAAATACTAAGTAACTAAACTTTTTATAAATTCCCAATCTTAGTTACTTAGGAAAATGTGAATAAGGTGCTAGTCCATGAAATTACACTTTGCACTTTGTTTAAGCTGTTAGTGGAGCGTGTGTGGTTAACCGATACACTAACCTGGACTTAACAAGGTAGGCAAAGGGTAACTTAATGTTTATCATAGTATCGTTGGAGCGTGTGTGGTTAACCGGCACATCGATTGAGGGGTAAATATTAAGGGTACCAAGTATATTTTCATGGTTACTTCACACCTTGTTTTGTGATCCTCGACATCCTTGTCACAAAACCTGAAGGGCACACTCGAGATTGCAACATGCCATTGAAAAGTTCAATGAATCACAAAAGAATCTAGGAGTTTCAAAACCAATTAAAACCTAATAATACATTTCGTTTATCTTGGTGGAAATTGGTGAATCGTCATTCACCTACCTTCAAATATTTTATAGCTTGGATTACGGCATCCCTCTTCCAAGTTATAAAATAGTTTGTTGGGTCCTAGCCTTAATATATCATATTGGGTGTTATATTAAGGACTTAAATCAACTTTACGTGAATTTCTCCCATTGTTGATGTCTAGTTTAGACAACAATGATCTTCCCAAACCAAGCTTTCCTAATGAATATGACTTCCCGAGTTTGGCTTATGGAAGTCATACTTCTCTTCCTCCACCTCCTCCAATTATTCTCCCTAACCCACAAGTTCAAGGTCACTCAAGCCCTAATGGCAAGCAAGGTCTATGTGTGATCACATCTTAGAGATGAAGTCACATATTGACAAGCCGGGAGAGTTGGGTGTCAAAGTCTTGAGAAAGTTGGATGTTCAATCACTTTCTAAGTCACATAGTGAGTTCCTTTGGGACTACTATGAAACAGACTATGACATGAACCTTAATGATCATATCTATTTGCTTGGTGCTGCTGAATCAGCAATGATTTGGAACGATAGTAAAGCAAATTTGATTAGAAGATCAACTTCCCAAAAACTTTATGAACAGTGACAATGGTGACACTGGAAATCCAGAAAAAACATTCTCTTCCCAATGGAAAGGGATTGGCCATAGTCAACCCGGTTGACCAAATGGTAAAGAGAAAGGCTAAGTCTGAGATAGTCCCCTTACCAAAGGGTCCATATGTTTATTTTGCCAAAGGAAGGGGCGTTTATTGCAAAGCTGCCAAATTTACCTAAGGATGTTAAAGTCAATAAGTTTGACTTTACATCAGGTAGAGCCCATTATCTAACTCTGTTAAGTTCTATTCTGAGATCCTCATTACATGATGTGACTGAGTCACATGTTGATGTTTTAAGAATCAAAGAATAGAGAGAAATCTTAAAGGAAGTATATGCTGATTCTGATCGCGAAGGTGGATTTCGATCGCATCAGAATTTTGAGCAGTTGCTTAAGAAGTTATGATATATTGCTAAGGAATAGATAACAACAATTTTCCATGTGGATTGTAAGGATAAGTTTTTCCGCAGAGTTTTAAAATAAAAGAAAATTGTTTAATTTTATTTATTTGAAGTATCCTTACAATGGCATTTGTAGAAAATTGTTGCTTATATGATTCCACTGACAACAATATTGGAAAATGGATTTGATTCTTTCATTTGTGGTAGTGTCTAAATTTACCAAATCAGGAAAGTTCCTCATCACCCAAGTTTCAATTGGACCGAAACTTGGAATCATGCAAGTTGAATAGTATGATGAATGAGAACTTTCAATCATTGGCAAATCAAGACTAATTACTTGTTCACATGGATGTGTGAGTCAAGTGAAGGACTACAGGGATCGAGTACACATTCTTGTGCACTGGTCATGTCCACCACAAAGCTCGTTAAGACTATTTGATTTACTAAAGTTTAGTAAATATGGTTATACTTACAAGTTTAAGTATAATTCTGAAACATTGGAAAAGTCTCAATGTGTGGCAGAACGAATGGGAAGAATCAAATTAGGCAGAAAGATAAAAGTTTCTCAAATCTGAAAAAATGGGAGAGTACTTTAGTATCATGTTTGTGATCATCTTAATGATTTAGTCCTCTAAAGGTCTTCTTAGTGCATTCTTATGACTAAGAAGAGGAGTCATGAATTGTTGAAATGGTTAGATCAGGAAGATGAGTCATACTTCGTTCCAAAACAATTCTTAGAGTCATACTGCAAGATTGTAACTTGAGTGACATATCTTAAAGAAAGGTTTAAAACACTTGTCAAATGTAAGAGTAAAAGTGTCCTACTCTTGTACATTTGAAATTGGTAAGTTGTGATGTTTTGGATAAAACAAAGACCAACTAAGGCCAATTGTGTGAAGTATTTGTCTTGATAAAGAATCCACACTATCTCTTTAATATTTGGCAAGATAGTCTTATATGTCAAGAGGATAGTGGGAGTCTTAAAGATCCTAAAAAGAATTTCGAGAACTAATCAAGAATAAAACCTGAGGTTCTTCACTAGCACACGACTTGAGGTTTATAACCTATCGTGTTGACATATTCTGTGCCCATTCCAGTTAAAGTTGGCTCTGCATAGGAGTTCTGAAAGTTCTCAATTGGTTGCATAACAACTTGGAAGCAATGGCAGACCCTGTACTGCCAGGTGGCAAGAAGTTAAGATTGCATAAGTTCAGTCCATATGAGTTTGGATTTGTCATTATCCTTGTCTTATGACTATGGTTTTGACGATTCACATGGATAAGAACACATACACCATAAAATCTAAGGGTCATAAGGTTTCTCTCCGATTCATGAAAATGATGGTGAGGAAACACTTCCACCAAGTAGATTTGAAGCAGATGGCAAAAGGTCTAAACAATTGAGACTATGATTACGACATCCCTTTTCATAGTTCTGAAATTGTTTAGACACACATGCATGCTATCTAAGGAAAGGTGTATGATTTTGATAAAGTTTTATCAAAGCATCTCGTATCAGAAATCTGAACTTTGGTAAGAAAGTCAATAAAGTATTGATTTCTAGAAGTCCAGCTGATTTCTGAGTACATGTCAAAGCTAGTGGGAGCATAAGTGTTATGCTAATAATCATCATGTTAGTGGGAGCATGATAATTATTGTTAGTGTTGCAAGTTAGCAATGTTAATTATAGAAAACAAAAGTTTCAATTCGTGAGGCTGCAGGGATTGAAAAAGTTGTTTTGCTATAATTAAGGGAGAGGATATACTTCATTTCAGTTCTAAAGGCTTAGATTGAGACCTTAATCATCTTTAGTCAAGAATATATATATGAATTTCATGTTGGATTGGTTCAACTTAAGGAAATTCTATATATTGCGTTCTCAAAATTCGATTATGATTACGACATCCCTCTTCATAGTCAAATTTTGAAAACATGGCAAATAAAATTATTGTAGCAAAAGACTGGTCTATAATCATGTCTTTATGTGAGACATCATGAATCGTGTACCATTTGCTTTGGGTACAGGATCGATTGCATGTGCCCAGAGGCATTAAGATGGGAAAAGGTCTAGAATTGGATATGACTAAAATGATTAAGCAATTGTCGAGGAGAATCTGAGGTTTACCAAAGATTGGTTGCTCAGGGACAGTTGGAAGTATAGTGCTAATTTTGGAAGGACCATATTGACATATTCTGAAAAGAGGCATCTCTTATTCAGAAGTGATAGTCAAAATGAGAATATGGAGTTGTCTCCATAGGTGGAAGTTATCTGTGTAAGATTAGAAAACTTAATGCAAGAAGCATGTCCAAAGCAATGTACTTTGAATATGAGACTTAGTTTCCATGGAGTTGATCTCCATTGGAATACCTTATAATGACTGTTGACAAGTCTTTGTGACTTTGTACATATTCATTACAGGAGAGTCAGTGCATATAAGTTTAAAATCTAAACAGATTTCGATAAATGATAGGAATTTGAAATTCTCACATTTTACGATAAGGATTTGGGAGTGTGAAATTAGAATCATTGAAATTATGTTCAATTGGTTTATTTCACAAAGTAAGGATCATAGATAAACATAGAGTGCATACTTGGTGTATGGCAAAGCTATTGTTTAAGAAAAACATAGTGTACATGCTTGGAGCATGGGACAACTACTGTTTTTAATTCAAGTATAAAGTTGATAAAACCAAAACAATGAATAATGAGTAATCAGTATGGTGATAAATAAAAGTGTTTATTTATATTCATAGGGTTTGATACCATATTTGATTCATTTATTCTTGTGTTTCACTTTGCATGTTTTGACTTCCAGAATAACTAAGTCGCTCTTCCTGAATGATTAAGTTATTCAAACCATCCACAGTCGGTCATATGTTGGAAGTAGATATGAATCAAGACTGTCATGGGTTGGTTTGTAGAGGTCCAAGTTGGTGGAAAAAGTGGTGCTACAACACTCATGAGTGCTCATAAGTTCTGAGTATTGGATTCAACCCACGCTCATTTGAATCACTTCATGGATTTTATCACGAGTGATCATGAGACGATAATATCTTATATTCTTAAAACCTAGAGATATGAGTTGTTACTATGAGTTGGTTAAACATTGATTGCACGAAAACGCATTGGTAACTCGATGTTATAAAAAGTGCCTTTGTGTATGATTCAACAAGTAGTAGAACAAGCCATATGAGTCGAAGTTTATCCATTCCTTTTACCTTCGGGTTAAAAGCGATATCTGTGGGCCCCTCGATGATTTAGCGATGACACATGTGAGTGCTTGGCCAAGCCAGGACTGATTTGATTTGTTCAATCAGTCAGTCATCATAAATCGAAAATCGGGAAACAACAAATGGACAGAGAGAATGATTTATAATCCATGTCTTAGTCCATATGATATCTAGAATGGAGGAATATATGATCCCTTATCTAATGGACAAGTCATTGACAAGGTCAGAGTTTGACAGCGGCTTTAAGAGCTACGATTGCCAGTTAGGTTTTGAAGTCATACTCAATAATAGTTTTAGACTTATCCAAGTGGGAGACTGTTGGATTAATGTCTAAGTCCATAACTATATTTGGTATGTACTTGACCCGACCCGGCATGGTCCATTTGGGTTGCACTTCACCGGCACAATTTATATTGATAGTCTTTTGAGAATAGTATATTTATGATTTATATTAATATATTATAATTTCTAATATATTAATATGAAATCATATTATTTAATTAGTATTGATCAAGAATTAATTTAGAATTAATTAAGTGATCATCAAAAAGAACTAATTAAATATGGACTCTTATATATATGGAATGGGCCAAGTTCATTTAGGTTGGGCTAAGCTTTCATGGATGGTCCATGGAGCTTTTAACCCATGGATCCTATGTAAATGAAAGGTCATGGGTATTAGGGTTTACATGGATGTAACCCTAATCCTCCATAATATATAAAGGGGTCATTGGCTCACAAAATGGGTACAAGTGTGTAAAAATAAGAGTGGGCCGATTTTAGTGTGCATACATATTCTCTCAAGTTCTTCCAAGGTGTTTTGGTGATTTGTGATTCCATTTGAGGCTTCCACACTATTAGGGCTAAGCTCTTAAAGCTTGAAGACATCAAACTACATCAAAAGGTATGTCATCTAACTAGAACTTTGTAGTATAGGTGCTTTATAATATGCTAGTTAGGATGAAACCTAGGAATAGTTCATATTAGCATGTATAATAGAGAAAACATAGATCCAAGGTTTATAGGGTTGCATGTACCCCATAGGAGTGTTAGAATGCTGAAAACCCAACACATGCAACCATAATTTTCAAATTGATCTATTTTTGTCTAATTGAACATACAAGTATTGAACATGAAAGGGAAAAACCTAGGAGCATATACTATTTTCGAAATCTATAACTATTTGATTGTTATGTAGTAATAATAGTTTGAATCCAAGACTTGTTGAAGCTTGAGAGCAAGTGCCACAAGTGTAACACCTCTAAAGGTTCACAACCAAACTAGGCAAGAAGATGAGAGAAGAGAGAGGAGGAGAAGGCTTGAGAAATTCGGCTACTCTTATAGGGTTAAGAGTAGCCGGAATTATGAAGGGGTATAGCCCTTTATATAGTTGTGGTAGCTTAGAGCCAAACTTAGGGTTTTAAGGAGGAAACCCTAATTCCTTAGCTAAAGGCCTAAGCAAACCATGGACTTCACATCCAAGGCCTTTGGACGAAAATTCTAGGGACTTCCTAGAAGTTTTTGTTGGATTTTGAGCATTCTAACACTCCTAAGGTGTTCATGCAACACTAAATACCTTGGATCTATGTTTTCACTAATTATACATGGAATGGTGTTTCCAAGGTATTAAACCTATAACTAGCATACAATTATCATATACCACACAAGAATCTGGTTAATATAACATACCTTATGGTGGAGATTGAAGTCTTGATGTATCTAGCCTTAAGAGCTTAGCCCCAATAGTGTGGAAGCCTCAAGTGGAATTACAACACATCATGGACAAAGGAGGAACTTGAGAGAGAATCTCCATGCACCCAAAACCACCATGAACTCCAAGAATACACTTGTGTCGATTTTGGGCAATGAAGTATGTATTTATATGTGGGATTCCTAGGGTCATGGATATAACCCAAATCCATACCCATGGGTCTTATGATCCATGGTTCATGTGGCCCAACTCTTTATGTATCCATACATAAACTTGGTCCAACATGGATCATAAGCCCAACACACACAAATATAACTAGTTAACATAATTAGTCCCCATAGATTTAATTAGTCTCCTTTTGATCACTAAATCAATTCTAAATTAATTCTTGATCAATACTAATTAAAACCATATGATTACATGTTAATATATTAGTACTTATAATATATTAATAAATCACATATAACCTTCTCTCAAGAGTCCATCCTAACAAATTGTCCTGATGATATGCAACCCAAATGGATGCTACTCTCGGGTCAAGTACATACCAATAATAATTATGGGCTTAGACATCTAATCCAACAGTCTCCCACTTGGATAAGTCTAAAACTATTATCGCAAGTACGACTTCATAACCCGACTAGCAATCGTAGCTCTTAAAGCCGCTGTCGAACTCTGAACAAATCAATGACGCGTCCATTAGATAAGTGATCATATATTCCTCCATTCTAGATATCATAGGACTGAGACATGGATTATAATCATTCTCTCTGTACATTTTTTGTTTCCTAATTTCCGATTTATGACGACCGACTAATTGAACAAATCACATCAGTCGAGGCTTGACCAAGCACTTCGGGGTGTCATCACTAAATCATCGAGGGGACCACAGATAACGCTTTTATCCCTTTAAGGGTAAAAGGAATGGATAAACTTCGACTCATATGCTTGTTCTACTACTTGTTGAATCGTACACAAAGGCACGTTTTATAACATCAAGTTACTGATGTGTTTTCGTACAATCAATGTATAATCAACTTATAGTCAACAACTCATATCTCTAGGTTTGAAGAATATAAGATATTATCGTCTCATGATTCACTCGTGATAAAATCCATGAAGTGATTCAAGTGAGCATGGGTTTAATCTAATACTCGAATCTTATTCGAGGAGCACTCATGAATACTGCAGCTAAGTCTAGCCACCTAGATAGACTACAGACCCATTCATGACAGTCTTGCCTCAATACCTACTTCCAAAGTATGATTGACTGTGGACGGTTTGAATAACCTAGTTATTCGGGAAGTCAAAACATATAAAGTGAAAAACAAGAATAATACTAATCATATATGGACCCAACACTTTGAGTGTAAATAAAAACCCTTTAATCTATGGACCATATTGATTACTCATTATTCATTGTATAATGTTTCGATTTATCAACTTAATACTTGAATTAAAACAATAGTCATGCCATGCTCCAAGCATGCACACTATGTTTACCTATGGTCCTTTCTTTTGTGAAATAGATCAACTGAATACGACTCCAATGATGCTCATTTCACAATCCCAATCCCCTTTGTAAATGTAAGGATACCAAAATCTTTCCATTTACTATAATCTGTTAGATTCTAAACTAATATGCAATGATTCTCTTGTAATGACTATGCACAAAATTCACAAAGACTTGGCAACAGACATTACAAAGTATTCCAATGAAGATCAATTCCATGGAAACGAAGTCTCATATTCAAAGTACATTCGTTTGAAGATCCTTCTTTGCATCAAGTTTTCTAATCTTACACAGATTCCGAGAATAACTTCCACCTATGGAAACAATTCCATATTACGATTTTGACTATCACTTCTGAACAAGATTTGCCTCTTTTCAGAATATGTCAATATGGTCCTTTCCAAAATTTACACTATACTTCCAATTGTCCACGAGCAACCAATATTTGGTAAACCTCAGATTGTCCTCAATAATTGCTTAATCATATTAGTCATATCTAGTTCTAGTACTTTTTACCCTCTTAATGCTCTAGGCATTTGGAAAAATTTAGAACAGATGAATATTATAGCACATGCAATCGAATCCTATATCCGAAGCATATGGGACACAATTCATGATGTCTCACATAAAGACATGATACTAGACCAGTCTTTTGCTATAATATTTCCATTTCTACTTGCCATGTTCTCACAATTCAGATTTATGAAAAGGGATGCCGTAAATCGAATTTTAGAACGCAAATAATGTTCCCATATATAGAATTTCCTTATGTTGAACCATTTCAACATAACATTCATATATATACCTGGCCAAATTTGATTAAAATCTCACGATCTAAGCTCTTAAAATTGAAATGAAGTATAATTTCCTATCCCTTAATTATAGCAAAACAACTTTTTCCCAATTGAAACTTTTTGTTTTCTATAATTAACATTGCCAACTTGCAACACTTATTATAATTATCATACTCCCACTTGCATGATGATTATTAGCATAACACTTATGCTCCCACTAGCTTTGACATGTACTCAGAAATTAGCTGGACTTCTAGAGATCAATACTTTATTGACTTTCTTACCAAAGTTCAGATTTCTGATACGAGATGCTTTGATAAAACTTTATCAAAATCATACACCTTTCCTTAGATATCTCACATGTGTGTCTAAACAATTTTAGAACTATGAAAAGGGATGTCATAATCATAGTCTCAATTGTTTACACCTTTTCCATTCCTCACAAGTCCATGTTAGTGTGCCGGTTAACCACACACGCTCCACTAACGACTTTGAGAATGCAAATATCACAATTGCTATCTACTTAAAATCTACTTATTGAAAGAGTTTCCTCACCATCATTTTAATGAATCGGAGAGAAACCTGATGACACTTAGATTTTTTTTTATTATTTTTTTCTGGTGTAAGTGTTCCTATCCATGCGAATTTGTCAAAACCATAATCATAAGACAAGGTTAGTGACAAATCCAAATTCATATGGACTGAACTTGCCCGATCTCATTTTCGTGCCACTTAGTAGCGCATGGCCTACCATTGCTTCCAGGTTGTTATGAAAACAATTGAGAACTCATAGAACTCACAAGCATAGTCAACTTTCAACTGGAATAGACACAGAAATAAGAATATGTCAACATGATAAGTTACAAACCTCAAGTCGTGGGCTAGTGATTAACAATACTCTTGATTAGTTCTTGAAACTATCTCAAGATGTTTTATGACTTCCACTGACCTCTTAACATATAAGATTCTCTTGTCAAGAACCATTCCTTGACACAACAAATATTCAAGAGTTAGTGTGGATTCTTATTAAGATAAACACTTCTCACAATTGGTTTTATTTGGTCTCAGTTGTATCCAAAACATCATAAGTTACCAATTTCAGATGTACAGGAGTAAGAAACATGTTACTCTACATTTTGATAAGTGTTATAAACCTTTCTTAGAATTATGTCACTCAAGTTACAATCTTAGAGTATGACTCTCAGACTTTATTTTGGAACAAAGTATGATTTATCTTTTGATTTAATCATTTCAACAATTCATGATTCCTCTCCTTAGCCAAACAAATGCACTAAGGTGTCTTTAAAGGATCAATTGTGATATGGTTTTATAGTCACTAAGATAATCATAAAACAAGATACTCAAGTACTCTCCCATCTCTTCAGATTGGAGAAACTTTTATCTTTCTGCCTAATTTGATTCTTCTCATCCGTTCTGCCATACATTGAAACTTTTCCAATGTTTCAGAATTATACTTAAACTTGTAAGCATAACCATATTTACTAAACTTTTGTAAATCATGACGAATAATCTTATCATTCTTTGTGGTGGACCTGATCAGCGCACAACCTAGTGCACCCGATCCTTTAGTCCTTCTTTTGACTCACATATACATGTGAACAAGGACTTAGTCTTAATTTCCCAAAGATGAAAACTCTCATTCATCACACAATACAAGTTGCATGATTCCAAGTTTCTATCCAACTGAAACTTGGGTGATGAGGATTTTTCCTTATATGGAAAATTGTGACACTACCACAAACGAAAGAATCAAATCCATTTTCCAATATTGCTATCAATGAAATCATATAAACAACAATTTTTCACAAATGCCATCGTAAGGATACTTTAAATAAATAAAATCAAAACTTTTCTTTTATTTTAAAACTTGCGGAGAACTTATCCTTACAATGCAAATACATATGAAAAACATGTTTTTATCTATTCCTAAGAAATATATCATAACTCTTAAGCAGCAACTCAAAATTCTGATCATCGAACCATGCAATCGAAATCCATCTATTCGCGATCAGAATCAGCTTACTCTTTCTTTAAGCTTCCTTACTTTTCTTTGATTCTACAAAACATCAAAATGTAATTACATTACATCATGTATTAAGAATCTCCAAATAAGAACTTAATAGATTTAGATAGTGGACTTTACCTGAAGTAGAGTCAAACCCTTTTTTTTGACTTTACCATCCTTATGATTTTTTTTTCAGGTAAAATGGACAGCTTCACAACCAATGTCCCTTCTCTTGGCAATAGAAACATATAGACTCTTTGGAAATGGTGCATGCGATTATCACAGAAATAGCCTTTCTCTTTACCATTAGGTCAAATGACTTGACCATGGCCGATCCCTTTCCAATGGGAAGAGAAGGCTTTTGTGGACTTTCAATGTTACCATTACCAATGTCCATCGAAGCATGGGAAGTAGATCTTTCAATCAAATTTCCTTTACCATTGCTCCAAATCATTGTTGATTCAGTAGCATCGAGCAAATATGTAAGATCATTAAGGGTCATGTCATGGTCTGTCACATAGCAGTCCTTAAAGAACTGACTATATGACTTAGGAAGTAATAGAAGAACCCAATCAACAGTCAACTTCCTAAAGACTTTGACACCCAACTCTACCGACTTGCCAATATGTGACTTAATCTCCAAGATGTAAGCACATATAGACTTTGCTTGCCAAATAGGGATTGAGTGACTTTGAACTTGTGGGTCAGGGAGAATTATTGGAGGAAGTGGAGGAAGTGAAGCTCTATACAAAAAGGATGAAGAAGACCATAGTTTTCTGAACTTAGACATCTATGAGGGAGAAATTCAAGTTTTAGTTGATTTAAGTCCTTAACATAACATCCAATATGAAATATTAAGGCTAGGACCCAACAAACTATTTTATAACTTGGAAGAGGGATGCCGTAATCCAACCTACAAAATATTTGAAGGTAGGTAAATGACGATTTACCAATTTCCACCATGAAAACCAAAATAAATTATTAAGTTTTAATTGGATTGAAACTCCTAGATCTTTTGAGATTCATTGAACTTTCAAAGGCATGTTTAAATCTCGATTGTGCCCCCTCAAGTTTGTGACTGGGATGCCGAGGATCACAAACAAGGTGTTTAAATTGATTAGACATCTATGAGGGAGAAATTCAAGTTTTAGTTGATTTAAGTCCTTAACATAACATCCAATATGAAATATTAAGGCTAGGACCCAACAAACTATTTTATAACTTGGAAGAGGGATGCCGTAATCCAAGCTACAAAATATTTGAAGGTAGGTAAATGACGATTACCAATTTCCACCATGAAAACCAAAATAAATTATTAAGTTTTAATTGGATTGAAACTCCTAGATCTTTTGAGATTCATTGAACTTTCAAAGGCATGTTTAAATCTCGATTGTGCCTCCTCAAGTTTGTGACTGGGATGCCGAGGATCACAAACAAGGTGTAAATAACCATGCAAATTGATTGGTACCCTTAATTTTATCACCCAATCGATGTGTCAGTTAACCCCACGCGCTCCACCGATCTATGATAAAATTTAAGTCACCATTTGCCACACATTGTCAGTCCCATGTTAGTGTGTCGGTTAACCACACGCGCTCCACTTACGACTTAACAAGGGTGAAAAGTGTAATTTCATGGGTTAGCACCCTTTCACATTTTCCTAAGTAACTAAGATTGGGAATTTATAAGAGTTTAGTTACTTAGTATTTATCTTTATACTTTTAATGAAAGGAGAATTAGAGTCTTATCCTACCCGTTCGGCTAATGACCCTCCACCAGTCAAGGAAGCGGTTGGTGAGAGTGGACACCCATTAAACTGCCATTTTATAGGCAGTAACCTTATACCCCCCTTAGAGATCGGCTTCGTGAATGAGGCCTACTAACGGTAAGATTGACTTTATCATATATATATATATATATATATATATATATATATATATAACCATTAACTTTTAATATTATAATAGTATAAGGTTGAATTTTAAACTTTTAGAATTCTAAGGTTTAATTTGGAATTAAAGTATACATAGGGAGGTAACTTTGCAAATTCCAAAACTTGAGGGCAAGTTTTGAATCTTTTCAAAACTCGTAGATTTTCATAACTTATGAGTTTAATTAAGGTTTTGAAAATCTTTAATGAAGAGACTCTTGAACATCCATAACTTGAGGACAAGTTATGGAATTCATAAAACTATTTATGACAAAAAGAATCTTTAGTTTGAAACCTATGACAATTTTATGAGTTTTAAGAGTCATAAATGTGACTTTTCATATAATCTTGAGGACAAGTTACAAAAACACATTTTATGAACTACTTTTAGATCAATTTATATTGAAAACGACTAACACATAATTTTTTTCATTAATCTAAATTAACTCATAAAACAAGGTAACATGAAAAACTTTAGGTAATCCATAACTTGAGGACAAGTTATGGAGTCTATATAATTTCATTAAGATCAAGAATTACACTAACAACCAATTTGCATATAATTCCTATGATCTACCAAAACTCATAAGCATGAATAATCCATATCAACAATTTTCAAGAATCATATAAACATATATAAAACTTGAAACTTTGATAATGACATTGAAATTGGTTTACCGTAATCATTACCACATCAAAAACAAGTTTTATAAGTCCAAAACAGTTTAAGGTAATAACTCTAGACCAATTCCAGCCTTAAAATTCGAAAATATGCTGTCAGGGGGTTCTACTCGTCGAGTGTATGAACCTACTCGACGAGTAGGATGAATTTCTTCATGGAGTCAGCGAGTCCATCAGTGGACTCGGTGAGTCCAGTGCCGAGGAAGCCAAAATTTTAAATTTTTAAGCCATTTCAGCATGTATAACTTGAAAACAAGTCTAGGATCTGATACCACTGTTGGATTTTGAGCATTCTAACACTCCTAAGGTGTTCATGGAATCCTAAATACCTTGGATCTATGTTTTCACTAATTATACATGCAATGGTGTTTCCAAGGTATTAAACCTATAACTAGCATACAATTATCATATACCATACAAGAATCTAGTTAAGATAATATACCTTATGGTCGAGATTGAAGTCTTGATGTATTTAGCCTTAAGAGCTTAGCCCCAATAGTGTGGAAGCCTCAAGTGGAATCACAACACATCATGGACAATGGAGGAACTTGAGAGAGAATCTCCATGTACCCAAAACCACCATGAACTCCAAGAATAGACTTGTGTCGATTTTGGGCAATGAAGTATGTATTTATATGTGGGATTTCTAGGGTCATAGATATAACCAAAATCCATACCCATGGGTCTTATGATCCATGGTTCATGTGGCCCAACTCTTTATGTATCCATACATAAACTTGGTCCAACATGGATCATAAGCCCAACACACATAAATATAACTAATTAACATAATTAGTCCCCATAGATTTAATTAGTCTCCTTTTGATCACTAAATCAATTCTAAATTAATTCTTGATCAATACTAATTAAAACCATATGATTTCATATTAATATATTAGTACTTATAATATATTAATAAATCATATATAACCTTCTCTCAAGAGTCCATCCAAACAAATTGTCTTGATGATATGCAACCCAAATGGACCATGCTACTCTCGGGTCAAGTACATACCAATAATAGTTATGAGCTTAGACATCAAATTCAACAGTTTTCGTCCAACCCTTTTAGGGAGGTCCAAGAGCCCAACTATCAATAAATTGCTAAACAACCCCTACATTTTCAATTAATACAATTAATCCCAAAATTAATTCCAATTAATTTCTGATTAACTATTAATTAAATAATATGATTTCTAGTTAATATATCATTTTCATAATATATTAATAAATCACTAATTTCAATTTATTAATTAAATAATAAATTCAACCTCTGTCTCCAAAAGTCATCATGTCTAGTTGCTAGTATGAGGGCAACCCAAAAGGATTGTGCTACTATCAATTGAAGTATATACCAATCATAGTTATGGGTTTAGACACATAATCCAATAGTCTCCCAGTTGGATAAGTCTAATAACTATAGTTTCCGGTATAACTTCAATTTTTGATTAGAAAATTGTAGCTCTCAAAGCCGCTGTCGAACTCTGACCTTGTCAATTATGTGTCATAAGATTAGTGATCATATAATCCTTTGATTTGCAAGATATCATGTGGACAAATGTCACACCCCGCTAAAGCGGAAACACATGGCGTGGCAGTACAAAGGGTTTCATAGCAAAAGTTAAAAAGACAACACCAACCATAGTATTAAAAATCATTACAAATTTACAATGGGTTTGAACAACTTTTAAAAGAAATTACAATGTAAATTGAAATACAACACATGCGAATGCTCCTAAAAGTGAAGTGCCCCTAAGTGCCACTTACTCGATGATTCCTGAAAAAGCATGTAAAACGAGCGTCAACTATAAAAATAGTTGGTGAGTACTCACAGATAAACAAAATAATATTGGTTCCATGAATTGAAATCAAAGTTTTGATAAAAGTTTCCAATAGTAAAAGTATATTGTTAAAATGAGTAATAAGTTTGTAAAAAAAAAAACAAAGTTCTTTGTCATCATGAGAGATAAAGTACGTTGCCCAAATAAGATGCAACATTCATATTCTCATGGAAGATAAAGTTCGTTACTCAAACGAGTAAACAAGTTTCATTGCTAAAATGAGCAATCAATTTCGTTGCTACAAGGAGCAAACAATTTCATTGCTAAAACATGTATATAAGTTTTCAGTAATAAAAGTTCGTTGTTGTAATGAGAAACAAAGTTCATTGCTATAATTAATAAACAAGTTTATTGCTATAATTAATAAACAAGTTTATTGCTATAATGAGAAACAAAGTTGATTGCTATAATTGATAAACGTGTTTATTGCCATAATGAATAACAAGTTTGTATGTGTATGAGCAAACAATGAGTTCTCAACCAAACCTATGACTGAAGCCCTATCAAGATCTATGCTTATCGTTCCATAAATTAATATGGTATCATGCACTCCAGCAATAGGGCGAGTGAGGAGTTGTCAATTCCTAATAGCGCTATCCATAATGACCATTGGCTCAAAGAGTTAATGGTTAGAGATAAGGGAAGGGCCTTAATACGATAAGTTCTCATGTTCCGTGTTGCATAGACATACATAGAGAGATATAGCAATAAAATAGCAATCATGTTTGATACAAATCAATTTAAATACAACATTCAAATAATAGTTTTCCGGGACATGCTTTTCCACCCCAAAACATAAAAAAAACTGAAAATAGGGGAGTGCGTGAATACTCACAATGCATTGAGATGATGCAAATGGTGCCTTGAACTACGCTCCACTCATACCACTATCGTTTTCCTACAACGATGTTACACACTAATGAGTCTCTAATCGAAATCTAACGCTAGTATACATACTACTACAATAGAATTATGCCAATAGTGTGTCAAAATTTAATATTGATAAGTTACAAACATTTTTCTGTGAAAATTTAATTTCAATGAATCAATTGTTATATAAAAATTTAAGTGGAAATTTCTCATTATTGAAATGCTAATATTTAACATATTAAGAGGTGTTCCAATGATTAAATATTCAAAAACTAAATTAATTTAGTTCTAAAATTTCCCAAAGTTTGCATTTTAGTTTTAATTGAAGTCAAAGACCTCAAGATAAATTTTCTTGAATTTTTTATTTGTCTGACTATTTTTCACGATTTTAGTTTCTTGAATAACCATAAAATCATGAAAAATACTAAACAGTAAATAAAAATTACCAAACTTCAGATTTTGGTTCTAAATGTACTAAAAGACTTCTAGATAAATTTTCATGGATTATGAATATGTATAACCATTTTTCATATATTTAATTCTTTAAATAGATACAAATTCATGAAAAATAGAAATCAGTTTCCAAAATCATCCAAACTTTTTGTATTACTGTTATTAAACATTATTAAGCTGGGAAAAATATAAAAATTGATTTCTAAACTGTTTAACCAAATTTTATGATTTTTGAGCAGTTATTATAATAAAAATTGAAATAAATAGGAAACAGTTTCCAAAATTGCCCAAAATTTTTGTAACACTTTTATTATACATGTAGAAGCTGTGAAAAATATAAAAGATATTTTTCAGTTAGTGTTGCTATTTTTCCTTGTTTAATCCTCTTAAATAATCATTAATTGAATAATAATTATTAAACAGTTAAAGTAAATTACCAAAAATTTTGTACACTTCATTTACAGAGTAAATAATCTGGGAAAAATACCAAATGTGATTTTTATATACTGAAATCCGATTTTGTGTATTTAAGTGTATTTAATCTTAGAAAATAGGAGAAAAATAGTATACAGAAGAGAAAAATCATCAAACATTTTATGTAGCATCCTAATGTACTACAAGGTGTTTTGGTAAATGTTTATGAATTTTGGATAAGCAGAACTATTTTTGCTGTTTTTAGTCCATAATATACACAAAAATCGGGTAAAAAATAGGAATACATTATGAAAAATTTTGAAAATATTTTTCTAAGTATTCCAGAGAGAGTATAAGCTGCGAAATTATTATATACCCTTTTCAAATTAGCTAAAGCGGTTTTATGATTTATTGGGGCTAAACAAAAAGAAAATTCAAAACAATATTAAACTATAACAAAAACCGATGAAATTTAATGTGGGGTCATTATTTAGCATAGGGGTCATCCACGAATTTACCTAGGATTTATAGACCTCAGAAGTATTTTATATGATTTATTACCCTATTTTATTTCAATAATTATAACAATTCGAGAAAAATGAATTATTTTCTGAAAATTTGTTGAAAATCTCATTTTGTTGATGGGAATCTGGGAAAAATCGGATTTGGTCAGAAAAGGAGTTTTAGATATTTATTTGGAAATAAATCCTTCATGAACATATTTGAAAGCTTTTAACAACATACTTTGATGGTCTAGCATCTAAGCTTGAAGATCATCACATGCATGTTTGTTTGAAGACCATTCATGAGTTTGAAATGTTCAAAAATCATTTTTGAAAGAAAACTTAGAGTGCATGTGGTGATTTTCCACCAAAACTTGTAGAAAAGTGCATTTTCATGATCTTGACTTAGGTTTAGGTCCTTGGATTTCACCATTTACAACATGCATGTTGTTTTTGGGTGAAATCCCACCACCATCATCATCAAAACTGAAGTGAATGAACATGCACACATATTTTCTAAGAGAAAGGTGTAGAAGAAGAAGGAAATGCAAGAAAAACCTTGAAAACATGGAGGAAAATGAAAGGAAATCGTGTTCTACCTTAATGAACACCACTAGATGATGAAGATTTTGAGTTTGAGGTGTGTTCTTGGACTTATTCTCTGGAAAATTTCGTGGGTATAGAGAAATGAAGAGAGAAATGGTGTGGTGAAGGTAGAGAGAAGTGAGAGAAAATGAGAGAGAAAGTGGAGTGTGAGAGAGAAAGGAGTGATTATGTGTTTTGGGAAGAGGGGAGGTGTCTTAGGAAGAGGGTGGACGGTTTTGAAAGTATTATTCCCTCCTTCCCTTTTAATTTTATAAAAATTTTCAATTCTTTAATAAAAATATCAAACTTTTTATAAAATATACACCCTAACCAAGTTTTTGCTCATGAAACCTTGATTTTTGACTTATAAATTAAGGGTAAATGTTAATGACTTAAATTTTTATTTTCCTTGATTATATTTCCTTGAATTTAATTATTTTAAGATAATATTATAAGTTTCATAACTATTTTTATAAAATTCTTGATGTTAAACTTTATAAAATTTAGGTTTTAGGGCTTTTAGGGTTTTGGAGTTTAATAAACTTTGAATATCAAAATAAATTGAATATTTGAGACTTCAAATTATCTTATGGTATTATAACTATTTTATAGTTATAAATAATGTTTGTAATTTATTTTTATCGGTTTATTGGCATTCTATGTAGTGATTCCGAGATTCAAGCGAAATTAAGGAATCAAGTATACTAGTCCTAGTCTTCAACTTTGACTTAAGTTTCTATGAGACTTTGACCTAATTTCTACCACTAGTTCAAGTGCATGATGTGTGTATATGATTCATGAAAAGGTGTTCGAGTCAAAGAGTGACCTAAATATGGATATTCACTACAGTTAAGTAGTTGTAGAATTCACATACCAATGTGAAATCCAAGCACATAATCTATTGTTTCTAATTGTTTCCAAGTTTCTAATAGGTTATATCTTAACTTCTAGTTACTAAGTCTAGTATGTGTCATGCCTATACATGCAACTAAGTTTATTCAAATCTAGAACTAACTCGAATTTTGACGGTTGTCACAGTCTCCCCCGGTTTAAAGAATTTCGTCCCGAAATTCAATTCGTGACGTATTCTATTAGAACTCAGCCGAATACAATTGTATAATTGGAGAGGTGGTGACTTGAAGAGCTCTTTGATTATTTTGGGTTAATTCCTCAAGGGAAGAGCCCAACTCTTTAGCTATAATCAAATTAATGTTTCCCTAATCCGAGTTCTACAGTCTAGATTGCGAGAAATTAGGATCATGGAAATCATGATCCAACCATGGCGACCTAGTTGAAAAAGGTTATATATTTAGATATTATCTAACTTAAAAGAACGTTATAAGTTTTTATGACGCACCAACTGCATTGAGCGTTAAATCCACATTGATCCTCAAGTCGCATTTTAAATTAGCACTAAGTGTAAATTCGCCACCTAATAAAGAAGAGATTAGGAACAATTTGGTCACTTTCGGGTTGGCTACTATATCTGGAAAAGATATATTCCGAAATAAGAAGGGGTATCACGAATGAAAGGGAAGCGATCGAGGTTAAGTTCCTAAAAATACGTTCTAAGGGTAGGCAACGAAGTTTTGGTACATCTCCAATGTAAAGGCTATTTAAGTGTCGTCTACAAAATAAGTCACGAAATGATTGAGGATCTCCGAGGCTATAATTACTACTACGGTTACTCTTACAATAATAGAACTATATTCGAAGAATATATATATTTAGAGAGTCAATCTTGCAAATGGAGGCGATTAAATCACATTGTGTAGATAGCATTTTAAGTGTTTTAGAAGTGATAAAAATCTCACTGTTATCAAAATATGTAATAATTCCAAGATAATGAAAATACATGTTTGGCAATCCAACGAAGTAGTAAAATAGTATAAAGATTAATTAAGGTTAAAGGTTTAAGTCGTCATTAAGGGAATTTTTTTTATAGAAATATTGATATTATGCTTTTTGTAAAAATTGACTAATTGTCTAAGTCAGGACAAATACAAGTTTAAGAGTTAGGAACTCACTGAAAATTGCAAAGTAGAATACTATTTTAAGAGAGGTGTAAAAAAATGTCAATCTTTGGAAATAGTGCATTCATAGTTTAGTGTTTCTACAAAAACAATCATTTAGAGAATATATAATCGTAAAATTCAAAACTTTTGATGTATTTAAAGAAAAGAAGAAACATAAGGATACATATCCTCCACATATATTTTTCGGATATAGAAAAATTATTAGCATAAAGGTATTCATTTTGTGTATTACTTATAACGAAAAATACAATGAAACTTTCATTTTAAATCAAGTTTCCAAATTTAGAATGAAAGAGCAAATGTAAATAAGGATTACTTGTTTATTGTAGATTTCAAAATAAAAACAAGATGTATATGGAAAAAGGCATAATTGAATATATCAAAGTTGACTAAATCGAAATTATGACTCACAACTATACACGTATTAATCGCTCAAAACGAAAGGGTAGACTTCTAGTCTATATGTGTACGAACATGGTACCAAGAGAAGCAAAATAGATAGAAACAAAGTTAGACAATGTATTATGTTAATATTATGGCGTGCGAGATCTAAAATCAGAAGGAGAGCGAGAAATAAAGTTTGGGGGAAAGAAAAAGGAAGGTAGCAGCGACAATGATTGTTATTGTTAAAATTATAAGAACAATACCTATAGGTAGATTTAAAACCACGTTGAGATATATTTCAAACTTCAATATTTGATGTATATTGATGACTAAATAGAAATGTAGAAGTTCTAAAGTGTTTTTTAAGTTTTGCTAAAAATCCACGAGTTATCTATTAAGTTAAACTCCATTTGTGAAAAAGAAGAAACACTAAAACTTGTAATTGAAAATCTGACAGTTTTGATCTTTTTGACTGGGGTCCAACAATGGTTAAAACGGATAAGGTAAAGACTTAACATATTTAGATGAATAATTGTGCATTGTCAAAAGTACGTCGCTGGAAGTTTAAAAGTGAACACTAAGTTTTGCAATGCTGTAAGTTTTATAAACACGGATTATAAAACTAATTTGAAATAAAATAAACAAATGATGTGTGTTGGAAATTTAGGAATTAGAGATATCTTAGAAACATGTGTGAAGTAGAAAGTTGTGAAAATATCATGTTGGGATTCAAGAAAACACATTTAAGTAAGGTATAATGCCTAAATGAGAAAGTGGTCAAAAGAGTCAAAACAAAAGTGGTTTGAAAGATCCGATGAAGCTTTTACACGTAATATGAACTTCAATGTCATATGTTTATGTTTTATAGCATAGAATTTAAACACTTTTATAAAAGAAAATGTTTCTAAGTTTTTCGAAAACGTGCCAAAATGGTAATCAAGGTTTAAAATGGTTTATATGCCCTTAAAAACACATCTATCCATTGAAATGGATTTGAAACGGATTTGAAATAAAATTGAAATTGCAAGGTTAAAACCAATAATGGTTAAATTGAGTTTTGAAGAAAAGTGTTAAGTTAAAGCAAGTTGTCAAAAGATTTTTTTTTTAGCGAGAATATTGCTTACATTGTTAAGAAATGTCTACTAAGTTGATTGTAGTGGTTATAAAATATTTTATTGATGATAAATAAAACCGATGAAGCGAAATAATTTTTCGATGGAAGATTAAGAAGTAAGGAATAAGTATATTAGTGTAGCTGATCGTACCTAAATACTAAGGCGAGTACAAGGCGAGTATAAGACGAGTACCGATGTCTTTTTCCCTAAGATAAAGGGCAAGAAAATTGTTTGAAAGTTTTATGGTGTCAATGCAACTTCGTGGCCTTTTATAGAGGTCAAAGGGATATCCTATGTTAAGTTTTAACCTGAAGGTGGAAACAACCTAAAGCTAAATCGTAGCGTAGTAATAAGGTCTCACGTATGCGTTAAACCTCCGTGTCTCCTCGTGAGTCGAATTGGGAATGCTCTCCAATGATATCCAAGTGGCTACTTAGAAACGACTCATCTACCTCCTTACGCGATGCTCCAATTTTCATCCGTGTCGGTATCGGAACGCTTTCCTAGTTATAACTACAATACGAAGACGATGAAGAGGTATTGAGGAATAATTGGTATAGGTTTCGACTTAAGGTTATTACTTGTGTATATCTAGCTACTAATCTTACATCTAAAGTCAATAGCTACCGAGGAATACCCGTTCTTAGTACTATGTGCGTTGCTCATAGAGTGGCTAGTGATATAACCTAAGTGGTTAACCTAGCACTTGATAAGGGACAAGAATATTTCTAAATAAAGGCATTGTTATAAAAGTGAACTTAGTTTCTAAGTGTATCTAAATGAATGCCTATAATATGCAATGCCCGTACGCACACCGAAAAATTTTGTTTTTCAAAAGTTTAAGTTGAAAATTGTTTTGAACATAATTCTACTATAACCGTTTCCAGCCTCACATTAACTTTCCTTAATTAAGCATAGTTGGCCAGGCTATACTTAATTAAAGTCTAATAATGTGTACTCGAATTAGTTATAGCAGTAGTATGTTCAGTATTTAAAAATGTTTTGAAATTTTTTGGCTATAGTTATGGTTCTCCAAAGGAAAACCGGTATTCTCTATAACCTTCGGCTCTGATACCATTTTCTGTCACACCCCGCTAAAGCGGAAACACAGGGCGTGGCAGTACAAAGGGTTTCATAGCAAAAGTTAAAAGACAACACCAACCATAGTATTAAAAATCATTACAAATTTACAATGGGTTTGAACAACTTTTAAAAGAAATTACAATGTAAATTGAAATACAACACATGCGAATGCTCCTAAAAGTGAAGTGCCCCTAAGTGCCACTTACTCGATGATTCCTGAAAAAGCATGTAAAACGAGCGTCAACTATAAAAATAGTTGGTGAGTACTCACAGATAAACAAAATAATATTGGTTCCATGAATTGAAATCAAAGTTTTGATAAAAGTTTCCAATAGTAAAAGTATATTGTTAAAATGAGTAATAAGTTTGTAAAAAAAAAAAACAAAGTGCTTTGTCATCATGAGAGATAAAGTATGTTGCCCAAATAAGATGCAACATTCATATTCTCATGGAAGATAAAGTTCGTTACTCAAACGAGTAAACAAGTTTCATTGCTAAAATGAGCAATCAATTTCGTTGCTACAAGGAGCAAACAATTTTAATTGCTAAAACATGTATATAAGTTTTCAGTAATAAAAGTTCGTTGTTGTAATGAGAAACAAAGTTCATTGCTATAATTAATAAACAAGTTTATTGCTATAATTAATAAACAAGTTTATTGCTATAATGAGAAACAAAGTTGATTGCTATAATTGATAAACGAGTTTATTGCCATAATGAATAACAAGTTTGTATGTGTATGAGCAAACAATGAGTTCTGAATCAAACCTATGACTGAAGCTCTATCAAGATCTATGCTTATCGTTCCATAGATTAATATGGTATCATGCACTCCAGCAATAGGGCGAGTGAGGAGTTGTCAATTCCTAATAGTGCTATCCATAATGACCATTGGCTCAAAGAGTTAATGGTTAGAGATAAGGGAAGGGCCTTAATACGATAAGTTCTCATGTTCCGTGTTGCATAGACATACATAGAGAGATATAGCAATAAAATAGCAATCATGTTTGATACAAATCAATTTAAATACAACATTCAAATAATAGTTTTCCGGGACATGCTTTTCCACCCCAAAACATAAAAAAAACTGAAAATAGGGGAGTGCGTGAATACTCACAATGCATTGAGATGATGCAAATGGTGCCTTGAACTACGCTCCACTCGTACCACTATCGTTTTCCTACAACGATGTTACACACTAATGAGTCTCTAATCGAAATCTAACGCTACTATACATACTACTACAATAGAATTATGCCAATAGTGTGTCAAAATTTAATATTGATAAGTTACAAACATTTTTCTGTGAAAATTTAATTTCAATGAATCAATTGTTATATAACAATTTAAGTGGAAATTTCTCATTGTTGAAATGCTAATATTTAACATTTTAAGAGGTGTTCCAATGATTAAATATTTAAAAACTAAATTAATTTAGTTCTAAAATTTCCCAAAGTCTGCATTTTAGTTTTAATTGAAGTCAAAGACCTCAAGATAAATTTTCTTGAATTTTTTATTTGTCTGACTATTTTTCATGATTTTAGTTTCTTGAATAACCATAAAATCATGAAAAATACTAAACAGTTAATAAAAATTACCAAACTTCAGATTTTGGTTCTAAATGTACTAAAAGACTTCTAGATAAATTTTCATGGATTATGAATATGTATAACCATTTTGCATATATTTAATTCTCTAAATTGATACAAATTAATGAAAAATAAAAATCAGTTTCCAAAATTATCCAAACTTTTTGTATTACTGTTATTAAACATTATTAAGCTGGGAAAAAGATAAAAATTGATTTCTAAACTGTTTAACCAAATTTTATGATTTTTGAGCATTTATTCTAATAAAAATTAAAATAAATAGGAAATAGTTTCCAAAATTGCGCAAAATTTTTGTAACACTTTTATTATACATGTAGAAGCTGTGAAAAATATAAAAGATATTTTTCAGTTAGTGTTGCTATTTTTCCTTGTTTAATCCTCTTAAATAATCATTAATTGAATAATAATTATTAAACAGCTAAAGTAAATTACCAAAAATTTTGTACACTTCATTTACAGAGTAAATAATCTGGGAAAAATACCAAATGTGATTTGTATATACTGAAATCCGATTTTGTGTATTTAAGTGTATTTAATTTTAGAAAATAGGAGAAAAATAGTATACAGAAGAGAAAAATCATCAAAAACTTTATGTAGCATCCTAATGTACTACAAGGTGTTCTGGTAAATTTTTATGAATTTTGGATAAGCAGAACTATTTTTCCTGTTTTTAGTCCATAATATACACAAAAATCGGGGAAAAATAGGAATACATTATGAAAAATTCTGAAAATATTTTTCTAAGTATTTCACAGAGAGTATAAGATGCGAAATTATTATATACCCTTTTCAAATTATCTAAAGCAGTTTTATCATTTATTGGGGCTAAACAAAAAGAAAATTCAAAACAATATTAAACTGTAACAAAAACCGATGAAATTTAATGTGGGGTCAATATTTAGCATAGGGGTCATCCACGAATTTACCTAGGATTTATAGACCTCAGAAACTATTTTATATGATTTATTGCCCTATTTTATTTCAATAATTATAACAATTCGAGAAAAATGAATTATTTTCTGAAAATTTGTTGAACATCTCATTTTGTTGATGGGAATCTGGGAAAAATCGGATTTGGTCAGAAAAGGAGTTTTAGATATTTATTTGGAAATAAATCCTTCATGAACATATTTGAAAGCTTTTAACAACATACTTTGATGGTCTAGCATATAAGCTTGAAGATCATCACATGCATGTTTGTTTGAAGACCATTCATGAGTTTGAAATGTTCAAAAATCATTTTTGAAAGAAAACTTAGAGTGCATGTGGTGATTTTCCACCAAAACTTGTAGAAAAGTGCATTTTCATGATCTTGACTTAGGTTTAGGTCCTTGGATTTCACCATTTACAACATGCATGTTGTTTTTGGGTGAAATCCTACCACCATCATCATCAAAACTGAAGTGAATGAATATGCACACATATTTTCTAAGAGAAAGGTGTAGAAGAAGAAGGAAATGCAAGAAAAACCTTGAAAACATGGAGGAAAATGAAAGGAAATCGTGTTCTACCTGAATGAACACCACTAGATGATGAAGATTTTGAGTTTGAGCTGTGTTCTTGGACTTATTCTCTGGAAAATTTCGTGGGTATAGAGAAATGAAGAGAGAAATGGAGTGGTGAAGGTAGAGAGAAGTGAGAAAAAATGAGAGAGAAAGTGGAGTGTGAGAGAGAAAGGAGTGATTATGTGTTTTGGGAAGAGGGGAGGTGTCTTGGGAAGAGGGTGGACGGTTTTGAGAGTATTATTCCCTCCTTCCCTTTTAATTTTATAAAAAATTTCAATTCTTTTATAAAAATATCAAACTTTTTATAAAATATACACCCTAACCAAGTTTTTGCTCATGAAACCTTGATTTTTGACTTATAAATTAAGGGTAAATGTTAATGACTTAAATTTTTATTTTCCTTGATTATATTTCCTTGAATTTAATTATTTTAAGATAATATTATAAGTTTCATAACTATTTTTATAAAATTCTTGATGTTAAACTTTATAAAATTTAGGTTTTAGGGCTTTTAGGGTTTTGGAGTTTAATAAACTTTGAATATCAAAATAAATTGAATATTTGAGACTTCAAATTATCTTATGGTATTATAACTCGTTTATAGTTATAAATAATGTTTGTAATTTATTTTTATCGGTTTATTGGCATTCTATGTAGTGATTCCGAGATTCAAGCGAAATTGAGGAATCAAGTATACTAGTCCTAGTCTTCAACTTTGACTTAAGTTTCTATGAGACTTTGACCTAATTTCTACCACTAGTTAAAGTGCATGATGTGTGTATATGATTCATGAAAAGGTGTTCGAGTCAAAGAGTGACCTAAATATGGATATTCACTACAGTTAAGTAGTTGTAGAATTCACATACCAATGTGAAATCCAAGCACATAATCCATTGTTTCTAATTGTTTCCAAGTTTCTAATAGGTTATATCTTAACTTCTAGTTACTAAGTCTAGTATGTGTCGTGCCTATACGTGCAACTAAGTTTAGTCAAATCTAGAACTAACTCGAATTTTGACGGTTGTTCTTTGAAGTAGTTCTTTGAGCGTGGGTTAATCCAATACTTAAATTCTCCATTTCATAAGTACTCATGAATACTGTAGCAAACTTTTGCTATATCTAAACCCTTAGACAATCTACATTTCGATTCATGATAGTCTTGAATCAGTACTTACTTCCAAAAGTATGATTGACTGTGGACGTTTGAATAATCCAATTATTTGGGAAGTAAAACACGAAAAAATGAAATACATTAATAAACAATTGACAAAAGATAGTAAAAAATACTCATAAATAAATTTCCATCATTTATTCATCAAATGTCAATTACATTTATTTTGTTACAAGTTTCTAACAATCTATCTAACTAACTACTAAAACTAATATCATCCTTTAGACCAATGCTCCTCGCATGTAGAACGTGCTTAACCCTACTCAAAACCATTGTGAGGGGATCTGCAGGAATCTCTTCTGATGATACCTTCTTCACGATGAGGTGTCCTTCTTCTACTCTATGTTTGATAAAAATGGTATTTTCTGTCGATATGTCTCGATCTGCCATGCTCTCTTGGTTCCTTTGTCAAGGCAACCACTCCTTTATAATCACAAGAAATCTGCATTGGCTCCTTTATGGATGACATAACTCCAAGGTCTCCGATGAAATTATTCAACGGTAAGGGTCGAAGACCTATTGTAATATGTCGAAGTCTTAATGTTATTTTACAAGGCATTTTTGTAACGAAGCTTAGATGTTTAGTCCTTGTAATTTTTTTATGTGCGTTCATGTTTCCTATAAATAGGGACATTACTTAGAGTTAGATAAGAGTCTTTGTACGAACTTGTCTACATTCTCTCTGTAAGAATTGAAAGCATAATAGAGCTGAAACCATATCATATTTACATCTTGTGTTCAAACTACATTTGTTTTACTCTGATTTGATTCATACTTGATTCATCACTTCTTCAATTGGTATCAGAGCAGGAATCATAATCTGCGATCTGTTTTTCACTCTGATTCAAAAGGTTTTTGAATCAAATTTCTGATTCAAAAAGTTTCCGCACCTTTTGAAGTGAAAAAGCGTTCTAGATCTTCGGTTGTGATTCGATTCTGCAACTGATTTGTTGAATCGAGTGTTCTAGTTGTTATCTCAGTTCAATTCAACAATTTGCTTTCAAATTCTCTTTGATTTCTCAAAAATTCTCAAAAATTTTCATCCGTACATCAATGGCGAACTTCAATCTCAACTCGATGACTTCATTCTCTCATTTTCTAGGATCTTCAACTAAGATTCCTATGCTTATTCCTGAATACTATGATCATTGGGCTGATCGTATGCAAGATTACTTGAATGGACTCGATGAAGATCTTTGGTCATGTATCTCTGGGAATATTAATCCTCCGACAAATGTTCAACCAATTGGATCATCTTCTAGAACTTCAAGTGTTGGTGATCAAACTGATCGATTGAAGAACCTTGAGAAAAGATGCATCAGAGAGTTACGCGGTGCATTACCTCCAGTTGTATACAACTATGTCAGGAGTTGTACAACTGCAAAAGATATCTAGAATAATCTCAAAGACAAGTTTCAGGGAAGTGAGAAGACAAAAATAAATTCAGTTAAACAATGTTTGATTGAATTGAAGGAATTCAAGCAAAAAGATGGTGAAACGATTGAATGCTATTATGATAGGCTGAATGAGTTGATCTACAAATGCAATCATTACGGAATCACTAGGACTGCTATGGAATTCAATCTCATCTTCGTTATGGGACTCCGTAAAGGATGGAGGAGTGTTAGTATGATGGTGAAAAATCAACAGAGTTTCGACACATCTTCTCTAAGGTGCTGTTTGTTTTTTGGAAAAAACCTCTTCAAACCTCTTATTGCTGCGCGGCGCAGCACACGCGCAACACTTTTCATCTCGCAGCTGTTTATTTTTTAGAAGTCTTCGGAGTCAAAAACCTCTGCGCGTGCTCTGTTTGGCGCAACACTTGTACTGTCTCTTCTAACCTCTTCTTCTTCTTTTTTTCTTGCTGTAATTTTGATTATATGTTGTTGAAATTTTATTTCACCTTTTATTTCGTTTTTTTTTTGTTTATTCTTGTTGATTTTTTTTCGTTTTTTTATATTCAATAATGATAATTTATTAATGAAATATCATTATTTTTTACTAAAATATCTTTATTTTTTGTTGAAATATCATTATTTTTTTACTGAAATATCATTAATTGTTGCCGAAATGTTATACATTATTAAATTTTACGTATTAAAAAACTATTTTCGTTTTATAAAATTAGTTTATTTTAAATTTTTAATACTTGCAGCAATATGCAGATGTTAAAAAAAAACAAACACGCTTCTTATTACACTCTGCAACTGTTTGGTCCACCTCTTCTACTGCAGAAGGTTGTAGAGGTGGTCCGCAGACTTCATGAATTTTTGCTTCAGAAAATCAAACAGCACCTAAATGATTTGTACAATCAAATGAAAACTCACGAAAGTGAAGTGAATGAAATAGCAGAAGAGTCGAAGCTTAGTCTGGGAGGTCTATTAGCACTTGTCTCTAAAGTGTCTGAAAAGGAAGCAGCCGAAAAAGGTGATTCTGATGATGAAGAGGTGTTTATCATGAATTCGGATGATGAGGCAGTAGCTTTTTACTCAAACAACAGAGTCAATTTTTTTTTCAAGAAACCGTTCATTCCAAAGGTGAAGCAAAGTGAAGGAAAATGTAGTTTCGTGAACAAGGCTACTGGAGAGGAGAAGAAGAAAATTGAGAAGAATGATGGGAAGGTTAATGAGGAAAAGAAATTGAAAGGAGATTCAGGTGTAGATTGCCATTATTGCAACGGAGCAAATCATCTAGCAAATGATTGCATGCTTCGTAAGAAGGATGAAAGAAAGAACAAAGTGAAGGACGAAGCGTCTTATGTGGAGAAATTGGAAGAGGTGCGTACGAAGGTAAAAAATTTGTCATTGGTGGCTAGAGGTGAACAGGAGGAAGAGGGCACATATTAGATCTGGTCTTCCGGATCCGATGATGAAGAAATGCGTAATTCTACGCATTGTGCCATGTATGCGAAGTTGGAGGAAGATTCTAAAGAAGAGGTGACTGGTCATTGCTTCATGACCAAAAGTGCTGATAAATCTCCAATGACTACCAAGGTACATACCATTCTTCAGTCTTTTCATATTCCTTTAAGTGCATATGATTCTGAATTAATTGTGTTTGATGATACTGTTGCTTATTTCGATGCTTTGGTTATCTCTGCTAGCAATGAGGCTAAGAAATCAACTTCTCAGTTCATAGAAGTTCAGAAGAAGTTAGATGCCAAGAAAATAAGAATAGGTAGTTTAGAATTGTAAATTACGAACATTATGTGTGATAGGGATTCGTTGTCTAGTGATGTAAAACTCTTATTAGCTCAACGAAACATATACTGTAACTCTGCTAAAAGACTTTATGGCAAATTGACTGCATTGCATCATTCGCGTGAAATTAGCAAGGAGCAACATAGGAAATTATTACCTTTTCTAGCATATGAGAGAGAGAAGGTTGATAATATTTCGTATGATTGTGAGAAAACTATTGCTGAGTTTGACAAAATTCCTAATGATAGATATGCTTATGGAATTATCAAAATTGACGAATGTCTGGATTCAAATGAATTAGTTAACATTGTGAATGATACTTTGACTAAATCAGACGAAGTCAAAATTTTGAAAAAGACTGAGAATTCAAGATCTGATTGTCAATCTAATTTTGCTGATATTGAAGATAACTCTGACAATATTAGTGAAATTAGTGATATTGAGGATGTTGATTGTTCTCAGTTGTCTGTCATTAATGTTGCATCAAAATCTAAAGGAAAAGAAAAGATCGAGGATATGATGGTTAAGATTGACACTGACAAACCTTCAACTTCGAAAGTTTGTGATCCTGATTTTGTGGATATTCGAGATAGTCAAACTGATAGCAGTGATGATGAAAATGATGAAGACAATTCACACAAAAAGGTCTTATCAAACAAAGGTTCGAAAGAAACTGAAATTCCATGAATAGTAGTTGATCAAGTGTACGGGGATACAGAAAAATTCGACAAAGTAGTGTCAGAACAAGGAGCTCATTTTCTGGAAACAAACACTGTGGTGTATCCAAATTTCAAGTGCACTGATGATGTTATATTCCCGAATCAAGTGTTTGTTACTACTGGGAATGTTGAAAATATTAAACCATAATTCAACAAAATGGTCGAAAATGATAACAAGAAAACAACTGATGAATGATTCTATTCAAATCAAAGAACTGTCGAAAATAATCTAACAAAGAATTCGTATGTTTTTCAAAGACAAAAACCTCAACGAAAATGGGTTGAAAAACAAAAAGCTGAGAAAAAGGTTACAAAACAAGTTGTTGTGGAAAATGAAAATGTTGTCAAATTAAATTCACAAGAATTTAAAGAACAAATAGAAAAGTTTTCAAAAGAAAATGAAATTTCAAAAAGACAAGCACGAAAAAAAAATTTCTGGAAAACTGTTGAGTCTCGAAAGAAACAAAACGGTTTGACATTGAAAACGTCTGAAAACATAAAGACAAAATCTGTTGAGAACAAGTCTTCAAAATCAGCATCTTATTCAGTCCAAAAGAAAAATCCCGCTCAATCAAACAACACAAAATCTGAATTTTATCCAAAAACAAATTCTTCGAAAGTTCAAAATACAACGTTTTCCACAAATGTCAAAAATACATCACAGAGCTTTCAAAATCAACCCTCAACAAACTGATTTTCTTCTAATCATCAACAAAGATTTTCTTCAAAACGAAAATTTCACAATCAATTTTCTCAAAATGCAAGTGTTGGAAATAATGATGGAAGTCGATGTGTTATGGCAATTCGTCCTAAATCAAATGTTGATTTCGTTCCACAAAAATTGAATTTTCCGAATCCATCTACAAAACAAACCTTAAAAGTTTCGTACACAAAAGGGTTGTCTCGTGACAAAAACATCGATCATTGGCTTGAAGGAAAAGGGCGAATGTATCAATCAAGCAAATACTCTCAACAACAAATTGAAGAAGCTTATGAGAAGTATGTAAATAATTCGTCAACTGATAGCTTATATTCAAAAGATTCGAATGTTTCGTTAAAGACTTGGCAACCGGTTTCGAAAGAAAAACATGTTCAAAAACAATCTAAGAAGACGAAGGCATACGTCAGTGACAATCCCAAACTATCAAAAAATTATGTTTCGGTTCCATTACCTAGTGATGTGGACTTAATTGATAGTTTCAAGACAAAATTTTGTGATTGGGTTAAAATTTCTGCATTTCATTCTATTTTTAAAGCTAATTTCCAAGGACCCAAACAGCCTTGGGTATCTAAATTTGTTCATTGATCGCAGGTGCTATGTGACGAGCAATATGATGAGAAATGGTATATCGATAGTGGTTGCTCACGTCACATGACTGGACGAAAGGAAAATTTGAGAGATTTTCGAAGCTTGGACAATGCAGGTATTGTGAAGTTTGGGAACAATCACAAATGTCAAGTGAAAGGATATGGCAAAGTCACAAATGGGAAGTTTACCATTAATCGTGTTTCCTATGTAGAAGGTCTTCAACATAACTTGATAAGTGTTTCACAACTTGTTGTGGGCACTGGCAATCAAGTGGTATTTAACGAAGCAGGCAGCATCATTTCAAATGTTGACACTAACGAAGTTTTGCTCAAGTCTAAACGACATGGTGACATGTTTACTCTTGATATCAAACCAATTATCGGCAAACCCTCAATGTGTTTACTTTCGAAAGCCTCCTCAGATGTCAGCTAGTTATGGCATCGACGTTTATCCCATTTAAACTTACGAAATTTAAATAAATTGGTTGTTGATGATCTTGTCCGAGGTTTACCAGTACAAAAATTTGATAATGATACTTTGTGTGCAGCTTGTGAACAAAGAAAACAGCATCACAAAGGACATCCAGTTGTCATAGATTCGAAAATTGTTGAACCGTTGGAACTTCTTCATATTGACCGTTGTGGACCATCCACTGTTGAAACACTCAACAAGAAACGATACATTTTGGTTATTGTTGATGATTTTTCACGATTCACTTGGGTGTATTTTCTCAGGTTAAAATCTGAGGTCGATCAAACAATGATCGAGTTTATAAAGAAAATTGAGATAAGTCTGAAGAAAAACGTGGAAAGATCAAAAGCGATAATGGATATGAGTTTAAGAACAAAGTGTTGGATTCGTACTTAACCGAAAAAGGAATTTCGCATAACCTTTCGTCGCCCTATACAGCTAAGCAAAAATGGTGTGGTTGAAAGAATAAATAGGTCACTTTGCGAAGCAGTAAGAACTATGTTGACATATGCGAATCTTCCTCAATATCTATGGGCAGAAGCAGTTTCGACAGCATGTTTCACTCAAAATCGATCTTTCATTCATCGTCGATTCAATATCACTACGTATGAAATCATCAATAACCGAAAACCTAATGTCAAATTCTTTCATGTTTTTGGTTGCAAGTGTTTTATAATGAATCTCAAAGATAGCCTTTCAAAATTTCAAGCCAAGGCGGATGAAGGAATATTTTTGGGATATTCGACAAATTCGGTTGCATACAGAGTGTTAAATAAACGAACTCGTAAAATCGAAGAAACGTTTAATCTAACTTTTGATGATTATTTCGTGAAACAAGTTGAAAACCAGTTTGCACAAAAACCAATTCTTAATGAATCAATTGATGAAACTGAAGATTCTAATTCATCTGACTTTGATTATGATTTAATTTTTGGTATTCCAGACAGGGCAGTGGATGCTGAAGTTCATGCGAATGATAATCATCAATCTGAATCTATGAAGCATACTGTTGACTTGGAAATCCATCAAACAATTGTAGATAGTAATTCCACATCGAATTCTCTAAAATTTGGCAAAAGTATGCACAATAATCCAGTGGAGGGGGAGCACTTGGATTCAAATACTCTGCTTAAGGTGGAGCATTCTTTCGAGGGGGAGAATAGGAGAACGAATGCAAATGTTGAGGGGGAGCATCAAAATGATCTTTCTGTCGAAATTGAACAAAATAACATTGATATGATTAGTCTTGATCAGAATGATGAATTTCACGAAATTAATGATAATCTTTCTTTTGCAGGATCCGAAAATGGAGAGATGTACGAAGATGCACCTTTAGACTTTGATCCAGCATATCCACCATTGGAAAAGTGGACAAGCAATCATCCGAAAGAGCAAGTCATTGGAAATCCACAAGATGGAGTTTTGACAAGAGCTCAAATTCGTGCAAAGAATGAGGTACTGAATACTCATCAAGAATTTTGCATGTTTATTGTTTTTATCTCGAAAATTGAACCAAAGACTGTTAAGGTTGCAATGGAACACTCTGATTGGGTTGTTGCAATGCAATCTGAACTGGCTGAATTTTAGAGAAACAAGGTTTGGAGATTAATTCCAAAGCCAAAAGATGTTTCCATTGTCGGGTTCAAATGGATTTTCTAAAATAAAACCGACAAGGATGGAAATATCGTTCAAAATAAAGCACGACTAGTTGTTAAAGGATATTCACAACAAGAAGGTATAGATTATGAAGAAGCTTTTGCCCCTATCGCAAGACTCGAGGCTGTTCGAATATTCTTGGCTTATGCAGCTCACAAAGATTTTGATGTCTATCAAATGCATGTGAAGTGTGCATTTTTGAATGGAGAGCTGGAAGAAACTGTGTATGTGGAACAACCTCCAGGTTTCATGAATGAAGAATATCCTAATCATGTGTATATATTAGATAAAGCAGTCTATGGGTTAAAACAAGCACCATGAGCATGGTATGCAACTCTTACCAGTTTTTTAAAATAATCGAAATTTAAACAAGGATCAGTTGACCCACGTTATTTCGAAAGAAAGTTGCGGATCATCTAATGCTTGTTCAAATTTATGTCGATGATATTATTTTTGACTCGACTGACCCTGCTTTGTCTAGTGAATTCGAAAATTTGAAGAAAAGCCAATTCGAAATGAGCATGAAGGGTAAAATCAATAATTTTCTGGGCTTAAACATTTATCAAAGCAGAGAAGGCATTTTCATTAATCAGGAAAAATATACAAGGAATTTGCTTGAAAAATTTGGTATGACAAATAGCACGAACTTAAGAGTACCCATGGCGGTTGGAACAAGGCTGTCACCTTCGTTAGAAACGCCTGCGGTTAATCTTACCTTATACAGGAGCATGATAGGTTCATTGCTTTATCTTACTGCAAGTAGACCGGATATCATGTTTTCTGTATGTAATTGTGCTAGGTATCAAGCAAATCCACGAGAACCACATTTAACTGCTGTGAAGAATATTTTTCGTTATCTCAAAGGAACAATTTCGTTAGGATTGTGGTATCCTTCGAAATCAGGATTTTTTATTCAGGCATTTTCAGATGCAGATATAGGAGGATGTACTTTGGATCGAAAAAGCACAAGTGGTGGTTGTCAATTTCTGGATGGAAAATTGGTTAGTTGGCAGTCGAAGAAACAAACATGTGTTTTGATTTCTACTGCTGAAGCTGAATATGTTGCAGCTGCTGCTTGTACTTCACAAATTATTTGGATCCAGAGTCAGTTGCGAGATTATGCCATTAATATGAAAAAGATTCCATTGTACTGTGATTCACAAAGTGCTATACACATTTGTCATAATCCATTACAGCATTCGAAAACAAAACATATAGCTCTTCGTTATCATTTTATCAAAGATCATGTGGAAGATGGCAACATTGAAGTCCATTTTGTAAAAACAACTGATCAGCTTGCTGATATTTTTACAAAAGCTTTGGATGAAAAATCAATTGTTCGAATTTTGACAGGTTTGGGAATGATCGAAGCAAGTTCAGTTCCAGAAATGATTTCGAACGTGTGACAAATTTGTGTTATACAAATGTGTCGATACAAAGGCCATCATGGTTCATTCAGAGGCTGATAGTATTAACCACTCAGAGGTTACCGTTCACATTCAGCGCTTCGACATGCTTCGAATTCGTTACATTGAGGATTTTGGGTCTTGGGGTACAAATTTTCGTTATTTTGTCAACTTTTCGTTAGAATAACAAATATTCGTTACTTTGTCAAATTTTCGTTAGTTTAACAAATTTTTCGTTAGTTTTCAAATTTTCGTCAGTTTGAAAGACTTTTACGTTAGTTAGTACAATAGCTTTATTTTCGAAAAATCAAAAACTACAAAAAGATTTTATTTTTGTTTTGTCACTTTATTTTCGAAAAATCAAAAACTACAAAAATATTTTATTTTTGTTTTGTCATTTTATTTTCGAAAAATCAAAAATTACAAAAAGATTTTCTTTTGTTAATTGTTTTCTTTTTCGAAAAACTTACAAAAACACAAAAACATATTTTTTCTTTTCGAAAATTCAAAAATATCAAAAAGATTTTTGTTATTTTGTTCTTTGTCTTTCCTTGATGCAGATTTCACGAAAAGTTTTACAAGGGTCATGCTTGTGTTTCTATGGGAAGGTACAATTTCGACAACTTGGTACTAGTTAGACTGTCCCTAGAAGCATGTTGCAGCATGTCGACCGAAGCCTCCATAGACTCAATGTGTGTGTACGAAAGCCTTAATGAATTTTTTCATACGAAAATTTCTTCCCAAGTCAGGCTTATATTCATATTAGTCAAATGAGCTACCTTACTCTTCTCAATTGAGTTAAGAGTTTTCTGTTTGGTCTGAATATAACATAGGTACAACTGATTTCGTGAACCAATCTTTTTCATCTACAAATTTCTTACACTTACACAGACGAAGACATATGTCCAAGAGATCTTTGATACAACCCGTCAGGATTTAGACATATCAAAACTCTGTGTTACTGATCTGAAATCATGAGGCCGTGATGAAAGTGAAACCCAAAATTCTAACTTTGTAAAGACTTGACGAGGAACTATGTTCCAGATTTTAACGAAACATTTGTTTCAGTACCGACTTTCGAAACTCCAAATCATATTCATTTCTAATGAGTGGTCTTGATCAAACTATCGAAACCCACGATGTTTATTACTCAACAGGATCCAGCACACATATTTTTTTTTCATGAATATGATTTTAGTGTGAGTTTCATTCGATTTCAATGTCACATGAAAAATTATTCACAGCATACTTGTCATTGACTACACTGGTCAAACAGGTAATTTCGGTTAAAATTACTCACCTTATGTTTAGGTTGATATGTAACGAAATTGGTAAGCCACCCATGAAGCCTTATAAAAGAAGCCCTTCGATACTTCTATATAAGTATTTGATTGTAATTCACGGTAAAATACACAAGCTGTTGATCATCTCTCTTGATGACTAACGAAGCAACCTTTGCCCGGGGTTTTACTGCCTTCGTGTCGATTTTTTTTTCGACATCACAGATCCAAATTTTCGTTAATTTGCTTCTTATCTTATCTTTGGCACACTGCACTCACGAAATCCTTGAGGTTCTGAGTAATACCAACTGAGGCTGATGATTTCGAACATCTGGCACATGACTTCGCTTTTCATCCCAAAAGTGAAAGAGCCTTACTTCCATCCGAAGGTTGGTGACGGTTATAATTCCATTGGGTGAAACGATACATGCTGTTTGATGCGACGTTTTGTATTCAGTCCGGGTTTCAAGGCGATGTGACAGTTACTTTTTGATGCATGGCTACTTTATCGGCAAAGTGGTGCGAGATTCAAGGTGCCACGTCGGCTCTCATTTAATGCACATCCCACTTTAAATTCAAACTCTAGGGTTACATATAAAAGGGGAATCAAGGGATCTTTATCAGTTTACGCTTTCAAAATGAAAATTCCCAAATTTTCTCTGCAAATTCCCGTTGTTCTTCAAAGCTTCAACAAACCCTAATCATGGCCACTTCTGTTGCTGTCAATGCTCCATCCCAATCCACTGAAGATGTTACTTCACAACCAATCATGAAGATTCAAGGCACGAACTATCAAGTCGAAGCGGATCTTTCCCTTAATCCAGAAGAATTGAAGATGTTGGTGGTCGCTCTGAAAAGCTCTATTCTATTGACAACCATGTTCAATTCGTTTGTTGTTCCTCTTTCATGGCTTTCACAAGCAGGATCCACTGCTACTTACAGCAAAGCAATGGATATTATTACCTTCCAACTGGTGAATGATAAGAAGATCCGTTTGACCAAGAAGATATTTTGTCAGATTCTTGATATCCCTAATTCTCCACCATATGCTGATCTTACTTCTGCTCAAGTCAACTATATGTTTAATGAGATGGGTCATCAATCCCCACTCACCAAGATCAGTGATTTCAAGAAGTCTGCACTTCCGACTGTTTGGAATTTTCTATTTGTAATCTTTCTACGATGCTTGTCTGGTCGCAGTGTTGGATTAGATAAAGGTCGCATGGAAGTTTATGCTATGGTTGATGGATTATATTATGATATTTCAGTCGATTACTCTACACAGTTGTGGAAGGAGTTTCAGAAGAGTGTTGAAAACACGAATGTTGTTCAAGGAATTTCGTGTGCAAGGTATTGGAGTTTGATTCTTCGCTATTTCTATGACAAAGAAGGGATTGAGGTGCCTGCTGGTGAAGAGACAACTGAATTCATGAAATATCACTTTCTGAAGGAGGTTCTTGATGATGCTGAAGTATATATGCACATTGCAAGAATCCCTGATGCAATGTTAAAGAGTGTTGATCCAACAAACTTCGTACTCGTGGAGTATTTGAAAACAATTAATCCTGATGTTGAAATTGGGAAGTTGATGCGGGCCCTAGTGTGGAGGATCGGGCACTTGCGTTCCTAGAGGCCCACGATCGTGTGACTAAAGGGGCTTCACGGAAACGGCCATAACTTTGGGTACGGATCTCCGTTTTGGGCCTACGACCAGTCAAATCAAAGCTTGAAGCAAGGAGCACGTCTAGATAAGTCCCGAAGGGGACTTACCCATTTTTGAGTCCAGAAATCGCTTTCTAAATTGGACTTATGGACATTTTTGTGTTTTTTTCATAATTTTTGGACTTTGTTTTTGGGTTTGTGTTTGCCCGTGTCTCTTTAGGGTTTCTTTTAAAATTCTACTTCTTATTTAAGTCTTTCTGATGTAATCTGGATGGTCATTGATCAGTTTAAAGAACTTTAATTTTTCTCTCAAAATTCCGTGTGTTTACCGAATTTTGAAGCCAATCCCACGGTATTCATAGAACCAACGTGGTTTGGGCAAGATTATCCTGGGTATTCTTCTAGAATCAATAGTTTTGATCTTTGGTCATTTGTGCGCTGCATCAGTTGGTATCAGAGCCGAATTCCTGGTTCAAAATGCCTCCAAGGAGAAACAGACCACCCGGTGATGTTCATGAACAGGAACTAGAACAACGTTTTATGGCACGGATGGAGGAGAGGATGGATCAAATGGTTGACCAGTTGACTAGTCAAATGGTCGAACTGATGAATCGAGGAGGAAACAGGTCTCAAACTCAGTCACACGTGGAAGATGAAGAGTTTGGGAATCCGTTTGGTGATGGTGGCGGTTCGTCTTCCGATGAGAACCCGGTGAGGCAAACAAGGCATAATCGTGGGGCTGATAATAGGCGTTGGGAGGCCGGATTGAGAATTGATATACCAGAATTTGATGGGGTTAGTTTGAATCCGAAGGGGTTCATCGACTGGTTGGCAACAGTTGAGGAAGTGTTTGAGTTCAAAGAAGTTCCTGAAAACAAGAGAGTTCCGTTGATCGCTACCAGGCTACGTGGCAGGGCATCCGCATGGTGGCAACAGTTGAAACTGACTTGAGATAGACTCGGAAAATCAAAGGTTGTGACTTGGAGGAAGATGAAGAAGTGTTTGCGGTCCAACTTTCTGCCCTATAATTTTCAACGATTGATGTACCAACGCCTATAGAATCTGAAGCAGGGTCCGAAGTCGGTTGATGATTATACAACCGAGTTCTACCAATTAATCGCTCGAAATGATATTCAGGAGACAGAGGAACAACTTGTGGCTCGATATGTTGGAGGTTTATGGGTTCAGATCATGGACTCTGTTAATATGTTTGACCCGGTATCCATTTCTGAAGCACACCAACGAGCATTGGTTTTTGAGAAACAAAACCGTCAGGTGGGCGGTTCATCTTTGTCTGCCATTGTTGGAGGAAGTTCTGGGACGGGTGGTATAGTACCCCGTGTTATGCCTAATCAACAGAGGCCAACAGGTACCAGTGTTGGACCAATCCCTAGGGGGCCTGGTAGTAGTGGCTTAAATTGTTTTAATTATGGAGAGACGGGTCACCGACAATCAGAGTGCAAGAAGGTTGGTAGACGACACTTGTTTGCTGAGCCCGAAGATTGGCAAAATGATGATGTTGGTGAAAATTACGAAGATGCCCCGGTGTATGATGACGAGCCTCAATTAGAAGAAGAAGTTGTAACTGGAGATGTAGGAGTGAATTTGGTGGTGAGACCCTCGTGTTATACACCGAAAGTTGTTGGTGATGACTGGCTCAAACATAACATCTTCCAGTCAACCTGTACTATTTTGGGTAAGGTTTGTTCCTTCGTTATTGATTCAGGAAGTTGTGATAACCTGGTATCTGAAGAGGCGGTTCAAAAGTTGGCATTGAAAACTGAAAATAGATCCAAGCCTTACAAGCTACAATGGCTTAAGAAGGGTGGTGAGGTAACTGTATCTAAACAATCTCTTGTTCCATTTTCTGTTGGTACTACATATAAAGATGATGTTTGGTGTGATGTGGTTGTGATGGATGCTTGTCACTTATTGTTGGGTAGACCTTGGGAGTATGATCGTAATATAGATCATAATGGGAGATCCAATACTTATAGTTTCATGTTTGGTGGTGTGAAGATAACTTTGGTTCCCAGTAAGCCAAAGGAGCCTGTTGCAAGACCTTCGGGTACTCTGTTAACCCTTACTCAGTTCGAAGAGGAGTTAGAGGAGGAAGGTGGCATTTTTGTGTTGATAGGGAAGGAGGTGACTAAGGAGGTTGAAGTTCCTGAGGCTATGGTTCCTTTACTTAAGGAATTTGATGATGTTTTCCCTAATGAATTACCTGATGGCCTGCCACCTTTACGTGACATCCAACACCATATTGATTTATAACCAGGAGCACAGTTGCCTAATAGGCCACATTATAGAATGAGTCCTGGGGAGCATGAAGAGTTGCGTCGACAGGTGGAGGAATTAATTTCAAAAGGTCATGTTCGAGAAAGCATGAGCCCGGGTGCTGTTCCTGCTTTATTGACTCCTAAAAAGGATGGTACTTGGCGTATGTGTGTTGATAGTCGTGCCATCAATAAGATCACAATGAGGTACAGATTTCCAATTCCTCGACTTGATGACTTGCTTGACCAGATCAGTGGTGCCACTATCTTTACCAAACTGGACTTAAAGAGTGGGTACTACCAGATTCGACTTAGACCGGGTGATGAATGGAAAACTGCGTTCAAGACTCGTGAAGGATTGTATGAGTGGTTGGTGATGCCTTTTCGTTTATCAAATGCTCCTAGTACATTCATGCGTGTGATGAACCATGTTCAGGCCCTTTATTGGTAAATTTATAGTCGTCTATTTTGATGACATACTTATTTACAGTGCTACTCCTGGAGAGCATGTGTTGAATCATAAAAAGTGACCCTCTTGAACTTCAGCTACCGCAGCCAGCTCTCACCCGCAGTCAAGCTCCTTTATCAGCAACCGCATCCAGAGTCTCTTCCTACCGCAGTCACTTTTACTAGATTACTTTACTTGTCTTTTATTGTAATACTCTCTATTGTCCAGTATGCCTTGCATGGCTACTCTTAGAGAGGTAATCTAGTGTACTTCGTGAGTATCTATAAATAGAGCTCATTCTCTTGTATTCAAATATGCATCTATTATTTCAGAATACACATCTCTGAAGTTATCTTTCTATCTCTCTATCTACGCATCACTTCTTACTCCCAATTCTTACTAGAACATAACTGATTATAAACTCTCTCTGGAGCAAGTCTTCTATGACTTTATCACTAAGCTTGATCTTCCTTATTAACTCGGTTTGAATGCATTCCTTGTTATGAATCAGCTTAAGTGTATACTTGATATAACAATTGTTGTCATTTCTATTTCTTTACTTTTCCGCAACTAACTATCTAACTATCTAACTTATTAATATTATTGTTGAGCTTTTAGATCCTTCGAGATTTAGCTCAGAGTGAAATTGTACGCTTAAATCTTTTAATCGAAAAATTGTTCAATGAAAGTGAAGCTATTGAAAATTTAGTAAATAATGGAACCATGGACAATACATACACTTGGGGTTGGTCGAATGGATATCCTACCGCAATGGATTCCTCACCCCGGTTCAACAAAGACAGACTGTATGTCCCTCCAGACCGCGAATTTTATTTCCCAGTCAATGACAAGACCTTTCCCGAAGACATCAAAACTCACTTCGGTAGACTCCATAATCTAAGCAATAATTGTGTCATTGAGGAAATCATGCCTGAGGTTTCGGGTCACACATGTGATCAAATTCCTGTCTGTGGCACTATTTTCCCAAATTCTCAAACCTCATCCGTAGTTGATGAAGAAATTGTCATTGAGGGCCCCGAAGTCTCAAAAGACTTTCTATCTCTGCTCTCAGACCGCAGTGTCTCACACGGTAGTCAAACGTCCCACAAAAGTCCCACTGAAGTCCCAACTCAGACTTACTCTGCAATAGTCCAATCATCACTACCGCAGTCCTCAGTAAAAGGAACTGTGACTCTTCAGGCGATTCATCATGAATTACCTATAGAGAACTTTGAAGTAGGTCAATGCTCTCAGACCCCAGAATCTTCAAATTCGGATGACTCAAGCCCACGTTTTCAAAATCATTCTAAGGGTGCTAGGAAACCGCAGTTGAACATCAATGACTGCGGTTCACCAAAATCCCTGGCCAAAAAGGCCTTCAAAGAGGAAATTAGATCTCGAGGCACAAATAGACAAACTTTTTCAAAAAATAAGAAGCATGTCAGATTTCCAAAGTCCAAGAGTCCAGAAAAATTTGTTTTCTCACACTACTTTTCAAATAACTCTCCCATCAAGAAAACCTACAAAAAGGAATGTCCAGCTTCAAAAGTCGTTCCTACTTCATCTGACACAACCCAAAAGGGTGTTAAGTCTTTTCGAAACAATGGTTTTCAGGTCTATTCCTCAAATGATCCTAAATGGAAAGGTATTTTACCCACACCAACACTTTTAAAGTCAAGTCAAAATTTCAACAAGTGGAAGGGTATTCTGCCAAATCCACCTAAAAGGACTCAACGATTTACATGTGCTAAATCTTTTCAAAAACAAACTTTTTGAAAACCCAACACCAATCATGTCAGGGATTACCAACCTCGGACCGGTAACAAGTCCAATTCATCCTATAGACCGCTGACCAAGCATAGTGTCAGATCAAAAGACAAAATCTCTTTTTGTAAATATCAGTGTAGTTGTCAAAAGGATTCATCCTATGTCAAATCTAGTCGGAGTCAGAAACCTCGTACTTTTTCAAAAACTCACCACACTCCAATTCTGCACAAACACCCAGGACTAGGAGTAAAAGTTGACAAGAGACCCGTCCCTGCAACCTCGGTCCATGCATCATTCAGTAATTCACCTATTGCCCCAGGCTCCAAACTAGTTTGGATGCCTAAACTAACCGTCTAATTCTCAGGCTTTGTGCAAGGAGGAACAAGAAGATGAATGGTTAATTGACAGTGCCTGCTCCTTGGACATGATCGAAAGGTTAGAATACCTTCGGGATTTTAGGCCAATATGCAATGGTGGAAATGTCACATTCGACAACAATGCGAATGGGATCATCCGAGGTTACGGTGTTCTCACTACGTGGAATTTCTCTATTCAGAAGGTTGCCTATGTAGAAAGCCTTAAACACAATGTCATCAGTGTTGGCCAACTATGTAAGGCAGGACATCGAGTTGAGTTTGATGATCAATTTTGCTACATAATGACAAGTGATAGGAACACGTGTCTGATCAAATCCAGATCTGAAGGTACCATGTAACCTTTGGATGTCTCTCTGATCATTGGCAGACCGCAGTTGTGTTGTCTCTCCAAAGTCGTATCCGAAGTTAGCTGGCTATGGCACCGCAAGCTAGCTCATCTCAACTTCAGGTACATCAACAACTTGGTCACAGGAGAACTAGTCAGAGGTCTCCGTATTCTCAAACTCAGCAACGATACTCTCTGTCCGGCTTGTGAATGTGGTAAGCAGTCCAAAGCAAGTCACCCTATGGTAAGGGACTCTTCAATTTCTGAACCGCTGGAGCTCTTGCACATTGATCTCTGCGGTCCATCCACCGTAGCCAGTCTCCATCACAAGAAATACATACTGGTTATTGTAGATGACTTTACACGCTTCACATGGGTCTTCTTCCTCAGACTCAAGTCAGAAACACCGCAGATTCTCATCAATTTCATCAAGGAAATTGAACTTCAGATCAAGCTTCCAGTAAGACGTATCCGCAGTGATAATGGAACCGAGTTTACTAATCATCTTCTCAACAGTTTCTTGGTGTCCAAGGGCATCACTCACAACTTCTCAGCTCCTTATACACCACAACAAAATAGAGTGGTAGAGAGAAGGAACCGTACTCTGGTAGAAGCAGCCAGATCCATGCTCAACTTCGCACACCTTCCTCTCTACTTCTGGGCTGAAGCTGTAGCAACCACTTGCTTTGTACAAAACCGAAGCATTGTGTGCAAACGCCTAAATAAAACACCGTATGAGGGCCTCAACAACCGCAAGCCAAATGTTCGCTTCTTTCATATCTTTGGGTGTCGATGTTTCGTGATCAACAATCGAGATCAGTTTAACAAGTTTGCACCGAAGTCTGATGAAGGCATCTTCCTTGGCTACTCCACAAACAAGGTTGCTTATCGAGTTCTCATTAAACGCACAAGGTTAATCATTGAAAGCTTCGATGTGAAATTTGATGATTCTCACATCCGCAACGCCCCTCCATCCACTGAAACCACAACAATCATGGAAAGCGATATTCCTGTCTCTTCGGGTCCATTAAATCTTGTTGAAATCAATTATGACGATCTTTTCGACCTAGTAGAAACAGCCAAGTTATCCGAAGTTCTTGTGACTGAAGAAGCTCATCAGCAGCACGCTGATGTATCTGGTCCTTCTCTATCCGAAGTAGAATCTCTCAATACTTCCACCTCTCCGGTTGAGGGGGAAAGCTCTGTTGGATAAGATGTCTAAGTCCATAACTTATTTGGTATATACTTGACCCGACCCGGCATGGTCCATTTGGGTTGCACCTCACCCAAACTAGTTATGGATAATTTTATGAGAGTTGTATACTTACGATTTATTAATATATTATAAGTTATAATATATTAATATAAAGTCATGTTACTTAATTAGTTTTAATCTTGAATTAATTATGAATTAATTTAGTGATTAAAAGGAAGACTAATTAAATCATGGGCTATTATATTTATATGGTGTGGGCTAACACTCATTTGGCAATGGGCTAAGCTTATATGGAAGTCCATGGATGATCCATGGAGCTTTTACCCATGGATCCTTGGAAGAGGAAAAGACATGGGTTATTAGGGTTTCACCCTAACCATGTACACTATATAAACAAGCTTATGTTGCATGAAAAACACCCTTATGTGTGTATAAGTGTGGTGGCCAAAATCAAGAGTTAGTATACTCTCTCATACATTTTCCAAGTTTGTGGTGATTTGTGATTTCCATTTGAGGCATTCACATTATTGGTGCTTGGCTCTCAAACTCCAAGGAATCAACAATCAACAAAAGGTATGTAATTCATCTAGTTCTTTTATGGTTAAAAGTACCCCATGCCATGCTAGATAGGTTATAAACCTTGGAAAATAATATTTTGCATGTATCTTAGACAAACATAAATCCAAGGTTTAATAGGGTTGCATGTACACTTAGGAAGTGTTAGAATGCTCATAACCCAACAGTGGTATTAGAGCCTAGGCTTGTTTGTTTGATACTTGATGCAAAATAGTGAAAAAAGTCGAATTTTTTGCTGTCTGCCTGATGAACTCGTCGAGTCCATGGGGGGACTCGCCGAGTTCATGAGTAAACTCATCCTACTCGGCGAGTAGGTTCGTGCACTCGGCGAGTAGGAGCCTCAGAATGCAGATTTTCGACTTTTGCTGCTGGAAATGGACTAGAAACATTACCCTAAACTGTTTTGGTGTTTTAAAACTTGTTTATGGTTGGTGTAATGGTTGTTCTAATCCATTTACAATAGCATATATCAAAATTTCATGCTTTGTATGTGTTCATATAATTTTTGAAACTTTGATAATCATGTTCATGTTCTTATGAATTTAGAAGATGATAGGAATTATTTGCTGAATTGTTTAGGATTAATTCTTGATCATTTATGTGTTTTAATGGAGTCCATAATTTGTCCTCAAGTTATGGATATCCAAAGGACACTTCTTTTAAACACACACTTAAAACACATAAGTTACATGGAAATGAAGAGTCTTCATTTTTATGAACCTTTAATTCATAAGTTATGAAATGAAAGGTTTTGAATAGTTTCAATACTTGTCCTCAAGTTTTGGAATTTGTAAAGTTACACACACTTTAATATACTTTAATTCCAAACCCTTAGAGTTTTAAAAGTTAAAATTCAACCCTTATACTATTTATAACATTAATGGTTAATTATTATATATATGTATAAGATCAAAGTCGTCTTACCGCTAGTACGCCTCATTCACGAAGCCAGTCTATAAGGTGGGTATAAGGTTGTTGCCTATAAAATGGCAACTTAATGGGTGTCCACTCTCACCCACCGCTTGCTTGACTGGTGGAGGGTCGTTAGCCGAACGGGTAGGACAAGGACTTATAAATTCTCATTAAAAGTATGATGAATATTATAAAGTAACTAAACCTTATATAAATTCCCAATCTTAGTTACTTTAGGAAAATGTGAATATGGTGCTAACCCATGAAATTCACACTTTGTACCTTACCAAGTCGTTGGTGGAGCGTGTGTGGTTAACCGGCACACTAACTTGGACTAGTAAGGATCATGAAGGGTGACTTAATGTTTATCATAGATCGGTGGAGCGTGTGTGGTTAACCGGCACATTGATTAGGTGATAATATTAAGGGTACCAAGTGAATTTGCATGGTTATTCACACCTTGTTTTGTGATCCTCGGTATCCCAGTCACAAAACTTGAAGGGCACAATCGAGATTGAAACATGCCATTGAAAAGTTCAATGAATCTCAAAAGAATCTAGGAATTTCAAAAAACCAATTAAACCTAATAATTCATTTCGTTTTCATGGTGGAAATTGGTGAATCGTCATTCACCTACCTTCAAATATATTATAGCTTAGATTACGGCATCCCTCTTCTAAGTTATAATATATTGTGTTGGATCCTAGCCTTAATATTACATTTGGGTGTATTATTAAGGATTCAATATATCTAATCTAAACTTGTTTTCTTCTTTTCAGATGTCTTCCAACAACAAAGCTTCGGGCTCTAACCCTACTGGCTCCTTTTCCCTCATGAACCTTTGTGGGAGGGTCATCTTTGATGGTTCCAACTTCATGGATTGGATCCGGAACATCAGGATGGTTACTCGTTACGAGGACAAGGAATATGTCCTCGATAAGGAGCTAAAGGAGCTTGATGAGTCCACTACTACTCCTGAGGAGGTCGCTGAGTATCAGGCACATGAAAGAGATGCCACCAAGGTGGCATGCTGTCACACCCCCAAATCAAGGATGGCGGAAACGTCCAGGGGTGGAGGACTTCATGTATAGTATCATAACAACAATTGTAATAGTAATTGAAGCAAACACAACCAACATATAAATAATTGAAAAAGTTACATCATTGTATGAATTACATGTTTACGAATCAATTACAATATGTTGACAAAATATGAAATAGTAGACGCCTTAGCGCCCCATCCTCAAAAGCACTTGGTTACCTGTTTAATGATTTCCTGAGAATACAAGTTGTTTTGAAAGAGTGTCAACACAAAGGTTGGTGAGTTCATAAGCTTTTGTTTGGTATTATTAAAAGCCTTTCGTTTGTAAAAGTAGTATTTGTTTTAGAAAATCCAATATTTTCCTTAAAATGTATATGTAGTCTTAAATTCAAAGACCGAAATGTATAAGTAACTTTTCTTACTTATAATAAATAATGTAAGTTTAAATCGACATAAACTCGTTTAATTTTAATGAAGTTCCCGTAAATTCCAATATTTATTAATACTTTGTGTGAGTTTATTATAACCATGCTATGACCAAGGTTGCCTAAAACGACGTTCTTCGGGCGTCGGAAATGTTATGACATTTGTCACCCCAGACCTATCGGTCTAACTGTTGCATGTAGTTTAGGTGTGGGTTTGTCAAACCCAATATAGATCTATACACAACTATCACGCTCTCCCTCAAGGAGACTCTGGTTACAATACAGGACTTAATGGTAATTTGAAGTAAATGTCTCACAAAGTCATTAACGGAATTACGTGTTATGAAAACTTGGTACCGTATGGCCGTACCTTGCTTAATGAAAATATCCTTTGTATAAATGTACCCTTTTTAAATGTATGTGTTATGTAATGTATCATAAACTATACCTATTATAGTTTATCAACCAAGGGTAGTACGTAGTAATGTATGCAAACTATATTCAAAATAGTTTATTAAATGTTTGAATGTATCGGTTGTACTTTGATTATAATCACTTGTTATTCTTTATATTTTATATGTCCAAATCCATTTGTAAACTGATGTGTGTCTAAATATTAAGATAAAATGTCATATATTGTAATAACATATAATCACATAAAGATATACACCTTGCTCAACATGTTACAAGGTGAAATGAAATTGACAGCAACTTTTCGTTGAATACAGTTTCTGTTACTGTTCTTAGAAAATTTATAAAAAAATCATCAAAGCTCCAAATCCAAATCCACAAATTATGAGAGTTTGGAATATGAGTCTAGTTTGTTCATAAATTTTATCATGATTTTTAGTGATCTCTAACAGAGGTCAAAATGTCCATAATCACAAGCTGGTCCAGGTTTGCCTCTGAAATGATAGGCAGTTTTGTAAAAATCACCATAAATTGTAGAAACATCATATGGAGATGTGCAAGTAGCCATTTTAAAGCTAAGAGTTTGAACTACTTGCACCTGGAACAGTTTTGAAAACTAAAATATTTAAGTTGACCAAAACAGTCCGTGATTAAAGTCCATCTTTTCTGATGTAATCTGTTAGAAAAAGTTTAATTGTGTTCTTGATGATTTTACTTGTATTCCCCCCTTAAAACTTAAGAAAACATGTAAATGTAGGGGTATGAACTCACCTTATGTGATTTCAGTAGATGAAAGTGAGATAGAGGAAGTGGTCAACCCAAGAACACTAAGAAGATGTCTTGATGATTCGAGAATCTAACACCGAATAAGATGGAATTTGTGTAAGATATCAATGATTTGAGTAGAATGGAGTTTAATAATTATGTGAATGATGAAGATACTTACTAATTGAAGGAAGAAATCCCTGGAGAAAGCCTTGAAGTTCTTGAAGTTGAGAGAAAAGATGAGAGAATTTTGGAGAGTGTCCTTTGGTTGCTAAGTGTAGAATGAAAGAACTTTATGGAGAATGAGGAGAGAGGATCAATCCTCCAGCTCTTAGAGCTGGAGATTGGGTGTAAAGGTCTACTAAGGTGACAAAGAGTAGTGGGAAAGAGTGGATGATCATAGAGTGAGGTGGTGGTGGCTTGCTTTTGTCATAAAATAAGGAAAAGCAAATATTTCCTCAATAATTAGTCCAACCACCAATTCTTTTAATACATTTTTATAAAAACCCTGGAGGTTTATATGTTTTGGGGCCTTAGTTTATAAAATAAAGTTTTGGGTGAAAATCCCACGTTAAAATAATGAAAAACGGAGTTAAAACGAAGTCGTAGTCGAAAAACCGGTAAAAAGGGGCCGTCTGCGAGAGAGATTTGGGAGAGATTTCAAATAGAAAGAGATAGAGTGAAAACGATTTAGAGAGGTTTCGTTTGTGATTAATTTGAGTGTCCGGCTTCACAACGTAAGGTTCGTAAACCCCGTTAAACCGTGTTTTAGTGTCGTACACAATCCCGATGATTGTGCAATAGTGTTTTATCGCTTTGGTTCGTTGTTTAGCACTGTTAAGGCTAAGGAAAATCAAACACATGAACTTTCCAAATGACGATTTCTCATTAAAATAGCGAATTGTATAGTGATTACATAACGTAAACCCTAACATACAAGGGTTATTGGAGTTGACCGGTTTGACTTGTTGACTTTGTTTGACTTTGACTTGACCGAAATTTGACGGTTGTCACATCATCCCCCCGTTAGAAGGAATTTCGTCCCGAAATTTTCATTTTGACTGGGATTTCAAGAGTTTGGGAAGAGATGTGGATACTTTTGTTTCATCTGATCCTCGCGTTCCCAGGTGAATTCGGGTCCTCGTTTAGCGTTCCAACGGACCTTCACGATGGGAATACGACTTTGTTTCGTTCGTTTGATTTCCCGATCCATGATTTCGACTGGTTCCTCCACGAAGTGGAGATTTTCGTTAACTTCGATTTCGTCGAGTGGTATTACGAGTGTCTCATCAGACAAACACTTCTTTAGGTTCGACATGTGAAATGTGGGATGTACTTTGTCGAGTTCCTGAGGTAATCGAAGTTTGTATGCTACTGGCCCAATCCTAACAAGGATTTCGAATGGCCCGATGTACCTTGGATTTAGTTTCCCGCGTTTGCCGAATCGTATCATTCCTTTCCAAGGGGAAACTTTTAGTAGTACACGATCACCCACCTGGAATTCCAAGGGTTTGCGTCGTTTGTCTGCGTAACTCTTTTGCCGATCGCGAGACGCTTTCAGTCTTTCTCGAATTTGAACGATCTTTTTTGTGGTTTCCCTTATGATTTCAGGGCCAGTGAGGGTGCTATTAGAGACTTTCCCTCTAGCTAGCTGTGTATCCCCCACCTCAGCCCAACACAGGGGTGATCTGCATTTGCGACCGTAAAGAGCTTCGAATGGAGCCACTTTGATGCTAGTATGATAGCTGTTATTGTAGGAGAATTCGATAAGCGGTAGATGGGTATCCCATGCTTTACCGAAGTCTATCACACAAGCTCTTAACATGTCTTCCAACGTTTGAATGGTTCGCTCTGTCCGTCGGTTTGTGGGTGGTAGGCCGTACTCATGTCAAGCCTAGTTCCCAATGATTTTTGTAGAGACTGCCAAAACCGTGAGGTAAATCTACTATCTCTATCGGAGATAATGGATATCGGCACACCATGGAGTCGTACAATCTCTTTGATGTACATTCTAGTCAGCTTCTCCATCTTGTCGGTTTCTTTTATCGGTAGGAAGTGTGCTGATTTGGTCAATCTGTCTACGATTACCCATATGGTGTCAAGCCCGCCCGATGTCTTAGGCAGCTTGGTTAAGAAGTCCATGGTTATTCGTTCCCACTTCCACTCAGGTATATCCGGCTGTTGTAATAGCCCAGATGGTTTCTGGTATTCGATTTTGACCTTGGCGCAAGTCAGACACTTGCTCACATAGGTAGCAATCTCAGCTTTCATGTTCGGCCACCAGTATAATTTCTTGAGGTCCAGATACATCTTATCCGACCCGGGATGGATGGAGTATCGAGTCTTGTGTGCTTCATTCATGACGACGTCTCGGAGTCCACCGAACTTCGGTGTCCAAATCCGGTTCATGATATAACGTGCTCCATCATCCTTGACTTCTAAGTTTTTATCCATTCCCCTTAATGTCTCTCCTGCCACCTTTTCTGGTTTCAAAGCTTCCAGTTGAGCTTCCTTGATTTGTATGGTCAAGTGGGAATGGATTGTCATTGTTAAGGATTTTACTCGGCGGCCCGAGTACTCCTTCCTGCTTAGAGCATCGGCCACTACATTGGCCTTGCCCGGATGATAACGAATTTCGCACTCGTAATCATTCAGCAACTCTACCCATCTCCTCTGTCGCATGTTGAGCTCTTTCTGATTGAGGATATGCTGAAGACTTTTGTGATCAGTGAAGATAGTGCATTTCGTGCCGTAGAGGTAGTGTCTCCAGATCTTCAGAGCGAATACTACTGCTCCTAATTCCAGGTCGTGGGTAGTATAATTAACCTCGTGCGTCTTAAGCTGTGTTGATGCATACGCGATAACCTTCCCTCTCTGCATGAGCACACATCCGAGGCCTTGATTCGAAGCATCACAGTACACTACGAAGTCTTCGGTTCCCTCTGGGAGAGACAAGATCGGTGCGCTGCATAGGGCTTGTTTTAACGTTTGGAAAGCAGTTTCTTGTTTATTTTCCCACTTGAATATCACACCTTTCTGCGTCAAGGTGGTGAGTGGTTTCGCAATCTTGGAGAAGTTTTGTATAAATCTTCGGTAGTAGCCAACAAGCCCAAGGAATTGTCGAATTTCGGTTGGCGTCTTGGGTGCTGACCAATTCTCGATTGCCTTGATCTTGGAGGGATCCACATGTATGCCTTTCTCACTTACCACATGGCCAAGGAAATCCACTTCTCTAATCCAAAATTCACACTTAGAGAACTTAGCATAAAGCTTCTCCACTCTTAGTGTCTCTAGCACTTGGCGTAGATGTAGGCGATGCTCTTCTTCGTTTTGCGAGTAGATCAAGATATCGTCGATGAATATGATTACAAACTTGTCTAGGTAGGGTCGACACACTCTATTCATTAGGTCCATGAATACCGCAGGTGCGTTTGTTAAACCGAAGGACATCACCACAAACTCGTAGTGCCCATAGCGAGTTCTGAATGCAGTTTTGGGAATATCTTCTTCTTGAACTCGTAACTGATGGTAACCTGACCTTAGGTCGATCTTTGAGAAGAAATTTGCTCCTTGGAGTTGGTCGAAAAGGTCGTCGATTCGGGGTAGAGGATATCGGTTCTTGATGGTGAGTTTGTTTAGTTCCCGATAGTCGATGCACATGCGAAAGGATCTGTCCTTCTTCTTTACAAAAAGGACTGGTGCTCCCCAAGGTGAGAAGCTTGATCTGATGAACCCTTTGCTCAAAAGCTCGTTCAACTGACTGGACAACTCTTGCATTTCTGTTGGTGCGAGGCGGTATGGAGCTCTGGCTACGGGGGTAGCTCCGGGTATTAAGTCAATTCTGAAATCGACTTGTCGTGCGAGTGGTACACCAGGAAGATCTTCTGGGAACACATCCGGGAAGTTACACACTTCGGGGATGTCTTTGATGTCTTTCACGTCTTGTTTCTTGTCTACTACGTGGGCCAAGAAGGCGTGGTACTCCTTCCGGAGATACTTTTGGGCTTTAATGCATGAGATGATTTGTAAATTCGCACTAGGTTTGTCACCATAGATGAGAAGGGTTTCGTCATTTGGTAGATTGAGGCGAACGACCCTTTCGTAACATAGAATGTCAGCACGGTGAGGAACTAACCAATCCATCTCGATGATTACGTCGAAGCTTTTTATGGTGACCGGCATCAGGTCAATTTTAAATGTATGGTTGTCTAGAGTGAGAGTACACTCTGAGTATATATCGCTAGTGCGTTCTACTTTCCTATTTGCCATTTCTACTACATAAGTATCCTTTAGTGCTTGGGGATTTTGTTCAAGTAATTGTTTATATTGGTGGCTCACGAAACTCCTTTCCGCTCCACTATCGAATAGTATGCATGCATAAGAGTTATTGAGGAGAAACGTACCGGTAACCACCGCGGGATCCTCAACTGCTTCCCCATGTCCTATTGCCAGAATTCTTCCTACTCCACCAGCATTAGGGGCTTGTGCTTTGGGGCAGTTTCTTTTGAAGTGACCGGCGTCTCCACAGTTGTAGCAGGTTCGGGTTGCCCCCGTACTGGCGACTTGGTTGATTGGTCGAGCCGGCGCTTTACAGAAACGAGCAGTGTGCCCCTTCCTGTCGCAGTTGTTACAGTGCATCTCCCTACAAGCACCATTGTGGTGAAAGTTGCACTTGTTGCACTTGGGTAGGGTTCCAGCATATGGCTTCGGTGGTGCTGGAGTGGTAGCAGTAGTGGCAGCATAGACAGCAACAGTTTGTTGCTTCTTAGCAGGGTCTTGTGCTGGTTGGCTCTTCTTTTGGTTCCAAAACTTCCTTTTGTTGTTTCCCCCTTTTGATTGATCAGTGGTGGTCGCTATAGTGCCTTGGCTGGCTCTATGGTCGATAAGTTGTTGTGCCAATTCTTTGGCACTTGCAAAAGTAGTGGGTTTCGAGGCTAGTATGCTATCGTGAATCCGGGATGTTAGTCCCCAGAGGTATCGTTCCACCTTCTTATCTTCTGGAGTGACCATTGCTGGGCAGAGGAGGGCCAATTCATTAAATCGGGTGGTGTAGGTTTCAAGGTCGGAGCCCGTCATCCTGAGGTTCCAAAGTTCTTGTTCCAGCTTTTGAATTTTGCCTCTCAGGCAGTACTCCTTCATCATCAAGGTTTTTAGTTCTGCCCAGGTTATGGAGCTAGCCACTTCGAGAGTAAGTGAACTAATCCGACAGTTCCACCAAGTAAGGGCCCGACCGATGAATGTGAAGGATGCGAACTTAACTTTGTTCGCTTCGGGGCAAGAGCACACTTGAAAGACTACTTCGGTCCTTTCAAACCATTGCATTAAAGCGATGACTCCCCCGCTCCCATTGAAACTGTCGGGTTTGCCATTGGTGAAGTCTTTGTAAGAACACTCTCTTGTGCGCACCCATCTGTCGCCCTGGTTAGAGGGTGTAACACCTGGCCCAGATCCACCATTCCCATTAGAGACAATTTGGGACACGGCTGCCGCTACTGCTGCTGCTATTGCAGCTTGGAGTATTGTTGGATCAAATTGTGGAAGCGGCGGCAGAGGTGTTGGTGATGGTGGTGGAGGTGTCAGTGATGGTGATGGTGGTGGAGGTGTCGGTGATGGTGATGGTGGTGTTGGTAGTGGTGGTGGAAGTGTAGGTGATGGTGATGGTGGTGTTGGTAGTGGTAGTGGGGGTGGTGCTGTGCTGCTAGATAGTCTAGTCTCCTTCCTTGGCGGCATGGTTCTGTCATAAGTTGTAAACCAATGTTCTTTTAGTGAAAGTATATTTATAGGAAAATATTTTATACATAAAGTATATTATTACGTTGTTTTCCGGTATGTTTACGATACATACGATTTTATACTTTTATTTGACCCAATACATTGGGTTATGAGGTAAAATGAAAGTATAAAATATTTTATTTGAGTTTCCTTGTTTCCAAGTATATGACCGTTTGTAAAAGTTTCACACATACTAATTTAGTCGGGACATAATTAATATATTTATGTTTTAAAAAGATCTTTATCGGTTACTTCATTAGTTGCAAAGTGCTTACCAGTCATATGTGATTAAGATATAATAGTCCTTCGAATAGATGACCCTAACTCCAAGACCACAACCAAACAAGGACAGGAAGTGAAACAAAGATACATAAATTCTAAGTCTATAGCATCTTAGTTACATATGACCTTAGCGCATCCACTTAGCAGCTATTGATCTATAAATAAAGACCTATTTAATTCTCAGATAATTTATTATAGTAACACAAAATACTCCTATAGTATTTGTAAATGTTTAGTTTTGAGTTCTTAAAGTATCCTTTGTAGTGTGTTATTAGGTTTGTTAGATTTGTTGCCCATCCTGACCATCCCCCGGTATATGCAGGTTAATTCCCGGACATATATAGTTGATCAGACTATATTCTTCCCAGATTTAATCCACATATACTAAGGCATACTCAACATGTTCAACTCTTCTTCTTTTGCTTTATGTTTTCGCTAGTTATGATACCATGCGAGCATGTAATGTATGTATGTATACTTTAATCAAGAAAATCATTTATTTTCTAAGAGTATATTTATTTGAAAAATGCACAAATCAGAGACTATTAGTCCCAATTGTGTTTATAGTTTGTATATCTTATGTGGTTTGATATACTTAATTCACTATAAACTGTGCTCTGATACCAATCAGTCACACCCCCAAACCAAGGATGGCGGAAACGTCCAGGGGTGGAGGACTTCATGTATAGTATCATAACAACAATTGTAATAGTAATTGAAGCAAACACAACCAACATATATATAATTGAAAAAGTTACATCATTGTATGAATTACATGTTTACGAATCAATTACAATATGTTGACAAAATATGAAATAGTAGACGCCTTAGCGCCCCATCCTCAAAAGCACTTGGTTACCTGTTTAATGATTTCCTGAGAATACAAGTTGTTTTGAAAGAGTGTCAACACAAAGGTTGGTGAGTTCATAAGCTTTTGTTTGGTATTATTAAAAGCCTTTCGTTTGTAAAAGTAGTATTTGTTTTAGAAAATCCAATATTTTCCTTAAAATGTATATGTAGTCTTAAATTCAAAGACCGAAATGTATAACTAACTTTTCTTACTTATAATAAATAATGTAAGTTTAAATCGACATAAACTCGTTTAATTTTAATGAAGTTCCCGTAAATTCCAGTATTTATTAATACTTTGTGTGAGTTTATTATAACCATGCTATGACCAAGGTTGCCTAAAACGACGTTCTTCGGGCGTCAGAAATGTTATGACATTTGTCACCCCAGACCTATCGGTCTAACTGTTGCATGCAGTTTAGGTGTGGGTTTGTCAAACCCAATATAGATCTATACACAACTATCACGCTCTCCCTCAAGGAGACTCTGGTTACAATACATGACTTAATGGTAATTTGAAGTAAATGTCTCACAAAGTCATTAACGGAATTACGTGTTATGAAAACTTGGTACCGTATGGCCGTACCTTGCTTAATGAAAATATCCTTTGTATAAATGTACCCTTTTTAAATGTATGTGTTATGTAATGTATCATAAACTATACCTATTATAGTTTATCAACCAAGGGTAGTACGTAGTAATGTATGCAAACTATATTCAAAATAGTTTATTAAATGTTTGAATGTATCGGTTGTACTTTGATTATAATCACTTGTTATTCTTTATATTTTATATGTCCAAATCCATTTGTAAACTGATGTGTGTCTAAATATTAAGATAAAATGTCATATATTGTAATAACATATAATCACATAAAGATATACACCTTGCTCAACATGTTACAAGGTGAAATGAAATTGACAGCAACTTTTCGTTGAATACAGTTTCTGTTACTGTTCTTAGAAAATTTATAGAAAAATCATCAAAGCTCCAAATCCAAATCCACAAATTATGATAGTTTGGAATATGAGTCTAGTTTGTTCATAAATTTTATCATGATTTTTAGTGATCTCTAACAGAGGTCAAAATGTCCATAATCACAGGCTGGTCCAGGTTTGCCTCTGAAATGATAGGCAGTTTTGTAAAAATCACCATAAATTGTAGAAACATCATATGGAGATGTGCAAGTAGCCATTTTAAAGCTAAGAGTTTGAACTACTTGCACCTGGAACAGTTTTGAAAACTAAAATATTTAAGTTGACCAAAACAGTCCGTGATTAAAGTCCATCTTTTCTGATGTAATCTGTTAGAAAAAGTTTAATTGTGTTCTTGATGATTTTACTTGTATTCCCCCCTTAAAACTTAAGAAAACATGTAAATGTAGGGGTATGAACTCACCTTATGTGATTTCAGTAGATGAAAGTGAGATAGAGGAAGTGGTCAACCCAAGAACACTAAGAAGATGTCTTGATGATTCGAGAATCGAACACCGAATAAGATGGAATTTGTGTAAGATATCAATGATTTGAGTAGAATGGAGTTTAATAATTATGTGAATGATGAAGATACTTACTAATTGAAGGAAGAAATCCCTGGAGAAAGCCTTGAAGTTCTTGAAGTTGAGAGAAAAGATGAGAGAATTTTGGAGAGTGTCCTTTGGTTGCTAAGTGTAGAATGAAAGAACTTTATAGAGAATGAGGAGAGAGGATCAATCCTCCAGCTCTTAGAACGTGGGAAGAGCTAGAGATTGGGTGTAAAGGTCCACTAAGGTGACAAGGAGTAGTGGGAAAGAGTGGATGATCATAGAGTGAGGTGGTGGCGGCTTGCTTTTGTCATAAAATAAGGAAAAACAAATATTCCCTCAATAATTAGTCCAACCACCAATTCTTTTAATACATTTTTATAAAAACCCTGGAGATTTATATATTTTGGGGCCTTAGTTTATAAAATAAAGTTTTGGGTGAAAATCCCACGTTAAAATAATGAAAAACGGAGTTAAAACGAAGTCGTAGTCGAAAAACCGGTAAAAAGGGGCCGTCTGCGAGAGAGATTTGGGAGAGATTTCAAATAGAAAGAGATAGAGTGAAAACAATTTAGAGAGGTTTCGTTTGTGATTCATTTGAGTGTCCGGCTTCACAACGTAAGGTTCGTAAACTCCGTTAAACCGTGTTTTAGTGTCGTACACAATCCCGATGATTGTGCAATAGTGTTTTATCGCTTTGGTTCGTTGTTTAGCACTGTTAAGGCTAAGGAAAATCAAACACATGAACTTTCCAAATGATGATTTCTCATTAAAATAGGGAATTGTATAGTGATTACATAACGTAAACCCTAACATACAAGGGTTATTGGAGTTGACCGGTTTGACTTGTTGACTTTGTTTGACTTTGACTTGACCGAAATTTGACGGTTGTCACACATGCATCATGATGGCCACCATGACAGCTGAACTCCAAAAGTCCTATGAGGACTATTACCCTTTTGAGATGCATCAGGATCTGATGGAAAGGTACCATCAGAGTGCTCGTTAAGAGCGGTATGAAATAATCTCCTCCATGATGACTACCCGTATGAAGGATAGCGAACCAATCACGAGCCACATGTAGAAAATGCAAAGGTATATGGACCGTCTAATGAAACTGAATGTGAACTTCCCTGAGGAGTTGGCAATTGATATCATTTTGCACTCCTTGCCATCGTGTTATGATCAATTTCGTATGACATACCACATGAACAAGGAGGAAGTCACACTCAGTAAGCTTCAAGGACTTCTGAAGACTGCCGAAAGTGGTCTTAAGAGTAAGTCGGTTGCTACTCCTACTCCTACTACTACCCCTGTTTTGGCTATCGGGCAAGCCAAAGGGAAGAAGAGGAAGCACCCTTCGAAGGGTACCAAGGGAAAGTCCCTTGAAGGCTCCTCATCTGGAACCAAAGGTGGTTCTATCACTCCTTCTGCCATCCCTAAGGATGCTGAATGCTTCTACTGTCAAAATAAGGGGCACTGGAAGCGAAACTGCCCAAAGTACTTGCAGGATGTCAAGGATGGGAAAGTGAAACCATCCCATGCAGGTATTTACACTATATTGTCTAATAACTCACCATATTCTAATTCTTGGGTTCTTGATACAGGTTATGGTATTCACATCTGTTGTGACTTGCAGGGCCTAAGAAGAAGTGAGGATGTGGAGCACGGAAAGATAAACTTAATCATGGGGAACAAGAAGGTTGCACCTGTTACCAAGATTGGAGTTTATACTTTGTTGCTAGATAGTGGGTTAAAGTTAGATTTGAATAAATGTGTGTACTCGTCTGAAATGGCGAGGAATATTATTTCCTTTCATGCTTTGTACAAACAAGGTTTTACCTTTTCTTTTGATAATGAAGTTGGTAGTATTAATGCTTTCTTTAATAATGTTCTTTATTTTAAAGCATTACCTTGTGATGGTGTGTATGAAGCTGTATCGGTTGTAGATAATTTAGGAAATAATGTATTATGTATTGATTCTTCTACTAGATTGGATAAAGCATCTTTGTGGCATTGTCGTCTTGGACATGTAAGCAAGAAACGCATAGGCCAGCTCCAAAAGGATGGAGTCTTGGAGTCGTTCGACCTCAAGTCGGATGATAGTTGTGAGTCTTGTCTACTTGGAAAAATGACAAAATCATCCTTCACTGGTACTTGTGCAAGGGGTGAGGGTTTGTTGGACCTTATACATACTGATATATGTGGACCATTCAAAACCGCCACAAGGGATGCTAATCGCTATTATGTGACTTTTATTGATGATTTTAGTAGATATGGTTATGTCTACTTAATCAAACATAAGTCAGAAACTTTTGAAAGGTTTAAAGAGTTTAAACAGGAAGTAGAAAATCAATTGGGCAGGAACATTAAGATGCTTCGATCCGATCGAGGTGGTGAGTATCTTAGTACTGAGTTCCTCGACTATCTTAAGGAGTGTGGGATTGTCTCACAATTGACACCTCCCAGGACACCACAGCTGAATGGTGTAGCTGAGAGGCGTAATCGAACTTTGTTGGACATGGTTCGCTCTATGATGAGTCGAGCTTCGCTACCAATCTCTTTTTAGGGGTATGCCTTAGAGACTGCCGCCCACATCCTTAATCTAGTCCCTACAAAGAAGGTTGCCAAAACACCTCATGAAATGTGGACTGGGAAAGTTCTCAATCTAGACCATATCAAGATTTGGGGTTGCGAGGCTTTCGTGAGGCGCGAAACTCATGACAAGCTCGAACCTCGAAGTGAAAGGTGTATTTTCATCGGCTACCCACAAAAATCCTTTGGTTACCTCTTCTACAGACCCAATGAGAATGTGGTCTTTGTGGCTAGGAGAGGGGTCTTTCGAGAGAGAGAATTTATAAACCAAGGAGACAGTGGGAGGCAAATTGACCTTGAAGAAATTCAAGACTCAATTGGTGAAGGAACCTCAGACACTAGCAATCAACTTGAGGAGGAAATTACTGTTGATCCAGCTGACGAGTCTATACTTCCGAGGCGTTCCACAAGGGTTAGGAACACACCTGAGTTTTATTATGGATTTCATATTACTACGGAAGGTGATACATTTATCAGTGACAGTACACTGGTAAATCTGGATGAACCTAACAGTGTTAAGGAAGCCATGGCAGGCCCAGAGTCTGCTAAATGGAAGGAGGCTATGTACAGCGAGATACAGTCCATGTATGACAATCAAGTTTGGAACTTGGTTGACAATGTACCAGGCCGTAAGAGAGTCGGGTGCAAATGGATCTTCAAGAAGAAGACCGACATGGATGGGAAGGTGCACACTTATAAGGCTCGACTGGTTGCGAAGGGGTTTACTCAGACTCAGGGTATTGATTATGATGAAACCTTTTCACAAGTAGCAAAGATTAAGTCTATTAGGGTTATGCTAGCCATTGCTGCATTTCATGATTATGAAATATGGCAAATGGATGTCAAAACCGCTTTCCTTAACGGAAAGTTGGCTGAGGATGTTTACATGAATCAGCCAGAAGGTTTTGTCAGTGCAGAGTACCCCAATAGAGAGTGCAAGCTTGAGAAATCCATTTATGGATTGAAACAAGCATCTCGAAGTTGGAATCTTTGTTTCGATGAGAAGGTCAAAGAGTTTGGTTTCTCAAGAAGTGAAGATGAGTCTTGCGTGTATGTCAGAGCTAGTGGGAGTATAGTTAGCTTTTTGGTACTGTATGTGGATGACATACTACTCATAGGAAATGACATCCCAACCTTGCAGGAGGTTAAGTCCTGGCTTGGGAAGTGCTTTGCTATGAAGGACCTTGGAGAAGCTACCTATATCCTAGGGATAAGGATATTAAGAGAAAGGAGTAAAAGACTAATTAGACTTAGTCAGAGTATCTACTTGGATAAGGTGTTGAAAAGGTTCAACATGCAGAATTCCAAGAAAGGAGAATTACCGATCCAAAGCAATGCCAAACTGATCAAGGCTCAGAGCCCGAGTACAGAAGATGAGATAGCTGAGATGAGTCGATTACCTTATGCTTCTGCTGTTGGTTCGATCATGTATGCTATGACTTGTACCCGTCCTGATGTGGCCTTCGCTTTGAGCATGGTCAGCAGATATCAGGGGATCCCTGGCAAGGCTCATTGGACTGTGGTAAAGAATATTCTCAAGTACCTGCGGAGGACTAAGGATTGGATCCTTACCCTTGGTGGGAGTGATGACTTGAGAATAGTAGGGTATAGTGATGCTAGCTTTCAGACTGATAGGGATAACTTCCGCTCTCAGTCGGGCTGGGTCTTTACCTTAAATGGAGGGGCAATCACTTGGAAGAGTTCCAAATAGGAGACTGTAGCTGATTCGACTTGTGAATCAGAGTACATAACAGCGAGGACTAAGGATTGGATCCTTACCCTTGGTGGGAGTGATGACTTGAGAATAGTAGGGTATAGTGATGCTAGCTTTCAGACTGATAGGGATAACTTCCGCTCTCAGTCGGGCTGGGTCTTTACCTTAAATGGAGGGGCAATCACTTGGAAGAGTTCCAAACAGGAGACTGTAGCTGATTCGACTTGTGAATCAGAGTACATAGCAGCGAGTGAAGCGGCAAAGGAGGCGATATGGCTGAGGAACTTCATCGGAGACCTTGGAGTTGTACCAGCTATTAAGGAGCCTATGGAGATTTTCTGTGACAGCAATAGTGTGGTTGCCTTAGCCAAGGAACCAAGAGATCATGGCATATCCCGACACACTGACAGAAAATATCACTTCATAAGACACAAGATAGAAGAGGGAATCCTCGTGGCAAAGAGGGTATCGTCAGATGAGAACCCTGCGGATCCCCTTACGAAGGGACTGACGAGGGTGAAGCATTTGCAACATGCGAGGCGCATCGGGATGAGGGACGATATTAGTTTTACAGATTAGATAGCCTTTTCTGAAACTTGTAAAATGTAATCGACGTTTGATGATGAATAAAATTTGTGATTTATTTATGAGTAAAGTGTTGCTATCATTGTCAATTATTTACTATTGTTTCAGTTTTCCATGTTTTGACTTCCAGAATAATTAATTTATTCAAACTCTCCACAGTCGGTCATATGTCGGAAGTAGGTATGAATCAAGACTGTCATGAATTGGGATTGTAGATGACTAAAGGTGTTTAGCCATAGCAATGGTTGCTACAACATTCATGAGTACTCATAAGTTATGAGTATTGGAATAAACCCACGCTCACTTGTATCACTTCATGGAATTTATCTCGAGTGATCGTGAGACGGTAATATCATATAAGTCTTCAAACCTAGAGATATGAGTTGTTACCTATGAGTTGGTTGTACATTGATTGCACGTAAACGCATCAGTAACTTGATGTTATAAAACGTGCCTTTGTGTGCAATTCAATAAGTAGTAGAACAAGCATATGAGTTGAAGTTTATCTGTTCCTTCTAGAAATAGAAGCGATATCTGGGCCCCTCGATGATTTTGTGTTGACCCATGTACCGGGCCCGGTCAGAACTAAATTGATGTGTTCAGTTAAGTTCTTTGTCAAACAAATCGGAAATCGAGAAACAACTGCTAGACAATAAGTAAGACATTGTTCCATGTATTTGTCCGGCGGATATCATGAGAGCAGAGGATTATATGATCACTTATCAAAAATGGCGCTTCATAGTTCACAAGAGTTTTCGAGAGCTACGATTGCCGGTTGGTTCCTGAAGTAATATAGGCAAATACAGTTATTAGACTTATCCAAGCGGGAGTCTGTTGGATAAGATGTCTAAGTCCATAACTTATTTGGTATATACTTGACCCGACCCGGCATGGTCCATTTGGGTTGCACTTCACCCAAACTAGTTATGGATAATTTTATGAGAGTTGTATACTTACGATTTATTAATATATTATAAGTTATAATATATTAATATAAAGTCATGTTACTTAATTAGTTTTAATCTTGAATTAATTATGAATTAATTTAGTGATTAAAAGGAAGACTAATTAAATCATGGGCTATTATATTTATATGGTGTGGGCTAACACTCATTTGGGAATGGGTTAAGCTTATATGGAAGTCCATGGATGATCCATGGAGCTTTTACCCATGGATCATTGGAAGAGGAAAAGACATGGGTTATTAGGGTTTCACCCTAACCATGTACACTATATAAACAAGCTTATGTTGCATGAAAAACACCCTTATGTGTGTGTAAGTGTGGTGGCCAAAATCAAGAGTTAGTATACTCTCTCATACATTTTCCTAGTTTGTGGTGATTTGTGATTTCCATTTGAGGCATTCACATTATTGGTGCTTGGCTCTCAAACTCCAAGGAATCAACAATCAACAAAAGGTATGTAATTCATCTAGTTCTTTTATGGTTAAAAGTACCCCATGCCATGCTAGATAGGTTATAAACCTTGGAAAATAATATTTTGCATGTATCTTAGACAAACATAGATCCAAGGTTTAATAGGGTTGCATGTACACTTAGGAAGTGTTAGAATGCTCATAACCCAACAAGCTCTACTCCGGATCAAGCAACAACCGTCGAGGTTCCAGTACTTGATGTTGCTCAAGTTCCCATCCTTAGAGAATCATTACCATCAAACGTCTCTTCTGATTCGGATGATGAACACATAGAGAACATTGACACAAGAACAGACCCAAGGATCATCACTCTCCCATCCGCAGTCCAGGGGGAACCTTCTCAGGTTCCAGAGGAACTCTCATCAGCAATCCAGGGGGAACCTCATCCAACTACTCAAGAAAATTTCCTTCCCGTTCCAACAAATCAAGATGATTCAGCAGGATGTTCTCAAATCCAGGGGGAACTGCCATCTCCAACCACAGAATCTTCTGATATTGAATACATTCCCTCTACCGCAGCTGCTGATCATCTGCAACCTCGTCTACATGTTTGGACGAAGGACCACCCACCAGGTCAAATCATTGGCAATCCATCTGCAGGTATCCAGACTTGATCTTCCAAGGACTTATCTGATCACTGTCACTACGCAACATTTATGTCCTTCGTTGAGCCTCGAACGATCAAAGAAGCATTACTAGAACCTAATTGGATATCCGCAATGCAAGAAGAGCTAGAAGAATTCAAAAGAAACAAGGTGTGGAAACTCATTCCGAAGCCACGTGGTCACACCATTGTTGGCACTAGATGGGTATTCAAAAACAAGCTGGATGAATCTGGTGCGGTAGTCAGAAATAAGGCAAGGCTAGTTGCAAAGGGCAACAGTCAACTTGAAGGTGTTGACTATGTTGAAACGTATGCTCCGGTGGCACGAATGGAAGCCATTCGAATCTTTTTAGCATACGCAGCCCACAAAAACGTCAAGGTACACCAAATGGACGTTAAGAGTGCATTTCTCAATGGGGAATTAAAAGAAGAGGTTTATCTTCAGCAACCTCCAGGCTTTGAAAGTATTGAATTCCCAGACCACTGCTACAAACTTGAAAAAGCAGTATACGGTCTGAAGCAAGCCCCAAGAGCATGGTACGAGACTCTCTCAGAATTTCTTGTCTCGTCTGGATATAAAAGAGGAGTGATTGACCCCACCTTATTTAGAAAAGCAAATGGTGACCACCTTATGCTTGTACAAATATATGTGGATGATATCATCTTTGGATCAACTGATCAAGGAATGGTGGATGAATTTGCTAAGCTCATGACCAACAAGTTCAAAATGAGCATGAATAGAGAAATTAACTTCTTTCTAAGACTTCAAGTGAAACAAGTTCCGCAAGGGATATTCATTCATCAAGAGAAATACACCACTGGACTTTTGGAGAAATATTCTATGGACAACTGGTCTTCGGCCAAGGTCCCCATGGTCTTCGGATATAAGATCTCTGCTGATCCCTCAGGAGAATCTGTGGATCACAAGACTTATAGAGGCATCATAGGCTCTCTGATGTATCTCACTGCAACCAGGCCAGACATTGTATTTGCAACAAGTGTATGCGCAAGGTATCAGGCTGACCCAAAAGTGTCACATATGACTGCAGCCAAACAGATACTACGATACCTGAAAGGAAGCAAGTCTCTTGGATTATGGTACCCCGCAGGCAACGATTTCAGCCTTCAAGCATTCACAGATGCTGATCACGCCGGATGCAAACTAGATCGTAAAAGCACTTCAGGTGGATGTCAATTTTTGGGTGGAAGACTCGTCAGTTGGTCATCAAGGAAACAAAGTTGTGTGTCTCTGTCTACTGCAGAAGCTGATTATCTGGCCACAGCCAGCTGTTGTTCACAAGTCCTATGGATGAAAACTCAACTATTGGACTACGGATAAAGAATGCTGCGGATACCAATCTACTTTGACTCTGAAAGTGCTATAGCAATTTCTCATAATCCTATTCAGCACTCCAAGACCAAGCATATTGAACTACGGTATCACTTCATCAAAGACCACATCCTGAAAGGTAACATTGAACTCATCTTTGTCCATTCTCATGAAGAGATTGCTGATGTGTTCACAAAGGCACTTGACTCTACAAAGCTCAACACTTTCTTACAAATGTTAGGAATGATGAATCCGGACCCCCAATTCTTCTTGAATTGATAGGTACCGCAGACCATTCTTGGTCTCTGTTGCGGTCCTAACTGAAAGTTACTTATGATAGATGGTTTTGTTATATCATGTGTAACGCAGTCTATGTACCGCAACCATATATCATATTTATCCTTCTCTGGTCCTTATTGTTTTTTATTACTAACTCATTGTACAAGTGCTCTACTCAGTTCTTCCACTGCAGTCACACATCTACCCATCCGCAATGAATGATCCATCCACAATGAAGTTTCTATCCGCAATCACATTGATAATTTCTCAAATGTTTCATTAATTCTTGAATCATGGTGCACTATTTAATGATCCTTCATTAAATAAAACATTAAATAGAAAACACTCCTTGAGAAACTGTCCGTCTCTTTCTGAATAAACCTTCTGTCAGACCTATTTTAGGAATGATGACAAAAAAAAACGATTTTCCATATACAAATCCTTAATCTTTCTTTTCCTCTTACCCATCACGTCCCATCCGTTACAACTTCTTTCCCCCATCCACACGATCACCTGACGTGATGATGTACGTCAGACTTTTCATTAAATGCAAACCCCCTTTTTGGTAAATCTCAAAAATCCTTTTCAAACCGTTTCATCTTATGTGGCTGAGATTTAATCTCCAAAATCGATTCCCTCCTAAACGTCTTTTTACCTTATCCTTTCCTTTACCTAGGGTAAAAAACAGTTACTGCTCAAACTCATCCCTATATAAGCCTTTCTTCTTCCCCAAGAAAACTTTACGCTCTCAGAACATTGAATCTTCTCTCCATTTTCGCATTCTGCTTTCTACTCATTCTCTCAATCTTCAACAATGGTGATATCTGGCATCTCCAAGAAACAATCAAAGGCATCTGGGTCAGTGAACCCCACTGGTTCAGAATCTGATTCACGACAACTCACACCCACGATCGCTTCAAGAAACTTTAGAGCAATATTCAAAGATCATTCATCCTACAATGCTCCAATCAAGCTAATGATCAAGTTTTTGAAGAATCATCCCTTGTTTGGCCCCTTCGATGCTTTCACAGATGTTGTCCCTCTCTCAACCCTATTCAAATGTGCCTTCTTAGCCTATCGCCCAATCGAAAACCTACAAGAAGTTCATCTTAACCTTATTAACAATTCTTTGGTCATTCTGTCCAAAGAAAAGTTTCTTTCTGCCATTAACCTCCTTGTTCATCCCTCCATCAAAATTTTCAGCCCATCCATGGCGGACGTCACTACTGCTCTATACCAAATAGGATATCAGAAGAATATTAAAGGATTTGGGGAATTCAAGAAAAAGTAACTGCCTGCGGTCTGGAAATTTGTTTGCCATTTCGTCATCCGCAGTCTATCCGGCAGAACCGGAGGCACAGACAACATGGGATTAAAGCTTCCCGAGCTGGTGTGGAGCATCTTCATAGGTCATGACGTAAACTACGGGCAGATCCTATGGGATGACTTTCTTCAATACATTCCCAAGGAGAACCCAAGGGAGAACCCAACCGAACTCACGTTTGCAGGGTTCTGGTCCCTCTGCATTTCAGACCTTCATGCGGATGCAGGGATCGACATGGGCAGTGACATCAATTTTTATGTCACCAAAGATCTCAAAAGGTACAATCCCTCGTCTGATCCATCTATTTTTGGACCAATTCGAAGACTCCCTACTCATATTATTTCTACCATTGGTCTTGAGACTGCTGATGTCTCAGATCATATTGAGGCTACGGAAGGTATTGCCCCATACCCTCCTACCCCGCCTCTTCAAAACCCATCCACAATCGTTAATCCTGAAGGTACCGCAGTCCCTTCCTCCACTACTCTCTCCAATCTTTCTCAAAGAAGAAAGCAATTGGCCACCAAGAAGAAACAAAGAACACCAAAGAAGGATGCACCCAAACCAACCGCACCCACAAAGAAACGTAAAGTCACACCAACCGCACCCACCCAAGTCAGTGATTCTGATGAGGATGCGCAACCAATTGCCATCCTCAAGAAAAGGAAAACCGATACCTCTGGCCATATGCGTGACCGGACCGATCCTGAAGCCTCTCAAAAGGCTCGGTAGTCCTTGGGGTGGCCGCAGACCCATTCACAACCTCTATCATTTTCCAATCAGACTCAGAAAGTGAGTCTGATTCACCACATCGTGGAGACTCCCCCCCAGTTCACTCCCAAGAGGATGACACTGGTTCATGCCCTAAGGTCTCCAGGGCTTCTCGACTGCATTTCTTTTCCCCTGAGGAGTTGAACTCCATCCTTTTGAATGACACCCATACACTTCAAACACCTCCCCAACCGCAGGGCACTTCTTCCGCCCTAGCCGGAACTGAGCCGAGGCCAAACTTGACTACGGGTCAAGGAGACCGAGGAAGCTCAGGAAATACTACTCTGCTTACATCTGTAACAGGTGGTTTAGGCACAGTGAGCACAAATGTACAAGGATCCGTGAACCCGAAGGACACTTCGGTGCGATTTCCTGGATTTGACGGCGATGAATCAAACGACTCATGGTTACGTTACACTCCGGTAACTTAGTCAGACAAAAAGAAATATGCCGCTTTCAGAAGGGCATTCCAAGCACGCAAGGAACAACAAATCAAGCAACAACAACAAAAGGAGCAAGAAATCCAGTCAGTGGCTAAGTATTGGGCAGATGCAATCAATAATGCCAATACCGTAGCCACCATTCAGAAGGTTCAAGACTGGATGACCGAGATGGCTGAGACAATTCTCAAAGCTCAAGCAACTGGTGAAGGTACATGCATATCCAAATCAACTCCAACTCCAACTCCAAATCCAATTCCCACTCCAACAGTTCATGAATCACAAGACGAAGGAACCGCAATAGAAGTCAGTTCTGCTCCCACCTTCGGTCTTGATGATGTTGAACTACAAGAGGTAAACAAACCCTCTCCCTATGATGATGACTTTATGATGTTTGATGAAGAAGAGGAATCCAGTGGCTCTCACCATTCAACTTCAAAACCCAAAGAGAAGAAGAAAAAGAAGAAGAATGTCGTCACAAGAAAGGAGTTTTTAAGCCTCCAAGCTAAAGTTGACAAAATCCTTGTTGCGGTCAAGCCAACCCAACCGCAACCAAAAGACACCCCCGGACCGCAGTCACTGATAGAAAGGATAGAGCGCTTGGAAACGCGTGAACGCTTGGCTGCTGAGAGAATTTCTCTCAAAGTCGAAATGGGAATCCGGTCCCTCGACAATAATCGAAAGGCAAATCACAAGGCCTTTATGGCTGCTGCGGAACGCCTCATCTATGAGGTGACCGCAATCAAGAAAGATCTTCAAGCGGCCATTGCGGATCAAGCCACACAGTCTCAAAAACTGATAGATGAGACTCACACTGCATATGAGTCCATTATCTCAGTTCTTCAAGCCACAATCAATAGACTGCAACGATCTCTGTCCTCCAACTTCCACGGTCCTGAAATCCTTCAACTTACCAAGGAGATTCACAGGCTGCTCTTCGACTCCTCCATCCCCAACAATCAACAACTCGTAGAAGCCCTCAAAGCTCAATTTCAAGAAGTCTATGCCAAGGTTGATGGCCTTAAAAAATGGCTTGAGGAATCCCCTGTGTTAAATTCCTCAAGAGGGGGAAGTAAAGAAGAAGAAGAAGTCCATCACTCCAATCACTCCATCTCACAACATCAGAGTCCCCCCATCATTACAAATAAAATTCCTACACCGCAACCCTCACCGCAACCATCTCATCATACCCCACCTCTCAACACTCCAACGCAAGAGGAGATCACTCCTAAGAAACCAGAGACTCCCCCTCACTTCAAAAACCTGGTAGAGCACATGTCCTCTCCAAGCTTAAATGACTCCCCTGCCACCACCCAAAGAAAAAAAGACTGGAAGGCAGCCAAACTTGCGGAGCTTATTTGGAGAGAATGCGGTTTCGATACTATCATGGATGAATCCTTGATAAATTCTTGGATCAATCCTCACCGCAGATTACTGGATGAAGATTACAGACCTCACCTCACATATGCTGAACCCCCTTCGGATGGCTACTGGCATGTTCCAATCTCCCCAAATGCCAAGTACTTCACAGTTTTTGAGCCATTCGACCGCAGCCTTCCAGACCACAAAAGACTGCCAATGGAATTTGAGAGACTTAGTCATTTCTATGCTAAGCATGCCTCTCCCATTGAGAAAATATGGTCTAACGACAGACCATCCGCAGTCAATAACTACAAGATTAGGAAGTTCATGAAGGCTGACTTCATCCAGTACACCCTCACTAGAAGGGAACACGACTATGTCCGCACCCAAGCTGACTTCCCTTGCATGAATCCAGAAGAAGTCTTCCTCATAGTTAGGGTGTTTCAGAACAAGTCGGAGAAGCACTCAAAGATGAAGATTGCGCTTGAAAGAGCTAACACCTTTTTGAAGGAAACTGTTTGCGATTTTGCTAAAATCGACGTAGACATCTACCCCACCATTTCCAAGAAATTTGATCTACCACCACTCGATCCCGCACCAACGCTTACCGAAGGCTATCAAGAAAGATCCTTAGGTGCAACCAACTTTCCTGAGCTCAGAGTCATCTTCAAAAGGAAAACCGATAAAGTCAAATACTTTATTCCTATGACTTCCATGAATCGCCTCACCAGGAAGCAACTTGAAATCTGTCGAACCGGAGTCGAAAGATCAAAGAATACAACTGCCGAAGTCAAGTTCGAGATTTTAAGGAGAATCACTTGGTTGGAAAACGTTAGGAAGTTTTGGTGGATCCTGATCAAATTTCTCAATCTTGATAGCTGAAAAAAAGTTAAAGAGGTCACTTAGGGGGAAATTGTTGAATCATAAAAAGTGACCCTCTTGAACTTCAGCTACCGCAGCCAGCTCTCACCCGCAGTCAAGCTCCTTTATCAGCAACCGCATCCAGAGTCTCTTCCTACCGCAATCACTTTTACTAGATTACTTTACTTGTCTTTTATTGTAATACTCTCTATTGTCCAGTATGCCTTGCATGGCTACTCTTAGAGAGGTAATCTAGTGTACTTCGTGAGTATCTATAAATAGAGCTCATTCTCTTGTATTCAAATACGCATCTTTTATTTCAGAATACACATCTCTGAAGTTATCTGTCCATCTCTCTATCTACGCATCACTTCTTACTCCCAATTCTTACTAGAACATAACTGATTATAACCTCTCTCCAGAGCAAGTCTTCTATGACTTTATCACTAAGCTTGATCTTCCTTATTAACTCGGTTTGAATGAATTCCTTGTTATGAATCAGCTTAAGTGTATACTTGATATAACAATTGTTGTCATTTCTATTTCTTTACTTTTTCCGCAACTAACTCTCTAACTATCTAACTTATTAACATTATTGTTGAGCTTTTAGATCCTTCGAGATTAACTATTCCGCAATACTACTTGTTCTAACGTTTGTTCAAGTGTGTCTCAAAGTTTTTCTCTCAACAGCATGTCATCCATGTGCGACAGGTCTTGACCTTACTTCGCAGGGATAGTTTGTATGCAGCTGTGAAGAAGTGTGTGTTCATGGTCCCAAAAGTCTTGTTCTTGGGTTATGTTGTTTCTGGTGAAGGAATACAGGTGGACGAGTCTAAGGTGGCAGCCGTCAGACAATGGCCAAACTCCAAATACCATCACTGAAGTACGAAGCTTCCATGGTCTTGCTTCTTTCTATAGGCATTTTATTCCAAACTTCAGTTCCGTTATGGCACCTGTGATTGATTGTATGAAAGGGAAGACCTTTACTTGGACAGAGACGGCAGAATCGGCTTTCCACCTGGTTAAAGAGAAGCTTACCTCAGCACCGATTCTTGTATTACCAGATTTTTCTCATGTTTTTGAATTACACACGGATGCTTCAAAGGTTGGAGTTGGAGCAGTTTTAAGTCAAGGGGGACGACCGGTTGCCTATTTTAGTGAGAAGTTGACGGGGCCAAAGCTGCGTTATAGCACTTATCATGTTGAATTCTATGCAGTGGTCCAAGCTATAAAGCATTGGCGTGACTACCTGTTTCATAAAGAGTTTGTTTTGTTTACAGATCTTGATTCTCTAAGGCACATCCGAAGTCAAGATAAAGTGTCCCATAAGCATGGGCGGTGGATGGCATTCTTGGAAAAGTTCACTTTTGTTGTGAAGCACAAGTCTGGAGTGTCGAATCGGGTGGGAGATGCTTTGAGCAGAAGAAGTAATTTGCTAGTTTCCATGAGGGTTGGTGTGCCAGGGTTGGATGTCCTCATGGAGCAGTTGGCTGTGGATCCTTACTTTTCTATTATTCTGCAGGATATACAATCTGGTCGAAGGTCTGATTTTCTAGTGCATGACGGTTTCCTTTTCAAAGGGAATCAGTTTTGTGTCCCCGATTCTAGTCTTCGTCTTCAAATCATCAAGGAGTTGCATGGTGAGGGGCATGTCGGGCGTGATCGCACTTTACAGTTGTGCAATCATCTTACTTTTGGCCTACTATGCGCAAGGAGGTGGATCGATATGTTAAACGATGCAGAATTTTCAGCTTTCGAAGGTCACGACTACCAATGCTGGACTCTATATGCCTTTATCTGTTCCGTCTAAACCTTGGGTGGATATAAGCATGGATTTTGTGCTGGGGTTACCACAGACTCAACGGGGCAATGATTCAGTCTTTGTGGTTGTTGATCGTTTTTCCAAGATGGTGCACTTTATCCCTTGTAAAAAGACGACGGATGCAGTTAATGTGGCTCAATTATTCTTTCGAGACATATACTGTTTGCATGGCTTGCCATCTTCTATTGTTTCTGATCGAGACACTAGGTTTTTGAGTCATTTTTGGCGTAGCTTGTGGAAAATGGTCAACACTCAGCTTAACTTTAGTAGTGCTTATCATCCTCAAACAAATGGGCAAACAGAAGTTGTCAATCGGTCCCTTGGTAATATTTTGCGGTGTTTGGTGGGTGATCATGTGAAGGGCTGGGATCAGAAACTATGTCAAGCTGAGTTTGCTCATAATCATGCAGTCAACCGAAGTATTGGATTTAGTCCATTTCAAGTGGTCTATTCTGCTCAACCTCGGGGACCACTTGATTTGATGTCGCTTCCTATTTCTGGTGTTGTTCCAAAGAAAGTTAAGGATTTTGTTGAAGGTCTACATGATGTTCATAAGACTGTTCATGAAAACTTGATTCGAGCCAACTCCAAGTACAAGCAAGATGCAGATAAAAAACGTAGGCAAGTTGATTTTGAGGAGGGTGACTTTGTTTGGGCTATTTTGACTAAGGATCGTTTTTCAGTTGGTGAGTACAACAAGCTATCAGCCAAAAAGATTGGACCCGTGGAGATTGTGCAGAAGATCAATTCCAATGCTTATCGTTTGAAGCTGCTAAGTCACATTCGATGTTCTGATGTTTTCAATGAGAAACATTTACTTCCTTTTCATGAGGATTCTTCTGATGATGATCCTATTACAAATTTAAGGTCGAATTTTGTCTACCCAGGAGGAGATGATGCGGGCCCTAGTGTGGAGGATCGGGCACTTGCGTTCCTAGAGGCCCACGATCGTGTGACTAAAGGGGCTTCACGGAAACGACCATAACTTTGGCTACGGATCTCCGTTTTGGGCCTACGACCAGTCAAATTGAAGCTTGAAGCAAGGAGCACGTCTAGATAAGTTCTCAAAGGGGACTTACCAACTTTTGTGTCCAGAAATTGTTTTCTAAATTGGACTTATGGACATTTTTGTGTTTTTTTTCATAATTTTTGGACTTTGTTTTTGGGTTTGTGTTTGGCCCGTGTCTCTTTAGGGTTTCTTTTAAAATTCTGCTTCTTATTTAAGTCTTTCTGATGTAATCTGGATGGTCATTGATTAGTTTAAAGAACTTTCATTTTTCTCTCAAAATTTCGTGTGTTTACCGAATTTTGAAGCCAATCCCACAATATTCATAAATCAACATGGTTTGGGCAAGATTATCCTGGGTATTCTTCTAGAATCAACAGTTTTGATCTTTGGTCATTTGTGCGCTGCATCAGAAGTTGTTGCTAAAAGAAGGAGCAAGTCCTTCTAAGAAGTCAATAAAATCAAAGAAATAGGCAACAACTACTCCTGAGAAATCTATTCAGGAGCCCAAGAAGAAGAAGTCACCAAAGAAACAGACGAAGCCAGAAGAACAAGTTTCGACTGTTTTGATAAAGCCTGTTGAGCCGGTTATTGATGATCAAGTCAAGGACACAATTCCATCGAAGTCTAGTGTTTTTAGAAGACTAAAGAAGTTAACTCGTAGTTCACGAATGTCTACAGATGGTTCTTTTAAGTTTTCTCCTACAATGGTTCGAAAACCACATCTTAATCACCAAGGGGTCCTTATTCGTGAGGTTCCAGTTCCTGTTTCTCCTTCGTCAAAGAAACGAAGAGCTGAAGATGTGGCAAAGCGTATTTCCAAGAAGAAGAAGAAACGAAAGTTGGTTATTCAAGAGGAATCATCAGACGGTGAAAAAGTTCCTGAAACACCAGAAGTTACTCTCTCTACACCAACATCGACTCCTAAGCAGACTGAGGTCATACCACTTGAAGTTTCGTTAACCAAGTCAGTTCCTGAGGAGGTTCGAACTTCAGACATCACTACACACGTATCTGATACGAATGTAAATGTCAACATGGGTGAAGGAGATTCGCATATAGAGCTTCTATTATCCACACAAGGTATTTCTATCTTGTCTTCCATGGATACTTCTGTTTCTTTACCTCCTTATATCATCCCTGTTTCGAACACTACAAATTCACCTACTTTTGAGCATGTTATCCAACATCCAATTACCACACTTTTCTCATCTCAATCTACTGATCCACCCACTCATGTTGATGAACCTTAAACTAATACTGATGACGAAGGATTTGAAGGTACATTTGCAGAGTTGGAATTTGATGAAGAAGAAGAAACTTTTCCAGATAATATGTTAATGACGATGAAGCAGCTCAAGATTTTGAATAAAAAGATAAATTCGATTATTCAGTCTCAAGCTGACATGAGGGGAAGTCAATCTGTCTCAAGTTTAGAACTTGATGTTATGATGAAAGCATTCGAAGCCAGCATGGTTACTAAATGTTTTGGATTGATTGCAGACTCTGAATCACGATTAATGGAGAAGTTGGATCAGAATGATAAGTGTAATGAGTTACGAATGAAGTCTCAATCTTCGAATTTTCTAGGTGAAGTTCAAGATTTTCGAAGGATGGCTAAAGAAAGACACGTCTTGTTTGTTAAATATGTGAAGAAGGTGCGAGAAGATGTAAACTTCAAGCTTCAAGAACTTCGTGAAGACATGGTGAAAGAGATTGATGTTGTTCAGAAAGATTATGCATCTCTAAATCAAAAGATGGACATCATTTGTGATGCTATCACAAAGTTTGTAAAATTGTACGAAACTTTAAGTCCTCAAATTACTCAACTTTCTACAGATGATAGTCAAAACTTTATTGAAGTTCTTCGTTTGTTAAAGGAGTTGAAAGAACTTATGGACAAGCCTGTTCCATCTTCGATCATTACTCCTGAGTTCCTGTCTCAGAAGTTTGTTCACTTTGAGGCTGTTTTACACAAATAGTTAGCTCCATTGTCAAGGTTCTCAAATCTTCTACCAACGGATGCCCCACCTGTTGTCACAGGGCTGCAACGGGGAGAAAAGAAGGTTGGTGAGGTTTCGCATGAAGTTGTTAAGACTGTTGGGAAATTTTTTCAAACAAAGATTCCATCAACAAAGCCAATAGCCTCAAATGGTGGGCCTGTTACTTCAACGATTGTTACCACGATGCCAATTACAAGGCCAATTTCTAAAGGAATTATGATTGGTGAATGTGGTAGTAGTTCGAAGCCAAAGAATACTGTTGATAGTTCTTCACACAAAGACAAAGGCAAAACGATCTTAGTTGAAAAGTCTAAAGAGGAAAAGAAAGCTGAGGCTGAAGCTAAAGTGGAGAAATTAAGATTAGTTCAGAGCATTATGACTGGACGTGCAAGTGATCCACCTGGAATGGATAAGGGTGATCCAAGCAAGCATTACAACTATGAAACGATCGAAGCAAGAGTTGCATATAATCATATGTATACTTTTGAGAAGAAGCCAAAACAAATTTATGTTGTGGTTAATTCAGATATGAGTCAACTTGACTTTCTAATCAACGAAATGATGTTCATCATGGCTCAGTACAAGGTTGCTGAGAAATTTGACAATGATGACGAATACACATATATGAAACTTAGGTTTCATGCTATTCTTGGGAAACTTCCAGAGGAAATATGGTGTCTTGTGAAAATAAAGAAGGTGATTTGCATTAAGAAGGATGTTCTATTCGAGAACATGATGCAAAACTTTCGTTTTCATGTTGCAAGGGCGAATGGTCAAGTATGTGATTTCTCTATGGCTGATTTTCCGTTGATGAACTTGTATGATCTTGTACAAGTTGCATTACTTTTGAAAGATAAAGATGCTTCGTATCTTCGAGAAACTGATCCAGAAGTTTTTCGTCTTGGTCTTGCTCACATCAAAATATTCATAGAAAACTACTATGAATGTTTGGCACTAACTGATGTCGAGTTGGCAACTGCGAAGGGATTGGAAGTAAAAGTCCCAATGGAACCAACGAAGCCCCAAACTGAGTTAAAGAAGTATGCAGATGGGGAGATATGCTTGAAGCCATTTGGTTTGGTCTTCGCAGGGAAGGATAAGAATGGGAAGGCCAATAGATTTTTGTTCTAGGCATGCGAAGTAGAGAGATATACTACGTCCCAGTATACGAACTTTATTGTTCGTATGAATAGCTGCAAGAAAAATAATGAAGGGGATAAGAAGGAGCTGAAGGAGATTATTTCTTTGTACACTAAAATTTGAAGGGTGATGCTGTATGCCATACAGATTCTTACGAATTAAAGAAGGTCGACATTATTACAAAGGGGGAGATTGTAAGGGTCAAAGACCTGTTGTAATATGTCGAAGTCTTAATGTTATTTTACAAGGCATTTTTGTAACGAAGCTTAGAGGTTTAGTCCTTGTAGTTTTTTATGTGCTTTCATGTTTCCTATAAATAGGGACATTACTTAGAGTTAGATAAGAGTCTTTGTACGAACTTGTCAACATTCTCTCTTTAAGAATTGAAAGCATAATAGAGCTGAAACAAGATCATATTTACATCTTGTGTTCAAAGTACATTTGTTTTACTCTGATTTGATTCATACTTGATTCATCACTTCTTTATCAACCATATAGCCTTCTTCGATGCTTTGCTTGCAGCTATGTACTCTGATTCACATGTAGAATCAACCACAGTCTCCTGTTTGGAACTTTTCCAAGTTACTGCTCCTCCATTAAGGGTAAACACCCAGCCAGATTGAGAATGGAAGTTGTTTATGTCTTTCTGAAAACTGCATCACTATACCCAGTTACTCTCAAGTCATCATTGCCACCAAGCACAAGGACCCAATACTTAGTTCTTCGCAGATATTTAAGAATATTCTTGACCGCTATCCAATAAGCTCTACCCGAATTTCCCTGATATCGACTAACCATGCTAAAAGAAAAAGCCATATCAGGGAGAGTACATGTCATGGCATACATGATCGATCCAACCGCAGACGCATATGGAACACGACTGATTTCTTCTATCTCAACATCAGTACCTCCTGTAACATCCATAAAATTCTTAAAAATTTAAAACTTTTTCAAACATCCAAAATCCATTAGTTACTACAAAATATTTCCAAAATAGTTTCATATAAGAGAATCTCATAAATCAAAATCATAAAATGTGAGGAGGTGCACGATCAAGCGTTCCCCTTCTCGCGGTCATCCGAAGTACGTGAAACAAAATCCAAAACTGTAAGCCTGAAGGTTAGTGAGTTCCCCCAAAATAACAACGTCATACAAACCAGAGAAATATCATAACAAACATCATACATATAGAGTCTACAGTATGACTGGACCACTCTCAGAACCTTCAGCATGTCTGGTCCGCCCTATTTGGCTTTCAGCCAGTCTGGATCGTTCTCCCAGCCTTCGGTCTAACTGGTACGCCCCATTGGGCCTTCAGTCTATCCGGGCTGCCCTGGGTATGTTTTCCTAGAGCACAAAGCAGGACCGCCTCAACCCACCCCCAACAACACAATCAATCACACAGATATCAAATGTTAGCTAGCATGTACAAACAGTCAGACAGATCTAACAGATCACTAATCATAGCATCATCCTATATACCAGGATACCGACCTAACAGGTCACTAAACATAGCATCATCATATATACCAGGATAAAGATCTAACAGATCACTAAGCATATCATCACGCGATAACCAGGATAACAATCCAAAAAGTGCCGACATTGGTGCCTTCGACCCTGTTAGTATAGTGAGGAAAAATCACCTCACAAGTAGTGCTGAACCGATAAATCGAATCCCAACTCACAGCTCCGAACTCAACTGCCTGTAACCACCATATAACTGATTCAATTAGTATCCCGAATTACCAAAATATCCTCAGAAGTCAAACTTTGTCAACCATGGTCAAAGTCAAGGTCAATAGTCCATGTTGACCCAACTCATCGAGTTCATCTACTGACTCGTCGAGCTCCTTCATATCTCAGAAGATCGTGAAAAGATCGAGACAACTCGCTGAGTCACCGGAGCAACTCTTCGAGTTCTTTAGTGTCTAGAAAACTGGGAAAATCCTAGTCAACTGGCGATTCATCTCACCCACTCGTTGATTTCACTTCGTATCCAGAAGTAGGAAACCCTACCCAACTCGTCGCGTTTTCTACCTTAATGTATTCAGCCCTTTCCAGTCGAATCCATGGCCCCAAGCTATAGATCTAGGCTCTTAGGACTGAGATACCACGTAAAGTTGCTAACTTTTCGTGCATGCAAGGCTTCAAAGGGATTAAAACACTAAAACTAAGCTTAATAAGAGGTTTAGGGCGTGGAGGAGGGCCAAGACTAGATAAAATGGGAAACTTTATGTCCATGGAGGCCTAGAGTTGTCCATATCTTAAACCACATCCTCTTGACAAGCCTAAATCCGAGAATGACTCCATTTTGCACCAAAAATGACCATATACTTTCATAAGAGGAGATCTAAGCAATAAGAAGTTAAGGTATCAATTTTATACCTCAAGATGGTTTCCAAAATAATGTAGATGCCGGATCTAAAGCCTCCTCCTCACTCCACTCTCTTCAACCTTTGAGTTTCCTTCCAAAAGAGCACAAAAAGTCACCTTCCAAGCTTTCACACACATACACACACAATGAGATAATATGCATAAACTAGGGTTTCTCTGGGTGATAAGGTGGTAAGGGAGGCTATTGATGGGACTTAAGGTCCTTTAAAAAGGGTCCAAACCCTAAAAATTAGGGTTTTCATGCACCACCTCAAATCGTCGAGTTGGGGTCCTCCAACTCGTCCAGTTGGTTCCAAAACCACACGACCTTATTAGTTTCTACACGACGAGTTGGGGACTCCAACTCGTCGAGTAGGTCTTATGTGATGTACGAAATCCTTAAAATTTTATACCTGGGAGTCGGACTGTTATAATTCTCCCCCACTTGAACTAGAGTTCGTCCTCGAAGTCTGCTGCGATGAACAACTCCGGATAATGCTCCTGCATCTCGGCCTCCGGCTCCCAAGTCCACTCGGATCCCCTCCGATGATCCCATTGTACCTTTACCAAAGGTACCTCCTTGCTACGTAGAACCTTAACCTTCTCTCCATAACAGCCACTGGCCTCTCCACGTAACTCGGGCACTCATCGACCTGAATATCATCTAATGACACCACTACATCCTCATCTAATATGCACTTTTGCGATTGCGAGATGTGAAAAGTGTCGTGAATCTGACTGAGCTCCTCCGGGAGGTCCAGTCTATATGCCACGTTGCCAACCCTGACATTAACCCGAAAGGGTCTAATATATAGGGTACCCGACTTCCCCCTCTTTCTAAAGCGAATCACAACCTTCCAGGGTGAGACCTTCAGTGGTACCATGTCCCAAACCTAGTTTACAACTGCTTCCTGATCTGTTGAATCATCTCGGTAGTCTGCAGAACTACCTTGGTCCTACCCATCACCCTGTGACCAACCTCACCCCAACAGACTGGGGTACGACATCTTCGTCCATACAACAGCTCAAATGGTGGAGCACCATTACTGGAATGAAATCTTTTGTTGTAGGAGAACTCTGTAAGGGGAGGTAGGAGTCCCTGTTCCACCAAAGTCAATAATGCTGGCCCGTAACATATCCTCGAGGGTCTGTGTGACAACCCGAAATTTCTATTCTGTACAACCATTCACTTCAATAGAAGTCAAAACTGTTTCTGCTAACTGTTAAGCATTTTGGAGTCAGTTTGAGTGTTTTAAAGTTAGTACTTCAAGAGATAACAGGAGAGAGGATACCCTAGCGTTTATTGTGCAACAATAAAGTCCCAAAACTCCAAGAGTTTGGAGTTTACGGCCTAAACAAGGAGTTTACGGCCGTAAACCCCATGGGGTATAAATATGGCACTTAGCCATTTTATTCACTTTTTCACATTTTCAAGAACTAGAACTCATTTCTCTCTCAAGTATCATCCGACTTTTCTTCAAGATCTTCAAGAAAGTAAGTGTTTCTTACCGTGTTTAGTCGATATCTTACTTAATCTAGTGATCTTACATGATTCCATCCGTGAAATCATTCCATTTGTGTAGATCTTCAAGTGTTCTTAGTTTCACCAAGAACACACACTAGTGTTCTTGGACTTTTAACACCTTTTCAAGCTTCTACATAGTAAGTAGTCTTACCCTAGTGTGTTATAAGACTTGTTACACTTCCAAATCATCTAGAAAACATAAGGAAACACAAGATCAAAGGTGTTTACGGTCCAAGATGTTCTTGGACCGTAAACCCTAATAAAGGGGCCAAAGTGTGCCCTAGTCCCTTACCAAGCCTTGGAAACTAGTCTAGATACCATCCTTGATGTGCTTAGGGCTTAAAACATCAAAAAGACCATAAACCATTTAGTTTTACGGCCGTAAACCCAAGGAAAAGTGGTCCAAGGACCGTAAACTCCACAAAGGAGTGAAATGGTGCCCTAAACATTTCCTAAGGCTTAAACATGAAGTAGGAATGCTTCTTATGACCTTTAAAGCTTCAAAACACAAAATGGTCAAAGTACCATGAGTTTACGGTCGTAAACTCATGGGTTTACGACCGTAAACTCAATGTGAGTTGGTCCCAAAACCGTAAACTCCAAAAGAGTTTACCCTTGGACCCTAAACTCAAATACAAGGTCCTACCACCCTTAGATGCAATCCTTAGCACTTATAAGCACTTAAATCAAGTGTTTTACATGTATTAGGATGTCTTAACTTGGTTAATTAGTTGTTTTATGACTAATTGGATACATATATGTGTTATTATATGTTAACTAGGATCCTTGTGTGTGTTCAAGTCTTCACTTGACACTTAGCATCCTATACATTCCGTTCATCCAAACCACTCACTACAGGTGAGTTCATACCCCTTAATTAACCTTTTAAATGTTTTTAAATGCTTTTATGGGGGGGAATACAAGTTGAACTATTATAGTTATTATATCAATCACATGTGATTAATAACTACCAAACAAGTGGATTTCTTACTTTTCAAACTATGTTATCAAACTGTTTTACTTCAAACTGTTTTACAAACTCTTTTTCATATCAAATACTTTTATTAAACTCTTTTAACTTATATTCTGTGTATCTATGTAGATATAGTTATATAAGTAGAATTGAAAGGGCTTAGGACTGATAGCTCACCTTACTTCCTGTTCCTTGTTTGGTTGTGGACTTAGGGTATTCAGGTTATTTGTCCGAAGGTCGTTTGAATCCTAGTTATATATCATGTATATGTGTATAGATATAAAAGGTTACTTCATTCAGTTCAATACCTTTGGGTAGCAAAGGTACACAAACATGTTCATACATTCAAACAACATTACTAGTAAACTATAATAGGTATAGTTTAGGGAGATACTAATACTATTACTAGAACAGTGAAACATACAATGAGTCAGTTCATACATGAGTCAATAACAAACAAACAATAGATACTATGATGAGAAACAAACAATAGATACTATGATGAGAAACAAACAATAGATACTATGATGAGAAACAAACAATAAAATACTATGATGAGAAACAAACAATACATGCTAGACAGGGAGAGAACACACATTACAGCTAGCACATACATATACTAGAACATTATTACATTTATGTGAGCCACGTAACGGGGCATGACACTACCTGTCATGACCGTTTTGTATCCAGAATCTCCTTAGGTGGGGAGCGTATGAGTTTGTGTATAGATCTATACTGGATTGACTATCCTACACCTTGCTGCTCGCTACAGTGGGACTTGCAAGTCTACGGGTGCCAAACGTCATTTCTTACGACGTCTTACATCGTCGTTTTTCTATGAGTCGGTAGCAGGATACAGGCCGATCACATGGTACTTTAAATAACAATTGGTTTAAGGTAGTTAGTACAACAGTAGTTACTTAATACAACACTACAATACTATTTCATTTTCCCATTACATTTACTTTGTGATCTTCACACAATAAACAATAATGTAAAAACTATATTTTTGGTTAATGATAGTCGGATTTGGGAAAATACACACTCTTACAAGAGACACACACACACAGATACTAGATGCCTTGGTAGAAGGCTACTTTTAGTAGGAAACATAGGGTTTTCTAGGGGAGTTCAAACAATTACAAACTTTTACAAACTTATACAATTACAGACTTACAAACACTTTCATGCAAATATAGACATTAATATACTTATGATCTCACCAGCTTTAAAGCTGATAAACTCTTTCAAAATAACGTGTATTCTCAGGTCACTAGTAGACAGGTACCGGTGCCAGGTTTTGAGAAGATGGAGCTCGTTCAAGACTCATCTTTTATTTTGATGTATATTTTTGGTGTCTATATAACTTGACAGAACACACTTGTATGAAATTATATTATTAATGCAATGGATGATGTTGTTGCTTGTTTACTACTTTGCATTGTTGTGATACTGAACATGACGTCCTCCACCTCCGAACGATTCCGCCGTTCCGGTTTTGGGGTGTGACAGTCTGTATGGTCCGCTCACTCTGGCCGTCTGTCTGCGGATGATAAGATGTACTAAAATGAAACCGCATGCCCAGTTCTTCGTGGAACTTCTACCAGAAAAGGGAGGTGAACCGGACATCACGGTCTGAGAAGATAGAGACCGGAACCCCATGGCGAGCAATGATCTAAGGAATATACACATCGGCCAGCTTCTCGGCCGATGAGCTCTCCTGAATGGGCAGAAAATGGGCACTCTTGGTCAATAAGTCCACGATGACCCAAATAGCGTCAAAACCCTTTGTCGTTCTCGGCAATTTGGCGATGAAGTCCATCGTGATCTGTTCCCATTTGCACATGGGAATCTCTAGAGGCTGCATCTTTCCATGCAGCCTCTGATGCTCGGCCTTGACCATCCTACAAGTCAAGCACCTCTCGACGTACCAGGCGATCTTCCTCTTCATACACGGCCACCAGTAACTCAATCTCAGATCTCGATACATCTTGGTGGCCTCCGGGTGAATAAAGAAGTGAAACTTATACGCCTCCTCTAGTACAATCTGTCTGACCGCACCAGACATCGGAACCCATACCCGTCCACAACGGGTCAACAATCCCTGATTATCTTGCACAAATATGGTGATCTCGCCCTTAAGCCTCTCCATCTTCCAGTTCTCCTGTCGTACACCCTCGGCCTGAGCTTCCCTGGTCAAGCTCACAAGTGGAGAATCCACTGATATCCTCATACATGTCGCTGGAGCAGAATATCCAACCGACTTGCGGCTCAGGTCGTCCGCCACAACATTCGCTTTACCCGGATGGTAACGGATCTCGCAGTCATAATCCTTGACTACGTTTGTGAGAACAAGGACGATCTGATGCAAATAGAGAAGGTTTGAAAACTCAAACCTTGAGTTAATGCTCAATATAAATGTCTGTGTACTAAGGAATGTTCTAGTCAAGACTGGAAAGACCAGTCAAGTCTGAGTTAATGGAATCAACAAAGTATTCAAGATATTAATGATGAGTGAAGATGATGATCAAGGTAAAGACAATAAATGAAGAACAATAAGAATGTTGGAGAGAGTAAGTGAAGTATGCTGGAATATTGCTAGATATGTTTTAATGATCCATCATTGATTTAACATTGAAAGCTCCTATAAATAGGAGAACATATTACAATGTACTAACCACTTAACAAACACAGGACTGGATAAAAGAGTTACATCTGACACTTTGAATATACGTGTTTGACAAAAGAGGCTAAGTCCTATGACAAGTTAAATCAAGCTAAAAGACAAATACAATAAATGCACATGGACAAAACACTAATTCAGACAAGTAAACATTCCGGACATAACATCCATTCCGGAATGCCTTCATATAGTTCGGAACATAAACATCAATCTTCTCTTCCGGATATCCTCACTTCCGGAGCAAGGCTTCAAGTCCGGACACCAACTTATTCATTTCGGAACTCTGACTGACTTCGGATCTTCAAAGGTGATTGAGATTGATAGAGGTTCACTTTCAGGTTCCAACAACGTCCAACCACCTGTGCTGCCTCATGTTGAGGTTTGGCTGATCCATGATGTGTCTTAAACTCTTGTGGTCCGTGTATATGGTACAGTGGACCCCGTAGAGATAATGTCTCCAATCTTGAGAGCGAATACTACCGCTCCCAAATCCAGATTGTGTGTGGGATATCTCGTCTCATGCAGCTTCAGTTGTTGCAAAGCATAGGCTATCACGCGTCCTCTCTGCAAGAGGATTGTTCCCAATCCAGTGATCGATGCATTACATAATACCACAAAATCCTCAACTCCCTCAGGGAGTGTCAAAACTGGTGCCTTGCAGAGTCGCTGTCGCAGAGTCTTAAATGCAGTCTGCTGCTTAGGGCCCCACCGGAAATCCACCCCCTTCATCGTCAGACGAGTTAGGGGTACCGTAATCTTGGAGAAATCCTGTATGAATCTCTGGTAGTACCCTGCCAATCCCAAGAAGCTCCTGATATTCGAGGGAGTTTTCGGAACCTCCTATAGCATAACCGCCTCGATCTTGGCCGGATCGACCAAAATCCCTTCCTGGATAACGAGATGTGCAAGGAACTGAACCTCTCTCAACCAAAACTCGCATTTCGAGAACTTGGCGTACAACCACTCTCGCCTCAAAACTACCAATAGCTCACAGAGATGCTCCTGATGCTGTTCTCTGGTCTTGGAATACATCAAGATGTCATCTATAAACACAATGACCGAGCGATCGAGCATCAGTATGCATACTCTATTCATCAGGTCCATGAATACTGCTGGCGTGTTAATGAGCGCAAACATCATCACCACGAACTCGTAATGTCCGTAACGAGTCTGAAACGTGGTCTTCTCCACGTCCCCCTCCCTCACTCTGACCTGATGGTACCCGGACCTCAAGTCTATCTTGGAGAACTAAGATGCTCCCTATAACTGATCGACGAGATCATATATCCATGGGAGTGGATCATGGTTCTTCATTGTCAACTTCTTCAACTCCCGGTAATCAATGCACATCTGGTGTGAACCATCATTCTTCTTGACGAAGAGAATCGGTGCTCCCCACGGAGAAGTGCTCGGACCGATGAACTGCTTGCCTAGCAGTTCTTATAACCGAGATGACAGCTCCTGCATCTCTGGTGGTGCCAATAGGTACGACGCCTTCGCAATAGCGGCCGCACCTGGCACAAGGTCAATCCTGAACTCGACATGCCCCTTCGGAGGCATTCCGGACAACTCCTCCGGAAACACATCAGCAAACTCTCTGACGATTAGAACCTCTGAAACCGATACATGATATCCACCACATACGCCAAATAACCCTCACACCCGTGTTGAATATACTGTCGAGCCCTGGCGGCTGAATAGAACCCTGAACCCAACCTGGTACGCTCGTCGTAGATAACCAATTCTCCCCCACTTGGGGTTCGAACTACCACACGTTGACCCTCGTAGTCGATCATGGCACCGAAATGACTCAGCCAGTCCATACCCACTATCACACAAACGTTCCCCACGGGAATTGGAATCAGGTCAATCGGGAAGGATACCCCGAAGATCTCCAGAACGCAACCCCGATAGACTGATGAAGCAAAAATCCGATGTTTGTTAGCGATGGAAACTCGCAACAGATACTCTAGCTCTCCTAAAGGCAGACTAAACTCCCTACTGAACGATCGAGCACAAATGATTGACTCGCTCCGGAGTCAAATAATACCAAAACAGGCAAGGAGTTTACTAAAAATGTACCTAGTCATAGGTACAAACATATAAGCGTAAAATGCATATAATCAACAAGATAAGAGATAGAAACATACCAGCCACCACATCCAGTGTTGTCATGGGTTCCTCGGCTATAAGCTGAAAAGCGCGTCCCCGAGCCCTCGGAAGCTCTGCTCTACCCTGACCCCGTCAGTAATCCTCAGTGTAGCCGGGGCTGGAGCCTGCGGCGTCCTGGCAGCGAGTAATCTATAATTGGTCTTCATGTGACCAACCTAATAATAGTGGTAACAAATCCTCATATCCTAAACCGTGGCTAACTGGCGGCAATCCATCGCAAAGTGCCCCTCCTTGCCGCACTTGCGGCACGCACCACTGGATCGAAAAAAATTGCAAAATGACCCTTCCCGCACTTACCACAAGTACGGTCGCACTGTCCCCCAGACATAGAATTAGCGGTCTTGGACTGCTTTGGCTCAGGCTGTGACTGTATCGGGGCCTGCCTCTGCTCTCGCAACTGTAACTCAATCTCAAGCGCCTGCTGCCTAGCGGCCTCCTGTAACTCCAGTAATGTATCGCAACGCTGGTTAGCAAGAAAATGTCTGATGTCGGTCTTGAGCAAGCTCAGATAACGATTCATCTGGGCCTGCTCGAAATCAAACTTCGGGCAAAACATCGCCCTCTCAGTGAACATACTGGTGATCTCTGTCACCGACTCCGTACCCTGTCTCAACTCTAAAAACTCCTGTGCCAGCCTCTCCTGCTCAACTCGCGGAATGAAGCGAGTGCGGAACATCTCCCTAACTGATCCGAAGTTACCGCAGCTCTCTGCACATCAGAATATGACCCAGTAACAAGTCTCCACCAATCCTTCACTCTGGACCTCAGCAGGTTCAGAGCGCACCTAACCCTCTGGTCAGCATGGCATGAACATGTGAAGAAGCATCCCTCCATCTCAGATAGCCACCTTATGGCTACGATCGGGTCATGAACCCTAACGAACATCGGGGGCTTCGTGTTATCGAAGTCCTGTTACTGAAAAGCCCGACTGGCCCCACCACCAGTAACTGCTACAGTTGCGGAGGCTGCAGCGGCAGCCGTTTAAACAATGGCTGCCTAGCACTCATCAAAGTACTCAACCATAGCGGTCTTAATAGACCAAAACATATCCGGCAACTGATCCCGGAAAAGTGTAGCAACCTCATCATGCAGGATCTCCCTAATCCTGGCGTCTAACTCATCTGGACTCATCTGACCAATAGTGTCGGGCACTGCTGGTCTACCCTGACTACCATGTCCTGATCCTGATCCGGATCCGGTCACAAATCGCCTCATAACCACCATGCTGAAAATATACCAGGAAGATATCGGACATTCCATATAATAACGGGGAACCAACTCCCAACAAAGCCCTAGGGGTTGTGGCTTCCTTGTTACGTGTATGGGTCATGTGCTTTCAGTAGCACGGGCCCATACTACCTTCCATACCTACCCATATTTGTGTCAAGGATCATCACAACACCCTAACAGTATACATAAGCATAAGCGAGTGCTCAATCCTCACACCTAGAGGAAGGCTAGATATCTCACAAATGGCCGTATGGCCCCACACAACTCATCCATGAAACTTCCACCGACCCCGCAACACTCGTGTATGCTAGGCATACATAACGTTGGACCGTATAGACATTCCAATATCTGATCCTAACCTAAGCCCTTCATCAAACAAGAATAGGAAATAAAGCCAAACCAAACATTTTCAGGCTATAAGATCTTAATTATGTACAACTATGATGCGTAAACTAAGCAACTACAAGAATGATGTCAATTTCATATAAGGAAAACCCTAGGCTATCAGGCATCATATAATCAGGAAATTCTATCATGCAATTCCTGAAGATCCCTAGCCTATCACTAGCCTGCTGTTCTAACATATAACAATATTAAATAACCGCATGGTATATTGGGGTCTAGTTACTGGCTCGAGCTGATCGTACACTCTAAGCCTGTTTGGACCATTCTCCGGGCCTTCAGCCTTCAGCCTGTTTGGACCATTCTCTGGGCCTTCGGCAAGACTGGACCATATACGTTCATAAGAGGAGATCTAAGCAATAAGAAGTCAAGCTGTCAACTTTATACCTCAAGATGGTTGCCAAAACAGAGTAGATGTCGGATCTAAAGCCTCCTCATCACTCCAATCTCTTCAATCTTCGAGTTTCCTTCCAAAAGAGCACCAAAAGCCAACTTCCTAGCTTTCACACACACACACACACAATGAGATAAGATGCACAAACTAGGGTTTCTCTAGGCGATAAGGTGGTAATGGAGGCTGGTGATGGGACTTAAGGTATTTTAAATAAGGTGCAAACCCTAAAAATTAGGGTTTTCATGCACAGCCTCAACTCGTCAAGTTGGGGTCCTCCAGCTCACCGAGTTGGGTCCAAAACCACGCGGCCTTATTAGTTTCTACACGAACAGTTGGGGCCTCCAACTCGTCAAGTAGGTCTTATGTGATCTACGAAATCCTTAAAATTATATACCTGGGAGTCGGGATGTTACATACTCGGACTCTGAGTCTTACTCAGTTTGGTATTACTCTGGATAGGCAAGTCTTCTTTCTTGGAATTCTCCATGCTAAAACGTTTTAACACTTTATCCAAATATGTACTTTGCCTAAGTCCAATTAGTCTTTTACTCCTATTTTTGAAAATCCTTATTCCCAGAATATAAACAGCCTTTCCCATACCATTCATAGTGAAACACTTTCCAAGCGAAGACTTAAACTCTTGCAAAGTTGCAATGTCGTTTCCTATAAGAAGTATGCCTTCAACATACAATACCAGGAAGGTCACTATACTCTCACTAGCTTTGACATATACACAAGATTCATCCTCACTTCTAGAGAAGCCAAACTCTTTAATTTTTTCGTCGAAGCAAAGATTCCATCTCCGAGAAGCATGTTTCAATCCATAGATTGATTTCCCAAGCTTACACACTCTATTGGGGTACTTAGAATCCACGAAAACATCAGGCTGATTCATGTAAACATCCTCAACTAACTTCCCATTAAGGAAAGCGGTTTTGACTTCCATCTCCCAAATTTCATAGTCATCAAACACAACTATAGCTAACATTACCCTAATAGATTTAATATTGGATAGTGGTGAAAAGGTCTCATCATAGTCAACCCTTAGGGTTTGAGTGAAGCCCTTCATAACCAGTCGAGCTTTGAAAGTGTGTACCTTTCCATCCATGTCAGTCTTCTTCTTAAAGATCCACTTGCTCCCAACTGTCTCATGACCTGGTACATTGTTAACCAAATTCCAAACTTGGTTGTCATACATGGGCTTGATCTCAATGTCCATTGCCTCTTTCCATTTGGCAGACTCCGGGCCCGTCATAGCTTCCTTGTAGTTAGAAGGTTCATCCAAATTTACCAGTATACTATCACTAATAAATGTATCACCATCTATAGTAATATGGAAACCATAAAACTCAGGTGGCATTCTGACTCTACTGGAATGCCTCAGAGGTAACCACTCGTCAATTGGTTCAACTGTAATTTCTTCCTCAGGTTCAGTGCTAGTATTAGAGGTTCCTTCATCGTTTGACTCTTGAATTTCTACAAGATCAATAGCACTCCCACTGTCCTCTTTGGATATGAGCTCTCTCCCACGAAAGACTCGCCTTCATGCTACGAAGACTACGTTGTCGCTAGGTCTGCAAAACAAATATCCAAAGGACTTTTGTGGGTAGCCGATGAAAATACAACTCTCACTACGAGGTTCAATCTTATCTTGAGTCGCTTGTCTAACGAAAGGTTCACAACACTAAACCTTGATATGTGCCAACTAGGGAATATTCCATGTCCACATCTCGTGAGGTGTTCTGGCAACCTTTTTTGTTAGGACAAGATTAAGAATGTAGGTGACAGTCTCTAAGGCATACCCCCCATAATGAGATTTGAAGTGAAGCTCGACTCATCATGGAACGAACCATATCCAACAAGATTTGATTACGCCTCTCAGCCACACCATAAAGTTGTGGTGTCCTAGGAGGTGTCAGTTGTGAAACTATTCCACATTCCTTGAGATCGTCGTGGAATTTGATACTAATATACTCACCACCTCTATCACACTAAGCATCTTGATCTTCCTGCCCAATTGATTCTCGAATTCTGTTTTGAACTCTTTGAACTTTTCAAAGGTTTCTTACTTATGCTTGATTAAGTAGATATATCTATATCAGCTATAATCATCAGTAAATGTCACATATAATCGATTTGTATCCCTTGTGGTGGATCTGAAGGGCCCACATACATCTGTGTGTATGAGGTCCAACAATCCTTCACCTCTTTCACAAGAACCAGTGAAAGGTGAGTTTTCATCTTTCGAAATAAACAAGACTCGCACATATCATTTGACCTTAAGTCAAATGATTCCAACACTCCATCCTTTTGGAGTTGGGAAATGTGTTTCTTGTTGACATGTACAAGACGACAATGTTGTCACACCCCCAAACTAGAATGACGGAAACGTCTGAGGGTGGATGACTTCATGAACAATATCATAACATAATGAATAATAGTGATCAAAGCAACACAACCATCATAATTACAATTGGGGAAATTACATTGTATCTGAATGTTGTTTGTTTCAATTCCAATTACATTACGACAAAAATGAATAGTGTGACGCTGTAACGTCCATCCTCACAACCTTGTAATTACCTTGCTTAATGATTCCCTAAGAATACAAGTAGTTTTGAAAAAGTGTCAACAATTAAGTTGGTGAGTTCATAAGAGTTTTGTATGCGAAAAATATGCAACTTTTCCTTATAAAATGATAGTGTATGTTTCCGGAAAATCCAATATTTTCTTAAAAATGAGTTGTAGTCTTTAAACACTAAGACCAAAAGTGTATAAGTATTGTTGTACTTGAAAATAGTATTATGTAGTTTAATTATTATATAAAACCATTTGAACGTATGCTAGCCCCGTAAACCAAATGTATTGTTAATACCCCATGTGAGTTATTATAACCATGCTAAATGTATCGTTGATCTTGAAAATCGGTTGTAGTCTTAGAAACCCTAAGACCGAAATGTATAAATATTTCGATACTTAAAATAGTAATATGTAGTTTTATTCTTATATAAAACCATATGAATGTATGATAGCCCCGTAAACCAAATGTATTGTTAATACCCCATCTGAGTTATTATAACTGTGGTAAAGACATAGATGGCCTGTTACGACGTTCTTCAGGCGTCAGAATGTTATGACATTTGTCACCCCATACCTTCCGGTCTAGCTGTTGCACGCAGCCTAAGTGTGGGATTGTCAGTCCCGTATAGATCTATAGTTTTAAGATAAAATAAAAAATTTAATTTTTTTATATTTTCAGCTATCGTTATTCATAAGTGAATAAAAATACATCAAATTTTTGCTACAGTACATTCGTTATTCACTTATGAATAAAAATATATAATTAATTTTTTTTTACAGTTTAAGTATCATTTATACTACTTATTCATATATGAATAACAACTTAACTGTAACAAAAATCTGATAAATGCTTTATTCATATATGAATATAAAATATGACGACAACTAATACATTTATTATTCATATATAAATAGAATATATGACGAAAGATGATGCAAAAATATATTTTAAGTAAGAAACTTTATAACGTGTCATATTCATATATGAACGATACTTAAATTATATATATAAAAAAATTGAAGCATACTTTTTGTTCATAAGTGAATAACAAATCTACTGTAATAAAAATATGATAGATTTTTATTCAATTATGAATAACGAGAGCTGAAACTCTAAAAAAAAATTATTTTATCTTAAAACTATATCAATACGGATGTCTATTTATAGAGAATAAAAAACTATGAATTTTGATATATTTAAAATATTTTTTTGATAAAAATGGCACTCTAAAAATAAAATAAAAAACAAAAAAAAGTATGTTTTTGTGTATATTAAGGTAATGATTAAAATAGTTTAACGAAACATGTTTTGTTAGAAAACACATGTTTATCTGTTATCCATTTTCGCTGGTACACCTAAGTGTTTTGCGGCAAAATAAATGTGTGGATGAAAATGATTCCTTCATTCTCAACCTTTTTTTTTCTCAATTGAACCTTCTTATATATATATATATATATATATATATATATATATATATATATATATATATATATATATATAGATATATATATATATATATATATCTATATATATATATATATATATATATATATATATATATATATATATATATATATACATCAAGCACAAATAAGTGAGTCCTTAGTATGAAAATGTCAAATTTTCTAGTTTTTGACTTTTCTGTCCATGTTGTTAGAAAAATTATAGAAAAATAATCGTTAGTCGAAATTTGTATCCGTAAACTCTCAGAGTTTAGAAAATAAGTCTACTTTGTCCATAATGTTTTCCCTGACCTTAAGTGGTTCCTAACCAGAGTGAAAATATTCATTTTTACAGTTTTGAGCTACTTCCATATTGTACAGTTTTGAAATATATCAGGTTTAAGAAAGGTAAAACAGTCCGTGAACAGACCACAACTTTTCAGTAAAAAAGCTGATTTTTAAGCTTATATATGTTTTAGTGACATAACTTGTATTTTTAGTTTGCAAAGCCTTTAAATCAACTAAATAAGATTTGTTTACTTGTATTCCTCCCCCCCCCCCCTAAAACTTGGAAAAACTCGAAAATGAAGGGGTATGAACTCACCTTGGGTGGATTTCTTAGTGGACAAAGAGATGAAGATGAAGGTTTTCAAGCTTAGAACACTTGAAAATGCTTGAAGAACACTTGAATGTCGAATTACCCTATGGATAATAACACATATAAATGTGTGTAAATACAATAAAACTAGTATTTTTATTTGTAGAATCACTAGATTTATGGAGAAAAGCTTAGCGAAAATTGAAGAACCAACTTATGGAGAATTAGCCTTGAAAGAACTTGAGTTGTTCTTAAAGAGGAAGATGAAGAAATGAAGAATATGGGGAGAATGATGAAGATGAAATGAGGAGGGGGAGGGGTGGACGTCACTTTAAGTGGGGAGGGGGGGAGGGAGGGTGGTGTGGTGGGTAGTGTGGGGTGGGCATTCATGGTTATTTCTTGTGTAAAACTTGGTTGTTTGTTGGGTAAAGATTTGGTTGGGAAAAGATGGAGCATCCTTGTCTAATCATGGGTTTTATAACCCACAAAGTCAACTCTTGTATTTTTATAAAATGTTGGCATTTTTTTTATAAAATCGTGGTATTTTTTATAAAGAATTATGGTATAAAGGATATATAAATATTTAATTTCAATTATAAAAATTAAAATTATTATAAAAACCATTATTATCAAAAATAACAATACGTTACATGAAAGTTAGGTTGGATTCCTAAATTCTTTCCGTTAAAATTTGGGTGTTTTCCCGGGTATAGAATTTGTCGCATTTAATGACGAATTCACCAAAAATTGGTATATGTAACCTTTGATATGAATTTTCCATGTAGTGTAAGGTTTACAAACTCCACTACCTTGTGTTATGAATATTATTTATACCCAAATAATATATAATTGAATTATCGAGTTGTTACGTTACTAACCCTAATTAGGGTTTATATTCGATAATTGGTAACCAGAGAGGTACTTTGTATTATAATTTGTAAATTGTACATTAGAAACATTAGAGAATATCACATTTCTCCTAAAATTCTAATACGATTCGAATTGACCTGGTTGACTTTTATTGACTTTTACTGACCAAAATTGATGGTTATCACAAATGCCACAAGCATGCTTTGTCTAAACCATTAGACGAATCAATTTGAAGAACACTATTACCTAAATTGTCTACACGCATCACAGTTTCATACACACCATCATAAGGTAATGCTTCAAAATAAAATACACCATTTTCATAAGCATAAATAGATCCATTCTCATTATAAAAAGAATATCTAAAGCCTTGTCTATATAAAGAATGAAATGAAATGATGTTTCGTGTCATCTCTGATGAGTAGCAACAATTGTTCAAATTGGAACAGAACCTACTACTAAGCAGTAAGTTATAAACACTAATCTTGGTAACAGGCAATGATTTCCTGTTACCCATGATCAGGTTCATTCTCCCATGCTCGATATCATCACTTCTTCTTAGCCCCTGTAAATTAGAACAAATGTGAAAACCACATCATGTATCAAGGACCCAATAATGAGAATATGATGAGTTTTTAGATAAGATAGTGTAAATACCTACCGAAGTTGGCTTCACCTTGCCATGCTTTATGTCTTACAAGTATTTAGGGAAAATTCCTTTCCAATGCCATTTCTCATGGCAGTAAAAGAAAGTAGCCTCCTTAGGATCAGAGGCGGGAGGAGCGTCCAAACTGGCTTTGCCTTTGCGTCCATTGCTTGATAACCCGGCTTGGGACTTTCCCTTCCAATTCTGTTTGGGAGGACCTTTTCTCTTCTTCCCATTTCCTTGCCTAATGGCCAAGACAGGAGCTGCAATAGTAGGAGTGGAGGCAACACCTTTTCCCTTCATTCCACTTTCAGCAGTTTGTAGTAGGTTCTGAAGTTGAGCCAATGTGGTCTCTTGGTTGTTCAAATGATAAGTCATGATAAACTGATCATAAAAACTGGGCAATGAGTGGAAGACTATATCAATAGCCAATTCCTCATCAAAGTTCACATTAAGCTTCACCAAGCGTTCCACGTATCGTTGCATTCGTTGCAAGTGGCTGCTAACGCACTCTCCGTCTTTCATTTTGCTGGCGATGAGGGACTTTACTACCTCGTATTTCTCTTGACGAGCTCGTTGTTGGTACTTTTCCACCAAGTCCTTGTTCATTTTATACGCCCACTAATCCTCATAGAACCTTTGTAGCTCAGGATTCATAGTAGCCACCATGATTCATGCCACTTTGGTAGCATCATTGTAGTGTCTCATATACTCAACTAGTTCTTCAGGAGTAGCTTTTGTTTCATCAATCTCGAGAAGTTCATATTTGAGCACATACTCCTTTTCCTCGAAGCGTAGAGCCATCTTGATGTTTCACATCCAACCATTATTAATGGTGATCTAATTGTTAAATAAATAAAGGTAGGTAAATGACAATTTACCAATTTCACCACGAAAATGAAATTTTAAACGAATTAGGTTTTAAATGACAACTCCTAGATCTTTTGAGATTCATTGAAATATTCAATGTCGTGTTTAATCTAGATTATGCTCTTCCATTTGTGACTGGGATACCGAGGATCACAAACAAGATGTGAATAACCATGCAAATTAGCTTGGTACTCTCGACGTTATTTATCATCTAATCAATGTATTGGTTAGCCACACACGCTCCATTAATCAATGATAATTTATGAGACATCCATTCCCACCCTTTATTAGTCCATATTATTGTACCGGTTAACCACACACGCTCCACTAACGACTTATATAAGGTGCAATGTCCAGTTTCATGGATTAGCATCAAATTCACATTTTTCGTAAAGTAACTAACATTAGGAGTTTTATAAAAACATTTAGTTGCTTTATAATTTCTTTATACTTATTAATGAGAATTATTTGTCCTATCAAACTTGTTCGACTAACGACCCTCCACCAATCAAGGAAGCGGTGGTTGAGAGTGGACACCCATTCAACTGCCATTTTATAGGCAGTTTCCTTATACCCTCTTATAGCTCGTCTTCATGAATGAGGTGTACTAGCGGTTCGAATGACTTGTCTTATACATATTGTAAATATTAAAAATTTAACTTTACATATAGTATAAGATGTATTTTAAACGTTTCGAAATATTAGGGTTTTAGAATCCTTTTAAAATTTTGAAATTAAAACAAATTAATTTAAATTTAAAAGCTGATTTAATAATTGATTATTAATTAAACTTTTAATTAATTTATTAAATAATTTGGGGATTATCCCATTAAATTAATCAAAATATTTTAACCTAATCCTTCTCCCCAAATTTTTGAAAAACATCGGAGGGATATTCAAATTTTATAATTATCCAAATAATCACAAAAAGAGATAATTACCAAAAATAAGAAAACCCTATCATGAAACCCTAATTTTCGAAAATCACAAATCTTGGGGAGGAAGGCAAGGATTTCAATCCTTTCCATATTTGGAAAATCTAGAGGGTTAGGAAACCCTAATTTTCGAAATATTGTAGGACAAGGGAAATGGTTACAACCATTTTCCAAATTTTCGAAAACTAGGGTTAAGAAACCCTAAATTGCGAAAACCCTAAGTCGAAAGGGTTTATTTGCCATAAACCCTAATTGATCGAATTCAACCCATTGCATCGAATTCAATAGAAAACAAGCCAAGTCTCTGACACCACTGATGGGTTTTGAGCATAACAAACAATCCCATGTGTGCATGCAAGCCTAATTTGCTTTGATCTATGTTTTCTCTAATTGAACATACAATTATTGAACATCAAAAGGAAAACCCTAGGAGCATATACTATTTTTGAAATCTATAAAAAAAGATAGTAAACATACCTTTGATTGTTATGTAGTAATAACAATTTGAATCCAAGACTTCTTGAAGCTTGAGAGCAAGTGCCACAAGTGTAACACCTCTAATGGTTCACACCCAAACTATACAAGAGAATGAGAGAGGAGAGAGGAGGAGAAGGCTTGAGAAATTCAACTATTCTTATAGGGTTAAGAGTGGCCGAAATTATGAAGGAGTATGGCCCTTTATATAGTTTTGGTAGCTTAGAGCCAAAGCTAGGGTTTTAACTTTTAAGGAGGAAACCCTAATTCCTTAGCTTAAAGCCTAAGAAGCTCATGGACTTCCCATCGAAGGCCTTTGGACGAAAATTATAGGGCCTTCCGAGAAGTTTTCGTCCAACCCTTATAGGGAGGTCCAAGAGCCCAATTCCTCAACTATCAATAAATTGCTAAAAAGACCCTTCACTTCAATTAATACAATTAATTCCAATTAATTAATGATTAACTATTAATTAAATAATATGATTTCTAATTAATATTTTATTTTCATAATATATTAATAAATCGTTTATTTAAATTTATTAATCAAATACTAAATTCAACCTCTTTCTCCAAAAGTCATCCTATCCAGTTGCTAATATGAGGGCAACCCAAAAGGACTTTGCTACTATCAATTCAAGTATATACCAATTATAGTTATGGTCTTAAACACCTAATCCAAAAAAATCCAGGGTTTGAGTTCATTTGAGTGATGCAACTTTATGGATTGAGATGTTCCCCAAGGCTTGGATTTGAAGTTTGGATATCTGGTTGTAAGCATTAAGTGCTTAATGGAGAAAGTGCTTAATGGGTGCATCCTATCGGTGTACGCAAGTGTACGCTGTGCGTATGCATTCGAGTCCCCGATCAGGAAAGACACCCAGTACATCAGGCATACTTCTGGTACACGTAACATACTAGGCTTAGTGGGCTTTGTGGTTTGGGCCATATTTGGACTATTAGGGTTGTGGGATTTGTTGGGCCAATAGCCTTTCTAAATTTGGTCCATTAATAGGCTTTGGGACTTCTTGGATTTGGGCCCATATTGGGACTTGGGTGTCCTTTAGGAATTAGACCACTACTGGGATTTTAGTGTCGTTGCTGTTAGGCCTCGGTTATTGATGGGCTAAGTGAGGAAAGGGTAAAATGGTCTTTTACCCTAGGTGTTGGACAAATGAACTAGATTCCTGGTTATGGTTTGTGGCGCAATTATTAATTGGGGTTTTATTTGATTGGTTAGCGTGAGGATTCTCCGGTTTAACAACCCGATCATCTATTTGGCTGACAGTAGACTGAGGTGAGTTTGCTCACTATACCGTAGGACACTAGGATATGTTATGTGATTGTAGTTTTTGTGACCACTGTTGTATGTGTTGTATGCATGTGTTCCTATTTTCTTTATGTATGTGGGGTAAAATAGACCCGGTACAGCCTTGCGCTGACATGTGACTTGAAATAGACTTGGGGGTGAAATAGACCCGGTACGGCGTGGGCCGCCGCATTAGTTGAAATAGACTCGAGGGTGAAATAGAACCGGGGTGAAATAGACCCGGTACATCCTGGAGCTAGCGTATATGTATGGTATGAGGTATTTTGGGTAACTCACTCAGCTGCGTTTTTACGGTTTTCAGTGCATGTTTCAGGTACTTCCGGATCGAAGGGGAAGAGCTCGGGATGATCGCATCGCACACACCGTGACTTTTCACTTATTTGACGCTGATGTGTTTTTGATGTTTATGAAGACGTTATGATTTCCCTTTGGTTTTGATAAACACTTTTGGTTGATGTTTTATTTAATATAAATACAAAAAAATGGTTTTGAGTTTTAGGACGTTACACCAATGCTAAAAGGATCAAGAGCCTGAAGTTCCAACTGAGTCACATTGTGTGCTGAACATGAATTATATAGAAAACAATGTGTTCTAGAAAGGTGATACGTCGAGAAACATACAATTTTTGACTTGTCGGATTATGACAACGACATCCTTTTTTACCAATACCGTACCCCAAGAATACACATAAAACAAATTTTAGAAACAACTTGGTTCAATCAGCGTGAGGTCGTAAAACAAATCTTATACACCCGAGTACACGCAATCAAGAGTAATCCGGACGTTGTCGATATAGTTTTTTATAAGGAGAAATCTCATAACTGTGTGCAGTGGGAATGCGATTAATGACATATTTAGCGATAAGAATGACCTCTCCCCAAAAGATACTCGGAACTTGTAAGGATAAATGCAAGGATCGCGTAGTTTCCACAAGGTGACGATGTTTTCTTTATGCAATAACATTTTTCTGAGAAGTATCTGTACATGATGATTGGTGCATAGTGCCATCAAATACAAGTAACAGATTAAAATCATTAGAGGTATATTTTCTTCCCAAATCACAATGGAAACATTTAATAACAATGGAGTGTTGAGTCTTGACTAGGGCTCTAACTTTGTTATATATGGTGAAAAAGTCATATCGGTGCTTCATATGATAAGCTCGCGTATTATGAGTGTAATTGTATGTAAATGAAACATAGTAAGTGGATCCTCGTTTAGAGGAAACAATTGAGGGACCCCACACAACAAAATACCCAAGATCAAACAGAGCAACAAAGCGAGTGACACTTTTATTACAAGAAATTTTGTCAGTTTGCAACGATAACGGTTAGAAATATCAGGACTGTAAAAACGATCTAAAATACCAGTATAGGCTAAAAACTATAAACGAGAAACTGACACATGTCCCAAACATGAATGCCAAAGATAAATGTAACATCCCAAAAATTTCAACAAATTTAAACTTTTCAAAACAACCTATTTACTAATAGAAGTGTTTAAAAAACCATTGTTTTCGAAACATTATTTAAAATCAGAGTCTCCCAAGATCCAATCAGTCGTAAAACCAAGGATGTGTACGGTCACGCCTTCGCCTTGCCACGATCCTCTGAGGTACCTGAAACCATAAGCTAAAAATTGTAAGCATGAAGCTCAGTGAGTTTCCCCAAAGTACCACCACACAAACAAATCAAAAACACAAACAATCATGCCTGGACCAATCAGCCTCGAGCTGGAATACCAGGCATGTCTACGATGGGCCTAGTAAATCCTGGGGATGGAACACCCTCGTATCATAAGCACATTTGGTCCAATCAACCTCGGGATTGAATGCCAAAACATTTCGGGTCCAATCAACCATTGGGTTAGATTACCCTAGGCCTAATCAACCTCTGGGTCCAATCATCCTCGGGATGGAATACCCCAAGTTGGAATGCCAATATATAATAGGTCCAGTCATCTTCGTTGTGACAACCCGATATTTCAAGTCAATGTAATATTCAAAAAGTCAAATATTATAATCTATTTTTGGAATCAATAAAAATAGCGTCATAAACGAATTGTTCAAAAGTCTCAATTGGGATACATAAATTGTTAAATATCGTATCAAGGTTTTCAGAAATATAAATAACACTCAAATCCGAGTTATAACGAAGAAGCTATGACTAATCAAAGATTCGCGACAAAACCGGTAAAACACTGTCAAGTGTAAAAAGTGAAATTTCAATAAAATACTTTTTAGACTTAGGTATCTAAACGAAAGTCATAGATTATGTTAAATCATAAACGTGTATAAAAAGAACGCCCAAATCTAACTTCGTATGAGGAAGTTATGATTTTTCTAAGTTTCGGATATAGTAGTAGACAACTAAAAACTCGAAATAGAGATCGAGCGATTTTTAGCTGACTCAACCTAAACGACAATTGAAGATCTCGACAATAGTAATACAACGGTAAAAAGACAGACGAAAACGAACATCGGACGAAGAAGTTATGAATTTTTAATGGATTTTTCCTGTCCCGGCCTATTAAAAAAATAATATTAAAAGCTTAAGTCAAAATTAGCCGACGGAGTCTATACGAAAGTTGTAGAGCATAATCTCACCTATGCGTGGATATAAAGAACGTCGGAATCGGAGTTCGTATGCGAGAGATATGAATTTCTGAAGTCGAGGCACGCACACCAACCTTATCCTAAGACTCACGACGTGAGCAAGAGACTCACGACGTGAGTCTATGACTGATGTGTGCCAGAGCTAGACCACCAGGCGTCGCGTCTACGAGCCAAACTCACGAAGTGAGCCATCCCATGCTCACGACGTGAGTCCTGAAATTTCACCCTGTAAATAAGATGCGAGGGTTCCGACTTCTCTTGCTCAATTCTCTCTTCTCTCTCACTTCTACTCTACGTTTAGCACCCCGAGACGACCCCGACACCCCGGTTACATATCCAAGTTCCTACGAAGGTCTGAAACTCCGAGAATCCCGAGAAACCTACCACTTCCCGGTCGAAGTGTTGCCCGAGAAAATCTCGTTTTCTTCAAATCACCATACTTTCCAGGTGAGTTCATACCCCTACATTTTCACGTCTTTTTAATGTTTTAAGGGGGGGGGGAATACAAGTGAAACATGAGAAAAACTTATGTCTTAAATACGCATCGTTACATATGTTTTCAAATACTTTACCTACATCTTGTTTCTAAATTTTAAACAACATTACCACCAACGTTACACTTTACATGCAAAGTTGGTATACACCGAGTTTTATCACCAAACGGAACATACTTTCGAAAAACTATAATGGGTATAGCTTACAAGTTATTCATGAAACCTTTACATAAAAATTATAAAAAGGAAATACTTTCATTTACAAGAAATGTGGACCTTTCATTCCGTAAATCTTTTGATACTAAGTTTTGTGAGACATCCGGATTCACCGTACTCTCAAGTACGCATTTCGAGTTCTGTATGATAAGCTATAATCTCTTGTACGGAGAGCGTGATACTTGTGTATAGATCAATACGGGATTGACAATCCCGCACCTAAACTGTTAGCTACAGTTAGACCGGCAGGTCTGGGGTGACAAATGTCATAACACTGCAACGCCTGAAGAACGTTATTACAGGTAGTCTGAGTCATTAGCATGGTTATAAAACTCACATGGAGTATCGAAATATCTTTGATTTACGAGACTATTAAATGCATTCAGTAATTACATCATATATGTATACATCCACTTACACCATTTTTAGCACGGAAGATACTTATGCTGTAACGACCCAATTTTCAAGTCCAAAAATTTCTTTTTAATTAAGTGACTCATAAAAACATTCATAAGAAAATACTGTGAAAACACATCGTTTCATAAAACAAGCATCATGTCTGAAAATCCAAGTCATAAACTAATACATATCAGAGTACAATCCCAGAAACTCCATGCGGAAATCATGTGTATGTGTGTGTGATGCGATGCTACGCCACCGACTCCTTCCCCTTAGACGAAGAGGTACCTGAAACCAAAACTGTAAACCGTAATCACAAAGCTTAGTGAGTTCCCCCATCATACCACATACCATATAATATGCTCGGTATCTTTGAACCGGTAATCATCGTCGGTATCTTTCAACCGGTAATCATCATCGGTATCTTTCAACCGGTAATCACCACATACCATACAATATCCTCGGTATCTTTCAACCGGTAATCATCGTCGGTATCTTTCAACCGGTAATCATCATCGGTATCTTTCAACCGGTAACTGGGGACTATACCACCCCCTACCACTAGCATATAACAACACGATATAATCATACAGTCAGGCATGTCCGGGTACTGACCTACCCTTCGGTCCTAAGGACCGCTATCAGGGAAACTAATCCCTATCGTACACGTACATATCATACAATTAAAACTCATGACCAAAGCATATAACCAGACCAAGATAATTATCACAAAGACAATCATCTTCTAAATACTCCTCTTTGGTGGGCCGGCGTTGTGGCCTTAGACCCACCCCTACTGGAAGGTAACTTACCTCGTACGAGAAGCTGCTGATAATCTGTGCGGGAAACCTCCGTCCGCTGCTGCTCCGGAAATCCTCCGGCTACAATCCCCACAAAACACTCAGGTAGAAACTGATATCTACTCTTAGGGTAAAATGACCATTTTACCCCCAACCAAATCCAAGTCAAAGTCAACTTCCAGTTGACCCGACTCGCCGAGTTGAGCTGTCAACTCGTCGAGTCCCTTCCCTTTACTCGTCCTTATCCACGACTCGACTCGTCGAGTTTGGCAACGACTCGACGAGTTCCCCTTCCTTACGAACATCAATAAACCTTCATCCGGCTCGCCGAGTCGGATGAACACTCATCAAGTTCACCTTCAACTGATGAACAAGTCCTGACCTTGACTCGCCGAGTTGTATGAACAACTCGTCGAGTTCATCTTCAAACATAAGGATATTGCCTTGGACTCGCCGAGTCTGTTCTAGCACTCGTCGAGTCCCATGAACTCCAGGTCTAAAATTTAGTCCAATGCGTTGGGTCACTCTTTCTATCCTGCTACAACCCTTCTAAAACCCAACTGAGTCCTTTTGTCCCTCAACAGATATGGGACTCAAAGCCATGGACTCGTCGAGTCCCAAGAACGGACTCGCCGAGTCGATAACATCCACACCCTAAATCCTCGATTTCTGATGTACAACACTTGACAAAAAGATAGATCTAAGCTCCTTCAATCGTTCTAGCACGTAAAGTTACAAACTTTACGTGCATGCATGGGACTTTGAGCTCAAAAGGACATAAAATAAGCTCTTATGATGCATGGGACCTTTCTTGGGTGCAAAAGCAACCCAAATCTGCCTTGTGACTCTTCTCAAGTGCTAGATTCGAAACCTTGACCACCAACCATTTTTGCAATCATGGTTGGTTACCAAAATGGCTTATAAAAGCCCTAAATTTCTCCAAAAAGGGATCTATCAAATGAAAGAGCAAGGTACAGACTTTATACCTTTCAAAGACTGCAAATGATGAACCAAACTCGAATCCTTCATTCTCATCTTGATCCTTATATGCTCCTCCTTCTTCCTTGTGAACAAAACCACCAAAAATCACTCAAAAGCTTTAAATCTTGCACCAAAACACTTAGGGTTTGCTATAGAGGGTTTCTGGGAGCATAAAGGGGCGATGGAGGCTGTATAAGGTTGTTTAAATAGGGTGCAAACCCTCAGATTAGGGTTTGGTTCATACAGAGCCTACTCGTCGAGTCCGGGACCCGACTCGACGAGTCCATCACTTAAACCCCGCGTTTCATCCCGCTTCTACACGGCGAGTTGGTCCTTCAACTCGCCGAGTCCAAGGTCAAAAATGCAAAAATACTTAAGTAAAATACATACCAGGAACCAGGTGCTACATATGCATTCCAGTCTTTAGAACTTTTCAAACTACCACACATACATGGAAAATATTGGATTTTCTAGAAACACGCTCAATTATTTTTACCGAAAGGCATACAATTTTAGTACAAAAACGCTTATGACTCACCAACTTAATTGTTGACACTTTTTCAAAACTATTTGTATTTCTCCGGGAATCATTAATACAGGTAAAAACATCAGCTTTGGAAGGAGGGACGTTAAGGTGTCGGTTATCAAAACATTGTAAATCATCATATTTGTAATGTTCTTTTGAAACATGTATTACATACAACAATGTAACTTTTAAATTATATGTATGATGGTTGTGTTTACTTTCTTTACGATATTCAACTGTGATGATACTACGTGAAGTCATCCGCCCCCGAATGTTTCCGCCATTCTGGTTTGGGGGTGTGACAGATTGGTATCAGAGCATTGTTTATAGTGAACTAAGTATATCGAACCACATAAGATATACAAACTATAAATGCAAAGGGACAAACCCTCTGACAAAAATGCTTTCACAAACTATACTTTTGAGAAAATAAAATACTAGTTTTATAAAAAGTATAAGTACACGCATGCATCGGTATCGTATCATAGCTAAAATTTTACAAAAGTATTAAGACAAGTTGAGACGCAACGATTAGGCCTCGGGGTATGTAATCAGATCAAGAATAAATATAGCCTGATCAACTATATTTATCCGAGATATGACCAACGTATGTCGGGGAATGGTCGTAGTGAGCAACAAGTCAAAAACTTATCAAATAAAATACTAGAATCAAACTTACAAATTTGAAATACTATAGGAGTATTTTTTAAAACTAAGAAAACTATTATAATCATGCGAACCTCGATATTTAGTTAGAAATAGGAATCGTCAAATAAATAAAATTATCCTTATCAAAAATTACCCTTTTTACTCCCAAGTTTTATATAAAATTCTCTTGCCTCTATTCTCGACCAGACGAAATGGCAGGATTTCACATTCCCGGGGATCCCTACTACCCCAACCAGGGTAATGGAGGCTGGATTGAGGAGGACCTAGAAGAAGACCCCGAAGAGATTCCCGAGGAAGAGCCAGAAGAGGATTCCGAAGAGGATCCTGAGGAAGACCCTGACGAAGATTCAGAAGAGGAAGGAGATGGTGGGAGCACCGACTCGAAACTGGATATCTACAATCCTCCCCGAGAAGCAGCAATTCCCTAATGGAAATTTTAGGGCCCGACGCCCCGCCGGGCTGTGGCCCTAAAACGATGGAACAAGGAACAAGGACAACGACCACCTTATGGCATGGGACGAGGCTTTTATAACCTCATCAACGGGGGTTCGGCCGACAGGGCACTCCCTGTCATGGTTTGTCGCATTGCCAACCAAGGCGAGCAAACAAGAGTGAATACTAGCCAACTCTTGGACATTGGGGCCACCGCTGCTGTCACTGCGGTATGTCTTCGTCGTCTGGACGAAGAACATGAGCGAACAATAGAGCACACCTTTTCCCTTCAGAAGGACATTACTGCTGCTAGATCCGAAGTAAGGGAGTTCCGTAAAAGCCAAGCCGCAATGGAGAGGTGCATCATCGAGGCCGAACGTCAAGTAGCCCGAGCTCAAACTTCCACAACCAAATACCATGGTCCGCAGCGTACCACCCGCTCCGAGTAGAGCGCGTACTTCTGGCGCTATGTACATACTTATCGACTAAGCGTTGGTGCTACTCTTTCTTTTATAAATGTAAACCCAACGGATTGTGAATGCACAATTCGGGGGGTCTAAATGCTGTCAAATTTCCCCGCTTTCATTGATGTACCCTAGACCTATGTAAGGTCAAATTTTCCTGATCGTTGTATCTAATATTGATATCAATGAGAATGACACGCATTTATTATTTCTTTGAGTATTCCATTAAATTCTTAAAATACTAAGGAAATCATACACTTATTATTGTGAGTTTCCATTAACTTACAAAAATTCGGAAATGTTCAGAACACAAAAGCATATAATACTAAGACTTTCCATAAACATTTCTGAAGACTTATCAAGAATTCATCTCTTAACTTATGGCAGAATCATGCCACCAAGAAGGAATCTTCGACGCTTCAATACTACAGGAACACCAACACCACCTCCACCACCTCCATCGATGGATGCTGCTACTTTTCAGGCTGCTGTAACAGTTGTCGTAACCGCAACAATGGCACAAATGAGTAACAACGGATCAGGAGGAGGAATAAATAGCTCTACTAATGGCCAAAACCAGGGGCGTTCCGGGGAATGTACTTACAAGGACTTCGCCAACAGCAAACCCATTCCCTTTAATGGAACCAGGGGAGTAATGGCTCTATCCCAATGGATAGAGAAAACAGAAGCCGTATTCGAGATCTGCTCATGCCCCGAAGAGAGAAAAGTAAAATTTGCTGCCTGTACTTTCTCCGAACGAGCCCTAACGTGGTGGAATGGCCACGTCAAGTCACTAACTCCATGGGTTGGGAGAACCTGAACCAAATGCTACTGCGAGAGTACTGCCCAAGGGGCGAGATTCAGAAGCTTGAACAAGAACTTTGGGGCCTTACTATGGTGGGCTCGGACATCACAACCTATACAAATAGTTTTAGTGAATTGACAATACTTTGCCCAGGGATTATGGCCCTAGAAAGCAAGAAGGTGGAAAGGTATATTTGGGGGCTGTCGCCCCAGCTTCGAGGAAGTGTGCTAGCTTCCAAACCCACAACGCTCGACAGTGCCAAACAACTGGCACAATCCTTCGTTGATCATGGAGTCTGCCAAGACGTCATGACCGTCGTCCCAGAACCAACCATAGGAAGAAACAACAATAACAGCAATGCCAACAACAACAACAACAAGAAGCTTTGGAACAAGAGGAAAGGTCAAACTTCGCAAGAACCTTCAAAGAAACAACAGATAGTGGCGGTCCATGCCGCTACTGCCCCCACCACTGTCCCCGTTACCCCTACGTCGGTAAAACTATATGTTGGGAACCTACCAAAGTGAAACAAATGCAATTACCATCACCACAGAAATTGCCGAGAGATGCATTGTAAAAACTGCGACAGGAAAGGCACACTGCCCGTTTCTGTAAGGCACCGGCGCGACCAATCACCCAAGTTCCTGGTACTGGAGTAAGCTAGGCATGTTGTGGGTGTGGGGAAACTGGGCACTACAAGAGGGATTGCCCTAAGGCGAAGAATGCTGGCGGCGTAGGAAGAGTGCTGGCAATAGGGCAGAACGAAGCAATAGCCGATCCCACAGTGATTACGGGTACGTTTCTCCTCAACGACATTTATGCATGCATACTCTTTGACTGTGGTGCGGAGAGAAGTTTTCTGAGTCATAAATTCAAATACTTACTTAATAAAAAACCCCAAGCACTCAATAAGATATTTACAGTAGAAATGGCAAACGGTAAAAAAGAAAGCACAAACGAATTGTATGTATGTTGTACTCTAGATCTAAATGAACACTTTTTCCAAATCGATCTAATGACGATCACTATAAGAATCTTTGATGTCATCATCGGTATGGACTGGTTAAGCCTTCACCATGCCGATATTCTGTGTCACGAAAGGGTTGTTCGCCTAAATCTGCCAAGTGGCGAAACTCTTGTCATTTATGGTGACAAACCCGGCGCCAATTTACAAATCATCTCTTGCGTCAAAGCCCGAAAATATCTGCACAAAGAATATCATGCCTTCCTAGCCCACGTGGTAGACAAGAAACGAGAAGCGAAAGATATTAAAGACATTCCGGAAGTCTGCAATTTCCCCGACATTTTCCCTAAAGATCTTCCAGGAGTCCCACCAGAACGTCAAGTCGAGTTCAGAATCGACTTGATCCCCGGAGCTACCCCAGTAGCAAAATCGTCGTATCGTCTAGCGCCGGCAAAAATGCAGGAATTATCCAGCCAGCTGAACGAACATCTCAGCAAAGGATTCATCAGGCCGAGCTTCTCACCTTAGGGAGCACCGGTTCTATTCGTAAAGAAGAAGGACAGATCTTTTCTCATGTGCATCGTTACCGGGAACTGAACAAACTTACGATCAAGAACCGATATCCCTTACCGCGCATAGACGATCTGTTCGACCTACTACAAGAAGCGAGCTTCTTCTCAAAGATCGATTTAAGCTCTGGGTATCACCAGCTGCGAGTTCTGGAAGGAGACGTTCCTAAGACGGCGTTCCGAACTCGCTATGGTCACTACGAGTTTGTAGTAATGCCCTTCGGACTGACTAATGCACCGACGACGTTCATGGACTTGATGAACCGAGTATGTCTTCCTTTCCTGGACAAATTTGTGATCGTGTTCATAGACGATATAATCATCTATTCAAGGAGTAAAGAGGAACATAGCCAACACCTCCGACAGGTATTGGATACATTACGGGCAGAGAAGCTATATGCAAAATTCTCAAAGTGCGAATTTTGGATTCGGAGAGTAGATTTCCTAGGTCATGTGGTCAGCAAGGAAGGGATACACGTGGACCCTTCCAAAATCAAGGTAATAGAGAACTGGACAACTCCAAGGACTCCAACAGAAATCCGACAATTCTTGGGCCTCGCTGGGTATTACCGAAGGTTCATACAAAACTTCTCGAAAATTGCTAAGCCACTTACCACCCTGACTCAGAAAGGTGTAACCTTCAGCTGGGGAGAAAAACAAGATGCTGTGTTCCAAACACTGAAGCGAGCACTATGCAGCGAACCTATATTATCCTTACCAGAAGGAACATAAGACTTTGTGGTTTACTGTGATGCGTCAAACCAGGGACTTGGATGTGTCCTAATGCAACGAGGGAAGGTCATCGCATACGCCTCGAGACAGCTCAAGACGCACGAGCTCAACTATACCACGCATGACCTCGAACTAGGAGGAGTCGTTTTCGCTCTAAGGATCTGGAGACACTATCTCTACGACACGAAATGTACAATCTTCACCGATCATAAGAGTCTTCAGCACATCCTTAATCAAAAGGAACTCAACATGAGACAAAGGCGGTGGGTAGAACTACTAAACGATTACGAATGCGAAATTCGTTATCATCCCGGAAAAGCTAATGTAGTAGCTGATGCCCTCAGCCGAAAGGAATATTCGGGCCGCCGAGTGAAATCCTTAACCATGACGATCCATTCACACCTGTCCACACAAATCAAGGAAGCTCAAATGGAAGCCTTGAAATTCGAAAATGTGATGGGGGAGGCCTTAAGAGGAATGGATAAGAATCTTGAAGTTAAAGATGACAGAGTTCATTACTTCATGAATCGGATCTGGACGCCGAAGTTTGGCGGATTCAGAGATGTTGTCATGAATGAAGCCCATAAGACTCGATACTCCGTACATCCCGGTTCAGACAAAATGTATCTGGATCTCAAGAAACTGTATTGGTGGCCAAACATGAAAGTCGAAATTGCTACCTATGTAGGCAAATGTCTGACTTGCGCCAAAGTCAAGGTAGAGTACCAAAAGCCCCCGGGATTATTGCAATAACTTGAAATACCCGAGTAGAAGTGGGAGCGGATAACCATGGATTGCATAACCAAGTTACCGAAGACAGCAAGTGGACTTGACACCATCTCGGTGATTGTCGACAGGTTAACCAAATCTGCGCACTTCTTACCAATAAAGGAAACGGATAAGCTGGAGAAACTAACTAGAACATACATCAGGGAAATTGTGTGATTGCATGGAGTACTAATATCCATTATCTCGGACCGAGATAGTAGATTCACCTCGAGATTCTGGCAGTCACTGCAAAAATCTTTAGGAACGAGGCTAGACATGAGTACCGCCTACCACCCACAAACCGACGGCCAGAGCGAGAGAACCATTCAAACCTTAGAAGATATGCTAAGAGCTTGTGTGATCGATTTTGGTAAGGCTTGGGATACCCATTCGAAGCTATCATACAACAATAGCTATCATACTAGCATCAAAGTTGCCCCATTCGAAGCCCTCTATGGCCGCAAGTGCAGATCACCTCTGTGCTGGGCTGAAGTGGGTGACACGCAACTTGCTAGAGGTCAAGTACCCGACATCACACTCACTGGCCCGGAAATCATAAGGGAAACTAACGAGAAGATTGTCCAAATCCGAGAACGACTAAAGGCTTCAAGAGACAGACAAAAGTGTTATGCGGATAAAAGACGGAAACCCTTGGAATTCCAGGTTGGGGACGGGGTGCTATTGAAGGTCTCACCCTGGAAGGGATTAATACGTTTTGGAAAACGTGGGAAACTAAACCCAAGGTATATCAGATCCTTCGAGATCCTTGCCAGGATCGGCCCGGTGGCATACAAACTTCGATTACCACAGGAACTCAATAACATACACCCTACCGTTCACGTGTCGAACCTAAAGAAGTGCTTGTCTGATCAGACCCTCGTCATCCCTCTGGACGAAATTGAAATCAACGAGAGCCTCCACTTCGTAGAACTAAACAAAGTCACATAGCCATTGTGAAGGTTCGTTGGAATGCCAAGCGAGGATCTGAATACACCCGGGAGCGCGAGGATCAGATGAAACAAAAGTACCCACATCTTTTTCCTAGGCCATGAACTCTATATTAGATTAAATTTCGGGACGAAATTCTCTCTAACGGGGGGATGATGTGACAACCCGATATTTCAAGTCAATGTAATATTCAAAAAGTCAAATATTATAATCTATTTTTGGAATCAATAAAAATAGCGTCAAAAACGAATTGTTCAAAAGTCTCAATTGGGATACATAAATTGTTAGATATCGTATCAAGGTTTTCAGAAATATAAAGAAAACTCAAATCCGAGTTATAACGAAGAAGTTACGACTAATCAAAGATTCGCGACAAAACCGGTAAAACATTGTCGAGTATAAAAATTGAAATTTCAATAAAATACTTTTTAGCCTTAGGTATCTAAACGAAAGTCGTAGATTATGTTAAATCATAAACGTGCATAAAAAGAACGCCCAAATCTGACTTCGTATGAGGAAGTTATGATTTTTCTAAGTTTCGGATATAGTAGTAGACAACTAAAAACTCGAAATAGAGATCGAGCGATTTTTAGCTGCCGCAACCTAAAGGAGAATTGAAGATCTCGACAATAGTAATACAACGGTAAAAAGACAGACGAAAACGGACATCGGACGAAGAAGTTATGAATTTTTAATGGATTTTTCCTGTCCCGGCCTATTAAAAATATAATATTAAAAACTTAAGTCAAAATTAGCCGACGGAGTCTAAACGAAAGTTGTAGAGCATAATCTCACCTATGCGTGGATATAAAGAACGTCGGAATCGGAGTTTGTATGCGAGAGATATGAATATCTGAAGTCGAGGCACGCACACCAACCTTATCCGAAGACTCACGACGTGAGCAAGGGACTCACGACGTGAGTCTCTGACTGATGTGTGCCAGAGCTAGACCACCAGGCGTCGCGTCTACGGGCCAAACTCACGACGTGATCTATCCCATGCTCACGACGTGAGTCTTGAAATTTCACCCTATAAATAAGATGCGAGGGTTCCGACTTCTCTTGCTCAATTCTCTCTTCTCTCTCACTTCTACTCTACGTTTAGCACCCCAAGACGACCCCGACACCCCGGTTACATATCCAAGTTCCGACGAAGGTCCGAAGCTCTGAGAATCCCGAGAAACCTACCACTTCCCGGTCGAAGTATTGCCCGAGAAAATCTCCTTTTCTTCAAATCACCACACTTTCCAGGTGAGTTCATACCCCTACGTTTTCACGTCTTTTTCATGTTTTAAGGGGGGGGGGGAATACAAGTGAAACACAAGAAAAACTTATGTCTTAAATACGTATCGTTACATATGTTTTCAAATACTTTACCTACATCTTGTTTCTAAATTTTAAACAACATTACCACCAACGTTACACTTTACATGCAATGTTGGTATACACCGAGTTTTATCACCAAACGGAACATACTTTCGAAAAACTATAATGGGTATAATTTACAAGTTATTCTTGACACCTTTACATAAACATTATAAAAAGGAAATACTTTCATTTACAAGAAATGTGGACCTTTCATTCCATAAATTTTTTGATACTAAGTTTTGTGAGACATCCGACTTCACCGTACTCTCAAGTACGCATTTCAAGTCCTGTATTATAAGCCATAAATCTTGTAGGGAGAGCGTGATACTTGTGTATAGATCTATACGGGATTGACAATCCCGCACCTAAACTGTTAGCTACAGTTAGACCGGCAGGTCTGGGGTGAAAAATTGCATAACACTGCAACGCCTGATGAACGTTGTTACAGGCAGTCTGGGTCAATAGCATGGTTATAAAACTCACATGGAGTAACGAAATATCTTTGATTTACGAGACTATTAAATGCATTCAGTAATTACATCATATATGTATACATCCACTTACACCATTTTTAGCACGGAAGATACTTATGCATTCCGGTCTTTAGAACTTTTCAAACTACCACACATACATGGAAAATATTGGATTTTCTAGAAACACGCTCAGTTATTTTTACCGAAAGGCATACAATTTTAGTACAAAAACGCTTATGAAATCACCAACTTAATTGTTGACACTTTTTCAAAACTACTTGTATTTCTCAGGGAATCATTAATACAGGTAAAAACATCAGCTTTTGAACGAGGGACGTTAAGGCTTCGGTTATCAAAACATTGTAAATCATCATATTTGTAATATTCTGTTGAAACATGTATTACATACAACAATGTAACTTTTAAATTATATGTATGATGGTTGTGTTTACTTTCTTTATGATATTCAACTGTGATGATACTACGTGAAGTCATCCGCCCCCGAATGTTTCCGCCATTCTGGTTTGGGGGTGTGACATTCGATATGGAAGACCCTCGGGCCCAATCAAACATCGAGTTGGAATGCCCCTGGTCTGTTGGCCCATGCACATAGTAGTAAAGCCTCAACCAGTAACCAAAATATGTGCTCATATAACAGATAAACATAAGATCAGTCAACAGAAAATCAGGCAGATATACAGATCACTAAGCATAGCAGCATCCTATATACCAGGATACTGATGTTACAGATCACTACAACACGATAACATACTATCACATAATAGGATATCTAATCCAATGGGCCAAGCTTGGTGCCTTCGACCCGTAAGTATAGTGAGGAAAACTCACCTCTCGATCTGAGTAATAGATGATGAGGTCCCGACTCTGAATCTCAGTTGTAACCGAGACCTATTCATCCAAATGACAAATTCTGAAACACCAATCAAAATACCTAAAATACTCCTTGGTCAAACTTGGTTAAAACCATCAAATCAACCGAGTCAATACAGCCGAGTCAACCCAACCAAGTCAACTCAACCGAGTCGACAGAGTATACGTACGCATGGCATACTCTAGATGTACGCAGGGTGTACTCCTTCGTTGACTGGATCGGGATAGCTGATCGAGTACGTTGGGTGTACACATAGGTACGCATGACGTACTCCCGATTTTTCCTCTTTTCCCATTAAGTGCTTAATACTTTGACTTAATGTGTTCAATTGCAGATCTATGGTCAAAATATCACTAGGAGTCATAAAGTTTCCAGCTTTATGACCTTGCGTGCTAAACAAGTGCCTAAAACACCAAAACTCCACATCTTAATGCATTAAGTCCTTCAACAACATGCATGGGACAAAACTAACCATTAACACTCCATTTTTATGTCTTAAGACCTCTCCTCAGGTTTGAAAGGAAGGTTTAATGGGTCAAGAACATGTGATGCTCAAGATTCACCATTTTGGGACCAAAAGGAGCAAAAATCAACCCAACACAAAATCTAAATGAAACTTTACCAAGTTTAGGACTTTATACCTCCAAAAGATGCTAAAAGGTGGTGTGATTCAAGATCTAAAGGGCTCCACTCGTCCAAGATGGTATCTACTTCCTCCCTTCTTCTTCAAAACCACAAAACACACACACTTAAGCTTAGAAATGCTTCACATGATGGATTAGGGTTGCAAAACGTTTTAAGAGGATGGACGCTTCTGAACTGAGGGTAAATGAGGCTATAATGGGGTTTAAATATGAGCCAAAACCTAAAAATTAGGGTTTGCATGCCTGGCACATACGCCCTGCGTACAGATGTAGGTCCAGCGTACTAGGGCACGTCCTAATACTCTCAGCGTACACACGTACGCATGGCGTACTCCCCCCAAAACAAAAATTTATCAAAATGCCACAATGGACCTTGCACTATTCTCCCCCACTTGACTTAGACTTCGTCCACGAAGTCTGCTGCATTAACAAACCCAAGGTGGTGTTTCCGTATCTCCACCTCGGATCAGTCCGGCGGTCCTCCCAAGAACTCGATCAGAACTAAAATTTGGTTCATTCACGCGACTGCCTTCCCATACTATCCTTGACCTAATCTTAGCAAAATCACACAACTCAACCAATAATCGATCCTTAGCCCACTAATTTACCAGTGCAACAAACCATTACAGTTCTCTCAAACTGTAGAAATACAATACCTCGACTGATTGTAAAACAAGAAAAACTATCTCGGAACGCATCTATTATGGAATCTCTTTCCAATCCAGAACCATACGAACCCCTTTCAACCCTGACTAACCTTGCTGATTCCACCGGGGGATCAGGACTCCTGACCATTCTATGATGTTGAACCCTTCGTTCAAAAATAAGGCGGCTCCAAACATGAACCTCAGCTAGATAACCACTATAGAGATGCACAACCAATGTCATCATATTCCACAATTTGCTGGCTAATACCGAATGTCTGGAGAGATCCATAAAGCCTGGGACTCTGAAGGATATAAACATCGAATCAATTCTATCAATATGCTTTCCAAGACCGAGAACCCATCATATCTAAATTTCAGAACCCATATTGCAGGATTGATATTCATCCATACATTGAATCCACCTCTCACATTTGAGTATAATTACTACCAAACACGTAGAAACGAACTCAAACACATCAATCACAAATTTCCACCAATTCCAAATTCATAATATGAACCAATAGCCTTTAAAAATAAAGTGAGAATTAGCTGACAAAGACTAAATGAAACTACTAGTACTCATCAATAGCTACGTGTGGATATATAGAACGTTGAAAACAGAGCTCGTATGAGAAAGATACAATTTTTTTGAAGTTTTTTGAAAAGCGTCACGCACAGGTATGTAGACGTGGCCCACTTAATTTTCAACACGTGCCACAAAACAAAAGGAACGACATGGCTAGAGGACACGACACACACCCTCTAAAAGTGCGGCGTGCCTGGACGAAATTCATCCTATAAAATCCCCTTCATCCCGAATTTTAAATTCAAGGTTTTGGGTTTTTTTTGGCTTAGAGAAGGTCTAGGTATCTAGTCCCAAAAATTAGAAGCTCTTGGGTCGGAGTTTTGCTACTGCAAAATTATGATTTTTTTGTTAGAATTCTCTGTAGGTTAAACTAAACTTATATTGCTTTAGGTGTAACTTATATTTATATTCATAGTCGTTATTATGAATCTATAAATAATATTTATTAGTGATTCCAAGTCATAATATTGAATAGTCTACTTACGGGGCTAATGCGTAGGCTAGATTTGGTGAGGTGTATAAAGTGAGATTTCCCAATAGTATACTCTCTATACAAAACGGACCCTATCTCCAATATAATATTACTTGGTTATTCATTACTTGATAGATCCTAATGTAAACATTAGGATTAATGTGGAATCTTGACTATCATTATTCACCAGGAATATAAGACTAAGATTTAGTGATGTGATTACCAAGGTCACATCAAAGGAAAAACTAAAGTGTTAGGCGAAGCGTTGTCTGAATTTCGAGTCATCCACTATTCACAATTGAGTGTAGAGTTACTTTCAACTTACACATAAATACAAGTATTCTAAATGCTTAAATGTTATGTGTGATGGTTAGTTGTGCTTAATATACATGAGTAACTTGATATAGTTATTACTTGATTAAACTGTATATTTATCATATGTAAAATATGATAGGTTACACGACATGGATTCACCGATTGACGAATCGGATCTTGGCTCGCTGTCCCACCGACGAACCAGTCTAGAAGTCGTAAGGGAAGGAAATAGAAAGGGGTCTCCCTCTCTTTGTCTTCTTCTCGCCGCTTTTCTCGTCCATCCTGCCCTGTGCCGCTTACAGATTCAGTTGCAAGTATCTAAGCATCCATTAGTTAAGCGAGTTGGGGCACGAAGCGCAAACCGCTCTTCAATCTCCCGGTGAGTTGGACAGGAAGAGACATAGGGGGTTATATATGAAGCATTTTAATTGCCACTTTCTTTTGGAATAGTTGAAAGTCCTCTTCTTAGGGGATTTTCTTTTTTCTTATCAACATGGAGTTGGAACTTAGCCGATGGACGAGTGGACCAGTGTGAAGCTTTAGTTTCATTGCAGGCCAGAGCTCCTAGCCGACCTGGAACAATAAATGAAGAAAACCTGAATGGAGGAACAATAATTCAAGCCTTTTTGAAGCTTGAAAAAAGCCAGAAAACTGTAAATAATACGGTGATCCAAAATAATGGAATAAAAGACCTAGGAACGTGCAAGGAAGATTTTTAGCCCCAACGAAAAAATGAACCTAGGGGCGGGGCATTTTCGGGGAGTAGCCATAAGATTGGGTAGCAAAGGGTTGTGTGAAATAATAAATGATAGGTCGTCATAGGTTAGTGAAGGGCTGAGTGAAATAATATATGAGAGACTGTGTTAGGTTCGTGGATGGCTCTGCGAAATAATAAGTTGTGACCTGTTGTTCTCACCCAAAGTACTATTATATTTTTATGCCTAATCATCTAGGAAAGTATTAGATAGTAAAAGGTTGTGCGAAATAATAAGTTGTGAACTTCTGTGCTCACCCAAAGTATTGTTGTACTGTTGTGCCTAGTTATTTATAAAAATATTAGTTAGTAAAAGGTTGCACGAAATAATAAGTTGTGACCTGTTGTGCTCACCCAAAGTAACGTTGTAGTGTTGTGCCTAGTCATCTAGGAAAGTATTAGTTGGTAAAAGGGTGTGCGAAATAATAGGTTGTGACCTATTGTGCTCACCAAAAGTATTATCGTATTGTTGTGCTCACCCAAAGTACTATCGTACTGTTGTGCTCACCCAAAAGTATTGTTGTACTGTTGTGCCCGGTCATCTAGGAAAGTATAGACGACGACCATTGTTGACAAAGATCCTTTTGGAGAGGTCCTCGAGATAATTGTTTTAAGATTTAGAAGTGATGATAATGGGAATGAGTAACTGGGTTATTTGTTTGTTGATATATATATATATATATATATATATATATATATATATATATATATATATATATATATATATATACTATCTTATAAAAGAAATCTAACTATTTCTATAAATAGATTCATTATAATAATATTATTTTTTTAAGCCGTTCAAGCCTCAAAGCCTAAATTACAACCAATTATAAATAAAATAATAATAAATTTTAAGTCATACAACCTTATAAGCCTAATGTACAATTACCTAATGCATATTTGGACCTAATCCATTAATCCCCTGATCGAGTTGTTTGACTCCCGAGATCTCGCCAAATATCCCCACATCCAACCTTTCCGTTTTCTTCATTCTCGGATCTCAATTTCAAAATCGAAAACCCTGTATCTCTCCAAATTCTATCTTCAATCTAATAAACCCTAGCATCAACACACCACCTCTGATCTTCTTTTCCACAATCCTCCACCTCCTTCACGACCTTCATCTCTAACAATTTCTACTCTCCAAAAATCCTCACAAGCGCTAGCCACCACGACCATCAAAACCATTCACCACCAATATCCCATGTCAGCCTTTACCCTGTTTCTCTCTTCTTTGGATTCTTAGGTATGTGAGGCAGTGTTGGTGTGTCCGCCATAACCATCACCGACATCGCCACCATCCACCATCAACCTAACCCCATTGTTGCATCTGGAATCGCCCTCCTTCTCTTCTCTCTCAGTCGATCGCAGGGAAGATAAATCAAGAGAGATGGAGTTGGAGAGAGCATTTGTCACCACCATCGCCAATCTGTTGTGAGTTGCTATTTCCTCCATTTTTCTCTCCTTTTCATTCTTTCCTTAATCATGTTCGTCTCCAACAGATGTAAGTTAACCCCCCATTTTCCCTTTCCTTTTCATATGCAATCAATTTAAATATGAAATGTATTCTTAGTTGTTATGTAAAAGAAGTGTTGGCGATTTTTATTATTAGCTTTATATTTTCACTTTTTATTAAATAACAGGAAACTTGAAGTATCTTATATGTCAAATGATATAGGGAGCCCTTGGTGGTGAATTTGAAATACTTCACTGTGAAGAAAAGGTGTTAGCTTTAACAAGGATGAAACATGCTTCATATCAAATGAATTGGTAATAATCCTTTGCATACTATATACTCCTGGTTTTTTATAAAGTATATTGATCAAATAGATATATTTTGTAGCCTAGGTTAGAATCATGTCTCTATTATTTAATTTTATTTTATTTTTGTGTGTGTGTGTGTGTGAAGATGCCATATAGACAGCATGCATTTTTTTAAATTATCTGTCAAATTCAGAAACTCGTTTGCCTCTTTAAGTTTAGCACAAGTTTTATGTTTATAATTATGATATGTTTCATAATATTAAGTCCCAACACTTTTATGCTCAATGACACTTCTATATTTTAGTGAAATAACACATGAAGGTCCACAGACTGCAAATCTTGATCATGTTTTCTTTAATAGAAAGAACATAATTATTGTAAGTATCATGTTAAGCTATAATTACATGCTTCTTGGTTTTGGTTCAGTCACAAACCAGCATAGAGCGTTTGTAAATACATTATCTAACCATTTGAGTAAGGAGGTATACAAGCTGACTTTTGTCCCTACTGTTCTTCAGGTCTACAAATGTAAATTAATATATCTTGATATATCTATCTGATCATACATGATTTTAGGCTAATTTAAAATACCAAGTTAATCATATATTGCATAAGAGAACGGGACCATGTGATGAGAAATAATAACCTAATGGTGTTTCCATTATGCTTGAAGAATGCAGGTCATGATGTATGTGTGTAACATACTACTTGATTAGGTTATGTTATATAATACACCATCTTCATTTCAACCCCCTCCCCTGAAAATCAGGAGACAACCCTCATAAAGTAATCCATGAATTAGATATATATTTTTTGATTTTTATGTTTAAACATTAGTATATTCAATTGCTTTCCATTTTAATATTATGTTTAAGCCATAATATCCTAATTGTCGCATCCCTCATAACTGAAATAAGTAAAATGTGTAAATGGTAGTATATGTTAACTGAGTATTCTGTTTAAGTTATTGAGTTGAGTTGAGTTTTAGTTTTTGTTTATTGATTATGACAGGGGGTTGTACTGGTGGTGAAAAAATTAAGTGATAGAGAGCAACAATGAGATGGAGGAAAGGGGAATGGTTTTTTCATTCATTCGATCATTATTCTCTCCAATCATTTTGATCCCATATCCAACCTCAAAATTAAGCAAAACAACCGACTTTTTTCTTCTTCGGAAACATACTTGATAACTTATAAATTGAACCCCAAAAAACCTTGCAACTTCTTGCTAATAAATGAAAGTAAGTTGTTATCTTTTGCATTCAATTTATGTTAAATGCAGGAAAATAACAACTAACTTACAAATTACAATTCCCTGATGAGAAATAAATTGAAAGTACAGACTGTGTAGTCAAAAGGGTATTGGGAAGGGATACTCATTTCCTAACATCCCATCTCATATATGGCAAGTATAACATTGTTCTTTTTCCATTTAGTCTTGAAAATGCATTAATTTGAAATCAATACTTGAATATTTAGCCGACGTCACTTTTTTGTCTAAATTTCAGATGAACAAAGTTAGCATGATTGTCGTTAGAGATTCAACAAAATAGATGTTGCAACCACTGCTAATCTATCACAAAGTTATTTTGGTTGCTTGCCACGTATTTTATTAATGATTTCTAACAGAGGCTTAAAGATTTATAGAGTTTTATAGTAAGCAATTCTTATTGTAAGTCGCATAGTTTTTACAAAAGTATAGCAATTCAAAACTTTATTTTATTTTAGTATTGTCAAAAATTTCATTTTACTATATGTGAATTTTTAATATTTATATCTGGCTTTTTTTAGTGGTATGATATCGAAACTGATTACATTACTATTTTGTTGTTAAGTTTTGCAATTGATTGTTTAACTGGAATATTATAATACTTTATTGTTATTTAAATAATATTTTTAAAAAGTTACACTTTTTTGCATTTGTTTGTGAATAATAACAATGAACTTATTTTCACTATGCACAAAATTGCAATGTACTTTCATTTAACCCTATAAAAAGCTATAAATCATTTGATATAGGGTTAAATGCCTAAAAAAATTGTGATAACGAAAGTAGGCATCTGTATGAATAAATAAGTAAAATTACATTGTTATTTTTTAGCTTTTAAACCTCTAAAAAGCATCATACTTCCATTTAAAACAATTTTAAATGCCAAAAAATATTTGTAATAAATGTAGACTATTGTAAAAGAATTGCTATTTTTACATTAACCCTCTGAAAAGCAACATACTTCCATTGAAATTAATCATTGTCCACCGAAAAGAATTAACTGCGGTATATATATATATATATATATATATATATATATATATATATAATTAAAAATTATAATATTATGGTTTGAAAGCCGTATGTGCTCACCAGGCTCCCACGCCTAACCCACTTAGTTTCTTTGTATCACATGTAATTGTATGAAGGTTTAATGATATTGATATTGAATTTGCCATGATATTTATGGAATTTTAGGTCATTTAATGCACGGCATGTAAAGACTTGTTTATGCTTATGTTTTTGTATTTGTTACGACATCTCAAGATTTTGAAAATTTATGAAAAACGTTTCTTCAAAAATGCTTTTATCTCACATATTTATTATGGGACAAAATTCCTACTTTATTAAGGTGATGTTGGGTAGAGAATTACTGACAAGTACATATTAGGCACCAGTGTCAGCTAAAGGGTTTAGGATTGTTGATACTATCAGGAGATCAGGAAGCCGCGGTTGTTGTGGCGGTTCTAGGCAGATGCATGAAAGAATTGTTGCATTTACATATCGAGATGTTCCAAATATGGTTAGTGTTTTGGTCAAAAATCGATTTAATTTCAAATTAAACCAAATTGTATGAGAGGTTGTGGTGTTAGTGCGATATAAGTGTAGAATAATGATCCAAGTGGGACTAGTGAGTTACAAGGAAAGCCCTTGATCCTTTATAGGATCTTCAACATAAAACCTTGGGAGGTGATAATGATCTCCTGCTTTGTTGCTTTTTATTAATTTTAATATGGGATTACAGTGATGGTGAAGATAATACGAATACAAGTGTAATAGTAGAGTAAATCGTGTGTTGTCTGCTAAATACATGTGTTATTTATAGTCTAATACAAATAACAAGAAGTCTGATAATTTCGGGATCCTTTAGAATTAGTATCTGAACGTTGTTTGACTTGGTATTCCGGGTCTTTTGCATTGTTGAGATGACTCTCCATTGAGATTGAGTCTCACATTGAATAATTATACACATAGGAGCAAAAGAAAGAAGAATATAATTGTTATAAGTGTTAGGAAATACTAATGATGATAATCAGGATCCTAACACATGTTTAAGGATCTGTCCCTAATTATTGCCCCCAAATTATACCTGCGAAATGTTAGGGTTAGTTTTCTAATAATAAAGGTATAATTTTTAAAAATAAAAAATAAATAAAAGATATAAGAGATTTGAATTTTAAACCCTAATCGGATAGGATCTATATGTTCAAGAGTAATCATCACACAGTCAAATCATACCCTCTCTTCTTCGTCACTAGGATAAATAGGGTAAACCTATCGATTCCTTTTACCTTCTCCAATATCTCTGCCGATCATTTTTGGTCACCTTCAGAGGTAACTACTCTTCTCTCTATTCTTTTTTTTTGTTTTCCTCTTTTTTCCGATCATGGGCAAGAAGGCGAACCATTCTCGTACTAGCATTACCACCCCTCCCGAGAACGACTTCATTAATCATGGGTTACTAAGTCATGACGAGGTTTAATCCTTTAATGATAAATGCATGCAGTCTCTGAAAGTGAATAGAGAATTTCCTTCCGATGTAGTCTTTAGGTCCATCGAAGCTTCCGTTCAACCTGATTTCGTTTCTCTTTTCTGGGTATGATTTCCTGTGTATCCCTTTTCTTTGGGTCTCAAATACCGATTTCTTCCAATCCACCATACTTTCAAACGTTCAATCCATGCCCATTATCTGGAGGATTTTATTCTGGATTCATCGAGTGAATCATTCCCGCAATATGGACATAGGTCTTGCTGAGATGGCTTATGTTTATAAACTTTCCACTTTTTGGTATTCTCATTTTCTGCTTAAGGTCACGACCAACAAACCTCCTCTTATTCTTAAAACAAAAAACAATGACGGAGTCTGGAAGGAAAAATACTTTTTTGTGAGGTGTGATTCTATTGATGGCGGGGATCTCTTGCCCAAAGCTTGGGTAAAATAGGGTAGGATCTATTCTTTGATCTTGAGTATCCAAGGATTTACTCTTCATATTTTGTTTATTTTGATGTAGGTTTCAAGTTTGGAGAAGCTTTTTTCTATTGTTTAAAATACTGAGGATAAGTTCACGACTTTCCTTGCTTTATTTGCAAACGTCGGATCATTCAAGTTTGAGTGTCCTAGCTTTGAAGAAGGTTTATCTACCACAACTTTAATGGCCACTGGTAAGGATCCTTCTTAGTGTATTTATTTATTTCGACATCAGGATCCTGAACTTATAGGGATCCTTCTCAATATATAGGATCCAAGAACAGTCGCTCTGGTGCTTAATTTCTCTGATGCGAGCTTGAAGATGACATGTCTAGTACCTATTTGTGGTGAAGAAGGAAGATGTCCCTCCATCTCTTCCTCCTAAGAAGACTCGGATTGATCTTACTATGAAGACCCTGACATCTTGAAAGAGGAAACCATATTAATCCCAGGACCTTGAGAATCTTGGAACAAACAAGGCATTGATGAAGCTAATCTCCTTCTCCTAATCTGTAAGCATTCTTGTGTTCTTTTCTATTTAATTTTATTATCTACTTACTATTGTTCCTCTTAGGACGTTGACTATGTATCTCGCTCCGGTGAGGATCTCAAGGCCAAGCTTGCTCAAACAGAGCATGCTTTGAAGGAGCATGATGGAATCAACAAGGAGATCATGTATAAGGTGGATGCGTTGACCAAGGAAAAATATGAGAAGGAAGAGGAAAATGTGGACGAGATGGGCCAGGTTATTGTGGAGGTGAAGGCGAGTGCTTTTGTTGCTATTTGGGAGGCGAAAATTAAGCTTGCAAAGGATCTTGACAATGTGGGATCCTGGAAAGTGACCAGATTGTGTGAGGCCCTGGGCAAATTGACTGGCGAGCCTATTTTTGCTAGTCAGGATCCTGCATTACAGCCAAAGAAAGGAGGAGAGAAGATGCAGGTGGCTCAGGTAGGTGGTGATTATTCTGCAACTTAGATTTTATTTATTTGAAAATAACTTTTTATATTTTGGGTATGTAGGACAGCATTTAACTTTTTATTGGGTTGGTGGGCAACCCCTTTCTACTTTATGCTCTTAAGTAATTGATGTTGGTAGTTTTTTTGCTTGCGTGATTGATTTATGTGATTGAAACGATAAGATTTCTGAGGATCCTTACATAATTAGAATCCTGAAAAGTTCAACTCTAATAAGAACTCTTCAAGATCTGGACAACCTGAACATAGTTAGTCATGAATTTGGGATCTGAAAATAATTAAGATCTTTTAGGATAACAAGCCTTCAAACATTACTTAGGAAAAAATAATTTTAAATAATGGAAAGATTGAACTTGGTGCTCTTTAGGATTCATTATCTTTTGAGTTAAGAGAAATTTCAAAGTTGTGATTCCTTTAGTATGATTCGAGAGTTTGCATACGAAAGGATCCTTGCTTTAAGAGTTCATCATAGAAGATCCTTTTTGAGCTTTTACTTAGCAAACCAGGGAGGATCCCACCTTAGGAATTAACTGGGAATAATCCCAACTCAAAGAATAAACATGAAGGATCTCCGTATATAATCATGATACAAGCCTTGGACATTTCTTGGGAAAAATCTCATCTTATGAAAACATGACAATATTTATGTATCTTATCAAACCACTGGGAAAAATCCCAACTTAAGACAACATGTCAGTGTTATTGTAACATATTATAACAAACCATTATTTCAAACCTATGTAATAATATAGGTCAATTTGTAGTTCTTTTTAAAATAATAAAGAGAAATTTTAGCATACTATGTACATTTACATAATCGACCCTCAAAAATGAAGTATTAAATAATCTCTATTGGGATGAACAAAGTGGTAGAGATTGTAACAACATTTCCAAAAATATAAAGAACACTAAAATCCGAGTTATAACAAAGAAGTTATGACCAATCGAAGATCCGTGACAAAACCGGCAAAACACTGTTCAGTGTAAAAAGTGAGTTTTCAATAAAAGGCTTTTTAGCCTTAACAATCTCAATGAAAGTTTTAGAATATGTTAAACCGATAACTTTCATAAAAAAACGTCAAAATCTGACTTCGTATGAGGAACTTATGATTTTTCTAAAGTTCAGTATAACAATATACAGCTAAAAACTCGAAATAAAGATTGAATGATTTTTAGCCGACACAACCTAAACAAGAATCGAAGGTCTTATCAATAGGAGTACAACGGTAAAAAGACAGACGAAAACGGGCTTCGGATAAAGAAGTTATGAATTTTTAACGGATTTTCCTGTCCCGGTCTGTTAAAAATAATAATATTAAAAAAAACGGTCAAAATTAGCCGACAAAGTAAGTTGTAGAGTATAATTTTACCTACGCGTGCATGTAAAGAACGTCGAAAACGGAGCTCGTATGCGAAAGTTATGAATTTTGCAAGTTTTGGGCACAAAAATCGAAAAATATTGAAAACTGGAAAAATTCGCATGGTTGGGGTTCGGCCATGTCACCTCGCATGCAAGGCTTCGTCGTGTCCGCCCCGTGTCCGCTTCTGATTCGACCGAAGTCGAGGCCCAGTGAGAAGCCGACGTGCCTCGCACCCGAAGCAACCTCTCCTCGCCACCTGTCCGATGCGAGCGTCCCCTTCGCCACCTGTCCGAGGACGTGTCCCCTCCTCCTTCCTTTGGATCCGAGGCTTCGACCCTATATATATGTGCGAGATCCTCCGGTTCTAACACCATTTTTACACCATTTTCTCATACTTTTCACCCTTTTCACTCCCACAAACTTACTTACAACCCCCCGAAGCCCCGATATCATATCTAAAACCCGAAGCAAGCCCCAAAACCCCGAGATTCTCGAGAAAAACAACCTTCTCCAGATGAAACTCTGTCCGAGTAAAGCCGGTTTTTAATCAAATAAACTCCTTTCCAGAAAACAAAACGCTATCCAAATCACCACATATCAAGTGAGTTCATACCCCCGTATTTTCATAGTTTTTACTGTTTTAAAGGGGGGGGGGGGAATACAAGTCTAAAACAAGAATTTTTTGTTACAAACAAATGATTTCCAATTTGTGATAAAATGACTTTAAGTCATCAAAAATATTTCAAAATATTGAACTCTTTTATAAACTTATATTTTTCCCCAAATATATATATATATATATATATATATATATATATATATATATATATATATATATATATATATATATATATATATATATATATAAGATTTAAAAGGCTTAGGACTGATAGCTCAATTTGGGTCCTTTTCCTTGTTTGGATGTGGACTTATAGTATTAGTTATTTGTCCGAATATCGTTCAAATCTTACTTATATATATTTGTATATGTATATAAATATAAAAGTTACTTCATTGAGTTTAAATACCCTTTGTAACATGTTGAGCAAGGGGTTACATTCAAAAACAGTTAATACCAAATTCAGAAAGTACATATAAATTATAATAGGTATAATTTATGATACATAGAACATTAATTCACGATTCGAGTATACTAGAATACACCGTTTTACAAGAGACAAGGGTTTGATTCAAAACTAATCAAGGATATACAACTTTCAAATACATGTTAAGAATACTAAATCAGGAGTATACAATCAATCATTATTTCAGGATGATTGGGTTTTCATTACTATTATACACATAACGTCTATATGCTTTTTATGAGTCATTTGATTCAGGTTGTTTAATTCATTTAAACAATATAGTTAAATTCCTGATATTATAACCAGAATCTCCAGTCAGGGGATCGAAACAAGTTGTGTGTAGATCTATATTGGGATTGACAACCCCGCACTCAGGCTGCTAGCTACAGTCAGGCATACACGCCAATGAGTGACAATTGTTATCAACAGTTTAAACGCCTACAAAGCGTTTGATTCAGACCATCTAGTCTCAGTATGGTTATAATAACTCATTAAAAAGATATTAACAATATGTTAGTGTATATTTAGCTAAAACATGAGTACATTTTCAAAGTACTAGTTTAAAGAGATACAGTTTACAGTATTACAATACAGTTTACAATAACAACTGGAGGAACCAGACACACTCACTTTTACAAGTTGTACTAAAAGGATACAAACACAGAACAATGGTTTACAAACAGGACAATTTTATGAGATTAAAACTACTTTTCATATATAACAGAAAATATAGGATTTTCTGGAACAGCTTACAGGTTCATGGAACAGAAAACATACTTTTAAACATAAATATTTATGCACTCACTCAACTTTATGTTGATACTCTCTTTTCAAATTACTTGCATTCTCAGGGAAATAATAAAAAGGTACTCCCCCAGCTTTTTGAGAAGATGGAGCTATTTTGAGTCATATCTTCTGTATTTTGCTATAACTATTTTAGTCTCAATATACAGTGACTGAACACATGTAAATACTCTTACTTTTAAATGCAATGGTTGTTTGTACTTTGATTAATATGATGCATGTCTTGTGATACTACAAATGAAGTCCTCCACCGCCGGACGTTTCCGCCGTCTGGTTTGGGGGTGTGACACATACACGTTCAGTTATCGTGTTATGTAATTTTAAAAGTGAATAATATAATGAAATATTATATGAATTTGAGCGTTGAGTTCTAACAGATAGTTTTTACTAGAAATGAAGTAAAACTATGTTTAGAATCACTCGGAAAATATTGGAAGTCTTATGAGATTCCAATCTAATGTCAAATATCGAAATTAACGAAAATATAAAGTTGGAAATAAGTAAAAATAATGTTATTAAAAATTGTAAAGAATCTCGTTCGAAACGTTTAGGCGAAAACCTCATCGAAATATGAGTTATAACGAAGAAGTTATGACTTATTGAAGTTTCGCGACAGAACCGGATCGATGTCGTATGACGTAAAAAGTGAGTTTTCGTTAAACTAATTTTTAACCTTTATAATCTAAATGAAAGTCATAGTATTCGTTAAACCAGGAATTTCCATAAAAATAACGTCCAAATCTGACTTCGTATGAGGAAATTGTGATTTTTCTATGTTTCGGAATAGCAGTAGATAGCTAAAAACTCGAAATAAAATTTCTAACATACACGTTCAATTATCGTGTTATGTAATTTTAAAAATGAATAATATAATGAAATACTATACGAATTTGAGTGTTGAGTTCTAACAGATAGTTTTTACTAGAAATGAAGTAAAACTATGTTTAGAATCACTCGGAAAATATTGGAAGTCTTATGAGATTCCAATCTAATGTCAAATATCGAAATTAATGAAAATTTAAAGTTGGAAACAAGTAAAAATAATGTTATTAAAAGTTGTAAAGAATCTCGTTAGAAATGTCTAGGCGAAAACCTCATCGAAATCGAAGTTATAACGAAGAAGTTATGACTTATTGAAGTTTCGCGACAGAACCGGCTCGACGCCGTATGACATAAAATGTGAGTTTTCTATAAACTAATTTTTAGCCTGTATAATCTAAATGAAAGTCATAGTATTCGTTAAACCGGTAATTTGCATAAAAAGAACGTCCAAATCTGACTTCGTATGAGGAATTTATGATTTTTTCTAAGTTTCGGAATAACATTAGACATGTAAAAACTCGAAATAAAGATCGAGTGATTTTTAGCCGACGCAACCTAAACGAGAATCGAAGGTCTCATCAATAGTAGTAGAACGGTAAAAAGACAGACGAAAACGGACATCGGATGAAGAAGTTATGAATTTTTAACGGACTTTTCCTGTCCCGGCTATTAAAATTATAATATTAAAAATAAAGGCAAAAGTAGCCGACTGAGTCTAAACGAAAGTTGTAGATCATAATCTCACCTACGCGTGGATATAAAGAACGTCAAAACGGAGCTCGTATGCAAAAAGATATGGATTTTTGAAGTTCGGAGCACAAACCTCGAGACCTGACTGCGTTCACGACGTGAATCATAGAATTCACGACGTGAACTACTTGCACGACACCTTGAGAGCCTAGAAGACACATGGCAAGCCTAGGGGATGACCGGAATCAAACTCACAACGTGAACAAGCGTGATTCACGTCATGAACCTCGAAAATTCACCCTATAAAAGGGATGCGAAGGCAGCCGTATTTGGTTTACAAATTTCAATCATCTCTCACTTTCTACTCCCTTTTAGCCTACTTTTAACCACGCGAAGTCCTAGTATCATCCCCGACACCCGAAGAAAGTCCCTACGCTCCGAAATTCCCGAGAAAATAATATTTTCAAGTCGAAACTCTGCCCGAGTAAGGCCGATTTTCAACTAAAATCCCCGGTTTCGTCACAGAAAGTCATATTTAGTGCCGAAGTGCTGCCCAAATTATCATTTTTATTAATCGATTATTTCACGGTGAGTTCAATATATAGGAACAATTGTATATTATGTGTTATATGTGCTTTGTGCTTTTCCGTGTTATAATCTTCTGTTATTATTTCTACTATTTTTATAGCAAATTTGTACCTTTGGCCATGTGATCAGTGAAAGGACTTAGATTCACAGTGGTATTGGTATGTAGCCTCTAGCCGTGTCGAGCATGTCTCGCAAGGGAATGACTTCTACCCCTATGGCATTGGTAGAAGGTTAGATAGGACTGAAAGCCTGAAATCTACCAAAATGTTTAATCAGAAATTATATGTCTTCCGCGCCATTTGGGCCGAAGCGTTATTAATGTATATCAAGTATTGAAATTGTTATGTCTCATTGATTGTTATGGAAAGCCTGTCGCATGATTCACATATGCCTTTGTTGTTCCTTGTTCCATTTGCTTTATCCATATTGAGGTATATATATGGCATAACGTCATATTATATCTATTATTGAACTCACTAAGCGTCACTGCTTACCCCTCTGAGTGTTTAACAATTGCAGGTAATGAGAATCCAGTATAGTCATATACTGTTGGAAGATTTAGAATAGTTTATACTATTACTTTTGTACATGGGTTTACGTATGTATAAAACTATAATATCCTGGGTAGTTATGTAGTAAATATAACACTTTGTAATATACTAAAACTTAGTCGGTTTGTATCCAGTCTTTTGGAATCACACTATCAATGTAAAATATTATTTATAAATATGCATGTAGCATGTTTTGGAGTAACAATATTGTAAAGTATGAAAGTTTGGGTCTTTCATAAATATGAAAGTTTAGAAAGGGGTTCTTTCAATCATGGTATCACAACACTAGTTTAAGCGAACTAAATATCACGGATTGATATTTAGACTTAAACTGTATAACATTCAATATATGAACGAAGTCATTTGTAAGTATATGGATACAAACCATAGGAAAGATTTAAGTGGGGTATTGGGTAGTGATAAACCCTAGTATTTTAAAATGTTAAGTTACTTCAAAATTTTTAGAGAATTAGTTTAAGTTTACTAGGAATTTTGAGAATTTCTAGACTTAAACGGATATTGCTAAGGGATGATGGTACGATGTGTGCCTAGTATATTTTAGGTTGAATACCTAAATGCACACAAGCACTAGAATATTACAGGAGATATGCCTTATATTCTAATATGTGCTTAATGATAAATGGATATAGTATGCCTTAGGCTGCTTACTTATATTGCTATTACTTGAGAAAGTTTAAGGTCTGTTGCCGACCTTGGTCTGGAAGAGGAAATTTTATTTATTCTAGATTCTAAAATTGATGTATTAGAATTGATATGAAACCTTCCGAAGTGATAAAAAGACTTATGATAGTCGACATCGATAATTTTATATCGTAAAATAATATTTATCTAGTAATATCGTAAATAGTGTATTAATACCTATAGAGTGGTGTTGTACATTTCAAACTATGTTTTGTGAAATAATAACACCGTTGGAAGAATGATGTGTGTTTGAAACACATTTGGGCGAAATAAATGTGTTGGTGCAATCTATGAAGTTGTTCCATCGTTGTCCAGATTGAAGCAGTGATTATTTAGAGAGTTAGAAGAGCTGAAGATGGTGATAAATACTTCGACAATATCGAAATTGATATTATGTAAGATTTAGAAGAATTAAAAGAAGATATATACCTATGGTTTGCATGAGTTAGAAGATGATGCATGTAGTTGGAGACCATTTGTCTCCATGCTTCTAGAATAAATTCTCGTATAGTGTGTCTTGTAGAGTAGACACTACCCGAGAAAGAATTTATATGAAGAATTGGAAATAAAATTTCTATCGACCTATGAAAAAGTATTAGGATATGCTAGATCGAGCATATGCAGGAGAAGAATCTTAGAAGGCGAGTATAGGAAATCTAAGATATGTTTAATAGAAACGTGAAAATCCCTAGTTGAGTCTAGGAGAAATTGTTTTATGTACCTGTTTGAACACACTCAAGTGTGAAAAGTTGTTTTGTGAAAACTTTTGAATGGTGACTTGGGAACTGCGAGACAATAATTGGGACGAGTATGAGTACGTGTGAATAGTAGTAGAGGCCTATACTACTGGAAGCATAGGACTCACACTTGGATCAGGGAAAGTCACAAGGTGACCAAGAAGCTAGAAAATTGATTCCGTTTTTGTTCGAGTATGTCATTACCTTCGTTTCGGTGATGACTAAGAAGATGATTTTCATTTAGACCTTATTGGTCATAAAGAATTGAGTCCGATTAATATAAATCTACGTAGTGAGTTGATTGGTTCAGAGAACCATGTCTTGTGTAGTGACGAAATTTCAGTCAGAAGATTGAAGAAGGAGATCGTGAACGAAAGAACGATTCATCTATGTAATAAAGAAGTAGAGTTAGTGCTTATTAAGTGAAAATATCACCTAGGCCCAAATTATACTTGAGAAGGTAAGAATGAGATAAAAACGAAATATCCCCATTTGTTTAAATCATTATGATTTCGGGGACGAAATCCTCAAAAGGAGGAGGTATTTGTAACATACACGTTCAGTTATCGTGTTATGTAATTTTAAAAGTGAATAATATAATGAAATATTCTATGAATTTGAGCGTTGAGTTCTAATAGATAGTTTTTACTAGAAATGAAGTAAAACTATGTTTAGAATCACTCGGAAAATATTGGAAGTATTATAAGATTCCAATCTAATGTCAAATATTGAAATTAACGAAAATATAAAGTTGGAAATAAGTAAAAATAATGTTACTAAAAGTTGTAAAGAATCTCGTTAGAAACGTTTAGGCGAAAACCTCATCGAAATCCGAGTTATAACGAAGAAGTTATGACTTATTGAAGTTTCGCGACAGAACCGGCTCGACGCCGATGACGTAAAAAGTGAGTTTTCGATAAACTACTTTTTAGCCTTTATAATCTAAATGAAAGTCATAGTATTCGTTAAACCGGGAATTTCCATAAAAAGAACGTCCAAATCTGACTTCGTATGAGAAAGTTATGATTTTTCTAAGTTTCGGAATAACAATAGACAGCTAAAAACTCGAAATAAAATTTCTAGTGATTTTTAGCCGATGCAACCAAAACGAGAATCGAAGGTCACGTCAATAGTAGTATAACGGTAAAAAGATAGACGAAAACAGACATCAGATGAAGAAGTTATGAATTTTTAACAGACTTTTCCTGTCCCGGCCCGGTAAAAATATAATATTAAAAATAATGTCAAAATTAGCTGATGGAGTCTAAAAGGAGGTTGTAGAGCATAATCTCACCTACGCGTGGATATAAAGAACGTAAAAAACGGAGACTGCATTCACGACGTGAATCATAGAATTCACGACGTGAACTACTTGAACGACACATTTCGAGCCTAGAAGACACACGGCAAGCCTAGGGGATGACCGAGATCAAACTCACAACGTGAACAAGCATGATTCACGTCATGAACATCGAAAATTCACCCTATAAAAGGGATGCGAAGGCAGGCATATTTCGTTTACAAAATTCAATCCTCTCTCACTTTCTACTCCCTTTTAGCCTACTTTTAACACCCCCCCCCCCCCCCCCCCCCCCGAAGTCCTAGTATCATCCCGACACCCGAAGCAAGTCCCGACACTCCGAAATACCCGAGAAAATCATATTTTCAAGTCGAAACTCTGCCCAAGTAAAGCCGATTTTCAACTAAAATCCCCGGTTTCGTCATAGAAAGTCATATTTAGACCCGAAGTGCTGCCCAAATTATCATTTTTATCAATCGATTATTTCACGGTGAGTTCAATATATAGGAACAATTGTATGTTATGTGTTATATGTGCTATGTGCTTTTTCGTGTTATCATCTTGTGTTATTATTTCTGCTATTTTGATAGAAAAGTTGTACCTTTGGCCATGTGATCAGTGAAAGGACTTAGATTCACACTGGTATTGGTATGTAGCCTCTGGCCGTGTAGAGCATGTCTCGCAAGAGAATGACTTCTACCCCTATGGCATTGGGAGAAGGTTAGATAGGGCCGAAAGCCTGAAATCTACCAAAATGTTTAATCAGAAAATGTATGTCTTCCGTCCCATTTGGGCCGAAGCGTTATTGATGTATATCAAGTATTGAAATTGTTATGTCTCATTCATTGTTATGGAAAGCATGTCGCATGATTCACGTATGCCTTTGTTGTTCCTTGTTCCCTTTGCTTCTGCCATATTGAAGTATATATATGGCATAATGTTATATTGTATCTATTATTGAACTCATTCAGCGTCACCGCTTACCCCTCTCAGTGTTTAACAATTGCAGGTAATGAGAATCCAGTATAGTCACATACTGTTGGAAGATTTATAATAGTTTATACTATTACTTTTTTACTTGGGTTTACGTATGTATAAAACTATAATATCCTGGGTAGTTATGTAATAAATATAACACTTTGTAATATACTAAAATTTAGTCGGTTTGTATCCAGTCTTTTGTAATCACACTATCAATGTAAAATATTATTTATAAATATGCATGTAGCATGTTTTGGAGTAACAATATTGTAAAGTATGAAAGTTTGGGTCTGTCAGAAATACGAAAGTTTAGAAAGGGGTTCTTTTAGTTATAAAGTTTGGCAAATTACTGGGGAAAATCCCAATTTAAGATAACACGTTTGTGTTATAAACCATAGGAAATTCCTGGGGGAAATCCCAACTTAAGATAACACATTTGTGTTATAAAACTTAGGAAATTACTAGGAAAATCCAAACTTAAGATAACACATTACTGTTATAAACCTTAGGAAATTACTCGGGAAAATCCCAACTGAAGATAACACGTTGGTTTTGTAAACCTTAGGTTTTAAATGTTAGGATCTTAACATATGTTAAGAAATAAGAGGGTTTCCAAGTCACCGCAACATTAAATGATCCTCTTATTCACATCGTATAGTAAGATTTTGTGCGTCTAAGCGAGGTGTAGAAACCTTAAATCGTATGAAAGAGGTAATTAACTCTTTAAAACTTAGAGGGATTAAGTACCCTTACTTGTAGGAGAGATGATCAGTCTCTATTTGTAGTTACTATGATACTTGCGTATTTCAATCGTTAAGATTGTAGAATGATGTGTCTGTTGGGATCCCTAAGTGCTAGGATCCTCGAATGTCAGGATCCTTATTGTATCAGAACCCTTAAATTCTTGCGCATAAGAAACGTTAGCTTGGGTTGGGTGTTACCTCGGCTAACAACCCTTTGATGCTTAAGTTAGTAATGGTTTTTTGAAGAGTAAATAAAATAAATAGATAAAAGTAGAGGGTAAAGAGAATTTACCTTGAGTTTGACAAAATTCATTTATGCAACTAACATGAAATATGCCTTTAGATGGATGGCATTACAGGATCTTGGAAAAATGTCCCCTTCAAGGGTAGGTAGCCAATATGCCCCTTTCCTACTCTTGAAATGATGAGATATGGTCCTTCCCATTTAGGTGCCAATTTCCCTGCATTGGGATCCTTGGTATATTGGAATGTGTTCCTAAAAACCAAGTCACCTACCTGGAATCTTCTGCCTTTGATGTTTTTGTTATATGGTTTAGTGATACTTTGTAGATGAGCAACAATGTGGATCCTAGCAAGATACCTAAGTTCATCGATAGTGTCAAGATCCTAGGCCAACAATGATTTAGTGATCCTTCAGTAGGGATCACGACTTCTGTTCCAAACACTAAGGAGTATGGATTAGCTAGTTGTAGTTTTTAAAGTGGTCCTATCTGGTCATGGGACGAGGGAAGCTCTTACGCCCATCTTCCTTTCTTTTCAACTAATATTTTCCTTAAATCATTGACGATGGTCTTGTTATTGGATTCAGCTTGAACATTAGCTTGAGGACGAACAGGAATAGACATTATCATCTTAATTCCCCAGCTGGTACATAAGTCTCTAGTCCTCTTGCTTATGAAATGGGATCCATTATCGCATATGATCTTAGCAGGGATCCCGGACCTGGTCAAGATATTACGTTTGATAAATGAGACTACCTCCTTGTCTCGTACCTAAACAAAGGCTTCAACATCTATCCATTTCGAGAAGTATTCTGTCATCACTAGCATGAACACCTTTCAACCAGGAGCCTTTGGTAGCTTGCCAACTATATCCATCCCCTATTTCACAAACAGCCAAGGGGAAACGATATGATGCAAGGGTTTTGCAGGTTGATGAAGGATGTTGCTATGTATTTGACAAGCATAACATCTTTGGGCATGCAAAAAAACCTTTTTCATTGTTGGCCAGTAGTATCCCGTTCTTAACACCTTGGAACATAAGGATCTACCCCCTGTGTGGTTGCCATAATCTCCTTTGTGTATATCTTTTAGGACTTCTGCAGCCTCGTGATCTTCTAAGAAACTAAGGTATGGGCCTGCCATGGATTTCCTTTGTAGTTTTCCTTCGATCATCACAAATTGTGAGACTCTCATTCTGAACGCTCTGTCACTTTTTTCTTCTCTTTGGATCATGCCATTTTTGCAAATATTCCATAATGGTTCGGATCCAAGATTTGGGGTGTAGCGGAGGATCCTGAATGTTGGGATCCTAACGAGTAGGATCCTGTGGAAGTAGGTGAGGGTCAGGATCCTCGATTATTGCTATGTTGGTTGTTTGATCATGCTTATTGGGTTTCTATGGTTTGTTGGAGGGATCTTCTATAGATTGTATTAATATAGGGGTTATAGGGATCCTGACTGCTGGCGGGATCCTAAGAGAAGATCCTTGGTTGACTAGTACGTCTGCCTCGACATTTTCTTCTCTGGAACTTGGCTTAGGCTGAAAGTTTCAAATTCGGTGGCCATCTTTTTGAGGATTTGGAGGTATAGTGCTAGTCTTTTTCCTTTTACTGCATATGATCCATTAAAATGAGTAGTTAATAATAAGGAGTCAGCAAATACCAGAAGATCCTTGATCTTAAGATACTTGGCCAATTGTAATCCCATGAGCAATGCTTCGTATTCAGCTTCGTTGTTGGTTGCATCGAATTTACAACTAACTACCTTGGGTATGATCTCCCCCTGTGGCTATTTTAGTATGATCCCTAGGTCTATTCCTATAAACTTTGAGGATCCATCACTGAAGATTGTCCATCTTCCCATGCTTTCTTCATTTTAGAGTTTGTTGCTTTCCAATTCTGCTTCAGGTTATAGATCATCACTGAAATCCGTCAGAAAGTCTGCTAGTGCTCGTGATTTTATTGTTGATCTCGGTTCATATTTGTTGTCATATGCTATTAGATTCACAGTCCTTTTTTCATCCTTCCTGATATCTCTGGTTTTTGCATAACATTCTTAATGGGGAAATTAGTTCTTATATGTACAGTGTGTTTTTCAAAATAGTGTATTAATTTTGTGGAAGTAGTCACTAACACAAGTATTAGTTTTCCGAGATGGTAATACATGGTCTCAGGATCCAATAGACTTTTACTTACATAGTAGATGAGATGTTGGTCTCTGTTAAGATCCTTGTCTAAAACAACACTTACAGTGTTAGAGCATACTGAAAGAAAGAGAAGGAGTGGTTCCCCATCTAATGGTTTTACCAATAGGGGTGCTGAACTTAAATATCTTTTAAGTTATTGAAAATCATCTTCGTGCTCCTTAGTCCATTCAAACATTTTACTATTCTTCAAGATGTCGTAGAAAAGTTTGCATCTTTGTGAGGATCTTGAGATGAACCTGATTAGGGTTGCCACTCTAGCAGTTAGCCTTTGAATATCCTTTCTAGATGAAGGGGGATCTTAGATTAATGATGGCCTTGATTTGATCTTGACTTGCTTCTATTCCTCTTTTAATCACCATTTATCCAAAGAACTTGCCTGATCTCATTCCAAAGTGACACTTGGAGGGATTCAACTTCATGTTATACTCGTCCAATATATCAAAGGATTCTTTAAGATCCGTGAGAGATCTTCAGCTTTCTTTGATTTGACCACCATGTCATCTATGTAGACTTCCATGGTGTCCCCCAACTTCTCTTTAAACGTCCGGTTTACTATCCTTTGATATGTTGCACTTTCATTTTTAAGACCAAACAACATGCTAGTGTAACAATATATACAAGTTGGGTTACAGACGCCGTATCCTCCTGGTCACGTGGTTCTATTTGAATTTGTTGGAACCATGTTGACGCAACCATGAACGTTAGCAGTTCATGGCCAACCTTAGCATCTAGCATGTAATCAATGTGTCGCAGGGGAAAGGATCCTTAGGGCAAGCCTTGTTAAGATCCGTATAATCCACACATAACCACTTGTCGTTCTTCTTTTGTACTACGACAATGTTGGCTAGCTACCTTGGTAAATGCACTTCCTTGATCATCCCTGTCTTGAGAAGTTTTTCTACCTCTTCTTGGATGATCTGATTTCTCTCAGGACCAAACTTCCCTCTTTTTTGGTGTATTGGTCTGAAAGAAGGATCAATGTTAAGTTTATGAGTTATAATATTTTTTCCATACCTGTCATATCCTCATGCTTCCAGGAAAAAAATTCTTCTAAATTTTAGGAACTTTTTTAGTTCTTGTTCTATCTATTATGGTATTGAGCATCTGATGAGGACTTTGGCTTCAGGTGTAACACCCTGTTCCGGGTTCTTCCATAATTCGGGGTCGCGACCCGAATATTGAGTATCATAAGGCTTCGAGCTTTGGGAAAGATAGATTTAGACCCATTTAGTTGTACATAATGTAGGATGTGGGTACCGAGTGTTTAGTTTGGCTTCAGAGCGCAAGGGTATAATAGTAAAGTGATGGTACAGGAATTTCATGAATTTTGGAATTATGTTTGTAAGGTTTTAAGGAAAAGGAGATTAGATACGGTTTTAAAGCTACTCATTACCTTTACGTATATATAAATATCATCAAAAACAGAGTTAGGGCGCAAAAGTTATGGCCATTGGAAAATAGATCGATAAGGAGCATGTCGTGTACGCTGGGCATACATGGCTGAAGTAATCGAGAAGTCTCATTCATGTACGTTGTACGTACACGATTCATCCCCAAACGCTAATTTAGGGTCTTTGACCCTATTTAAAGGCCTTAACTCATCTTCAAACCCTCTTATATGCAGCCTCCATCCCATTTAAACCTAGCTTGTTCTTGTGTGTTCTTCAGCTTTGGTGGTTAACCTTTGGCATTTTTGCTCACCTTGAAGGAGAAGGAGCTTCGTGTTCAAGCACTGGCTGGAGTGAAGCTCATTGATCCAGAGTCTTCATCCATTTTTCCAACATTTGAAGGTATATAGCTTCTATCTTGATGACTCTATTTGTTAGATCTACTCTAGGGCTTGTTTTGGGGATAATATGCTCCCTTAAGCCATCCTTGTGAGTATGAGATACTCCATGAGCTTAGAATGTTAGATCTTGGCATTTCTGAGGCTGTTGGTGCATAAAAACATCATCTTGATGGGATTTGATGATTCATGCTAGATTTGGTGTCCATATTATGGACTTAGATGGATAAAAACGAGTATTCGGTCTCATTAAGTCTTACAAATAAGTAAACTCTCAAAATTTATGTGTTAAAACCTTAATATGAGGTTAGATTTGAGTTTTGACGTTTTAGTCTTAAGCATTAAGTGCTTTACATGAGGTTTTTGTCACCTAGTGAGTACGATGGTCATACATATGCGCACGCTCAGTGTAATGCACGACTTTCCCGTTTTCATGTTGTGGTGAGTTGTACCTAGTGCATCATGGAGTCATACGCTGGGCGTACAAGTTGGTACGCACGACGTAAGCTGCAGTGGAATTTTCTTGATTTTGGGCCACCTTTTGGACTCTTGGGTTTTGGGCTTTTGTTGGGCCATAAGTATTGCTGAGATGGGCCAATGTTAGGCTTTTGGCCTTTATGGAATTGGGCCCATATTAGGCCTTGAGGGTCTTTTGGATTTGGGCCATCATTGGGATTTAAGTGTCATGGAGTTTCGGCCACGGTTAACTGGGCCAATTGAGGGGAATTGTAAAATGGTCTTTCACCCTTGGAGCTGAATTTAGTAAATTAAAGTCCCAAATATGGGTTATGACTCAATTATTGATTTTGGTTGTATTTTGAATCGTTAGCGCGGGGATTCTCCGGTCCAGTAGCCCAAGCATTTGTTAGATTTTCAACTAACTGAGGTAAGTTTGCTCACTATACTGTAGGACACTATGGAATGTATGTGCTTGTAGTATTTGTGACTCCTACAGTATGTGTTGTATGCTTGTTTGCCTTCTCTCTCTCTCTCTCTCTCTCTCTCCCTCTCTCTCTCTCGCTCTCTCTCTCTCTCTCTCTCGCTCTATATATATATATATATATATATATATATATATATATATATATATATATATGATGAAATAAACCCGATACAGCCTTATGCTGACATATAAGTTGAAATAGACTCATGGGTGAAACAGACCAGCAAGTCAAATAGACCTGGTACAGCCTTGTGCAAACATATGAGTTGAAATAGACTCTGGGGTGAAATAGACCTGGTATAGCCTTGTGCTGACATATGAGTTGAAATAGGCTCGGGGGTGAAATAAACCCGGGGGTGAAATAGACCCGGTACAGCCTTGGGCTGACATATGAGTTGCAATAGACTCGGGGGTGAAATAGACCCGCGGGTAAAATATACCCGGTACGACCATGAGCTGACGTATATTTCTGGTATGCTGTATTTTGGGGAACTCACTAAGCTTTATGCTTACGGTTTATGTTTAAAAATGTTTTCAAGTACTTCCGGTTCGAGAGGGAAGGGCCCGACTTGATGGTAGCGCATCCACCCATGTTTACGCACTTTATGCTCTTCGGAATTGTACTTTGATAAATATTTTACTCTGATATACATTTGATTGATTGAAATTATTAAATGGTGTTTATGGGTGAATTAAAAAAGAAATTTTTACCTTATAATATTTGGGACATTACAAGTTTGTATCAGAGCCTTGGTTTGAGGGATTCGAGGGTACTCTTGGGTGTGACTGTACTCAAACTAAGGTTTTAGTAGATTTTTCATAAAAAGAAATGTTTTATAAAAGTATTTTCTAATAAATGAAAAATGGGTGGTGCGTGCAAACAACCGAGCTCGAGGAAGTGATTCCCAGAATACCCATACGTGTTTGTTATGTCATATCTTATGAGAATTGCATGCTAGATTAGGGCTAAGGATCTGCTCCGGATTTCATGATAATAGAGATGCCTTTATATGCCTGATTGGTTGAGCTTTCAGAATTGCATGCTGGTATCGATTTCAGATGATTGGATGAATTGGCATGATATGTAGTGCCTCATAGCCTAGGAGGATCGGATGCTATGCTAGATTTGGAATTTGTAATTGATAAGTGTATGCTTTAAAAATTGTATATGATTATGATTATATAGCCCTAGAATGTCTGATTTTGCTTGATTTCCTGTTCCTCGTTTGGTTGTGGTCCTAGGGTAGAGTCTCTTACTTGACAGTCTATCTGATCCTATATTGTGTATAATTTTCATGCATAAGGCAACTGACTGTAAGAGTGGAAGTTCCTAGCATGGGTTGTAGTAAGTGAGCTTCAGATGTCCTTTGTTTGTTTTGTGGCTTGGAATGTTACTACACGAATGATGCTTGCTTTGTGCTTTGTGGAACTCTTAGTGGTGTGAGATAACTATTAAGTGAATATGTTAAGCCACATATGGAAAAGGTTAAATCATCTCAGAGTGACAGATTCGACTCTATTGTGCAGCTCTCGTTTGAGTCTAACTGTTGTAGGGTTGAGTCTTTTACCTGAAAGATTATCTAATATTTGTAGCATATGATTGTATTCATGAAGTAGTTAGTTTACATTAGTGGGAGTTCTTCAGTGGCTGATGCTAGGGTGAGGTCGGAACCTAGGAGAGCCTAGGGAGTGCTTTAGTGGGTTGGATGCGCTGTTTAGCGGGTATTTAGAGTATCAGTTTGAGAAGGTGACTTGGACATTCGGGATAATTCTTGAGGATGTATGGATATGTGTGGAAGGTAGTATGGGTCCCGTACTACTTAAAGCACACGATCGATACTCGACTCGAGGAGATTCACAGAGAATCTAGGAAGTCGGTGGGATGAGGATTCGTTGGGTATGTTTTGAACATGTGTATGATTGCTTTTCATAATGGTCATGAGAATGCATGGAAGAGATTCATGTTTTGGTTTGATCTCAAGTGAGGGCTCTGGTGCGAAGCCAATTGATGAGGGGATGCGTGAGTCCTTCAAGTGAGGGCTCTAGGGTTTGTAGGAGGATTGTCAGAGTCTAGAGTTCACGTTGGATTGAGGAGATGGAGGGTGTCTTTTGCACTAGTCCTTATCCCATAGGAGCCATGTTTCGATTCCCTATGCTCCTCTTACATCATGCAACAAGGAGTTGTTAGGAATTGATTGCACAATCTATTATGCTTACTGAGTTGGAGGCTATGTCTTGAGAAGAGTTTGTGACCCTGTTTAGGTCAGAGGGTACGCAAGCTGTCATGGTGCAGCCGTTGGTAAGAGAGTTTGTGAGTATATCAGGGTACAAGACCTTGAATGATGTGATTGCTAGAGCTCGTGATCAGGAGATTGATTTGGAGCACCTCGGTAAGAGGAAGGCAGAGTAGATTCAGAATATAGTGGGCTAGGCGAAGAGGCCCAAGACTCGGGATTTGTATTTAGAGGCCAGCAGGGCCGAGGCCGTTGTGCCAAGTGTGGGGGACCAATATGGGAGGCTATTGGGAGATAGAGAGGCGATGTTTCAGTTACCGACAGAAGGGTCATTTTAGTAGGGATTTCCCTCGAGGATCGGTTCCGATGTGTTTTCAATGCAACCAAATCGGCCACAAGCAGGCCGACTGTCCGTAGAGGATGGGAGGAGCAGTGGGGGCACCTGCTCTAGCCACTCTGAGGATTTCTGAGGGTCGCGAGAGCAGAGTGGAGGTTCCTGTAGGGAGGATCCGAGCGTTCCAGTCACATGCCGAGGAGATCCGAGTTCCACAAGTTGACAATGTAGGTATGAGTTGTATTCCTTCCTTCATACTCGTATTAATGTGCTTAGAGTCTTCTTCAAGATGATATTGAAAATATTCATATGCCATTTTGCATATCGTGAGTCTTGTTTAGAAGAAGATTATGTATACCTCTTAAGAGACCAGCAGTCGATCCGATCTTTGGTGGTATCTGTGAGAATTCAAGGAATCGGCAAGGTGGGCATGCTAAGTTTAAATGTAGAATGTGTATGGATTTTCATGGTTTCGATGTAGTAAGAAATTGGTTTGGTCATGGGAGTAAGAATGGCAGTTGTCAAGATAATACCTTCGAAGCAGGGTCAGATGTTGGTTCGCATGGGAATCGCTCTAGTGCAATTACGATGTTAAATGGGTTGGGTACCTGTTTTGATAACTGTGGCTTTGTTATTCGTCAACCGATAAAGCCGCTGAGGATTGTAGTGGAATTAATGGAAGGTGCTTAGGGAAGTTGAGTTCATTGAGATGTTGGGGTGTATTCATCTGTTATGGGATGTTAGTGTGTGTTTTCTAGGATTGGATGGTCATTGAATGCTAGTTTTTAAGGCTCAGGTTGTGGACAACTTCGGAGAGTTAGCTTGTGAGGTGGATTAGAAATCCATCTATTTTTTTGGATTGGAAAAGCACAATTGAATCCAAGTGGGGGAGAATCATTTGTCCTAAGGGTCGCATAAGAATGGATATTCAGGTTACATTGAGTATCAGTAGTGTCACACGGTGGGTACATGATCAGGAACATGTTAAGGGTTATGTTAGAGCCTTTCTTCGTATTCTTGTCTGATAAAGGCTTTGGGTTTGAAGCATAACCCAAAAACTTGGTTGAGGTAGAGTTGGATGCGGGTTCGACTCATGATGATTACGGTTGGTATGGTAGATAGACAATAAGACCTTGATTTGGTACATTGTAATAAGTCGAATTATATTTTAGTCTCTTCGAATGTTCTGTTATGTATTTTTACTAAGGCACTTTTGTTCGAAGCGTTAGTGCATAGGCCTTAGTATATTTTTTGTACGCTTTCGTTTCCCTATAAATAGGGTTATTTACTAGAGTTAGATAAGAATTTTTACAGACATGTCTATCATTCTCTGTAAACATTCGAAAGCGTAATCAAGCTGAAACAAGATCATATTTACATCCGGTGTTCAATCTCGCATTCTTACGTGAATTCATAATCTGATTAATTCAATACTCGATTCTTTAATTCATCAATTGGTATCAGAGCAGGAATCACATCTGTGATCCTATTTTCATTCATTCAAAAAGTTTTTGAATCAAATTCTTGGTTCAAAAGTTTCCGCACTTTTTGATCATGAAAAATTGGTCTAGATCTTAGTCTGTGATTTGATTCTGCATTTGAATTGTTGAATCGAGTGTTCTTCTAGCAATTCTGATTTGATTCAACTACTTTGTTTTCAAATTTCCATATATTCTTAAAGATTTTCAAAATCAGCTTCCGTACAACAATGGCGAGTTTCAATCTCAATTCAATGACCTCGTTTTCTCATCTGTTAGGATCATCAACCAAAATTCCAATGCTAATCCCTGAATACTATGATCAGTGGGTTGATCGTATGGAGGACTTTCTGAATGGTCTTGATGAAGAATTGTGGTCATGTATCACTGGAAATGTTAATGTTCCAATGAATGTTCAACCAATCGGATCTTCTTCCACAAGTTCTGGTGTTGATAATCAATCTGATGATCTGAAGACACTGGAGAAGAGGTGTATGAGGGAATTACGAGGAGCTTTACCTCCAGTTGTGTACAACTATATAAGGAGTTGTACAACTGCAAAGGAGATCTGGAACAGTCTGAAAGATAAGTTTCAAGGAAGTGAGAAGCCAAAAATCAATTCAGTCAAACAGTGTTTAATTGAGCTGAAATATTTCAGACAAAAAGAAGGTAAAACAATCGAAGTCTACTATGATCGACTGAATGAGTTAATCTATCGTTGTAATCGCTATGGAATTACCAGGACTTCAATGGAATTCAATCTTATCTTTGTGATGGGTCTTCGAAAAGAATGGAGAAGTGTTAGTATGATGGTGAAGAATCAGCAAAGTTTTGATACATCAACTCTCAATGATTTGTACAATCAGTTGAAAACACACGAAACTGAGGTAATTGAAATTGCTGAAGAGACGAAGCTAAATTTGGGAGGTCCATTGGCACTTGTGTCAAAAATATCTGAGAAAGAAGCAGAAAATAGTGATTCTGAGGAAGAAGAAGGATTCATCATGAATTCGGATGATGAGGCAATTGCTTTTTACTCGAATAATCGTGTTAAGAAGTTTTTTAAAAGGCCGTTCAATCCGAATACTAAGCTTGCTGAGGTAAAAGGAAGTGTTGTGAGTAAAACTGCTGATGAGGAGAAAAAGAAAGTTGAAAAGAAAGATTCGAAAATGACTGAAGGAAAGATTGAGAAAAAGCTGAAAGGAGATGCTGGAATAGATTGGCATTATTGCAACGGTGCGAATCATCTTGCAAATGAGTGTATGCTTCGGAAGAAGGATGAAAGGAAGAATAAAGTCAAGGATGAGGCGTATTATGCAGAGAAGATTGAAGAGGTTCGTGCGAAAACCAAGAATTTGTCATTGGTTGCAAAGGGTGAGCTTGAGGATGAAGATGGAACTTATCAAATCTGGTCATCCGGATCAGACGATGAAGAACAAGATCCTTGATTCATTTTTGGTGGAAAAAGGGATTTCGCATAACTTTTCATCTCCATACACACCACAACAAAATGGTGTTGTTGAACGAAGAAATAGGTCTCTATGCGAAGCGGCAAGAACTATGTTGGCATATGCGAATCTTCCACAATACCTATGGTCTGAAGCAGTATCAACCGCATGTTTCACTCAAAACAAATCCTTCATTCATCGACGTTTTAACATTACTCCATATGAAATTATCAACAATCGAAAACCTAACGTCAAATTTTTTCATGTTTTTGGATGCAGGTGCTTCATTATGAATCTCAAGGATAATCTTACGAAATTTCAAGCTAAAGCAGATGAAGGGATTTTCTTGGGATATTCACATAATTCAGTTGCATATTGAGTGTTGAACAAAAGAACAAGAAAAGTTGAAGAAACTTTTAATCTTACATTTGATGATTACTATATTAAACAAACTACATCGCAGTTTGAAAATCATCCTATTCTGAAAAACATACAAGATGAATCTGAATCTTCACAAACCTTAGACATTGATTATGATTTAATTTTTGGAATTTCAGATCATGCTGTTGATGCTGAAATAAATGCAAATGATAATCATATTTCTGAACAAACAAAGATTACTGATGATTCAACATCAATTTCTCCAAAGAAGGACGAAAGTATGCACAACAAGTCAGTGGAAGGGGAGCAATTAGCTTCGAATAATCTAGATGAGGAGGGGCATTCTTTCGAGGGGGAGAATGGAAGAACGAATACTGATGTTGAGGGGGAGCATTTAGAAAATATTGAGAATAATAATGATTTTGATGATGTTTGTTCGATTACAGGTTCAGAAAATGATGATATATACGAAGATGCACCTTTGGAATTTGATCCAGCATATCCACCAATGGAAAAATGGACAAGAGATCATCCAGAGAATCAAGTAATTGGGAATCCACAAGAGGGTGTTTTAACAAGAGCTCAAGTTCGTGCAAAGAATGAGGTATTGAATACTCATCAAGAATTTTGCATGTTCAATGTTTTCATCTCTAAAATTGAACCAAAAACAGTTAAGGTTGCAATGGAACACTCAGATTGGGTTGTTGCAATGCAATCTGAATTGTCTGAATTTGAACGAAACAAGGTTTGGAGATTAATTCCTAAACCTGAAAATGTTTCGATTGTTGGGTTAAAATGGATTTTTAAAAATAAAACCGACAAAGATGGAAATATTGTTCGAAACAAAGCCAGACTTTTGGTTAAAGGATATTCACAACAAGAAGGAATCGACTATGAAGAAACTTTTGCCCCTGTCGCAAGACTCGAGGCAGTTCGTATATTTCTAGCTTATGCAGCTCACAAAGATTTTGATGTTTATCAAATGGACGTGAAGTGTGCATTTCTAAATGGAGAGCTTGAAGAAACTGTTTACGTGGAACAACCCTTAGGTTTTATTAACGAAGAATATCCAAATCATGTTTATATTTTACATAAGGCAGTTTATGGTTTGAAACAAGCACCAAGAGCATGGTATGCAACTCTAACTTCATTTTTAAAATAATCTAAATTTAAACAAGGATTTGTTGATCCCACATTATTTCGAAAGAATGTTGGGAATCATCTAATGCTTGTTCAAATTTATGTTGATGATATTATTTTTGGCTCAACTGACCCTGCCTTGTCTAGAGAATTCGAAGATCTGATGAAAAGTAAGTTTGAAATGAGATGATGGGAAAAATCAATAATTTTCTTGGACTGAATATTCGTCAAAACAGAGAAGGGATTTTTATTAATCAGGAAAAATATACGAAAAATCTGCTAGAAAAGTTTGGATTGACGAATAGCACGAAGTTACGAGTTCCAATGGCAACAGGCATAAAGTTGACACCATCGTTAGATAAACATGCATTAGACATAACTCTTTATAGAAGCATGATTGATTCATTTCTTTATCTCACAGCAAGTAGACCTGATATCATGTTTTCTGTGTGTAATTGTGCTAGGTATCAGTCTAATCCACGAGAACCACATCTCACTGCTGTGAAGAATATCTTTCGTTATCTTAAAGGAACAATTTCGTTAGGATTGTGGTATCCTTCGAAAACTAGATTCTTTGTACAAGCATATTCGGATGCAGACTTGGGTGGTTGTAATCTTGATAGGAAAAGCACAAGTGGTGGATGTCAATTTCTCGATGGCAAATTGGTGAGCTGGCAGTCGAAAAAGCAAACATGTGTCTCAATCTCAACAGCTGAAGCAGAATATGTGGCTGCTGCTGCTTGTACTTCACAAATAATATGGATTCAAAGTCAATTGCGTGATTATGCAATTAATATGAAAAAGATTCCATTATATTGTGATTCTCAAAGTGCAATAAGAATTTGTCAAATCCTGTGCATCATTCGAAGACTAAACATATTGCACTTCGTTATCATTTCATCAAGGATCAAGTGGAGGATGGTAATATTGAAGTACATTTCGTGAAAACAACTGATCAGTTAGCTGATATTTTCACGAAAGCATTAGATGAAAAATCCCTTGTGAAAATTATAGCAGGACTTGGAATGATCGATGGAAATTCTGTTCCATGCGAAAAAGGAGAATGATGGTTGACAAGAAATAATTCAGAGGCGCTGAATAACAGACAAAGCAAAGTCATTCAGCGTTGAGAGGTTACTGTCAATAGTCAACACTTCGACCCCTTCGAATTCGTAAATTTGTTACTTATTTTCAGGGTTGATTCAGAGGTTACTGTTCATAGTCAACGCTTCGACCCCTTCGAATTCGTACATTTGTCACTTATCAGGGGATGATAAAATTTCGTGTTTTTGCAACAAGTACAGTTTATTTTCAATTTTCGAAAAATCAAAACTCCAAAAAGATTTTCTTTTTTTTTTGTCATTTAATTTTCGAAAAATCAAAAATCCAAAAAGATTTTCTTTTGATTTGTCATTTAATTTTCGAAAAATTCAAAACAACAAAAATATTTTAATTCTTATTTTTTTAGTATTTAGTTGCAGAACATCATGAAGATATAAAGTGGATTATGCTCGCAGTTCTAGGGTCAGGTACATTTTTTGTATGAATCGATAGATATTTTCATCATTTGAACTAGTTAAGTTGTCCCTAGAAGAATGATGCTTCATGTTGTCCAAAAGCCTCCAATGACTCAATGTGTGTATACGAAAGCCTTAATGAAATTCTTCATACGAAAATTTCTTCCCAATCAGGCTTATATTCACATTAGTCTCTGAGCTACCTGACTCTTCTCAAAATGAGTTAAGAGTTTACTGTTTGGTCCAAAGCTAACAGAGGTACTTTTCGTGTCTTACATCAATCTTTTTCACCCATAAAGTTCTTACATAATCACACACGAAGACATATGTCCGAGAGGTCTCTGATCAAACCCATCGAGACTTAGACATATCAAAAATCTGTGTTTATGATCTGATATCATGAGACCGTGATGAAAGTGAAACCCAATTTTCAATATACTTTTAAGGAATTGACGGGGAACAATGTTCCAGATTTTCACGAAACTTTTGTTTATGTACCAAAATTTGAAACTCCAAATCATATTCCTTTCGAATGAGTGGTCTTGATCAAACATTCGAAACCCAAGATGTTTGTCACCCAACAAGATCCAGCACAAATATTTTCGGGAATATGATTTTCGGGTGAGTTTTATTCAAAAGACCATGTCACTTAAAAATTTTGTCAAAGCAAACTTGTCACTGACTACACTGGTTAAACAAGTAATTTTTGTTACAATTTCTCACTTCATGTTTAGGTTGATATGTAACGAAATTTTTTCCTACCCACGAAGCATCATAAAAGAAGCCCTTTGATACTTATCAACAAGTAATCGATTGTAATTCACAGGAACCTACACAAGCTGTTGATCATTTTTCTTAATGATTAACAAAGCAATCTTTGCCCGGGATTTAATCTGCTTTTGTGTCAAAATTTTGACATCACAAGATTCCAAAATTTTACTATACTTGTTTCTTGTCTACATTCTTTGGCACACAGCACTCACGAAATCCTTGAGGTTCTGAGTAATACCAACTCAGGCTGATGATTTCAAACATCTGGCATATGACTTCGCTTTTCATCCCAAAAGTGAAAGAGCCTTGCTTCCATACGAAGAGTCATGACGGTTACAATCATCTTGGGGATAACAATACAGGCTGTCTATAAATGACGTATGGTATTCTGTCCGGTTTTCAAGGAAAAGTAACAGTTACTTTTTGACGCATGGCTACTTTTACGCAGTAATGGTCCGATTTTCAAGGTGCCACATCGGATTTCATTAAATACATCTCGCTTCAAATTCAAACTTCAAGAGTTATATATAAAAGGGGATTCAAGGGTTCATTATCAGTTTACGCGATCAAAACGAACAAATTCCCAAATTCTTTGCTCATCAAAGTCTTCAAACCCTAACAATGGCGACTTCTGTTAATGTTGATTCTCATACCAATGAAGAAGCTTCTTCATTACCAATAATGAAGATTCAAGCCATAAACTATTATTTAGAAGGTGATGTGTCTCAATATCCAGAAGAATTGAAGATGCTAATCGTTGCGCTGAAGAACTCTGTCTTGTCAAAAGCAATGTTCAATTCCTTCTCTGTTCCACTGTCATGGCTGTCTCAAACAGGATCAACTGCTACTTACAACAAAGCTTCTGATACGATTACTTTTCATCTAGTGAATGACAAAAAGGTCAGGCTATCCAAGAAACTCTTTTGCCAAATCCTTGAAATTCTGAATTCACCTCCGTATGTTGCTTTCACATTCCCTCAAATCGTTAACATGTTTAATGAGATGGGATATCAGCCTCCATTGTCTAAGATCGGTGATTTTAAGAAATCTGGTCTTCCAAGACTGCGGAATTTCTTATTTGGAATTTTTCTAAGATGTTTAACTGGGAGATCAGTTGGACTTGATAAGGGAAGAATGGAGGTTTATGCAATGGTTGCTAGTATCTATTATGATCTTCAAGTGGACTATTCTACACAATTATGGAAGGAATTTCAAAAGGGTGTAGAACATACGAATGCTATTCATGGTATTTCGTGTGCAAGATACTGGAGCCTGATTTTACAATACTTTTACAACAAGGAAGGGATCTTGGTACCCAATGATGAAGCAAAAGCAGTTTTTCAATCGTATCACTATCCGAAGGACGTCACAGATAGTGCTGATGTTTTCCCATCAGTTGCTCGTATTCCCGATGCGATGCATAAAAGAGTTGATCCTTCGAACTCTGTATTGGTGGCATATTTGAAGACAATTGATTCTTCAATTGAAACTGGTGTTTTATTGGGAGGAGATGATAAGAACTCCAAGAAGTCGAAGAAGAATGAAACTGAGTCAAAATCTTCGAAATCTCCAAAGAAGAAGCCTGACACAGTTGCAGTGTCTGTTGCTGAGACTCAAGTGATTGAGCCGATTATTGAAGAAACACAAGAACATGTAGTCATTCCTTCGAAGACTGGCATCTTTCGAAGAATTAAAATGAAGTCCACTCACAAAAGCAAGTCTCCAACACACAAAGTGGTTCGAAAACCTCAAATCACTCATCAATGTATTCTAATTAGAGAAGTGCCAGCACCTGTTTCTCCAGTGTCAAAGAAAAGAAGGGCTGAGGATATGGCAAAACATTTGTCAAAGAAGAAGAAGAAGAAGAAGAAGACAAGAAAGCTTGTAATTTCTACTGAGTCAACCGAAGATGAGGATGAACGAATTCCTTAAACACCTGAGACAACTCTTTATGTACAAAGTTCGACTCTTGAGCAGACAAATGTCATACCACCCAAAGATTCGGTTGCCAAATCAGTTTCTGAGGAGGTCCGAACTTCAGGCATCCCTGCACACGTATATGATACAGATGAAAATGTCAATATGGGTGACGGAGATGCGAAGAATGAAACTACAGGTCAATCTACTTCTGCTCCATTCGAAAGTATTATTTCATTACCAACATCCATTATTCCCACAACTTCAACCACAGATTCTCCTACATTCGAACACATTATCAATCAACCCTTCACTTCAATTTTTCTTCTCAATCCACTGACACACCCAAACCAACTTCGACAACTCCAGAAACCATCCTTATGGAGACAGAAACTGATACTGAGGGGTTTGGTGGTATGTTTCAGGATCTAGAGTTTCATGATGAAGAAGAGGAGTTTCGAGATCATATGCTGATAACCATGAAGCAGTTTAAAATTTTGAATCAAAAGTTGAATTATGTAATTCAGTCTCAAGCTGATCTAGGAGGTGGTTCATCTGTTTCTAGTTTAGAGGTTGATTCATTGCTGAAGGTGTTTGAATCCAGAATAATAAGTAAAGTATCGGGGATGCTTAAAGATTCTGAATCTCGAGTTTTGGAGAAGATTGATCATAATGATCAAAATAATGAAATTCGAATTAATTCTCAAAATTTGAAGTTTGCCACTGATGTGAAAGAATGGAAGAATGTAACAAAGGACAGGCATGTTCTGTTTGTGCAAGAAGTGAAGAAGGTAAGGGAGGATGTGAATATGCAAATTCGTGAACTCCGCGAAGACATGCTGAAAGAGATTGGACTTTATCAACAAGATTATGCTTCTTTGAATCAGAAAGTTGATATCATCTGTAATGCAGTCACAAAATTTGTCAAACTATATGAAAAGTTGAGTCCTCAAATTACTCAACTTTCAACATCCGAAGGTGCAAACTTTGAGGAAGTGATTACTTTGCTCAAGGAGTTAAAAGAAATCTCTGACAGGCCAATTTCTTCTTCTCTCATAACTCCTGAATTTTTATCACAAAAATTCATTCAATTCGAAGCAATTCTCAACAAGCAACTTGCTCGTATCTTTCGCATTACAAGCCTTCTTCCCACCACAAATGCCCCACCTGTTTTCATCAAAAATCCCAACAACAATCTGGTGAATCGAAGGCAAGTGATGAAGATGCGAAAGTTGTAGGAAAAGTATTTTCATCAAAAATCCCAACAACAAAGCCAGTATTAGTTTCGGCTGGGATGGTGACTTCAACAGTCGTTACAACGTTACCTATTACAAGACCTATTTCGAAAGGAATTGTAATTGGTAAATCTACAGAGACTGGTGAGAGTGGTTCGAAACCAAAAGAGGCAATTGTCAATCTAGCTTTGAAAGATAAAGGGAAATCGATTATAGTGGAAAAGTCAAAAGAAGAAAAGAAGGCTGAAGCTGAAGCTGAAATCGAAAAGCTCAGAATAGTTCAAAGCATAATGGCTCAACGAGCAAGTGATCCGAAGGGAATGGATAAAGGTGATCCGACTAAACATTACAACTACGAAACAATCGAGGCCAAGGTTGCATTCAATCACATGTATTCATTTGAGAAGAAACCAAAACAAAGCTATTTGGTTACGAATACTGATGCAAGCCAGCTGGATTTTCCAATAAACGAAATGATGTTTATCATGCCTCAGTTCAAAGCAGAAGGAAACTTTAAAGACAAGGATGAAGGTACACACATGAAAATTCGTTTTCATGATGTTCTTGCAAAAGCCCCTGAAGAAGTGTGGTCATTAATTAAAATCAAGAAAGTGATCAGTATGAAAAGGGATGTGGTATTCGAAAACACAGTCCAAAATTTGAAGTACGTGGTTGCCAGGGCAAATGGAAATATCTGTGAGTTTACTGTTGCAGATTTTCCATTAATGAAATTGTATGATCTTATACAAGTTGCATTGCTTTTGAAAGACAAATCATTTTCATACCTTCAAAACACAGAACCTGATGAATTCAAGCTTGGAGTTGCTCACATCAAGATTTTTATCGAAAATTACTATGAGTGCTTGGCTCTTACTGATGTGGAGTTAGCTACGGCTAAAGGAATGGAAATTAAAGCTCCAATGGCTCCTTCGAAGACTCAGGCAGAATTAAAGAAGTATGCTGATGGTGAAATATGCCTGAAGCCTTTTGGAATGGTCTTTGCAGGAAAAGACAAGGCTGGTAAATCGAAACGTTTTCTGTTCCAAGCATGCGAAGTGGAAAGGTACTCAACGTCTCAATATACGAATTTAATTGTTCGTATGAACCATTGCAAGAAGAACAATGAAGGAGATAAGAAAGAACTGAAGAAGATTATTTCATGGTACACAAAGATTCGAAGAGTGATGTTGTACTCTATCCAGCTTCTTACAAATTGAGTAGTTCGACTTTGATTACAAAGGGGGAGATTTTAAGGGTCGAATTGTTGTAATAAGTAGAATTATATTTTAGTCTCTTCGAATGTTTTGTTATGTATTTTTACTAAGGCACTTTTGTTCGAAGCGTTAGTGCATAGGCCTTAGTATATTTTTTGTACGCTTTCGTTTCCCTATAAATAGGGTTATTTACTAGAGTTAGATATGAATTTTTACAGACCTGTCTATCATTCTCTGTAAACATTCGAAAGCGTAATCAAGCTGAAACAAGATCTTATTTACATCCGGTGTTCAATCTCGCATTCTTACTTGAATTCATACTCTAATTAATTCAATACTCGATTCTTTAATTCATCAGTAAGACTACGTGGTAGCTGTAGCATTCATAAGGTTGATAGGAAGTCGTGGAAGTGTTGTAAGACTGTGGGGTGGCTGCAGCATTCACTAGGTTGGCAGGCAGTGATAGAGGTATTGTAAGACTGTGGGGGTGGCCGTAGCATTCACTTGGTTGGCAGGTAGTGTTGTAGTGTTGTAAGACTTTGGGGTGACCCGTAGCATTCACCTAGTTATTGAGCAGCTGTCAGAGCAGAGTAAATCTATGGATTGGGCTCGCAGTTTCCTCTAGATGGGATTAAAGCATGGTACGGCAGGTCGTATGACTGTGCGTAGGCCACAATATTCGTGGAATTAAGGAAGGTTATGAGTTGTGTGAGGCCGGTGGTGATATGAGACTACAGCTTGGCATGTAGCTTTCTTTTATGGCAAGGTGGAATTTATTGCATCAATGTACTGGTTGGTTATGTTATCTATTAGTTGGATTAGGAGGGTTGTTGGAGCCATTATGGCATTATGGCATTCCAGCTAGGACAATTCTTGCCAAATGGACCTTTGTTCAAGAGTCGTGTGGTATGATTGCGTGAGACTATTAGCCTTATCAACCAGTTGGGGATCCAGTTTATTAGTTATTTAGGAGGTAAGTATGTGACCAGAGAGGTCTCAGCTACATCAGAAATGTAGTTCTGGGTCAGCAAGATGAGTCGGGGATGGTACTAGCATTAGAGGCTCATGTTGGGAATCACCTTGTGATTGAGCGAAGGGTTTTCGACAGCGATGAATGGTCAGGGATTATGTTTCCTAGTCAAAACAGCAAGATAATATAGGGTTGGAAGGGTTTATGATCTGTTTGAATTGCGAAGTGGAGTCGAATTTGTAATGATTCAAATGGTCTATCTGTCGGGGAGTCAGATGAGATTTTAGTAGCTCGGATTTTGGGTAGAGTAGTGATGGTAAATCTTCTATGGTTAACACTAGTAGGGCATGTATCCGTTCGTCGTCAGGGTATGAGAACCCTATTAGGGCTAGGTTCAGTTATAGTTTTGGAAGCCCGTTGTGTGTATGGGTCGACCTATCGGTCCGTATCGATGTTGTGGGAGTATAGTCTAGGTTGTCTGGCATACCTGGAAGGTAGAAAGCAGTGATTTCAAGGACGAAATCTAATTTAAGTGGGGGAGAATTGTAACATCCTGTTTCGGGTTGTTCCATAATTCGGGGCCGTGACCTAAAGATCAAGTATCATAAGTCTTCGGGCTTTGGTAAAGATAGGTTTAGACCCATTTGGTTGTAGATAATGTAGGATGTGGGTACCGAGTGTTCGGTTTGTGCTTTGGAACCCAAGGGTATAATAGTAAAGTGATAGTGCGCCGTTTCATAAGTTTTGGAATTATGATTGGAAGGTTTTAAGGAAAAGCAGATTAGATAAGGTTGTAAAGCTCCTCATTACCTTTCCATAGATATACAGATTATCAAAAACGTAGTTGGGATGCAAAAGTTATTGCCATTATAGATAGATAGGTAAGGGGCATGTCATATACACTAGGCGTACAAGGAATGTATGTTGGGTGTGCTTAGTTGGAATCATCGTGAAGGATCCTTTGCGTACGTTGGGCATACATGAATAAGTCCCAAACCCGAATTTAGGGTCTCAGACCCTATTTAGAGGCCTTAACTCCTCTTCAAACCCTCTTATCTTCATCCTCAATCCCATTTAACCCTAAATACGAAACCCTGGCTTGTTGTTGAGTGTTTTTGAGCTTCGGTGGTTAACCTTTGGTGGTTTTGCTCACTTTGAAGGAGAAGGATCTTGGTGTTCAAGGATTGGTTGGCGTGGAGCTCATTGATCTAGATTTTTCATCCATTTTGCCAGTATTTGATGGTATATAGCTTCTATCTTGATGACTCTATGTGTTACATCTAGTCTAGGGCTTTTTTTGGACATAATATGGTCCCTTGAGTCACCCTTGTGATTATGAGCTACTCCAGGAGCTTAGAATGTTTGATCTTGGCATTTCTGAGGTTGTGGGTGCATAAAAATCTCATATTGATGGGTTATGATGATCCATGCTAGAGTTGGTGTTCATATTATGGAATTAGATGGATGAAAATGGATATTGGGTCCCATTAAGTCATGCAAAGGAGTGAAGGCTCCAAATTTATGTGTTAAGACCTTAAAATGAGGTTAGATATGAGTTTGGAGGATTTGGTCTTAAGCATTAAGTGCTTAATATGAGGTTTTAGCCACTTGTTGAGTACGTTGGACGTACGTATGGGTACGCTCTGTGTAATGCATGACTTCCCCATTTTCCTGTTGTAGCAAGTTATACCATGTGCATCATGGAGTCGTACGTTGTTCGTACAAGCTAGTACGCAGGGCGTATGATGCAGTGGAATTTTCTTGATTTTGGACCACCTTTTATACTTTGGGGTTTTGGGCTTTTGTTGGGCCACAAGTATTGCTGAGATGGGCTATTTTTAGGCTTTGGGCCTTTATGGAATTGAGCCCGTACTAGGTCTTGAGGGTATTTAGGGCCGAGCCAAAACACTTGCCTGGGCAAGCTTCCTTTAAATGTGTGGGAATGGGGATGATCTCCATTCATTCCCCGTATTGTGTCACGTGTTTTTCAGGATTCGTAGTCCCATCGTAAGGCTTCATGTTGGGAGTCTGGAAACACTTTGGGACTTCAGTATCAGTAATCGCCAGAGCAAATCTTGATATCTTGTGGCTCATTGGGAAAACTTCTGGTATAGGTTGGACCACCCCAGACACACTTGAGATCATTTGCCTTAACTGTTGAAATTCCTTGGCCATAATCGGGCTTACTCCTGAATCAATATCCATGGGGTTAGCATTAAAAGTATTGTTATTCACAGTGTTACCAGATGTCTGGTTATTGGGAGTAACGAAGGTTTTGTCGGGATCCTGGATCATATGAGGTTGCTGTTTTAGAGTTGCACCCCAAGTGGGAGTAGGGGCCGTTGTTGAGGATCTTGTCTCGTGGCGGTTTCCTGAGGATCCTGTATTTTCAAAGTTCAGGATCTTGAGTTGCATAATCGAGGGTGGTGCTTCTTTGGTGTAACATCTCGGGAATTATAAGATTCATATGGCATGCATAAGCTTGAATCAATTAAGTATGGAAGTTTTTCAAGCCTAGAACTCTTTATTGCAAGATTGGTGTTGGAGGCAAGTCTCAAACACAGGGCGTTCATATCTTGAACGCTCAGTGTTCGACGCATGAATTAGGACGTTGAGGCCAAGATGAACGCGGTGCGTTCCAGGGAGGAACGCAGGGCGTTCGATGTATGCACTCAGAAAATCCTAAACGAGCACTATTTAATCAACTTAAGACCCAATACTCTTCATGCTCTCAGCCTCCACTATACCTTAAGCCTCTTTTCGAAACCCTAACCCTAATTATGAGTGTGTGAGCTTGGAAGACCATCTTTGAGTGTATTTTTGTGTTCTTGAAGAAGAGTGATCACCTTGGAGTATCATTGATAAAGGAAGAGCTTTTGGATCCAAGTTCTCCAGCTCATTTGCAAGCCTCAGAAGGTATAAAGTTTCTATCTTGCTTTCTTATAGCCTAAGATCTAGATTAGTGCTTCTTTTGTGCTTCTTATGGTCATGTGGATGCTCTTTGGGGGTTCGAGTCACTCCAAGAGCCTAGGATTGAAGATCCTCACGTTTCTGAGCTGTTAGAGTCATAAAAATGGTAACTTGATGGTTGAGCACCAACCATGCAAAGGTTTTGGGTATTGGTTTATGGATTGGAAGCTTTAATGGATGTTTGGGTCCTTTTGGGCCATGTAAAGGTGCCAAGTCAAGGACTTTGTGGATTAAGACTCTGATAGGATGCTATTTGTAGATTTGAGCTTTGGACATAAAGTATTAAGACATAAATGAGATTTTGGTCCCTGGTCGGGAACACAGCGTGTTCATCTTGGGAACGCCGTGCGTTCCGGGGTCGAGTCACGATCAATGGTCAGGTAACGAATGCCCAGCGTTCAATCCACAATGGGCTTCTTGGGCTTGTTCATGTTGGGCTTTGGACTTGGATTGAAGTTTTCACGTGTTGGGCTTTTTGGTCAGAAAGTTCTTAGAGTTTTGGACTTTTATTTGGACATGTCTTGTTGGGCCAAGATTTGGATTGGGCCTTGGTGGGCCCAATGGTTTTGGACTTTAGTCGGCCCAATGGGCTTATTCCTTGGGCCATCGGAGAATTATTATTATTGGAAGAGGAATCGTTGGGATTTTAGGTAAGGCCCATATGGGGTTGGGCCCAATTTAGAAAATTGGGCCATTGGTGGGCCATTAGTGGGCTTGGGAAGTCTACCTAGTATTGCGCCTTTCATGTTATGGTTTTGGGCTTTAGGCATGGACCAAATTATATCAGGGGTAAAATGGTAATTTTACCCTAAGAAGGATTATTGGGTCTTGACTAAGTGTTATTTTTGTACAGATAGCTCGGGTAGTCGAATGATCAGCAGTTAGGGATTTGCCAGTTAGCAGCCAGAGGATTATCCAGGGAACTTCAGTAGTGCGAGGTGCGTTTCCTCCTGTTTGAACGGGTCGAAGGCACCAATATCCGCCTGTATTGATGTTATGTGTTTTCGGATTACGATCTGATGCTAGGCGGTACCCGAGGAATGTTTGTTTTCTTAATGTCTTTGTGATTGTTGGATGTGTCGGTATTTGTATGTTTCTGGATTACGGTCCGATTTCGGGCGGGGCCCGAGGAATGTTTATATGTATGATTCCGGACTACGGTTCGATGTCGGGTGGAACCCGATGACTATGTGCATGTTTAGTTATATTTATTGTGTTTGTGATACTTGGATGTGCCTGATAGGGAGGTGAGTGTGGGAGGGATCTCGTATCTCATCACTAGCTGAGTGTGGACGGTGTTCCATATCTCATCATTACCAGAGTAGGGGCGGGACCCATGATAGGCGAGGCCTTAGGACTGGAACATATAGTTTTGTGTATGATTCTTTATGTGATAGCATGATTATATGATATTGTTTGTATGTGTATAGCAGGCGGGACCCAGTGACAGGCGGGGCCTGGGAGAAACAGATCCATATACCGAGCGGGGCTCGATGCCAGGCGGGGCCTGATGCCGGACATTGTCCGATGTCGGGCGGGGCCCAGTTTATGTGATTATTTGTATGGTATGTGGTAGTTTGGATAGACTCACTAAGCTTCTTGCTTACAGTTTTCAGATTTGGTTTCAGGTACTTCCAGTTGCAAAGAGAAGGGCTCGGGATGACTGCATTGCACACACCATGATGTTTAGCCTGGGATGTTTACTCTGATGTTTTGATTTGGAAACTCTATTAATAATGTTTTGAAATTTTTTGACTCATGTTTTGATGGAATTGTTTGATAACTATGGCTTTATTTAATAATTAAAAATGAAATTTTTGTTATTTATTTTTGGTATGTTACATTGGGGTTTGTGAATGTCAACCCTTATTCTCTCCATTTCCTTGAGTATCGTCCTATTCTCATCCTGCTGCTGAGTGACTTGTTGTTCCAATATCTTCATCACAACAAAGAGCTCTTTGCTGGAAATCACTATAGGAGGATCCTAAAATCCTTGGGTAGCGACCGGAGAGGTGTTTTTCTTCAGTGCTTCAGAAGTTTACTTGGGAGCTCCTCCTAGTAGCGGAGGAAGGTTTTTAGAAGAAATGGGAGATATAAAGGAAGAGGATAAAATCGGTTGGGTAGACATGATTCTCGAACAATTGTGAACACCACGAACCCACGGTGGGCGCTAAATTATTTTGGTTAAAAATATATTGAAGTGCAATTGAACCAAATTTTATGAGAGGCTATGGTGTTAGTGTAATATAAGTGTAGAATACTTATCAAATTGGGACAAGTGAGTTACATGGAAAGCCCTTGATCCTTAATAGGATCTCCGAAATAAAACCATGGGAGGTGATAATGATCACATGCCATGTTGCTTTTTATTGATTTTAATATGAGATTACAATAATGATGAAGGTAATACGAATACAAGTATAATGGTAGAGCTAATATTGTGTTGTGGGCTAAATACATGTGCTATTTATAGTCTAATGCAAGTAACAAGAAGTAAGATGATTCCAGGATCCTCCATAATCAGCATATGAACGTTGTTTGACTTGGTATTCTGGGTCTTTTTCATGGTTGAGATGACTCTTCATTGAGAATGAGTCTCACACTAAATAATGATGCACATGTGAGAAAAAAAATAATAATATAACTGTTATAAGTTATAGGAAATACTAATAATGATAATCAGGATCCTGAAACATGTTTGAGGATCCTAAGGGTTCAAAAATACTTAAGGATCCTGAATATAATTCCAGGATCCTATCCCCTAATAGTTAGTAGGATACTTGCAGTTGGGACTGTAAGTAAAATAAAAGGTAGTTTATAAGTTTTAATAATTTGCATAATATATGTCAAGAAAGTTTCCTCTAGGGATTCAGAGAAGTAGTGTGAGATCCAACACCCATTGTAGAGGCCAGTATATTGGTCTATGTGATGGTGATATGTTATGATTCCTTTGCTGCTTGGGTTTTGGTGGTGTAATTCGATCGACTCTAGTCCTGTTATAGTTTTTCGACCCGTGAGCAAGTTGTACGACCGTAATGGTTCTTTCTTGGCAAGATTTTCATGTTGTGTTCGTAACATTGAATCGTTGGAACATTCATGAGTTCTTTCAGATGTAAGAAAACCCTGTTGAAATGAATTGTCTAGACCTAGAATTTTGGCTAATCCTTGCTCCTTGTTCTCATTTGATAGGGTTCTAGGGTGGAAGTAATTATTTGAAGGACTATGAGATTATATATTTACCATAGTAAATGAGAATCAATAATGGTAGATATCAGTCGACCCGGTTCAGGATTTCGGTGTTACGAATGGTAGTTGGTAGTAGTTAAACCCTAAGTGGGGGAAAATTGAGTATTCAGGTTGGGAACCGAAGGACAATATAATTTCAGTATCAGCATCTTAGATCAGAAGAATTTGCGGAATGTGTATTCATGATTACAAGGTCAGACTATAATCTATGGGGAGGGAGGAAGGAAAGTCTATCCTTAGGATGTCCGTGACTACGATGTTCTTCGGTTATGATTCTACGGGATCTAACGATTTTCCTTTGAAGCGTTTTTCAGAATTCACGAATTAGTAAAATCTTAAGTGCAGTATGAATAGTCACCAGGTTATGTTTTTAAGCATTCGTTGTATTAAATAGTTTTCATTGGAACCGATAGTTATTTAGTTATACAGAGATTGAGTCACTCAAGTTGTGTATCATGTATAGAGAGTGTGGTTGGCTCGCAGTGTAGATCAGGTATCTATTATCAAGGATTGGTGGTTGTTGATCAATTTCAAAGTATGGTATGTGTGTTCGTATTAGTTTCTTTCAGGTCTTTCACCAAGGGAAAAAATGATAAAAGGACTACTAAGGAACAACCATCAAGATAAGTTATAGTTGTAGAGGTGGAGGTGATATTTTCTGAATCACTAGGTGTCAGCATTGTATAAGATAACCTAGTTTTCATTGGTGGCCCATATTTAATTGGTAGGCTACAGTGCTCATTATTAGCAGCTGAGGAATTATCCAAGGATCTTTTGCGGAAGGTCTTCAAGTTTAGATTAAGTGTTATTGCCAGCAGTTTAATATTCGATAATACTTTGAAGTCATTAAAGTTCTGATGCTATAACGATGTTTCTCTGGTTTCCCTTAGTATGACCCTGTGTTCGAATGAAATTTATCTTTGGGATGACACGCCGGTAGTAGTGGTAGATTGGGTTGTTCATGTAATGTCCCAAAAATAAGAACAACAAAACTCATTTTTCATTTAATAAAACATTAATCCAAACATTTTCATACAACCCCAAAAGATCAAAGTATGTCAATACATTAGAACATGTCAGAGCAAATCTCAAAATGCGGAAAAAGGTGTTGTGTGCTCTGCAATCATCCCTGGCTCTTCTCTTTTGATCCTGAAGTACCTGAAACATAAAATGAAAACCGTAAGCATAAAGCTTAGTGAGTTCCCCGAAATACCACATACCATACATACATAAATAAAAACATAAAGGGTCCCTCCCGTCATCGGGCCCAACCCGTCATCAGGCCCCGCCTGGAATCGGGCCCCGCCCGATATACATACAAACATATAATCATATAATCATAAAGACACATGAGATAATCAAAAGATAATAGCATACAGTATAGTCATCAGGCCCTGCCCGACATCGATCCCCTCCTGGTATACATATACACATAACACATGTAAGAGTCACACAGACATCTAGCATAATAAAATATCAAACCATGGGCCGGCATTGGTGCCTTCGACCCGCTAAACACAGTGCAGAAACTCACCTCAGGCTGCTGAATCTCACAAATAAATCTTTGGCTACTGGCCCGCTAAAATCATCATGGTATCACTAAATAACATCCAAATAATAATTGGATCCCGCCTCACACTAAGAGTCCAAACTAGGGAAAAAGACCTTGTTACCCTTTCCTTAACTTCGCCCAAGGCTAAAGCCCAATCCAAAAGTCCAAAAAGACCAAATTCCAAAATATTCATCCAAGGCCTAAATATGACCCAATTTTCCAAATTGGGCCCAAACCCCTTCATGGACCTTCAACAAAAGGTCCAAAAAAATATCCTTAGCCCACAATAATATTCTGATGGCTCAATAAGGCCCTAATCATCTAGAGTCCAAACATGGCCCAACAGCATGAGCCCAACATATCGAAGCCCATTTACTGAGTACGTGGGGCGTACTCAGCTCGTACGCTAAGCGTACTCGCTTTGGGGCTTGTACATGCGGCGTACCAGCTTGTACGCCCAGCATACTCCCAGATCATCCAACTTTGTCCATTCAGCACTTATTCGATTAAGACCTCGACCCAAAACTTAGATTTGATATCCCTAAGGAGGTTTATCATGTAAAGTTGCCAACTTTACGTGCATGCATGGCTTGATGGGGCTCTAGAGTTGAAAAAAGCTTAATAAATGACTTAATACATGCATGAGACCAAAAGCACCATAAAGTTGGCACCTTTATGGTTAAGAAACCCTTAACATGCCCATATCTACAAGACTAAGTCCCATAAACGACCCAAGCTCACAAAACCAACCAAAAAGGAACCAAAATCGCTAAAAGCAAGCCAAGGCATAGATCTATGAAATGAGATGACAAGATTCGAACTTTATACCTCAAAAATCATGAAATGAAGGTGCTAAAGCTGAATTTCTAAGCTCCACTCCGAAGAATGAGTCTTCAAGCTTCTTCCTCTACCATTCAAGATACACAAAACCCTCAAATGTTAAAAACAAGACCACAAGAGCACCACGCAAAGGCAAGGGATGAACTAGGGTTTTCAAAGGGTGGAGTTCGATGGAAAATGTCCAGGAGGTGAGTTAATGAGACTTATATAGGGCACAAACCCTAAAAATAGGGTTTTCCCCTGGCCAACATACGCCAAACATAACCCTCGTATGCCCAACGTACGAGGTCGACACCCGCGATCATAAAACAGCTAGTATGCCAAGCGTTCCCTATGGTATACCCCGTATACTAACCATATGGAAAAAAATGCAACACTTTCAATAATTAGGGTTGGTTAAGAACATACCAGATCAAGTGTTAAAATTATCCCCCACTTTAATCATATTTCGTCCTCGAAGTCCATTGCTCCAAATTATTCAGGATATAGCTCCCTTATCTCATCTTCCGGCTCCTAAGTCCACACTGAACCCTTGCAATGCTGCCATTACACCTTCACCAACTCCACAACCTTGTTCCTTAAGGTTTTCGTCTTCCGATCAAGAATTGTCACCGGTCTCTCGATATAATTCAGGCGGTCATCCACCTGAATATCCTCCAATGGTACCACCGTAGAATCATCTACTAAGCACTTCCACAGCGAAGAGACATGGAACGTTCTATGAATCGACTAAGCTCATCTGGAATATCCAAGCAATATGCAACCTGGCCCACCCGAGCCAAAACCCTGAAGGGACCAATATACATGGCGCCCAGCTAGCCCCTCTTCCTAAATCGGATGACACATTTCCAAGGTGAAAAATTCAGGAAAACCATGTCCCTCACCTGGATCTCTAAGTTTGATCAACGCCTGTTGACATAACTCTTTTGCCGATTTTGAGCTGTCTGGAGCCTACTCCGAACATGCTAAATCAGCTCGTGGTCATGAGTACCACCTCGGTACTCCCCATAACCCTCTGACCGACCTCGCCCCAACAAATCAACTCAGTGGTCTTGAGTACCACCTCGATCAATGTTGGCATGATAACTGTTATTATACGAGATTCCACTAACGGAAGATACGTACCCCAACTCCCACCAAAGTCCAAAATACATGCCTGCAACATATCCTCTAAGCTCTGAATAGTCCGCTCGCTCTAACCATCGGTCTGCGGATGGAATGTTGTGTTGAAATGGAGACAAGTACCCAACTCGTCATGGAACCTCTTCCGAAACATGGAAGTGATCCGGACATATATGTTAGTAACCACCGAAACCGGCACCCATTAGGTGCCACAACCTCCCTGATATAAATGTTAGTCAATTTCTCAGCATAAATACTCTCCTTGATCGGAATGAAATGTGCGCTCTTGATTAAATGATCCACGATGACTCAAATCGAATCCACTCCACGCGCAATCTGGAGTAGCTTTGTGATAAAATCCATAGTAATATCCTCCCATTTCCACACGGGAATCTCCAACGGCTATATATTTCCATGAGGTCATTGATACTCGGCCTTGACTTTACTGCAAGTCAAGTACCACTCCACATATTAAGCCACATTCTGCTTCATGCTGGGCCACCAATAACCGAAGATCCCTAAACATCTTCATCGCCTCGGGATGAATGGAGAACCTAGACTTGTACGCCTCCTCCATCAAAACCTGACGCACGGAGCCCCAATATGGAACCCAAAACCACTAATGCAGATTCAACAACCCACAACTATCACAATCGAAGGAAGCCACCTGACCCATAATACGCTCACTCTTTCGGTGGTCATCCTTTTTAGCCTCCACCTGAGCCACGACCGCCCTGCGACTGAGAGCATCGACCACCACATTGGCCTACCCTAGGTGATAAAGGATCTCACAATCATAATCCTTCACCACATCCAACCACGGGCGCTGCCTCATATTCAGATTTGGCTGATACATCGGATACCTCAGGCACTTGTGATACATTTAAATGGTACAACCGACCACATTGAGGTAATGCCACCAAATGTTGAGGGTGAAAACCACAACCCCTAGCACCAAGTCATGAGTCAGATAATTCGCCTCATGAGGTTTCAGTTTCTTTGAATTTTAACCGATCATGCGACCCCTCTGCATAAATACTGCTCCAAAACCCGTGATCGATGCATCACAATAGAGCACAAAATCCCCCACACCCTGTGGCAGGGTCAGAATTGGTGCCTTGCACAATCGCTGTCTCAAGGTCTCAAAAGTTGCATGCTGCTCAGGCCCCCAGCGAAATGTAACCGTCTTCTTTCTCAACCGGGTCAAACGGAGCAGCTATCTTGTAGAAATACTAGATAAATCTCTGATAGTAACCAGCAAAACCAAGGAAACTCCGAATCTCAGATGGAGACCTCGGAACCTCCTACTTCATTACGGCCAAGACCTTGGCCAGATCGACCAGAATACCATTCTGGTTGAGAAGGTGTCCCAGAAACTGCACCTCGCACAACTACAACTCAAACTTGGATAACTTTGTGAAAAGTCACTCCCTCCTCAGAGTCTCCAGCACTTCCTTCTAGTTCTCCTCGTGCTACTCCTTAGTCTTTGAATAGACCAAGATATCATCGATAAATACAATCAATGACCAATCCAGCATTGACCTGCACATGCGCTTCATGAGATCCATGAATGTGGCTGGAGCATTGGTGAGACTAAAAGGCATCACCACGAACTTGTAATGACAATAACGAGCCCAGAAAGCTGCCTTCTACACATCATCCTCTCTAACCCTCATGTAATGATAACCCAGTCATAAAATCAATCATGGAAAAACAAGATGCACCCTGAAGCTAGTAAAAAAGATCATCAATCCGCGAAAGTGGATAACTATTCTTCCATGTTACCTTATTCAGCTCCTGGTAGTCGATGTACATACGATAAGACCTATCCTTCTTCTTCAAAATAAATATAGGTGCTCCCCATGGCGAACTTTTGAGTCGAATGAATCCCTTGTCTAACAGCTCCTGTAGCTGTGTAGACAACTCCTACATCTCGGGATAAGCCAACTAATACGGTGCTTTGGCTATCGGAGCCGCACCTGGAACCAGATCAATGTTGAACTCAACCTGACTCTCCGGAGGCACCCCAGGAAAATCCTCTAGAAACACATCGGGATAATCCCATACATTCGGCACATCATCCATCGTCGCCTTACCCTTATCCCGAGTATCTGTAACATAGCCAACAAATCCTGAACAACCCTGCTAAAAATAGAATAACTCTCCCCCACTTGGGGTTCGAATATGGACTAACTGCTGCTCACAATCGATCACCGCCCCATTAGGGATCAGCCAATACATACCCAAAATAACTTATTCCTATGCAAAGGAATGGGACCCAAATCAATCGAATACTCCTCACTAAACAACTGAAGAGTACAAACCTGACTAACTCTTACTACACAGACAGATCGATCATCTGCAATTTCGACATCTAATGGACAATCCAGCTCCCCCGGAGCTCCAGCAAACCTCGTGCTAAGCGCAAGCAATACAAAGGATCGGGTAGCCCCCGAATAAAACAATACCAAGCTAGAAATATTGTTCACGAGGAATGATCAAAAAATAAAACCACGTCGGGAGTTGCACGAGCCTCCTCGGTCGTCAACTGAAAAGCCTTGCTCTTCACCATAGGTGCATCCGCCTTGCCCTGGTGGCTGGTAGTGATCCGGAGAGTTGTAGGATCGATTGATAACACCGGTCGTGCTGTAGCGAAACTTAGACAGTGGGCATTCTTGTGGCCCTGTGATTACAATGAAAGCAAATCAAATCAGATACCGGGGAGGTGGTGGTGGTAGCAGTGCAGTCCCTGCTAATACTACGCGTTCGGCCTTACTTAAAGCAGCGAGAACCACCCACCATGCACGCTACCTCGTGTGCCATGTCGTACATGTCACAGCGGCTTCGGCCTGGCTGGCCTCTCGGTCTAGAATCAAATACCATGGGCCTCTTGCCCGAAATCCCTAATACCTGAACCTCATCCGGCTTCCTCTTCTTCTCCATATCGAGATCAATCTCCCGCTCCCTAGCCCTCGCTATCATATCCTCCAATGTCTTGCAACTGGATCGGCTCACAAACTGCCTAATATCGCTCCTCAACATCTCGTGATACCTCGCCTTCTTCATCTCCTCGTCTGCCACATACTACGGAACCAAAAGTGCCCTCTCTCGGAACATTGCGCTGATATCAACCACCGTCTTAGTAGTCTGGCGGAGATCCTGATACTCTCGCACCAACTACTGCACCATAATCACTGGTGCAAACTCAGCCCTGAACCTGGTAACAAAATCATCCCAGCTAATCGTCTGAATAGCCTGGTCACCAACTACGCGTCCCACCTCCTCCCACCAATCTGGTGCCCTGTCCAGCAAGCAAATATGACCTTTTCCCCCTCGGGGAAACTGCTGGTGTAGAAGGTGTTAGCAACATCTGCTAACCACCTCCTGCTCGCTATTGGGTCCTTCGCCCCATGATAGTCCGGAGCTCTACATACCCGGAAATCCCTGAAGGTCAAAGAACAGGCTCCCACCAAGGCCACCATCTCAGAACGAAATGAACTCAACCGCTCATCCAAAATGTCCAGAATGCCCTCCTTGACCGTAATAAAGATCACAACAGTCTACTCAAGAAGGCAACGTGCAATCTCAGACGAGATGAATTCCCTTGTTTGATCATCTGGATGCCCGACTCCAGAACTTGAGCCCGAGCCCTCTCCTGCACCAGAAGTGCAAACAAGTCTGCCCCACATAGTCACCATACTGATAATAGACCATATAAACCATTAGAATACGCATCAAAACATATCGAGGAATCACGACTCTACTAGATTTATGGTTTCATCACAGCCTTCCTTGACTCGATTACGGATCCTCTGCTTCCAGTAGTACGGGCCCATACTGCCTTCCAAATCCTCAGTTTGAGTTCAGACACACCTGAGAGTATGTACGAATCCCTCAAACCAAGGCTCTGATACCAACTTGTAACGTCCCAAAAACAAGGCCCAAAAATTTCATTTTTAATTTAAGAAAACATTAATCCAAAACATTGTCATACAACCCCAAAAGATCAAAGTATGTCAATACATCAGAACATATTAGAGTAAATCTCAAAATGCAGAAAAAGGTGGTGTCTGCTCTACAATCATCTCGGGCTCTCCCCTTTCGATCCTGAATTACCTGAAGCATAAAATGAAAACAGTAAGCACAAAGCTTAGTGATTTCCCCAAAATACCACATACCATACATACATAAATAAATACATAATGGGCATCGCCCGTCATCGGGACTGCTCGGCATCGAGCCCCGCTCAATATACAGATCTGTCAGTCATCAGGCCCCACCCGATATAAATACAAACATGTAATTATATAATCAAAAAGACACATGTGATAATCAAAAGATAATAGCACACAATACAGTCATCGGGCCATCCTCGACATCGAGCCCTTCCCGGTATACATATACATATAACACATGCAAGAGTCACACAGACATGTAGCATACTAAAATGTCAAACCATGGGCCAACATTATTGCCTCCGACCCACTAAACACAGTGAGGAGACTCACCTCAGGCTGTGGAATCTCACCAATAATCTCTGGTTGTTGGCCCGTTAAAATCCCCACGCTATCACAAAATAACATCAAATTAATAATTGGATCCCGACTCTCACTACGAGTCAAACTACGATAAAAACCTTTTTACCTCTTCCTAACATGGTGTCACACCCCCAAACCAGAAGGGCGGAAACGTTCGGGGGCGGAGGATGTCATATTCAGTATCATAACAATTGCATAGTAAGGAAAGTACACACCATCAAATATATAAATATTTAAAAAGTGTTTACATATTCGTAGTTGTTACATGTTCAAAATATAAATACAATAACATGTTTCAAAAGAAGTCATTAACGCCGGAACGCTAATCCCCAAAAGATGATTTCCAAACCCGCTTAGCGGTTCCCTGAGAATACAAGTTATTTCAAAGAAAAAGTGTCAACAATTAAATTGGTGAGTTCATAAGCGGTTCTGAGAAAATGTATACCATTCCAAAGTTCGTGCATTTTCCGAGAAAATCCCTTATTTTCTTATAAAAGTATGAAATGCATATGAATGTTCGTGTTGTGAATTGTAAATAGTTGCACCAGGAAAATCTCTTATTTTCCTATTAGTTGATTGTTTTAGATACAGGAAAATCCCTTATTTTCCTAAAGTAACAGGCAGTCTCTAAGACCGAAAATCGCAAGCAACTGACATGCTTAAAGGTTGAGGCATAGTTTTATATAATAAAGCTATACGAAGATCGCACTTGTTAGATGAAGAATAGTTTTAATAGCTACTCGTTCATAAAATCATAATACCATAATAATTGTCTATCCGGTGAGTTTTATAACCATACTAAACATAATATGCCTGTGGCGACGGTCTTTAGGCGTCGTAACGTTTACACCAAACTGTCACCCAAAGGACTGTAGCTAACAGTCAGGGCGCGGGATCATGACTTCCCGTATAGATCTATACACATTTGACATGCTCTCCAAACGGGAGACTCTGGTTATAATAGACAGGACTTTAGGCAGTACCTTTGTAACACAAAGGTAGCATTTGAAGACGTAATCGTCTCACGGATTCTCAACTAAGTCTGTATTAAAAATAATAGTTTTGTATGCAATGTTTATCCTTTTTCACAATGTTTGACAAAGCATAAATCATAAGTTCTTGAATGCATAAAGAGTTTAGCAAGAAAGGTTGCTCTTTGACATAATGCATTTTGTATAAATGAGGCTAATACTAGTTATAGTTTTGTTTCATACCACGAGGTTATGTTTGAGCAATAGTCTTGCATGTTGAACAGTTTCATTGTATAGATAAGTCTAATACATGCAAAGTATAACAAGAGTTTTTACGTTTTCAGTCGGGATCAACCGAGTGTTTACTTGTATTCTCCCCCGAAATGTATTAAAAGTACATTATAAAGTATTTGAAAGTGTATAAAAGGGGGTATGAACTCGCATGATTGCTAACAAGAAGTTCACGAGTAATATGATGAAAAATCGTTTGTATGAAATGATTTCCTTTTCTACCGTGTTACAAAGGCGTGATGATGAGTTGAGTTTTCTTGTAAAAGCATCATGTTATGGTTGAAAATGGTTACCCTTGATATGATGTAGTATGCAAACGTATAAATAAAACATATTTCTATTTATAAAACATATTGTATCCCAAGAGGGTAAAGTTGTGTTGTGAGGTGTTTTGCATGATAACAACTTCATATGATAGTTAAAACAACAATATGAAAAGTATAGCAAAAGATCGATGTTTCACACGATTTTAGCCGTGTGTTTACTTGTATTCCCCCCCTTAAAAGTGTTTAAAAACGGTTAAAAACGTATTTAAAGTGTGTTTGTAGGGGTATGAACTCACTTGATTGAAGTGGTTGTTTTGAAGTAGTCGAGAGAAGAATCGAGCAGAACTTCGACTAGAGAGAGTTGAAATCTCGGGATTCTCTGGGATCTCGGGAGTATAGAACTTCCTTCAGAGCTTGAGTATAAAACCCGGGGATTCACGCAGGCAGTACTTCGACTGGAGAGAAGCAGTGTCTCGGGAACTTCAGGGCGTCGGTCCTTGTGTCGTGTTCCAGGAGTGTTACCGGGGCTTCGGGGTGGTTTAGAGGGGCTTAACAGAGAGTAGAAGTAGGAGAGAGGTTAGGAATGAGCAGCCAAACTCGAAAGGCTTCAATTTCTATATATAGGCACCATTTTGACTCTCACGTCGTGAGTTTTGCATAACTCATGTCGTGAGTTTGTTCCCGAATCGTCATGGCATGCGTCATCTGTCAAGTGGCTCTGAAATGCATCAGTCAGACTGTTCACGTCGTGAACACAGTGTTCACGTCGTGAATACTGACAATTCTGACACAGCGTCGAAATTCATGTCCCGAACTTCAGAAAATCATATATTTCGCATACGAACTCCGTTTTCGACGTTCTTTGTATCCACGCGTAGCTAAGAAAAGGATCTACAACTCTTGTTTAGACTCCGTCGGCTAATTTTGATTTATTTTTATTATATTATTTTTAACAGGTCGGGCCTGGAAAAGTCCGTTTAAATTCCATAACTCCTTCATCTGGTGTCCATTTTCGTCAGACTTTATACTGTTGTACTCCTATTGTCGGGGTCTTCAACTTTTGTTTACGTTGGGTCGGCTAAAGACCGCTCGATCTCTATTTCGAGTTTTTAGCTGTCTACTACTAGGTCAGAAACTTCGAAAAATCATAACTTCCTCATACGAAGTCAGATTTGGGCATTCTTTTTATGTATGCTCATGGTTTAATGATATTTATGACTTTCATTTAGATACCTAAGGCTAAAAAGTATTTTATCGGGATTTCGTATTTTATGTTTAACAGTGTTGTACCTATATTGCCGCGGATCTTCGATTGGTCATAACTTCTTCGTTATAACTCGGATTTTAGTGTTCTTTATATTTTTGGAAACCTCGTTACGATATATACCACTTGGTATATCCCAATTATTGTTTTATAAAAGTTAAATTTTTGACCCTAATTTCGCTGGTGTTACATTATCCCCTCGTGAGAGAGAATTTCGTCCCGAAATTCGCATTTGAATAGGACATCGATGGTTGGGGAAAGGTGAGCGTACTTCTGTTCCATTTGAATCTTCTTGTTCTCTACTTAATCCAACTCTTAGCGTGGGTGTTCCGACAGATCTTCATTATTCCGTCTATCGCTTCGACCGATAGGGATCATGTGGTTTTGGGTTTATTTACTTATGTTCTTCTAAATGTTAGCATATTCACTCGATGCTTAGGGTAGCGTTGTTTTGAAGTTCATGGTTGAATTCACTCCTAGTTTCTGTGTTTGAAGTTGACTCGTTTTACGCGTGGTATTTCTAAATGATCTGTTGGGGAATACTACGGGAAGATTGTAACGATATAGTACTCCTCACATTAATACCTCGGGGTTTTGAAACCTAACTATGATTTTGGAAATTGTGTTGGGTTTGTCGTTATAGATCGAAAGTTTTTTGTTAGTCAACGGGGAAAGTGAAGGTTCTTTTCATAGCACATGCAATTGGTATTGTGAGGACCAAGCCAATCCATTTCTAGTAGCTATTTGGGAACTTCTTGTCATATTAATAGAGAAGTCGATCAGTAAAAGTGTTCGTTAGTGGGATAGTGCATTCTACTTATGTGTTTTCAGTGCTTTCAGTCTATTGATATTACTACTATGAAGGCTTTTCTTAATGATTGGGTTGTTTGATTGAGTAGATTTTTAAATCTATGGCTTACGAAACTCATCTCCGCTCCGCTAATAACCAAAATGCATGCATAGGAGTTATTGAGGGGAAACGTACCCGTAACAATAGTGGGATCTGCAACGGCTTCCTCTTGGCCCATTGCGAAAACTCGACCTCTCCCGTCAGCATTTCTATTGTTTGTTCTCGGGCAGTCCCTTCGGAAGTACCCCGTTGCTCCACACTCATAGCAAGTATGGCCAACTCCGACATTCGTGGTTAGAGTGGGTGGTTGGATTGGTCCTCTGCAGTAGCGGACGGTGTGCCCCTTCCTGTTGCACCTAGCGCAATACCTTTCATGGCAAGGTCCGTGATGATGAAAGTTGCATCGGTTGCACTTAGGCTGGTTGCCGTTATACGGCCTTAGGGGTGTTGGGGTGGTAGGATAGTAACAGTGTGAGTTGTCACTATATGTTGTCTTTTGGGAAACCCTTGTTTCAAACTGTTCCCTTTCCTAATCCAGGGTTTTCGTTTCCTGTTACGAGGTTTGTGGGTTGGAGTATTCTTATGGGCTCGCACTTGTTCGTTTCCTTGATTTTTGCAGGGATTTGAATGGTCGACACCATTCCCATTTTTACTAGCATTACTTGCATTGATATAAGCCATGATGGCTGATACGGCGATTGTGACTGCAGTACGAAGAGTAGATGAGTCCATATGCAGAAGTGGTGTGTCGTTGGTTGGTTGATTACTTCCAGGTGAAGACATGATTCTGTTACATGATGTGAAACGAGTTGGTTAGATAACTAGGATCGTTGTTAGTTGGATTCTATATGTATAATTTCCTCACTTTAATATTCGGTTTCTAACGTTCTGGCTTACATTCCTTATGATGTATTTATACTTTAGGGTTGAAATCTCAAGTTGATCTAGTTTCATGCGTTTTGGGAGAGGGTATATCCTTTACTTTTCCAAGTTATGAAGAAGGATGTGATGTATCCATCTCAAAGCATGAGTATTATACTTACCCACTCACTAGGTAATAATAATTATTACTTATTAGTCTGACGCATCAGGTTCTCTACCACCTCTCATGATTCACGAGTGGTTCCCTTTGTCCTCTCCTCGGTGGTAACGATTTGTTATATCCTGTATCTTATAAACACGGCATTCTTGCCTTTCCTCAGGCACGTTTTAATCTCCATCGTTGTTTTGATTGCCCTAGTTGAAGTTATAAAGGTTTGTTATTCTATGATAACCGTCTCTCTCTCTAAAGGGTGTAAGTGATAGAAAAGTTGGGTTTATCGAAGGTTTTAGTCCGTTTGATTAGCGAGAAGGCATTTTCCAACTATTGGGTTACCGATGAAAAGGTGGCAAGACTTCGCTAGTGATGTTGAGTTCAATAACATTGAACTACAATAGATTAGATCGACAGGGACAGTGTAGTGAGTTGCTATAACAGTCTATGACATGAACTACTTACATAGCCAGAGTATGAATTGATAGCGAGGATCTTTAACGGAAGAAAGAGGTCTGTCATATTAGTTGGTATATAGTTACTTAGAATTCGAAAAATTCGACCTTGGGGTAGGTCTATAATATACCACACAGGGAAACCTGACAGTACAAAGACTTAACGAGACAGTACTTGCTAGACAGGAATAATTACATGAAAAGAGTACTACTTAGAGTAGATACTAAGGTTTATTTCGCAACCCAAAAGAAGGAGTGAGTAGAGTATCCTCTACTGGCGGCGGGAACTGTTCTGCTGAGCCTTTTGACCTGCCAACTGACGTTCCATCTCGAGCAAACGCATTTCATACCTTGCTTGGCGTGCTCTAAGTTCCCTGACTTCAGTTTGAGTTTCAGTTAGCTCTCTCGGCCAAGCTTCATTCTGATTTACGATTCTCCTGTGAGCCAATCCTGACTGTCGGATACGAACTGTATTGACTCCAGTGTTCGCATCATTCTCCTCAGTTCGATGGATGGTTGTCCTTCCTTGTTCATCAATGCGAGCAATTCGGCGAACCAATATAGGAAGAACTTTGTCTGCTGAGCCTCCCTCGCTTAGATTGTAAAAGTTTCGGTCTCCGTTGAATGGAAGGGGTTGACCCTGTTCGCGACTCCACCTATTCAGGTTGGTTGCCCATAGAGGTGTCGAGCCATGAAATTCCGGTCGAGGATTAGGATTTTGAATTGGAGCCGCTAAGGGTAGGTTATTGTCCTCGGGATCTGAGTCTGATTCTTCTTGCATTTCTTCTTCGGGATCATTCTCTATCCCTTCTCCACTGTCTTGGTTTGGGTAGTAGGGGTCTCCTGGTAGGTGGAATCCAGCCATTGTGTCTGTACCAGAATAGGGAGATAAGGATTGTCTAGAACTAAGGCACATAAGGTTGAACATCAAAGTTAAACTTATTGTATGCATAAAATACTCCTATAGTATTCTAAATGTTATGTTTGATTCTAAGGTTGATAAGTTTGGTAAGTTTTAGATTTGTTGTCCATTGTAGCTATCCCCTGGCATATGCTGGTCGGCTCTCGGACAAATATAGTTGATCAGGCTATATTCATCTCAGTCCCGATTACATATCTCAAGGCATACCTGTATTGTACAACTCATCTATAATACTTCAATATTGTTTTAATTATGATACTGACCTTGTTATTAATATGAAATGAATGCATGCCTACTTTACAACAAAAATTAAATAAATTTTATTTTAAAAGTATGACTCTTACTTAGAGTGTTTTTGCCCAGTTGTGTTTATAGTTGTATACCAAAAATGGTTTTGATATACTTAATTCACTATAAACAAAGCTCTGATACCAATCTGTCACACCCCCAAACCAGAACGGCGGAAACGTTCGGGGGCGGAGGACGTCATATTCTGTGTCATAACAATTGCATAGTAAGGAAAGTACACACCATCAAATATATAAATATTTAAAAAGTGTTTACATATTCGTAGTTGTTACATGTTCAAAATATAAATACAATAACATGTTTCAAAAGAAGTCATTAACGCCGGAACGCTAATCCCCAAAAGACGATTTCCAAACCCGCTTAGCGGTTCCCTGAGAATACAAGTTATTTCAAAGAAAAAGTGTCAACAATTAAGTTGGTGAGTTCATAAGCGGTTCTGAGAAAATGTATACCATTCCAAAGTTCGTGCATTTTCCGAGAAAATCCCTTATTTTCTTATAAAAGTATGAAATGCATATGAATGTTCGTGTTGTGAATTGTAAATAATTGCACCAGGAAAATCCCTTATTTTCCTATTAGTTGATTGTTTTAGATACAGGAAAATCCCTTACTTTCCTAAAGTAACAGGCAGTCTCTAAGACCGAAAATCGCAAGCAACTGACATGCTTAAAGGTTGAGGCATAGTTTTATATAATAAAGCTATACGAAGATCGCACTTGTTAGATGAAGAATAGTTTTAATAGCTACTCGTTCATAAAATCATAGTACCATAATAATTGTCTATCCGGTGAGTTTTATAACCATACTAAACATAATATGCCTGTGGCGACGGTCTTCAGGCGTCGTAACTTTTACGCCAAACTGTCACCCAAAGGACTGTAGCTAACAGTCAGGGCGTGGGATCATGACTTCCCGTATAGATCTATACACATTTGACACGCTCTCCAAACGGGAGACTCTGGTTATAATAGACAGGACTTTAGGTAGTACCTTTGTAACACAAAGATAGCATTTGAAGACGTAATCGTCTCACGGATTCTCAACTAAGTCTGTATTAAAAATAATAGTTCTGTATGCAATGTTTATCCTTTTTCACAATGTTTGACAAAGCATAAATCATAAGTTCTTGAATTCATAAAGAGTTTAGCAAGAAAGGTTGCTCTTTGACATAATGCATTTTGTATAAACGAGGCTAATACTAGTTATAGTTTTGTTTCATACCACAAGGTTAAGTTTGAGCAATAGTCTTGCATGTTGAACAGTTTCATTGTATAGATAAGTCTAATACATGCAAAGTATAACAAGAGTTTTTACGTTTTCACTCGGGATGAACCGAGTGTTTACTTGTATTCTCCCCTGAAATGTATTAAAAGTACATTATAAAGTATTTGAAAGTGTATAAAAGGGGGTATGAACTCACATGATGGCTAACAACAAGTTGACGAGTAATATGATGAAAAATCGTTTGTATGAAATGATTTCCTTTTCTACCGTGTTACAAAGGCGTGATGATGAGTTGAGTTTTCTTGTAAAAGCATCATGTTATAGTTGAAAATGGTTACCCTTGATATGTTGTAGTATGCAAACGTATAAATAAAACATATTTCTATTTATAAAACATAATGTATCCCAAGAGGGTAAAGTTGTGTTGTGAGGTGTTTTGCATGATAACAACTTCATATGATAGTTAAAACAACAGTATGAAAAGTATAGCAAAAGATCGATGTTTCACACGATTTTAGCCGTGTATTTACTTGTATTCCCCCCTTAAAAGTGTTTAAAAGCGGTTAAAAACGTATTTAAAGTGTGTTTGTAGGGGTATGAACTCACTTGATTGAAGTGGTTGTTTTGAAGTAGTCGAGAGAAGAGTCAAGCAGAACTTCGACTAGAGAGAGTTGAAATCTCCGGATTCTCGGGGATCTCGGGAGTATAGAACTTCCTTCAGAGCTTGAGTATAAAACTCGGGGCTTCACGCAGGCAGTACTTCGACTGGAGAGAAGCAGTGTCTCGGGAACTTCAGGGCGTCGGGCCTTGCGTCGTGTTCCAGGAGTGTTACCGGGGCTTCAGGGTGGTTTAGAGGGGCTTAACAGAGAGTAGAAGTAGGAGAGAGGTTAGGAATGAGCAGCCAAACTCGAAAGGCTTCAATTTCTATATATAGACACCATTTTGACTCTCACGTCGTGAGTTTTGCATAACTCACATCGTAAGTTTGTTCCCGAATCGTCATGGCATGCATCATCTGTCAAGTGGCTCTGAAATGCATCAGTCAGACTGTTCACGTCGTGAACACAGTGTTCACGTCGTGAATACTGACAATTCTGACACAGCGTCGAAATTCGTGTCCCGAACTTCAGAAAATCATATCTTTCGCATACGAACTCCGTTTTTGACGTTCTTTATATCCACGCGTAGCTAAGAAAAGGCTCTACAACTCTCGTTTAGACTCCGTTGGCTAATTTTGATTTTATTTTTATTATAATATTTTTAATAGGTCAGGCCTGGAAAAGTCCGTTTAAATTCCATAACTCCTTCATCTGGTGTCCATTTTCGTCAGCTTTTTACTGGTGTACTCCCATTGTCGGGGTCTTCAACTTTCGTTTTGGTTGTGTCGGATAAAGACCACTCGATCTCTATTTCGAGTTTTTAGCTGTCTAGTGCTAGGTCAGAAACTTCGAAAAATCATAACTTCCTCATACGAAGTCAGATTTGGGCGTTCTTTTTATGTATGCTCACGGTTTAATGATATTTATGACTTTCATTTAGCTACCTAAGGCTAAAAAGTATTTTATCGGGATTTCGTATTTTACGTTTAACAGTGTTTTACCGGTATTGCCGCGGATCTTCGATTGGTCATAACTTCTTCGTTATAACTCGGATTTTAGTGTTCTTTATATTTTTGGAAACCTCGTTACGATATATACCACTTGGTATATCCTAATTATTGTTTTATAAAAGTTAAATTTTTGACCCTAATTTCGCTGGTGTTACACATAGCCCAAGGCCAAAGCCCAATCCAAATGTCCAAAAAGCCCAAATTCCAAAATAATCATCCAATGCCCAAATATGGCCTAATTTTCCGAATTGGGCCCAAACTCCTTTATGGGCCTTCAACCAAAGGTCCAATAAAATACCCTTAGCCCACAATAATATTATGATGGCCCAACAAGGCCAGAATCATCTAGAGTCCAAATATGGCCCAACACCATGAGCCCAACATATCGAAGCCCATCTGCTGAGCACGTGGGGCATACTCAGATCATACGCTTAGCGTACTTGCTTTGGGGCTTATACGCGCGACATATTAGCTTGTACACCCAACGTACTCCCAAATCAGCCAAATTTCTCCATTCAGCACTTATTCGGTTAAGATCTCGACCCAAAACTTATATGTGATATCCCTAAGGTGGTTTATCACGTATAGTTGCTAACTTTATGTGCATGCATGGCTTAATGGGGCCCTAGATCTTAAAAGAGCTTAATAAATGACTTAATACATGCATGAGACCAAAACCACCATAAAATGTGCACCTTTATGCTTAATAAACCCTTAATATGCCCAGATCTGCAAGGATAAGTCCCATAAACGACCTTAGCTCACAAAACAAACCAAAAAGAAACCAAAATAGCCATGTCATAGATCTATGAAATGAGATGACAAACTTTGAACTTTATACCTCAAAAACAACGAAATGAAGGTGCTAAAGTTGGATCTCTAAGCTCCCCTCTAAAGAATGAGTTTTCGAGCTTCTTCTTCTACCACTTCAAGATGCACAAAACCCTCTAATTATCAAAACAAGAGCACACGAGCACCCCACAAATGCAATGGACGAACTAGGGTGTTCAAAGGGTGGAGGGTGGTCTAAAATGTCCATGAGGTTAATTAATGAGACTTAAATAGGGCACAAACCCTAAAAATTAGGGTTTTCCCCTGGTCCGCGTAAGCCCAACATAACCCTCATATGCCCAGCGTATGAGGCCGACACCCGAGATCATAAAACAGCTAGTACGCCCCGCGTACTAACCCAAGGACAAAAATGAAACACTTTCAATAATTAGGGTTGATTAAGAACATACCATATCAAGTGTTACCGTTCGGATCTAGGTACAGTCAGCAGTGTCATGGATAATTTTGGGAGTCTCCATGTGTTAGTTGAGCCTTGTCGGAAATACCAGTAGATTGCCCAAGGTTTGAAATCTTGTCTTGATGGCTAATAAGAATGTTAGCATTAGTGGATTGATTATCTTCTATATTTATACCTTAGGGTAATATCATTTTAGAATCCAATTGGATTTTATGAGAAGGATTGAGAACTTTTGATGTAGTAAGATATCAGATTGTAGAGTACTTCACCTGTCGGGTAGTGTGGTAAGGAAAGGAATGTTGAAGAACATTATGACTAGTATATTCTTTTAGCAAGTTTCTTTGAGGATGTTATTGGATGCGTCTTATTCGATAGTGATGAAGTACGTATGTAAGGCTATGATTTGTCCTTTTTCAGTCATGCAAGATGTGTTCGGTTAATTGTCAAAGTTGGTGAGGGTGGGTAACCGGGTTCCTACATGTCGGTGGGATAATGGGCATGTGCCTATCAACCCATCGTGGTGTTGGTCATGAGTCTTCAAGCCCATGTGGGGATAATGGCAAGAAAGTTTCCTATCGTGTGCTTATCTTTCCAATGGTTAGAGGGTGTCATGATGTTTCGTGTCCAACATAATGCACTTATGTTGGTTGAACCGTTAAAGTTTTAAATCATGTGTTGGTAAATGTTATGTAGTTCAGAAGTTATGGTTATACATCAAAATTTTGCTTTTGAATTCCTGCATTTAAAGATCCGTGGTTGTTAGGAAAGTTGTTAGTACGAGTTCGGTTAAAAGTTGAGGAGTATTGGTTATGAGAGTTTTGACCCAGAAGGTTCACGGTAGTACCTTTTGATGACATTTTAAGAACGGTGTAAGCCTAATATGGGGTAAAGGTTTAGACATTACATGTAACACCCCCTCTGGCACGTATCACAATATTGTTCACTTTGGGCTCCCGAAGCGAAAACTTCCCAGGGGGTCAACCATCTCTGGATTCCTCTCGCCTAGGCACGCTTAACTGAAGAGTTCATATGGGATCTGCTGCCCTCAAAACTTTAAAATGTGTTGTAACGAGGAAGGTCTCCTCACCCCTTATAAGGAAATGTTTCTGTAAGACCATAAAATTCATGAAAATTTTAAACATTTAAAAAAACCCACAAAACATCATTGTTTACAATTTAGTTTTCAAAACATGCTTAATGTTAGAGTTTCGCCTTCCTGCGATCATCTGAGGTACCTGAAAAATAACCCAAAACTGTAAGCCAATGCTTAGTAAGCTTTCCCCCAAAGTACCAACACATGCTAACATATAACAGTAACAAACAGAATCCATACAGAGCCTTCAACATGACTGGACAACCTTACAGGTCTTCAGCCTATCTAGACTGCTCTCTGGGCCTTCGGCCTGACAGGACCACCTCGCAGGACCTACAGTCTATCCGCTCCGCCCCGGGTGTCTTGGCCTTCAGCATAAAGCAGGATCGTCTCAACCCAACCAACCATGGCATGTCCACATACATATAACTAATGAACATTTAACTAGACATCAAACAAACAAACAGATTCACAGATCACAATCGCATACTAATACCCAAATTACCAGGGTATAGATCTAACTAACCACTACATTACACTTCATATGATAAACCAGGATAACAATCCAAAGAGTCCGCCTTGGTGCCTTCGACCCGAAAGTACAGTGAGGAAAACTCACCATGTAGTTGAACAAAAATGATGAGGCTTGACTCTGAATCTCAGTTCTCTACACAATGCCTATATCCACCAAGTGACCAATTCCATCAAAATCCCAAAATACCCAAAATGCCCTCAAAGTTAAACTTGGTCAAACTCAAAGTTAACTGGTCAAACCCACTAAACCAACTGATTCAACCCAGCCGAGTCAACCGAACTGAGTCAACTCAACAAGGGCTGACTCATGCGAGTACGGGAGGCGTAAACTAGAGGTGCACGAAGCCTTGCATTGACCAGCTTACGGTGTAGCTGACCGAGTAAGTGGGTCAGACTCCCACCTATGTGGGGTGTAACCTCGTAAAATCCAAAACTCCATTAATTTCTTAATGGCTTAAGTACTCAAGCCCACACTTCATATCTATGGTCCAAATGCACCCTAGAGTCATAAAGTCTCCAACTTTATGACTTTACACGTCGAAAATGTCCTTAACACATGGTCTTAATCCATTAAGACCTTCTACAAGATGCATGGGCCAATTCTAGCCATTAGGACCTCATTTTTATGGCTTAGGACCCTTCATAGGGTCTGGAAGGACAGCTCGAAACGACAATAACCAAACATCTACAAAATGGGACCTTTGGGATAAGAAAAGCAACATAAAACTTCCAAAAATGGGATCTAAATACCAAGACATCAAGGTATAGACTATATACCTTCTGGAGCTTCACAATAGGGCAAAGATCCCAAATCCACAAGCTTTCTTCCACTTCAAGGCTTCTTGATGCAAATTCTTCTTCCTTTAACACACCAAAAACACACTCTTGAGCTCAAAACACACATTAAGGGGCGAGGGTTTTGCTAAAACGTCTCAAAGGATGTGGAGGCTGAAAAGGTGGAGACAAATGAGCCAAAAGGATGCCTAAAAACCTCACAAACCCTAAAATTTAGGGTTTCCTCCTGACATTAGTACGCCCAGTGTACATACGCTCATCGTACCCTCATGTATGCTTAGCGTACTCCTCCTACCCAAAATTACAATATTGCCACTAGGGCTTCAAGGCACCTTCCCTTGGACTTAGACCAAAATGTCATATAATAAAATTATAGGGATGAATTTAGAAGTACCTAAATATCGGGATGTTGCAGTTTCGTTCTCCTTCCAAACCTATGTGGGATCAGGTGCAACCCACCTTCACCCCCCATTATATGGTTCGACGTCCCTGTCAAACATATCGACCCAGGAATGGGACGATATGTTCGATATGGACGTCGAACCATATAATGGGGGTGAAGGTGGGTTGCACCTGATCCCACATTGGCTGAGAAGGAGAACGAAACATTTCCTTATAAGGGTTGTAGATACCTTCCCTGTCACTATGTGTCTTAAAGTCGTGAGGGTAGCAAATCCCATAAGAACTCTGTATTTATGTGTGCCCAGACGAGAACAATTTAGGGATAGGTGACCCGCTGAGAATCTTTCGCGCCGGGAGCCCAAAGCGGACAATATTGTGATATGTGCCATAGGGGTATGTTACATGTGTAAGGTCCTGAAAAGGATCTTTACCAATGATCAAGCAACAAACAATCACAATAGAAGTAGAAGAAGAAAAGAAATCAAGCTTGTACACGTTTATAGCATAAAACGTCTGGTACAACTCGACACAGTACACCGTAAACTCACTGGTATCAACAACTAGACAAAGACCTACACCTCCACTATATATACTCGACTGGGCCGCAAACTGGGTTTACGGCCGTAAACGTGTTTACGGCTGTAAACTCACTACCCGACCGTAAACATCTAAACAACCCACAAAATGCATTAAAGACTCATACTGAACTATTACAATGAAAGCCTAGACCAAACCATTAATTGGACCCTTCAATCTCCCCCTTGGTTTGGTGCTAGCTTGGACTCAGTGTTTGTCGACCACCATCACATCAGATTTTCCCATAGCTCCGTTCCACATCTCTTTCTCGATAATCTCAGCAACCATTGAAGTGTACTCCTTTGCAACGGACTCATAAAGGTCTTCAGCCACCTTGATCTGATGAATGGAGAACTGATGTATATCCCACTTACCAAATTGAAGCAAATCCCTCTTGTCATACAAGCGGATACAATCGTCTTTAAGCTTGATGACATCAGAAGCTGTAGATTCATCAAACACCCAGTATTGCATGGATGCGAGAGATCCATCTGGATGATTTTGAAGAACGGGAATCTGCTTTACTTGAGCAGTAGCGGGCCATATCACTGACCGAAGTGGCTGACTTGTTTTGGGATCAATGACGCAAGGGTAAATCTTGATGATAGACTCTGCAGTCTTCATTGAAGGGAAGCCCTTAGCCACTTGATCTTCCAAAAATTTCTTGAACTGAGTCGCCCTGAGATTGTTTGATGGATTTGAGAAATGAGCATTAGACAGCTCCGTAAGATCAACCCTAGTAAAAGAGTGAAATCGTGAGCATCTTTGTACATTTCATTATTGCCGCTCTTTCTTCTCACCATCCACATGTTCATAGTGTCATGGAATCCCCAAGAAATGATTCCTGACCTATCACCATAAACTTCTCTGAAACGATGTTCTCCCAGATCCGTAAAGGTGATCTTTGATTGATCCCAGGGAGCATTATGATCTGCGCTCCTTTTGAATACAAATTGACCCTTTTCAGCTGACTTGGCCAATTTAGCACGTTTCAATGCCACTACACTCGGAGCCTGAGCCGGTTCCTTTTCAAAACGGTCAACAATGGTGGTTGTTCTTGTAGGTTGTGGAACTATGGGAGCATCTTGATCAGGAAGATAGATCTTTGGCTCATCAACAGATGACTTGAATTTGTCGCCAAAATCTTCTTCCAGCTTCTTCTTAAGATCGTAGTAGCTGGAGGTCAACAAGCCGAAATGCGTCTGAAGATCAGTAATTTGCTTCGACTTCAGAGCTTTATCTTCAATAAGTTCGGCAACTTGAATATTGAGCTTTGCATTTTCTGTCTGAAGGTTTGCAACCTTGATATCCAGCTCAATATTTTTCTGATCTAAATCAATATTTTTCTGATTCAGAGCATCAATCTCCTTCTGAAGTCCAAGTATTGAAGGATTCTCTTCTCCTGAGCTGCCACCTCCAATAGAAATTCCTTTGCCACGTGAGGGAGGCATTGTGAATTGTTCTTCGGCCAAGAACCTGGCTAGCTTAATAGAGGCAACATCATGGTCTGGCCTGGGAGGAGAGAAATATGTGTGTAAGGAAGAGCCACCAGCTTCATAGAAGGTACTAGGACCTTCACTGACGGGTTCAGATGAAACGATAACAGGAGTTGTTGTTGGTGGAGTTGTAAAGCTTTGAAATACACCCAAATCAGGAATTCCCTGTCTAGGGTTGAGTCTTCATCTTTTTGTTGGAGGTTGAGAGGCTTGTGAAGTTGTGCGATCACTTTCCAATGGCTCAGATGTAGGTAAAACAACATCAAGGGAAGGAATCCCTGACACTGTCACCATAGGAATTTCTATTTCCGCCATTGGATTGGTAAGAGGAGGCGTGGCTTCGAGAACGTCTTCATTTTCCCTTATCTCTGTTGCTGGATGAGCAACTTCATCGATATTGTCAAGTAGCGTGTTGAGGTTTTCACCGGTCATGAAGTCTTCATTACTACCAAAATTTAGAGGAATTTCATCGTTATAGAACCCTGGGAGATCGAGGTTTTCATACAAATCAGTCTCCGTTCTGCCTTTTGAAGACCCCTTATCATAATCTCCTTGGACCTGAACAGATGTCAGTTCATGTTCCTCAGCTACTTGTGCATTAGCAGCTGGAGTTTCTTCTTCATCAGCACGATCTGACACTGTAATAACATCATCTTCCGAAATGACTCTTTCAGAAGAAGTGGGCTCAGATGACATCTTGTCAGACGTTCCGTGAGATTCGGAAGATTCATTTATCTCAACAAATTTTCCGAACTTCACAAGAGGATGTAATCCTTGGAAGACGACTTTGCCCTTTCGATTCTGCTTAATGAGACCAAGCGTGTGTGGGCCTAATGACTTTATATCCAGTGTGTCTCCATCTTTGACCATCTCAGGAAATTGGATGTCAATGAACATCTGATGCTTACTAAGAACTCATCCAATATGAACTTTGAGAAGTTGAATTTGATACCAGCAGCCAGTGATACAATTGCCCCTGTGTTCCTGAGCGAGATTTCATCAGCACCTGATCTTCTGCCCGACATACAGCTCACGAACACATGCGCCAAGAATCTCCAGTAGGGTGGTAGAAGCTTTTTCACCGTGGGAGGGTAGATGCCTTCATACCCCATCTTCTTGAGAATCTTTTGTACATCATCAATCCCGATTTCAGTAGGAAAATCAGGTTGATCATTAATCAGCAATGTTTCTCTGATGAACTGCTCAGTGATTGTAATCTTGCATCCTTTCACAATAGCTTCAATGGTAACTGCTCCTTTGTCTGATGTCATCCTAGCAGTCTGCCAGAACTCCCTCACATTTTTCTGATAGATGACTGGATTCACAGTAATGGCAAAAGCAAGGCAGCATTCTCTCAGTCTGTATATCATCGACCTGAAATCTCCATGAGCAGCAGGAGGTTCATCCAGTACAATTGCCAGGTTATGCATGCCAGCAAACTTAAGACTTGCCATTGATCTGCACTAAACCAGGCCAAGTAAGAAAACAAAGTATTTAAACAATTAAAGCTTTAAGTTTTCTTAATTAATCAATTTCATTTTGGCCTTAAAAAGAAATATTTTGATCAAAAATTTGGAGTTTACGGTCAAACATGGTCAAAATTTGGTTTACGGTTCAAATAGGGTTTACGGTCAAAATGGTCAAAGTGGGGTTTACGGTCTAGATTTGGTTTACGGCCGTAAACCCACTACAGTAGTCTCCTGACCGTAAACGGAGTTTACGGTCGTAAGCTCCTAGACCGTAAGCTCAGACCGTTTACGGTCGTAAGCCCTCCCTAAACCGTAAACGCCGATGAACACAAAAACCTCGATTAATCCTCCAGTTTCAGTCGAATCGATGAACAAACCACATATCCTCAGTCGGTTTTAGCATACCTTTGATGTGGACTAAATGATTTTGCAAAACCTCACAAAAAAATTTCGAGGATGAGAGAGAGTGGAGAGAGTTTGCGGCTGAAAGGATAAAAAGTGAGGTGGAAAGGGTTTACAGCAGTAAACTCCACCTTTTATACCTCCTTTGAATTTTACCTGTCTCCCACACAGTATAAGGCACAGTCCAAATCCCCATTAATTTTTCAAAAATAAAGCCTTTTGAGGATTTTTAAAATTAAACTAAAAATAAAATAAAATAATTTCTAAAATTTAAGAATTAAAGAATTAAAAAAAAATTAAATTTTTCACAATTATAAAAATAAAATAAAATAAAATTAAAAAATAAAATTGAGATAAGATAAACGCAGACTAAAATTTATCTCGACAATCACGAAGTATAATTTTTGTGACACAGGGATCAAAGTTGTTAGACAGCCTTAATCCACTTGTCGGTACCTTTATCTTCATGTCTTTGTCTGGTCGATCGCTGGTATTGTGGTCCACTTAAACACAAAAAATTGTGACAAAATTAGGACATACCATTAGTTACAAGACAAAGTGATCCTAAGTTCCTAGATAATATTTCTTAAGGACTATTCAGCTGACGACGACCAGGGATATTGTTGTCCACCAAAATTGAGCAGCGAGATCTACAGACAATCTGTAAGTGTTCAGTTTTAGTTGTACCAGAACATGTTTCCCGCTTCATGATATGCTCCAGTAATCAAGGACTTCCAGAATACTCCTTACATCGGGTGAGCAGACAATTATTAATAGAGAAGATAGATTTAGAATGCATATGCTATACACCCAGGTCAGATCTCTTCCAATCACGCAGAGGGTGAAACATATGACTAACTGAAGTTTTAAAGGGATTGAGAAAAAGAATGATGCATATACTGTGTACCAGGTCGGATTATGAGTCACGCAAAGGAGACAATATATGGCTAACAGATAGAAAGAATTGCATAGATAGAAGATGCAGAGAAATAGAATTGCATATGTTGCAGTCCAGGTCGGATGTATTTCAATCACGCAGAGGAGGCAACATATGACTAACAGATAGAGAGAAAGAAAATAATCTTCTACAGACCTAATTTATCGGAATTCCCCAGTCACCCCATCAATACCAGAATTAAGGACAGAATCCGCACATCGAGGAAAAGTTAATCCACAGTTCCGGATACGAGTTCTTTAGTGTAACCAGTAGATTCCCGTGTTAATCTCCCTGCTCAACCTATCTGAGCGTCGTATTGTCAGGCTAAACGGATCTAACTAGATCAAGATTTGTCAAGTCTATGAATTCCTTAAGTTCAACTATGCCTAGTCTAGTCCATTTAGAATCTTTCGTGCCTACCAGCGCATCCAACACAGAGCATAGACAATTTAATTTTGAGAACGTTACGCAGACTCAGATTGCCTGTTATCACTTGATAATATCATTTCCCATTACCATATCTACAAGCAAAACTGTTCCGAAGAAAAAATAAAACAGAAACAAAATGTTTTTGGATTTTTTTTTAATTTTTCAATTTTTTTGTTTGGTTTTTGTTTATTTCTCCCCCTAAATTTGTGCATGGGTGAGAATGAAATCACTAAACTGCGCAAATTTAAACTAACCTAATTAATAACAAAAATTTAATCCTCAAAACGAATCATTTTCAAAAATCCCACAAGTACATCAAATCGAGCTTTGTTAAAAGGCTTGGTGAACAGATCCGCCACATTATTAGCAGTGGGAACCTGTTGTAGCCGGATGAGCGAGCGCTCATAACAATCTCTGATAAAATGAATTTTGATATCAATGTGCTTGGTTTTGGAATGTTGGACAGGATTTTTAGTAATTTGAATTGCGGCCTCATTATCACAGTGAATGGGGGTTTCTAGATAATTCAAACCGTAGTCCAACAGCTGATGTTGGATCCAGATAACTTGAGAACAGCAGGCAGATGCAGCAACGTATTCCGCTTCTGCCGTTGAGGTGGAGACGCTATGCTGTTTCTTGCACTGCCACGACACCAGCCTATCTCCAAGGAATTGGCACCCTCCTGATGTAGATTTCCTGTCAAGCTCACAGCCTCCATAATTACTGTTAGCAAAAGCATATAAATCAAATTTAGAATTTTTCGGATACCAAAGACCCAATTTTGGGCTGCCTTTGATATACCGAAAAATCCTTTTGACAGCAATAAGATGTGAAAGTTTAGGATCAACCTGATAGCGAGCGCATTGACAAACTGCAAACATGATGTCGGCACGACTTGCAGTAAGATACAACAACGATCCGATCATCGATCTGTAGTGTGTCTGATCTACGGATTCACCATCAATATCTGGATTCAGCAGGGGTCTTTCGGCCATTGGTGTCGATGCAGGTTTTACGTCTTGAAACCCGAACTTCTCAAGAATATCCTCCACATACTTAGCTTGATGTAGCAGGATTCCGGTTGAATTTTGTTTGACCTGAAGCCCCATAAACATGGTCATTTCACCCAGTGAACTCATCTCAAACCGCTTTTTCATCACGCCTTCAAACTCTTTGCATAGCTGTGGACTGGTAGACCCGAAGATAATGTCGTCAACGTAGATCTGGACTAGAAACTGATCATTACCAACATGCTTGATGAATAAAGTTTGATCAATAATGCCGCGAGAGTATCCATGCTCGAGCAAGTGCTTTGTTAGAGTCGCATACCATGCTTGAGGAGCTTGATGTAACCCATACAACGCCTTGTCCAACTTGTAAACATGATTAGAAAACATTGAGTTAACGAACCCAGGGGGTTGATCAACGTAGATTTCTTCCTTCACCTTGCCATACAAGAAGGAAGTCTTGACATCCATTTGGTAAACCGTGAATTTCATGTAGGAAGCATATGCAAGGAAGATACGAATAGCCTCCAAGCGAGCCACGGGAGCATAAACCTCAGTATAATCAAGACCCCCAACTTGTTGAAACCAGCGAACCACCAACCTTGCTTTATTGCGCACTATTACACCAAAATCATCCTGCTTGTTTCGATAGACCCAACGTGTGTCAAGAGACCTTTTGCCCTTTGGTAACTCAACCAATTTCCAAACCCCGAGCTTTTCAAACTGATTTAGCTCTTCATGCATCGCATCTACCCAGCTGGGCTCATTCAAAGCCATTTCAACGTTTTTGGGCTCTATTTCAGATATAAAGCAAGAATAGAGACATGCATTGACATCTCCACTCTGACTTCTAGTTTTAACTCCGTCACCCAGCTAGCCAATGACGTTATCGATCGGATGATCGCGTTGAATTCTTGAAGGTATGTCTTGGCTGATGTCATTAAGTGAAACAGGAAGAGTGTGGATGTTGAAACCTCCATCATTTGCTGATTGATCCACATTAGATGAATCTGCTACAAACTCATTAGCAATTTCTTCAGGAAAGAGTAGTTCCATAAAAGTTGGAGTGACAGCGGAAGCATCTCTAGACATGAACTCTCTTTCAACAGGGTAAGAGGTGTAGCATCAGCATCAGGAGTTCCATTTTGAACTTTAGACTCTGGACTATCAAGTCGATTAGATGACTCCCCCTCAGGTGGAGCAGAAGACTCCCCCTCAGATGGAGCAGAGGACTGCCCCTCAACCGTTGGAGGTCTGTAAACAACTTCTTCGTCTTCGTCTTCAGAAACAATCTTCGAACCAGAAGAGGATCCATTTGAGCCATCTGAAGACACATTTAAGGATTTGAAAAGCGATGTGTAGTCAAATAACCAGTCAGGACCCACTCGAGCGTCTGTTTCATTCTCCTCCAACCAGCGCACGTCGTAGGATTCGACAATCTGCTTAGTCTTCTTGTTGTAAACCCTATATGCGGTGCGCGCAGCATACCCTACAAAATAATAATCATCGGCTTTGGCATTGAATTTAGGGTTGGATTCCAAGTGAAGAAGTGTGCAAGGGCAGCCAAATACATAGAAATGGCTTACTGAAGGCTTGTGTCCATAGAGAATCTCGTACGGTGTCTTCATCTGAGCTTTGTTGATTAGAACACGATTCTGCACGTAGCAAGCAGTGTTAATCGCCTCAACCCAAAGGAAAACAGGTAATTTAGAATCACAAAGCATTGTCCTTGCAACGTCTTTTAAAGTTCTATTTCTCCTTTCAGCAACGCCGTTTTGTTGAGGCGTGTGAGTAGAGCTGTATTGATGCACGATCCCCTTTTATGTGCAAAAATGGTCAAGAACCGCATTCTTGAACTCAGTTCCATTGTCAGTACGAAGCACCTTCACCTGGTTGTTGGTTTGATTCTCAATCATCACAATGAACTTCTTTATCAGATCAGCAACCCCAGCTTTGTTGGATAAGAAGAAGACCCACGGAAAACGAGAGAAATCATCGATCACAACTAGACAGTACGAACTTCTGTTGATGCTCAGGACGTTGACCAGACCAAATAAGTCCATATGCAATAATTGGAGCACCTGACTGATTGAGTTAACTTGCTTTGGCAGGTGTGGTTTTCTATGATGTTTTCCTTGGGCACAGGATACACACTTCTCAAATGTAATAAAGTCTCTGACAGGTAAGCCTCGGACCATCTCATTCTTAGCAAGGCGATTCAGGTTTTTTGCGTTAGCATGACCGAGTCGTCGGTGCCACAACATTGCATTTTATTCGGACACTTTTGAAAATAGGCAAGTGACTTGTTCAGGAATGTTATTGTTCATGTCAATAATGTAAGCATTCCCATCCCGCTTAGATTTGACGAGAATCCACTCTTCTGAGATGACGATGCCTGGCTTGAGAATCATGCATTCTTTATCGGTAAAATGGGTAGAATAGCCTTTGTTGCAAATTTGGGAAACACTCAACAAGCTATGCTTTAACTTGGGAGCAAAGTTGACATTTTCAAAGCTTAGCACTCCATTTGTAACGGTTCCTCTCTGAGTGATCTTGCCACCATCTCCGCCCGCGAAGGAAACATACCCCCCATTAAAAGATTGAATGTCGCTCAATTGGGAGATGTCTCCTGTCATATGCCGGGAGCAGCCGTTGTCGACGTACCAAGGACGAACGACATTCCTCCGCAACTGTCCCTGCAAAATGAGCGGGATCATTTAGATTTGGGAACCCAGGTCATTACTGTCCTGGGTTTCCTTTTCGCTTTCTCTGATTTATCCTTTAATGTTTTCAAATTAGGATCCTCATTTCTAATCACTTCAGAGGATGATGATGATGGATTGGAAATAGATTTGGGCATCCAATGATATTTAGGTTTGATAACATTCTCAGGTGGTTTTGAAATAGGTTTCTTATTAGTTTGTACAGAGCTTCTGGATGTTCTACTAGAAGTAGTTGAAGATCCAGAATTGCTTTTTGACGAAACCAATCTTGACGGAGCCTTGTTCGGTATCGGCAAACTATTTGGAGCTTTGTTATTAAAAACATTTTTATTCTTTTGAAAGACAGCCCTTTTTCTGCTTCGATCATTTTTCCAATCATCATTATGAGAACGAGTTCTTGAGGATTTTCTAATTAAAGACCTTCCTCGAGATCCGTTCTCTCCTCTTGGTGACATATAATTCACAAAGATCCTATTTTGACAATTCCTAGCTATATGACCACCAACACCACAATTAAAACAAATTAGTTTATTATTTGAACTTGTACTGCATTTTTCAGATTTATTTTCTTGACAGACACTCTTACTCTTCTTAGAAGAACATGCATGAGAAATAGGTTGTGAGATAAGTGAGGGTGCCTCAGATGGTGTGACTTGTGGAATTGATGGGTTTTCATGAGAATCACAAGCATCAGAATTACCAAATAGTTCATCAAACATATCAACGAAATTAAGTTCAACAGTAGCAGATGTGGAAACATCACACGAAATATTCTCAGTTTTAACATCAGAAACAAAAACTTTTTCATTTGAAACAAAAATATCAGAATCAGAAACAGAAACAGAAATAGATTCTCCAGCTTCACGCTTTGCCTGATCTAAGGGTTGATCTGCAGGGGAAGTAGAAATGTTAGTACTTTCAACATTAATAAATCCTCCTGAAACGAAACCAGATGGCTTGCCATAAACCATAAATGGTTCGTTGGAAATATCATCCTTGGATAGGGGTTGATACTGATATGTATGATTATAAGGAGGAGGTACACTATCATATCCTAAACCCTTTTGTTGGTTTCGTTTGAACTGCATGCAGTGATCAATCATGTTGGCAACTGCCTCGCTTGATCCATCAAATTTTCTAAAATCAAAATTCGCAGTTTCAAATTGTCTTTTTAATCTATCAAGCTCGGTAATTAACTCATCATTTTGTCTCTTAACATAATCATAAAGCTCACATTTTTTACTGTATTCTGTCTGAATTCTTTTAAAATCTTTTATTTTTGTCTCTAACTGGGCCTTAAGGGGTTTTTGTCCTTTCCTAAGCTGATAGCCCTCATATCTAAGGTCCTCTACTTCTCTACGTAATAATTGAATTTCATCATGAAGAAGTTTAACATATTCATTACATGCCTGAGAACAAGACGGTAAATTTACCTCATTCTTCCTGGGCTCGAAAGTAGAAGACACCATCAGAGCAAACTACAGCTCCATCATTTCTGCTTCAGGATCAGCTGCATCATTCTTCAGGGGATCATCATCAATTTGAGCTAGGTGAGCATTTTCTGGCCCTGAAATATTCAAAGCCTGGATCTGGTCCTCCCAGTCAAAGGACTGAGCGACCATAGCTGTCTCACCATTAACCGCAACACCTGCACGGTTGTTTCCCACTGCAACCATTGTCTTGTTGTTGTTCGTCCTATAATCTGGTTTTGGACACTCACGAGCAAAGTGACCCGGCTCGTGACAGTTGAAACATCGCACCATGCCCTTCTTAAATCCCACCTTCTTGTCTGCATTCATGCCCCAGTTGTTCTTCACTGTCTTCTTAGCAAACTGCTTGGCCCTGAAAACAGCCATAGCAATCTGCCATGTAATGTCCATCTCTTCCACGTCTTCTGGATGAATCTGATCCAGGTCAGCAAATGGCAGCTGAGGTGGAAGCTCTCCGGCTACAAAGGCATTGTAGCAGTTAACAAGCCCAGTGGCTAGAGCCAGATTTTCATCAGTGTCTTTCGTGTTTGAGGAAGAGGCTACAACTGGCACATTTGGAGGGGGAACAACTTGTGGAGTGACAAATGGCTGGCTTTGAGGATGAGGAATGGACGATGCAGCAGCGAAGTTCTGAATCTGACGTTGTTGAGCAGCAAAGACTTGACCTGAGGAAGTCATGATTAATGAGAGAGCATTGTTGGATGAGATTCCAAGATTCGCAGTAGAGTACGAGTTCACATGGTTAATTTCTCTCTGTTTGTCATCAATATCACAAGCTTTGATGATCGCCATGATTTCAGCAAGAGTGAGGCGATTTAGATCCTTGGTCTTCTTAATCACAGCAACATTCATGTCCCATGATCTAGGAAGAGCATTCAAAAGCTTCTTGTTAATTTCTGACTTGGTCAAGAAAATCCCAGATATATTCATGTCAGTGGTGAGAGTTGTGAACCGCTGCAGCTGTGCCTCAAGAGTCTCTCCGGGAATGTAGTTGAACATATTGAACTTTTGTCTCAACATGTCCTGGCGACTCTCCTTCATATCTTCATTGCCTTCATATACCTCAATTAAGGCTTCCCACAAATCTTTAGCTGAAGTATACTCTCGGAAACCTTGAGCAATATCAGGAGATAATGTCATGGTTAGAGTGGCTAAAGCCCTTTCCTGCTCTTCAACTTTCTCAAACTCCTCATCTGTGTAGTTTTCAACAACCTTGTCAATCACTTGTCCTCCAACTGTCATAATGATTCTAACAGGGCCTCTAAGAATGCTTCTCCAGACTTTAAAGTCCTTCAGTTTAATGTATTTTTCAATCCTGTATTTCCACTCAGGAAAACCATCTGCGGACATTAATCTGGGAATGCGCGTAGTTATGCCCATGAAAGTATCAAGTTCGTGAAAATGAGTTTGACTTTGAGATTCCATTTGAAATTAAAGCAAATTAAAGTCAGAAAAGAGTTTACGGTTGATGATGATGAGATTACGACCGTAAACTGCGTTTACGGTTAATGAGTTTACGACCGTAAACTTGGTTTACGGTTGAAGTGTTTACGACTGTAAACTGGGTTTACGGTTGAAGTGTTTACGACCGTAAACTGGGTTTACGGTTTGGATGATTACGGTTTGGACGTTTATGATTTAAGCGTTTACGGTTATTGAAGCTTAGTTTACGGTTAATGAAGATTCACAGTTTACGGTTGTTTAAGGTTCTTGAGTTTACAGTCGTAAACTGAGTTTACGGTCGGCAGTAAACTCCCAGAAGATCTTCAAAAACGCGTTTTTGGTGTAGATTCAGTCCCTTTAACCACGAAAACACTAAAACCAATCTCGAACAATAAGGAATGTCAGTCTAAACAGCCGAAAACTCGATTGAATGAAGCTTTGACACCGGTTTTTGCTCTGATACCAATTGTAAGGTCCTGAAAAGGATCTTTACCAATGATCAAGCAACAAACAATCACAATAGAAGTAGAAGAAGAAAAGAAATCAAGCTTACACACGTTTATAGCATAAAACGTCTGGTACAACTCGACACAGTACACCGTAAACTCTCTGGTATCAACAACTAGACAAAGACCTACACCTCCACTATATATACTCGACTGGGCCGCAAACTGGGTTTACGACCGTAAACGTGCTTACGGCCGTAAACTCACTACCCGACCGTAAACATCTAAACAACCCACAAAATGCATTAAAGACTCATACTGAACTATTACAATGAAAGCCTAGACCAAACCATTAACTGGACCCTTCAACATGAAATGAGGTTAAGTTTCTCTTATTGTTATGCTTTTGGGATCATGGTGTTATGATGACTTGTTAGGAATTTAAGTGTGCATGAGAAACCCTTTTCGGTGTGGTTTTTGGATTTATGAAGCTGTCGAGTTGTTTGGTTGTAATGTTTCCGGATACTTGTTTCTCTTATTGTTATGCTTATTGGATCATGGTGTTATGATGACTTTTTAGGAAGTAAAGTGTGCATCAAAAACCCTTTTGGGCATGGTTTTTGGATTTATGAAGTTGTTAATTTGTTTGGTTGTAATGTTTTCGGATACTTGTTTCTTCGTAGTTGGGGTACTTCTCGCCAAAGGGTTTAGTTGATGTATATGTATAGTGGTTGATCGTTAGTCTTAGGGCATGACTCTAGAGTTTTCAGGCCAATGAATTTCTATTCTTGTTTAGTTTATCGTATGAGTAAATTTATGGTAACAGTGTCCGGATTTCCATTATGAGTGACTCTGCACGGTGATTGAATCGACCGTTTGTGATGGAAAAGGTAGTTATTGCGGCTTGTGGCAGTTCACTGGATGGGTTTAAAGGACGGCGTCATATGAGTTTCGAGTGGTCTCTGAATCTATTTTGGTAATTTGTCTTTTCAGTGAATAGCATTGGGAAAGCATAAAGGATTTGCTTAAAATATTTTTTTCTGCATTATATGCAAGGCGGATTTCGAGGACGGAATCCATATAAATGGGGTAGAATTGTAACACCTCATTTTCACCATTGTTAATCTAGAATAGTGTGAGTCATGCACTGGTCATGTATGTCCATAAAGTTATGATTTTTACGAGTTACAAGAGACAATTAATGCCTTCTGAAAAGTATGACACTTGGACTCGACCGAATAAGTGCTTGGCGAATTAAGAGTTCTACCAGGGGACCTCAGTGCAACTAGGGTAGGCCCAGGGTGCGAGGGCTTGTTGGTATCCACGACTATTTTTTCGTGCCATGATCGGAGCCTGACCAGCATGTAGGTCGTGGCATGTTGACTGTTGATGTTAACTTTTTGACCAATTATGAGTTTTGGAATAATGTGTTGGGTTGGGTCTTGAAGGAGGTGTAAATTATCGTGTAGTCATCTAAGGAAGACTCAAAGCCACTAGCTTTGTTTTGTGGATTTTAGCTTGTCAGATATATAGGTCAGTTCTCATTAACATACTTATTACGTGGACTATGTGTTATATATATATATATATATATATATATATATATATATATATATATATATATATATATGCCTCTCATAAAGGGAAGTAGTCAATGTTACGTGTACTGGAGAAAAGCCTCTATGAAAGGGAATCTAGTAGATTGGGGTTATCTGTGCTAGCATATCTTATGAGATAAAACGTAAAGTAATATATGAGATATTGATTGATGTCGCTGTGTTATTATGTGTATTTCATATGACTTGTATAATGGGTGAATGTTGCCAATACTCACTGAGTTATAGAATTACGTTTGTTACTTTATGTTTTTAGTTTAGTGTACTTCAGGTTCGAAGGGCATGGAACGAGTATGATTAGGATATTTGAACATTCACGGAGAGGCATTATATTCAGTTTAACCATTCAATGTTATGTTAAGGTTTTCAAAACAAAACTTAGCTTCCACATTTTTATGATTTTGTTGTTGTATTGTGAAAAGATGCTTTCACGAAAACCATAACCATAAGATTGCTAGAGGGAAAGTTTCTTTTGTAATGTGAAATTTGGTATGCTTATTTTCTGGGATCCCTTATTTCTTTTACCAAAATTACCCCTATGATTATAAATGAAAAAACACTTATGCCATTATATATTTTTTTTAATTACAAACTTGACTTCGAAATTCCTAGCCTTTAAACTTTTTGATCAAGTAGTCTAGATTGAGTTCTCGGTTTCTCAAGAAAATATTGGTTGTTAAAATATATCAACCATATATATATATATATATATATATATATATATATATATATATATATATATATATATATATATATATATTGTTAGTGCCAAGATCTTCAAAGCATTCAGGATCCTTAAACCTCATCAGATATTCAGGATCCTCAACTATCTCAGGATCCCGACTATTACCGTTATTATTATTTACTAACATTTATAACGGTTATATTTGATTCTCAATTAACACATGTGCAGAAATAGTCAAAATAAGACTTATTCCCAATAGATTTTCGTCTCAACTATGCTAAATATCCAGAATACCAAGTCAATCAACGTTCAAAAAGTTGGTCATAGAGGATCCCAGGAATATCGAACATCTTGTAAGTTAGTTTAGACTATAAACTGACACAAGTATATCGCACACGACACACTACTGACTCTCAGCTAACTCTACGAACTTTTTCACTTGTTCTTACTAAAATACTCTCTGTAATCATCATTTTATATTAATAAAATTATCAAGGAAGGTAATCATTATCACCTCCCAAGGTTTTGTGCCGGAGATCCTAGCAAGGATCAAGGGCTTTCCTTATAAACAATCGTGTCATTCTCTTTATCTTTCTCTATTGCATAATTCGAACATCACAACCTCTCTATTGCACAGTTCAAAATCCTCAAAAGATCATGTCTACACAACCGATGCTTTCTTCATCCTCCACTCCTTCCATTCCCACCAAAAACCTACCACCTCCTCCAAGTGGACCCCATGGTCAGAGGAAAGCGTGTGACACTTCCAAGAAAAACACCCCTCCGGTCACTAACCAAGGAAGTTTGGGATCATAGGACTCCAGGATCCGACTGCTTCGGTCACTACTGCCGAACTCTTCGCTAGGATGAGGAAAATGACGCAGCAGATGAATCAGCAGCAAGATGACAATAGAACACTAGTTAGAGAGTGGAGAGTATGAAGGCAGAATTTCAGAAATCCCAGGAAACGATGCCCACAGTTGTACAACCAAGGATCCTAAACTTCGACAATGCGGGATCCTCTGGAAATAACCAGGGGAACACAACTCCATGCTAGTTCTGCGTCACCCTGGGGGACGACTATGAACAATCGAGCATATATGATCATGATCTCGATGAGCCTTTCAATACTCCAAGAAACCTTCATTCTAGTAACTTCTTCAACAACAATACTATCAATACTAACTCTATGAATGTTGATGCAGGAATAAGTCCAAACATGGTTAGGGAACTTCAACTGTTGAGACAGATGATCTCAAGCGTACCCAGGGTAGTTCAACCCATACTAGAAGCATCTCCAACAAGTCACAAGATATCGAGATTTTCTCTTACAATAGTCGATACCGAAGTTCCTAAACGCTTCCAGAATCCTAGCATGAAGCCTTACAATGGAACTACGGATCCTAAAGAGCACGTGGCATAATACCGAGAAAAGATGGAGATCATTCCCATCCCAGTGCACTTGAAGGAAGTTTGCCTATGCAAGGGCTTTTGTTCAACCCTCACGGGATGATCTCTTAAATGGATACTACACGTTCCTCCCTATTCTATTACTTCATTTGCACACTTAGTCAATATTTTCAATAACCAATTTTCTTGTAGCAGAACCTTCGAGAAGATCACTAGTGATCTCTCTCGGGTGGTTCAGGATCGTAAGGAACGACTTATGGATTTTGTCAACAAGGTTAGCAGGGAAGCTTTGAGCATCCCTAAAATTGACATGGCGACTGTTGTAGAGGCCTTCAAGATGGGTCTAAATAAGGATTCACCCTTCTCCGAAGATCTCGTGTTGAGGTTCATAAGGCTTGAAGAGGATAAAGAAGTCCAAAAGAGGAGAAACTATTCAAGTCAATAGGAGAATCCCAATAGGAAGGCCGAATCCTCGGCTCCAAGATTCTACAAATCGAAGGCCTATTCCAAACCAAATCATCACGGGGTTCATGCCCTCGAAGATGAAGAAGAGAAAGAGAAACCTCCTAATATCACTAACTATTGTTTTTCAGTGGATGTTCCAGGTTTAATATATGCTATGTAGGATCCTGAAGACAAAGCAAGGTGGCCAAAGAAGGATAACAAGTCCACCAGTTGGAAAGACAAATCCAAATGGTGTGCTTACCACGAAGATTTCGGTCACATGATGCAGGATTGCATAGCCCTAAGAAAGGAGATCTGTTATCTCCTTAGCAAAGGGTATCTTAAATAAATCCTCGGAAGAAAGAAAGAAAAGTCCAAGGAGAACAATTAGGATGGTCACAAGATCCTGGAGAAACCAGGATCTCCACCCCCAAAACACCAAGATAATTCACGTTATCTCATGCGGATCTAACATTTGTGGTACTTCTTATTCTCAGGCTAAAAGACATGCCAAGGTCTCTAAAATAGAAAAGGAGGATAGACCACGGAAGAATACCCCGGTTAGCAATGAAAAGGAAATCACGTTTGACGAGACGGATAGGGAAGGGATCCAAGATCCTCACCAAGATGGAGTCGTGATAACACTGTACATTGCCAACCACTTCGTCGGAAGAATCCTGGATAATGGAGGATCCTCGGTCAACATCATACTCTTGGACGCACTGAAGAGGATGAACATCACGGAATCGGAGATAATCTAAAGATCCGCGGTCCTCATAGGATTTAGCGTAGAAACGATACATACTATTGGGGAGATAAAGCTACCAATATACATAGAGGTGGTAAACTCTATACAAATTTTTTGTGTTATTGACACGTTATCTTCTTATAAATGTGATATTAGGTAGACCGTGGATCCGTGAGATGAAAGCAGTTCCATCAACATATCATCAGTTTGTAAAGATGCCTACTCTATGGGAAACAGTGAAGATCATGGGAGATCAACAAGAGTCAAAGGAATGTTATAAAACATCTATGAAACCTGCGACGAAACTCCATCAAGCATAGCAATTAAGGCAGGGGGCATGACATGTTATAGAAACAAGGGAGAAAGACGTGAAGGAAGTGCCCCTGAGCAACGAGGATCTTGAAGCCAAAGTACTCAAAGGATTGATATGTGCATATTTATACACATATTTATACAACATACATTAATATTTAATTACTTTTATGCCCTTAATAGAACAAAAGATACTTAATTTGCCATGAATTGTGTTGTAGGGACTAAAAGACTTGTTTGGAGCAAAAAGGAAGTTGGAAGCTGGATTAAGGAAGCTAGAAGATGGAAGATTGAACCAAAGTAGTAAAATGAAGAAAAATACACCCAACATGTCGTGGTGATCCTACCACGACGTGGCATCTTGAAGATTCCCGATCAGATTCGATGACTTGGAGATTACGTGGCATCTTGAAGAAAAACACAATCACCACGACGTGGTGGACCCACCACGACGTGGTGCCCTGCTTTCGGAAAAAGTATAGATATCTCACATAAACCTCCAAATGGGAACTTTTGGCTCTGGAGAATTCCAAGCTTTTTGAGGCAAAGGCACTGGAATTAAGCATTGGAAGCAAGGAATTCAATCACAATCATTAGAAGGAGGAGATCAAAGGCAACTAAACTCTACTTTTTGATTTTTCATTAGGAATAGTTATGCCTTTACTTTTGAATCTCGATTTTATTACTTTGTTTGCTGAAATCATGAGCTAAACACTCATGACTTTCGTTTAGCTAGGATGAGTTGACTAAACATGGTTGATTTCGTAGTTAGGATTTAGTTATTTGGTTATTTGTTGACTTTTGCTTATTAAAGAACCTCAAGTACTTTTGATAACTGCTTTTTATCTGCTTATTGCTGAATTTGATTAGGTTAGAATGACTATTTTTCTTAATTGAATTTGAATCTTATGATCTTGTGATTTGCAAAATCGTAGGACTAGAGTTTTGATTAAAACCTAGGGTTAAGTAGAAAAGTGGGTAAAAAAGTATATGAGCCAATATATGACGATAAATCATATATAAAATTGAATCAACAAATTTAATTGATCAATTAATTATAAGTCTAAGCAACTCGAACTGAACACTAGTGAACTTGTAAGTTTGTCCGCTTGATCACCGAATAAATAAGCTAGTTTGCTAAAGGATTAAATTGGTGAATACCAATTTGGTCATCTTAGGAATCGGTAGCCAAAGAAACTAAATCCATTGCACTTCTATGAAACAACCATAATAACAACAAATCCGAAGCTGAACGAAAGTCTCTTTCTTACCTTGGTAATTCATACTTCTTACTTGCTTAGTTTTAGTTCTAGTTTTATTAAGTGAATTTTTGAGTTAGTTTAGTAAATCAAGTATGTAGTATTGCAAAACTAGGAAAATAATCCCTCTTTTAATTTAATTATTAATTAGTCAATAGTAAAATAAAGCAATCTAAACACTGTTCCTTGTGTTCGACACTCATTCTTACCATTGCTATACTATTGCACGATTAGGTACACTGCCTAGTGTGTTTAATAGTCTAATAAAGTAAATTACTTTTATAAATTAACTTGAATAAAATATAAGCATATTAAATTACACATCAAGTTTTTGGCGCCGTTGCCGGGGAACGGTTCAGTTTTAATTACTTTATATTGCTATTTTTAGGACTATTTTCTGTTGGAGTTTAGTTTTTAATTTTCATTTTAGTATCTTCGTATTTTAGGTTCACCACGTCGTGGTATAGCTACTGTAGGAATTTTATTTTTTGTTTTTTTTCTTTACGTGTTTTCTTTGTTTATTTGCAGATCGTTTATGACCAGAGGAGGAAATACACCTTTGATCCCACCACTTGAAGACCCGGAAGCTACTTTAAGGAAGAACAAAGGCAAAACCGTTGGAGAAACCGCAACTTCGAAGAACTCTCCTTTGAAGAATCTCAAATCTGTGTTTACCAAGAAAAAGAGCAATAAATCAGGAGGATCCAACATCTCTTTGGCGGACGAAGACCCGAAGAAGGAGGACACCGAATACGAAACAGAAGGAGACGAAAAAGATCTTACATTTGATAACGAAAGTGACCTAGAAGACGAACCCGACAACACCATGGCTAACATCAACGAAGTTCGCATGGGAGAGTGGAAGAAGAAGATGGATGAAGACACCGGCCCAGGACTCGTGCAACCCGCGATTCCGGCAAATGCCAACTTCGAGCTAAAGGGCCACATACTCACACAACTTAAGGAACTCCCATTCTACGGTAAGGATCACGAAGACGCGTACAAACATCTAGAAGAGGTCAACGACATAGTCGACTACTTCAATGTTCCAAATGTGTCTCGCGAAACTGTATTGCTTCGTATGTTACCCGTTACATTCAAGGGGGACGCAAGAGATTGGCTAAAATCACTTCCTCCCGGATCCATTACAACTTGGGCCAAGATGAAAGAAGAACTCATTGATCAATTTTGCCCACCCTCAAAGATAACGAAGTTGAAGAAAGCCATAGCCAACTTTGAGCAACAACCTGGAGAGTCACTTTATGAGGCATGGGAAAGATACAAGAGTTTGTTGAGAAACTGCCCACATCATGATCTGAACAGTCAACAAGAAGTCTCCATTTTCTATGATGGAGTAAATGTGACAACTAGGCAGCTCCTTGATTCTCAAGGACCACTCACAAAGAAGGCACCCCCTGTGATAAAAAGGATAATTGAAGAATTCTCTAAACACTCTAGAGAATACCATAATCCAAGGAATGAATTAACAAAGGGATCGGTTAATGCTGCTTCGGAGGATATGGCGGCAGTTTTGGCAATGTTGCACAACATGGATAGGCGAATGACTAAGATGGATCAAACAATCCATGCTATTCGGGTTGGGTGTGAAAATTGTAACGGGCCTCATTTGACTAGAGACTGTGACCTTGATGAAAATGGAAACCGGAAGGTTCAAGCTTTCTACTCGAGCGGTGATCATTTTGATGACAATTAGAGAAAACCCAAGAAAAATTGGATACCTTATGAAGAATACAAAAAGGCTAAGGAAGATAAATATGAACAAAAAGGAAGAGGGTTTTACCAAAAAGAGGAACCACAAGATGAAAAGAAATCTGACTTGGAAAATATGATTACCCGATTTATATCCGCTTCTGAAAAAAGGCACGAAGGAGCTGAAACAGCGATAAAAGAACAACAAGTATTCATGAGGGAACAACAAGAGACAATGAGAAATACACAAGCACTGGTTAGAAATCAACAAGCTTCAATCCTCACTATAGAGAAGCAACTCGGGCAACTAGCAAGCCAATTAAATGAAAGATCACCGGGAGGACTTCTGGGAAATACCGAACAAAACCCGAGAGGAGCTGACATTCAAGCCATCACCACTAGAAGTGGGAAAATTATCACTCACTTAACCCCTATTGACATAAACAAACCAGAAGCGGAACAGGAAGGACAAGAAGAAAATAAAGAAAATGAGTCTGGGCAATCACCACGACGTGGTGAATCTACCACAGCGTGGCAAGACACTGAGAAGAAAAATACCAAACCGGTGAAGCCATATCCTCCACCACTTCCCTTCCCAAGCAGAGCAATTCAAGAGAAGCATGCTGAAGATTACCAGAGGTTCTTAGATTACATAAAATCTCTTGAAATCAACATTCCATTCCTTGAGGCTTTAGCTGAAATGCCGAAATATGCCAAATTTCTCAAGGACTTGTTAACAAACCGCAAGAAGATGAAGGGGCTATCTAAGGTAGTGTTGAATGAAAATTGTTCTGCTGCTATGTTAAACATGCTACCAAAGAAGATGAGGGATCCAGGAAGTATAACCTTGCCATGCCAATTTGGAAATCTTCCAACTAGTCATGCTCTAGCTGACTCGGGAGCAAGTGTTAACTTAATGCCCTATTCGTTTTTCAAGAAGCTCGACCTTCACGAACCAAGACCGGTCCACATGGTTATTCATTTGGCCAATAAAAATATGACATTTCCAAGGGGTATTTGTGAGGACTTGCTAGTGAAAGTTGACAAGTTCGTTTTCCCCGTGGATTTTATTGTTTTGGATATGGAGGAAGATGAACAAGTCCCGATCATTCTTCGAAGTCCATTCTTGAGCACCGCCCGAGCATTAGTTGATATAAGGGAATCCAAGCTTACATTACGTGTTGGAGAAGAAGCGGTGACTTTTGATGTTAATCGGGCGATCAAACATTCAAGGATGAGTGATGATACGACGTTTTCAGTTGATGTGTTGGATGAAGTACTGGAAAAAGAGCTAGCGGGTTGGAAAGAACAAAATGAGGGATTTATGGTGCTTGATGAAGGAAATTTTGATCCCAAAATCGATCTACAAGAATTAGAGAAGTTATTGGAAGAAGGCGAGTATAATGAAGCAATAAAAGAGACAGAAGAGGCAACACGACGTGGTGAGGATGCCACGACGTGGCAAAGTTTTTTTCACGATCTGGAATTAAAAACCACGACACCACGACGTGGCAGGATCACCACGTCGTGGTGGCTGACGCAAAACCAAAACTCGAGCTGAAAGCCCTTCCCGAACACCTGGAGTATGGATTCTTACAAGAAGAACAACAAAAGCCAGTAATCATTGCTTCTGACCTAGAAAAACACGAGAAAGAAAGCCTAGTTAAAGTTCTAAAGAAGAGACAAGGTGCCATTGCATGGAAGATCACTGATATCAAGGGGATTAGTCCAGCCCATTGTTCTCATAAGATCAATTTTGAAGAAGGAGCTAAACCCATAGTACAACGCCAAAGAAGACTCAACCCAAACATGCAAGAAGTAGTTAAAAAAGAGGTGGTGAAACTATTAGATGCTGGTATCATTTACTCAATATCTTATATCACATGGGTGAGTCCAGTACATGTTGTGCCAAAGAAAGGAGGAATGACAATGGTCACCAATGAAGCTAACGAGTTGATCCCAACAAGGACAGTTACCGGGTGGCGCGTTTGTATTGACTATCGAAAGCTTAATGATGCAACATGCAAGGATCATTTTCCGCTACCATTCATCGATTAAATGCTCGAGAGGTTGTCCGGTCATCTTTATTATTGTTTCCTTGATGGTTTCTCGGGGTACTTTCAAATTCCAATGCACCAGCCACTTTCCAAAGGTGCATGCCTAAGTGGAACATTTGCATATAGACACATGCCTTTTGGGTTATGCAATGCACCAGCCACTTTCCAAAGGTGCATGATGGCTATCTTTCATGACATGATCGAGAAGTTTATGGAGGTTTTCATGGATGACTTCTCGGTTTACGGGTCCTCTTTTGAAGATTGTTTGTCCAATTTGGATCTAATGCTAGCAAGATGTGAGAAGACCAACCTTGTTCTCAATTGGGAGAAATGTCATTTTATGGTGAAGGAAGGAATTGTGTTAGGTCACAAGGTCTCAAGGATGGGGATAGAGGTGGATAGAGCGAAGGTTGATACTATAGCCAAATTACCACCTCCAACAAATGTCAAGGGGGTAAGAAGCTTTCTAGGCCATGCAGGATTTTATAGGCGCTTTATTAAAGACTTTTCGAAGATCACAAGGCCCTTGACTCAACTTCTTTTGAAGGATGCCCCATTCAAATTTTCTAAAGAATGTATTGATGCATTTCATTTGTTGAAGGAAAAGTTGACTACTACACCTATTATGATAGCTCCAGATTGGAGTCTTCCTTTTGAGCTCATGTGTGATGCTAGTGACTTTGCGGTGGGAGCTGTTTTGGGACAAAGAATTGATAAACTTTTTCAGCCTATCTACTATGCAAGTAAGACCTTGAACCCAACACAAGAGAACTACACTACTACAGAAAAGGAGCTACTAGCAGTGGTTTTTGCATTTGATAAATTTCGCTCATATTTGGTTTTGTTAAAAACCATAGTTTTTACCGACCATTATGCCCTTAAGTATCTTTTTGTTAAACAAGATGCTAAGCCAAGGTTGATTCTTTGGGTGTTGCTGCTACAAGAATTTGACATTGAAATACGAGATAAAAAGGGGATGGAGAACGTGGCTGCCGATCATCTATCGAGATTCCAAAACCCACACTTGGAGGAGTTAGAAGAAAACAAGATTGGAGATGAATTTCCCGAAGAATATTTATTGGTTATAGCAGGAGAGATTCCATGGTTTGCAGATATAGCTAACTATTTAGCAAGTGAATACATTCGAAACGACTTGACCCACCAACAAAAGAAGAAATTCTTTTCAGAAATTAAGTATTACTTTTGGGATGAGTCATACCTCTTTCGTAGCTGTGCTGATGGTATGATAAGAAGATGTGTATTCAGGAAGGAAAGTCGTGAAATCTTGAAGCATTGTCATAGCGGGCCCACCGGAGGACATCATGGAGCGCAATATACGGCAAAGAAGGTTTTTGATTCGGGTTTTTATTGGCCTACTATTTTTAAAGATGCTACAAAATTTGTCAAAGAATGCGATTCATGCTAAAGGTCGGGAAACATTTCATCACGAAATGAGATGCCCCAAAATAGCATTCAAGTTTGTGAAATATTTGATATTTGGGGAATTGACTTCATGGGACCTTTCCCAATGCCAAAGGGAAATAAATACATATTGGTAGCAGTTGATTATGTATCCAAATGGGCGGAGGCATAAGCATTACCCACAAATGATGCTCGAGTAGTGGTACGTTTCCTCAAAAACTTATTTTCAAGATTTAGAGTTCCAAAGGCTCTAATTAGTGATCGAGGCACCCACTTCGCAAATGATCAGTTAGCTAAGGTGTTGCAAAAATATGGTGTCCACCATAGATTTTCAACATCCTATCATCCTCAAACAAGTGGGCAAACTGAAGTTACAAATCGGGCATTGAAGAGAATATTAGAAAGATCGGTTGGAAGTAATAGAAAGAAGTGGTCGGATAAGCTTGATGATGCACTATGGGCGTTTAGAACAGCTTTCAAAACACCTATTGGTACTACACCATATAGGTTGGTTTATGGGAAGAGTTTCCACTTGCCAGTTGAGATAGAGCATAAAGCATTTTGGGCGTTGAAGATATGTAATTTTGAGCTAGATGAACTGCGTGCCAACCGGTTGATGCAAATGAATGCCCTTGAAGAACTTAGAAACGAAACCTACACAAGTTCTTTGATTTATAAAGACAAAACTAAGAAGTGGCATGATATGAGGCTTGAGGGTAATAAAGAGTTCCATGAAGGACAAGAAGTGTTACTTTTCAATTCAAGGTTGAAACTTTTTCCGGGTAAATTGCAAACAAGGTGGGACGAGCCATTTGTTGTCAAACAAGTTTTCCCACATGGAGCTATCGAGCTTATTTTAAGAGACGGGACCCCTTTCAAGGTTAATGGGCATCGAGTGAAGAATTACGAGGAATAAATGCCAAGTGAAGAAAGGGAGGGTGAAATCGTCAAATTCACACGAGCTGAAACAACGTAACGTGGGAAGGAGTCCGGCACATGACTCCTCAAAAAGAAGCGCTTGCAGGAGGCAACCTGTGGTTTTGAGTTTGCATTTTCTTTCCTTTTCTTTTATTTTCTTTAATTGGTTTTTGTGTTATTTAGGTTTTTAGTCTCTCATTCTTCTGATTTGTTATGGAGTTTTGATGTGGGGTATGGCATAAAATGAGTGTGGTGTGATTATTTTTAAGAAATTGATAATTAATTTTGATTTTTAACCAACCACGACGTGGTTATTCTACCATGTCGTGGCAACGGATATTACTGTAGTCAATTTAGGGTTTTTTTTAACTTAAGTCAAAACAATTTCACCTTTTTACACCACCCCATCTCTCTCGTCGTGCCAGCCTCCACGAAGAACTCCTCTTTCTCTTCATCGGTTTCTTGTTGTTCTTCCCTACAAGGTATGCTTTTCTAGTGATTTTAGTAATCTTAATCGTCTATTAAGGTAGTATAGAGCATCTATTTGAACCTAGGGCCGATAATTTTGAACCTAGGGTTCCGATTTTTGCAAACATCGGACCAATTTTTGCATGTTTTAGTCCCTGATTTTGCTACCATTCTACTCCATTTCATCCACTGAACAAACCCTGAACTTGGATTTACTCAATATGGTGTTGAAATTAGATCGATTTGAGCAGTTCACGTCACAATGCTGACGCCACAACGAGCTCGTCGTGGTCCTCGTCGTGGTGACTGCTATGACAGTTTTGTTCTTCTGTTTCGATTGCAATAATGCACATGGGTTGTTTGGTTGTTCTTTTGTGGTTATTTTGCAGGAATGACTAGCAGGTCCAGAAGAAGTCAACCCGTTACTTGCGATTTTCCATGGTATTCTTTTCCACGGAATGTTCCACCTGAGACACATGCGTGTTGGACTGTTAAGCTTGACTTACTCAAGAAAAGAAAGGTGCATGTTCCAGCTGAGGTTGATTGGCACTGGATTGGAAATTCGGGTTTGATGGAGGCTATAGAGCCTTACCTTGACAAGGTATTTAATGGAGTTCATGGACAATTTATGTGTTTGGGTTGGAGACGCATTTTTGAGATTCAAGAGGTGGTTTACAAGGAGTTGGTGTATGAGTTTCTTGCCACAGTATCTTTCGCAAAAAAAGACAGGATATATGCGGATGATAATCTTACTTTTTGCCTTGGAGGGGAAAGGCGTTCCTTAAGCATAGCCGATTTTGCACTACAGGTTGGCATCTACCTTCCAGCTGAAGTCCATACACCATTGTACCAATAATTTATAGCAGCCTCCATTAGGAACATCGAAGGGTTCAAAGCAGAGGACCATTGGCATTCTATTGCTAATGGGGTTTACCACAAGGGTACGGCACAGGAAAGCGACATCCGGTCGCCAATTCACCGCCTCTTACACCGCCTGATCCCTAACACCATAAATGAACGTTAGGAGGGGGATAAATGTCCCACTGTGGATGTTTTCTTCTTGTGGGATCCAAGGGCATGCGTGGGTCCCCGCTTTATGGCGGTATGTGGATTACCCGACTCGCGCGATCTTTTGGTATTTTTGAGAAGCGGGAGGCTTCTATGCTTACAGTGGAGCCCCAAAAGCCCTTTTCCACTCTTCTTTATAAGAGGGCTCGAATTGTTGTTGATCATGGAATGGCTTGTTTTAGCATTCCTAACGATACTCCACGGCACCGGGTTCCAAGCCGTGGAAGGCAACGGGGTAATGAAGCCGGAGAAGATGACCCAGTGGTGCCGGAAGAAGATGAGATGCCCATGGATCCCTACAGTGTGGCAAGGAGACGATATGAGGACTACATGTCTAGAGCTACAAACTACACCAACATGAGCCTAGATCATTTGATGAGCTCTATGTGTGTATCTCGTCCTGAGCATTTTCCTTCTGCGTACCCAAATGTTCCAACGTGTGACGACATTTGGCGAGAGCAGTTGGGTGGAGCTGGAGGCAGTGGTGGTGGATCTGGTGATGATGAAGAAGATTGAGTTTTTATCCTTTTCTTTGGTTTTTTGTCTTCTTTTAGACTAGTCCTTTATTATGGTTTTCTTTGGTTTGTTTTATGTTTTCTGGATGATTTGGTTGTTTGGATGGTTTTCCTACTTTTATTACCATTTCCTTTATCCTAGTTCCAGGTTATATTTAAGAGTCAAGTAAGGGTATATTTGGCACAAGAAAGTTCGTTAGAGTGAAGGTATCAGAGAACGTCGAGAGAAGCGTGATTTGAGAGCATTTTTCGGGGGTCTAATTGAGTCATAGAGTGAAGGGTCATGACCTAAAGCTGTATGGAAGAGATGGTGTCATTTTAGTTCAAGTTGCAGCTCTATTCGCCTTCCGAATCTCACTTTTCAAGGCCACCACGACGTGGTGTCGCAGTTTTAAAAACCACAAAGTGTTCTGTTTGGTTTACCACGATGTGGTGATATCCACCACGACGTGGTGCTTTTCGAGTCATTTCCCGAGCCTGATCTCATACATCCAGTAGTCTCCATGATTCAAGTGGCGTTATATTTGTTATCATGGTATGGATGAGCTGTTCCCATGCCTAGAATTTCCTTATCACGTTTCGTTGAAGAATTATCCCGGCTGCCACGACATTGTTTACACTTTCCTTTGACGTGGGGGAGTTTTTCAACAATTTAGGAGGCTGCCTTTTTCTTGTCCGCTTTCGAGTCCATATGATCCAAAAAGTTTGAAGTTTCTTTCCATGAGTCGAGTGCATCTTCTATCCCAGGGGAGTTTGTTCCTTTTTCTCCCTCTTTTTAATTTTATGTTTTGCATACCATGCAATGAGGGCATTGCATGAAATAAGTGTGGGGTAGGGGGTTGATTATATTAGTTGAATTAGTATCTTAATTTTAGGCATAATATAGAAAATTTTGCAAAAAATTGCTAGGATTTAATTTAGAAAATTATGGTAAAAAGTAATTAGGATTCATGCTAGTATTGCATTTGATGATTCTATGAGGACCCAAATGTTTAGTCAAGCCTATACATGTTCTAGTGCGTTTGTGGCCTCCCTATTCTAGTGAAATCATGGGACAAAAACACAACATCGCTTAGTTTGAGGGATGCAATATGTTTAGCAGCCTAAACCTGAAATGTATCCAGGAAAGCTTAAGTAGTCATTGCACATTAGACTAATATCTTAACCAATAAAGGTTGAACTGGAACGCCCTTGCTTAAGCATGTAGGTTTTCAAAGAGAGAAAAATAAAAGTGAGGTACATGTAAAAAAAATTGAAAAAAAAAAGAGAGAGAATTACAAGAAAATTTGTAAGAATTTTGGAGCGTTCAAGTCAAATTATGAAGATCAAAGATCAAAATTCTGAAGAAATTCAAAAGTTGAAGATACCAAAAATCAAATCAAAGAAGATGGTGAATTCAAAGAAATCAAATATCAAATATTCAAAGAGTTGAAGAATTCCTAAAGAGCTCCAATGTGGTATAAAAATTTGTAGTTTTCTAGAATATGTATGATTGGGTTGCTTGACCAAAAATACCTTGAGGGTAAGAAAGTTTTCTGAGGATGGATTCGGAGGGTTGCATAAAATGACCATTGTTCAAAAGAAGTGGGCTAGTGTTTATGAGGATTGTGAGTATTTAGGATTGGGGGGTCCTTAGGAAAAATTTTAGACACAAATGCATGCGTTGCGGTCTTGGCATAATGGCTGGGTTCGATTAGGACTGTTTGATGTGATGTTGGTATGATAAAATTCAGTTTTGCTTGGCGGCAAGCAAAAGTCTAGTGTGGGTTATTTTGACATGTGCATATTTATACACATATTTATAGAACATACATTATTATTTAATTACTTTTATGCCCTTAATAGAACAAAAGATACTTAATTTTCTATGAATTGTGTTGTAGGGACTAAAAGACTTGTTGGAGCAAAAAGGAAGTTGGAAGTTGGATTAAGGAAGCTAAAAGATGGAAGATTGAACCAAAGCAGTAAAATGAAGAAAAATACACCCAACACGTCGTGGTGATCCTACCACGACGTGGCGTCTTGAAGATTCCCGATCAGATTTGATGACTTGGAGATTACGGGATAAGCACAATCACCACGACGTGGTGGACCCACCACGACGTGGTGCCCTGCTTTCGGAAAAAGTATAAATATCTTACATAAACCTCCGAATGGGAACTTTTGGCTCTGGAGAATTCGAAGCTTTTTGAGGCAAAGGCACTGGAATTAAGCATTGGAAGCAAGGAATTCAATCACAATCATTAGAAGGAGGAGATCAAAGGCAACTAAACTCTACTTTTCGATTTTTCATTAGGAATAGCTATGCCTTTACTTTTGAATCTCGATTTTATTACTTTATTTGCTGAAATCATGAGCTAAACACTCATGACTTTCGTTTAGCTAGGATGAGTTAACTAAACACGGTTGATTTCATAGTTAGGATTTAGTTATTTGGTTATTTGTTGACTTTTGCTTATTAAAGAACCTCAAGTACTTTTGATAACTGCTTTTTATCTGCTTATTGCTGAATTTGATTAGGTTAGAATGACTATTTTTCTTAATTGAATTTGAATCTTATGATCTTGTGATTTGCAAAATCGTAGGACTAGAGTTTTGATTAAAACCTAGGGTTAAGTAGAAAAGTGGGTAAAAATGTATAGGAGCCAATATATGACGATAAATCATATATAGAATTGAATCAACAAATTTAATTGATCAATTAATTATAAGTCTAAGCAACTCGAACTAAACACTAGTGAACTTGTAAGTTTGTCCGCTTGATCATCGAATAAATAAGCTAGTTTGCTAAAGGATTAAATTGGTGAATACCAATTTGGTCATCTTAGGAATCGGTAGCCAAAGAAACAAAATCCATTGCACTTCTATGAAACAACCATAATAATAAGAAATCCGAAGCTGAACGAAAGTCTCTTTCTCACCTTGGTAATTCATACTTGTTACTTGCTTAGTTTTAGTTCTAGTTTTATTAAGTAAATTTTTGAGTTAGTTTAGTAAATCAAGTATCTAGTCTTGCAAAACTAGGAAAACAACCCCTCTTTGAATTTAATTATTAATTAGTCAATAGGAAAATAAAGCAATCTAAACACCGTTCCTTGTGTTCGACACTCATTCTTACCATTGCTATACTATTGCACGATTAGGTACACTGCCTAGTGTGTTTAATAGTCTATTAAAGTAAATTACTTTTATAAATTAACTTGAATAAAATATAAGCATATTAAATTACACATCAAGGATCCTAAATACCTAGGAAAATATAGCAAAACCTATTAAACTTCCTTCGAACCAGAGAAAGACGTTCGCATGGAAACACAAAGATATAACAGGTATAGACAAGAGTATTATCACTCACAAACTTAATATTGATCCCTCTTTCAGACCGATACATCAAAAGAGAAGGAAGTTTTCACCCGAAAGGAATCAGATCATCGAAGAAAAAGTGGAAAAAACTCCTCCAGACAGGGATGATCAAGGAAGTGAAGTTCCTGAGATGGCTAGCTAATGTAGTTGTCGTACAAAAGAAGAACGCCAAGTGGTGAGTACGTGTAAACTACATGGATCTTAAGAAGGCTTGTCCTAAGGATCCTTTCCATCTACCACACATTGACTCCATGATAGATGCAACAGCTGGCCACGAACTCTTAACCTTCAAGAATGCTTCAGCAGGATTCCAACAAATCCAGATGAAACCATCCGATCAAGAAGATACAACATTTATAACACCAATAGGTATATATTGTTACACTGCAATGCCTTTCGTCTTAAAAATGCATGTGCAACATATCAAAGACTGGTGAATGGGATGTTTAAAGAAAAGCTGGGGGACACCATGGAGGTCTACATTAACGATATGGTGGTGAAGTCCATGAAAGCTGAAGATCATCTCAGGGATCTCAAAGAAGCCTTCGACATTCTAAATGAATACAACATGAAGTTGATCCATATAAATGCCACTTTGGGATTACGTCGGACAAGTTCCTTGGGTATATGGTAACCAAGAGAGGAATAGAAGCAAGCCCGGAGCATTTCAAAGCAATCATTGAGCTGAAATCTCCAACTTCAACAGAAGACATCCAAAGACTAACTGGAAGAGTAGCAGCACTCAACAGGTTCATTTCAAGCTCCTCAGAAAGGTGTAAGCCCTTCTATGATATCTTGAAGAAGAACAAGAAGTTTGAATGAACCGAAGAACACAAAGAAGCTTTTCAGGAACTCACAATATACTTAAGTTCCGCGCCACTGCTGGTGAAGCCTATAGATGGAGAACCACTTCGACTCTACTTCTCGGTATCCTCAAGTGTGGTAAGTGTTGTCCAAGCCAAAGATCTTAATGGAGATCAACATACTATCTACTATGTAAGTAAAAGTCTTCTGGATCCTGAAACCAGGTATTCTCATCTCGAGAAATTAATTCTTGCATTAGTAAGTGCTTTTACTAAATTAAGACATTATTTCAAGACACATACTATATATGTGAAAACTAATTATCCTATTAAGAATGTGATGAGAAATTCAGAGATGTTAGGAAGGACGAAAAAATGGTCAGTGAAGTTAAGCATGTTTGACATCAAATATGAGCCAAGATCCGTCATAAAGTCACAAGCATTAGCAGACTTTGTGGCTGACTTTAGTGATGATCTACAAAACGAAGTAGACAATGAAGCTAAACAACTCCTAGAAGATGAACGCTTGGGAAAATGGACACTATTCATGGATGGAGCTTCAAACCAAAAAGGAACCGGACAAGGGATCATACTAAACTTGCCACAGGGGGACATCCTACCCCAGACAGTTAGTTGCAAATTCGATGCAACCAACAACGAAGCGGAATATGAAGCAATCATCATGGGACTACAACTGGCTAAGGATCTTCAAATTAAGGATCTTCAATTATTTATTGATTCTTTATTATTAACCAATCACTTCGATGGATCTTATGCAGTGAAAGGTTAAAGATTAGCATTATACCTCGAGATCCTCAAAAATTAGCCTCTGATTTTGAAAACTTTAGCCTAACCCTTATTCCCAGGGAAGAGAACACAGAAGTAGAGGCATTATCCAACTTAGGATCCTCCCTAAGGATCCCACCAGAAATGAAGATCCCTATAATCCACATAATAACTCCACCTATAGAAGACCTTTCCGACAAACCCGACGATCCTGAACAACCAATAAGTGTAGCAACCATCGGAGATCCTGACCCTCAGATCCCTCCTCAAAGGGATCCCGACGAATAGGATCCTCAAAGAAGTCCACGATCATGGATCCAACCCATTATGGAGTATCTCCAAAATGGCACGATCCCAACAGAAGAAAAAAGAAAAAGAGAACTCAGAACAAGAGTCTCAAGAGTCGTAATAATCCAAGGTAAACTCTATAAAAAGTCTATGGCAGGTCCAGATCTTAGATAGTTAGAAGATCCTGAAGCTGCGGAAGTCTTGAAGGACATACATAAAGGAGCTGAAATCATATGCGACAATGGATCCCAATTCATAAGCAAGAAGACAAGAGACTTTTGCACGAATTGGGGAATCAAAATGATAATGTCCACTCCTGTTCGTCCCCAAGCTAATGGTCAATCAAAATCTAGCAATAAGATCATAGTAAACAACTTGAAGAAAAGGCTAGATAAAAAGAAAGGAAGATGGGAATATGAGCTTCCTTTCGTCCTATGGTCAGATAGGACTACTTCCAAAGTAACCACAGGTCAGACCCCCTACTCCTTGGTGTTTAGGACAGAAGCAACGATCCTGACAGCAAGATACTTGCTCCAAAATCAGGAAAACAATGACGGGATCCTAGCCCAGGATCTTGATATTGTTGACGAACTCAGAGATCTTGCCATGATACACATTGTTGCTCATCAATAAAGGATCACCAAGGCTTACAACAATAACATAAAAGTCAGAAGATTCCAACAGGAGACTTGGTGTTAAGGAAAACATTCTAATACACTAAGGATCCTAGTGCAGGTAAAATAGCTCCTAAGTGGGAAGGACCATATCTCATAGATGATGAAGCAGGACAAAGAGCATATTGGCTAGCAACACTTGATGGAGGCATTTGGCCAAGCTCCTGGAATGCTATACATCCCAAAGCATACTATACGTAAACAATATCGATTGATCTTCAACTAAACCAAGGTGCACATGTTCTTTACCTTAAACTTTTCATCATCACTTATTTTCTCCTCGAATACATCACTAACATAAGCATCAGAGGGGAGTTAGCTAGACGAACGCCCGCCCAGAGGGGCGTTAGCTAGACTAACGCCCACCCTAGCTAATGTTTGCTATGTAGAACAATGTACAACTACAACTAAGGATCTCCATATGCGATGATCCTGAAACATGAGGATCCTCAAGGTTGAAGATCCTGAAACGTAAGGATCTTGACACATAAAGATCTCAGCATCTTAACACTTAAAAAATTCCATTATATCAACGGTATGATCTTTAAACTATCATGTACACAAGCGAGAGACTGATCATCTATCCTATGATTAAGGCTACCTGATCCCCTCTAAGTTTGAACGAGCTAATTACCTCTTTCACACAAACTAAGGTTTATACACCTCGCTTGAACACACGATATCTAACTATGGGATATGAATAAGGGGATCATTTCACGATGCAGTGGCTTGGCAACCCTCTTATCTTTGAATATAAGTTAAGATCCTTAAGGTTTATAACATTTTCATGTTATCTAAAATTGGGATCTTACCCAAGAAATTACATAAGATTTATAACATCTTCATATTATCACACATTGCGATCTTTCCCAAGAAAATACACACGAATCATAACATTTTCATGTTATAATAAGTAGGGATCTTTCCCGTGAAATACGTCACAAGTTGGGATCCTCCCCAGTATATAACATTAACATCTTATCGATTGAACTTATGGTGTTACCCAAGAATTTAGTCAAAGTCTATAACCTAAACAGGTTATCCTAATAAGGGAATTCCCCTGTATGATCTAATGATTAAGGATCCTCATCATTAGGGATCATCATCCATATGGATCCTCATCAGTAAGAACCTTATCATCAGAAGTCAACAGCGATCCTAACTTCTTTCCTAAGTTGAGAATTATCCTCAGTAATTCTATTATTGAAAAGCTTATGAAGCTTAAGGAAAAACTTGAATACAATCATGTTCAATCTTTCCTTGTTCTTAACTTTGAATTTTTTTAATAAATTAAGGATCTTAAACTTTTCAGGATCCTAACTACTTAAAAATCCAAGTACTATATTTTGGACATAGATTAAACAGGACAAGGAAATAAACACAGATAAAAAAGAAATTCTACCATGTCATTTAAAAAGTTGCACACCAACCTACTAAGGCAAAAGCTGAAATGTCTTACATAAAGCAAAAACTACTTAATTTATCTTCTTGCAGGCCTAGACCTTAATCTGATCATCATTGGCCCCATTTTTCTCTCCTCCCTCCAACGTCTGCGATGCAGGATCCTTAGTGACAGGAGCAAGCTTGCCAGTCAGCAAGGCTAATGCCTCACGCCAACCAACCACATTCCAGGATCCCGAATTTTTATGATCCTCATCAAGCTTGATCTTAGCTTCCCAAATTGCTAAAGCAACGCAACTCTTCACCTCAGCAATCACCTCCTCAATCTCTGTAGCATGCTCACCCTCTTTCTCAACGTTCTCCATACTCAAAAGTTCCATTCAATTCAGAAGATCCTCATTGATTGCCTTCCACATCTTTTCCTGTTCCTAAAGAGTCTGCTCAGCTCTCTTATCATGGAGCCTCAATTCGGCAGAGATACGGTCGGAAACCTAAAAAAGATCAAATGACAATAAGAAACAAAAAAATAACAAAGAATGAAAGAAAAACTTACAGATTGAGTAAAAGTAGTCAACTTCCTAAGAGCATCCTCAATACCGAGATTCTCTAAACCAAAATCCACTACTTCAAAAGGCTTCCATTTCTGGGATCCTAAAGCCTTAACTGTAGGGTCTACGTGAGATCTCTTGGGAGGAAGAAGAGTGACACCTTTTTCTTGGTTAACCTTGATCAAACCGTTGGTCATATCATCTTCAAGATCTGCCACACCAAAACGAGCCTTAGATCGAGTAGTCTTGGAACCTGCCAAAGATCCCTATCAACTAAGGATCCATATCAATATAAAAGAAGTATCCAAGCTAAATAATATTACCAGTAGCCATAGAAGTAGTAGTAGAAGAACCTTCTTGGAGATTGGATTGTTCAAACCTGAACGACCTTTCAAGTGCAGGAAGTGCAAGAAATTTGAAAACCTTGTCGTCGGAATCACCAATAGGAGGAACAATCTCTTCAAATCTGAATGTTGCATCAAAACAAACAAAATAAAGGAAGTAAATTTAAAGATCCTTCAAATCTAAATTCAAATCGTACCCTTTTTAATCCATGTTGTTGGCAGGGAATCCCCATAGGGAATCAAATCACGTCTCACGAAGAAGTATTTTTCCTTCCAAGCACCATCATGTTGTTTAGATTTAAGAATGAGGTGGGGTTTGTTTTTCTTAACCCTTAACAGAAAATAGGAAGAACCAAAAGTAGAAAGATCATAAATGAGAGTCAGCTTCGGTAACCCGATGTCCATATTCTTGGACTGATTCAAGCGATCAATCCAAAACAGGATCCTCCAAACCACAGGCATAGCTTGGATATAAGAAATTTGGATAGTAGAAAAGGAATCATCAATGATACCAGTAAAAGGATAAGTTAAACCTAGAGTAAATTGGTATTCGGGAAAGCAAACCCACGTCGGAGAAACAAAATCCGGTTGAATGGTGGCTTCTAAAGTTCAAAAAACTACATCGGAAGGAAAATCCCTAATGGCTTTCAACGATTCCATATCCTTATCGTTGAAGGAGCAAACCTCATCATAATATAAGATTGCTTGATCACTGAAGTCATTCTCAAGAGAAGTAACAACACTAGCTTGAGAACGACTAGTTTTCTTAACCATGACGAAGAAAATCGGAGGAACAAAAGAAAACGAATAAGAGGAAAATTTACCTTCGCAATAAGACGATGACGACTGAAGAGAGTAAAAAATAAATTACCGGAAGCACATATTTATAGCAAATAAGAGATAAGAAAGATGATTTGACTTCTTCTCGGTAACCTCGAGATGAACAAAACTTATCCATTGTTAGGGCCAGGATCATCAAAGCCTTTAGGATCCTCAACCCTCATCAAATATTCAGGATCCCATATAATCTCAAGATCCCGACTATTACCGTTATTATTATTTACTAATATTTACAACGGTTATATTTTGTTCTTAATTAACACACGTGCATAAATAGTCAAGAGAAGACTTATTCTCAACGGAGATTCGTCTAAACTATGTTAAAGACCCGGAATACCAAGTCAAATAATGTTCATGAAGGATCCCTGAAATATTGGACATCTTGTTAGCTAGTTTAGCCTATAATTGACACTTGTATCTCGGACACAACATATTGTTTTCACTCCGAGCTTACTATTCGAACTTATTCACTTGTTCTTACTGAATTATTCTCTGTAATCACCATATTTCATTAATAAAATCATCAAGGCAGGTGATCATTATCACCTCCCAAGGTTTTGTGACGGAGATCCTAGCAAGGATCAAAGGCTTTTCCTGTAAATCACTGTGTAATTTTTTTTACCATTTACTATTGCACAATCGAACATCACAACCTCTCATTCAATTTGGTTGATTAATACTTGTGTAATTTTTGACCAAAACAATTTGGCACCCACCGTGGGGCCGTGGTGTTCAATATCCTCGAAAGATCAAATCTACACAACCGATCCTTTCTTCATCCTCCACTCCTTCCATTCCAACCAAAAATCCACCACCTCCTCCGAGTGGACCCCTTGGTCAGAGGAAAGTGCCCGACACTTCCAAGAAAAGCACCTCTTCGGTCACCAACCAAGGAAGTCTAGGATCTTTAGGACTCCAGGTTCCGAATGCTCCAGTCACGACTACAAAACTCTTCGCTATGATGAGGAAAATGATGCAACAAATGACCCAGCAGCAAGAGGAGAATAAAACACTACTTAGAGAAGTGGAGAGAATGTAGGCGAAATTTCATAGATCCCAACAGTTGAGACAGATGATCCAAACATGGCTAGGGAACTTCAGCAGTTGAGACAGATGATTTCAAGCGTACCCGGGGTACTCCAATCCATACCAGAAACATCTCCAACAAGTCACAGGATCTCGAGATTTTCTCCCGCGATAGCCGATACCGAAGTTCCTAAGCGCTTCCAAACACCTAGCATGAAGCCTTATGATGGAACTACTAATCCTGAAGAGCACGTAGAACAATACCGAGAAAGGATGGAGATCATTCCCTTCCCAGGGCACTTGAATGAAGATTTCCTATGCAAAGGATTTGGTTCAACCCTTACGGGATCGGCTCTCAAATGGCTGCTAAACGTTCCTCCATACTCTAGTACTTCATTTCCACACTTAGTCAATATTTTCAATAACCAATTTTCTTGCAGCCGAACCTTCGAGAAGATCACTAGTGATCTCTATCGAGTGGTTCAGGATCCTAAGGAACGACTTAGTGATTTTTTTAATAGGTTTGATAGGGAAGATCTAAGCATCCCCAACATCGACATGGCGATTGCTGTAGAGGCCTTCAAGATGGGACTAAGGAAGGATTCACCCTTCTATGAAGACCTTGTGATGACCCCATGTAAGAGATTGGACGAAGTCAGGTGCCGAGCATTGAGGTTCATAAGGCTTGAATAGGATAAAGAAATCCAGAAAAGAAGTAACCCTTCTAGTAAATACGAGAATCCAAATAGGAAGGACGAATCCTCGGCTCCAAGAAGCAACCCAACTCCAAACCGGATCATCACAGGGTTAATGGCCTCGAAGATGAAGGAGAGGAAGAGGAGCTCCCTAAGATTACTGACTATTGTTTTCTATGGATATTTCAAGTTTAATCTATGCTATGCAGGATCTCGGAGATAAAGCAAGGTGGCCAAAGAAGGATAAAAAGTCCACCAGTTGGAAAGACAAATCCAAATGGTGTGCATACCACGAAGATTTCGGTCACATTACGGAGGATTGCATAGAACTAAGAAAGGAACTCATCTACCTCCTTAGCAAGAGGCATCTCAAATAGATCCTCGGGAGAAAGAAAGAAAAGTCCAAGGAGAACAACCAGGATGCTTACAAGATCCCGGAGAAACCAGGATCTCCACCCCCCAAACTCCAAGATAATCAACGTTATCACATGCGGATCTAACATTTATGGTAATTCTTATTCTCAGGCTAAAAGACACGCCAAATTCTCTAAAACATAGAAGGAGGATAAACCACAAAAGAATATTGTGGTTAACAATGATAAGGAAATCACATTTGACGAGACGGACAGGGAAGGGATTCAGGATCCTCACCATGACGGACTTGTGATAACACTGTACATGTACAACCATTTAGTCAGAAGGATCCTTGTTGACGGAGGATCCTTGGTCAATATCGTACTCCTAGACACACTAAAAAGGATGAACATCTCGGAATCAGGGATAATCAAAAGATCCTCAGTCCTTATAGGATTTAGCGGGGAAACGAAACACACTATTGGGGAGATAAAGCTACCAATATACATAGAGGGGGTAAACCCTATACAGATTTTCTATGTTATTGACACTTTATCTTCTTATAATGTGATACAAGGTAGACTGTGGATCCACAAGATGAAAGCGGTGCCATCAACATATATTATCCGTGTGTAAAAATGCCTACCCCATGGGGAACATTAAAGATCATGGGAGATCAACAAGAATCGAAGGAATTTTATAAAACCTCTATGAAGCCTATGACCAAACTCCAGCAAGCATCGCAAATAAGGAAGGGGGCACGACATGTTCTAGAAACGAAGGAGCAAGATATGAAGGAAGTGCTCCTGAGCATCGAGAATCCTGAAGCTAAAAAGGATGAACATCTCGGAATCGGAGATAATCAAAAGATCCTCGGTCCTTATAGGATTTAGTGGGGAAACGAAACACACTATTGAGGAGATAAAGCTATCAATATACATATAGGGGTAAAATCTATACAAATTTTATGTGTTATTGACACTTTATCTTCTTATAATGTCATACAAGGTAGACCGTGGATCCACGAGATGAAAGCGGTGCCATCAACATATCATCAGTGTGTAAAAATGCCTACTCCATGGGGAACAGTAAAGATCATGGGAGATCAACAAGAATCGAAGGAATGTTATAAAATCTTTATGAAGCCTATGACCACACCCCAGCAAGCATCGCAATTAAGGAAGGGGGCCCGACATCTTCTAGAAACGAAGGAGGAAGATATGAAGGATGTGCCCGTGAGCATCGAGGATCCTGAAGCTAAAGTCCTCATAGGATCCTCAATACCCGAGCAAATCGATCAAGACCTGTTAAAATTCCTTCGAACCAGAACCAAGACATTCACATGGAAACACGAAGATATGACAAGTATAGACAAGAGTATTATCACTCACAAACTTAATATTGATCCTTCTTTCAGACCAATACACCAAAAGAGAAGGAAGTTTGCACCTGAAAGGAATCAGATCATCCAAGAAGAAGTAGAGAAGCTCCTCAAGACAGGAATGATCAAGGAACTGAAGTTCCCAAGATGGCTAGCTGACGTGGTTGTCGTACAAAAGAAAAACGAAAAATGGCGAGTATGCGTAGACTATACGGATCTTAACAAGGCTTGTCCTAAGGATCCTTTCCCTCTACTACATATTGACTCTATGATAGATGAAACGACTGGCCACGAACTCTTAACATTCATGGATGCTTCAGCAGGATTCCAAAAAATCCAGATGGAACCATCCAATCAAAAGATACAACGTTAATAATGCCAACCGGTATATATTGTTACACCGTAATGCCCTTTGGTCTTAAAAATGCAGGTGCAACATATCAATGATTGGTGAATGGGATGTGTAAAGACAAGTTGGGGGACACCATGGAAGTCTATATTTACGACATGGTGGTGAAGTCAATGAAAGCTGAAGATCATCTCACGGATATCAAAGAAGCCTTCTACATTCTAGACGAATACAATATGAAGTTGAATCCACTCAAATGCCACTTTGGGATGAAGTCGGGTAAGTTCCTTGGGTATATGGTAACCAAGAGAGGAATAGAAGCAAGTCCGGAGCAGATCAAAGCAATCATCAAGCTAAAATCCCCATCTTCAACAAAGACATAGTTGGTCAGCAAAAGGTAGAATAAAAGATAGAACGAGAATAACCCCAATACTTACAGCTTAGGAGAAAGAGACCAATTTCAGGAGCGCTTCCTCAGATTCAAGGCTCTCCAAGAATAGACCTGCTGACTCGACAATTTTTCTTTTTTGAGATCATGGGTTCTTCACTGTTAAGTCAGTAGTCGATTTCTTAGGAGGAAGAGGAGATGAGCTCTTCTCCTTTTTCAACGTCAGCTGACCCTTTGACATGGTTGTGTCTAGATCAGAAATTATGAAGCGAGCACTGGAACGAGTGACTTTGGATTCTATATAAATATATGACTGAAGATCATTAAAACCTTCACCACAAACAAAAAGAACCAAGGATCCTTACCTGTCGACATGAGGTCAGTGGCAGAAGTGCTTTCCGGCAGGATGGTTTGATCAAATCCGAAGGATCTCTTGGCTTTTGACAAGGCCAAGAACTTCTCAATCTTCTCTTCAGAATCCTCAACAACAGGAACGAGCTCTTCGAACTTGAAAGCTGCAAATAAGCAAACAAAACAAGAAGATATGAATTCCAAGATCCTTATATTAATATTAAAGAATCCTACCCTTTTTAACCCAGGCATCCGATAGGAGATCCCAATTGGGAACAAAGTCGCGTCTCACAAAGAGATATCTGATAGGTGCATATTTAGTTACATATTTTGTCTAAACTCTTAATACTTTTTGGCTAATTTGTCCTAATTAATGAACAAAAGGTACTTAATTGAGTTTAAATTGTACTTGAAGCCTAAAAGTCATTCTCCAGTTAAAAATGAAGCGGGAATAGCAAACGGAAGCTCGGGGAACAAACAAAGAAGAAAATGAGGCTAAAAGAATGAAAAAATCGGCGAGTTGGACATCTACTCGCCAAGTAGACACAAATCTTCACGAACCATCGGGTGCCTTACCGTGCAGGGATTTTAAGTGAGGGACTCGGCGAGTCGGTCTATGGACTTGACGAGTCACCCCTGTTTTCAGAAAACTATATAAAGGGCATAAACTCACCAGACAAGGACTTCCTATTGATACCTTGGAGACTTAGCTGCGATTGTAGGGTTATTGAGGTTCTAGAGTTCGAAGAATTCACCGTAGAGTTCAATTCGAATGTGATTAAAGGCAACATATCTCTTTTTCTTCGTAATCTATTGAACAAAACCATGCTTTTACTTCTAGATTCCGTCTTTGAGTTATTGTTTGCTGTAATTATGAGCTAAAACTCATATCTTCTATTTAGGGTAGATGAACTTGCTAATATAGTTTGATTTTTGGTGTGGATTATCTGATTTGGTGAAAACTGTTTTGCTAAGCTTGTGATCGATCCTTATGTGTTGATAATAACTATTTTTCTGTTAATTACCAGGTCTATTAAGTTGCATGAACATCCTCTTAATTACTTGCTTCATATGATTTATGTGAAAACAACATTATATGCCTAGTATTAGTGAATATGAACCTAGGATTAATAGAAAACATGTAAGTTAATGTGTAAGCTTGTATGTTGAACAACCACACAAGATGTTGATTAAATTAGTCATTTAATTAGCTAACTACAAGTCTTATTTAACCCGAATAAAAATACTAGGAAATTCATTAGTTTAACCAATTGGCCACGGTTTAAATTAATTTGTTTTCTAAGGATTAGTAACAGTGAACACGAATCTAATCACATTTATCGGTAGCCAATGACAAAATAATCCATTGCACTTGCCATAAAATCAAGTATAGAAACAAGTGATTCGAACCTAAACAGAAGTCTATTTATTATTGAATCTAGTTATCTTTAATTTCCTTAGCTGCTAGTTGTTAGTTTTTGTTTAAAGAATTAGTTAATTATTAAGTTTCTAATCTTGCAAAACTAGAGAAAACCCCTACTTTTAATTGTTTGTTTTAATTAGGTAATTTTAGTATTTAATTTAGCTTTTACCATTCTTGTGTTCGATACCATGCTTGCTTAAACTAAACTGTTATCGATATGTACACTGCCTGCGTGTGTTTGTTTTTATTTGAGTTTGTTAAGATTAAAACTAGTTCGTTTAACACACAACAAGTTTTTGGCGTCATTGACGGGGACGGTTTTAATTAGTTATCTTAATTGCTAGAGTTATCGATCATTTGTGTAAGATTTATCTTGCAAAAAGTTACCATTTTAGTTAATTAGTTATCTAGTTTTTAGTTATTAAGTAATCATTTCAGTTTTTTAAAATTTTCTATTGAACTCGTCGAGTCTAGTGGAACGGACTCGACGAGTCCCCCGTAGATTCTTCAATTTCGTTTTATTTCATTTTTGTTCTTTTTACGCGTGTTTTCTGTTTCTCTCAGGTATTTTAAGACCCGAGGATCAAATTCATCTTTGGTACCACCTCTAGAGAATCTAGAATCAAATTTGAGGACGGACAAGAATAAGACCGTTGAAGAGACTAACCTGCCAAAGATGTCACCTTTCAAGGACCTCAAATCTGTTTTTGGAAAGAAGAAAAGCAAGAAAGTGGGTGAGTCTAGAAGCCAAAGGAGCGAAGAAAGCAAGATAGAAGGCTTTTAATATAACCCCAATCCAAAAGAAACCGAATATGGAACCGAAACAGAAACCGAAGAAGAAAGCGACCAAGAAGGCGAACCCGCTAACACCATGGCTAACATTGCTGATCTCACCATGGGTGAATACATGAAGAGGGTGCGTGATGATACCGGGCCGGGACTCGTACAACCCGCGATTCCAGCAACTGCTACCTTCGAGCTAAAAGGCCACATACTCACTCAACTCAAGGACATCCCATTCTATGGGAAAGATCACGAAGACGCGTACAAGAACATCGACGAGGTCAACGACATAGCAACATCCCGAACGTTCCTTGCGAGATTGTTTTTCTTCGTATGCTACCGGTGGAATTTAATGGAGCCGCGAAAGATTTCCTTAAATCACTCCCTCCAGGGTCCATCACCACATGGCCAAAATGCGTGAAGAGTTCATTGACCAATTTTTCCCTTCTTCAAAAATAGCAAAATTGAAGAAAGCCATTGCCAATTTTGAGCAACAACTGGGCAAGTCACTATATGAGGCGTGGGAGAGATACAAAAACTTGTTGAGGAATTGCCCCCACAACGACTTGAACATTCAATAAGAAGTCTCCAGTTTCTATGATGGAGTAAATGTTACAACAAGGCAGCTCCTTGACTCGCAAGCACCACTCAAGAAGAAAAACCCTGCAATTATAAAAGAGCTAATTGAAGAATTCTCTAAGCACTCTATAGAATATCATAATTCAAGGAATGACTTGACTCGTGGGGCGGTGAACTCGGCGTCCGGCAACATAGCGGCAGTAATGGCAAAATTGGATAGCTTAGACCGAAGAATGAGAAAGTTGGATCAATCCATCCACGCCATCCGGGTGGGATGTGACAGTTGTAGCGGGCCTCACCTTACTAAGGATTGTGATCTAGATGAGCATGGGAACCGGGAAGTACAAGTATAATATTCAAGTGGCGATAGATATGACAAGGTTTGGAGAAAACTGAGAAAGGAGTGGCTACCATATGATGAATACAAAAAGGCAAAGGAGGAAAAATAAAAGATGAAGACAAGAGGTTTCTATCAAAAGGAGGAGCCGGTGCAAGATAAAAAGATGGATTTTGAAGACATACTCACACGATTTGTAACTGCATCCGAAAGAGACACAATGAAACCGATGCTGCAATTAGGGAAAAACAAGCCATGATGAAAGAGCAACAATCATCGATGACAAATCATCAGGGCTCTATATTGAACATTGAAAAACAATTGAGCCAACTTGCACTACAAATCAATCAAAGAGTACGACGTGAACTTCCAAGCAATACCAAGAAAAATCCGAGAGGTGCTCACACTAACATTGTGACGAGTAGGAGTGGGAAAATAATTACCCCTATGACACCTATAATGAATGATGATACAAGAGAGGTGCACGAAAAGCAAAAAGAAGACCCAAATTCCCAGTCAGTCGATCCGACTCCTCGAGTCGGAGATATGGACTCGACGAGTCCACAGTCAGAAAAGAAAAACAATCCCCCTTTGAAAGCTTATCAGCGTCCATTGCCATTTCCAAGTTGGGCAAGACAAGAAAAGCAGAATGGAGATTATTAAAAGTTCCTGGAACATATGAAAGCCCTCCAAATCAACATTCCATATATAGAAGCGGTTGCACAAATGCCCAAGTATGCAAAATTCCTAAAAGAGCTACTTACTAATCGGAAAAAGTTAGAAGAGGTGTCCAAGGTGGTACTTAATGAGAATTGTTCAGCTGCAATGTTGAACAAATTACAAAAGATGATGGGAGACCCGGGTAGCTTAACTTTTCCATGCCAATTTTGGAACTTAGCTACAAGTTATGCATTGGCGGATTCTGGGGCAAGTGTCAATCTTATGCCGTATTCTTTCTTTAAAAAGTTGAACCTTCCGGAGCTGAAACCAATCCGTATGGCAATACATTTAGCGAACAAGATGGTGACTTTTCCAAGGGGAATATGTGAGGACTTATTGGTAAAAGTTGATAAATTTGTATTCCCCGCGGATTTCATAGTCTTAGACATGGAAGAAGATCACCAAGTCCCGATCATTTTTGGAAGACCTTTCCTAAATACAGCAAGTTCAATAGTAGACATGAGAGAATCCAAGCTTACCCTCCGAGTGGGAGAAGAGTCAATCACATTTGGCGTTGATCAAGTAATGAAACATTCCAAGCATAGTGATGACATGGCCTTCTCGGTGGACGTTTTTGATGAGCTAATGGAAGAATTAAAGGAAGACAAGCCAAGAAAATCCACATACACCCTTGAAGATGACTTTGATGCTGAAAGGTACCTGCAAGAGATAGAGAAAATGCTTGAAGAATCAGAATACGAAAAAATAATCAGGAGCTCTGAACAGTCGACTCGACGAGTCCATCAGGAAAATCGCGATCATTCGAAGAGTTTGGCCTGGACTCGACGAGTCCCCCCTACGGACTCGACGTGTTCAATGTATAGAACATGGGATTAGAGCTGAAAACCTTACCTAAACATTTGGAATATGCATTTCTCGAAGAAGGTAATCAAAAGCCTGTTATTATTGCTTCCGACCTCACCAAGGCTGAAAAAGAAGAGTTAGTACAAGTTCTAAAGAAACGAAAAAACGCCATCGCATGGAAAATCACCGATATAAAAGGAATAAGTCCTTCCTATTGTTCTAATAAAATCATTCTTGAAGAAGGTGCAAAGCCGGTTGTTCAACACCAAACGCGTTTAAACCCAAACATAGAAGAAGTGGTAAAGAATGAAGCTGTCAAACTTTTAGATGCGGGAATTATTTACTCCATTTTCGATAGCCCATGGGTTAGTCCCGTTCAAGTGGTGCCAAAGAAAGGAGGAATGACGGTTGTGACAAATGAGAAGAATGAACTTTTACCAACAAGAACCGTAACCGGGTGGCGCGTTTGCATCGACTATCGGAAGCTCAATGATGCTACATGCAAGGATAACTTTCCGCTACCATTCATCGATCAAATACTTGAAAGGTTGTTCGGGCATCTTTATTATTGTTTTCTTGATGATTTCTCGGGATACTTCCAAATTCCAATTGACCCACAAGATCAAGAAAAAACCACTTTTACTTGCCCAAGTGGGACATTTGCATATAGACGCATGCCTTTTGGGTTATGCAATGCACCGGATACCTTCCAAAGATGTATGATGGCTATCTTCCACGACATGGTCGACAAATTTATGGAGGTTTTCATGGATGATGTCACACCCCCAAACCAGACGGCGGAAATGTCCGGGGGTGGATGACTTCATTTGTAGTATCACAACACATGCATCATAGTAATCAAAGTACAAACAACCATTGTATTTAAAGAGTAAAAATATTTGCATGTGTTCAATAATTGTATATTGAAACAAAAATAGTTATACAAAAGAAGAAGATTCGACTCAAAAATAGCTCCATCTTCTCAAAAGCTCGGGGAGTACCTGTCTACTGATTCCCTGAGAATACAAGTAATTTGAAAAGAGAGTATCAACATAAAGTTGAGTGAGTGCATAAGTTTTTATGTTTGAAAGTATGTTTTTGTTTCTTGAATATGTAAATTATCCCAGAAAATCCTATATTTTCTGATGTATATGAAAAGTAGTTTTAATCTCATAAAACTATTCTATTTGTAAACTAGTATTCTGTATTTGTATTCCTTTTTGTAAAACCTGTAACTGTGAGTGTGCCTGGCTCCACCAGCTGTATTTGTAAACTGTAATGTACTACTGTAGTTTGTATTTTGTAAACTAGTACTTTGAACATGTACTTACGTTTAGTTGATTATACACTAACGTATTGTTAATATCTTTTTAATGAGTTATTATAACCATACTGACTAGATGGTCTGACCCAACGCTATGAGTGCGTTAAAACTGTTGATAACAATTGTCACTCGTAGGCGTGTATGCCTGACTGTAGCTAGCAGTCTGAGTGCGGGGTTGTCAATCCCAATATATATCTATACACACATTGTTTCAAATGACTCACAAAAAGCATATAAACGTTACATGTATAATAGTTATGAAAACCCAATCATTCTGAAATGAATGATTGACATCATGCCCCTGAATTAGTAATTGAAAGATGTATACTCTTGATTAGTTTTGAATTAAAACCCTTCTTCTTGTAAACAATGTACTTTAATGTACTTGAATCGTAAATTAATTTTCTATGAATCATAAATTATACCTATTATAATTTATATGTACTTTCTGAATTAAGACTAACTGTTCATGAATACAACCCCTTTCTCTACATGTTACAAAGGGTATTCGAACTGAATGAAATAGCTTTTATATTTATATACATATACAAATATATTTAAGTAAAATTTAAATGACACTCGGACAAATAACTGATACTTATAATCCCACATCCAAACAAGGAAAAGGAATCAAAGTGAGTCATCAGTCCTAAGCCTTTTAAACCTTATTTATATAAATAATATATATATATATATATATATATATATATATATATATATATATATATATATATATATATATATGATTTTTGGAGAAAAATATAAGTTTATAAAACCATTTAAAAGAAGTTTAATATTTTGAAATACTTTTGGTGAGTTGATGTCATTTTAACACAATCTTTGAAACCATTTGATTTAATGATAATTGAATTCCATTTTGATAAGATATTTTGAAACCATTTGTTTATAACACAAAATCTTTGTGTTAGACTTGTATTCGCCCCCCCCCCCCCTCCCCCCTTAAAACAGTAAAAACTATGAAAATACGGGGGTCTGAACTCACCTTTTAGAGGGTGATTCAAATGATGATTCGGTATAGGATGTTTAGTTCCACGAGTGAAATCCCGCAACAAAACAAGTCCTATATAATAATTTGTATAACATATGTGCATTTCAAATTAGCTAAAATAATCATAGGAATGATTGGAAATTGGATTAATTTGTAAGTATAACTTACAAATTGGAGTGTTAGAAGCTAAATTGGAAACTGATAGGTGTTCACGGCCAGGAGTTCACGGCCAGGAGTTGACGGCCAGGTGTTTACGGCCAGGATTTCACAGCCAGGTGTTCTTGAAGAATGAAGAACACTTGATGATCCTAGACCAGATTCTAAGAAGATTCAAAGGTTTTAAGATGCTTGTTCTTCGTGTTCTTCATGTTTTCTTCGCGTTCTTCATGAAAACTAGTGAAATCAATGGATTTTAGCCTAGTAAATGAAGATAGAAGGCTATTCTTGAAGTGATAACAAGATCAAGAATTGATACCTGTTAAATCTTGTGAAGAACTAGTGTTCTTCAGGAGATATGATGTTCTTGGTGGATGATACTTGAGAGAAAAAGGCTTAGAATTGTGTTTGGAAGTGTAAGAAATGAAGAAAAGTCGGCTGAAATGAATATATATGCGAGGGTCCACGGTCCGAGGGGTTCACGGCCATGAACCTCGTATACGGTCCAAGCTGATTACGGCCGAAGCTGTTTACGGTCTGAGGTGTGCGCGGCTGCGAGGGGTGTACGTTCCGAGGAGTGTACGGCCGTAAACCCTTTGCGGCCCGAACTGTTTGTGGTCAGATGCGAAGTTTCTTGGGTTTTAAGCCTTTTCCTTCTAAATTAAAATGTAATTATTTTAAGGATTTTTAACAAGTAAAGGTTATTATTATAACCTAAATAACAACCCAAACAATAAAAAGGACCTTAGTTGACCCTCGTTTGACTTTGGTTGACTAGGGTTGACTTTACATGATAGAAAATAACGGGATGATACATTATCCCCCCGTTAGAGAGAATTTCGTCCTGAAATTTACATTAAAGAGATACAGAAAGACTAGGGAAAAAGATGTGGATACTTCTGTTGCATTTGATCCTCCTGCTCCCAAGTGAATTCTGGTCCCCGTTTTGCATTCCACTGAACCTTCACTATCGGGATACGACTTTGTTTGGTTTTCTTTACTTCCCTGTCTAAACTCTCTAAGGGTTCTTCCACGAAGTTGAGATTCTCGTTGATTCCGATTTCTTCGAGTGGGATAACAAGAGTCTCGTCGGATAAGCACTTTTTCAAGTTAGAGACGTGGAAGATATGATGTATGTTACTTAGCTCTTGGGGTAGTCGGAGTTTGTAAGCTACTGGACCGATTCTAGCAAGAATCTCGAATGGTCCTATGTACCTAGGATTCAGATTGTCATGCTTTCCAAAGCGTATCATGCCCTTCTAGGGTGAGACCTTCAACATGACGCGATCACCAACCTGGAATTCCAAAGGTTTTCTTCTTTTGTCAGTGTAGCTTTTTTCTCTATCTTTGGAAGCTTTAAGTCGCTTCCGAATTTGTACGATTTTCTCTGTAGTTTCACGAATGATTTCCAGACCAGTGACAGTATTATCAGGAGTTTGACCTCTAGCTAGCTGCATGTCACCCACTTCAGCCCAACACAGAGGTGATCTGCACTTTCGGCCATAGAGGGCTTCGAATGGAGCAGCCTTTATGCTAGTGTGATAACGGTTGTTGTAAGAGAATTCGACAAGGGGTAAATGAGTATCCCATGCCTTTCCAAAGTCTATCACGCAAGCTCGCAACATGTGTTCTAAAGTTTGAATCGTCCTCTCACTTTTTTCGTCGGTTTGTGGATGGTAGGTTGTACTCATGTCCAACCTAATTCCCAGCGATTTTTGTAAAGACTGCCAGAAACGAGAGGTGAATCTACTATCTTGGTCTGAAATAATAGATATTGGCACACCATGCAGTCTAACGATTTCCTTTAGGTGAATTCATGTTCGCTTCTCCATCTTGTCGGTTTCTTTTATTGGCAAGAAGTGTGCGGATTTGGTTAATCTATCGACGTTTACCCAAAATGTATCATAACCACCCGATGTCTTGGGTAACTTAGTTATGAAATCCATTGTAATCCGATCCCACTTCCATTCATGAATTTCAGGTTGTTGCAATAAACCTGAAGGTTTTTTGTACTCTACCTTGACTTTGCCACAAGTAAGGCACTTGCCCACAAAGGTAGCGATTTCGGCCTTCATGTTAGGCCACCAATACAGTTTCTTGAGGTCCAAATACATCTTGTCTGAACCTGGATGAATTGAGTATCGGGTTTTGTGTGCTTTGTTCATAACCACTTCTCTCTAACCACCGAACTTTCGTGTCCAGATCCGGTTCATGAAACAATAGACTCCATCATCCCTGACTTTGAAGTTCTTATCCATTCCTCTCAAGGTTTCACCTGCCACATTTTCGGGTTTCAATGCCTCTAGTTGAGCCTCTTTGATTTGTGTGGACAGATGTGAATGGATTTTCATGGTCAACGACTTTACTCGGCGTCCCGAGTATTCTTTTCTGCTAAGGGCGTCAGCTACTACGTTTGCTTTACCAAGGTGATAAAGAATCTCACATTCGTAGTCGTTTAGTAGCTCCACCCACCGTCGTTGTCTCATGTTCATCTCTTTTTGATCGAAGATATGCAGGAGACTTTTATCGTCCGTAAATATTGTGCATTTCGTGCCATATAAGTAATGTGTCCAGATCTTAAGAGCAAATACCACTGCTCCTAGTTCAAGGTCATGTGTTGTATAGTTGACCTCATGTGTCTTAAGTTGTCTTGAGGCGTAGGATATAACCTTTCCTCTTTGCATAAGAACACATCCAAGCCCTTGATTAGAAGCATCACAGTACACTACGAAATCCTCTGTCCCTTCAGGAAGAGACAGGGATCGGTGCGCCGTACAGAGCTCTTTTCAGCGTTTGGAATATTGTTTCTTGTTTCTCTCCCCAGCTAAAAGTTACACCCTTTTGCGTCAGGTTGGTAAGAGGTTTAGCAATTCGGGAGAAGTTCTGGATGAATCTGCGATAGTAGCTAGCAAGACCTAAGAATTGACAGATTTCTGTAGGTGTTTTGGGTGCTGACCAGTTCTCAATTGCCTTTATTTTGGAAGGGTCCACGTGTATTCCTTCAGAGCTGACCACATGACCTAGGAAATCAACCTTCCTGATCCAAAACTCGAACTTTAAGAACTTCGCATATAGTTTCTATGTTCTAAGAGTTTGCAATACTTGACGAAGATGTTGGCCATTCTCATCTTTGCTTCTTGAGTAGATAACAATGTCGTCAATGAAGACTATCATGAATTTGTCCAGGAATGGACGACACACTTAGTTCATCAAGTCCCTGAACACAGAAGATGCATTCGTAAATCCGAATGTCATCACTACAAACTCGTAATGACCATAACGAGTTCTGAATGCGGTTTTGGGAATGTCGTCCTCCAAAATCCGTAACTGTTGATACCCGTATCTTAAGTCTATTTTCGAGAAGTAGCTCACACCTTGAACTTGGTCGAAAACATCATCAATGTGATGCAGAGGATATTGATTCTTAACGGTAAGTTTATTCAGCTCGCGGTAGTCTACGCACATACGGAATGATCTATCCTTCCGTTTCACGAAGAAAATCAGTGATCCCCACGGTAAGAAGCTTGGTCTTATGAAACCCTTGTTAAGGAGTTCGTTAAGCTGGTTGGATAATTTTTGCATTTCAGAAGGTGCAAGACGATAGGGGGATTTGGCTACAGGGGTAGCCCATGGGATTAAGTCGATTCTGAATTCGACTTGTCGTTCGGGAGGCACTCCTGGAAGATCGTCGGGAAAAATGTCGGGAAAGTTTCAGACCTCAGGAATACTCGCGATTACTTTCACTTCTTGATTTTTGTCTACCACATGAGCTAAGAAAGCACGGTACTCTTTGCGAAGGTACTTCTGTGCCTTAATGCAAGAAAATGATCTGAAGGTTCGTTCCAGGTTTGTCGATGTAGATAATAAGAGTTTCGTTAGTTGGCAAATTCAGACTAACGGCTTTTTCATAGCATAGGATGTCAGCATGGTTAGGGCACAACCAATCCATACCTATTATGACGTCGAAACTTTTGATAGAGATTGGCATAAGGTCTATTGGGAACGAAAAGCTATTCAAGGTAAGGGTACATCTTATGTATATATCGTTGGTGTATTCAGATTTCCCGTTAGCCATTTCGTCTGTGAAAGTTTCATTTAGTGGTTGGGAGTTTTGATTTAGCAGGTGTTTGAAATTATGGCTCACGAAGCTCTTCTCGGCTCCACAATCAAATAGAATGCGTGCATAAGTATTCTTGAGAAGAAACATACCCATGACAACCGCAGGGTCTTCCATTGCTTCTTCATGACCTAGTGCTAGAATCCTCCCCACTCCACCGGCATTTCCAGCTTTCAGAAAACCTCTCTTGAAATGCCCCCACATAACTGCATCCGTAGCATGCTTTACCTACTCCAGCGACAGGTACTTGGTTAATCGATTGGGGTGGTGTTCTACAGAATCGGGCAGTATGCCCTTTTCTGTTGCAGTTACGACACTGCATTTCCTGGCAATTTCTGTTGTGGTGAAAATTGCATTTGTTGCATTTGGGGAAATTACCAGCATAAGGCTTAGCTGGTGCAGGGTTAACAGGAACAGCAGCAGGTACAGTAGCAGCATGGACTGCCACTACTTGTTGCTTCTTTGAGGGTTCCTGAGAAGATTTACCCTTCCTTTTATTCCAACCTTTATTCTTCTTGTTGTTGTTGTTGTTTCCCTTGGGTTGTTATGGAGGAGCTACCATAGAGTTTTGATGAGTTTCGTGGTCAATAAGCGACTGTGCCAGCTCTTTGGCACTGTCAAAGGTGACAGGCCTAGAAGCAATGACACTTTCCTGAATCTGGGTGACAGTCCCCAAATATACCTCTCGATCTTTTTGATCTCAAGAGCAACCATTTCTGGACAAAGTATCGCTAAGTCACAAAATCGATTTGTGTAGTTTGTTATGTCTGAACCCACCATAGTAAGACCCCAGAGCTCTTGCTCAAGTTTCTAAATTTCCCCTCGCGGACAGTATTCCTGCATTAGCTTGGTTTTTAAGTTCTCCCAACTTATAGAATTAGCCACTACTAAAGTCAGTGACTTAACATGGTCGTTCCACCATGTTAGGGCTCTATCAGCAAAAGTAGAAGCAGCAAATTTGACATTGCTACCCTCCGAACAGGAGCAGATTTCAAAAATTGCTTCTGTCTTCTCGATCCAGTGTCTTAAAACCATCACTCCTCCAGTTCCATTAAAGGTCCTGGGTTTGGCGTTCGAGAAGTCTTTATATGTACACTCTCGTGAGTGTCCATGACTCTCACCGTGGTTGATAGGGTGCGCACCAACTCCTTATCCACTTGCACCAGGGGTGTTTATCTGAGACATAGCAGCTGCAACAGCCGCCGTGACCGCCGCCTGAAACATGGCAGCGTCGCATGGAGGAGGTGGTAGCGGAGGTGATGTTGGCGCTTCATTAACATTGACACGCCTTGGGTTTCTCCGCAGAGGCATATTTTACTATAAAAGTTAATAGATGAAAAGATGGTAAGATATCAAGAATGAATATGAATTTGATATCTCTGAACTAAACACTTAGTTTAATATGAATCTTGCAAAGAATTGGAAATAGAAGTCTACTGCAAATACAACTTGCAACCGAATAATATGAAATTGAGTGGTTATTTTTCAAAGAGTATGAAAATGCATGTCGATTATATTGGCATATTGAATACATGGAATCTGAAAAACTTGACCTTAAACAGGTCTACAATACACCAAATTACTTGGAAAATCATCGACATCAAACCAACCTACCGAAAATGAAATTTTTGCGGTCGTACTAAAAAATTTGAAAAATAACGCTAAAACATATCCGCAGACTTGACTATAACCAAAAGAGTAAGTAGTGAAGTAGCAGAGAGAAATCTACTTCTTAAACCAAAAGAAAGGATGAGTAGAGTATCTCCTACTGGCGACGTGCACCACTCGGATGAACCCTTAATTCGGTCAGCTGACGCTCCACATCAAGTAGATGTCTCTCATACACTCTTTGCCGTGCTCGGAGCTCTATGACTTCAGCTCGAGTTGTAGCTAGTTCTTTCTGCAGAGTCTCATTGTCTCTCATAGCTCTCCCATGAGCAAATTCAGGATTGCGAATACAATCTGTATTGGCGTTCGTGTCCGCATCAAGCTCCACGGTTTGTTGAATGGCTGTCACTCCTAGCTCAACATTTCGAGCCACTTGGCGAACCAAGATGGGAAGAATACGGTCTGCAGAGCCTCCCTCACCTAGGTTGTGGTAGCTTCGGTCTCCGTTGTAGGGTAAGGGTTGACCCTGCTCCTGACTCCACCTACTCAAGTTCTCAGTCCACGAAGGTGTCGGGCCTTGAAAAGTCGGACGAGGGTTAGGATTTGGGATTGGAGCCACCAGCGGTAGATCATTGAGTTCTGGCTCAGAGTCTGAATCCTCTGGAAGATTTTCTGCAAAATCATCGTCTAAGGGAATTTCATTATTCTCTTCTGGCTCTTCATCGAGCCATCCACCTTGCCCATGATCAGGAATGTACGGGTCTCAGGGTAGATGAAATGCACCCATTGATATATCAGCGAGAATAGGGATAAGAGATATCGAATATAATTAGTAACGATAGATTACGAATACAAGTTTGTATGAAATAAACTTACAGTTAACAAGTAATGTATTCTGTATAACTTGTTTTAGATATTACTATTACTACAAAGTGTATATTAATTATATATAACTTGGATATAATCGACCTTCGATTAAATGATCAAGCTCTATATCCACAACCAAACAATGAACAGGAAATGAAGTTAGATCACATATTCTAAGTCTATATAACTTATATTATATGTAACTGTAATATACCCTTAATATTTGTAGTTCTACCAACAATGGTTCTTTTGTTTTCACATATTTGTTATTAGTATATAGTGCCAAAAATACTCCTATAGTATTTTAACTTTATGTTATGTTCTAGACTTCTTCTGTATATGTATAGTTGGTAAGTTTTAGACATGTCGCAAGACTACCATCACTCCCAAGCACATGTTGGTCATATCTCAAACCAATATAGTTGATAAGGCTATATTAATCCCAGATATGATTACATAACTGCCCAGGTTTGACTGCAATGTCCAACATCCAAATACTTTTAAGTTCTTATGACTGTGATATTGTACTTGTAGGTTTGAGTGTTAGTATACTACTTCTAAAAATACTTAAATTTTTAAAAAGTATACTTGTAGTTAGAGCTCTTAGCCCCAATGTATTTATAGTTTGTATATCTTTTATGGACTGATATACTGACTTCACTATAAACAATGCTCTGATACCAATCTGTCACACCCCCACACCAGACGGCGGAAACGTCCGGGGGTGGATGACTTCATTTGTAGTATCACAACACATGCATCATAGTAATCAAAGTACAAACAACCATTGTATTTAAAGAGTAAAAATATTTACATGTGTTCAATCATTGTATATTGAAACCAAAATAGTTATACAAAAGAAGAAGATATGACTCAAAAATAGGTCCATCTTCTCAAAAGCTCAGGGAGTACCTGTCTACTGATTCCCTGAGAATACAAGTAATTTGAAAAGAGAGTATCAACATAAAGTTGAGTGAGTGCATAAGTTTTTATGTTTGAAAGTATGTTTTTGTTTATTGAATATGTAAACTATCCTAGAAAATCCTATATTTTATGTTGTATATGAAAAATAGTTTTAATCTCATAAAACCGTTCTATTTGTAAACTTGTATTTTGTATTTGTATTCCTTTTTGTAAAACCTGTAACTATGAGTGTGCCTGGCTCCACCAGCTGTATTTGTAAATTGTAATGTACTACTGTAGTTTGTATTTTGTAAACTAGTACTTTGAAAATGTACTTACGTTTAGTTGATTATACACTAACGTATTGTTAATATCTTTTTAATGAGTTAATATAACCATACTGACTAGATGGCCTGACCCAACGCTATGAGTGTGTTAAAACTATTGATAACAACTGTCAGTCGTAGGCGTGTATGCCTGACTGCAGCTAGCAGTCGGAGTGTGGGGTTGTCAATCCCAATATAGATCTGTACACACCTTGTTTCGATCTCCGACTGGATATTTTGGTTATAATGTCAGGACTTTAACTATATTGTTTAAATGAATTAAACAACCTGAATCAAATGACTTATAAAAAGCATATAGACGTTACATGTATAATAGTTATGAAAACCCACTCATTCTGAAATGAATGATTGACAGTATGCCCCTGAATTAGTAATTGAAAGATGTATACTCTTGATTAGTTTTGAATTAAAACCCTTGTTCTTGTAAACAGTGTACTTTAGTATACTTGAATCGTGAATTAATGTTCTATGAATCATAAATTATACCTATTAGAATTTATATGTACTCTCTGAATTAAGACTAACTGTTCATGAATACAACCCCTTGCTCTACATGTTATAAAGGGTATTTGAACTGAATGAAATAGCTTTTATATTTATATCCATATACAAATATATATAAGTAAAATTTAAATGACACTCGGACAAATAACTGATACTTATAATCCCACATCCAAACAAGGAAAAGGAATCAAAGTGAGTCATCAGTCCTAAGCCTTTTAAACCTTATATATATATATATATATATATATATATATATATATATATATATATATATATATATATATATATATATATATATATATATATATATATATGATTTCTGGAGAAAAATATAAGTTTATAAAACCATTTAAAAGAAGTTTAATATTTTGAAATACTTTTGGTGACTTGATGTCATTTTAACACAATCTTTGAAACCATTTGATTTGATGATAATTGAATTCCATTTTGATAAGATATTTTGAAACCATTTGTTTATAACACAAAATCTTTGTGTTAGACTTGTATTCCCCCCCCCCCCCTTTAAAACAGTAAAAACTATGAAAATACGGGGGTATGAACTCACCTTTTGGAGGGTGATTCAAATGATGATTCGGTATAGGATGTTTAGTTCCACGAGTGAAATCTCGCAACAAAACAAGTCCTATATAATAATTTGTATAACATATGTGCATTTCAAATTAGCTAAAATAATCATAGGAATGATTGGAAATTGGATTAATTTGTAAGTATAACTTACAAATTGGAGTGTTAGAAGATAAATTGGAAATTGAAAGGTGTTCACGGCCAGGAGTTCACGGCCAGGTGATTACGGCTAGGAGTTCACGGCCAGGTGTTCTTGAAGAATGAAGAACACTTGATGATCCTAGACTAGATTCTAAGAAGATTCAAAGGTTTTAAGGTGCTTGTTCTTCATGTGTTCTTCGCATTCTTCATGAAAACTAGTGAAATCAATGGATTTTAGCCTAGTAAATGAAGATAGAAGGGTGTTCTTGAAGTGATAACAAGATCAAGAATTGATACCTGTTAGATCTTGTGAAGAACTAGTGTTTAACACTTGAATAAGATCAAAAAAGATGATCTTGGTGTGTTCTTGAGGAGATATGATGTTCTTGGTGGATGATACTTGAGAGAAAAAGGCTTAGAATTGTGTTTGGAAGTGTAAGAAATAAATAAAAGTCGGCTGAAATGAATATATATGTGAGGGTTCACGGTCCGAGGGGTTCACGACCGTGAACCTCGTATACGCTCCAAGCTGATTACGGCCGAAGCTGTTTACGGTCCGAGGTGTGTGCGGCTACGAGGGGTGTACGATCCGCGGAGTGAACGGTCGTAAACCCTTTTCGGCCTGAAGTGTTTGCGGTCAGATGCGATGTTTCTTGGTTTTTAAGCCTTTTCCTTCTAAATTCAAATGTAATTATTTTAAGGATTTTTAACAAGTAAAGGTTTTTATTATAACCTAAATAACAACCCAAACAATAAAAAGGCCCTTAGTTGACCCTCGTTTGACTTTGGTTGACTAGAGTTGACTTTACATGACAGAAAATAACAGGATGATACACATGACTTCTCGGTTTTTGGATCTTCCTTTGAAGATTGTTTATCTAACTTAGTCCTAATGTTGGCAAGATGTGAGAAGACAAATCTAGTTCTAAATTGGGAGAAGTGCCACTTCATGGTAAAGGAAGGGATTGTGTTAGGACACAAGGTTTCAAGGTTGGGAATAGAGGTGGATAAAGAAAAAATTGATACTATAGCCAAATTGCCACCCCCAACTAATGTAAAAGGGGTAAGGAGCTTTCTAGGCCATGCGGGGTTTTACCGACATTTCATTAAAGACTTTTCCAAGATCACGAGGCCATTGACTCAACTTCTTTTGAAGGATGCCCCATTTGACTTTTCTAAAGAATGCAATGAAGATTTTCAATTGTTAAAGGAAAAGTTGACTAGTGCTCCTATCATGATAGCTCCAAATTGGAGTCTTCCGTTTGATTTAATGTCTAATGCTAGTGACTATGCGGTGAGTGCTGTTTTGGGACAAAGAATTGACAAACATTTTCAGCCTATTTACTATGCAAGTAAGACTTTAAACCCCACTCAAGAAAACTACACTACTACCGAGAAGGAGCTACTCGCGGTGGTCTATGCTTTTGATAAATTCCGCCCATATCTGGTTTTGTCAAAAACAATTGTATTTACCGACCATTCTGCCCTCAAGTAACTCTTTGCTAAACCAAGATTGATACGTTGGGTATTGCTTTTACAAGAATTTGATATTGAAATTAGAGACAAAAAGGGAGTGGAAAACGTGGCAGCCGACCATTTATCATGGTTAGAAAACCTGCACTTGGAAGAATTAGATGATAACAAGATTGGAGATGATTTTCCCAAAGAGTACCTTATGGTTATAGCAGGTGAAGTACCTTGGTATGCAGATTTTGGAAATTATTTAGCAAGTGACTATATTCCAAAGGATTTGACTAGACAACAAAAGAAGAAATTCTTTTCTGAAATCAAGTATTACTTTTGGGATGAGTCATACCTCTTTCGAAGCTGCGCCGATAGTATGATAAGAAGATGCGTATTCGGGAAAGAAAGTCGAGAAATCTTGAGACATTGTCATAGCGGGCCCACCGGAGGACATCATGGAGCACATTACACGACTAAAAAGGTTTTTGATACGGGTTTTTATTGGCCTACAATTTTCAAAGATGCTGCTCAATATGTTAAGGAGTGCGATTCATGCCAAAGGACGGGAAATACTTCATCCCGAAATGAGATGCCCCAAAATAGCATTCCAGTTTGTGAAATATTTGATGTATGGGCGATTGATTTTATGGGACCATTCCTAATGTCCAGGGGAAATAAATATATATTGGTGGCGGTAAATTATGTGTCTAAATGGGCGGAAGCACAAGCATTGTGTAACGCCTGTGTTTCAAGGCTAGGCATTAATGATGATGTAATAGTCTAGGTCAACCTTTGTAACTTATTTTGAAATAATAAGATGTATTATTTGAGTATTATGTGTTTTATACTTAATTATTATGATTTAATAAATTAAGGATAAAAATAAGCATCGAAAAATAAATGTTAGATAAACCTGATATCTATGAAGAAAATTGTAGTGGTTGAAACAAGGATTCTGGAGATATAAAGAATACCGAAATCCGAGTTATAACGAAGAAGTTATGACCTGTCGAAGTTTCGCGACAGAACCGGCACGACGCTGTGTGACGTAAAAAGTGAGTTTACGATAAAGTGCTTGTTAGCATTAGCGATCTAAATGAAAGTCATAGTACACGTTAAACCGAGAGCGTGCATAAAAAGAATGTCCAAATCTGACTTCGTATGAAGGAGTTATGAATTTTGTAAGATTTGGTATAACAATATGCAGCCCGAAACTCGAATTTTAGATCGAGCGATTTTTTGCTGACACAATCTAAATGAGAATCGAAGATGTTGTTGATAGTAGTTCAACGGTATAAAGACAGACGAAAACGGACGCCGGATAAAGAAGTTATGAATTTTTAACGGACTTTTCCTGTCCCGGACTGTTAAAAATATAACTTTAAAAATAAAGTCAAAATTAGCCGACGGAGTCTAAACTAACGTTGTAGAGCACGGTCTCACCTTTTCGTTGATATAATCAACGTCAAAAAGGGAGCTCGTATGTGAAAGTTACGAATTTTTGAAGTTTGAAAAATCGGAGTACGCCCAGCGTACTTCTGTACGTGATCCGGAGTCAGGCACCTCCCTACTCCTTCGCATGATGGACACGTATTCGTAGCATTGACGCGTCTGAGATGATTCCTACGTACGCCCAGCGTACCAAAGTTACGCCCAGCGTAGTGGCTGGTAAAGAAGTATGCCCCGCGTACTCTAAAATTACGCCCAATGTAATTAGGTGCTTCGGACACTATAAATAGGGTGCGAGGCTGCTCGATTTATGGTTGCTAATTTGAAACTTTTACACCCCCTACTTCATTTCAAGCTAACCTAAATACCCCGAAGCCTAGAATATCATCCTAGCATCGTAAGCAAGCCCCGAAGAGCCCGAAGATCCCAAGAAAAGAGTTTTTCGAGCCGAAACTCTACCCACGTGAAGCCCGGTTTTTTGAGAAAACATCTCGGTTTCATCGAAAAAGATTGCTTTAAGGGCCGAAGTGCTGTCCAATCACCGTCTTATAAGGTGAGTGTGTAGTCACTTTCATCTTACACATAGATATGAAGTATTTTCTATAGAATACATGCTATGTGTATATATATTGTTTCTTTATTTGAGATGGGTGTTGAATGAATGTTTTATACAACTTTTAAACTATATATGTATTTTTATCTTCAAATATGTTGGGTAAAACATGTGTAGATGAAATATTTGATGTGCGAGAAAATGATGAGAGGCCTTGATGTTGTTGTTGTTGTTGTTGTAGTCATCTAGCGGAGTATAGATGACGACCACGGACCTTTCTAGACAGTCCAGTAGAACGCTAGCAGGCTCGCAACCTGTAGGTGTTGGTGAACAATATGTTCGCTGGTGTACTCCATCCCCCACATGGATGCCTTACGGACATATATGGCTGAGGAATCCCCTTAGCAGTAAAGTCCATCCCGATGATGAGCCTTAGGCTAGGTCCCTTATGATAGTTGTTTAGGGGCATAAAGTGAGGATAACGGGAACGGGTAATCAGGTTTATTGTTGGTTGATGAAATTAACAAATTTATTATTGGTTGATGAAATTAATAAATTTATTTATTGTGGGTTGAAAACCCTATATGCTGACCAGGCTCCCAAGCCTGAGCCACTCAGCTTTTTATATTACAGGTAGTGGACCCAGAGCATAGTTGGATGATGACGAGGGATTTTTGGATTATAGGCCAGTAGATGTAAATAACTGTTGTAAGGCTTATAATGTACTGTTTATGCTTTTGGTCTGTATCGGAACATGACATCCCGAGGTTTTGTTATATAATGAAAATACATTTCTTTAAGAAATGTTTTGATAAATTTTTACCATATTTTGTTTTGGGGAAAAATTCCGCAACACCTTTTGGAGATTACTCTGATTTTATTTTAAAAGCATAAACTAAATCGGTCTTTTCTGTCCGAGAAATTTGGGGATGTCACAGTTGGTATCAGAGCATTAGTTTAAGCGAACTAGGAATTTGTAGGATTTCTAGACTTAAACTTAGAATGCTAAGTGATGATCGTGAGATGAGTGTCTACCATATTTTAGACACAAGCACTAGTATATTTTAGGAAAGATGCCTAAAATGCTTTTATGTGCTAAATGCTATATTTTTGCCATATATGCCATTATTTGTTCAGATCTATGGTCTATTGCGGACCGGATCTGGAAACCTTATGTGTTTAGGATTCTAAGCGTACGACTACGATATTAGAACTAGCATGTAACATTTCGGAGTGATAAGGAGAATTTAAATATCTATCGTGAATAAAGATTTAAATTTACCTAATTTGGTGTATAGATTATAATGGCAAGAACCCAAAGTGGAGCTGGAAATGAAAATAGAAATCAGCAACCTCAACCCCAAGTGATGGAACAGGTGCCTATAGCAGAAGCTGCACCAGAACCGATCACAATGGATGGAGTACAAGCCATGATTCAGACAATGATGGCTGAACAAAGGGAAGAAATGAGACAAATATTGCTGAACAATAGGAGTGAACCTTCAATACCTGTTGAACAACCTGAATTAAGTCATGATCAATCAGAGGAAGGAAATTACAGTAGATCTGTTGGTCAAACTGAACCGCTTGTAGGTAGGAGAAATAACCAAGAGGATGGAGTCGAGAGAAATGGATGCAAATACAAAGACTTTATGACTTGTAAGCCGTCAACTTCACTGGAAAGGAAGATCCCGTTGGAGTAATGGATTGGATCTTGGAAATGGAATTGGCCTTCATGACATGTGGTTGCCAAGGCAAGTTACAAACCATATTTGCAGTGCGTCAGTTTAGAGGTAGCGCTGTTCGCTAGTGGAACACTCTGGTGAAGACCCTAAGCCCTAATGAGCCACTACAACTGACTTGGGCAGAGTTCTTGGTGCATTTCAAGCGCAAGTACTACTCGACCCAAAATCTGCTTGAGTTAGAGAACCAATTTCTAACACTAAAGAAGGGAAGTATGTCCATCGATGAATACAACAATAAGTTCACAGACAAAATGGACTTTGCTTTGCGTATTGTCCCAGACGAGCTGACGAAAATCGACAGGTACGCAAAGGGACTTCCATGGGAGTATGTGGGGCTAGTGCGTGAGGCACTTACCTTGGAGGCAGCTATCTGCGCTGCCAAGTCTATTGAAGATAAGATTAAAGGAAGAGCCGACAGCAAGGTTGAAGTTGGCAAAAAGAGAAGGTTTGAAGGAACTTCAGGTTCCAACAAGAAGAGTAAATTATCGAAGTCTGGTTCGAGAAGAAGATGAAGCGAAACAAAATGGTCTGACAAGTGTAAGAAGAAACATGTTGGGAAATGTAGCGAGGAAGTCACTTGCTACAAATGTGGAAAGCCTGGGCATTATGCCAATGAATTCACCTTCAATAAGAAAGTCTGTTATGGGTGTAATGAAGAAGGGCACATTTTGAAGGACTGCCCGAAGAAGAAGGATGCAGCAAGGCCTAATCTCCCACCAAAGCCAAAACCCAGAGCTTTCCAGATGACATTGGAAGTCGCAAAGGATGCAGCGGATGTCGCTTCGGGTACCTTTCTTGTAAATGGATTTCCTGCCAATTTATTGTTTGATTCCGGAGTGAATTACTCCTTTATATCACATAAATTTGGTGAAAGACTAGCATTGCCTATAGAAAAACTTGATGATGCCCTAATTATAGAAGTTGCTAGTGGCAAATTCATACCTGTTAGCGATTGTATTAGGAATATCGTCATCGACTTGAACGGAAACGAATTCATTGAAAAGTTGTTACCTATTGAGTTGAATGGTTTCGACATAGTACTGGGGATGGATTGTCTTAGCGCCAATGATTCCGAGACACTGTGCAAGAAAAAGATAGTGAGGGTAAACCCGCATGGAAAAGAGCCATTTATGGTGTAAATTCTGGAATCATTTCCATAATGAAAGCCAGAAAATGTTTGTCTAAAGGATGCAACTCATACTTGGCATTCGCAATCGATGCTAAGAAGGAGAAAAAGGATATGCAAAGTATACCAGTGGTGTGTGACAATCCATAAGTTTTTCCTGAAAATCTTCCAGGATTGCCCTATGATAGACAAGTGGAGTTTAGAATAGACTTGTTACCAGGAACAACAATGATAGCAAAAGCACCATATCGATTAGCACCGACGGAGATGAAGGAGCTTATGACGCAACTTCAGGAGTTGTTGGACAACGGTTTCATTAGACCTAGTTCATCACCTTGGGAAGCTCCGATGTCATTCGTAAAGAAGAAATATGGGAGCATGAGAATGTGCATAGATTACAGAGAGCTGAACATGGAAACAATAAAGAACAAGTAACCGTTGCCAAGGATTGATGACATGTTCGATCAGTTGCATGGTTTGAGCTATTTCTCAAAGATCAATCTTAGGTTAGGATATCATCAGCTAAAGGTGAGAGGGCAGGATATTGAGAAAATTGCATTTAGAACAAGATATGGATACTATAAGTTCTTGGTTATATCGTTTGGACTAACCAATGCTCCAACAACATTCATGGATTTGATGAACAGGGTTTGTAAGCCATTCCTCGATATATCCGTGATAATGTCCATATATGATATTTTGATTTATTTAAAAACAAGCAGGAGCATGACAAGCATCTGCGAGAAGTGTTAGAAGTTCGAAAAAAGGAGAAGTTGTATGCAAAGTTCTCCAAATGTGATTTTTGGATTCAAGAAGTCCAATTTTTGGGTCATGTGGTTAACCAAGAAGGGATAATGGTTGACCCAGCTAATATTGAAGCTATAATAAAGTAGGAACAACCAAAGAGTCCCACAAAGATCCGAAGCTTTCTGGGATTAGCCGGATATTACCGAAGATTTATCCAAGGCTTTCCTTCGATAGCTGCTCCATTGACAGCTTTGACCCACAAAGGAGCTACTTATACTTGGAATGAGAAGAATAAGGAAGCATTTGAGAAATTAAAGAAGAAATTGTATGAAGCACTGATTCTTTCTTTACCTGGTGGAGTCGAAGACTTCACAGTTTATAGCGATGCATCTGGAGTTGGGTTAGGTTGTGTTCTGACCCAAAGGGATAAGGTGATAGCATATGCATCAACACAATTAAAAGAACATGAAAAGAACTACCCCACTCATGATTTGGAGTTGGCAGCGGTAGTATTCACCCTAAAGATTTGGAGGCATTATCTTTATGGCACAAAGTGCAAACTTTTCATTGATCATAAGAGTCTCCAGTATATCTTTAATCAGAAGGAATTGAATATGAGACAACGACGTTGGCTAGAGTTGCTTAAGGAGTACGACTGTGAAATAATTTAACACCCTGGTAAAGCAAATGTTGTAGCTGATGCTTTAAGCTGAAAAGTGAGCCTTAAAAAGAAAAGGTCGGGAGCATTAAGAATCAAAGTTGTCTCAACGATTGTAGAAAGTATCAAGAAAGCTGTGAAAGAAGCTTTAGAGAAAAATGACCGAAAGGAAGAACGTTTGGGCAAAACATTAGTGTTCTATACAAGCGGTCAAGGACTGAAGGTATTCCAAGATAGGATTTGGGTACCTAAGCCAGGAGGAATAAGAGATCTTCTGATGGAAGAAGCTTACAAGACCATGTACTCGATTCATCTCGGCAACACGAAAATGTATAGGGATCTGAAACCCTACTATTGGTGGCCGACGATGAAGCTTGATGTTGCAAAGTATGTGGCCGAATGTGTGACATGTGCGAGAGTTAAGGCACAACATCAGAAACCATATGGGAGTTTAGAACCTTTACCTGTACCAATGGGTAAATGGGAAGACATCACCATGGATTTTGTGACTAAACTGCCCAGAACGAAGAGCGGTCACGACATGATTTGGGTGGTCGTTGATCGGTTTACTAAAAGTGCACACTTCATAGTAGCCAATGGAAAATGGTCTATGGATAAACTTGCAAATGTGTACATGAAGGAGATAGTGAGACTTCACGGTGTTCCTTTAACGATTGTATCAGATCGTGATAGTCGTTTAAGGTTTTCGAGAAGTCTACAAGAGGAATTGGGTATGAAATTGTGTCTAAGTACAGCTTACCATCCGCAAGCCGATGGTCAGAGCGAACGAACGATTCAAACATTGGAGGATATGCTAAGATCATGTACCCTAGAATTCCAAGGTAACTGAGATGAACATTTTCCTTTGGTAGAATTTTCCTACAATAATAGTTTTCACTCGAGCATCAAGATGGCACCTTATCACGCTTTGTATGGACAAAAGTGCCGAACGCCGTCATGTTGTCTTGAAGCTGGAGAAAAGCGGTTTATGGGACCTGAGATAGTTCATCAAACTGCTAAAAAGCTGAAAGTGATTAGGGAAAGGATGTTAGCAGCTCAGGATCGTCAAAAGAGCTATGCTGAAAAGAAAAGACAACTGATAACATCCGAAGTTGGAGATTCGGTTTTACTTAAAGTCTGGTCGTGGAAGGGACTTATAAAATTTGGTAAAAGGGGAAAGTTGAGTCCAAGGTTTATTGGACCGTTTAAAGTTCTTCAGAGGATTGGGAACCAAGCTTACAAGCTAGAACTACCAGAAGAACTAGATGGTATTCATAACACTTTCCATGTGTGTTATTTGAGGAAGTTCACGGGAGAAGTTCCCGAAATAATTCCAAATTTTGAATTAAGGATAGATGAAAGCAAGAGGTTAATTGAAGAACCAGAGGCAATCGTTGACCGTAAGACTAAGAAGTTGCGACACAAGATGGTCAATTTAGTGCTTTTGCGATGGAAACATACGAATGGGCCAAATATCACCTGGGAAACGGAGAGTGAAATGATGAGTCGCTATCTGTATTTGTTTGCTGATGTATGATTCCGGGGAAGAAATCATCCTAAGGGGGAGAGAATTGTAACGTCCGTGTTTATAGGCTAGGCATTAATGATGATGTAATAGTGCAGGCCAACCTTTGTAACTTGTTTTGAAATAATAAGATGTATTATTTGAGTATTATGTGTTTTATACTTAATTATTATGATTTAATAAATTAATGATAAAAATAAGCGTAAAAAATAAATGTAATATAAACCTGATATCTATGAAGAAAGTTGTAGTGGTTGAACCAAGGATTCTGGAGATATAAAGAATACCGAAATCCAAATTATAACGAAGAAGTTATGGCATGTCGAAGTTTCGCGACAGAACCGGCACAACGCTGTGTGACGTAAAAAGTAAGTTTACGATAAAGTGCTTTTTAGCCTTAGCGATCTAAATGAAAGTCGTAGTATACGTTAAACCGAGAGCGTGCATAAATAGAATGTCCAAATCTGACTTCGTATGAGGACTTATGAATTTTCTAAGATTTGGTCTAGCAGTATGCAGCCCGAAACTCGAATTTTAGATCGAGCGATGTTTAGCCGACACAAACTAAACGAGAATCGAAGATATTGTTGATAGTGCTTCAACGGTAAAAATATAGACGAAAACGGACGTCGGATGAAGAAGTTATGAATTTTTAACGGACTTTTCCTTTCCCGGCCTGTTAAAAATATAACTTTAAAAATAAATCAAATTTAGCCGACGGAGTCTAAACGAAAGTTGTAGAGCACGGTCTCACCTACGCGTGGATATAAAGAACGTCAAAATCATGTCATTCTCTTTACCTTTCTCTATTTCAAAATTCGAACATCATAACCTCTCATTCAATTAGGTTGATTTATACTTGTGTAATTTTTTACCAAAACATGTGTATGTGTGTGTGTGTATATATATATATATATATATATATATATATATATATATATATATATATATATATATATATATATATATATATATATATATAAAGAGAGAGAGAGAGAGAGAGAGAGAGAGTGTGTGTGGGGGGGGAGATTCATTAAGAAGGAAATATTTTGTAGGAGTGATAAGAAGTACATCATTTGTATAATTTTCGACAAATCAACAAAATGAATCATTAGATAATACAAAAATAATAGAACTTTCCAAAAAAGAAATAAACTCATCAATGATTCATTTTTTGCGATAATTCACTAAAGTTGTACGAAAAGCATATCAAAACTTGATTGAGTAAAAAAATCATACCCTTCCTAAGTAATATTTACTTCTTATTTGATCTTGATTCGTGTGTGTCTATATATATATATATATATATATATATATATATATATATATATATATATATATATATATATATATATATATATATATATATATATATATAAAAGAGTTATTTTGAGAACTTGAAAGTATGCTAGAACCCGAGAATTCCTACTCCATACATTAATTTTCAAAACAAAAACCACTATTAGACTCCAAATGTTGCATATAAGCCATTTTTAAACTGAAAGGCGAATCTTTTTTTCATTGAAATGTGCATGTATGCACATGTGAACATCCATGTATGCACATTTATACTTTACATTTTATTTTTTCGTGTTTTTCGAATGTTTAAGCTAGCGATGGGCTTAGACTAGCCCCTACCAATGTTGTGGTGGTATCTATTTTAAAAAATTTTAGCTGGAAAAAAACTTCAAAATTATGCAGTATCTTTGAGTTCTCAAAATAGCTTAACCTTTTATATATATATATATATATATATATATATATATATATATATATATATATATATATATATATTAATCAAAACTATATTATATAACATATTAAACATTTCCTGAAATCTAAGAGGTACATTTTTTAAAACTTAATGTACAAATCTGGTATCCACAAACCGCTCATATTTTTATGAATAATAATTAATTGTGGTAAAGAATAATCATCGAAAACATTTAAGGAATGAAACATCAATTAAATTTTTTTTCCTTTTTAACGTGGTTAGAAAATTATATTAAAAATTCAACCATAAAAGTCATAGAGGTTGACTTAAAAGTAAAAAAGTTGAGATATATTGTTGTTTCACATTACTGCCAGTTTATTCGCTGATGGTCATGATTCTACATTCTTTTAACATAATTTAGCTAAGCTTTCAATCTTTTAGTTTATTTGTTTTTCTTTATTCATGTCTAAGATTAATACTTCATATGAAGGATTTTGTTGTGGATTTCCAGGGGTGTTTTTGATTTTAGTGGTGCGATTATTACATAATGGCGGGCCTTTATAACCCTAATTTTCTATTAAATGTTTTTATCATTACTATACATTCATTTTATTCTTTATTTTCCATTATTTATGTATATGTTAAAGTTTTTGACAAGAAAGAATTGTGCATTAGTATTCTAGATTTTCTATATATTTTTTTAATGTTAAATTTATATGTGGTGTGCCTATTTTCTTCTTTTGAGTGAATTTTATGGAAAACTTGAAGTGGTTTTTTAATAAACTGCATGAGAACTTAAACAATGGATATTATCTATTATCTTCTCCATAGTATTATTGGAGAGCTATTAAGGGTTGTTCATGTTGGATTAGGTGTCTAAGTCCATAACTATAAATTTTATGTACTTTACCCGAGAGTAGCATGGTCCATTTGGGTTGCATATCACCAGGACAATTTGATAGGATAGACTTTTGAAAAGAGGTTATTTGTGATTTATTAATATATTTTGATAGGATAGACTTTTGAAAAGAGGTTATTTATGATTTATTAATATATTATAAGTTCTAATATATTAATATGAAAGCATATAATTTAATTAGTATTGATCAATAATTAATTTGGAATTAATTTTGTGATCAAAAGAGACTAATTAAATGTAAGGGGATTGATTTGGTAAATCATTCATTCTTATGGTGTGGGCCAATGCTCCATGATTCTTTAGGTTGGGCTAAACCAATGTTACAACCCATGGATAATTCATGGGGGTTTAAACCCATGGAGCCTAAGGAATATGGAAGGTCATACACATTAGGGTTTACATGGTGTAACCCTAATCTTGCCACCTTGTATAAGAAGCCCCTTAGCATCCAAAATGGTACCATAGTGATCCTTGGAGTTCCATGAGCCGATTTTGGTGCAAGAAATACTCTCTCAAAAGTCTCATTTGTTCTAGGTGTGTTGTGATTCCATTTGAGGTGCAACACTTGGCGCACTAAGTTCTTAAAGGCCAAACTCAAGAAATTCTACAAGCTACAACTAAAAGGTAACTCTATAACTCCCTTTTATGTTGATTATATCATTTTGTATGCTAGTTGTATGCTTAATGCTTTGGAAACAATATTGCATGTATAATTAGAGAAAACATAGATCCAAAGCATTTAAGGTTGTATGTGCACCATAGGATGTTGTAGTATACGAAAACCCATCAGTGGTATCAGAGCCATAGGTGGTTATCTATTATATTTGATGCAAAATGTGTAATTTTTCAAAGCTGAAATGTTGTCTGACTGTCCTACTCGACAAGTTCATGCTTGGACTCGATGAGTAGGATGATTTTTGCCTTGGACTCGTCGAGTCCAGTATGGGGATCGACGAGTTGCCTGTCCAGACAGCAGTTCTTCGAGTTTTTTTGGTCTGTTTTGGATTCGGATCATTACTGCAAAATGTTTTAGTTCATAAAATTTGATTTTGTTGCTATGGTAATGATCATGCTCATCCAATTAATATATAATTGTCAAAGTTTCAAGATTTGTATTAGTTTATATGATTAGGCTAATTTTGTAACACCTAGAATCAGAAAGACCAAGAAAAGAAAGGAAAGGCTCTAAGTCAAGAGTCAACTCGTCGAGTCCAAGGAGGAACTCGACGAGTCGGAGCGGGATCCGGGGCATAGAGTAAGTGACCGACTCGGCGAATCAGCTAGTGGACTCGGCGAGTCTGGTCTGGACAAGAAAAACCCTAATCCCGAGGGTTGCACCCTATTTAAAGAACATTACATCCCTTCCCCAGCCTCTTTGCTACCCTTTTGAGATCCAGAAACCCTAAATCGTGAGTGAGAGTCCTTGGAAGCAATTTGGAGCTTAGATAAGTGGTTTTGTGAAGAGATCTTGAAGATCAAGACGCTTGGATCAAGGGGGTTTGCAGAGATTTGGATTAATCTTCAGTGGGAGGTCATCTTGGAGGTAATAAGCTGTTACCTTCACCCTTTTTGCATCTAGATCTATTCTTGAATGAGATTTGGGGCTATTTTGGCAATATTGAGGTCTATTTCGGGTTTGGGGCTTAGATCTGAGGTTGCTACTTCATATCTAGGGTTGTGATGGTCCAGAATGTCTTAAATCAGCAGTCAATGAGTCATTGGTGAAGCCCCTTTGTCTTAAACCCTAGCCCTAGAGTCTTTTGGGCCTATATCTCCTTGGTTTCACGTAAAGTTTGCAACTTTATGTAGGGAATAGGCTGTAGAAGAGTGGATCTATGGATTGGAGCCCCTGCATGGCTCGAAAAGCCACTGTATGGATTGAGAACTGGAGAGACTCGGCGAGTCACATGGGTGTACTCGACGAGTTGTATGAATATGTGCATGAACTCGGCGAGTTGGAAGAAAAACTAGGCGAGTCTGTTGAAGATTGCCTAGGACTCGGCGAGTCTGTTCTTGGACTCGACGAGTCAGGTCGCAGAACCCCCCAACCTCTTCTGGTTAAGACGCAGATCAGTGAGTTGAGTGGTGACTCAGTGAGTTGGACAGGATGGGACTCAGAGATCATTGAACTCGACGAGTCCTGGGGTGACTCGGCGAGTTGGGTCGTATTTTGAGAGCTTCTGAGTTTAAGGACTCGGCGAGTCTTCGGGTTGACTCGGCGAGTCGAGTCAACTGGAAGGTTGACTTTGACCAGGACTTTGACTTTAACCAGAGTTGACTTAGTTTGACTTCTAGAGTTCAATTTGGAACTAAGTGTTTTATTGATATTAGTAGCTCGGGGAGCTAGTGGAGCAGCGGTTCAGAAAGTGGTCGGACAGCAGCCAGAGGGTTATCAGCAAAGTTCAACAGTGTGAGGTGAGTCTCCTCACTGTTTGTATGGGTCTACGGCCACAATGCCGACCCATTTAGTTTATGTATGGTAGGAAGACCCGGGGGTTAGCCCTAGGCATTATGCATGAAAGACCAGGAGGAGGCTCCTGGCACACAGTATGTTATTATGTATGATAGGAAAACCTGGGGGTTAGCCTTAGGCAATATGTATGAAAGACCAGGAGGTGGCTCCCGGCGCACTGTATGCTATTGTGTATGAAAGACCAGGGGGTGGCTCCTGGCACGCTATATGCGGAGTAGCCTAGTAGAGTAGTCTGTATAGTTGTCTTTGTGATACTTGCATGAAAGACCAGGGGGTGGCCCTTGGCACTTGTTTGTAAGACCCAGGGAGTGGCCCCAGGCTTGACCAGGAAGACCAGGTGCGGTCCGTTGCATAACCACAAGACTATGTTTGACACATAGCACCTTAGCAAGACTATGTTTGGCACATAGCACCTTACTTGATTATGGATATGTTGGTTATGTATGGCTCTTGGCTATGTATGGCATGCATGGATCAGTTGGTTTGTATGGTATGTGGTATCTAGGGAACTCACTAAGCTTCGTGCTTATGATTTTCAGTTTTGGTTTCAGGTACTTTGTTTTCAAGGAAAGGAGCCGGCTCGATCGCAGCGCATCACACTATGTTTTCCGCACATGAGATCTTTGGGATCACACTCTGATATGGTTTTATGATAATATGTTTTGATTACTGACACTTTGGCTTGACACGAGATATTATTATGAATGTTTTTATACTGATGGTTTTATGTAAGAACTTATTTAAAAATGAAATTTTTGGCCTTGAATTTTGGGATGTTACAAATTTCTTGAAATTTGTTTGATATGAATTATCTTAATTTATGAGTTTAATTAAATCATAGACAAATAGTTTGATTTTGTTAGTTACAATTTCTAATCTGAATGTTTTTGATGAAATCCATAACTTGTCCTCAAGTTATGGAAAATGAAAAGTCTCATTTTTAAATGTCATCATCAAATGGTTTTAAGTCTTCCATAACATGAAAAGTCTTTCATAATTGTTTTTACGAACTCCATAACTTGTCCTCAAGTTATGGAACTTCAAGAGTCTTTTCATAAAACCTATATTAAACTCATAAGTTATGGATACCAAAGTTTTTGAATAGTTCAAAACTTGCCCTCAAGTTTTGGAATTTGTAAAGTCTCACTTTTGAATACTTTAGTTCAAAATCCTAGAATTTTAAAAGTTTAAAATTCAACACTTATACTATTATAATATTATAGGTTTAATATTTATATATATGTATAAGAGTAAAGTCAGTCTTACCGTTAGTAGGCCTCATTCACGAAGCCGATCTATAAGGGGTATATGGTTACTGCCTATAAAATGACAGTTTAATGGGTGTCCACTCTCTCCCACCTCTTCCTTGACTGGTGGAGGGTCGTTAGCCGAATGGGTTTGACAGGACATTTAAATTTTCATTAATAGTATAATGGAATACTAAGTAACTAAACACTTATAAATTCCCAATCTTAGTTACTTAGGAAAAATGTGAATTTGGTGCTAACCCATGAAATTGCATTTTGCACCTTGTTAAGTCGTTAGTGGAGTGTGTGTGGTTTACCGACACACTAATCTGGTACTGACAGTGCATGGCAAAGGGTAGCTTGATGTTAATCATAGATCAATGGAGTGTGTGTGGTTAACCGGCACATTGATTAGGTGGTTGTAACATTCGGTGTACCAAGCTAATTTGCATGGTTATTCACACCTTGTTTGTGATCGTCGGCATCCCAGTCACAAACTTGAAGGGCACAATCGAGACTTCAACATGCCATTGAAAATTCAATGAATCTCAAAGAATCTAGGAATTTCAATCCATTTAAAACTTAATAATCAATTTCATTTTTCATGGTGGAGATTGGTAAATCGTCATTTACCTACCTTCAAATATTTTGCATTCAGATTACGGAATCCCTCTTCCGAATTGTAAAATATTGTGTTGGGTCCTAGCCTTAATATTTCATGTTGGGTGTTATATTAAGGACTAAAATCAACTAACTTGAATTTCTCCCATTATAGATGTGTAGTTCATACAACAATGGTCTTCCTGAATCTTTTGGAAAAAGCTTTCTTTATAAAGATGATTTTCCACAAGGCGATCAAGGTGAAAGATTAATCCCTTCTTTGTGCTGTAGTGGAACTTCACTTCCTCCACCTCCTCCAATAATTCTCCATAACCCACACGTTCAAGGTTACATAAAGCCCTATTGGTAGGAAGGAAAGTCTATATGTGCTCACGTCTTGGAGATGAAGTTACATATTGACAAGCTGGGGGAGTTGGGTGTCGAAGTCTCAAGGAAGTTGGCTGTTGACTGGGTTCTTCAATCACTTCCTATGTCATATAGCGGGTTCTTTAAGGACTGTTATGTGGGATATCACGACATGACCCTTATTGATCTAACATATTTGCTAATTTCTGCTGAATCAACAATGATTTGGCGCACTGGTCAAGTAAATTTGATTGGAAGATCTACTCCCTAAACTTCCATGGACATTGACAATGGAAACATTGGAAGTCTAGAAAAGCTCTCTCTTCCCAATGGAAAGGGATCGGCCATGGTCAAGTCATTTGACCAAATGGTAAAGAGAAAGGCTAAGTCTGAGATAGTCCCATGTACCAGAGAGTCCATATGTTTCTATATGCCAAGAGAAGGGGCACTGGTTACGAAGCTGCCAGATTTACCTGAAAAGATCGCAAGGATGGTAGAATCAAAAAGTTTGACTCTGCTTCAGGTAAATCCACTATCTAACTCTATTACGTTCCTAATTGTTGATTCTCAATACATGATGTGACAAGGTTGCATTTTGATGTTTTGTAGGATCATGCAAAAGGAAGGAAGCTTAAAGAAAGAGTACGATGAATCTGGTCACGAAGATGGATTTCAATCGCATGGTTCGATGCTCGGATGTTTTAGATGCTACTTAAAGAGTTATCATAGATTGCTTAGAAATATGTAGTAACATAGTTTTCATTTGTAATTGCATTGTAAGGAAAAGTTTTTCCGCATTTTATAAATAAATAAAATTTTGTTTTTATTTTATTATATCTCCTTGCAATGGCATTTGTGAAAATTGATATTTGTATGTTTCTATGTAAGCAATATGAATTTGATTCCTTCGTTTGTGGTAGTGTCGAGAATTTGCCAAATAAGGAAAGATTCTCATCACCCAAGTTTCAGTTGGATAGAAACTTGGAATCATGCAACTTGTATTGTGTGATGAATGAGAAACTTCATCTTTGGGAAATTAAGACTAATTCCTTGTTCACATGAATATGTGTGTCGAGCGAAGGACTAGGGGATCAGGTACACTGGGTGTGCACTGGTCAGGTCCACCACAAAGAACGATAAGACTATTTGTCATAATTTACTAAAGCTTAGTAAATATGGTTATGCATACAAGTTTAAATATAATTTTGAACATTGGAAAAGTTTCAGTGTTTGGCAGAACGAATGAGAAGAATCACATTAGGCAGAAAGATAGAAGTTTCTCCAATCTGAAAAGATGGGAGAGTACCTGAGTATCGTGTTTTATGATTATGTTAATGATTATAAAAACCATGTCACAATTGATTATCTAAGGACAACTTAGTGTACTTGTATGGCTAAGAAGCGAAATCGTAAAATGGTTAAATGAAGAACATAAATCATACTTTGTTCCAAAAATAAGTCTTAGATTCATACTCCAAGATTGAGCCTTGAGTGACATAATCTTAAGAAAGGTTTATAACACTTATCAAATGTAGAATAAAATGTTTTACACTCTTGTACATTTGAAATTGGTAAGTTGTGATGTTTTGGATAAAACAAAGACCAACTAAGGCCAATTGTGTGAAGTGTTTGTCTTGATAAGAAACCCAACTAACTCTTGAATATTTGTTTGCCAAGTAATGTTCCTTGACAAAGTTATTATATCTCAAGAGGTCAGTGGGAGTCTTAAAGATCTTGAAAAAGCTTCAAGAACTAATCAGGAGTAAACATATTGTAAACACTAGCATACGACTTGAGGTTCGTAACCTATCATGTTGACATCTTCCTGTTTCGGTGCCCATTCCAGTTAAAGTTGACTATGCATGTGAGTTCCATGAGTTCTTAATTGTTTGCATAACAACTTGGAAGCAATGGTAGGCCCTTGTGCTGCTAAGTGGCAAGAAATTAAGATTGAACAAGTTCAGTCCATATGGGTTTGGATTTATCACTAACCTTGTCTTGTGATTATGGTTATGACAAATTCACATGGATAGGAACACATACCCATAAAATCTAAGTGTCATAAGGTTTCTCTCCAATTCATGAAAATGATTGTGAGGAAACGCTTTCACTAAGAAGATTTTAAGGAGATAGCAATTGTGGTATTTGCATTATCAAATTCGATTATAATTATGGCATCCCTCTTCATAGTTCGAATTGTGAGAGATGGCAAAGGTCTAAACATTTCAGACTTATGGCTGTAAGTTCTAAAATTGTTAAGACACACATGTGAGCTATCTAAGGAAAGGTGTATGAGTTTGAGAAGCCTAGATAAAGTCTTATCGAAACATCTCGTGTCAAAATCTGAACGTTGGTAATGAAAGTCAATAAGTATTGATTTCTAGAAGTCCAGCTGATTTCTGAATACATGTCAAAGCTAGTGAGAGAATAAGTGTTATGCAAGTAAGATAATGATTATGATGCTAGTGGCAACATAATTACTATGGAAAGTGTTGCAAGTTAGTAATGTTAATTATAGAAAAACAAAAGTTTCAATTCGCAAAGTTGCAGGGTTTGAAAAGTTGTTTTGCTATAATTAAGGGAGAGGAATTTATATTTCATTTCAAACCTAAAAGCTTAGATTGAGATTTTAATCAAATTTAGTCATATATATATATATATATATATATATATATATATATATATATATATAAATGTTATGTTGGAATGGTTCAGCATAAGGAAATTCTATATATAGAAATGTTAATTGCGTTCTCAAAATTTGATTATGATTACGGCATCCCTCTTCATAATCAAAATTATAAGAACTTGGCAAATAGAAATATTGTAGCAAAAGACTAGTCAAGTATCATGTCTTTATGAATCGTCTCCAATATGCTTCGGGTATAGGATTGATTGCATATGCTATAATATTCTCGTGTTCTAGTTTTCCAAGTGCCTGGGGCATTTAGAGGGAAAAAGGAATAGAACCGGATATGACTAAAGTGGTTAAACAACTGTTAAGGACAATGTAAGGTTCGCCAAGGATTGGTCGCTTAAGGACAGTTGGAAGTGTAGTAATGGATGGACCATATTGACATTATTATGAATAAACAAGATTTTATTAATAATGAGTTGTCGTATGGCAAGATATGGAATGTTGCCATATTAGGAGCTGGAGATTAAGAATACATGAGAAAGTTAGAAACTTTTATGCAAGAAGGATGTTCAAAGGAATGTACTTTGAATTTGAGACTTCGCTTCCTTAGAATTGTTTTGTTAACAGTCTCCATTGTAAAGTTTTGTAATATCGTTGGTCAAGTCTCTGTGACTTTTGGTACCATGACATTACAAATAGTTTAGAAGTGACAAGAATTTGGAATTCTTACACTTGCAATAAAGATTTGGAATTGTGAAGTGAGCATCATTGAAATATTTTCAATTGATATATTTCAAAAAGTCAGGACCATAGACAAACATAGTGTGCATTCTTGGAGCATGGCATAGCCATTGTTTTAATTCAAGTATTAAGTTGATAAATCGAAACATTATACAATGAATAATGAGTAATCAATATGGCACTCAAACGTTTTGGGGCCATATAGGATTAGTATTATTCTTGTGTTTCACTTTGCATGTTTTGACTTCCTGAATAACTTGGTTATTCAAACCATCCACAGTCGATCATACTTTGGAAGGAGGTATTGAGGCAAGAATGTCATGAATTGGTCTGTAGTTTGTCTAGGTATTTTAGACATAGATGCAGTGTTCATGAGTACTCCTGGAATAAGATTCGAGTATTGGATTCAACCCACGCTCATCTGAATCACTTCATTGATTTTATCACGATCGATTGTAAGACGATAATATCTTATATTCTTGAAACCAAGACATGTGAGTTGTAGTTTACAAGTCGGTTGCATATTGACGTATGTAAACGCATCAGTAACTTGGTGTTATAAAACATATTGTTGTGTGTAATTTGATGAGTAAGTACAAGCAAGCATTTGAGTCGAAGTTTATTCGTTCCTTTTACCCCATGTGGATAAAAGCGATATCTGTGGGCCCCTCGATGATTTAGTGATGACAGCCCTAAGTGCTTGGCCAAGCCTAGAGTGATTTGATTTGTTCAATTAGTCGGTCGTCATAAATCAGAGGAATATATATATGATCCCTTATCTAATGGACGCGCCATTGACTATGTCACAGTTCGACAATGGCTTTTAAGAGCTACGATTGCTAGTCGGGTTATGGAGTCGTACTATCAATAATAGTTATTAGACTTATCCAAGTGGGAGACTGTTGGATTAGGGGTCTAAGCCCATAACTATAATTTGTATGTACTTGACCGGAGAGTAGCATGGTCCATTTGGGTTGCATATCACCAGGACAATTTGATAGGATGGACTTTTGAGAATAGGTTATTTATGATTTGTTAATATATTATAAGTTATTATATATTAATATGAAATCATATGATTTAATTAGTATTGATCAAGAATTAATTTGGAATTAATTTTGTGATCAAAAGAGACTAATTAAATGTAAGGGGATTGATTTGGTAAATCATTCATTCTTATGGTGTGGGCCAATGATCCATGATTCTTTAGGTTGGGCTAAACCAATGTTACAACCCATGGATGATCCATGGGGGTTTAAACCCATGTAGCCTAAGGAATATGGAAGGTCACACACATTAGGTTTTACATGGTGTAACCCTAATCTTGCCACACTATATAAGAAGCCCCTTAGCATCCAAAATGGCACCTTAGTGATCCTTGGAGTTCCATGAGCCGATTTTGGTGCAAGAAATACTCTCTCAAAAGTCTCCTTTGTTCTAGGTTTTGTGATTCCATTTGAGGTGCAACACTTGGGACACTAAGTTCTTAAATGCCAAACTCAAGAAGTTCTACACGCTAAAACTAAAAGGTAACTCTATAACTCCCTTTTATGTTGATTATATCATTTTGTATGTTAGTTGTAGACTTAATGCTTTGGAAACAATATTGCATGTATAATTAGAGAAAACATAGATCCAAAGCATGTAGGGTTGTATGTGCACCATAGGATGTTGTAGTATACCAAAACCCATCAGTTCATCCATCCAACTTTTTGATAGGTTGGTCGGTTCATGCTCCTCCAGAACAGAGATATATGTCAACGAAGCTTTTCTCGCCATGATCTCTTTTTTCTTCATAAAATATAAAATATGTATTTTTTGAAAGCTTTTTTTTTCAGGTTTCTCAATGTCAAGAATATGTGTCCCGTGAAGTTTATTTAGGTTTATCTATTTTTCTTTATAAGAAACATTACTTTTCGTTATCACTGTAATTTCGCATAACTTTTTCATAGCCTGGTTATTTTTAGGTTCTCACGGTTCCTTTTTAGGTATATGTTAATGAAGAAAATGACAGGTTTTGAGTTTTGAGTTCTTTATTTTCGTATTTTTGGTCAACTCTACAAGATTCGCTTGTGATTTTACCACCGATCGAGAGGTAATAAAATATAGTCTGTTTCCAACCCAGATTTTTAATCTTCTTTGTTGGTTTTATTTACGGTTCTCATGTTGTATTAATTTCAAATAATTTAACCATTTGTGCACAACAGCCTCCATGTCCAACTTAACTATAAAAATTTCACCACTTAGTTTATAAAATTTGTATTCAATTTAATGCTAATTTGAAAATCTCATATATATTGTGTTTGGTGCAAGATTAAGTTGTCCAACTACTATATCCTATAACATTTCTAATTATGGTTGATTATTAGCTTATATTGATCATCTTTGCCACATACCATTACATAAAGTTTTTTCTATATCCCAGGTGAAAACCTAAAATAGATAAATATGTTTATTTTAAGAATTTTTATTTGTGTCGGTTTGTAGATAACAAATTTACTTAGAACCATCTTGTTGAGTGGTGCACAAAAAAAAACAAGAAGCAAAATGCTCAGTGTGTATTAAACTAATGGTAATTGGACAAATATATATTTTCTTTTGTCCTGCCTATTTCTTTCTATCTATCATCGTTCCACTCATTTTAAATTTGCCACATAAATGCTCCAGTATACCGGGCCGACGGAACATATCATATTCGTATGTGAGTACGTATATTCATATATATATGTATATATATATATATATATATATATATATATATATATAAGAATATGTTGATGAGATTTACATGTATTAATGTGAAAAATACCTTAAATTATTAAGGGTACATGCAACCTAATTGGATCTATGTCATAACTCTACTGAAGCAACATACTATCAAACAACAAAAGTTTAACCCTAGTTGAAATCGAAATTCACAAGGATAATTAAGATACATTTGATTTGTTATTGTAAACAAATCCTTATGATCAATCCAATAGTCTTTTGAAAACTAGTTTCAATTGTGTGAAAGCCTCTAATGGTTCACACCCACAACAGAAGAACCCTAGAAGATTTAGGAGAGAGGGGAGAGGTAAGAATTTTCGACTATGGTCTCTTAGAAAGCTTTTTAGAAAATTCCAAGTCTTAGGGTTGTATTTATAGCTAATTAGGAAACACCTATAAAGCCTAATTTGAACATAAAATAATAATTCAAAAAAAGACTTTACTCCTATACATCAATATTATACCAACTTATTTAGGACCTTAAACACCTTAATCCAACAACCTCCCACTTTGATAAGTCGCTAACTATAATTGCTTGTACAACTCTGAATAACCCGTAAAGAGTGGTTTTAGAACACTACCAAACATTGTTGATCGTAAGATAAGTGATCAACTATTCCTTCGTTCTGCCTGATATCGAATGAACATGAGACATGGGTTAGAATCAATCTCTTGTCCAAGATTTTGTGATGACACCATTAGACTACCAATCGAACATATCAATTTAGTCATTGTTGGGCCCAACACTCTAATGTCAACATCAAAACACCGAGGGGCCTAAGATTTCACTTCTCCTATTAAGGAAAAAGGAACAAATAAACTTCAATTATATAATCATACAATTTCACTCATTAAGTCATACATGGAATTGCACTTTATAGCACCCAGTTACTACATGTGTTGGAGTAAACCAATGCAAAATCAATTCGTAAAATATGACTTACATATATCCATTTTAAGAATAGAGGATATTATCGTCTTATAATTACTCGTGATTTAGTCAGTGAAGTAATCTATAAGAGTGAGTTTAACCAATACTTAAAATCTCTATTTCTAAGTACTCATGAATTTTTCAGAAATCCCAATGCAATGACCATTCTCTATATGCAACCTACAAACGGTTCATAACAATATTAAATCAATACTTACTTCCAAAGTATGACCGACTGTGGTGCTTCGAATAACTTAATATTTAAGAACTAAAACATGCAAATTGAAACACAATAATAAATTAATTGACAAATAACATCAAACACATTGAATATTAAGGAAATCTCTATTTAATTAATCACTATCCAATTACAATTTTAATTTCCATATAGTTTCAAAATTAACATCAACACTAACATCTAAAATCTAAGATCATCTCTCAGTCCAACGATCCTAGCATGCTCAAAGTGCTTGACCTTGCTCATACCCTTTGTGAGGGGATCGGCAGGATTCTCTTCTGATGATACATAATTCACCACAAGTGCACCCTCTTCAACCTTATGTGTAATATAGTGATATTTCCTCTCGATATGCCTAGATCTACCATGATCTTTAGGTTCTTTTGTCAAAGGCACCACACCCTTTTTGTCGCATAAAATCTCCATTAGTTCTTGGATTGATGGAACAACTCCAAGATCTCCAATAAAATTCTTTAACCACATAACTCATTTGTTACCACGCTTGTTGCGATATAATCTGACTCACAAGTAGATTCAACCACCGTTTGTTGTTTGGAACTTTTCAGAGTTACCGATACACAACTTAACAAGAAAACTCAACCAGATTGAGAATAATTGTTATCTCGATCTATTTGAAAACTGGCACCACTATATCCACTTACATGAAGTTTATATTTTCCACCGAAAACTAAGATAAAATCTTTTGTTTTTCGTAAATACTTAAGAATATTCTTCACTACCGTTCAATGAGCTAAACCATGATTTCCTTAATATCTGCTAACCATGCTTAAGGCATAAGCCACATCGGGTCGAGTACATTTCATAACATACATGGTCGATCCTATAGCTGAAGCATACGAAATTTGACTCATAATATCTATCTCCTTATCATTATTGGGGCATTGAGTCATGCTCAACTTAACAGTATGATGCATCGGTAAGTCTCCCTTCTTGGAATTTTCCATATTAAATCTTTTCAATATTTTATCTAAGTATGTACTCTGACTTAATCCTAGTAACCATTCCTACCTGTTCATGTATATCCTTATACAAAGAATATATATTGCTTCTCCTAGATACTTCATAGCAAAACATTTTCCAAGCCAAGACTTGACTTCCTGCAAGGTTGGAATACTATTTTCTTAGGAGTATGTCGTTCCTATACAAAACTAGAAAAGTTACAATGCTCCCACTAGCTTTGGTATACACGGAAGATTCATCTTCACTCATAGAAAAGCCAAACTCTTTGATCTTTTCATGGAAGCAAAGATTCCAGCTATGAGATGTTTCTTTCAGTCCATAGATGGACTTCTCAAGCTCTCACACCATATTAGGGAATTTTTCATGTACATATCCCTCTAGTTGAGCCATGTAAACATCCTCCGCTAGTTTCCCGTTAAGGAAATTATTTTTGACATCCATATGTTATACTTCATAGTTATAGTGAGAATTAGAAAAAGCATTACCCTAATTGACTTAATCTTGGCAACGGTTGAAAAAGTCTCATCATAGTCAATCCATTGGGGTTGAGTAAAGCCTTTTTTGCAACCAACCAAGCTTTATATGTCTGTACATTACCATCCATGTCAGTCTTCTTCTTGAAGATCCATTTACACCCCATTGTCTTTCAACCAGATGTTTGATCAACCAAGGTCCAGACTTGGTAATCATACATGGATTAGATCTCACTATTCATAGCCTCTTTCCATTTAGCAGCCTCAGGTCAAACCATCGCTTCCTTGTAGTTAGTAGGCTCATCTAAATTTACGAGTGTTTCATCACTAACAAATGTATCACCTTCTGCAGTTATATGGAAACCATATAACGAAGGTGGCATGCTAACCCTGTTGGACCGACAAAGGGGCAATGAATTGTCAATGGGCTCAACAGTTTCATTCTCAGGTTGAGAGCTAGTATCTTCAAAAATTGCTTCATCGAATGACTCTTGAATCTCTTCAAGATCAATCGTGCGCTCACTATGTAACGCCCATATTTCATGCAAGATTAGTCATAAATTCTAATCACTTTGGTTAACTATTGTAACCTTTATACTAATGAATAAGAAAGGATTATTCATATATTTGTATGATTACATGTTTTATAGGATATTATGTGTAAATTATATGAGTATTTAATAATAAATAAATAAAATTAAAATACGTATCGAAGATAAAAGATTACTTAGGACAAATAATATTAACCTAGTTGTAGTGTACGTTATAAGGATTCCGAAGATATAAGGAGAGTCCAAATTTGACTTCATAAGAAGAAGTTATGTTTTTTCGAAGTTTCACAATTAAACCGGCATAACTCTGCGTCTGGTAAAAAGTAAAATTTTGATAAATTACTTTTTAGACTTAGAAATCTAAACGAAAATCGTAGTAGTCGTTAAGCCAAGAGCGTGCATATAGAGAAAGACCAGATCTGACTTCATGAAAGGAATTTATGATTTTTCTAAGATTAGGCATGATAGTATTTAGTTCAAAAATTGAATTTTAGATCGGTCAATTTTTAGCCAAAATAATCTAATCGAGATTTGAATATCTCGTTAATAATTGTCCAACAATATAAAGTATTTTGAAAACAGACATTGGATGAGAGAGTTATGCTTTTTATACAGGATTTAACAGTCTAAACCTGATTGAAGAATATAAAGTCAAAATTTGCCGACATAGTCTAAAGAAAAGTTGTAGATATTGTCGAGAGCTTTCTGGGGATATAAAGAACATAAAAAGTGGAATTTGTATGAAGAAATTACGCAATTATGAAAATATAAAATTCAACACGAGCATGCGCGACGCGCAAAAAGTTCTAGAAGCTGCCACGCAGCCCCACCCAATTTGTGCCACGTGTCAGTAGACCTGAGGAGCCACTCCATTATAGTGCATGTCGCACCACTATGGTGCACGACACGCATCCCAAGAAACCCCTATAAATATCAGCTCATTCCTTCACTCCTCCTCACATCATTTCAGTTGACTTTTCTCTGAAATATTGGATATTTAGCTCGTTTACTTACATTTTTGGCCTACGTCGAAGCCATGTGATGCCCTTTAGTACTCATCTGAGTAGTATCCTACGATTAGGAGATCCTGAGTCAATATTCTGCCCCTTTAGATCCTGGTTTTCATCTAGAATCCCTATAAGTTAAGCTACACTTACTTTATGTTAAGCATAACTTGTAATTATAGTCATAGTCGTTATCATAAATCTATAATTAAGATTTATCCGTGATCACAAATTGTATACTGATTGATCTACTTTAGGGAGTGATGTCTAGGTTGGATTTAGTGGGTTGTTTAAAGTGGGATTTCCAAACACTATACTCTATATACCAAACGGACCCTACCTCCGATATGATCCTACCTGGTTATTCCTTATTTAGATCTTGAAGTTTACTTTGGGACTGTTGAGGAATCTAGACCCTTAAGAAAATAATTAATAAATCTTGAAATTAGACTAAGACTTAGCGTTATGTACATCTAGGTCTTTGGGAAAAGGTGTAAGGCGAAGCTCTTCCCGATTCACCAATCACCAGAAACTTTGTCAGGTGAGTGCATAGTTATTATCAAGATCATAATAAAAAATAAAAGTAGTATTTATATGAAACATTAAATGATTGCATGTATTATCTATGCTAAATGCTATTTGGGTAATTAGGATAATACTATTGGATTAGAAACCATAGCGGAAATCGATTGCCCTTAATTATAAGTCTTACCTTAGGTTTAAGAATAACACTTGTAAAGGTTGCTTAGTTCAAATTAAGCGTGACATCGAATAGGTCTCATGATTGAGGTAGAGTGTGTGCAGAGTAGAGTGTTTCTCCTCTTTCTTCGATGACCAGAAATGGTGGGTCCAGATCATACAACTGGCAAGTATGTATGGGTCATTAACTAGAGTAGATGACAACACTTGCCTATTCTAGGTAGTCTAGTGAATTACGTTGCTAACATGGACTTATAACCCATGGACGTAGATAATATGAGATACCATATTTATCAAATCTTTGAACATTGGTTGCCTTATATGACTTACATTGGTCATGGACTCCCAGAGCTGTGTAGTCAAACAGTTGTTCAAACAATTCATCAAGTTGCGTGATTCCTCCCGATAATCGTTGCTTTAAGATTTGTAAGGATTGCTTGGGTTGGGTAGTTGGTCTTAGGTCAGATTTATATCACCTGAAAACGTTGTTTGCATAAATGATATTATTTAATATATTTAAATTATTATGGGCTTGAAAACCCTATGCATCACACCAGGTTTCCCAAACCAAACCCACTCATTTTATGCATCAAAGGTAGTAGATGTAAGGTTGTCGAAGTCTAGTTAGAATGTTGAATAGAATAAATAGATGTGCCTTTAATAAGTAGTTTCAGGATCTTTTATACTTTATGATGTAATGTATGTTTGGATATGAACAAATGACATCCTCAAGTTTTCAATAAAATAACTTTCGTTATTTTAAAATGTTTTATTTAATTGGGAAATTCCACATCTCAATTTACAAAGCGTAAAGAAAAATATTTTAATTGGTTCTGAAAAATGGGGGATGTCTGTGACAACCGTCAAATTTCGGTCAATTCAAAGTCAACAAGTCAAACCAGTCAACTCCAATAACCCTTGTATGCTAGGGTTTACGTTATGTAATCACTATACAATTCGCTATTTTAATGAGAAATCCTCATTTGGAAAGTTCATGTGTTTGATTTTCCTTAGCCTTAACAGTGCTAAACAACGAACCAAAGCGATAAAACACTATTGCACAATTATCGGGATTGTGTACGACACTAAAACACGGTTTAATGGGGTTTACGAACCTTGCGTTGTGAAGTCGGACACTCAAATTAATCACAAACGAAACCTCTCTAAATCGTTTTCACTCTATCTCTTTCTATTTGAAATCTCTCCCAAATCTCTCTCAAAAGTTACTTTAACTTTTTGTAATCATTTGGGTCATCTCGACCCTTAACCGGGTCAAAAATCGCTTGAAACGGGGTAAAAACGAGTAAAATAGCTTTAAGGATCCGAAGTGTCCGAAGCCAGGGTCCGAAGTCCGAAGTGTCCGTGTCCGAAGTCCGAAGTGTCCGTGTCCGAAGTCCGAGGTCCGAAGCCAGTGTCCGAAGTCCGAGGTCCGAAGCCAGTGTCCGAAGTCCGAGGTCCGAGGTCCGAAGCCAGGCCCTTTTTACCGGTTTTTCGACTACGACTTCGTTTTAACTCCGTTTTTCATTATTTTAACGTGGGATTTTCACCCAAAACTTTATTTTATAAACTAAGGCCCCAAAATATATAAATCTCCAGGGTTTTTATAAAATATATTAAAAGAATTGGTGATTGAACTAATTATTGAGGGAATATTTGCTTTTCCTTAATTTATGGCAAAAGCAACCCACTACCACCTCACTCTATGACCAGCCACTCCTTCCCACTACCCCTTGTCTCCTTAGTGGACCTTTACAGCCAATCTCCAGCTCTTCCCACGTTCTAAGAGCTGGAGGATTGATCCTCTCTCCTCATCCTCCATAAAACTCTTTCATTCTACACTTAACAACCAAGAACACTCTCCAAAATTCTCTCATCTTTTCTCTCAACTTCAAAAACTTCAAGACCCTCTCCAGGGATTTCTTTCTTCAATTAGTAAGTATCTTCATCATTCACATAATTATTAAACTCCATTCTACTCAAATCATTGATATCTTACACAAGTTCCATCTTATTCGGTGTTAGATTCTCGAATCATCAATACATCTTCTTAGTGTTCTTGAGTTGAACACTTCCTCTCTCTCACTTTCATCTACTGAAACCACATAAGGTGAGTTCATACCCATACATTTACATCTTTTTCTTAAGTTTTAAGGGGGAAATACAAGTAAAATCATCAAGAACACAATTAAACTTTTTCTAACAGATTGCATCAGAAAAGATGGACGTTAATCACAGACTGTTTTGGTCAACTTAAAAATTTTAGTTTTCAAAACTGTTTCAGGTGCAAGTAGTTCAAACTCTTAGCTTTAAAATGACTACTTGCACATCTCCAGATGATTTTTCTACAATTAATAGTGATTGTTACAAAACTGCCTGTCATTTCAGAGGCAAACCCGGACCAGTCTGTGATTATGAACATTTTCACCTCTGTTAGAGATCACTAAAAATCATGAGAAAATTTACGAACAAACTAGACTCATATCCCAAACTCTCAAAATTTGCGGATTTGGATTTAGAGCTGTGATGATTTTTCTATAAATTTTCTAAGAAAGGTAACAGAAACTGTTTTTAACGAAAAGTTGCTGTTAATTTCATTTTACCTTGTAACATGTTGAGCAAGGTGTATATCTTTATGTGACTATATGTTACTGCAACATATGACATTTTATCTTAATATTTAGACACACATCAGTTTACAAATGGATTTGGTCATGAAAAATATAAAGAATAACAAGTGATTATAATCAAAGTACAATCGATACATTCAAACATTAAATAAACTATTTTGAATATAGTTTGCATACATTACCACGTACTACCCTTGGTTGATAAACTATAATAGGTATAGTTTATGATACATTACATAACACATACATTTAAAAAGGGTACATTTATACAAAGGATATTTTCATTAAGCAAGGTACGGCCATACGGTACCAAGTTTTCATAACACGTAATTCCGTTAATGACTTGTGAGACAACTGCTTCAAATTACCATTAAGTCCTGTATTGTAACCAGAGTCTCCTTGAGGGAGAGCGTGATACTTGTGTATAGATCTATATTGGGTTTGACAAACCCACACCTAAACTGCATGCAACAGTTAGACCGATAGGTCTGGGGTGACAAATGTCATAACATTTCCGACGCCTGAAGAACGTCGTTTTAGGCAACCTTGGTCATAGTATGGTTATAATAAACTCACATAAAGTATTAACAAACATTGGAATTTACGGGGACTTCATTAAAATTTAACGAGTTTATGTCGATTTAAACTTGCATTGTTTTACTATAAATATGACAAATTACTTGTACATTTCGGTCTTTGGGTTTTAAGACTACATTTACACATTAAGGAAAATATTGGATTTTTCTAACACAAATACTACTTTTACAAACGAAAAGCTTATGAACTCACCAACCTTTGTGTTGACACTTTTTCAAAAACTTGTATTCTCAGGAAATCATTAAACAGGTAATCAAGTGCTTTTGAGGATGGGACGCTAAGGCGTCTACTATTTCATATTTTATCAATATATTGTGATTTATTCGTAAACATGTAATTCATACAATGATGTAAATTTTTTATATATATGTTGGTTGTGTTTGCTTGAATTACTATTACAATTGCTGTTATGATACTATACATGAAGTCCTCCACCCCCGGACGTTTCCGCCATCCTTGGTTTGGGGGTGTGACAGATTGGTATCAGAGCGCAGTTTATAGTGAATTAAGTATATCAAACCACACAAGATATACAAACTATAAACACAATTGGGACTAATAGTCTCTGATTTGTGCATTTTTCAAATAAATATACCTTTAGAAAATAAATGATTCTTTTTATTAAAAAGTATAAATACATGCATACATGCTCACATAGTGTCATAACTAGAAGAACATAAAATAAAAGAAGAGGAGTTGTACATTATGGGTATGCCTTGGTATATGTAAATCAAGTCTGGGAAGGATATAGCCTGATCAACTATATCTGTCCGGGAATTGACTTGCATATACCGGGGGATGGTCAGGATGGACAACAAATCTAACAAACTCGTCCTACCGCTAGTACGCCTCATTCACGAAGCCGGTCTATAAGGGGGGTATAAGGTTGTTGCCTGTAAAATGGCAATTTAATGGGTGTCCACTCTCACCCACCGCTTCCTTGATCGGTGGAGGGTCGTTAGCCGAACGGGTAAGACAAGGACTTATAAATTCTCATTAAAAGTATGATGAATATTATAAAGTAACTAAATGCTTTAAGAACTCAAAACTAAACATTTACAAATACTATAGGAGTATTTTGTGTTACTATAATAAAAATATTTTATACTTTCATTTTACCTCATAACCCAATGTATTGGGTCAATAAAAAGTATAAAATCGTATGTATCGTAAACATACCGGAAAACAACGTAATAATATACTTTATGTATAAAAGATTTCTCTCCCTATAAATACACTTTTACTAAAAGTACATTGGTTTACGACTTATGACAGAACCATGCCGCCAAGAAGAAGACCAAGACCTTCCAGCAACACAGCAACACCTCCTCCGCCGCCGCCTCCACAGTTTGATCCCGCGATGTTCCAGGCTGCAGTAACAGCAGCCGTAGCAGCTGCAATGTCACATATAGGGACCAACGGAGCTGGTGGTTCGGGATCGGGAGCTACACACTCTATCCACGGAGACAGTACGTGGCGTGCAAAAGAGTGTTCATACAAGGACTTCACAAATGGTAAACCCGACAACTTCAATGGAAGCGGGGGAGTCATCACGTTGATGCAATGGTTTGAAAAGACCGAAGTAGTCTTTCAGGTGTGCTCCTGCCCCGAAGCGAGCAAAGTTAAGTTCGCAACCTTAACCTTCACCGGCCGGGCCCTTACTTGGTGGAACTGCCGGGTTAAGTCACTTACTCTCGAAGTGGCTAGCTCCATAACCTGGGCAGAACTAAAAACGTTGATGATGAAGGAGTACTGCCCGAGAGGTGAAATTCAAAAGCTGGAACAAGAACTCTGGAACCTCAGGATGACGGGCTCTGACCTTGAAACCTACACCACCCGATTCAATGAATTGGCTCTCCTCTGCCCAACAATGGTTACTCCGGAGGAGAAAAAGGTGGAGCGATACCTTTGGGGACTGTCTCTCCACGTGCAAAGTAGTGTCCTAGCTTCAAGGCCAACTACTTTTGACAGTGCCAGGGAGCTGGCACAACAACTTGTTGACCACCGAGCCGGTCATAATACTACAACCACCACCACTGATAAATCAAAAGGGGGAAACAACAAAAGGAAGTTCTGGAACGAAAAGAAGAGCCAACCAGCACAGGACCCCGCTAAGAAGCAACAAATTGTTGCTGTCCATGCTGCCACTAATGCTGCCACTACTGCTACCACTCCAGCACCACCGAAGCCATATGCGGGAAAACTACCTAAGTGCAACAAGTGCAACTTTCACCACAATGGTGCTTGTAGGGAGATGCACTGTAACAACTGCGACAGGAAGGGGCACACTGCTCGTTTCTGTAAAGCGCCGGCTCAACCAATCAACCAAGTCGCCAGTACGGGGGCAACCCGGACCTGCTACAACTGTGGAGACGCAGGTCACTTCAAAAGAGACTGCCCCAAAGCACAAGCCCCTAATGCTGGTGGAGTAGGAAGAGTCCTGGCAATAGGACATGGGGAAGCAGTCGAGGATCCCACGGTGGTTACCGGTACGTTTCTCCTCAATAACTCTTATGCATGCGTACTATTCGATAGTGGAGCGGAGAGGAGTTTCGTGAGCCACCAATATAAACATTTACTTGAACAAAATCCCCAATCACTAAAGGATACTTATGTAGTAGAAATGGCAAATGGGAAAGTAGAACGCACTAGCGACATATACTCAGAATGTACTCTCACTCTAGACAACCATACATTTAAAATTGACCTGATGCCGGTCACCATAAAAAGCTTCGACGTAATCATCGGGATGGATTGGTTAGTTCCTCACCGTGCCGACATTCTATGTTACGAAAGGGTCGTTCGCCTCAATCTACCAAATGACGAAACCCTTCTTATCTATGGTGACAAACCTAGTGCGAATTTACAAATCATCTCATGCATCAAAGCCCAAAAGTATCTCCGGAAGGAGTACCACGCCTTCTTAGCCCATATAGTAGACAAGAAACAAGACGTGAAAGACATCAAGGACATCCCCGAAGTGTGTAACTTCCCGGATGTGTTCCCAGAGGATCTTCCTGGTGTACCACTCGCACGACAAGTCGATTTCAGAATTGACTTAATACCCGGAGCTACCCCCGTAGCCAGAGCTCCATACCGCCTCGCACCATCAGAAATGCAGGAGTTGTCCAGTCAATTAACCGAGCTTTTGAACAAAGGGTTCATCAGACCAAGCTTCTCACCTTGGGGAGCACCAGTCCTTTTTGTAAAGAAGAAGGACGGATCCTTTCGCATGTGCATCGACTATCGGGAACTAAACAAGCTCACCATCAAAAACCGATATCTTCTGCCCCGAATCGACGACCTTTTCGACCAACTCCAAGGAGCAAATTTCTTCTCAAAGATCGACCTAAGGTCAGGCTACCATCAGCTACGAGTTCAAGAAGAAGATATTCCCAAAACTGCATTCAGAACTCGCTATGGGCACTACGAGTTTGTGGTGATGTCCTTCGGCTTAACAAACGCACCTGCGGTATTCATGGACCTAATGAATAGAGTGTGTCGACCCTACCTAGACAAGTTTGTAATCGTATTCATCGACGATATCTTGATCTACTCACGAAGCGAAGAAGAGCATCGCCTACATCTACGCCAAGTGCTAGAGACGCTAAGAGCGGAGAAGCTTTATGCTAAGTTCTCTAAGTGTGAATTCTGGATTAGAGAAGTGGATTTCCTTGGACATGTGGTAAGTGAGAAAGGCATACATGTGGACCCCTCCAAGATCAAGGCAATCGAGAATTGGTCAGCACCCAAGACGCCAACCGAAATTCGACAATTCCTTGGGCTTGCTGGCTACTATCGAAGATTTATACAAAACTTCTCCAAGATTGCGAAACCACTCACCACCTTGACGCAGAAAGGTGTGATATTCAAGTGGGAAAATAAACAAGAAACTGCTTTCCAAACGTTAAAACAAGCCCTATGCAGCGCACCGATCTTGTCTCTCCCAGAGGGAACCGAGGACTTCGTAGTGTACTGTGATGCTTCGAATCAAGGCCTCGGATGTGTGCTCATGCAGAGAGGGAAGGTTATCGCGTATGCATCAAGACAGCTTAAGACGCACGAGGTTAATTATACTACGCACGACCTGGAATTAGGAGCAGTGGTTTTCGCTTTGAAGATCTGGAGACACTACCTCTACGGCACGAAATGCACTATCTTCACTGATCACAAAAGTCTTCAGCATATCCTCAATCAGAAAGAGCTCAACATGCGACAGAGGAGATGGGTGGAGTTGCTGAATGACTACGAGTGCGAAATTCGTTATCATCCGGGCAAGGCCAATGTAGTGGCCGATGCTCTAAGCAGGAAGGAGTACTCGGGCCGCCGAGTAAAATCCTTAACAATGACAATCCATTCCCACCTGATCATACAAATCAAGGAAGCTCAACTGGAAGCTTTGAAACCAGAAAAGGTGGCAGGAGAGACATTAAGGGGAATGGATAAAAACTTAGAAGTCAAGGAGGATGGAGCACGTTATATCATGAACCGGATTTGGACACCGAAGTTCGGTGGACTCCGAGATGTTGTCATGAATGAAGCACACAAGACTCGATACTCCATCCATCCCGGGTCGGATAAGATGTATCTAGACCTCAAGAAATTATACTGGTGGCCGAACATGAAAGCTGAGATTGCTACCTATGTGAGCAAGTGCCTGACTTGCGCTAAGGTCAAAACAGAATACCAGAAACCATCCGGGCTATTACAACAGCCGGATATACCTGAGTGGAAGTGGGAACGAATAACAATGGACTTCATAACCAAGCTGCCTAAGACATCGGGCGGTCTTGACACAATATGGGTAATTATAGACAGATTGACCAAATCAGCACACTTTCTACCAATAAAAGAAACCGACAAGATGGAGAAGCTGACTAGGACGTACATCAGAGAGATTGTACGACTCCATGGTGTGCCGATATCCATTATCTCCGATAGAGATAGTAGATTTACCTCACGGTTTTGGCAGTCTCTACAAAAATCATTGGGAACTAGGCTTGACATGAGTACGGCCTACCACCCACAAACCGACGGACAGAGCGAACGAACCATTCAAACGTTGGAAGACATGTTAAGAGCTTGTGTGATAGACTTCGGTAAAGCATGGGATACCCATCTACCGCTTATCAAATTCTCCTACAATAACAGCTATCATACTAGCATCAAAGTCGCTCCATTCGAAGCTCTTTACGGTCGCAAATGCAGATCACCCCTGTGTTGGGCTGAGGTGGGGGATACACAGCTAGCTAGAGGGCAAGTCTCTAATAGCACCCTCACTGGCCCTGAAATCATAAGGGAAACCACAGAAAAGATCGTTCAAATTCGAGAGAGACTGAAAGCGTCTCGCGATCGGCAAAAGAGTTACGCAGACAAACGACGCAAACCCTTGGAATTCCAGGTGGGTGATCGGGTACTACTAAAAGTTTCCCCTTGGAAAGGAATGATACGATTCGGCAAACGCGGGAAACTAAATCCAAGGTACATCGGGCCATTCGAAATCCTTGCTAGGATTGGGCCAGTAGCATACAAACTTCGATTACCTCAGGAACTTGACAAAGTACATCCCACGTTTCACGTGTCTAACCTAAAGAAGTGTTTGTCTGATGAGACACTCGTAATACCACTCGACGAAATCAAAGTTAACGAAAATCTCCACTTCGTGGAGGAACCAGTCGAAATCATGGATCGGGAAATCAAACGAACGAAACAAAGTCGTATTCCCATCGTGAAGGTACGTTGGAACGCTAAACGAGGACCCGAATTCACCTGGGAACGCGAGGATCAGATGAAACAAAAGTATCCACATCTCTTTCCAAACTCTTGAAATCCCAGTCAAAGTGAAAATTTCGGGACGAAATTCCTTCTAACGGGGGGATGATGTGACAACCGTCAAATTTCGGTCAATTCAAAGTCAACAAGTCAAACCAGTCAACTCCAATAACCCTTGTATGCTAGGGTTTACGTTATGTAATCACTATACAATTCGCTATTTTAATGAGAAATCCTCATTTGGAAAGTTCATGTGTTTGATTTTCCTTAGCCTTAACAGTGCTAAACAACGAACCAAAGCGATAAAACACTATTGCACAATCATCGGGATTGTGTACGACACTAAAACACGGTTTAATGGGGTTTACGAACCTTGCGTTGTGAAGTCGGACACTCAAATTAATCACAAACGAAACCTCTCTAAATCGTTTTCACTCTATCTCTTTCTATTTGAAATCTCTCCCAAATCTCTCCCAAATCTCTCTCAAAAGTTACTTTAACTTTTTGTAATCATTTGGGTCATCTCGACCCTTAACCGGGTCAAAAATCGCTTGAAACGGGGTAAAAACGAGTAAAATAGCTTTAAGGATCCGAAGTGTCCGAAGCCAGGGTCCGAAGTCCGAAGTGTCCGTGTCCGAAGTCCGAAGTGTCCGTGTCCGAAGTCCGAGGTCCGAAGCCAGTGTCCGAAGTCCGAGGTCCGAAGCCAGTGTCCGAAGTCCGAGGTCCGAGGTCCGAAGCCAGGCCCTTTTTACCGGTTTTTCGACTACGACTTCGTTTTAACTCCGTTTTTCATTATTTTAACGTGGGATTTTCACCCAAAACTTTATTTTATAAACTAAGGCCCCAAAATATATAAATCTCCAGGGTTTTTATAAAATATATTAAAAGAATTGGTGATTGAACTAATTATTGAGGGAATATTTGCTTTTCCTTAATTTATGGCAAAAGCAACCCACTACCACCTCACTCTATGACCAGCCACTCCTTCCCACTACCCCTTGTCTCCTTAGTGGACCTTTACAGCCAATCTCCAGCTCTTCCCACGTTCTAAGAGCTGGAGGATTGATCCTCTCTCCTCATCCTCCATAAAACTCTTTCATTCTACACTTAACAACCAAGAACACTCTCCAAAATTCTCTCATCTTTTCTCTCAACTTCAAAAACTTCAAGACCCTCTCCAGGGATTTCTTTCTTCAATTAGTAAGTATCTTCATCATTCACATAATTATTAAACTCCATTCTACTCAAATCATTGATATCTTACACAAGTTCCATCTTATTCGGTGTTAGATTCTCGAATCATCAATACATCTTCTTAGTGTTCTTGAGTTGAACACTTCCTCTCTCTCACTTTCATCTACTGAAACCACATAAGGTGAGTTCATACCCATACATTTACATCTTTTTCTTAAGTTTTAAGGGGGAAATACAAGTAAAATCATCAAGAACACAATTAAACTTTTTCTAACAGATTGCATCAGAAAAGATGGACGTTAATCACAGACTGTTTTGGTCAACTTAAAAATTTTAGTTTTCAAAACTGTTTCAGGTGCAAGTAGTTCAAACTCTTAGCTTTAAAATGACTACTTGCACATCTCCAGATGATTTTTCTACAATTAATAGTGATTGTTACAAAACTGCCTGTCATTTCAGAGGCAAACCCGGACCAGTCTGTGATTATGAACATTTTCACCTCTGTTAGAGATCACTAAAAATCATGAGAAAATTTACGAACAAACTAGACTCATATCCCAAACTCTCAAAACTTGCGGATTTGGATTTAGAGCTGTGATGATTTTTCTATAAATTTTCTAAGAAAGGTAACAGAAACTGTTTTTAACGAAAAGTTGCTGTTAATTTCATTTTACCTTGTAACATGTTGAGCAAGGTGTATATCTTTATGTGACTATATGTTACTGCAACATATGACATTTTATCTTAATATTTAGACACACATCAGTTTACAAATGGATTTGGTCATGAAAAATATAAAGAATAACAAGTGATTATAATCAAAGTACAATCGATACATTCAAACATTAAATAAACTATTTTGAATATAGTTTGCATACATTACCACGTACTACCCTTGGTTGATAAACTATAATAGGTATAGTTTATGATACATTACATAACACATACATTTAAAAAGGGTACATTTATACAAAGGATATTTTCATTAAGCAAGGTACGGCCATACGGTACCAAGTTTTCATAACACGTAATTCCGTTAATGACTTGTGAGACAACTGCTTCAAATTACCATTAAGTCCTGTATTGTAACCAGAGTCTCCTTGAGGGAGAGCGTGATACTTGTGTATAGATCTATATTGGGTTTGACAAACCCACACCTAAACTGCATGCAACAGTTAGACCGATAGGTCTGGGGTGACAAATGTCATAACATTTCCGACGCCTGAAGAACGTCGTTTTAGGCAACCTTGGTCATAGTATGGTTATAATAAACTCACATAAAGTATTAACAAACATTGGAATTTACGGGGACTTCATTAAAATTTAACGAGTTTATGTCGATTTAAACTTGCATTGTTTTACTATAAATATGACAAATTACTTGTACATTTCGGTCTTTGGGTTTTAAGACTACATTTACACATTAAGGAAAATATTGGATTTTTCTAACACAAATACTACTTTTACAAACGAAAAGCTTATGAACTCACCAACCTTTGTGTTGACACTTTTTCAAAAACTTGTATTCTCAGGAAATCATTAAACAGGTAATCAAGTGCTTTTGAGGATGGGACGCTAAGGCGTCTACTATTTCATATTTTATCAATATATTGTGATTTATTCGTAAACATGTAATTCATACAATGATGTAAATTTTTTATATATATGTTGGTTGTGTTTGCTTGAATTACTATTACAATTGCTGTTATGATACTATACATGAAGTCCTCCACCCCCGGACGTTTCCGCCATCCTTGGTTTGGGGGTGTGACAATGTCTCAATTGGTATTAGAGCATTAGTTTAAGCGAATTAGGACATTCGTAACATTCTAGACTTAAACTTAGAAGGTAAGTATGATCAGTGATGTGAGCGATAGACTACTTTAGGGTAAATTCCTTAGTTACTTTAGACACTATCACTAGTACATTATAGGAATATGCCTTAATTACTGAATATGTGCTAATTGTGTGTATCTATATAAATATATATAGTAAGTAATATATCGTTATCCTAAAACTTCTCGCCTCTACAAGTATAGAACATCGTGACAATCACTAGGAACGGAAGAGTCGTTAATAACAAAGGACGTCCAGCACCTCAGAACGTCGGAGCATCTTTCGTTCAACTTCTGATAAATGAAGCTCGGGTAATGATTCAAAAAATGTTTGATCAGCAACGACGTGAGTTTAGGGTGATCTTAGCTCAAGAACCAGCTAATGGTAGAGGAGGAGCGCCAGTGATCAACAAGCCAGTAGTTGTTGAGCAAGCCAACAACATACCAATTCCTTCTCATCGAGAGATGGTCCAGGAAGGAAATGATGACTCGGAAATTCATCAAGGACCACTTCATCCTCTAGAATAATTGGAGATCCAAAGGAATGATGAGCCAAGGGGCATTTTCAAGTACAAGGATTTTACGGCTTGCAAGCCATCATCCTTCAATGGAAAAGAGGACCCAATTAGATTCATGGATTGGATATCGGAGATGGAGTCAGCTTTCATAACATGTGGTTGCACAGGGAAGCTACAAACCACCTATAAGGTGAGGTAGTTCAAAGGCACAATGCTTCGTTGGTAGAACTTGTTAGGGAAGATTGTGAGCCCCAACACGCCACTACAGTTGAAATGGGATGAATTCTTGAACCATTTCAAGAGGAAGTTTTGTTCAGTTGAGAAAATGTTGGAATTAGAGAATAAATTATTGGCTTTGACAAAGGGAAGCATGCTGGTGGACTAGTACACCAATGTCTTCACTGATAAAGTGGAGTTCGCCCTACGACTTGTGCCAGTTGAGCTGACGATGATCGATAGGCATGAAAAGGGATTGCCATGGGAATACACTATACCGGTGAAGCAGACACCTACTTTTGAGGTGGTCTTCTGGGCTGCAAAGTCAGTGGAGTGTATGATGAAGAAGAGAGTTGTCGACAAGGCTGAGTTCGGTGAAAAGCGGAAGGCTGAGGGAAGAAAAAACAATAACGGAATGAATAATAAGAAGTTCTTAAGATCAAGCAGTAAATCTGGAAGACACCAAGAAGGAAAGTGGTACGACCAGTGCAAGAAGAAGCATTTCGGCGATTGTGTCATCTGCTTCGAGTGCAAGAAGGTTGGGCATATTTCTACAAATCGCCCAATCAAAGGAAAAGTTTGTTTCAATTGTGGAAAGGAGGGGTACATGAAGGCAGAGTGCCCAAAGGTTGAGAAACCCAACCCAAGGATCATGACACCGAAGCCCAAGGTTCAAAGCTATCAAATGAACCTCAATGAAGCAAAGGAAGAGACCAATGTTGCTTTAAGTACATTCTTAGTTAATCAAATTCCTACCAAGATATTACTCGATTCTAGAGCAGATCATTCATTTACATCACATGAATTTGGTAGGAAACTTAATTTATTACCACTTAGGCTAAGTACCCTTATCTTAGTGGAAGTAGTTGGTGGTAGGAATGTATCTGTTAGCAATAGGTTGGAGGCCGTAACTATCGACTTGAACGAATAAAAAATTTGTTGAGAGCTCTCTACTTTTGATTTGAGTGAGTTTGACGTAATTCTTGGCGTGAATTGGTTAGGATAAAACATCGCAGACATCTTATGTGGAAGGAAGATGGTGCATATTAACCCCCCCTGGGAGAGAGACATTCGTTGTTTACGGTGATAAGAGTTGAGTGGGATCTAGAATCATCACAATGATGAAGGCCATAAGATGCCTATCCAAGGGATGTACTACATTCTTAGCATACGTCATAGATGTAAAGAAGGAAAAGAAGGAAATGATTGATATACCTATGGTGTGAGATTTTCCTGAGGTATTTCTGGATGAATTACCAGGATTACCACCAGAGAGATAGGTAGAATTCACGATCGACTTGTTAACGGGAATGGCACCAATTGCGAAAGAACCATATCATTTACCACCTACATAGATGAAAGAGTTAATGACACAACTCTAGGAGTTGTTGGACAAAGGTTTTATAATACCTAGTTCATCACCCTTGGGAGCTCCAATACTATTCGTAAAGAAGAAGGACGACATAATGAGAATGTGCATTGACTATAGAGAGTTAAAAAAAGCTACGATCATAAATAGGTATCCCTTACCTACGATAGATGACTTATTCGATAAATTTCAGTGAGTAATGGCTTTCTCAAAAACTGATCTTAGTTCAGGCTATCTCCAGTTGAAAATTAGAGAGCAAGATATTGAGAAGACAACCTTTAGATATAGATATGGACACTATGAGTTCCTTGTTATGTTATTTATACTAACAAATTCTCTAGCAGCATTCATGGATCTGATGCATCGAGTTTGTAAACCTTTTCTCGATAAATCGGTAATAGTGTTCATTGATGATATCCTGATTTACTCCAAAAAAATCAAGATCATGGTAAGCATCTCCGAGATGTACTAGAATTCCTTAAGAGGGATAAGCTTTATGCAAAGTTCTCTAAGTGTGACTTTTGTAAACGGAGATATACTTATTGGGTCATATTGTTAATCGGGAAGGCATTATGTTTGACTCAGCAAAGATAGAAGCTATAATGAAATGGGAAACACAAAAGAGTTCGACAAAAATTCGTAGTTTTCTAGGATTAGCAGGTTAGTATCGAAGATTCATCCAAATTTTCTCTTTGATAGAAGCTCCATTAACAGCCCTAGCCAAAAAGGAAGTTGTCTATACTTGGAGTGACAAGCAAGAAAAAGCTTTTAGTGAATTAAAGAAGAGGTTGTGTGAAGCACCAATCCTCGTCCTACCTGAAGGAACTGATGACTTCACGGTTTTCAGTGACGCTTCTAAGATTTGATTGGGATGTGTCCTTACCGAAAGGGACCAAGTAGCAGCTTACGCCTCGAGACAACAAAAGCCTCACACATAGAATTATACAACTCATGATCCAGAGCTAGTAGCAGTGGTTTTTGCCCTAAAGATTTGGAGACACTATCTTTATGGTACCAGATGCAAACTCTATATGGATCATAAAAGCCTTCAATATCTCTTCGCTCAGAAAGAAATGAACATGAGACAAAGGCGATGGATGGGCTAATCAAAAATTACAATTGGGAGATAATTTACCAGCCATGCAAAGCTAATAACATAGTCGATGCCTTAAGTAGAAAAGTGATTCCGGAAGGGAAAAGAGCTAGATCGTTAAAGAGTGCAGTGATATCAACGATTGTGGAAAAGATCAAGGAAGCTCAGACAAGGGCTCTGGCAGAAGGAGATAAGAAGGAGGAATGTCTAGGCAAGACATTTGTATTTGAAGAAGATAAGAAAGGGTTGAAGAATTTTAAGAATCGCATTTATGTGCCAAAGTTGGGTGGTATACAAGGTCTTCTGATGGAATAATCTCATAGGACCATGTATTCTATACACCCAGGCAGTACCAAAATGTACTTGGATATAAAACCCTATTACTGGTGGCCGACAATGATGTTCGATGTGGCAACTTAGGTAGCAGAGTGCGTAACATGTGCAAGAGTAAAGGCACATTATCAGAAGCCATACAAGGATTTGGAACCCATACCGGCACCCGTAGGGAATTGGGATGATGTTACCATGAACTTTATAATGAAGTTGCCAAATAAAAAGAGAGGTCACGACATGATCTGGGTTGTAGTAGCCTGACTTACGAACAATGCACATTTCATATTCGCACGAGAGAATTGGTCGATGGAAAATTTGGTTGAGGCCTATGTAGAGGAAATCGTGAAGATACACGGAGTACCCTTATCTATCTTATCAGACAGGGACAGTCGATTCACTTCCATATTTTGGAAGAGTTTGTAGGAAGCAATGGGCACGAAGTTGTGCTTAAGTACTACCTATAATCCATAAACAGACGAAAATAGTGAGAGAACTATCGAAACCTTGGAAGATATGTTGCGAGCATGTGCCTTCGAGTTTCTTGGTACCTGGGATGACCACCTATCACTAGGAGAATTTGCCCATAATAATATTTATCAGTCCAACATCAATATGCCTCCTTACGAAGCACTGTATAAAAGGAAGTGCAGCACGCCATCGTGTTGCTTGGAAGTAGGAGAGAAAAAATTTGGAGATCCTAAGTTAGTACATCAGACCGTAGAGAAGTTCAAAGTGATCAGAGAAAGGATGTTAGTTGCTTAGAGTCCTCAAAAAAGCTATGCAGATAAGAAGTGACGATCGATAATATTTGATGTGGTTGATCAAGTGTTACTTAAAGTCTCTCCATCGAAGGAACTTATCAGACTGAAAAAGTATGGGAAGTTGAGTCTTCATTTTATAGGACCATTCAAGGTACTTCAAAGGATATGGAATCAAGCATACAAGCTTGAATTGTCTGACGAACTGCAAGGTATCCATTATACCTTTTATGTTTGTTATTTAAGGAAGTACTCTGGAAAAGAAGTTGATATGCTCCCGCTTTCAGAGTTAAGGATTGATGAAGATAGAAGGCTAGTTGAAGAGCCTGAAGCATTCATTGACTATAAGAGAAATAAATTAGAAGCTAAGATGATTGATTTGGTTCTAGTGCGACGGAAACACTCGACAAGCCTAAACCTCACCTGGGAAATAAAACGTGAAATGAAAAGTGGCTACCCTCATTTGTTTGATGTTGCCTGATTTTGGAGATGAAATCATCTTAAGGGGGAGATAATTGTAATACCCACGTTTAGTGCTAGATTAGTTATAATATGTAATCACTTTGGTCAACTATTGTAGCCTTTATACGAATGAATAAGAAAGGATTATTCATATATTTGTATGCTTACATGTTTTATTGGATATTATGTGTAAATTATATGAGTGTTTAATAATAAAATAAATAAAATTAAAATACACTTCGAATATAAAAGATTACTTAGGAAAAATAATATTAACCTAGTTGTAGTATATGTTATAAGGATTCCAAAGATATAGGAAGCGTTGAAATCCGACTTCATATGAAGAAGTTATGATTCTTCGATGTTTCATGATTAAACCGACATGGCTCTACGTCTCGTAAAAAATAATTTTTTGACAAATTACTTTTTAGCCTTAGTGATCTAAATGTAAGTCGTAGTAGTCGTTAAACTGAGAGCGTGCATATAGAGAACGTCTAAATCTGACTTCATGAGAGGAAGCTATGGTTTTTCTAAGATTAGGCCTAACATTATTCAGCTTAAAATTGAAATTTTAGAGCGGTCGATTTTTAGCCAAAATAATCTAAACAAAAGTTGAGTATCTCATTAATAGGAGTCCATTGATATAAAGTCTATCGAAAACGGACACCGGATGAGAGAATAATGCGTTTTATACGAGCTCTAACAGTCTAAGCTTGTATGAAAATATAAAGTCAAAATTAGCCGACAAATTCTAAACGAAAGTTGTAGATCTCGTTGAGGGCATTCCAGGGATATAAAGAACGTCAAAAAAATAGAGTTCGTATGAAGAAGTTTTGCAATTTTGAAAATCTAAAATTTGACACGCGTATATGCGACGCGCAGAAGGTTCTAGAAGTTGTCACGCAGCCCCACTGAATTTGTGCCATGTGTCAGCAGGCCAGAGGAGCCATGCCATCATATTGTGCAACATGCCACTATGGTGCATGACACGTATCCCAAGAAATCCCCTATAAATAACAGCTCACTGCTTCATTCCTCCTCATACCATTTCAATCGACTTTTGCTCTAAAATATTCGATATATAGCTCATTTTCTTCCATTTTGCGCCTACGTTGAAGCCCTGCGACACCTCTGAGTACTCATGTCAGGAGTATCCTTCAAGTAGGAGATCCTGAGTCAGTATTATACCTGTTTAGATCCCGGTTTTCATCTAGAACCCCTGTAAGTTAAGCTACACTTAGTTTATGTTAAGTGTAACTTTTAATTATAGTCATAATCGTTATTATGAATCTATAATTAAGATTTATCAGTGACCCCAAGTCATTATACTAATTGATCTACTTACGAAAGTGATTTCTAGACTGGATTTAATGAGGTGTATAAAGTGGGATTTCCAAATAGTATAATCTGTATACGAAACAGACCATACCTCAAATATGATCCTACCTGGTTATTCCTTATTTAGATCTTGAAGTAGATTGTGGGACTATTGAGGAATCTAAACCCTTAGGATAATAATTCATAAATCATGAAATTAGACTAGGACTTAGCATTATATACATTTAGATCTTTTGGAAAATGTGTAAGGCGAAGCTTTGCCCAATTCACTAATCACCAGACACTTTGTCAGGTGAGTGCATAGTTATTATCAAGATCATAATCTAAAATAAAAGCATTATTTATATGAAACATTAAATGATTTCATGTATTATCTATGTTGTATGCTATTTGTCTAATTAGGATAATATTATTGGATTAGAAAGTGTAGCAGAAATCGATTGCCCTTAGTTATAAGTCTTACCTTAGGTTTAAGAATAAGACTTGTAAACGTTGCTTAAATTGAGCTTCACATTGAATAGGTATCATGATTGGGGTAGAGTGTGTGAGATCAGAGCGGAGTGTTTCTCCTCTTTCTTGGATGACCAGAAATAGTGGGTCTAGATCAGACAACTGGCAAGTATGTATGGGTCATCGACCAGAGTAGATGACAACACTTGACTATTCTAGGCAACCTAGTTTATTACGTTTCTATCATGGACTTATAACTCATGGACATAAATAATATGGGATACCATACTTATCAAATCTCTGAACATTGGATGCCTTATATGACTTACACTGGCCATGGACTCCCTTAGTTGTGTAGTCAACCAGTTGTTCAAACGATTCATCAGGTTGGGTGATTCCTCTAGATAATCGTTGCTTTAGGATCTGTAAGGATCGTTTGGGTTGTGTAGTTGGTCTTAGTTCAGATTTATATTACCTGAAAAAGTTGTTTGCAGGAATGATATTATTTAATATCTTTAAATTATTATAGGCTTGAAAACCCTATGCTTCTCACCAGGTTTCCCAAACCTGACCCACTTATTTTATGCATCACGGGTAGCGGATGTAAGGCTATCGAAGTCTAGTTAGAATGTTGAATAGAATAAAGATATGTGTCTGTAATAAGTAGTTTCAGGACCTTTTATACTTTAAGCTGTAATGTATGTTTGCTTATGAATGAATGACATCCTCAAGGTTCTAGTAAAATATCTTTTGTTATTTTAAAATGTTTTATTTAACTTGGAATTTCCGCATTTCAATTTATAAAGCGTAAAGAAAAATGTTTTAATTGGTTCTGAAAAATGGGGGATATTTCACACTGCCTGTGACATCCCCATTTTCACGGCCATAAAATACCGGTTAGCTTATGCTTATTTAAAAATCAGACTATCCTTTTTGAAAAGTAGTATTGCGGAATTTGTTCCAGAAAACATGATAAAAATATTATCAAAGCATTTCCGAAGAAATGTGTTTTGTTTATATTAAAATGTTGGGACGTAATCGTCGATACAAAAACATAAGCATAAACAAACCTTACATTCATTCATACTAATGATTTACATGTCCTTTAGTGTCTCAGTGTAATATATCTTCGCATCGATACCTATGATTCAAATAAACTGAGTGGGTCAGGTTAGGAAACCTGGTGAGTACATAGGGTTTTCAACCCACAATAATATAATTATTATGTTTAATCATCAAACAATTAACCCAATTACCCATCCTCGTTATCTTCTTTATTCTTAAGGATCTACCCGAAGAATCATCTATCCTTCATTCATTCATTCCTAAGGATTGTCCTATGGAATAGGCACGAAGTCCATCGCTACCAGGGTTTATCTTACATGCACTAAGTCCATAGTTGCTGATGTTATCTATTAGGCACAACTGCCAATATTATCCTTTAGGCGCAGATGCCAGGATTATGAGGTCATATATTAGGCACACCTAAAAATATTATCCTTTAGGCGCAACTGCCAAGATTATGATGTCATATATTAGGCACAACTGCCAATATTATCCTTTAGGCGTAGCTGCTAGGATTATGATGTTCTCTATTAGGCACAACTACCAATATTATCATTTAGGCGTAGTTGCCAGGATTTTAGAGTACATCTGGTGAACACGTAGTTCAGAAAAACACCTACAAGTTGTAGCTCAACTGCCATTGTTCATCTATAGGGCACTAAGTCCATAGTTGCCAATGTGCATCTCTATCATCTTTCATCTCTCATCATTCATCTACCCATCTTTACCTAATATTTTTATAGGTATAAAATACATATACAGTTTAAATCATGTAAAACATGTATTGCGGCTAATTACTAGATTTTAGTCTAATATTTATTGCGGCTAATTAGTAGTCTAGATTCATCATTAACTCAAAGTCTACTTCATGATCTATCAAGTAAGGATCAGCCAGGCAGGACCATTTCGGCATATAGCTTTTCTGAAATCCAACAACCAAGCCCAATGTGACCATACTAGAAACCTCTACCATAAGTAGTTCAATCAGTATAACGACTTTAAATTACTGATAAATCTTGTTTATATGTTCATAATAACGTTATAGAACTTAATCATAAGTTATACTTAAAGTAGGGTAAGCATAACTCATTTACAAAGGGGTTTAGCGAGGAACCGGGCTCTGCTCGGGCAGAACTTATGAGCCAAAAGCTCTTATTCATGGAGTCTTCTGGCACTCCGGGACTCGCTACTAAATCCTAAGAAGGGCTAGAGAAAAGCCTTGAGGCTTTGGGGGGGATTTAGGAGAGAAGAGTTAGAAAGGTGTGAAGAAATGGGGTGATTTGTGCCTCTATTTATAGGCTGGGAACCAAGCAACATGGCCTGTTCTAGGCCCCAACATGTCGTGTTGAGGTGCCAAGTGTCACCATTTGGTGGTAAGGCGTGGGGAAGAAGCAGTGGCTCAGATCACGCCACGTGTCACTCGCTGGTCACTCCAAAACTAATTATCTTCTAAAATCCATATCTTTTGCATACGACCTCCGTTTTTCACGTTCTTTATATCCACGCGTATGTATTGACTGGATCTACAACTTTCATTTAGACTCTGTCGGCTAATTTTGAATTTATTTTTTAAAGTTATATTTTAACAGGCTTAGACAGTTAAAGTCCGTTAAAAATTCTTAACGTTGTCATTCGACGTCCGTTTTCGACTGTCTTTATATCGTTGAGCTCCTATTAGTGAGATCTTCAATTATCATTTAGGTTGTGTCGGCTAAAAATCGATCGATCTAAAATTCGATTATTGGGCTGTATATTATTGTGCATCATCTTAGAAACATCATAACTTCCTCGTATGAAGTCAGATTTGGACATTCTTTATATGCACGATTTCGTTTTAACGTATACTACCACTTTCATTTAGTTCTATATGGCTAAAAAGTAGTTTACCAAAAATTCACTTTTTACGTTATGCGGCGCCGTGCTGGTTTTGTCGCATAACTTTAACGGGTCATAATTTCTTCGTTATAAGTCGGATTTCAGCGTTCTTTATATATACGGAATCATTATGACATACTATAACTTTGGTTAAGATTATTTATTCTAAATAATATTTTATCAAAAATTCATTTTTAATGCTTACTATCTCTAAATTGTCTAGCCCGAATCTGCAGGCGTCACACTACCCTCTTTGGAAATGAGCTCTCTCGCGTGAAAGACTCCTCTTTGAGCTACAAACACGACGTTCTCACTGGGTCTGTAAAACAAGTATGCAAAGGATTTTTGTGGATAACCTATAAATAAACACTTCTCGGCTCTAGGTTCAAGTTTGTCTGAGGTTTCGCCTAATCCTGGTAACAGCCGATCTTCGCTTGTTCCCCATGATTAGGCTCAGCTTCCCATGCTTGACCTCTTCGCTTTACTTTATTCCCTGCATATCAAAACAAATGTGGAAACCACATCCTGTATCAAGAACCCCAAGAATTTGAGATACAAGTATTATTGATTTGAATAGAATACGTGTCAGAAGAAGATTCAACCGCTTTGGCCTTGGCATCTTTCATTTCCTGCAAGTACTTGGGGAAGCTTCTTCTCCAATGGCCCTTTTATCCATAATGAAAGCACATGGCTTCCTTTGGATCAACAACAGGAGGAGTGTCAAAGTTAGGGTTTTCTTTTGTTCCACTGGACTCTCCACGATGGACCTTCCCTTTCCATTTGGATTGGTTAGGGGGCTTTCTCTTCTTTCCTTTGCTTTGCTGGATAGCCATGACATAGGCACTAGCAGAACTGTTGGAATGAGACTTCTTCATGCCTGCTTCAGCCGTTTTGCAACAGATTGTGAAGCTCAATTGATGTGGTCTCTATATTGTTCAAATGATAGGTCAAGATGAACTTATCATAACTACTGGGAAAAGAGTTGAGGACCATGTTAATGCAAGGTCCTTATCAAATTTCACATTCAGCTTTTCCAATCTTTCCACATGCCTTTGCATATTCTGCACATGAGTGCACAAAGATTCCCCTTCTTTCGTTTGCACGCCCTCAGGGACTTGACAACTTCATAACGCTCTTGTCTTACTTTCTTGTGGAACATTTGAGACAAGGTCATGTTAAGTTCATATGGACAATAATCCTCATAAGCTTTTTGGAGCTCAGGTGTCATAGTTGCAAACATAATGCAAGATACCTTTGTGGCATCATCCATGTTCTGATCATAATCAGCAATTTCCTTAGGAGTGGCTGTTTCTTTTTTGATTTCTGGAATTGGAGTAGTGAGAGTATACTATTAGTTCTCATAGCAAAGCATCATATTCAGATTCCTCATCCAGTCCATGTAGTTTGGATCAACAAGCTTGTCCTTAGCAAGGACCGATAGAAAGGTGAAGTCGTGGCTTGAAAGAAGAGGTGGAAGATGAGGAAGTTCACCACTTGAAGACATTTTTTTTTCTGAAAATACAGACAAGATTTTGGTTAGTTGATTTAATCTTTGATATGTTAACCCAAATTAATATTCAAGGCTAGGATCCAATAATGCAATTCGAAATTAAGAAAAGGGATGTCGTAATCTAATCACGAATTCATTTAAGGTAGGTAATGCATTTTACCAATTTTAGTCTATATAAAATTCCTAGAACATTTGAGATTCATTGAATCTTATCAAATGCATGTTTAATCTCGATTATGCTCTTCAATTTGTGACTGTGATGCAGAGTATCAGAAACAAGATGTAAATAACCATGCAAACGCGCTTGACACCCTCAATGTCATTTATCCTCTAAAATTAGTGTGCCAGTAAACCACACATGCTCCATTAATTAATGATAATTTTTTAAGTTGTGCCATCAATTCAACTTTATAGTACCCAATTAATGTGTTGGTTAACCACACAAGCTCCACTAACAAACCATAAAGATTGATGTGTGTTTTTATGGATTAGCATACACTTTCACATTTTCCTTAAAGTAATTAGACTGGCAATTTTATAAAAGGTTCTATTACTTTGTAGCATTATACTTTTAATGTGATTATGTCATATTGAACTTGTTCTGCTAATGACCCTCCACCACACATGAGAGCGGTGGGTGAGAATAGACACCCATTCAATGGCCATTTTATAGGTCGCTTCCTTATACCCTCTTTATAATGCGGCTTCGTGAATGAGGCATAATAGCGATTCAACTGACTCATGTTATACATATAGTATTAAACTTTTAATATATATATATATATATATATATATATATATATATATATATATATATATATATATATATATATATATATATATATATATATATATACCTTAAAAAGCATTTAGCATGTTTTGCTGAATTTTAAGAGGTACAAGACCTTATGTAATATTTACAGTGAGTTTATGCATTCCAAAAAATCAGATCTCATCCGGCCATTGAAAAAGTCAAAAAAAAACATAATACCCAACTCACCTACATTCTCGGTCAATGACAGTTGTTCCTATCAACATCCCTCAATCTCGATTTTATTCAAAATTTGAATTTGAGTTAAGCTCTCTTCAACAATCTATTTAAAAACCCTAGCACCCATTGCAACTTTAATTGCCTTGCCTCCTTTTCTTTCTCTCTCCCGTCATCCACGTTTTCTCTCTAAATCCAGGGCAAGGGAAAGAGAAACGACAAATATTACATCCTAGAGCTTCCTCAGTAAGTTGATGTCCCTTCCCTGCTTCTGTTCATGTATCTGTGTGAGTTTCTTTTGCTCGGTTTAAGTTTTGGGTCTATTACTAATAAATTATGGTCGATGATGTTATTTCCACCTATAGAACCGACACAAAGACCACCATATTTGGTATTTTTTAGGTTTTTTGAAAACTATCTGCGACCACCACCGGTCCGTTTCTAAGGAAGAACAACAACTACCTCCAGTTGCCGCCATCGTCACTATTAAAGTCTTCCAACCATCAGTTCTAGGTAACAACAAAAAAATCTCACCCTTTCTCCTTTCCTACTCTTATTTCCCAACTCAAAAACTTTGTTTTGGTTACTCAACCTGAAATCGATCGTCTTTTTTTTTGTCATTACGTCCGAACAACCACCCGTATCTCCGGCAATGAACCCCCTACCAGGATCCCAACTTGGACTTAGAGCCTTGAATTTGGAGGAGGTAAAAAAGATTAGATATTGACGCAACAGAGGGCGAGGATACACGAGAGAAATAAAAAATTGTTACCGTCAGGCATCATTAATCCATTGTTTTCTCTTCCACATAACGTTCTCATTCCCACCGCCTTGCCCTTATTTCTATCGCTTCCCAATTTGTCACCACAATGCTCTCTCTATCTGTATCTCCTCTCAATTGGCGATTTCAACTCTCTTCGAAATACTTAGACAAAAGTTCCAATTTGTTTTTCTCCACCTGTTGTGCCTCCGTCTCTTGAAGATGAAGTCGCCACTGCTTCGATTTTATGATAGATAGAGGTTGATTGCAAAATTAATTTTCTTTTTTCACTTCTGCTTCTAGGTATTTCGTTTTTTCTCCAACACGCTTCTACAATGCCATGAAATTGATTTCTTTGTTCGCTTCTGGCTATGTATTTTGTTTGTTCATCAGAGTTCCAATTTGATGGAATTCATTTTCGTGATGCCCAGATGAAAAACGAAACAGGTGGTATTGAACAAAGCTAAGAGGGTTACCGATGTTTCATTTTTGCTTGATGATGACACAGGATACGTAGACTGCAAATAGATGGTATTGCAATTTTCTTATGCTCTATTGCTTATATTTCTCTCTTTTTCTGCGTTTTTCCCAATATAATTTAGGTGGTTGTGATGTTTTAGGGTATATGAACCATTACACAAATCGCTTCGATTCAGACTTCCTTTCAGGTTACAAAAGTAAGTTCTTCACTCCATATATAATCAAATCCTTACATGGTGACATAACAAAAAACATGAAGGTCACTTTGAGCAAAGCAAAACTTCTTAGAAATCCTCAAATCAAGCTTTTCCAGGCCTTATGGTGTTTTAGATTGTTGTTTTTTCTTTTCTTATAAACAAAAAAATTTGATTTTTATGGCATAAAGACTTTAGAATAGATAGCTTTGTTATTTGTTTTATGTAATTTACTTTGCTGGAAGTTGAACACAGGGGTAAAAGAGTAATTATTTACTAGGCCTGATTGAATTTGGGATTTAATGGACTTATGTTGTGAAATAATTTCCACTTTTGGGTGAGTATTCATCATTACATTTTCATAGAGGGGATGTTGGTCAGAATGGTGTCATTTATTCTATGAATACCATTATTTTATCATTCAATTCCATTCTATTTTCATAAAAATTGCAACATATCATTTCTTGGAAAGATATTTATGTTGCTTAACGGTGTTAATAAAAGATGTTGTTACTATTTTCACTTATTATTGGTTATATCTTTCATATTTTCATTTTGTATTTTCTCTCTCTCTCTCTCTCTCTCTCTCTCTATATATATATATATATATATATTCTACTTCTACATCATATTACTGTACATGTCAATGATTTGGACGCTAAGGGTGTTGAAATTTTTTTCATCCATCAGAAATTAGGTGGTAGCAATAGGAAACACAAGGGATAAAATAATCGCTTTTGTGTTAAGAGCATGTTTTATTAGATAACCAAGTGAAAGTTCATCATATACCAGTGTGTGCACTAAAAGAGAACTACAAAAAAATTGCAAGGATGTGAGTATGAATTTTGTTGTAATGACAAATCAGGTAAAATATAGTCTGGCACATAACTATCTATGATGTATTACAGATTACTGATCAATTTGGTTAAAACATTACTATCATTCATTGTTGCTTGGGATATAAGAAAGATGAACACTTGAAGATTGATGGTGTTGGTGATCTACCCAAGGCCTTAGATTTAGTTATGTTGACACTAATCCCAAGACAATAGTGACAAAAACAACAAATTATAACCATGCGGTTCTAGATGCCCCTCTCCAATCCACTAAAAATTTCAAGCAACGGTAAAAAAAAAAAAAAAAAAAAAACTTCTTGTAGCTGCGTTTTCGTCAATATACATTAAAATTGCTACTCCATTCTTGATGTTCCCATACGCTGACTCTGTTTACTTAAAATTGTAAAAAATATCAAGTAGTTTTTATGATATCTGGAGTGTAAAGACAGGGTGGTCTTTGTCTCTTTGCGATTTCTTCATCAGGTAAGAATGAACATACATTATATATATTTATTATTTAATTGTTTATTAATTGTTGATAAACTCAAAAAAGCATAACTTATGTACTGTTATATTGTTTTTTTATGATCTTTATTATTTAGTATTTACATGTTACTATGGTCATTTAGGTTTTTGGTTCTATTACTAAACCAGGTAAAAGTTCTTTCATTTTCTTCTTTTTGGATATAAAAACTTTATTTTTGGTTTTTGGTTCTTGCAAAAGGTGTTATTTTAACTTCTTTGAAGATTTGATGGTGTGATTTGGTTCATCAAATGCACGTTATTCCTGCAGATGAGAAACTTGTTCTTACTTTCACCATTTACCAATTGTAGGTTAATCACATTGTCTTTTTTAACTCAAATTTTTTTTGTTTGTATATTAACTTCACCTTTTTTATGATTTTTCAGCTAGGTCATGGTTGGGTTCAGGCTACAGATGAAGAACTTAAATGCTTGAACAAAAAGGTTTGAAATCTATCTTATGTATTTGAATATATTTTTCACTCTAATGTTCATTTTATATAATATTTACTAGGAAAAGATGCAAATTGCGAAAAAAGAATATTAGAAATTATGTATAAAATATCATTCTACAATTAGAAAATGGGATTTCTGCATATTTTCCAAAAAAGAAGGCAAAAGATTTTTAGAAAATATGCAGAAAATAACATAGTACTTTTAGAAAATTGGATTTTCTGCTTATTTTTCAGAAAAGAAAAACAAAATTTTCAAAAAACAAACATAGAAAATATTTATAAAATAACATTATACTTTTGGAAAAAATTGGGTTTTCTGCATATTTTCTGGAAAAAAAAATGAAAACTAACGAAAAAACTTTTAGAAAACATGCCGAAACTAAAATGGTATTTTCAGAAAAAGAGGATTTTTAGCAGTTTTTTAGAAATGAAAATTACGAAAACAACTTTAGAAGATAACACTGGACTCCAAAAAATTGGATTTTCTTCATATTTTCCTTACGAAAGGAAAATTGGCAAGAAAATAGTCTTGTAATGTAACAAGAACAGATTTTCTATATCTTTTCTAAGTATTTCCCAGAAAAAAAACAAAACACAACAATAAACTTTAGAAAATAAGTAGAAAATAGTATTGTTGATAGGATTTTTGTTGGTGCTATGATTGTTTTTATTAAGTTGTCATTTTTGTTTTGAACATTGGAATGAATAATAGCAAACAAGCGTTATTTTTAGAGTAACTATCTTTCAAAAGGAGTCGTGAAAGATTTGGATTGTACCGTTCTTTAGTGAGGGTTAATGGAATTCAATTTTGTTATTTTATTACCAAAAGAACAAAATTCCATCACTATATATATTGAAAAAATAGAAGGGCAAAATTACAAAAAAAAAAAAAAAACCATTTATATGTTGCTAAATTGGAAGTGACTTGCTATTACAATATAAAATAAATTTATTTTGATAAAGTCCATTGAAAATTTTCAATTTGAATTCCAATAAACTAACACAACTATGTGGTGCAGTCTTATGCAACTCATGTATATATTAGGAAAGAGGTTAAGCTTGCTATCATATACTTTGAACATATTATTATTAATAATTGAAATTTTCTAAAGTTTGGAAAAATGACTTCCAACCAAATGAATTACCACTTTGGATACACTTTTTAACACCACTTCCGATGATGAAAACAACACCAATGTTTTGACTGCATTTATGAGCACCATTCTTAAGCCTGTTGAAAGTGAGTTTTGAAATAAACTAGAATGCAAGCACCTCTCTGTAGAAAACTCCACCCAAGTTAAGCACTTTTAATGAATGTACATTGTTATTGTTGTATCTTGCATTTATCTTATTTATCAATTGATTGGTATTTGAGTATTCTAGCATTTGAATTTTATTTCACAACATTGTATTAATTTCAATTTATTTTATCTTATTTCGGTATTGTACTTTGTAAGCATATTGGGCAAAAGAAGTTGGATATTGATTTAAGAAACAATGTGGTATGAGATATGTCATTGTACATTATTAGATTGGAGAACGAAATTTGCAAGTCTTTCATATTTGAAGTCAAATGTTTCTGCTTCTATAATAGTTGTTCGGTCCTCAAATTTTGTTATAGGAATCTTTTTTAAATCCTCAAAAAACTCTGTCGTTAAATATATTTATTTTGGTTTTACTTTTATTAATCATTTCTTTTTTACAGTTAACATTTTAAGAAAAGTATTTAAACCCAAGTATAAATTGATTAACAAAAACGCTATGAATTAATAAGTGCAACACAATGAAATCGGACTTACAATGTTAGTAAAAGGAAATACCGGTCCTAAAATATTAGATTTTTAAAGTATACATTATGATTTAATATTTCTTTATTGATAATTGTTTAGATGTACTACCTATTTGTGCACATTAGCTAATCGTCTCTACAAACTAATTTCTGGAAAAACTATTTATACCCGTCGCTTGGCGCGGGTAAACGGCTAGTATATATATATATATATATATATATATATATATATATATATATATATAAGGTGTGTTTTAAACATTTAAAATAAAGTTCATAAATTTATATTAATAATTTCGAAATCAATCTTTTTAATTAATCAAATAATTAAACTTAATGAAATCATGAGGATAATTTAAAGATTCTAGATTTTAGGAGTTCAGATTTCCAATATAAATATTTAGGTTTTATCCATGAAAACAATATCTTTAAATGTAATTATCCTAATCTAGATCTTTAATTATCTAAGAAAAAATTGTTGAATAGGTGGTCCCCCACGACGTGGCAAATAAGCTCCACGTCGTGGCAGAAGAACATATGCAGATCAGATAGTTGGCCATGACATGGAAGAGGAGCCCACGATGTTGCGACGAAACAGAATGACGATTCTGTTTTTCTCCAATTGTTCAAGTTCAATTTATGCACATTCAATTGTTAGACAACATAATGCTCTGATACAACTAAGGGTATTTACATGTAATAATGCGGAAAATACCTGAAACTCTTAAGGGTACATGAAACCTAATTGGATTTATGTCATAACTCTATTGAAGCAACATACTATTGAACAACAAAACTTTAACCCTATTTGAAATCGAAATTCACAAAGATAATTAGCATACCTCAAATTTGTTATTGTAAACAAATCCTTATGATCAATCCAATAGTCTCTTGAAATTTAGCTTCAATCATGTGCAAGCCTCTAATGGTTCACACCCACAACACAATAACCTATAAGATTTAGGAGAGATGGGAGAGGTAAGAATTTTCGGCTATGGTCTGTTAGAAAGTTTTTTCGAAAATTCCAAGTCTTAGGGTTGTATTTATAACTGATTAAGAATCACTTAGAAATCCTAATTTGAACACAAAATAACATTATTTCAAATAAGGTAATTATCTAGTTCCTTGATTATTCTTATGAAGGCTTCCAGAAGACTCCAAGAGGAGCCTCAAAACTGTCACATGGAGGGGGATCTAGAACCTGTCATCTGCCCAACTTTTGAACAATTACAGTTATAGTCATTCAACTTTTAATTAATTATAATTAACCCACAATTAATTCTAAATTAATTCTGATTAATTCTAGGTTAATTATAATTATTTCAAATTAATATATTAGCCATATAATATATTAATAAATTATTTATCTCTCTCTAAAATCAATCTAAGAAATTTATTTGTTATGAGGGAAATCTAAAAATATCTTTACTCATATTCATCAATATTATACCAACTTAGTTAAAACCTTAGACACCTTAATAGAACATAAATGTATTTATATATGAATACGTATATTTATATATGAATAAACATATAAACAAGTGATTATTCATATATGAATAGGGCGGCGGTGGTTAGTGGAGGAGGTGGTGGTGGCGATTGTGGTGGTGGTGGTTGGTGGCGGAATGGATGGGGTAGATTCATATATGAATGAATATACTTACATTTATATTCATATATGAATATTACCCATCCTCCGTCGCGTCGGTACGACAGAGCGTTTTGCGGCAAAATAATTTATTGGCTGAGAATGATTCTTTTATTCTCAACCTTTTTATTTTTTTCTCAATTAAACTTACCTCTCTCTCTCTCTCTCTCTCTCTATATATATATATATATATATATATATATATATATATATATATATATATAACATGTTATGCTAATGACAGTGTTCAACGTACATCAATTGAACTTGTTCTAAATTACCATGTCTTACACAAGCACAAAGAAATGATATATCATTGTAAAAATATAATATGCCCGTCATGGCATTATCTTTGATATCATATGTTATCTATGAAAGGAGGATGTTGCTCGGAGTTTAAGGTCTATGACTCATTTACAGATGGGTGTTGATAAACTTGAAAAATGATGAAATGGACCATATCTTAAACTTGGTTTCTATTAAATGAATGTGTCAGTCTATCAAAATAAATAGTTTATGACAACGTTATTAGATTTATATAGCTTAAATTTCTGGAGTCCAACTTATCGTCTTTAACCAAAGGCAAAGTTTTTATTACAAAAATTCGATATAATACAGGATAATAATACATAGAAACGTAATTTAACACAATAGATCTTGTGTTATATCGTAGTAAAAATATGTAATTACTTTTGGGCCGACCTAATTAGTCAAAATCGGAGGCTAGTAATCGGCATGAGACATATAAGTTAATTGGTGGGTTTCTCGTTCTTATAGTTGACTTTGGATTTTAATATTAACAATTAGTTGTGCGAAGGTTTCTTAAATATGCTTTTCCAAAAAGAATATGCTAAATGACAGGCATTAGAAATTAGGATTTGGAGTGTTTGGGATTGTTTATTGAGGTAATACATGTAATAAACATTTTTGTTGTTTGAATGGTATAAATGAAAATGTATTTATTTTTTTAAATAAGTTGTTTTTAATAAATTATAACTTTAAAAGTATTTGAATATGTTCGTTATAAAAAGGAAGTCAATTTATTTTTTACATCAATGTTTTACCTTAAAAAAGCTTTTTTTATTATTTTCCATGGTGAAGCTAATACATATTTATTGTATTATTCAGCTGTTACCTATATCATCTTGCGGCTATATCTATAACATAAATTTTCTAAACAGCAAAAAAACAATTTAGAAGTTTATTGTGTTTTCTTAGCATATAAACTAATACATTTTTTTTTTCAAAACTAGTTTCGTTAGATTGTATTTACCATATGGTTTATATTTGGATAACCTCTATATTATCTTGATATAGTTTTTTTATGTTTACAAAATGCAGTGTATATTATGGTCGAATTAGGTACCCTATGCCTCCAACGACCTTCTATTGGTGTCGTCAGTGGTGCGTCACTACCGTCTTCAGTCATCGCCTCTATTATTGTAACATCCAAATTTTCATACTGTTTTTAAAAACAATATTTGCTTATATTCGGTTTTCAAAATGTTTCATAGTTTTAGAATTTTTTTTCCAAATTTAAACTTTTTTGCCAAAAATTGACTTGATAATAGTTGGGGTTTACAAACTAATATACAAAACCATATAAAGCATTATAATATCTTCAAAAGATATACTATAATGCTTTCCACTTTTAAGTCCTGAAAACACTTCATCTAATCCAAGAGATCAATGCTAGTAGTCAATATCACTACTAATTCCTTTTGGTACCTAGATACATACTATTTACAAGTAAAAGAAATACATAAGATTTTCGTCTAGTGAGTTACATAGGTTAGGCATAAAAGCATTTAACCATTTTTATTTCCCACTAATACATTTGAACTCATATCCACAAAGCATTTTTCCACAAATATACTTTCATGCATAATGCAATGGCATATAATGTAATACATGATTTCCAAGCTTTGGGGAGTCCACATTCTCGTTTCATGTCCCCCGACTCCTTACTACGAATGTATCAATCTTAATGACCTTATTATTTCATAAGTTGTAATTCAGTTGGCATCATAATTCAATGATCCCTCATTGAGATGGGTTTCTAAATATACTATCTTTACCAACACATTCACGCTCATATGATGCATGAACATATTACAAGCACGATTTTTTAAAATGCATGCATCTCACAAATATAATATGTTATGTTATGGTTCATAATATTCTTATTATACAAAATATAAGAAAACATAGCTTTACATGAAAACATTTTCAACACATTCTCATTGATTTGTTTTCGTAAATAAACCATTTGGTGTAAACAAATATTTGTTACATATACCCAAGTAAAAGATCCAAATGTAAATTATTCTCTTCTTGTCCTTTACCCTTAGCTTTCTTCTTCCTCATCAATTCCAATGGAATTATCCATTAAACATTCAACAACTTACATATTTCTAACTATGAACCATACACAATTTTCTTTTATAAAATTCGGTCACTCGGTACTTTTAACTAACATGACAATTTGTTGATAAGATTTTATCATATAATATTTGTAACGACCAAAAATTTTCTCACTAATTATCTACGGATTATCAGAGTCTCTATAAAAATTTGCGGAATTCTATAACCCAAAAACAAACTGAACATCCCAGGAAAAATCGGGTTTACAATAAAACCTGACTCTAATATAATGCAACAAGGAAAATAGAAATAAATAAATTTATTCGTCTATTCTAAGTCTTTATGCTCCCACATTCTTTCGTACAACGACTGCTACCTAAACCTACAAAACATGAGAAATATCTATAACATCATACCACATGTATGGTGAGTTATATTTTATCTGCTTTCATGTTATCCTATTCTTCTTAATATCTTTCTTTCTTTGTATTTTCTAACATTTGTTTTCTTCTTTCTCACACTCTGTAAAATCTAATCTCTTTTTTCTCAAAGCGTACTAAACTATTCTTTTTCTTCACATACTCTCCTATTCTATCGTGCTTTCTCATATCATACTCTTTCTTAGCCTCTTCTCAGGCTTGTTTCATACTTTATCCTCACCTCTTAATATCTTATCCCGCATCTTTCTCATACTCTATTCACCCCCATCTTTTACCTCCCGCACACTCTTCTCGCTTCATCTCTTTTCTTATGCCTTACTTTTATCTCATCTCATCTCTTTGCACTTCTCATACTCTATGCATACTCATCTCAAACTCATTACTCAACTCTTTTCATATCCTTTACTCTTAACATAAGTTCTTGTACTCTTCTTACACTTATTTGTCTATTCTCAACTTCTCATACCTTTGCATTCTATTCCTATCTAGACTCAATGGTCCAAACCTTATACAATAGCTTCATCTATTATATAGGGGAACGACATCACCCTATCATTATCGGGTACACTCATCTAGACTTAATCCACTTTCTTTAATCCCTTACAGATCCTTACAAATTCTTCTTATCTTGAGTCCCACACAGATATCTTAATTAACTTGTCAAGGATTATATCTAAGTTCTTTTGAAGAAAACTCTTATCTTGTTCCACTAATGGAACCCTTCCTCCACCTCTTCTAAACACCACAATCTCATCCCCGTAGGAATCATCTATATCCATTCCCAAAGGAATCATAATCTTATTCTCGAAGGAAATCATGTTTCTACTCTCCTCAAAATCTCATTTACATATGATATGTTCTCACCATAGTCTTACATAACTCTTGCCTCATGGACATTCTATCTCTTTATATCATCAAGAGACCTCCTACTACTCTTCTAGTACTTAACTCATTAAGTACTTAATCTCTATCTTCGTCTCATACACATATTTATTTTACACAATACCATTATCATCTACATATACAAACATACTATAATTATACGTACATGCTTAGATATATGTTTTTAAATGTATAATCTCATACATACTCTAGATATACGTACATGCTTAGATACATGATTTTAAATGTATAACCATAATCTAGTTTCATTTTTTAACATGTAGGCATTTAATCTAATGCCAGTACTTCTCAGTATACATGCATATAAATATATTAATACAAAGAATATAAAGCATATAAACATTATCTAAGGAGAGAGTGAGAACTATAACTCACTTTATTAGTTAGTGACGACTGTCTACCCTTTGTCTTCCAATCTTCAATTGAACAATCTTGATCCATCTTCTTTTCCCAGGGCCTATTCGTACAACATGCTAAGTCCCTTAGAACATGTGTTAGCATATTAAGAGCTTACTGAATCTCTTTGTCAAAATGACTACTCAATGGATCATAATTCTACCTTCTCAATTTCTACCTCTAAACCAATTCCAACCAATGAATTAATCATCACATACTACCTAATTAATTACCCTCTAATCCCTAATGTATTAATCAGAATCCTCACTAGTGAGGGTTTCAAACCCTAACCCCTAGTGGACTGATTTCACCATAAAAATCACTTCTAAGTCATGATTAAAGCTTTTGGGCACTCTAAATAGCATCATACTTAAACGTTAGGTTGATCAAACCAAGCATTCTAACCAAACTAACACATTCACCATTAAAGCTCATAGCTAAATAAAATGGAGAAATTTTTACCTTAATATGGAGAGGATGATAATCCAATCACTCCACCATCTCTAGCTTCTTTTGGCATTATTTTGGCATGAAAATTGCCTTCTCTAACTCCCCAATCGATTCCCCATAAGAAATGATTTGAATGAGCTCTTAAAGCTTTTAATTTTGTTCTCTGAGCTCAAAATCGTGCTGATGTTCTCTATTTACCGCGTCATGGTGCGCATAAGTTGGCTACCGTCATCCTCTAGCTGATTCGTAGTGTCTATCTCCTATAGAAACCTACTTCCCCTACCACATCGTGGTACCCCATGTTACCACGTCACAGGAAAGTATGTTGCCTTCCATTTACGACGAGACTTATCGTCTGATTCACTGCCACCCTCAACACGTCGTGGCAAGTTTGTCACTACATCTTGGTGGCTGCTCATCAGTGTAACATCTGGTTTTCAGGTATTTCCATTTTATTCCTTGGTTTAATTAAAGTTTACATATTTGGCACTTTATGTCAAAAACCTTGCATTTCAGCGCGTACGCTGGGCGTACGTGAGGTACGCACAACGTACGTGATCAAGCCTTAGAAAGCGATACTCATGCTAATATGTTGGGCATACATGTGGTACGCAGGGTGTACTTGCTCAACTCCTAAACCCTAAGTTTAGGGGATTTGCTCCCTATTTAATCCAACTTATGCCTCCCTTAGACGTTTCTTATTAGCCTCCCTTCCCTCTAAACCATAGATATCAAACCCTAGCCTTGAGAGTGAGGATCTTGGAGTCTTTTGGTGATTTTGTGCATTATTGTTGAGGAAGAAGGTGGTGTTGCTTTCAATCTTGTAGATCCTGAAACTCCTTCATCTTGTACGTCTTTTGAAGGTATAACGTATATACCTTGCTGATGTTCTTTCTAGATCTCCTTAGATGGGTTTTTATGAGCTTTTTGTCCCAAAGCTTGGACATTTCTGAGTATGGAGTACTCAAGAACATATTGGTTGTCCTTTTAGATGTATTATAACGATTAGATTCATAAAAATGGTTTCTTGATCGTTTACCTTGGCCTATGCAAGATTTAACTGACTTAGAGTGTTGTAGAAGTTAGAGTTTCGTGTATTAAGCCCTATCTAGCAATGCAAAGGCTTAAAGTCGGTGACTTTATCGATTAAGACATTCTATAATGGTCAGATCTGAAGTTGGGATAAGTGTCTTAAAGGATTAAGACATAAAAGTTGTGGATTATGGACCAGGCATAGTACGTTGGACGTACTCCTAGCTATGCCCCGTATAGCCAAGTCTGTTTGATCGTTGACTTCGTTTGTACGCCCCGCATAGGAAGATGTACGTCTAGGGTTTTGGTCCATACTTTATTTGGTCAAGGATTTAGGGTTTTGGACCATAGAAGGGGCAAAATGGTCTTGTTAACTTTTGACTTTTTCCCCCACGACCCTGCGTATTACTGATGGCCGGTAGGGGAAGGTTAAGAATCTGAGGGCTCGAGGGAGAGCATTTCAATTGACAGCAGAGGAGGCTTGAGCAGCTCCAGACATTGTGGCTATATATGTTCTTTATTATTGTAATGATTTGTTTATGTTTCTTATGTTATTGTTCATGTAGGTACTTTCCTTCTGAATTCTATACATGTGCTTGTGTTGTTTGACTCGGGTGTGAGTCGGTCTTTTGTGTAGTCATCTTTTGTCGTGGTTTTAGTATTACGCGGGAGGCCTTTAGCAGGACATTGAGAGTCTCTGTACCTAATGAGTGTCCGTTCTCCGTAACTGACATCTACTGGGGTTGTGTGTTAGAGATTTTTGGTGTTGGGTATCTGATAGATCTTATCCCTATTGCGATGGGAGATGTCTGTGTGATCGTGGATATGGATTAATTAAGCCGGTTTGGGGCTCTGATTGACTGTGAGCGGCAGATCATGACGGTTCGAGATTTTAGTGGGGGAGTGCTGACCATTTACGACGAGGGAAATAGGCTAGAATCATCTTTCTGTTCAGCCGCCAGGGTGAGGTAGAGTTTATAGCATGGGTGTATGGGTTATCTGAAATATGCAGTGGATACCCAGGTTAATGAGAAAGAGTGGTTTTCTATTTCTGATGTTCCTATTGTGCGAGAGTTCCTCGATGTTTTCCCTGAGGAATTTCCTGGTGTGCCTCCTAATAATCAAGTGGAGTTCCAGATCGATCTGATCCCAGGTGCGACGCCGATTGCCAAGGCACCGTATCGTCTTGCACCTCCTGAGATGAAAGAGTTATCCTCTCAGCTTTAGGAGCTGTTAGGAAAGGAGTTTATTCATCCTAGTAGTTCTCTATGGGTAGCACCAATCCTTTTTGTCAAGAAGAAGGAGGACTCACACCGGATGTGCATTGATTATCGAGATTTTAACAAGTTGATGATGAAGAACCGCTATCCATTGCCGAGGATTGGTGATCTTTTCGATCAATTGCAGGGAGCATCTACGTTTTCCAATATCGATTTGAGGTTGGTTACCATCAGATGAGGGTACGAGCGGAGGAAATTCAGAAGACGGCCTTTCGAACTCGTTAGGGACATTACGAGTTTGTGGAGATGCCTTTTGGACTGACCAATTCACCGATGGAGTTCATGGATTTCATGAACCGGGTGTGCGGGCCCATGTTGAATCGACCGCTGTTGGTCTTCATTGATGACATTCTCATATATTCGAAACCCAGAGAGAAGCATGAAGAGAACTTGCACGAGATTCTAAGAGTTTTGAGGATGGAGAGGCTTTATGCCAAGTTCTCCAAGTGAGACTTCTGTTTGCGCGAGGTTCAGTTTCTGGGACACCTCCTCAACCAGAACGGTATCTTGGTTGACCCAGCTAAGATAGATGCGGTGATGCGGTGGGAAATGTCAAAGCCTCCATCCAAGATTCGGAGCTTCCTCGGTTTGGCGGGATATTATCGGAGATTTATTCGAGAATTCTCCAAGAATGTTGTTCCTCTCACTAAGTCGACGAGGAAGGACATTGTGTTCAGTTGGGGCCTGAGCAGCATGCATCATTTGAGACTCTTCGCCAGAGACTGCGTGAGGCACTAGTACTTGCCCTCCATGAGGGAGTTGAATATTTTGTGGTTTACTGCGATGCACCCATTAAAGGTTTGGGTGTTGTGTTGTTTCTGGGGGCATGTGATTACAAACGCTTTGAGGCAGCTGAAGCCTCATGAAGCGAAGTATCCCACTCATGATTTCGAGTTAGGGGCGGTGGTTTTCGATCTCAAGATTTAGCGCCACTATCTTTATGGTGTTCGGTGTACCATCTACACGGACCATAAGAGCCTGAGATATCTTATGGTTCAGCCTAACCTGACCATGAGGCAGATGAGGTGGTTGGATGTAGTAGAAGACTATGACCATGAGATTATGTATCACCCAGGCAAGGCCAATGTGGTAGTCGATGCCTTCAGCTGGAGGGCGGTCAGTACCCCAATTTAGGACTTGTGTATGAGGATGACTGTGATGAACCCAATTTTGGAAATGATCAAAGAAGCATATTTGGAGGCCATAAAGGAAGAAAATTGGAAAAGTGAGCGGGTGATTGGTCAAATTTCAACATTTGATATCGACAACAGGGGGATTTTGACTCTTCGTGGGTGGGTTTGGGTGCCTTATGTTGGTGGGGCTCGAGGGGTATTGATGGAGCAGGCTCACAAGTTGAGATTTTCCATCCATTCGGGGGCTACCAAGATGTATCTTGACCTGAAGCATAGTTACTGGTGGCCGTATATGAAGAGGGATGTATCCTGGTTTGTACAGCGATGTTTGACCTGCCCAAAGGTCAAGGCCGAGCACCAGCGCCCTCACGGGAAGTTGCAGCCCTTGGAGGTTCCACTGTGGAAGTGGGAGCAGATCATGATGGATTTTATTACAAAATTGTAGAAGATTGCGAAGGGTTTTGATGATATCTGGGTGATAGTGGATCGTTTAACGAATAGTTCTCACTTCCTAGCCATAAGTGAAGGCTCCTCTGTAGAGAAATTACCTGAGATTTATCTCCAAGAGGTGGTGGCTCGACAGGGGGTGCCGACTTCGATTGTGTGGGACCGGGATGTTCATTTTTTTTTCTGATTCTAGAAGATGTTTCACGAAGAGATGGGCACCCGGTTGCAGTTCATTACTGCCTACCATCCGCAAACCGACGGGAAGAGCGAGCGGATGATAGGCATCATTGATTTTGGTGGGAGATGGGACTCCTATCTCCCGTTGGCTGAGTTTTTTTATAACAATAGCCATCATGACAGCATTAGCATGCCTCCCTTTGAGCTTCTGTATGGGAGGAGGTGTTAGACTCTTATTACTAAGGAGAGGTTGGAGAGAGGGTAATGGGGAGCACTGAGATAGTGCTCAAGATGACCAAGCTCATCCAGCAAGTCAGGCAGAGATTGCTGACAGCCCAGAGTTGCCAGAAGAGTTATGTGGACCGGCAACGCTCTGAGCTAGAATTTTACGTCGGAGATTTGGTACTTCTAAAGGTATCACCCTCGAAAGGTGTTATTCGCTTCAGAAAGCGGGGTAATATGTGCCCCAGGTTTATTGGCCCTTTCAGAGTGTTGACCCGTATGGGTAAGGTGGCTTACCGGTTGGAGCTACCTGAGGAATTGAGTCAGATTTACGATACCATCCATGTTTCCCAGTTGAGGAAGTGTATACTTGATGAGACAGTTGTGGTTCCTTTGGAGGACATTCAGGTCGATGATCGCCTGAATTACATTGTGAGGCCAGTGGCGATTCTGGATACGAGAGTGAAGACCTTGACGAACAAGGTAGTGGACTTGGTCAAAGTTTAGTGGCAATACCGGAAAGGCTCGGAGTAGACTTGGGAGCCCGAGTCTGACATGTGCAAGCACTACCCTGATCTGTTTTTTTAGGCTAAATTCGAGGGCAAAGTCTAATTCTAGTGGCGGGGAATTGTAACATCTAGTTTTCAGGTATTTCCATTTTAGTCTTTGATTGAATTAAAGTTTATATGTTTGGCCCTTTATGTAAAAAAACCTAGCATTTCAGTGCGTACGTTGGGCGTATGTGAGATACGCGCTGCGTACATGATCGGGCCTTGGAAACGCAAGACTCATGCTAGTACGTTGGCCGTACATGTGATACACAAGGCGTACTATCTCAGCTTTTAAATCCTAAAATTAGGGGTTTGCTCCCTATTTAATCAACCCTATGCCTCCCTTGGACATTTCTTATCAACCCCCTTTCCCTCTAAACCCTAGATATCAAACCCTAGCCTTGAGAGTCGGGATCTTGGAGTCTTTCGGTGATTTTATGCATTCTTGTTGAGGAAGAAGGTCCTTGAAGAGGGTGGTGTTGCGTGGAAGCATGTAGATCCTGAAACTCCTTCATCTTTTGCATCTTTTGAAGGTATAAAGTCTATACCTTGCTAATGTTCTTTCTACATCTCCTTAGATGGGTTTTTATAAGCTTTTTGTCCCAAAGCTTGGACCTTTGTGAGTATGGAGTACCCCAGAGCATATTGGTTGTCCTTTTAGATGTATTAGAGTGCTTAGATTCATAAAACGGTTGCTTAATTATTTCCATTGGTCCGTGCATGATTTACGTGAATAAGAGTGTTGTAAAAGTTATATTTTTATGTATTGAGCCCTATCTAGCCATGAAAAGGCTTAAATTTGGTGACTTTATGGGTTAAGACATTCAATAATATTCAGATCTGAAGTTGCTAGAAGTGTCTTAAAGGATTAAGACATAAGATTTGTGAACTGTGGACCAGGAAGAGAATGTTGGGCATACTCCTGGATACGCCCCGTTTAGCCAGGCCTATCCCCGTTGATTGTTGACTTGACTTGTACGCCCCGCGTACGGAAGAGAGTGTGGACTTGTTGACATTTGCTGACTTTTGACTTTGTTCAAGGATTTAGGGTTTTGGACCATAGAAGGGGAAAAATAGTATTTTTTCCCTCAAGGAGCATAGTTGTGGGATTTTGACTTGTGAGTCGGGATAATAACCTTAATTGACTAGTGTTATTTGTTGTGCTTATTAGGAGGAGTCTACTTCTGGCAGTTCGGTGTGAAATTTATCTGTCATCAGTATCAGGTGAGTCTCCTCACTTATTCTTACATGTGTATTAGAATAGTTGTTTCTATGATGAGGTGCAGCTATTATTATTGTTTTATGTTGTTTATGTGTGACAGAGACGCCAAGTAGTCTCCAGGGTTGCTGATTACCCATCGGACATGCTGTTTGCCCACTGAGACTTCGTGTAGCCTCTAGGGTTTCTCATAACCCATAATTTTTTATTTGTTGTGATGTATGAGATATCTTGGGGTACTCACTAATCTTCGTGCTTATAGTTGTTGATTATATGTGTTTCAAGTACTTCTAAGGATCACGGGAAGGTGAAGGTCTGGTTGTACACACTTGCTGTGAGATTTTGTTACTGAGCATTTTGTGGCACTCTGACATTTGTGATGATGATTTTTATTTAATATTTGTTATTTTCCAATGATTCTGTTTATGAACAATATCTTGGGTAATTTAAAAATGAAAATTTTGGTTTGAAATTTGAGGCATTACAATCAGCAGCTCCCCTAGCTGATTCCATTCCAGCTTGGGACAACTTTCTTCAATCTTCTAACACTCATATCTTCTTCATTATTAGCTTGTTTTCTATGATCTTTTTATCCATGCAAATGTGGGGATAATTTATATAACTCCATTTAGTCACTTCTCACTGACATAATCTATTAAGTCATAAACTTGGCCCAAAAATCCTAAAGTTTTCCATTTTACCCTTTTGGCTAAAATGGATCTTCTCATGCATTCCTTCTCTTGAACTCACTTATGTAATCTCATTTAAGTGACTTAAACTTATCTTGGTCAATTTCATGAAGTCAATTTTATAAAGTCACAACTTTATAAACTTACAAAATTCTCATAAATGACTATTTTTCCCTTTTGGTCAATATTGGGATAAAATCATATCTCTCTAAATTTTGGGTTCTTACAGTTTCAACTAAATTATAATATACATTAGAGGTGTAAATAACTTGCAGTGGTGTTCTTGCGAATAACTTACAAGAACTTTAAAAAATTTATTTATGTTGGTATACTTTCAATCTGATTTATGAGTTTTCAACCATAGAATCTTTGTTGAATACATGTTATTTTTAGTGGTTAACATGTTTACATAACTTGTACTACAAATACCTAACAACAATTAAACCATATAAACAATCCCTCAAAATTAGGGTTTATGATTTCACTTACACTTCTTAAATTAAAACCATGCAAAAAGAGAAATTATTGCTACTTACCTTTATTTCTTGGCTTGGACGATAAAACAACCTTTTACTTTACATAGTATTCTCCATTGAATCGAAGTTTTACATACATTGAAGCTTCAAGAACCCCTAGTACAAGCTCTCACATGTTCTAAGGTGTTGAAATTTTTAGAATAAGTGTCCAAGTTCATTACCAAATTGGTCCTGGCTATGACAAAATTGATATAACTGTATGGAATAAAAGTAAAGTCGTTTTGGGTTACCCTCAAAAGGTAGATATAGGTAGAAATGACTTTAGGAGAGAGATAAAATGATTTGTTTATATATTATATAATTAGAAATAGTTAATAATTAATTTTGAATTAAGTAGAAATAGTCTGAATTGATTAATTATTAATCAGAATAAATCATCAATTTAATTATGGATTAATTGGAATAAATTAAAAGTACAAGCGTTGAATTGTAATTGTTCAATAGTTGACCACAAGAGGCAGTTCTAAAAGGGTCCAAGGCATCGACGGTTTTCGAAGCCTATTTACGGTTTCCAGAAGAGTCCTGATTACTGATCAGGAAATGATTTAAATTGGGATTAAATTTATTACTTAATTATTCAAATATGGATTCATCTGCAACTTACTTAGACTATAAATAGGACCCTTTGGCATCATATTTTTATGGCTTCTCATAACTAAAATGTGGAGAATGTTATTCCCTTCTATTCTACTCTCTCCTCCTGTCTTTCTACTGTTCTAAGGTTTTGGGTGCAAACCAATAGAGGCATGCATACTTTTTTATCCCTTGCTTTCCATGGAGCATTCGAAGAACTCAAGAGTTTAACATATTTGATTATGTTAAAGGTATGTTCTCTTCCTAGTAATTTCGATTAGAGTAGGATAGAAGTTTTTATTTCATAAATATGTTGCTATTAATAGTAAATAGTGAAAACCATAGATCTTGTTTTAGGTTGCATGTACCCTTAAGTGTTTAGTGAAATTTTCCACGTACATTGCTATTATAACCTAAAAACCCCAATAATGGTATCGGAATCTATCTTTTTCAAATAATAGTGCATAAAGATGAAACCAAAAAATTATAAAAATGGAAAATATGTTGAAGCGATGACGTGGGCAGTCCTCTGCCACGTCATGGCGACGAGCAGAAAATAAGAATTCAGGATTTATTTTCCTTTTTCAAATGATTAGATAATTATTAGTTATTTAATATTATTTTAAGTGTTTGAAATCTGAATATTATAACTAGATAATTGGGATATCCAAAATTTGAACAATAAGGAAGTAATAAAAAAGTAATTATCCAATTATAAGATTATTAGATAATAGAATTATCCTTAAAAAGATTTAATATTAATTAATTAAAAGTTTAATTAAAGCTAATTTTAAATCTTAATTAGTTCAAATATTAATTAATTAAAGGTTAATTGAATTAATATGATTCGAACATTGTAATCTTAAAAGGTTTTAAAATACACCATGTACATATGCATAAAAGTATGATACTATATGTATAACTAAAAAAGTTAGTCAAATCAATAGTAGACCTCATTCATGAAGCCACACTCTAAAAGAGGTGTAAGAAAACGACCTATAAAATGCTCGTTGAATGGGTGTCCTTTCCACCCACTGCTTCTTTGTGTGGTGGAGGGTCGTTAGCCGAATGAGTTTGATAGGAAACTAATCATATTAAAACTATAGTGTATAAAGTACTAGAACCTTCCACAAAATCTCACTCTAGTTACTTTAGGAAAATGTGAAATTATATGTTAATCCATCAAAACGCACATCATTTATTTGTGAGTCGCTAGTGGAGTGTGCATGGATAACCGACACACTAATATGGGACTACAAAGATGAAATGATGGAATATACTCGAATTTATGCTTGTTGATGGACGTGTGTGGTTAACCGACACATCAATGTGAGATCATAAACGACCTCGAGCATGTCACGTGAGTTTGCATGGTTATTCACGTCTTTTGTGATCCTCGTCATCCCAGTCAGAACTAGAAGAGCATAATCCGAGATTAACATGCTATTGATTGTACAATGAATATCAAAAGATCTAGGAGTTTCATTGTGATTGAAATTGGTAAAATGCTTTACCTACCTAAAATAGTTTCGTGATATAACTATGGCATCTCTCTTCATATTACGAAACGTATTTATGGATCCTAACCTTAATTTAAAATTGGGTTAAAATTATGGATTGAATCAAATTATTCAAAACTTTCTCTCTTAGGTTAGATAGAATCCTCTCCCACCTCCCCGCAAACCTTCTAATTCTAGCTTATCCTTGTTCTTTGTGGTGAATGAATCATTTAATATGGGATCTTCCTCGATTTTGATATTAGGAAAGATGTCCATAATGCGCATATCTGTAACATCCCAAAAATATAGATAAAAATTTCGTTTTTAAAATCATTAAAAACATAAGATACTCATATCGAATCATTCAAAAGTGTATCATAGCAACATATTATCAGAGTACAAATTCCCAAAATATCAAAATGAAAAAATCATATGGTGATGTGGTGCGATCAAGTCGGGTCCTTCCCCTTCGAACTGGAAGTACCTAAAACATAAACTGAGAGCTGTAAGCACAAAGCTTAGTGAGTTCCCCCAAAATACCCCATACAATACAAATGTACAACCAAGCATATATGGGTGCTTGCGATCCCCTTTGGTCTGTTTCAACAGGATACAGTCAAGCATATCTGGGTGCTTGCAATCCACTTCGGTCTATTTCAACCGGATACAGTCAAGCATATATGGGTGCTTGCAATCCCCTGCGGTCTATTTCAACCAGATACCAGCTCTATTTGACCCCTACTACTACCATATAATATCATAAAAAGGAATCACATAGTCATTAGGCAAGCACGTACATAACTGAAAGCTGTCACAAAGTCAACCATCATAGTACAACATAAACTAGTGGGCCAGCATTGGTGCCTTCGATCCACAAATACAATGAAGGAAGCTCACCTGATATTGAAGACAACTAAATCTTGCACCCGATCTACCGGAACTAAAATCCGCCTAATAACATAAAAATTAGCCCTAATTAATAATTAAGATCCATTACTTAACTCGCGAGTCCAAGACCCACAACCAAACCCGTTAAGGGAAAAAAGACATTTTTTCCCTCCCATGGTCCAAAACCCTAAGTCTTGACCTAAAGTCCAAAACTCAATAAAAGTCAACTGCCCAGCACGTACGGGCGTACTCTCTGCCTACGTGGGGCGTACTCGGAAACAGGTGGGATCGGGGCCTCACCTGGCTAGTTGGGTGTAGCAAGTAGTATGTGCAATGTACTCCGTCTGACCCCAAAAAGCATACCACAAAAGTCTTAATCATTAAGACGTGCATCCAAACATAGATCTGACCTTGTTAGAAGGACTTAATCCATAAATTCTAAAACTTTAATCCTTTGCATGGCTGAAAAGAGCTTTAACCTTAAAACTATAACCTAATCCACACTCATAACCACTAAACTCTTGCATGGCTAGAAAAGGACCATCAAACAACCATTTTTATGAATCTACAAGACCTAACATGCATGAAAGGACAACTAATATGCTTTGGATTGTCCCAAACTCATAAAGGTCCAAACTTTAGGAGAAAAAGATCATAAATCCAAAGTACGGAGATAAAAAAAGAAACACATCAAGGTATAGACTTTATACCTTCAAAAGATGCACAAGGAGGAGTTGTTTTTGGATCTATAAGCTTGCAAGCAACACCTCCTTCTTCAATGTTCTTCTTCTTCAACCAATAAGCACCAAAAGCCACTAATAAGTTCCAAACACTCACAAACAAGGCTTAAACTCGATATTAGGGTTTTTCAGGGAAGGTGGCTAATAAGGAATTTCCAAGGGAGGCATAAGGTGACTTAAATAGGGAAGCAAGCCCTTAAAATTAGGGTTTTTACGCTAATCTAGTACGCCAGGCGTACGACACGTACGCAAAACATACTAGCATGGTCTCCGCTATCTGATCACATGAGTACGTTCCGCGTACCCACATATACGCCCAACATACGAGATGAAGAATGAAACTCACTAAATGGGACCAAATGTGCAAACTCAAAGAGGTTAAGGCTAGAAATGGAAATACCTGATATTCGGATGCTACAATTATCCCCCACTTGAATCAGAATTCATCCTCGAAGCCTGCTACCAGAAATAACTCTGGGTAATGCTCCCACATCTCGTCCTCCGGCTCCGACATCCATTCTGAACCCTTGTGATGCTGCCGTTGCACCTTTACAAACTCAACAACCTTATAACATCCATAAAATTCATGAAAATTTTAAACTTTTAAAACAGCACATAAATCATCCATGTTTACAAATAGTTTTCAAAGCAGGTTTAATATCAGAGTTTTCCCAAAATCATGAAACAAAACTCGAAGAGGTGAACAATCACGCCTTCGCCTTCCCGTGATCCTCTCAGGTACCAGAAACGTAATCCAAAACTGTAAACCCAAAGCTTAGTGAGTTCCCCCAATATACCAATACACAACAAATAGCACATATATAATAGCAGCATGTAATGAGGCCATAAATAACAGACTGGATTACCCCGGAGCCCACAACATAAGTCTAGCTTGCCCCCTAGGCCCACAACTTATGTCTGGCTTGCTCTCCGGCATGATCAGTCCTCGAACTGAATACCACTAAGCCCTCGGTACCAGTCTGGCATGCCCTTCTCGTCCCTCAACTCGTAGCTGGAATGCTCATTAGCCCCCAGTATGAGTCTAGCATGCCTTCCCAGACCCTCAGCTCCTATCTGGTTTGCTCCAGGGTTTGTTAGCTACAACAAGGAGTTGTACAACCTCAACCCAACCTACAAAATATGTCGACATATAACAGATAATATCATATACAGATAAGCAGACAGTATTATGGGTAGTCCTAAAGATCTAGCAGACTAGCATATCAAAACTAGCATGCATATCTATTCCATACTCAACATATCAACAATATCAGGTTATCAAACTAATAGGCCGGCCTTGGTGCCTTCGACCCGAAAGTATAGTGAGGAAAACTCACCTCACAAGCTAAATAGAACTGATAAGGCCCGACTCCGAATCTCAACTCTCTACTCAATGCATACATTCACCAAGTGACCAATTCCATCTAAATCCCAAAATACCCTCAAAAGTCAAACTTGATCAAACATGGTTAAACTTAAAGTGAACTGGTCACAGTACATAAACCCACTGAGTCCACCCAACCGAGTCAACCCAACCGAGTTAACTCAACATGGGCTGACCCATGCGAGTACGTGGAGTGTACTCTGGAGGTACGCTCATCATACACGAGGTTTCACAGATAACCACCATCGGGGTGGCTGACTGGGTACCGCATGGCGTACCCTCGCAGATCCTAACTTCTTCATTAAGTTCTTAATGGCTTTAGCACTTAAGCTCATACTTTAGATTCAAGATCCAGAGGCATACTAGGTTCATAAAAGTTCCCAACTTTATGACTTTTCATGTCCAAAAAGTCCTTAATGCAAGGTGTTAATCCATTAAGACCTTCTACAAGAAGCATAGAGCCAAACTAGCTAAATGGACCTCATTTTTATGGCTTAGAACCCTTCCTAGGCTCTGAAAGGACAACCCAAATCGTCCAAAACAAAACATGCATAAAAATGGGACTTTTGAGACAACAAGAACAAAATAAAACTACCAAAGTGAGATCCAAGCAAACAAAGCATCAAGGAGAAGACTTTTTACCTTCTGGAGCTTCCCGAGAAGGTAATGATCCAAGATCCACAAGCTTGCTTCAAATTCTAAGCTCCTTGATCCAACTCCTTCTTCCTTAAGTACCCCAAGAACACACTTTTTATCCAAAAACACGCTTAAGGGACTAGGGTTATCCAAAAACGACTCAAGGGCTTTGGAGGCTCAAATGATCCATAAAGATGCTTAAATACTCCACAAACCCAAAAAAAATAGGGTTTCCTTCGGATATAATTCCGCCCAGCGTACAAGGGTACATCCTAGTACGCTTAGCATACCAACATGTACGCTTAGCGTACTCCTCCTGCTTCAAAATTACAATCTTTCCACTAGGGTTTCTCATGGCTACTTCTTTCCAATCCAAGGACCAAAATGACATAATTTAAAACCAAGGGAGGAATTGAAAATACCTGAAAACCGGGGTGTTACAACTCTCCCCCTCTTGAACTAGACTTCATCATCGAAGTATGTTGCAGAGAAAAATCTGGATAATGCTCCCGCATCTCAGCCTCCGGCTCCCAGGTCCATTCGAAGCCCCTCTGGTGCTGTCATTGTACCTTTACCAAAGGTACTTCCTTACAACGCTGTAACGACGTAAATTTTCAAACAAAATTTTCATTTTCAAACACAATAAAACTCATTTCATAATTCTCAAAATCACATATGTCTCAATGTCAACAAGTAAAACATGATCCCAAAATCATAAAAAAAACAATCTCCCGCTAATGTGTACTAATCATGTCGGTGCCTTGTCGCGATCCTCGGAACTACCTGAAACACATAACACATAACAAGGTAAGCATAAAGCTTAGTGAGTTCCCCCAAAATACCACACACAGCACATCAGCCACTCGAGGCTATAACTCAATAAGACCCTCTGGTCAATGTGTCTCAGTGGGACCCTCCAGACCCACAACTCAGATGGACCCTCTGGTCCCTCAACTCAGCAGCTCAACATAATACACAGTAAGCATATCACAAAACAAATAGCAGGATATCTCAATACACAGCTCAGTCACATAAGACCCTCTGGTCCCACATAAAGTTACCACTCAAGGTAGGTATAGTGAGAAGACTCGCCTCGCAAGCTAGTAAAAGGAAATCCTCGAACTCGGAATCTCGAACTCTACCCACCAGTCTAGCCTCCGCCTAGCACATAATAATTAACCCTAATTAATATTGGTCCTCAAGAAGCTAGACTAACCCTTCTATGCTCACAGGAGGGTAAAAGACCATTTTACCCTCCATGGTCTCAATGTTCCTAACTGCCTTACTCTCAAGACATGGAAGTCAATATGAGTCAACCGCCACAGTTGACCCGACTCGCCGAGTGCACTCGGGTGACTCGCCAAGTCCACTCGTATCCTCTGAATCCTTCTAAGTGTCTCGTACGGCTCGTCAAGTTAACCTCCCAACTCGACAGGTTACCACTGGGTCACGAATCGCGGGGCAACCCGATTCGACTCGTCGATTCATCGCATAGACTCGGCGAGTTGACTCATCTGGATGTCTCATATGGACGTTTGAGGTCATATTTTCAATTCTAACATCTAGATCTAGCCTCCTACTACCCAAAAGTCACGTAAAGGTCCGATCTTGATGACCATGCATGGCATCCATGCCCCAAAATGTCATCACAAGTTCCAAGAAAGGTCACATGCATGGGGATCTGCCTCTAACTCGATAAAGCTCAGATCCTTGGACCCTCAAGGTCCCCTCTAGTCCAGATCTGAGGTTCTAACCTCAAACCATGCTCAAAAAGATCAAGAATACAACATGTTTGAGAGAAAACCCTAAAAGCTCCCCAAAAATGAGATCTAACGAACAAGAGGCCAAGATGAGAGCTTTTTACCTCTGAATAGCAGCAAATAACAACATAATGCAAGATCCATAGCCTCCTCTTGGATGGATCCACCAAACTCCTCCAATCTCTCCTCCAAAATGCTCAAGAATGCTCAAGATAGTCTCTCTCTCTACAACGAAAAGGGTAGGTAAGGGTTTCTCTCTGGGGGAATATGGCCGCAAAGGGAGGCCATAAGGGCCTTTAAATAGGCCACAAGCCCGAGAAATTAGGGTTTCCTTCAACAACGCTGACTCGACGAGTCAGCTCACGGACTCGTCGAGTCCGCTCATTAATCCGCGTCACCAGTCGCGACTCTACTCGACGAGTTGAGGCACCAACTCGTCGAGTCACTCCATATATCTCAAAATAAACACTTAACATATAATACCTGGAAGCCGGATGTTATAAACACAAAACCTTTACCTTCCTTTACAAAATAGCTACGGGCCTCCCAACATAGTTCAGGCACTCATCAACCTGGATATCATCTAAGGAAACCACTGCATCCTTATCCAATACACAGTTTCTCAGCTACGAAACATAGAAAGTGCTGTGAATCTGAGTGAGCTCCACAGGAAGATCCAATCTGCACGCAACCTTGCCAACCCTGGCAATCACTCAAAATGGCCTAATATACCGAGGAACCAACTTCCCCTTATTCCTGAAGCGAATCACACCTTTCCATGGTGATACCTTAAACAACACCATTTCACCGACCTAAAACTTAAACTCGGATCGACGCCGGTCGGAATAGCTCTTCTGCCGACTCTGAGCAATCTGAAATCTCTGCTTGATCTGTTGAATCATCTCCGTGGTCTGAAGGCCTACTTTGGTCCACCCCACAACCCTGTGACCTGTGGGATTAGTTGTCTAAGCCCATAACTATAATTGGTATGTACTTGAGCCGATAGTAGCATGGTCCTTTTGGGTTGCCTTCACCGGAGCAATTTGATAGGATGGATATTTGAGAAAGAGGTTATTTGTAATTTATTAACATATTATAAGAATAATATATTAATTGAGAAATCATATTATTTAATTAGTATTGATCAGGAATTAATTTAGTGATCAAAAGAGAGTGATTAAATTAACGGGGACTGATTAAGTAAATCAGTAATACATATAGTGTGGGCTATTGATCCATGTTGATTTGGGATGGACTAATTCTATGTGAGAGTCCATGAAGAGTTAGTCCCAAGGGCCCATCAAATGAGTTATTGGATTAAAGGCCTAAGTGAATGAATTAGGGTTTACAAGTTGAAACCCTAGGAATTCCATACTATAAATATAACCCCTAGCGCTCCAAAAGTTGGACAACACTTCCAATAAGAAACCCTAGCCTTTTTTGGGTGCCTCCTAACCTCTCTCTCATAATCCTCCATTTTTTCTTGGTGTTTGTAACTAATTAGAGGTATCACACTTGAGGTACTAAGCTCTTGAAAGGCCAAGAATTGCAAGCTACAACAAAGAGGTATTCATCTAACTAGTTTTTATGTTGTATATCCCCAATTGCATGCTAGCTTGGGTATATCCTTTGGAAGAAATGAAATTACATGTATAACTAGAGAAAACTTAGATCCAAAGCATTAGGGTTGTATGTGCACCATATGATTGTTATAGTGCTCAAAACCCATCAGTTGTATCAGAGCCTAGGGTGTTTTCTGTCATATTGATGCAATTTTGTTATTTTGAAAGCTAAAAAAACTTCATTTTTTTGCCTCTGACTGCTGGACTCGACGACTCCCATGAGGGAACTCGACGAGTTTGTCCAACTCGAAGAGTCCATGCCATGAACTCGACGAGTTGGATCATCTGTTTGCAGTTTTCGAGTTTTTTTTTGCCAGAATTGGATTAGGATCATTACCACAAACTGTTTTCTATCATAAAATTTAATTTTTCTAATAAGGTAATGATTATCCTCATCCATTTAAATGATGATTGTCAAATTTTAAGATAATTACTTGATTTTGTGAAAAACTAATTATTTGTAGAATTTGAATCCTCTTGCTATATGAGTTGAATTAGGTCAAATTAGTAAGAGATAAAATTATATGATTATTTTATTAGTTTAAAATTTTGATCTAAAAAGATTTTGAAGATTTTCAAAATTTGCGTTCAAGTTTTGGAATTTGAAAAGTCTTTATTATGAAACATTAAATTCTAAAACTCTAGTAATTTGAAAAGGTTCAAATGTGCACCTCTTCGTTGAGTAACTTAAAATTTAATTAAATAGCCTTAATTTTAAATCTTAAATTTTGAACCCTGATATTTTGAATAGTTCAAATTACACCCTTATGGTTTCATTAAATTAATTAAGTGTTTATTTAAAAGATAGAATTAATAAATTCATAATGTCATGGTTTAAGTTTAATTAAATTAAAAGTATAATTTATTAATAGATTAAACCACTTAGTATTTTAAATGTGTAAAATACACCCTTATAATATTATAATATTAAAAGCTTATTACTTATATATGTATAAGACAGTCAGTCTTACCGTTAGTAGGCCTCATTCACGAAGCTGGTCTATAAGGGAGGTATAAGGAAATTGCCTATAAAATGGCGATTGAATGAATGTCCACTCTCACCCACCGCTTCCTTGACCAGTTCAGGATCGTTAGCCGAACGGGTAGGATAGAACACAAACTTTCATTATTAAGTATAATGAAATACAAGTAAAAAAATGTTTTCTAAATTCCCAATCTTAGTTACTTTAGGAAAAATGTGAATTTGATGCTAACCCATGAAATTGAACATTGAACCTTATTGGTCGTTAGTGGAGCATGTGTGGTTAATCGACACACTAATATGAGACTAATGAAGGATAGAAATGGATAGCTCGTAGGTTATCATAGATCAATGGAGCGTGTATGGTTAACCAGCACATTGATTAGACGATAAATGACTTCGAGAGTACCAAGCTAATTTGCATGGTTATTCACACCTTGTTTGTGATCCTCGATGTCCCAGTCACAAACTTGAAGGGCATAATCGAGATTAAACATGACATTAAAAAGTTCAATGAATATCAAAAGATCTAGGAGTTTCATTTAAAAACTAATTCGTTTTCGTGGTGGAATTGGTAAATCGTCATTTACCTACCTTCAAATAATTTGCAATTGGATTACGGCATCCCTCTTCCGAATTGTGAATTATTATGTTGGGTCCTAGCCTTAATATTTCATTTGGGAGTTATATTAAGGATTAAATCAACTTACTTGAATTTTTCCCATTGTAGATGTCTAGTTTTGAGAACTATGGTCTTCCTTATCCTTTTGGAAAAAGCTTTCCTCATGAAGATGATATTCCACATGGCGATCAAGGTGAAAGATCAATCTCTTGGTCATGCATTGGTGGAACTGAAAATCATACTTCACTTCCTCCACCTCCTCCAATTATTCTCCCTGACCCACGTGTCTGTCGACATGAAAGTTCAAGGTCACTCAAGCCCTATTGGCAAGCAAACACGAAGATGGAAAGTCTGTATGTGCGCACGACTTGGAGATGAAATTGCATATTGACAGGTTGGGAATGTTGGGTGTCGTTTTCCCAAGAAAGTTGGCTGTTGACTTGGTTCTTAAATCACTTCCCGACTCGTATGATCAGTTTGTTAAAGACTACCATATGACAGATCACGACGTGACCCTTATCGATCTTACTTATTTGCTAATTGCTGCTGAATCAGCAATGACTTGGTGCACTGGTCAAGCGAATTTGAATGGAAGATCTGCATCCTAAACTTTCATGGACTCTAACAATGACAAAGGTAATAGTCCAGAAATGGTTTCTTCTCGCAAGGGAGTGAAATCGTGCATGGTGGAAAAGTTTGATCATAAGAGAAAAGCCAGTTCTGAGATAGTTCCATGTGCGAATGCCAAAGAGTCCACTTGTTTCTACTGCCATTTGAAGGGACATTGGAAGCGAAGCTGCCCTGACTACCTGGGAGATCTAAGAGATGGTAAAATCAAATTGTCTGGTTCTACTTCAAGTAAATTCATTATCTAACTCTATTAAGTTCCCATTTAGTGATTCTTATTAAATGATGTAAAGTTACATTTTGATGTTTTGCAGAATCAAAGAGAAAGAAGGAAGCTTAAAGGAAATAGTATGCTGAGTCTGATCATGAAGAAGTGGAACCATCTCACAACTGATCCTCTAAAGACACCTTAGTGCATAAGTATGACTAAGAGGAGGAATCGAGTATTGTTTAAATGTTAAATCAAATAGGTGAGTCATACTTCGTTCTGAAATCAAGTATTAGAGTCATACTCCAAGATTGTGTCTTGAGTGACATATCCTAAGAAGGTTTATAGCACTCATCAAATGTGGAGTTGAAATGTTTCTTACTCTTGCACATTTGGAATTGGTAGTTGTGATGTTTTAGATAAAACAAAGACCAACTAAGACCAATTGTATGAAGTGTTTTCTTGATAAGAACCCACACTAACTCTTGAATATTTGTTTGTCAAGGAATGTTTCTTGACAAGGGAATCTTGTATGTCAAGAGGTCAGTGGGAGTCCTAATGGTCTTGAATAGCTTCGAGAACTAATCAAGAAAAAACATATTGTTAATCACTAGCGGACGACTTGAGGTTTGTAACCTATCGTGTTGACATATTCTTGTTTATATGTCATTCTAGTTGAGTTGACTATGCATGTGAGTTCTATAAGTTCCCAATTGGTTGCATAAGGCAAAGTGCCTTAATCAGTGAAAGTACATTGACCAGTATAGGTGAGCTACTAAACAACCTAGAAGCAATGGTAGGCCTTTGAGCTACCAAATGCCAAGAAATTAAGATTGAACAAGTTCAGTCCATATCAGTTCGGATTTGTCACAAACCTTCTCTTGTGATTACGGTCATGACAAATTCCCATGGATAGGAGCACATGCACCATAAAGTCTAAGTGACAAAAGGTTTCTCTCCGCTTCACAAAAGGATTGTTAGGAAACGATTTCACTAAGTAGATTTGGAGGAGATAGCAGTTGTGTTAAGTACGTTCTAAAATTCGATTATGATTATGGCATCCCTCTTCATAGTTCGAATTGTGAGAATTGGTAGATAGTCTGAACATTCGGGACTTACTGCTATATGTTCTGCAATAGTTTAGACACACATATGAGCTATCTAATGAAATGTGTATGATTTTGAGAAGCCTAGATAAAGTCTTATCGAAGCATCTTGTATCAGAAATCTGAACTTTGGTAAGAAAGTCAATAAGTATTGATTTCTAGAAGTCCAACTGATTTCTGGGTACATGTCAAAGCTAGTGGGAGCATAAGTGTTATGCTAGTAAGGACATAATTATTGTGCTAGTGGGAGCATAATCATTATGATAGGTATTGCGAGTTAGCAATGCTATTTATAGGAAACAAAGGTTGATTTGCAAATTTGTATAGTTTGAAAAGTTATTTTGTTATAATAAGGGAGAGGATACTTATACTTTATTTCAAATCTAAAAGTTTAGATCAGACTTAGTCATAAACAAATATGAATAACAGGTTGAAATGTTTCGACATTGGAAATTCTAAACAGGGCAATATTATAGAAAAGGATTGGTCAAGTATCATGTCTTTATGTAAGACATTATGAATCGTATCCCATATGCTTCAGGTATAGGATCGATTGTATATGTTGTAATATTCAACCGTTCTATCTATTCCAAATGCCTAGGGCATTAAGAGGGAAAATGACCATAACCGGATATAACTAAAGTAGTTAAACAACTGTCAAGGATGATCCAAGGTTCACTAAGGATTGGTCGCTTGTGGGCAGTTGGAAGTATCGTAATGAATGGACCATATTGACATTATTATGAATAGATAGGATTCTATTAAGAATGAGTTGTCATATGGTAAACATGGAAATGTTTCCATAATGGGAGTTGGATATTAAGAATCTATGTGTAGGTTAGAAACTTTTATGCAAAAAGGATGTTCATAGGAATGTACCCTGAATGTGAGACTTCATCTCCATGGAATTGTCTTGTAACAATCTCCAAATGGAACGCTTTGTAATATCATTGACAAAGTCTCTGTGACTTTGGTGCCTTGACATTACAAAAGGATAATTGCATGTGAGTTTAGATCTAACACGATTCTAATAGTGGCAAGAATTTTGTATTCTTACACTTATAATAAGGATTAGGGAATTGTGAAATGAGCATCATTGGAAATGTGTTCGACTGATCTATTTCACAAGGTAAGGACCATAGGAAAACATAGTGTGCATGCTTGGAGCATGGGATAACTGGTGTTTTAATTCAAGTATTAAGTTGATTAGTCGAAAATTATACAATGAATAATGTGTAATCAATATGGTTGAGACCATATTGGATTGGATTATTCTTGTGTTTCTCTTTGCATGTTTTACTTCCCGAATAATAAGATTATTCAAACATCCACAGTCAATCATACTTTGGAAGTAAGTAATGAAGTAAGACTGTCATGAATCCGACTGTAGATTGTCTAAGTTTTTAGACATAACACAAGTTTGACGCAGTATTGATGAGTACTCATGTAATGAGATTTGATTATTGGATTAAACCCACGCTCATCTGAATCACTTCATGGATTTGATCACGAGTGATTGTGAGAGGATAATATCATATATTCTTGAAACAGAGACATATGAGTTGTAGTTTACAAGTCGGTTGCACATTGATGATACGTAAACGCACCAGTAACTTGGTGTTATAAAACGTATTGTTATGTGTGATTTGATGCGTAAATTGAGCAAGCATATGAGTCGAATTTTATCTGTTCCTTTTACCCAATGTGGGTTAAAAGTGATATATGTGGGCCCCTCGATGATTTATTGATGACACCCTTAGGGCATGGCCAAGCTTGGACTAAGTTGATGTGTTCAATTGTGGTATGATTGTCAGTCGTCATAAGTCGTAAATCGGGAAACAACACATGGAAAGAGAGAATGATTATAATCCATGTCTCAGTCCATACGATATCTTGTAGAATGGAGGAATATTTGATCGTGTATCTAAAGGACGCGGTTCTGATATGATCAGAGTTTGACAGGGGCATTTTAGAGCTACGATTGCTAATCAGATTTTGAAGTTACATTAGCAGTTATAGTTATTAGACTTATCCAAGTGGGAGACTGTTCGATTAGGTGTCTGAGCCCATAACTATAATTGGTATGTACTTGACCCGATAGTAGCATGGTCCTTTTGGGCTGCCTTCACCGGAGCAATTTGATAGGATAGATATTTGAGAAAGAGGTTATTTTTGATTTATTAATATATTATAAGAATAATATATTAATTGAGAAATCATATTATTTAATTAGTATTGATCAGAAATTAATTCGGAATTAACTTAGTGATCAAAAGAGACTGATTATATTAATGGGGACTGATTAAGTAAATCGGTAATACATATAGTGTGGGCTAATGATCCATGTTGATTTGGGATGGACTAATTCTATGTGAGATTCCATGAAGAGTTAGTCCCAAGGGCCCATCAAATTAGTTATTAGATTAAAGGCCTAAGTGAATGAATTATGGTTTACAAGTTGAAACGTTACGAATTCCACACTATAAATGTAACCCCTAGCACACCAAAAGTTGGCCAAGACTCCCAAGAAGAAACCCTAGCCATTTTAGGGTGCCTCCTAACCTCTCTCTCATAATCCTCTATTTATTCTTGGTGTTTGTAACTTATTAGAGGTATCACACTTGAGGTACTAAGCTCTTGAAAGGTCAAGAATTGCAAGCTGCAACAAAGAGGTATTCATCAAACTAGTTTTTATGTTGTATTTCTCCAATTGCATGCTAGCTAGGGTATATGCTTCGGAAGAAATGAAATTGCATGTATATATTGAGAAAACTTAGATCCAAAGCATTAGGGTTGCATGTGCACCATAGGATTGTTATAGTGCTCAAAACCCATAACCTCATCCAAACAAACCGGGGTACGACATCTCCGCCGATACAAGAGCTCAAAAGGCGGAGCACCAATGTTGGAGTGAAAAATGTTGTTGTAGGAGAACTCCGCAAGAGGTAGGTAGGAGTCCCAGATCCCACCTAAATCGATGACACAAGACCACAACGTATCCGCAAGGGTCTGTATCGTCTGCTCACTCTGGCCATCGGTCTGAGGATGATAAGCTATGCTGAAGTGCAACCTCATGCCAAGTTCCTCATGGAACTTCAGCTAAAAACTGGAGGTGAACTGAACATCACGGTCTGAAACAATGGAGACCGGAACCCCATGGCGAGCAACGATCTCGCGAATATACACATTGGCCAACTTCTCGGCCGAAGAACTCTCCCGAATCACCAGGAAGTGGGCACTCTTCGCCAATCGATCCACGATGACCAAAATATCATCGAAACCCTTTTCCGTCTTCAGCAACCTTGTGATGAAATCCATCGAAATCTACACCCATTTCTGTTGGATTAATATCTAAGTCCATAACTATAATTGGTAAGACTTGACCCGACCCGGCATGGTCCATTTGGGTTGCATGGCATCATGCACTTGGATAGACTATAATGAGAGAAATAACACTTAAGGTTGGTTAATATATTATAAGTTCTAATATATTAATAAGGTTATTTAATTAGTATTGATCAAGAATTAATTTGGAATTAATTAAGTGATCAAAAGGAGACTAATTAAATATATGGGTTGATTGTGTAAATCATTCATTCTTATATATGTGGGCTTGTAATCCAAGATTCCTTATGTTGGACTAAGTCCATGGGGTGACCCATGGATACTCCATGGAGGTTAAAATCCATGGAGCATAAGGAATGGGTAAAGTTATGAATTACATGGTGTAACCCTAATAGCCACCATATAAAAGAATCCCATGGCTCAAGAAATCGTGCACTAATGTGTGAGTGTGAGGGCTAGACGATTTCAAGGAGTGTTCAAGTTTCTCTCAAGTTATTCCAAGTGTATTTGGTGTTGTGTGAACCATTTGAGGTGTCACACTTGGGGCACTAGGAACTCAAGCTTCATGAAGACATTCTACATCAAAGAGGTATGTATTCTATCTTGTTATATTTATTATTTTGTATGCTAGATTAGGATAATACCTTGGATGTTCATAATTGTATGTATAATAGAGAAAACATAGATCCAAGGTATTTAGGGTTGCATGTACACTTAGGAGTGTTAGAATGCTCATAACCCAACAGTGGTATCAGAGCCAAGGCTTGTTTTCTTGTTATACTTGCAAAAGTAGCTGAAAAATCGAGTTGGATGCATATATTCGATTGTTTTGGCTGGAATTGGACTAGGAACATTACCCTAAGATGTTTTTGGACTTATAAACTTGTTTTTGATGTGGTAATGTTCATGCTAATCCAATTTCTAAGATAATTGTCATAATTTCAAGATTTGTATTAGTTTGTATGTTCATGCTAATTTCTTGAAGATTGATGATTTGAATTATCTTGTTCTTATGAGGTTCTTAGATTAATAGAAAAGTTGTGTGAAATAGTTGTTTTCAATCCATTTTAATCTAAGAGTTGATTCCAAAGTGTGATTTTGTAACTTGTCCTCAAGTTATATGAAAAGTCACATTTAAGAATCATAAAACTCATAAAAGTTGGCAAAGGTTACAAAATGAAGAGTCTAGTTCTAATTAAATGGTTTTATGACTCCATAACTTGTCCTCAAGTTATGGAGGTTCAAGAGTCTCTTCATTAAATTAAAAAAAAAGTGTAACCTTAATTAGTTCCATAAGTTACAATTAAAAAAAAGTTATTTTTTTTATTAATTAGTTTAAAGTCTTCCATAATTTGTCCTCAAGTTATGGAACTTGAAGAGTTTTTTTTTTAATTAAAACTACTTTAAACTCATAAGTTATGGAATTAATTAGTTTTGAATAGTTTCAAAACTTGCCCTCAAGTTTTGGAATTTGAAAAGTTTTCACTTATGAATACTTTAATTCCAAGTTAGCCCTTAGAATTTTAAAAAGTTAAAATTCAACCCTTATACTTTATAATATTATAAGTTAATAATATTTATATATATATGTATAAGAGTAAAGTCAGTCTTACCGTTAGTAGGCCTCATTCACGAAGCCGGTCTATAGGGGGGGTATAAGGTTACTGCCTATAAAATGGCAGTTTAATGGGTGTCCACTCTCACCCACCGCTTCCTTGACTGGTGGAGGGTCGTTAACAGAACGGGTAGGACAAGGACTATAATTCTCCTTTCATTAAAAGTATTAATGATAAATACTAAGTAACTAAACTCTTATTAATACCCAATCTTAGTTACTTAGGAAAATGTGAATTTGGTGCTAACCCATGAAATTACACTTTGCACTTTGCTTAAGTCGTTAGTGGAGCGTGTGTGGTTAACCGGCACACTAACCTGGACTTAACAAGGTAGGCAAAGGGTAACTTAATATTTATCATAGTATCGGTGGAGCGTGTGTGGTTAACCGGCACATTGATTAAGGGGTAAATATTAAGGGTACCAAGTATATTTGCATGGTTATTCACACCTTGTTTTGTGATCCTCGGCATCCCAGTCACAAAACCTGAAGGGCACACTCGAGATTGAAACATGCCTTTGAACAGTTCAATGAATCTCAAAGATCTAGGACTTTCAAATCCAATTAAAACCTAATAAATTATTTCGTTTTTCATGGTGGAAATTGGTGAATCGTCATTCACCTACCTTCAAATATTTTATAGCTTAGATTACGTCATCCCTCTTCTAAGTCATAAAATAGTTTGTTGGGTCCTTGCCTTAATATTTCATATTGGGTGTCATATTAAGGACTTTAAATCAACTATCTTGAATATCTCCCAAAAAGATGTCTGGTCTAGACATTTATGATCTTCCCAAATCTCTTGAAACAAGCTTTCCTAAATGAAGATGATGTCCCATGGATATCATACTTCTTTCACCTCCTCCAATTATTTTCCCTAACCCACAAGTTCCTAAAAAGTTTAAGGTCACTCAAGCCCTATTGGCAAGGCAAGGTCTAGGTGTGATCACATCTTGGAGATGTAGTCACATATTGACAAGCCGGGAGAGTTGGGTGTCAAAGTCTTGAGAAACTTGGTGGCTCAACTACTTTCTAAGTCACATAGTGAGTTCTTTTGGGAATCCTATGAAACAGACTAAGACAAGACCCTTAATGATCTTATCTATTTGCTAAGATCAACTTCCTAAAACGCTATGGACATTGACAATGATGACATTGGATATCCAGTAAAGCTCTCTCTTCCCAACGGAAAGGGATCGGCCATAGTCAACTCGGTTGACCCAATGGTAAAGAGAGAGGCGAAGTCTGAGATAGTCCCATTATCAAGGGTCCATAGGTAACCATTGCCAAAGGAAGGGGCATTGGTTATGAAGCTGCCAAATTTACCTAAGGATGTTAAAGTCAATAAGTTTGGCTCTACTTCAGGTAAAGTCCATTGTCTAACTCTATTAAGTACATGCTGATTCTGATCGCGAAGATGGATTTCAATCGCATGGTTCGGTGATCAGAATTTTGGGCTATTACTTAAGAGTTATGATATTTATATTGCTTAGGAATAGATAACAACAAGGTTTTCATATGGATTGTAAGGATAAGTTTTTCCGCAAAGTTTTAAAATAAAAGAAAAAGGTTTTGATTTTATTTATTTTAAGTATCCTTACAATGGCATTTGTGAAAAGTTGTTGCTTATAAGATTCCATTGATAGCAATATTGGAAAAATGGATTTGATTCTTTCGGTTGTGGTAGTGTCTAATATTACCAAATAAGGAAAGATTCTCATCACCCAAGGTTCAATTGGACCGAAACTTGGAATCATGCAAGTTGTATAGTATGATGAATGAGAACTTTCAGCTTGGAAAATTAAGACTAATTCCTTATGTGAATAAGGAAAGGACTAAGGGATCGAGTACACATTCTTGTGCACTGGTCAAGTCCACCACAAAAGATCAAGAAGACTATTCGTCATGATTTACTTAAGTTCAGTAAACATGGTTATACTTATAAGTTTAAGTATAAGTCTGTAGCATTGGAGAAGTTTCAATGTGAGACAGAACGAATAAGAAGAATCAAAGTATGGCAGAAAGATAAAAGTTTCTCAAATCTGAAAAGATGGGAGAGTACTTTAGTATCATGTTTATGATCATCTTAATGATTAAGATACCATATCACAATTGGTCCTCTAAAGTCATCTTAGTGCATTCTTATGACTAAGAAGAGGAGTCATGAATTGTGAAATGGTTAAATCAAAAAGATGAGTCATACTTCGTTCCAAAACAATTCTTAGAGTCATACTCCAAGATTGTAACTTGAGTGACATATCTTAAAGAGGGTTTGTTAACACTAGTCAAATGTAAGAGTAAAAGGTTATCTACTCTTGTACATTTGAAATTGGTAAGTTGTGATGTTTTGGATAAAACAGAGACCAACTTAGGCCAATTGTGTAAAGTGTTAGTCTTGATAAAGAATCCGCACTATCTCTTGAAATATTTGACAAGGGAGTCTTATATGTCAAGAGGACAGTGGGAGTCTTAAAGCTCTTGAAAGTTTCAAGACTTAATCAAGAATAAAACCTAAAGTCCTTCACTAGCACACGACTTGAGGTTATAACCTATCCTGTTGAAATTTTTGTGCCTATTCAAGTTGGCTTTGCATAGGAGTTCTGAGAGTTCTCAATTGGTTGCACAACTACTTGGAAGCAATGGCAGGCACCTGAGCTGCCAAATGGCAAGAATTTAAGATTGCACAAGTTTAATCAATATGAGTTTGGATTTGTCACTAACCTTGTCTTGTGATTATGGTTTTGACAAATTCACATGGATAAGAACACATACACTATTAAATCTAAGTGTCATAAGGTTTCTCTCCGATTCATGAAAATGATGGTGAGGAAACACTTTCACTAAGTAGATTTTAGCTAGATAGCAATTGTGATATTTGCATTCTCAAAGTCGTTAGTGGAGCGTGTGTGGTTTACCGGCACACTAACATGGACTTGTGAGAAGTGGCAAAGGTCTAAACAATTGAGACTATGATTACGGCATCCCTTTTCATAGTTCTAAAATTGTTTAGACACACATGTGAGCTATCTAAGAGAGGTGTATGATTTTGATAAAGTTTTATCAAAACAATCTAGTATGAGAAATCTGAACTTTGGTAAGAAAGTCAATAAAGTATTGATTTGTAGAAGTCCAGCTGATTTCTAAGTACATGTCAAAGCTAGTGGGAGCATAAGTGTTATGCTAATAATCATCATGTTAGTGGGAGCATGATAATTATTGTTAGTGTTGCAAGTTAGCAATGTTAATTATAGAAAACAAAAGTTTCAATTCGTGAGGCTGCAGGGATTGAAAAAGTTGTTTTGCTATAATTAAGGGAGAGGATATACTTCATTTCAGTTCTAAAGGCTTAGATTGAGACCTTAATAATCTTTAGTCAAGAATATATATATACATGAATTTCATGTTGGATTGGTTCAACTTAAGGAAATTCTATATATTGCGTTCTCAAAATTCGATTATGATTACGACATCCCTCTTCATAGTCAAATTTTGAAAACATGGCAAATAAAAATATTGTAGCAAAAGACTGGTCTAGAATCATGTCTTTATGTGAGACATCATGAATCGTGTACCATTTGCTTTGGGTATAGGATCGATTGCATGTGCTATAATATTTGTCATTTCTAAATTTTTCCAAATGCCCAGAGGCATTAAGAAGGGAAAATGTCTGGAATTGGATATGACTAAAATGATTAAGCAATTGTCGAGGACAATCTGAGGTTTACCAAAGATTGGTTGCTCAGGGACAGTTGGAAGTATAGTGCTAATTTTGGAAGGACCATATTGACATATTCTGAAAAGAGGCATCTCTTATTCAGAAGTGATAGTCAAAATGAGAATATGGAGTTGTCTCCATAGGTGGAAGTTATCTGTGTAAGATTAGAAAACTTAATGCAAGAAGCATGTCCAAAGCAATGTACTTTGAATATGAGACTTAGTTTCCATGGAGTTGATCTCCATTGGAATACCTTATAATGACTGTTGACAAGTCTTTGTGACTTTGTACATATTCATTACAGGAGGGTCAGTGCATATAAGTTTAAAATCTAAACAGATTTCGATAAATGATAGGAATTTGAAATTCTCACATTTTTCGATAAGGATTTGGGAGTGTGAAATTAGAATCATTGAAATTATGTTCAATTGGTTTATTTCACAAAGTAAGGATCATAGACAAGCATAGAGTGCATACTTGGTGTATGGCAAAGCTATTGTTTAAGAAAAACATAGTGTACATGCTTGGAGCATGGGACAACTAGTGTTTTTAATTCAAGTATAAAGTTGATAAATCCGAAACAATGAATAATTAGTAATCAGTATGGTGATAAATAAAAGTTTTTATTTATATTCATAGGGTTTGATACCATATTTGATTCATTTATTCTTGTGTTTCACTTTGCATGTTTTGACTTCCAGAATAACTAAGTCGCTCTTCCTGAATGATTAAGTTATTCAAACCATCCACAGTCGGTCATATGTTGGAAGTAGATATGAATCAAGACTGTCATGGGTTGGTTTGTAGAGGTCCAAGTTGGTGGACAAAGTGGTGCTACAACACTCATGAGTGCTCATAAGTTCTGAGTATTGGATTCAACCCGCTCTCATTTGAATCACTTCATGGATTTTATCACGAGTGATCATGAGACGATAATATCTTATATTCTTCAAACCTAGAGATATGAGTTGTTACTATAAGTTGGTTATACATTGATTGCACGAAAACGCATTGGTAACTCGATGTTATAAAACGTGCCTTTGTGTATGATTCAACAAGTAGTAGAACAAGCCATATGAGTCGAAGTTTATCCATTCCTTTTACCTTCGGGATAAAAGCGATATATGTGGGCCCCTCGATGATTTAAAGATGATACATGTGAGTGCTTGGCCAAGCCAGGACTGATTTGATTTGTTCAATCAGTCAGTCATCATGAATCGGAAATCGGGAAACAACAAATGGACAGAGAGAATGATTGATAATCCATGTCTCAGTCCATATGATATCTAGAATGGAGGAATATATGATCCCTTATCTAATGGACAAGACATTGAAAAAGGTCAGAGATCATCGGCAAGGTTAGAGTTTGACGGAAGCTTTTGAGAGCTACGATTGCCAGTCGGTTCTTGAAGTTATACGCAAGAATAGTTTTAGACTTATCCAAGTGGGAGACTGTTGGATTAATGTCTAAGTCCATAACTATAATTGGTAAGACTTGACCCGACCCGACATGGTCCATTTGGGTTGCATGGCATCATGCACTTGGATAGACTATAATGAGAGAAATAACACTTAAGGTTGGTTAATATATTATAAGTTCTAATATATTAATAAGGTTATTTAATTAGTATTGATCAAGAATTAATTTGGAATTAATTAAGTGATCAAAAGGAGACTAATTAAATATATGGGTTGATTGTGTAAATCATTTATTCTTATATATGTGGGCTTGTGATCCAAGATTCCTTATGTTGGACTAAGTCCATGGGGTGACCCATGGATACTCCATGGAGGTTAAAATCCATGTAGCATAAGGAATGGGTAAAGTTATGAGTTACATGGTGTAACCCTAATAGCCACCATATAAAAGAATCCCATGGCTCAAGAAATCGTGCACTAATGTGTGAGTGTGAGGGCTAGACGATTTCAAGGAGTGTTCAAGTTTCTCTCAAGTTATTCCAAGTGTATTTGGTGTTGTGTGAACCATTTGAGGTGTCACACTTGGGGCACTAGGCACTCAAGCTTCATGAAGACATTCTACATCAAAGAGGTATGTATTCTATCTTGTTATATTTATTATTTTGTATGCTAGATTAGGATAATACCTTGGATGTTCATAATTGTATGTATAATAGAGAAAACATAGATCCAAGGTATTTAGGGTTGCATGTACACTTAGGAGTGTTAGAATGCTCATAACCCAACAGTTTCCACATGGGAACCTCCAGAGACTGTAGCTTGCCATGCGGTCTTTGATGCTCAGCCTTGACCATCCTGCAGATCATGCACCTCTCCACGTACCAGGTGATCACCCTCTTTATACACTACCACCAATAGCTAAATCTTGGATCCCGATACATCTTGGTGGCCCCCGAACGGATAGAAAAATGAGACTTATGAGCCTCATCCAACATACTATGTCAGACCCCACCAGACATAGGAACCCATACCCGACCACAACGGGTCAACAATCCACAACTATGTGGAACGAATCTGTCTATCTCACCCCTGATCCTCTCTATTTTGTCAATTCTTTTCTCGGACACCCTCGGCCTGAGCCTCCTAATCAATCCCAAAAGCGTACAATCCACTGATATCCTCATACACAATACCCCATGTGAAGACCCAGCCGACTTGCGGCTCAAAGCATTCGCAACCATATTTGCTTTACCCGGATGGTAAAGGATCTCACATTTATAATCCTTGACTACATCCAGCCACCTGTGCTGCCTCATGTTAAGGTTCGGTTGATCCATATTATGACTCAAACTATTGTGATCCATGTGGAGTGCAGTGGACCCCATAAAGATAATGCCTCCAAATATTGAGGCCAAAAATCACTGCCCCCAACTCCAGATCATGCATGGGATATCGCATCTCATACGGCTTCATCTGTCGGGAAGCATAAGCTATCATCCGTCCTCTCTGCATCAGGACCGCCCCCAAACCAGTGATGGATGCATCACAGAATACCAAAAAATCCTCAATTCCTTCTGGAAGGGTCAAAACCAGAGCCTCATATAATCTCTGCCGAAGGGTCTCGAATGTCGACTGCTGCTCAGGGGCCCACCGGAAATCCACCCCCTTCCTCATCAGACGAGTGAGGGGTACTATAATCTTGGATAAATCCTAAATGAATCTCCGATAGAACCCTGCCAAACCCAAGAACCTCCTGATATCCAAGGGAGATTTCGGAACCTCCCACTGCATCACAACATCGATCTTGGTCGGATCAACCAATATCTCATCCTGGTTAACGAGGTGTCCAAGGAACTGAGCCTCTCATAACCAAAACTCACACTTCAAGAACTTAACATAAATCCGTTCTCGCCTTAAAACCCCCAGAAGTTCGCAAAGATGCTTCTCATGCTGCTCTCTGGTCTTGGAATATACCAAGATACCATCAATCAACACAATAACCGAACGAGCGAATATCGGTTTGCATACTCGATTCATCAAATCCATAAACATCGCAGGCGCATTGGTGAGCCCAAATGGCATCACCACGAACTCGTAATGCCCATAAAGAGTCCGGAATGCGGTCTTCTCCACGTTCTCCTCTATCACCCTGACCTGACGATACTCGCACCTCAGATCTATCTTGGAGAACCAAGAGGCACCATGCAACTGATCAAAGAGGTCATCAATCTGCAGAAGGGGATAACGGTTCTTCACCGTTAGCTTGTTCAACTCCATGTAATCAATGCACATCTGGTGTGAACCATCCTTCTTCTTGACTAAAAAACCGGCGCTACCCACGGAGAACTAGAGATGGGAACGGGGGCGGGGAATACAGGGACCCCAAATCCCCATCTTCATCCCCGAATTCTCCTTCCAATCCCCATCCCCATCCACATCCCCACCGGGGAATATAATTAAACCCCCATCCCCACCCCCAATGGGGACTGGGGATCCCCAACGGGGAATCGGGATTTCTTTTCCTCTTTTAGTAGGAATACTTTTTTCATAAAGAAAAACTCTAAATTTCTATTTTTCCGGCATAAGTTTAAAGATTTTCCGAAATATAAGAAAAACCTTATATTGCATAAAAAATATAAAAAAAAAAATTTCTACCAAATTTAAATAAATACATGAAAAATCAAGTTGAAATAAATTATAAGAGTGATATTTGAGGTAAAATAGATAAACCAAATAAAAAAAAAATTATACATGAGTTTAAGTTAGATAAAAGAAAAATTTAATGTATAATTTCAACCAAGTAACTACTAATGAGTTAGATTACTTGGATCAAATTTTATGTGGTGTAAATTTTACTATAAATATATGTTTTGTATTATTTTTATATATTAATATATATCGGGGGTGGGTCTAGGGTCGGGGATTAGGGGTATCCCCATCCCTACTTTTTTATTCAGGGATTCCCCATCCCCGTCCCTATCCCCGGTTAACTTGGGGATTCCCTAATCAAAACGGATGCGGGTTTCGGGTTCCCTATCGGGTATGAGGCTTTTTGCCATCCTTACGGAGAACTGCTCGTTCAGATGAACTGATTGCCTAGCAGCTCCTGCAGCTGAGATGAAAACTCATGCATCTCAGACGTTGCCAAGCGATATGGCGCCTTGGCAATCGGGGCCGCACCTGGCACAAGATCAATCATGAACTCGACCTGCCTCTCAGGAGACACACCGGGTAACTCCTCTGGAAGCACATCGGCAAACTCCCTGACAACCGGGACCACTGAAACTAAAACCTGATCCCCAACACAAGTATCCACCACATAAGCCAGATAACTCGCACACCGGTGCTGAATATACTATTGAGCTCTGGCCTCAAAACAAAACCCTAAACCCATCCTGGTGTCCTCTTTGCAGATAACCAGATCTCCCCCACTTGGGGTTCGAACTACCACACTTTGGCCCTCACAATCAATCATAGCACCAAAACGGCTCAGCCAGTCCATACCCACAATTATGCAAACATCCCCCATTGGAATAGGGATCGAATCGATCGGATAAGACACCCCGAAGATCTCTTGAACACAACCCTGATATACTAATGATGTAGAAACCTCGTGTTCGTTGGTGATACAAACTCGAAACGGACATTCTAACTCCCCAATGGGCATATCAAACTCCCTACTGAACGATCAAGACACAAAGGACTGACTCACACCCGAATCAAACAACACTAGAGCAGGCAAAGAGTTCACTAGGAACGTACCTAACAGAGGCACATAGATTAGCATAACATAAAACATAACCAACATAATAATAGATAGAGACATACAACTCACAACATCTGGAGCTGCTATGGCCAATGTGAAGAAACACCAGGATGTTGAAGTACTCTCCCGAATCTCCAAGAAGTGGGCACTCTTTGTTAATCGATCCACGATGACCCAAATAAAATCGAAACCCTTTGTTGTCTTCGGCAACTTGGTGATCAAATCTATCGAAATCTGCTCCCATTTCCACATGGAAACCTCCATAGCCTGCAGCTTGCCATGTGGCCTCTGATGCTCAGCCTTGACCATCCTGCAGGTTATGCACCTCTCCACGTACTAGGCGATCTCCCTCTTCATACACGGCCACCAATAGCTCAATCCCAGATCCCGGTACATCTTGGTGGCCCCCGGATGGATATAAAAACGAGTCTTATGAGCCTCCTCCAACACAATCTGTCTGACCCCACCAGACATAAGAACTCATATCCGACCACAACGGGTCAACGATCCACGACTATTTGGAACGAATCTAGCGATCTCACCCCTGATCCTCTCTATCTTCCAGTTCTCTTCCCGGACACCCTCGGCCTGAGCCTCCTAATCAATCCCTAAAGAGGAGAATCCTTTGATATCCTCAAACCCAATACTGTTAGATTAGGTGTCTAAGCCCATAACTATAATTGGTATGTACTTGACCCAAGAGTAGCATGGTCCATTTGGGTTGCCTTCACCAGATCAATTTGATAGGATGGACTTTTGAGAAGAGGTTATTTGTGATTTATTAATATATTATAAGTTCTAATATATTAATATGAAATCATGTTATTTAATTAGTACTGATCAAGAATTAATTTGGAATTAATTTAGTGATCAAAAGAGACTAATTAAATTAATGAGGACTAATTGTGTAAATTAGTTATATATATATATATATATATATATATATATATATATATATATATATATATATATATATATATATATATAGTTTGGGCTTATGATACATGATGGACTAACTTTATGAAAGAATCCATAAAGACTTAGTCCATATGATTCATGGATCATGGACAATAAGCCCAAGGGTATGGATAAGGGTTTAACCATGACTCTTGGAATCCTACAATATATATATGTCACCCTATGACTAAAATCGGTTACCCTAATATGTTCTAAGAGTTCATTCTAGCCGGTTTTATGCAAGTATATTCTCTCTAAAAAGTCATCCTTTTGTTCATGGTGTTTGTGAACCATTTGAGACATCACATTTGAGGTGCTAAGTTCTTAAAGGCCAAAACAACAAGCTACAACAAAGTGGTAACTCCATAACTCAATTCTATGTTGTTTATGTCAATTGTATGCTAGTTGTAGGCTTTATGCTTTGGAAACAATATTGCATGTATAATGAGAGAAAACATAGATCCAAAGCATTTAGGGTTGTATGTGCACCATATGATGTTGTAGTATACATAACCCAATAGTGGTATCAGAGCCTAGGATTGTTTTCTATTATATTTGATGCATGGCTTAATTTTCAAAGTTGAAAAAATTGATTTTATGGCCTCTGACTGATGAACTCGCCGACTCCACTGGCTGACTCGACGAGTCCACTCAGTATAAGGTTAACTCGGCGCGTCATGTTCATGCACTCGACGAGTTGATGCTTCGGATGACAAATTTTTGAGATTTTTAGCCTGTTTTGGATTAGGATCATTACCACAAAATGTTTAAGTTCATAAAATTTGATTTTGTTGATATGGTAGTGATCATGCTTATCCAGTTAAAAAATAATTGTCAAAATTTTCAACATTTGTATTAGTTTATAAGATTAGGCTAATCTCTTGCAAGTTGTTGATATGAATTATCTTGAATTATGAGTTTAACTAGATCATAGATAAATTAATTTTTTATTTATTAAAAATAATGATCTAAATGTTCTTTAAAGTCCTCCATAACTTGTCCTCAAGTTATGGAAAATGAAAAGTTTTTCCATAAAAACCACATTAAACTCATAAGTTATGGAAATCAAATGTTTTTCAAGAGTTACAAAACTTGCCCTCGAGTTTTGGTATCTGAAGAGTCTCAAATTAAGAAACTCTTGTAATTAAAAAAATGTGTAACTCTTGGGTTCATAAATTAAAAAAATTAATTAAATAATTTTTAATTTGGAATTTTTATATTTAGAACCTTGAAGTATTTGAGTAGTTCAAATTGCACCTTATGGATTTTATTAAATTAATTAAAGTGTTTAATTAAAAGAGAATTAATAATTCCAAAATGACATGGTTTAAGTTTAATTAAATTAAGAGTATAACTTATTAAACTATTAAACCATCTAGTATTTTAAAAGTTTAAAATACACCCTTATACTATTATAATATTAAAAGTTTAATAACTATACACATGTATAAGACAAGTCAGTCTTACCTTTAGTAGGCCTCATTCACGAAGTCGGTCTATAAGCGGGTATAAGGTTATTGCCTATAAAATGACAGTTTAATGGGTGTCCACTCTCACCCACCACTTCCTTGACTGGTGGAGGGTCGTTAGCCGAACAGGTAGGATAGGACATTAATTCTCATTAAAAGTGTAATGAAAATACCAAGTAACTAAACACATATAAATTCCCAATCTTAGTTACTTAGGAAAAATGTGAATTTGGTGCTAACCCATGAAATTGCACTTTGCACCTTGCCAAGTCGTTAGTGGAGCGTTATTTGGTTAACCGGCACACTAACTTGGACTAACAAGGGTGGCAAAGGGTAGCTCGACGTTTGTCATAGATCAATGGAGCGTGTGTGGTTAACCGGCACATTGATTAGGTGATAAATGACATCGAGAGTACCAAGCTAATTTGCATGGTTCTTCACACCTTGTTTTGATCCTCGGCATCCCACTCACAAACTTGAAGGGCACAATCGAGATTTAAACATGACATTGAAAAGTTCAATGAATCTCAAAGGATCTAGGAATATCAATTCATTTAAAACTTAATAATCAATTTCGTTTTTCATGGTGGAAATTGGTAAATCGTCATTTACCTACCTTCAAATATTTTGCAATTGGATTACGTTATCCCTCTTCCGAGTTGTAAAATATTGTGTTGGTTCCTAGCCTTAATATTTCATTTTGAGTATGATATTAAGGACTTAAATCAACTTTGAATTTCTCCCTTACAGATGTCTAGTTCTGACAACTATGGTCTTCCTCATCCTTTTAGAAAAGGATTTCTTCATAAAGATGATATTCCACAAGACAATCAAGGTGAAGGATTAATCCCTTCTTTGTGCTGTAGTGAAACTTCACTTCCTCCACCTCATCCAATAATTCTCCCTGGCCCACAAGTTTAAAGACTTGAAAAGTTCAAAGGTCACTCAAACCCTATTGGCTAGCAAACACCAAGATGGAAGGTCAATGTGTTCACATGTCTTGGAGATGAAGTCACACATTGACAGGCTGGGAATGTTAGGAGTCAATGTCTCAAGGAAGCTGGTTGTTGATTTGGTTCTTTAGTCACTCCCTGAGTCGTATAGTGAGTTCATTAAGGACTAGTGTATGACAGATCACGACATGACCCTTATCGATCTTGCCTATTTGCTTGTTGCTACTGAATCATCAATGATTTGGTGCTCTGGTAAAGCAAAATTGATTGGAATATCTACTCCCCAAACTTCCATGGACATTGACAATGGTAACATCGGAAGTGCAGAAAAGCTTTCTCGTCCCAATGGAAAGGGATAAGCCATGGTCAAGTCATTTGACCAAATGGTAAAAGAGAAAGGCTAAGTCTGAGATAGTCATGTGTACCATTCCCAAAGAATCCATATGTTTCTATTGCCAAGAGAAGGGGCACTGGTTGCAAAGCTGCCATATTTACCTGAAAGATCGCAAAGATGGTAAAGTAAAAAGCTTGACTTTACTTCAGGTAAAATCCACTATCTAACTCTATTAAGTTCCTAATTGGAGATTCTTAATACATGATGTAATGTAATTACATTTTGATGTTTTGTAGAATCGAAGAAATTAAAGGAAACTTAAAGGAAGAGTAAGTTGATTCTGATTGTGAAGAGATGGATTTCGATCGCATGGTTCGATGATCAGACTTTTGAGCTGCTGCTTAAGAGTTATGATAGATTGCTTAGCAATAGATAACAACATAGTTTTCATATGTATTTGCATTGTAAGGACACGTTTTCCGCACTTTTATAAATAAAGAAAAGTTTTTTATTTTTATCTTATTTTAAGTTTCCCTACAATGGAATTTGTTAAAATTGTTGTTTATATGTTCCCATTGATAGCAATATTAGAAAATGGATTTGATTCTTTAGTTTGTGGTAGTGTCATAATTTAACAACCAAGGAAAGATTCTCATCACCCAAGTTTCAGTTGGATAGAAACTTGGAATAATGCAACTTGTATTGCGTGATGAATGAGAACCTTCATCTTTGGGAAATTAAGACTAATTCCTTGTTCACATGTATATGTGAGTCAAGTGAAGGACTATGGGATCGGGTACACTTGGTTGTGCGCTGATCAGGTCCACCATAAAGAACGATAAGACTATTCGCTATGATTTACTAAAGTTTAGTGAATATGGTTATACTTACAAGATTAAGTGTAATTCTGAACCATTGGAAAAGTTTCAATGTATACCAGAACGAATAAGAAGAATCAAATTAGGCAGAAAGATAAAAGTTTCTCCAATCTGAAAAGAAGTGAGAGTACTTGAGTATCGTGTTTTATGATTATCTTAGTGATTATGAAACCATATCACAACTGATTCTCTAGGGACATCTTTGTGCACTTGTATGGATAAGAAGAGGAATCATGAATTTTTTAAATGGTTAAATCAAAAGGTGAATCATACTTCGTTCCAAAATTGAGTCTTAGAGTAACACACCAAGATCGAGCCTCGAATGACATAATCTTAAGAAAGGTTTATAACACTTATCAAGTGTACAGTATAATGTTTTCTACTCTTGTACATTTGAAATTGGTAAGTTGTGCTGTTTTGGATAAAACAAAGACCAACTAAGACTAATTTTCAGAAGTGTTTGTCTTGATAATAAATCGCACCAACACTTGAATATTTGTTTGTTAAGTAATGATTCTTGACAAAGAGAATCTTATATGTCAAGAGGTCAGTGGGAGTCTTAAAGATCATGAAGATTTTCAAGAAGTAATCAACAGTAAACCAATTGTTTATCACTAGCACACGACTTGAGGTTTATAACCTATCGTGTTGACATATTCTTATTGGAATACTTTGTAATGTCTGTTGCGAAGTCTCTGTGATTTTTGTGCATAGTCATTACAAGAGGATCATTCCATATAAGATTAGAATCTAACAGATTTTAGCAAATGGCAAGAATTTGGTATTCTTACATTTACGATAAGGTTTAGGAATTGTGAAATGAGTGTCATTGAAATGCTTTCAATTGATCTATTTCACAAAGAAAGGACCATAGGAAAACATAGTATGCATGCTTGGAGCATGGCATAACTGTTGTTTTAATTCAAGTATTAAGTTGCTAAATCGAAACAGCATACAATGAATAATGTGTAATCAATATGGTGACTAAGTAAAAGGTGTTTTATTTATATTCATAAGTAATGATTCAATTATTCTTATGTTTCACTTTGCATGTTTTAACTTCCCGGATAACTAGGTTATTCAAACTATCCACAATCGATCATACTTTGGAAGAAGGTATTGAGGTAAGATTGTCATGAATCTAACTGTAGATTGTCTAGGTGTTTTAGACATAGCACAAGTTTGCTGCAGTGTTCATGAGTACTCCTGGAATAAGATTCGAGTATTGGATTAAACCCACGCTCATCTGAATCACTTCATGGATTTTATCACGACTGATTGTGAGACGATAATATCTTATATTCTTAAAACAGAGACGTGTGAGTTGTAGCTTACAAATCGGTTGCACATTGATGATGCATAAATGCACCAGTAACTTGGTCTTATAAAACGCATTGTTGTGTGTGATTTGATGAGAAAATATAGCAAGCATATGGGTCGAATTTTATCCATTCCTTTTACCATTATAGGGATAAAAGCTATATCTGTGGGCCCCTCGATGATTTAGTGGTGACAACCCTAAGCGCTTGGCTAAGCCTGGACTGATCTGATTTGTTCAATTAGTCAGTTGTCATAAATCGGAAATCGTGAAACAACACATGAACAAAGAGAATGATTATAATTCATGTCTTAGTTCATACAATATCTAAAATGGATGAATATATGATCCCTTATCTAATTGACGCGTCATTGACTAGGTCAGAGTTCGACAGCGGCTTTTAGGAGCTATGATTTCAAGTCGGGTTGTGGAGTCGTACTTGCAATAATAGTTATTAGACTTATCCAAGTGGGAGACTATTTGATTAGGTGTCTAGGCCCATAACTATAATTGGTATGTACTTGACCCGAGAGTAGCATGGTCCATTTGGGTTGCCTTCACCAGAGCAATTTGATAGGATGGAGTTTTGAGAAGAGGTTATTTGTGATTTATTAATATATTATAAGTTCTAATATATTAATATGAAATCATGTTATTTAATTAGTATTGATAAAGAATTAATTTAGTGATCAAAAGAGACTAATTAAATTAATGGGGACTAATTGTGTAAATTAGTAAAATATACATATATATATATATATATATATATATATATATATATATATATATATATATATATATATATAAATATATATAAATATATATATATATATATATATATATATATATATATTGTTTGGGCTTATGATACATGATGGACTAAGTTTATATAAGAATCCATAAAGAGTTAGTCCATATGGATCATGGATTATGGATAATAAGCCCAAGGGTATGGATTAGGGTTTAACCATGACTCTTGGAATCCTACAATATATATATATATATATATATATATATATATATATATATATATATATATATATATATATATATATATATATATATATATATATATATATATATATATATATATCAACCTATAGCTAAAATCGGTTACCTGAATATGTTCTAAGAGTTCATTTGATCCGGTTTGATGCAAGGATATTCTCTCTAAAAAGTCATCCTTTTGTTCATGGTGTTTGTGAACCATTTGAGGCATCACATTTGAGGTGCTAAGTTCTTAAAGGCCAAAACTACAAGCTACAATAAAGAGGTAATTCCATAACTCAATTATATGTTGTTTATATCAATTGTATTCTAGTTGTAGGATTTATGCTTTGGAAACAATATTGCATGTATAATTAGAGAAAACATAGATCCAAAGCATTTAGGGTTGTATGTGCACCATAGGATGTTGTAGTATACATAACCTAATAGATACCCCATCTGAAGACCCAACCAACTTGTGGCTAGAAGATTTCGCCACCACATTTGCTTTACCCGTATGGTAAATGATCTCACAGTCATAATCCTTGACTACGTCCAGCCACCTGCGCTGCCTTATGTTCAGGTTCGGCTGATCTATAATATGACTCAAACTCTTGTGATCCGTGTAGATAGTACAATGGACCCCATAAAGATATTACTTAAAAGGAGGTTGATTGATGTTGGCATGATAACTATTGTTATACGAAAATTCCGCTAACAGAAGATACTTATCCCAGCTAACGTCGAAATCCAGAACACATGCCCGTAGCATATCCTCTAATGTCTGGATGGTCCGCTCTCTATGACCAACCGTCTACGGGTGAAAGGTCGTGCTAAAATACAGACGAGTACCTAGCTCTTCGTGGAACCTCTTCCAAAACCTGGAAATAATTCGGACATCCCTATCTGAAATCACCAAAACTGGCACCCCATGTCGTGCCACAACCTCCCTGATATAAATGTCATCCAACTTCTCCGTAGAGATACTCTCTTGAATCGTAATAAAGTGTGCGCTATTGGTCAATCGATCCATGATGACCCAAATCGAATCCACTCTGCGCGCTGTCTAAGGCAACTTCGCGATCAAATCCATGGTAATATCTTCCCATTTCCAAATGGGAAAGGCTAACGGTTGCGTCATGTCGTGAGGCTACTGATGTTCGACCTTGACTTTCCTGAAAGTCAAGCACCTTTCCATATACCAACCTACATCCCACTTCATAAAGGTCCACTAATACTCAGGACAAATATCTCTATACATCTTCTTCAGCCTGGGGTGAATGGAAAATCTTGATTTGTGCGCCTCCTCCATCAGGACATGACGTGCACCACCCTAATAAAGAACCCACACCCTCCGATGGAGAGTCAACAAACCTCATCTATCATAATCGAAGGAAGCCACCTGACCCACTATGCGCTCACTCTTTTGGTGCTCTTCTTTCATAGCCTTGACATGAGCCTCTCGAATCTGCTCCAACAGTAAAGTAATCACTTTCATCCTCATACATATATCCCTGATTAGAGTCGTGGCCGCCTTGCAGCCTGAGAGCATCGGCCACCACATTGGCCTTCCCTAGATGGTAAAGGATCTCACAATCATAATCCTTCACCATATCCAACCATCGACGCTGCGTCATATTTAGATTCAGCCGATCCATCAAGTACCTAGAGCTACTACGATATGTGTAATTATTACAAAGGACCCCATAGAGGTAATGTCGCCAAATCGTGAGGGCAAAAACTATAGTCCACAGCTCCAAATCATGCGTCGGATAATTCGCCACATAAGGCTTTAGCTGCCTCGAAGCGTAAGCAATAACGCGACCTCTATGCATCAATATCACACCCAAACTCGTGATCAACGCATCCTAATAAACCACAAAATCTGCAATATCCTCTGGCAGGTTCAGAATAGGCGCCTCGCACAATATCTGTCTCAGGGTCTTAAATAATGCATCCTACTCAGCCCCCAACGAAAAGTGGCAGTCTTCTTTGTTAGTCAATTCATAGGAACCGCTATCTTGGATAAATCCTGAATAAATCTTAGGTAATAACCTTCCAACCCCTAGAAACTTCGAATCTCAGATGGGGATCTCGGAACCTCCCACCTTATCACGGCCTCAACCTTGGCCAGATCGACTAAAATACCATTCTAGTTACGAAGGTGCCCCAGAAACTGCACCTCATGCAACCAAAACTCACACTTGGAGAACTTCGCGTACACTCTCTCCCTCCAAAGGGTCTCCAATACTTCCTTCAAGTGTTCCTTATGCAGATCCTGCAACTTGAAATAGACCAGGATGCCGTTGATAAATACAATCACAAACCAATCCAACATTGTTCGGGACACGCAGTTTATGAGGTTCATGAACGTAGTTGGAGCATTGGTAAGCCCAAAGGGCATCACCACGAACTCGTAATGACCATAACGAGTTCGGAAGGCCGTCTTCTACGCATCTTCCTCCCTAACCCTGATTTTATGATAACCCGAATGAAGATCAATCTTGGAAAACCAAGATGCACCCTGAAGCTAGTCGAACAAATCATCAATCATCGGGAGTGGATAGCGGTTCTTCACCGTTAGCTTATTCAGCTCTGGATAGTCAATACACATCCGATGCGACCCATCCTGTTACTTTACAAGCAGGATCAACGCTTCCCAAGGCGAACTATATGGTTGAATGAATACCTTGTCTAACAGCTCCTACTGTTGGGTAGACAACTTCTGCATCTCCAGAGGAGTTAACCGATATGGTGCTTTGGCTATCGGATCCGCACTAGGAACCAAGTCAATCCGAAACTCCACTTGCCTCTCCAAAGGCACTCCAGGAAAATCCTTTGGAAACAATCATCACATCATCTACAGTCCCCTTACCCTTCTCTCGGGTCTCCATAACATAGGTGACGTAACCTGAGCAACCCTGATGAAGGTAACACACGGCCCTAGCTGCTGAACATAGAACCGTCCCGCAGTGAACGCCCTCTCCCTGGACCACCAACTCTTACCCACTTGGGGTCTGAACACGCACCATATAATGCTCGCAGTCAATCACCGCCCTATTAGTTCTAAGCCAATCCATCCCTACTATAACCTTGTTCCAGCGTAAAGCAATAGGAACAAAATCGATTGGATACTGCTCCCTGAACATCTCTAGAACACAATCCTAATGAACCTTCGATACTCAGCCAAATTGATCATCCTCAATCTCAACCTCTAATGGACATTCCAAATCTCCCATAGCTCCAACAAACCCATTGTTTAGCGAAAGAGACACGAAAGATCTGGTAGCCCCCGGATTAAAAAATATCAAAGTAGACATACCGTTCACAAGTAACGATCCTAAAACAAAACACACAAATATAAGCAGAAAAATCAACAGAAATAAATAGTTAAGGAGAAGAGACATACCCGTCACCACATCCGGTGCAGAACGTGCCTCCTCGGCTGTCAACTGGAAAGCCCTACTCCTCACAATGGGCGCATCGCCTTCCCTTGGCGTCCATCACTAATCCGTAGGATCGTTGGGGTAGGTGCTACTACTAGTCCTCCTAATGCTAAATTTGGGAAGTTGGCCTTCTTGTGGCCCCTCTGATTGCGATGAAAGCAAATCAAATTTGATGTCTAAGTGGTGATGATAGCAACAGTGCAATCCTTGCTAAAGTGCCCTGTCTTGCCTCACTTGTAGCATCCCGAACCACCCGCTCTGCAAACCTAATCATGTGACCTGTTGCATTTGTTACAACGGCTCTGGCCCTACTAGCCCTTCGTCTTAGAGTCTAAACCCTTGGGTTTCTTCGTTGAAACCCCAACCCCCTGCCCATTCTCCGCCTTCCTCCTCCCTATGTGCTCCAAATCAATCTCTCTTCCCTGCACCCTAGATATCATATCATCTAGAGTCGGGAAGGAAAAAAAACTAACGAACTCCCTGATGTTAGATCTCAGCATATCATGGTATTGGGTCTTCCTCGTCTCCTCATCAGCCGCATACTGGGGTATCAACAAATTTCTCTCTATGAACTTGGCGGTGATCTCCGCCACAGTCTCAATCATATTCCCCACATCCCCTAAAATACTTGAAGGAGAGAGTGCGGGCCCCAGATTGACAAGCGGACAGATCGGCCCTGAAGATCCGAAGGCGATCCTCCATCAACTCGATGATACCCTCCTTGATCGACCAAAACATCACCGAGGTTGCATCAAGGATGCCTCTAGTAACCTCAGATGCAATAAACTCGCATAGCCTCTCATCAGTTGACTCGGTGCTTGTGCCCGAACCAGATACTGATCCTGAACCCCCTTCTCCATGACGTGTCACCACTATACTGAAACATAACCACACAAACAATTAGCAAATACACGAGAAGGTTCACACTCTCGAGTTCCCTAGATTCATCGTGGTCTTCCTGTTCTCGGGTATAAATCATGTGCTTCCAGTAGTAGGAGGCCAGTACTACCTTCCATATCTATTTACACCCTCCTTAAGGACTACCCAGACAGCTCCAAGTTTCTCTCCCCAACTAATACATTCCTCATTCTATATGGCATCCTACACACGAAAGCATCTCTGACAGTGATTTTCTATGACTCCCTTCCTCACCCTTATCTGCTATCAGTTGTAGAAGGAACTTCCACTAATACCACCTAACTACTACATGAACACAATTACATACTATTACTACTAGATAATTCTCTTAATTACCGGTCCCACACTACAACGATTGGAATCAAACAAGAGCTACGCAATATAGTTAAACCTACCCTTCTAAAACTATCCAATCGCGAAAATATGTAATCCAACGCATTCATCCACTAGTTAGTTTGGACCAACATAATTTCCTAAAGCAAAAAAGCATGCAGTATTCGAGCATCGGGAAATTCAACTCAGAACATAACCTATACAGGCCATCCTAACAAGAATATGATCTGATTCTAGTATGTAAATCTATAAGCTCATACAAATAGACACATAAGGTCATCTCTCCTTACCTTCTATCATGCAATTTTGAACATATCCTTAGTCCCTAATCTAGCATGCAATTATCATATCATTGCATAATACATATAACATGTATGGGTATCTTGGGAAGACTTACTTGAGCTTGGCAGATTGCACACATCGCACTCCTTTTTCTTTTATTAAAATCCTTTAATTAAAATGTTTCTTTTTATGGAAAATCTACCAAACCCTCGATTTGAGTCCAAGCACACCCGAGGGTATGCCCAAATCCCTCAAACCAACGCTATGATACCAACTTCTAACATCCCAAAACTACAGATAAAAATTTTGTTTTTTAAATCATTCAAAACATAAGATACTTATATCAAATCAGTCAAAAGTGTATCATAGGAACATATCGTCACAGTACAAATTCCCAAAATCTCAAAATACGGAAATCATAGAGTGATGCGGTGCGATCAGTCTGGGCCCTTCCCTTTCAAACTGGAATTACCTGAAACAAAAACTGAGAGTTGTAAGCACAAAGCTTAGTAAGTTCCCCCAAAATACCCCATACAATACAAATGTACATCCAAGCATATATGGGTGCTTGCGATCCCTTTCGGTCTATTCAAACCAGATACAGTCAAGCATTTCTGGGTGCTTGCAATGCCCTTTGGTCTATTTCAATCGGATACAGTCTAGCATATATGGGTTCTTGCAATCCCCTTCGGTCTATTTCACCCCATTCTACTACCATAGAATATCATAACAAAGAATCACAGAGTCATCAAGCAAACACATGCATAACTGGCAGTTTTCACGAATTCAACCATCATACTACAACATAAACTAGTGGGCCAGCATTGGTGCCTTCGACCCACAGATACAGTGAACGAAGCTCACTTGATACTGAAGACAGCTAAATCTCGCACCCAAACTGCCAAAACTAAACTCCGCCTAATAACACAATAATTAACCCTAATTAATAATTAAGGCCCATTACTCAACTTGTGACTCCAAGACCCACAGCCAAACCCCTTAAGGGCAAAAAGACCATTTTTCCCCTCCCATGGTCCAAAACCCTAAATCTTGACCAAAAGTCGAAAAGTCAATAAAAGTCAACTACTCAGTGCGTACGTTGGTAATACTCTCTTCCTATGTGGGGCATACTCGGAAAATAGGCGGGATCAGGGCCTCACCAGGCTAAGTTGGGCGTAGCCAGTACTACGCAGGGCGTACTCCGTTTGACCCTAAAAACCATACCAAAATTGTCTTAATCATTAAGACATGCATCCAAACATCGATCTTACCTTCTTAGAACATCTTAATCCATAAAGTCTAAAACTTTAAGCCTTTTCATGGCTGAAAAGGTCTTGGAACTTAAAAGTCTAACCTAATCCACACACATCACCACCAAACTCTTTCATGGATCGAAAAGGACCATCAAGCAACCATTTTTATGAATCTGCAAGACTTAAAATGCATGAAAGGACATCTAATATTCTTTGGAGTGTTCCAAAATCATAAAGGTCCAAACTTTAGGACAAAAAGCTCATAAAACACAACTATGAAGATCAAAAAGGAAACACATCAAGGTATAGACTTTATATCTTCAAAAGATGCAAAAAGAGGAGTAGTTTCTGGATCTATATGCTTTCAAGCAACAACTCATTTTTCAATGGTCTTCTTCTTCAATCAATAAGAACCAAAAGTCACTAATAAGATCCAAACTCTCACAAACAAGGCATAACTCGAGATTAGGGTTTTTAAGGGAAGGTGGCTGATAAGGAATGTCGAAGGGAGGCATAAGTTGGCTAAAATAGGGAAGCAAACCATGAAAATTAGGATTTTGATGTTGAGCTAGTACGCCCGACGTACCACATGTACGCCCCGCATACTAGCATGGCCTCCGCGATCTGATCACATGAGTACGCTACGCGTACCCACATGTACGCCCAACATACAAGATGAAATGTGAGACTCACTAAATGGGACCAAATGTGCAAACTCAAATAGGTTAAGGCTAGAAATGGAAATACCTGATATTTAGATGCTACAATATCTCTAAAATCAATAATTCGACAACTTCCATTAAATTGTTATTCCCATTAACATATAGATTTGTCAAAAGGGTCTCTTGCATCATTATGTCTATGTCAATGATGTTCCAAAAATTATTTTGTGAACATGTGAAGTGAATTTGCAATTGAGTGAAATGCATAACCAAAATGAAATGCAAGAGTGATTTGAAAATTGTCAAAACTTCCTAACTACATTTGAATTGAACAAAAGATTTTTGTATGTTATCATTAAAATCTACATAGACAAACTCGGGAATCTCAATGTTAACCTTGACAAGAGTCTTTCCATTGATCTTGTGTTTGGATCTTACATAAATTCTTTTGATAATTTCAACTTGATTTATCATATGAATAGTATGGAGAAGACATTGATGGGATTCTTAAAATTTCTCCAAACTGAGGAAAGTGGAAAGGAATTAGATCTAGTTCCATTTATCTCCTTTCTGAATGTTCTTGGAAAGAAGAAGGAACATTGGAATCCTAAATGGTAGGGAAAGGTTTGGCTGAAACTTTCCATCACACAGGAATGGAATTGGTATGTCTTCTATTCCACACAACCATGATTCAAAATAGGCAAGTTGTAATTCATGCAAAGAAAAGGATCAAAGGAAACGAATGAGCATAGGCAATCATGCTTTCGTTCAAAAATTCCCATTATGAAGGAATGGAATTGATATGTCCTGTATTCCATGCAACCATGATTCAAAAGAGGCAAGCTGCAATTGATGCAAATACAAGGATCATAGGAAACGAAGATTTCCATAATTATTTTGGGATGGTAAAGTCAAGTGTTTTACTCTACATCAAGTACTTGAATAATCAAAATCCAAATAAATCCAATTCATAGTTCCTTAATGCATGATGTGATAATCATATTTGGATGGCACTGTAGGGTCTAAATGAAAGAAAGAAGTTAAGAATCAAGAGCTAAAGCTAATCATTGGAATGGATAAGTGTCTCATATCTGATGATTAAGGATTTCGAGCTTGTGCTTAGTAGTGGAGTTAGATTTAAACTAGTTACTTGCTACTACTCTTCAGAAATGTCTAAAAATGAAAATTCCATTATATGCGTTGTATAATCGTGAATTTCAATTTTCATTAGATAACGGAAAGGTGATATTCTAGTTTATAAAGATAGTTGTTTTATGTTTAAAACTTCTTCTTGCAACTGGAATTAATAAAATTGTAGTTTGTGTTTCTCATAACAACAGTGATGACTTGAGTATTTATTCCTCTAATAATTTAGATATGATCGCACTTGTGGAGGCATAATCTCCTTGTTCACATTAGTAAGACTCGCATCACCAAGCTCCAATTGGACCGGACTTTGAGTCATTCAACTTTGAGTTGAATGATGTATGTGAATCTAGTATGTGGGCAACACGACTTAGACACCATTCACATGGATATGTAATGATGATAAATGATTCTTGAATCTTGTACACACTAATCTGTGTGGACCCATCAATAGGTGTGGTTATATGATTAAGCATAATTAGTTTGTACGATGTATTGCGTTCTCCTAATTATAGGAGTTTTCTATAACAAATCAAGGTACGAATCATTCAAACTGTAACACCCCGAAATACAGGTATATCTCTTCAATCCTTCTTCTTTCCCTAGTTGTCAAAATTGGACTAAAATAGAAAATGGTGATAAAGTGGGTACGCTGGGCGTACTGAAGAGTACGTTGCGCGTACCCATGGGCGTGCCTTTGACGCGGACTCAACCCAGTACGCTGGGCGTACCTTATTTACGCTGAGCGTACTGGGTCCAGACTCAAAACCCTAAATCAGGCATGAGCACTATAAAAGGAATGATATGGCTTCCATCCCAGCCACCATTTTACAGAGAGTGAAACCCTAAGAGAGCCAAACCTTCGTTCTAAGCTTGTGTGTGTGTGTTTTGAGCTTGAAAGTATCTTTGTGTGCTTGTGAAGAAGAAGAGAGGGCTATTGTGGATGCTAGAGTTGGAGTGCAAGCTTTGGATCTGAGCTTTACAGAGGTTGAGGCACCACTTGGAGGTGAAAAGCTCAAAGCCTTATTCATCATTTTGGATTTGTGCATTATGGACCAATTTTTAGGGTTTGGTCCCAAGATGGAGACTTTATGAGTAAATGGTCTTGATAAGCCATGATCTGCCCCATTTCAGTGTATCTTGTGTTATAGAGCCATAAAAATCCAATCTTGGACGTTAAGATTAAGTCATGCATGAGATAAGGGCTTAATGAGGAAAGAGGAAAGGTGTTTGGAGTGATTTGTGACCTTTACAGCCATGCAAAGGCTTAAAGGTTTCGAATTTATGGATTAAGAGGTATTAGAATGACCAAATCTGAAATATAAGCTTATGTCTTAACCGTTTAAGACCAAAAACATGAGGAGTATGAAACTGGGATTTACGTTGGGCGTAATCCCAGTACGCGCAGCGTAAGGGGTCGAGCTCCCCAATACTGTGAAGCCTTCGAGTACGCCGTGCGTACAGAGTTGGTACGCGTCGCGTACTCTGGAGGGTTGACTTTCGTTGACTTTTAGGGTTTTGTTAACATTTGAACCTTTGGGCCATTGGAGGGGTAAAATGGTCTTTTACCCTTCTAAGATAATATATGGAGGGACTAGTCTAGCCTTTGAGCGCCGTATTAATTAGAGATAATTATTTTATGTATGCTACGTGATATTTAGACCAGACCGGAGGGTCCAACGATTTAGACCGGACCAGAGGGTCCAACGATTTAGACCGGACCAGAGGGTCCAATGAGCTAGACCGACCGGAGGGTCCAACGAGCTATGGGACCGGAGGGTCCCGCTGAGACACATTGACCAGAGGGTCTTACCGAGTTATAGCCTCGAATGGCTTATGTGTTGTATGTGGTATTTTGGTGAACTCACTAAGCATTTATGCTTACCGGGTCATGTGATATGTGTTTCAGGTACCAGCGAGGATCACGGGAAGGCACCGGCATGATTTGTACACACTGGCAGAGGATTATGTTTTGAGATTATGGGATATGTTTTATTGTGATGACATTTGATACACATGAGATTTTGAGAATATTATATGAGTTTTATTATCTTTTAAAAATGAAAAATTGTTTGAAAATTTACGTCGTTACAAGTTGGTATCAGAGCCTTGGTTTGAGGGATTCGGATGCACCTTCGGGCGTATCTGAACTCAAACTGAGGATTTGAGAAAAATTTTCATAAAAGAAACAATTTTTCTAAAAAGAGTAAAAGATTTTGAGAAACGCAGAACGGAGCAGTGTGTACGATCAGCCAGCGCCCGAACGGTGATTTCACAAAATACCCTTACGTTATGTGTTATGAGATATTATGTGATACGCTATGCATGCTAGAGTAGGCTAGGTATTCATATCTAGGACTAGAGTGGCCTGATTTGTGATGCCTTAGCCTCGGAGATTACTGCTACTATGAGATACTACGAGAGTGAGTAGGTAACAGCGAGGAGCTTATGAGTGGTCTACTGGAGGGTAGCCTGAGTTTAGCGAGATATAGAGTACTTGTGACCTGGGATCCTAGGAGGAGGACTTGGAGTGAATACTGATGCGTTGTGGAAGGTAGTATAGGGCCTGTACTACTGGAAACACCGGATCAATGAGCAGTCCAAGTAAGAATCCTTAGGGTACTAAGGAACGAGTAGGGTTGAGTTATCGAGTTCGAGTATACTCGAGCGAGTCTCTGATTTCTTTGTGTTGTGTTTCAGAGACATCATGGTTGGGACACGCCACACACCAGGGGTAGCGGTGTTAGCGACGAGGAGATTCGTCGGATGATTCATGACGAGGTGGCCGCGGCGATTCGGGAGGCCATTTCGGAGATGTTTGGGTCTATCAATACCACGCTGATTGAGACGTTTGACGAGAGACATGCTGCTGTTACTAAGGCGGCTGCTGCTGCAGCCACTGCAGTTGTCGCTGCCGCGAGGCCACAGGGAGGTGACTCGTTGCTGTACCGAGAGTTCAGCAACACGAAGCCACCAGAGTTTGATGGGACTCAGGATCCGATAGCCGCAATGAGATGGATCTCTGACATTGAGGGATGCTTCTACACGTGTTCTTGCCTGGAGCATCTGAGAGTACGGTTCACGCTGAACCAGCTTCTCTTGGGGGCGAAGGATTGGTGGAAGTTTGTGACGGATGATTTCACCACAGCAGAGCTTACCGCGGTGACTTAGGAGAAGTTCACCGCCATGTTCCGAGATGAGTATGTTCCCCCGGTGGAGATGGAATGGTTGGCGCAGGAGTTCTTGTCCCTCAAGCAGGGGACGGAGTCCGTGACTGTGATCACACGGATGTTTCATGAGAGGGCGTTGTTCTGCCCTGAGCACGTGTCCACTGAGCAGGCACGTATGAGCCGATATATGAGCATACTGAGGAGAGACATTCGAGAGTTCGTGGCGAACTCGACATACCGGACATTTTCCGAGCTCCAGGCAAATTCCCAGAAGAGGGAGATTGAGCTAGAGACTCATGCCAGGGAGGAGGCCGAGTCTCAGAGGAGGGACAGGCGGCCGACACCATCTCAGCCGGCAGCCAAGCGGGCCAAGCCCGCTAATTCGAGATCTGGAGGTCCGAAGGGCCGCACTTGCGGGAAGTGAGGCAAGAGCCATGACGGAGTATGCAGAGCAGGGGTGTGCTACAAATGTGGCAAGGAGGGGCATTTCGCAAGGGATTGCCCCAAGGGGTTTGCAGTTTGCTTTCACTGTAACCAGACTGGCCATCGGAAGGTCGAGTACCCACAGTTACTTCAGGGATCAGCACAGGGATCTGCACCTGCTGCTAGAGCTACCGAGGCCCGACCAGCGAAGGCCGAGGCACTGAAGGCTCGCGGGAGAGCCTTCCAGTTGACAGCGGAGGAGGTCCGCGCAGCGCCCGATGTCGTGGCTGGTATGTATTCTTTTATTTACTTATATTGTGGTATGCATAGGTACTTTTCGTGTGATTTATGTACCTGCTTTGGTGTTATTTGACTCGGGTGTGAGTCGATCTTTCGTGTCATTAGCATTTAGTCAGCACATCAGTATCCGACGAGAGGCGTTGAGTCGACCTCTACGAGTTTCTATAGCCGACGAGCGAGCGGTGTATGCTACTGATGTGATTCGAGTATGTGTACTCGAGATTTTCGGTGTTGAGTTCCCGATAGATCTGGTACCGATTGCGATGGGGGATGTCTGTGTCATCGTGGGCATGGACTGGTTGAGCCAATTCGGAGCTGTTATAGACTGCGAGCGACAGTTGGTGACCATACGAGACCCTAGTGGGGGAGTACTTACGGTGTATGGCGAGGGTACCCGATTTGGGTCAGCATTTTGTTCGGCTGCCAGAGCGAGGCAGAGTCTACAGTGAGGCTGTAGAGGGTTTGTAGCCTATGTGATGGATACACGAGTTGCCGCAGAGAGGCCGAGTTATGTCGGTGAGGTACCGATAGTGCGAGAGTTTTCGGATGTTTTCCCCGAGGAGTTGCCTGGTGTGCCTCCTGAGAGGCAGGTGGAGTTTCGCATCGATTTGATTCCGGGGGTGGCACCTATTGCCAAGGCACCCTATCGTCTTGCGCCGCTGGAGATGCTGGAGTTATCCTCGCAGCTTCAGGAGTTGTTGGTGAAGGGATTCATCTGACCGAGTAGCTCGCCGTGGGGAGCGCCGATCCTTTTTGTAAAGAAAAAGGATGGTTCACACTGGATGTGCATTGATTACCGGGAGTTGAACAAATTAACGGTCAAGAACCGTTACCCATTACCGAGGATTGATGATATGTTCGATCAGTTGTAGGGTGCGTCTTGATTTTCCAAGATAGACTTGAGGTCTGGATATCACTAGGTGAGGGTGCGTGATGAGGATATCCAGAAGACGGCGTTTAGGACTTGTTATGGGCATTATGAGTTCATGGTGATGCCTTTTGGGCTCACCAATGCACCAGCGGCGTTCATGGACCTCATGAACCGAGTATGCAGGCCGATGTTGGATCGATCGGTGATTGTGTTCATCGATGATATTCTAGTGTATTCGAGATCCAGAGAGTAGCATGAGGAGCACCTGAGGGAGATCCTTGGAGTATTGAGATCGGAGAGGCTTTATGCCAAATTCTCCAAGTGTGATTTCTAGTTACGAGAGGTCCAGTTCTTGGGACATCTCGTTAATCAGAATGGGATATTGGTCGATCCGGCCAAGATTGAGGCTGTGATGAGTTGGGAGGTGCCGAGATCCCCCACCGAGATCAGGAGTTTTTTGGGGTTGGCCGGCTACTATCGGAGATTTATCAGGGACTTCTCCAGGATTGTCGTTCCCCTCACCAGATTGACCCGGAAGGGTGTTGCTTTTATTTGGGGTCCCGAGCAGCAGAACTCGATTGAGACTCTTCGCCAGAGATTATGTGAAGCCCCGGTGTTAGCCCTTCTGGAGGGAATGGAGGATTTTGTGGTATATTGTGATGCGTCTATATCGGGGTTGGGTGCGGTGCTTATGCAGAGAGGGCACGTGATAGCATATGCATCAAGGCAGCTGAAGCCTGATGAGACGAGGTATCCCACCCACGACTTGGAGTTGGGGTCAGTGGTGTTTGCCCTCAAGATATGGCGCCATTATTTGTATGGGGTTCGGTGTACCATATACACGGACCACAAGAGCTTGAAGTACCTGATGGATCAGCCCAACCTGAATATGCGTCAGAGGAGATGGTTGGATGTGGTATAGGATTACGACTGTGAGATCTTGTTCCACCCGGGCAAGGCTAACGTGGTAGCCGATGCTCTAAGCCGTAGGGCGGAGAGTGCCCCGATTCAAGATATATGTATGATGATGACGGTGATGACTCCGGTGTTGGATACCATTCGAGAGGCCCATGCAGAGGTTGTGAGACCGGAGAACCGCAAGAGGGAGCGGGTGATTGGACAGGTGTCCGAGTTTGTGACGGATAGCCGGGGGCTTATGACCTTTCGTGGTCGGGTTTAGGTGTCGTATACGGGCGGGGCACGTAGCACTCTGTTGGAGGAGGCACATAGATCGAGATTTTCGATCCATCCTGGGGCCACTAAGTTGTATTTGGACCTAAAGAGAGACTACTGGTGGCCCTGTATGAAGAGGGATGTTGCATGGGTAGTAGAGAGGTCCTTGACCTGTCGCATGGTTAAGGCCGAGCACCAGCGTCCGCATGGCAAGTTGCAGCCATTAGAGGTTCCCCAGTGGAAGTGGGAACAGATTTCTATGGATTTTATCACCAAATTGCTGAGGACCGCGAGGGGTGTTGATGCAATTTGGGTGATTGTGGACCAGCTGACGAAGAGCGCTCACTTCCTTGCTATCAGTGAGAGCTCTTCTGCGGAGAGGCTGGTAGAGACATATGTGAGAGAGGTGGTGTGGCGGAATGGAGTTCCGATCTCGATTGTGTCAGACCGAGATGTACGTTTCACTTCCAAGTTCTGGAAGAAGTTCCATGAGGAGTTGGGTACGAGATTGCACTTCAGTACTGTTTACCACCCACAGACGGATGGCCAGAGCGATCGAACGATTCAGACACTCGAGGACATGCTTCGAGCATGTGTTATGTACTTCGGTGGAAGTTGGGACACATACCTACCTTTGGCTGAGTTCTCTTACAACAACAGCCACCATTCGAGTATTGGTATGCCTCCCTTTGAGCTTCTTTATGGGAGGAGGTGTCGGACTCCCATCTGTTGGGGAGAGGTCGGGCAGCGAGTGATGGGTAGCAGTGAGATAGTGCTTAAGACGACTGAGCAGATATAGCAGGTCAGACAGACGTTACTGACAGCGCAGAGCCGCCAGAAGAGTTATGCAGATAGGCGGCGATCCGAGCTCGAGTTCTAGGTGGGAGATTTCGTACTCCTGAAGGTATCTCCTTGGAAAGGAGTGATCCGATTCAGGAAGAGGGGCAAGCTGGGGCCCCGATACATTGGTTCGTTCAGGGTGACCATGAGAGTGGGTAAGGTAGCATACCGTCTGGAGCTACCCGAGGAGTTGAGTCAGATCCATGATACCTTCCACGTATCCCAGTTGAGGAAGTGTATAGCCGATGAGACGGCGGTAGTGCCGCTAGAGGATATTCAGGTGGATGCGAGTCTGAATTACATTGAGAGGCCGATCGCGATCTTGGATCGGAAGATCAAGGTTCTGAGGAACAAGGAGGTGCCTCTGGTACAGGTTCAGTGGCAACATCGGAGAGGGTCCGAGCTCACGTGGGAGCCGGAGACTGAGATGCGGGAGCAGCATTCAGAGTTGTTTGCAGAGTACGACTTTGAGGGCGAAGTCTGATTCTAGTGGAGGAGAATTGTAACACCCCGAAATACAGGTATATCGCTTTAATCCTTCTTATTTCCCTAGTTGTCAAAATTGGCCCAAAATAGAAAATGGTGATAAAGTGGGTACGCTGGGCGTACTGAAGAGTACGTTGTGCGTACCTATGGGCGTGCCTTTGACGCGGACTCAACCCAGTATGCTGGGCGTACCTTATTTATGCTGAGCGTACTGGGTCCAGACTCAAAACCCTAAATGAGGCATGAGCACTATAAAAGGAATGCTATGGCCTCCATCCCAGCCACCATTTTACAGAGAGTGAAACCCTAAGAGAGCCAAACCTTCGTTCTAAGCTTGTGTGTGTGTGTTTTGAACTTGAAAGTATCTTTGTGTGCTTGTGAAGAAGAAGAGAGAGCCATTGTGGAAGCTAGAGTTGGAGTGCAAGCTTTGGATCTGAGCTTTACAGAGGTTGAGGCACCACTTGGAGGTAAAAAGCTCAAAGCTTTATTCATCATTTTGGATTTGTGCATTATGGACCAATTTTTAGGGTGTTGTCCCAAGATGGAGACTTTATGAGTAAATGGTCTCCATAAGCCTTGATCTGCCCCATTTCAGTGTATCTTGTGTTATAGATCCATAAAAATCCAATCTTGGACGTTAAGATTAAGTCATGCATGAGATAAGGGCTTAATGAGGAAAGAGGAAAGGTGTTTGGAGTGATTGGTGACCTTTACAGCCATGCAAAGGCTTAAAGGTTTCGACTTTATGGAGTAAGAGGTATTAGAATGGCCAGATCTAAAATATGAGTTTATGTCTTAACCGTTTAAGACCAAAAACATGAGGAGTATGAAACTGAGATTTACGCTGGGCGTAATCCCAGTATGTGCAGTGTAAGGGGTCGAGCTCTCCGATACTCTGAAGCCTTCGAGTACGCCCAACGTACAGAGCTGGTACGTGCCGCGTACTCCGGAGGGTTGACTTTCGTTGACTTTTAGGGTTTAGTCAACATTTGGACCTTTGGGCCATTGGAGGGGTAAAATGGTTTTTTATCCTTCTAAGATAATGTAGGGAGGGACTAGTCTAGCCTTTGAGAGCCGTATTAATTAGAGATAATTATTTTGTGGGATTAGGCGGAGGCTAGATTAGTATTTCGAGTTCGAGATTATCCGAGTTACCCGAGGTGAGTCTTCTCACTATACATAACCTAGAGTGGTATCTATGTGCAGACGGGAGGGTCTTATGAGTTATGTGATTACTTGAGATTATGTGCATTGTGATTTATGTATGCTATGTGATATTTATACCGGACCGGAGGGTCCAACGATGTAGACCGGACCAGAGGGTCTAACGATTTAGACCGGACCAGAAGGTCCAACGATTTAGACCGGACCAGAAGGTCCAACGAGCTAGACCGGACCGGAGGGTCCAACGAGCTACGGGACCGGAGGGTCCCGCTGAGACACATTGACCAGAGGGTCTTACCGAGTTATAGCCTCGAGTGGCTTATGTGTTGTATGTGGTATTTTGGGGAACTCACTAAGCATTTATGCTTACCGTGTCATGTGATATGTGTTTCAGGTACCAGCGAGGATCACGGGAAGGCGTCGACATGATTTGTACACACTGGAAGAGGATTATGTTTTGAGATTCTGGGATATGTTTTATTGTGATGACATTTGATACACATGAGATTTTAAGAATATTATATGAGTTTTATTATGTTTGAAAAATGAAAAATTGTTTGAAAATTTACATCGTTACACAAACATATTAGCACTACTTCAACTTTCTTCATCTTCTATTCTCTTAAAGTCATTTACTAAAACATTCTCTTTGTTCTTCATTTATCATCTTTACATTGATCGTATTCTCACTCTTCATTTATGTCTTGAATATGTTGTTGAACACATTAACTCAGACTTGACTGGTCTTGCCAGACTTTACTGGAACATTCTTTAGCAAGCAGACATTGATCTTAAGCATTAACTCAAGGTTTGAGTTTTCAAACCTTGTCCCCGTGCATCAGATCTCTTGTTCTCATAATTGGTATCAGAGCTTGAGTCCTTTGAATCCATAAGATCATATTATAGTTGGTTTGAGATTACCTTGGTATTTCAACCATTTCTATGTTCAAGATAAAAGTTCTTCTATATACCACTTTCTCTTGAATATATCTTAACTTCAATGGTTGCTTCTAATCCTCAAAAAATTTATTCAATGCAAATAGCAAATAGCATGGGTTTCCCTACTCGTGACCTACTACTAGTTCTTAAAGAATATGATCATTGGAAACTCGGAATGGAAAGATTTTTACTGAAAAAAGAGAAATGTGAAGCTATCTAGACATCAGTTAAAGAAGGTCCTCATGTTCCAATTAGAACAACAGTTAGAGATGCTGCTGCTCAACTCATGGGTCAAGATGCAAAACGCCCAGCTCCTCTCACTGCTAACGATATTGAGAAGCTGCATGCTGATCAAGTGGCATTTTCTGAAATGATGTTTGGCGTTCCACCATCTCTCTTTGAACACATTAAGTTGTGTAAATCTGACAAAGATTTTTGGGACTCTCTTCAAGATTTGATCGAAGGTTTATAAAATATGAAAGACAAGCGTTTGACATCTATTGTAAATGAGTTTGACACCTTTAAAACAACTCCTGGTGAATCAGTCGCCTCAGCCTCCAACCGATACCGAATCGTAGTCAACAACATGAATGCTCATGGGATTATCCGAACTCCCTTGGAGTACAATCTTAAGTTCATAAACAGCCTTGGTAAAGGATGAGGAAACGTGAAGTCTTTTCTTCAAAGCAATAGATCTCTGAAGAATCTGAAGCTTTACCAACTATTTGATGAACTCCACGGTCATGAATCAAACGTTGCTCAGACCCTAAGAGAACTCTCCGAAGGTCCTCTTGCTCTAGTCAGTTCATTTGAATCCTCTATTCCAAATCCACCCATCTCGGATCCTCTCAAAACCATTGTTCCACCTGCTCAACCTTCCTTGCCTATCCTATCTACTCAGAACTATCCTATTAATGGCACTCCTGATTCAGAAGCCATGGACTCTGAACTCCTCTTCGAGCAGGAGTTCACACTGCTCTCCATGAAATACAAACGTCCATTTAATCCATCTCATAAACCTTATCACAATCGTTTCCATGCCCCTCATAAAAACAATCCTCAACCTTACTCTGCTCCGCAACAACAACGCACTCCAGAAAACCCACCAGCCTACAAACCAAACATCTCTAAACCCAACTCCACCCCGAAACCTCAGCAGATTCCGAAATCTGACAAACCTAAAATTGTGTGTCATAAGTGTGGACATGCAAACCATTTTGCAAAAGATTTTCTGGCTGATATTCCACAAAAACCAATGATCAAGGATTCTGCTTACTATGCCCGAAGAGCACAAGAGATGACTGAAGGTGAAAAAGCATTTGTCACAACAGTGTCTAGAGATGTGAAAGAACATTGGTCATCCGGAGATGATGATGATATAACTACTGGAAGAAACATGTGTTTGATGGCGAGACAAACCATTAAGTTTGATGAAGGCTATTGCTCTTCAGGGTTAGAAGATGAAGATGAAGAAAATGTTGTTGAACCAAAATACTGCTACCTAGCCACCAATGATCCACTTGGTCCAAGCATCGTTCAGCAGGTAACATCTATGATTACTAATAATAATTTTGATATGACTCTTTGTGAATCTGTTCTGACCCAGATCCAAACAGATATGAACACCATCTATAGAGCCTATGAGTCAGCCATAGAAGCCAGTTAGAAGAAGGACAGTGAATTGAGTCGTCTTAGGTTACGTTTCGAGGATAAGATATTAAAAATAGAGTCTTTAGAACGAGAACTTGTAATGTCACAAGATGAATGTATCATTCTTAAAGACAAATGTGAAATCACTTATTCTGAAAGAAATATTTTAATTTCGGATAACAAACGTCTCAATGCCAAAATTGATGCTTTGCATAATTCCATTGACTTGCTTGAAGCAAATCAAAGGATGACACATAACTTTTGTCATCCTTGGTTAAAAGCTCCTGGTCTCGGAAGAAAATTTCTGAAACCAATAGCTAGTCCCTTGATGAAGTTACAAAACCTGACCTTTATGGGAGATGTTCCAAACCATAAACATTCGGATACACCTATTTCTCCATTGTCACCCCTTCATAAGACTTCTGACCATTTTTCATCTTTGATTCCTGAGTTCAAACCAATAGTTGTCAAGTGTCCTGATTCCATGCAATTTCCGCCTCTGACAAACCTGGACCTGAATCAGACCACAGAATTCCACCATTGTGTTTCAAATCATATTGATCATGTTCCGAAACACAATCCTCCTAACAACTGTATTGTTGAAGAAATTCTTCCAGTGACAACTGAATTGATTACTTCTGAGTTTGCATGGGCATCCTTAGATGATAACGTTGAAACTACAAGCAATGTCTCCTCTGAATCAAATTCTTTGTTAACCTCTAAAATATCCTTGGTGCCCATCAAGCCCAAGTTTGGCAATCCTTCAAATGGTCAGACATCCAAATCAATATCTGACCAAAGAAAGAAACTCTCCTTGAACCGAAAAGATGTCATTAGTCCTAAACAAGAAGCCAAAAATGCTCTCAAAAAGAGAGTTAAGACAAGACAAAATTCAAGATTCCTTGAGAACTCCAAAATGAGTGTATCTCGGAATTATCATTCCTTAATTCACAATCAAAAATCCTTCACACCCACTAAGATTATCAAGAGGCCTTCCAATCCTCCCAGTCTTGTAGAAAAAAAGAAAGTGGTCAGTACCACTCCAAAAAAGTCTAGTGTGAGCACCAAATCCAAATCAACCAAAGCTAAAAGCTGATGGCACAATTTTTACTGAGTTCAAACCAATAGTTGTCAAGTGTCCAAAACAACTCTCCTCAGACTATTTCACCCGTTTTTATTGCTAAAGCTGATGGCACAACTTTTAAACCTCAACCTACAAACCCAAATCACCCAAAGCTAAAAGTGTTAAGGAAACAATTTTTCCAAAGTCTTCAAAACAAAACCTTTTTTAGAAAGTTAAAACACACAAAGATGTGACAACAACTCCGGAAGACACAATAGTTCCCACTACTCCGGAAGTTCAAAGTCCGAAGAAAGCCGTTCCGAACACTCATGTCATTGAGTATGACTACTGGATAGATGAAATGACCATGACCTTCTGTTTGTTTCCTAAGGAATCTAGGAACAAACCTTCCAAACCATCTGTTGCTCAGAAGTCACTACCAAAACCCAAGACTCGTGCCTTTGTCCCAAAACCTAACTTGGAGCCTAAAAACTCCACATCTCACTAATTTTTGCAAGCACTCTGTGTGTCAGAGCAAGAGACAATATGGTATACTGATAGTGCTTCCTCCATGCACATGACGGGGCAGAAAAACTTTCTGCGATATCTCAAACTTTCTACTAATGCTGGTTACGTGACATATGGCAACAACTCCAACTCTCAGATTTGTGGTTATAGCATCCTCACCAATGGAAACTTCTCTATTTCAAATGTGGCCTACATAGCTGACCTAAAGCATAACCTGATAAGTGTAGCTCAACTCACTGACTCAAATCGGTGTGTTGAATTTTGCAAGAAACATAGCTACAAAATGACCGAAGACAGAAAAGAATTCTTGATCAAGTCAAATCGCAACAAGAATATGTACCCGCTCGACATCAACATGATCATTGGCAAGCATCAACTTTGCCTTCTTTCAAAAGCTATTCCTGACATCAGTTGGTTATGGCACCGAAGGCTTGATCATCTAAACTTTTTATACTTGAATGATCTTGTGTCCGGTGAAATGGTAAAAGGACTGCAACTCCTCACATTCGAAAATGATCACTTGTGTGCTGCATGTGAGTGTGGTAAGCAGTCAAAGAAGGGTAATCTTGTCATCATTGAAAAATTAATCTCAGAACCATTGGAACTTCTTCACATTGATTTATCTGGACCCTCAACTATAGAGAGTCTTCATCACAAGAAATACATCCTTGTGACTGTTGATGACTTTACAAAATTCACATGGGTATTCTTCCTTAGGCTGAAGTCTGAAACAGTCTCTGAGTTCATCAATTTCATCAAAGGAATAGAAGTTCTCATCAAGCTTCCAGTGAGAAGAATCTGAAGTGATAATGGCTCGGAATTCACCAATGGCACCATTGAAAAATACCTCACCGAGAAAGGAATTGATCACAACTTCTCTGCTCCTTACACTCCACAATAGAACGGTGTTGTCGAAAGACGCAGGAGAACACTTGTTGAAGCTGCTCGATCTATGCTCAACTTTGCAAATCTTCCAATCTATCTTTGGGCTGAAGCTATCTCTACGGCATGTTTTACTCATAATAGAAGCATCATCAATCGATGCCTCAACATGACACCGTATGAAGCCATGAATGATCGAAAGCCAAGCATCTTTATTCTTCACATGTTTGGATGTCGATGCTTCATAAAAAACAATCGTTATCAGCTTACAAAGTTTCAACCCAAAGCTGATGAATCAATTTTTATTGGTTACTCTGCAAAATCAAAGGCGTATCGAGTACTTAATCATCGTACTCGAGTTATAGAAGAAAGCTTTGATGTTACCTTTGATGACAATTTCGTTCGAAATTTCGGTCCTACTCATGTTACTACTCATATAATGGAGTCTGATGCTCCTCCTTCAGACTCTCCAAACATTCAAGTAGTTCATGAAGTTGACTTTGAAACCCTCTTCGGACCCTCAGAAACAGCTCTTGATTCGGAATCTCGATCAAGACAAACCACATCCGAAGTTCCGGTCTCCCAAAACATCTTCGGTCCTACTCCTAGTCTTCCTCCATTTGATTATGAACCATTTCAACCTTCTCAGGTTGAGGGGGATAACAGTCACTCTTCCCTCGAATCAAATGTGGATAGGTTTCAAGCTGCAGCTGCTGATTTCAACAATTCCAATCCTATCAACATCGATGATGATGGTGCAAAATTCTTTGAATTCCCACCTGAAGATGACGTCAACCTATCCGGTTCAGAAGTTCAGGGGGAGCATCATCCAAATATTCAGACTATTCAGGGGGAGCAACACAACCCCATTGTTGATATTGGATCATCTGCTGCACAAGAACTTCCAAGGTTACATGTTTGGACCAAGCATCATCCTCCGAACCAAGTTATTGGAAACCCAAATGCCGGTGTACAAACTCGTTCTGCCACAAGTGTTCAAAATGAATGTCATTTCTCGGCATTTATCTCAATGGTTGAACCTAAATCCATCAAATAAGCACTTGAACATGCTCATTGGATAGCCATGCAAGAAGAATTGGCATAATTTGATAGAAATGAAGTTTGGACTCTCGTCCCTCCTCCTCAAAATCATCCCATTGTTGTTACTAGATGGGTGTTTCGGAATAAATTAGATGATGCAGGAGTTATCATTCGAAACAAAGCAAGATTGGTAGTTAAACGATTTACACAGATTGAAGGGCTTGACTACGATGAAACCTTTGCTCATGTTGCACGTCTTCAAGCTATCAGAATCTTTCTTGCTTATGTTGCTCATAAAGGCTTTAAGTTTTACCATATGGATGTCAAATGTGATTTTCTAAATGGGGAACTTGATACTGAAGTATATCTTCAACAGCCTCCCGGTTTTGTTAATCTATCATATCCGAATCACTGCTACAAACTCCGAAAAGCTATTTATGGCCTTAAGCAAGCTCCTCGTGCATGGTACGAGACCCTCACTGACTTTCTCAAGCGTTCAGTCTTTCAAAGAGGAATTCTAGATCCCACTATGTTCCGTAGGTCAAATGGAAAACATCTCATTATGGTCCAAATTTATGTCGACGATATCATTTTTGGATCCACCGATTCATCAATGGTTGCTGACTTTGCTAAGTTAATGGTCAGTAGATTTCAAATGAGTATGAATCGGGCTGAGCTTCTTTCTTGGTCTCCAAGTCAAACAGACCAACATAGGAATCTTCACCATAAGAAGTACATTTCAGAACTCCTCAAAAAGTACTCAACGGACACATGTGCCTCAGCCAAGGTACCAATGGGTTTCGGACACAAAATCTTTTCGGACCCTTTAGGTGTAGCATTTGATGAAAAGAAGTACAAAGGAATGATTGGATCCTTACTCTATCTCACAGCAAGTCGTCTAGACATCATGTTTTCAATATGTTTGTGTGCCATATTTCAAGTCAATCCAAAGATGTCTCATCTTTTGGCTGTTAAGCAAATATTCCGATACCTCAAAGGCACAAAGAATCTCAGAATCTGGTACCCAACAAATGAGAGTTTTCTTCTTCAAGCATATTCATACTCAAACTATAGAGGTCTTCAACTGGACAGAAAAAGCACATCTGGTGGCTGTCAATTCTTAGGTGGGCGATTGGTTAGTTAGTCATCCAAGAAGCAGAACTGCATTGCTCTCTCAACAGCCGAAGCAAAATACATTGTTGCTGCTAGCTGTACCTCTTAAGTTCTCTGGATGAAATCTTAACTTTTGGATTATGGTTACCGCTTTCAACGCATTCCAATCTATTGTGATTCTCAAAGTGCAATTGCAATCTCGCACAATCCAATTCACCACTCAATGATGAAGCACATTGATATACGGTACCATTTTATAAAAGATCATGTTTTGAATGGTTATATTGAACTCATTTTTGTTCCATCTGATGATGAAATTGCTGATGTCTTTACTAAGGCATTAGACAAAACCAAGTTCAATGGTTTTCTAAACAAAATGGGTATGATGATGCCTGATCCTCAATTATTTCAAGAATTATGTACTCTCCAATGGCAACATCAAAAAGTATTGTTGGTTCCGAAGCAAAATACTTTTACAATTCGAAACCATTACCTCTCGGAATAATCAGGATCATTTTATGTGTCTTTTATCTAACCACCAATAAGTGTTAAGTTGTACAGCTCCTAAGTCTTTTGAAGTTCAAAGACCAATATAGTCACATTGGTCACAATCTTGTCTCGAAACTTACTTCATAAAGTATTCCCGGAATTCAAATCTGAATCGGTAGTAAATTCTTTCTATTCTTTGCTTCGGAACGTCCTAAACTTTGCTTCGAAAATCGTCCTCAAATTTTCATTTCGGAATATTTCCCAAATCTTTCTCCGGAATTTTAAGGAATTTTGCTCCGAAATTTTAAAAACTTTGACTCTGTAAATTTAAGATTTTTTTAAGAAATTTCAAAATCTTCGTTTCAGAACGTTTTTTGAATTTGCTTCGGAATTCTTTTTCTAAAGTTGTCATTCCGGACATCCTTTCAAATTTTACTCCGGAAATTTCTAAAACTTTTTTCAGAAAATTCATTCTAAGATTTGGCTCTGGACATCATTTCAAAGTTTCACTCTGGACTTTTCTATTTTAAAAGATATTCCGGACCTGTTTCTTTTTAAAAATCACTCAGTTCCGGAATACATTTCATAATCATCCGGAAGTTAGGAAGTCCTAGATCAATCATCCGGAAGTCCAAAGGTTTTTAAGGTGAAACATTTTTAAACGGTTACTTTTCAAATATGATTATCTTGTCTCCCTTGAAATTTGCAACACGTTTGCACGTTCTATAAAGCAAACACCCCATCGTCGTATGACGGTTTCTATTATTCACTTTGTTCCATAGAAACCTTTAGTTATCATTAGTCTACTCATCCCTAAAACAGCAACATAATAAATGTGACCCATTTCCAAATCTGGACTACATCATTACCATTCCTGACCCGACTCTTTTCCATCACCTATATAAACCTCATTAAACCCTCAGTTACCCTTTACGCGCTCAAGTTCTCAAAATCCCCAAACCTCTTTTGTTTTCTTGTGTTCTTCAAGCTCTCATCTTCACTCAACAATGGCGTCCTCATCTCCCATCAAAACAGCCCCTAAGGTCACCAAATCCATTGCCAAGAAGAAATCATCCAAAGGATCGTCGTCTTCAATATCAACTGAAGCTTTTCTCAGGGATAACACACAACTTTTCTCCCTAAACCCCATGGACTTCGACGAACCAATTCATGTGATGATTGAGTTCATCACTCATAATCCCATCTCCATCCCTCTCACGAAAATCCTAGAACCACCTCTTCTACTCAATCTTCTTCACATTGCATTTTCAAGGGTTAGAATCTGCAACAATGTTCTTGAAACCAAAATCATCGGTGATCGCATTGTTCCCATTCACAAATCAACGTTTCTCAGAGCAATAGGCGTCAAAGAAAACCCCAAGAGTTTAAAGGTTCAAGAACCAACCAACGAAGAATTTAAGCAATTCTTGGAACATATCGGCTACGATCAGGAATACAAAGCTAAAGAGTTCAAGAAATCAGCGATTTTCAGTCTTTGGACCGTGTTGATGCACTTTATCATCTGAGGGCTATCCGGAAAGCACGGTGGTACGAACACCTTGAGCAAGGATTGTCTGTATGTGGTGTACAGTATCTACTCCGGACGCGTCAATGCTGTGGATCTTCCTAAAGTCTTATGGCAATACTTCCGGAAATCTGCCATCAAGAGGAAGGACAATGAGATATCCATCCCTAGGTTTTGGGCCCTGACGATCCAAGAGCTTTACAAAGAAAGGTCCAAACCTATTCCAGTTGCAACCATTCCGAAAGAGGTATATGTCTCTTTTAAAACTGTTAAGCACTGCCGTATTTCAGACCAATCTTCCTTTGGACCTGTCTGACGTTTTCCATAACATATGTTGGCCCTAATTCCTTCTGGATCCATTCATCTTAAGAAACATTTGGAGAATTCGATTGTGTAAAACCCAACACAATCTACCCAAGTCCCCATTGAGCCCATTCCGGAAGTGGCCAAACCAACCTCGTCCGTAGGAAAGGTTAAGAAGTCAGCTAAAAGGAAGACTTCTCCCTCGAAGCCAAAGCCTAAGAAGAGAATCAAATTCAGCTCTTCCTCTCAAAAGGATGGAGCCCATGACACTCCGGCTGACTCTGGCCATCCGATCACCCGACCAACCCACTCATCTAAGGTACCCCTTGATGTTTCAAAACCACTTACACACACTCACGGGGAGTCTGCTAATAATCCACCCACACCTTCCCAACAAGGTGATGTTGGTGTTGAAAAAACTTCCTTGCATCCCCTGGAACTCACCCATATGTCACATTTGATATCCCATCTCTTTCTACACACACACACTCCGGAACCCCTGTTCCGGAGCCCAAGCACTCGGAGACTGGAGCAGTCCCTCCAACCTCTCGTGCCACAACTGGTCTGATACCCGGTAAGGGTACAAGACGACCAGGTACTAATGACCCACAATGGGAAGATTATGTTGACAGTGCTCACAAAAGGCATCCGGAGCTCACTCGATCTCAGGTTGAAGCTACCTTGATTGCAATGAGGAATAGAGCCATTCAGAGCAATCAGCCCTTTATTGCTCCTTTCGACGATGATATTGATCTTGAGTTCACTTCCAGAGAAACTCCCATGACTCCACCTCATACTTATATTCATTCTAATTCAAATGACGAACTTTTAAAAGAAGTGTTGCTAAATGACGATGGTGAAACTGTTGTTGACACTCATGTGTTTCCCACAGTTCGATTTCACTCCAAGCCATCCTCATCAAAATCTGCTTTTGATTTCGGATCCTCCTCATCTACTCATGATAATGAATCAAAATCCACTCATAAACTTCATGACGATGTTGCTATCAACAAGCCAGGTCCTTCAGTTCATCCAGTCAATCCGGAACCCCACAAAAACAAACTTCAGAATTTCAACTCGGACACCGGATCTTCTGCAGGGAACTACATTCATCCGTGTGCACTCCTGGAAATCTACTCCAATGTCTCCGACACAATGAAGAAGGTGAATTCCCTAGAAGAATCAGTAGTCGGATTCAACACCAAGATAGATGACAAAGTTTCTGGACTGGATTCAAAGCTAGATGTCATTCTCCAATCCATGTCCGAAGCCAACAAGTCCGAACCTTCTGTTGCCGAACGTGAAGCTCAACTTGACCATCTTATCTCTCTCAAGATCAAACACACAATTGAAGAAACTGAACAAAAACATGATGCTTCTGCCGATCACTACTTGTATACAATCACCCGGATGCTAAAGGTTCATGATGACTTAGTCGCTGCTACCAATGACCTCATCAAGAAAACTCATGTTCGTCATGAGAAACAAATTCAGCGACTAGAGAAAGAGATCCGTAAGAAGGACGAAATGAACTTGATAATGCAACAAGTCCTCATGAAGCTTCTCAAAGCCTGTTGGAACATCGTGGATGTTCCGAACAACAAGTTTGATGAAATGTTGTCAATCCTTCAGGAGTTGTTCAATCATCTCAAAGCTCAGGCCCCCACTGCTGAAGCTTATGACACCCTCACCCTTCAACTCAACACCAGCTTTCAGAAGGTGTTTGAGAAATTTTCAAATTTAAAGGAATCTTTTGTGCTTGCTCCGGTTGCCAGGTCCACCATTGTAAGAAAGGAGAAGGCCCAAGTCAAGCCTGGAAAACTGCCTCGGAATATCAGCTCTGAGATGAAGATGAAAATTTTGATGATGATGTCCAAGTTCTTTCCAGACTTCTAGGAAATGATGATGACGATGATGAGGATGAAGATGCATTTATTACAAATGGAGTGATAGGCTTGCAAGCTCCAAGGAAGTTCCCAGCTAAGGTGCTTACGGAGGAAGAACAAGGAATTTGGTCCGCAGTTTCATGGCCATCTACGCTACCGGATGTTCTTTCAAGGAGTATTCAAATGGCCAAGGCTAAAACCAAATTAACGGTTGACGCCTTCCGGGCCACTTCATCCATGCTTCCACCAATTCCTGCGCCAAGAATTGTTCCGATTGATGAAGGTTCTCCCCTCCGGACTCTAGACGACATTCCGTAAGAACCTCTTCAAACTTCTCCTCCGAAATTCACCATTGATGAAAACATGAAACATATCATATCGGCACTCAACAAAGATAAGGGTAAGAAGCCCATCACTGGAAGTTATCAAGCTTACTACTCCGGACCTTCACCAAAGCTTAAATCAGGATAGTCTCAGGAGGAAATCAATCAAGCGCTAGAGGAAAGCATTCAGATTCAGGCGCTCAAAGATAATCCCGATCCGATGAGGGGTATCTCTCCTCTATGCTGAGAAGAAATTCTCCATGACTTGGACATACTATCCTGCATGTACTATGACATTCCTATAAATGATTCGGAACAACTCGATCTACCTCTCTCTCCGTACAACAAGTTCTACATCAAGTTTGCTCCTTTCCACCCCAATAATAATCCGGAGCTGATCATCCGGACTGAGCGTGAAAGACTGAAAACCTTCTACTCCAAGAATACACAACCTCAAAAGTAAGTGTGGTCGAGGAAGAGGATAACAAAGATCTCAGGGTTTGGAAGGAAGATCTTGACAAAGTTTGAACTTAACTGCGTACTATTCCGGTAACACATCATCCGAAATAAACCAACATAGCGCACCATTACTGATGCTGATTTCCCTGCAATCAATCTGAACGACGTTCTGACCATTGCTGCACATCTTCGGAGTCTTCAAAATGATGATCTCAACATGGGTGCTTATCATGCTGCCTTATGTTTCCTTAAGGATTATGTTGCTGAATTTTGTCGATGCGACTATGAGCTGGCACACCTGTTCGGAACCGAAAACCATCTTGACAAAATCGACTACGTTCTACCAGAAGTCGAGCTTCTATCTGAAGGACCCATTGATGAACCGGTTCTAAGGTTTGTTTACAAAAAAAGAAAGACAAATAATAAGGACTTCTTTCGAGTCCTTAACAAACACTTCGTTCCTACTAGGGCTCTTGAAAAGTTCATTACGCGTGCATCCATGTCTGATGCTCCTGAACATGTCAAAACCAAGTTTGTGAGTCAATTGCGGTGGTATATCGAAGTCAGATATTGGTTTGTCAGAGCTTACACGTTCATTAAGGAAGAAGCAAACTAAGATGACTAGATTGCTAAGTTCACTTAGGGGGAGATTGTTAGAACCTGAAAGTGAACCTCTAGTAATCTCTAACCTTTTGTAGTTCCGAAGTCAGTCTCAATTCTGAAACAGAAGATGGTACGAAATCAGTTTGCAGTCGGAATAAAAGCTTGAGTCCGGAAAGAGAAGATTATGTGTTTGTGTTCCGAACCAAAATGAAGGCATTCCGGAATTAATTTTGTGTCCGGAATGTTAACATGTTCGAATCAGTGTTTTATCCATTTGTATTAATTGTATTTTTCACTTAGCTTTATGTTACATATCATAGGAATATATCTCTTTGTCAAACTTAGATAATCAGAGTGTCAGGAGTAACTCTATTATCCGGTCTTATGTATGTACTTGGTTTGTACGATGTATTGTGTTCTCCTAATTATAGGAGTTTTCTATGATAAATCAAGTTACGGATCATTCAAACATATTAGCACTACTTCAACTTTCTTCATCTTTTATTCTCTTAAAGTCATTTACTAAAACATTCTCTTTGTTCTTCATTTATTATCTTTACATTGATCGTATTCTCACTCTTCATTTATGTCTTGAATATTTTGTTGAACACATTAACTCAGACTTGACTGGTCTTGACAGACTTGACTGGAACATTCCTTAGCAAGCAGACATTGATCTTAAGCATTAACTCAAGGTTTGAGTTTTCAAACCTTGTCCTTACGCATCAGATCTCTTGTTCTCACATTTGCATAATTGACTTCTCCAAAAACACCATATTGTAATGATGTTGCTAAAAGGAGAAACGAATGTTATATGGTTTGAACTATCATGAATCATACTTTGCTACCAATCACATTTTTAGGAATATACGCTTGAAATTGTAGAGCATGTTTGAACCTTGTAATTAACTAACTAGGTTTTTAAAAAACCTCATCAAATTTGGAGTTGGAAAGTCCCCTCATAATCAAATATAGTGTTGTGAGGTTTTTCGCTACACGAGAAACCAATGACCAACTTGAATCGACATCTGAGAATTGTTACATTGTTGGGTATTCACTGAAGATTTTGATATATGTGATGCTTATAGTTCAAAAGGAGTGTTCCTTGATATATATATCTATATATATATATATATATATATATATATATATATATATATATATATATATCAAGAAGTCAGTGGGAGTCATATTGATCTTGAATAAATTCGAGATATGACTAAAAATGAACCTATAGTTGGCACTAGCTCTTAAACTAAAGTTGAAATACCAGTTAATTCAAATAACATTGCCTTGTCTCTTCACAGATATGATAGAGTTAGAGCACCTCCCAAGTTTTATGAGTATCATCTAACCATGGAAGGAGATATGTTGATTAGTGATAAAACAGTGATCAATTTGGATAAGACTAATAGCTACTAGGAAGCAATGGCGGGTCCTATGCCTGCTAATGAGAAGAGTCTAAGGATAGAGAAATTCAGTCCATGAAGGATAACTAATTGTGAAATTTGTTGATCCTAAACCTAGTTTTATGACAGTGGGTTGCGATTAGATCTTCAATGTGAAGAGTAACATGGATAGAAATATACACACATTCAACGCTAGTATCGTGGAAAAGATTTTTGCTCAAACTCAAGAAATTAATTATGAGGAAATATTCCCACCAGTAGCTAATAAACATCTATTTGGTTATTTGTTAGCATTGTTGCCTTCTTTGATATAAGATATGGTAAAGTGGATGCTTAAACGACTTTCCCCAATAGGAAACTTTCAAAGGATATATGACATGTTCTGAAAGAATTTAAACAAACAAAGAATCCAAAAGAGGTGTGTAAGCTTGAAGAACCTATTCGTAGATTTAAGCAAGCATCCTGTAACAAGGAATCTATTCTTCCATGAGCCAGTCAAAGAGTGTTGTCTTCCTAGAAGATCATATTAGTCTTGAGTACTTTAACATCCCAAAATTCAAGACCAAAAACTTCATTTTTAATTAAGTAATTATAAAACCAATAGTCTAAAAACATCTATAGTGTCAACCCATATCAAAACCAATATATCAATAGTCAAAACATGTCATAATAAAACAACATCAGAGTATAACTCCCAAATATCTCATGTGTGGAAATCATGGTGTGATACTGGATCTATTTCACCCCTACCACTACCACATAATATCATAGAAAATAAGCACATAAAACATAACAGATAGTGGCATACTGGAAAATTACCACAAAGACAATCATCTCTAGTACAAACAACTACTAGTGGGCCGGCATTGGTGCCTTCGACCCACTCACACAGGAAGCTAACTCACCTTAGTGCTGAATCTCAAAGTAAGAAAACTCTAACTGCTGCTCCGACGACTCCCCGAGCTATCAGCACTTAGTCAAAACCCAATAATCCTTCTTAGGGTAAAATGACCATTTTACCCCTGATCTAATTTGGTCCATGCCTAAAGCCCAAAACCATAACATGAAAGGTCCAATGCTAGGTAGATTTCCCAAGCCCACTAATGGCCCAATTTTCTAAATTCGGTCCAACCCCTCTAATGGGCCTTACCCTAGACCCAAAATAAGACAGAGTCCAATAATGCCCCAAAATGATGATCCACTAAGGCCCATAGTAGTAAAGTCCAAGAAAATGGCCCAAGGAAGGCCACTATCGGATCGAACGTTGGTCATTCCTCATTAGTACAGATTGCGGGTTCTGGTCGGAACGCGGGGTGTTCCTGGACCTTACGCAGCGCGTTCACGGCCAGAGTTCAAAAACGCCATTAAGCACTTAATTCTTAAGCTATATCACCCAAAACGTATATCCAAGCCATTTAAGACCTCTAGAATTATAAATTCATGGACTTGGTGACTTTGCATGCCCGCAAAAGTTCCAATCTCAAGAAATAGCAATAAACTTTCACGAAAATGACCTTAACTCATGCATGGGTGGATTTCAACCCCAAAAATGGCAACTTTCTGGTTCTAGGTCCCAAGTAGCACTAATAGTAGCAACTCTAAGTCCCAAAAACGACATGGACTCAAGGGACTCCACCATTGGGACCAAAAAGGTCCATAAACCCATACTTCAATAGATCTAAGCAAATAAACACCATGTTCAAAGCTTTATACCTTATATGAAGGCCAAATGTTAACAAGGTTCTGGATCTATAAGCCTTTGCTACTTTGATCATGCTTTAACAATGGCCACCTTTCTTCAAAACACCAAAATACACTCCAAGAGAGTCTTCTAAGCTCAAAACACGTAAACAAGGGTTTAGGGTTTCGTGGGATCTACTTAAGGGTGAGAGGGTGGCTAGACTTTAGGGAATAATGTTCTTTATATAGGGGTTAACCCCAAAATTTAGGGTTTGGGGGACTGCATGCGTACGTTGCGCGTTCCCTTTGGAACACGGCGCATTCCCTTTGGAACGCAGTGTGTACACGCATGGCATCTGTGTCCATCACTCATGAGTACGCAGCGCGTACTTAGAGTGGTACGCCCTGCGTACGTACGGTTAAGCCCAAACATAAGGCCCAATGGTCCATATCGTTACAAGTACATATCAAAGCTAATGGGAGTGTCGTTGTCTTCCTAGTATTGCATGTTGATGAGAATACCACTCATAGGAAACATTTTCTCTAAGTTGCAAAGTGAAAAAGCTCAAGAATTGTATCGCTATGATGGACATAGGAAAGCGACATTGGTACTTGGTATTTGGATCTAAAAGGATAGATCGAAATATTTAATTGGACTTAGTCAAAACACAATGTGTTGAAAGGTTTCAAAATGAAAACTCCAAAAGGATTTTTCATATGCTTCATAGCAAGGAGTTGAGTAAATCTCAAAAGTCCTTTACACTAGTAATGAAAATGATAGGGTGAGTCAAGTCCTATATGCTTCGGATATAGGATCGATCATGAATGATATTAATTGTGTTTATTCTGATTTCTCAGATGTTTTGAGCATCATGAGATTGTGTCATAAATTAGCATGACTGAATCGCTAGACAACTATCAAGAACATTCTGAAGTATTGAAAGATACCAAGGAATGGTTGCTTGTAGGTAGTAGAGAACATGATTGAGAAGAGTTATAATGACATGAATTTTAGAGATAACTTTGTTTCATAGTCTAAATAGATATTCATTTCGAGTTATAGCATAAAAGGTTTCATGTAGGAGATGGTGATAGATTCAACAATGTGGGTAGGACCACGTTAGTGCAAGTGAAGTATCCAAGGAGCGTACATGGACTAGAAAACTTCATAGTTGATCTTGAATTTGTTTTGAGTAAGAAATTTTCATTAGAAACATTTTTTGAAAGTGTTGTTATATTGACTAAGGATTCTTGAGATCACGGAAGGTCATTATATAGAAGGAGGAAATTCCACTGCATCTAAGAAAATGTTTAGGATGGAGATCTAGTTGTGAAGTGAATATCTTTTCGATGATTCGTTGATAGTAGTGATGACCAAAGGAAAACTTGAGATGCATGCTACAAGCATTGGCATAAGAAATTTTGACAAGTTTAGTTGTAAAGTTGATTACCCCAAAACATTTATACAATACATAAATTTCTAATTGTTATGGTGATTAAATAATGGGAAATTATTTATAATCAATGAGTGTGATGCCATAGAACAGTTAGTTTATTATTGTGTTTCATTTTGTGTGTTACTTCTTGAATATTAATTTATTCGAAATGCCACAGTCGGTCATGTTGAATCATAAAAAGTGACCCTCTTGAACTTCACCTACCACAGCCAGCTCTCACCCGCTGTCAAGCTTCTTCATCAGCAACCGCATCCAGAGTCTCTTCCTACCGCGGTCACTTTTACTAGATTACTTTACTTATCTTTTATTGTAGTAATCTCTATTGTCCAGTATGCCTTGCATGGCTACTCTTAGAGAGGTAATCTAGTGTACTTCGTGAGTATCTATAAATAGAGCTCATTCTCTTGTATTAAAAAACGCATCTCTATTATTTCAGAATACACATCTCTGAAGTTATCTTTTCTATCTCTCTATCTACACATCACTTCTTACTCCCAATTCTTACTAGAACATAACTGATTATAACCTCTCTCCGGAGAAAGTCTTCTATGACTTTATCACTAAGATTGATCTTCCTTATTAACTCAGTTTGAATGCATTCCTTGTTATGAATCAGCTTAAGTGTATACTTGATATAACAATTGTTGTCATTTCTATTTCTTTACTTTTCCGCAACTAACTATCTAACTATCTAACTTATTAATATTATTGTTGAGCTTTTAGATCCTTCGAGATTAACTATTCCGCCATACTACTTGTTCTAACGTTTGTTCAAGTGTGTCTCAAAGTTTTTCTCTCAACAATTGGTATCAGAGCCATAGTGGTTGCTTTTTGAAAGCGGAACTCTGATTTTCAAAGGGTCTTCTATACCACTAAAGCTCATTTCTTAAAAAAAAACAATTTCAAATGGAACAATCGTTATCTCTGAACGTTTCCAACAGTGTTGGTGGTTCTAATCGAGCCCCAATACTGGTAGCAAATGAATATCATCACTGGTCACAAAGAATGGAAAGATACTTAAGGAGACTTGGTAGAGATGTATGGCGATCCGTAGAAGAAGGACCACATGTCCCAGTCCTTACACCAGTCCAAACCGACGGCGCTACAACCAGACTAGGAGGAGGTCAACCAGTCATGAACCGTCCCACCAAGGATGATCTCGATAAAATGGAAAATGATGCTGTTGCTTTTTATGAAATCTCTTGTGGAGTTGCTCCTGACAACTTCGAGATTAACATAAATTGCAAATGAGCAAAAGAGATCTGGGAAGTTCTCAAGAATCTGTACGAAGGCTCAGAACAAGCACAATACAAGAAGCTTACTACCGCACTCAATGAGTTCAACAACTTCAAAGCTCATATCGGCGAAAGTTTGGAAGACTCCTTCAAAAGGTTCAACCTGATAGTCACCAAGTTATCCAATGCAGGCACCATCCGCAGTAACCATGAAACAAATCTTCAATTTCTCAATGGTTTGGGAAGACATTGGACTACGGCCAAAATGATAGTCCAAGGTGATAGAAAGATTCACTCTTTGTCACTCTACAAGCTCTATGGAGAACTGCAAGCACAAGAATCCACCGTACTCAAAGATTGTGCTGACTTCGGAGGACCACTTGCTCTCATAGCACAAGCCCCAGTCAATCAATCCTACTCTCCCTCGTATGACACTCCATCGTAGTCATACGAAGCTGATTCAGAGTATGATGATGAAGAAGAATTTTAGAAGGCCATTGCTCTGGTTAGCCAACAGTTCAACCGTCTACCACCTCCTTCCTTCCGCAAGAATCAACATTTCAACAAACCTCCATTCAACCGTAACTTCAGTCCACAGAATAATCATTCTCGTTATCCAAAAAATTCTCATCCACCACCGCAATCTCAAATACTCAAACAAAGGAAGTACCGCAGTCTAATCCAACCACTGACTCCAGTACTACCTCTGAAGACAAGACTGATGTTGTAATTTGTCACAAATGCAACAAAGAGAATCACTTTGCAAGAGATTGTAAGGCCAATGTAGTAAAAGACAGAGCATTCTACCTTAGAATGGCTCAAGAATTGGAAGATAAGGAAAAGGCAAGGGCATACGTAGCCCATGTCAAAAGAGACCATCAAGTTTGGTCATCCGGAGACGAAGATGAAGCCATCAGCAGTGTCAAAGGAAAAGGGAAAATCTGCATGCTGGCAAATGCGGATGATGATGAGTCTACAAAGCTGAAAAAGAACTACTGCTACATGGCAAAGGATGGAACTCTAAGCATCGTCGAACAGGTAAAACTCATGATCCAAACTCTAAACTATAACATGCATGACTGTCAACCCTACATAGATGATCTTAATGACACTTGTGCTGCCGTCCTTACAGACTATAACAAAGCCTTAGATGAGAAGAACATTGCGTCCCAAGAGATGTTCCATGTGAGAGGACGATTGGATAACAAAAGACTCAAAATGGCTATGTTAGAAAAGGACCTAGAGTTAGAGAAAGATGCAAGAATGTTAAGTGAAACACAATTAGAGATAGCTTTGAACCAGAGAGATTTAGCTCAGAGTGAAATTGTACGCTTAAATCTTTTAATCGAAAAATTGTTCAATGAAAGTGAAGCTATTGAAAATTTAGTAAATAATGGAACCGTGGACAATATATACAATCGGGGTTGGTCGAATGGATATCCTACCGCAATGGATTCCTCACCCCGGTTCAACAAAGACAGACTGTATGTCCCTCCAGACCGAGAATTTTATTTCCCAGTCAATGACAAGACCTTTCCCGAAGATATCAAACCTCACTTAAGTAGACTCCATAATCTAAGCAATAATTGTGTCATTGAGGAAATCATGCCTGAGGTTTCGGGTCACACATGTGATCAAATTCCTGTCTGTGGCACGATTTACCTAAATTCTCAAACCTCATCCGTAGTTGATGAAGAAATTGTCATTGAGGGCCCCGAAGTCTCAAAAAACTTTCCATCTTTGCTCTCAGACCGCAGTGTCTCACACTGTAGTCAAAAGTCCCACAAAAGTCCCACTGAAGTCCCAACTCAGACTTACTCTGCAATAGTCCAATCATCACTACCGCAGTCCTCTGTAAAAGGAACTGTGACTCTTCAGGCGATTCATCATGAATTACCTATAGAAAACTTTGAAGTGGGTCAATGCTCTCAGACCCCAGAATCTTCAAATTCGGATGACTCAAGCCCACATTTTCAAAATCATTCTAAGGGTGCCAGGAAACCGCAGTTGAACATCAATGACTGCAGTTCACCAAAATCCTTGGCCAAAAAGGCCTTCAAAGAGGAAATTAGATCTCGAGGCACAAATAGACAAACTTTTTCAAAAAATAAGAAGCATGTCATATTTCCAAAGTCCAAGAGTCCAGAAAAATTTGTTTTCTCACACTACTTTTCAAAAAACTCTCCCATCAAGAAAACCTACAAAAAGGAATGTCCAGCTTCAAAAGTCATTCCTACTTCATCTGACACAACCCAAAAGGGTGTTCAGTCTTTTCGAAACAATGGTTTTCAGGTCTATTCCTCAAATGATCCTAAATGGAAAGGTATTTTACCCACACCAACACTTTTAAAGTCACGTCAAAATTTCAACAAGTGGAAGGGTATTCTGCCAAATCCACTTAAAAGGACTCAAAGATTTACACGTGCTAAATCTTTTCAAAAACAAACTTTTTCAAAACCCAACACCACTCATGTCAGGGATTACCAACCTCGGACCGGTAACAAGTCCAATTCATCCTATAGACCGCTGACCAAGCATAGTGTCAGATCAAAAGACAAAATCTCTTTTTGTAAATGTCAGTGTAGTTGTCAAAAGGATTCATCCTATGTCAAATCTAGTCGGAGTCAGAAACCTCGTACTTTTTCAAAAACTCACCACACTCCAATTCTGCACAAACACCCAGGACTAGGAGTAAAAGTTGACAAGAGACCCGTCCCTGCAACCTCGGTCCATGCATCATTCAGTAATTCACCTATTGCCCCAGGCTCCAAACTAGTTTGGATGCCTAAACTAACCGTGTAATTCTCAGGCTTTGTGCAAGGAGGAACAAGAAGATGAATGGTTAATTGACAGTGCCTGCTCCTTGCACATGACCGGAAGGTTAGAATACCTTCGGGATTTCAGGCCAATATGCAATGGTGGAAATGTCACATTCGGCAACAATGCGAATGGGATCATCTGAGGTTACGGTGTTCTCACTACGGGGAATTTCTCTATTCAGAAGGATGCCTATGTAGAAAGCCTTAAACACAATCTCATCAGTGTTGGCCAACTATGTATGGCAGGACATTGAGTTGAGTTTGATGATCAATTTTGCTACGTAATGACAAGTGATAGAAACATATGTCTGATCAAATCCAGATCCGAAGGTACCATGTATCCTTTGGATGTCTCTCTGATCATTGGCAGACCGCAGTTGGGTTTCCTCTCCAAAGTCGTATCCAAAGTTAGCTGGCTATGGCACCGCAAGCTAGCTCATCTCAACTTCAGGTACATCAACAACTTGGTCACAGGAGAACTAGTCAGAGGTCTCCCTATTCTCAAATTCAGCAACGATACTCTCTGTCCGGCTTGTGAATGTGGTAAGCAGTCCAAAGCAAGTCACCCTATGGTAATGGACTCTTCAATTTCTGAACCACTGGAGCTCTTGCATATTGATCTCTGCGGTCCATCCAACGTAGCCAGTCTCCATCACAAGAAATACATACTGGTTATTGTAGATGACTTTACATGCTTCACATGGGTCTTCTTCCTCAGACACAAGTCAGAAACACCGCAGATTCTCATCAATTTCATCAAGGAAATCGAACTTCAGATCAAGCTTCCAGTAAGACGTATCCGCAGTGATAATGGAACCGAGTTTACTAATCATCTTCTCAACAGTTTCTTGGTGTCCAAGGGTATCACTCACAACTTCTCAGCTCCTTATACACCACAACAAAATGGAGTGGTAGAGAGAAGGAACCGTACTCTGGTAGAAGCAGCCAGATCCATGCTCAACTTCGCACACCTTCCTCTCTACTTCTGGGCTGAAGTTGTAGCAACCGCTTGCTTTGTACAAAACCGAAGCATTGTGTGCAAACGCCTCAATAAAACACCGTATGAGGGCCTCAACAACCGCAAGCCAAATGTTCGCTTCTTTCATATCTTTGGGTGTCGATGTTTCGTGATCAACAACCGAGATCAGCTTAACAAGTTTGCACCGAAGTCTGATGAAGGCATCTTCCTTGGCTACTCCACCAACAAGGTTGCTTATCGAGTTCTCATTAGACGCACAAGGTTAATCATTGAAAGCTTCGATGTGAAATTTGATGATTCTCACATCCGCAACGCCCCTCCATCCACTGAAACCACAGCAATCATGGAAAGCGATATTCCTGCCTCTTCGGGTCCATTAAATCTTGATGAAATCAATTATGACGATCTTTTCGACCCAGTAGAAACAGCCAAGTTATCCGAAGTTCTTGTGTCTGAAGAAGTTCAACAGCAGCACGCTGATGTATCTGGTCCTTCTCTGTCCGAAGTAGCATCTCTCAATACTTCCACCTCTCCGGTTGAGGGGGAAAGCTCTACTCCGGATCAAGCAACAACCGTCGAGGTTCCAGTACTTGATGTTGCTCAAGTTCCCATCCGCAGAGAAGAATTACCATCAAACGTCACTTCTGATTCGGATGATGAACACATAGAGAACATTGACACAAGAACAGACCCAAGGATCATCACTCTCCCATCCGCAGTCCAGGGGGAACCTTCTCAGGTTCCAGAGGATCTCCCATCCGCAATCCAGGGGGAACCTCTTCCAACTGCTCAAGAAAATTCCATTCTCGTTCAAACAAATCAAGATGATTCAGCAGGATGTTCTCAAATCCAGGGGGAACTGCCATCTCCAACCATAGAATCTTCTAATATTGAAGACATTCCCTCTACCGCAGCTGCTGATCATCTGTAACACCGTCTACACGTATGGACGAAGGACCACCCACCAGGTCAAATCATTGGCAATCCATCCGCATGTATCCAGACTCGATCTTCCAAGGACTTATCTGATCACTGTCACTACGTAGCATTTATGTCCTCTGTTGAGCCTCGAACGATCAAAGAAGAATTACTAGAATCTGATTGGATATCCGCAATGCAAGAAGAGCTAGAAGAATTCAAAAGAAACAAGGTGTGGCAACTTGTTCTGAAGCCACGTGGTCACACCATTGTTGGTACTAGATGGGTATTCAAAAACAAGCTGGATGAATCTGGTGCGGTAGTCAGAAATAAGGCAAGGCTAGTTGCAAAGGGCTACAGTCAACTTGAAGGTGTTGACTATGATGAAACGTATGCTCCGGTGGCACGAATGGAAGCCATCCGAATCTTCTTAGCATACGCAGCCCACAAAAACGTCAAGGTACACCAAATGGACGTTAAGAGTGCATTTCTCAATGGGGAATTAAAAGAAGAGGTTTATCTTCAGCAACCTCTAGGTTTTAAAAGTATTGAATTCCCAGACCACTGCTACAAACTTGAAAAATCAGTATACGGTCTGAAGCAAGCCCCAAGAGCATGGTACGAGACTCTCTCGGAATTTCTTGTCTCGTCTGGATATAAAAGAGGAGTGATTGACCCCACCTTATTTAGAAAAGCAAATGGTGACCACCTTATGCTTGTACAAATATATGTGGATGATATCATCTTCGGATCAACTGATCAAGGAATGGTGGATGAATTTGCTAAGCTCATGACCAACAAGTTCAAAATGAGCATGAATAGAGAGATTAACTTCTTTTTAGGACTTCAAGTGAAACAAGTTCCGCAATGGATATTCATTCATCAAGAGAAATACACCACTGAACTGTTGAAGAAATATTCTATGGACAACTGTTCTTCGGCCAAGGTCCCCATGGCCTTCGGATATAAGATCTCTGCTGATCCCTCAGCCGAATCTGTGGATCACAAGACTTATAGAGGCATCATAGGCTCTTTGATGTATCTCACTGCAAGCAGGCCAAACATTATCTTTGCAACAGGTGTATGCGCAAGGTATCAGGCTGACCCAAAAGTGTCACATATGACCGCAGCCAAACAGATACTACGGTACCTGAAAGGAAGCAAGTCTCTTGGATTATGGTACCCCGCAGGCAATGATTTCAGCCTTCAAGCATTCACAGATGTTGATCACGCCGGATGCAAACTAGATCGTAAAAGCACTTCAGGTGGATGTCAATTTTTGGGTGGAAGACTCGTCAGTTGGTCATCAAGGAAACAAAGTTGTGTGTCTCTGTCTACTGCAGAAGCTGAGTATGTGGCCGCAACAGCTGTTGTTCACAAGTCCTATGGATGAAAACTCAACTATGGGACTACGGATACAGAATGTTGCGGATACTAATCTACTGTGACTCTGAAAGTGCTATAGCGATTTCTCATAATCCTATTCAGCACTCCAAGACCAAGCATATTGAACTACGGTATCACTTCATCAAAGACGACATCCTGAAAGGTAACATTGAACTCATCTTTGTCCATTCTCATGAAGAGATTGTTGATGTGTTCACAAAGGCACTTGACTCTACAAAGCTCAACACTTTCTTACAAATGTTAGGAATGATGAATCCGGATCCCCAATTCTTCTTGAATTGATAGGTACCGTAGACCATTCTTGGTCTCTGTTGCGGTCCTAACTGAAAGTTACTTATGATAGATGGTTTTGGTATGTCCTGTGTACCGCAGTCTATGTACCGCAACCATATATCATATTTATCCTTCACTGGTCCTTATTGTTTTTTATTACTAACTCATTGTACAAGTGCTCTACTCAGTTCTTCCACTGCAGTCACACATCTACCCATCCGCAATGAATGACCCATCCGCAATGAATGATCCATCCGCAATGAAGTTTCTATCCGCAATCACATTGATAATTTCTCAACTGTTTCATTAATTCTTGAATCATGGTGTGCTATTTAATGATCCTTCATTAAATAAAACATTAAATAAAAAACATTCCTTTAGAAACTGTGTGTCTCTTTCTGAATAAACCTTGTGTTAGACCTATTTTAGGAATGATGACAAAAAGAACGATTTTCCATATACAAATCCTTAATCTGTCTTTTCCTCTTACCCAGCACGTCCCATCCATTACAACTTCTTTCCCCCATCCACACGATCACCTGACGTGATGATGTACGTCAGAATTTTCATTAAATGCAAACCCCCTTTTGGCAAATCTCAAAAATCTTTTTAAAAACCGTTTCATCTTATGTGGCCGAGATTTAATCTCCAAAATCGATTTCCCCCCAAACATCTTTTTACCTTATCCTTTCCTTTACCTAGGGTAAAAACAGTTACTGCTCAAACTCATCCCTATATAAACCTTTCTTCTTCCCCAAGAACACTTTACGCTCTCAGAACATTGGATCGTCTCTCCATTTTCACATTCTGCTTTCTACTCATTCTCTCAATCTTCAACAATGGTGAAATCTGGCGTCTCCAAGAAACAATCAAAGGCATTTGGGTCAGTGAACCCCACTGGTTTAGAATCTGCTTCACGACAACTCACACCCACGATCGCTTCAAGCAACTTCAGAGCAATATTCGAAGATCATTCATCCTACAATGCTCCAATCAAGCTAATGATCAAGTTTCTGAAGAATCATCCCTTGTTTGGCCCCTTCGATGCTTTCACAGATGTTGTCCCTCTCTCAACCCTATTCAAATGTGCCTTCTCAGCCTATCGCCCAATCGAAAACCTACAAGAAGTTCATCTTAACCTTATTAACGATTCTTTGGTCATTCTGTCCAAAGAAAAGTTTCTTTCTGCCATTAACCTCCTTGTTCATCCCTCCATCAAAATTTTCAGCCAATCCATGGCAGACGTCACTACTGCTCTATACCAAATGGGATATCAGAAGAAGATTAAAGGAATTAGGGAATTCAAGAAAAACCAACTGCCTGCGGTCTGGCAATTTGTTTGCCATTTCGTCATCCGCAGTCTATCTGGCAGAACCGGAGGCACAGACAACATGGGATTAAAGCTTCTTGAGCTGGTGTGGAGCATCTTCACAGGTCATGACGTAAACTACGGGCAGATCCTATGGGATGACTTTCTTCAATACATTCCCAAGGAGAACCCAACTGAACTCACGTTTGCAAGGTTCTGGTCCCTCTGCATTTCAGACCTTCATGCGGATGCATGGATCGACATGGGCAGTGACATCAACTTTTTTGTCACCAAAGATCTCAAAAGGTACAATCCCTCGTCTGATCAATCTATTTTTGGACCAATTCGAAGACTCCCTACTCATATTCTTTCTACCCTTGGTCTTGAGACTGCTGATGTCTCAGATCACATTGAGGCTACGGAAGGTATTGCCCCATACCCTCCTACCCCGCCCCTTTAAAACCCATCCGCAATCGTTAATCCTGAAGGTCCCGCAGTCCCTTCCTCCACTACTCTCTCCAATCTTTCTCAAAGAAGAAAGCAATTGGCCACCAAGAAGAAACAAAGAACACCAAAGAAGGATACACCCAAACCAACCGCACCCACAAAGAAACGTAAAGTCACACCAACCGCACCCACCCAAGTTAGTGATTCTGATGAGGATGCGCAACCAACTGTCATCCTCAAGAAAAGGAAAACCGATACCACTGGCCATATGCATGACCGGACCGATACTGAAGCCTCTCAAAAGGCTCTGGTAGTCCTTGGGGTGGCCGCAGACCCATTCGCAACCACTATCATTTTCTAATCAGACTCAGAAAGTGAGTCTGATTCACCACATCGTGGAGACTCCCCCCCCCCCCAGTTCACTCCCAAGAGGATGACACTGGTTCACGCCCTAAGGTCTCCAGGGCTTCCCGACTGCATTTCTTTTCCCCTGAGGAGTTGAACTCCATCCTTTTGAATGTCACCCATACACTTCAAACACCTCCCCAACCGCAGGGCACTTCTTCCGCCCTAGCCAGAACTGAGTCGAGGCTAAACTTGACTACGGGTCAAGGAGACCGAGGAAGCTTAGGAAATCCTACCCTGCTTACATCTGTAACAGGTGGTTTAGGCACGGTGAGCACAAATGTGCAAGGATCCATGAACCCAAAGGACACTTCGGTGCGATTTCCTGGATTTGACGGCGATGAATCAAACGACTCATGGTTACGTTACACTCCGGTAACTGAGTCAGACAGAAAGAAATATGCCGCTTTCAGAAGGGCATTCCAAGCACGCAAGGAACAACAGATCAAGCAACAACAACAAAAGGAGCAAGAAATCCAGTCAGTGGCTAAGTATTGGGCAGATGCAATCAATAATGCCAATAACGTAGCCAACATTCTGAAGATTCAAGACTGGATGACCGAGATGGCTGAGACAATTCTCAAAGCTCAAGAAACTGGTGAAGGTGCAGGCACATCCAAAGCAACTCCAACTCCAACTCCAACTCCAACTCCAATTCCCACTCCAGCAGTTCATGAATCACAAGACGAAGGAACCGCAATAGAAGTCAGTTCTGCTCCCACCTTCGGTCTTGATGATGTTAAACTACAAGAGGTAAACAAACCCTCTCCCTCTGATGATGACTTTATGATGTTTGATGAAGAAGAGGAATCCAGTGGCTCTCACCATTCAACTTCAAAACCCAAAGAGAAGAGAAAAAGAAGAAGAATGTCGTAACAAGAAAGGAGTTTTTGAGCCTCCAAGCTAAAGTTGACCAAATTCTTGCCGCGGTCAACCCAACCCAACCGCAACCAGAAGACACCCCCGAACCGCAGTCACTGATAGAACGGATAGAGCGCTTGGAAACGCGTGAGCGCTTGGCTGCTGAGAGAATTTCTCTCAAAGTCGAAATGGGAATCCGGTCCCTCGACAATAATCGAAAGGCAGATCACAAGGACTTTATGGCTGATGCGGAACGCCTCATCTCTGAGGTGACCGCAATCAAGAAAGATCTTCAAGCGGCCATTGCGGATCAAGCCACACAGTCTCAAAAACTGATAGATGAGACTCACACTGCGTATGAGTCCACTATCTCAGTTCTTCAAGCCACAATCAATAGACAGCAACGATCTCTGTCCTCCAACTTCCACGGTCCTGAAATCCTTCAACTTACCAAGGAGATTCACAGGCTGCTCTTCGACTCCTCCATCCCCAACAATCAACAACTGGAAGAAGCCCTCAAAGCTCAATTTCAAGAAGTCTATGCCAAGGTTGATGGCCTTAAAAATGGCTTGAGGAATCCCCTGCGTTAAATTCCTCAAGAGGGGGAAGTAAAGAAGAAGAAGAAGTCCATCACTCCAATCACTCCATCTCACAACATCAGAGTCCCCCCATCATTACAAATAAAATTTCTACACCGCAACCATCTCATCATACCCCACCTCTCAACACTCCAACGCAAGAGGAGATCACTCCTAAGAAACCAGAGACTCCTCCTCACTTCAAAAACCTGGTAGAGCACATGTTCTCTCCAAGCTCGAATGACTCCCCTGCCACCACCCAAAGGAAAAAAGACTGGAAGGCAGCCAAACTTGCGGAGCTTATTTGGAGAGAATGCGGTTTCGATACTATCATGGACGAATCCTTGATAAATTCTTGGATCAATCCTCACCGCAGATTACTGGATGAAGATTACAGACCTCACCTCACATATGTTGAACCCCCTTCAGATGGCTACTGGGATGTTCCAATCTCCCCAAATGTCAAGTACTTCACAGTTTTTGAGCCATTCGACCGCAGCCTTCCAGACCACAAAAGACTGCCAATGGAATTTGAGAGACTTAGTCATTTCTATGCTAAGCATGCCTCTCCCATTGAGAAAATATGGTCTAACGACAGACCATCCGCAGTCAAGAACTACAAGATTAGGAAGTTCATGAAGGCTGACTTCATCCAGTACACCCTCACTAGAAGGGAACACGACTATGTCCGCACCCAAGCTGACTTCCCTTGCATGAATCCAGAAGTAGTCTTCCTCATAGCTAGGGTGTTTCAGAACAAGTCGGAGAAGCACTCGAAGATGAAGATTGCGCTTGAAAGAGCTAATACCTTTTTGAAGGAAACTGTTTGCGATTTTGCTAAAATCGACGCAGACATCTACCCCACCATTGCCAAGAAATTTGATCTACCACCACTCGATCCCGCACCAATGCTTACCGAAGGCTATCAAGAAAGATCCTTAGGTGCAACCAACTTTCCTGAGCTCGGAGTCATCTTCAAAAGGAAAATCGATAAAGTCAAATACTTTATTCCTATGACTTCCATGAATCGCCTCACCAGGAAGCAACTTGAAATCTGTCGAACCGCAGTCGAAAGATCAAAGAATACAACTGCCGAAGTCAAGTTCGAGATTTTAAGGAGAATCACTTGGTTGGAAAACGTTAGGAAGTTTTGGTGGATCCTGATCAAATTTCTCAAACTTGATAGCTGAACAAAAGTTAAAGAGGTCACTTAGGGGGGAATTGTTGAATCATAAAAAGTGACCCTATTGAACTTCACCTACCGCAGCCAGCTCTCACCCACAGTCAAGCTCCTTCATCAGCAACCGCATCCAGAGTCTCTTCCTACCGCAGTCACTTTTACTAGATTACTTTACTTGTCTTTTATTGTAATACTCTCTATTGTCCAGTATGCCTTGCATGGCTACTCTTAGAGAGGTAACCTAGTGTACTTCGTGAGTATCTATAAATAGAGCTCATTCTCTTGTATTCAAAAACGCATCTCTATTATTTCAGAATACACATCTCTGAAGTTATCTTTTCTATCTCTCTATCTACGCATCACTTCTTACTCCCAATTCTTACTAGAACATAACTGATTATAACCTCTCTCCGGAGCAAGTCTTCTATGACTTTATCACTAAGCTTGATCTTCCTTATTAACTCGGTTTGAATGCATTCCTTGTTATGAATCAGCTTAAGTGTATACTTGATATAACAATTCTTGTCATTTCTATTTCTTTACTTTTCCACAACTAACTATCTAACTATCTAACTTATTAATATTATTGTTGAGCTTTTAGATCCTTCGAGATTAACTATTCCGCAATACTACTTGTTCTAACGTTTGTTCAAGTGTGTCTCAAAGTTTTTCTCTCAATAGGTCATACTTTTGGGAGTAAGTATTGATTTAAGATTGTCATGAAATGATTGTACATTGTCTATAGAGATTGGACAGTGCATAGAGATTATTGTAATATTTATGACTACTTGGAAAATAGGGATTTTAAGTATTGTTTAAACCCGCGCTTAGAGAATACTTCATAATTCAATCACGAGTAATTCTAAGACAATAATATCTTCTATTCTTCAAACGAATATATATATAAGTCATAGTTTACAAGTCTGTTGTGTATCGGTTTGCATGAAAGTAAAGTCCTTTTTGGGTCATTTTGAATAAAAGTAAAGCCCTTTGCGGGCTGCCTTCAAAATCTAGAAATAGCTAGAAATGACTTTAGGAGAGGGAGAGATAAAATGATTTGTTAATATATTATATTATTAATATATTAATTAGAAGGAGTTATTAGTTAATTTTGAATTAATTATAAATAGTCCGAGTTAATTAATTATTAATCAGAATTAATTCGGGATTAATTTGAATTAATTAAAGGTGCAAGAGTTGAATTGTAATTATCTAATAGTTGAAGAAAAGAAGGAATTTTAGAAGGATCCAAGACATAGACAGTTTTGGGAGCCTTTTTAGGGTTTCTAAAAGCGTTCTGGTTGCTAATAAGAAAAAAATTTGAATTAAGATTAAATCTATTATTTAATTATTCAAATGTAGATTCATTTGCAAATTTCCTATAATATAAATAGGACCCTTGGGCATCATATTTTTGTGGCTTCTCATACCTAGAAGGTGGAGAAATAAATTCTCTTCTTTTCTCCTCTCTCCTGTTGTCTTTCTAGTGTTATAGGGTTTTGGGTGTGAGCCATTAGAGGCGTCCATACTTTTGGTGCTTGCTTTCTATGGGGCATTCAAAGAACTCAAGAGTTTAACATATTTAATTATGTTAAAGGTATGTTCTTTTACTAGTACTTTCAATTTTAGAAAGATATGAGTTTTTTTTCATAAGTATGTTACTATTAATAGTAAAAAGTCATTGATCTTGTTTTAAGTTGCATATATCCTTAAGTGTTAAGTGAAATCTCATAAGTACATTGCTATTATAACCTAAAAAGGCCCAATATAAATGACCAAAAATGAAGAGATAATGATTTAAAATTGTGGTAAAATTAGGTCAGCCAAGGTCTGAGTGTTTTGTGTTTTGTTTTTTGGTGACTCAACCAACTAACTCGACCTGAATCAATCCTCACTCGGTCGAGCATCTTCTTGTATTTAGCCAAAAAAATCTTTCCAACTCTGAACCTTTATAACCTTTTTTATTTGCACTGGTTTCTTGTGAATATGTTTTTGGTCTTTTCATCCATTCTTTCTATCTCCTGATGAAGAATACCTAGCCTCTCTCTCTCTCTCTATCTCTCTCTCTCCTAGTTTTTTAGTGATCGTGAAAGCAAGAGGATTCTAACTTCATTTAACTAATCAAGTCAATACCCCATCAACACTACTGATGTAAATTGTTCAAATGCAAGTGTTTGCAACATTCTTTCTCAAGATCAAGAGCAAAACACTTTGCAGATCAAGATAAATGCAGACGAGTTGGTAAAACCATAGGCGTGTTAGCGTCATCTACGGTTTCATTGATATTTTTGGATAAACGTTATTTTTTGGCTATTTTTGACTAATTCATTAAGAAATTAGGTTGTATTTGTAAATTTTATCTTTCTCTCACACAAATACACACGTGTTTATATATATATATATATATATATATATATATATATATATATATATATGTATATATATATATATATATATATATATATATATATATATATATATATATATATATATATATATAGAGAGAGAGAGAGAGGTAAAAGTTCAAATGAGAACCCCTAAAAGTAAAGAACCATTTTAATAAAGGGCATTTTTATCAAAAACTCTTTCTATATTTTTTCTACTCTAAAATTATAACTATCAAACAAAAAAACTAACTAATCTGATACACTCAGACTCTCTCATTAAGCTTCCTGAACTCAAAGTCTAACACCACTTCTGCCACCTACCTCCACCACTTACCTCCGCCACCTACCTCCACCACCTACCTCCGCCATCACATTTTCCTCCCATTACCGCTACCAGGTCATCAAATTTCAAGCCTCCAGATCGTGAACTACCATATTTACCAACTCATCATATATATTCAGATCTTGTCGGATTTTCACGGGAAGCCTCCATATCCGCCATCAACAACCACCGTCACCTTCATCTTAGTGTTTTGAATGTGTTTTTGCACAACACTATTGCCGTAAACCACCAGTGTTTGCAAGATCTGACCTCTTCCTCCATCGTCGCTCATAACCACAACCTTCTTTCACCATTGATGATGACCGCCACCAGCCTCTATCATACCAGATATGTGTAGATCTGTTCAGATTTGCATAGATCTGATCGGATTTGACATTTAGATCGATTTTCATAAAGCTTTTTGTTTTCCGGCGAGCTTCCTCACCTCAAATTGTCGGAAAAGTCACCAGTCGCCATCAAATTCTCGGATCTAAACCAAAGTATGCATTGATTTCTCATATCCGGTCATGTCTGATGTATTTGGTGCATGTTCAGATGCTAATATACTCGTTTTTTGTTCCAGAACTCTTGAACTCGTTTTTTTCTCTGGTCATTCCATTATCGGAGAAATCCCAGTCGCATCCTCACCATATTTGTTTTTGACCACCTTCCCCTTCTCTCTAACTCGCATTCTTCTATTTTTCTCCGATCATCAGTCAAACACCACAGATCTGATGTGCTTGTCTATTTTCAGGTTAGATAATGTGTTTGTGTGAGTGGTATTTTACGATGGCCGATGCTGATTCCATTATCCCATTAGATCTGGTCTTCGGTGATGATGTTTACATAGGAAAGTTCTGCAAAAAAAAAAGATGCACACAAGGTGCTTGATGAAATGCCTCAATGGAATGAGGTAAGTTATTAATTTGTGAATGCTACGGTGAATTTTGTTTATAGTTTAAACAGTGATTATACATCTGATGTGCGTGGCTCACACAAAGTGTTTGAAGAAATGTCTCAACCAAATTTAGAATGTTATTAAGTTGCAAATATGTATTTTTCTGATGCACTAAGTTGTGAATTAGTGTCTGAAATATTGAATTAAGTTGTGATTTAGTGTTTGAAATGTTGTATTACATTGTGAATTATGATTTTTTTTAAATCCATATTTGGTTTTTGAGGGAAGAATGTTGGCGTTGTTTATACCGATGGTTGGTGGTGGTGATGGTTGATGGTGACATATGGTAGTTGGCGGTATTAATGTTGGTGGTGGTGGTAGAGTGGTGATATATGTCTATTTCTCACTCATCTTCTTTATTGATTTTCAGATAAGTTATCCTCTTTTATGATTCATGTATATGTTTTTCTTTTGATGTTGGCTTCTGAAATATAAGATAATTTATGCATGTATTAAACTGCGAATAGGCTGTTTGGTACACTAAAATATGATATTATACTTGTAAATGATTTATGAATGTATTGTATTAAACGTTGAATTTTATGTATTAATCTATGAATTTTAGTCACAACTTAATATAATAAATTCACAGTTTAATACACATAAATGTCTCCACATATGAACATATAAATGTTAGTTTTAGTTGATAATATGGTTGTGAATATATAATTTTTACGTATTAAACTGTGAATTTATTGTATTAAGCTGTGAATTTTGTGTATTAAAATTTGAATGGATTGCATTAACATGTGAATTTTTTATGAATATTCTATTTGCTTTTATGGGAAGAATGAAGCATTATACGCATATATGATTTTCTTTAATTTAAATAAAATTTATAAACTTTAAACTATGAATATTATGTAAATTAAACTTTGAAATAAGCACTAGGCTCTAGATCTAAAAGTTTAAATGTATGTTTTAAGTTAAGAATATGGAATTATGTGTATTAAATTATTAATTTATTATATTAAGCTGTAAATTTTATGTATTAAATGGTAATTAATTGTATTAATTTGTGAATTGACTGCATTTGCTGTGAATTTTTTATAAATTTTTTGTTAAAATATGAATTATTGATGTATGAATTTTTGTATTAGTTGTCTTGTGACTATATTTTTTTTTTTTGTGTATACATATGTAAAAATGTATTAGTTTTTATCAATGCTTTGCATTAAATTAAAAATGAGTGAATTAATAAGTTTATTAAATTGTGAATGGGGTATTTAAGTTGTAAATGTTTGACTTTCCATACAAATCGGATTTAGGAAAGAAATATGGTTGCAACAATGTCACAGGTGTTTGGTGGCGGTGTGTGATGGTGGTGATAATGGTAGTAGTGGTAGAGTTTGGGTTTGACTTCTCTAAAATTATAAACTAGTGTTAAAAAAATATTAAAAATCCAAAAACAAACCCTATATATATATATATATATATATATATATATATATATATATATATATATATATATATATATATATATATATATATATATATATATATATATATATATATAGGTTTAGGTTCTATGGAAAACAAAAAACCCAAAAATAAACCCTAAAAATCATTAAATGCATAAAAAAAATACTTACAGATGAAAAATCTTTTTTATGATTTTATATTATGAAAATTCGCAACTTTTTATAAATTTTTGCTGGAAGTTTTTGTAAAAAAAAAAACAAAAAAAAAATTGATTTTTTTATTTTTTTTTTTCAATGAAATTTTTAAAAAAGCTGCGATTTTTTTATGTATAAAGCCAAAAAAAATTTTGTGATCTCTAAATATTTTTTTATGCATTTTTATGATTTTTAGGGTTTTTCTATTTTCTATATATATATATATATATATATATATATATATATATATATATATATATATATATATATATATATATATATATATAGAAAAGTGAATATGTGGCTGTTATGTATCTAAGCTTAGGTATAGAACTTTTTAAACAATGTAGTTTCAATGACAACATTTACTATTTATATTAGGCGAATAGCTGCGCGTTGCGTAACATAAAATTACGTACTTAAAATTTTGACTAATAAATATTAAAATTAATATATATTATTGATATTTATATCATAACACCTTTCATATTTTACCCTAATATTACATGTTATTCAAAATACAACGTTTTCATTTTTAGAAATATATTAGTGTTTGTGTTTTCTCTCTTTTGTATTTGATGGGTTCTTTTCTACCAAAGCGAAAACATCCAATAAATACTACGAAACTTATGTTTGTTTATCACCACACACCTCTATTGCTATGCTTCAATCCAGATTACGCAACTCCAAATGCACAAAGTGACATTTATATCCATTAATATCAACTAAGTAAATAATGTGATGTACTTATTATTTGTCAAATGCATATCGATGCATCATATTAATTTTCATATTCCAATATCGGCAAACTAAAACTACAAAAATGCTTGCCACAAAAATGTTTGGTTGAGACTAAAGGTATATATACAAAAAAAAAATGAAAGCTAAAAGGATTACCTTCTCATGACTTGAAAATGAGCATGACAACTCATTGGTATCGGTTGTACTGGAGCATGACAACTCATTGGTATCGATTGTACCAGTACAACATTAAAATATGCATGACATGCCTTTAGTTCACATGCGATATTTTATAGGATCAAATAGGAAATCATGACTTTAATGGAAACTTAGACCAATTGACATGTAAAACAATTTATATGTAGCAATACATTTGCTAATATGACTTCAAATTTTTCAATATCTTCTAGGGTTCAATAAACCACCTTGTGATGCCAATGATGAATATTTCACTGTTTTTCATCTTTTTTTATATTCTTAAATATTAAAATTGTTTTAACAAAAAAATCTTAAGAAAAATAGAAATTCTTACACGTATGGATACATATGGAAGTGTCAAATAGTGAAGTTAGAAATAATTTCCATTGTTGAAGGAATGATGATGAAAACCAAATCTATTCAAAAAATTTAAAATGATTGGCAAGATTTGTATGTGTTTGCATGAGTCAAATATTAATTTAGTACATGTAGTAAATGGAATTAGATGCATCTTTATGTAAAAGTTTATACCCCGAATATAACATGTGACATACCCGAAGCAACCATCAGTTGGTAAAAAAAAAAATTATTGAAATTTATATGAAAAGCAATACACATATAAAAGTCTTTTTTCCTTCTTTAAAGGTCATTAATCCTTGCAAAATATGACAAAGATGTTCCTATTATTCACCGTATTTATACTTGGTCTTGTGAAATTTGATGTTGTTCATGTTATTTTTACATTAAAAAACCAATTAATAATCATTATTAAAAAGTCTTTTGAGTGGTATTAATTAAATTAGGAGGTTTCAAATGCATAATAATCAAGGAAATTAAATTAGAGGGTTTCAAATGCATAAGAATCAAAGAAAAATACTTCTTTTATAAGATATATAGATATAGATAGATAGATATAGATATAGATATAGATATAGATAGATTTTTTTGGAACGGCAAATACCAAGCGGAAGCTCTTCCGCCTTTTACAGCGGAAGTCCGGGTTCGAGCTCCTTTACAGGACAAACTCTCACCCTTTTTAATGGGATTCCAAAGGAAAATTCCCCATGAGTGGCCACCAACGGGAGTCGAACTCCTCACCTTGCCCCTCAATGGTTATAAACCCAACACCTCTTTCCCAGCTCGGCTGGGCTTCATTGGTAGATATAGATAGATATCATTTTAAAATTGTGAGTCTTCAAAATTAAATGGACACGTGTTGGATAATTTTAAAAGAATAAGACTTAAATTTAATATCTAATAGTCTAATAGTTTAATATAGCTGAACGATGGATTATCAAGGTTGAAGCCCGTATAATTTGAAGGGGCCCTAATTTGAATTTCGGTCAATAACTTCTTGAAATGTTTCATACCAAGTTATGATCATTATGATTCTTGTGAGTATTTCTAAACGATGGTGTCATGTATAGAGTTACTTGTGATTTTATGGCGTAAAATTATTGTCTTATGTGTACCGTGTCAAATAATTTTTAGATTCTTTTTATCGGTTATAAATACAGTTTTCATGATGGAATACAAAAAGTTATAATAACCTGAAAAATTATCTTGATAGTATGTATTTGTGCCTAAGAATAATCATTCAATCACCATAATATAATCAATGTTGGAATTCTTATCACTTCTAAAATTTGCATATGTACATGTTTACATTATCAATACAAATATTTAAATAATGTTGAATTGTGGTTGATTCTATAAATTTGATGTAAAAATCGACTCCACCCACTCTCCATACATGATACATCACTATTTGAGTTGATATTACCTTAAATGCATGTTTGCATTAATAAATTATTTATTAGAGCATGCCAGTGAACATCCATGATGTCGCCTTGCAAATGGTTGTGGGTTCTTTATCTACCCTAAATATTATCTTTTATTATTAAGTGAATTCCCACGCAAGAATATAACTATGTAGAAATATTAACCATTAACAAATTATTATTTAATATTTTTATTTGATTAACCTATTAGTTTTATTGAACATCATAGTTCTAACTCATTGGTGATATACATCATTAATTGATAATTACCATTGAAAACTATGTAAAATATATATAAACATATGCTTATTTATATCTAACAAAAAAATTATAAAAAATAAATACAACTTTAATAACATAAAAACACTAAAACATCGATCATAATATTAGTATTGAAAATAATTTAAAAAAATTACAACTCCTACAAAAAATCTACAAAAATCAATATACATTTTATATATAGAAACACTATTATCCCAAGATTCAACAAAACTAAAAAGAAAATTGAACTTTTCATATTTGAATTACAAATATGCTCAAACATATAAATGTTTTTTGTGAGCAAAACTTACTTATATACTATTAATATAAGTTACAAAGTTTATAAATGAAAGAAAAAACATAATTAATCATTACTATCTAATAACCATAAGTTAAAAACATCTTTAGTTGTAAGTACTAAGTAAACATAAATTAGGAAACTATTGATTTCTAGTAGAAATATCAAATGAATGTGGTGTTTGGAAATATGTCTCTATTATTAAATAACATGAATAAATTTTAAATAATAAAAGTTTGGAATAGGCTTAATATTTGCAAATTAGGTTTTGGATCTACGAAACCAAAGAGATGATTGCATCAAAAAACCTGTATAAATGTTTCTTTATATAATGGTTCAATAATAAAAAATAATAAAAAGAAATTATTCGAATAAGCAAAATTAAAGCAGTTCATTTTCATAAGTTAGAGCATACTGGATATATAACTTATTAATATTTTATCAACCATTGAATACCATTAGATTTAAAATTTTATTTAGCTAGTATTCGTAAACAATTGAATATTTTCTAACCATTTATATCTATTATAACATTTGATATAATTTGTCGTCTTATGGCATTATCATTTTATCGCTTTTGGTTATATTTTATATTTATATTTTTATTATTTCTTGGCTAATTAATTTAATATATTATATAAACAAAATAAATAATCAATATTAATAAAAATATATATTTAAAAAAATTTCTAACTCAATCAAAATGACACATCGAATGAGGGTACCTTATAAAATATATCAAGTAGTTTAGATGAATGAATATTATTTAAAAAAAACTAATTACATTAAAGAATAATTTAAGTATAATTATTTTGTTAATATGATAAAAAATAGGTTGCTTTTATATTTGTATTTTAATAAAGTCGTATGAACCTCAACTTTTTACTACTTTCAACTGAAGGCATATTATATGGATTACACTTCGTAAATCTTAAACATATCATCGAAACATTTACATCTGATATTTAATTATTAATTATACATTATTCATATCGTCCACCACTATAACACACATTTTTTTATTTTATTTTGAGCTTTCATTTTGTTAATATATGGTTAAACAAAGATAAATAAAATAAGTTTCAAATGAAAAGTAAGGAATTAATAAACTTTATGAAACATCTCAAAAATATGGTCCAAAATTTTCGTTTTAAATCATTTAAGAAAAACCATATTTGTCAAACATCATAATAACAAAACCATAAGAATCAAAATGTCATAAATCGTGTATCTAAAAAATCTCATATCATCTATCAATGCATCAAAATCATATGTCAAATATCAGATTGAATCCTCGCAGGCTAAAAGTTGTGGTGTGTGTCATGCAGTCATCCCGAGCTATTCCCCTTGCTAGTGGAATTACCTGAAACTAAAACTGAAAACTGTAAGCACGAAGCTTAGCGAGTCTCCCCAACAACCACATACCATACACATATCACATAAACATATCTTGGGCCCCGCCCCTGCTACGTCGATTAGGCTCGGCATCGGCTTTCCCGGCATCGGGCCCCGCCCGGCATCGAAACCTAATCAGCATCGGGCCCTGCCCGGCATCGAGCATATCTCATAATACATATGAACACAGTCAAATAATACACATAAACCTAAGCATATATCATTAACACTTAAACATTCCTCGGCCCCGCCCGGCATCGTACCGTAGTCCGGAAACATGCTAGCGTTCCTCGGGCCCCGCCCGGCATCAGACCAGACTCCGGAACTACTACTAGCTAAACGGGTTAGCCTTGGTGCCTTAGACACGTTCCTATAGGAGGAAACACACCTCGTATGCTAGCTGTGAAATCTCGTGTGAGGAATCCCCGACAGCTGCTCCAACGACTCCCCGGCTATCAATTTCACAATAACACTTAATCAAAATCTTATAATCCTTCTTAGGGTAAAATGACCATTTTACCCGTGGTCAAAGTCAACGTCATAGTCAAATTCAAAGTCAAGGTCAATTCCCAGTCGACTCAACTCGTCGAGTTACCTCCTAACTCAACGAGTTCCTATACTACTCAGACTCGTGATCAACCGATTCAACTTGTCAAGTCCCTTCACAGACTCGTCGAGTTCTACCTGGCATAGAATTGGGACAACTGACTCAACTCGTCGAGTCCCTTTCTGGACTCGTCGAGTTCCCCTGTCTGTTTGGGCTATCTTAATGGATTAAGCCCCTACACTTCAGGTCCAAGCTTCACACTTCAGAAAAACCCTTACAATGCCCTTTTAAGGGTAAAGTTTCTAACTTTACCCATTAGTACCTCTTCCTAAAGGGTTTAGCTCAAACCCGAATTCCTTGGGACCTAGAACTTGGTCCTTACACCATCCTTACACCCAAATAAAGCTTACAACCTCAGATCTACACCCCTAACACTAAATGGATACGTAAAGTTCCCAACTTTTCCACATGCATGGCCTTTTGGGGCTAAAAAGGCCAATATGACACTCTAAGGCTTGCATGGGGGCTCCAATGGCATAAAGTTTGCACCTTTATGTCATATCAGCCCCTCTAGCTCCTAGATCTGGAAGATTACCAATTTGGGTCGATCATTCTCCAAAAGCTATCATTCTTGGACCAAAAACCCTCATAAAGATGGACATAAAGAGATCTAATGAACTAATAGCCAAGATAGATACTTGATTACCAGAAAATGTAGCAAATGGTGTGTAGTTTTTGGATCTACTCTTCCCTTCTTGAGCCCTCTATCTTCTTCTTCTTCTACAAGCTTCAAAATTACACAAAGATCACTAAAAATGGCTCACACTCTCAAATAACACTCTAGGGTTTCGTGGATTAGGGACAGGGAGGCTGGAAAAGAAGCCAAGGGTGGGGGTTAAGGAGCTTAAATAGGGTGCAAAACCCCAAAATTAAGGTTTCACTCTGGTCGATCTACTCGCCGAGTCGAGGGCTCTTGACTCGTCGAGTAGGTGACTTAAACCCCACGTATAATCTGTCCTCTACTCGACGAGTTAGGGCCACCAACTCGTCGAGTTCCTCTTTCAAAATAATTACATTAATGAGTTAAAAGCATACCACGAACCAGGCATTACAATTCTCCCCCACTTGTCTTAGACTTCGTCCTCGAAGTCTGCTGCGTCTGAAAACAATTCCGGGTAGTGCTCCCTCATTTCCTCCTTTGGCTCCCAAGTCCACTCAGAACCCTTGCGGTGCTGCCACTTCACCTTCACTAACTGAACAACCTTGTTCCTCAAGGTTTTCGTCTTGCCTTCCAGAATCGCCACCGTTCTTTCAATGTAGTTCAGGCTGTCTTCAACCTGAATATCCTCCAAGGACACAATTGCTTAATCATCCACTAAGCACTCCCGTAATTGGGAAACATGGAAAGTGTTGTGGATCTGACTGAGCTTTGCTAGAAGGTCCAACCGATATGCCACCTTGCCTACCCGGACTATAACCCTAAAAGGACTAATGTACCTAGGGCCCAGCTTTCCCCGCTTCCGGAACCGGATGACACATTTCCAAGGTGACACCTTCAGGAGGACCATATCTTCCACCTGAAAGTCCAAGTCTGAACGCCACTTGTCGGCGTAGCTCTTCTGCCGACTCTGAGCAGTCTGAAGCCTGCTCCGGACCTGCTGGATCCGTTCTGTAGTCTTGAGTACTACCTCAGTACTCCCCATGACTCTCTGACCGACCTCGCCCCAACAGATTGGGGTCCTACACTTCCTCCCGTAGAGCATCTCGAAGGGAGGCCGGTCTATGTTGGCGTGGTAACTGTTGTTATACGAAAATTCCGCTAACGGAAGATAGGTATCCCAACTGCCACCAATATTCAAAACATATGCACGTAGCATGTCCTCATGAGACTTTATCGTCCTCTCGCTCTGTCCGTCCATCTGGGGATGGAAGGCGGTGTTGAAGTGAAGACGATTACCCATCTCGTCGTGAAACCGCTTCCAAAATCTGGAAGTGAAACGAACATCTCGGTCTGACACCACCGAGACAGTCACTCCATGTCGTGCCACTATCTCTTGCACGTAAATCTCGATCAGCTTCTCGACCGATATACTCTCCTGGATAGGGATAAAATGGGCACTCTTGGTCAATCGATCCACGATGACCCATATCGAATCAACCCCACGTGAGGTCCTAGGAAAACTAGTGATGAAATCCATAGTGATAATTTCCCATTTCCACACCGGAATGTCTAACGGCTGCATCTTGTCATGGGGCCTCTGGTGCTCTGCCTTGACCTTCCTGCAGGTCAAGCATCTCTCAACATACCAAGCTACATCCCGCTCCATGCAGGGCCACCAGTAATCAGGACGAATATCTTTGTACATCTTCGTCACCCCAGGATGGATGGAGAACCTGGACTTGTGGGCCTCATCCATCAGAATCTGCCATACTACGCCCCAGTATGGTACCCAGACCCTCCCATGCAGGGCCAACAGCCCCCGGCGGTCGTAATCAAAGGAGGCCACCTGGCTTATGATCCGCTCACACTTTGGCGCTCCACTTTCAGGCCCTCAACCTGCGTCTCTCGGATCTGCTCCAACAATGGAGTAATCACTGTCATCCTCAGATAGATGTCTCGAATCGGGGCTGCTACTGCCTTGCAGCTCATAGAATCGGCCACCACGTTGGCCTTGCCCGGGTGCTAAAGGATTTCACAATCGTAGTCCTTCACTACATCTAACCACCGACGCCGCCTCATGTTCAGATTCGGCTGATCCATGACGTACCTCAAACTCTTTTGGTTCGTGTAAATGGTACAACGAAACCCATAGAGGTAATGCCGCCAAATCTTGAGGGCGAAAACCACAGCCCCCAACTCTAAATCGTGTGTCGGATAGTTAGCCTCGTAAGGCTTCAACTGCCTCGACGCATAAGCTATCACATGACCCCGCTGCATCAAAACTACACCCATGCCCGTAATCGAAGCGTCACAATAAACCACGAAATCGTCGACGCCCTCCAGCAAAGTCAGGATCGGTGTCTCGCACAACCGCTGTCTGAGAGTCTCGAAAGCTGCCTACTGCTCAGGCCCCCAGCGGAATGTCACCGACTTCTTGGTCAGTCGGGTCAAAGGAACATCAATCTTGTAGAAATCCTGGATGAATCTCCGGTAGTAACCCGCTAGACCAAGAAAACTCTGAATCTCAGTTGGAGACCTCGGAACCTCCCACTGCATCATGACCTCTATCTTGGCCGGATCGACCAGAATACCCTTCTGGTTGACAAGGTGCCCCAGAAACTACACCTCGCGCAACCAGAACTCATACTTGGAGAACTTTGCGAAACGTCTATCCCTCCTCAGTGTCTCCAGCACCTCCCTCAGGTGCTCCTCATGCTGCTCCTAAGTCTTGGCGTAAACCAAGATGTCATCAGTGACGACTATTACAGACCGATCCAGCATCAATCTGCACACGCGGTTCATGAGGTGCATGAACACGGCTGGAGCATTGGTGAGCCCAAAGAGCATCACCACAAACTCATAATGACCATAGCGAGTCCTAAAAGTTGTCTTCTGCACATCCTCGTCCCTGACTCGCATCTGGTGGTAACCCGATCTCAGATCAATCTTGGAGAAGAAAGATGCACCCTGTAGCTGGTCAAACAAATCATCAATCCTCGGGAGGGGGTAACGGTTTTTCACTGTTACCTTATTCAACTCTCGGTAGTCTATACACATACGATGTGACCCGTCCTTCTTCACAAACAGGATCGGGGCTCACCATGGCGAACTACTCGGCCTGATAAATCCCTTGTCTAGCTGCTCTTGCAGCTGCGTAGACAACTCCTGCATCTCGGGAGGAACCAATCGATATGGTTCCTTGGCTATCAGAGCCGCACCAGGGACTAGGTCAATCCTGAACTCAACCTGTCTCTCCAAAGGTATCCCAGGCAAACCCTCCGGGAATACATTCGGGTACTCTTGCATGACCAGTACATCATCCACTGTCGTCTTACCCTTATCCCAGGTAGCCATAACATATGCGATATAACCTGCACAACCCTGCTGCAGGTAACGCCTCGCCCTCGCTGCTGAACATAAAACTGGTCTGCGCTGTGGCCTCTCGCCCAGGATCACTAACCCTCCCCCAATAGGATTCCGAACCCTCACTAGCTGCTGCTCGCAGTCGATCACTGCCCCATTGGGGCTTAACCAATCCATACCCACTATAACCTTATTCCCTCGCAGGGGAATAGGAACCGGATCCACTGAAAACTGCTCATCGGATAACAGTAGTGTACTCCTATGTGAACCCTCGCAACCTTGACGGTCCTGTCATCTGCTATCTCCACATCCAGTGGGTAATCCAGCTCCCCCGGAGCTCCTAAAAATCGCTTGCTAAGCGTGAGCGACACAAAAGATCGGGTTGCACCCGAATCAAACACTACAAAAGCTTATATACCATTCACTAAGAACGATCCTATAAACAAACAAGTAAACATAAGCAATAATCAATACAAATAAAGAGATAAGCAGAGAATACATACCCGTCACAACATCGGGAGCAGCACGTGCCTCCTCTGCAGTAAGTTGAAAAGCCCTACTCCTTGCCGTAGGTGCCTCTGCATGGCCTTGACGGCCATCTGTAATCCTTAGTGTGGCAGGAGCGGTTGCCGCCACCTGTCCTGCTGCTGCTAGACTCAGACATTGGGCCTTCTTGTGGCCCCTCTGATTGCACTGAAAGCAAATCAGATCTGAAACTGCTGTGATGGTGGTGGTGGCTGTACAATCCATGCTCATGTGACCGGTTCAGCCGCACTTGAAGCAGCCTGAACTCCCCGCCCTGCACGTCCCCTCGTGCATCTTGCCTCTCTTGCCACACCGGCTGCGGCACTGCTGGCTCCTTGATTCGTGGTCTGATAAATTGGGCTTCTTTCCCGAACTGCCTTTCTGAGCCTCATCTGGTTTCCTCTTCCTCTCAATCTCCAAATCCAACTCCCTCTCTCGAGCCCTAGCAATCATATCCTCCAGCGTCATGCAGCTGGAGCAGCTCACAAACTGGCAGATACCATTCCGCATCATCTCATGATATCGGGCCTTTTTCATCTCCTCGTCCGCCACGTACTGCGGAATGAGAAGGGCCATCTCCCTAAACTTGGTGATGATCTCCGCCACTGTCTTTGTCGTCTGCTCAAGATCCTCGAACTCCCTCACAAGCTGTTGCACCTCAATCACAGGTGCAAACTCGGCGCTGAACCTGGCCGAGAAATCACTCCAGGTCATAGCATCTAGAACAGAATCATCCCTAATGGCTCGTCCGACCTCCTCTAACCAATCACGTACCCTGTCCTTCAGAAGACAGGATGCAAGTCGGACCTTGTCCCTATCAGGACATATGCTCGTACGGAACGCGTTGGCAACATCAGCCAACCTTCCGTTGCTAGCAATGGGGTCTCAACCCCATGATAGTCGGGAGCTCCACAAGCCCTGAACTCCCTGAAAGTCAGTGTACGCGACCCTATCATGGCTGCCCCCTCAGTGCGGAATACACTCAGCCTCTCATCCAAAAGCTCCATAATACCCTCCTTAATCATGCTGAAGATCACAGGAGTCTGATCCAGAATATTGCGCGTGATCTCAGAGGAAATGAACTCCCTAGTCTGGTCGTCTAGCTGTTGGGTTTTGTGTACTATAACTCTCCAATGGTGCACATACAACACTAATAGCTTTGGATCTAAGTTTTCTCTAGTTATACATGCAATAAAATTTTCAAAGCATGAAGCCTACAACTAGCATACTATTTTGTCATATAACTCATAAAATCAAGTGAGAAGAATACCTCTTTATTGTAGCTTGTAGTTTTGGCCTTTCAAGAACTTAGCACCTCAAGTGTGATGCCTCAAATGGTTCACAAACACCATGAACAAATGATGACTTTGAGAGAGAGATTAAACACTCTAAAATCGGTTATGATTCTCTTAGAATACTTAGGTGTCCCGATTTAGGCTAAGGGGTTACATTTATATAATGTAGGATTCCAAGAGTCATGGGTAAACCCTAATCCATACACTTGGGTTATGATCCATATCCCATGTGGGCTAACTCTTTATGGATACTTACATAAACTTAGCCCATCATGGATCAATAGCCTAAACAATATATATGTCACTGATTTATATAATCACTCCCCATTAATTTAATTAGTCTCTTTTGATCACTAAATTAATTCCAAATTAATTCTTGATCAATACTAATTAAATATTATGATTTCTCAATTAATATATTATACTTATCATATATTAATAAATCATAAACAGCCTCTTTCCCAAATATACATCCTATCAGATTGTTTTGGTGAAGGCAACCCAAATGGACCATGCTACTCTCGGATCAAGTACATACCAATTATAGTTAAGGGCTTAGATACCTAATCCAACAGTCTCCCACTTGGATAAGTCTAATAACTATTATTTTAAGTACGACCCCAAAATCCCGACTAGCAATCATAGCTTTTAAAAGCCGTTGTCGAACTCTGACCTAGTCAAATGACGCGTACATTAGATAAGGGATCATATATTCCTTCATTCTAGATATCGTATGAACTGAGACATGGATTATAATCATTCTCTCTATTCATGTGTTGTTTCCCGATTTCCGATTTATGACGACCGACTAATTGAACAAATCGAATCAGTCCAGGCTTGGCCAAGCACTTAGGGTTGTCATCACAAAATCATCAAGGGGCCCACAGATATCGCTTTTATCCCACATTGGATAAAAGGAATGGATAAACTTCGACACAAATACTTGCTCTAGTTACTCATCAAATCACACACAACAATACGTTTTATAACACCAAGTTACTGGTGCATTTTCATATCATCAATGTGCAACCGACTTGTAAACTAAAACTCACATGTCTTGGTTTCAAGAATATAAGATATTATCGTCTCATGATCACTCATGATATGATCCATGAAGTGATTCAAATGAGCATGGGTTTAATCCAATACTCAAATCTTATTACAGGAGTACTCATGAATACTGCAGCAAACTTATGCTATGTCTAAACACCTTTAGGCAATCTACAGACTCATTCATGACAGTCTAGCTTCAATACCTACTTCCAATGTATGATCTAATGTGGATAGTTTGAATAACCTAGTTATTCGGGAAGTCAAAACATGCAAAGTGAAACACAAGAATCATCGAATCCAATATGGTCTAAAAACTTTTGAATATAAATAAAACACCTTTTATTTAATCACTATATTGACTACATATTATTCATTGTATAATGTTTTGATTTATCAACTTTATTCTTGAATTAAAACAATAGTTATCCCATGCTCCAAGCATGCACACTATTTTTACATACGGTCCTTACTTTGTGAAATAGATCAATTGTAAACATTTCCAATGACACTCATTTCACAATTCCAAATCCTTATCGTAAGTGTAAGAATAACAAGTCCTTGCCACTTACTGTAATCTGTTAGATTCTAAGCTTATATGCAGTGATCATTTTGTAATGACTATGTACACAAGTCATAGAGACTTCGCCAATTACAAAAGTTTCCATTGGAGATTGTTACAAGACAATTCCATAGAACCGAAGTCTCATATTCAAAGCACATTCCTTTGAATATCCTTCTTGCATAAAAGTTTCTAACTTATAGATTCTTGATATCCAACTCCCATTATGGAACCTTTTCCATAATTGCCATATGACTATCCATTCTTAATAGAATCCTATCAATTCAGAATTATATCAATATGGTCCATTCATTACTATACTTTCAACTATCCACAAGCAACCAATCCTTGGTAAACCTCAGATCGTCCGTGATAGTTGTTTAATAAGTTTAGTCATATCCGGTTCTGGTCCTTTTTCCTTCTTAATGCCCTAGGTATTTGGGAAAATAGAACAGGAGAATATTATAGCACATGCAATCGATCCTATATCCGAAGCATATGGGACACGATTCATAATGTCTTACATAAAGACCTGATACTTTATCAGTCTCTTGCTATAACATTTCCATATATAGAATTTCCTTATGTCGAATCTTTTCAACATAACATTCATATATGTCCTTGACTAAATTTGATTAAAATTTCAATATAAACTTTTAGAATTGAAATGAAGTATAAGTTCCTATCCCTTAATTATAGCAAAACAACTTTTCAAACTCTGCAACTTTGCGAATTGAAACTTTTGTTTTCTATAAACAGTATTGCTAACTCGAACACTCATCATAATAATTATGCTCCCACTAGCAAAACAATTATTTTGTTACTAGCATAACATGTATGCTCCCACTAGCTTTGACATGTATCCGAAATCAGCTGGACTTTTAGAAATCAATACTTTATTGACTTTCTCACCAAAGTTCATATTTCTGATACGAGATGTTTCGATAAGCCTTTATCTAAGCTCGTACACATTTTATTAGAAAGCTCATATGTGTGTCTAAACTATTCAGAACTTACAAGAATAAGTTCCGAATTTTCAAACTATTTGCCATTTCTCACAATTCGAACTATGAAGAGGGATGTCGTAGTCATAATCGAATTTGAGAATGCAAATATCACAATTGCTAACTTTTTAAAATCTACTTAGTGAAAGTGTTTCCTAACAGTCATTTTCATGAAGCGGAGAGAAACCTTATGGCACTTAGACTTTATGGTGTATGTGTTCCTATCCATGTGAAACTGCCATTTCCAACCATTATCATTAGATAAGGTCTATGGCAGATTCAAACTCATATGGGCTGAACTTGTTCAATCTTAATTTCTTGCGACTTAGCAGCACGAGGGTCTACTATGTCTTCCAAGTTGTTGAGCAGATCACCCTTACTGATCAATGAACTTTCACTGATCAAGGTGCTTTGCCTTATGCAAACAATTGAGAACTCATAGAACTCACATGCATAGTCAACTTTAACTGGAATGGGCACAGAAACAAGAATACGTCAACACGATAAGTTACAAACCTCAAGTTGTGTGCTAATGATTAACAATAGGTTTACTCTTGATTTTTTCTTGAAACTTTTAAAGGTCTTTTAAGTCTCCCACTGACCTCTTGACATATAAGATTCTCTTGTCAAGAAACATTCCTTGAAAAACAAATATTCATGAGTTAGTGTGGATTCTTATCAAGAATTCCTCTTCATATAATCAGTTTTAGGTGGTCTTTGTCTTATCCAAGACATCACAACTACCAATTACAAATGTGTTATAAACCTATCTTAAGATTATGTCACTCGAGTTACAATCTTGGAGTATGACTCTAAGACTTGATTTTGGAACGAAGTATGACTCACCTTAATTGATTTAACCATTTCAACAATTCCCGATTCCTCTTCTTAGCCATACAAGTGCACTAAGGTGTCCTTAGAGGATCAACTGTGATATGGTTTTCATAATCATTAAGATAATCATAAAACACAATACTAAATTACTCTGCTTTTCTTTCAGATTGGAGAAACTTTTATCTTTCTGCCTAATTTGATTCTTCTCATTCATTCTGCTATACATTGAAACCTTTTCAATGATTCAGATTTACACTTAATCTTTTAAGTATAACCATATTTACTATACCTTTAGTAAATCATGACGAATAGTCTTTATCATTCTTTGTGGTGGATCAGACCAGTGCACATCATTGTGTACTAGATCCTTTCATCTTTCACTTGACTTACATATACATGTAAACAAGGAATTAGTCTTAATTTCCAAAAGATGAAGGTTCTCATTCATCATACAATACAAGTTGCATGATTCCAAGTTTCTATCCAGTTGAAACTTCGGCGATCAGAATCTTTCCTTATTTGGTAAATTATGACACTACTACAAACGAAAGAATCAAATCCATATTGCAAAAAATAGAAACATACAAACATCAGTTTTCACAAATGTCATTGCAAGGAAATATAAATAAGATAAAACAAAAAATTTCTTTATTTATAAAATTTGCAGAAAAACGTTTCCTTACAATGCAATTACAAATGAAAACTATGTTACTACACATTTTTAAGCAATCTATCAAAACTCCTAAGCAGTAACTCAAAATTTTGATCACCGAATCATGCGATCGAAAGCCATTTCTTCGCGATCACACTCAGCCTGCTCTTTCTTTAAGCTTCCTTTCTTTTCTTCGATCCTACAAAACATCAAAATGCAATCTTGTCGCATCATGTATTAAGAATCTACAAACAAGAACTTAATAGAGTTAGATAATTGACTTACCTGAAGCAGAGTCAAACATTTTGACTTTACCATCCTTGTGGTCCTTTAAGTAGCTACGACAGCTTCGCAACCAATGCCCCTTCTCTTGGAAATAGAAACAAACAGACTCCTTTGGAATGGTACACAGGACAATCACAGACTTAGCCTTTCTCTTTGATTCTTTCCCATTGGGATGAGAATACTTTTCTGGACTTCTAATGTTGCCATTTTCAATGTCCATGGAAGTTTGGTAACTAGATCTTCCAATCAAATTTGCATTACCAGTGTGCCAAATCATTGCAGATTCAGCAGGAGTAAGCAAATAGGTAAGATCAATAAGGGTCATGTCGCAGTCTGTCATATAATAGTCTTTAGCAAACTGATTATACGACTAGGGAAGTGACTAAAGAACCAAGTCAACAGCCAACTTCCTTGATACAACGACTCCTAACATTCCCAGCCTGTCAATGTTTGACTTCATCTCCAAGACATGTGCACACACAGACCTTCCATCTTGGTTTTGGCTTGCCAATAGGGCTTGAGTGACCTTGAACTTTTCAAGTCTTCGAACTTGTGGGTCAGGGAGAACTATTGGAGGAGGTGGAGGAAGTGAATTTCCACTACAGCACGAAGAAGGGATTAATCTTTCACCTTGATTGTCTTGTGGAATATCATATTCATGAGGAAAGCTTTTTCAAAAAGATTTGGGAAGACCATAGTTCTCAGAACTAGACATCTATAATGGGAGAAATTCAAGTTTAGTTGATTTAAGTCCTTAATATAACACCCAAACTGAAATATTAAGGTTAGGACCCAACACAATATTCTACAATTCGGAAGAGGGATGTTGTAATACAATTGTAAAATATCTGAAGGTAGGTAAATGACGATTTACCAACTTCCACCATGAAAAACGAAATTGATTATTAAGTTTTAAATGGATTGAAATCCCTAGATTCTTTTAAGATTCATTGAACTTTTCAATGACATGTTTAATCTCGATTATGCCCTCTCAAGTTTGTGACTGGGATGCCGAGGATCACAAACAAGGTGTGAATAACCATGCAAATTAGCTTGGTACACTTAATGTTACAAATCACTTAATCAATGTTTCGGTTAACCACACACGCTCCATTAATCTATGATTAACATCAAGTTACTCATTGCCACCCTTCATTAGTCCCATATGAGTGTGCCGGTTAACCACACACGCTCCACTAATGACTAATAAGGTGCAATGTGCAATTTCATGGGTTAGCATCAAATTCACATTTTTCCTAAGTAACTAAGATTGGGAATTTATAAAAGGTTTAGTTACTTTATAATTCATTATACTTTTAATGAGGATTTAAATGTCCTGTCAAACCCATTCGGCTAACGACCCTCCACCAGTCAAGGAAGCGGTGAGTGAGAGTGGACACCCATTAAACCACCATTTTATAGGCAGTAACCTTATACCCCCCCTCCCCTCATAGACCGGCTTTGTGAATGAGGCCTACTAACGGTAAGACTAACCTTTTACTTATACATATAATATATTAAACTTTTTAATTTTATATAGTATAAGGGTGTATTTTACACATTTAAAATACTTGGTGGTTTAATCTATTAATAAATAATACTCTTAATTTAATTAATCTTAAACCATGTTATTATGGATTTATTAAACTTCTCTTTTAATTAAACACTTTAATTAATTTAATAAAGTCCATAAGGTGTAATTGAACTATTCAAAGCATCTAGGTTAATTAAAACTATTTAATTAATTTTTTAAGTTATCAAACTAAGAGATGCATCTTTTGAAACATTTCAATTACTAGAGTTAATGTTTTCATAATTTGAGACTTTTCAAATACCAAAACTTGAGGGAAAGTCTTGTAACGCTTGAAAACCTTTTCATTTCCATAACTTATGAGTTTAATTTCATTTTAATGGATGAGACCTTTCATGTTCCATAACTTGAGGACAAGTATGGAAGTCATTAAAAAACATTTAGATCAATTTTAACAAATAGAATTATCATATAATCTAGGATTGATCTAATTTAACTCATAAGGCAAGATAATTCATATCAACAATTTACAAGAAATTTCGTTTATCATATAAACTAACAATTATCTTAAAACTTTGACAATTATCTTTTCATTGGATGAGTATAATCACTACCATATCAGAAAAAACAGATTTTATGATGCAAAACAATTTGTGGTAGTGATCCTAATCCAATATAGGCCAAAAAACTAGAAAATGCTGCCAACAGATGATCAAACTCGTCGAGTCTGATAATGGACTCGTCGAGTTCATCACTGATGAACATGGACTCGTCGAGTTCATGTATGGACTCGTCGAGTCCAGCAGTCAGAAGGCAGTTTTTCAGGTTTTTCAACTTTCAACAATTTTTAAATGCAACTATATAACAGAAAACTTCTCATGGCTCTGATACCACTGTTGGGTTCTGTGTACTATAACACTCCTATGGTGCACATACAACCTTAATAGCTTCGGATTTAAGTTTTCTCTAGTTATGCATGCAATAAAATTTCCAAAGCATGAAGCCTACAACTATCATACAATTTTGGCATATAACTCATATAATCAAGTGAGAAGAATACCTTTTTATTGTAGCTTGTAGTTTTGGCCTTTCAAGAGCTTAGCACCTCAAGTATGATGCCTCAAATGGTTCACAAACACCATGAACAAAGGAGGGCTTTGAGAGAGAGATTAGACACTCTAAAATCGGTTATGATTCTCTTAGAATACTTAGGTGTCCCGATTTTGGCTAAGGGGTAACATTTATATAGTGTAGGATTCAAAGAGTCATGGGTAAAACCTAATCCATACACTTGGGTTATGATCCATATCTCATGTGGGCTAACTCTTCATGGATACTTACATAAACTTAGCCCATCATGGATCAATAGCCCAAACAATATATATGTCACTGATTTACATAATCAGTCCCCGTTAATTTAATTAGTCTCTTTTGATCACTAAATTAATTCCAAATTAATTCTTGATCAATACTAATTTAATATTATGATTTCTCAATTAATATATTATACTTATAATATATTAATAAATCATAAACAGCCTCTTTCTCAAATATCCATCCTATCTGATTGTTCTGGTGAAGGCAACCCAAATGAACCATGCTACTCTCGGGTCAAGTACATACCAATTATTGTTATGGGCTTAGACAACGAATCCAACACTAGCTGCCCGGCTCCGGAGCCCGAGCCTGATCCTTCACTAGTGCCTGAAGTGCCAATTGGCCTAGTGCATAGCGTCACCATACTAAAAAATACACCATAACAAACATAAGTATGCTCATCATAAATCGAGGGATCTCACATTCTACAAGTTCCTTGGATTCATCTTAGCCTTCCTTGACTCGAGTACGGATCCTCTGCTTTCAGAAGTACGGTCCCATACTACCTTCCACATCTATCTGTACTTTCCTCAAGAACTGCCTTGACTCCACAAGTCGCTTCTACTACTACTGCGTTCTGTGCTACTCTCATCCTAGGCTTTCCCTAGGGTAATCACCATCCCACTCTTCGCCATCAGCTGCATAAGAAGTCCTTGTTGTCTCCCCTTAACTAGCTTGCAAATACCATTACAAATTACTAAGACTAGATAATTCTTCGAATGAGAGATCCTACCCTACAACCGTTGGACTCAAACAAGAGATGCGAAATAGAGCTAGACCTAACCTTCTGAAATTATTTAGTCCTTGCAATATGTAACTTAACATATTCGTTTACTAGTTAGCAAAAAAAACAACTAGAACTCCTAATAGCACAAAGCAAGCAACATTCGAGCATTGAGTAAACATAATCAAGCATTTCTCATTCAGACTATCCCTGACTAATCTGTACTAGCATGCAATTCATAAAGTCGATACACATACAACAGGCACATAAGGCATCCTTCCTAGATCCTTAGTCCTAACCTAGCATGCAGTTCTCATAAAGCTGATACACATATAACAGGCACATAAGGCATCCTTCATAGATCCTTAGTCCTAATCTAGCATGCAGTTCTCATAAAGATGATACACATATCATAACATAAAGTTGTATGGGTAATTTTGGAGTACTTACTTGAGCTCGGCTGATTGCATATACCACACGCTTTTCTCTTTTTCAAAGTTCTTTTTTCTTTTATTAAATTCTTTTCTTTTTCTCAAACTCATTTTTATAAAAAGGATTTCCTTTTGAAAATTTATATACCAATTCCTTAGTTTGAGTTCAAACACACCTGATAGTGTGACCGAATCCCTCAAACCAAGGCTCTGATACCAACTTGAAACATCCTAAAAATTTTGTCCAAAAATTTTGTTTTAAATCATTTAAGAAAAACCATATTTGTCAAACATCATAATAACAAAATGTTGGGGTGCAAAGTTATCCATGTTTGACTTTGTAATGTGTTGACTTTTGTAAAACCCACTTGCATGTGGTACATTAGCCTTTTGACATGAGATAGAGAGTGAGAGAGAGACATGTAAACACCTCTATATAAGGTGGGTTCATTCCACTTATGGAGGTGTGCTTGAGAGGTGTAAAAGTTGAGTGTAAGTGTGTGTTATTTATGTAGATGTAGATCTATGTCCCTTTTTGTAACACCATACATATTCAATACATCTCTTAAACACCAAAATCACCGTGTTCATTGTGCAATCTTTAATTTCGCATGCCAAACCATGTTCTTAAGTCACTACAATTGGTATCAGAGAGGGTCTTCAAAGATCAACGTGATTTTATGAAGAACGATTCTCGGTTTGGCAAAATTTGTCACAATTGGAGCAATTCTGGTGAGTCTCTCTCTATGATCTCTCTTAATAATTGAATCGTGCGTTACGTTTTGAATTTTGATCGATTTGTTTCGTTAAATCTAATCTGTTTTTACCCCATTGGTGATTCAACAATTTTTTTTTGATCAAGCCCAAAATTATGAAGTTTCTTACTGTTCATAATCAATTGATATTCATGTTCGATTGTTAGCCTAAATCTTGATCTGATTACCTTTCATTGGTATGATGTAAGCCCAAAAGTTCGATCCATTACTGTTCATTGAATGTTTCAATCTAGCCCAAAATCAAATTAGACGGTATCTTACTTCTTTATTCTATCTCCGTCATTTGTTGTACGCCATGTGCTTCCATGGTTGTACATTGTTAATGTTTTTGACTCAACTTTTGTTCATCGCGTTCTTGATTTTCATTATAATCTCATTGTTTCTTTTACCGATTTAGTTTGGATGATAAATCTGGATCTGTAAAATCGATTTCTTATGAGATTCGTTTTATTACAAAAGTCGATGTATTCCAATTCAAGTGTTGAAATTGTGAAATTGGTTCTTTGATATTAAAGATCTTGACCAAGAACAATTGAAGGAGGTAAAGAACATTTGGATAATCAAGTTTTGATTTGAAATTGACTATTAGAATCATCAATTTCGTGTTTATGATTCTTTGACTTTGAAAAGTCAAACTGTAAAATATTCAAAGTCGATATGCTGGAGTTGATTCGGTGAATTGGAGATTGAAATCGTTCAATATAAGTTGTTTTGGGGCTATAAATCTCGAAATCAAGTCTGATTTGGTGTTTAATCTCAAAAATTGCATGATTTGAAGTTTTCAGTGTCGACTACTGTCAATCGGATCGTTCAAGCAAGTTCTTTATCATAGATGGGTTTATATTTTGTTTATTGGAGTCTGATGCTTCATTTGGAGTAATGAAGTCGATTTTGATGTCGATCGATGGAATTGTTGACTGAGTTGTATTGCTTAATTGGGAACGAACTGGAAAGATTTTGGAGTCAATGTTCGAATTCTGTGTAGTTGAAATCGACTATGCTGGGATTTGATTTCAGTGTTTCGAATGGCAGATTGATTTAGGGTTGATATTATGGATTCAATGGTCGAACAGAAGGGTTTGATGTGGATAGTCGAAAATATTTTTTCATAACTAACGAAGATTTTTTATAGCTAATGGTTGATTTGCCTCACTGAACTAACGAAGTGAAGAAGATGCAAAACTTTCGTTAAAATGGTGAAGTGAAAATTTTTCGTTAAAATGGTGTTACAAAATTTTTCGTTAGAATGGGCTGTGAATTCGTGATTGAAACTAACGAAATTGGGGAAGAAAATTTTCCGTTGCTGATTAACGAAAGTGGGCAGATGATTTCGTACGAAGGGATGAAGTTTCGTACGTTGTCTATAATTTCGTTAAAATGAGATTGGGGAAGAAGAAACCCAAAGTTTCGTAACTAGCCCTTAAAGTTTCGACAGTTTGACACAGTTTAAAATTTTCGTACGAATAGGCAATTTTTCGTTAGTTTTGAAGAAAGGAGGAAGAGTTTCGTAAGCAGTCCCTATACTTTCGAATGTTTGGCAGTTTTTGTCCAACTTCGTCAATTGGGGTATTTTTCGAATGTTTGGAGGACAAAAGGCAGAACTTTCGAAATCAGTCATTGAAGTTTCGAAAGGTTGACAGTTTTTGCCCAAATTCAAAAATGGACTGATTTTTTGAGAAATTGAAGAAAAGGCATTTCAGGCCCCTGCAGTTTATGCAAATTGACGCTTTCTACCCAACTTTGGAAAAGGGGGAGAGTTTTGCATTTTTGACTGTTTGGGGTGCACCGGGTCACTGCAGAATTTTGAAATTGACAATTTCTACCTATTTTTGAGAAATTTTGTCAAAGGCAGTCCGTGAACGAAGCTAAAAATTGAAGATTTTTTTGGTTTTCCATATTGAAGCACAAAGTTTATGCCACATGTTAAGGGGGAGTTTTGACACGAAAAATTCAGAATAGAGCACGTTCTCTTTCCTTGAAGGTTTTATAATCAAATTTCGATTATAAAAAGGGGGAGAAATTTATATGGAAATTCGAACTTGAATTTTTCATATTACGCGGATTTGAAGACCGAAGTGACCTTGAATTTTGAAGTACACGAAATGATGCAATTGGAAGTTTGGAAGTGATTTCGTTTCGAAATGGGTTTGGTTTTATTGAAGATTTTCGGGGTGTGTTTTTATGCTCAACTTTTGGGTGATTATTTGGAGTTTGAGAAGCTCTTGATCATTCGTTGATGCTTGGTTTGTATGGTCTCACATCCTAGGGCCCAAATTGAAGAATCATTGAAGAATTGAAGATTTTAAGTTTATTTCGACATGTGTCAACCTTGAGGCTTGGATCGCGTAGTTGCTCGATTTTGGAAGATTTGAAGTGGGTCATCCATTCCTAACTTTGAGGGAGAGAATGTTGGGGTGCAAAGTTATCCATGTTTGACTTTGTAATATGTTGACTTTTGTAAAACCCACTTGCATGTGGTACATTAGCCTTTTGACATGAGATAGAGAGTGAGAGAGAGACATGTAAACACCTCTATATAAGGTGGGTTCATACCACTTATGGTGGTGTGCTTGAGAGGTGTAAATGTTGAGTGTGTAAGTGTGTGTTATTTATGTAGATGTAGATCTATGTCCCTTTTTGTAACACCATACATATTCAATACATCTCTTAAACACCGAAATCACCGTGTTCATTGTGAAATCTTTAATTCTGCATGTCAAACCATGTTCTTAAGTCACTACACAAAACCACAAGTATCAAAATGTCATAAATCGTGTATCTCAAAAATCTCATATCACCTATCAATGCATCAAAATCATATGTCAAATATCATAGTGAATCCTCCCAGGTTAAAATCTGTGGTGTGTGTCATGCGGTCATCCTGAGCTCTTCCCCTTGCTAGTGGAAGTACCTGAAACCAAAACTGAAAACTGTAAGCACAAAGCTTAGTGAGTCTCCCTAACTACCACATACCATACACATATTACATAAACATATCTTGGGCCCCGGCCCTGCTACATCGAGTGAGGCTCGACATCGGATTTCCTGGCATCGGGCCCCGCCCGGCATCGAACCCTAATCGGCATCGGGCCCTGCCCGACATCGAGCATATCTCGGAATACATATGAACACAGTCAAATAATACACATAAACCTAAGCATATACCATTAACATTTAAACATTCCTCAGGCCCTGCCCGGCATCGTACCTTAGTGATCTAAACAAAAGTTGTAGTATACGTTAAATCGAGAGTGTGCATAAAAAGAACATCCAAATCTGACTTCGTATGAGGAAGTTATGATTTTTCTAAGATTTTGCCTAGGAGTGCACGGCCCGAAACTCGAATTTTAGATCGAGCGGTTTTTGGCCAATACGACCTATATGAGAATTGAATATCTCATTAATAGGAACTCAACGACAAAAAGGCAGACGAAAACGGAGTCCGTATGTAGAAGTTATGAATTTTACGCGGACATTTAACAGTGTAGTCACCTTCTACTGTTAAATTTAAGATCGGTCGAGAATTAGCCGACGGAGTCAAACGGAAAGTTGTAGAACTTATTTTTACCTACGCGTGGATATAAAGAACGTCAAAAACAGAGCTCGTATGCGAAAGTTACGGATTTTAGAAGTCGGATGTGTGCTGTGCGAAAATGGGTGATGTGGCATAATCTTGGCCATTGCTTTCTCCCCAAGTCTTGCCACCAAATGGTGACATGTGGCACCAAGTTTAGCCATATTTTACCCTATAAATAGAACCTCTCCCACCCTCATTTTCTTCATACCTTTCCCATTCTTTCTTCTCTCTACACTCTCTCTAAACCTCCCAAAAACTCCCCTAGCGCTAGAAGAAAGCCCCGGAGCACTCGACGGCTCCGAGAAGAAGAGCTTACGGCTCGGAAGTCCTGCCCCTGCAGAGCCCGGCTTTTAGCCAAACCCCCTCGTAGGTAAGATACGCCTACCTATTTTTTAATATAGTTTTTATTTAAATATAGTAACGTTATTAGGACCGTATAATAATTATTTGAGCTATTATTATGGGTTATAAAAGTGTCGTTATAATATCTTTTTAGCTACTCGCGGTACGGGGAATCTGGTTTAAAGGACCGCATAGGGTTGTTGGATTTCAGAAGTGCTATATGCCAAAATGGTCCTGCCCTCCGGTGTTTTATGTATGGCCCCTGTCTGTATATAGTGGTTGGAAAATATTGTTTAAACGCTTATATAATAATAATAATGCTAAGACTAATAATTAGTCATGGTAAATATTAGACTAAAATTAAGCGATAATAATGCTAGGTTTCGTCGAAGGAAAATAGAATAGTTAAAAGTGAAGCGTTGCCCGAGTTTGCAATCATCACTTTAACAAGTGAGTGCATAGTTACTTTCATCTTACACATACATATGAAGTATTTTATATAAATTACATGTTATGTGTGCATATTATTTGAATACTTGCCTTCTATGCTGGATGAACGATTTTATACATGTTTTAAATAATTTAAAGTGTATATGTATTTTATGTCTACGAATATGTTGGGTAAAACATGGGTAGATGAATGATGAGAGATGGAAGATGATATGAGTGAACATTGGTAGCTATAGACTTAGTGCCTAACAAATAACATCGGCATCTATGGACTTAGTGTCTATCGAATAAACATTGGTAGCTATGGACTTAGTACGTGTTAGATAAACGTCGGTAGCTATGGACTTAGTACCTGTTAAATAAACGTTGGTAGCTATGGATTTAGTACCTATTAGCTGAACACTGGTAGCTGTGGATTTAGTACTCGATGAATGAACTTTAGCAGCTATGGAATTAGTGCTTTACGAAAAAGCATTGGCAGCTATGGACTTAGTGTCTATCATATAAACCCTAGAAGCAATGGGCTTCGAAATGAACGAATGCAGGATAGATGATTCTTAGGGTAGATCCTTAAGAGTAAGAAAGATAATGGGGATGGGTAATTGGGTTGATTGTTTGAAGTTTAAACATAATAATTAAATTATTGTGGGTTGAAAACCCTATGTACTCAGTAGGTTTCCCAACCTGACCCACTCAAGCTTATTTGTATCACAGGTGTCGATATGAAGCTACTTTACACTGATGGATTTAAAAGAGATGTAGATCACTAGTGTAAATGAATGTAAGATCTATTTATGCTCATGTTTCTGTATTGACGATGACATCCCAAATGTTTTAAAATGGACAAAAATACATTTCTTCAGAAATGCTTTGATAACGTATTTATCATGTTTTTTTGGGAACAAATTCCGCAACGTTTTTATTAAAACAGGTACTCTGATTTTTATAAAGCATAAACAAAATCGGTCTTTTCTGGCCGTAAAAATGGGGATGTCACACCGCCCGACATCGGACCGAATTCTGGAAACATACAAGTACAAACACATGCAAGAATCACAAAGACATCAAGCATACAAGCATTCCCTGGGACCGCCCCGGCATCGGATCGAAATTCGGAAAAGCATATAAACCTACATCGGGCCCCGTCCGGCATCGGACCGTAGTCCGAAACTACTACTAGCTAAACGGGCCGACCTTAGTGCCTTAAACTCGTTCCTATAGGAGGAAACTCACCTCGTATGCTAGCTGTGAAATCTCGTGTGAGGAATCTTCGACGACTGCTCCAACGACTCCCCGACTATCAATTTCACAATAACACTTAATCAAAATGTTATAATCCTTCTTAGGGTAAAATGACCATTTTACCCCTGGTTAAAGTCAACATCCTGGTCAAAGTCAAAGTCAAGGTCAAATCCCAGTTGACTCAACTCGTCGAGTTACCTCCTAACTCGACGAGTTCCTATACTACTCAGAATCGTGATCAACTGAGTCAACTCGTCGATTCCCTTCACAGACTGGTCGAGTTTTACCTGGCATAGAATCGGGATAACCCGACTCAACTCGTCGAGTCCCTTTCTGGACTCCCCGAGTTCCCCTGTCTGTTTGGGTTATCTTAATGGATTAAGCCCCTACACTTCAGGGCCAAGCTTCACACTTCAGAAAAACCCTTATAAAGCCCTTTTAAGGGAAAATTTTCTAACTTTACCCATTAGTACCTCTTCCTAAAGGGTTTAGCTCAAACCCTAATTCGTTGGGACTTAGAACTTGGTCTGTATGCCATCCTTACACCCAAATAAAGCTTACAACCTCAGATCTACACCCCTAACACTAAATAGACACGTAAAGTTCCCACCTTTTCCACATGCATGGCCTTGTGGGGCTAAAAAGGCCAATATGACACTCCAAGGGTTGCATGAGGGATCCAATGGCATAAAGTTTGCACCTTTATGTCATATCAGCCCCTCTAGGTCCTAGACCTAGAAGATTACCCATTTGGGTTGATCATTCTCCAAAAGCTATCATTCTTGGACCAAAAACCACTCATAAAGATGGACATAAAGAGATCTAATGAACTAATAGCCATGATAGAAACTTGATTACCAGAAAATGTAGCAAATGGCGTGTAGTTTCTGGATCTACTCTTCCCTTCTAGAGCCCTTTATCTTCTTCTTCTTCCACAAGCTTCAAAAGTACACAAATATCATTAAAAAGGGCTCACACTCTCAAATAACACTCTAGGGTTTCGTGGATTAGGGTTTGGGACAGTGAGGCTGGAAATGAGGCCAATGGGTGGGGGTTAAGGCGCTTAAATAGGGTGCCAAACCCTGAAATTAGGGTTTCACTCTGGCCGATGTACTCGCCGAGTCAAGAGCTCTTGACTCGTCGAGTAGGTGGCTTAAACCCCGCATATAATATGTCATCTACTCGACGAGTTAGGGCCACCAACTCGTCGAGTTCCTCTTTCAAAATAATTAGATTAATAAGTTAAAGGCATACCACGAACCAGGCGTTACACTTTATTAAAATGAAAAACAAAAACAGAAACTCTAATAATATAAATAATATGAAAAAAAATAAAATAAGTTTAAAATAACGAATAAATAAAATAAAAACCATTATACTAATTTATATGATAAAAATGTCTATAAAAACCAAATCATTACCCATGTTCTAACCTCTAAAGTAGACTTTGTGACTTCAAAAATCATTTTTTCCTCTACCTTGTTATTGAAACTCTAATTATCTAAAATACAACCATGAAATATATATATATATATATATATATATATATATATATATATATATATATATATATATATATATATATATATATAGGCCAATTAAATACAATAAGTTTAAAATATCTCTTATATTTCAAAGTGTTATATAATTGTTCCTCCTTTCGTCGTTCGATATAAATATGCGCACCAAATCGTCTTTCCTCCATTTTATTCTAAAACCCCTAGCAAATTATTATATGTCCACGAAGTATATATAGCTCTATATCAACTAATTAATTAGCATAAGTGTCATAAGTTTAAAAACACTTTTGATTGGTAGTGATTATACATTGAAAGTTGAGGACTTCTAACATTAAATTAAAGGATAATTAACCAATTTAAACTCTTTATTAGAAAGACTATGAATATTTATTACTTATGATTACAATCATTATTAAAGGGAAATTAAAAGGTCATTGGAGTTTAAATGAATGAGTTTTAAGTATTTTTGACTTTATTATAACAGATTTTTGTTAATGTATTGTTAAACAAAGACAAATAAGATAACTTTCAAATAAAAACTAAGGAATTAATAAACTTTATCAAAATGAAAAACAAAATATAGAATCTAATAATATAAATAATGTGAAAAGAACAAAATAAGTTTAAAATAAAGAAATAAAATAAATAAAAATCATAATAATAATTTATATGACATAAATGTCTATAAAAACCAAATAATTGCCTAGGTTCTAACGTTTAAAGTATACTTTGTGTCTTCCAAAAATCATTTTTTTCCTCTATCTCATTCTTTAAACTCTAGTTATCTCAACTATAACCATGAACTATATATACATCTGCATATCAACCAATTAAATAAAATAAGTTAAAAAGAACTCTTATCTTTCAAAGTGGCATATAATTGTTCCTCGTTTCCTCATTTGATATCAATATGTGCACCACCGTTGTAGAGCTTTATGTTTCTCAAATCGTTTTTCCTCCATCTTATTCTAAAAACCCTAACAACTTATTCTATCTCCATGAACTATACATATCTCTATATCAACCAATTAATGACCATAAGTATCATAAGTTTAAAAAGAGTTTTGACTTGTAGTTATTAAGTATTGAAAGTTGAAGAGTTTTAATATTAAATTAAAGGATAATTAATCAATTTAAAATCTTTATTAGAAAGAATATGTTATGATTACAATCATTATTAAAATGAAATTGAGGTTCAAGTATTTTGGTCTCCATTATAATAGATTTTTGTTAATATATCGTTAAACAAAGACAAATAAAATAACTTTCAAATGAAAAGTAAGGAATTAATAAACTTTATTAAAATGAAAAATAAAAAGAGATACTTTAATAATATAAATAGTATGGAAATAACAAAATAAGTTTAAAATAAAGAAATAAATAAAATAAAAACCATAATAATAATTTATATGACAAGAATGTCATTGAAAACCTAATAATTGTCCATGTTCTAACCTCTAAAGTAGACTTTGTGTCTTCAAAAATTATTTTTCGTTTATTTCATTCGTGAAACTCTAGCTATCTAAACTATAACCATGAACTATATATGCATTTTCATATCAACCAATTAAATACAGGAAGTTAAAAATAACTCTTATCTTTTAAAGTGACATATAATTGTTCTTCGTTTCCTCATTTGATATAAATACGTGCACAACAATTTTAGAGCTTTATGTTTTCTCAAAATGTCTTTCCTCCATCTTATTCTAAAAACTTTAAAAACTTATTCTATCTCCATGAATTATAATACATAACTCTATATCAACAATTAACGACCGTAGGTATCATAAGTCAAAAAGACTTTTGTATGGTAGTGATTAACGTTGAAATTTGAAGAGTTCTAATATTAAATTAAATGATAGTTAATCAATTTAAAATCTTTATTAGAAAGAATATGATTATTTATGATTTATGGTTACATTTATTGTTAAAGGGAATTTGAAACGTCCTTGCAGTTTCAAATGAATTAGGTTCATGTATTTTGGTCAAGGCAGTTGAAAGGTCTTTTTAGTTTCAAATGAATGAGGTTCAAGTACTTTGGCATCTATTATAATAGATAGTAAGCGAATCTATGCACGGTACACATGAATTTAATTACATCTCTAAAATGTTAGAACTGTATGCCATTTAAAATAAGTTTAGGTCTTTGGTTCTTAGGTTGTTATATCAGACACTACATTTTGATATATTTAGAATGACTTTTACAAAAATGGTGTTCGTGATTTGGATATGACATAATATCTTATGATGTTTGCTGACTGATATTATTTTGGATTAATTGGTTTCCAATTGGGATCAAACTTATTATAGATCAAGTTTCTGGCTTGAATTTTTCTTTTTAATTGGATCAAGAATTTGACTGTTTATATTTAGTTAAAGTATCTCATCACCTTCAACTATATTGAGAATATATATGTTGATGTTTGCTTTAGTACGGATGAATTAGTTGGAAAAAAGTATACTATGAAAAGAAATTTAAACAACTTTATTATAATTAAACTTTAATGACCTTATGTATGATTTATGGGTGCTGATTTTTCCACATCTTTTTTTATCTATCCACTGAATTTTAAATTTAATTGACAAATATGCCCCTTGTTAGATTTACAAGAAGAGAGAGAAACCCAAACATTTATTTCCAAACACAGGGGGGTCTTTCTTCCTTCTTGGGTATGCGGTAGACACACCCTTCTTCCCGTCTTTTGGGTTGCTTGCAAGAAATACATTAATCAATTTGAAAACTTTGAAAAAGAACCCTTTGAAAATTATTGACAGTGAAAAGTTTTTTTTTTATTGTTTTGTAATCAGTTCTTCGATTTAACTCCCCCTACACCTGCAAGTGATGCCATTAATGGTGTTTATCAGTTTATAGAGTAAAAGGTTGTTTGGTGAAAATCTCAGACCAACACTACCATTAGAAATCTCTAGAAATCTTCGCTAATCACCTCCAACGAAATCTCTGAACACCACCACCACAACAAAAGCGCAAAATAGATAAAACACAAGGATTGAAGGCGAAATCTCGGGCGAAGGGGCTCTCCCGGGTTTGTTTGTGTGCATCGTCGACGATCTTCATCATCGTCTTCACCGTCATCGTCTTTTTCAATGGAACAAGGATGAATAACGATGAGATAGGGGTGGTCTTTTGAGTCGAAAAGGGGAAAAGAGAGCCAATGTTGCTCAAAGAACTTCCCTACAAACCTTCATCTTAATCCTTGTCGTGAGAGTTTTTGATGTTCTTCATCCTCTTCAAGTTGTAAGATCACCATCAGCAATGATCTTTTAACCTATGTAGGGTTTTGGATCTTTGAGTTGTATTGGAAATGGGGTATTTTTGCTTCCATTTGTGAGGATGGATTTACAACGACGCAGAAAAGGTTTTGCGGAGGAAAAGGGGCTGCCGGCGTGGAAAGAAGAAGCATGTGACAGATACAAGGGCGTCACACTTACAAAGTTTTTAGATGAAGCCATCAGGGGCAATTTTGTCAATTAACAATAAAATTTTGTGGATGAATAAAAATAACTCGTGGAAGAATCACTGCCCATGATTTATGTAGGTTAAATTAGATATAAACAACGTTGAACATTGATAGTTAGTTAAGTAGTCTACTTGGTAAATAATAATCGGTAGCATTTTGATAAATAAAAAAAATTCTTATTCAGTGAAATAAGTTGTTTTTTGGAAAAAAAAATGAATTAAAGAAAATAAATAGTAGATGAATATATCAAGTTATTTTCGGAATGGATATGTTCGTGTGTTCACGTTAATATTCATAAAATATTAATAAAAAAATATGTAATTTTGCATTGAATCTAATTTTTCGAAGAATAAAACATTTTCAAATATTAACTAATTTGGATATTTATTTTTAAAGGTTGTACACTTCAAAAATGTACATTCATATATTCAATTTAAGATTGAAGATTTCATAATTTTTCATTGTTAACGTTTGTATTTTTGTCCATATTGCCATTATATTTGAAAGTTATTAAATGCAAATAATATTTTGGTGGATGTATTCTATATAATATGCGTTACTATTTATCATATAATATATATTAAAGAAAATATGTCTAGGTAAAACGTTTCATATGTTTTACTCTTATATCAATTTAATAAGGTAATTAACAATCATTATTAGAAAGCATTTAAAAGATTATTGAGTTTCAATATTAAAACCAACAAAATTGTTAGTATAATAAGTATTTTTATGTGATTCAACATAAATATATAGCTTGAACCATATTAATCTAATGAAAATTAGTTAATTGTATTGAAATTTTAATTTAATATTATGACTCTTCAAATTCCAAATAAGGTTATTTAACATTAAACCACTAAGTATAAGTTATGAGTACTTAATTGATACTTTTGAGTTTTTATTAAATATAATTTTAATAGATAAATTGTCTTTAGTCACTTAAATGGATAATATGATCATCTAATATCTAGATAAAAAAACTATATAAAAAACATCAAAACATACAATAGAGAATTTAATTATAAGTGTCAAACAGTTTATGTGTATTGTCACAACTAGCATTTAGGGCTAGGAAATTCTGTTCATGTGTAAATAACTCCTGATGGATCTTGTAACCCTAATTTTGATACAAGTTGTTCATTCAAAAATGACAATTCAAGTCGAAACTCCCTCATGAAAGCTCTAAACCTAATTCAGTACATTGCATTCACTCAACTTTGGACTTGTAACCCTAACTTCCCGGTTCAAACCTCGTAATGGGCTAGGGCACGCTTATTGGGCCCTAATGGGCCGGAAATCTCTCAAATTGGTCTTTTGGGGCTAAGAAACCATATTTGGGCCCTAGTGGACCGGAATTGATCATTTAACACTGATTTGGGCCATAAGTCACGTAATGGGCCTTATTGGGCCGTAAACATTTTCTTTGAACCTTATTGGGCTGTAAATATTCTCTTTGAACCTTATGGGCCGTAAATTACTATTAGAGCTCTTATTGGGCCTCCCAAGACCGAAAGCTGCTAATGTGCCCTATTGGGCCGAAAACTCATCCATTTAGCCTTTTTAGGGCGCAAACCCGTAAATAGGCCTTCTTGGCCTGGAAATCCCTTATGGGCTATTGCATTCTCGGTTACCCTTCTCCCTTCACCCAAAACCCTTCCTTCTCATTCTCTTTGGGCCGATATATATATATATATATATATATATATATATATATATATATATATATATATATATATATATATATATATATATATAAGAGAAAAACGTGGCATTTGCTAGATTTCTGACACCTCAATATCATTTTGCATGTAAACATGCACATTACACTTCAAATATCTAAGCAATGTGGTGATTAACCATTAAGTAATACCCTTAATCTTTTCTCTCTCCCTCTCCTCCATATCTTCGGCCGAAACCCTCCATCCCTCTCCACATTTTCATCCCAAAACTCACACATCTATCTAATTTCCTCCTAAAGACTCAAACAACTCTCGTCACTTTTGCTTCTAAACTGTGAGCTTTAAGTGTATGCAACAAGAAGTTCACTTCAAGCTTTATATCTTTGGTAAGTCATTTAGCATTCAAGCCTTTTAATTCCATGTTACACTAATAACTCTTCCTTACATAACTTTATATCGTGTTCAAGCTTCCTAGCATCATCAAAGTTTCAAAACTCTTATTAAAGGTGCAAGCTAGGCCAAAAATCATCTTTCCTTTCTCTTCAAAACCAATCTAACACCAAGGTCAGCTTCATACCCCCTTGTTTTCAAGTTTTACTATTTTTTGGGGGAGAATACAAGCTATTTTTGTGGTTAATCTTAGTATTATGCATGTATGTGTATATTTTTCATGTTATGTTGTGTGAATATGCCATAAAAACATGTTAAACACTCACAACTTCAAAATATCATCCAAGATTTAGTGATATTAGTAAGAAATCTACTTGAAGTAACTTTTATGATGTTTAAAAAGATTAAACATGTTAAAAGTTATTTGAAAACTAAAGAAAGTATACAAAAGGATCACACTTGACAATAAAGATAAACAAAATGGGCTTTTATGTATCATTTGCGTTTTTAATAGGCCTAAATTGACAACTCACGGTTCTAGGGGCCAAAAATGTCATTTCTCATAAAAGTGGACTTTATTTGGCAAATCACGGTTTTAGGGGCCAAAAATGTCATTTCTCATAAAAGTGGACTTTATTTGACAAATCACGGTTTTAGGGACCAAAAATGTCATTTTTCATAAAAGTGGGCTTTATTTGACAACTCACGGCTTTAGGGGCCAAAAATGTCATTTTTCCTAAAAATGGGCCTTATTTGACAACTCACGATTTTATTGGGCCTAAAATGTCATTTTTTAACAAAAATGGGCCTTGTTGTAATTTTCGGCTTTAATGGACCAAAAATATTAAATTTTGCCAAAAGTGGATCTTTATTGTCAATTACGGTGTTGTTAGGCCAAAATTGTCATTTTTAATAAAGGTGAGACTTTTATGTCATTTTTGTACTATTTGAGCAAAAACGATTATTTGATAACAAACGGACTCGTTACGACATGTTTACTCTAACTGGGGCCTTATAAGCCCATTTGCATACTTATTGGGCATACATGGTAATTTTTACTCTAATTGGGCCTTATAAGCCCATTGGCATTCCTATTGGGCCATGGTGATAATGACATTCAAATTGGGCCTTTTATGACCAATACTAGAATAATCGGGCCGCTAGTGAGAATTCTAATACACTCGAATTATTCCCGATACTTTGGGATAACTTGAAGTTATTCACGATAACAACAAATATTTTGACACTTTAGATAAAAACAATTATATTTTTATCACTATTAGTTTGTAATCAAAATTCACTTTTGCAACATTATTTATAACGTTAAATAATGGGATACACCATTCAGGTAAATTTAGTTAAGGCTCTTGTGAGACACACCTTCATTCGTACCTACCTAGCGTACACCGTAAGCCCTGTAGTTATAATCAGAGTCTCCTGGAGGGAGAGCGAGAATTTATGTATAGATCTATATAGGGATGACACCCCACACCTGAGCTGCTCGCTACAGCTAGACAGGGCAGTCTAGGGTGACAAATGTCTTACCGTAACCGACGCCTGAAGAACGTCATGACAGGCATATCAATCATATCAAGTATGGTTATAGCGACTCACGTAGAGAATAACAAGCAAATAAATTTACGTAATACACATACTATACTCATGATACAAAGTACGAACTATACAGTTACCCTTCACCTTTAAAATTTCACCACTCAGCTCTTAGGGTTAAGACCACACTTTTTCATTATAAAGAAAATATAGGATTTTATAGGAAACTTTCTTTATAAAACTTCAAACAAAATCACACATGCTCTAATACAAGTTTTGAAAAAAAAAAACTCTCAAATTACTTTTACAGAAAATATCGGATTTTCTGGTATTTACAAACTGCTACAAAACTTTTCATACAAACATGCTTATGAACTCACCAACATTTTTATATGTTGACGCTTTTCCAAAATGACTTGTATTCTCAGGAACACGTTAAAACAGGTTGGCCGATAAGGAATGAAGATTTTTGCTGTGTTTTTGTTTCTCACCATACTTAATGTTTTGGATATATTGTTATGAAAAAAATACAATGATGTAACACTATGATGGTTGGTATAATTTATGTATGGTGATGATGTTGTCTTTCATTCATTTATATACATTGTGATGATATTACCAAGTGAATTCATCCTCCCCCGGACGTTTCTGCCGTCCCGGTTCGGGGGTGTGACATGTATTATTTATATAAAATAATTTGTATAAGACTATGAGTTATTATATTCAACTGTGTAACGCCCTGTTCTGAATCGCTACCCATTCGGGTGTGCGTGATGGTATGTGGATGATTCGAGCATTCAGAATTAGTTTTGGAAGCCAAGGGTATTTTGGTAAATTGCCAACTTAGGCTTTTCTGGAAGTTGGATGTTTGTATGGGATATTGTAAGGCAGGTGTGAGTTGTTTAAAACATAGAGCTTCTTGTTACCTTTTCATGGATATAACTATGGTCGAAATCGGAGTTGTATCGAAGAAGTTATGGCCTTCAGAATGAGTTAGGGTTTGAGGGAAGGCCTTATTACGCGAGGCGTACCAAGAGAGTACGCGGGGCATACTGATGTGAAGGGCTCAACATCGTGCATAATAAGGAGTACGCTTAGCATACTGTGAAGCTGAGATCGAGGTGCGAGACCTCATACGTTGGGCGTATGAGGAGTACATTGGGCGTACGAGGGAAAGGATGAAACCCTAATTTTTAGGCATGTACCCTATATAAGCTTTATGTTAGTCCCTTTGGTTCATTTCTAAGCTAGCCTCCATACCCTAAAAACCTTAGATCGACCCTTGTAACCTCTTGGTGGTGTTTTTGAGCCATTGGAAGGCTTTGGTGCACATTTTTCCCTTGGTAAGGAAAGAAGAGAAGCTTGAAGTTGTTTGGCTTGGTAGAGAGGCTTTGGATCCAGAATCATCATCGTGTGGGGAAGCTTTTTGAGGTATCAAGTTTGTATCTTGGCTTGTGTATGATTAGATCTCTTCATGGCTAGTTTATTATGATTTTGATCTTCTTTTTGGGTCTATGGATGAGTTGGGTTGTTTAAAGGCTGGTTCTTTCAGATTTGATTTTGTTTTAGTATCCTTGGACAAAAAGGTGCAAGATTTATGTCAAAAGTGGTTTCATGGATGCTTTAAGTCCTCAATTAAGTCCTTTTTAAGCTTAAGAGCTTCATTTAGTCATGTATAGGCGTAAATTTGGCAACTTTACGTGATAATCCAGCTCAAGGAGGACAGATCTATGTTTTGGAAGCTATATCTTAATGGATTAAGTGAAAATCAAGTTTGGGCTGGATAGGGTGACTACGTTGGGCATACAAGCAGGTACGCGTAGCGTACAAGCCTCCAAGGGCGTACGTGCTTGTATGCCCCGCGTACTCGGTCTATTGGACTATGAGTCTTGGGCTTCGGTGTGGGCTACCTTTTAGGCTTGGTTGCTTGGGGCTTTTCTTGGACCAGCTGGGAATATGTGTTTTGGATTAGGAAAAGTTAATGGGCTTTAGTGTAAGGCCCATGTAAGGGTTTGAGCCCAATTTGAAAAATTGGGCCATAATTGGGCTTTGGATGATTATTGGTTTGTGGGCCTTTATGATGAGGAGTTTGGGCCTTAGTCTTGGACCAAACTAGGTGAGGGATAAAATGGTCTTTTTACCCCATACATGGATTATTGGATTCGGTTTGGAACCCAATCGTTAATGGGTGTTAATTTTTTGATAGCGCCTAGTTTCTAGCGGATCAGTAGTCAGGTATTTATTCGTGGGTTCAGCTATCGAGGTAAGTCTTCTCACTATATCCATGCGTCAAAGGCACCAATGTCGGCCCATTACTTGTTATGTGGAATGCTAGTTATCTCTTTGATGCTTTCATGAAAGACCATGGGGGTAGCCCATGGCACTTGGATATCAGACCATGGGGGGAGCCCATGACATTTCAGGTCAAGACCATGGGAGAGCCCATGAAACTTGGATATCAGACCATGGAGGAGCCCATGGAATTCCAGATAAAGACCATAGGGGAGCCCATCGCACTTGGATATTAGACCATGGGGGAGCCCATGGCTTTCCAAGTAAAGACCATGGGGGTAGCCCATGGCAACTATATGTATGTTGCATGATTTTCTATAGTTATATGTTATGTGGTATTTTGGGGAACTCACTAAGCTTTGTGCTTACAGTTTTCAGTTTATGTTTCAGGTACTCCGGTTTTCAAATGGGAGAGCTCAAGATGATTGCAGATGTTTTGTAAAATCATGGATTACTCTGATTTGATGATGTTTTGTTAAATCATGGATTCCTTGGTTTTATGGGAAAGATATGTATTAACGATTTATTAATCTAAAAACAAAAGAAAATTGTGTCATGATTTTCGGGACGTTACAAGTTGGTCTCAGAGCCTTGGTTTGAGGGATTCAGATATACTCTCGGGTGTGTCTGAACTCAAACTGAGGATTTGTTAAAGTTTTCAAAAGAAAAGTATTCTTCAGAAAAGAATTTTCTAAGATAAGAAAAGGGTGTGGTGCATGCTATCAGCCGAGCTCAAGTAAGTTTTTCCAAAATACCAATACATGTTATATGATATGATTTGATTTATGAATCTGTGAATCGCATTCTAGTTAGGGCTAAGTATCTGCTCAGTTTTTTCATGATAGAATGCTAGGACAGATGCATTTGTATGTCTTTCGTATGAGCTGGTAGACTTGCATGCTAGAGTTGATTAGTCAGTGATAGATTGGTCTGGTATGTATGATGCTTTGTAGTCTTGGGAGTATTGGATGCTATGCTGGAATGGAAATAACTATTGGTATCAGTAAGTGCTAAGTGTATGCTTTAAAAATTGTATACGTTTAGGATCTTATAGCCCTGGAACAATTTATTTGGCCTTATTTCCTGTTCCTTGTTTGGTTATGGTCCTAGGGTAGAGTCTTTTATTCGACAGTCTATTTGATCCTATTCTATGTATAATTTGCATCCATAAGGCAACCAGCAGTATGGGTGGAAATTTCTAGCATGAGTTGTGGTATGTGGGTTGAATGTCCTATGGTCGTTTGATGGATTGGAGTGTTACTGCATGAATGCTGCTTGCTTTGTGCTTTGTGGAACTCTTAGGTGATAGGAGTTAGCTACTAAGTGAATATGATTGTATTCATGAGGTGGGTGACTGGCATTATGGGGAGTTCTGTTGGATAAGGTGTCTAAGTCCATAGCTATATTTGGTATGTACTTGACCCGATTTGGCATGGTCCATTTGGGTTGCATGGCATCGGAACAATTTGGATAGACTTTTGTGAGAAGAGGATATTTATGGTTTGTTAATATATTATAAGTTCTAATATATTAATATGTATTAATTAATTATTATTGATCAAGAATTAGTTTAGAATTAATTTTGTGATCTAAAGAGACTAATTAAATGGGGATTGATTTAATAAATCATTCATTCTTATATAGTAGGCTTAAGATCCATAGTTCTTCATGTTGGGCTAAACCCATGTGGTAACCCATGGATACTCCATGGAGGTTAAGACCCATGGATCATGAGGAATGTGGAAGGGCATAAGTTACATGGTGTAACCCTAATGTGCACACTATATAAAGAAGCCTCATCCTAGCAAAATCGGTACTTAAGAGATACAAGTGAGGGCTAGCCGATTTTGGTGCAATATAATCTTCTCTCAAGTTATTCCAATTGTTGGTGGTGTTGTGTGAAGCATTTGAGGCATCACATTTGGGGTGCTAGGCTCACAAAGTCTTATGGAATCCAAGCTACAAAAAAGGTATGTCATTCTACTAGTTTTTGTATTACATATACCGCATCATATGCTAGTTAGGATGAAACCTTGGAATTTTGAAAGTTTACATGTATAATATAGAAAACATAGATCCAAGGTTTCTAGGGTTGCATGCACACCATAGGAGTGTTAGAATGCTCAAAACCCAACAGTGGTATCAAAGCCTAGGCTTGTTTTCAATTATACTTGATGCTACTTGCTTAAAAATTGATTTTCTGCTCAGTGTCCAATGAACTCGCCGAGTCAATTAGGGGGACTCGACGAGTCCATGTGAAAATTCATCCAACTCGTCGAGTTGGTTCATGCACTCGACGAGTAGGAGGCCCTGAGTGCAGAATTTCGAGTTTCAATGCTGGAATTGGACTAGGATCATTACCCTAAGCTGTTTTTAGATTGTTAAACCTGTTTTTTATGTGGTAATGATTGTGCTTCTCCAATTTCAAACATAATTGTCAAACTTTCAGGTTTTATATTAAGTTCATATGATTCTTGAAAATTGTTGATATGAATTATGCATGCTTATGAGTTTTGTTAGATCATAGAAATTATTTGACATGCTTGTTAGTTTAATTGTTGATCTAAATGCTTTTTAATGGACTACATAACTTGTCCTCAAGTTATGGAAATCCAAGAGTCTTTCCCATTAAAATCATTAAAACTCATAAGTTATAGATATGAAAGGTTTTGAATAATTTCAAAACTTGCCCTCAAGTTTTGGAATTTGTAAAGTCACTTTAGAAAACTTTAATTCCAAACCCTGAAGTTTTAAAAGGTTAAAATTCAACCCTTATACTTTATAGTATTATAAGTTAATAATATATATGTATAAGATCAAGTCAGTCTTACCGTTAGTAGGCCTCATTCACGAAGCTGGTGTATAAGAGGGGTATAAGGTTGTTGCCTATAAAATGGCAGCTTAATGGGTGTCCACTCTCACCCACCGCTTCCTTGACTGGTGGAGGGTCGTTAGCTGAACGGGTAGGACAAAGACTATAATTCTCATGAAAAGTATAATGATAAATATAAAGTAACTAAACCTTTTATAAATTCCCAATCTTAGTTGCTTTAGGAAAATGTGAAATTGATGCTAATGTTGGGTTTTGAGCATTCTAACACTTCCTAAGTGTACATGCAACCCTATTAAACCTTGGATCTATGTTTGTCTAAGATACATGCAAAATATTATTTTCCAAGGTTTATAACCTATCTAGCATGGCATGGGGTACTTTTAACCATAAAAGAACTAGATGAATTACATACCTTTTGTTGATTGTTGATTCCTTGGAGTTTGAGAGCCAAGCACCAATAATGTGAATGCCTCAAATGGAAATCACAAATCACCACAAACTTGGAAAATGTATGAGAGAGTATACTAACTCTTGATTTTGGCCACCACACTTACACACACATAAGGGTGTTTTTCATGCAACATAAGCTTGTTTATATAGTGTACATGGTTAGGGTGAAACCCTAATAACCCATGTCTGTTCCTCTTCTAAGGATCCATAGGTAAAAGCTCCATGGATCATCCATGGACTTCCATATAAGCTTAGCCCATTCCCAAATGAGTGTTAGCCCACACCATATAAATATAATAGCCCATGATTTAATTAGTCTTCCTTTTAATCACTAAATTAATTCATAATTAATTCAAGATTAAAACTAATTAAGTAACATGACTTTATATTAATATATTATAACTTATAATATATTAATAAATCGTAAGTATACAACTCTCATAAAATTATCCATAACTAGTTTGGGTGAAGTGCAACCCAAATGGACCATGCCGGGTCGGGTCAAGTATATACCAAATAAGTTATGGACATAGACATCTTATCCAACAGACTCCCACTTGGATAAGTCTAATAACTGTATTTGCCTATATTACTTCAGGAACCAACCGGCAATCGTAGCTCTCGAAAACTCTTGTGAACTATGAAGCGCCATTTTAGATAAGTGATCATATAATCCTTTGCTCTCATGATATCAGCCGGACAAATACATGAAACAATGTCTTACTTATTGTCTAGCAGTTGTTTCTCGATTTCCGATTTGTTTGACAAAGAACTTAACTGAACACATCAATTTAGTTCTGACCGGGCCCGGTACATGGGTCAACACAAAATCATCGAGGGGCCCAGATATCGCTTCTATTTCTAGAAGGAATAGATAAACTTCGACTCATATGCTTGTTCTACTACTTATTGAATTGCACACAAATGCACGTTTTATAACATCAAGTTACTGATGCGTTTAGGTGCAATCAATACACAACCAACTCATAGGTAACAACTCATATCTCTAGGTTTGAAGACTTATATGATATTACCATCTCACGATCACTCGAGATAAATTCCATGAAGTGATACAAGTGAGCTTGGGTTTATTCCAATACTCATAACTTATGAGTACTCATGAATGTTGTAGCAACCATTGCTATGGCTAAACACCTTTAGTCATCTACAATCCCAATTCATGACAGTCTTGATTCATACCTACTTCCGACATATGACCGACTGTGGAGAGTTTGAATAAATTAATTATTCTGGAAGTCAAAACATGCAAAACTGAAACAATAGTAAATAATTGACAATGATAGCAACACTTTACTCATAAATAAATCACAAATTTTATTCATCATCAAACGTCGATTACATTTTACAAGTTTCAGAAAAGGCTATCTAATCTGTAAAACTAATATCGTCCCTCAGCCTGATGCGCCTCGCATGCTGCAAATGCTTCACCCTCGTCAGTCCCTTCGTAAGGGGATCCGCAGGGTTCTCATCTGACGATACCCTCTTTGCCACGAGGAGTCCCTCTTCTATCTTGTGTCTTATGAAGTGATATTTTCTGTCAATGTGTCGGGATCTGCCATGATCTCTTGGTTCCTTGGCTAAGGCAACCGCACTATTGCTGTCACAGAAAATCTCCATAGGCTCCTTAATAGCTGGTACAACTCCAAGGTCTCCGATGAAGTTCCTCAGCCATATCGCCTCCTTTGCCGCTTCACTCGCTGCTATGTACTCTGATTCACAAGTCGAATCAGCTACAGTCTCCTGTTTGGAACTCTTCCAAGTGATTGCCCCTCCATTTAAGGTAAAGACCCAGCCCGACTGAGAGCGGAAGTTATCCCTATCAGTCTGAAAGCTAGCATTACTATACCCTACTACTCTCAAGTCATCACTCCCACCAAGGGTAAGGATCCAATCCTTAGTCCTCCGCAGGTACTTGAGAATATTCTTTACCGCAGTCCAATGAGCCTTGCCAGGGTTCCCCTGATATCTGCTGACCATGCTCAAAGCGAAGGCCACATCAGGACGGGTACAAGTCATAGCATACATGATCGAACCAACAGCAGAAGCATAAGGTAATCGACTCATCTCAGCTATCTCATCTTCTGTACTCGGGCTCTGAGCCTTGCTCAGTTTGGCATTGCTTTGGATCGGTAATTCTCCTTTCTTGGAATTCTGCATGTTGAACCTTTTCAACACCTTATCCAAGTAGATACTCTGACTAAGTCCAATTAGTCTTTTACTCCTTTCTCTTAATATCCTTATCCCTAGGATATAGGTAGCTTCTCCAAGGTCCTTCATAGCAAAGCACTTCCCAAGCCAGGACTTAACCTCCTGCAAGGTTGGGATGTCATTTCCTATGAGTAGTATGTCATCCACATACAGTACCAAAAAGTTAACTATACTCCCACTAGCTCTGACATACACGCATGACTCATCTTTACTTCTTGAGAAACCAAACTCTTTGATCTTCTCATCGAAACAAAGATTCCAACTTCGAGATGCTTGTTTCTATCCATAAATGGATTTCTCAAGCTTGCACACTCTATTGGGGTACTCTGCACTGACAAAACCTTCTGGCTGATTCATGTAAACATCCTCAGCCAACTTTCCGTTAAGGAAAGCGGTTTTGACATCCATTTGCCATATTTCATAATCATGAAATGCAGCAATGGCTAGCATAACCCTAATAGACTTAATCTTTGCTACTGGTGAAAAGGTTTCATCATAATCAATACCCTGAGTTTGAGTAAACCCCTTCGCAACCAGTCGAGCCTTATAAGTGTGCACCTTCCCATCCATGTCGGTCTTCTTCTTGAAGATCCATTTGCACCCGACTCTCTTACGGCCTGGTACATTGTCAACCGAGTTCCAAACTTGATTGTCATACAAGTTCCAAACTTGAGTGTTATACATGGACTGTATCTCGCTGTCCATAGCCTCCTTCCATTTAGCAGACTCTGGGCCTGCCATGGCTTCCTTAACACTGTTAGGTTCATCCAGATTTACCAGTGTACTGTCACTGATAAATGTATCACCTTCCGTAGTATATGAAATCCATAATAAAACTCAGGTGTGTTCCTAACCCTTGTGGAACGCCTCGGAAGTATAGACTCGTCAGCTGGATCAACAGGAATTTCCTCCTCAAGTTGATTGCTAGTGTCTGAGGTTCCTTCACCAATTGAGTATTGAATTTCTTCAAGGTCAATTTGCCTCCCACTGTCTCCTTGGTTTATAAATTTTCTCTCTCGAAAGACCCATCTCCTAGCCACAAAGACCACATTCTCACTGGGTCTGTAGAAGAGGTAACCAAAGGATTTTTGTGGGTAGCCGATGAAAATACACCTTTCACTTCGAGGTTCGAGCTTGTCATGAGTTTCGCGCCTCACGAAAGCCTCACAACCCCAAATCTTGATATGGTCTAGATTGGGAACTTTCCCAGTCCACATTTCATGAGGTGTTTTGGCAACCTTCTTTGTAGGGACTAGATTAAGGATGTGGGCGGTAGTCTCTAAGGCATACCCCCAAAAAGAGATTGGTAGCGAAGCTCGACTCATCATAGAGCGAACCATGTCCAACAAAGTTCGATTGCGCCTCTCAGCTACACCATTCAGCTGTGGTGTCCTGGGAGGTGTCAATTGTGAGACAATCCCACACTCCTTAAGATAGTCGAGGAACTCAGTACTAAGATACTCACCACCTCGAGCGGATTGAAGCATCTTAATGTTCCTGCCCAATTGATTTTCTACTTCCTGTTTAAACTCTTTAAACCTTTCAAAAGTTTCTGACTTATGTTTGATTAAGTAGACATAACCATATCTACTAAAATCATCAATAAAAGTCACATAATAGCGATTAGCATCCCTTGTGGCGGTTTTGAATGGTCCACATACATCAGTATGTATAAGGTCCAACAAACCCTCACCCCTTGCACAAGTACCAGTGAAGGGTGATTTTGTCATTTTTCCAAGTAGACAAGACTCACAACTATCATCCGACTTGAGGTCGAACGACTCCAAGACTCCATCCTTTTGGAGCTGGCCTATGCGTTTCTTGCTTACATGTCCAAGACGACAATGCCACAAAGATGCTTTATCCAAGCTAGTAGAAGAATCAATACATAATACATTATTTCCTAAATTATCTACAACCGATACAGCTTCATACACACCATCACAAGGTAATGCTTTAAAATAAAGAACATTATTAAAGAAAGCATTAATACTACCAACTTCATTATCAAAAGAAAAGGTAAAACCTTGTTTGTAAAAAGCATGAAAGGAAATAATATTCCTCGCCATTTCAGACGAGTACACACATTTATTCAAATCTAACTTTAACCCACTATCTAGCAACAAAGTATAAACTCCAATCTTGGTAACAGGTGCAACCTTCTTGTTCCCCATGATTAAGTTTATCTTTCCGTGCTCCACATCATCACTTCTTCTTAGGCCCTGCAAGTCACAACAGATCTGAATACCACAACCTGTATCAAGAACCCAAGAATTAGAATATGGTGAGTTATTAGACAATATAGTGTAAATACCTGCATGGGATGGTTTTACTTTCCCATCCTTGACATCCTGCAAGTACTTTGGGCAGTTTCGCTTCCAGTGCCCCTTATTTTGACAGTAGAAGCATTCAGTATCCTTAGGGATGGCAGAAGGAGTGATAGAACCACCTTTGGTTCCAGATGAGGAGCCTTCAACGGACTTTCCCTTGGTACCCTTCGAAGGGTGCTTCCTCTTCTTCCGTTTGCCTTGCCCGATAGCCAAAACAGGGGTAGTAGTAGGAGTAGGAGTAGCAACCGACTTACTCTTAAGACCACTTTCGGCAATCTTCAGAAGTCCTTGAAGCTTACTGAGTGTGACTTCCTCCTTGTTCATGTGGTATGTCATACGAAATTGATCATAACACGATGGCAAGGAGTGCAAAATGATATCAATTGCCAACTCCTCAGGGAAGTTCACATTCAGTTTCATTAGACGGTCCACATACCTTTGCATTTTCTGCATGTGGCTCGTGATTGGTTCGCTATCCTTCATACGGGTAGTGTTCATGGAGGAGATTATTTCATACCGCTCTTGACGAGCACTCTGATGGTACCTTTCCATCAGATCCTGATGCATCTCAAAAGGGTAATAGTCCTCATAGGACTTTTGGAGTTCAGCTGTCATGGTGGCCATCATGATGCATGCCACCTTGGTGGCATCTCTTTCATGTGCCTGATACTCAGCGACCTCCTCAGGAGTAGCAGTGGACTCATCAAGCTCCTTTAGCTCGTTATCGAGGACATATTCCTTGTCCTCGTAACGAGTAACCATCCTGATGTTCCGGATCCAATCCATGAAGTTGGAACCATCAAAGATGACCCTCCCACAAAGGTTCATGAGGGAAAAGGAGCCAGTAGGGTTAGAGCCCAAAGCTTTGTTGTTGGAAGACATCTGAAAAGAAGAAAACAAGTTCAGATTAGATATATCGAATCCTTAATAATACACCCAAATGTAATATTAAAGCTAGGATCCAACACAATATATTATAACTTAGAAGAGGGATGCCGTAATCTAAGCTATAATATATTTGAAGGTAGGTGAATGACGATTCACCAATTTCCACCATGAAAACGAAATGAATTATTAGGTTTAATTGGTTTTTTGAAATTCCTAGATTCTTTTGAGATTCATTGAACTTTTCAATGGCATGTTTCAATCTCGATTGTGCCCTTCAAGTTTTGTGACTGGGATGCCGAGGATCACAAAACAAGGTGTGAATAACCATGCAAATTCACTTGGTACCCTTAATATTATCACCTAATCAATGTGCCGGTTAACCACACACGCTCCACCGATCTATGATAAACATTAAGTCACCCTTCGTGATCCTTACTAGTCCAAGTTAGTGTGCCAGTTAACCACACACGCTCCACCAACGACTTGGTAAGGTACAAAGTGTGAATTTCATGGGTTAGCACCATATTCACATTTTCCTAAAGTAACTAAGATTGGGAATTTATATAAGGTTTAGATACTTTATAATATTCATCATACTTTTAATGAGAATTTATAAGTCCTTGTCCTACCCGTTCGGCTAACGACCCTCCACCAGTCAAGCAAGCGGTGGGTGAGAGTGGACACCCATTAAGTTGCCATTTTATAGGCAACAACCTTATACCCACCTTATAGACTGGCTTCGTGAATGAGGCGTACTAGCGGTAAGACGACTTTGATCTTATACATATATATAATAATTAACCATTAATGTTATAAATAGTATAAGGGTTGAATTTTAACTTTTAAAACTCTAAGGGTTTGGAATTAAAGTATATTAAAGTGTGTGTAACTTTACAAATTCCAAAACTTGAGGACAAGTTTTGAAACTATTCAAAACCTTTCATTTCATAACTTATTAATTAAAGGTTCATAAAAATGAAGACTCTTCATTTCCATGTAACTTATGTGTTTTAAGTGTGTGTTTAAAAGAAGTGTCCTTTGGATATCCATAACTTGAGGACAAATTATGGACTCCATTAAAACACATAAATGATCAAGAATTAATCCTAAACAATTCAGCAAATAATTCCTATCATCTTCTAAATTCATAAGAACATGAACATGATTATCAAAGTTTCAAAAATTATATGAACACATACAAAGCATGAAATTTTGATATATGCTATTGTAAATGGATTAGAACAACCATTACACCAACCAAAAATAAGTTTTAAAACACCAAAATAGTTTAGGGTAATGTTTCTAGTCCATTTCCAGCAGCAAAAGTCGAAAATCTGCATTCTGAGGCTCCTACTCGCCGAGTGCACGAACATACTCGCCGAGTAGGATGAGTTTACTCATGAACTCGGCGAGTCCCCCCATGGACTCGGCGAGTTCATCAGGCAGACAGCAAAAAATTCAACTTTTTTCACTATTTTGCATCAAGTATCAAACAAACAAGCCTAGGCTCTGACACCACTGTTGGGTTTTGAGCATTCTAACACTTCCTAAGTGTACATGCAACCCTATTAAACCTTGGATCTATGTTTGTCTAAGATACATGCAAAATATTATTTTCCAAGGTTTATAACCTATCTAGCATGACATGGGGTACTTTTAACCATAAAAGAACTAGATGAATTACATACCTTTTGTTGATTGTTGATTCCTTGGAGTTTGAGAGCCAAGCACCAATAATGTAATTGCCTCAAATGGAAATCACAAATCACCACAAACTTGGAAAATGTATGAGAGAGTATATTAACTCTTGATTTTGGCCACCACACTTACACACACATAAGGGTGTTTTTCATGCAACATAAGCTTGTTTATATACTGTACATGGTTAGGGGTGAAACCCTAATAACCCATGTCTGTTCCTCTTCCAAGGATCCATGGGTAAAAGCTCCATGGATCATCCATGGACTTCCATATAAGCTTAGCCCATTCCCAAATGAGTGTTAGCCCACACCATATAAATATAATAGCCCATGATTTAATTAGTCTTCCTTTTAATCACTAAATTAATTCATAATTAATTCAAGATTAAAACTAATTAAGTAACATAACTTTATATTAATATATTATAACTTATAATATATTAATAAATCGTAAGTATACAACTCTCATAAAATTATCCATAACTAGTTTGGGTGAAGTGCAACCCAAATGGACCATGCCGGGTCGGGTCAAGTATATACCAAATAAGTTATGGACTTAGACATCTTATCCAACAGCTAACCCATGAAATTAAACTTTGCACCTTGCTAAGTCGTTAGTGGAGCGTGTGTGGTTAACCGGAACACTAAATTGGACTAACAAGGGTGGAAAATTGTGGCTTAAGGTTTATCATAGATCGGTGGAGCCTGTGTGGTTAACCGGCACATCGATTAGGTGATAAAATTAAGAGTATCAAGTTAATTTGCATAGTTATTCACACCTTGTTTGTGATCCTCGGTATCCCAGTCACAAACTTGAAGGGCATAATCGAGATTTAAACATGCCATTAAATTGTTTAATGAATCTCAAAAGATCTAGGAGTTTCAATCCAATTAAAACCTAATAATCTATTTCGTTTTTCATGGTGGAAATTGGTAAATCGTCATTTACCTACCTTCAAATATTTTGTAGCTTGGATTACGGCATACCTCTTCCAAGTTATAAAGTATTGTGTTGGGTCCTAGCCTTAATATTTCATTTGGGTGTCTTATTAAGGACTCTTTATCTAATCTAAACTTGTCTTTCTTTCTTTTCAGATGTCTTCCAACAATGCTTCTGGCTCAAACCCTTCTGGCTCCTTCTCTCTCATGAACCTTTGTGGGAGAGTCATCTTTGATGGTTCCAACTTTAATGATTGGATTAGGAACATCAGGATGGTCACTCGTTATGAGGACAAGGAATATGTCCTGGACAGGGAGCTAAAGGAAATCGATGAGTCTTCTACTACTCCAGAGGAGATTGTTGAGTACACTAGCCATGAGAAGGATGCCACTAAGGTGTCTTGTATCATGTTGGCTACCATGACAGCAGAACTCCAGAAATCCTATGAAGATTTCTTCCCTTATGAGATGCACCAGGACCTGATGGAAAGATACCATCAAAGTGCTCGTCAGGAAAGGTATGAAATCATCTCTTCCATGATGACAACCAGGATGAAGGATGGTGAACCCATCACGGGCCACTTGCAGAAGATGCAAAGGTTTGTGGACCGATTGCTAAAGTTGAATGTGAACTTCTCTGAGAAGCTGGATATTGATATGATATTGCACTCCTTACCTCCATGTTATGTTCAGTTCCGGATGACCTATCATATGAACAAGGAAGAGGTCACACTTAGCAAACTTCAAGGACTTTTGAGGACAGCCGAAACTGGTCTCAAAGGTAAAGCCGTTGTTACTACTCCTACCGCCGCCCCTGTTCTGGCAATCGGGCAAGGTAAAGGGAAAAACAGGAAGTCCCCTTTGAAGGGTACCAAGGGAAAATCTCTTGATGGCTCCTCTTCGAGTGGAACCAAAGGTGATTCTCCCACTCCCTCTTCCAACCCGAAGGATGCACAACGCTTCTACTGTCAGGAAAAGGGGCACTGGAAGCGAAGCTGCCCTAATTACATGCAGGATGTTAAGGATGGGAAAGTGAAACCCATCCATGCAGGTATTTACACTATATTGTCTAATAACTCACCACATACTAATTCTTGGGTCCTTGATACAGGGTGTGGAATTCACATTTGTTCTTATTTGTAGGGCCTAAAAATAAGTGAGGATGTGGAGCACGGGAAGATAAACTTGATCATGGGGAATAGGAAAGCTTCACCTGTCACGAAGATTGGAGTTTATTCTTTATTTCTTAGTAGTGGGTTAATATTAGATTTGAATAAATGTTGTTACTCGTCTGAAATGGAGAGAAATATTATTTCATTTCATGGTTTGTACAAATAAGGATTTACTTTTTCATTTGATAATGAATGTGGTGGTATTAATACTTTTTATAATGGTGTTTTTTTATTTTAAAGCATTACCTTATGATAGTGTATATGAAACTGTGTCGGTTGTAGACAACTTAGGAAATAATGTTTTGCATATTGATTCTTCCACTAGTTTGGATAAGGCATCCTTGTGGCATTGTCGTCTTGGACATGTCAATAAGAAGCGCATAGGCCAACTCCAAAAGGCTGGAATCTTGGAGTCATTTGACTTAAAGTCAAATGATAGTTGCGAATCTTGTTTACTTGGAAAAATGACTAAGTCACCCTTCACTGGTACTTGTGCTGGGGGTGAGGTTTTGTTGGATCTCATGCACACCGATGTGTGTGGGCCCTTCAGAACCGCCACAATGGATGCTAACCGCTTCAATTTGACTTTTACTGATGATTATAGTAGATATGACTATGTCTACTTAATCACGCATAAGTCAGAATTCTTTGAGAAATTCAAAGAGTTTAAACAAGAAGTGGAGAATCAGTTGGGCAGGAAGATAAAGATGCTCCGATCTGATCAAGGTGGTGAGTATCTTAGTATCGAGTTCCTTGACTATCTTAAGGAATGTGGAATTGTTTCACAATTGAAACCTTCTAGGAAACCATAGTTGAATGGTGTGGCTGAGAGGCGCAATCGAACCTTGTTAGACATGGTTCGTTCCTTGATGAGTCGAGCTTCGTTACCAATCTCATTCTGGGGGTATGCCTTAGAGACTGCCGCCCATATCCTTAATCTAGTCCCTACCAAGAAGGTTGCCAAAACACCTCACGAGATTTGGACTGGGAAAGTTCCCACTTTAGACCACATCAAGATTTGGGGTTGTGAGGCTTTCGTGAGGCGCGAGACTCACGACAAGCTCGGACCTCGAAGTTGTTGGGTTATGAGAATTCTAACACTCCTAAGTGTACATGCAACCCTAAATACCTTGGATCTATGTTTTCTCTATTATACATACAATTATGAACATCCAAGGTATTATCCTAATCTAGCATACAAAATAATAAATATAACAAGATAGAATACATACCTCTTTGATGTAGAATGTCTTCATGAAGCTTGAGTGCCTAGTGCCCCAAGTGTGACACCTCAAATGGTTCACACAACACCAAATACACTTGGAATAACTTGAGAGAAACTTGAACACTCCTTGAAATCGTCTAGCCCTCACACACACACATTAGTGCCCGATTTCTTGAGCCATGGGATTCTTTTATATGGTGGCTATTAGGGTTACACCATGTAACTCATAACTTTACCCATTCCTTATGTTCCATGGATTTTAACCTCCATGGAGTATCCATGGGTCACCCCATGGACTTAGTCCAACATAAGGAATCTTGGATCACAAGCCCACATATATAAGAATGAATGATTTACACAATCAACCCATATATTTAATTAGTCTCCTTTTGATCACTTAATTAATTCCAAATTAATTCTTGATCAATACTAATTAAATAACCTTATTAATATATTAGAACTTATAATATATTAACCAACCTTAAGTGTTATTTCTCTCATTATAGTCTATCAAAATGCATGATGCCATGCAACCCAAATGGACCATGCCGGGTCGGGTCAAGTCTTACCAATTATAGTTATGGACTTAGACATTAATCCAACAGTCTCCCACTTGGATAAGTCTAAAACTATTATTGTGTATGACTTCAGGAACCGATCAGCAATCGTAGCTCTCAAAAGCTTCTGTCGAACTCTGACCTTGTCGATGAACTCTGACCTTTGTCAATGACTTGTCCATTAGATAAGGGATCATACATTCCTCCATTCTAGATATCATATGGACTGAGACATGGATTATCAATCATTCTCTCTGTCCATTTGTTGTTTCCCGATTTCCGATTCATGATGACTGACTGATTGAACAAATCAAATCAGTCCTGGCTTGGCCAAGCACTCATATGTATCATCTTTAAATCATCGAGGGGCCCACAGAGATCGCTTTTATCCCGAAGGTAAAAGGAATGGATAAACTTCGACTCATATGGCTTGTTCTACTACTTGTTGAATCATACACAAAGGCACGTTTTATAACATCGAGTTACCAATGCGTTTTCGTGCAATCAATGTATAACCAACTCATAGTAACAACTCATATCTCTAGGTTTGAAGAATATAAGATATTATCGTCTCATGATCACTCGTGATAAAATCCATGAAGTGATTCAAATGAGCGCGGGTTGAATCCAATACTCAGAACTTATGAGCACTCATGAGTGTTGTAGCACCATTTTGTCCACCAACTTGGACCTCTACAAACCAACCCATGACAGTCTTGATTCATATCTACTTCCAACATATGACCGACTATGGATGGTTTGAATAACTTAATCATTCAGGAAGAGTGACTTAGTTATTCTGGAAGTCAAAACATGCAAAGTGAAACACAAGAATAAATGAATCAAATATGGTATCAAACCCTATGAATATAAATAAGCACTTTTATTTATCACCATACTGATTACTCATTATTCATTGTTTCGGTTTTATCAACTTTATACTTGAATTTAAAACAATAGTTGTCCCATGCTCCAAGCATGTACACTATGTTTTCTAAACACTAGTCATGCCATACACCAAGTATGCATACTATGTTTGTATATGATCTTTACTTTGTAAAATAGATCAATTGAACATCACTCCAATGATCCTCTTTTCACAGTCCCAAATCCTTACTGCAAATGCAAGAATTCCAAATTCATGCCATTTACTGAAATCTGTTAGATTCTAAACTTATATGCATTGATCCTCTTAATGATTATGCACGAAGTCAGAAAGACTTGACAACAATCATTACAGAGCATTCCAAAGGAGATCAGCTCCTTGGAAACATCCTTCTTTCATTAAGTTTCCTAATCTCACACAGATTGAATAATTTCTAACTTCGAAACATTTCCATATTCCATTTTGACTATCACTTCTGAACAAGAGTTGCCTCCTTACAGATTATGTCAATATGGTCCTTTCAGAATTAACATTATACTTCCAACTGTCCTTGAGCAACCAATCTTTGGTAAACCTTCGATTGTCCTCGATAATTGCTTAATCATTTTAGTCATATCCAATTCTAGACCTTTTCCCTTCATAATGCCCCAGGCATTTGGAAAATTTTAGAAAGGTTGAATATATGGAAAATTTTAGAAAGGTTGAATATAGCACATGTAATCGATCCTATATCCGAAGCATATGGGACACGATTCATGATGTCTCACATAAAGACTAAACCAGTCTTTTGCTATAATATTTTCATTTCAATTTGCCAAGCTCTCAAAATTCAAATTATGAAAAGGGATGCCGTAATCATAATCAAATTTTAGAACGCAAATAATGGACCCATATATAGAATTTCCTTATGTTGAGCCATTCCAACATGAAATTCATATATATATCCTTGATTAAATACGATTAAAATCTCAATCTAAGCTTTTAGAATTGAAATGAAGTATAATTTCCTCTCCCTTAATTATAGCAAAACAACTTTTTCAACCCCTGCAACCTCACGAATTGAAACTTTTGTTTTCTATAATTAACATTGCTAACTTGCAACCTTTGTCATAATTATCATGCTCCCACTAACATGATGATTATTAGCATAACACTTATGCTCCCACTAGCTTTGACATGTACTCAGAAATCAGCTGACTTTCTTACCAAAGTTCAGATTTCTGATACTAGATTGTTTTGATAAAACTTTATCAAAATCATACACCTCTCTTAGATAGCTCACATGTGTGTCTAAACAATTTTGGAACTATGAAAAGGGATGTCGTAATCATAGTCTCAATTGTTTAGACCTTTGCCACTTCTCACAAGTCCATGTTAGTGTGTCGGTAAACCACACACGCTCCACTAACGACTTTGAGAATGCAAATATCACAATTGCTATCTAGCTAAAATCTACTTAGTGAAAGTGTTTCCTCACCATCATTTTCATGAATCGGAGAGAAACCTTATGACACTTAGATTTAATAGTGTATGTGTTCTTATCCATGTGAATTTGTCAAAACCATAATCACAAGACAAGGTTAGTGACAAATCCAAACTCATATTGATTAAACTTGTGCAATCTTAAATTCTTGCCATTTGGCAGCTCAGGTGCCTGCCATTGCTTCCAAGTAGTTGTGCAACTAATTGAGAACTCTCAGAACTCCTATGCAAAGCCAACTTGAATAGGCACAAAAATTTCAACACGATAGGTTATAAACCTCAAGTCGTGTGCTAGTGAAGGACTTTAGGTTTTATTCTTGATTAAGTCTTGAAACTTTCAAGAGCTTTAAGACTCCCACTGTCCTCTTGACATATAAGACTCCCTTGTCAAATATTCAAGAGATAGTGCGGATTCTTTATCAAGACTAACACTTTACACAATTGGCCTAAGTTGGTCTCTGTTTTATCCAAAACATCACAACTTACCAATTTCAAATCTACAAGAGTAGATAACCTTTTACTCTTACATTTGACTAGTGTTAACAAACCCTCTTTAAGATATGTCACTCAAGTTATAATCTTGGAGTATGACTCTAAGAATTGTTTTGGAACGAAGTATGACTCATCTTTTTGATTTAACCATTTCAACAATTCATGACTCCTCTTCTTAGTCATAAGAATGCACTAAGATGACTTTAGAGGACCAATTGTGATATGGTATCTTAATCATTAAGATGATCATAAACATGATACTAAAGTACTCTCCCATCTTTTCAGATTTGAGAAACTTTTATCTTTCTGCCATTCTTTGATTCTTCTTATTCGTTCTGTCTCACATTGAAACTTCTCCAATGCTACAGACTTATACTTAAACTTATAAGTATAACCATATTTACTGAACTTAAGTAAATCATGACGAATAGTCTTCTTGATCTTTTGTGGTGGACTTGACCAGTGCACAAGAATGTGTACTCGATCCCTTAGTCCTTTCCTTATTCACATAAGGAATTAGTCTTAATTTTCCAAGCTGAAAGTTCTCATTCATCATACTACACAACTTGCATGATTCCAAGTTTCGGTCCAATTGAACCTTGGGTGATGAGAATCTTTCCTTATTTGAAAATATTAGACACTACCACAACCGAAAGAATCAAATCCATTTTTCCAATATTGCTATCAATGGAATCTTATAAGCAACAACTTTTCACAAGTGCCATTGTAAGGATACTTAAAATAAATAAAATCAAAACCTTTTTCTTTTATTTTAAAACTTTGCGGAAAAACTTATCCTTACAATCCATATGAAAACCTTGTTGTTATCTATTCCTAAGCAATATAAATATCATAACTCTTAAGTAATAGCCCAAAATTCTGATCACCGAACCATGCGATTGAAATCCATCTTCGCGATCAGAATCAGCATGTACTTAATAGAGTTAGACAATGGACTTTACCTGAAGTAGAGCCAACCTTATTGACTTTAACATCCTTAGGTAAATTTGGCAGCTTCGTAACCAATGCCCCTTCCTTTGGCAATAGTTACCTATGGACCCTTGATAATGGGACTATCTCAGACTTCGCCTCTCTCTTTACCATTGGGTCAACCGAGTTGACTATGGCCGATCCCTTTCCATTGGGAAGAGAGAGCTTTACTGGATATCCAATGTCATCATTGTCAATGTCCATAGCGTTTTAGGAGGTTGATCTTAGAAAATAGATAAGATCATTAAGGGTCTTGTCTTAGTCTGTTTCATAGGATTCCCAAAAGAACTCACTATGTGACTTAGAAAGTAGTTGAGCCACCAACTTTCTCAAGACTTTGACACCCAACTCTCCCGGCTTGTCAATATGTGACTACATCTCCAAGATGTGATCACACCTAGACCTTGCCTTGCCAATAGGGCTTGAGTGACCTTAAACTGTTTAGGAACTTGTGGGTTAGGGAGAATAATTGGAGGAGGTGAAAGAAGTATGATATCCATGGGACATCATCTTCATTTAGGAAAGCTTGTTTCAAGAGATTTGGGAAGATCATAAATGTCTAGACCAGACATCTTTTTGGGAGATATTCAAGATAGTTGATTTAAAGTCCTTAATATGACACCCAATATGAAATATTAAGGCTAGGACCCAACAAACTATTTTATAACTTAGAAGAGGGATGTCGTAATCCAAGCTATAAAATATTTGAAGGTAGGTGAATGACGATTCACCAATTTCCATCATGAAAAACGAAATAATTTATTAGGTTTTAATTGGATTTGAAAGTCCTAGATCTTTGAGATTCATTGAACTGTTCAAAGGCATGTTTCAATCTCGAGTGTGCCCTTCAGGTTTTGTGACTGGGATGCCGAGGATCACAAAACAAGGTGTGAATAACCATGCAAATATACTTGGTACCCTTAATATTTACCCCTTAATCAGTGTGTCGGTTAACCACACACGCTCCACCGATACTATGATAAATATTAAGTTACCCTTTGCCTACCTTGTTAAGTCCAGGTTAGTGTGCCGGTTAACCACACACGCTCCACTAACGACTTAAGCAAAGTGCAAAGTGTAATTTCATGGGTTAGCACCAAATTCACATTTTCCTAAGTAACTAAGATTGGGTATTAATAAGAGTTTAGTTACTTAGTATTTATCATTAATACTTTTAATGAAAGGAGAATTATAGTCCTTGTCCTACCCGTTCGGCTAACGACCCTCCACCAGTCAAGGAAGCGGTGGGTGAGAGTGGACACCCATTAAACTGCCATTTTATAGGCAGTAACCTTATACCCCCCTTATAGACCGGCTTCGTGAATGAGACCTACTAACGGTAAGACTGACTTTACTCTTATACATATATATAAATATTATTAACTTATAATATTATAAAGTATAAGGGTTGAATTTTAACTTTTAAAATTCTAAGGGCTAACTTGGAATTAAAGTATTCATAAGTGAAAACTTTTCAAATTCCAAAACTTGAGGGCAAGTTTTGAAACTATTCAAAACTAATTAATTCCATAACTGATGAGTTTAAAGTAGTTTTAATTAAAAAAAAAAAAAAACTCTTCAAGTTCCATAACTTGAGGACAAGTTATGGAAGACTTTAAACTAATTAATAAAAAAAATAACTTTTTTTATTGTAACTTATGGAACTAATTAAGGTTACACTTTTTTTTTTAATTTAATGAAGAGACTCTTGAACCTCCATAACTTGAGGACAAGTTATGGAGTCATAAAACCATTTAATTAGAACTAGACTCTTCATTTTGTAACCTTTGCCAACTTTTATGAGTTTTATGATTCTTAAATGTGACTTTTCAAATAACTTGAGGACAAGTTACAAAAACACACTTTGGAATCAACTCTTAGATTAAAATGGATTGAAAACAACTATTTCACACAAATTTTCTATTAATCTAAGAACCTCATAAGAACAAGATAATTCAAATAATCAATCTTCAAGAAATTAGCATGAACATACAAACTAATACAAATCTTGAAATTATGACAATTATCTTAGAAATTGGATTAGCATGAACATTACCACATCAAAAACAAGTTTATAAGTCCAAAAACATCTTAGGGTAATGTTCCTAGTCCAATTCCAGCCAAAACAATCGAATATATGCATCCAACTCGATTTTTCAGCTACTTTTGCAAGTATAACAAGAAAACAAGCCTAGGCTCTGATACCACTGTTGGGTTATGAGCATTCTAACACTCCTAAGTGTACATGCAACCCTAAATACCTTGGATCTATGTTTTCTCTATTATACATACAATTATGAACATCCAAGGTATTATCCTAATCTAGCATACAAAATAATAAATATAACAAGATAGAATACATACCTCTTTGATGTAGAATGTCTTCATGAAGCTTGAGTGCCTAGTGCCCCAAGTTTGACACCTCAAATGGTTCACACAACACCAAATACACTTGGAATAACTTGAGAGAAACTTGAACACTCCTTGAAATCGTCTAGCCCTCACAGACACACATTAGTGCCCGATTTCTTGAGCCATGGGATTCTTTTATATGGTGGCTATTAGGGTTACACCATGTAACTCATAACTTTACCCATTCCTTATGTTCCATGGATTTTAACCTCCATGGAGTATCCATGGGTCACCCCATGGACTTAGTCCAACATAAGGAATCTTGGATCACAAGCCCACATATATAAGAATGAATGATTTACACAATCAACCCATATATTTAATTAGTCTCCTTTTGATCACTTAATTAATTCCAAATTAATTCTTGATCAATACTAATTAAATAACCTTATTAATATATTAGAACTTATAATATATTAACCAACCTTAAGTGTTATTTCTCTCATTATAGTCTATCAAAATGCATGATGCCATGCAACCCAAATGGACCATGCCGGGTCGGGTCAAGTCTTACCAATTATAGTTATGGACTTAGACATTAATCCAACAGAAGTGAGCGGTGTATTTTCATCGGCTACCCACATAAATCTTTTGGTTATCTCTTCTACAAACCGAGTGACAATGTTGTCTTCGTGGCAAGGAGAGTAGCCTTTAGTGAGAGAGAAATTATAAGCCAAGGAAACAGTGGGAGGCAAATTGACCTTGAAGAACTTCAAGAGTCAAGCGGTGAAGGAACCTCAAACACTAGCAATCAACCTGAGGAGGAAACTCATGTTGAACCGATTGATGAGTCCGTACCTCTGAGGCGTTCCACGAGAGTTAGGAGCATACCTGTATTTTAGTATGGTTTCCATATTACTACAGATTGTGATGCATTTATTAGTGATAGTACACTGATAAATTTGGATGAACCTAACAACTTTAAGGAAGCCATGGCAGGCCCTGAATCTGCCAAATTTTAGGAGGCTATGGACAGCGAGATTCAGGACATGTATGACAATCAAGTTTGAAACTTGGTTGACAATGTACCGGGTCGTAAGACAGTCGGGTGCAAATGGATCTTCAAGAAGAAGACCGACATGGATGGGAAGGTACACACTTATAAGGCGCGACTGGTTGCACAGGGCTTTACTCAAACTCCAGGAGTTGACTATGATGAGACCTTCTCACCAATAGTGAAGATTAAGTCTATTAGGGTTATGCTAGCCATTGCTGCATTTCATGATTATGAAATATGGCAAATGGATGTCAAAACCACTTTCCTTAATGGAAAGTTGGCCGAGGATGTTTATATGAGTCAGCCAGAGGGTTTTGTCGATGCAAAGTACCCTAATATAGTGTGTAAGCTTGAGAAATCCATCTATGGATTGAAACAAGGATATCGCAGATGGAATCTTTGTTTTGATGAGAAAGTCAAAGAGTTTGGCTTTTCGAGGAGAGAGGATGAGTCATGTGTGTATGTTAAGGCTAGTGAGAGTATAGTTAGCTTTTTGGTATTGTATGTGGATGACATACTACTCATAGGAAATGACATCCCAACCTTGCAGGAGGTTATGTCCTGGTTTGGGAAGTGTTTCGCTATGAAGGACCTTGGAGAAGCTGCCTATATCCTGGGGATAACGACCTTACGTTGTTTAGTGAGTTTTTGGTGCATTAGTTTGAGAAGGTGACTTAGAGGATTCGGGACGATTCTTGAGGAAAGTATGGATAGGTGTGGAAGGTAGTATTAGGCCCGTACTACTGAAAGCACAGGATCCATACTCGAATCGAGGAGAGTCTTGGAGAATCTAAGAAGCTTATGGAAAGAGGATTCTTGAGTATGTTCTGATCATTTTCATGTGGTATTTCAATTTGGCGATGAGCACCCAGGAAGGAGGTTCTTTTTTTGGTTTCGTCTCAGGTGCAGATATTGAGCCGATTAGCGAGCAGATGCGGGAATTCATCTCGTTGGAGATTACTCACGATATTCTGGACCAGACTCCTTTAATCTTTGGTTCAATTAAGGAGGGGATTCTGGAGATCTCTGATGAGCGCTTGGGCGCGATCCGTGCTGAGGGTATGGCTATCGTTGGAGCTCGCACTCTATCATTCTGTGAGTAAGAGGTCATTTTGGAGCACCTGGGGAAGAGGGGCCAGATCAGGTGCAGGCAAGGAAGTGTCCCAGGAAAAGACCCAAGACTTTGGATCAGCGATTGGGAGGCCAGCAGGGCTGGGGTCAGTGCTGGACGTGTGGTAAATTGCACGATGGAGCATTCTGTTCCAGGGGTATGGGTTGCTAGAAGTGTAGCAGGATTGATCATGTCAGCAGGGATTGTCCTCAGGGGGCAAGCCCATTATGTTTTCTCTGCAGCCAAGTGGGCCACAAGAGGGCATTCTTTCCGATTAGGAGAGGAGGAGCAGTGAGTGCACCTGCTCCGGCTATTTTCCGGACCTCTGATAGTCGTGAGAGTAGGGCAGGAGCCCCAGCAGAGAGGAGCTGGTCATTTCAGTGTCAGACAGGAGAGCCAGTGCTCCAGCAGGTAATATTACGAGTATGTTATCTTTTGATGTTATCAGTATTTATGTTGCTTGCAATTTTATATTGGTTTGGTTAAGCGTTATCTTTGGTTTAATTATCTGTTATTATTGGGTTATATCTTTGAAGAATTGTTATATGCCTTTTGATTGTTGTGATCATTAGTGGGTTATTGAGGGGTTGTATCTCGTGTAGCGGGTTCCAATGTGTTCGATTGTTATTCTGGTTTTGGTTAAAATCGGTTCAGGGGTATTGTGTTGAAGGTCTTTGGTCAGGATTCAACGGGTTAGTTCTCCAGTAATCGTCAGGGTTCAGTGGTTTTAGTATTTGTTCCGGTAGGAGCTGCAGTTGCCTATGGAAGAACGGTTAGGTTCAAACACTACCATTGATGTGAGAGGAGCGGTAGCAAAAAGATTGTGGTGTCAGTTGCATGAGTTGTTTAGTCATTAGACGTGTCAAGGGACTTGTCTGTTTGTATGGATTGTAGTCGACTAGAGTTCAATGATTTTTCGAGAGTGTGATTTAGGATGAATATTCGTCAGTTCAGGGCAAGGGTTATGGTTTTTAGTCGCCAGCATAAGAACTCGAGGAATTTGTATAGTATCATGGGAGGAGATTTGGATTATCAGATTGACTAAGATTTCAAGACTATTCTTCAGGGTTTTAGGAGGGGCGATAATTTATTATGGATCGCAATGGAACGCTAGTATTGATTATCACAGGTCATAGGCGGTTCATGTTGTATGAGGTTGATGGGTTGGGAATACATCAGGATCTAGTAGATGAGAGAGCTTTGTCGAATCCTAAGTGGGGGAGAATCAGTCAGAAATTATATAAGTTTGGAAGGGTGTGGAACTAGGGCAAGTTTCACATCCTGGCCAGGAAAAGGGACGACCCAAGTGGCTGTTCAGATTGAGGTTGTGTAGGTGGGAGTTCAGGAAACTTCCGATTGTTGGTTAGTGTCTCCTCTATTATGCATAGCAAGCTTGTGGTTGAGTCCAGGTTGAGGGCTTCGAAATTCGAAGTATGTCGCAAACATCTGTCAGGATGTAGTTGGATGTAGGTTTCGGCTCAGTATGCGTGGAGTTTTGATGATTAGGGTGTGGTAAGGCCATGGGTGGTAACCATGGTTGGTTGATATGTTGTAAGACTGCGATGGGATCGTAGCATCCACCAGTTCGAGGTAGACTATTGTTAGAGATGGTCGAGCGTGGAAAGGGAATCAGTTCGTGCCTTCGACACGCCGGTCAGGATTGTCGAGGAGTATTTTCTTTGTTTTGGGTTGAGGACCGTTGGGGTCCGAGTCGGGTTCGGGCCTGTGTAGCTCTAGATGAGTAAGACCCGTGGTCGAGGCCCATTTGATTATGGCAATACAGGTGGGACCAGGTAGAGACCATTGGGTCAAGGTTTTGGATTTTTAGTTGCAAGATCGAGTGTGTGGTCAGTGTGTGACTCAGAGGGGATTATAGGCTGGGTGGCCTTGTTATTTGGACTCTTGGGGACCTAGTGGTTGGACCAGGTACAAGACTGGTAGTCTCAACGATGGTTGGGAACTTTCATATCTCGGTCTACAGAGGGGTTGTCGTAAATAAGGAGGTTTGGGGTAAAATATAAGCTAAGATCTGTGGATCTCGGGTTACGAGTTGAGTATCGGTTTGGATTTTTGGGTAAGATCTCAAGTCGAGTATCGTGAGTGTTTTGTGCAAGAATTTTCTTTTAGTGGAATAAGAATTGGGGTATCTATATGCTAAGGGCATCAATCGTAGGGTTCAAGGAAAATGAATGGGTTCAGTTTTGATGATAGATCAAACTCTTATGAATGTGTCTTGGATTGATTCTATTCGTGAAGGGTATCAAGATAAGTCGAGGTAGTATTATTGATTTGGAATTCGTGTGAGGAGTCGCTTGTAGTTGGATTAAATAATCTAAGAGTGGTTGATTAGACCCTATTGTGCAGCTCTCGTTTGAGTCTAACCGTTGCGGGGATGAGTCTTCTACTTGAAGGATTATCTGAGCCTTCTGTAAAGTATAAGTGTTCTGCAACGATAATTGGTCTGTGATCCTGTTTTCTAGTAGGAACCTCAAGTTATCAGAAGTTGAGTAATTAGTTGGGAGATAAGTGGAATGGACTTGAGAATGGTTCAATATGGACGGTCTGTCAGGGAGTCAGACCATCTCGAGACTTTAGGATTTCGATTGAGTAGAGGTGGTTTTCTGCAAGGAATTAAGTATTCGTTCTTCTCCGGTTTGGGAGAGTTCTGCCAGGGTTGGTTTCGGCTGCCTTAGGAAAGCATTGGTATTCTCGGGATTATAGTCATGTGGCTCAGGTTGTTTAGCGTGTCGAGAATGGTGAGATCAGATTTCGAGGACGGAGTCTAATTTAAATGGGGAAGAGTTGTAATGCCCTGTTCCGGATCGCTACCCATTTGGGTGTGGGTAATGGCATGTGGATGATTCGTGCATTCGGAATTAGTTTTGAAGCCAAGGGTATTTTGGTAAATTGTCAGCCCGGGCTTTTGTGGAAGTTGGATGTTTGTTCGGGATATTGTAAGGCAGGTATGATTTTTTTTTAAACATAGAGCTTCTTGTTCCCTTTTTCATGGATATAAGGATGGTCAAAATCAGAGTTGTATCGAAGAAGTTATGGCCTTCGAAATGAATTAGGGTTTGAGGGAAGACCTTATTATGTGGGGCGTACCAAGAGAGTACACAGGGCGTACTGATGCGAAGGGCTCTACGCCGTGCGTAACAAGCAGTACGCTTAGCGTACTGCGAAGCTGAGATCGGGGTGCGAGATCTCGTATGTTGAGCGTATGAGGAGTACGCTGGGCATACGAGGGAAAGGATGAAACCCTATTTTTTAGGGATGTACCCTATAGAAACTTTATGTAGTCCCTTTGGTTCATTTCTAAGCTAGCCTTCATACCCTAGAAACCCTAGACCGACCCTTTTAGCTTCTTGGTGGTGTTTTTAAGCTATTGGAAGGCTTTGGTGCACATTTTTCCCTTAGGAAGGAAAGAAGAGAAGCTTGAAGTTTTTGGCTTTGTGGAGAGGCTTTGGATCCAGAATGATCATCTTGTGGGGAAGCTTTTTGAGGTATCAAGTTTGCATCTTGGCTTGTGTATGATTAGGTATCAAGTTTGCATCTTGGGTTGTTTAAGGGTTGGTTCTTTCAGATTTGAGTTTGTTTTCGTATCCTTGAGCATAAAGGTGCAATCTTTATGTGAGAAATGGTGTCATGCATGATTTAAGTCGTCGACTAAGTCCCTTTTAAGCTTAAGAGCTTCATTTAGTCATGTATCGCATAACGTTGGCAACATTACATGATAATCCAGCTCAAGGAGGTCAGATTTGTGTTATGGAAGCATTGTCTTAATTGATTAAGTGAAAATCAAGTTTGGGCTGGATAGGGTGAGTAAGTTGGGCGTACAAGCAGGTACGCGCACCGTACAAGCCTCCAAGCGAGTATGTTGCGTGTACGTGCTTGTACGCCTCGCGTACTCGGTCTATTGGACTTTGAGTGTTGGGCTACCTTTTTGGGCTTGGTTGCTTGGGGCTTTATTGGATCAGTTGGGAATATGTTTATTGGATTAGGAAAAGTTAATGGGCTTTAGGGTAAGGCCCATATCAAGGTTTGGGCAGTGAGAGATTTATTCGTGGGATCAGCTGTCGAGGTGAGTCTTCTCACTATATCCATTGGTCGAAGGCACCAATGTCAGTCCATTATTATTATGTGGAATGCTAGTTGTCTTTGTGATGCTAGCATGACAGACCATGGGGTAGCCCATGGCACTTGGATATCAGACCATGGGGGAGCCCATAGCATTACAGGTCAAGACCACGGGGGAGCCCATGACACTTGGATATCAGACCATGGGAGAGCCCATGGCATTCCAGGTAAAGACCATGGGGGAGCCCATGACACTTGGATATCAAACCATGGGGGGAGCCCATGACATTCCAGGTAACGACCACGGGAGTAGCCCATGGCAACTACATGTATGTTGCATGATGTTCTGTGGATATATGTTATGTGGTATTTTGGGGAACTCACTAAGCTTTGTGTTTATAGTTTTCAGTTTATGTTTCAGGTAATCTCGTTTTCAAATGGGAGAGTTCGGGATGATTACAGAGCACACACCACAAGTTTCCGCATTATGTGAATTACTATATTGGATTCCTTGGTTTTATGGGAAAGAAATGTATTAACGATTTATTAATCTAAAAAAAAAAAAAAAATTATGTCATGATTTTCGGGACGTTACAAACCGTACTAATAATTAAACAGATGGTTTATGCATTTTAGTTCACAACCAATTGCCAATTTTTTTTGTATTTTACTCAAATGTTTTTGAATCTTTTTATTCAAAAACATTATACTAACATGTCAAAACTCAAATTTCTATTAACATCCATATTTTAATCATAGTCATATACAAGTTTTATAACTACATTGAAGTTTCATTTTAATATTACAATTTGTTAAATTCCAAGTAAAACTTATCTAGAATGAAACCGATATAACTCAAGAGTTTTTTTTTTACTAATGGTACTTAATAAATATTTATGAGACTTATTTCAATTTAATTAAAATACTTAAATTCTGTTTAGTTAATTAAATGAATAATATGATCATCAAATGTCTAGATAAAATTTTATATCAAAAACTTTCAACCACTATTAAAAACTTAATTATAAGCATTTAATATTTTGTTTATATTATTCATATAAAATCTATCTATATCATATTATATCATACATACTTATAAAGCTAGCATTTTTTCTTGAATCTCATGCATTTGAAACCCCCTTTTTTAACTTCCTCAAACCACCTTAATTTCAAACCCCCCATTTTAACTAATGCAACTCAAAAGTTATCTTAATTATGATTTAACACTCAAAAGTTTTATAACTTATATTATGTTTAATTAGCATTTAGTGAAAAGTTTACTATAAAAAGGTCAATCTTTTTTGTCTTTTGTGTTATATAAAATCTTACATGTAAGAAGGATGTCATAAGAAAATGAAAATAAAAATTTTCAATAGGCATAATTCTTTTAGAACGTACTTGTAGTGGTGGAGTCCCTAAAAGAGCTCTACAAGTCAAGGTTGTGGATAAATGTATCATTTTTTACTCATAATTTGATCGTGTTATATTTTTTTCCAGTAATATAAATAAGACCATTCAAAATCATATGTTTAGAGATATTTTGTTTTCTCAATCCATATTGATTTGAAACCTACATAACTTTTTATATTCCTTAATTAAAACCATTTATAGTATTTATAAATTTCCAGTAAATTTTTTGCATTCTCTTATTATATATGTAGTTATATTAGTACATTTTTCTTACAAAAAGTCGTCATTTGGTTGAAGATATTGTGATTCGAAAGTTTTCATATAGTTGAAGCATTCACGATCCAAATATGATGATTTAAAGAAATGGGTTATGTCGCATCGACGGTAATTATAATATGATTTTTTCTTTCAACCAAAACAAATGAAGCTTTTCTATTCTTTATTTATATTTAGTTTCTCATTTAATCTTTATATGTGATTTGTGTGTATTACTCAATCTTGAATATGACTCTCCAAACATCAATGTTTTGCTTGGAATATCTTTCTGATTCTTCTTTTTCAAGAAAAATATTTTGATTGCAGGTTAGTGAAGAATTGTCATCAAGTTTCTATGGTTGAATGGTGTTAAATGAAGAAATATGTTTCAGATTACGGATATAGGTTTTTTTGTTTGAGCAAAGTTGACGAATGTTAGTTTTTTCTTTTGATTCAAATGTATGTTTATGTAACATCTTTATTTATATATATTCAACCACCCAATGCTCTTATTTATTTGATTGTAGTTTTTCTATTTTGATTATGTTTATTTTATGTTATGTTTTTGTTGGGTTATCCTACACAAAATATTTAAAAGACAATATTTAAAAGATAACATAATTTTTAACATTTGATATGTAATTATGATAGACTTATCATGTAATGTTCTTCATATGAAAGAAAATTTTTCCATATTACTACGACAAGAATTACATATGACATTTACGAAAATATATATATTATATGTGATTTGTTTAACATGTATATGCACCTATGTATGTTATAAATTTATAATTAAATATCTTTATGCTTAATAATTGAAGAGATTAAAATGATGCATCAAAACCAATTATTTAGACGAATATAATAATAATAATAATAATAATAATAATAATAATAATAATAATAATAAATACACATTTGCAAGTACCGCATTCATTTAAAAGTCACACTACAACTCAAGAGTTTTCTAATTTATGTATATTTATTAGTTATAACTAAAGAGTTTTTAACTTATGATTATTAATTAGTAATCACTAATAACTTTTTATTTTCTTTTCTTTTATAAGGTTGTAAAATTTTGCTCATTAAAAACATTAATGTATTTGAAGAGAGTTGTGATTTAAATACGAAGAGTTAATATAAATGTTATAATAGATGTTTTAGTGTTTTTATGTTATTAAAAGTTATAGTGTTTATTTTTCATATTTTTTTTATTATTCGTTGTATATATTTCTTTTTTAATACAAATGTTATAATAGATGTTTTTCTATTTTTATGTTACTAAAAGTTGCAGTTCATATTTTTTTTATACATTTTGTTACCCGTTATATTATCATTCATTTGATATATAATTTACACAATTTTAAACGGTTTATAAAATTATCAAATAATTGTATATATCACAATGACTTAAAAATTAAACTATAATGTTTAATAAAACTAATATGTTAACTATATGTTTGTTGTACTACTAACATTTTGTTTCAAAGTAGAAATATTAAATAATAATTTGGTAAAAGTTATTATTTTAACTATATATTTCTATTCTCGTGCAACGCACGGTGATTCGTCTAGTTATACTTATAAATGAGACATTTTTTCTATCACCACAATCATTTGAAACTTCCATGTCTTTTCATATTTCTTTATAATAATGATTCCATAATATCTATTTAAACCTACATAACTTTTCACTAGCATCTAATTAACAACTACCACTCAATAGTTTTTTAACTTATGACACTTAATGGTTCTGATGACACCAATTGATTAACATTGAGATATATATAGTTCACAATGGTATATTTTTATTATAATGATTTAAAGAGTTGTGTGAGCGGTTGAGAGGTAGATTAGAAACTCAAGATAAAAATATTATCGATGGAGAGCATAAATAATAATAAAGAGGAAGATAATGATGAGAAGGAAATAGGAAAGTTTATGGTAAGAAATATTGCTTCATTTTCTTTTTTCTTATTATCTAAATTATAATGTATAATTATGATTTTGGTTGGAATAAAAAATATTATATATGAAGATGCTCTAATCATTGCCTCTAGATTCACATGAGCAGCAAGACTACTTCACAACAATACAAAAAAAAATGGATACAACTAGCAGTAGCAGTAGTTCATGCTTCTTGATTTTAAAATTTTGGTGGTTCAATTTATTTTAAAATTTTGCATTTTTTTTCATGAAAGTTATGATCATGTTCAACGAGGTCCCAAAAGGAAGCTATGCAACTAACCGTCTAAAGTCTAAACCCAACGGTCCATGTTGTATAAATTATAATGGAGTTTGCAAGATGATGTAGGTTAATGTTCATTCCACTTCAAATTGTATAACTAGACTTTTAAAAAGATTCATTAGGTGTAATTTCTAGGATGATGTAATGGAGTGCATGTCGACATTTAATTTTATAGGTTTTCATGTTGTGTTGGATATTCACAATCGCTTACTTGGAAATGGTCTTATAGATGACACTTATGTAGTTGATAAAGCTTATTAAAATTGATTTTGTTATATTCCATAAAAATGGTAAATTTGAGTTGTTGATATATCATTACAAACTAATATTTGATTATAAATCGTTTAATCATTCATAATCTTTTTAAACGAGACGTTTATGATTTAACTATAAGGTAATTAAAAGTGAAATAATATTTAGTCATTGTAATTTGCACCTCTAATTTTATGTTATGCTAATGAAAAGCATAATGGCACAAGACTCTCATCAAATACAAATCGTTTAATTGTTTTTTAACTTATGTTTTCTAATAAGATATGAGTGTTAAAACTTATTTTGGGTTTTATAATTATTATTAGTCTCGTTAGAATCAATTAGAGAATATTTTGATATCAATTATAAACATCTTTTATTTATAATTTTAACTTTTACTTTAATTCATTGTATTTACATTATCAATAAATTATATGGTTAATTATTTCTTTCATATGTTGTAATAGTCAATCAATTTATTCCGTAATAAAAAATTAGAACCTCAATATCGAGAGTTTTAGGAGCAATTTTGGAATATTAAAAACCGACATGACATGTTACAGGATCGGTTCCAATATTCTAGGGTCGTAGGTTCCAATTGTAATAGGCCTATATATAAAAATGACCAAAAACCATGGATAAAATTATAAATTTCAACATATTTTAACCATATATTTGTTTTACTGCGCAACGCGCGGGTATACGCCTAGTCATACTATATTATAAATGAAGCATTTTTTCCTTTTACCACATTCATTTGAAACTCCAATGTATTTTTCCTTTCACCACATTCATTTGAAACTCCCATGACTTTTCAATTTCTTTCTAATAATGATTATAAGTTGGTTAATAAGGTTAAATAAATATCAAACTTAACATGTAATCATATATAAATTAAATTTAAATATTAAAAAAATATCTTTACTTCTATTTATAAAGTTATGTTTTTTAACTTTTAACATATTATACTTAATTTATTAGTTTTAATATATTGTTTGATGTAAACCTTTATTATTTTAAAGCTACAACTTTTGAACAATTTGTATAAAATACTTAATTTATTAATTTAAATATAACATTACAGAGTCAACTTAAATATGAATTTTAGTTTAGCTTAAACATCCCAAAGAATATTTTGTAAATAGTTAAAAGTGATAAATTGTAGAGTCTTTCTAATAATGATTATAATTTGGTTAATAAGGTTAAATAAATATCAAACCTAAAGTGTAACCATTAATAAACTATCTTTCAATATTAAAATAATATGTTTACTTCTACTTATAAAGTTATGAATTTAACTTTTATCATGTTATACTTAATTTATTAGATTTAATATATTGTTGTATGTAAACCATTATCACTTTAAAGCTACAACTTTTGAACAGTTTTGACAAAATAGTTAAATTGTTAATTTAAATATAACATTACAGTGTCAACTTAAATATAAATTTCAGTTCCACTTAAAAAACCGAATTAATATTTTGTGAATAGTTAAAAGTGATAAATTATAGTGCTAAATGCTAAAACTAAATTGTAATGTCAATTTAACTAAAATATTTCCTAAAGATATTTTTATTGTCGTAAAAAGTTTTTAAATAAGTAACTTAAAATAAGTTACAATAAAAATAATTAAAAATAACTCTATATAAATGATTATATTATTACATTTAAAATCAAAAAACAATGTTTGATGTTTTAAATAATTATAATGACAGAAATTAAAATGTTAAACAAATTAATTTTAAGAACTTATTTAACAATAACAACAACTATAAATAACAATAAACCATATATCATATTTAATTTTATTCATGACTAACTCGCGGATAGAAGTCATTCAAACAATTGATATTATGCAGTTATTATATATATATATATATATATATATATATATATATATATATATATATATATATATATATATATATTCAAAATAATCATTATATTATATCAATTTAGTATACAAATTATTATATCTATCTAGTATATTTATAAAGATTTCAACTATATATATGTCTTTCTGTGCAACGCGCGGGCATTCATCTATCTAGTATACTTATAAAGGAAATATTTTTCCTTTCACCACATTCATTTGAAACTCTCATGCACTTTTCCTTCACCACATTCATTTGAAACTCCCATGACTTTTCAATTTCTTTATAATAATAATTATAAGTTGATTAATAAAGTTAAATACATATCAAACCTAAAATGTAATCATATATAAACTAAATTTCAATATTAAAATAATGTATTTACTTCTACTTATAAAGTTAAATTTTTTAACTTTTAACAAATTATACTTAATTTATTAGTTTTAATATATTGTTGGATGTAAACCATTATCATTTTAAAGATACAACTTTGGAACAATTTGTATAAAATACTTAAATTATTAATTTAAATATAATATTACATGGTCAACTTAAATATAAATTTTAGTTTAACTTAAACAATCCAAAAAAATATTTTGTAAATAGTTAAAAGTGATAAATTGCAGTATCTTTCTAATAATGATTATAAGTCGGTTAATAAGGTTAAGTAAATATCAAACCTAAAGTGTAATCATAAATAAACTAAATTTCAATTTTAAAATAATCTCTTTACTTCTACTTATAAAGTTATGTCTTTACCTTTTAACATATTATGCTTAATTAATTAGATTTAAAATGTTGTTGTATGTAAGCCATTATTAGTTTAAAGCTACAACTTTTGAACAGTTTGGACAAAATACTTAAATTGTTAATTTAAATATAATATTACAATGTCAAGTTAAATATAAATTTCAGTTCCAAATAAAAAATTAAAGATTATTTTGTAAATAGTTAAAACTGATAAATGCAAAAACTAAATTGTAATCTTAATTTAACTAAAATATTTCCTCAAGATATTTGTAACATCCGGACTTTCAGGTATATTATTGTGATTAATCTTGAGATTTATGGAGTGACTCGGCGAGTTGTGAGTCCAACTCGTCAAGTAGAGTCGAGTGTCCACGTGGGATTAATGAATGTACTCGACGAGTCAGAGAGCCGACTCGTCGATTAGGTGTTGGGCAGAGAAACCCTAATTTCCCGCGGTTGGGGCCTATATAAGGGAACTTATAGCCCCATTTGCGCCTCACTAGTTACCCTACATCCCTGAGAGAAAACCCTAATCGCCATTAGAGCTAGATAGTGAGTAAGGAGCTAAGTTGGTGGATGTTGGTGCATTCTTTGAAGGAGAAGTGAAGAGTATTGAGGTCGGGGCAAGAGGAAGCTTTGGATCCACAAATTCAGCAATGTTTGCTTCAGGTAAATATGCTGACTTGCTCATCTTCTAGGGAGATCTTGAAATGGGAGTTTTTCTAGGGTTTTCTTCCATTGCTTACAGTCTTTGAGCCTTTTGTGTATGATTTGAGGTTGAAACCTCAAATCTGAAGTGTGGAGGGTATTGAGAGCCCAAAGACCTGAACTTTATTGAGCTAGAGACCAGACTTTGAGCACCTAACCCTTTGTTAGACTTTGTATTGGCATTTTGGGCATATATGCCATGCATGAACGTAAAGGTCGAGACTTTACGCAGCTTTTATGCATTTAAGGGCTAGATCTAGAGTCTAGTGTGCTAGATTTGGCCTTGGACGTCTGATTGAGAAACCAAATCGAAGGAAATCGCTGAGTCTGTGAGCTGACTCGACGAGTCGGTGAGGGTTTGTCCCGATGAGCTTGATCGTGCGATAACTCGGCGAGTTTGGGGTCAACTTGACGAGTTGAGCTAGACCTTCTTGAGACTTCTGAGGAAACGAGGGGACTCCACGAGTCACAAGAGTGCACTCGGCGAGTCGAGTCAAAAATGGAGTGTTGACTCGAGTTTGACTTCTGATGACTTTAGGGCTTGGTCAACATGAGTAATGGAGACCATGGAGGGGTAAAATGGTCTTTTACCCAATTCAAGAGTTAGAGAGAGATGAATAACATTTGGTTTATTAGAGTCGATAATCGAGTATTAATTAGAGATATTTACCCTATGTGTTAGGCGATGGCTAGTTCGAGATTCGAGTTCGAGGATGATTGCTTGCTTGCTTGCAAGGTGAGTCTTCTCACTATACATACCTAGAGTGGTAACCAGAGTTGTGTGACTAGAGGCTCTTATGTGTTTATTTGAGTACTGTGATATTTTGCATTATGTCTATGTGATTTATGCTATGTATTACTCAGTGTTACAGAGTTAGGACCGGAAGGTCCATAGAGTTAGGACCGGAAGGTCCACAGAGTTATGACCGGAGGGTCCATCAGAGTTGTGGGACCAGAGGGTCCCACTGAGACACATTGACCGGAGGGTCTTACAGAGTTATAGCCTCGAGTGGCTAAAGAGTTGTATATGGTATTTTGGGGAACTCACTAAGCTTCGTGCTTACCGTGTTATGTGTTATGTGTTTCAGGTTTTTCTCAGGATCGCGGGAAGGCACCGGTTTGATTGTACACACCATAGAAAGAGTTATGTTTCGAGGATCCTGGATTATTAATCAAACAAACATGGGGTTGCATTTTGTAAATTAAATAAATGAGATTTTTATGAAATGTGTTATGAGAATTATGTGATTTAAAAATGAAAAATTGTTTGAAAATTTCGGTGTTACAAGTTGGTATCAGAGCCTTGGTTTGAGGGATTCGGATGCACCTTAGGGTATATCTGGACTCAAACTGAGGATTTGAGAAAAATTTCAAAAGAAATGATTTTTATTAAACGAGCAAGAGTTTCTAAGAGAAAAACGAGAAGGTGCATCCGAAAATACCCTTACTTATTTGTGTTATGAGTTATTATTGAGATATTAGAGATGCATGCTAGAAGATAGGCTAGGTATTTCATATTTTAGGGCTAGAGTTGCCTGATTTGTGATGCCTTAGCCTAGGAATTTTGCTATCTGTGATGTGCTTAGAGTATGTGCGGAGTAAGAGTATCGAACAAAGATCTTTTAGAGAGAACTTGAGTAGAGGAGTAATCTAGGAGAGATACCTAGATAAGCATTCGAGGAGCCTACTGAGAGGGTAGTTAGATACCCGCGAGGGGGTAGAGTTGCTTGAGTTTGGTGATACCCTTTTGAGGGAGCAGAGCAAGTGGAGTTGTTACCTAGAGTGGTTTTTCGTGCTGATAGAGATTATTCGATGCCCGAATGCTGCTTGCTTCGTGCTTTGTGGAACTCTTGATGATGAGAGTCAGCTACTAATTGAATATGACGATTTTCAGGAGGTGGATGACTGGCATCATAAGGAGTTCTTCAGCAGCTGATGGCAGAGAAGTGAGGGAACCTAGGAAGAGCCTAGAGTGTGGCCTTAGTCAGATGAGTATGATGATAGAGGAGAGTATTCGCTGGGATGCGACCAGGTATAACGGGATTGGTGATCGGGAAGGTTGAGTAGCCACTTAGGAAATCTGGGACGATCTGTGTGGAAAGTATGGGTAGATGTGGCATGTAGTATGGGCCCGTACTACTGAAAGCAGAGGACCCATACTCGAAACAGGGAGAATTCCAAAGGTTCTAAGTAGCAGATTGAGATGAGAGATAACATGGTTCGAGTACCATGATTCGTAGCAGATTGAGAGGAGATAACATGGTTCGGTTACCATGATTCTTAGCAGATTGAGAGTTGATCACATGGTTCGAGTCCCATAATTTGTGGTGGTTAGTGCTTTTGGTTTTACTAGTTATCCCGTCGTGATTGATTAGACCGATATCAGATGTGATAACATGTGGGGCCCGAGAGCCATGTTGAACGAGTTTCAATGGAGCATACCTTGAGAGGGAAATTGAGTTAGTTTCCGAGATATTTTTGGTGAGATGGCAGGTGGAGTCGCAAGACCCAGGTATGAGTAGAGATGGTGCTTTATGGAGGATTATAGTCTGAGTTGAGCAATCAGACGATAGTGGAGATGTCACTTTCTGTGACCAGAGTTGTGCTATTTTCTGTGAGAAGCAGAAGAGATATTGAGCTTCCGGTTTCTGAGCTTGGAGGTAAACCCTGTGGGGTAGCGTTGGTTGTGATCTTTCACCTGAGTATATGGGCAGTATGTCTGCCACAAGGTAATATTATAGCATGAGAGGGTCATCATTGGAGACTGAGATGGTCAAGGACAAGGATATACCCTATTTTGAGGATAGTAGGGCATATGTTGGCAGCAGTGTCGGGTGATCAGGAGGAGTATATTGGGGCGGTTGCACTCATTGTCTGTGTTGATGATTCCTGTATTGGGAGGCTGTTCGAGGAGTCAAAGACGAGGTGGGTAATAGTGCATTATTTTCGGACCGAGAGTCAGGATTATTTCGGAACAGTTGGGATATCCGGGGGTGTGTCGGTCTGAGGCTACGAGATGACTAGAGACAGTCACGTCGAGAGGATTCTGAAATTTTTGTCTGATTTACGGGATATTTGGAGTTGCTTGGTTTCCATCAGGAAGATCATTGATGTGACTACGTGGTACGTTCCAAGAGTTAAGTATGATGTGCCCGGTGAAATAGTTTGTGGAATAGACTGTTGGTATGCCAATTTGTGATGGTTCGAACCCTGAGTGGGGTAGAACTGAATACTTTATTGAGAGTATCAGAGATTAGCAGTTAGAGGACTGGATATAGTGACATACGGTATGGATACATGAGGTCAGGGTTATTGGTGGTCGAGGCGAGGTGAAAAGCGAGATAATGCATGTTGTACGTGTTCAGGAAGGTATGAGTGTCTCCACAGCAGGTGGCCGTTGGTCAGAAACCTTGTGGTGGTTAGGGATTCTTCAAGGTTGTAATAGTAAATTCAAGGTGGTTGGCTCGTAAGGATAGTTTCGGCAGTTGAGAATTTATGGTTCAATGTATGGGTTGTGATTGGGCAGCCAACTTCAGGGTCAGTATGTGTATTCTTGCATTGGTTTTGAGCAATAGAGGAGAGAGTTTCGGATTGTCGTCAATGTGTTCTGAGTCATTGACGATGCCTCCGTGTTTCAATTGAGAGTTGGAATAATCTGAAGTTATGAGTTGTGCGAGAGGAAGATCGGTGGTGGAGTCGAGATATTATGAGACTCTGGATGGATACATTGCGGTATCCAAGTATGATGTCATGGGTGGTGGATCAGTGGTTGAGGCAAGACATCGTGAGATGCTATGATGGTGTACCGAGGTACCGGAGTGATTTATTGTTCCAGTGGGAACCCAGCAGTTAATTGTCGTCGAAGTGGGACTGTATAAGGGTGTATCTGTGCTGAGAAAAGTGTCTTACCTATGAGAACTTACATTAGGAATGGTGGTGTATAAACTGAGTGAGTGTGTGCACTTATCTATGTTGGGTTGTGGGGTATGAGTTAGTGAACTCAGTGTAGTGATGACTTGATGATAAGATTTTAAGGTGATGAGAGAACGAGTGGATCCGAGTAGGGGTAGTCACGTAGGATTATCGGGAAAAACCATGGAGTGAGCCCATGGCGATTCAGTGAGTAAGAGAGTGTTGTAAGACTACGGGGAGCCGTAGCATCCATGAGATAGTGAGAGAAAGAGTATCGTGTGACTGCGGAGAGCCACATCATACGTGAGTCAGAGAAAGGGTATCGTGATACTGCGGGGAGCCGTGATATTCACTAGCCGGCGAGAGAGTATCGTGATACTGCGGGGAGCCATGGTATTCACTAGCCAGCGAGAGAGTATCGTGATATTGCGGGGAGCCGTGGTATTCACTAGTCAACGAGAGAGTGTCGTGATACTGTAGGGGGCGTAGTATTCACTGGTTAAAGGGAGAGTGTTGTGATACTACGGGGAGACGTAGTATTCACGAGTCAGTGAGAAAGTGTCATAGGCCTGCGGGGAGTCGTAGCCTTCACGGGATAGTGAGAGGGAATGTTATGATACTACGGGGAGCTGTATTATTTGCAAGTCAGAGCATTACGCAGAAGAGTTTTTAGGCTTAGGTAGCCTTATTCTTTGAGTTTCAGGGAACCTGGAGGTCGAACCAGGGGCGAGACTGGGGTCTCCTTAATGATCAGGAATCGTTATATTCTGAGTTAAGGTGTGGTTATCGCAATTAGAGGGAATTGGAGAAGTGATGTACGCGTGAGTTGCGGGTCATGGGTCGTGAGTTGAGTGCTTCATTGGGACGAGTGGTTCCAATTCTGAGTCGGACCAGGCTCTTTTTGACTCTAGTGATGTACTGAGTAGGCGAAATGAGATTCTAGATCCAGAGAAGGGGTTCCATTTTGAGGGGCATTGTTTGTCATCTGATGACTTAGGCCTGAGTGGGTCAGTTCGTTGGTACGGGAGGTATCGCGAGACACATGGACCAATTAGTAGTAGACGACAGAGGTCGGGGTGAGATGATCTTCAGTTGGGATTGTATTAATCGCACGGGGTAAAGCGGACTTCGTGACTTGTGTATCACACTGGGCCGAGATAGTTAGTGTGGGAAGGAAGTCAGTGAGACATGTTGAGGTATGCAATGGGTAACCTTTGGAGGTTCAGCTGCTAGATCGGGAGATGACCTGGTGCTCAGTGTTGAAAGGGATATTGGAGAAGGGAGCTGGGATTTATGATTGTTAGATGACAGAGGATAATTCTGAACAAACATGATCATTGTCTTGTGTTTGAGGACAGGGTGTTGAGAGTTCATTGTTCAGATGGGTTTTGATTGCAGTACAGTGGATGGGTCCCTGATGTGATGTGATCCTTTCATTCTTTGGAGTATGATCTGAATTGTTTAACATGTCTAGTATGAGTAATCGGTAGTCAATTTTGGGCATTGACTTGTTTTATCAGTCGCAACGAGAGAATCAGAGGGGCAGTGAGTTGTTAAGGTCTGTTATTCGAGGAGCGAATAACATGTTGATATCTTGAGAAGGCGGTCAGGCAGTGAGACAGACCACTAGAGTTTCCAGATTCTGGAGAGTCAGAAGGGTTATGGTAGCGGCAGAAGGGTCTGTCCTTTTTCCGGGGGGGGGGGGGGGGGGTGTCCTGTTTGGATTTAGGTGTCCATGGAGGGAGATAGTTGTGTGGTATGAGATCCTTTCGGTGGTGCTTTTCGATTATTGGGTTCGATCTATGTGTTGTTGAGGAGCGATTTCGAGGGCGAAATATAATTCAAGTGGGGGAGAATTGTAACATCCGGACTTTCAGGTATATTATTGTGATTAATCTTGAGATTTATGGAGTGACTCGGCGAGTTGTGAGTCCAACTCGTCGAGTAGAGTCGAGTGTCCACGTGGGATTAATGAATGGACTCGACGAGTCAGAGAGCCGACTCGCCGAGTAGGTGTTGGGCAGAGAAACCCTAATTTCCCGGGGTTGGGGCCTATATAAGGGAACTTATAGCCCCATTTGCGCCTCACTAGTTACCCTACATCCCTGAGAGAAAACCCTAATCGCCATTAGAGCTAGATAGTGAGTGAGGAGCTAAGTTGGTGGATGTTGGTGCATTCTTTGAAGGAGAAGTGAAGAGTATTGAGGTCGGGGCAAGAGGAAGCTATGGATCCACAAATTCAGCAATGTTTGCTTCAGGTAAATATGCTGACTTGCTCATCTTCTAGGGAGATCTTGAAATGGGAGTTTTTCTAGGGTTTTCTTCCATTGCTTAGAGTCTTTGAGCCTTTTGTGTATGATTTGAGGTTGAAACCTCAGATCTGAAGTGTGGAGAGTATTGAGAGCCCAAAGACCTGAACTTTATTGAGCTAAAGACCAGACTTTGAGCACCTAACCCTTTGTTAGACTTTGTATTGGCATTTTGGGCATATATGTCATGCATGAACGTAAAGGTCGAGACTTTACGCAGCTTTTATGCATTTAAGGGCTAGATCTAGAGTCTAGTGTGCTAGATTTGGCCTTGGACGTCTGAATGAGAAACCAAATCGAAGGAAATCGCTGAGTCTGTGAGCTGACTCGACGAGTCGGTGAGGGTTTGTCCCGATGAGCTTGATCGTGCGATAACTCGGCGAGTTTGGGGTCAACTTGACGAGTTGAGCTAGACCTTCTTGAGACTTCTGAGGAAACGAGGGGACTCCACGAGTCATAAGAGTGCACTCGGCGAGTCGAGTCAAAAATGGAGTGTTGACTCGAGTTTGACTTCTGATGACTTTAGGGCTTGGTCAACATGAGTAATGGAGACCATGGAGGGGTAAAATGGTCTTTTACCCAATTCAAGAGTTAGAGAGAGATGAATAACATTTGGTTTATTAGAGTCGATAATCGAGTATTAATTAGAGATATTTACCCTATGTGATAGGCGGTGGCTAGTTCGAGATTCGAGTTCGAGGATGATTGCTTGCTTGCTTGCAAGGTGAGTCTTCTCACTATACATACCTAGAGTGGTAACCAGAGTAGTGTGACTACAGGGTATTATGTGTTTATTTGAGTACTGTGATATTTTGCATTATGTCTATGTGATTTATGCTATGTATTATTCGGTGTTTACACAGTTATGACCGGAGGGTCCATCAGAGTTGTGGGACCAGAGGGTCCCACTGAGACACATTGACCGGAGGGTCTTACAGAGTTATAGCCTCGAGTGGCTAAAGAGTTGTATGTGGTATTTTGGGGAACACACTAAGCTTCGTGCTTACCGTGTTATGTGTTATGTGTTTCAGGTTTTTCTCAGGATCGCGGGAAGGCATCGGTTTGATTGTACACAACAGAGAAAGAGCTGTGTTTCAAGGATCCTGGATTATTAATCAAAAAAACATGGGGTTGTGTTTTGTAAATTAAATAAATGAGATTTTTATGAAATATGTTATGAGAATTATGTGATTTAAAAATGAAAAATTTGTTTGAAAATTTCGGTGTTACGATATTTTTATAATCGTTAAAAGTTTTCAAATAAGTTGTTTAAAATAACTTACAATAACAATAGTTAAAAATAACTCTATATAAATGATTATATTGTTACCTTTAAAACCAAAAAACAATGTTTGATGTTTTAAAAAATTATCATGATGGAAATTAAAACATTAAGCAAATAAATTTTAAAAAAATTATTAACAATAACAACTATAAATAACATTAAGCCATATATTATATTTAATTTTATTCATGTGTAAGTTGCTGGTAGAAGTCATTCAAACGATTGAGATTATGCAGTTATAATAGATGTATATATTATCATATAATTTAAAATAATCAATATATTATATCAATTTAGTATACGAATTATTATATCAAATTTAACAACAACGTTACTGTGATATTCATAAAACCCATATATTTGTAAAGACTTCAACTATATAGGTGTTTCTACGCAACGCGCACCACATGCATTTGAAACCTCCATGACTTTTCAATTTTGTTCTAATAATTATGGTAAATTTGTTAATAATGTTAAATTAATGACAAAACTAAATTCTAATCATAAATTAACTAAACTACAATATTAAAATATCATATTTTACTTCTATTTATATAATTATGATCTAACTTTTCAACATATTATATTTAACTTATTATTTTAGATATGTTGTCGTATTTGAGCAATTGTCATTTTAAAGTCACAACTTTTGTATAAATTATGATTTTATGAAAAATAGTTAAATTATTAATTTCAATATAATACTAAATAGTTAACTTAAATCAAAATTTCAGTTAAACTTGAACAAAATCGAGAAACTATTTTATAAATAGTTTAAAGTTATAAGTTATAGCATTAAACTTAAATTGTAATCCTAAATTAACAAAGAAAAAATGAAACTATTGTTTATAATTATTAAGAATTTTCAAATAAGTAGCTTAAAAACAACTTACAATAAGTTAAAAGTAATATTATATAAAAGATTATAATTTTATCTTTAAACACAAAAACAATGTTTCTTATTTTGAATAATTACAATCAAACAAACTAACAATATTTATCAAAAAAAAATTATAAAATTAAATTTATAAAACCAAATTAATATAATTAAGAGTTTCCACATACGCTATTTTAAATAACTTACAACACGAAGAGTTAAAAGTAACATTATATACACAAATTATATTGGTACCTTTAAAAACAAAAAACAATGTTTCATTTTTAAATAATTACAATGATAGAAATAAAAATCTTAAGCAGATAAATTTTTTAAAATTAATTAATCATAACAACAACTATAAATCGAGAGTGCAAAAAGATGTGCGTGGACAAGGTTTGAAAAATCAAACCTTGAATTAACTTAAGATCAATGTTTGCTGCTAATACTAAAGGTCCAGTCAAGCCTTGTAAACCAGTCTTGTCTTGAAATAAGAAGTTAACCAAAGTATTTAAGTGTTTAAGAGAAAGTATTAACAAAGTAAAGAAAACTTAAGAATAATGAGAATGATAAAGAGAATGATTTGACTTGGAAGACACTTAGTATTGATATGAAAGAGATTGTTCCTCTTGTGTTATATTCATGGAAGTTACTTCTCCTTAAATAGCCAAGGAGTAAGAAAAAGACAAACTGACAAGACTGCATGAACTATGTAAAGTTGAAAAGTCAAAAACCCGACATTGAGGATTTTCTCGATCGTGTCCCATGAACTTTACAATACAACAAAGGCTAGAAGACAAGAAACATTAAATGTTGATTACAGACTCAAAAAAGCACTGACTACAATGTGATTGTCGGACTAGTCTTCATCTTGGAAGTCACTTTAATTCGGAAAACATCACATTTCAAAATGCACTTGACTTCGGTTTTGGCTTGGCTTCGGATTGTTAGAGGTTCACTTTCATGTATCAACAATCCCCCCTAAGTGAACTTAGCAATCAATATACTCATTACTTGGCATCATCAAATACGAAGAGATAGACACTATGGACCCAACTTCGGACTTCTAAGTACCATCTGAGGTGTTTGATGAACTTCTTCTTGACATGCTCAGGTGAATCACTTTTGGCAGATTTGGAGATGAACTTATGAAGGATCTTTGTAGGAATAAGGTGTTTGTCAAGAACTCTAAAAAAATTCTTTTCGATTACTCTTCTTTTTGAGATAGACATAACCGAGTTTCGGTTCTCCAATGGGGCCTTCGGCCAAGATCTCTGCTTCAAGGAGTTCGGTAGTGGCTTTTTCCAAAATGCTCTCAGTTCCAAACCGGTGAAGAAATTCAATGTCGGATCTGCAAACCTCGGCAATATAATCCTTTCAAGCAATTTGTTGTAGCACTGTAGGCTCCGATGCTCGTGTCATTTGATTGGCGATCTCAGAAGTGAGCATAAATGGTGAGAATGTCATTTGGTTTGATTGAAGGAAAGTCAACATATGTGATGGTGATGGTGGCTTCTTTTTTCCGAGACATGGTATCTGTACAGCATGCAATTGAGATCAAACTTGCTCTGAACCTTGTTACCATATCCGATGATCTTGGTAATCCTATTCCAAGACCACACTTCCTTTTGGGGTCATGTGTTAACGGAGTAAAAGGTTCTCAATCTCTCACGCTTTATCCTGATGATTATTTGAGGTTCATCATTCAGATGTTAATGAGCGTACTTTATGTAGAACTGACCGTGAGGAGAGATTGGCAGGTCAAGTTGATCGGAATCTTGTATCGGAAGATCATAGTACATAAAGGGCACGAAGTGTATGTCGTGAATAACTCCTTCTCGTAAAAGAGGAGAGATGCCCAGCATCTGATTCGGATTGTCTTTCAGTGCTTGAATCCGGATGCTTTCTTCCAAGGCTTGATCGATTTGTTCATTATACCAACCCTCGAGCTTTTTGAATGTCTTCATTGGGCTGTCAGAGTTTATTGCAGTTTGTTTGCCTTTGTCTTGAGGATTTTCGCTTGAGCCAAAAATGGAAGAGATGATTTGTTGACTGGATTCAGTGATGAAAAGTTCAAATGGAGGAGGAATCAGAGGCTCTTCAGGGAGATCATCAGGTTTCTGTGTGGGAGTACCTTTATCAATCTGAACTATCCTTAGTCTTGATCTTTTCCATTTCTCGACTTCGTCTGAACAGATCAGCTACGGATGATGGCCCGGAAACCAAGGACATGCACTGGTTGTTCCTTGGTGGCTTGAATTCCTGTGATCACATTTGTAGGTAAGTCTTCATCTTCTTCATCATCTGAATCAAGAGGTTCAAGTGTTTCAACCTCGAGAATATCATCATCGGTTGATTCATTTCTGAACACAAACTTCGAGACAAGTTTCCATTGTATCGTTCTATCTCTTCTTTCTTTATTTCCCCCTCTTCCATGGGATCTGCCTTCGATGCAAGTATAGATTTGGTTTTGAGTTCCTTCAACTGTTCAAAGACTCTCTGGAAACTAGTTTTGAGTTGTTTGGTGAGAGCATCGTAAGCCTCGACTGTAGGAGCTTGAGCCTTGAGGTGGGAAAATTTTTCATCCAGAATTACGAGCATCTCATCAAATTCTTTGTTCGGAACATCAACAACATTCCAGGTTGCTCGGATCAGTTTGATGAGGAGTTCTTACATTGTCATGTGCATAGCATCCTTTTTATGAATCTCCTTTTCTAGTCTTTGAATTTGTTTCTGATGACAAACATGAGTTTGCTTAATGAGTTCGTAAGTAGCATTAATCATGTTGTCATGGATCTTAAGCATAATAATGGTGGTGGAAATGTGCTGATCGATACTTTCCTTATACTTCTATTCAACTTCTTTGAGTGTATGCTTGAACCGGACCAAAATGAGTTGGTCAAGTTGATGGCTCGATCCAGTTCCGAGGGAGCAACAACTTGGATATTGGAAAGAGATTTAAGGATGAGTTGTAGCTTGGAGTCAAGACTGGTGACCTTTTGATCTATCTTTGAATCAAGTCCTGATACTTTTTGATCGAGGGATTCGAGTTTGCTCATAGCAGAAGCAACATTGTCTCGGAGTTCTAACAGGGCAAAAGTGTTGGGTTATGAGCATTCTAACACTCCTAAGTGTACATGCAACCCTAAATACCTTGGATCTATGTTTTCTCTATTATACATACAATTATGAACATCCAAGGTATTATCCTAATCTAGCATACAAAATAATAAATATAACAAGATAGAATACATACCTCTTTGATGTAGAATGTCTTCATGAAGCTTGAGTGCCTAGTGCCCCAAGTGTGACACCTCAAATGGTTCACACAACACCAAATACACTTGGAATAACTTGAGAGAAACTTGAACACTCCTTGAAATCGTCTAGCCCTCACACTCACACCTTAGTGCACGATTTCTTGAGCCATGAGATTCTTTTATATGGTGGCTATTAGGGTTACACCATGTAACTCATAACTTTACCCATTCCTTATGGATTTTAACCTCCATGGAGTATCCATGGGTCACCCCATGGACTTAGTCCAACATAAGGAATCTTGGATCACAAGCCCACATATATAAGAATGAATGATTTACACAATCAACCCATATATTTAATTAGTCTCCTTTTGATCACTTAATTAATTCCAAATTAATTCTTGATCAATACTAATTAAATAACCTTATAATATATTAGAACTTATAATATATTAACCAACCTTAAGTGTTATTTCTCTCATTATAGTCTATCCAAATGCATGATGCCATGCAACCCAAATGGACCATGTCGGGTCGGGTCAAGTCTTACCAATTATAGTTATGGACTTAGACATTAATCCAACAGTCTCCCACTTGGATAAGTCTAAAACTATTATTGCGTATGACTTCAGGAACCGATCAGCAATCGTAGCTCTCAAAAGCTTCTGTCGAACTCTGACCTTGTCGATGAACTCTGACCTTTGTCAATGACTTGTCCATTAGATAAGGGATCATGTATTCCTCCATTCTAGATATCATATGGACTGAGACATGGATTATCAATCATTATCTCTGTCCATTTGTTGTTTCCCGATTTCCGATTCATGATGACTGACTGATTGAACAAATCAAATCAGTCCTGGCTTGGCCAAGCACTCACATGTATCATCTTTAAATCATCGAGGGGCCCACATATATCGCTTTTATCCCGAAGGTAAAAGGAATGGATAAACTTCGACTCATATGGCTTGTTCTACTACTTGTTGAATCATACACAAAGGCACGTTTTATAACATCGAGTTACCAAATGCGTTTTCGTGCAATCAATGTATAACCAACTCATAGTAACAACTCATATCTCTAGGTTTGAAGAATATAAGATATTATCGTCTCATGATCACTCGTGATAAAATCCATGAAGTGATTCAAATGAGCGCGGGTTGAATCCAATACTCAGAACTTATGAGCACTCATGAGTGTTGTAGCACCACTTTGTCCACCAACTTGGACCTCTACAAACCAACCCATGACAGTCTTGATTCATATCTACTTCCAACATATGACCGACTGTGGATGGTTTGAATAACTTAATCATTCAGGAAGAGCGACTTAGTTATTCTGGAAGTCAAAACATGCAAAGTGAAACACAAGAATAAATGAATCAAATATGGTATCAAACCCTATGAATATAAATAAACACTTTTATTTATCCCATACTGATTACTCATTATTCATTGTTTCGGTTTTATCAACTTTATACTTGAATTTAAAATAATAGTTGTCCCATGCTCCAAGCATGTACACTATGTTTTCTAAACACTAGTCATGCCATACACCAAGTATGCATACTATGTTTGTATATGATCTTTACTTTGTAAAATAGATCAATTAAACATCACTCCAATGATCCTCTTTTCACAGTCCCAAATCCTTACTGCAAATGCAAGAATTCCAAATTCATGCCATTTACTGAAATCTGTTAGATTCTAAACTTATATGCATTGATCCTCTTAATGATTATGCACGAAGTCAGAAAGACTTGACAACAATCATTACAGAGCATTCCAAAGGAGATCAACTCCTTGGAAACATCCTTCTTTCATTAAGTTTCCTAATCTCACACAGATTGAATAATTTCTAACTTTGAAACATTTCCATATTCCATTTTGACTATCACTTCTGAACAAGAGTTGCCTCCTTACAGATTATGTCAATATGGTCCTTTCAGAATTAACATTATACTTCCAACTGTCCTTGAGCAACCAATCTTTGGTAAACCTTCGATTGTCCTCGACAATTGCTTAATCATTTTAGTCATATCCAATTCTAGACCTTTTCCCTTCATAATGCCCCAGGCATTTGGAAAATTTTAGAAAGGTTGAATATAGCACATGTAATCGATCCTATATCCGAAGCATATGGGACACGATTCATGATGTCTCACATAAAGACTAAACCAGTCTTTTGCTATAATATTTTCATTTCAATTTGCCAAGCTCTCAAAATTCAAATTATGAAAAGGGATGCCGTAATCATAAGCGAATTTTAGAACGCAAATAATGGACCCATATATAGAATTTCCTTATGTTGAGCCATTCCAACATGAAATTCATATATATATCCTTGATTAAATACGATTAAAATCTCAATCTAAGCTTTTAGAATTGAAATGAAGTATAATTTCCTCTCCCTTAATTATAGCAAAACAACTTTTTCAACCCCTACAACCTCACGAATTGAAACTTTTGTTTTCTATAATTAACATTGCTAACTTGCAACCTTTGTCATAATTATCATGCTCCCACTAACATGATGATTATTAGCATAACACTTATGCTCCCACTAGCTTTGACATGTACTCAGAAATCAGCTGACTTTCTTACCAAAGTTCAGATTTCTGATACTAGATTGTTTTGATAAAACTTTATCAAAATCATACACCTCTCTTAGATAGCTCACATGTGTGTCTAAACAATTTTGGAACTATGAAAAGGGATGCCGTAATCATAGTCTCAATTGTTTAGACCTTTGCCACTTCTCACAAGTCCATGTTAGTGTGTCGGTAAACCACACACGCTCCACTAACGACTTTGAGAATGCAAATATCACAATTGCTATCTAGCTAAAATCTACTTAGTGAAAGTCTTTCCTCACCATCATTTTCATGAATCGGAGAGAAACCTTATGACACTTAGATTTAATAGTGTATGTGTTCTTATCCATGTGGATTTGTCAAAACCATAATCACAAGACAAGGTTAGTGACAAATCCAAACTCTTATTGATTAAACTTGTGCAATCTTAAATTCTTGCCATTTGGCAGCTCAGGTGCCTGCCATTGCTTCCAAGTAGTTGTGCAACCAATTGAGAACTCTCAGAACTCCTATGCAAAGCCAACTTGAATAGGCACAAAAATTTCAACACGATAGGTTATAAACCTCAAGTCGTGTGCTAGTGAAGGACTTTAGGTTTTATTCTTGATTAAGTCTTGAAACTTTCAAGAGCTTTAAGACTCCCATTGTCCTCTTGACATATAAGACTCCCTTGTTAAATATTCAAGAGATAGTGCGGATTCTTTATCAAGACTAACACTTTACACAATTGGCCTAAGTTGGTCTCTGTTTTATCCAAAACATCACAACTTACTAATTTCAAATGTACAAGAGTAGATAACCTTTTACTCTTACATTTGACTAGTGTTAACAAACCCTGTTTGAGATATGTCACTCAAGTTACAATCTTGGAGTATGACTCTAAGAATTGTTTTGGAACGAAGTATGACTCATCTTTTTGATTTAACCATTTCAACAATTCATGACTCCTCTTCTTAGTCATAAGAATGCACTAAGATGACTTTAGAGGACCAATTGTGATATGGTATCTTAATCATTAAGATGATCATAAACATGATACTAAAGTACTCTCCCATCTTTTCAGATTTGAGAAACTTTTATCTTTCTGCCATTCTTTGATTCTTCTTATTCGTTCTGTCTCACATTGAAACTTCTCCAATGCTACAGACTTATACTTAAACTTATAAGTATAACCATATTTACTGAACTTAAGTAAATCATGACGAATAGTCTTCTTGATCTTTTGTGGTGGACTTGACCAGTGCACAAGAATGTGTACTCGATCCCTTAGTCCTTTCCTTATTCACATAAGGAATTAGTCTTAATTTTCCAAGCTGAAAGTTCTCATTCATCATACTATACAACTTGCATGATTCCAAGTTTCGGTCCAATTGAACCTTGGGTGATGAGAATCTTTCCTTATTTGGTAATATTAGACACTACCACAACCGAAAGAATCAAATCCATTTTTCCAATATTGCTATCAATGGAATCTTATAAGCAACAACTTTTCACAAATGCCATTGTAAGGATACTTAAAATAAATAAAATCAAAACCTTTTTCTTTTATTTTAAAACTTTGCGGAAAAACTTATCCTTACAATCCATATGAAAACCTTGTTGTTATCTATTCCTAAGCAATATAAATATCATAACTCTTAAGTAATAGCCCAAAATTCTGATCACCGAACCATGCGATTGAAATCCATCTTCGCGATCAGAATCAGCATGTACTTAATAGAGTTAGACAATGGACTTTACCTGAAGTAGAGCCAAACTTATTGACTTTAACATCCTTAGGTAAATTTGGCAGCTTCGTAACCAATGCCCCTTCCTTTGGCAATAGTTACCTATGGACCCTTGATAATGAGACTATCTCAGACTTCGCCTCTCTCTTTACCATTCGGTCAACCGAGTTGACTATGGCGGATCCCTTTCCATTGGGAAGAGAGAGCTTTACTGGATATCCAATGTCATCATTGTCAATGTCCATAGCGTTTTAGGAAGTTGATCTTAGCAAATAGATAAGATCATTAAGGGTCTTGTCTTAGTCTGTTTCATAGGATTCCTAAAAGAACTCACTATGTGACTTAGAAAGTAGTTGAGCCACCAACTTTCTCAAGACTTTGACACCCAACTCTCCCGGCTTGTCAATATGTGACTACATCTCCAAGATGTGATCACACCTAGACCTTGCCTTGCCAATAGGGCTTGAGTGACCTTAAACTTTTTAGGAACTTGTGGTTTAGGGAGAATAATTGGAGGAGGTGAAAGAAGTATGATATCCATGGGACATCATCTTCATTTAGGAAAGCTTGTTTCAAGAGATTTGGGAAGATCATAAATGTCTAGACCAGACATCTTTTTCGAAGATATTCAAGATAGTTGATTTAAAGTCCTTAATAAGACACCCAATATGAAATATTAAGGCTAGGACCCAACAAACTATTTTATAACTTAGAAGAGGGATGCCGAAATCCAAGCTATAAAATATTTGAAGGTAGGTGAATGACGATTCACCAATTTCCACCATGAAAAACGAAATAATTTATTAGGTTTTAATTGGATTTGAAAGTCCTAGATCTTTGAGATTCATTGAACTGTTCAAAGGCATGTTTCAATCTCGAGTGTGCCCTTCAGGTTTTGTGACTGGGATGCCGAGGATCACAAAACAAGGTGTGAATAACCATGCAAATATACTTGGTACCCTTAATATTTACCCCTTAATCAGTGTGCCGGTTAACCACACAGGCTCCACCGATACTATGATAAATATTAAGTTACCCTTTGCCTACCTTGTTAAGTCCAGGTTAGTGTGCCGGTTAACCACACACGCTCCACTAACGACTTAAGCAAAGTGCAAAGTGTAATTTCATGGGTTAGCACCAAATTCACATTTTCCTAAGTAACTAAGATTGGGTATTAATAAGAGTTTAGTTACTTAGTATTTATCATTAATACTTTTAATGAAAGGAGAATTATAGTCCTTGTCCTACCCGTTCGGCTAACGACCCTCCACCAGTCAAGGAAGCGGTGGGTGAGAGTGGACACCCATTAAACTGCCATTTTATAGGCAGTAACCTTATACCCCCCTTATAGACCGGCTTCGTGAATGAGACCTACTAACGGTAAGACTGACTTTACTCTTATACATATATACATATAAATATTATTAACTTATAATATTATAAAGTATAAGGGTTGAATTTTAACTTTTAAAATTCTAAGGGCTAACTTGGAATTAAAGTATTCATAAGTGAAAACTTTTCAAATTCCAAAACTTGAGGGCAAGTTTTGAAACTATTCAAAACTAATTAATTCCATAACTTATGAGTTTAAATTAGTTTTAATTAAAAAAAAAAAAAACTCTTCAAGTTCCATAACTTGAGGACAAGTTATGGAAGACTTTAACCTAATTAATAAAAAAAATAACTTTTTTTATTGTAACTTATGGAACTAATTAAGGTTACACTTTTTTTTTAATTTAATGAAGAGACTCTTGAACCTCCATAACTTGAGGACAAGTTATGGAGTCATAAAACCATTTAATTAGAACTAGACTCTTCATTTTGTAACCTTTGCCAACTTTTATGAGTTTTATGATTCTTAAATGTGACTTTTCATATAACTTGAGGACAAGTTACAAAAACACACTTTGGAATCAACTCTTAGATTAAAATGGATTGAAAACAACTATTTCACACAAATTTTCTATTAATCTAAGAACCTCATAAGAACAAGATAATTCAAATCATCAATCTTCAAGAAATTAGCATGAACATACAAACTAATACAAATCTTGAAATTATGACAATTATCTTAGAAATTGGATTAGCATGAACATTACCACATCAAAAACAAGTTTATAAGTCCAAAAACATCTTAGGGTAATGTTCCTAGTCTAATTCCAGCCAAAACAATCGAATATATGCATCCAACTCGATTTTTCTGCTACTTTTGCAAGTATAACAAGAAAACAAGCCTAGGCTCTGATACCACTGTTGGGTTATGAGCATTCTAACACTCCTAAGTGTACATGCAACCCTAAATACCTTGGATCTATGTTTTCTCTATTATACATACAATTATGAACATCCAAGGTATTATCCTAATCTAGCATACAAAATAATAAATATAACAAGATAGAATACATACCTCTTTGATGTAGAATGTCTTCATGCAGCTTGAGTGCCTAGTGCCCCAAGTGTGACACCTCAAATGGTTCACACAACACCAAATACACTTGGAATAACTTGAGAGAAACTTGAACACTCCTTGAAATCGTCTAGCCCTCACACTCACACCTTAGTGCACGATTTCTTGAGCCATGAGATTCTTTTATATGGTGGCTATTAGGGTTACACCATGTAACTCATAACTTTACCCATTCCTTATGGATTTTAACCTCCATGGAGTATCCATGGGTCACCCCATGGACTTAGTCCAACATAAGGAATCTTGGATCACAAGCCCACATATATAAGAATGAATGATTTACACAATCAACCCATATATTTAATTAGTCTCCTTTTGATCACTTAATTAATTCCAAATTAATTCTTGATCAATACTAATTAAATAACCTTATTAATATATTAGAACTTATAATATATTAACCAACCTTAAGTGTTATTTCTCTCATTATAGTCTATCCAAATGCATGATGCCATGCAACCCAAATGGACCATGCCGGGTCGGGTCAAGTCTTACCAATTATAGTTATGGACTTAGACATTAATCCAACAAAAAGGACCTACAATGTTTTTTCGTAAAGATCCTGTGTCCGAGGTAGAACTATGTCCGAGGTAGAACTCTCAGACTTCTTATCATCATCATCATCATTAACATGAGGTCCGGAGGGCCTGGAGTGGTCAATGGGATTAGTTTGAGCCTCATTACCTTGATCGGTTTCCAAGGAAACTTTTAGAGGGGGAGCTTGTCGGTATCATCATTTTCTTCTTCTTGGGAATCCTCATAGGAAGAGAAAACACCAAAATCATAAGTTGGTTTCGAGGAGGAAGGGTTTTGTAACAAATTGAAGGACTGGAGAATCGGAATAGCACAACTGATGTGTTGTTATTTTCGAACGTAACATCATCCGAGAGTTCCTCGTCAGTAGTAGGCTTGGGTGGTTCTTCGCTTGTTAACGTTGGAGGAAGATCATCCGAAACATTTGTAGAATCAGGAACATGTCCTATAGTAATCTCCTGAGCTTATTAGGGAGGATTGAATGTCTGATCAGTCTATTCATCGAATGGAAAAGTGAATGGAAGACGAACTCGGAGCATTTTAATGTATTGAAATAAGTGTGTATTCGACTTGTGCCCTGGTGATCTCTGGATGCCTGGTATGAGCCCTATCAACAAAATCAGAACAATATTTGTCAAATATACCCAATCTTCCTTTAACTGAACCAGGTATAAGACCGGTTGTGGCTTTCAAAGTAGGAGAGAGTGCTCCACCTTCGGAAAGCTTAGAATCAGAGACAAGTGCCCCTGATTGTGCTTTTATAGAACCGAAATGGATTTCCAAAACGATCGTGGGTGTGTCCTAGGGGGCTTCAAGGGACTATTTTCAATACCTACACCATCTTTTTGGGAAGATGGGTGTAGTTTATGTGAAGACTCCATGTGAGTGTGTGCATGTGATATTGAAACTACGAAGGGTACTTCGGAAGAGTGGATGGTAATCTGTGAATCATGTTGAGAAGATTCACTGGCTTTGGTTCTCTTTTTGGCTCGGACTTTTGAAGGTGATTACTTTCGTTTGGCCATCTTCTTCTTACGTCCTCCTGAGGAAATTAATTTGTTTACATCCAAGGCTGGATCATCCGAGATTGGGATAGATTTTGTAGGGTCATACACAACCAAAATCTCAATATGATGTTTGAGATTGGTGAATTGGATTGAATTGTAGCCAACATGTGTTCTGGAAAACGTCGGATAGGTCCGAAGGTAGATTGGTTTGGTAATCCATAAGTTTTTATAGCTTTGAAGGAATAGTATACCTCTTTGGGATCGGAGTTGAGTAGAATGACTTCTAATCTTTACTCATACAACTGTTGAAGCGTCAGAGCCTAGAATCTCGGACTGGATATCTCATTGGGCTTCCTTTTGATGGCGAATTTTCAAAAGTCCTGCCATAGTACCTCGATTTGGTCAACTGTGTTGTCTCTTCCGGAAAAGATGATGTACACAACATACAACTGTTGAGCATCATCGCTACCAGTTGATCTAAAACCAATTGGTGTTAGAAAGGGCATAACCTTATCCATATAGAGTATTCAGCCCTCCAGGACCAGGCATTCGATTGCGGCACTCCAGGACATCGTGCGAGTACTTGGTCGATGCCATTTCTGAAGCCCAACAATCCCCCCTCAAAAATTGCTCCCTGAGAGAATCGAACACTCGCCACTGGCTCTGATACCACTTGTTGAGCATCAGTGCTGCCGGTTGATCTAAAACCAATTGGTGTTAGAAAGGGCACAACCTTACCCATATAGAGCATTCAGCCCTCCAGGACCAGGCATTCGATTTCGGCACTCCAAGCTATCGTGCGAGTACTTTGTCGATGCCATTTCTGACCCCGAACAACAACCATTCCTTGTTCATGGTGTTTGTACCACCATGTTTGTCGGACAATCCTCGAATGATTATATGCATCAGTACACTCCAAAGGCTAGAAATAGAAGATTTTTTGAACTCATTTGCCTTGAATTCCCCATTAAACCTAATTTGATTCAGAAATAACTGAAACTCTTTAGTCGTGGGTTCTTGAACACGAAAACCTTTGGGGTTTTCTGCAATGTCGATCTCCTTGTGGAAGGTATTCTTGTGGAAAGGAATGATTTGATCATCAACAAATTTCACCTCCAGTACATCATCTTCAATCTTGATACATTCAAAAGCCTTGTGAAAAATGCGAAGAGAAAGTTTATGGTTGGGAATTTTGGTGAGAGGAACTGCTATATGGTGGTAGGAGGTGAACTCGGTCATGATGCAGATGGATTCATCATAATCCATGGGATCAACTGAGAACAGTTAAGTGGTTTCTGTGAGGATGATCTCAGTGGATGAAGATGAGGTAGAACCCTTTGAAGATTTCTTCTTTGATGATGATTTAGAAACCTTAGGAGTAGTTTGAGCAGATTCCATTGATGAATGTTTGAGAGCTTGAAGAACAAAGTACATAGAGAAAGGCTCTAGGAAGACGATAGGAAAAAGTGGAAAGTATGAACAATGAGGATTCAAAATACTTTTATAGGTTGGAAATTATGGATCAGGTCGAAGAAAGGAATGATGACACCCGAACACGAAATGAGTTGCATTAAATGCATTTCCTAAAATAGTTTCTTGAATGACTGTAGCACACAAAAGATGGGGCGTTTGTTTGTTCAAAAGAAAAAACTGTCGTTTTTTGATTTGACTCAATTGCTTTATTGGAACATGTTCCAAAGCACGTTTAAAGAGAATTAAACAGATAATCATGAAGAAAAATTATCGTTAATATATTAATGAGAAAACGTTTCAGAATAAAAACTTAAATGATAACCTCAAAATTCTTTTATTGCTGACCATCTCGGAAAAATCGAATTCTGAGATGAGATGTCATAAGATACATTGGAAAGAATATAAACACATCATTTAGTACGTAATATAGAGTTCGAGATGGCACAGACTCAAACTGAATATCAGAGGTGAAAATGCATGAAGATCTTAGAGGACCAGTTTCAAAAGATTTGAGATTCTGAGAAATGAAGGAACAGAGCTTGGAAGAAGATAAGATATGAACTCACATTACCGTTTCAGATTTAATTCTAATATGAACTTCATAACATATGCTTGTAGTTTACACATACTCTGGAAATGGAATTTTTCAAGTAATCTAATGTAACAATATTGGTCAAAACTTCAATTGATTAGGAAGGCTGAAACAACTTAAAACTAAAAGAAGAGGTTAGACAAAAAAAATACATATAATGATCCTATATTTTTCGAAAGGAAACAATTCCGAGGAGAAAAGAATTTGACTTAGGAATTGCTTTACTTTCTAAAGTTTCCATTAGAGAGTACAAGCCTCTTGGAAGAATTTTGGATCATGCATCATCATTCACATTTTGTTTAGAAGCCCATTAAATTTGGTTTCGTCTAATGCCTTAGTAAAGACATCATCAATTTTATCCTAAGATGTAACAAAAATGAGCTTAATATTACCTTTTAAAACATGATCTTTAATAAAATGGTACCGAATATCAATGTGCTTGGTCATGGAGTGTTGAATTGGATTGTGAGAAATTGTAATTCCACTTTGAGAGTCACAATAGACTGGGATATATTGAAATCGATAACCATAGTCCGGACGCTGAAATTTCATCTAAAGAACTTGAGAAGTGCATCTTGCAGCAGCAATGTATTCTACTTCGGCCGTTGAAAGAGCGGTACAGTTCTGTTTCTTGGATGACCATCTAACCAATCTTCCACCCAAAAATTGACAACCTCCAGATGTGCTTTTTCTATCCAATTGAAGACCTCCATAGTTTGAGTCAGAATAGGCTTGAAGAAGGAAACTTTTATTTTTCGGATACCAAATTCCGAGGTTCTTTGTTCCTTTGAGATATCAGAATATTTGCTTGATAGCCAGAAGATGAGACATCTTCGGATTAACTTGGAATCTAGCACACGGATATGTAGAGAACAAAATGTTCTGACAACTTCCGGTGAGGTAGAGTAGCAATCTAATGATTCCCCTATACTTTTTCTGATCAACAGCAACACCTGGTGGGTCCGAGAAGATCTTGTGTCCAAAACCCATTGGAACCTTTGTAGAGGCACAGTTGTTCACTGAATACTTTTTCAGAAGTTCAGAAATGTATTTCTCTTGATGAATAAAGACTCATCTGTTGTTCTTCTTTATTTGAAGTCCGAGGAAGAAACTTAATTCACGATTCATGCTCATTTGGAATTGACTAACCCTTAACTTTGCAAAATCAACAACCATCGTTAATCAGTAGATCTAAAGATGATGTCGTCGACATATATTTGGACTAACATGAGATGGTTTCCATTCGATCTTTGGAATAGTGTAGGATCAATAATTCCTCTTTGAAAACTGGAACACTTCAGAAAATCAGTGAGAGTCTCATACCAGGCGCGCGGAGCTTGCTTGAGGCCATAAACAGTTTTTTGAAGTTTGTAACGGTAATTTGGATATGAAAGATTTACAAATCCAGGGGTTGTTGAAGATACACTTCGGTATCAAGTTCACTGTTGAGGAAGGTGTTTTTGACGTCCATTTGGTAAACTTTGAAGCCTTTTGGGAGGAGCATAACCGAGAAAGATTCAGATGGCTTCAAGACGACCAACAAGAGCAAAGGTCTCATTGTAGTCGAGTCCTTCGATCTGAGTAAAGCCTTTGGCCACCAATCTCACTTTGTTTCTAATTATAACTTTGGCGTCATCGAGTTTGTTTCGGAAGACCCACCTTTTACTGTGACATCCCCAAATTTCTCGGCCAGAAAAGACCGATTTAGTTTATGCTTTTTATAATAAAATCAGAGTAATCTTTTTAAAAGATTTTGCGGATTTTGTCCCTAACACAAAACATGATATAAATTTATCAAAACATTTCTTAAAGAAATATATATTTTCATTATATATCAAAACCTTGGGATGTCATGTTCCGAAACAGACCAAAAGCATAAACAGTACATTATAAGCCTTACAACAGTTATTTACAACTACTGGCCTATAATCCAAAAATCCCTCGTTGTCATCCAACTATGCTATGGGTCCACTACCTGTAATATAAAAAGCTGAGTGGGTCAGGCTTGGGATCCTGGTGAGCATATAGGGTTTTCAACCCACAAATAATAATAAATTTATTAAATTCATCAACCAAAAATAAATTTATTAATTTCATCAACCAAAAATAACCATGATTACCCATTCCCATTATCCTCACTTTACGTCCCTAAACACCTATCATAAGGGACCTAGTCTAAGGATTTTCATCGGGGTGACAAGACTGCTTTAGGGATTCCTCAACAATTTATGTCAAATAAGGCAACCATTATGGGGATGGAGTACACCAGCGATCATTAAGTTCACCAACACCTACAGGTTGCGAACCTGCTAGCATTCCACTGGACTGTCTAGAAAGGTCTATGGTCGTCATCTATACTCCGCTAGATGATTACAAAAAACAATATCGAGGCCTCTCATCATTTTAAGAAACATCAACTATTTCATCTACCCATGTTTTACCAAATATATTTGTAGATAAAAATAAATATACAGTTTAAAACTTGTATAAAACATCTATTCAACATCATCTCAAATAAACAAACAATATAATTACACATAACACGTATTTTATAGAAAATACTTCATATCTATGTGTAAGATGAAAATGACTACAACTCACCTGATTTAACGATATCGGGCAACACTTCGTTTCTTAAAACGATCTTTTCCGATAAAACCGGGATGTTTTCCCAAAAACCGGGCTTCACGCGGGCAGAGTTTCGGCTAGAAAACTATTTTTCTCGGGATCTTCAGACTCTCGGGGACTTGCTTATGATGCTAGAATGATAAAATAGGCTTGGGGTAATTTTTTGCAGTATAGAAGAAAATATAGGGCGGGAGAATGGAAGTTTGCAACCTAAAATCGGATGGCATCGGGTGCTATTTATAGTGCCCAACGCTCAGCATTACGTTGGGCGTAAATATGGTGTATGCTGGGCGTACTGCTCAACGGTGCTCTACGCGGGGCGTAAACCTTCGTACGTTGGGCGTAGGGTGATGCGTGGCATCAGACGTGTCGATGGTACAACATACGTGTCTCATGCGAGGAAGTAGGCAACGTGGCCAACTCTGAATCACACACACGAGTACGCTGGGCGTACTCATGTACGCGGGGCGTACTCCTATTTTCCAAACTTCAAAAATTTGTAGCTTTTGCATACGAACTCTGTTTTTGCCGTTCTTTATATCCACGCGTAGGTGAGACTATGGTCTACAACTTTTGTTTAGACTCCATCGGCTAATTTTGATTTAAATTTTTAAAGTTATATTTTTAACAGGCTGGGACAGAAAATGTCCGTTAAAAATTCATAACTTCTTCATCTGACGTCCGTTTTCGTCTGTCTTTTTACCGTTACACTACTATCGACGAGATCTTCGATTCTCGTTTAGATTGTTTTGGCTAAAAATCACTCGATCTAAAATTCGAGTTTCGGGCTGCAAACTGCTATGCCAAATCTTAGAAAATTCATAACTTCCTCATTCGAAGTCAGATTTGGGCATTCTTTTTATCCACGCTCTCGGTTTAACGAATACTACGACTTTTGTTTAGATTGCTAAGGCTAAAATGCACTTTATCGTAAATTCACTTTTTACGTCATACAGCGTCGTGTCGAATTTGTCGTGAAACTTCGACATGTCATAACTTCTTCGTTATAACTCGGATTTCGGTATTATTTATATCTTCATCTTTAATGCCTAGCCTAGAAATATGGTCGTTACAATTCTCTCCCCCTCAGGATGATTCCATCCTCTGAATCACACATCAGCAAACAAATGCAGATAGCGACACATCATGTCACTCTCCGTTTCCCAGGTGAGATTTGGCCCATTCATATGTTTCCATCGCACAAGCACTAAATCGACCATTTTTTGCGTCGTAACTTCTTAGTCTTACGGTCAACGATTGCCTCTGGTTCTTCAATTAGCCTCTTGCTTTCATCCAACCTTAATTCAGAAATTGGAATTATATCGGGAACATCTCCCGTGAACTTCCTCAAATAACAGACATGGAAAGTGTTATGAATACCATCTAGTTCTTCTGGTAATTCTAGCTTGTAAGCTTGGTTCCCAATCCTCTGAATAACTTTAAACAGTCCAATAAACCTTGGACTCAACTTTCCTCTTTTACCAAATCTTATAAGTCCCTTCCACGGCGAGACTTTAAGTAAAAACGAATCTCCAACTTCGAATGTTATCGGTTGTCTTTTCTTGTCAGCATAGCTCTTTTGACGATCTTGAGTTGCTAACATCCTTTCCATAATCACTTTCAACTTTTTAGCAGTTTGATGAACTATCTCAGGTCCCATAAACTGCTTTTCCCCAGCTTTCAGCCAACACGACGGCGTTCGAAACTTTTTTCCATACAAAGCTTGGTAAGGTGCCATCTTTATGCTTGAGTGGAAACTATTATTGTAGGAAAATTCTACCAAAGGTAAATGTTCATCCCAGTTACCTTGGAATTCCAGGGTACATGCTCGTAGCATGTCCTCTAATTTTTGAATCATTCACTCGCTCTGACCATCGGTTTGCGGATGGTAAGCTGTACTTAGACACAATTTCGTACCCAATTCCTCTTGTAGACTTCTCCAAAACCTCGACGTGAAACGACTATCGCGATCTGACACCATCGTTAGGGTGACACCATGTGCTTTCACTATCTCTTTCACGTAAACCTTTGCAAGCTTTTCCATAGACCACTTCTCATTGGCTGCTATGAAATGTGCACTTTTTGTGAATCGATCAACGACCACCGAAATCATGTCGTCACCGCTTTTTGTTCTGGGCAGTTTAGTTATAAAATCCATAGTGATGTCTTCCCATTTACCCATGGGTACAGGTAAAGGTTCTAAACTCCCATACAGTTTCTGATGTTGTGCCTTAACCCTCGCACAAGTCACACACTCGGCCACATACTTAGCAATATCGAGCTTCATCGTCAGCCACCAGTAGTAGGGTTTCAGATCCCTATACATTTTCGTGTTGTCGGGATGAATCGAGTACATGGTCTTGTGAGCTTCTTCCATCAGAATATCTCTTCTTCCTCCCGTCTTAGGTACCCAAATCCTATCTTGGAATACCTTCAGTCCTTGACCGTTTGTATCGAACACTAACATTTTGCCCAAACGTTCTTCTTTTCGGTCATTTTTCTCAAAAGCTTCCTCTTGAGCTTTCTTTATACTTTCCACAATAGTCGAGACAACGTCTATTCTCAACGCTCTTGGCCTTTTTCTTTCAAGATTGACTTTTCGACCGAGAGCATCAGCGACAACATTGGCTTTACTGGGGTGGTAAAGTATCTCACAGTCGTAGTCTTTGAGTAACTCTAGTCAGCGTCTTTGCCTCATATTCAATTCTTTCTGATTAAATAGATATTGGAGACTCTTATGATCAGTGAAAAGTTTGCACTTCGTGCCATAGAGGTTATGCCCCCATATCTATAGAGCAAATACTACCGCTACCAACTCCAGGTCATGAGTGGGGTAGTTCTTTTCATGCTCTTTCATTTCAGGATGCATACATGATCACCTTTTCTCTTTGGGTCAGAACACAACCCAACCCAATACCAGACGCATCGCTATAGACAGCGAAATCTTCAACTCCGTCGGGTAGAGAAAGAATCGGTGCTTCACATAATTTCTTCTTTAGCAACTTGAATGCTTCTTTGTGCTTCTCACTCCATGTATAAGTAGCTCATTTGTGGGTCAAAGATGTTAATGGCGTAGCGATCGAAGAAAAGCCTTGGATAAACCTTCGGTAATATCCAGCTAATCCTAAAAAGCTTCGGATCTCCGTGGGACTTTTCGGTTGTTCCCACTTCATCACAGCTTCAATCTTTGCTGGATCAACCATTATCCCTTCTCGTTTGACCACATGGCCTCAAGAATTGGACTTCTTGAATCTAAAAACCACATTTGGAGAACTTAGCATACATCTTCTCCTTCTTTAAGACTTCTAACACTTCTCGCAAGTGTTTGCCATGCGCCTCTTGGCTTTTCGAGTAAATTAAAATGTCATCTATGAACACTATCACAGATTTATCAAGGAAGGGTTTACAAACCCTATTCATCAAATCCATGAATGCTGCTGGAACATTGGTTAGTCCAAATGACATAACCAAAAACTCGTAGTGTCCATATCTTGTTCTGAAAGCAGTTTTCTCTATATCCTGCTCTTTCACCTTTAGCTGATGATATCCTGACCTTAGGTCGATCTTTGAAAAATAGCTTGAACCTTGTAGCTGATCGAATAGGTCATCAATCCTTGGCGAAGGATACTTATTCTTTATTTTTGCCTTATTCAGCTCTCTGTAATCGATGCACATTCTCATGCTCCCATCCTTTTTCTTTACAAATAACACCGGAGCTCCCCAGGGTGATGAACTAGGTCGAATAAAACCTTTTTCCAATAATTCCTGAAGTTGTCTCATAAGCTCCTTCATCTCTGTTGGTGCTAGTCGATACGGTGCTTTTGCTACTGGCGTTGTTCCTGGTAACAAGTCGATATGGAATTCTACTTGTCGGTCAGGGGGTAATCTGGGAAGATCTTCGGGAAAGACTTCCGGATAATCACACATCACTAGAATATTCTGCACCTCCTTCTTTTCCTTCTTAGCATCAATCACGAATGCTAGATATGATGCACATCCCTTGGCCAAACACTTTTTGGCTTTCATTAGGGAAATGATTCCAAAGTTTACTCTGCGTTTGTCTCCATACACCATAAACGACTCTTTCCCTGGCGGGTTTACTTTTACTATCTTCTTCCTGCACATTATTTCGGCATCATTGGCGCTAATCCAATCCATTCCCAACACGATGTCGAAACCATTTAAGGATTTTATCCTAACAATTGGTATCAGAGTAGGAGACTGTGTAATCTATACGCATCTCTTCTATTAAAAGAAGATACTAGGGTTTCCGTTAATATTGGATCTTGTTCAGCCGTCATCTCTGTGTTCTTGACAATGTCTTTGTGATCTCAATATTACCTTAAATTTTTACACATCTGATTCTTAAACAGGTTACAAAGATCTTGTTAAAATGTCGCACAACGATTCTCAGATCAATTCCATCATCAGTATTGGGTCAACAAAAAGGATTTCCATTCTCTTTCCCAGCGAATATGAAGTCTGGGCACTTCACTTTGAAGATTATGTTCTAGGGTTAGAAGATAATGGTTATTTGATCTGGCAAGCTATCACTATTGGAGCTTTTGTTCACTCTGGAACAAGAAGGGTGATTAAAACTCAAACAGATCTCAATTGACTTCTTCTTGATGTCAAGGAAGTTCCTCGGGATGAGAGAGAAAAACTGCACAACAACATCAAAGCAATGAGAATCATCAGATTCGCATTGCAGGCTGATACCTTTCATCTTGTTAGTTCTTGTGACACAGCCAAAGCCATATGGGACAGGCTTAAAGAGCTTTACTCAACAGATACAGATCTGGAGCATTCTACTCAAACGCTATTGCTTTCTGAATTAGGTGCTTTTGCGCAAAAGGCTGAAGAAAATCTTAGTCAAAAGTTCAATCGCTACAATCATCTTTTGAGCAGGATGACGAAACATGGCATTGGACGTGAAATCATCGAGCAGAAGGTAATGTTCATGAATGGGTTAACGTCTGAATAGATGGTCGCGGTATCAACGGTGAAAGCTCACGAGCAGTTCCAAAATTACACCTTAGCAAAACTGGTAGGTATTCTGAAGTCACACGAAAGCGAGGTGACTAAAGAAGCGAAAGTTGTGTCTAGCATGGGTACGTTGGCACTGGTCGCAAAGGGGAAGCAAGTTGCTAAGGATGAAGATGAGGCTAATCTTTCTGACTGTGGGCTAACAAATGAAGAGTTCACTCTGATGGTGTCGAATCCCAGGAGATTCGCAAAGAAGAAGTTTCCCTCCAACAAAAACCGAAACTGGCAGGGAAGCTACAGTTCAGAAAAAGCGAAGGAGGAGAAAGTGAATAGCTTCCAGAAGGAAGAAGAAAAGAAATAGAAACAGCTTGCAGGTGATTCAGGCTATGACTGCAACTATTTTCATGGCAAGAATCATTTGGCTAAAGAGTGGATGCTGAGGCGATTGAATGAGAAGAAAGAGGAAGAAGATGATGAGGCCTACCATCTTCACAAGCTTGAGGAAATCAAGCAGAAAAAGAAAGTTGATAAATCGATGCCTCCTTTCATTGTGCACGGTAATAATGATGATGATGAGTTAGGTGGAGTGGAGGTATGGTCCACTGATTCAGAGGATGAAGAGGTTAGAAGGCCCACTCACGGAAAGAGCTTTGTGGCGAATGAAGGGGATTCACATGTGGGCGGAAAGTGTTTTATAGTGACAAATGACGTGTCACAAATGCGAGGGTATGCAACATATGGAGGACAAGGAGAAGCGAATGGAAGAAAGGATGGCAGTTGCTTCACTGCGAAGCCAATTCTTGAACAAATCAACGAATGTGATCAGCTGATTAATAAGGTACATTCCATTCTTGAATATCTTAATGTTCCTGTATCTAATTATGAAACTGAATTAAACGATTTAAAATTCACCTTTTCAAGTATAAGTGAAAGTTTGAAACAAACTCGCCTATCAAACACTAACATAACCGATCAAATCAGCAGGGTGTCATCAAAGAGTGAGGAACGAAGGATGTGAATAGAGAAGATAGAGTCTGAGCTTTCTAGGTCTAGGGACGAGTCTATTTATTTACAACGAGACAATTTAAAGCTTTTAAAACAACGTAACATTTTTTGTTTGATTGCTAAGAGGCTTTATTTTAATATCATTCAATTGCATTTGGATTGTGAAATTGGTAAGAAAATTCAGAAAATGATCTTGCCATTTTTGGAATTAAAGGAAGATGAAATTGATGTTGATTGTTATCAATGTGAACCTATCGTCTCATCGGACGAAACCTTAGAGGCTTATAAAATTGGACTTGACAAAAATGACTCATATATTTAATCCAAAGACCACAAGGACATGCTGAGACAGTTACTCGATGAAAATGACAGGTTAAATACCAAAACCAAAACTGTACAGAAATTTGATTCATTGATTTCGAAATTGAGTTCAGACAATAGATTAAATGTTGAAAATATTTCTGAATTCAGTGAGGACAATGAGATGAGTGAAATATTTGTAGAATATGAGATTGACTATTCGCAATTCCTTAAGAACGAACCTGAAAAAATGAAAGCTCCCATTTCAGAGAATTTAGTTGAATTTGCACATATTTATCAAAATAATCCAAAGGTTCTAAAGGAAATTGCGACTGTCTTTCCAAAGGTCCAAACGTCACCTAACCAAGTCTTTGCAGTTAATGGTGTAACTAAATGTCAAACTGTTGAACTAACGTCCTTAGTCGAAGCTGATAATGCTGATGGGTGTGATGAGCACTTCTGATCCATCCCCGATTAACAATGCAGACGAAACAGTAAGTCTATCTGAGAAGACCTCTTGGAGAGTTAAAGGAAGGTATGTAGCTGAACCTTTAAAAAATGTTAATACCACCTACAAAAAGGGAAGTTCCAGTGGAACCAAGGATAATCTCACTAATAACTCCTCAGTTCAGTAAAACACTCATGTGCGAAAGACAAGGGCAAAAGCGAATGTTCACAAATGTGCTGAACAGTTCGCAGCACAAAAATGTCAACGAAATGCAAGATACAACAAAAATTTGCAGGAACGAAAGCAGTTTTGGAAGTCAAGAAATCCAAACAATGTTCATCATGAAAAGTGTTTCAATCCTCAAACGAACGTTGGATCAAGTGCTAATTCTAAAAGCCAAAAATCCTCTTCAAATGCAAAAGGCTTTTCATCTCGTAAGTCTCACAACCCTCAGGATCCAAGACACACAATTCATCATAGATCCTCTGTCTCCAAACCCACCTATCCTTCAAATCATAAGTCATCTCCCAAAACCACCTTCGTTTCCAAATCAGGAGTTCCGCACTCTTCCACCTCCTCGCGACACGATAAAGGGAAGGCGAAGATTGTTTCAGAGTCCCATGCTCCTTTTAGATCTAAGGAGGAAGAGCGAAAGTTTGTTAAAAATCAAATTAGAAACAAACAAAAACAAAAACAAACTAACTTGAAAGAAGCAAACCAGAAAGATAATCGTATCAAGGTTTTCACAATAAAGAAGAAAGACCAAACAACCTTAATAAAACGAAATTTTATGGTTGATCTCTCTATTGCCCTATCCAGTTGTTATAAAAGTCTCACGAGGACCCAAACACCTTTGGGTCCCTAAATCTGCTTAATTTTTGTAGATTATACGTGACGAACAGTTTGACACTAAATGGTATATCAACAGTGGCTGTTCGCGTCACATGACAGGAAGAAGAGAGGAGTTGAGAGAATACAGGGAACTGAATAATGGTGGTCTCGTGAAGTTTGGTAACAATGCACTTGGGGAAATCAAAGGATATGGCATGATAACGAATGTCGAATTCTCAATTCGCAAAGTGGCATATGTTGAAGGACTACAACACAACTTAATAAGTGTTTCGTAGTTGGTGGTTGGTTCTGGGTGAAAGGTCTCGTTTGATGATGAAGGATCTGAAATTATCGAAAAGAAGTCGAAAACAATGCTGCTTAAATCAAAATGCAAAGGCGAGATGTTTCCATTGAATATCAATTCGATGCGTATAACACCCATAAAATTCAACCCAATTTAAAACTTTTAAAACCAGTAGTTATTACAAATTAGTTATCAAAATAGTCTAATATCAGAGTTTTTCCCAGAAACATAAATAAAACATGAGGAGCTATACGATCATGCCTTCGCCTTGCTGCGGTCCCCTGATGCACCTGAAACAATAAACTGAAACTGTAAGCCCGAAAGCTTACTGAGTTCCCCCAAAATACCCATACCCACAATAATACACATATAATCATAAACAGCATACTATGGGTCTAGTCAACCATCGGGTTGGAATACCCCAGGCCCTCAACCATCCGGTTGGAACGCCAACATACTATGGGTCCAATCATCCTCGGGATGGAATACCCCAGGCCCACAACCAACAGGTTGGAATGCCCACATACTATGAGTCCAATCATCCTCGAGATGGAATAGTCACGGCCCATAACCAACAGGTTGGAATGCCCATGTCTATTGGCTTTCGCACAAAGCAGATAAGCCTCAACCGCCAAACAAACATGTGCACATATAACAGATAATAATATAGCAATATATAGACAACAACTGATCTAACGGATCATACCACATAGCACATAAAAACCATTATATCTACTAGAATACCGATCTAACAGATCATACCACATACCGCATAATACTATCCTACCTACTAGGATACCGATCTAACAGATCATACTAGCATAACATAACCAGATAACAATCCAAAGGGTCGGCCTTGGTGCCTTAGACCCTTGAGTATAGTGAGGATAACTCACCTCGTAAGTAGTACTGAAATATCGAACCTCTGACTGCTGTCTCATCGAAAATCCCGAACTATTACATAATAATTACTAAGTTAATACCCAAAATAACTTCTTGACTAAGTGTCCATACAACTCATTAAATCCATTCTCTTTATTAGGCCAAGGCCCCATACCAAGTCCTTAACTTGAAGTTCCATATATATAAAGCCCATTATTGGCCCGATTTACTAAATTGGTCCCAACTTTCTAATTGGGCCTAACCCCATGATCCACTATCACTACCTGGCCCAAAATATCTTATTTCCAAAGTCAAACAAAGGCCGAATTCCATTTAGTCCAAAAACAGTCCAAAACCCGAAGCCCATTTGACAAAGGCCCAACAGAGGACGTACGCGGGGCGTACTCCTCTGGTATGCGGGGCGTACTTGTCCAGATGTTGACCACCATCGGGGTGGTTGACCCAGTACGCTGGGCGTACTGGATTTACGCTGGGCGTACCCAACAGTTTTGCCAAAACCTTATTAAGTGCTTAATGGCTTAAGCACTTAAGCCCAAACTTCATATCCAGAGACCTAACATGCCTAGGATCCAAAAAGTCATGAACTTTATCACTTTGGACGTCCATAAAGTTCTTAATGCTTGGTCTTAATCCATTAATACCTTATTTCTCCATGCATGGGACACATACAGCTAATGGGACCTTATTTTTGTCACTCAAGGTCCCTTCAAGAGTCTAGAAGGACAACCCTTTTCGTCCAAATCACAACATGCACCACCTTGTGGTTTCTGGGACAAGAAATGGTTCTTTTAAAGAAAAATGGTGAGATCTAATCATATATGAATAAAGTTTGGAGCTTTATACCTTCTGGAGCTTCTTGGGCACAAGCTAACTTCAGATCCACAAGCTAGATCTTCTCCTCCAACTCTTTGATGCAATAACTTCCTCTTAAAGCACTCAAGAACACACTCAAAAAGCTTAAACACACAAAGGAAAGGCTAGGGTTTGGGGAAGACGAATATAATCTGTGGAGGCTAAGGTAAGGGAGGTTTTGGTGCTCATTATGTTGCTTATATAGGCCCCAAACCCTAAATATTAGGGTTTCACCCAGACATTAGTACGCCCAGCGTACGAAGGCGGACCTTAGTACGCTTAGCGTACTCTTATGTATGCGCAGCGTACCCCCTCTTGGCCCAAGTTTGCAAACTTGGCCCTTAAACTTATCTTGTCTCTTCACTTCCAACCCCCAAGGACTATAAATGACAAGGTAATGATATAAGAGGGTTCGGGAATACCTGCCAAATCTTGGGATGTTACAATTCTCCCTTACTTGACTTAGACTTCGTCCTCGAAGTCTGCTGCGGCAAAAAGATCCGGGTAATGCTACCGCATCTCGGACTCAGGCTCCCACGTCCACTCAGATCCCCTCCGATGCTCCCACTGTACATTCACCAAAGGTATCTCCTTGTTCTGTAGAACCTTCTTCTTCCTCTAGAGTATGGCCACATGCCTCTCCACGTAATTCAGGCACTCATCGATCTGAATAAGATCCAACGACACCATTGCCTCCTCATCCATAATGCACTTTCGCAATTGCGAAACGTGGAAAGTGATGTGGATCTGGCTGAGCTCCTCCGGTAGCTCTAGCCTGTATGCCACCTTTCCAACCCTGGCAACAATCCTAAATGGTCTAATGTAGCGGGGACCCAATTTCCCCCTCTTCCTGAAGCGGATCATACCCTTCCAGGGCGAGACCTTCAGGAGTACCATGTCACCAACCTGGAACTCTAACTCGGATCGGTGTCTGTCGGCGAAACTCTTGTGCCAACTGTGAGCAATCTGCAGTCACTGCCTAATCTGCTGAATTTTCTCGGTAGTCTACAAGACTACCTCCGTCCGTCCCATTACCCTGTGTTCGGCCTCACCCCAACAAACCGGGGTGCGGCATCTCTGCCCGTACAACAGCTCAAAAGGCGGGGCGCCAATGCTGGAATGATAGTTGTTGTAGGAGAACTCTGCAAGGGGTGGGTGGGAATCCCAGCTCCCACCGAAGTCAATGACACACGCCCTCAACATATCTTCGAGGGTCTGAATGGTCCGCTCACTCTGACTGTCGGTCTGTGGATGAAAGGTTGTGCTAAAGTGCAGCCGCGTGCTCAGTTCCTTGTGGAACTTCTGCCAGAAACGGGAGGTAAATCTAACATCTCGATTGGAGACAATGGAGACTGGAACTCCATGGCGAGCCACGATCTTGCGGACATACACGTCGGCCGATGAACTTTCCCGTATGGCCAAGAAATGGGCACTCTTGGTAAATCAATCCACAATGACCCATATAGCATCAAACCCCTTCGTCGTCCTCGGCAGCTTGGTAATGAAGTCCATCGTGATATGTTCCCATTTCCACATGGGAATCTCCAGGGGCTGCAGCTTTCCATGCGGCCTCTGATGCTCGGCCTTGACTATCCCATAGGTCAAGCACCTCTCGACATACCAAGCGATTTCTCGCTTCATGCACGGCCACCAGTAACTCAAACTCAAGTTCCGGTACCTCTTGGTGGCCCCCGGATGAATAGAGAAGTGAGACTTATGAGCCTCCTCCATGACTGTCTGTCTGACCCCACCAGACATCGGAACCCATACCTGACCGCATCGGGTCAATAATCCCTGGCTATCCTGCAAAAACCGGGTGTTCTCACCCCTGATCCTCTCCAGCTTCCAGTTCTCTGGTCTTATGCCCTCAACCTGAGCATCTCTGATAAAACTCACAAGCAGAGAATCCACCGCTATCCTCATACATATCACTGGGGTGGAAGACTCAGCTGACTTGCGGCTCAAGGCGTCCGCCACCACATTCGCTTTACCGGGGTGGTAAAGGATCTCGCAATCGTAGTCCTTGACTACATCCAGCCACCTGCGTTGCCTCATGTTCAGGTTTGGCTGATCCATGATATGTCTCAAGCTCTTGTGATCCGTGTATATGGTACAACGGACCCCATATAGGTAATGTCTCCATATCTTGAGAGCGAACACCACCGCTCCCAGCTCTCAATCATGCGTAGGGTATCTCGCCTCATGCGGCTTCAGCTGCCGCGATGCGTACGCTATCACTCGTCCTCTCTGCATGAGGACCGCCCCCAAGCCTGTGATGGATGCATCACAGAACACCATAAATTCCTCAACTCCCTCCGAGAGAGTCAAAACTGGAGCCTCGCACAAACGCTGACGGAGGGTCTCAAACGCCCTCTGCTGCTCAGGGCCCCACCAGAAATCCACCCCTTCCTCGTCAGAAGAGTGGGGGGTACTGCAATCTTGGAGAAATCTCGTATGAATCTCCGGTAGTACCTACCAATCCCAAAAAACTCCTAATATCCGAGGGAGATCTCAGAACCTCCCACTGCATGACTGCCTCGATTTTGGCCGGGTCGACCAAAATCCCATTCCGGTTAACGAGGTGCCCGAGGAACTGGACCTCGCGTAACCAAAACTCACACTTCGAGAACTTAGCATATAGCCGCTCTCGTCTCAGAACTCCCAATAACTCCCTGAGGTGCTCCTCGTGCAGCTCTCGAGCCTTGGAATATACCAAGATATCATCAATAAACACTATGACCGAGCGGTCAAGCATCGGTCTACAGACCCGATTCATCAGGTCCATGAATACTGTTGGCGCGTTGGTGAGCCCAAACGGCATCACCACGAACTCGTAATGACCATAATGAGTATGAAACGCGGTCTTCTCCACATCCTCCTCTCTGACCCGAACCTGATGATACCCCGACCTTAAATCTATCTTGGAGAACCAAGATGCACCCTGTAACTGATCAAAGAGATCATCTATCCTTGAGAGTGGATAACGGTTCTTCACCGTCAACTTGTTCAACTCCCTATAATCAATTCACATCTGGTGTGAACCGTCCTTCTTCCTGACGAAGAGGATCAGTGCTCCCCATGGAGAACTGCTAGGTAGAATGAACTGCTTGCCCAGTAGTTCCTGCAGCTGTGATGACAGCTCCTGCATCTTGGGTGGCGCCAATCGGTACGACGCCTTGGCGAGAGGAGCCGCACCCGGCACCAGGTCGATTCGAAACTCGACCTGCCTCTCTAGAGGTACCCCTGGCAACTCCTCCGGAAATACATCAGCAAACTCCCTGACTACTCGAACCTCTGAAACTGAAATATGATCCCTGGCTCACGTATCCACCACATATTCCAAATAACCCGCACACATGTGCTGAATATACTGTTGAGCCCTGGCAGGTGAACAGAACCCTGATCCCACTCTGGTACCCTTGCCATATACAATCAGTTCTCCCCCACTTGGGGTTCGAACTACCACCTGCTGGCCCTCGCAATCTATCATGGCACCAAATCGACTAAGCCAGTCCATCCCCACAATCACGCACACCTCCCTAATGGGAATTAAAATCAAATCTATCGGAAAGGACACTCTGAAGATCTCCAACTCGCATTCTTGGTAGACCGAAGAAGCAGAAACTTCGTGTTCGTTGGCGATAGAGATTCACAACGGACACTCTAGCTCGCCTACTGGCACACTGAACTCCCTACTAAAAGTTTGAGATACGAAAGACCGACTCGCCCCCGAGTCAAATAAAACCAATTCAGGCAAGGAGTTCATTAAAAACGTACCTAAACACAGGTACAACAGATAAGCATAAAACAGATATAATAAATGAGATAAAGGATAGAAACATACCAGCAACCACATCTGGTGCTGCCCTGGCCTCCTCGGCTGTAAGCTGGAAGGCACGCCCCTGAGCCTTCGGAGGCTCTGCCTTAACTGGCCTCCCATCTGCAATCCTCAATGTAGCCGGTGCTGGAACCTGAGCAGGCGTGGCGGCTAGTAGAGGACATTGGGCCTTCATATGGCCCACCTACTCATAATGATAACAAAGTCGGACTCCGGGAGCCGGAGTCTGCTGCCTGCAATCCCTGGCCAGATGGCCCTACTTGCCACATCGGTGGCACCCACTCCCTAATCGGCACATCCCTGAATGAGCCTTTCCGTACTTCCCACAAGTGCGGCCTGACTATCCCCCAGTCCTGGTATCAGCGGTGTTAGACCGCTTCGGTGCCGGCTGCGACTGCGTCGGGGCCTGCCGATGCTCCCTCAATTGTAGCTCAATCTCCAACTCACGCCGCCTAGCGGCCTCCTATAAATCCAGTAGAGTGTCACATCGCTATGTGGCAACAAACTGGCGAATGTTAGTCTTGAGCATGCTCAGATAATGTGTCATCTGGGCCTGCTCCGAGGCAAACTCCGGGCAGAACACCGCCCTCTCAGTGAACATGCGGGTGATCTCCGGCACCGACTCTTCATCTTGTCTTAAACTCAAAAACTCCTGAGCCAACCGTTCCCGCTCAACCCATTGAATGTATCGAGCGCGGAACATATCCCTGAACTGCTCCCAAGTAACAGCAGCTCTCTGATCATCAGTGTATGACCCTGTCATCAATCTCCACCAGTCCTTGGCCCCGAACCTCAGCAGGTTTAGGGCACATCTGACCCTCTTGTCAGTAGGACACGAGCAAGTAAAGAAGCACCCCTCCATATCAGAAATCCACCTCATGGCTTTGATGTGGTCCTGAGTCCCATCAAAAGTAGGGGGGCTTCGTGTTATCGGAGTCCATGTACTAGAAAGCCCGAATGGCTCCTCCTCCTCATCTTGTCGTTGTTACAGCCGTTGTAGCTGTTGCGGCAGCTGTCTCAGCAAGCGTTGTGTATCTGTCATCAAATTACTCCCTCATAGCGGACTTGATAGTCCCAAACAACTTCGGAATATGACACCGGACAATCTCGACCACCTCCTCGCAAATGATCTCCTTAACACGATCCTCTATCAACACTGCTGGCCCACCCTGGTCGATAACCTCGGGCTCTGTCGGAGCGCCCTGATCACCCTGCTCTGATCCCGACCCGGATCCAGTAACAAAACGCCTCGTAACCACCATACTGAAAAATATAACAGGAAGATATCAGAAAATCCGCATAAATAACGGGGAACCAACTCCCGACTAAACCCTTGGGGTTGTGACTTCCTTGCTACGCGTATGGGTCCTGTACTTTCAGTAGTACGGGCCCATACTCTTGGATTAGTGTCTAAGTCCATAACTATTTTGGTATGTACTTGACCCGATTGTGAGCATGGTCCTTTTGGGTTGCCTTCACCATAGCAATATGTAGGATGAATTAAGGAGAGAAAGGTTTAATTATGATTTATTAATATATTATAAGAATAATATATTAAAGGAGAAATCATATAGTTTAATTAATATTAGTCAAGAATTAATTTAGTGGCTAAAAGAGATTAATTAAACTTAGGGGACTGGAGTTGTAATTATAAGATAATTACAATTGGGCTATGGATCACCTAATAATATATAGGTTGGACGAATTCTATGGGAAGCCCATTAGAAATCGTCCAAGGGATATGTTAAAGGAGTCCATGGGCTGCTTAGGGCCTAAGCAGACAGATTAGGGTTTCCTTGATGCAAACCCTAATAACCTACATGTATATATAAGACCCCTATGCCCCAAAAACGTGGACAATTAATCCTTTAGGGTTTCCAGCCGTTTTTGGTGCCTCCTCTCTCCTCCCTCTTCATCCAAATTGCTTAGTGGTGTTTGTGACTCCATTAGAGGTGCAACACTTGAGGCACTAAGCTTTCTGAAGCCAAGGATTGATTGTTATTGCTATATAACAATCAAAGGTAAGATCTAAACCCTAATTTCAGTTGCGGTTTCCTAATTTCAGTTGCGGTTTCCTAGAATTCTTAGGACTTTTGGATTTAGGATATCTGACTTGCTTCTTGTTTTTTGAAAAAGTTTGTCTATTAGTACCGCGAGATCTGATTTCTTCTTTAAAAGCCTTTTTTGCCAAAGATTTTGGTGAACCGCAGTCATTGTTGTTCAACTGCGGTTTCCTAGAATTCTTAGAATGATTTTGAAAACGCGGACTTGAGTCATCAGAACTTGAGGATTCAGGAATTTGGGAACATTGACCTACTTCAAAATTTTCTATAGGTAGTTCATGAAATATTGGCTGAAGAGTTACAGTTCCTTGAACTGATGACTGCGGTAGGGATGACTTGACTACCGCTGAGTAAGTCTTAGATGGGACTTCGGTGGGACATTTGTGGGACATTTAACTACAGTGAGAGACACTGCGGTCTGAGGACAGAGATGGAAAGTCTTTTGAGACTTCGGGGCCCTCAATAACAATCTCTTCATCAACTACGGATGAAGTTTGAGAATTTGGATAGATGGTGCCACAGATAGGAATTTGATCACATGTGTGACCCGAAACCTCCGGCACAACTTCCTCAATGACACAATTATTGCTTAAGTTGTGCAGTCTACCGAAGTGAGTTTTAATATCTTCAGGAAAAGTCTAGTCATTGACAGGGAAATGAAATTCTCGGTTTGGAGGGACATACAGTCTGTCTTTGTTGAACCGGGGTGAGGAATCCATTGAGGTAGGATATCCATTTGACCAACCCCAATTGTATGTATTGTCCACGGTTCCATTGTTTACCAAATTTTCAATAGCTTCACTTTCATTAAACAAATTTTCAATTAAGAGATTTAAGCGTACAATTTCTCTCTGAGCTAAATCTCTCTGGTTCAAAGCTATCTCTAATTGGCTTTCACTTAACATTCTTGCATCCTTTTCTAACTCTAGGTCCTTCTCTAACATAGCCATCTTAAGTCTTTTGTTATCCAGTCGTCCTCTCACGTGGAACATCTCTTGGGACGCAATGTTCTTCTCATCTAAGGCTTTATTATAGTCTGTAAGGACGGCAGCACAACTGTCATTAAGATCATCTATGTAAGGCTGACAGTCATGCATGCTATAGTTTAGAGTTTGGATCATGAGTTTTACCTGTTCGACGATGCTTAGTGTTCCATCCTTTGCCATGTAGCAGTAGTTCTTATTCAACATTGTAGACCCATCATCATCCGCAGTGGCCAGCATGCAGATTTTCCCTTTTCCTTTGACACTGCTGATGGCCTCATCTTCGTCTCCGGATGACCAGACTTGATGGTCTCTTTTGACATGGGCCACGTATGCCCTTGCCTTTTCAGCTGTTTCTTTGTCTTCCAACTCTTGAGCCATTCTAAGGTAGAATGCTCTGTCTTTTACTACATTGGCCTTACAACCTCGTGCAAAGTGATTCTCTTTGTTGCATTTGTGACAAATTACAACATCAGTCTTGTCTTCTGAAGGAGTACCAGAGTCAGTGATTTGAGGAGACTGCGGTACCTCCTTTGGTTGAATATTCTGAGATTGCGGTGGTGGATGAGAACTTTTGGGAAATCGAGAGTGGTTATTCTGAGAACCGAAGTTACGGTTGAATGGAGGTTTGTTGAACTGCTGATTCTTGCGGAAGGAAGGAGGTGGTAGACGGTTGAACTGTTGGCTAACCAGAGCAATAGCCTTCTGAAAATCTTCTTCATCATCATATTCAGAATCCGCTTCGTATGACTGCGGTAGAGTGTCATACGAGGAAGGGTAAGGTGACTACGGTGGAGCTTGTGCTATGAGAGCAAGTGGGCCTCCGAAGTCAGCACAGTCTTTGAGTACGGTGGATTCTTGAGCTTGCAGCTCTCCATAGAGCTTGTAAAGTGACAGGGAGTGAATCTTTCTATCGCCTTGGACTATCATATTGGCCGTAGTCCAATGTCTGCCCAAACCATTAAGAAACTGAAGATTGATTTCATGGTTACTGCGGATGGTGCCCGCATTGGATAACTTGGTGACTATCAGGTTGAACCTTTTGAAGGAGTCTTCCAAACTTTCTCCAGTATGAGCTTTGAAGTTGTTAAACTCGTTGAGTGCGGTAGTAAGCTTCTTATCTTGTGCTTGTTCTGAGCCTTCATACAGGTTTTTGAGAACATCCCAGATCTCTTTCGCTGATTTGCAATTTATGATAATATCGAAGTTGTCAGGAGCAACTCCACAGGAGATTTCATAAAAAGCAACAACATCATTTTCCATTTTATCGAGATCATCCTTGGTGGGACGGCTCATGGCTGGTTGACCTCCTCCTAGCCTGGTTGCAGTGCCGTCAGTTTGGACTGGTGTAAGGACTGGAACATGTGGTCCTTCTTCTACAGATCGCCATACATCTCTACCCAGTCTTCTCAAGTACCTTTCCATTCTTTGTGACCAGTGATGATATTCATTTGCGACTAGTATTAGGGCTCGGTTAGAACCACCGACACTGTTGGAAACATTCAGAGATAATGATTGTGCCATTTGAAATTGTTTTTTTTTTGTTTTGAAGAAATGAGCTTTAGTGGTATAGAAGGCTCTTTGAAAAATCAGAGTTCCGTTTTCAAAAAGCAACCACTTTGGCTCTGATACCAATTGTTGAGAGAAAAACTTAGAGACACACTTGAACAAAAGTTAGAACAAGTATAATGCGGAATAGTTAATCTCAAAGGATCTAAAAGCTCAACAATAATATAGTTAGATAGTTAGAGAGTTAGTTGCGGAAATGTAAAGGAATGGAAATGACAGCAATTGTTATATCAAGAAGACACTTAAGCTGATTCATAACAAGGAATGCATTCACTCCAAGTTAATAAGGAAGATCAAGCTTAGTGAATAAGTCTTAAAGACTTGCTCCGAAGAGGGATTATGATCAGCAGAATTATGATAAGATTTAAGTAAGAAGAGATGAGTGAAGAAAGATAGAGAGATAACTTCAGAATGTGTATTCAGATAGAATTCATAAGTTATCGGTTCTTCTTTTTTTGAATACAAAGAGAGTAAGTCTCTATTTATAGAGACTTAGAAACTACACTAGATTACAACTTTATAAGCAGTCGTGCAAGGCATACTGGATAATAGAGTGTATTACATAAAAGACAAATAAAGTAATCTAGCTAAGTTGACTGCGGTAGCTGACTCCGGTTGCTGATGCGGTTGCTGATGAACAAGATTGACTCCGGGTGCTGAACCGTTGTGGTAGAAAGATGGTTGCGGTAGCTGAGTTCAAGAGGGTCACTTTTATGATTCAACATAGTTACTTTAGGCAAAATGTGAAATTGTATGCTAATCCATGGAATTACACTTCGTACCCTTGTCAAACGTTAGTGGAGCGTGTGTGGTTAACCGGCACACTAATTTGGGGTTGACATTGGTAGTGAAGCGTGGCTCGATGTTTAACATAGATCAATGGAGTGTGTGTAGTTAACCGACACATTGATTAGGTCGTAGTAGCATTGAGTGCACCACGTAGGTTCGCATGGTTATTCACACCTTGTTTGTGATCCTCGGCATCCCAATCGAAAATTTGAAGGGCATAATCGAGATTAAACATGCCATGGAAAAGTTCAATGAATCTCAAAAGACGTAGGAGTTTCAATTCATTTAAAACTTAAATTTCTTTTTCGTTTTTCATGGTGGAAATTGGTAAATCGTCATTTACCTACCTTCAAATATTCTGCAACTAGATTACGGCATCCCTCTTCTAGGTTGTAGAGTATTGTGTTGGATCCTAGCCTTGATGTTTCGTTTGGGTTTTACATCAAGGACTCTAATCAACTTGACTTGAATTTTCTCCCGTTTTGTAGATGTCTAAATCTTACAATGGTCTTCCCAAATCCATTGGAACAAGATTTCCAAATGAAGATGACGTTCCAAGATACGATCAAGGAAATGAGAGTCATGCTTCACTTCCTCCACCTCCTCCAATTATTCTCCCTAACCCACAAGTTCAAAGGCATGAAAAGTTCAAGCTCACTCAAGCCCTATTGGCAAGTAAACACGAAGATGGGAAATCTGTGTGTGCACACGTCTTGGAGATACAGTCACACATTGACAGGTTAAGGATGTTGGGTGTCGAGATTTCATGTGAGTTGGCTGTTTACTGGGTTCTTCAGTCACTTCCTGAATCATATAGTGAGTTCGTAAGAGAGTACTATATGATGAAACACGACCTGACCCTCATTGATCTCACCTATTTGCTTATAGCTGCTGAATCAGCAATGATTTGGCGTGCTGGTCAAGCAAACTTGTCTGGTGAATCAAACTCCCAAACTTCAATGGACACTGGCAACATTGGAAGTCCAGAAAGGACTAAGCATGAGATTGTCCCATGTGCTGTGCCAAAGGAGTCCATTTGCTTTTATTGCCTAGAGAAGGGGCATTGGAGACGAAGCTGCCCAAACTACCTGAGAGATCTAAGAGATGGGAGAGTCAAGGAATATGGCTCTACTTCAAGTAAAATCCATTATCTAACTCTATAAGTTCCTATTCTTTGATTCTTGATACATGATGTGATAAGATTACATTTTGATGTTTTGCAGGATCGAAGAAAAGAGAGGAAGCTTAAGGAAGAAGCATGCTGAATCTGATCATGAAGAAATGGATTTCGATCGCATGGATTCAAAGATCAGATTTTTGAGCTGCTAATCTAGAGTTAGGATAGAATGATAAGAAATATGAAATAGCGTAGTTTTTCAGTTGAATTGCATTGTAAGGACAAATTTTTCCGCAATAAAATAAATTTTGATTTTGTCTTATTTATTTATCCTTGCAATGGTGTGTATGAAAAATTGATGTTTAATTGTTTCTATTATTAGCAATAATGGATTTCATTCTTAATTATGTTATTTGTGGAAATGTCGAGAATTTTCCAAATAAGGGAAGATTCTCATCGCCCAAGTTTCAATTGGACAGAAACTTTGAATCATACAACTTGGTTGCGTGATGAATGAGAAACTTCATATTTTGGAAATTAGACTAATTCCTTGACAAAGAGTCAAGTAAAGGGCTAGGGATCAGGTACACTTGGTTGTGCGCTGATCAAGTCCACCACAAGAGTCCTAAAGATATTCGTCATGATTTACTAAAGTTTAGTAAATATGATTATACTTATAAGACTAAGTGTAATTCTGAGTTGATTGAAAAGGTTTCAATAAATGGCAGAACGAATAAGAAGAATCAAGAAGGCAGAAAGATAAAAGTTTCTCTGTTCTAAGAAGAAGGGAGAGTACCTTTTATTGTGTTTTATGATAAAGTATTAATGATTAAGAACCATATCTCAATTGATCCTCTAAGTGAGTCTTAGTACATGTTTATGTCTAAGAAGAGGAATCGGAAATTGAGGAAATGGTTAAATCAAGAAGTCAATCATACTTCGTTCCAATATCGAATCTTAGAGTCATACTCCAAGATTTCGAATTGAGTGACACGTCTTTAGCAGGTTTATAACGCTCAACAAATGTGGAATTGGAAAAAGTCTACTTATTCCTGCACAATTGAGATTGGTAAGTTGTGATGTCTTGGATAAGACAAAGACCAACTAGAACCAATTATGTGAAGTGATAGTCTTGATAAAAACTACACTAACTCTTGAATATTTGTTTTGTCAAGAAATGTTTCTTGACAAGAGAATCTTATATGTCAAGGAGTCAGTGGGAGTCTTAATGGTCTTCAAAGGTTTCAAGAACAAATCAAGAGTTAGACCTAGTTGATCATCACTAGCACACGACTTGAGGTTTAAAGCCTATCGTGGATGACATACTCTTTTTCTGTGTCATTCCAATTGAGTTAATATGAGTTCTATGAGTTCTCATTTGAATGCATAAAAACAAAGCACCTTAATCAATGGAAAGTACATTGATATGTAGGGGTGAGTTGCTTGGAAGACATGGTGGGCATTCGTGTTACCATGAGGCAAGAAATCAAGATTGAACAAGTTCAGTCCATATGGTTTTGGATTTGTCGCAAACCTTCGTTTTGACAAATTCACATGGATAGGAACACATACATCATAAAATCTAAGTGTCATAAGGTTTCCCTCCTTCATGAAAATGATTGTGAGGAAATGCTTTTACTAAGAGAGATTTTAAGAAGATAGCAATTGTAAAAAAAATTGTATTCTCAAATTCGATTATGATTACAGCATCCCTTTTCATAGCTCGAATTGTGAGATTTGGCAATTGGTCTGAACATTTGGGACTTAGTAACATAAATTCTGAATTGTTTAGACACACATGTGAGCTATCTAAGGCAAAGGTTTATGAGCTTAAAAAGCTTAGATAAAGGCTTATCAAAGCATTAGGTATTAGAAGTACGAACTTAAGGAATTCAATAAGCATTGTTTTCTGGAAGTTCAATTGTTTTCTGAATACATGTCAAAGCTAGTGGGAGCATAAGTGTTATGCTGGTAAGAAAATAATCATCATGTTAGTGGTAGCATGATTATTATGGTAAGTATTGCAAGTTAGCAATATTAATTATAGAAAACAAAGATTCACTTTGCAAAGTTGCAAAGGTTGAAAATTTGTTTTGCTATAATTAAGGGAGAGAATATTATACTTCATTTCTAAATTCTAAAGCTTAGATCGAGAAATGTTAATAAATTTAGTCAAGGATACATAGTGCATTCTCCAAATTCGATTATGATTACAGCATCCCTCTTCATAGTTCGAATTGTGGGAACATGACACATAAAATATTATGGCAGAAGGATGATAAAGTATCACGTCTTTATGTGAGACATTATGCATCGTGTCCAATACGCTTCGAGTATAGGATCGATTGCATATGCTATAATATTTGACCATTATAAAATTTTCCAAATGCCTAGGGCATTAAGAGGGAAAAAGGGACTAGAATCGGTTTTGACTAAAATAATTAAACAACTATCAAAGGTCGATCTGAGGTTCACTGAGGATTTGTCGCTTGTGAGTAGTTGGAAGTATAAAACTGGATGGACTATATTGACATTATTATGAATAGATAAAATTCTATTAAGAATGAGTTGTCATATGGCAAATATGGAAATGTTTCCATTAATGGGAGTTGGATATTAAGAAATATGTCTAGATTAGAAACTTTTATGCGAGAAGGATGTTCAAAGGAATGTACTTTGAATGTGAGACTTCATGTCTATGGAATTGTCTTGTAACAATTTCCGATAGAATACCTTGTAATTTCATTAGTCGGGTCTTGGTAACTTTTGTGCTATGACATTACGAAAGAATCATTGCATAAAATGTTAGAATCTGACATATTCTAAAAGTGGCAAGAATTTGGTATTCTTATACTAATAATAAGGATTGGGGATTGTGAAATGAGTTTCATTGGAAAAGTTTTTAAATTGATCTATTTCACAAAGTATGGACCATAGGAAACCAAAGTGTGCATGCTTGGAGCATGGGACAATTGTGGTTATAATTCGAGTAATAAGTTGATTTTCTGAAACAGTAAGCAATGAATAATGAGTAAACAATATGGTGTTTAAATAAAAGCGTTTTTATTTACGCTCAAAAGTTTTGGGACCATATAGCATTAATATTATTATTGTGTTTCACTTTGCATGTTTTGACTTCCAGAATAACTGGGTTATTCGAACCTCCACAGTCGGTCATACGTTGGAAGTAAGTATGAAGGAAGATTGTCATGAATTTGTCTGTAGATTGTCTAAAGTGTTTAGACATAGAACAAGTTTGCTGCAGAGTTCATGAGTGCTTTGATAAGATTAAAGTATTGGATTAAACCCACGCTCACTTGAATCACTTCATGGATTTATCACGGGTGATTAGTGAGACGATAACATTGTATATTCTTAAAACTAAGACGTGTGAGTTGTTATTTGTTGGGCGGATGCACATTGATGATAAGTAAACGCACCAGTAACTTGGTGTTATAAAACTTATTGTTGTGTGTGATTCGATCAGTAGGTGCAAGCGAGCATTTGAGTCAAAGTTTATCCATTCCTTTTACCCAAAGTGGGATAAAAGCGATATATGTGGGCCCCTCGATGATTTAGTGATGACACCCTAAGCGCTTGGCCAAGCCGGGACTAAGTTGATGTGTTCAATTGTAGTCTGTTGTCAGTCGTCATAAATCGGAAGTCGGGAAACAGTATAGAGAGAATGATCGAAATCCATGTCTCGTGTCTATACGATATCTTGAGAATGGAGGAATATATGATCCCTTATCTAAAGGACACGCGTATCTGATAAGATCAGAGTTGACAACGGTTTTTGAAAGCTACGATTACTGATCAGGTTCTGAAGTTATGCAAAATAGTTATTAGACTTATCCAAGTGGGAAACTGTTGGATTAGTGTCTAAGTCCATAACTATTTTGGTATGTACTTGACCCGATTGTGAGCATGGTCCTTTTGGGTTGCCTTCACCATAGCAATATGTAGGATGAATTAAGGAGAGAAAGGTTCAATTATGATTTATTAATATATTATACGAATAATATATTAAAGGAGAAATCATATAGTTTAATTAATATCAGTCAAGAATTAATTAAGAATTAATTTAGTGGCTAAAAGAGATTAATTAAACTTAGGGGACTGGAGTTGTAATTATAAGATAATTACAACTGGGCTATGGATCACCTAATAATATATAGGTTGGACGAATTCTATGGGAAGCCCATTAGAAATCGTCCAAGGGATATGTTAAAGGAGTCCATGGGCTGCTTAGGGCCTAAGCAGACATATTAGGGTTTCCTTGTTGCAAACCCTAATAACCTACATGTATATATAGGACCCCTATGCCCCAAAAACGTGGACAACTAATCCTTTAGGGTTTCCAGCTGTTTTTGGTGCCTCCTCTCTCCTCCCTCTTCATCCAAGTTGCTTAGTGGTGTTTGTGACTCCATTAGAGGTGCAACACTTGAGGCACTAAGCTTTCTGAAGCCAAGGATTGATTGTTATTGCTATATAACAATCAAAGGTAAGATCTAAACCCTAATTTCAGTTACAGTTTATTAGATCTAGGGTTTATAGCTTTGGATATTCAATTGCATGTTCATTAGACAAACTAGATCCAAAAGCTATTAGGGTTTGCATGTACACCATAGGAATGATGTATTGCTCGAAACCCATCACATACTACCTTCCACACCTACCCATATTTGTCTCAAGTATCATCACAACACCCTAGCAATATATGTTCACATGGTGGTCGCTCAATCCTCACTTCTAGAGGAAGGCTAAGTGTCTCACATCGACCTACCGGCCTCATACAACTCACTCATCCATGAAACTTCCACCAACCCTGCAGCACTAGTGTATGCTAACCATACATAACGCTGTACCCTATAGACTTTCGAATATCTGATCCTACCCTCAGCCCTAATCAATAAGAACATAACGTAAGGCCAAATCAATCATTCTCGGGCTATAAGATCTTAATTATGTACAGCCGTAATACATACACAAGTAACTACAATAATGATGTCAATCTCATATAAAGGAAACCCTAGGCTAACAGGCATCATGTAATCAGGCAATTCTATCATGTAATTACTGAAGATCCCTAGCCTAGTACTAGCATGCTGTTCTAACACATCACATAATCAAATGACTGTATGGTATTTTGGGGTCTACTTAGTGGCTTCGGATGATCGTACACCCTGCATCCTCCTTTACTTATTTTGAAAACCATTTAGAAATCATTTTGAAAATCTTTCCTTGATTTGACACTGGATTCAATCGAATGTTCCTCCAATTCACTCAAACCAAGGCTCTGATACCAACTTGTAACACCCATAAAGTTCAAGCCAATTTAAAACTTTTCAAAACATTTAAAATCAGCAGTTATTACAAATTTGTTTTCAAAATAGTCTAATATCAGAGTTTTTCCCAGAAACATAAATAAAACATGAGGAGCTGTACGATCACGCCTTCGCCTTGCCGCGATCCCCTACTGCACCTGAAACAATAAACTGAAACTGTAAACCCGAAAGCTTAGTGAGTTCCCCCAAAATACCCATACCCACAACAATACATATATAATCATAAACCGCATACTATGGGTCCAGTCAACCATCGGGTTGGAATACACCAAGCCCTCAACCATCTGATTGGAACGCCAACATACTATGGGTCCAATCATCATTGGGATGGAATACCCCAGGCCCGCAACCAACAGGTAGTAATGCCCACATACTATGAGTCCAATCATCCTCGGGATGGAATACTCACGGCCCACAACCAACATGTTTGAATGCCCAGGTCTATTGGCTTTCGCATAAAGCAGATAAGCCTCAACCGCCAAACAAACATGTGAACATATAACAGATAATCATATAGCAATATACAGACAACAACTGATCTAACGGATCATACCACATAGCACATAAAAACCATTCTATCTACTAGGATACCGATCTAACAGATCATACCACATACCGCATAATACTATCCTACCTACTAGGATACCAATATAACAGATCATACTAGCATAAAATAATCAGATAACAATCCAAAGGGCCGGCCTTGGTGCCTTAGACCCTTGAGTATAGTGAGGATAACTCACCTCGCAAGTTGTGTTGAAATACCGAACCTCTGACTGCTGTCTCACCGGAAATCCCGAACTATTACATAATAATTACTAAGTTAATACCCAAAATAACTTCTTGACTAAGTGTCCACACAACTCATTAAATCCATTCTCTTTACTGGGCCAAGGCTCAATACCAAGTCCTTAACTTGAAGGCCCATACATATAAAGCCCATTATTGGCCCGATTTACTAAATTGGGCCCAACTTTCTAACTGGGCCTAACCCCATGATCCACTATCACTACCTGGCCCAAAATATCTTATTTACAAAGTCCAACAAAGGCCCAATTCCATTTAGTCTAAAAATCGTCCAAAACCTTAAGCCCATTTGACAAACGCCCAACAGAGGACGTATGCGGGGGGTACTCCTCTGATACGCGGGGCGTACTCGTCCAGATGTTGACCACCATCGGGGTGGTTAACCTAGTACACTGGGCGTACTGGATTTACGCTGGCGTATCCAACAGTTTTGCCAAAATTTTATTAAGTGCTTAATGACTTAAGCACTTAAGTCCAAATTTCAGATCCAGAGACCTAACATGCCTAGGATCCATAAAGTCATGAACTTTATCACTTTGGACGTCCATAAAGTTCTTAATGATTGGTCTTATTCCATTAAGACCTTATTTCTCCATCCATGGGATACATACAGCGAATGGGACCTCATTTTTATCACTCAAGATCCCTTCAAGAGTCTAGAAGGACAGCCATTTTCATCCAAATCACAACATGCACCACCTTGTGGTTTTTGGGACAAGAAATGGTTCTTTTAAAGCAAAATGGTGAGATCTAATCATATATGCATAAAGTTTGGAGCTTTATACCTTCTGGAGCTTCTTGGACACAAGCTAACTTCAGATCCACAAGCTAGATCTTCTCCTCGAACTCTTTGATGCAATAACTTCCTCTTAAAGCACTCAAGAACACATTCAATAAGCTTAAACACACAAAGGAAAGGCTAGGGTTTGGGGAAGACGAGTATAATCTGCGGAGGCTGAGGTAAGGGAGGTTTTGGTGCTCATTATGTTTCTTATATACGCCCCAAACCCTAAATATTAGGGTTTCACCCAGACATTAGTACGCCCAGCGTACACAATTGTACGCCCGGCGTACTAAGGCGGACCTAAGTACACTTAGTGTACTCTTATGTAAGCGCAGCGTACCTTCTCTTGGCCCAAGTTTGCAAACTTGGCCCTTAAACTTATCTTGGCTCTTCACTTCCAACCCTCAAGGACTATAAATGACAAGGTAATGATAGAAGAGGGTTCGAGAATACCTACCAAATCTCGGGATGTTACAATACGAGGGAAGCCTTCTATCTGTCTACTCACTAAAGCTGCTTTAGACGATAGTTGGTTGTGGCATATGAGACTTTCGCACCTCAACTTCAAAGATATCAACAAGCTAGTTCTTGGTGATCATGTGCACGGTCTTCCTCTCTTGAAATATGACAAGGATCATCTCTATGCCGCCTGCGAAATAGGAAAGCAAAGCAGGAAAAGTCATCCAACTATAGTGAACACGAAGGTTCTTGAGCCACTCGAACTGCTTCACATTGATCTTTGTGGCCCATCTGCAATCAAAAGTATTGGCGGTAACAAATATATTCTCGTTATTGTAGATGATTTTTTTCATTTCACTTGGGTGTTCTTTCTTAAGCAGAAATCTGAAGCAACTCCTAAGCTCCAAGACTTTATCAAGCAGATTGAGTTACAACTGCGAAAGGTGGTTCCCAGTGTTCGAAGCGACAATGGTTTGGAATTTAAGAACCAAGCGCTCGAGGCATTTCTCACTGATAAGGGAGTATCTCACAATTTTTCTGCTCCCTATACTCCACAGCAAAACGGGGTCGTTGAAAGACGAAATCGTTCGTTGTGTGAAGCAGCCAGGACCACGCTTTCATTTGCATTGCTGCCTCTTTATTTCTGGGCTGATGTTGTTGCCACCGCTTGCTTTACACAAAACAGATCGCTTCTTCATAAAAGATTTGCTATCACTCCCTTTGAAATCATCAATAAACGAAAACCTAACGTCAAGTTCTTCCATGTTTTCGGTTCCAGGTGTTTCATTTTCAATTCAAAGGAACAACGGTATAAGTTTGATGCGAAGGCTGATGAAGGCATTTTTCTGGGATATTCGCTAACGTCGAAATCATATAGGGTTCTAAACAAATGATCCAAAAAGATTGAAGAAACCTATTATGTCACGTTCGATTACAATTACTTAAAGAAGACACAAGCGAATGATAGTCAAACTAAAAAGATCTTTCCTCAATCGAACCAAGTGACCATTCCATCGGCCAGTCTCTATGAAGAATTCATGCTTCTATTTGACGAACCTGAGAAGTGTTGGATTAATGCCTAAGTCCATAACTATATTTGGTATGTACTTGACCCGACCCGGCATGGTCCATTTGGGTTGCACTTCACCGGCACAATTTATATGGATAGTCTTTTTGAGAATAATATATTTATGATTTATATTAATATATTATAAGTTCTAATATATTAATATGGAATCATATTATTTAATTAGTATTGATCAAGAATTAATTTAGAATTAATTAAGTGATCAAAAAGAACTAATTAAATATGGACTCTTATATATATGGAATGGGCCAAGTTCATTTAGGTTGGGCTAAGCTTTCATGGATGGTCCATGGAGCTTTTAACCCATGGATCCTATGTAAATGAAAGGTCATGGGTATTAGGGTTTACATGGATGTAACCCTAATTCTCCATAATATATAAAGGGGTCCTTGGCTCACAAAATTGGTACAAGTGTGTGAAAATAAGAGTGCGCTGATTTTAGTGTGCATACATATTCTCTCAAGTTCTTCCAAGGTGTTTTGGTGATTTGTGATTCCATTTGAGGCTTCCACACTATTGGGGCTAAGCTCTTAAAGCTTGAAGACATCAAGCTACATCAAAAGGTATGTCATCTAACTAGAACTTTGTAGTATAGGTGCTTCATAATATGCTAGTTGGGATGAAACCTTGGAATAGTTAATATTTGCATGTATAATAGAGAAAACATAGATCCAAGGTTTATAGGGTTGCATGTACACCATAGGAGTGTTAGAATGCTCAAAACCCAACAGTGGTATCAGAGCCATGGGTTGTTTTCTGTTATATTGATGCAAATGTTTTATTTTCAAGTTGAAAAAAAAAAAGAAAAAAAACATGACGTTTGTCAAATTTTAAGATAATTACTTGTTTTGTGAAAAACTAATTATTTGTAAAATTTGAATCATTTGTTATATGAGTTGAATTAGGTCAAATTTAGTAAAAGTTAAAATGATATGATTATTTTATTAGTTTTAAAAGTTTGATCTAAAGAGTTCTTTTTTTGAAACCTCCATAAGTTATGGATATGAAAAAGTTTTAAAAAAAATTGATTCAAAGTTTTTATGGAGTTACAAAATTTGGTGTTAATGTTTTAAAGAATTTCATAACTTATTCTTAAGTTATGGAACATGAAAAGTTTCATCATAAAACAAGCATTTAACTCCATAAGTTATGGATTACCAAAAGTTTTATGTTTCCTTGATTTATGAGTTAGTTTAGATTAATGAAAAAAAATTGTGTTTTAGGTTTTTTCAATCCTAATTAATCTAGAGGTAGTTCATAAAATGTGTTTTTGTAACTTGTCCTCAAGTTACATAAAAGGTCACATTTATGAATCTTAAAACTCATAAAAGTGCCATAGGTTACATAAAAAATGAAGAGTCTTTTTCATTAAATAGTATTATGTAAGAGTCACTTCTTTAAAAGTGTTATTAAAGAATAAGAGGTTACATAAAAAATGAAGAGTCTTCAATTTAATGAACCATTAAACTCATAAGTTATGAAATGAAAAGTTTGAATAGTTTCAAAAACTTGCCCTCAAGTTTTGGAATTTGTAAATTTTTCACTTATGAATACTTTAATTCCAAGTTAAGCCCTTAGAATTTTAAAAGTTAAAATCCAACCCTTATACTTTATAATATTATAAGTTAATAATATTTATATATATGTATAAGAGTAAAGTCGTCTTACCATTAGTAGGCCTCATTCACGAAGCCGGTCTATAAGGGGGGTATAAGGTTACTGCCTATAAAATGGCAGTTTAATGGGTGTCCACTCTCACCCACCGCTTCCTTGACCGGTGGAGGGTCGTTAGCCGAACAGGTAGGACAAGGACTATAATTATTCCTTCATTATAAGTATAATGATAAATACCAAGTAACTAAACACTTATAAATTCCCAATCTTAGTTACTTAGGAAAATGTGAATAAGGTGCTAATCCATGAAATTACACTTTGCACTTTGTTTAAGCTGTTAGTGGAGCGTGTGTGGTTAACCGGCACACTAACCTGGACTTAACAAGGCAGGCAAAGGGTAACTTAATGTTTATCATAGTATCGTTGGAGCGTGTGTGGTTAACCGGCACATCGATTGAGGGGTAAATATTAAGGGTACCAAGTATATTTGCATGGTTACTTCACACCTTGTTTTGTGATCCTCGGCATCCCAGTCACAAAACCTGAAGGGCACACTCGAGATTAAAACATGCCATTGAAAAGTTCAATGAATCTCAAAAGAATCTAGGAGTTTCAAAACCAATTAAAACCTAATAATACATTTCGTTTATCTTGGTGGAAATTGGTGAATCGTCATTCACCTACCTTCAAATATTTTATAGCTTGGATTACGGCATCCCTCTTCCAAGTTATAAAATAGTTTGTTGGGTCCTAGCCTTAATATATCATATTGGGTGTTATATTAAGGACTTAAATCAACTTTACGTGAATTTCTCCCATTGTTGATGTCTGGTTTAGACAACAATGATCTTCCCAAACCAAGCTTTCCTAATGAATATGACTTCCCGAGTTTGGCTCATGGAAGTCATACTTCTCTTCCTCCACCTCCTCCAATTATTCTCCCTAACCCACAAGTTCAAGGTCACTCAAGCCCTAATGGCAAGCAAGGTCTATGTGTGATCACATCTTAGAGATGAAGTCACATATTGACAAGCCGGGAGAGTTGGGTGTCAAAGTCTTGAGAAAGTTGGATGTTCAATCACTTTCTAGGTCACATAGTGAGTTCCTTTGGGACTATTATGAAACAGACTATGACATGAACCTTAATGATCATATCTATTTGCTTGGTGCTGCTGAATCAGCAATGATTTGGAACGATAGTAAAGCAAATTTAATTAGAAGATCAACTTCCCAAAAACTTTATGGACAGTGACAATGGTGACACTGGAAATCCAGAAAAAGCATTCTCTTCCCAATGGAAAGGGATTGGCCATAGTCAACCCGGTTGACCAAATGGTAAAGAGAAAGGCTAAGTCTGAGATAGTCCCATTACCAAAGGGTCCATATGTTTATTTTGCCAGAGGAAGGGGCGTTGATTGCAAAGCTGCCAAATTTACCTAAGGATGTTAAAGTCAATAAGTTTGACTCTACATCAGGTAGAGCCCATTATCTAACTCTGTTAAGTTCTATTCTGAGATCCTCATTACATGATGTGACTGGGTCACATGTTGATGTTTTAAGAATCAAAGAATAGAGAGAAATATTAAAGGAAGTATATGCTGATTCTGATCGCGAAGGTGGATTTCGATCGCATCAGAATTTTGAGCAGTTGCTTAAGAAGTTATGATATATTGCTAAGGAATAGATAACAACAATTTTCCATGTGGATTGTAAGGATAAGTTTTTCCGCAAAGTTTTAAAATAAAAGAAAATTGTTTAATTTTATTTATTTGAAGTATCCTTACAATGGCATTTGTGGAAAATTGTTGCTTATATGATTCCACTGACAGCAATATTGGAAAATGGATTTGATTCTTTCATTTGTGGTAGTGTCTAAATTTACCAAATCAGGAAAGTTCCTCATCGCCCAAGTTTCAATTGGACCGAAACTTGGAATCATGCAAGTTGAATAGTATGATGAATGAGAACTTTCAAGCATTGGAAAATCAAGACTGATTACTTGTTCACATGGATGTGTGAGTCAAGTGAAGGACTAAAGGGATCGAGTACACATTCTTGTGCACTGGTCATGTCCACCACAAAGCTCGTTAAGACTATTTGATTTACTAAAGTTTAGTAAATATGGTTATACTTACAAGTTTAAGTATAATTCTGAAACATTGGAAAAGTCTCAATGTATGGCAGAACGAATGGGAAGAATCAAATTAGGCAGAAAGATAAAAGTTTCTCTAATCTGAAAAGATGGGAGAGTACTTTAGTATCATGTTTGTGATCATCTTAATGATTTAGAAATCATATCACAATTAGTCCTCTAAAGGTCATCTTAGTGCATTCTTATGACTAAGAAGAGGAGTCATGAATTGTTGAAATGGTTAGATCAGGAAGATGAGTCATACTTCGTTCCAAAACAATTCTTAGAGTCATACTCCAAGATTATAACTTGAGTGACATATCTTAAAGAAAGGTTTAAAACACTTGTCAAATGTAAGAGTAAAAGTACCCTACTCTTGTACATTTGAAATTGGTAAGTTGTGATGTTTTGGATAAAACAAAGACCAACTAAGGCCAATTGTGTGAAGTGTTTGTCTTGATAAAGAATCCGTACTATCTCTTGAATATTTGGCAAGATAGTCTTATATGTCAAGAGGATAGTGGGAGTCTTAAAGATCCTAAAAATACTTTCAAGAACTAATCAAGAATAAAACCTGAGGTTCTTCACTAGCACACGACTTGAGGTTTATAACCTATCGTGTTGACATATTCTGTGCCCATTCCAGTTAAAGTTGGCTTTGCATAGGAGTTCTGAAAGTTCTCAATTGGTTGCATAACAACTTGGAAGCAATGGCAGGCCCTGTACTGCCAGGTGGCAAGAAGTTAAGATTGCATAAGTTCAGTCCATATGAGTATGGATTTGTCATTATCCTTGTCTTGTGACTATGGTTTTGACGATTCACATGGATAAGAACACATACACCATAAAATCTAAGGGTCATAAGGCTTCTCTCCGATTCATGAAAATGATGGTGAGGAAACACTTCCACCAAGTAGATTTGAAGCAGATGGCAAAAGGTCTAAACAATTGAGACTATGATTACGGCATCCCTTTTCATAGTTCTGAAATTGTTTAGACACACATGCATGCTATCTAAGGAAAGGTGTATGATTTTGATAAAGTTTTATCAAAGCATCTCGTATCAGAAATCTGAACTTTGGTAACAAAGTCAATAAAGTATTGATTTCTAGAAGTCCAGCTGATTTCTGAGTACATGTCAAAGCTAGTGGGAGCATAAGTGTTATGCTAATAATCATCATGTTAGTGGGAGCATGATAATTATTGTTAGTGTTGCAAGTTAGCAATGTTAATTATAGAAAACAAAAGTTTCAATTCGTGAGGCTGCAGGGATTGAAAAAGTTGTTTTGCTATAATTAAGGGAGAGGATATACTTCATTTCAGTTCTAAAGGCTTAGATTGAGACCTTAATCATCTTTAGTCAATAATATATATATGAATTTCATGTTGGATTGGTTCAACTTAAGGAAATTCTATATATTGCGTTCTCAAAATTCGATTATGATTACGGCATCCCTCTTCATAGTCAAATTTTGAAAACATGGCAAATAAAAATATTGTAGCAAAAGACTGGTCTAGAATCATGTCTTTATGTGAGACATCATGAATCGTGTACCATTTGCTTTGGGTACAGGATCGATTGCATGTGCTATAATATTTGTCATTTCTAAATTTTTCCAAATGCCCAGAGGCATTAAGAAGGGAAAAGGTCTAGAATTGAATATGACTAAAATGATTAAGCAATTGTCGAGGACAATCTGAGGTTTACCAAAGATTGGTTGCTCGGGGACAGTTGGAAGTATAGTGCTAATTTTGGAAGGACCATATTGACATATTCTGAAAAGAGGCATCTCTTATTCAGAAGTGATAGTCAAAATGAGAATATGGAGTTGTCTCCATAGGTGGAAGTTATCTGTGTAAGATTAGAAAACTTAATGCAAGAAGCATGTCCAAAGCAATGTACTTTGAATATGAGATTTAGTTTCCATGGAGTTGATCTCCATTGGAATACCTTATAATGACTGTTGACAAGTCTTTGTGACTTTGTACATATTCATTACAGGAGGGTCAGTGCATATAAGTTTAAAATCTAAACAGATTTCGATAAATGATAGGAATTTGAAATTCTCACATTTTTCGATAAGGATTTGGGAGTGTGAAATCAGAATCATTGAAATTATGTTCAATTGGTTTATTTCACAAAGTAAGGATCATAGACAAACATAGAGTGCATACTTGGTGTATGGCAAAGCTATTGTTTAAGAAAAACATAGTGTACATGCTTGGAGCATGGGACAACTAGTGTTTTTAATTCAAGTATAAAGTTGATAAAACCGAAACAATGAATAATGAGTAATCAGTATGGTGATAAATAAAAGTGTTTATTTATATTCATAGGGTTTGATACCATATTTGATTCATTTATTCTTGTGTTTCACTTTGCATGTTTTGACTTCCAGAATAACTAAGTCGCTCTTCCTGAATGATTAAGTTATTCAAACCATCCACAGTCGGTCATATGTTGGAAGTAGATATGAATCAAGACTGTCATGGGTTGGTTTGTAGAGGTCCAAGTTGGTGGACAAAGTGGTGCTACAACACTCATGAGTGCTCATAAGTTCTGAGTATTGGATTCAACCCGCGCTCATTTGAATCACTTCATGGATTTTATCACGAGTGATCATGAGACGATAATATCTTATATTCTTCAAACCTAGAGATATGAGTTGTTACTATGAGTTGGTTATACATTGATTGCATGAAAACGCATTTGGTAACTTGATGTTATAAAACGTGCCTTTGTGTATGATTCAACAAGTACTAGAACAAGCCATATGAGTCGATGTTTATCCATTCCTTTTATCTTCGGGATAAAAGCGATATATGTGGGCCCCTCGATGATTTAGCGATGACACATGTGATTGCTTGGCCAAGCCAGGACTGATTTGATTTGTTCAATCAGTCAGTCATCATAAATCGAAAATCAGGAAACAACAAACGGACAGAGAGAATGATTATAATCCATGTCTCAGTCCATATGATATCTAGAATGGCGGAATATATGATCCCTTATCTAATGGACAAGTCATTGACAAGGTCAGAGTTCGATAGCGGCTTTAAGAGCTACGATTGCCAGTTAGGTTTTGAAGTCATACTCAATAATAGTTTTAGACTTATCCAAGTGGGAGACTGTTGAATTAATGTCTAAGTCCATAATTATATTTGGTATGTACTTGACCCGACCCGGCATGGTCCATTTGGGTTGCACTTCACCGGCACAATTTATATGGATAGTCTTTTTGAGAATAGTATATTTATGATTTATATTAATATATTATAAGTTCTAATATATTAATATGGAATCATATTATTTAATTAGTATTGATCAAGAATTAATTTAGAATTAATTAAGTGATCAAAAAGAACTAATTAAATATGGACTCTTATATATATGGAATGGGCCAAGTTCATTTAGGTTGGGCTAAGCTTTCATGGATGGTCCATGGAGCTTTTAACCCGTGGATCCTATGTAAATGAAAGGTCATGGGTATTAGGGTTTACATGGATGTAACCCTAATTCTCCATAATATATAAAGGGGTCCTTGGCTCACAAAATTGGTACAAGTGTGTGAAAATAAGAGTGGGCCGATTTTAATGTGCATACATATTCTCTCAAGTTCTTCCAAGGTGTTTTGGTGATTTGTGATTCCATTTGAGGCTTCCATACTATTGGGGCTAAACTCTTAAAGCTTGAAGACATCAAGCTACATCAAAAGGTATGTCATCTAACTAGAACTTTGTAGTATAGGTGCTTCATAATATGCTAGTTAGGATGAAACCTTGGAATAGTTAATATTTGCATGTATAATAGAGAAAACATAGATCCAAGGTTTATAGGGGTGCATGTACACCATAGGAGTGTTAGAATGCTCAAAACCCAACAAGAAGGCCATCACATCTGAAGCAAAGGCAGCTGATAATAAGGTAGACGAATTGGAGAAGATAATTGTTGACGCTGCGAAAGACATGCACCATCAGCCATCAACTGCGAATAAGCCTCAAAACACTAGCACTACACTCGAGGGGGAGAATTCTAACTCCACTGCAAGTCCTCAGGAGGAGCTTTTTACTCCACAAAAATTGAATGATCCATTCCAGGGGGAGGGTTCATCATTACCATCAAGCTCTCCTCTCCAAGGGGAGGATTCAAGTCCAGTTGTAACACACGAAAGTCTAGTCGAGGGGGAAGAAGTGATTCCAGTCTTTGAAACTGTCTTATCATTCGATGGGGAGAATACATATGCGAATGATGATACGGACGTTCAATAAGAATTCGAAGACGTGAATGCTGAACTGGATCCATCTTATGATCCAAATTACCCTCCACTAACGAAATGGACCAAAGATCATCCAATAACACAAGTGATTGGTGAATCATCTGCAGGAATTCTTGCAAGATCTCAACTAAAAGCGAAACAGAATGCTTTATTCTCTCAAGTGGAATATTGCATGTTTAATTCGTCTGTCTCCAAGATAGAACCTAAATCTGTCAATACTGCTCTCGATCACTCTGATTGGGTACACGCAATGCAAGATGAGCTCAATGAGTTCAAAAGAAATAAGGTTTGGAGATTGATTCCCACTCCACAGGATGCATCTGTGGTTGGTCTGAAATGGGTGTTTCGCAAAAAAAATGGACAAAGAAGGCAATGTTATAAGGAACAAAGCGAGACTCGTGGTTAAGGGATATTGTCAGGAAGAAGGCATCGACTACGAAGAAACCTTTGCACCTGTTGCAAGGTTGGAATCTGTTTGCATTTTCTTGGCATATGTAGCCCACAAGAACTTCGAAGTATTTCAAATGGATTTTAAGTGTGCTTTCTTAAATGGAGAATTAGAAGAGACGGTATACGTGGAACAACCATCGGGTTTTGTGAATGAAAAGTATCCCGATCACTGTTATATATTGGACAAGGCAGTCTATGGTCTGAAGCAAGCTCCAAGAGCCTGGTATGAAACTCTCACTCGCTTCCTTAAGATGTCCAAATTTAAACAAGGTTCGGTTGACACAACCTTCTTTCGCAAGAAAGAGGGTGACCACTTAATGATCGTCCAAATTTATGTTGATGACATCATCTTTGGCTCTACGAATCCTAGCTTAACAGCTGAATTTAGAAAGTTGATGGAAACTAAATTTGAGATGAGCTCTATAGGATCGATTAACTTTTTCCTTGGCTTGAATATAAGACAGGGACCAGAAGGAATTTTCATAAATCAAGAAGCATACATGAAGACCTTACTGTCTAAGTTCGGCATGACAGGAGACTCCAAAGTGAAGGTTCCAATGGCATTCGGAACGAAACTAACACCATCTCTGGAAAAATCGGCTGTTGATATGACTCTATGTCACCAAATTATAGGATCTCTAATGTATCTAACAGCCAGTAGACCAGATATTATGTTTTCCAATTGTTATTGTGCTAGGTTTCAATCTAATCCACGCGAACCTCATATGGTGGCAGTTAAGAATATCTTTAGATATCTGAAACGAACCTATTCACTCGGTATATGGTATCCTGCAAAATCAGGTTTCTTCGTACAAGCGTTTTCAGATGCTGATCTTGGAGGATGCGGGTTAGATAGAAAAAGCACAACTGGAGGATGCCAATTTCTTGATGGCAAACTTGTCAGTTGGCAGTCCAAAAAGAAAACATGTGTCTCGTTGTCAACAGCCGAAGCCGAGTACATTGCTGCTGCATCTTGTACTTCTCAGGTCATATGGATTCAGAGTCAATTACGAGACTATGGCCTGAACATGAAGCAAATCCCACTTTATTGTGATTCCGAAAGCGCAATTCGCATCTGTCACAACCCAGTGCAACACTCAAAGACAAAACACATAGCACCGATGTATCATTTCATCAAGGATCATGTTGAAGACGGCAACATTGAGATTCATTTCGTTCGATCCGCAGACCAATTGGCTGACATATTCACGAAAGCCTTGTCGGAAGCATCCTTTAATAGAATACTCCAAGGACTAGGAATGATGGAAGCTGAGTCAGTTCCAAAACCACTTTCGCTTTTGAAGTAGCCCTTTCACTTTTGGGTTACCTTTCTCTTTCGTTTTTATTTTTCGACATGCGAAATAAAACGAACGCTCACTCTATTTCATTTCCGATTTTTCCGGGACACGAATTGAGACGAACGATCGCCCTAACTCGCGCCTAAATTTTTTTAAAAAAGCGAATGCTCGTGGTCTGATCTTTTTATACATTTTGTATATTAGGCTTTCTCATTTCGTTTTATCTTTCACTAAAGCTTTCAAAAATACATAAATATTTAAGTTGTTTATGTTTTTCTCTTTCAAATTTAAAATCCAAAAATATTTTATTTTTGTTTTGTTTCCTTTCTTTTTCAGAAATTATCAAAATACAAAAATATTTTCTTTTCTTATTTAATATCTTTGTTTCTTTGAGTAACATTGCAGGTTAGATTGCAAAAACGAATGATGGGGCAGGTATAATTTCCATATCTTTGTACTAGATAAGTGTCCCTAGAAGCATGCTGCTGCATGTTGTCCGAAGCCTCAATAGACTCAATGTGAAGCCTTAATGAATCGAATCTATCATTAGTTTCTTCCAAACTAGGCCGTTAAACTTACATTATTCACGAGCTACCTTACTCTTCTCCTCTTGAGTTAAGAGTTATCTGCTTGGTCATATTCGCATAGCAGAGGTACATTTTCTTCTCTGGAGCCACCTTCACTTTTCTCCATTTGCCTTCATACTCATAAATGTAACCCTTGAGACTCTCAGCCATACCACTGAGGTTTATGGTTACGAAACATCCGAGTTAATGATCTTAGCTTCGTTCACCACGAACTGAGTGAAACCCAAAATTCAACTCACATAAATGAATTGAAGGTGAACAATTAAAAGTTCTAGCTTTCACCATGGAAATGACGTAGCTCCACCTTTGTGGATTATACCACGAAATCTCTTTTTCTTTATGCATGATCTTCATGAATTGTTCTAAAACCAAGACTTTTCTACCCATAAGATCCATTTTTTTTTTGAGATTTCTAAAATCACCCAGTCACTGAAATAATATCAAACCTACTTGTGGTTATGGCTACACCGGTCACACAAGTACTTCATCCAACTTTCGTACTTATGTTAAGTTTCGTAGTTTGGATTAAAGATGAAACCACATTTTCTAGCCTAACTTTAAAAGATGTCTTTCATTGTTTCTTAACAAACAAATGATCGTACTTCAACGGGAAACTAAACAGGCACTTCTTAGTCTCTCTTGACTTAGAAGGAAGAGATTCCTGCCCGGGATCCACAGTTTCATGTCTTTATTGACATCACTTAAATCCCACAGCTATAATTTGCTTTATTCCCTTATCTTTGGCACACTCTTGCACGAAGATCTTTATGATTTTCCAAAAGTCTAGTTCGTGACACTTATGGCATTTTTCAGTTTCGCAGATTCGCTTTTATATGCACTTATGAAGTTTGTTTCTCAAAAGCGAAAGGTGATTATATATCTAAAAGAACACAAGGAATTTGCAACGTTGGGGATAAAAGTTGCTGACGTGGCAATTGAAGATAAGATTTTCGAAATAAAGGCGTGTGGAATTTAAAACGGTTCCATTTCTCACACCGCCTGATGTCACCTGACACTTTGTCAGTTGCTACAGTTGTCACATCCCACTTTTCCAGGCGTCAAATCAGGGATTGTCACGCAATCGTCGCTTGGTTTTTCTCTTTCACTATAAAAGGGGCTTTCAATCAACGATTCAATCTTTACCACTCTCAAAGATTTTATGAACCCTAAAAGGCGATTTTTCTCTCAACTGTACATCCTCTTCCCCGACCTGCAACAATGGCTAACTCTTCCTCAGTTCAAGAACAGTCTGCTCAGTCATCTCTCCTCACTATCAAACAGAATCAAAACTTGATTCTTGATTTGGCTCCATTCAAATACGATGCATTCATGTTATCGATCATCGAACGTCTGAAGTACTCGCCTTTGGTCATTGCCCTAACCAAGTTTGAGTGTGTTCTGATGTCGCTACTGTCAAAAGCTTACTCTTCAGCATCCAACGTCAAGCAGGAGGAACCGATTTCCTTTGAGATATTTTGTCACACCCCAAAACCGAAACGGCGGAAACGTTCTGGGGTGGAGGACGTCATGTACAGTATCACAACAAAGCATAATAGTAAACAAGCAACAACATCCATTGCATTAATAGGATAATTTTAATACAAGCATGTTCTGTATAGTATGTAAGACACCAAAAATGAATAATCAAAATAAAAGATGGGTCTTGTATGTGCTCCATCTTCTCAAAAGCTTCATCGGTACCTGTCTACTGATCACCTGAGAATACAAGTTATTTTGGAAGAGTTTATCAGCATAACGCTGGTGAGTTCATAAGTATCTAGTGTCATTGCTTGTATGAAAAATGTTTGTAACAACGTAGTGTAAATGTTCGTAACTGTGTGCAAATGTTTGTAAATAGTGGAACTCTCTAGAAAATCCTATATTTTCTACTGAAATGTAGCCTTCTACCAAGACCCGACTGTTTGCATGTTTGTTCTTTTGTAGTGTAAGAGTTTTTCCCAGTGAAACTATCATTATGAAAATATAGTTTAAGACCTCGCTTATGCGAGATGATTACAAACTAAATGTAATAGGGGAAAGTAATGTTTTACCCCAGCAGTATCACTGCCGGCTAAATGTGATGAAAATGCAAACTCCAGGTAGTATTAAATGTACAATACACCTCGGGGAGTCCGTTTGCCTTTAATTCTTAGTTAGATAATTAAAGGTTTGAATGTGAACTCGTATGTAACCATGCTGATCGACGGCTGAATAACTGATGACCCTCCGGTGTCATATGTAGTGAGGTAACATTCTGTCACCCCTTGGCCTTATCGACTGGGACTGTAGCTAGCAGTCGGGGTGTGGGAGTTTCTGTCCCGTATAGATCTATACACACAATGCCCGCTCTCCCTCCAGGAGACTCTGGTTACAAATTGATACCATAATGAAGTGATGTATCAAGAAATAGTATGTCACATTCTAGTTATAGCATTCAAATGTTTGTATAGTATGTCATAGCGTAGTAATGTTTTCTTTGTACTAGTGTATAGTATATCCTCTTGTATAGTGTATAGTATGCTCTCTTATATAGTGTATAGTATGTTGTTTCTCATAATAGTATGTATGTAGTGACTCGTAACTGTACTGGCTCTTGTATGTATCGTTGCAATAGTAATAGTGAGTAGTAATCCCTTAACTATACCTATTATAGTTAAATAGTAATGTTGTTTGTATGCCTCTGCTACTCAGGGTACTGAACTGAAGTGAAAGCTTTTATATCCAAACACATATATACGATATAGAACTAAGATTTCAACGACATTAAGACAAATAACAGGATACCCTAAGTCCACAACCAAACAAGGAACAGTAAATAAGGTGAGTTATCAGTCCTAAAGTCCTTCAAACCTTACTAATATAATATAGCTGTATGGATATGAGTTTGACAATAAGTTAAGTTTAAAAGAGTTTGAAAACAGTTTTAGCATTTAAAAGGGTTTAATAAAAAGGTTTGGAGTGCTTGCAATCCATAAGTTTGATAGCAATTTGAAGTAATAGTAAATTCTTCTGTTTGTTCTAGTCATTAATCATATGTGATTAAAACACTAACTAGAATGTTTCAACTTGTATCCCCCCCCCCCCATAAAAGCATTTAAAATCATTTCAAAGGTTGATTAAGGGGTATGAACTCACCTGTAGTGAGTGGTGTGGATGAACGGATGGTATAGGATGCTAGGTGTCAAGTGAAGACTTGAGCACACACCCGGATCCTATTTAACATATAATTACACATATATGAATACATTTAATGTATATAACCACTAATGGTGATAGGGACACGCCTTAGGGACATAAAAACACTTAGAATTAAGTGTTACCAACACCTATGGTTGCCCATGAGGGGTGTATGGCCCTCTATTGGAGTGTAAGGCCACAAAATCAAGGGTTTTGTGTGTGTGCGGCCAGAGTGTGCGGCCAAGTGTTTGTGCGGTCGCACACTCACTATTAAATGTGTCAAAAACGTGTTTCTAAGCCTTAGGAACGTTCTAGGGAAGGTGTTTTGACCATTGCTTAGCCGGAATGGAAGTTTGTTGCCATTTTAGACCCTTAAAAGGGTGTGTGCGGTTACACATGGTGTGTGCGGCCAGGTGTGTGCGGCCATGGAGTGTGCGGCCGCACACTCCTAGTAAAAATGGTCCAAAATGTATTTCCAAGTTCGTATCTTGTCTCCCCTAAGTGTCTTTGATCATGTGCTAGAATACTACTTGAGTTTAAGGCCTTAAAGCACCAAAACAAGGGGTGTACGGCCACATGAATGTGTGCGGCCGCAAACTCCTTTCATATCGAGTTCTGGACTTTTAACAAGGCTCAAATATAGTTAAACACATGCATGAGTAGGGTACTTACAGTGTATAAGTGTTTGGGGGTGTTTGGAGCTCAAAAACTTAGTAGGTGTTCTTGGTGTTCTTGGTGTTCTTGAAGAACACTTGAAGATCTACTAAAATGGAGTGATTTCATTGGTGAAATCAGTGATTTACACTAGATGGAGTAAAGAAATCAACAAATCAAAGGCTAGAAACACTTACCACTTGAAGATCTAGGTGAAAAATCGGGATTCACTTGAGAGAAAACGAGTTCTTGACTAGGAGGGTGAAAAAGGGTGGAATGAAGGCCAAGACTCTTTCTTATAGGCATGAGAGTGCTTCCAGACGAGTGTGTGCTGCCGGAGGAGGGGTGTGCAGCCGCACACCCAAGTGTTCGGCCGTACACTCCTTAAGTTGGAGCGTTTGGCCAATTTTTGGGTCGGGTGAACTCGTGGGACTCAAATTCGAACTTCTAACTTGCATTTACTAGGTTTAGAACACCCAAAAGACTCAAAATAAAGCTAGTAATTAGAAAAAACAAGTCTAACTTTAATTTATTTGAATATTAGCGCAAAAATGAAAATTTCGGGTTGTCACATATTTGAGAAGAAGTCTTCCATCACAAAGGCTAGGTTTTGCTCTCTTCTACGGCTTGCCTATGACGATTCAATGATAAACCCAGATTCGATCTCCACTGCTCAAATCATCGACATGTTCTATCAGATGGGGTACATAGATCTCATCGCCTCCATCACCAAGTTCAAGAAATCTAACCTTCCTCTCCAATGGAATGACCTCTTTACCCTTCTCTTCAAGGCATTTTCTGAACAGGTAACTGGTTCGGATTTCACAAGCAAGTCCTTCATAACGATCATCTATGGCCTCTACCATGGGATCAACCTAGACTATGGTTCCGTTTTATGGGCTCAACTGGTGCAAAGCATAAACTCCACTACTCGACACAACGAGATTTCCTGTGGTCGATTTTGGACCATCATGGTAAAGCGTATAATCGCGAAGCTCAACATACCAGTCATGTCAGATTCTCTAATGTCATCGATTGCAACATTTCACACTACCAAGATAATCGTCGCTGACAACTCTAAGTTTTCTTTCATGAGTTCAATTCCTGAATCCATGTATAGGTGTGTGTTTGGGGCAAGAAAAATCATTGGGGAATACAAGAAGCTTCAAGGTTCAGGACCTAGAGTCATCACTCCTGAGATGCAGCATACTCTTGATGAAGCTGATAAGGTCAAGAAAGGGGTAAAACCAAAGCGACTGAAAGAAGGTCCATCTATCCTAACTCAGATTCCTAAAAAGCGAAAGACAAAAGGTGATTCTTCCAAGCCAGCTCCCTCTTCTCCAAAATGAAAGCGAGTCAAGAAGCCAATTCGTAAAGTTCGTATCCATTCCTCAACTTCATCGAAAAGAGAATTTGATGATGCAAATTGAGGCGAATCTGAGGTTGATGTCAACCGAAATGACCAAGAGGTAAATTTCTCTATTCCACCATCACCTACTTCCACATCTATTCCTACCACAATTGCTCCTTGCCTACCTCCTGTTACCACTCAACCACCTACCTCTATTCCTCTACAATCACCTATCTTCATTGAAACCACTACCACTACGACTACCACTACAAGCGAACCTCATTTTAATGTTAACGCATCTGATGCGGGGGCAAAGACTTCAAGTTTTGCAACTACTTCTACCACATCTTCCATTTCTCCTCAACATCAGGATGATTCTGACACACCTGTTGGTGTTGATGGACTCGATTTCAACACGTTTCATTATAGTCCATTCTCTGTCCAAGGAGATAGTGATGATGATGCTCGTCTCACTCAGAGGCATCTCAAAGATCTAAATGCCAAGTTGGATTCTCTTCTTGCATCCTCTACTGCCTCCTCAAGCCAAGCATATTTCTGAAGCAGCGGTTAAGAGTATGCTTGATACTCTTGTAAAAGAGCATGCAGCCAATCTCCCAAAAATCAAACCAGGCAGTTGAGGACTCCACTCTTTCATGTCAACAAACAACCGTAAAAGTCGATAAACTAATCTCAGAAACCAATACTTTTATTACAGAGCTACACACTACAGCTGAATCGAATACTTCCAAAGCGAATGATGCGATTACAAAACTAAGCACTTCGCTTCGCACTGAACGGGAGAAACTGGAACAGCTTCGTATAGGTATCTCCGATGATAACACAGCATTTCACACTTTTGTTTCTTCAAGTTCCAAGACGATCTGGCTGTTGAAAGTAAAATCATGGACGAACTTGCTCTCCGCACCACTCAACTTCGAGCTCAATCCATCAAGCTCAAGCACGCGAACAAAGAAATTGAGGAGCTTAAATCTGAAAGAGCATTTCTGAAACGCTGCGTGGGAGATGTGAATGTGTTACTCTCCAATCTTCTTGAAGCCCATGACTCTATCATGACCATTAGTGTTCGCAGACACTTGGCCGATAAGCTCTGTCCTGCTTTCGCTCTTCTTAACAGAATAGAAGGTGTTTCTGAGGCACTTGTCCCTCCTAAACAAGGGGAGAAGCTGAGAAAGTCCAAACTACAAAGGTAGGGGAAACACCAAAGCAAAACGAACCGAAGGTTAATATAGCTTCGGGTTCGAAAGGGAAAGATCCAATGGGTGATGTTGATGAAGATAATGAAGAAGATCAACTAAAGAAAAAGGCTCATGACCATGAGATAAACGAAAATGCTTGCATTGCGAGAGAATCCAAATAGAAGGAAAGAAAAGAAAAAGAAGCTCACGACGCTTTGGAGAGCAGGAAAACGCTCTTTCCATTGTGGGCGTTGGAGAGAATGTTGCATGAGGCAGTTGAATTCCCAAGTGTTCACTTGTTGGAGCCAGTAATTTCCTTTGACCTGGAAAACACGAAGGATTCCCAGTTCGATATGCCAATAACACGAAAAGCCTTCGTCTTCCACTGCTTCGATTCAATTGCAACAGTGCCCTCTCCTGATGTGAAAGTGGATAAAGCCTTAATTGAATTTTATCTCGCTTTTGCCAAACCTCAATATCTGACCTGGAGTGCTCAGAAGTTAACAACAGTCAAGGTCACAGGGCCAATTGCTATAGGAAGCTTTGTGAATGCTAAGTTCAAGGCAACAAGAGGCTCAGAAAATGTTGTGCACGAATTCACACTTGCTGATCTGCCCAATCTTAATCCTCATGATTGGATTCAGTTGCTCAACCTCCTGCTGACTGAAGAGCAAAAATACGAACCCATTCTGGTTCATCTAAATCGAATGTTGGTTTCATAAATTTATGAAGTGGCGAAGCTGGATACCAAAATCGCCTCTGCTTTGAAACGAAAGCTCACTGTCAATCCAATTGCACGAGCAAGCGACATCAATAAAATGCGTATGGGCATGACTGATACAGACCACTTGACAGTGATGTTTCAGCGTGGGACTGGTGCTCCTATTGCTTTCCAAAAATACCTCTTCTCTTTGTCCGACAAACACTTGTTCTCCACGTCCTGCTTAGAACACATTTTGGAGATCATTAACAAGTGTAGCCTGAATGATGCTGATGCGAAGAAGAACTACAATGATATGATTCGGTGGTATATCGCCTTTCGCAGTACTCTACTCGATGTGATACCCAAACTATTCAAGACAATTAAGAACACTCAGCAGTGAAGCATCTCTCGCCTCAATTGACGCAAAGGGGGAGATTGTTGGGTATTAGATGTTGCGTCATTGGGCTTATTGTATTTAGTCCATTATGTACACGGTTTTGGGCATGTCCAGTCGTCTTATTAATTAGGGTTTATGTAGGGCTGTAAACGAACCGAACGAACACGAACGGGGCTTGTTCATGTTCGTTTGTTTAAGTTAACCGAACAAATGAACGAACACGAATGGTTAAACGAACGAGTTTTCTTGTTCATGTTCGTTCGTTTAACAAATTACATTGTTCATGTTCGTTTGTTTATGTTCGTGAACATGCTAAGCGAACATAAACAAACGAACATAAACTAACAAAGATAAACAAACATATATGAACATAAATAAACATATAATATAGTAATGTAATCAAACACAATTAAGCATATATGAAGATAAAAGGAACTTATATGAATGAACATAAACAAATGTAAACGAACAACATAAATGAACGTTCACGAATATAATTGAACGAACGAGACCATTGTTCATGTTCGTTCGTTTAACTAAATGAACAAGAATTTGTGTTCATGTTCGTTAATTTCCTTAAATAAACGAGCATAAACGAACTTCCCGCTGAACGGTTCACGAACAGTTCATTGAACGTTCAGTTCGTTTACAACCCTAGGTTTATGTATTTATAGTGCATGCATGCACCGTAGGAGGTTAACGCTTTTATCTTTAGAAATCATTTGTAAACCCTAATCACGCCTCTACAATAGAAGTTCTTTGTCGAGCTCTTCTGAGGCTGTGAAGCTTGAATCATTAAGCATATTTTGAATCATTGTCGTGTTCTTCTTTGCTTTCTGTTTTTGAATCTTATTGATCTTTAAGGATTTTATCCTAACACCAACAATAGGGTGATCCTGAGGAGGAGGGACAAGAGTCCACACTTGATTTCTATCAAATTTTTCTAGCTCTTCTTGCAAGGCTGTAATCCAATCAACATGTTCTAACGCTTCCTTGATGGATTTTGGTTTAACCGTTGATATGAATGTCGAGAAGTGACACTCATTTTGAACATTGTATCAGAGCAAGTTTGAACACCAGCATTGAGATTTCCAATGACTTGACTTGGAGGATGATCCTTTGTCAAGATATGCAATCTCAGAAGTTCTTATGTAGCGAATGATCTGATATCAACAATGGGGTTGTGTTGCTCCCCGTGAATAGTTTGAATTTGAGGATGATGCTCCCCTTGAAATTCTGAACTAGATATGTCGACGTCGTCATTGTTCGAAAAGTCAAAGAAGTTGGCATCGTCTTCATTGTTGTTCAGAATGGGATCAAATTCAGGAAATTGATCTGTTGCATCTTGAAATCCATCAACATTTGATTTGATGGTTGGATGACTATTCTCCACCTCAACCTGAGAAGGTTGAAATAGATTGGAATCAAATAGAGTAAAGGTTAGGGTCGGACCAGAGACATTGTGAGAAATCGGAGCTTCAATCGATGAGGACGGTCTTAATCAAGATTCTGAATCAAGAGCAGTTTCAATTGGTCCGAACAAGCGATCAAAGTCTACTTCATGAATAATTTGAGGATCCGGAGAACCAGGAGGCGGGCATCGGACTCCATGATATGATTTGTAACATGAGCAGGGTCTGAATTCCGAATAAAATTATCATCAAAAGTGACATCAAAGCTTTCTTCAAGTACACAAGTTCTACGATTTAGAACATTGTAAGCTTTAGACTTGGCTGAGTATCCCAAAAAGATGGCTTCATCGGCTTTTTGTTGAAACTTGGTGAGTTGATCACAGTTGTTTTTGATAAAGCATCGACAACCAAAAATGTGTAGGAACGAGATAATCGGCTTGCGACCATATATGGCTCCATACGGTGTCATGTTGAGACAACGATTGATGATGCTTTGATTTTGGGTGAAGCAAGCAGTAGAGACGGCTTCGGCCCAGAGATAGATAGGAAGGTTTGCAAAAGTTCAGCATCGATCAAGCGGATTTAATGAGAGTTTGGATTCTTCTTTCAACCACCATTTTGCTGAGGAGTGTAGGGAGCTGAGAAGTTGTGGTCGATGCCTTTGTTGGTGAGGAATTTTTCAATGGTGGCATTTGTGAATTCAGAGCCATTGTCACTCCGGATTCTTCCAATAGGAAGTTTAAAGAGAACTTCGATTCCCTTGATGAAATTTATGAGTTCAGAGGCTGTTTCGGATTTTAGCCTTAGGAAGAAGACCCAAGTGAACCTTGTGCAGTCATCAACAATCACAAGAATATACTTTTTGTGATGTAGACTTTCTACGGTGGATGGTCCACAAAGATCGATATGAAGAAGTTTTAATGATTCCGAAATGGACTTTTCAATGATGACAAGATGACCTTTCTTTGATTGCTTCCTGATATTGTCATATTTATACACATTTTAGGCAATATTTTAATACATTTTAAGTAATATTTTGGTTAATTGAAAAGATATGTGATATATTGAGTTAATTTATATTTTGCATCCAAATAGGACACTCTTGAAGAATAAGGACCAGAAGTGACAAGCATTTGAACTTTGGAGGATTGAAGCTTTAAAGAAGAAGATTTCAGCTAAAAAAACAAGCTCACGACGTGTGCCATCGATTCTCACGGCGTGAGAAGGGAGTTTCTAGAAGATTAGTATGCGGAAGCCAGAATCCTTGCACGATACAGATTAATACCAAGCTCACGACGTGAGACTCCTATATCATGACGTGAGTCGTGATTTTGTGAAAACTATATGCATCCCTTTGCATTATCGCTTGAAAAAGCTTTTTGAGAGAGGATATTCTGAGATACTTGAATTTTGAGGTCAGAAACCTACGAAAAACATACCTTAGAAGGAGAGATCACTTGAAGATTAAGAATTTGAAGATTATAACTCTACATTCGATTTGCATTAATTTAGTCATGTCAATTTCTTATGAACTTGTGTGTTTGATTTTAGTTATGAGTAGCTAAACTAGTTTACTTTCGTTTAGCTAGATGAAACCTTAGAACTATGGTTTAGTTTATTATTTTATAGATTTTATAAAGTTGGATTTATGCTTGTATTTGATTATCATTACCTAGCATGTTAAAGTTTGTAACTTTGTTGCTTAAATTCAAGTTTAGTGTAGCTTAGTGACCATTAAATTACTTGAACTTGTTTACCTAGTAGTAAAGTGACCATTAAATTTCTAGAGCTAGGAGTCAGCACATATTAGATAAGCGATAAAAGTAACAAACTTAGTTGTGTTGGAGAACATAATTTTGATCATAATTGTGTTTGCTTAATTGCCTTAGATAAATCTTACATAACTCAATTACATTAATAACTAATTATTTGTTTGCTTGTGTATGACCATACATAGTAGTACATGAAGTGGTGAAAATATTAGTATATTTGACCAACATTGCTAATTACATAATAATTGGTAACCAACTTTATTAATCCATAAATAGTAACTAACCATAAGAAAAGGTGGATTCGAAACTAAACGAAAATGTTTTTAATATATTGAGTAAACCGTTTTAGTTGAGTGCTTAAGTTTTTCAGAACTTAAAAAATCAGATAAAAACAACTTTTTAGCTATGGATAGCATTGAATAGTTGAAGAAGATGATGATATTTTTCTTCAGAGATGCCAAGATCTGACTTAGTAGATGCATTTTGAAACGTTGATTTAGGTTCATCCTTCTTCGTCTTTGTGAATTTGAAGTTGGATGGAAAGCAAATTAATCGATAACAATTTGATTTTGTGTGTCCGGTTTTCTTGCAGTGATTGCAAACAAAATGCTTCTTGTTTGATTGATTTTCAAAAGAAACACTCATAGCTATCGAATCGATATTGATCTGAGAGTTATTAGTTATACCTCTTTGTTGTTCTTATCGAATGATCAGAGAATATACAATGCAAACACTTGGAAGACGTTTCATCATCAAGATCTGTCCACGAAGGATCTTGTAGCTATCATTCAATCCCATTAACAACTGAATAAGATGTTCTTGGAGGAATTTGTGAATAACAGTTGCCGATTCACAGGAACACGGAGGAAAATTTTGAATAATGCGAAGTTCATCCCAAGCTTTTGTTAACTTTGTGAAATAGGATAAAAAAATTCAGATCCTTGAGATAATGAATAGATTTGTTGTTGAATTTGATACAAAAGAGCTCCGTTTGATTGTTCATAACGTTGGTTGAGTTCATTCCAAATCTCATAAGCAGTTTGAAGAAAAAGGACATTTTCCGATATGTTCTTCGATAGTGAATTAAGAATCGAACTAATTACCATAGAATTACCAATCAGGGTAAGTAGAAGTAGGAAGAGGTTTTGAGATTGATCCTACGAACCCTAACTTGTTCTTCGCAGATAGTGAAATGATCATGAATCTCTTCCATGAATTGACGCCATTACCATCGAAAGGTGAATTGAAGAGCAAAGAACTTGGACTATCAGATAAACTTATGAAGTAAGGACTTGAATGATCAATGGCCGATGAAGACAAACCAGAAAATTTTGATTCAGCCATTGAAAGAAAAACGAAGAACATACCAAGAAATGAATCACATCCACTCTGATACTATGTTGGTTTGATTGAACAAAGAAAGAGAGAATGGAATTGAGAATCTTACTAAATTCATTTATGTAATACGGCTAAACAATTACATATATGTGAAGAAGAAACAAGCTCTAACTAACTAACTACCGAATTGTTGGACTAATTAACTAACTACCTGAATTAGGATAAATTATAGAAATACCCTTAGTTAGTTCTATAACAATTTACGACTATAAGAGGTCACCATGATTATTTTGAACAACTATAACACTAACTTAACTTTTGCTAACATTTTTTCAATTCATTGATGTGTTTTGAACAATTTGAATAGTTTATTAACAATATTGACCCTTGTATTATTGCTCCTTTTTATCGAATTGGAAAAAGACAATTTATCTCCACCTATTAGTATGTGTGTGTGTTTTTTTTTTGTTTTTTGTTTTTGAAAGGATGAACTTTATTGGGTTTTAAATCCAAGACACTCATTTTATGATAATATTTATGGTTTCTGTTTACATACTAATTGTAAAAAAATTGTCTAATTATAGAATCGTAAATTATCTCTATATTCCTATGTTGCTTGTCACTCCAAACACAACTAAATTTCTAAATCATCAAAAAAAAAACCCACCAAGTAGTCATACCAATTGATTCCTTTTTTTTTTTTTTTTGGAAAATGAGAGGAAGTTTAGGGTCTTCGTCATCTTCGTGAAGGACCCATAGCCTAAACGTCATTGTTATATTTTCTTTATACAAATACACATATGGCTTGTTTTGTATAGGCTGTCATAAATTAAATTTTGGTAAAAACGTTTTCTAGAGATCTTTTAAATTTGGTTTATAGATTCGAATTAATAGACTTTTGAGTTCATAAACTTATATGTTTAGATTCTTCAAGAGTTTATACTTTATATTGGTTTATATTGGTGAGTTTAATTTTCAGAATAATATGTAACACAAGTTTCTTAAAATCAAATGTATGATTTATTGATAACAAAATACCAGAAATTAGACGATATAACACTTGTATTTAATCACAAAACCTAATATCATAAAATAATCTTTGCTATGTTTTGTTTTGGTATATCACCTTAGATATCATATTAGTAATTAGAATATGGGCGATCGTCATCGATCTAGATTGAGTTGTTTTTTTCAGAGTAAAATTAGTTTATAATAGGAAAAGAAACGTCATATCAAATCTAAGTTGACAATTTGATAATTTATGGAAAATTTTGAACGGACTAAATGTATAAATTTTAATATTGAGGGGTTGAAATAATATATTTTAAAAGTATTGCGACATGTCATGTTATTTAAAGTCACTCGAATAATCCAAAGCATCTTACGTAATCAAAGTCAAAAGTCTGTACTTCCAACAACTACACCGTACCGGAAAACATGTAAATTTGCCCCTAAACTTCATGTTAAAGAATTTTGAATCCTCCATTTTTTTTTCTTTTTCAATCTTGGAAGTATTAAAAAAAAGGCAGAATTTCGTATATACCCCTGCTAAACATCTAAACATCGTATTTGCCCGACCTAAACTTTAAATATCGTATTTGCCCTCCTTAAATATTTTTAATATCTTATTTACCCAAATCTATTTTTCTGATAACTTTTATTGATTTATAATTATTTTTCATAATTTTAAATGATTATAATTAAAGGAACTTAATAAATAGACAATAATGCCCATAGTCTAATTTCCAGTACATATCAATCGCGTTGATGCTTGAAGGCTCCATATGGCATCGCAGCTTCAGCTTCTTTCCGTATCTCAGATCAAGCGCCAACCAGCAATTCGTATTAGAAGCTACATACTACATCTATGATTCAGAATTCAGGTATTCATCAAACGCACTAAACATTCAATCAGGTAGAATGCGAATTCCTTTTTTAGGGTTCCAAGTTTCAATTGTTCAATTCCTTTATAGTTGCGATCGACTAGAATTAACATGAATATAGTTTCAATTGTTCAACTTCTTTCATGTCTATCTCGCGTATACTATCCCTAAGTTTAATCAATTGTTTATTTCTTTATGATTTTGTTCAAATCTGTACATGCTTGAAATCGAAACAAGCAGATTGGCCTTCAGAGTCTTGCTCAACGAGCTGCAAAACGGTTTAATTGACAAACAGAGCTAACAAATAACCTACTGATTGTATCCGATTACACATCTGTTGATCACGCATTCTCAGGTTTTAAGTTATTCATCCGTTGTAATCATGAATTGAATGTTCAATTCACAAATAAAGCCAGAAATTAACCTGATAATCGTGCCTATTGCAATAGGGAAGAGGCGAGAAGGCTGAAAAGAAGGTAGACTTTGTGCGTTTTTTGATCGACGAGATCTTCTGCGATCGCAGAAGCCATCAGGTAAAGGGTTTATGCGATAGAGAGTAAGGGTATTCTTGTCCATTTAGTTATTTTTTTCAATCTTAATGATTTTAAATTGTAAAAAATGATTATTAAATAGTAAAATCTATTTAAAAATTAGATTTGGGTAAATATGATATTTTAAAATATTAAGAAGGGCAAATATGATATTTAAAGTTTAGGTCGGGCAAATACGATATTTAAATGTTTAGCAGGGGTATATACGAAATTCTGCCTAAAAAAAAGAGAAATTAAATAATCCAACTATTTTTTTGGTGTATTTATAAAAAAAATAACCCTGATAAATATTATTCTTCAAAATAATTTCGAATGGGCCATTCGAAGTCTATTTCGATTGCATGTCTAGGCCGATCCATCAAATACTTTCCGGGATGCCTATTCCGGACTAATACAACTTATTCCGGATTTCGAATTACAAAACAATTTTCTGGATTTTATTCCGACACATTCCGGATTTCGATTTACAAACTCATTCTGATACATTTTGGGCACTACTACACATTTCAGAGTTAAGATATGGAAGATGATCATGATGACCTGGTTGTTTTACAGATAAGTATTTTACTCTTACACTTTTAGTAGTCTAATTTTAAGATTTTTGTTATAAATAACATTTTCCGGAATACGAAGAACATGTTCGAAATGTGTAGAACTTGTTTTGGACTTGCAATACACGTTAAGATTACATGCGGACCAATGCAAGTGATTTCTAATATTTAACGACATATGATTACTTCTATAATTTTTAATTTTCATATATATATATATATATATATATATATATATATATATATATATATTATGTTTATTTATAATTTTATAATTTTGTTAGCAGGATAATAGACTTATACAGAAGTTGGAGTCAACAACATATGAGAGTTGTGCTAAATGTTGGACTTTTAGCTTGGCATGGATTGAGTCATGTGGATTCACTTTCACCATTGATATTTATCCCTATAATTCATGGTTACCGAGAAATCCAACTTAGGATAATCTATGAAGATCATTCTAACGCCTAGTTACCGAGTTTAACAAAAGAAAAGAAAGTCAAGAGAGAAAAGAAGAGAAAGAAAAGGAAACAAAATTTTCTTTTGTATTCCCGAGTTGTAGAGAAGTGGAAGGAAAATTAATCATTTTGTTCTTTCTTTCCAAATCCTCCCAAATCGGAAGGAAAGTTAGAAGGGAAAGTGATCATTCTATTTCTCTCCATTTCCTACCACTTCCTTCCTTTAATGAAACTCGAAAACACCAATTTCTTTTATTTTCTCCTTATTCTCACTCATTTCCTTTCTTTTCTCTCGTTAAAGTGAACTCGAGAACGGGGTGTAAGTTTTAGGCACAAGAACATAGAGCACGTTTATGACAAGTATATTAGTTTTTAATTTTCATAAGAGAGTTCCAAAGTAGAAAAAATATGACTATTATAGCACGACTCTCATCTGTTGTTTAAAGAAAATTTGACAAGATGCATCCTTGTGGTTTAAAGAAATTGCACTGCACATCCTTAATCCACTTAAAATACCATTTTACCCTTGCTTTTATATATTTCTTTTTCTTTTATATATATATATATATATATATATATATATATATATATATATATATATATATATATATATATATATATATATATATATATAGTTGTTTAATTTTTTTATATTTTGCCGCTTACATTTTATTTTATTTATTTTTATTTTTTATGATTTATATATTTTTTTAAATTTTATTCGAATATATTTTTAATGTTTTTTATATTTTGTTCGTTTGTATTTTTTTGACGAATAATTTTTCTAAATTTTTTTTTGATGTTTTGTTCGAATATATCTTTTAATGTTTTTTTTTATCTTTTGTTTTTTTATATATTTGTAAAGCTTTTTTATAAATATTTTTTGTATAAAAAATATAAAAAGTTTAGTTAAATGAGAATTTGATTAACACATATTAGGTATATAATTATTCATTTTAATAGGGTTATTGTATATGCTAACCGAAATTCAAAACGAGTGTCAATGGCTTCGAATTCAATTTTTTTAGTTATATAATTTTTTTTACATTTCGTTCCGAATGGAAAATGCTAATCAGAATTCATATAACTCAAACACATGTGTCAATGTTTTCGAGTTCATTTTTTTTTAGAAATTTTATTCGTTTTCGAGTTATATGGTTTTCCAATTAGCATTTATATAACTTGAAACTCCTTTTCGTATTTCAGTTAGCATATTTATTAATCTTGTTAGAAATATATTTTTATATACCTAATCTAAGTAAAAAAAAATACTCACATTTAACAAACTTTTTTTTTACATTTTTTACAAAAAGTATAAACAAACAAAACGTCAAAAAAATTAAAATGTATTCAAACAACATGCCAAAAAACTAAAAAAAAAATATTCAAAAAAACGTCATAAAAATATAAAAAACATTAAACAATATATTCAAACAATACACCAAAAAATGTTTTTTTTTTCATTTTTTCGTTTATATTTATATGATGTTTTTTTGAATAATTTTTTTTAGTTTTTTTGCGTGTTGTTTGAATACATTTTAATTTTTTGACGTTTTGTTTGTTTGTAATTTTTGTAAAAAATGTAAAAAAAAGTTCGTTAAATGTGAATATTATTAATTTAGATTATGTATAAAATTATATTTTTAATAAGATTAATAGATAGACTAACTGAAATTTGAAAAGGGATTTCAAATTATATAAAGGCTAATTGGAAAACCATATAACTCGAAAACGAACAAAATTTCTAAAAATAAAAAAATAAACTCAAAAACATAGACATATGTGTTTGAGTTATATAAATTCTTATTAGCATTTTCCATTCGGAGCGAAATGTAAAAAAAAAAATCTAAAACTAAAAAAATTGAACTCGAAGCCATTGACACTCGTTTTGAATTTCGATTAGCCTATACAATAACCCTATTAAAATAAATAATTATATACTTAATATGTGTTAATCATATTTTCATTTAACTAACCTTTTTATCATTTTTATACAAAAAATTATCTATAAAAAGCTTTACAAATATATAAAAAAACAAAACATCAAAAAAACATTAAAATATATATTCGAACAAAACATAAAAAAAATTAGAAAAATTATTCAAATAAAACGTCAAAAAAATATAAACGAACAAATATAAAAATTATTAAAAATATATTTGATTAAAATTTTAAAAATATATATAAATCATAAAAAATATAAATGAATAAAATAAAATATAAGCGACAAAATAAAAAAAAATTAAACAATTATATATATATATATATATATATATATATATATATATATATATATATATATATATATATAAGAAAAAGAAATTTATAAAGGTAAGGGTAAAATGGTCTTTTTAAGTGGATTAAGGATGTGCAGTGTAATTTTTTTAAACCACAGAGATACATCTTGTCAAATTTTCAAAGGTTGGACTGAATATACGATTTTAACCAAACCACAGGGACCAAAACTATAATTTACTCATATATATATATATATATATATATATATATATATATATATATATATATATATATATATATATATATATATATATATATCCGAAAATTAGATAAATACAATGAAATTTGTGGATTTTGTACTTGACAACATTTATCTGAAAACTATACAGATAACTGCCGTAGGTAGCTTGGGTTATTAGCGACTTCGGTTGTCACACAATATGAGTTGTCCCCGATCACACCTAAAACTTGTTTAATTCTTCTAAGTTCCTTATTATGATAATGTCTTCTCACTGCATTCCAAGTCCACCTTAAAGGGTACTTGCTCTTGGACCCCGCAAGGGTGTGGCCCTCTGACCTGTTTTTCGTTGTATGCGGGATAAAACTCTCATATATAATGTGACTTTGTATCACTTAACTTGTATTAGATATTAATCCTCATTTGGCACTTGTGTTAATTCAAATTAAATGAAATGGTATTAACATTAAAATCACCAACAACTCATATAGGATTTATAATGGTTATTTGTTACAGTATTTTATTTTTTTTGAATTAATTTGCTATGGTTATAGATTATTTTTCTATAAATTTGTACTTTGTAATACAAAAAAAAAATTAAAAAAAAAAAGACCAAATTTTTAAATAGCTCATCTTTGTTATTTTATGTTTCAGTGTCATCCTTAAATATCATATTAGTTATTAAATTTGGGCGATCGTAATAAATTTTTGGTTGTTTTCAGAATAAAAATTAGTTTGTAATATGAAAAGAAACATCATAGCAAATCTAACTTGATAAACTATCATCTATTAACAATTTTATGAACGGACCAAAATTGATGTATTTAATATTGTGGGGTTGAAAATAATATTTTTTTAAGGTAATGGGGCTGTGTCATGAATATGAATAAGTCAACCGAAAAATCCAAAGAATCTTACGTAATTCACGCATTCACGTATCAAAGTCAAAGTCTGTACTTCAACAACTGTAACCGTACGAGAAAACATTCGAATTTGCCCCTAAGATTCATGTTAATGACTTTATGGTCCTCATGTTCTGGTTTTTAACATTACAGTTCCTTATACAAAAACAAGTGTATGACTATAATTTTTGGACTTGTACATCAAAATAAGGTTGTATTTGTCTTCATCTTTTTAATATAAAATATATATTAAAGTATATGATGATATGATCTATTGATATTGAGATATTGTTCATTTCTATAAAAATCGAACGTCTATTTGTAATATTTTTGTCACATTAAGACATAGGTTAGTTATTAAAGACATAATTTGTCTTAGTAAAAAAATAGAGGTGGAATTTTATAATTAATTAATATACATTCAAAGTATTATTTATTCATATACTTTAAAGACTATATGTTCATATACTAATCTCATTAATTAATAATGCAGAAAGTTTCATAGCATCTTTTTACTTGCGATAAAAAGAGTGCAGAGAAAATAATTACTTGTGTCATTTTCAGATTTTTTTTATTTTTATTTTCTATAATTTTATTATATTGTTTTGTTGATTATATATGGCCGTACTAAGTGGTTAAGGTGCGTGGTGATTTTGAATTCACATGCATATGTATGTTAAACTAATATGCATGCAGTAGTACTTGGTCATAAAGTTAAAAGATATGGACCTCCGTACTGAAGAATAGTTTAAAATAATATTATCGATATATAAAAATAGATATAGATGATATCAAACAAACAACATGATCTTATCTTATGTAAGGTAAAATAAACAATGAGGTTAATATTATAAAAGTCCTATCAATAATCTACAATATAAATCAACGTTTTTTCGATTAAGAGTCGTTCACTTATAATATCAAACAAACATGACATGGTAACAGATAATTTTTTAGGACTGGGGCAAGGTCGGGGGAGCTTTCCTGTTCTGTTTAGCATTATTGACATCTCTAATTCCCTACCAATAATAGTTGACTTAGAAAACCATGGAATACTTAAGATTCAGAAACAAAGAAAACAAAGAGTGGTATTTTTAATTAATATAATTTTCAATTAGTATAATTTTCAATTAGATTAATGTTATTTAGATAATAATCATTGTTTTTCAAAGTAATGTAATCTTTTATTTAATAGTATTTTTAAATATTATTATTGTTAATTACTTACTTATTTTAAAAACAATTTATTTTGTTAATTTTTAATTATTTAAAAAATGGGCGTATATTTTTTAGGGTTCTTTTTTAATAGAATAAATAAATATATTTTGATTCATCTATAATGTTTAACAACATATGTAAAATATAAATAAAAAATTATGTTATCTTGGAAGCCAGAAAAGTTGTACTGTAAAAATAACAAATAAAAAATCATTTAAAATAATAAAATTTATAGTTTAAAATAAAATTTTGTTTTAAACCATATTATATGGAGACATCTTTATATTGATTTATTTATACAAAACCCAAAAATGATTAATACGGATTTACTTATTTATTTATTTATTTATTTTGAAAAAGTATAAATAGATCATATGGGAGCTTTTTAAATTTCGTTAATAAAATATATCTTTTTGTTTTATTATCAAGTTTATTTTTACTACCATCGATTAGCAACCACGAAGCCCATTTAGTATCGAACAGATAAGGACAAATTAAACCCTTCTGACTCCGGGCTCCAGAGTCCAGGCCCATAATAGTAATGGTCCAAGATGTGTCATATTTGGCTCATCTTTCATTAAAAGGATGTCAAAAAGTCTCGTTGGATCCCGAACCTATGGGGCCCCGATCTCATACAGGAGATATTTGTTAAAATAATCAGGAACAGGGGTGGGGGTAGGGGCAAGATTAACCATGTTTTAATTGTGGGGGCGGGGACGGGGATAGGCAGAGTCTCGTCCTGAACCCCTAATAGGGGCCCCGTTAATATTTATATATATTAATTATATAAATATAATAAATGATAGCAATCACTTTGAGCTTCCAAAAGTAAAAAAAAAAAACATACTTTTAATTTTTAGTATAACGTTTTTGAGATGTGATAACATTTTAGTTTTTAATATTTAAAATTTTGTTATAAATAACTATTTTTAATCTAAAAATAGCTTCTTTAAGCCCAAAAAACTTCTTTTAGCCCAATAAAAAAGATATCTCAAAATCAATTAGATGCGGGGAAACGGGGGCGGGGGTAATCCAGGAATTCGAGGGCGGGGCAGGGGTGGGGAGGCTGGAAATTTCGGGGATGGTGGTTGGGGCAGGGGAATTGGGAAATTTCGAGGGTGAGAACAGTAGATGCATTCTTCATCTCGTTTGCCCCGTTGACATCCATATTCATCATTCTTTTTGCATGCCATATACCATTAGAATACCAAAATTGGAGCATAAATGTATAAATATATTGGAGATGAGTTAGAAAATTATCCAAATTGAAGCGAAAATCTCAAAGTTCACAACAAACACTTCAACCTCTTCTTTCTTTCAATGTACTTAGGTGGTGCGAAGTATGCACTAATCAAATACATAATTTAAATAACAAATGGCATTTGCTCTAACAATATTAAGGTGTTTGAAAATGCATTTGGTATAATAAATCTTGAAAACAAAGGGCATTTGCTCTAACAGTATTAAGGTGTTCGAAAATGCATTTGGTCTAACAAATCATGAAATTTAAATGCTATATAGCTTATAGAAAGAAGAAGCACAAAAAATAGTCCCAAAAATGGAAACCATTTAATTAAAATGTTTCCCCATTATGGCTAAAAAATAATTAGAATGAAAAAAGATATTTCAGAAAATGAAATGTCTTCCATCTTGTTGTAGTTTTATTTAGCAAGATTGTTCTGCATTTTGATTTTTTTCTATAAACAAGTTGAACCATTGCTACTGAAAAAAAAAGGTTAGGAGTATGATTTAAATGGTGTTTGTGTTAGCCATTTAAAAAAATACATAAATTAATTGAAGCCAATAGAAAAAACCATGTTTGTCTGATTTTCATTCCATTTGAGATGGTGTTTATTTCATTCCTTGATGACATAATCTATTATAGTTAAAAACATGTTCTAAAAGGCTCGAAGGCATGTCATGTAACAGCGACAAATTTATTCAAAGTACACCCAATTTTTTTTCATTTTTATAATATACGACAATCATGTGTACTTTCAAAGCAACTAGAACAAGAAGTTATCAAAAGATCATTTACAATGCATATTACCCCAAAGATCAAGTCGAGTATTACAATATTTTTACAACAAAATACATAACTATACAAATATTGCAGGTTGCCTATCACTCCGCTACGATATACCCCTTTCGGGGTTGGTAGGTCTGGAAGGCATGTTAATAAACAACATGTAAGCTATGAAAGCTTAGTGATTAATCTTTAAGTTACAATCAATGATATCAATAACAAAATATCGTGAAAATAATTTAATAACTGCATATTTGTACTTCGATAAGCCTTTTTGTAACGACCCAAAATTTTCAAATAATTTTTTCATTTTTAATTAGCCAAACATTCCTATAAAACGTGAAGTAACATTAACCACTGTTTTCAAAATTCATAACATTAACATTTTATTCAAAACATCAGAGTGTCCCATCAAAACAAATGCCAGAGAGTGCACGTCGCGTCATCAAGCCTTGCCCTTGCCCTTAGGCTCAGATGTACCTAAAACAAATCAACAAACTGTAAGCTAATGCTTAGTGAGTTCCCCAGAGCATACCCCACACAATCAACATAAACACATAATCATATTAGCTATAAAAGTTACATATATCACAACAGCCATGCATACAAACATATAGGGATGTCGTGGGCTCGTCCCCAGGGTCTTACTCCAGGATGTCATGGACTCCCCACATGGTCTTACACCTAAGTGTCATGGGCTCTCCCATGGTCTTTAATAGGAAAGTCACGGGTTATCCACTTGGTCTGACATCCGAGTGTCATGGGCACTCCCATGGTCTTTTAGTATGAAAGCCATGGGCTCTCCACATGGTCTTACTGTTAGGTTTTGAGCATTCTAACACTCCTATGGTGTACATGCAACCCTAGATGCTTTGGATCTATGTTTTCTCTAATATACATGCAAAATTTTATTTTTCAAAAGCATCATCCTAACTAGCATACAATAGAGTATCTTTACTACAAATTCTAGTTAGCTGACATACCTTTTGTTGTATTTGGAAGCCTTGGACCTTTAAGAACTTAGTGCCCCAAGTGTTGCACCTCAAATGGAATCACAACACACCTTTGGACAAAGGAGACTTTTGACAGAGTATCTTCTTGCACCAAAATTGACTAGCCCTCTAGTATTCCACTTAAGTGCCATTTTGGTAGCCATGAGGCTTCTTATATAGTGTGGCAAGATTAGGGTTACACCATGTAAGCCTTAATGGCCATGACCTTCCATATTCCTTAGGATCCATCGGTTTAAACCTCCATGGATTATCCATGGGTTGTCACATGGGTTTAGCCCAACCTAAGGAATCATGGATCATTGGCCCACACCATAAGAATGAATGATTTACCAATCAACCCCTTATATTTAATTAGTCTCTTTTGATCACAAAATTAATTCCAAATTAATTCTTGATCAATACCAATTAAATAATATTATTTCATATTAATATATATGAACTTATAATATATTAACAAATCATAAATAACCTCTTCTCAAAAGTCCATCCTATCAAATTGTCCTGGTGATATGCAACCCAAATGGACCATGCTACTCTCGGGTCAAGTACATACCAATAATAGTTATGGGCTTAGACACCTAATCCAACACTTACATCCAGGTGTCATGGGCTCTCCCGTGGTCTTTCATACAAGCATACTACATATACCACTAGCATACTTCCTAGCTCATACCAACTATCATGCCACATCATACAACTTCAGCTAAGATACCACACATCATAAAATGGGCCGGCCTTGTTGCCTTAGACCCATTGGTATGGTGAGGAGACTCACCTCTCGAGTGTTGAACTGACAAGAAAAGATCAAATATATCCCACACACTGCTCCTCCTCAACTGCCTATAATCAACATATGATTAACTTGTCATGATCCCGTAAATACCCTTAAAGTCAACCCTGGTCAAAGTCAAGGTCAACGGTCAAGGTCAACAGACCATGTTGACCTCAACTCGTCGAGTGTATCCTAGCAACTCGTCGAGTTCCTCCCGACTCCATTCCACTGAATCCTATGTCAACTCGCCGAGTCACCTAAGTGACTCGTCGAGTTCATCGAATGTCCAATAAACTAAAAGTTCATGTAGTCCCAAAACCCTAATCCTTCACTGCACTCATTCTGAATCTCGAAAACGGGTAAACCCTACCCGACTCGTCGAGTCAACTAAGGGACTCAACGAGTTCCTTCAGTCCCTTTTGTGTTCAGCCCTTTTCAGTGGGATCTAAGGTCCCAAACTCCAGATCCACCCTTCCCTAGTGTAGTTACCACGTAAAGTTGCAAATTTTATGTGCATGCAAGGCCTCACAAGGCTAAAGCATCAAAACTAAGCTTCCTACAAGGTTTTTGTGCATGGAAAGGGCCTAAGTTGGATAAAGTGAGCAACTTTATGTCATTGGGAACCTAGAGAGGTCTAGATCTGGAACCATATCCTTGTGATAAGTCCAGATCCGAGTACGACTCCATTTTGCACCAAAAATGGCCATTTACTTCCAAGAAAAGGGATCTAAGCAACTAGAGCTCAAGGTAACGACTTTATACCTCAAGATGGTGGCCAATACAGTGTAGATGTTGGATCTACTGCTTCTCTCCTTTCTCCTTCTTCTTCAAGCTCTAAAATCCTTCACAAACACACCAAAATTTCTCACAAAAGCTCTTTCTCTCACTCAAGAAGGTGCAAGGTCCATCTAGGGTTTTCTCTGGCTAATAGGGTGGTAAGGGAGGCCACAAGAGGTGGATTATGTTCTTTAAATAGGGTGCAAACCCTAAAAATTAGGGTTTTCCTATACAGCGCCTACTCGTCGAGTCTGGGCCTTCTGACTTGTCGAGTAGGATTGAAAATCCGCGTCCTCATAATAACTTCTACTCGCCGAGTTGGAGCTCCCCAACTCGCCGAGTCCATGCACAAAACCCTAAAAAATTATATAAGTTAAATAATACCTGGAACAGGTGTTACACTTTTAATAATGATTTAAACTAATGGCTCTTGTCATTTACATTCTTTATAAACAATTCACTAATGGATCTTGTCATTTAGACTCGCCATAAAAATTCACTAACGGTTCTTGTCATTTAGAACCACCATAAACAATCACCAACGTGTACCATCCTATTTTCCGTCATTTCTTATTTCAGGGTCGTGGGTCGGACGTCGATTCTGTAAAGGCTTTGGGCCTTAAAGAGGTAATGTTTACACCTTTTGGATGGAGTCAATGATGGTTATGAGATCTAAACCTTTGAATTGTGTTTTGGGCCGAAGGGTAGAACGAGAAAAATCATAGGTCAAGTTCTTGTATGAAATATGGATTTTTGTTCGAGACATGTTTAGTCCAAGATATTTAGATAATAAGTGTATAGCTCTTCAATACCTTTCTGTGGATATAAAGATCGTCGAAATCGGAGTTGACACGAAGAAGTTATGACCGTTTGAAGTTAGGAAGGTTTTGGGCTTAGTCTAATATGTTGGGCGTAAATTGAGTACGTTGGGCGTACGCGATCAGTGCCCAAACCCTATTTATGTGGTTTGAGACCTATTTAAGCTCCTTAACTTCCCCAAACTCATTCCATTCTCAGCCTCCACCTCTCCAACACCCTCCCTTGAAACCATAACCCTAGTTTGAGCCTTGTGAGCAAAAAGAAGTTGGTTTTAAGTACTTTGGAGTGTTCTTAGTGCACCTTGGAGAAGAAGGCACTCATTGAAGAAGTGTTGGTTGCATTGAAGCTTGTAGATCCAGACCTTGTTCACCTTGATCTTTCTTTTGGAGGTATAAAGCTTGAATCTTGATGATGCATTTGTTAGATCTAGCTAGTTTTGGATGTTATGAACTTTTGGTCACTTTAGTGCATAATGTTTAGATCTTGAAAGTTTGTGTAACGTCCCATAAATAAGACCCAAAATTTTCATTTTTAATTTAATAAAACGGTAATCCAAAACATTTTCATACAACCAAGATAGACCAAAGTATATTACCACATCACAAAATGTCAGAGTAAGTCACAAAATGCAGAATAAAGTGGTGTGTGCTCTGTAATCATCTCGGGCTCTTCCCTTTCGAACCAGAACTACCTGAAACATAAACCGAAAACCATAAGCACAAAGCTTAGTGAGTTCCCCAAAATACCTCATACCATACATAATAAACACATATTGGGCCCCCGCCGTACATCCCCCCACCCCCGGCATTGAGTTCCACCCGGCCTCGGGTTCGGCTCGGTTTACAGATTTGTCAATCACCAGGCACCGCCCGATACACATATAAGCATATAAACATATAATCATACTAACACATGCAATAATCAGAAACATAATAGCATACAATACAGTCATCGGGCCTCACCCAGCATCGAGTCCCGCTCGGTATACATACCATTGCATACACATGCAAGATTCATGTAGACATATAGCATCCTAACATAATAAACCATGGGCCAGCATTGGTGCCTTCGACCCGCTAAGCACAGTGAGGAAACTCACCTCAAACTGCGGAATCTCACAAATAAATCTCTAGTTGCTGGTCCGACAATCCCCACACTATCATCATAAAATAACATCCAATTAATAATCGGATCCCGACTCACACTAAGAGTCTAAACTAGGGTAAAAGACCATTTTACCCTTTACCTAACTTGGCCTAAGGCCAAAGCCCAAATCAACTACTAAAAAAGGCCCAATTCCAAAAATAGCCATACAAAGCCCAAATATGGCCCAATCTTCCAAATTGGGCCCAAAGCCCTTCGTTGGCCTTCAACCAAAAGAATCCAATATAATGTCATCAGTCCAAAACAGAAATCTGATGGCCCAACAAGGAACTAATCTCCTAATGTCCAAATATGGGCCCAAAACCGAGAAGGCCAAAATCCAAAGCCCACCTGCTGAGTACGCGGTGAGTACTTAACTCGTACGCTTAGCGTACTCCCTCTGGGGCTAGTACGCCCAGCGTACTCCCCAGTTGACCACCCCATTTCATTAAGCACTTAATCCATTGAGACTTCAAGCCAAACTCTCAGATCTGATTCCTTAGGGTGCCTTTTCACGTAAAGTTGGAAACTTTACATACATTCATGTATTAATGGGGCTCAAGAGCTCAAAAAAGACTTAACCAAGGTCTTAACACATGCATGGTCCAAGAGTCATCATAAAGCTTGCATTTTTATGAATAAGGGGACCAAAAGAAACCTAGATCTAACACCATAACTTCTGGAATGAGTCAAAAAGCTCATCAACCACTTCAAGGACTCAAAAAGCATAAAATAACAACATAACTAGATCTAGCATCATGCATCATCAAGATGTGAGCTTTTTACCTTAAAAAACTTGCAAATGATGACCTAACCCCGGATCTTCAAGCTCAATACACTTCTCCAAATGGTCCTCTTCTTCTTCTTCTTCACAAATCACTAACAAACACTCTTTAAAGCTCAAAACTCACAAACACACACTAGGGTTTCGATTTCTGGACAAAGGAGGGTGGAGGCTAGCTAAACATGACCAAATGAGGCTATCATAAGGTTTATATAGGGTGCAAACCCTAAAAATTAGGGTTTCATTAATCTTCATGTATGTCATGCGTACTCCACGTACACCCAGCGTACGTGGATTGAATCCGTGATCAACTCCGGGCTAGTACGCTAAGCGTACCACCCTGTACGCCCCGCGTACTAGCTTAAGGACCAAATTTGCAAATTTTTCAGAATAAAGAGGTTAAACACATAACTTACCAAATTCAAGTGTTACAGTTTGTGATCTTGTTACGGATAAATATGGAAACTTTATCCATCTATACATCATTTTGATTCGGATCTAAAGGTTGGAAACTGTGACTTAATGGATTAAGTTGAAAAAGATGCACTTTTTATCCCTTTGAGACTTAACGACTAGATCTTGTTTGTTGGGACCATTCTAATGGATAAATTTGAAAACTTTATCCATTATGAAGCTATTAGGAACCATAAAAATGTGATCGTGGTCCTTCTATCCCTTCCATGCAAGAGTTGTGATGTCTTAATGGATTAATAAGTTAGGGTTTTAGCTTTTGGACCATCCCTAGCCATGGAAAGTCATAAAGGTGGAAACTTTAAGACTTAAGACAATGTTTTGAGGCTAGATCTGAGTTTAGATGAAAAGTCCTTAAGGGATTAAGTGCTTAATGGAGGAGTGGGATCAAGCTGCGTACGTTGGGCGTACGTTGAGTACGATGGGGGTACTCAACTACCTTGGACTTTGACTTTTGTTGACTTTTTTTACCATTGACGTTTTGACCAAGTTTGACCCTGGGTCAAACTTGAGGATTTTTGGGCTATTAATTAAGATTTTATTTGGTTTTGGTGTTAGTGGATTCGCGGGAGCAAGCAGTGCAGAATGGAGCATATCGCAGTTTTTGAAGGTTCTTCGATTCAGGTGAGTTTTGCTTCATTGTACTGTGGGTCGATGGCACCAATGCCAGCCCACTAGTTTTGGTCATCTTTAGTAGAGGGATTTCATAGGAACTGTATATAGTCATGTTGTTGGGTTTTAGTATACTACAACATCCTATGGTGCACATACAACCCTAAATGCTTTGGATCTCTGTTTTCTCTAATTATACATGCAATATTGTTTCCAAAACATTAAGCCTACAACTAGCATACAATTAACATAAACAACATAAAATACTAGTTAGGAGTTTACCTCTTTATGTAGCTTGTAGAACTTGTTGTATTTGGCCTTTAAGAACTTAGCACCCCAGGTGTGATGCCTCAAACGGTTCACAACACACCTAGGACAAAGGAGAACTTGAGAGAGATGTTGATAGCTCCAAAATCGGCTCTAATGAACTCCAAGAACTCTAGTGTACGATTTTGGGTGCTAAGGGAGTCCTTTTATAGTGTGGCAAAGTCTAGGGTTACATCCATGCAAACCCTAACGCCCATGACCTTTCATATTACTTAGGCCCCACTGGTTAAACCTCCATGGACTATCCATGGACTACCATATTGGTTTAGCCCATCCTAAATAACAATTGGCCCACACTATAAGAATCATTGATTTACCAAATCAATCCCCATATATTTAATTAGTCTCTTTTGATCACATAATTAATTCCAAATTAATTCTTGATCAATACTAATTAAATAATATGATTTCATATTAACATATTAGAACTTATAATATATTAATAAATCGTAAGTAACATCTTACTCAAGTATCCATCCTATCAAATTGTCCTGGTGATATGCAACCCGATATAGACCATGCTACTCTTGGGTCAAGTACATACCAATTATAGTTATGGGCTTAGACACCTAATTCAACACATGTACAATAGGCTAAGGACTCTTGATCTAGGATTTCTTGCATGTTCCTTGTTTCGTTGTGGCTCTAGAGTAGGATCACTTGTACGGGTGTCTATCTCACCCATGATTATATACGAGTATGCATTCCTTGGATTTTTGGTATTTAGTATGTTGCTATGTTTTAGTGATCTGTTAGATCTGTATCCTGGTATATAGGATGTTGATTTGGTGTTCAATCTTTGGACGTGGTTGTGCTTCAAGATCCATAATCTACATCATCTTAGGAAAATTTTGAGGTTAAAAAGCTCATACCTTGTTGATACTTTTGATAGTTAGAGTTATGGTTTGTTTATAAGCTCATTTTCGGTCTATGGGTTCTCTTTTGGGAGTTTGGGCAACTCTAAAATCTAGAAATACTAGATCTTAGTCCCTTTGGCATGTTAGAGGCATAAAAATGTTATCTTGGTGGTTGATATGAAGCCATGCATGAACCTAGGTCCTTTTTCTTGGCCTTGATGAACAAAAATAGATGTTGGACTCCCATAAGACATGCCAAGGCATAAAGTTGCCAACTTTATGCCCTAGGACCCTCTTAAGGACTGAGATCTGGAAGTTAGATTAAGTGGTTGCATGGATTAACCACCAAATGGCTAAAATTGTTGAATAGATCAGTATGTTAAGTGTACCAAGGTGTACGCAGCACGTACTACATGGTGATTGAGTACGCCGAGCGTACCAAGATTACGCCGTGTGTACGCTCTCAGTGGGCTTTTGGACTTTTGTTTGGCTTTTGGGTCATTGGGCCTTAGTTGGTTTTGGGCCTTGACTTGTTTATAGTAGGTGGACCTTTGACTTCTGCTAATAGGCCTTAAGTGGTGTAGTTGGGCCTTTTTGGTCCTTGGAGCTTGTTATTTAGTTTGGGCCAAGAATTGTTAGGCTCATTACGGGAAAGGCAATTGGGACTGTATCTTGGGAGTTTGGACTTAGGGTTAAGGCCCATGTTTTGGGATTATGACCTAATGCTAATTAGGGCTATTTGTTTTTGATAGTGTGGGACTTTTCTGTTCAACAGCCGAGCGTATTGTGTTTCCAGCAGACTGAGGTGAGTTTTCTCATTATATAAACAGGTTGAAGGCACCAAGGCGGCCCATTATTTGTATTATAGGATACAGATTATTTGTGTGATATGTGTAATAAAGACCAGGGTTTGGCCCATGGCACCTGTATGAAAGAGTAGGATCTGGCACCTAGCAGTTATATGAAATACCAGGATTCGGCCCTTGGCAATTGTATGGAAGACCGGGATTTGGCCCTCGGCAAGAATTATATGTAAGATTATGATTTGTCCCATAACATTAATTTGTATGTTGGTATGTGGTACTTTGGGGAAAAATTACTAAGCGTTTGCTTACAGATTGTGTTTATGGTTTCAGGTACTTCCGGTACTAAGGGGAATGGCCCGGCGTGATGGCACATCATTCTTTCCCATTGTTTCCGCATTTTTGATTTTGTACTCTGATGATGTGACATTTATACATTGTGATGGTTTTGGAACAATTTTTATACTTGTGGTACTTGTTTTAAAAAATGAAAAAAATTATCATGTTTTGGGTTGTTACACATAAACTAAATACCATTCATCAACTTGCATAACATAACTCAACTTAGAAGTCATGCATACATAATTTTATCTCATAACCAAATCTTTATATCAAAACTAAGTATGCTCCACGCGAATAACTCGTCCATATGACTTAATTGATTAAGATATAAACTTAATTTCACTTATATTCAAAATTCACTAGCTTAAGGTTTTGTTCGTCTTCTATATTTCAAGAATTCATGGATTTAACCTATGACAATTTGTAAGAACGATTATTAAGCACATGATAACATAACCAACAAGATTTCTCGTCAAACCACAACTAAGAATAATATTCCATCACTTTTTTAAATTACAGCATGAAAGCTTCAAGCAAGCTTAGCAAGAAGTGTAACACCCTGTTTCGAATCGTTTCCTAATTTGGGGTTGTGACTCGAAGATCTGGTATCATGAGGCTTAGGGCCTTTGGGATAGAGAGATTTAGACCCATTTGTGTGTGGGTAATGTAACTTTGATGATTCGGGAGTTCGGTTGGTGTTTTGGAGCCAAAGGGTATATCGGTAAAGTGTCAGTTCATGCTTTTTTATGAATATTGGATTTTAGTCCGGGAAGTTTTAAGGCAAGGATGAGTTTATAGAAGTGTAGAGCTTCTCGTCACCTTTTCGTGGATATAAGCATCGTCGAAATCGGACATAGAACGAAGAATATATGGCATTTGGAAGTTTGAAGGATTAAGGGCCAGCCTAGTACGTGGGGCGTACTTGGGAGGTACGATAGGCGTACTAGGCAAGGAAGTCGCGAATGCTCCTTGGAGTACGATGGGTGTACCAAGGTTAAGCATTGCCTACTCCAGTCAGACCCAAACCCTCATTTAGGGTCTTGGACCCTATTTAAGCTCCTTAACTCAACATCAAACCCTATTATCTTCAGCCTCCATCCCTTTAAACCCTATAAACGAAACCCTAGCCTCCATTGGTGTGGTTCTTGAGCTTTTGGTGGTATTTAATGCATTTTTGTGATCATTGAAGAAGAAGGAGCTTCTTGGAGAAGCGTGGGATTGCTTGGAGCTTTTGGATCCAGCCTTTGTGCATCTTGATCTATCTTCTGGAGGTATAAAGCTTCAAACTTGATGACTCTAGGTGCTAGAACTAGTTTAAGGAGTATTTTGGTTTCATTTTGGTCCTTAGAGTCATCTTTGTGAGTATGAGCTACTCCAAGAGCTTAGAATGCTGGATCTTGGCATTTATGAGGTCCCTTGTTCATAAAAATGTCATCTTGATGAGTAATTTTGGACCATGCATGAGTTTGGTGTTTATTATGGATTTTATTGAGGTTTTGGTCCCATTAAGCCATGCAAAGGAGTAAAGTTGCAAACTTTACATGTTAATACATCATTTAGGGTCAAGATAAGTGTTTGGATGCTTTTGTCTTAACCCTTAAGAGCTTATTTCGAATTTATGGGCATCTGATGAGTACATTGGGCGTATGTGGGAAGTACGCTCGGTGTAATGCATAGACAGCTTGTACCTTGTACTTTGTGGGTGTGTACGCGGGGTGTACTCCCCAGTAAGTCAATTTTGGGCCTTTTAAGGTTTGGACCTTGTTGGGCCATTAGACTTCTGACTTTGGGCTATGGATACACTAAGGGTTTTCTTGGAATTAGGTTCATGATTATTTTTGGGCCCAACTAGGAAGATGGTCCATATTGGGCCTTGGGATGCCTTTTAGGAAATTAGGCTTTTGAGCAAATGGGTTGGGCCTTGTTTTGGGGCCAAGTAAGGAAAGGGTAAAATAGTCTTTTATCCTTTAGGAAGTTGGATTATGGAGTGAGCCTCGGATTTTGAGTTATCGGGTTAATTATTGATTAAGATTGTATTTATTGTTAGTTGGTGCGAGGTTATCCGGTTCAGCGACCCGAGCAGTTAGTTGGTTATCAGCGGCTTGAGGTGAGTCTTCCTTCACAATATCTGTGGGTCGAAGGCACCAATGGCGGCCCACTAGTTTATGATGTAGTGTAATGATTGTCTTTGTGACAATTGTCAGTTATGCCTGTATTTGCTTGATGATTATGTGATTTTGTTATGATATTTTGTGGTAGTAGTAGGGGTGAAATAGACTTGGTATCCGGTTGAAATAGACCGAAGGGGATTGCAAGCACCCATATATGCTTGATAGTATCCGGTTGAAATAGACCGAAAGGGTAGGCAAGCACCCAGATATGCTAGATAGTATCCGGTTGAAATAGACCGAAAGGGGTAGGCAAGAACCCGGATATGCTTGGCAGTATGATTGATTAGTATGTGGTATTTTGAGGAACTCACTAAGCTCCATCCTTACGATTTTCAGTTTATGTTTCAGGTACTTCCAGTTTGAAAGGAAATGGTCTGGCTTGATCGCAGCGCATCCACCCATGTTTCCGCATTGTGATGGTTTTAGGATTGTACTATGATGACTATTTTATTATGAAATACTTTTGGATGTTTGAATAAAAGATAATTAGTGTTTTGATAGAATTAAAAATGAAATTTTTACCTCATAATTTTTGGGACGTTACAAGAAGATAATGTTATCTTAATCCAATATATGAAGTTGGATTCTTGATTCCTTGAGGCTTCTTTGTATCAAGTTTCTTCTTTTCGATTTGATCCTCAAAAATCCCCCCTTTAAGAACTCTGAAGTGGATGTAGATGATAGATAGTAGTCATGACCGGCTCTCTCATGTTTTATCAGATTTAGCATTGTCGGTCTTTATGTGTCCCACACAATGTGTGTACGCAGTGCATTCTTATTAATAATGTCGCGTAATTTAGCTCTTACACACGTCATTTTCACCTCTTCCAACCCTATCATTGTTCCTACGAAAACGTTGTGTTATCTCCACACTACATGTCGTGTTATGTCACACCCCGACCGATGGCGGAATCACCGGGGTTGCGACGTGAAACGTTGGTTCATAGTTAACAACATACATCGAATATTATAGGATTCAAATAACATTACATTCTTCCAAAGTATGAAAAAGAAGAAATACATTGTTTAGTAAATCCCAAACGACGACTAATACATAATTCAAGTTCAATAAAGCATATATCAAGAAGTCCGGTTACTCGGACAATAGTTTATTTAAGGAGAAATATCCTCCTTACCCTGCAGGCATTCTTCCAGCCTTTAAGATCCTGAAGATACACACGTTTTAAAAATACGTCAACAAAAATGTTGGTGAGCTTTATAGGTTTAGACTCCGACAGTTTATAATCGAAAATACATTTGTGACTGTTTTAAGATTATAAATATGTATTTAGTCCGCACTTGTAATCTCATACAAGTAAAATGGATTGGTTCATTGTTTATAACCACGGGATCATGATTCGAACTGTCAGGTTGAAAATATTATAGATACGGATTATATATAATAATGTTTTCAACACCTTTCCATTTTGTTCAAAAGTTCCTTTTTAACGATAAAACTTCTAGATTAAAATTTATGGATTCTAATATGAGCCTATAACCGAACTATGGACGTGCAAGCCTCTGTAAAGCAGTACAGAGAGAAGATGTACTGTGACCATCACAACGCTTCATCGACGTCGTGAAATAAATAAGTGACTGAACGATTACGCCCGTTTTGACTCGTCAGACGATGGTTGTAGTTAGCAACCGCAGGCGTGGCTGTGAACCCTTATAGATCTATACCAATGTTCCACGTTCCTTTCGGATTAACGGTTATAGCACAGAGGGCTTTGTACTAAGTTTTTGAGTTCTTAGCGATGAAGTGTTTTTCATACAGAATATCCTTAAATTGTTAAGTCTAGGATTTTTGTCGTCATTTGTATTCTGAGCCTTAACAATGTTTGCATTTATTTGTCGGCACATTCGGATTCGGATATATAGTTGTACATACACTATTATACATATATTTTTAAGAGTATGTAAATATGTATGTATATATCGTTGAAGGCATAAAAATATTACTTCAATTCTTTGTTTTATTGAAGCGTTAATAGCTTTTTCATAAGTTTTCTTTTTATATAAATATCTTTTTTTATATAAACAATCATATTCTATAAAACTACTCATTTTTATAAAATATTACAAGATCTCCTTATAAGCTCCATTTTTATATCAAATAATAATTTTATATAAAAATAATCATATTTTATAACAACTATTTATTTTATAAGAGGTTACAAGGTCTTTTTATAAACTCCAGTTTTATATAAAATAACAATTTTATATAAAATAATCATATTTTATAAAAACTACTTATTTTATAAGATGTTACGAGATCTTTTTATAAACTCCATTTTTATATAAAATATCATTTTTATATAAAAATTATCATACTTTATAAAAACTACTTATTTTATAAAATGTTTGAAGATCCGTTTATAAACTCTATTTTTTATATAAAATATCAATTTTATATAAAAATAATCATATTTTATAAAAACTACTTATTTTATACAATATTACAAGGTCTTTTTATAACCTTCATTTTTATATAGAATAATAACTTTCTATAAAAATAATCATGTTTTATAACATAAATCCATTGGAATACTTATGTATCTATAAGTCTAGTTATCTAATAGTATATTTACACTTTAGACATTGCTTGTAAATGAATTAACAAAGTAGGTCCTAAGTCTATTTTTCTTGGTTTGTTTTATTAACGACCATTCTAACACTAATAGTTAGTTTTGATTATCAACCAAATAATACTTGCATGCACTTATGTCACAAAGATAATACCAACACAAAATTTATATTAGCATCTAATATTTCATGTAATTCTTTTAACGCTACATGAATAACAAAAGATGTTAGCTTATCATGCATGAAATATTTGTGTATACCCACTGCATGTTTGTTTTGATATAGATAAGATGTTGGGTGGTAAACCGTTAGAGAAAATATTAAGAGTATATGAAATATTTCTTATCGATCATGCAAAGTGTGTATGTATCTCCCCCCAAAATTTATAAAACTCAAAGAAAAGGGGCCATAAAGACTCACCTTTGTTGCGTGATCTAAACCCGAGACTTGTTCATTTTTAGGAAGGCTTCTTGTGTCACCTTTAAAACCGATACTAAGGAAGAGTTCGAGTTGTTTTAGGCGATCAACAAACGGGTTTATGGTCTCCAACTTCCGGCTCAAAATCAGCAAAGAAAAGTAGAAGAGGGGATTGTTTACGTGCGTTTTTTGGAGTGCCTCATGGGAAGAATATGTATGGGATTTATATGGTTGTAAATTTGTAGGGTGGGTCTCATGTGATGTGGGCAATAGTTTATGTTGTACAAGTTGCATGCAAAAGTTCTTTTCAATTGTAGTCTTGGAAAAGAAACGTGGGTTTTAGCCAATTGAAGTTATGCCCATTTGTTCTTATATAATGATGATACTCAATAAACTAGTTGTGACAATTGAGAGATGCTCCATGTAGAGCAATAGGCATTAACGTACAACCACTATTTTTCATCATGAATCCTTGTATTGTATGATACTATTGCTTTCTATTTTATGATAATTGAGATATGGGTTTTCTAGGTGGTGTACGCAAGTATAACTATTAATATAGGTATGGTTTTATGTTGGTTAAGTAAAACTTTGGCTTTCCAACTAATGAAGGTAATTTAATTGAAGTGGTTAGTAGTGTCCCATTTAGTGATGTTTAACTTGTTCAAAACAAATTCTTTTTTTTGTGGCATGCGACAATACTTGTAAAAACTTTTTATCGTTAAACAAGATTTTAATGGCTTGAGGCGTTTGGCAAGTGGTTATAGATTTAAAATGTCCCACATATATTTTATTATTCCACCGTTTCATTCATAGGTTCATAATATAACTATTTTATTGTGGTGGTTTGGTCGACGTATTTCGACCTAAAATTATCAATTGTTACATTCTCCCACCGTTAAAAGAATTTCGTCCCGAAATTTAACTTGTGGTCGGGACATCCTTGAACAATTGAGGATATTTCTGCATCATCTGATCTTCCCGTTCCCAAGTGAATTTTGGTCCTCTCTGTGAGTTCCAACGTACTTTCACAATAGGTATGCGGTTCTGTCTCAATCGTTTTATTTCTCGGTCCATTATCTCTACGGGCTCTTCAATGAAATGGAGTTTTGTGTTTAATTGGATTTCTTCAAGAGGGATTTTGAGTGTGTCTTCAGATAGACACTTTTTCAAGTTTGATACATTGAAAACATTATGTACCCTTTCTAACTGTTGAGGTAGTTCGAGTCGATACACAATAGGACCAATCCTTTCCAGGATCTTAATTGGTCCTATATATCGTGGGTTCAATTTGCCTCTCTTTCCAAACCTGATCATGCCCTTCCAAGGTGATACCATTAACATGACTTTGTCCCCTGCTTGAAATTCTAAGGGTCTACGCCTTACGTCAACATAGCTCTTCTGACGATCACGTGCGGTCTTCAGTCTGTCCCTAATTTGTACTATCTTTTCAGTTGTCTCATGAATTATCTCGGGTCCAGTTCGTAGAGTATCTCCTGAATGTACCTAAGCCAATTGGGTGTCACCAACCTCTGCCCAACATAGTGGTGACCGACATTTCCTTCCAAACAATGCTTCAAATGGTGCGGCCTTTATGCTGGTGTAATAGCTGTTGTTGTAGGAAAACTCAATGAAAGGCAAGTGAGTATCCCATGAATTCCCGAAGTCTATCACACAGGATCAGAGCATATCTTCTAGGGTTTGGATGGTTCGTTCACTCTGACCATTTGTCTGAGGATGGTAAGTCGTGCTTATGTCTAGACGGATACCTAAGGACTTTTGCTATGACTGCCAAAATCGAGAGGTGAATCTACTGTCTCGGTCAAAGATAATAGAGATTGGGACTCTATGTAGTCTCACAATATCTTTTAGGTATGTTCTGGTCAACTTTTCCATCTTGTCTGTCTCCTTAATTGGTAGGAAATAGGCGGACTTTGTTAACCTATCCACTACCACCCAGACTGTGTCGTAACCACATGGTGGTCTAGGTAACTTGGTAATGAAGTCCATAGTGATTAGTTCCCACTTCCATTCGGGTGTCTCTGGTTGTTGTAGAAAACCCGAAGGCTTTTGTGACAACCCGAAACTTTTTTCGTTACCGTTAGCCAAATCTTCAAAGTTCCTTCAAGAACACTGTTTACGGTCGTAAACCCTTCAAGGGTTTGTTCACGGCCGAGAACAGTTCACAGCCGGAAACTCTTCACGGCCGCAAACTCCTTCACACCGTGAATCTTGGCCGCAAACCACTTTTCTACCTTTGATCGAGTCTCGGTAACATTCCTAAACCAATGACAAGTGTTTTTCCAACACTATAATAGATGGTTTCACTAATAAAATACAATCATGAACTTAATTGTTGATTAGGATCCCGTTAAGTACCGCGTGCATCCAACCAAGGGTCTTCACTCCCAGTCTTGCTATCCGACTAATCACAAGACTAACAGTGAGTTCATACCCCTATGCTTTTACTATTTTCAACGTTTTCAGGGGGAATACAAGCCATACACAAATGATTTTTGTGAATTTATACAAAAGGATTTAAACACCTTTAAAACTGATGCAATTAATACAAACATCCAGTTTCCACATGTTTATAAAATATTTAGATATTTTTTCCCTTTTGTAACATGCTGAGCATAAGGGACATTTTTCCAACGTATAGCCATAATTTCATAATTTTCATATCAATACATGAATCAAGTACACAACATACATAGAAACTATAACAGGTATAGTTTGGGATTTCAATACACAAGTTTACAAATTCAGAGTCATACATTAACAAACATATAAACTATGACAGACTTAGTTTATGATATATGATATATGATATACATTACTACTTTCTGAATTCGAGAGCACTACATTAAATAATTATTTAAGTATAATTATTGTTACACTACAAGTATACAACGGATTCAAATACAAGAGAACAATACAGACCTACACGTAAACTAGTTAATACAGGATTGTGAGGCAACACTTCAATTGTACCTTTCGGGGTCCAGGTTAAATCCTATCATAGTATAACCAGAGTCTCCTGGAGGGAGAACGTGAGATTTGTGAATAGATCTATTCGGGACTGACAATCCCACACCTGAACTGCTAGCTACAGTTAGGCAAGCATGCCTGGGGTGACAAATGTCATTTATCCGACACTTGAAGAACGTCGTAAAGGTCACTAGGTCATATCAACCATGGTTATACGACTCACAATAGTATAAACTAACCTTATTGTTTACGGGATTTCATTCTTCTTTAGTTTTATTTTTATTAATAAAACTAGTTCATACTACAACTGGAGGATTCCAGGGATTTCAACTCATAGTTTTAGTTTAAGTAATGAAACTACTATACATACCGGTGGTAACCAGGGTTTTTCAAACATGACATTCTATACATTAGTGGTGATAGTCATGGTTTTCATATAAAGGGTTTTTCATTCAAAACAACGATATACAATACATTTGGTGGTAACCAGGCATACAAACTAATACATTGTACATACTACAGAACACAGTATCAAACATATATGTTAGAAAATATTGGATTTTCTTGGAAAGCATACATACAATTTACAGATTCAATGACAGTTTTTCATCACAAAAACATGCTTATGAACTCACCAGCTTAATGCTGATACTCTTTTCAAAATTGCTTGTATTCTCAGGAAATCAGTAGACAGGTACCTCGGCAGACTTTTGAGAAGACGGAGCGTATAGAGTCTCGTTTTTATTTTGCTACTTTTGATGTATATAAATATGAATCAAACAGATGTAAATATCTTTTCTTATATTCAATGTAATGGTTGTGTTACTTTGATTACTATGATTCAATTGTTGTGATACTACATATGACGTCATCCACCCCCGAACGTTTCCCCTTGTATCTTTTTGAAAAATATGCCTCCCAGAAAGAGACCCAACAAAAAGAACAATGACCCTCCGCCGCCGCCACCTCCTCAGTTCGATCCTGCCATGTTCCAGGCAGCAGTTACAGTCGTTGTGGCTGCCACGATGGCGCAAATAAACCCTGGTGGTGCTAGCGGATCAGGAAGCGGTACCCATTCCCAGAATCTTGGCGGCAATCAGGGACATCTGAAGGAGTGTTCCTATAAAGACTTCATGAATGCCAAGCCTAAATCTTTCGATGGTAATGGGGGAGTCATTGCCCTAACCCGATGGTTCGAGAAGATCGAATCCATTTCCGAGATTTGTGCATGTTTTGAGGTAAACAAGGTGAAGTTTGCAGCCTGCACCTTCACTGACAGAGAATTGACTTGGTGGAATGGTCGGGTCAAATCCCTAACTCTACCGGTAGCAAATGTCATGGGTTGGGAAAGCTTGAAGGAGCTTATGCTTGCTGAGTACTGCCCAAGGGGCGAGATGCAAAAGTTAGAACACGAACTCTGGAATCTAAAGATAAAGGGTTCCGACATTGCTACCTATACAGCTAGATTCTGTGATCTGGCTCTTCTCTGTCCGGGGATGGTCACCCCGAAAAGCAAGAAAATAGAGAGATACATTTGGGGATTGACGCCCCCAACTCAAGGATACGTATTGGCTGCTAAGTCTTCTACTTTTGACAGCGCCAAGTGCCTGGTGCAGACCCTAATAGATCACGGGGTTGATCTCGATGAAGTGGCAGCCGCTCCCGAACCACCAAAGGCGAGTGGTGGAAAGAAAAAGTTCTGGAACAAGCGAAAGGGTCAGTCTTCACGGGAGCCCTCCAAGAAACAACAAATAGTGGCAGTTAATGTTGCTACCACTCCTGCCGCTGTTCCTGCAACCCAAGCACATGCCAGTAGATATGATGGTAATCTTCCAAGGTGCGACAAGTGCCACTTTCATCATCACGGACCTTGACTTGATTTGTTATGCAATAGTTGTGGCAAGAAGGGGCACACAGCTCGTTTTGCAAGACACCAGCCCAACCAACCAATCAGGCTCCTGGAGCGGGCGTTAGTCAAGCCTGTTATGGCTGTGGAGAGAACGGGCACTTCAAGAGGAATTGCCCCAAGGAAACAACAGCTGCCAACACAGGTAGAGTGCTAGCGATGGGCCAGGAGGAGGCAGTTGCTGATCTCACCGTTGTTACGGGTATGTTCCTCCTCGAGAACTCTTATGCATGAATTCTTTTCGATTCTGGTGCGGAGAGAAGTTTTGTTAGTCATGCGTTTAAGAATCTACTCCAGCATAAACCCCAACATTTAACCGAAACATTTACCGTCGAGATGGCTAACGGAAAGAAAGAGAGCACTAACGACATATTCATAGGCTATACCCTTACCCTAAATGACCATTCCTTCCCAATCGACCTTATGCCGGTTTCCATAAAAATCTTCGACGTCATCATCGGTATGGATTGGTTAAACCCCAATCATGTTGATATCCTTTACTACGAAAAAGCCATCCGTCTCAATCTACCCTCGGGCAAAACCCTCATAGTCTACGGTGATAAACTCAGCTCAAACCTTTGTATCATTTCATGCATCCAAGCCCAAAAATACCTGAGAAAGGAGTGTCACGCATTCCGAGCGCATGTCATTGATGACAATCAAAAAGTTAAAGACCTCGAGAGCATTCCCGAAGTCTGCAACTTTCCTGATGTCTTCCCTGAAGATCTTCCCGAAATTCCTCCCGAGATCCAAGTCGAGTTCCGTATCGACTTAATTCCCTGAGCTACTCCCGTAGCTAAATCCCCATACCGTCTAGCGCCGGCAAAAATGCAAGAGTTATCCAGCCAGCTCAATGAGCTACTCAGCAAAGGATTCATAAGACCAAGTTCCTCACCTTGGGGAACCCCGGTCTTATTTGTGAAGAAGAAAGTGTTGGGTTTTGAGCATTCTAACACTCCTATGGTGTACATGCAACCCTATAAACCTTGGATCTATGTTTTCTCTATTATACATGCAAATATTAACTATTCCAAGGTTTCATCCTAACTAGCATATTATGAAGCACCTATACTACAAAGTTCTAGTTAGATGACATACCTTTTTGATGTAGCTTGATGTCTTCAAGCTTTAAGAGCTTAGCCCCAATAGTGTGGAAGCCTCAAATGGAATCACAAATCACCAAAACACCTTGGAAGAACTTGAGAGAATATGTATGCACACTAAAATCGGCCTACTCTTATTTTCACACACTTGTGTCAATTTTGTGAGCCAAGGACCCCTTTATATATTATGGAGGATTAGGGTTACATCCATGTAAACCCTAATACCCATGACCTTTCATTTACATAGGATCCATGGGTTAAAAGCTCCATGGACCATCCATGAAAGCTTAGCCCAACCTAAATGAACTTGGCCCATTCCATATATATAAGAGTCCATATTTAATTAGTTCTTTTTGATCACTTAATTAATTATTGATCAATACTAATTAAATAATATGATTCCATATTAATATATTAGAACTTATAATATATTAATATAAATCATAAATATACTATTCTCAAAAGACTATCCATATAAATTGTGCCGGTGAAGTGCAACCCAAATGGACCATGTCGGGTCGGGTCAAGTACATACCAAATATAGTTATGGACTTAGACATTAATCCAACAGTCTCCCACTTGGATAAGTCTAAAACTATTATTGAGTATGACTTCAAAACCTAACTGGCAATCGTAGCTCTTAAAGCCGCTGTCGAACTCTGACCTTGTCAATGACTTGTCCATTAGATAAGGGATCATATATTCCTCCATTCTAGATATCATATGGACTGAGACATGGATTATAATCATTCTCTCTGTCCATTTGTTGTTTCCCGATTTTCGATTTATGATGACTGACTGATTGAACAAATCAAATCAGTCCTGGCTTGGCCAAGCACTCACATGTGTCATCGCTAAATCATCGAGGGGCCCACAGATATCGCTTTTATCTCGAAGGTAAAAGGAATGGATAAACTTCGACTCATATGGCTTGTTCCACTACTTGTTGAATCATACACAAAGGCACGTTTTCTAACATCGAGTTACCAAATGCGTTTTCGTGCAATCAATGTATAACCAACTCATAGTAACAACTCATATCTCTAGGTTTGAAGAATATAAGATATTATCGTCTCATGATCACTCGTGATAAAATCCATGAAGTGATTCAAATGAGCGCGGGTTGAATCCAATACTCAGAACTTATGAGCACTCATGAGTGTTGTAGCACCACTTTGTCCACCAACTTGGACCTCTACAAACCAACCCATGACAGTCTTGATTCATATCTACTTCCAACATATGACCGACTGTGGATGGTTTGAATAACTTAATCATTCAGGAAGAGCGACTTAGTTATTCTGGAAGTCAAAACATGCAAAGTGAAACACAAGAATAAATGAATCAAATATGGTATCAAACCCTATGAATATAAATAAACACTTTTATTTATCACCATACCGATTACTCATTATTCATTGTTTCGGTTTTATCAACTTTATACTTGAATTAAAAACACTAGTTGTCCCATGCATGTACACTATGTTTTTCTTAAACAATAGCTTTGCCATACACCAAGTATGAACTCTATGTTTGTCTATGATCCTTTTCTTTGTGAACTAGATCAATTGAACATAATTTCAATGATTCTCTTTTCACACTCCCAAATCCTTGTCTTAAATGTAAGAATTCCAAATTCCTATCATTTATCGAAATTTGTTTAGATTTTAAACTTATATGTAATGTTCCTCTTGTAATGATTATGCACAAAGCCACAAAGGCTTGGCAACAATCATTACAGAGTATCCCAATGGAGATCAATTCCATGGAAACGATGTCTCAAACTCAAAGCGCATTGCTTTGAACATGCTTCTTGCATTAAGTTTCTTTAATCTTACACAGATTGCTTCCACCTATGAAGACAACTCAATATTCCCATTTTGACTACCGCTTCTGAACAAGAGTTGCCTCTTTTCAGACTATGTCAATATGGTCCTTCCAATATTAAACAGTATACTTCCAACTGTCCTTGAGCAACCAATCTTTGGTAAACCTTAGATTGTCCTCGACAATTGCTTAATCACTTTAGTCATATCTAATTCTAGACATTGTTCCCCTTAATTCCCCAAGGCATTTGGAAAATTCAGAAAGGGTAAATATTATAGCACATGTAATCGATCTTGTACCCAAAGTAAATGGGACACGATTCATGATGTTTCACATAAAGACATGGTTCTAGTCTTTTGCCATAATAATTTTTTGTTTGCCATATTCTCAAATTTTGACTATGAACAGGGATGTCGTAATCATAATCGAATTTTGAGAACGCAATATATAGAATTTCCTTAAGTTGAACCAATCCAACATGAAATTCATATATATATTCTTGACTAAAGATGATTAAAATCTCAATCTAAGCTTAAAATCTCACTCTAAGCCTTTTAGAATTGACATGAAGTATAATATCCTCTCCCTTAATTATAGCAAAACAACTTTTTCAACCCCTGCAACCTCACGAATTGAAACTTTTGTTTTCTATAATTAACATTGCTAACTTGCAATACTTATCATAATTATCATGCTCCCACTAACATGATGATTATTAGCATAACACTCATGCTCCCACTAGCTTTGACATGTATCCAGAAAACAGCTGGACTTCTAGAAGTCAATACTTTATTGACATGTTTACCAAAGTTCAGATTTCTGATACTAGATTGCTTTGATAAGACTTTATCAAAATCATACACCTTATCTTAGATAGATCACAGGTGTGTCTAAACAATTTCAGAACTATGAAAAGGGATGCCATAATCATAGTCTCAATTGTTTAGACCTTTTGCCATTTCTCATAAGTCAATGTTAGTGTGCCGGTTAACCACGCACGCTCCACTAACGACTTTGAGAACTGCAAATATCAGAATTGCTATCTACTTAAAATCTACTTAGTGAAAGAATTTCCTCACCATCATTTTCATGAATCGGAGAGAAACCTTAAGACACTTAGATTTTATGGTGTATGTGTTCTTATCCATGTGAATTTGTCAAACCATAATCACAAGACTAGGTTAGTGACAAATCCTAACTCATATGGATTGAACTTGTGCAATCTTAACCTCTTGCCACCTGGCAGCACAAGGGCCTGCATTGCTTCCAAGTAGTTATGCAAACAATTGAGAACAGGTAGAACTCAAATATATATAGCCAACTTAACTGGAATGGGCACAGAAATGTCAACACGATAGGTTATAAACCTCTAGTTGTGTGCTAGTGATGAAATACATGTTTTATTCTTGATTACTTCTTGAAACCCTTTCAGGATCTTTTAGACTCTCACTGTCTCCTTGACCTATAAGACTTTCTTGCCAAATATTCAAGAGATAGTGTGGATTCTAATCAAGACAAACACTTAACACAATTGGCCTAAGTTGATCTCTGTTTTATCCAAAACATCACAACTTACCAAATTCAAATGTACAAGAGTAGAAAACCTTTTACTCTTACATTTCACTAGTGTTAATAAACCTTCTTTAAGATGTGTCACTCAAGTTACATTTGTGGTGGGCTTGGTCAGTGCACAAGAATGTGTACTCGATCCCTTAGTCATTTACTTGACTCACACATCCATGTGAACAAGTAATTAGTCTTAATTTTCCAATGCTTGAAAGTTCTCATTCATCATACTATACAACTTGCATGATTCCAAGTTTTTATCCAACTGAAACTTGGGTGATGAGAATCTTTCATTATTTGGAAAATTTAGACACTGCCACAAATGAAAGAATCAAATTCATATTTCCACTCTTGCTATTAATGGAATCATATAAGCAACAATTTTTTCCTTTTCACAAATGCCATTGTAAGGATATTTTAAAATAAATAAAATCAAAATATTTTTTCTTTTATTTTAAAAACTTTGCGGAAAAATTATCCTTACAGTGCAAAAGCACATGAAAAACTTTGTTGTTATCTATTCCTAAGCAATATATCATAACGCCTAAGCAACAGCTCAACATTCTGATCACAGAACCATGCGATCGAGATCCATCTTCACGATCAGAATCAGCATATACTTCCTTTAAGTTTCTTCACTTTTCTTTGATTCTTAAAACATCAACATGTGACCCAGTCACATCATGTAACAAGAATCTCAGAATAGAAACTTAACAGAGTTAGATAGTGGACTTTAACTGAAGTAGAGTCAATCTTCTTGACTTGATCAACCTTATGATCTTTCTGTTGGATAAGATGTCTAAGTCCATAACTTATTTGGTATATACTTGACCCGACCCGGCATGGTCCATTTGGGTTGCACTTCACCCAAACTAGTTATGGATAATTTTATGAGAGTTGTATACTTACGATTTATTAATATATTATAAGTTATAATATATTAATATAAAGTCATGTTACTTAATTAGTTTTAATCTTGAATTAATTATGAATTAATTTAGTGATTAAAAGGAAGACTAATTAAATCATGGGCTATTATATTCATATAGTGTGGGCTAACACTCATTTGGGAATGGGCTAAGCTTATATGGAAGTCCATGGATGATCCATGGAGCTTTTACCCATGGATCCTTGGAAGAGGAAAAGACATGGGTTATTAGGGTTTCACCCTAACCATGTACACTATATAAACAAGCTTATGTTGCATGAAAAAACACTAGTGTGTGTGTAAGTGTGGTGGCCAAAATCAAGAGTTAGTATACTCTCTCATACATTTTCCAAGTTTGTGGTGATTTGTGATTTCCATTTGAGGCATTCACATTATTGGTGCTTGGCTCTCAAACTCCAAGGAATCAACAATCAACAAAAGGTATGTAATTCATCTAGTTCTTTTATGGTTAAAAGTACCCCACGCCATGCTAGATAGGTTATAAACCTTGGAAAATAATATTTTGCATGTATCTTAGACAAACATACATCCAAGGTTTAATAGGGTTGCATGTACACTTAGGAAGTGTTAGAATGCTCAAAACCCAACAGTGGTATCAGAGACTAGGCTTGTTTGTTTGATACTTGATGCAAAATAGTGATAAAAAGTCGATTTTTTCTGTCTGACTGATGAACTCGCCGAGTCCATGGGGGGACTCGCCGAGTTCATGTGTAAACTCATCCTACTCGCCGAGTAGGTTCGTGCACTCGGCGAGTAGGAGCCTCAGAATGCAGATTTTCGACTTTTGCTGCTGGAAATGGACTAGAAACATTACCCTAAACTGTTTTGGTGTTTTAAAACTTGTTTTAGTTGGTGTAATGGTTGTTCTAATCCATTTACAATAGCTTATATCAAAATTTCATGCTTTGTATGTGTTCATATAATTCTTGAAACTTTGATGATCATGTTCATGTTCTTATGAATTTAGAAGATGATAGGAATTATTTGCTGAATTGTTTAGGATTAATTCTTGATCATTTATGTGTTTTAATGGAGTCCATAATTTGTCCTCAAGTTATGGATATCCAAAGGTCACTTCTTTTAAACACACACTTAAAACACATAAGTTACATGGAAATGAAGAGTCTTCATTTTTATGAACCTTTAATTCATAAGTTATGAACCTTTAATTCCAAACCCTTAGAGTTTTAAAAGTTAAAATTCAACCCTTATACTATTTATAACATTAATGGTTAATTATTATATATATGTATAAGATCAAAGTCGTCTTACCGCTAGTACGCCTCATTCACGAAGCCAGTCTATAAGGTGGGTATAAGGTTGTTGCCTATAAAATGGCAACTTAATGGGTGTCCACTCTCACCCACCGCTTGCTTGACTGGTGGAGGGTCGTTAGCCGAACGGGTAGGACAAGGACTTATAAATTCTCATTAAAAGTATGATGAATATTATAAAGTAACTAAACCTTTTATAAATTCCCAATCTTAGTTACTTTAGGAAAATGTGAATATGGTGCTAACCCATGAAATTCACACTTTGTACCTTACCAAGTCGTTGGTGGAGCGTGTGTGGTTAACTGGCACACTAACTTGGACTAGTAAGGATCACGAAGGGTGACTTAATGTTTATCATAGATCGGTGGAGCGTGTGTGGTTAACCGGCACATTGATTAGGTGATAATATTAAGGGTACCAAGTGAATTTGCATGGTTATTCACACCTTGTTTTGTGATCCTCGGCATCCCAGTCACAAAACTTGAAGGGCACAATCGAGATTGAAACATGCCATTGAAAAGTTCAATGAATCTCAAAAGAATCTAGGAATTTCAAAAAACCAATTAAACCTAATAATTCATTTCGTTTTCATGGTGGAAATTGGTGAATCGTCATTCACCTACCTTCAAATATATTATAGCTTAGATTACGGCATCCCTCTTCTAAGTTATAATATATTGTGTTGGATCCTAGCTTTAGTATTACATTTGGGTGTATTATTAAGGATTCGATATATCTAATCTGAACTTGTTTTCTTCTTTTCAGATGTCTTCCAACAACAAAGCTTCGGGCTCTAACCCTACTGGCTCCTTTTCCCTCATGAATCTTTGTGGGAGGGTCATCTTTGATGGTTCCAACTTCATGGATTGGATCCGGAACATCAGGATGGTTACTCGTTACGAGGACAAGGAATATGTCCTCGATAAGGAGCTAAAGGAGCTTGATGAGTCCACTGCTACTCCTGAGGAGGTCGCTGAGTATCAGGCACATGAAAGAGATGCCACCAAGGTGGCATGCATCATGATGGCCACCATGACAGCTGAACTCCAAAAGTCCTATGAGGACTATTACCCTTTTGAGATGCATCAGGATCTGATGGAAAGGTACCATCAGAGTGCTCGTCAAGAGCGGTATGAAATAATCTCCTCCATGATCACTACCCGTATGAAGGATAGCGAACCAATCACGAGCCACATGCAGAAAATGCAAAGGTATGTGGACCGTCTAATGAAACTGAATGTGAACTTCCCTGAGGAGTTGGCAATTGATATCATTTTGCACTCCTTGCCATCGTGTTATGATCAATTTCGTATGACATACCACATGAACAAGGAGGAAGTCACACTCAGTAAGCTTCAAGGACTTCTGAAGACTGCCGAAAGTGGTCTTAAGAGTAAGTCGGTTGCTACTCCTACTCCTACTACTACCCCTGTTTTGGCTATCGGGCAAGGCAAAGGGAAAAAGAGGAAGCACCCTTCGAAGGGTACCAAGGGAAAGTCCCTTGAAGGCTCCTCATCTGGAACCAAAGGTGGTTCTATCACTCCTTCTGCCATCCCTAAGGATGTTGAATGTTTCTACTGTCAAAATAAGGGGCACTGGAAGCGAAACTGCCCAAAGTACTTGCAGGATGTCAAGGATGGGAAAGTGAAACCATCCCATGCAGGTATTTACACTATATTGTCTAATAACTCACCATATTCTAATTCTTGGGTTCTTGATACAGGTTGTGGTATTCACATCTGTTGTGACTTGCAGGGCCTAAGAAGAAGTGAGGATATGGAGCACGGAAAGATAAACTTAATCATGGGGAACAAGAAGGTTGCACTTGTTACCAAGATTGGAGTTTATACTTTGTTGCTAGATAGTGGGTTAAAGTTAGATTTGAATAAATGTGTGTACTCGTCTGAAATGGCGAGGAATATTATTTCCTTTCATGCTTTGTACAAACAAGGTTTTACCTTTTCTTTTGATAATGAAGTTGGTAGTATTAATGCTTTCTTTAATAATGTTCTTTATTTTAAAGCATTACCTTGTGATGGTGTGTATGAAGCTGTATCGGTTGTAGATAATTTAGGAAATAATGTATTATATATTGATTCTTCTACTAGCTTGGATAAAGCATCTTTGTGGCATTGTCGTCTTGGACATGTAAGCAAGAAACGCATAGGTCAACTCCAAAAGGATGGAGTCTTGGAGTCGTTCGACCTCAAGTCGGATGATAGTTGTGAGTCTTGTCTACTTGGAAAAATGACAAAATCACCCTTCACTGGTACTTGTGCAAGGGGTGAGGGTTTGTTGGACCTTATACATACTGATGTATGTGGACCATTCAAAACCGCCACAAGGGATGCTAATCGCTATTATGTGACTTTTATTGATGATTTTAGTAGATACGGTTATGTCTACTTAATCAAACATAAGTCAGAAACTTTTGAAAGGTTTAAAGAGTTTAAACAGGAAGTAGAAAATCAATTGGGCAGGAACATTAAGATGCTTCGATCCGATCGAGGTGGTGAGTATCTTAGTACTGAGTTCCTCGACTATCTTAAGGAGTGTGGGATTGTCTCACAATTGACACCTCCCAGGACACCACAGCTGAATGGTGTAGCTGAGAGGCGCAATCAAACTTTGTTGGACATGGTTCGCTCTATGATGAGTCGAGCTTCACTACCAATCTCTTTTTGGGGGTATGCCTTAGAGACTGCCGCCCACATCCTTAATCTAGTCCCTACAAAGAAGGTTGCCAAAACACCTCATGAGATGTGTACTGGGAAAGTTCCCAATTTGGACCACATCAAGATTTGGGGTTGCGAGGCTTTCGTGAGGCGTGAGACTCATGACAAGCTCGAACCTCGAAGTGAAAGGTGTATTTTCATCGGCTACCCACAAAAATACTTTGGTTACCTCTTCTACAGACCCAGTGAGAATGTGGTCTTTGTGGCTAGGAGAGGGGTCTTTAGAGAGAGAGAATTTATAAGCCAAGGAGACAGTGGGAGGCAAATTGACCTTGAAGAAATTCAAGACTCGATTGGTGAAGGAACCTCAGACACTAGCAATCAACTTGAGGAGGAAATTCTTGTTGATCCAGCTGACGAGTCTATACTTCCGAGGCGTTCCACAAGGGTTAGGAACACACCTGAGTTTTATTATGGATTTCATATTACTACGGAAGGTGATACATTTATTAGTGACAGTACACTGGTAAATCTGGATGAACCTAACAGTGTTAAGGAAGCCATGGCAGGCCCAGAGTCTGCTAAATGGAAGGAGGCTATGGACAGCGAGATACAGTCCATGTATGACAATCAAGTTTGGAACTTGGTTGACAATGTACCAGGCCGTAAGACAGTCGGGTGCAAATGGATCTTCAAGAAGAAGACCGACATGGATGGGAAGGTGCACACTTATAAGGCTCGACTGGTTGCGAAGGGGTTTACTCAGACTCAGGGAATTGATTATGATGAAACCTTTTCACCAGTAGCAAAGATTAAGTCTATTAGGGTTATGCTAGCCATTGCTGCATTTCATGATTATGAAATATGGCAAATGGATGTCAAAACCGCTTTCCTTAACGGAAAGTTGGCTGAGGATGTTTACATGAATCAGCCAGAAGGTTTTGTCAGTGCAGAGTACCCCAATAGAGTGTGCAAGCTTGAGAAATCCATTTATGGATTGAAACAAGCATCTCGAAGTTGGAATCTTTGTTTCGATGAGAAGGTCAAAGAGTTTGGTTTCTCAAGAAGTGAAGATGAGTCCTGCGTGTATGTCAGAGCTAGTGGGAGTATAGTTAGTTTTTTGGTACTGTATGTGGATGACATACTACTCATAGGAAATGACATCCCAACCTTGCAGGAGGTTAAGTCCTGGCTTGGGAAGTGCTTTGCTATGAAGGACCTTGGAGAAGCTACCTATATCCTAGGGATAAGGATATTAAGAGAAAGGAGTAAAAGACTAATTGGACTTAGTCAGAGTATCTACTTGGATAAGGTGTTGAAAAGGTTCAACATGCAGAATTCCAAGAAAGGAGAATTACCGATCCAAAGCAATGCCAAACTGAGCAAGGCTCAAAGCCCGAGTACAGAAGATGAGATAGCTGAGATGAGTCGATTACCTTATGCTTCCACTGTTGGTTCGATCATGTATGCTATGACTTGTACTCGTCCTGATGTGGCCTTCGCTTTGAGCATGGTCAGCAGATATCAGGGGAACCCTGGCAAGGCTCATTGGACTGCGGTAAAGAATATTCTCAAGTACCTGCGGAGGACTAAGGATTGGATCCTTACCCTTGGTGGGAGTGATGACTTGAGAGTAGTAGGGTATAGTGATGCTAGCTTTCAGACTGATAGGGATAACTTCCGCTCTCAGTCGGGCTGGGTCTTTACCTTAAATGGAGAGGCAATCACTTGGAAGAGTTCCAAACAGGAGACTGTAGCTGATTCGACTTGTGAATCAGAGTACATAGCAGCGAGTGAAGCGGCAAAGGAGGCGATATGGCTGAGGAACTTCATCGGAGACCTTGGAGTTGTACCAGCTATTAAGGAGCCTATGGAGATTTTCTGTGACAGCAATAGCGCGGTTGCCTTAGCCAAGGAACCAAGAGATCATGGCAGATCCCGACACATTGACAGAAAATATCACTTCATAAGACACAAGATAGAAGAGGGACTCCTCGTGGCAAAGAGGGTATCGTCAGATGAGAACCCTGCGGATCCCCTTACGAAGGGACTGACGAGGGTGAAGCATTTGCAGCATGCGAGGCGCATCGGGCTGAGGGACGATATTAGTTTTACAGATTAGATAGCCTTTTTCTGAAACTTGTAAAATGTAATCGACGTTTGATGATGAATAAAATTTGTGATTTATTTATGAGTAAAGTGTTGCTATCATTGTCAATTATTTACTATTGTTTCAGTTTTGCATGTTTTGACTTCCAGAATAATTAATTTATTCAAACTCTCCACAGTCGGTCATATGTCGGAAGTAGGTATGAATCAAGACTGTCATGAATTGGGATTGTAGATGACTAAAGGTGTTTAGCCATAGCAATGGTTGCTACAACATTCATGAGTACTCATAAGTTATGAGTATTGGAATAAACCCACGCTCACTTGTATCACTTCATGGAATTTATCTCGAGTGATCGTGAGACGGTAATATCATATAAGTCTTCAAACCTAGAGATATGAGTTGTTACCTATGATTTGGTTGTGCATTGATTGCACGTAAACGCATCAGTAACTTGATGTTATAAAACGTGCCTTTGTGTGCAATTCAATAAGTAGTAGAACAAGCATATGAGTCGAAGTTTATCTGTTCCTTCTAGAAATCGAAGCGATATCTGGGCCCCTCGATGATTTTGTGTTGACCCATGTATCGGGCCCGGTCAGAACTAAATTGATGTGTTCAGTTAAGTTCCTTGTCAAACAAATCGGAAATCGAGAAACAACTGCTAGACAATAAGTAAGACATTGTTCCATGTATTTGTCCGGCTGATATCATGAGAGCAGAGGATTATATGATCACTTATCTAAAATGGCGTTTCATAGTTCACAAGAGTTTTCGAGAGCTACGATTGCCGGTTGGTTCCTGAAGTAATATAGGCAAATACAGTTATTAGACTTATCCAAGTGGGAGTCTGTTGGATAAGATGTCTAAGTCCATAACTTATTTGGTATATACTTGACCCGACCCGGCATGGTCCATTTGGGTTGCACTTCACCCAAACTAGTTATGGATAATTTTATGAGAGTTGTATACTTACGATTTATTAATATATTATAAGTTATAATATATTAATATAAAGTCATGTTACTTAATTAGTTTTAATCTTGAATTAATTATGAATTAATCTAGTGATTAAAAGGAAGACTAATTAAATCATGGGCTATTATATTTATATAGTGTGGGCTAACACTCATTTGGGAATGGGCTAAGCTTATATGGAAGTCCATGGATGATCCATGGAGCTTTTACCCATGGATCCTTGGAAGAGGAAAAGACATGGGTTATTAGGGTTTCACCCTAACCATGTACACTATATAAACAAGCTTATGTTGCATGAAAAAACACTAGTGTGTGTGTAAGTGTGGTGGCCAAAATCAAGAGTTAGTATACTCTCTCATACATTTTCCAAGTTTGTGGTGATTTGTGATTTCCATTTGAGGCATTCACATTATTGGTGCTTGGCTCTCAAACTCCAAGGAATCAACAATCAACAAAAGGTATGTAATTCATCTAGTTCTTTTATGGTTAAAAGTACCCCATGCCATGCTAGATAGGTTATAAACCTTGGAAAATAATATTTTGCATGTATCTTAGACAAACATAGATCCAAGGTTTAATAGGGTTGCATGTACACTTAGGAAGTGTTAGAATGCTCAAAACCCAACACTTTCAAGTAAATAGGCTGCTTCGCAATCAATGCCCCTTCCTTTGGCAAGAGAAACATAGGGACTCTTTGGGAATGGTACATGGGACTATCGCAGACGTAGCCTTTCTCTTTACCATTTGGTCAACCTAGTTGACTATGGTCAATCCCTTTCCTTGGGAAGAGAAGGCTTTTCTAGATATCCAATGTTACCATTGTCAATGTCCATGGTAGTTTGGGAAGTTGATCTACTAATCAAATTTGCTCTCCCAGTGCTCCAAATTATTGCTGATTCAGCAGCACCAAGCAAATAGATAAGATCATTAAGGGTCATGTCATAGTCTGTTTGATAGTAGTCCTAAAGGAATTCACTATGTGACTTAGAAAGTGATTGAACCACCAACTTTCTCAAGAGTTTGACACCCAACTCTCCCGGCTTGTCAATATGTGACTTCATCTCCAAAATGCGATCACACATAGACCTTGCTTGCCAATAGGGCTTGAGTGACCTTGAAGCTGTGGGTTAGGGAGAATAATTGGAGGAGGTGGAGGAAGTGAAGTTCCAAGAGATTTGGGAGGATCATAGATGTCTGAACCAGACATCTTTTTGGGAGATATTCAAGATAGTTGATCTAGAGTCCTTAATATAACACCCAATATGAAATATTAAGGCTAGGACCCAGCAAACTATTTTATAACTTGGAAGAGGGATGCCGTAATCCAAGCTATAAAATATTTGAAGGTAGGTGAATGACGATTCACCAATTTCCACCAAGATAAACGAAATGTATTATTAGGTTTTAATTGGTTTTGAAACTCCTAGATTCTTTTGAGATTCATTGAACTTTTCAAAGGCATGTTTCAATCTCGAGTGTGCCCTTCAGGTTTTGTGACTGGGATGCCGAGGATCACAAAACAAGGTGTGAATAACCATGCAAATATACTTGGTACCCTTAATATTTACCCCTCAATCGATGTGCCGGTTAACCACACACACTCCACCGATACTATGATAAACATTAAGTTACCCTTTGCCTACCTTGTTAAATCAAGCTAGTGTGCCGGTTAACCACACACGCTCCACTAACTGACTTAAGCAAAGTGCAAAGTGTAATTTCATGGGTTAGCACCAAATTCACATTTTCCTAAGTAACTAAGATTGAGTATTATTAAGAGTTTAGTTACTTAGTATTTATCATTAATACTTTTAATGAAGGGAGAATTATAGTCCTTGTCCTACCCGTTCGGCTAACGACCCTCCACCGGTCAAGGAAGCGGTGGGTGAGAGTAGACACCCATTAAACTGCCATTTTATAGGCAGTAACCTTATACCCCCCTTATAGACCGGCTTCGTGAATGAGGCCTACTATTGGTAATTATCCATGACTGTTTATGTCTCTAGCATGACCACTTGATGAAATGTGGAGGGAAGTGGGGTAAATGGCCGATACTACTGGAAGAATTCCTCTTTGGATAATAGGTACTGTAGCTGGTATTCTTGTGATCGGTTTAGTAGGTGTTTTCTTTTATGGTTCATATTCCGGATTGGGTTCATCCCTGTAGTAATCGGATGAATTGAGTTGTAGACATGAAAGCGTAAGAACTCAACGGATTCCCTTCTTTGTTTGTCTGATTTGAGGGAGAAGGTCCCGTTGAGTTCTTAATAATTAGAATATTTTTTTTATAAGTTCATTGAAGAAGTTCTATTTACTCAATTAATATATTAAACTTTTAATATTATAATAGTATAAGGTGTATTTTAGACATTTAAAATACTTGGTGGTTTAATCTATTAATTAAACTAAACTTTTAATTTAATTAAACTCAAACTATATCTTTATTTATGGATTTAATAATACTCATTTAATTAAACGCTTTAATTAACTATTAATAAAGTCCATAAGAGTTAATTTGAATTATTCAATAAAACATCATAATTCCAATTATTAAATTCAAAATTAAAACCATTTAATTAATTGTTTAAGTTATGAACCCAAGAGTTTTAGAATTCAATTCTTTTTTTTCATAAAAAGCTTTTTCCAAATTCCAAAACTTGAGAGCAAGTTTTGTAATTCTTGAAAACCTTTGGATTCCATAACTTATGGAGTTAAATACTTGTTTTATGATGAAACTTTTCATGTTCCATAACTTAAGAACAAGTTATGGAATTCTTTAAAACATTAACTCCAAATTTTATAACTCCATAAAAACTTTAAATCAATTTTTTTTTAAAAAAAACTTTCATATCCATAACTTATGGAGGTTTCAAAACACTTAAGATCACAACTTTAAAAAAAACTTTTGAGCTCCAAAATTTTATGACAAAATTTGTAACTCCATAAAACATTTAGATCAAACTTTTAAAACTAATAAAATAATCATATCATTTTATCTTTTACTAAATTTGACCTAATTCAACTCATATAGCAAATGATTCAAATTTTACAAATAATTAGTTTTTCACACAACAAGTAATTATCTTAAAATTTGACAAACGTCATGTTTTTTTTCCTTTTTTTTCAACTTGAAAATAAAACATTTGCATCAATATAACAGAAAACAACCCATGGCTCTGATACCACTGTTGGGTTTTGAGCATTCTAACACTCCTATGGTGTACATGCAACCCTATAAACCTTGGATCTATGTTTTCTCTATTATACATGCAAATATTAACTATTCCAAGGTTTCATCCTAACTAGCATATTATGAAGCACCTATACTACAAAGTTCTAGTTAGATGACATACCTTTTGATGTAGCTTGATGTCTTCAAGCTTTAAGAGCTTAGCCCCAATAGTGTGGAAGCCTCAAATGGAATCACAAATCACCAAAACACCTTGGAAGAACTTGAGAGAATATGTATGCACACTAAAATCGGTCCACTCTTATTTTCACACACTTGTGCCAATTTTGTGAGCCAAGGACCCATTTATATATTATGGAGGATTAGGGTTACATCCATGTAAACCCTAATACCCATGACCTTTCATTTACATAGGATCCATGGGTTAAAAGCTCCATGGACCATCCATGAAAGCTTAGCCCAACCTAAATGAACTTGGCCCATTCCATATATATAAGAGTCCATATTTAATTAGTTCTTTTTGATCACTTAATTAATTCTAAATTAATTCTTGATCAATACTAATTAAATAATATGATTCCATATTAATATATTAGAACTTATAATATATTAATATAAATCATAAATATACTATTCTCAAAAGACTATCCATATAAATTGTGTCGGTGAAGTGCAACCCAAATAGACCATGCCGGGTCGGGTCAAGTACATACCAAATATAGTTATGGACTTAGACATTAATCCAACAGATCAAAGCGATTGAGAGTTGGTCAGCACCAAAGACGCCCACAGAAATTCGTCAATTCTTCGGTCTCGTTGGCTACTATCGCAAATTTATCCAGAATTTCTCCAGGATTGCCAAGCCTTTAACCACCCTGACTCAGAAAGGTGTACCCTTTTGTTGGGAAGAAAAGCAAGACACTGCGTTTCAAACATTGAAGCAGACCCTATGCAGCGCACCTATTTTGTCTCTGCCTGAAGGGACAGAGGACTTTGTGGTCTACTATGATGCATCCAATCAGGGCCTAGGCTGTGTGTTCATGCAGCGAGGAAAGGTTATTGCCTATGCCTCGAGACAGCTGAAAGCACACGAGCTCAACTATCTAACTCACGATTTGGAGTTGGGAGCAGTGGTCTTTGCGTTAAAGATTTGGAGACATTATATCTACGGAACCAAGTGTACTGTCTTCACCGACCATAAGAGCCTACAACATATCTTTGATCAGAAAGAGTTAAACATGAGGCAACGGCGGTGGGTAGAGCTACTCAGTGATTATGAGTGCGAAATACGCTATCATCCCGGCAAGGCCAATGTAGTAGCAGATGCCCTCAGGCAGAAAGAGTATTCAGATCGTAAAGTGAAGGCACTGACAATGACCATCCATTCCCATCTATCCGCTCAAATCAAAGAGGCTCAGCAGGAAGCCTTAAAACCAGAGAACAGATCGGATGAAGCCTTGAGGGGGTGGAAAAGAACTTGGAGATCAGAGGAGATGGAGTTTACTATTTCATGGACCGGATCTGGGCTCCATAGTTGGGCGGTTACAGGGAGGTTGTCATGAACGAAGCTCACAAGACTAGATACTCTGTTCACCCGAGTTCGGATAAGATGTACCTGGATCTCAAAAAGCTCTATTGGTGGTCGAACATGAAAGCAGAGATCGCTACCTTTGTGGGCTAGTGTCTGAATTGCGCCAAGGTGAAGGTGGAATATCAAAAGCCCTCAGGTCTACTTCAGCAGCCAGAAATACCTGAGTGGAAGTGGGAAAGGATCACGATGGATTTCATCACTAAGTTGCCCAAGTCTCCGAGTGGGTACGATACCATTTGGGTAATTGTTGATCGGCTGATTAATCCGCCCACTTCCTGCCAATCAAAGAGACATTCAAGATGGAGAGACTTACACGAATCTATATCCAAGAGATAGTTCGTCTGCATGGTTTACCTGTGTCCATTATCTCCGATCGGGATAGCAGATTCACCTCGAGATTTTGGCAGTCACTGCAGAAGGCTCTTGGAACTAAGTTGGATATAAGCATAGCTTACCATCCACAGACAGACGGGCAGAGTGAGAGGACCATTCATACATTGGAAGACATGTTGAGAGCATGTGTCATAGACTTTGGAAAGTTGTGGGACACTCATTTTCCCTTCGTCGAGTTCTCCTACAACAACAACTACCATACCAGCATCAAGGCTATGCCGTTTGAAGTCCTCTATGGCCGTAAGTGCAGATCCCCTCTGTGTTGGGCTGAGGTGAGCGACACGCAGCTAGCTAAGGGTCAAGTCCCCGATAGCACTCTCACAGGCCCAGAAATCATTCGAGAAACTACAGAAAAGATCATACAAATCCGGGAACGACTAAAAGATTCAAGAGATAGACAAAAGAGCTACGCCGATAAGAGACGAAAACCTTTGGAGTTCCAGGTTGGTGACAGTGTTCTTTTACAGGTCTCACCCTGGAAAGGCATGATACGCTTTGGAAAGCGTGGAAAGCTGAATCCGAGATACATAGGACCATTCGATATCCTCGCTAGGATCGGTCCCGTAGCATACAAACTTTGTTTACCCCAAGAGTTTAGCAACATTCATCCCGTCTTCCACGTCTCGAACCTTAAAAAGTGTCTATCCGACGAAACACTTGTGATCCCTCTTGATGAGATCGAGATCAATGAGAACCTTAATTTCGTGGAAGAACCAGTCGAAATCATGGATCAAGAAGTCAAAGAACAAAACAAAGTCGCATACCGATAGTGAAGGTCCGCTGGAATGCCAAGCGGGGACCTGAATTCACTTGGGAGCGAGAAGATTCCATGAAACAGAAATACCCTCATCTTTTTCCGGGTCCATGATTTGTAATTTGTGTTTGAATTTCGGGACGAAATTCCCTCTATCGGGGGGATGATGTGACAACCCGAAACTTTTTCTGTTACCGTTAGCCAATTTCCGTTAATAAAATTTGAATTTTATTGAGTTCCGTCAAATTCCTTCGGTTTGGAAAATCATTTAGTTATATAATTTAATTTTATATATATGAGTCGGAACCAAAATCACGCGAAAAACCCGAGTTTCTTTTGAAAAATCAAAATTTTCGGCTAAAGTGATGTTTACGGTCGTAAACTCATTCACGGCTGTACACTCGTTTACAGCCAACGACAGGTGGCGCCACCACCGACCATGAAAACCCCCTATAAATATGAGCCCCTACCCCTGATTTACACTTTTCTAGCCGAAAACTCTCTCATTCTCTCTCTAAAACTCTTGACCGTAAACACCAAAAGCACCCTTATTCTTCCGAAAATCATCAAGAAACACCTTTGGAGGATTGTTTTGGAGCATCTAAAACGCGTTTTTCATCGAATCCAACATCAGTGTTCTTGAGTTTACGGTCGTACACACTTCAAATCTTCAAAGACTGCAAACTGTTTGCGGCCGTACACCCTTCAAATCTTCAAAGTTCCTTCAAGAACACCGTTTACGGCCGTAAACCCTTCAAGGGGCTGTTCACGGCCGAGAACAGTTCACGGCCGGAAACTCTTCACGGCCGCAAACTCCTTCACACCGTGAATCTTGGCCGCAAACCACTTTTCTACCTCGACCGAGTCTCGGTAACATTCCTAAACCAATGACAAGTGTTTTTCCAACACTATAATAGATGGTTTCACTAATAAAATACAATCATGAATTTAATTGTTGATTAGGATCCCGTTAAGTACCGCGTGCATCCAACCAAAGGTCTTCACTTCCAGTCTCGCAATCCGACTAATCACAAGACTAACAGTGAGTTCATACCCCTATGCTTTTACTATTTTCAGCGTTTTCAGGGGGGAATACAAGTCATACACAAATAATTTTTGTGAATTTATACAAAAGGATTTCAACACCTTTAAAACTGATGCAGTTACTACAAACATATAGTTTCCACATGTTTATAAAATATTTAGATATTTTATCCCTTTTGTAACATGCTGAGCATAAGGGACATTTTTCCAACGTATAGCCATAATTGCATAGTTTTCAAATCAATACATGAATCAAGTACACAACATACATAGAAACTATAACAGGTATAGTTTGGGATTTCAATACACAAGTTTACAAATTCAGAGTCATACATTAACAAACATATAAACTATGACAGACTTAGTTTATGATATATGATATACATTACTACTTTCTGAATTTGAGAGCACTACATTAAATAATTATTTAAGTATAATTATTTTTACACTACAAGTATACAACGGATTCAAATACAAGAGAACAATACAGAGCTACACGTAAACTAGTTAATACAGGATTGTGAGGCAACACTTCAATTGTACCTTTCGGGGTCCAGGTTAAATCCTATCATAGTATAACCAGAGTCTCCTGGAGGGAGAGCGTGAGATTTATGAATAGATCTATTCGGGACTGACAATCCCACACCTGAACTGCTAGCTACAGTTAGGCAGGCATGCTTGGGGTTACAAATGTCATTTATCCGACACTTGAAGAACGTCGTAAAGGTCACTAGGTCATATCAATCATGGTTATACTACTCACAATAGTATAAACTAACCTTATTGTTTACGGGATTTCATTCTTCTTTAGTTTTATTTTTATTAATAAAACTAGTTCATACTACAACTGGAGGATTCCAGGGATTTCAACTCATAGTTTTAGTTTAAGTAATGAATCTACTATACATACTGGTGGTAACCAGGGTTTTTCAAACAGGACATTTTATACATTACTGGTGATAGTCAGGGTTTTCATATAAAGGGTTTTTCATTCAAAACAACGATATACAATACATTTGGTGGTAACCAGGCATACAAACTAATACATTGTACACTACTACAGAACACAGTATCAAACATATATGTTAGAAAATATTGGATTTTCTTGGAAAGAATACATACAATTTACAGATTCAATGACAGGTTTTCATTACAAAAACATGCTTATGAACTCACCAGCTTAATGCTGATACTCTTTTCAAAACTGCTTGTATTCTCAGGAAATCAGTAGACAGGTACCTCGGCAGACTTTTGAGAAGATGGAGCGTATAGAGTCTCGTTTTTATTTTGCTACTTTTGATGTATATAAATATGAATCAAACAGATGTAAATATCTTTTCTTATATTCAATGTAATGGTTGTGTTACTTTTGATTACTATGATTCAATTGTTGTGATACTACATATGATGTCATCCACCCCCGAACGTTTCCCCTTGTATCTTTTAGAAAAAGATGCCTCCCAGAAAGAGACCCAACAGGAAGAACAACGACCCTCCACCGCCACCACCTCCTCAGTTCGATCCTGCCATGTTCCAGGCAGCAGTTACAGCAGCTGTGGCTGCCGCGATGGCGCAAATAAACCCTGGTGGTGCTAGTGAATCAGGAAGCGGTACCCATTCCCAGAATCTTGGTGGCAATCAGGGACACCTGAAGGAGTGTTCCTATAAATACTTCATGAATGCCAAGCCTAAATATTTCGATGGTAATGGAGGAGTCATTGCCCTAACCCGATGGTTCGAGAAGATCGAATCCATTTCCGAGATTTGCGCATGTTCTGAGGCAAACAAGGTGAAGTTTGCAGCCTGCACCTTCACTGACAGAGCATTGACTTGGTGGAATGGTCGGGTCAAATCCCTAACTCTACCGGTAGCAAATGACATGGGTTGGGAAATCTTGAAGGAGCTTATGCTTGCTAAGTACTGCCCAAGAGGCGAGATGCAGAAGTTAGAACACGAACTCTGGAATCTAAAGATGAAGGGTTCCGACATTGTTACCTATACACCTAGATTCTGTGATCTGGCTCTTCTCTGTCCGGGGATAGTCACCTCAGAAAGCAAGAAAATAGAGAGATACATTTGGGGATTGACGCCCCCAAATCAAGGAAACGTATTGGCTGCTAAGCCTTCTACCTTTGACAGCGCCAAGTGCCTGGCGCAGACCCTGATAGATCACGGGGTTGATCTCGATGAAGTGGCAGCCGCTCCCGAACCACCAAAGGCGAGTGGTGGAAAGAAAAAGTTATGAAACAAGCGAAAGGGTCAGTCTTCACAGGAGCCCTCCAAGAAACAACAAATAGTGGCAGTTAATGCTGCTACCACTCCTGCCGCTGTTCCTGCAACCCAAGCACCTGCCAGTAGATATGCTGGTACTCTTCCAAGGTGCGACAAGTGCAAATTTCATCATCACGGACCCTGACGTGATTTGTTATGCAATAGTTGTGGCAAGAAGGGGCATACAGCTCGATTTTGCAAGACACCAGCCCAACCAACCAATCAGGCTCCTGGAGCGGGCGTTGGTCAAGTGTTTTATGGCTATGGAGAGATCGGGTACTTCAAGATGAATTGCCCCAAGGCAACAACAGTTGGCAACACAGGTAGAGTGCTAGCGATGGGCCAGGAGGAGGCAGTTGCTGATCCCACCGTTGTTACGGGTATGTTCCTCCTCGACAACTCTTATGCATGCATTCTTTTCGATTCTGGTGCGGAGAGAAGTTTTGTTAGTCATGCATTTAAGCATCTACTCCAGCATAAACCCCAACCTTTAACCGAAACATTTACCGTCAAAAACTTAAAGACCTCGAGAGCATTCCCTAAGTCTGCAACTTTCCTGATGTCTTCCCTGAAGATCTTCCCGGAATTCCTCCCGAGTACCAAGTCGAGTTTCGTATCGACTTAATTCCCTAAGCTACTCCCGTAGCTAAATCCCCATATCGTCCAGCGCCGGCAAAAATGCAAGAGTTATCCAGCCAGCTCAATGAGCTACTCAGTAAATGATTCATAAGACCAAGTTCCTCACCTTGGGGAGCCCCGGTCTTGTTTGTGAAGAAGAAAGATGGATCCTTTCGGATGTGTATAGATTATCGTGAGTTGAACAAACTTACCATCAAGAACCGTTATCTCCTACCCAGAATCGACGACCTCTTCGATCAACTTCAAGGAGTCGGCTATTTCTCAAAGGTAGACCAAAGATCAGGGTACCACCAATTGTGAGTCCATGAGAGTGATGTTCCCAAGACAGCATTTCGAACAAGTTATGGTCACTACGAGTTTGTAGTAATGCCCTTTGGTCTAACCAACGCACCCGCAGTATTCATGGATCTAATGAATCGGGTGTGCCGCCCTTTCCTAGACAAGTTTGTAATCGTGTTCATTGATGATATACTTGTCTACTCTCGGAGTGAGGAAGATCATAGACAACACTTGAGGCTAGTGTTAGAAACACTAAGGGCGGAGAAACTCTATGCAAAATTCTCTAAGTGCGAATTCTGGATCAGAAAAGTAACTTTCCTTGGTCACGTGGTTAGCGAGGAAGGCATACACGTGGACCCTTCCAAGATCAAAGCGATTGAGAGTTGGTCAGCACTGAAGACGCCCACAGAAATTCGTCAATTCTTCGGTCTCGCTGGCTACTATCGCAGATTTATCCAGAATTTCTCCAGGATTGCCAAGCCTTTAACCACCCTGACTCGGAAAGGTGTACCCTTTTGTTGGGAAGAAAAGCAAGACACTGCGTTTCAAACAGTGAAGCAGGCCCTATGCAGCGCACCTATTTTGTCTCTACCTGAAGGAACAGAGGACTTCGTGGTCTACTGTGATGCATCCAATCAGGGCCTAGGCTGTGTGCTCATGCAGCGAGGAAAGGTTATTGCCTATGCCTCTAGACAGCTGAAAGCACACGAGGTCAACTATACAACTCACGATTTGGAGTTGGGAGCAGTGGTCTTTGCGTTAAAGATTTGGAGACATTATCTCTACGGAACCAAGTGTACTGTCTTCACCGACCATAAGAGCCTACAGCATATCTTTGATCGGAAAGAATTGAACATGAGGCAACGGCGGTGGGTAGAGCTACTCAGTGATTATGAGTGCGAAATACGCTACCTTCCCGGCAAGGCCAATGTGGTAGCGGATGCCCTCAGCCGGAAAGAGTATTCCGGGCGTAAAGTGAAGGCACTGACAATGACCATCCATTCCCATCTATCCATTCAAACCAGAGAGGCTCAGCAAGAAGCCTTAAAACCAGAGAACGGATCGGATGAAGCCTTGAGGGGGATGGAAAAGAACTTGGAGATTAGAGGAGATGGAGTTTACTATTTCATGGACCGGATCTGGGTCCCAAAGTTCGGCGGTTACAGGGAGGTTGTCATGAACGAAGCTCACAAGAATAGATACTCTGTTCACCCGGGTTCGGATAAGATGTACCTGGATCTCAAAAAGCTCTATTGGTGGCCGAACATGAACGCAGAGATCGCTACCTTCATGGGCTAGTGTCTGACTTGCGCCAAGGTGAAGGTGGAATATCAAAAGCCCTCAGGTCAACTTCAGCAGCCAGAAATACCTGAGTGGGAGTGGGAAAGGATCACGATGGATTTCATCATTAAGTTGCCCAAGTCTCCGAGTGGGAACGATACCGTTTGGGTAATTTTTGATCGGCTGACTAAATTCGCCCACTTCCTGCCAATCAAAGAGACATTCAAGATGGAGAGACTTACACGAATCTATATCCAAGAGATAGTTCGTCTGCATGGTGTACCTGTGTCCATTATCTCCGATCAGGATAGCAGATTCACCTCGAGATTTTGGCAGTCACTGCAGAAGGCCAGATTTTGTTCATGAAGTATCGCGTTCCATCGTTTCTAAGATCGAATTGCTTATCCATTCCTCGTAAAGCTTCGTCCGTTATGTTTTCTTCCTTTATAGCTTCGATTTGAGCTTCTCTTATCTGTGCACTGAGGTTGGAAAGGATAGTCACGGTTAGTGCTCTTACATGTATAGGGTTTGACGTATTCCTTACGACTCAGTGCATCTGCCACAACGTTTACTTTCCCGGGATGATAGCGAATTTCACACTCGTAATCATTTAGTAATTCGACCCATCTTCGTTGCCTCATATTTAGTTCCTTTTGATCGAAGATATGTTGGAGGCTCCTGTGGTCAGTAAAGATGGTACATCTCGTACCATCCAAGTAGTGTCACCATATTTTGAGTGCGAAAATCACTGCTCCTAATTCAAGGTCATGAATTGTGTAATTGGCCTCATGCACTTTGAGTTGTCTGGAGGCGTAAGCAATTACTCTATCTCTTTGCATTAATATGCAACCTAATCCTTGATGAGACGCATCGCAGTAGACGACGAAGTCTTTGTTGGATTAGTGTCTAAGTCCATAACTATATTTGGTATGTACTTGACCCGATTGGCATGGTCCATTTGGGTTGCATGGCATCATGCATTTGGATAGACTAAAATGAGAGAAATAACACTTAAGGTTTATTAATATATTATAAGTTCTAATATATTAATAAGATTATTTAATTAGTATTGATCAAGAATTAATTTGGAATTAATTAAGTGATCAAAAGGAGACTAATTAAATATATGGGTTGATTGTGTAAATCATCCATACTTTTATAGTGGGCTAATGCTCCATGGATTATCAAGTTGGGCTAAAACCCATAGGATGCTCCATGTATGCTCCATGGTGTTTTGTGTACCCATGGATCATGGAAATGAAAGGCCATGACAATTAGGGTTTACATGGTGTAACCCTAATTGTGACACACTATATAAGCATCTTATTCTTCCCAAAAATCGGCCACTATGAAGGAATGGTGAGGGCTAGCCGATTTCATGAAGTGTTCATTTCTCTCTAAGTTATTCCAAGTGCATTTGATGTTGTGTGAACCATTTGAGGTGTCACACTTGGGGCACTAGGCTCTTAAGATCCATGGAATCAAGCTACATCAAAAGGTATGTCTTCTAACTTGTATTATTCCTTATGAATCAATGTTTTGTATTCTAGTTAGGATAATATCTTGGAATATTCATATTTGCATGTATAATAGAGAAAACATAGATCCACGGTATTTAGGGTTGCATGTACACTTAGGAGTGTTAGAATGCTCAAAACCCAACAGTGGTATCAGAGTCTAGGCTTGTTTTCTTGTTATACTTGCAAAATTGGCTGAAAAATCGAAGTTTGTTGCTGTCTGAACAGCAGATTTGCCGAGTCCATGAAGGGACTCGACGAGTCCAAGGCTAAATTCATCCAACTCGCCGAGTTGGTTCATGCACTCGACGAGTTGGACCCCCAGACAGCATATCTTCGACTGTTTTGGCTGGAATTGGACTAGGAACATTACCCTAAGTTGTTTTTCAACTTATAAACCTGTTTTTGATGTGGTAATGTTCATGCTAATCCAATTTCAAAGATAATTGTCAATAGATTCATGTTTTGTATTTGTTTAATGGTTAGGCTAATTACATGAAAAAGTTTGATTGAATTATCTTGTTCTTATAAGTTGCTTAGATTAATAGAAAAGTTATGTGAAATTGTTGTTTTCAATCCAAATTAATCTAAGGTTTGGTTCTAAAATGTGTTTTTGTAACTTGTCCTCAAGTTATATGAAAAGTCACATTTAAGATTCATAAAACTCATAAATATTTCCATAGGTTATGAATAAAGAAAAGTCATATTCTTTTAATGGTTTAAAGTCTTCCATAACTTGTCCTCAAGTTATGGAACTTGAAGAGTTTTTAATTAAAACTACTTTAAACACATAAGTTATGGAACTGAAAAATTTTGTAGTGTTCAAAACTTGCCCTCAAGTTTTGGAATTTGTAAAGTTTTCCCTTATGAATACTTTAATTCCAAGTTAAGCCCTTAGAATTTTAAAAGTTAAAATTCAACCCTTATACTTTATAGTATTATAAGTTAATAATATATATATATAGATGTATAAGAGCAAGTCAGTCTTACCGTTAGTAGGCCTCATTCATGAAGCCGGTCTATAAGGGGGGTATAAGGTTACTGCCTATAAAATGGCAGTTTAATGGGTGTCCACTCTCACCCCCCGCTTCATTGACTGGTGGAGGGTCGTTAGCCGAACGGGTAGGACAAGGACTATAATTCTCCCTTCATTAAAAGTATTAATGATAAAAACTAAGTAACTAAACTCTTTATAAATTCTCAATCTTAGTTACTTAGGAAAATGTGAATTTGGTGCTAACCCATGAAATTACACTTTGCACTTTGCTTAAGTCGTTAGTGGAGCGTGTGTGAGCAACCGGCACACTAATCTGGATTTAACAAGGTAGGCAAAGGGTAACTTAATGTTTATCATAGTATCGGTGGAGCGCGTGTGGTTAACCGGCACATCGATTGAGGGGTAAATATTAAGGGTACCAAGTATATTTGCATGGTTATTCACACCTTGTTTTGTGATCCTCGGCATCCCAGTCACAAATTTTGAGAGGGCACAATCGAGATTGAAACATGCCATTGAACAGTTCAATGAATCTCAAAAGATCTAGGAGTTTCAAATCCAATTAAAACCTAATAAATTATTTCATTTTTCATGGTGGAAATTGGTGAATCGTCATTCGCCTACCTTCAAATATTTTATAGCTTGGATTACGGCATCCCTCTTCCGAGTTATAAAATATTGTGTTGGGTCCTAGCCTTAATATTTCATATTGAGTGTTATATTAAGGACTTTAAATCAACTATCTTGAATATCTCCCAAAAGATGTCTGGTTCACACAATTATGATCTTCCCAAAACTCTTGAAGATGATGTCCCGGAAATCATTCTTCACTCCCTCCACCTCCTCCAATTATTCTCCCTAACCCACAAGTTCTTGAATAGTTCAAGGTCACTCAAGCCCTATTGGCAAGCAAGGTCTATGTGTGATCGCATCTTGGAGATGAATTCACATATTAACAAGCCGGGAGAGTTGGGTGTCAAAGTCTTGAGAAAGTTAGTTGTTCAATAACTTTCTAAGTCACATAGTGAGTTTCCTTCGGGACTACTATGAAACAGACTATGACATGACCCTTAATGATCTTATCTATTTGCTTGGTGCTGCTGAATCAGAAATGATTTGAGGACTAGTAAAGCAAATTTGATTAGGAGATCAACTTCCCAATGGACATTGACAATGGTAACATTGGATATCTAGAAAAAGCTTTCTCTTCCCAATGGAAAGGGATAGGCCATATTCAACTCGGTTGACCAAATGATAAAGAGAAAGGCAAGTCTGAGATAGTCCAGTGCACCATTCCCAAAGGGTCCATATGTTTCTGTTGCCAAAGGAAGGGGCATTGATTGCGAAGCTACATATTTACCTGAAAGATCATAAGGTTGATCAAGTCAAGAAGTTTGACTCTACTTCAGGTAAAGTCCACTATCTAACTCTGTTAAGTTTCTATTTGGAGATTCTTATTACATGATGTGACTGGGTCACATGTTGAAGTTTTAAGAATCAAAGAAAAGAGAGGAATAGATAACAACATAGTTTTCGATCGCATGGTTCGGTGATCAGAATTTTTGAGCTGTTGCTTAAAGAGTTGTGATAGATTGCTTAGGAATAGATAACAACATAGTTTTCATATGCATTTGCATTGTAAGGATAAGTTTTTCCGCAAGTTTTAAATAAAAGAAAAGTTTCGTTTTATTTATTTTAAATATGCTTACAGTGGCATTTGTGAAAATTTGTTATTTATATGATTCCATTGATAGCAACATTGGAAAATGGATTTGATTCTTTCGTTTGTGGTAGTGTCATAATTTACCAAATAAGGAAAGATTCTCATCACCCAAGTTTCAGTTGGATAGAAACTTGGAATCATGCAAGTTGTATTGTATGATGAATGAAATTTTCATCCATGGAAACATTAAGACTAATTCCTTGTTCACATGTATATATGAGTCAAGTGAAGGACTAAGGGATCGAGTACACATTCTTATGCACTAGTCAAGTCCACCACAAAAGATCGATAAGACTATTCGTCATGATTTAGTAAAGTTTAGTAAATATGGTTATACTTACAAGTTTAAGTATAATTCTGAAACATTGGAAAATTTTCAATGTAAGGCAGAACGAATGAGAAAAATCAAATTTGGCAGAAAGATAAAAGTTTCTCCAATCTGAAAAGATGGGAGAGTACTTTAGTATCGTGTTTTGTGATTATCTTAGTGATTACGAAACCATATCACAATTGATTCTTTAAGGACATCTTAGTGCATTTGTTTGACTAAGAAGAGGAATCGTCAATTGTTGAATTGGTTAAATCAAAAGATGAGTCATACTTCGTTCCAAAACAATTCTTAGAGTCATACTCCAAGAATGTAACTTGAGTGACATATCTTAAAGAAAGGTTTATAACACTTGTCAAATGTAAGAGTAAAAGTGTCCTACTCTTGTACATTTGAAATTGGTAAGTTGTGATGTTTTGGATAAAACAAAGACCAACTAAGGCCAATTGTGTGAAGTCTTTGTCTTGATAAAGAATCCACACTATCTCTTGAATATTTGGCAAGTGAGTCTTATATGTCAAGAGGACAGTGGGAGTCTACAAGATCCTGAAAGAATTTCAAGATCTAATCAAGAATAAAACCTGTAGTTTATAACCTATCGTGTTGACATATTTCTATTTCTGTGCCCATTCCAATTAAAGTTGGCTTTGTATATGAGTACTGAGAGTTCTCAATTGGTTGCATAACAACTTGGAAGCAATGGCAGGCCCTTGTGCTGCTAGGTGGCACAAAGTTAAGACTGCTCAAGTTCAATCCATATGAGTTTCGATTTGTTATTAGCCGTGTCTTGTGATTATGGTTTTGACAAATTCACATGGATAGGAACACATACACCATAAAATCTAAGTGTCATAAGGTTTCTCTCCGATTCATGAAAATGATGGTGAGGAAACACTTTCACTAAGTAGATTTTAAGTAGATTACAGTTGTGATATTTGCATTTTCAAAGTCGTTAGTGGATCGTGTGTGGTTAACCGGCACACTAACATGGACTTGTGAGAAATGGCAAAGGTCTAAACAATTGAGACTATAATTACGGCATTCCTTTTCATAGTTCTAAAAATTATTTAGACACACATGTGAGCTATCTAAGGAAAGGTGTGTGATTTTGATAAAGTCTTATCAAAACATCTCGTATCAAAAATCTGAACTTTGGTAAGAAAGTCAATAAAGTATTGATTTCTAGAAGTTCAACTGATTTCTGAGTACATGTCAAAGCCAGTGGGAGCATAAGTGTTATGCTAATAATCATCATGTTAGTGGGAGCATGATAATTATTATTAGTATTGCAAGATAGCAATGTTAATTATAGAAAACAAAAGTTTCAATTCGTGAAGTTGCAGGGGTTGAAAAGTTGTTTTGTTATAATTAAGGGAGAGGAAATTGTACTTCATTTCAAATCTAAAAGCTTAGATTGAGGTTTTAATCATCTTTGGTCAAGGATACATATATGAATTTCATGTTGGAATGGATCAACATAAGTAAATTCTATATATGGGAACATTATTTGCGTTCTAAAATTCGATTAAGATTACGGCATCCCTTTTCATATTCTGAATTATGAGAACTTGGCAAATAGAAATATTGTAGCAAAAGGACTGGTCTAGTGTCATGTCTTTATGTGAGACATCATGAATCGTGTCCCATATGCTTCGGATATAGGATCGATTGCATGTGCTATAATATTCATCCTTTCTAAAATTTTCCAAATGTCTGGGGCATTAAGAAGGGAAAAGGTCTAGAAGGGGATATGACTAAAGTGATTAAGCAATTGTCGAGAACAATCTAAGGTTTACCAAAGATTGGTTGCTCAGGGACAGTTGGAAGTATAGTGTTAATTTTGGAAGGACCATATTGACATATTCTGAAAAGAGGCAACTCTTGTTCAGAGGTGATAGTTAAAATGAGAATATGGAAATATTCCCATAGGTGGAAGTTATTCATTAAATCTGTGTAAGATTAGGAAACTTAATGCAAGAAGGATGTTCAAAGCAATGTACTTTGAATTTGAGACTTCGTTTCCATGGAATGATCTCCATTGGAATACTCTGTAATGTTTGTTGACAAGTCTTTGTGACTTTGTGCATAGTCATTACGAGAGGATCAGTGCATATAAGTTTAGAATCTAGCAAATTTAGGTAAATGGCAGGAATTTGGAATTCTTGCATTTGCAGTAAGGATTTGGGATTGTGAAATGAGAATCATTGGAATTATGTTCAATCGATCTATTTCACAAAGTAAAAGATCATAGACAAACTTAGTGTGCATACTTGGTGTATGGCATAACTAATGTTTAGACAAACATAGTGTGCATACTTGGTGTATGGCATGACTAGTGTTTAGAAAACCATAGTGTACATGCTTGGAGCATGGGACAACTATTGTTTTAATTCAAGTATAAAGTTGATAGTTTGAAACAGTATGCAATGAATGATGTGTAATCAATATGGTCATAAATAAAAGGTGTTTTATTTATATTCATAAGTTCTGAGACCATATTTGATTAGATTATTCTTGTGTTTCACTTTGCATGTTTTGACTTCCAGAATAACTAGGTCGTTCTTCCTGAATGACTAATTTATTCAAACCATCCACAGTCGGTCATATGTTGGAAGTAGATATGAATCAAGACTGTCATGAAGCTGGATTGTAGATGTCCAAGGTATGGGACATAACAAAGAGTTACTACAACATTCATGAGTGCTCATAAGTTCTGAGTATTGGATTCAACCCACGCTCATTGGAATCACTTCATGGATTTTATCACGAGTGATCATGAGACGATAATATCTTATATTCTTCAAACCTAGAGATATAACTTGTTGCCTATGAGTTGGTTATACATTGATTGCACGAAAACGCATTTGGTAACTCAGTGTTATAAAACGTGCCTTTGTGTATGATTCAACAAGTAGTAGAACAAGCATATGAGTTGAAGTTTATCCATTCCTTTTACCCTTAAAGGGATAAAAGTGACATCTGTGGGCCCCTCGATGATTTAGTGATGACACCCCGAAGTGCTTGGCCAAGCCAGGACTAATGTGATTTGTTCAATTAGTCGGTCGTCATAAATCGGAAATCGGGAAACAATAAATGGACAGAGAGAATGATTATAATCCATGTCTCAATCCATATTATATCTAGAATGGAGGAATATATGATCACTTATCTAATGGACGCATCATTGATTTGTTCAGAGTTCGACGGCAGCGGCTTTCAAGAGCTACGATTGCCAGTCAGGTTTTGAAGTCATACGCAATAATAGTTTTAGACTTATCCAAGTGGGAGACTGTTGGATTAGTGTCTAAGTCCATAACTATATTTGGTATGTACTTGACCCGATTGGCATGGTCCAGTTGGGTTGCATGGCATCATGCATTTGGATAGACTAAAATGAGAGAAATAACACTTAAGGTTTAATAATATATTATAATTTCTAATATATTAATAAGATTATTTAATTAGTATTGATCAAGAATTAATTTGGAATTAATTAAGTGATAAAAAGGAGACTAATTAAATATATGGGTTGATTGTGTAAATCATCCATACTTGTATAGTGGGCTAATGCTCCATGGATTATCAAGTTGGGCTAAAACCCATAGGATGCTCCATGGTGTTTTTGTACCCATGGATCATGGAAATGAAAGGCCATGACAATTAGGGTTTACATGGTGTAACCCTAATTGTGACACACTATATAAGCATCTTATTCTTCCCAAAAATCGGCCACTATGAAGGAATGGTGAGGGCTAGCCGATTTCATGAAGTGTTCATTTCTCTCTAAGTTATTCCAAGTGCATTTGATGTTGTGTGAACCATTTGAGGTGTCACACTTGGGGCACTAGGCTCTTAAGATCCATGGAATCAAGCTACATCAAAAGGTATGTCTTCTAACTTGTATTATTCCTTATGAATCAATGTTTTGTATTCTAGTTAGGATAATATCTTGGAATATTCATATTTGCATGTATAATAGAGAAAACATAGATCCACGGTATTTAGGGTTGCATGTACACTTAGGAGTGTTAGAATGCTCAAAACCCAACAGTCTTCAGTTCCTTCTGGAAGTGACAGGATTGGTGCGCTACACAACATTTGTTTTAATTTCTAGAAAGCAGTTTCTTTCTTTTCTTTCCAGGTAAATTTTACATCCTTCTGTGTCAATGCGGTTAGAGGTTTGGCCGTCTTAGAGAAGTACTCAATAAATCTTCGGTAGTAGCCAGCAAGTCCTAAAAATTGGCGCACTTCAGTCGGTGTTCTTGGTGCTTCCCAGTTCTTGATTGCTTCGATTTTTGCGGGATCTACATGTATCCCTTTGTTGCTTACGACGTTCCCTAAGAAGTTTACTTCTCTGATGCAAAATTCGCACCTGGAGAATTTTGCGTATAGTTTCTCTTTTCTTAGCAGTTCCAATATTAATCGTAGATGTTGGCCGTGTTCTTCTTTTGTTTGTGAGTATATCAGGATGCCATCAATGAATAAAATCATGAACTTATCTAAATAATGTTTACAAACACGGTTCATGAGGTCCATGAACACTGCGGGGGCATTCGTCAGACCGAACGGCATAACTAGAAACTCGTAATGTCCGTACCGAGTTTTGAAAGCGCTTTTTGGTACATCTGATTCCATCACTTTAAGTTGGTGATACCCAGAACGTAGATCTATCTTGGAATAGTAACTAGAGCCTTGTAATTGGTCGAACAAGTCATCGATTCTTGGGAGTGGATAACGGTTCTTGATCGTTAACTTGTTCAACTCCCGGTAATCGATACACATTCTGAAGGATCCATCTTTCTTCTTGACAAATAAAACTGGTGCTCCCCTAGGTGAGAAACTTGGTCTTATGAAGCCTTTTTCAAGAAGTTCTTACAATTGGCTGGAGAGCTCTTGCATCTCTGACGCAGCCAGTCTATAAGGTGATTTGGCTATCCGGGCCGCACCGGGAGTTAGGTCAATTCTGAACTCAACTTATCGGTTTGGCGGCAACCCAGGTAGGTCTTCTGGAAACACATCAGGGTATTCACATCCTTGTGGTATGTCTTTTATCTCCTTTTCCTTGCTCTTTTTATCTACTATGTGAGCTAAAAAGGTGTAACATTTCTTGTGTAGATATTTCTGAGCCTTTGTGCAAGAGATTAACTTTAGATTTTGTCTCGATTTATCCCCATAAATTATCATAATCTCCCCATTGGGTAGGGTCAACCGTACAGCCTTCTTGTAGCATAGGATCTCAGCATGATGAGGGGCAAGACAATCCATGCCAACGATAATATCGAAGCTTCCGATAGGCATGGGCATAAGGTTTATTTGAAATATGTGGTCATTTAGAGTTAGTGTGCAATCTATCAGTGTTTCAGTAGTGCTCTCTATTTAACCGTTTTCTACTTTTACTTCGTATGCTACCTCTAACTTCCTAATCTCATGGTTTAAACGTTGTTTAAATTTTGGAGTTACAAATCTTTTATCTGCACCGAGTCAAAAAGTATTGTAGCATACAAGTTATTGACGAGAAACGTACCAGTGACCACCGATGGGTCTTGGATGGCATCCTTGTTTCCGATCACAAATTCTCTTCCACGGGTATTTCATGCCTTGCCCTTCAGCTTTGGGCAATCTCGTTTAAAGTGTCCCTTTTCACCACACTCATAACATGTCCTTGCTCCTCCTCCTCCTACCCCAGTGCCAATGTTCTGACTTCCCACTTCTCATGTCGGGATTTTACAGAAAGGGGCGGTATGTCCCTTTCGTTTGCAGTTGGTGCATTGAAAACATTCACCGATGTGGTGTCGGTTGCAGGTGACACACAAGGGGTGTTTTTCTGCATAGTTTTTCTGGGGTGTGGGTGTTGGAGTTGGAGTTGTTGTTGCAATGTAGACCTTCTTTCTCTTTTTTGTGCGTGAATCTCCTCCGCCCGCTTTTCGTTTATTGGGTTCAACCTTAGGAGTTTCAACCTTCGTCCCTAGGGACCCTCGACTAACTTCATTGTTGGTCAAACGCTTAGCTAGGTTCTTAACACTTTCGTAGGTTGTAACCCTTGAAGAGATGACCATTCCCTTGAATTGATGTGCCAACCCCCAAATATAGCGTTCAATCTTTTTGTGCTCCGGCGTTACAAGTGTCGGGCATAGTAGGGATAGGTCATTGAACCTCGTAGTGTAAGCTTTAATGTCCGAACCTTTCATTTTTAGGTTCCAGAGTTCATTTTCCAGGTTCTGGATCTCATCCCTAGGGCAGTATTCTTCTACCATCATTGCCTTCAGTCCTCCCCAATATAAGGAGTTGGCAGGAATGATGCCCATTGATTTCCCCTGCTCGTTCCACCATGACAGGACTGAGTCGAGGAGAGTGCAAGTAGCAAATCGTACCTAGCTATCCTCAGCACAGTAATTGATTTGGAATACAGATTCCATTTTCTCGAACCACCTCGTTAAACCAATGACTCCTTCGTTGTCGTAGAAGTTCTTAGGCTTACAGTTCATGAAATCCTTATACGAACAAGCCCTTCGGGTTTCGTTGTAGTGTATGTTTGTACTACTCCCTGGTCTTGTTCCTGTTCCCTCGATTTCTATGATGGGAGTTTCATGGTTTGCGCTCCTAGCATTTGTTAGAGCTATGAGGCGATACGAGATTAGTTGCTCCAATTCAGCCGCTGTTTGCGGGAGTCCCGTCATTAGAGGTGGAGGTGGTGGAGCATCATTCGTTTGGTTTTTCAGTCACTGGGGTTATTGGCGGATCTCTTATTGGCCTTGTATGGGGTTGCCCCCTTGGCCTTGTTGTTGGTGCTGCTGTTGGACGAGTTCGGGGGTTGCTTCTTCGCGGAGGCATTGTGGATGTCCTATTAATTTAGCAGTAAACCATTAGTTTCCTGTTGTTATGGTCGTTTTTTGTGGTGTGGAGCTGAATAATTAGTTTATTTATTATTGTGCATGAATTTAAATGTTTGCATAAAATTTTCATGATGGATTAATGATAACTTCCTTATATTATTCATTGAGGTACGCGTTTTATTAGCACACATTACAACAAGACCATGATAGGGTACAAAACCCTAACCATGTTTACATGGAAAACAGATAAAACCTATACGTGAATCGTTAAGCGACCCACGGTTTATTACACACGCTTCTACATGCTCCTTCTTCTCCATTACCAAGTTTACTTCTCCATTCATCCATTCCATAACTCCCTTGTCATGCTACACTCTCCTAATTGATCCCGAAGTTACGAGACAATGTTTTCAGTATTTCTCGGACCTATTCCTCCAAAGCTCGGATCCTTTGTTCCATTCCTCGCGATCTCTAATCCGCTTCAATGGCTCTGGCCATTGCCATCCGCATCAGTCCCTCAGATTCTTGTCGGATTGCTTCTTGAGTACTGATGTAGTTGTAAGTGCCCATCACCATATTGTGATCCCCCCTGATAACATTATAGTCTTGGTTTCTCAATTCTCTTAGTTGTTGGACGTGTCGGGTGAGTCTAACGTTGTTGCTTTCAACGACACTCACTTCGTCGCTCACCATTTTGATTTGGTTGCCCAAACGGAGGGTGCGATCAAACAGCAGAGATAGAGATCCAACATCTGTAGGGTCCTGGGGATTTGTCCCTGAGGGTTGTCCAACTTCATACCCATTCTTTCTTTCTTCATCCTGGTTTGCCAATGGTGGCTGGTCTTGCATTGGTTCGTCCGGAAAGGGGCTATATGAAACCTTTTTGTCCTTGGGCCTAAGGAATTGTGCTGGGGTTTTCTTGGTGATGCTCCTGCAAGGCGGAATGGATTTGCGTATGGTTGCTCTAGTGCGATGCATTCCGGAGCCAATGCGATGTGTCACAGGTAAAGGGGACACAGTGGGTGCGACTATCGGGGTAGGTGTTGCTTGGGTTACCGGTTCCTTTGTTTCTTCCTCGGAATCTGAATCCTCATCCATATCATCTTCCAATTCCTCTTCCGAGTCTTCCTCGGGATCTTCTTCCGGGTCTTCCTCTGGTTCGTCGTCAGGGATAAGTATCGGTGCTTGGTTATTTTGAGTTGGGAAGTAGGGATCCCCTACCAATGGCACACGTGAGTTAACCTCTTCTTCCCTTTTCTCCTGTGATTGCGATTTCATCCTATATTGAGATTTAAGGTTGTATTAGTATTTCGTATATCATTCGTTTTTATAAGGAAAAATTTTAGCCTAGATTTTTACAAGATTTTTAACAAAGTTCTTCTTTCAATTCAATACCTTTGAGTAGCAAAGGTGTACAAACATGTTCAATCATACAAACAACATTACTAGTAAACTGTAATAGGTATAGTTTAGGGAGTCACTATTACTATTTCGAGGACAATGAAACATATAAGAGTCAGTTCATACATGAGTCAGTTAAAACATACTATAACGAGAAACAATACTCACTATAAAGAGAAATAGAGACAACATACTACATACTAGACAGAGAGAACATACTACATACTAGACAGAGAGAACGTACACTACACTAGAACATACTATACAAATACAAGAATACTATAACATTAATGTGAGTACTACTTCATGGCTCGGCAATATACTGCTACGTCACGTTTTGTACCCAGAGTCTCCTGGAAGGAGAGCGTGAATTTGTGTATAGATCTATATGGGATTGACCATCCCACACCTTGATGCTAGCTACAGTGGGACCTGCAGGTCTACGGGTGACGAATGTCATATCTTTTCGACGTCTCGAACGTCGTGTTATACTAAGTCAAATCAAGTATGGATACAATCATATCACATTTTACCTTAATTAAACTAACAAGTTTAAGGGTAGTTAGTACATTAGTAGTTACCTAGATAAAACTACTAGTACATCTTTATTTTCCCATTTCATTCACATTGTGATCTTCTCACATAACGGTAATGAAAAACTATATTTTTAGTAATGATAGTCACACTTTGGGAAAACTCACACTTTTACAAAAGAACAAACATAGAAAACAGTCGAGTCTTGGTAGAAGACTACTTTAGTAGAAAATATAGGATTTTCTAGGAAGTTTACAAACATTTTCATCAAACACTTACAAACTCTTACATCAAACATTTACAAGTACTTTCTTCAAACTTATACAAACAATGACACTAAAATGCTTATGAACTCACCAGCTTTAATGCTGATCTACGCTTTCAAATGTATTCTCATGTCATTAGTATACAGGTACCGATGACCAGGTTTTGAGAAGATGGAGCACGTTCAAGACTCATCTCTTATTTTAATTTACATTTTTGGTGTCTTATAAACTATACTGAACACACTTGTATAAAAATTATTACTATTAATGCAATGGATGATGTTGTTGCTTGTTTATTATTATGCATTGTTGTGATACTGTACATGACGTCCTCCACCCCCGAACGTTCCGCCGTTCCGGTTTTGGGGTGTGACAAACGAGGTGGTTCGAGAAAATGGAATCTGTATTCCAAATCAGTTACTGTGCTGAGGATAGCAAGGTACGATTTGCTACTTGCACTCTCCTCGACTCAGCCCTGTCATGGTGGAACGAGCAGGTGAAAACAATGGGCATCATTCCTGCCAACTCCTTATCTTGGGGAGGACTGAAGGCAATGATGGTAGAAGAATACTGCCCTAGGGATGAGATCCAGAACCTGGAAAATGAACTTTGGAACCTAAAAATGAAAGGTTCGGACATTAAAGCTTACACTACGAGGTTCAATGACCTATCCCTACTATGCCCGGCACTTGTAACACCGGAGCACAAAAAGATTGAACGCTATATTTGGGGGTTGGCACCTCAATTCAAGGGAATGGTCATCTCTTCAAGGGTTACAACCTACGAAAGTGTTAAGAACCTAGCTAAGCGTTTGACCAACAATGAAGTTAGTCGAGGGTCCCTAGAGACGAAGGTTGAAACTCCTAAGGTTGAACCCAACAAACGAAAAGTGGGCGGAGGAGATTCACGCACAACAAAGAGAAAGAAGGTCAACGTTGCAAAAACAACAACTCCAACTCCAACACCCACACCCCAGAAAAACTATGCAGGAAAACACCCCTTGTGTGTCACCTGCAATCTGTCCGACCGATGGCGGAATCACAGGGGTTGCGACGTGAAACGTTGGTTCATAGTTAACAACATACATCGAATATTACAGGATTCAAATAACATTACATTCTTCAAAAGTATGAAAAAGAAGAAATACATTGTTTAGTAAATCCCAAACGACGACTAATACATAATTCAAGTTCAATAAAGCATATATCAAGAGGTCCGGTTACTCGGACAATAGTTTATTTAAGGAGAAATATCCTCTTTACCCTGCAGGCATTCTTCCAACTTTTAAGATCCTGAAGATACATACGTTTTAAAAATACGTCAACAAAAATGTTGGTGAGCTTTATAGGTTTAGACTCCAATAGTTTACAATTGAAAATACATTTGTGACCCTTTTAAGATTATAAATATGTATTTAGTCCGCACTTGTAATCTCATACAAGTAAAATGGTTTGGTTCATTGTTTATAACCAAGGGATCATAATTCGAACTGTCAGATTGAAAATATTATAGATACGAATTATATATAATAATGTTTTCAACACCTTTCCATTTTGTTCAAAAGTTCCTTTTTAACGATAAAACTTCTAGATTAAAATTTATGGATTCTAATATGAGCTTATAACCGAACTATGGACGTGCAAGCCTCTATAAAGCAGTACGGAGAGAAGATGTACTGTGACCATCACAACGCTTCATCGACGTCGTGAAATAAATAAGTGACTGAACGATTACGCCCGTTTTGACTCTTCAGACGATGGTTGTAGCTAGCAACCGCAGGCTTGGCTGTGAACCCTTATAGATCTATACCAATGTTCCACGTTCCTTTCGGATTAACGGTTATAGCACAGAGGGCTTTGTACTAAGTCTTTAAGTTCTTAGTGATGAAGTGTTTCTCATACAGAATATCCTTAAATTGTTAAGTCTAGGATTTTTGTCATCATTTGTATTCCGAGCCTTAACAATGTTTGCATTTCTTTGTCGTCACATTCGGATATATAGTTGTACATACACTATTATACATATATTTTTAAGAGTATGTAAATATGTATGTATATATCGTTGAAGGCATAAAAATATTACTTCAATTCTTTGTTTTCTTGAAGCGTTAATAGCTTTTTCATAAGTTTTCTTTTTATATAAATATCTTTTTTTATATAAACAATCATATTCTATAAAACTACTCATTTTTATAAAATATTACAAGATCTCCTTATAAGCTCCATTTTTATATCAAATAATAATTTTATATAAAAATAATCATATTTTATAAAAACTATTTATTTTATAAGAGGTTACAAGGTCTTTTTATAAACTCCAGTTTTATATAAAATAACAATTTTATATAAAAATAATCATATTTTATAAAAACTACTTATTTTATAAGATGTTACGAGATCTTTTTATAAACTCCATTTTTATATAAAATATCATTTTTATATAAAAATTATCATACTATATAAAAACTACTTATTTTATAAAATGTTTGAAGATCCGTTTATAAACTCTATTTTTTTATATAAAATATCAATTTTATATAAAAATAATCATATTTTATAAAAATTACTTATTTTATACAATATTACAAGGTCTTTTTATAAACTTCATTTTTATATAGAATAATAATTTTCTATAAAAATAATCATGTTTTATAACATAAATCCAATGGAATACTTATGTATCTATAAGTCTAGTTATCTAATATTATATTTACACTTTAGACCTTGCTTGTAAATGAATTAACAAAGTAGGTCCTAAGTCTATACTTTTCTTGGTTTGTTTTATTAACGACCATTCTAACACTAATAGTTAGTTTTGATTATCAACCAAATAATACTTGCATGCACTTATGTCACAAAGATAATACCAACACAAAATTTATATTAGCATCTAATATTTCATGTAATTGTTTTAACGCTACATGAATAACAAAATATGCTAGCATATCATGCATGAAATATTTTCGTATACCCACTGCATGTTTGTTTTGATATAGATAAGATGTTGGGTGGTAAACCGTTAGAGAAATATTAAGAGTATATGAAATATTTCTTATCTAGCATGCAAGTGTATATGTATCTCCCCCCAAAATTTATAAAACTCAAAGAAAATAGGCCATAAAGACTCACCTTTGTTGCGCGATCTAAACCCGAGACTTGTTCGTTTTTAGGAAGGCTTCTTGTGTCACCTTTAAAACCGATACTAAGGAAGAGTTCGGGTTGTTTTGGGCGATCAACAAACGGGTTTATGGTCTCCAACTTCCGGCTCAAAATCAGCAAAGAAAAGTAGAATAGGGGATTGTTTACGTGAGTTTTTTGGGGTGCCTCGTGGGAAGAATATGTATGGGATTTATATGGTTGTAAATTTGTAGGGTGGGTCTCATGTGATATGGGCAATAGTTTATGTTGTACAAGTTGCATGCAAAAGTTCTTTTCAATTGTAGGTTTTAGCCAATTGAAGTTATGCCCATTTGTTCTTATATAATGATGATACTCAATAAACTAGTAGTGACAATTGAGAGATGCTCCATGTAGAGCAATAGAAATTGACGTACAACCACTATTTTTCATCATGAATCCTTGTATTGTATGATATTATTGTTTTCTATTTTATGATAATTGAGATATGGGTTTTCTAGGTGGTGTACGCAAGTATAACTATTAATATAGGTATGGTTTTATGTTGGTTAAGTAAAACTTTGTCGTTCCAACTAATGAAGGTAATTTAATTGAACAAGTGGTTAGTAGTGTCCCATTTAGTGATGTTTAACTTGTTCAAAACAAAATCTTTTTTTTTTGTGGCATGCGACGATACTTGTAAAAACTTTTTATCGTTAAACAAGATTTTAATGGCTTGAGGCGTTTGGCAAGTGGTTATAGATTTAAAATGTCCCACATATATTTTATTATTCCACCGTTTCATTCATAGGTTCATAATATAACTATTTTATTGTGGTGGTTTGGTCGACATATTTCGACCTAAAATTACCAATTGTTACACGTTAAGTAAAGTACATTACCATCTGCTAAAATAGCCACGTACACAAACGTCTACATCAAATTTACACGTTGTGTATTTTTAATTACACGGCGCGTAATTGTTGCACCTTTAAACACTTAACCAATTTTCCAATTTTACCCTTTTAACCACCAACACAATATCTAATAGCTTAAGCTCAATTCTAGTCAATTTCAAAGATCACAACAACGTTCATCAGCATAATTCACAAAACGAAAATGTCATAGTTTGAGGTTTGATTTTGTCGTCATGTCAACCTCATACTATTTAGAACATTGGTTAAAAATAAATTCTATTTATATAATTTTCAATAATATTCCTAAAAAATCAATACTTCAATTAACTTATTACTTTTTTATTTTCAATAATACTAAAAATATTCTTTTATCATAATTTTCTTTTAAGATTCCATAGTATTTAATATTATTCTGTAAACAGTTTTTTTGAAGATATACAATTCTTGTAACCATCACAAAATATCGTCCAATTTACACTCATGTTGATCCTCACATGACCAAAATCAAATTTTCAAAATTTTGCAAACAGAATCCTCAATTCCCAGAATGACATTACAAAAAGAAAACAACTATCTTTACATCAAATAAGTTCAAACAAATTGCAGCAGGAGGTCATCTTCAAGAATCCCTCCAAGTTTCTTGGAACTAAAAGCTTAACTTTCCACTCCCATCACATGATTTACAAGATCGAGCAGACAAGCATTTCGTGCAGTAGCTCCATTTCTTTGGTAGCCTATCAATCATTTTATCAAATTTTATGATTTTATCTCTAAAAAAGATCCTGTTTTTGTGAGTAAAAAGAAAGATTCAATACCCGGCTGTGTATCTAGTAGCCATGTTCTTCGCATTCAATCTTGCTTTTTCAGCACTTGAATCCGACATTCTTTTCACCACAAATCCTTCACCTTTGCATTCTGAACAAATCCCAGAACCACCACAATCTTCACAAGGTCGTGTTGGAGTAGCATTAGCTGTCTCTTCGGACTTAGTTCTTCTGGCCAAAAGGGTGGCGGCTGCGCCCACCACCGTCGCGGCGATTGCTACAGAAGCGGCGGTTTCCGGCAACCCATTTGGTATCAAGGTTTCTTTTGGTTTTGTGGGAAATAAGATGTATGAACTTCTATGGAACGTGTTATGGTCTTTAAACTTGCATCCCCTTCCTGTTTCATAAAGTAGAATCAAAATTTTCTACTAATCATGATTTGAACAACATCAAAATCAAGAATTTCATAAAATCCCCAATTGTTAGCCATCGGAGGACTTCCGCCATGAATATTATAAGATAGTTATGATGAAGTATTTTTCAAATAAAGAACCCACCCCATGATTCTTGCAGGTTTGCATAAACCCTAAATTCAATTTGAAAAGTAACAGATAATCAATACGTATATCGTTAACATCTATAAAGATGGAAGGAACTCTAATTGAAGAATAGAGGGCGTATAACAAAACAATATATCTATTGATAATCAACACGTAGCTGATTGAAAAAGTAGCAAAAAAAAACACAATGTTGCGAAAGGAAAGAGGGTTTACGATCTTACGAGTAGATAATGAAGCAACAGGAATGATGGTCTGCAAAGAGAGCTCCATTTTCAGGTTGCGGTGTTCTTGTATAAATATCTTTTCTTTTACCTTATATAGATTTCGTTCTTCTTGTGTCACTTATTATCTATCTTCCATGATCTATAAGCTTTGATGTTAAATGACAAGTCTGCCCTTCATTGAGAATAGTCTTGTTTCTTACTTTTTTATGTGGTTTTTACTGATTTGGTTGTGTTTTTATTTTTAACTTTTGCTTTCACTTTTCTTTTTTTTTTCTTAGAGGAATTTAATATTCTCACTATTTATTTTTTGCAAATTTGTTCGTTCAAGTGTTTGGAGGTTGGTTTGTTTTTTATAGGGGTGAGCAAAACCAAACCCGGAAACCGAAAAACCGACAAAACCAAAACCGAAGCATCAACCGACGGACGACGGTTTGGGTTTAGAATTTTCAAAAACCGAAATTTTCGGTTTCATTCGGTTTTTGGGTTTAGTAAAACCGAAAGAAACCGAACCGAACCGAATTTCATATATTATATGTATTATGTGAGTTATATATGTATGTATACACGTAGTCCTTGGGTTATAAACACAAACTGAAGCATGTTCTAGTGGTCAACGCGATGGGCAATTGTAGGAAATGGTGCAAGTTCGAAACTTGCTAGTGTTGTTTTTCTCGATTTATTTTGCCAACGAGTTAACTACATCCCACATCGCCCTGAAACTTAGCCAACATTCTCTTCTATATAAGCTCGCCCCATTACTGAAACTTAGCCAACATTCTCTTCTATATAAGCTCGCCATCCTCTTGAGTCCCACATCGCTTGGGATATCTAAATATCACTTATCATCACCTTTATATAGTTGATGAGTTGAGGTAGGATTAAGAAATAAGTTTGAGATTTGGTTTGAATTATAAAAGTGAAATCGAACCGTGAAACCTAAGTTTAAAACCGATAAACCGAACCCATTGGTTTGGGTTTCAGTTTGGGTTCAAATTTTCAGAAACCGATCATTTTCGGTTTGGGTTCGGTTTTAGGTCAAAATCGATTCATGCACAGCCCTAGTTTTTTATACTCATATACCACAAACACAAATCATGTATTTTTGACTTACAATATTTAGATGAATAAAATAGATAATTGCATACATTTAAGAAATTAAAAAAGTTATGTTACAATCATCCTCTATAATTGTTGGGTTACGATGATTTTCACAAAGAATAGCAACAGAAGCAAAATAAAATATTTTATCACCATAACGCATCAAGGATCTTGTTCTAGTAAACTTGTAGCGAAAAAACTAAAACCTAGAGTATGGATCGAATCACTACATTTCTTGTGGATGAAGCAGAAAACGATTTGTTCTCTTGTCTTGAATGAATCGAAGGTCCAAACTAGCATGTGTCTACTGTAGTTGCACACAAGGATGGATGATTAACCACTTGACAACCAAATTTTTTAAAAATCGGTTTTCTAGTTGAACCGGTATGGTGATCGATTCCCAGTTTGACCGTCGATTCAACCAAAAATTTACTACATTAGTGGTGGTGTGCGTCGGCCTATAAGTTATGTACACTTTGAAAATGTTCAATTTTCTTTGGAAATTGGTTATTTTCAAGGTTGTAAAAAACGTTCGACGTTAGCTAGTCGGTGGACTAGGGTTAAGGGATTAATCGGCTAGGCGGAGATTAACCGGGGGATTAATCGGGGACCATTAATTGTTAATTTGTTGAATTTTAAAAAATTAAATATGACTAATATCATATTAAAGTTCGTAAATACCACCAATATCATAACAAAATAGGTTAATGTGATTAATACAACACTAATCATGTCTCAAATAGTTTCCATTGAGATAAAACTTCTTCAAAATGTTAAAATTTCATTGTTTTGTACCGTTTCACTCATTATGTATGCAGGGATTAATCGCTAGGCGCCCTCTAATCGGTCGAGTAACGCCTATGGATTAATCGGAGATTAATCGGGACCTAGTCGGGATTTTTACAACAGTGGTTATTTTTTAACGGACTAAGTAAAATCCTACTATAGAAGTCCAACAAAATGGTTCAAACGGTTTTTTATCGGTTCAATTACGCCGGTGCAATCCGGTTTTTGAAGAAACCGTCCAGTTCAATATGGTCTAGAAATTGACTTAAAACCGGTGGTTATTAAACCGCTATTGTCATCAGTTCCCGTTCCAACCGATTCGAACCGATTCTAAAGCATTGTTGACAACACCTTCTTCCTTATTAGATCTTTGCCAAAACTGTGAGCCTCAAGAGAGAGAGAGAGAGAGAGAGAGAGAGAGAGAGAGAGAGAGAGAGAGAGAGAGAGAGATGCCTTTGTTGTGATCAATTTTCTCCTTTTGTATATATCCCTTGCTTTTTGCATTATTATCGTTATCTCTTTTAATAAAAGATAATGACTAACATTCTAACCAATGATATTTGCACTTCATCCCTTAAGCTTATTAGTTTCAAATTAATTCACCATAACGTTGGTGTGCTAACAAACTAATCCCTTATCTTTTTTTTTCATTTTTGCTTGAATCATATATTGTGTGTAACCCAAAAAAAACTATGTTATTTATATTATTTATAGAAAGTCACTAACTTGTTGTGTCCATGGATATATTTCCAACAATAATTATCTCTTAATTAATCAAAACTTTAAACAAACTTCACGCATATCATATACAAATACAATCAGTCTGTTTCAGCCAATTTGATCATGTTTAAAAAAATATCATTCTTCTTGGATAAGAGGTTATATATTGCTTTAAATTTTGATGAGACATGTCCTCTACTCGTATTTAAGAATATGTATATGATTGGTATGTAGATGAAAAAGATGAAACTAAATCCAAAATATGACTTTTGCTCCTTACCTTGTTCATTCTCTTGTCATCTCTAGAGTTCGCATTTCGCAAAGGACTAAAAGTGAAAATACAACACCAAAAATATTATTGGTGTTACACATCGACCTTTCACATGGGCCTAGCCTGGGACATATAAAATAGCAAATAAAATTCTACTATATAACATATATAGTCGCACACAAGCCTAACCATGCAAGGCTCGAGCTAGTTTAACTAACACGACCCAAATAACGCAAAGGATGACGTTTAAACAAGGGCCATTATTTAATTTGTTACATGTGGCCGACAATCTTGATAATTATAAAGATACTTTTAACAAGTGGTGGGGACTTCTTGAAGATTTCTGAACATTCAAACAACTCAACTTTTGAAAACCCATGATATGTGAAATAATATCACATACGGGTCCTTCTAGCTTTTGGATAAAGGTATGGATCCATGGGACGATTCAATTTTATCGTTTTTAGACAATAATCATCCCACTCGGGGTCCACTATAAAAATTGAATCGTCATCACTGTTGTCACTATCTTCTAGAAATCCTTTGCTGTTGTAGCGGCATTTGTTTTCTTTTTGGTTATTGTCTTGGACTTCCATGGGCTTAGATATTATTGCGGCCCAATCGTTGTGCGAGGGCTTCCAGTTCGATGAGGATTCTTCGGGCTTCTTTGTTTTGGATTCGAACATCTTCCTTTTGGTCAGACCAATGGTTGTCTCTTGTTGATTTTCCAAAGCAGACTTGAGCTTTGCACTGTATGATTGCTTGTAAATTTGATCGCTTCTTTTGCTGCTGATAATTCGATATCTTGGGCGACTGATCTCCATGCATCAGATTTATCCATTCTGATTGGGGTTTGATTGGCTCTAAGCTGGTATTGTCTGTACATTGCTCCTGGTTCTTGCAGTATGAAGATTGTTTTAGTAAAGATTCTTGGGAGTGGTTGAAAGTGTTCATGATTTCTTCGCAAGTAATCTTCATATTCTTCTGAGAGGCAGAAGGGGATTGTAGAACTTCCTCCACTGAGTAAAGGGCTGCTGCTGCTAACCGTTTCATTTCTCCTGTGCATTCTGCAAAACAAAGGTTAACAAGTCTTGAGAGAGAATCAGCTAGTGTATTATGTTTCCCTTCTATATGCTCTATGTTAATCTTGACGCCTGTTCCTGTGACTGCATCTGCAAACTTTATCCACCTGACCCTTGAGGATTTGTTGCTATTAGCTTTGTTGTAAAAGCTAATAATGGCTTGGCAATCTGTCCTTAAAGTGATTTCTTGTTTATCAAGGTAGTAGATTTTTAGTTTCTCCAGAGTGTTGATGCAGGCATTGATTTCAGCATCAATTGTGGATTGGGTTGTTGAGAACTTGCCACTTGCATATGCACAAATCTTTTCTAAGCTTCTTGGTCCTTCCTTTTTGTTCTTCCATTTGACTATACCTCCCCATCCTTCCATACATCCGTCTGTTTCTAGGATGATATAAGCATCTTCAGGTGGTATCTCAAGGTCTGGGAGATTCTGAACTTGCATCTTGATCCTTTTGATTAACTCATAATCAGAGGGCTTCAATCTTTTGTCTCCATGAGCATTTGTCTTTTCGTACAGTGGCCTTAATAGTATCCCAAGTTTTGGGATATGATTACGAGCATAGTTAAGGATTCCTAAGAATGACCTCAACCCCTTCTTTGTCTTCAATTCTTCTGCGTTGAAGTTCACAATCTTCTTTATGATGTGCGGTTGCAACCTTATTGTTCCTTCTCCTACGACTACTCCCAGAAAATCTATTGTTGGGACTGCTATCTTCATCTTTGTTGGAGATAGGACTAGGACATTATCCTCACATATTTGCAACATCTTTTCCAAGTGCTTTGCATGTTCTTTTTCGTTTTTTGAGAAAACCAGTATATCATCAATATATACTGCGATAAATGATTTTGTTCCTCTGAAGCATTTATCCATTTTTCTTTGGAACACTGCTGGGGCATTCTTCAAACCAAATGGCATAACTAGCCATTCATAACGTCCTCCAGGTACTAAGAATGCTGACCATGGTATTGATTCTTCATCCATGGCGACTTGATGGAACCCTGATTTGAGATCAAATTTTGAGAATATTTTTGCACCTCCTATTCTCTTGATGATCGTATCTATGTCTGGTAAGGAGTATTGGTCCTTGTATGTGTTGTCATTCAAGGAGTTATAATTAAAAACCATTCTTTCTTTCCCTTTGACCTCCTTTCCAGTTACAGGATCAATTGTTGTTCCTGAGTTTACGATCATTGCCATCGTTCTGTGTCTGCTTTTGCTTGGTCGAATAACACCAATCTTGAGTAAACTATCAACATGTATTCTGAACGAATCTTCCATTGTTGGTGTCACATGTTTTAGTGGTCGATCTTCAATTGTAATGTCTGGATTTATAATATCCAGTTTACAAAGCTCATCATTCTTCTTCCAATGCTTTAAAGGTTCTTCTCCGATGTATCCTTGGAGCTTTAACCTATCAATGACAGGTTTAAACCGTTCTAGGAATGCATTGTTACCTTCTTGGTTGAAATAAATAGATTCATTTATTTCAAAGAAATCTTCTTCACTAATTTCAAGCTCAGTGATGGCAACTTCAGCAACCTCAGATTGCTCTGAAGTTTTGATCTTGGTAACCTTCTTATAAATAGTTATCTCATCACCTTCTATACGAATTCCTCCTTTCATGGACCTTAGGAAGTTGGTACCTATCAGCATTTCAATGTCATTGCTGCGATGCATATCAAATGCATATATAAGGGGAATTTTGAACTTGTTTCCCTCGATGAGAAAATAGCCTTGCTTTATTTTGTGAGTTGCCTGCTGTCTTGAATTTAAACCATTAAAGAAAACACTATGGTTTAAAGGTTCAAGTGCTTCTTCTGGAATAACCTTCTTGTTTATGCAGCATGTTGATGCTCTTGTGTCTATTATTGCGCCGATCCCAAATGTTGGGCAATTAGGGATATCAAACTCAACTTTTACGTTGTAAAGTGAGTTAGTTATCTTCCTAACTTTTGGGTTTGATGTAGCATTTTCAGAGTAATGAATCTCTGCTTCCATGATGGGCCTTGCTACATGAAGTTCGCTTAACGGTGGGAATTCTTCTTTAGGGAATTGAGGCTTTTCCCTTTCTTCCTTCCTTTCTTGTAGTTGCTCCTTCAGCCTTCTTATTTCTTCGTTCTTTTGTTCTTCAAGCCTTACTTGTTCAGCTTTAAGCTTATCGATTATCTTAAGAGTATCTGTGAGATCTTTTATTAGCAAGCCTTTTTCAAGCTGCCATGCTTCCTCTCTCTTTTGTATTTCTGCCTTGGTCTCATAAAACTCTTTGGCTTGATCCTTAATCATCTGTTGCATTTGCTCCGTCTTCTCTTTCAAAAGTTCTTTGAGAAGCTTTATTTCCCTATTGGTAAAGTCACTTTCTTCTTCCGGCTTAATCTGCTGTTTTTTCTTAACGTTAACTGTTTTGCCAAGATAATTTTTGGCGCAAAGAGCACATGTTGTGAGTTGGCACTTGGGACAGTTAAGTCTTGACACGTCTGTGGTTAGTATTCCACAATAATAACAGATCGTGTAATTTGTGACTGTGTTTTCCTTCCAATCATGCTCACAGTTTTTACTTTGAGCTGGCAATTCTTTGCTAGGTTTCCACGATCCTACGGATTGAACCATATCTACTATTTTTGTTGGTGGTCCTGGATGGAACATGAAAGCATAATGACTATGTTGGATATCCTCTCTTTCATCTTCGTTGCTACTTTCATTATCTTCATGTGTTATTGTGAAAGTTGCTTCTTCAAATGGAGTATCTTGGACCATAACACTGATGCTTTGATGGGTATCGCCTTCTCCTTCTGATATACTATAGACACTGGTGTCATCAAAGTCTGCTGAGACAATGTACCAGTTGTCATCAAGATCCAGTTCTTGATAGACAGCTGATCTTGCAATGTTTCCTTGCTTGCTTTTGCAATCTTTTGCGAAATGCCCTTCCTTTCCACAAATAAAGCATTTGCATTTCTTGACTCGTCCTCTGTCATCTTTGTACTTTCTTTTGAATGGCTTTACATGAGAACCATGTGGCTTTCCTTTGTAAGTCTTCGACTTCCTCATTCCATACTTTTTCCTGTTGTTTTTGTAATAACCAGGAATTGGTATGGCTGAACAAAGAGATAAATCTCTAAGCTCTTTGGCAAGCGCCGCATCTTTGCACATTTCTGAGATGAAAGTATGAGTGAATTTGATTGCAGGCAGAACTCCTGAACTTAGACCAGGGTACCTGGCTTTAAATGATTCTTCAACTTTCTTGGATAGAGAAGGTGAAAGTTTAGCAAAAAGTTTTTCTGTTGTTGAGGGGAAGTACAGCCTTCCAGACTTTATTGTTAACTGCCTGAAATCCTCCAAGAATGTCCACAAGTTCTTGGTTTCTTCACAAGTTATTCTGTCTAGATCTCTGTAGGCTCTGTCTTGTTCATCAGTTGAGCCTCGGTATGGATCTTCTAACAATATTAACTGCCTAACTTGTGATGTTATATTCTGTGGTTCATCTGCGATTGCTTCAAGGGCAGCATATACATCTGGGTATGTCGTTCGCCATTGTTGCCACATTAACTTTTCGCTTTCTCCAAGAAAATTTTCAACAAAGGCTAATTTTGCTTTGTTGTCAGTCCATGTTTGGCTATTGAGCCTATTGATTGTTATAGACTCTCATCGTGCTATTACATCTGACCATAAGCCTGGATCTGCTGGTAGAACAAGCATTACACCTGATTCCGTCCATGCTGGTGGCAGAGTCCACTGTGAATTATGATATTCACCATATCCTCCATTAAAAATATTGCCTTTTCCTTTAGGGTAACCAAACTGGTAGTCTGGTCTATAAATTGGCTGTGGATTTTGCCGTGCTGGTGGGTAGACAGTTGGTCCTAATATTGCATCATCTGGAGGTTGATAGCTTGCACCAGATTCTGCGTCATTTGCTGTTGGAAAAGCATGTTCTTCGTGTTTTTTGACCATTTGTGCTGCCATTTGTTTAAAGTTGCGAAATTTTGGGTATGGCAGATTGTCATCATCTTCTTTGGAAAGATGAAGAATTGTATGGCCCTCACCATGCTTCGCTGCGAATGGGTTTTCCCATTCAGACTCTGATCTTTGTGTGGCGAGTTGGTCATCCCATTGTGGCAAATATTCATCAAGAAAATCTTGTTGGTTTTTTGAAAATTCTTCTCGTAGGACAAGGATCTTTCCACCACTTCTTTCATCATCATCCCAGTCACTTGTTTTATCCATAATTGTCACTTTTCCTGGGGTAATTTCATCATCTGGGAATCCATCTCCCCGGCCAGTTGCTGCAATTTCTTCTATTGAAGTTGTGCTTACTGAGGTATCGTACTTGACATAATAGTCCCATTTTCCAGATGGTTCACCAAGAGTTGACCATTTATGTTTTGATCGTCTTGGCTTATTGGAACGTCTTGCTGTGTTCAGTGGCTCATTCTCCAAGATCCTTGCTTCATCCAGACATTCTTCACAGAAACATATATCACAGGGGATATGTTTTGTCTGAGGTGTTTGAAAACATACTCCTATAAAATGCTCTTCATCTTCGTCCAAATGATCGTTACCTAATACTTCTCGATCATTCTGGTCAACAGAGTATCTTGGTGGTTGGGGGGTTCGGCGATATCTTTCAAATTGGAGACTTAATGATCTGTTAAGCCTTTCATGTACCGCTACTCTTGATGGTACACTTACTGATGTTTGCTCAGATGGCTTTAGATTCCAGCTCATTCCTTCAAGCTCTTCTATACTCCTTTCACCAGAAATTACCATGATGCCATTTGTTGTGAGATGGTCCACAACATTTTCTACACTATATTGGAATCCTATATAGCTAGTGTTTGATAACCTACCCGTCATGGCTATTGTAATCAAAAGATTACTTTCGCCGCCTTGCCAAGTTTCATACCCATGAGTTTGTATGACAACTTCTACATGATTATGGAAGTCCTCAATACTTAGAACCATATCAGGGAACATGTAGACTAGCTGCGTTCCTGCAGAGAGGTCGACTTCCATAGTTCCAATGATTTGTCGACTATCTTCCCATCTAGTGTCCCGAAGGACAACTAGAGCATTTGTTCCTGCACTTCTCCGGTGGAGTGCATGTAGCCTGATCATGAATATTCCTAGGTGAATATGCTGGAGCCCTGAAGTTCTCAAGTTCTGGTAGCTTTCTTGGTTACACAGCCGAAGGTTAACTTGATTTTCTCCAACACATAGGATTCTTTGCTCATAGTAGTGTTCATAGACTCTGTGTCTTGTAGTACTTCTATTGTTTGAATAAAGTACCTCTGCTGGAACAAGATTTGCCCTTCTCTCTCTTGATATTTCAAGTTGTCTTTCTGGATCTACAACAGACTCCAAGGTGCGATTATAGCTGTTTCTTCCAAATACTCTTCTTGTTGCCCTAGCTGCTTGATATCTGTTTCGGGTCATTTGTCGATAACCACGAATTTGATCTTCTTGAGTTGGGAGTTCTGTTTGAGTTTGTGTGGAACTCCTGTTGAGGATGCTAGGCCTTCTGAAAGTCATTTCTTTGATTCTTTCCCAAACTGTTCTTTAAAGATTTTGTTACGATCTTCGTAGATTTGCCTGTTACTTTTCTTTACTGGAAGTTTCCCACTAATAGAGAAATTATCAAGTCTTCTGGTTAAGCTTGATATTGAGTCTTCAAGATCTGTTGGCTGAGTATTTTGTTTGATAACAGTTTGAACTTCTTGTTTGAGCTTGTCAAACTTTTCTTCAATCTCAATCAGTTTCTGACTTTGCTTAGTTGCTAAGTAAAGCAAGGTGTTGTTTTGTTTTATAACAGCCTTTACTTGGCTAACTAGAGCTTCTTTGTAGTCGGTTGTTTTTGCAAAACCAACTGCTGGTGATTCAAAGTCTTCAGTGGCTTGTATGGCTTCCTGATACTCAGTAGTTGCCTTTTGATTGGCAATACTAATCCGGTGATGAGCCTCTTGACTTCGTGAAGAAGATTTTCAACCTTCTGGGTTTTATGATTGAGTTCTTCTGTTAGTCTGAGGGCTTCTTTCTCAACTAATTTTGGTTGCTCAGCTATTTCTTGAACAAGGCTCGGGACTTCTCTTTTTGTGAGTGGTTTAGATTGATGGATCTCAGTTGAGATTTGTTGAAAGCTTTTTCTGGTTTCACTCTGAGTTTTTCTTAATAACTCCTCACAGGATTCAAGCTTCTCTTGACAACTTTGGACTTTTGACTCAAGATCTTTTTGTTTTTCAGAAATACTTTTAAAATTCTTAAGTGCTACTTTAGAAAAGAGATTTAAACGATTATAAATACAAGCTAAATTATTGGCTAAATCGGTAGTTGTAGGTTTAGAACTATTTTCTTTAAAAATGATATACTCAGGATCCACAGTTCGTGAATTATCGTACCAATTTTGTATCTCTTGCTCAAAGCGGTCGGACATAACATAAAAACTTCAAAGGTTTATATTTACAAACTTGTTTTAAGACTCACCAAACGGTTAACTTCAAACACTTACCGACTCTTTCGGTACTTTTTAATAGAAGCAATTGCGCTGTCTTTTATCTAAAAACAAGGGTTTTTATGAAGTTTTTAACAGAAATGTTACCGTAGAAATTCAAGAAATTGATAAAATAATACCTTTACTGTTTTTCCTGAATATACCTTAGGAGTTTAGCCTTCCATAGAGCTAAGAACGTTTTGATTCAAAGCTCTGATACCAAGATAAAAATTACGTTGTCAGGAATTTTTTTTTATCTTGTACTAAAGCTCAAAAACTAAAACTTTAAAGTACACACCTTTTTATTAAAATACTGCGGAAGCTTTGTTACAATGGTGGTGGTGGTGATTGTAGGTGAATGGATTCGATGATCCCAAACTTAAAACTTATGCTATCTAACACAATTTGGGGTCAAGCTCATCTGCCCATGTGAGCCCTGACAAAATATACTAAGTCATACACCTTAATAAAAATAAAAAGAAACAAACAAGTTGAATCCCAAGTTTGAAATGCAAATTGTAGACAACAGTAAGTGTCAAACATCCATAACAAAACATCCAAAATAAAACAGAGAATCAACAACTGAAACTGAAATAAAATGCAAGTCACATGACTTCAGCATAATTTTATATAAAAATCTAACTGTATAAGTCATCATCATCTCCACCACCACCACCAGCCGCCGCCGCAAACGGGTCAGAACCACCAGCTGCCGCCGCTCCAGCCGCTTCAGGGAACCGGAACTCCGACCCAAACCCTCTCGACTGTTGCAATGTCTGAGCAAACGCTTGATACTTTCTAATATCCGCATCACTCACACTTCTACGCGCATACTTCATAGACTCCTCAAAATGTGCTGCCTTAATCTCCGCCACCTCATCTTCATCCTCATCCATGGAGTCTGGATTCTCACTCCTCTTCCTTTCCCTCTCTATATCCTGCAAAACCCAATCAACAAACAAATTTTTTAATATTTGGTAGTTGAATCATGATTAATAAAGGACCAAATTTGCAAGAGGGAAACCATTAGGGACCAAAACTGCAAAATCTTTGAACATACTCTGCTGACCAAATAGTAAATGGTAAATGGTAACGTACTTTCTCGATGTTCTCTCGGATTGCGTACTTGCACGCGCGCTGACATATTTCGGTGATGTCAGCACCGCTAAAGCCTTGAGTGTATTTAGCGAGGGCTCTTAAGTCGACATCTTTGGAAACAGGGGATTTGCGCATTGCCGCCTTGAAAATCTGGTGGCGGGAATCCTCGTCTGGGAGTGGGATGTAAATTAGTTGATCGAGCCGCCCTGGACGAAGCAGTGCAGGGTCGATTATGTCGGGTCTGTTGGTGGCTCCGATTATGAAAACTGTTTTTTTCGCTGACATTCCATCCATTTCTGTCAGCAGTTGGTTTAGAACACGATCTGCAGCTCCTCCTGCGTCCCCGGAACTACTTCCCCTCTGTAAAAATCCATGGAATGGAATCACAAATCAACGGAATGGAATCAAACAATCAGTAACTGTAACTGTAAGTCTGTAACTGTAACCCTCTTCTATTACTATACACTTTATATGAGCCTTTGTTGGTTTCTGGATTTAACCTTAAAAAAGTATAAAATAAGGGCAAAATGGTAAGTTTAAAATGCCTTAACGGTGTTAAACCTAGGGACCAAAATGGTATTTTGAAAAAAGATTCATTTTTTGAGGCTTACTCTTATTTTTATGATAAGGTTAAAAATGTATATTTTTTAAAACGGTCTTTATTGGTAGGTTTTGTGTAGAATTGGTTTCTGGATTTAACCTTTTAAAAGTATAAAGAAAGGGCAAAATGGTAATTTTAACATGACTTAACAGTATTAAACCCAGGGACCAAAATGGTGTTTCGAAAAAAGATTCATTTTTTGGACTGAACCCTAGCTAAAGTGGGAAGTTTTTGAGGCTTACTCTTATTTTTATGATACGGTTAATATCATAAAAGACTTTATATTTTGTGTTTTTTCAAGATTAAACCTCAACTTTATTTTTTCCTGAAAAAGACCTTTCATTTTTTTCGATCTGGCCCTTTTAGTCCTTTTTTTTCCGAAAAAAACTTGTGAAATGTGGGGGGTTTCCGGAAAAAACTGAGGCTTTTTTCGAAAACAGTTTGAAGGTTGAGGGGTTTTTTTGGGAAAAAAAGACAAAGTTGAAGGTTTTTTCGTTAAAAAATGAAAAAAAATAAAAGGTCTTTTTCAAGAAAAAAAAAAAACAAAGTTGAGGTTTAATCCTCAAAAAACACAAAATATAACGTCTTTTATGAGATTAACCCTTAATTATAACTAGATTTGATCAAAATTACAAAGAATTTTAAATAAGATTTGTGTATTTGGATTTACATATAAATAAAAATGAGTTATGTTGCAATTTTTCAACCTCCAACCAAGGAATGCGAATTAACAAAATGGAATGAATCAATGAATGAACATGTTCTTTTCTAAATGGAATGAACCATTCCATTCCATTTCTTTTCTGATTCCAATTCCATAGTATGAATAAAACAGTAACTAAGTTCTGACCTGAGTTGCAATGGAATCAAGTTCATCAAAGAAGAGGACACAGGGTGCAGATCCTCTAGCCTTATCAAAAATCTCACGAACATTGGCTTCACTTTCACCAAACCACATAGTAAGCAATTCAGGTCCTTTAATGCTAATAAAGTTAGCTTGACATTCATTAGCAATAGCTTTGGCTAAAAGTGTCTTTCCACATCCAGGTGGGCCATAGAAAAGAACTCCTTTCGAGGGTGACATCCCAAATTTCTCAAATTTCTCAGGGTGCTCCACAGGGTATTGAACAGTCTGTTTCATTTCAAAAAAATATTAAAATCATTTTCATTTATTTTCATGAAAACTGAAATCAATGATTCAATATTTCAATTCCATTACCTCTTGAAGCTCACGCTTAACATTCTCAAGACCTCCAATATCATCCCAGCTGCAATTAGGAACTTCCACAACCTATCTCCAAAAAAAGATTTAAATATATATATTTAAAATGGTTTTATAAAGTTTGAAAAGTTTATAAATACATTCACTTACAGTTTCACGTAAAGCAGAGGGATTGCTTGTTCCAAGAGCAGTCTGGAAATGTTCATTTGAAACAGCCATGGAATTCAGAATCTCAGCATCAATGGAATCATCTTCCAAATCAATCACATCCATTTTTTCTCTAATGCATTGAAGTGCAGCTTCAGTACAGAGAGCTGCCAGGTCAGCACCAACATACCCATGTGTTTCTTTAGCTATCTTTTCCAAATCAACCTGAAATTTTTTTCAATCCATGTTTCTTTAGCTACATATCCATTCTATTATTTGTAAAAGAACAAAGTAATTAACTAATTATGACTTACATCATCAGAGAGTTTCATGTTCTTGGTGTGGATACGAATAACCTCAAGACGCCCAATTTCATCAGGGACACCAATGTCAATTTCCCTATCAAATCTCCCAAACCTTCTCAAAGCAGGGTCAATGCTATTAGGGCGATTTGTAGCTCCCATTACAATAACATGTGCACGTGATTTTAATCCATCCATAAGTGTCAACAACTGTGAAACAATCCTCCTTTCAACTTCACCATTAGTCTTCTCTCTTTTAGGGGCAATTGAGTCAATCTCATCAATGAAAATAATCGAAGGGGCATTCTTTTCAGCCTCTTCAAACGCCTTTCTGAGGTTGCTCTCACTTTCTCCAGCCAGTTTTGACATGATTTCAGGTCCATTAATGCAGAAAAAGAAAGCCCCTGTTTCATTGGCTACTGCTCTTGCTATGAGTGTCTTTCCAGATCCAGGAGGGCCATATAGTAAAATACCCTTTGGAGGTTTTACTCCAATGGATTTGAAAAGCTGTGGGTGGCGTAATGGTAATTCAACAAGTTCACGAATTTGAGCCATTTGTTTTCTTACACCACCTACATCATCATAACCAATCTCATCTAGCCTATCTTCATCATCTCTCTTAATAGGTTCACCCTCACAGAATATTTCAGTGTCTGGAGCAACAACACAATACTCCCCTGGATCAGTTTCAATAACTTTGAATTCCACACTTCGCATGCCTCCTCTCACAAGAAAATGATCACCCTTTCTTACAGGTCTATATGCCTCCAAGAAGTAGGCTGCATTATTGAAAATTAGGTTAAATTACATAACAAATAGCCAGTTATGTTAAGACTAAAGAGTAAGAAGCTGATGTATGTAGGTCACTTACGTTTCAGGTAAGCATCGAATAAGTCTCCTGTAACACCTTCAATGGTGTCATCTAGAGGAAGGACATGGATACGTTTCCCATATTTCACATCTGGACATTGGTGAACAGATACAACATCTCCTAATCGAACCCTTAGGTTTGTTCGGATGACTTTGTTCATTCTGATCTTTGGTTCATCACAGGTTTCATCAGCAAGGGCAATGCAGACTGTATCTCTCCTTTTCTTCCCCTGTAAACATAAGAAAAAGATAAATTAAACATCACTACATACAATTCAGCTGAAGTTACTATTTGCAACAAAACTACAAGTATCATCTATGCCAACCAAAAGAAAAACCAACCCCTCCCCACCCAGAAAAGAGAGCCACAAAAGAGGTTAAACTAGCATATAGGATTACTCTAGATTTCAATTGAATAATATTGGAGAAAAAGTTACAACACAACCTGTGTCAATGTTGCACATGAAAAAAGTAGTCGGGTTTGATAGTAACAGATCATAGTCTAGCTCTTTTTTCTAGAATAGAGTAGCTTTCTTCTTCGAGTGAAGACAAGTCTATCATAACCCTAGATTCAAGAAAACATAAAGAGGAATCTTTGATCTGCGAACTAGATATTATAGGATTTCACCGTGAAGCACAATTCAATTGTATCAAAAGCCAACGAAACCCTAAGACTTATAGTAAACAGTAAAGTCTGAGAAACGGGAAAAACCTTGATCAGTATGGTATCACCGCGGAAAAGCTGCAACTTCTCCATCGTATTAGGGTGCATAGCGACGACTGAGTTGTCGTCATTGACAGCTTCGTCAACGACAAGCCGGTTCGGAGACTTCTTGCGCTCCAAGATAGCGGTTGAAAAGTCTTTTTTCGCCGCAGGCGGGCCTTTCCTGTAATAAAAATCGGTCGACAAGGCGGTAACACGATTATCAGAGTCCGATTGAAGCAAATCACAAAAATAAAGCCATAAACTTGCATATAAGATTGATAATTGATTGATTTAGTCTACGACAACTTACGGCTCCGATGAAGAAGACTCCGGCTGATTGCTCATATCGAATGACTGGAGATTGGGTGCTCCGATATGGAGAAGGAATCCGTCAGTGAGGAGGAACTCGGAGAAGAGGAGAATGCGAGTAACGGAAAGGGTGAATCTGATAAATCGCCAGGGGATATTGCTCGATCTGAGTTTTTATATTTGCTAGAAAGTGATTCTTGAGCTAGTTATAAGTTTTGTCCCTAAACTATGAGTAAACTATAGTCTTGGTCCATGCGGTTTGCACGAAATAACACTTTTGGTCCTACTATGAACAAAATAACATGAACGGTCCCTATTGAGCGTATTGATAACATCATTAGTCCTTCTCATTTTACTCCGTCTCTTGTTCCATCCATTGGCTACCGTTGGAGAAATTAAAGGGGTATTTTCTTAATCTCACTTGTTCACCACTCGCACATCCTTTTTGTCTCCTAAGGGTTCGTTTGATTTCCCTTCTAATTGGGTCCAAAGGGTAGACTGGCACCAAAAAACTCAATTGGTATGTTTGACACATCCTCTAAAAAGTTGGACTCGGTCCAAACCTTAGACTCGGTTCAAAGAAATGTGTTGATTTGGTCCTTTATTCTAGAAGTGAAGGACCGAGACATATCAGCTCCAAAATAATCAATTCTCGTTATGCCCTAAACAATCGTCTACATAGAAGCACAGATCGGAAGAAGAAAGTGATTCCATAGCCCCCGTCGTATTCCTCCACAGCCTTCGTCCTCTTCCTCTGTCGGTTTCCTCCGACCACGCAGCCTCCGACCAGCCTTCCTCCAACTCAAGTGCGACATGTTTTCTCCTGCGTTTCTTAGTAATAATTTGATTTCATAAGGAAAAAATTAGCAGTGAATATCCGATTTGTAACACTCCGTTTGGAATTAAATAAAATCAATTAAATAAATAATAAACTTGTTAGGATTATTATGTTGCGTCATTGGGCCGTATGTATAGTATGTTTTGTAAACGGGTTGGGTCTGTCCTCCCGTATTTATTTTCTAGGGTTAGAGTATTAAAGATGCATGCATGCATCGTATTTTGGTAACTCTGATAATTACTTTGTAACTCTAATCACGCCTCTACAGTACCAATTCTTTGTCGGGTTCTTCTGAGTCGTGACCTTTTAATCATTTAGAATATTTTGGATCATCGTTATGTTCTTGTTATTAATCTGTTGAATCTAAACGATCTTTCAAGGATTATCATCTTAACAAAACTCTAAAGCCCCGAGATATAATATTATTATTATTTTATAGCCAAATCAATCATATTTAGCGAGGTGTTGGATTCGGGGAGCCAAATGTTATAATTTGGATTATACGGGGGTTAAAGCGTAATTCCGGGACTTATTTTGTAAAGAATTTTGAAGGCTGAGAGCTGGTTGGTAATTATTGGACTTAAATTGAATAGATTCTTAGAAGCAGGGGCTAAAGAGTATAATATGGACCTAGATTGAAAAGATTTTAGGGGGAGGGGCCGGAAGTGTCAAAACGTTGAGAAGTTTAAATGGGACGGGTTAAAACCCGTCATCGCCATGCTAACCCTAACCCTAGCCATTTTTTCAGCTGCCACCGCCTACGTATCCATCTTCAGCCGCCACTACCTTGGAACACCCTCGTCCGTCGCTGCAGTGTCGAGTCCTTACCGCCACCGTGAGCCACCAAGCGAGCTGAGCACCACCGCTGCTGCACCGCCGACGTCGAAGCTGAGAACCACCACTTGTTGTTGCCGACGATAGAAGAAGATCGACGGAGAGAGTGATCATTGTTACCGCATCCTCTCCGGTAATGGCGTCATCCTGTTAAGATTTATGGAGTCTTGAACAAATTGACAAGTTCCTAAAAGTTTAAGGGCCATAAATGAAACTTGGAAATATTAAACAATTGAATATGAAATGGAGGATGCAATAATGGAGCACACCTTTTGAATTCATTTGTTGGACTGTCAAAGTTTTGGACGGCAAATAATTGGACGGTGGAAAAAATTGTCAAACACATGCATGAGAATTATTTTTTCAAACTATGCGGCAATCTTGTGCATATTGCGGCTCACAAATATACCTATATATATGCATGTATGTTTTGCATATTTTGTGTGCAAAAACTTGAGAGAACATCAAGTGTAGAGTGTCAAGCCAATTGTAATCTTGTGAGTTTTAATAAAATTCTCTAGTTGCAGCCTGTGGACGTAGGATTTACACCGAATCCGAACCACGTAAAATCCTTGTGTTCTTTATTGCTTTATTTTCTCGTTTCGTTTATGAGTGTGTGATAGTGTTTCCGCTGCGTGTACCCTGTCTCAATTCCTAACAATTGGTATCAGAGCCTGGTTAGCGAGGTTTTGGAGGGTACGATCGTTTTTTCTGTCACACACGAGTGTACCTAATTTTTTTTTGTTTGCCGTAATGGCTGAAGACAAGGTTATAATCGAAAGGTTCAATGGTTCTGATTTTAGCTGGTGAAAAATGCAATTAGAAGCATTGCTATGTCAGAAAGACTTGGACGTGGTACTCGGAGACAAACCGGAGAAAATGGAAAAAGCTGCTGAAGATGCGTGGAACTCAAAGGACAAGAAAGCCAAGGCGGTTATTACATTGTCGTTGACGAAGAGCGTTGCTTTCAACATCATGAATGAAACCACGGCGCGTGGTATGATGGAGGCTCTGTCAAATATGTATGAGAAACCATCGGCGGCTAACAAGGTGTTCTTGATGAAGGAGTTGTTCACTACAAGGATGAATGAGGAAGGCTCAGTTACGGTTCACATTAACAATCTAAATTCAATTTTGTCCAGATTATCATCTGTGGGAATTAAATTTGATAATGAGACTCAAGCTTCGCTGCTACTAGCTTCTCTACCTGATAGCTGGTCCGGAACAGTTACTGCTGTTACAAGTTCCGTGGGGACCAGTGGTATGACTTTTGAAGGGGTTAGAGATTTGGTTCTAGGCGAGGATATCAGACGCAAGAATCAAGGTGGATCTTCCTCTTCTGATTTATTAAATGTCGGAAGAGGTAGAGGGAATAGCAGGAATAGTGGGAGCAGTGGGAGTCGGGGAAAAAGTTCTTCTAGAACTTTGAAGAATGTGAAATGTTGGAACTGTCAAGAAGTGGGACATGTTAAGAGTCAATGTCCAAAGAAAGAATTGAACATTGCTGATGCTGAGAATTTTTCTGGGGATGATGCATTGTTACTCAGTATGGAAAGTTCTGTGGACTCTTGGGTCATGGATTCAGGGGCTTCGTTTCACGCCATGGACAACGGGGAAACGATGGTGAATCTAAAAGAAGGAGATTTTGGGAAGGTACGATTGGCAAATGACGAGATGCTTCAAGTAACGGGCATGGGAGATATTGATCTAGTTACTTCATTAGGAACTACATGGAGCCTGAAGAATGTCAGGGTTATTCCGGAGCTGAAGAAAAAATTGATTTCTGTTGGTCAGCTGGATAAACAAGGACTGGAAGTAAGGTTTGGTGGTGGTAAATGGATGGTGGTCAATGGTAATTCGGTGATTGCTCAAGGTTTGAAGCGTGGGTCATTGTATATGGTTGAGGTACCTGCTGAGGGAAGTATGACCATCCCGATTAAGCAAAACAAAATCTGGTTCGCTAAATCTACTGCTAAGAGAGTTCATTTTGCAAACATGAATTCTGGAGCCAAGGGGATGTTAGCTGAACGAGTCGGAAATTCTAAACCATTCAGGGGATTCTGTGACAGTGGGAGCACGGGGTGTGTCCCGGGTACAGTTACAAAGAGCCGTTGGGTTTTGAAGACTAAGACTGGAAAATTCTCTCTTGTTGGAAGTTTGCAAAGTTTGGAGAGTGTTAGTGGTCCTCGGTGTATCTCTGGATCTGGTGGAGTGTCCAAACCGGTTGAGACAGAGGATGAGTCGGTGGTGGGATTAGCCACGACTGAGTTGGAGCTAGTGGGAGCTTCAACTGGCCCTTCTAGTACTTGAAGATGAGGGGCGACTGCAATTAGAGAAATCAGACTAAGTTTTAGCTTGTTCTTTGAAACTGGAAGCTTGAAGGACTTGGTTGTTTTTTAAGATTACTGGAGTAATTGAGAGTTGAATGGCGGAGAAAGACTAATTTGTTCAAGTCTCCAAGTGGGAGATTGTTAAGATTTATGGAGTCTTGAACAAATTGACAAGTTCCTAAAAGTTCAAGGGCCATAAATGAAACTTGGAAATATTAAACAATTGAATATGAAATGGACGATGCAATTATGGAGCACACCTTTTGAATTCATTTGTTGGACTGTCAAAGTTTTGGACGGCAAATAATTGGACGGTGGAAAAAATTGTCAAACACATGCATGAGAATTATTTTTTCAAACTATGCGGCAATCTTGTGCATATTGCGGCTCACAAATATACCTATATATATGCATGTATGTTTTGCATATTTTGTGTGCAAAAACTTGAGAGAACATCAAGTGTAGAGTGTCAAGCCAATTGTAATCTTGTGAGTTTTAATAAAATTCTCTAGTTGCAGGCCGTGGACGTAGGATTTACACCGAATCCGAACCACGTAAAATCCTTGTGTTCTTTATTGCTTTATTTTCTCGTTTCGTTTGTGAGTGTGTGATAGTATTTCCGCTGCGTGTACCCTGTCTCAATTCCTAACACATCCTTACCTACTCATCTCGCTCTTCCGTTTCTTTACTTCGCCACTGTTCCGTCGACTGTCACAATTGACAGCGAGCTTCCGAACACCGCCTACCACTGTGTGGGTGGCGGTGTTGTGTGTGTTTCGTGCGTGTGTGCTCGTACTTCAACCAACATTGTGGTGTTTGTGCGTGTTTCAGTCGTCACCACGGGTGTGTATAGATGAGTTGTTGGCTGGAAAACGCAAGAAGACCACCATGGCAGCCAACCATGGTGGCTGTCGTTGGGAATGCTCTTTTGCCGCCACCAGCCACCGTGAGAGGTGGATGTATGTTTCAAATGGTGTTTCAGTGTGTTCATTTAAGTTAAAGTTGTTTGTTGGGTGTTGCTTGACCGGAATCCGAAAAAAAAACCCCACCACCACCACCGTGAGGTGGTGGCTGCCACCTCACGCCGCCATTTTGCCGCCACCAGTCGCCACTTTGGGTGGTTGTGTGCGCTTGGGTGTGAATTGGACTGTTATTCGGGATATTTTGATGTGTTTTGGCTTGATATCATAACCACCACCACTGTGAGGTGGTGGCTTCCGTCGTCGACCACCACCGCCCGAGGTGGCAATGGGTGGTGTCCAGCCTAATGGAACCCTAATTGACCTAATAAAGCCCTAAATTGACCCAAAACTTCACAAATGGACTAATTGGAATGTTATTTGGTTGGAAACCCTAATTAGGGTTTAGAAAACCCTAATTTTGGGTATGTTAGTTTTGGATTTGTCGGGACCCGCGTATGGACCATTGGATTTGGAATTTTGAATTACACTCGACCACATTGTATGTTTGGACTAGTGGAGTGGTGGACTTAATGGATTAATTCCTTAATGGGTTAAGTAGGAACACTTAACCCTAATCGTCGTTTTATGTGAAAAAACCCTAATTGGGTTTGTGTTCTTATTGGGCCATTTCTTGGACTAACTTGTTATGGGCCTTCGTGGGCCAAATGGGAACAAGTATGTGGACTAAGGAAGTTATTGGGCTTTAGGATAAGGCTTATTGGAAAGGCTTGGGCCCAATTTGGAAAATTGGGCCATAAGTGGGCCATAATTGGGCCTTGAGGATTATTAGTTATTGGGCCATCAGAATGCAAAGTGTTTGGACTAGAATAAATGGTTGGGCCTTAAGAAAAGCCCATGTAGAGGTTTGGGCCCGATTTGGACAATTGGGTCATATGTTGGGCCTTGGTTGATTATTTGGCTTTTGGGCCTTTGAGTGTGAGTTTGGGCCTTGGTTTTGAACCAAGCTAGGTTAAGGGGTAAAATGGTCCTTTTACCCCAAGCATGGACTTATGGTTATGTATTGGAACCCAATTATTAATTGGGTGTCGTTTTGATGTTGACAGTTCGGGAATCTATCAACCAACAACTGGAGTTTTATCCACGGGACTTCAGCAGTGCCAGGTGAGTCTCCTCACCATACCAATGGGTCTAAGGCACCGAGGCCGGCCCATTTATTTAGCTGAGATGATTATTGTGAATGTATTGTCGATACATCATGTATTTATGTGAAGACCATGAGGGGGTTCCCATGGCAATTAGTAATATGTGATATGCTAGTTGATTGTGTGGTATTTGGTATGCTAGTTGTCTTTGTAATACTTGCATGGAAGACTCCGGGGGGGTTCCCGAGGTAGTTGGATATAAGGCCATGTGGGGGTTCCCATGGCATTCCAGGCTAAGACCATGTGGGGGTTCCCATGGCAGTGAGCTAAGACCATATGGGGGTTCCCATGGCATCCGGTGTAAGACCATGGAGGGTTTCCATGGCACCTTTATATGTTTGTTTGTATGGCTTATAGAGTTTGCATATGTGTACTGTTAATTGATTACGTGTTATGTTGGTATGACATTTGTATGGAAGATCCTGGGGGGGGGGGGGTTCCCGTGCCAGTAGTTAAGACCATGCGGGGGCTCCCATGGCAGGTAGTTGAGACCATGTGGGGGTTCCCATGGCAGTGAGCTAAGACCATGTGGAGGTTCCAGTGACACCTGGAGTAAGACCTTGGAGGGTTTCCATGGCTTCCTTATATGTTTATATGCATGGCTTGTGTAGTTGATATGATTTATGTGATTATATGTATAAGACTTTGGAGGGTTTCCATGGCTCCCTTATATGATTGATATGGCCTATGTGATTGATATGGTTTATGTGGTTATGTGGATTATGTGGACTATGTGGGGTATGCTCTGGGGAACTCACTAAGCTTCATGCTTACGGTTTTGTTTATGGTTTCAGGTATCATTGTTTTGGAAAGGAAAGGCTCAGCTTGATCGCAGCGCACACACCCGTGTTTTCTGCATCATGTGATTTTGGGATTTCAAAGCCCCAACAGGCATGCCCATGGTACCTGTGGAATCAACTGATGAACTCTGATAAATGTTTTTAATTAGCAATGATTTGAAACACTTGGATTTAAAGATATCTGTGTTTTGACTATAATAAAAATGAAATTTTTACCCTCGATTTTTGGGTCGTTACAAGTTGGTATCAGAGCCTTGGTTTGAGGGGTTCGGACATACTTGTGGGTGTGTCGGAACTCAAACTGAGGATCTTTAAAGTTTTCAAAAGAAAAAAACAATTTAAGGAAAGAATTTCTAAGACAAGAAGGGGTGTGGTGCATGCAATCAACCGAGCTCAAGTAAGTTTCCCGAGAATACCCATATATGCTAATTGTTATGACTTGATTTATGAATCTGAGAATCGCATGCTAGTTAGGGCTAGGAGAGATGCTTTTATATGTTGTATGAGCTGGTTGACTTGAATGCTAGTGCTGAGTAGTCAACGATAGATTGGTCTGATATGTGATGCCTGTAGCCTTGGAGATATTGTATGCCATGTTAGAATGAGAATGATTATTGGTATTAGTAACTGCTAAGTGTATGCTTTTAAAATTGTATATGGTTAGGATCTTATAGCCTTAGAATAATTGATTTGGCTTTATATATATATATATATATATATATATATATATATATATATATATATATATATATATATATAATAGAAAAGTCAGTCTTACCGTTAGTAGGCCTCATTCACGAAGCTGGTATATAAGGGGTATTTAAGGAAGCGGCCTGTAAAATGACCGCCATTGGGTACCCACTCTTACCCACCGCACCCTTGACTAGTGGAGGGTCGTTAGCCGAACAGGTAGGATAGGACACTAAACCCTCATTAAAAGTATAATGAATTATAAAGTAACTAAATGCTTTTATAAATTCCCAAATCTTAGTTACTTTAGGAAAATGTGAATTTGATGTTAACCCATGAAATTGCACATTGCACCTTATTGGTCAGTTAGTGGAGCATGTGTGGTTAACCGGCACACTAATCTGGACTAATGAAGGATGGCAATGGGTAGCTCGTAAATTATCATAGATCGATGGAGGGTGTGTGCCTAACCGGCACATTGATTAGGTGATAAATGACATCGAGAGTACCAAGATAAATTGCATGGTTATTCACACCTTGTTTGTGATCCTCGGTATCCCAGTCACAAACTTAAAGGGCATAATCGAGATTAAACATGCCATTGAAAAGTTCAATGAATCTCGAAAGATCTAGGAATTTCATCTGAAACCTAATTCGTTTAATATTTTTGTTTTCGTGGTGGAATTGGTAAATTGTCATTTACCTGCCTTCAAATAATTTACAAATGGATTACGACATCCCTCTTCCGAATTGTGTTGGGTCCTAGCCTTAATATTTCATTTGGGTGTTATATTAAGGATTAAATCAACTAACTTGAATTTCTCCCTTTTGTAGATGTCTAGTTCTGAAAACCATGGTCTTCCTCAATCCTTTGGAAAAGGCTTTCCTTTTGAAGATGATATTTCACATGTCGATCAAGGTGAAAGATCAATCCCTTCTTCGTGCAAAGGTGGAACTGGAAATCATACTTTTCTTCCTCCACCTCCTCCAGTGATTCTCCCTGACCCACGTTTTCGTCAACTTGAAAAGTTCAAGGTTACTCAAACCCTATTGGAATGCAAACATAAAGATGGAAACTATGTGTGTGGACATGTTCTAAGCATGAAGTCGCACGTTGATAGACTGGGAATGTTGGGTGTCGTTTTCCCAGAGGAGCTGGCTATTAACTTGGTTCTTCAGTCACTCCCCTATTCATATGGTCCGTTTGTTAAGGACTACTATATGATAGATCACGACGAGACCCTTATTGATCTAACAAAATTGCTTATTATTGTTGAAGCAGAAATGTTGAATAGCATTGGTCAAGCAAAAGAGTTTGAAGGACCAATCTCCCAAATCTCCATGGACATTGGTGATGGCAAAGGTGATAGTCCAGAAATGGTTTCTCCTCCTAAAGAAGAGAAATCGGCCATGGTCGAAAAATTTGATCATAAGAGAAAGGCAAATTTTGAGATAGTCCCATGTGTCATTCCCAAATAGTCAATATGTTTCTATTGCCAGGAGAATGGGCATTGGATGCGAAGCTGCCGTATCTACCTGAAAGATCGCAAGGATAGTAAAGTCAAACTGTATGACTCTACTTCATGTAAATCCACTATTTAACTCTATTAAGTTCCTATTTATAGATTCTTAATACATTATGTGATAAGATTGCATTTTGATGTTTTGTAGGATCGAATAAAAGGAAGGAAGCTTAAAAGAAGAGTAAGTTGATTCTGATCGTGAAGAGATGGATTTTAATCACATGGTTCAATGATCATATTTTTGAGCTGCTGCTTAGGAGTTATGATAGATTGCTTGGGAATATTTGGAAATATAGTTTTCATTTGTATTGTAAGGACAAGTTTTTCCGCATTTTATCAATAAAATAAATTTTGATTTTATCTTATTTTACGTTTCCTTGCAATGGCATTTATGGAAAAATTGGTGTTTATATATTTCTATTATTAGCAATTTGAAAAATGGATTTGATTCTTGGTTATATCGTTTGTGGTAGTGTCGTAATTTGCCAAGTGAGGAAGGATTCTCATCACCCAAGTTTCAATTGGACATAAACTTGGAATCATATGTTTTGAATTGTATGATGTATGAGAATCTTGATCCTTGGAAAATTGGGACTGATTCCTTGTTCACGTATGTATGTAAATCAAGTGAAGGACTAAAGGATCTGTGAAAGACCCAAAACTTTCATACTCAAGACATTATTACTCCAAGTTACTCCAAAACATGCTACATGCATATTTATAAACAATATTTTACATTGATAGTTTAATTACAAAAGACTGAATACAAACCGACTAAGTTTTAGTATATTACATAACTAACCAGGAAATTATAATTTTATACATACACTATCACTAAATACAAAAGTAATATTATTAACTATTTTATATCTTCCAACAATATGTGTCTATACTGTATCCTTATTACCTGCAATAGTTAAACACTGAGAGGGATAAGCGGTGACGCTTAGTGAGTTTAATAATAGATACAATATAACGTTATGCCATATATATACCAATATGACAGAAGCAAAAGGAACAAAGAACAACAAAGGCATATGTGAATCATATGACAAGCTTTCCATTTCAACAAATGATCTGGTTCAAAGATTTACAATCAATGAGATACAACAATTTCAACTTGATATATATCAATAAGACTTTAGCCCAAGTGGCACAGAAAATAAATGATTTCTGAATTAACATTTTGCTAGAATTTATAGGCTTTCAGCCCTATCCAGCATTCTGCCAGTGCCAAAGTGATGCTTACTCATTCACTTCATGGTCAAAGGCTACATACCAATACCCAAGTGATGCTTAGTCATTCACTTCGTGGTCAAAGGTATAGCTCATTATCATAATAACACGGGAAAGCACATAGCACATATAACACATAACATACAATTGTTCCTATAATTTGAACTCACCGTGAAATAACCGAATGATAAAATGCTGATTTGGGCAGCACTTCGTTTCTATATATGATGATTTTCGACTGGAAAGATGATTTTCTCGGGAACTTCGGGGTGCTTCGGGTTTTCTTCGAATATTAGGGATGATACCGGGACTTCGGGGGGTTAAAAGTAGGCTAAAAGGGAGTAGAGAGTGAAAGAGGAATGAAAAGTAGCAACCATTTCCGGAGGGCTTCGCTTTCTATTTATAGGCTAAATTTCGAGGTTCACGTAGTGACTTTGATCCTGGTCATCTCCTAGGCTTGCCGTGTGTCTTCTAGGCTCTAAAGGTGTCGTTCAACTAGTTCACGTCGTGAATTCTATGTTCACGTCGTGAACGCAGTCAGGTCTCGAAGTTTGTGCTCCGAACTTCAAAAATCCAAATCTTTCACATACGAGCTCCGTTTTTGACGTTCTTTACATCCACGTGTAGGTGAAATTATTCTCTACAACTTTCGTTTAGACTCCGTCGGCTAATTTTAACTTTATTTTTAATATTATATTTTTAACGGACCGAGACAGGAAAAGTCCGTTAAAAATTCATAACTTCTTCATCCGACGTTCGTTTTTGTCTGTCTTTTTACCGTTGTACTACTATTTACGAGACATTCGATTCTCATTTAGGTTGTGTCGGCTAAAACTCACTCGATCTTTATTTCGAGTTTTTTAGTTGTATACCGCTATACCGAAACTTAAAAAATCATAACTCCCTCATACGAAGTCAGATTTGGACGTTCTTTTTATGAAAATTCTCGGTTTAATGAATACTACGACTTTCATTTAGATCACTAAGGGTAAAAAGTAGTTTATCAAAAACTCACTTTTTACGTCTTATGGCGTCGTGCCGGTTCTGTCGCGAAACTTTAAGAAATCATAACTTCTTCGTTATAGCTTGGATTTCAACGAGGTTTTTGCCTAAACGTTTCTAACGAGATAATCTACAACTTTCAATAACATTATTTTTATTTATTTCCAACTTAATATTTTCGTTAATTTCGATATTTGACTTTTGATCGGAATCTCGTAAGACTTCCAATACATTTCGAGTGATTCTAAACATAGTTTTACTTCAAATCTCGTAAAAACTATCTTGTTAGAACTCAACGCTCAAAAACATATAATATTATTCATTTTAAGCTAATAAGCTTTACAAAACACTATAATCGAACAAGGTTATTAATGTGTATGTTACAATCTGGTACTCATTGATGTGGACTGGTCAGATCCACCACAAAGGACGATAAAGTCTATTCATCATGATTTACCGATAGTTCAGTAAATATGATTATACTTACAATTTAAGTGTAATTATGATATATTGAAAAGTTTCAATATATAGCAGAACGAATAAGAAGAATCAAACTAGGCAGAAAGATAAAAGTTTCTCCAATCTTAAAGGAAATGATAGTACTTTGGTATCATGTTTTATGATCATCCTAGTGATTATGGAACCATGTCACAATTGATCCTCTAAGGACACCTTAGTGCATTTATATGGCTAAGAAGAGGAATCGGGTATTGGTGAAATGGTTAAATCAAGAAGATGAGTCGTACTTCGTTCCCAAATAAGTTTTAGTGTTATACTCTAGTAACTTCAAGTTGTACCTTGAGTGACATGTTATAAGCAGGTTTATAATGCCTCATTAAATGTGGAGTAGAAATGTTTCTTACTCTTGTACGTTTGAAATTGATAGCTGTGATGTTTTAACTAAAACAAAGACCAACTAATACCAATTATATGAAATGTTTCTTGATAAGAACCCGCACTAACTCTTGAATATTTGTTTGTTAAGGAATGTTCCTTGACAGAGAATCTTATATTTCAAGAGGTCAGTGGGAGTTTTAATGATCTTAAATAGGTTCAAGAACTAATCAAGAGTAAACTTTTTAGTTATCACTATCACACGACCTGGGGTTGATAACCTATCGTGTTGACATATTCTTATTTTTGTGCTTATTCCAGTGAAGTTGACTATGCGTGTGAGTTCTATGAGTTCTTATTTGATTGCATAAGGCATATCACCTGATTGATGAAAGTACATTGATCTGTAAGGGTGAGCTACTCAATGACCTAGAAGCACTGGTAGGCCCTTGTGCTGCCGGACAGCAATAAATTAAGAATAAGTAGGTTCAGTCCATATGAGTTTGAATTTGTCATAAACCTTGTCTTGTGATAAATGACAAGTTCACATGGATAGGAACACATACACCATAAAATCTAAGTCGCAAGAGGTTTCTCTCTACTTCATGAGAATGATTGTGAGGAAACGCTTTCACTTGTAGATTTTATAGGATTTGAGTTAGCAGTTGTGATAACTACATTCTCAAATTTGAGTATGATTACGACATCCCTTTTTATAGTTCAAATTGTGATAAATGGCAAATAGTTTGAACATTTGGGACTTATCGCTATAAGTTCTGGAAAGGTTTAGACACACACATCAGCTATCTATTGAAAGGTGTATGAGCTTGAGAAGTCTAGGAAAAGACTTATCAAAGCACCACGTATCAGAAATTTGAACTTTGGTAAGAAATTCAATAAGTATTGATTTCTAGAAGTCCAGCTGATTTCTGGGTACATGTCAAAGCTAGTGGGAGCATAATTGTTATGCTGGTAAGAATGTAATTATTATGCTAGTGGGTGCATAATTATTATGTCAAGTGTTGCGAGTTAGCGATGCTATTTATAGGAAACAAAGTTCTAAATTTGCAAAGTTGCAAAATTTGCAAGTTGTTTCGCTATAGAAAGATTAAGGGAGAAGATACTAATACTTCATTTCATATCTAAAAGCTTAGATTGGAATTTTAATGAAATTTAGTCATAAACATATATGAATATCATGTTGAAATGTTTCAACATAGGAAATTCTATATATGGAAATATTTTAGCAAGAGACTGGTTAAATATCATGTCTTTATGTAAGACATTATGAATCGTATCCCATATGCTTCAAGTATAAGATCGATTACATATACTATAATATTTGGCTAGTCTGACTTTTCCAAATGCCTAGAGCATTAAGAGGGAAAAAGGAATAGAACCTAATATGACTAAAGTTGTTAAACAACTGTCAAAGGACAATCTAAGGTTTTCCAAAGATTGGTTGCTTGTAGACAGTTGGAAGTGTAGTATTGGATGGACCATGTTGATATAATTCTGAATAGATAGGATTCTATTGAGAATGGATAGTCATATGGTAATTATGGAAATATTTCCATAATAGGAGTTGGATGTTAAGAATCTATGTGTAAGTTAGAAACTTTTATGCTAGAAGGATGTTCAAGGAATGTACCTTGAATGTGAGACTTTATTTCCGGGGAATTGTCTTGTAACAATCTCCAATGGAACACTTTGTAATATCGTTGGCTAAGTCTCTATGACTTTGGAGCCTCGACATTACAAAAGGATCATTGCATGAAATGTTGGACTCTAACATATTCTATTAGTGGCAAGAATTTTGTATTCTTACAAGGATTAGGGAATTGTGAAATGAGCATCATTGGAAATGTGTTCAATTAATTTCACAAAGGAAGGACCATAGATAATCATAGTGTGCATGCTTGGAGCATGGGATGACTATTGTTTTTATTCAAGTATTTAGTTGATTGATCGAAACATTATACAATGAGTAAGGTCTAATTAATATGGTGATCAAATAATAAGTATTTTATTTATATTCAAAAGGTTGAGACCATATTGGATTAGGTTATTCTTGTGTTTCACATCGCATGTTTTACTTCCTGAATAATAAGATTATTCGAACATCCATAGTCGATCATACTTTGGAAGTAAGTAATGAGGTAAGACCGTCATGAATCCGACTGTAGATCGTTTAAGTGCTTAGACATAGCAAATGTTTGTTGCAGTGTTCATGAGTACTCTTGAAATAGGATTTGAGTATTGGATTAAACTCACGCTCATTTGGATCACTTCATGGATTTTATCACGAGTGATTGTGAGACGATAATATATTATATTCTTGAAACGGAGACATATAGTTGTTGTTTACAAGTCGGTCATGCATTGATAGTACGTAACGCATCAGTAACTTGATGTTATAAAACGTATTGTTGTGTGTGATTTGATGAGTAAATAGTACAAACATATGAGTCGAAGTTTATCCGTTTCTTTTACTCTAAATGGGATAAAAGCGATATATGTGGGCCCCTCGATGATTTAGTGATGACACCCTAAGCGCTTGGCCAAGCTTGGACTAAGTTGATGTGTTCAATTATAGTATGAGTCAGTCGTCGTAAATCGGAAGTCGGGAAACAAACCTTGGACAGAGAGAATGATTATAAATTCATGTCTCATGTCCATACGATATCTTGTAGAACGGAGGAATATTTGATACCTTATCTAAAGGACGCAATTCTGATAAGATCAGAGTTCGACAACGACTTTTAAAAGTTACGATTGCTAGTCAGATTCTGAAGTCATACTTGCAATAATAGTTATTAGTCTTATCCAAGTGGGAGACTGTTGGATTAGGTGTCTAAGTGAAACATCCCAAAAATACAACCCCAAAATTTCATTTTTTAAGCATTATTAAAACCATAATTCATTGCCAAAGTATAAAATCATAAACCATGTGTTTCAAAATCTCATAATATCTATCACATATCAAATCTCATGTCAAATGTCATATCAAAATATCAGAGTAAAACTCCCAGGCTAAAGACTGTGGTGTGTGTCATGCGATCATCCCGAGCCCTTCCCTTTGCTGGTGGAAGTACCTGAAACCAAAACTGAAAACTGTAAGCACGAAGCTTAGTGAGCTCCCCCAAACTACCACATACCATACAATAACACATATAACACATATTGGGCCTTGCCCACTGCATCGGGCACCGCCCGGCATCGGAACGAAGTCCGACATAAATTGGGCCCCGCCTGGCATCGGACCGAAGTCCGGAATAAATTGGGCCCCGCCCACTGCATCGGGCCTCGCCCGGCATCGGACCGAAGTCTGGAATAAACTGCATATAACATAAATATGAACATATAACATAATCACATATACTGCATCGGGCTTGCCCGATATCGGACCGAAGTCTGGAACATATAACACATATCATAAACATGCATGAATCACGAAGACATCAAGCATACATACTACTTCTCGGGACCACCCCGGCATCGGACCGAAGTCCGGAACTACTATCATCTAAACGGCCCGGCATTGTGGCCGTAGACCCGTTCCTACTGGAAGGAAACTCACCTCGTATGACTGACTGCTGAAAAACTGGGTGAGGGATCCCTATTTTCTGCTCCGGGGACTCTCTGGCTATAAATTCCATAACAACACTTAATCAAAAACTGATAATTATTCTTAGGGTAAAATGACCATTTTACCCCTGGTCCAAGTCAACGTCCTGGCCAAAGTCAACCTTCTGGGTTGACCTACTCGCCGAGTCAGGCTATTGACTCGCCGAGTTCTAGAATTCAGAAACCCTAAAACTCGCGAATCGACTCGCCGAGTCACCCTATAACTCGCCGAGTCCTCATGCTAACTGTTATCGCGACTGGACGAACTGACTCGTCGAGTCGTCCTTAGACTCACTGAGTCCTAGCGTAATCATAAAAAGGGACATATCGATTCTGACTCGCCGAGTCCCTTCGTAGACTTGTCAAGTTCTTTAACTTTCGAGTCCAAGTCCTGTCCAATCCACTAAGTCACCACCTCAACTCACTGATCCTACTCCAAATCAAAAAAGGAGTTAGGGTTCACGGCCCGACTCGCCGAGTCCGAGAACAACTCGCCGAGTCCTCCTTGTGACATATCCATTCAGTCGATTCTAATCCATTTCAATGCTTCTAACTCATATATCTGGACTCCCTAGGCTAGCATTACACGTAAAGTTGCTAACTTTACGTTCATGCATGATGATATGGAGCTTAAACACCAAAACTTAGCTAGTAATGGGGGTTAAATGCATAGGATGGGGACATGGCCAAATAAAGGTGGAAACTTTGAGCTTCTGGAGCTCATGAGTGTCTAGATCTGAAGTCCTTTCATCCCCACATACTCACTACTCGAAAATGAACTTAGAAATGACTCAAAAGTGACAACAAGCAAGCTTTCATGTAGATCTAAGTGAAAAGAAGCCAAGGTATAAGCTTTATACCTTTAAGGGTTCTGAAATGCAATAAAAGCTATGGATCTACTGCCTCTTCTTGAATATCCAAGGGTTTCCTTCCTTCTCCTAACTTTAATCACACAAAATGGCAAGAAAAGCTTAAGAACACTCAAAGGCTGCTAGGGTTTCGATAGTGAGGAGTGGGGGTAATGGAGGCTGGAATGGGGGCCTGAAATGTTGCTTAAATAGGGTGCAAACCCTAAAGATCAGGGTTTCCCACTGGCAGTCTTACTCGTCGAGTTCATGCTTGGACTCGCCGAGTAGACTCTTTAACTCCCGCGTCTTTTCTGCCATCTACTCGACGAGTTAGGGCTACCAACTCGTCGAGTAGCTCAATTATATATTTGAATAATTTCGATAATTGTGTACCTGGAACGAGGCGTTACACTAAGCCCATAACTATATTTGGTATGTACTTGATTTGATATGTAGCATGGTCCTTTTGGGTTACCTTCACTCATGCAACTTGACAGGATGACAAGTGGAGAGAGAGTAGGATTTATTATATGAATAATAAATTGGTACTCAAAATGATTTTATTAATATATTACAATATTAATATATTATTTGGAAATCATATTATTAATTAGTAATTAATCAGAAATTAATTTGTTATTAATTTTGGGATTAAAGGAACTGATTAATAATGGAGGGGTTGTTTTGCAAATCATTGATAGTTGTGAAACTGGGCTTAAGACTCCTTGTAAGTGGAGTGGATGAAGTTTATGGATTACCCCATAAGATTTCGTCCAAGGGCTTACCAAGGAGGTCCATGGGTTGCTTTGGGTTTAAGTTAGGAACTAGGGTTTCCTTATTCAAGTTCAGCTTGAAGACTAAGCAACCTAACCATATATAAACCTCCTGAACCCTAAGGATTTCGGCCCCTATGAGATTCTAAGAGAACCTGGCCGATTTCATCCTCTCTCCAAGTCATCCTTGTTGTGTTGAGTGTTTGTGACTCCATTAGAGGTGGAACACTTGGGGCACTAGACTTTCAGAAGTCAAGATCAAGCAAGGATTATTCTTGTTATTACAATATAACAAGTGAGGTAATCTCCTAACCCTAATATACATGTCAATTTCGAAATTATGTATGCTAGATCTAGGGTATTGCTTTGGATAGTTAATTTGCATGTATAACTTGAGAAAAACCTAGATTCAAAACATTAGGGTTGCATGTGCACCATAGGAATGTTGTAATGCTCAAAACCCATCAAAAGTTTCATAACTTTATCTATTAAGACACCCAAAGAGATCAAGATCTCAAACCCTAGGTCCAAATAAGGCAAAGTATAACAAGGACTTAACCATTAATCCTTTAATTCGAATAGTCCTTAACCCAACCACTCCATAAGAGTTTCCAATACCATATCTAGCATAAAGGTGGGTGCTTTATAGACATTCATGTCTAATGCATGTCTAGAATCCATTTTAGGTCAAAATGAGCTAAAAGGGACCAAAAACTTATGCAAGATCAAGAACCCCAACCAAAGTATAGATCTACAAGATATATTGTTCATGAGACTCAGGAGATTCATAAAGCTGCAACCTTTATCACTTCAAACCAACCAAACCTTTCTTATGGACCAAAATATGCTAAGAAACTAGATATACAACCAAAGAATCATCGAGATACAAACTTAAGGACTTAAAAAGAGTGATTACAAAGATGGAGAGGAGTTGTTGATTGATCCTTTGGCTAATACCTTCTTCTTCTTCCTTCAAAATGCAACAAAACACCACAAAGAGCTCAACACTCAACAAGGGAGGCTAGGGTTTCACAAAGATACTTTCTATAGGTGATGGAGGTTGAGGTTGGAGGAAACCCTAGCCATCACTTCCTTTAAATATGGGTCCAACCCGAAAATCTAGTGTTTCTTCAAAAACAGCTGCCACGTCGTGACATTCATAGCCACACCATGGCGGGTCATTAAATCCCACAATACTAAAAATATCGCCATGCCATGGCCAACCAAAATGAAGACTCAAAATATAACGTATTATCTTATACCTGAAATGGGTGTTACAGTTCTCCCCCACTTGAATCAGACTTCGTCCTCGAAGTCCGTTGCTGCAAATAACTCTAAATATTGCTCTGTCATCTCTTCATCGGGTTCCCAAGTCCATTTTGAACCCTTCTGGGGCTGCCATTGCACCTTCACCAAACCCACTTCCTTGTTTCTCAACATCTTTGTCTTCCTATCAAGGAGCGCAATTGGTCTATCTATATAGTTTAGGCGCTCGTCAACCTAAAATCCTCCAATAGAACTATTGCAAACTCATCTACCAAGCATTTTCGTAGCTGAGAGACGTTGAACGTGCTATGAATATGGTTGAGCTCGTCGGGTAACTCCAAACGGTACGCAACCCTGCCCACCCGGGAAACAACCCTGAATGGACCAATATACCTGGGGCCAGCTTACCCCGCTTCCGAAATCAGATAACACCTTTCCAAGTTGACACATTCAGAAGTACCATGTCACCAACCTAAAACTCAATATTCGATCACTACCGATCTGCATAGCTCTTTAGCCGACTTTGTGCTGTCTTTCATCTCATGTGCACCTCTTATATCAACTCAGTAGTCCAGAGCACCACCTTCGTGCTACCTATGACTCGTTAACCGACCTCGCCCCAGCAAATCGGGTTCTGGCACTTCCTCCCATAGAGCATCTCGAAAGGAGGTCGATCGATATTGGCATGGTAGTTGTTGTTGTACCAGAACTCTGCCAGTGAGAGGTACGAATCCCAACTACCACCAAAGTCCAAAACACACCCGAATAATATCCTTTTGGGTTTTAATAGTCTGCTCCTCGTGAATTGTGTGGGTGGAAAGTCGTGCTGAAGTGGAGTTAAGTACCCAACTCCTCGTGAAATCTCTTCCAAAATATGGAACTAAAACACAAATCCTGGTCCAAAACCACTGATACCGGGGCTCCGTGACGCGCAACTACCTCACAGATATAGATGTTTGCAAACTTCTCTACCGAGATGCTCTCTTGAAAATGTGCACTCTAGGTCAATCGATCCACAATGATCCAAATCGAATCCACCCCTCGCGTTGTTCGCGGTAACTTCATGTTGAAGCCCATCGTGATCTCTTCCCATTTCCAAATGGGGATAGCCAACGACTCTATCTTGTCGTGAGGTCGTTGATGCTCGACCTTGACTTTTCTGCAAGTCAGTCACCTATCCACATACCAAGCCACGACACTTTCCTATGTCGTGGGGGAGTTCGAAGTTGCGAGTGGAGATTTCCATCCTAGATACCACAACGTGGTCAACACTTTCCCACGCCATGGCCATGTCATTGTTCGCGATTAGGATTTTTCCTCACTCGACGCCATGACGTGGTCGACACCTTCCCATGTCGTGGTCACTGTTCTTTGCATCGCATTTCAGAAGTCGGAGTTCTTGGTTTTATTTTCCGGCACATTCAAAGCAGCATTCCAGTTTCTAGTCTTCCAACAAATTTTGGAGCAACTTTTAGCAGCCCTATTCGATCTCGCCACTACTACCCCATGGGAGTCTGTTTCTTTGTCTCCCTCTTTATTTTTATGTTCTTTAATTATTTATGCATACAATGGGTACATTGCATGAATTAAGTGTGGGGTAGGGGGTGAAAGCTAAAAAGAAATTTTCAAGATTAATTGACATTTATATATTGAAAAACTAAAGAAAATATAATAAAGACTTGTAAAGATAGTCTAAAATTGAATCTAGTTAAAAAATTGTTGTATTGTTGTGTTGAGACCTAGGTTGCCAGTGTTGTGTGGGACGATCCGATGTAAGCCTCGATGTTTATTTGAGCCAACATATGTTCTGGTGTATTTGTGGCTTCCCTGTCCTAGTGAAATCATAGGACAAAAACATGAACTTTATTACTTTGAGGGACATCATACGTTTAACATCGTGTACCATAAATGTATCTAGGAAAACTTATGTAGACATTGCACTTTAGACTAATGCCTTTAACCAATAAGAGTTGATGATTAAGTTCCCTTGCTTAAGCATATATTTTTCTTAGGTTTCTAATTTTGTGTGAAAAAAAGTGAGTTGAAAAAAAAGAGAAATGTTGAGTGACAAAACTTATAAAGTTTGAAGAGGAAAGCAAAAATCGCTATTGAGTATTTTATTTTATTGTAATTTTTATTTCTAGGTTATTTTTCTATATGTATGCTTGGGAGCTTAATCAAAAATTACCTTGAGGTAAAGAAAAATTTCTGAGGATATATTCGGAGGGATGCATAAAATGAGTGTTGTTTAAAATAAGTAAGGTAGTGTTTATGAGGATCGTAAGTATTTAGGATTAGGGAAGTTCTTAGGAAATTTAGACACAAATACATGCATTGCGGTCTTGATGTAATGGATATGATAGACTCAAAATGGAATGTATTGTGTGATGTTGGTGACTAGGGTTTTGATGTGATAATATGACAATTAAATCGGTTTTGCTTGGGAGCAAGCAAAATACTAGTGTGGGGTAGTTTGATAACGTCTAATTTATACATATATTTATGGCGTTTTCTTATTATTTTATACTATGTTTTTATGTTATTTAAAACTAAAAGGTACTTATAATGCTTTAATTTATATTTTACAGGTGTAATTTGTTGCTAGAGCGAAAAGGAAGCAAAAAGGCCGGAAATTGGAGCTGAATTGCGAAAAGTGAAGAAATGGCTGAGGAAGCCCATTACACCCACCGTAATGGGGAGTGCACCCAGTGTACGCGGCGGGGTGTCTAAGGGTCAAGACGCGATTGTTATGACTTACGCCCACCGTAAATCCATGTACGCCCATCGTACTTAGTCGACAAAAAATCTTATATATTGCGATTTTTGGTTAATCTAAAAGAAGATTACGACTTAATGTGTGTGCATGAGTAGATGATCATTCTATGCATGATTTAATTCCTATGATCATTAAGATTAATAAATATCAAATCTTGCTTAATACGAACTGAACACTGATTTGCATAATTATTTATTCACTTGATCACTGAATTAATAGTTGTGTTAAAATCAGAGAATTAATTAGTAGTCTGATCATGATGCTAGTCATATTAGGAATCCGTGAATAATGAATAAATATCTATTGCAGTTAGTAGTTAGCTAGTATTTTGAGATGACATTTGTCTAAACTGAGGTACCTAAAGAGATTTGTCTTCAGTCAGTTTATCGAGTTTTGCTGTTTTGTTGTTTAGCTGTTTATTTGAGATTTAATTCCATAAAACTCCTCTTTACTGTTTTTGCGTGTTTAGTGTAACCTATAATCAAAAACTCCAAATTGATTCACCACCGTTTCCCTTGTGTTCGACGTCTGGTCTTACCATAACTATACTATTGCACGATTATGTACATTGCCTAGTCTGTTTATTAGTCAGGTTGCGATAAAATCAGTTTTATAAATTTAAAACTTGAACAATTAAAATATATACATAAAAACACACATCAACAATCTTATGAAATTTTGTATAAACAATTTACGAATCATAAGATCATAGCATAAATTAGTGACTTTATGAATAAACAACTTTAACACTATTTTTCTGGTATCTTGTTATCTTTTTGAGTATCTTAATATTTATCTTACAAGTTCACTTATTAAACCACATTAAAACTATTTTTGTTCAAAATACTTCAAATACACATATTTACATTTCAAAATAAATTAACTTTTACCAAACAGTTTTGTGAGTATTATCATTTTCTTCCTAGGATCTTGGATACGATTAAGATCTTCGCCATATTTCAAGATCTTAAGCACTTCAGTTTTTAACATCTCATTTCAAACATCACACCACACTTACTAATTTGGTTACAAAATTAGTTTGTTAATTTTTTACCAAAACAAATGTATAAAGGGATACCGTATACACACCACAAAATTATTTAGGTTGGCAAAGCTTTTTTCCAGTTTCAATCTCCATGAAACCCCTAGATTTTGCAAAGTTGTTTCACATAACGATTGTATGAAAAGTATAAATGAAACCGTTCTTTTCTGGCCGTAAATTTGGGGATGTCACAATTATTTAAACTTGAACTTAAAAATTGAATAGTTATCTTTGAATATTATTTAATGGGATAATTAAATTAGAATATTTAAAAGGAAATAAATATATATTTAAAAGGTTTAAATTTAGTATATGGTATGATTACTATATATATATATATATATATATATATATATATATATATATATATATATATATAACAATCATACAATCGTTATGTGAAACAACTTGGTACCCAATTCCTCTTGTAGAATTCTCCAAAACCTTGAGGTGAAACGGCTGTCACGATCTGATACAATCTTTAATGGCACACCGTGAAGCCTCACAATTTCCTTCACGTAAGAATTCGCAAGCTTATCCATAGACAATTTCTCATTGGCTGATATGAAGTGCGCACTCTTAGTGAAGCGATCAACGACCACCCAAATCATGTCGTGACCATTCTTTGTTCTGGGCAGTTTAGTGACAAAATCCATGGTAGTGTCTTCCTAATTACCCATCGGTATAGGTAAAGGTTCTAAACTCCCATATGGTTTCTAATGTTGTGCCTTAACTCTAGCACATGTCACACACTCGGCCACATACTTTGCAATATCGAGCTTCATCGTCGGCCACCAGTAATAGGGTTTTAGGTCCCTATACATTTTAGTGCTACCGGGATGAATCGAGTACATGGTTTTGTGAGCTTCTTCCATCAGAAGATCTCTTATTCCTCCTGACTTAGGCACCCAAATTCGATCTTGGAATACCTTCAGTTCGTGACTGTTTATACCGAACACTAACGTTTTGCCCAAACGTTCTTCCTTTCGGTCATTCTTCTCAGAAGCTTCTTCTTGAGCTTTCTTTATACTCTCCACAATTGTCGAGACAACTTCTATTCTCAACGCTCTTGGCCTTTTTCTTTTAAGATTGACTTTCCGACTGAGAGCATCAGCAACAACATTGGCTTTACCAGGGTGGTAAAGTATCTCACAGTCGTAGTCCTTGAGTAACTCTAGCCAGCGTCTTTGCCTCATATTCAATTATTTTTGATTAAAGAGATATTGGAGACTCTTATGATCAGTGAAAAGTTTGCACTTCGTGCCATAGAGGTAATGCCTCCATATCTTTAGAGCAAATACTACCGCTGCCAACTCCAGATCATGAGTGGGGTAGTTCTTTTCATGCTCTTTCAGATGTCGAGACGCATATGCTATCACCTTTTCTCTTTGGGTCAAAACACAACCCAACCCAACACCACACGCATCGCTATAGACAGCGAAGTCTTCAACTCCATCGGGTAGAGAAAGAATCGGTGCTTCACATAGCTTCTTCTTTAGCAACTCGAATGCTTCTTTGTGCTTATCACTCCAAGCATAAGTAGCTCTCTTGTGAGTCAAAGCTATTAATGGAGTCGCGATCGAAGAAAAGCCTTGGATAAACCTTCGGTAATATCTGGCTAATCCCAAAAAGCTTCGGATCTCTGTGGGACTTTTCGGTTGTTCCCACTTCATCACAGCTTCGATTTTTGCTGGATCAACCATTATTCCTTATTGGTTGACCACGTGACCCAAGAATTGGACTTCTCGAATCCAAAAATCACATTTGGAGAACTTTGCATACAGTTTCTCCTTCTTCAAGACTTCCAACACTTCTCGCAAGTGTCTGCCATGCTCCTCTTGGCTTTTCGAATAAATCAGAATGTCATCTATGAACACTATCACAAATTTACCAAGGAACGGTTTACAAACCCTGTTCATTAAATCCATGAATGCTGCTGGAGCATTGGTTAGTCCAAACGACATAACCAAAAACTCGTAGTGTTCATACCGTGTTCTGAATGCAGTCTTTTTGATATCCTGCTCTCTCACCTTTAGCTGATGATATCCTGACCTTAGGTTGATCTTTGAAAAATAACTTGAACCTTGTAGCTGATCGAACATGTCATCAATCCTTGGCAACAAATATCTATTCTTTATCGTTGCCTTATTCAGCTCTCTGTAATCAATGCACATTCTCATACTCCCGTCCTTTTTCTTCACGAATAACACCGGAGCTCCCCAGGGTGATGAACTAGGTCTAATGAAACCTTTGTCCAATAACTCATGAAGTTGCATCATCAGCTCCTTCATCTCCGTTGGTGCTAATCGGTACGGTGCTTTTGCTATTGGTGTGGTTCCTGGAAACAAGTCGATACATAATTCTACTTGTCGATCAGGCGGTAATCCAGGAAGATCTTCAGGAAATACTTCCGGATAATCACACACCACATGAATGCTCTGTATCTCCTTTTTCTCATTCTTTGCATCAATCATGAATGCCAAATATGATGTACATCCTTTGACCAAACACTTATTGGATTTCATTAGAGAAATGATTCCAGAATTTACCCTGCGTTTGTCCCTATACACCATAAATGACTCCTTCCTAGGCGGGTTTACTTTTACAATCTTCTTCTTGAACAATATTTCGGCATCATTGGCGCTAAGCCAATCCATTCCCAGCACGATGTTGAAACCATTCAACTCAATATGCAATAATTCCTCGTGGAACTTACTCCCATTCAAATCAATTAAGACGTTTTTCATAAGATGACTGACAGGTACAAACTTGCCACTAGCAACTTCGACTAATAAAGCATTATCTAGTCTATCAACAGGCAAAGCTAGTTTTCTACCAAATTCATGCGATATAAAGGAGTAGTTGGCTCCAGAATCAAATAAAATTTGGGCAGGCAATTCGTTTACGAGAAAGGTACCTGAAGCGACATCAGCTTCATCTTTCACAGCCTCAAGTGTCATCTGGAAGGCTCTTGCTTTCGGATTTGGGGGAATATTGGGTCTTGCTGCCTCCTTCTTTTTAGGACAGTCTTTCAAAACGTGCCCCTCTTCGTTACATCCAAAATACACTCTCTTGTTGGACGGACACTCGTTGGCATAATGCCCCGTCTTTCCACACTTGTAGCAAGTCACTTCCTCACTACATTTCCCAGAGTGCCTTTTCTTGCACTTTTCACACCATTTCGATTCTCCCCCTTTTCCTCCTCCAAACTTTTTCGAATCAGACTTCGAAAATTTGTTTTTCTTGCTGGAACCTGAAGTTCCTTCAAACTTTCTCTTTTCACCAACTTCAAATTTGCTGGCGGTTCTTCCCTTGATCATGTCCTCAACAGACTTGGCAGCCCAAATAGCTGCCTCCAGAGTAGGTACCTGACGTACTGGTACATCGTACTCCCATGGGAGTCCCTTTGCATATCGATCAACTTTCGTCAACTCGTCTGGAACGATGCGCAAGGCAAACTCCATTTTGTTTGTAAAGGCGTTAGTGTAATCGTCGACTGACATGCTGCCTTATGTCAACGTCAGAAACTTGTTCTCCAACTCTAGCAGATTTTGGGCCGAGCAGAACTTGCGCTTGAACTGCACCAAGAACTCTGCCCAAGTCAGTTGCAGTGGCTCATTAGGGCTTAGGGTCTTCCCCAGAGTGTTCCACCAACGAACAGCTCCACCCCTGAACTGACGTACTACGAAAGTGGTCTGCAACTTGCCTCTACAGCCACACCTCATGAAGGCTAGCTCCATTTCCGAGATCCAATCCATAACTCCGATCGGATCCTCCTTTCCAGTGAAGGTCGATGGTTTGCAAGTCAAAAAGTCTTTGTACTTGCATCCAAGTCCATCAATTCCTCCCTCCTGGTGGTTTTGTCTAACTAACGGTGGGTTGGATTGACTTAATTCGGGCTGTACAATCGGCATCGAAGGTTCTTCACGATTCTGCTGAAGCAGACGTCTCGTTTCTTCCATCTGACGATCCAACATCGTTTGAATCATCAATTATACACCAGCCATTGTCATTGGCTCAGATGCTGCTGCTACAATAGGTATTTGCTCGATTATAGGTGGTTGATTCCTGTTTTCGTTCACGTTTCCAACGCCACTTCTTTTTCTTGCCATTGTTGATCTATACACACTACTAGAAAAATAGCCTTTTACGATGCTCAATGCGTGTCGTATACACTCAGACGACGCGAAAATGTGTGTCAAGGAAGGCCATGTCATAAAGGAAGACGACACGCATTTGCGTGTCGTAACCTTACGACGTGCATTTACGACGCGCGTCTGCGACGCGCAATGCGTGTCAAGGAAGGCCTTGTCATAAAGAAGATGACACGCATTCGCGTGTCGTAAAACTACACACATTTACGACTTGAAGTGCGTATCATTAAAGCTCGTGTCATAAAGAAAGACGTCACACATTTTTGCGTGTCATAAAGGTTAAATGTTTTAAAAAATATATATTTTTTGTAAATTTACTAATTTTCAAATTACATCACATATTTATTGTCTCATAATATAAAATAAAATTTCATACACAAAAAATAAAATAAATTGCACAAAGTATAATATGTCACACAAATAATCATTCAAATGTTAAACAAACATAATACATTGCTAACATGGGTTATACATTCCTATAAAACTAACATCCCTCGGTGACCTTGATCTAGATCGAGGTCGACTTGCCATGGCGACGATTGGATTTTAGATACACGACATGATTATTGACCTAAGACCTTGAGCAACAAGTGCATCCCATGCTCTATTTCCAGCAACCACCACACGTTTTAGTGTCTCAAGGGATAGTATACTTCCTCCTTGCCATCCAATAGCTTTCATTAACAATGGAACCACCTGCAAGGGAGGGGTGGGGTCGTACCTGTACACAACCACAACCACTTATTCCATCTTATTTCCTATGTATATATATATATATATATATATATATATATATATATATATATATATATATTATGATCATACAATTACAAACACAAGTAGCTCACCTGTTTACTTTCGAGTTTGGAAAGTAGCTCCATAACAAAGTCAAACTAACTATGAATATTATGAAACCAAATCAAACCACAAGTTACAAACTGATAAACAAAGTCAACCAAGTTAAGATTAAGATGATGGGATCTAAAATGCCATACCAATTTGGGAAAAGCATCCAGCGCCTGGATAACCGTAAAGGGTAAGAAGGTAAAATCAGTTGTAAAAAAAGAATAATAATGTAAATTCATTGGTAAAAGGGTAAAAGGGTAAGAAAGTAAACTCACTTGTAGAAGGGGATAAATCAGTACTTGTCCCAATTCCCACTCTAGAATTCCCAGCTTCTTCATATGCAGTTGGTAATTAGGTGACGTGTCAACCGAAATCCTATGTGGCATCAGTTCTTCTCCAGCCTCAACCGTATCCAACATTCACTGTCAATCCAACACACAACCATCAATAAAATAACAGGTACAGATACAGATAAAGTTAAAGGGTTAACTAATATTCTTATGGAGTTACCTTCCAATCTTTGAAATCAAATCTGAAGAGGAATAAGTGTAGGAAACCTCCTTAGAAGCAACTGCATTAGCAGCTGGAGCAATCCTTGGTGCTATAAGAAACAATATAAATAAGTGATTTATGAATTGATAGAAGAAGGTTTTTGAAGAAACATTATTTGTTGAAAACTTACAAACTAAATGATCTCCTTTATCATTGACTTTTAATTCTGCACGACCATCTTTAACAAGATGTTCTATTTAGGACTAAAGTTTCATGCTTTATAGTTCTGTTCCCTCTCAACAAATCAAACATGGTTGACATGTTCTTATCAGTGTTTGTTTTCTCTTCTGTAACACTTGAAGCAAGCTACAAAAATCCAATAGAAAGTATACGTGTTTATATGATGCATAAATGTAAATTAAGTCTCAAACTGTAAGCATAATTACCTCTTCAGGGCGAGCTTTTTTAGTTAATCTTGCATGCTTTCTATGCTCTACAATCTTTCGTTGCTTGATTTCAGAGTTCATTGGCCCAATCCTGCAATACACAAACATAAGTTTAGAGATAAAGTGTGTGTGTGTGTGTGTGTGTGAGAGAGAGAGAAAGAGATTGGTGCTTACATTCTTCAGCATCCAAGAAAAGAAGACATGATTCCAAAGGTCTAGGAAATATAAAATGAAAAAAACATATAAATATTGATACACCTGTGGCACTCCCACTAGATATTTCACAAGAGTCTTGTAGACACTTGTTGCAGAACCAATCAAGACATAAAAAAACATGGATTATGAAAAAAAGGAATATTATTATTTATTATTTTATTACCTTTCCATTTGTTGATTCCAAAGAAGGGCATATCTGTCACGTATGGTACCACCTGAATTTACCAAAGCATCAACTTATGATTGCTTATTTCTTTCAGACCTTTCTCATTGTTGTCTGATTAATGTTCCTCTGAAATCTTGTGGCATGTAGCTTATAACTGCATCTACATCATCAATGTCTTCTGGTGTAGACTATTTTTGAAGCTGCCAACAACAACAAAAACACAAAAACTAAAAGGTGAGTTGGGATTTACAAATAAATAAATAAATAAATAAAAGAATTAGTATCTCACAGATTTTGGCCAATGAGAGCTCTGAAGAAAGAAAAGAAAAGAAATAAAAAGACTATTGTTTTATGAATTAAGATAAGAATCTTACTTCACACATTTGATGGAGTTCTATGCTTTGTCTTCCAATAAGAACAACACAATACCAAATTGTGGTGTCATTTCCAGCACGTGAGTAGCCTTTTGGATCACAACCAAGCTCCATAGATGTAACACTTCTTAATTGGGGAAGCACTACTGAAAAAATAAATAATTAAATATAATATTAGGTGTGAAAAATAACAAAAATGATTTATGCACCTTGATGTTTATTTTGTTCTATGACATCAATAAGTCTTGAATTATTGATTGAGCCATGGTAGACTACAGGTTTGACATCGGGGTCTCTTAGAATAACAATGGCAAGAGCTTCTTCCATACTAAATCTGAAATTATATTTATATATGGTTTAAATTAATCACTAATTTAAACAGTTGTTGAGGAGAGAGTTTATGGAAATTACCAAAGCGTCCCTAGAGTAGTAAGAAATGCGAGGTAAGCTTAGTATGGTTGTTGCAAACCAATCAGTAACAACATCAATAGACAACTTCAACCTTCCCCTTTAAGTTCAATCTCAAAGAGCATACATAAAAGAATAAATGAAGAATTTCAAAATATTAGAAGAACTGGAGAAAAGGGTATGATTGAGTTACCTCATGCAATAGTCAAATTTAGCAAGAAAATCAATCTTAGTCATAAATAGCTCAACAAATCCCCCTTCTTTGCATTTATCAATACATTTGAGTGCCAAAGGAGCCTCCTCTTGAAGCTGAAACTCATAGAAAATGTCTATTTTAAATGGTCAAATAGAATATAATGGTCTAATCACTAGAGAGAGAGAGAGAGACCTTTGTGCCATAGAAAATACCTCCCACAGAGAAAGGGTGAAAGCAAGCCACATTCACCTCGTCTTCTGCACTGGGAACCTCTCTGGTATGACGTATTCTATATAACTCCACTATAATATTAAGGATTGAAAACAACATGATATCAACTTCCCTATTCTTGGCACATAATAACAGAGATTTAGTAATATCAAAATTCACCTGTCAATGAAGCTCATTACCATGGCATTCTCATTTCTTCCATTCCTAGCTTTTTCTGTCTTCTTCATTTTTAATCCATGCATTGTCTCTGCAACATCTGCAGACACAAACTTCTCGTGATTAAGTAATATTTCTCATGATTAAAACTGTAGAAAATACTCTAGAAGGTTTACCTGATTTGATGGAGCAGTTTGGTATGATTATGTGTTAATTCCAGAGCTTGGCATATGAGATTGATTACTAGTACCACTACTACCAGCTTGTTGCTTCTATATCACAGACAAACAAAAAAATTTCAAGTATTCTATATCACAACTGCAAATTTGAGTTAAACAGGGGAAGATAGATTCAGGTGTACCATGTCGTTAGAACACATGCGATCATTATCAAACCTAGGGCTTATTGAGACAGCTAATAACACCATAGATGACACCAACCTCTTTCTATGATCGATAATTTGGGTAATAATCAAGGTTCCCTATTAAAACAAACAGAAAAAACAAATTAGTTTGTAGGATAAGGAAAAGAAAGAACCCCAAAGATCATCGTACGAGTGTTATTCGCTCACCTAGACTCCACCGACCAGTTGGCCTAAATTGCGACAACGACATCTGTCCCTAGCCAAAACAAAAATCGTATTTTTAATTTACGTATGAAGGAAGGAGAAGGCGATTCATCCCATTGAGGCTAGAAAAGGGGGAAGTAGGTGTAAGATGTGTTCCATGAAAGCATCATCCTCTCAGGTATGATGGAGGAATGTTAGCTGTCCCGGACCTCTGTCCCTAGCATACAATGAGAAGATGCGAGACCATCGACTGTGTTTGGAGATAATGGGATTAGTCAATAATAGACTGTGTGGGCAGAAAGCGGAACGGGTTGGAAAAGAGAGAGTGACTGACCTTTAGGCAGCTACTTGAGGTGGTGATGCAGTATAAGTTAAAAGAATGGGCGGCCAGAGCAAACCCACCTAGAAGCGCTCATATTTCTTCAATTGAGCCTCAGATCTCCTCTTCGCTCAGAAGACCTGATCACAGATTAACACACCAGGTCAAGAAATCCCGTTTGTTCGCTTTTCTTCTTCTTCTTCTTCTATCTTCTATTTTTCCTGTTGCCGACCAACTGATACATCATCGGAATCATCAGAAGCGTTATCCAAAAACTCATACCCAACATTGTAGTGAACTATCGATCTAAATCAAAATGGAAGAGAATGTTGCTTAATTTTTGACTGATAACTATAAAGAAGAAGAAGACGAAGGCTCTAGGGCTTTTTCTTGCTAATTGGAAGAGGCGGGGGGGGGGGGGGGTTTAATTTTTGGGATTCAATGGGCGGGTGAAATCCCGCCTTAAAAACGCGTGTTTCATTAAAATTTTATAAAGCGACACATTTAGACGACACACATTTTATGAAAGGTGCCCTCCGCATTTCCTTTTTTTTCTTTTCTGACACTAATTTTAGGGCACGCACAAATGCCTGCCCTCTATCCTTCAAATTTTGCAAAATTGACATTATTTTTTAGGGCACGCACAAATGTGCGTCCTCTATCAGCGAGTGTCATTGTTTGCACGTCATTAAAGGGTTGTTTTCTAGTAGTGACACCGAACAATGTGAATTTAGATCCTTATTCACGATAGATAAATAAATTATCCAAATCACTCCTAAGCGTTTACATGTTAGTTCTAATACCGTAATCCTACGCTTAGAATCCTAAACACATAAGGTCTCCATATCCGGTTGACAACAAACCGTAGATCTGAGCAAATAATATCATATATGACAACATATAACATTTAGTAGATAAAGGTATTTTAGGCATCTTTCCTAAAATAAACTAGTGCTCGTGTCTAAAGTACAACAGACACTTATCTCACATTCTTCACTTAGCATTCTAAGTTTAAGTCTAGAAATCATACAAATTCCTAATTCGCTTAAACTAATGCTCTGATACCAACTGTGACATCCCCAAATTCACGGCCAGAAAAGACCGGTTTCATTTACTCTTTTAAAATAATTTCAGAGTAAATCCATTGATTTAAAAGAGTTGCGGAATTTGTCCCCAAAACAATACATGATAAAATAAGGTTTATCAAAGCATTTCTTAAAGAAATGTATTTTCATTATATATATCAAAACTCGGGATGTCATGTTCCGATACAGACACAAAAAGCATAAACAATAAAACATAGACCTTACACAGTTATATACAACTACAGGTCTATAAACAAAAACATCTTCACAAGTTCTCCAACTTATGCTCTCGCGCCACTACCTGTAATACAAAGAAACTGAGTGGGTCAGGCTTGGGAGCCTGGTGAGCATATAGGGTTTTCAACCCACAATAAATAATTAAATTTAATTTCACCAACCAACAATAACCCGATTACCCATTCCCGTTATCCTCACTTTACGTCCCTATGACAACAACTATCACAAGGGACCTAATCTAGGATTTTCATCGGGACGGACACTACTGCAAAGGGGTTTCCTCAGCAATGAATGTCCTAAGGCAACCATGAGGGGGATAGAATACAACAAATGAACACCTAAGTTCACTACACCTACATGTTATGAGCCTGCCAGCGTTCCACTGAACTGTCTAGAAAAATCTGTGGTCGTCATCCATATTCTGCTGGACGACTAGATCACAATCACATCGAGGCCTCTCATCATTTTTATTTCATCACACATCACTATCTACCCATGTTCTACCCAACATATTTGTAGATAAAATACACTCGTTTATATACAGCTTAAAACTTGTATAACATATTCATTCAATACTCATACCACATAACAAATAGTATATAATCACATAGCACGTATTTCATAGAGTATAATTTATATATGTGTATTATAGAAAGCAACTACACACTTACTCATATCATATATCTAATACGTTCATCAATACTTGTATTAAAATCGTGTATATGAAAGGGACTATGCACTCACTTGATAAGACGATGCTCGGACAGCACTACGGCTCTTAAAGCAGTATTCTTCGGTGAAAGTGTGATCTCTTCACACACCGGGCTTCTCGCGGGCAGAGCTTCGACTCGGAAACTCTTTTCTTCTTGGGATCTTCGGAGCTTCGGGACTCGCTTCGGGTCTCGGGATGATACCAGGGCTTCGGGGGTACTTCGAAACGACTAGAGAGGGTATAGAGAGTGAGAGAGCGATAAAGGAACAACCAAACCCGGCTGCCCCTTGAATTCTATTTATTGGGCAACTTTTCCTATACTCACGTCGTGAGTTTTAAGTGCTTGCATCGTGAGCTCGACCATCATCCGATGCGTCATCGCAAGTTGGGTCTGACCGGCTATGGGGACATCCGTCACCTGCTCACGTCGTGAGGACCCTGCTCACGTTGTGAACTCTGACAGGCCTCGAAGTTTGTGTTCCGAACTTTATAAATTCATATCTCTCGCATACGAGCTCCGTTTTCGACGTTCTTTATATCCACGCGTAGGTGAGATTATTCTCTACAACTCTCGTTTAGACTCCGTCGGCTAATTTTGATTTAACTTTTATTATATTATTTTTAGTAGGCCGGGACAGGAAAACTCCGTTAGAAATTCATAACTTCTTTATCTGACGTCCGTTTTCGTCTGTCTTTTTACCGTTGCATTACTATCGACGAGATATTCGATTCTCGTTTAGATTGTTTCGTCTAGAAATCACTCGACCTCATATTCGAACTTTGGGCTACATACCGCTAAGTCGAAACTTTGAAAAATCATAACTTCCTCATACGCAGTCAGATTTAGACATTCTTTTTATGCACGCTCTCGGTTTAACTTATTCTACGACTTTCGTTTAGATCACTAAGGCTAAATATCGCTCCATCGTAAATTCACTATTTACGTCACGTAGTGTCGTACCGGTTCTGTCGCGAAACTTCGACAGGTCATAACTTCTTCGTTATAACTTGGATTTCGGCATTCTTTATATATTCGGAATCCTCGTAACGACCACTACAACTTTATGTATATATATCGGGCTTATCTAATATTTCATTTTAACTCTTATTTTATCCTTAATTCATTTAAATCACAACAATTAAGCATAAAACACATAAAACACATAATACTCAAATAATACATTTCTATTCTTTCAAAACAAGTTACAAAGGTTAACATAGACTATTATATCAATATTGATGTCTGGCCTAGAAACACGGACGTTACAATAATAATCAAACTCAAATTCTTATTAAATAATATCTAAATTTCGAATATTTAGGTTTAAACAACTAAAATAATATTTTAAACAAAAGGTAATTACCTAAAAATCAAAAACAACAAAAATTCAAAAATCTGAAATACGTCTAGTCGCGCCACGATCAAGAGGAGTCGCGTCGCGAACTGCGACTATCAGGGTTTTTAGATTCCGATTTTAAGTAGTGCATATAATTAAAACGTATTAGCTCTGATACCACTATTGGGTTTTCTATACATCAATACACTCTATCAAGGTTGCGAAAACAATCACAATTTACCAAAGTGTACATGCACCATAATATCTAGGTTAAACTAATTATAACAGCCTACTTTGAAATTACAAATCTAATAAGAATTACTAACTTCTTGTGCAGCTCGATCTTGATCTTCTAGAACCCTTATCGATCTAACCATGTTGCTGGGATGAGAGGACCCAAAGTAGAATCCATTCAATGGAATCACACCCAAATGACTCCAAAGAGAGAACATAAAGAAAACTAGGAGATGGTCAAATTTCTTCAAACCCTGGAAAGGGTTAAGAAATTCGTCCCATAGAGAGAAAGAGAAGAAGTTAGCGAAAATTTCAAGCCAATGTACAAGATGCAATGAAACCCTTAGCACCCCATATATAGCCTTAAATCATTTGCCATGTTTTATCTCTCATCCCATGTTGGATGAAGATATAATTCGAAAATGACCTCCCATCCCACATGAGATGGAGATTTCGAAATTCCCTTATGCTCATAACCAAAATATTTCAATTAGTCAATGTTTTAACTAGTTAATAACCCATTTAATTAATTAATTCATAATTAATTCCAGAATAGTTTCTGATTAATTTATTAAACATATTAAATTAATAAACTTATTTTCTCCTTATGTTTATTTCTTTTAATTCCATATTTGTGTATTGAAGGCAACCCAAAATGACAACATTATTACTTAGAAATATTACTAACAATTAATGTCATTGGACATTATTTCCAACAACAATAACTAGGGATGTCAACGGTACCAAACGGGGGCGGAAATAGCTGCCCCCACCCTCGAATTCGTCTGTTTCCCTTGATCTCAATCCCAATCCCGACCCCGAATTCCCACCCTGATCCCGCTCCCGCATTTTAAGACTACCCTGATCCTACCCAGTTTCCCCATTTTCCCCCGAATCCCCCGTTAACCCTGTTTAACCTTATTTAACATATTTTTAACTTGTTTATTTCGCTTAGGTTTACATATCACACTAATTATCCAAATACAAAACATATATTATATAATGACTACTCTAAGTTTAATATTTATTTTTATAAATAAAATAGTTAAATATATAACAATTATTTCGGGTCCCCCGCGGGGTATTTGGGACGAAACTCCCTTCCTCCGCCCCCGCTCACGAAAACTAAACGAGGGTAAAACCCTCCCCAAACCCGAAAAAAATTGTAAAAATACTCCCGTACGGAAACGGGGTCCTACGGGGTCGGGACCACATGATAATTTTTGACATCCCTAAGAATTACATACTTAAATCCTATAAAACGAGAAATGAAATAACTAAAATACCATACTACAAAAGACAAACGAAAACCAAAATAAATACTAAAATTCTAAAAAAAGAACAGTAATTTTTTAAAAATATTTCATGCCGCCTCATGTCTAAAATCTTTCATGTTATGGTATTTGTTATACTTATTTTTTGTTGCGTCTAAAACTTCTTCATCGAAAACTCTGGGCCCGTGGGTATTCATTTTGTGGGTGAAAATAACATTAAACTCCTTCACTTTTCCTTGCATATCTTTCCATTTTGAAAAAAAATGATGGGTTGAATGATCCGAACCCCCAAGTTGTTGCTTAAAATGATCTAGAACTGATCGCTAAAAATATGACGATCTATATTGACTCGCGTGCCTATTATCGAAAGTGGCAATGTATGCTCGAGCCAACGTCACTTCTTCGATTTCGGACCATTTTGCAAATACAACTGGCCTAAGAACGACATCTATTTTCAAATTTTGAATTTTAATGCAAGAGAATAGAGTAAAATGAAATGAAATTGAAAAAAAAGAAACATAAAGTATAGGAGAATGAAATGTAATTAAAATAAAGAAAGATATGGTTTTAAATTGACAGATAAATATATTTATAATAGAATAATTAAATAAAAAAATTGAGGTGTTGGAGTTACCCACAAGTTCCTACCCGTTTTCGAAGTCAAAGTCTCAACTCACATTGCATATTGTGCAAAGGCCCCGTCGGGTACCGCCAACCCATTTTAGCTCTTCCGAAGCCACTCGGACCACCCTAATATGGTATCTCATAAAACCATCTACAACCAAAGACCACATTTAGGTTTGTTAGTACTAAGCATTATTATTTGATGGTTACCACTCATGATTGAGTGGAAAATGAGAACATTATTGGAACAAAAAAATGGATTAAACTTGCGATATTATGTAAATCACATGACCGAATTTATATAGTATTAATTTCGTAGTTTTTTGTTATGAACTAGCTAACTACTATATTTGATAATACACAAGTACGTAAATAAGCAAAACATACTGACATCAATTAGTTATGATAATTTCTAATGGTTATTTTGCAATTAATATATAAACACGGTAGTAACAGTTATTAATTCTAATTTCTAAATAAATTTTATTTTAGTATATATAGTAATAGTAATTGGTGTATATGAAAACTATAATTACTAGTTTACCACGCCTCTTGCGAAAAATAGATTTTGAAGACAAAAAAAAAAAAAAAAAAAAAGACTGTAAATTCTTGTATGTTTCTCCTTGAAATGATATCCATCCCACCAAGACATGTGCATATTACCAGAACTCCTTTTGCAGTATCGAAAAAAGGTAACTTACCCATAAAGACATAAACTGAATCGACTCAAATCTTTATATCATAATTTTTAATTCGGCATTTAGAAATTTATATTTCAATTTAAACAAAAAAATAAAATAAAATACAATTAGCAATAAGTCAAGTTTGGTTTGAGATAACTAAAGCTATTATTTAATATAAACTTACGTACACTTTGCATTATCAAAATATATGAAAATTGTTATTTAGATATTTGATTGTTTTTTATATCTATTTATTTGGTGCTATTTTGGATTTTCTCATAAATAGTTCAGTAAAACTGAAACGTGTACCATATCTTTTATCATACGCTATTAAAAAGATATTATTCATCCATTTTAATTTATTAAAAAGAGAATATTTAGCATTTTTCTTTGTTTCAGAAAAGAATATTTGCTTACTTTAAACAAAGTAATTGGAAATATAAATATAAAAACCATTTAGCATAAGAATTTTCATTTCAATCCCGATCCATTTTTAATTGACGGGTAAGCCCATATAGCTACACAATATAATCGACATACAAGATATCACCATTCACAACCACATGAAATAGCACAATATATTTTTATTATATATCACATATTCTTACTAGATATTTTTAATTTATTTATGCTATATTTGCAGCTAAAAAATTAAAATATATATGAATCATGTAAATAAAATTATGCTTTGTATAAACTTAATAAATTGATTTATATTAAATTATTAATGGTACATACGGGTTACAAGAAAAACTATGTGATATAATATGCCCATACTTAAATAATAACTTTAAAAAATTATTTACTACTTCTTAACTTTTTTTTCTATAATTTGAACAAATATTTATCTAGATAAACATAACAATTATTTATCCAGTAATCAACATTCTTAAAAGTTCTATATTAAGTGATCCACAAATAATTAAATGCAACTTTAATTCGAAAAATCAAATAATGAGCAAGACGCGCCTCCAAATACCCTTTTATTGAAGAAATAAAACTTCAAGGTTGTTCCTGTAATTATACAGAAAATCAGGGGGTGTTTATGAAAATAATCCAAACTCAGTTGAAGTCAGCCTGGAGTAAATAATAATGATATGTCGACTCGACGCTGTCTTTTGTCTTCCATTTCTCACAACAATCGATTTCTCATTTCTCCCCCTCAGATCCAGGTTAGTTTGTCACTCTCTACAATCTCCTGTCTTTGTCTTTCAATCTTATTTTTGTGTTCATTCATTCTACAAGTATATCGAGCGTCTATGGCTGCTGGTTTTAGCTTCTTGTGGTAGTTTTTGTTCACCCCATTTGGACCACTGGTTCACTGCTCAATACTCAAACGAAAAGGGTCGATACCCTCTTCATTGTGTTTCCTGAAGTTGCTAAGTTAATTTAATGTAGTAAAAAAACAATCTTTAAGGGTTTTAGTAGTCGTGTTTCATGGAGAGATCAGAATCTTACTTGGAGTGCGGTGTATTCATTTGGGTCAGACATTAGATTGGTTTTCTCGAATCTCGATGAAGCTTTCTTATATCACCTTTTGCTGCATACGTGGGTTAATGGATTTAGGCGACTAGATTTTCTTCAATTTATTGTTTCCGACACATTTGGTTCAATAGATTTTGAGATTCGAGCTTCAAACAAGAGGACGGAGTAATGATGATTGTGCTCACCACCTGTTTGTTGAAAGTCCTCTTAGTTTTGTGGTTGGAATTTAAATATTTAATGCTCTAAAGTGAATGTAGTTGATCTTATTCTCTCATATATGAAGTCTTTCTCGATGAAGCATTGATCTTATTCTCATTGTTACAGAGGGGTAGATAGACATAATGGAAGAAATACAGTCTCAATCAGATAACTACAGATCTTCATCATCTTCAGCAAGCAGTCCTGCTAGCAGAGTACCATCAAGTAACTTTTTCTACTTAAGAAAACCAGGTGCTTTAAGACAACCAATTTCATTTGAAGATTCACCTGATTGGGAAGAACCAGATGTTGAAGTTAGGGTGGAAGAGAGTGGTGGTGGTGGTGGTGACTCCATTAACACCGCCACCACCCCCATCTCACCATCTCTTTCAAAGCTCAACAGTGGCTCCATGCCATCTCCCCCACTACCAGAAGGTGCAGTTGTAACAAGAAAGATAGCAGGTGCTACAATGGTGTGGAAGGATTTAACAGTTACTATAAAAGGAAAACGAAAATACTCTGATCGAGTTATAAAAAGCTCAAATGGCTATGCTTTACCTGGAACAATGACAGTCATCATGGGCCCCGGAAAGTCAGGGAAGTCAACATTGTTAAGAGCCCTTGCAGGTATTTAGTCAAACTTTAACATTTTTTTTTTAATTTCCAATTTTAAATTTGTGAAATTTAACAAGTTTTCATTCCCCTTTAGGAAGGTTGGATGATTCAGCTAAAACATATGGTGAAGTATTCATGAATGGAGCAAAATCAAAATTGCAGTATGGATCTTATGTAAGTTTTCAAGATTTGTTTAACAAAGAATTGGAATCAAATCAACATTTTTATATTGTGGGACCCTATTTTTCTAACAAACTTCTTGTGTTATTGAAAGGGATTTGTTGAGAGAAAAAACACACTAATCGGATCATTAACAGTTCGCGAGTTTCTTTACTACTCAGCACTCCTTCAACTTCCTGGTTTTTTTTATCAAAAGAAAAGTGTTGTAGAGGATGCAATTCTTGCCATGTCATTAGGTGACTATGCAAATAAACTCATAGGTGGACATTGTTACATGAAAGGCCTTCCAAGTGGCGAAAGAAGACGTGTCAGCATAGCAAGAGAGCTTGTAATGAGGCCACAAGTCTTATTCATAGACGAGCCTCTCTACCAACTTGACAGGTCAAAGATTTTACCTTTTTGCCCTTACTCTCAATACCCTTTTGTGGAATAAATCAATAAACAACAAATTAACAATCTTTCCATTTTTTTTTCTCAGTGTCTCTGCACTTTTGATGATGGTGACATTGAAGAAGCTAGCAAGCACAGGTTGCACGTTAATTTTCACCATTTATCAAAGTAGCACAGAAGTGTTTGGACTTTATGACAGAATTTGTCTTCTTTCAAATGGAAACACATTGTTTTTTGGAGAGACATTGGCTTGTTTGCAACATTTTTCAAATGCAGGGTTTCCTTGCCCTATTATGCAAAGTCCTTCTGATCATTTTCTTCGTGCAATAAACACCGATTTTGATCGGATTATTGCAATGTGCAAAACTTGGCAGGTGATATATCATATATTCTTCATCACAAACTTCAAAAATTTATTCAATATACATCACAAAGTTTAAAGCTTTATGAATTATGATTAATATTTCTTGAAATAGGATGACAATGGGGATTTTTCATCGGTTAATATGGACACTGCTATTGCAATCCGAACCCTAGAAGAAACATATAGATCTTCAGCTGATGCAGCTGCAGTTGAAACTATGATACTTAGGCTAACCGAAAGGGTAAAAAATCATTACAACTTTCGATTATGTTAGTTTCAAGATTACATTTTAAGTTAATATTATTTTTTTCATAGTTTAATAAGATGTTTTTTTGTTTGAAATTATGGCAATAGGAAGGTCCATCTTTGAAAAGCAAAGGAAAGGCAAATAGTGCAACAAGAATTGCAGTGTTGACATGGAGATCATTGTTGATTATGTCAAGAGAGTGGAAATATTATTGGCTTCGGTTGATTCTTTGCATGCTTCTTGCACTGTGTGTTGGCACTGCTTTTTCGGGATTAGGGCATTCGTTGTCTTCGGTTGCGGTAAGTTTGCGTAAATTTTATGGAATGGAATTGGCAAAAGAATGGAATGAGCAATTGATCGGAATCACATTCCATTCCTATGTGATAAACAACGTTAATCTTTTCCTTGACTTACAAGATTTTATATATTGATTTCTCAGACACGAGTAGCTGCAATCTTTGTGTTTGTATCTTTTGCTTCCCTACTAAGCATTGTTGGGGTCCCTGCACAATTGAAGGAAGTCAAGGTAATTATGAATTGTGATCCCTATCAATGCAAGAAATAGCAACATACTTTCATTCATTTGTTTATTATCATTTATAGCATCCTACTTTCATATCTTTCTATTGCAAATACAAAACATTAGATTTTTGAGTAAATTACATGAATGGTCCCTATGGTTTGGGGTAGTTTGCACGTTTGGTCCCTAACTTATTTTTTTTACTCGGAAGGTCCCTACTTTTTATTTTTGTTGCGTGCCTGGTCCTGTCTTACCTAAAAAGACTATTTTGCCCTTGATTTTTTAATTTATTTAAATAAACACATCCCCAACCTCACTTTCAGCTCACCTTACCTACCCCACCTTATTTAAATAAATTAAAAAATCAAGGGCAAAATAGTCTTTTTAGGTAAGACCAGGGACCAGGCACGCAACAAAAATAAAAAGTAGGGACCTTCCGAGTTAAAAAAATAAGTTAGGGACCACACGTGCAAATTACCCCAAACCATAGGGACCATTCGTATAATTTACTCTAGATTTTTTTTCAAAGTACAATGTCTAAATAAGAAAAAACTACAAATTTTATTGAATGCAGGTGTATGGTTGTGAAGATTCAAATCAACATTCAGGGGGATTAGTTTTTTTAACAGGACAACTCTTTGCAAGTCTCCCGTTTTTATTTCTAATCTCAATTTCATCAAGTCTTGTTTTCTACTTCCTTGTGGGGTTAAGAAATGATTTCAGCTTTATGATGTATTTTGTGCTCAATTTCTTCATGTGCCTTTTGGTTAATGAAGGGATTGTGCTTGTTGTTGCCACTATTTTGCAAGATATGTTTTGGACTATTTCAACACTCGTGTTTATACATGTGAGTTTCTTAAAAATCATCCAAGAAGCTATTATTATTATGTTAATGTCGTTCAAATGTCTGAAATACCCCTGTGATATTTGATTTTATAGGTGATGATGATGCTTTCTGCTGGCTATTTTCGAATTAGAAGTGCTTTACCGGGACCCGTGTGGATGTTTCCCATATCTTATATTTCTTTCCACACTTATTCAATTCAGGCAAGTTTTATGAGGAATTTTTTATTTGTAGGGTTAATCTCAAAAAAGACCTTATATTTTGTGTTTTTTACAGATTAAACCTCAAATCTATTTTTTGCCTGAAAAAAACCTTGTATTTTTTCATTTTTCCCGATTTGGCCCTTTTAGTCATTTTTTGCCAAAAAAATTGTAAAATGTGAAGGGTTTTCGAGAAAAACTAAAAAAGTTGAGGGTTTATTTGGAAGCATTTAGAAGGTTGAAGGTTTTTTTCGGAAAAAAATACAAAGTCGAGGGCTTTTTTCGGAAAAAATAAAAAAATACAAGGTCTTTTTCAGGCAAAAAATAAATTTGAGGTTTAATCCGGAAAAAACACAAAATATAAGGTCTTTTTTGAGATTAACCCTTATTTGTATATTGAAAAAATTGGGTATTTTTTTATTCTTATTAAGACATTGATCTGAAGAATGTGTTTATGTTGGTTGTGTAATTATTTGGAACTTCAATAAACGAATAAAAGTAAGGGATTTATTACAACATTCTACTTTCAATATTTTTTTTGAAAAATATAATCAATTATAACATTGTACTTTTAGTTTTTTTTTGGGTTAATCTCATAAAAGACCTTATATTTTGTGTTTTTTTCCAGATTAAACCTCAACTTAAAAAGACCTTGTATTTATTCATTTTTTTCCTATCCGGACCTTTTAGTCATTTCTTTAAAAAAAGTTGTTAAATGTAAGGGGTTTTTCAGGTAAAACTAAAAAAGTTGGCGATTTATTTGGAAACATTTACAAGGTTGAGTTTTTTTTTTCGGAAAAAAAAGACAAAGTTGAGGGTTTTTTCGGAAAACATGAAAAAAATATAAGGTCTTTTTCATGAAAAAAATAAAGATGAGGTTTAATCCGGAAAAAACACAAAATATAGAGTTTTATGAGATTAACCCTTTTTTTTTTTTTTCTTATCAAGATATTGTACGTTTAAAAATTTGTATTTGGATGACATTGTTATAATTAAGTAGATTTTTAATGAAAGTAGGACACTATACATAATAAATTATAATAAACAAATTAAACAAAAGTAGGTTGTTATTTTTTGCATTTAACTAAAGAATTTAACTTGATTATGATTTTAGGGTTTGTTGGAGAATGAGTATGATGGGGCATCATTTGCAGTGGGACAAGTTAGGACAATTTCAGGGTATCAAGCTCTTCATAATGTATACGATGTTTCTCCTGATGAAAATTCAAAATGGAAAAATCTAATGATCCTGTCACTTATGGCTTTTGTGTATCGAGTTCTTGTGTTTTTATTGCTACATTTTCGTGTGAAGAAGAACTCGTTTTTATTTAGATTTGTGTGTTGTAAAATTGGAATGAATGATAGAAGATGAATGAAAATAAATATATATGCATGCTTTTGTGCGTTGTTTGACAAGTGTATATGGTTATTTATATATATTTTAATCTCTAGATTTTTTTTATTTGTTATGGAAATGGAAGAAATAGCAATGTATTTTTGTTAATTTGTGTGTTACAGAATCCTACTTTTGTTTCTTTCTATTACAATGTTGTAGTTTAAAAAATATACTCAATTTTCATTGTTATGATAATGAAGTTGAAAGTCTAATGCTATTTTTGGATTGGTTTTGATAGCTACAACCTCAGAATCACACCACAAGAAACAGAGAGTTACGAGACAATGGGATAGATGCCCACAATTATAGAGGTGGGTGCTCTCCTATGTTCAAGATGAACTTTTCATTAAAACTTTTCATAACCAAGAACAAGGCTCTCCAGGACTATAAGTAAGGAACCTTGGAGGCAAAAGGTACAAACGACAAATACTGCAAACACTAATATGTCCCCCATAACAAAAGAATGTGGGAGGAGCACAAACAAAAGAATGAACTAACAAAAAAATAACAGATCATAAAAAACAAAAGACATCAGAGAAACTTAGTGGGCCTGGATCAATAAGTCGAATTGGGCTGCTTTGGTTTGTTCTTCCTTCTGCTGAAAACGAATGTGTCCTTGGGCCTATCAATACCAACCTCCCAAACTTTAACATTGCCCTCAAGGTTAAATTCTGGAAATTGGAGGTTGATCTTGTCGAAATCTTCCCAGGTTGCCTCAGCTTCCGAGAATCCTTTCCATTGAATCAAAACTTCTTTGCCATCCTTTCCATTTCCACACCTGACCCACGGAGCAACATCAGTTGTAGGATTAATTCCAGGTCAGCAGTGAGCTGTGGGGGAAGTTCATTACTGATGCTAGGCTCGCCTTGAGCTCGTCTTAGTTGCGATACATGGAACACCGGGTGGATAGTAGTGGTAGGGGGTAATGCCAACTTGTAGGCTACTTTGCCAATTCTTTGAGAGATCAAATAGGGCCCATAGTAACGTGGGGATAATTTTTCAAACCTTCTTTTTGCCAGACTCTGTTGCCTGTAAGGGCACAGTTTCAAATAAACTCGATCGCCTTCTTGGTATTCCACCTCCGATCTGTGCTTGTTTGCTTGCGACGCCAATTTCTGTTGGGCTCTCATTAAATTGACCCGGAGATCATCTAAAATGGCATCTCGATCCTCTAGTAGCTTGTCGATAGCATCCATGTTGGTTTGTTACCCCTCATAATGAAGGATGGGTGGTGGGTATCGACCGTAAAGGGCTTTGAAAGGGGTGGATTTGATCGAGGAGTGATATGAGGTATTGTACCAAAGTGCAGCCCATGCCAACCAACTTGCCCAGCTCTTCGGTTTTTCGGAGCAAAAGCACCTTAAATAAGTTTCAAGACAACGGTTTACCACCTCCGATTGCCCGTCTGTTTGAGGGTGGTATGCTGTGCTTCTTTTCAGTTGAATCCCATGAAGGCGGAACATTTCCTTCCATAATTGGCTCACGAAAATTCTGTCTTTCTCGCTGATTATAAATGAGGGGAAGCCATGTAGTTTCACAATTTCATTGATGAACACATTTGCCACTTGGGATGCTGTAAACAGATGTTTAAATGGGATAAAGTGGGCATATTTAGTCAGCGTATCCATCACCACCCAGATGGTGTCCCATCCCCCTGATTTGGGTAGCCATGAAATCCATTGTGATTTCATCCCAGGTCTGAGCAGGTAAGGGAATCAGTTGTAACAACCCTGCGGGTGATGTGGTGAGGGCCTTATGGGTCTGGCAGACGTCATATTTCTTCACATATTCAATAATGGAGGCCCGCATTCCTTGCCAAAAGAGCTCAGCTGCAGCCCTCATGTATGTTTTCTTTTCACCCGCATGACCACCAATAGGAGAATCATGATACATAGCCATGATTTTAGGTAAAAGTGTAGACGAGGAGGGAATTACTAACCTTCCTTTGAACAGAAGATTGCCTTGATATGTAGAGCACCCATTGTGAGCATTAGCATCTTGAACCAAATCAACCTTGACACTTTTTATGAAATCATCCTTGTCAATTTCTTCTTTCAGCTGGTCCCAAAATTGCCAGACCCCAATCGTGATTATGTTGCAGTGAAGAGGAGTTTCCTTTCGAGAGAGAGCATCCGCCACCCGATTGTTGGCTCCAGGTCGGTACTGTATGTCGAAGTCGAAACCCATGAGATTCGAGATCCATTTCTAATAATCACTCCCCACCATTCGTTGTTCCAAAATGTATTTGAGGCTTAGTTGGTCGGTGCGTACCACAAATTTTCGACCCATCAGGTAAGGTCGCCATTTGAGGATTGCCATGACTATCGCCATGAGCTCCTTTTCATAAATCGATTTCAGATGGGCCTGTACCCCTAAGGTAGAGCTGTAGTAAGCAATGAGGCGGTTGTCTTACATCAGGACAGCCCCTAAACCATAACCTGAAGCATCCGTTTCCACTATGAAGACTTTGTTGAAGTCCGACATCGCCAAAACAGGATCAATTGAAGAAGGATAGATTTGGATGGAATGACGAAGCCAACACATGAAAGTTTTAAGATCGGTCGAGAATTAGCCGACGGAGTCAAAATGAAAGTTGTAGATCTTATTTTTACTTACGCGTGGATATAAAGAACGTAAAAAACGGAGGTCGTATGTGAAAGTTACGGATTTTAGAAGTCGGAAGTGTGCTGTGCGAAAATGGGTGATGTGACACAATCTTGGTCATTGCTTTCTCCTCAAGTCTTGCCACTAGATGGTGACATGTGGCACCAAGTTCAACCATTTTTCACCCTATAAATAGAACCTCTCACACCCTCATTTTCTTCACACCTTTCCCATTCTTTCTTCTCTTTACTCTCTCTCTAGCCCCGAAACCCCCCGAAAAGCCTAGGGAACCTCCCTAGCACGAGGCGGAAGCCCCGGAGTGCTCGACGGATCCGAGAAGAAGAGCTTTTCGGCTTGGGAACGCTGCTCCAAGCAAAACCCGGTTTTCTATAAAACCCGCTGTATGTGAGCTACGCCTACGCTATTTTTTTAATATAGCCTTTATTTAATTATAGTAACGTTATTAGGAACTTATAATAAGTACTTGGACTATTATTATGGGTTATATAAGTATTGTTTAACGCTTATATAATAGTAATAATAGCTAGACTATTAATTAGTCTCGGCGAATAATAGACTAAACTCTAGTGGTAATAATACTAGGTTTCGTCGAAGGAAATTATTTTTTTAAGAAGCGAAGCGCTGTCTGAGTTCGGAATCACCACCTTTTCAAGTGAGTGCATAGTCCCTTTCATCTTACACATAGATATGAAGTATTTAATATAAATTACGTGCTATGTGTGCATATTGTTTGTATACTTGCTGTCTGTGCTGGGTGAAAGATTTTTATATATGTTTTAAATGATTTAAACTGTATATGTATTTTATATCTACAAAATGTGTTGGGTAAAACATTGGTAGATGAAATAGTTGCTGTGTGACAAAAACAAAATGATGAGAGGTGATATAGACCATGAGATAAGGGTGAGAGGTAAACCATGAGAGAAGCCTTTTACCCATGTGTTGGCCCCGTCATTCAGCAGAGTATGGATGACAACCACAGACTATTCTAGACAGTCCAGTGGACACTAGCAGGCTCGCAACCTGTAGGTGTTTTGAACTGTGTGCTCACCAACTGTACTCTAAAAACCCCTTGACATGTGTTGTGAGAGGAGTCTCGAAAACGACACTGTCGATAGACGAGATTAACCCTGGAGACTATGCAACGTAGTGCCTAAACCCCTTGACAGGTGTTGTGAGAGGAGTCTCGGAATCGATACTGTCGATAAAAGAGAATAACCCTGGCGACTATGAGACTTAGTGCCTATTGAGTAAACCATGGCATCGATGGACTTCATGCCGATTCCTTAGGATAATCCTTAGGAATGAATGAACGATGAATAGCTGATTCTTAGGGTAGATCCTTAAGAGTAAATAAGATAATGGGGATGGGTAATTGGGTTGATTGATTGTTTGATGATTAAACATAATGATTATATTATTGTGGGTTGAAAAACCTATGTACTCACCAGGTTTCCCAACCTGACCCACTCAAGCTTATTTGCATCATGGGTGTCGATATGAAGCTACTTTACACTGAGAGATTTAAAAGAGATGTAGATCACTAGTGTAAATGAATGTAAGTTCTGTTTATGCTTATGTTTCTGTATTGACGATGACATCCCAAGGTTTTGAAAATGAATAAAAATACATTTCTTCGGAAATGCTTTGATAATGTATTTATCATGTTTTTTCTGGGAACAAATTCCGCAACATTTTTATTAAAAGAGGTACTCTGATTTTTATAAAGCATAAACAAAATCAGTCTTTTCTGGCCGTGAAAATGGGGATGTCACATTAGAGCCTGGAATGTGGTCGGGGCGTTTGTGAGGCCAAAGGGCATTACCTTGAACTCGTAATGCACTTCATGTATACGGAAAGCGGTCTTGGGGACGTCTTCAACTCGTACGCGTATTTGATGATACCCAGACTTCAAGTCCAACTTGCTGAAGATAGCCGACCCGTGCAACTCATCAAGTAGCTCGTCAATCACAGCTATAGGAAATTCATCGGGGACGGTAGCCCTGTTCAAAGACCGGTAGTCTATGCAGAACCTCCAAGACCCATCTTTTTTCTTTACTAGGATCACTGGGCTAGAATAAGGACTGTTGCTTGGTTGTATCACACTGGCTTGCAACATTTCTTTTATCATTTTCTTTATTTCATCTTTCTGATAGTGTGGGTATCAATAGGGTCGAACACTTATCGGGGCTGTCCCTTCCTTGATGATAATTTGGTGTTCCATAGTTCTTGGTGGTGGTAACCCGGTGGGATCTCGAAAAAGACATTCGAATTCCTAAACAGCCTGTTGTAAAAAACTAGGGATGTGGTTTGTATCTTTTGTCTCTTCCTCCACGTTACTAAGCTCAATCATCACCCATTCCCCTCCTTTCCCAAGGCCTTAGTCATGGCTTTTAGAGAAATTAGAGATCTTCCCAAGGATTTGTCCCCTTAAATCCTAGCCTTCCTCCCGCATATGTCGAATTCCATGGTCTGTTCCTTCCAGTTCGTCTTAGTCACCCCCAACGTTTCCAGCTACTGCATCCCTAAAATGACGTCGGAGCTGCCAAGTCTCAGGGGGAGGAAATCCTCTCTAATGTCGAGTTCCTTGAGGTGGAGAAAGACCCCTTTGCAGACCCCAATGCCTTTCTCCCAGTCCCCGATCCCCATTCGTATCCCATACAGCTCTGTTTCCTCGATGGGGAGGTCCAGTGTGGTGATCAGATGAGATGCTATGAATTTATGAGTGGCCCATGGATCAATTAGGGTTACCACTGGTTGATTTCCAATGACGCCCCTTACCTTCATCGTCTTGGGTGATGACAGCCCCGCCACAGAGTTCAATGACACCTCTACTTCGGGGTTGACCTCCGTAGACACAAGGGTAGCAGGATCGATTTCGTCGGGGGTACCCTCCGGGTTCACTTCTTCCTCATCCACGAGAATCACATTAACTTGTGATTTGCAGACATGCCCTTTGAACCACCTTTCGTCGCAGCGGTAGCAAACGCCGCGACTTCTCTTATCCTGGATATGAGCTTCGGTCAAAGTTCGATGGATACAAGGGTTACCTCCCGTTCTTTCTGGTTGCGAGAAGGTGGTTGTGTGAGTCGAGTTTCCCCCTAAAACTCGTTTCCCCGATTGGCTTCCCCGATTCCCTAAGGCTTCGAACCCGCTAGCGAATAAGGCCCTATTCCTTTCATCAATTTATTGGGATAAGTCGATAACACGACCCAAATCTCTGGGAGTCCACAGTCATAACTCCGTTTTGATTTGATCCGATAGCCCATCGATGAAATTCCCTAATGCCACTCTCTCAGACAAGCCTTCCAGCGGAGCCGATAATTCGATGAATCACCGGACGTATTCCTCCGCCGTCCCCGTTTGTGTTAGGGTAGCCCACTTCTCGTACAAGTCGCCTCCATGAATAGGGCGAAACCTATTCAAAAACACCTCCTTCATTTTATCCCAAGTGCACATTTCTGTTCGTTGGTTGGACCATCGATACCAGGCCAACGCGTCTCCGCTGAGGGCGAAGACTGCTGCCGTAATTTTCTCTTAATCTAGGAGTTGGTAAATGGCAAAGTAGCGTTCCACCTGAAGAATCCATCCGTCTGGATTCGTCCCGTCGAAGGTCGGCATGTCAATCTTCCTATGCCTGAACTCGTATCTCCCTCCGCCGGTGTTGTTGTTTGGTTGGTACTAGGACCCAAACATAATATCGCTTCTGCCAGGTCCCCCCTGACCTCCTCCTCCGGGTATTGAATGGCCTGCGCCAGAGCCGGTGACCACAGAGCTATTCGGTCCTTTGTTCTTGTTCATCGAAGGACCAGAAGGAGTATTGGTACCTGAAAGGATGATTGGTGGTTGGCTTCTTCCCCCAGGAGCTCCGACCAAGGTATCCAGTTTTTCCAAAACCATATCAATGGTCGATTGTAGCTCGTCTTGCATTTGGTTCGTTTTGTCTTGGCCTTGAAGCAGATTGTCCATCCTTAGCTTCAGTTCTTGGATATCGGTTCCATGAGACTGAAGATGGACTTGCATTATCCCCACTTGCTCTTCTACCTTCTTCACCGCTGCTGCTTCTTTGGCTGCTCCTCCCATTGGATCTTAATTCTCTGATACCAATTGATAGCTACAACCTCATATCACACCACAAGAAACATAGAGTTACGAGACAATGGGATAGATGCCCACAATTATAGAGGTGGGTGCTCTCCTATGTTCAAGATGAACTTTTCATCTTAAATCCAGTGTCCCTCAAACATAATTCCATTATTATCACTTTAGCCCCCGCCTACAAATTCTTTTTCAACTTCAATCCATTTTTTACCAAATAACCCTCATCTATAATAATTCATTACATTTCTGGTCCCAAAAGTTACCATTCAGCCCCTCCTTTACAAATTATTCTCAAATAAAGTCCTTATGTTACCCTTTTAACCCCGACCTTCAAAACTCTTTACAAATTGAGTCTGAAATTTACCATTTAGCCCTTGCTTCCCATAATCTATCCATCTTAAGTCCCAATAATTTACCAAGTGGTCCTTACATTCATAAATATTTACAAAACCAATCCGAAAGTTACACTTTTAACCCCCAACTTCTAAATTATGCCAATTTACTCCTCGAAACCAACACCTTGCAATTTAATTATTGATTTGGGGTTACTATTCATTCATTGATTTATTTTATTTATTTATTAAGTAAACGGGGTGTTACATCCAAATAACATAAAATCTGAAGGATGTACACCATCACGCCTTCGCCTTGCCACGATCATCTGAAGTACCTGAAACAATAAACTGAAACTATAAGCCAAAGCTTAGTGAGTTCACTCAAAGTACCACCACACAAACAAATAACCAAAACAGATATCGGGTCTACAACTTTCTAGTTTGATTACCCATGGCCCACAACCTTTCGGTTGGCTTGCCTAATACATACCGGGTCCACAACCTCCTGGTTGGATTACCCCTGGCCCACAACCTTCTGGTTGGAATGCCCCGGTCTGTTGACTGACAGCACAAAGCAGTACAGTCTCAACCCCACCACACCATGTCGACATATACATACAAATAACATGTATCTAGCAACAAATAATTATATAACCAGTCAACAGACAAATAAGAAGATCTACAGATCACTACCACATAGCAACATCCTATATACCAGGATACAAAAACTAATGGGCCGACATTGGTGCCTTCGACCCACAAGAACAGTAAGGAAAACTCACCTCTCAATCTGAAAAGAGTTCTGAATAGATCACTGCTCTAAATATCAGCTCTACCGATCACCTATTCATTGGAACATGACCAAACTTAACTTATAATCAAAATACCCAAAATACCCCTAGGTCAAACTTGGTAAAAAACAGGTAAAAGTCAAAAAGTCCACTGAGTCCACTCAGCTGAGTACGCCCAACGTACTCAGCTTGTACGCTTACCGTACACGAGCATTGACCAGAAAAACAGGCTGTTTATCTGGTACGCCCAACGTACCATTGCGTACGTCCAATGTACGCACTTGTCACATTTTCCTTTTATTAAGAGCTTAATCCTTAAGCTCTTTTGTCTAAATCCCAGATCTAGTCCTCAAATCATGTCCTTAACCATAAAGTTTCCAACTTTATGGTCTTGCATGACTATTAAGTGCTCAATACCAAAAACCCTAACTTCTTAACTCATTAAGACATCCTAGTTCATGCATGGAAGGAAACTAATGACCAAGATTACATTTTATGCTTCTAAACACTCCAAAACGTCTGAAAGGACAACTTATATGATTTAGAGTAACCCATATTCATAATACCAAGCTTATGGGACCAAAAGACCACAAATCCATGGCTAAACAAGATCTAATCAATACTTCATCAAGTTCAGAGCTTTTTTACCTTCAAATGGTGTCAAATGATGATGTGATTATGGATCCAAAGTGCTCCACTCTTCTAAGATGGTCTTCTCTTCTTTCTTCCTCTTTCAAGATCACCAAAACACACACTAATGGCTCAAAATGCTCTCAAATGGATTAGGGTTTGCAAAGGGGTTGAAATGGGGTTGGAGGCTGATGAGAGAAAGAAGTATTGGGAGATAAGGATGTTTAAATAGGGTCCAAACCCTAAAAATTAGGGTTTGACCCCTGACCATGTACGCCCAACGTACTTGAATAAATCCATGTATGCCCAACGTATAAGCATGTACGCCCAACGTACTCACGCAACCCTAAAAATTACAAAAATGTCATTATGGACCAATTTGCAAACAATTCGCATACCAAGGGGGTAAAAGGTAAATACCTGAAAATCAAGATGCACAAAATCTTGATAAAATATGTTCGAAGTAGCGCGATATGAGGGTAAAATATTGTGAGTTCGATTAAATTTACAACTTTGTTATAAACAATGTACACGAAGACGATATCGATCTGATTAATGTGATCATGGATCATATGAAAACACAAACCAAAAACGTTTTGCACATCTCCAAACTTGGCAAAAGTTGAAGAATTTCCCAAAATGGAATAACATTGTTTAAAAAAAAGGATTAAAGGTAGTTGTTGTGTTTGAATTTTTTATGTTTTCTTCTATTTTATTTTAAATTGTTGTCTTTTTTTTTAAAAATTAATGTAATGTCTTTTTCAATTTAATGATAGTTTAAGAAAAATATATGCGTTTATTATATTTTTAAATTAAATTTAATTAAAAAAATGATGTACTTAGTGATAATGTATATGCCCGTAAGTATTATGGACAACCTTATTATATTTTATAATTTTTTTTACTATATGGACCAAAAGGTCCAAAACACGACCCACATACTGGGCTTTCATTATAGTTAAAAAACTAAGGTTCATGTCCAAACTCAATTTTGAGATTACGTGGTGGTGCAACTGTGCGAGGACCAAAATTCGACAAAAAAAAGGTCGAGGGACCAAACATGCATGTTGGTGAACAGTTAAGGGATAAAACTTATAGCTTACTAGTTACTACTCAAGAACCACTTTAGTGCAATTAAGCGTTTAAAACTTACAAGTAACTTAGAATATACACTTTAAATGATTATAACGTTTTAAATATTTATGTCGAAGAAGTCTATTATTGTTTTAACTTTAAATTTTATAATTGTATTTTACTATAAGTTTTTAGAAAAATATTAATGTGTGACATTTTTACCCAAGTATTCAACCTACTCTGATATTTTTTTTTATTTAATTCGTTATATTTTAAACCCCAAATTAAGATTGTTGAAATCACTAATCTGATTCTAAGATCATACAATCTCATCTAGGTAAAACGATCCGAATCATACTTGGATCGTTGTAAATCGATTCTGATCATACTTGGATCGTTTTTGTGTAAAATCAGATGTAGGACTGTAAAATATCTCGTAAGATTGATTTCTAATATTTTATTTAACTTTTATAAAAACTTATGATATTTTGTTTTGGGTTAAATAAATCAACCGAACCCTAAAAAGTATTTTTGAGTTGTTTATATTAACGGATGTTTAGAGATGTATTTATCATGTTTTAAATTATTTTTTTGTTAACCGATGAAAAAAGATACATATTTTAGACTGATTTTGATAAAATCTTGCGATTTCGATTAAATTTTATGATATAATATTGAAAATTAAAAAACAATATAAAATCTCGATTTGGTCAACATCCAAAATTGAATTTAGATGTTGAGCAAAATAACCCTAAAAATTATTTTCTCTTCTTTTGTCCTTCCTTGACTTGAAAAAAATTCCTAATTCCCAAAACGAGTTGGTTGACCCAATTTTCCAACGACCTGTTGTTAGAACTTAGAACCCGTGTGCGCGCCAATCGTCTCGAAATCTTTTGATGAACGAATCTTGCAATTGCAATTGCATAATCTTCTCTCTCAAAGTTATCACCTCTGCAAGTGTAAATCTTTCGATGCAATTTGATTGCTTTGAGTTGATTTCTCAGTTCCTGAATAATTAATCCCCCAAATTAACACAATGGCGACGGGCATGGCTTCATCGATGTTAAACGGTGAGAGAGCTGTGGTTTTGCTGTTCGTTTCCAGCATTCTCTACTCTACACGCATATCCCTTCTCTATGAAGGCCTATCTTTCTCTCTTCTCACTATTTTTGCCCTATTCGTCGAGATCTCCGTCGAATCGTACGGCTCCGCCTTCCCCTTCAAAACCAGGTACTCAATTGATCCAGCCACTTCATAAATTATATTAAATCGGTTTCTTAGGGTTTACCAATTGTCATAATTTGATGGTGTTTGGGTTTATGTGCGGTTTATTTCAGCCGAATCAAATGTTTATTTGATCAACAGATGCGTTTACTGATTTTTTTTAGACATTAACCATGAAACCTCAAAGCCCTTATAGTTTGATTAGTTCATTCGGATATTCTACTTTGTTTGTCAAAGGAATTACTCTCAAAATTTCAATCTTCTATCCTCATTTTGATGGAATTCAGGTTGATTGGGTTCATCTTATGATTACTGAGATGAATAATTTGTAAATTTCTCATATTAGGCCAGGTGCTTCATCAGGGATTCTGTTGGGCGCTGTTACCCTTCCAGGTGTTGCAATTTCAAAGCTGATACAGTTATCAAGAGCTTTGTCTGTGCATGAAGTTGGAGTTGAAGGTGCATAGTTTCTGAATCAAATCCTCTCTTTTACTTATTGGAATCGATAATCACACACACACACATACACACACAATTCAATTATAGGGAACAAAAACCAAAATTCTTCATTCTTCTGATCTTATAAGTTATATAACCTTCTGTATTTTCTCATCTCTCCCTTTACAGAGGTTGAATTCATAAGATTACAATATTGGGCCACTTCTACTACTTGCCTCTGTGTGCTTGTTTTCCTTTGCTTCATGTGTCACCATGAATCCAAGAAGACAAATTCAGTATCTCTTCATAACGATTGCCATATGAAGTTCAGCATTAGTTCCATAGCCTTGTTTATAGCAGTGTGCTATCTATCTTTTTCTGCAAAATCATCTTCCAGTGAGTTCATTGACTAATTTACCCCTCAAAACTCCATTTTTTCAAAACCTGTAATTCAACTCTTGTATCTTGCAGAATGGAACATGGCATTGACTTTGTTGTGGATTGTATGTCATGGAGTAGCAGCAGTGAAATTCATTCAACATGTTCTCAACACATTTCCAGCATGTGCTTCATTTGGTATCTTCTTCTTCTTCTTATTCTTCTTCTTCTTCTTCACTTTCTTTTTTCATCATTTTACAATTTCAGTAACTAAAATCAATTGTTTCTATTTTAGGCGAAGCACTTTTGGTTACAGCTGGATTTGTTGTTTATTTTGGAGATATGTTTGCATGTACAACAGCAAGGTTGAGTTCTATTGCATATGGGGTTGAAAGAAGTGAGATAAACACTATTATACAGGTATGTTTGTTAAAAACATTTATTCAATTAAAATACTTTTCAGAGTCACTAATTTCTTTTTACATTCAGGGAATGCTTCTTGGCCTTCTTATAATTCCAATCTTATTCAAATCCATCTTAAAAAAATGGGAACTTTACATGACAATGACATCATCAAACACAGAAGTCAAACGGTCAACTATATTTTACCTGTGTTTAGCATTTATTCTATTATCAATTGTTCCATTATGGATGCAGTTTGTTCAAGATTTCCATGTGCATCCCTTTCTATGGTACTTTTCACCTTTTATGAACTAATTTTACTTTAAAGTTTAAACTTTTTTTATCTTGACCCTTTACATAACTATTTCTCCCTCTTTTTTTTTAGGGTTTTAAAATTTGTATTCTCTGAACCACACAAAAGACTCTCCTTATGTGTTTATTGGGTGGCTGTTATATGTGCATCTGTGCTTCGATTCTATAACATCTCCAAAAACAGTAAAATTGAACGAATTTTACTCAGAAAATATTACCATCTTGTGGCTGTTTTAATGTTTGTCCCTGCTGTCATCTTCCAGGTGAGTACACACACACACACACACACCACCACCACCACCACCACCACCACCACCATCTGAGTTTTTAGCTAATGGACATGAGTTTTGTTTTCAGCCATTGTTTCTCAACTTGGCTTTTGGTGCAGCTTTGGGGGTTTTCTTAGTGTTGGAAATAATTCGGGTAAATTCTTCTTGAAACTTGATTTTATTTTTTTGTCATTTGATAAAAAGATAAAATATTATGTGAGCACAATGTTTATTAATCTTTGGTATATATGTCATCTTGAGAGCTTTGACAATTACTTTTTAATTATATAAATTTTTTCTAAAATATATCTATTTTTATTTTGTATTTTTAATTAAATAGATCACCTAATCAAAAAAATAAACACAACTAGGGTGTAAAATGAAAAATGTTGTTAAATGCAAGGGCCAAAATGGACAATATCTTTAAGATGAATAAGTCGTTGGAGTGACCCTTTAAAAAAGCTCTCATCTCTCCAATTGTAAAAAGCTATCGAAAAGCTTTTTCAAATAGTATTAAAGATACTCTTAATGTGGTGAAACATTAATTAATTAATTAATTATTTATTTATTTTTGTTGGGTGGGATAATGATAATATTTTTAGGCAGGTATGGAGAATTTGGCCTTTAGGAGCAGTTGTGCATAAGTTTATGAACGCCTTCACTGATCATCGTGACTCTGATCTTCTTATAGTCAGGTGTTAATAATATTTTTCCCTTTAAATTACAAACTATAATAAAAATAATATATTTTTCACTTAAATATAAAATAATTTTATGCAGCCATTTTTCGCTCCTTTTGGGATGCGCGTTGCCTATTTGGATGTCGTCAGGATTCAATGATCGACCCCTCGCACCTTTCGCTGGAATCTTAAGCCTTGGAATCGGAGACACAATGGTAACAAATAACAATATAAAATCCTATTTATTATTTTTCCTATATTTTTATATAACATTATTTATATATTCATAAACCTTTTTTCTAGGCATCCATGGTTGGATACAAATATGGTGTTCTCCGATGGAGTAAAACAGGCAGTAAGTATATAACATATATATAACTTATTCTTTTTCGTAATCAACATTTTCCTTAATCCTTTTTTTTTTTAATTTTATTTTTTTATTTACAGAAAAAACCGTTGAAGGCACTGCTGCCGGTATAACATCGGTCCTGGCGGCTTGCTCAGCCCTGCTGCCGCTCTTGGCCGCCACTGGACACATGTTCACTCAGGTTTCTCTCTCTCTCTCTTATTTTTTTTATTTTTTATTTTTTATTTTTAAAATTTGGGGTGATGGAAAAATTGTTGCAGCATTGGTTATCTCTTTTGATGGCGGTGATAGTGAGCGGTTTACTTGAGGCATACACTGCACAGCTTGATAATGCATTTATACCGCTTATATTCTATAGTCTTTTATGCCTTTAAATTGTAATTTGTAAATAAATACAAACGTGTTATAGTGTTAGGAAAAAAGAAAGTAGATAATACATTTTTTGTAATGTTGGATTATATACACATAGTAATACAAGGGGTAGATTTTTTTTATTCAAATTAATTAATCTTGAAAAAATATACGTACTTTTTATTATTTACTGATGTCATCATTTATTTCTGAATGACAACATAATTTTATTTAAAAAAAAAAAAACGTACTTAGAAGCAAGGGAGCAACAAAGGTTGCATTCGATCAATGGGTTACTACACAACTGATCTCGATTCTCGCCACCTTGTCATTATACATACATTATAGTTATAAGAGTAATTTTCGAAGTGAAAAAAAATGCAATAATGATGAAAACTTTTTATTGAAAGATTTTTAGCATTGATAGTTCACGTCAATCTCTGGTATATATGTTCCCTCAAAGTCTCAAACATCATATATAATAATATAATCACTTTTGAACACCAGTTACAATAATGATAGAAACTTTAGGATTTTGGTTTAGGAATCCATGGCATGGCAAGAATGTATCGAGCGAGTGTTTTGAAAAATGGTATTTGACAATTAATAAGGCATCTGAATATTCGATATAATCCTTATGGAGCACCGGTAAGGATGACATGGCACCTTAGGCCATGTGTGAACACCGTCCCAATGAGGCGTAATCGTGATGTGTAGTGAGCCTGATTACGGAGCTTCACAAAGGAGAGAGAAAAGAGTAAATGGTCTTTTGACTGTTGAGGTTTAAAAAAATTAAATAAATGGGTTCCCAGCTGCTCACTGCGGCTTCGCGCTTTTGCAAAGATAGGAGAGAGAGCTCGTCATTTGGATGATATGTTAAGACACCGAAGTACGTCGCATGTGTAGTGAGCCTGATCACTGGACCAGTGCCTTACCCTCGGTAGGCCACTAGATGGTTAAATAATTTCTTTTATTACCAACCGGTTCTAATTTAACACTATATATATCACAACTTTTACACAACAATTTTAAAATTTTGTACATTGTATACAAACACAGTTGAATGATGACGAAATTTTCATCCTCATCTTCGATGACGATGATATCTTTTTTCACCCATTCCTGAAAATGACAATCATCATGTTGGATCAACAAGTTGAAAGTTCAAATTCCAAAAAGAAGACTAGAACTTTAATAATCAGGGATTATGACGATGCATACATACTTCTGGTACGTGATTACTTTGCCAATGTTTGCTTATACGAGCATATTCAATTCAAAAGTTGTTTCATATAATTAGAAATTTATTCGTACATATATCAAAAGATATGGAAGATAATTACAATTTTATTTTTAATTGAGATGGGATGGCAGAGGTAGACAGAGTTTTTGTTCGCTACAAAAGTATACATCCGCACTTCATCTTGTGGCATACATCACCGCAGACACATCATATGAGTATTTGAAGATGTCCGAGGAAACAACACGAGAATGTGCTTAACTATTTTGTGGGTACGTTATAGAGTTTTACAGTGACATATATTTACGGAAGGTGGTGAGTAGTGATTTTGAGCAATTATATGCTGCACATCAAGCTAAACATGGTTTCCTAGGAATGTTTGGCAGCATTTAAAAAAAACGTTAAACTAACCTACTCCTAAACACCACCTACGTCTCCTAGTGAGACTTGAACTCATGACCTCTCATTTGAGAGAGTCACTCCTTACCACTAGGCTAACGTCCCTTTGGTAGCATTGACTGTATACATTGGGCGTGGAAAAATTGTCCCAATACATAGCGAATACATAGCGAGGTCAATTCACACAAGATGATCACAGAATGCCGACTATAATACTAGAAGCAATAGTTTCAAACGATCTATGGTTTTAACATGCATACTTCGATATGACGGGTCATATAATGACTTGAATGTGGTAGGTGTGTCGTTGATATTCATCGACATTATGAAGGGTAAAGCACTTGACTTTTTGTATGTTGTGAACGGAAATGAATACACGTTTGGGTATTACCGTGGTGATGGGATATATCCGAAATAGGCTACATTTGTCAAATTAAACTCATATCTACAAGATGAACAAAGAAAATTATTCAAGTTAGCACAATGATTAGCAAAGAATGATGTGGAACGAGCTTTTGGTATATTCAAGAACAAATGACACATAATAAAACACCCGACAAGATCATGGGATCGGGAAAAATAAGTTTTATTTTACATAACATGATAATAGAAGAAAATATTGGGCTATTTGTATGTATAATCTAAACGATGCACTTCATCCATATGCACAAACACAAGTCAGCACTCCGACATACTACACATGAGTTTTGAAAATACAAAACATAGAGCAACGCACAACAATCTTCATCAATATTTAACGGGGCACATATACCAAAGGCAACAGAACAATGCCGATGAAGGTGACTATGATGAGACTGATTACGACACTAATGGTAGTTTATTATTTTGTAATGTTAAATTGATAATTGTTTTTGTATTTTTTTGATCTTTTTAATGTATTTTTATAATTTCAATGATAGAATGTTGTATTTTTTTTAAAGATTTTAACTTAATTTTAATTATGTAAATAATTTAACTTTAATTTGTATAATTTTAATTATATAATGGTTTATTAAAAAAATAAAAAATAAAAAGATGTAGATGATGGAGTGATGAGTATTTCCTATGGTTAGTGGGGATTTAGTGTAGCTCGTGTGTGAATTGATGTATTGCACTTTTAGAGTAACCACCTATTCAACCATACTTGGTGGCCTAAGGGAGGACAGAATCGTCCCCGTCCTTCCCGCTACCCGCCAAACCCTTTGTGGAGGGAGTCGAACCCGCCTAAACCGCATTCCTCCCAACCCATCTTCCCTATTTTTCTTCTGTGATTCAACCCTCCAGCGGTTTCTTGAACCCGCTCAAGATCCTCTCTTTCTCTCTTGCTCTCCTCCCGGTGCTCCCTCTTCTCCTTTCGGGTCAAAGCCGCTCAACAAAACCGCTACCATTCCGTTCTCCCTAAGGGATGATTGGTGAAACCCAATTCGATAATTGCAAATAGGTACCATATCCAACCACATTTTATTTCTAGAGTAAAAAAATAGAGTAATAATTTTCATCTCTATCATACTTTATTTTCACTCTATTTTTATACTAAATAGAATATTCCAAATATATTATTGGTCTCTAATTTTCTTTAGATTTTTATAATATTATGTAAAGGTTTTTAAAAATTCGTCTAAAATCATTTTTTTAAGAAGACTTTTAGCTTTATATTATTAAAAGTATAACCAAACAAATAATTTTTATATAAATAATTCAAATTATTTAAGATATTCATAATTCATATATAAATAACTCGTATGTAATTACTAAAAAAGAGACAAAGTTACATGGTTGGTTCATGTGTCTTGCCAAAACATGTTGATCCAGTATAACTATCTAAGCCACTACACGTTTGGTCCTTGTGGTTTCGGTTAGTGCTTGTGTGGTCATTCAATAATGACATTTATATCCCTTTTAAGTTATTATATTTTTATTTAATTAATTTCTATATTATTAAATTAGAAATGACCTTACCCCACCACCGACCATCACCGATATCAGCACCGCCCCTCCCACAACCACATAATGCTATAAAATCTTTCTTTCACACACATACATATATACATTCTTGAATTGATTTCAAACTAAGAACATACACAACACATACAAACATAATTTCATATCCACACACATACATACCTTCTTGAATCGATTTCAAACCCAGATTCAAGTACCATATACCTTATATTCAAATGGAAACATGGTCCTATCATAGATTTACAACTTCAATTTGAAACAAATTTACAAGCACTGAGAAAGTAGGGGAAAATCTGACTTTTGCAGGAATTGAAAAAAAATTATTGATGAACACTACAATAAAACTGGCCTTTCATGACACACATTGCGTGTCATAAAAGGGTACAGATGACACACAAATGCGTGCCATTAAAGCCTAATGAACAATCACTCATATCTCACACCTGAAATTATCGATCTGAAGCGATGCTTAAATGAGAAGGAGGTGGGCTTAGAAGCGTATCTAAAGGGCTGAATCACCTATCGCTACCATCTACCTTCCCCAAAGCCACCGTCATGGCGTCTTTCTTCTTTGGAGCCACTGTCGCCGCCCTCTTCCTTCCCTCAAGCCACCTTATCAAATGTTTTGTAGATGTTTCATGTTTTGAGAGAGAGAAAGAGTGTGTGTGTGTGTGTGTCCTTGAACCAGAGATGTGTGAAAAAGCCCTAGAGCCCCATTTTGTGATGAAAAATTGACGGACGCGCGTTTAGTTAAATAAACATAAAACGACAGTTGTGCACCACGCGCCTTTTATGATAGGTGCTCTCTGTGTTTTTTTGAATCTTTTTTACACTAATTTTAGAACCCGCAAAATGCATATCCTAAATCCTTCAAATTTTTGGAGAAATGACATTATTTTTAGGACATGCACTTTTGCGTATCATAAATCAGTACTTGTCATAGTTCGCACGTCATTAAAGGCTTATATTCTAGTAGTGGAAGATTATAAGAAGGTGATCACAAAATAATTGGATCGTCTTCATTAACACTTAAGCCCACCGGTTCATTAACCCATGTTGAACCTACATATCTTCATCTCACTAGCCCTTGACTATCTATAATCTGTTAAACTTGTAACAAAGAAATCCCCATCACAACCTTCAACGTTTTCATCTTCACACACTATTTCACCATCTCCAATACCTATTTTGTTCTTCATCTTCTCCACCCCACATTATCGGTCATACTCATCACCATCACAACGTTAGTGATGCAGGGTAGAGACCTGAATCGATTTCCCCTGTATCATCATGTGATGTGTTCATCAGAACCTATGGCTTAGGCCAACAATGGTTCGATTTGAGAGATAATGAGGAAGATGGCGGAAAAGAGATGGAGGAGATGGAGTTATACAATGAAGGTTCAATATCACCGGTGATGTTGGAGGGGGGAAGTTGGCGGTGGGAAAGAGATAGAGGAGCTGATGTGTAACGACCCAAAAATCAAGGGTATAAAATTTCATTTTTATTATAGTCAAAACACAGATGTCGTTTAACCCAAACATTCCAAAAACATTGCTAATTAAAACATTTACCAGAGTTCATCCCAAAATCACATATGGCGGAAAACACGGGTGTGTGCGCTGCGATCAAGCCGGGTTCTTCATTTCCAAACCGATGATACCTGAAACCATAAACTAAACTGTAAGCACGAAGCTTAGTGAGTTTCCCCCAAAATACCACATAACATACAATCACAGAATAACATCCACCAAAATATCATCCACAATATATCATGTAACATACATATAGTTGCCATGGGCTCCCCCCATGGTCTCATATCCAAATGCAATGGGCTCCCCCATGGTATTTCAGGCAAGTGCCAGGAGCCACCTCCGGGTCTTCCATGCAAGCATCACAAAGACAACTAGCATACTGTCACACCCCGACCGTCAGCAGAAACACCGGGCGGTGTAACGTCATTTCTTGTATCATAGTTATCAACTTCCTGAAAACACATGCATTTAAAAATACGTCAACATAAAGTTGGTGAGTTCATAGGTTTTGACTCCATATAAAAATAATACATTTTCCAAGTTCAAAAGTTTAGTTTTGAAAGTATCATTTTGACTCTCAAACAATTAATATATATATCATAGGTATAATGGTTTACTTACCAAATAAGTATATACGTATAAGTCTTATATATTAAAAATATAAGTGTTTGTAATTCCATACAAACTAAGTTGCTACGTATAAATCTTATTTCAATTCTATAAGAGTAAAACCACTACGTATAAATCTATTTCAATTCTATACGAGTAAGTAGAATAGGTATAGTGGTCTACTTAATATACAAGTAATATACCTATCCGATTTTTATACTTAGAGTATAAGTCCTTGGGAAACTTATACTTACCATTTATACTTGTATATCGACAAAGTATAATGCTTCTAAAATTTTGCTACCATGAGCCTGTAACCGCTGCTACGACACAATACCTCTGATAAAACACACTCATGATTTCAATGAGAAACAACACACTCATGATTTCCATGAGAAACAATACACTCATGATTTCCATGAGAAACAATACACTCATGATTTCCATGAGAAACAACACCATACGCTTCATCGACGCCGGAACAATAACAAGTAAAAGGATAGTTCGTCACCTGCTTATGGTTGACTGTAGCTAACAATCACAAGTGGGGTTGTCAACCCGTATACTAATTATACACGACTTCCTCGCTCACACGGGATTAACGGTTACAGTTCAGAGGATTTCCGCTAAGATCCCTAATCTTAGTTGATGAATACAATTACTCATGTAGACTTCGACGACTTTATATAGCTCTAACAACAAAAGCATTTTCGTGTCTAAAACCCTAAGTTACTAGACTATGCTTTTAAACATTACTCCTAACTTCATAACATTTAGGCAGTATAACAACTATAACTTGAAGTAAAACCAGGTTTTATCTTGTCATAAAACCAATAACAACATATATCATACCAAGTTTTATCTTGTCATAAAACTAATAATAACAACGTATAGCATACCAAGTTTTATCTTGACATAAAACTAATAATAGCAACATACTTTATAAATTAACATATAGAACTTCCGAATATAACTTCGGAACTATATCGTACACAACATATATATAGAATCCTAAGTATAACTCAAGATCTACATTAGTATAATAACATGCTAACAAGTTGATAATAGTTGTATATATTGAAAATGTTATATTTAGAAAAACTATACCCCGACTATTATAACTATATACTATCATATAGACATAATAGTAATGAATATACAATATTTAGCATGCGTCTTCCCCCAAAATATTAGAAAGTGGGGCCGTGAAACTCACCCTAGTAGCGTGATCTATAGAATCTAAACGGTCAGAGGCTCGTCGTTGTCAGGCTCGGGAAGGGAAACGGCCTTCGGAAACGAGAGAGAATGAAAGGAAAAGGTGTAAGGAATGAATGAGCTTTGATCGCTATTTATAGGCTGTTCTGGGCCATTTCACGTCGTGACATACCTTGGGTCACGTCGTGAACATCCATGAGTCACCCCGTAGCTTTAACACGTGTTTTATAGCCCCGATTAGTGTCCCTGACACGTTTCACGTCGTGGACTTCATTTTCACGTCGTGACTTAAGGCGGCTAGGGTTTCTGCCACGTGTCATGTCCTTAGACAGCTGCATCTTTGGAAGGTCATAACTTTTGCATACGAACTCCTTTTTTGACGTTCCTTATATCCACGCGTAGGTATTTCCAAGTACTACAACTTTGTTTTAGACTCCAATAGCTAGTTCTAAGTCTATTTTAAATTCATCTTATTATAGACATTTATAGTGTTAGGGTTTATCATAACTTCTTCACGCGAAGTCAGATTTAGACGTTCTCTATATTTTTGGAATCGTATGGACGTATACTTTGAGTTGTATCATAAATTATGTATGAATGTTCATATTTTAACATGAATTACATAGTAAGTTTATCACATTACTCGTTTAACAAAATCACATTACATGATTGGCATAATCACATGTGATTGTTGTTGACCTATTTTGACTGGTGTTACACATACCGTCTACAACTACTTAACTAATAATTGCTAGAGTTCAGACTCTAGTATTTCATACAGTGTGTCAGGAGCCACCTCCTGGTCTTCATACAGTGTGCCAAGGGCTAACCCCCGGTGTAACGCCCGTGTTTCGAGGCTAAGAATTGATGCGATGATGTAATAGTTAGGGTCAACAAATGTAACTCATTTTGAAGTAATAGAAAGGAATTATTTGAGTATTATGTGAATTATGTGGATTTATGTGCTTTATACTTGTTTATAATGATATAATAAGTTAAGAATGAAAATAAGCATAAAAAATAAAATGTTAGATAAACCCGATATATATGAAGAAAGTTGTTTTGGTCGTGACATGGACTCCGGAGATATAAAGAACGCCGAAATCCGAGTTATAACGAAGAAGTTATGACATGTCGAAGTTTCGCTACAAAACCGGCACGACGCTGTGTGACGTAAAAAGTGAGTTTACGATAAAGTGCTTTTCAGCCTTAGGGATCTAAACAAAAGTCGTAGTATACGTTAAACCGAGAGCGTTCATAAAAAGAACCTCCAAATCTGACTTCGTATGAGGAAGTTATGAATTTTCTAAGATTTGGCATAATAGTGTACATCCCAGGGTTCGAATTTTAGATCGAGCGATTTTTAGCCGACACAACCTAAACAAGAATCGAAGATCTCGTCAAAAGGAGCTCGACGATAAAAAGACAGACAAAAACGGACGTCGGACAGCAAAGTTATGAATTTTTAACAGACTTTTCCTGTCCCGGTCTGTTAAAAATATAACTTTAAAAAATAAAGTCAAAATTAGCCGACGGAGTCTAAACGAAAGTTGTAGACTACGTCTCTCCCTACGCGTGGATATAAAGAACGTCGCAAATGGAGCTTGTATGCGAAAGTTACGAGTTTTAGAAGTCGTGAGAAGAATTTGCGATGCTGTCCGAGGAGGAACGCCCCGCGTAGAGGGAAGGAACGCCCCACGTTCAGATACTAGGTCCGGAGTTAGCCACTCCGCTCCACCCGAAGGATGACACGCATTGTACGAACCTTGGATACCGCCCCGCTCCTACGCCCAACGTTCGCATGAGCGCCCTGCGTACGAGGAACGCGCTGCGCTCCTCACAGGAACGCTCTGCGTAGACCGAGGATTCGGCCCTATAAATAAGATGCGAAGGCTGCCTCATTTTTCACACCTTTAGCCATCTCTTTCTCTATCTACTCTCTCTCTAAACCTCCCAAACACCCCAAGCCCCTAGCACTAGAAGAAAGCCCCGGAGCGCCCGAAGACTCCGAGAAAAAGAGGTTTTCGGTTTGGAAAGCCTTGCCCCTGCAGAGCACGGTTTTCCAACAAACCTCCCGGTTTCGTCAAAGAAAATCATATTTTTAAGAAGCGAAGCGCTGTCCAAGTTGGAATCACCACTTTATCAAGTGAGTGCATAGTCACTTTCATCTTACACATAGATATGAAGTATTTTATATAAATTACGTGCTATGTGTGCATATTATCTGTTTACTTGAGATCTATGCTGGATGAACAATTTTATACATGTTTTTAACGATTTAAACTACATATGTATTTTATATCTAAAAATATGTTGGGTAAAACATGGGTAAATGAAATAGTTGATGTGTGAGGAAATAAAATGATGAAAGGCCTCGATGTTGACGATGTTCCAGTCATCTAGCAGAGTATAGATGATGACCACAGACTTTTCTAGACAGTCCATTGGAACGCTAGTAGGCTCGCAACCTGTAGGTGTTTATGAACGATGTGTTCACCGGTGTACTCCATCCCCCCTATGGTTTCCTTACGAACATTTAACGCTGAGGAACCCCCTTAGCAGTAGTGTCCATCCCGATGAAATTCCTTAGGATAGGTCCCTTATGATAGATGTTTTAGGGACGTAAAGTGAGGATAACGGGAACGGGTAATCGGGTTGATTTATTTGATGAAGTTAATAAACTTAACTATTATGGGTTGAAAACCATATGTGCTCATCAGGCTCCCAAGACTGAACCACTCAGTTTTTGTATTACAGGTAGTGAGACAAGAGCATAGATGCGATGATCTGATGAGAGATTATGGATTATAGGCCATTAAAAATAAATAGAATGTTGTTTTTGAGGCCTATGTTGTTTTGTTTATGATTTTGATCTGTATTGACAATGACATCCCAGGGTTTGTAATGTAATGAAAATACATGTCTTCAGAAATGCTTTGATAAATTCTTTATCATGTTTTTAGGAATAAATTCCGCAACATTTTTATTTAAAAGTATACCCTGATATTCAAATAAAGCATAAACAAATCGGTCTTTTCTGGCAGTGAAATTGGGGATGTCACAGTTGGTATCAGAGCATTAGTTTAAGCGAACTAGGAATTTGTAGGGTTTCTACACTTAAACTTAGAATGCTAAGCGATGATTGTGAGATGAGTGTCAGCTACATTTTAGACACGAGCACTAGTTTATTTTAGGAAAGATGCCTAAAATGCTTTTATGTGCTAAATGCTTTATGTTTGCCGTATATGCTATTATTTGTTCGGATCTATGGTCTGTTGCCGACCAGATCTGGAAACCTTATGTGTTCAGGATTCTAAGCATTCGATTACGATATTAGAACTAGCATGTAATGTTTCGGAGTGATAAGGAGGATTTAAACGTCTATTGTAAATAAAGATCTAAATTCATCTACTTTGGTGTATAGATCAACATGGTGAGAACCCGAAGTGGACTCGAAAACACAAATGAGAATAGAAATCAGCAGCCTCGTCCCCGAGGGATTGAGCAAGTGTCGATAGTAGAAGCTGCACCTGAGCCAGTCACGATGGCTGGAGTATAAGCCATGATTCGGGCTATGATGGCCGAACAGAGGGAAGAGATGAGACAACTGTTGTTGAATAACAGGGATGAAACTTCGATGCCTGTTGAACAACCAGAACTGAATGACGGACAGTTAGAGGAAGGGAATTACAGCCACACTGTCAGTCAAGTTGAACCCCCAATGGCAAGAAGGAATGACCCGGAGAGGGGAATCGATAAATATGGACGTATGTAAAAGAACTTCTTGGGTGCCAAACCACCAAGTATTTCCGGAAGCCCAAAGCCAGTAGAGATTATGGACAGGATCTCCGAAATGGAGATGGTATTTGAAAGCTGCAACTGTAGCGACAAGCCGAAAACCGTCTTTATGGTCAGACAACTGAATACCAGAGTTTTAAGCTGGTGGAAGTTATTAGCAGATACGATGCCACGAGAAGAAGCTCTGAAGATGTATTGGGAAGCATTCATGGAGCAGTTGAAAATGCAGTACTGCTGAAGCTCACTGCACAAAACCCTATCTGCTGACCTGATGATTCCCAAACTAGCAATACTCAAACAACATCCAATTAGCAATTGAAATCCAAACCATTATTCATAATCCAAACTTGGGGTAAAATGACCATTTTACCCCTGGCCCATCAAGACTCACAACCAAGGCCCAAGCCCAAAACTATAAGATCCATAAAAGCCTACTAATGGCCTAATTTTCCAAATTTGGCCCAATCCCATATGGGTCTTATCCTAAGCCCATATTTTCCTCGAATACAATTTAGGTTACCTCAAACACCCCTTGGGACAAACTCGGTCAAAAGCATAAGTCAAAAGTCAAAGTCAACGCCAAAGTCAACAGTCCAGGTGACCCAACTCGCCGAGTTCTCATCAAACCGTAGAATCGCAAAGAATCGATCCAACTCGTCGAGTTTTTCCCTCCTTTTCATCAAAATCGGGACAATCCCAAACCAACTCGTCGAGTTCTCCTATGAACTCGTCGAGTTCTTCAGTCAGCAAACCCACTTAATCTATTAAGCCACTTAATCACCAAGACAAGGCTTCAAATTGCAGATATGGTCCCTTATGGATGTATTGATGAGTAAAGTCTCCAACTTTACTCTTATGCAAGGCTAGAAGAAGCTTAAAAGCTCAAAATAAGCTAAAAGAAAGGCTTAATGGATGCATGGAGCCCTTAAGACCATAAAGTTGGCACCTTTATGCCAAAAGATCTCCCTAGGACCCTAGATCTGAAAGGGTTTGTCCAAATGGGACGTCTAACTCCCAACAACCACTCCATTTGGACAAAACATGCAAAAGAACCCGAAGAAGGAGATCTATGAATTCACAAAGTAAGGTTGAGACTTTTTACCAGAAGAGTGTCAAAAATGAAGCAAGGATTCGAGATCTAGTAGCTCCTTCTTGTATCACCAACTCTCACCAAACTTCCCTTCCTTCCAATGGCTTTAAACACACCACAAAAGCACTCAAAATGGCTCACAACACTCAAAAATGCCTTAGGGTTTCTAGGTTAGGGTTTAGGACAATGATGGCTGGAAATGAGGCCAACATATGGGGTTTAAGTTGTTTAAATAGGGTGCAAAACCCAGAAATTAGGGTTTCCCGAACCACGTCCAACTCGTCGAGTTGGTCCTCTCCAACTCGTCGAGTTGGTCTTCAAAAACACGGGCGACCAACACTTCCAACATGTCAAGTTTCTTCCCCCAAACTCGACGAGTTGGCCTTTAGAAATGAGGTTTTATTTCCATAATTGACCTTCTAGATTCTGGATGTTACAACCTGATGATCATGATCGGAAATTCTGCGCATAAAATAACCTTCCCAAGGGAACCGAAACCCAAACCGAAATTTCTATCCCGAAAATAACACCCAAACCTTCAACCCTTGCAAACCACCTCTGCCTTCTGAGGCCTGACATCCGCAATGACCTGGCTTCCCGACAGATCACCCGTGCTGAAACAACCCATGCCCTCTCTCAACGAATAGCAAACCAATGATAACCCTTCCAACTCTGATCATACAACGGCCTATCCCGATCTTCTAAAACCATCCTTAGAATAATTATTCAAGCCCGATGAAGAAATCCTCAATATTTGAATAAAACCCAGTCCTATCTCGCCTGAATTCCGAAACCTACAATCTCAATGGTCTGACTCCTAGTCAGACCTATCACACCGAACCACCACCAAGCCAACCCCATAGAGTTTTGAACCAAAGAAATGCTTCAAAGGGGAAACAAAATCACTGACCATATACAGTTACAGAACACTTATACTCAACAGAAGGATCAGATAATCATTCGAGTAGAAGATTCATCCCTGCAACGGTTAGACTCAAACGAGAGCTGCGCAACAGGGTTAAATCCATTACTCTGAGATTATTTAATCCCTCTGTGAGTGACTTAGCATTACCCAAACACCCAAATACTTCTCATACACACAAAAAACCAAATCACAAATATTTCCCGAAACACAGAAACCGCCTAAAACACTGAAACTGCCCGGAACACTGAAACTGCCCAAAACAGCAGGCTGCCTTTTGGCTGCTTTCCAAAATCCATCGAGACCTCCCTGGTCCCAATTCATCAGCCAGTCATCTGAAATACCAGGTTCCAGCTGTGACATCCCCATTTTTACGGCCAGAAAAGACCGATTTTGTTTATGCTTTTTGATAAAAATCAGAGTAACTTCTTAAGAAAAGCATTGCGGAATTTGTTCCCAAAAGAAAATATGATATAAATTTTATCAAAGCATTACTTAAAGAAATGTATTTCCATTACATTACAAAAACTCGGGATGTCAATCATCGATACAGACCATAAGCATAAACTAAAAAGAAATAAACATCTTAGGCCACAAAACACTATCTGGCCTCAAATCCGTAATCCCTCGTCAAATCATCCGACTATGCTTTTTCCACTACCTGTAATACAAGAAACTGAGTGGGTCAGGCTGGGGAGCCTGGTGAGCATATAGTGTTTTCAACCCACAATAATAAGTTCATTATTTATTTTCATCAAATTACTAACCCGATTACCCGTTCCCGTTATCCTCACTTTACGTCCCTAGAGCCTCTATTATAAGGGACCTATCCTAAGGAATTTCATCGGGATGGACACTACTTCTAAGGGGGTTCCTCAGCCATATGTGTCCGTAAGGCAACCATGGGGGGGATGGAGTACACCGGTGAACACTTCGTTCACAAACACCTACAGGTTGCGAGCCTGCTAGCGTTCCACTGGACTTCCTAGAAAAGTCTGTGGTCGTCATCCATACTCCGCTAGATGACTGGAACAACGTCAACATTGAGGCCTCTCATCATTTTATTTCACCACACCAACTATTTTATCTACCCATGTTCTACCCAACATATTTGTAGATATAAAATACATACATGGTACAGATCTGTAAAGTAAAGCTTACATCTTTTATCCAACATAACTTTTAAAGCATAAAATACATATATAGTCCAGATCTGAAGGAAAGAGGTTCAGATCTTTCATCCAACCTAGATCTCAAAGTATACAGTTTAGATCTGAAGAAAAAGTTTAGATCTGAGATGAGAAAGTGTAGATCTGAAAGAAAAGGTCTCAGATCTAAAAGAAAAGTCTTAGATCTGAAGGATAAAGTGTAGATCTGAAGGTAAAAGTTTCAGATCTGAAAGAAAGAAGCATAGATCTTTCATTCAACAACATCTCAAGTAAATAGCTAACATATACCTATACACATAGCACATAAAATACTTCATATCTATGTGTAAGATGAAAGTGACTATACACTCACCTGATACGGAGTGATTCAGACAACACCTCGCTTCTAAAAATAACCTTCTTTGACGAAACTGGGAAGTTTGCTTGAAAACCGGGCTCTGCGCGGGCAGAGTTTCAAACCGAAAAACTCTTTTTCTTGGAGACTCCGGGAGCCTCGGGGCTTCCTTCAGGTGCTAGGGGGTTCACCTAGGCTTAGGAGGGTGTTTGGGTGAGTTAGAGAGAGAAAGTAGAAGGATTTGGTGTAAAATACTCGGCAGCCCTCGCAGCCCTTTTATAGGCGCGAGCCTCCTCGGAACGCTGGGCGTACCCTCGGTGGTATGCTGCGCGTAGGGGCAGGTGTCTCGCTTCGGGTGGGGCGACGTGGCCATCTCCGGAACCGCAGAAAAATTCAATACGCGGGGCGTAGGGTCCTCGTACGCGGGGCGTAGTTGGTACGCGAGGCGTCCGAAGTCTACGCTGGGCGTAGCCTCGCATCCAGCTTCGCAAATTACACACTTATCTTCTAAAAATCATAACTTTCGCATGCGAGCTCCGTTTTCGACGTTCTTTATATCCACGCGTAGGCGGGAACGTAATCTACAACTTTCGTTTAGACTCCGTCGGCTAATTTTGATTTTATTTTAAAAGTTACATTATTAACAGGCCGGGACAATATTGGTTCGTTAAAATCTCCTAACTTCTTCATCCGACGTCCTTTTTCGTCTGTCTTTTTATCGTTACGCTACTAATAACGAGATCTTCGATTCTCGTTTAGGTTGTGTTGGCTAGAAACCGCTCGATCTAATATTCCAACTTTGGGCTGTACACTGCTAAGTCGAAACTTCGAAAAATCATAACTTCCTCATACGAAGTCAGATTTGGGCGTTCTTTATATCCCCAGAATCCTTGTTTCGACCACTACAACCTTATGTAAAGATATCGGGCTTATCTCCCATTTTAATTTTGACGCTTATTTTTATCCTTTATTTATTATATTATTATAAACAATTAATAAGCACACAAAAGCACATAATTCACATTATATTCAAGTAATTCATCTTTATTACTTTAAAATGAGGTACAATGGTTGACCTAGACTATTACATCATCGCATCAATGCTTAGCCTCAAAACACGGGCATTACAATTCTCTCTCCCTTAGGATGATTCCGTCCCGGAATCATGCATCAGCAAATAGATGTGGATAGCGACTCCTTATGTCACTCTCCGTTTCCCAGGTGAGATTTGGCCCATTCGAATGTTTCCATCGGACTAGCACTAGGTCGACCATCTTGCGACGTAACTTCTTAGTCTTATGGTCAACGATTGCCTCGGGCTCTTCGATCAGCCTTTTATTCTCATCCATTCTTAACTCTGAGATCGGGATTATGTCGGGAACTTCTCCCGTGAATTTCCTCAAATAACACACATGGAAGGTGTTATGAATACCATCGAGTTCTTCGGGAAATTCCAGCTTGTAAGCTTGGTTCCCAATATTCTGAAGAACTTTGAACGGTCCAATAAACCTTGGACTTAACTTTCCTCGTTTACCGAATCTTATAAGTCCCTTCCATGGTGAGACTTTAAGCAAAACGGAATCTCCAACTTCAAAAGTCATCGGTCGTCTTTTCTTGTCAGCATAGCTCTTCTGACGATCCTGAGCTGCTAACATCCTTTCCCTAATCACCTTCAGCTTCTCAGCAGTCTCATGGACTATCTCGGGGCCCATAAACTGCTTTTCTCCAGCCTCAAGCCAACAAGAAGGCGTACGACACTTTTTTCCGTACAAAGCTTGATAGGGTGCCATCTTGATGCTCGAGTGGAAACTGTTGTTGTAGGAAAATTCTACCAAAGGTAAGTGCTCATTCCCAGTTACCTTGGAACTCGAGGGTACATGCTCTCAACATATCTTCAAGCGTTTGAATCGTTCTTTCGCTCTGACCATCAGTCTGCGGATGGTAAGCTGTACTCAGACACAACTTCGTACCCAGTTCCTCTTGCAGACTTCTCCAAAACCTTAACGTGAAATGACTATCACGATCCGATACAATTGTTAGAGGAACACCGTGAAGTCTCACAATTTCCTTCACGTAAGCATTTGCAAGCTTATCCATAGACCACCTTTCATTCGCAGCTATGAAGTGTGCACTCTTTGTGAAACGATCCACGACCACCCAAATCATGTCGTGACCGTTCTTCGTCCTGGGTAGTTTAGTCACAAAATCCATGGTGATGTCTTCCCATTTACCCATGGGTACAGGTAAAGGTTCTAAACTGCCGTATGGTTTCTGATGTTGTGCCTTAACTCTTGCACATGTTACACACTCGGCCACATTCTTCGCAACATCGAGCTTCATCGTCGGCCACCAGTAGTAGGGCTTTAGGTCCCTATACATTTTTGTGCTGCCGGGATGAATCGAGTACATGGTCTTGTGAGCTTCTTCCATCAGAAGATCTCTTATTCCTCCCGTCTTAGGTACCCAAATCCTATCTTGGAATACCTTTAGCCCTTGACTGTTTGTACCGAACTCCAACGTTTTGCCCAAACGTTCTTCCTTTCGGTCATTCTTCTCTGAAGCTTCTTCTTGAGCTTTCTTAATATTTTCCACAATTGTCGAGACAACTTCTATCCTTAACGCTCTTGGCCTTCTCCTTTCAAGGCTCACTTTTCGGCTTAAAGCATCGGCTACGACATTTGCTTTACCAGGGTGGTAAAGTATCTCGCAATCGTAATCCTTAAGCAACTCTAGCCAGCGTCGTTGCCTCATATTCAACTCTTTTTGATCAAGGAGATACTGAAGACTCTTATGATCCGTGTAAAGCTTGCACTTCGTGCCGTAAAGATAATGTCTCCATATCTTTAGTGCAAATACTACCGCTGCCAACTCCAGATCATGAGTGGGGTAGTTCTTTTCATGCTCTTTCAATTGTCGAGATGCATATGCTATCACCTTTTCTCTTTGAGTTAGAACACATCCCAACCCGACTCTCGACGCATCGCTATACACTGCGAAGTCTTTAACTCCATCGGGTAGAGAAAGAATCGGTGCTTCACATAATTTCTTCTTTAGCTTCTCGAATGCTTCTTCGTGCTTCTCATTCCAAGTATAAGCGGCTCCTTTATGGGTCAAAGCTGTCAATGGGGCAGCTATCGAAAAAAATCCTTGGATAAACCTTCGGTAATATCCGGCTAATCCCAAAAAGCTTCGGATCTCCGTGGGGCTTTTTGGTCGTTCCCACTTCATCACCGCTTCGATTTTTGCTGGGTCAACCATTATCCCTTCTTGGTTAACCACATGACCCAAGAATTGGACTTCTCGGATCCAAAAATCACATTTGGAGAACTTTGCGTACAACTTCTCCTTCTTCAAAACTTCTAGCACCTCTCGTAGATGCTTGCCATGCTCCTGCTCGCTTTTTGAGTAAACCAGAATGTCATCTATGAACACTATCACGGATTTATCGAGGAATGGTTTACAAACCCTGTTCATCAAATCCATGAATGCTGCTGGAGCATTGGTTAGTCCAAACGACATAACCAAGAACTCATAGTATCCGTATCTGGTTCTGAACGCGGTTTTCTCAATATCTTGTTCTCGCACCTTTAGCTGATGATATCCTGACCTAAGATCGATCTTTGAGAAATAGCTCGAACCTTGCAGCTGATCGAACATGTCATCAATCCTCGGCAATGGGTACTTGTTCTTCACCGTTGCCTTGTTCAGCTCTCTGTAATCTATGCACATTCTCATGCTTCCATCTTTCTTCTTCACGAATAACACCGGAGCTCCCCAGGGTGATGAACTAGGTCTAATGAAACCGTTGTCCAACAACTCCTGAAGTTGCGTCATAAGCTCCTTCATCTCCGTCGGTGCTAAACGGTATGGTGCTTTTGCTATTGGTGTCGTTCCTTGTAACAAGTCTATTCGAAATTCCACTTGTCTATCAGGGGGCAATCCAGGAAGATCTTCGGGAAAGACTTCCGGATAATCACACACCATTGGTATTTGCTGCATCTCCTTCTTCTCTTTCTTAGCATCGATCACAAATTCCAAGTATGATGAGCAAACTTTGGACAAACATTTCCTGGCTTTCATCAGGGAGATGATTCCAGAATTTACTCTGCGTTTGTCCCCATACACCACGAATGACTCTTTTCCAGGCGGGTTTACTCTTACTATCTTCTTCTTGCATAGTATCTCGGCATCATTGGCGCTAAGCCAATCCATTCCCAATACGATATCGAAACCATTCAGCTCAATAGGTAACAGCTCCTTATGGAATTCGTTTCCGTTTAAGTCGATGACGATATTCCTAATGCAATTGTTAACAGGTATGAATTTGCCACTGGCAACTTCTACAACTAGGGAATCATCAAGTTTTTCTATAGGCAATGCTAGTCTTCCACCAAATTTATGTGATACAAAGGAGTAATTTGCTCAAGAATCAAACAATATATTGGCAGGCAATCCATTTACAAGAAAGGTACCTGAAGCGACGTCCGCTGCTTCCTTCGCGGCTTCGAGTGTCAACTGGAAAGCTCTGGCTTTTTTGGCTTCGGTGGGACATTGGGCCTTGCTGCCTCCTTCTTCTTCGGGCAGTCCTTCAAAAGGTGCCCTTCCTCATTGCAACCATAACAAACTTTCTTGTTGAATGTGCACTCGTTGGCATAGTACCCAGGCTTCCCACATTTAAAAGAAGTGACTTCCCCGTCACATTTCCCATGATGTTTCTTTTTGCACTTTTCGCACCATTTTGCTTCGCCTCCTCCTCCTCTCGAACCAGAATTCGAGGATTTACTTTTCTTGTTGGATCTTGAAGATCCCTCGAACTTCCTCTTTTCACCCACCTCAGTTCTCTCCAGACCCCTTTCCTTTAACTGGGTCTCAACATTTTTGGCTGCTCTAACGGCTGCCTTCAGCGTACTTGCCATTTTGACTGTTGGGCCAAAGTCTGATGGCAATCCGTTAGCAAATTTCTCGATCTTGGCGAGTTCAGTCGGCACCAAGTATGGAAATAACTTCATCTTCTCAGTAAACGCAGTAGCATAGTCATCAATGCTCATTTTCCCTTTCTTCAAGTTTTGGAACTCATTGTTTAGATCGATCAGATCTATCTCGGAGCAGTACTGCATCTTCAACTGCTCCAGGAACGCTTCCCAAGACATCTTCAAGGCTTCTCCCCGCGGCATTGTATCCGCCAACAATTTCCACCAGCTCAAGACTCTGGTCTTCAGTTGTCGAACCGCAAAGACGGTTTTCTGCTTATCGCTACAGTTGCAGCTTTCAAATACCATCTCCATTTCGGAAATCCAGTCCATAATCTCCACAGGCTTTGGGTTTCCGGAAAGACTTGGTGGCTTGGCACCCAAGAAGTTCTTATACATACGTCCATCTCGGTCGATTTCCCTCTCCGGGTCATTCCTTCTTACCACTGGGGGTTCCACTTGACTGACAGTGCGGCTGTTATTCCCTTCTTCCGACTCTCCGTCATTTCGTTCTGGTTGTTCAACAGGCATTGAAGGTTCGCTTCTGTTATTCAGCAACAATTGTCTCATTTCTTCCCTCTGTTCCGCCATCATAGCCCGAATCATGGCTTCAACTCCAGCCATTGTGACTGGCTCAGGTGCAACTTCGACTATCGGCACCTGCTCAATCACTTCGGGACGAGGCTGCTGATTCTTGTTCCCATTTGCGTTTCCAGCTCCACTTCGGGTTCTTGCCATCTCGATCTATACACCAAATTAGGTGAACTTAGATCTTTATTCACGATAGATGTGTAAATTCCCCTTATCACCCCGAAACGTTTACATGCTAGTTCTAATATCGTAATCGTACGTTTAGAATCCTAAACACATAAGGTTTCCAGATCTGGTCGGCAACAGACCATAGATCCGAACAAATAACAACATATAAGGCATAAATCATTTAGCACATAAGGCATATTAGGCATACTTTCCTAAATAACCTAGTGCTCACACCTCACAATCATCGCTTAGCATTCTAAGTTTAAGTCTAGAAATCCTACAAATTCCTAGTTCGCTTAAACTAATGCTCTGATACCAACTGTGACATCCCCATTTTTACGGCCAGAAAAGACCGATTTTGTTTATGCTTTTTGATAAAAATCAGAGTAACTTCTTAAGAAAAGCATTGCGGAATTTGTTCCCAAAAGAAAATATGATATAAATTTTATCAAAGCATTACTTAAAGAAATGTATTTCCATTACATTACAAAAACTCGGGATGTCAATCATCGATACAGACCATAAGCATAAACTAAAAAGAAATAAACATCTTAGGCCACAAAACACTATCTGGCCTCAAATCCGTAATCCCTCGTCAAATCATCCGACTATGCTTTTTCCACTACCTGTAATACAAGAAACTGAGTGGGTCAGGCTGGGGAGCCTGGTGAGCATATAGTGTTTTCAACCCACAATAATAAGTTCATTATTTATTTTCATCAAATTACTAACCCGATTACCCGTTCCCGTTATCCTCACTTTACGTCCCTAGAGCCTCTATTATAAGGGACCTATCCTAAGGAATTTCATCGGGATGGACACTACTTCTAAGGGGGTTCCTCAGCCATATGTGTCCGTAAGGCAACCATGGGGGGGATGGAGTACACCGGTGAACACTTCGTTCACAAACACCTACAGGTTGCGAGCCTGCTAGCGTTCCACTGGACTTCCTAGAAAAGTCTGTGGTCGTCATCCATACTCCGCTAGATGACTGGAACTATTTTATCTACCCATGTTCTACCCAACATATTTGTAGATATAAAATACATACATGGTACAGATCTGTAAAGTAAAGCTTACATCTTTTATCCAACATAACTTTTAAAGCATAAAATACATATATAGTCCAGATCTGAAGGAAAGAGGTTCAGATCTTTCATCCAACCTAGATCTCAAAGTATACAGTTTAGATCTGAAGAAAAAGTTTAGATCTGAGATGAGAAAGTGTAGATCTGAAAGAAAAGGTCTCAGATCTAAAAGAAAAGTCTTAGATCTGAAGGATAAAGTGTAGATCTGAAGGTAAAAGTTTCAGATCTGAAAGAAAGAAGCATAGATCTTTCATTCAACAACATCTCAAGTAAATAGCTAACATATACCTATACACATAGCACATAAAATACTTCATATCTATGTGTAAGATGAAAGTGACTATACACTCACCTGATACGGAGTGATTCAGACAACACCTCGCTTCTAAAAATAACCTTCTTTGACGAAACTGGGAAGTTTGCTTGAAAACCGGGCTCTGCGCGGGCAGAGTTTCAAACCGAAAAACTCTTTTTCTTGGAGACTCCGGGAGCCTCGGGGCTTCCTTCAGGTGCTAGGGGGTTCACCTAGGCTTAGGAGGGTGTTTGGGTGAGTTAGAGAGAGAAAGTAGAAGGATTTGGTGTAAAATACTCGGCAGCCCTCGCAGCCCTTTTATAGGCGCGAGCCTCCTCGGAACGCTGGGCGTACCCTCGGTGGTATGCTGCGCGTAGGGGCAGGTGTCTCACTTCGGGTGGGGCGACGTGGCCATCTCCGGAACCGCAGAAAAATTCAATACGCAGGGCGTAGGGTCCTCGTACGCGGGGCGTAGTTGGTACGCGAGGCGTCCGAAGTCTACGCTGGGCGTAGCCTCGCATCCAGCTTCGCAAATTACACACTTATCTTCTAAAAATCATAACTTTCGCATGCGAGCTCCGTTTTCGACGTTCTTTATATCCACGCGTAGGCGGGAACGTAATCTACAACTTTCGTTTAGACTCCGTCGGCTAATTTTGATTTTATTTTAAAAGTTACATTATTAACAGGCCGGGATAGTATTGGTTCGTTAAAATCTCCTAACTTCTTCATCCGACGTCCGTTTTCGTCTGTCTTTTTATCGTTACGCTACTAATAACGAGATCTTCGATTCTCGTTTAGGTTGTGTCGGCTAGAAACCGCTCGATCTAATATTCCAACTTTGGGCTGTACACTGCTAAGTCGAAACTTCGAAAAATCATAACTTCCTCATACGAAGTCAGATTTGGGCGTTCTTTATATCCCCGGAATCCTTGTTTCGACCACTACAACCTTATGTAAAGATATCAGGCTTATCTCCCATTTTAATTTTGACGCTTATTTTTATCCTTTATTTATTATATTATTATAAACAATTAATAAGCACACAAAAGCACATAATTCACATTATATTCAAGTAATTCATCTTTATTACTTTAAAATGAGGTACAATGGTTGACCTAGACTATTACATCATCGCATCAATGCTTAGCCTCGAAACACGGGCGTTACACCAGCCTGTTTTCTGAGCCAAAAGACTCCCACTCAGTCGCCCCTTGCGACTTCCGACAGAAAGCCTTACAGGCAATAACTACCCAAACCATCTCGGAACTAACCCGATGCTAAGCTGAACGCTACAGGGCCAACTGTAATCTTCCTCATACCCGGTTTCCCATGACCTACCATATCCTGATTCCAAACATGATGTGGCCCTCCCTCAGCCTGACGAATTGATCCATCCTGGCATAAACCATCCGTAGAAAATCGCGAGCAAAGCATAATTTGCTACACCCTCACCGCTGCACAGGGACCAGTGAATGCTATGGGCCACCCCACAGTCTTTCAACACTTCTCACGTTAACTGACCGCTAGTGAATGCTACGGGCCACCCCACAGTCTTACAACACTTCCACTAACCATAACCACAACCCAAAGCCTTACCGCTAATCTAACAATCCGAACGCCGCCCGGATTCAAACACACACCTAACCAAGCTCCCAAACCGAACTCGAATCATGACTGGGACCCCACCCTGGGTTCCGCCTCCCGAAGCCTGCTAGCTGACACCAAGAAAACGTGAACCCAATGTTGGAAAGTTTCCCGAACTTCCATATGACGCAATCCTCAATCCGGACAACCACTTGGCCGCCCTCCTCCCCCGGAGATGCGAAACTCACCCTAGTTCCACACCTGCTTCTGATCCTGAATACCTGTGCGATTCTCCCCCAGTTAGATTTGACTAAGTCTTCACAATGCATGAGAATTGAAGGATTCCCAATCCTTTTTACACTCTAATAACCAAAATGTTGACAAATCCTAGCGAATCTGACAAATACTTACCAAATACTTACCAAATCCTAGCGAATCTGATAACCCCAGACGCCTTGAAATGATACCACACTCAAATCTTAAATTCCTAATAGCCGACGCTCAGTGCAAAACCTCATCAATAGACCACTTCTCTCGGCGCTTCCAAAAGCTAACCCAAGCACAAAGACTGAACCCACCGGACCCTGACGATGCTGGATAACCACCCCGCTGAACCCTGACTGCAGACTTCCACATAATACCCCTAAACCGATCCTCAACCACAACCCAAGATAACGCTGAGCACTCCAAACCCGCAAAAAGGAAAACAACCTTTCACTAACCACTAATAATTCACGGCATGCAAATCGTATATGACACTACTTGAAGATATAACCCAAACATAATCAAAGAAATAAGCCAGAGATACACTTACCCAAACCGATGCAAGATAACAATCACAAAATACAGATAGAACTGAAAAGAAGCAAAAGATACATACTCGCAACATCGCCTGTTGGAGTCCTAATCACTCCTTTGTCTGTCACTACAAAGCCCGACTCCTCTCCGCTGGGGCTCCTGGTCTACCATATCGTCCATCGATGATCCTCAAAGTAGCCGGAGCAGGCGCACTCACTGCTCCCCCTAAAAACATCGAACAGTCGGCCTTTTGTGGCCCACCTGATCGCAGTGAAAACATAACGGGCTTGCCCCTGAAGACAATCCCTGCTGATGTGACCAACCCTGCCACACTTGTAGCAGCCCAAACCCCTGGAACGACAAACTCCGTCGTGCAGTTTCCCACATGAGCTGTACTGACTCTGGCCCTGCTGGCCTCTCGAACGCTGATCATAGGTCTTGGGTCTCTTCCCGGTACCCTCCAATTCATATGCACATGAACTTTGCCTCCTTGGCAGAAACGTGTCCTGAACGGTAGCCGTAACCTCATCAAGGAACACTCCCGAGCGTTCATCCAAGATCTTCAAAAACCTTTCCTTGACCGAACCAAAGACCAGAGGAGTCTTCTCCAAAACACCACGGGTAATCTCCGACGAGATGAATTCCCACATGTGCTCGCTAATCGACTCAGTACCCTTACCTGAGCCGGAACCAGAACCTAAAGCTCCTTCTTGGAAGCTCATCACCAAACTAAAATACAAGCATGCAGAGGATCATAACATACTCAAGAATTCTCTTCCCCAATCTTCTTAGATTCTCCAAGACTTTCCCCGATTCGAGTATGGATCATGTGCTTTCAGTAGTACGAGCCCAATACTACCTTCCACACCTATCCATACTTTCCTCCAGGATCATCCCGAATCCTCTAAGTCACCTACTCCACTGATGCATTAAATATCCGCTAAACAGCAACACGATACCCACCGAAGCACCTCCTAGGCTCCCCCTAGGTTCCCAACCTCACCCTGCCATCAGCTGATGAAGAACTCCTCATGATGCCAGTCATCCACCTCATCAATACTGACATATTCACTTAGTAGCTGACTCCCATCATCCAAGAGTTCCACAAAGCACAAAGCAAGCAGCATTCGTGCAGTAACACTCTGATCCATAGAACTATCATAGAACATTCACCCTACACACTACTACCGATACAAGAAATCCCACCCTTACTTCCGATTGCCTTATGCATGCAAATTATACACAGAACAAGATCAAATATAGACTGTCGAATAACAGACTCTACCCTAGGACCACAACCAGAAAAGGAACATGAAATAAGGCCAAATCAATTATTATAAGGCTATAAGATCCTAACCTTATACAATTTTTAAAGCATACACTTAGCAACTACTGATACCACTAATATTCCCATTACAGCACATCATTCAATACTCCCAAGACTACTAAGCATCACATATATCAATCCAATCCATCACTGACTAATCAGCTCTAGCATGTAAGTCTACCAGCTCATACAATAAACATTCAAAGGCATCTCTCCTAACATTCTATCATGCAAAAAACTGAGCAGATCCTTAGCCCTAACTAGCATGCGATTCATAAATCAAACATAAAAAATAACATGTGTGGCTAATTCGGGAAAACTTACTCGAGCTCGGCTGATTGCATGCACCACACCCTTTCTTATCTTAGAAAACTCTTTCCTTAAATACTTTTCCTTTTTAAAATTTTACCAAATCCTCGGTTTGAGTTCAGACAAACTCAAGAGTATGTCTGAATCCCTCAAACCAAGGCTCTGATACCAGCTTGTAACGACCCAAAAATCAAGGGTAAAAATTTAATTTTTATTATAGTCAAAACATAGATGTCGTTTATTCCAAAAACATTGCTAATTAAAACATTTATCAGAGTTCATCCCAAAATCACATATGGCGGAAAACACGGGTGTATGCATTGCTATCAAGTCGGGCCCTTCCTTTCCAAACCGATTATACCTGAAACCATAAACAAAACTGTAAGCACGAAGCTTAATGAGTTTCCCCCAAAATATCATATAGAATACAATCACAGAATAACATCGACCAAAATATCATCCACAAAATATCATCAGTATATCCCCCCATGGTCTTATATCCAAATGTCATGGGCTCCCCCCATGGTCTTTCAGGCAAGTGCCAGGAGCCACCTCTGGGTCTTCTATCCAAGCATCACAAAGACAACTAGCATACCGTCTACAGTTACTTAACTAATAATTGCTAGAGTTCAGACTCTAGTCTTTCATACAGTGTGCCAGGAGCCGCCTCCTGGTCTTTCATACAGTGTGCCAAGGGCTAACCACCAGGTCTTCCTACCATACATAAACCAAATAGGCCGACATTGGTGCCTTCAACCCATACGAACAATGAGGAGACTCACCTTGAATGTTGAAGCTCATTGCACGAAACCCTATCTGCTGACCTGCAGACTTCCCAAACTAGCAATACCCAAACAACATCCAATTAGCAATTGAAATCCATACCATGATCCATAATCCAAACTTGGGGTAAATTGACCATTTTACCCCTAGCCCATCAAGACTCACAATCAAGGCCCAAGCCCAAAACTAACAAGACCCAAAACTATAAAATCCATAAAACCCCACTAATGGCCCAATTTTCCAAATTAGGCCCAATACCATATGGGTCTTATCCTAAGCCCATATATTTCTCGAATACAATTTAGGTTACCTCAAACACCCCTTGGGACAAACTCGGTCAAAAGCATAAGTTAAAAGTCAATGTCAACGCCAAAGTCAACGGTCCAGGTAACCTAACTCGCCGAGTTCTCATCAAACCGCAGAATCACGAAGAATTGATCCAACTCGTCGAGTTCCCTTCAACTCATCAAGTTTTCCCCTCATTTTCATCAAAATCGGGACAATCCCAAACCAACTCGCTGAGTTCTCCTATGAACTCGTCGAGTTCTTCAGTCAGCAAACCCACTTAATCATCAAGATAAGGCTTCAAATTGCAGATCTCGTCCCTTAAGGCTGTATTGATGAGTAAAGTCTCCAACTTTACTCTTATACAAGGCTAGAAGAAGCTCAAAAGCTCAAAATAAGCTAGAAGAAAGGCTTAATGGATGCATGGAGCCCTTAAGACCATAAAGTTGGCACCTTTATGCCAAAAGAGCTCCCGTAGGACCCTAGATCTGAAAGGGTTTGTCCAGATGAGATGTCCAACTCCCAACAACCACTCCATTTGGACCAAAACATGCAAAAGAACCCTAAGAAGGAGATCTATGAAATCACAAAGCAAGGTTGAGACTTTTTACCAGAAGAGTGTCGAAAATGAAGCAAGGATTCGAGATCTAGCAGCTCCTTCTTGTATCACCAACTCTCACCAAACTTCTCTTCCTTCCAATGGCTTCAAACACACCACAAAAGCACTCAAAATGGCTCACAACACTCAAAAATGCCTTAGGGTTTTGAGGTTAGGGTTTAGGACAATGGTGGCTGGAAATGAGGCCAACATATGGGGTTTAAGTTGTTTAAATAGGGTGTAAAACCCCGAAATCAGAGTTTCCCAAACCACGTCCAACTCGCCGAGTTGGTCTTCAAAAACACGTGCGACCAACACTTCCAAGACGTCGAGTTTCTTCCCCCAAACTCGATGAGTTGGCCTTTAGAAATGAGGTTTTATTTCCATAATTGACCTTCTAGATTCCGGATGTTACACGATGCAAGGAGGGCTGGGAGGATTAGGTTAAATGTGTTTGTATTGGTCGTATTTAAATATAAAAAAAAAAATGAATAAAAAAATCAAAAGGGATAAATAGTAATTTCATACCAGTTAGGAAAAAATAATGAAACCACAAGGACCAATCACACAATCAATAAAACCATAGTAGGGGAGAGACTTAGCGTGTAGAGACTTAGATAGTTATACTTAATCAGTCTGTTCTAACAAACTATATAGACCAACCGTGTAATTTTTTCTAAAAAATATAACTAAACATATAACATGTATATAAATAATTCAAAATAATTATGATATTAATAATTCGTATACAAATTATTAAATAAAGTAGGGTTTGGATATACCCTATGAGAGAAACATAGAAAAGAAAACCATTCTAGCTGCCCTTGTGTATTAATGAAATGCATACGACATATAGACTATGTGAAATATATTTAGTAGATACGGTGTCCATAAATTTGACCATACCACAAACCATAAGGACAAGGATGGAACATTTAATTTAGCCTAAAATTTAAAATCATATTATGACACTGGATTGAAGGCACCTTTCTCCTCCTGTGCCCTTTTTTAGAAAACATATATGAGGTTGACTGTACATGAAAAGAAGGGGTCGTCTTATAGTATTATGCAATTGGACGTAGTAATCATCCAACCAATTATAAAGCACCTGTGTCGGACCTACTGACTAAACTATCTAAATAAATCTATCAAACAAATGTAAATCAAACGCTAAAAATTAAGATCTTTTATATGTATATATCTATTGCATTCTTAATTACTATTATATTTAACGCTAATCATGCACATGCATCTACTCCATGGACACAAACTATATAACCAAAAAAACTCATTATAACTGGATTAAAGTGATCAAATCACCTTTTTTTACGATTAAAATTACTATCTTTTTATAATAAAAATGACCAAAAGACAGTCCTGACTTGCAATAAACGAAGGTGGTGGTACTCTTGTCTTGAAGTAACTCGACACCAAATAAAAAAAATGAAATATCGTTCGAACAATCTTAATCAAGCGCACTTGAGACCCTCTGGCATTTCTTGACCTTTTGATGCACTTTCTTCTGTCGCTCAGCTCAGGTCTTATTGTACTACCAGTACCCATACTCTATTTATTGAAAGTACAACTTCATGAAGCCAAGATACAATACAACTGATATGATCACTTGAATTGTGATTGTCATAGTGTGCTGGGACGTTAGGGCCTGCTGCTTGAGCTTTTAGCGTCATAACATGTAAATTTTCGCAATAATTTTACGATGACAATTTAATAATATATATTAGGATAAGGCCGGCTGCTGCTTGTATAGATCTCATGTCAAACACATCTTGAATTATTAGTTTAAATAGCTACATGAAATCAAGACCTAATAGTTAACGATAGATAAAAATATATGAACCATGCAATGCAACATGTACAAATCCACAACCAAAATGGTTATATATTTTTGACAAGTAATATCCATTATAAGATATATATTATACATATACTAGATATTATCTTGTAAAATTTTGACCAGACATGGAGGATTAATAGATATATACATACATATTTGCATATAAAACGTTACAATATATTTGCTCAATAAAGTAGGCCATAATATAGAGGTGACTCTACCTTGGGAAGGGCCCGTTGAGACTCGAACTTCAATCTCCATGCACATGCAAATGTTCAAAAAACAAACTCTCTCTCTATCTCTCTCTCTACAGTGGTACTATATAAGGATACAAATGATAGAGGAAATGCACTCAAAAATCAAACATCATTTAAAAAAAAAATCAAAAAGTTTAGATGGCAAAGGTGAGAAGTGGTAGTAATGGTAAGAAAAACAACGGTATTTTGAAGCTTAAGCTAGTTCTGGAGAGATTGCAAAAGGGTCTTTTCTTAGCCAAGAAAAGGACAGAGTCGTTTTCTGGCCAAGAAATGGTACCAAAAGATGTGAAAGAAGGACACTTTGCTGTGATAGCATCCGATGATTATGTTGAAAGGAGATTTATTGTTCCTATCACTTATCTCAGACATCCTGAATTTCTAAGACTCTTGGAGAGGGCTGCAGAAGAGTATGGATTCGACCATGAAGGTGCATTGATGATACCTTGTAGACCAAGTGAGCTAGAGTGGATATTAGAGGAGCAAAGAAGGTCTGAAGATGGTGAAAATTGGCATTCATATAAAACCATGGTGGAAAGCTGTTGAAATTTTGAACATATAGTGTATTTATAAAACGTAATCTCTACTTTTTTTTATTTTTTTCAAATGTTTGTTATCGGAATGCCTATATGCAAATCCTTGGCAAGTGAAATTAAAAGGTTTTATTGTGAACCGCCCTTTAGTTCTTTTGATAAAAATATGTGTAACATATTTTTAAATTTGTTTATGTAGGTGAAAATTGACGATTTTATATATGATTGATTGTGCTTTTCTACTATATCGTTTTCTGTTGATACGACGGTTACTTTTTTCAACGGGAAATTTGGAAGTTTGAGTACCTATTCGTCGATCCAAGAATTCTGACCTAAATTCCGATCACAATTTAATCCAGAAAATAACTAGAATTTATAATAATTTTAATTTTTAACATCAATAAGATACAAAGTTTAAATATCAAAATATCATTTGTAACTCGTAACTTTGCAATAGGGATGAGCAGTTAGTACCAAATCTCGATCTATACCGGAACCGGTACCAAATTTAAATATATGGGACAATACTCAGTATTTTAAAATCATGAAATATTTGAGAATAGTATCGATACTGGTACTAGTACCAAAACTGGTATCCGTACCGGTAATGTTAGTTCGGTTCATTACTAGGTATTTTTGTTCATCCATTTCAGCATTTGGGATTCTTGGATTGGTACTAGTTCTATCTCGTAAGGGTTGTAATTCGTAACTTTGCAATAGGGATGAGTAGTTAGTATCAAATCTCGATCTATACTGGAACCGGTACCGAATTTAAGCATATGGGACGAGACTCGGTATTTTAAAATCATGAAATTTAGGAATGGTATCTATATCGGTGCTAATACCAAAGTTGGTACCGGTACTAATAATGTTAGTTCGGTTCATTACTAGATATTTTTTTGTTCATCCATTTCGGTATTTGGGATTCTTGGATTGGTACTGATTCTATCTCATGCTCATCCCTACTTTGCAAGAGCCAGTCGACTTGGAGATTAAAGAATGAAACATCAAGAGTATGAGGGTCGTACCTTTGCAATTTTATTTGTGAATTATTAGGAATTTAGGTTAATATTATGGATTAGGTTGATGTAACAAACATCAAATTGGTTATGTATGTGATTTAATGTTGATGTAAACTGAACATCAAATATATTTACGCTTTCTAGTAGTATTAAATATTGTTGGACCTTTTTATACAAATCTTAATGTGGTGTTTTTGGTTAGTTAGGTTAGAAAAGTTAGGTTTAATTCAAATAACTTATTTTGATTAGCCAACTTGGTAAAAGAGAATTGCTAAAGCTTAGTAGTAGTTTTCAATAGGGGTGGAATAGGTATAGTATTAGTCATTTTTTTACTAAATCATGTACCAAACCAATTATAGTTGGTACAAAAAGTTTTATTACCACTACAATACCAAATATAGTTGGTACCAACTTGTTTGGATATTAATAAGTTCAGTTAGTATATGTTGGTAATGGTATATACGAACATGTATTGGGGTTTTGTGAAGGACGATTTTCGTGTTCTTGAGTGTTTTGAAACGTGAATGGAGGTTTTGTGAAGGATAGTTTTGTAATGGTTGAGATTAAAAATTTGATCCAAAATGATTTTATTAATTTCTAACATGAGTTAATAAATTAAAGTAGTGGAGGAAAATTGGACACACCAACATGTGTTTAAAACTTTAAACTTTACTAATATGGTAAATGCTAATATCAAACCTATTAAATCTTAAACACCAAACACTAAATATTTAAATATACAATATATATATATATATATATATATATATATATATATATATATATATATATATATATATATATGGAATTGGTTGGTATAGTATTATTGTGGTATTGAAAACTTAATATCATTATTGTACCATGATTACTCAATTGGTATGGTACTGCCAAGTAAACATGATGGCTACCAAACATATTGGTTCTCGACATTCTTGGTTCGGTTAATAACATGTTTGTTGGTTCTTCGTAGTACATATTTGTCAACCCTAGTTTTCAGTAACAACTTAGATAGAAAATGTTTTAAATAACGAATTTGTTGATTAACTGCATAATTATGAGAGTCACAGCGAAATTGAATCGTGTTTTAGTCATGAGCTTTTAATAAACCATTTTTTATGACTATTAGTTTATGCAATTTTATTATATATAGTAATTAAAATCTCCATTGAAATATTTGTTTGGGCTAGTATGTGTTTTACACAAAGAGACATTGACTTTAGAACGTATCCCTGTGATTCGGAAATGCTTATTGTGCACTGCCCCTTTGTGAAACAAGTTGTGATTTTTATTACTCCTTCTATGTTTGTTAAGTTTGGCACGTAAATAAAAGATATTTAAATAGTCTTATCACAATACAAAATACAAACCTAATGTATTGAAAGAACTGAATGATTTCATTCACAATAGAGCTCTAACTCCTTATCGCTCTTGTTATTTTCAGGTATGTATTTTTTATAAGTTCACATGCACAATGATTACATATTATTTTCTGGAATTTCTTAACTAACAATTCCTTAACATACAAGTATTTATTTTGATTAGTATTTTCACTATGGAAAACTATGTTATGCTAGAGAAAACTTTCTCTACTTTCCATGCCACCAACATGCTCCTACAGCAACAATATCGTGAGAAATGTTTAAAAAAAATCTGAATTAATCTCATGTCTTCTTGTGGCTAAACAAAACATTGAGTTATTGATGAAAAATCACCAATCAATCCCGACCGGTTCTATTGCATTCCCTGAAGTGAATGCAACATCATATAATCATAATAGTCATGGGTATAACCGAGGTCATGGAGGTTATCATAATTATCATAAAAATAACAAGATTACAAGTAACCACCAGAAGTTGAAAAATAACAAAAACCCACATCCTAATGATAAAATTGGCCAAGGCAAAAAGAAAGTTGAAAATGTTTGTCACCGATGTGGAATGACCGGTCATTGGTCTTGTACATGCCGCTTACCAAAGCATTTTATTGATCTTCATCAAGCTTTTCTAAAATCTAAAGAAAAATAAAATATCAAAACAAATTTTATTCAAAATGATTTCCATGACGATCAACCAAAAATGACATATTTGGATGATGCGAATTATCTTGTCTACCCAGAATGGACAAGTGGTGCTATTGATGGTGATGGAAAAATAATATATAATAGTTTTGCTTCATGTCATTTATTATGTTTTTATGTCATATTCGTTTCATCAGAAATGATGGCATCATAATCTTCTCAAAGTAATAAAATATGACCTTATTTCTCTAAGTTGAATGTTTCTTATGTTTTATTTATTTATTGAAGAGATATGGATATTCGGAAAAGAAATGAGAAAGATATATGTCCTGCAGAGAGGGCAAGGACACATGGCATTTTTAATAATGAAAAAATATTTTGTTTATTTATCAATTGGAGAAGAAAATGTTAATACAATAATAGGTAATGTAAAAATGATTGAAGGCTCCGGAAGAGCGAATATAATAGTACCACAAGGGACAATAATTACAACTGGTGATGCATTATTTTCAATAAAATCACCAAGAAATTTATTAAGTTTTAAGGATATTCGGTCCAATGGATATCATGTTGAAACAACTCATGATGGTGATAAAGAGTATCTCAATATTACAAAAATGATATCGGGTAAGAAAAGTCTTTTGGAAAAATTACATGTATTGTCCTTCGGATTGTATTATACAAATATTATAATGATTGAATCTTATGCTATTGAAAATAAAATGTATGATAACAACTTCAAAGTTTGGCATGACCGGTTGGGCCATCCCGGATCAATTATGATGCCCAAAATAATTGAAATTTCAAGTGGTCATTCCTTGAAAAACCAGAAGATTTTTCATGCTAATGAATTGTCTTGTGTTGCATGCTCTCAAGGAAAACTAATTTCTCATCCATCATTGAATAAAGTTGGGTATAAAAGCCTTAGTTTCTTTTAAAAAATTTAAGTGGATATATGTAGACCAATTCATCCATCATGTAGACCATTTAGATATTTTTTGATTTTAATTAACGCATCAACTAGATGGTCACAGGTATGCTTGTTGTCTAGTCGTAATCTCGCTTTTGCAAGACTACTTGCATAAATAAACCGCCTAAGGGCACATTTTCCCGATTACCCAATTAAGAAAATTCGACTTGACAATGTTGAAGAATTTACATAACAAGCTTTTAATGAATATTGCATGTAAAATGGGTTAACTATTGAATATCTTCTTGCATATGTTCATACACAAAATAGTTTAGTTGAGTCGTTAATCAAACACTTTCAATTAATTGCAAAACCATTACTAATGCATTCTAAACTTCCTAATCGACATAAAGGCATGCAATTTTACATGCAACATCACTTATATGCATCATGCCAACTAGTTATCATAAGTTCTCCCCTATTCAATTGGTTTGCGGTCAAGAACCAAATATTTCCCATCTAAGGACATTTGAATGTGCGATTTATGTACCCATTTCTTCACCTTACCGCAAAAAATGGGTTCTCAAAGAAGAATTAGAATTTATGTTGGATATGAATCTCCATCTATATTAAATTATTTAGAACCATTAACTGGAGATTTATTTCCAGCTTGACGATTGTCATTTTGATGAATCGACTTTTCCAACGTTAAAGGGAGAAATAAAGAATCTGGAAAATAAAATCTCTTGCAATGAATTATCACTCTCATTTTTAGATCCTCATTCAAGTCAATGTGAACTTGAAAAAGATAATTCATTTACAAAATGTAGCATATCAGTTGCAAGATGTATTTATTGACCCTAAGTGAGTAACAAAGTCTCATGTACCAGTTGTAAATGCTCCAATTAGAATTGATATTTCAGAAGGAAAAAATACAGCTACAAATGAATCTAAGGCACGCCTGAAGCGTGGTGTAACATACACGTTCAGTTATCGTGTTATGTAATTTTAAAAGTGAAAAATATAATGCAATATTATATGAATTTGAGCATTGAGTTCTAACAGATAGTTTTTACTAGAAATGAAGTAAAACTATGTTTAGAATCACTCGGAAAATATTGGAAGTCTTATGAGATTCCAATCTAATATTGAAATTTAACGAAAATATAAAATTTGTAATAAGTAAAATTTTATTATTGAAAGTTGTAGAGAATCTCGTTAGAAACATTTAGGCGAAAACCTCATCGAAATCCGAGTTAGAACGAAGAAGTTATGACCAATCGAAGTTCCGCGACAGAACCGACATGACGTCGTATAGCGTAAAAAGTGAGTTTTCGATAAACTACTTTTTAGCCTTAGTAATCTAAATGAAAGTCGTAGTATTCGTTAAACTGAGAACTTTCATAAAAAGAACGTCTAAATCTGACTTCGTATGAGGAAGTTATGATTTTTCTAAGTTTCGGTATAGCAGTAGACAACTAAAAACTCGAATTTTAGATCGAGTGATTTTTAGCCAACACAACCTAAACGAGAATCGAAGGTCTCGTCATTAGTAGTACAACGGTAAAAAGACTGACTAAAACGGACGTCGGATGAAGAAGTTATGAATCTTTAACGAATTTTCCTGTCCCGGTCTGTTAAAAATAATAATATTAAAAATAAAGTCAAAATTTGCCGACGAAGTCTAAACGAAAGTGTAGAGCACAACTTTACCTATGCGTGCATATAAAGAACGTCAAAAACGGAGCTCGTATGCAAAAGTTATGGATTTTAGAAGATTTTGGCACAATTTCCGAGAATTTTCGCATGGATAAGCCTCATTCGGACCGGCCACGTCACCTCGCTCCGAGCATGCCGCGTGTCCGACGTTGATGAGCTATGCAGCTGAGAATCCGACACGCGTCGCTATCCGATTCGACCGAAGTCGCGGCCCTCTCCCCTTCGGATGTGTGGCGTCGCGATGTAGCTTCCGAACTCGGACGCGTGCCTCCGTCCGAACCGAGCCACCTGTCGTCCGAACCTCGCCCCCTCTGCCGCGTGTACCAAGCCTCGCAGCCTCGCGCCACCTGCCCTCCTTTCCTCTTGCTTCGGCTCCGAGGCTCGCACCTATATAAGGGGTGCGAGACTTCCCGGGTAAATGTTAGAAAATGCCCCTTTTTCACCCCTAAACTCATATTTCTACTCTTTCAACTTCCCCCGAAGCCCCGGGATTATTTACAACGCCCGAAACACGCCCCGAAGTTCCCGAAGAGCTCGAGAAATTTATTTTTTTCGGTTTTGAAGCCCAACCTTCGCAGGGGCCGGTTTTCAATAAAGCTCCCGGTTTTCAACGAAGAAAACTATTTATTATAACGAAGTGCTGCACAAATTACTATTTTAACCCCCGGTTATTTCATGGTGAGTTTAATATATAGGAACAATTGTATGTTATGTGTTATATGTGCTATGTGATTTTCCGTGTTATCATCTCGTGTTATTATTTCCGCTAATTTGATAGCAAAGTTGTACCTTTGGCCATGTGATTAGTGAAAGGACTTAGATTCACAGTGGTATTGGTATGTAGCCTCTGGCCATGTAGAGCATGTCTCGTAAGAGAACGACTTCTATTCTATGGCATTGGCAGAAGGTTAGACAGGGCTGAAAGCCTGAAATCTACCAAAATGTTTAATCAGAAAGTGTATGTCTTCTGTGCCATTTGGGCCGAAGTGTTATTGATGTATATCAAGTATTGAAATTGTTATGTCTTATTGATTGATATGGAAAGCTTGTCGCATGATTCACATATTCCTTTGTTGTTCCTTGTTCCCTTTGCTTCTGCCATATTGAAGTATATATATGACATAACGTTATATTGTATCTATTATTGAACTCACTAAGCGTCACCGCTTACCCCTATCAATGTTTGACAATTGCAGGAGGTATGTAAACAGTATAGTCGTATATTGTTGGAAGGTTTAGAATAGTTATAATATTACTTTTGTATTTAGGGATCATGTATTTATAAAAGTATAGTAACCTAGGTAGTTGTGTAATATATAACACTTTGTAATAGTCGGTTTGTATCCAGTAGTTTGTAATCACTTTATCAATGTAAAATATTGTTTTTTTGAACATGCAGTTACCATGTTTTGGAGTGACAATGTCTTTAGTACGAAAGTTAGGGTCTTTAAATCATGGTATCAGAGCAATAGTTTAAGTGAACTAAATACCACAGATTGGTATTTAGACTTAAACCGTTCGAAGTTCAATATATGAACGGATTCATTAGGAATATATGGATACAAACCATAGGAAAGATTTAAGTGGGGTATTGGGTAGTGATAAACCCTAGTATTTTAAAATATTAAGTTACTTCAAAATTTTAGAGAATTAGTTTAAGTGAACTAGGAATTTTGAGAATTTCTAGACTTAAACATGGATTGTTAAGTGATGATGATACGATGTGTATCAAGTATATTTTAGGTTGAATACCTAAATGGATAAGCACTAGAATATTAGAGGAGATATGTCTTATATTCTAATACGTGCTAAATGATAAATGAATATAGCATGCCTTAGGTTGCTTACTTATATTGCTATCACTTGAGAAAGTTTAAGGTCTGTTGCCGACCTTGGTCTGGAAGTGAATTCCTTTCGACTTAGGAAAAATATTAGGATATGCTAGATCGAGCTTATGCATAAAAGAATTCTAGAAGATGAATTTAAGAAATCCAAGATATGTTTGATAGAAACGCGAAATCCTTCATTGAGTCTAGAAGAAATTATTTGTTTGAACATATTCATGTGTGATATGTTCCTTTGTAAAATTCTTGGTATGTTGACTTGGGGACTGCGAGACAATTCTTGGAACGAGTATGAGTAGGTGTGAATGGTAGTAGAGGCCTATACTACCGGAAGCACAAGACTCACACTTGGATCAGGGAAAGTCACAAGGTTACCAAGAAGCTAGTAATCGATTACGTTTTTGTTCGAGTATGTCATTACCTTTGTTTCGGTGATGACTAAGAAGATAACTTTCGTTCAGACCTTAATTATCGTAAAGAATCGATTCCGACTAATATAGATCTATGAAGTGAATTGATTGGTTCAGAGAACCATGTCTCGTGTAGTGACGAAATTTCAGTCAGAGAATTGAAGAGGGAGATGGTAAGACGGAGAGAACAATCCAAACGGTAGAAGATATGCTTTGTGCATATGTCTTGGAGTTGGTGCACGCCAAGTGGAAACACCATCGAGGCCTAAATTATAATTGGGAAAATAAGAATGAGATAAGAGCGAAATATCCCCAGTTATTTATATCGATGTGATTTCGGGGACGAAATCCTCAAAAGGAGGAGGTAATTGTGTAACATACACGTTCAGTTATCGTGTTATGTAATTTTAAAAGTGAAAAATATAATGAAATATTATATGAATTTGAGCGTTGAGTTCTAACATATAGTTTTTTCTAGAAATGAAGTAAAACTATGTTTAAAATCACTCGAAAAATATTGGAATTCTTATGAGATTCCAATCTAATATTGAAACTTAACGAAAATATAAAATTTGAAATAAGTAAAATTTTATTATTGAAAGTTGAAGAGAATCTCGTTAGAAACATTTAGGCGAAAACCTCATCAAAATCCGAGTTATAACGAAGAAGTTATGACCAATCGAAGTTTCGCGACAGAACCGGCACGACGTCGTATAGCGTAAAAAGTGAGTTTTCGATAAACTAAATTTTAGCCTTAGTAATATAAATGAAAGTCATAGTATTCGTTAAACCGAGAACTTTCATAAAAAGAACGTCTAAATATGACTTCGTATGAGGAAGTTATGATTTTTCTAAGTTTCGGTATAGTAGTAGACAGCTAAAAACTCGAATTTTAGATCGAGTGATTTTTAGCCAACACAGCCTAAACTAGAATCGAAGGTCTCGTCATTAATAGTACAACGGTAAAAAGACTGACGAAAACGGACGTCGGATGAAGAAGTTATGAATCTTTAACAGATTTTCCTGTCCCGGTCTGTTAAAAATAATAATATTAAAAATAAAGTCAAAATTTGACAACGAAGTCTAAACGAAAGTTGTAGAGCATAATTTTATCTACGCGTGCATATAAAGAACGTCAAAAACGGAGCTCGTATGCGAAAGTTATGGATTTTAGAAGATTTTGGCACAATTTCCGAGAATTTTCGCATGGATAAGCCTCATCCGGACCGGCCACGTCACCTCGCTCCGAGCATGCCGTGTGTCCGACGTCGATGAGCTGTGCAGCTGAGAATCCGACACGCGTCGCTATCTGATTCGACCGAAGCCGCGACCCTCTCCCCTTCCGATGCGTGGCGTCGCGCGGTAGCCTCCGAACTCGGTCGCGTGCCTCCGTCCGAACCGAGCCACCTGTCGTCCGAACCTCGCGCCCTTCTCCCGCGTGTACCGAGCCTCGCAGCCTCGCGCCACCTGCCCTCCTTTCCTCTTGCTTTGGATCCGAGGCTCGCACCTATATAAGGGGTGCGAGACCTCCCGGGTAAATGTTAGAAAATGCCCCTTTTTCACCCCTAAACTCATATTGCTACTATTTCAACTTCCCCCGAAGCCCCGGGATTATTTCCAACGCCCGAAACACGCCCCGAAGTTCCCAAAGAGCCCGAGAAATTTATTTTTTTCGGTTTTGAAGCCCAACCCTCGCAGGGCCCGGTTTTCAATAAAGCTCTCGGTTTTCAACGAAGAAAGCTATTTATTATAACGAAGTGCTGCACAAATTACTATTTTAACCCCCGGTTATTTCACGGTGAGTTTAATATATAGGAACAATTGTATGTTATGTGTTATATGTGCTATGTGATTTTCCGTGTTATCATCTCGTGTTATTATTTCCGCTAATTTAATAGCAAAGTTGTACATTTGGCCATGTGATTAGTGAAAGGACTTAGATTCACAGTGGTATTGGTATGTAGCCTCTGGCCATGTAGAACATGTCTCGTAAGAGAATGACTTCTATTCTATGGCATTGGCAGAAGGTTAGACAGGGCTGAAAGCCTGAAATCTACCAAAATGTTTAATCAGAAAGTGTATGTCTTCTGTGCCATTTGGGCCGAAGTGTTATTGATGTATATCAAGTATTGAAATTGTTATGTCTTATTGATTGATATGGAAAGCTTGTCGCATGATTCACATATGCCTTTGTTGTTCCTTGTTCCCTTTGCTTCTGCCATATTGAAGTATATATATGGCATAACGTTATATTGTATCTATTATTGAACTCACTAAGCGTCACCGCTTACCCCTCTCAATGTTTAACAATTGCAGGAGATAAGTATACAATATAGTCGTATACTGTTGGAAGGTTTAGAATAGTTATAATATTACTTTTGTATTTAGGGATCATGTATGTATAAAAGTATAGTAACCTGGGTAGTTGTGTAATATATAACACTTTGTAATAGTCGGTTTGTATCCAGTAGTTTGTAATCACTTTATCAATGTAAAATATTGTTTTTATGAATATGCATGTAGCATGTTTTGGAGTGACAATGTCTTTAGTACGAAAGTTAGGGTCTTTCACGTGGAAGACCAACCGGTTCCAAAGATAAAAAATTCTCGAAAACGAAAGGGAGCAAATATAATTGATGGTCCAAAAGAGAAAACAGAATCTCTTGAAAAGATTAATGAAGCTCTAGAAGAGCCCAATGACATAACAAAAGAAACCGGGGTACCTGAAAATTATGAAAATGAAGAGATCTCAATAAATTATATCATGACAGGAATAAGATGGAACCGAAATAAGATAGACGTCGACGATAATTTTTCATATCATGTTGCGCGCGAGATTATGGAAGAAAATGAGGATCTTGAACCTAAATCTATAGAGGAATGTAGAAATAGAAAAGATTGGCCAAAATGGAAAGATGCTATCAACAAAGATTTTTGGACCTATAGTCCGTACACCAAACAGAGTAAGACTAGTGGGACACAAATGGGTATTTGTGCGCAAAAGAAACGAGAAAAATGAAGTTGTGAGATATAAAGCAAGACTTGTAGCACAAGGTTTTACCCAAAGACCCAAAATTAATTATGAAGAAATGTACGCTCCTTTGGTTGATGCAATTACATTCCGTTATCTAATAAGTCTGGAAACACATGAAAAACTGGAGATGCATCTGATGGATGTAGTTACCACCTCTTTATATGGTTCACTTGAGAATGATATTTATATGAAAATCCAGAAGGGTTTAAGGTGCCAGAAGCACAAACTTGTAATTCTCAAGAAGTATATTCAGTAAAATTAAATAAATCTTTGTATGGATTGAAACAATATGACCATATGTGGTTCAATTGTTTAAATATCATTTTGTTGAAAGAGGGTCACATGAATGATCCAATAAACCCAAGTATATTCACAAAAAGATTCGGATTAGAATTTGTCATAATTGATGTTATTGTAGATGATTTGAACATAATTGAAACTCCTACAGAATTGGAAAAATGCCACTTCTTGTTTTAAAGAAATATTTGAAATGAATAATCTTGGTAAAAATGAAATTTTGTTTGGGTCTTCAAATGAAGCACACAAAAATGGAGTTTTTGTACATTAATATCTAGAAAATGTGCTTAAAATGTTTTATAGGAATAACTCACATCCATGAGTAACACGATGGTGGTAAGGCACTTAGATGCCAAAAAGGACCAATTTCAACATCATAAAAAATATGAAAATTTTCTTGTTCCCGAAGAACCATATCTTAGTGCTATTGGTGCACTAATATATTTTACTATTAATACAAGACCTGCTAAATCTTTTGTCATAAACTTATTAGCAAGATATAGTTCTTGTCCAACAACAAGACACTGGAATAGAGTCAAACACATTCTTTGGTATCTTCAAGGTACAGTGGATATGAATTTATCTAATAAAATTCATCAAATGCGAATTTATTGGTTATGCAGATGTTGGATATTTATCTGATCCACATAAAGCTCGAACTCAAACAGGTTATTTATTCAGTTATGGAGGTAAGAAAATTTCTTGACATTATGTTAAACAAACTTTAGTTGCTGCTTATTCTAACCATGTAGAGATTATAGCAATTCATTAGGCAAACCGTGAATATATTTGGTTAAGAAATTTAACTCATCACATTCGTGAGAATTGTGGTCTAACTTCTATCGGAGACGTTCCAACCATACTATATGAAGATAATACGACTTGTATAGCTCCATTCAAGGAAGGATTTATCAAAGGAGACATAACCAAGCATATATCATCCATGTTCTTTTTCACTTATGATCTTCAAAAAGAGTGTGACATCAACATCCAGAAAATTCAATCAAGCAACAACATTCCCGATTATGTTCACTAAAGCACTTCCTACATTCAAATTTGAAAACATGGTACGAAACATTGGAATGCGACGCTTTAAGGAAATCAAGTGATGTGATGATCAGGGGGAGTTGGAAACATATTGTACTCTTTTCCTTGGCTATGTTTTTCCCACTGGGTTTTCTTAACAAAGTTTTTAACGAGGCAACTGTTCCAAATATCTATTATTAATCATTTACTCTTTTTCCTTAATAAAGGGTTTTCCCCATGAGGTTTTACTTATTAAGGTTTTAACGAAGCATGATATAATCGTCATTCGAGGGGGAGTGTTATGAATTATTATTTAGTAAATGACTATTGGATTCCCCATATTCCCCCATCACTCTCCATAATTAGTGAGCATTATAACAAATATTATTATGAGTTTTATGAGTGTAGTTAGGCACCATTATAATGAGCATTCATAACATACATCACATTTCATATTCTTTGCCTAGTATAAATAGTGAGTGTTATGTATTGTAAAGTATTGATGATTTCATACAAGTATTGGAATAAAAGTTCTCTCCACTCTCATGCCTTTCTTTACTTGAGAATTTATCTTGTTATTTGATCATATTTTATAACAAAACCAAAGTTCTTGATACAACCTAACTTTTTTAATTAGTTTTAAAAAAATAACTAAAAACTAATGTTTTCTGAAAATAACCACTGAAATCACATGTAATTAGTCACAACTATGATTTTGTATCCTCTAATTGTAATTTCCTCATCATAAGCTGCAATTTGGCTCCAATTTCGGCCCATAGGTCGGAAGTATAACAACCTGAAACTTTAGAAATACCTCTCATTTTCACACTTTCTAATTATCGTGAGAGGAAATCACAGTTAGGTTGTTCATTTTAAAGGAAATCTCGGGTAGAATGCCAAAAATCGCAACTGTGTGGTTCATCTGTGAATGTACAAGTGTCTGATGCACAAGTCGTGCATCAACAACTTGTACATTCACAGTTGTGTGGTTCATCTATGAAAGTACAAGTCGCTGATGCATGACTTATGCATCATGTACCTGTACCTGTATTTTTTTTTGCCAAAATCTTCTCATTTTTTGTTGTCATATATCTAACCATATGTGACTTCTAGAATCGTTTTTATTTTTATTAGGACAAAAAAAATTGTTTTTTTTTTGTCATATTCTTACCATTTGGACATAAAAAATATACCTAAAATTCATAAGAAAATCACAATTGGATTAGAAGAAATCACAGTTAGAACAAAGAAAATCACAGCTAAAGGGTACAAAATTGGAGGTAAGTGTAGTCATCTATTTCTGGCTATTTTTGGAAAAATCAAATTTTTTTTCTATTTTTTAAAAATTCATTAAGGTATTAGGCTACATTTAAAGTAAGACATCTTTAAACTTTGATCTCTTTTATAATATATGACTTGGAAATCGCAAATATATAACATTGGATTTGGTCGACAACTTGGTGGAGATTATTTTCCACTTTTTGTATCTTGAAACATGGATTAATTTTGGGTATGAATATCCCTACCAATGTGGCTATTAGAATGAGACTGTTTGTACTTTGTACATATACTTTAAAAACACTTATTCAAGTAAATTTAAATAGAAAAAGTGTATATATGAAATGTAAGTTGTTTTGAGGTTGGGGTGTGAAGTTTTGGTACTAAGATGACACACTGTGGTCCATGAAATTGACTATCCAAATAGGGACCTTTCATGGTTTATTTATTGCACATGCAAATGTCATTAATCGGATTTTTCCTCTTTTTTTCCTTTGTAACGAGAAAACACATGTTAAAATGTTATTGTTGAAAAACTAACCGATAGAAATTGATGATTGGTAAACTTAGTGGTTAAATTATTTGATAAATATAAATTCACATATAAAATTCAAGTAAAAAATAAATTGATATTATAAGACAGATAAGTAATGCATTTTATTTAATTAAAATAAGTATTAAATAGAAGTCTTTTGATTATTTATTTTTAAATGAAAATTTTGACATCTTATATCATATTTACAATATAATTATAAATCTTTTGCATATCATGGGTTGATCACTCGCAAATATAATCATATGACAAAATCTTTAACGACGGCTTAGTTCTAGTGTATTGTATTTAACGACGGCTTAGTTCTAGTGTATTGTATGTAATCAATGTTGTTGAAAATCATATAAGTTGAGTCATTCTTTCGAATATAGTTATATAGAATAAATATTACCATTATCAATTTATTCGGGCTTTTTACAAAATTTTGACATTTTAGTTGATATTTTCCACTTCTTCTTCAAAACACCAAACGAATGTTGAAATTGGTTGGCTATAAAATAATAAAATAAAAAAAATAAAAAATAAAAAAATAAAAAAATAAACATTCCCATCATTACGGATAAATATAACTTTCAAAATTTTAATTATTTTATCAGTTGTATTAAAAGATCAAAAAAAAAGTGTTAGATTGCTCTAACTTAAATATTTTAGAATTGTATTTAAATTGATTCGGTGTTAACTTTTCATTCAACTCGTCTGAATCACTTGTTCGATCAGCTCTTTAAATACACTTATTAATAAAATTACATCATCAAACAATTTCAAAAGGAACAACTATTAAAACTTAGAATATGTCTTGCAAAACCAGAGTTATTTTTGTGTGTTTTGGTAGAAAAAGGGTCAAAAAAACATTTTATGCTCTTAGTCTTCTGAAAATAAACCTTTATTTTCTTAAATGTCTTTCCACCCATAAACATAATATAAAATTTAGGGAATATTACTTATTAAGGTAATTAACTTTTCGGTATGTTCACATCTGGGTAACTATCTTTTTTTTGTACACATCTAGGTAACAAACTTGTTGGAAGTGTTCACATATAACCATTATGACCTGCTATAGCAGGTTAAATCCTAGATGTGAACGCTTTCAACAAGTTCGTTACCTAGATGTGTACAAAAAAAATAGTTACCCAAATATGAACAAAACGAAAAGTAAAAATTAAATTACACGAATGGTCCCTGTGGTTTGGGAGAATTTGTGTTTTTGGTCCCTAACTTATTTTTTTAACTTGGATGGTCCCTATTGTTTATTTTTGTTGCGCGTTTGGTCTCTGTCTCTCCTAAAAAGACTATTGTGTCCTTATTAATTTATTTTTTAATTAAATTTCTTATTTATGTATTTATTTTTTACATATTTAAAAAAATTAATAGACCCCACATATTTGTCTACCATCCAAGTTAAAAAAATAAATTAATTAAAAAATAAATAGTATGGATCATCCGAGGAATACAAATATATGGAGGCTATTAATTTTTTTAAATATGTAAAAAATAAATACATAAATAAGAAAATTAATTAAAAAATAAATTAATAAGGGCACAATAGTCTTTTTAGGTAAGACATGGACCAAACGCGCAACAAAAATAAACAATAGGGACCATCCAAGTTAAAAAAATAAGTTAGGGACCAAAAACACAAATTCTCCCAAACTACAGGGACCATTCGTGTAATTTAATTTTTACTTTTGGTTTTGTTCATATTTGAGTAACTATTTTTTTTGTACACATTTAGGTAACGAACTTGTTGAAAACGTTCACATCTAGGATTTAACCTGCTATAGCAGGTCATAATGGTCATATGTGAACATTTTCAAAAAGTTTGTTACCTTAGATGTGTACAAAAAAAAGATAGTTACCCAGATATGAACATACCGAAAAATTAATTACCTTAATAAGTCATATTCCCTAAAATTTATGAATGGCCATGTTGTAGCAACTAAATTTGGCTAATTAAGATTGCATCACATATTCACATTACACACTTTCCTTAAACAATATTTCAATCCTTATTGTTTCGGTATCACTAAACTTGTTGGAGATTAGAATGATCCAATCAAAGAGCCCAATGATTTGTACTACAACCGGTACGATACATATATTAATTGAATTAAACACATAATATAATATATATCATCAAGACTTAATAATATCAAAAAACCTACGATAAACCAGCTTTACTCCTCAAATGCTCCTTAAACCCCATAATATCCCCTTCCCATTTAGTCACCTTCTGATTCTCACACACCCAAATCTCACGCGCCACCTGATTAATCAACCTAAAATCATGACTCACCAACACCAACCCACCATCCCAATCATTCAACGCATCAGCCAAACTATCCATCGTCTCAATATCCAAATGATTAGTCGGCTCATCTAACAACAACATATGTGGTTGCCTATACGCCAACCACGCAAATATCACCCGACTCCTTTGTCCATCCGATAAATTCCTCATCGCCATCACTTGCGCTTTTCCGGTCAGCCCAAACCGCCCGATCGCCGCCCGCATCTTCTCCTCCTCGTTCCCCGGATACTCACTCATCATGTACGCCAAAGCCGACATCTCCAAATCAAGCTTCTCCGCCAAGTGTTGATGAAATTGAGCCACCCTCAAGTGGTTGTGCCGCCTCACCATCCCGTCGGTCGGCATCAACTCTCCGGTCATTAGTTTTAGCAGTGTACTTTTCCCCGCCCCGTTCGGGCCCACTAAAGCTACCCGAGAATCTTGGTCAACTCCAAAGTCTAGGTTTTTGTAAATGAGATTTTCAGGCGTGTAACCGAATGAGACGTCGATGAATTGGAGAACAGGCGGCGGGAGCTGACCGACGTCAGTGAACCGAAAGACAAGAACTCTGTCTCGGGTCACTTTTTCGGTCAGCCCGCCCCGTTCCATTTTAGCTAAAGTTTTCTCTTTGGATTGGGCTTGTCGGGCAAGTTTTGCCGACCCGTGGCCGAATCGGGCGATGTATTCTTTCATTGACGCGATTTGGTCTTGTTCCCATTTATATTGTTTCATTTGGTTTTCTTCGAGTTCGGATCGTGTTTGTACATATTGGTCGAAATTACCCGTGTACATTTTAAGTTTTTTATTTTGCATATGGATTATATTCGTGCAAACACCGTTTAAAAAGTCTTGTGAATGTGAGACAACCACGAGTATACGTTCGAATTTTTTTAGGGTTTCTTCGAGCCAAACACACGCTTCGAGATCTGCATATGCAAGGGCGTTAGCGTCTTTTTATGAAAAATGATTTTGAAATTTTTCTTTAAAAGTGACGGACCGAGGTGATTTGTGGGTTCATCGAGGAGTAAGATTGTGGGGTTCATGAACAGAGCTCGGGCTAAAGCGATACGCATTCGCCAACCACCCGAGAAATCTCGGGTTTTCTTTTGTTGCATGTTTTTGGTGAAACCGAGACCGTTTAGAATCTCGGCCGCCCGCTTTTCGGCTGTGGACGCGTCCATCGCGTCTAACCGTTCGTATACGCGCTCGAGCGCTTCTCCGCCGCCGTCATCCTAAATCCACGCAAAACAATTTTTTAACAGGACATGACAAAACAGGTTTGTACTGCGTTTAGTTGCATTTGACTAAATTGAGACTGATGTCAATAAGACAAAAACTGTATTTTTACACTGATGATTACACCATTTTCGTGCAAAAAAAGGTGTAATGGGAGGGAGAATGGTAAAATAGTAAATATTATGAAAGTTGAGGGGAAGATGATAATGACCTGTCCAATCAAGCGTTCAGCTTCTTCTTCCAATTTGAGTCTTTCTTCATCACAATTCATGACAGCTTCAAGTGATGACATGTCAGAAGCTTCAATCTCTCTAGTGAGATGGAAAATGTCCATGTGTTCAGGAATTGGAAGCTCTCGACGTCCAATTGAAGTAAGAAGTGTAGATTTACCACATCCATTTAGCCCAAGTAAACCATATCGTCTAAAAAGTCAGAGTCAAAATCAAAGTCAAAGTCAAAGTCGAAGTCAAATCTCATAATTACATTACAAAAATAAAAAATCAAATAAATGTAAATAATACAAAGTACAAACCTCCCGTAATTAAGCTCTAGCTCTGAATCAACAATAAGATCGTGCCCATGAAAAGTAAGTGATAAAGACTCTATCTGAAAATATAAATTTAAGAGGTCAAAACTCATAATATTAATCCACGTCAGCAAAATCGTTCATGTGCCACCTCAGCATCCAGCAAATGCTATTCTTAACATAAAAAAGCAATCAATGATCAATCAACAAAAACTTTGGTGTAAAATGGGATTTTGGCCATAACCTTATATGAATTGAATAAAGGTTACAATATTTTTTTTATTATGGATTCATGGGTTAACTTAAGTATGTGGATTTTTTGAATTAGAAAGATATATGATAAAAGTTTAATTGGGTTTATTTAATTCCAGCTATTATTCAGTATTCACTATACACCAACCTTTTGCTTATACAAGTTTATGAGCATTTCATCTTCTTGAGTGACACCAACAGTTTCATGAAGAGTTCATCATCTTCACTAACATTCCACCATTGATGCCATTGATGATTTGCTCATCTCCAACTACAATAACACCACAAATGAAGCCAGAGAATTTATATCCGTGTTTATTCTGTTTAAATTGAGAAGTTGTACCTCAGGCAATTATACTTGTACTCAAATAAAGGTAATAGATCATATTATGGTTACACATTTATTCCTTGGTGAACACAACTTGTATCCAACGTAGGATTGAAATTGAAGGCATTACCGATAAAAGTTTTAAAAAAAGTATGGGGGTGAATATGTGAAATTTCATTAGGGATAAAATGGTCATATTAGATCTTTAAAACAAAAACTGAAGGTCCTTAGGGTAGAGAATATTGTAAGCCCATATTTGATGTTTTGTAGTTCATAATCCTAACCAAACCCCTGTTAGGAAACTAGAAGTTCACACATTTAACCACTAAATGAAGAAAGGGCTTCAAGAAATTCATCAAAAAAGGGATATTTTTGTTGATTTTCCATTCACCAACCTTGGAAAACAAATGGCAGAATGATTTGAGCTAAATGGACTCCCATTTGCAAAATCACACTATAAAGCTTAAAAGCGCCTATGATACAAGGGCATCAGAACGAATCATACACCTAAAATTAAGTTGCCTGTAAGTCTCTTAAACTTCTAAGATTTATGCGATGAGCTAGATTGTGGATATACAAAGAACAGCCAGTAAGCAATCACACATACATGACCAAACTTTTAGTAACAGTCGCATCATAAAGGAAACGTATCAAACTAATCAAAGTATGAGATGCTAGGTTAGGCCTAAATTACCTAATATTCAAATCCCTAATTAGATATATGCAGCCTTAAACTATAACCATGGTAAAGTATTTGTGCACTATAAACTAAATAATTTGATATAAATTTGCTAGGTTTTACACCTTTCATCTGGACGAAACTAATCAATTGTATGCATCAGTGATCAGACGGAAATTGATCAAAGTAATTAACGATCCAATTTCGATCATCATATTTACCCGAATATCCCTAGACAAAGGATGAGAACAAAGAACTCCAGTACACGTTCGATCAGAAATCGCAAGAGACCCCATCCCATTAGCCAAATTATCGGAACTGGAACTCCCGTTTACCGTACCTATGGCCGCAGCCTTCTTCGACGCGGCAGCAGCAACGGTCTTAGCTCCTCTCTTAGCGGCAGCTGCAGCCTTCTTTTGAGCCGCCTTCTTCTTACTCGCATCAGACACCATCTGAAACAATAACAGAAACACAAACACAAGCACAAAATCAAAATCCGAATCAAATAGAATACCTAGAAACATGATCTGATTTGAGAAACATACCTTGTGATTGGATGAATGGGGAGATGTAGAGAATTTCGTGAATATGTTCGGTAAACTTCGATCGGAAATTGAATTGTAAAATGGTTTGGATGAAGGAATGGAGTCGAGGAAACTATATATAGAGAGCGTGTGGTGTGGGTGAGAAGGATGACACGTGGCGTGTTACTGTCGTTGTCTCCTTGCACACACTTGTCCTATAGCGATTACGTATCAGAATTTGTATCCGCCTTTTATTTCCTTTTTGTATGTTTGGCCACATGAAAAAATGAATGAAATCGTTTATTTTATTTTAGGATGTAAGAATTTGCTTTTAGTATAGGTTAATCTCATTAAAAAAAAAGTTATATTTTGTGTTTTTTTTATCAAACCTTTTTTTTTTTTTTGTCTAAAATAAACCTTTTTTTCATTTTTTTTCTATAAAATATGATTTTTTTCGAAAAAATCTAAAAAGTTTGAGGATTTATTTGAAATCATTTAAAATGTTAGAGTTTTTTTTTTGGAAAAAATATATATGTAAGGCTTTTTTCAGTAAAAAATAAAGGTTTGATTTAATTCAGAAAAAAACAAAAAATGTAAGTTTTTTGATGAGATTAAATATTTTATAAAATATAACAAAATGAGTCAATAAATGTTTTCTAACAACAAATAAATTGTATTTTAAATGAACATCATTATAGAAATTAGAAAATAATAAGTAAAAATTTAAATTAATCAATCATAATAATTGTTAAAAATAATATTAAATAGATAATTTTATTAATGAGAAAAGTGGGTTGATGTCAATGAATAATATTGTTCAAAATACTATGTCAAAGTTAATGTCAATAACATAACAATTTTAAACATATATTTTTCAACATTTCAACAATATATTTTTAACGTACGCTGTGCAACACGCGAGTTTAATTCTCTCGGAAGCTTCCTACAATCTGCAATGCTTGATTTCGAGTTGAATAGACACATTTTTTAGGCTTAATTTTGATTGAATGGCCATTTTTTAGGCTATGCATGAGATTTTTTAACCTAATGAATGAACTACATAAGGTTTAAAAGATCAAAGAATTGACTATAAAATTAAAAACTAAAAAGATGGGATAGGAATGAAGTAAGATATTATGGTCCTACTCATGATCCTATGATCCTACTGTAAGTGCATAACTTGGTTCAAGATGGGACTTAGATTTTGTTGTATATTTTGTTCAATATATAAAAAGACTTTAAGCATAACATATTTCGTTTATTACCCTTTTTTACGTTATATTCTTTTAGATTTTTTACAATTTTGATCAAATATATGATTTTTTAGGTTGTCATTATATATTATATTTCAATCATGAATTATTATTTTTCGTTTGTGAGTTGACCAAGAACTCTTTATTAGGTCATAACAAAACCATTTGTCACCAACTTCTACAAAATATGAATTTGCACACTTGGAGCACAATCAACACAATTTAGTTGACATTTGTGTCATGTGCCTCATTTCTCTGTTTAACCATTTGCCAAGTTGTTTAACTATTTGCAAAGTTGTGTGAGAGCTTGATACTGGTCACAATCCTCAAGGATTGTAACACCTCTTATATGGACTAAACAAAAATGACATTGAACTTTATAAAATATACTTTAATCATTTCTAAAATCTTTAAAACTTCAATTTGACAACTTATCGGTGATATTCAGAAAACTTAATAAAAACATCCAACAATAAGATGAAATGTTAAAGAGTCAAAATTTAAGTTTAAAGATAAACTTCTTAGTAATCTTTAATTTTTGCTCATGTACGTTCTCTTCTCTTTTATGTTCCAACTCTACCCCTCACTTAGCACAATACAAGAATAAATCATTAAGCAACCCCCACGAGTAGTTCATTGAACAACTAACAAACATAAACTTCAAGATGTTCACTTTTTATTGACATTTTACTCTTTTACTACTCTTTATGTTCTTAATGAAATTAACTTGCATAATAGTTCATAATCAATAACCACTTCAATTAGGTTCTCTTGTCTCATAGGAATGATCTCTTTTCTTTATAAAATGAGTCATCAACACATAAAGTTATTCTCCAATGAAAACAAGTATGCAACTTCTATTTTCTTTATATTATTGTTACCTATCACTTCATTTCCATCAAACTTATAATCATTTTGTTTCTTTTTTTTATTCTCATACAGATTATATAATTTTTATTTTTATTTTTATTTTTACTTTATTGGTTAATTCAATTTTTAAATTACTTAGTATTATCTTATCATTTATTTGTTTTTAATTATCTTTGCGATTGTAATTGTTTTATGTTTTGTTTGAATATATAATTTAATGTTGTTTTTATATATTTTGTGTGTTTACGTTACTTAATGTTGTAATATAACATTTTTACGAACAAAATATTTTTCAAATATTCAAACACATTTATTAATTATATCATAGGTTTAGAAAAAAACATATTATTTTTATTTATAATTTTTTTATTTATAAATAGTTATTAGACTTATTTTAGTCTTTTGAACTTTTTTAGATATACTTTCTAAATAATAACAACTATCGACAACCATTAATTAAAAATATATATTCATATTTCTTCGAATTCTAATTCTTTTATATTTCAATTATTTTAAACATTTCAATTTCTTTATAAATTGTATGAGAAGCAAACACATCTTTAACAAAGTAACTAAGATGGTGTTTATTTTTAACTTAATGCACTTAATATTAAAAAAAAAAAAAAAAAAAAAAAAAACAAAACAAAACAAAATACTGAAATCGTTTATGTAGTTTGGTCCCTAACTTTTTTTGCACTTAATCCATCCTCCATATTTGTTTTTATATGTGTCTGGTCCCGACATCCATCAAACATCAACATTGTCCGTTAATTTCCCCCTACGTACCTGGCACGTCAGGGGTATTTTTGTCCTTTAACTCAAAAACCGTATGTGAACATTAAGACCCCCATGTACCATTACCTCTATTCTAATCAAATCTCATTCATATCTCACATATCAATATTTCTTCTTCTCTGTAAGTACCGATCAAGAGAAAAACCCTAATGGATGTAATCTATAATTATGATCAACCAGTTATAACACAAACCTTGTAGACCAAGTTGCAATTCATGTAGTCAATGTACTTATAATTTATTATCATTTTAGAAGTAATTTAATGGAATTTAGATGTTATATGGGCAATATTTATTGAGTGTTTGTGTAATAGAATTAAAATGGAATTCAATTTCTTTTAGTGTTTGTATACCTTTGATATTTATTGAGTGTTTGTGTAATGGAATTAAAGTGTTATATTGACAAGATCTGTAACACCCCAAAATTTTCAAATTTTTTCAAAGCTATGGTTATAAAATCTTTTCGGGAATTAACCCGTATTTAATAAAAACTTTGTCCCACGAAAACATTTACAATTAAAACATTGGGTGTTACCATTAAGCATCAATATATGCATAACAAGCAAATAAGAATTACATCAATAGAATTAGTAAGAACTTAACAAGTTTCACTTCACTCTCTATCTCTTAACTTCTAACTTCCATCTATAATATTTTCTCCTTAAGTGCAACCTGAGATACATGACATTAAAAAGAAATATGTAAGACACAATGTATTATGAGCCACGTGGGTTTTAAACTATAAAATGTTTTTAATCATTTTCAAGGTAAAACTCATTTCATACACACCATAAAACATTTCCAATAATTTACATGAAAAATCATTTTATACATAACATCACATATCATATCATAAGTATCATTTCTTATCATTTCATTAGCTTCTTTTCCATTTTTATTTCAATTTCTATTTCCAAGACCAATGTGGAAAGAACAAATCACTCAACCAATGCATCATGTTTTTAGGACATCTACTTCGTGAAGGGGAGGTACCACCCCAGTAGATTCCTCTAGACCTCTTATGAGGCATCATGGTCTGGATAGTTTTCATTTCATCTTTACTTCTTTTCCTTTTATCATTAACATATAACTTTAAACAACTTTCTTCATAAATAATTGGACATTTTATAATGATATACATATTAAAGACATGATTTGCTTTTAAAAACACTTTCATAAGAAAGTCTACACGTACTCACCTAGTTCTCCGATGTAGGTTGTTTCCCTCTTTCAAGCTCATTTCCACAAGTAACACTCCCCTTAGGTGCTTCCTATATAATATAGGTTTAGATCAATCAAAAGGACCAAAATACCCCTCATAGGTCCCATTAGTAAATTTTATTGATTTTAAATAATTTCTTAAGTAAAAATATGAATGTAGGCGAAAATCATGCGTAAATTTAAGTTTGTATGCTAAAGTTATGAGGAAAATACTAAAGTTCAGATTATGGTGGAGCTAGGGGTTCTGATCCCTGCATGCGGGTCGCATGCCTGACCACGAGGGTTGCATCCCAAGGTAGCCCAAACTCACCCTAAAACTCACTTTATGAGGCTTACACTTTCTTGGATTGTTTTGGTCGTTTAGATAACAATTTGTAACACTTTTAAAGGTTTCCGAGCACTATTATGGGACATTTTCTCATGTCAAAACATTCAAATTAATTCATTTAGTCCTCATTAAAACCTTTAAGAGCATAATGATCCTCATCTTTTCTAAGGCAAGTGCTAGCTAGGATACAATGGAATTGGGCATTCCAAATTTCACAAAGCTTGAACCCAACTTATTATACACTTTATTGAATGTTGTTAAGTACTTTAAAGCATAACTAAACTTCTTGTAAATGTTTAACTTAATTATGGAATCCCTAAACCAATTATTACACTCTAAATGCTTATAAACATTCACTTGCAAGGGTTAAGAGCTCAATAACACTCTTTAACGAAGATGACTTATTCCAAAATCATTTAATACATCATTGGGTGTTGTCAAGTGCATAAAACATGTTGTAACACAATCCAATCCCATAAATGGATTGTCCAATTCCATAGCAAATTCCCAAATTTCCCTTATGATCCATGTCACACCCCCAGCCGTCGGCGGAAACACCGGGCGGTGTAACGTCATTCTTCGTATCACAGTTATATAACATACATTGAACAGTACTAAAGAAAATAGATACCTTTATTGATGATTGAAAGTTACATTATTGTTTTCCTAGTACTTATTACATAATATCCGACTATGGCATACTTCTTAATGAACAGAAAGGTAATAGTAAAACTTCTCCTATTCGAATACATACCAGCTTTTCAATTCCCTGAAAACACATGCATTTAAAAATACGTCAACATAAAGTTGGTGAGTCCACAAGTTTTGACTCCATATAAAAATAATACATTTTCCAAGTTCAAAAGTATAGTTTTGAAAGTATCATTTTGACTCTCCAACATTTAGTATATATATTAGGTATAATAGTTTACTTATCAATTAAGTGTCATACCTAAACATTCCTTGATCCTAAGGTATAAGTAGAGGGAAACTTATACTTAACATTAATACTTGTATACAACAAAGTATAATGTTTCTAACAATTTGCTACCATGAGCCTGTAACCCCTGCTATGACATAATACCTCTGATAAAACACACTCATGATTTCCATGAGAAATAACACACTCATGATTTCCATGAGAAACAACACTCATGATTTCCATGAGAACAACACCGTACGCTTCATCGACACCGGAACAATAACAAGTAAAAGGATAGTTCGTCACTCGCTTATGGTTGACTGTAGCTAACAATCACAAGTGGTGTGGTCAACCTGTATACTAATTATACACGACTTCCTCGCTCACACGGGATTAACGGTTACAGTTCAGAGGATTTCTGCTAAGATCCCCAATCTTAGTTGATGAATACAATTACCCATGTAGACTTCGACGACTTCCTATAGCTCTAACAACAAAAGCATTTTCATGTCTAAAACCCTAAGTTACTAGACTATGCTTTTAAACATTACTCCTAACTTCATAACATTTAGGCAGTATAACAGCTATAACTTGAAGTAAAACTAGGATTTATCTTGACATAAAACCAATAACAACAACAATATATAACATACCAAGTTTTATGTTGTCATAAAACTAACAATAACAACATATAGCATACCAAGTTTTATCTTGACATAAAACCAATAATAGCAACATACCTTTAAATTAACATATAGAACTTCCGAATATAACTTCGGAACTATATCGCACACAACATATATATAGAATCCTAAGTATAACTCAAGATCTACATTAGTATAATAACATGCTAACAAGTTGATAAAAGTTGTATATATTCAAAATATTATATTTAGAACAACTATATCCCGGTTATTATAACTATCTACGTTGATAGTAATATACTATCATATAGACATAATAGTAACGTATATACAATATTTAGCATGCGTTTCCCCCGAAATATTAGAAAGTGGGGCCGTGAAACTCACCCTAGTAGCGTGATTTTATGTAATCTAAGCAAAAACGGTCAGCGGTACGAGGTCGTCGGGGCTCGGGATGCAAGAGGGCTTCAGCAAAGGAGAGAGGAGAAAGAAGTTTAGGTGTAAGAATGGCTGGAGTCGGACCTGCAATTTATAGGAAGGTTTTTGGCCTCTCACGTCGTGAGCCATATAGTCTCACGTCGTGAGCCATGGCTGGTCACCCCGTAGACTTGCCATTTGCGTCCCTAGCTTCGGAAGGTGGCCATGTGACTCCTCACGTCGTGAGATATCCTTGCTCACGTCGTGAGCTTAGAACTTATCCCTTCGTAGCCTCGTCACGCACCTTCTAGATCCGAAATGTGGCAAAATGACTCCTCACGTCGTGAGTTTCTATGCTCACGTCGTGAGCTCAGTCGGATTAGGGTTTCTGACAGATGTATCTTCGGAAGGTCGTAACTTTTACATACGAACTCCGTTTTTGACGTTCTTTATATGCACGCGTAGGTATTTACAAGTAATACAACTATCTTTTAGACTCCAATAGCTAATTCTAAGTCTATTTTAAATTCTTCTTATTATAGATATTTATAGTGTTCGGTTCATCATAACTTCTTCATGCGAAGTCAGATTCAGACATTCTCTATATTTTTGGAATCGTATGGACGTATACTTTGAGTTGCATCATAAAGAAAGTTCATATTTGTATTAGAATTTATCATGAACTACATAGCACGTTTATCACATTACTAGTTTAACAAAATCATGTTACATGATTAACATTATCACATGTGATTGTGTATTGACCTATTTTGACTAGTGTTACAATCCAATGCTCCATAAATTCAACTAAGGATCATTCAAGTCTTGATGTTTTGAATGAAAATATTATTAGTAGCAACTGAGGTTTATGAGTATCATATACTCATAAAATTCTCACATACAAAGGACTCCATTGGTGTCATCATAGTTTCCCCAAAACCATTTAAAATCCATATTTATGCAGCATTCTACCACCATGGATGAATTTGAGCATTCCAATTGGATTTGTTGATATCAAATATCGTCTAGGTCATTTAACATCTCTCTTTCATAACATATCAACATGAAAATACCAAGGTCAATTTCTAGGGTTCATGAGAGTTTTCACCCAAATCCTCAAATCCACGATGGAATGATTGGATTACGGTTGTGATCATCAAAACTACCCAATGGAGGTTAGAAACCAATACACTAATCATTGTATCTCATAAATTTCGACATTAGGGTTTTACCCACTTCACTAAAACGATTTCTAAGTTAAACGGGGATGAGATTTTTACATTGCAAGTCTTGATTCTTTCTTTCTTTTGCTCGGTTGTTCAATTCCTCACTTGAATCAAGCCTTAGATTGAGAGAAGATGAAAATCGCCATTAGGGAGCCCTTTTTAATGAAGAATATGATTGAAAAAATGAATGAAGAAGGCTTTCATCTTATTTTTCCTCTTTTTCATATTTGGTCCCTCGAGATTACTTGTCTTGGCCAAAACCCACAAAACTTCAATATTTGTGATTTTTTAACTTAATAGTTGACAAAATAATTCATTCCTCATACATTTATAAACTTAGTGGTCCATATCCCATTAAGTGGTTCATCCCTTTAGTCAACTCACTTTGCAAAGTTTACACTTTTTGCCATTTAAATTTAACTAGCGGGTAGGGAGTTAAGGACCATGTCAATGGCTAGCTGCATATCAAATTTCACATTGAGTTTCTATAACATAGGAAAAATCATGACAAATTTTTTTATTTTTAAAACCATTCCAAAATCCATAAATTACACAAAAATATAGTTTCTAAAAACCATAACCATGAATCAAAGTATCCCAAAATCACAAGTTAAATAAAATCCAGGACGATGTGCACAATCACACATTCGCCTTGCCCATGTCCTCTAATGTACTTGAAACCATAAAATCAAATTGTAAGCCAAAGCTTAGTGAGTTTCCCCTGAAACACCCCACAATCAAAAAATATACATTGCATGCATACATACGAGCCTACAGTCTACCTGGACCGCCTCACAAGGCCTACATGATGCCTCGGCCGCTCTGCCGAGCCTACAGTCTATTGGACCACCTCGCAAGGCCGATAGTATATAGAACGCTCCCACGCCTACAACATAAGGTGGACCACTACCTTGGGCCTACAGTATCAAATGGACCGCCCATGTATTTTGGCTTTTAGCACAAGTAGGACCGCCTCAACTCAACACACAATAACATGTCGACATATATAATAATAGTCAATAACCAGCAAGTATAGGTAATCATACAAATTTACCATTCTAACATATAACCATCGAATACAGGTAATCAGATTTACCAGTCTAAATATAACCACCACAACATCATCCTATATACCAAGATTTAGAGGATACATCTCTCCCTTCCTTTTGGACTTCAGAAGTACTGCCTTATATTTCTTTTCAATTATCTCTGAACCTTCTTCATCAAACGATACCTTCAGTCCTGTACCTACAACCAATTGTGAAACAATTATCAAATTGTGTTGCAGGCCCTCGACATATGTTACCTTCCTAATTGATAACTCGCCATATGTAACCATTCCATAGCCTTTTATCTCTCCAGTAGAGTTATTTCCAAACTTCATTCTACCGCCAACCGATAACGATCTAAACTCTAGTAATTCTTCTCTTCTCCCAGTCATGTGATGAGAACAGCCGTTGTCGATATACCATTCAGAATCATATTGTTTGTCACGCATAACCTGCAAAATTTAGAGAGATTTAGGAACCCAAACCATCTTGGGTCCTTGTGAGGATTACTTTTGAACAAGAAATATCTTAGTTTTATCAACCCAAAAAGATTTTCTTTTCAAAACATGACTCTTCCCTTTTTCGATTTTGAAAACTTCCACTTTGTTATCACAAAGATTAATTTCAACAAAATTAGAATTTCGTTGAATATATTCTTTGATTTTTGGTGCCATTCTTTTTGAAAATGTTTTTTTCCTCCTTTTTCAAATTTGTTTCGTATTCCTTAAGAGTAATCTTTGGTTCCGAAACAACTCTACTTTTACCCTTCAAATATTTTGATTTGATGAGAGGTTTTGAAAACTGAGTTTGTGGAGAATACTTTGATTTTGGCTTTTCAATTTGTTTCAAAACTTGTGATTTTGGAGAAAGTTTGACTTTGGTTTCGGAATTTGAGAGGAATCAACTTTTTGATTAGAAGATCGTTCTGAATTGACAAAACTTTGATTTGAATTCTTATTTTTCCAAAAACGCTTTCTTTCTTTCAAATTCTTCCTATATCTAGCATTAAACTGTCTTTTCTTAACAATAAGTTATTCAGCAGACTTATGAATGTTAGATTTCGGTTTATCTTTTCTGACTGGCGTTTCGTGCTGTTCTGAAGAGGTCTCACATGAAACATCTTTTGTGCCACTAGGCCCTGCCTTATCATAACAAAGGTCCACACGATTTAATGGTTCCAAAACGTATATCCCTTTAGTTTTCCAAGAGGTCAATTCTGAAAGACCTTTTGTTTCGTCGCCATTATCTATTGGCTTAGACCAGAAGAATACATCGCATCCATTCGCATTATCATCAGCAACCAGGGATGTTAGTTCAGATGTATCGTTTTTGTTCAGTCATTTCTTAACAAAAACCTGATTTGGTACAGTTTGGACTTTTGGAAAAACAGTTGTTTTTTCTTTCAAAACATTAGAACCTTTGTTTTCAACAATTCGAACGAATTCGATTGAGTTTTCAGAAATCAAATTTTTCTTAGGTTCATTAACATTTTGCACAAAAAACAGAACAATCAATTTCATCCTCTACAGAAATTTCACTCATATCACTTTCATCAAATTCAGAAACTTTTTCGGAATTAAAAATATTTTCTGAATTTAATTTCTTGCATAACGAGTCATATTTTTGCATGGTACTCAATTTGATTTGTTCTTTATCTTTTTCATTTAACATTTCTTTCAACATATTTTTATGGTCTTTGGACTGTATGTATTCCTCGATTTTCTCAAGTCCAACCTTGTATGAATCAAAAACGTCATCTGATGAAACAATAGATTCGTATTTATAGCAATCAGCATCGATTTCATCCTCTTTTAATTCAACAAAGGGTAAAATCATTTTATGCAGACCTTTCCCTATTTCACAATCCAAATACAATTGAGTAATATTGAAATATAAACGCTTAGCAATTAAAAAAAAATATTCCTCTGCTTTAAAAGTGCAATATTGTCTCTTTTAAGATAAATAATGTTATCATGTGATCTAGTAAGCTCTACTTCCAATGCCTCTATTCTTAATAATCTCTCTTCACTTTTAAATGTCACCCTGTTAAATTGATCAGTTAGATTAGAATTACTGAGACGAGTTCGTTTTAAACTATCACTAAAATTAGAAACAATATATCGTAAGTCATCTAATTCTGAATCATAATGGGACATAGGAATGTTAAGAGATTTAAGAATAGAGTGTACCTTATCGATAACCTTATCGTATTCTTTCACTTGTTCTGAAATTGTCTTCGCAGCAAAGCAGCTCTCTGAAGCTTGACCACTGTCAGTAGCATACCCTTTTTTTTTCCGAAACTCCGTTCTCAACCATTAATCACTTGCCTTCATAACCCTGCAATTCTGACTTTACCAAAAAGCACCTGCCATGTGTGAGTTTCCTGACCTCATCATCCTCCGAGTCTGTAGACCACACCTTGACTCGTCCATCATCATCACTGCATTCTTATACGATCAACGCCGGCTTCGCATTTGATGCATTCTTTTTGCTAAGCTCCTCTATCTTATGAACATAATATGCTTCGTATTTTTCTTTTTCACTCTTCTCATTTTGCTTCCTTAACATGCATTCCATCGCAAAGTGATTATTGTCATGACAGTAATTACAATCATAACCTGAATCACGCAACAACTTCTTTTCCTTCTTCTCATCATCATTCGCAGAGTTCTTAAAAATCTCATCTCTAGGCTTTTCTGAACTAGAATTACCCTGCTTGAACTTGTTTCTATAATGGGAGAAATTCTTCTTATAGAACTTCTTAGGATTGGACACCAAAAGAGCCTTGTCTTCTTTTGAGATTTCGGTATCTGAAAGATCAGATTCAGAATCTTCTTCTGCTGTCTTCTTTCCCTTCGCAACCAATGTCAAGGATCCAAAACTGGAAACACGCTTCACCTCCCTAGAAACTTCATCTTCGTGAGATCTCAGAATGCCCACAAGTTTGGCCAACGAATAGCTTTTAAATTGTTCGTGTGTCTTAACAGTGGAAACAACAACCTTCCATTCAAATCTAAGTCCATTCATAAACGTGACCTTTTGTTCAATTACTTCACGCTTAAGATTATTCTTGAGCATCCTGCTTAACAAATGATTGAAGAGATTGAACGTATGATCTAGCTTCTCATCAGGTTTTTGTACAAACACTCCAAACTCCGATAAGAGCAATGTCTGCATGGAATGTTCCAAATCAGCATCACTTGAATGTAACTCCTTCAACCTATCCCAAATACCTTTAGCAGTATCGCATGCACTTATAAGACGAAAAGTGTCTGGAGGAAGATCAAATCGAATGATTCTCATTGCTTTTATATTACTCATCAGTTTATTCTTCTCATCTTGTGGAACAGTGTGTTCAACAATAAGTGTATTGTAGTCAGCCAGAGTTTTGATTTCCTTTTTGGTATTCGTATGTGTGTACGTCTCTTGCGTAATCGCATGTCGTATAGTGGAACCATGTTCTTCTATTCCAAGAAAATAATCTTCAAAGTGGAGTGACCAAACTTCATAATCGTATGGAAAGAGAATTGGAATCCTTGTCGTGGATCTAATACTGCTTGAGAGATTGAACGAAAGAGAGTGAGGATCTTCGTTAGCCATATTATCAAGTATTCACTAAAACAAATATAGTACCAGATGTGTAAAACGTGAATCGAGTTCAAGGCTAAAACTCGAGATCTTGATTTGGAATCTACAATCGATTGAGACGATTGAGACAACAAGAACAAATCTAAGTAAAACGTAAAACCCTAGCAAAACTCGACAGAAGAATAGCGAATTAATTCCACTATCTCCTGCTCTGATACTAATTGTGAGAACAATAATTAAGATCGATAGATTCGATAATAAAGAACGTGAATTAAATGACAAGAAAAGAAAGATCAAAAGGGTGTTGAATGCTTTGATTACAATAGCTCTAGAAGAGTTCACAATGAAAGAACTTCTCTGTGAGAGCTAGGTAGGGCGACCAAAACGTTAACCCTAATGATACATGCATGCAATATATATAGGCTGGACTAGATAGCTAACCCGAGAATGGACATGCCCAAACCAGAATAAAATAAACTATAATATGCATACATTTGACACGATACTATTAGACCCAACATAGATGGGTGATGTTGTTGAATGGGATGAAAAATGACAAGGAGTTGGAAGGTAATTTAGGGTATGTACTTGGTGAGAGAAAGAAACATATGATAAGTAGTGGAAGAAATTAGAGGTGATAGGAGGAGGTCGTTAGTGGATATAATCGATGTGGTGTGGTGGTCATTGGTGGTGCAAGTGTAAGAAAGACATCTACTTTAGTGTGTGTATGAGCTCTATAATTTATCTTATATGCATCATCAATTTCAGGGTACACCGACCTTGACTTCTTCCATAACTCGCCTTTTTGTCGAAAAATGGTCACGAAGATAGTTAATGAATGTGAGTTTGTGTGGTTATCGAAGAAGAAATAAGGGGATGAGTCTGGAAGAGGAGGAGGTTGGGTTGTGTTGAAGATGAAGTGGCTAGGGTTATCGACTATCAAAGGAAGAAGACATAATGAGCCTTAAATGAAACAATCTATATCATATCATACTATACTATAAAGGAAGCATTTTCCGTTCACCATATCAATTTGAAACTCCCAACTCTTTATATTTCCATATAATTTACTTAATTTATTAACTTAAATATGTTGTTAGTTATAAACATTATCATAAATGAAAGACTTCTTGAATTATCAATATGATATACTAAATTTGTTGACTTCAATATAGTGTTAAATACATAACCTAAATTAATATATTAAATAAACTTAAAAATACAGTGTAAAAATTAAAACCTAAACTAAAATATCAAATAAAGTTTTAAAGATTCACTATACTATAAAGGAAACATTTTTCCTTTCACCACATCAATTTGAAACTCCCAACTCTTTATATTTCCATATAATTTACTTAATTTATTAACTTAAATATGTTATTAGTTATAAACATTATCATAAATGAAAGACTTCTTGAATTATCAATATGATATACTAAATTTGTTGACTTCAATATAATGTTAAATACATAACCTAAATTAATATATTAAATAAACTTAAAAATATAGTGTAAAAATTAAAACCTAAACTAAAATATCAAATAAAGTTTTAAAAATTCATCGTATATTTTTTAAAATAATTAAAAGGAAAATAATAAATATGATAAATGTAAAAAATTTTAAATCTAAAAGTCGAATTAACTAAAAGATGTCCAAAAACTATTTTTTATAATAACTAAAACTCAATTAAGTTTTTTTTTAAATTAATTTAAAATAATATTTAAAAATAACATAAAGTTATAAATTAAATTATGTTACGATAGAAATAGTGGTTGATAAGTTAAATAATCCAATAAGCATTTTTTCTTTTACCACATTATTTTGAAACTTCTAACTCTTCATACTTCCACATAATATATTTAATTTATTAACTTAAATATGTTGTTAATTATAACCATTATCATATTTTTAAGACTTCTTGAATTATCAATATGGGATACTAAATTTGTTGACTTCAATATAGTGTTAAATGCATAACCTAAATTAATATATCAAACAAACTTAAAAATATAATGTAAAGTTTAAAAACTAAAGTAATAAAAATCCAACATATGTTTTTTAAAATAGTTGAAAGGAAATTACTAAATACGATAAATATAATAACTAAAATTCAATTAAGTTGTTTTTAAATTAATATATAATAATAATAATAATAATAATAATAGTTAAAAATAACATGAAATTATAAAATAAATTATGTTACATTACAAACAGTTGTTGATAATTTAAAAATTATTCATGATGAAATTAAAACATCATCAAATTTTTTTTAAAAAATTTAATAAATTATAACAATAGTTAATTAAAATAGTGAGTATTATAACTATTTTTTTTCTGGATAGAGAACTTCCTTAATTAGGGTTTCATGCCCGAATAATCCCTCAATGCAAATATAAGGCTATGCATCATGTCGTGGAGTAATGCGATAATTTAAATATGGGTCAATAATTTATTCATCATATCTTCTACATGTTTTATTAAGTCACCACAACTAATATTATACACACGTAAAGTGTGAGCAGAGACCATTAAATGATTTGATTTTAATAAGTGTTATATTATTTATTGTTCAAATTAATTATAATTTTGCATCAACTAAACGTAATTATTATTACTTTATAGTTAATAAAATGACATAAATATTTTCCATGACGTATGATTACCAAAAATTTAAGCGTATAATTTTATACCGCGTAACGCGCGGATATTTGTCTAATATACTTATAAATGAGACATTTTTACTTGCACCATATTCATTTGAAATCTCCATGACTTTTCAATTTCTTTCTAATAGGTATTATAAATTGTTTAATAATGTTAAATTAATGCAAAAAACTAAATTATAATCATAAATTAACTAAACTACACTATTAAAATATCATATTTTACTTCTATTTATAAAATTATGACTTTAACTTTTTAACATATTATAGTTAACTTATTAAATTAGATATGTTGTCATCTGTGAGTAATTGTTATTTTAAAATCACAAATTTTGTATAATTTATGATTTTATGCAAAACAGTTAAATTATTAATTTCAATATAATGTTAAACGGTTAACTTAAATTAAAACTTCAGTTAAACTTGAAACAAATTGAGATACTATTTTATAAATAGTTAAAAGTTATAAATTATAATGTTAAACTTAAATTAACAACAAAAAACCATGAAACTAATTTTTATAATCATTAAGAATTTTTAAATAAGTAGCTTAAAAATAACTTACAATAAGAATAGTTAAAAGTAATATTATTAACAACAAAGTATATTATTTTAAATAACTTACAACAACAATAGTTAAAAGTAAAATTATATACAAAAAATTATATTGTTATCTTTAAAAACAAAAATAATGTTTTATGTTTTAAATAATTACGGTCATCAAAATTAAAATCTTAAGCAAATAAACTTTTTAAAATTAATTAATCATAACTACAATTATAAATATCATTAAACAATATATTATATTTAATTTTATTAATGAGTAACCCATAGGTAAAGACCATTAAGATAATTGAGATTATAGAATTTTGAAAATTGTCTATATTATCATATAATTTAAAACAAACAATATTTATACCAACTTATTATAAGATTTATTATATAAAAGCCAATAACAACATCATTGATATATTTAAAAAACATATATCTGTAAAAATTTCAAATATATTATTGTATTCTGCGCAACGTGGGGATATTCAACTAGTTGTGTTAAAATGAAGTATGATGTGCGTAGAGAGTGTTGAATGAAACATCTATTTAATTTAAACAATAAATAAATAAGATAAACAAAAGATAATTATTATATATATATATATATATATATATATATATATATATATATATATATATATATATATATATATATATATATTAAAGTTATGAAGAAAAGGAACAGTAAAGTTCCTAAGATGTTGGCAAAAATGGCCCCTGTTTATGTGTTTGGTTGCAATTTCGAGTTCGTTTATTTTTTGGGGGGTTTTATGGAAAATTTGAGTCCACCGCCCAAAATGCTTTAGTGGTTAGGTTATTACTTCCCGATCCTTCTACCACTGCTGCTCCAAATTCCCACCGCTCACCTCACCGCTCTTGCTATTCATTTGGAACGTCAATTGCACCGCAAAACATTCGATTCGCCGCCTCAATCCACAAGTTCTTCTAATCATCTTTTGAAGCTGCGGCGCCACCGCCACCGGCACCACCTGCACCGATTCCCCCGATGGAAGGGGATGAGGAAGACGAGGAATATGAAGCGAAGAAGAGTTATTCCCACCGCCTCTTCGACGTTCCGTTGCGTCCTCAGGTAAGGGTTTAGGGTGTCGACTCTTTTCGCAGACAACCATCTCTCATCTGTTGGGATTTTGATTTTTGGTATGTTGTTTGTACTTTACATATGATTTTCGATTTCTGTTGGATTGTTGTTTTGTTTTTCTTCTCACAGACAACCATTTGTAAACTTAATTTGTTTGTAAAAAGGATTGTCTAATTTTTGTATGATAAGAACTTGATGGTTTCCGGTCGGAGATGGACGACAGCGAAGGAAAGGCGGTCTCGCTCGAGGGTGTCTATCGTGAAGCGGGAAACACAAGGAAAGGCGGTCAACGCAGATTGAGGGGAAATCAACTTTCTGATGTCAACCGTTTTTTTTCCAGTAATTTCTAACATTTTGTTTCCTGTTATCTCCATCTGCTTCGAATTCCGGAAATTTTGATGCCTTTTTCGATCTAAACAATTAATAGAGTGCCTTCTTTTGGATTATTTGTTTGGTTTCTATGTTTATAAGAACAAAGAATTAAATAATGTTATTATTGTTGAATCGTACATGGCCAATTTGGTAAACCCATTGACCTAATTACATTTTGTTTTATATGCAGTGTCTCAGATCCATGGGCGAACATTTGGGATTTGGACGCTTCTTACTTGCACTATATGTTTCCTTTGTGAATTAAAAAAATTGAATCGTACATGGCCAATTTGGTAAGTTTTAAATAAAACTTTTGTGTCATTTTTTTAAATTTAGTTTCTATATCAGTTCCATTGGCATATTGTTTATTCACTATTTCACTTACTAAATTATAGAATGACTTGAAAAGCCATTTTTGTTGCCATGTCTATGGTGTCATTTTGTTCTTGAAATTGGTTAATAGATATCACACAAACTGTAACACACTCATAGTTCGAATGCATACTTATTCAGTCAGTTACATAAAATTGACCAACTGTTCTACCAACTGTAGTGAAGCCTCATTAAGCCAACAGCTCTCCTGCTGCCAGAAAAAATTTATATTAAATGTTTTGTTATGTCAAAAAATGACAGTAGCATGAATACATTATTGAAAATCATAAAAAAGAAAAATATAAATTACAAACTAAATGTCCAACTTCTGTTGCAGATGAAACATATGGATTACTAGGTTCGTATGTAAACTTTCAAAAAAAAACAACAACTTATGTCTTTGATGGGTGGTACAATTTATGGATAGACGTAAATGTAATTTTGATCAGTTTGTATATGGGAATGGACTGTTTCTTTGATGGAATCACTTGCTTTCTTTTCCTTTACCTTGCTGTCTGCTTTCTTTCTTTCTTTTTTCCTTTATTGTTTTCCCTCCAATATTACATTCTTTCATCAGAAAGGAGCATCCTTAAATTAAATATTTTTTCATTTAAGGGTTTTGATCAATCTGAGAGATCAATGAGACAAAAGTTTCAATTTTTTTCCTGTCCCAAAAAGGCTGGACAAGACTTGCTCAAGATCTGTCCACATGTCTAAACAGGTTTCAATACCCTAAATAGCAACATGCTTTGAATTTATATGTATTTGTTTCTATTTTTTGCAATTTCTTTTAATTCCTTCACCAAAAAACAAACATAGATTGTCATTTCGTACATCTTCCATTTTTTTATTATAAATGCAATAAATAGTACTATACTTTGAATTTATTGTTTTCTTCTTTTTCTTTTTCCATTTTGTTTTGAAAAATATGACCACCCATACACTACCATCACTAAACCGCATCTTACACTACCTCTTCCTGTATCTTTCTCTCTTTAACCCTAAATTTGGACACCGACCACCACTTTACCCAGCTCCACTGGTGCTATTTTGTTCTAATATGATGCTTAGGTCACCATAACATTTCGAAGATGAAGGCTGTCTTCCCCATCTCCCAGCATATGCACAAGGTCAAGGGCCACCCCTCAATGATGCAAGAACGGTTCCAGAGTGTTACCAGTCAGCTTTTTCAATATGTGAGTTGCTTAATCTTTATCTTTATCCTTACTTACACCTGTGACTTCTTACTTCACTTTCTTTGGTTGGGTTACTACTTATGTAATATACCTGACCTGTATGTGGTGGTGTTTATAGAGAATTATCCGTTGTGGTGGAGCTATTGATGATGACATGCCAAACATCATTCTTGCTCAGCTTCTGTACCTTGATGTTGTTGATCCTAACAAGGTTTGATGAGATCCATGTCTTTCCCAATTAAATTTTGTAGAAATTTAAGTGATGCATTGAAGATGATATTGTGGCGTCTCAACTGTATGTGTCGGGCTTGCTGTTAGGTAAATTGTACAATTTCATACGGTATTTGTTTTCCATTTATTTGGCTTTTGTTGACCAATTCCAATGACACATCACAGTATGGGGGCTTTACTGCTTGGTGCTGGCACCAAAGGTATAGAAATTTACATATCCACTTTTGAAATTTGAATTGATGACGTTGGTTGCTAATAAGCCTAAAGTAGTATGGTATGAATGATTTGATTGATTGTTTTGTAGGGAAAATATATAGCTCATTTGGGAAGAATTTAACAATTACAGCTGGAAACAATGGGAAAGTGTATGTCACTGGAGCAAAACTTCTGCACTCTGTTTCAATCTCCTTTGGAAGATTTGAACATATTTGATGATGATAATGGATAAATATGTAATTTTATTTTTAAGCTGTCAACAGAGAAAAATGCTATAATTTTGAATAGGCCTTCAAATAAATCATAATTGACACCCACACCATGTTGTCAAGAATTGTTGTGATTGAGGTGTTCATGCAATTATTTATAGCTTATTCATTGAAATAAAATTTCCTTCTGATCAATTAACTTTTGCTCGGATTTGGTTTGAGTGCTAAAATCTCAGGGAAACACCATGGAAGATATGGAGATGAAGAAGGAATATGGGAGTGTAATCCAACAACCTTGGTAATCAGTGATTCCATTCCTCTGTTTTGTTTGGTTGTATGTGTAGTTTTCATATTTGGTTGTTTTGATGATGTAGGAGACATTATTGGACTTTGATAGTGAAGAAATTGATCGAGCAATTGCACTTTACCTTTTAGAAGAAGATGCAAAAAGCAACATTGACGAAGATGAAGAGCTTGCCAAGGCCCTTGAAGAAAGTTTGAATGTCGATGTTTTACCAGCACGGAATGATTATGGACACGTGATTCCGCCTATGTCACACTCCTATTCCGGTGGATATAGGTATATATGGAGAACTCATTGTGTTATTAATCATAATTGCTATGTTCATATCACTCCAATTAACCAACAAAAGAATGTGTGCATGTTTAGTTGAGAATCTTACAGATTCCAATGGAATCGGAATTGTGATTCCATTCCAGGAATAGTTTAATTCCGTTGAAATCCTTTAAACTCCATGTCTAATGGATTTCATCAATCCTAATGGGAGGATCAAAGGAATTTGATTACAAGCTTTGGTTGATAAAAAGTTTTTGAAACAAATGAAATATGTCAAACAAATTCGGGTCAAAATTCTTCTCGCATTTGACAAAATATAAATGAAATAGAACGGATTTAACTTTTTTTATTAAATATTTTAATTTTTTTTTGTAAATTTGTATAAATGATTCTGTTTTATTTATTTCAATGTATATAATAAGGATATTTTGTTATTTAATAAAAACAAAAGAATATAATTATTTTCTAGGTACCTTTTTAGGAAGGATGAAATCCATTAAACATGAATTTTAAGGATTTCGGTAAAATTTTAATCCATTTGTCAACAAAAAACAATGTAATAATAAAAATTATATTATATTATATTTACACTAAACAAATTGTATCTAGATATAAATAAATAAAAATGTGAAAATATTGCATTTACTTTTCATTATTGAATTTCATTTTGTATCCCTAAATTACAGGATATGTGTTGGTTGCAATGTTGAAATCGGCCATGGGAGATTCCTAAGTTGCATGGGAGGAGTTTGGCATCCCGAATGTATTCGTTGTCATGCTTGCAATCTACCAATATCTGATTATGAGGTCTAAATTTATACCCTAAACAAAAAATAATAATATAAAATAAAAATTCATGATTAATTTGACATTACAAGTTAAATTGAAATGTTTTTATGTAGTTCTCCATGTCTGAAAACCGACCATTTCATAGATCACCGAAGATGTGACGTATGCAAAAACTTTGTAAGTTTGTTTAAAGATTTTTCTTTTATACAAATAGACTACTTATCAATCTTTAATTTTGTTTGTTTTTGGTTTCTCTGTCCCTGTTATCTGTATTCTGTTACCCTCAGCATTGTTTGTTCAGGTGATTTATTTTATTTGTTTATTTATTTATTTTTTAATTTTTTGCAGATTAGCAACAATCTGGTAAGCGTAAGGATGATTTCACAAAAACTAGGATCCTGCTGTTAAACTCGATTTGGTCGTATATGATACTATAAGAGAAATTTTTAAAAGACTTATAGTTCAAATTTGTATACTTTTGTTATTTATTTTAAATAATGTTTTTAAAATTTTTTTTGTAGGTGTTGAATGTGTTTACTTTCTCCGGACAGTGGAAGGGAGTTTCACGGGTGTTTGAGGAGTTGAGAAAAAGTAGTTTAAAACTCATGGGAGCAACTTATGGAATTGCAATGGAGGTACATTAACGAGGGCAAATTTGTAAAAAGTTCAAACTTCAACATTTATCTAGGTTTTTTTTTATGTCGATTAACATTGATATAATGTCGAATTTTGGTGATATTTCGATGCAGATCTGATACATGGTTGGTTTTACAGGTTTTCTTCTCCACACAATTAAAAGCCTACATCAGGTTAGTCATTTTATTTACTTGATTGGTCAAAATATCGATTTTTATTTATTTATATATTATTGGAACTTTTATAATGCAACTTTTAGAGTAAAAAAAAGTCGAAAGTACGATGTCATAATAGAATAAAATGGAAGTAAGATGCTACTGTACAAAAATGAATGAAAGTGTGCTAAATACTTTCATTCATTTTTGTACAGTAGCATCTTACTTCCATTTTATTCTATGATAGCTTCTTATTGAAACCGTTTTGTTGTTAGTCCTAAAGTAAAATAAGAAGTCTATTACCATGTTACTAATCAGAAGTATTCTGTTTTATTGGGTCTTGATTTATGCAAAACAAGAACCATATGCTTCAGTTCCTCCTGCAATGGTTGGTTTACTGAAAATCCATAAATGGGTAACGGATGTGGATGCTGACCGTGCTCATCCGCCAGCTGGAGGTACAATCAGCACAAGCCGGGAACTTGATAGGAAAGCAGGGCGCCACCATAAAAACCATCCAAGATTCTTCCGATTGTGTAATTCGAGTGCTCGGACAAGGTTTTACTGAAAAATATATTATAATATTCTTAAAATAAAAGGTCAATTATAATTTATAATTGTGTTTTCTGGATGCAGAAAAGCTCCCTGTAATTGCTCTGTCTGATGATAGTGTTGTGGAGGTACAAGGGGAACGTGAAAGTGTACACAAGGCAGTTGAACTAATTGATTCACATTTTAGAAAGTTATTGGTTGACCGCAGTGTTATCGGTATATTTGAAAAACAAGTAAGTTAAGTTTTTCAATTTTATTATATTTTGATTAAAAATAATAATAATAATCTAATTAATGTTTATAGATGCAAATATCAAGTGCCCGACCAAACCAGGAGATGACAGCTCCCCAACTTTTGGTCGCACCACCACCAGCTCAAAATTTTCCGGTCAATACAGGCCAGGATATCAGAAACAAAAGTGTTGATTCATTAAAGGATCATTACAGGGCATTCGATTACAAAAGAGTTGGAACAGTATGAATCGATTCTTTTGTAATCGAATACCCTATAACGATCCATTAATGAATGATATCTTTTCATCCTTATCTGCTAATATATTTATCTACTCTATAAATAGATTCTTTGTATATTAAAAAGGATACGGAATATTTTCGCTAAAAGTTCCACCCCATATCATACGACCATATCAACTCCCTCTGCCCCCGCGTAGCGGGGGTTACCACTCTAGTTGGAAAATAAAAAGTTAAAAAGTAAAATGTTCTTTTCAATTTTCACAAACTTGCTGAAAAGTATTGTTTTCATAAATTTTCAAATATTTAGACTTCAGTCAAAGAAAAAATACAAACACAACGATATTTTTGCAAATTTATCTTACTTTTTATTTAAAAACTAAAATGAATATACGTATTAGATAATTAGATTATGATTAAACTAAACTTATCAAATATAGATTCGTTGGACTATATTTAGTCAAACATGGAAATTTTTTGAACCCTAAATAAGTTCTTTTTTCAACGCCACCGTTAACAAAAATATAATATTATAACCCAACGATATATTGTGCTCTTCAATCCAAATAGTTTAGAGATCAAACTTTATTTCACACGATGATATAGTTTAAAAAATACATTAAAAGTTATATGTATTATCATCAATCCATCGTAAATCGTAAATTCATAATAAACGAAACCTTAAAATGTCCTACGCCCCTTTTGTAACATATTTTTTTGACACATGATATATATGTGCTGCTATTAAGACATCTTTATCAAAAGTCAACAAATAGTAACTATTTTTAATCATCCTTTTCAAAAAACAATATAATTTTAACCAATAAAAATACCTTAAAAATTATATAAGGTGTCCATTTAGCCAACCCCTATATATATATATATATATATATATATATATATATATATATATATATATATATATATATATATATATATATATATATATAGAGAGAGAGAGAGAGAGAGAGAGAGAGAGAGAGAGAGAGAGAGAGAGAGAGAGAGAGAAAGTTCAATAGAGAACCATTATTAATCAAGCAACCAAGGAACCAATCCAAAGCGTCGGAATTTAAAGCGATCAACGGCAAAAGGAAGGGTTGTAAACTTTTATAATGGACGCACATGTACCGGATTATAACAAAACTCACTTCCTTTTTTTCATTTAAAATTTTTTTAGGCGAACTCTTTTATCGAAAAAAAAAACTGAATATACCGTTGTTCACGATTTTTCGTCCTCTTTCCATAGAGATCGATGATGATATATAAAAAACGATTTTTTTTTCGAAAAAAACCCACTTAATTTTCTTAGTTTTTTCAATATTTAAGTTTATTTTTATAAAAAAAAAACTAATTATACCAAAAATATTAATTTTTTGTATTCTATTAATAAACATTAACACCGATTAAAAAAAAAAACTCGAACAGTGTAGATTTACACTGTGAATCTAAACTGTAAATATTTCAATTTTTAACATTCACAATATGAAAAATATCGAACAGTTCAGATTCGCATTGTGAATCTGGCTTATTATTATGCACACTGTGAATCTGAGGAGGTTCACAATGTGAATCTGAACAGGTTTACAATATGAATCTGAACAGGTTTATAGTGTGAATCTGAACTTGAATATCGTTTTTTTAAACGTGAATATGAATCTATTTTTAAAAAGTACAAAAAATATGAATTTTGATATATTTATTAATTTTTTTTCTATAAAAAAATAGACCTTAATTTTTTTCATCAAAGAAAATGAAATGAGTTTTTTTCGAAAAAAAAAGTTCGTTTTTTATATATCATCGTAGATCTCTATGGAAAGATGACGAAAAATCGTGAACAACGTTATATTCGTTTTTTTTTTTCGATAAAAAACATGGCTTAAAAAAATTTTAAACGAAAAAAAGTGGTGAGTTTTTTTGTAAATGATGGATTTTTTGGTATAATCCGGTGTGTGTGCGTCCCAATGTAAAAGTGTACATCTATTTCCTTGGCCGTTGATCGTTATGATTTCCGACACTCACGATTGGTTCCTTAGTTAATTATGGTTCTCTATTGAACCTCACTATATATATATATATATATATATATATATATATATATATATATGTGTGTGTGTGTGTGTGTGTGTGTGTGTGTGTGTGTGGGGGGGGGGGGAAAGTTCAATAGAGAACCATTATTAATCAATGAACCAAGGAACCAATCCAAAGCGTTGGAATTTAAAGCGATCAATGACAAAACGAAGGGTTGTAAACTTTTATAATGGACGCACATGTACCGGATTATAACAAAACTAATTTCCTTTTTTTCATTTAAAATTTTTTTTAGGCCAACTTTTTTATCGAAAAAAAACCGAATATAACGTTGTTCACGATTTTTCGTCCTCTTTCCATAGAGATCCATGATAATATATAAAAAACGAACTTTTTTTTTTCGAAAAAAACCCACTTAATTTTCTTAGTTTTTTCAATATTTAAGTTTATTTTTATAAAAAAAAAACTAATTATACCAAAAATATTAATTTTTTGTACTCTATTAATAAACACCAACACCGATTAAAAAAGAAAAAAAAATCTCGAACAGTGTAGATTCACACTGTGAATCTAAACTGTAAATATTTCAATTTTTAACATTCGCAATATGAAAAATCTCGAACAGTTCAGATTCACATTGTGAATCTGAATTACTATTATGCACACTGTGAATCTGAGAAGGTTCACAAAAAAAACCTCGATCAGTATAGATTCACATTGTGAATCTAAACTGTAAATATTTCAAATTTTAACATTCACAATGTGAAAAAGCTCCGATCAGTTCAGATTCACACTGTGAATCTGACTTATTATTATGCACACTGTGAATCTGAGGAGGTTCACAATGTGAATCTGAACAGGTTTACAATATGAATCTGAACAGGTTCACAATGTGAATCTGAACTGAAAAATTGTTTTTTTAACATGAATATGAATCTATGTTTAAAAAGTACAAAAATATGAATTTTGATATATTTATTAAATTTTTTTTTCTATAAAAAAATAGACCTTAACTTTTTTCATCAAAAAAAATGAACTGGGTTTTTTTTTGAAAAAAAAAAGTTCGTTGATCTCTATGGAAAGATGACGAAAAATCGTGAACAACGGTATATTCGGTTTTTTTTTTCGATAAAAAACATGGCCTAAAAAATTTTAAACGAAAAAAATGGTGGGTTTTTTGTAAATGGTGGATTTTTTGGTATAATCCAGTGTTTGTGCGTCCAATGTAAAAGTGTACATCTATTTCCTTGGCCGTTGATCGTTATGATTTCCGACGCTCACGATTGGTTCATTGGTTAATTATGGTTCTCTATTGAACCTCACCATATATATATATATATATATATATATATATATATATATATATATATATATATATATATATATATATATATATATATATATATATATATATATTATGATTTCTACCATTTCTTATTTTTTTGGTAGCAAATCAACTTCAATTCAAATTTTCAAAATAAAAATCATATCCTAATAACATTTTCAAAAAAATATGTTATCTATCTTTTAAAAATCTAATTAAATCTCTTATATTTTAATATATTTTAAGAAATCACAAAATACATTATCCTAATTACCTTTTTTTAAATGATCCTTCATTTAAAATTCATTTGAAATACACAACAAACCTTTGCTTTTAGTTCATAATACCATATTTTGCTTTCATATTATCCATCACCACAAATTCTCCAATAGAGACCAAAGAAAAACCATGTTAGTTCATCTTCAATCATCACTAATCATCACATGTTTTTAAATGTATTATTATGTGATTGTAGTGTTTGAATGATTACGTTTAAACGATTGACATTTTCTTTTGTTTATGTAATAATTTTAAACATATTCACCATGGTTTTTATGAATTATAACTGAGTTCTAACATAAATTACTTCTCAAACTCGTCGTCAAACTAAGGGGCTGTTTGATTAACATCTGACCGAGTCGAGTCAGACGTTTTTGGCTGACTCGGTCAGCTGATGTTGTTTGATAACCCAAATCTAAATAGCTGACTCGGTAAGAGATATCTGACTGGAAAAGCTAGGGAAAATTGGCTGACTAGAAGCGTTCCAAATATACCCTTGACCTAACGTTTCTTTTCAGCGCCTAAAAAAAAAACCCTCCTCCTCCTCTTTCAGCGACAAGAACAATTAAAGCACCGAACGATCTCAGGGGCTGAGATTGACGAGCCTGCCCTCCACCGATCGACAGCCTTCCCTCCACCGATCGACACCCCTCTTCTCATTACTCATCAGGTACGCTGATCTTCTTCTCTTTCACATATGTTTGCTGTTTTTTTATCCGATTTTTTCTACTCTGTTCATGTTTGTTCTTAATAAATTTTTTTTTCTGATCTATATATGTTTGTTGTTAATGAAGCATTGTTTGCATTATGAGAATTTTTTTTCTGATCTGCATATGTTTGTTGTTAATGAAGAACTGTTCCAACATAGATTACGTAAACTGAGAAGAAAAATCTTTTATTGAAAATATTATGTGATTCTCCCTAATCTATTCCTAATTAACCTAAACAATCAATTTGAAACTTGTGTTTGTAATCATAATTTATGATTACAAATATAAATCATTTATAATTGGTATGAGAAAAACATGTGAAGACCATGTGAAAACATATGGTGTTCAAAAAATTAAAAGGAACATTTTGTTGCAAGAAGAACAAACACTTGAGAAACCTGATCAAATCAATGTGAATAGTATTTGTGAAGACTTTATGCAAATAAAGTAGTTATTAACTTGCTGCATTGTTCTCTTTCAAAAAAAATTTACTGCATTGTTATTATCCGCAATAATAAAGTAGTTGCTGGCTTACTGCAATAAAATCAAATTACTTAATTGTCCATGAATCTCTTTTATGAACTTGAACCATAAAGCATTGTTATTATTCACAAATCTGTCATTTTTCCAAATGTAAGGCTATGAAGATGACTTTGTTGGCGGTAATTGATATGTGGGGATACGTTTGTTTTTTGAATATTATGTTTTTTTGAAACTTGAATATTGAATATTATGTTTTTTTGAAACTTGATTATTAAATATTATATTTTTTTGGAAGGCAAGTTAATTAGATGTAAGAATTATGAATTGAAAAATGGTGTTTGTGATATCTTTGAAGTAGCACAAAGCTATATTGATATTGAAAAATCAAATATTGTTTGTGCATTTTTGGTTTACATTCAAAAGCTAAGAATGGACAAAGTCAAATTTTTTGACGATTCACTCCATGGAACGTACCTGTTTCAATAGACTCTATGTTTTTATTATAGACATGTCACATTTCCATAAAATATGAAATTAGAAATCAGATTTTTTTTAGGATGTTGGTTTGGAACGAGAGTGAGGACAAAACTTTTCTTGATGCATGTATCCATGAACTAACCACTAATGGTCGTGAGGGTTCTGGGCTTAAGGCAAGTTCATGGAAGACAATACGCGAAAAATTGATAAACGAACACGGTAAAGAGGTTGATCAGAAGCAAATGAGAAACCACTTTGACTACTACAAATCAAAGTATGTTGCTTGGGTAAAACTGAAAAACAAAACCGGCAATATATATGATCCTATAAAAAACAAATTTAATTTGACCGATGAACAATGGAAGGAAGAGGGGAAGGTAATATTTTTATAATAAATACTAGTATGATTATTTTTTTAACATATACTAATATTTATAAAAATTGTAACAGTTGAACAAGTTCGTGTTGTCATTGAAAACTAAACCCCTGTTGTTTCCTGAACTTTGCACCCAACTATTTGAAGGGTCGACCTCAACCGGCTTTCAAAGTTGGGGGCCATCTTCTACACTCCCTCGTCCTGTAGAAGAGTTTAGTGCCCATGATTTTGATGATGATGTTCCAATGGAAACCTCAACACAACATGTAGGTGCAAGTGAAGAATCTTCGGGGCGTTCAAAAAATACGGAAGTTGGAAACAAAAAAATTGGTGGGAAAAAAAGAGATGCAAGGGCATTAGAAGTTGAAGAGGAGATTGTCAAGCTTGCAAGGTCGTTAGTGGAAAAAAATGAAAGAATTGAAAAAAGTGAAATGGATAAGGATGTTGATGCGTGTATGGAGAAATTGAACAAAATGGAATGGGGAGAAGAAGATGAAAGACACAAGACTGCTCTTTTGCTATTTGGTGAAAGTGCTGATGTTAGAAAAGTTTGGTTACGACTTTCACATACTAGTTGTGAGTCGTGGGTGATGAGTGCGGGTAGGAAGTATGGTTACCTTTGATGGGTGCGGGTAGAAAAGTTTGGTTATTAGTTTTTTGTTGCATGACGTTTTGTTATTTGCATGACTTTTGGATCCTATGTTTGATACTTTTTTGGATGATACTTTGGATGATGTTATTTGCATGTCTTTTGGATGTTATTGGATATTGAATATGACGTTTACTAATTTTTTTGGTGCATGATTTTTTTTTACTTTAACATGTTACCTAATTGTTTGTAACAGGTCAAGTATGGTTTCTGATGGTGAAGTTGTAGCTTTTCTTTTACTTGTGTTTTATTGGTTGAGGTCAAACCGACGCAGGCTAATCAGAATTCATAGAATTAGAGATAACGATTCAAGCGGGTATGCGTATACGCAAGATTTGATGTACGGAGACCCTACACAATGTTACGATATGATGCGTCTTACACAAGAGGCATTTGCATTATTATGCAACCATTTTACCCAAAAAAATTGGTTGCAAGCTAGTAAAACAATAAGCATTGAAGAAAAGATGGCTATATTCTTACATATTATAGGACATAATGAACGTTTTCGCGCGGTTAAGGGAAGATTTCATCACTCCACACAAACGATTCATCAATGTTTTCACGAGGTCCTAACTGCAATGATGTGTTTTGCAAAAGAAATTATAGTACCAACAACTCCTAATCCAACAAGACATAACTCGGAACGATATAGACGGTTAAAAAATATTTTTTCCGGTGCAATAGGTGCATTAGATGGAACTCTTGTACATGCGGTTGTACCCGTTGATCAACAAACTCGTTATAGGGGACGAGGAAAAGGAGAATGTTTTCAAAATGTTATAGGAATTTGTGATTTTGATATGATATTCACCTTTGTTTGGGCTGGATGGGAGGGTATAGCACATGATTCAAGAGTTTTGAAAGAAGTTGCATTCAACTCGACTTCTGGATTTCCATTTCCTCCACCGGGTTTGTAATCTTTATATAACTTTTATTATCTATCTTTTTTATATAATATGTGTCACATTCATTTGCAGATAAATATTACCTTTGTGATGCCGCATATACAAACACTCGTGGGTTTATGGCTCCATACCCCAATACTAGGTATTGGTTAGCCGATTTTCGAAGAGGCAGACCTTTAACTAGAGAATAAAGGTTCAATTATGCTCATGCACAACTTAGAAATGTTATTGAGCGTGCTTATGGTGTATTGAAGGCGAGATTCCCAATCTTAAAACAAATGGCTCCTTATCCTTTTATAGTGCAAAGAGACATAGTCATTGCTTGTGTCGCGGTCCATAATTTTATAAGGAAATACAATATAGAAGATGACTTGTTTAGAAATTTTGAGGAGGACACTATGGTTACTCCTGACGTCCAAGGTGGGGGAATTGATAGAGAAAACATACAATACATAGAATGGGGTCCAGAAGCCGTTGAGTATATGCGTGTTTTGCGTGACCAGATTGCAAATCGACTACTTTCACCTACTTTACATTAAATTATTATGTTATTTTAAATTTCATTATGTTTTTATTTGGATATTAAATGATTTATGTTTAATTTACATTTTGTATGACATTTTTTATTTGTGTGTAATTTACATTTTGTATGACAATATGTATGTTTTTATAATTATTCAGCAACTTAATTCATCACTATATATAACAGCAGGGTAAAATGGTCACTTTTCATCACTCAACACATTCAGTCAGATGTACAATCAAACAACAGGATTTCTTACTCAGTCAGGATTTCTTTCCCAGACAGACATTTCCCAGTCAGCACTTTCTCAGTCAGCAACTATCAAACGGGGCCTAATTTGTACCGACTCTCTATTGTTAACAACTTAAGATGCATGCTTGCAAATGCATATCTTTAATTTTTTTTTTCATTATCAGTTTGCCGAAATAGTTTCTATTAAGAAGGATTTGTTTTACCCAAAAAAAAATCCCTAAATGTCTACATATGATTTATGTAGGACTATTTTTTTTGTAAAAATATAAACTTTTAAATAGACGATTGTCTTTCAAACTATTTTTCCACTGCAATAGATCTCATTTATATCTCTCTTAGACTCGATGTTTTAAAAATCGATTTGAACCGGTTGATCGAGTCGTTCGAACCAGAAATCAGAAAGGAGAGCGGTAGAACAATGATCGATTTTATGCCAAATCGCGATGAATAGTCATCGACTTCGGGAAAAGGCTAGAAGAATGAGACCCATTATTGGGCAGATAATGCATTACAGATGTATGATCAAATTATAACCGTACAATTTTTTCAAAAATTGGGTTAGGCCGGTTTTTTTGACTTAAATAGTTAGATTTCACTCATCCCGATAAAAAAACTAATTTCCAAAGAAAATTAAACGACTCGATCGATAAGATTATCCTGAGTGTATACAACTCGATGGCCAACGATGCACACCACTATCGGACACGACTTTGATGCACACTGAAAACTAAACACCACGCTCATCTTCTCAACGTGGCAACCTTTTACTTCTCAACTGTTATGTCTATGATTTTATGATATAGTTTATTATGATAAGGATTTATGTTTATAACAACATTTTGAATTGGTCATTCCTACTTTCATCTTAACTTTATAATACATCCAATTCACAATAATATAAATTGCAAATATATCCAGAGCCATTTAATATATATGAATTTTCAAATAAGGAAGCTTTGAAATGTTGTCCCATTTTATGTCAGCAAATTTTTTCTCAACCTTGCCAATTAAAGATGTAAGGAAACCCTAAGTTTATATGTATATGGAAAGGTTTTCTGATAAATACAACATTTCCTAAAATGTTGCATTTAGTTGTGTTGTATAATTTCCTTAATTATGTGTGAACGTGTTGCTATCATCTATTATGGAGTTGGTAATTGGTTACTTGGTTATTAAGTCCCAATATTTTGTTAAAAAAGTTTCTTAAACTATTAATCACAAGTTTTCTTAGAAAAATTTTCTAAGAAAAATAAAAGGTTAGAAAACAGTTTGGTTCATTTTTTCCAAATATTTTCTAAGAACAATTTATCAATTTTATAATTCACATAGGTAATGCCACGCAGTAAAATTTGTTTTTTGGTGGATGAGTTGATAATATTATTACCTTTTTAATAAATAACCACGCATAATGTAACAATAAAATAAACACAGTCTAAATCAATTAACATTTGATCCGAACAAATATGTCATTAATATTTGCATTTCAAGAATAAAGGTAACCATAAAATAGGACAAACTATAAGGTCAAGGGGAGTGGTAACACTCTTAGCAGTTTGCCACGTCAGCTTTTTGAGTGTCACTTTCATTTTTCTCTTATTAACACCTAAACTTAACATTTGGTAGGGAGTGATAACACTCCTAGCATTCCATTTTTTTATTTTCTTTTTTCTAATTTAATTTGATTACTTTATTTTAATAAACAAACATTTTTTATTTAATATTAAATAAAATATATTTTTTTAATTAAATTAATTTATTTAAATATACAAACATTTTTTGGTGCACAAATATTAAACACACTTTATTTTTTTAAACCACAATTAATATAATATAAATTATATTGGGGTAAAAATCAGATTTATTAATAAAAAAAAGTTAGTAAAAAGTTGAATTTTTAATTGAATGGGTGTAAAAATCGGATTTATTAATAAAAAGGAAGGGGTTGAATTGAATTTTGTTTGAATGTTAAATCTACTGGAATTAATTTTTCCACCAATGAAAATCAAGCACTCTCTCTCTCTCCTCTCTCTCTCTCGTCTCGTTAAAGAGAGAGGGCTAGGGGGTGGTGTGCATTTGGGCTTAACATGTTTAGCGAGGTTTCTTGACACCCCCACTCCTTTTAGCCTAAAAGGAACGTAACCTTTGTCGATTTATATACAAAAAGTACTCTTAAAGAATTATATAAAATGCCATTAGGCCTTTAAAGAAAAAACGTTGAAGATATAAAGTAAAAAGTAAAAAAGCAGAAAGGGAAGAATTATATTTGCAGAAGGCTGGGAAAAAGAAGAAAAGGCAGGCAACAAACAGGCAGTGCGAGTGTAGTGTATGGTAGCATAAGTTTATGTTTGATGTATATTTACATTTTTACCCCTGACTGTGAACAGGTTACAGAAGAGACATGGCACGTGGCAGGCATGTGAGGGCGTGGACACTTTAGTTGATCGTGGCTGCGGCTCTAAAACATAGCCACCCAAAGGTTGTGAAAGTGGCATCACCACCACCATCCATCATTATCACAAGATTCTCATGCGCAAACGTTTGTTATTTGCTAATACTATCACAATGTTAAATTACAATTTTATCCCTATACATCTAATTAGAAGATTATAATTATAGTTATAATCATGGTCATAAGTATGATTTATGTGATTATGAGACTAAATGTCTTAACATAAAATGAATAAAAGAAAATTCCATATGAAGGAGTATTAATTAAATACAAATGGAGCACTTTGTGTCATGACCTAATATTGGTGTTTTTGTTTATCTAATATATGGACGCTGGAGTTGTTTTGCATTATAAAAAGTAAAAATATGAAGATGGTTATGGTTATGGGTCAGATGTGGGATTGACTTTTGAGAACATGCACTAAAAAAAGAAAGGAAGAGTTATAAAGTTTTTTTCCTAGTAATTTGGATCTAAGATTATTTATTTATTTATGACTAAATTACACAATTGGTCTTTTTGTTTTATTAAAGTAATAATGTAGGCTAAATTTGCATTTTGTTGTATTTAATGTCTTGTGGTTTTATCTTCTCTAAATCACGCTTCCGAAAATGGGCGTTGTAATACAATGACTGATTTATTTATTTTTTGTCATTTATTATTATTATTATTATTATTATTATTATTTTAAATTTGCCGAGTTATGATTTAGAGTTTACAACATTTTGTTCATCTTCGACTCGAAACAAACATCAATCCAGACGTCAACCAAAATGCGTCTCAAAATCTTCAACTATTTTTGTTTCGGGCCTAAAATCAAATCATTTCGTCAATCAAAGCGAACCCCAAAATAATTTCCAACATCGAAGAAAGAGCTATTGAAATAGATAATGATATTTAACTAGAAATTCAAACCCTAATAAGAAATAAAGAATCCCTTCTCATAAAAGGAAGACCTTATTGATATAGAGAGTTATATTAGATAAAGATCAAAACCCTAACCAAAAGTGCATTGAAGCTAAGGTGAATGAAACAAGGAATTGGTTGCAAAAGTGCATTGAAGCTAAGGTGAATGAAACAAGGAATTGGTTAACGATGAAGTAAACAATGCATAATTACGGTAAACAATGCATGATTACGGTGGATAAATTATTAACTAATGTTTAAATCCTGACATTATTCAGCTATGTGGTCATGAAGGTTCGTCTGCAGTGATTCTAAAACATTAGGCATAACATCATGTTTGCACCAGATAATTAGTCGGTACGTGAAAGATGACTTTTCCAAAAAAAAAACTATATATTGAATTTTGTTATTTATTGTCTCCCACGACTATCTCATGCAAACAACAACAAAAATCTTATTGGATAAAATCATTTTATGATATGACAACTCGTAAAATGTAAACCCAAAATAAAAATATATATAATTCATAAGCAATTTTATAAAGTAAAAAAGATGAGTAAAACACCGTGGTCCGCTAATTAACCCACGGCCCTCAATTCGATTCGTCAAACTTTATATTTACAAGACATTTATTGTTGTGGTAAATTCCTTATATAGAATATTTGATAGCTTTGACTATGACTAAATCGTCATTTCCAAATTATTACGTTTCCCGTTACTAATAAATTGAATTTGGTTAATCTTTTAGTAGCAATTAAGATAAACCCTTGCTAAAAGATATTCTAATATTTGTTCCAATTAAAGGTTTTAACAAATTATAACATGAAATAAAATTTCAATTTAAATGGAGGTATAAAAACAGTTTGAATGCACGTAGAGAGAACATAGGGCATGACATGTTCATCCCACTTCTCTGGGGAAGAAGTTTCTCCATAACCGCATTCTCTCCTCTCTTTTCATCTCCTCTTTCTTTTTAATTAATTTCTTTCATAATCGTTAATCATTCATTTCATTAATTTGACAAGACAATCTGTTAATATACGTACTGTTTCCTATATATAATCATCCCTCTCTACTCCATTAACTCCCAATCTCACTCTCTCTCCAAGGTTCCTGAGTTTTCCGGCAATGGCGAAAGTAGTTTTTCTACTGATTTCTACGCAGATTTCGTGTTTTTGATCGTTTTACGTGATGGATTTTGATTATTTTTGCAGAAGAAGAACGGAAACAACAACAGCAACCACCACAACAATAACAACAACAACAGCAACAATAACAATGAGAATGAAGATAACGATGGAAAGAAGCAGAAAGGTTCTAGTATTGTAGTGGTGGTTCTGAAAATGGACTTGCACTGCGAAGGCTGCGCCGGTAGAGTCGTGAAAGCAGTTCGTAGTCTCGATGGTGATTTAAATATCTTAATTTGTCTGTTTTTTGTTAGATTTTGCTTCAGATTTCTCGTTTAATTCTCTGTTTTTAAGCGCTTTGTTTTTGAACATTTGATCATTGAATGTATAGGTGTTGAGTCTGTGAGAATCGGTGACAGTGAGCTCAATAAACTGACGGTCATCGGGAACCTCGACCCGGCAAAACTCCGGCAAAAGGTTGAGGAAAAAACTAAGAAAAAGGTGGAACTCATCTCTCCGGCGACTAAAAAGAACAATGACGGCGAGAACAACGACAACCGATCTGACGGCGGCGACGGAGGCGGAGGAGATAATAAAAAGAAGCAGCAAAAATCATCTCCGGAGAACCAACAACCGCCTTCTGATAAGGCAAAAAACGCCGTTAAGAAAGACGAGAAGAAACCCAAAGAGGTTAATATTAGTAACCCAAAAGTCTTTATTGTTAACATGCGCTATTTGAGTGTCGGTTACCTTTACTAATGTGACGTCGTTTTGGTTAACCAGCTATCGGTGACGACGGCGGTTTTGAAGGTTCCGTTACACTGCCAGGGTTGCGTTCGGAAGATTCATAAAATTATCAGCAAAACAAAGGGTAATTTTGGAATTTTGGTTTCTCCTATCAATGTTGGTTGCTGTTGTTCTGTGATTTAACTGTCGATTTTTTTTACAGGTTTTATTGAGATGTCGATTGATAAGAACAAGGATTTGGTGACTGTGAAAGGGGCGACTGATATGAAGATGCTGGCGGAGGTTCTGAAGCAGAAACTGAAGAAGGCGGTGGAGATAGTTCCGGCGAAGAAAGACGGCGGTGATGAGAAGAAAGGGAAGGGTGGCGGTGGTAACGACGGAGAGGAGAAAGGCTGCGGCGGCGGCGGCGGCGGCGGCGGTGGCCAGAAAAAGGGGAAGAAAGGTGGCGGCGGAGATGACGGAGACGGAAACGATGGTACTGGTGGGAAGGTGGAGGCGTACAAGATGGAGAGTTTTGGAGGTCCGTATCCACATTTTGAATATGGGTCGGGTTATGCGGATTACGTACATGCCCCTCAGTTGTTTAGCGATGAGAACCCAAATGCTTGTAGTGTTATGTGAAGGATGAAGGGCAAAAATGGAAAATGGAAATACAAAGGGCCAAAGGGGTAGTCAGTTGTATATAAAACCGACTAACGTCGTATCTTTCTGGTTTCCTTTAAATGATATTTAAAAAATATTTTTATAAATGATAAATATGGATTTCAATGATTTATCGAGTACCATTTAAGAAAAATTTTAAAATGATATTTAGAAAGATATGATTGTTATTCTCAATCTTATGAAGTAGATGGAAAAAGGAAATGTATTTTTGTAATTTTGGAAAGGGAGTTTAATATTGCTTTCTTCTTTATGTTATTTAAGTGGTTGGTTTTTTATCACTGAATTGAAATAGTATAATCTGTAGCATCCCGTGTTTTGTAAGCACGAAACAAAAACTAGAAAACCACTTGGAAAAATCAAAATCACTCGTGTTTTGTAAAAATAATAATAATAATAATAAAAATACCACCTAGGAAATAATAAGAATAATAATACGAGTAAGCTACTCAATGCTTGACAAAATTCAAAACCCAAAAAGCCTTATAAAAGATACCACCGTGAAATATAGGCTTCACAAGAGCTAAACGGACAATGTCTATATATTTATTCTAGGGATGATATTCGGGTCGGAACCGAACTGAATCGAACCGAATCCGAATAACCCGAAAACCGAATAAGGGTAATTGCATGAACCGAAAACCGAACCGATTAACCAATGTGGGTTCGGTTCGGGTATTATCCGAATAACCCGAATAACATGTGCAAGATGATTAAGAACCTAATATAACCGAAAAAAACCGAATAAACCATATTAGGATTCTATAACCTGAATAACCCGAATAATAGAATAACAATGTGCTTTTATACATCAACATAAGACATTCAAAGACTAACATAACATAATAACACATTGAAAGAATAACAAATACATAGTAGATTAACATAATGAGAATTAATTATTTACATGAGTTTTTTGAGTTTGAGCCCAATTCTCCATTACTAGACAAAGTAAGAATAATATTTACATAGTAGATTAACATAATGAGAATTAATTACTTACATGAGGTTTATGAGTTTGAGTCCAATTTTCCATGACTAGACAAAGTAGGAATAACATTTACATAGTAGATTAACATAATGAGAATTAATTACTTACATGAGTTTTTTCAGTTTGAGTCCAGTTTTCCATGACTAGATAAAGTAGGAATTCATGAATCCTTAGAGACAATAAGAAGGACACTGTTTTGCCAACTTCAAACTAAGCTCTTAATACTCAAGGACTAAACATCCAATTCTCAGAACTGGACCTAATGAACGTCCTAAGTGATAAAGTCTCTGACTTTACACCTTTTCATGGCTAATAAGGGCATGAGACTAAACCCTAAGTCTATTAAACCTTTAAATCCTCAAGAGCTCATGCATGGATAGATAGGAGTGACCAAGATCCCATTTTTATGATTCTACAAGCTCAGAAACATCTATAAATGACACTCATAAGGTCTGGAGTAGTTCATACCCATAAATACCAAGGTTAAGGGACAAAAAGCAGTCGTTCTTTCAATTTGCTGGTACGTCACCTTTGGGTAAGGTCACGTTTAAGACGGAACACAGTTGGCCTGAGGAACATTGTGTTCTCTCTTGGGAAGTGTGTCATGTTGTGTTTATAAGTTGGAGTAGGCATTCAAATGTTTATTTTGTTTTCTGATCATGTGTGGTCATGTTTCGTCTGACGATGTGTCAATGGTAGTTGTGATGGGTTTTAGGAAAAACAAATAAACCAGAAAACAATTCCTAAGTTCACATGCAACTTACTTTGGATCTATGTTTTAACTATTGAACATACAACTTTGAATTGCAAAACAAGAACCCTAGAAGAGGAGGCAATTTTCGAAAATAGTAAACTAGGGTTTAGGAGTTACATACCTTTCAATTGTTATAGCAAACAATTGATAATTCCCTTGATCTTGATCTTGATCTTCTTGGAAGCTTAGCACCACAAGTGTAATGCCTCTAATGGAATCACACCCAAGAACTAGCAAGAAGGAAACTTGGAGGAGAGAGGGTAGAGTGAGTATGCAATTTCGGCCTAGGGTTTCTTCCCAGAAGTGGTGACCGATTTTGAGAGCTGGGAGGCTCCTTATATAGCTGAGGGATCTAGGGTTTTGGGAAAACCCTAATGCTCCTTTGCTTAGGGCCTAAGCAAACCCAAGGGCCTTATCCAAAGCCCCCTTGGACGAAATCCTTAGGGTTTCCCCTATAGATTTCGTCCACCTCCTTCCAAGGAGGTTCTGGAGCCTTCCAGTCAACTATCTGATAATTGCAAACTAGTCCCTGCACTTTATAATTAATACTTTTAACCCCAAAATTAATTCTGATTAATTTCTGGCTAACTATTAATTAAACATAATGATTTCTAATTAATATATTAATCTTTTAACATATTAATAAATCATTTATATTAATTTATTAATCTTATAAATTAATATCTCTCCTTTCATAATTTCCTTGTCCAGTTGCTAGGTTGAGGGCAACCCAAAAGGACTGTGCTGCTATCAATTCAAGTACATACCAATTATAGTTATGGGCTTAGACACCTAATCCAACAGTCTCCCACTTGGATAAGTCTGTAACTATAATTGCTAGTATGCATTCTAAATTTGACCAACAAATTGTAGCTTCCAAAAGCTGCTGCCGAACTCTGACCCAGTCAGTTACATGTCCTAAGATAAGTGATCATATAATCCTTCGTTCTGCTAGATATCCCTAGACATAAGACATGGAATGTAATCAATCTCTTTGTCCAGAATCTATGTTTCCCGATTTCTGATTTGTGATGATGTAGGACTTCTAATTGAACACATCAATTTAGTCATGGCTGGGCCCAGCACATAAGTCAACACCAAATCATCGAGGGGCCCACGGATATCGCTTTTCCGGTTAGGGCAAAAGGAACGAATAAACGTTGACTCATATGCTTGTGTCTTTTACTCATCAAATTATACATGACAATACGTTTTATAACACCAAGTTACTGATGCGGTTTCGTATCACCAATGTATAACCGACTTTGTAAATTACAACTCATATATCTTCGTTTCAAGATTATAAGATATTATCGTCTCAGTATTACTCGTGATGAATTCCATGAAGTGATACTCTGAGCGAGGGTTTATCCAATACTCAAATCTCAATTTCTGAGTACTCATGAACATTGCAACAATTCTATTGCCATGTCTATCCTCAGACAATCTACAATCTAGTTCATGACAGTCTTAATTCACTACTTACTTCCAAAAGTACGAGCGACTGTGGAGTTTGAATAATTAAATTATTCGGGAAGTAAAACATGCAAAATATGAAACACAATAACAACCAATCGACAAAAGGCAGTAACCAAACTTATAAATAATACTTTATTATTTAATCACCAAAAGTCAATTACATTTACTTTGTTACAAGTTTCAGAACAAAACTAATCTAACTACTAAAACTAATATCATCTTTCAGTCCTATGCTCCGAGCATGCTGAATATGCTTAGCCCTACTCATACCCTTTGTGAGGGGATTTGCTGGGTTATCTCAGATGACACCCTCTTTACTATAAGATGGCCTTCTTCTACTCTATGTCTGATGAAATGGTACTTTCTGTCAATATGTCTGGTTTTACCATGATCTCTCGGTTCCTTTGTCAAGGCAACCGCTCCTTCATTATCGCAGAATAGTTCCATAGGCTCCTGGATGGTTGGAACAACTCCGAGATCTCCGATGAAGTTCCTCAACCAAGCTGCTTCTTTCGACGCTTCACTCGCTGCTATGTACTCTGATTCACAAGTAGAATCAGCCACCGTATCTTGCTTGGAACTCTTCCAAGTAACTGCTCCTCCATTCAGTAAAAATACCCAGCCTGACTGAGAACGGAAGTTATCTCTATCCGTCTGAAAGCTGGCGTCACTGTAACCATCTACTCTCAAAGTATCATTGCCACCAAGCACAAGGACCCAGTCCTTTGTCCTTCGCAAATACTTGAGTATATTCTTAACCGCTATCCAATGAGCTCTACCTGGGTTTCCCTGATAACGACTGACCATGCTCAAAGCAAATGCCACATCAGGGCGAGTACATGTCATAGCGTACATGATCGATCCGACAGCGGAAGCATAAGGTACACGACTCATGTCATCTATTTCCTCATCTGTACTCGGGCATTGAGTCTTACTCAATTTGGTATTGCTCTGGATAGGTAGCTCTCCCTTGTTGGAATTTTCCATACTAAACCTCTTTAGTACCTTATCCAAGTATGTGCTCTGACTAAGTCCAATTAGTCTCTTCTTTCTATCTCTCAATATTCTAATCCCAAGAATATAGGCAGCTTCTCCAAGGTCTTTCATGGCAAAACACTTTCCAAGCCAAGACTTAACTTCTTTCAAGGTTGGAACGTCGTTACCAATGAGTAATATGTCATCGACATATAACACCAGAAAAGTTACTATACTCCCACTAGCCTTGATATACACACAAAACTCATCTTCACTTCTAGAGAAACCAAACTCTTTGACTTTCTCATGGAAGCAATGATTCCAGCTGCGAGATGCTTGTTTCAATCCATAAATGGGTTTCTCAAGCTTGCACACCCTATTGGGAAACTTTGCATCAACAAAACCCTCTGGCTGATTCATGTAAACATCCTCAACCAACTTCTCGTTAAGGAAAGCAGTCTTGACATCCATCTGCCAGATTTCATAGTCATGAAAGGCAGCTATGGCGAGCAATATCCTAATAGATTTAATCTTAGCTACTGGCGAAAAGGTCTCATCATAGTCAACCCCTGGGGTTTGAGTGAAACCTTTTGCAACCAGTCGAGCCTTGAATGTATGCACATTCCCATCCATGTCTGTCTTCTTCTTGAAGATCCATTTGCACCCAACTGTCTTACGACCTGGTGCACTATCAACCAAATTCCAAATTTGGTTGTCATACATGGACTTAATCTCGCTGTCCATTGCCTCTTTCCACTTGGAAGCCTCTGGGCCTGCCATTGCTTCCTTATGAGTGACTGGTTCATCTAAGTTAACCAGTGTTCTGTCACTTATGAATGTGTCACCATCTGAAGTAATATGAAAACCATACAACTCAGGTGGCACACTCGCCCTAGTGGACCTTCAAAGAGGTAATGAGTTATCAACTGGTTCAACAGGAACTGTTTCCTCTGGTTGAGTGCTAGTGTCATCTAAGGTTCCTTCATTGGCTAACTCTTGAATTTCTTCAAGTTCAATGGTGCTCCCACTGTCCTCTTTGAATATGAGCTCCCTTTCTAGAAAGACTCCTCTTCGTGCTACAAAGACCACATTTTCACTAGGCCTGTAGAACAAATATCCAAAAGACTGCTTTGGGTAACCAATGAAAACACATTTCTCACTTCTAGCTGCTAGCTTGTCGTGAGTCTCTCGTCTTACGAAAGCTTCACAACCCCAGACTTTAATATGTGCCAATGAGGGAACTTTCCCCATCCACATTTCGTGAGGTGTTTTGGCAACCTTCTTTGTAGGGACAAGATTGAGGATGTGGGCGGCTGTCTCTAAGGCATACCCCCAGAAGTGAATAGGAAGCGAAGCACGACTCATCATAGAACGAACCATGTCTAACAAGGTTCGATTACGCCTCTCAGCTACACCATTTAACTGAGGTGTCCTAGGAGGAGTCAATTGTGAGACTATCCCACATTCTTTCAGATAGTCGTTGAACTCGATACTAAGATACTCCCCGCCTCTATCGGATCTAAGTATCTTTATCTTCCTGCCCAATTGATTTTCGACCTCATGCTTAAACTCTTTGAACTTTTCAAAGGTTTCTGACTTATGCTTGATCAAGTAGATATAACCATATCTGCTATAATCGTCAGTGAAAGTCACATAGAATCGATTAGCATCTCTTGTAGTTGATCTGAAGGGCCCACACATATCTGTGTGTATGAGATCCAACAGACCTTCACCTCTTTCACAAGACCCTGTGAATGGTGATTTTGTCATCTTTCCCAAAAGACAAGATTCACACATATCATCTGATTTTAGGTCAAATGATTCCAACACTCCATCATTTTGGAGTTGGGCTATGCGTTTCTTGTTAATGTGTCCAAGACGACAATGCCACAAGCATGCCTTGTCTACACTATTAGACAAGTCAATATTAAGTACACTATTTCCTAAGCTATCAACACAAGTCACTGTTTCATACACACCATCACAAGGTAAAGCTTCAAACATAAAAACACCATTCTTATAAACAGAAATTGAACCATTCAAATCATTAAAAGAATATTTAAAACCTTGTCTGAACAATGCATGAAATGAAATAATGTTTCTCGTCATCTCAGACGAATAACAACAATTTATCAAATCTAATCTAACATCATTACTAAGCAAAAGCTGATAAACTCCGATCTTGGTTACTGGTGAAGACTTTCTGTTTCCCATGATCAAGTTTATCCTTCCTCGCTCTATCTCCTCACTTACCTTTAGCCCCTGCATATCAGAACAGATATGAAAACGACATCCTGTATCAAGGATCCATGAACGAGAAGATAATGAGTTATTAGCAGAAATAGTGTAAATACCTGCCGAAGATGGCTTCACTTTGCCATCCTTGATATCAGATATTGTGGGCAAGATCTCTTCCAGTGCCCCTTTTGATTGCAGTAAAAGCAAACAACCTCTTTTGGATCAGAAACATGGGGAGTGGAACCATTGGGCTTAGCCTTTGGGCCATTGCTAGATGACCGAGCTTGAGCCTTGCTCTTCCAGTTTTGCTTGGGAGGACCTTTCCTCTTTTTCCCCTTTCCCTGTCCAATAGCCAAGACAGGGGCACTTGCAGGCGTGGAGGGTATACTTTTACCCTTCATCCCTGCTTCAGCTGTCTGCAACAAGTTGTGCAATTGGGCCAGAGTTTGCTCAGTATTGTTCAAATGGTAAGTTAGAATAAACTGACCATAACAATCAGGTAGTGAGTTCAAGACCCTGTCAATGGCCAATTCCTCATCAAAGTGAATGTTGAGCTTGACCAAACGCTCTATGTAGCGTTGCATTCTTTGCACATGTGACACAACTGATTCCCCTTCTTTCATCTTGCAAGCCATGAGTGACTTGACTACTTCAAACTTTTCTTGACGAGCTCGCTTATGGTACTTTTCCATAAGGTCCTTGTTCATCTCGAAAGACCAGTAGTCCTCATAGTACCTCTGCAGTTCTGGGGACATAGTTGCTACCATGATGCATGCCACTTTGGTAGCATCATCGTAATGTTTCTTGTAGGCAGCAAGTTCTTCAGGAGTAGCTTCAGACTCATCAAGTTCTTTGAGCTCCTTTTCAAGAACATATTCTTTGTTCTCAAAACGAAGAGCCATCTTGATGTTGTGCATCCAATCATTATAGTTAGAGCCATCCATAACGACTTTGGAGCAGATATTGATCAAAGAGAAGTTTTGGTTGGAGGAGGATGAAGCATAAGTGTTTCCAGGAGTAGACATCTGAAAAAAAGGAAAGTTTTAGTTAGATTTCAAGATACCTTAATAAAATAACCCAAAGATATAATATCAAGGTTAGGATCCAACTATGAAGATTCACAACTTAGAAATGGGATGCCGAGATCCAAGAGTAAATTTCATAAAGGTAGGTGAATGACGATTCACCAATTCCACCATTAGACGAAACAAACGAAGTGAAATTCCTAATTCTTTTGAGATACATTGAAACTATTCAATGGCATGTTTTAATCTCAGATTATGCTCTTCTATTTGTGATTGGGATGCCGAGGATCATAAACAAGATGTGAATAACCATGCAAATGTGCTTGGTAACCTCATTGTCTTTATCATTAACTATTGATGTGCTGGTAAACCACACACGCTCCATCAAAATGACAATTATGAGATACCCATTACTACTCTTTATTAGTGCCTTTTAGTGTGCTGGTTAACCACACACGCTCCACTAACGACCAATAAAGCATAATGTGCAATTTCATGGATTAGCATACTTTTCACATTTTTCCTAAAGTAACTAGAGTTGGGATTTTGAAAAATAATGTTCTAGTACTTTCTTTAATAGCATTATACTTTTAATGAGAAGTAGTTGTCCTATCAAATCCGTTCTGCTAACGACCCTCCACTAATCAAGGGAGCGGTGGGTGAGAGTGGACACCCATTCAACTACCATTTTATAGGCAGTTTCCTTATACCCCCCTTATAGACTAGCTTCGTGAATAAGGCATACTAGCGATTTGACTGACCATATTCTTATACATATATAATATTAAACATTTAATCATAGTACATATATAAGGTGTGTTTTAAAACTTTTTAAAACTTCAAGGTTTATATAAATTTCGAAATTCAAACTATTAAATTTAAATTTAAATAAACCAATTAACTAGATTTAATATTTATCTATTAATTAACTTTTAATCAATTTATTAAATCTTGTAAGGATTATCAAATCAAATCAATCAATTAGTTTAATCCTAATCCTTATCCCTCTAAATTTCGAAAATTAGGGTAAGGATAATTATCCAATTAATCTAATCAAGTAACAATTATCCAAAACAAAAAACCCTAAAACTTCTAGCATATTTCGAAATTTACAAGGGAGGAGGCTAGGGTTTTCAAAACCCTAACCCTAATTTCGATTAGGGTTCTTTGGAGGCTAGGGTTTTCAAAAACCCTTTGAACCAAAACCCTAAAACGAAAATTTGGCCTTTAGGGTTTAATATCTATAAACCCTAATTTGCAATTCAACAATTATAGAAATTCAATTTAAAACAAAACAATGGCTATGATACCACTGATGGGTTTTAGGAAAAACAAATAAACCAGAAAACAATTCCTAAGTTCACATGCAACCTACTTTGGATCTATGTTTTAACTATTGAACATACAACTTTGAATTGCAAAACAAGAACCCTAGAGGAGGAGGCTATTTTCGAAAATAGTAAACTAGGGTTTAGGAGTTACATACCTTTCAATTGTTATAGCAAACAATTGATAATTCCCTTGATCTTGATCTTGATCTTCTTGGAAGCTTAGCACCACAAGTGTAATGCCTCTAATGGAATCACACCCAAGAACTAGCAAGAAGGAAACTTGGAGGAGAGAGGGTAGAGTGAGTATGCAATTTCGGCCTAGGGTTTCTTCCCAGAAGTGGTGACCGATTTTGAGAGCTGGGAGGCTCCTTATATAGCTGAGGGATCTAGGGTTTTGGGAAAACCCTAATGCTCCTTTGCTTAGGGCCTAAGCAAACCCAAGGGCCTTATCCAAAGCCCCCTTGGACGAAATCCTTAGGGTTTCCCCTATAGATTTCGTCCACCTCCGTCCAAGGAGGTTCTGGAGCCTTCCAGTCAACTATCTGATAATTGCAAACTAGTCCCTGCACTTTATAATTAATACTTTTAACCCCAAAATTAATTCTGATTAATTTCTGGCTAACTATTAATTAAACATAATGATTTCTAATTAATATATTAATCTTTTAACATATTAATAAATCATTTATATTAATTTATTAATCTTATAAATTAATATCTCTCCTTTCATAATTTCCTTGTCCAGTTGCTAGGTTGAGGGCAACCCAAAAGGACTGTGCTGCTATCAATTCAAGTACATACCAATTATAGTTATGGGCTTAGACACCTAATCCAACAAGTTGGACTACCGGGGTGCCCGACCTAACCTGGTAGGCATACCGGGGTGCCTAACCTACCCCTATCAGACATACCGGGGAGTCCGACCTACCCCTCCGGTTTATCTCAACCGGTTACGGGGACTATTTCACCCCTACTACTACCATATGATAACAAAACATAATCATATTGTCTAGCATAGCTGGGTACTATACTACCCCTTCGGCCCTATCGATCGATAACTGGGGACTATTCCCTTACTACCACTATCACATAACATCATATTACACTAGCATGTAAAGCATATCAGACAGTAGCAAACCTAGATAATTATCACAAAGACAATTATCTAACAAACAACTCCTACTAGTGGGCCGACATTGTGGCCTTAGACCCACTTCTACTGGAAGGTGACTCACCTTGTAAAGCTGAGTGTCGAATCTCACGAGAAGTAACCTCTAATAGTTGCTCCGATGACTCCCGGCTATCATAATCATAATAATACTCAATCAGAATCTATAACACTACTTAGGGTAAAATGACCATTTTACCCCCTTGGCCCAACTCGAACCATTCCTAAGGCCCAATTCTAATTTATTAACCCAGTGCACCCATGGCCCATCAAAGGCTCCCTAAGGCCCACTAATGGCCCAATTTTCTAAATTGGGCCCAACACTTCAAATGGGCCTTTTCATAAGTCCAATAAGTCCTTAGCCCAAAATGAATAATCTCGAATGGCCCAAAAGGCCCAATACTTCGAATTCCAAGTTCACGGGCCCATAATTATACTCCACAGTGGGCCACAGGGCCTAATAGTCCAGACCCAACCCTCTACGGCCCAAAATCCAAGGTATGGGCCAAACCGAGGCCGAAAACACGCCAAGCCCATATATGTGGAGTACACGGGGCGTACTCCTCTGTACGCTAAGCGTACTGACTAAATGGCGTGTACGCTGCGCGTACCTGCATGTACGCCCAACGTACTTCCCTGTTAAGTCACTTTTCCCATTAAGTGCTTAATACTCTAATACAAAGGCTATAATTACAGATCCAAGTCCTCTTTAATGTCTTAATCCATAAAGTCGATTACTTGGTCGCTTGCAACCCACCAAATGAGCCCAAACATTGAATAATAGCAACTAACTCCATAGAAATGGCTAGATCTCATGCATGGTTTCATAAAGGCCTTAAAGGTTGAAACTTTACTACTTAAGGAACGCTTGGAGCTCCAAGGGTGGCAACCTTAAGCTCAAAAACGAAGTTGCATGATAAAGATCCAACCTTTGGACATAAAAAGGTCCAAATCTCCATAATCCTAGATCTAAGCTTCCAAGAGGAAAATTAGGAGCTTTATGATGGGTTTTGAGCATTCTAACACTTCCTAAGTGTACATGCAACCCTAATAACCTTGGATCTATGTTTGTCTAATAATCATGCAAAGTTGAATTCCAAGGTTATATTCCTATCTAGCATACATGGGGAACATTTTTAACTTGAATGAAAGATAGAATAACTTACCTTGTTGTTGATTATAATCCTTGAAACCTTGTGAGCCTAGCACCCTAAGTGTGATGCCTCAAATGCTTCACACAACACCAAATGCAAACGAGTAAACTTTGAGAGAATCTTACACTTGCAAAAGCGGCTCTAGCCCTCTTGTTTCTTAGTGTCGCCGATTTTGGTGGAGAACATGTTGCTTATATAGTGTGTCACATCTAGGGTTACACCATGTAAACCCTAATGTGGCATGACTCTTCATTTCCATGACCCATGGGTTTGTAACTCCCATGGAGCCTCCATGGAGCATTCAATGGGTTTTACCCAACTTGATTATCCATGGAGCCTTTTAGCCCACTATACAAGTTATGGATGATTTACATGATCAACCCATATATTTAATTAGTCATCTTTTGATCATTTAATTAATCCTAGATTAATTCTTGATCAATACTAATTAAATAATACTATTAATATATTAGAACTTATAATATATTAATAAACCACAAGTGTTATTTCTCTCATTTAGTCTATCCAAATGCATGATGCCATGCAACCCAAATGGACCATGCCGGGTCGGGTCAAGTACATACCAGAAATAGTTATGGACTTAGACACCTTATCCAACAGTCTCCCACTTCGATAAGTCTAATAACTATAACTGCAAGTATGACTTCAGGAACCGATCAGCAATCGTAGCTCTTTTCAAGGTTTCTCGGAACTGAGAAGATGATGATACGCCATTTTAGATAAGTGATCATATAATCCTTTGTTCAAGATATCAGCCGGACAAATACATGGAACAGTGTCTTACTTTGTGTCCAGCAGTTTGTTTCCCGATTTCCGATTTGTTTGACATAGAACTCAATTGAACACATCAACTTAGTTCTGATCGGGCCCGGTACATAGGTCAAAACAAAATCATCGAGGGGCCCAGATATCAGCTTCTAATCCAAGAAGGAACAGATAAACTTCGACTCATATGTTTGCTCTACTACTCATTGAATTATACACAAGAGCACGTTTTATAACATCGAGTTACCAATGCGTTTTCGTACAATCAATGCATAACCAACTCATAAGTAACAAATCATATATCTAGGTTTGAAGACTTATATGATATTACCGTCTCACGATCACTCGAGATAAATTCCATGAAGTGATTCCAGTGAGCGTGGGTTGAGTCCAATGCTCAGAACTTATGAGCACTCATGAGTGTTGTAGCCATGTCCAACAACTTAGACCTCTGCAACCAATCATGACAGTCTTGATTCATACCTACTTCCGACATATGACCGACTGTGGAGGTTCGAATAATATGATATACCAAACATAATTATTCTGGAAGTCAAAACATGCAAAAGAAATATAGTAAACGATCGACAAGAGATAGCAACACTTTACTCATAAATAAAACACCTTTTATTCATCAGCTAATGTCAATTACACTTTACAAATTTCAAGGTTATCTAACTACTAAATCTAATATCATCCTTCAGCCCTATGCTCCGAGCATGCTGGAGATGCTTAACCCGAGTCAGTCCTTTCGTGAGGGGATCTGCTGGATTCTCATCCGATGATACCCTCTTTGCCACGAGGAGTCCTTCTTCTATTCGATGTCTGATGAAATGGTATTTTCTGTCGATGTGTCTGGATCTCCCGTGATCCCTTGGTTCCTTAGCTAAGGCAACTGCACTTTCACTATCACAGAAAATTTCCATTGGCTCTTTAATAGCTGGTACAACTCCAAGGTCTCCAATGAAGTTCTTCAGCCATATCGCCTCCTTTGCTGCCTCGCTAGCTGATATATACTCTGATTTGCAAGTTGAATCAGCCACTGTCTCTTGCTTGGAACTCTTCCAAGAAATTGCTCCTCCGTTTAACGTAAAGACCCAGCCTGACTGAGAGCGGAAATTATCCCTATCAGTCTGAAAGCTAGCATCACTATACCCTACAACGCTCAAGTCTTCACTCCCACCGAGGGTAAGGACCCAGTCCTTAGTCCTCCGTAGGTACTTGAGGATATTCTTTACCGCAGTCCAGTGTGCCTTGCCAGGGTTCCCCTGATACCTGCTAACCATGCTCAAAGAAAAGGCTACATCAGGTCGAGTACACGTCATAGCATACATGATCGATCCTACAGCCGAAGCATAAGGTATTCGACTCATTTCTGCTATCTCAGCCTCAGTACTAGGGCTTTGTGTCTTACTCAATCTGGCGTTACTGATGGGTAACTCTCCTTTCTTGGAGTCCTGCATGCCGAATCTCTTCAGCACCTTATCCAAGTAGGTACTCTGACTAAGTCCAATTAGTCTTTTACTCCGGTCTCTCAAGATCCTTATCCCTAGAATATAGGCAGCTTCTCCTAGGTCCTTCATAGAGAAACACTTCCCAAGCCAGGACTTAACTTCCTGCAGAGTTGGGATGTCATTTCCTATGAGTAGTATGTCATCCACATACAATACCAAAAAGCTAACTATACTCCCACTAGCCTTGACATATACACAAGATTCATCTTCACTCCTAGAAAAGCCAAATTCTTTGACTTTCTCATCAAAGCAAAGATTCCATCTGCGAGGTGCTTGCTTTAACCCATAAATGGATTTCTCAAGCTTACACACTTTATTAGGGTACTCTGTATTGATAAAACCCTCTGGCTGACTCATGTAAACATCCTCAGCCAACTTTCCATTAAGGAAAGCGGTTTTGACATCCATTTGCCATATTTCATAGTCATGAAATGCAGCTATGGCTAACAGAACCCTAATAGACTTAATCTTGGCCACTGGAGAAAAGGTCTCATCATAATCAACTCCCGGAGTTTGTGAGAAACCCTTTGCAACCAGTCGTGCCTTATAAGTGTGTACATTACCATCCATGTCGGTCTTCTTCTTTAAGATCCATTTGCACCCTATAGTCTTACGACCTGGTACATTCTCAACCAAGTTCCAAACTTGATTGTCATACATGGACTGTATCTCGCTGTCCATTGCCTCTTTCCACTTGGCTGACTCAGGGCCTGCCATGGCTTCCGCGTAACTGTTAGGTTCATCCAGACCTATCAGTGTCTCATTACTGATAAGTGTATCACCTTCCGCAGTAATATGGAATCCATAGTAATGCTCAGGTGCATTACTAACCCTTGTGGAACGCCTCAGAGGTACAGACTTGTCAATTGGCTCAACAGGAGTTTCCTCCTCAAGTTGAGTGCTAGGGTTTGAAGTTCCTTCACCACTTGACTCTTGAATTTCTTCAAGGTCAACTTGCCTCCCACTGTCTCCTTGGTTTATGAACTCTCTCTCTCGAAAGAAAGCCCTCCTAGCTACAAAGACCACATTCTCACTAGGTCTGTAGAAGAGGTAACCAAAGGATTTCTGTGGGTAGCCGATGAAAATACACCTCTCACTTCGAGGTTCGAGCTTATCATGAGTCTCGCGTCTCACGAAAACCTCGCAACCCCAAATCTTAATGTGGTCTAGTTTGGGTACTTTACCAGTCCACATCTCATGAGGAGTTTTGGCAACTTTCTTTGTGGGAACTAGATTAAGGATATGGGCGGCAGTCTCTAAGGCATACCCCCAAAATGAGATTGGTAGCGAAGCTCGACTCATCATGGAACGAACCATATCCAATAAGGTTCGATTACGCGTCTCAGCTACACCATTCAACTGCGGTGTCCTGGGAGGTGTCAATTGTGAGACAATCCCACATTCCCTAAGATAGTCGAGGAACTCTGAACTAAGATACTCACCACCTCGATCGGATCGAAGCATCTTAATGTTCCTGCCCAATTGATTCTCGACTTCCTGTTTAAACTCTTTAAACCTCTCAAAAGTCTCTGACTTATGCTTGATTAAGTAGACATATCCATATCTACTGTAATCATCAGTAAAAGTCAAATAATAACGATTAGCATCCCTTGTGGCATGTTTGAAGGGCCCACACACATCCGTGTGTATAAGATCCAACAAACCTTCACCCCTCTCACAAGAGCCTATGAAGGGTGACTTTGTCATTTTTCCAAGTAAGCATGATTCGCAACTATCATCTGACTTTAGGTCAAATGACTCCAATACTCCATCCTTTTGGAGTTGGCCTATGCGTTTCTTGCTTATATGTCCAAGACGACAACGCCATAATGATGCTTTATCCAAGTTAATATCATTAACAGAATCAATACACAATACATTATTTCCTAAGTTATCAACCACAGATAAAGTTTCATACACACCATCACAAGGTAATGCTTTAAAATAAAGAACATTATTAAAGAAAGCATTAATCGAACCAACTTCATTATCAAATGAAAAGGTGAAACCTTGTTTATACAATGCATGAAAGGAAATAATATTTCTTGCCATTTCTGGCGAATAACAACATTTATTCAAATCTAAACTAAACCCACTACTTAGCGATAAAGTATAAACTCCAATCTTGGTGACAGGTAAAACTTTCCTATTCCCCATGATTAAGTTTATTCTTCCATGCTCCACATTCTCACTTCTTCTTAGTCCCTGCAAATCAGAACATATATGAATACCACAACCGGTATCAAGGACCCAAGAGTTAGAATGGGGTGAGTTATTAGATAAGATAGTGTAAATACCTGCATGGTTGGGTTTAACTTTCCCATCCTTCACATCTTGCTGGTATTTTGGGCAGTTCCGCTTCCAATGTGATTTTTCATGGCAATAGAAGCATTCAGCCTCTTTTGGGTCAGAAGAAGGAGTGACGAAACCTTTCTTGGTTCCACTTGAAAAAGAGCCATCAAGGGTCCTAGCCTTGGTACCCTTCGAAGAGCTCCTCCTCTTCTTCCCTCGACCTTTCCCGATTGCCAAAACCGGGGCAGAGATTGGAGTAGGAGTGTTAACAACCGACTTACCCTTAAGACCTGTTTCTGCGGTCTTGAGGAGTCCCTGAAGTTTGCTGAGTGTGACCTCTTCCTTATTCATGTGATATGTCATGCGAAATTGATCATAACACGATGGTAAGGAGTGCAAAATGATATCTATTGCAAGCTCCTCAGGGAAGTTCACATTAAGCTTCAGCAACCGATCCACATACCTTTGCATTTTCAAAATATGGCTCGTGACGGATTCCCCGTCCTTCATCATGGTTGTTATGATAGAGCATATGATTTCATACCTATCTTGTCGTGCACTTTGATGGTATCTTTCCATCAGATCTTGGTGCATTTCAAAAGGGTAGAAGTCCTCATCTGAAAGAAGAGAACAAGATTAGTTTAGATATTAAGAGAGTCCTTAATAAAACACCCAAATGTAATATTAAGGCTAGGATCCAATCATAATATATTATAACTTAGAAGAGGTATGCCGTAATCCAAGCTATAACATATTTGAAAGGTAGGTGAATGACGATTCACCAATTTCCACCATGAAAAACGAAATATAGATATTAGGTTTTTAATTGGTTCTTAGAAATTCCTAGATTCTTTTGAGATTCAATGAACTTTTCAAAGGCATGTTTCAATCTCGAGTGTGCCCTCCAAGTTTTGTGACTGGGATACCGAGGATCACAAAACGAGGTGTGAAGTAACCATGCAAATCACTTGGTACCCTTAATGTTTATTACTCAATCGATGTGCCGGTTAACCACACGAGCTCCACCGACCTATAATAAACTTTAAGTCACCCTTTACCTACCTTGTTAAGTCCAAGTTAGTGTGCCGGTTAACCACACGAGCTCCACTAACGACTTAAACAAAGTGTAAAGTGTAATTTAATGGATTAGCACCTTATTCACATTTTCCTAAAGTAACTAAGATTGGGAATTTAATAAAAGCATTTAGTTACTTTATGATATTCGACCCTCCACCGATCAAGGAAGCGGTGGGTGAGAGTGGACACCCATTAAGTTGCCATTTTATAGGCAACAACCTTATACCCCCCTTATAGACCTACTTCGTGAATGAGGCGTACTAGCGGTAAGACGACTTGATCTTATACATACATATATATATATATATATATATATATATATATATATATATATATATATATATTAGTAACTTATAATATTATAAAGTATAAGGGTTGAATTTTAATTTTTAAAATTCTAAGGGTTGGAACTAAAGTTTTAATCAAGACTTTACTTGTTCCAAAACTTGAGGGCAAGTTTTGTAAACCTCCAAAACTTTTCATTTCTTATAACTTATGAATTAATTGAGTAATAAAAATGAAGACTCTTCATTTTTATAACTCTTGTGTTCTTTTAATGGCTTTAATAAAAGTGAGATTTTTGGTTTTCCATAACTTGAGGACAAGTTATGGACTCCATTAAAACACATTATGATCATGAATTAAACTACCATGAAGGTTACAAACAATTCCTATGATCATCTAATCTTCATAAGTTCAAGAACATGAATATGAACACTTTCAAGAATCAAAAATTACACTTAAAACACTTGTAATTTTGATAATTGCTCGTCGTGTGCAAACGAGCAGAAAATAGAAAAACGATTTTTTCAAGCAGTTTGCACAAAAAAAAACAACAAACAAACCTAGGCTCTGATACCACTGATGGGTTTTGAGCATTCTAACACTTCCTAAGTGTACATGCAACCCTAATAACCTTGGATCTATGTTTGTCTAATAATCATGCAAAGTTGAATTCCAAGGTTATATTCCTATCTAGCATACATGGGGAACATTTTTAACTTGAATGAAAGATAGAATAACTTACCTTGTTGATTATGATCCTTGAAACCTTGTGAGCCTAGCACCCCAAGTGTGATGCCTCAAATGCTTCACACAACACCAAATGCAAATGAGTAAACTTTGAGAGAATCTTACACTTGCAAAATCGTCTCTAGCCCTCTTGTTTCTTAGTGTCGCCGATTTTGGTGGAGAACATGTTGCTTATATAGTGTGTCACATCTAGGGTTACACCATGTAAACCCTAATGTGGCATGACTCTTCATTTCCATGACCCATTGGTTTGTAACTCCCATGGAGCCTCCATGGAGCATTCAATGGGTTTAACCCAACTTGATTATCCATGGAGCCTTTTAGCCCACTATACAAGTTATGGATGATTTACATGATCAACCCATATATTTAATTAGTCATCTTTTGATCACTTAATTAATCCTAGATTAATTCTTGATCAATACTAATTAAATAATACTATTAATATATTAGAACTTATAATATATTAATAAACCACAAGTGTTATTTCTCTCATTTAGTCTATCCAAATGCATGATGCCATGCAACCCAAATGGACCATGCCGGGTCGGGTCAAGTACATACCAGAAATAGTTATGGACTTAGACACCTTATCCAACAGTCTCCCACTTCGATAAGTCTAATAACTATAACTGCAAGTATGACTTCAGGAACCGATCAGCAATCGTAGCTCTTTTCAAGGTTTCTCGGAACTGAGAAGATGATGATACGCCATTTCAGATAAGTGATCATATAATCCTCTGTTCTAGATATCAGCCGGACAAATACATGGAACAGTGTCTTACTTTGTGTCCAGCAGTTTGTTTCCCGATTTCCGATTTGTTTGACATAGAACTCAATTGAACACATCAACTTAGTTCTGATCGGGCCCGGTACATAGGTCAAAACAAAATCATCGAGGGGCCCAGATATCAGCTTCTAATCCAAGAAGGAACAGATAAACTTCGACTCATATGTTTGCTCTACTACTCATTGAATTATACACAAGAGCACGTTTTATAACATCGAGTTACCAATGCGTTTTCGTACAATCAATGCATAACCAACTCATAAGTAACAAATCATATATCTAGGTTTGAAGACTTATATGATATTACCGTCTCACGATCACTCGAGATAAATTCCATGAAGTGATTCCAGTGAGCGTGGGTTGAGTCCAATGCTCAGAACTTATGAGCACTCATGAGTGTTGTAGCCATGTCCAACAACTTAGACCTCTGCAACCAATCATGACAGTCTTGATTCATACCTACTTCCGACATATGACCGACTGTGGAGGTTCGAATAATATGATATACCAAACATAATTATTCTGGAAGTCAAAACATGCAAAAGAAATATAGTAAACGATCGACAAGAGATAGCAACACTTTACTCATAAATAAAACACCTTTTATTCATCAGCTAATGTCAATTACACTTTACAAATTTCAAGGTTATCTAACTACTAAATCTAATATCATCCTTCAGCCCTATGCTCCGAGCATGCTGGAGATGCTTAACCCGAGTCAGTCCTTTCGTGAGGGGATCTGCTGGATTCTCATCCGATGATACCCTCTTTGCCACGAGGAGTCCTTCTTCTATTCGATGTCTGATGAAATGGTATTTTCTGTCGATGTGTCTGGATCTCCCGTGATCCCTTGGTTCCTTAGCTAAGGCAACTGCACTTTCACTATCACAGAAAATTTCCATTGGCTCTTTAATAGCTGGTACAACTCCAAGGTCTCCAATGAAGTTCTTCAGCCATATCGCCTCCTTTGCTGCCTCGCTAGCTGATATATACTCTGATTTGCAAGTTGAATCAGCCACTGTCTCTTGCTTGGAACTCTTCCAAGAAATTGCTCCTCCGTTTAACGTAAAGACCCAGCCTGACTGAGAGCGGAAATTATCCCTATCAGTCTGAAAGCTAGCATCACTATACCCTACAACGCTCAAGTCTTCACTCCCACCGAGGGTAAGGACCCAGTCCTTAGTCCTCCATAGGTACTTGAGGATATTCTTTACCGCAGTCCAGTGTGCCTTGCCAGGGTTCCCCTGATACCTGCTAACCATGCTCAAAGAAAAGGCTACATCAGGTCGAGTACACGTCATAGCATACATGATCGATCCTACAGCCGAAGCATAAGGTATTCGACTCATTTCTGCTATCTCAGCCTCAGTACTAGGGCTTTGTGTCTTACTCAATCTGGCGTTACTGATGGGTAACTCTCCTTTCTTGGAGTCCTGCATGCCGAATCTCTTCAGCACCTTATCCAAGTAGGTACTCTGACTAAGTCCAATTAGTCTTTTACTCCGGTCTCTCAAGATCCTTATCCCTAGAATATAGGCAGCTTCTCCTAGGTCCTTCATAGAGAAACACTTCCCAAGCCAGGACTTAACTTCCTATAGAGTTGGGATGTCATTTCCTATGAGTAGTATGTCATCCACATACAATACCAAAAAGCTAACTATACTCCCACTAGCCTTGACATATACACAAGATTCATCTTCACTCCTAGAAAAGCCAAATTCTTTGACTTTCTCATCAAAGAAAAGATTCCATCTGCGAGGTGCTTGCTTTAACCCATAAATGGATTTCTCAAGCTTACACACTTTATTAGGGTACTCTGTATTGATAAAACCCTCTGGCTGACTCATGTAAACATCCTCAGCCAACTTTCCATTAAGGAAAGCGGTTTTGACATCCATTTGCCATATTTCATAGTCATGAAATGCAGCTATGGCTAACAGAACCCTAATAGACTTAATCTTGGCCACTGGAGAAAAGGTCTCATCATAATCAACTCCCGGAGTTTGTGAGAAACCCTTTGCAATCAGTCGTGCCTTATAAGTGTGTACATTACCATCCATGTCGGTCTTCTTCTTGAAGATCCATTTGCACCCTATAGTCTTACGACCTGGTACATTCTCAACCAAGTTCCAAACTTGATTGTCATACATGGACTGTATCTCGCTGTCCATTGCCTCTTTCCACTTGGCTGACTCAGGGCCTGCCATGGCTTCCGCGTAACTGTTAGGTTCATCCAGACCTATCAGTGTCTCATTACTGATAAGTGTATCACCTTCCGCAGTAATATGGAATCCATAGTAATGCTCAGGTGCATTACTAACCCTTGTGGAACGCCTCAGAGGTACAGACTTGTCAATTGGCTCAACAGGAGTTTCCTCCTCAAGTTGAGTGCTAGGTTTTGAAGTTCCTTCACCACTTGACTCTTGAATTTCTTCAAGGTCAACTTGCCTCCCACTGTCTCCTTGGTTTATGAACTCTCTCTCTCGAAAGAAAGCCCTCCTAGCTACAAAGACCACATTCTCACTAGGTCTGTAGAAGAGGTAACCAAAGGATTTCTGTGGGTAGCCGATGAAAATACACCTCTCACTTCGAGGTTCGAGCTTATCATGAGTCTCGCGTCTCACGAAAACCTCGCAACCCCAAATCTTAATGTGGTCTAGTTTGGGTACTTTACCAGTCCACATCTCATGAGGAGTTTTGGCAACTTTCTTTGTGGGAACTAGATTAAGGATATGGACGGCAGTCTCTAAGGCATACCCCCAAAATGAGATTGGTAGCGAAGCTCGACTCATCATGGAACGAACCATATCCAACAAGGTTCGATTACGCGTCTCAGCTACACCATTCAACTGCGGTGTCCTGGGAGGTGTCAATTGTGAGACAATCCCACATTCCCTAAGATAGTCGAGGAACTCTGAACTAAGATACTCACCACCTCGATCGGATCGAAGCATCTTAATGTTCCTGCCCAATTGATTCTCGACTTCCTGTTTAAACTCTTTAAACCTCTCAAAAGTCTCTGACTTATGCTTGATTAAGTAGACATATCCATATCTACTGTAATCATCAGTAAAAGTCAAATAATAACGATTAGCATCCCTTGTGGCATGTTTGAAGGGCCCACACACATCCGTGTGTATAAGATCCAACAAACCTTCACCCCTCTCACAAGAGCCTGTGAAGGGTGACTTTGTCATTTTTCCAAGTAAGCATGATTCGCAACTATCATCTGACTTTAGGTCAAATGACTCCAATACTCCATCCTTTTGGAGTTGTCCTATGCGTTTCTTGCTTATATGTCCAAGACGACAATGCCATAATGATGCTTTATCCAAGTTATTATCATTAACAGAATCAATACACAATACATTATTTCCTAAGTTATCAACCACAGATACAGTTTCATACACACCATCACAAGGTAATGCTTTAAAATAAAGAACATTATTAAAGAAAGCATTAATCGAACCAACTTCATTATCAAATGAAAAGGTGAAACCTTGTTTATACAATGCATGAAAGGAAATAATATTTCTTGCCATTTCTAGCGAATAACAACATTTATTCAAATCTAAACTAAACCCACTACTTAGCGATAAAGTATAAACTCCAATCTTGGTGACAGGTAAAACTTTCCTATTCCCCATGATTAAGTTTATTCTTCCATGCTCCACATTCTCACTTCTTCTTAGTCCTTGCAAATCAGAACATATATGAATACCACAACCGGTATCAAGGACCCAAGAGTTAGAATGGGGTGAGTTATTAGATAAGATAGTGTAAATACCTGCATGGTTGGGTTTAACTTTCCCATCCTTCACATCTTGCTGGTATTTTGGGCAGTTCCGCTTCCAGTGTGATTTTTCATGGCAATAGAAGCATTCAGCCTCTTTTGGTTCAGAAGAAGGAGTGACGAAACCTTTCTTGGTTCCACTTGAAAAAGAGCCATCAAGGGTCCTAGCCTTGGTACCCTTCGAAGAGCTCCTCCTCTTCTTCCCTCGACCTTTCCCGATTGCCAAAACCGGGGCAGAGATTGGAGTAGGAGTGTTAACAACCGACTTACCCTTAAGACCTGTTTCTGCGGTCTTGAGGAGTCCCTGAAGTTTGCTGAGTGTGACCTCTTCCTTATTCATGTGATATGTCATGCGAAATTGATCATAACACGATGGTAAGGAGTGCAAAATGATATCTATTGCAAGCTCCTCAGGGAAGTTCACATTAAGCTTCAGCAACCGATCCACATACCTTTGCATTTTCAAAATGTGGCTCGTGACGGATTCCCCGTCCTTCATCATGGTTGTTATGATAGAGCATATGATTTCATACCTCTCTTGTCGTGCACTTTGATGGTATCTTTCCATCAGATCTTGGTGCATTTCAAAAGGGTAGAAGTCCTCATCTGAAAGAAGAGAACAAGATTAGTTTAGATATTAAGAGAGTCCTTAATAAAACACCCAAATGTAATATTAAGGCTAGGATCCAATCATAATATATTATAACTTAGAAGAGGTATGCCGTAATCCAAGCTATAACATATTTGAAAGGTAGGTGAATGACGATTCACCAATTTCCACCATGAAAAACGAAATATAGATATTAGGTTTTTAATTGGTTCTTAGAAATTCCTAGATTCTTTTGAGATTCAATGAACTTTTCAAAGGCATGTTTCAATCTCGAGTGTGCCCTCCAAGTTTTGTGACTGGGATACCGAGGATCACAAAACGAGGTGTGAAGTAACCATGCAAATCACTTGGTACCCTTAATGTTTATTACTCAATCGATGTGCCAGTTAACCATACGAGCTCCACCGACCTATAATAAACTTTAAGTCACCCTTTACCTACCTTGTTAAGTCCAAGTTAGTGTGCCGGTTAACCACACGAGCTCCACTAACGACTTAAACAAAGTGTAAAGTGTAATTTAATGGATTAGCACCTTATTCACATTTTCCTAAAGTAACTAAGATTGGGAATTTAATAAAAGCATTTAGTTACTTTATGATATTCATCATACTTTTAATGAGAATTTATAAGTCCTTGTCCTACCCGTTCGGCTAACGACCCTCCACCGATCAAGGAAGCGGTGGGTGAGAGTGGACACCCATTAAGTTGCCATTTTATAGGCAACAACCTTATACCCCCCTTATAGAACGACTTCGTGAATGAGGCGTACTAGCGGTAAGACGACTTGATCTTATACATATATATATATATATATATATATATATATATATATATATATATATATATATATATATTAGTAACTTATAATATTATAAAGTATAAGGGTTGAATTTTAATTTTTAAAATTCTAAGGGTTGGAACTAAAGTTTTAATCAAGACTTTACTTGTTCCAAAACTTGAGGGCAAGTTTTGTAAACCTCCAAAACTTTTCATTTCTTATAACTTATGAATTAATTGAGTAATAAAAATGAAGACTCTTCATTTTTATAACTCTTGTGTTCTTTTAATGGCTTTAATAAAAGTGAGGCTTTTGGTTTTCCATAACTTGAGGACAAGTTATGGACTCCATTAAAACACATTATGATCATGAATTAAACTACCATGAAGGTTACAAACAATTCCTATGATCATCTAATCTTCATAAGTTCAAGAACATGAATATGAACACTTTCAAGAATCAAAAATTACACTTAAAAAACTTGTAATTTTGATAATTGCTCGTCGAGTGCAAACGAGCAGAAAACAGAAAAACGATTTTTTCAAGCAGTTTGCACAAAAAAAAAACAACAAACAAACCTAGGCTCTGATACCACTGATGGGTTTTGAGCATTCTAACACTTCCTAAGTGTACATGCAACCCTAATAACCTTGGATCTATGTTTGTCTAATAATCATGCAAAGTTGAATTCCAAGGTTATATTCCTATCTAGCATACATGGGGAACATTTTTAACTTGAATGAAAGATAGAATAACTTACCTTGTTGATTATGATCCTTGAAACCTTGTGAGCCTAGCACCCCAAGTGTGATGCCTCAAATGCTTCACACAACACCAAATGCAAAGGAGTAAACTTTGAGAGAATCTTACACTTGCAAAATCGTCTCTAGCCCTCTTGTTTCTTAGTGTCGCCGATTTTGGTGGAGAACATGTTGCTTATATAGTGTGTCACATCTAGGGTTACACCATGTAAACCCTAATGTGACATGACTCTTCATTTCCATGACCCATGGGTTTGTAACTCCCATGGAGCCTCCATGGAGCATTCAATGGGTTTAACCCAACTTGATTATCCATGGAGCCTTTTAGCCCACTATACAAGTTATGGATGATTTACATGATCAACCCATATATTTAATTAGTCATCTTTTGATCATTTAATTAATCCTAGATTAATTCTTGATCAATACTAATTAAATAATACTATTAATATATTAGAACTTATAATATATTAATAAACCACAAGTGTTATTTCTCTCATTTAGTCTATCCAAATGCATGATGCCATGCAACCCAAATGGACCATGCCGGGTCGGGTCAAGTACATACCAGAAATAGTTATGGACTTAGACACCTTATCCAACACTTTATACCTCCTTTGAGTGCCAAAAGATGAAATAGTCCCAGATCCTTGAGCTCAAGATACTCAAGTTCTTCTTCTTCAACTCTTCTTCTCTTCTTCCAAGCCATTCTTCACAAAAAATGAGCTCAAAAGTTCAAACATACATAACAATGGAGTATGAAGGCAAATTTGGGTTTTCTGAGGGTAAGAGGCTGGTAAGGAGGCCAGGGTGGCTATAATGGGGTATTTATATGTCTTAAACCCTAAAAATTAGGGTTTTGGCATCTGCTTACGTACGCTGCGCGTACTCCCGGTACGTTGACGTACGTGTGCACATCCCCCGCATCCTAGGCGCCTCTACACCTCGCGTACACTAAGGCTACGCTCAGCGTCTGTATTATGGGCAACCCAAGTTCTCGGCCCACTTACTTAAGGTTCATTCCAACAATCCATTTGTCCCATTATTAGTCCAATTAAAAAATATTAATTACTTAAATTAAATAATACCTCGAGAGTCGGATGTTACAATTCTCCCCCACTTATTTTAGACTTCGTCCTCGAAGTCTGCTGCTGCGTCTGGAAAAAGCTCGGGGTAGTGCTCCCTCATCTCGTCCTCGGGATCCCATGTCCACTCCGAGCCCTTGTGGTGCTGCCACTGCACCTTCACCAGCTCCACTTCCTTGTTCCTCAGCGCCTTCGTCTTCCTATCTAGAATGGTTATCGGTCGCTCGATGTAGTTCAGGCTGTCATCCTCCTGAATCTCCTCGAGAGGCACCACTGCAGAGTCGTCTACTAGGCATTTCCGCAGCTGGGAGACGTGAAAAGTACTATGAATCTGGCTAAGCTCGGCTGGCAGATCCAACCTATATGCCACCTTGCCCACCCGGGCTGCAACCCTAAAGGGACCGATGTACCTGGGGCCCAACTTGCCCCACTTTCTGAATCGGATGACACCTTTCCAAGGTGACACCTTCAGGAGGACCATATCCCCGACCTGGAATTCCAGGTCCGAACGACGCTTGTCAGCATAACTTTTCTGTTGACTTTGAGCAGTCTCAAGCCTGCTCCGGACCTGCTGGATTCTCTCTGTCGTCTTGAGTACCACTTCATTATTCCCCATGACCCTCTGCCCAACCTCTCCCCATCATATCTGTCACACCCCAAAACCGGAACGGTGGAAACGTTCGGGGGCGGAGGACGTCATGTTTAGTATCACAAGACATGCATCATAGTAATCAAAGTAATAAACAACCATTTCATTAGAAAGAAAGTGTTTACAAAGTATGTGGTTCACATAACATAGACTACAAAATTAAGTAACAAAACAAGACATGAAGCTATAATGCTCCATCTTCTAAATCCCAGTGCGCGTACCTGTCTATTGGTCTCCTGAGAATACAAGTTATTTTGAAAGAGTAGATCAACATTTAAGCTGGTGAGTTCATAAGATTTTAGTGATGTAAGTAAGTTGTAAGTAAGTTGTAAGTTCTTTTAGAAAAGTTCGCCTATTCTTCTAGAAAATCATATATTTCCTGCTTTGATGAAAGATAAGTAAAAATGACTCTACAATCCTTTCTATGAGTACTCAATGGATACGAGTTATATTAAACCCAGAGTAAACAAACAATTGATTGTGTGTATCTTCCCTAAGCCCACAACCAAACAAGGAACAGGAAATGAGGCGGAAGGCACACATCCCATTGTTTGTTAGATCATCGTTGTATATAACCCTGGCATATTCACTTGGTACTCACGGAGTTAACTGTAATAATTCCTTTATATTTGATGAAAACATTCTTTAAGATATCCCTTATTTCTTTTAGTAAAAATGGTAACCACAATGGTTCCTTCTATAATCACTTAGTTTATACTAGCTATATATAATATAATATTGAATAGATAGTTAGTTGTGAGAATCTGCCCTAAGCCCACAACCAAACAAGGAACAGGAAGTAAGGCGGAAAGCGCACATCCAACTACCTATCAGATATTAATCATATATAACCCTGATGTATAAACTAAGGTATTATAGAATTAACCACTAAATGTCCTTTAAGTTATACTGGTTTAATAAAATGGATTAAACCATTTACTGGTAAGTTTCTAGTTTTGTCTACTAAATGTTCTATTTGAAAAGTATATTTTGTACTAGAAAACGGTGTATTGAATTTGTATACTATGACCTGACCTATACCTGGTACTCTTATGATTACTTGGTGTATACGGAATATATATATATGTATATATAGCTAAGATCGAATAGATAGTAGACTGGGTGCATCTGATCTAAGCCCACAGCCAAACAAGGAACAAGAAATGAAGCGGAAAGCACACCTCCTACTACCTGTCGGATCCGATTAATATATATATCCCTGATGTATAAACTAAGGAATCATAAAGTTAGCATTATATGCCCCTTTCTAAGTGAATGTACTAGACTCAACTGTTATGTTTGTCGTTTGAAAAACTGTAAGTTTTCCCTAGTTTATAACTATCTTAACTCGAAAATAGTTTGCATTAACTTTCAAGTGGAACTGTCACAATATGAAAGTAATGGGAAAAATGTAAGTACACAGTTGTCTTTTAAAATGACATACTTCAGTACTGAATACCTTAAAACTGTTGGATTAGTGTCTAAGTCCATAACTATTTTGGTATGTACTTGACCCGATTATGAGCATGGTCCTTTTGGGTTGCCTTCACCATAGCAATATGTAGGATGAATTAAGGAGAGAAAGGTTTAATTATGATTTATTAATATATTATAAGAATAATATATTAAAGGAGAAATCATATTGTTTAATTAATATTAGTCAAGAATTAATTAAGAATTAATTTTGTGACTAAAAGAGATTAATTAAACTCAGGGGACTGGAATTGTAATTATAGGATAATTGCAATTGGGCTATGGATCACCTTGGAATAATAGGTTGGACGAATTCTATGGGGAAGCCCATTAGAAATCGTCCAAGGCATGTTCCAGAAGGGGTCCATGGGCTGCTTAGGGCTTAAGCAGTCAAATTAGGGTTTCCTTGTTGGATAACCCTAATAGCCTAAGTATATAAGGAACCCTTGGGCACGAAAAACGTGGCTAACACTTGGATTAGGGTTTCCAGCCGTTTTTGTGCCTCCCCTCTCTTCTCTCCTTCATCCAATTGCTTAGTGGTGTTTGTGACTCCATTAGAGGTGCAACACTTGAGGCACTAAGCTTTCTGAAGCCAATCAAAGCAAGGAATTGATTGTTATTACTATATAACAATCAAAGGTAATTACTAAACCCTTATTTCAGTTCTTATATGATAGATCTAGGGTTTATAGCTTTGGATATTCGATTGCATGTTCATTAGACAAACTAGATCCAAAAGCTACTAGGGTTTGCATGTACACCATAGGAATGATGTATTGCTCGAAACCCATCAGTGGTATCACAGCCTAGGGTTGTTTGTTAGTGAATTTGATGCTTATTTGATCGAATTTTGGCTGAAAATTGATTTTTTTTGAGGTTTTTCGACTTGACTTGCCGAGTCAACTGGGTGACTCGCCGAGTCCATAGTGAACTCGGCGAGTCCAAGCCTGACTCGACGAGTCAGAGAGTCAGATGGAGGATTTTTCGGGTTTCTTGCCTATTTTTGCTGTGGGATAATTACCAAAACGTTTTTTATTGATAGAAATCGGATTTTTATGATATTGGGTGATTATCTTTGCCAAAATAAAAGATAATTTCATATTAATTGAATAATTACTTCCTTATATGATTAAATTTAATTATTTGAATTATTTGGTGTATTATCTTGCAAGAAATTAGACTAGGTCAAAACTATATAATTGCCTTATTTGAATTGTTGATCTAGAATGTTCTTGACAAAGCTTGAATAATTTCAAATTACTCCCTTTAAGTTTTATAGTTTAAATTTGAACTTAAAAGTTTTGTTTTTGAAATTTAAATAGTTAAACCTTAATGTTTTGAAATGTTTCAAAACTTGCCCTCAAGTTTTGGAATTTAAAAGTTGATTAAAAGTTTAATTTTGAAATGGTAAATTCTAAAAACCCTCGTATTTTTGAAAAAGTTCAAATTACACCCTTATGGTTTTATTTATTAATTAAGGTGTATAATTAAAGGAGATTTTATAAACCCATAAAGTTTTGGTTTACATTTAATTAAATTAAAAGTATAATTTATTAAATTAGACCACCTAGTATTTTAAAAGTGTAAAATACACCCTATACTATATATAACATTAAAAGTCTAATATTATATATATCTATGAGTAAACAGTCAGTCTTACCGTTAGTAGGCCTCATTCACGAAGCTGGTCTAGAAGGGTTGTTTAAGGAAATTGCCTATAAAATGGCGATTGAATGGGTATCCACTCTTACCCACCGCACTCTTGACTAGTGGAGGGTCGTTAGCCGAACGGGTAGGATATGACGAAACCTTTCATTATAAGTATAATGAAGTACAAAGTAACTAAATGCTTTTATAAATTCCCAAATCATAGTTACTTTAGGCAAAATGTGAAATTGTATGCTAATCCATGGAATTACACTTCACACCCTTGCCAAACGTTAGTGGAGCGTGCGTGGTTAACCGACACACTAATTTGGGGTTGACATTGGTTGTGAAGGATGGCTCGATGTTTATCATAGATCAATGGAGCGTGTGTGGTTAACCGGCACATTGATTAGGTGATAGTATCATTGAGTGCATCACGTAGATTCGTATGGTTATTCACACCTTATTTGTGATCCTCGGCATCCCAGTCACAAATAGAAGGGCATAATCGAGATTAAACATGCCATTGAAAAGTTCAATGAATCTCAAAAGATCTAGGAGTTTTAATTCATTTAAAACTTAAACTTCATTTTGTTTTTCATGGTGGGAATTGGTAAATCGTCATTTACCTACCTTCAAATATTCTGCAACTAGATTACGACATCCCTCTTCTAGGTTGTAGAATGTTGTGTTGGATCCTAGCCTTGATGTTCCATTTGGGTGTTACATCAAGGATTCTTATCAACTAACTTGAATTTTCTCCCTTTTTGTAGATGTCTAAATCTTACAATGGTCTTCCCAAATCCATTGGAACAAGCTTTCCAAATGAAGATGCCGTTCCAAGATATGATCAAGGAAATGAGAGTCATGCTTCACTTCCTCCACCTCCTCCAATTATTCTCCCTAACCCACAAGTTCAAAGGCTTGAAAAGTTCAAGCTCACTCAAGCCCTATTGGCAAGTAAACACGAAGATGGGAAATCTGTGTGTGCACACGTCTTGGAGATAAAGTCACACATTGACAGGTTAAGGATGTTGGGTGTCGACATTTCAGGTGAGTTGGCTGTTTACTGGGTTCTTCAGTCACTTCCTGAATCATATAGTGAGTTCGTAAGAGAGTACTATATGATGGAACACGACGTGACCCTCATTGATCTCACCTATTTGCTTATAGCTGCTGAATCAGCAATGATTTGGCGTGCTGGTCAAGCAAACTTGTCTGGTGAATCAAATTCCCAAACTTAAATGGACACTGGCAACATTGGAAGTCCAGAAAGGACTAAGCATGAGATTGTCCCATGTGTTGTACCAAAGAAGTCCATTTGCTTTTATAGCCTAGAGAAGGGGCATTGGAGACGAAGTTGCCCAAACTACCTGAGAGATCTAAGAGATAGGCGAGTCAAGGAATATGGCTCTACTTCAGGTAAAATCTATTATCTAACTCTGTAAGTTCCTATTTTTGATTCTTAATACATGATGTGATAAGATTACATTTTGATGTTTTTGAAGGATCAAAGAAAAGAGAGGAAGCTTAAGGAAGAAGCGTGTTGAATATGATCATGAAGAAATGGATTTCGATCGCATGGATTCGAAGATCAGATTTTTGAGCTGCTAATCTAGAGTTAGGATAGAATGATAAGAAATATGAAATAGCATAGTTTTTCAGTTGAATTGCATTGTAAGGACAAATTTTTTCGCAATAAAATAAATTTTGATTTTGTCTTATTTATTTATCCTTGCAATGGTGTGTATGAAAAATTGATGTTTAATTGTTTCTATTATTAGCAATAATGGATTTGATTCTTAATTATGTTATTTGTGGAAATGTCGAGAATTTGCCAAATAAGGGAAGATTCTCATCGCCCAAGTTTCAATTGGACAGAAACTTGGAATCATACAACTTGGTTGCGTGATGAATGAGAAACTTCATATTTGGAAATTAGACTATTTTTGACAAAGTGTCAAGGGAAGGACTAGGGGATCGAGTACACTAGATTGTGCGTTGATCAAGTCCACCACAAGAGTGATAAAGATATTCGTCATGATTTACTAAAGTTTAGTAAATATGGTTATACTTATAAGATTAAGTATAATTCTGAGTTGATCGAAAGAGTTTCAATCAATTGCAGAACGAATAAGAAGAATCAAGTAGGCAGAAAGATAAAAGTTTCTCTATTCTAAGAAGAAGGGAGAGTACCTTTTATTGTGTTTTATGATAGGTATTAATGATTAAGAACCATGTCTCAATTGATCCTCTAAGTGAGTTTTAGTGCAATTGCATGTCTAAGAAGAGGAATCGAGAATTGTAGAAATGGTTAAATCAAGAAGTCAATCATACTTCGTCCCAATATCAAGTCTTAGAGTCAAGATTCTGACATGAGTGACAAGTCTTAAGTAGGTTTATAACACTCGACAAATGTGGAATTTGGAAAAGTTTTCTTATTCTTGCACATTTGAAATTGGTAAGTTGTGATGTCTTGGATAAGACAAAGACCAACCAGGACCAATTGTGTGAAGTGTTAAACTTGACAAAAGGCTACACTAACTCTTGAATATTTGTTTGTCAAGAAATGTTTCTTGACAAGAGAATCTTATATGTCAAGGAGTCAGTGGGAGTCTTAATGGTCTTGAAAAGTTTCAAGAACAAATCAAGAGTAAACCTAGTTAATCATCACTAGCGCACGACTTGAGGTTTCTGTGCCATTCCAATTAATCTAAATATGTATGTGAGTTCTATGAGTTCTCATTTGAATGCATAAAGACAAAGCACCTTGATCAATGGAAACTAGATTGATATGTAGGGGTGAGTTGCTTGGAAGACATGGTGGGCACTCGTGTTACCATGAGGCAAGAAATCAAGATTGAACAAGTTCAGTCCATATGGTTTTGGATTTGTTGCAAACTTTCATTTTGACGAATTCGCATGGATAGGAACACATACATCATAAAATCTAAGTGTCATAAGGTTTCCCTCCTTCATGAAAATGATTGTGAGGAAATGCTTTCACTAAGAGAGATTTTAAGAAGATAGCAATTGTGAAAATTGTATTCTCAAATTCGATTATGATTACGACATCCCTTTTCATAGTTCGAATTGTGAGATTTGGCAATTGGTCTGAACATTTGGGACTTAGTAACATAGATTCTGAATTGTTTAGACACACATGTGAGCTATCTAAGGCAAAGATGTATGAGCTTAAAAAGCTTAGATAAAGGATTATCAAAGCATCAAGTGTTAGAAATATGAACTTAAGGAATTCAATAAGCATTGTCTTCTAGAAGTTCAGCTATTTTCTGAATACATGTCAAAGCTAGTGGGAGCATAAGTGTTATGCTTGTATTGTAATAATCATCATGTTAGTGGGAGCATGATTATTATAGTAAGTATTGCAAGTTAGCAATATTAATTATAGAAAACAAAGATTCACTTTGCAAAGTTGCAAGGGTTTAAAAGTTGTTTTGCTATAATTAAGGGAGAGAATAATATACTTTGTTTCAAAATTCTAAAGCTTAGATCGAGAAATGTTAATAAATTTAGTCAAGGATACATAGTGCATTCTCAAAATTCGATTATGATTACGGCATCCCTCTTCATAGTTCGAATTGTGGGAACAGGGCACATAAAATATTATGGCAGAAAGCTGATAAAGTATCACGTCTTTATGTGAGACATTATGCATCGTGTCCAATACGCTTCGGATATAGGATCGATTGCATATGCTATAATATTTGATCATTCTAAAATTTTCAAAATTCCTAGGGCATTAAGAGGGAAAAAGGGACTAGAATCGGTTTTGACTAAAATAATTAAACAACTATCAAAGGAAGATCTGAGGTTCACTGAGGATTTGTCGCTTGTGAGTATTTGGAAGTATAGTACTGGATGGACTATATTGACATTATTATGAATAGATAAGATTCTATTAAGAATGAGTTGTCATATGGCAAATATGGAAATGTTTCCATTAATGGGAGTTGGATATTAAGAAATATATGCGATAAGGATGTTCAAAGGAATGTACTTTGAATGTGAGACTTCACGTCTATGGAATTGTCTTGTAACAATTTACGATAGAATACCTTGTAATTTTATTAGCCGGGTCTTGGTGACTTTTGTGCTGTGACATTACGAAAGAATCATTTCATAAAATGTTAGAATCTGACATATTCTAAAAGTGGCAAGAATTTGGTATTCTTATACTAATAATAAGGATTGGGGATTGTGAAATGAGTTACATTGGAAAAGTTTTTCAATTGATCTATTTCACAAAGTATGGACCATAGGAAACCAAAGTGTGCATGCTTGGAGCATGGGACAATCGTGGTTATAATTCGAGTAATAAGTTGATTTTCTGAAACAGTAAGCAATGAATAATGAGTAATCAATATGGTGTTTAAATAAAAGTGTTTTTTTATTTACGCTCAAAAGTTTTGGGGCCATATAGGATTAATATTATTATTGTGTTTCACTTTGCATGTTTTGACTTCCAGAATAACTGGGTTATTCGAACCTCCACAGTCGATCATACGTTGGAAGTAGGTATGAAGGAAGATTGTCATGAATTTGTCTGTAGATTGTCTAAAGTGTTTAGACATAGCACAAGTTTGCTGCAGAGTTCATGAGTGCTTTGATAAGATTAAAGTATTGGATTAAACCCACGCTCACTTGAATCACTTCATGGTTTTATCACGGGTGATTAGTGAGACGATAACATTGTATATTCTTGAAACCGAGACGTGTGAGTTGTTATTTGCTGGTCGGTTGCACATTGATGATAAGTAAACGCACCAGTAACTTGGTGTTATAAAACTTATTGTTGTGTGTGATTCGATTAGTAGGTGCAAGCAAGCATTTGAGTCGAAGTTTATCCATTCCTTTTACCCAAAGTGGGATAAAAGCGATATTTGTGGGCCCCTCGATGATTAATGATGACACCCTAAGCGCTTGGCCAAGCCGGGACTAAGTTGATGTGTTCAATTGTAGTCTGTTGTCAGTCGTCATAAATCAGATGTCGGGAAACAATACATAGACAAAGAGAATGATTTAAATCCATGTCTCATGTCTATACGATATCTTGTAGAATGGAGGAATGTATGATCCCTTATCTAAAGGACACGCGTATCTGATAAGATCAGAGTTGACAGCGGCTTTTGAAAGCTACGATTGCTGATCAGGTTATGAAGTTATGCAAAATAGTTATTAGACTTATCCAAGTGGGAGACTGTTGGATTAGTGTCTAAGTCCATAACTATTTTGGTATGTACTTGACCCGATTATGAGCATGGTCCTTTTGGGTTGCCTTCACCATAGCAATATGTAGGATGAATTAAGGAGAGAAAGGTTTAATTATGATTTATTAATATATTATAAGAATAATATATTAAAGGAGAAATCATATTGTTTAATTAATATTAGTCAAGAATTAATTAGGAATTAATTTTGTGACTAAGAGAGATTAATTAAACTCAGGGGACTGGAATTGTAATTGTAGGATAATTACAATTGAGCTATGGATCACCTTGGAATAATTGGTTGGACGAATTCTATGGGGAAGCCCATTAGAAATCGTCCAAGGCATGTTCCAGAAGGGGTCCATGGGCTGCTTAGGGCTTAAGCAGTCAAATTAGGGTTTCCTTGTTGGATAACCCTAATAGCCTAAGTATATAAGGAACCCTTGGGCACGAAAAACATGGCTAACACTTGGATTAGGGTTTCCAGCCGTTTTTGTGCCTCCCCTCTCTTCTCTCCTTCATCCAATTGCTTAGTGGTGTTTGTGACTCCATTAGAGGTGCAACACTTGAGGCACTAAGCTTTCTGAAGCCAATCAAAGCAAGGAATTGATTGTTATTACTATATAACAATCAAAGGTAATTACTAAACCCTTATTTCAGTTCTTATATGATAGATCTAGGGTTTATAGCTTTGGATATTCGATTGCATGTTCATTAGACAAACTAGATCCAAAAGCTACTAGGGTTTGCATGTACACCATAGGAATGATGTATTGCTCGAAACCCATCAAAAACATGTTTGTTTTATTAAGGTCATAATGTGATGAGTAGTACCCATACTATACGCTCTCCCTGCAAGAGATTCTGGTTACCAAACGCAACTTCAGCAAACGAATTGCTAAGTCATGAAATAGTGTCACATTTAACGTTATCTGATCATGTATACCGAATTTACTATCACCTTTTGTTTAGAACAATGAGTTAGTGATCATTGGTATAATTAGATCCTGGTTTGTTCTTCTGTTATAGTATCTTAGTATGTTCTTTCTGTTATAGTATATTAGTATGTTCTTTCTGTTATCGTGTATTGTATCTTCCCCTTGTTTCTCTTTATAGTATGTTCTCTATGTTATCGTGTATTGTATCTACCTCACTGTTTCTCTTTATAGTATGTTCTAGAGTGAACTGAACCTCTAAACCATACCTATTATAGTTTACTAGTATCTTTGCTTTGAACTGTTATTGACTTGAAGAAAAGACTCATTTATCTACTAAGTTATGATTGTACTTTAAAAATAGAGTTTTATAAACTATAAAGTATCATAACTTAAAAAGAGTATTTGATATGTTTTGATCACTTATAAATACATAAGCAATCTGTTGAAATGATGTTTATAACAAAACATTTACACAATTGTCATTGTGTTCAACTTGTATCCCCCCTCATAAAGCATTTAAAACAATTTAAAAGATTGATTATCGGGGTATGAACTCACCTTATGTGGGTGATTCAAACGAATATGCGCGTAAGGATGAGAAGTTCCACGAATGAAGTCCCGAGACACAAACGAGTCCTAAATGACATATAAAGGCATATATTGGCATAAATATAGTGTTTAGAAGCAACTACATGCAAGGAAACACCCTTAGGGACTAGGAAACACTTGGACCAAGTGTTAGAATCACATGTGATTCATCAAAGGAGTGTGTACGGCCACAATGAGGAGTGTACGACCATGGGTGTATGGCCATGGAGTGTACGGCCGTACAGTCATGGTAAAATGTGCACAAGAGGGTGTTTGAATGATAGGGAAGCTTGTGGGACTATTGCTCAACAAGAATAGGAACTAGATTCTCACTTTGGAGGCCCTTTTTGGGGTGTTTTGAGGGGTGTACGGCCATGCAAGGGTGTACGGACGTACACTCCTTTTGTTCTTGAGTTATGGTCGTTTTTAGGGTGTTAAACAAGAGATCCTAACGTGTACTAAGCATAGGGGAAGGATACTTACAATTTGGAGGCTCAAAAAGGGTTCACAGCCACCAAGAACAAGTGTGTGTTCTTGGTGTTCTTGGTGAAAGATGAAGATCTTGAAGATCTACCCCAAATAGATGATTTTCATGGATGAAATCAAAGGGTGTTACTAGGTTAAGAAGAATAACAACTAATCAAAACGGAAGAAAGGCTTACATTCTTGAAGATCGGGGTGAAAAGCTTGATGATAGTTGAGAGAAAACTCGAGTTCTTGACTTGGAAACTGAAGAAATGACTTAGAAATGGAAGGATATCACACTTATGGAGGGGGTGTACGGCCAACATGGGTGTACGGCCGTACACACATGTGTACGGCCGTACACTCCCTATGATGGAGTGTTCGGCTTGATTTCAACGCGAAGAACTTACACAACTCAATCCTATACCCAATGCTTGAATGTACTGAGCTTTGAACCCTTAAACAGACTCTAAACAAGGCTAGAAGATAGCAGAAATGAGTCTGACACACGGTTGAATTGAATGGATGGACTTACAAGGCAAAAAATTTCAGGTTGTCAAATCATCCCTCCGTTAGATGGAATTTCGTCCCGAAATTAGCTTTCTTAGCAGTACTACTAGGGTTGTGCTACTCTGATTTGCAGAATACCCACTCGTAGACCTGGCAACTTTGCCCTAATGTCCATGATAGGATTCATACCTGGTCCAACTATCATTACCTCGAGTATACAAGTCGTATATAATTAAGATTAGTTAGACGGTCGGATGTGCGACTCTGCCCCAAGTCCACAACCAAACAAGGAACAGGAGATAAGGCGGACGCACACATACTAAATCTGCGTAATCAAAATCATATACCACCCTCGCGTATATACTGAATAATGATAGGTGGGTTGTATTCGTCCTTATCCTCTGTGCTTGAACTTGATCTGCTGCACGAGTGGTATTTCGGGAAGGTCTGCTGAACATACGGCGGCAAGGCTTCGGAGGGCAAAGTACTCTTCACATGAGTACTTCGGGGTTTAGAATACGAGGTAGACGATTCTGAAGTCTGGGTCGGACTGTCGTTACGAATGACTAAGGTTTCGTGAATTTTATGGTCAAGGCGATGGAAACATATGAACTTAGTATGGTGAGGACCACGCCAATTCATGACGAATGATAGAAACAGACTCTTTACTGAACAAAAGTTTGGCCGATTTGAAAGAAATGTTTGTTATATGATGATGTACCCCTAGTGTGCTCGATAATGTACTCTGTGTAAACGTTCTAGTGTTTTCTGTTTTCTCCTTGATGTAACACTTCTACGTATCGTACTGCGATGAGCGAGTACATACAATGCAAGTGTTTTGATAACTAGTGTCGATACTTTATACTACGATCCTCCTCGGTACCACTATGATTGCCAGACATATACAAGTTATGAATAATTAAGATGAATAAGACGGTCAACTGAGTAACTCTGCCCCAAATCCACAATCAAACAAGGAACATGAATTAGGACGGAATCACTCACTCTAAGTCTGCAAAATCTTAGTTATGCACAACCCTAATGTACATATTAAGCCATCATAGCTTTTCTGAACGGATCTTTTAGTTCTCTTGAATACTGTTACTTGTTTCGATAAGTGAGTTATTATAATTACTTTTAAGTGTTTTCCCCAAGTTTTAATCTTATATAAATATAAATTAATTTTTAAAGTAATTCTTATTTTATTTCGAAAACGTACCGCTGCTCGCTGGTGACTCCGGGGTTGATTCTCCTACGGTGATCATCAGAATTCGTCCATCCGCTCCCGAGTTCTTTGTTATCGGGCAGTCCCTCCTATAGTGCCCAATCTCACCACAGCCATAGCAGGCTTGGTTTTCTTCAATACCGGGGACTTGGGAGATCGGTTGAGCCGGTGCCCTGCAGAAACGGGCAGTGTGTCTCTTTCTGTGGCAGTTCAGGCACTGCATTTCCCGACATACTCCGGTGTGGTGATAGTTGCACTTTACACACTTCGAAAGAGTTCCAGCATATCGACTGGCAGGTGCTGGAGTAGCAGGTGTTGTGGTGGAGTATATAGAACCCTTTTGTTGCTCCTGCGGGGTTTCCTGGGTTGTTTGCTCCTTCCTCTTTTTCCCCGACTTTCGTTTATGGTCTTCTCCCTTCGATGGCTCGGGAACGGGGACCACCACGCCATGGCGGACTCCATGGTCAATGAGTCGTTGGGCCAGGCGTTTGGCATTGTCGAATGTAGTTGGGTTAGAAGACAGCACATCTCCTTGAATCGGGGTAGATAAACCCCATATGTACCTTTCTATCTTCTTACTTTCCGTGTTAACCATCCCGGGACACAGTGCTGCTCAGGCCCCCAGCGAAAGACAACGAATTTCTTCATCAGCCGGGTCAGGGGTACGACTATCTTGGAGAAATCCTGAATGAATCTCAGGTAATAGCCCGCTAATCCCAGGAAACTCCGAATCTTAGATGGAGACTTCAGAACCTCCCATCTCATCACGGCCTCTACTTTGGCCGAAACGACCAAAATCCCGTTCTGGTTGACAAGGTGCCCCAGAAATTGCACCTCGCGCAACCAGAACTCACACTTGGAGAACTTGGCATACAAGCTCTCCTTCCTCAGGGTATTCAACACCTCCTACAAGTGCTCCTCATGCTGCTCCTGCGTCTTGGACTAAACCAAGATGTCATCGATGAAAACTATCACAGACCGATCCAGCATCGGTCTGCATACGCGGTTCATGAGGTCCATGAACACGGCAAGAGCATTGTTGAGCCCGTAGGGCATCACCACGAAATCGTAGTGGCCATAGCGAGTTCGGAACGCAGTGATCTGTACATCCTCATCTCTGACCCTCATCTGATGGTAGCCTGAACGTAAATCTATCTTGGAAAACCAAGATGCCCCCTGTAGCTGGTCGAAAAGATCATCAATCCTCGGGAGTGGGTAACGGTTCTTAACCGTTACCTTGTTCAGCTCCCGGTAATCTATACACATCCGATGCGACCCGTCCTTCTTCTTCACGAACAGAATCGGGGCTCCCCAGGGTGAACTGCTCGATCTGATGAATCCCTTGTCCAACAGCTCCTATAGTTGTGTAGACAACTCTTGCATCTCGGGAGGAGCCAACCGATACGGTGCCTTGGCTATCGAGGCTGCACCAGGAACCAAGTCGATCCTAAACTCCACCTGCCTCTCCGGAGGTATCCCGGCAACTCCTCTGGAAACACATCCGGGTACTCTCGCACAACTGGCACATCACTCACGGTCGCCTTAACCTCCTCCCGGGTATCCATGATGTAGGTGACATATCCGGCGCAACCCTGCTGAAGGTAGCGCCTAGCCCTCGCTGCTGAACATAAAGTTGGTCCACGCTGTGGCCTCTCGCCCTGAATCACCAGCTCTCCCCCACTTAGGGTCCTGACGCGTACCAACTGCTGTGCGCAGTCAATCACAGCCCCATTAGGGTTCAACCATTCCATACTAATGATGACCTTGTTCCCACGCAATGGTATGGGAATCAAGTGTACCACGTAGCGCTCCTCGAACAACCTCAAAACACAATCTCTGAAAACCTTTGATGCTCGAACTGATCGGTCGTCAGCAATCTCGACCTCTAGTGGGCAATCCAACATGCCCGAAGACTCAGGGAACCTCTTGCTAAGTGCAAGAGAGACAAATGATCGGGTATCACCCGAATCGAACAACACCTGCACTGGAATACCGTTCACATGGAACGACCCTAAACAAACCACATAACATGGCACATAAATATCATAAACACCATACAATAAAAGCTAGGGAGAAGAAATCATACCCGTCACCACATCGAGTGCGGCGCGTGCCTCCTCGGTAGTCAACTGGAAGGCTCGACTCCTCAGCACTGGAGCCTCTATCTTGCCCTTCCGGCCATCAGTTATCTGCAGGGTCACTGGAGCTGGCACCGTCACTGGCGTTGCTGCTACTGTCAATATCGGGCAGTTGGCCTTTTTATGGCCTCGCTGGTTGCAGTGAAAACAAAGCAACTCCGATGTCAGAATGATGGGGGTAGGGGTTGTACAATCCTTGCTGAAGTGCCCCGTCTTACCGCACTTATAGCAGCCCCATAACCCTAGTCTACATGACCCCTCATGTGGCTTGTCGCACTTCCCGCAGCGGCTCCGGCCCTGATGGACCTTCGACTTAGAGTCGAATCCCTTGGGTTTCTTCCCCGAAACCCCAGTACCTTGCTCAGTCTCCGCCTTCCTCTTCCGGAGGTGCTCTATATCGATCTCCCTCTCCCTTGCCCTGGCAATCATGGAATCCAGGGTCGGGCACGCTGAGTAGCTGACATGCTCCCGGATATCAGCTCTCAACATAGCATGGTAGCGGGACTTCCACATCTCCTCATCTCCTTCATACTGAGGCACCAATAAGGGCCTCTCCCGAAACTTGGCGGTAATCTCCGCCACCGTCTCATTAGTCTTTCTCATATCAAGAAACTCCATGGCCAGCTGCTGAAGCTCCATAGCCAGCACAAACTCAGCCCTAAACCTGGTCACAAAGTCCGACCAGGTCATCGCCTCAACAACTGAGGCTCCCAAAGAATCACCAACTGACTCCCACCAATCTCTAGACCTGTCCCTCAAACATCCAGCAGCATACCAAACCTTCGACCTCTCAGGGCAGAAGCTAGTCAACTGAGCAGACTCCATGTATGCAATCCATCTCCTGGCAACAATGTGGTCCTTCACCCCATGGAAGTCTGGCGCGCCGCATCCCCTGAATTGCTTAAAGGACAGTGTGTGCGCCCCTGATTGGCTAGCCGCCAGTCACTCCTAAACGCCCTGAGGCAATCCTCCATCGGTTCGATAATCCCCTCTTTGATCGACCCGAAAAACACCGGGGTCGACTCAAGGATGCCTCTAGTGATCTCAGAAGCAATGAACTCACGTAACCTCTCATCAACTGGCTCGGCACCTGATCCCGAGCCCGATCTTGATCCTGATCCCGATCTTGAACCTCCTAGCCATGACACGTAATCATCACCATTCTGAAACAAAACACATAACCGTCAGGGTCATACATAACTTCAGGAGGTCTCACATACTACAAGTTCCCTGGTTCCATCTCGGCCCTCCTTGACTCGAGTACTGATCCTCTGCTTTCAGTAGTACGGGCCCATACTACCTTCCACATTTATCCGTACTTTCCCCAGGGATTGCCTTGACTTTAGTAAGTCCCTTCTACTACTACAACTCTCTGAATTAATTTCATCCTAGGCTTACCCTAGGGTAACTCTCCGACCTACTCTCCGCCATCAACTGCATAAGGAAATCCCTGTTACCTTTACCTAACTAGCTTGCGAATACCATTACATATCACTAAGACCAGATAATTTTTGGAATGAGAGGTCCTACCCTACAACGGTTGGACTCAAACAAGAGCTGCGCAATAGGGCTAGACCTAACCTTCTGAAATTATTTAGTCCTCTCAATATGTAACTTAGAACTCCTAAAAGCACAAAGCAAGCAACATTCCGGCATTGAGTAACCATACCAAGCATATCCTATTCAGGCCATCATATGACTGACTAATTATTTCTAGCATATAACTCAATAAAAACATATAGCAGGCACATAAGGCATCTCCCTAGATCCTTAGCCCTAATCTAGCATGCAGTTCCCATACACAGGCAATAGGCATATAAGGCATCATTCCTAGATCCTTAGCCCTAATCTAGCATGCAATTCTCATAAGCATATCATATCGTAACATAACATGTATGGGTATCTTGGGAAAACTTACTTGAGCTCGGTCGGTCGCACGCATCACACACCTTTTTCTTTCTCAAAACTCCTTATTTTAAATTTTAGAAAAAATATTTCGTTATAAAAATCTTTCAAACCCTCGATTTGAGTCCATACACCCCCGAAGGTGTGTCCGAATCCCTCAAACCAAGGCTCTGATACCAACTTGTAACATCCCAATTTTCAAGACCAAAAATTTCGTTTTTGATTAATTAATTTATTAAAACCATTTACTGAAAAACAACATCAATATCATATCAAACTCATAACCCATAAGTCAAACATCATAAAAACATGTCATGGAATAATAATAATGTCAGAGTACAATCCTAACGACATCATAGTGTGGAAATTGAGTGTGTGTGCGATGCACTGCTACCGTGCCGGCTCCTTCCCCTTCGATGAAGAGGTACCTGAAAAAAACTGTAAACTGTAAGCACGAAGCTTAGTGAGTTCCCCCATCATACCACATACCATACTATAAACATACTGTCAGACATATCTGGGTGCCCGACCTACCCTGCTAGGCATACCGGGGTACCTAACCTACCCCTGTCAGACATACCGGGTTGTCCGACCTACCCCTCCGATTTATCTCAACCGGTTACGGGGACTATTTCACTCCTAATACTACCACATGATAAAAAAACATAATCATACTGTCTAGCATAGCTGGGTACTATACTACCCCTTCGGCCCTATCGACCGATAACCGGGGACGATTCCCCTACTACCACTATCACATAACATCATATTACACTAGAATTTAAGCATATCAGACAGTAGCAAACCTAGATAATTATCACAAAGACAATTATCTAACAAACATCTCCTACTAGCGGGCCGACATTGTGGCCTTAGACCCACTTCTACTGGAAGGTAACTCACCTCGTAAAGCTGAGTGTCGAATCTCACGGGAAGTAACCTCTAATAGCTGCTCCGATGACTCTCGGCTATCATAATCATAAGAATACTCAATCAGAATCTATAACACTACTTAGGGTAAAATGACCATTTTACCCCCTTGGCCCAACTCAAACCATTCCTAAGGCCCAATTCTAATTTATTCACCTAGTGCACCCATGGCCCATCAAAGGCTACCTAAGGCCCACTAATGGCCCAATTTTCTAAATTGGGCCCAACACTTCAAATGGGCATTTTCACTAGTCCAATAAGTCCTTAGCCTAAACTGAATAATCTCGAATGGCCTAAAAGGCCCAATGCTTCTAATTCCAAGTTCCCGGGCCCAAAATTATACTCCACAGTGGGCCACAAGGCCCAATAGTCCAGACCCAACCCTCTAAGGGCCAAAATCCAAGGTATGGGTCAAACCGAGGCCCAAAACACTCCAAGCCCATATCTGTGGAGTACGCGGGGCGTACTCCTCTGTACGCTAAGCGTACTGACTAAATGGCGTGTACGTTGTGCGTACCTATATGTACGCCCAACGTACTTCCCTGTTAAGTCACTTTTCCCATTAAGTGCTTAATACTCTAATACAAAGGCTATAATTACAGATCCAAGTCCTCTTTAATGTCTTAATGCATAAAGTCGATCACTTGGTGGCTTGCAATCCACCAAATGAGCCCAAACATTGAATAATTGCAACTAACTCCATAGAAATGGCTAGATCTCATGCATGGTTTCATAAAGGCCTTAAAGGTCGAGAGTTTACTGCTTAAGGAAGGCTAGGAGCTCCAAGGGTGGCAACCCTAAGCTCAAAAACGAAGTTGCATGATAAAGATCCAACCTTTGGACCTAAAAAGGTCCAAATCTCCATAATCCTAGATCTAAGCTTCCAAGAGGAAAGTTAGGAGCTTTATACCTCCTTTGAGTGCCAAAAGATGAAATAGTCCCAGATCCTTGAGCTCAAGATACTCAAGTTCTTCTTCTTCAACTCTTCTTCTCTTCTTCTAAGCCTTTCTTCACCAAAAATGAGCTCAAAAGGTCAAACACACACAACAATGGAGTATGAAGGCAAATTAGGGTTTTCTAAGGGTAAGAGGATGGTAAGGAGGCCAGGGGCTATAATGGGATATTTATATGTCTTAAACCCTAAAAATTAGGGTTTTGGCATCTGCTCACGTACGCTGTGCGTACGTGTGCGCGTCCCCCGCATCCTAGGCGCCTCTACCCCTGCGTTCACTGAGGCTACGCCCAACGTACGTCTTATGGGCAGCCTAAGTTCTCAGCCCACTTGCGTAAGGTTCATTCCAAAAATCCGTTTGTCCCATTATTAGTCCAATTAACAAATATTAATTACTTAAATTAAATAATACCTCGAGAGACGGATGTTATAAATCAGAATTCAGGAAGTTCGGGCATGGTCGACTGGTATGGCAGAGGAAGTAGTAAGGAATGATTTCGAGGACGAAATCTTATTTAAGTAGGGGAGAGTTGTAACACCCTGTTTTGGGACGTTTCTTAATTCAGGGTTTGTGGACCGTAATTCAATTATGTAAAGGATTTGGGCTTTGAGGAAGTAATGTTTAGACCTTATTTAAGGTTGATGGTAGTGGTTATGAGATCTAAGCCCTTGATTTGTGTGTAGAAACCAAAGGGTAAAAATGGAAAAGTTATATGTTGGGCTTCTTGTATGGATTCTAGTTTTAGTTTGAAATGTGTTAAGCTAAAAGTAAATAGATAGAATCGTGGGGCTCTTCAATACCTTTCCTTGCAAATAAAGAACATCGAAATCAGAGTTGAAACGAAGAAGTTATGGTTGTTTGAAGTTGAATTGGAAGTTGGGTGTTTTGGATCTATGTAGGGTGTAGGAGATTTACACAGGGCGTAGATATTGAATCTTTGGATGCGGGTTTAATGATCTACGCATGGCGTAGGTTAAGTTACGTAGGGTGTAATAGCGGCAGATCAAAACCCTAATTCTTCGATTTTGAGCCCTATTTAAGGGCTCTAACATCTTGGGAACCCTCTCATGACCATCCTCCATCACATAAGATTATTCCTTGAGAAACCCTAGCCATATTTTTTGCTTGTTTGAGCCTGGCATCATTTTTGAGCTTGTTTCTCCATTGGAAGGTTGAATCCTGAAGAACAAGGTGGTTGCAAAGTGTATAGAAGAAGGGTTCAAGTATAGATCTAGCAAGGTTGCATCATTCCTGTATCACTATGAGTAAAAAGCTTCTATCTTGCTTGTTGGTTTCATAGATCTTGTTAATTGTCATATTTGTCACTTTTTGGTCCCTTGAGCTTGTGTTTTTGGAGTTAAGGCAACTCCAACACCTTTTGAGCTATATGGAACACTCTTGGGACTTGTTTGACTTGGAAACTTGTGCTTTGGGGCTTATTCATTAATCCATGCACGTTGTGTTAGCATTTTTTGGTCATTTTAGTGCATAAAGTTTAGATATTGATTGATTGGAGTGTCTTAATAGGTAAAGTTGGAAACTTTATCCATTAAGACATTGTAAATGTCCATATCTGGAAGTTTGAGGAGTTAAGTTTATGTATTAAGAGCTTAATGGAAATTTTTGACAATCAGTCGGCTATACGGGGCATAAATTCCTTTAAGTTGGGTGTAGCTTGGTTTTGGCCCGTTTCCATCTAGAGCTCTACGTCATGCATAGAGTAGCTTGTACACAGGGCGTAGAGTTGGACCGTTGACTTTTTAACCAATTTGACTTTTGGTCAAACTTAGGTAGAAGTGGGTATTTAGCTATGGGATAGTCTTGGTTTGGATTTAGGTGGCTCAGATTAGCTGTTTTGTTGTTGGGAATACTGTTGAGCTTCTGTTGTTTCATTTAGGTGAGTTCTCTCACTATACTTGCCTGTGTGGTGGTATGTATGCATGCTGACCAGCTGGGTCTTACTTGATATTCATTGTTATGTTCTATCCGGAGTTGCTGATAACTCTCGGGCGTGTTGTTAGCTCACTGAGACTCCTGATAGTCTCCAGGGTTGCTGATAACCCACCGGGCGTGCTATTAGCCCACTGAGACTGTTGGTAGTCTCCAGGGTTGCTAATAACCCACCAGGCGTGTTGTTAGCCCATTAGGATTGCTGATAATCCCCACGATTGCTGATAACCCATATCTGTTTATTTTTTGTTGTGTTATATGTGATACTTTAGGGAACTCGCTAAGCTTTGTACTTACAGTTGTGGATTAAATATTTTGTAGGTACTAATCGGATTGCGAAGGCGGGACTGTACATGCACATCAGTAGATTTATGATTTGGGATTTCACATTGTCTTTTTCTTAACTCTGATTTCAGAATAATAGTTTATGAACAAATGGTTGAAATTTTACTAAAAATGGGCGTTATATTATTTTTTTTAAAAAATGATAAATTTAGCCTGGGTTTTTTGGATGTTACACATAAAGACCAAGGTTAACAGACAAAAAGCATAAAAACTCATGAGATAATTAGATCTATCAAAAGGAACATCAAGGTGCAAACTTTATATCTCCTGGAGGTGGATAATGAAGTGGAAAGTTTGGATCTATAAAGATTGGAGCCCATAAATGCTTCTCCAATGAATTCCTTCTTCAAGAATGCACACAAAACAAGGTGGTTAGGGTTTCAAGGTCATTGAATATGAGGGTTGAGGCTAAGCATGTGGAGGCCATCAAGGAGTTATAGCCTTTAAATAGGGCTCACAACCCCTCAATTAGGGTTTAGATCTTGTGATCCTATACCCAACGTATCAATCTCTATGCCCATCATAGGGCATTAAGTCCCTCGATGGAATCTTCACCTACGCCCAGCGTATGAGTCCATACAATGCCCAACGTAGGTCACCAAAAATGAACAATTACCAAAATTAAATATTAAGAAGCATACCTAAGGTTACGGGTGTTACAACTCTCCTATAGTTGAATCAGACTTTGTCCTTGAAGTCCGCTACTGCAAAAAGATTTGGGTAAGGCTCTCTCATCTCCTCCTCAGGCTCCCATATCCACTCTGAACCCTTCCGGTGTTGCCATTGCACCTTAACCAAACCCACCACCTTATTGTGCAAGGTCTTCGTCTTCCTATCTAGGATCACGACCAGTCTCTCCATATAGTTCTGCCATTCATCAACCTGAATACTGTCTATGGGTACAACTGCGGAATCATCGACCAAACACTTTCGCAACTGAGAAACATGGAACATGTTGTGGATCTGGATGAGCTCGTTATGCAAATCCAATCGGCATGCAACCTTGCCTACCCATGCGATAATACTGAAGGATCCAATATACTGGGTCTCAAAATTGTCCCGCTTCCCAAAACGAATGACACCTTTCCAAGGTGACACCTTTAGAAGCACATGATCTCTGACCTGGAACTCGAGGTCTGAACGTCTCCGGTCAACATAACTCTTCTGGTGACTATGTGCGGTCTTCAGCTGATCGCGCACCTGCTGTATCAATTCAGTGGTCTTGAGTACTACCTCGGTACTCCCAATAACCTAATGCCCGACCTTGTCCCAACAAACGGGGGTCTGACACTTTCTCCCGCAAAGCATCTCAAAAGAAGGTCGATCGATACTGGCGTGGAAATTGTTGCTGCAGGAGAACTCGGCCAATGGAAGATAGGTATCCCAACTACAGCCAAAATCTAATACACACAACCTAAGCATATCCTCGAGAGTCTGTATAGTCCGATCACTCTATCTGTTTGTCTAAGGGTGGTATGTGGTGTTGAAGAGTAGTTGATTACCCAACTCCACATGAAACCTATTCCAGAATCTGGAAGTGAAACGAACATCACAGTCTGAAACCACTGACACCGCAACCCCGTGTCGAACAACTACCTCCCTGATATAGACCTCTGCCAACTTTTGGCAGAAATCGTCTCAGCGATAGGGATGAAATGAGCCCTCTTGGTCAATCTATCAACAATAACCCAGATAGAATCAACCCTAGGTGCCGTTCTCGGTAACTTCGTGATAAAATACATAGTGATCTCCTCCCATTTTCACATGGGAATGGGTAACGACTGCAACTTTCCGTGGGGCCTATGATGTTTGGCCTTGACTTTTCGGCAAGTCAAGCACCGTCTACAAACCATGCTATTTCCCTCTTCATGCAGGGCCATCAGTAGCTTAATATGAAATCTCGATACATCTTCGTGGCTCCCAGATGAATCGATAATTTCAATTTATGAGCCTCCTCCAGTAATGTGTGCCTAACCCCACCCATAACCGGGACTTAAACCCTACCACACCGAGTCAATAACCCATGCCTATCCATGAAAAATACGAAATCTGACCCCTGATCCTCTCTTCCTTCCAATTTTCCTTCTTCAACCCTTCTACTTGAGCTTTCTTGATCACTTCCAACAGTGGCGAAACAATAATCATCCTCAAACACAGATATCTGATGGGTGTACTCGCTGCCTTACGACTCAAGGCATCAGCCACAACATTGGCATTCCCAGGATGGTACAAGATCTCATAGTCATAATCTTTCACCACATCTAACCTTCTCTGAAGTCTCATGTTCAAGTTTGGTTGATCCATTAGGTATCTCAGACTCTTGTGATCAATATAAATAGTGCACCTGACCCCATGTAACGTCCGAATCCTGGTATGTATTCTAAGCCAAATTATTCATTTTTGCAAAGGGACTTGACGAATTGGAGGCCCCAAACTCGTCGAGTAGAAACGGATCTTGGACGCGGGTCTTGAAGTCTACTCGACGAGTTGAGAAGCCTCAACTCGACGAGTAGGGCTGGCAGAGTGAAACCCTAATTTTCAGGGTTTGCACCCAATTTAAGGACCTTAACACTTTATTGTGGCATCCCTCATCGCCTCCCTCAGACCAACAAAACCCTAATTCGTGATCTTGAGCCTTTTGAGTGTGTGTGAGTGAAAAGAGAGTGATTCCTTGGTATTTTCCTTGAAGGAGTGGAAGTTACAAGTGCTTGGTTGAATGAAGAAGCTTTAGATCCAGAGAGTTCTTTGTCAAAGCAGCCTTATTGAGGTATAAAGTCTATACCTTGACTATTCATTTACTAGATCTCTTCATGGAGTAGTTTAGGGCCTTAAGTAGCCTATTTTGGAACCATTCAAGGATGCAAGCATGTTTTGGAGTTATGACTTCAGATCTAGATGTCCATGGCCTGATGAGACTCAAAGTTGCCAACTTTATTAAGTCTTGGCCCTTGTCTATGCTTTAGATCTCTTTAGGAGTTGAGTTTTGGTGTTATTAGCCTCATGGCACCATGCATGAACGTAAAGTTAGCAACTTTACGTGGTAACTTAGTCCTAGGGGACCAGATCTATGGTTTGGAAGCATTGAACCCGACTAAAAACGACTGAATGAGTTAATACTATGGGGGATCGACGAGTTATTTATACAACTCGGCGAGTTGGGTCGTGGTCCCCCAACCTTTTCTATTACTGAGCAAACTCGTTGAGTCTAGGAGATGACTCAGCGAGTCGGCCATGGTTTTGGGTTATGAAGATTGAGGAACTCGATGAGTTCAAGGAGGGACTCGGAGAGTTGTGAGTGAAATGTCTCGACTCTGTATGAAGGGGAACTCGTCGAGTTCATGAAAGAACTCGACGAGTAGGATCGAGATTTCCAGAGTTTTATGGATCAAGGAACTCGACGAGTTGATGGACCAACTCGGCTAGTTGAGTCAACCAGGATGTTGACTTTGACCAAGATGTTGACTTTGACGAGGATGTTGACTTTGACTTTGACCTTTGACGAGAGTTAACCCTTAAAGGGGTTATGAGTATGAAAGAGTAAATTAAAGAGATTTTATGTGTAGGAGTTTGAGGAGAGTTGATCCCAGAGCCGAGGACAGTTTAGCTACTTCACGACATTGAGGTGAGTTACCTTCCAGTAGAAGTGAGTCTAAGGCATCAATGCCGGCCCACTAGTAGGTGATTATAGTTGAGATGATTGTCTTTGTGATAATTGTCTGGTATGCCACTATCTGTTATGCTTTATGTGCTAGTATGCTATGATATAATGTGGTACTAGTAGGGGTGAAATAGTCCCCGGTTACCGGTTGAAAGAAACCGAAGGGGAAGCCATCACCCAAATATGCTAGGCTGTATATGATTTATATGTTTATACTAGGGTATTATGTGGTAGTGGTAGGGGTGAAATAGTCCCCGGTTACCGGTTGAAAGAGACCGAAGGGGAGGCCAGCACCCAGATATGTTAGGCAGGTACCGGTTGAAAGAGACCGAAGGGGAGGCCAGCACCCAGATATGCTAGGCAGTTACCGGTTGAAAGAGACCGAAGTGGAGGCTAGCACCCAGATATGCTAGGTGTTATGTGATTATATGGTATGTGGTATGATGGGGGAATTCACTAAGCTTTGTGCTTACGGTTTTCCGTTTTTGTTTCAGGTCCTTTTTCTTCGAAGGGAAAGGAGTCGGCACGGTAACAGCGTATCACACACACGATTTTCTGCATATGAGATTCTTGGGATTTGTACTATGACATTATTACTATCTTATGACATGCTTTGAGACATATGATCTATGGTTTTTATGAAATAAGATAACTTGATGTTGTTCTCTATAATATGTTTTATGAATCAAAAATGAAATTTTTGGTCTTGAATTTTGGGATGTTACAACTTGGTCTCAGTGCCTTGGTTTGAGGGATTCGGACACACCTTCGGGGGTGTCTGGACTCAAATCGAGGGTTTGAAATTTTTTTACAAAAAAATAGTTTTTATAAAAATTTAAAATAAAGAGTTTTGAGAAAAAACAAGGTGTGTGATGCGTGTAATCGGCCGAGCTCAAGTAAGTTTTCCCCAAGATACCCATACATGTTTGTTGATATATGATATGATTATGAGAACTGCATGTTAGATTAGGGATGAGGATCTAGGAAGGATGCCTTATATGCCTACTGTATGTGTATGAGAACTGAATTCTAGATTAGGACTAAGAATTTAGGAAGATGCCTTATGTGCCTGCTATATGTACTAATTGAATTACATGCTAGAACTGATTAGTTAGTGATATGATGGCTTGAATAGGATATGCTTGATTTGGTTACTCAATGCCAGAATGTTGTTTGCTTTTTGCTTTTACGAGTTGTAGTTATCTTTAAGTAGTTAGTAAACGAATACGTTAAAGTTACATATTGCAAGGACTAAATAATTTCAGAAGGTTAGGTCTAGCCCTATTTCGCAGCTCTTGTTTGAGTCCAACCGTTATAGGGTAGGATATCTCATTCGAAGAATTATCTGGTCTTAGTGATATGTAATGGTATTCGCGAGCTAGTTAGGTAAAGGTAGCTGGGATTTCTTATGCAGCTGATGGCGGAGAGTGGGTTGGAAAGTTACCCTAGGGTAAGCCTAGGAAGAGATTAGTGCAATGATCAGTAGTAGTGAAAGGGACTTGGTGAAGTCAAGGCAATCCTTGAGGAAAGTATGGATAGATGTGGAAGGTAGTATCGGCCCGTACTACTGAAAGAAGAGGATCCGTACTCGAGTCAAGGAGGACTGAGATAGAACCAGGGAACTTGTAGAGTGTGTGATACCTCTCGGAGTTATGTATAAACTTGACGATTATGTGTTTTGTTTCAGAATGGTGGTGACACGTCACGGAGCAGGAGGTTCAGGGTCTAGGTAAGGATTAGGTTCAGGTTCAGGTGTAGGTTCCGAGCCGGTTGATGGCGGACTACGCGAGCTCATCGCGTCTGAGATTATGAGAGGCATCCTTAAGGCGACCCCGGTGATTTTCGGGTCGATCAAGGAAGGGATCATCGAGCTGATAGAGGAGCGTCTCAGGGCGTTCAGGAGTGACATGGCATCTGGCCAGACAGGGACACACACACTCTCCTTCAAGGATTTCAGGGGATATGGTGCGCCAAATTTCCACGAGGTGAAGGACCCCATTTGTGGCCAGGAGGTGGATTACATACATCGAGTCTGCACAGTTGAGGAGCTTCCGCCCTGAGGGGTCAAAAGTCCGGTATGCTGCAGATTGTTTAAGAGACCGAGCTCGAGATTGGTGGGAGGCGGTTAGTGATTCGTTGGGAGCCCCAACCATTGAGGCTATGACCTGGTCGGACTTTGTGACCAGGTTTAGGACTGAGTTTGCGCCCGCTGTGGAGACTCAACAGCTGGCCAGGGAGTTTCTGGATATGAGGCAGACGACTGAGTCGGTGGCGGAGATTACCGCCAAGTTCGAGGAGAGGGCCTTACTGGTGCCTCAATATGCGGGGGATGAAGAGATGAGGTAGACCCAGTACCATGACATGTTGAGGACTGACATCCGAAAACATGTCAGCTACTCGGCATGCCGGACTTTAGATAACATGATTGCGAGGGCGAGGGAGAGGGAGATTGATATAGAGCACCTCAGGAAGAGGAAGGTAGAGACTGAGCAGGTTACTGGGGTTTCAGGGAAGAAACCCAAGGGATTCGACTCTAGGTTGAACGGCCAGCAGGGCCGAGGCCGCTGTGGGAAATGCGGTAAGTTACATGAGGGAGTTTGTCGAGCTGGAGGATCGGGCTCCTATAAGTGCGGCAAGACTGTGCACTTTGGCAGTGATTGTACTGCCTATACCCCCACCTTACAGACATCAGACCTGATTTGCTTCCATTGCAATCAGAAGGGCCATAAAAATGCCAACTTCTCGAGATTGGTACCAGTAGCGCCAGTGGCGGCGGCTGCTCTAGCGACCCTGCGGATCACGGATGGCCGACAGGGCAAGACAGATGCTCCAGTGGTGAGGAGCCGAGCCTTCCAGCTGACCGCCGAGGAGGCACGTGCCGCACCGGATGTGGCGACGAGTTTGTTTTCTTCTCCCTAATTCTTATTACATATCAGTTATGATATTTATGTGCTATGTTTATGTGTTTTGTTTAGGATCGTTCCATGTGAACGACATCCTTGTACAGGTGTTATTTGACTCGGGGGATACCCGATCATTTGTCTCTCTTGCTCTTAGCAAGAGGTTTTCTGAGTCTTCAGGCATGTTGGATTGCCCTTTAGAGGTCGAGATTGCGGACGACCGATCTGTCCGGGCATCAGAGGTTTTCAGAGATTGCGTTTTGAGGTTGTATGACGAGCGTTACCTCGTGGATTTGGTTCCCATTCCGTTGCGTGGGAACAAGGTTATCATCGGCATGGATTGGCTGAGCCCTAATGAGGCGGTGATCGACTGTGCACAGCAGTTGGTACGTGTCAGGACCCCAAGTGGGGGAGAACTGGTGATTCAGGGTGAGAGGCCGCAGCGTGGACCAACTATGTGTTCGGTAGCGAGGGCTAGGCGCTACCTTCTGCAGGGTTGCACAGGGTATGTCACCTACATTATGGATACCCGTGAGGCGGGTAAGGCGACTATGAGTAATATACCAGTGGTGCGAGAGTACCCGGACATATTTCCAGAGGAGCTGCCTGGGATACCTCCGGAGAGACAGGTGGAGTTCATGATCGACCTAGTCCCTGGTGCGACTCCGATAACCAATGCACCATATCGGTTGGCTCCTCCCGAGATGCAGGAGTAGTCTACACAACTGCAGGAGCTGTTAGAAAGGGATTCATTAGGGCGAGTAGGTCGCCCTGGGGAGCCCTGATCCTGTTTGTGAAGAAGAAGTACGGGTCGCATCGGATGTGTAAAGACTACCGGGAGCTGAACAAGGTAACGGTGAAGAACCGTTACCCACTCCGGAGGATTGATGATCTCTTCGACCATCATCTTGGTTTTCCAAGATAGATTTGCGTTAAGGCTACCACCAGATGCGAGTCGGAGATGAGGATGTACAGAAGACTGCTTTCCGCACTCACTATGGCCACTACGAGTTCGTGGTGATCCCCTTCGGGCTCAACAATGCCCCTGTCGCGTTCATGGACCTCATGAACCGCGTATGCAGACCGATGCTGAATCGGTCTATGATCGTATTTATTGATGACATCTTGGTTTACTTCAAGACGCAGGAGCAGCATGAGGAACACTTGCAGGAGGTGTTGGATACCCTGAGGAGGGAGAGCTTGTATGCCAAGTTCTCCAAGTGTGAGTTCTGGTTGCGCGAGGTGCAGTTTCTGGGGCACCTTGTCAGCCAGAACGATATTTTGGTCGACCCGGCCAAAGTGGAGGCCGTGATGAGATGGGAGGTTCCGAAGTCTCCATCTGAGATTCAGAGTTTCCTCGGGTTAGTAGGCTATTACCGGAGATTCATACAGGACTTTTCCAAGATAGCAGTACCCTTGACCCGGCTGACGAAGAAGGCCGTGGTCTTTCGCTGGGGGCCTGAGCAGCAGGCAGCGTTCGAGACATTGAAACAGAGGTTGTGCGAGGTGCCGATCTTAGCCCTGCCAGAGGGCGTGGAGGATTTTGTAGTGTACTATGATGTATCTATCTCGGGTTTGGGCAATGCGTTGATGCATAGAGGGCACGTCATCGCTTACGCCTCGAGGCAGCTGAAGCCTCACGAGGCGAACTACCTGACGCATGATCTGGAGTTTGGGGCGGTTGTTTTCTCCCTCAAGATTTGGCGACATTACCTCTATGGGGTCCGTTATACCATTTACACAGACCACAAGAGCTTGAGGTACCTCATGGATCAGCCGAATCTGAACATGAGGCAACGCCAGTGGCTAAATGTGGTGAAGGATTACGACTGTGAGATCCTCTACCACCCGGGGAAGGCCAACGTTGTGGCCGATGCGCTTAGCCGCAAGGCAGCCCCAATCAGAGACATTTTCTTGGGGATGACGGTGGTGACTCCGCTTTTGGAGCGGACCCAAGAGGCGCAGGTTGAGGGTATGAAGGAGGAGCACCGGAAGCATGAGCGGATCATAGGCCAGGTGGCCTCGTTTGACTATGACAGCCATGGGCTACTAACCCTGCATGAGAGGGTCTGGGTACCGTACTGGGGCGGAGTACGACAGATTCTGATGGATGAGGCCCACAAGTCCAGATTTTTCCATCCATCCCGGGGCGACGAAGATGTACATAGATCTTCGTCCTGATTACTGGTGGCCCTGCATGAAGCGGGATGTAGCCTGGTATGTCGAGAGATGCCTGACCTGCAGGAATGTCAAGGTAAATCACCATAGGCCTCACAGAAAGATGCAACCATTGGATATACCTGTGTGGAAGTGGGAGGATATTACTATGGATTTCATCATGAAACTTCCTAGGACCGCATGGGGAGTGGATTCGATTTGGGTCATCGTGGATCGGTTGACCAAGAGTACCCATTTCATTCCGATCTAGGAGAGCATTTCGGCTGAGAAGCTGGCCGACATCTACATCAAAGAGGTAGTAGCTCGACACGGAGTGCCAATTTCCGTGATTTCTGATAGAAATGTACGGTTCACTTTCAGATTCTGGAAGAAGTTTCACGACGAGTAGGTACTCGTCTGCACTTTGGCACGAATTTTCACCCGCAAACGGATGGTCAGAGCGATCGGACCATCCAAACTCTGGAGGATATGCTGCGAGCATGTGTCCTGGACTTCGGTGGTAGCTGGGATACCTACCTTCCCTTGGCAGAGTTTTCCTATAATAATAACTATCACGCGAGTATTGACCGTCCTCCCTTCGAGATGTTATTTGGGAGGAACTGCAGAACCCCGATATGCTAGATGAGGTTGGACAGAGAGTCATGGGGAGTACCGAAGTGGTACTCAAGACGACGAAGAGGATCCAGCAAGTACTGAGCAGGCTTCAGACTGCTCAGAGTCGGCAGAAGAGCTAGGCCGACAGACGCCGATCGGACCTGAAGTTACAGGTCGGGGATATGGTTCTCCTGATGGTGTCACCTTGGAAAGGTGTTATCCGGTTCAGGAAGCGGGGCAAGTTGGGCCCCAGGTACATTGGTCCTTTCAGGGTTGTAGCCCGGGTGGGCAAGGTGGCGTATAGGCTGGATCTGCCAGCCGAGCTTAGTCAGATCCACAATACTTTTCATGTCTCCCAGCTACGAAAGTGCCTGGTAGATGACTCTGCGGTGGTCCTCTAGAGGATATTCAGGTCGACGACAGCCTGAACTACATCGAGCGGCCGGTAGCCATCCTCGACAGGAAGACGAAGGATTTGAGGAACAAGAAGGTCAAGTTAGTGAAGGTGCAATGGCAACACCGCAAGGGCTCGAAATGGAGTTGGGAGCCGGAGGATGAGATGAGGGAGCACTACCCAGAGCTATTCCTAGATGCAGCAGACTTCAAGGACGAAGTCTAAAATAAGTGGAGGAGATTCGCAACGCCCGAATCCTGGTATGTATTTTAAGCAAATTATTCATTTTTGCAAAGGGAATTGATGAGTTGGAGGCCCCAAACTCGTCAAGTAGAAACAGATCTTGGACGTGGGACTTGAAGTCTATTCGACGAGTTGAGAAGCTTCAACTCGACGATTAGGGCTGCCAGAGTGAAACCCTAATTTTCAGGGTTTGCACCCTATTTAAGGACCTTAACACTTTATTGTGGCCTCCCTCAGTCCAGCAAAACCCTAATTCGTGATCTTGAGCCTTTTGAGCATGTGTGAGTGAAAAGATAGTGATTCCTTGGTATTTTCCTTGAAGGAGTGGAAGTTAGAAGTGCTTGGTTGAAGGAAGAAGCTTTGGATCCAGAGAGTTCTTTGTCAAAGCAGCCTTATTAAGGTATAAAGTCTATATCTTGACTATTCATTTACTAGATCTCTTCATGGAGTAGTTTAGGGCCTTAAGGAGCCTATTTTGGAACCATTCATGGATGCAGGCATGTTTTGGAGTTATGACTTCAGATCTAGATGTTCATGGCCTTATGAGACTCAAAGTTGCAAACTTTATTAAGTCTTCGCCCTTCTCCATGCTTTAGATCTCTTTAGGAGTTGAGTTTTGGTGTTATTAGTGTTGGGTTTTGTGTATACTACAACATCCTATGGTGCACATACAACCCTAAATGCTTTGGATCTATATTTTCTCTAATTATACATGCAATATTGTTTACAAAGCATTAAGCCTACAACTAGCATACAATTTACATAAGCAACATATAATACTAGTTAGGAGTTTACCTCTTTATGTAGCTTGTAGAACTTGTTGTATTTGGCCTTTAAGAACTTAGTTCCCCAAATGTTGCACTTCAAATGGTTCACAACACACCTTAGACAAAGGATGACTTTTAAGAGAGTTTATGCACACAAAAATCGGTTATGGCTCTCCACGAACACTCTAGCAAAACTGGTGCAACCAATTTTAGGCTATAGGGTGTCATATATATAGTGTAGGAATGCAAGAGTCATGGGTAAACCCTAATCCATACACTTGGGCTTATTATCCATGATCCATGATTCAATTGGGCTAACTCTTTATGGATTCATCCATAAACTTAGTCCATCATGTATCATAAGCCCAAACCATATATATATATATATATATATATATATATATATATATATATATATATGTGTGTGTGTGTATATATATATATATATATATATATATATATATGTGTGTGTGTGTATATATATATATATATATATATATATAACTAATTTACATAATTAGTCCCTATTAGTTTAATTAGTCTCTTTTGATCACTAAATTAATTCCAAATTAATTCTTGATCAATACTAATTAAATCATATGATTTCATATTAATATATTAGAACTTATAATATACTAATAAATCATAATTAACCTCTTCTCAAAAGTCCATCCTATCAAATTGTCGTGGTGATATGCAACCCAAATCGAGCATGCTACTCTCGGGTAAAGTACATACTAATTATAGTTATGGGCTTAGACACCTAATCCAACAGTCTCCCACTTGGATAAGTCTAATAACTATTATTGCAAGTACGACTCCAAAATCCCGACTAACAATTGTAGCTCTTAAAAGCCGTTGTGGAACTCTGACCTAGTCAGTGACGCGTCCATTAGATAAGGGATCATATATTCCTCCATTCTAGATATCATATGGACATGAGACATGGATTATAATCAATCTCTTTGCCATCTGTTATTTCCCGATTTCCGATTTATGAAGACCGACTAATTGAACATATCAAATCAGTCCAGGCTTGGCCAAGCACTTAGGGTTGTCATCACTAAATCATCGAGGGGCCCCACAGATATCGCTTTTATCCCTCTAAGGGTAAAAGGAATAGATAAACTTCGACTCAAATGCTTGCTTGTACTTACTCATCAAATCACACACAACAATATCTTTTATAACACCAAGTTACTGGTGCGTTTACATATGTCAATGTGCAACCGACTTGTAAACTACAACTCACATGTCTTGGTTTCAAGAATATATGATATTATCGTCTAATGATCACTCGTGATAAAATCCATGAAGTAATACAAATGAGCGTGGGTTTAATCCAATACCCGAATCTTATTCTAGGAGTACTCATGAACAGTGCAGCAAACTTGTGCTATGTCTAAAACACCTAGACAATCTACAGTCAGATTCATGATAATCTTGCCTCAATACCTACTTCCAAAGTATGATCGACTGTGGATGGTTTGAATAACCTAGTTATTCGGGAAGTCAAAACATGCAAATTGAAAAACAAGAACAATCGAATCCAATATGGTCTCAGAACTTATGAGTATAAATAAAACGCCTTTTATTTAATCACAATATTGATTACACATTATTTATTGTATAATGTTTCGATTAATCAACTTAATACTTGAATTAAAACAACAGTTATGTCATGCTCCAAGCATGCACACTATGTTTGCTTATGATCCTTTCTTTGTGAAATAGATCAATTGAAAGTATTTCAATGACACTCATTTCACAATTCCAAATCCTTATCGTAAGTGTAAGAATACCAAATTCTTACCATTCGCTATAATCTGTTAGATTTTAAACTTATATGCAATGATCCTCTTGTAATGACTATGCACAAAGTCACAGAGGCTTGGCAACAGACATTTCAAAGTATTCCAATGGAGAGAAATTCCATGGAAATGAAGTCTCACATTCAAAGTACATTCCTTTGAACATCCTTCTTGCATTAAGTTTTCTAATCTTACACAGATTTAAAGAATAACTTCCACTTATGGAAACATTTCCATATTCCCATTTTGACTATCACTTCTGAACAACAGTTGCCTCTTTTCAGAATATGTCAATATGGTTCGTCCAAAATTAATACTACACTTCCAACTGTACATGAGCAACCAATCTTTGGTAAACCTCAAATTGTCCTCGACAATTGCTTAATCATTTTAGTCATATCCAGTTCTGGTCCTTTTTCCCTCTTAATGCCCTAGTCATTTGGAAAAATTCAGAACACATAAATATTATAGCATATGCAATCGATCCTATACCCGAAGCATATGGGACACGATTCATAATGTCTTGCATAAAGACATGATACTTGATCATCTTTTGCTATAATATTTCTATTTGCCATGTTCTCACAATTCGAACTATGAAAGAGGGATGTCGTAATCATAATCGAATTTGAGAATGCAATTAACATTTCCATATATATATATATATATATATATATATATATATATATATATATAGAGAGAGAGAGAGAGAGAGAGAGAGAATTTCCTTATGTTGAACCATTCCAACATAGCATTCATATATATTCTTGACTAAATTTGATTAAAAATCTCAATCTAAGCTTTTAGATTTGAAATGAAGTATGAATTCCTCTCCCTTGATTATAGCAAAACAACTTTCCAAACCCTTCATCTTTGCAAATTGAATCTTTTGTTTTCTATAATTAACATTGCTAACTCACAACACTTAACGTAATAATTGTGCTCCCACTAGCATAATAATTACATTCTTATTAGCATAATACTTATGCTCCCACTAGCTTTTACATGTACCCAGAAATCAGCTGGACTTTTAGAAATCAATACTTATTGACTTTCTTATCAAAGTTCAGATTTCTGATATAAAATGCTTCGATAAGACTTTATCTAGGATTCTCAAACTCATACACCTTTCCTTAAACAGCTCACATGTGTGTCTAAAATTTTTTAGAACTTACAACAATAAGTCTCAAATGTATAGACCTTTGCCATTTCTCACAATTCGAACTATGAAGAGGGATGCCGTAATCATAATCCAATTTGAGAATGCAAATATCACAATTGCTATCTCCTTAAAATCTACTTAGTGAAAGCGTTTCCTCAAAATCATTTTCATGAATTGGAGAGAGACCTTATGACACTTAGATTTTTATGGTGTATGTGTTCTATCCATGTGAATTTGTCAAAACCATAATCACAAGACAAGGTTAGTGACAAATCCAAACTCATATGGACTGAACTTGTTCAATCTTAATTTCTTGCCACCTGGCAGCTCAAGGGCCTACCATTTCTTCCAAGTTGTTATTCAAACAACTGAGAACTCATAGAACTCACATGCATAGTCAACTTTAACTGGAATGGGCACATAAACAAGAATATGTCAACACGATAGGTTACAAACCTTAAGTCGTGTGCTTGTGATTAACAATAGGTTTACTCTTGATTAGTTCTTGAAACTATTCAAGATCATTAAGAATCCCATTGACCTCTTGACATATATGATTCACTTTGTCAAGGAACATTACTTGACAAACAAATATTCAAGAGTTAGTGCGGATTCTAATCAAGACTAACACTTCTGACAATTGGTCTTAGTCGGTCTTTGTTTTATCCAAAACATCACAACTTACCAATTTCAAATGTACAAGAGTAGAAAACATTTTACTCTACATTTGATAAGTGTTATAAACCTTTCTTAAGACCATGTCACTCAAGTTACAATCTTGGAGTATGACTCTAAGATTTGATTTTGGAACGAAGTATGATTTATCTTCTTGATTTAACCATTTCAACAATTCACGATTCGTCTTCTTAGCCATACAAATGCACTAAGATATCCTTAGAGGATCAATTGTGATATGGTTTTCCATAATCATTAAGATGATCATAAAACAAGATACCAAAGTACTCTCCCATCTTTTCATATTGGAGAAACTTTTATCTTTCTGCCTAATTTGATTCTTCTCATTCATTCTGCCATACATTGAAACTTTTCCATTGATTCAAAATTACACTTAATCTTGTAAGTATAACCATATTTACTAAACTTTAGTAAATCATGACGAATAGTCTGATCGTTCTTTATGGTGGACCTGACCAGCGCACACCCAGTGTACCCGATCCCCTAGTCCTTCACTTGACTCACATATACATGTGAACAAGGAATTAGTCTTAATTTCCCAAAGATGAAGTTCTCATTCATCACACAATACAAGTTGCATGATTCCAAGTTTCTATCCAACTGAAACTTGGGTGATGAGAATCTTCCCTTGTTTGGTAAATTTTGACGCTACCACAAACGAAAGAATCAAATCCATTTTCCAATATTGCTATTAATGGAATCATATAAACAACAATTTTCACAAATGCCATTGTAAGGAAACTTAAAATAAGATAAAATAAAAAACTTTTATTTATTTATAAAACTGCGGAAAAACTTTTCCTTACAATGCAATTACAAATGAAAACTATGTTGTTATATATTCCTAAGAAATCTATCACAACTCTTAAGCAACAACTCAAAATTCTGATCACCGAAGCATGCGATCGAAATCTCTTCGCGATCAAAATCAGATTATTCTTCCTTTAAGTTTCCTTTCTTTTCTTCGATTCTCCAAAACATCAAAATTTAATTACATTACATCATGTATTAAGAATCTCCAAATAGAAACTTAATAGAGTTAGACATTGGACTTACCTGAAGTAGAGTCAAACCTTTTTGACTTTACCTTCTCTTAGATCTTTCAGGTAGTAAGGGCAGCTTCGCTTCCAATGTCCCTTCAAATGGCAGTAGAAACAAGTGGATTCTTTGGCATTTGCACATGGAACTATCTCAAAACTGGCTTTTTCTCTTATGGTCAAATCTTTTGACCATTGCCAATTCCCTTCCCATAGGAGAAGGGATATTTTCTTGACTATCTATGTCATTGCCTATGTCCATGGCAGCTTGGGAAGTAGATCCTCCACTCAAATTTGCTTGACCATTGCGCCAAATCATTGCTGATTCAGCAGCAATAAGCAAATATGCATGATCGATAAGGGTCATGTCATGATCTGTCATATAGTAGCCTTTAAAAAACTGACTATACGACTCAGGAAGTGACAGAAGAACCCAGTCAACAACCAACTTCCTCGGGAAGACGATACCAACATTCCCAGCCTGTCAATGTGTGACTTCATATCCAAGACATGTGCACACACGGACCTTCCATCTTGGTGTTTGTTATCCAATAGGGCTTGAGTGACCTTGAACTTTTCAAGTCTTCGAACTTGTAGGTCAGGGAGAATTATTGGAGGAGGTGGAGGAAGTGAAGTATGATATTGTGGAATATCATCTTCATGTGGAAAGCTTTTTCTAAAAGGATAAGGAAGACCATTGTTGTCAGAACTAGACATCTATGAGGGAGAAATTCAAGTTAGTTGATTTAAGTCCTTAATATAACACCCAAAACGAAATATTAAGGCTAGGACCCAACACAATATTCTATAATTGCGAGAAGGGATGCCGTAATCCAATTGTAGAATATTTAAAGGTAGGTAAATGACGATTTACCAATTTCCACCATGAAAAACGAAATAGATTATTAAGATTTAATTGGATTTGAAATTCCTAGATCCTTTGAGATTCATTGAACTTTTCAATGGCATGTTTAAATCTCGATTGTGCCCTTCAAGTTTGTGACTGGGATGCCGTGGATCACAAACAAGGTGTGAATAACCATGCAAATTAGCTTGGTACACTCAATGTTACAAATCACCTAATCAATGTGCCGGTTAACCACACACGCTCCATTGATCTATGATTAACATCAAGTTACCCTTTGCCACACATTGTCAGTCCCAGATTAGCATGTCGGTTAACTACACACGCTCCACTAACGACTTAACAAGGTGCAAAGTGCAATCTCATGGGATAACACCATATTCACATTTTCCTAAAGTAACTAAGATTGGGAATATAATAAAAGTTTAGTTACTTTATAAATATCACTATACTTTTAATGAAAATTAATGTCCTATCCTACCCGTTCGGCTAACGACCCTCCACCAGTCAAGGAAGCGGTGGGTGAGAGTGGACACCCATTAAACTACCATTTTATAGGCATTAACCTTATACCCCCTTATAGACCGGCTTCGTGAATGAGGCCTACTAACGGTAAGACTGACTTTTAACTTATATATATATATATATATATATATATATATATATATATATATATATTAAACTTATAATAATATAATAGTATAAGGGTTGAATTTTAACTTTTAAAACTCTACGGTTTAGAATTAAAGTATTCAAAAGTGAGACTTTACAAATTCCAAGACTTGAGGGCAAGTTTTAAAACTTGTCAAAACTTTTGGTTTCCATAACTTATGAGTTTAATGTGGTTTTTATGAAAAAAATTTCAAGTTCCATAACTTGAGGACAAGTTATGGAAGACTTTAAAACCATTTAAGATGACTTTTAAAAATGAGACTTTTCATTTTCCATAACTTGAGGACAAGTTATGGATTTCATTAAAATCATTTAGATCATTATTTTAATTAGCACAATAATCAAATAATACATACATGATCTAGTTAAACTCATAAGAACAAGATAATTCATATCATCAATCTTCAAGAAATTAGCCTAATCATATAAACTAATACAAATCTTGAAATTATGACAATTATCTTTTAATTGGATGAGCATGATCATTACCATATAAAAAAACAGATTTTATGATTCAACAAAACAGTTTGTGGTAATGATCCTATCCATTTACTGGCCAAAACTCGAAAATCTGCACCTTGGAGCACCTACTCGACGAGTTCATGAACTGGACTCGCCGAGTTCATGCTCTACTGAGTGGACTCGTCGAGTCAGTTCATGGACTCAGCGAGTTCATCAGACAGAATGCAGAAAATTGATTTTTCAGCTTTGAAACTTAAGCAATGCATAAAATATAATAGAAAACAATCCTAGGCTCTGATACCACTGTTAGGTTTTGTGTATACTACAACATCCTATGGTGCACATACAAACCCTAAATGCTTTGGATCTATGTTTTCTTTTATTATACATGCAATATTGTTTCCAAAGCATTAAGCCTACAACTAGCATACAATTGACATAAACAACATAAAATACTAGTTAGGAGTTTACCTCTTTATGTAGCTTGTAGAACTTGTTGTATTTGGCCTTTAAGAACTTAGTGCCCCAAATGTTGCACCTCAGATGGTTCACAACACACCTTAGACAAAGGATGACTTTTGAGAGAGTTTATGCACACTAAAATCGGTTATGGCTCTCCAAGAACACTCTAGCAAAACTTATGCAACCAATTTTAGGCTATAGGGTGTCATATATATAGTGTAGGAATCCAAGAGTCATGGGTAAACCCTAATCCATACACTTGGGCTTATTATCCATGATCCATGATTCAATTGGGCTAACTCTTTATGGATTCATCCATAAACTTAGTCCATCATGTATCATAAGCCCAAACCATATATATATATATATATATATATATATATATATATATATATATATATATATATATATATATATATATATATAACTAATTTACATAATTAGTCCCTATTAGTTTAATTAGTCTCTTTTGATCACTAAATTAATTCCAAATTAATTCTTGATCAATACTAATTAAATCATATGATTTCATATTACTATATTAGAACTTATAATATACTAATAATCATAATTAACCTCTTCTCAAAAGTCCATCCTATCAAATTGTCGTGGTGATATGCAACCCAAATCGAGTATGCTACTCTCGGGTAAAGTACATACTAATTATAGTTATGGGCTTAGACACCTAATCCAACAGTCTCCCACTTGGATAAGTCTAATAACTATTATTGCAAGTACGACTCCAAAATCCCGACTAACAATTGTAGCTCTTAAAAGCCGATGTGGAACTCTGACCTAGTCAGTGACGCGTCCATTAGATAAGGGATCATATATTCCTCCATTCTAGTATCATATGGACATGAGACATGGATTATAATCAATCTCTTTGTCCATCTGTTATTTCCCGATTTCCGATTTATGAAGACCGACTAATTGAACATATCAAATCAGTCCAGGCTTGGCCAAGCACTTAGGGTTGTCATCACTAAATCATCGAGGGGCCCACAGATATCGGTTTTATCCCTCTAAGGGTAAAAGGAATGGATAAACTTTGACTCAAATGCTTGCTTGTACTTACTCATCAAATCACACACAACAATATCTTTTATAACACCAAGTTATTGGTGCGTTTACATATGTCAATGTGCAACCGACTTGTAAACTACAACTCACATGTCTTGGTTTCAAGAATATATGATATTATCGTCTAATGATCACTCGTGATAAAATCCATGAAGTAATACAAATGAACGTGGGTTTAATCCAATACCCGAATCTTATTCTAGGAGTACTCATGAACAGTGCAGCAAACTTGTGCTATGTCTAAAACACCTAGACAATCTACAGTCAGATTCATGATAATCTTGCCTCAATACCTACTTCCAAAGTATGATCGACTGTGGATGGTTTGAATAACCTAGTTATTCGGGAAGTCAAAACATGCAAATTGAAACACAAGAACAATCGAATCCAATATGGTCTCAGAACTTATGAGTATAAATAAAACGCCTTTTATTTAATCACAATATTGATTACACATTATTTATTGTATAATGTTTCGATTAATCAACTTAATACTTGAATTAAAACAACAGTTATGTCATGCTCCAAGCATGCACACTATGTTTGCTTATGATCCTTTCTTTGTGAAATAGATCAATTGAAAGCATTTCAATGACACTCATTTGACAATACCAAATCCTTATCGTAAATGTAAGAATACCAAATCCTTATCCATGATCCATGATTCAATTGGGCTAACTCTTTATGGATTCATCCGTAAACTTAGTCCATCATGTATCATAAGCCCAAACCATATATATATATATATATATATATATATATATATATATATATATATATATATATATAATTTACATAATTAGTCCCTATTAATTTAATTAGTCTCTTTTGATCACTAAATTAATTCCAAATTAATTCTTGATCAATATTAATTAAATCATATGATTTCATATTAATATATTAGAATTATAATATATTACTAAATCATAATTAACCTCTTCTCAAAAGTCCATCCTATCAAATTGCCGTGGTGATATGCAACCCACATGGACCATGCTACTCTCGGGTCAAGTACATACTAATTATAGTTATGGGCTTAGACACCTAATCCAACAATTAGCCTCATGACACCATGCATGAACGTAAAGTTAGTACCTTTACGTGGTAACTTAGTCCTAGGGACCAGATCTATGGTTTGGAAGCATTGAACCAGACTAGAAATGACAAAATGGGTTTAGACTATGGGGGACTCGACGAGTTGTTCATACAACTCGACGAGTTGGGTCATGGTCCCCCAACCTTTTCTGTTACTGAGCAAACTCGTTGAGTCTAGGAGATGACTCAACGAGTTGTCCATGGTTTTGGGTTATGAAGATTGAGGAACTCGACGAGTTCAAGGAGGGACTCGGAGAGTTGTGAGTGAAATGTCTCGACTCTGTAAGAAGGGGAACTCGTCGAGTTCATGAAAGAACTTGACGAGTAGGATCGAGATTTCCAGAGTTTTATGGATCAAGGAACTCGACGAGTTGATGGACCAACTCGGCGAGTTGAGTCAACCAGGATGTTGACTTTGACCAAGATGTTGACTTTGACTTTGACCTTTGACCAGAGTTGACCCTTAAAGGGGTTATGAGTATGAAAGAGTAATTAAAAGATATTTTATGTGTAGGAGTTTGAGGAGAGTTGATCCCAGAGCCGAGGACAGTTCAGCTACTTCACGACATTGAGGTGAGTTACCTTCTAGTAGAAGTGGGTCTAAGACACCAATGCCGGCCCACTAGTAGGTGATTATAGTTGAGATGATTGTCTTTGTGATAATTTGCTCTGTTATGCTTTATGTGCTAGTATGCTATGATATTATGTGGTAGTGGTAGGGTGAAATAGTCCCCGGTTACCGATTGAAAGAGACCGAAGAGGAAGCCAACACCCAGATATGCTAGGCTGTATATGATTTATATGTTTATAATAGGGTATTATATGGTAGAGGTAGAGGTGAAATATTCCCCAGTTACCGGTTGAAAGAGACCGAAGGGGAGGCCACCACCCAGATATGCTAGGCAGTTACCGGTTGAAAGAGACCGAAGGGGAGGCCAGCACCCAGATATGCTAGGCAGTTGTCACACCCCAAAACCAAGAACGGCGGAAACGTTCAGGGGTGGAGGACGTCATGTAAAGTATCATAACAGTGCAAAGTAGTAAACAAGCAACAACATCATCCATTGCATTAAAAGTAAAGTTTTAATACATGAGTGTTCTTTCATAGTAATAAGACACCAAAATATCTATTCAAAATAAAAGACGAGTCTTGTCTGTGCTCCGTCTTCTCAAAACCTGGTCATCGTACCTGTCTACTGGTGACCTGAGAATACAAGTTATTTTGAAAGTGTAGATCAACATAAAGCTGGTGAATTCATAAGTATTATGGTGTCATTGATTTGAAAAGCTGTTATGAAAGACTTGTAAATATTTGATGAAACATTTAGTATAAGTGTGAAAACCCTAGAAAATCCCATATTTCCTACTAGTATAAAAAGTAGTCTTCTACCAAGACCCGAATGCTTGAAGGTTTCCTTTCTGTATAAATGAAAGTTTTTCCCATGTGCGACTATTATTATAAATATATAGTCTACCTCATCGTTTATGTGAATGTGTCACAAAATAAAAGTAAAAGGGAAATTATATAATCATTTAATTATTATCCTTTGGTACTAGGATAAACACGGCAGAGTAATTGCCGAATAGTATTAACCGTAGACATCCGTCGATGTGCATTTTCCCTCTGTAGCTAACAGCTGGGTGTAGAATGGTTAGTCCCGTACATATATAATAGTATCTACACATATAATATGTAATGGTATCTCATCATATAGTATCTGTGTAACAGAATCCATGTAAAAGTGTCCATGTAATGGTATCCATGTAATAGTATCTCTTCATATTGCATGTAATGTATTAGTATAGACTCATGAATGAACTGACTCTTGTGTAATTCCTTGTAATAGGAATAGTAATTTGTATCCCCTAAACTATACCTATAATAGTTTACCGGAATGTAAATTGAATGTCCAAGTAGGTTTATACACCCTTGCTACACAAGTGTGTTGGAACTGAAGAAAGAATGAAAGCTCTCATATCAATACATATGTATATGAAACATAAGTGTATAGATATGGTTTTTAAGAATAAGTTGAAAGAGGTTTTGTAAAACATTTAAGAGTTTTGAACAATAAATAATAATGACTTGATGTCATTTTATAAAACATTTCAAAAGTAATTCTTTTGATAACAAAGTATAAATTAACTGAAAACCATTATATTTAACACATTCTGAAGTATGTGAAAATCAGTTGGTTGAAAACACAGTTATAAATCACATGTGATTGATTCTATAACTTCATGTTTTCTACTTGTATTCCCCCCCCCCCCCCCGTAAAAGCATTTAAAATCATTTAAAAGATTGATTAAGGGGTATGAACTCACCTGTAGTGGGTGGTTGTGGATGAACTGAATGATGTAGGATCCTAAGTGTCAAGTGAAGACTTGTACACACACAATGATCCTAGATAACATATAATCCCATATATGTATCCAATTAGCCATAAAACAACTAATCAACCAAGTTTAAGACATCCTAAGACATGTAAAACACTTGATTTAAGTGCTATAAGTCATAAGGATTGCATCCAAGGGTGGTAGGACCTTGCTATTGAGTTTGGGGTTCAAGGGTAAACTCCCTTGGAGTTTACGGTTATGTGACCATAACTCCTTGAGTTTACGGTCGTAAACCGATGAGTTTACGGCCGTAAACTCGTGTTTCTTTGACCATTTTGTGTTTTGAAGCCTTAAAGATCACAAGAAGCATTCCTACTTCATGTTTAAGCCTTAGGAAGAGATTAGGGCACCATTTCACTCCTTTTAGGAGTTTACGGTCCTTAGACCATTTCCCTTTGGGTTTACGGCCGTAAACCCAAATGATTATGGTCTTTTGGTTGTTTTGAGTCCTAAGCACAATAAGGAAGGGGTCTAGAGTAGTTTCCAAGGCTTAGAAGGGACTAGGGCACACTTTGGCACCCTTTTTAGGGTTTACGGTCCAAGAACATCTTGGACCGTAAACACCTTGATCTTGTGTTTCTTGGGTGTTTTCTTGATGTTTTGAAATGTAACAAGCTTTATAATACACTAGGGTAGGAGTACTTACTAGGTAGAAGCTTGAAAAGGTGCTAAAAGTCCAAGAACACTAGTGTGTGTTCTTGGTGTTCTTGGTGAAACTTGAAGATCTACACTTTTGGAATGATTTCACGGTAGGAATCATGTTAGATCACTAGATTAGGGTAGATATCAACTTATTAGGGCTAGAAACACTTACAGGTTGAAGATCTTGAAGAAATGTTGGATGATACTTGAGAGAGAATTTGGTTTTGGATCTTGAAAATGTGAAAAGTGGTAAAATATGACTAAGTGTCATATTTATACCCCCTTTTAGGGTTTACGGCCGTAAACACCTTTGTTTAGGCCGTAAACTCCAAACTCTTGGAGTTTTGGGACATTATTGTTGCACAATAAACCCTAGGGCATCCTCTCTCATGTTATCTCCTGAAGTACTAATCTTAAAACACTCAAACTTATTCCAAAAAGCTTGAAAGTTAGCAGAAACAGTTCTGACTTCTATTGAAGTGAATGGTTGTACATAATAGAAATGTCGGGTTGTCACATCATCCCCCCGTTAGAAGGAATTTCGTCCCGAAATTAGAGTTTAAGCAAATAAGTAGTTACAAATAACTAAGTAAAAAGATGAGGATATTTCAGTTTCATCTGATCCTCTCGCTCCCAAGTGAATTCAGGTCCTCGCTTGGCGTTCCAGCGAACCTTCACTATCGGGATACGACTTTGTTTCGTTTGCTTGACCTCCTGGTCCATGATCTCTACTTGTTCTTCCACGAAGTTGAGGCTCTCGTTGATCTCGATCTCGTCGAGTGGGATTACAAGAGTCTCGTCGGACAGACACTTTTTCAAGTTCGAGTCGTGGAAAGTAGAATGTACGTTACTGAGTTCGCGCGGTAAGTTAAGTTTGTAAGCTACAGGGCGATTCTGGCAAGAATCTCGAAAGGCCCTATGTACCTTGGATTTAGCTTTCCACGCTTTCCGAAGCGTATGAAGCCCTTCCAGGGTGAGACCTTCAATAGAACACGGTCTCCCACCTGGAATTCCAACGGTTTCCTTCGTTTATCAGCGTAGCTTTTCTGTCGGTCTCTAGAGGCTTTCAATCGTTTACGAATCTGAACGATCTTCTCTGTCGTTTCCCGAATGATCTTCGGACCTGTGAGAGTGCTTTCAGGAACTCGTCCTTTAGCTAACTGGGTATCACCCACCTCAGCCCAGCACAGAGGGGATCTGCACTTTCAGCCATAGAGGGCCTCGAATGGAGTAGCTTTTATGCTCGTGTGATAACTGTTGTTGTAGGAAAATTCGACAAGGGGTAAATGAGTATCCCATGCCTTCCCAAAGTCGATCACACAGGCTCGCAACATATCTTCCAAGGTTTGGATAGTTCTCTCACTTTGTCCGTCGGTCTGTGGATGGTAGGCTGTACTCATGTCCAGCCTAGTTCCTAGGGAACTTTGTAGCGACTGCCAGAACCTCGAAGTGAATCTACTATCTATGTCCGAGATAATGGATATGGGAACACCGTTCAGTCGTACAATCTCCCGAATGTAGGTTCTTGTAAGCTTCTCCATCTTGTCTGTTTCTTTGATAGGCAGGAAGTATGCGGACTTGGTCAATCTGTCGACGATGACCCATATGGTATCAAGTCCACCCGTTGTCTTGGGCAACTTGGTTATGAAGTCCATAGTGATCCGCTCCCACTTCCATTCCGGTATCTCTGGTTGTTGTAGAAGACCGGAGGGTTTCTGGTATTCGACCTTGACCTTGGCGCAAGTAAGGCATTTACTTAAGAAGGTAGCAATCTCTGCTTTCATGTTAGGCCACCAGTATAGCTTTTTAAGATCTAGATACATCTTATCTGAACCTGGGTGGACGGAATAACGAGTGTTGTGTGCCTCGGTCATGACCAAGTCTCTGAAGCCACCGTGTTTCGGTGTCCAGATCCGATCCATGAGGTATAAGGCTCCGCCACCCTTGACTTCCAAATTCTTATCCATCCCTCTTAGGGTTTCACTCGTCACATTTTCAGGTTTCAAAGCGTCGAGCTGAGCCTCCTTAATTTGCGTGGACAAGTGTGAATGGATAGTTATAGTCAATGATTTGACTCTACGACCAGAGTATTCTTTCCGACTTAGGGCGTCGGCTACTACGTTGGCTTTACCCGGACGATAACGAATTTCACATTCGTAATCACTGAGTAGCTCGACCCACCGTCGTTGTCTCATGTTGAGCTCTTTCTGGTCGAATATGTGTTGTAGGCTTTTGTGGTCTGTAAAGATAGTACTTTTTGTACCATACAGGTAGTGTCTCCAGATCTTCAGAGCAAACACAACTGCTCTTAGTTCAAGATCGTGGGTGGTGTAGTTGACCTCGTGTGTCTTCAGCTGTCTCGAGGCATAGGCGATGACCTTACCTCGTTGCATCAGAACACAGCCGAGCCCTTGATTTGAAGCATCGTAATAGACAACGAAGTCTTCTATCCCTTCGGGGAGGGATAGTATTGGTGCGGTGCATAAGGCTCGCTTGAGCGTTTGGAACACTCTCTCTTGCTTCTCTTCCCAGTCAGAGGCCACGCCCTTCTGGGTCAGTGTTGTAAGAGGTTTCGCAATGCGGGAGAAGTTCTGAATGAACCTGCGATAGTAGCCAGCGAGACCTAGAAATTGACGAATTTCTGTAGGTGTCTTCGGTGCTGACCAGTTCTCAATGGCCTTGATTTTGGAAGGGTCCACGTGAATTCCCTTTTCACTAACTACGTGGCCCAAGAATTCGACTCTTCGAATCCAAAATTCGCACTTAGAGAACTTCGCATAGAGCTTCTCCGATCGTAATGTTTCTAAGACTCTTCGTAGGTGTTGACTATGTTCCTCCTTACTTCGAGAGTAGATGAGTATGTCATCGATGAAGACAATGACGAACTGATCCAAGTAAGGACGACACACCCTATTCATTAAATCCATGAATACAGCGGGCGCGTTTGTTAATCCAAACGGCATCACTACAAACTCGTAGTGTCCATAACGAGTTCGGAAGGCTGTCTTGGGAACATCCTCCTCTAACACTCGTAGTTGGTGGTATCCGGATCGTAGATCTATCTTCGAGAAGTAGTTGGCTCCTTGAAGTTGATCAAATAAATCGTCAATGCGGGGTAAGGGATAACGATTTTTAATGGTAAGCTTGTTGAGTTCCCTGTTGTCGATGCACATATGAAACGATCCGTCTTTCTTCTTGACGAACAAGACCGGTGCTCCCCATGGTGAGAAGCTTGGCCTAATGAATCCCTTCTTGAGAAGTTCGTTAAGCTGACTGGAAAGTTCCTGCATCTCCGCTGGTGCCAGACGATATGGAGATTTGGCTACTGGAGTAGCCCCTGGCACTAAGTCGATTCTGAACTCGACTTGGAGTTGTGGTGGTAATCCTGGGAGTTCTTCTGGAAAGATGTCGGGAAAGTCGCGTACTTTGGGGATGTTCTGAATGTCTTTCACTTCTTGACTCGTATCAACGATGTGAGCGAGAAATGCATGACATTCTTTTCGTAAGCATTTATGAGCCTGGATGCACGAAATGATGCCGAAACTCGTACTAGGTTTGTCGCCGTGGATGATTAGAGTTTCTCTGTTAGGAAGGTTAAGACGAACTGCTTTTTCAAAGCACAAGATGTCGGCGCGATGAAGACTCAACCAATCCATGCCGATAATGACGTCGAAACTTTTAATTGGGACCGGCATGAGGTCTATCTCGAAAGTATGGCCATCTATAGTTTGCATAGTCTATAGAAGGTCCTGAAGCTCCCTCACCAGCTATTGCACCTCGATCACTAGTGCAAACTCAGCTCGAAAGCTCGTCATGAAATTATCCCAAGTCATGGATGCCACGTCTACAGATCCCAATGCCTGACCAACTTCATCCCACCAGTCACGAGCTCGGTCCCTCAGAATGCAGGATGCGAACCCCACCTTGACCCCTCGGGGCAGAAGATCGTTCGCTGAGCATTCTCCATGTCAGCGATCTATCGACGGCTAGCAATAGGGTTCTTTGCCCCAAAGAACTATGGGTCTCCACGAGCCTTGAACTCCCAAAATGAGAGAGTCCGCGCCACCAACTAGCATGTCGTAATCTCGGACCAAAAAGCCCCTAAACACTCATCCAAAGCTCCATGATCTCCTCTTTAATGGTACCGAAAATCATAGGGGTGGCTTCTATAATACTGCGAGTGATCTCAGACGTGATGAACTCGCGTAACCTCTCATCAATCGTATCTAAACCAAAGCCAGAACGAAAACTTGAACCATATCCTCCTCCTTGAGTAGTCACCACCATACTGAAATATAAACATTAAAATGATCAGAATATACTCGAGGGAACTCTCACTCTACAAGCTCCTTAGAATATCCGTGACCATTCTTGACTCGAGTATAGATCATGTGCTTTCAGTTGTATGGGCCCAATACTACCTTCTACACCTATACGTACTTTCCTCAAGAACCATCCCGAATCCTCTAAGTCACTCCACTAAAGCAAGTCACACAAGCCCTATGCCTAGAAGAATACATATCCCCACTAAAATACTCCCTAGGCTCTCCTTGGAATCTTCGCCTCACTGGCCTCTGCAACACAATGAACTTCTATCAACACTTTCGGTTGCCTTATGCATGCAAATTGTACACAATACAAGATCAGATAGACGGTCGAATACTGATTCTAACCTAAGCCCACAACCAAACACGGGACATGAAATAAGGCTAAATCAATCATTTTAAGGCTATATGATCCTCACCATGTATAATTTTTAAACATACACTTAGCATCTAACTCTGCCAATATAGATTCCAAGTAATACATAACACCCAATTCCTCCTAGGCTACTAGGCATCACACAAATCATGCAATTCTGTCATGCGATTCCTGAAGGTATCCTTAGCCCTACTCTAGCATGCAATTCACAGAACAACATGCTAATCATAATACTCATGTATGGGTATTTTGGAAATCACTTACTTGAGCTCGAGTGATTGCACGCATCACACCCCTTTCTTTGTAAAAATATTTTTAGAAAACTTGTTTTCCTTTTCAAAAAGATTACCAATTCCTCAGTTTGAGTTCAAACATGCCCAGGAGTGTGCCTGAATCCCTCAAACCAAGGCTCTGATATCAACTTGTAACGTCCCAAAAATACTGATAAAATTTTCGTTTTTATAACCATCAAATCAATACATCAAAAGTTTCAAAACCAATCATAGTAAAAATGTATCACAACCACCAGAGTAAAATAATAATCATCGGTGCGGAAATCATAAAGGATGTTGTGCAGTCAAGTTGGGCAATTCTCTTTGGAACTGGAAGTACCTGCAAAATGTTTAAACCACAAACCGTAAGCACAAAGCTTAGTGAGTTTCCACAAAATACCACATACCATACAAATGGGCCTAGCCCAACGTACATATAAATGGGACACACCCAATCATGCAAATAGGCCTAGCACAACATATATATAAATGGGCCCATCCTAATCTTGCAAATGGGCTCAACCCATCATATATATAAATGGGCCCAACCCAACATATAATAAATGGGCCCAACCTAACATACAAATAAATGGGCACATCCCAACATACAAATAAATGGGCTTTGCCTAACATACACATGCAAGACTCACAAAGACAGTTAGCATCCTACATAATATAGTGAGAAAACTTACCTCAATCTGAAGACAGACAAATCTCACACTCAAGTTGCCGATACTAGAACTCCCCACCTCAATCAATACACAATAAGACACTAATAAAAAATTAAGGTAATAATCCACACTCGAGGGTCTTGGTTCATAGATGCCCCACTTGGGATAAAAGACCATTTTACCCTTCCAAGATTAGAACCCACTCCATTTGACCTAATATCCATTTTGTCCAAAAATCACCCTTCTGGTGCTATGTCCAGGGTACACCATGCTCTACGCCCAACATAGAGCCTTTGATGGAAAACAGGGACAAGTCAGACTATGCTAAGCGTAGCCCAGATTACGCCCAACGTAATTACGCTGTTTTGCCAACTTCACATTAATCTCTTAATACTCAAGGACTAAACATCCAATTCTCATATCTGGACTTAATGAACGTCCTAGGTGATAATGTCTATGACTTTACACCTTTGCATGGCTAAAAAGGGCATAAGACCAACCCTAAGTCCATAAGACCTTCAAATGCTCAAGAGCTCATGCATGGATGGATGAGAATGACCAAACTCCCATTTTTATGGCTCTACAAGCTCAGAAACATCTAGAAATGACACTCATAAGGTCTAAAGTAGTTCATACCCATAAAGACCAAGGTTAATGGACAAAAACATAAACCCATGAGCTAATTAGATCTATCAAAAGGAACATCAAGGTGCAAGATTTATACCTCATGGAGGCAGATAATTAAGTACAAAGTCTGGACCTACAAAGCTTGGAGCCCATAAATGCTTCTCTAGTGGATTCCTTCTTCAAGAATGCGCACAAAACACACAAAGGCTTCAAAAATCTCGCAGGGTGGCTAGGGTTACGAGGTCACTGAATATGAGGGTGGCGGCTGAGCATGGGGAGTCCCTCAAGGAGTTAGAGCCTTTAAATAGAGGTCACAACCCCTCAATTAGGGTTTAGATCCTGTGCTCTTATGCCCAACATAGTCATCTCAGTTATAATACACAACAAAAACACGTTAAAACCCGCGACAATGTGTGGGCTCAATTAGTAGTTACTACAAAAACTGAAACTTTCACTAAGGTACGGTGTGTATGTGTATTTATGTTTGACCGCTTTGGAGAACAAGTTTTTATTGTTGTACACTTACTGGAAACAGATGACTAATGATGTGACGAAAAGATTATCTTTGAAATATAGACAAGGTTAAACCATAAATCATACTTATTGTAACGATTAGGAATTTCCCGTCACCAATTGTCACTAAAGATTAGCATCAACCGATGATAATGGTAGAACTTTTTATATTGAAGGAAAATATGATTAGTTAAATGATAATAATAGGGTAAAAAATGAGTGAACAAAGAGTTATATCACTTTTCATAATGGTCAGTGTATTGGGAAAGTACACAATAAAGTGATTCTAAGGATATAAGCGTAGCAAAAATCTTACTCCGATTGGAGGAGTTATGATTTTATAAAAGATAAAAACCAAATGTGTTAATAGCACTATTAACGTCAAAATAGCATAAAGAGATAGGTTGAGTTTCGGCTAACGTCACTAAAAGGAAAATCGTAGTACTCTGAGAGATAAGGACTTTGAAAGGAAAAAGGTCAAAAATGGAGTTCGTATGAAGGAGATATGACTTTTAGAAAAATACAAAATACGGGTTAAAAATGAAAGTCAAAATTTGGCAACGTGACCTTAAGCAAAGTTTTAGTACTAGTAGAGAGCTATACAAATATATAAAGAGTGTAAGAAATAAGATTCATATGAGGAATATATGAATTTTTAGAAAAGATTTAGGGGTGCACGCAAAGTGCGCGCCATGCCCGTTGCACACCTCTGACACTCAGATTCGTTGAGATTAGGGAGACGTGGATCATCATAAGTGTGATATGTAGCAAGCGCCGGATGGAGCCACGAAGCGAGTGCACACCGCGCAAGAAGTGCGCCGCATGCATAACCACTATAAAGAGAGGTGCTCACTTTCTGATTTTCTCATCCCAAACACTCTTCCAAACTCTCTCTATACCTCTCAAGCTGTTTTGGAGATCCTCTCGATGGCACGAAGCTTCGGATGCAATGGGTTGGATGCCTCAGAATACGCTACTAAAGTGAGTACATGGCCCCTACTTTCACTATTTAAATGTTTTACCGGGGGGGGGGGGGGGGGTACATGCTTATCAAATGGTTTTATGAAAATATATTTATATCTATAAATATCAAATCATTTTAAATCTTAAAGCCTTAGGATAATGTAGCTATAGATACTATGCCTAGTTGTAAGATATGATATTATGCCTAAGAGATGTGATGCCTGATAGTCTAAGAAAAGATAATACCTAGATGCTATATTGGCGAAGTCCCTAGGATAACGTAGTACCTAGAAGTTATGTTGGTCAAATATAGGATATGCACCATACCTAGTTGTTACTCTGCCCAAATATCATGTTTTCAAATAACCATAATTAGGGTATATATATATATATATATATATATATATATATATATATATATATATATATATATATATATATATATATATGAATACTTATATATACAAAATAATTTTGAGATCAAAAGTTATAATTATCAAATATAAGATAAAAGATCTATATTGTGATAGTTATAGGAAATCCCTAGGAAGGATAAAGATAAAAGATAAAAAATAAAAAATAAAAGATAAAGAATAAAAGATAAATACCTAAGGCCAATGCGTTAGTGAGCTGTTAATATTCATCCAAAGGCTGGCCTTGATTAAATTCGACATTCCCCGATACCTATAATCGTTAATCTTGTGAGAGTTAGGAAGAGATGTATAGATCTATACGGGGATTGACAACCCCACCTGCGATTGCTAACTACAATCCTGACAGAATAACTTTCTTATTATTCACTATTCAACGTCCGATTAGCGTTGTGACAGGACAAATTATTAGTCAAACAACGTCGATTATAGGGGCTCATGGTAATACATTAGAACACCTTAGAGATATGACTACCATTAGGGACGCCTTAGAGTGGTAGATAAAATACGTTATGATTAGTTAACCATCCTACAAAGATAGTAAATTAGGATTAATAAACATCATAAAAGATAATAAAATAGGATCGTTATATATCCTGAAAAGATAGTAAGCCAGAGTTGGTAAAATACTTTAGGGAAAGTTTTTCTAAAAAAAAGATTCTTAAATTAATACAACCAAATAAAAGCCAAAAACTATAAAATCTGTCAACTCAACAACATCGAGTTGACGTTTTCAAAAATTGCATGTGTTCCTAGGATGGACTAGAGATCAAGTCCGAAAAGGATTATCAGCATAAAGACTTGTAGATTTTCGTTTAGATAAGTAATTATGATTGACGCTCTGCGATTTGGAAAATCTTTGTACCGTCACCATTCGGTATTTTCCACCATCGACCGGGAAGGGTGCGACACTTATCCACTTAATTAATAATGGCTGCTAACCAACACATCACCCATTTTCTTTGGATCTTATCCGATGTAATTTGTTCATTAATGGGTTAAAGTTTTATTTTTCTCTTTTACTATTATTGTTTGCCAAAACATTTAAGGGCTCTAGATGAAACATTTAAGCAAGTATTGTCACTTATTTATATTGTTGTTTTAAATTTTTTTACACAAAATAAGAAATTATATGACTAATTTTCATGTGGGTTTATTTTCCTTTTTGCTAGAGGCGACAAATTGCTCTAATTTTATGTAAAAGAAGTACCAAAAGAAATTTAACTCCAAGTGTTGTCCTTTTTTTAGGTTGAAGATCAAGTTCCATATAGACATATGTGGTTTAGAAGTACATGAGATTACTATTAAAAATATTTTGAAAGTAGTCAATTTATAAGTTGTGTTTGGAATAAGTTTTTTAGAGTTTTATTTTTTTGTTTTATGAAAAAACTCACAAAAAAATCATTAGGAGTATGAACTTTTAACTTTATTTTAAATAAAAAACTAATAGTCCACAAATCACTTCAAATATATTTTGAGAGATTTTAGTTTTAGTTTTTTTATTTAATTTTACATAATTAGAAACTAAAAGCTATTTTTACCAGATATTTATATACAAATAAAATTATAGTAGTCAATTATTAGCTTCCAACAATTTTACAAAATACCACTTATGTTACTTTTTATCTTCGATATATTGAATTTTAAAGAAGTCAATTTATAAGTTGTGTGTGGAATAAGTTTTTTAGAGTTTTATTTATTGTTTTATGAAAAAACTCACAAAAACATCATTCGGAGTATGAACTTTTAACTTTATTTTAAATAAAAAACTAATGGTCCACAAATGACTTCAAATCGTTTTTTTTTTATATAATTTTATACATTTAGAAATTAAAAGTTATTTTTATTAGATATTTCTATACAAATAAAAGTTATAACCGTCAACTATTAGCTTCCAATAATTTTATAAAACACCACTTATGTTACTTTTTATCTTCGATATATTGAATTTTGAATATTTAACTGCAATTTAAACGTTTTAAAAAGATCCTCTAAACATTTTTGTTTTAAATATCTTATTTAGTTATTTAATGATGTTTATTTTATAATTATTTTTTCTAAATGACGGACATCCTCCCAAACCTAAATCATATGAGATTCAAATTTTGAGCAACTATTTTATAAAGTGTTTAATTCTTAAGTAATTATCACTAAACCACCCATTAACGATGAAATATATCGATTATCACTACACTTTGAAAATAAATAAAATATGGTTAACCGTAACTCGAACTTGTTTTTTGTGTTTTACCACCTCTATCCACTTAATTAATAATGGCTGCTAACCAACACATCACCCATTTTCTTTGGATCTTATCCGATGTAATTTGTTCATTAATGGGTTAAAGTTTTATTTTTCTCTTTTACTATTATTGTTTGCCAAAACATTTAAGGGCTCTAGATGAAACATTTAAGCAAGTATTGTCACTTATTTATATTGTTGTTTTAAATTTTTTTACACAAAATAAGAAATTATATGACTAATTTTCATGTGGGTTTATTTTCCTTTTTGCTAGAGGCGACAAATTGCTCTAATTTTATGTAAAAGAAGTACCAAAAGAAATTTAACTCCAAGTGTTGTCCTTTTTTTTAGGTTGAAGATCAAGTTCCATATAGACATATGTGGTTTAGAAGTACATGAGATTACTATTAAAAATATTTTGAAAGTAGTCAATTTATAAGTTGTGTTTGGAATAAGTTTTTTAGAGTTTTATTTTTTTGTTTTATGAAAAAACTCACAAAAAAATCATTAGGAGTATGAACTTTTAACTTTATTTTAAATAAAAAACTAATAGTCCACAAATCACTTCAAATATATTTTGAGAGATTTTAGTTTTAGTTTTTTTATTTAATTTTACATAATTAGAAACTAAAAGCTATTTTTACCAGATATTTATATACAAATAAAATTATAGTAGTCAATTATTAGCTTCCAACAATTTTACAAAATACCACTTATGTTACTTTTTATCTTTGATATATTGAATTTTAAAGAAGTCAATTTATAAGTTGTGTGTGGAATAAGTTTTTTAGAGTTTTATTTATTGTTTTATGAAAAAACTCACAAAAACATCATTCGGAGTATGAACTTTTAACTTTATTTTAAATAAAAAACTAATGGTCCACAAATGACTTCAAATCGTTTTTTTTTATATAATTTTATACATTTAGAAATTAAAAGTTATTTTTATTAGATATTTCTATACAAATAAAAGTTATAACCGTCAACTATTAGCTTCCAATAATTTTATAAAACACCACTTATGTTACTTTTTATCTTCGATATATTGAATTTTGAATATTTAACTGCAATTTAAACGTTTTAAAAAGATCCTCTAAACATTTTTGTTTTAAATATCTTATTTAGTTATTTAATGATGTTTATTTTATAATTATTTTTTCTAAATGACGGACATCCTCCCAAACCTAAATCATATGAGATTCAAATTTTGAGCAACTATTTTATAAAGTGTTTAATTCTTAAGTAATTATCACTAAACCACCCATTAACGATGAAATATATCGATTATCACTACACTTTGAAAATAAATAAAATATGGTTAACCGTAACTCGAACTTGTTTTTTGTGTTTTACCACCTCTATCCACTTAATTAATAATGGCTGCTAACCAACACATCACCCATTTTCTTTGGATCTTATCCGATGTAATTTGTTCATTAATGGGTTAAAGTTTTATTTTTCTCTTTTACTATTATTGTTTGCCAAAACATTTAAGGGCTCTAGATGAAACATTTAAGCAAGTATTGTCACTTATTTATATTGTTGTTTTAAATTTTTTTACACAAAATAAGAAATTATATGACTAATTTTCATGTGGGTTTATTTTCCTTTTTGCTAGAGGCGACAAATTGCTCTAATTTTATGTAAAAGAAGTACCAAAAGAAATTTAACTCCAAGTGTTGTCCTTTTTTTTAGGTTGAAGATCAAGTTCCATATAGACATATGTGGTTTAGAAGTACATGAGATTACTATTAAAAATATTTTGAAAGTAGTCAATTTATAAGTTGTGTTTGGAATAAGTTTTTTAGAGTTTTATTTTTTTGTTTTATGAAAAAACTCACAAAAAAATCATTAGGAGTATGAACTTTTAACTTTATTTTAAATAAAAAACTAATAGTCCACAAATCACTTCAAATATATTTTGAGAGATTTTAGTTTTAGTTTTTTTATTTAATTTTACATAATTAGAAACTAAAAGCTATTTTTACCAGATATTTATATACAAATAAAATTATAGTAGTCAATTATTAGCTTCCAACAATTTTACAAAATACCACTTATGTTACTTTTTATCTTTGATATATTGAATTTTAAAGAAGTCAATTTATAAGTTGTGTGTGGAATAAGTTTTTTAGAGTTTTATTTATTGTTTTATGAAAAAACTCACAAAAACATCATTCGGAGTATGAACTTTTAACTTTATTTTAAATAAAAAACTAATGGTCCACAAATGACTTCAAATCGTTTTTTTTTATATAATTTTATACATTTAGAAATTAAAAGTTATTTTTATTAGATATTTCTATACAAATAAAAGTTATAACCGTCAACTATTAGCTTCCAATAATTTTATAAAACACCACTTATGTTACTTTTTATCTTCGATATATTGAATTTTGAATATTTAACTGCAATTTAAACGTTTTAAAAAGATCCTCTAAACATTTTTGTTTTAAATATCTTATTTAGTTATTTAATGATGTTTATTTTATAATTATTTTTTCTAAATGACGGACATCCTCCCAAACCTAAATCATATGAGATTCAAATTTTGAGCAACTATTTTATAAAGTGTTTAATTCTTAAGTAATTATCACTAAACCACCCATTAACGATGAAATATATCGATTATCACTACACTTTGAAAATAAATAAAATATGGTTAACCGTAACTCGAACTTGTTTTTTGTGTTTTACCACCTCTATTTTTAGGTTTCTGACTAATATATCGATTATCACTACACTAAATTTCCTAGTTGTTAGCTCATTTGTTTTGGCTTCATTTTTCGTTGTTTGTACTTGGTTGTCAATTTTTATGAACTTTGTTTATATTCATTCATTCTTATTTGATTTGTTTTTCTTTCACTCTTATAGAAATAAAGATAGAAAATATGATGGTGGCTATTGTAGTAGTTAGTGATAGTAGTATTAACCGGTCATAGTAATGTTAGTTGTTGTAGTAGTTAACAATAGTTGTTAGAAGCAATGGTGATGTAATGGTAGTTAGTCATTCTTTTCGATCGTCATGGTAGCAAACGAAGTAGTCATACAAATAGTTGCATTTGTTCGTTGAAGTCTTGGTAACAGTGGTCTCAGACAATAATTGTCTACATAACATTCTTCATAGGAGTAACAATAATAGTAACAATAACACTTAAAAAAAAGTAATGGTGAACATAGTTTAAATAATAATAAGTTTGATGCTAGTGATTTTATTGATAGTTTGTTGGCATATATGAAAATGCATGTTTTCATTCAATATTTTAGGTATAAAGGTATTTTGATTTTTGTAGATTTCAAATTCTAATACTAGCTTGAACTTATCCTTTTGAAGTGTATTATTACAAGGGATAATAACGAACTTTATATTTTGTTCACATTTAATCTTTGAATTTTTTTTCGTGCTTGATTTACCATTGAATTATTTGAAATTGTTTACATTTTACCCTTATGGTTGTAAGGTAAAATGTGAACATTTCAAATAATTCATAAGTAAATCAAGCACGAAAAAAGTTTAACGAGTAAATATGAACTAATTGAAAGTTTGTTACCCTTTCAACTCATTATCTCTTTTTTTGTAAGCATCCCTTAGTTTATTTTGCTTATTGGTAGCAATTACTTAGATTAAAAATTTTGATTCCAGTCATTATGATTTGTTTTGTGTTGTGTTTGTAAGGAGTATTACAGAATAAAATGTATATCACATAACCATGTTGTAGTTCATTACTTTAATCCTAATCAATGAGATAAACTTTTAACTAGAGTTTCTTTATTCACGTTTTAGTGAAACGCCAACCCACAAAGAAGAAATAATTAGTAGAGTTTCACAAAGGCAAAAAGACACATATACAAGCAATAAAACGAAAAATATATTGAAAATCAAAAGGAGCATGGTGAGAAGGTACATATAGAACCAACATACAAATAGAAAATGTAGATACAAGTAATAACTAAGAAGAAAAGTATCCGTCAAAACAAGTTGAAATTAAAAACAATGAAAACTAGGAAAATTGTACAAACAATGTAAAAGCAACTAGCACCTAGACTACTCATGTAATACTCCACGACCTTGATCTTATGCTTCCACGCTCTCTAATCAAAGCTCGTGTCCTTGTAAAGAGAAAAACCTCATTCAAAATTAACATTGCATTATCTTCTGTCACACCCCGAAACCAGAAAGACGGAAACGTTCCGGGGCGGAGGACGTCATGTGTAGTATCACAACCAATGAATAACATCAATCATAGCAACACAACCATTACAGTGAATACTTAAACAAAAATGTTTACATCAGTTGAAACTTGTCTGAAACTTTGTTTGAATTACATCCAATAGCTTTGTATAGTAAAAACTTAAAAACTTAAAAACTCTTAATGCTTCAGTTCCTCAAAATCCAGCAAGTACCTGTCTACTGATTTCCTAAGAATACAAGCAATTTGAAAATATCAGCATAACGCTGGTGAGTTCATAAGCAGTAGTTTTTAACAGAAGTGTTTGTATAGCTTCAAGAAAATCCGATATTTTCTTTAATGAAAACGTAGTGTATTAGTTTTGTAATGAACCATGAATGTCTTGTCTGTTTCCAAGAAAATCCGATATTTTCTTTAGTGAGTAAGTAGCGTTATCGATTCTGTATAAAACCATGAATGTTCGTTACTGAAAACAGTAGTGATATGCGAAAATACTACCTCATATGACTAGCTATAGCTAATCATGAAGTATAGGTATTTGTGTGTTAAACCAATGCATAATCGGTTCTGTTTGAAAACCCTGACTTCAGCCAGTATACGTAGTGTGTGTTAGTTCTATTTAATAAAAATAGAACTGTTGAAGAGTGTTAAGTTGTAAACTAAAGGTGATTTATACATATTGTGAGTCGTATAACCATGCTTGATATGACTAGAGACATTTCCAACGTTCTTCAGGCGTCGAGTTAAATGACATTTGTACATCTCAGGCGTGCCCGCCTAACTGTAGCTAGCAGTCCAGATGTGGGATTGTCAGTCCCGAATAGATCTATTCACAAATCTCACGCTCTCCCTCCAGGAGACTCTGGTTATACAGTGGTAGGATTTATCCCTGTACACCTAAGGGTATAGTAGTGAAGTAGCGCCTCACAGTATCGTACAATCTAGTTTACATGTAGTGTAGTAGCGTTCTACCGTAGTGAAAATCCGTATGTATACCGTATATAATGATAATTACAGTTATGAAAACCATGATAAAGTGGTGGTGTAACTGTAAACTATTTCTGTCTTCGTGCATATGCTTAATAGTGAAAGTTTCTGTAGTTGTTATATTTTTAGAAAAATCCCAAACTATACCGATTATAGTTTGCATGAATAATGAATAGCGTGTCCGGAAAACTATGCAAATTTTTGTGAAAACGTCCCTTATGCTCAACACAGCACATAAGGGTTAAAGTATGAGATTTGCATAAGTTTTGAAAGCATTTATGTTTAGCTTGTATTCCCCCCCTGAAAACATTGAAATTATGGAAAAATGTAGGGGGTATGAACTCACCGTTCTTGTTGTGAAATTGTTGACTGAAATGAAGAACCTCGAGTTGTTGCACGCGACACTTAACGGAATCCTAATATCAAATAAATACGTATATGTATCTAAATTAGCGATTTCGTTAGATAACGCGTTAGAGGTATACTTGAAATCGGTTAAGGAATGTTACCGGGACTTGATCGAATCGAAGATGGTGAGTTTTCAGTCAAAACACCACTAAAAAGGTGTTTACGGTCGAAGAGTGGTTTACGGTTTCTGAATGCTTGGTGATTTTACGGCCGTAAACTCAAGAACAGAGTTTACGGTCGAAGAGTGGTTTACGGTTTCTGAATGCTTGGTGATTTTACGGCCGTAAACTCAAGAACAGAGTTTACGGTTTCTGAAGGCTCGGACCGTAAACTCAAGAACAGAGTTTACGGTTTCTGAAGGCTCGGACCGTAAACTCAAGAACAAAGTTTACGGTTTCTGAAGGTTGGACCGTAAACTCCAGAACAGGGTTTACGGTTCTTGAAGGTGGACCGTAAACTCAAGAAAATGGTTCTGCTTGCTGATTTCGAAGAGATAATTGTTTCCAGGCGTTTCCAAGTGACTCCAAACGTGGTTTCTCGATGTTTTCCGAAGTTTGAAGGCGTTTTGAGTGTTTACGGTTAAGATTCTTAGAGAGAGAAGGAGAGAGTTTTTGTCCAGAAGTGTTCTAATGAAGATGGGGGTGTCGTATTTATAGGGGCGTTGTGGGGGGTCCACTTTATGCTGACCGTAAACAGGTTTACGGTCGTAAACGAGTTTACGGCCGTAAACACGTTTACAGTCGTAATCTCATTTAGACAGCAAATGTTTGATTTTTCGAGATATTCTGCGCGATTTTTGGTTCCAACTCGTAAATAATTTAACTGAATATAACTAGATTATTTTCTAAACCAAAAGTTTGACGGAAAAGTTAACAAATTCGAAATTTTATTAACGAAACTCGCGTAACGGAAACAGACAAAGTTTCGGGTTGTCACATCATCCCCCCGTTAGAGGGAATTTCGTCCCAAAATTTGAACGCAGAACACAAGTCATGGATTAGGGAAAATATGCGGATACTTCTGTTTCATCTGATCTTCGCGCTCCCAACTCTAAATCGTGAGTTGTGTAATTGACTTCATGTGTTTTCAACTGCCTCGAGGCATAGGCGATGACATTTCCTCTCTGCATGAGCACACACCCTAGGCCCTGATTGGATGCATCACAGTAGACAACGAAGTCTTCTGTCCCTTCGGGCAGGGACAAGATAGGTGCGCTGCATAGGGCCTGCTTCAATGTTTGAAACGCAGTGTCTTGCTTGACTCCCCAACTAAATGTTACCCCTTTTGCGTCAGGGTAGTTAAGGGCTTAGCGATTCTGGAGAAGTTCTGGATGAACTTGCGATAATAGCCCGCGAGGCCCAAGAATTGTCGGATTTCTGTGGGAGTCTTCGGTGCAGACCAGTTCTCAATCGCCTTGATCTTGGAAGGATCCACGTATATTCCTTCCTTGCTAATCACGTGTCCAAGGAAATTCACCTTCCTGATCCAGAATTCGCACTTCGAGAATTTCGCGTATAGCTTTTCTACCCTTAGTGTTTCCAACACCTGCCTTAAGTGCTGTTTATGATCATTCTCACTCCGCGAATAGACAAGTATATCGTCGATGAACACAATCACGAACTTGTCTAAGAAAGGGCGGCACACCCGATTCATCAGGTCCATGAATATTGCCGGTGCGTTGGTTAGACCAAAGGGCATTACTACAAACTCATAGTGTCCATAGCGAGTTCGGAATGCTGTTTTGGGCACATCATTCTCATGAACTCGCAATTGATGGTACCCTGATCTCAGATCGATCTTTGAGAAATAACTGGCTCCCTGAAGTTGGTCGAAGAGATCGTCGATTCTGGGTAAGGGATATCGGTTCTTGATAGTCAGCTTATTCAGCTCTCGGTAGTCAATGCACATCCGAAAGGATCCATCTTTCTTTTTCACGAATAAGATCGGAGCTCCCCAGGGTGAGGAACTCGTCCTTATGAATCCTTTGTTGATCAGCTCATTCAGCTGACTGGATAATTCTTGCATTTCCGCTGGCGCTAAGCGGTAAGGAGACTTAGCTACGGGAGTAGCTCCAGGGATCAAGTCAATATGAAACTCGACTTGGCGTTCGGGAGGGATTCCTGGGAGATCTTCAGGGAAGACATCAGGGAAGTTGCAGACTTCGGGAAGACTCTCGAGGTCTTTAACTTTTTGCGTCACGTCTATAACGTGAGCTAGAAATGCATGGCACTCCTTTCGCAGATACTTCCGAGCTTTGATGCATGAAATGATACGGAGGTTCGAGCTAGGCTTATCTCCATAAATCATGAGAGCTTCGCCAGAGGGAAGATTGAGACGGATAGCCTTCTCGAAGCAAAGAATATCAGCACGATTGGAGCTTAGCCAGTCCATGCCGATAATGACGTCGAAACTCTTGATGGACACAGGCATAAGATTGATAGGAAAAGAATAATTGTCTAGGGTAAGAGTACAGCCTATGAATATGTCGTTAGTGCTCTCCTTCTTTCCGTTAGCCATCTCGACGGTAAATGTTTCGGTTAGAGGTTGGGATTTACATTTGATTAGATGTTTGAATGTATGACTAACAAAACTCCTTTCCGCACCAGAATCGAAGAGAATGCATTCATAAGAGTTGTCAAGGAGGAACGTACCCGTAACAACGGTAGGATCAGCAACTGCTTCCTCCTGGCCCATCACTAGAACTCTCCCTGCATTGCCACTAGTTGTTGCCTTGGGGCAGTTTCTCCTGAAGTGAGCAGCCTCTCCACATCCATAACAAGTTTGACCAGGGCCCGCTCCCGGAGCCTGGTTGGTTGGTTGAGCTGGTGTCTTGCAGTATCGAGTTGTGTGTCCTTTCTTTCCACAGCTGTTGCAACTCGGCTCACGGCAGGGTCCGTGATGATGGAAGTTACATTTTTTGCACAGGGGGAGCTTCCCAACATAACCTCTGGTAGGAGATTGGGTGGTTGGGACAGCAGTGGGAGCAGCAGCAGGGGCAGTAACAGCATGAACTGCCACTATTTGTTGTTTCTTGGAGGGCTCCTGCGAAGACTGGCCCTTTCGTTTGTTACCAAACTTCTTCTTCTTCCCACCGCTTTCCTTTTGTGGTTCAGAGACAGCTGCCACTTCATCCAGATCGATTCCATGATCGATCAGAGTCTGTACCAGATCCTTGGCGCTTTCAAATGTGGTTGGTCAAGCAGCCAAGACATTTCCTTTGGTGGGTTGCGTCAGTCCCCAGATGTACCTCTCGATTTTCTTGCTTTCCGGGGTGACCATTCCCGGACAGAGGAGAGCCAGATCACAGAATCTAGCAGTGTAGGCAGCAATGTCGGAACCCTTCATCTTCAAGTTCCAGAGTTCGTGCTCCAACTTTTGCACTTCGCCCCTCGGGCAGTACTCAGCGAGCATGAGCTCCTTCAATCTTTCCCAACCCATGGCATTAGCCACTGGCAGGGTTAGGGTTTTGACCCGACCATTCCACCAGGTCAAGGCTCTGTCGGTGAAGGTGCAGGCGGCGAACTTCACCTTGTTGGCTTCCGAACAGGTGCAAATTTCGAAGATGGATTCGATCTTCTCGAACCATCGAGTCAGGGCGATGACACCTCCATTTCCGTTGAAGGAATTGGTTTTCGCAATCATGAAGTCCTTGTAGGAACACTCTTTTTGATGTCCCTGACTTCCATCTTGTCTCTGGGGGTCGGTTCCACCTCCAGCCCCACCAGCATTCACTTGAGCCATTGCTGCAGTCACGGCGGCTGTAACTGCTGCCTGAAACATGACGGGGTCGAACTGTGGGGGTGGTGGTGGTGGCGGAGTGTTGTCGTTCCTTCTGATGGGTCTTGGTCGAGGAGGCATCTTGCTCTAGAAACAATCAGGGAGAAGAGGATGGTAAGTCCTCGAGATATAAAACAAATATATCTCATCTTGATAATGAAAGTATTCTACCGAGCGATAAACACAGAAAGGTTACTAATACAAGTAAGTTATCGCTTAAGGAAGGAGAGGTAGCAATACTTAGAGTGAATCTGTATACCGAGTTTGGTTCTAGCGAAAATACTCATATAGTATTTTATGTGAGATGATGTTTGGTAAGTTTTAGGCCTGCTGTAACACCACAGTCACTCCCAAGCACATGTTGGTCATGTCTCGACTGAATATAGTTGATCAGGCTATATTCACCCTAGACATGATTACATAACTGCCCAGGTTTAACCGCAACGTTCCAGCATCCAAATACTTTTGTTCTGTTCTACTAACGACACGAATTTTGTTATGTATGCATGCTCGTATACTTTTTATAAAAATACTTTATATTTTGAAAGTATACTTTTAGCGTAGAGCACTTAGGCCCCTTAGTGTTTATAGTTGTATACCACGTAAGGTTCGGTATACTAGTTCGCTATAAACAAGGGCTTTGATACCAATCTGTCACACCCCGAAACCAGAAAGGCGGAAACGTTCCGGGGCGGAGGACGTCATGTGTAGTATCACAACCAATGAATAAAATCAATCATAGCAACACAACCATTACAGTGAATACTTAAACAAAAATGTTTACATCAGTTGAAACTTGTCTGAAACTTTGTTTGAATTACATCCAATAGCTTTGTATAGTAAAAACCTAAAAACTCTTAATGCTTCAGTTCCTCAAAATCCAGCAAGTACCTGTCTACTGATTTCCTAAGAATACAAGCAATTTGAAAATATCAGCATAACGCTGGTGAGTTCATAAGCAGTAGTTTTTAACAGAAGTGTTTGTATAGCTTCAAGAAAATCCGATATTTTCTTTAATGAAAACGTAGTGTATTAGTTTTGTAATGAACCATGAATGTCTTGTCTGTTTCCAAGAAAATCCGATATTTTCTTTAGTGAGTAAGTAGCGTTATCGATTCTGTATAAAACCATGAATGTTCGTTACTGAAAACAGTAGTGATATGCGAAAATACTACCTCATATGACTAGCTATAGCTAATCATGAAGTATAGGTATTTGTGTGTTAAACCAATGCATAATCGGTTCTGTTTGAAAACCCTGACTTCAGCCAGTATACGTAGTGTGTGTTAGTTCTATTTAATAAAAATAGAACTGTTGAAGAGTGTTAAGTTGTAAACTAAAGGTGATTTATACATATTGTGAGTCGTATAACCATGCTTGATATGACTAGAGACATTTCCAACGTTCTTCAGGCGTCGAGTTAAATGACATTTGTACATCTCAGGCGTGCCCGCCTAACTGTAGCTAGCAGTCCAGATGTGGGATTGTCAGTCCCGAATAGATCTATTCACAAATCTCACGCTCTCCCTCCAGGAGACTCTGGTTATACAGTGGTAGGATTTATCCCTGTACACCTAAGGGTACAGTAGTGAAGTAGCGCCTCACAGTATCGTACAATCTAGTTTACATGTAGTGTAGTAGCGTTCTACCGTAGTGAAAATCCGTATGTATACCGTATATAATGATAATTACAGTTATGAAAACCATGATAAAGTGGTGGTGTAACTGTAAACTATTTCTGTCTTCGTGCATATGCTTAATAGTGAAAGTTTCTGTAGTTGTTATATTTTTAGAAAAATCCCAAACTATACCGATTATAGTTTGCATGAATAATGAATAGCGTGTCCGGAAAACTATGCAAATTTTTGTGAAAACGTCCCTTATGCTCAACACAGCACATAAGGGTTAAAGTATGAGATTTGCATAAGTTTTGAAAACATTTATGTTTAGCTTGTATTCCCCCCCTGAAAACATTGAAAATATGGAAAAATGTAGGGGTATGAACTCACCGTTCTTGTTGTGAAATTGTTGACTGAAATGAAGAACCTCGAGTTGTTGCACGCGACACTTAACGGAATCCTAATATCAAATAAATACGTATATGTATCTAAATTAGCGATTTCGTTAGATAACGCGTTAGAGGTATACTTGAAATCGGTTAAGGAATGTTACCGGGACTTGATCGAATCGAAGAAGGTGAGTTTTCAGTCAAAACACCACTAAAAAGGTGTTTACGGTCGAAGAGTGGTTTACGGTTTCTGAATGCTTGGTGATTTTACGGCCGTAAACTCAAGAACAGAGTTTACGGTTTCTGAAGGCTCGGACCGTAAACTCAAGAACAGAGTTTACGGTTTTTGAAGGCTCGGACCGTAAACTCAAGAACAAAGTTTACGGTTTCTGAAGGTTGGACCGTAAACTCCAGAATAGGGTTTACGGTTCTTGAAGGTGGACCGTAAACTCAAGAAAATGGTTCTGCTTGCTGATTTCGAAGAGATAATTGTTTCCAGGCGTTTCCAAGTGACTCCGAACGTGGTTTCTCGATGTTTTCCGAAGTTTGAAGGCGTTTTGAGTGTTTACGGTTAAGATTCTTAGAGAGAGAAGGAGAGAGTTTTTGTCCAGAAGTGTTCTAATGAAGATAGGGGTGTCGTATTTATAGGGGCGTTGTGGGGGGTCCACTTTATGCTGACCGTAAACAGGTTTACGGTCGTAAACGAGTTTACGGCCGTAAACACGTTTACGGTCGTAATCTCATTTAGACCGCAAATGTTTGATTTTTCGAGATATTCGGGTTTCTGCACGATTTGTGGTTCCAACTCGTAAATAATTTAACTGAATATAACTAGATTATTTTCTAAACCAAAAGTTTGACGGAAAAGTTAACAAATTCGAAATTTTATTAACGAAACTCGCGTAATGGAAACGGACAAAGTTTCGGGTTGTCACATCTTCACACTTCTTTATCATACGTTCTCTCTTCCACGTACAATCTACAACAACCGTCTCCACCATCTGGATTGAAAATTGTTGCCTATGTCCTAAATATATGTCTGAAACCACCATAATCTTTGTTTCTTCAATTTCTATGTGATTAAAGTCGCTTCTATTGTATTTCTAAGTATTATTTCTAGTACCTTACACAATAAACGTATATCACACGATTACTACAACATTCTCACTTTTGTGACCTTCATATTTAGCTTGTGCTCATTCTTAATAACATTTAGAACCATTTACGGGATAATGGCTTGAAAGGGTAACTAACTTTCAGTTTTGTTCACATATAGTCATTAAAGTTTTTTCGTGCTTGATTTACCTCTAAATTATTTGATATTGTTCACATTTTACCCTTATGACCGGCTATAACCGGTCATAAGGGTAAAATGTGAACAACTTCAAATAATTCAGGGGTAAATAAAAAAAAATGCAGTAACTAATAAACAAAGTTGAAAGTTCGTTACCCTCTCACGTCATTATCCCTTATTATAACTAAGCAAGGAACTAAAAGACAATAACAATAATAACATTTAACATAAACTTCTAATAATAATAGTAATAATATTCTATTTTTAGACTTATATTACGTGTGTTTGATGTATTTAATTGTTAAATTGACTTATTCACTATACGTTCGCTATTCCAACACGAAGAAAACCCGTGGGATTCTCATTTTGAGGCGTTTCATCAAAATTGTAATGTTTGTTTATTTTTATAAGGTTTTAAAATGAAACTAAGATTTTACCCGCCGTGTGTTGCAGCGGCAGTAATCAGTTTAAGTTGAATTTTGACAATTGTATTGATAAAAGTTAGACAATGTTGCATCTGTTGGTAGATTAATATAGAAAGTCGATACCATTAAATAACTCCAGTTTATACCGTCGAATGAAAATGTATTATATGTGGCAGAACTCATACGTAGGAACGTACAGAAAAATAATCACGAAAACTTACACAAAATTAAGATAACAGATGGAAGTTCAAATAATAAAAACCATATTATATGCGATCGATTGATATATAGAAAGAATATATAAAAATAAACACGAAAACGTAAAAAAGATACGTCGAAATGTAGACAAACTCAAATTTATACTAATACGTACATAAAAAGCAAATAATTTTTTTTAGATTGACGAACGAAAGTTTTAAATGTACGACAAAATGTTGACAAGCTCGAAATTATACTGAGTCATACACTAAAATAAACACGTTAAAAATTAGTTTTTTTTCGGTTAACGAATAGAAGTTAATAAGGAAAACCAGATTATACAAAGTTCAAAGCCGAAAAGGTCAAAATGATATTTTACAAAGTTTAAAGCCGAATGGGTGAAGACACATTTTACAAAGTTTACAGCTAAGGGGACAAATGAAAATTTTACAAAGTTGAAGGCGGTAATTATAGGAAAATCATATCTATCTATCTATTTATCTATATATCTATATATCTATATCTATCTATACTTATAAAGTAAACATTTTTCCTTTCACCACATTCATTTGAAACTCCCATGCATTTTTCCTTTCACCATATTCATTTGAAACTCTCATGACTTTTCAATTTATTTCTAATAATAATTATAACTTGGTTAATAAGGTTAAATAAATATCAAACCTAAAGTGTAATCATATATAAACTAAATTTACATACTAAAATAATATCTTTACTTCTATTTATAAAGTTATGTTTTTTAACTTTTAACATATTATACATAATCTATTAGTTTTAATATATTTTTGGATATAACCATTATCATTTTAAAGATACAATTTTGGAACAATTTGTATAAAATACTTAAATTATTAATTTAAATATAACATTACAGGTTCAACTTAAATATAAATTTTAGTTTTACTTGAACAACCCAAAAAATATTTTGTAAATAGTTAAAAGTGATAAATTGTAGTGTCTTGCTAACAATGTTTATAAGTTGGTTAATAAGATTAAATAAATATCAAACCTAAAGTGTAATTATAAATAATCAAAATTTCAATTTTAAAATAATATATTTACTTCTACTTATAAAGTTATGTCTTTAACTTTTAACATATTATACTTAATTTATTAAATTTAAAATGTTCGTGTATGTAAACCATTATCAGTTTAAAGCTACAACTTTTAAACAGTTTGGACAAAATACTTAAATTGTTAATTTAAATATAACATTACAGTGTCAACTTAAATATAAATTTCAGTTCCACTTAAAAAACCAAAGAATATTTTGTAAATAGTTAAAAGTGATAAATTGTAGTGATAAATGCAAAAACTAAATTGTAATCTCAATTTAACTAAAATATTTTCTTAGGATATTTTTATAATCGTTAAAAGTTTTTAAATAAGTAGCTAAAATAACTTACAATAACAATAGTTAAAAATAACTCTATATAAATGATTATATTGTTACCTTTAAAATCAAAAAACAATGTTTGATGTTTTAAATAATTATAATGATAGAAATTAAACCATTGAGCAAATAAATTTAAAAAAATTAATTAACAATAACAACAACTATAAATAACCTTAAACCATATATTATATATAATTTTATTCATGTGTAACTCGCGGGTAGAAGTCATTCAAACGATTGACATTATGCAATTATAATAGATGTATATATTATCATATAATTCAAAATAATTAATATATTATATCAATTTAGTATACGAATTATTATATCAAATTTAACAACAACATTATTGTTATATTTTAAAAAAAAACATATATTTATAAAAACTTCAAGTATATAGGTGTTTTCAGCGCAACGCGCTGACATTCGCCTAGTTATATATACTATGGGAAATAAATACAAAAACTTAGAAAGCGAAGAGGAAAAAATGACAATATAGAAAGTGCAAAATCGATGGGTAAAAATGAAATTTTAAAAAGTAGAGTTGTGTAAAATAATTTTTTATAAAATAAGGGTCAATGGCAAAAAAAAACATAAAAGAAAAGGGTTTAAAATGGAGAGTTAGAAAAAGTGAAAGGGATGAAAACTAAAAGAGTGAGCCACCGACTTTAGTTTATAGTAAGAGATATAATTACACATTTGTTTATTTTTATCTTCTTCTCTACTTCTATATATATATATATATATATATATATATATATATATATATATATATATATATATATATATATATATATATATATATATATATATATATATATATATATATATGCCACATTACAATTTTCTAAGTATCTTCCTTGCCACTTGGCGTCTTCTCCTAAACTCTTCTTTCATACTCCCGCTCAAAATTGATGATGACTTTCCTACTAAGAAAGCTATAAATCAGGAATAGTGTTTGGAAAATAATTTTGATAACAACGCCCTTCCTTAAAACCAACACTTATTATTTTGGATTGGATTCAATTTGATATAACTTAATCCCCTTTGCACCTTAAATCTTTGCAAATCACCGCCTCCTAATATCATTAGATTTTGTTTCTTCTTCTTGTTACTCTAAACCAGACTCTCTCTCTCTCTCTCTCTCTAAAAACCACTCGATCCCCTCCGCCTAATTCCATCGTCACGGCGTCACCTCCCATATCTCTGTGTGTGTGTGTTTTTTTTTTGTGAGACTACCAACAAGCCACCGCACCTCCAAGACGACCTCACCGTTACCATTGGTTATCTCCTTTCCTCCTGTGCAAACTATCATCAGAAATTATAAAATACGCTTTGCAAAACAAGAAAGAGGATTATTCATCAAAATGCATTCTAGCTACCCAATTTTTGATGAAGATTCTCAACTAATTGTCCCAAGTATTACTTTTGCAAACATGGGAATAAGCAACGGCTCAAAACCAACAAAAGATGATCTACCCCGTGAATCACCAACACAAGAACATCTAATCTTTGCACTTGCCGGTGTTTATTTAGCATCATCACGCATTGGCAACGGTAAAGATCAAAGGTCAAGAATCAGAGTAAATTATGCTAGTAAAACTTTCATTATCTACTCTTTAACAGACAATGAAATCACTCCGGAAGCAATGAAAGCAATTGAAACATTCGAACAACCTTTCGAAAAATTTTCTCATCAACTGGCTGAATTACCCGATGATATCAAGAAACAACTTTGCAAACATATTATGCATGCTCCAAGACACAATTGCAGTCACTGTTCAGAAAACACAGAAGAAACACCATTCATGGAAGATTAACGCCAGCCATGACACAAGCAAACATTATTCAAAAACATGTCTTTTCGGAGGCGGGAGGAATGACGTAAGCAATGACATAAGAAGCCATTATTAAAGAAGACATTATTGAAAACACGTGTCCTTTCAATATGGAAGGGATTGTTATTAAATTAAAGTGTCGGTAGGATAATTATTATATGTCTATTGTATTATTGTGATGTAACATAAAGTGTGTAAGTCCCTCAATAGTCTAGGGGGCTATAATGTAAATAGGTTTGTCATATTGCAATCAAACGATTGCAACTCAATTATTGTACTCGGCTCCTTTGAGCCTATAAATAGGGCCTTTGCCCATATGGAATAGACAAGCTAAGTTTGAGTGTTTAAGATTTGAGTTGATCTCAATCTTCTTCTGTTGAAATAGCTCGTCTATTTCTGAATAGCAGAACCCTATCCAAACATATCCATATATTCATATAAACATATCAAACCCAGACAATCAATCCATCGTCAATCCATTCCAACGCATCATTCAGGTATATTCTGTCTTAATTTTATTAATTCCGTCATGTCGTGAAAGGAGTTGTAATTATTTAGGTTTTGTCTTTTATAATTATTGTATGTCTATTGTATTATTGTGATGTAACATAAAGTGTTAGTCCCTCAATAGTCTAGGGGGCTATATTGTAAATATGTTTGTCATATTGCAATCAAACGATTGCAGTTCTATTATTGTACTCGGCTCCTTTGAGCCTATAAATAGGGCCTTTGCCCATATGGAATAAACAAGCTAAGTTTGAGTGTTTAAGACTTGAGTTGATCTCAAAGTTCTTCCTCTGTTGAAATAGTTCGTCTATTTCTGAATAGCAGAGCCCTATCCAAATATATTCATATAATCATTCATATAATCCAAACAATCCATCGTCAATCCATCCCGACGCATCATTCAGGTATAATTCTATCCTAATCTTTTTATTAATTCCGTCGGATTGTTATTAAATTAAAGTGTCGGTAGGATAATTATTATATGTCTATTGTATTATTGTGATGTAACATAAAGTGTGTAAGTCCCTCAATAGTCTAGGGGGCTATAATGTAAATAGGTTTGTCATATTGCAATCAAACGATTGCAACTCAATTATTGTACTCGGCTCCTTTGAGCCTATAAATAGGGCCTTTGCCCATATGGAATAAACAAGCTAAGTTTGAGTCAGTACCTAAAGAAGAAGCAGCTAGCAGTTCAACAACGAAGCAACCAAAAGAAGACATTCAAGAAATTTCATCCGATGATAGTCAGCCACAAACAATGCTCAAGTCAGAAAAACAACCTATAATACAAAATCCAGAAGAATATCCACCACTTCAAGCAGATCAAAATATAAAGAAATGGTACGTGATTTTCAACGAAGAAAACAAAGGAGTATATGACAATTGGGGAATTGCCAGTTCATATATTCTTGGAAGAAATATTATTCACAAAAGTTACAAAACAAAAAATGAAGCAGAAGCCGCATACAACGAAGCATACAAAGCAGTAATAAAAGATAACGTAGAATGTTCAAAAAACAGTTCTCCTAACACCACAAAAATCTATGACCAGCTTCACACCACAAAAACCTGTATCCATCCCAAGATCCCTTAACCAATTAAATGCAAAAATTGCCCTTGAATCCATTCTATCAACCAAAGAAAAAGAAGCCATGAAAAAACCATCTGCCAAAAAATTTGCCGAATTATGGGACAGCCTAATCTCATACACCGAAGTCCATTCTCTGATGGGCTTTTACCCAGTAGCCAGACGACCAGGTCCTAAAGCAGTTTTCTTAGCCGACTTATCAGATCCTATGACTTTATGGGATTATTTTATTCATGGGTTCATCGACACCATCTATCTAGAAGGCACCAATCTACACTGCATCAGCGAATTCCCTTCTGCTGTGCAAACTATCATCAGAAATTATAAAATACGCTTTGCAAAACAAGAAAGAGGATTATTCATCAAAATGCATTCTAGCTACACAATTTTTGATGAAGAATCTCAACTAATTGTCCCAAGTATTACTTTTGCAAACATGGGAATAAGCAACGGCTCAAAACCAACAAAAGATGATCTACCCCATGAATCCCCAACACAAGAACATCTAATCTTTGCACTTGCCGGTGTTTATTTAGCATCATCACGCATTGGCAACGGTAAAGATCAAAGGTCAAGAATCAGGGTAAATTATGCTAGTAAAACTTTCATTATCTACTCTTTAACAGACAATGAAATCACTCCGGAAGCAATGAAAGCAATTGAAACATTCGAACAACCTTTCGAAAAATTTTCTCATCAACTGGCTGAATTACCCGATGATATCAAGAAACAACTTTGCAAACATATTATGCATGCTCCAAGACACAATTGCAGTCACTGTTCAGAAAACACAAAAGAAACACCATTCATGGAAGATTAACGCCAGCCATGACACAAGCAAACATTATTCAAAAACATGTCTTTTCGGAGGCGGGAGGAATGACGTAAGCAATGACATAAGAAGCCATTATTAAAGAAGACATTATTGAAAACACGTGTCCTTTCAATATGGAAGGGATTGTTATTAAATTAAAGTGTCGGTAGGATAATTATTATATGTCTATTGTATTATTGTGATGTAACATAAAGTGTGTAAGTCCCTCAATAGTCTAGGGGGCTATAATGTAAATAGGTTTGTCATATTGCAATCAAACGATTGCAACTCAATTATTGTACTCGGCTCCTTTGAGCCTATAAATAGGGCCTTTGCCCATATGGAATAAACAAGCTAAGTTTGAGTGTTTAAGATTTGAGTTGATCTCAATCTTCTTCTGTTGAAATAGCTCGTCTATTTCTGAATAGCAGAACCCTATCCAAACATATCCATATATTCATATAAACATATCAAACCCAGACAATCAATCCATCGTCAATCCATTCCAACGCATCATTCAGGTATATTCTGTCTTAATTTTATTAATTCCGTCATGTCGTTAATTTTGGTATCAAAGCTACACACTTTCGTTTTCAATTTGCTTTAACGACATAGCGGAATTACTATGATTAGGATAGAATTGTACCTAAATGATGCGTCGGAATGGATTGACGATGGATTGATTGTCTGGGTTTGATATGTTTATATGAATATATGGATATGTTTTGGATAGGGTTCTGCTATTCAGAAATAGACGAGCTATTTCAACAGAAGAAGACTGAGCTCAACTCAAATCTTAAACACTCAAACTTCGCTTGTTTATTCCATATGGGCAAAGGCCCTATTTATAGGCTCAAAGGAGCCGAGTACAATAATAGAACTGCAATCGTTTGATTGCAATATGACAAACCTATTTACATTATAGCCCCCTAGACTATTGAGGGACTTACACACTTTATGTTACTATGCTACCGACACTTTGCATATAATAATTATAAAAGACAAAACCTAAATAATTACAACTCCTTTCTATATTGAAAGGCCACATGTCTTCAATAATGTGTCTAATGGCTTCTTATGTCATTGCTTACGTCATTCCTCCCGCCTCCGAAAAGACATGTTTTTTGAATAATGTTTGCTTGTGTCATGGCTGACGTTAATCTTTCATGAATGGTGCCTCTTTCATAATCGAGTGGGAATGTTTTTAACTGTTTCTCTATGATGGCTTCCATTCTCTTGTCAATGTGTCTGCTATATGATTGTTGGCGCTTTTGATATACTTGAGATATGGATGAAATTGATGTAATTGTAATTGCCACCGGATCAATCGTCCTCGACAGTAATCTTCTTGTAACTTATACCGCCAAAAGCCAAGTAGATACTTGGAATCTGTGCGTAATTCGAATCTGGTTTGAAGTAGCTCGACTTTCCATTTTTTCAATGTTCTGAGACATGCTAGTGTTTCTTGTTCATGTGTGCTGTAATTTTGCTCCGTTTGGGAAAATGTTCCCGATATATACTTGCATAGTTTTTGCTCGTATTTATCTGTTTTTAATACTTCAGATGATACATCTGTATCAATGTATGCTTTTGGTGATATTTTCATATCACTGTATGCTTTTGGTGATATTTTCATATCACTGTATACTTTATCATTGTTTACTTCATATGGTATTTTCATACCAGTGTGTGCTTTATCATTGTATACTTTTGATGAGTTAGATATGAGGTTTCCCTCACTATCTAATCCCAATAATACTTTTCCTCGTATAATTGCTTTTAGGCATCCTGCCCAAGTGTCTTGTGATGCATCTGTTTCTACGATTAAGAAATCATCTATTTTTGCATTATATAGAGTAGGGAGAACTTGAATGTTTTGTTTTATATTTTGTACTAAAATAGTATCTGTATTGGTCCAAGACCAAGGTATTTTTTCTGATATTTTCTTTTGTAAAACTTTTCTTTCTTTTGCTAAATTTTTTAAAAATCCTTGTTCTGCAATATAATTTAAACAACCAAGAAATCGTTGTATTTGTTTTCTATTTTCAAGTTTATTAGGAAACATATTTAATTTTTCTCGTATATTGTCTGTTAACGATAATTGACCATTTTCTCCAATTTTTAAACCGAGATATTCAACTGTAGTTTGAAAAAGTTTTGATTTCTTTTTTGATAAAACTAAACCCTTTTCTTTAATTCTTTGTAAAACCTTGATGACTGCATCAATGTGTGTTTGTTCGTTTCCTTTTGTAAAAACAATTATATCATCAATATATGCAAGACAAATATGATCTAAACCATTTAAGGTTTCATCCATGAATCGCTGATATATTGCTGGTGCCTGTTTTAAACCGAATGGAAGAACATTCCATTCATAATGCTTCTGAGGAGGACATGAAAAAGCGGTTAGTGGTTTCGTATTTTCATGTAAGCGTAATTGCCAATATCCGGATTTTGCATCAAATGTACTAAAATGTGTATTTCCTTTTATTTTTTCTAAAATATATTCTTTTCGTGGTAATTTATATGAGTCTCCTATAGTAGCATCATTCATTTTTTTATAATTGATTACCATTCTTCGTTTGCCTTGTTTTATTTCATTATTATTTTCTACATAAAATGCAGGTGCTGAATGAGGACTCTTGCTAGGTCGAATGATTCCTTTTTCTAATAGTTCAATGCATTCCTGTTTGAATTCAGAAACATCTTTTATGCTGTATGGAATTTTATTTGGAACATTAACTTCATCATTAGGGTTTTTTAATAATATTATTATTTCTTGATTATTTTTATTTTTTAAATGATCTAGCGGGTTTTCGCTACATACTTCTTCGAGTTGTTTTTCAGCAATTTCTTTAGCAAATGTTAGTAATATGCGTAATTGAAAGTCAACCTCTTGTTTGATTATTTTAATAAGATCATAATGTTTGATAATTGCAGTTTTTATAATACCTTTTATTGGATGATTGAGACTTATATCGTCATTTGTTTGTATAAATGGTTGATATAATTTAAGGAAATTATTTCCTATTACTAAATCTATTCCTGAATCATGTTGATATATAGTTGGAGTTTTAAATGGTGCTTTTTCAATTACTATATCTATATCTCTTCCTACGAACCAAATTTTGTGAATTGATTTATCAGCAATTGTTATTTTTAATGGTTTTTCTAATTTTTCCCAATTTTTTAATATCTTTTTTTCTTCCAAAACATAAAGTAGCTCCTGTATCTATATATGAAACTAATTCTTTATCTTGTATTTTGGTTGTAATAAATGTACTATTTAGGTTAATATTTGTTTTTCTTTTACTCATTTTAGGATTAGTTTATAAATTTCTTTTAAATGTTTTGTGGATTTTTCTAAATCTTTCCATAATTTTTTAAGTAGATCAACTTTATATTTATTATCGTAACTACTCATAATTTTTATTTTACCATGTGAAAGGTCGTTTAATAGTAAGTGGTTTTTCTTTAAGTAGCTGTTTTTCATTAAGTGGTTCTTCTTTAATAGTTTTTATTTTTAAATATTTTTCAAGTAGATTTTTCTGTTGAGTTAAATTCTGTAATAATTCAGGAATTTGTTTTAATACAATTAAACTTTCTACTTCTATAATATTATTTAATTTTTGATTAATTATGTTTAATTTTTCTCCTACTGATTTATCTTCTTCAGGATTAAGACCGATGTTATATATTGTTCCTTGTGGTAAATTTTGTGGTATTTCTATAATCATTTCTTTATCTGGTATACATGGTTTTGTATTTTGATATGATCCTTCAAGTGTTTTAAAATATTTTAGGGAATTACTAGATGATTCTGTCATATTCTTAAACTTAATGATCTAATAATTTCTTTAATATCTTCTAACTTTTCATCGTTATTTTCATTAGATGTTGAAGGCTGACATTCTGAAATAGAAGATCTACCTATTATAGTTGAAAATGGAGGTTCTATAATTGGACTTCTTTTTATTAACGGAGTAGTTATTATTGGTTGAAAATTAGTTTCATTGAATATTCTATTATTAGTCATATTTGGTGATTCAAGGGATAATAAAGGGGTAAATAATTTATCTATATAAATTCTATCTTCTGTTTTAAATGTAATACTATGATGAGAATTTGTTAATGCATAATTTATTTGATATGTAATAGTAAATGGATGATTACCTTTTATCATAAAATTTTGTCTTAATAATTTATATCGTACAGTAATGTTATTACTTAAATTTTTATCTTTAAGACTTAATCCTAATTGAATATTAATATCAAATTTTATTTTTCCTTCAATTAAATTACCTTCTCCTTTTGCAATAATACTTTCTTGGTTATTAATTATACGATCATCTCGGATTTCTAATTCTATGGGTGTATTTAAATTACTTACAGTACTTTTTAAGATTATTTGAATAGTTGATATATGAATATAAGCAATTTTTATTCTATCTGTTTCTTTAATATGAGATAATCTATTTCTAATTTGTTGTTTATTTATTATGGGTATAGTAATATTTCCTTGAGTTAATTCTATAGGTATTGCTTGTTCTCCTATAATTTTTCCATAATATATAATATTTTTTCTAGAAAAGAAATTTTTAAATGTGTTATATCTAAAATTGTGTCTTTCGGATAGTGTGAAATTTGATTTTCTTATAGCGTCTTTATTGATGTTATTTTTATTAATTAAAGCATCAAAAGTGTATCCAGATTCATTTTCTTCGTTATTAATAACTATTGGTGAGTTTTCTATTTCTTGAGACATACTTATAGTATTAAATCTTCTTTCGATAAATATTTTAATTGTTGATAACTTTTTTAAATATGAATATTTAAAAACAATGGTTATTCATTATCATGTTTATGATGCTTATCATGTTTATGATGTTTATCATGTTTATGATGCTGCATATGCATATGTATATATTCTTATTAACGATAGATTGAATATGCAAACTAATAATAAGAATAATAAGAACGTTACTTAGCTCTGATACCAAAATTAACGACATAGCGGAATTACTATGATTAGGATAGAATTGTACCTAAATGATGCTTCGGAATGGATTGACGATGGATTGATTGTCTGGGTTTGATATGTTTATATGAATATATGGATATGTTTTGGATAGGGTTCTGCTATTCAGAAATAGACGAGCTATTTCAACAGAAGAAGACTGAGCTCAACTCAAATCTTAAACACTCAAACTTCGCTTGTTTATTCCATATGGGCAAAGGCCCTATTTATAGGCTCAAAGGAGCCGAGTACAATAATAGAACTGCAATCGTTTGATTGCAATATGACAAACCTATTTACATTATAGCCCCCTAGACTATTGAGGGACTTACACACTTTATGTTACTATGCTACCGACACTTTGCATATAATAATTATAAAAGACAAAACCTAAATAATTACAACTCCTTTCTATATTGAAAGGCCACATGTCTTCAATAATGTGTCTAATGGCTTCTTATGTCATTGCTTACGTCATTCCTCCCGCCTCCGAAAAGACATGTTTTTTTTCATATCACTGTATGCTTTTGGTGATATTTTCATATCACTGTATACTTTATCATTGTTTACTTCAGATGGTATTTTCATACCAGTGTGTGCTTTATCATTGTATACTTTTGATGAGTTAGATATGAGGTTTCCCTCACTATCTAATCCCAATAATACTTTTCCTCGTATAATTGCTTTTAGGCATCCTGCCCAAGTGTCTTGTGATGCATCTGTTTCTACGATTAAGAAATCATCTATTTTTGCATTATATAAAGTAGGGAGAACTTGAATGTTTTGTTTTATATTTTGTACCAAAATAGTATCTGTATTGGTCCAAGACCAAGGTATTTTTTCTGATATTTTCTTTTGTAAAACTTTTCTTTCTTTCGCTAAATTTTTCAAAAATCCTTGTTCTGCAATATAATTTAAACAACCAAGAAATCGTCGACATGACGGAATTAATAAAATTAAGACAGAATATACCTGAATGATGCGTTGGAATGGATTGACGATGGATTGATTGTCTGGGTTTGATATGTTTATATGAATATATGGATATGTTTGGATAGGGTTCTGCTATTCAGAAATAGACGAGCTATTTCAACAGAAGAAGATTGAGATCAACTCAAATCTTAAACACTCAATTTTAGCTTGTTTATTCCATATGGGCAAATGCCCTATTTATAGGCTCAAAGGAGCCGAGTACAATAATAGAATTGCAATCGTTTGATTGCAATATGACAAACATATTTACAATATAGCCCCCTAGACTATTGAGGGACTAACACTTTATGTTACATCACAATAATACAATAGACATACAATAATTATAAAAGACAAAACCTAAATAATTACAACTCCTTTCTATATTGAAAGGCCACATGTCTTCAATAATGTGTCTAATGGCTTCTTATGTCATTGCTTACGTCATTCCTCCCGCCTCCGAAAAGACATGTTTTTTTGAATAATGTTTGCTTGTGTCATGGCTGACGTTAATCTTTCATGAATGGTGCCTCTTTCATAATCGAGTAGGAATGTTTTTAACTGTTTCTCTATGATGGCTTCCATTCTCTTGTCAATGTGTCTGCTATATGATTGTTGGCGCTTTTGATATACTTGAGATATGGATGAAATTGATGTAATTGTAATTGCCACCGGATCAATCGTCCTCGACAGTAATCTTCTTGTAACTTATACCGCCAAAAGCCAAGTAGATACTTGGAATCTGTGCGTAATTCGAATCTGGTTTGAAGTAGCTCGACTTTCCATTTTTTCAATGTTCTGAGACATGCTAGTGTTTCTCGTTCATGTGTGCTGTAATTTTGCTTCGTTTGGGAAAATGTTCCCGATATATACTTGCATAGTTTTTGCTCGTATTTATCTGTTTTTAATACTTCAGATGATACATCTGTATCAATGTATGCTTTTGGTGATATTTTCATATCACTGTATGCTTTTGGTGATATTTTCATATCACTGTATACTTTATCATTGTTTACTTCAGATGGTATTTTCATACCAGTGTGTGCTTTATCATTGTATACTTTTGATGAGTTAGATATGAGGTTTCCCTCACTATCTAATCCCAATAATACTTTTCCTCGTATAATTGCTTTTAGGCATCCTGCCCAAGTGTCTTGTGATGCATCTGTTTCTACGATTAAGAAATCATCTATTTTTGCATTATATAAAGTAGGGAGAACTTGAATGTTTTGTTTTATATTTTGTACCAAAATAGTATCTGTATTGGTCCAAGACCAAGGTATTTTTTCTGCTATTTTCTTTTGTAAAACTTTTCTTTCTTTCGCTAAATTTTTCAAAAATCCTTGTTCTGCAATATAATTTAAACAACCAAGAAATCGTTGTATTTGTTTTCTATTTTCAAGTTTATCAGGAAACATATTTAATTTTTCTCGTATATTGTCTGTTAACGATAATTGACCATTTTCTCCAATTTTTAAACCGAGATATTCAACTGTAGTTTGAAAAAGTTTTGATTTCTTTTTTGATAAAACTAAACCCTTCTCTTTAATTCTTTGTAAAACCTTGATGACTGCATCAATGTGTGTTTGTTCGTTTCCTTTTGTAAAAACAATTATATCATCAATATATGCAAGACAAATATTATCTAAACCATTTAAGGTTTCATCCATGAATCGCTGATATATTGCTGGTGCCTGTTTTAAACCGAATGGAAGAACATTCCATTCATAATGCTTCTGAGGAGGACATGAAAAAGCGGTTAGTGGTTTCGTATTTTCATGTAAGCGTAATTGCCAATATCCGGATTTTGCATCAAATGTACTAAAATGTGTATTTCCTTTTATTTTTTCTAAAATATATTCTTTTCGTGGTAATTTATATGAATCTCCTATAGTAGCATCATTCATTTTTTTATAATTGATTACCATTCTTCGTTTGCCTCGTTTTATTTCATTATTATTTTCTACATAAAATGCAGGTGCTGAATGAGGACTTTTGCTAGGTCGAATGATTCCTTTTTCTAATAGTTCAATGCATTCCTGTTTGAATTCAGAAACATCTTTTATGCTGTATGGAATTTTATTTGGAACATTAACTTCAACATTAGGGTTTTTTAATAATATTATTATTTCTTGATTATTTTTATTTTTTAAATGATCTAGCGGGTTTTCGCTACATACTTCTTCGAGTTGTTTTTCAGCAATTTCTTTAGCAAATGTTAGTAATATGCGTAATTGAAAGCCAACCTCTTGTTTGATTATTTTAATAAGATCATAATGTTTGATAATTGCAGTTTTTATAATACCTTTTGTTGGATGATTGAGACTTATATCGTCATTTGTTTGTATAAATGGTTGATATAATTTAAGGAAATTATTTCCTATAACTAAATCTATTCCTGAATCATGTTGATATATAGTTGGAGTTTTGAATGATGTTTTTTCAATTACTATATCTATATCTCTTCCTACGAACCAAATTTTGTGAATTGATTTATCAGCAATTGTGATCTTTAATGGTTTTTCTAATTTTTCCCAATTTTTTAATATCTTTTTTCTTCCAAAACATAAAGTAGCTCCTGTATCTATATATGAAACTAATTCTTTATCTTGTATTTTGGTTGTAATAAAGGTACTGTTTGGGTTAATATTTGTTTTTCTTTTACTCATTTTAGGATTAGTTTATAAATTTCTTTTAATTGATGTTTTTTCTTGTAAAGCTTTTATATTAACAAGTTGTGTTTGTTAGAGTGGTTGAAACATTGCGTATTGTTTTTAGATTTCGATTTTGTGATTTTTTGTTTTTATAACTCCATAATTTTTTATTTATCATTGTAATTATAGTATATTTGGGTTTTATTATTCATTTTTATTTTACCATGTGAAAGGTCGTTTAATGGTAAGTGGTTTTTCTTTAAGTAGTGGTTTTTCATTGAGTGGTTCTTCTTTAATTGTTTTTATTATTTTTAAATATTTTTCAAGTAGATTTTTCTGTTGAGTTAAATTCTGTAATAATTCAGGGATTTGTTTTAATACAATTAAACTTTCTATTTCTATAATATTGTTTAATTTTTGACTTATTATATTTAGTTTTTCTCCTACTGATTTATCTTCTTCAGGATTAAGACCGATGTTATATATTGTTCCTTGTGGTAAATTTTGTGGTATTTCTATAATCATTTCTTTATCTGGTATACATGGTTTTGTATTTTGATATGATCCTTCAAGTGTTTTAAAATATTTTAGGGAATTACTAGATGATTCTGTCATATTCTTAAACTTAATGATCTAATCATTTCTTTAATATCTTCTAGCTTTTCATCGTTATTTTCATTAGATGTTGAAGGCTGACATTCTGAAATAGAAGATCTACCTATTATAGTTGAAAATGGAGGTTCTATAATTGGACTTCTTTTTATTAACGGAGTAGTTATTATTGGTTGAAAATTAGTTTCATTGAATATTCTATTATTAGTCATATTTGGTGATTCAAGGGATAATAAAGGGGTAAATAATTTATCTATATAAATTCTATCTTCTGTTTTAAATGTAATACTATGATGAGAATTTGTTAATGCATAATTTATTTGATATGTAATAGTAAATGGATGATTACCTTTTATCATAAAATTTTGTCTTAATAATTTATATCGTACAGTAATACTATTACTTAAATTTTTATCTTTAAGACTTAATCCTAATTGAATATTAATATCAAATTTTATTTTTCCTTCAATTAAATTACCTTCTCCTTTTGCAATAATACTTTCTTGGTTATTAATTATACGATCATCTCTGATTTCTAATTCTATTGGTGTATTTAAATTACTTACAGTACTTTTTAAGATTATTTGAATAGTTGATATATGAATATAAGCGATTTTTATTCTATCTGTTTCTTTAATATGAGATAATCTATTTCTAATTTGTTGTTTATTTATTATGGGTATAGTAATATTTCCTTGAGTTAATTCTATAGGTATTGCTTGTTCTCCTATAATTTTTCCATAATATATAATATTTTTTCTAGAAAAGAAATTTTTAAATGTGTTATATCTAAAATTGTGTCTTTCGGATAGTGTGAAATTTGATTTTCTTATAGCGTCTTTATTGATGTTATTTTTATTAATTAAAGCATCAAAAGTGTATCCAGATTCATTTTCTTCGTTATTAATAACTATTGGTGAGTTTTCTATTTCTTGAGACATACTTATAGTATTAAATCTTCTTTCGATAAATATTTTAATTGTTGATAACTTTTTTAAATATGAATATTTAAAAACAATGGTTATTCATTATCATGTTTATGATGTTTATCATGTTTATGATGCTTATCATGTTTATGATGCTTATCATGTTTATGATGTTGCATATGCATATATTCTTATTAACGATAGATTGAATATGCAAACTGATAATAAGAATAATAAGAACGTTACTTAGCTCTGATACCAAATTGAAAACGAAAGTGTGTAGCTCTGATACCAAAATTAACGACATGACGGAATTAATAAAATTAAGACAGAATATACCTGAATGATGCGTTGGAATGGATTGACGATGGATTGATTGTCTGGGTTTGATATGTTTATATGAATATATGGATATGTTTGGATAGGGTTCTGCTATTCAGAAATAGACGAGCTATTTCAACAGAAGAAGATTGAGATCAACTCAAATCTTAAACACTCAATTTTAGCTTGTTTATTCCATATGGGCAAATGCCCTATTTATAGGCTCAAAGGAGCCGAGTACAATAATAGAACTGCAATCGTTTGATTGCAATATGACAAACATATTTATATATTCATATAAACATATCAAACCCAGACAATCAATCCATCGTCAATCCATTCCAACGCATGATACCAAAATTAACGACATGACGGAATTAATAAAATTAAGACAGAATATACCTGAATGATGCGTTGGAATGGATTGACGATGGATTGATTGTCTGGGTTTGATATGTTTATATGAATATATGGATATGTTTGGATAGGGTTCTGCTATTCAGAAATAGACGAGCTATTTCAACAGAAGAAGATTGAGATCAACTCAAATCTTAAACACTCAAACTTAGCTTGTTTATTCCATATGGGCAAAGGCCCTATTTATAGGCTCAAAGGAGCCGAGTACAATAATAGAATTGCAATCGGTTGATTGCAATATGACAAACCTATTTACATTATAGCCCCCTAGACTATTGAGGGACTCATATGGAATAAACAAGCTAAGTTTGAGTGTTTAAGATTTGAGTTGATCTCAATCTTCTTCTGTTGAAATAGTTCGTCTATTTCTGAATAGCAGAACCCTATCCAAACATATCCATATATTCATATAAACATATCAAACCCAGACAATCAATCCATCGTCAATCCATTCCAACGCATCATTCAGGTATATTCTGTCTTAATTTTATTAATTCCGTCATGTCGTTAATTTTGGTATCAAAGCTACACACTTTCGTTTTCAATTTGGTATCAGAGCTAAGTAACGTTCTTATTATTCTTATTATCAGTTTGCATATTCAATCTATCGTTAATAAGAATATATGCATATGCAACATCATAAACATGATAAGCATCATAAACATGATAAGCATCATAAACATGATAAGCATCATAAACATGATAATGAATAACCATTGTTTTTAAATATTCATATTTAAAAAAGTTATCAACAATTAAAATATTTATCGAAAGAAGATTTAATACTATAAGTATGTCTCAAGAAATAGAAAACTCACCAATAGTTATTAATAACGAAGAAAATGAATCTGGATACACTTTTGATGCTTTAATTAATAAAAATAACATCAATAAAGACGCTATAAGAAAATCAAATTTCACACTATCCGAAAGACACAATTTTAGATATAACACATTTAAAAATCTCTTTTCTAGAAAAAATATTATATATTATGGAAAAATTATAGGAGAACAAGCAATACCTATAGAATTAACTCAAGGAAATATTACTATACCCATAATAAATAAACAACAAATTAGAAATAGATTATCTCATATTAAAGAAACAGATAGAATAAAAATCGCTTATATTCATATATCAACTATTCAAATAATCTTAAAAAGTACTGTAAGTAATTTAAATACACCAATAGAATTAGAAATCAGAGATGATCGTATAATTAATAACCAAGAAAGTATTATTGCAAAAGGAGAAGGTAATTTAATTGAAGGAAAAATAAAATTTGATATTAATATTCAATTAGGATTAAGTCTTAAAGATAAAAATTTAAGTAATAGTATTACTGTACGATATAAATTATTAAGACAAAATTTTATGATAAAAGGTAATCATCCATTTACTATTACATATCAAATAAATTATGCATTAACAAATTCTCATCATAGTATTACATTTAAAACAGAAGATAGAATTTATATAGATAAATTATTTACCCCTTTATTATCCCTTGAATCACCAAATATGACTAATAATAGAATATTCAATGAAACTAATTTTCAACCAATAATAACTACTCCGTTAATAAAAAGAAGTCCAATTATAGAACCTCCATTTTCAACTATAATAGGTAGATCTTCTATTTCAGAATGTCAGCCTTCAACATCTAATGAAAATAACGATGAAAAGCTAGAAGATATTAAAGAAATGATTAGATCATTAAGTTTAAGAATATGACAGAATCATCTAGTAATTCCCTAAAATATTTTAAAACACTTGAAGGATCATATCAAAATACAAAACCATGTATACCAGATAAAGAAATGATTATAGAAATACCACAAAATTTACCACAAGGAACAATATATAACATCGGTCTTAATCCTGAAGAAGATAAATCAGTAGGAGAAAAACTAAATATAATAAGTCAAAAATTAAACAATATTATAGAAATAGAAAGTTTAATTGTATTAAAACAAATCCCTGAATTATTACAGAATTTAACTCAACAGAAAAATCTACTTGAAAAATATTTAAAAATAATAAAAACAATTAAAGAAGAACCACTCAATGAAAAACCACTACTTAAAGAAAAACCACTTACCATTAAACGACCTTTCACATGGTAAAATAAAAATGAATAATAAAACCCAAATATACTATAATTACAATGATAAATAAAAAATTATGGAGTTATAAAAACAAAAAATCACAAAATCGAAATCTAAAAACAATACGCAATGTTTCAACCACTCTAACAAACACAACTTGTTAATATAAAAGCTTTACAAGAAAAAACATCAATTAAAAGAAATTTATAAACTAATCCTAAAATGAGTAAAAGAAAAACAAATATTAACCCAAACAGTACCTTTATTACAACCAAAATACAAGATAAAGAATTAGTTTCATATATAGATACAGGAGCTACTTTATGTTTTGGAAGAAAAAAGATATTAAAAAATTGGGAAAAATTAGAAAAACCATTAAAGATCACAATTGCTGATAAATCAATTCACAAAATTTGGTTCGTAGGAAGAGATATAGATATAGTAATTGAAAAAACATCATTCAAAACTCCAACTATATATCAACATGATTCAGGAATAGATTTAGTTATAGGAAATAATTTCCTTAAATTATATCAACCATTTATACAAACAAATGACGATATAAGTCTCAATCATCCAACAAAAGGTATTATAAAAACTGCAATTATCAAACATTATGATCTTATTAAAATAATCAAACAAGAGGTTGGCTTTCAATTACGCATATTACTAACATTTGCTAAAGAAATTGCTGAAAAACAACTCGAAGAAGTATGTAGCGAAAACCCGCTAGATCATTTAAAAAATAAAAATAATCAAGAAATAATAATATTATTAAAAAACCCTAATGATGAAGTTAATGTTCCAAATAAAATTCCATACAGCATAAAAGATGTTTCTGAATTCAAACAGGAATGCATTGAACTATTAGAAAAAGGAATCATTCGACCTAGCAAGAGTCCTCATTCAGCACCTGCATTTTATGTAGAAAATAATAATGAAATAAAACGAGGCAAACGAAGAATGGTAATCAATTATAAAAAAATGAATGATGCTACTATAGGAGACTCATATAAATTACCACGAAAAGAATATATTTTAGAAAAAATAAAAGGAAATACACATTTTAGTACATTTGATGCAAAATCCGGATATTGGCAATTACGCTTACATGAAAATACGAAACCACTAACCGCTTTTTCATGTCCTCCTCAGAAGTATTATGAATGGAATGTTCTTCCATTCGGTTTAAAACAGGCACCAGCAATATATCAGCGATTCATGGATGAAACCTTAAATGGTTTAGATAATATTTGTCTTGCATATATTGATGATATAATTGTTTTTACAAAAGGAAACGAACAAACACACATTGATGCAGTCATCAAGGTTTTACAAAGAATTAAAGAAAAAGGTTTAGTTTTATCAAAAAAGAAATCAAAACTTTTTCAAACTACAGTTGAATATCTCGGTTTAAAAATTGGAGAAAATGGTCAATTATCGTTAACAGACAATATACGAGAAAAATTAAATATGTTTCCTAATAAACTTGAAAATAGAAAACAAATACAACGATTTCTTGGTTGTTTAAATTATATTGCAGAACAAGGATTTTTAAAAAATTTAGCAAAAGAAAGAAAAGTTTTACAAAAGAAAATATCAGAAAAAATACCTTGGTCTTGGACCAATACAGATACTATTTTAGTACAAAATATAAAACAAAACATTCAAGTTCTCCCTACTCTATATAATGCAAAAATAGATGATTTCTTAATCGTAGAAACAGATGCATCACAAGACACTTGGGCAGGATGCCTAAAAGCAATTATACGAGGAAAAGTATTATTGGGATTAGATAGTGAGGGAAACCTCATATCTAACTCATCAAAAGTATACAATGATAAAGCACACACTGGTATGAAAATACCATCTGAAGTAAACAATGATAAAGTATACAGTGATATGAAAATATCACCAAAAGCATACAGTGATATGAAAATATCACCAAAAGCATACATTGATACAGATGTATCATCTGAAGTATTAAAAACAGATAAATACGAGCAAAAACTATGCAAGTATATATCGGGAACATTTTCCCAAACGGAGCAAAATTACAGCACACATGAACGAGAAACACTAGCATGTCTCAGAACATTGAAAAAATGGAAAGTCGAGCTACTTCAAACCAGATTCGAATTACGCACAGATTCCAAGTATCTACTTGGCTTTTGGCGGTATAAGTTACAAGAAGATTACTGTCGAGGACGATTGATCCGGTGGCAATTACAATTACATCAATTTCATCCATATCTCAAGTATATCAAAAGCGCCAACAATCATATAGCATACACATTGACAAGAGAATGGAAGCCATCATAGAGAAACAGTTAAAAACATTCCTACTCGATTATGAAAGAGGCACCATTCATGAAAGATTAACGTCAGCCATGACACAAGCAAACATTATTCAAAAAACATGTCTTTTCGGAGGCGGGAGGAATGACGTAAGCAATGACATAAGAAGCCATTAGACACATTATTGAAGACATGTGCCTTTCAATATAGAAAGGAGTTGTAATTATTTAGGTTTTGTCTTTTATAATTATTATATGCAAAGTGTCGGTAGCATAGTAACATAAAGTGTGTAAGTCCCTCAATAGTCTAGGGGGCTATAATGTAAATAGGTTTGTCATATTGCAATCAACCGATTGCAATTCTATTATTGTACTCGGCTCCTTTGAGCCTATAAATAGGGCCTTTGCCCATATGGAATAAACAAGCTAAGTTTGAGTGTTTAAGATTTGAGTTGATCTCAATCTTCTTCTGTTGAAATAGTTCGTCAAAATTAACGACATAGCGGAATTACTATGATTAGGATAGAATTGTACCTGAATGATGCGTCGGAATGGATTGACGATGGATTGATTGTCTGGGTTTGATATGTTTATATGAATATATGGATATGTTTTGGATAGGGTTCTGCTATTCAGAAATAGACGAGCTATTTCAACAGAAGAAGACTGAGCTCAACTCAAATCTTAAACACTCAAACTTAGCTTGTTTATTCCATATGGGCAAAGGCCCTATTTATAGGCTCAAAGGAGCCGAGTACAATAATTGAGTTGCAATCGTTTGATTGCAATATGACAAACCTATTTACATTATAGCCCCCTAGACTATTGAGGGACTTACACACTTTATGTTACATCACAATAATACAATAGACATATAATAATTATCCTACCGACACTTTAATTTAATAACAATCCCTTCCATATTGAAAGGACACGTGTTTTCAATAATGTCTTCTTTAATAATGGCTTCTTATGTCATTGCTTACGTCATTCCTCCCGCCTCCGAAAAGACATGTTTTTGAATAATGTTTGCTTGTGTCATGGCTGGCGTTAATCTTCCATGAATGGTGTTTCTTCTGTGTTTTCTGAACAGTGACTGCAATTGTGTCTTGGAGCATGCATAATATGTTTGCAAAGTTGTTTCTTGATATCATCGGGTAATTCAGCCAGTTGATGAGAAAATTTTTTGAAAGGTTGTTCGAATGTTTCAATTGCTTTCATTGCTTCCGGAGTGATTTCATTGTCTGTTAAAGAGTAGATAATGAAAGTTTTACTAGCATAATTTACTCTGATTCTTGACCTTTGATCTTTACCGTTGCCAATGCGTGATGATGCTAAATAAACACCGGCAAGTGCAAAGATTAGATGTTCTTGTGTTGGGGATTCATGGGGTAGATCATCTTTTGTTGGTTTTGAGCCGTTGCTTATTCCCATGTTTGCAAAAGTAATACTTGGGACAATTAGTTGAGATTCTTCATCAAAAATTGGGTAGCTAGAATGCATTTTGATGAATAATCCTCTTTCTTGTTTTGCAAAGCGTATTTTATAATTTCTGATGATAGTTTGCACAGCAGAAGGGAATTCGCTGATGCAGTGTAGATTGGTGCCTTCTAGATAGATGGTGTCGATGAACCCATGAATAAAATAATCCCATAAAGTCATAGGATCTGATAAGTCGGCTAAGAAAACTGCTTTAGGACCTGGTCGTCTGGCTACTGGGTAAAAGCCCATCAGAGAATGGACTTCGGTGTATGAGATTAGGCTGTCCCATAATTCGGCAAATTTTTTGGCAGATGGTTTTTTCATGGCTTCTTTTTCTTTGGTTGATAGAATGGATTCAAGGGCAATTTTTGCATTTAATTGGTTAAGGGATCTTGGGATGGATACAGGTTTTTGTGGTGTGAAGCTGGTCATAGATTTTTGTGGTGTTAGGAGAACTGTTTTTGAACATTCTACGTTATCTTTTATTACTGCTTTGTATGCTTCGTTGTATGCGGCTTCTGCTTCATTTTTTGTTTTGTAACTTTTGTGAATAATATTTCTTCCAAGAATATATGAACTGGCAATTCCCCAATTGTCATATACTCCTTTGTTTTCTCCGTTGAAAATCACGTACCATTTCTTTATATTTTGATCTGCTTGAAGTGGTGGATATTCTTCTGGATTTTGTATTATAGGTTGTTTTTCTGACTTGAGCATTGTTTGTGGCTGACTATCATCGGATGAAATTTCTTGAATGTCTTCTTTTGGTTGCTTCGTTGTTGAACTGCTACCTGCTTCTTCTTTAGGTACTGATTGAGATGATAGAATTTGTATTGTTTGTCGTAGTTGTTCTTTTTCTCGTCTGACTGCTTCGAGTTGTCTGACTAATGATGCTTCTTGATCTTCTTTCTGTTTGAACTGGTGTTTGATTTGCTTCATGATTGCTTCCATTTCAATGTATTTGTGGACTGAATGTTTGCGTCTCTTGGGTACCTGAATAATTGCTGAAAATTGTTTGATATGAAAATTTTCATATCAATGTATGCTTTTGGTGATATATTCATATCACTGTATGCTTTTGGTGATATTTTCATATCACTGTATACTTTATCATTGTTTACTTCAGATGGTATTTTCATACCAATGTATGCTTTTGGTGATACTTTCATATCACTGTATACTTTTGATGGGTCAGATATGAGGTTTCCCTCGTTATCTAGTCCCAATAATACTTTTCCCATAGGATTATGTACCTGCATCTTAATCAGAATCAGTTGTATATGCATAAATATCTATATCTGAATTTATGTCTGAATCTTCTATGGGTTCGTATCCAAGGTCGTATGCAATTTTTAATATATTTGTTTCTTTTTCGTTTTTAGTCTTTTTCGGGCATTCATAAGCTTTGTGTCCTTCTTCTTGACATATCCAACATTTACAGTCTTTTTTATTCGATGGGCAATAATTTGTTTTGGATTGATATTTTTGTTTATATTGTTTTCTATTTCGGAAATATTTTCTTTCCCCTTGTTTATAATATTCTTTATATTTGGGTTTATAAGTTTGTTTTTTCCAAATTTTCTTTTTACTTTGTTGTTTTTCTTTACAACCATATTGATTTACTTTGTTAGAAAGGATGTCACAACATAAATCAATTTTTGCATCTTGTGCTGTTTTTTGTTCTAAACATTTTTTCTGCATCCATGCTTTTAATATGCTTATTCGTGCTCCTAAGGTGTCTGCAACTTTATTTTGTTGTAATGCTTCTTGGAAATCTTTTATTACACTTTGGCTTACTAATGATGGTAATTTTTGATAAAACATATCTAATGCTGCCTTTTTTCTAATGGAACCTAAATTATAATAATGTTCAGAATATTCACATATAAATGGTTCTAAATAACACATATTACAAATTCGTAAATTAGTTAAATGCCATAGTGATTCTAATTGAAAAGCTTCTTTTGATATTTTATCTTCAATTTGTTTTCCTATGAATTCCTGAATAAGACGGCTTAATACATTTTTAAATGTTTCCATAGCATCGGTGGTGGCTATCATCATTGTTTCGGTTTCATCAAGAGATGAAAGGAAACGATATGCGTTACCTTGTGTTTTATGAATGATATAATTAAGAAAGTGTTTTGGGTGTAAATTTCTTAATTCTTCGGTTAACTGAATTTGTACTCCCATTTTATTACTCCATTCTTGAATTTTTGCTTCAGGATTTTGGTCACAATCAATAAAAAGAATATCTGAATTTGTTGGAAATGTAAATAATTTAGGTATGTATTGAGGAGGTATTTTTTCCCATTTGTTTTGTTTATTTTTAACCATTCCTTGTCTATATAAAAAATTTTCTTCTAATGAAGGTGGTTCATAAATATATTGACTTTGATAATCATCTTCAACATATGATTGTTTTCGTTTTAATCCAAAATTGTTTTGTGAATCTCTATATGGATTTGAATAAGGGTTTTCATCATCTGAAGAAAAATCATATATTACTTCTGCGTCATTATCATCTGAATTATTTTCTATTTCTATATTATTTTCTTGCGTTTCAGATGGAATTTCTAGTGCTGCAAATAATTTAGTTAGTGTTTCTACTTTTTCTTGTAAAGTGTCCATATATAAAATTTTTAGTTTCTTTTTTCTAGTGAAGTAGTTGTTTTTTCTATCATATTTAACAAATTAATTTTGTTATTTTATCTTCAAGATTTTTTATTTGTTCTTGTTTCCAATTTATACTATTATTTATTATATGTATTGCTTCAATATTAGATATACAATTTATCATTGATATGTCAGAATCTATTTTTAAGACTAAAAGAAATTTTTTAGATTGTTTCAATGTTTTACGAAAAAATTTTAATTCTTGTTTATTTGTATCTAGACTTGAAAAACTCATGATTATAATTTTATAATAATAATAGTTTAGTTTCGTTTTAGATTTAAAGTTACGATTAAAATTTATTTAATAGTAGTGTTTAAAAGACATATGTTTTAGAATACAAATAGTTTTGTTTTTAGACGTCGTATTTGCTTGTAACGGATTTTAATACTAGTTCTTATGAAATATTTAACATCATGAATATGATTATTGTTTAAAATCGTACCTTGATTATTAGGTTTGTAAGAATCCTTGAGATTTTTCTTAGAATTATTTATAGATTCTTGGATTTGTTGTATTCTTAAAATAATATTTCTATTAGGAATACAATTCATCAGAATTTTGTTAGACATAAATATATATTTCAAGTATGAATTTGATTAATTTGATTATTAAGAACGAGTATTATTTTAATAAAAATTTCAAATTTTGTAGAATTAATGGTTAAAATAACTCGGAATGAGATTATCATGGAGAAATAATATAACAATTGAATAGAATATCTTGAGACATATTTATGATATTAAATCTTCTTTCGATAATTTTTAATTGTTTTAATAACGATGATTTTTTGAATATGGGTACTTAAAAATAATGATTATTTATTTTCATGTTTATGATGTTTATCATGTTTATGATGCTTATCATGTTTATGATGCTTATCATGTTTATGATGCTGCATATGCATATATTCTTATTAACGATAGATTGAATATGCAAACTGATAATAAGAATAATAAGAACGTTACTTAGCTCTGATACCAAAATTAACGACATAGCGGAATTACTATGATTAGGATAGAATTGTACCTGAATGATGCGTCGGAATGGATTGACGATGGATTGATTGTCTGGGTTTGATATGTTTATATGAATATATGGATATGTTTTGGATAGGGTTCTGCTATTCAGAAATAGACGAGCTATTTCAACAGAAGAAGACTGAGCTCAACTCAAATCTTAAACACTCAAACTTAGCTTGTTTATTCCATATGGGCAAAGGCCCTATTTATAGGCTCAAAGGAGCCGAGTACAATAATTGAGTTGCAATCGTTTGATTGCAATATGACAAACCTATTTACATTATAGCCCCCTAGACTATTGAGGGACTTACACACTTTATGTTACATCACAATAATACAATAGACATATAATAATTATCCTACCGACACTTTAATTTAATAACAATCCGACGGAATTAATAAAAAGATTAGGATAGAATTATACCTGAATGATGCGTCGGGATGGATTGACGATGGATTGTTTGGATTATATGAATGATTATATGAATATATTTGGATAGGGCTCTGCTATTCAGAAATAGACGAACTATTTCAACAGAGGAAGAACTTTGAGATCAACTCAAGTCTTAAACACTCAAACTTAGCTTGTTTATTCCATATGGGCAAAGGCCCTATTTATAGGCTCAAAGGAGCCGAGTACAATAATTGAGTTGCAATCGTTTGATTGCAATATGACAAACCTATTTACATTATAGCCCCCTAGACTATTGAGGGACTTACACACTTTATGTTACATCACAATAATACAATAGACATATAATAATTATCCTACCGACACTTTAATTTAATAACAATCCCTTCCATATTGAAAGGACACGTGTTTTCAATAATGTCTTCTTTAATAATGGCTTCTTATGTCATTGCTTACGTTGTAAGTCCCTCAATAGTCTAGGGGGCTATAATGTAAATAGGTTTGTCATATTGCAATCAACCGATTGCAATTCTATTATTGTACTCGGCTCCTTTGAGCCTATAAATAGGGCCTTTGCCCATATGGAATAAACAAGCTAAGTTTGAGTGTTTAAGACTTGAGTTGATCTCAAAGTTCTTCCTCTGTTGAAATAGTTCGTCTATTTCTGAATAGCAGAGCCCTATCCAAATATATTCATATAATCATTCATATAATCCAAACAATCCATCGTCAATCCATCCCGACGCATCATTCAGGTATAATTCTATCCTAACCTTTTTATTAATTCCGTCATGTTTTTCAATTTGGTATCAGAGCTAAGTAACGTTCTTATTATTCTTATTATCAGTTTGCATATTCAATCTATCGTTAATAAGAATATATGCATATACAGCATCATAAACATGATAAGCATCATAAACATGATAAACATCATAAACATGAAAATAAATAATCATTATTTTTAAGTACCCATATTCAAAAAATCATCGTTATTAAAACAATTAAAAATTATCGAAAGAAGATTTAATATCATAAATATGTCTCAAGATATTCTGTTCAACTGTTATATTATTTCTCCATGATAATCTCATTCCGAGTTATTTTAACCATTAATTCTACAAAATTTGAAATTTTTATTAAAATAATACTCGTTCTTAATAATCAAATTAATCAAATTCATGCTTGAAATATATATTTATGTCTAACAAAATTCTGATGAATTGTATTCCTAATAGAAATATTATTTTAAGAATACAACAAATCCAAGAATCTATAAATAATTCTAAGAAAAATCTCAAGGATTCTTACAAACCTAATAATCAAGGTACGATTTTAAACAATAACCATATTCATGATGTTAGATATTTCATAAAAACTAGTATTAAAATCCGTTACAAGCAAATACGTCGTCTAAAAACAAAACTATTTGTATTTTAAAACGTATGTCTTTTAAACATTATTATAATTACCACTACTATTTTTAAACAAATTTTAATCGTAACTTTAAATCCAAAACGAAACTAAACCATTATTATTATAAAATTATAATCATGAGTTTTTCAAGCCTAGATACAAATAAACAAGAATTAAAATTTTTTCGTAAAACATTGAAACAATCTAAAAAATTTCTTTTAGTCTTAAAAATAGATTCTGACATATCAATGATAAATTGTATATCTAATATTGAAGCAATACATATAATAAATAATAGTATAAATTGGAAACAAGAACAAATAAAAAATCTTGAAGATAAAATAACAAAATTAATTTGTTAAATATGATAGAAAAAACAACTACTTCACTAGAAAAAAGAAACTAAAAATTTTATATATGGAAACTTTACAAGAAAAAGTAGAAACACTAACTAAATTATTTGCAGCACTAGAAATTCCATCTGAAACGCAAGAAAATAATATAGAAATAGAAAATAATTCAGATGATAATGACGCAGAAGTAATATATGATTTTTCTTCAGATGATGAAAACCCTTATTCAAATCCATATAGAGATTCACAAAACAATTTTTGATTAAAACGAAAACAATCATATGTTGAAGATGATTATCAAAGTCAATATATTTATGGACCACCTTCATTAGAAGAAAATTTTTTATATAGACAAGGAATGGTTAAAAATAAACAAAACAAATGGGAAAAAATACCTCCTCAATACATACCTAAATTATTTACATTTCCAACAAATTCAGATATTCTTTTTATTGATTGTGACCAAAATCCTGAAGCAAAAATTCAAGAATGGAGTAATAAAATGGGAGTACAAATTCAGTTAACCGAAGAATTAAGAAATTTACACCCAAAACACTTTCTTAATTATATCATTCATAAAACACAAGGTAACGCATATCGTTTCCTTTCATCTCTTGATGAAACCGAAACAATGATGATAGCCACCACCGATGCTATGGAAACATTTAAAAATGTATTAAGCCGTCTTATTCAGGAATTCATAGGAAAACAAATTGAAGATAAAATATCAAAAGAAGCTTTTCAATTAGAATCACTATGGCATTTAACTAATTTACGAATTTGTAATATGTGTTATTTAGAACCATTTATATGTGAATATTCTGAACATTATTATAATTTAGATTCCATTAGAAAAAAGGCAGCATTAGATATGTTTTATCAAAAATTACCATCATTAGTAAGCCAAAGTGTAATAAAAGATTTCCAAGAAGCATTACAACAAAATAAAGTTGCAGACACCTTAGGAGCACGAATAAGCATATTAAAAGCATGGATGCAGAAAAAATGTTTAGAACAAAAAACAGCACAAGATGCAAAAATTGATTTATGTTGTGACATCCTTTCTAACAAAGTAAATCAATATGGTTGTAAAGAAAAACAACAAAGTAAAAAGAAAATTTGGAAAAAACAAACTTATAAACCCAAATATAAAGAATATTATAAACAAGGGGAAAGAAAATATTTCCGAAATAGAAAACAATATAAACAAAAATATCAATCCAAAACAAATTATTGCCCATCGAATAAAAAAGACTGTAAATGTTGGATATGTCAAGAAGAAGGACACAAAGCTTATGAATGCCCGAAAAAGACTAAAAACGAAAAAGAAACAAATATATTAAAAATTGCATACGACCTTGGATACGAACCCATAGAAGATTCAGACATAAATTCAGATATAGATATTTATGCATATACAACTGATTCTGATTAAGATGCAGGTACATAATCCTATGGGAAAAGTATTATTGGGACTAGATAACGAGGGAAACCTCATATCTGACCCATCAAAAGTATACAGTGATATGAAAGTATCACCAAAAGCATACATTGGTATGAAAATACCATCTGAAGTAAACAATGATAAAGTATACAGTGATATGAAAATATCACCAAAAGCATACAGTGATATGAATATATCACCAAAAGCATACATTGATATGAAAATTTTCATATCAAACAATTTTCAGAAATCATTCAGGTACCCAAGAGACGCAAATATTCAATCCACAGATATATTGAAATGGAAGCAATCATGAAGCAAATCAAACACCAGTTCAAACAAAAAGAAGAGCAAGAAGCATCATTAGTCAGACAACTCGAAGCAGTCAGACGAGAAAAAGAACAACTACGACAAACAATACAAATTCTATCATCCCAATCAGTACCTAAAGAAGAAGCAGCTAGCAGTTCAACAACGAAGCAACCAAAAGAAGACATTCAAGAAATTTCATCCGATGATAGTCAGCCACAAACAATGCTCAAGTCAGAAAAACAACCTATAATACAAAATCCAGAAGAATACCCACCACTTCAAGCAGATCAAAATATAAAGAAATGGTACGTAATTTTCAACGGAGAAAACAAAGGAGTATATGACAATTGGGGAATTGCCAGTTCATATATTCTTGGAAGAAATATTATTCACAAAAGTTACAAAACAAAAAATGAAGCAGAAGCCGCATACAACGAAGCATACAAAGCAGTAATAAAAGATAACGTAGAATGTTCAAAAACAGTTCTCCTAACACCACAAAAACCTATGACCAGCTTCACACCACAAAAACCTGTATCCATCCCAAGATCCCTTACCCAATTAAATGCAAAAATTGCCCTTGAATCCATTCTATCAACCAAAGAAAAGGAAGCCATTAAAAAACCATCTGCCAAAAAATTCGCTGAATTATGGGATAGCCTCGTTTCCTACACCGAGGTCCATTCTTTAATGGGTTTTTACCCAGTAGCCAGGCGCCCAGGCCCTAAAGCAGTTTTCCTAGCCGATTTATCAGATCCTATGACTTTATGGGATTATTTTATTCATGGATTCATCGACACTATCTATCTAGAAGGCACCAATTTACACTGCATCAGCGAATTCCCCTCTGCTGTGCAAACTATCATCAGAAATTATAAAATACGCTTTGCAAAACAAGAAAGAGGATTATTCATCAAAATGCATTCTAGCTACCCAATTTTTGATGAAGATTCTCAACTAATTGTCCCAAGTATTACTTTTGCAAACATGGGAATAAGCAACGGCTCAAAACCAACAAAAGATGATCTGAATTATACCTGAATGATTCAAATCGAAAAACATGGCGGAATTAATAAAAAGGTTAGGATAGAAAAACATAAAGTGTGTAAGTCCCTCAATAGTCTAGGGGGCTATAATGTAAATAGGTTTGTCATATTGCAATCAACCGATTGCAATTCTATTATTGTACTCGGCTCCTTTGAGCCTATAAATAGGGCCTTTGCCCATATGGAATAAACAAGCTAAGTTTGAGTGTTTAAGACTTGAGTTGATCTCAAAGTTCTTCCTCTGTTGAAATAGTTCGTCTATTTCTGAATAGCAGAGCCCTATCCAAATATATTCATATAATCATTCATATAATCCAAACAATCCATCGTCAATCCATCCCGACGCATCATTCAGGTATAATTCTATCCTAACCTTTTTATTAATTCCGCCATGTTTTTCGATTTGAATCATTCAGGTATAATTCAGATCATCTTTTGTTGGTTTTGAGCCGTTGCTTATTCCCATGTTTGCAAAAGTAATACTTGGGACAATTAGTTGAGATTCTTCATCAAAAATTGGGTAGCTAGAATGCATTTTGATGAATAATCCTCTTTCTTGTTTTGCAAAGCGTATTTTATAATTTCTGATGATAGTTTGCACAGCAGAAGGGAATTCGCTGATGCAGTGTAGATTGGTGCCTTCTAGATAGATGGTGTCGATGAACCCATGAATAAAATAATCCCATAAAGTCATAGGATCTGATAAGTCGGCTAAGAAAACTGCTTTAGGACCTGGTCGTCTGGCTACTGGGTAAAAGCCCATCAGAGAATGGACTTCGGTGTATGAGATTAGGCTGTCCCATAATTCGGCAAATTTTTTGGCAGATGGTTTTTTCATGGCTTCTTTTTCTTTGGTTGATAGAATGGATTCAAGGGCAATTTTTGCATTTAATTGGTTAAGGGATCTTGGGATGGATACAGGTTTTTGTGGTGTGAAGCTGGTCATAGATTTTTGTGGTGTTAGGAGAACTGTTTTTGAACATTCTACGTTATCTTTTATTACTGCTTTGTATGCTTCGTTGTATGCGGCTTCTGCTTCATTTTTTGTTTTGTAACTTTTGTGAATAATATTTCTTCCAAGAATATATGAACTGGCAATTCCCCAATTGTCATATACTCCTTTGTTTTCTTCGTTGAAAATCACGTACCATTTCTTTATATTTTGATCTGCTTGAAGTGGTGGGTATTCTTCTGGATTTTGTATTATAGGTTGTTTTTCTGACTTGAGCATTGTTTGTGGCTGACTATCATCGGATGAAATTTCTTGAATGTCTTCTTTTGGTTGCTTCGTTGTTGAACTGCTAGCTGCTTCTTCTTTAGGTACTGATTGGGATGATAGAATTTGTATTGTTTGTCGTAGTTGTTCTTTTTCTCGTCTGACTGCTTCGAGTTGTCTGACTAATGATGCTTCTTGATCTTCTTTTTGTTTGAACTGGTGTTTGATTTGCTTCATGATTGCTTCCATTTCAATATATCTGTGGATTGAATATTTGCGTCTCTTGGGTACCTGAATGATTGCTGAAAATTGTTTGATATGAAAATTTTCATATCAATGTATGCTTTTGGTGATATATTCATATCACTGTATGCTTTTGGTGATATTTTCATATCACTGTATACTTTATCATTGTTTACTTCAGATGGTATTTTCATACCAATGTATGCTTTTGGTGATACTTTCATATCACTGTATACTTTTGATGGGTCAGATATGAGGTTTCCCTCGTTATCTAGTCCCAATAATACTTTTCCCATAGGATTATGTACCTGCATCTTAATCAGAATCAGTTGTATATGCATAAATATCTATATCTGAATTTATGTCTGAATCTTCTATGGGTTCGTATCCAAGGTCGTATGCAATTTTTAATATATTTGTTTCTTTTTCGTTTTTAGTCTTTTTCGGGCATTCATAAGCTTTGTGTCCTTCTTCTTGACATATCCAACATTTACAGTCTTTTTTATTCGATGGGCAATAATTTGTTTTGGATTGATATTTTTGTTTATATTGTTTTCTATTTCGGAAATATTTTCTTTCCCCTTGTTTATAATATTCTTTATATTTGGGTTTATAAGTTTGTTTTTTCCAAATTTTCTTTTTACTTTGTTGTTTTTCTTTACAACCATATTGATTTACTTTGTTAGAAAGGATGTCACAACATAAATCAATTTTTGCATCTTGTGCTGTTTTTTGTTCTAAACATTTTTTCTGCATCCATGCTTTTAATATGCTTATTCGTGCTCCTAAGGTGTCTGCAACTTTATTTTGTTGTAATGCTTCTTGGAAATCTTTTATTACACTTTGGCTTACTAATGATGGTAATTTTTGATAAAACATATCTAATGCTGCCTTTTTTCTAATGGAATCTAAATTATAATAATGTTCAGAATATTCACATATAAATGGTTCTAAATAACACATATTACAAATTCGTAAATTAGTTAAATGCCATAGTGATTCTAATTGAAAAGCTTCTTTTGATATTTTATCTTCAATTTGTTTTCCTATGAATTCCTGAATAAGACGGCTTAATACATTTTTAAATGTTTCCATAGCATCGGTGGTGGCTATCATCATTGTTTCGGTTTCATCAAGAGATGAAAGGAAACGATATGCGTTACCTTGTGTTTTATGAATGATATAATTAAGAAAGTGTTTTGGGTGTAAATTTCTTAATTCTTCGGTTAACTGAATTTGTACTCCCATTTTATTACTCCATTCTTGAATTTTTGCTTCAGGATTTTGGTCACAATCAATAAAAAGAATATCTGAATTTGTTGGAAATGTAAATAATTTAGGTATGTATTGAGGAGGTATTTTTTCCCATTTGTTTTGTTTATTTTTAACCATTCCTTGTCTATATAAAAAATTTTCTTCTAATGAAGGTGGTCCATAAATATATTGACTTTGATAATCATCTTCAACATATGATTGTTTTCGTTTTAATCCAAAATTGTTTTGTGAATCTCTATATGGATTTGAATAAGGGTTTTCATCATCTGAAGAAAAATCATATATTACTTCTGCGTCATTATCATCTGAATTATTTTCTATTTCTATATTATTTTCTTGCGTTTCAGATGGAATTTCTAGTGCTGCAAATAATTTAGTTAGTGTTTCTACTTTTTCTTGTAAAGTTTCCATATATAAAATTTTTAGTTTCTTTTTTCTAGTGAAGTAGTTGTTTTTTCTATCATATTTAACAAATTAATTTTGTTATTTTATCTTCAAGATTTTTTATTTGTTCTTGTTTCCAATTTATACTATTATTTATTATATGTATTGCTTCAATATTAGATATACAATTTATCATTGATATGTCAGAATCTATTTTTAAGACTAAAAGAAATTTTTTAGATTGTTTCAATGTTTTACGAAAAAATTTTAATTCTTGTTTATTTGTATCTAGACTTGAAAAACTCATGATTATAATTTTATAATAATAATAGTTTAGTTTCGTTTTAGATTTAAAGTTACGATTAAAATTTATTTAATAGTAGTGTTTAAAAGACATATGTTTTAGAATACAAATAGTTTTGTTTTTAGACGTCGTATTTGCTTGTAACGGATTTTAATACTAGTTCTTATGAAATATCTAACATCATGAATATAGTTATTGTTTAAAATCGTACCTTGATTATTAGGTTTGTAAGAATCCTTGAGATTTTTCTTAGAATTATTTATAGATTCTTGGATTTGTTGTATTCTTAAAATAATATTTCTATTAGGAATACAATTCATCAGAATTTTGTTAGACATAAATATATATTTCAAGTATGAATTTGATTAATTTGATTATTAAGAACGAGTATTATTTTAATAAAAATTTCAAATTTTGTAGAATTAATGGTTAAAATAACTCGGAATGAGATTATCATGGAGAAATAATATAACAATTGAATAGAATATCTTGAGACATATTTATGATATTAAATCTTCTTTCGATAATTTTTAATTGTTTTAATAACGATGATTTTTTGAATATGGGTACTTAAAAATAATGATTATTTATTTTCATGTTTATGATGTTTATCATGTTTATGATGCTTATCATGTTTATGATGCTGCATATGCATATATTCTTATTAACGATAGATTGAATATGCAAACTGATAATAAGAATAATAAGAACGTTACTTAGCTCTGATACCAAAATTAACGACATGACGGAATTAATAAAATTAAGACAGAATATACCTGAATGATGCGTTGGAATGGATTGACGATGGATTGATTGTCTGGGTTTGATATGTTTATATGAATATATGGATATGTTTGGATAGGGTTCTGCTATTCAGAAATAGACGAGCTATTTCAACAGAAGAAGATTGAGATCAACTCAAATCTTAAACACTCAAACTTAGCTTGTCTATTCCATATGGGCAAAGGCCCTATTTATAGGCTCAAAGGAGCCGAGTACAATAATTGAGTTGCAATCGTTTGATTGCAATATGACAAACCTATTTACATTATAGCCCCCTAGACTATTGAGGGACTTACACACTTTATGTTACATCACAATAATACAATAGACATATAATAATTATCCTAACGACACTTTAATTTAATAACAATCCAGCCACTCTTTCTATCCCCGAAATCCGGCGACAAGGTAAGATTTCAGTTTGGTATTTGATTTTCATCATATTTTTTTATTCAAAGGTTTGATTGTGATGTTTTCTCATGGTTTGAAATATAATGTATTTTGATATCAGAAGTTCTGATTTTCATCAAGACTATCGATCATTCTTACATTTTGGTACGTAAAACATTATATATTTCATTAACAGAACAAAAGTTTACACTAAGTTAACCGGTGGTTAAATCATGTATAGTAATAAGAATAGGAAAGAAGGTCAAAGGACAACCGGAGTAGATAAAATCCCAACTATATGTTTTGATTTTGATAAAACATAAATCCGGTATGTTTTAAAATGTTTCTCAATTAAATTGAAAAATTATATAAAATTTCATTATTATTGATAGTGATACATATAAGCTATCAAATTTCATTAGGAGGTTCACTAATCTGATAGAGAGAGAACATTGGTATGTTGTATGTAAAACATATATAATTAGCAATGAAGAAAAGATAAAAATATTACATATTTATTTCGGTAAGGGCTAATGTTAAAAAAAATCACTACACACACTCATATATGCACTAACACGCCTTTCATCATATGTAAGATTCGTTTGATAATTTATGAATTTTATTTTTTTCAAAATGAGAAAAAATATAGATTTTAAAATTAAGACGATGATTATATTTTAATTTTTAGTTGTGTCATTTTTTTTTTTTTTTTTTTTTTTTTGAAAATGTTAGTTCAATTGTTTAAACATTTGATAGATAATTTGATTAGGAAGAATGTTCCGGATTAATGTTCATATTTGGTTTGTTGAACGATACATGTGTTTACTTATTTATAAGATTTGGATTGCTGCAAAAATTTGACTACATTAATCCACTCCTTATGTCCCTATTTTCTTACACGTTTCTGTTATAAATCTTGATTTCTTACTTTTATGTCATAAATCTAATATATTTAAAGGGTTTCATGTGAACATATGGCAAGAAGTTCAGTTGGAAAAGATGATTTTGGATATTTTATAAATTAAGTTAAAATGTTATAAGCAGCTTGATAAAACCTACAAAACACAGGAACATTATGTTCTTGGGGTATAGATGGATTTAGCATATTAACCATACACATCTACCAAACGAGAAAGATTGTTCCACATTGATGTTCACATTTTTCTTTTTGAAAGATAACATTTGTCTACAATGTCTATCCTCTAATTTTCTGTCATAACCAAAAGGACCAAAACATGTTTTGAGTTATTAACCTATCAGGTGGCTGTTGATGATCTTCATGTTTATATTTATTATTTGTTGTCACACCCCCAAACCAACGATGGCGGAAACGTTCAGGGGTGGAGGACTTCATGTATAGTATCACAACAACGAGTATAATAATGCGCATAGTAAAAACAACCATCATAAATATAATTGAAAAAGTTACACCATAGTATGAGTTTACATGTTTCAAAATCAATTACATTATGATGACAAAAATGTATAATTTGACGTCTGGCGTCCCATCCTCAAAAACAGTTGATTACCTGTTTCACAGGTTTCCTGAGAATACAAGTAGTTTTGAAAGAGTGTCAACAATTAAGTTGGCGAGTTCATAAGCTTTTGGATGAAATGTTGGAAAAACCTTTATTGGTAAAATGGAATGTATACACAAGAAAAATCCAATATTTTCCTTATAAAATATTATGTAGTCTTAAATCCCAAGACCGAATGCATGAGTGTGTGTTCGTAATTTAAACGAAGAATACAGTTTTAAATAGATAAAACCCCTTTTTGTTTTCCTTTTTAAAGTAGAATTTCCCGTAAACTTTAAGTGATGTTAACTCCCTATGTGAGTCGCTATAACCATACTACAACCGGATGACCTGTTACAATGTTTTTCAGACGTTAAAATTTGTTATGAATTTTGTCACCCGAAGACCTGCAGGTCCCGCTGTAGCTAGCAGCAAGGTGTGGGGTGTCAATCCCAATATAGATCTATACACAATTATCACGCTCTCCATACAAGAGATTCTGGTTATAACTTTACAGGAACTTTAACCCGCACTCTAAGAGTACAATGAAGAATTGTCTCACAAGTTACGTTAACGAGTTTACGTGTAGTGTTTGAGTAAAAACCGTTTTCTGTGGTGGGAGTGGAATTTCCCTTTTTTTGTATTAAAACGGTGATATGAATTTATTTAACTATACCTATCATAGTTAATCATGTAGTGGTTGAAACCCGTTTGTATTATAGTAAGACCCTTCTTGTGTATGTAATAATTTAACCAATGCATAACTATACTTGCATATTTCATCTTGCATTAATTCTAATTACATAGGACCCTTATAATTTATAGAGTATTTTCTGCTATATAACATATCACAACAGATAAACACATGCAAAATACAAAGTCATCAAAGGTTGCACTTTGCTCAACATGTTACAAAGTGTCATGACTAGTGTAAACTGTTAACTTGCTTTTAACTTTCCTACACTGTTTTAGAAAAGTCACTGAAAAATCATACGAAGTCAAAAACCAAATCCGTAAACTCTGAGAGTTTAGAAAACGTGTCTAGTTTGTTCATAAATTTTATTATGATTTTTGGAAGTCTCTAACTTGTGTGAAAATGTCCATATTCACAGACTGGTCTGAATTCGTTTATGAAATGATAGACAATTTTGTAAAAATCACCATAAATTGTAGAAACATCGTATGAAGATGTGCAAGTAGTCATTTTAAAGTTATGAACCTGAAATACTTTCATATTAAACAGTTTAGAAATATATTGAGTTTAAGATGACCAAAACAGTCCGTGAATAGGACTCAACTTTTCTGATGAAAGCTGTTGTTTGAATTTAGTTGAGTTTTTTTTTGGCATTTTAACTTGTATTCTCCCCCTAAAACTTGAAGAAAACATGAAAATGTGGGGGTATGAACTCACCTTGAGTGATCTCTTAAGATGGATGATGAAAAGAAGAAGTTTCCAAGCCAAGAACACTTGGGAGATACTTGGAGATTCGAAGATCCTAAGCACAAATATGATGATATTTGTATAAGAGTTTCATGATTTGAGTGAAAGAGTGTAGAGTATTCAAATGTAGGATGAATTTTCTTACCAAGACTGAAGTGAAAAGCTCAAGAGCAACCTTGAAATCTCGAGTTCTAGAGAGGGAAAGAGAGAGAGAGAGAGAGGTGTTTGCTTTTTGGGTGAGAGTGAATGAGTAAAGTGGGGAGTGATTTGAGTGTTTCTAGCTTTTGATGAAGCTATGCAGCTGGAGGAGGGGTGTCAAAGGACAAATAGTACACTAGGTAGGGAGGAATAGTGACTGAGGGTTGTCCTATGAGGGTATGGGTGTTAACTTGTGTCATACTCTAGATAAAGTCAACACTGTATCACAAAATCTAACTTAATAGATTTTATTCTTGGACAAGGATTTTTCCCCAAAATATAATTAAAATATGAATATTTAGGGTTTCTTATGTTAAAATACGAGTTTGGGTGAAAATCCCGCGTTAAAATCACGAAAATCGGGCTTAAAACGAAGTTTGGGTCAAAAACCGGGAAGAAGCTGCGAGCAGCCGAAGCCAGGAGGCGAGGTTCGGTCCAAGGTGCTGAACAGCCGAAGGCAGGCTCGGTCCGAGATGGGTTCGGTTGCAAGACTAGGACCGAATGTGGGGGGGGGGGGGGGGGGGAGAAGAGAAATCGACCGAACTATGCAGGAGCGAAATGGACCGAGAGGCGTGCAAGGAGCCGAACCCAAAGGTGACTTCGGTTCTAATGGGGGTCTCGGTTTTAATAGGGAGTTCGGTTCTAATAGCAGTTCGGTTCTTATAGCAGTTCGGTTCCTAAGAGGTTTCGGCTCTTAAGAGGGTTCGGTTGCTAAGAGATTTCGGCTCTTAATGGCTGTTTTTCCGTTTATCTTCCCGTTTCGAGTTGTTTTCGACTAAATTAAGGGTCGGGATGCCCCGGGTGATTATAAAAAGTTGAGAGAGATTTTGAGAGAGATTTGGGAGAGATTTCACATACTTGGAGAGATTTGGGAGAGATTTCACATACTTGGAGAGATTTCTCATACTTGGAGAGATTTGGGAGAGATTTCACATATTTGGAGAGATTTGGGAGAGATTTCACATACTTGGAGAGATTTGGGAGAAATTTCGTTTGAGACCTTTTTGGATGTTTATCTTCGCTACGCAAGGTGTGTAACCCTCGTTAAGCCTCGTTATGAATGTTATACGTCCCCGAGGGGTACGGGATAGTGTTTTACCAAGTAGTCTCATCACTTACCCTGATTAGGGTTTGAGAATTCGATACATATGAATTTTTCAAGTGATAACTTCTTATTAAAATAGCGAGTTGTACAGTAGTAACAATATGTAAACCCTAATATACAAGGTTGATTGAGTTGATCTGTTTGACTTGTTGACTTTATTTGACTTTGACTTGACCAGAATTTGACGGTTGTCACATTTGTATTTTTTTTAAATAACCTAAAATGTCTACAAAACTAAATTTTTTCCAACTTCTACACAAGGCTGGATGTACATTTCTATTACTTGATATGAATACAGTTAAAAAAAAGTTTGTTGGAATTATTGTTATGAGTGCATGTTAAAAAAATGAATAAAAAGCTAATAAAAGTGTGTTGTTATTTGTTGTGAGTTCACTTTAAAAATCAGAAAAAAATACAATTTAATTTATTTTTTCAAAGTGTCATTGTTATAATATTCAAGTAACATACTTTTTATTTTATGTGCGTATGTATTGATGTGTGTATATGTAATGCAAAAAAAAATACAAAAATGTCCTTGTTATAAAACAATTAAAGATTTGTATACTTACACAAAAAAAACTAATTCCAACAATGTAGCATTTTTATTTCATGTGTTTGTCCCTCTAAAAAAAATTCCAACAATGGTCCTTAGAAATTGAAATTTTTTAAAAATGGTCTATAATAATATTAATTACATAAATAGTCCCCGCAAAGGATAAATATTGTATCTAATAGTATGCAATGGTGTGAACAACAATTAGAAAAACTCAAAAGAAAGTAGAAATTACAGTTGATAGATTTTAGATTAAACTCAAAATACATTGATATTAACCAAATATGTTCATAACAAAAGCAAAGTACGTTGTCATAAACTTACAATTCCTTACTATTAGTACATATTAAAAAATAAAAGAAAATAATAATCAAGTAGAATGATATTTGATAAATAATTGGAGAAAAAACCTTAATAAAAGTTCATTGCTATTCTTTGGTATGACTCTAGATACAAAAACTAAGTTATGATATTTGTGCTATGAATACATGTAAACATCAAAAAAATAACAATAAAATGTTAAATTGATAAAAATATTCAAAATGAAAAAATGGCCTACAATAAATTAGTAAAATTGATGAAATTGACAAAAATGTTCAAAATAAAAATTTTAAGGGATAAAATTATACTTTCTATTTGTGTGGTACAAATTCTAAACAATAAAAAAAAAAATCGGCAATAATACGACCAAACTGGACAAAGAGGCAAAAATAGTCATTTTGACTAAATAAATCAAACTGTGCCAAATTAAGTAATATAATAAAATGATAAAGAATGACATAATTTACAAAAAATTGATAAAATGGTCATTTTAACTAAAAAAAGATAAACACTCAATTTTAGAGATTTATAAAACTTTGTACAACTTTATTATTTATATCAATTTATGTTTTTGTTTTATTTAAATTTATATTGCATTTTGCAAAAAGATAATTTTCTAACATATCTACAAATACAAATTGTCTATCGGATATTCAAACCATTATATTTTGGTAATTTCAACCATTCATTATATCATTATATCATTATGAAATTATTGACAAAACATATATGCTTATTAATTATTAAATTTTTTTATAATCATTGCTCAATATTTAAGCTATGAAAGTTATAAGTTAGTTAAGATTATTTTTAACTTTTCATTCGTGGTGTCCACACTGCGTCCAAGATCAGAACGAGCTTGCCGGCGGACCACTGCCGTCCCATTCGCCAGTGCTATGGGCTTTGGCTTATGTAGATCAAAAATGATGAATGAGATTGTGGGAATCATAGGAGAAAGATAAATGATAGATGTCAGTCAGATAAATACTAAACTATATATTATTAAGATATTTTTATTTTATAACTTTTATATTACATATTTAATAAAATTTTAATATATTCTTTAATAAGAGTTTATCGATTATCATTATACAACATAAAAATGATCGATAAAGATGACCACTAACATTAGTAATATACTATCACAAGAAACTGAGTAGCTACTACCCTACTACTTGAATTGTGAGCATATAATATGAGCCCAATGGGCTACATTAAGATTCGATCTTTAATTGGCTATAGTATACTCTAATAATTACTCGAGAAAATAAAAGTATCAAATAATTTAAAACACCAAAATAAAACAATACCAAATAAAAACTGGAAACCTAGGCAAACTCACTTAACCTTATTTAACAGCGTAATTTAAAAAAAAAACCGCATAAAACCCTAATTTTAAAAAAAATTATGAACTGCAACATTTAAGTGACCCACATCAACCCGTCCCAATTCTAATACGAAATATCAATTGTAGAACACTAACTATATTTTAGTTGTGTCATGGTTTATATATGAACCTCTTGTATTATAAGCTCTCATCACAATAACACAAAAATGATAAACTTAAAGCCTCAATTATAAAGTTAAATAAAAAAGTATGTACCCAAAAAAATATATTATTTTAGGTGAGTGCAATCCTACAATGCATGTCAATGTTAACCTGACATGAACACTTGGTTGTACATTTTTTTAAAAATAAGGAGCATTCATATGGGAACAAGCCCTTTTTGAAGGTGGATCTATCATTTTTTGAAGGTATAAAGTTGTAACATCGGGATTCCGAGGTAATTCATATTCTAGTTTTTGGCAAATCAAGAAGCATCGCGAGTGCATTTGAAGTTGTCACGGCGTGGCAATATATGGCCACAACGTGGCAGTTAGCAATGACAAAACCCTATTTACGGGGTTTGCTCCATATTTAAAGGAATAAGGAGGCTATTGTTTGCTCACCCTCAGCCTCCATCAGCTTCTTTGAGATTTTGAAAACCCTAATCCCCCTCCTTTGTTTAAACCTTTTTTTGGTGCTCTTTGAAGCCACTAAATAAAGGAAGAAGAAGAAGTGAGGTTTGAATCTGCAAGCAAGTCATCATCCTTTGTTATAGCAATCTTTTGGACCCTTGTAAGTGTCCAAGACTCGATTTTTATCATGATAGGTGGTTAGATCTTGAGTTTTATCCCCAAATCTTCTTGTCCTTGATCATTGAGTAGTGAGATCTCATAAAGTTTGCAACTTTATGAATCTCTAGGCTATTTAGGGCCTTTGATACTTTGGATCTGGATTTATATTAAGTTTTAGTATCTTGCATGGAAATTTTGGCCAAAAACCCTCATTTTGACATAATAAGATTCTAAGACATGCATTGGACATGCATGTCTGGAAAGTAAGGGTCTTTATGTTGTTGTATGATGCTAGAAACATTTATGGAAATGGGGAACTAGTAGTCTTTAAGAGAAAGTGCTTAATGAGTTACGCCAAGTTATGTTTTGCCCTATTTAGACCAAGAAGTGAGATCTCTATCTCTTGGAGGGTCTAAAGGGATAAAGTTGGAAACTTCATCCACTTGGAAATTAGAATGGACCAGATCTGAGCTTTAGAGCCCTTAGGATCAAAGAAAACGACTTAATCTATTAAGATGTTCGAAGCCCAATGCCCATGGTGTGGCCTAGGCTGCCACGACGTGGCGATGGGCTAAGACTCGTCTACTTTGTCATATAGTGGCCACGGCGTGGCCAGGACGTGGCGACCAACTGGAATTGAATTTACCGTTTACCGTTAACCGTTGAATTTAACCAAGTTTGACCTTAGATCATTTTGGATATTTTGATTAGTGGATTGAGTCTTGGTCCCTGGGTGTTGTACAGGTGACTCGTAGAGACGATAGTTGGAGCAACATTCAATCATACTATCTTTTTGTCATTGATGTGAGTTTTCCTCACTGTATTTGTGGGTCGAAGGTACGAATGTCTACCCACTGGATTATGTATCCTGATATATTGGATTGATGTTATGTTGATTATGTATTAGACTGGTAGATATGTATGATTACATGTACTTGTCGATTATTGATTGATATTGTATATATTGACATGTTATGGATTGTTGGGTTGAGTTGGTCCTGCTTTGTACTGAAGGCGAAGATACCCAGGGTGGTCCGGATAGGCTGAATGCCCGAGAGGCGGTCCAATCAGGCCGAAGGCCCGGAGAGCGGTCTAGATAGGTTGTTGGACCTACGAGGTGGTCCAATCAGACTGAAGGCTCGTATATGCATGCTGTTATCTGTATGGTTATGTGTAGTACTTTGGGGGAACTCACTAAGATTTGGCTTACAGTTTGATTGTTATTGTTTTAGGTACTTTAGAGGATAGGGGCAAAGTGAAGGTTTTATCGTGCACATCCTTCATATTTAATGAGATTTGATTTTGGAAAAACTCTGATTTATGATTTTGACATGTGGGAACTATGTTTTGTAAACATTAATGGTTTTTGGATTGGTTTTCAAATTAAAAAATTTACCTTGATTTTTGGGGTGTTATAAGTTGGGATCAGAGTCCTGGTTTGAGCAAATTGGAAGAGCATTCGTGTGAATTCATACTCAAACTAAGGATCTTTAAAAGTTTTCAAAATAGTTTCCAAAATTGTTTTCAAGGGTAACCAAGGAAGGATGAGATGTGTACGATTAGCCGGAGCAAGAAAGTTTACCCCAAGATACCCACACTGTCATTTTCTTATGATGATTATGATAGTACTGCATGCTAGAAGTAGGTTAGGGATCTTCAGGAATTGCATGATAGAATTGGCTGATGTATGATGCTTGGTAGCCTAGGAGAACTTTTTGTATGATAGATAAAATTGACATCATTACTGTAGTTGCTTAGTATGTGCATCATTGTTGTACATAACTAAGATTTTATAGCATGAGAATGTTTGATTTAGCCTTATTTCCTGCTCTTTGTCTGGTTGTGGGCTTAGGGTAGAATCAAGTATTCGAATGTCTATGGAATCCAATGTTATGTATGATTAGCATGCACGAGTGACTGTAGGGTTGGTGGAAGTTTCATGAGTGAGTGTGGGGGTGTAGCAGACCAGTTGAGGAATGATTAGCCACTATCGAGAGAGTAAGTATAGGATATATGTGTATCCTAGTTGTTGGGTTTTTTTTTTGGATAGTTTGTGATGATCCATTATGTAACATCCGGATTCCCAGGTATGTCATTTTAAGTATTTATTTTTTTGAGGATCATTGACCTACTCGACGAGTTGGCGCCAAAACTCGTCGAGTAGAGTCGGGATGGCCACATGGGTTTAATGATTTACTCGACGAGTCCGGGAGTAGACTCGTCGAGTAGGCGTTGTAAGTTGAAACCCTAAATCCCCGGGTTTGGGGCCTATATAAGGATAAGTATAGCCTCATTTGCGGCTCCCCATCTGTTTCCTTTCACTGAGAGAAACCCTAATCGCCCCCTTGTGCTTTTGAGAGAGTTTAGAGCCATTATTTGAGATATTTGGTGCATTTTGGTAGAGGGAAAGAGGACTCCAAGCAAGGATTGTGAAGAGGTTGCTAGATCTGCTGCTTAGACATCCAGGAGCTTCTATTCAAGGTATAAAGTTCGTACTTTTCTCTCTTGTATGGATAGATCTCATAGTTTTAGAGTTAGGGCTTCATTTCCATCTTTTTGGGGACCTTGAAGGTTTTGAGCACCTTCTTAGAAATAGACATCAGATCTGGACCTTGTGAGGTCCCTAGAGTCGAAAGTCCCCTGCTTTATGCAGCCATGTCAGCCCCTTGAATGAGAGACTTCTTCTCAAGCTTGTTCTTGGCATTTTTAGCCCTTTGGTGCTATGCATGAACGTAAAGCTCGAGGCTTTACGTGATATTCAGGCCTTGAGAGCTTAGATCTAGAGTGTGAGAGAGTTTTCTACCTTGAAATCACCTGGATACAAGTTGAGACCGAACGGACTCACCGAGTTGATGAGCCGACTCGACGAGCCGGTTAGGGTTTGTCCCGATGAACTGAGTCAGTTGGTGACTCGTCGAGTTAGGGGTTAGCTCGTCGAGTTGGAGCTTGCTAGGGGTGCCATGAATCGACTGGACTCGACGAGTCTCCCTAATGTACTCGACGAGTCTGGTTAAAGTTGGACCGTTGAATGGAGTTGACTTCCGTTGACTTTAGGGTTTGGTCAAAATGAGTGAAAGAGGTCAGGAAGGGTAGAATGGTCTTCTACCTACTTTTCAGAGATAAGAGGAGAATATTAATTAGAAATATTAATTCGTGATAGGCGGAGGCTAGACCGAGGACTTCGGGCACAAGACTTTTACTAGCTATCTTACGAGGTGAGTTTTCTCACTATACTTTACCTAGACTGGTAATTATATGTGACCAGAGGGTCTTATGTGCTTGCTTGAGATATGCATGATTGTGTGATATGTATTGTATGCTATATTATTTGTTGCTTAGACTGGACTGGAGGGTCGAACGAATTACGAGGCCAGAGGGTTCTCAATCAGACCGGACTGGAGGGTACAACGAGCTAGACCGGACCAGAGGGTCCAACGAGCTACAGGACTGGAGGGTCCCGCTGAGACACATAGACCGGAGGGTCTTACAAAGAATAGCCTCGAGTGGCGAATTGTTGTATGTGGTATTTTGGGGAACTCACTAAGCATTCGTGCTTACCGTGTTATGTGTTTCAGGTACTTCCGAGAATCGCGGGAAGGCACGGGCGTGATTGTACACACACTCTTAATATGGAGCTATGATTGTGGATCCTGGATTTGAATAATTGTATTGAAAACTTGTTGGTTGTTTTTGAGAATTAATGATGAGACATATGTTTTATGAGTTTTAAAATTGAAAAATTTGTTTTGAAAAATCATGTCGTTACACATTGAGACAAATACGGGTAAGTGTGGAAGGTAGTATGGGCCCGTACTACTGAAATCACAAGACCCGTACGTGTAGCAAAGAAGTCACAAAACCCAAGCATTTAGTCTCTTTGTGATGGTTGTAATAATATGAATTGTGGCATTTCTGATATATATTTTGGTTCATTTTCAGTATGGTGTTCATGTTGGATTAATGTCTAAGTCCATAACTATATTTGGTATGTACTTGACCCGACCCGGCATGGTCCATTTGGGTTGCACTTCACCGGCACAATTTATATGGATAGTCTTTTGAGAATAGTATATTTATGATTTATATTAATATATTATAAGTTCTAATATATTAATATGGAATCATATTATTTAATTAGTATTGATCAATAATTAATTTAGAATTAATTAAGTGATCAAAAAGAACTAATTAAATATGGACTCTTATATATATGGAATGGGCCAAGTTCATTTAGGTTGGGCTAAGCTTTCATGGATGGTCCATGGAGCTTTTAACCCATGGATCCTATGTAAATGAAAGGTCATGGGTATTAGGGTTTACATGGATGTAACCCTAATCCTCCATAATATATAAAGGGGTCCTTGGCTCACAAAATTGGCACAAGTGTGTGAAAATAAGAGTGGGCTGATTTTAGTGTGCATACATATTCTCTCAAGTTCTTCCAAGGTGTTTTGGTGATTTGTGATTCCATTTGAGGCTTCCACACTATTGGGGCTAAGCTCTTAAAGCTTGAAGACATCAAGCTACATCAAAAGGTATGTCATCTAACTAGAACTTTGTAGTATAGGTGCTTCATAATATGCTAGTTAGGATGAAACCTTGGAATAGTTAATATTTGCATGTATAATAGAGAAAACATAGATCCAAGGTTTATAGGGTTGCATGTACACCATAGGAGTGTTAGAATGCTCAAAACCCAACAGTGGTATCAGAGCCATGGGTTGTTTTCTGTTATATATATGCAAATGTTTTATTTGCATGTATAATAGAGAAAACATAGATCCAAGGTTTATAGGGTTGCATGTACACCATAGGAGTGTTAGAATGCTCAAAACCCAACAGTGGTATCAGAGCCATGGGTTGTTTTCTGTTATATATATGCAAATGTTTTATTTTCAAAGTTGAAAAAAAAGGAAAAAAAACATGATGTTTGTCAAATTTTAAGATAATTACTTGTTTTTGTGAAAAACTAATTATTTGTAAAATTTGAATCATTTGCTATATGAGTTGAATTAGGTCAAATTTAGTAAAAGATAAAATGATATGATTATTTTATTAGTTTTAAAAGTTTGATCTAAAGAGTTTTTTGAAACCTCCATAAGTTATGGATATGAAAAGGTTTTAAAAAAAATGATTCAAAATTTTTTATGGAGTTACAAAACTTGGTCTTAATGTTTTAAAGAATTCCATAACTTGTTCTTAAGTTATGGAACATGAAAAGTTTCATCATAAAATAAAACATTAAACTCCATAAGTTATGGAATCCAAAAGTTATTTTTTTTGTGTTTCCTTGATTTATGAGTTAGTTTAGATTAATGAAAAAAAATTTGTGTTTTAGTTGTTTTCAATCCTAATTAATCTAGAGGTAGTTCATAAAATGTGTTTTTGTAACATGTCCTCAAGTTACATAAAAGGTCACATTTATGAATCTTAAAACTCATAAAAGTGTCATAGGTTACATAAAAAAAATGAAGAGTCTTTTTCATTAAATAGTATTATGACTCCATAACTTGTCCTCAAGTTATGGATGTTTAAGAGTCACTTCTTTAAAAGTGTTATTAAAGAATAAGAGGTTACATAAAAAATGAAGAGTCTTCATTTTAATGAACCATTAAACTCATAAGTTATGAAATGAAAATTTTTTAATAGTTTCAAAAACTTGCCCTCAAGTTTTGGAATTTGTAAAGTTTTCCCATGAATACTTTAATTCCAAGTTAAGCCCTTAGAATTTTAAAAGTTAAAATTCAACCCTTGTACTTTATAATATTATAAGTTAATAATATTTATATATATGTATAAGAGCAAGTCGTCTTACCATTAGTAGGCCTCATTCACGAAACCGGTCTATAAGGGGGGTATAAGGTTATTGCCTATAAAATGGCAGTTTAATGGGTGTCCACTCTCACCCACTGCTTCCTTGACCGGTGGAGGGTCGTTAGCCGAACGGGTAGGACAAGGACTATAATTCTCCCTTCATTAAAAGTATTAATGACAAATACTAAGTAACTAAACATTTATAAATTTCCAATCTTAGTTACTTAGGAAAATGTGAATTTCGTGCTAACCCATGAAATTACACTTTGCACTTTCTTAAGTCAGTTAGTGGAGCGTGTGTGGTTACCCGGCACACTAGCTTGATTTAACAAGGTAGGCAAAGGGTAACTTAATGTTTATCATAGCATCGGTGGAGCGTGTGTGGTTAACCGGCACATCGATTGAGGGGTAAATATTAAGGGTACCAAGTATATTTGCATGGTTACTTCACACCTTGTTTTGTGATCCTCGGCATCCCAGTCACAAAACCTGAAGGGCACCCTCGAGATTGAAACATGCCATTGAAAAGTTCAATGAATCTCAAAAGAATCTAGGAGTTTCAAAACCAATTAAAACCTAATAATACATTTCGTTTATCTTGGTTGAAATTGGTGAATCGTCATTCACCTACCTTCAAATATTTTATAGCTTGGATTACGGCATCCCTCTTCCAAGTTATAAAATAGTTTGTTGGGTCCTAGCCTTAATATATCATATTGGGTGTTATATTAAGGACTTAAATCAACTTTACGTGAATTTCTCCCATTGTTGATGTCTGGTTTAGACAACAATGATCTTCCCAAACCAAGCTTTCCTAATGAATATGACTTCCCGAGTTTGGCTCATGGAAGTCATACTTCTCTTCCTCCACCTCCTCCAATTATTCTCCCTAACCCACAAGTTCAAGGTCACCCAAGCCCTAATGGCAAGCAAGGTCTATGTGTGATCACATCTTAGAGATGAAGTCACATATTGACAAGCCGGGAGAGTTGGGTGTCAAAGTCTTGAGAAAGTTGGATGTTCAATCACTTTCTAAGTCACATAGTGAGTTCCTTTGGGACTACTATGAAACAGACTATGACATGAACCTTAATGATCATATCTATTTGCTTGGTGCTGCTGAATCAGCAATGATTTGGAACGATAGTAAAGCAAATTTGATTAGAAGATCAATTTCCCAAAAACTTTATAGACAGTGACAATGGTGACACTGGAAATCCAGAAAAAGCATTCTCTTCCCAATGGAAAGGGATTGGCCATAGTCAACCCGGTTGACCAAATGGTAAAGAGAAAGGCTAAGTCTGAGATAGTCCCATTACCAAAGGGTCCATATGTTTATTTTGCCAAAGGAAGGGGCGTTGATTGCAATGCTGCCAAATTTACCTAAGGATGTTAAAGTCAATAAGTTTGACTCTACATCAGGTAGAGCCCATTATCTAACTCTGTTAAGTTCTATTTTGAGATCCTCATTACATGATGTGACTAGGTCACATGTTGATGTTTTAAGAATCAAAGAATAGAGAGAAATCTTAAAGGAAGTATATGCTGATTCTGATCGCGAAGGTGGATTTCGATCGCATCAGATTTTTGAGCAGTTGCTTAAGAAGTTATGATATATTGCTAAGGAATAGATAACAACAATTTTCCATGTGGATTGTAAGGATAAGTTTTTCCGCAAAGTTTTAAAATAAAAGAAAATTGTTTAATTTTATTTATTTGAAGTATCCTTACAATGGCATTTGTGGAAAATTGTTGCTTATATGATTCCACTGACAGCAATATTGGAAAATGGATTTGATTCTTTTATTTGTGGTAGTGTCTAAATTTACCAAATCAGGAAAGTTCCTCATCGCCCAAGTTTCAATTGGACCGAAACTTGGAATCATGCAAGTTGAATAGTATGATGAATGAGAACTTTCAAGCATTGGAAAATCAAGACTAATTACTTGTTCACATGGATGTGTGAGTCAAGTGAAGGACTAAAGGGATCTAGTACACATTCTTGTGCACTGGTCATGTCCACCACAAAGCTCGTTAAGACTATTTGATTTACTAAAGTTTAGTAAATATGGTTATACTTACAAGTTTAAGTATAATTCTGAAACATTGGAAAAGTTTCAATGTATGACAGAACGAATGAGAAGAATCAAATTAGGCAGAAAGATAAAAGTTTCTCAAATCTGAAAAGATGGGAGAGTACTTTAGTATCATGTTTGTGATCATCTTAATGATTTAGAAATCATATCACAATTAGTCCTCTAAAGGTCATCTTAGTGCATTCTTATGACTAAGAAGAGGAGTCATGAATTGTTGAAATGGTTAGATCAGGAAGATGAGTCATACTTCGTTCCAAAACAATTCTTAGAGTCATACTCCAAGATTATAACTTGAGTGACATATCTTAAAGAAAGGTTTAAAACACTTGTCAAATGTAAGAGTAAAAGTGTCCTACTCTTGTACATTTGAAATTGGTAAGTTGTGATGTTTTGGATAAAACAAAGACCAACTAAGGCCAATTGTGTGAAGTGTTTGTCTTGATAAAGAATCCGCACTATCTCTTGAATATTTGGCAAGATAGTCTTATATGTCAAGAGGATAGTGGGAGTCTTAAAGATCCTAAAACGAATTTCAAGAACTAATTAAGAATAAAACCTGAGGTTCTTCACTAGCACACGACTTGAGGTTTATAACCTATCATGTTGACATATTCTGTGCCCATTCCAGTTAAAGTTGGCTTTGCATAGGAGTTCTGAAAGTTCTCAATTGGTTGCATAACAACTTGGAAGCAATGGCAGGCCCTGTACTGCCAGGTAGCAAGAAGTTAAGATTGCATAAGTTCAGTCCATATGAGTTTGGATTTGTCATTATCCTTGTCTTGTGACTATGGTTTTGACGATTCACATGGATAAGAACACATACACCATAAAATCTAAGGGTCATAAGGTTTCTCTCCGATTCATGAAAATGATGGTGAGGAAACACTTCCACCAAGTAGATTTGAAGCAGATGGCAAAAGGTCTAAACAATTGAGACTATGATTATGGCATCCCTTTTCATAGTTCTGAAATTGTTTAGACACACATGCATGCTATCTAAGGAAAGGTGTATGATTTTGATAAAGTTTTATCAAAGCATCTCGTATCAAAAATCTGAACTTTGGTAAGAAAGTCAATAAAGTATTGATTTCTAGAAGTCCGGCTGATTTCTGAGTACATGTCAAAGCTAGTGGGAGCATAAGTGTTATGCTAATAATCATCATGTTAGTGGAAGCATGATAATTATTGTTAGTGTTGCAAGTTAGCAATGTTAATTATAGAAAACAAAAGTTTCAATTCGTGAGGCTGCAGGGATTGAAAAAGTTGTTTTGCTATAATTAAGGGAGAGGATATACTTCATTTCAGTTCTAAAGGCTTAGATTGAGACCTTAATCATGGTTAGTAAAGAACATATATATGAATTTCATGTTGGATTGGTTCAACTTAAGGAAATTCTATATATTGCGTTCTCAAAATTCGATTATGATTACGGCATCCCTCTTCATAGTTAAATTTTGAAAACATGGCAAATAAAAATATTGTAGCAAAAGACTGGTCTAGAATCATGTCTTTATGTGAGACATCATGAATCGTGTACCATTTGCTTTGGGTACAAGATCGATTGCATGTGCTATAATATTTGTCATTTCTAAATTTTTCCAAATGCCCAGAGGCATTAAGAAGGGAAAAGGTCTAGAATTGGATATGACTAAAATGATGAAGCAATTGTCGAGGACAATCTGAGGTTTACCAAAGATTGGTTGCTCAGGGACAGTTGGAAGTATAGTGCTAATTTTGGAAGGACCATATTGACATATTCTGAAAAGAGGCATCTCTTGTTCAGAAGTGATAGTCAAAATGAGAATATGGAGTTGTCTCCATAGGTGGAAGTTATCTGTGTAAGATTAGAAAACTTAATGCAAGAAGCATGTCCAAAGCAATGTACTTTGAATATGAGACTTAGTTTCCATGGAGTTGATCTCCATTGGAATACCTTATAATGACTGTTGACAAGTCCTTGTGACTTTGTACATATTCATTACAGGAGGGTCAGTACATATAAGTTTAAAATCTAAACAGATTTCGATAAATGATAGGAATTTGAAATTCTCACATTTTTCGATAGGGATTTGGGAGTGTGAAAGTAGAATCATTGAAATTATGTTCAATTGGTTTATTTCACAAAGTAAGGATCATAGACAAACATAGAGTGCATACTTGGTGTATGGCAAAGCTATTGTGTAGAAAAACATAGTGTACATGCTTGGAGCATGGGACAACTAGTGTTTTTAATTCAGGTATAAAGTTCATAAAACCGAAACAATGAAATAATGAGTAATCAGTATGGTGATAAATAAAAGTGGTCTATTTATATTCATAGGGTTTGATACCATATTTGATTCATTTATTCTTGTGTTTCATTTTGCATGTTTTGATTTCCAGAATAAACTAGGTCATTCTTCCTGAATGACTAAGTTATTCAAACTATCCACAGTCGGTCATATGTTGGAAGTAGATATGAATCAAGACTGTCATGGGTTAACTTGTAGAGGTCTAAGATGTTGGACAAAGCGGTGCTACAACACTCATGAGTGCTCATAAGTTATGAGTATTGGATTCAACCCACGCTCATTTGAATCACTTCATGGATTTTATCACGAGTGATCATGAGACGATAATATCTTATATTCTTAAAACCTAGAGATATGAGTTGTTACTATGAGTTGGTTATACATTGATTGCACGAAAACGCATTGATAACTCGATGTTATAAAATGTGCCTTTGTGTATGATTCAACAAGTAGTAGAACAAGCCATATGAGTCAAAGTTTATCCATTCCTTTTACCTTCGGGATAAAAGCGATATCTGTGGGCCCCTTGATGATTTAGCGATGACACATGTGAGTGCTTGGCCAAGCCAGGACTGATTTGATTTGTTCAATCAGTCAGTCATCATAAATCGGAAATCGGGAAACAACAAATGGACAGAGAGAATGATTATAATCCATGTCTCAGTCCATATGATATCTAGAATGGAGGAATATATGATCCCTTATCTAATGGACAAGTCATTGACAAGGTCAGAGTTCGACAACGGCTTTAAGAGCTACGATTGCCAGTTAGGTTTTGAAGTCATACTCAATAATAGTTTTAGACTTATCCAAGTGGGAGACTGTTGGATTAATGTCTAAGTCCATAACTATATTTGGTATGTACTTGACCCGACCCGGCATGGTCCATTTGGGTTGCACTTCACCGGCACAATTTATATGGATAGTCTTTTGAGAATAGTATATTTATGATTTATATTAATATATTATAAGTTCTAATATATTAATATGGAATAATATTATTTAATTAGTATTGATCAATAATTAATTTAGAATTAATTAAGTGATCAAAAAGAACTAATTAAATATGGACTCTTATATATATGGAATGGGCCAAGTTCATTTAGGTTGGGCTAAGCTTTCATGGATGGTCCATGGAGCTTTTAACCCATGGATCCTATGTAAATGAAAGGTCATGGGTATTAGGGTTTACATGGATGTAACCCTAATCCTCCATAATATATAAAGGGGTCCTTGGCTCACAAAATTGGCACAAGTGTGTGAAAATAAGAGTGGGCCGATTTTAGTGTGCATACATATTCTCTCAAGTTCTTCCAAGGTGTTTTGGTGATTTGTGATTCTATTTGAGGCTTCCACACTATTGGGGCTAAGCTCTTAAAGCTGGAAGACATCAAGCTACATCAAAAGGTATGTCATCTAACTAGAACTTTGTAGTATAGGTGCTTCATAATATGCTAGTTAGGATGAAACCTTGGAATAGTTAATATTTGCATGTATAATAGAGAAAACAAAGATCCAAGGTTTATAGGGTTGCATGTACACCATAAGAGTGTTATAATGCTCAAAACCCAACAGTTCATGAGAGGATCTGGTTTAGGAGCTGGCGTCCCGAAGAGGCCAAGATTGACAAATGATGACATTCATGAGTTGATCGCCACTGAGGTGGCTACAGCTGTTCGGGGTGCCATTCTGGATGTTTTTGGGTCTATCAAGACCGCGATGATTGAGTTGTTTGATGAGCGGTACACCGCTGTCTCTGAGGCTGCTGATGCTGCAGCTACCACAGATGTTGCTACTACAGGGGTTCAGGGTAGAGGTACATTCTAGTACCATGACTTCAGCAACACGAAGCCCCTGGAGTTCGAAGGGGTCAAGGAATCGATTGTGGCTATGAGATGGATTTATGATGTGGAGGGCTTCTTCACCTGTTCCTGTCCGGAGGACTGGAAGGTCAGGTGCACCCTGAACCTTCTTCGACTGGGCGAGAAGGACTGGTGGAACCTGGTGACCAGTTCATATTCTCTTGAGCAAAGGACTGCTATTACTTGGAGGTAGTTCTCATATATGTTTCACACTATTTATATTCCCCTGGTGGAGAGGGAGAGGTTAGCTCAGGAGTATCTGGCATTGAGGTAGACGACGGAGTCGGTGACGGAGATCACCAAGATGTTTATTGAGAGGGTTCTTGTCTGTCCTGAGTATGCTGCTACGGAGCAGGCCCAGATGATGAGATATTTGAGCAAGCTCAAGACTGATATTCAATAGTTTGTATCTACCCAGTGTTACAACACCCTCTCTGAGCTTCAGAATGCTACACGAAGGCGGGAGATTGAGATTGAGTATTAGACAAGGGAGGAGAGGCAGGCTCCGATGCAGCCACATCCTATGGCAAAGCGGTTCAAGCCCGCTGTTTTGAGACCAGGGGGACAAAGGGGCCGCAATTATAGGAAGTGCGAGAAGGCGTATGAGGGTCTTTGTCGATTAGCTATTGGATGCCACAAAAAATGGAAAAGAGGGGCACTATGCGAGGGATTGTCGCTAGAAGACCCCAATATCGAGCGGAAGGATTAGTTTCCATTCTGATCGGGTGGGCCATATGAAGCCCCAGTGTCCCTTGCTTGCCGCCAAGCCCGTGGATGCACCTGCCTCTACTACCTTGAGGATTACAGATGGACAACAAGGGAGAGAAAAGTCCCCATAGGCCAGGGGACATGCTTTTTAGCTCTCAGCAGAGGAGGCCAGGGCGGCGCCTGACGTCGTTATGGGTATATTTTCACTTATTATTCTGTCGAGTTATTTTATTGTATTATTATGATTGTGATTATGCTAGGTATATTCTTAGTGAATTCCTTGCCACCTATTGTACTTTTTGACTCGGGTGTGAGTTGGTCTTTTGTGTCTCAGTCCTTATTTAGGAGTTTTTATATGTCTCTTGGAGAGTTGGAGTATCCGTTGCGGATTTCTATCGACAACGAACACGGTGTTTCTATATTGAGCATTTTTTGGGATTGTACGTTAGAGATTTCCGGGGTGTCTTACTCAATCGATCTGATCCGTATCCCTATGGGGGATGTATGTGTAGTAGTAGGGATGAACTGGTTAAGCAGGTTTGGTGCCATGATATATTATGAGGGGCAACAGGTGGTGGTTCGAACCCCAACTAGGGGATACTGATTATTTATGGCGAGGGTACTAGAGTTGGTTGAGCTTTATGTTTAGCCTCCCGGGCTCGACAGTATCTTCAGCATGGGTATATGGGTTATCTTGCATATGTGGTTGATACTTGGGTGGAGAAGTGGTGTTTTGATTTCGAATGTGCCTATAGTTAGAGAATTTCCAAATGTGTTCCCGGAGGAATTACCCAGTGTGCCTCCTGCAAGGCATGTTGTGTTCTGGATTGATTTGGTTCCCAGTGCGACCCGAATTGCTAAGGAGTTATATCGCTTAGCCCCGCCTGAGATGCAGGAGTTGTCCTCTCAGCTTTAGGAGTTGTTGGGAAAGCAGTTTATTAGACCGAGCAATTCACCTTGGGGAGCGCCGATCCTGTTTGTGAAGAAGAAGAATGGTTCACACCGGATGTGCATTGATTACCAGGAGTTGAAGAAGCTAACGGTGAAGAATCATTACCCAATTCCACGGATTGATGACCTCTTCGATCAGTTTTAAGGTTCATCTTGGTTCTCCAAGATCGATTTGAGGTCAGGATATCATCAGATGAGAGTCAGGCAGAGGATGTGGATAAGATAGCATTCCAGACTTGTTACGGTCATTAAGAGTTCGTGGTGATCCCTTTTGGACTCACCAATGCATCAACAACATTTATGGATTTGATGAATCGAGTGTGCAGATCAATGCTCGATTGATCAGTTATTGTTTTTGTCGATGACATCCTGGTTTATTCCAAGAACAAAGAGAAGCACCTTCGAGAGATGCTGGGAGTTTTTGAGGAGGGAGATGCTTAATGTCATGTTCTCGAAGTGTGAGTTCTGGTTATGGGAGGTCCAGTTCTTAGGACACCTCATTAACCAGAATGAGATTCTGGTTGACCCAGCCAAGATAGAGGCAGTCATGCAGTGAGAGGTCCCGAAGTCCCCTTCAGAGATCAAGAGTTTCTTGGGTTTAGCAGGGTATTATCGGAGGTTCGTTTAGGATTTCTCCAAGGTTGTTGTACCTCTCACTTGCTTGACGAAGAAGGACATGGATTTTCACTAGGGTCCCATCACCAGAAAGAGGGTAGTACTCATGCAGAGAGGGAGGGTTGTTGCATATGCTTCTAGACAGCTGAAGATGCATGAGGTTTGGTATCCGACGCATGATCTGGAGTTGCGGGCAGTGGTATTTGCTCTCAATATTTGGCGGCACACTATCTGTATGGGGTCCGATGTACCATCTACATGGATCACAAGAGTATTAGATATCTCATGGATCAGTCGTATTTGAATATGAGGCAACGTAGATGGTTTGACGTGGTCAAGGATTACGACTGGGAGATTCTTTATCACCTGGGGAAAGCGAATGTGGTCGTTGATGCTTTGAGCCGCAAGTTGGCTAGTTCTTATGTTGGGAGCTTATGTATGAGGATTTCTATCGATTCGCGCGCTTTTGGACTTGACCAAAGAGGCTCAGGCCGAGGGAATTAAGAAGGAAAACTGGAACCAAGAGAGAATCAGATGTGCGATTAACAGGTTTTTTACTGACAACCATGGATTGTTGACCATGGATTGTTGACCTGGAGCCACCAAGATGTATCGAGATTTAAGGATTATTTATTGGTGGTCGTGCATGAAGAGGGAGATAGCCTGGTATGTTGAGAGGTGCTTGACCTGTTGGATGGTCAAGGCCGAGCACCAGAGGCCGCATAGAAAGCTTAAGCCTTTGGAGCTTCCCCTGTGGAAATAGGAACACATCACCATGGATTTCATCATCAAGTTTGTAACATCCGGATTCCTGGGGGTATTTTAATTGAATGTATTTTTCGTTGTTTGTGAGGTACCACGTCGCGGTGAAGGCATCCCACGACGTAGTGATGGTCGATGTATCGTGAGTTTTAAATGACCACCACGGCATGGCAACCTATGGCCATGGCGTGGCAGGTGTGTAATGAGAAACCCTAATATTCGGGGTTTGCGCCATATTTAAGGGAATGTGATGGCTAGGTTTGATCACCCTCAGCCTCCATCACCCTCTCGCAACCTCCAAGCAAACCATAATCTCCATTTTTGCTCTCTAAGCTTTTTGTGTTGATTTTTGGGGATTAGAAGAAGGAGGTGACTTCTAGACTTGGATTCAACAATCAACTCTTCTCACCATCTTATTGTGCGCCTTCTGGACTCTTGTAAGTCCCCAAATTCCAAGATTTTTGGTTTTTTGTGCATAAATCTAGGTTTCTATGCCTTAATCTTCATATCCTTGATTATTGGGAAGTGAGATCTCATAAAGTTTGCAAGTTTATGAATCTCCAGGTCATTTTTGGCCTTTGATGCTTTGTATCGGGAGTAATATTGAGTTTTAGCATCATGCATGAAAGATTTGGAAAAAACCCTTCATTTTGACCTAATAGAGTCCAAGACATGCATCAGACATGTATCTCTAGAAATTAAGGGGTTTTATGTAGTTATTTGATGTTTGAAATGTTTTGGAAATGGGGATCTAGTAGTCATAAAGAGAAAGTGCTTAATGGGCTAAGCCAAGTTATGTTTTTGCCCTGTTTAGATCTAGAAATGAGATCTCTATCCCTTAGAGAGTCTAAAGGGATAAATTTGGAATATTTACTCACTTTGATCTTAGGATGGACCAGATCTAGGCTTTGGAGCCCTTAAGAACAAGGAAATCGACTTAATCCATTAAGTTGTTGGGAGCCCAGTACCCACCGCATGTCCTAGCTCTCCACGGTGTGGCGGATGGGCTGAGACTCGCCTGTTTTGTCATTTAGTGGTCACGACGTGGCGACTTACTGTAGTTGACTTTGACTTTGACCAAGTTTGACCCAAGGGTATTTTGAGTTGTATTTGAGATTGGTCACTCTTTGATTAATAGGTGATGGGTAGAGCTGATATTCAGAGGATATACCTATTCAGCTGTGACATCCCCAATTTCATGGCCAGAAAAGACCGATTTGTTTATGATTTTTTTGAAAATCAGAGTATATTTTTAAAGAAATATATTGCGGAATTTGTTCCCAAAAATATGATAAAGAATTTGACAAAGAATTTCCGAAGAAATGTATTATATTTAAAACCTCAGGATATCATTGTTAATACAGATCAAAATCATAAACATAAACAACATAGGCCTTATAATATCTATTTATTCTAGTGGCCTATAATCCATTGATCTCTCATTAGATCATCACTCCTGTGCTCTCTTGCCACTACCTATATACGAGAAAACTGAGTGGGTCAGGATTGGGAGCCTGGTGAGCACATAGGGTTTTCAACCCACAATAATTAAGTTTATTAATTTCATCAAATCAAACAACCCGATTAACCGTTCCCGTTATCCTCACTTTCTGTCCCTAGAGCATCTAAAGTAAAGGACTTATCTTAAGGATTTTCATCGGGATGGACACTACTGCTAACGGGGTTCCTCAACCATATATGTCTTTAAGGCAACCATGAGGGGGATGGAGTACACCAGTGAACACTTCGTTCACAAACACCTACAGGTTGCGAACCTGCCAGCGTTCCACTGGACTGCCTAGAATAATGCGTGGTCGTCATCTATACTCCGCTAGATGACTGGATCATCGTCAACATCGAGGCCTCTCATTATTTTATTTCATCACACACCAATTATTTCATCTACCCATGCTTTACCCCAACATATTTGTAGATATAAAATACATATACAGTTTAAATCATTTAAAACATGTATAAAACGTTCATCCAACATAGATCTCAGGTAAACAGTTAATATGCACACATAGCACGCAATTTATATAAAATACTTCATATATATGTGTAATATTAATGTAACTATTCACTCACATTAGTAGCGTGATTGGATAGAGTCTAACTAGAAACGGTCAGTGGTTTGTGATCGTCGGGCTCGGGACACATAATGCATTCAACAAACGAGAGAGAGAAAGGTAAGAATTTGGTGTAAGGAGAGCAAGGGTCGAGCTTGCGATTTATAGGATGCCCAAAACATGTCCACGTCGTGGCCTTATAAGTCCACGTCGTGAAACATAGCTGCATCACCTCGTAGACTTGCCATTTGGGTCCTAGCTTCGGAAGGTGTCAAAATACTGACTTCACGTCGTGACCTTTATGTCCACGTCGTGGAATCTTAACACATCACTCCCGTACACTTTCCATATGCATTATAGCCTTGAGAAGTGTCCTAGATCACATTCACATCGTGAATCTTATGTCCACGTCGTGGAGCATGGCTGATTAGGGTTTCTGCCACGTGTCATGCTCTTAGACTGCTACATATTCGGAAGGTCATAACTTTTGCATACGAACTCCGTTTTTGACGTTATTTATATGTACGCATAGGTGGAGACGTGCTCTACACCTTTCTTTTATATCACTAAGGCTAAAAAGTACTTTATCGTAAATTCACTTTTTACGATTCCTGGTGTCGTGTCGGTTTTGTCGCAAAACTTCGACATGTCATAACTTCTTCATTATAACTTGGATTTCGGCGTTCTTTACATCCCCGGAATCCTTGTCCCGACCACTACAACTTTATTCATAGATATTGGGTCTATCTATTATTTTATTTTTGACGCTTATTTTTACTCCTAACTTATTATATCTTATAAATAAGTATAATGCACGTAAAATCACATAATTCACATAATATTCAAATAATTTCTCTTTATTACTTTAAAGTAGGTTATGATTGTTGACCCTAACTATTACACCATTAAACTAATGCTTATCCTAGAAACACGGGCGTTACAATTCTCTCATCCTTAGGATGATTCCGCCCCGGAATCATGCATCAGCAAACATATGTGGATAACGACTCATCATGTCACTCTCTGTTTCCCAGGAGAGGTTCGGCCCATTCGTATGTTTCTATTGCATAAGCACTAACTCGACCAACTTTCGTCGCAACTTCTTTGTCTTACGGTCAACAATTGCCTCATGCTCTTTGATTAGCCTCTTATTTTCATCCATTCTTAACTCTGAAATTGGAATTATGTCGGGAACTTCTCTCGTGAAATTCCTCAAATAACACACATGGAAAGTTTTATGAATACCACCTAGTTCTTCTGGTAGTTCTAGCTTGTAAGCTTGGTTCACAATCCTTTGAAGAACTTTGAACGGTCCAATAAACCTTGGACTCAACTTTCCTCTCTTTCCGAATCTTATAAGTCCTTTCCACGGTGAGATCTTGAGCAAAACCGAATCTCCAACTTCTAATGTCATCGGTTGTCTCTTTTTGTCAGTATAACTCTTTTGACAATCCTAAGCTGCTAACATCCTTTCTCTAATCACCTTTAGCTTTTCAGCAGTCTGATGGACTATCTCGGGGCCCATAAACTGCTTTTCTCCAGCCTCAAGCCAACAAGACGGCGTACGACACTTCTGTCCATACAAAGCTTGATAAAGTGTCATCTGGATGCTCGAATGGTAACTATTATTGTAGGAAAACTCTACCAATGGTAAGTGCTCATCCCAGTTACCTTTGAATTCTAGGGTACATGCTCTCAACATATATTCCAGTGTTTGAATCGTTCTTTCGCTCTGACCATCGGTCTGCGGATGGTAGGCTGTACTTAAACACAACTTCATACCCATTTCCTCTTGTAGACTCCTCCAAAACCTTGATGTGAAACGACTGTCACGATCTGATACAATCGTTAAACGAACACCGTGAAGTCTTACTACTTCCTTCACGTAAGCATTTGCAAGCTTATCCATAGACCATTTCTCATTGGCTGCTATGAAGTGTGCACTCTTTGTGAAACGATCCACGACTACCCAAATCATGTCGTGACCGTTCTTCGTCCTGGGCAGTTTAGTCACAAAATCCATGGTGATGTGTTCCCATTTACCCATGGGTATAGGTAAAGGTTCTAAACTCCCATACGGTTTCTGATGTTGTGCTTTAACTCTCGTGCATGTTACACAATCGGCCACATACTTTGCAACATCGAGCTTCATCATCGGCCACCAGTAGTAAGGTTTTAGATCCCTATACATCTTAGTGCTACCGGGATGAATCGAGTACATGGTCTTGTGAGCTTCTTCCATCAGAAGATCCTTATTCCTCCCATATTAGGTACCAAAATTCTATATTGGAATACCTTCAATCCTTTACTATTTGTACCGAATACCAACATCTTGCCTAAACGTTCTCCCTTTCGGTAATTTTTCTCCAAAGCTTCTTCCTGAGCTTTCTTGATGCTTTCCACAATCGTTGAGACAACTTCAATTCTTCACGCTCCGGACCTTTTTCTTTCAAGGTTTACTTTTCGACTTAGAGCATTAGCTACAACATTCGTTTTACCAGGGTGGTAAAGTATCTCACAGTCGAAATCTGTGAGTAACTCTAGCCAGCGTTGTTGTCTCATATTCGATTCCTTCTGATTAAAGAGATACTGGAGACTCTTATGATCAGTGAAAAGTTTGCACTTCGTGCCGTAAAGATAATGCCTCCATATCTTTAATGCAAATACTACTGCCGCCAACTCCAGATCATGAGTGGGGTAGTTCTTCTCGTTCTCCTTCAATTGTCTTGATGCATGTGCTATCACCTTATCTCTTTGGGTCAGAACACAACCTAACCCAACTCCAGATGCATCACTATAGACTGTGAAGTCTTCAACCCCGTCAGGTAAAGAAAGAATTGGTGCTTCACACAACTTCTTTGTGTTTCTCATTCCATGTATATGTAGTTCCTTTTTGGGTCAAAGTTGTCAATGGAGCAGCTATCGAAGAAAAGCCTTGGATAAACCTTCAGTAATATCCAGCTAATCCTAGAAAGCTTCGAATCTCCGTGGGACTTTTTGGTCGTTCCCATTTCATCATAGCTTCAATCTTTGCTGGGTCAACCATTATTCCCTCTTGCTTAACCACATGACCCAAGAATTGGACTTTTCGAATCCAAAAATCACATTTGGAGAACTTTGCATACAACTTCTCCTTCTTCAAAACTTCTAACACTTCTCGCAAGTGCTTGCCATGCTCCTGTTGGCTCTTTGAGTAAATCAGAATGTCATCTATGAACACTATCACGGATTTATCGAGGAATGGTTTACAAACCCTGTTCATCAAATCTATGAATGCTGCTGGAGCATTGGTTAATGCAAATGACATAACCAAGAACTCATAGTGTCTGTATCTTGTTCTGAATGCGGTCTTCTCATTATCTTGTTCTCTCACCTTCAGCTGATGATATCCTGACCTAAGATCAATCTCAGAGAAATAGCTCGAACCTTGCAGCTGATCGAACATGTCATCAATCCTTGGCAATGGGTACTTGTTCTTTATCGTTGCCTTGTTCATCTCTCTGTAGTCTATGCACATCCTCATGCTTCCATCCTTCTTCTTCATGAATAACACCGGAGCTCCCTAGGGTGATGAACTAGGTCTATGTAACAACGTAAATTTCCAAAACAATTTTTCATTTTTAAATCATACTTTCAATCACACGATAATCACAAAACATAATGTATCCACTGTGTCATAATAAAACATGTCCCGGAATCTCAATAACATAAACTCTATAAGTGTGTACGGATCATGTCGGCGCCTTCCCGCGATCATCACTAGTACCTGAAACACATAATATAACAACTGTAAGCATAAATGCTTAGTGAGTTCCCCAAGATACCACATACAACACATACGCCTTTCCAGGCCATAACTCTGTAGGATCTTCCGATCCATGTATCTCAGGGGACTTCCGTCCCAAATCCCGGTAGACCTTCCGGTCCTACCCGTATCGACCTTCCGGTCCGTAACCACTTGACCTTCCGGTCCATATCATCTTGACCTTCCGGTCCTTATCGTACATAACATACATAACACATACATATCACATAACAACATACAGCTCATACATCTCATAGCATATAAGACCTTCCGGTCACACATAGGTACCCTTCCAGGTACATTATAGTGAGAAGACTCACCTCAATGAAGTCGGATAAACTTTCGTGCTCAACGTCCCGACTTAGCCTCCTCCTATTATTCAAATAACATCCCCGATCAATATTCTCTCGTGATCTCATCTCTACAGATTGGGTAGAAGGCCATTCTACCCTTCCCTGAACTCTCTTGAATCAGTCTTAACCAGAACCCTAAGGTCAACGAAAGTCAACGGTCAAACTTTGACCCGACTCGTCGAGTGCACAAGGGCGACTCAGCGAGTCCATGCGGGTCCTCTGAATCCTTTCAGCCTCTCTTGGCTCGTCGAGTCATCCTTCCACTCGACGGGTTACACCTGTCACGAATCGCGGGGCAACCCCGACTCGACTCGTCGAGGCCACTTATGGACTCGGCGAGTTGCTCCCATAACAACTCTCAAATGACCTTCTGAGGTCAGATCTGCTTCTCTAAACTATAGATCTGGCCTTCAAGTGCTCAAAGGTCACGTAAAGGTGCAACCTTTACGTGCATGCAACCTACATCAAGTCATAAATGGAGAAATAACTCTAAAAATGGCAACCTAGTCTCCAATCCTCCATGAACAAGCATAAAGCAGAATGGGAAAGGTTCTCTGGACCTCTATGGGTCCAGATCTGAGGTCTAACCCAGCAAGGGACCATAACCTCAACCTTTCAAGCCTAAAAAGGTTTATAGAAAACCCTAAATCATAGATCTTAACCCAAAACAGAAGGGAAGTTCGATTTGATACCTCAATAGTGTAGATCTGAACTTGAAAACCCTGGATCCACAGCTCCCTTGACATCCTCTTGTTGGAAACAACTTCTCTTTTGCTAAAACACACAAGAAATGGTGAATTAGCCTTCCTCTTGCACCACAAACGTTCTCTTTCTCTCTCTAGGGTTTCTCAGGGGTGAATTGGCCGCAATGGAGGCTATAAAGGCCTTTAAATAGGGCACAGGCCCCGAGAATTAGGGTTTCACTTAACAGCGCGGACTCGCCGAGTCCATGCATCAACTCGTCGAGTCCTTCATTAAATCAGACCAGAAATGCGCGATCCCACTCGGCGAGTCTGAGCGCCTACTAGCCAAATCCCTCTCTAAAATTCAATATAAATACTTAAAATAAGATACCTGGGAATCCGGATGTTACAATTCTCCCCGACTAGAATCAGACTTCGTCCTCGAAGTCCTGCTCGACAAACAACTCTGGATGCTGCTCCCGCATCTCCAACTCCGGCTCCCAGGTCAGCTCGGACCCTTTCCGATGTTGCCACTAGACCTGCACCAGGGACACTTCCTTGTTCCTCAGAACCTTGATCTTCCGATCCCGGATCGCGATTGGTCCCTCAGTATAATTCAGGATCGCATCCACCTGAATATCCTCCAGCGGTACCACCGCCGAGTCGTCGACTATACACTTCCTCAACTGAGACACGTGAAAGGTATCATGAATCTGTCTCAGCTCCTCAGGTAGCTCCAACCGATAAGCTACCCTGCCCACCCTCGCGGTCACCCTAAATGGCCCGATATACCGGGGTCCCAGCTTGCCCCTCTTCCTGAATCGGATCACTCCTTTCCAAGGAGACACTTTCAGGAGTACGAAGTCTCCCACTTGGAACTCAAGCTCGGATCGTCGCCTATCCGCATAACTCTTCTAACAACTCTGAGCCGTCAATAACCTCTGTCTAACCTGTTGTATCTGCTCTGTCGTCTGAAGCACTATCTCAGTGCTACCCATCACACGCTGTCCTACCTCTCCCCAGCAAATGGGAGTCCGGCACCTCCTACCATACAACAACTCGAAGGGAGGCATACTAATACTCGAATGGTGGATGTTGTTGTAGGAAAACTCAGCCAACGGCAAGTACGTGTCCCAACGTCCTCCGAAGTCCAACACACATGCTCGAAGCATGTCCTCGAGTGTCTGAATCGTCCGCTCACTCTGTCCGTCCGTCTGGGGGTGGTAGGCAGTACTGAAATGCAACCTCGTACCCAACTCCTCGTGGAACTTCTTCCAGAACCTGGAAGTGAAACGTACATCTCGATCTGACACAATCGAGATCGGTACTCCATGACGCGATACCACCTCCCTCACATACAACTCTGCCAACCTCTCAACAGAAGAGCTCTCACTGATAGCAAGAAAATGCGTGCTCTTCGTCAGCCGGTCGACGATCACCCAAATTGCATCGACACCCCTCGCGGTCCTCGGCAATTTGGTGATGAAATCCATGGAAATCTGTTCCCACTTCCACTGGGGAACCTCAAGCGGCTGCAACTTGCCATGCAGACGCTGGTGCTCGGCCTTAACCTTGCGACAGGTCAAGCACCTCTCGACAAACCACGCGACATCCCTTTTCATACAGGGCCACCAATAATCTTTCTTCAGGTCCAAATACATCTTAGTGGCCCCGGGATGGATCGAGAACCTCGATCTATGCGCCTCCTCCATCAGAATGGTACGTGCCCCGCCTGCGTACGACACCCAAATCCGACCTTGAAAGTTCATAAGCCCTCAACTACCGGTAATGAACTTGGACACCTGCCCGATCACCCGCTCCCTCTTGCGGTTCTCCGGTATCACGACCTCTGCCTGGGCCTCCCGAATGGTGTCCAACACCGGAGTCATCACTGTCAGTCGCATGCAAATGTCTCGAATCGGGGCACTCTCCGCCCTACGGCTCAAGGCGTCAGCTACGGCATTAGCTTTGCCCGGGTGGTACAAGATCTCACAATCGTAATCCTTTACCACGTCCAACCATCTCCTCTGGCGCATATTCAGATTGGGCTGATCCATCAAATACTTCAAGCTCTTGTGGTCCGTGTATATGGTACACCGAACCCCATATAAATAATGACGCCATATCTTGAGGGCAAACACCACTGCCCCCAACTCCAGATCGTGGGTGGGATACCTCGTCTCATGAGGCTTCAGCTGCCTCGATGCATACGCTATCACATGCCCTCTCTGCATAAGCACCGCACCCAACCCTGATATCGATGCGTCACAATACACCAGAAAATCCTCCATCCCTTCCGGGAGGGCTAACACAGGGGCTTCACATAACTTCTGGCGAAGTGTCTCAAACGAGGTCTGCTGCTCCGGACCCCATGAAAAAGCAACACCCTTCCGGGTCAACCTGGTGAGAGGCACGGCGATCTTGGAGAAATCTCTGATAAATCTCCGATAGTAACCGGCCAATCCTAGGAAACTCCTGATCTCGGTGGGAGATCTTGGCACCTCCCAACTCATCACTGCCTCAATCTTGGCCGGATCGACCAAAATCCCATCCTGGTTGACGAGATGCCCCAAGAACTGGACCTCCCGTAACCAGAACTCGCACTTGGAGAATTTGGCTCAAAGCCTCTCCGTCCTCAATACCCCGAGGATCTCTCTCAGATGCTCCTCGTGCTGCTCTCTAGATCTCGAATACACCAGTATATCGTCGATGAACACGATCACCGAACGATCCAACATCGGTCTACACACCCTGTTCATGAGTTCCATGAACGCTGCTGGTGCATTGGTGAGCCCGAAAGGCATCACCACGAACTCGTAATGCCCATAACGAGTCCTGAACGACGTCTTCTAGATATCCTCATCGCGCACTCTCATCTGATGATATCCAGACCTCAGATCAATCTTGGAGAACCAAGACGCTCCCTGCAACTGATCGAACAAATCGTCGATCCTTGGTAATGGGTAACGGTTCTTGACCGTCAAGTTGTTCAACTCCCGGTAATCAATACACATCCGGTGTGAACCATCCTTTTTCTTGACAAAAAGGATCGGTGCTCCCCAAGGGGAACTACTCGGTCTAATAAACCCCTTCCCCAGCAGCTCCTGAAGCTGCGAGGATAACTCCTGCATCTCTGGCGGCGCAAGGCGATCAGGCGCCTTGGCGATAGGCGCTGCCCCCGGAACCAAATCGATGCGGAACTCTACCTGCCTCTCGGGAGGCACACCCGGCAACTCCTCGGGAAAAACATCCGGGAACTCACGCACTATCGGAACGTCATCCATCGAACTTGGCCTCCCAGCAACCTCTCGTGCGTCCATCACATAGGCTACAAACCCGCTGCAGTCCTGCTGTAAACTCTGTCTCGCTCTGGCAGCCGAACAAATCGCCGACCCACATCGGGTACCCTCGCCGTACACCGTAAGTACTCCCCCACTAGGGTCTCGTATCGTCACCAACTGTCGCTCGCAGTCTATAACAGCCCCAAATCGGCTCAACCAATCCATGCCCACTATGACACACACGTCCCCCATCGCTATCGGGACCAGATCTATTGGGAACTCAACATCGAAGATCTCGAGTACACATCCTCGTATCACATCCGTAGCATACACCGCTCGCTCGTCAGCTATGGAAACTCGCAGAGGTCGACTCAACGCCTCTCGTCTGCTACTGATGTGTCGACTAAACGCTATCGACACAAATGATCGACTCGCACCCGAGTCAAATAACACTAAGTCAGGTACAGAACTCACAAGAAAAGTACCAGCCACTACATCGGGCGCTGCGCGGACCTCCTCCGCTGTCAACTGGAAAGCTCTCCCGCGAGCGTTCGGTGCCTCGGCCTTCGCTGGCCGAACCTCGGTAACCCTAGCAGCAGGGGCAGATCCCTGTGCTGATCCCTGATGTAACTGCGGGCACTCGGCCTTCCGATGGCCAGTCTGGTTGCAATGAAAGTAAACCATAAATCCCTTGGGGCAATCCTTGGCGATATGCCCCTCCTTGCCACATTTGTAGCAAGCACCTGATCGATAGACCCCATCATGTCCTTTGCCGCACTTCCCACAAGTGCGGCCCTTCTGGCCTCCAGATCTCGTATCAGTGGACTTTGCCCGCTTGGCTGCCGGCTAACACAGTGCCGTCCGCCAATCCATCCTCTGAGACTCGGCCTCCTCCCTGGCCTGAGTCTCCAACTCAATCTCCCTCTTCCGGGCATTTGCCTGGAGCTCAGCAAATGTCTGGTAAGTCGAGTTCGACACGAACTCCCGAATATCCCTCCTCAAAACGCCCAAATACCGGCTCATGCGTGCCTGCTCAGTAGACACCTGCTCAGGGCAGAACATCTCCCTCTCATGAAACTTCCTGGTAACCACAGTAACCGAATCAGTACCCTGCTTGAGGGTCAAGAACTCCTGAACCAACCGTTCCTTCTCCACCGGGGGAACATACTCGTCTCTGAACATGGTGGTGAACCTCTCCCAGGTCACCGCTGAAATCTCTACAAGAGTGAAGCTCGCCGTCACGAACTTCCACCAATACTTCGCTCCCAAGCGAAGCTGGTTCAACACGAACCGTACCCTCAGATGCTCCGGACATGAACACGTGTAGAAGCATCCCTCGATATCAGAAATCCATCTTATCGCAGCGATCGGATCCTGCGTCCCGTCAAACTCTGGTGGCTTCGTGTTGCTGAACTCTCGAAGCAACAACGAGTCACCTCCCTGAGGTTTGGCAGCAGCTACAGCTGTAGTAGCTGCAGTAGCCGCAACCTCAGTCACCCTTGCGTACCGCTCATCAAAAGTCTCAATCAATGTGGTCTTGATAGACCCAAACATCTCCGGAATCTCGGCTCGAATCGCCGCTGCCACCTCATCATGGATCATCTGACGAAGCTCCTCGTCACTCACGCAACTCGGCTCAGGTCTGTGACGTGTCCCAACCATGATGTTTCTGACATACAACATAAAAATATCAGAGACTCGCTCGAGCATACTTGCACTCGATAACTCAACCCTACTTGTTCCTTAGTACCCAAAGGATTCTTACTTAGAGTGCGCACTTCTCCGGTGTCTTCAGTAGTACGGGCCCTATACTACCGTCCACACCGCATCAGTATTCACCCTAAGTCCTCCTCCTTGGATCCCAGATCACAAGTACAATATATCTCACTGGCATAGGCTACCCTTGGTAGACCCCTCATCAGCTCCTCACTGCTACCTACTCGCTCTCAAGCATCACATAGCAGCAAAATCCTTCCTAGGCTAAGGCATCACAAAATCAGGCCACTCTAGTCCTAATATGAATACCTAGCCAACTCTATCATGCATATCATATCATAACATATCTCAAAATCAGGCGCTGGCTGATCGTACACACTGCTTCCTTCTGCCTTTCTCAAAATCTTTTACTCTCTAAAAAAAATTGTTTATTTTATGAAAAACTTTCTCAATTCCTCAGTTTGACTTCTGATTCATCCGAAGATGCACCCGAATCCCTCAAACCAAGGCTCTGATACCAACTTGTAACAACGTAAATTTCCAAAACAATTTTTCATTTTTAAATCATACTTTCAATCACACGATAATCACAAAACATAATGTATCCACTGTGTCATAATAAAACATGTCCCGGAATCTCAATAACATAAACTCTATAAGTGTGTACGGATCATGCCGACGCCTTCCCGCGATCATCACTAGTACCTGAAACACATAATATAACAACTGTAAGCATAAATGCTTAGTGAGTTCCCCAAGATACCACATACAACACATACGCCTTTCCAGGCCATAACTCTGTAGGATCTTCCGATCCATGTGTCTCAGGGGACTTCCGTCCCGAATCCCGGTAGACCTTCCGGTCCTACCCGTATCGACCTTCCGGTCCGTAACCACTTGACCTTCCGGTCCATATCATCTTGACCTTCCGGTCCTTATCGTACATAACATACATAACACATACATATCACATAACAACATACAGCTCATACATCTCATAGCATATAAGACCTTCCGGTCACACATAGGTACCCTTCCAGGTACATTATAGTGAGAAGACTCACCTCAATGAAGTCGGATAAACTTTCGTGCTCAGCGTCCCGACTTAGCCTCCTCCTATTATTCAAATAACATCCCCGATCAATATTCTCTCGTGATCTCATCTCTATAGATTGGGTAGAAGGCCATTCTACCCTTCCCTGAACTCTCTTGAATCAGTCTTAACCAGAACCCTAAGGTCAACGAAAGTCAACGGTCAAACTTTGACCCGACTCGTCGAGTGCACAAGGGCGACTCGGCGAGTCCATGCGGGTCCTCTGAATCCTTTCAGCCTCTCTTGGCTCGTCGAGTCATCCTTCCACTCGACGGGTTACACCTATCACGAATCGCGGGGCAACCCCGACTCGACTCGTCGAGTCCACTTATGGACTCGGCGAGTTGCTCCCATAACAACTCTCAAATGACCTTCTAAGGTCAGATCTGCTTCTCTAAACTATAGATCTGGCCTTCAAGTGCTCAAAGGTCACGTAAAGGTGCAACCTTTACGTGCATGCAACCCACATCAAGTCATAAATGAAGAAATAACTCTAAAAATGGCAACCTAGTCTCCAATCCTCCATGAACAAGCATAAAGCAGAATGGGAAAGGTTCTCTGGACCTCTATGGGTCCAGATCTGAGGTCTAACCCAGCAAGGGACCATAACCTCAACCTTTCAAGCCTAAAAAGGTTTATAGAAAACCCTAAATCATAGATCTTAACCCAAAACAGAAGGGAAGTTCGATTTGATACCTCAATAGTGCAGATCTGAACTTGAAAACCCTGGATCCACAGCTCCCTTGACCTCCTCTTGTTGGAAACTACTTCTCTTTTGCTAAAACACACAAGAAATGGTGAATTAGCCTTCCTCTTGCACCACAAACGTTCTCTTTCTCTCTCTAGGGTTTCTCAGGGGTGAAGTGGCCGCAATGGAGGCTATAAAGGCCTTTAAATAGGGCACAGGCCCCGAGAATTAGGGTTTCACTTAACAGCGCGGACTCGCCGAGTCCACGCATCGACTCTTCGAGTCCTTCATTAAATCAGACCAGAAATGTGCGATCCCACTCGGCAAGTCTGAGCGCCTACTCGCCGAGTCCCTCTCTAAAATTCAATATAAATACTTAAAATAAGATACCTGGGAATCCGGATGTTACAGTCTAATGAAACCGTTGTCCAACAACTGCCGAAGTTGCATCATGAGCTCCTTCATCTCCGTCGGTGCTAACTGGTATGGTGCTTTCTCTATTGGTGTTGATCCTGGAAACAAATCTATTCGAAACTCCACTTGTCTATCAGGGGGAAATCCAGGAAGATCTTCAGGAAATACTTCCGGATAGTCACACACCACTGGTATTCTTTGTATCTCCTTCTTCTCCTTCTTTGCATCGATTACATATGCCAAATATGATGTGCATCCTTTGGACAAACATTCTGGCTCTCATCAGGGAAATGATTCTAGAATTTACTCTGCGTTTGTCCCCGTATGTCACACCCCCGAACCAGACGGCGGAAACGTCCGGGGGCTTGGGTGACTTCATTTTTGTAGTATCATCACAGTGTATATTATTGAAACAAAACATCATCATCATCACACATGTAATATTACAACTGTCATTGTTTACATCAGGTATTGTATTTCAATATTACATGCCAAAATATCCAAAATATGGTGATAACAAAACACAACAAAATATCCTGGTATTCTTGCTGACCAACCTGCTCAACGATTTCCTGAGAATACAAGTTGTTTTGTGTAGATCTATGTGTATATGCATGATTTTGTGTGATTTTCATGATATAAGTGTGATTATGTGTTATAAACTTCATAAACTTGAAAATATGCTAAAATATGATGATGATTGTAGAACATAACACTTATTACAACTTATTATGCAAAGAAAAGGTTTAAAACACTTCAAAGTTGTTTAAAACTAAGAAAGTTGCATGAGAGGGCCAAAAATGACAAAATAAACAAAAGTGAGGTTATTATATGTAACTCACAGTTTTAAGGGACCAAAAAGGATTTATTTTTGATAAATATGAAATCTTTATGGTATTTGTAATTTTAAAAGGGCTAAAAGTGTAAATTATCACAAATGGGTCTCATTTTGGGCTTTCACGGCTTTTGGGCCAAAATTGTAAATTTTTGGGCTTTTGTGGGCTTAAGTGTTATTTTAAACAAAGTTGAGCCAAAAATGTAAATTTTCGATAAAAAGGGGTTGAAAATGTATATTTATTAAATCTTGGGCCAAAAAGATAAATTTGTTCGTAATTGGGCCGAGAATGTGAACTTTTCATAAAATTGAGGCCAAAAATGATATTTTTGACAAAAGTGGGTTAAAAATGTTATTTTTACTTAAAACTAGCCTTAAAGGTAAACTTTTGGTCTTAAAGGACCTAAAGTGTCATTTTTACCAAAAATGTGCCTTAATTGTAAATTTTCGGTTTTAAGGACCAAAGATGTCTTTTTACAAAAAGTGGACCTTTTATGTCATGTTGGTAAACAACTAAACTTAACAACCAACGTAACAACAAACGGATCAATTACGTCATTTACATGCTTATTAGGCCTGGAATATAATTTACATGTTTAGTGGGCCTTAGTTGTCCTTTTACATGTTTATTGGGCCTGGAATATAATTTATATGTTTAGTGGGCCTTAGTTGTCCTTTTACATGTTTACTGGGCCTGGAATATACCTTACCTGTTTATTGGGCCTTCGTGGTCCATCCACATGCTTGTTGACTTCACACATTCACACACGTACTTGTTGGGCTTTGAAAACTAAAACACTTACACGTAAACAATATAAACTGTGCAATTTCATGTTCGCGTAAATTTAGTTAAGGATCTTGTGAGACACTTCATTTGGCACCTATCGAGTGTACAACCGTAGCCTGTAGTTATAACCATAGTCTCCTGGAGGGAGAGCGGGAGTTTGTGTATAGATCTATACGGGGGTGAAACCCCACACCTGAGCTGTTCGCTACAGTTAGACTAGGTTAGTCTAGGGTGACAAACCTTACCAGCAACACGTCGACATCCAAAAACGTCATGACAGGCGGATTAGTCATTATCATGTATGGTTATAACGACTCACTTAGAGGAATTAACACCATTATAAAATTTACGGAATACAACATCTGTTGATTAGACGGAAACTTACACTGATAAGACTACAACGTTTTTTTATAGACATACAATATCGGATTGTTTGGGACCATTCACTTTATACATTTTCAAATATTAACACACATGTATTAATACAAGATCGGACACAAACATTTCAAATTGTTTTTAAGAAAATATCAGATTTTCTGGTGTTTACAAAGTTATACAAAACATTTTACTCAAACATGCTTATGAACTCACCAACATTATATATGTTGACCTTTTTAAATTAACTTGTATTCTCAGGAAATCGTTGAGCAGGTTGGTCAGCAAGAATACCTGGATATTTTGTTGTGTTTTGTTATCACCATATGTTGGATATTTTGGCATGTAATATTGAAATACAATACCTTATGTAAACAATGACAGTTGTAATATTACATGTGTGATGATGAAAATGTTTTGTTTCAATTATATACACTGTGATGATACTACAAAAATAAAGTCACCCAAGCCCCCGGACGTTTCCGCCGTCTGGTTCAGGGGTGTGACACCGTACACCATAAATGACTCTTTTCCAGGTGGGTTTACTCTCACCGTCTTCTTCTTGCATAGTATCTCAACATCGTCCGTACTAAGCCAATCCATTCCCAACACGATATCGAAACCATTCAACTCAATGGGCAATAACTCTTCATGGAATTTATTCCCGTTCAAGTCGATAACGTTGTTTTTAATGTAATTACTAACAGGTATGAATTAGCCACTGACAATTTCTACAACTAGATCATTATCAAGTTTATCTACAGGCAATGCTAGTCTTCTACCAAATTTGTGCGATATAAAGGAGAAATTTGCTCCATAGTCAAACAATATATTGGCAGGCAATCCATTTACAAGAAAGGTACCTGAAGCGACATCTGCTTCATCTCTTGCTGCTTCCAGTGTCATCTGGAAAGCTATCGCCTTCGGCTTCGGTGGAACATTAGGCCTTGCCGCCTCCTTCTTCTTCGGACAGTCCATCGAGATGTGTCCTTCTTCATTACACCCATAACAGACTTTCTTGTCGATGGTGCATTCATTGGCATAGTGCCTGTCACAACCGAAAATTTTCAAGTCTAGAAACCAAACCAAAGGAGTCCCGTATATGCAATAGTTGTAGCTATGCTATTATTATGCTTTGGTAATATAATGTTTTTGAGAATTATACTACCCTAAAGCCTCCTAAGTAAATGTGAACAATAAGAAATGAAAGTTACGTCAAGATATTAGTCATATTACATAAAACAAATACATTAGAGTATTATATGCATTCTAGACCATAAACACTTCCCTAGGAAGCACCATGGCCGTGAACACCTCAATGAATTAAACTTTAGACCATAAACTCTTATTCTTGGACATGTTGGCTGTGAACACGCCCCAAGAGGCCACTATGGCCGTAAACCACCTCAAAACACCAAGCTTTGACCATAAACACCACCCTAGGAAAGCGTTTGGCCGTAAACTCAAAAGGGAATCACTTTAAGGACGTAAAAACTTTAAGGAATTGATGTATTTGACCATGAACACCTCCCTAGGAGGCATCTTGGCCGTGAACATTAGTGTATGGTCCATTTAGACCATAAACTCCTCTCAAATCAAATGGGTTTACGGTGGTTATTAGCTGTAAGTGGCTATTTCCAATACAATCTCAGTAATTCATGCATTGTCCACCAGTAAACCATGTACATATCAAATTAATTTCCTTATTCCCATACAAGGAGCGTAAACCCCATTCTACACCTCACACACTCATCTTCATTCAGTGAAAACTCCGTAAACTCTCTCAAACATTCAACCAAGTTCCAGAGGCCATTTCTTTACATCTCCTTCTAAGCTTCTGTAAGTTAATTCATGCTTTGCAAATGATTTATACATATAGTTTTATTAAATCTTCTACTCACATATAAATTTATGTGTTCATAACCATATGATAGCAATAGTCCTCAAGAGGTTCATCTCACACCCCAAGTGTTCTAGAATCTAGTTCTTCATCTCATCCCTTCAACTACACTATCTTCAAACCAAGGTGACCTTCATACCCCTATCTTTTGATGTTTTTCATGGTTTTTGGGGGAGGATACAAGTCAAGGGTCTTGTGAAATCTTAGTATATTTACTTGTTTATGCATGTATGTTATGATTTATATGCTTAAAAATTATGAACTCCATCTAATGGTTCAAGAACTTGAGATTTTTATCAAGTCTCAAGGTTTTGAACTATATATCACCAATTATATGTTAGAACACAAAAACTAGTATGTTTATAGATTATGGATCATAAATTGTTATGTCAAGAACCTTAAGGATTTGTTTCAAAAATGTGCTTAAACAAGTTGTTGAAAACAATATTTTGAAAGTGGGTAAAATATGGAATATATAATATTTGGTGTCACAACTAGCATTTTTGCTAGGAAATTCCGTCCTCATGTAATCAATAACTATTGTGAGACTTGTGCTAACACATTAAAAGTGTACATTATGGTTCCTAATGGACCATGTAAAGTTAGAATGCAAATCTCTCCAAGTATATGAAATCTCTCCCAAATCTCTCCCAGTATATGAAATCTCTCCCAAATCTCTTCAAGTATATGAAATCTCTCCAAGTATATCGAATCTCTTCCAAATCTCTCCAAGTATGTGAAATCTCTCCCACATCTCTCCAAATATATGAAATCTCTCCAAGTATATCGAATCTCTCCCAAATCTCTCCAAGTATGTGAAATCTCTCCCAAATCTCTCCAAGTATGTCAAATCTCTCCAAGTATATCGAATCTCTCCCAAATCTCTCAAAGTATGTGAAATCTCTCCCAAATCTCTCCAAGTATGAGAAATCTCTCCCAAATCTCTCCACGTATCTCAAATCTCTCTCAAATCTCCCTATGTACCTTCCTCAGTCGAAAACAACTCAAAACCGAAGGAGAAAACCCAAAATGACCCTCTTGGTCTGGAACCCTCTTGGTCCGGAACCCTCTTAGTCCGGAACCCTCTTGGTCCGGAATGCCTTAGTCACTTCGGAACCCCTCTTGCATCGGACAATCTCGCACCTCCGGTCCGGACTGCTGGCTTCGCTCCTGAATTCGCGCCTGACTTTGGATCCGAGGGAAGTGCTCCGGAACTTAGCAAGCAGCTTCGGAACTCGCCGTATTAACTCCGGAAATTGCTAAAGGACTCCGGATTTTTGCGAATGGCTCCAGAATTGTGGGTATTGACTTCGGACCCTCGCAGGAGCAAGATTCCACTCCAGATTTTTGTCAATTTCGGACTTTTTCGTCATTTTAAGATATTTTGACGTCGGGAATTCCTCCAAACTCGTGTTTTTCATATTTTAGACCCCTTAAACCCTTAATTTATACCAAAATTGATTATTTTAAACATATTTATATAAAATAATACCCAAGATTTTTAAAGGGATTCTAAGAAGATAAGGGTTGACTTTATGATGTGATGCAAATCCTTCATTTCCCATGCAATCCTAGTTAAACACAAAATACCCATGGATAACTAAACTTTGTACACCAGTCCTCCAAGCAAGTGTCAAGTCACCCTTATCCCTCCACTTAGAATACGTGAACTCCTTTCCCCCATATTCCACTTCTCATTTTCATACTCAGTAAACTCCTAAGAAGTGCTCTCAACTCATTCAAGCTTCAAGTCTCATTCCTTCAAAGAAAATTCCCAGATTTCTTTTTGTAAGTGTTTCATCTTCTTTCACTAGTGATTCTCCACATTATTCCTAAGATTTCATTATATTTACACATAAAAATTATTCTTAGGATATTCTAAAGTTCAAAGAACCTTTTCAAGTGTTGGAACTTGGAAGCTCCTTAACACTTCTCCAAATAACCCACAAAACTAACTCAAGGTGAGCTTCATACCCCCACTTTTTCGAGATTTTTAGTGTTTTTGGGGGAGAATACAAGTCAAAGTCTTGTGTAAATCATGATCTATTTGCTTAATGTGTATGCATGCCATCTTACATGTGCTTAAGTATGAAATTCCTTACAACTAGTCCAAAAACTCGAGATTTTGGTTAAGTCTCAAGAGTCTGGATTATTTTTCCGCAAATCATGTTTAGAAACCAAAAAGTTGTATGTTACCAAGTATAAATCACAAATTTTTATATCAACTATAAGGATTAGCTTCAAGGTTTACTTAAACAAATTGTGGGGCAAAATATATTTTGAAAATGATTAAATTATGGAAATAATAATATTTTGGATCATTTTTGGCCAAACATAAATATAAGGGTTATCTTGGAACCTTATATCCTACTCATGACTTTTTACCACGTTAACAAACTATTAGCGATTACTTATAAATTATTTAATATAAATAATTTTATCAAGGGAAAATATACGAAAACATAGTTTTCATGACATAAATATTTACATGTCATAAACTGCTATCGTAAAACTTTCAGGAACACAAGTAATGTTCAATATGTCATATAACAGAAAATGCGTGTCATAACCTACAGTCATAAATTTACACAAATTATAACTTGACACTTTTCTTTTGACTAATATGGGCCTGAGCCGACAATGTATAGAAAGGAAAGACCATTTTTGCCAACTCCGATAATGTAGGGTCATTTTGATAAATGTTCAAAATGGCTTATTCTTCAATAAACGAAACGGAACTGTGACATCCCCTAATTTCTCGACCAGAAAAGACCGATTTAATTTATGCTCTTTGAAATAAAATCAGAGAAATCTTTTTAAAAGATGTTGCGGAATTGGTCCCCAAAACAAAACATGATAAAAGTTTGTCAAAACCTTTCTTTAAGAAATATATAATCTCCTTTTTATATCAAAACCTCGGGATGACATGTTCCGATACAGATCAAAAGCATAAACAAGACATTATAAGCCTTACAACAGTCATTTATAACTACTGGCCTATAATCCAAAAATCACTCATCATCATCATCCGACTATGCTCGGGGTCCACTACCTGTAATATAAAAAGCTGAGTGGGTCAGGCTTGGAAGCCTGGTGAGCATATAGGGTTTTCAACCCACAATACATAATTTATTATGCTTAAACATCAATCAATCAACCAAATTAACCCTAATTACCCATTCCCGTTATCCTCACCTTACGTCCCTAAAACAACTATCACAAGGGACCTAGCCTAAGGATTTTCATTAGGGGTGACAACTTTGCTTCGGGGGTTCCTTAGCAATTATGCCAAATAAGGCAACCAATATGGTGACAACACTGCTTTCCTCAGCAATTTATGTCAAACAAGACAACCTAACACAAAACGACCAATAAGGTGACAACATTGCTTTCTTCAGCAATTTATGTCAAATAAGGCAAACACCGGGGTGACAACATTGCTTTTCCCTCAGCAATTTATGTCAAATAAAACAATCAATAATAGGTGACAACATTGCTTTCTTCAGCAATTTATGTCAAATAAGACCACCTGACATAAAACAATCAGTATGGTGACAACATTGCTTTCCCTCAGCAATTTATGTCAAATAAAACAAACACCTGGATGACAACATTGCTTTCCCTCAACAATTTATGTCAAATAAAACAAACACCGGGGTGACAACATTGTTTTCCTTCAACAATTTATGTCAAATAGGCACGAAGTCACATCGTCGCCAAGGTTTATACAACAGGCACTAAGTCCATAGCTGCCAACATACTAAATCCGTAGCTACCAACGTACATCTATACTGTACTAAATTCATAGCTACCAACGTACATCTATACTGTACTTCTATCCCTCATACTTTATCTACCCATGTTTTACCCAACATATTTGAAGATAAAATATATGTATATACATTTTAAATCATTTTAAACATGTATAAAACATTCATTCAACACCCATCTCGAATAAACAAACAACATATATACACATAGCACGTATTTTATATAAAATACTTCATATCTATGTGTAAGATGAAAGTGACTACACACTCACTTGATCTAATGAAAATCGGGCAGCAATTCGTTTCCTAAAACGATCGTTTCTAATAAAACCAGGAGTTTTATTGAGAAACCGGGCTCTGCGAGGGTCGGGCTTCGAAACTGAAAAGATAAATTTTCCGGGCTTCACGGGCACTTCGTGGCGTATTCCGGGGGTTATAATCGATACCGGGGCTTCGGGGGATGTGAAAATAGCCAAAATATTGAAAAAGGGGCCAAAATTGCCAAATTTCCAAAAGTACCCGGAAGATCTCGCAAGCCTTCTATATATAGGCCCGAGGTTCGGACCCGAAGCAGCGAGAAGCAGACACGCGTTGCAGTCTGCGAGGTTCGGAGGCTAAGGCGGTGCGAGGCTCGGACCAGCTGCGAGCTTCAGATTGGTCAGCAGCCTCGGTTCGGACAGATGCTCGCTTCAGATTGGGCCTCCTCCTCGGTCGAATCAGAAGCCTACACGCGGGTCGGATCACGTGGGTTGCATGCGAGGATCACGTGGCTTCTTCGGACACCTGTGCGACAAGCGTCGCTTCTCGGACGTGCCACGCAGCAGCTTCGGACACGTGGCCAACTCCGAGCGAGGGTGACGTGGCAATCACTATTCATGCGATTTTTCTCGAAAATTGTGCCAAATCTTGTAAAATCCATAACTTTCTCATACGAGCTCCGTTTTGGACGTTTTTTATATGCACGCGTAGAGAAAATTATGCTCTACAACTTTCGTTTAGACTTCGTCGGAAAATTTTGACTTTATTTTTATATTATTATTTTTAACAGACCGGGACAGGAAATCCGTTAAAAATTCGTAACTTCTTCATCCGACGTCCGTTTTAGTCAGACTTTTTACCGTTCTGCTACTAATGACGAGACCTTCAATTCTTATTTAGGTCATGTCGGCTAAAAATCACTCGATCTAAAATTTGAGTTTTTAGCTGTCTACTGCTAAGCTGAAACTTCGAAAAATCATAACTTCCTCATACGAAGTCAGATTTGGGCGTTCTTTTTATCGAACTTCTCGATTTAGCAAATACTACGAGTTTCGTTTAGATCACTAAGGCTAAAAAGTAGTTTATCAAAAACTCACTTTTTACGACATTCGGCACCGTGCCGGTTTGTCGCGAAACTTTGACAGGTCATAACTTCTTCGTTATAACTCGGATTTCGGCATTCTTTATATATCCCTAATCCTTGTCAAGACTACTACAACTTTCTCAATAAATATCGGCTTTATCTAATATTTATTTTCGACGCTCATTTTTAATCTTAATTAATTAAATCCTAATAATTAAGCATAAAACACATAAAGCACATAATTCCTTTTCATTTCTCTAAAATGAGTCACAAAGGTTAACCTAGAATATCATGTCAATATTAATGCCTAGCCTAGAAACACGGGCATTACAATTCTCTCCCCTTTAGAATGATTCCGTCCCCGGAATCACACATCAGCAAACAAATACGGGTAGCGACTCATCATGTCACTCTCCGTTTTTTCCCCAGGTGAGATTTGGCCCGTTCGTATGTTTCCAACGCACAAGCACTAAATCGACCATCTGGCGTCACAACTTCTTAGTCTTACGGTCAACGATTGCCTCAGGTTCTTCAATTAACCTCTTGTTTTCATCCAACCTTAATTCAGAAATGGGAATTATGTCGGGCACATCTCCCGCGAACTTCCTCAAATAACACACATAAAAGGTGTTATGAATACCTTCCAGTTCTTCCGGTAATTCTAGCTTGTAAGCTTGATTCCCGATCCTCTGAAGAACTTTAAATGGTCCAATAAATCATGGACTCAACTTTCCCCTTCTACCAAATCTTATAAGTCCCTTCCATGGCGAGACTTTAAGTAAAACCGAATCTCCAACTTCGAATAATATCGGTTGTCTTTTCTTGTCAGCATAGCTCTTTTGACGATCTTGAGCTGCTAACATCCTTTACTTCTATTCGGCTTAAGTCAACTACTACATCGAACTTGGTTCTCTGAAGCACGTAACAAACTCATCGTAGTCGGACTCAATTTGATATGACCTCTAGGGTCGGAATAACAATCATCTTCTTAGTCATTACTGAAACGAAGGTAATGAAGTACTCAAACAATAACGGAATCAATTTCTGGCTTCTTGGTAATCCTTGTGACTTTCCTTGATCCAAGTACGAGTCATGTGCTTCCGGTAGTATAGGCCTCTACTACCATTCACACCTACTCCTACTCGTCCCAAGTATTGTCTCGCAGTTCTCCAAGTCACCATACAATAATTTCACATAGTCATTCAATTCATCAGATGACAAAACCAGGGTTTATATTATTTCTTAAAATAATTACACAGAGGTTCGAGTTTACCCTATACTACGCCTCTAATAGGCTACACCATAAGTTACTAACTGCATTGCTACTTTATATCTTGGCTTTGAGAATATAAGGTCCTTACTCCTGATCCCTTGTATTTCCATCTGCTTCATTAATGATCATTTGGAATGCCTTTGGTTTTGGTTTCAGTGGAACATTGGGCATTGCTGCCTCTTTCTTCTTTGGGCAGTCTTTCGAAATGTGCCCTTCCTCGTTACATCGATAGCACATCCTCTTGTTGGACGGACACTCGTTGGCATAATGCCCAGTCTTTCCACACTTGTAGCAGGTCACCTCTTCGCTACATTTCCCGAAGTGCTTCTTTTTGCACTTCTCGCACCATTTTGCTTCGCCTTCTCCTCCTCCAGCCTTCGAGAACTTTCTTTTCTCGTTGGACCCTGAAGTCTTTTCAAACTTTCTTTTCTCGCCAACTTCAACCTTGCTGGCGGCTCTCCCCTTAATCATATCTTCAACAGACTTGGCAGCCCAGATAGCTGCCTCCAACGTAAGTGCCTGACGTACTGGCACCGCATACTCCCATGGAAGTCCCTTTGCGTACCTGTCAATTTTCTCCAGCTCATCTGGGACAATACGCAAAGCAAACTCCATTTTGTCTATGAAGTTATTCGTATATTCATCAACGGTCATACTCCCCTTCTTCAACGTTAGAAATTGGTTTTCTAACTCAAGCACGTTTTGGGCCGAGCAGTACTTGCGCTTAAAGTGCACCAAGAACTCTGCCCAAGTCATTTGCAGTGGCTCATTAGGGCTTAGGGTTTTCCCCAGTGTATTCCTCCAACGAGCAGCACTACCCGTGAACTGACGTACTGCAAAGGTAGTTTGTAACTTGCCTTGGCAATCACAAGTCATGAAAGCCAACTCCATTTCCGAGATCCAGTCCATTAATCCGACAGGATCTTCTTTTCCAGTGAAGGTCGATGGCTTGCAAGTCATAAAGTCCTTATACTTGCACCCATTTCTCTCCACTCTACCCTCTTGGTTATTTCTCCCAACCACAAGCGGTTCACTATGACCAACCGATCTGCTGTTGTTCCCTTCTTCAGATCGATCGTCATTTAATTCACGTTGTTCAACAGGAACTGAAGGTTCATCCCTGTTGTTCAGCAACATTTGCCTCAATTCCTCCCTTTGTTCAGCCAACATGGTCTGAATCATAGTTCGTACTCCAGCCATGGTGATGGGTTCTGGTGCAGCTCCTACTATAGGCACCTGTTCCACAACTTGGGGTTGAGGTTGCTGATTTCTATTTACATTTCCAGCTCCACTTCGGGTTCTTGCCATTATAATCTATATACCGAATAAGGCGAATTTAGGTCTTTATCCTTGTTAGACATGTCAATTCCCTTATCACTCCGAAACGTTTACATGTTAGTTCTAATCTCGTAATCATACGTTTAGAATCCTACACACATAAGGTTTCCAGATCCGATCGGCAACATACCATAGATCCGAACAAATAATGGCATATATGGCAAACATATAACATTTAGCACATAAGGGCATTTTAGGCATCTTTCCTAAAATAAACTAGTGCTTGTGTCTAAAATATGGTAGACACTCATCTCACAATCATCACTTAGCATTCTAAGTTTAAGCCTAGAAATCCTACAAATTCCTAATTCGCTTAAACTAATGCTCTGATACCAACTGTGACATCCCCTAATTTCTCGGCCAGAAAAGACAGATTTAATTTATGCTCTTTGAAATAAAATCAGAGAAATCTTTTTAAAAGATGTTGCGGAATTGGTCCCCAAAACAAAACATGATAAAAGTTTGTCAAAACCTTTCTTTAAGAAATATATAATCTCCTTTTTATATCAAAACCTCGGGATGTCATGTTCCGATACAGATCAAAAGCATAAACAAGACATTATAAGCCTTACAACAGTCATTTATAACTACTGACCTATAATCCAAAAATCACTCATCATCATCATCCGACTATGCTCGGGGTCCACTACCTATAATATAAAAAGCTGAGTGGGTCAGGCTTGGAAGCCTGGTGAGCATATAGGGTTTTCAACCCACAATACATAATTTATTATGCTTAAACATCAATCAATCAACCAAATTAACCCTAATTACCCATTCCCGTTATCCTCACCTTACGTCCCTAAAACAACTATCACAAGGGACCTAGCCTAAGGATTTTTATTAGGGTGACAACTTTGCTTCGGGGGTTCCTTAGCAATTATGCCAAATAAGGCAACCAATATGGTGACAACACTGCTTTCCTCAGCAATTTATGTCAAACAAGACAACCTAACACAAAACGACCAATAAGGTGACAACATTGCTTTCTTCAGCAATTTATGTCAAATAAGGCAAACACCGGGGTGACAACATTGCTTTTCCCTCAGCAATTTATGTCAAATAAAACAATCAATAATAGGTGACAACATTGCTTTCTTCAGCAATTTATGTCAAATAAGACCACCTGACATAAAACAATCAGTATGGTGACAACATTGCTTTCCCTCAGCAATTTATGTCAAATAAAACAAACACCTGGATGACAACATTGCTTTCCCTCAACAATTTATGTCAAATAAAACAAACACCGGGGTGACAACATTGTTTTCCTTCAACAATTTATGTCAAATAGGCACGAAGTCACATCGTCGCCAAGGTTTATACAACAGGCACTAAGTCCATAGCTGCCAACATACTAAATCCGTAGCTACCAACGTACATCTATACTGTACTAAATTCATAGCTACCAACGTGCATCTATGTTGTACGTCTATCCCTCATACTTTATCTACCCATGTTTTACCCAACATTCATTCAACACCCATCTCGAATAAACAAACAACATATATACACATAACACGTATTTTATATAAAATACTTCATATCTATGTGTAAGATAAAAGTGACTACACACTCACTTGATTTAATGAAAATCGGGCAGCAATTCGTTTCCTAAAACGATCGTTTCTAATAAAACCGGGAGTTTTATTGAGAAACCGGGCTCTGCGAGGGTCGGGCTTCGAAACCAAAAAGATAAATTTTCCGGGCTTCACGAGCACTTCGTGGCGTATTCCGGGGGTTATAATCGATACCGGGGCTTCGGGGGATGTGAAAATAGCCAAAATATTGAAAAAGGGGCCAAAATTGCCAAATTTCCAAAAGTACCCGGAAGATCTCGCAAGCCTTCTATATATAGGCCCGAGGTTCGGACCCGAAGCAGCGAGAAGCAGACACGCGTCGCAGTCTGCGAGGTTCGGAGGCTAAGGCGGTGCGAGGCTCGGACCAGCTGCGAGCTTCAGATTGGTCAGCAGCCTCGGTTCGGACAGATGCTCGCTTCAGATTGGGCCTCCTCCTCGGTCGAATCAGAAGCCTACACGCGGGTCGGATCACGTGGCTTCTTCGGACACCTGTGCGACAAGCGTCGCTTCTCGGACGTGCCACGCAGCAGCTTCGGACACGTGGCCAGCTCCGAGCGAGGGTGACGTGGCAATCACTATTCATGCGATTTTTCTCGAAAATTGTGCCAAATCTTGTAAAATCCATAACTTTCTCATACAAGCTCCGTTTTGGACGTTTTTTATATGCACGCGTAGAGAAAATTATGCTCTACAACTTTCGTTTAGACTTCGTCGGAAAATTTTGACTTTATTTTTATATTATTATTTTTAACAGACCGGGACAGGAAATCCGTTAAAAATTCGTAACTTCTTCATCCGACGTCCGTTTTAGTCATACTTTTTACCGTTCTGCTACTAATGACGAGACCTTCAATTCTTATTTAGGTCATGTCGGCTAAAAATCACTCGATCTAAAATTTGAGTTTTTAGCTGTCTACTGCTAAGCTGAAACTTCGAAAAATCATAACTTCCTCATACGAAGTCAGATTTGGGCGTTCTTTTTATCGAACTTCTCGGTTTAGCAAATACTACGAGTTTCGTTTAGATCACTAAGGCTAAAAAGTAGTTTATCAAAAACTCACTTTTTACGACATTCGGCACCGTGCCGGTTTGTCGCGAAACTTTGACAAGTCATAACTTCTTCGTTATAACTCGGATTTCGGCATTCTTTATATATCCCTAATCCTTGTCACGACTACTACAACTTTCTCAATAAATATCGGCTTTATCTAATATTTATTTTCGACGCTCATTTTTAATCTTAATTAATTAAATCCTAATAATTAAGCATAAAACACATAATTCCTTTTCATTTCTCCAAAATGAGTCACAAAGGTTAACCTAGAATATCATGTCAATATTAATGCCTAGTCTAGAAACACGGGCATTACAGGAACGAACACGAGCACCCTGTTAACAAGCACAATAATCGATATGGAACGAAAACGATATTTCTATTCAATGAGTACGAATTTAATTATTTATCTAACAAATAATGGGACTCAAATGATTGCTCAAAACGTTGTTAATATTCTAGTCAGACAAATCGCAAAAGTACCTAAATATAAAAATATTAGTGTACGTCTAAAGTCCTGTAAGGAGTTATAGCTAGAGTCTCCTGGAGGGAGAGCGGGAATTTGTGTATAGATCTATACGGGGTTGACACCCCGCACCTTCGCTGTTCGCTACAGCTAGACCGGCCAGTGTAGGGTGTCAAATGTCTTTATCAAAACGAGGGCGCCTGAGAAACGCCAAAACAGGCTTCCGTCATATTAGTATGGTTATAACGACTCACTAGAATATGTTATGTTATCTATAAATTTATGCAAGGAAAACCTCATAAATAAATTTTGGCACGTTGTGTTGACTGTCCTACACATGGTAGTGATGGTCCGCATTTGTTGCGTTGACTGTCCTTTTTCATTGCGTAGAATGTCCACAATCGTCATGTTGATTTCTTTCACTTAACAAATATAGAGTCTTAATACTGCTATTTTACAAATCAGAAAACGTAGGACTTTATGGAAAACGTTTGTAAACGATTTTGAAAACGATAAACTAACACACACATATACAATTGTACACAGTTGGAAACAGAACTTACGAATATTTTATAGCATAAAATATAGGATTTTCTGGAGATAACGATTTTATACGATTTCGATAACGATAAACTAGAACGCACACTCAATTTTAATCGATAAGAAAAACAAGATGTTCAACTATATTCTCTTTTTGAAGATAGGGGATTTTCTGGAAATGGTTGACTATTACTATACAAAAGAACTATTCTCGAACACAACTCGCCTTTACAAATTACACTACTTTTCAAAATCACTCCTTATAAGGATGAACAAAAGTTATGACATGCACACATATATCCATGATTTTCAAAGCAAGGCTTCAAACGATTTCATAGAAAATATCGGATTTTCTGAAAGTACAATGAGAACGATTCTAAACAAGTGTAAAACTATTTATACAAAAATGCTTATGAACTCACCAACATTTTAGTTGACGCTTTTCAAAACGACTTGTATTCTCAGGGATCTAGTAAGCAGGTAACAAGGGACGCGGAAACAAGACTATTTAGTTGTAGTTTGGAATTTTTCTGCTTATGTCTCATTTGTGTAACTCGAAGGACAAATACAATATGTAAGCAATGTAATTTTGTTATCTCAATGTATGATGTTTGGATTGCTCTGTTTCATTTATATTCATATGTTATGATACTGCACAATGAAGTCACCCGCCTCCGGACGTTTCCGCCGTCTGGTCCGGGGGTGTGACATTTGGGGACCATTTTCGACCATATATATATATATATATATATATATATATATATATATATATATATATATATATGAGAACCATTTTGGAAAATGGAATAAAATTGAAGAATTATTGAACATCTCAATTTTTAAAGGACCAAAATGAAATTTTTGGATAAACAAGGGCCTTTTTGAGTATTTTCATAAATATAAGTCTAAATTGAACATTTTAGAAGAAAAGGGCCATTTTTGACAATTCACCTAGTTTTGAACCACTTATGACACCTTTTGACGAATATGGGTCTTATTTGATAATTTATAAAAAGAAGGGCCATTTTTGCCAATGCAGATAATTTTGGGTCATTTTTGATAATTATGATTCCAAGTGGATTATCCTCAATAAACGAAAACGATAAACCTAGTCAACTAGCACAAGTAATGTTATTTATTAAATAACGGATCTTATCCATTGCTCAAAAACCAGTTGGTATTCTAGTGAAGACGAGTCTCAAAAGTACCTAAATATAAATATATTAGTGTACGTCTAAAGTCCTGCAAGGAGTTATAACCAGAGTCTCCTGGAGGGAGAGCGGGAATTTGTGTATAGATCTATACGGGGTTGACACTCCGCACCTTCGCTGTTCGCTACAGCTAGACCGGCCAGTCTAGGGTGACAATGTAACATCCCAATTTTTAAGGCCACAATTTCATTTTTAATTGAGTAACTCATAAGATCGTTTACAAAAAACATTTCCAATAACATATTAATTTATAAGATTATAACAACGTGTCTCAAAACCATATCGTCAGTAGTAATAAAAATCAGAGTACAATCCCAGAAAACTCCATGCGGAAATCCTGTGTGAGTGTGATGTGTCGCTACCGCGTCGGCTCCTTCCCCTTCGCTGAAGAGGTACCTGAAACAAAACTGGAAACTGTAAGCACGAAGCTTATTGAGTTCCCCCATCATACCACATACCCTACAATCACATAGCATACATACTGTCTGGCATATCTGGGTGCCCGACCTACCCCTTCGGTCCTCTCGACCGGTGACCTTGCCTAGCATATCTGGGTGCTGGCCTACCCCTTCGGTCCTCTCGACCGGTGACCTTGCCTAGCATATCTGGGTGCTGGCCTACCCCTTCGGTCCTCTCGACCGGTGACCTTGCCTAGCATATCTGGGTGCTGGCCTACCCCTTCGGTCCTCTCGACCGGTCACATAATCATAATCTAGCATAGCTAGGTACTAAACTACCCCTTCGGCCCTATCGACCGGTAACTTGAGGACTATCTCCCCCTACTGCTAACTCTATCACATAACATCATATCAGGCTAGCACATAGAACATAACAGATAGAAGAAAACCTAGATGAATATCACAATCACAATCATCTAACATACATCTCCTACCAGTGGGCCGGCATTGTGGCCGTAGACCCACCACTACTGGAAGGTAACTCACCTCGATGTCGCGTAGTGTCTGCACTGATCTCGATGTGGAAATCGGCTCTCCCCGACTCCTCAATCCCTACACGACAAGTCTTCCAAGTTATCAACTCATACTCGTACTCGTAACCCTTACAAGGGTCAACCTAAACCCAATCAATGTCCATGTCAAATCCATGGTCAAAGTCAACATCTGGTTGACTTGACTCGCCAAGTTGGCCCGCCAACTCGTCGAGTCCCCATAACCACAAAATGTCATAAACCCGTCCCTACCCGTCGAGTCTAGCAAGAGCTCGACGCGTTCGGCTTCAACAACACATCGGACAATCTTCAACCGACTCGCCGAGTTCGTTCTTGAACTCGCCGAGTTCATCTTCATCCAAAAGAAGATGTTCTGTCTATAACTCGCTGAGTTCCTCTTAAACTCGCCGATTCCGTCTTCATAAGTTAGGAGATTGCCTTGGACTCGCCGAGTCTGTTCATACACTCGTCGAGTCCCATGATTTCCAGGTCCAAAACTAACCCCTAGCAGGCTGAGTGTTCCTTCCACTCAACCAAAACCATTTCCAGAAGACGTTTTGGGAAAAAGCGTCCCGACTCGCCGAGTCACCCAAGTGACTCGCCGAGTCCCTCTTTGTCCAAAACTATATAGTCAATTTCAGTGGGTCTTAATGCATTCCAATCATAGATCTGACCTCCTAGGGTCCCTTTTATACGTAAAGCTACGAACTTGATGTCCATGCATGGGGTTTTTGGCTCAAAAGGCTATAAAATGGGGTTTATATGATGCATGGGCTTCCCATGGCCATAAAGTTGGCACCTTTATGCCATGGGAACCCTCAATGGTTCCAGATCTGAAGCACAAACCCACATATACAAGCAAAACCGAACATAGCTTCTCAAAAGCTTAGAAAAGGTAGAAAAATAGCCCAAAAACAAGATCTAGGAAATAGATGGTCAAGGTTCAAGCTTTTTACCTTGAATGAACTAAGAATGGAGCAAAACCTCTGGATCTACTAGCTTCCTTTTGATCTCCTAAGCTCTCTTCTTCTCCTTCAACTTCAAATACACACAAAAGGCACAAAAGAGCTCAAAATCATTCAAAAATGGTTTAGGGTTTCAATCTAGGGTTTCTCTGAGTTGGGAGGGTGATGGAGGCTGGGTTGGGACGAGATAAAGTGTTTAAATAGGGTGCAAACCCTAAATATTAGGGTTTTGTCCAGACAGCTCCTACTCGTCGAGTCGGTCTTCCGACTCGTCGAGTAGGTCACTTAATCCCCCGATCGCCAGTCGAGTCTACTCGACGAATTGGGCCTTCAACTCACCGAGTCCCAGAGTTGGGCCTTCGACGAGTTGGGCCTTCAAATCCCCCGATCGCCAGTCGAGTCTGCTGCTGAATCTGGAAAAAGCTCGGGGTAGTGCTCCCTCATCTCTTCCTCCGGTTCCCAAGTCCATTCTGGTCCCTTGCGGTGCTTCCATTGCACCTTTACCAGCTCCACCCTCTTGTTCGTCGGGTCCTTCGACTTCCTATCGAGGATCGCTACTGGCCGTTCGATGTAATTCATGCTGTCATCCACCTGAATATCCTGCAAGGGTACCACTGTTGAGTCGTCCACCAGGCACTTCCGTAACTGGGAGACGTGAAACGTATTGTGAATCTGACTGAGTTCGGCTGGCAGGTCTAGCCTATACGCCACCTTGCCCACCCGGGCTACAACCTTGAAAGGTCCAATGTACCTGGGGCCCAACTTGCCCTGCTTCCTGAATCGGATGACGCCTTTCCAAGGCGACACCTTCAGTAGGACCATATCCCCGACCTGGAATTCCAGGTCTGATCGGTGCTTGTTGGCGTAACTTTTCTGCCGACTCTGAGCAGTCTGAAGCCTACTCCTAACCTGTTGAATCCTCTCTTTCATCTTGAGCACCACCTCGGTGCTCCCCATGACCCTCTGTCTGACTTCGCCCCAACATATCGGGGTCCTGCACTTCCTCCCGTATAACATCTCGAGGGGAGGGCGATCGATACTTGTGTGATAGCTGTTGTTGTAGGAGAACTCAGCTAATGAAAGGTAGGTATCCCAGCTACCCCGAAGTCTAGAACGCATGCCCACAACATATCCTCCAAAGTCTGGATGGTCCGCTCACTCTGACCATCCGTCTGCGGGTGGAATGCTGTGTTGAAGTGCAGACGAGTACCCAACTCGTCGTGAAACTTCTTCCAGAACCTAGAAGTAAACCGCACGTCTCGATCCGAAATCACCAAAACCGGCACTCCGTGCCGAGCTACTACCTCTCGGATGTAAATATCGGCCAACTTCTCGGCCGAGATGCTCTCTTGGATCGGTATGAAGTGCACACTCTTGGTCAAACGATCCACGATGACCCAAATCGAATCCACTCCCCGTGCAGTCCTGGGAAGCTTGGTGATGAAATCCATAGTAATATCTTCCCATTTCCACATGGGAATGTCTAACGGCTGCATCTTGCCGTGCGGCCTCTGGTGCTCGGCCTTGACTTTCCTGCAGGTCAAGCACCGCTCCACGTACCAGGTGACGTCCCGCTTCATGCAGGGCTACCAGTAATCGGGTCGAAGATCTTTGTACATCTTCGTCGCCCCGGGATGAATCGAGAATCGGGATTTGTGCGCCTCCTCCATCAGAACCTGGCGCACTCCCCCATGATAGGGAACCCATACCCTACGATGTAGTGTCAATAACCCTCGGATGTCGTAATCGAAGGAGGAAATCTGACCCACAATACGCTCGCTCTTCCGATGTTCCTCCTTCATGGCCTCCAGCTGGGCCTCTCGGATCTGCTCCAAAAGCGAAGTCACCACAATTATCCTCATGCAGATGTACCTGATCGGCGCTGCCTTGCGGCTAAGCGCATCGGCCACGACATTGGCCTTCCCCGGGTGGTAAAGGATCTCACAATCGTAATCCTTCACCACGTCTAACCACCGACGCTGCCTCATGTTCAGATTCAGCTGATCCATGAGGTACCTCAAACTCTTGTGGTCCGTGTAGATGGTACAGCGGACCCCATAAAGGTAGTGTCGCCAAATCTTAAGGGAGAAGACGACCGCCCCCAACTCCAAATCATGCGTTGGGTAGTTCGCCTTGTGAGGCTTCAGCTGCCTCGAGGCGTAGGCGATGACATGCCCTCTCTGCATCAAAACTGCGTCCAAACCTGAAATGGACACATCACAATACACCACGAAATCCTCCACGCCCTCGGGCAGGGCGAGGATCGGCGCCTCGCACAGTCTCTGTCTCAATGTCTCAAACGCTGCCTGCTGCTCAGGCCCCCAGCGAAAAAGAACGACTTTCTTTGTCAGCCGGGTCAGAGGTACGGCTATCTTGGAGAAGTCCTGAATGAATCTCCGATAATAGCCTGCCAATCCGAGGAAACTCCGAATCTCAGATGGAGACTTCGGAACCTCCCATCTCACCACGGCCTCCACCTTGGCCGGGTCAACCAATATCTCGTTCTGGTTGACAAGGTGCCCAAGAAACTGCACCTCGCGCAACCAGAACTCGCACTTGGAGAACTTGGCATACAAGCTCTCCCTCCTCATGTTGCTCCTGCGTTTTGGAGTAAACCAAGATGTCATCAATGAAAACTATCACAGACCGATCCAACATCGGTCTGCACACGCGGTTCACAAGGTCCATGAACGTGGCAGGAGCATTGGTGAGCCCGAAGGGCATCATCACGAACTCGTAGCGGCCATAGCGAGTCCGGAAAGCAGTCTTCTGTATATCCTCATCCCTGACCATCATCTGATGGTAGCCTGACCGCAAGTCTATCTTGGAAAACCAAGATGCTCCCTGAAGCTAGTCGAACAAGTCATCTATCCTCGGGAGTGGGTAACAGTTCTTCACCTTTACCTTGTTCAGCTCCCAGTAATCTATGCACATGCGATGCGACCCGTCCTTCTTCTTGACAAAAAGGATCGGGGCTCTCCAAGGCGAACTACTCGACCTGATAAATCCTTTGTCTAACAGCTCCTGCAGCTGCGTAGACAACTCCTGCATCTCGGGAGGAGCCAACCGATATGGTGCCTTGGCTATTGGTGCCGCACCAGGGACTAGGTCGATCCTGAACTCCACCTGTCGCTCCGGAGGTATCCCAGGCAGCTCCTCTGGGAATACATCCGCGTAATATTGTACCACGGGTACATCGCTCACCGACGCCTTGCCCGCCTCTCGGGTATCCATAACATAGGCGACATACCCAGCGCAGCCCTGCTGAAGATATAGCCTAGCCCTTGCTGCTGAACATAGTGTTGGTCCGTGCTGTCGCCTCTCGCCCTGAATCACCAGCTCTCCCCCACTCGGGGTCCTGATCCGAACCAACTGCTGCGCGCAGTCGATCACCGCCCCGTTGGGGCTCAACCAATCAATGCCTATAATCACCTTGTTCCCACGCAATGGAATGGGAACCAAGTCTACCAGGTAGCGCTCCTCGAATAGCCTCATAACACAATCCCTGAAAACCGCCGACGCTCGTACTGGTCGGTCATCTGCAATCTCGACCTCTAGAGGGCAATCCAACATGCCCGAGGACTCAGGGAACCTCTTGCTAAGCGCAAGAGAAACAAATGATCGGGTAGCACCCGAATCAAACAGCACCTGAACTGGGATACCGTTCACATGGAACGATCCTAAACAAGACATATCACATGGCACATCAATATCATAAATACATAAAATAAAATCTAAGGAGAAGAAATCATAACCGTCACTACATCGGGTGCTGCGCGTGCCTCCTCGGTAGTCAACTGGAAGGCCCGACTCCTCACCACTGGAGCCTCTGTCTTGCCCTGCCGACCATCAGTGATCCGCAGGGTCGCTAGAGCTGGCGCCTTCACTGGCGCTGCTGCTGTCAACTGAGGGTAATTGGCCTTTTTATGGTCTCGCTGGTTACAGTGGAAACACAACAACTCTGATGTCTGGAAGGTGGGCGCAGGGGCAGTACAATCCATGCTAAAGTGCCCCGACTTGCCGCACTTGTAGCAGCTCGATGATCCAAACCGACAAACCCCCTCATTTGCCGCACTTTCCGCATCGGCCCCGACCCTGCTGGCCCTTCGACCTAGAGTTGGATTCCTTGGGCTTCTTCCCCGAAGCCCCAGTAACCTGTCCTTCCTGCGCCTTCCTCTTCTTGAGGTGCTCCAAGTCTATCTCCGTCTCCCTCGCCCTGGCAATCATGGAATCCAGGGTCGGGCATGCCGAGAAGCTGACATGCTCCCGAATGTCTGCCCTCAACATATCATGATAGCGGGTTTTCCGCATCTCCTCGTCTCCCGTGTACTGGGGCACCAACAATGCCCTCTCACGAAACTTGGCGGTAATCTCCGCCATTAACTCCGTCATCTGCCTCATATCCAGAAAATCCCTGGCCAGCTGCTGAAGCTCTACAGCTGGTGCAAACTCTGACCTGAACCTGGTCACAAAGTCCTACCAGGTCATAGCCTCAATCGCCGAGGCTCCCAACGAGTCACCAAATGACTCCCACCAATCCCTGGCCCGGTCTCTCAAACAACCTGCAACATATCGCACCTTCGACCCCTCAGGGCAGAAGCTCGTCAACTGTGCAGACTCAATATCTGCAATCCATATCCTGGCTGCGATAAGGTCCTTAGCCCCATGGAAATCCGGCGCACCACTGCTCCTGAAGTCCCTGAAGGACAGTGTGTGTGATCCTGACTGACTGAATGCCATATCGCCCCTATATGCCCTGAGGCGATCCTCCATCAACTCAATGATCCCTTCCTTGATCGACCCGGAAATCACCGGGGTCGACTCAAGGGTACCTCTCGTGATCTCAGAAGCAATGAACTCACGTAGTGCCTCATCAACTGGCTCGGTACCTGCTCCCGAACCTGATCCTGAACCGGATCCTGACCCTGAACCTCCTTCTTCGTGACGTGTGATCATCACCATTCTGAAACATAAAACACAACTGTCAGAATCATACATAAACCTCGGGAGGTATCATACACCCTACAAGTTTCCTGGTTCTATCTCGGCCCTCCTTGACTCGAGTACGGATCCTATGCTTTCAGTAGTACGGGCCCATACTACCTTCCACATCTATCCATACTTTCCTCAAGGATTGCTTCGACTTCACCAAGTCCATTCTACTACTGTTTCACTCTTTTCCAATCTCGTCCTAGGCTTACCCTAGGGTAACTCTCTGACCTACTCTCCGCCATCAGCTGCATAAGGAACTCCTGCTACCTTTACCTAACTAGCTCGCGAATACCATTACATATCACTAAGAACAGATAATTCTTTGAATGAAAGGTCCTACCCTACAACGGTTAGACTCAAATAAGAGCTGCGTAGTAGGGCTAGACCTAACCTTCTGAAATTATTTCGTCCTCGCAATATGTAACTTAACGTATTCGTTTACCAGTTAGCTAAAGATAACTAGGACTCCCGAAGCACAAAGAAACAACATTCACGCATTGAGTAACCCAATCCAATCATACTCTGTCCAAGCTATCATATAACTGACTAATAAGTCACATCTTGCAGCTCAAAGACACATATAGCAGGCATATCTGTGACATCCCCATTTTCACGGCCAGAAAAGACCAATTTTGTTTATGCTTTATAAAAATCAGAGTACTTCTTTTAATAAAAATGTTGCGGAATTTGTTCCCAGTAAAACATGATAAATACGTTATCAAAGCATTTCCAAAGAAATGTATTTTTATTCATTTTAAAACATTTGGGATGTCATTGTCAATACAGAAACATAAGCATAAACATAACTTACATTCATTTACACTAGTGATCTACACATCTTTAATCTCTCAGTGTAATGAAACTTCGTATCGGCACCTATGATTCAAATAAGCTTGAGTGGGTCGGGTTGGGAAACCTGGTGAGTACATAGGGTTTTCAACCCACAATAATATAATTATTATGTTTAATCATCAAGCAATTAACCCAATTACCCATCCCCAATATCTTCTTTATTCTTAAGGGTCTACCCTAAGAATTATTTATCCTACATTCCTTCAATCCGAAGTCCATTGATTCCAGGGTTTATACGATAGGCTTTAAGTCCATAGCTGCCAATGCTCGTTCGTAAAGCACTGATTCCATAGCTGCTAAAGTTCATTCACCAGTTTTATCTAATAGGGACTAAGTCCATAGCTACCAACGTTTATCTAACAGGTACTAAGTCCATAGCTACCAGCGTTTATCTAACAGATACTAAGTCCATAGCTACCAACGTTTATCTAACAAGTACTAAGTCCATAGCTACCAGTGTTTATCCAATAGGCACTAAGTCCATAGCTGCCGATGTTATTTATTAGGCACTAAATCTATAGCTGCGAATGTTCACTCATATCATCTTTCATCTCTCATCATTCATCTACACATGTTTTACCCAACATATTCGTAAATATAAAATACATATACAATTTAAATTATTTAAAGCATGTATAAAATCGTTCATTCAGCATAGATATCAAGTATGCAGGTTATATGCACACATAGCACGTAATTTATATAAAATACTTCATATTTATGTGTAAGATGAAAGTAACTATGCACTCACCTGGTAAGGTGATGACTCGGTACTCGGACAACACTTCGTTATCTCAAAACAATTTTCCCTTGACAAAACCTAGTATCAATACCACTAGAGTTCAGTCCGACGTTAACCACGACTAATTAATAGTCTAGCTATTATTACTATTATATAAGCGTTTAAATAATATTTTCCAACCACTATGTACAGAGAGGGGCCAGACATAAAACACCGGAGGGCAGGACCATTTTGGCATATAGCACTTCTGAAATCCAAAAACCCTATGCGGCCCTTTAAACCAGATTCCCCGTACCGCGAGTGGTCAAAAAAGATATTATAACGACACTTATATAACTCATAATAATAACCCAAACATTTATTATAAGGTCCTAATAACATTGCTATATTTAAACATAAGCTATACTTAAGGTAGGGTAAGCATATCTCACTTACCAGGGGTTTGGCTAGGAGCCGGGCTCTACAGGGGCAGAACTTCCGAGCAGAAAGCTCTTCTTCTCGGAGCCTTCCGGCGCTCCGGGACTCGCCTCTAACACCTAGGAAGTGCTAGGGAAGGGGGAAGAGGGTTTGGGGGTAATGGGAGAGAAAGAGTATGAAAGGTGTGAGTTTTGGGGGTGATTTATGCCTTTATTTATAGGCTGTCTGGGCCAATTCACGTCGTGAGAAAGGGTGCTCACGTCGTGAGCCTTGCGTAGGCTCCAAGGCGAATTCTGGTGCTGATACGTGGCGCCGGACACAGGTAAAACAACCAATCTTTAAAAATTCATAACTTTCGCATACGAACTCTCTTTTTAACGTTCTGTATATCCACGCGTAGGTAAAGACAAGATCTACAACTTTCCTTTTGACTCCATTGGCTAATTCTCGACCGATTTTAAATTTAATAGTATGAGAAGATTACACTGTTAAATGTCCACGTAAAATTCGTAACTTCTTCATACAGACTCTGTTTTCGTCTGTATTTTTATCGTTGAGTTCCTATTAATGAGATCTTCAACTCTCATTTAGGTCGCGTAAGCCAAAAACTGCTCGAACTAAAATTCGAGTTTCGGGCCGTGCACTGCTAAGCCAAATCTTAGAAAATTCATAACTTCCTCATACGAAGTCAGATTTGGGCGTTCTTTTCATGCACACTCTCGGTTTAACGTATTCTACGACTTTCGTTTAGATCGCTAAGGCTAAAAGTTGCTCTATCATAAATTCACTATTTACGTCTCCCGGTGTCGTGCCGGTTCTGTCGCGAAACTTCGACTGGTCATAACTCCTTCGTTATAACTCGGATTTCTGCGTTCTTTATATGTACGGAACCCTTGTAACATATACTATAAATTGGTTAAGATTAATCCTTCTAAATAATCTTCTATCAAAAAGTCGTTTTCGACACTTATTGTCTCTAAATTGACTAGCCCGGATCTACGGGCGTTACAATATCAGGCATCTTCCTAGATCCTCTAGCCCTAATCTAGCATGCAGTTCTCATACATATACAGTAGGCATACAAGGCATCCTACCTAGATCCTTAGACCTAATCTAGCATGCAGTTCTCATAATCATATCATATCATAACATAACATGTATGGGTATCTTGGGGAAAACTTACTTGAGCTCGGCCGGTCGCGCACATCACACATCTTGTTCTTTTTCAAAGTTCCTTTTTCTCTTTTCAAACTTCTTTTCATTGATTTTATTTTTGAAAATTTTCATACCACGTCCTCAGTTTGAGTTCAGACACACCCGAGAGTGTATCCGAATCCCTCAAACTAAGGCTCTGATACCAACTTTTAACATCCCAATTTTTAAGGCCAAAATTTCATTTTTAATTGAGTAACTCATAAAATCGTTTACCAAAAACATTTCCAATAACAAATCAATTTATAAGATTGTAACAACGTGTCTCAAAACCATATCATCAGTAGTAATAAAAATTAGAGTACAATCCCAGAAAACTCCATGCGGAAATCCTGTGTGAGTGTGATGTGCCGCTACCGTGCCGGCTTCTTCCCCTTCGCTGAAGAGGTACCTGAAACAAAACTGGAAACTGTAAGCACGAAGCTTAGTGAGTTCCCCCATCATACCACATACCTAACATTCACATAGCATATATACTGTCAGGCATATCTGGGTGCCCGACCTACCCCTTCGGTCCTCTCGACCGGTGACCTTGCATAGCATATCTGGGTGCTGGCCTACCCCTTCGGTCCTCTCGACCGATGACCTTGCCTAGCCTATCTGGGTGCTGGCCTGCCCCTTCGGTCCTCTCGACCGGTGACCTTGCCTAACATATCTGGGTGCTGGCCTACCCCGTCCGTCCTCTCGACCGGTCTATCACATAATCATAATCTAGCATAGCTGGGTACTAAACTACCCCTTCGTCCCTATCAACCGGTAACTTGGGGACTATCTCCCCCTACTGCTAACTCTATCACATAACATCATATCAGGCTAGCACATAGAACATAACAGATAGCAGCAAACCTAGATGAATATCACAAAGACAATCATCAAACATACATCTCCTACCAGTGGGCCGACATTGTGCCCGTAGACCCACCACTACTGGAAGATAACTCACCTCGATGTCGAGCAATGTCTGCATTGATCTCGATGTGGAAATTGGCTCTCCCCGACTCCTTAATCCTACACGACAACTCTTCCAAGTTATCAACTCATACTCATACTCGTAACCCTTACAAGGGTCAACCCAAACCCAATCAATGTCCAAGTCAAATCCATGGTCAAAGTCAGCTTTGGTCAAAGTCAACATCTGGTTGACTCGACTCGCCAAGTTGGCCCGCCAACTCGTCGAGTCCCCACAACCACAAAATGTCATAAACCCATCCCTACCCGTCGAGTCTAGTAAGAGCTCGACGAGTTCGCCTTCAACAACACATCAGACAATCTTCAACCGACTCGCCGAGTTCGTTCTTGAACTCGCCGAGTTCATCTTCATCCATAAGAAGATGTTCAGTCTATGACTCGCTGAGTTCCTCTTGAACTCGCCGATTCTGTCTTCATAAGTTGGGAGATTGCCTTGGACTTGCCGAGTCTGTTCATACACTCGTCGAGTCCCATGATTTCCAGGTCCAAAACAAACCCCTAGCAGGCTGAGTGTTCCTTCCACTCAACCAAAACCATTTCCAGAAGACGTTTTAGGAAAAAGCGTCCCGACTCGCTGAGTCGCTCTTTGTCCAAAACTATACAGTCGATTTCAGTGGGTCTTAATGAATCCCAATCATAGATCTGACCTCCTAGGGTCCCTTTTATACGTAAAGCTACGAAATTGATGTCCATGCATGGGGTTTTTGGCTCAAAAGGCTATAAAATGGGGTTTATATGATGCATGGGCTTCCCATGGCCATAAAGTTGGCACCTTTATGCCATGGGAATCCTCAATGGTTCCAGATCTGAAGCACAAACCCACATATACAAGCAGAACTGAACATAGCTTCTCAAAAGCTTAGAAAAGGTAGAAAAATAGCCCCAAAACAAGATTTAGGAAATAGATGGTCAAGGTTCAAGATTTTTACCTTGAATGAACAGAGAATGAAGCAAAACCTCTAGATCTACTAGCTTCCTCTTGATCTCCTAAGCTCTCTTCTTCTTCAACTTCAAACACACACAAAAGGCACAAAAGAGCTCAAAATCACTCAAAAATGGTTTAGGGTTTCAATCTAGGGATTCTCTGAGTTGGGAGGGTGATGGAGGCTGGGTTGGGATGAGATAAAGTGTTTAAATAGAGTGCAAACCCTAAATATTAGGGTTTTGTCCAGACAACTCCTACTCGTCGAGTCGGTCTTCCGACTCGTCGAGTAGGTCACTTAATTCCCCGATCGCCAGTCGAGTCTACTCGACGAGTTGGGCCTTCAACTCGCCGAGTCCCAGAGTAAATGGCAACATTTCATTAAATTAAATACGTACCAGGTTTCGGATGCTACAGACAAATGTCTTTATTCGATTTGGGCGCCTGAGAAACGCCAAGACAGGTCTCCGTCATATTAGTATGGTTATAGTGGCTCACTAGAATATGTTTAGAAATTTATGTAAGGAAAAACTTCATAAATAAATTTTGGCACATTGTGTTGACTGCCCTATGCATGGTAGTGATGGTCCGCATTTGTTGTGTTGACTGCCCTTTTTCATTGCGCGGAATGTCCACGATCGCCATGTTGATTTCTTTCACCTACCAAGTATTAGAGTCTTAATACTACTATTTCACAAATCAGAGAATATAGGGTTTTTCTGGGGAAAATGATTGTATACAATTTTGAAAACTATAAACTAACACACACATATGCAAGGATACTCAATTGGAAACAGAACCTACGATTATTTTATACAAGAAAATATAGGATTTTCTGGAGTAAACGATTTTATACGATTTCGAAAACGATAAACTAAAACGCACGCTCAATTATACTTGATAAGGAAACAATACTTTCAACTATCTTTCTTTTAGAAAACATGGAATTTTCTGGAACCTACTTGTTATTACTACTCCAAATAACTACTCTCAAATACAGCTCGCCTTTATAAATTATATTACTTTTCAAAAATCACTCCTTATAAGAATGAATAAAAAGTAATAATGTGCATGCATATATCCATGATTTCAGAGCTAGGCTTCAAAAGTTTTTATAGAAAATATCGGATTTTCTGAAAGTACAACGAGAACAATTCTAAACAAGTGCAAAAATATTTTTATACAAATGCTTATGAACTCATCAACTTTTTAGTTGTCGCTTTTCAAAACGACTTGTATTCTCAGGGATCTAGTAAGTAGGTTAAAGGGACGCGGATTCAGGACTATTTTGCTGTAGTTTGGAATTTTATTTACTTATGTCTCTTTTGTGTAATTTGAAGAAAAAATACAATATGTAAACAATGTAAGTTTGTTATCTCAATGTATGATGTTTGGATTTTGCTATGTTTCATTTATATTCAATTGTTATGATACTGCACAATGAAGTCACCCGCCTCTGGATGTTTCCGCCGTCTGGTCCGGGGGTGTGACAGTGCCCAGGCTTTCCACACTTAAAACAAGTGACTTCTCGTCACATTTCCCAAAGTGCTTCTTCTTGCACTTCTCGCACCACTTCGCTTCACCTCCTCCTCCTCCAAACTTCTTTGAACTAGACTTTGAAAATTTTCTCTTCTTGTTGGACCTTGAAGATCCATCAAACTTCCTTTTCTCGCCAACTTTTACCTTGCTGGCGACTCTTCTCTTAATCATCTCATCAACAGACTTAGCAGCTCAGATAACTGCCTCAAGAGTAGGTGTCTGGCACAATGGCACAACGTACTCCCATGAAAGTCCCTTTGCGTACTTTTCTATTTTTGTCGGCTCGTCTGGGACGATGCGCAAAGCAAATTCCATTTTTTCTGTGAAGGCATTGGTGTATTCATCAGTGGACATGTTGTCCTTCTTCAACATCAAGAATTGGTTCTCCAGCTCTAGCAGGTATTGGGCGGAGTAGAACTTGCGTTTGAAGTGTACCAAGAACTCTACCCATGTCAGTTATAGTGGCTCATTGGGGATTATGGTCTTCCCCAGAGTGTTCCGCTAGCGAACAGCGCCACCTCTAAACTGACGTACTGCATATGTGGTTTGTAGCTTGCCCTTGTAACCACATGTTATGAAAGCTAACTCCATCTCTGAGATCCAATCCATAACTCCGATTGGATCCTCCTTCCCAGTGAAAGTCGATGGCTTGCAAGTTGTAAAGTCCTTATACTTGCATCCGTTCCTCTCGATTCCTTCATCTTGGTTATTCCTCCTAACCACTGGCGGTTCAGCTTGACTAACGGTTCTACTGTAATTTCCTTCTTCTGAATGATCTTCATTCAGTTCAGGTTGTTCAACAGGCACAATAGGTTCATCCCTACTGTTCTACAACATCTTCCTCATCTCTTCCCTCTGTTCGGCCATCATAGCCCGAATCATGGCTTGCACTCCTGCCATTGTAATTGGCTCAGGTGCAGCTGCTACTACCGGTACTTGCTCAATCACTTGGGGTTGAGGCTGCTGATTGCCATTTGCATTAACATTTTCGAATCCCCTTCGGGTTCTTTCCATTTCGATCTATACACCAAATTAGGCAAATTTAGATCTTTATTTACGATAGACGTTTTAAATCCTCTTTATCACTCTGAAACGTTACATGCTAGTTCTAATATCGTAGTCCAACATTTAGAATCCTGAATACATAAGGTTTCCAGATCCGGTCGGCAATAGACCATAGATCTAAACAAATAATAGCATATAAGGCATCTTTATAGCTATAACAGAAATCATTTAGCATATAATAGCAATTTAGGCATCTTTCCTAAAATAAGCTAGTGCTCGTGTCTATTCAGGCATACTTCCTAAACATAGCAGACACTCATCTCTTAATTATCACTTTGGAAAGCGTGGAAAGCTAAATCCAAGATACATAGGGCCTTTCGAGATTCTCGCTAGAATCGGTCCTGTAGCTTACAAACTTAACTTACCACGCGAACTCAGTAACGTACATTCTACTTTCCACGTCTCGAACTTGCAAAAATGTATGTCCGACGAGACTCTTGTAATCCCACTCGACGAGATCGAGATCAACGAGAGCCTCAACTTCATGGAAGAACCAGTAGAGGTCATGGACCGGGAGGTCAAGCAAACGAAACAAAGCCGTATCCCGATAGTAAAGGTTCACTGGAACGCCAAGCGAGGACCTGAATTCACTTGGGAGCGAGAGGACCAGATGAAACTGAAATATCCTCATCTTTTTACTTAGTTATTTGTAACTACTTATTTGCTTAAACTCTAATTTCGGGACGAAATTCCTTCTAACGGGGGGATGATGTGACAACCCGAAATTTCTATTCTGTACAACCATTCACTTCAATAGAAGTCAGAACAGTTTCTGCTAACTTTCAAGCTTTTTGGAGTAAGTTTAAGTGTTTAGAAGTTAGTACTTCAGGAGATAACAGGAGAGAGGATGCCCTAGGGTTTATTGTGCAACAATAATGTCCCAAAACTCCAAGAGTTTGGAGTTTACGGCCTAAACAAAGGTGTTTACGGCCGTAAACCCTAAAAGGGGGTATAAATATGACACTTAGTCATTATTTACCACTTTTTCACATTTTCAAGATCCAAACTCAAATCCTCTCAAGTATCATCCAACTTTTCTTCTTGATCTTCAACTTTGTAAGTGTTTCTATCCCTAAAAAGTTGATATCTTACTTAATCTAGTGATCTTACATGATTCCATCCGTGAAATCATTCCAAAAGTGTAGATCTTCAAGTTTCACCAAGAACACACACTAGTGTTCTTGGACTTTTAGCACCTTTTCAAGCTTCTACCTAGTAAGTACTCTTACCCTAGTGTCTTATAAGACTTGTTACACTTCTAATCATCAAGAAAACACCCAAGAAACACAAGATCAAAGGTGTTTACGGTCCAAGATGTTCTTGGACCGTAAACCCTAATAAATGGGCCAAAATGTGCCCTAGTCCCTTACCAAGCCTTGGATACTAGTCTAGATCATATCCTTAAAGTGCTTAGGACTTGAAACATCAAAAAGACCATAAACCATTTTGGTTTACGGCCGTAAACCCAAGGAGAAGTGGTCCAAGGACCGTAAACTCCACAAAGGAGTGAAATGGTGCCCTAATCACTTCCAAAGGCTTAGATATGAAGTAGGAATGCTTTTTATGACCTTTTAGGCTTCAAAACTCAACATGGTAAAAGTACCATGAGTTTACGGCCGTAAACTCATGGGTTTACAACCGTAAACTCAATAAGAGTTGGTCACAAAACCGTAAACTCCAAAGGAGTTTACCCTTGAACCCTAAACTCAATTACAAGGTCCTACCACCCTTAGATGCAATCCTTAGGACTTATAGCACTTAAATCAAGTGTTTTACATGTCTTAGGATGTCTTAAATTTGGTTAATTAGTTGTTTTATGACTAATTGGATACATATATGTGTTATTATATGTTAACTAGGATCATTGTGTGTGTACAAGTCTTCACTTGATACTTAGCATCCTACATCATCCGTTCATCCAAACCACTCACTACAGGTGAGTTCATACCCCTTAATCAATACTTTTAAATAATTTTAAATGCTTTCATGGGGGGGGAATACAAGTAGAAAACAGGAAGTTATAGAATCAATCATATGTGATTTATAACTGTGTTTTCAACCAACTGATTTCACATACTTCAAAATGTGTTAAATACAATGGTTTTCAGTTATTTTATTCTTTGTTATCAAATGAACTACTTTTGAATCGTTTTATAAACTGACATCAAGTCATTATTACTTATTGTTCAAAACTCTTAAATGTATTACAAAACCTCTTTCAACTTATTGTTAAAAACCATATCTATACACTTATGTTTCATACATATATGTATTGATATGAGAGCTTTCATTCTTTCTTCAGTTCCAACACTCTTGTGTAGCAAGGGTGTATAAACCTACTTGGACATTCAATCTACATTCCAGTAAACTATTATAGGTATAGTTTAGGAGATACAAAATATTATTCCTAGTATAAGGAATTACACAGGAGTCAGTTCATTCATGAGTCTATACAAATATACTAAATACTATATGAAGAGATACTATTACTTGTTATACAGAGAGAAATACTATATACTATATAGAGAGAGATACTATATATACTATACGGGACTGACCATCCTACACCTGGCTGCTAGCTACAGCGGGACCTGTTCATCGACGGATGTTCTCGGTTGTATTGTTCGGCGAGTTTCCACGTCGTGATTATCCTAAGGCAAAAGGATACGATTTCAATGATTATATAATTTCCCTATTACTTTTATTTTGTGACACATTCACATAAACGATGAGGTAGACTATATATTAATAATAATAGTTGCACATGGGAAAAACCTTCATTGATACAGAAATGCAAACCTTCAAAGCATTCGGGTCTTGGTAGAAGACTACTTTTTTTTTACTAGTAGGAAATATGGGATTTTCTAGGGTTTTCACACTTATACTAAATGTTTATTAAACATTTACAAGTCTTTCATAACAGCTTTTCAAATCAATAACACTAAAATACTTATGAATTCACCAGCTTTATGCTGATCTACGCTTTCAAAATAACTTGTATTCTCAGGTCACCAGTAGACAGGTACGATGACCAGTTTTTGAGAAGACGGAGCACAAACAAGACTCGTCTTTTATTTTGATTACATATTTTGGTGTCTTATTACTATGAAAGAACACTCATGTATTAAAACTTTACTTTTAATGTAATGGATGATGTTGTTGCTTGTTTACTACTTTGCATTGTTATTATACTTTACATGACGTCCTCCACCCCTGAACGTTTCCGCCGTTCTTGGTTTTGGGGTGTGACAGATTGGTATCAGAGCATTGTTTATAGTGAATTAAGTATATCAAACCATAAAAGGTATACAGACTATAAATATAATGGGATTAAAATACTCTGACCAAGAGTTTATACTTTTAAATAATAAAATATTTAACTAAGTATACATGCCTGCATTCATACTAAAAATCAGTGTCACAATGACAAAAACAAAAGTATTACGATTGTTGAATATCACAGGTAAGCTCGGGGATGTATGGTCAGTCCTGGGAGTGGCATAGCCTGATCAACTATGCTGGTCCGAGGAGTGATTAGCATATGCCCAAGAATGGTTGTGATGTGGCAACAAGTCTAAAAACTTACCAACACTACCACAATGAAATACTATGGGAGTATTTGGTGTTACTATAATTACTTATTTGCGAACTAAAAAGGTCTTTATCAATAGGTCAATAGTTGCTAAGTGGCTACATTAAGATTATATGTACCTAGGACGTCATAGACTTAGAATCTGTGATCTTTGCTTTACTTCTTGTTCCTTGTTTGGTTGTGGGCTTAGAGTTAGGGTCAGTTATTCGAAGGTCTATCCTGCCCTGAGTACATATAATTGGTATGCACTAAACAAGTATTGGAGTAACTGATAAAGATCATCTTATAATTGTCTAATTAGTACGTGTATTTAGTTATTTCTTATATCCCTTTTCTCGCGTAGATATTATGGTTGGATTCCATCCCCACGGCGACCCGTACTTCCCAAACCAAGGCGATGTTGGATGGCTAGAGGAAGAACCAGAAGATGATCACCCAATCCCTTTGGATGATCACCATGCTGAAGGCTTTTCTGATAGTTCTGACTCAGAGCCTGAAGTCAAAAACCTACCCCAAGTGGGTCAGGCCCCGAATCTCAACCCCCAGCCCACGTTTCAAGGTCCCACACCCTTGTGGGCAACAAACATGAATCACTGGAGCGACGAACAGGGTCAACCCTTACCCTACTATGGGGACCGAAGCTTCTATGACCTTAGCGGAGGTGGAGATCGAGCTCTGCCTGTTATGATCCGTAGGATTGCTCGAAATGTCGAGCAAGGTCGAGCAGCCATCGACCGAGTCATGGAAATTGATGTCAACTCAGGCGTTAACACCGTCCGCATTCGACATCTGGAAGACGTTGTCGAAGGGACGAGAAGAACCAATGAGACTCTGCGGCAACAGTTAGCTGCATCTCGGACCGAAGTCATAGAACTTCGAGTTCGTCAGAGGGCTCACGAGCGACATCTCCAAGAGGTGGTACGTCAACTGGCGGATATGAGGATTCTCCCCAGGAATTCCCATCGCCGGTAGAAGATGTCTAGTACATCTTTTCTTTTGATATAAGGAATAGCCTTTCCTAACTGAGCTCTAAGTAGCACTTTTCTGTAAAATATTCCTGTCTCTCAAGTACTTTCTTAGATTTCTAAACTGTCGACATTTTCCTTATGGTATGATGTAAGACCTATAGTTAGGTCATTTTCCCGAACTCATTTACATCTTATATACCAGTAATTTCGGCAGTTATCTAATCTATTTAGAAATTCATACTCTCATTTGATATCGAACTATGGCGACTTAGTTCACAAGACACTTTCATTCTTTATACTATTGGATTCTTATCATTGTTTCTATCTTTTAAACTTGAAGTTAAAAGATGCCTCCTCGCAGAAATACAAGGCGTAACAATAATAACGAAACATCGATACCACCACCTCCACCACCTCCTCAGTTCGACGCTGCTATGTTCCAAGCAGCTGTCACGGCGGCCGTAGCGGCTGCCATGTCACACATCAATACTCCTATCCCTAGTGGATCGGGAACAGGTGCACCTCCTTCCAACCATGGCGAGAGTCATGGGCACCCCCGGGAATGCACCTACAAGGATTTTACAAATGCCAAACCCAGAAATTTCAATGGAACTGGAGGGGTTATGATCTTAAGGCAGTGGATAGAAAAGACAGAAGCAGTCTTTGAAATCTGCGCCTGCCCAGAGAACAATAAGGTCAAGTTTGCTACTTGTACCTTTTCTGACAGGGCTTTAACTTGGTGGAATGGCCACGTTAAGTCACTGGCTCTGATAGTGGCAAATTCGATAAGCTGGGAGAACTTGAAAGCCATGCTGATGAGAGAGTACTGTCCACGAGGGGAAATTCAAAAAAATCGAGCAGGAACTCTGGGGTCTTGTAATGGTTGGTTCTGACATATCAACCTATACTAATAGATTCTGTGATCTGGCAATTCTTTGCCTGATATGGTTACTCTAGAGAGCAAGAAAATAGAGAGATATATTTGGGGACTGTCGCCCCAGATCCAGTCAAGTGTGTTAGAATCAAGGCCTGTTACTTTTGACAGCGCTAAAGAGCCGGCACAATCTCTTATAGATCACGGAAACTACCAGAACCCAACAATTTCTACACCCGAGCAACAAAAGGGAAACAACAACAACAACAACAAGAAAAAGGGGTGGAACAAGAGGAAAAGCGGGACTTCACAAGAATCCTCAAAGAGACAACAACTAGTTACAATTAATGTTGCCACGGTAACTCCTGTTGTCCCTGCTAATCCCTTACCAGTGAAGCCTTATGCCGGTAATCTTCCGAAGTGCAACAAATGCACCTTCCATCACAACGGACCTTGCCGGGAAATGCAGTGCACTAACTGCAACAGAAGGGGGCATAATGCCCGTTTCTGCAAGACTCCAGCAAGGCCGAGCGCTCAAGTTCCTAACACCGGTGTGGGCCAAGCTTGCTACGGTTGTGGCGAAGTGGGCCACTATAAGAGGAACTGCCCTAAGGCAGGGATAGCTGGCGGAGTAGGAAGAGTTCTGGCCATAGGCCACGAGGAAGCGGTTGCTGACCCCACCGTGGTCACTGGTACGTTTCTCCTCGATAACTCTTATGCATGCATACTTTTCGACAGTGGAGCGGAGAAAAGCTTCGTAAACCAGAAATTTGCACACTTGCTTAAACAAAAACCACGTACACTAGATGAATCATTCACTGTAGAAATGGCAAACGGGAAAACGGAAAGTACTAACTGCATATACGTAGGTTGTACTCTAACTTTAGATGGTCATACTTTCAAAATAGACCTCATGCCGGTCCCAATTAAAAATTTCGACGTCATAATCGGCATGGATTGGTTAAGTCATCGTCGCGCCGACATCATGTGCTTTGAGAAAGCAGTTCGTCTTAACCTCCCTAACAGCGAAACCCTAGTTATCTACGGCGACAAACCTAGTACGAACCTTCGCATCATTTCGTGTATCCAAGCTCAAAAGTGCTTGCGAAAGGAATATCATGTATTCCTCGCACACATCGTCGATACGAGTCAAGAAGTGAAAGACATTCAGAACATCTCAGAAGTACGCGACTTTCCCGACATCTTTCCAGAAGAACTACCAAGATTACCACCTCAACGCCAAGTCGAGTTCAGAATCGACTTAGTGCCAGGGGCTACTCCAGTAGCCAAATCTTCGTATCGTCTGGCACCGGCGGAGATGCGGGAACTTTCCAGTCAGCTTAACGAACTTCTCAAGAAAGGATTCATTAGGCCAAGCTTCTCACCATGGGGAGCACCCGTCTTGTTCGTCAAGAAGAAAGACGAATCGTTTCGTATGTGCATCGACTACAGGGAACTCAACAAGCTTACCATTAAGAATCGTTATCCCTTACCCTGCATTGACGATTTATTTGATCAACTTCAAGGATCCAACTACTTCTCGAAGATAGATCTACGATCCGGGTACCACCAACTACGAGTGTTAGAGGAGGATGTTCCCAAGACAGCCTTCCGAACTCGTTATGGACACTACGAGTTTGTAGTGATGCCGTTCGGATTAACAAACGCGCCCGCAGTATTCATGGATTTAATGAATAGGGTGTGTCGTCCTTACTTGGATCAGTTCGTCATTGTCTTCATCGATGACATACTTATCTACTCTCGAAGTAAGGAGGAACATAGTCAACACCTACGAAGAGTCGTAGAAACATTACGATCGGAGAAGCTCTATGCGAAGTTCTCTAAGTGAGAATTTTGGATTCGAAGAGTCGAATTCTTGGGCCACGTAGTTAGTGAAGAGGGAATTCACGTGGACCCCTCCAAAATCAAGGCCATTGAGAACTGGTCAGCACCGAAGACACCTACAGAAATTCGTCAATTTCTAGGTCTCGCTGGCTATTATTGCAGGTTCATTCAGAACTTCTCCGGAATTGCGAAACCTCTTACAACACTGACCTAGAATGGCGTGGCCTTTGACTGGGAAGAGAAGCAGGAGAGAGCGTTCCAAACGCTCAAGCGAGCCTTGTGCACCGCACCAATACTATCCCTCCCCGAAGGGATAGAAGACTTTGTTGTCTATTGTGATGCTTCAAATCAAGGGCGCGGCTGTGTTCTGATGCAACGAGGTAAGGTCATCGCATATGCCTCGAGACAGCTGAAGACACACGAGGTTAACTACACCACCCACGATCTTGAACTAGGAGCAGTTGTGTTTGCTCTGAAGATCTGGAGACACTACCTGTATGGTACAAAAAGTACTATCTTTACAGACCACAAAAGCCTACAACATATATTCGACCAGAAGGAGCTCAACATGAGACAACGACGGTGGGTCGAGCTACTCAGTGATTACAAATGTGAAATTCGTTATCATCCGGGTAAAGCCAACGTAGTAGCCGACGCCCTAAGTCGGAAAGAATACTCTGGTCGTAGAGTCAAATCATTGACTATGACTATCCATTCACACTTGTCCACGCAAATTAAGGAGGTTCAGCTCGACGCTTTGAAACCTGAAAATGTGGCGAGTGAAACCCTAACAGGGATGGATAAGAATTTGGAAGTCAAGGGTGGCGGAGCCTTATACCTCATGGATCGGATCTGGACACCGAAACACGGTGGCTTCAGAGACTTGGTCATGACCGAGGCACACAATCTGTCCACCCAGGTTCAGATAAGATGTATCTGGATCTTAAAAAGCTATACTGGTGGCCTAACATGAAAGCAGAGATTGCTACCTTCGTAAGTAAATTCCTTACTTGCGCCAAGGTCAAGGTTGAATACCAGAAACCCTCTGGTCTTCTACAACAACCAGAGATACCGGAATGGAAGTGGGAGCGGATCACTATGGACTTCATATCCAAGTTGCCCAAGACAACGGGTGGACTTGATACCATATGGGTCATCGTCGACAGATTGACCAAGTCCGCACACTTCCTGCCTATCAAAGAAACAGACAAGATGGAGAAGCTTACAAGAACCTACATTCGGGAGATTGTACGACTGCACGGTGTTCCCATATCCATTATCTCGGACAGAGATAGTAGATTCACTTCGAGGTTCTGGCAGTCGCTATAAAATTCCCTAGGAACTAGGCTGGACATGAGTACAGCCTACCATCCACAGACCGACGGACAAAGTCAGAGAACTATCCAAACCTTGGAAGATATGTTGCGAGCCTGTGTGATCGACTTTGGGAAGGCATGGGATACTCATTTACCCCTTGTCGAATTTTCCTACAACAACAGTTATCACACGAGCATAAAGGCTGCCCCATTCGAGGCCCTCTATGGCCGAAAGTGCAGATCCCCTCTGTGCTGGGCTGAGGTGGGTGATACCCAGTTAGCTAAAGGACGAGTTCCTGAAAGCACTCTCACGGGTCCGGAGATCATTCGGGAAACGACAGAGAAGATCGTTCAGATTCGTGAATGATTGAAAGCGTCTAGAGACCGACAGAAAAGCTACGCTGATAAACGAAGGAAACCGTTAGAATTCCAGGTGGGAGACCGTGTTCTATTGAAGGTCTCACCCTGGAAGGGCTTAATACGCTTTAGAAAGCGTGGAAAACTAAATCCAAGATACATAGGGCCTTTCGAGATTCTCGCTAGAATCGGTCCTGTAGCTTACAAACTTAACTTACCACGCGAACTCAGTAACGTACATTCTACTTTCCACGTCTCGAACTTGAAAAAATGTTTGTCCGACAAGACTCTTGTAATCCCACTCGACGAGATCGAGATCAACGAGAGCCTCAAATTCGTGGAAGAACCAGTAGAGATCATGGACCGGGAGGTCAAGCAAACGAAACAAAGCCGTATCCCGATAGTGAAGGTTCGCTGGAACGCCAAGCGAGGACCTGAATTCACTTGGGAGCGAGAGGATCAGATGAAACTGAAATATCCTCGTCTTTTTACTTAGTTATTTGTAACTACTTATTTGCTTAAACTCTAATTTCGGGACGAAATTTCTTCTAACGGGGGGATGATGTGACAACCCGAAATTTCTATTCTGTACAACCATTCACTTCAATAGAAGTCAGAACAGTTTCTGCTAACTTTCAAGCTTTTTGGAGTAAGTTTAAGTGTTTAGAAGTTAGTACTTCAGGAGATAACAGGAGAGAGGATGCCCTAGGGTTTATTGTGCAACAATAATGTCCCAAAACTCCAAGAGTTTGGAGTTTACAGCCTAAACAAAGGTGTTTACGGCCGTAAACCCTAAAAGGGAGTATAAATATGACACTTAGTCATTATTTACCACTTTTTCACATTTTCAAGATCCAAACTCAAATCCTCTCAAGTATCATCCAACTTTTCTTCTTGATCTTCAACTTTGTAAGTGTTTCTATCCCTAAAAAGTTGATATCTTACTTAATCTAGTGATCTTACATGATTCCATCCGTGAAATCATTCCAAAAGTGTAGATCTTCAAGTTTCACCAAGAACACACACTAGTGTTCTTGGACTTTTAGCACCTTTTCAAGCTTCTACCTAGTAAGTACTCTTACCCTAGTGTCTTATAAGACTTGTTACACTTCTAATCATCAAGAAAACACCCAAGAAACACAAGATCAAAGGTGTTTACGGTCCAAGATGTTCTTGGACCGTAAACCCTAATAAATGGGCCAAAATGTGCCCTAGTCCCTTACCAAGCCTTGGATACTAGTCTAGATCATATCCTTAAAGTGCTTAGGACTTGAAACATCAAAAAGACCATAAACCATTTTGGTTTACGGCCGTAAACCCAAGGAGAAGTGGTCCAAGGACCGTAAACTCCACAAAGGAGTGAAATGGTGCCCTAATCACTTCCAAAGGCTTAGATATGAAGTAGGAATGCTTTTTATGACCTTTTAGGCTTCAAAACTCAACATGGTAAAAGTACCATGAGTTTACGGCCGTAAACTCATGGGTTTACGACCGTAAACTCAATAAGAGTTGGTCACAAAACCGTAAACTCCAAAGGAGTTTACCCTTGAACCCTAAACTCAATTACAAGGTCCTACCACCCTTAGATGCAATCCTTAGGACTTATAGCACTTAAATCAAGTGTTTTACATGTCTTAGGATGTCTTAAATTTGGTTAATTAGTTGTTTTATGACTAATTGGATACATATATGTGTTATTATATGTTAACTAGGATCATTGTGTGTGTACAAGTCTTCACTTGATACTTAGCATCCTACATCATCCGTTCATCCAAACCACTCACTACAGGTGAGTTCATACCCCTTAATCAATCCTTTTAAATAATTTTAAATGCTTTCATGGGGGGGAATACAAGTAGAAAACAGGAAGTTATAGAATCAATCATATGTGATTTATAACTGTGTTTTCAACCAACTGATTTCACATACTTCAAAATGTGTTAAATACAATGGTTTTCAGTTATTTTATTCTTTGTTATCAAATGAACTACTTTTGAATCGTTTTATAAACTGACATCAAGTCATTATTACTTATTGTTCAAAACTCTTAAATGTATTACAAAACCTCTTTCAACTTATTGTTAAAAACCATATCTATACACTTATGTTTCATACATATATGTATTGATATGAGAGCTTTCATTCTTTCTTCAGTTCCAACACTCTTGTGTAGCAAGGGTGTATAAACCTACTTGGACATTCAATCTACATTCCAGTAAACTATTATAGGTATAGTTTAGGAGATACAAAATATTATTCCTAGTATAAGGAATTACACAGGAGTCAGTTCATTCATGAGTCTATACAAATATACTAAATACTATATGAAGAGATACTATTACTTGTTATACAAAGAGAAATACTATATACTATATAGAGAGAGATACTATATATACTATACGGGACTGACCATCCTACACCTGGCTGCTAGCTACAGCGGGACCTGTTCATCGACGGATGTTCTCGGTTGTATTGTTCGGCGAGTTTCCACGCCGTGATTATCCTAAGGCAAAAGGATACGATTTCAATGATTATATAATTTTCCCTATTACTTTTATTGTATGACACATTCACATAAACGATGAGGTAGACTATATATTTATAATAATAGTTGCACATGGGAAAAACCTTCATTGATACAGAAATGCAAACCTTCAAAGCATTCGTGTCTTGGTAGAAGACTACTTTTTTTTTACTAGTAGGAAATATGGGATTTTCTAGGGTTTTCACACTTATACTAAATGTTTCATTAAACATTTACAAGTCTTTCATAACAGCTTTTCAAATCAATAACACTAAAATACTTATGAATTCACCAGCTTTATGCTGATCTACGCTTTTAAAATAACTTGTATTCTCAGGTCACCAGTAGACAGGTACGATGACCAGGTTTTGAGAAGACGGAGCACAGACAAGACTCGTCTTTTATTTTGATTACATATTTTGGTGTCTTATTACTATAAAAGAACACTCATGTATTAAAACTTTACTTTTAATGCAATGGATGATGTTGTTGCTTGTTTACTACTTTGCACTGTTATGATACTTTACATGACGTCCTCCACCCCTGAACGTTTCCGACGTTCTTGGTTTTGGGGTGTGACAGTTTTCAACCCATAATAATTAAGTTTATTAATTTCATAAAATCAAACAGCCTGATTACCCGTTCCCGTTGTTCTCACTTTCTGTCGTTAGAGCATCTAAAGTAAGGGACCTATCCTAAGGCTTTTCATCGGGATGGACACTAATGCTATGTGAGTTCCTCAGCCATAAATGTCTGTAAGGCAACCATGAGGGGGATGGAGTACACAGGTGAACACTTCGTTCACAAACACCTACAGGTTGCGAACCTGCGAGCGTTCCACTAGACTGTCTAGAATAGTCTGTGGTCGTCATCTATACTACGCTAGATGACTGGATCATCATCAACATCAAGGCCTCTCATCATTTTATTTCATTACACACCAATTATTTCATCTACCCATGTTTTACCCCAACATATTTTGTAGATATAAAATACATATACAGTTTAAATCATTTAAAACATGTATGAAACGTTCATCCAAAATAGATATCAAGTAAACAGATAATATGCACACATAGCACGTAATTTATATAAAATACTTCATATATATGTGTAAGATGAAAGTAACTATGCACTCATATTAGTAGCGTGATTGGATAGAATCTAACTAGAAACGGTCAGCGGTTCATGATCGTCGGGCTCGGGACGCGGAATGCAGTCAGCAAACGAGAAAGAGAGGTAATAATTTGGTGTAAGGAGAGCAAGGATCGAACTTGATATTTATAGGATGCCCAAAACATGTCCATTTCGTGGCCTTATAATTCCACTTCGTGAAACATAGTTGCATCACCTCGTAGACTTGCCATTTGGGTCCTAGCTTCGGAAGGTGTCGAAATACTGACTTCATGCCGTGACCTTTATGTCCATGTCTTGGAGTCTTAACACATCACTCCCGTATATTTGGAATATGAATTCTAGCCTTGAGAAGTTTCCTAGATCACATTCACGTCGTGAATCTTATGTCCACGTCGTGGAGCATGGCTGATTAGGGTTTTTGCCACGTGTCATGCTCATAGACTGCTACATCTTCGGAAGGTCATAACTTTTGCATACGAACTCTGTTTTTGACGTTCTTTATATTCAAGCGTAGATGGAGATGTACTCTAAAACTTTCTTTTAGATCACTAAGGCTAAAAAGTACGTTATCGTAAACTCACGTTTTACGATACCCGGTGTCGTGTCGGTTTTGTCGTGAAACTTCGACATGTCATAACTTCTTCGTCATAACTCGGCTTTCAGCATTCTTTATATCCCCATAATCCTTTTCCCGACCACTACAACTTTATTCATAGATATTGGGTCTATATTTTATTTTATTTTTGACGCTTATTTTTATTCTTAACTTATTATATCTTATAAATAAGTATAATGCACATAAAATCACATAATTCACATAATATTCAAATAATTTCTCTTTATTACTTCAAAGTAGGTTATAATTGTTGACCCTAACTATTACACCATTAAACTAATGCTTAGCCTAGAAACATGGGCGTTACACCACCTATTTGTTCAGACTGAGAGGTGAGTCTTCCTTACTGTACTTGTGGGTCAAAGGCACTAATGCCGGCCTACTTGGTTATGTATCCTGGTATATATTGGATGTTGATATACTCTAGTGATATGTTAGATCTGTATCCTAGTATATAGGATGATGTTGTGCGGTAGTGATCTGTAGATCTGCCTGTTTGTACTCTGACTAGTTATATGTTTATTTGATGCATATTTTGACATGGTGTGGTTGGGTTGAGACTGTACTGATTTGTGCTACGAGTCAACAATCCCAGGGCAATCCAACTGGGAGGTTTTGGGCCAGGGGTAATCCAACTAGGAGGTTGTGGATCTAATATGAAGTATGTATGGCAATCCAACTGGAAGGTTGTGGGCCAGGACAATCCAACCGGGAGGTTATGGGCCAGGGTAATCCCACTGGGAGGTTGTGGACCTAGTACGTTATTTTGCAGGGCAATCCAACCGGGAGGTTGTGGGCCAGGGTATTCCAACCGGAAGGTTGTGGGCCAGCTTAAGCCAACCGGGAGGTTGTGGACCCATCATGCATTTTGTATATCTGGTTGGTTATACAATGTGGTACTTTTGGGGAACTCACTAAGCTTCGTGCTTACAGTTTCAATTTTATGTTTCAGGTACTTTAGATGACCGGGAAAGCAAAGACGTGATCGTGCACATCCTTCTGGTTTTATAAATCTGGATTTTAGGGACACTCTGGTTATTGAATAACACTTTTGTAACAATGGTTTTGTAAACATTTATGGTTATTGGGTTGCTTTTGAAAATTTTAAATTTACTCTGATTTTCTAGATGTTACAAGTTGGTATCAGAGCCCTGGTTTCCATGAATTGGATGAGCATTTGTGTGAATCTAGACTCAAACTATGGATCTGTAAAAGTTTCCAAGTTGTTTTCAAAAGTGTTTTCAAAGGGAACCAAAGATGAATGAGATGTGTACGATCAGCCTGAGCAACGAAGTATACCTCAAGTTACCAAACTGTTATTTCTTATTGATGATTATGATTGAACTGCATGCTAGTGATAGGCTAGGGATCTTCAGGAATTGCATGATAGAATTTCCTAATGTATGATGCTTGATAGCCTAAGAGGACTTCTTATATGTTAGATAAAATTGACATCATTACTATAGTTGCTTAGTGTGTGCATCATAGTTGTACGTAACAAAGATTCGATAGCCTGAGAATGCTTGATTTAGCCTTATTTCGTGTTTTTGTCGGATTAAGGGATTAAGGTAGAATCGAGTATTCAACTGTCTATGGGATCCAACGTTATGTATGATTAGCATGCATGAGTGGCTGCAGGGTTGGTGGAAGTTTCCTGAGAGGGTGTAGTTCATAGAAGGTCAATGTGAGTAATGATTATCCATTCTTGAGAGAGTGAGGACATGATGAAGGTGCATCCTATATGCTTGGGCCTAGAGCTCAGGAATTCCGTATGAGGACCTGCCACTGCTCGAATGATGCTTGCTTTGTGCTTTGTGGGAATCATATTTATGTGAGTTAAATATCAAATGAATACGTTAAATTACATGCTTTGAAAGTTAAATAATCTTAGAGTGAAGGATTTGTTCCTATTGTGCAGCTCTCTTTTGAGTCTAACCGTTGTAGGGTTGAGTCTTTTAGTCGAAAGATTATTTAAGTTTTGTTGCATATAATTGTATTCATGAAGTGGTAAGCTAACATTAATAGGGGTTCTTTAGAAGGTGATGGCGGGGGAGGTGGAGATCCTAAGAGAGCCTAGGAAGTGCTTTAGTGCGGTTGCTACGCTGTTTAGCGGGTATTGGGAGTATTAACATGAGTAGGTGATTTAGAGGACTCGGGATGGACTCTTGTGGAAAGTATGGATAGGTGTGGAAGATAGTATTTGGCCCGTACTACTGGAACCAAAGGATCTATACTCGAATCGAGGAAAGTCATGAGGATTCTAAGGAGTTGGTTGAGGGTAGATAGCATGGTTGGATAACCATGAGTCGTGGCGTGGTTTCTATAAATTTTGATCTTCTGGTTATGGTAGTTCAGGTTGATGATGAGCCTGGAGTTTAATTGGGATTTAGTGGCCATATAGGATTGGGTGGTGGTGTAGACCTAGGTGAGTTAGTTTATTTGAGGTATTGAGGGCTTTTCTTGATGGTAGTGCCAATTGAGTCGCGAGAATCAAGAAAGAAACAATTGTTATGATTGGCTCGAGGATTGTAGCTAAAGGCTGAGTGATCAGCAGATAGATTGGAATATCACTATCTTCGACAGCGTCTTGTTCCTCCAACCTTTCGTGTTCAGAGGAGAGAAAGGGAAGGCATGTGATGTTTGGAGTTGGTATGTAGACTCATTATGGGGCTTTGTGACTACGATTTTGTCGGCAATATGGCGGTGTGGGAATGCACAAGAGGATTTTTTGGATTGGTTACCTTGATATGCGATCTAGGATATGTTTTCTTAGGGTATAGGCATGTCAGGAACCAGATTGTTGGTTGGGAAATTATGGACGATGTTAGTGGTAATCCATTTGTTTTGGGATAAAAAATATGCGCTTCGAATAGACTGTCAAAATTATTGCTTGTGCACCTGCGTGGGGATTCTTTATGTTAGAAGTAGTTATGATTGGAAATTTCTGAGGTCTTCATCTAAGATTCAGAATATCTTAGGGTTGCTTGGTCATTATTTGGAAGATCATCTTGCAACGCCAGTGGGTGGTAATTCGAACCCTAAGTGGGGGGAGAACTAGGTATTCTGCTTGGAGGATCATCGATTTTTTTTGAGTTTGTGGTGTCGGAAGAATGGTTCATAGGGATCTGCGGTGCGGGTATGTGAGACTTCGATTCAAAATTTGGTCAAGTCAGGGTTGTAGAGCAAGTGGCTACCAGAAGTATATCTTCAGGAAATACACTAGTTGTCTCGTAGCAGGAAGTAGTTGGTCAAGGAGCCCATTGTAGCCATTTTTTCCTTCTGGGATGCCAATGAATAGATGAGGAGGCGCTAGGATCACTCTGGTTGAGTATCGGTTGTTTAGGGATTTGTCAGCCTGTTGTACAGATTGCTATTTATAGTCTAGATTGGGCAATTGCAGATCGGTCTATCAGTTTTAGAGTTTGGTATGTTTAGTCACTCTTGGGCTTTGTCCAATAGGGAATTGGTTCATTGGATTAGGTGTCAATGCATTGTAGACCATTGGTCACTCGTTCATCATCAAAGCGGAGATTCTTTGAAAGTTTTGAGTTGTATCAGTTGAAGTTCAATGGATTCATCAACCTATCATCAAGTTCGGCTCGAGTATGGAGGATGTCCTTGGTTATTGGGAGTCTAAAATTTGGGACAATGTTGTTCAGTCTTCCGAACGGGACATTAGATTTGCATAAAATCTAATTTCTGGTATGTTGTGCAGGAAAGGTTGATAATTGGATGGATTCGACAATGGTTTTTGAAACATTTCTAGTTAACTTTAAAAGTTTTATGGAGCTAGTTACATATAGATGGGATCTGTTTCGGTCGTTCATGAGGGTGTTTATGTTAATGATTGATGTTCGTTATTTCATTAGATCTACTAGCACTTCACCCATTGGTTAAGGTTGTGAGGAAAAGGGAACACATCAGATCTAAGGATTGGTTATGGGTTTCCTTAACGTTGTGTATGGTGGTAAGTTCAATGTATTTTGTTGTGAGGGACGTATGTGTTCTGGACAAGATAAAATGGAGCACTTGGTTCAATTTATATGCATGGTTCTGGATTTGTTTATAGCCTCGAATTGGAACAAGAGTGCAACCGCCTATCTCATTCTCTGGTTGTGTACGATCATGTTTCGTTTGATTTTGCATTGATTGCAGCATGATGTGAAAGGTATTGCGTATTATAGATAGGTAAGACTCGGTTTGGTGGTTGAGTACCTTTAGTCCCTTTTGATGTTGGTCGCGAGTCTTCAGGACAGTGATGGAATAGCGGCAAAATTGGCTTAGTACCGTGAGCTTATTGTTTAATGGTTAAAATGTGTCACAATGTATTATGAACTAGTGGTTGTACGATTCGTATGAGTGGGACCCGATAGTCAATTGTTTGAGGCTCTTAGGTCTAGGATCGTTTGTTTTCTTGGTATGTTTGTGATGGGTTTTGAGCATTCTAACACTCCTAAGATGTACATGCAACCCTAAATACGTTGGATCTATGTTTTCTCTATTATACATGCAAACTTTTATTTTCCAAGGTATTACCCAAACTATCATACGAAACTTTGATACTTGGGTAATAAAACAAGTTAGATAACATACCTTTTGTTGTAGCTTGTTGCTCTTGATGTATTTGGCCTTTAAGAACTTAGCACCAATAGTGTGAATGACTTAAATGGAATCACAACACATCTAGGACAAAGGATGACATTTTGAGAGAGAATCTTGAACCCAAAATCGTCCATGAACTACAAGAACTAGTTGTCTCCGATTTTGGCTATGGAGTCACATATTTATATGTGGGATTCCAAGGGTCATGGGTTAACCCTAATCCATACCCATGGGTTTATGAACCATGGTTCATGTGGCCCAACTTTTTATGTATCCATACATAAACTTAGTTCAACGTGGATCATAAGCCCAGCATATAAATATATCTAATTTACACAATTAGTCCCCATTGATTTAATTAGTCTCTTTTGATCACTAAATTAATTCCAAACCAATTCTTGATCAATACTAATTAAATCATATTATTTCATATTAATATATTAGAACTTATAATATATTAATAAATCATAAATAACCTCTTCTCAAAAGTCCATCCTAACAAATTGTCCTGATGATATGCAACCCAAATGGACCATGCTACTTTCGGGTCAAGTACATACCAGTTATAGTTATGGGCTTAGACACCTAATCCAACAGTCTCCCACTTGGATAAGTCTAATAACTATTATTGCAAGTACGACTCCAAAATTCCGACTAGAAATCGTAGCTCTTAAAAGCCGTTGTCGAACTCTGATCTAGTCAATGACGCGTCCATTAGATAAGGGATCATAGATTCCTCCATTCTACAAGATATCATATGGACTGAGACATGGATTATGATCATTCTCTCTGCCATTTGTTGTTTCCTGATTTCCGATTTATGAAGACCGACTAATTGAACAAATCAAATCAGTCCAGGCTCGGCCAAGCGCTTAGGGTTGTTATCACTAAATAATCGAGGGGCCCACAGATATCGCTTTTATCCCTCCAAGGGTAAAAGAAATGGATAAACTTTGACTCAAATGCTTGCTTTTACTTACTCATCAAATCACACACAACGATATGTTTTATAACACCAAGTTACTGGTGCGTTTACATATGTCAATGTGCAACCGATTTGTAAATTACAACTCACATGTCTTGGTTTCAAGAATATAAGATATTATCGTCTCACTAATCACTCGTGATAAAATCCATGAAGTGATTCAGATGAGCGTGGGTTTAATCCAATACTCGAATCTTACTCCAAGAGCACTCATGAACACTGCAGCTATGTCCTAGACAAACTACAGACCCATTCACGACAGTCTTGCCTCAATACCTACTTCCAAAGTATGATTGACTGTGGATGGTTTGAATAACCTAGTTATTCAGGAAGTCAAAACATGAAAAGTGAAACACAATTATAATACTAATCCTATACGGCCCAAATTTTTTGAGTCATATTGATTACTCATTATTCATTGTATAATGTTTCGAATAATCAACTTTGTAGGATTTCAAAGCACTCCATGGATGATGGCAATGGGCCCCTTTGATGAAGTGTAGGTTAAAAGCCCAATACTTTTCTTTTCCCTATAAATAGTCATGTATTATTCATTATTAGGGTTAAGAGTGAGGCAAAATGTAGCCGCCACGTTGTGAGGTTTCTTATGTAGTGTTGGATTCTTTAGTCTATGCTGAAAGTGTAATTTATTCCTCATAATTGAATAAATCGAGTGATCATTCGACATAATCTTCATATTTGTGTTTGTTCTTATTTTCCGCATCTTGTTTATCAAATCTCAATTAGGGTTTCAGTCCTAACAAGTGGTATCAGAGCGGGTCTTTGAAGATCTGTTGATTTTTGAAGTATCGGTTCTTGGTTTGATGATTTTCTGCACAAGTTATTGAAGATTTTGGTGTTTTGGCGGTATGGAATCAAGATTTTTGTTCAAGTTACTGTTCATGGAGATTTATACTGTTCATCTGGTATTTTTCAATCTGATTCGTTCATCTGTTGATAATGGATCTGTTTGTTCACTTAATCCAAAAATCAATCGATTTTAGTTATTTGTTTTGACCCAATTGATCCGTGCGTATAATTTATTTTGATCTGGCCCAATCTTTTGGCCGACTCACTGTTCATGGTCCATCCTTTTGCTTTAATTCAATATCAAGAACTTCCGTTTGCGTCACTTCTGCTTGGTATGGTTTTTCGAAAGATCGATCTATCTAAGTTCGTCAAAATTAACTATCAACGATTGACTGATGCTATTGTTTGTCAACACTAGAATAATCGATTGTTGTTTTGATACTATTACCAGTCGACCCAGCTGTAAATATCGTATCTTGAATTCTTTGTTCTTCCATTCATGAGTCATTATCTGTGAATGATACTATTATCAAAATCGATTTTTGATTTTGTGTTCAAACATGTGAATCCGTTCTTTTATTGGATATCGATTTTTTTTGGATTGTATTGATCTGAGAAAGATGTTTTTGGGTTTGTCAATAATCGATTTTGTCGGTCAATGAATGAAAAGTCAAAATTGAAAGTTATGCAGATTGCATCGGTTCGATTATAAGATTGGTCTCGGAATCGATCATGTATCTGGCAGTGTGATGTTCAGGGCAATGGAATCGTGATTGGGATTCTGGGCACTTCAAATCGTTAATTTGGGTTGGAAAGTTTCGCTGCTAATAATATTGATTTTGCAACCTTACCTGGGAACGAGTGTTAATCAGGATGAACAATGGTCAAAATGAAAGTCAAAATCGATAAGAAAGTCTTACCTACAAATCCTTAACCTGTGAATATTTGTTGACTATGTTTTACGAGCGAATCTGTGAATGGGTTCATCTTTGAAATTGGTTCGCTTTGGGTGTGATACTTGGCATTCTGAACTCAGGGCTCGGTATGAAGGCTTGTGCTCAAAACAAACATGGAACGAACTTGGGTTCGTTTGTTAGCCTTGGAACGAAAGAGGGGAAAGCGAACCTGTGATTCGGTTTGAATAAGGTTTCGCTTTTGTCATGAAATTGGATTCACATCGTGATGATCGGAACGAATCTGTGTTCATGTGTTGCACTTGGAACGAAAGGGCTTGAAGCGAATGTAGAGTGAGAACAATAAGCGAACCTGTGAGTGGATTCGCCTTGGGGTAATGCTGATGAATTAGGACCGAACCTGGAACAACGAACTTGGGTTCGCTTGTTAATGGTTGGAGCGAACGGAGGAAGGACCAAAAGCGAAAGGAGTTTTGCCTGATGAAGCTTGAAATGGAAATAGAAACGAAAGGAACCGAACCTTCGGTTGGGTTCGCTTCAGGTGGAAAATTGATGATCTTGGAACGAACTTAGGATTCAGTTGCTTGAGCTCAGATTGCACCTTCGCTTTGTTATCGGTGTTCGCTGTGATGATTTCACGATTCGAGTCATGTTCGTTTATGCAGTCAATGAATTGGGGAAGAAGATAAACATGTTACATTATTAGTCCCTGAAACTTCAGCGAATTGACTCTTTTGGTCCCTATAACTTTCATGCCTTGGCAGTTTTGGACCATTTCCAGATTTTGTTACAAATAAAGGGGTATATTGATGCAAAATTACCATTCCAGCCCCTGAATTTCAGCAAGTGACAATTTCAGCCCATTTTTTGAAAAAGTTTACAATTTTAAGGGCTGGTGAACAGTTTTGAATTCTTTAACGCACATATTTTTTCGTGTACAGAAAAATAAAGATTCCATCAAGTCTTGGCGGTTCGGAAAGTCGTTTTTCGTGATAACGTCAAATTTTTCACGACTTTTTCGGATTTTATACTTCATTGTGTATATCATTTTGTCGCGGGGGATCTTAGTATATTTTTATCCATTCAAGATCATTCTCTTGACCATTTGAAGGCTTTATAATCATGTTTTTGATTATAAATCGGGGGAGAATTTGGTATGGCCATTCGAAATTGGATTTGTGACTTTTCAAAGTTGAAGATTTTTGATAAAGCTTGTGGTAGAATTATGAAGGTAGCTTTTACAGTAGAAGTTCTTCATCGAGCTCTGCTAAAGCTTTTACAGAGAAGTATCTTTTACAGTAGAAGTTCTTCATCGAGCTCATCTAAGGACTTGTTATATCTACGACTTCTCGTATTTTCTCGATCAAGTGGCGTTACGAATCTTAAAGTTTGGGTTGTTACATGATATTTTTGATGGCTTATATCATTAGCTTATTTGAAGATCATTGTGACTTGGAGGGGGAGCTCTTCAAAGACAAGAAGTGATTTGGTTTCTTTGTTCTGAAATGGGTTTTTCATGGCGGGTTTGGTTTTCATGAAGATTTTTTTTGGGATTACATTCGAAAATGAAGTTTAAAGACATTACTTCAGTGCTTGGTTTATATATCCTAGAGCCCGTGTTTGAAGACTATTGAAGAATCAAGATTCGTGGATTGCTTCATATATTCCTCGTTGCAGATCTTTTTATTTGCTAGATGCTTGTTTTGGAAGTTAAAGCATTGTCATCCATTCCATACTTTGAGGGGGAGATTGTAGGGTTTCAAAGCACTCCATGGATGATGGCAATGGTCCCCTTTGATGAAGTGTAGGTTAAAAGCCCAAGACTTGTCTTTTCCCTATAAATAGTCATGTATTATTCATTATTAGGGTTAAGAGTGAGGCAAAATGTAGCCGCCACGTTGTGAGGTTTCTTATGTAGTGTTAGATTCTTTAGTCTATGCTGAAAGTGTAATTTATTCCTCATAATTGAATAAATCGAGTGATCATTCGACATAATCTTCATATTTGTGTTTGTTCTTATTTTCTGCATCATGTTCATCAAATCTCAATTAGGGTTTTAGTCCTAACAAACTTAATACTTGAATTAGAACAATAGTTATGCCATGCTCCAAGCATGCACACTATGTTTGTCTAAACAATAGTTATGTCATGCTCCAAGCATGCACATTGTGTTTGTCTATGGTCCTTACTCTGTGAAATAGATCAATTGAACACATATTCAATGAAACTCATTTCACAATTCCAAATCTTTATCACCAGTGTAAAAATTCCAAATTCTTGTCATTGCCAGAATGTGTTAGATTCTAAACTATCATGCAATGGTTCCTTTGTAATGTCTAGGCACCAAAAGTCATAGAGACTTGACTAATGATATTACAAAGTACATTCCTTTGGACATCCTTCTTACATTAAGTTTTCTAATCTTTCATAGATTTAAAGAATAACTTCCACTTATGGAAACATTTCCATATTCCCATTTTGACTATCACTTCTGAACAAGAGTTACCTATTCTCAGAGTATGTCAATATGGTCGTTTCCAAAATTTTAAATATACTTCCAATTGTCCATGAACAACCAATCTTTGGTAAACATCAGATTGTCCTCCACAATTGCTTAACCATTTTAGTCATATCCGGTTCTAGACCTTTTTCCCTCTTAATGCCCTAGGCATTTGGAAAATTTAGAACGGATGATTATTATAGCACATGTAATCGATCCTATACCCGAAGCATATAGGACATGATTCATGATGTCTTACATAAAGACATGATACTTGACCAGTCTTTTGCTATAATATTTCTATTTTCCATGTTCTCATCATTCGAATTATGAAAAGGGATGTCGTAATCATAGTCGAATTTTGAGAACGCAATTAACACATCCATAGAATTTCCTTATGTTGAACCATTCCAACATAACATTCATATATATATATATATATATATATATATATATATATATATATATATATATATATATATATTGACTAAATCTGATTAAAATCTCAATCTAAGCTTTTAGATTTGAAATGAAGTATGAATTTCTCTCCCTTAATTATAGCAAAACAACTTTTCAAACTCTGCAACTTGCGAATTGAAACTTTTATTTTCTATAATTAACATTGCTAACTTGCAACATTCATCATAATTGATTATGCTCCCACTAGAATAATAATCATTACTTTTACTAGCATAACTTTTATGCTCCCACTAGCTATGACATGTAACCAGAAATCAGTTGGACTTCTAGAAATCAATACTTATTGACTTTCATTACCAAAGTTCAGATTTCTGATACGAGATGCTTTGATAAGACTTTATCTAGGCTTCTCAAACTTATACACCTTTCCATAGATAGCTTACATGTGTGTCTAAACAATTTTAAGAACTTACAACAATAAGTCTCAAATGTTTAGACTTTTTGCCATTCCTCACAATTCGAATTATGAAAAGGTATGCCGTAATCATAATCAAATTTGGGAATGCAATAATCACAACTGCTATTTCCTTAAAATCTACTTAGTGAAAGCGTTTCCTCACCATCATTTTCATGAATCGGAGAGAAACCTTATGACACTTAGATTTTATGGTGTATGTGTTCCTATCCAAGTGAATTTGTCAAACCATAATCAAAAGACAAGGTTAGTGACAAATCCAAACTTATATGGACTGAACTTGTTCAATCTTAATTTCTTGCCACTTGGCAGCACAAGGGCCTATAATTGCTTCCAGGTTGTTATGCAAACAATTGAGAACTCATAGAACTCACATGCATAGTCAACTTTAACTGTAATGGGCACAGATATAAGAACATGTCAACACGATAGGTTAAAAACCTCAAGTCGTGTGCTAGTGACAAACAATAGGTTTTCTTCTCGATTAGTTCTTGAAATTTGTCAAGATCTTTAAGACTCCCACTGAGCTCTTGACATATAATATTCTCTGTCAAGAACCATTCCTTGACAAAACAAATATTCAAGAGTTAGTGTGGATTCTTATCAAGACTAACACTTCACACAATTGGTCTTAGTTGGTCTTTGTTTTATCCAAAACATCACAACTTACCAATTTCAAATGTACAAGAGTAAAAACATGTTTACTCTACATTTGATGAGTGTTATAAACCTTTCTTAAGACTATGTCACTCAAGGCACAAGTTTGGAGTATGACTCTAAGAATTGTTTTGGAACGAAGTATGATTCATCTTCTTGATTTAACCATTTCAACAATTCACGATTCCTCTTCTTAGCCATACAAATGCACTAAGATCTCCTTAGAGGATCAATTGTGACATGGTTTTCATAATCATTAAGATGATCATAAAACACGATACTCAAGTACTCTCCCATCTTTTCAGATTAGAGAAACTTCTATCTTTCTGCCTAATTTGATTCTTCTCATTCCTTCTGCCATACATTGAACTTTTCCAATGATTCAAAATTATACTTAAACTTGTAAGCATAACCATATTTACTAAACTTTAGTAAATCATGACGAATAGTCTTATCGTTCTTTGTGGCGGACCTGACCAGCGCACACCTAGTGTACCCGATCCCCTGGTCCTTCACTTGACTCATATATTCATGTGAACAAGGAATTAGTCTTAATTTCCCAAAGATGAAGGTTCTCATTCATCACACAATACAAGTTGCATGATTCCAAGTTTCTGTCCAATTGAAATTTGGGTGATGAGAATCTTTCCTAATTTGGCAAATTTTGAACCTACCACAAACGAAAGAATCAAATCTATTTTCCAATATTACTATCAATGGAAACATGTAAACAATAATTTTCACAAATGCCATTGTAAGGATACTTAAAATAAATAAAATCAAAAATTTTTCTTTTATTTTAAAAAAAATTGCGGAAAAACTTATCCTTACAATGCAAATACATATGAAAACTATGTTGTTATCGATTCCTAAGCAATCTATAATAACTCTTAAGCAGCATCTCAAAATTCTGATCATCGAACCACGCGATCGAAATCCATCTCTTCATGATCAGAATCAGCTCACTCTTCCTTTAAGCTTCCTTTGATTCTACTAAACATCAAAATGTAATTACATTACATCATGTATTAAGAATCTCCAAATAGGAACTTAATAGAGTTAGATAGTGGACTTTACCTAAAGCATAGTAAAAATTTTGACTTTTACCATCCTCGTGAACTTTTCGGTAAATAGGGCAGCTTCGCAACCAATGCCCCTTCTTTTTGGCAATAGAAACATATGGACTCTTTAGTAATGGTACACAGGACTATCTCAGACTTAGCCTTTCTCTTTACCATTTGGTCAACCGGGTTGACTATGGCCAATCCCTTTCCATTGGGAAGAGAAGACTTTTCTGGACTTCCAATGTTTCCATTGTCAATGTCCATGTAAGTTTGGGAAGTAGACCTTCCAATCAAATTTGTTTTACCAGTGCTCCAAATCATTGCTGATTACGCAGCAACAAGCAAATAGGTAAGATCATTAAGGGTCATGTCGTGGTCTCCCATATAGTAGTCCTTAAGGGAGCCTGCTATATGACTTAGGAAGTGATTGAATAACCCAGTCAACCGCCAACTTCCTTGAGACTTCGACACCCAACTCTCCCAGCTTGTCAATATGTAACTTCATCTCCAAGACGTGAGCACATATAGACTTTCCTTCCTGCCAATAGGGCTTTGAGTGACCTAGAACTTGTGGGTTAGGGAGAATTATTGGAGGAGGTGAAGGAAGTGAAGTTCCACTAAAGCAAAAAGAAGGGATTAATCTTTCACCTTGATTGCCTTGTGGAAAATCATCTTTATAAAGAAAGTTTTTTCAAAAGATTTGGGAAGACCATAGTTGTCTGAACTTAGACATTTATGAGGGAGAAATTCAAGTTTAGTTGATTTTAGTCCTTAATATAACACCCAAATGAAATATTAAGGCTAGGACTCAACACAATACTTTAAAATTCGGAAGAGGGATGCCGTAATCCAAATTGCAAAATATTTGAAGGTAGGTAAATGACGATTTACCAATTTCCACCACGAAAAACGAAAAAGAATTTTAGGTTTTAAGTGAATTGAAACTCCTAGATCCATTGAGATTCATTGAACTTTTCAATGGCATGTTTAAATCTCGATTGTGCCCTTCAAGTTTGTGACTGGGATGTCGAGGATCACAAACAAGGTGTGAATAACCATGCAAATTAGCTTGGTACACCCATTGTTACAACCACCTAATTAATGTGCCAGTTAACTACACACGCTCCATTGATCTATGATCAACATCAACCTACCCGTTGCCACGCACTGTCAATCCCAGATTAGTGTGCCGGTTAACCACACGTTATGGAGTTCATAAAAGCATTTATGGAAAAAGACTCTTCAAGACCATAACCTATGAGTTTAATGAGCTCTTTAAAAGAAAAAATTTTCACATTCCATAACTTGAGGACAATTTATGGATTACATTAAAGGCCATAAATATCATCAAATAAACTAACAAGCATGTCAAATAATGTCCATGATCTAGATTAAACTCATATGAACAAGATAATTCATATCAAAAAAATTTCATGTAATTAGCATAATCATATAAACTAATACAAAAAAACATGAAACTTTGACAATTATCTTATAAATTGGATAAGCATGATCATTACCACATCAAAAATAGGTTTATAAGTTCAAAAATAGATTAGGGTAATGATCCTAGTCCAATTCTAGCCAAAAACATCAAAAATCTGCATTCTGGAGCATCAACTCGTCGAGTGCAAGAACAAACTTGACGAGTTGGTCAGAATTATGCTGGGACTCGGCGAGTCCACTGTCCAGAATAGCAGAAAATCGATTTTTCAAGCTTAAACAACAAGTAACATCAAGTATAATTGAAAACAACCCTAGGCTCTGATACCACTGAAGGGTTTTGAGCATTCTAACACTCCTATGGTGTACATGCAACCCTAAATACCTTGGATCTATGTTTTCTCTATTATACATGCAAACTTTTATTTTCCAAGGTATTACCCTAACTAGCATACAAAACTTTGATACTTGGGTAATAAAACAAGTTAGATAACATACCTTTTGTTGTAGCTTGTTGCCCTTGATGTATTTGGCCTTTAAGAACTTAGCACCAATAGTGTGAATGCCTCAAATGGAATCACAACACATCTAGGACAAAGGATGACATTTTGAGAGAGAATCTTGAACCCAAAATCGTCCATGAACTCCAAGAACTAGTTGTCTCCGATTTTGGCTATGGAGTCACATATTTATATGTGGGATTCCAAGGGTCATGGGTTAACCCTAATCCATACCCATGGGTTTATGATCCAACTTAGTCCAACATGGATCATAAGCCCAACATATAAATTTATATGTGGCCCAACTTTTTATGTATCCATACATAAACTTAGTCCAACATGGATCATAAGCCCAACATATAAATATAACTAATTTACACATTTAGTCCCCATTGATTTAATTAGTCTCTTTTGATCACTAAATTAATTCCAAACCAATTCTTGATCAATACTAATTAAATCATATGATTTCATATTAATATATTAGAACTTATAATATATTAATAAATCATAAATAACCTCTTCTCAAAAGTCCATCCTAACAAATTGCCCTGATGATATGCAACCCAAATGGACTTACCAATTATAGTTATGGGCTTAGACACCTAATCCAACAGTTTGGGCATTAGTGTATAGTGGGATTTAGGAGTCTCAGTAACCAACTGGTTCAGATCCTATGGGCAGTTAAGGGTTGTTGGGAGTATCAATCGTGCATCAGAAGTCTCTTGTGGAGTGATTGCATTATAAATACCGTTTGTTTTTGAGTTGTTTATTAGGAGTTTGGTTACCAACGATCGGTATCGGTTATGGAACTTCAAGTCACGAAGTTCATTGTGAATGTCTTGGGTGATTTGCCAAGTTGGGGTACACCTGAGCTGATAAGGATTTGGGTATGACACAAAAATTCTTGGATTGATCATCTTTGATCGTAGGAGCAGTGGGTTAGTAATGATATATCAGGGAGTCAAGGGTGTATTTAAGGTTTTTGGTATGACTCCCGGATTTGGGATTGGTTGAAATCCATGATCGATGTGTTTTGAGTATTCGTTCCACATGTTTGGTGGTGTTCTTAGTCAAATACAAGGGGTAGGATCAACGAATGGATGAATATCAGTCCTGGAGTATGGTTTCTGACGTTTAGGACTGATGGGAATCCGGTCTCAGGGAGCATATTGATGGACTTGTTTTGGTGGTTTCTCCGGCTCTGTGATTCTCACTAGAAGTCAGGCCTTATAGCTGTGAAGTTGTGGAATATGTTGGCATTGTGCGTGTTTCTCTACAACGGTTATCGAGCTGATACTCATGTTGCGAGTTGCCTTGTTTTTGAATGGAGGGTTCATCAGCGGTGAATGATCAGGGGCTCTGTTTCCCAGTGGTATCAACAAAGTCATTCGGGGTCGAAAGGGTTCCGTACTGTTCAGATTGTCTAGAGAAGACGTATTGACTGTGTTCTGAGATAGTTTCGTCTGCTTGAGAGTCAGTTGAGGTATTGGATTTCTAGATTTTGGGTAGAATTGTGATGTTTTTTCTTTAGTGGTATAAGTTAGTGGGTCAAGGATTCATTAATGGCTAGGGTATGTAAATTTCGCTAAGATTGGGTTAAATAGAGTATGGGAAAGCAAACGTCTGAACGAGCCGAATTTTAGTTTAGATTGGGTTTCAGAGTGGATTTTCTGAATGACCCGAGGCAAAAATGCGAGAACACTACCATGAGTTATTTGAAGCTACGGACTTCGAGGATGAAGGCATCCCACGCCGTGGTGATGATCGATGTGTTGTGGGTTTTAAATGAACGCCACAGCGTGCCAGCCTATGGCCACGGCGTGGCAACTGTTTAATGGGAAACCATAATATCTAGGTTTTGCACCATATTTATGGGAATGTGATGGCCATGGTTGATCACCCTCAGCCTCCATCATACTCTCTTCGCCTCCAAGCAAACCCTGATCTCCATTTTTGCTCTCTAATATTTTTGTGTTGATTTTTGCGGATTAGAAGAAGGAGGTGACTTCTAGACTTGGATTCAACCACCAACTCTTCTCACCATCTTATTGTGCATCTTTTGGACTCTTTTAAGTTCCCAAGTTCCAAGCTTTTTGTTTTGTTTTTTTTTTCTGCATAAATTTGGGTTATTATGCCTTAATCTTAATGTCCTTGATTATGGGGTGGTGAGATCTCATAAATTTTGCAACTTTATAGTATTTGAGATATTGAAACTGATTTGGCATGTTTGGTCATTTAGGGAATCCTTTTTAGGGTTAATCGATTTGTGATTCCCTACTTAGCCTTTACAGTAGAAGTTCTTCATCGAACTCTTCTAAGGCACTGGTTTTATATTTTTTGTAAATATGTTATGTTCCCTGTAAATAATCATTAGGTTAGATTTTGATGTAAGCTTTTTCCCGATTAGGGTTTTCTTTGTACGTTCAGATCTATATCAATATACACAAAACCTTTATCACATGACTTGCATATTATGGTGATTGATTCTTGATTGTTCTTGATATTCCGCATTCGTCATCTCAGATTTATTCTTAACAAGTGGTATCAGAGCGGGTTCTTGTAGATCTCAGCGATTATTGCAAGAATCGATCCTGTTTATGGCGATATTTTTTTTGTGAATCTCACCTTGTTCTTCAAGTTTTGTAAGTTTTCTGAAAAGAAAAAGTCTAATACCTCGTTATATTGCAAAATCTTATTCATATCTGTTATCTTCTACTTATTATTTCATCTGATTTGTTCTTAATTCGTGTTGTGGAAGAAAAAGAAGAAGAATTTTGTGTTTTGTCAAAGTATTTGTGTTACGATCTACTTTATATCTCTAAAAATCGTCTCAGATCTGTTTTCTCTCTCTAGAATTCTTATCAGATCTACTTTCTCTCTCTTCAAGTTTTGTCACTTGTTGAAGATCTAATGGATTTTTTATTTTGTAACTCCATTTTAGAACTTGGATTAAAGGTTACTAAACCAATCTATGGTGTCGACAAAGTGACTATATTTCATATTCTTGGTGAATGTACGTTGAGGGATGTTACTGAGTTATATAATCCTTTTGTTGATAAGAAAATATTTGAATACTCACGTGTTAATGACGGTGAATTACAAAAGGATGAGAGAATAGTAGAACAATTTCTTATTATCCATAGACATTTAGATCGAGAAAATAAACAAATTTTGGAGATGAAAAGAGCTGAAAAGAAAAAGCAAGATGTACTTGATGTTCTTGGTGTTCTTGGTGAAGTTCATAATGTTCCTCATGTTTCTGAAGAAAAGATGACTCCAGATGTTCTTGTTGAGGGGGAGTCAAGTGGTTCATGCTTTTTAGAAGTTTTATAATCCGAATCTAGATGTTCTGAAGACGAATCTCATTGCAAAAAAAAATCAGAAATCATGAAAGTGAAGAATTTTTGTTCAATTGGAACTCAAACAGATGACTGTTTATGTTCTGATGATGTTTTTGAAGGAAGGATTCCTTACAGAAAGCCAATACTTCAAGATGTTCAAATTTATCAAACTCTAAAAGTTAATGTACCAAAGGTTTCTAATGTTCAGATTCAGAATAATGAAGAGGTTGTTCAGATCCGAAATTCATTTCTGAAGCCTAGAAATCAGAAAAGAAAGAAGAAAAATAACAATAAAGTAAAATAAAGAAGGTTTGGATGCCCAAGGTACAAGTCCCTCAAGCTTGTGAAAAAGTTGAGAAAGTTGAAGTCAAGCATGTTCAAAGCAACTTCAATTGTCATTTTTCTTCAGATAAAAATGTTAGAAGTTGGAAGGAAAAGATAAGAGTATTTGGTTGGTTTAATATTTTTTTGCAAATTTTTGTTTTCCAACTAAATGATGGGTATTATTTTCAGAAGATGATCGATTCTCTTCAAATAAATGGGTGTGCAAGAAACCAACTTCAATCTCGAATCTTAAATGGGTACCAAAGTCTCATAAAAGTTTTGTCTTAAAAAAAACGAAAAAATGGGACAAAATCTGGTGAAAGTTGACGAAAATTGAGTCAAAAGGGTGAAATCTTGTTGAAGGAATCAATTTTTATTGTTTTTTTAATTGTTGGGAATGACAAAAGCTGAAAAGTTGCAAAAGTGGGTGAAAAGTGTCTTTTTCTGCAAAAAGAGAGCTGTCATCTGATATATTTCAACAAAAGGGGTGCAAACTGTCAGTGTACTGCAAACAGAGGGTCAGATTTGGAACAAAACAGAAAATTGGTTAGTTTTGGATTTATGGGCGAAATCTTTCATTTTAATAAAGTATGAGGGATGTTTTCGAGCATTTAGCCAACTAGTCGTGATTGTGTTCATTCCTGTGAATCGGAGTTGAAGAACCAAAGTCAAAATCGGAATCGAGCCTGTGTTTGGAATGTTGGAGTTAATCCGAATACTGTGAACATATGTTCGCAATTGCTGGTCACAATGGAATTGCTGCGAACGATCTCATAATCGGAGTTGATCATCTGGGCTCAGATTCGTAACTCCCACGAACGTCAAATGCGAACCTGTGCTCGGAACCGACTGTTCGCTGTGGGGAAGTTCGGAGGTTGCAATCGATTCGGAGTTCTGTCGTTCGGAGTTAGCTCGGAAGGAACCGGATTCGCAACTATAACACAAATTGGAGTCGTTCGGAGTTCTGAAACTCACATTCGCTTTATATCGTCCACTGTGTTCATTTTCCGAGTCCTCGGAATCAGATACAATCGGAACGAATCGAATCAAACATTCATATCATTCGGAATCGGAACTCAGGTCTTGCAATCGGAACAACGAAGGGCTATTAGAGGCCTGCGATCAAAACTAATTTTGACTTTTGGAAGTCAACTAAATCGTGTGTTCTTCCCGTTCAATTATTGAAGTCGGTCTCAATATTTGTCTTTTGGTTCTCGACTACATCATCATCTGAAATCGTGATTACAAGAAGCTATGATCGGAAGTAGAAATTCAATTTTGACCTTTTTAAGTCAAAACGCGTGTTCATCTGACTCAACGAAGACGATGGGTAAATTTTCAGTTCCTGTCCCCGATGTTTGTATGGCTTGACAGATTTATCCCAATATCCCAATATTTCTCAATTTCTTGGGATTTTATCATTTTTACACTTTCTTACCAAAATATTTTCACTTCTTACCCTTTTCTTTGGTCTTATTCTTTTTAAACCCTTTTCAATAATTGCTTCTTATTCTATTCTTTTTGTCTAATATTTAAAAATCGAAAAATACAAAATTAATTTTTGTTATTCTTCCGGGTTTTTTTTTTTGTTTTTGTTTTAGGATCGTGAATATTTAAAAGGGATTTATTTCATCAAATCTGACGGGTTTTGAAGATCTATTTTGGCAAAATCGCTCCTTATGACAGAGCAAGTTATACGACTTACTCTATGAGATAGCGAAGATTGTTGGTGATTCTTCTTAACTTTTCGGATTCTCTCCATGGTATTTGTTGAAGATTCAAGGGGGAGTGATGATTATTCAAGGGGGAGTTCGTATTTGGAAGATAATATTTTTTTCTCTCGCTTTGAAGACCCCATGTGCTGATGAGTCTCACAATTTAGGGGGAGAAATGCCAAGAAGATCGAAAATCGTGATCTTCATCAGTTTCATCATCTAGGGGGAGATTGTTGAGTATTTGAGAAATTGAAACTGATTTTGCATGTTTGGTTATTTAGGGAAGCCTTTTTAGGGTTAATCGATTTGTGATTCCATACTTTACCTTTACAGTAGAAGTTCTTCATCGAGCTCTTCTAAGGCATTGGTTTTATATTTTTGGTAAATATTTTATGTTCCCTATAAATATTCATTAGGTTAGCTTTTGATGTAAGCTTTTTCCAGATTAGGGTTTTCTTTGTACGTTCAGATCCATATCAATATACACAAAACGTTTATCAGATGACTTACATATTATGGTAATTGATTCTTGATTGTTCTTGATATTCCACATTCGTCATCTCAGATTTATTCTTAACGTAACTTTATGAATCTCCAAGTCATTTTGGGCCTTTGATGCTTTGGATCTGGAGTAATATTGAGTTTTAGCATCATGCATGGAAGATTTGGCCAAAAACCCTCATTTTGACCTAATAGAGTCCAAGACATGCATCAGACATGTCTGTCTAGAAAGTAAGGATTTTTATGTTGTTATTGGTGCTGGAAATATTCTTGAAATGGGGATGTAGTATTCTTCAAGAGAGAGTGCTTAATGCGTTAAGCCAAGTTATGTTTTTTCCCTATTTAGATCTAGAAATGGGATCTCTATCACTTAGAGAGTGTAAAGGGATAAATTTGGAAACTTTATCCACTTGGATCTTCGAATGGATCAAATCTGGACTTTGGAGCCCTTAAGATCAAGGAAATTGACTTAATCCCTTAAGTTGTTGGGAGCCTAGTGCCCACGGTGTGGCCTACGTCTCCACGGCATGCCGGCTGGGCTGAGACTCGCCTGTTTTGTCATTTAGTCGGCACAGCATGGCCAAGGATGGCCACGACATGGTGACCTGCTATAGTTAACTTTAACTTTGACCAAGTTTGACCCAATGGTATTTTGGGTATTTTGAGTTGTATTTGAGATTGGTCACCACTTGATGAATAGGTGACGGGTAGAGCTGATATTCGGAGCAGAGACCTATTCAACTATTTGTTCGGATTGAGAGGTGAGTCTTACTCACTGCTCTTATCGGTAAAAGGCACCAATGTTGGCCTTCTTGATTATGTATCATGGTATATATTGGATGTTGAGAAATTGGTTTATGTATATGTGCACAAGATTGTCGCTCGGCATGGTGTTCTAGTTTCCATTGTATCTGATCCAGATGTTCGGTTCACTTCTCGATTTTGGAAGAGGTTCCACGAGGAACTGGGTACGAGGTTTCACTTTAGTACTGCTTATCATCTGCAGACTGACGGTCAAAGCTAAAGGACCATCCAGACGCTCAAGGATATGTTGAGAGATTGTGTTATAGATTTCGGTGGGAGTTGGGACTCCTACCTTCCTCTGGATGAGTTTTCTTACAAAAATAACTATCACTCTAGTATCAGTGTGCCACAATTTTAGCTTCTTTATAGGAGGAAGTGTCATACCCCGGTCTGCTAGGGAGAGGTTAGTCATAAGTTCATGGGAAGGATCGATGTATTCCTTCAGACGGTAGAGCTTATTCATCAGACCAAACAGAGATTACAGACAACTCATTGTCAACAGAAGAGTTATGCTGACAGACGTCGATCCTAGTTGGAGTTCCAGGTCGACGATATGGTTTTACTAAAGGTATTACCCTGGAAGCGTGAATACGCTTCGGGAAAAGGGGCAAGTTGGGGACGCGATTAATCAGGTCGTTTCGAGTAATTGTCAGAGTAGGAAGGGTGGGTTATCGAGTGGATTTGCCTGAGGAGCTCAATCAAATTCACAACACCTTCCATGTTTCTCAGCTTCGGAAGTGTCTGGAGGATGATTCAGTAGTGGTTCCCTTGGATGATGTTCAAGTTGATGATCACCTGAATTATGTTGAGAGGCCAGTGGCGATTTTCGATAGGAATACAAATGCCTTGCGCAACAAGGTGGTCCCATTGGTCAAGGTTTAGTGGAAACATAGGAAGGGTTTCGAATGGACTTGGGAATCCGAGGCATAGATGCGAGAGCACTACCCAAAGTTATTCGCAGCAACAGATTTCGAGGACGAAGTCTAATTCAAGTGGGTGAGAATTGTAACACCTGGATTTCGAGGTAATTAAAATTCCAATTTTTGGAAAATCAAGAAGCATCGCAGGTCTATTTTAAGTCGCCACGACGTCGCAGTTGGCAATGACAAAACCCTATTTCTATTTTTTGCTCCCTATTTAAAACAATGATGAGGCTAGGGTTTGCTCACCCTCAGCCTCCATAAGCCTCTTTAAGATTTTGTAATCCCTAATCCCCTCCTCCGTTGTTTAAACCTTGTTTTGGTGCTCTTTGAAGCCATTAAAAAAAGGAAGAAGAATAAGTGAGCTTTGAATCTACAAGCAAGCCATCATCCTTTGTTATAGCAATCTTCTAGACCCTTGTAAGTGTCCAGGACTCGATTTTTATCATGATAGGTGGTTAGATCTTGAGTTTTGTCCCTAAATCTTCATGTACTTGATCATTGAGTAGTGAGATCTCATAAAGTTTGCAACTTTATGAATCTTTGGGTCATTTAGGGCCTTTGATACTTTAGATATGGATTTATATTAAGTTTTAGTATCTTGCATGGACGTTTTGGTCAAAAACCCTCATTTTGACCTAATAAGAGTCTAAGACATGCATTGGACATGCATTTCTAGAAAGTAAGGGGTCTTTATGTTGTTGTATGATGCTAGAAACATTTATGGAACTAGGGAACTAGTAGTCTTTAAGAGAAAGTGCTTAATGAGTTAAGCCAATTTATGTTTTGCCCTATTTAGACCAAGAAGTGAGATCTCTATCTCTTGGAGGGTCTAAAGGGATAAAGTTGGAACCTTTATCCACTTGGACCTTAGAATGGACCAGATCTGAGCTTTGGAGTCCTTATGATCAAAGAAAAAAACTTAATCTATTAAGCTGTTCGGAGCCTAGTGCCCCCGGTGTGGCCTAAGCTGACACGGCGTGGAAGTTGGGCTAAGACTCGTCTACTTTGTCATTTAGTGGCCACGGCGTGGCCAAGGATGGCTACGGCGTAGCGATTAGTTGGAGTTGACTTTAACGTTGACTGTTGACTGTTGACTTTAACCAAGTTTGAGCTTAGGTCATTTTGGATATATTGAGTAGTATATTGAGTCTTGGTCCCTTGGTGTTGTACATGTAACCCATATAGCCGGTAGTTGGAGCAACATTCAGTTCTGCTATCTTTCTATCATTTAGGTGAGCTTTCCTTACTGTACTTGTGGGTCGAAGGCATCAATGTCGGCCTACTGGATTATGTATCCTGGTATATTGGATTAATATTATGCTGGTTATGTATTAGACTGGTAGATCTGTATGATTATCTGTACTTTCCGGTTATTGAGTGATATTGTATATGTCGACATGTAATGGATTGTTTGATTGAGGCAGTCCTACTTTATGCTGAAGGAGAAGATACTCGGGGTGGTCCAGATAGGCTGAAGGCCTAAGAGGCAGTCCAGTAATGTCGAAGGCCTGGAGAGTGGTCTAGATAGGCTTTAGGCCTTGCGAGGCGGTATAGTCATGATGAAGTCTCATATATGCATGTTATTCTATGTATGGTTGTGTGTGGTACTTTGGGGGAACTCACTAAGCTTTGGACTACAGTTTGATTGTTATGGTTTCAGGTACTTCAGAGGATAGGGGCAAAACGAAGGCTTGATCGTGCACATCCTTCGAGATTTGATGATATTTGATTTTGGAAAAACTCTTATTTATGATTTTGACATTTGGTAACTATGTTTTGTAAACATTTATGGTTTTTGGATTGGTTTTGAAATTAAAAATTTTACCTTGATTTTTGGGGTGTTACAGAAGTATTGATGATTTTAGTGTCACCTAATCATTCTAGTGTAATGGAATTTACATATTATAAATGGAGTTTAAATCTTGAGTTTAGGCAAGTTATGAGGTGCAAAATTCACACTTATATAAAACAAGTTTGAACTCGGTTCGACTAAAATGGTGGGGTGAAGGGGAGTGCACCTTCTTGCTTGGTCTTAAGGGTTGCGCCCCTGTTGGGGTCGATGAGATCCATCCTTTTGGGATGCAGGCAGCACCCCGACCCGAAAATTAATTTTATTAAGGAAATTGTTGTGGAAAATATTATTTTGGAAAGTGTTTAACATGATATTTAAAGAGGATCCAAGATAAATCTCGATTTCAGAAACAACCATGATCCTCCAAAACCCTAACATGAAGACATCTTTTTTTCTTTTGATTTGCAAAGCACTATGTTATCCCTTTCTGACTACCCCTGAGGGAGCCACCATGTGATGGTTGTACGAGTTAATTTGAGAATCTATAAATAAAATATAACAAGAAATATATCCTATCTTCATCAACAACGATAGGAACCAAAAAACTTTTAGATTGTTATGAATTATATGTAAAAGGTTGAGGATTCAAGTTCCCTTTAGGAAGAAAGATGTAGATTTATGAGTGAGTAATGGGTACGTGTGTAAGCCGTTCTAAAAAAACAATGTCACAAACTACAAAATGATTTATGTATAAACCAAATCTTTCAAGTTAAATGCGATCTTCAACTCGGTTTGGTTTGCATTGACGCTTGAATCTCCATCGTTGACACTTTCATTTATTTTATAGTCTTTTCTGTCAGTAAAAGTTTGATCAAACTGTATTGGTTTTACAACACTTATTTTGATATGCTTTGTGTATTTATCTTATAGGAATACCTCCAAAAACCCCAATATATTATCTCCCAATGTTCAAAAATCCATTGTCTTATATTTTTTTTCATTAAACCACTTTATGATCCCATTTTGTCTAATATAATGCATCGTGGCCATTTTATATTCTGATTTTTATAGAGAGTTTTGAGATCAGCTTCCTATAAAGTTATTGTATTAGTTTAATTAACATTCGAATGAGAACATATTACTATATTATGGTTTTAATGAATCAATATTACTATAAAATGGTCATGAAATATTATTAATTTATACAAATCCACAACAGGTTTTAATAAATACAAATATAATATAATGATATTTTTTAGTATTATAAAGTAATAAGTGAGGGGTTTTTTAGGGTTCTCCTATTTCATATCCAATTTAAGGAATTGATGAAGGAAGAACAACTTCAAGATATGATATGAACAAGCGAATAATAAATATAATTCAAAATTATATTAAATTAAAAGTTGTAATTGTCTACATAGACTTATTTAAGACAAACTAATCGTTGCATCCTAAATATTTACAATAAAATTTTTGAATAACAAATTGTATTGAGTATTTAATGTTGGTGTCACGTGATATTTTCATATAATTGGAAGTTATACAACTGCCAAAGAGATGATGAAACTGTGATAATATAAGTTGATGACGCGGAATACATATTTGTATAATACGAGTTTGATCCAAACATGATGAAAGACGGGTGTTAAGGAGGTTGTGTGCCCATGAGTAGAGCCATTGGGATAAGAAGCTGATCATACTTGTTTCTGGACGATTGCTTCCAGTAAAAAAAATATCTAGAGGCGGTTGTAACTAATGCGTGACTACATATAACTTTAGTCATTTTCGTTATCCTTATCTACTTTATAGATGTCATGAGTATATTGATATGTGCATAATTAATTATATATTTCATGCATTTTCTTAATACTTTTTGCTACATTCATGCTCATTATGGAACAAAAGGTACTTAATATTTTTAAATTATGTTTTGTAGCAGCAAAGACATAATCGTGATTAAAAAGCAGCAAAATATGGAGCTGGAAGCGGGAAAAAGTATACTTGGTCAACTGAAGACAAATTTGCTTAAGGTGTCTGAAGCCCACGATGTGGAGGCTTTGGCCACGCCATGGGGAGAAGAAAATTTGCGATCAATCTGTCAGATTTGAGGAATACGCGTGAACAATGCCAGCCATGCCGTGGAGGCTTTGGCCACGGCCTGGGGATCAAATTTAAGGAAACTATAAATATAGGTCCAATCCTTCAACCCTACCTTATGCTTCAAGTTATTTTTGACTTTTGGGGGCCATAAACGTGCTGGAAGACAGAAGGAGATCAGATTTTGATTGAATTTCGATTTTTGAAGAGATTTAAGGCAATAAAACTTCTAAACCTTGTTTACTTTGTTTTTCACTATGATTTCCATTGTGAACTTCGATTTTAAGTGTTTGTTTCCAATAATCATGGGCTAAAAACCCTAACTTTTATTTAGAGTGGAGAATCATTATGACTATCTGTTAATTTATTGGATCTTGGATTGTTGCTAGTTGCTTATTTGTTATGATAGCTTGTTAAAGACCTTTTTGTGTTAATGATAACTACTTTTTCTGTTTATTGTTGAGTTTTTCTGAATCTGATGATCATTCTTATTTGGTAAACTTGAATCTTATGAATTTATGACCATAAAAGTTGTAAGACTAGTATGTTGATCATAAACCTAAGGTTAAATAGAAAAGTGGGTAAATTAATGTGGAAGCTAATATGTGATGATCATTCATGTGTTGAGTTGATGTTATTATCCATTAATGACAATCATTAGTTCAATTCTAGCATAACTTGAAATTAATACCAATATTCTTATTTATTTGTCCACCTGATCAATGTATGAATGAATTTTTTTTACTAAAGGATTATTCTTTTGATCATAAATTCTAATTAACTTAGCAATCGATAAGAAACAAACAACTTCATCCATTGCACTTTACAAGAAATCAACCATAGGAGTCATGCGAATCATATCTAAACGGAAGTCTCTTTAATCTTTTTTGGTGATAATTATTTTAAAGTAACCTAGACTTATAAACCAGAGAAAAACCCTTATTTAATTTCTTTTAAGATTAGGTAACTTTAGTAGATAAATTAGCTTTTAGTCATCTCCGTTCTCCTTGTGTTTGACACCCTACTTTCTTGCTATATTACTAATTGATTAGGCACACTGCCTAAAGCATTAGCTAGTTTAGATAGTTGGTTTATAAATTAAAAACTGGTATATAAATTGCGTATCAAGTTTTTGGCGCCGTTGCCGGGAACGGTTTCATTAATTAGTTGATTTTATTCTACTTATAGTTATCGATCCTTTTTGTGGAATTTATAGCATACAAAGTTAATTAATTCTTTTGTTTTTGATTTGATATTTTTTTATTTTTACAGCTCTCCATGCTGTGGTCACGCTTGGTCACGTCGTGGACATTATTGCATAGAAAGTTAATTTATTATTTCAGTTTAGTGATATATGACCTGAGGCTCTATGTTTCTAATTGTGCCAACGCTTGAAGACCCCGAATCTGCATTCCACAAAAAGAAAAACAAAAAGGTGGGAGAATCAAGTAATATGTTTCCAACCGAAAAGTTCGAAACCACTGAAAAGACTCTCGACAAAAAGAGGATTGGGTACGAGCCAGAAAACAGAAACCGAAGGCGATTTAGAAGATGATATCAAAAGCAAGAAAGAAGAGATGGTGGATATCACGTGAATGACTATGGAGGTATACAAGAAACAAGTGCGCAACGACCAAGGGCCAGGCCTTGCTCCACCATAAATCCCAGCTGAAACCAACTTTGAGCTCAAGGGACACATTCTAGAAATGCTCAAGGACATACCGTTTTTCGAAAAAGATCAAGAAGACTCGTTTAGGCACATCAATAAAGTCAAGGACATTGCAAATTACTTCAATGTTTCCAATGTCTCACGAGAAGCAGTGCTACTCAGAATGCTTCCAGTAACCTTCATAGGAGATGCAAAAAATCAGGCTAAAGTCTCTTGCACCTGGAGAAATTACAACTTGGACGAGTCTACGAGAAGTTTTCATTGAGCAGTTTAGCCCACCATCAAAAATAGCCAAGATAAAAAAGAAGATAGCAAACCTCCAACAAAATGATGGTGAGTCTTCGTTTGAAGCATGGTAGAGGTACAAAGGCATGCTATGGAATCGTCCCCAACACAATCTGAATGTGCAATAAGAAGTGTCTATCTTTTATGACGGGGTGAATGTTATAACAAGACAACTCCTTGATTCTCAAGGAACAATGACAAAGAAAGAACTGGCTAGTATTAAGGAGTTGACTGAAGAATTTGTAAAACATTCACGCGAGTATCATAACCCATGAGAAGATGTTACAATAGGAAGGGGAAGCTTGGATGGAGGCAAAGAGAACATAGTAGCGGTTATGGAAAAACTAGAGTCAATGGATCGAAGGATGACGAAGATGAATTAATTTATCCATAAAATTCGTGTAGGGTGTGATAATTGTAGCGAGCCTCACTTGACAAAGGAATGTGACCTTGACGAAAATGGCAACCGGAAGGTTCGTGCTTGTTACTCTAGTGGTGATAGGTATGATGAAGATTAGAGGAAACCGAAGAAGGAGTGGCTTCCATATGGTAAATCTAGAAAAGTAAAAGAAGAGAAGTACAAGCAGTAAAGTGTCGGGTTTTATCAAAAGTTGCAATCGGCTCCCGAAAAGAAGAATGATTTTAAAGCAATGCTTAATCAATTTGCATGCGCATCCGTGAACAGGCACGATGAAACTGATGTTGTTATCCGAAATCAGCAAACCTAGATTTGAAACATCGAGCAACAAATAGGACAACTATCGAGGCAATTCAATGAGCGCTTACCGGATACACTTCCAAGCAACATGGAAACCAATCCAAAACCTTACGTCAAGGCCGTAATGACAAGGAGTGGTAAAATTATCAATCCTTTAATTCATTTAACAAAAACTGATTCATCAAATGTGCAATAGCACGAAGAAGAGAACGTTCCAGAAAAAGCACCTGCCCAGCAGCCACGACATGGGGACGGGCCCACGCCGTGGCCATCAGAAGAAGAGAAAAAGTCGAATCTAGTAAAAAATCTATCAGCCACCTCTACAATATCCGAGCCGGCCAAAGCAAGACAAACAAACTGAGGACTACAAAAAGTTTCTTGAACACATCAAGACTTTACAAATCAATATTCCATTCATTGAAGTTGTTGCCCAAATGCCAAAATATGCCAAGTTTCTAAAACACATTCTCACCAACCGTAAGAAGATGAAGGAAGCTTCTAGTGTGATAATACACGAAAATTGCTTAGCAGTTATGCTCAATAAGCTGCCAAAGAATATGGGAGATCCAAGAAGCATGACATTACCTTGTCAATTCAAAAATCTTGCAACTACTCATGGTCTTGCCGATTCGGGAGTTGGTATGAATTTGATGTCGTACTCATTTTACAAGAAGTTGCATCTCCTGGAGCCAAGGCCAATACGCATGGCAATTCATCTACCCAACAAGACGGTGACACTCCCGAGAGGTATTTGTGAGGATCTTTTGGTTAAGATTGATAAGTTTGTGTTTCCTGCATATTTCGTAGTGCTTGACATGGAGGAGGACAATCAGGTTCCTATTATTCTTGGAAGACAGTTTCATAGCACCGTGCGGGCTCTTGTGGACATTAGAGAATCAAAGCTGACACTTCAAGTTGGAGAAGATGCAAGAATGGAAGGAGAATGAGCTAGAAGGTTAGTGTTGATAGAGTAATGAAGCACTCGACGATAAGTGATGACATCGTATTTTCGGTTAACACTTTTAACTCATTCATGGAAAAAGAGATGCAAGAATGGAAAGAGAATGAGCTAGAAGGTTACATGAATTTGAAGGAAGATGATTTTGATGCCGAACATGACCTTCAAGAATTGGAAAGGCTACCAGAGGAAATCGATTTTGAAGAAAAGAAGAAGCTCTCTGAAGAGGCCCCGCGACGTAGCATCAACAAAATTTTCGATCAGACGAGGAAAACAACAGCCACACGACGTGGCAATTTGCCCACGTCGTGGCCACTGAACATGGAAAAATATCGGTTCTAAAACCTTTACCCGATCATTTGGAGTATGACTTCCTAGAAGAATATGAATAAAAGCTTGTGATCGTAGCCTCAGATTTGAAGGCCAAAGTGAAGGAGAGCTTGGTGAGAGTGTTGAGAAAGCGTAAGAATACCATAGCGTTGATGATTTCCGATATCAAAGGAATAAGCCCTTCGTATTGCTCCACATAAGATAATTTTGGAAGAAAGGTCCAAGCCTGTAGTTCAGCCACAACATAGACTCAATCCGAACATGCAAGAAGTAGTGGAAAAGGAAGTAATGAAGTTATTGGATTCCGGAATTATTTAATTTATTTGGGATGGCCAACGGGTGAGTCTGGCTCATGTGGTTCCAAAGAAAGGAGGGATGAAGGTGGTAACAAATGAGAAGAAATAGCTCATTCCTACTAGAACGGTAACCGGTTGGCGAGTGTGCATCGATTATCGCAAGTTAAACGATGCCACTTTAATGGACCTTTTTTCTTTACCATTCATTGATCAAATGCTCGAACGATTATCCGACCACTTCTTCTATTTCTTTTTAGATGGCTTTTTAGGTTACTTCCAAATTTCGATTGATCCAAGAAACCAAAAGAAGACCACTTTTCAGATGTCCGAGTGAGACTTTTGCTTATCGACGAATGCCCTTTGGATTATGCAATGCGTCGACCACCTTTCAAAGATGCATGACCGCTTTCTTTCACAACATGGTGGAGAAGTTTTCATGGACGATTTTTTGGTTTTTGGTTATTCTTTCGATAATTGTCTTTCTAACCTTGATTTAATGGTTGCTAGGTGTGAAGAGACCAACATGGTCTTGAATTGGGAAAAATGTCATTTCATGGTCAAAGAAGGAATAGTTCTAGGACATAAGGTTTCCAAAGCGGGGATAGAGGTGGATCGAGCTACGATTGACACAATTTCAACCTTGCCACCTCCAACTAATGTTAAATGGGTGCACAGTTTTTTGGGTCATGCAGGATTTTACCGCCGATTTATAAAAGATTTTTCAAAAATTACCAGACCCTTAACTCAATTACTTTCAAAAATGACAAGACCCTTAAGGAAACATTAACTACCACCCCCATTAAGATAGCCCTAAATCGGAACCTTCCATTTGAGTTGATGTGTGATGCTAGTGACTTTGCATTAGGAAAGGTTTTAGGACAAAGGATTGAAAACCGCTTTCAACCAATTTATTATGCAATCAAAACACTCAACCCGACTCAAGAGAATTACACCACCACAGAAAAGGAATTACTAGCCGTAGTTTATGACTTTGATAAATTCCTTCATTACTTAATCTTGTCAAAAACAATTGTGTTTATTGACCACCCTGCCTTGAAATTTTTGTTTAGCAAACAGGATGCAAAGCCAATGTTGATACAATTGGTGTTACTTCCTCAAGAGTTTGACATTAAAATAAAAGACAAAAGGGATTGGAAAACATGGCGGCCGATCACCTATCAAGATTGGAGAACCCGAAACTCGAAGAGTTAAAAGGAGAGATTGATGACAACATTCTGGATGAGTACTTAATGATGATCGAGGGAGAATAGCCTTGGTTTGCGGACATCGTGAACTAACTTGCAAGAAATTACCTTCCAAAAGGTCTCTCTTACCAACAAAAGAAGAAATTCTTTTCCGAAATCAAGTATTATTTTTAGGACGATCCATATCTCCTTAGAACTTCTGCTGATGGGATCATTAGAAGATGGTTTTGGGGAATGAAGCTAGAGATATCTTATACCATTGTTATAGTGGACCAATTTGTGGACATCATAGAGCTCACTAAATGGGAAAGAAAGTGTTCGATGCGGGATTCTTGTCAAAGAATGCATATACCATATGCATTCTTATAATGGGATATTTTATACCATATGGAAGGATGCAACAACTTTTGTCAAAGAATGTGATTCGTATCAAAGATTGGGGAACATCTCTTCACACAATGAAATACCTCAAAACATCATTCAAGTTTGTGAGGTGTTTGATATTTGGGGAATTGACTTTATTGGACCATTTCCGGCTTCAAGAGGTAACACATACATACTAGCAGTGGTTGATTACATGTCGAAGTGGGCGGAAGCGCAAGCTTTACCCACTAATGGCATACATGTTGTCGTTAAATTAGTTAAAAAGTTATTACCTCATTTTGGCATGCCTAAAGCATTAATTAGTGATCGCGGAATCCATTTTTGCAATGAACAACTTGCAAAAGGTGTTACAAAAATATGGTGTTCACCATAGGTTTGCAACACCTTATCATCCTCAAACAAGTGGGCAAACTGAAATAAAAAATTAGGCACTTAAAAGAATTTTAGAAAGGTCATTAGGAAGTAATAAAAAGATATGGTCTGATAAGCTTGATGATGCATTTTGGGCGTTTCGAACAACTATTAAAACTCCAATTGGTACTATGCCTTATCGGCTAGTTTTTGGTAAATATTGTCATTTACTGGTCGAAATCAACACAAGGCATTTTGGGATTTGAAGAATTGTAACTTTGAATTATCTGAATTGCGTACTAACTGTTTGATGCAGATGAATGCCTTAGAGGAGTTGAGAAATGAAGTATATACTAACTCTTTGATTTATAAGGACAAAACAAAGAAATGGCATGATGCTAGGTTAAGAGCCAATATGAATTTTGTGAAACATCCCAAAAATCAGAGTAAAATTTTCATTTTTCAAAAACAACCCAATGACCATAGTTGTTTACAAATCATTGTTTCAAAAGTAATAATCAATAATCGGACTATCCCAAAATCCAAATAACACAAAATCCTAAGGATGTGCACGATCACGTCTTCACCTTGCCACGATCATCAGAAGTACCTGAAACATAAACTGAAACTATAAGCCAAATCTTAGTGAGTTCCCCCAAAGTACCACAACACAATAGAGAACATATACAATCATGCATGTTGGGTCCACTCAGTCATCAGATTGTGATACCCTCGGGTCCACAACCATCAGGCTGGATTATCCCCAGCCCAATCAGTCATCGGACTGGAATGCCAACATGTAATGGGTCCATTCAGTCATCAAACCAGAATACCCTTGGGTCCACAGCCATCGGGCTGGAATACCCCCGATCTGTTGGCTCACACACACAATAGTAAAGCCTCAACCCAAAACATACTATCTCGACATATGCAACAGATAAACATATAACCACCAAATAGATAATCATACAGATCTAACAAATCACTATAGCATAGCAACATCCAACCAGGATACATAATCTACCGGGCTGGCAGTGCTGCCTTCGACCCCCAAGTATAATGAGGAAACTTACCTCACAGACTGAATGAAAGCAGAAAAGAACACTGCTCAAATCACCACTCCAAATGTTGGTTATAACGGTCACCTATACAATAAAAGTGACCCAAGCTCAACCCACAACTCAAAATACCCAAAATACCCCTAAGTCAACCCTGGTCAAACTTCTGGTCAAAGGGTCAAAGTCAACAAGTCAAGAAAAGTCATGGAAGCCTCCTAACTGAGTACGCTCGGCGTACTCAGTACCTACGCCCAACGTAGTTCGCCATTGAACAGGTTACGGGGTGATGACCGAGTATGTGCAACGTACCATCCGGTACGCCCAACGTACTCCGTTAAACCACCAACTTTCTTTTAAGCTCTTAATTCACTAAGCTATCATGTCAAATGATCAGATCTAGTCCCAAAAGTTGCCCTAAGTCATAATGTTTCCAACTTTATGACTTAACATGTCCAGAAGGTGTCTAACAACAAAAAACCCAACTTATAAACCCATTAAGACATTCTAGCATGTGCATGGAAAGAAACTAAGAACCAAGATCACATTTTTATGGTTCTAACTACTCTAGAATGTCTGAAAGTACAACTGAAATTAATTAGAGTAACTTATACTCATAATACCAAGTTTATGGGACCAAAATGAACACGCATCCATGGTTAAACAAGATCTATGCATAGCTTCATCAAGATTAAAGCTTTTTACCTTCAGATGATGTCAAATGATGATGTGATTCTGGATCCAAAGTGCTCCACTCTTCTAAGATGGTTTCCTCTTCCTTCTTCCTCCTTCAATAACACCAAAATGCAAACTCAAGGTCAAGATTTCTCTAAAATGGATTAGGGTTTGCAAAGGGATCGAAATGGGGTTGGAGTGTAGTGACCCAATTATGATGACATGTATGGAATAGTAAAGATCAAAGTGAATCGAACAATCATGAGGAACACAAAGAGTAATTAAATTTGTTTAAGCTCCATTAGAACTAGTAAGTTATTACAAGTGGGTAAGTAATAATTCTCTCACTAGTCTAATCTCACATCAAATGGGTTCCATAATGGTTCTTACATAATTTGGAGTTCCAGGTTGGAGACCGTGTTCTGTTGAAGGTCTCGCCCTGGAAAGGCATGATACGCTTCGGAAAACGTAGAAAGCTAAATCCAAGATACATAGGACCCTTCGAGATCCTCGCTAGGATCGGTCCCATAGCCTACAAACTTCGTTTACCTTAAGAGCTTAGTAACATACATCCCGTCTTCCACGTCTCGAATCTTAAAAAGTGTTTATCCGAAAAAACCCTTATGATCCCTCTCGATGAGATTAAAATCAACGAAAAACTCAATTTTGTGGAAGAACCAATCGAAATCACGGATCGGGAGGTCAAACAAACAAAGCAAAGTCGCATCCCGATAGTGAAGGTTCGCTGGAATGCCAAGCGGGGACCTGAATTCACTTGGGAGCGCGAAGATCAACTGAAACAGAAATATCCACATCTCTTTCCGAGTCCATAAATTGTATTTTTAGGTTTGAATTTCGGGACGAAATTCCCTCTAACGGGGGGATGATGTGACAACCCGGAACTTTTATCCTGTACAATTGATATGTATATCAATATTAAACTCGATTTTATCACCTTTTAACGCCGTTTAAGGGTTTGATCAAGCGTTCTAAGCCTCGTACAATCAAAGTTTGGGTCCTAGGTCGTGTAATACCAAGTCATAGTTCAACATTCGGGCCATACACCCTCTCGGGAGGAGTGTACGGCCGTACACATGGGTGTGCGGCCGCACACCCACCCCTCAACCGTACACCCACCTCTATATATAGGAGGAGACCCCCTTCATTCACTCTTTTTCCCTTTTGGCTGCACACTACTTTCTCTCTCTAGAATCTTCACATAAGGACCCTCCAAAGGCTTCAAAAACGTAAGTATTCTATCATCTAGTTTGTTATACTTGAAATACTCTTAATCTAAGCCCTAAATCATCGAGTTTTCATCTTGTTCATCACCCTTTGAAGGTGTACGGCCGCACACCTTCATAAGGTGGCCGTACACACCTTAAAGACTCTCCAAGGTGAGAGTTTGGCCTCCATCTGCTAGTTGGACTTGGTATTAGCTTTGAAACACCTAAAAATCGACATTTTGGGCATGGATGAAGAGTGTACGGCCGCACACACTCTCTGTACGGCCGCGCACTCCTGTGTGCAACCGCACACACATCCTGGCCGCACACCTTGGCCACACACACACTCTTATGGCCATACACCTTCCTCGTTCGATCATTTATGGCTCCGACACTTAGTTTAAGCATTTCCAAGTCTTTAGGGTGGTTTCCCGTCATGTTTTGTCATGAAATACCTTAAATCTAATACATATATGTGTACTATATGTTAATAGGATCTGTTTGTGTACGAAACATCAGTTGAGCTACTCAGCACTCGTAACCGATCGTACACCCGAATCCTACGTTAAACTGTGACTTCATACCCCTACGCTTTTATAAGTTTTTATAACGTTTTCAGGGGGGAATACAAGCCAAACATAAAGGTTTTCACAACATAAAAACTGATGCAATTACAATGATTTCATGTTAAACATTTAGATACTTTATCCCTTTTGTAAAATGCGGAGCATAAGGGGCGTTTTCTAAACATAATTGCATAGTTTTCAGAACAGTACATGAACACAACTTACCAGTCAAACTATAATAGGTATAGTTTGGGGATTTCATTACCGGTTTTACAGAATCAAACTCCAAGCAAAGTCAAACATATAAACTATGACAGATTTAGTTTACCCATACAGATAACAAGAGTATCTTACTAAATAATTATTTTGTGTATAATTATTTATACTCTACAATGTATACAACGATTTCGAACTCGAGAACAACCAAACTACACGTAAACTAGTTAATACCGGATTGTGAGACTTATCTTCGTTATGCCCTTCGGGGTACCAATAAATCCTCTCCGTTAGTATAACCAGAGTCTCCTGGAGGGAGAGCATGGAATTTGTGAATAGATCTATTCGGGATTGACAATCCCACACCTGAACTGTTAGCTACAGTTAGGCGGACACGCCTGGGGTGACAAATTTTGTAATCGTACGATGCCTGAAGAAACGTCAAGGAGGTCACGGGTCATATTAGTATGGTTATACGACTCACAATAAGTATAAACTAACCTTTGTTTACGGGATTTCTTTCTTCAATAGTTTTATTTTAACTAATGAAACTACTTATCTACTTACTGGAGGGTATTCCAGGGAATTAACTCTTGGTTTTATTTGAATAATAAAACTACTTACATACTGGTAGTAGCCAGGGCTTACCAAACGAAACATACCTTACTTACTGGCGGTAGCCAGGGTTTTCAAACGAATCATACTTTTCATACAGTAATCAACAAACATGTTAGAAAATATTGGATTTTCTTGGGAAGCATGCATACTATTTCGAAATTCGATAACGAAGGTTTTCGTTACAATCGATATTTTCTATAATGAAAAGGAATCAATTTTACAAATTTAGTGACTAGTTTCCACTACAAAAACATGCTTATGAACTCACCAGCTGTATGCTGATATGTTTTCAAAATCGCTTGTATTCTCAGGGCAACTATAGACAGGTACTTATGCCAGCCTTTGGAGAAGACGGAGCATTTTGGAGTCTCGTCTTTATCTTTTGCTACTTTTGAATATACTGATATGTATAAACTATGTTTTCAAACAGATGTAAATAATTATGATGCAATGTAATAGTTGTGTTTACTTTGTTTACTATGATACAACTGTTGTGATACTACGTATGACGTCACCCGCCCCCGAACGTTTCCGCCGTCCATTCTGACGGTTCGGGGGTGTGACATTCATTATCAGCCTCCAAACTCTCTTTCACCTTATAACACCCTAGCCTTCACCCCTTGCTTGATTCTTGGCCATTTTGGGAGCATTTCTTGGTTTGAAGAAGAAGTAGAAGGTGAACTTTTGAAGAAGATTGCAAGGAATCATCATCATCATCACCTCACATTGTTCTCGGACCCTTGTAAGTGTCAAGCTTCCACCTTTATTGTTGTTTGTGGCTAGATCCAAATTTTTTCCAACTTTTCTCCTTGGTTGAGCAAGTTTGAATGAATGGAAACCATAAAATTGGAAACTTTATGGGTCATAAGGGTCTTTAGAGTGTCATGAAGTTCAAATCTAGTTAATGATTGGGTTTTGAACCTTTGCATGAAAGTTGGATGATTTTTTCCTCAATTTGGTCCCAAATGAGATCTAGACATGTATTGGACATACATGCCCATAAAGCATCGACTTTTAAGTGTGTTATGGAGTAATAAGACCTTTTGGAAACTTAGATCAATATGATTAATGGATTAAGGACTTAAATGGTTGGATTTTGACCCCGTTTTCCAGTTAAGCACTTTGGAGCTCACGGCGTGAGAGAATGCTGCTTATGTCTTGAGGTCAGCTCAGGTGATTTTCCTTGACTGAGTTGGCCAGGTTGGGTTAAGACAAGTTGGAATCGGACCGAGTGGACTCTCACGACATGACCAAGGTCTGGACATGATGTGAGGCTGGATAGTTTACATTAAGGGCTGTTGACTTTGACTTTTGTTGAATTCCATTGACCGTTGACTTTTTGACCAAGTTTGACTTTGGGTCAAACTTGAGGATTTTGGACAATTGCTTAAGATTTTATATGGTTGTGGTGTTAGTGGATTCGTGGATGCAAGCAGTATAGAAAAAGGGATCATATTTCAGTGTTTCAGAGTTCTTCGATTCAAGTGAGTTTTTCCTCATTGTACTTGTGGGTCGAAGGCACCAATGCTGGCCGACTAGGTTATATATCCTGGTATAGAGGATGTTGCTATGTTGTAGTGATAAGTTATATCTGTGTCCTGGTATGGTTATATGATTATATGTTTGTTTGATATATGTTATCTGTTATGTATATGTCGACATGGTATGGTTGGGTTGAGGAAACCCTACTCTGTGAGGAAGCCAACAAACCTGGGAGCAATCCAGACATAATTTGTGGGCCAGTAAGGAAAGATAGACTTATGTTGTGGGCTCGGGAGCAAGCCGTACATAAGCTGTGAGCTAGTAAGGTAAGCCAAACTTATGTTGTGGGCTCGGGAGCAAGCCAGACATGAGTTGTGGGCCGGAAGGCAAGCCAGACTCATGTTGTGGGCTTAGGGGTAGTCCAGTTTATTAGTTGTTGACCCAGTATGCATGTTGTTATATGTTGGTGTGGTGGTATTTAGTGGGAAACTCACTAAGCTTCGTGCAAGGCGAAGGCAAGATCACGCACATTCTTTGGATTTTATGTTATTTGATATTGGGATACTTTGATTTATGAACTTTACTTTTGGAACAATTTTTTTGTAAACAATTATTATGTTGGGGGCATTTTGGAAAAATGAAAATTTTACTTTGATTTTTGGGATGTTACAAGTTGGTAACAAAGCCCTGGTTTGAGTGAATTTGATGAGCATTCGTGTGAATCCAGTCTCAAGCTAAGGAACTGTAAAAGTTTTCAAAAATTGTTTCAAATTTTGTTTCAAAATTGTTTTCCAAATTGTTCTTAAAGGTAACCCAAGAAGGATGAGATGTGTACGATCAGCCAAAGCAAGAAAGTGTACCTTAAGATACCCACACTGTTATTTGCTTATGATGATCATAATAGAACTACATGCTAGTAGTAGACTAAGAATCTTCAGGAATTGCATGCTAGAATTGTCTGATGTATGATTCCTGATAGCCTAGGAGAATTTCTTGTATGCTAGATGAAATTGCTATCATTACTGTAGTTTCTTAGTGTGTGTATCATAGTTGTACATAACTAAGGTTTTATAGTTTAAGAATGTTTGATTTAGCCTTATTTCCTGTTCTTGTATGATAAAGGGGTTAGGGTAGAATCAAGTATTCGACTGTCTATGGGATCCAGCGTTATGTATAATTAACATGCATGAGTAGCTGTAGGGCTGGTGGAAGTATCATGAGTGAGTACAGTTTATAACTAGCCAGCATGAGGAATTATTAGCACTCTTGAGAGAGTAGATGCAGTATCTATGTTTATCCTAGATGTTTGGGCCTAGTGCTACGCTATTCAATAGGTATTGGGAGTATTATTATGATTAGGTGACTTAGAGGACTCAAGATGATTCTTGAGGAAATATGGATCGATGTCGAAGGTAGTATTGGGCCCATACTACTTGAAGCGCAGGAACCATACTCGAACTGAGGAAAATTTCAAGGATTCTAAGGAGCTAGTCAAGGAAGATATCATGTTTTGATACCATGATTCGTGGCAATATTTCTATATATGTCGATCTTATGGTTATGTTTGTTGGGATATGAGGATGGGCCTAGTGATTGTTTGGGCCTTAGTTTCCATGTCAGTTTGGGTTTTAATGGTACAGACCTAGGTGAGTTAGTTGATTTTGATTTCTCGAAGGAAAGAGAGAGTAGACATGTGATCTTCATAGTTGGGGTGTAGGCCTAGTACAAGGCTAGATGGTTGCAGTTTTTGGCGGCAGTATGGCAGTGTGGAAGTACGCAAGAGGATTTTTGGGGATTGGTTGCCTTGATAGGAGATCAAGGGTTTTTTTCTTTAGATATAGGCTGGTCAGGTACTAGATTGAAGGTTGGGGAATTGTGGACGAGGAAAGTGGTAATCCATTTGTTTCGGGATAGAAAATCGGTGCTATAAATGAACTATCAGAATTATTACTTGTACACCTACGCAGGGTTCTTAACGTTAGAAGTGGTTATGATTGGAAATTTCTAAGATCTTCATTTGAGGTTCAGAATCTCTTTGTGTTTGCTTGGTCCCAATCTGGAAGATCATCTTATGTGTGTTATACATTCCAAGAGTCAGGGATAGTTTTCATCTGGGTGAACTAGGTTGAGTTTTGGTCTGTTTGCAACGTCAGTTGGTGGTTGTTCGAACCCTAAGTGGGGGAGAGCTACAAATTCTGCTTAAGGAATCAGCGATTTGTTCGAGTTATGGTTTCAGAAGAATGGGTCATAGATATTTGTCGTTCAGGTATGCGAAACTTTGGTTCAGGATTTAGTCCAGATAGGGGCGCAGAGCAGGTCACTATAAGATATATATGCTCAGAAATTCATGAGTTGTCTTCACGGCATGGATTTGTAGACAAAAGCTTGTTACAGACAGTGGTTCCTTTTGGGAACGCTGATGTTTAGGTCATGAGGCATTTGGGTCGCTCAGGTTAAGTATCGATTGTTGAGGGATTTGTTAGCTCATTGCATAGATTGCTACCTAAAGTCTAGGATGAGCTGTTGTTGATTGGTAAATCAGTTTCCGAGTTTGGTATGTTGGTCCCTCATGGGCTTTGTCCTGTAGTGTATTGGATTGATGGATTAGTTGTTAATGCACTATCGATCATTGATCGTTTTCGTTCTTCATCAATAGTAGAGGTTCTTCGGTAGTTTAGAGTTGTATCAGTTGGAGTTCAATAGGTGCGCTAACGTATTGCTCAAATTTGTACATTGTACATTTTGGTTTCTGGGTATGGGTACCCTCAATGCTTTGGTGTGAAATTATTTTTCATATCAGGTTCGAGTTTGGCGTATTTCCTTGGTTATCGGAGGTTCAGATGTTGGGTCAACATTGGTTTGTTTAGTTTTTCAGGTTTGGATTTGTATCTGCGCAGAATCAGGTTTTGACATGTTGCGTCAGTAGGTTTGGTATCTGGATTGACCCATATTTATGTTTGGTTAGCATCAGGAGGGATGTTTATTGGGTTCCTGCAAGCCAGTGGATTGATGGTTGGGTATCTTTAGGACCTTATAGTGTTGGTCATGAGTCTTCAGGCCACTGATGAGATGACGGCAAGATCGGTTTGGTACTGTGAGCTTATCGTTTGGTGGTTAGAAGGTGTCACAATGTATCGTGAACGAGTGGCAATATGTTTCATATGGGCGGGACCCGATAGTCAATTTATTGAGACTCTTAGGTCTCAAGATCGTTAGACTTATTGGCATGTTTGGGATCGGTAGTCATTTGGAAGGCAAAGACACCGGGAGCATTTTATACATGGGCTGAGGTCCGGGAAGGGCATTCCCGACTCATGCTATGGGCTTGGAGGCAATCCATACTTATGTTAAGGACCTTGTAGTGGTATTCCAGACATAGGGTAAGGGCCCAGTAATCAAGATTGTTTATTTTCCCTGTGTGGTACTTTGGGTGTTAGTGCATTGTTGAAAGTCGGGAGACTCACTGACCATCTGATTTGGATCATGTGGGCAGTTAAAGGTTGTTGGGAGTAATAGTTGTGCGACAGAAGTCCCTTACGGAGTGGTGGTAATAGGAACCCCTTTTGAGTCCGCTCTATTTATTTGAAGTTTGTTTACCGATGTTAGGTATTGATTATGGAAACTCGAGTCATGAAGTCTGTTGTAAATGTCTCGAGTGATTTACTAGGTGGATGTGCACCTGAGATGATAAGGGATTTGGATGCAATGTGAAATTCTTGGATGGACCATCAGTATGCTCGTGAGAGCAGTAGGTTGGTGATGAATCGTCAGGAAAGCAAGTGTGTAAGTTTTTCGGCACAAATTTTCGAATTTGGGAATTGGGCGGATTTTGCGATTGATATATTTTGAGTATTCTTTCAGCATGTTTTGGTGGTGTTCCTAGTCAGGGACTAGGGGTAGGTTCGAAGAAATCATCAGCCTTAGGGTAAGGTTTATGAAGTGTAAGCTGATGAGTTCCCGGTTTCAGGAAGTATAATGATGGAGTTGGTTTGTGGTTGTAGTTTTGAGAGTTCTCGGTTGTGTGGTCTCACTCGAATATGGGTCTTACAGTTAGGGAGAGAAAGGTAGACGTTGCGATTGAGTATTATTCAAGTTATTGGGTTGATTTTTGGCAGTTGAGGATTTCTGTGTGGTCTCTCGAGTTTTCTTATAAGATGCATTGATTTCTAAGTGATTAAAAGAGAGTTTGTGGAATGTGTTGGCGTTGTTCGCGTTCCACTACAATGGTTATTTAGCTGAGACTCGTGTTGGGAGTCGCATTTTAAGTAGAGGGTTCAACATTAGTGCATAGTCAAAGGTTCTGTTTTCTAGTGGTATCAGCAAGATAATTTTGGGTCGGAAGGGTTCAGTATGGTTCAGGTTGTGAAGTGAAGTCATATTGACTATGTTTCGGGTTGGTTTCACATATTAGGAGTCAGACTAGGTATTGGATTTCTGTATTTCGGGCAGAGTACTGATGATAATTCTTCACTGGTTAAAGCTAGTGGGTCAAAGATTCATTATTAGTCAGGGCATGTGATTTTCACTAAGATTGGGTTTTGATTGTAGTATGGGAAGATAGTCGCCTGTATGAGTCGATTTTTTTAGTTCGGACGAGATTCTGGAAGGATGGTCCGAATAGTCTGGGGACTAGTAGGGAGCGATTTCGAGGACAAAATCTAATTTAAGTGGGGGAGAGTTGTAACACCCGTTTTCCAGGATGGATCGATTTAGGGTTTCAAGGAGTCAAAAGGTCGAATTTTAGAAGAATGGAGCCTCACGACGTGAGCTTTGAGCGGTCATGACATGAGATGGGTCATTATGGAAATTTTGTTCGGGAATAGTCTCACGATGTGAGAACTGATGCAGCCCAAGCCCATGATCATTTAGGGTTTCCTTCGTATATAAGTCCCTCTAAACCCATTTTAGGGTTCTTTATTAGCCTCCAAACCTCTTTCACCTCAGAAAACCCTAGCCTTCGCCACTTTCTTGATTCTTGGCCATCTTGGGAGCATTTCTTGATTTGAAGAAGAAGAAAATAAGAAGAAGAAGAAGGTGAAATTTGAAGAGCCTTGCAAGGAATCATCATCATCATCATCACCTTACATTGTTTTTGGACCCTTGTAAGTGTCAAGCTTCCACCTTTATTGTTGTTTGTGGCTGGATCCAAGTTTTGTACAGCTTTTCTCATTAGTTGAGCAAGTTTGAATGAATGGAAACCATAAAGTTGGAAACTTTATGGGTCATAAGGGTCTTTAGAGTGTCATGAAGTTCATATCTAGTGAATGATTGAGTTTTGAACCTTTTCATGAAAGTTGGATGATCTTTTCCTCAATTTTGGTCCCAAATGAGATCTAGACATGTACTGGACATACATGCCCATAAAACATCGACTTTTAAGTTTATTATTGAGTAATAAGACCTTCAGGAATGTTAGAGTAAAGGCTTAATGGATTAAGGACTTAAGTGGTTGGATTTTGACTTCAAACTATGCTCACAACGTAAGATATAGGGTCTCACGACGTGAGCGTTGAATGACCCTGTTTTTTGTTAAGATCTTTGGAGCTCACGACGTGAGAGAAGGCTGCTCACGTCGTGAGGTCAGCTTAGGTGATTTTCTTTGACTGAGTTGGCTTGTTTAGGTCGAGACGAGTTGGAATTGGACCGAGTGGACTCTCACGACATGGCCAAGGTTTGGTCACGACGTGAGGCTGGATAGTTGGCATTAAGGGCTGTTGACTTTGACTTTTATTGACTTCCATTGACCGTTGACTTTTTGACTAAGTTTTACTTTGGGTCAAACTTGGGGATTTTGGACTATTGATTAAGATTTTATCTGGTTCTGGTGTTAGTGGATTCGTAGGTGCAAGCAGTACAGAAAAAGGGATCATATCGCAGTGTTTCAGAGTTCTTTGATTCAGGTGAGTTTTTCCATACTCTACTTGTAGGTCGAAGGCACCAATGCCGACCCACTAGGTTATCTATCCTGGTATAGAGGATGTTCCTATGTTGTAGTGATCTGTTAGACCTGTGTCTTGATATATAGGATGTTGCTATACGGTAGTGATCTGTAGAGCTGCCTATTTGTTTGATTGGTTATATGATTATTTGTTTGCTGGATATATGTTATTTGTTATGTATATGTCAACATAGTATGGTTGGGTTGAGGCAATCCTACTCTGTGCGGAAGCCAACAAACCTGGGAGCAATCCAGACATAAGTTGTGCGCCAGTAAGGCAAGTTGTTTCAGGTACTTCAGATGAACACGGCAAGGCGAAGGCGAGATCACGCACATCCTTTGGATTTTATGTTATTAGATTCTGGGATACTTTGATTTATGAATTTTACTTTTGAAACAATGTTTTTGTAAACAATCATTGTCTTGGGGCCATTTTGGAAAAATGAAAATTTTACTTTGATTTTTGGGATGTTACACTACTGACGACAATCCTTGGCATAATGTCCCTCTTTTCCACACTTGTGGGATCCAGATGATGATCGGCAAGCACCCTCATGAACCTTTCCGCACTTGACACAAGTACGGTCCCTCTGCCCCCCAGATCTCGAATCAGTGGGCTTCAACCGCTTCATTGTTGGATGTGACTGAACAGTAGCCTGTCTCAACTCCCTCATATTATCTCCATCTTAATCTCCCGCCTCCTCGTGGCATCCTGAAGCTCACTGAGGCTACCATAACGCTGGATGTCACGAATTGTCGGATATCCGTCTTGAGCATGCTCAAGTACCTAGTCATCTGAGTCTGCTACGAAGCAGCAAACTCAGGGCAGAAAAGAACCTTCTCCGTGAACATCTTGGTGATCTCTGTCACCGTCTCAGTTGTCAGTCTCAGATCCAGGTACTCCTGAGCCAACTTCTCCCTCTCCACCAAGGGAACGTATCTCGCACGAAACATTTTCGAGAACTACTTACTAGAAACAGCAGCCCTCTGCTCAGGTGTGTACGAACCAGTGGCCAATCTCCATCAATCCTTCGCCTCAGACCGAAGAAGGTTCAGGGCGCACTTGATTTATGGTCATTCAGGGATAAACATGTGAAGAAACAACCCTTCACATCAGGAAACCACCTCATCACCACAATCGGGTCCTTGACCCCATCAAACTCTGGGGGGCGTCGTATTGTAGATGTCCTGATATTGGAAGGATCTCTCCCCTCGAATCCCCGTAGCAGCAACAACTGCCTCAGAAAGAGCAACACAATGATCATCAAAGAGCTCAATCATACCAGTCTAGATAGACCCAAACATCTCCGGCATAGAACTCCGGAGAGCAGCAGCCACCTATGTGGTGATGATATCCCGAATCTGATCATCAGTTAATCTTGGCCTACCTTGGCCACCAGCTCCAGATCCTGATCCTATCGTCTCCACCATTCTTAAAATAAACCAAGAAATATCAGAAAGACCACAATACACATTGATACAATCACATGAAGAGACCAAACCCCCAGGGTCTGTGACTTCCTTGCTACACGTACGGGTCTTATGCTTTTAGTAGTATAAGCCCATACTACCTTCCACACCTACTTGTAATTGTCTCATGGATTATCCCAACCACCCGAAAACAATACAACAAATAGGATACACATACATCCTAACTTCACCCTCTTAAGAGTGACTAATCCTTCCTCATCAGGCCAGTTGCTCACACACATACTCATCCATGAAACTTCCACCAACCATGCAGCCACTCGTGCATGCTAATCATACATAACGATGGATCCTATAGACAGTCGAATATTTGATTCTACCCTAAGCCCACAACCAAACAAGGAACATGAAATAAGGCTAAACCAAACATTCTTAGGCTATAAAATCTTAGTTATGTACAACTATGATGCATATACTAAGCAACTACAGTAATGATGTCAATTCCATCTAGCACATAGGAGGTCATCCTAGGCTATCATGCATCATATATTAGGCAATTCTATCATGCAATTCCTGAATATCCCTAGCCTACCACTAGCATGTAGTTCTATCATAATCATCAATAATAAATAATAGTGTGGTAACTTGGAGTATATTTTCTTGCTCCGGCTGATCGTACACATCACATCCTTCCTTGGTTACTTTTGAAAACAATTTTTAAAAACAATTTTCAAATTTTTTTGTAGTTCCTTAGTTTGAGTCTGGATTCACATGAATGTTCATCTAATTCTCCCAAACTAAGGCTCTGATATTAACTTGAACATCCCAAAAATCAAAGTAAAATTTTTATTTTTCAAAAACAACCCAATGACCATAATTGTTTACAAAATATTGTTTCAAAAGTGATAATCAATAATCAAAGTATCCTAAAATCCAAATCACACAAAATCCGAAGGATGTGCACGATCACGCCTTTACCTTACCACGATCATCAGAAGTACCTGAAACAATAAACTGAAAATGTAAGCCAAAGCTTAGTGAGTTCCCCCAAAGTACCACCACACAACAGAGAACATATACAATCATGCATGTTGGGTCTACTCAGTCATCGGACTGGAATACCCTTGGGTCCACAACTATATGGTTGGATTACCCCCAACCTAATCAGGCATCGGACTGGAATGCCAACGTGTAACGGGTCCATTCAGTCATCGGACCGGAGTACCCTCAGGTCCAAAACCATTGGGCTAGATTACCCCCGGTCTGTTGCCTCATGCACATAACAGTAAAGCCTCAACCTAAAACATACTATGTCGACATATGCAACAAATAAATATATAACCAAAAAATAGATAATCATACAGATCTAACAGATCAGTATACCATAGAAACATCCAACCAGGATACATAATCTACTGGGTCGACATTGGTGCCTTCGATCCCCAAGTATAGTGAGGAAACTCACCTGACAGACTAAACGAAAGCAGAAAAGAACACTACACAGATCACCACTCCAAATGCTGACTCTACCGGTCACCTATACAATAAAAGTGACCCAAGCTCAACCCATAACTCAAAATACCCAAAATACCCCTAAGTCAACCCTGGTCAAACTTCTGGTCAAATGGTCAATGTCAACAAGTCAAGAAAAGTCAAGGAAACCTCCTGACTGAGTACGCTCGGTGTACTCACTAACTACACCCAGCGTAGTTTGTCGTTGACCAGGTTACGGGGTGCTAACCGAGTACGCGCAACGTACCATCGGGTACGTCAACATACTCCGCTGAACCATCAACTTTCGTTTAATCTCTTAATTCATTAATCCATCATGTCAAATGCTCAGATCTAGTCCCAAAAGTCGTCCGAAGTCTTAAAGATTCCAACTTTATGACTTAACATGTCTAGAAGGTGTCCAACAGCAAAATCTCCAACTTATTAACCCATTAAGACATTATAGCATGTGCATGGAAAGAAACTAAGAGCCAATATTACATTTTTATGCTTATAACCACTCCAAAATGTCTGAAAGGACAACTTAAATAAATAAGAGTAAGCGATACTCATAATACCAAGCTTATGGGACCAAAATGAACACACATCCATGGCTAAATAAGATCTAAGCATAGCTTCATCTAGTTCAGAGCTTTTTACCTTCAAATGATGTCAAATGATGATGTGATTCTGGATTCGAAGTGCTCCACTATTCTAAGATGGTTTCCTCTTCCTTCTTCCTCCTTCAAGAACACCAAAATGAACACTCATGGTCAAGATTTCTCTCAAATTGATTAGGGTTTTCAAAGGGGTCGAAATGGGGTTGGAGGCTAATGAAAGAAAGGTTAATGAGGCTATAAAGGTGTTTAAATAGTGCACAAACCCTAAATATTAGGGTTTTGGTTCTAGACCGCGTACGACCAGCGTATGCTATGGGTACGCTCAGCATACGCAGGAAATCCCCAAAAATTACATAAATGCCATTAGGACCAATTTGAAAACAATTCCCATACCAAGGGTCAAAATGTAAAACCTCTGGAAATCGAGATTTTACAAATTGAGCGATATCAAAAGGTCCTACTTTTCAACTCAAGGATGAAGATATTTTTGGGCAAATTGAAGACACGTTGGTATGGACCATTCATGGTCAAGGAAGCCTTTCCACATGGAGCAATCGAGTTATACAAGGGAGATGGAACAACGTTTAAGGTGAATGGACATCGTGTGAAGCATTACAAAGAACGAATGCATAGGAAATACATGGAAGGAGATGACGTGGTTTTGGAAGAAACCGCTACAACGTAGAGCAGGAAGGAGTTTAGCTCAAGACTCCTCGAAAAGAATTTTATTCGTTTTAATTTTTGCATTTTGTTTTGAATTTTATTCCTCTTTTGTTTGTTTTTGCCAAGGATTTTCACTCTTTAGTTCTTGTAATTGATTGTTTCTGTGAGGGAAAGTAACAAACAAGTGTGCGGTGTGGTAGAGTTTTGAATGAAAAACAATTTTTTTCTTACTTACAGTAGCCACGGCGTGGAAGAGCTGTTCCCACACCGTAGGCTTCATAAAAAGCCTGTAAATCGAGAAATATTAAACGCCATGGCATGGTCCCTATTTTAACGCATTAAGTTTCTTTTAAACCCTAATCGGTCATTTGACTCATTTATTTACCACACGATCATTCATATGCCATCGCCTGCCCTCTACAGCCGATGTCACATTCTTCTTCATTTCTCTTTGATTTTTGTTTGATTCTTCAACCAATGTTAATAATTTTTTACTCTAAACTACTTAATATTGCATATAATCTGTTGTTGGTGCTTTAATTTAAAGATTATGACCGATTTCAACAAATAGAAGAAGTTAGGGTTTATAAGTTCGTTTACATTTTGCCCAAATTTCGACGTTTTTGTGGCTTGTTTTTGGTTTAGAGATCTCGAAATATAACCTGCATGAAACCATTTTAATGGAATTTAGTGATTATAGTAGATTGTGCTCGATTTTGAAAAGATATGTTCTGTTTGTTCATACGCCACATCGTGGGTAGCGTGCACACGACATGGGCACTAGTCATGGAGAAAAATCCTTTATTTTCTTGTTTATCTCATATTGTGGTTTGTTATTGGAAATGTTTTGCTGTTTTATTTTGAAGAAATGGGATCCACGAGGCAACCATCATATCGGGAGTTTCGTTGGTTCAACTTTCCTAATGTTGTGGCACCTAAGGTATATCAAGATTGGAAAAACAAGTTAACTTGGTTACATACAAAACACATTGAAATTCCACCTGTTTAAGATTGGAATTGGATTGAAGCTGCAAGGATCTTGAGAGAAATCGAGCCATATTTGACTAAATTGTTTTTGCAAGATGGAATCGGCCTTACATGCATAGGATGGAGGCTTTTGTTTAAGATCCATGAACCAATTTATGTGGATCTTTTCTTAGAATTTTTCTCCATGGTGTGTTTTAAGAGAAAGGATGATGTGAATAATCCTGAAAATTTTACATTTTTTCTCGGGGGCGAAGACGAAAACTTAATCTTATAAAGTTGGCTTTGGCGTATGGACTTGTATAACAGATCAGTGGCGACATATCCCGAGTTTGTTGTCTTTTTGGAGCATTGTCACAAGAGGTTTCCACTGGAAGTTAATGAATCTGGGTATTGGAGTGAAATAGAAAATGGGTCCTACACGGGAGGAACGACAAATGAAGCCAAAATCAGGAAGGCCGTGCATTGATTCATTCATAGGTTGATTACATTCTTCATCAACCGAAAGAAAGAGAGGGACCGAGTTTCTCAATTGGATGTATTTTTTATGTGGTGTATCATTACACCAAATATCTACTGTCACCTTCCTTACTGTATGGCAGATTTCTTGACTGAGAGGGCTAGGAAGAGTCAACCTGGGGCTCCCATTTATGGTGGGATGTTGGTTACCATATTAGCCAGATCCTTTGGGGTGTTTGTTGAGCCTGAAGCTGCATTTCTTACTAGGAAGGATGGCCGCCAAGTTCATACATTATTATTTAAGACAATTAAGATAGTCAAGAACATGAAGAACGATACTTACATGGTGCCACCGGATGATAAAGTTGTGGATCCACGTGGTCAGAGAAATGTAAGGTCGCGGGTTGAGGATCGAGCTCCTCGAGATGCACGTGTGGATGACGAGATACATATGGACCCGTATCATGTTATGTCGAGATAGTATGATGATGATCTTGGTCGGGGCATGAACTTTATTGGGTATTCGATTGAGACGATGACGTACCATCTACAGTTAGTTCCCTCGAGTGGAGCACCTCCCCACTACACTTACATACCTTCATGGGAGGAGCATTTGGCCGAGCATGCGGGAAGCATGGGTATGAGTGGAGTTGGTGATGGGGATGATGAGGAAGAAGAATGATTATACTTGTTTTATTTTTATGTTTGTTTGTGTTTCGTGTGCTTTAGACTATTTTTATTATTTTGGTGTGTTAGGATTTGCATAATGTAGGATAATGGTGATTTTTGTTTTATGTTTTCCTTTTATTACATGTTTTTGTTTTTGTTTCTCAGAAGTAATGCTGGAATTAAGTTCAATGGCTTGATTGGAGTGTACAATTTTGTTTCCCGAGAACATAACGAGAGCTTAAGTCAGGGGTTCGTTGTATGATCAAGAAGAGTTTTTGAGAGAACTTACAAGTCTAATCGACTTATTAACTGAAGAATGTGATCTAACACCAGACATGGAGGTATATTCCATCCCGACATTAACTCTCCTATTTTGAAATCAAAGAAAATAAGAGCTATACTTTTCTGCATAACCAGCAAACACGATGTCGCTATACGTGCCTACGATCTGGCCATAAATATTTCCTCGATTTCAGAACTACATGAATTGAAGCCCATGGCGTGGCTATGCTCTGTCACGTAGTGGGAAATATTAGATACACTCTTTTGTTCGTTCGTTTACCGCTATTTGAAGTCCATTTTCGCAGTGAATTTTAATAGTATTCCTACTAAAGTCCAGAAGTACCAATTTACAGCCATTATACAAGATGTCAACCATACAATGTTTAGTTTCAACCTCGCCACTTTTATCCCAGAGGAGTTTGTTCTATTTCTCTCTTTACTTTTATAATTCTTAATTATGTTAAGCATGCATTGAGGACATTGCTTGAATTAAGTGTGGGGTAGGGGGTTGAATATAGGAATATCAAGCATTCTGAAAAAAAAAAGTGAAAAATGACTAGGATTGAAAAATTTAGAGAGACTTGAAATAATGGTCTAAAAATTGGATCTAGTTAAAAATTGTTATTATATTGTTGTGTTGAGACCTAGGTTGCTAGTGTTGTGTGGGATGATCCGATGCGAGCCTGGATGTTTATTTGAGCCAACATATGTTATTATGAATTTGTGACTTCCCTGTCCTAGTGAAATCATGAGACAAAAACATAAACTTCCTTAGTTTGAGGGACATAATACATTTAGCATCGTGTACCAGAAATGTATCGAGGAGAGCTTAATTAGTCATTGCATTCTAGACTAATATCTCTAACCAGTAAGGGTTGAATATTAAGTTCCCTTGCTTAAGCACATATTTTTTCTTAGGTTTTTAGTTTTGTGTGAAAAAAGTGAGATAAAAAAAGAGAAATGTCGAGTGAACAAAGCTTATAAAGTTTGAAGAATAAAGTGAAAATAACCATGAAGTCAATTGAGTATTTTATTTTTATTGTAATTTTTCTTTTCTAGGTTATTTTTCTATATGTATGCTTGAGAGCTTAATCAAAAATTACCTTGAGGTTAAGAAATATTTATGGAGATATATTCGAAGGGATGCTTAAAATGAATGTTGTTCAAAATAAGTGAGGAAGTGTTTATGAGGATCGTAAGTATTTAGGATTGGGGAAGTTCTTAGGAAAAATTAGACACAAATATATGCATTGCGGTCTTGATGTAATGGATGGGCTCAAAATGGATTGTTTTGTGCGATGTTGGTGGCTAGGGTTTTGATGTGATGGTATGATGATAATAAAAATCAGTTTTGCTTGGGTGCAAGCAAAAGTCAAGTGTGGGGTATTTTCATATGTGCATAATTAGTTATATATTTCATGCATTTTCTTAATACTTTTTGCTACATTCATGCTCATTATGGAACAAAATGTACTTTATATTTTAAAATTTTGTTTTGTAGCAGCAAACACATAATCGGGATTAAAAGGAATAAAAATGCGGAGCTGGAAGCAGGAAAAAGTGGAGCTGGTTAACCGAAGACAAAATTGCTTAAGGAGTCTGAAGCCCGTCGCATGGAGGCTTCTGCCACACCATGGGGAGAAGAAAATTCGCGACCAATCTGTTTGAAAGAACCTCTTTCTAAACTTTCGTATTTCTGAAAGACCCAAACTTTCATATTTCACAATATTGTTACTCCAAAACATGCTACATGCATATTTATAAACAATATTTTACATTGATAATTTGATTACAAAAGACTGGATACAAACCGACTAAGTTTTAGTATATTACATAACTACCCAGGATATTTAAGCTTTTATACAAACGTAAACCCAAGTACAGAAATAATAGTATAAACTATTCTAAATCTTCCAACAGTATATGACTATACTGGATTCTCATTACCTGCAATTGTTAAACACTGAGAGGGGTAAGCGGTGACGCTTAGTGAGTTCAATAATAGATACAATATAACGTTATGTCATATATATATATATATAATTTAATATGGCAGAAGCAAAGGCGTACAAGGAACAACAAAGGCATATGTGAAATGCGACAAGCTTTCCATATCAATCGATGATTTGATTCAGTGATATACAATCAATGAGACATAACAATTTCAATACTTGATATATATCAATAATACTTTGGCACAAATGGCACAGAAGACCATAAACATCAAAAAGACCATAAACCATTTGGGTTTACGGCCGTAAACCCAAGGAGAAGTGGTCCAAGGACCGTAAACTCCACAAAGGAGTGAAATGGTGCCCTAATCACTTCCAAAGGCTTAGATATGAAGTAGGAATGCTTCTTATGACCTTTTAGGCTTCAAAACTCAACATGGTAAAAGTACCTTCATTGATACAGAAATGCAAACCTTCAAAGCATTCGGGTCTTGGTAGAAGACTACTTTTTTTACTAGTAGGAAATATGGGATTTTCTAGGGTTTTCACACTTATACTAAATGTTTCATTAAACATTTACAAGTCTTTCATAACAGCTTTTCAAATCAATGACACTAAAATACTTATGAATTCACCAGCTTTATGCTGATCTACGCTTTCAAAATAACTTGTATTCTCAGGTCACCAGTAGACAGGTACGATGACCAGGTTTTGAGAAGACGGAGCACAGACAAGACTCGTCTTTTATTTTGATTACATATTTTGGTGTCTTATTCCTATGAAAGAACACTCATGTATTAAAACTTTACTTTTAATGCAATGGATGATGTTGTTGCTTGTTTACTACTTTGCACTGTTATGATACTTTACATGACGTCCTCCACCCCTGAACGTTTCCGCCGTTCTTGGTTTTGGGGTGTGACAGATTGGTATCAGAGCATTGTTTATAGTGAATTGAGTATATCAACCCATAAAAGATATACAGACTATAAATACAATGGGATTAAAATACTCTGACCAAGAGTTTATACTTTTAAATAATAAAATATTTAACTAAGTATACATGCCTGCATTCATACTAAATATCAGTGTCACAACGACAAAAACAAAAGTATTACGATTGTTGAATATCACAGGTAAGCTCGGGGATGTATGGTCAGTCCTGGGAGTGGCATAGCCTGATCAACTATGCTGCTCCGAGGAGTGATTAGCATATGCCCAAGAATGGTTGTGATATGGCAACAAGTCTAAAAACTTACCAACATTACCACAATGAAATACCATAGGGGTATTTGGTGTTACTATAATTACTTATCTGAGAACTAAAAGGTCTTTATCAGTAGGTCAATAGTTGCTGAGTGGATACACTAAGGTTATATGCACCTAGGACGTCATAGACTTAGAATCTGTGAATCTTTGCTTTACTTCTTGTTCCTTGTTTGGTTGTGGGCTTAGAGTTAGGGTCACTTATTCGAAGGTCTATCTTGTCCTGAGTACATATAACTGGTATGCACTAAACAAGTATTGAAGTAACTGATAAAGATCATCTTATAATTATCTTAGTTAGTACGTCTATTAATTTCTTCTTATATCCCTTTTCTCGCGTAGATATCATGGCTGGATTCCATCCCCACGGCGACCCGTACTACCCTAACCACGGCAATGCTGGATGGCTCGGAGAAGAGCCAGAGAATGATCACCCAATTCCTTTGGATGATCACGAAGTTGAAGGCTTTTCTGATAGTTCTGACTCAGAACCAGAAGTCAACAATCTACCCCCAGCTGCTCATGACCCAAACCCTCGCCCAGCATTTCAAGGACCCACACCTCTGTGGGCCACAAACTTGAATAGATGGAGTCAGGAACAGAGTCAACCCATCCCCTACAATGGAGACAGAAGCTTCTACAACCTCACTGAGGGAGGTTCAGCTTACAGGGTCCTACCCATCATGGTTCGTAGGATTTCCCGGAACACCGAACAGGGTCGAGCCGCTATCGACCGAGTCATGGAGATTGACGCCAACTCTGGCGTTAACACAGTCCGCATTCGCCAACTAGAGTCTGCTCATGAAAGGACTCTGGTCCACAATGCAGCTCTGCAGAGAGAACTTACTGGAACCCAAGCTGAAGTCAGGGAACTTCGAGCTCAGCAAGTAAGATCTGACAGGCGTGTGAGGGACATAGAACGCCTTCTGTCGGAATCAAGAACTCACTCTAGTAGTTCTCGTCGCCGATAGAATCTCATCGACTTCTCTTTTGGATATAACCTAGTTATGTAAAACTCTGGTCTAATTTCCTATCTTTGTAAATCTTAGACCTGTTAGGTCTTGATTAGGTCGTAGTCCTGTCAAAATTTTCCCATCTTGGTTGATGTAAGGCCTCCTACTAGGCCATTTTTCCCGAACTTGTTACATCTGTAATTCCAGTAATATTGACAGGTACCTAATCTCATGGGTATTATTATCCGAATGTTATCATCTGTTAGTTCTAGATTTACATTCAATCTTGCTGTTGGGCTATGAAGAGTTAGTCCGTGAGTCATTTTCATTAACTTTCCTATTAAATTCTTATCAATATCTTCATCTTTCTAAACTTATAGTTAAAAGATGCCTCCTCGCAGAAATCCGAGGCGTAACAATAATAACGAAACACCGATACCACCACCTCCACCACCTCCTCAGTTCGACGTTGCTATGTTCCAAGCAGCTGTCACGGCGGCCGTAGCGGCTGCCATGTCACACATCAATACTCCTGTCCCTAGCGGATCAGGAACTGGTGCACCTATTTCTAACCATGGCGAGAGTCATGGGCACCCCCGAGAATGCACTTACAAAGATTTCACGAATGCCAAACCCAGAAATTTCAATGGAACTGGAGGGGTTATGATCTTAAGGCAGTGGATCGAAAAGACAGAAGCAGTCTTTGAAATTTGTGCCTGCCCAGAGAACAATAAGGTCAAGTTTGCCACTTGTTCCTTTTCTGACAGGGCTTTAACTTAGTGGAATGGCCACGTTAAGTCACTGACCCTAATAGTGGCAAATTCGATAAGCTGGGAGAACTTGAAGGCCATGCTGATGAGAGAGTACTGTCCACGAGGGGAAATTCAAAAATTTGAGCAGGAACTATGGGGTCTTGTAATGGTTGGTTCTGACATATCAACCTATACTAATAGATTCTGTGATCTGGCAATTCTTTGCCCTGATATGGTTGCTCTAGAGAGCAAGAAAATAGAGAGATATATTTGGGGACTGTCGCCCCAGATCCAGTCAAGTGTGTTAGCATCAAGGCCTGTTACTTTTGACAGCGCTAAAGAGCTGGCACAATCTCTTATAGATCACGGAAACTACCAGAACCCAACGATTTCTACACCCGAGCAACAAAAGGGAAACAACAACAACAACAAGAAAAAGGGGTGGAACAAGACGAAAAGCGGGACTTCGCAAGAATCCTCAAAGAGACAACAACTAGTTACAATCAATGCTGCCACGGTAACTCCTGTTGTCCTTGCTAATCCCTTACCAGCTAAGCCTTATGTCGGTAATCTTCCGAAGTGCAACAAATGCACCTTCCATCACAACGGACCTTGCCGGGAAATGCAGTGCACTAACTGCAACAGAAGGGGGCATACTGCCCATTTCTGCAAGACTCCAGCAAGGCCGAGCGCTCAAGTTCCTAACACCGGTGTGGGCCAAGCTTGCTACGGTTGTGGCGAAGTGGGCCACTATAAGAGGAACTGCCCTAAGGCAGGGATAGTTGGCGGAGTAGGAAGAGTTCTGGCCATAAGCCACGAGGAAGCGGTTGTTGACCCCACAGTGGTCACTAGTACGTTTCTCCTCGATAACTCTTATGCATGCATACTTTTCGACAGTGGAGCGGAGAAAAGCTTCGTAAACCAAAAATTTGCACACTTGCTTAAACAAAAACCACGTGCACTAGATGAATCATTCACTGTAGAAATGGCAAACAGGAAAACGGAAAGTACTAACTGCATATACGTAGGTTGTACTCTAACTTTAGATGGTCATACTTTCAAAATAGACCTCATGCCGGTCCCAATTAAAAGTTTCGACGTCATAATCGGCATGGATTGGTTAAGTCATCGTCGCGCCGACATCATGTGCTTTGAGAAAGCAGATCGTCTTAACTTCCCTAACAGCGAAACCTTAGTTATCTACGGCGACAAACCTAGTACAAACCTTCGCATCATTTCGTGTATCCAAGCTCAGAAGTGCTTGAGAAAGGAATATCATGCATTCCTCGAACACATCGTCGATGTGAGCCAAGAAACGAAAGACATTCAGAACATTCTAGTAGTACGCGACTTTCCCGACATTTTTCCAGAAGAACTCCCAGGATTACCTCCGCAACGTCAAGTCGAGTTTAGAATCGACTTAGTTCCAGGGGCTACTCCCGTAGCCAAATCGCCCTATCGTCTAGCACCTGCAGAGATGCAAGAACTGTCCTGTCAACTTAACGAACTGCTCAGCAAGGGCTTTATAAGACCAAGCTTCTCACCCTGGGGAGCTCCAGTCTTGTTCGTCAAGAAGAAAGACGGATCGTTTCGTATGTGCATCGACTACAGGTTCAGATAAGATGTATCTGGATCTTAAAAAGCTATACTGGTGGCCTAACATGAAAGCAAAGATTGCTACCTTCGTAAGTAAATGCCTTACTTGCGCCAAGGTCTAGGTCGAATACCAGAAACCCTCCAGTTTTCTACAACAACCAGAGATACCGGAATGGAAGTGGGAGCGGATCACTATGGACTTCATAACCAAGTTGCCCAAGACAACGGGTGGACTTGATACCATATGGGTCATCGTCGACAGATTGACCAAGTCCGCACACTTCCTGCCTATCAAAGAAACAGACAAGATGGAGAAGCTTACAAGAACCTACATTAGGGAGATTGTACGACTGCACGGTGTTCCCATATCCATTATCTCGGACAGAGATAGTAGATTCACTTCGAGGTTCTGGCAGTCGCTACAAAGTTCCCTACGAACAAGGCTGGACATGAGTACAGCCTACCATCCATAGACCGACGGAAAAAGTGAGAGAACTATCCAAACCTTGGAAGATATGTTGCGAGCCTGTGTGATCGACTTTGGGAAGGCATGGGATACTCATTTACCCCTTGTCGAATTTTCCTACAACAACAGTTATCACACGAGCATAAAAGCTACTCCATTCGAGGCCATCTATGGCCGAAAGTGCAGATCCCCTCTGTGCTGGGCTGAGGTGGGTGATACCCAGTTAGCTAAAGGACGAGTTCCTGAAAGCACTCTCACACGTCCGAAGATCATTCGGGAAACAACAGAGAAGATCGTTCAGATTCGTGAACGATTGAAATCCTCTAGAGACCGACAGAAAAGCTACGCTGATAAGCGAAGGAAACCGTTGGAATTCCAGGTGGGCGACCGTGTTCTATTGAAGGTCTCACCCTGGAAGGGATTGATACGCTTCGGAAAGCGTGGAAAGCTAAATCCAAGGTACATAGGGCCTTTCGAGATTCTCGCAAGAATCGGCCCTGTAGCTTACAAACTTAACTTACCACGCGAACTCAGTAACGTACATTCTACTTTCCACGTCTCGAACTTGAAAAAGTGTCTGTCCGACGAGACTCTTGTAATCTCACTCGACGAGATCGAGATCAACGAGAGCCTCAACTTCGTGGAAGAACCAGTAGAGATCATGGACCGGGAGGTCAAGCAAATGAAACAAATCCGTATCCCGATAGTGAAGGTTCGCTGGAACCCCAAGCGAGGACCTGAATTCACTTGGGAGCGAGAGGATCAGATGAAACTGAAATATCCTCGTCTTTTTACTTAGTTATTTGTAACTACTTATTTGCTTAAACTCTAATTTCGGGACGAAATTCCTTCTAACGGGGGGATGATGTGACAACCCGAAATTTCTATTCTGTAGAACCATTCACTTCAATAGAAGTCAGAACAGTTTCTGGTAACTTTCAAGCTTTTTGGAGTAAGTTTAAGTGTTTAGAAGTTAGTACTTCAGGAGATAACAGGAGAGAGGATGCCCTAGGGTTTATTGTGCAACAATAATGTCCCAAAACTCCAAGAGTTTGGAGTTTACGGCCTAAACAAAGGTGTTTACGGCCGTAAACCCTAAAAGGGGGTATAAATATGACACTTAGTCATTATTTACCACTTTTTCACATTTTCAAGATCCAAACTCAAATCCTCTCAAGTATCATCCAACTTTTCTTCTTGATCTTCAACTTTGTAAGTGTTTCTATCCCTAAAAAGTTGATATCTTACTTAATCTAGTGATCTTACATGATTCCATCCGTGAAATCATTCCAAAAGTGTAGATCTTCAAGTTTCACCAAGAACACACACTAGTGTTCTTGGACTTTTAGCACCTTTTCAAGCTTCTACCTAGTAAGTACTCTTACCCTAGTGTATTATAAGACTTGTTACACTTCTAATCATCAAGAAAACACCCAAGAAACACAAGATCAAAGGTGTTTACGGTCCAAGATGTTCTTGGACCGTAAACCCTAATAAAGGGGCCAAAATGTGCCCTAGTCCCTTACCAAGCCTTGGATACTAGTCTAGATCATATCCTTAAAGTGCTTAGGACTTGAAACATCAAAAAGACCATAAACCATTTGGGTTTACGGCCGTAAACCCAAGGAGAAGTGGTCCAAGGACCGTAAACTCCACAAAGGAGTGAAATGGTGCCCTAATCACTTCCAAAGGCTTAGATATGAAGTAGGAATGCTTCTTATGACCTTTTAGGATTCAAAACTCAACATGGTAAAAGTACCATGAGTTTACGGCCGTAAACTCATGGGTTTACGACTGTAAACTCAATAAGAGTTGGTCACAAAACCGTAAACTCCAAAGGAGTTTACCCTTGAACCCTAAACTCAATTACAAGGTCCTACCACCCTTAGATGCAATCCTTAGGACTTATAGCACTTAAATCAAGTGTTTTACATGTCTTAGGATGTCTTAAACTTGGTTAATTAGTTGTTTTATGACTAATTGGTTACATATATGTGTTATTATATGTTAACTAGGATCATTGTGTGTGTACAAGTCTTCACTTGACACTTAGCATCCTACATCATCCGTTCATCCAAACCACTCACTACAGGTGAGTTCATACCCCTTAATCAATCCTTTTAAATGATTTTAAATGCTTTCATGGGGGGAATACAAGTAGAAAACAGGAAGTTATAGAATCAATCATATGTGATTTATAACTGTGTTTTCAACCAACTGATTTCACATACTTCAAAATGTGTTAAATACAATGGTTTTCAGTTATTTTATTCTTTGTTATCAAATGAACTACTTTTGAATCGTTTTATAAACTGACATCAAGTCATTATTACTTATTGTTCAAAAGTCTTAAATGTATTACAAAACCTCTTCAAACTTATTGTTAAAAATCATATCTATACACTTATGTTTCATACATATATGTATTGATATGAGAGCTTTCATTCTTTCTTCAGTTCCAACACTCTTGTGTAGCAAGGGTGTATAAACCTACTTGGACATTCAATCTACATTCCAATAAACTATTATAGGTATAGTTTAGGAGATACAAAATATTATTCCTAGTACAAGGAATTACACAAGAGTCAGTTCATTCATGAGTCTATACGAATATACTAAATACTATATGAAGAGATACTATTACTTGTTATACAGAGAGAAATATTATAAACTATACAGAGAGAGATACTATATATACTATACGGGACTGACCATCCTACACCTGGCTGCTAGCCACAGCGGGACCTGTTCATCGACGGATGTTCTCGGTTGTACTGTTCGGCGAGTTTCCACGCCGTGATTATCCTAAGGCAAAAGGATACGATTTCAATGATTATATAATTTTCCCTATTACTTTTATTTTGTGACACATTCACATAAACGATGAGGTAGACTATATATTTATAATAATAGTTGCACATGGGAAAAACCTTCATTGATACAGAAATGCAAACCTTCAAAGCATTCGGGTCTTGGTAGAAGACTACTTTTTTTTTACTAGTAGGAAATATGGGATTTTCTAGGGTTTTCACACTTATACTAAATGTTTCATTAAACATTTACAAGTCTTTCATAACAGCTTTTCAAATCAATGACACTAAAATACTTATGAATTCACCAGCTTTATGCTGATCTACGCTTTCAAAATAACTTGTATTTTCAGGTCACCAGTAGACAGGTACGATGACCAGGTTTTGAGAAGACGGAGCACAGACAAGACTCGTCTTTTATTTTAATTACATATTTTGGTGTCTTATTCCTATGAAAGAACACTCATGTATTAAAGCTTTACTTTTAATGCAATGGATGATGTTGTTGCTTGTTTACTACTTTGCACTGTTATGATACTTTACATGACGTCCTCCACCCCTGAACGTTTCCGCCGTTCTTGGTTTTGGGGTGTGACACATAACATACAATTGTTCTTATATATTGAACTCACCGTGAAATAACCGGGGGTTAAAGTATTAATTTGGGCAGCACTTCGACTCTAAATATGACTTTCTGTGATGAAACCAGAGATTTTATTTGAAAACCGGCCTTACTCGGGCAGAGTTTCGGCTAGAAAATATGATTTTCTCAGGAACTTCGAAGTGTCGGGACTTGCTTCGGGTGTTGGGGATGATATCGGAGCTTCGGGGGGTTAAAAGTAAGTAAAAAGGAGAGTAAAGGGTGAAAGAGATTGAAAAATGGCAACCATAACCGGGCAATCTCGCATGCCTTTTATAGCTGGTCGAAGCCTCGGAGTACGCTGGGCGTACGCGGCATGACAGCTGCTCGGTTCCCGGGTCTCGGACGTGTCATCAACTACGATAGGTGGCATCTGCGCGAAGAGAGGGGCGATGTGGCTGATCCGAGGCCCTGCATGCGAACGCTGGGCGTAACCCTCTACGCGGGGCGTTCTCCTTCGGATAAGTCTCGAATTTTTCATTTATTTTTATTTAAAAACTTCAAAAATTCATATCTTTTGCATACGAGCTCCGTTTTTGACGTTCTGTATATCCACGCGTAGGTGAAATTATTCTCTACAACTTTCGTTTAGACTCCGTTGGCTATTTTTGAATTTATTTTTAATATTATATTTTTAACGGGCCAGGACAGGAAAAGTCCGTTAAAAATTCATAACTTCTTCATCCGATGTCCGTTTTCGTCTGTCTTTTTACCGTTGTACTACTATTGACGAAACCTTTGATTCTCGTTTAGGTTGCATTGGCTAAAAATCACTTGATCTTTATTTCAAGTTTTTAGCTGTCTACTTCTATTCCGAAACTTAGAAAAATCATAACTTCCTCATACGAAGTCAGATTTGGACGTTCTTTTTATGAAAATTATCGGTTTAACAAATACTACGACTTTCGTTTAGATCACTAAATCTAAAAAGTAGTTTATTGAAAACTCACTTTTTACGTCATACGACGTCGTGCCAGTTCTGTCGCGAAACTTCAAATAGTCATAACTTCTTCGTTATAACTCGGATTTCGATGAGGTTTTCGCCTAAATGTTTCTAACGAGATTCTTTACAACTTTCATTAACATAATTTTACTTATTTTCAAATTTTATATTTTCGTTAAATTTCAATATTTGACTTTTGATTGGAATCTCATAAGACTTCCAATATTTTCCGAGCGATTCTAAACGTAGTTTTACTTCATTTCTAGTAAAAACTATCTATTATAACTCAACGCTCAAATTCATATAATATTTCATTATATTATTTACCTTTAAAATTAAATAACACGATAACTGAACGTGTATGTTACAAATACCTCCTCCTTTTGAGGATTTCGTCCCCGAAATCACGTCGATATAAATAACTGGGGATATTTTGCTCTTATCTCATTCTTATATTTTTCCCAATTTTAATTTGGGCCTCGATGGTGTTTCCACTTGACGTGCACCAACTCCAAGACATATGCACAAAGCATATCTTCTACTGTTTGGATTGTTCTCTCCGTCTGACCATCTGTCTGGGGATGATTAGTTGTGCTAAAAGCAACACGAGATCCCAATTCATGTTGCATACTCGCCCAAAAATGAGAAGTGAAGCGAGTATTACGATCAGAAAAAATCTTCAGTGGTACACATCATTTACAGTTTTCTTCTCCTCTTTGAGATGTCAACTGTATAGACCAGATAGATAGAACACCCCTTCGATATAAATTTATGAGTTATTTTTAAGAAAGAATTTATCTTTATGATTTTTAAGTCTTTGCTCACTGTAGACATAAATAGGATCCTTCCCTTCGATAGGGTTGCGTTCCATCTTTTCGTAACACCAGAGTTCTGCGTGGTTCTTTAACAACCAATCCATGCCGAGAATAATATCAAAGTTGGGTAAGGAGATAGGAATCAGATTGGCAAGAAAATTATAGCCTTCAATTTCTATGACACAATCTCTATAGATTTTATCAACAAATAATGATATACTTCCCTCAGTATCTACGTGAAATGATTGGGCGAATGAATAACAAGCAAATTGGAAAGAATGCGCAAATTCATGAGACACAAAAGAATCTGAGGCACCAGAATCAAATAAGATGTGAGTAGGTCTAGATTTGACAAGAAATGTACTCGTCACAACATTCGGGTCCTCGCGTGCCTCCTCTGTGGTAACCTGGAATGCACGGCCCTTAGCTTTTGGCACCTCCTCCTTTTTAGTTGGAGTATTCTTTGGTTGTTGGACGGAAGCTTGACTTCCCGCCATTTGACTAGTAAGAGTAGGGCAAATACACTTCTTGTGGCCAATAATACCACATGCATAGCAAGTAACATCCTTCCTTGGGCAAACTGGCTTTATGTGACCCGCTTCTCCACATCCATAGCAGACCATATATTCCTTTTCTATTCTGCATTGGCCCGAATGATTCTTTCCACAAATGCGACATGATGGCGATTTAATAGAAAAAGATTGTGATCTATCGCGACCACGAACGGCGCTCTGAGATTGCTCTCTTGTATTAGAATAAGATCGAACAGATAGAGCTGGTGGAACAGAGGAAACAAGAAAAGTTTGATCGATACGTGGATGCTTTGGAACAGAAAGAGTGGCACCACGTATCTCTAAGTCATGCTCGCGCTTTCGAGCATACTCAACAGCTTTGTCAAAGGACAAAACATCCCGATTGGCTACAAAATCGTGGATTTCATGCCGTAGTCCCTCCATGAATAACTGAATTTTCTCGTCTTCAGTTGAAACATACTTTGCAGCAAACCGTGCTTTTTGATTGAACTGAGTTTCATACTCATTCACAGTCATTCCTCCTGTTTAAGCTCAAGAAACTCTTTCTCCGATCTTCTCCTCATGTATAGAGGACAATATTTTCCTAGCAAACGAGTTTTGAACATTTCCCAGGATAAATTCTCCTGGTCATACCCGTTAAGAGCTTCATATGTTGCCTCCCACCAGACCAAGGCTTCTCCGATGAGCATTGCAGAAGCATAATTAGCCTTGTCTTCATTATCCACATGAGAGATATGAAATACTTTCTCTGTGTTCTGAATCCAAGTTAGAACAACTATGGGATTAAGGACACCAGAAAACTCAGTAGCACCACTACTCTTGAAATCTTTGAATGAGGGACGTTTCACCTCTCCTTTTGAAAATTCTCCAGTGGCTTTCTCTTTTCCTTTATCATTATTCTTCTTGTGTTCTTCGAGAGTCTGCCAAATAATACCAGTAAGTTTACCCAAGAGTCGCTCCTCACGAGGGGATACTGGAGTATTTACTTCACCAGGTTTAGGATCTCCACCCACTTCTGGTGTATGGCTACCTTCCTGTTCAGCCATTCTTCTGAAAATTAAGGGCAACATAATATTTTAGAATATTAGGATTTATTATTACCAAATACTTTACTTAAGTCTTTCCCATGGTTTGTATCCATATACTCCTAAAGAATCTGTTCATATATTGAACTTCTGAAGGTTTAAGTCTAAATACCAATTCGTGGAATTTAGTTCACTTAAACCACCGCTCTGATACCAAGATTGAAAGAACCTCTTTCTAAACTTTCGTATTTCTGAAAGACCAAAAATTTCATACTTCACAATAATGTTACTACAAAACATGCTACATGCATATTTATAAACAATATTTTACATTGATAATTTGATTACAAAAGACTGGATACAAACCGACTAAGTTTTAGTATATTACATAACTACCCAGAATATTTAAGCATTTATACAAACGTAAACCCAAGTACAGAAATAATAGTATAAACTATTCTAAATCTTCCAACAGTATATGACTATACTGGATTCTCATTGCCTGCAATTGTTAAACACTGAGAGGGGTAAGCGGTGACGCTTAGTGAGTTCAATAATAGATACAGTATAACGTTATGCCATATATATATACTTTAATATGGCAGAAGCAAAGGGGTACAAGGAACAATAAAGGTATATGTGAAATGCGAGAAGCTTTCCATATCAATCGATGATTTGATTCAATGATATACAATCAATGAGACATAACAATTTCAATACTTGATATACATCAATAACATTTTGGCACAAATGGCACAGAAGACATACGATTTCTGATTAAACATTTTGGTAGATTTCAGGCTTTTAGCCCTATCTAACCTTCTGCCAATGCCATAGAATAGAAGTCATTCTCTTACGAGACATGCTCTACATGGCCAGAGGCTACATACCAGTACCACCATGAATCTAAGTCCTTTCACTGATCACATGGTCAAAGGTACAACTTTGCTACCATAATAGCGGAAATAATAACACGAGATGATAACACGGAAAAGCACATAGCACATATAACACATAACATACAATTGTTCCTATATATTGAACTCACCGTGAAATAACCGGGGGTTAAAGTATTAATTTGGGCAGCACTTCGACTCTAAATATGACTTTCTGTGACGAAATCCGAGATTTTAGTTGAAAACCGGCCTTACTCGGGCAGAGTTTCGGCTAGAAAATATGATTTTCTCAAGAACTTCGAAGTGTCGGGACTTGCTTCGGGTGTTGGGGATGATATCGGGGCTTCGGGGGGGTTAAAAGTAAGTAAAAAGGAGAGTAAAGGGTGAAAGAGATTGAAAAATGGCAACCATAACCGGGCAATCTCGCATGCCTTTTATAGCTGGTCGAAGCCTCGGAGTACGCTGGGCATACGCGGCATGGCAGCTGCTCGGTTCCCGGGTCTCGGACGTGTCATCAACTACGATAGGTGGCATCTGCGCGAAGAGAGGGGCGACGTGGCTGATCCGAGGCCCTGCATGCGAACGTTGGGCGTAACCCTCTACGCGGGGCGTTCTCCTTCGGATAAGTCTCGAATTTTTCATTTATTTTTATTTAAAAACTTCAAAAATTCATATATTTTGCATACGAGCTCTGTTTTTGACATTCTTTATATCCATGCGTAGGTGAAATTATGCTCTACAACTTTCGTTTAGACTCCGTTGGCTAATTTTGACTTTATTTTTAATATTATATTTTTAACGGGACGGGACAGGAAAAGTCCGTTAAAAATTCATAACTTCTTCATCCGATGTTCGTTTTCGTCTGTCTTTTTACCGTTGTACTACTATTGACGAGACGTTTGATTCTCATTTAGGTTGCGTCGGCTAAAAATCACTCGATCTTTATTTCGAGTTTTTAGCTGTCTACTGTTATTCCGAATCTTAAAAAAATCATAACTTCCTCATACGAAGTCAGATTTGGACGTTCTTTTTATGAAAATTTTCGGTTTAACGAATACTACGACTTTCGTTTAGATCACTAAAGCTAAAAAGTAGTTTATTGAAAACTCACTTTTTACGTCATATGGCGTCGTGCTTTGTCGCGAAACTTCAAATAGTCATAACTTCTTCGTTATAACTCGGATTTCGATGAGGTTTTCGCCTAAATATTTTCTAACGGGATTCTTTACAAATTTCATTAACATAAATTTACTTATTTTCAAATTTTATATTTTCGTTAAATTTCAATATTTGACTTTTGATTGGAATCTCATAAGACTTCCAATATTTTCCGAGCGATTCTAAACATAGTTTTACTTCATTTCTAGTAAAAACTATCGGTTAGAACTCAACGCTCAAATTCATATAATATTTCATTATATTATTCACTTTTAAAATTATATAACACGATAACTGAACGTGTATGTTACACTGTCAGACTTAAGGAACACACGTGAATAATGCCTGCCACACTGTGGAGGCTATGGCCACGGCTTGGGGATCCGATTTAAGGAAACTATAAATATACATCCAATCATTCAACCCTACCTTATGCTTCAAGTTATTTTCGACTTTTGGAGGCCAGAAATGTATTGGAAGACGGAAGGAGATCAGGTTCTGATTGAAGTTCAGTTTTTGAAGAGATTTAAGGAAATAATTCTTCTAAACCTTGTTTACTTTATTCTTCATTATGACTATGTGTTGATTTAGGGGTCGTTTGATAGTTGTTAACTAGGTAAGAGCTGACTGGGTTGGAAGCTGACTGAGTTTGCTTCTGACTGAAACTTCTTGTTTGATTTTGCATATGACTGACCGTACAAAACGACTATATTACCCTCAAATAACATTTTTTTACTATAATTTCCCTATGATTTGTCATTAAATTTATTATTGATCATGCTATATACAACATCACCAAGAATTTACTACACAAGATTGATGTTACAATTGTTCATGAGAAATTATCATTTCATATATTTATGTAGATAATGTTACAATTGCTAATGCACAACATACAATTAGTTCCTTGATTCATGATATATCCTTAAGTCTTCATGACCACAACACATTATGAATGTTTCCCATGAATACAAAATATTTGGCATATGTGTTCTTGTAACAAACCAATTCGGTTATGATGATTTCAAAGACCCTTTGGCTAATTAGTTAATGCACAACAGGTCCTTAAATATGGAACTCACGAGTTGGACTCTTGTAACCAAAATGATTCCAACAGTATGCACTAGTCTCCATTACTTGATGGCTTCACTTATTGGATTACATGATCATATCCATGAAATTTTCAACAGAACAACTGTTATGATGGCTTCACTTATTGGATTACATACTCATATCCATGAAAATTTCAAATCTGAAACAAAATCATATGAACCTTGAAGTTATAAAAAAGGCCCATTTAACTGCTAAAAAGTCTAATCCAATTAGAAATTACCTCAGTCGTTGGATGAAGCAACAAAAATATACACTGATAGAAGAAATTCGCAATTACCTCAATCATCCTTTCTCTCGGTCTTACCTTCGCTTTTCTTCACGATTTGATGGTTGAGTTTGGATTTCGTGTGTTTGATTTCATTCTGCTTCTCATCAATCGTCACTCAAGTGCTCGTTGTTCATTTATGATGGAACCAATGGTGGATTGCATCTCCATAATTTTGTTATCCATCTCTATTTTCTAAGTGCGAAGGGAGTTAAATCGATTGAAGATTTCTTAACACTCACTTTCAAAAACGATTTCATTGCTCGATTTAATATCAAAATCGATTCCATGAATTGATTAAAGAAGAAGAGGACCAGTGGTGGTGGAAGAAGTTATGCGTGAATTGAAGGAGAAGGAGAAACAAGAAGTCACGTCGTTTAGGGGCAAGGAGAAGAAGAAAGACAAATACGTGAAACCGGTGGAAAGGACCGAGTCAGCTACTTTTTCTTTGAGGACCGAATCAGATATTGTGGACTGAATCAGATGTGCAAAGAATCCTAATCAAACCAGCTGACCCAGACCGAGTTAGAAAAAAAGGTCTGACTGGACCGAGTCAGGCCACAATCAAACACCCCCTTATTGGATCTTGGATTGGTTCTAGTTGCTTATTTGTTATGATAGCTTGTTAAAGACCCTTTTGTGTTAATGATAACTACTTTTTCTGTTTATTGCTGAGTTTTTCTGAATTAGATGATCATTCTTATTTAGTAAATTAATGTGGAAGCTAATATGTGATGATCATTCATGTGTTGAATTGATGTTATTATTTATTAATATCAATCATTAGTTCAACTCTAACATAACTCGTGATTAATACTAGTAATCTTATTTATTTGTCCACCTAATCAATGCATGAATGAATTAGTTTTACTAAAGGATTATTCTTTTGATTATAAAGTCTAATCAACTTAGGAATCGGTAAGCAACAAACAATTTAATCCATTATACTTTCCAAGAAATCAGTCATATGAGTAGTGTGAATCATATCTAAACGAAAGTCACTTTAATATCTTGTTTTAAACCTTAATTTTAATTGTTTTTTGTTAGTTTAATCATTTTTGGTGATAACTGTTTTAAATTAAGCTGGACTTGTAAAACCAGAGAAAAACCCTTATTTAATTGTTTTTTTAATTAGTTAACTTTTGTAGATAAATTAGCCTTTAATTATTCTCGTTCCCCTTGTGTTCGACACCTACTTTCTTACTATATGATTAATTGATTATGTGTAATGCCTAATGAATTTTAGCTAGTTTAGATAGTTGGTTTATAAACTAAAAACTGTATATAAATTACTTATATTATATTTATATATATATATATATATATATATATATATATATATATATATATATATATATATATATATATAGGCCTAGGTTATTCTATTCAAAATAATTATTGTGTTATTGTATGCATAAATGTGGGCCAATCAAATTTACTTATTTTAAGAAAGTGATTAATATATATTATTGAATTAAATATAATTGAAAATATCATCTTAATTAATTACAAGAGTAATTTAGTCAATTAATATATATTTAATAAAGGAAAATTGCATTTTTTAAGGGATCATAGATTCTATTAATTTTAAAAATCCGATTTTACGTATTATAATTTTTTTAATTCGGACATTCTGACAAATATGTTTATGAGTATATTCAAAAATAAAAATATTCTTGAACCATAAATAATAAAAATATTCTTGAACCTATTTCTTGATCATGAATTTAAAAACTTCTTGTAGAATAACAAATCCTTGAATAATCAATTGAAGAATAAAAACAAAAAACACATTATTTCTTATAGAATACGGATAACAATTGTTAAAAATTACATTTATTGTTAAGGAATAAAACTAAAAAACAATCAAAACGGGAAAAGAAAACATCAAAATCTAACAACGACTAATACATTCTAAAAGAATAATGTGGTCCGTTTCAATTTTGTGGTCTGTTCTTCAAGCATCAACATCTGTGATTCCAACAGAATTGGAATTCGTCTTTCCATTCCAATAGAATTGGAATTCGTGATTACATTCCAATAGAATTGGAATCTCACCAATATCATCCATTGAATCATCTACATAAACACTCTTCCATTCTCTATTCTTTTCTGCATCGATTCACAATCAATATTTAATACAAAAGAAAAATCACCCCTGCATTCCTTCTCTTCTTCGTTTTCAGTCAAGAACACACCACCGAAGTGTATGTTTTCTAGTGCAAACCTGAATGAAGAGTGTCTTGAAAAGGGTCTCAGGAAAAGCAGTGATGTTGGCAGTGACAACATTGAGCTTCAAAGATTCAAAAACCTCACAAATCTTGACCATCGTGTCTCTTCTTTTCCTGCATTTCAAACTCACCAATGCTATCTTCTCTCCCACGTATGACACTTTTAACTGTTAATTAACAGTTTAACACAATCATCAATTTGAGATAAAATCATGAGAGTACGTAAAAACAGTTCAAGACTTTGACTTACTTCAATAATTTCAATCGGAAAGGCCCTTGAATCACTTGTATCTGGAGATTGCTGAATCCTTTTCTTCTTTGATTTTTCCGTTGACATGAACACTGTGTCCTGATCAAAATCGTAAACCCCAGATTCTGATTTTTGAGACTCTAGTATCATTATCTCCTCTTGAATAATCCTCCCTTGGAGGCCGCCGACGACTGAGTTCCGTCCGGCGAACTTGAATCACAATAGCCGGAAAATGTTTCCTCCAATCCGCCCCAACTGTATTTCAGAAATTGCAGAAGAAAACGATGGATTCAGGTTTAAACGACAAAGAGAAAAGGAGAAGATCATATGATTAGTTAATTAGTATGATTACCTATCGAATTCTTCGGTTTGGAGAAACATATTGGTCTCCCAATAGTTTTTATACTCACCTGCGCCGCTGCTTCGTTGCTCCTTGTCGAGAGCTCCGTTTCTAGGGTTTGTAATTCGAGAGCAGCTTGAGCTTCGTCGTCCGACTCCGATCCGGAATCGAAACTTGATGCAGATTGGAATAAAGGGGAAATGACGGCTGGAGGGACAAGGGTGGGGGTGTCGATTTGTTCAATTTAGGGTTTTTAGAAATCGGTTTTTAGATAAAGAGGGGAAGGAGATTTAAACTGGAGAGATACCATGATTATAGGGATTATTTTTGGAAGTTATTAAACAAATGACTAAATTACCCTTATTTATTTATTTAATTATTTAATTTTTTATTTAATTTTGATTGGCCCACATTTATGCATACGATAACACAATACTTAGTTTAAACAAATGAACATAGCTCTCTCTCTCTCTCTCTATATATATATATATATATATATATATATATATATATATATATATATATATATAGGGTTAGGTTATTTTGTTTCTAATAACTATTGTGTGCCAGAATGCACAGATCTGAACCATTGGATGGAATATAATCAAAGGTCATGATCTGAGGGTCTATGATAATAGAATAGGATAACATGTACCATATAATCACACAAATTTGAGCATAAGGGCATTTTAGTCAATTAACCTATATTAAAAAAGGAAATTTTTGGAATTTTAGGGATAATTAATTCCTTTATTTTTAAAAATCTGAATACTTTAAATTAATTTAAAATTAAAAATCCGATTTTATTCTGTCAGAATGATAGAATTTTAACCATAAACTAGTAAATATATTTTTCGATTTTATTCTGTCAGAATGACAGAATGTCAACCATAAACTAGTAAATATATTCTGAAAGAATACACAAAATCGATTCTTGAACTAATAATATACCAAATAATTACATTGTATGATTGTGATTCATTGAATAATAACAAACATTATGAAAGAATAACAAGTATAATTCTTAAAAAATAACAACATTCTTAAACAATGAGTGTGATCATTCTTTAATTCATTCTTCAAGTCTTTCCCATCAGGTCTTCAAGCCATTCTTCAAGCCATTTCTATCAGAAATTCATTGCCAAGTAATTTGTAGTGATACACTTGTGTTTGCATTCTGATATGAAAAAAAATAAAGAATAAAATTCGAGTTCATTCTTAGAGAACAATCATTGTAAAAGAATAAAATTAATGCTTCCCTGCCTTTTTTGGTTGTCTAGGTCTGATCAATTTGCAGGATTACATGTGAAGAATATTTCCCTTCTTCATTCTGAAAGAATAGTAGCCTTCTTCAAACTAAAGCCCTCTTTATTCTAAAAGAATATTGCCCTCATTCTGAAAGAATTTTCAGGTTAACATTCATTTGGTAAAGCAAACAAGTTATATTACTGTAGGTGAAAATCAAAAATTATAAAGTTTGAAACCATTTAAAGCTAAAGTTTGCAAACCTTTAAGTATTACTCAATTAACTAAAATATTAAAAAAAAAAAGAGCATGGAAGGGATTTGCTGCCATATCAGCCAAGTTGATGATGATATTCACATGCAAACAAATAATAAATCATCACAAATCAAGGAATGTGAATGGAATGGAATGGAAATATAGAATGGAGTGAGTCATTACCTTGAGAAGGTGCAGTAACATAATAAGCAAGACCACCAACTGGAACAGATTGACCAGAGTATTCAGATTCCTTCCATTTTCCCAACATATTAAACAAGAAATTCCCACTGTACTTTCTGTGCAACAACTGAAAAGGAACAACAACAATAATTTAAGTAATTATTCAATTCAACAAGTAAAAAAATAAAAAATAGATAAAAGTTTACAGGTCAAAACATCGGTAGTAGTTTATTCCTCCTGTGAAACCAGTTTGCTCGAACTTTTTGGTGTAATAATCAACATCTTCTTCGGATAACCATGATGGCAAGATGACAGGAGTATCATACAAAGCTCCAAAGGGCTTATCTTTAGGGAAATAAAATGGATCAGGATCACGATGTGTCAAGAATTTCTCAAAAACCTTCTTGGTTCCAAGACTCACAAACACAGCTTCTATTTCCCCTGGTTCCTACAACAAAGTTAAACGGGGGAAGAAAAAATCAACCCTTTTGTGTCAATTTATATATATTATACCATGGAAAATACTAAATGAAAGCTATTTTAAATATTCTTCGTGCTTGGGTTCATGAATTATACACCAAGATATAGTTCTTAAAATTTCGGTAAGAGTCTTACAGCAGAAATGTTACCTGAAATCGGCAAATGTAGTGATCATCTCCGTATGCAACACGAAAAATATCTACAATTTTCTGGTGAGGGTTTCTTGGGGCAAAGTGAACGCTCAAATTGACCAAGGCTTTAACTTTGTCAGGTCTAAACAAACAAAGGCTCCAAGCAATCATGGCGCCCCAGTCATGCCCAACCACAAACACCTTATCTACACCAAGAGCGGCGATGAGTGCGACCATGTCGCCGACAACGTGAAGTGTAGTGAACTTGGTAGGATCGTCAATAGGTGCTCCGGTGGTGTCTCCGTAGCCACGGGGGTCAGGGGCGACTGCTCGGTACCCGTGGGCGGCGAGGTAGAGGATCTGATGGAACCAGGAGTACCAGAGCTCAGGGAAGCCGTGGAGTAGCAGTACAATTGGGACCTGACCCATCTCTGCATTCCTTCTCTCTCTTTTCTTTCTACAATTGTAACCGCCATACACATATCATTCGTTTCGTCAATCGATTTAGGGCTTGAATATGGAACAAATAGAGAATACAGAGAGAAATGGTGAAATCGATCTACAGGGGTGGAGGGAAGCGGTGAAATCGATTTAGGGCTAATGTTCTATATTTATCTTTGCTTCTTGCGTGATATAAGGAATTGTTGTTGATCTACCATAATTAACTATGAAAAAGCAGCGATGTGGTCTCCTGGGTTCGACGTGCCGAAGGGAAGAACGGGATGGGGTAGGGCAGCAACATCGTCGCGGTAGGAAAGAGGTCGAGGGATCAGAGGGGGTTGTCGCCGACTGGTTTTGCTCCGGGGAAACACCCACTTCGCTAGGTTTTGCTCTCGGTGGTTGAAAGGTGCGTGGACGGGGGCTGCTACGGCAGCTCCCCTGTTCTTTTTCTCTCTTTTTTTCTTGATCTAGCAATAGCTCCATTGAAATATCAGTGTAACAGATGAGCATGGGGTTTGCTTTAGCAGCCTCGTTTTTTTTTTTTTTGGGGATAGGAATCAATGTAGGATAAAGATGGATGTTTGGATTTGTATTTGACAGAAATTGATAGAGAGGAACAGAAGAACAATGAAAATTCCTTTTTCTTTGTTTGTTTTGACACAAACTAATGAAGGAATGGATATTTGGTGTTGATGTTTTACAGTGAATTGATGGGTGTTTCTTGATCATCCATATCTCACAAAAAGTTTTTATCCTTGTATATATTATTTTAGAATGGAGTGTTGATTTTATTTGAGTTTAATCTTTTATTGAGTGTTCAGGAGGTAGAATGGCTACAATGGAAGGACCAATAGGAGAAACAGAATTTGAGTGTGATTTTGGTCATAGTGAAACTTGGAATAATTCTATGCTTTAGCTGTTATATTTTACTTGATTAGCTGCTACATTTTTTTTTATTTTTTTTATTGTTTGAACAGAAATCATTGGGAGGAATTGGTGTTTGATTTTGATTTTTGACAGGAAAATATAGAGGGAAGATGGGACATCGAATGGGTTATTCTACGGGATGAAGATGAACAATGACCACCAATCTTCCAAAAAGAATAGATTATTCTAGCAGAATAATAGTATATTCTGGTAGAATGATCTATATATTTGTATTTCTTTGTTATTAATAAGTGTAACATTCTCATAGAATAGTATATAATTTTTTTTCTTTTCTAAGAATGTAATGAAATTTTTTTTAACTTGTATCTAAAATTTTATTATTCTTCAAGAAGTTCATTAAATCAAAATATATATTATATCAGAATGTGTATTCTTGTATGGTTCAATAATTTTTGTTATTTTTCTATATATTGATAAACATATTCCGTCAGAATTTCCGAATTAGGAGAATTATTATCCATACAATCAGATTTTTAAAATTAATAGAATCTATTTTCCCTTAAAATATGCAATTTTCCTTAAAATATGCAAATTTCCTTTATTAAATCTATATTAACTGACTAAAATACACTTCTAGTTAAATTAGATGGTATTTTTCAATTATATTTAATTCAATAATATGTAATAACCACTTTCTTAAAATAAGTAAAATGATTGGCCCACAATCATTCATACAATAACACAATAATTAGTTAGAATAGAATAACCTAGGTCTATATATATATATATATATATATATATATATATATATATATATATATATATATATATATATATATATATATATATATATATATATATATAAGACTCCAGTTTCGACACTCACGAAATTAAGACCAATTTAAATATGATTCTGGTTTTTGCTTTCTTTCTTATGCATACATAAGGTAAGTGCTTTATTTTTTAATATCCAGCTAAAATATATGTGGATCTCGGGCATATAGTGCAATTGGTTTTCAACGAAAGTGAAATCATGATCATACAAGTATCCACACAAATCCATCATCGACACTAAATATTTAACATCAATTTCTGACATCCATTTCAACTTATATTTTGATTAAACATAAAGAATGAAAATCTTATAAGTAGGAGACATTATAATCATACTATTTGTGCAATACTCTAAAAAGAGGCTTGATTGTTCTCTTTATTCCAATCTTATGCGACTTAGAGATATTTTTGTTGTTAGAATTAGATGATTTTTAGGGCATAAATGGATGTAAAATAGACGTGAAAGTATTATTTTGTCATGTACATAAAAAACTAAAATTGGGCCAAGTGATTGTCCTTGACAAGCAGGACAATTATCTACGTACTATAAAATCGCGTAAACAACAAATGTCACGTGCTTGTGATGACGCCTCACGTGGGTTCAATATGATCGTAGGGTAGTACTGTACAGCGTACTACCAAAAGAAGCGTTAAAAATATTTTATTTAATTTTGTTGTAAAGCAAATTTAGATATCATACGAAAAAAATTAATTTTATTCATACAAATTATACAAAATAAATCTAAACCAGGGCCGGTCCAAACGTATATGGGGCCCGGGGCGAAAAGAAAAAAAATGACCCCTTACAGACAAATATAATGGAGATTCAAAAAAATATCATTTATTCTTCACTATAAACACGTTCAATTAGCAATAACAAGCAAGTCAAATTGTTTATCTTTTGGCTTAGTTTGAGTATGAACCAAATTTATGCTTTAAAAATCATTTAGGTAATATTTTTTTTTATATATATATACACTACATAGCCAAGAAATTTTGGGCCCCCAAGAGGCGTGGGCCCTGAGCGGTCGTCCGGGTTGCCCACTGTCTGGACCGGCCCTAATCTAAACTGTTTAAGTAAATTAGAAAGATGCCTAACAGATTGAATGATTTAAAGGTCATTCAAAGTTATTCAAGTACTTACGAATTTAAAACTTATTAATTTAAAAATATTTTTGTTATAGTCGTATCTATAATTTATTAGAATTAGATTAAAATAGATACAAATTAAATTGATACAACTTCAAAAGTTAATTAGATACGACATAATGTGGAAAATTGGTGAAATCTTTTACAAGGTCAAGGAATAAATTGTGCCAAGAATTCAAATCCGAACATAAACCATAATACATAAAAAATAATATATATATATATATATATATATATATATATATATATATATATATATATATATATATATATATATATATATATAAAGAAGGTTATTTGGAAAACAAAAAAACCCTAAAAATCATAAAAATGCATAAAAAAATACCTAGACATTACAAAACTTTTTTTTGAATTTTTTTTATCAAAAAATCGTAGCCTTTTTGACAATTTCGCTGAAAAAAAAAATAAAAAATCAAATTTTTTTTTTTTTTTTGTAAAAAAAAAAATTTCAAAAAAATTTTCAGCGATTTTTTGATAAAAAAATTCAAAAAAAAGTTTTGTGATCTCTAAGTATTTTTTTATGCATTTTTATGATTTTTAGGGTTTTTTTGTTAGGTTTAAGTTCTATGGAAAACAAAAAACCCTAAAAATCAAAAAAATGCATAAAAAAAACTTAGAGATCACAAATCTTTTTTTGATTTTTTATTATGAAAATCCGCAACTTTTTATAGATTTTTGCTGAAAATTATTTAAAAAAAACATTTGATATATATATATATATATATATATATATATATATATATATATATATATATATATATATATATATATATATATATATATATATATATATATATATATATATATATATATATATATAGGGTGAGATTCAATAGAGAACCACCAAGGAACCAATATTTTTTTCAATTTTTAGAACTTATTTTTTATCAAAAAAAAAAACTAAAAATACAGAAATTCATAACTTTTTATCATTTTTCCAATGATATCAAATTCGATAAAAAAAATTCTTCAAATTCACAATGTGAATCTTTGAAGATTCACAATGTGAATCTAAATTCATACGGTGAATCCTAAAAATATATTTAACATTCACAATGTTAAGTTATGAATTTAGATATTTTTAGTTTTTTTTTTTCGATAATAATAAACTCTAGAACTTAAAAAAAGATTTGGTTCCTTGAAGAACTAATAATTATAGTTTTCTATTAAACTTTTTTTTTTCTCTCTCTCTCTCTCTCTCTCTCTATATATATATATATATATATATATATATATATATATATATATATATATATATATATATATATATATATATAATTTCACATCTAATATAATAAATGAAGATAATTTTGTCAAATGTCAATCTTTAATGAGTTTTGGCACTTGTCATTTTATGATATTTTTTAAATAAATAATATACACATGTAAATTTATGATTTTTTTTCAATTTTGAAAATTAAAAGTTACATAATACTTATACTTATATATGTAAAGTATCAAATGTAACAAAAATTATACTAAATTGCAATTAATATGTTTCTTAATTCTTTATTTCAAAATTTTATTTTAAAAAATATTTATTATTTATATTTTAATATTTTATTTTTTTAATCAACTCGTGTAATATACGGATTTTACACCTAGTTTATTAATGAAATGTTAAAAAAAAGTTAAATATGAAACCAGGAATGAAAACAATACATAAATAACTTGCTCTTTGTGGGTACACTATTATTAGATAACCCAAGTCGATAACGTGGTTTATCGGTTTTAAATGTATTATAATTAGATCCACCCAAGTCGATCACGTTTCTTATAAGCTAACTAGATTTTTTAACATTTGTTAATACACTATTATTAGTATCCATTAAAATCCAATTGTATAATCCATAAAATATCAGTGATAGCTGTATCATGAGGATGTAAAGGGATATGCTTGTATATAAATATTGATCACCGTTTATATAACATAGATATATACTTCTTCATACATGGCGAAAGATCTAGATCTAAAACCAAAGATGCTGCATTTACCTGCATTTGCACCTGCACCTTTCAACTTTTTTCCTCCACCTTCATCTTCGATCGCCACCTACCACCATTAGCACCACCACCGTCCACCAGTCGACCGCCATCACATAATCATATGTTGTGAGTGGAATTAGAGAAGAAGGGTGTAGGGCAAGTGCAGGCTAATGCAATTTTTGGGTTCATGTAATCATATGAGTATCTTTTGTCTACAAAACTGTATCAGTATGATGATTTTCATGGTACCTGCTTAATGTTGACACTTTACCGGATTAGCAGTTAAGCGTCTCTCTCTCTCTCTCTCTCTCTCTCTCTCTCTCTCTCTCTCTCTCTCTCTCTCTCTCTCTCTCTCTCTCTCTCTCTCTCTCTCTCTCTGGGTGAGCATGGTGCGGTTTTCATGCCAAACCAAACCGCAAGGTACCCTTTCTGTAGGGTAAAAACCGATAGGTGCAGTTTTTGTTTTGGTTCGGCTTTGCGGGTTACATGCGGTTTCGGTTCCATTCGGTGCGGTTTCAGTTTTTAACCAAAAAAATGTGTTAGTTCGGTTTTGTGGTTAAACAATGCTACGGTTTAAATGTAGAATTTTGTGGACTTTATTTTATTTTCATATGTTTGTTACAAATCATCACCTTTTTGTCCAATTTAAATGTATTTAATATGTCTATGAAATAGTTTTATGTTATTTGGTAAATTCCGATCCAAATATATATATTTATGATATTTGGATTTTGAGACTTGCATTATATGTTGCCTTGCAAATGATTTGGTTTTATAATCTCAAACTGCATTGTTGAGTCAATTATTATTGTTTATATATAAAGATGCGTCTTTTAATTTGAATTGCATTATGCTTGTCATAAGCAAAATAAAAATGTTAATGATATGCAATAGATACAAATGCTCAAACTGTAAAGCAAACTAGCAAAGCATAGTGCTTATACAGTGGAGAAGAACAGATGATTTTTAACAAAATATTTATTTATTAAATTGATATATATATATATATATATATATATATATATATATATATATATATATATATATATATATATATATATAATAGATTAAATATTGCAGTTTTTCGGTTTTTATGGTACGGTTTGACAGTATAAAACCGTACCGCAATGAAAATTGCGGTTTTTCTAAAATTTAAAATCGCACCATCGGTTTTTATATTCGGTTTCGGTTTTTCGGTCTCAATTTTTCGGTTATTTTACGGTTTTCGGTTTGCGGTTTGGTTTTTGGTCACCTCTCTCTCTCTCTCTCTCTCTCTCTCTCTCTCTCTCTCTCTCTCTCTCTCTCTCTCTCTCTCTCATACATCAATACAAGTTTTTTTTGTAAAAGAGACATACACAATACAAGTTGAGAGTTAACACAATGAAAAGTATAATGGTTGGTTTTTTTTTCCATGGGTTCTGTTTGATTCAGTTTCTTCATTATTGATCCTCAATCTTTTTGCTAGTATTCTAGTTTTCCATTTTCAAAACGTTAAATCTCATATTCTCATGTACAGTTACTAGAAATAGCCTAAAGTTTTGAAAAGATAAAATTGCAAGATGTGGAACTATGTTGCATGTGTACTTTAGTAGATTAACATATACAATGAATTTTATGTATTCATGAAAATGTGAGCCTTGGAGTCTTCTTTTACATATAATTAACTTTTGTTACTATATATTTGGAACTTGTAATTCAGCCCGCGTTTTGCTGCGGGTTTTTACGTGTTTTTGTTGCGTATTAGGAATGTGAATTAATTCAGTCAGTATAACATATTACAGATTCTTGCATTGTCATACATATAACATAACTTTCCCGGTCGCACGTTAAGTCGATGACAATGTATTTGGGGAAGAAGTAAAGGTTGAAAAAAAAGTGTGCGGTCACTTCAATTTAGATAAAAAAAACCACGAAAACATACATAAAATTTATGTCGAAACGTAAATAAACTTCAATTTATGCCAACACATACATAAAAAATGATGTAAGCAATATGTTTTTTTTTGTATTTTTAGCTATAGTAATTTTCACTCACATATCGAAAGTTATATATTAAAGGTCGAGATTGTTAGAGCAGTGGCATAAAAGTATCGAAATAAAGATTCAATCGAAATAAATATGTATGAACGAGACAGGCGAAAATAAAATTTTAAATTTTATATTGTTTGGTGTAACACACAAAAATTGGTAAAACATAAATAAGAAAATTAATAATAACATCGTTATTTAATACAAACACATTATATCATGTTTGATAGTAAAAACATATAAAATATGTAAGTCAAAACCATAATAAATACCATACAAATTTATAACGTCCATATAAATAAGGAATACAATATAATGTAAATTTATTACTATTAATTACACAAACATATTAGATAATGGTGTAAATAATAAAAACATATAAATTTTGTAACTTACTAACATAATAAATATTGTAAAAACATATAACATTTAAATAAAAAGCAATAGTAATAAAAGCAAAAGGTAATAATAAAATATGGCAAGATTAAAAACGAAAATTTAAAATATAGTAAAGAATTAAAATTATAACTTATAAAATATTTGATAATTAACCTTAAAATTATAAGGGATTAAAACTGCTAGTTAAAAATTTGTTGAGGTGAAAAATTGTAAATATAATAATCTACTATGTTTAGATTCAACATCTTTATTTCCAGTAGCATTCTTATTTTACATAGTATATTATATGCTAGTAAATTTGTCATTTGACTTGTTTGTAGCCAACTAAAGATTGGAAATAAGCTAGGTAAACAACTAATAAAACGTACAATAAGATACGGGTTTCATATTTATTATGATTACAACAAAACGATATTGGCATGAAGTACTAATCATATACACAAAATGATAAAATGCACCAACAATAAAGATATCAGAGTGTGGCGTCATGTGATTACAACAACCTCAATTGATGAATAGCCACGTTCATGCTCCCTTAAGAAATTCCAAGTTCATTTGCAATTGGGACAAATGAAGGGACTTTTTTGAATGAAAAATAAATTATCTATTGAATTTCTATAAGGTGTAATACAGGACGAAACACATATACGTATGAAGGTCCTAAGGTGTAATACAGGACGAAACACATATACGTATGAAGGTCCTATGGTGACATAACAATTAGGGAAAATGACTTATATGGGTAACTATGTTTCAAAATCGTTCAAAAAATATCATTCAAGTTTTGTGTGTCCAAAAAACACCATCCAAGTAAAACATTTGTACAAAAAAACACCAACGAAGTACATTTTTTGTTCAAATTAGACCTTTGGTAACCGGCAATTACCGGTAAAAAATAAGTAAAGGAAAAAAAACAATAGGAAAATGACTCAAAGAGGTAACTATGTTTCAAAATCGTTCAAAAAACACCATTCAAGTTTGGTATGTTCAAAAAACACCATCCAAGTAAACTTTTTGTACAAAAAACACCAACAAACTATATGTTTTGTTCAAATATTACCCACCGGTAACTGGTTCTTATAGGTTAAATGATAACTTGGCTTAGCTATTATGACATGGCATAATAATGATTGACAAAACAATAAATGATATATTCCTCCTTTAAAAACCGATTTAGGGTTTCTTCATGAACGAATGACTTATTCTTCTCTTATGATTGCTCGTCTTCTTCTAAAGTGATGATCTCGAACTCAAGTCTAAAACCCTAATTCTTAACTTAAGGCAAAAAGGGCTCCTTTACCCCTGCCTCAATGGACCTCCCTCCCCCTAAGGCCCAAATCCATAAAAAGCCCAAAAAGGCATCCAAGCCCAACTACAAGGCATCTAAGGCCTAATATGGCCCAAGAACCCCCAACATGGCCTTAGCCAAAAAAATGACCTGCTACAATCAGGTGGGCCCAAGACCTAACTTAAACAAGTCTGTGCATAGTCCCATCATATCCGGATGTCGAGCCAGTACACCCGGCGTACTCCTAGCGTACGCCCAACGTACTCGGCTAGGGTCAAGAACCACCAATCTTCCGAAGGCCATACTTCTTCATTCTAAGTGTGATTTCGTCATTCTTTATATCTACGGGAGCTAATTTAGGCATCAGACAGCCATACCGAGGGTTATAGCCTTCGGAAGATTGGCGGTTCTTGAGCCTAGCCGAGTACGATGGGCGTACGTAGGAGTACGTCGGGCGTACTTGCATGAAATCCAGATCGCAGAGGCTTCAACATATGTTGGGCGTATGAATGGACTTGTTTAAGTTAGGCATCGGGCCCACCTGATTGTAGCAGGTCATTTTTTGGGCTTAAGGCCATGTTGGGGGTTCTTAGGCCATATTAGGCCTTAGATGCCTTGTAGTTGGGCTTGGATGTCTTTTTGGGCTTTTTATGGATTTGGGCCTTAGGGGGAGGGAGGCCCATTGAGGCAGGGGTAAAGGAGCCATTTTTGCCTTAAGTTAAGAGTTAGGGTTTTGGACTTGAGTTCGAGATCATCACTTTAGAAGAAGAAGAAGAGCAATCATAGGAGAAGAAGAAGTCATTCGTTCATGAAGAAACCCTAAATCGGTTTTTAAAGGAGGAATATATCATTTATTGTTTTGCCAATCATTATTATGTCATGTCATAATAGTTAAGCCAAGTTATCATTTAACCTGTAAGAACCAATTACCGGTGGGTAATATTTGAACAAAACATATAGTTTGTTGGTGTTTTTTGTACAAAAAGTTTACTTGGATGGTGTTTTTTGAATATACCAAACTTGGATGGTGTTTTTTGAACGATTTTGAAACATAGTTACCTCTTTGAGTCATTTCCTATTGTTTTTTTTCCTTTACTTATTTTTTACCGGCAATTGCCGGTCACCAAAGGTCAAATTTGAACAAAGAATGTACTTCGTTGGTGTTTTTTTATACAAATGCTTTACTCGGATGGTGTTTTTTGGACACACCAAACTTGAGTGGTATTTTTTGAATGATTTTGAAACATAGTTACCCATATAAGTCATTTTCCCTAACAATGACTACAAGGGATTGGGATGTGGGGAATCGGTGATGAATTGATTGGTTAAAAGTAAACATGTGAATGTCAGGATGTATTACATATGCTATTGGTGAAAGTAATACTGGTGATCAGGTAGTGAAACGTGGAACAAACACCAGATAATTCTGGGTATTGGTAGTTTTACGGCAATGGTTTTGCAGCCATTGTTTTGACACATTAATAGGACAATAATTATATACATAAAAAATTATCTCAAGTTCAGATACAAATGTTAAAATTAGACAAAACTATTGTAATATAGAAAGGATCGATTGGAGCCAAAAGCTTTTGATATTGATTTGATGACTTAGAGGATATATATATTTCTTTATAACAGCAAACTAATCTACTCCTAACTATCACCGTCCATGTTTCCAGCGAGACTTGAACCCATAACCTCTTAAATGAAATAGTCATTTTTTACCGTTTGATCATTTGGTAAACTGTACTAATTACTCTAATGACAGATATACATCACTAATTATAGCTACATATTATAAATATATACAAAAAGCAACTATCAAGTCCTCTCACATGATTACTGTAGCTAATAGTACATGTTATCATTTCAGCCAACTTTTGTTTGAAGTAAGTCTAGATGGTCATCGATGGTTGACAACTCACACACCGAATCAATATTATTTTAGCTTTGCTATTTCGGCTAGCTAGTGTGGATATTTATATTAAAACATAAAATGATGATGAGTAGATAAATGGATCCTTCATTTCTATATCGGATATTGCATTTGGATACATAAAACGTTTTTGAAGCGATGGACATAAAACTTGTAAACAAACACCAAGTAATAAAAAGGAAAACAAATTAAAGACCCTATCTTACTTCTTGATTAACTAAGGTCTCGTTTGATAGTTGCTGACTGAGAAAGTGCTGACTGGGAAAGGTCTGTCTGGGTAAGAAATCCTGACTGAGTAAGAAATCCTGTTGTTTGATTGTACATCTGACTGAATGTGCTGAGTGATGAAAAATGACCATTTTACCCTGCTGTTATATATAGTGATAGATTAAGTTGCTGAATAATTATAAAAACATACATATTTGTCATACAAAATGTAAATTACACACAAATAAAAATGTCATACAAAATGTAAATTAAACATAAATCATTTAATATTCAAATAAAAACATAATGAAATTTAAAATAACATAATAATTTAATGTAAAGTAGGTGAAAGTAGTCGATTTGCAATCTGATCACGCAAAACACGCATATATTCAACGGCTTCTGGACCCCATTCTATGCCTTGTATGTTTTCTCTATCAATTCCCCCACCTTGGACGTCAGGAGTAACCATAGTGTCCTCCTCAACATTTCTAAACAAGTCATCTTCTATATTGTATTTCCTTATAAAATTATGGACCGCGACACAAGCAATGACTATGTCTCTTTGCACTGTAAAAGGATAAGGAGCCATTTGTTTTAAGATTGGGAATCTCGCCTTCAATGCACCATAAGCACGCTCAATAACATTTCTAAGTTGTGCATGAGCATAATTGAACCTTTCTTCTCTAGTTAAAGGTCTGCCTCTTCGAAAATCGGCTAACCAATACCTAATATTCCGGTATGGAGCCATAAACCTACGAGTGTTTGTATATGCGGCATCACAAAGGTAATATTTATCTGCAAATGAATGTGACACATATTATATAATGACACATATTATATAAAGAAGATAGATAATAAAAATTATATAAAGATTACAAACTTGGTGGAGGAAATGGAAATCCAGAAGTCGAATTGAATGCAACTTCTTTCAAAACTCTAGAATCATGTGCTATACCCTCCCATCCAGCCCAAACAAAGGTGGATATCATATCAAAATCACAAATTCCTATTACATTTTGAAAACATTCTCATTTTCCTCTTCCTCTATAACGAGTTTGTTGATCAACGGGTACAATCGCATGTACAAGAGTTCCATCTAATGCACCTATTGCTCCGGAAAAAATATTTTTTAACCGTCTATGTCGTTCCGAGTTATGTCTTGTTGGATTAGGAATTTATCATAAAATTTATCATGATCAAAAACAATTTTAAATATAAAACAATTATATATATCATGATCAAAAACAATTTTAAATATAAAACAATTATTTTGTACGAATAAAAGCATAAAATCTATGGAATTGTGATATGTCTATTATCTATTATAACAGTGCATAGGATTCGTAATGAGATTGGTAATGCTATGAAGCTAGACAATCATGTTGATGCCATAAAACAACAAACTCCCAATTATAAATGAATTGAAATAGGCATGTTAATTATGATCTTTGTACACCTTCTCAAGCTCAAGTATTTCAAAGACAATATCTTTTTTCTTTTAATTTACCAAAAAACACAAAAACAAGGCAAATAATATGTATCTACTGGTAAATAAAAGCTCCATCAAACAGCAATGCCACTACCTTGTAGTGGTAGTAATAAACAACGCAGAAAGAAAAAAAAAAGAGGATGTAATATTCCAGCAAATAACACTTCAAAATTCAAAAAAAAATTCGTCCATGTATATATAGTGTTGATTACCTCCTGAAATAAGTGGTTTGTAATCTATTATAGATATGGAATCGTCTATACACTATGAAATCAATTAATTTGTAAACAAATCTGGACCCACTTAAATCAATGAAATTGATTAAAAATAATGGTGTATATGGAACATATCTAGTGAATCGATGCTTTATATGAAGGGATATACACAATCAATTGCATAAATGATAAGATTTTTTTTTCAATTGCACCGGTCGATTGATCCCGAACCCAAAATCAGCGTTCCCAAACCCCAAATCGGATTCTGAATTTATAGATTATACATAAAAGGAGAATATTCTTACCTGTTTTTGATGAATTGAAGCGGTTGAATGACAAGAAATCGAAAAACTAATCGGAGATGGAGAGCTCTTGTTGGCCGGCGAGATGGTAGCTACACGGTGGCGAGATGGCAGCGACCGAGGTGATGGCAGCGACTTGCAAGATGGAAGCGAGCTGGAGGAGCAGCGTCGCTGCGAGCTGGAGTGTCGGCGCTTCTTTTTGTTTAGGTCACGAGAATGGTAACGATGGAAGAAAGAATACAAGGGCAGGATTGTCTTTATTCCCAGTCAGCATATGTTACAAAGTTGATCGGGTAAGATTATTGAGCCAAATATCTTTCCGAGAAAGCACACCATCAAACATCTAAGGTCTAAACCGAGTCAGCCCAATTTGCTGACTCAAACCCAGTCAGATGGGTATCAAACGGACCCTAAGAGTTTCACCAAAACAAACAAAAATAAGAAACACACCAAACAAATAAAAATTGTTTAAACAAGCCAATACAAATAAAAATTTAAAGGATAATCAATCTTCATCTTCCTCATCGCCTCCTCCTCCCTATCCGCTACCGCCGGTTCTGCTATGCCTTGTGCGCCACCTCTCTTCCCAATTTCTAATACGGGGGTATTCGGGAGCATTATCCATCCGGGGAATGTTCATGTGGTGCATCATGTGAGCAAGGGCCATGTGATGATAATTTAAACTATGCCCTATATCATCTTGATACGCCCTCAATTCCATATTATAAGGATCCATTGGTAGCTCATCATAGGCGGTTCTTCGTGCATATGTGTGACATCCCCAATTTCACGGCCAGAAAAGACCGATTTGTTTATGCTTTGTTTTATAAATCAGAGTAATCGTTTAAAGAAAACGGTTGCGGAATTTGTTCCCAAAACAAGATATGATAATAACTTATCAAAACATTTCTCAAAGAGAATGTATTTTTATTTAATAATAAAACATCGGGATGTCATGTTCCGATACAGACACATAAGCATAAACATATCATACATTCATTTACACTAGTGATTTACATCTCTTATAATCTCTCAGTGAAATGGGTCTTTGCATCGATACATGTGATACAAAGAAAACTGAGTGGGTCAGGCTTGGGAGCCTGGTGAGCATATAGGCTTTTCAACCCACAATAATATATTTATTATATTTAATCATCAAACAATCAACCCAATTACCCATCCCCATTATCTCCATTTATCTTAAGGATCTACCCTAAGAATCATCTATCCTTCATTCTTAAGGATTGACCTGAGGTATAGGCACGAAGTCACATCGTCGCCAGGGTTTACTCAATAGGCGCTAACTCCATAGTCACCAAGGTTTATACAATAGGCGCTAACTCCATAGTCACCAAGGTTTATACAATAGGCGCTAACTCCATAGTCACCAACTATCCCATCTACCCATGTTCTACCCAACATTTTCGTAGATATAAATACTTACGTAGTTTAAATCATTTAACACCTGTATAAAACATCAATTCCACGCCCATCTCAAATAGACAAACAATATATAACACATAGCACGTATTTCATGGCAAACACTTCATATATATGTGTTAGAAGAAAGTAACTACACACTCACACAAAACATATACTTAATACATTCAAACAATACTTGTATTGAAATCGTGTTAGTGAAAGGGACTTTACACTCACTTGATAATACGATTATCGGACAGCACTACGGCTCTCCAAGTAGTAACTCTTCGGTGAAACCGGGATATCTTCACACACCGGGTTTCTCGCGGACAGAGCTTCGGCTTGGAAACTCTTTTCTTCTCGGGATCTTCAGGCTTCGGGACTCGCTTCGGGTCTCGGGATGATACCGGGGCTTCGGGGGTACTTCAAGACAGCTAGAGAGGGTATCGGGAGTGAGAGAGTGAAGGAATTAGCAACCAAAACCCGACTGCCCTTCGATTCTATTTATAGGGCTGATTTTTCGATTTTCACGTCGTGAACAATGTTTTCACGTCGTGGGCTTGAACGTCATTGCATGCGTCATCGTCCACTTGCTCTGTCAGGCTCCAGAAGGTGTCAGAAGACATGCCACGTCGTGACCACTGATTTCACGTCGTGGTCTCTGACAGTTTTGGGGTTTCGCACCCCGAACTTCAGAAATTCATAACTTTCGCATACGAACTCCGTTTTCGACGTTCTTTATATCGACACATAGGTAAAAACAAGATCTACAACTTTCATTTGGACTTCATTGGCTAATTTTGAATTTATTTTTATTATATTATTTTTATATTATTTTTAGTAGGCCAAGACAGGAAAACTCCGCTAGAAATTCATAACTCCTTCATCTGACGTCCGTTTTCGTCTGTCTTTTTACCGTTGCACTACTAATAACGAGATCTTCGATTCTCGTTTAGATTGTTTTGGCTAAAAACCGCTCGATCTCAAATCGAGTATTCGGGCTCCATACTGCTAAGTCGAAACTTCGGAAAATCATAACTTCCTCATACGAAGTCAGATTTGGGCGTTCTTTTTACGCACGCTCTCGGTTTAACGTATTCTACGACTTTCATTTAGATCTCTAAGGCCAAATATCCCTCTAACGTAAATTCGCTATTTACGTCGCGTTGTGTCGTGCCGGTTCTGTCGCGAAACTTCGACAGGTCATAACTTCTTCGTTATAACTCGGATTTCGGCGTTCTTTATATGTACGGAATCCTTGTAACATATACTACAACTTAGTTAAGATTAATCCTTCTAGATAATCTTCCATCAAAAAGTCATTTTTTATGCTTATCGTCTCTAAATTGGCTAGCCCTGATCTATGGGCGTTACAATTATTACCCCCTTAGGATGATTACGTCCCGGAATCATCAACGAAATAGGGCTTGCAAAATGATTCCAATCTTCTGACTTAAGTCAGATGTTACATCGAACTTGGTCCTCTAGACCATGTAACCAACTCATCGTAGTCGGACTCAATTTAATATGACTACTAGGGTCAGAATAACCATCATCCTACTAGCTATTACCGAAACAAGGGTAATGACATATTTGAATAAAACGAGACCAATCACTAGCTTCTTGGTAACCTTGTGACTTTCCCTGATCCAAGTGTGAGTCCTGTGCTTCCGGTAGTATAGATCTCTACTACCATTCACACCTACTCATACTCGCCCCAAGTATTGTCTCGCAGTCAACCAAGTCACCATACATAAATCATATAATCATTCAACACATCAGATAACAAAACCAGGGTTTATATTATTTCTTGAAACTATTACACAAAAGTTCAAGTTCACCCTATACTATGCCTCTAACAAGCTATACTTCCTGATACAGACTTTATATATTAATATGAAGTCTTCATCTTTTAATCCTCCCATCGTTTTCTGCTTCGTCGAGGAGCATGTGGAATGCCCTCGGCTGTGGCGGTGTGTCTTTCTTTGGGCAGTCTTTAGAAATATGCCCTTCTTCGTTACATCTGTAGCACACCTTCTTGATAGGTGCACACTTGTTGGCGTAATGCCCTGTCTTCCCACATTTGTAGCAAGTCATCTCCTCACTACATTTCCCGAAGTGTTTCTTTTTACACTTCTCACACCACTTAGCTTCATCTCTTCCCCCAGATTTCGAGAATTTGCTTTCTTTGTTGATCACTGAAGATCCTTCATGTTTCCTTTTCTCTCCAACTTCAGCTCTTTCCAGACCTTTTTCCCTTATTTGGGTCTCAACATTCTTGGCTGCCCAGATGGCGGCTTTCAGAGTGGTTGCTTGCTTGACTATCGGACCAAAGTCCGCTGGTAATCCATTGGCAAACTTGTTGACCTTGGAAAGTTCAGTTGGAATTAGGTATGGAATAAGCTTCATCTTCTCCGTAAAGCTTGTAGCGTATTCAGTGACGCTTAATTTTCCCTTCTTTAGATTCTGGAACTCATTGTTGATTTCCAGAAGATCCTGCTCAGAGCAGTATTGCATTTTCAGTTGCACCATAAACTCTTCCCAAGACATCTTGCTAGCTTCCCCCTTGGGCATCGAACCGGCCAGTAACTTCCACCAGCTCAGTACTCCAGATTTTAACAGAGGAATTGCAAGAGCGGTCTTCTGTCTGTTGCTACACTCGCAACTTTCAAACATTGTCTCCATCTCGGAGATCCAGTCCATGACTTGCACCGGTGTCGGGCTCCCAGAAAAACACGGTGGTTTGGATGCCATGAAATCCTTGTACTTGCATCCACGTCCGTCATTTCCTCCATCCTGGTTGTTTCGGCGAACTATTGGTGGGTTGGCTTGACCAACGGTCCCACTATAGTTCCCTCCTTCCGAATGCCCTCCATTTACTTCGGGCTCTTCCACTTGAATTGGCAGTTCTTCACGATTCTGTCGAAGCAACCGCCTGGTCTCCTCCATTTGACGATCCAACATCGCCTGCATCATTGCTTGTACACCAGCCATCGTCATTGGCTCAGGTGCTGCAGCTACAACAGGTATTTGCTCAATCACTGGTGGTTGATTCCTGTTCTCATTTGCGTTTCCAACTCCGCTTCTAGTTCTTGCTATTCTTGATCTATACACCGCATAAGGTGAATTTAGATCTCTATTTCGATAGACGTTCAAATCATCCTTATCACTCTGAAACGTTTACATGCTAGTTCTAATATCTTAGTCATACGCTTAGAATCCTGAACACATAAGGTTTCCAGATCCGGTTGGCAACAAACCATAGATCCGAACAAATAATATCATATATGGCAACATATAACATTTAGCACATAAAATCATTTTAGGCAACTTTCCTAAAATAAACTAGTGCTCGTGTCTAAAATGTAACAGACACTCATCTCACAATCTTCACTTAGCATTCTAAGTTTAAGTCTAGAAATCCTACAATTTCCTAGTTCGCTTAAACTAATGCTCTGATACCAACTGCGACATCCCCAATTTCACGGCCAGAAAAGACCGATTTGTTTATGCTTTGTTTTATAAATCAGAGTAATCGTTTAAAGAAAACGGTTGCGGAATTTGTTCCCAAAACAAGATATGATAATAACTTATCAAAACATTTCTCAAAGAGAATGTATTTTTATTTAATAATAAAACATCGGGATGTCATGTTCCGATACAGACACATAAGCATAAACATATCATACATTCATTTACACTAGTGATTTACATCTCTTATAATCTCTCAGTGAAATGGGTCTTCGCATCGATACCTGTGATACAAAGAAAACTGAGTGGGTCAGGCTTGGGAGCCTGGTGAGCATATAGGCTTTTCAACCCATAATAATATATTTATTATATTTAATCATCAAACAATCAACCCAATTACCCATCCCCATTATCTCCATTTATCTTAAGGATCTACCCTAAGAATCACCTATCATTCATTCTTAAGGATTGACCTGAGGTATAGGCACGAAGTCACATCGTCGCCAGGGTTTACTCAATAGGCGCTAACTCCATAGTCACCAAGGTTTATACAATAGGTGCTAACTCCATAGTCACCAAGGTTTATACAATAGGCGCTAACTCCATAGTCACCAAGGTTTATACAATAGGCGCTAACTCCATAGTCACCAAGGTTTATACAATAGGCGCTAACTCCATAGTCACCAACTATCCCATCTACCCATGTTCTACCCAACATTTTCGTAGATATAAATACTTACGTAGTTTAAATCATTTAACACCTGTATAAAATATCAATTCCACGCCCATCTCAAATAGACAAACAATATATAACACATAGCACGTATTTCATGGCAAACACTTCATATATATGTGTTAGAAGAAAGTAACTACACACTCACACAAAACATATACTTAATACATTCAAACAATACTTGTATTAAAATCGTGTTTGTGAAAGGGACTTTACACTCACTTGATAATACGATTATCGGACAGCACTACGGCTCTCCAAGTAGTAACTCTTCGGTGAAACCGGCATATCTTCACACACCGGGCTTCTCGCGGACAAAGCTTCAGGTCGGAAACTCTTTTCTTCTCGGGATCTTCAGGCTTCGGGACTCGCTTCGGATCTCGGGATGATACCGGGGCTTCGGGGGTACTTCAAGACAGCTAGAGAAGGTATCGGGAGTGAGAGAGTGAAGGAATTAACAACCAAAACCCGACTGCCCTTCGATTCTATTTATAGGGCTGATTTTTCGATTTTCACGTCGTGAATAGTGTTTTCACGTCGTGGGCTTGAACGTCATTGCATGCGTCATCGTCCACTTGCTCTGTCAGGCTCCAGAAGGCGTCAGAAGACATGCCACGTCGTGACCACTGATTTCACGTCGTGGTCTCTGACAGTTTTGGGGTTTCGCGCCCCGAACTTTAGAAATTCATAACTTTCGCATACGAACTCCGTTTTCGACGTTCTTTATATCGACGCGTAGGTAAAAACAAGATCTATAACTTTCATTTAGACTTCATCGGCTAATTTTGATTTATTTTTATTATATTATTTTTATATTATTTTTATATTATTTTTAGTAGGCTGAGACAGGAAAACTCCGCTAGAAATTCATAACTCCTTCATCTGACATCCGTTTTCGTCTGTCTTTTTACCGTTGCACTACTAATAACGAGATCTTCGATTCTCATTTAGATTGTTTCGGCTAAAAACCGCCCGATCTCAAATCGAGTATTCGGGCTGCATACTGCTAAGTCGAAACTTCGGAAAATCATAACTTCCTCATACGAAGTCAGATTTGGGCGTTCTTTTTACGCACGCTCTCGGTTTAACGTATTCTACGACTTTCATTTAGATCTCTAAGGCCAAATATCGCTCTAACATAAATTCACTATTTACGTCGCGCTGTGTTGTGCCGGTTCTGTCGCGAAACTTCGACAGGTCATAACTTCTTCGTTATAACTTGGATTTCGGCGTTCTTTATATGTACGGAATCCTTGTAACATATACTACAACTTAGTTAAGATTAATCCTTCTAGATAATATTCCATCAAAAAGTCATTTTTGATGCTTATCGTCTCTAAATTGACTAGCCCTGATCTACGGGCGTTACAATATGCCATTGTCTTGGTCTTACCCATTCTACCCGGTTGCTCGGGTGCCACCACTTCGTCCTCATCGGGAATGGCAAAATTTCCCCCACCATAATCCTCAACTATCATTGCCCTCTTATAAAGAATAGGATTAAATGGAGGTGTTGGCATCATAGTGAAAACATTCCTGGCTCCCCTTTCCAAAATACCATATGATCTCGCCAATTTACTCACAAACATACCTCCACAAATTCTTGACGTTTTTCTATCTATCACCCCACCCTCACCCAAGTATTTCGCCAAACAATATGAGATGTTGCAGAAAGTATTTGGCATAATGATGCACCACATGTAGAATACGTCAAGACTTGGTACCTTATCATCGTCCTTCCGCATATCGATGGAACTAGAGATGAGTCGGTGGATTAGGCGGTGAATTGGCGACCTAATGCTTCCCTCTTGAGCCGCGGATGGAATGTAAACATTATTCGCAATTGTCGTCCACCAATTTGCCCCATTCATTCCATCCGGGAAAACCTTGTGACAATTATCCAAGATAGTCCCAAAAGTTGCAGTCATGACCACCGATTGGTCATATAAGCCCATTCTCCATCCTAGCTCAACCATGCTACATTCCCGATACTCACCACGAAGACAAAAAGTCAACGCGTTCGTGTCATAATAATCGTCCCCACCTCGGAATGTAACCGTGGAATAAAATTCCAAACACAGCTCCTGGTATACCGATTCCTGCATCCGAAACAGCCTCCTCCACCCGTCACAAGTAATTTGTATTCCATCCTTCATGAAGATTTTAGTCAAATACAGGTTTAAGGCCTCTACCAAACCCACCTGCTCGAACCAAGGCCAGCTTAACTCGTTTGGCACGTAAAAATCCTTTGTCTTGAGGGTTTCCAGCTTCTTACTCCATCTAACCAAGGTAGCTTTAGATCCAATTTGAGGAAAGTTAAACCAATAGAAGTCCCCTTGGTTTCTTGGAGCACTTTGTCCTCTGCTTCTGTTCATTTTCTGCAAAATCAACCACAAGGAAAAACCACACAAACCACAGAAAATGTTAAAAACAAAAATTTGGGAAACAGCAGCATCAACTTGTCGAGTTCCAAGAGCAACTCGACGAGTCCGATGAACATTGTGAGACTCCCTCACTGATTCGAACAGATTCAACTTTCTACACTCAAAATTACTCCAGGGGTTTGTTTAGGGTGGTAAACCAAGAATTAATTCATGAAAAACTCTAGTCAAAACGCTCTAATTTAGTCCAAATCGAAACCCTAATGTTCATGTCAAATGCAAAAATCGGGCTTTTAACAAATTTCAACCATAAAACTCTTAAAAATCGAACCTTTAACGGATTTAAGAGTGAAAAACCTAACCTTTTTGCGAGAATGGGGAGGACTCACGAGAATTGAGAGTTCTTGCTTGAGAGGATTTGCTCGTCGAGTGGTAGGCGAGTGGCGGCTGTGAGAATGAGAAAGCTTTACCCTTTAGGGTAAAAACCCTAATTTACTGAGTTTAAAAATTATATTTTTTTTCTGTAATAAAAACCTACTCGTCGAGTTCGGGGTCCCAAACTCGTCGAGTTCGGGGTCCCAAACTCGTCGAGTGGAGACGGGTTTTGCCGAAATATTGCGAATTTTCAGATGAACTCGTCGAGTATGCATATGGACTCGGCGAGTTTTTTGCTCTGTTCAAAAAAAAAATTTCTCTATAAATAAATTCAACCACACCCCACACTCAAACTTTACTTGTCCTCAAGCAATCATTTTAAGCAAATAAGAAGACCTAGAGTGAAAAATCCTAATAAAACACACAAAAATGAAGAAAATAAAAGAAGAAAATAAAAAGAAAAGAAGGGAAAAGAAAGCAGACTCAAACAACGGGTTGCCTCCCGTAAGCGCTTCTTTTTTAGGAGTCTTTAGCTGGACTCCTTCCCGCGCTACGTTGCAGCGGCTTTCTCCAAATCCAACCCTTCTTCAAGTCTTTCTTCAATTGGCATACCCTCTTCATATTTCTTAACCCTATGCCCATTTACTTTAAAGCTCGACCCATCCTTGTTCCATAACTCAATCACCCCGTATGGATAGACATGCTTAATTGTAAAAGGCCCGGACCAACGAGTGCGCAATTTTCCCGGAAAGAGTTTTGGTCTTGAATTGAACAAAAGAACTTTCTGGTTAGCTTCAAATTCCTTATTACCTTTCAACCTTGCATCATGCCACCTTTTTGTCTTGTCCTTATAGATCAACGAGTTAGTGTAAGACTCATTTCTCAATTCTTCTAAAGCATTCATTTGCAAAAGTCAATTGACACGCAACTCACTTGGCTAAAAATTGCATGTTTTTAAAGCCCAATAAGCCTTATGCTCAAGCTCCACCAGTAGATGACAGTTCTTACCATAGACTAACCTATAGGGTGTGGTTCCAATGGGTGTCTTGAATGCAGTCCGGAATGCCCAAAGTGCATCATCTAATTTATCCACCCAATCTTTCCTATTGCTACCCACCGATCTTTCCAAGATTCTCTTGAGCGCTCTATTTGTAATCTCGGTTTGCCCATTTGTTTGTGGATGGTAAGGTGTTGAAAATCTATGGCGTACACCATATCTTTGCAACACTTTTGCTTTCCCCTATCACTTATCAATGCATTTGGTACTCCAAACCTAGAAAATAACCTTTTAAGAAGCTTCACCACGACCCTTGCATCATTTGTTGGTAATGTTTGCACTTCTGCCCACTTTGATACATAGTCTATCGCCACAAGTATGTATTTATGACCTTTAGATGAAGGGAATGGTCCCATGAAATCCACACCCCACACATCAAACACTTCACATACTTGAATGTTCCTTTGTGGCATCTCATTCCTTGCAGAAATGTTACCCGACCTCTGGCAAGCATTACACTATCACACATAGGTGGCAGCATCCTTGAACATTATGGACCAATAAAACCCCGCATCTGATGTGCACAAAAGTACCTACTAGTTTTAAATTTATAACCTAACTAACTTAACTAACTAAAATGCACCTAGGCAGTGTACCTAGTCATATTATAGAATAGTTTGGGTAAGTCGGGTGTCGATCACAAGGAACAGTTTTAATTAATCAATTTACCTACTATTAAATTAACCTAAAGTTCTAGCAAAGTAATGGTTTTTTTATCTAATTTTGCAAGTTTAGATAAACTTAAATTCTTAAACACAATTCAATCAAGTAACAAAAACACTTCTGTTAATTCGAATCCACCTTCCCTCAATGGTTTAATTATTAATTTTGACAATTCCCGTTGGTTACCAATTAAAATATTATTAGCAAATTCAATTTCAAATTTACTAATTTTAAATTAATTCATGTAGAGCTATGCATAGTCACACATAATTTAACACAAAATTAATTATTAGATAGGATTTGAGCTATGTAAGATTGAGTTGACAAACACAATTATGTTCATAATATGAGTTCTCTAGCACAGCCAAATTCAATAGTTCAATTACTTATCTAAGATTGGATTGATCTTAGCTCTAATAATCTAATGTTCACTAAATTACTAGGTAATCAAATTCATGAAGATTAATGGTCACTAACTACACAGAATAAGAATCTAAAACAATCTAGTATCAAATTAAGCATGCTAGGTATAATCAATCAAACACAAGACAGTAACCAACAAGAAAAATCTAAGTTATTATAAGCAAACCTTGAGTTTCAGCTTCATCTAGCTAACAAAAGCAACTATTTAGCTACTCATACTAACAAAAAAACTCAAACAAGTCATAGTTGAAAGCATTGTAAAAGTACAAAACTAAAAAGTAAGTTATGATCTTCTCGTTCTTCCTTGGTATTAAAACCAAATTCTTAGCCTTCTGAACCTCTGATTTCGACTTCTGGAACCCCTTTCTAACCATCCAACCCTTTAAATTCGTAGAGATCAAGGGAATTCATAGTTGTCATGAAATTACATTCCACGTCGTGGAATAAGGCTCCACGTCGTGGACCTGGATGAATCCTTATCGGGCAAGGATTTCGACTTCGCGCGTACTCATCTTCCAGATTTTTCCCTTTCCACGTCGTGTAAGTGATATCCACGACGTGGATACAGCTGTTTCCGTGGGTTTTCTTCTCTTTAATCTTCCAAGCCTCCAAAGTTTCTTCTTTTTCCACTTTTAGTCCTTATTTTTCAAAATGACTTATTCTGGCTGCAAAATTCAATTTAATCTCATAAGTACCATTATTCCATGCAAATAACCAAAAATATGTATAAAAATGTATTCAAATATTGCCTAAAAGTATGTATAAATATGGTAATATCAAAATCACTCGTATCACAAAGAACAATCCATTTTAAACTCAGCCATTATACCAAGACCTCAATGCGCATATTTGTGTCTAAATCTCCTAATAACTCCCCAATCCTAAATAGTCACATTCCGTATGAAACTTCACCCCTTAGTTTATAAGATACTCATTTCTGCAACCCTTCGAATCAATCCTCAGAACTCTTTCTTAACCTCGAGGTTTTTTTGGTTAAGCTACCCAAACATACATAATCTAGAAATTACAATTTTAGATACCACAATGGAGCTCCTTTGAAAATTTCACTTTCTTTGAGTATTTGATCTTTGATTTCTTTGAATTCACCACCTTTTTGTTGGATTTTTGGTATCTTCAACTTTTTGATTCTTCAGAATTTTTGATTTTTTAATCTTCATACTTGATAGCTCCAAAAATTCTTCAACTTTTCGGTAATTTCTCTTCTCTTTTTTTTAATATCTCACTTTTTTTTCTCTCAAATCCTACATGCTTAGGCAAGGGTGCTTAACTTCAACCTTTATTGGTTAGAGGTATTAGTCTATGTGCAATGACTACATAAGCTTTCCTGGATAAATTTCAGTTTAGGCTGCAAAACATATTATGCCATTAAAACTACCAGATTACCTTTTCATATTTCATGGCTTTTCACTAAGACTTGGGAAGCCACAAATATACTATAACATGTATTGGCTCAATTAAACATTTGAGCTCTTATTGGATCATCCCACGCAATCACTAGCAACTAAAGTCTAAATTAATTATTACTAAACAAAATTTTTAAAATTTTCTAGCAATTTACTTTTTCGACCCCCTACCCCACACTTATTACATACAATGCCCTCATTGTATGCATAAAATAAATTAAAAGCAAGAAAAGGGAGAAAAAGAAACAGACTCCCCTGGGGTAGAAGTAGTGAGATCGAATTCTTCACGTGTGAGAAACTTGAGCATCTTGAGCTTGGACTTTTTCAAATATAGAGCTTGGAATTTCAAGAAATGAGCCATGTAAATGTGCCGTCAAAATTTGAAATCGAGACTTCAATCTTCAACAAACGTGGTGTATAAAAACTTCAAAACATAAGAGACCAACGTGGGAATTAAAGCATACGCCACAAGGAATGATGTAGAAAAGAGGGAAAATTGAACTTCTGCATTCCACGTCGTGGTGTAGAATTACACGACGTGGCTTCGAATATTTTCAACTTCAGGAATCGCGTATTGAACTCAATCCACGACGTGTAATTGGTGTCCACGTCGTGGAAACTGGGCATCACAGAAAGCACTTTTCCTTTAAATGAGCATAATGTAGACTTGTGTCTTAACATATTAAGACCCTTCTGAAATGCATATGTCGTGACTCTTTCTTAACTCGTTTCTCTCTCGATTAACCCCACACTTATCTAAAATTGTGGGTCTCGACTCTCGACTCTAAATGACACGACTAATCGTGTTAATGCTCTCATATCTCTAAGGTTTCTTAGTCACGTTTTTCTCTTACAAATTCTGAAAATAACAACCAAAATAAGTAACAAGATCATAATAATTTAAATAGTCGTTACACAACCAAATTAAAATAAAATCAAAACAAACAAACCAAAAATAAACTAAACGAAATAAAAGAAATAAAAGGATAAACTAATCATCTTCTTCATCATGATGTGCTCCACTAGTCCCGACACCATTTCCTTGTCGTACCCATAATTCTTCCCACGTCGGAATGTACGGACATTGGGGAGGCATCGTAGGGGGTCGAACCATATTCATATGTGTAAACATGATTTCGAGAATTTGAGTGTTATAAGTCACTCCCCCGCGAACATTGTCCAAATACAAACCAACCCAGCTTTGAAACGGGTCGGTCGGTATACCGCCCTCAAACGGTTGTGGTGGTGGTTGTGGTCGTCCCCTCTCTCCTCGACCTCTCACATTCCTTCGTCTTGGTCGCGGTTGTTCTTATTGTTGCTCAATTCATTGTTCTTCATCCTCCAGCGGTATCACATAAACTCCTCCCACATTCACTACAACTCGCATGACACCCAAAACTTGGATAGTTAACTCACTATCTTGAAAGCGAGTAAGATTCCTAATAAAATTAGGAGTTAAGATGCCATAAGACCGGGCAAGTCGGGTAACTAAATGTCCACCCGTGATGGGACTACCGGGTCTAGAATTAGTCGCCTTGTTACCCATAAATCACGCAAGCATATACGGAAGATCACAACAAACATCGGGGGTGATTATGCTCCACGAATGAAACAAATTTTGAAGAGGCACTTTATCTCCATGATTTTTGTGATTGATCGTGAAAGTAATGAGGCGGTGCAAAAAACAAAACACGGGATTCCGAATTTGCCCCTCGAATACGTCACTAGAATTATATTCGTGATTTGATATAGTCCTCCAAAACTGGGCATCAACAATCCCGGATGTGAAGTCTCGAACACACCCCTGCAAGAATAGAACAAAAAATGGTGAGATTGTCTCCTCTTCGGTATAGAGTCCCATGCGCCATGCGAACTCTCGAAGACTGCATTCTCGGTATACGCATCCCAGTCTAAAAACAAGTGCCCGGTTGTAGGTTAGATCAACAGTTTTATCCTCAAAACTCACGGTGGCAAAGAACTCCACCGATAATTCCCGATACACGGGTTTTTGAAGAGAAAATAGATTCCTCCACCCGTGGCAAGTAAATGAAAAACCATTCCCTACAAACACTTTCGTCCAATATCTTTCCAGTTCCGCAATCATACCGACCCCACGTAACCACGCCCAATCCACAGTGGGAGCAACTGCAAACTCACGATTATATAACCATCCTAACCGGTTTTCATAATTGTTCAACATTGCACTGGAAATATTTTGCGGAAACCGGTATAGTGGGTGAATACTTGCCACATCAATCGGATCTTGAGCTTGGGGAACTGCCCTTCTAGGACCCATTTTTCCTGTAATGACCAACAAAAATGAAACAAACCAAAACAACCAAGATATCAAATTATAAGGCAAAACAGAAAATTGGTCGCCCAGTTTCCACGTCGTGGGTTTCATCTCCACGTCATCGAACTGGTCCGAGACGTGGTTCTGGAACGGGCCATCTGTGGTCAAAATCAACCATCAATCTCTCTTGGGGTTTGTTTATTTCATCAATCTAAGGCCTTACATTACACATGCATTCGAAAATAACCATCTAATGGACTCAATTTTGGGTATTTTATCTCTAAAGAAACGCTAACTACCAATTGCATAAAATGTGAAGAAAACTATAAATCTAGTGGAAGTAACACTTACTAGATGAAGTTTGAAGACAAATAGATGCAAGAAATTTGGAAAAAAATGGTGGAAAGTGGCAGAAAATCGATGGTGGGGATTGAGCTTTTCGTCCGTGTGCAAAGAGTAAACAACTGAGGTAATGGTCAAAGGGTTTAGTTTAGAACTGGTCCCCATCCGTGATTTTTAAATTCCACGTCGTGGGCCTGTACAGTGGCCTTTATCTTTATCGGGCTACTTCTGTTTCCACGAAGTGGGCTTGTAACCCACGACACGGAATTGATAAATAAAAGTTTTCATTTTTATTGTCCAATTTTAATGTAAAAACCTTAATTTATTTACCATAAAAAAATTTAGAACCCCATACATGATTTTCACCAATTCCTTTAGTAATTATAATAATAAGATGATTAATTATCCTACAACTCAACTGAAATGCAAAAATTAAACTAAGTTCAAAAACGAAAAGAAATGCAAAACAAGCTCGGGTTGCCTCCCGAGAAGCACTTCTTTTTGTTGGAGTCTTGAGCCGGACTCCGTGCCACCTTATGTTGAATTAGTCGGAGTATCCATCACCAATTGCACCTTTTTCTCCTTCCATTTCCTTTTATAAGCTTGGACTCGTCTAAGATACGCCTTTTTGGAATTTTCTTTTTTACCTTTTACATCTCTTTCTTCGAGCTTTCTTTTAATTCCCTTATTTTCCACATGTTTAATTTCTTCATTTTTAAGCTCCACAGTCACCATCTTTTCATCTGCCGCTAAAATCTTTTCCCCGGAAGTAACCTCGTCCTCATCACTTGAAAAGTCTTCATTTTCCTCACTTACCCAAGAAGTTGGATTTTTATAAGCAATAACTTCAAACACAAGAGGAACGGATGCTCTCGGTTTGGTGCGGTTGACTTGTCAAATCTCTTCTTCCATAAGCTTTTCTAATTCTTCAAATTCATTCTCTTTATCGACATTGAAACTTCATCTTGAACATCACTCCCTTGGAAACCATCTTCTACTCCAAAAGTAGCTTCATCTTCTCCCACTCTCAAGGTAAGCTTGGATTCGCGAATATCAACCAAGGCTCTAGCAGTATTAAGTAGAGGGCGACCAAGGATAATTGGGACATTGTTGTCTTCTTTCATGTCTAAGACGACAAAGTCAATTGGAAAAACGAATTTTCTAATTTTTACTAAAATATCTTCCACTATACCCCTTGGACGTGTCACTGAACTATTGGCCATGTGAATCGTCATTCTTGTAGCCTTCAACCTTGGAATATTAAGATTTTGATAGAATGAGTAAGGCATTATATTTATGCTAGCCCCAGAATCAGCTAAAGCATAAGTCTTCAAATTATTCCCAAATTCAAATGGAAGAGCGAGGCGTCCAGGATCTCCCATCTTCTTCGGTAACTCTCCCATAATTACTTTAGAACTCAGCTCACTTAGAATTACCTTGGAGTCCTTCTCTAGCTGCTGGCAAGTAGTGATTAAATCTTGCAAAAACTTGGCATACTCGGGAACTTTAGATAACCAATCAATGAAAGGGCTATTTATTGGAATACCCTTCACTTGTTGCATAAATTTCAGATGCTCCTGCTTCAGTGGATGAATATTGGCTCGGGAAGGAAACGGTAAAGGAGGAAGATAAGTAGGAACATTATTCAACTTTTTCTGATCAAACCTATTCCACGTCGTGGAGATTGGATCTCCACGTCGTGGTTTCAGAGTTTCAGCAAGTTTACGTTCTTCGAGTTTGGACTTCTTTGGCTTTGGCTCAGACTGAGATGGATTGACTTCAAGTGCTTCAAGGAATTCAGAAATGGTGTCCTCTTCAGTTTCTATTACCATTACGTGTGATTGAGGCTTGTTCTCGGGAATTGGGTTAGATATTCTTTCATTCACCAAAGTGGTTAGTTCACCAAGTTGGGCTTCGATATTTTTAATTGATGCATGCTGATTCCTTAGCAATGCTTTCTGGTCCCTTATTACTGCATCAATGTCATCATGTCTTTTCTTGAAAGCCTCCATAAATCTATATAAATTAGACTCAAGATCAACTTTCTTTTCAGGAGGTGGTTGTTCTTTTTGGTAGAAGTCTCGGTCTGTCTGCCTATATTTTTCTTCTTTCAGCTTCTTATACTCGTCATATGGTAACCACTCCCTCTTTGGTTTCCTCCAATTTTCATCATACTTGTCCCCACTCGAGTAGCAAACTTGCACCTTTTTATTTTCATGTTCATCCAAGTGGCAATCTTTTGTTAAGTGTGGACCATTGCACCTTTCACAACCAACTCTAATAGCATGAATTGATTGGTCCATCTTGGTCATTCTTCTATCCATTGTGTCAAGCATAGCTAGTACAGCAGCCATGTCTCCAGAATTTCCTCTCCCAAATCCTTTAGTTCCATCATGTCTTGGATTATGGTATTCACGAGAATGCTTTGAGAACTCTTCAATCAACTCCTTTACTTCACCCAGATTTTTCTTAGTAAGTGGTCCTTGAGAATCAAGGAGTTGCCTTGTCATGACATTCACCCCATCATAAAAGATAGACACCTCTTGTTGTATGTTAAGGTCGTTTTGGGGGCAATTTCTTAGTAACCCTTTATAACGCTCCCATGCCTCATAAAGTGATTCACTCGGATTTTGCTCAAAGTTGGCTATTGCCTTCTTAAGTTTAGATATTTTTGATGGTGGACAGAATTGTTCTAAGAATTTCTCACACATCTGTGCCCAAGTAGTAATTGCACCGGGTGGAAGTGATTTCAACCAGTCTTTTGCAGCTCCCTTAAAAGTAACGGGAAGCATCCTTAACAACACAGTCTCACTTGGAACATTTGGGATATTGAAATAATCCGCAATGTCATTGACATCATCTAAATGTTTGTAAGCATCCTCATGATCCTTCCCATAAAATGGTACATCCTTAAGTGCAGTAAGGATGTGCCCTTTCAACTCGAATGTTGCAGTGGCGGGAATCGTAGGTTGTACTAAACCGGGACCAACATCGTCTCTTATCCGCTTCTTGTATGATCCCATGGATATATCCGCAATATTCGCCATTTCGTTTTCTGGCTCGTCTCCGGGTTCGCTTTTCTCTAATTCGAATTCGGGTTCGGACTCGTATTCAGATTCTTGTGGACTAGGTATTTGATGAAGATCTTCAATTTTACTTTTGTCCTTCGAAGATGTACTTGACTCTCCCACATTCTTTCCTTTCTTCTTTCCAAATATTGATTTAAGGTCTTTAAATGGTGAGCTCTTTGGTGGTTGGTCTTCTTGCACGTTTTTATCCGTCTTTTTGTGAAGGGCCGACTCTGGATCTTCAAGTGGCGGTACCAAAGGTTTCTTAACTATCATTACCTCCATCCACAAGGACTAAAATTTTCCTCCTTAAGGCCCAAAACCTTACACAATCGACTTCCGGTCCATGGCTCAGAAATGGGAGGACACAAGATGTTACATGAAGCTGGAATGGATTTGGGTGAAGACCGTCGCCACAGACTGAAGATCAGAGCTCCACGGCGTGGAAAACCATGGAGTGGAGAAACGTGGCCATGGAGTGGTAGTCTGTCAGGCATAACCCCATGATTTTAGGGTTTTCAACGTATTTAAGCATAAGGTTCGACATTTTTGGGCATTTTAGCAGTCTCCATCATATTTATAACCCCTTAGGAGAAACCATTGCCTCTATCTTCAAGATTTGAGCTCCCCCCTCTCCCCTCTCCTCTTTTGAATGCTTTTAATGATATTTTGATGAAGCTTATAGATCAAGAAGGTTCTTTTAGTTGTAAGTAATGATGCTTCAAGTTTGGATCCATCAAAGGCACTACATTTCTAGACTATTATGAGTATAAAGTTCCAATCTTGCTCTTTAGTTCTTTAGATATTTTCATTTGTGGTTTTTCGCACTTTTGGTCCATTATGAGTGATCTTGGAGTTGATTGGACTCCAACATCTTTTGATCAGTTTGGAATTCTTCTTGGACCTCATAGACTAGGAAAGTTATGATGTTTTGCCTTCCTTTTTAGCCATGCAAGTTATCTTGGTCCTTTAGGTCATTTTGGTGTATTAAAGTTTAGATCTTGAAATATTGTGACATTATTATGGATAAAGTTGGAAACTTTGTCCATCTAGACCTCTTGTTCATTCATATCTGAAAGTGAGAGACTTTGACTTAATGGTTTAAGTTGAGAAAGATTCATTTTTGGGTCCCTTTGAGACTTAAAGTCTAGATCTTGGTGGTTTGGACCATCCTAATGGATACCGTTGGAAATTTTATCCATTATGGAGCTATTAGGAATCAGACTGATGATTTTAGCTTTAGTCCTTATGGATTAAGCTCTTAATCAAGAAAAGCCTTTCAGAATGAAGACCACGACGTGATCAAGGAAGTCCCACGGTGTGGTGACGGGACTTATCACGGTTGTTTTGTTCGGACGTGCCCGCGACATGGCTTGATGCTCGCCATGGCATGGCGACGGGTTTATTCGCGACTATATTGCCTAGATTCTGCCACGGCCCACGACGTGTTAGCATTTTTTGATCAAGACTAGATTGAGTGGCCACGACATGGCCATGGGTTAGCCACGACATGGGCGTCAGTAGGAGTTAACTTTGACCGGTGACTTATTGACTAGTTTGACTTTTGGTCGAACTTGGGTAGAATTGATTATTTGAGTAAGGACTGGTCTCGATTTGGTTTTAGAAAGCTTGGGTTGGTTGCTCTATTACTGAGGTAGTTGTTGGGCTTTTGTTGAGTAATTCCGGTGAGTCTTCTCATTGTACTCATGGGTCGAAGGCACCAATGCCGACCCACTGGATTATGTAGTGTTCTTGTTTTCTTTGTGACTCTTGCTGATATGCCTATATGTTATATGTATATAGGGTGAAATAAACCCGAGGGTGAAATAGACTCGTTTGATTGAAAAACACAAATTTAGTTGAAAATAGATTCATGGGTGAAATAGAGTCGGGGGTGAAATAGACCCGTTTGGTTGAAAAACACCGATTGGGTTGAAATAAACTCGGGGGTGAAATAGAACCGTGGGTGAAATAAACCTGTTACAGCTTCGAGCTGATATGTATGTATGGTATGCGGTATTTTGGGGGAAAATCACTAAGCTTTGTGCTTACGATCTATGTTTAAAATGTTTTTCAGGTACATCTGGTTTCAAAAGGAAAAGCCCAACTTAAGCGCACTGCATCCCCTGGAGATTTATTCCGCATTGACTGTTTATGATTTTACTCTAATGTTTTGAGAATACTTTTATTCTTATCATCTTTTGGGATAATGAATGAATGGTTTTGACTTATTTAAAATGAAACTTTTATTCAATAATTTTGGGATGTTACATGAGGAGGGCGAATGACTAAAACGTCATTTTTCAAGCATAAACATATTCAATTTCAATCAAGGCAAATTTCTAGACTTTTAAAACGATTTAAAACAGAAACCCTGCACATACAAATCTTAATATAATCGAAGGACAAAGTCAAAGAGCAATAGACATGAGTTAGTGAGGCTCCAATACCACTGATGGGTTTCGAGCCTCATTAGAACAAATAAAGTGGCAGCGGAAACAACAAACAATTTGATCTGACACTCGAAACATATGTATCTAAATTCAACCAATCCATGCAACTTATTAGAACTTAATAGAACAAAAAACATACCTTTGACTTCTTCGTAGGTTTCTTCTTTTGACGATCCTGTTGATTGGACCAGAAACCCAATGGAGAGTTACTCTCTTATAATCGTACCCAAGAAGAAAAAACAAGCAGATCTAAAAAGTACCACCAAGAACCAACACGAAACTAATCCAAAATGATGAATCTGATCATCACCGCGTCGTGGCATATGAGGTGCCACGACGTGGTATCGAGACTTCCATTTTTCCAGGGTTTTCCCAAGGGTTCCGAACTTTGGTAGTAGAAAGGTATTTTTCTTATATGTCAAAACCGGATTTGGAGCCATCTATTTATAGGGAGGTGATTTTAAACCCTAGAGATAATTACCGAATGTAATAATAATTACCTATGGTATTCAAATCATTCTGAAATATTTCATATTCTTTTATTTACTATTAATTAATAAAACTATTAATTAATTAACAAAAAAGTCCCTCAAATAAATATCTTTTCAGTTTTGCTTTATTTTGTTCTTGCATATAACCCAAAAGGACACTGCTATTTATAGTAATATTACCGAACTTGTTATGGCTATGGGCACTATTCTCCATCAGTGAGTTGACCAACATTATACTGTTGTACTACTAGGGATTAGTCATCTAGTGGGATATAGAGGACGAACACAAACTATTATAGACAAGTCTGGTGAAACATGGATAGGCTTGCAACCTATAGCAGTTTAGAAGCCATACACGGGCAGGTTTACAACATGTAGGTCTTAATCAACCATACATAGGCAGGTCTTCAACATGTAGATGTTAAACAGGCAATACATGGGCAGGTCTTCGACCTGTAGGTGATAAATGAACCACACATGGGCAGGCTTAGGACACGTAGATGTTAATGAACTATACATTCATGAGGATACTCTATTTTATTGACATTTATTGCTAAGTGTAACGTTTGGTTCCGGTATAAGTTTATTTTTCCAATTGTTTATAATTCCTTTGGGACTCGATGAGTTGAAAGCTTCAACTCAGCGTGTTGAGAGGGTTTTGGATGCAGAAATTAATGAACCAACTCGGCGAGTGGGGGTGTCCCAACTCGGCGAGTTGGAGGCTGGGAAGGAAACCCTAATTTTTAGGGTGTTGCACCCTATTTAAAGGCCTTAAGTCCCTTGGTTGGCCTCCTTACCAGCCTACTCTGTCCAGAAACCCTAAATAGCGTGTATCATCTTCTTTTGTGAGTGTGTGAGCTTGTGGAGGGCCTTGAGTGTTGATCTTTTGTGCTCTTTTGAAGAAGCTTGGAAGACTGGAGGTGTAAAGCTTGGAGGGAAGACTTAGATCCAGAATCTCCCCACTTGTTGCAGTCTCTTGGAGGTATCAAGTTTATACCTTGATTTGTTATCATCTAGATCTCTTTGTTTTGGGGTTTTATCTTGATTTTGGGCTCATGGTTGGCTTGTCCAAGAAGTTGAGTGTTCCAGGGGTTATTATGTAAGATCTGACCCTTTTATGGCCTCATTTGGCTTAAAGTTGCAAGCTTTTCTAAGTTGTAGGTCCCATTCATGCAATAAGTCCTTTATTAGCCCATCTTGAACCCTAGAGTTTCTTTCTAACATGCATGGACGTAAAGTTGGAAACTTTATGTGATTTCCCAGCCTTTGGATGTCAGATCTGCGTTGTGGGTCTATGCCTTTGGAGTTTAAGGGCTTAATGGGTCAAGCCTCACTCTAATGAGTCTAGGGTTTGGGTTTGGCTCATTGTGGTGGTTCCAAAGGGTAAAGTTGGAAACTTTACCCTTCTAGACATCATTTTAGAGGAGATCTGAGATTTGGAGTTCCTAGATTCGATGGAAACAGCTTAATGCATTAAGCTGTTGGATTTCTGGCTAACTCGGCGAGTTCATTAGTGAACTCGGCAGGTTGATAAGATTTTTCCCAATCTGTGCAGTTAATGGAGAAACAAGACGAGTTGAAGGACAACTCAGCGTGTTGGGTCAACTCGGACCGTTAACTTTGACTTTAATCTTTGACCAAGTTTGACTTATAAGGGGTTTTGGGGCAAATTGAGTTGCATTTAAGGAATTGTTTCTGTTTAGGGGTTGAGTAGAGCTGATATTCAGAGCCAGGACGTAGTCATCTATCGTTCAGTATTCAAGGTGAGTCTTCTCACTACACTCGTGGGTCGAAGGCACCAAGGCCAACCCATTAATGGTTGTGAGATGATTTGTATTGGAGTATGTAATTGTTTGCTATTTCATCTATATGTGGACTTATGTGTAGACCATGGGAGGAGCCTATGACATTTGGCAAGACCATGGGAGGAGCCCATGGCTCAGGGATATAAGACCATGGGGGTAGCCCATGACATTCCAATAAAGACCATGGAGGGAGTCCATGGCAAACTTATATGTATGTGTGCATGATATTATGTGATTTTATGTTTGCGTGTTGTGAAACTCACTAAGCATGTGCTTACATTTTTGGTGGATGTTTCAGGTACTTCTGGTTCTAAGGGCAAGGGCTCGGCTTGATGGCGTGACATGCATTCTCCAATATTTTCGCATCTAGTTTTTGATACTCTGATCTTTTGAAACACTGTGGCTATGTAATGGGATTATTTTGGAAACAATTGTAGTTGATTTTTATATGTATAAAAGTTAAAATTTTCTATAAAATTCGGGTTGTTATACTAAGGAATCGCCGAAACAGTATTGTCTACTAAGGGATCCTTTAGGATTGGTCCTACGAGATCATCATCTTAGGATCAGGGAGTTTGAATAGCGGGAATGAGTAATCGGGTTATTTGTTTGATGCGATATATATAATAAATAAATTATATTATTGTGGGTTGAAAACCCTATGTGATCACCAAGCTCTCACTGGCCCACTCAGTTTCTTTGTATCACAGGTAATTGTACGAAGGTTTAGGGATATTGATGTTTGAATCAACCAAGAGATTTAAGGAGTTTTAGGCCATTAAATAAAATTGATATGAGGCTTGTAAAGACTAGTGTATGCTTCTATTTCTTTATCGGTTATAAAATCCAAGCTTTTAAATATTAATGAAAAAAACTTTTCTTCGAAAATGTTTTGGTATTAATATCATTTCACATTAATAATGTTTTGAGAAAAATTCTTCACTAATAAACGAATACTTTGTTTTTAAATAAGCATAAAGAAAAAGGTATTTTTTAGACCATGAAAATGGGGATGTCACAATTGGTATCCGAACATTAGTTTAAGCGAACTACGAATTATGAGGATTTCTAGACTTAAACTTATAGATTAAATGATGATGGTGAGATACATGTCTAGTATATTTTAGGTTGTATTACTGAATTGGCACAAGCACTATTTTACTTTAGGATAAATGTCTAATTTGTTGTTATGTACTAAATGGTTCATAGCACGCCTTAGGTTACCTACCTAGATTGCTATTACTTGTTATGATCTAAGGTCTATTGTCGACCTTGGTTTGGAAACTTTATATGTTCAGGATTCTTAACATATAGTTACTGTATTAGAACTAACATATAACCTTTCAGAGTGATTAACAAAATACCACTCAAGAAAGACAACATATAATACTTATAGAGAGGTGATGTCTTCTTGGAGCCATGATTCCAATACACCATATATGACTAACATCCCTTTATCCCCAAAATGGAAAGTGTCATGGCTATCACGTAACCCTCCCATGCAATCTTACTTTTCTACGGTTAATTTTATCATCTTAGCTTAAAGATCTCTTATAGTAGGAAAGATCTTATGTCACTAAACATATTGGATTAACCAAGTAACACTCCAAACTACACTATAAATGAAACTTGGTAATCGTCACCATGAGGTATCAAGTTCTATATCATTATTTTACACATTTATTTATAGTCTTATAATGTGGTTTCCGTATTCAACTAATTTGACCGTCTAAGTATATTCCAAGGTCATCATCTTGTAATATAGTCTAATGATATTTTGTTGTGTGATATATACCATTGTAGTCCGACAAGAAACCACAAAGCTCCCTTGTGGAACCGAGTATCATCACAGATCATGTAAGTAAATGAGAGATAATTCTAGAAAGTTAGATGTTAGTTCATGAAATACATACGATGTCATGAAGGTTAATGAAAAGCAATGTATGATTTAACACTTAAACGTAAAATAAATGCCATAATAGTTGAAGTAGAAATTTGACTTAAAAATAAAGTTTTTTAATGATAGAAATAGAATAGTGGTAAAACTCATGGTTGTCAAAATCGCGATCCTGATCGTAGAATCGTACGATCATACAATCCTAACTAGGTAAATCAATCCCGATCTTACTACGATCGCTTTTGGTAAGATCGTGGTAGGATCGTGACTATCTTTTAAAACAAAATTACAATATTTTTTCATGGACTAACTACTTAGAATACGAGTTATGAATTGTTTATCATTAAATGATGTATTGGATATGTATTTTTTATGTTTTAAACAATTTATTGTAAACTGAATGGTTAACAGATGAGTGAAAATGTTTTTTTTATGTACTTAGCTTTTGGTAGGATCTTACGATCCGATTCAATCTAACGATTACGATCTTGGAAAACGAAAAACAGTCATATGTAAGATCTCGACCTTGACAACCTTGGTAAAACCTCAGAAGCTAATGTATAATTGTTTTTAGGGTTTTGGTCATTTTTGAAAAGAAAAACCAAGTGTTTTGAAGTTCCCAGCAAACCTAAAAAAATGTTATAAAAAAGTAACGAATTATTGGATTTGTTTTGTTTAGTTTTTGACCTGCTACACCGGTTTTGTAGGCCGTATTTCAATTTATAAGTTTTAAATTTTGTTAAGAAGTTGGTTTGAATTTAACTTTTGTTACGAATATGGCCCAATTGCTTTTTACGAATTTATCCATAACTTTTTTTACAACCTATTTTAATAACCTTTTTACACTCTAAAAAGTTTTTTACAATTTTTTTTTTAAATCTTTTTAAAAGCACAACAGTTTTTACAACTTTTTATTAACTTATTTTTACAACTATTTAGAAAAAAATACTTGTAAACTTGTTTTACAATTTTTCAATACAACATTTTAAAATTGTTTTACATTTTTTTAATACAACGTTTAAACTCTTTATATATATATATATATATATATATATATATATATATATATATATATATATATAAAGTTTGTTTTACATATCAACTTTTTAAACTGAAAGTTTTTGTAAATGTTGTAAAAAAATATAAATATAAATGCTTTTTTGAACAAAAGTATTCAACTATGTATATAGCATTTTTTTTTAATATGTTTTACAGCGATGTAAATATTTTTGTTTAGAAAAAAAAATATATAACAGAAAACAATAACAGAAGTTTATAACATTTTATAAAAGAAGTATAAAATAGATGTAAAAATATTATAAAAAGCTTTAATAAAGTAGTAAAAAAAGTTTAGAAATAATTGTAGAATGTTGTAATTTATAAAATGAATTGTAGAATTAAAATTCAGTTTAATCTATGAAAATATATGGAATTGAATTCATTCTATATGAATTAGATTTTAAGACTCTTTCCTAAAACTTATATATTAAATCAAATTAGCGTTTAGTCATTCCGTACGTTGCGGCGGAGAACTCGTTGACAAATAGATCATAAAAGTATAAAAATAAAGTTTTGATCGAAATAATTATGTTTGGAAAAGACGGGCAAAAATATATTTTGAAAATGTATCTTGTTTGGTAGAATATACAAATATGAATTAATTAAATAATAATAATAATAATAATAATAATAATAATAATAATAATAACAACAAAAACTACAGAAAAAGAATGTAAGAGACCAAAAACATAACTTTAAATAACGATGAAATTATAACTAATAAAATACCATAATTTAACTTTAAAATTATAAGGGATGAAAACTGTTAAATCAAAACTAATTTAAATGTAAAAAATATAAAATTGAATAAAGTTTAGGGCTGCAAAATGCAAAACCAAATGAAGGGAAACCTTCACTCATAAATAATTAGGTTTAAACTCATGGAAACTAAAGTTGAAAGAGAACAACATCGTTTATAATTTGAAATCGTAATAACTAATCACATATTAAATTTTTAACGGATATATATTTTAACCAATTTTGAATCTTTGGTTATATACATTATAATTTTAAGATGTACGGATATATATTTTAACCAATTTTGAATCTTTGGTTATATACATTATAATTTTAAGATGTTTTATATATATTTTTTTTTGAAGAAAAATGAAATTGGAAGCCTTATATAGCATTCCACGTGAAGTTTAGAATTACCCTAATATATATATATATATATATATATATATATATATATATATATATATATATATATATATATATATATATATAAACAATTGTCATTTAATGTAATTATACATTTCAAAACCTTTCAACTATTTTTATCAAACATTCATATAACAAATAAAAGCTATAACTGTCAACTATCAGCCACCGACTAGTTTTGTCAAACACGCAACGAATCATATATAAACAAATAAGCAAAATTACATTGCCATTTTTTATTTTTTTATTTTCAACCATTATATTTTGATCAACTTATTATAAATCAATTAAATAAAGAACTTGTTATTATGACTTTTGTTGAAAAGTATTACCGAGGATTTTGTTAATGATATATTTTGGACAAGTTTAGTTTATAATTCTTTTCCAGAAATACAACAAACTAATCGACATATACTATAAATGTAAAAGATAAAACATCAGAAATAAAAGGGTAAAAATGTCATATTTCAACTTAAAGTATACATAGAGATTTGAAACAAAATATTAGAAAACATAATTTATTATAACACATTGTTTTTGGGTTTTTAAATAAGGAGTTGTATTAATGGGATATTTCAATTTGGAGTATCCATTAGGCCTGAAGCATCACACTGGAGAAAAAAAAGCAAAAAAGACTATCAACCTCAACAACTTCCATGAAAATAAGATGCTATAACAAACAAATATTTCTTGTATTGAACACTAACCCAAAAATTTTCATTTACTCATACACACACAAAACCCATTAACAATCAGAGCCATACACAAACACACAACCCTCACATCCTCATCCACGCACACAAGCATAAATTTTTTAAAATGGTGGTTTTAATTTATTTTTCATAAAAAAAATGTTGAATGATCTAATAGGTGGTTATCAATTAGTTCAAGATACAATTTTGTGCTTTGTATTTATGGAAAAATGTGTTCAAAGATACATCTGTTTTCTATACATTTTTCAATTATGTATATATTTGTGCTTCCCTTTAAATATTATTAGCTAGAAGAGAGCAAGGAGGTGTTATTATTTGTCGCCATTTTCACAATTTAACATTTTTTCTCTTTATTTTCTAATTTGTTAACTTCAAATTTTCATGAAAATTTAGGAAACTGTGCAAATCTTTCATTGATAATGATTCTTGTAATTTACATGGATGATGACAGCCCATTCAGTGATCATGGCATCTGTGAGGCTAAGGGTCTCTCTTATGTACAATATTATTCTCCATGGTAGTAAGCATTCACCATTACTCAAATGTCTAAAATGCCCTTGAAAGAAAACTATATAATATTGGTCATAATTCATCATGTATATTTTAGAGATGCTCTTCGTTTTCAACCCGCCACACATCAAACATACAAATTGATCGAAATAAAATAATATTCAGTTTATAGCAATGTACTTTGGTGCAAATGAAAAAAATGGCAATTTACTTTGGTGAAAATGTTAAAATAATGTTCATTTTTATTAACGTTTTAAAACATATAAAAAAAATTAAAATGGAGATTTACGCAACTTCTTCCAAAACTGTATTGGATGAAATTGATTTATCTTTACGAAAGCTTGAAGAACTTCATGCACAACTGCAAGCACTAGAGATTCAAGAAGAAGGTATTACTACTTGTTTTTAAACCTTAAAGTTAACTAGAATCACAAAGACATATTACTAATTACTTTTTACTACTTCTACTATCCAGAGTGAGAATATTAAATAAGTTTTGGACCACATGAGCACTTTAAATTCACTGTGTGGCGTGCTTGTGATGGATTGTCGTGGGGTGTGCCATGTGCGAGAGGTGCAGTCGCATGTGGACTTCGATTTTAAGAGGCCTCCGAATTATGGAATAAATATATAGTTGTGGTGTTACTATTCTCGTAAAATGTAACTTCATATACTTTGGATTGTGTGAAAGTTATTGCTTCTGATTTAGGCAGTGTTTGTTGAGAAAAATATTAAAAGAAGAATTAAAAAAAAAACATTTTGATGAGAGTGACGTTGGGTAATCAAAACAAGTAAATGGGCTTTCACCTGCAGAGTTATTCATGATCAATATTTTTTGTATATAGTTGATCAAACTATTGGTTTATTAAAGTGAATGTTTGAACAATGCAAACAATATGAAGATATTTTGGTTCTTTATTTGCAACCAATGAGTTAAAGGCAAGTTGCAAAAAATCTTGACAATAGGTTACAAAATGGTCATATCATGGACATCGATGTTGATGGTTTATTCAACGAACTGAAACTGTTATAAAAACATTTACCAATTGAAAATAATACAACTAACAAGATACTAAATTTCTTAAAAATGATAAAAACTTATCCAGTTTATTGTCTAACATATACTATTGTTGACTATTTCTATTACAATTACATCAACAAAAAGAAACTTTTCAAAACTAAGTTTTTAAAATCTTATTTGCGATCGACCATGTCTCAGGAGAGATTAAACGTTTTGACTTTGATTTCAATTGAGAACAAGGTTCTTGAGAATATTGATTATCAAAAGTGTAGTAGACGAACTTGCTTCTAATTGTTAGAGAATGGTTGATGTTTAGAAAATAGTAATGCATTGCCTTTATATATTTTTTTAAAGTTTGTAACAGTTTCAATTTACTACTGATGAGTAAAGACCTCATGTTAAGGTTTGTTATCGACTTTAAGTTTAACGGTAGCAAATTTAGTTAATAATATTTTACAAGAAATTTTTATAGGGTCTCACTTTGATTTTCGCACAAGACCTCTGAAATAGGGATAATGACTTGAAAGGGTAACGAACTTTCGACTTTGTTCACATTTAGTCACTAAACTTTTTTTCGTTATCTATTTGCCATTGAACTATTGAAACTGTTCACATTTTACCCTTATGACCGGCTGTTACCGGTCATAAGGGTAAAATGTGAACAGTTTCAATAGTTTAGTGGCAAATAGATAACGAAAAAAAGTTTAGTGACTAAATGTGAACAAAATCGAAAGTTCGTTTCCCTCTAAAAAGTTCAATGACTAAATGTGAACAAACTTCTTCTTGTATTATGTTTTATCAAATTATTTATTTTTGTTAAATTGTAGCAACATTTGTTGATAAAGAAATCTATGAAATAAAAAAACAAAACCCTGAAAATATATTTAAAAAAAAAACAAAAAACCGAAACCGAAATAAAAACCCAATGGTTTGACATTTTCCAAAATAAAAAATCAAAATTTCCAATCTGATTTTGGTTTTACAAAAAAATGAACCATTCTCACTGATGTGAATTATGACCATTGGTTTGACATGCAGAATTAAAGAACACACAAAGAACACGGTGATTTGGGTGTTTAAGAGATGCATTCGATTATGAAAGGTGTTTACAAAAAAAGATCTAGATCTAAATCTACATAATTAACACACACTAACACTTTCAATGTTACATCTCTCAAGCACACCTCTACATGTGGTATGAACCCACCTTATATAGAGGTGTTTACATGTCTCTCTCTCTCTATCTCTCATGTCATAAAGGGGGAGTTTTGGATAGAAAATTCTGAATTGAGCGCTTTCTCATTCCCTTTTTGGTTTTATAATCATTTGTCGATTATAAAATGGGGGAGGGATTTAGATATGGAAATCCGAAAGTTGAATTTTTGTAAAACCAAAATCAGATTGGAAAATTGTGATTTTTTATTTTGGAAAATACCAAACCATTGGTTTTTATTTCAGTTTCGGTTTTTTGTTTTTTTAATATATTTTTCGAGGTTTTGTTTTTTTTATTTTATAGATTTCTTCATCAACAAATGTTGCTACAATTTAACAAAAATAAATAATTTGCTAAAACATAATACAAGAGGAAGTTTGTTCACATTTAGTCATTGAACTTTTTAGAGGGAAACAAACTTTTGATTTTGTTCACATTTAGTCACTAAACTTTTTTTCGTTATCTATTTGCCACTAAACTATTGAAACTGTTCACATTTTACCCTTTCAAGTCATTATCCCTCTGAAATACCACGGCAGCCTGGACTTTAACTAGACAATTCAAGAAATCCATCCAGGTCTATCAGAGAACAAATGGAGATAATATAGTTTGTTAGTTGTTACTCTAACCATTAATGTTTTGTAAATTTTCATTTCCACTAAATTAAGGTTTGTAACTTTGTTTTGTGCTATTTATGTGCAGATGAATTGGTGATCGGTCTTTCTCGTGAGCTTTCGCAATAGTAGATTCAGGTACTTACATAAATACTAAAACTTTTAAAACAAAGAATTGTTAAGCAAATCAATAGCAGTTTTACCTTTTTCCAGGTAAAAGATGACACCATACATACAAATGGGCCAGATGTTGTTAGATGTTGTTCAACATATGATTGATCATTTTGGTTGTTAGAATTCATACCACCTATATAATATTTACAAACTGTTAAAGGTAAAGTTTCAGCCTTTTTTTTTTTTTTTTTTTTTTTTTTTTTTTGTTAAGATCTCCCCACCACAGTTTTTCCTTGCATCAAATGGACCCATAACCGATTTTTAATTTATTTTTCCTAAAAAAAATGTTTTTCATGATACAATTTTGGTTGACCCGATATCTCTACCAAATCACGGTCCAACTGGTTAATCGGACCGAGTCGACCGGATTTAAAACATTGTTTTTAGACAAAATTACATAATTGGTCCTTGTGGTTGGCACAATTGACCAAATTCGGTCCTTATGACAAATTTTGTGCATAGATGGTCCTTGTGGTTTCAAAATCTTGCAAAGACGGTCCTTTTTGCTAACGGTGTTAACTTTTTTAGTTAAGTCCTTTGTAAAATGATACATTTGCCCTTCCTACCATAGGGACCATTTATGTACTTTGTTCCAGCCACAAAGATCATTTATGTAACGTCATATATTATTTATTATTATTTTTATTTAATTTATTTATATTATTATTATTTAGATTTTTTTTGACGTTTTGTTCGAATATATTTTTAAGGTTTTTTTTTGTATTTTTTATACACTTTTTGATATTTTGTTCGTATAATTTTTTCTAATTTTTTTATATATCTTTCGAATACGTTTATTAATATTTCTTTTGACTTTTTGTTTGAATAAATTCTTCTAATTTTTTTTGACTTTTTGTTCGAATATATTTTTTAATGTTTTTTTCTACATTTTGTTTGTTTGTCTTTATTAAAGATTTTTTGGTCACTGTAATCATAATTCCTACGTTAATTCACTTACAATCATATTTTTCTGTTTTTTGTTCTTTAATATAGATAAGGCTTTATAAATATTATTTTATAATTCAAATATATAACTATATAACACATATAAGGTTGTATAATTATTATTTTTGTAAAGCTTTTTATAAACATTTTTAATAAAAAAAATGTAAAATATTTTGTTAAACATGAATATGATTAATATAAATTAGGTACACATAGGCTAACCTAATACTGTCTTGTAGTCTCAACGAGAGCGTCCATGTCATTTCACATTGGACTTAACTTTAGTATTTTCGAGTTATTTAATTATTTTAGACATTTTGTTTTTGATTAGCCTATATGTTTCGATTAGCCTATTTATATTAATCATATTCACATTTAACAATGTTTTTTATATATTTAAAAAAATGCTTATAAAAAGCTTTACAAAAATAATAATTATACAACTGTGTTATATAGTTATATATTTGAATTAAAAAAATAATAATTATATAACCTTATATATATTAAAAGAACAAAAAAAAATAGGAAAATATGATTGTAAGTGAATTAAGTTATGAATTATGACTATAGTGACCATGAAATTTTTAACAAATATAAACAAACAAAATGCAAAAACACCATTAAAAATATATTTGAACAAAATTTCAAAAAAAGAATTGAAGAAATTATTCAAGCAAAAAGTCAAAAGAAATATTAATAAATGTATTCGAATAAAACGTAAAAAAAAAATTATATGAACAACATATCAAAAAATGCAAGCGATTTAAAAAAAACATCAATAATATATTCGAATAAAACGTCAAAAAAGTTCTAAATCATAGAAATATAAATAAATTACATAAAAAAATAATAAATAATAGACAAAGTTATATAAATGGTCCCTATGGCTGGAACAATTTACATAAATGGTCCTTATGACATGAAGGGCAAATGGGTCATTTCACAAGGGACTTAACTGAAAAAGTTAACACCGTTAGCCAAAAGGATCGTCTTTGCAAGATTTTGAAACTACAAGGACCATCTACGCACAAAATTTGTCGTAAGGACCAAAGTTGGTCAATTATGTCAACCATAAGGACCATTTATGTAATTTTTTCTTGTTTTTAAAAAACGATGCAAACCTTGTTTTTATGTATTCTGCAATCGCCGCAATCATTAGCATCGTAAATACTCTTCGCATTTTGGTTGCGTTTTCGTCTCTGGATTCCTAATTTCCCACAGTAAGCTTTCTTCTCCTTCTTATGGCGTCCACCAGTTTCTTATCTCGTTCACTCCGTTTCGCTGCTACAAAACCCTATCATTATGCATCTTCAATCCCCTCTATTTTAACTACTCCCCCTAAACAGGTTCTAAGGTTTTAAATCGCTAATTTCATCTAATTTTACTGTAATGGTGATTTCAATCTTCGTTTCTTCTGTTAATCGTTGCAGGTATCCTTTAATCGTTGTCGTTTGATATCATCGTCAATGGCTTCGGACTCGACTCAGAATGAATTGCCGTCAAATAATCCAGGGCTCCAAAGTACACCTCCTGATAAAGAAACTAATGGCTACTTCATGCAACAAACGGTACTCGATCAAATTGTTTTCTCTTGCGGATATTGAAACTTGACCTAGGGTATGAAGTATGGTATGAAGCCATGGAAAATATTCGTGATCATATAGTTTATTATGTGTTGATGATCCGTTTACTTGCTATATACAAGACTTGGCAATCAAAATATGTTTTGAATTGATTCAAAACCGATTTCAAGTGATTTATTGGAACTATATGAGCTCTAACATTTCGATTGACTAAAATACACAGTATTTATGTCAACCAAATTCTCATCAAATATGCTTACTTCTTCAGATGTATCGAATTAAAGATCCAAAAGCCAGTCTTGATTTCTACTCAAGAGTCCTGGGAATGTCGTAAGTCTTCTTGTTTCATCTACTCATTCCTCTCTGTGCCCTAATTCAAATCCCCAATTCTCTATTTCCATATACAAAAATCTGAGAATCATTAATTACATTACATTATCTTGGTGTTCATTGCCTCATTTCCTAATTGCAGATTACTCAAGAGACTGGATTTTCCAGATATGAAATTTAGCTTGTACTTTATGGGCTATGAGGTAAACACTAAACCCTACTAAATACTAATATCTTTTTATTTTTTTTACCCAAGTTTATAAATTATAATCATTTCATTATAATCTCTTAAGGATACATCATCTGCTCCAGAAGATCCAGTTGAGAGAACTGCATGGACATTTGGTCAAAAGGCCACCATTGAGCTCACACAGTATGCAATACCTTCATTCTTCTTCTTCTTTTTCTTCATTCACATTTCTTAATCTAATCATTTTTTTGTAAATCATTTATAGCAATTGGGGCACTGAAAAAGATCCTAACTTTAAAGCATATCATAATGGGAACTCAGAACCTCGAGGATTTGGTATAACATGAATTTCATTATTTTTATTTATTTATTTATTTTGTGGTTTGTGATCTTTTCATGCAATTTAAATGTTCAGGACATATTGGTATAACAGTTGATGATACATACAAAGCATGTGAGAGATTTGCACGTCTAAATGTTGAATTTGTCAAAAAGCCTGATGATGGTAAAAAAAAATGTATTTTTTTTTTAGTTTTGTTAAAAAAAATGTAATTTTGTATCAGCATAATTTGGTTGATTGGTGATTTTGTTGTAGGGAAAATGAAAGGAATTGCATTTATTAAAGATCCTGATGGCTATTGGATTGAGATATTTGACACAAAAACCATTGGAAGTGTAGCCAAGGCTACTGCTTCAAAAGACTAGAGGTAATTCATGACTTTAAAATTTTATTTTTTAGAGTAAATTACATTTTTGGTCCCTGAGTATAGCTGATTTGTGCAATTTTGGTCCCAAAAAGTTTTTTCTAGCGATTTTGATTCTATTCGAGGTTTTTATAATGTTTTTGTTTCTTATTTGAAGCATCCTACTGATTTTGGTCTTGTTCCAAGTAAAATGACTATATTACCCTTTATCTTATTTTTGTACAACTTTTTATATTTATATTTTTATTCTAAAACCAATCAGCCCACCCCAAATATAATAGTTGTAATAAAACATTAAAGTCGATAACAAATAATTATAAACAAAATCAGAAAAATGTAACGTTATAAAATTGCAAAAAATATTTTTGGGATCAAAATTGTTAAAATCAGCTAAAATTAGGGACTAAAAATGTTGTAACATAAAAAAGTTGGTTACAAAAAATGAAAAAGTCCAGTTTTTTTGCAGGAAATTTTTATGGAAAGCTTGGAATAATAGTGTCTTTAACACTTTGTGATCTCAAAATGTTGTAATAAAATGAGTAATTTGGTGCCGAATATATTTTGAGAGGAAACATGGTGAATGTACAAGTATTGGTACATGAGGTACAAGTGTTATTGGTTTGAATTTTGTGGGGTTCTTTAAATAACCAAATTATACAATCCATATCAGCTAACCCTTTTATTAAAAGGATCGGGTATGAATCACCACCGATCCGCTCCGTTTATAATCCGTCACATATAAATTTTAGAATTATATATTTATATTTTATTTTAATTCCAATCGAAAGTCGAAATATAAATGGCCAAAAACTAAACTGTTTTTACATAGGACTCGAAGACTCGACTTTTAGACTTACAACTTTCTACCAAGAATCATGATGTCATTTCATATATATTTCATCAAACAATCACCAATTTCATTTATAATACAATAAATTCATTTATCAACCAAAAGAAGTTTGCAATTGTTATTTTCTATTAATGCAATCGACAATCAAAAACCAATCAGAAGTTACTACAATAATGATTTTCATTCTATCAAAAGTCATTGGGTATGTAATCTGTTTTCTAAATCAATATATGTTTTATTTCATAAATATTATTTTTAAAATTTAAGTAATATGTGTTTGATTATTCGAAAGAATACGAGTTACGGGGCGGGTTTGGATATTTGTGAATTCGATGGATAAATGTATGAGTTTGATTATTCAAAACCATGCGGGTTACAGAGCAGGTTTGAATCGGATTTTAAAATTTGTTAAAAGGGTTTGAATCAAGGTCGATTCGTTCCAAACCCGCCCCATTGTCGGGTCTACTCAAAAGTTGTATTGTTGATTAAAAAAAAACATTATTTGTGAACATACATAAACAATTTTGCAATATGAATCAATTTTTTTTTCCTATTTAGTATATTTTTTTTGGTGGAGATTAAAAATTAGTGCATTTCGCATTGAAAAGTGCATTTTATAATGAAAATTTTCTAAATGTTTGACTATCTTGAAGAATCATTGAAAATTTAGGTTATTTTTAGCAACGTATTAGGAGAAATGATTATATTAGTCTTTCTTTTTATAAAAAAAAGTAGACATTGAAAAGGATCACATATTTGCTAATAGTAAGATCTAATTAGTGTCCAGAGATAAAATTATGGTTCTAAAAGACAAGTAAAGACGTGACATGACGCGAGACATGGTGTAACTGTCTCGAAAAACGTATAAAACGCGTTTGTTAAGTGTGACAACCAAATAACGTATCAAGGCGCGTGATTTTTGTTTTTGTTTCTTTTTTGTTTCTTGTTTTTTTTGTTTTTGATCGGGTATGAAACAATTGAGTTTTTGTTTACATTTTCATATTAAATGTTGATACACTTCTAAAACTTGATATATTTGATATAGTTCTATAATTATATGGTTTATCATTTTTTTTTAATGTATATAAAATTATCATGACTCGTCAAGGCTTGTCATGACTTGAGATTTGACATTCCCCCATGCTTTATACCATTTAGAACCTTAGATAAAAATACAACAAAATTAGTTGCATACAAATTCATGGTTAATTAAATCCATATTAAATTACTCTCACATTGAAATGTGGTGAAATGCCTGGATTAAATAATTTGGGGGTGTTTTTGGTTGATTTGCTAGATATGGTCGATTCTGATAAGAGTAATCGGGTAATACACCATTTTATTTAAATGCTTGGTTTATTTTGTTAAAATAATACAAGCTATTGATTTATGATGTTTGATAGTCAATTAAAACGTATTGATGGAATTTATTCATAAGATAATTTTAAAAAATGTTTTTATATTTTGTGTTTATTAACAATTAAGCTATATTTTTACTTTTTAAAACAAAATATCATCCTTTATACATTTGAGATTATTTTGATAAACAAGTCACCAATTGGTGAAAGCAAAATACAATGACTTTTTACAAAATAACGATAAAAAATTAAGTTTTTTTTTTTTTTTTTTTTTTTTTTTTCTAAAATTGACTATTTATATAGTAATATTTTAATATTAATTTATTATCTTATTAGTTTTTAGTGTAAACTACAATCTTATTGTATTATTTGCTTGTGACATATTATATTATCAAACTCTAATTGTTTATGTATAAGAGATGGTATTATTTATTATTATTTTTTTTGAACAACCACGTATATAAAAGATAAGACTAGCCATAGCTAAGAAAGGGTTTTTGATCCAATCGATCCACTTAGCCCTAGCTTTAAGATTTCTATTAACTAAACAAGAAAACGCTACATATACCATGGACCATCCGTTCCCTTTGAGGAGGTTTGTCGCCAAACACCAAAAATATAATATATTTGTATCATATAGTAAATAAATTTTTAAGTCATAAATAACAACTATCATACGGATATGAATAAATTATATAAAAATCAAAATATTCTATGATAAAACATTTAAAAAATGCTGTTATATAAAAAATAGGTGGATACTCGTATGTTGTATGTTACGTAGATATAAATTATGTAGTTATATTATTGATAAGTTATATGTTTTAAAATAATGTTATTAACTATGAAATAATAGCTCGTATGGTTAATCCTCAAAAGCCATACAAGAAAAGAGAGAGTTATTATAATTTTGAAAGTTAAAGAGGTGTAGTAGTTATAGTGACAAAAAAGGTGAATACAAATATACTGGAACAAACTTGATCTCAATGATATTTATACTACGGTTGCAGGAACAAAATTGTGTAATTTACAATTTAATGATTATAAATTATAATTATTATTATAGTTAACTAATTTAAAAGCGAAAACTTTGGTCATTTTAAATTTAGAATGTGTTTTTTCTTTAAAATACATTAATTATTTTTTCAAAGAGAAATTAAATATCCTCCTACCTTTTGTTCATACCAATCATCATGACATGTATCATATTAATATCCTAAAATATAATTAAATTTCATTAAATGTTATACATGTCACCATTTTATAGAATTCCATCAGCTGTGGAACTTTCCAACCGTGGAATACCTGTGGTTTCCACATTTTGCTGTCAATGTGAATCATATGCAGAAACATGTGACCACGTGCTTGTACAATGCCAGTTTGCAAAAACAGTTACACAATGGATATTTAAGTGGTGCAACACTCAATTGGCAAGCTTCCAAACAGTGCAGGAGGTATTGGAGTTTGCTTCAAACTGGGGCAATTGTCCGACAAAGAGGATGAGGCTGTTGGGTATTTGTTACGGTGTCTTTTGGAGCATATGGAAAGCAAGGAATGACCGATTATTCAACAACAACAAAGTACCGGCAACAAAGGTGGTAGATATCATAAAAGCAATCACGTTCTTATGGTTTAAACATAGGAAGGGTAATGAAAGTTTAAGATGGACAGATTGGAGCATAAGTCCTTTTATAAGTTTGTAATTGTTTCCTAATTATCTACTTATATTCCTTCGCTGACTAGCATTTTGCTGGGTCGCTTTATCAATATATTCATTTGCTAGTTCAAAAAAAAAAGGAGGATATATAAGAAGAAAAATTAGGAGGATATTTAATTTCTTTTTCAAAATCATGTCCAATTTTCAATTAATATTTAAGTACCATAAAGTCAAAACATAAAGTCAAAACATGGTTGAAACTTGCAATATTATCAAATAATTCTTTACTTGAAAGTTAAACAATCTTATAACGTGTAAGTTTTATTTATGTAAAAATATTTGTCAAACATAGTTATTAGCCTTTAAATGCTTTAAATATGTTAAATTATAAAAAATCCAAATGCTATAACTTCCAAAAAACTGTTATTACCCCTTTGACTCCAAATGCTAAAACTTCCAAAAAACTGTTAGAAATAGCTTTTGAATTAGGAGATTTATGTTACAGTAAAAGCAAAAAGATGTTATTATCAAGGAAATTTATTTCTTGAAGTTTTTTTACTTAAAAGTTAAAAATTCCAAAAAGTTTAAACAAGCCTTTCATATGCAGTTCGTTATTACCGACCATTTTTTAAAAAGTTAGTATGCTTTAAGATAGATGTTTATATAAAACAAATTAAAGTCCGAAAACAATTAATTTCATGAAAATATGTTGCCTTTAAATACGGTCGTTTTTTAACAACCGATAAAAAATGATACAAAGATGCAGGCAAATGGGCCTGCCAAGGATCTTTTCAAAGCATCGTCTAATTTTTGGACCACTTAAATGTTCTTATAAAAATATAAGATAATTTAGATAATTTAGATAGAATAATATTTTTATTTATGTAATATTGATATGACCACAATAAAAATGGATACCATCAAATCAGTTTCTTTCGATTACATTAAATGATAAATTATTCAATCAGTGCCACTAATGCTAAAAGTGTGGTGTTATTTTTTGGCTACCAAAATATAATATCATATATGCTTTACATAAGCTGTTGTTATTTTTGTCTTGTCTATAAATGGTCATTCTTGCCTATCCATTTCTTTTTTCTTTTTAATTAAAAAAATCTAACTAAAATAGAATAATAGGAATAGAGGAGCACAGAGAGAAAGAAATGATCGGCACATTGTCACCGTTGGCAATTCCGCCAGCAAGAAAATGAATTGAAAATGAATTGAAGGACTTGCCAAATAAATAGGAAAAGTGATATTTTCATTTAATAAATTGATTCATTTATTTGGAATGTATCTTTTACTCACTTTGTACGATAAAAATAAAGATGTTGTACCTCGTGTGGAAGAATCAATTTATTAAATGAAAATATTACTTTCTAATAATCATGCTCACAATATTAGTGATGTCACACCATACAATCTAAATATAAACCCTTTATTGTTTTCCTATTTAAAGATCGACAGTTACCAAAGGACTTCTAACCCAGCGGTATCAGGTGGTGTCCTCCTTCCTTGAGGTCGAGGGTTTAAGTCCCGTTGTGGACGTAGGTGAATTTAGGTGTTAGTTTAGGAGTAGATTATATATTATATTTGCCGGTTTTTTTTAAAAAAAATCGACAGTTGCTCTCCAAAAAAATGTTACTTGATCCCAAATGAATACTAACAGAGTTTATATATATATATATATATATATATATATATATATATATATATATATATATATATATATATATATATATATATATATATATATATATATATATATATATATATATATAGGGTTGAGATCGGTTAAAAACACATAGTTTCCCGAGAACCTAAGAACTAAAGGTGGAGCGTTGGATCAAAATCAAATCATTAAGGGCATGATCGTCATCATTACAATCCCACTTAATTTTTTGTATTATTGTAAATATTAATAAAAAGCTCTCAAATTAACATTATAAAACAAAATTTTGGATTTTTTTATAAAAAAAAAATAATTTTCTTTTTTTCTTTTTTTTTAACTGTAGATTTTTATAACTTTTTTGGAAAGCATAAATTTTTAAAAAAATTTGAATTTTTTTTAAAAACTGCAATTTTTTTGAAAAAAAACCATATTTAAAAAAACTGCAATTTTTTTAATAAAACAATAATTTTTTAAAAAAACTGTAATTTTTTCAAAAAAACTGCATTTTTATTTCTAAAATACTGCAATTTTTTTTAAAAAAAGTGCAACTTTTTAAAAAAAAACTGTGATTTTTTTTAATAAAGCTGCATTTTTTAAAAAAAAATATAAATTTTTAAAAATCAGTAAATTTATATAAAAAAACTAGAAAATTTTAAAAAAAAACCCTAATTTTTTTAACAAAAAAAAATCAACATTTTAGGTGCATATATTCATATTTTTTTCAAATGAATATATACATATTTCTTATACTATAATATTCGTAAGTAAATAATAAAAAATCTCATTTTTATTAATCAATCTATAAACATAATAGTATAAATATTTTATTCGATACAAAATAAAATATAAAAAATAAAAAATGCTACGAAGATTCACAATGTTATCATTTCGTCATATCAAGATTTTCATATTTTCTTCAATTTATCACTTTTCACCTCTTCAATATTTTCCACAAATTCTTCAAAATCTACAAGAAAATTAAAAAAAATGATTAATGCAAGAACACTCACAAAAATGCATATGCATATATCATATAAGATTTACATGTGATTCATATGTGAATTACATGTGATTTACATGTGAATCACATGTAATTCATATGTAAGTTACATGTTATTTACATGTGAATCACATGTAATTCTTATGTGATTCACTTGTGATCTACATGTGAATCACATGTAATTCATATGTGAATCACTTGTGATTCATATGTAACTCATATGAGATTCACTTGTGATTTACATGTGAATTACATGTGATTTTATATGTGAATTACATGTGATTCATATGTGAATCACTTGTGATTTACATGTGAATCACTTGTGATTTATATGTGATTCACTTGTGATTTATATGTGAATCACTTGTGATTCAAATGTGAATCACTTGTGAGTCACATGTGAATCACTTGTGATTCACATGTGAATCACTTGTGATTTACATGTGAATTACATGTTATTTACATGTGAATCACATGTAAGTCATATGTGATTCACTTATGATTTACATGTGAATCACATATGATCCATATTTGAATTACATGTTATTTTTTTCTATAACGATATGAGATTTGCTGAATTCCAAAACACAAATTTAAAAATAGAATACTAAAGAAGCAGATGGTGATTATTAGTGCACTATATAATTAGTTTATGTCCAAAAAATAATATAAATATTAGAATGTTTGTAAAGATTCTTTATATCCAAATTATTAGTTGAAAAACTAAAAAACTATATAAGTACCCAAAATATTCAAGAACCTCAGCAACCTGATCAGCTAAGTCATCAACAGATAACAATGGATCATTATATGACATTGCTGCAGCTCCCAACTACAAAAGCTCTTAAAGATGTATAAAATAAGATAGGAATACGAATTGTTTTACTATTGAATTGTTTATATATTTAAAAAAGAATAATAAAAAATAAAAATGAAGTTTTGATTGCTGACCTCATGGCCGGGAGCGCTAATATGGTAAATGCAGAAATTATGAATCAGTAAAGAAAATGCTTCAGGGCATAAGAAAAGACCTTGGAAGCATGACATATCTGTTCAAACATGCAAACAAATAAGCAATATTTCATTTATTTTCAACAAATTTTGTTGATTAACGAATGAAAAACAGAATCACTTACAATTTAAAGCTAAATCAGGATATGTAATAAGAACTGGCTTCTCTTGATCTCGATATATGGCAACAGAAACAAATCCACTGGAAGTTTTTACAAGGTGTTCCTGGAAATGAAATTATTAATTTGTGTAACAATGAGAACATGAATTTAAGATATAGATTCAATTCAAATTAGTACACAATGAATAACATGAATCCCCTTTCAAAGAAAACGATGGATTCATGGAATCACATATTACCTCAAATGGTTAAGGACAACATAGTAGTTGAGTTTCTCCATTGGTGTCAATACCTCAATATGCTGCAACCATAACCATTTCAAACATTTACAGGATATCTCTTTTTACTAAGTTTCAATGATTTAGGATCCTTTTCGTTTAACTCAATCAATCCAGATAGCTATTATGACTTTCTTTTTTACTTAATCTTAATATGGACACAATGTATTAATAAGTTAAGTAAAAGAACCACGATTAATGTATCAAGACACTAACATTTAACATATTTGATGAATATCATGAAGATTTATCCAGTCATATAGCACTATAAAAAAACAATAACTCAAATTCCAGCCACTTTAGGTAGAATGATATAGTTAGTACCTGTGTTATGATTTTATTGGCAACGAGTTCATCGACATTTCCGATGTTGACTTGGACAAAAACCTAAATTGGAATTGGTTTATCATTCATGAAGTCAAAGTGAAGTTAACATGTGATATTTCTCATTGAGGCATTTCATCGAACATGTTGAGTGCAAACAAATATCTATATTTTTCAATAACACATGTGTCTATTTTTATACCTACAATCAACACAATGATTTAACTCTTTATAAAAACATATTGACTAAACAGGTTCAACTTAATGATTAGGCAAAAAAAATTCATACAGGTCAAACAAAGGTCAGGAGTCCACAATAGAAACAAATGATACCTAAATTTTGATCGACAAGGGATCATCTTCTTCGTTCAGGTCTTCAATCCACAGTGGAGGCCGAGATGAAGTCGGCGATTACAGTGTACTCTGAGGAACGAATTGATGGAGGATAAAACGATTCAAAATCTTCACTAGAGTTTTTTATATGAAGAACGTGAGATCAAGGAGTTCAGCAACAATGAAACTTCGATCGTTGGGGGATTTCAGATTTCATATAGATTCATGATCGATGATGATAGTTTGATCGATTGGGATCTGGAAATCGACGATAAATCACGTTCGTCGTTTATCTTCACCGTATTCGTGTGAGTAGAAGCAATTTCATAATCGAAAACATGGAATTTGATGAAGGATTAGAGGCAATTCGACGGAGGTGAGTCGTCGGAGGATGGATCGTAGGTTTGAGCGAGAGAGGAAAATGGGGAGGAGAGAGAGAGAGAGAGATGAAAATTTATATTATCAGATATTAGATTTAAGAAATCATTTAATTATACTTTTATTCCTATAATACCCCTGACTGAATTAATTAAGATACCCTTCCTTCTTTTTTTGTCTACTTATTTACAAAAACGCCACCTTACATCTCGACCCTTCATTTTTTTGATTCAACGTTCCACCTTTAGTTCTCGGGAAACTTTGAGTTCTCAAATGATCATTCCTCTATATATATATATATATATATATATATATATATATATATATATATATATATATATATATATATATCGTTCAATCGAGAATATTTCTTACTCCGAAAACATTCGAGAATAAATTTGAACCACACAATTTTCTTAAATTAAAATCATCTAATAATATTAATTTAAATAAAAAATAAGTAAAAACAAAATTAAAACTCCCACTAACCAACACCGCTCACCACCACCACCACCACCACCCGTCACCGCCACCCATCTTCACCACCCCCACCCACCACCATCACCACAACCCGTCACCACCACCACCACCCACTGTCACCAACCAACCACCACCACCACCCACCTCCACCACCTATCACTACCATCCAACCACCACCCATTATTATGACCACCACCTGCCATTACCACCAACCACCACCTATCACCACCACCCGCCACCACTACCCATCACCACCACTCGCCACCGCCACCTATCATTACCACTACCCACCACTACCACCCGCCACGACCACCCCCACCCACCATCTGCCAAGACTACTACTACCTACCACCATCACCACCGACCACCACCACCTACCTCCACCACCCATCACCACCACCACCCACCCACCCACCCACCACCACCCGTCTCCTTCACCCATCACCACCACCCACCACCCCAACTACCACTCACCACCCTACATGTCACCACCACCACCCTTCACCACCACCACTACCTACAACCTACCACCACCAAACATCACCACACGCCATAACTGATGGGTTTTGAGCATAACAAACAAAAACTTATGTGTGCATGCAACCCTAATTGAAGATCTATATTTTCTCTAATTAAACATACAAAATTTGAACATCAAATTGGAAACCCTAATTCTACTAGTATATTTTCGAAATCATTACTAGGGTTAAGAAAAACACACCTTAAATGTTATATAGAAATAACAATGCAAATCCTTGGTGTTGTTGAAGCTTTGAGAGCAAGCACCACAAGTGTCGTGCCTCTAATGGTTCACACCCAAACCCTAGCAACCAAGGAGCTTGAAGAGAGAGAGGAGAGAGAGGTAGAATTCGGGCCCTAGCTTCTCTAAGAATTCTTGGACAAAAATATGAGGCTTAGGGGCCTTTATATAGTGTACGCAGAAACCCTAGATAAGTCCCAAAACAATAAAATAACATTATCTTACTTTTGGTATTTATCTGGTTTCCTAATTATCCTCCAAGGATAATTCTGGATATTCTAGATATTCTAGATCCTCTGGAACCATGGAAAAACGTCCAAGGCTCTAGGATGGTTATAGAATGCCTCTTGTTCAACTATTGAACAATTGCACTTTAGCCACTACACTTTTAATTAATTCCTTTAATCCCAAAAATTAATTCCAATTAATTTCTGATTAAATATTAATTAAATATTGCTATTTCTAATTAATATATTAACAAATCATTTATTCCAATTTATTAATCAAATAATAAATTCAACCTCTCTCTCCAAAGGTCATCCTATCTAGTTGCTAGTTTTGAGAGCAACCCAAAAAGGACTGTGTTACTATCAATTCAAGTATATACCAATTATAGTTATGAGCTTAGATACCTAATCCAACAATCTCCCACTTGGATAAGTCTAATAACTATAATTGCCGGTATTACTTCCAAAACTGATTATCAAATTGTAGCTCTCAAAAGCTATTGTCGAACTCTGACCCAGTCAGTTACGTGTCATAAGATAAATGATCAAATATTCCTTTGTTCTACAAGATATCGTATAGACATGAGACATGGATTATAATCAATCTCATTGTCCAAGTTTTTGTTTCCCGATTTCTGATTTATGACGACTGAAATCAGACTACCAATTGAACACATCAATTCAGTCCAGGCTTGGCCAAGCGCTTTAGATGTTGACATCAAATCATCGAGGAGTCCATAGATATCGCTTTTATCGTTAGGGAAAAAGGAACGGATAAACTTCGACTCATATGCTTGCACTATTTACTCATCAAATCATGCACAACAATATATTTTATAACATCAAGTTACTGATGCGTTTACGCATTATCAATGAAGAACTGACTCGTAAACAACAACTCATATATCTCCGTTTCAAGAATATAAGATATTATCGTATCAAAATTACTCTTGATAAAATCCATGAAGTAATTCTCTGAGCGTGGGTTTATCCAATACTCAAAATCCCCATTTTCTAAGTACCCTGGAATGTTGCAGCAAACCATTGCTATGTCTAAACCCTTAGACAATCTATAATCCAATTCATGACAGTCTTAATTCGCTACATACTTTCAAAAGTACGATCGACTGTGGATTTTTGAATAATCCAATTATTCGGGAAGTAAAACATGCAAAGTGAAACACAATAATAACCTGATTAACTATGGTCTCAAAACTATTAAATATAAATAAAACTCTTATTATTTAATCACCATATTAATTAGACTTTATTCATTGTATAATGTTTCGAGTAATCAACTAAACACTTGAATTAAACATCAGTCATGTCATTTTATAAACATGCATACTATGTTTCTCTATGGTCCTTCCTTTGTGAACAGATCGATTGGACACTATTCCAATGATGCTTATTTCACAATTCCAAATTCTTGTCACTACTAAAAGTGTTAGAATTCCAACTTTACATGCAATATCCTTGTGATGTCGAGACTCCAAAGTCACAGAGACTTTGCCAACGATATTACAAAATGTTCCATTGAAACTTTGTTACTTAAAACATTTCTATGATAACGAAGTCTCAAATTCTAGATACACTCCTTGAACATCTTCCTTCCATTAAATTTCCTAACTCACATGTAGATTTTATCATCAACTTCTAGTATGGAAACATTTCCATATTCCCATATGACTATCAATTTTGATCAAGAATCATCCCAATCTAAAACATGTCACTATGGTCCTTCCAACCAATACTATACTTCCAACTGTCCACAAGCAAACTATCCTGTGGTATAACCTCATAATGTCCTTGACAGTTGTTCAATAACTTTAGTCACATCCATTTCTAGTTCTTTTTCCCTTTCAATGCCCAAGGCATTTGAAAAAATCAGAACATGTGAATATTATAGCACATGTAATCGTTCCTATATCCAAAGCATATACGACTCGATCCATTATGTCTTACATAAAGACATGATATCTGCTCAGTCTCTTGCTATAATATTTCCATATGTTGAATTTCATATGTTGAACCAATTCAGCACGATATTCATATATGTCCAAGACTAAGTTCCATTAAAATCCTTCAATCTAAACTTTTAGATTTGAAACGAAGTATGAGTGCCCTCTCCCTTAAGCCTTTACTATAGCGAAACAATTTCCAAACTTTGCATCTTCCAAATTTGTAAACTTTGTTTCCTACAAACAGTACTGCCAACTTGCAACACTTAGCATAACAATTATGCTCCCACAAGCTTTGACATGTATTCAGAAATCAACCGGACTTCTAGAAATCAATACTCTTGACTTTCTTACTAAAGTATAGATTTCTGATACGCGATTCTTCGACAAGTCTCTATCTAGACTTCTCAAGCTTATAACCTTCATCAGATAGCATATATATATATATATATATATATATATATATATATATATATATATATGTGTGTGTGTGTGTGTGTGTGTGTGTGTTTAAACCCTTTCAGAACATATAGCTATATGCCATGAAAGTTCAAACAATTCCTTGCCATTTCTCATAATTCGAACTATAAAAAGGGATGTTGTAACCATATTGCGAATTTGAGAATGCAATTATCACAACCACTAACCATGATGATATTTATGAAATCTTTAAAATCTACTAGCGAAAGTGTTTCCTCATAATCATTTTCATGAATTAGAGCGAAAACTTTGCCACCTAGATTTTATGGTGTATACGTTCCCATCCATGTGAATCCATCATTTCCAACCTACAATCATAAGACAAGGTTTATGACAAATTCAAATTCTAATTTAGCTTTCATGGACTTGTTCTTAATTTCTTTCCCTCTGGTAGCACAAGGGTCTACCAGCGCTTCCATGTTGTTTAAGCAACTCACCCCTATTGACCAATGTACTATCACTGACCAACCTGCTCTGCCTTTTTGCAGTCAAATGAGAACCATATAACTCATAAGCATTGCCAACTCAACTGGAAGGTGCACATAAACAAGAATATGTCAACTTAACACGATAGTTTTTCAACCTCAGGTCATGTGCTAGTGATAAGTAAAAGGTTTATTCTTGATTGACTCCTGAAACTCTTCAAGAACATTAAGACTCCCACTGACTTCTTGAGATATAAGTTTCTCTCTCAAGGAACATTCCTTGATGAGCAAAAACAAATATTCAAAAGTCAGTGTGGATTCTCGACAAGAAACACTTCATGGAATTGGCCTTAGTTCATCATTTGTTTTAACCAAAACATCACAACTTCTAATTCCAATGTTCTAGAGTAAGAATACATTATCACTCCACATTTCATGAGGTGTTTGAAACAAGCTTCTGAAATATCTTGTATGTCCAAGAGTCATTATATAATGATATTGCTAATAACATATGATCCTATAGGGTCACACTAACAACAACTTGGTGAAAATATATTATTTATAAGAATTTGATTCTTGATAAATAAATATATATCTTGTAATTAATTAGAAATTATTTATTTCATGAAAATATTAATTTTCAATGTTAAGTATCAAAATATATCATAAGGTATTGTTTATTATGTCATGTACATCTTTTTGGACCAAAATGTGTTTTTCTCTTATATGGATTTATATGTTTTATAAGTTATAAAAATTAGAAGAGTTTTTATAGAAAAACTAGCTTCTTCTTTTTATAAAATATTCAAGGAGACAATAAAGGGAAAAGAAGACATGATTGCATTTATTTAATCATAAAGCCATGCTCTTACACTTGTAGCCTTTTGTTGCTAGATGCATGGTGTATTGAAGCATCAAGACTCAATGGGTAAGGAGTTGGATTAAGATGATTAAAAGGCTTGCATGTATTTCCTCTTTTACTAGCTAAAAGCCACGAAATTTTCGACTTCCTATCTCCATATTCTCTCTAGTTTTTGTCTCTTAAAGTGTTAAGAACATAAAAATGAAGATGATACTTGAATACTATCTTTGAAGACAAACTAGTTTCTTTGTCTTAAGAGCTTAAAAGATTCTTTTATTACAAGAAGAAGACTAGCATCTTATCAAGTTGATTTATTGTTGGTGGATATCTCTAGAGAACTTTTACCTTGATGTTTCATGCCATACTTCATCAACTTCCAATCTCCCATGAGAATCAAAGTCTTCAAAGGTTGTAACACTTTTATTTCTATGGTTGTTTTTTTTATCTTTCTAAGTCTTGCAAAAGATCCTTGGTGGGTAAAATAGTTTTAGTTTTATTCAACAATTTTAAAGCTTCCGTTGCCGTTTTTACCATTTGTAAAACATGATTTTTGAATAAAAACCCAACAGCTTCAAGATACGATTTGTAGTTACTAGAGTATGACTCTAAAATTTTAATTGGATACAAAGTATGACTCATCTCTTGATTGAACTATTTCAACAATATCTGATTCCTCTTCTTAGTCATACAATTTCCCTAAGATGTTCTTCGAGGATCAATTGAGATATAGTTCCACAACCATTTAAGATGATCATAAAACATGATACTAAAGTACTCTCTTTTCCTTTCAGATTGGAGAAACTTTAATCTTTTCTACCTTATAGATTCTTCATATTCATTCTACTACTCTTTGAACTTTTCAAAGTATCAGAATTGTGCTTAATCTTATAAACACAACCATGTTTACTGAAACATCAATAAATCATGACGAATATACTTATCGTCCTTTGTGGTGGATCTAATAAGTCCATATCAATATGTACTAGGTCCATTTGTCATTCACTTTGACTCACATAAAAATCTGATCAATGAATTAGTCATAATCTTCCAACAATCAAGATTGTCATACATCACACAATTCAAATTGTATGACTCCAAGTTTCTATCCAATTGAAACTTGGGTGATGAAAATTCCTTTTCACTTGGTTAATTTTGAAAATACCACAAGTGATATAACAAGAATCAAATCCCAATTAACATTGCTAATAATAGAAATGTAGCCACCAATTTTCATAAATTCCATTGCAAGGAAATATAAACTAGATAAATAAAAAAAATCACTTTTATTGATAATAAGCGGAAAATTTTTGTCCTTACAAGGCAAAAATATGAAAACAATGTTTCTAGACATTTCCTAAGCAATCTATTAAATTATCATAACTTCCAGGTAGTAGCTTCCAAAATCTGATCGTCGAGCCATGCGATCGAAATCCATATCTCACGATCAGATTCAACTCACTCTTCTTAAGCTTCCTTCTTCCTCTTGGATCCTGCAATGCCATCAAAAGGTGATCATCACATCATGTATTAAGAATCTATGAATAGGAACTCATTAAGATAATGGAGGTATATAGTGGATCTACCTGAAGTAGAGTCACACAACTTGACTTTACCATCCCTAAGATCTTTCAGGTAGTCTGGGCAGCTTCGCAACTAATGTCCCTTCAATTGGCAATAGAAACATATGGACCTTTTTGGATAAGCACATGGAACTATCTCAGATATGATCAAATGGTTTGACCTTGGCCGATCCCTTTCCATTGGGAAGAGAAACCTTTTCCGAACTACCACTGTTGCCATTGTCAATGTCCATGGAAATATTGGAGACAGATCCTTCAAACACTTTTGCTTGACTTGTGCTCTTAAGCATTTCTGCTTCAACAACAATCAACATATGTGTCAGATCAATTAGGGTCACGTCGTGGTCGCTCATAAATAGTCCTTAATGAACTGACTATATGACTCAGGAAGCGAAAGTAGAACCAAGTCAATGACTAGCTCCCTTGGGAAAAAGACACCCAACATATCCAATCTGTCAATGTACGATTTCATTTCCAGAACATGCATACACACAGACTTTCCATCTTGATGTTTACATGCCAACAGGGCTTGAGTAATTTCGTATTTTTCAACTTGAAGAAAGCATGACTTAGGGAGAGTCACTGGAGGAGGAGGAGGAGGAAGAGTTGAACAAGCATGACTTCCAGTTCCACCATTGCTTGAAGAATGGAACATAGTTTCACCTTGATCAGAATGTGGAAGATCATCTTCAGAAAGAAGAGGAAAACCACTTCCCAAAGAACGAGGAAGACCATTGTTGTCTGAACTTGACATCTATAATAGGAGAAAAGAGAACTCAAGTTAGTTGATTTTAACCCTTAATTATTAACCCATTAATTTAAATTAAGGCTAGGATCCATATTTTCGATTCGAACTTTGAAAAGGGATGCCGTAATCAAATTCGAATATATTTTAGGTAGGTAAAGAATTTTCCAATTTCAATCTCATGAAACTCCTAGATATTTTGAGATTCATTGAATCTAATCAATGGAATGTTTAATCTCGATTATGCTCTCACTTTTGTGACTGGGATGCCGAGGATCACAAACAAGATGTGAATAGCCATGCAAATTAGCTTGGTACTCTCGATCTTATTTATCATCTCCTTTTAATGTACCGGTTACCCACACTCGCTCCATTAATCAACGATAATTTTCGAGACACCCATTACCATCTTTATTAGTCCTACATTACTGTGTCGGTTAACCACACACGCTCCAGTAACGACTTATAAAGTGTAATGTGCAATTTCATGGATTAGCATCAAATTCATATTTTTTCTAAAGTAACTAAGAGTGAGATTTTAGAAATAGTTTAGTTACTTTTTACGATTTTACTTTTAATGAGGTTATGTCCTATCAAACCCGTTCGACTAACGACCCTCCACCATACAAGAGAGCGGTGGGTAAGAATGGATACCCAATGACCGTCATTTTACATGCCGCTTCCTTAAATTTCCCTTGTAGTATGAATTCGTGAATGAGGCGTACTAGCGGTTCAACTGACTATTCTTATACATATAATATATATTAAACCTTTAATTATATACATAGTATAAGGTGTATTTAAAAAAAATTTAAAATTCCAAAGGTTCAATCTTTTAATAAATTAAACTTTAAATTTAATTAAATTTAAACCATTTTGTGGATTTATTGATTATCTTTTAATTAATCATTTAATTAAATTAATAATAAGAATCATAAGGATATATTTTAAACTTTTCAAAATACTAGGGTTTTTAAATCTTAAATTTCGAAATAAAAAAAATAATTTAAATTTAAAATTTAAAAAAATGATTTAATAATTATCTTTTAATTAAACACTTAATTAATTTATTAAATCAACTGAGGATTATCCAATTTAATTAATCAAGATAATTTGATATTAATCCTCTCCCCCTATATTTCAAAAATCATGGAACGGATAAAACAAATTTTATAATTATCAAATTAATCAAATAAACAGATAATTACCAAAAATAAGATAACCCTACCAAAACCCTAATTTTCGAAAAATGCTTATCTTGGGGAGGAAGACGAGGATTTCAATCATTGTCATTTCGAAATTCTTGAGGGTTAAGGAAACCCTAATTTCGAAAAATATAGGGCAAGGGAAAGGGTTAATACCCTTTCCTATTTTTCGAAACTTAGGGCTTAAGGAAACCCTAAATTCGAAAATCCCTTAGTCCAAGAGGATTAAATGGCCATAAACCGTAATTGATCAAATTCAACAATTGTAATCAATTCAATAGAAAACAAGTCGAGGCTCTGATACTACTGATGAGTTTTGAGCATAATAAACAAAAACCTATGTGTGCATGCAACCCTATTTGAAGATCTATGTTTTCTCTAATTGAACATACAAAATTTGAACATCAATTGGGAAACCCTAATTCTACTAATATATTTTCGAAATCATTACTAGGGTTAAGAAAAACACACCTTAATTGTTATATAGCAATAACAATGCAAATCCTTGGTGTTGTTGAAGCTTTGAGAGCAAACACCACAAGTGTCGTGCCTCTAATGGTTCACACCCAAACCCTAACGACAAAAGAGCTTGAAGAGAGAGAGGAGAGAGGTAGAATTTCGGACCTAGATTCTTTAAGAATGCTTGGACTAAAATATGAGGCTTAGGGGCCTTTATATAGTGTACACAGAAACCCTAGATAAGTCCCAAAACAATAAAATAACATTATCTTACTTTTGATATTTATCTAGTTTCCTAATTATCCTCCAAGGATAATTCTGGATATTCTAGATATTCTAGATCCTCTAGAACCATGGAAAAATGTCCAAGGCTCCAGGATAGTTCTATAATGCCTCTATTTTAACTAATGCACTTTAACCGCTGGATTTTTAATTAATTCCTTTAATCCTAAAAATTAATTCCAATTCGATTTTGATTAAATATTAATTAAATATTGCTATTTCTAATTAATATAGTATTCTCATAATATATTAACAATTCATTTATTCCAATTTATTAATCAAATAATAAATTCAACCTCTCTCTCTAAAGGTCATCATGTCTAGTTGCTAGTTTTGACGGCAACCCAAGAGGACTGTGCTACCATCAATTCAAGTATATACCAATTATAGTTATGGCTTAGACACCTAATCCAACAATAACCACCCATCACCACCATCCTTGATCATAAACCCATCAACATCACTACCATCGAACCACCCACCAACCCACTAGCCCACCTGTCACCCCCACCACCACCTATCACTAACCACCACCCACAACCAAGACAAACCAACTATCACCCATGACCATCATCACCCATCAGCACCTACCAACCACCACTACCACCCAACACCACCACCGTCCACTACCTCCACCACCACCACCCCACCTGTCACCCCCACAACCACCACCCACAACCACTACTCACAACCACCACAAACCAACTATCTCCCACGACCCCCATCACCAACCACCCACCACCACTACCACCACCCGTCACCACCGCCCTCCCCCACCTCCACCACCACTACCCACCATACGCCAACACCCATATCCACCATACCACCACCACCCATTACCTATAACCATATATGATTAAATGTATATAATCACATAAATCATGTATGATTATATGCATTTAATCACATAAATCACATGTGATTAGATACATATAATCACATGTGATTAAATGTATCTAATCATATATGATTTATAGAAACAAGATTCTTTTTCATGTTTTCCATTCAATAATTTTTCTCATGTATTTATTCATATATGATTATATGTATTTAATAACATATGATTAATGTGGACAAAGATTTTTTTTTTAATTTTTTATTCAGTGGTCGTTCTCTTGTATATAATCACATGTCATTATATGTATCTAATCACATATGATTTATATATAAAAAAATTTTCGACCATGTAAATCATATGTGATTAGATACATATAATCACATGTTATTAGTTGTATTTAATCACATATGATTAAAGTTGAAAAAAAAACAATTATTGAATCGATAACGCGATAATGAATCTTGTGTACTTAAATCATATGTGATTAGATACATATAATCACATTTGATTATATGTATTTAATCAAATATGATTTATGTGGATAATATTTATTTTTGCGGTTTCGATTTAATAATTGGTCTCGTGTATTTAATAACATGTGATCATATGTATATAATCATATATGATTTTAGGTGTACAAGATTCATTTTTGCGTTCTCGATTCAATAGTTTTGCTCATGTATTTAATCACATGCGATTATACATAAAAACATATGTGATTAAATACACGAGAACAACTATTGAATCGAGAAAGCAAAAATGAATTGTGTCCACATAAATCACATTCGATTAGATTCATATAATTAGATGTGATTAGATGTATTTAATCACATACGATTAATATGGATAAATATTTGTTTTCGTGTTTTTGATTCAATATTTTGTTGTCGTGTATATAATCACATGTGATTATATGTAATTAATTACATATCATTTATATGCACAATATCCATTTTTGTCCATATAAATCATATTTGATTAGAAGGCTTAGAGTTAAAGAATTGGAACCCACATGTTGAACTTTATGCATTCTCGTCGAAGTCTTTTTTCAACCGATATTTAAATTTTTGCAGATTGTTCATATACTATAAAGTAAATATTATCTAGAAAGACTATTTTGTAACTTCAACAAAACATCAGTGAAATGAAATATTGGTCTTGTATATTTTTCTTTTGTTGTTGTTAGTCATGACTACATGAAATGAAGCCAAGGCGCAACTGCTTTGGTGGAATTCCTTTTAGATTAAAAGGCCTTAAAGATCAGGTATCAGTTGGTCTTCTTGTACATTAGGTGATGTTAGATGGTTTGATTTAGGAAAAAATCTACAATGCTTGCATAATTCATCAGTATGCAAAAAAGAACGAATCTCATTTTTTTCCTAGCTCCGGCAACATGAGAACCTCGTAGTCGTGTAAGTATTCAGAAATCATTCCCTCGCTTCTCAAGATATAACTAATCTATATATAAAAAAAAACAAAAAACAGAAATGTCATTCGAATTTCCATATTTTCTTACAAAACGATGTCAGTTTTTAAAGAACATTTTCATTTGTTAAGTTAATTGCCAATAAATTTCAAATTATAAAGGTTAATATATATATAAAAAAATATACATTATAAATATGTAGAGAGAACATGAACGTTCATCACTATCATCGGTAAGGTAGAATACCAACAAATTTGGAATTTACAAGACAGTTTTCAAAAATTGTGAGAAAATAACCCAAACCCATTTAAGGAAACATTAAAATATCAAACCGGTTCATGTTTTAATTTCAGTTACAAAATGTGACGCATTTAAGGTTCATGTTTACAAATATACCAACATACAATTAATATATATATATATATATATATATATATATATATATATATATATATATATATATATATATATATATATATATATATATATATATGTTTAGGTTATTCTATTCTAACTAATTATTGTGCGGACGCATGGACAATGTTATTTTTTTAGAATGATAAAGAAAATATGTTGTTTGATAATATAAATACGTTCAATCTTACATAACTATTGTCATTAACACATCACTAATTAAATCGTCTATAAGGTTATTATACACTTATTATTATTATTCTCATTTCTGTCAGAATGTTTATTTAGTCGTATTCTGTCAGAATGAAAATGAGTGAAAAAATATGTGTGAGAACAAAAATAAATAATAATTAGCGAGAATGCATGAAAATGACGATATTTTTGTAAGGTTGAACGTATTCGCATTGCTTAACAACTTATTCTGTTACTAATTCTCATAGAATAACATTGTCCACACATCCGCACAATAATTAGTTAGAATAGTTGAACCTAACTCTCTATCTCTCTCTCTCTCTCTCTCTCTCTATATATATATATATATATATATATATATATATATATATATATATATATATATATATATAGAGAGAGAGAGAGAGAGAGAGAGAGAAAGGGAGAGAGATAGAGAGAGAACCTTGTAGAAGATAGAGCATAAGAGATATGGGTCTTGCAGGGCTTTGTCAGAGCTGATGCAACCATTGTTTATGTCTAGTTTGAGGCCTTGGATTTAAAAACACAACTTTCGCACTGTTTGTTGTATAAGAAAGAGAGAGAGAGAGAGAGAGAGAGAGAGAGAGAGAGAGAGAGAGAGAGAGAGAGAGAGAGAGAGTGGCAAAAAATGAAATAAAATGATCAATTGAAGAACATGAAAAAGTGATAACAAAGCTGAAGGATTCGCAAGCTTTAGAGCTGATGCAACCATTGTTTATGTCTACCGTGAAGCCTTATGTGTTTGGATCAGCTCTAGCGTTTAACAAAGCTGAAGGATCCGCAAGATGAAGAAGTGATAACTTTGGGAAGTTGATTGACATCGCAAGTAGGGTTTCGTCACTGAAGAATCCAATGTATTTAGGATCAAACATACCAGCTATAAAAAATATCTTCAAATTAAGACAAGATTTAGAGATTTCTTCAACTTCTTGAGCTTTGAATCGTTCAGGAAACGACAGATTAAGAAGAATGAGAAACGTAAGCTTCACCGCGATTTGAGGGTGAGCTTTTAGACTAGAGGAATATCGTCAGTCTAACAATAGAAACATGAGAGATCCAGAGAGTTGATATCTCTACAGTTCTCAAAAATTGGAAGTATATCGCTGCTGGGAGGTAGTTAAGGTGGCCGTTGGTGCCGCCATACTTGCTTGATCTGAGAAAGTGACGTCCATTGAGGAACTAGAAGCTCAAGAGCAGAGGGATTTCGTGAGTAGATGATGAGTGATACAGTTCTCGAAAATTGGAAGTATATCGGTGTTTTGAGTGATTACGGTGATTATGAGATTCTGGCGGTAGTCTGGTGTTTTGAGTGATTCCGGTGGATGTAAGGTGTTGGAGGTCCGATGGTCCTAATGGTGGGGGTCAGTGTAGTTGGAGAGGGTTATTATATATATATATATATATATATATATATATATATATATATATATATATATATATAAAGTTCAATAGAGAACCATAATTATTGGTTCTTCAAGGAACCAAATCTTTTTTTCAATTTCTAGAGCTTATTCTTTATCGAAAAAAAAATCTAAAACTATCTAAATTCATATATTAACATTGTGAATGTGAAAAATATTTTTCGGATTCACGTTGTGAATTTTCAAAGATTCACATTGTGAATTTGACGTAAAAAAAAATAATAATAATCGAATTTGATATCATTAGAAAAAGGATAAAAAGTTATGAATTTCTATATTTTTAGTTTTTTTTGATAAAAAATAAGTTCTAAAAGTTGAAAAAAAGATTGGTTCCTTGGTTAATTATGGTTCTCTATTGAACCTCACCCTATATATATATATATATATATATATATATATATATATATATATATATATATATATATATATATATATATATATATATATATATATATATATATATTGGTTCTTCAAGGAACCAAATCTTTTTTTCAATTTCTAGAGCTTATTCTTTATCGAAAAAAAAAATCTAAAAATATCTAAATTCAAATATATATATATATATATATATATATATATATATATATATATATATATATATATATATATATATTATAATTAAGAAAATTTAGTGGTTCAAATTTGTTCTCAAATGCTCTCAAAATAAGAATTGTTCTCATTTGAACATACATCGAGCGTTCAATCGAGAACATTTCTTATTGTAAGAACATTTGAGAACAAATTTGGACTACACAATTTTTTTAAGTTAAAATCATCAAATAATATTAATATAAATAAAAAAATAGGTAACGAAATTAAAAAACCCACTAACTAACGCCACTCAACACCCAAACAACACCACCACCCATCACCTCCCACCACCCATCACCCCCACCCATCACCACCAACCACACCCACCACCCACGAAAACTACTACCTTCACCGCCAACCACGACCACCATCCACCACTACCACCCATCACCACCACTCGCCACCACCATCCCCACCTAGCACCCACCAAAACCGCCAATCACCACCATTACCACCACCCGCTATCATCACCCACCAAAACAACCACTCACCACCATTACCATCACCACAACCCGCCACCACCACCCCCACCACCCCCACCACAACCACCAGCCACCTACCCACCACCACCACCCGCCCTCAACCACACATCACCACCACCCACCACCAAAAACCACTACCAATCACCACCGACCACCACCAGCCGTCACCATCACCCCAACCCACCACCTACCAAAACCACCACCCACTACCATCAGCACTACCCACAACCACCACCCCCACCACCCACCACAACCACTACCCACCCACCTCCACCACCCATCACTACCACCCACCATTATGACCACCACCTGCCACTACCGCCAATTACCACCCATCACTACCACCCACCAGCACCACCCACCTCCACCACGCACCACCACCAACCCCATCCACCTATCACCACCACCCGCCTCCACCACCCATCACCACCACACGCCACAACCACCCCCAAGCACCACCCACCAAGACCACCACCACTAACCACCATCACCACCAACCACCACCACCACCACCACCCATCACCACTACTCGTCACCACTACAACACCCATTACCGACTAAAACTATCATACACCACCACCACCCATCCACCCACCACCATTCATCACCACCACCTGCCTCACCACCCATCACCACTACTCGCCAACACCTATCACCTACCAAAACCAGCACCACCATCACCCACCAACCACCATCCACCTCCACCACCCATCACTTCTACTCGCCCCACCACTACCCACCACAATCACCCCCACTACCATTACCACCACCACCACCCACCAACCACCACCACCACCCACCTCCACCCAACCACCCACCCACCTAACATCACCAACCATCACCATCACATGTTACCACCATGACTACTACCTGCCACCACCATCTCTACCACCAACCACCAGCTACCCACATCATCACCACTTACCACAATCACTACCTGCCACCACCATCTCTACCACCATCCACCACCAACACAAAAAATCACCACACATCACCATTACCTACCATCACCCACCCATAAACACCACCACCACCAACCCATCTGCCACCTATCATAACCACCACTCCCTCCCCCACATACCACCCTTCACCACTACCACCACCTATCACCACCACAACCACCACCCACCTACCGCTCATAACCACCACAAACCAACTATCACCCACAACCCTCCACCACCTCCACCACCACCAAATACCACCACTCATCTCCACCACACGACCACCACCCACTACCTATAACCACAAACACCATATGTGATTAAATGCATATAATGACATAAATCGTGTGTAATTATAAGTATTTAATCACATAAATCACATGTAATCAAATACATATAATAACATGTGATTAAATGTATCTAATCACATATGATTTATATAAACAATATTTGTTTTCATGTTTTCCATTCAATAATTTTTCTCATGTATTTAATCATATATGATTATATGTATCTAATCGCATATGATTTATATAGACTAGATTCTTTTTGACCATATAAATCGTATGTGATTAGATATATATATATATATATATATATATATATATATATATATATATATACATATATATATATATATATATATATATATATATATATATATATATATAATCACATGGGATTAGATGTATTTAATCACATATGATTAAAGTTGACAAAGAACAATTACTGAATCGAGAACGCGATAACGAATATTGTCCACATAAATCATATGTGATTCAATAGTTGTTCTCGTGTATTTAAATACATATAATCACATAAATCAAATGTGATTAAACACATTTAATCACATTTGATTATATGTATCTAATCACATAGTATTTATATAGACAAGATTCGTTTTCGAATTTTCGATTCAATAATTTTCTCATGTATTTAATCACATGTGATTATATGTATTTAATCACATATGATTAATATTGACAAAGAACAACTTTTGAATCAAGAACACAAAACAAATTTTGTGCACATAAATCATATGTGATTTGATACATATAATCACATATGATTAAATATACGATAACAAATATTGAATAGATAACACAAAATGAATATTGTCCATATAAATCATATGTGATTAGATATATATATATATATATATATATATATATATATATATATATATATATATATATATATATATATATAATCTAATCACATGTGATTAAATAATGAAAACAACTATTGAATCGAGAAAGCAATAATAAATATTGTCCTCACAAATCATATGTGATTTGATACATAAAATCGCATGTGATTATACGTATTTTAATCATATATGATTTATATGGACAATATTCGTTTTCGCGTTTTCGACTCAATATTTGGTCAGATGTATTTAATGACATGTGATTATACGTATTTAATCACATATAATTTAATATAGAAAAATTTGTATTTAATCACATATGATTTATATGGACAATATTCATTATCCCGTTTTCGATTCAATATTTAGTGCAACACTCCAAAAATCACAATAAATTTAAAATTTTCAAAATCAACCATTTAACATTATTGTTTACAAAAGAGTCATTGTTCCAAAACATTATTTCAAAATCAGAGTTTTCCAAAGAACCAAAGCCATAAAAACAGGAAGTTGTGAACGATTACGCCTTTGCTTTCCCACGATCCTCTGAAGTACCTGAAACCATAAAATAAAACTGTAAGCACAAAGCTTAGTGAGTTTCCCCCAAAGTACCACCACACAAACAGATAACAGATACAAACAAGCATGCCGGGTCCAATCAACCATCGTGTTGGAATACCCCAGGACCAGTCAACCTCCGGGTCCAGTCATCCTCGGGATGGAATACCCCAGGTAGGAATGCCAGTATACAACATGTCCAGTCATCCTCAGGATGGAATACCCTCGGGCCCAATCAACTATCAGGTTGGAATGCCAAAATACAACAGGTCCAGTCATCCTCGAGATTGAATACCCTTGGGCCTAATCAACCATCGGGTTGGAATGTCCCCCGGTCATGTTGGATCACGCACAAAGCAATAAAGCCTCAACCACAACTCCAAATATATCGACATATATATACATATAATCAGCCAACAGACAAATAGGAAAATCTACAGATCACTACTGTATGGCAACATCCTATAAACTAGGATACAGATCTAACAAATCACTACAACATAGCAACATACGGTTAACCAAGATATCAATCCAATCGGCCGGCCTTGGTGCCTTCGACCCAAAAGTACAGTGAGGAAGATTCACCTCACAGTCTGAACGATAGCTGATGAGGTCCCAAATCCGAATCTCAGCTCTAACCATCACCTATCCAACCAAATGACCAATTCTCAGCACATTCCAAAATACCCAGAATATCCTTAAGTCAAACTTGTTCAACCCTGGTCAAGGTCAAAGTCAACGGTTAACATTTCCATTAGTTGACACTCACATCGTGACCAAGCCTTGGTCACGTCGTGACAACGTTCTCGGTCCGATTACAACTCGACTCGGTCCAATCTAGTCAACTCAGTTAAAGATTTCACATGAGCTGTCATCACGAAGTGAGCACTCTTCCTCAAGTCGCGAACTTCAATGATCTTAACAAAAAACTGGGGCTCCTCGAATCTTATGTCTTGAGATTTTGCATCTCACGTCATGAGCGCTGTCTATGGCTAAAGGTTACCATTTTAAGTCCTAAATCCATTAAGTCCTTGAACCCATTTCATCCAGAAGATAAAGGGGACTCGTAAGGTCCATAAAAATGTTTACTTTATGGTCATGCATGCACCATGCATGATCCAACCTCTTTCTAGGTCAAAAATGAAGAAATGAGCTTCAATCTTTCATGCATGCCTCAAATCCATACCATCTTTTAGATCTGAACAATATTATGATCTAGGGACTCTTAGAATCCATAAAGTTTCTAACTTTATGGATTTACTTACCTAAAGCATGAAATAACGTGAATATGATGGACAAAACTCTAAATCTATCCATAATAAGCAATAAAGTTGGAGCTTTTGATACTTACAAAGGTCTAAAAATAGGAAAAGATAGTGATGATGATGATACTTTGCCCACTCCACCACTAGAGTACTTCTTTCTTCTTCTTCTCTTCTTCTTCTAGCTAGAAATGCACCAAAATCTTCATAAATGGATGGAAGAGGAGAGGGGAGGCTCAAAATGGTGAAAGGGAGGATAGGGTTTCTCTCAAGATGATCTAGACATGATGGAGGCTCATAAAATGCCCTAAACACGAAACCAACCCTTATATATGTTGAAAACCCTAAAACTTCGTGGGCTTGGGATGCACAGTTCTCATGTCGTGAGCCCCTAATGCTCACGTTGTGAGCACAACTAAAATCAAAATTTTTGTTTAATCGCTTCTCACGTCGTGAGCTCCAATTGCTCACGTCGTGAGCTCAGATTTCCCCTAAATCCTTGCCAACTTCGAATAGTCATAACTTCTTCGTTTCAACTCCGTTTTCGGCGATCTTTATATCCACAGAAAGGTATTGAAGAGCTCTACAATATCATCTAGCTATCTTGGACTAAAAACTTCTCGAAAAAATCCATATTTCATGCAAGAACCCGTCCTATTACTTTTCCCTTTCTACCCTTCGACCTAAAACACAATTCAAGGGTTAAATCTCTTAACCAACCTTACCTCCTTCCACAAGGACTAAACCTTGCCTCCTTAAGGCCCAAAGACTCACACAATTGAGTTCCGGCTCATGACCCATAAATGGCAGGAAATAGGATATTACAATTCTCCCCTACTTAAATTAGATTTCATCCTCGAAATCCGTCTCGGTTATGATTTCTAAAATAACACCAAAATTTTCCTTACACTCCATTTAACCATTTCGAAATCAAGGCGTCTTATAAATAAATCTTGAGAGATCACTCGGAAACCCCAAACTACCAACAAGCAACCTAATAACCTTAAAATTCTTAAACACAACAATTCCTTTCTCTCCATAACTGTATGACCCAACTTCCAGAGAGAGCCACATAGACCACGAACTCTCAGTACTACAACCACAAACCGTTCTCGTCAGGATACTTCCCAAAACCGGGAACCCATCGGTCTATTCTCAGAAACCTTACCTTAAGAATGATGAGCATCCATTCATGAACCTACCCCTACTCCCTAACCGAGGACACCACCAAAACCTACAGAAAGGATACTCAAAACATATCGATCACGAACTTCATCCAATTCCAAATCCATAAGATGTACCAAAAACCTTAAATAAACCCTTGACTCCCTGAAATGTCATTACCAACCACTGCTCCTACGAGCAAAGATGATCAATCCAAGACTTGTCACATTGCATCCAACCCCTACCAGCTCAGGTGTACCCCTACCTGGAAAATCACTCGAGACATTCACAATGATCTTCATGATTTGAGACTCCAAAACCGATACCCAATATTGGTAACCAAACCCCTAATAACAGCTCGCGAACAAACGATATTCAATGCAGACACTCCGCAGAGACTTTCTGATGCACGACTGATACTCCAACAACCTTTAACTGCTCACTTTATCCAAAACAACTGGTTCAAGAGTCTCCCGTCTCCCAAAACAATGCACTGCATCTAACCATGCCAATAAGAATAATGATTTGAGACCTAAGAGTCTCAACCAAATGACTATCGGGTCTAAAGATACTCAACCATCAACCCACTATCTTGCATAAAACCCATTCAACATTCCTTTTGACGCTAACCAAACACAACCCAAATAAGAACCATGCATATAATTCGAACCAAGTGCTCCATTTCTATCTTGACCAGCCCACATACACCCATCACGAAAATATCTAATGAACTTACCACAATACCACACCCTTAGGGAACCCATAACCTTACCCGAAAGGGGCAAAGTACCAGGGTTCTAACGAAATGACAAACCTCAATAATTAACTGAAGACATCATCATGAACAATCGAAACAAGATCCCATACCTTAATTGAAACTGAACAGACCCTATCAATACATAACTATCTCGATAAAACTTTGAAGGTTATCTAGAAGTGTTGCTAAGACTCTAGTTGGATCCATCCAAATACCAACCCTGCCAGCACGACATGCCCAAAAACTAGATTCCACATAGATCTAATGTCCCGTCTGGAAAACTGAGCAACACTGTCCTAAATTCTAGACTCCCAAAAACTAAGAACCTCTTCCAAACTTGAGTCGAACTTGAAGATAGGTCGACGAATCCGTTGAACTTCAACTGATACAGCCTAAAACTTTCGAAGAATCTCCGCTTTGATGATGTATGAAATAACCAGTGATCGAGAATATATTCACACCTAACCCAGTGAACCAAACCCACGCAGAGATGAACATGCCCATCTCTGAAAGTGATTTAGCGATCGATAACTGCCCAATCTATTTTGAAAATAGCAATCCATACAACGAGCTGACAAGTCCCTCAACAACCGATACTCGACTTGAGCGACCCAAATGACTCTTGATCAATTCTTCGATGCTTTTGAAAAGATCCACTGGCTACAACGAGCCCCTTGTCCAATAACGTCTTGCCACGAATACGACCCTTGAATTCCTGACGATATACATCTGATGGAAACTTGCTCTGCACTCCCATCTTTCCTAAATCTTGAACCAAAGTTTCGCATATCCGAACCATAATTCCGTATGACCCATTCTTCTGAAACCAAAACTCGAAGAGGTCGCTGCTCCTCTTAACAAAACATCCATCCATCCCCGACTTGGGTTCTAACTACCACCAAATGACCCTGCAAACAACCAAAAGTCCTAATCGGCTCACCCAGATACATAGCATTTGTGATCATTGGGATATATCTCAACGCATTAATCGTCCAAATAGAGACCAAACAAAATCAAAACATTATGAATATCAAATGGAGACCTCAGGAACTCCCTAATCTTGGCTGCCTCTAACATCAGGAATTCTATGTAAATGCACAAGCAAAACACCAACTTCCTATCTAGAAAAAACTGGATTACTATACTCCTGGCCTGAAACCATCAGCTAGCACCTGGCCTTCTTATATCCAAAGGAAGCAGACCCTTGATCTCATCTCAAGCAACCATACGACAAGGATCCTCTCGTGTATTCTGACACTACCATAGTGTCGCCAAAAACCGCAACAACTATCCCCTTGTAGAGCCTCAAATTCAGATCTGAAGATCACATGCTCGCTCTCTCTTTCCTCCGAATGATGGAAAGCTAAAAGAACATAGTCGCTGGCGTAGATAAGACATTCCAATCCATCTTCTAGACACTCAACCTCCGACTGAAATCCCCAAGCCGATCATAATAATTGCTTCTTTCTTGAGTCCTGCGACTCAGCTGACACTACTTTGAGCAAGGCCCTCGGGACCTCAAAATCAACTAACTCACCTAGTTCAGCACCATTCAAACCCAAACTGACATGGCTACTAAGGCCCAAACAACTACCAGACCCATTATCATTCTGAACAACCATCACCAATCAGATCAACAGATACGAAAACACTTGCCCTGGGTCATAGTATTAAACCATGCTATCTTCTCCGACCAGCTCCTTAGAATCCCTGAAATTTTCCCCGATTCGAGTATGGATCCTGTGCTTCCAGTAGTACGGGCCCGATACTACCTTCTACACCTATCCATACTCTCCTCAAGAATCATCCCGGGTCCTCTAAGTCACCTACTCATAATAATACTCCCAATATCTGCTCAACAGCGTATCAACCACACTAAGGTGCTGTTTGTTTCTTCTGAGGCAAAATGTCTGCAGTCTGCGGACCACATCTGTAGACCTCTGCAGTAGAAGAGGTGGACCAAACGTCTGTAGTCTGAAAAAAGAAGACTGTTTGTTTTTTTAACATCTGCGGGCTACTAAAATGAACTGAAATCTAAATAAACTGATTTTTTTTAAACTTCAAAGTGATTTTTTAATATTTTTATGACTTTGTTATAAATAATTAACGAATCTAGATCAACTTTTATGTATTAATGTATAAAAAATAAAAATAAAAATGGTATGAATTAACGTATATATTTGATAAAAATCAACAACTTTGGTTGCAAAGTTATAATTAAACATTATAATTAGTGATCAAAGATATTTGATACATAAATGGATGGAAATAAACTTCGATTTTTTCTATTAAATCCATTAAAAACATACTATAAATATTTTCTCGAGAAATTGACGATACTGTATTAAATAATGTTTTACAAAATATAAATTAAAAAAAAACTTAAAAAAAATAAAGATATATATGTTTTTTTAGGCTAGAAGATGTCTGAAGATGTTAGAAGACTCTGGTCCACATCTGCGCCAAGAAGAGGGCGCGCAGACATTTTTAGGTCTGCAGTCTTCAAAAAAACAAACAGTCTGCGAAGGCTAATGTCTGCGCGTGGTCTGCGCGGCGCAGACAGAAGAGGTCACGCAGATCTGCAGACAAAAAACAAACACTACCTAAAATACTTCTTAGGCTCTCCTAGGATTCCCCACCTCCCTTTCCATCAGCTGCTAAAGAACCCATATTAATGTCAGCTAACCACTTCATGAATATAATTACATGCAACAAAGCTTAAATAATCTTTCGACTAAAGGACTCAACCCTACAATGGTTTGACTCAGACAAGGGCTGCACAATAGGACCAAATCCTTCACTCAAAGATTATTTTTAACCTTTGTAGCATGTAATTTAACGTATTCATTTGATAGTTAACTCACATCAATATGAGTACTACAAAGCATGAAGCAAGAAACATTCGAGCAGTGGAGTCGACTGGAACTAAGACATAGTAAAATTAAGCATATCCTCATATAAAATTCCCGACCTCTAGGCCCAAGCATCTAGGATACATCCTCATCATGTCCTCACTCTATCAAGAGTGGCTAATCATTCCTCACGCTGACCTGCTATGAACTGCAACCACTCATGAAACTTCCACCAACCTTGCAGCCACTCGTGCATGCTAATCATACATAACGTTGGATCCTATAGACAGTCGAATACTTGACTCTACTCTAAGCCCTTTATCAGATAAGAACGAGAAATAAAGCTAAATCAAACATTCTCCTGCTATAGAATCTTTGTTATGTACACCTATGAGGCACACACTAAGTGACGAAAGTAATGATGTCAATTTCATCTAAAACATAAAAAGTCCTCCTAGGCTATCATGCATCATACATCGGACAATTCTATCATGCAATTCCTGAAGATCCCTAGCTATCACTAGCATGCAGTTCTATCATATCATAACAAGTAACAGTGTGGTAACTTGGGGTAAACTTTCTTGCTCTCGCTGATCGTACACATGACATCCTTCCTTGGTTATTTTGAAAATAATTTTTGAATTTAGTTTTGAAAATAATTAGGAACTATTTGAAGATAATTTGAAAACTTTTGCAGATCCTTAGTTTGAGTCTGGACTCACAGGAATGTTTATCCAATTCACTAAAACCAGGGCTCTGATACCAACTTGTAGCACTCCAAAAATAACAATAAATTTATAATTTTCAAAATTAACCGTTTAACATCATTGTTTACAAAAGATTCATTGTTCCAAAACATTATTTCAAAATCAGATTTTTCCTAAGACCCAAAGCCATAAAAACTGGAAGTTGTGCACGATCACGCCTTTAATTTCCCAGGATCCTATGAACAACCTGCAACCATAAACTAAAACTGTAAGCACAAAGCTTAGTGAGTTTCCCTCAAAGTACCACCACACTAACATATAACATATACAAACAAGCGTGTTGGGTCCAATCAACCATCGGTTTGGAATACCCCCGGCCCAGTCAACCTCGGGTCCAGTCATCCTAGGGATAGAATACTACAGGTTGGAATGCCAGTATACAACGGGTCTAGTCATCCTCATGATGGAATACCCTCGGGCCCAATCAACCATCGGGTTGAAATGCCAATATACAACGGGTCCAGTCATCCTCGGGATGGAATACCCTTGGGCCCAATCAACCAACGGGTTGGAATGCCCCCCGGTCTATTGGCTCACGCACAAAGCAGTAAAGCCTCAACCACAACTTAAAATATGTCGACATATACATAACAGGTAAACATATAATCAACTAACAGAGAAAGAGGCATATCTACATGTCATTACCGCATAGAAACATCCTATATACTAGGATAAAGATCTAACATATCACTACAACACAGCAACATACGGTAAATTAGGATATCAATTCAATGGGCCAGCATTGGTGCCTTCGAACCCAAAGTACAGTGAGGAAGACTCACCTCACAGTCTGAACGATAGCTGATGAGGTCCCAAATCCGAATCTCAGCTCTAACCATCACCTATCGAACCAAATGACCAATTCTCAACACATTCCAAAATACCCAGAATATCCTTAAGTCAAAAATTTTCAACCATGGTCAAGGTCAAAGTCAACGGTCAACATTTCCATTAGTTGACACTCACGTCGTGACCAAGCCTTGGTCACATCATGATAGCGTTCTCGGTCCGATTCCAACTCGAATCGGTCCAACCTAGTCAATTTAGTTAAAGATTTCACATGAGTTGTCATCACGACGTGAGCACTCTTCCTCACGTCGTGAGATTCAATGAGCGATGTATGTGGCTAAAGGTTACCATTTTAAGTCCTTGAACCCATTTCATCCAGAAGATAAAGGGGACTCGTAAGGTCCATAAAAATGTTTCCTTTATGGCCATGCATGCACCATGCATGATCCAACCTCATTCTAGGTCAAAAGTGAAGAAATGAGCTTCGATCTTTCATGCATGCCTCAAATCCATACCATCTTTTAGATCTGAACAATATTATGATCTAGGGACTGTTAGAATCCATAAAGTTGCTAACTTTATGGATTTACTTGACTAAAGCATGCAATAACATGAATATGATGAAAAAAACTCTAAATATATCCATAATAAGCAATAAATTTGGAGCTTTTTGATTCTTACAAAGGTCCAAAAGGAGGAAAAAATGGTGATGATGATGATACTTTGCCCACTCCACCACTAGAGTACTTCTTTCTTCTTCTTCTCTTCGTCTTCAAGCTAGATATGCGCCAAGATTTTCATAAATGGATGGAAGAGGAGAGGGGAAGATCAAAATGGTGAAAGGGAGGCTAAGGTTTCTCTCAAGATGATCTAGACATGATGGAGGCTCATAAAATGCCCTAAAAACATGAAACCAACCCTTATATATGTTGAAAACCCTAAAACTTCGTGGGCTTGAGCTGCATAGTTCTCATGTCGTGAGCCCTTAATGCTCACGTCATGAGCACCGCTAAAATCAACATTTCCATTTAATCGCTTCTCACGTCGTGAGCTCCAATTGCTCACGTCGTGAGCTCAGATTTCCCCTAAATCCTTGCCAACTTCGAACAGTCATAACTTCTTCGTTTCAACTCCGTTTTTGGTGATCTTTATAATCACGGAAAGGTATTGAAGAGCTCTATAATATCATCTAGATATCTTGGACTAAAAACATCTCGAACAAAAATCCATATTTCATGCAAGAACCCGGCTTATGACTTTTCCCTTTCTACCCTTCGACCCAAAACACAATTCAAGGGTTAAATCTCTTAACCAACCTTACCTCCTTCCGCAAGGAATAAACCTTGCCTCTTTATGGCCCAAAGCGTTACAAAATTGAGTTCTGGCACACGGCCCAGAAATGGCAGGAAACAGGATGTTACATTTGGTATCATGTATTTAATCACATGTGATTATATGTATTTAGTCACATGTGATTATATGTATTTAAAATCCGAAATTACACCACCAAAATTGTAATTTAGTCAATTTTATTATTAAATTACATTTTTTTTTGTTTTATAGACAAATTAGTTGAAATAGTTTATAACCTTTTACATTAGCAATATTATTTAAACATAAATTGAAATTTTTTATTAATCATATAAAACTAACAAATTTGTTTTTAACCGTACTAATAATAAGAAGATAGAAAATGTGGGTAAAACCTATTTATTAAAGAAAATAGCAACAACAAGCATTTAAACTAATACTTAAGTAGTTAAATTTCATGATACAACGATAATAACTACAATTAAATGAAACCAGAATGAAAAATTTGTGACAAAAACAAATGAGTATACTATCAGGACCAAATTTGTAATGTACTCTTTAACCGTACAACACTAGAATAAAAAAACAGTAAACTTGGACTAACCTTATTAAAAGAAGATGAATTCCTTACATCTCCTTTATTTTCATCATTCATGTTAGCTCCAGAAATGGCATCCCACCAAATGCTTGTTGAAATGTTTCATGGAGTTTCTTCAAAATCAATGTCACGAACCGAATTTCGGTTGTATCTAATAGCTAGTAGTTAAGTTTAATCTTTTGTGATTATAGAGCCAACAAGTTAATCACCTTTGAGTAGTAGTGTTGTCAATGAGGTCGGCTATAAGTGAGATAACCATGAATAGTGAACCAAGAAGTTGAGATTTTGTTTTTCAATTGTTATCGGCATGACCAAGATATGCTTTGAACTTTTGATCAGAACATCAATTTGTTATCAACATGATGGTGTTTTTGAGCTTGGTATATCAATTGAGTTTGTATATGAGTGGTATGATAACTATTTTGGTTTTGGGGCTGAAAATGGTCTTATCAAGCAAAAATGTTCACTCAAACATTTCATCGAACACCTGTAATGCACGAATCATTTTTCACTTTTGCAAGCCTATGAGTAAATCTAAAACCATCCCATCTCAAGCATCCAATTCAGAAAATAAGAGAAACGTATGTATAGGAGTAGAAGCACAAAATTTAAGAGACATATTAAGGATTGCACCTGCAGTGTACTTGTTGTGACTTTGGCATCATTTTGATTCGAACCTTTTAGTTGTAGCATGTTAAAGTCCGTCATTGTGGTGACGGGAGAGTGGTGCCCTGTGATTATTGTAGCTTTTAGAACATCGATAGATAATAGTAAACTCTATAAGCAATGACGAGAAGTTTAGCATTTATGGGAAAAGTGTAAGCGATGAGAAGTGTTCACCAGTTCATCGGGAAGAGTGATTTGGGATTTTCAAGTGTCAAATGAGATTTTTTATATTAAAAGGGGAGCAATTTTGTGTTGCTACTGGTTAAAGAGATGAATGTGCTTTAGAAGTCTTCAATTTGTCTAGAAGGATTGAATTTGTCTTAACTATGGAAATTGGACAGGGATGGACCAGTGTTTTTCTCGAATCATAAAACCCCGACGATTGTGTTTCAAGGACAACTGACGAGTACACTGACCATGGTTGTAGGTATGAGATGAGCATTGACGAGAAAACTTTTAATCGTGGTGCAAACTCAAAAAGATCAATACAGACCATCTAATTGTTACTTAATCACAAACAATATAGTGTAAAACTTTATTTATTCATATATTTTCAACAATCGCATTGTTCATACTTCAAAAGGCAGCCATCTTAAACACTCGGGATAGGAAATGGATAATCGCAAAAAAACGTTGATTTAGGGCACAAAGAGAAAGAGGGAGAGAGAAGAGATGTGAAGAAGGCGAGGACTACAGTTGTTGTGGATTTGATCTCCGTTGACGGCCATGTTTTCTGACAGCCATGGCGGGATAGAGAGAGAGGGGTAGAAGCTGATAAGAGTGGGTGGGGTGGGGTGGGGATGAGGGTGGGGGTTGTTTTATTTGTTTAATTAATAAAATTAATAAGTTTTTAATAAACTTTTTAATTTTTAAGAATTTGAAATTTATAGTTAAGAATTGTTTTCAATTGTTCTCGATTTAAAATTTGTTTTCATTAGAATATATATATATATATATATATATATATATATATATATATATATATATATATATATATATATATATGACCTATATTTTGTAGTAGTTTCTAAGTGTGTTTTTAATGATTAGCCCATTTTCTTATACATAAATAATCACAACTCAAAAATTCATCCGCTTCCGGTTCAACTCAATGGTTCCTATTTTTCTGTGTAACCTATGAAAATTTTAAAATTTCATAACTCATTCGTTGGATGTCGGATTGACATGAGATATTTTCCACATCATATCATACTATACTTATAAAGGAAACATTTTTCCTTTCACCACATCAATTTGAAACTCCCAACTTTTCATATTTCCTTATATATACTTTCTAACTTAAATATGTTATAAATTACATTTATTCTCATAAATGGAAGACTTCATGAATTATCAATAACTTCAATATAGTGTTAAATGTAAAACCTAAATTAATATATCAAACAAACTTAAAAATATAGTGTAAAATTTAAAACCTAAAGTAAAATATCATATAAAGTTTTAAAAAAACTCAATGTATATTTTTTACAAGAATTAAACGAAAATTATTAAATACAATAAACGTAAAAGAACATAAATTTAAAAGTAAATTAACTAAAAGATCTCCAAAAACTATTTTTTATAATAACAGAAATTAAGCTAAGTTATTTTAAAGTTAATTTATAATAATAATAATAATAGTTAAAATAACATAAAGTTTTAAATTAAATTATGTTACAACACAAACAATGATTAATAATTTAAATAATCATCATGATGAAATTAAAATGTCGTCAATTTTTCTTTAAAGTTAATAAATAATTACATTAGTTAATTAAATAGATAAGAAATATAACTAATTTTATACACACGTAAAGCGTGAGTAGATACCATTAAATTATTCGATTTTAGTAAGTGTTATATTATCTGTTGTTCAAATTAATTATAATGTTACATTAACTAAATGTCTAAATGTAATAATAATAATTTTTTAGTTAATATAAATGACAAAAATATTTTCGATTACTAAAAGGTTAACTATATACTTTTATTCCGCGCAAAACACGGATTTTCGTCTAGATATACTATACTTATAAAGGAGACATTTTTCCTACCACCTCATGCATTTGAAACCCCCACACAAATTTCCAAGCACCTCATGCATTTGAAACCCCCACACATTTTCACCTTCAAAGTAATTAATCACATATCATGAAAGGTTTTATAACTTATATAATATGTTTAATAAGAAATTATAGGATAGTCTACTATAAAAATGTCATTCTCTTTGAGTAGACATACAAATACAAATCAAATACAAAATTCAAAAAGAAAACAAGTTTAAAGGTTTTGTGTTGGTTCGAGGGCTTTGTACCATTTTTCGAGCCATGTTATTAAGTTAAAGTTTTTAATTTGTAAGTTTGTTATATACTAATTCATTTTTTATATTTTTCTTGGTTTATGTATTCTTTTAAGACAATCATTGTATGTTGTGGTTGAAACTTTAATGTCAATTAGATTAGATTCATGTTATCGATCATATGTTATGGAAAGTGATATAGATAATATTTAATTAAATATTGTATATATGTTTGTATGTTTGTGTTGCATCAAAGTAATAATTAATTAAAAATCATGCATATGCAATATTATCCATAGTATCCATGTAAGTCTCTTTTAAAATGTAAATTGTCTATCTTATCACTTTATATTTTAATATATGTTTAACATTTTAATTATAATAATAAGTGTCTTTAAAAAGTTTTCTTTCATTTATTAATAATAATAAGTTGTTTTAAAACTAATGAACAATAATTGTAAATAATAAAATCAAATGATAAAAATTATGGATATGTCATATTATCCATGCAAGTCTCTTTTGAAATGCAAATTGTCTATCTTATCAGTTTATTATTTAGTTTATGTTTCACATTTTAATAGTAATATTAAGTGTTTCTTAAAAGTATTCTTTAACTTATTATTAATAATAAGTGGTTTAAAACTGAAGAAAAATAATTTTAAATGATAATAACATCAATTTATAAATTACATCACGTTAACAACAAATAAATTGTATTTTAAATGAACATCATTATTGAAATTAGAAAATAATCGCATTAGTAAAAATTTAAATTAATCAATCATAACAATTGTTAAAAATAATATTAAATAGATAATTATGTTTAATTTTATTAATGAGGAAGGTGGGTTGATGTCGATGAATAATATTGTTCAAAATATTATATCAAAGTTAATGTCAATAACATAACAATTTTAAACATATATTTTTCAACATTTTAACAATATATTTTTAACCTACGTTGCGCAACGTGCAGGAATTCGTCTAGTGTAGTATATAGTTTGCACTTTATTTTAGGCTATAATTCCTTCATTTTAGGACAATTTGCAGTTAGTTACAATCCATTGAAGTTGGGATATCAAAGCTGAAAGTTTTTCAGATTTTTAGCTTTTTTGTTTAATCTGTGAAATTTTTAAAAAGTGCACAACTCATTCTTTTAAAGTTAGATTGACATGTAGTTTGGAATTTGTGCTTCATTCTGGGTTATACTCATTTTTTGTTCCATATTCAATGAGTTACAGTCCCTCAAAATTGGGGTATCAAAGTTGAATTTTTTTAGCTTTTATGTTTTTTCTTTTTCTGCATTATGATTAATCTTAATTCGCTCTCTATGTATATTTGACAAGAAAAGCATATGAAAAGGATTTTGGTAGAGTGCGAGAACATTCGGACTTCGATGTGAAAACGGATACGTTGGCGTTTTCTAAAAGGATCTTGGTAGAGTACCCCAAATACATATTTGTTTTAAGTCTCATAATAATATTTGTCCCTAAAAAATTAACTTTAACATAAAAAACTAACTTTCGCTACTAATTCAACGACTTGTATAATACGCAACAAATGTTGTGTTAATCCTATCAATTCAAGAATTAGAAAACCGACACCAATATGCTTCAATTAGTCTGGTCAACGGTCCTTAGAATCCACCCAAACCGGTCTGATTCCGTCCCGGTTTAGCCGGTCTGGTCTAGTGCCCACCCTTAAAAGAAATGATGTTGCAATAGTATCGGAAGGAAAAAAATACGATGGATGCGCGGTGCGACAGTTGGTATAAAAAACCATTGGTAAAGCGGACAATTTCGTAACTTTATCTTAAATAAAAGTTATTTTTTTAACCTATTTATTAATATATATATATATATATATATATATATATATATATATATATATATATATATATATATAACATCTCCCGATTGGGTTTACACTATTGGTAAAGCGGTCATATTTTCTTCACCTAAAAGATAACTTAATTTAGTAGCTCTTCCCAAAAGGCGTGAATGTAAATAAAAAACATCACTTGGAGAAACTTTTTGCCTAGACGGTCTTTGTAATAGAAGAGACATTTGGCGATAAGCTTGAGCTTGTTTTGGGGAATCATCATAAATGATTGAAATGTGTTGTTCACGGTACACAAAATATTCAGTCAGAGCTACTCCTGTGTAAGGAGCGAGGTACTGTAATGTAGCAGGGGAATCCGACGTTTATATATATATATATATATATATATATATATATATATATATATATTTCACACATTGTTCACTAATATGACCTTATAAATAGTATAACCAACATTTAAATTTTATATGGTAAATTTTATGTAATGATGTTTATATTATAAATGTTAAAGAATTTCCAATTGTTAATCTATACTATGATTTATCATTATTGTTATTTTAATATTTCGTTAACTTTAACCTCTAATTAAATTATCTCTCAAACGGTTAACCTCTTCCAATCTATATATATATATATATATATATATATATATATATATATATATATATATATATATATATAAAGATCAACAACGAACTCCTTTTTAGGAAGTGAACCAACGAATCCAACATCATTTGGATCATCGCTTGTACTCTGGCCATAGTGATTGGCTCAGGAGCGGTTACCACAACATGTATTTGCTCAATCATTGGGGGTTGATTCCTGTTTCCGTTCGCGTTTCCGGCTCCGCTTCGGGTTCTTGCCATTTCGATCTTATTCACCAAATTAGGCATTTGGTGTGAAATGACGAGAATTAAGATATGAAAGATTTTATTTACGATCGACGTGTAAAACTCCCCATCGCTCCAAAAAGTTACATGTCAGTTCTAATACCGTATTTAAACGTTTAGAAATCTGAACACATAAAGTTTCCAGATCCGGTCAGCAACAGACCATAGATCCGATCATACATTTAGCATCATAAAGCATCATAAATCATTTAGCACATAAAAGCATGTTAGGCATTTTCCCTAAATTAGCTAGTGCTTGTGTCTATTCAGGTGTATTGCCTAAATTTTATTAGACACACTCCTCACGATAATCGCTTAGCATTCTAAGTTTAAGTCTAGAAATAAATCAATATTCCTAGTTCTCTTAAACTAATGCTCTGATACCAACTGTGACGTCCCCATTTTCACGGCCAGAAAAGACCGATTTTGTTTATGATTTATAAAAATCAGAGTAACTCTTTTAATAAAAACGTTGCGGAATTTGTTCCCAGAAAAACATGATAAATACGTTATTAAAGCATTTCCGAAGAAATGCATTTTTATCCATTTTAAAACATTTGGGATGTCATCGTCAATACAGAAACATAAGCATAAACAGATCTTACATTCATTTACACTAGTGATCTACATCTCTTTTAAATCCCTCAGTGTAAAGTAGCTTTATATAGACACTTGTGATACAAATAAGCTTGAGTGGGTCAGGTTGGGAAACCTCGTGAGTACATAGGGTTTTCAACCCACAATAATTTAATTATTATGTTTAAACATCAAACAATCAACCCAATTACCCATCCCCATTATCTTCCTCACTCTTAAGGATCTACCCTAAGAACCATCTATCCTGCATTCGTTCATTTCGAAGCCCATTGCTTCCAGGGTTTATATGATGGGCTAAGTCCATAGCTGCCAATGCTTGTTCGTAAAGCACTAATTCCATAGCTGCTAAAGTTCATTCATCGGGTACTAAATCCATAGCCACGAGTGTTCAGCTAATAGGTACTAAATCCATAGCTACCAACGTTTATTTAACAGGTACTAAGTCCATAGCTACCAACGTTTATCCGAGCCGAAAAGCTCTTCTTCTCGGAGCTGTCGAGCTCTCCGGGGCTTTCTTCTAGCGCTAGGGAAGTTTCCTAGGCTTTAGGGGGGTTTAGGGAGTCTAGAGAGAAGTTAGAGAGAGAAAGAAAGGCTTATGGTGTGAAGAAAATATGAAGACTTCATCTCTTATTTATAGGGTTTTTCTCGTAGAGTAGGCACTAAGTTTCGTCCGTATCTTCCGCGTACAAGCTCTGTTTTCTACGTTATTTATATTCACACGTTGGTATTTACGAGTACTACAACTTTCATTTAGACCTCGTCGGCTAATTCTCATTCTATCTCCGATTTGCAAAACTGTATCGAATTTATCGCGCTCGAAGAGTAGGGACTAAGTTTCGTCCATATCTTTCGCATACGAGCTCTATTATCGACGTTATTTATATCCACGCGTTGTTATTTACGAGTACTACAACTTTCATTTAGATCCCGTCGGCTAATTCTCACTCTATCTCAGATTTACAAAACTGTATCGAATTCGCCGCGCTTGAAGAGTAGGGACTAAGTTTCGTCCATATCTTTCGCATACGAGCTCCGTTTTCGACTGTCTTTTTATCGTTTAACTCCTATTAACGATATATTCATTTCTCGTTTAGATTAAATTTGCCTAAAATTCGACCGATCTAAAATATCGAATTCCGGGCTGTGCACTGCTATGCCAAATCTTAGAAAAATCGTAACTTCCTCATACGAAGTCAGATTTGGGCGTTCTTTTTATGCACGCTCTCGGTTTAATATATACTACGACTTTCGTTTAGATCACTAAGGTTAGAAAGTATTTTATCGTAAATTCACTTTTTACGATTCCCGGTGTCGTGCCGGTTTTGCCGTAAAACTTCGACGGGTCATAACTTCTTCGTTATAACTCGGATTTCGGCGTTCTTTATATGTACGGAACCCTTGTGACATATACTATAACTTGGTAAAGATTAATCCTTCTAAATAATATTCCATCAAAAAGTCATTTTTGACGCTCATTGTCTCTAAATTGACTAGCCCGAATCTGCGGGCGTTACATCAACTTGGTGAGAGGAATAACAATCTTGGAAAAGTCTCTAATGAATCTCCGATAATATCCCGACAATCCAAGGAAGCTCCAAATCTCAGATGGAGATCTCGGCACCTCCCACTGCATCACCGCCTCAATATTAGATGGGTCGACCAAGATACTGTTCTGGTTGACAAGGTGGCCCAAAAACCGAACCTCGTGCAACCAGAAGTCACACTTGGAGAATTTGGCATAAAGCCTCTCCGTCCTCAGAATCCCACGAATCTCTCGCAAATGCTCCTCATGTTGTTCCTTGGTCTTCGAATAAACAATAATGTCATCGATGAAACCAACCACTGATCGATCTAACATAGGTCTGCAGACCCGGTTCATGAGGTCCATGAATGCCGCTGGTCTATTGGTGAGCCCGTAATGCATCACCACGAACTCGTAATGCCCATATCTAGTTCGGAAGGTCATCTTCTGAATATCCTCCTCTCGCACCCTCATCTGATGATAGCCGGATCTCAAATCAATCTTGCAGAACCAAGACGTCCCCTAAAGCTGGTCAAAATGGTCATCAATCCTCGACAATGGGTAATGGTTCTTCACTATCAGCTTGTTCAACTCCTGATAATTGATGCACATCCGGTGTAAATCATCCTTCTTTCTGACAAATAGGATCGGTGTTCCCCAAGGAAAACTGCTTGTCCGAATAAACCCTTTCCCCAACAGCTCCTGCAGCTGAGCGAATAACTCCTGCATCTTAGGAGGTGCAAGACGGTACGGTTCCTTGGTGAAATGCGCCGCACCCAGAATCAGATCGATCCGGAACTCCACCTGCCTCTCAGGAGGCACACCCGATAACTCCTTGGAAAAAACATCAAGGAACTCACTAACCACCGGAACATCAATAATAGAGGTCAATCCTTTCTTCTCAACCCGAGTATCCACAACATAAGCCAGGTAACCCATACACCCATGTTGCAAACTCTGTCTTGCCCTGGCGGCAGAACAGAAAGTTGATACTGACCTAGTACCCTCGTCGTAGATAGTCAGTACTCCCCTACTAGGATCTCGAACCGTCACGAACTGACGCTCACAGTTAATCAGAGCCCCAAACCGGCTCAACCAATCCATACCCACGATCACACACACAACCCCCCATCGCGATAGGAATAAGATCTATCGGATACCCAACATCGAAGATCTCCAATACACAACCTCGGTAGACATCAATGGCATAGATTGGGCACTCATCAAGTATAGAGACTCTCAAGAGCCTGCTCAAGGTCTCTCGCGCAATACTAAAACCGTGATAGAAGGACGTAGACACAAACGATCGACTTGCACCCGAGTCAAACAGAACAAACGCAGGCACAAAATTCACAAGAAAAATACCTACGCAACCGATAATATAAGCAACATAAATAAATCAACAGAGATATAAAGAATACATACCATCCATGACGTCTGGAGTTGCACGGGCGTCCTCCGATGTCAAATGAAAGGCTCTCCCGAGCCTTGGGTACCTCGGCCTTCCCCTGTCGGCCATCAGTGATGCGCAGGGTCGCAGGAGTCTGGGTCTGAATTGTCCTGGATGCAAGCTGAGGACAATCTGCCTTCATATGGCCCGTCTGGTTGCAGCTGAAACAAACCTGAATCCCCTTGGGGCATCCCTAGCCAAATGCCCCTCCTTCCCACACATGTAGCAAGCTGACCCGGACCGACAAGGTCCTTCATGTCCCTTACCATACTTTCCGCAAGTGCGACCCTTCTGGCCTCCAGCTCTCTGATCGGCGGGCTTAGCCCGCTTACTCGTCGACTGCGACTGTACTAGCCTTATGTCTCTCGCCTAGGTCTCCCTCTCCTCTTTAGCCTAAGTCTCCAGCTCAATCTCCCTCCTTCTGGCATTGGTATGCAGCTCATCCAATGTCTATAAGTATTATTTGACAAAAGCTCGTGAATATCCCTCCTCAAAATGCTCAAATACTGACTCACATGGGCCTGCTCTGTGGAGACTTGCTCAGGGAAAAACAAAGCCCTGTCATGAAACATCCCGGTGATCTCCGTCACCGTCTCTATCCTCTGCTTGAGGGACATAAACTCATGGCCAACCTTTCCCGCTCAACTGCGGGTACAAACTCATCCCTGAACATCGTATTAGACCTCTCCTAAGTCATCGCAACATGTTCTTCAAGCATGCAATCAACTGTCACAAACTTCCACCAGTCATTCGCTCCGAAGCGAAGCAGGCTCAGTGCAAAACGAACCCTCAAATTTTCCGGACAGGAGCAAGTATAAAAACATCCCTCAACATCATAGATCCATCTTATTGACGTAATCAGATCTTGGGTCCCATCAAACTCGGGTGGCTTCGTGTTGATGAACTCCCAGTACAACAACGAATCACCCCCTGCGGTCTAGCAGCAGCAACAGCTACAGTGGCTGCGACAACAGCAACCTCACTGAAAGTAGCATATTGATCATATAACATCTCAATCAAAGAGGTCTTGACTGACCCAAACACCTTTGGAATAGCTCCTCTAACTGTTGTGGCCACCTCTGCGGCAACAATCCTACGGATCTCATCATCGCTGACACTCGGCCTCTCGGGGTCGCTGGAGCCTGAACCTCGGGTAACCTCCATACTGAAACACACAAGAAAATCATCAAAAATCAGGCTAAAGCACACAACCGATACACACTCCTACAAGCTCCTTAGTTCCTTAAGGTTCCTCCCGAGCCGAATACGGATCCAGTGCTTTCAGTAGTACGGGCCCAATACTACCCGTTGTCCCCTCAAGACCCTAAGTTACCAGGATTCTACTCCTTCACATCAGCTAAGAACTCGTCATGTAGGTTCCTTGGAACCACTATTAAGCATCCGGACACTAACTCTAGACTGCTCCCCAGCACTGCTCCGCTTCACAAGACCTCTGTTGTCCTCGCGATTTGCTTCGCGTATGCAATTGTACATAATACGAGACTCGATAGACATTCGAATAAATGATCCTACCTCAAATCCACAACCAAACAAGGAATAGTAAGAAAGGCTAAATCAGGCATTCTAAGGCTATAAAATCCTAACTATGTACAACTATATAGCATACACAGAGCAAACAGTAATGACAGATTCAATCTCATAAGAGTGAACTCCTAGGCTAAGGCCACAAATCAGGCAACATTACCACACTATCTCTGCAAGATTCCTTAGCCTTCCCGTAACTAGCATGCAATTCTATCAACTCATAGTAAATCAACTCTGCAATATCCATAATGTAGATTTGGGCATTTTGGGAAACTGCCGCTCGAGCGCTGGTTGATTGTACACACTGTTTCTCTGGGTTTTTGTGACAATCCGAAATTTCTAGCTTGTATAAACATTCAAGTTTATCAGAGTTAGTCTTGTTTGTTAACTTTTAGCCCTATTTGGAGTCTATTCGAGTATTCTAAACTTAGTACATCAAAGGAATTAGTGTTAGGATGAATTGGTTGAAGTTCTAGTCATGAAGAAAACCGAAAACCTCCTCAAAAAGGAGTTTTCGGTCAAGATCTTTGGGTTTTCGGCCAAGGTGACCGAAAACTGTTGGATTAATGTCTAAGTCCATAACTATATTTGGTATGTACTTGACCCGACCCGGCATGGTCCATTTGGGTTGCACTTCACCGGCACAACTTATATGGATAGTCTTTTGAGAATAGTATATTTATGATTTATATTAATATATTATAAGTTCTAATATATTAATATGGAATCATATTATTTAATTAGTATTGATCAAGAATTAATTTAGAATTAATTAAGTGATCAAAAAAACTAATTAAATATGGACTCTTATATATATGGAATGGGCCAAGTTCATTTAGGTTGGGCTAAGCTTTCATGGATGGTCCATGGAGCTTTTAACCCATGGATCCTATGTAAATGAAAGGTCATGGGTATTAGGGTTTACATGGATGTAACCCTAATCCTCCATAATATATAAAGGGGTCATTGGCTCACAAAATTGGCACAAGTGTGTGAAAATAAGAGTGGGCCGATTTTAGTGTGCATACATATTCTCTCAAGTTCTTCCAAGGTGTTTTGGTGATTTGTGATTCCATTTGAGGCTTCCACACTATTGGGGCTAAGCTCTTAAAGCTTGAAGACATCAAGCTACATCAATAGGTATGTCATCTGTCACACCCCCAAACCAAGGATGGCGGAAACGTCCGGGGGTGGAGGACTTCATGTATAGTATCATAACAGCAATTGTAATAGTAATTCAAGCAAACACAACCAACATATATATAATTGAAAAAAATTACATCATTGTATGAATTACATGTTTACGAATCAATTACAATATATTGATAAAATATGAAATAGTAGACGCCTTAGCGTCCCATCCTCAAAAGCACTTGATTACCTGTTTAATGATTTCCTGAGAATACAAGTTGTTTAAAAAATATGTCAACACAAAGGTTGGTGAGTTCATAAGCTTTTCGTTTGTAAAAGTAGTATTTGTGTTAGAAAAATCCAATATTTTCCTTAATGTGTAAATGTAGTCTTAAAACCCAAAGACCGAAAGGTACAAGTAATTTGTCATATTTATAGTAAAACAATGCAAAATTTAAATTGACATAAACTCGTTAAATTTTAATGAAGTCCCCGTAAATTCCAATGTTTGTTAATACTTTATGTGAGTTTATTATAACCATACTATGACCAAGGTTGCCTAAAACGACGTTCTTCAGGCGTCGGAAATGTTATGACATTTGTCACCCCAGACCTATCGGTCTAACTGTTGCATGCAGTTTAGGTGTGGGTTTGTCAAACCCAATATAGATCTATACACAAGTATCACGCTCTCCCTCAAGGAGACTCTGGTTACAATACAGGACTTAATGGTAATTTGAAGTAATTGTCTCACAAAGTCATTAACGGAATTTCGTGTTATGAAAACTTGGTACCGTATGGCCGTACCTTGCTTAATGAAAATATCCTTTGTATAAATGTACTCTTTTTAAAATGTATGTGTTATGTAATGTATCATAAACTATACCTATTATAGTTTATCAACCAAGGGTAGTACGTGGTAATGTATGCAAACTATATTCAAAATAGTTTATTTAATGTTTGAATGTATCGATTTTACTTTGATTATAATCACTTGTTATTCTTTATATTTTATATGACCAAATCCATTTGTAAACTGATGTGTGTCTAAATATTAAGATAAAATGTCATATATTGCAGTAACATATAGTCACATAAAGATATACACCTTGCTCAACATGTTACAAGGTGAAATGAAAATTAACAGCAACTTTTCGTTAAAAACAGTTTATGTTACCGTTCTTAGAAAATTTATAGAAAAATCATCACAGCTCTAAATCCAAATCCGCAAATTTTGAGAGTTTGGAATATGAGTCTAGTTTGTTCGTAAATTTTATCATGATTTTTAGTGATCTCTAACAGAGGTGAAAATGTTCATAATCACAGACTGGTCCGGGTTTGCCTCTGAAATGACAGGCAGTTTTGTAAAAATCACCATTAATTGTAGAAAAATCATTTGGAGATGTGCAAGTAGCCATTTTAAAGCTAAGAGTTTGAACTACTTGTACCTGAAACAGTTTTGAAAACTAAAATATTTAAGTTGACCAAAACAGTCCGTGGTTAACGTCCATCTTTTCTGATGTAATCTGTTAGAAAAAGTTTAATTGTGTTCTTGATGATTTTACTTGTATTCTCCCCTTAAAACTTAAGAAAAACATGTAAATGTATGGGTATGAACTCACCTTATGTGGTTTCAGTAGATGAAAGTGAGAGAAAGGAAGTGTTCAACTCAAGAACACTAAGAAGATGTCTTGATGATTCGAAAATCTAACACCGAATAAGATGGAACTTGTGTAAGATATCAATGTTTTGAGTAGAATGGAGTTTAATAATTATGTGAATGATGAAGATACTTACTAATTGAAGCAAGAAATCCCTGGAGAAAGCCTTGAAGTTCTTGAAGTTGAGAGAAAAGATGAGAGAATTTTGGAGAGTGTTCTTGGTTGCTAAGTGTAGAATGAAAGAGTTTTATGGAGAATGAGGAGAGAGGATCAATCCTCCAGCTCTTAGAACGTGGGAAGAGCTGGAGATTGGCTGTAAAGGTCCACTAAGGAGACAAGGGGTAGTGGGAAAGAGTGGCTGGTCATAGAGTGAGGTGGTAGTGGGTTGCTTTTGCCATAAATTAAGGAAAAGCAAATATTCCCTCAATAATTAGATCAATCACCAATTCTTTTAATATATTTTATAAAAACCCTGGAGATTTATATATTTTGGGGCCTTAGTTTATAAAATAAAGTTTTGGGTGAAAATCCCACGTTAAAATAATGAAAAACGGAGTTAAAACGAAGTCGTAGTCGAAAAACCGGTAAAAAGGGCCTGGACTTCGGACCCTGCGAGACTTCGGACGGACCTCGCTTCGGACGGACACGACTTCGGACGGACCTCGCTTCGGACACGGGACTTCGGACACTGCTTCGCTTCGGACACTGGTCCTTCGGACCTCGGACATCGGACACAGCTTCGGACCAGAAGCTTTGGTTTCGGATCCTTAAAGCTATTTTACTCGTTTTTATCCCGTTTCAAGCGATTTTTGACCCGGTTAAGGGTCGAGATGACCCAAATGATTACAAAAAGTTAAAGTAACTTTTGAGAGAGATTTGGGAGAGATTTCAATTAGAAAGAGATAGAGTGAAAACGATTTAGAGAGGTTTCGTTTGTGATTAATTTGAGTGTCCGGCTTCACAACGCAAGGTTCGTAAACCCCATTAAACCGTGTTTTAGTGTCGTACACAATCCCGATGATTGTGCAATAGTGTTTTATCGCTTTGGTTCGTTGTTTAGCACTGTTAAGGCTAAGGAAAATCAAACACATGAACTTTCCAAATGAGGATTTCTCATTAAAATAGCGAATTGTATAGTGATTACATAACGTAAACCCTAGCATACAAGGGTTATTGGAGTTGACCGGTTTGACTTGTTGACTTTGAATTGACCGAAATTTGACGGTTGTCACATCATCTAACTAGAACTTTGTAGTATAGGTGCTTCATAATATGCTAGTTAGGATGAAACCTTGGAATAGTTAATATTTGCATGTATAATAGAGAAAACATAGATCCAAGGTTTATAGGGTTGCATGTACACCATAAGAGTGTTAGAATGCTCAAAACCCAACAGTGGTATCAGAGACTGGTTGTTTTCTGTTATATTAATGCAAATGTTTTATTTTCAAGTTGAAAAAAAAGGAAAAAAAAACATGACGTTTGTCAAATTTTAAGATAATTACTTGTTTTGTGAAAAACGAATTATTTGTAAAATTTGAATCATTTGTTATATGAGTTGAATTAGGTCAAATTTAGTAAAAGATAAAATGATATGATTATTTTATTAGTTTTAAAAGTTTGATCTAAATGTCTTAAGGAGTTACATATTTTGTCATAAAATTTTGGAGCTCAGAAGTTTTTTTTAAAGTTGTGATCTTAAGGGTTTTTGAAACTTCCATAAGTTATGGATATGAAAGTTTTTTTTTTAAAAAAAAAATTGATTCAAATTTTTTATGGAGTTACAAAATTTGGTGTTAATGTTTTAAAGAATTCTATAACTTGTTCTTAAGTTATGGAAAATGGAAAGTTTCATCATAAAACACCATTAATTCCATAAGTTATGGAATCCAAAGGTTTTCAAGAATTACAAAACTTGCCCTCAAGTTTTGGAATTTGAGAAAAGTTTTTTATGAAAAAAAGAATTGAATTCTAAAACTCTTGGGTTCATAACTTAAACAATTAATTAAATGGTTTTAATTTTGAGTTTAATAATTGGAATTATGATGTTTTGTTGAATAGTTCAAATTAACTCTTATGGACTTTATTAATAGTTAATTAAAGCGTTTAATTAAAAGAGTATTATTAATCCATAAATATATAGTTTGAGTTTAATTAAATTAAAAGTCTAGTTTAATTAATAGATTAAACCACCAAGTATTTTAAATGTCTAAAATACACCCTTATACTATTATAATATTAAAAGTTTAATATATTATATGTATAAGAGCAAGTCGTCTTACCATTAGTAGGCCTCATTCACGAAGCCGGTCTATAAGGGGGGTATAAGGTTACTGCCTATAAAATGGCAGTTTAATGGGTGTCCACTCTCACTCACCGCTTCCTTGACCGGTGGAGGGTCGTTAGCCGAACAGGTAGGACAAGGACTATAATTCTCCCTTCATTATAAGTATAATGATAAATACTAAGTAACTAAACACTTATAAATTCCCAATCTTAGTTACTTAGGAAAATGTGAATAAGGTGCTAATCAATGAAATTACCCTTTGCACTTTGTTTAAGCTGTTAGTGGAGCGTGTGTGGTTAACCGACACACTAACCTGGACTTAACAAGGTAGGCAAAGGGTAACTTAATGTTTATCATAGTATCGTTAGAGCGTGTGTGGTTAACCGGCACATCGATTGAGGGGTAAATATTAAGGGTACCAAATATATTTGCATGGTTACTTCACACCTTGTTTTGTGATCCTCGGCATCCCAGTCATAAAACCTGAAGGGCACACTCGAGATTGAAACATGCCATTGAAAAGTTCAATGAATCTCAAAAGAATCTAGGAGTTTCAAAACCAATTAAAACCTAATAATACATTTCGTTTATCTTGGTGGAAATTGGTGAATCGTCATTCACCTACCTTCAAATATTTTATAGCTTGGATTACGGCATCCCTCTTCCAAGTTATAAAATAGTTTGTTGGGTCCTAGCCTTAATATATCATATTGGGTGTTATATTAAGGACTTAAATCAACTTTACGTGAATTTCTCCCATTATTGATGTCTGGTTTAGACAACAATGATCTTCCCAAACCAAGCTTTCCTAATGAATATGACTTCCCGAGTTTGGCTCATGGAAGTCATACTTCTCTTCCTCCACCTCATCCAATTATTCTCCCTAACCCACAAGTTCAAGGTCACTCAAGCCCTAATGGCAAGCAAGGTCTATGTGTGATCACATCTTAGAGATGAAGTCACATATTGACAAGCCAGGAGAGTTGGGTGTCAAAGTCTTGAGAAAGTTGGATGTTCAATCACTTTCTAAGTCACATAGTGAGTTCCTGTGGGACTACTATGAAACAGACTATGACATGAACCTTAATGATCATATCTATTTGCTTGGTGCTGCTGAATCAGCAATGATTTGGAACGATAGTAAAGCAAATTTGATTAGAAGATCAACTTCCCAAAAACTTTATGGACAATGACAATGGTGACACTGGAAATCCAGAAAAAGCATTCTCTTCCCAATGGAAAGGGATTGGCCATAGTCAACCCGGTTGACCAAATGGTAAAGAGAAAGGCTAAGTCTGAGATAGTCCCATTACCAAAGGGTCCATATGTTTATTTTGCCAAAGGAAGGGGCGTTGATTGCAAAGCTGCCAAATTTACCTAAGGATGTTAAAGTCAATAAGTTTGGCTCTACATCAGGTAGAGCCCATTATCTAACTCTGTTAAGTTCTATTCTGAGATCCTCATTACATGATGTGACTGGGTCACATGTTGATGTTTTAAGAATCAAAGAATAGAGAGAAATCTTAAAGGAAGTATATGCTGATTCTGATCGCGAAGGTGGATTTCGATCGCATCAGAATTTTGAGCAGTTACTTAAGAAGTTATGATATATTGCTAAGGAATAGATAACAACAATTTTCCATGTGGATTGTAAGGATAAGTTTTTCCGTAAAGTTTTAAAATAAAAGAAAATTGTTTAATTTTATTTATTTGAAGTATCCTTACAATGACATTTGTGGAAAATTGTTGCTTATATGATTCCACTGACAGCAATATTGTAAAATGAATTTGATTCTTTCATTTGTGGTAGTGTCTAAATTTAGCAAATCAGGAAAGTTCCTCATCGCCCAAGTTTCAATTGGACCGAAACTTGGAATCATGCAAGTTGAATAGTATGATGAATGAGAACTTTCAAGCATTGGAAAATCAAGACTAATTACTTGTTCACATGGATGTGTGAGTCAAGTGAAGGACTAAAGGGATCGAGTACACATTCTTGTGCACTGGTCATGTCCACCACAAAGCTCATTAAGACTATTTGATTTACTAAAGTTTAGTAAATATGGTTATACTTACAAGTTTAAGTATAATTCTGAAACATTGGAAAAGTCTCAATGTATGGCAGAACGAATGGGAAGAATCAAATTAGGCAGAAAGATAAAAGTTTCTCATATCTGAAAAGATGGGAGAGTACTTTAGTATCATGTTTGTGATCATCTTAATGATTTAGAAATCATATCACAATTAGTCCTCTAAAGGTGATCTTAGTGCATTCTTATGACTAAGAAGAGGAGTCGTGAATTGTTGAAATGGTTAGATCAGGAAGATGAGTCATACTTCGTACCAAAACAATTCTTAGAGTCATACTCCAAGATTGTAACTTGAGTCACATATCTTAAAGAAAGGTTTAAAACACTTGTCAAATGTAAGAGTAAAAGTGTCCTACTCTTGTACATTTGAAATTGGTAAGTTGTGATGTTTTGGATAAAACAAAGACCAACTAAGGCCAATTGTGTGAAGTGTTTGTCTTGATAAAGAATCCGCACTATCTCTTGAATATTTGGCAAGATAGTCTTATATGTCAAGAGGATAGTGGGAGTCTTAAAGATCCTAAAAAGAATTTCAAGAACTAATCAAGAATAAAACCTGAGGTTCTTCACTAGCACACGACTTGAGGTTTATAACCTATCGTGTTGACATATTTTGTGCCCATTCCAGTTAAAGTTGGCTTTGCATAGGAGTTCTGAAAGTTTTCAATTAGTTGCATAACAACTTGGAAGCAATGACAGGCCCTGTACTGCCAGGTGGCAATGAGTTAAGATTGCATAAGTTCAGTCCATATGAGTTTGGATTTGTCATTATCCTTGTCTTATGACTATGGTTTTGACGATTCACATGGATAAGAACACATACACCATAAAATCTAAGGGTCATAAGGTTTCTCTCCGATTCATGAAAATGATGGTGAGGAAACACTTCCACCAAGTAAAGGTGTATGATTTTGATAAAGTTTTATCAAAGCTATCTAAGGAAAGGTGTATGATTTTGATAAAGTTTTATCAAAGCATCTCGTATCAGAAATCTGAACTTTGGTAAGAAAGTCAATAAAGTATTGATTTCTAGAAGTCCAGCTGATTTCTGAGTACATGTCAAAGCTAGTGGGAGCATAAGTGTTATGCTAATAATCATCATGTTAGTGGGAGCATGATAATTATTGTTAGTGTTGCAAGTTAGCAATGTTAATTATAGAAAACAAAAGTTTCAATTCGTGAGGCTGCAGGGATTGAAAAAGTTGTTTTGCTATAATTAAGGGAGAGGATATACTTCATTTCAGTTCTAAAGGCTTAGATTGAGACCTTAATCATCTTTAGTCAAGAATATATATATGAATTTCATGTTGGATTGGTTCAACTTAAGGAAATTCTATATATTGCGTTCTCAAAATTCGATTATGATTACGGCATCCCTCTTCATAGTCAAAATTTGAAAACATGGCAAATAAAAATATTGTAGCAAAAGACTGGTCTAGAATCATGTCTTTATGTGAGACATCATGAATCGTGTACCATTTGCTTTGGGTACAGGATCGATTGCATGTGCTATAATATTTGTCATTTCTAAATTTTTCCAAATGCCCAGAGGCATTAAGAAGGGAAAAGGTCTAGAATTGGATATGACTAAAATGATTAAGCAATTGTCGAGGACAATCTGAGGTTTACCAAAGATTGGTTGCTCAGGGACAGTTGGAAGTATAGTGCTAATTTTGGAAGGACCATATTGACATATTCTGAAAAGAGGCATCTCTAATTCAGAAGTGATAGTCAAAATGAGAATATAGAGTTGTCTCCATAGGTGGAATTTATCTGTGTAAGATTAGAAAACTTAATGCAAGAAGCACGTCCAAAGCAATGTACTTTGAATATGAGACTTAGTTTCCATGGAGTTGATCTCCATTGGAATACCTTATAATGACTGTTGACAAGCCTTTGTGACTTTGTACATATTCATTACAGGAGGGTCAGTGCATATAAGTTTAAAATCTAAACAAATTTCGATAAATGATATGAATTTGAAATTCTCACATTTTTCGATAAGGATTTGGGAGTGTGAAATTAGAATCATTGAAATTATGTTCAATTGGTTTATTTCACAAAGTAAGGATCATAGACAAACATAGAGTGCATACTTGGTGTATGGCAAAGCTATTGTTTAAGAAAAACATAGTGTACATGCTTGGAGCATGGGACAACTAGTGTTTTTAATTCAAGTATAAAGTTGATAAAACCGAAACAATGAATAATGAGTAATCAGTATGATGATAAATAAAAGTGTTTATTTATATTCATAGGGTTTAATACCATATTTGATTCATTTATTCTTGTGTTTCACTTTGCATGTTTTGACTTCCAGAATAACTAAGTCGCTCTTCCTGAATGATTAAGTTATTCAAACCATGCACAGTCGGTCATATGTTGGAAGTAGATTTGAATCAAGACTGTCATGGGTTGGTTTGTAGAGGTCCAAGTTGGTGGACAAAGTGGTGCTACAACACTCATGAGTGCTCATAAGTTCTGAGTATTGGATTCAACCCACGCTCATTTGAATCACTTCATGGATTTTATCACGAGTGATCATGAGACGATAATATCTTATATTCTTAAAACCTAGAGATATGAGTTGTTATTATGAGTTGGTTATACATTGATTGCACGAAAACGCATTGGTAACTCGATGTTATAAAACGTGCCTTTGTGTATGATTCAACAAGTAGTAGAACAAGCCATATGAGTCGAAGTTTATCCATTCCTTTTACCTTCGGGATAAAAGCGATATATGTGGGCCCCTCGATGATTTATCGATGACACATGTGAGTGCTTGGCCAAGCCAGGACTGATTTGATTTGTTCAATCAGTCAGTCATCATAAATCGAAAATTAGGAAATAACAAATGGACAGAGAGAATGATTATAATCCATGTCTCAGTCCATATGATATCTAGAATGGAGGAATATATGATCCCTTATCTAATGGACAAGTCATTGACAAGGTCAGAGTTCGACAGCGGCTTTAAGAGCTACGATTGCCAGTTAGGTTTTGAAGTCATACTCAATAATAGTTTTAGACTTATCCAAGTGGGAGACTGTTGGATTAATGTCTAAGTCCATAACTATATTTGGTATGTACTTGACCCGACCCGGCATGGTCCATTTGGATTGCACTTCACCGACACAATTTATATGGATAGTCTTTTGAGAATAGTATATTTATGATTTATATTAATATATTATAAGTTCTAATATATTAATATGGAATCATATTATTTAATTAGTATTGATCAAGAATTAATTTAGAATTAATTAAGTGATCAAAAAGAATTAATTAAATATGGACTCTTATATATATGGAATGGGCCAAGTTCATTTAGGTTGGGCTAAGCTTTCATGGATGGTCCATGGAGCTTTTAACCCATGGATCCTATGTAAATGAAAGGTCATGGGTATTAGGGTTTACATGGATGTAACCCTAATCCTCCATACTATATAAAGGGGTCCTTGGCTCACAAAATTGGCACAAGTGTGTGAAAATAAGAGTGGGCCGATTTTAGTGTGCATACATATTCTCTCAAGTTCTTCCAAGGTGTTTTGGTGATTTGTGATTCCATTTGAGGCTTCCACACTATTGGGGCTAAGCTCTTAAAGCTTGAAGACATCAAGCTACATAAAAAGGTATGTCATCTAACTAGAACTTTGTAGTATAGGTGCTTCATAATATGCTAGTTAGGATGAAACCTTGGAATAGTTAATATTTGCATGTATAATAGAGAAAACATAGATCCAAGGTTTATAGGGTTGCATGTACACCATAAGAGTGTTAGAATGCTCAAAACCCAACAAAAACTCGCTTATACATATATATTTCATGATCATTTTGATCATTCTTTCCTTTACAAGTCAAGAAAACTTCCATTCTCTCTCAAGTATCATCGAGTTCTTCATTCCAATCTTCAAAATTGCAAGAATTCCTTTCATCTAATTTGTTGATACAAAGCTTTATCTAGTACAACCCTTTGATTTCATCCATGAAATCATCTTTTTGGGTTAGATCTTCAAGAACACCAAGAACACCAAGAACACACACTAGTGTTTTGGTCCAAAATCAACTCTATTAACCTCTAAATCGTAAGTATTACTTCCCTATACTTGTTATCTAGTTGAAACTCTTGATTTAGGGCCTTGAAATCATCATTTATCCAAGAACAAAAGGTGTTTTCGGTCTAGTGCATCTCCTTAGACCGAAAACCCTTATGAAGGGTGCAATATGACTTTAAGCCTTTCCTAATACTTAGTATTGAGTCTAGAACACTTCATTGATTGAGGAAAGCCCTTAAAAATCACCAAACATCATGAGTTTTCGGCCAACCATTTGGACCGAAAACCCTTTTGGGCCGAAAACCTCTTTGGACCGAGAACCCTTTTAGGCCGAAAACCTCTTTGGACCGAAAACCTCAAGAAACATACTACTTGCACCGAAAACTCCTTTAAGTGGCTATACAACCATTTTATGGAATCCTAAGTGATTGTAACACTTCCATTTAAGGATTTCTTAGTCCTTAAAGTGTTATTCTTTACCTGATTAGTTGAGTAAACACTACTTGTATTCATATATGTGTCTTTATATGCTAAATAGGATCCGTGTGTGCTCAAGTCTTCACTTGACACTTAGCATCCTTTTTCCGATCTTACATTCGCATCAATCACTTCAGGTGAGTTCATACCCCTTAATCAACCTTTGAAATGATTTTAAATGCTTTTATGGGGGGGAATACAAGGTGAACTATTAAGTTATTATATCAATCACATGTGATTAATAACTGTCAATCAAATAGATTTTTGCATGTTAAACTGTTTTATCCAGCTAAAGGTTTTCATATATTACTTTCAAATCTCTTTTAAAGTACTATAATATCTTTTTAAATTACTAAACTTTTATCAAAGTCTTTTAAACCTATATTCTTATTATATTCATGTCTATATAGATATAGTTACATAAGCAGGGTTTGAAGGACTTAGGACCGATAGCCCGCTTTAATTCTTGTTCCTTGTTTGGTTATGGACTTAGAGTATCCAGTTATCTGTCCGAGTGTCGTTGAAGTCCTAGTTATATATTATGTATATCTGTTTAGATATTAAAACTCTTACTCTAGTTCAACGCCTTTGGGTAGAAAAGGTACCTAGATAACCTCTCAAGTAAACTATAATAGGTATAGTTTAGAGATCAACAATAACTTTTATGAGGAGAAACTAGCTATATCAATATTCTAAAACATATACTTTTAGTAAAAAGAAACGTATATAGAAATCAAAACACGAGATACATCCTCATGACGCGGATTTCACCGTTGTCGAGTTCGTAACCAGAGTCTCCTGGAGGGAGAGCAGGCATTGTGTGTATAGATCTATACGGGACAGACCATCCCACATCCTGACTGCTAGCTACAGTCCCGACCAACCAAGCCAAGGGGTGACAAATGTCACATCTATTCTGACGCCAGCAGGTCGTCGTGTTTACATCCGTCAATCAGTATGGTTACGAGTATCTTCACATTTACCTTATAATTCATGGCCTTAAGGTAATTAGTACCACGGTAGTTTCTTCATATAAAACTACGGTACTATAATATTTTCCCTAATACATTAACTTAGAACGTTTTTGATATAAAACGATAATGTAAAACTATATTTTGATAATGATAGTAACATTTGGGAAAAATGCTCTTTAAGCTCAAAATAGTCGAGTCTTAGTAGAAGACTGCTTTTAGCAGGGAAACTCATTCTTTTAAACATGAAATAGTCGAGTCTTGGTAGAAGACTGCTTTTAGTAGGGAAACTCATTCTCTTTAAACATGAAATAGTCGAGTCTTGGTAGAAGACTGCTTTTAGTAGGGAAACTCATTCTCTTTAAACATGAAACAGTCGAGTCTTGGTAGAAGACTACTGTATTTAGAAAATATAGGATTTTCTAGAAGGAATTCAAATACTTATTAAACTTTTATCACCATCATCTAATGAGATTATTTTGAGGAAAAACATGTATTTATACCAATGTCATTAAAATACTTATGAACTCACCAGCATTAAAATGCTGATCCTCTCTTTCAAAATAACTTGTATTCTCAGGTCGCCAGTAGACAGGTACACTCCGGGAGCTTTTGCGAAGTCGGCCTTGTACCGAGCTGCACCTTATGTTATTCTATATATCTACTTTTGATGTTGTTGCTAAATATAACCTATGTAAAAACTTACTATTAATGCAATGGCTGTTGTACTTTGATTACTATATTGCATGTGTTGTGATACTTGACATGACGTCCTCCACCCCAGAACGTTTCCGCCATTCCGGTTTTGGGGTGTGGCAGATTGGTATCAGAGCATTGTTTATAGTGAACTCAGTATATCAAATCATAAAAGATATACAACCTATAAATACAATAGGATAAAAACACTCTGACCAAGAGTTATACTTTAAAATATAACCATATTTTACAGAAGTTTAAATACATCCAGAATATAAAAGCCCGAACAAGTATCACAAGAAGAACAAGAATAAAAGTCTTTGGATGTTGAGCATTACCGTTAAACCTGGGCAGTTATGTAATCGTAGCTGGAATAAATATAGCCTGATCAACTATATTTATTCAAGATGCGACTAACATGTGTTTGGGGAGTGATGGTGGTGTTGCAATGAATCTGAAACTTACCATATAGGAAGGCTAGAGCCGAACATAAAGTTTAAAATACTATAGGAGTATTTTAGGAACCATGAATAACCTTGCGTGAAAACTAAAAAGACCCTTATGGATCGGTCTATGATTACAGAGTGTATGCTCCCAAGGTTATATATAGTGAGGATCTCCTAGGCTAAGAATGTGTGGTTTCGCTCTACTTCCTTTTCCTTGTTTGGATGTGGATATAGAGTAGTATCACATATTCGAAGGCCTATTAGATCTAAGCTATATATGATTTGTGTACACTATGTAATTGTAGCAGGACTCGATATGGATCACCCAGTAAAATGTTTTAATAATCTCTTAAGATTCTTTAGACATTCCCATTCTCGCATAAACCCCTTTAGAAAACCTTATCCACTTCAGTAATCGGCAGAGGAGTCGATAAAGACCCAGAAAAGGTTCATTGAGAAGATTTCCAAGTAGGAAATAAATGAACAGTGATGAGACTATTGAAATATCCATGTGCCTATACCTTTTAGAGACATCGGTGGGGAATTCGCCTGGACTTCCTAGATTCCAGTCATCCATTATGAAGTGACGACAATCGGAGTCAGAATCAGAAGTAAGACGGAGCGAAATTTCAATATGTCTACAGGAGAAGAGAACCCCATAAAATACCCGGAGAAAACCAAAGTTCATTTCAGCCAAGGATAAGCGGTGAACAGAGGGAGCCAACGCATGAAACCCGAGAAGTGTTTCTACCTCTTTAACGTGACGCTAATAACCCATAAAATAATACAATTTAGTGAGCTAGTGATTACACTACTCACACTATGTGTTAGGCTAATCGTCTTTCCTGTCACGATTAATATAAATTGATCGGATCACAAAACCTCGATTGAGAGTGTTTAGCCCTAAACTTTCATGAGTCTTTTTCTTGTGTAATTTTCGTTCCGAAGTCCTTTCGAATCTTTTCAAAGCTGGAGAGTGAACCTCTTCAATATAAAGATAACTTAGTTGAAACGACACCCATTTTATGGCTTTCCGATGCATTTACTTCTACCCTGTTACCAAGACTACATCGTAGGGATGTAGGTCGACACTTAGAGAACCATAGCGGAAAGCACGGGAAAAATTTATGCCTGTTATAGTAAAGAAAGATATGTCTAGAGGTAACCATCGTTTCTCATCAGTTTGTGTTCCTCATCATGTAGGAAAAACCATGCCTCCAAAGAAACGTAACCAACCCGCTAGCAAGACACCGACTCTTCAGATCGATGAAGCTACGTTACAAGCTGCAGTTTCAGCAGCCGTAGCAGCTGTCATGGCTCACCTGAATGCTAACAACGCAAATGTTAGCAGGAGCACTATCGGGAATCCCTATCAAAGCAATGGACAACAGCAACCAGCAACGGTGTGTAAAGCCACCCAAGAACTCCAATCTAATCCCCTGAAAAGAAAGTTTGAGAACGAGAAAGGGAGTACCTCGGCTCAAGGACCTTCTGAAGGGCAGCAAGCTGAGGTAGACAGTACCCCTGTCAACCCACCTGTCTCGACACCAAGAAGACCATACCTAGGAAACTTCCCCCACTGCAGCAAGTGTAACTACCATCATTATGGAGTCTGTCGAGAACCCTTTTGTGTTAGGTGCAACATGAAGGGGCATACCGCTCGCAACTGCAGAACCCCGGTTGAGTTCATTACATCAACCACCAATGTTGGAACCAGTCCAATATGCCACCTATGTGGTGAAATTGGGCACCTCAAGAGGGACTGCCCAACTGAAAGAAATGACAAGGACGCAGAAGGAGTTTAACCCTAATACCTAGGGGAACATCAAGGAACCCGATAGAATTTTGGTACGCCTCTCAACCTTAAGTAGCTAATCGAAAACTTTAAATAATCAATTCTAATTGAAATTACTCTCTCGTTAAGGCAAAAGTCGCAGCACTGTTGTAAAACTTAAAAACCCATCAGGTAAAGCTATGATGGCTCAGTATATACGTTAAGGCCATTTATAATTAGGATTGATAGACCTTGAGTGAGTGATGCGGCCTTATCCCCTGTTCCTTGTTTGGTTGTGGATTTAGGGCGGAGTCGCTCAGTCAACAGTCCTTTTAATCTTAATTATACATGACTAGTGTATACTAGGCGATTATAGAGAGGCCTCGTGAAAAATCTATTCATGAAAAGTACATCTTTCCAAAGTATCAGGACCCTAGCGTTCAGAGTGAGTCATGTCGGCCCAAGTATTTGCGGTAGTAATACCATGGACGAACCCAAAATGCTAAGAACTTGTGTGCTCTGTTCAGCACATGGTCCTATCAAATCTTCATTCTATATCGTGTCGATGTTTATTAATTTCGACACTACCGTCATCCATGGTTCGACTTGGTTCGACCATGCGAGAATTCCTAGTGCTGTGTAAAAAGAACTTTCACCTCATCCTAAGCGTCAAATAAAAATTCATTTCGAACCAAATAAGAAAACCTAATGCGAACCATCGGTCGTCTCTCTCATCCAACCTTCAGAAGTCCCCATGAAAGGGGTACTACGCGCTGTTAACCAACCCCATTAGACATTAAAACCAGAAGCGAAAGGCACTACAGATATTCCGGAAGACAATAACCGCCCGAGGCCTACTCAGTAGATCCTCCAGAAAGACCACTTGCACCGCACGACCTAGTTCGTGAATCAAGAGAAAGAACTCATGGGATTAACTTACTACTACTGAGTATATGCAATACAGTGGTATATAATTTAGGTCGATAAGATTTAAGATGTGTGCTTCCGCGCTACTTCCTGTTCCTTGTTTGGTTGTGGGTTTGGGGTGGGGCCACACATCTGAACATCCTGTCAGTCTTAGTTTTATACGACTCATATACACTAAGTAATAGTGTTTGAGCCGAGTATGAGGTCTACCACGAACCTTAAAATAAAACCCTTCATCATATACCCATAGGGAAGGAGCTGAAGTCAAGAAAACAATTGTGGGTTGAGCTACTAAAATGACTACAAATTCGAAATTCGTTGTCATCCCGGGTCAAGCCAACATGGTAGCCGACACCCTTAGTTAGGAAAAGTAACTCAAGTCGTAAGAGTCAAAAACATTGACTACGACCATCCATTCACGCCTGATACCACAAATTAAGCATCTCAGTAGTGGGCCGTGAAACCTGGAAAGCTATGACAGGTTAAACTCTGAGAAGAATGGATAGGAAAATTAGAGGTTCTGAGTGACAGATTCTTATGCCATCTAGATTTAATCTGGATAGAGAAACTCGGTAACATCGGAAAAGTAGCTGCAAGGGATGCCCGCACTACTCAAGTAATTCGTTCATCCAGATGCAGACGAGAAGCGCCTAGGTCGGAAAGAGTTATGATAAGTGCCTCGTCATGTGAGAAAGTTACCGTCGCCCTATAGATGATAGTCGACCTTCACCAAAGTTAATACTAGGATGCAAAGAACCGCATGATTTCCTCCACGACCAGGAATACTTGAGTAAAGTAGGCAGCAAGTTGCGTTAAGCTTTATAACCCAGGTCATAAAGAGATTGTGGACTAGACACCAGTCTAGTTGTTAGTCGACGGGTTATACAAGATCACGCGCTCCCTACAAACTTGAGGAAGCAGACACAATGGAAAAACTAATGGAGCATGTCATAGAGATTGCCAGACTACTAGGTGTTCCAAGGAATATTACCTCTAAAGAGATAGTACAACCACCTCCTGAAATAGTCAATCACTTCAGAAAATCTCTAAGAGCGAAGCTAGCCCTGATCAGAGACTGCTATCCATGAAACAGCGAACCGAGTGAGAGAATGATTCTTTCCGATTAGGGATCATACTGTGAAAGCATCTATTAGACGATGATGAAAATTGGAATTATCTAAGCATCATCTGGTAAAACCCTCTATCATACTGACATTGAGATATTCCGTTAAAAACACCTCATGAGTCAGAAGTGCAGGTCCGTCCTGCACCGGGCTGGGGTAGATGCCACACAACCAATAGATGCCAGCATATAGTCAGCACTTTCAACGATCCAGAAAACCTCCAAAAGCCAACCAGTAGGAAATACGAATCCGAAGACGACCTGAGCCTTCTAAGAACCAATCAAAAGGACTACACCTCCATTAAGAGAAAACTTTTGGAACTTCCGAATGGCGATCACGCCAAGTGATGATCTCACCATGGAAGTACATTATGTTCTAGGTACTGAAATGTTCTATTTTCCCAAGAACTTAGGATCATCAGAGATTCTTGATAAGGATTGGTCCAGCACTCGTCAGACCTCAACTACTTTAGGGATTCCATAAATTCCACCCTAATCTATCCACGTCTCAAACTTGAAAAAGTGCTTGACCGACGAGACTCTTGTAATCCCACTCGACGAGATCGAAATCAATGAGAGCCTCAACTTCGTGGAAGAACCCGTAGAGATCATGGACCGAGAGGTCAAGCGAGCAAAGCAAAGCCGTATCCCGATAGTGAAGGTTCGCTGGAACGCCAAGCGAGGACCTGAATTCACTTGGGAGCGAGAGGATCAGATGAAACTGAAATATCCTCATCTTTTTGCTTAGTTAAATTGTAACTACTTATTTGCTTAAACTCTAATTTCGGGACGAAATTCTCTCTAACGGGGGGATGATGTGACAATCCAAAATTTCTAGCTTGTATAAACATTCAAGTTTATCAGAGTTAGTCTTGTTTGCCAGCATATATGTTCAATTGGTTTATTTCACAAAGTAAGGATCATAGACAAACATAGAGTGCATACTTGGTGTATGGCAAAGCTATTGTTTAAGAAAAACATAGTGTACATGCTTGGAGCATGGGACAACTAGTGTTTTTAATTCAAGTATAAAGTTGATAAAACCGAAACAATGAATAATGAGTAATCAGTATGATGATAAATAAAAGTGTTTATTTATATTCATAGGGTTTAATACCATATTTGATTCATTTATTCTTGTGTTTCACTTTGCATGTTTTGACTTCCAGAATAACTAAGTCGCTCTTCCTGAATGATTAAGTTATTCAAACCATCCACAGTCGGTCATATGTTGGAAGTAGATTTGAATCAAGACTGTCATGGGTTGGTTTGTAGAGGTCCAAGTTGGTGGACAAAGTGGTGCTACAACACTCATGAGTGCTCATAAGTTCTGAGTATTGGATTCAACCCACGCTCATTTGAATCACTTCATGGATTTTATCACGAGTGATCATGAGACGATAATATCTTATATTCTTAAAACCTAGAGATATGAGTTGTTATTATGAGTTGGTTATACATTGATTGCACGAAAACGCATTGGTAACTCGATGTTATAAAACGTGCCTTTGTGTATGATTCAACAAGTAGTAGAACAAGCCATATGAGTCGAAGTTTATCCATTCCTTTTACCTTCGGGATAAAAGCGATATATGTGGGCCCCTCGATGATTTATCGATGACACATGTGAGTGCTTGGCCAAGCCAGGACTGATTTGATTTGTTCAATCAGTCAGTCATCATAAATCGAAAATTGGGAAACAACAAATGGACAGAGAGAATGATTATAATCCATGTCTCAGTCCATATGATATCTAGAATGGAGGAATATATGATCCCTTATCTAATGGACAAGTCATTGACAAGGTCAGAGTTCGACAGCGGCTTTAAGAGCTACGATTGCCAGTTAGGTTTTGAAGTCATACTCAATAATAGTTTTAGACTTATCCAAATGGGAGACTGTTGGATTAATGTCTAAGTCCATAACTATATTTGGTATGTACTTGACCCGACCCGGCATGGTCCATTTGGATTGCACTTCACCGGCACAATTTATATGGATAGTCTTTTGAGAATAGTATATTTATGATTTATATTAATATATTATAAGTTCTAATATATTAATATGGAATCATATTATTTAATTAGTATTGATCAAGAATTAATTTAGAATTAATTAAGTGATCAAAAAGAACTAATTAAATATGGACTCTTATATATATGGAATGGGCCAAGTTCATTTAGGTTGGGTTAAGCTTTCATGGATGGTCCATGGAGCTTTTAACCCATGGATCCTATGTAAATGAAAGGTCATGGTATTAGGGTTTACATGGATGTAACCCTAATCCTCCATAATATATAAAGGGGTCCTTGGCTCACAAAATTGGCACAAGTGTGTGAAAATAAGAGTGGGCCGATTTTAGTGTGCATACATATTCTCTCAAGTTCTTCCAAGGTGTTTTGGTGATTTGTGATTCCATTTGAGGCTTCCACACTATTGGGGCTAAGCTCTTAAAGCTTGAAGACATCAAGCTACATCAAAAGGTATGTCATCTAACTAGAACTTTGTAGTATAGGTGCTTCATAATATGCTAGTTAGGATGAAACCTTGGAATAGTTAATATTTGCATGTATAATAGAGAAAACATAGATCCAAGGTTTATAGGGTTGCATGTACACCATAAGAGTGTTAGAATGCTCAAAACCCAACAAAAACTCGCTTATACATATATATTTCATGATCATTTTGATCATTCTTTCCTTTACAAGTCAAGAAAACTTGCATTCTCTCTCAAGTATCATCGAGTTCTTCATTCCAATCTTCAAAATTGTAAGAATTCCTTTCATCTAATTTGTTGATACAAAGCTTTATCTAGTACAACCCTTTGATTTCATCCATGAAATCATCTTTTTGGGTTAGATCTTCAAGAACACCAAGAACACACACTAGTGTTTTGGTCCAAAATCAACTCTATTAACCTCTAAATCATAAGTATTACTTCCCTATACTTGTTATCTAGTTGAAACTCTTGATTTAGGGCCTTGAAATCATCATTTATCCAAGAACAAAAGGTGTTTTCGGTCTAGTGCATCTCCTTAGACCGAAAACCCTTATGAAGGGTGCAATATGACTTTAAGCCTTTCCTAATACTTAGTATTGAGTCTAGAACACTTCATTGATTGAGGAAAGCCCTTAAAAATCACCAAACATCATGAGTTTTCGGCCAACCATTTGGACCGAAAACCCTTTTGGGCCGAAAACCTCTTTGGACCGAGAACCCTTTTAGGCCGAAAACCTCTTTGGACCGAAAACCTCAAGAAACATACTACTTGCACCGAAAACTCCTTTAAGTGGCTATACAACCATTTTATGGAATCCTAAGTGATTGTAACACTTCCATTTAAGGATTTCTTAGTCCTTAAAGTGTTATTCTTTACCTGATTAGTTGAGTAAACACTACTTGTATTCATATATGTGTCTTTATATGCTAAATAGGATCCGTGTGTGCTCAAGTCTTCACTTGACACTTAGCATCCTTTTTCCGATCTTACATTCGCATCACTCACTTCAGGTGAGTTCATACCCCTTAATCAACCTTTGAAATGATTTTAAATGCTTTTATGGGGGGGGGGCATACAAGTTTAACTATTAAGTTATTATATCAATCACATGTGATTAATAACTGTCAATCAAATAGATTTTTGCATGTTAAACTGTTTTATCCATCTAAAGGTTTTCATATATTACTTTCAAATCTCTTTTAAAGTACTATAATATCTTTTTACATTACTAAACTTTTATCAAAGTCTTTTAAACCTATATTCTTGTTAGATTCATGTCTATATAGATATAGTTATATAAGCAGGGTTTGAAGGACTTAGGACTGATAGCCCACTTTAATTCCTGTTCCTTGTTTGGTTGTGGACTTAGAGTATCCGGTTATCTGTCCGAGTGTCGTTGAAGTCCTAGTTATATATTATGTATATATGTTTAGATATTAAAACTCTTACTCCAGTTCAGCGCCTTTGGGTAGCAGAGGTACCTAGATAACCTCTCAAGTAAACTATAATAGGTATAGTTTAAAGATCAACAATAACTTTTATAAGGAGAAACTAGCTATATCAATATTCTAAAACATATACTTTTAGTAAAAAGAAACGTATATAGAAATCAAAACACGAGATACATCCTCATGACACGGATTTCACCGTTGTCGAGTTGGTAACCAGAGTCTCCTGGAGGGAGAGCGGGCATTGTATGTATAGATCTATACGGGACAGACCATCCCACATCCTGACTGCTAGCTACAGTCCCGGCCGACCAAGCCAAGGGGTGACAAATGTCACATCTATTCTGACGCCAGCAGGTCGTCATGTTTACATCCGTCAATCAGTATGGTTACGAGTATCTTCACATTTACCTTATAATTCATGGCCTTAAGGTAATTAGTACCACGGTAGTTTCTTCATATAAAACTACGGTACTATAATATTTTCCCTAATACATTAACTTAGAACGTTTTTGATATAAAACGATAATGTAAAACTATATTTTGATAATGATAGTAACATTTGGGAAAAATGCTCTTTAAACTCAAAACAGTCGAGTCTTAGTAGAAGACTGCTTTTAGCAGGGAAACTCATTCTTTTAAACATGAAATAGTCGAGTCTTGGTAGAAGACTGCTTTTAGTAGGGAAACTCATTCTCTTTAAACATGAAATAGTCGAGTCTTGGTAGAAGACTGCTTTTAGTAGGGAAACTCATTCTCTTTAAACATGAAACAGTCGAGTCTTGGTAGAAGACTACTGTATTTAGAAAATATAGGATTTTCTAGAAGGAATTCAAATACTTATTAAACTTTTATCACCATCATCTAATGAGATTATTTTGAGGAAACACATGTATTTATACCAATGTCATTAAAATACTTATGAACTCACCAACATTAAAATGCTGATCCTCTCTTTCAAAATAACTTGTATTCTCAGGTCGCCAGTAGACAGGTACACTCCGTGAGCTTTTGCGAAGTCGGCCTTGTACCGAGCTGCACCTTATGTTATTCTCTATATCTACTTTTGATGTTGTTGCTAAATATAACCTATGTAAAAACTTACTATTAATGCAATGGTTGTTGTACTTTGATTACTATACTGTATGTGTTGTGATACTTGACATGACGTCCTCCACCCCAGAACGTTTCCGCCGTTCCGGTTTTGGGGTGTGACAGTTTTTTTCTTGTAAAAATCTTCATTTCCTTGTTAAGTTCTTTAAAAATCTTTCAGATCCTTAGTTTGAGTTTGGAATCACCCTGAGGTTCATCCAAATCCCTAAAACCAGGGCTCTCATACCAAATTGTAACACCTCAAATTTCAAACCAAAATTTTCATTTTAGGTTACCAAAATTTTCATTTTAGGTTACCAAAATCAAGGTTTCACAAAACAATTTTTCAAGTACATAATTATTCAAACATTCATTTCTACAATATCAGAGTTCACATCCGTCCCAGCAGCAAACATCCCAACGAGTGTGTACAATCAGACATTCCCTTTCCTGCGGTCCTCAGAAGTACCTGCCACATATAATCAACAACTGTAAGCACAAATATTAGTGAGTTCCCCAAAATACCACATACAACACAACATAAAATAAAAAACTATGGATTATCAGCAATGCTTGGGACTATCAGCAGTCCCAATGAGCTAACAGCACGCCCGATTGGTTATCAGCCACCCTGGAGACTATCAGCAATCTCAGTCACATATAATCAGCAATACATAATCAAAGCTGCAAGACCCAACTGGTCATTACAGATACAACTATTCTACCACACATGTGAGAATAAGTGAGGAGACTCACCTGACACTGACAACTAGTAAACCTCACGCCCGAACTGCCAGAACTAGACTCCTCCTAATTAACATAATAATTAACCCTAATTAATTAGTAAGGTCTAAAATCCAACTCACGAGTCCAAATCCCACGGCTAAACCTTCTGAGGCCAAAAGGACCATTTTGCCCTTCTCATGGTCCAAAAAAACCATAAATCTTGACCAAGTGTCAAAGTCAAAAAAATCAACACTAAGTGAGTACGATGAGCGTATCAATCCTGACGTTGGGCGTACAATGGAGCCAGCTCTCATCCGGGAAGGATCAGGCTACGTTGCGCGTAGCCAGGAGTACGCCCGACATACTCCGTCTGCCTCTATTTCCACCTAGTTAGTGTCTTAATCCTTTAAGACAACCAACCCAACCACATATCTGACTAATCTAAAACATCTTAATCCATAAAGTCGTTGTCTTTAAGCCATTATATGGCTAGGAAAGGCTCAAAGCATCACTTCATCCATTCTAAGCTACTTTACTCATGCATGAGCCAAAAGGGAAGATCAAGCAAACATTTTTATGAATCTAAATGTCCTAATATGCATGAAAGGACAACTAAAACGTTCTGGAGAGTCCCAAACTCATAAAGGTCCAAACTTGGGGACTTTTAGCTCATAAATCTTAAACCAAAGAGATCTTAAAGAAAACTTGCCAAGGTATAAACGTTATACCCGAAAATGAAGCACAAAAATGGGAAGTTTCTGGATCTTCAAGCTTGCTAGCACATTCTTCTTCTTCTCTAACCTCATTCTTCTACTACAAGAGCCAAGAACACTCAAAACTTGCAATATCTCACACATAATCAACTCACACGAGATTAGGGTTTAAGAGAGGGTTGGAGGCTGATAAGGGTGGCCAGAAATGAAGTCATAATGTTCTTTAAATAGGGGTAACCCTAAAAATTAGGATTTAACATATGGGCTAGTACGCCCGGCATACCACAAGTACGCCCAACGTAGTAGCTGGCCATCCGCGATCGTGCACACTGCATGAGTACGCTGCGTGTAGTCATATGTACGCCCCACGTACAACCACTTTTGCAAGCCTTTTTCTTGAAGGGACCAAATGTGCCACTTTTGATAAAGATTCAAGAGATAATAAAATATACCTGATAGGATGTTACATTATTACAGTTGGACCTTCAACTCTTTGCCACCCCCCAGTTCTTTTTAGAATTGGTTTGATTGGATGTAATTTTCTAAACTTATCACAACTTTTGTCACTTTTCGTTCATTTAATGCTTTAATAAAGTCTCGTGATATTATTTTTAATAGCTTATTGAATTGGTTTTTATATCTTTTGTACAGACCAAACCCCTCGCCAACTGAAAAACGAAATAATTAGATAATCAGTTGGAGTAAAGCTAAGGGTATGTTTGGTTGGATGGATGAAATGGAATCACAGAGGAATCGATGGATGGAATAAATTCCTGAAGAGCAACTCCAGTGTATATATTTACTGGGAAAGCATTTAAAAATCTGGTAAGCCATTTCCAACCTTCTTCAATTCCATGTAAATTTTGGAAGCCATCAACTTCAGTCTGAAAATTTTAAAGAAAAGATTTATTTTAATCTTTTTAGCAATAACTAACATAGTCTCCATTACATTCAAGGCACTCACTAAATATATGCATTAAAGTTGCATATTTTTGAAAAAAATCTTTTGTCATATATTATTAATTTCGAAACTTAAGGAATATTTTCAGATTTAAAAAAAAAATTAAATTAAAAATAATAAAAAATAAAAAATAAAAAATATGAAATCCAAGTGTTGTTCCATTTTTAACCTTTTTCATCCTCGTTATTGCTAATGTTTTTGACCTATCAAACCCTTCTCCTACCTTACTCTTAATGACATTGTCATTATCATGGTTGCATATGCATATTCTTATTCATATACTTATTCATATGCATATTAATATGCATATGCATATACTTATTCTTATGCATATGTATATGCTTATTCATATACATATGCATATGCATATGCTTATTCATATGCATATGCATATTAATATGCATATGTCTTATACTTATGAATATGCATATATATATATATATATATATATATATATATATATATATATATATATATATATATATATATATATATATATATGTGTGTGTGTGTGTGTGTGTGTGTGTCATATACTTATTCTTATGCATATGCATACACATATGGATAAGTATATGCATATGCATATACTTATTTATATGGATATACATATGCATACCTTACTTTTATGCATATAGAGACATTTAAAATGTTTTTTTTCCCTTAAATATGCATGTACATTTGCATATGTTTTTTAAAAAATATGCATATACATAAAAAATATGAATATGCATTAAAAATGTATTTTTTTTTGAGAAATTCTTTTTTCAAATATTAATTTCAAAATTTAAGGAATATTTTCGTAGATTTAAAAAAAATAAAAAATAGAAGTAATTAAAAAAAACTAAAAAATTAAAAAAATAATTCAAATATATGAAAATATGCCATATATTTCGAAAATAAGATTTTAAAAAAGAGTTTAAAAAAAACGCATTTTTAATGCATATATATATTTTCAAAAAGTGTGCATATATATAAGCGTATAACTTTTTTTTTCAATTTTTTTTGTAATTCTCTTAGCTATATGTATTAACATGCACATGTGAAATTGTTAACTAAATTCATTGTAGATAAAAGTTTTTTTGTTCTCTCCCTCAATTTAGTTCTCCATTGATCTTAACTCTCTCTCTCTCTCTCTCTCTCTATATATATATATATATATATATATATATATATATATATATATATATAAAATCAATTAATTAATTAATTTATATCCTTATCAATTTAAAATGTTTTATAAAATCTCTCCTAATTTTATTAGTCATTTTTTAAACACACATCATATTTTAATAAATATTGTAATTACACATTAATATTGAAATAATTAGAAATATGACAATATATTGTATCAAAAGAAATATGTTACAAAACATCATCGGAAAAAAAATGTTACAATACACCGTTTGGAGATGAATATGTTTACAAAAAAATTTTGAAACTATTTTGTGTTACCAATTAAAACTAAAAACTAAAAAAATGTTTAAAACTAAAATCTAATCAAGGGGTTAAGTAAAATATGATTAAGGGTTAAATGTACAAACCATGAAAATATATTTACCACTCAGTATATATTAAGTTATCAATAGACTAAAATCAATAAGCTATATCTTAAATAGGATTGTTCATTTGGATGGATTGGTTTGATCTGATATGATCAAGTGAATACAAATTGATTTCGATTTTAAAACATGGATCTAAATAGTCCAAACTTACTTGAAATTCGATATGATCCAACCAAACCACAATTTGGTTGGATCGGTTTTTACAATTTGATTTTCAAGTGACAAGATATTTTAATAAATATATAACTTGAGTATTTGCCCATTCTATAAAACAAAACTAAGGAAAAACGTTTGCCCATTCTATAAAACAAAACTAAGGAAAAACGTTTAATTAGTTGTGAATTCAAATTTTTAAATAACTATCAAGAAAAATATATTATAGTTTAATATTATAGAAAAAAAAACTTTTGATAAGAAATACATATTAAGGTATTTTATTGGATGAAGCTTTCTAATCTATTAAAAAGATATTTAGTAAATTTATAGACTATTAAAGATATATATTAAAATAAATAAATAATAAAATTTTATTTAGATTTTTTAGAATATTTGGTTCTTATTTTATAAATAAAACTAATCCGAAATTCAAAATAATAATTCGGTTTTGCTGAAAAACAATTAAAAAAATCTGAATATTCAAACCAAACAGTCTGATCCAAAATAATAATTTGGTTTATATACATAATGAACAACTTATCCTCAAATGAAGTTAAATGATCAATAAAAAAATTTATTAGTAATAAGCTCTAAAATAAATCTATATTGACGATGCTCTAAGAACATCTTCAATAAAAGTTTTTTTTATTATTTATTATTTATTATTTTTTATTTTTTTTATAACTTATTATTATAATACACTATCTTTAGTTGACTAATTAATACCATTGAATCACATATCATTTTTTTTATTAATGGTCAATATACTATCATAAAATGTGCATGTAACTTTTATACATTAATGGAATTTTATTTTACCCTTTTGACTTACATTTTATTTTTAATATTTTTATTTATTTACTATTTAATTATTCCTGTTAAATATTGAATGACATCTCATTTATAAAATATAAATTTTATAAGGATAACATAATAATTTTAATATTTTTTATTTTATTTTGGTAACAATGACATAATAGTTTTTCATATTTTACTTATATAAATAATAAAGAATCGTTATAAATGTATTTTTATGTTTGTATTAAAATATGATTTGTGTTTAAAACTTAACTAATTAAATAAGAGTTATTTAAAAATATTTTAGATAAATGATGATGTTTTAGTTAAATTTATAAAAAAAAACTATATAAATAAACTTAATTATTAAAATGATTATTTATTTGGATCATAAAAATAATATAACCATTAAAGATGGTGTTTTTTTTTTGAAACGACAAATATAACCTACTTCTAAATTCTTTTTTAAATCTAACTATATCTATGATGAGATTTAAAACTTTAACCTCAATGAAGTAGTACAACACCGAATATCATTGAGCTAAAAACACTTTATTAGTAAAGATAGAGTTATATAGAGATGTTTGCAATCAAATAGCGGGTTTCTGCCTCGGTGGTGTTGTTTGAACCGGATGATTTTCCCTTTTAATAATAATTGATTCTAATGTCAACTCCTATGTTACCAACCACTTTCCAAATTCAAAGCTCCATGGACCCTTGACAACACTTTATTGCTTTGTTTTCCACAATCCATTTCAGCCAAAATTGATTTTCTTTTACTATTATGATTACCACAGAACACATACAATTTCAAAAGATTTCTTTTCCTTTTTCTAATATTTCCATATAAATGATGATAGTTTTAGAACACTAATTAAATGCTCCAAGAAAAGATCCGTTTAACCTTTTACAATTGTATTGTTGGATTCCTAGTAACTAGATAAAAGATTTCTTATAGTTAAAAGATTTTTGTAATTCTAAATTGTCCACACTTTACATTAAAAATAAAAAAAAACTTTATTTCGTACTTTACCCAATAAACCATAAAAAGAACCGATATATGACTCTTGTAAGTGATCTAAACTATGTCCTATAGCAATTTGTTGTGTGTGTATTGACCTTAGTGGCATACCAAGCAATCCATGCATGGTGACATAATATCGTTGATTAAACAACGATATTATTATTATTGAGTTAGATATGAAGGGCATCTATGGCTTTAAATTTGTACTGTAGATAGATGAGTTAGGAATCTTTAGTACCAAGTGTGAATTATTGAGAACATGAGGTATAATAATTCTTTATTAGAATAAATTTTAACCAACGAAGGCATACTTGATTCAAATGATCGACCTAAAAAGGGTTTTTTTTTTCCTTTTTTGTTTTTGGATTTTTATAAGAAGATCAGTTATATTAAACTAACAAGTAACAAGAAACTAAATAAAGGTAAAATTTACAAAGCATTAAAGCCAAAATCGGGTCTATAACCATCCGATCCAAATGACTTTCTATTTAGTTTTCTTAAAGGTAAACACACTTTTTAATCTTACTCTTAATTTTAAACATTTGCGGGACTTAAACCCTCAACCAATTAAGGAGGAATACATTTCCTACACACCGCGACTATCAATTTAATTTCTCTACTAAAAATCCATAATATTACTAGAAGACAATCCTATCAAAAAACATTTTTTTTTGTGGTTTTTGTAACCTTGAAAGTAAAAATTTTTTAGAGTAAATTACACAAATCATCCCTCGGTTAGGTAACAAGAAGCACGTTTAGTCCCTATTTTCAAAAATTAACTCGGAACGTCCCTATGTTTCCATTTCCTTACACGGTTAGTCCCTATCACCGTTAGCCGTTAGTGGTTTCCGTTTAAGTTCCTCAAATACACGTTTAGTCCATTGTTTCTTTTAAATTTATCATTGCAGTCCCTCGTTTCTTTTTTAAAATACTATATTGCCATTTTTTTTCTTCGGTTAATAATAATTTATCAATTAAATTAGATTAATTATAAATTTTAAAAACTTTATATCATTTTCATCTCTCTCTCTCTCTCTCTCTCTCTCTCTCTCTCTCTCTCTCTTTCCTTTTCTTTGGTGAAAGGAGATGGTTGCCGGTAAACACCTCATATCATTACCGGTAACCTATCTCCTTTCACCGTCGACACCTTCTCCAACCACCATCCGCCGCCACCGTTAGTTTAAATTTTCATGTTTTATCCTTTACCAGACATAAAATGACTGTGGAGAGAACTTATGACTAGAGAGATTAGGGTGCAGAATTTAAGTTAATCGCATAGATCTTAGAGAGGCTCACAATAATAATAAGTTTGCAGAATTATAAATGAAACATAGCAACAAAGTACATCAACAAATATACGCAAGCTTAAAGATACTTGTTGAATCGTAACATGGTTTGCATTCAAACACAAGTTAGTAAGTGATGAACAACACAATACAAGGTAATGGAGATAAGGAGACTTGTATTTCAATATTGAGAAAATTACAAGGAAGATGAGACGAGAGACACTTAAAACGATCAACAATATCATCTATTTATAGCACAAAAGGTATAAGTCTACAACTGGATAATATAAAAAGAAATGTTGGAATAGACGGTCATGCCTCCCACACTTGGCTCTGACAATACCAACCAAACACTCTTTGTCAGTAGAGGTGATCATTGCTCTGATTCTCCGGTATCACATAAAGACAAATAGTTAGCAACTCTTCGTTAAGTCTCCTTCTATATCTCTGATATTCATAAGGTCTCTGGTACATCAAAACAAACAACTCTCCGCATCAACTCAACTCAAACACTTCGCATCTTCCCAATAACCCATTTAGATGACGAGGGTCACTTTCATGTATCAACAGACTATATTTCCCTAATTATTTTATTTTTAATCTAATTAATTTATTTTGTACTAACCATAAATTAGATTCCACCCACCCTACCCACCCACCCACCCTAAAATTCTAACATAATATATTTTTATCCCTCTTTTTTCTTTAAGATCAACTCCTAAAAAGCACCAGCATTACAACTACTGTCGGACCACCACCGACAAACCACTAATTGCCAACGATGTTAATTTCACCATAGAAAAGAAACATGGAACACACATACCTTGTATGCGTGTGCTGGTACGATACAAAGAGAGTGGGAAAGTGAGACGAAAATATATATTCTGACAATAACTTCGTTCGGATTTGCGATTTGAAGTACGCCAATAACAACTCCCTTCATTTTCATCCTCTTTTGTCTTCTATGTTAAAATATGTGATTTAGGGCATTCGCATATCTATATTTCGACAACTCTTCTCTTTTCTTTGATGGTGATAAGTGGTGGTTGCAAGAGTTGAGAAAGAAGACATGACATAAATTTAGGGTTTCGATTCTACATCTCAGTCCTTCTGGATTTTACATTGATGTAGGGATTTCATAACTGATTTTAGGATTGTGGACTTCATCTCGAAAATCAGTGCTGATTAAAGGTTTTAGATTAGGATTTGGTGTTGATTATAAGTTCCAGATTCTGGTTCTAGTATCAAATTTGGGTTTGAGATTTAGATTTTGGTATCAAATTTGGTGTTAACGGTTGGTGGTTCGTGAAGGTCCCGACGGTGAAACGAGATAGTTGTCGGCTATGATATGAGATAGTTGCCCGAATTGAGAAAGATGATAGGGAATAGAGAGAAAATGAGAGAGAGAGAGAGAGATGAAAATGATATAAGTTTTTAAAATTTATAATAATCTAATTTAATTGATAAATTATAAATAAATGAAAAAAATAAAAAAAATGGCAATATAGTCTTTTAAAAAGAAACAAGGGACTAAAATGATAAATTTAAAAGAAACAAGGGACTAAACGTGCTTTTGGGGCATATAAACGGAAACCATTAACGGCTAACGTCGATATGGACTAACCGTGCAAGGAAATAAAAACATAGGGATGGTCCAAGTTAATTTTTAAAAATAGAGACTACACGTGCTTTTTGATACCTAACCGAGGGATGATTCGTGTAATTTACTCGAATTTTTATAACTTTATAGCATCCACACGGTTCTTTGGATGATCACATTGTAACATTTACCTTGCAACAAGGTAAGGAACGTCATATCAGCCCAAGAAAACATTCAATTTTAGTAGCCAGCTAGGGAATATTAATATCCCACCTAAGCCTAATATTCCTCCAAATTGAAGAAGCCAAATAACAAGAGAAAAATTAGGGTCGGTCCTAAGGATTTTAATATTCTCAAATGCCTAAGTGACATACCTTGTCAATGTGAGAACCACATATAGAACAAAGAATGAAATCAACATCGGTTACTTTTTGTACAAATTAACAATATATTTGTAAAATGTACTAAAAGCTACATTTGTAAAATATACTAACACTTATCATTGCTACCAAACTATTTGGTACAATTGTAAACAACTTTTAATGTACACCATGGCTACTAAAATTTGGTAACATGTGAATCAAACATGATCACCGATCACTTAATGACTTGCTCAAAGGTCAACCAATCCTAGCCTATTGTCCCATTATCGAACGTAATATGTGTATTGCGTCGTATTCCAGTTTGTAACAACCGGTTTTCTCAACACATGATATATACAAAATACACATAAACGTTTTCCAATTATCATACATCAAAACTTTGGAGTGAGTTAAGTATTACAAACTTAAGTAACATACACAATACATTCTAAAATCACACCCAAGATTTGTCTGGTGTTACAACGTTTATACAAAAGATAATAGTCATTAATAAGTAAACTACTATTTTTCCATTGTTGCTTTTCCCTTGCCTTGGTCAACATTACCACTTTAACACAAAACAAAATTAATAGAATAAGTATAAACTTGGTGAATAGTTTATTTACAACATTTAGAATATGATCATATTTTCAAAGTTCTATATTGTTTATCATAATACCAACTTATAACTCAATAAGAGGTTTATGACTTTATTAAAGAAATTATCCTGAAATCTCATATATTACTCCTCCAATACAATACCCTTCCCTTGGTATATTTTCAACATAACAGATTTATACTCTCTATAAGTATTTATAAAATACTCATATTACTATCTCCAAGAATTAATCTTCTAACAATATAACATAACTATATAACTCCAAATTATGCAACGCAGGTCATAATTTGAGTTAAAGTTAAACTACTCACCTTGTTGAGGTTGACTAGAACGTGATCCAATCCTGTGAAATCCCGACTCAACTCTTGCTTCACCGAAACTTAATCAAAGGAACAATTCTTTAAGTGTTATGACTTATTTGAAATCAATAACACCACACACACACAAACACACACACACACACACACACACACATATATATATATATATATATATATATATATATATATATATATATATATATATATATATATATATCCATAATACTATGTAACACAAGTTTCAAACACTCAATTCATTCATTTACATCTTATAAATCATCTATGTATTCAGATTAGACATGTCATAAACTTAATTCACCAAAATCATCAATTTAAAGTTTTAGGGTTCCTCACAATTCGTTCCCAAATTCACAAAATTGATTGTTATTATCACTCAATACATTTACAATCATGTAATTACTATTTCTACTTGTTATTACTCATCATAATTTCATAAAAATATCGGTTGTTATGATTGGGGTAATCAAATCCTAAAGTCGAGTTTGCCCTAATTCACATATTCAACTCATATATGGAACTTACTCTTGATTATAGAAGTAGAAATAAATACCTTGGTAGCTTCTCCTTAATCTCTTCTTCTTTCTCCCTTAAAATTTGAGCAAAAGACCATAACTTTCATATCTTTCTGTTCTCGAACGAGTGTAAAGAAAAATGAGAGCAGAAAATGTAACGTCCCAAAAATACAAAGTAATTTTTTTTTTATTTTTAAGTCAACCAAAACCATCAAACACTCATTTCATAGGTCAATCAAAGTGTGACAATGTAGAAAATAGTTATCAGAGTACAAATCAAAATCATAGAATGCGGAACACTGTTGGATGCGGCGTGATCATGGCGGGCCCTTTCCCTTCGAACCAAAGGTATTTGAAACCATAAACATAAACTATAAGCACAAAACTTAGTGATTTCCCCAAAATACCACATACCATACATCCATCGGGCCCCACACGACATCCATCGGGTCCCGCTCGGTACAGATCTGTCAGTAACATGCAATGGGCCCCGCCCAACACATTCATCAGGCCCCACCTAGTTTACATACAAACACATGAAAGAGTCACACAGACAACTAGCATCCTATAAACATAAAGCAATGGGCCAGAATTGGTTTCTTCGACCCACAAATACTATGATGAGACTCAACTAAATCTGAAGATAACCGAAATCTCACACACGCAACTGCTACAAAGCTCCTCACACTAAACACATGAAAACCAATCCCTAATTAATAATTAGGGTAATAACCCATAATCAAGGTCCAAATTATATTCTCTCTCACAAAGGGTAAAAGACCATTCTACCTTCCAAACTAGACCCAAATAAACATGGCCTAAGGCCTAAAAATGGTCCAAGTGCACTTCTAGGAGTACGCCATGCATACTATCTTCTTACACTCTACGCACCGAGTTACTATAGAAAAGAAAATGGGGTAAAACCCGGTACACACTGTGTACCCCAGGGCTACACCCTGCGTAACCCCACTGATGTCAAAATCCACTTTTAAGCTCTAAATACCTAAAGAGTAAACGTCCAACTCATAGATCTTAATCTTGGGAAGGTCTTAAATGATAAAGTCATCAAATTTAAGCTTTTTCATGGCTTAATAGAGCCAAAAACCAAACCTTAGATCAATAAAACTCTTCAAACTCTTGCATGAGTGAAAAATAGCAACAAGGACTTCATTTTTATGACACATGATCTTAAAAAACAACATAAAATGACAAATTTCAGCTCTGTAGTAGATTTTACTCACAAGAACCAAAACCATGGAACCAAAAGCTTGAAAATCAAGCCTTTCACCGAGATCTAATCATAGAACCATAAAGTTGAGAGCTTTATACCTCTAGAAGCTTGCAAAGGTGATGAAAGTTCTGGATCTTCAAGCTCCAAGCCTACCAATCCTCAATGTTGAACTTCTCTTTCTTCCACAAGGCACCAAGAACACTCTAAAGGTCCAAAACACGCTCTCATGGATTAGGGTTTTGAAATGGCCATTTGGGGAGAGTGAAGGTTGATTATGAAAATGTCGTAAAGGACTTAAGGTGTTTAAATAGGGGGTCAACCCTAAAAATTTAGAGTTTTAGGTCAGTTTGAGTACACCCTACGTACACACCAAGTACGCCCTGTTGGGTTTTCTATACTACAACATCCTATGGTGCACATACAACCCTAAAAGCTTTGGATCTATGTTTTCTCTAACTATACATGCAATGTTGTTTCCAAAGCTTTAAGCCTACAACTAGCATACAATATGACAATTTGAACAATTCAACTAGTTAGATGACTTACCTCTTATTAGGACTTGTAGTTCTTGGCCATTGAAAGCTTTAGCACCTCAAGTGTGATGCCTCTAATGTGTCACAAACACCATATGCAAGAGGAGGCTTGAGATAATAAGTTATCTTGCACAAAATCGTTTCTCACTCACTAAGAATGCCTTAGGTAATCACTTTGGCTCTAGAGGGGTCTTTATATAGTGTTGCAAAGGTTAGGGTTTCATCCATGAAACCCTAAAGCTCCATGACCTTCCATATCCCTTAGGCTCCATGGGTTAAAGCTCCATGAACTATTTAGCCCATCCTAATGGATCATTGGCCCACAATACAAGAATGATTGTATTACATAATCAACCCCTTATATTTAATTAGTCTCTTTTGATCACTAAATTAATTCCAAATTAATTCTTGACCAATACTATTTAAATAATATGATTTCTCAATTAATATATTATACTTATAATATATTAATAAATCACCAATAACCTTATTCTCAAAAGTCCATCCTATCAAATTGCACTGGTGAAGGCAACCCAAAAGGACCATGCTACTATTGGGTCAAGTACATACCAGTTATAGTTATGGGCTTAGACACCAAATCCAACAGTCTCCCACTTGGATAAGTCTAATAACTATAACTGCAAGTACGACTTCAAGAGCCGATTAGCAATCGTAAGCTTTCAAAAGCCGCTGTTGAACTCTGACCTAGTCAGTGACTGTCCTTAGATAAGTGATCATATATCCTCTATTCTACAAGATATCAGCCGGACAAATACATGTAACAATGTCATACTTGTTGTCCAACAGTTTGTTTCCCGATTTCCGATTAGTTTGATATAGAACATAATTGAACACATCAATTTAGTTCTGACCGGGCCTGGTACATAGGTCAAAACAAAATCATCGATGGGCCCAATATATCGCTTTTAATCCTCTTGGGATAAAAGTAACAGATAAACTTCGACATTATATGCTTGTACTAACTACTCGTTAAATCATGCACAACGATACGTTTTATAACATCAAGTTACTAATGCGTTTTCGTATCATCAATGCACAACCAATTCGTAGTCAACAACTCATATATCTTGGTTTGAAGACTATATGATATTATCATGTCACAATCACTCGTGATAAATTTCATGAAGTGATTCAGGTAAGTGCGGGTTGATCCAATGCTTAAATCTTATTTCACAAGCACTCATGAATGGTGTAGCTGACTTTTGCTATGTCTAACACTTTAGACATCTACAAGCCAACTCATGACAGTCTTGCTTCATACCTACTTCCAAAGTATGATCGACTGTGGATAATTTGAACAATCTTATTATTCGGGAAGTCAAAACATGCAAAGTGAAACACAAGAATAATACTTAATCCTATATGGCCCCAAAACTTTTGAGTGTAAATAAAACACCTTTTATTTAATCGCCATATTGATTACTCATTTTTCAATGTTTTGAATTATCAACTTTATACTTGAATTAAAACAATAGTTATCCCATGCTCCAAGCATGCACACTATTTTTATCTATGATCCTTTCTTTGTGAAATAGATCAATTGAAAACATTTCAATGATGCTCATTTCACAATTCCAAATCCCCATAGTAAGTGTAAGAATACCAAATTCTTGCCTTTTACTATAATCTGTTTGATTCTAAACTTAAAAGCAATAATCCTTGCACAAAGTTACAAAACTATGCCAGTAACTTTACAAAGTATTCACTTTGGACATTGGTTATTGTACCAATTCCATGGAAGCGAAGTTTCATATTCAAAGTACATTCCTTTGAACATCCTTCTTGCATTAAGGTTTCTAATCTTACACATATTTTACGATTAACTTCCACTTATGGAACATTTCCATAATTCCATATGACTAATGCTTCTGAACAAGAGTTACCTTTTTCTCAGAACCTGTCAATATGGACCTTCCAAAAATTATACTTCCAACTGTCCATAAGCAACCAATCTTTGGTAAACCTCAGATTGTCCTCGACAATTACTTAACCATTTTAGTCATATCCAGTTCTGCTCCTTTTTCCCTCTTAATGCCTAGGCATTTGGAAAATTCAGAACACATAAATATTATAGCATATGCAATCGATCCTATACCCGAAGCATATGGGATACGATTCATAATGTCTCACATAAAGACATGATACCTGACCAGTCTTTTGCTATAATGTTTCTATTTGCCATGTTCTCACAATTCGAACTATGAAGAGAGATGCCGTAATCATAATCGAATTTGAGAACGAAACTAACATTTCAATATATAGAATTTCCTTATGTTGAACCATTCCAACATAACATTCATATATATACTTGACTAAATTTGAATAAAATCTCAATCTAAGCTTTTAGAATTGGAATGAAGTATAATTTCCTCTCCCTTAATTATGGCAAAACAACTTTTCAAACCCTGCATCTTTGCAAATTGAAACTTTTGTTTTCTATAATTAACATTGCTAACTTGCAACGCTTACCATAATAATCATGCTCCCACTAACATGATGATTATATCTTTACCAGCATAACACTTATGCTCCCACTAGCTTTGACATGTACCCAGAAATCAGCTGGACTTCTAGAAATCAATACTTACCAAAGTTCAGATTTCTGATACTCGGTGCTTTGATAAGTCTATACCAGACTTCTCAAGCCCATACACCTTTTAGATTAAATAACACAAGTGTGTGTTTGAACTTTTCAGAACTTAACCTAATAAGTTCCGAATGTTCAAACTATTTTCCATTTCTCACAATTCGAACTATGAAAAGGGATGCCGTAATCATAAATGAATTTGAGAATGCAACTATCACAATTGCTAACTCTAATCCTTTGAAATCTACTTAGTGAAAGCGTTTCCTCACAATCATTTTCATGAATTGGAGAGAAACCTTATGACACTTAGATTTAATGGTGTATGTGTTCCTATCCATATAAATCTGTCATTTTCAACCATTATCCCAAGATAAGGTTTATGACAAATCCAAACTCATATGGACTGAACTTGTTTAATCTTAGTTTCTTGCCATCTGGTAGCACAAGGGCCTACCATGTCTTCCAAGTTGTTTAGCATCTCACCCTTACAGATCAATGTACCTTCCATTGATTAAGGTGATTTGCCTTATGCAAACAAATGAGAACTCATAGAACTCTCCTGCATATTCAACCTTGATTGGAATGGACACATAAACAAGAATATGTCAACAAGATAGGTTATAAACCTAAAGTCGTGTGCTAGTGTTAACTAATAGTTTTATTCTTGATTAGTACTTGAAACTATTCAAAAATCTTAAGACTCCCACTGACCTCTTGACATATAAGATTCATTTTGTCAAGAAAGACTACTTGACAAACAAATATTCAAGAGTTGGTGCGGTTTCTTATCAAGACTAACACTTCTAACAATTGGTCTTAGTTGGTCTTTGTTTTATCCAAAACATCACATCTTACCAATTTCAAATGTACAATAGTAAGAAACATTTTACTCTACATTTGATAAGTGTTATAAACCTTTCTTAATATTATGTCACTCAAGTTACAATCTTGGAGTACAACTCTAAGATTTGATTTTGGAACGAAGTATGATTCATCTATTTGATTTAACTATTCCAACAATTCACGATTCCTCTTCTTATCCATACAAATGCACTAAGATGTCCTTAGAGGATCAATTGTGATATGGTTTTCCATAATCATTAAGATAATCATAAAACATGATACTAAAGTACTCTCCCATCTTTTCAGATTGAAGAAACTTTTATCTTTCTGCCTAATTTGATTCTTCTTATTCGTCCTGCTATACATTGAAACTTTTTTCAATGATTCAGAATTATACTTAAACTTGTAAGCATAACCATATTTACTAAACTTTAGTAAATCATGACAAATAGTTTTATTGTGGTGGACCTGACCAACGCACAACCAAGTGTACCTGATGTAACGCCCGTGTTTCGGGGCTAAGCAGTAGTAGATGATGTAATAGTCTAGGTCAACTATTGTAACTCTTAATGAAGTAATAAAGATGAATCATTTGAGTATTATGTAAATTATGTGCCTTTATATGCTTATTACTTATTTATAAATGTGTAATAAATAAAGAATAAAAATAAGTGTCAAAATTAAAGTGTGAGATAAACCCGATATCTCTATATAAAGTCGTAGTGGTCGAAACAAGGATTCCGGGGATATAAAGAATGCCGAAATCCGAGTTATAACGAAGAAGTTATGACCCGTCGAAGTTTCGCGACGGAACCGACACGGCACCGGGAAGCGTAAATAGTGAATTTACGATAGAGCGACTTTTAGCCTTAGCGATCTAAACGAAACTTGTAGAGTACGTTAAACCGAGAGCGTCCATAAAAAGAACGCCCAAATCTGACTTCGTTTGAGGAAGTTATGATTTTTCGAAGTTTCGGCTTAGCAGTGTACAGCCCGAAGTTCGAATATTAGATCGAGCAGTTTTTAGCCGACACAACCTAAACGAGAATCGAAGATCTCTTTAATAGTAGTGTAACGATAAAAAGACAGACGAAAACGGACGTCGGATGAAGGATTTTTGAATTTTTAACGGACCAATCCTGTCCCGGCCTGTTAAAAATATAAATTTAAAATAATGTCAAAATTAGCTGACGGAGTCTAAACGAAAGTTGTAGAGTATGTTCCTGCCTACGCTTGGATATAAAGAACGTCGAAAACAGAGCTCGTATGCGAAAGATACGAATTTTTGAAGTCGGAATGAGAAAATGCGAAATCTGCGAGGGGATGATGACGTGGCTCGATCTGGGCCGCCGCTTGCTGAGCACGGACTCACTTCGGATGGGTGACAGCTGGCTCGCTACGTAACGCGTACAAGGAGGAACGCCCTGCGTTCGGATTTACTTGGCTTCGGAAGGTCCACGTCGTACCAGGGAGGCTCAGACACGCGACAGTACAAACGCGCAGCGTAGATCAGGAGCGCCCCGCATCCGAGGAACGCCCAGCGTGGATCCGAGGAGCGCAGTGCGTAGCCAGCAGCCTCGCGGCTATAAAAGGGCTATGAGGGCCAGCCATTTTTCTCACGGATTCACTTCTACTTTCTCTCTCTACTTTCTCTCACTACCCTCCTAACCCCCCCTAAGCCTAGGTAAACCCCTAGCACCCAAAGGAAGCCCCGAGGCTCCCGGAGTCCCGAGAAAAAGGGTCTTTCGGTTCGGAAACGCTGCTCCAAGCAAAGCCCGGTTTTCGAGAAAACCCGCTGTAAGTGAGCTACGCCTACGCTATTTTTAATATAGCTTCTAATTAATTATAGTAACATTATTAGGACCTAAAATAATTATTTGGGCTATTATTATGAGTTATATAGAGTGTTGTTTAACGCTTATATAATAGTAATAATAGCTAGACTATTAATTAGTCGCGGTTAACGTTAGACTAAACCCTAGTAGTATTGATACTAGGTTTTGTCAAGGGAAAATTGTTCTGAGATAACGAAGTGCTGTCCTAGTACCGAGTCACCACCTTTTCAAGTGAGTGCATAGTTACTTTCATCTTACACATAAATATGAAGTATTTAATATAAATTACATGCTACGTGTGCATATTGTCTGTATACTTGCCGTCTATGCTGGGTGAAAGATTTTTATACATGTTTTAAATGATTTAAACTGTATATGTATTTTATATCTACAAAATGTGTTGGGTAAAACATGGGTAGAGGAAATAGTTGCTGTGTGACAAAAACAAAATGATGAGAGGTGATATAGACCACGAGATAAGGGTGAGAGGTGAACCATGACAGAAGCCTTTTACCCAAGTGTTGGCCCCGTCATCTAGTAGAGTATGGACGACAACCACAGACTATTCTAGACAGTCCAGTGGAACACTAGCAGGCTCGCAACCTGTAGGTGTATTTGAACTGTGTATTCACCAGTTGTACTCTAAAAACCCATTGACACGTATTGCGAGTGGATTCTCGGAAACGATACTGTCGATAAACGAGATAACCATGGCGACTATGAGACTTAGTGCCTAAACCCTGGCGACTATGCGACGTAGTGTCTGTTGTATAAACCCTGGCGACTATGAGACTTAGTGCCTATATCCTGGCAACTATGCGACTTAGTAGAGTAAACCCTGACAACGATGGATTTCGTGCCCATTCCTTAGGATGATCCTTAGGAATGAATGAACGAGGAATAACGAATTCTTAGGGTAGATCCTTAAGAGTAAAGAAGATAATGGGGATGGGTAATTGGGTTGATTGTTTGATGTTTAAACTTAATAATTATATTATTGTGGGTTGAAAACCCTATGTACTCACCAGGTTTCCCAACCTGACCCACTCAGTTTATTTGTATCACAGGTGTCGATATGAAGTTACATTACACTGAGAGATTTAGGAGATATAAATCACTAGTGATAATGAATGTAAGTTCTGTTTATGCTTATGTTTCTGTATTGACAATGACATCCCAATATTTTTAAATAAATAAAATACATTTCTTCGGAAATGCTTTGATAACACATTTATCATGTTTTTCTGGGAACAAATTCCGCAACATTTTTATTAAAAGAGGTACTCTGATTTTTATAAAACATAAACAAAAATCGGTCTTTTCTGGCCGTGAAAATGGGGATGTCACACCTGATCCCCTAGTCCTTCACTTGACTCACATATACATGTGAACAAGGAATTAGTCTTAATTTCCCAAAGATGAAAATTCTCATTTGTCATACCATACAAGTTGCATGATTCCAAGTTTCTATCCAATTGAAACTTGGGTGATGATAATCTTTGCTTATTTGGTAAATTTGACACTACCACAAACGAAAAAATCAAATCCACTTTGCAATATTGCCATCAATGAAAACACATAAGCAACAATTTTTCACAAATGCCATTGTAAGGATACTTTTAAAATAAGATAAAAACAAACTTTTTTTCTTTATTCATAAAACTACTGAAAACTTGTCCTTACAATGCAAATAGAAGTGAAAACTATGTTGTTATCTATTCCTAAGCAATTTATCATAACTCTTTAAGCAGCAGCTCATAAATCTGATCACCGAACCATGCAATCGAAATTCATTTCTTCGCGATTAGACTCAGCATACTCTTCCTTTAAGCTTCCTTTGATTCTACAAAACAACAAAATGCAATCTTTTCACATCATGTATTAAAAATCAATCATTAAGAACTTAATAGAGTTAGATAGTGGACTTATCTGAAGTAGAGTCAAACATTTTGACTTTACCATCTCGTAGATCTCTCAGGTAGTCAGGGCAGCTTCGCTTTTAATGTCCCTTCAAATGGAAATATAATCGAATGGCTTCGAGAAGTAGATCTTCCAATCAACTTTGCTTTACCAGTGTGCCAAATCATTTCTGATTCAGCAGCAACAAGCAAATAGGTAAGATCAATAAGGGTCATGTTGTGGTCTGTCATATAGTAGTCCTTTATAAACCCGCTATATGACTCAGGAAGCGACTGAAGAACCTATTCAAAAGCTAACTTCCTTGAGACTTCGACACCCAACTCTCCTAGCATATGTCGACTTTCCATCCTTGGATTTGTTTGCTAATAGGGATTGAGTGACCTTGAACTTTTCAAGTCTTTAAACTTGTGGGTTAGGGAGAAGAATTGGAGGAGGTGCAGGAAGTGAAGTATGATTTCCAGTCGCACTAATGCACGACAGAGGGATTAATATTTTACCTTGATTGCCATGTGGGATATCATCTTCATTAGGAAATTCTTTTCCAAAAGGATAAGGAAGACCATAGTAGTCAGAACTAGACATCTATGAGGGAGAAATTTAAGTTAGTTGATTTAAGTCCTTAATATAACACTCGAACTGAAATATTAAGGCTAGGACCCAACACAATATTCTACAATTGCGGAAAGGGATGCCGTAATCCAATTGTAAAATATTTGAAGGTAGGTAAATGATGATTTACCAATTTCCACCATGAAAACAAAATAGATTATTAAGTTTTAATTGGATTTGAAATTCCTAGATCCTTTGAGATTCATTGAACTTTTCAATGGCATGTTTAAATCTCGATGTGCCCTTCAATTTTGTGACTGGGATGCCAAGGATCACAAACAAGGTGTGAATAACCATGCAAATTAGCTTGGTACACCCAATGTTACAAATCACCTAATCAATGTGCCGGTTAACCACACATGCTCCATTGATCTATGATTAACATCAAGCTACCCTTAGCCACTCACTGTCAGTCCCAGATTAGTGTGCCGGTTAACCACACATGCTCAACTAACGACTTAACAAGGTGCTAAGCGCAATTTCATGGGGTAGCACCATTTTCCACATTTTTCCTAAAGTAACTAAGATTGGGAATTTAATAAAAGTTTAGTTACTTTATAATTATCATTATACTTATAATGAGGATTAGTGTCCTGTCCTACCCCCGTTCGGCTAACGACCCTCCACCAGTCAAGGAAGCGGTGGGTGAGAGTGGACACCCATTAAACTGCCATTTTATAGGCAGTAACCTTATACCCCTCTTATAGACTGGCTTCGTGAATGAGGCCTACTAACGGTAAGACTGACCTATTCTTATACATATATATAAGTATTAAATTTTAATATTATAATAGTATAAGGGTGTATTTTACACATTTAAAATATTTAGAGGTTTAATCGATTAATTAAACTATACTCTTAATTTTATTAAACTTAAACCATGTCATTATGAAATTATTAATTCTCCTTTAATTAAACACTTCAATTAATTTAATAAAATCCATAAGGTTTAAATTTTAACTTTTAAAACTCTAGGGTTTGGAATTAAAGTGCTCATTAGTGTGACTTTACAAATTCCAAAACTTAAGGTCAAGTTTTGAAACTTTTCAAGACCTTTCACATTCATAACTTATGACAATTATGAGTTTTAATACTCATGAATGTGACTTTTCATATAACTTGAGGACAAGTTACAATAACACATAAGATGAATAATTAGATCAAATTTTTGGATCAAACACAATTATCATATAATTCTTCCTATTCATCTAAACTAATTCATAACAACAAGATAATTCATATCAACCAAATTTCATGTAATTAGCATAATCATATAAACAAATACAAAACATGAAACTTTGACAATTATCTTCTAAATTGGATAAGCATGATCATTACTACATCAAAAATAGGTTTATAAGTTGAAAAATAGCTTAGGGTAATGATCCTAGTCCAATTCTAGCCAAAAACATCGAAAATCTGCATTCTGGAGCACCAACTCGTCGAGTGCAAGAACAAACTTGGCGAGTTGGTCAGAATTGTGCTTGGACTCGGCGAGTCCACAGTCCAGAACAGTAGAAAATCGATTTTTCAAGCTTAAACAACAAGTAGCATCAATTACAATTGAAAAAACAACCCTTGGCTCTGATACCACTGTTGGGTTTTCTATACTACAACATCCTATGGTGCACATACAACCCTAAAAGCTTTGGATCTATGTTTTCTCTAATTATACATGCAATGATGTTTCCAAAGCTTTAAGCCTACAACTAGCATACAATATGACAATTTGAACAATTCAACTAGTTAGATGACTTACCTCTTATTAGGACTTGTAGTTCTTGGCCATTGAAAGCTTTAGCACCTCAAGTGTGATGCCTCTAATGTGTCACAAACACCATATGCAAGAGGAGGCTTGATAGAATAAGTTATCTTGCACAAAATCATTTCTCACTCACTAAGAATGACTTAGGTAATCATTTTGGCTCTAGAGGGGTCTTTATATAGTGTTGCAAAGGTTAGGGTTTCATCCATGAAACCCTAAAGCTCCATGACCTTCCATATCCCTTAGGCTCCATGGGTTAAAGCTCCATGGACTATCCATGAACTATTTATCCCATCCTAATGGATCATTGGCCCACACTACAAGAATGAATGATTTACATAATCAACCCCTTATATTTAATTAGTCTCTTTTGATCACTAAATTCATTCCAAATTAATTCTTGACCAATACTATTTAAATAATATGATTTCTCAATTAATATATTATACTTATAATATATTAATAAATCACCAATAACCTTATTCTCAAAAGTCCATCCTATCAAATTGCACTGGTGAAGGCAACCCAAAAGGACCATGCTACTATCGGGTCAAGTACATACCACTTATAGTTATGGGCTTAGACATCAAATCCAACACGCCCAACATAATGCATGATGTCTGTGTCATTCTTAAATGACCTACGCCCAACGTACGCATCAAGTGCCATGCGTAGGGACCAATTTTTAAAGAGAGTTAATAATTAAGCTTTGAATGTAAAATACATGAGAACCGGGTGTTACAATTCTCCCCCACTTGAAACAGACTTTGTCTTCGAAATCCGCCTCCACAAATAACTATGGATAATGCTCCCTCATATCATCCTCAGGCTCCCATGTCCACTCTGAGACTTTTCGGTGCTGCCAATGCACCTTCACTAACCCAACTCCTTGTTTCGTAGAGTCTTCATCTTACCATCGAGGATCACAACCGGTATCTCTATGTAGTTCAAACACTCATCCACTTGAATATCTCGCAATGACACCCTTGCGGAGTAATCAACCAAGCACTTCTGCAACTGAGAGATGTGAAAAGTGTTGTGAATGTGACTGAGCTCCTCGTGTAGCTCCAAACGGTATGCAACCCTGCCCACCTGGACTATAACCCTGAAAGGACCAATATATATGCGGCCCAGCTTGCCCCGCTTCCTAAACTAGATGACACCTTTCCTAGGTGACGCCTTCAGGAGTACCATATCTCCGACTTGAAACTCCAAATCCTATTAACGCCTATCAACATAACTCTTCTGTCGGCTCTGTGCGGTCTGCAAAATCCCGCATACCTGGTGAATCAACTCAGTAGTCCAGAGTACCACCGTGCTACCCATGACTCACTGAACGACCTCGCCCTAACAAATCAGGGTCCGATACTTCCTCCCGTAGAGCATCGCAAAAGGAGGTCAATCAATATTGGTGTGGTAGCTGTTGTTGTAAGAGAACTTAGATAATGGGAGATACATGTCCTAGATACCGACAAAATCCAACACACATGCCCGAAGCATATCCTCCAAAGTCTGGATAGTCCGCTCACTCTGTCCATTAGTTTGCAGATGAAAAGTCGTGATGAAGTGTAGTCGAGTACCCAAATCCTCGTGGAATCTTTTCCAGAATCTGGAAGTAATGTATACGTCCCAATATGAAAACCACTGATACTGGAACCCCATGTCGTGCCAGCACGTCATGGATATAAATGTATGCCAATTTCTCTGCAGAGATGCTCTCCTGAATAGGTATAAAATGAGAACTCTTGTTCAATCGATCCACGATGACCCAAATCGGATCCACCCCTCATGTTGTCTGCAGTAACTTTGTGATGAATTCCATTGTGATCTCTTCCCATTTCCAAATGGGAACACCTAATGGCTCTGTAACGCCTTGTTCCGAATTGTTTCTTAATGCGGGGCAGTAACCCGAAGATCGGGTATCATAGGGCCTAGGGACTTTGAGGAAAAGAGATTAGACCAATTTGGAGGTGGGTAATGTGATTTAGATGATACGGGATTTCTGTTGGTGTTTTGGAGCCAAGGGGTATTTTGCTAAAGTGTCAGATCAGGCTTTTATGGAAATTGGATTTTTTGTTTGGGAAATTTTAAAGATGGTAAGAGTTGATGGAAGGGTAGAGCTTCTCCTTACCTCTTCGTGGATATAAGGATGGTCAGAAACGGACTTATAATGAAGAAGTTATGGCCTTCGGAAGGTTGTTGGGTTTAAGGCTAACCCTGGTATGCAGAGCGTACTGGTGTTAAGGTCAGTACGCGGGGCGTACCTCGGTATACGCTGGGCATACGAAGAAGAAGAATCGCGACTTTGAGAGGAGTACGCTAAGCGTAATGGGAGTACGCGGGGCGTACTCCAGATTCATGCAAACCCTATTTTTGGGCCTTGGACCCTATTTAAGCTCATTTTCTCTTCACCAAACCGTAATACCTTCAGCCTCCATCCCTTTTTAACCCTAGAATCGAACCCTAAGTGCAATTTGGTGATTTTGAGCTTGGTATGTGCTTGATGGGTTTTTGTGAAGAAGAAGAAGAAGAGAATCAATTGGAGGTGTGGCTTGAGCTTCTAGATCCGGGAGTATCTTTCCATTTGCAAGCTTCCAAAGCTAAAAAGATTTAACCTGGATGATCTTTTTTGGTTGGATCTACTTTATGGAGTTCTTTGGCATTTTTGAGGCCCTTGATGTAAAGTTGAGCTTTTGATCTACTCCAGAAGTAGTGGATGTTAGATCCAAGCTCCAATAAGGTACCATGTTCATAAAAAGGGAAACTTTATGAAAGATTTTAGTCCATGCATGTATTAAGATCTTATTAAGTTCCTTTTTAAGTGTTGAGTCCCATTAAGACGTGTTTGTGAGTAAAGTTGGAAACTTTATGGTTAAGAGCTTGGCTAGGGACCATATCTACATTTTGGGACATCTTAACTTAACCCATTAAGAGCAAATGTGGGTTTTTGGATTCCTGACTAGTATGATGGGCGTACGAGGAGGTACACTTAGCGTAATGAGAGGATCGTGCATCAGGCAGTTGTAATTTGGGCATCGTGGTTTAGTACGCGGGGTGTACGTCTCGAGTACGTTGGGCATACTCCCTAGAGGGTCGTTTTGGGATTTTGAGGTTTGGGCCATTGTTGGGTTTTCTTAGTTTGGGCCTTGTTGGGCCATTAAACTCCTTTTTGGGCTTCTGGTTTGTACCTTTTGGGCTCCTTTGGATTTTAGGCTCATAAAGGGTTTTGAGGGCCCAATTTGGAAAATTGGGCCATAGTTGGGCCTTGGGTGATTATGTTGGAATTTGGGCCTTTGGACATTTGGGATTGGGCCTTAGGCCAAGTATATTAAAGGGTAAAAAACTTTTTTACCCTAGTTTGGACTCGTAGGGTGAGTCAGGATCGAATTATTGATTGGATGATTATTTTGTGATTGATAGTGCGGGGATTTTAGCGGGCCAACAGCCAGAGATTCTTTCTGTGAGATTCAGTAGTGCGAGGTGAGTTTTCTCATTATGTCCATGGGTCGAAGGCACCAAAGATGGCCCATTACTTGTTATGGGTAATGCTAGCTGTCTTTGTGATACTTGCTTGGAAGACCCCGAAGGTAGCCTGTGGCATTTGTATGAAAGACCATGGGGGTCGCCCATGACACTTGGATGTCAGACCATGAGGGCAGCCCATGACATTGGAAGGAAAGACCATGGGGGTAGCCCATGGAACTTGAATGTCAGACCATGGGGGTAGTCCATGGCAAATTTATGTTTGGCATGTGGTATTTTGGGCAACTCACTACGCTTTGTGCTTATGGTTTTCAGTTTATATTTCAGGTATTTCTGTTTTCAAAGGGAAGAGCCCGGGATGATTGAAGAGCACACACCACCTCGTTCCGCATTTTCTCGATTTACTCTGATGTGATATGATGATTGATACCTTTGTTTTATCTGGATTTTTATGATGATGTTTTGGGATACTGGTTTTATTAATTTGAAAATGAAATTTTTGGGTCTTATCTTTGGGACGTTACAAGTTGGTATCAAAGCCTTGGTTTGAGGGATTCGGGCACACTCTCGAGTGTGAATGAACTCAAACTGAGAAGTTGGTAATTTTTATTAAAAAGAAAACGGGTTTGAAAAGAGATTTTTGTAAAGGGAAAGAAAACTCTAAAAGGATTTTTGTAAAGACAAAGGGGGTGTGATGCGTGCAATCGGCCAAGCTCTAGTAAGTGATTCCCAAGAATACCCATACATGTTTGTTATGACTATATGTTATGTGAATTGCATGATAGGATGAGGCTAGGGATACTTTCAGGTTTTGCATGATAGATTGGCCTGTTATGTGATGCCTTGTAGCCTAGGGAGCATTAGATCTTATGTGAGATTAGGAATATGTATTGGTATCAGTAATTGCTAAGTTTATGCTTTAAAAATTGTATACGGTTAGGATCATATAGCTCTAGAATGATTGATTTGGCCTTATTTCTTGTTCCTCATTTGGTTGTGGTCCTAGGATAGAGTCTTTTATTCGACAATCTATTTGATCCTGTATTGTGTATAATTTGCATGCATAAGGCAACCGACAGTGAGAGTGGAAGCTCCTAGCTTGAGTTATGGTATGTGAGACTGGAATGTTACTGCACGAATGCTGCTTTCTTTGTGCTTTCTGGAGCTCTTAAGTGATGTGAGATAGCTACTAAGTGAATATATAAAGTCACATGTGACAAAGGTTGAATAATCTCAGAGTGATGGATTCGACCTTATTGCACAACTCTCGTTTGAGTCTAACTGTTGTAGGGATGAGTCTGTTACTCGAAGGATTATCTAAGCTTGATTGCATGTGATTGTATTCATGAGGTAGGTAACTGACGTTATGGGAAGTTCTTCAGCAACTAATGGCAGGGTGAGGTCGGGAACCTAAGAAAGCCTATGAAGTGCTTCATTGGGTTTAGTTGTGCTGTTTGGCGATCATGTGGAGTATCATTTTGAGAAGGTGACTTAGAGGATTTGGGATAATTCTTGAGGAATGTATGGATAGGTGTGGAAGGTAGTATTGGGCCTGTACTACTGAAATCACAAGATCAACACTCGAATCGGGGAGAGTTTCGAAGAATCTAGGAAGCCTATGGGATGAGGATTCTTGGGCATGTTTTGATCGTGTGTGTGTTGTTTTTCAGTAGGGTTACGAGCTTTCGGGAAGTAGGTTCGGGTTCGAATTCAGGATCAGGTGCAAGTGTTGAGCCGATCGATGAGCGCATGCGGGGGTTCATCTCGTTGGAGATTACCCGCGGTATTTTGGAATGGACTCCTATGATCTTTGGTTCAGTCAAAGAAGGGATTTTGGAGCTCTTGGATGGTCGTCTCGGGGCTTTTTAGGCCGAGATTGTAGCGGGGCAGTTAGGGGCTCATGTGGAGCCTAGAGCTTATGCCGTATGGGATCGGAGGTGGGTTATGCATCATGTTCTCAGGAGGATCAATTCCATGATTGGATTACCGCAGAGGTTTTGCAAGCTCTTCACGAGGAGCTATCTGACATCATTGGTCATGTCATTGATAGATTGGTCGCCAGGTTCGAGGGTCGCACCTTGGCTGTTCTGGCGGTTGATGAGATGGTTGAGGTAATTCATGAACATGATATTGGTTTGGAGAGACGACTGGGGAAGAGGAAGCGAACTCATGGTCCTACTCGGCGATTTGAGCAGTTGGATGTTGCCATGTCTAGCATTAGGGGCCCGAGGGTCCACGATGTTTTCATGAAGGATGAAGGAGCACATGAGCGGGTCTGCGCCAAGAGTGTACACTGAAGGTAGAAGTGTGTCATCGTTGTCATCAACCTGGCCATATCAAGGCGAATTGCCCGCGCTTAGTAGTTGGGGCGGCTCGGGTTCCATCGCAGGTGCTACGACAAGAAAGGGAGATCGGGATTTCATTAGAAGCTATTGCGGGTATGTTATCCTCTGCTTTCTTCATGCTTATTATCTGTATTTATATATTTCTTTGGAATCTTGTTATGGTTTGGGTAAGCATTATCTTCGGTCTAGTTCTATGATATTTCCTGGGTTTTATCATTGGGATTTGTTATATGCCATTTTGCTGTTGGGTTTTTATTCAAAAATCCGGTTTCACAACCGGTAAAAATGACAACGGAAGCTTTAAAAAATGTTGAATAAAACTAAAACTATTTTACCCACCAAGGATCATTTTTCAAGAGTTAGAAAGATTAAAACAACCATAGAAGGGAAAAGCATAACAACCTTTGAAGACTTTGATCCTCATGGGAGGTTGGAAGTTGATGAAGTGTGACATGAAACTCTAAAGCAAGAGTTCTCTACAAGTATCCACAAAGCAAGAGTAGAACCATCAAAACATGCTAGTATTCACTTGTAATTTGTTGTTCATAAGCCTTTGAAATATATAGCAAATATATGTTCAAAGGTGAAGCAACAAAGGGGCTTTGTCTAGCATCAAAATGCAAGAGAATGGAGGAGAAGAAGGGCTTGAAATTTTGATATTTGGCAGCCCCTTTAAGCCTCTCATGCTCACGGTTTTGTGACTCCAAAGAAGAAGAAGAAGAAGCTTGCAAGAAGTGTATCAAAAACCATTCGATGTTCTCTCTTATATAATGGCCAAAAAGTGAAAGGAGACCATAAAGTAAAAGGAGAGACAACTTTGTCCCAAGCATGGCAAAAGAAGACCATGCTTGGTCTTCTTCATAATTTTCGAGAAAAGCATGCACAAAAGAAAACAAAAGTTGTCTCATGGCTAGTTTATATACACATACATGTTATCTTTATAAAAATCAATCATTTTTATAAAGAATTCCCAACATATATATATATATATATATATATATATATATATATATATATATATATATATATATATAACTAGTCATAGATAAATATCTTATTTTATATAAAACTATCTTTTATATAAATTGTAACTAGTTTATTAAGATATAAATATGAATATATAAATATCTTATTTTATATAAAACTATCTTTTATATAAATTGAACTAGTTTACTAAGATATATATAAAAGTTATAAATAATCATACTTTATGATATATTTCATAAGTTGTTATTTCTCCAATAAATATTATTTCCATAAATAATAAATTCCAATTAGTAATATATTATTTCCATTAAATAATTATTTTCCAATTAAATACAAGTGTTGATATATTTATTAATAATAAAATTATACTAATAAATAATCAATTGACGGTAACTTTCTATATGGTGTGACCCTATAGAATCATATATTATTAGCAATATCATTCTATAATGACTCTTGGGCATAGTAGATCTTTCAATCTCCCACTTGCACAAGACCCATCATAGATTGATATAGACAGTGGTGAACGTCTAGCAACATTTCACTGCCCCCAATAACATATGACGACGAATGCCATTCATCAACAGTGAAATGTTGCTAGACGTTCACCACTGTCTCATTGGTATAGACAATGGGTATTATAGTTTGTATTATGTATTTAACTATATTCTAGATTGCCGACACGACTACGCCGACGACTCTATACCAGAGGTCTTTATAAATAGACTTATGAATTTAGTAGGAATAATTTGATTATAATTTTGTGATTTGTTCCATGTCTGATCCACTCCTAAGATTCACTCGACATGCCCCCAGTTATGTGTAATTAAAATTTTATTAGACTGTTGATCCTAATGAGTCTACCCTAAGTCCACAACCAAACAAGGAACAAGAAGTAGAGCAATAGTCATAGATTCTGAGTCTATAATATCTTTAATTATGTATTACCTTGGCGTATGCACTCAGTTATCATAGGCCTACTAATAGAGGTCTTTAGTTTTCACATAAGTTGGTTATAGTATCACCAAATACTCCTATAATATTTTTAGGTGTTTAGATTCGATTCTTAAAGTATTCCATGTAGGATGTAGTTAGGTTGTTAGATTTGTTGCCCATTATGACTATCCCCCAGTATATGCAAGTCACTCCTCGGACAGATATAGTTGATCAGGCTATATCCTTCCCAGACTTGATTCACATATACCAAGGCATACAGCCTCTCCCTTTGCCCGTTTTTCTAGGTTCCACCATGTGAGAGCATGACCTTGGAGGCACCCTGTAGCATGACGGACCATCAGGTCCTCAGGACACTCGCTATGGATGAAAGTACTCTCCATTTCTTCAATCCATGTGAGGAGTGCGGTGGCACCCTCGATGCCTTTGAAGTAAGGCGGATTGCAGTTACGAAAGTGCTTGAACGAGCAACGAGGAGTGGTTGCTGGAGCTTGTGGCTGAAGAGAATGAAGTTGGGTTGCAATTGTTGGGATGACGTTTGCTACCTCCTTGGCGATAAGGGCAGCTAGCCTTCGGTTGTTGCGAGCAGCGTATGGGGGTCGTAATGCCATCTACGAGAAACACGCATATGAACTTGTGAGTTATTTGTAAATTGATTATGGAAATAAAGTTTTTTTTTTAGACATTGTTGGGTAAAATAATTGTAAAACACTTGTTGGGCCATGGTTAGGAGTGTTGGGCACCTTTTGGGCTTTCCATGGTTACTAAATGTGAAACATGTAGCACTTGCGTGGGCCCCCACAAAACTAAGTTTTCACATGTCTTTCCCACTTCTAGGCCCATTAGGGAACTTAATAGTCCAATGAGTTGGCCATTTTGGAGTGTATCCTCTTTGATACGTTTGATAAGGTCGGGTATTTTGATGGCTCAAAAGTAATGTGAATGACGCGCTTTGGCCTATAGGTTTGGGAACTCTCGCCTTTGGTCCCCAGGTAAGCAAACTGGTCCCTCAGTTGATTGGGATGTATACGAATGCTTGCCTAGTCAGGACTTTCGGGCTACCGGCACCTCCCCCTTCCAGTTACTACGCGTCCATTACTATGATCCTACCCAACTAGAGTGGATGACTTTGAATTTCCTATGAGCTCTAAGGAATATATATGTATATACATTTTTTTTAAACCACTTGAATATGTGTGTGATTTTCAGAGAAAGAGGAGAATATTCACCAGTGTATGCACACATATAAGCGTCAGGAGTAATACGTATGCACTTAAGGGAGCAATTAACACACAAAGGTACTCCTAGGATTTTCTAAGTGTGAATTGCATGCAGTTGTGGGTGCATTTTATAAACTAGCATATGAGAGGACCCTAGAGGCTATAGACTAGGTCAAGGCAATTAACCTAATTCCCTATAGTCAAGGGCTCTGATACCAATCTGTCACACCCCCAAACCAAGGATGGCGGAAATGTCCGGGGGTGGAGGACTTCATGTATAGTATCATAACAACAATTGTAATAGTAATTCAAGCAAACACAACCAACATATATATAATTGAAAAAGTTACATCATTGTATGAATTACATGTTTACGAATCAATTACAATATGTTGACAAAATATGAAATAGTAGACGCCTTAGCGTCCCATCCTCAAAAGCACTTGGTTACCTGTTTAATGATTTCCTGAGAATACAAGTTGTTTGAAAAAGTGTCAACACAAAGGTTGGTGAGTTCATAAGCTTTTGTTTGGTATTATTAAAAGCCTTTCGTTTGTAAAAGTAGTATTTGTTTTAGAAAAATCCAATATTTTCCTTAAAATGTATATGTAGTCTTAAATCCAAAGACCGAAATGTATAAGTAACTTTTATTACTTATAATAAATAATGTAAGTTTAAATCGACATAAACTCGTTTAATTTTAATGAAGTTCCCGTAAATTCCAATATTCATTAATACTTTATGTGAGTTTATTAAAGCCTTTTCTTGTAAAAGTAGTGTTCGTTCCAGAAAATCCAATATTTTCCTTAATGTGTAAATGTACTCTTAAAACCCAAAGACCGAAATGTACAAGTAGTGTTCGTTCCTTATAGTAAAACAATGCAAGTTTAAATGGACATAAACTCGTTTGATTTTAGTGAAATCCCCGTAAATTCTATGTTTGTTAATACCACATGTGAGTTATTATAACCATGCTATGACCTAGTTGGCCTGAAACGACGTTCTTCAGGCGTCGGAAATGTTATGACATTTGTCACCCCAAACCTGTCGGTCTAGCTGTTGCATGCAGCTAAGGTGTGGGTTTGTCAGACCCAATATAGATCTATACACAAGTATCACGCTCTCCCTCGAGGAGACTCTGGTTATAATACATGACTTATTTGTAAATTGAATCGAATGTCTCACAGAAGTCATTAACGAATTTACGTGTAGTGTAATGAAAACTTGGTACCGTATGGCCGTACCTTGCTTAATGAAAATATCTTTTGTATAAATGTACCCTTTTTAAATGTATGTGTTATGTAATGTTTCAATAAAGTCATTAACGGAATTACGTGTTATGAAAACTTGGTACCGTATGGCCGTACCTTGCTTAATGAAAATATCCTTTGTATAAATGTATCCTTTTTAAATGTATGTATTATGTAATGTATCATAACCTATACCTATTATAGTTTATCAACCAAGGGTAGTACGTAGTAATGTATGCAAACTATATTCAAAATAGTTTATTAAATGTTTGAATGTATCGGTTGTACTTTGATTATAATCACTTGTTATTCTTTATATTTTATATGTCCAAATCCATTTGTAAACTGATGTGTGTCTAAATATTAAGATAAAATGTCATATATTGCAATAACATATAATCACATAAAGATATACACCTTGCTCAACATGTTACAAGGTGAAATGAAATTGACAACAACTTTTTGTTGTATACAGTTTCTGTTACTGTTCTTAGAAAATTTATAGAAAAATCATCAAAGCTCTAAATCCAAATCCGGAATCGATCAAGGCGTGATATATTGTTCAAAGTCTCATGACAACTATGTTATAATATGATTAGATTCAATTAAGTACTAAGTATGCAAACAAGATCCACAACATACAAATACAAATCCAAATACGAACAACATTTATTACATCAAATTTAAATAGTCTTGTGGATTTCTAAGGCACAACCTATTTTTCATCAACTTCATTCTTCAAATCTGTATCATGGGTAAAAACAGGTCAACTACGAGAGTTGGTGAGTAATCTAATTTTAGTAGAGAAAATTTGTGAAGTTGAAACATTTATAATTTGAAATTTGTTTTCTTTTGAAGTCGGCAAACAATTGTATTTGAGATAACGGTTTATGAATTCAAAATTGATTAACAAATGATAACAACAACAATAAGTCCTCACCCTATATATACATATGTATATATATATATATATATATATATATATATATAAATATATATATAGGATGGAGCATCTAATCATCAAACACACTCAACCACGTGCGATCAATCACCTTAGCGTCCCAAGGCGGGGTGGTCAACCCAATAGCGCTATTATTGTCCATAACGTACCTCAAGAATACGGGCATAGTCATGGAGATTAGACTAAAAATGATAATGCACTACAAGTACATGTAGCGTAAACAAACAATAGTTATACAATTAATGACTCACGTATAAATGTCCCAACAATGTCTCAATTGTGATAAAACAATAAAATGAAGTTGGAACATATTAGAACCACATGATACACCCCAAAAGTATTGAAAATTATAAAATATGGGGTAGATTACTCACATTAGTCCCAAAATGAAATGCGTGTGTCGTACGATAGACGGTTCGGATCAAAATGGCGTAGAACCTAATATAATTAATAGTTTTGATTTAGGAACTGCTAAACGAGAATAGAGTATTAATACAAATTATAGTTTGTTATGTAAATGTATCATGATTTTTAGTGATCTCTAACAGAGGTGAAAATGTTCATAATCACAGACTGGTCCGGGTTTGCCTCTGAAATGATAGGCAGTTTTGTAAAAATCACCATAAATTGTAGAAAAATCATATGGAGATGTGCAAGTAGCCATTTTAAAGCTAAGAGTTTGAACTACTTGCACCTGGAACAGTTTTGAAAACTAAAATATTTAAGTTGACCAAAACAGTCCGTGATCGAAGTTCATCCTTTCTGATGTAATCTGATAGAAAAAGTTTAATTGTGTTCTTGATGATTTTACTTGTATTCCCCCCTTAAAACTTAAGAAAAACATGTAAATGTAGGGGTATGAACTCACCTTATGTGATTTCAGTAGATGAAAGTGAGATAGAGGAAGTGTTCAACCCAAGAACACTAAGAAGATGTCTTGATGATTCGAGAATCTAACACCGAATAAGATGGAATTTGTGTAAGATATCAATGATTTGAGTAGAATGGAGTTTAATAATTATGTGAATGATGAAGATACTTACTAATTGAAGAAAGAAATCCCTGGAGAAAGCCTTGAAGTTCTTGAAGTTGAGAGAAAAGATGAGAGAATTTTGGAGAGTGTTCTTGGTTGCTAAGTGTAGAATGAAAGGACTTTATGGAGAATGAGGAGAGAGGATCAATCCTCCAGCTCTTAGAATGTGGGAAGAGCTGGAGATTGGGTGTAAAGGTCCACTAAGGTGACAAGGAGTAGTGGGAAAGAGTGGTTGATCATAGAGTGAGGTGGTGGTGGTTTGCTTTTGCCATAAATTAAGGAAAAACAAATATTCCCTCAATAATTAGTTCAACCACTAATTCTTTTAATATATTTTTATAAAAACCCTGGAGATTTATATATTTTGGGGCCTTAGTTTATAAAATAAAGTTTTGGGTGAAAATCTCACGTTAAAATAATGAAAAACGAAGTTAAAACGAAGTCGTAGTCGAAAAACCGGTAAAAAGGGGTCGTCTGCGAGACCTCTCGCATGGGCTGTCTGAGAGGCTTCTCATGCGAGGCTTCTGTCCTGAGAGGCTTCTAATGAGAGGCTTCGGTCCTGAGAGGCTTCTCATGAGAGGCTTCGGTCCTGAGAGGCTTCGGTCCTGAGAGGCTTCTAATGAGAGGCTTCGGTCCTGAGAGGCTTCTCATGAGAGGCTTCGGTCCTGAGAGGCTTCGGTCATGAGAGGCTTCTCATGAGAGTTTTCGCTTCTAATAGGAGGGTTTTGGTTCCTTAAGGTTATTTTACCCGTTTTTACCCCGTTTCAAGTGGTTTTTGACCCGGTTAAGGGTCGAGATGACCCAAATGATTACAAAAAGTTAAAGTAACTTTTGAGAGAGATTCGGGAGAGATTTGGGAGAGATTTTAATAGAGAGAGATTGAGTGAAAGAGATTGAGAGAGGTTTCGTTTGTGATCTTTTTGAGTGTCCGGCTTCGCAACGTAAGGTCCATAAACCCCCTTTAAGCCATGATTTAGTGTCCTACACAATCCCGATGATTGTGCAATAGTGTTTTATCGCTTTGGTTTGTTGTTTAGCACTGTTAAGGCTAAGGAAAATCAAACACATGAACTTTCCAAATGATGATTTCTCATTAAAATAGCGAATTGTATAGTGATTACATAACGTAAACCCTAACATACAAGGGTTATTGGAGTTGACCGGTTTGACTTGTTGACTTTGTTTGACTTTGACTTGACTAAAATTTGACGGTTGTCACACTACATAAGCCTCTTGCATAATTCACACCATACCCGAATATGATTTTTATAACTGCCCGATCAAGGAACAACATTTGGTCATATCAAAGCACAACACTCCCTACACTTAAGTCCCTTTATGTATCGCAGGTGTTAAGGATACAAAGATAGTACCTTTTAATCAAGTATCACTCATAATTGCGATCTATGAGATGATCTTGATGCGGGTCCATTCAGTACTAGTTCTTTGACAAGTACCTATGAAACTTGGTAACAACCACTTGCCTACTTTCATCTGGTAAGAGTCAACCAATCCATTTCATATTAGTCTTACTTCATAATTGCTCCCACAAGCATGACCGACTATGAACCTTTAGAATAATAAGATTATTCATGGATTAAACGTGTTAATATAGAACAAAACAAGTATTAATGTAATGATCATATCCCGGTATATCAAAACATTATTTAATAGTTGTTGTTACAATGTTCCAATATCCAAATACTAAATTCAAATAAAAATAATCTCATTACTAGAATAATAAAAGTCTTATGGCTTAAGTGTGACCACTCATACTTAGCTTAAAAGGAAAGACTTTATTAATGGGTTCGACTAAATTTAATTTGAGTGAATTTCGCGAATACTATCATCTCCATATTTTACATTACTCTAAGTATAGTTAAATATTTTGGAGAATATAATTGGTGCTCTTATGGGACATAGAGTTTCTTAGCTTGATTAAGTACACTCTATTACTCACGAAAGATTTATTGGTTATCCCTGAATGAAAGGATTCAACCTAGTTTTTCAATGATCTAGTTCATCTAATTATATTTGATTTCAACTTCTGAAAAGTAGTGTATTCTTATTTAGTAGATAGAGCTATTTTGTTTTGCTTGGATCTCATTTCAACTAAACTTACTCTTCATTCCATAATGAAGTCATAATCCAATTATAATTCATAATTATCTACATTTATTTAAAAATCAAAATCATATGTAGCTCTTTATATTAAGATTTTATTCTAAACTAATTAGCTCATATACATTCTCTTAGCTCTTATTAAGAACTCTTAGAATGTTCTCACAGTCATCTAGTGACTTAACCATGTATTCAATTTTGTATCTTATGATATGACATAAATGATGGATTGATTTGCCAAGAAAATACAATATAAATCATTTCATCTAGCTCAACCTATGTGCTAGGTCCTTTGAGACAAACTCAAAAGGTGTCATGTAAGAATGCAAAGAATCATCCAAAGGAATCTTGTATCTTGACCTCTTTCATGATATTGTCATTTCATGCAAAAAGAGTTTTAAAACCTTTAACATTCATCTTTATCTATCTCTTATATATTTTACATTCCAAGAATGTATCTTGTCATTCATAAGTCTTTCATTTTAGAAATACTTCCTGAGTCAAGGTGAAAACCACCTTGCATAGTCGAAATGTCATTTCAAATGATTAATTACGTCTCTTTCATACAAGATTAGGAATGTCACTATTCTCCCACTAGTTCTTAGTAAAAACACACACATTCTTTTCCATTTTGATATAAAAGCATACCTTGTATCTTTATATTAAAATGACTATTCCAACCTTGAGATGTTTGCATTATATCCACAAGTGGATCTTAAGCCTTACACATTTGGTTAGGATACATGGATTAAGAAAACCTCCAGGATAAGCTATATAGATATCTTCTAGTAGATGTCTATTAAGAAAACCGGTCTTTCTTGAAATCTATTTGCTATATCTCATATTAAGAATATGAAGTTATAGTAAATAATATCCTTGTTGATCTAATCATAGCTACTTGTGAAAAGGTTTGATCATAGTCAATGTCATGAGTATGATAAGAACTATAGTCAATGACATGAGTATGAGAAAATCCTTATATAACAAGTATTACTAAATGTGTATATATATCCATGTATATATTCTTCCTAGAAGAATATCTTACTCCTTCTAGTCTTGCTATAGAGAGAAAGATTAATCAAGCCCATACTTGAACATGGATTACATCTCAATGTTCATGGCTCTAAGTCATTTGTCAGATTCAAGATCTGATATAACATTTTGATAGTTGATGGTTTAACTAGAAACCATCAAGAACTCATCAATGATAGATTCCACATTTCTCAAGTCATAGATGATTTCTACCATTATTGTGAACAATTTGTGTTTATGAATAGCTACTATTCATGTTCAACAATTCCTTGTTGAAACTAGTGCCAACAATTGTTACATCAGGCTATGGTTCTTGAACTACTTCAAATTCCATGTGCCTCCCACTTGCTTTGTGATTAGAAGCTTGCTTTCTGCTAACTCAGCTTTCAGAGGAATAAAGGAACTTATTCTTGGTGGGTTTGTATATAATAATCTAAATGCCCTTTTAGAATATTCTACAATTATATAATTAGTTGGTGTTTGTATTCTAGATACACATAATAGTGATTGAATTATAATCCCAAGGAGGTTAAAAGGATGACATTTCTACTGATTAGAAAGTAAACTATATCAAGTAAAGTTTAATTCACCCTTTATTATCACGAAGGCTTTAGATGGTATTACTGGGTTATATCTTGTGCTTAATCATAGACATTCATTAGAAAGGAAGTCATACACCAAAGTGTATAGTTACTTAATAATTATTTTCTCTACACTTTAGTGAAAATATTATTAGGAATCTTTTATATATTAATAAGATTCACATATGTCAAATAAACTACATTATTTTCCTTCAAAGATCCATTTCTTGATGTTGGAATATGTGGATTTCGTTTATACAATAAGGATAACAATGTCATGGATAAGTTTGATTTAAAACAAGTTTAAGTCAAAATTGCTTGCATATAGAACTTAATTTTATAAAATGTTGATATTTACTTTGTAATTCTATTAAGAGATCTAGTCTCACAAATAGAAGTCAATCATTTCAGAATATGAGTATTATCATTATGAAATCATAACGATCTAGTAAATAATCAAACATTTAAATAAATAATTGAGACATAAATATTTATACATGCTAAATTTAAAACATACATTGTTCCAAAACAAACATTATTTTATATTACAAGCAATTTATGCTCTAAGCATAAATAATAAACTAAACTTCGAGAGTGTAGTTCCAACTTGCTTGTTCTCAGCTATTTACTCTTCTGTAAATATTTGCAATCAAGTTACAAATATTAGATTAACATTTAAGTACCAAGTACTTGAGTGTTACACGAAAAGTATGAGTTCTATCCAGTAGATACATGAGGTACTAGTCTCTTCCAAACTTTCTTTCTAGATAAGAGGGGCAGTTCCTCTACCAGTGTCCAATTTCTTCACAAAAGAAACAAGATCCATCTATGTGGGCCTTATTGGATTTCTTGGGCTTAAAGGTGTTCATTCCATAAAACATGGGCCTTTTAGATCACACAAGGTGACTCTTTTAGCCTTGCATTATTCCAATGTTTAAACTAGCTTTAAATAAAATATCACTGTATTTATTGGAATATTGCTTGACCTGTTATATCATCAAATATATGTTTAAATTATTCAAGACTTCCTAGAAGTCATGAATAACTGTTCCTAGTATGATATTAGAAGCATATTGAGCATCACTATGATGCATTTACTAGGTATCATATTCAGGTTTATTGCTCAAAGTAATTTGTTTAGGAATAGGTCCTTTAAGTGTATACAGTTTCACATCTCTCACGAGATTGTCACTTAAGACATGAACCCATTCATTGAAGTTGTATCTATTGAATGTTATTGTTTCATTAAGTCATTTAAAGAGAAATGTCAATTCATGGTTATGAGAGTGGATTATATATCTACAAAATTTTAACAAAATTCATTTAGTATTTTCAATATTTAATCTTTAGTAATTAATACCCCTTTTAGTTTCTAAAAACATTAATTATCAAAGTCTACGATCCAAGTTGCAAAACAAATAAATGGTTAGGTATCCTTTATCCCATTCATCCGAATTCAACCCGGTAGATATCGATTATATATTATATACTACTATATAATTCCTAGATTTATGGGATCGCTAATAACAGATTTAATTAGACATGTTTGATCCCATCTATGCCTCAGAACACTCTTGCTTAGGTATCATTTATCACAAAAGATTTTCGATCAAATCGTCCAATTTGAAAAAATTGTGTAATCGGCCTATAACTTGGTTATAGAAATCACGAAAACACATCGGGCATCAAAAGATAACACCAAGCGACTAGGTATCTTTTATCCCACCAGTGCATCCAAAAGAAGTGCGGGTGTTCTTTAAAAATGATTGCATAGATTTGAGGTTTGTAAGGGGTCTTTGATGTTTTTTATTTATAATTCTAGTTTAAAAAACGTGTTATATCATGGTTATTGCACGCATTCAATAAACCATGATATACTTTAAAAATCTTATTTCATGTTAAAATCACATTTTTAACAATGTTCTATATAAAAACCCGGTTTTATATAATTGAGGCGATCAAAGTTTTAAATTAATAACTAGTATTAAGTTATAGCGTTTGAGCGCTTTAGAACATTTGAAAACCTTTTAATAAAACTTTATTTTATAAAATAAAGTTTGGAGTTAGATAAGTTTACAAATCTCTATTTAAAACTTATAAAATTTTAATCCCGAAATTTTACCGGTTACTAGTTTTAACGATAAAGTTTGTTTTATTGTAAAACTATTTTTAGCATCTTATGTTAAAATGTAAATTTCATGAAAACCAAACTCCTTGTGATGTTTATTTATGTTCAAATATTATTTTGCATTTGAAAAACTAATTTATCAACCATAACATAATAATAATAACATAAACATAAAACAACACAAACATGCATAACAATTATAACATATGTGCATAAACTAAGCCATTAACTAGTAATAATTTTGTGAGTCATCACAAAATTATCAAGTCTATTCCTAAAGAGACATAAGGGACCTTTATTTTGTAAAGTCTTCATGTGCTCCCACTTGCTTCAACATCTTGTAGCAAGTTTATAAAAATAATTTTATAAAGTTTGAGAAACTTTAATAAAATCAAGTTTGTAAATTTTTGATCTTTAAAATGACCACCGTCTTCATTCTTGTTACATTTTTTTAGAAAAATAAATTATTTCTAAAACTAAAGGACCATGGCTAGTTTATGCACATCATATATATATATATATATATATATATATATATATATATATATATATATATATATATATATATATATATATATATATATTCAAAAATATATAAAACAACTCTTTGTTTTTCTAAGACAACTTTTATGACCAAAAAGGTGCATGTAAACTTTTGGTCAAAAATAACAATTATAAACATTTTATAGTTGTCATGGAAAATATGTATGAATTTTTCTTGCAAAGAGAAAACCATCCATATTTTCCAAAAACAAAGATTTCATCAACTAATGAAATAATCTAACTAATCTTGCAAAAATGAATCTGATACCAATTGTTGGGTTTTTATTCAAAAATCCGATTTCACAACCGGTAAAAATGACAACGGAAGCTTTAAAAAATATTGAATAAAACTGAAACTATTTTACCCACCAAGGATCATTTTGCAAGAGTTAGAAAGATTAAAACAACCATAGAAGGGAAAGCATAACAACCTTTGAAGACTTTAATCCTCATGGGAGGTTGGACGTGTTGGGTTTTGTATACTACAACATCCTATGGTGCACATACAACCCTAAATGCGTTGGATCTATGTTTTCTCTAATTATACATGCAATATTGTTTTTAAAGCATTAAGCCTACAACTAGCATACAATTGACATCAACAACATAAAATACTAGTTAGGAGTTTACCTCCTTATGTAGCTTGTAGAACTTGTTGTATTTGGCCTTTAATAACTTAGTGCCCCAAATATTGCACCTCAAATGCTTCACAACACACCTTAGACAAAGGATGACTTTTGAGAGAGTCTATGCACACTAAAATCGGTTATGGCTCTCCAAGAACACTCTAGCAAAACTTGTGCAACCAATTTTGGGCTATAGGGTGTCATATATATAGTATAGGAATCCAAGAGTCATGGGTAAACCCTAATCCATACACTTGGGCTTATTATCCATGATCCATGATTCAAGTGGGCTAACTCTTTATGGATTCATCCATAAACTTAGTCCAACATGTATCATAAGCCCAAACCATATATATATATACATATATATATATATATATATATATATATATATATATATATATATATATATATATAATTTACATAATTAGTCCTTATTAATTTAATTAGTCTCTTTTGATCACTAAATTAGTTCCAAATTAATTCTTGATCAATACTAATTAAATCATATGATTTCATATTTATATATTAGAACCTATAATATATTAATAAATCATAAATAAACTATTCTCAAAAGTCCATCCTATCAAATTGTCGTGGTGATACGTAACCCAAATGGACCATGCTACTCTCGGGTCAAGTACATACCAATTATAGTTATGGGCTTAGACACACAATCCAACAGTCTCCCACTAGGATAAGTCTAATAACTATTATTGCAAGTACGACTCCTAAATTCCGATAAGCAATCGTAGCTCTTAAAATCCGCTGTCGAACTCTGACCTAGTCAATGACGCGTCCATTAGATAAGCGATCATATATTCCTCCATTCTAGACATCGTATGAACTAAGACATGGATTATAATCATTCTCTCTGTTAATGTGTTGTTTCCCGATTTCCGATTTATGATGACTGACTAATTGAAGAAATCAAATCAGTCCAGGCTTGGCCAAGCACTTAGGGTTGTCATCACTAAATCATCGAGGGGCCCACGGCTATCGCTTTTATCCCTCTAAGGGTAAAAGGAATGGATAAACTTCGACTCAAATGCTTACTTGTACTTACTCATCAAATCACACACAACAATATGTTTTATAACACCAAGTTACTGGTGCGTCTACATATGTCAATGTGCAACCGACTTGTAAACTACAACTCACATGTCTTGGTTTCAAGAATATAAGATACTATCGTCTCACAATCACTCGTGATAAAATCCATGAAGTGATTCAGATGAGCGTGTCTTGAATCCAATACTCAAATCTTATTACAGGAGTACTCATGAATACTGCAGCAAACTTGTGCTATGTCTAACACCTTAGACAATCCTACAGACCCATTCATAACAGTCTTGCCTCAATACCTACTTCCAAAGTATGATTGATTGTGGATGGTTTGAATAATCTAGTTATTCGGGAAGTCAAAACATGCAAAGTGAAACACAAGAATAATGCTAATCCTATATGGCCCCAAACTTTTGAGTGTAAATAAAACACCTTTTATCTAATCGCCATATTGATTACTCATTATTCATTGTATAATGTTTCGAATAATCAACTTAATACTTGAATTAAAACAATAGTTATCCCATGATCCAAGCATGCACACTATGTTTGCCTATGGTCCTTTCTTTGTGAAATGGACCAATTAAGAACATTTCAATGATGCTCCTTTCAAAATTCCAAATCCTTATGATAAATGTAAGAATACCAAATTCTTGCCATTTACTGAATTCTTTTAGATTCTAAACTTATATGCATTGATCCTCTTGTAATAACTATGCACAAAAGTCACAGAGACTTGGCAACAGATATTACAAAGTATTCCAATGGAGAGCAATTCCATGGAAATGAAGTCTCATATTCAAAGTACATTCCTTTGAACATCCTTCTTGCATTAAGTTTTCTAATCTTACACAGATTTAAAGAATAACTTCCACTTATGGAAACATTTCCATATTCTCATTTTGACTATTACTTCTGAACAAGAGCAACCTCTTCTCATAGTTTGTCAATATGGTCCTTTCCAAAATTTACAATATACTTCCAACTGTCCATAAGCAACCAATCTTTGGTAAACCTCAGATTGTCCTCGACAATTACTTAACCATTTTAGTCATATCTCGTTCTAGTCCCTTTTCCCTCTTAATGCCCTAGGCATTTGGAAAATTAGAACGTATTAATATTATAGTATATGTAATCGATCATATATTCGAAGCATATGGAACACGATTCATAAAGACATGATACTTTACCAGTCTCTTGTTATAATATTTCCATATATAGAATTTCCTTATGTTGAATAATTTCAACATAACATTCACATATGTCCATGACTAAATTCGATTAAAATCTCAATCTAAGCTTTTAGATTCGAAATGAAGTATGAATTCCTCTCCTTTAATTATAACAAAACAACTTTTCAAGCCCTGCAACTTTGCGAATTGAAATGTTTTGTTTTCTATAATTGACATTGCTAACTCGCAACACATACCATAGTAATTATGCTCCCACTAGCATAATAATTATTATCTTACTAGCATAACACTTATGCTCCCACTAGCTTTGACATGTACCCAGAAATCAACCGGACTTCTAGAAATCAATACTTATTGACTTTCTTACCAAAGTTAAGATTTCTGATACGAGATGCTTCGATAAGACTTAATCTAGGCTTCTCAAATTCATACACCTTTCCTTAGATAGCTCACATGTGTATCTAAACAATTTTAGAACTTATAGCCATAAGTCTGAAATGTTTAGACCTTTTTCCATTTCTCACAATTCGAACTATGAAGAGGGATGCCGTAATCATAATCGAATTTGAGAATGCAAATAACACAATTGCTATCTCCTTAAATCTACTTAGTGAAAGCGTTTCCTCACAATCATTTTCATGAATTGGAGAGAAACCTTATGACAAATATATTTTTATGGTGTATGTGTTCCTATCCATGTGAATTTGTCATAACCATAATCACAAGACAAGATTAGTGACAAATCCAAACTCATATGGACTGAACTTGTTCAATCTTAATTTCTTGCCACCTGGCAGCACAAGGTCCTATCATTGCTTCCAGGTTGTTATGCAAACAAATGAGAACTCATAGAACTCACATGCGTAGTCAACTTAATTGGAATGGGCACAGAAACAAGAATATGTCAACACGATAGGTTACAAACCTCAACTCGTGTGCTAGTGATTGACAATAGGTTTACTCTTGATTAGTTCTTGAAATTCTTCAAGATATTTAAGACTCCCACTGTCATCTTGACATATAAGATTCTCTTGTCAAGAACCATTCCTTGACAAACAAATATGCAAGAGTTAGTGCGGATTCTTATCAAGACAAACACTTCACACAATTGGTCTTAGTTGGTCTTTGTTTTATCCAAAACATCACAACATACCAATTTCAAATGTACAAAAGTAGAAAACATTAGACTCTACATTTGATAAGTGTTATAGACCTTTCTTAAGATTATGTCACTCAAGGCATAATCTTGGAGTATGACTCTAAGACTTGTTTTTGGAACGAAGTATGACTCATCTTCTTGACTTAACCATTTCAACAATTCACGATTCCTCTTCTTAGCCATACAAAAGCACTAAGATATCCTTAGAGGATCAATTGTGATATGGTTTTCTATAATCATTAAGATGATCATAAAACACGATACTAAAGTACTCTCCCATCTTTTCAGATTGGAGAAACTTTTATCTTTCTGCCTAATTTGATTCTTCTCATTCGTTCTGCCAAACATTGAAACTATTCCAATGTTTCAGAATTACACTTAAACTTGTAAGCATAACCATATTTACTAAACTTTGGTAAATTATAACAAATAGTCTTATCGCTCTTTGTGGTGGACCTGACCAGCGCACAACCAAGTAGACCCAATCCCCCAGTCCTTCACTTGACTCACATATATATGTGAACAAGGAATTAGTCTTATTTCCCAAAGATGAAAATTCTCATTCATCACACAATACAACTTTCATGATTCCAAGTTTCTATCCAACTGAAACTTGGGTGATGAGAATCTTTCCTTATTTGGTAAATTTTGACACTACCACAAACGAAAGAATCAAATCCATTTTCCAATATTGCTATCAATGGAAACATATAAGCAACAGTTTTCACAAATGCCATTGTAAGGCAACTTAAAATAAAATAAATTTCAAAAATTTTCTTTATTTATAAAATTGGTGAAAACTTATCCTTACAATGAAAATACATATGAAAACTATGTTGTTATCTATTCCTATGCAATCTATCACAACTCTTAAGCAACAACTCAAAATTCTGATCACCGAACCATGCGATCGAAATCCATCTCTTCGCGATCAGAATCAACTTATTCTTCCTCTAAGTTTCCTTTCTTTTCTTCGATTCTCCAAAACATTAAAATGTAATTACATATTTACATTACATCATGTATTAAGAATCTCCAAATAGGAACTTAATAGAGTTAGATATTGGACATACCTGAAGTAGAGTCAAACCTTTTTGACTTTACCATCCTTATAATCTTTTCAGGTAAATAGAGCAGCTTCGCAACCAATGCCCTTTCTCATGGCAATAGGAACATATGGACCTTTTGGGAATAGTATACTGGACTATCTCAGACTTAGCCTTTCTCTTTACCATTTGGTCAATTGAGTTTACCATGGCCGATCCTTTTCCATTGGGAAGAGAAAGCTTTTCTGGACTTCCAATGTTACCATTGTCAATGTCCATGGAAGTTTGGGGAGTAAACTTTCCAATCAAATTTGCTTTACCAGTGCACCAAATCATTGCTGATTCTGCAGCAACAAGCAAATAGGTAAGATCGATAAGGGCCATGCCTTGGTTTGTCATATAGTATTCCTCAATGAACCCGCTATATGAATCAGGAAGTGATTGAAGAACCCAGTCAACAGCCAACTTCCTTGAGACTTCGACACCCAACTCTCCCAGCCTGTCAATATGTAACTTCATCTCCAAGATGTTGGCACATACAAACTTCCATGTTAGTGTTTTCTTGCCAATAGGGATTGAGTGAAATTAAACTTTTCAAGTCTTTGATCTTGTGGGTTAGGGAGAATAATTGGAGGAGGTGGAGGAAGTGAAGTATGATTTCCAGTCCCATTAATGCACGACAAAGGGATTAATCTTTCACCTTGATCGCCATGTGGGATATCATCTTCATTAGAAAGTTTTTTCTAAAAGGATAAGGAAGACCATAGTTGTCAGAACTAGACATCTGTGAGGGAGAAATTCAAGTTAGTTGATTTAAGTCCTTAATATAACACCTAAAACGAAATATTAAGGCTAGGACCCAACACAATATTCTACAATTGCGAAAAGGGATGCCGTAATCCAATTGTAGAATATTTGAAGGTAGGTAAATGACGATTTACCAATTTCCACCATGAAAGACGAAATAGATTATTAAGTTTTAATTGGATTTGAAATTCCTAGATCCTTTGAGATTCATTGAACTTTTCAATGGCATGTTTAAATCTCGATTGTGCCCTTCAAGTTTGTGACTGGGATGCCGAGGATCACAAACAAGGTGTGAATAACCATGGAAATTAGCTTGGTACACCCAATGTTACAAATCACCTAATCAATGTGCCGGTTATCCACACACGCTCCACTAACGACTTAACAAGGTGCAAAGTGTAATTTCATGGATTAGCACCATTTTCACATTTTTCCTAACTAACTAAGATTGGGAATTTATAAGTGTTTAGTTACTTGGTATTTTCATTATACTTTTAATGAGAACTAATGTCGTATCCTACCCGTTCGGCTAACGACCCTCCACCAGTCAAGGAAGCGGTTGGTGAGAGTGGACACCCATTAAACCACCATTTTATAGGCAGTAACCTTATACCCCCCTTATACACCGGCTTCGTGAATGAGGCCTACTAACGGTAAGACCGACTTTTTACTTATACATATAATATATTAAACTTTTAATATTATAATAGTATAAGGGTGGATTTTAAACTTTTAAAATACTAAGTGGTTTAATCTATTAATTAAACTAGACTTTTAATTTAATTAAACTCAAACCATATAATTATGGATTTATTACTACTCTTTTAATTAATCTTTTAATTAATTATCAACAAAGTCATAACTAAGAGTCAAAAGGTTTAGTATTTAACATTTCACAATTAAAACATTTTTTAATCAAATTTTAAACTCCAAAACTTGAGGGCAAATTTTAAACTATTCAAAAACTTTTGGTTTCCATAACTTATGAATTTAATATGGTTTTTATAAAAAACTTTTCAAGTTCCATAACTTGAGGACAAGTTATGGAAGACTTCAAAACCATTTAAAATGACTCTTAAAAATGAGACCTTTCATTTTTCATAACCTATGAGTTTTAATGACCTTTTAAAAGAAAACATTTCATTTTCCATAACTTGAGGACAAGTTATGGATTTCATTAAAATAATTTAGATCATTATTTTAATTAACATAATAATCAAATAATACATACATGATCTAGTTAAACTCATAAGAACAAGATAATTCATATCATCAATCTTTAAGAAATTAGCCTAATCATATAAACTAATATAAATTTTGAAATTATGACAATTATCTTTTATTTGGATGAGGATAATCATTACCATAGAAACAAAATCAAATTATATGAACAAAAACATTTTGTGGTAATGATCCTAATCCAAATGAAGCCAACAAATCCAAAAAATCTGCCAGACCCGTCACCACCTCGTGGTGATCAGGCAGAGTCCAAAAAAAAAATTTAGCTTTGAAAAATAACCAAGCATCAAATATAAAAGAAAACAACTGTAGGCTCTGATACCACTTTTGGGTTTTGTATACTACAACATCCTATGGTGCACATACAACCCTAAATGCTTTGCATCTATGTTTTCTCTAACTATACATGCAATATTGTTTCCAAAGCATTAAGCCTACAACTAGAATAAAATTGACATAAACAACATATAATACTAGTTAGGAGTTTACCTCTTTATGTAGTTTGTAGAACTTGTTGTATTTGGCCTTTAAGAACTTAGTGCCCCAAACTCTCCCAGCCTGTCAACAGCCAACTTCCTTGAGACTTCGACACCCAACTCTCCCAGCCTGTCAATATGTAACTTCATCTCCAAGATGTTGGCACATACAAACTTCCATGTTAGTGTTTTCTTGCCAATAGGGATTGAGTGAACTTAAACTTTTCAAGTCTTTGATCTTGTGGGTTAGGGAGAATAATTGGAAGAGGTGGAGGAAGTGAAGTATGATTTCCAGTCCCATTAATGCACGACAAAGGGATTAATCTTTCACCTTGATCGCCATGTGGGATATCATCTTCATTAGAAAGGTTTTTCTAAAAGGATAAGGAAGACCATAGTTGTCAGAACTAGACATCTGTGAGGGAGAAATTCAAGTTAGTTGATTTAAGTCCTTAATATAACACCTAAAACGAAATATTAAGGCTAGGACCCAACACAATATTCTACAATTGCGAAAAGGGATGCCGTAATCCAATTGTAGAATATTTGAAGGTAGGTAAATGACGATTTACCAATTTCCACCATGAAAGACGAAATAGATTATTAAGTTTTAATTGTATTTGAAATTCCTAGATCCTTTGAGATTCATTGAACTTTTCAATGGCATGTTTAAATCTCGATTGTGCCCTTCAAGTTTGTGACTGGGATGCCGAGGATCACAAACAAGGTGTGAATAACCATGGAAATTAGCTTGGTACACCCAATGTTACAAATCACCTAATCAATGTGCCGGTTAACCACACACGCTCCACTAACGACTTAACAAGGTGCAAAGTGTAATTTCATGGATTAGCACCATTTTCACATTTTTCCTAACTAACTAAGATTGGGAATTTATAAGTGTTTAGTTACTTGGTATTTTCATTATACTTTTAATGAGAACTAATGTCGTATCCTACCCGTTCGGCTAACGACCCTCCACCAGTCAAGGAAGCGGTTGGTGAGAGTGGACACCCATTAAACCACCATTTTATAGGCAGTAACCTTATACCCCCCTTATACACCGGCTTCGTGAATGAGGCCTACTAACGGTAAGACCGACTTTTTACTTATACATATAATATATTAAACTTTTAATATTATAATAGTATAAGGGTGGATTTTAAACTTTTAAAATACTAAGTGGTTTAATCTATTAATTAAACTAGACTTTTAATTTAATTAAACTCAAACCATATAATTATGGATTTATTACTACTCTTTTAATTAATCTTTTAATTAATTATCAACAAAGTCATAACTAAGAGTCAAAAGGTTTAGTATTTAACATTTCACAATTAAAACATTTTTTAATCAAATTTTAAACTCCAAAACTTGAGGGCAAATTTTAAACTATTCAAAAACTTTTGGTTTCCATAACTTATGAATTTAATATGGTTTTTATAAAAAACTTTTCAAGTTCCATAACTTGAGGACAAGTTATGGAAGACTTCAAAACCATTTAAAATGACTCTTAAAAATGAGACCTTTCATTTTTCATAACCTATGAGTTTTAATGACCTTTTAAAAGAAAACATTTCATTTTCCATAACTTGAGGACAAGTTATGGATTTCATTAAAATCATTTAGATCATTATTTTAATTAACACAATAATCAAATAATACATACATGATCTAGTTAAACTCATAAGAACAAGATAATTCATATCATCAATCTTTAAGAAATTAGCCTAATCATATAAACTAATATAAATTTTGAAATTATGACAATTATCTTTTATTTGGATGAGGATAATCATTACCATAGAAACAAAATCAAATTATATGAACAAAAACATTTTGTGGTAATGATCCTAATCCAAATGAAGCCAACAAATCCAAAAAATCTGCCAGACCCGTCACCACCTCGTGGTAATTTTGACCACCTCGTGGTGATCAGGCAGAGTCCAAAAAAAAAAATTTAGCTTTGAAAAATAACCAAGCATCAAATATAAAAGAAAACAACTGTAGGCTCTGATACCACTGTTGGGTTTTGTATACTACAACATCCTATGGTGCACATACAACCCTAAATGCTTTGCATCTATGTTTTCTCTAACTATACATGCAATATTGTTTCCAAAGCATTAAGCCTACAACTAGAATAAAATTGACATAAACAACATATAATACTAGTTAGGAGTTTACCTCTTTATGTAGTTTGTAGAACTTGTTGTATTTGGCCTTTAAGAACTTAGTGCCCCAAATGTTGCACCTCAAATGGTTCACAACACACCTTAGACAAAGGATGACTTTTGAGAGAGTCTATGTGTCACACCCCAAAACCGGAACGGCGGAAACGTTCTGGGGTGGAGGACGTCATGTTTAGTATCACAAGACATGCATCATAGTAATCAAAGTAATGAACAACCATTTCATTAGAAAGAAAGTGTTTACAATGTGTGTGTTCACAAAACATAGAATACATAAGCAAATAACAAAACAAGACTTGAAGCTATCATGCTCCATCTTCTGAATTCCCAGCGCGAGTACCTGCCTACTAGTTTCCTGAGAATACAAGTTATTTTGAAAGAGTTGATCAGCAATTAAGCTGGTGAGTTCATAAGATTTTAGTGATGTAAGTACGTTGTAGAAAGTTGTTGAAAAATGTAGTTGAAATGTAGTAAGTTGTAAGTTCTGTTTAGAAAAGTTCGCCTGTTCCTCTAGAAAATCCTATATTTCCTACTTTGATGAAAGATACGTAAAAATGATTCTACAATCCTTTCTATGAGTACTAAATGGATACAAGTTATATAAAACTCAGGGTAAACAAACAATCGACTGTCCGCATCTGCCCTAAGCCCACAACCAAACAAGGAACATGAAGTAAGGCGGATAGCACACATCCCATTGTTTGTTAAGTCATTGTTGTATATAACCCTGATGTATTCACTTGTTACTCATGGAGTTAATTGTAATAGTTCCTTTATATTTTATGAAAAGATTCTTTAAGAAAACCCTTATTTCTTATAATAAAATGGTGACCACAGTGATTACTCCTATAATCACTTAGTTTATGCTGGCTATATATGATCTAATATCGAATAGATAGTTAATTGGGTGAATCTGCCCTAAACCCACAACCAAACAAGGAACAGGAAGTAAGGCGGAAAGCACACATCCAACTATCTGTTGGGTATCAATGATATATAACCATGATGTATAAGCTAAGGTATTATAGATTTAATCACCTAAAGTCCTTTAAGTTTATACTAGTTTAATAAAATGGATTAAACCCTTTACTGGGAAGTTTCTAGTTTTGTATACCAAAAGTTCTATTTGAAAAGTATGTTTTGTTCTAGACAACTGTGCACTGATCTAGTGTCTTATGACCTGACCCATACATAGTACTCCTTATAATTACTGAGTGTATACGGAATAACGTTATCAGTCCCTTTCTACTGAATGTTCCTGTTACGACGAAGTTATGTATCTAGTTTATTATCGTCGGTTACTTTACCGATGTATCCTTTATAGATAACTTAGGTTGAATGTTATTATCACCTCGTGTCTGCTAACCCAGATACGTGTAATCGTACTAAAGTTAACGCAAACTGGAAAGATATATTTTACGTGCTTTTCCCGGTACTTAGTGTGGTGTGTTTATATTATTATTATTTTATCACCTCGTGTCTGCTAACCCAGATACGTGTAATCGTACTAAAGTTAAGGCAAACCGGATAGATATATTTTACGTGCTTTTCCCGGTACTTAGTGTGGTTTGTTTATATAATTATTATTTTATCACCTCGTGTCTGCTAACCCAGATACGTGTAATCGTACTAAAGTTAACGCAAACCGGAAAGATATATTTTACGTGCTTTTCCCGGTACTTAGTGTGGTGTGATTCTCTATGTACTTGTTATAGTTTGAGCTGAACCCCTTAAACTATACCTATTATAGTTTACTAGTAATACACTTGAACTGTTATAGAAAGACTTGTTTTACTACTAAGTTATACCTGTACTTTAAAAATGGAGTTTTGTTAAACTATAAAGTAACATAACTTGAAAGAGCTTTTGAAATGTTTTGATCACTTATAAAAGGCATAAGCAATAATTTGAAAGATGTTTATAACAAACATATACACAATTATCATTGTGTTCAACTTGTATTCCCCCCTTAAAACATTTATAACAGTTTAAATGATTGATTACGGGGTATGAACTCACCTGATGTGGGTGATACAAATGAAGGTGTGCGTAAGGATGAGAAGTTCCACGAATGAAGTCCCGAGACTTAACAAGTCCTAAATGACATATAATGACATATATTGGCATGAATATAGTGTTTAGAAGCAACCAAATGCAAGGAAACACCTCACGGGACTAGGAAACACTTTGACCAAGTGCTGGAATCACATGTCATTCATCAAAGGAAAGTGGAATGGCACTACCATGAGTTTATGGCCATGGGTTTAGGGCCAAGGGTGTTTACGGCCGTAAACTCATGGTCAAACATGCATAAGTGTGTGTTTGAGGGCTAGGGAAGCTTGAGGAACTTTTGCTCTACACAAGGATGAGAAAGACCAACTCAATGGTGAGTGTTGAGGTGTTTACGGCCAAGGGAGTTTACTCCTAGCCGTAAACTCTCTAAATGGTCACATTTAGGGTCTTAAAGGTAAGGAGTCTCAAGGGTTCAAGTGTTCTAAGGTTTAGCAAGTGTCTAGAAGTGTTTAAGGTCCAAGACTTGACCATAATTGGAGTTTACGGCCAATGGTGTTTACTCTTGGGCCGTAAACTCTCTAAATGATGAGTTTGGTGATGATTCAAGGTCTTACAAAGCACAAGGGAGTGTTCTAGCCTCAAATCCAAGCCTTAGGAAGAGTTTATGGCCAAAATGGCACCTTTATAGGGGTTTACGGCCATGGGAGATGGCTTGGCCGTAAACTCCTTTTGGTCTTGCATTCTTGATGTTTTCAAGGCTCTAAGCATGAGTCTTAACTAGATAACAAGTATAGGGAAGAGTACTTACGATATAGAGGCTTGAAAGGGTCGATTTTGGCCAAGAACACTAGTGTGTTTTCTTGGTGTTCTTGGTAAAACTTGAAGATTTGAAGATCTAGTTGAAATGAATGGTTTCATGGATGAAATGAAAGAGTGTAGCTAGGATATGAAGTGTAACAACAAATCAAGGAAAGAGCACTTACGTTTTTGATGATCTAAGATGATGAACTCGATGATACTTGAGAGGATTTGGAAGTTTTCTTGAGTTGGAAATGAAATAATGAAAGAAAAATGAAGGGATGGAGTCTTATAGGGGAGTTTCCGGCCAGGGTTGAGTTTATGGCCGTAAACTCCATGTTTACGGCCGTAAACTCCAAATGTTGGAGTTTAGGGATTTAGTGTTGTACAGTGAAGCTAACAGGTATTTCCTAACACTCATAACTTGAATGTACTAGGCTCAGAACACTCAAACGAACTCTAAATTGTGTTAAATGATACCAGGATTGAGTCTGACACTGAGTTGAGTTGACTGACTGAGCTTTCAAAGCAAAAAATTTTCGGGTTGTCACATCATCCCCCCGTTAGAGGGAATTTCGTCCCGAAATTAGAGCTTAATCAATATTTATGAATGAGTTGGAAGGTACGGATACTCATGATTCATCTGGTTCTCCTGATCTCTAGGGAAATCAGGTCCTCTGAATATGCGTTAGAAGAATTTCGCCACGTGGTACTGTTTTGTTTTCGTTCGCTGGACTCTACTGACTAGGGTTCCCGAAGGTTTCCTTTACTGAACTGGATTTCTACAGATTTCTTTTCCAGGACGAGGCTTTTGCTTGCATCGATCTACTTGAGTGGAATGATAAAAGTTCCGACCGACAACCGCTTTTTCAAATCTCTATATACGCGGCAGGATAGGGTGAAATGTATCAAATTCCCTAAATAGATGGGACCTGTACGCTGTTAGGCTGATTCTATTGAGAATCTCTCATGGTCCTAAGCACCTTGGGTTTAGCATTCCATGCATTTGGAACACATGATGCCCTTCTATGGTGAGATCCCCAATCAACGTGATCATCATCCTAGAGTTTCAAAGGTTTCGCTCTTACGGAAGGCGTAGCTTTCCTGGTTGGTTCTAGAAGTTCTAGGGCGTTTGTGGATTTGTGCTTTCTGCTTGGTAGTTTCCTCGATTGGTTTCTGAATCGGCGAATATGTTGTCTGATATTTGGCAACTAACTAGTCGCGTGGCACTTAATTTAGTCCAGCGCAAAAAGGCTCTGTGCTTACGACCAATGAGGGTTTTCGAATGGAGCAACTCCAAATGCTAATATGGTATGGGACTTGACTAGTTGGCAATTTGGGTATCCCAAACCTCTCTAAGGTCAGTCGAAATACATTTTCCCACAAAATTCTCAATGATTGAATTTGTCCTATCATCCCGTCTGTCATTTCATGGATGGTGGGCTATGCTCATGACTAGCCTAGCCCTCGAGGATTTTCTAAAGTAACCGCCTAATTTGGAAGGTGATTCCATTATCTCATATAGAGATAACAGACATTTGAACACCAAGCAGTCTAACAAATCCCCCGGACATGCGTTCCATTAGCATAACTAATGTTTCTGTGTTCTTCGATTTGCAAGGAACGTGGAGTTTTAATCCGTCAACGGTCACTCAAAATGATATCGTGTCCTCCTATTGTCTTGGGAAGCTTGACTATGAAGCTCAACGCAATCTGCTGCCTCTGATTGGAAGTATACCCACTCGTAGACCTAGGCAACTTTGCCCTTAAGATTATGATAGGATTCATACATGGCTCACCTATCATTACCTCGTGTATACGAGTCGTATATAATTAAGATTAGTAAGACGTTCGGATGTGCGGCTCTGCCCCAGGTCCACAACCAAACAAGGAACAGGAGATAGGGCGGAAGCACACATACTAAATCTGCATAATCATAATCATATACCACCCTTGCGTATACTCTAACTAGTAATAGGTGGGCTGTATTCGTCCTTAGCCTCTGTGCTCGAACTTGGTCTGCTGGACGAGTGGTATTTCGTGACGGTCTATGGAACATACGACGGCAAGGCTTCGGAGGACAAAGTACCCTCCGCACGAGTACTTCGGGGTTTAGAATTCGAAATACAAAACGGAGGTTTAGGTCGGACTGTCGATACGAATGACGGAGGTTTCGAGAACTTGACGGTCGAAGCGATAGAAACATATGAACTTAATATGGTGAGGACCATGCCAATTCATGATGAATGATAGTAACAGACCCTTTATTGAACAAAGTTTTGGCTGGTTTGAAAGAAACGTTTGTTATACGATGATGTACTCCTAGTGTGTTCGACAATGTACTCTTTGTAAGTGTTCTAGTGCTTTCTGTTTTCCCCTTTGTTGCTAACACTTCTACGTATCGTACCGCGATGAGCGAGTACATACGTTGAAAGTGTTTTGATAAATAGTGTCGATGCTTTATACTACGATCCTCGTTGGTACCACTACGATCGCCTGTCATATACAAGTTATGAATACTTAAGATGCATAAGACGGTCAACTGAGTAGCTCTGCCTCAAATCCATCACCAAACAAGGAACATGAATTAAGGCGGAATCACTCACTCTAAATCTGTAACCTCTTAGCTATGCACAACCCTGATGCATATGCCAAGCCATTATAGCTTCTCTGAACGGATGTCTTAGTTCTCTATGATACTGTGATTTGATCATATAAGTGATTTATCATAATTACTTTTAAAGTTTTCCCCCAAGTTTTATTATTATTATAAATTAAGTTTTAAACCAATACTTGTTTCTAAGACGTACCACAATCTCAAAAGCGGGGTTCCTCGCTGCTCCTTTATGTCAACTCTCGTGGTCAAACATGCATAAGTGTGTGTTTGAGGGCTAGGGAAGCTTGAGGAACTTTTTCTCTACACAAGGATGAGAAAGACCAACTCAATGGTGAGTGTTGAGGTGTTTACGGCCAAGGGAGTTTACTCCTGGCCGTAAACTCTCTAAATGGTCACATTTAGGGTCTTAAAGGTAAGGAGTCTCAAGGGTTCAAGTGTTCTAAGGTTTAGCAAGTGTCTAGAAGTGTTTAAGGTCCAAGACTTGACCATAATTGGAGTTTACGGCCAAAGGTGTTTACTCTTGGGCCGTAAACTCTCTAAATGATGAGTTTGGTGATGATTCAAGGTCTTACAAAGCACAAGGGAGTGTTCTTGTTGGATTAGATGTCTAAGCCCATAACTATTATTGGTATGTACTTGACCCGAGAGTAGCATGGTCCATTTGGGTTGCATATCATCAGGACAATTTGTTAGGATGGACTTTTGAGAGAAGGTTATTTATGGTTTATTAATATATTATAAGTTATAATATATTAATATGAAATAATATGTTTTAATTAGTATCGATCAAGAATTAATTTGGAATTAATTTAGTGATCAAAAGAGACTAATTAAATCTATGGAGACTAATTATGATAATTAGTTATATTTATATGTGTTGGGCTTATGATCCATGTTGGACCAAGTTTATGTATGGATACATAAAGAGTTGGGCCACATGAACCATGGATTATAAAACTCATGGGTATAGATTATGGGTTATACCCATGACCCTTGGAATCCTACATATAAATAGGTTACTCCATAGCCAAAATCACCACTTCTTTTCTTAGAGAAATATGGAGGTGTTTTGGTGCATGAAATTCTCTCTCAAGAGCCACCTTTGTCCTAGGTGTGTTGTGATTCCATTTGAGGCATTTCATACTATTGGTGCTAAGCTCTTAAGGCCAAATACATCAAGACTTCAAGCCACATAAAAGGTATGTTTCCCTAACTAGTATATTATATGGTTTATGTCAAATGCATGCTAGTTATAGGTTTAATGCCTTGGAAACCATTTGCATGTATAATAGAGAAAACATAGATCCAAGGTATTTAGGTTTGTATGTGCACCATAGGATGTTGTAGTATACTAAAACCCAACAGTGGTATCAGAGCCATGGGTTTTTTTCTATTATATTTGATGCAAATGTATTTTTTTTTTCAAGTTGAAGGAAAAAAAAAGGAAAAAAAAACATGAAGTTTGTCAAATTTTATGATAATTACTTGATTTTATGAAAAACTAATTATTTATAAAATTTGAGTCACTTTACTACAAGAGTTGAATTAGGTCAATTTATTAAAAGATAGAATGATATGATTATTTTATTTGTTTTAAAAGTTTGATCTAAATGGTTTTAAGGAGTTACAATTTTTGTCATAAAATTTTGGAACTCAAAAGTTTTTTTTTAAAGTTATGATCTTAAGAGTTTTGAAACTTCCATAAGTTATGGATGTGAAATGTCTCATTTATTAACTCTTTAGGTTATGAATTCCAAGAGTCTTCAAAGGATAATTGTCAAAGTTTCAAGATTTGTATTAGTTTATATGATAATCTAATTTCTTGAAAATTGTTGATGTGAATTATCTTTACTTATGAGTTTAATCTAGATCATAGAAAAATTATTTGATTATTGTGTTAATTGGAATATTTGATCTTAATGGTTTTTATGAACTCCATAACTTGTCCTCAAGTTATGGAAAGTGAAGAGTTTTTCTTTTTAAAGTGTCATTAAGTCTCATAGGTTATGAAAATAGAAGAGTCACTATTTTTAATGTCATCATTAAATGATTTAATGTCTTCCATACCTTGTCCTCAAGTTATGGAACTTGAATTTTTTTTCATTAAACCTTAATTACACTCATAAGTTATGAAAAATCCAAGAGTTTTGAAAGGTTTCAAAACTTGTCCTCAAGTTTTGGAATTTGTAAAGTTACCCCCCCATGTATACTTTAATTCCAAACTAGACCTTCGAATTTTAAAAGTTTAAAATTCAACCCTTATACTATTATTATAATTTTAATTATATAGATATGTATAAGATAAAGTCCTCTTACGATTAGTAGGCCTCATTCACGAAGCCGGTCTATAAGGGGGGTATAAGGTTACTGCCTATAAAATGGCAGTTTAATGGGTGTCCACTCTCACTCACCGCTTCCTTGACTGGTGGAGGGTCGTTAGCCGAACAGGTAGGACAAGGACTATAATTCTCCCTTCATTATAAGTATAATGATAAATACTAAGTAACTAAACACTTATAAATTCCCAATCTTAGTTACTTAGGAAAATGTGAATAAGGTGCTAATCCATGAAATTACACTTTGCACTTTGTTTAAGCTGTTAGTGGAGCGTGTGTGGTTAACCGGCACACTAACCTGGACTTAACAAGGTAGGCAAAGGGTAACTTAATGTTTATCATAGTATCGTTGGAGCGTGTGTGGTTAACCGACACATCGATTGAGGGGTAAATATTAAGGGTACCAAGTATATTTGCATGGTTACTTCACACCTTGTTTTGTGATCCTCGACATCCCAGTCACAAAACCTGAAGGGCACACTCGAGATTGAAACATGCCATTGAAAAGTTCAATGAATCTCAAAAGAATCTAGGAGTTTCAAAACCAATTAAAACCTAATAATACATTTCGTTTATCTTGGTGGAAATTGGTGAATCGTCATTCACCTACCTTCAAATATTTTATAGCTTGGATTACGGCATCCCTCTTCCAAGTTATAAAATAGTTTGTTGGGTCCTAGCCTTAATATATCATATTGGGTGTTATATTAAGGACTTAAATCAACTTTACGTGAATTTCTCCCATTGTTGATGTCTGGTTTAGATAACAATGATCTTCCCAAACCAAGCTTTCCTAATGAATATGACTTCCCGAGTTTGGCTCATGGAAGTCATACTTCTCTTCCTCCACCTCCTCCAATTATTCTCCCTAACCCACAAGTTCAAGGTCACTCAAGCCCTAATGGCAAGCAAGGTCTATGTGTGATCACATCTTAGAGATGAAGTCACATATTGACAAGCCGGGAGAGTTGGGTGTCAAAGTCTTGAGAAAGTTGGATGTTCAATCACTTTCTAAGTCACATAGTGAGTTCCTTTGGGACTACTATGAAACAGACTATGACATGAACCTTAATGATCATATCTATTTGCTTGGTGCTGCTGAATCAGCAATGATTTGGAACGATAGTAAAGCAAATTTGATTAGAAGATCAACTTTCAAAAAAATTTATGGACAGTGACAATGGTGACACTGGAAATCCAGAAAAAGCATTCTTTTCCCAATGGAAAGGGATTGGCCATAGTCAACCCGGTTGACCAAATGGTAAAGAGAAAGGCTAAGTCTGAGATAGTCCCATTACCAAAAGGTCCATATGTTTATTTTGCCAAAGGAAGGGGCGTTGATTGCAAAGCTGCCAAATTTACCTAAGGATGTTAAAGTCAATAAGTTTGACTCTACATCAGGTAGAGCCCATTATCTAACTCTGTTAAGTTCTATTCTGAGATCCTCATTACATGATGTGACTGGGTCACTTGTTGATGTTTTAAGAATCAAAGAATAGAGAGAAATCTTAAAGGAAGTATATGCTGATTCTGATCGCGAAGGTGGATTTCGATCGCATCAGAATTTTGAGCAGTTGCTTAAGAAGTTATGATATATTGCTAAGGAATAGATAACAACAATTTTCCATGTGGATTGTAAGGATAAGTTTTTCCGCAAAGTTTTAAAATAAAAGAAAATTGTTTAATTTTATTTATTTGAAGTATCCTTACAATGGCATTTGTGGAAAATTGTTGCTTATATGATTCCACTGACAGCAATATTGGAAAATGGATTTGATTCTTTCATTTGTGGTAGTGTCTAAATTTACCAAATCAGGAAAGTTCCTCATCGCCCAAGTTTCAATTGGACCGAAACTTGGAATCATGCAAGTTGAATAGTATGATGAATGAGAACTTTCAAGCATTGGAAAATCAAGACTAATTACTTGTTCACATGGATGTGTGAGTCAAGTGAAGAACTAAAGGGATCGAGTACACATTCTTGTGCACTGGTCATGTCCACCATAAAGCTCGTTAAGACTATTTGATTTACTAAAGTTTAGTAAATATGGTTATACTTACAAGTTTAAGTATAATTCTGAAACATTGGATAAGTCTCAATGTATGGCAGAACGAATGGGAAGAATCAAATTAGGCAGAAAGATAAAAGTTTCTCAAATCTGAAAAGATGGGAGAGTACTTTAGTATCATGTTTGTGATCATCTTAATGATTTAGAAATCATATCACAATTAGTCCTCTAAAGGTCATCTTAGTGCATTCTTATGACTAATAAGAGGAGTCATGAATTGTTGAAATGGTTAGATCAGGAAGATGAGTCATACTTCATTCCAAAACAATTCTTAGAGTCATACTCCAAGATTGTAACTTGAGTGACATATCTTAAAGAAAGGTTTAAAACACTTGTCAAATGTAAGAGTAAAAGTGTCCTACTCTTGTACATTTGAAATTGGTAAGTTGTGATGTTTTGGATAAAACAAAGACCAACTAAGGCCAATTGTGTGAAGTGTTTGTCTTGATAAAGAATCCGCACTATCTCTTGAATATTTGGCAAGATAGTCTTATATGTCAAGAGGATAGTGGGAGTCTTAAAGATCCTAAAAAGAATTTCAAGAACTAATCAAGAATAAAACCTGAGGTTCTTCACTATCACACGACTTGAGGTTTATAACCTATCGTGTTGACATATTCTGTGCCCATTCCAGTTAAAGTTGGCTTTGCATAGGAGTTCTGAAAGTTCTCAATTGGTTGCATAACAACTTGGAAGCAATGGCAGGCCCTGTACTGCCAGGTGGCAAGAAGTTAAGATTGCATAAGTTTAGTCCATATGAGTTTAGATTTGTCATTATCCTTGTCTTGTGACTATGGTTTTGACGATTCACATGGATAAGAACACATATACCATAAAATCTAAGGGTCATAAGGTTTCTCTCCGATTCATGAAAATGATGGTGAGGAAAAACTTCCACCAAGTAGATTTGAAGCAGATGGCAAAAGGTCTAAACAATTGAGACTATGATTACGGCATCCCTTTTCATAGTTCTGAAATTGTTTAGACATACATGCATGCTATCTAAGGAAAGGTGTATGATTTTGATAAAGTTTTATCAAAGCATCTCGTATCAGAAATCTGAACTTTGGTAAGAAAGTCAATAAAGTATTGATTTCTAGAAGTCCAGCTGATTTCTGAGTACATGTCAAAGCTAGTGGGAGCATAAGTGTTATGCTAATAATCATCATGTTAGTGGGAGCATGATAATTATTGATAGTGTTGCAAGTTAGCAATGTTAATTATAGAAAACAAAAGTTTCAATTCGTGAGTCTGCAGGGATTGAAAAAGTTGTTTTGCTATAATTAAGGGAGAGGATATACTTCATTTCAATTCTAAAGGCTTAGATTGAGACCTTAATCATCTTTAGTCAAGAATATATATATGAATTTCGTGTTGGATTGGTTCAACTTAAGGAAATTTTATATATTGCGTTCTCAAAATTCGATTATGATTACGGCATCCCTCTTCATAGTCAAATTTTGAAAACATGGCAAATAAAAATATTGTAGCTAAAGACTGGTCTAGAATCATGTCTTTATGTGAGACATCATGAATCGTGTACCATTTGCTTTGGGTACAGGATCGATTGCATGTGCTATAATATTTGTCATTTATAAATTTTTCCAAATGCCCAGAGGCATTAAGAAGGGAAAAGGTCTAGAATTGGATATGACTAAAATGATTAAGCAATTGTCGACGACAATCTGAGGTTTACCAAAGATTGGTTGCTCAGGGACAGTTGGAAGTATAGTGCTAATTTTGGAAGGACCATATTGACATTTTCTAAAAAGAGGCATCTCTTATTCAGAAGTGATAGTCAAAATGAGAATATGGAGTTGTCTCCATAGGTGGAAGTTATCTGTGTAAGATTAGAAAACTTAATGCAAGAAGCATGTCCAAAGCAATGTACTTTGAATATGAGACTTAGTTTCCATGGAGTTGATCTCCATTGGAATACCTTATAATGACTGTTGACAAGTCTTTGTGACTTTGTACATATTCATTACAGGAGGGTCAGTGCATATAAGTTTAAAATCTAAACAGATTTCGATAAATGATAAGAATTTGAAATTCTCACATTTTTCGATAAGGATTTGGGAGTGTGAAATTAGAATCATTGAAATTATGTTCAATTGGTTGATTTCACAAAGTAAGGATCATAGACAAACATAGAGTGCATACTTGGTGTATGGCAAAGCTATTGTTTAAGAAAAACATAATGTACATGCTTGGAGCATGGGACAACTAGTGTTTTTAATTCAAGTATAAAGTTGATAAAACCGAAACAATGAATAATGAGTAATAAGTATGGTGATAAATAAAAGTGTTATTTATATTCATAGGGTTTGATACCATATTTGATTCATTTATTCTTGTGTTTCACTTTCCATGTTTTGACTTCCAGAATAACTAAGTCGCTCTTCCTGAATGATTAAGTTATTCAAACCATCCACAGTCGGTCATATGTTGGAAGTAGATATGAATCAAGACTGTCATGGGTTGGTTTGTAGAGGTCCAAGTCGGTGGACAAAGTGGTGCTACAACACTCATGAATGCTCATAAGTTCTGAGTATTGGATTCAACCCGCGCTCATTTGAATCACTTCATGGATTTTATCACGAGTGATCATGAGACGATAATATCTTATATTCTTCAAACCTAGAGATATGAGTTGTTACTATGAGTTGGTTATACATTGATTGCACGAAAACACATTTGGTAACTCGATGTTATAAAACGTGCCTTTGTGTATGATTCAACAAGTAGTAGAACAATCCATATGAGTCGAAGTTTATCCATTCCTTTTACCTTCGGGATAAAAGCGATATCTGTGGGCCCCTCGATGATTTAGCGATGACACATGTGAGTGCTTGGCCAAGCCAGGACTGATTTGATTTGTTCAATCAGTCAGTCATCCTAAATCGAAAATCGGGAAACAACAAATGGACAGAGAGAATGATTATAATCCATGTCTCAGTCCATATGATATCTAGAATGGAGGAATATATGATCCCTTATCTAATGGACGTGTCATTGATTTGTTCAGAGTTCGACATCGGCTTTAAGAGCTACGATTGCTAGTCGGGTTATGAAGTCGTACTTGCAATAATAGTTTTAGACTTATCCAAGTGGGAGACTGTTGGATTAGATGTCTAAGCCCATAACTATTATTGGTATGTACTTGACCCGAGAGTAGCATGGTCCATTTGGGTTGCATATCATCAGGACAATTTGTTAGGATGGACTTTTGAGAGAAGGTTATTTATGGTTTATTAATATATTATAATTTATAATATATTAATATGAAATAATATGTTTTAATTAGTATCGATCAAGAATTAATTTGGAATTAATTTATTGATCAAAAGAGACTAATTAAATCTATGGGGACTAATTATGATAATTAGTTATATTTATATGTGTTGGGCTTATGATCCATGTTGGACCAAGTTTATGTATGGATACATAAAGAGTTGGGCCACATGAACCATGGATCATAAAACCCATGGGTATGGATTATGGGTTATACCCATGACCCTTGGAATCCTACATATAAATAGGTTACTCCATAGCCAAAATCAACACTTCTTTTCTTAGAGAAATATGGAGATGTTTTGGTGCATGGAATTCTCTCTCAAGAGCCACCTTTGTCCTAGGTGTGTTGTGATTCCATTTGAGGCATTTCATACTATTGGTGCTAAGCTCTTAAGGCCAAATACATCAAGACTTCAAGCCACATAAAAGGTATGTTTCCATAACTAGTATATTATATTGTTTATGTCAAATGCATGCTAGTTATAGGTTTAATGCCTTGGAAACCATTTGCATGTATAATAGAGAAAACATAGATCCAAGGTATTTAGGGTTGTATGTGCACCATAGGATGTTGTAGTATACTAAAACCCAACAGTTCTAGCCTCAAATCCAAGCCTTAGGAAGAGTTTATGGCCAAAATGGCACCTTTATAGGGGTTTACGGCCATGGGAGATGGCTTGGCCGTAAACTCCTTTTGGTCTTGCATTCTTGATGTTTTCAAGGCTCTAAGCATGAGTCTTAACTAGATAACAAGTATAGGGAAGAGTACTTACGATATAGAGGCTTGAAAGGGTCGATTTTGGCCAAGAACACTAGTGTGTGTTCTTGGTGTTATTGGTGAAACTTGAAGATTTGAAGATCTAGTTGAAATGAATGTTTTCATGGATGAAATTAAAGAGTGTAGCTAGGAGATGAAGTGTAACAACAAATCAAGGGAAGAGCACTTACGTTTTTGATGATCTAAGATGATGAACTCGATGATACTTGAGAGGATTTGGAAGTGTTCTTGAGTTGGAAATGAAATAATGAAAGAAAAATGAAGGGATGGAGTCTTATAGGGGAGTTTCCGGCCAGGGTTGAGTTTATGGCCGTAAACTCCATGTTTACGGCCGTAAACTCCACATGTTGGAGTTTAGGGCTTTAGTGTTGTATAGTGAAGCTAACAGGTATTTCCTAACACTCATAACTTGAATGTGCTAGGCTCAGAACACTCAAACGGACTCTAAATTGTGTTAAATGATACCAGGATTGAGTCTGACACTGAGTTGAGTTGACTGACTGAGCTTTCAAAGCAAAAAAATTTCGGGTTGTCACAATATGCACACTAAAATCGGTTATGGCTCTCCAAGAACACTCTAGCAAAACTTGTGCAACCAATTTTAGGCTATAGGGTGTCATATATATAGTATAGGAATCCAAGAGTCATGGGTAAATCCTAATCCATACACTTGGGCTTATTATCCATGATCCATGATTCAAGTGGGCTAACTCTTTATGAATTCATCCATAAGCTTAGTCCATCATGTAACATAATCCCAACCATATATATATATATATATATATATATATATATATATATATATATATATATATATATATATAATTTACATAATTAGTCCTTATTAATTTAATTAGTCTCTTTTGATCACTAAATTAATTCCGAATTAATTCTTGATCAATACTAATTAAATCATATGATTTCATATTAATATATTAGAACTTATAATATATTAATAAATCATAAATAACATATTTTCAAAAGTCCATCCTATCAAATTGTCGTGGTGATATTCAACCCAAATGGACCATGCTACTCTCGGGTCAAGTACATACCAATTATAGTTATAGGCTTTGACACCTAATCCAACAGGAAGTTGGTGAAGTGTGGCATGAAACTCTAACGCAAGAGTTCTTTACAAGTATCCACCAAGCAAGAGTAGAACCATCAAAACATGCTAGTATTCACTTGTAATTTGTTGTTCATAAGCCTTTGAAATATATACCAAATATATGTTCAAAGGTGAAGCAACAAAGGGGATTTGTCTAGCATCAAAATGCAAGAGAATAAAGGAGAAGAAAGGCTTGAACTTTCGAAATTTGGCAGCCCCTTTGAGCCTCTCATGCTCACGGTTTTGGGACTCCAAAGAAGAAGAAGAAGAACCTTGCAAGAAGTGTATCAAAAACCCTTCCATGCTCTCTCTTATATAATGGTCAAAAAGTGAAAGGAGAGCATAAAGTAAAAGGAGAGACAACTTTGTCCTAAGCATGGCAAAAGAAGACCATGCTTGGTCTCCTTCATAATTTTCGAGAAAAGCATACACAAAAGAAGACAAAAGTTGTCTCATGGCTAGTTTATATACACATACATGTTATCTTTATAAAAATCAATCATTTTTATAAAGAATTCCCAACATATATATATATATATATATATATATATATATATATATATATATATATATATATATATATATATATATATATAGATATATAACTAGTCATAGATAAATATCTTATGTTATATAAAACTATCTTTTAGATAAATTGTAACTAGTTTATTAAGATATAAATATAACTTATAAATAATCATACTTTATGATATATTTCATAAGTTGTTATTTCTCCAATAAATATTTCTTTCCATAAATAATAAATTCCCAATTAGTAAAATATTATTTCCATGAAATAATAATTTTCAAATTAAATACAAGTGTTGATATATTTATTGATAATCATATTATACTAATAAGTAATCAATTGATGGTAACTTGCTATATGGTGTGACCCTATAGGATCATATATTATTAGCAATCTTATTCTATAATGACTCTTGGGCATACTAGATCTTTCATTTGCATGACATGAATCATTAGTGGGTCGTATCATGATGAGCGGTTTTCGGTGTGTTCGGTTGTTGTTTCAGTTCTGTAATGGGATTAATTCAGGGGTATTGTTTGGAAGGTCTATGGTCAGGATTAGTGGGGTAGTTCTCCAGTGAATTCAGGGTTCAGTTGTTTTAGCATTTGATCAGGTGGTATCGGCGGTCGTCTATGGAAGAACTTTTGGGTTCAATCACTACCATTACTAGGGAAGGAGTGGTAGTAAGAAGATCGTGGTGGAAGTCGCATGGGCTTGGTTATCCACTGGGAGTGCCAAGGGAATTGATCTATTGCAAGGGTTATGGTCCTTGTCACTAGCATAAAGGACTTAAGGATTTAGGTGTTGTATCATGGGAAGCGTTTGGGGTTGTCGGACTTGTTGGGATCTCAAGGAGTATCGATTTGGATTTTAGGAGTTGGGCAATCATCGATATCGGCTAGTAATGAAAAGCTAGCATTGGAAAGCTCAGATCATAGTCGGTTCATGTTATATGAAGATTAGATGGGTTGGGAATCCATCAAATTTTGTGGGATGGAGGAGATTCGACGAAACCAAGTGTGGGAGAATCAATCAAAATTTACGGGAGTTGGATCGGGTGTGGAACTAGGGTAAGTTTCACATCCTATCCAGGAGGAGAGACGACCCAAGTGGTCGTCTGGATTTAAATTGTGTAAGTTGGGAGTTCAGGAAACTTCCAACAGCTGGTCGGCGTCTTCTTTGTGAGGTATAGCAAGCGTGTGGATGGATCCAGGTTGAGGGTTGCGTTAGAGCCTTGCTGCATGTTCTTGTTTGATGAAGGCTTTGGGGTTCGAAGCATGACCCGGACACCTGATTGGAATTCAGTCGGACGCGGGTTCGACTCAAGATAATTGGGGTTGAGATGGTTTGGGTGTGGTAAGACCGTAGATGGTAACCATGGTTGGTTAGAAGTGTTGTAAGCCTACGATGGGATCATAACATTCACCAGTCTGAGGTAGTCTATCGTTGAGGTGGTCATGAGTATAAAGGAGGGTCAGTTCGTGACTTGGGCAAGATGGACAGGAATGTCGGAGTGCATTTCTCTATTTTTAGGAAGAGGACCATTGGGGTCCGAGGCGGAGTCGGGCCTGTGTAGCTCTAGATGGGTGGGACCCGTGGGCGTGGCCCGCTCCTTGGTATATTATGGGTGCGACCTGAGGGCGAGGCTCATGTGTTCATGGAAATACAGGTGAAACCTGATAGAGACCATTGGGTCGAGGTATTGGATTTTGGTTTTGTAGGAATGGTTATGTGGTCAGTGAGTGGCACAGACGGATGCTTAGGGTTGGGTAGCCTTGTCTATTGGACTCTTCGGAACCTGGTGGTTAGACCAGGTGTGAAACTGGAAGTCTCAGTGGTGGCAGAGGATCTTATATCCAGGCTTAGCAAAGGGTTGTCGTGAATCAAAAGATTTCAGATGAAATGCAGGTGTAAGTCCTTGGATCTCCGGTTGCGAGTTAGTTACCGAGTTGGTTTTTGGTGGAAACTAGCATTGAGGAATCGCGAGTGTTTATGTGCAAGGTCTTCATTTCAGTAGGATATGAAATAAGGTATGTGTATGCCAAGGGCATCGGTTGAAGGGTTCAGGCTTAAAGGATGTTTTTAGTTTTGATGGTAGATCAGGCTCTTGTGATTTTGTTTTGGATTGGTTCTATCTATGTGGAGGTCAGGCAAGTATGGGATTTCGGGATTTTAGCAAAGGTGTGTTGGTTCGACAGTTAAAGGAAGCAGTGTCTTGTTCAGCACCAGAAGGTTTATCTCCCAGTTTGTCTCACGTTGTTCATTATATTCATGGAATTGTCAACATCAGGATGAGCCTTTCCTAGAAGGAATATCGAATCCCTTTGGTCAAGTGAAAAGTTTTCCGCAAAGCGTATGGTCTACGATTCTGTTTCTAGTAATCAAAAGTTGAGTAGTCAGTTTGGGAGACAATTGAAATGGAATTAGCACTGGTTCAGTATAGGCGGTCTGTCAAGGAGTCGGACCAATTCTAGACTTCAAATTTTAGGTTGAGTTGATGTGGCTATTCTACATGGGATTGTTTTAGGCTAAGAAAGGATTTGTTCATATTTGGGTTTGAAGAGCCATGCTAGAGTTGGTTTCGACTGCTTTTGTGAAGGTTGTTGTATGCTAGGGGTTATGGCCGTGTTGCTCAAGATGTCTGACGTGCCTCGGATGGTAAGAAATGATTTCGAGGACGGAATATAATTTAAGTCGGGGAGAGTTGTAACTCCTTGTTCCGAATCGTTTCTTAATGCGGGGTGGTAACCCAAAAATCAGGTATCATAGGGCCTAGGGCCTTTGATGAAAAGAGATTAGACCCATTTGAAGGTGGGTAATATGATTTAGATGATCCAGGAGTTCGGTTGATGTTTTGGAGCCAAAGGGGTATTTCGGTAAAGTGTCAGATTGAGATTTTATGGAAATTGGATTTTTTGCTCATGAAATTTTAAGGCGAGTATGAGTTGATAAAAGGGTAAAGCTTCTCGTTACCTCTTCGTGGATATAAGGATCGTCGGAAACGGACTTATAATGAAAAAGTTATGGCCTTCAGAAGGTTGTTGGGTTGACGCTAACCCTAGTACGCGGGGCGTACATAGGGAGTGCGCGGTGCGTACTGATGCTAAGGTCAGTACACGGTGCGTACCTCGGTCTATGCTGGACGTACAAAGAAGAAGGATCGTGACTTTGAGAGGAGTACGCTAATCGTAATGGGAGTACGCGGGGCGTACTCCAGATTCATGCAAACCATATTTTAGGGCCTTGGACCCTATTTAAGCTTATTTTCTCTTCACCAATCCCTAATACCTTCAGCCTCCATCCCTTTTTAACCTTATAATGTAACATCAGATTCCTGGTATGTATTTTATTTAAGAATTGGATGTATTTTCTCTAGGACTCGACGAGTTGTCGGCCCAACTCGGCGAGTCAGGTCAACTGGAAGTTGACTTTGACCAAGGCTTTGACTTTGACCAGGGGAAAATTAGTCACTTTACCCAAAGATTAGTTAGCAGTGTTTGACTAAGTGTCTTTATGGGAATTGTAGCCGGGGAGTTACCGGAGCAGCAGTCAGACATTTACTGATCAACATTTCAGCAGTCAGCCTTACGAAGTGAGTTACCTTCCAGTAGCTGTGGGTCTACGGCCACAATGCCGGCCCACCAGTAGGAGTTGTATGTTAGATGATTGTCTTTGTGATATCATATAGGTTTGCTACTACCTGATATGTTATATGCCGGCATGATATGTTATATGTGATAGTAGTAGAGTTCGGTTGTTAGGACCGAAGGGTAGGTCAGGCACCCCAGATATGTATGACAGTATGTGATGACATGTTTATATGCTGACATGATATGTTATATGTGATAGCGGTAGTAGGAGGGGAATAGTCCCCAAAGTTCGGTTGTTAGGACCGAAGGGTAGGTCAGGCACCCCAGATATGTCTGACAGTAGGTTACGTTATGATATATGCGATAATAGTAGTAGGGGGTGGAATAGTCCCCGAGGTTCGGTTGTTAGGACCGAAGGGTAGGTCAGCACCCCAGAACGGCTTGACACGGGCAGGTCAGCACCCCATAATGGCTCGACACGGGTAGGTCAGCACCCCAGAATGGCTCGACACGGGTAGGTCGGCACCCCAGAATGGCCGTACCGGGTAGGTCGGGCACCCCAGAATTGCCCGGCAGTATGTATGCTATGTGATTGTATGGTATGTGGTACGATGGGGGAACTCACTAAGCTTCGTGCTTATAATTTTCATTTTTGTTTCAGGTACCTCTTCAGCGAAGGGGAAGGATTCGGCGCGGTAGCTGCACATCATACACACATTGGATTCCGCATTATGAGATTTCTTGGGATTGTACTCTGACATTGTTACTACCTTTATGATATGATTTTCAGACATGAGATTATGGTTTTTACGAAATGACATGACTTCATGATATTTTCTTATGAATGTTTTTCTATGTTGTTAAATCAAAAACATAATTTTTGGACTTGAAAAATGGGATGTTACAAGTTGGTATCAGAGCCCTGGTTTGAGGGATTCGGACACGCCCTCAGGAGTGTCTGGACTCAAACCGAGGGGTTAAAAGATTTTTACAAAGAAAATGGTTTCTAAAATCTAAGTTAAAGAGTTTTGAGAAAGAACAAGGTGTGTGATGTGCGCGACCGGCCGAGCTCAAGTAAGTTTTCCCCAAAGTACCCATACAAGTTTATGTTATGATTATCAGTTTTAGTAGAACAGCATGCTAGATTAGGGTTAAGGGTCTAGGAGGATGCCTTATGTGCCTGCTATATGTGTTTCAGCTTTATGAGAACTGCATGCTAGTACAGATTAGTCAGGAGGATAGCCTGAGTAGTATATGCTTGATTATGTGCACTCGATGTCCGAATGCTGCTTGCTTTGTGCTTTTAGGAGTTCTAGTTGCCTTTCACTAGGTAGTAAATAAATATGTTAAGTTACATATTGCAAGGACTAAATAATTTCAGAAGGTTAGGTCTAACTCTATTTCGCAGATCTTGTCTGAGTCCAATCGTTGTAGGGTAGGATCTCTCATTCGAAGAATTATGTAGTCTAAGTGATATGTAATAGTATTTGCGAGCTAGTTAGGGGAAGAAAGCAGGGACTTCTTACGTAGTTGATGGCGGAGAGTGGGTTGGTGATTACCCTAGGGCAAGCCTAGGAAGAGAGTAGCAGAGATCAGTAGCAGTAGAAGGGACGTGGTGGAGTCAAGGCAGTTCTTGAGGAAAGTACGGATAGATGTGGAAGGTAGTATGGGCCCGTACTACTGAAAGCAGAGAATCCGTACTCGAATCGAGGAAGGCTGAGACAAGACCAGGAAACTTGTTGTAGAGGTGATCCCTCTAGTTATATCAGTATTTCTGACGGTTGTCATTATGTGTTTTCAGAATGGTGGTACTACGCTCCAGGCCAGTAGTTGGCAGTTCAGGAGAGGGATCAGATTTGGGTTCAGGTTCCGAGCCAGTGGATGAGAGACTATGCGAGTTTATCGCGTCAGAGATCACGAGAGGCATCCTTGACGCGAACCCGGTTATCTTTGGGTCGATCAAGGAAGGGATAATAGAGCTGATGGAGGATCGTCTCAGGGCGTTCAGGAGTGACATGGCGACCAGCCAGTCAGGATCACGCACACTGTCCTTTAAGGACTTCAGGGGCAGTGGTGCGCCGGATTTGCATGGGGCGAAGGATGCCATTGTGGCCAGACGATGGATTGCAGACATTGAGTCTGCACAGTTGACTAGCTTCTGCCCCGAGGGGTCGAGGGTGCGATATGCAGCAGGATGCTTGAGGGACAGGGCCAGGGATTGGTGGGGTGACTCTCTGGGAGCCTCGGCTGTTGAGGCAATGACATGGCCGGATTTCGTGATCCGGTTCAGGGCTGAGTTCGCACCCGCGGTGGAGCTTCAGCAACTGGCCCGGAAGTTTGTTGATATGATGCAGACGACTGAGACAGTGGAACAGATCACCGCCAAGTTCCGAGAGAGGGCTTTATTGGTGCCCCAATATGCAGGAGATGAGGATATGAGGAGGACCCGCTATCACGACATGCTACGAGCCGATATTCGGGAGCATGTCAGTTTTTCAGCTTGTCCTACCCTGGATTCCATGATTGCCAGGGCAAGGGAGAGAGAGATTGATTTGGAGCATATCCGTAAGAGGAAGGCCGAGGAGGGACAGATGACTGGGGCTTCAGGGAAGAAGCCCAAGGGATCAGACACTAGGCCGAAAGGCCAGTCGGGACAGGGCCGCTGCAAGAAATGCGGCAGGCCACATGAGGGGGCTTGTAGGTTGGGATCATCGGCAAGACGGGGCACTTCAGCAGGGATTGTACCGCCCCTGCACCCACTATTCAGACATCCGAGTTGCTGTGTTTCCACTGCAACCAGAGGGGCCATAAGAAGGCCAATTGCCCCCAGTTGACAGCAGCAGCGCTAGTGAAGGCGCCAGCTCCAGCGACCCTGCGGATTACGGATGGCCGGCAGGGCAAGACAGAGGCTCCAGTGGTGAGGAGTCGGGCCTTCCAGTTGAGTACCGAGGAGGCACGCGCCGCACCCGACGTGGTGACGGGTATGATTCCTTCTCCCTAGTTTTTATTTATATGATGCGTATGATATTGATGTGTTATGTGTATACACGTTTAGGATCGTTCCATGTGAATGGTATCCCAGTTCAGGTGTTGTTCAATTCAGGTGTCACTCGATCTTTTGTTTCTCTTGCACTTAGCAAGAGGTTCCCTGAGTCTGCGGGCATGTTGGATTGCCCTTTAGAGGTTGAGATTGTCGATGACCGATCGGTGCGAAAATCAGCGGTTTTCAGAGATTGTGTTCTGAGGCTATTCGAGGAGCGCTACCTGGTAGACTTGGTTCCCATTCCGTTGCGTGGGAACAAGGTGATTATAGGCATGGATTGGTTGAGCCCCAATGGGGCGGTGATAGATTGCACACAGCAGTTAGTGAGAATCAGGACCCCAAGTGGGGGAGAGTTGGTGATCCACGGCGAGAGGCCACATCGTGGACCCACATTATGTTCATCAGCGAGGGCTAGGTGCTACCTACAGCAGGGCTGCGCTGGGTATATCGCCTATGTTATGGATACCCAGGAGGCGGGTAAGGCGACAGTGAGCGAGGTTCCGGTGGTGCGAGACTACGCGGATGTGTTCCCAGAGGAGCTTCCTAGGATACCTCTGGAGTGACAGGTGGAGTTCAAGATCGACTTAGTCCCTGGTCCGGCTCCGATAGCCAAGGCACCATATCGGTTGGCTCCTCCCGAGATGCAGGAGTTTTCTACGCAGCTGCAGGAGCTGCTAGACAAGGGATTTATCAGGCCGAGTAGCTCGCCTTGGGGAACCCCGATCCTGTTTGTCAAGAAGAAGGACGGGTCGCATCGTATGTGCATAGATTACCGGGAGCCAAACAAGGTAACGGTGAAGAACCGTTACCCACTCCTGAGGATAGATGATTTGTTCGACCAGCTTCAGGGAGCATCTTGGTTTTCCAAGATAGACTTGCGATCACGCTACCATCAGATGCTAGTCAGGGATGAGGATATACAGAAGACTTCTTTTCGGACTCGCTATGGCCACTACGAGTTCGTGGTGATGCCCTTCGGGCTCACCAATGCTCCTGCCGCGTTCATGGACCTCATGAACCGCGTGTGCAGACCGATGCTGGATCGGTCTGTGATAGTTTTTATTGATGATATCCTGGTCTACTCCAAGACGCAGGAGCATCATGAGGAGCATCTGCGAGAGGTTTTGGATACTCTGAGGAGGGAGAGCTTGTACGCCAAGTTCTCCAAGTGTGAGTTCTGGTTGCGCGAGATACAGTTTCTTGGGCACCTTGTCAACCAGAATGGTATTCTGGTCTACCCGACCAAGGTGGAGGCCGTGATGAGATGGGAGGTTCCAAACTCCATCTAAGATTCGGAGTTTCCTAGGATTAGCTGGCTATTATCGGAGATTCATCCAAGATTTCTCCAAGATAGCCGTACCTTTGACTCGGCTAACGAAGAAGGTCGTAGTCTTTCGTTGGGGGCCTGAGCAGCAGATTGTGTAGGTACTGCGACGCGTATAGGATTGTGCGAGGCGCCGATCTTGGCCCTGCCAGAGGGCGTATAGGATTTTGTAGGTACTGCGACGCGTCTATTTCGGGCTTGGGCGCAGTATTGATGCAGAGAGGGCATGTCATCGTCTACGCCTCGAGGCAGTTGAAGCCCTACGAGGCAAACTACCCGATGCACGATTTGGAGTTGGGGGCGGTCGTCTTCGCCCTCAAGATTTGGCGACACTATCTCTATGGGGTTCGATGTACCATTTACACGAACCATAAGAGTCTGAGATACCTCATGGATCAGCCGAATCTGAACATGAGGCAGCGTCAGTGGTTAGATGTGGTGAAGGATTATGATTGTGAGATCCTTTACCACCTGGGGAAGGACAATGTGGTGGCCGATGCGCTTAGCCGTAAGGCAGCGCTGATAAGAGACATTTGCATGCGGATGACAGTAGTGACTCCACTGTTGGAGCAGATTCGAGAGGCCCAGCAGGAGGCTATCAAGGAGGAACATCGGAAGAGCGAACGTATAGTGGGTCAGGTTTCCTCCTTCGACTATGATAACATATGGTTATTGACTCTTCACCGTAGGGTGTGGGTCCCCTATCATGGAGGCGTGCGCCAGATATTGATGGAGGAGGCGCACAAATCTAGGTTTTCTATCCATCCCGGAGCGACGAAGATGTATAGAGATCTTCGTCTTGACTATTGGTGGCCCTGCATGAAGCGGGATGTAGCATGGTATGTGGAGCGGTGCTTGACCTGCAGGAAAGTCAAGGCCGAGCACCAGAGGCCACACGGAAAGATGTAGCCGTTAGATATTCCCATGTGGAAATGGGAAGATATTACCATGGATTTCATCACCAAACTTCCCAGGACCGCGCGGGGAGTGGATTCCATATGGGTCATCGTGGATCGATTGACCAAGAGTGCCCATTTCATACCGATCAAGGAGAGTATATCGGCCGAGAAGCTGACCGACATCTACATTTGAGAGGTGGTGGCTCGGCATGGAGTGCCAGTTTCTGTGATTTCCGACAGAGATATGCGGTTTACTTCCAGATTTTGGAAGAAATTCCACGACGAGTTGGGTACTCGTCTACAATTTAGCACCGCTTTTCACCCGCAGACGGATGGACAGAGTGAGCGGACCATCCAGACTCTGGAGGATATGTTGCGGGCATGTGTGCTAGACTTCGGTGGTAGTTGGGATACCTATCTCCCAATAGCTGAGTTCTCCTACAACAACAGCTACCACACGAGTATCGATCGTCCTCCCTTTGAGATTTTATACGAGAGGAAGTGCAGGACCCCGATATGTTGGGGTGAGGTGGGCCAGAGGGTCATGGGGAGCACCGAAGTGGTGCTCAAGACGACAGAGAGGATTCAGCAGGTCAGGAGCAGGCTTCAGATTGCTCAGAGTCGGCAGAAAAGTTATGCCGACAAGCGCCGCTCGGACCTGGAGTTCCAGGTCGGGGATATGGTCCTCTTGAAGGTGTCGCCATGGAAGGGCGTCATCCGATTCAGGAAGCGGGGCAAGCTGGGCCCCAGGTATATTAGACCCTTCAGGGTTATAGCCTGGGTGGGGAAGGTGGTGTATAGGATGGATCTGCCAGCGGAACTCAGTCAGATCCACAGTACGTTTCACGTCTCCCAGTTACGAAAGTTCCTAGTGGACGACTCGGCGGTGGTACCCTTGAAGGAAATTCAGGTGGATGACAGCCTGAATTACATCGAGCGGCCAGTGGCAATCCTCGACAGGAAGTCGAAGGACCTGAGGAACAAGAGGGTCAAGCTGGTGAAGGTGCAATGGCAGCACCTAAAGGGCTCGGAATGGACGTGGGAGCCGGAGGACGAGATGATGGAGCATTACCCCGAGCTTTTTCCAGATTCAGCAGAAGACTTCGAGGACTAAGTCTAAAATAAGTGGGGGAGATTTGTAACATTGGATTCCTAGTATGTATTTTATTTAAGAATTGGATGTATTTTCTCTGGGACTCGACGAGTTGTCGGCCCAACTCGGCGAGTCAGATCTACTGGAAGTTGACTTTGACAAAGGCTTTGACTTTGACCAGGGGTAAATTAGTCACTTTACCCAAAGATTCGTTAGCAGTGTTTGACTAAGTGTCTTTATGGAATTGTAGGCAGGGAGTTACCGGAGCAGCAGTCAGACATTTACCGATCAACATTTCAGCAGTCAGCCTTACGAGGTGAGTTACCTTCCAGTAGCGGTGGGTCTACGGCCACAATGCTGTCCCACCAGTAGGAGTTGTATGTTAGATGATTGTCTTTGTGATATCATCTAGGTTTTCTACTACCTGATATGTTATATGCTGGCATGATATGTTATATGTGATAGTAGTAGAGTTCGGTTGTTAGGACCGAAGGGTAGGTCAGGCACCCCAAATATGTCTGACAGTATGTGATGATATGTTTATATGCTGGCATGATATGTTATATGTGATAGCGGTAGTAGGAGGGGAATAGTCCCCAAAGTTCGGTTGTTAGGACCGCAGAGTAGGTCAGGCACCCCAGATATGTCTGACAGTAGGTTACGTTATCATATATGCGATAGTAGTAGTAGGGGGTGGAATAGTCCCCGAGGTTCGGTTGTTAGGACCGAAGGGTAGGTCAGCACCCTAGAACGGCTTGACACGGGCAGGTCATCACCCCAGAATGGCTCGACACGAGTAGGTCAGCACCCCAGAATGGCTTGACGCGGGTAGGTCGGCACCCCAGAATGGTCGTACCGGGTAGGTCGGGCACCCCAGAATTGCCCAGCAGTATGTATGCTATGTGATTGTATGGTATGTGGTACAATGGGGGAACTCACTAAGCTTCGTGCTTACATTTTTCAGTTTTGTTTCAGGTACCTCTTCAGCGAAGGGGAAGGAGCCGGCGCGGTAGCTGCACATCATACACACATTGGATTCCGTATTATGAGATTTCTTGGGATTGTACTCTGACATTGTTACTACCTTTATGATATGATTTTCAGACATGAGATTATGGTTTTTATGAAATGACATGACTTCATGATATTTTCTTATGAATGTTTTTCTATGTTGTTATATCAAAATCAAAATTTTTGGACTTGAAAAATGGGATGTTACATATAATCGAACCCTAAGTGCAATTTGGTGATTTTGAGATCGGTATGTGCTTGATGGGTGTTTTGTGAAGAAGAAGAAGAAGAGAATCAATTGGAGGTGTGGCTTGAGTTTCTAGATCCAGGAGTATATTTCCATTTGCAAGCTTCCTAAGCTTAAAAGCTTTAACCTTGATGATCTTTTTGGTTGGATCTACTTTATGGAGTTCTTTGGCATTTTTGAGTCCCTTGATATAAAGGTGAGTTTTTGATCTACTCCAAAATTAGTGGATGTAAGATCTAAGATCCAATAAGGTCCATTGTTCACAAAAATGGAAACTTTATGAAAGATTTTGGGCCATGCATGTATTAAGCTCTTATTAAGTTCCTTTTTAAGTGTTTAGTCCCATTAAGACGTGTTTGTGAGTAAAGTAGGAAACTTTATTTGTTAAGACCTTAGCTAGGGACTAGATCTATGTTTTGTGACATCTTGACTTAACCCATAAAGAGAAAATGTGGGTTTTTGGATTGCTGACTAGTACGTTGGGTGTACGAGGAGGTATGCTCAGCTTAATGCGAGGATCGTGCATCAAGCAGTTGTACTTTGTGCATCGTGGTCGAGTACGCCGGGCGTACTCCCCAAAGGGTCGTTTTGGGCTTTTGAAGTTTGGGTCATTGTTGGGTTTTCTTAGTTTGGGCCTTATTGGGCCATTAAACTCCTTTTCGGCTTCTGGATTATACCTTTTGGGCTCATTTGGATTTTAGGCCCATAAAGGTTTTTGGGGGCCCAATTTGGAAAATTGGGCCATAGTTGGGCCTTGGGTGATTATGTTGGAATTTGGGCCTTTGGACATTTGGGCTTGGGGCTTAGGCCAAGTATAGGAAAGGGTGAAAAGGTCATTTACCCTAGTTTGGACTCGTACGGTGAGTCAGGATCCAATTATTGATTGGATGATTATTTTGTGATTGATAGTGCAGAGATTTTAGCTGGCCAGCAGCCAGAGATTCTTTCTGTGAGATTCAGTAGTGCGAGGTGAGTTTTCTCACTATGTCCATGGGTCAAAGGCACCGATGTCGTCCCATTAATTATTATGTGGAATGATAGTTGTCGTTTTGATACTTGCTTGGAAGACCCGAGGGGTAGCCTGTGACATTTGTGTGAAAGACCATGGGGTAGCCCATGGCACTTGGATGTCAGACCATGGGGGCAGCCCATGACATTTCAAGGAAAGACCATGGGGGTAACCCATGGCACTTGGATTTCAGACCATGGGGGTAGCCTATGACATTTCATGGAAAAGACCATGGGGGTAGCCCATGGCAAATTTATGTTTGGTATGTGGTATTTTGGGGAACTCACTAAGCTTTGTGCTTACGGTTTTCAGTTTATGTTTCAGGTACTTCTGTTTTCAAAGGGAAGAGTTTGGGATGATTGCAGAGCACACACCACCTCGTTCCTCATTTTCTTGATTTACTCTGATGTGATATGATGATTGATACATTTGTTTTATCTGGATTTTTATGATGATGTTTTGGGATACTTGTTTTATTAATTTAAAAATGAAATTTTTGGGTCTTATTTTTGTGACGTTACAGGCTCCAACTTTTCGTGAAGTCACTGATGCTCGGCCTTGACTTTCTTGTAAGTCAAGCACCTACCCTCGTACCAAGCCACATCCCGCTTCATGAAGGGCCATCAATAATCAAGTCGGAGGTCTCTATACATATTAGTCGCACCCAGATGAATAGAAAACTTCGATTTGTGCGCCTCCTCCGTCAGAATCTGATGAGTACCTCCTAAACACGGAACTAAAACTCTCTGACGAAGGGTCAACAATCCCCGACTATCATTATCAAAAGAGGAAAACTAGCCTACTATGCGCTCGCTCTGCCCATGCTCCTCTTTCATAGCCTCAATATGAGCCCCGTGAATCTGCTCCAAGAGTAGGGTAATCACTGTCATCCTCAAACATACATCCATGATAGGAGTACCATCCGCCTTATGGCTAAGAGCATAGGTCACCATGTTGACCTTCCAAGGGTGATAAAGAATCTCACGATCGTAATCCTTCACCATGTCGAGCCACCTACGTTGCCTGATATTCAGATTTGGCTGATCCATCAAGTACCTCAAACTCCCGTGATCCATGTAAATGATACAACAAACCCCATACAAGTAGTGATGCCAGATCTTGAGGGCAATAACCACCGCCCCCAGCCCTCTACATCAACACCACACCCAATCCCGTAATCGACGCATCACAATATACCAAAAAATCATCCACACCCTCTGGTAAAGTCAATATCAAAGCCTCGTACAACTTCTACCGTAAAGTCTCAAACGCCGCCGGCTGCTCAGGCCCCCACCGGAAAGTAACCGATTTTTTTGTCAACCGAATCAACGGAACTGCGATCATGGAGAAGTTCTCAATGAACCTATGATAGTACCCTGCTAATCCAAGGAAACTCCGAACCTCAGATGGAGACCTCGGAACCCACCACTGCATCATGACCTCGATCTTGGCTAGATCGACCAATATACCCCTCTGATTGACGAGGTGTCCCGAGAACTGCACCTCGCGCAACCAGAACTCAAACTTGGAGAATTGGCATAAAGCCACTCCATACTTAAAGTCTCTAAAACCTCTCACAAGTGATCCTCATGCTGCTCCTTGGTATTAGAATAGACCAAGATATCATCAATGAAAAAAATCACCGGCTGATCCATCATTAGCCTACAAAACCGGTTCATGAGGTTCATGAATGTTGCTGGTGCATTGGTGAGGCCAAAAGGCATCACCACGAACTCGTAATGACCATAATGAGTCTAGAAGGCCATGTTCTGGATATACTAATCCCGAACCCTCATCTGGTGGTAGCCTGAACACAGATTAATCTTGGAGAACCAAGACACACCTGACAACTGGTCGAACAAATCATCAATCCTCGGAAGCGGATAACAGTTCTTCACCATTAACTTTTTCAGCTCCCGATAGTCGATGCACATCCTATGGGAACCATCTTTTTCTACACAAATAGTATCGGTGCTCCCCAGGGTGAAGTAATTGGCATGATAAATCCCTTATCTAATAGCTCCTGCAGTTGTGTAGACAACTCCTGCATCTCCAACGGTGCTAACTGATAAGGTGCGTTGTTTATCGGAGCCGCACCAGGAACCAGATCAGTACGAAACTCAACCTATCTCTCCGGAGGCATTCAAGGAAAATTCTCTAGCAACACTTTGGGATACTCTCGAACAATCGGCGCATCACCAATCGTCCTCTTCCTCTCCTCCCTGGTATCCAATACGTAACCCACAAAATCAGAACAACCCTGATCAAGATACCTCCTAGCTCTCGCAGCTAAACAGAGAGTTGGCCCTCACTAAGCACCCTCACTACGGATGATTAGTTCTCCCCCATTTGGGGTTCAAACATGAACTAACTGGTGCTCACAATGAATCATTTCCCCATTAGGGCTTATCCAATTTATTCCCATGATAACCTTGCTCTCGTGCAAAGGGATAGGATCAAAATCAATCGGATACTGCTCGCAAAATAACTCCAGTACACAACCCCGATGAACTCTCGATACTCGTACTGGACGATCTTCGGCGATCTCCCCCTCTAACGGATAATCAAGCTCCCCAGGAGCGTCACCGAATCTCTTGCTGAGTGCAAGGTATATGAAATCGGGTGGCGCCTGAATCGAAAAGGACTAAAGCTGGAACAATGTTCACTAGGAACGTCCCTATACAACAATATACATAATAAGCGTAACATCAAAGAAATAAATGACATAACGAGAATATACATACCAGTAACCACATTTGGTGCTGCACGAGCCTCATTGGTTGCCAGCTGGAAAGCTCGACTTACTGGCGCATCCTCCTTGATGTGGCGGTCATCGGTATCCTCAGTGTAGCGTGAGCGGGTGTTGCGACCGCTCCTCCTACCAAGCTCGGAAAATTGGCCCTTTTGTTTCCTATCTAGTTGCAATGAAATAAAATCGGGTAAGATGATTGGGTGGTGGTGATGGTGGTGATGGTGGTGCAATCCATGATGTTGTGACCCGTCTTGTTGCACCTGAAGCAGCCAGAACCACCCACCTTGCAAACCCCATCATGTTTCTTGCCATACCAGCTCTGGACCTGCTAGCCTCTCGATCGAGAATCAAAACCCTTGGGCTTCTTCGATGACCCTCAGATAACTGAGCTGAACCGACTTCCTCTTCCTCACGGTCTCCTGATCAATCTCCCGCTTACGGGATCGAGCTATCATGTCCTCCAATATCCTACAGCTGAACATGTTCACAAACTCCTATATCTTATCCTTCAGCATATCATGGCACCTTCCCTTCTTCATCCCCTCATCCGCCAGATACTGCAGAACCAGTAAAGCCCTCTCATGTAACATAGCGGTGATCTCCACCACAGTCTTAGTAGTCTGGCGAAGGTCATGAAACTCCCTCGCCAGCTGTTGAACCTCGATCACTAGTGCAAACGCAACCCTAAACCTTATAACAAAGTCATCCTAAGTCATCGCCTCAATAGCCTCGCCTGCCAAGGCATGGCCAACCTCCTCCCACCAATCACGAGCTCTTTCTTTCAGAAGACAGGATGCAAGTCAGACCTTCGCCTCCTCGGGACACGAGCTATTCCAGAAAGCATTCACGATGTCTACCAACCATTCCCTGCTAACAATGGGGTCCTTCTTCCCGAAGAATTATGGAGCCCCACATGCACAAAACTCTCAAAAAAACAGAGAGCATGCACCCACCATATCCACAATCTCAGTACGAAATGTGCCAGATGCTCATCTAAAATATCCATAATGCCCTCTTAATCGTACCAAAGATCATAACAGTCTACTCCAGAATAATGTGGGTTATCTCAAACGAAATGAACTCTCACATCTGATCATCTAAGAGTCTGACTCTAGAATCCGAACCTGATCCCGCACCATGACATAAACCACCTCGAGTGACCACTATACTGAAAACAAACAATGAAAATCATCAAAAAATACTCGAAGAATCTCACACCCTGCGAGTTCCTTAGTATCCTCGTGACCGCCCTTAACTCAACTGCAGATCCCGTGCTTTTAGTAGTACGGGCCCAATACTACCTTCCACACCTATCCGTACTTTCCTCAAGAGTCATCCCAATTCCCCTAAGTGACTCCCTTACTACCAAACAATTTCCATTCCCGCTAAACAACACATCTGCCAAGCTATCATACTTCCTAGGTTCTCCTAGGATTCCCTTCACACCACTCTCTGCCATCAGCTGCAGAAGAAACCACCACTAATACCCGTTATCTCCCTTAGGAATATAATTACATGTAACATGCACTAGATAATTCTTTGACTGTACAGTCTCACACTACAACGGTTGGACTTAGACAAGAGCTATGCAATAGAGTAAAACCTAACCTTCTAAAATTATCTAATTTATGTAAAGTATAATATAGAATATTCGTTTGATAGTTAACTAGTATTAGTGGTGCTTCCTAAAAGCACAAAGCAAGCAACATTCGAGCATTGAGTTTTAACCAGTGTACTGCCTAATCAGGCCACCGAATCATATCATATGTAATATATACTAGCATACAGTTCTAGAGTCTCGTACAACATGCATACAAAGGCATCTCTCCTAACATTAAATTCTGAGTAGATCCTTAGCCCTAATCTAGCATGTTATACACATATACACATACTGAAACAAATAAACATGTATCGGTATTTTGAAAAATACGTACTTCATCTCGGCCGATGGCACGCATCACACCCTATCTTTTACAAAAACCTTTTAGAAAATCTTTTTCCTTTTACCAACTCCTCAATTTGAGTTCAACACACCGGATCATATGCCAGAATCCCTTAATCCAAGGCTTTGATACCAACTTGTAACGTCCCAAAAATACTAAATAAAAAATTTTATTTTTAAATCAACCAAAATCATCAAACATTCATTTCATAAGCCAATCAAAGTGTAACAATGTAGAAAATAGTTATCAGAATAATAATCAAAATCATAGAATGTGGAACAGTGGTGCATGCGGTGTGATCATGCTGGGCCCTTTCCCTTCGAACCAGAGGTGCTTGAAACCATAAACATAAACTATAAGCACAAAGCTTAGTGAGCTCTCCAAATATCACATACCATACATACATTAGTCCACGCCCAATACAGATCTGTTAGTAACATGTGATGGGCCCAGCTCAACACATTCATCAAGCCCTTCCTAGCATCGCCCCCCGCCCGGTATACATACAAACACATGCAAGAGTCACACATACGACTAGCATCCTATAAACATACACCAATAGGCCAGAATTGGTTTCTTCGACCTACAAATACTGTGAGGAGACTCACCTCAATCTGAATATATCTGAAATCTCACATACGCAACTGCTACAAATCTCCTCGCACTAAACACATCAAAAACAATCCCTAATTAATAATTAGGCTAATAACCCATAATCAAGGCCCAAATCATATTCTCTCTCACTAATGGTAAAAGACCATTTTACACTTTCCAAACTAGACCCAACTAAACATGGCCCAAGGCCCAAAATAACGCAAGTGCACTTCTGGGAGTATACCATGCGTACTCTCTTCTTACGCCCTACATACTGAGTTACTAAAAAAAGAATACATGGTAAAAGACGTTACCCACTGCTTACCCCAAGGTTACGCCCTGCATAACCCCACTAATGTTAAAATCCACTTTTAAGCTCTTAATACCTAAAGAGTAAACGTCCATATCATACATCTTAATCTTGGGAAGGTCTTAACTGATAAATTCGCCAACTTTAAGCTTTTTCATGGCTTAATAGAGCCCAAAAAAACCCTAGGTCCATAAAACTCTTTATCAACCTCAAACTCTTGCATGAGTGAAAAATAGCAACAAGGACTTCATTTTTATGACACATGATCCTCAGAAACGATATAAAATTATAAACTTGAGCTATGGAGTAGCCTTTACTCACAAGAACCAAAACCATGGGAACAAAAGATTACAAATCAAGTCTCTAACCTAGATCTAATCATAAAACCATAAAGTTGAGAGCTTTATACGTCTAGAAGCTTGCAAAGGTGATGAAAGTTCTGGTTCTTCAAGCTACAAGCCCACCAATCCTCAATGATGAACTTCACCTTCTTCCATAATGCACCAAGAACACTCTAAAGGTCCAAACTAAGGTCTTAAGGATTAGGGTTTCAAAATGGCCGTTTGGGGAGAGTGGAGGCTGATTATGAAGAGGCTAAAAGGGACTTAAGGTGTTTAAATATGTAACATTCCGATAATGAGGTATTTTCAATTTTAATCCTAAGTATGAAGAGTTATTGCATTTAGGCCCTTGTGCATGAGAAAGCTTGCAAAATGGCTCATAATGGCATTTTTGTAATTTTTGGGGCGAGTTCACGTACGCGGGGCGTACGTGCGTGATTCCAAAACCCTAATTTTTAGGGTTTGGACCCTATTTAAACATCCTTAGATCCCCAACCTACCTTCTTTCATCAACCTCCAAATTACCTTCGTCGCTAAACAAACCCTAATCTATTTTTGAGCACTCTTGAGCTTTATGTGTGTGTGTTTTGGTTACGTTGAAGGAGAGAAGAAGAAGAAGAGAAGATCATCTTGGAGGAGTAGGACACTTTGGATCCAGAATCCCATCACCATTTTGTTGGATTAGTGTCTAAGTCCATAACTATTTTGGTATGTACTAGACCCAATTATGAGCATGGTCCTTTTGGGTTGCCTTCACCATAGCAATATGTAGGATGAATTAAGGAAAAAGAGGTTTAATTATGATTTATTAATATATTATAAGAATAATATATTAAAGGAGAAATCATATTGTTTAATTAATATTAGTCAAGAATTAATTAAGAATTAATTTTGTGACTAAAAGAGATTAATTAAACTTAGGGGACTAGAGTTGTAATTATAAGATAATTACAATTGGGCTATGGATCACCTAATAATATATAGGTTGGACGAATTCTATGGGAAGCCCATAAGGAATTCGTCCAAGGGATATGTTAAAGGAGTCCATGGGCTGCTTAGGGCCTAACCAGTCAGATTAGGGTTTCCTAGTTGCAAACCCTAATAGCCTACATGTATATAAAGGACCCCTATGCCCCAAAAACGTACACAAGAGTTCCTCTACGGTTTCCAGCCATTTTTGGTGCCTCCTCTCTCCTCCCTCTTCATCCAAGTTGCTTAGTGGTGTTTGTGACTCCATTAGAGGTGCAACACTTGAGGCACTAAGCTTTCTGAAGCCAATCAAAGCAAGTAATTGATTGTTATTACTACATAACAATCAAGGTAAGATCTAAACCCTAGTTTATATGTTAATTTGATTAATTGTATGCTAGATCTAGGGTTTGTAAATCTTGGAAGTTTATTGCATGTTCAAAGTAGAAAAACTAGATCCAAGCAATTAGGGTTGCATGAACACCATAGGATTGTTGTTATGCTCAAAACCCATCAGTGGTATCAGAGCCTAGGTCGTTTTTCTTTTGAATAGATGCATAATTTGACTGCCAAAGACCTAAAAATTTGAAATTTCTTGTTGTCTGCCTGATGAACTCGCCGAGTTGCTCTTAGAACTCGACGAGTAGCTTGAACTCGACGAGTTCCCAAGAGGACTCGACGAGTTGGCTGTTCAGTTGCCAGGTTTTTCGAATTTTTGGTCAGATTTTGATGTGGATAATTACCAAAACTCGTTTTTATTGCCTAAAATCGATTTTTTATGCTTGGAATGATTATCCTTATCAAAATTGATGGATTTGGTTAAATATGGATAATATAGGATTATTATAAGATAAATATTTGACCTAGTAAGTTTGAAAAGTTTCAATTTACACCCTTTAGGTTTTATAGTTTAAATTTGAACTTAATAGTTTTGTTTTTTGAAATTTAAATAGTTAAACCCTAATGTTTTGAAAAGTTTCAAAACTTGCCCTCAAGTTTTGGAATTTAAATTTTTGATTAAAAGTTTAATTTTGAAATATTTAAATTCTAAACCCTAATGTTTTGAAATGTTTCAAAACTTTCCCTCAAGTTTTGGAATTTAAAATTTTTTGATTAATAGTTTAATTATGTAATATTTAAATTCTAAAACTCTAGTATTTTTGAAAAGTTCAAATTACACCCTCATGGTTTTGTTAAGTTAATTAAAAGTTTAATTAAAAGAAAAGGTTAATAAAACCACCTAGTATTTTAAAAGTGTAAAATACACCCTATATTATATATATGTAACATTAAAAGTCTAATATTATATATATATATATATATATATATATATATATATATATATATATATATATATATATATATATATATATATATATATATATATATATATATATATATATATATATATATATATATGAGTAAAGAGTCAGTCTTACCGTTAGTAGGCCTCATTCACGAAGCTGGTTTATAAGGGGTGTTTAAGGAAATTGCCTATAAAATGGCGATTGAATGGGTATCCACTCTTACCCACCGCACTCTTGACTAGTGGAGGGTCGTTAGCCGAACGGGTAGGATAGGACGAAACCTTCCATTACAAGTATAATGAAGTACAAAGTAACTAAATGCTTTTACAAATTCCCAAATCATAGTTTCTCTAGGCAAAATGTGAAATTGTATGCTAATCCATGGAATTACACTTCGTACCCTTGTCAAACGTTAGTGGAGCGTGTGTGGTTAACCGGCACACTAATTTGGGGTTGAAATTGGTAGTGAAGGGTGGCTCGATGTTTATCATAGATCAATGGAGCGTGTGTGGTTAACCGACACATTGATTAGGTGATAGTACCATTGAGTGCATCACGTAGATTCGTATGGTTATTCACACCTTGTTGGTGATCCTCGGCATCCCAGTCGCAAATTTGAAGGGCATAATCGAGATTAAACATGCCATTGAAAAGTTCAATGAATCTCAAAAAATCTAGGAGTTTCAATTCATTTAAAACTTAAACCTTCTTTTTTGTTTTTCATGGTGGAAATTGGTAAATCTTCATTTACCTATCTTCAAATATTCTCCAACTAGATTACGGCATCCCTCTTCTAGTTTGTAGAATGTTGTGTTGGATCCTAGCCTTGATGTTTCGTTTGGGTGTTAAATCAAGGATTCTTATCAACTAACTTGAATTTTCTCCCGTTTTGTAGATGTCTAAATCTTACAATGATCTTCCCAAGTCCCTTGGAACAAGCTTTCCAAATGAAGATGACGTTCCACGATACGATCAAGGAAATGAGAGTCATGCTTCACTTCCTCCACCTCCTCCAATTATTCTCCATAACCCACAAGTTCAAAGGCTTGAAAAGTTCAAGCTCACTCAAGCCCTTTTGGCAAGTAAACACGAAGATGGGAAATCTGTGTGTGCACACATCTTAGAGATAAAGTCACACATTGATAGGTTAAGGATGATGGGTGTCGATATCTCAGAAATGTTGGCTGTTGACTGGTTTCTTCAGTCACTTCCTGAATCATATAATAAGCTCGTTAGAGAGTACTATATGATGGACCATGACGTGACCCTCATTGTTTTGGCCTATTTGCTTATAGCTGCTGAATCAGAAATGATTTGGCGTGCTGATCAAGCAAATTTGTCTAGAAAATCAAACTCCCAAACTTCAATGGACATTGAAAATGGTGACATTGGAAATCCAGAAAAGGTAAATTCTGAGATAGTTCCTTGTGCCATTCCAAAAGAGTCCATCTGCTTCTACTGCCAAGAGAAGGGGCATTGGAGACGAAGCTGCCCTGTTTACCTGAGAGATCTAAGAGATGGGAGAGTCAAGACGTATGGCTCTACTTCAGGTAAAATCGATTAACTAACTCTATAAGTTCCTATTCCTTGATTCTTAATACATGATGTGATAAGATTACATTTTGATGTTTTTTGCAGGATCGAAGAAAAGAAAGGAACCTTAAGGAAGAAGCGTGCTGAATCTGATCATGAAGAAATGGATTTCGATCGCATGGCAGGGTCAGATTTTTGAGCTGCTACTCTAGAGTTAGGATAGATTGATAAGAAATATGTAATATCATAGTTTTTCAGTTGAATTGCATTGTAAGGACAAATTTTTCCGCAATAAAATAAATTTTGATTTTGTCTTATTTATTTATCCTTGCAATGGTGTGTATGAAAAATTGATGTTTGATTGTTTCTATTGTTAGCAATAATGGATTCTTTATTATGTTATTTGTGGAAATGTCGAGAATTTACCAAATAAGGGAAGATTCTCATCGCCCAAGTTTCAGTTGGACAGAAACTTGGAGTCATGCAACTTGGTTGCGTGATGGATGAGAAACTTCATATTTGGAAATTAGACTATTTTGACAAAGTGTCAAGAGAAGGACTAGGAGATCAAGTACACTAGGTTGTGCGTTGATCAAGTCCACCACAAGAGTGATAAATATATTCGTCATGATTTACTAAAGTTTAGTAAATATGGTTATACTTATAAGATTAAGTATAATTCTGAGTTGATTGAAAGAGTTTCAATCAATAGCAGAACGAATAAGAAGAATCAAGTAGGCAGAAAGATAAAAGTTTCTCCATTCTAAGAAGAAGGGAGAGTACCTTTTATTGTGTTTTATGATAAGTCTTAATGATTAAGAACCATATCTCAATTGATTCTCTAAGTGAGTCTTAGTGCATTTGTATGTCTAAGAAGAGGAATCGAGAATTGTAGAAATGGTTAAAATCAAGAAGTCAATCATACTTCGTTCCAATATCAAGTCTTAGAGTTATATTCCAATATTGTGAATTGAGTGACACGTCTTTAGTAGGTTTATAACACTTAACAAATGTGGAATTGGAAAAAGTCTTCTTATTCCTGCACATTTGAGATTGGTAAGTTGTGATGTCTTGGATAAGACAAAGACCAACTAGAACCAATTATGTGAAGTGATAGTCTTGATAAAAACTACACTAACTCTTGAATATTTGTTTGTCAAGAAATGTTTTTTGACAAGAGAATCTTATATGTCAAGGAGTCAGTGGGAGTCTTAATGGTCTTGAAAGGATTCAAGAACAAATCAAGAGTTAAACCTAGTTGATCATCACTAGCACACGACTTGAGGTTTAAAGCCTATCGTGTTGACATTATCTTGTTTATGTACCATTCGAGTTGAGTTAATTGTGCATGTGAGTTCTATGAGTTCTCATGTGAATGCATAAAGACAAATCACCTTGATCAATGGAAAGTACATTGATATGTAGGGGTGAACCACTTGGAAGACATGGTGGGCACTCGTGTTATTATGAGGCAAGAAATCAAGATTGAACAAGCTCAGTCCATATGGTTTTGGATTTGTCACAAACCTTCGTTTTGACAAATTCACATGGATAGGAACACATACACTTTAAAATCTAAGTGTCATGAGGTTTCCCTTCTTCATGAAAATGATTGTAAGGAAATGCTTTCACTAAGAAGAGATTTTAAGAAGATTGCAATTGTGAAAATTGTATTCTCAAATTCGATTATGATTACAGCATCCCTCTTCATAGTTCGAATTGTGAGATTTGGCAATTGGTCTGAACATTTGGGACTTAGTAACATAAGTTCTGAATTTCTTTAGACACACATGTGAGCTATCTAAGGCAAAGGTGTATGAGCTTAAAAAGCTTAGATAAAGGCTTATCAAAGCATTAAGTATTAGAAATATGAACTTAAGGAATTCAATAAACATTGTTTTCTGGAAGTTCAATTGTTTTATGAATACATGTCAAAGCTAGTGGGAGCATAAGTGTTATGCTTGTATTGTAATAATCATCGTGTTAGTGGGAGCATGATTATTATGGTAAGTATTGCAAGTTAGAAATATTAATTATAGAAAACAAAGATTCACTTTGCAAAGTTGCAAGGGTTGAAAAATTGTTTTGCTATAATTAAGGGAGAGAATATTATACTTCGTTTCAAAATTCTAAAGCTTAGATCGAGTAATGTAAATAAATTTAGTCAAGGATACATAGTGCATTCTCAAAATTCGATTATGATTACGGCATCCCTCTTCATAGTTCAAATTGTGGGAACATGGCACATAAAATATTATGGCAGAAGGATGATAAAGTATCACGTCTTTATGTGAGACATTATGCATCGTGTCCAATATGCTTCGGGTATAGGATCGATTGCATATGCTATAATATTTTACCGTTCTAAAATTTTCCAAATGCCTAGGGCATTAAGAGGGAAAAGGGACTAGAATCGGTTTTGACTAAAATAATTAAACAACTATCAAAGGACGATCTGAGGTTCACTGAGGATTTGTCGCTTGTGAGTAGTTGGAAGTATCGTACTGGATGGACTATATTGACATTATTATGAATAGATAAGATTCTATTAAGAATGAGTTGTCATATGGCAAATATGGAAATGTTTCCATTAATGGGAGTTGGATATTAAGAAATATGTCTAGATTAGAAACTTTTATGCGAGAAGGATGTTCAAAGGAATGTACTTTGAATGTGAGACTTCACGTCTATGGAATTGTCTTGTAACAATTTCTAATAGAGTACTTTGTGATTTCATTGGCCAAGTCCTGATGACTTTTGTGCTATGACTTTACGAAAGGATCGTTGCATAAAATGTTAGAATCTGACATATTCTAAAAGTGGGAAGAATTTGGTATTCTTATACTAATAATAAGGATTGGGGATTGTGAAATGAATTTCATTGGAAAAGTTTTTCAATTGATCTATTTCACAAAGTATGGACCATAGGAAACCAAAGTGTGCATGCTTGGAGCATAGGACAATTGTGGTTATAATTCGAGTAATAAGTTGATTTTCCGAAACATTAAACAATGAATAATGAGTAATCAATATGGTGACTAAATAAAAGATGTTTAATTTATACTCAAGAGTTTGGGGTCATATAGGATTGAGTATTATCGTTGTGTTTCTCTTTGCATGTTTTGACTTCCAGAATAACTGGGTTATTCGAACGTCCACAGTCGGTCATACGTTGGAAGTAGGTATGAAGGAAGACTGTCATGAATCTGTCTGTAGATTGTCTAAAGTGTTTAGACATAGCACAAGTTTGCTGCAGAGTTCATGAGTGCTTTGATAAGATTAAACTATTGGATTAAACCCACGCTCACTTGAATCACTTCATGGATTTATCACGGGTGATTAGTGAGACGATAACATTGTATATTCTTGAAACCGAGACGTGTAAGTTGTTATTTGCTGGTCAGTTGCACATTGATGATAAGTAAACGCACGAGTAACTTGGTGTTATAAAACTTATTGTTGTGTGTGATTCAATTAGTAGGTGCAAGCAAGCATTTGAGTCGAAGTTTATCCATTAATTTTACCCAAAGTGGGATAAAAGCGATATCTGTGGGCCCCTCGATGATTTAGTGATGATACCTAAGCGCTTGGCCAAGCCGGGACTAAGTTGATGTGTTCAATTGTAGTCTGTTGTCAGTCGTCATAAATCAGATGTCGGGAAACAATACATAGACAGAGAGAATGATTTAAATCCATGTCTCATGTCTATACGATATCTTGAAGAATGGAGGAATATATAATCCCTTATCTAAAGGACACGCGTATCCGATAAGATCAGAGTTGACAACGGCTTTTGAAAGCTACGATTGCTGATCAGGTTCTGAAGTTATGAAAAATAGTTATTAGAGTTATCCAAGTGGGAGACTGTTGGATTAGTGTCTAAGTCCATAACTATTTTGGTATGTACTTGACCCGATTATGAGCATGGTCCTTTTAGGTTGCCTTCACCATAGCAATATGTAGGATGAATTAAGGAAAAAGAGGTTTAATTATGATTTATTAACATATTATAAGAATAATATATTAAAGGAGAAATCATATTGTTTAATTAATATTAGTCAAGAATTAATTAAGAATTAATTTTGTGACTAAAAGAGATTAATTAAACTTAGGGGACTGGAGTTGTAATTATAAGATAATTACAATTGGGCTATGGATCACCTAATAATATATAGGTTGGACGAATTCTATGGGAATCCCATAAGGAATTCATCCAGGGGATATGTTAAAGGAGTTCATGGGCTGCTTAGGGCCTAAGCAGTCAGATTAGGGTTTCCTAGTTGCAAACCCTAATAGCCTACATGTATATAAAGGACCCCTATGCCCCAAAAACGTACACAAGAGTTCCTCTAGGGTTTCCAGTCGTTTTTGGTGCCTCCTCTCTCCTCCCTCTTCATCCAAGTTGCTTAGTGGTGTTTGTGACTCCATTAGAGGTGCAACACTTGAGGCACTAAGCTTTCTGAAGCCAATCAAAGCAAGTAATTGATTGTTATTACTACATAACAATCAAGGTAAGATCTAAACCCTAGTTTATATGTTAATTTGATTAATTGTATGCTAGATCTAGGGTTTGTAAGTCTTGGAAGTTTATTACATGTTCAAAGTAGAAAAACTAGATCCAAGCAATTAGGGTTGCATGAACACCATAGGATTGTTGTTATGCTCAAAACCCATCACATTTGGCATCATTCATAGGTATAAAGCTTTGAACATTATAAAGTTGTGCATAGATCTAAGTTATCCATGAAGTTTGTGTCCTTTTGGTCCCATTAGTTGGGTATTTTGAGTATGAGTTAGTCCAATCCATTTAGGTTGTCCTTTCAGACGTTTTGAGGTGCTTAGAAGCATAAAAATTTGGTCTTCATCATTTCTTCCCTTCCATGGATGTGCTATAAGATCTTAATAGGTTACGTAGTTAAGGTTTTTAGTGTTAAGCACTTTTTGGCCATGCAAGACCATAAAGTTGGAAACTTTATGGTCAAGGACGTCATTTGGGGCTTAAATCTAACTTTGGACGAAAGGATTTCATGTATTAAGCCCTTAATGAGAAGAAGGGCTGACCAGGTGCGTATGTTGGGCGTACCAAGTGGTACGTTATGCATACGCGGTCAAGGGCCCGACTTATTGGTCAATCAAAGTACGCCCCACGTACAGATGAGTACGCCCCGTGTACTCGGCTGGGTTGACTCGGATGGTTTGTTGACTTTTACCTTTGACCATGTTTGACCTAATGGTATTTTAGGTAATTTGAGTGGTATTTGAGATTGGTCATTATTTTGTGTTTAGGTGACCAATTGAGTTATCATTCGGAGCTGTGTTCTGTCAGATACCTTTTTCAAACTGAGAGGTGAGTTTTCCTCACTGTACTCGTGGGTCGAAGGCACCAATGCTGGCCCATTAGATTATTTATCCTGGTTAGGATAGTTCTATGCTAGTATATGGTTGTTTAGTAGATCTGTATGATTATCTGTATTTGTTGGCTCTATGTTTATGTTTATCTGTTACATTTGTCAACATATTCTGTTTGGGTTGAGGCGGTCCTGCTTTGTGCTGAAGGCCACGACACCCGCGGACGTCCGGATAGGCTGTAGGCCCTGCGAAGCGGTGCAGTCAGGCCGGCGGCCCGTAGAATAGTTTGGATAGGTTGTAGGCCCTACGAGGTGGTCCAGTCATGTTGAAGGTTCATAGAGCAGTCCGGATAGGTTTTAGCCCCTAAGAGGCGCTCCAGTCAGGCTGAAGGATCATATTTGCATGCTTTGTTTGTTATGTAGTGTATTGCTACTTTGGAGGAACTCACTAAGCTTTGGCTTACAGTTTTAGTTTATTGCTTTAGGTACTTCTGAGGATCATGGGAAAGTGAAGGTGTGATCGTGCACATCTTCCTATTTTATGTTATTCAGTCTTGGGAAAATTCTGATTTTGAATAATGCTTTTGAAACAATGACTCTTTTGAAAACAATGTTGGTTAATGGTTGATTTTAAAATTTTAAATTTCTTTGATTTTTGGAGTATTACAAAATAGGGGCTCAACCCCAAAAAATTAGGGTTTTTGGTCAGCTTGAGTACGCCCTGCATACACACCAAGTGCGCCCTGCATACTGCATGAGGTCTGCGTCATTCTTAAATGACCTACACCCAACGTACACATCAAGTACACCAGGCGTAGGGACCAATTTTGCAAGAAATTTAATAATTAAGCTTTGAATATAAAATACATGAGAACCGTGTGTTACAAAAAAGGAACTCTCGTCCCTTTTATCTAATTTGATTCATCGCTTCGTCACGTCATGAAAATACATTTGTCACGTTGTGACGTAATTAACTCACCATGTCTTCGTTTTCATTTTATTTATGACACTTCTATTTTGTCGCTAAAAGTTTTGGTCATAAAAGAAGATGGCATTCTACTTTCTCACGTCGTGACTTATCTTTGTCATGTCGTGTCACACCTCCCCCTACCGTTGGCGGAAACACCGAGTGGTGACGATGGTTAAAAAGATTACCAAAATCACAGAGCACAAACCATAACTACCTTACTATAAATCAATGTCTGTTACATGGAATAAATGAAACCTATCTATCTTCAAGGTGATTGTCCTTCCTTGCGTTGATCCTTACTGTATCCTAGGAATACATGCGGTTTTGAAAACATCAACTTGATGTTGGTGAATTCACATGTTTAAATAAACGTTAAGTAAAATATTTTGATAACATTTTTAGGAATGATTAAGATCATGCTTCTTATATTCCTTGTTTCTTAGGTTTTACTATGTTGTATCTTCTAAAGTTCCTTGTATATTGAATCTTATAGGTTTTTCGAATACTTTTAAATTTTACGGTGATGTATTCTTTTCCTATTTTAAAATATATTCCTAGGATATTTTATAAGTTTTAACTTGATTATTAATTGAGAGGGAGAGAGAGAGAGAGAGAGAGAGAGAGAGAGAGAGAGAGATCACGATTGAGAGATAAATCATCGACTGAGAAATAGAGCATTGATTTAGAGATAGATTATGAATGAGTGATAGATTATTACTAAGAGATTGGTTATGAGAACATCACTAAATGATATAAATTAATTGCTACATATCCGAGAAAATAAGTTATTATGTGACTTATATGATTCATATGATTAAGTTATTGTAGCTTTTATTCAGTAAGCTGTGAGGTTTATGTTGTTATGATGAATTATTTTGTAGGTATATTATTGTGACGCCTAGCTCGATGAAAGGAATTGGTACTATTGAACTAACGATGAAATAAATGGTACTATTGTACTTGTTAGATTAAGGTGTCTAAGCTCATAACTAAATTGGTATAAACTTGAATATAGAAGCAAAGTCCTTTTGGGTTGCCATCATAACCATAAATAGCTAGAAATGATATTAGGAGAGAGAGAGGGAGAGAGAGAGAGAGAGAGAGGGATGTTTTTTTAATATATTATGTGATTAATATATTAATTGGGAATTGATAATTGATATGTTAATTTGTTATGTGATTAATAAATTAACATGAGATCAATAGCTAAATAATTCATATTTATATGGTTAATAAATTAATAAGAAATCAATTGGAATTAATTAATTATTAATCAGAATTAATCTGGATTTAATTTGGGATTAAATGGAATTAATTAAAGGTGCAAGGGGTGAATTGTTATTGTTCAATAGTTGAACAAAAGAGGCAATTTTAGAAACCTCCATGGTAGGGGTGAACATATTAACCGAAAAACTAAACTGAAACCAAATTAACCGAAATAATTGAACTATTTCAACCAAACCATTTCTAAAAAGGTGGCGAGGTTTCTATTTTTGATTAACCAGATACATATGGTTCTATATGATTAATAAGGTTATAAAGATTGAATCGTTCACTTTTTTTATAACAATGTACGTTAAGTTTTTATAGAAAATTATTTTATATTTTTATCTCATTTTAGACCATTATGATTAACCAATATTTACTATTAATCATAACCATTAACCGACAAAAACCGTTAACCAAAATCAATATTAACCAATACCTAATGACTACCAAAATGCATTAACCACTTATAAAGGTTATGGTTCAGTTTTAGCGAAAAACTTAACCAAACCGCCCCATACAAATCCCCTATTCCGTGGCATGGACGGTTTTAGAGGCTCTTCTAGGGTTTTTGGAAGCCTCATGGTTGCATAAAAGGAAAAGATTTGAATTAAGATTAAATATATTATTTAATCAATTCAGATTCTACTTTGCTTGCAAGTTACCTAAACTATAGATAGGACCCCAAGGCCATCAATTTTCATTCATGACCTTCCTACAAGGCATAGGAACAAAATTTATTCCTCTCCCCTCTCTCTCCTCTTCATTCTAGGGTTTCTAGGGTTTTGGGTGTGAGTCATTAGAGGCATTAGATTTCTAGTGCTTAATTTCCAAGGTTTCAAGAAGGATATTGGTGTGATTATTTGCTACAAAAATCATGAGGTCTGTAAACCCTATCTCTATGTAACTTTCGATTATTTTAGAGTGCCCTTAGGGTTATTGATGTTCATAGGTTGTTGTTATCAATAGAGAAAACTTAGATCCAAATAGGTTGTATGTGAACTTAAGGGTTAAGTTTTTCCGCAACATGTTTTAACTATAACCTATAAAACTTATCAGTGTTATCAGGGCCATAGTTTTCTATTTGATTGTGCATAATAGTGAATATATCAAAATTAGGGTTTATAGAAATTAAACCCTAATGGCCATGATTTTCGACTTTGCTAGGGTTTCTTGAAACCCTAGTCTGCCTAACCCTATTTTCGAAAATGAGGGAGCTCCTTTAGGGTTTTATCTTGTTTCTTTAATTATTGTTTCAATAGCCTTAAAATAGAATAATTAAAATTGGAAAACCCCATACCATATTCGAAAATTAGAAGGGTTTGGATTTGGATTGGGATTAAATTTGAATTATTTTTATTAAATGTTTAATTTTAATAATTATCCCTAAATGATTTAATTAATTTAATTAATTAGTTAATTAAAAGATAAAGATAAATCACAATTGGTTTAATATTAATTAATTAGAAGATTTAATTTAGATAATTAATATTTAAACCTTGTATATATATATATATATATATATATATATATATATATACTATTAAAAGTTTAATATATTATATGTATAAGACAAGTCAGTCAAATCGCTAGTACGCCTCATTCACGAAATTATACTATGAGGGGGGGGGGGGGGTATAAGGAAGCGACCTATAAAATAACCGCCATCAAGTGAACACTCACCCCCCGCTCCCTTGTATGGTGGAGGGTCATTAGCCGAACGGATTTGATAGGACATAATCTCATTAAAAGTATAATGATATAAAAGTACTAGAACCTTCTCTAAAAAATCTCACTCTAGTTACTTTAGGAAAAATGTGAAAAGTATTCTAATCCATGAAAACACACATCATGATTTATATGTCGTTAGTGGAGCTTGTGTGGTTAACCGACACATTAATATGGACTATAAAGAGATATGATGGGCATCTCAAAAATTACCATTGTAGATGGAGCGTGTGTGGTTAACCGGCACATCAATGTGAGATGATAAATGGCATTGAGGTTGTCAAGCTGTCTTGCATGGTTATTCACATCTCGTTTGTGATCCTTGACACCCCAATCACAAAAGTGAGAGCATCATCCGAGATTAAATATGCCATTGATAAGATTCAATGAATCTCAAAAGGTCTAGGAGTTTCATAAGATTGGAACTGGTAAAATCCTTACCTACCTAAAATAGATTCGAATTTGATTACGACATCCCTCTTCAAAGTTCGAAATGAAAATATGGATCCTAGCTTTAATTTAAATTTTAGTTTAATAATTAAGGTTTAAAATCAACTAACTTCAATTCTATTTTCTCCTAATTTTAGATGGCTTATGAAGACATAAACGGTCTTAATCGTTCTTTTGGAAATGGTTTCCATCTTCCTTTTGAAGATGAACTTCCACATTCTGATCAAGGTGAAAAAAATTTCCCTTCTTCGGGAACTGGTGGCACTGGGCATCATGCTTCCTCAACTCTTCCACCACCTCCTCCTATGACTCTACCAACTTCATGTTTTCCTCAAGTTGAAAGATACGAGAAAACTCAAGCCCTATTGGCATGTAGACATCAAGATGGAAATTTTATGTGTGTGCATGTTCTACAAATGAAATCATACATTGAAAAGTTGGATATAATGGGTGTCGTTTTCCCAAGGGAGAAAGCCATTGATTTGGTTCTTCTTTCGCTTCCAAAGTCATATGATCGTTTCATTGAGAACTTTTATATGAGGAATATCGACGTGAACCGAATTGATCTGACCCAAATGTTGATTTTTGCTGAAACAGAAATGCTTAAGAGCACATCTAAAGAAAAGATGCTTATTGGGTCTAATTCCAAGGTTTCCATGGACATTAAGAATGGTGACAATGGTCGTGCAGAAAAGATTTATCTTCCCAATGGAAAGGGGTCGTCCAAAATCAAATCGTTTGACCGTATGGTAAAAGAAAAAACTAGTTATGGGATCATTCTATGTGTTAACCCCAAAAGAGTCTGTTTTGTTCTACTACTAATTGAAGGAACATTGGAAACAAAGCTGCCCAAAATACATGAAAGATCTTAGAAATAGTAAAGCCAAGTCGTGTGACTTTACTTTAGGTACATCCATTATCTGACTATATTGTTTAATAAGTTCCTATTCATAGACTCATAATACATGATGTGATGATCACATTTGATGGTATTAAAGGAGCAAAGAGAAAGAAGGAACCTTTAGAAAGGTGAGTTAAATCTGATCATGAGAAATGGACTTTGGTCACGTGGTTCGATGATCGGAATTTGGAGCTACTACTAAGGAGTTGGGATAATTTAATAGATTGCTATTACTCTTCAGAGATGTCTAGAAACATTGTTTTAATTTTATGCATTGTAAGGACAAGTTCCAATTTTCGGTTATTTTCAATAAAATTGAGATTTTGGTTTATCCAGTTGCCTTATTTTATATTTCCTTGCAATTGCATTTATGAAAGTGTTGGTTACGTTTCTAATATTAGCAATATTAATTATGGATTTGATTCTTATGATATTTCTTGTGGTATTGTCATAATTAACAAAGTGAAAAGAATTCTCATCACCAATTTTCAAATTGGACAGAAACTTGGAGTCATGCAATTCAAATTGTGTGATGCATGAGAATCTTGGTCATTGGAAAATTATGACTAATTCATTGATCACATATTTATGTGAGTCAAGTAAAGGATTAAAGGATCTAGTACATGTTGACATAGATTATTCAGATCCACCACAAAGGACGATAACTATATTCGTCATGATTTACTGATGCTTCTGTAAGTATGGTTGTGTTTATAAGACTAAGCATAATTCTAATACTTTGAATGGATTCAAAGAGCAGAAAAATGAATAAGAAGAATCTATTAGGTAGAAGAATATAAGTTTCTCCAATCTGAAAGGAAAGGAGAGTACTTTAGTATCATGTTTTATGATCATCTTAGTGATTGTGGATTTATATCACAATTGATCCTCGAAGAACATCTTAGTGCAATTGTATGACTAAGAAAAGGAATCAAATATTGTTGGAAATAGTTCGAACAAAGAGATGAGTCATACTTCATTCCAAATCAAGTTTTAGATTCATACTCTAGTAACTACAAATCGTATCTTGAAACTCCTTTCAAAATAAGAAGGTGGAAAAGACCTCGAAATATGTGGAGTAATATTTTTTTCTTACTCTAGCACATATAGACTTGGAGTTGTGATGTTTTCGTTAATAGAGAAACAAAAGATAAATTGAGACCTATTCTATGAAGTGTTTTCTTGTCGAGAATCCACACGAACTTTTGAATATTTGTTTTAGCTCTTCAAGGAATGTTCCTTGAGAGAAAACTCATATGTCAAGAAGTCAGTAGGAGTCGTATTGATCTTGAGAGTTTCAAGAGTCAATCGAAAATAAACCTTTTAGTTATCACTAGAACGCGACCTGGGGTTGGTAAGATATCGTGTTTGGTTAACACATTCTTATTTATGTGCACTTCAAGTTGAATTGACAATGTTTATGAGTTCTATGTTTTCATTTAACTACAAAAGAAAAAGCTCATTAGTCAATGAAAGTACATTGATCAATATGGGTGAGCTGCTAACTACATGGAAGCACTCGTAGGCCCTTCTGTTACCAGAGGGAAAGGAATTTAGAAATGTTGAAGTTCAGTCCATGAAGGAGATCTAAATTTGAATTTGGTTTTGTGCAAAACCTTTTCTTATGATTATAGGTTGGAAATGATAGATTCACATGGATGGGAACACATGCACCATAAAATCTAGGTGGCAAGGTTTCGCTCTATTTCATGAGAATGATTGTGAGGAAATACTTTTGCTGATAGATCATAAGATCTGACAAAGATCAATATAGATGTTGGTTGTGTTAACTGCATTCTCAAATTCACAATATGATTACAACATCCCTCTTCATATTTTGAATTGTGAGGAATGATAAGGAATTGTTTGAACTTTCAAGATATATATCTATAAGTTCTGAAAGGGTTTAAACACACACAAATTCTATCCAACGAAGGCGTATAAGCTTAAGAAGTCTAGTTTGATACTAATCGAAGCATCGCGTAACATAAATATGTACTTCAGTAAAAATGTCATGAGTATTGATTTCTAGAAGTCCAGTTGATTCCTGGGTACATGTGAAAGCTAGTGGGAGCATAATTGTTATGCTAGTATTGCATGTTGACAATACTGTTTGTAGGAAACAAAGTTTTCAATTTGCAAATTGCAAAGTTTGGGAATTGTTCTGCTATAGTAGACATAAGGGAGAGGGCACTCATATTTCTTTTGAATCTAAAGGTTTAGATTGTATAATTTAATAGAACTTAGTCATAGACATATATGAATATCATGTTGAAATGGTTCAACATAGGAAATTCAATATATGGGAATATTATAGCAAGAGAATGAACAAATATCACATCCTTACATAAGATATAATGAGTCGAGTCCCATATGCTTCAGATATAGGATCGATTATATATGCTATAATATTCGCTTATTCTAATTTTTCAAATGCTCAGAGCATTGTAAGAAAAAGGACTAGAATTTTGTGTGACTAAAGTTGTTAAAGAAATGTCAAGAACATTCTAAGGTTATACCAAAAGACTGGTTGCTTATGGACAGTTAGAAGTATGACATTAATTTATACAGACCTTAGTGACATGATTCTAGATTTAGACGATTCGTGATCAGAATTGATGGTCATATGGGAATATGGAAATGTTTCATAATGGGAGATGGTTGAAAAGTCAACATGTGAGTTGGAAATTTGAATGCCAGAGAAATATTCAAAGAGTTCACCTTCAATTAGAACCTTCATTACCATGTAATTTTTTTCTAGTAACCAAGTTCCAATAGGATATTCTGTAATATCAAAGAATCAGTCTTTGAGACTTTGAAATCTTGATATCACATGAGATTAATGCATGTTAAATTGGAATTCCATCACATCTTGGGTAGTGATAAGAATTTGGAATTGTGAAATGAGCATCAATGGAATAATTTCAGTTAATCTGTTCACAAAGGAAGGGTCGTAGAAAGGCATAGTATGCATGTTCATAACATGGCATGGCTGATGTTTAATTCAAGTGGTTAGTTGACTACTCAAAACATTATACAATGAATAAAGTTATAACTATTATGGTGATTAAATAATAGAGATTATTTATATTCAATCGTTTTGAGACCATAGTTAATTAGTTTATTATTGTGTTTTATTTTTCATGTTCTACTTCCTGAATGATTTGATTATTCGAATTCCACATTCGCTCATATTTTTGGAAGTAAGTAGTGAATTAAGAGTGTCATGAATTGAATTATAGATTGCCTATGAGGATTAAACATTGCAATAAGATTGCTACAATGTTCATGAGCACTTAGAAAAATAAGGATTTTGAGTATTGGATAAACCCACGCTCACAGAATTACTTCATGGATTCCATCATGAGTAATTGTGAGACGATTATATCTTTTATTCTTGAAATAGAGATATATGAGTTGTAATTTACAAATCGTTTGTACATTGGTATTGCAAAAACACATCAATAACATGATATCATAAAACTTAGTGTCATGCATGATTTGGTGTGTTAAAGATACAATCATATAATTCGAATTTTATTCGTTCCTTTTTCCCTAATGGTAAAAACGATATATTTGGGCCCCTCGATGATTCGTTGTCGACATATGAAGTGTTTGGCCGAGCGCAGACTGAGTTGATGTGTTCAATTAGTAGTCTGAATTGAGTCATCATAAATCTGGAAATCAAGAAACAGATTCTTGGACTATGAGATTGATTCTAATCCATGTCTCATGTCCATACGATATCTTGTAGAATGAAGGAATATCTGATCACTTATCTTAGGGAAAATGTATAATTAGATCAGAGTTCGACAGTGGCTTTGGAAAGCACTCTTTGCTAATTGGTTATACTTACAATTGTAGTTATAGACTTATCCAAGTGGGAGATTGTTGGATTAAGGTGTCTAAGCTCATAACTAAATTGGTATAAACTTGAATATATAAGCAAATTCCTTTCGGGTTGCTCTCATAACCAGAAATAGCTAGAAATTATATTAGGAGAGAGAGAGAGAGAGAGAGAGAAATGTTTTGTTAATATATTATATGATTAATATATTAATTTGGAATAAATAAATGATATGTTAATTTGTTATGTGATTAATAAATTAACATTAGATCAATAGTTAAATAATTTATTTTTAATTTATATGGTTAACATATTAATAAGAAATCAATTAGAATAAATTAATTATTAATTAGAATTAATCTGGAATTAATTAGGGATTAATTGGAATTAGCTAAAGGTGCAATGGGTGAATTGTAATTGTTCAACAGTTGAACAAAAGAAGCAATTCTAGAAACCTCCATGGCATGGACGGTTTTGGAGGCTCCTCTAGGGTTTCTGGAAGTCTCCTGGTTGCATAAAGGAAATGATTTGAATTAGGACTAGATCTATTATTTAATCAATTCAGATACTTCTTTGATTGCAAGTTACCTAAACTATAAATAGGACCCCAAGGCCATCAATTTTCGTTCATGACCTTCCTAAGAAGCATAGGAATGAAATTTGTTCCTCTTTCCTCTCAGTCCTCTTCATTCTAGGGTTTCTAGGGTTTTGGGTGTGAGCCATTAGAGACATTAGATTTTTGGTGCTTGCTTTCCAAGGTTTCCAAGAAGTATATTGGTGTGATTATTTGCTATAAAAATCAAGAGGTATGTATATCCTAACTCTATGTAAATTTCGATTATTATATATTTCCCTTAGGGTTCTTGATGTTCATAGGTTATTGCTATTAATAGAGAAAACTTAGATCCAAATAGGATGCATGTGAACTTAAGGGTTAAGTTTTTCCGCCACATGTTTTACTTATAACATATAAAACCTATCACTATTAACGCTAAAAGAACTGGTACTCTTGTACTAACGAAGTAGGAACTAGTACTATTATACAAACGATGTAGTCATCTAACATAATATATAGATGGCGACCATAATATTTACAATGATGGTCCTCAAGATAGGTCTCTAAACATGAATAAAGAAGATAATGGGAATGCGTAATCGGGTTAAACCTTTGGTATGAAATAGATAATTAAACAAGTTAACTATATTATTATGGGTTGAAAACCCTTATACTCACCACGTTTCCCAACTTGACCCACTCATTTGCTTTTTATCACATGTAATAGTACAAAGGTACAAGGATAATCATATTCGGACCTGACGGGAGATTTGAGGATATATAGGCCATAGAATAAAAAAATATTGCAAGGCATGTAATGACTACACTATGCTTATACTTCTTGTATCAGTTATGATATCCCGATTTTTTCATAATCAAATGAAAAACATTTCTTTGAAAATACTTTTATGGGACATATTCCACATTTACAAATAATACTCTTTTTTAAAATAAGCATAAATAAAAAAGAATTTTTTGATTGTAAAAATAGGGATGTCACAGTTGGTATTAGAGCATTAGTTTAAGTGAACTAGAAATTTTGAGCATTTCTAGACATAAACTTAGAATGCTAAGCGATGATCGTGAGATGTGTGTCCATTTTATTTTAGGGTAGTATACCTGAATTGACACAAACACTAGCTTACTTTAGGATAAGATGCCAATTTTGCTGTTATGGGTTTTTATTGTCATTTTTTTATCATTATTCTAATTATTTTTATCTTTTGATCTCAAAAATGAGTGACTAGAATTGCGTTCTTATGTCTCACAAAAAATTTATGGTTCTCAAATGAACATATATATATATATATATATATATATATATATATATATATATATATATATATATGTCTGTGTGTGTGGAGCCAAAAAACCCTCATTGGTAGCTAGTCGATCGACTGGGATCAAAGGATTAATCACAGATCCTAAATAATAAAAGAATTATTTAAAAATTAAATAAGCATTACCAATATCCTAAAAAATAATTAAATAATCATAAAAAAGGTCATAATCTTGTTTTTAAGAATTTAAGCCACAAATAAGCATACATGAAGTCCATAACTTATGTTGATGTTGACGTTAGATAATCAAGAAGTTGTAATGGATTACGTGAAGAGTCCCTCTTCAGACTGAACTTCATTCAATATTGGTTCCAAAAACAGTGCAGTGACCTCTCTCCTATCTCCTTGGAGCAGTTGTCTGGTTTCCTCCATATTCTCAGCTAGCATTACACGGACCATGGCTTGAACTCTTTCCATCGTTGATTGGTTCAGCTGCTGGTACCACTTCTGGTGCACGCCCAATCATTCGTTGAGGTTCAAGCTTCTAATTTTTGTAACCGTTTCCTAACCCGCTACATGTTCTCACCATGACGATTTGTACCCGAACATAGGGGTTCAGTGTACCGAATGCGATATTATTATGATAGGGAAGGTTTTTATTTATGTTTAGACGCATAATCATCCTTATCACTCCGAAAAATTATTTGTCAGTTCTAATACATTAGTTATACGTTTAATATCCTGAAAACATAAAGTTTCCAAATCAAGGTCAGCAACAGACCTTAGATTTAATCAAGGAATAGTAATTTATGTAGGCGACCTAAGGCATACTATAATATAAATCATTTAACACATAACAACAAATTAGGCATCTTATCCTAAGGTAACCTGGTGCTTGTTAGACCAGGTATATTTCCTAAAATATAATAGACACACATCTCACGATCATCGCTAAACATTCTAAGTTTAAGTCTAGAAATCCTCGAAATTCCTAGTTCACTTAAATTAGTGCTCTGATACCAACTGTGACATCCTTTAATTTTTAGAGCCAAAAAGAACGTTCTTTACGCTTTAAAAATTATAATACTTTATTTGCGGAAAATCCCAGTATATTAAAATTATTTTTGAGTACAAATGATTGTCTCAAATAAAATCTTAAGGATGTCATAAATCCATACAGTACATATGTTACATTGTAAAAGCCTAATGGTCCTGAACATTATTGTAGGTGTCTTCTTCATTCACTCAGCATCCCATTTAAGTCTTCAGTAGTCTATACACCGCTACATGTCATGCATAAAAAATAAGTGGGCCAGGTTGGGAAACCTGGTGAGATACCTAGGGTTTTTAATCCCACAATGTTATAATATATATATATATATATATATATATATATATATATATATATATATATATATATGTGTGTGTGTGTGTGTGTGTGTGTGTGTGTGTGTCAAACCTGCGATACCAACTGTTACTAAACAATATATAGATATATTTCTAACTTGAATATCTATAAAACCTTACACCCATACATACCCATCCTATGGATCCTCACAGATCCTAGTTCGCAATTAACAGTGAGAATTATATCACCTAGTGAATCGTTTAAAGCAAGGGTTTGACTAGACAACTAGGGCTGCCTTGGCCGGTGTAGGTCATAAAGGCACTCGATCCATCATAGTATTTGATGATTATGGTATCCCATTTCATCTACATCTGCGGGTTATGAGCCCACACTAGCAACGTAATTCATAAGACTGTCTAGAATGGTCAAGTGTTGTCATCTTACTCTAGGGAAATGACCATACATACCATTACAGTTGTCTGATCCGGGCCCACCATTTATGGTCATCCAAAAGGAATACTATGTTGTACTCTGATACATAATTCGTACCATCAACACCTGAAATTGTCACAGAACGAAACTCTACTCTCCGTTCCTATCTTATATACATTTTCAGCATGAGACTACCCAATATAGAAACTTAATTGAACTAGTCATATAAGTCTTGTCTGCTTAATAGGCAAAACTACAAGGCTCATATTCAACTTTCGAAACCAACTTTCTTTAGGCGACACTATCCTAGTTTAGTGTATATATTTATCACAGAACATTTAGGTATTAATACACTTTTATCTTTCTCGTTAATAATACTTTTGTTATTATTATCATGTAATAGGATCATATATGTATCTTAACATGTACAGTACCATATCAGGTTCGTACATAGTACATCATGAATATACATATAACACGTATTCCAGGAAATAAGGATATATTGCACATATAACTTTCAACATATGTTTAATACTTTAATTAATACTTGTATTATAATCATGATCATGAAAAGGACTATGCACTTACTTGACATAGTTGGATGACTAGGGATTTGGGCAGAGTTTCACCTAACACCTTCGCTTTTCCATTGATATGAACTAGGTATTCATATCACTAAGTCTTAGTCTTATATTCATGGTGACTTATGATAGTCTAGATTCCTCACTAATCTCAATATCTACATCAAAAATTATAAAGTAAGGAATAAACAGGTAAGATCATATCGGAGAGACCGATGGCAATCCAAGATCGGAAGACGAAGGCTCTGTGTAACAAAGAAATGTCACTGGTCAAGGTCCAGTAGCAACAATGGAAGGGTTCCGTATGGACATGAGAGCCAGAGGTGGAAATGCGAGAGCAGTAACCTGATTTGTTCACGGCATGAGACTTCGAGGACGAAGTCTAGTTCAAGTGGGGGAGAGTTGTAACATCTAATTTTTCAGGTATTTGCTTTTGACCCTTGAGTTATGAATTTTTTGCAATATGGGTCCCTGATGGCAATTTCATGATTTTTTGGGTGCAGCTTGTGTACGCTGGGCATACCAAGACCCGTGCCAATACGCTACGTGTACGCTAGTACGCAGGGCGTACGTGGCTTAGACCAAAACCCTAATATTTAGGGTTTGTGCACTATTTAAGAACCATTATAGCCCCAAGACCTTTCCGTTTATCATCCTCCATCCCAAGATCGACCCTTCTTGCAAACCCTAGCCTATTTTGAGCATTTTAAGCTTTTGGAGTGAGTTGTGAGCTTTCCTTTTTGTGAAGAAGGGTCTTCAAGGAGTATGCTTTGCTCTCAAGACTTTGGATCCAACACCTTCTTTTCATTGTCCACCATTTGAAGGTATAAAGCTCCAACATTGGCTCATTTTGTTCTAGATTTTGGTTAAGCTTAGATTTTCTCCTATTTTGTCCCAAAATCTAGGTCTTTGTGAGTATGATGTACTCTAAAGCCTGTAAGCCGTCCTTTTAGACCTTTCAAATCATTTTAAGTCATAAAAATGCAAGCTTAGATCTTGGTTTGTACCAATTCAAGAGTTATAGTGTATAAAAGGTTTGAGCAAGTTAGGTTTTTAGTGTTAGGCTTCTTGTAGCCATGCAAAGGCATAAAGTTTGCAACTTTATGGCCTAATGGGTCTTATTAAGCTCAGATCTGAAATTTGGACGTAGGGCTTAAGGCATTAAGACCTTATTATAAGTTTTGTTATAGGGTGCGTACGCTAGGCGTAATGCCTAGTATGCCGATACGCGTACTGCACCTTAGCCGCGATCCGTTCCCGTATCGGTCGACTACGCGGGGCGTATGGCCCAGTCCAACTTTTGGTTATTTTGGGCCTTGAATGGTTGGGCTTTGCTTGTTGAGCTTGGACCATAGATTTTCATGGTAATGGGCCACTTCTAGATTTGGGCCTATGTTGGACTTTGGATGATCTTTGGGATTGGGTCTAGGATTTTATTTGGGATTAAATGAAAAGGATAAATTGGCCTTTTTACCTTAGATTTCAGACAAATTAAGTAGAGTCTCAACTATGGGTTATGTCCCAATTATTAATTGGGTCTTTATTTGTTTAGTCAGAGCGGGGATTTTTCCGGTCCAACAACCCGAGCATTTATCTGGTTTTTCAGAGATTGATGTGAGTTTCCTCACTAGAGCCATGGGTCGAAGGCACGAATGTCGGCCCAGTGCTTGTTGTGTAGAATGTGCTATGCCTTGTGATAATTACATGAAAGACAAAGATCTGGCCCCTGGCATTTGTATGAAAGACCAGGATCTATCCCCTGACAGTTATATGAACGGCCAGGATCTGGCCACTGTCACTTGTATGCAAGACCGAGATTTGGCCCTCGACACTGACTAGAAATACCATGGTTTTGCCCATGACAGGAAATGATTATATGACTATGATTTGGCCCATAGCATTTATTTTCCTTTATGTGTGGTATGTGTTACTTTGGGGGAACTCACTAAGCTTTATGCTTACATTTTATGTTTATGTTTTCAGGTACTTCCAGTTCAAAAGGGAAGGGCCCTACGTGATGGCACATCATCCTCCCCATTGATTTCCGCACTTGATATATTTGTACTCTGATGTTTTGAATACTGTAATGATTGATGGTTTTTGGTGCAATCAATGAATGAAATTAACAGTTTTAAATGAAATATTTTATTACTGTTTTTGGGTCGTTACATTAATTGAAATATTTTGTGTATATAAGAAGATTATTTCATGCTTGGTTACTCATATTGAAATAAAATGTTTGAATGATGAAATATGTTTGGAAGAACTAAATGAGGATATGATAGTAAACTTTTGAAAGCCTAAAAAGGTATTTCAGTGATTTTCGTAGTTTCATAGTATATTTACACATTTTTCATTCTTTTGTCTTTAGATTTCAAGAAAATATTTATGGTTGTATATTTGGAGCCAAAAAAAAAGATGGATTTGTTTAAATTTATTTCATAAAATCAGTTTTTTTTTCCGAATGAGTTTCTTACAATTAGTTAAAGATGCATGTTCTTAGGTTTTAAAATCCTATATTTTTTGTCTGATTGGGTTCTGTCGTCGGGTATATAACTAATAATATTAGAAAAGTATAATTATATTATTGATGAATATTTTGCTCGGATGCATATGTTTCATCTGAATAGAAACGACAAAGTTTTTAATAGTAAGATGAAAACTATCAAAATTATGTTTAGTGATATTTAGTATTATATTTACAATGGATTAAAAACATGGCTAAAAATGATTGGACATCTAAATATGAAAAATTGATGTAGCAACCCTAAAATGAATGCAATTTTTTTTGCAACATTCTAGCACCTCACTGGTTTTCTTTAATAAATTTGATTTGATATCCAACTACTTTTTCTAATTTTTATCATTTGTTTCAAACATTTTCACACACTTTATGAATTTACTTTGTCATACCTACAAATTATACATAAAAATGAACAACTAAGGTCGACATAACCAACCACCATAATCATTAGAAATTTTTGACAACATGATGATGTGTTCAACCTTAGTGTGAAAATGAAAAAAAATGAAAAGAGATATTAAAAAAACACAAATAACAATATCTTAAACTTAAATAATAGTATACAACAAAATAACTATACCATCCATAAAATTCATGAAGTATTTAAACTTGTAAAACCAACCCACAAATCATCATTGTTTACAATTTAGTTTTCAAAACATGTTTAATATCAAAGTTTTCCCAAAATCATGAATCAAAACACGAGGAGGTGCACGATCACGCCTTCGCCTTCCCGCGATCATCTGATGTACCTGAAAAATAACCTAAAACTATAAGCCAATACTTAGTGAGATTTCGCCCAAATTACCAACACACAATACATATAACAATAACAAACAGCATGCATATAGAGCCTTCAGCATAACTAGACCGCCTTGCAGGCCTTCAGCCTATCTGGACCGCTCACACGACCTTCAAAATGACTCGACCGCCGCACCGGGCCTTCAACCTATATCGACCGTCCTCCGGGCTTTTGGCCTGACTGGACCGCCTAACAGGGCCTACAGTCTATCCGGTCCTCCCTGGGTGTCTTGGCCTTCAGCACAAAACATGACCGCCTCAACCCAACCAACCATAACATGTCGACATACACATAACTAATAAACATATAACTAGACATCAGACAAACAGGCAGATTTACATATCACTACCGCATACTAACATCCTGTGTACCATGATATAAATATAACAAATCACCACAATATACAATTATACGATAAACCAGAATAACAATCCAAATGGTCGGCATTGGTGCCTTCGACCCGTAAATGCAATGAGGAAAACTCAACTCGCAAATCCGAACAGATAGGAGAAAAGAATATTGCTCCACGAGTCCACTCTATAGATCACCTATACACATGGAAAGACCTAAACTTAGGCTTCACACAAATACCCAAATTACCCCAAGGGTCAATCTAGGTCAAAGTCAACGGAAAGTCAATGGTCAACAGAAAGTCAACCCAGCTGAATATGCCCAGCATACTCAGCCACTACACCCCGCGTACTCCGCCTTGACCAAAAAGTGGGCAGTTGACCACCTACACCCAACATACGCCTTGGTAAGCCCAGCGTACGCTGTGTTCATGCAAACCTACATTAAGCTCTTAATACATCAAGTTCAAACGTCCCGATTCATATCTAAACCTAAAAAAGTGTCCCAAACCATATAGTTTCCAACATTATGGTTGTGTATGCCTTAATAAGTCCTTAACCCAAAACCCTAGTTTGTCTTAACCACTTAAGATCTTTATAACATGCATGAAACCACTAAATGGGCCAAGCTAGCATTTTTACAACCTAAAACATCTCAAATCTTCCGAAAGGACAGATCCTTTGGTCTTAGAGTAGCTCAAACTCATCAAGGCCAACAAAAGTTACTTAAGCACATAAAACTTTCCATGGCAAGATCTTAAGGAAATACAAGCAAAGGTTAGAGCTTTATACCTTCTGGAGCTTCCCAATAAGGCAAGGATCTCAGATCTACAAGCTGGCTTCCACACCAATGCTCCCCAATGAACCTTCTTCTTTCTTCTACACACCAAGAGCACACACTTAAGCTCAAAACACACACTCAAGGGTTAGGGTTTTCCAAAAACATCACAAGTAGAGGGGAGGCTGAAAAGGTGAGGGAAATAAGGCTATAAGTATGATTATACAGGGGCTTAGCCCTAAAATTTAGGGTTTCAACACCTAGCAAGTACGCCCAACGTACTAGGGCGCGCCCTAGTACGCTAAGCGTATGCATGGCGTACTCCCACTTCTCCAAAATTACAACTTTGCCATTAGGGCTTCCAATGGGCACTTCCTTCTTCTTAGGGACCGAAATGCAGTATAAAAATATTCGAAGGTTGATTTTAGAAGTACCTGAACACCGGGATGTTACAATTCCCCCCCCCCACTTGATCTAGACTTCATCCTCGAAGTCTGTTGCGGCGAATAGCTCTAGATAATGTTCCCGCATCTCGGCCTCTGGCTCCTAGGTCCACTCGGAGCCTCTCCGGTGCTGCCACCATACCTTTACGAAATGTATTTCCTTATTACGCAAAACCTTCATCTTCCTTTCCAGGATACACACCGGCTTCTCAACATAATTGAGGCACTCATCGACCTGAATATCATCCAAGGAAACCTTTGCATCCCCATCTAATACACACTTTCGCAACTCTGAAACATGGAAAGTGCTGTGAATCTGAGTGAGCTGCTCGAGAAGATCCAATCTGTAAGCAACGTTGCCTACACGGGCAATCACCCGAAAATGCCCAATATATCGGGGGACCAACTTCCCCCTCTTCCTGAAGCGTATCACGCCTTTCCAAGGTGATACCTTCAGTAATACCATGTCACCGACCTGAAACTCCAACTCGGATCAGCGCCGGTCGACATAGCTCTTCTGCCGACTCTGAGCGGTCTGCAGTCTCTGCCTGATCTGCTGAATCAACTCTGTGGTCTGAAGGACCACTTCGGTTCGCCCCATAACAGTATGACCAACCTCGCCCCAACAAACCGGGGTACGACATCCCCGCTCATACAAGAGCTCGAAAGGCAGAGCACCGATGTTGGAGTAATAACTGTTGTTGTAGGAAAACTCCGCAAGAGGCAGGTAGGAGTCCCAGCTCCCACCGAAATCGATAACACAGGCCCGCAACATATCCTTAAGGGTCTGTATCTTCCGCTCACTCTGGCCATTGGTCTGCAGATGATAAGCAAGGCTGAAGTGAAACCTCATGCCCAGATCCTCATGGAACTTCTTCCAAAAACGGGAGGTGAACCGAACATCACGGTCTGAAACAATGGAGACCGGAACTCCATGGTGAGAAGCGGTCTCGCAGACATACACATCGGACTGCTTCTCGGCCGAAAAACTCTCCCGAATCGCCAAAAAGTGGGCACTCTTGGTCAATCGATCCACGATGACCCATATAGCATCAAAACCCTTTATCGTCTTCGGCAATTAGGTAATAAAATCCATTGAAATCTGCTCCCATTTCCACATGGGAACCTCCAGAGGCTGCAACATGCCATGCGGCCGTTGATGCTCATCCTTGACCATCCTACAGGTCATATATCTCTCAACATACCAAGTTATCTCTCTCTTCATACACGGCCACCAATATCTCAATCTCAAGTCTCGGTACATGTTGGTGGCCCCGAGATGAATTGAAAACCGCGACTTATGAGCCTCCTCTAACACAACGTGTTTGACCCCACCGGAAATCGGAACCCATACCAGACCACATCGGGTCAACAACCCACGTCTTTCCGAGACAAATCTGACAATCTCACCCCTGACTCTTTCTTTCTTCCAATTCTCTTCCCGAACACCCTCAACCTGAGCCTCCCCGATCAATCCCAAAAGTTGGGAATCCACTGATATCCTCATACACGACACCCCATCTGAAGAACCAACCGACTTGCGGCTCAAAGAATCTGCCACTACATTCGCTTTACCCGGATGGTAAAGGATCTCGCAGTAATAATCCTTGACTACGTCCAGCCACCTGTGTTGCCTCATGTTCTGGTTCGGCTGTTCCATAATATGCCTCAAACTCTTGTGATCCATGTAGATAGTACAACGGACCCCATACAGATAGTGTCTCTAAATCTTTAGGGAAAAAACCATTGCCCCCAACTCCAGATCATCGGTGGGTATCGCATCTCGTGCGGCTACAGCTGACGTGAAGCATACGCAATCACCCGTCCTCTCTGCATGAGGACTGCTCCCACACCGGTGATGGATGCATCACATAATACCACAAAGTCCTTAATTCCCTCAGGGAGGTTCAATACCGGGGCCTCGCATAATCTCTGCCTAAGGGTCTCAAATGATGACTGCTGCTCAGGGCCCTATCGGAAATCCACCCCCTTCCTTGTCAGATGAGTGAGGGGTACCCCAATCTTGGAGAAGTCCTGAATGAATCTCCAATAGTACCCTGCCAAACCCAAGAAACTCCTGATATCTGAGGGATATTTCGGAAACTCTCACTGCATCACGGCCTCGATCTTGGCCGGATCGACCAAAATCCCATCCTAGTTAATGATTTGCCCAAGGAACTGAGCCTCTCGTAACCAAAACTCGCACTTCAAGAACTTAGCATAAACCCGTTCTCGCCTCAAAACCCCTAGAAGCTTGCGAAGATGCTCTTCATGCTACTCTCTAGTCTTGGAATACACCATGATATCATCAATAAACACAATAATGGAACGATCGAGCATCGGTCTGCATACCCGGTTCATCGACTCCGTAAAAACTGCAGGCGCATTGGTGAGCCCAAATGGCATCACCACGAACTTGTAATGCCCATAACGAGTCTGGAGCACGGTCTTCTCTACATCCTCCTCTCTCACTCTAACCTGATGATACCCAGACCTCAGATCTATCTTGGAGAACCAAGATGCACCCTGCAACTTATCGAATAGGTCATTAATCCGCGGAAGAGGATAACGGTTCTTCACCGTTAATTTGTTCAACTCCTGGTAATCAATGCACATCCGATGCGAACCATCCTTCTTCTTGACGAACAGTATCGGTGCTCCCCATGGAGAACTGATCGGTCTGATGAACTGCTTGCCTAGCATCTCCTGCAACTGAGATGAAAACTCAAGCATCTTACGCGGTGCCAAGCGGTACGGCGCCTTGGCAATCGGGGAGGCACCTGACACAATGTCAATCCTGAACTCGACCTGCCTCTCGGGAGGCACACCGGGTAACTCCTCCAAAAACACATCTGCAAATTCCGTGACAACCGGGACCTCTAAAACTAAAATCTGATCCCCCACACGCGTATCCACCACATAAGCCAAGTAGCCCGCACACTAATGCTGAATATACTGTCGATCTATAACATCCATAAAAATCATGCCAAATTTAAACTTTTTAAAACATTCCAAAACCGTTGATCATTACAAAACTTGTTTCAAAATAGTTCAGTGTCAAAATAACCAGAATCAAATCATAAACAATAGGAGGTGTATGATCACGCCTTCGCCTTCCCGCGATCATCAAAAGTACCTGAAACAAAATCCACAACTGTAAACCCGAAGCTTAGTGAGTTCCCCCAAAATACTCATACACATATCAACATAACACAAACAGCATACTATGGGTCCAATAACCATCGAGTTGGAATACCCCAGGCCCTTAACCATCGGGTTGGAATGCCTACATACAATGGGTCCAGTCATCCTCGGGATGGAATACCCCAGGCCCACAACCATCAGGTTGGAATGCCCTCATACTACGAGCCCAATCATCCTCGGGATGGAATACTCATGGCCCACAACCATCGGTTTGGAATGCCCAGGTCTGTTAGCTCTCGCACGAAGCAGATGAGCCTCAACAACCACTCAAACGGGCGCACATATATCAGATAATCACATTATAGTCTATAGTCATACAAACCGATCTAAAAGATCATACTAGCATAACATCATCCTATCTATCAGGATACTGATCTAACAGATCATAGCAACATAATACCATCCTATCTACTAGGATACTGATCTAATAACTCATACTAGCATAACATATCAGGATAACAGTCCAAAAGGGCCGGCCTTGGTGCCTTAGACCCTTGAGCATAGTGAGGAAACTCACCAAAATACCCTCAAAGTCCAACTGGTCGAACCTTGGTCAAAGTCAATGGTCCATGTTGAACCGACTCGTCGAGTGCAGCTAGCAACTCGTCGAGTTCCTTAAGAAATCAGGAAGTCAAGAAACCCTAACTGACTCGCCGAGTTTCCAACGAACTCGTTGAGTCCATGTGTGACCAGAAGTCAGGGAAAACCCTTACTGACTCGTCGAGTCCCCTTACTGACTCGCCAAGTCCATGCAGAACCCAACCACAGTAAACCTTCATCGGACTCGCCTAGTCGTCTATGCGACTCGTCGAGTTCATGCAGTCCACTTCTTATACAGATGTTTTTAAGCCACACCAAAGCTCCATATTGTAGATCCAACCTCCTAGGGCATGTTTTCCATGTAAAGTTGCAAACGTTACGTGCATGCATGGTCCTAAATGCCAAAACTAGACTAAGGGAAAGGTTAACTCAAAGGGAAGGACCCAAGCTTGCCAAATCTCATAACTTTATGGCTAAAGGGACCAAGGGGAGTTCATATCTGAAGTTGCAACTTCAGATCTTGCCCCAATACTCGAAAGGACTCCCAAATGTGCTAAAGATGATCCTAAACCCAACCATGAAGTGATGTAGCTAAAGATGAGCCAATATAATGACTTGTTACCTTCAAAACGATGCCAAGAAGAAGTAGAGTTAGATCCACAAGCTCCTCTTTGCTCCAAGCTTCTTATACTTCACACCTTCTTCACAAAATGCACCAAAAATCACTCTTTAGCCTCACAACACTCAAGAACAAGGTTAATAGCGATAATGGTTTCTTCTAGCCGTCAAGGGGGTGGTAAGGGACTGGAGGAAAAGACTTAAGGTCCTTTAAATAGGGTACAAACCCTCAAAATTAGGGTTTCATCTCCCAGCTCCTACTCGTCGAGTCCAGGTCCATAAATATGAATTTAATATTAAAACTTGTACCTGGGATTCGGGGTGTTACAATTCTCCACCACTTGAACTAGACTTTGTCCTCGAAGTCTGCTGCGGCGAACAATCCTGGATAGTGCTCCCGCATCTCTGCCTCCGGTTCCCACGTCCACTAGGATCCCCTCCTGTGCTCCCACTGTACCTTTACCAAAGGTACTTCCATGTTCCGTAGAACCTTCACCTTCCTCTCAAGAACAGCCACCGGCCTCTCCACGTAATTCAGGCGCTCATCGACCTGAATATCATCAAATTACACTACTGCCTCCTCGTCCAGAATGCACCTCCGCAACTATGAAACATGGAAAGTGTTGTGGATCTGACTAAGCTCCTCAGGGAGGTCTAATCTATACGCCACCTTGCCAACCCTGGAAGCGATCCAGAATGGTACGATGTACCGGGGACCCAATTTCCCCCACTTCCTGAAGCGGAGCACACCCTTCCAGGGTGAGACATTCAGGAGTACCATGTCACCGACGTGAAACTCCAACTCATATCGGCGTCGGTCAGCATAGCTCTTCTGCCGACTCTATGCGGTCTGCAGTCGCTGTCTAATCTGTTGAATCATCTTGGTGGTCTGCACGACTACCTCAGTCCGACCCATCACCCTGTGACCAACCTCGCCCCAACAAACTAGGGTGCAGCATCTTCGTCCATACAACAACTCATAAGGTGGAGCACCAATGTTGGAGTGAAAGTTGTTGTTCTAGGAGAACTCTACAGGGGGTAGGTTGGAGTCCCAACTCCCATCGAAGTAAATAACGCAGGCTCTCAACATATCCTCAAGAGTATGTATGGTCCGCTCACTCTGGCCGTCAGTTTGTAGATCATAGGCTGTACTGAAGTGCAGCCGCGTGCCCAGCTCCTCGTGGAACTTCTGCCAGAAACGGGAGGTGAACCGAACGTCACGGTCTGAAACGATAGAGACCGGAACTCCATGGCGAGCGACAATCTCACGTATATACACATCGGCCAGCTTCTCGGCCGATGAGCTCTCCAGAATGGGCAGAAAGTGAGCACTCTTGGTCAATCGATCCACGATGACCCATATAGCGTCGAACCCCTTTGCCGTCCTTGGCAATTTGGTGATGAAATCCATCGGGGTCTGCTCCCATTTCCACATGGGAATCTCTAGAGGCTGCAGCTTTCCATGCGGCCTCTGGTGCTCGGCCTTTACCAACCTACAGGTCAGGCACCTCTTCACGTACCAACCGATTTCTCGCTTCATGCACGGCCACCAGTAACTCAATCGCAAATCCTGGTACATCTTGGTGACCCCCGGGTGAATAGAGAAGTGAGACTTATGAGCCTCCTCCAAAATAGTTTTTATGACCCCTCCAAACATCGGAACCCAGACCCGGCCGCAACGGGTCAATAATCCCCGGTTATCCTTCACAAACCGGGTGTTCTCACCCCTCATCCTCTCAAGCTTCCAGTTCTCCTGGCGCATATCCTCTGGCTGGGCTTCCCTGATCAAGCCCACAAGTGGATAATCCACTAAAATCCTCATGCATGTCACTAGAGTAGGAGATCCAGCTGACTTGCGGCTCAGAGCGTCCGCAACCACGTTCGCTTTACTTGGGTGGTAAAGGATCTCACTATCGTAGTCCTTGACTACATCCAGCATTCTGCGATGTCTCATGTTCAGGTTCAGCTGATCCATGATGTGTCTCAGGCTCTTGTGGTCCGTATAGATGGTACAGCGGACCCCATAGAGGTAATGTCTCCAAATCTTGAGAGCGAATACCACCGCTCCCAACTCCAGATCATGAGTAGGGTATCTCGTCTCATGCGGCTTCAACTACCGCGACGCGCAGGCTATCACTCGTCCTCTCTGCATGAGAACCGCTCCCAGTACTGTGATGGATGCATCACAGAACACCACAAAATCCTCAAATCCCTCTGGGAGAGTCAAGACTGGAGCCTCGCATAGTCGCTGCCTGAGGGTCTCAAACACCCTCTACTGCTCGGGGCCCCACCGGAAATCCACCCCCTTCCTCGTCAGACGAGTGAGGGGTACTGTAATCTTGGAGAAATCATGTATGAATCTCTAGTAGTACCCTGCCAATCCCAAGAAGCTCCTGATATCCGAGGGAGATTTTGGAACCTCCCACTGCATAACCGCCTCGATTTTGGCCGGATCGACCAAAATCCCTTCCTGGTTAACGAGATGTCCCAGGAACTGGACCTCTCATAACAAAAACTCGCACTTTGAGAACTTGGCATAAAGCTGTTCTCGCCTCAAAACTCCCAATAGTTCTCGTAGATGCTCCTCATGCTGCTCTCGGGTCTTGGAGTACACCAAGATATCGTCTATGAACACGATGACCGAGTGATCGAGCATCGGTCTGCAGACCCGATTCATCAGGTCTATAAATACTGCTTGTGCGTTGGTGAGCCCAAACGGCATCACCACAAACTCGTAGTGTCCATAACGAGTTCGGAACGCGGTCTTCTCCACGTCCTCTTCCCTAACCCTAACCTGATGGTACCCGGGCCTCATGTCTATCTTGGAGAACCAAGATGCTCCTTGCAACTGATCAAAAAGATCATCTATCCTCGGGAGTGGATAACGGTTCTTCACTGTCAACTTGTTCAACTCCCGGTAGTCAATGCACATCCGGTGTAAACCATCCTTCTTCTTCACAAAGAGAATAGGCGCTCCCCACGGAGAACTGCTCGGACGAATGAACTGCTTGCCCAGCAGTTCCTGCAGCTGGGATGACAGCTCTTGCATCTCTGGTGGTGCCAACCTGTATGTTGCCTTGGCGATAGGGGCCGCACCTGGCACAAGGTCGATCGTGAACTCGACCTGTCTCTCCGGAGGCACTCTTGGTAACTCCTCCGGAAACACGTTAGCAAACCCTCTGACTACCGGAACCTCTGATACTGAAACCTAATCCCTTAACCACGTATCCACCACATATGCTAGATAACCCGCACACATGTGCTGAATGTATTGCTAAGCCCTGGCAGCCGAACAAAACCCTGATCCCAATCTGGTTCCCTCGCCGTAAACAATCAGTTCTCCCCCACTTGGGGTTCGAACTACCACTCGTTGACCCTCGCAGTTGATCATGGCACCAAAACAACTTAGCCAGTCCATACCCACAATAACACATACATCCTCCATGGGAATCAGGATCAGGTTTATCGGGAAAGTTACCCTAAAAATCTCCAATACGCAACCCTGATAGACCGAAGAAGCGGAAACCCCGTGTTCGTTGGCGATGGAGACTCGCAACGGACACTCTAACTCTCCCACTGGCAACCCAAACTCCCTAATGAAAGACTGAGAAGCAAACGACCGACTCGCCCCCAAGTCGAATAATACCAAAGTAGGTAAGGAGTTCACTAAAAACGTACCTAATCACAGGTACAACAATATAAGCATAAAACAGATAAAATCAGTAAGATAAGGGATAGAAACATACCAGTAACCACGTCTGGTACTGCCCTTGCCTCTTTTTCTATAAGCTGGAAGGTGCGTCCCTGAGCCCTCGGGGGCGCTGCTCGACCCTGACTCCCGTCAGTAATCCTCGGCGTAGCCGGCGCAGGAGCCTGCGCCGGCTTGGCGGCTAGTAGGGGACACTGGGCCTTCATATGGCCCATGTGCTCACAATGGTAACATAATCTGACCCCAGAAGCTGGAGTCTGCTGCCTACAATCCCTAGCAATGTGGCCCTGCTTGCCATATTTGTGGCACCCGCTCCCCGATCGGCAAACCCTCGAATGAGCCTTCCCACACTTCCCACAAGTGCGGCCCGACTATCCTCCAGACCTAGTATCAACGGTCTTGGACTGCTTTGGCGCCGGCTGTGACTGTGTCGGGGCCTGCCACTGCTCCCTCAACTGCAGCTTAATCTCCAACTCACGTCGCCTAGCGACCTCCTGTTAATCCAGAAGCGTATCACAACGTTGGGTAGCCACAAACTGTCGAATATCAGTCCTGAGCATGCTCAGAAAACGTGTCATCTGAGCCTGCTCAGAAGCAAACTCCGGGCAGAACATCTCCCTCTATGTGAACATGCGGGTGATCTCCGCCACTATATCACCATCCTGTCTCAAATCCAGAAACTCCTGAGCTAGCCGCTCTTGCTCGACCCGTGGGATGTAGCGAGCGCGGAACATATCCCTGAACCGCTGCCAAGTAACCGCAGCCCTCTGGTCATCAGAATACTACCCACTCATCAACCTCCACCAGTCCTTTGCCCCAGACCTCAGCAGGTTCAGGGCACATCTGACCTTCTGATAAGTAGGACATGAACACGTGAAGAAACACCCCTCCACGTCAGATAGCCACCTCATGGCTTTGGTGGGGTCTTGAGTCCCATCAAAAGAAGCGGGATTCGCGTTGTTGAAGTCCCGATACTGAAAAGTCCGACTGGCTCCTCCCCCTGCCGTTGTTACAACCGTTGTAGCTGCTGCAGTAGCCGTCTCGGCTAGGGCTGCGTATCTGTCATCAAAATACTCTATCATGGAGGTATTAATAGACCCAAACATCTCCGGAATCTGACCCCGGACAATCTCGACCACCTCCTCGCGTATGATATCCCTGACACGATCCTCTTTCAACGCTTGCCCACCCTGGCTGATAATCTCAGGCGCTGTCGGGGCATCCTGATCGCCCAGCCCTGATCCCGATCCGTATCCAGTCACAAAACGCCTCGTAACCACCATAGTGAAAATATACCAGGAAGACATCAGATAATCCGCATAAATACCAGGGAACCAACTCCCAACTAAACCCTAGGTGTTGTGACTTCCTTGCTACATGTATGGGTCCTGTGCTTTCAGTAGTATGGGCCCATACTACCTTCCACACCTACCCATATTTATCTCAAGTATCATCACAACACCCTAACAATATACATATGCACGGTGTTCGCTCAACCCTCACTCCTAGAGGAAGGCTAACTATCTCATAACTGGCGGACTCATTCCTAACAACCCATCCATGAAACTTCCACCAACCCTGCAGAACTCGTGTATGCTAGCCATACATAACGCTGGACCCTATAGACTTTTGAATACCTGATCCTATCCAAAGCCCTTCATCAAACAAGAACAGGAAATAAGGCCAAACCAAACATTCTCAGGCTATAAGATCTTAATTATGTACGGTCGTGATGCATACACTAAGCAACTATAGTAATGATGTCAATATTATATACGGAAAAAACCCTAGGCTATAAGGCATCATATAAACATGCAATTCTATGATGCAATTCCTGAAGATCCCTAGCCTAGTTCTAGCATGTTGTTCTAACATACCACATAAACCAAATAATTCGTAAGGTATTTTGGGGTCTATCCGCGAGCTCTGGCTATTCGTACACTTGCATCCTCCTCAATTATTTTGAAAACATTTTAAGAAAATCGTTTTAAAATCCTGTCTTCAGTTTGAGACTGGAGACACACGAGTGTTTCCTCGAATTCACTCAAACCAAGGCTCTGATACCAACTTGTAACATCCATAAAAATCATGCCAAATTTAAACTTTTTAAAACAATCCAAAACCATTGATCATTATAAAACTTGTTTCAAAATAGTTCAGTGTCAAAATATCCCAGAATCAAATCATAAACAATAGGAGGTGTACGATCACGCCTTCACCTTCCCGCGATCACCAGAAGTACCTGAAACAAAATCCACAATTGTAAGCCCGAAGCTTAGTGAGTTCCCCCAAAATACCCATACACATATCAACATAACACAAACAACATACTATGTGTCCAATCAACCATCGGGTAGGAATATCCCAGGCCCTCAACCATCGGATTGGAATGCCAACATACTATGGGTCCAGTCATCCTAGGGATGGAATACCCCAGGCCAACAACCATCGGGTTGGAATGCCCTCATACTATGAGCCCAATCATCCTCGAGATGGAATACTCACGGCCCACAACCATCGGGTTGGAATGCCCAGGTCTGTTGGCTCTCGCACGAAGCAGATAAGCCTCAACCACCACTCAAACAGGCGCACATATATCAGATAATCACATTACAGTCTATAGTCAGAAAAACCGATCTAACAGATCATACTAGCATAACATAATCCTATCTATCAGGATACTAGGATACCTGTAACATCCGGGCTTTAAGGTATGTTATTGAGTGATTAATCTTGAGATTTATGGAGTGACTTGGCGAGTTGTGAGTCCTAATTCGTCGAGTAGAGTCTAGTGTCCATGTGGGATTAATGAACGGACTCGACGAGTCCAAGAGCCGACTCGCCGAGTAGGTGCTGGGCAGAGAAACCCTAATTTCCCGAGGTTGGGGCCTATATAAGGGAACTTATAGCCCCATTTGCGCCTCACCAGTCACCCTACTCCCTTTAGAGAAACCCTAATCGTCCATTTGAACTAGAGAGTGAGAAAGAGGCAAATCTTGTGGATTTTAGTGCATTGTTGAAGGAGAAGTGGAGAGCATCAAAGCTTGGTTTAAGAGGAGGCTTTGGATCTAGACGTTTTTCAGAGTTTAGCTGCAGTTGGAGGTAAAAAGATGCTCACTTGGTCATATCCTTATGAATATTTTGGTTTAGGGAGTTTCTAGGGTTTCTCCCATTCTTTTTGGTGTCATTGTGATCTTTGAGAATGATTCAGGTTGAAACCTCAGATTTGAGTTGTAGGAGGCTTTGTGAGCCCAAAGACCCAAACTTTATTGAGTTAGAGATAAGACCTTGAGCATGTAACCTTTGTTAGAACTTGTATTGGGATTATGGAGCAAGTATGTCATGCATGAACGTAAAGATCGAGTCTTTACATGACAGTCGAGCCTTGGGAGGGTAGATCTAGAGTTTAGGGTAGTAGATCTGCCTTAAAACGTCTGAATGAGAAAACAGACTGAAGGGACTCGCCGAGTCCATGGCCTGACTCGACGAGTCGGTTAGGGTTTGTCCCGATGGGTTTGATCATGCGATAACTCGGCGAGTTGGGGGTCAACTAGACGAGCTGAGCTGGACTTTCTTGAGAATTCTGAGGAAAAGAGGGGACTCGACGAGTTGCATGAGTGCACTCGACGAGTCGGGTCAAACAAGGACTGTTGACTCGAGTTTGACTTCTGTTGACTTTAGGGTTTGGTCAACATAAGTAATGGACCCCATGGAGGGGTAAAATGGTCTTTTACCCAATTCGAGAGTTAGAGAGAAAAGGATAACATGTGATTACTTAGATTCGAGAATCGAGTATTAATTAGAGATATTTACCCTATGTGTTAGGCGGTGGCTAGTTCGAGATTCGAGTTCAAGGATATTTGCTTGCTTGTTCGCAAGGTGAGTCTTCTCACTATACTTTACCATGAGTGGTATTTGTGTGTGACTGAGATGTCTTATGTGCTTATCTGTGTATTTTGATATCCTGCATTATTTCTTTGTGATTTATGTTGTGTATTACTTAGAGCTTACAGAGTTAGGACCGGAGGGTCCACAAAGTTAGGACCGGAGGGTCTTACAGAGTTATAGCCTCAAGTGGCTAATGTGTTGTAAGTGGTATTTTGGGGAACTCACTAAGCTTCGTGCTTACCGTGTTATGTGTTATGTGTTTCAGGTTTCTCTTAGGATCGCGGGAAGGCACCGGCTTGATTGTACACACCAGTGAAAGAGTTATGTTTGAAGATCCTGGATTTTAATCAAATAATTATGGAGTTGCAATTTTTCAATTCAATAAATGAGCTTTTTGTAAAAGGTGTTGTGAGAATCATGCGATTTTAAATGAAAAATTTATTTGAAAATTTACGGTGTTACAAGTTGGTATCGAAGCCTTGGTTTGAGGGATTCTGATACACCTTCGGGTACGTCTGGACTCAAACTGGGGACTTGAGAAAAAAATTTCAAAAGAAATGGTTTTTCTAATACGAGCAAGAGTTTCCAAGAGAAAACGAGAAGGAGCAGTGTGTACAATCAGCCAGACCCCGAACTGTGATTTCCCAAAATACCCTTACTTATTTGTGTTATGAGTTATTATTGAGATATTAGTGATGCATGCTAGGAGATAGGCTAGTTATTTCATATTTTAGGGCTAGAGTTGCCTAATTTGTGATGCCTTAGCCTAGGGATTTTGCTATCTGTGATGTGCTTGAGTATGTGCGGAGTGAGAGGGTAGTTAGATGCACGCGGGGGGTAGAGTTGCTTGAGTTCGATGACCCCTTTTGAGTGCAAGTAGAGCAAGTGGGGTTGTAACCTAGAGTGGTTTTACGTGTTGGTAGAGATTAGTTGATGCCCGAATGCTGCTTGCTTCGTGCTTTGTGGGACTCTTGATGACGGGAGTCAGCTACTAAGTGAATATGACGATATTCAGGAGGTAGATGGCTGGCATCATAAGGAATTCTTCAGCAGCTGATGGCAGAGAAGTGTGAGAACCTAGGAAGAGCCTAGGAAGAGCCCTTAGTCGGATGAGTATACTGATAGAGGAGAGTATTCGCTGGAGAGCGACCATGTATAGCGGGATTGGTGATCAGGAAGGTTGAGCAGCTACTTAGGAAATCTGGGACGATCTGTGTAGAAAGTATGGGTAGATGTGGCAGGTAGTATGGGCCCATACTACTAAAAGCAGAGGACCCATACTGGAAACATGGAGAATTCTAGAGGTTCTAAGTAGCACATTGAGAAGAGAATAACATGGTTCGAGTACCATGATTGCGGCAGATTGAGAAGAGAGATAACAGGGTTCGAGTACCATGATTCGTAGCAGATTGAGAAGAGAGATAACATGGTTCGAGTACCATGATTCGTAGCAGATTGAGAAGAGAGATAACATGGTTCGGTTACCATGATTCGTAGCAGATTGAGAGTAGATCACATGGTTCGAGTACCATGACTCGTGACGGTTAGTGCTTCTGGTTTTACCAGTTATCCCATTGTGATGGATTAGACTGAGATCAAAAGTGATAAATTGTGGGGCCAGAGGGCCATGTTGAATGAGTTTCAAGGGAGCATACCGTGAGATAGAAATCGAGATAGTTTCCGGAAGATTTTTGGTGAAACGCTAGTTGGAGTCGCAAGACTCAGGGATGAGTAGAAGATGGTGATTTGTGGAGGATTACGGTCTGAATCGAGCAATCGGCCGATAGAGGAGATGTCACTTTCTGTGACTAGAGTTGTGCTATTTCCGCTTCCCGTGAGAAGCAGAAGAGATATTTAGACTTTCGGTTTCTGAGCTTGGGGATAAACCCTGTGGGGTAGCATTGGTCGTGATCTTTCACCGGATTATCTAGGCAGTTGTCTACCGTAAGGTAGTATTATAGTATGAAAGGATCATCAGTGGAGACTGTGATGGTTAAGGAAAAGGATATACCCTATTTGAGTATAGTAGGGCATATGTTAGCAGCAGTGTCGGGTGATCAAGAGGAGTATGTTGGGCGGTGGCTCTCATCGTCGATGATGGATATCGAGTGTGGGAGTGAGGTCTCGGCTATCATGATAATTCTCCTGATGGGACGTTGGTTGGGGAGTTGAAGATGAAGAGTGTGATAGTTCTCTAATTTTCAGACTAACAGTTATGACTACTACGTGACAGTTGAGATGTCTGGTAGTGTGTCAGTACGAGATTTGAATGACGTGGGAGTCTGGTCGAGGAATCATAAATGAGGTGCGTAATAGTACATTATTTCCAGATTGAGAGTCAGGACTGTGTCGGAACAGTCAGAGTATCCGGCGGTGTGTCGGTCTAAGGCATTCAAGATGACTAGGGGCAGTCACTTTGGGAAGTTTTCGAGGATTTTATCTGAGATTCGGGATGTTTGGAGTTGCTTGGTTTCCATCGGGAAGATCATTGATGTGACTACGTGGTACGTTCCAAGAGTTAAGTGTGATGTACCCGGTGAAACAGTCTGTGGAGTAGACTGTTGGTATGCCAATTGGTGACGGTTCGAACCCTGAGTGGGGGAGAACTGAATACTTTATTGAGAGTATCAGGGATTTGTTCAATAGCAGTTAGAGGACTGGATATAGTGACTTGCGGTATGGATACATGAGACCAGTTTTATTGGTGGTCGAGGCGAGGTGCAGAGCGAGATAATGCATGTTGTACGTGTTCAGGAAGGGATACATGTCTCCACGGCAGGTGGCCGTTGGTCAGAGACCTTGTGGTGGATATGAATTCTTCGACGATGTAATGGTAAATTCGAGGTGGTTGGCTCGTAAGGATAGTTTTGGCGGTTGATAATTTCTGGTTCAATGTATGGGTTGTTATATGCACCTTGGGAAGGCTAGAAGTTGATTGAGTAACCAACTTCAGGATCGATATGAGTAGTTTCGTATGGGTGGTGATCAGTAGAGGGTGGAGCTTCGGATTTTCATCAACATGCTTTCAGTCATTGTCGAATCCCCGTGTTGCAATTGTGAGATGGGGATATTCTGAAGTTACAAGTGGTGCAAGGGGAAGATCGGTTGTGAGATTCTGAAAGGATGCATTGCGGTATCTGGGTATGATGCCGTAAGTAGGAGATCAGTGGTTGAGGAAAGACGTCGTGAGGTTTTGTGATGATGTACCGAGGTATCCGAGTATGATGTCCTAAATTTCGGATCATTTTGAGACTTGAGTTATGAGATGGCGAGTGGTGTATCAGATGTCTATGGTTCCAGTGGGAGCTTTTTCAGCTAATTGACATCAAGGATAGTTTTGGCGGTTGATAATTTCTGGTTCAATGTATGGGTTGTTATATGCACCTTGGGAAGGCTAGAAGTTGATTGAGTAACCAACTTCAGGATCGATATGAGTAGTTTCGTATGGGTGGTGATCAGTAGAGGGTGGAGCTTCGGATTTTCATCAACATGCTTTCAGTCATTGTCGAATCCCCGTGTTGCAATTGTGAGATGGGGATATTCTGAAGTTACAAGTGGTGCAAGGGGAAGATCGGTTGTGAGATTCTGAAAGGATGCATTGCGGTATCTGGGTATGATGCCGTAAGTAGGAGATCAGTGGTTGAGGAAAGACGTCGTGAGGTTTTGTGATGATGTACCGAGGTATCCGAGTATGATGTCCTAAATTTCGGATCATTTTGAGACTTGAGTTATGAGATGGCGAGTGGTGTATCAGATGTCTATGGTTCCAGTGGGAGCTTTTTCAGCTAATTGACATCAAGGATAGTTTTGGCGGTTGATAATTTCTGGTTCAATGTATGGGTTGTTATATGCACCTTGGGAAGGCTAGAAGTTGATTGAGTAACCAACTTCAGGATCGATATGAGTAGTTTCGTATGGGTGGTGATCAGTAGAGGGTGGAGCTTCGGATTTTCATCAACATGCTTTCAGTCATTGTCGAATCCCCGTGTTGCAATTGTGAGATGGGGATATTCTGAAGTTACAAGTGGTGCAAGGGGAAGATCGGTTGTGAGATTCTGAAAGGATGCATTGCGGTATCTGGGTATGATGCCGTAAGTAGGAGATCAGTGGTTGAGGAAAGACGTCGTGAGGTTTTGTGATGATGTACCGAGGTATCCGAGTATGATGTCCTAAATTTCGGATCATTTTGAGACTTGAGTTATGAGATGGCGAGTGGTGTATCAGATGTCTATGGTTCCAGTGGGAGCTTTTTCAGCTAATTGACATCAAGCGGGATTATCTGAGAATGTGAATTGCAGCAAGAAAAATTGTTTCTGTCGACTACGGTCGTCAGGAGTAGTGATGCTTTGCCTGGGTCGGTGTGTGCACCTATCTATGTTGGGTCGCGAAGCGTGAATTAGTGAACGCAGTGAGGTAATGACCCGAGGATGAGATTGTGGGGCGATAAGAGAGGGTGTTGTGATACTGCGGGGAGCCGTAGTACTCACCAGTCAGAGAGAGGGTGTTGTGATACTGTGGGGAGCCGTAGTACTCACTAGTCAGAGAGAGGGTGTTGTGATACTGCGGGGAGCCGTAGTACTCACTAGTCAGAGAGAGGGTGTTGTGATACTGCGGGGAGCCGTAGTACTCACCAGCCATTGGGGGAGTGTTGTGATACTGCAGGGAGCCATAGTATTCACTAGCCGGCGAGAGAGTGTCGTGGTGCTGCGGGGAGCCGTGTTAATCGTCAGTCACAGCATGACTCGGGAGAGTTCCTAGGCTTGTGTAGCCTTGTCATTTGAGTCTGTAGAATCCTGGTGGTCGAACCAGGGGCGAGACTGGGGTCTCCTTATTTGTCGGGAGTCATTAAATTCTGAGTTGAGTGGTGGTTATCGCAACCGAAGGGAATTGGAGAAGTGGTGTATGCATGGGTTGCGAGTCATGGGTCATGAGTTGAGTGTTGTATTGGGACGAGTGGTTCCAATTCTGGGTCGGATCAGACGCTTGAGTTCGAGCTTGGCTTGGGTTTCATCTTAAGGGGTATTGGGTGTCATCTGATGTCTTAGGCCTGAGTGGGTCAGTTCATTGTATGAGAAGGACCGCGAGACGCATGGAACTAATGAGTAGTAGACAATAGAGGTCGAGAGTGAGATGATCTTCAGTTGGGATTGTAGTATTCGATGGGGAAAAAGCAAACTTGGTGACCTGTGTGTCACAATGAGCCAAGATAGTTATTGCGAGGAGGAAGCTATTGAGATACGTTTTGAGTATGCAATGGGTTGGAGATTCAACTGCTGGGTCGGGAGATGACCTGGCGCTCAGTCTTGAAAGCGATATTGAGAAGGGAGCTGGATTTTATGATTGTTAGAAGTTTGAGGATACTTCTGAACAAGCATGATCATTTTCTGTGTCTGAGGACAGGGTGTTGAGGGTTCGTTGTTCAGATGGGTTTTGTTTGTAGTAGAGTGGATGGGTCCCTCGTGTGATGTGATCCTTTCATTCCTTGGTATATGATCTGGATTGTATATCACGTCTGGGATGAGTGATCGGTAGCCAATTTTAGGCATTGACTTGTTTCTATCAGTCGCAACGAGAGAATCAGAGGGATAGTAAGTCATTGTGGTATGTTATTCGAGGAGCGAATAACATGGTGATATCTTGAGACGGCGGTCTGGCAGTGAGACAGGCCACTAGAGTTTCCAGATTGTGCAATACCAGAAGGGGTGTCGTAGCAATATATGGGTCTGTCCTTTTCTGGGTTTGAGAGTTTGGATTCAGGTGTCCATGGAGGAAGATAGTTGTGTGGTATGAGATCCTTTCGGTGGTGCTTTTCGGTTATTGGGTTCGATTTATGTGTTATTGAGGAGCAATTTCGAGGGCGAAATCTAATTCATGTGGGGGAGAATTGTAACATCCGGACTTTCAGGTATATTATTGTGTGATTAATCTGAGATTTATGAAGTGTGAGTCCAACTTGTCGAGTAGAGTCGAGTGTCCACGTGGGATTAATGAACGGACTCGACGAGTCCAAGAGCCGACTCGCCGAGTAGGTGCTGGGCAGAGAAACCCTAATTTCCCGGGGTTGGGGCCTATATAAGGGAACTTATAGCCCCATTTGCACCTCACCAGTCACCCTACTCCCTTGAGAGAAACCCTAATCGTCCATTTAAACTAGAGAGTGAGAAAGAGGCTAATCTTGTGGATTTTAGTGCATTGTTGAAGGAGAAGTGGAGAGCATCAAAGCTTGGTTCAAGAGGAGGCTTTGGATCTAGAGGTTTTTCAGAGTTTTGCTTCAGTTGGAGGTAAAAAGATGCTACCTTGGTCATTTCCTTATGAAGATTTTGGTTTAGGGAGTTTCTAGGGTTTCTCCCATTCTTTTTGGTGTCATTGTGATCTTTGAGCATGATTGAGGTTGAAACCTCAGATCTGAGTTGTAGGAGGCTTTGTGAGACCAAAGACCCGAACTTTATTGAGTTAGAGACAAGACCTTGAGCATGTAACCTTTGTTAGAACTTGTATTAGCATTATGGAGCAAGTATGTCATGCATGAACGTAAAGATCGAAGCTTTACGTGACAGTCGAGCCTTGGGAGGCTAGATCTAGAGTTTAGGGTAGTAGATCTGCCTCAAAACGTCTGAATGAGAAAACAGACTGAAGGGACTCGCCGAGTCCATGGCCTGACTCGACGAGTCGGTTAGGGTTTGTCCCGATGGGTTTGATCATGCGATAACTCGGCGAGTTGGGGGTCAACTAGACGAGCTGAGCTGGACTTTCTTGAGACTTCTGAGGAAAAGAGGGGACTCGACGAGTTGCATGAGTGCACTCGACGAGTCGGGTCAAACAATGACTGTTGACTCGAGTTTGACTTCTGTTGACTTTAGGGTTTGGTCAACATGAGTAATGGAGACCATGGAGGGGTAAAATGGTCTTTTACCCAATTCGAGAGTTAGAGAGAAAAGGATAACATGTGGTTACTTAGATTCAAGAATCGAGTATTAATTAGAGATATTTACCCTATGTGTTAGGCGGTGGCTAGTTCGAGATTCGAGTTCAAGGATATTTGCTTGCTTGTTCGCAAGGTGAGTCTTCTCACTATACTTTACCATGAGTGGTATTTGTGTGTGACTGAAATGTATTGTGTGCTTATCTGTGTATTGTGATATCCTGCATTATTTCTTTATGATTTATGTTGTGTATTACTCAGAGCTTACAAAGTTAGGACCGGAGGGTCCACAGAGTTAGGACCGGAGCGCCCACAAAGTTAGGACTGGAGGGTCTTACAGAGTTATAGCCTCGAGTGGCTAATGTGTTGTAAGTGGTATTTTGGGGAACTCACTAAGCTTCATGCTTACCGTGTTATGTGTTATGTGTTTCAGGTTTCTCTCAGGATCGCGGGAAGGCACCGGCTTGATTGTACACACCAGTGAAAGAGTTATGTTTGAAGATCCTGGATTTTAATCAAACAATTATGGAGTTGCAATTTATCAATTCAATAAATGAGCTTTTTGTAAAAGGTGTTGTGAGAATCATGCGATTTTAAATGAAAATTTTATTTGAAAATTTACGGTGTTACAATACCGATCCAACAACTCATACTAACATAACATATCAGGATAACAATCCAAAAGGGTCGGCCTTGGTGCCTTAGACCCTTGAGCATAGTGAGGAAACTCACCTCACAGATGCCGAACTGTAGTGATAATGAAAAACTCTCAAATCGCAGCCACGAACTCAACCACCTATCACCACCTTAGGACCAAGTCCATCAGAATCCCAATTACCAAAATACCCTCAAAGTCCAACTGGTCGACCCTTGGTCCAAGTCAACGGTCCATGTTGACCCGACTCGTCGAGTGTAGCTAGAAACTCGTCGAGTTCTTTAAGAACTCGGGAAGTCATGAAACCCTAACTGACTTGCCGAGTTTCCAACCAACTCGCCGAGTCCATGCATGTCCAGAAGTCGGGGAAAACCCTTACTGACTTGTCGAGTCCCCTTACTGACTCGCTGAGTCCATGTAGAACCCAACCACAGTAAACCTTCATCGTACTCGCCGAGTCGTCGAGTTCATGCAGTCCACTTCTTATACAGATGTTTTAAGCCACCCCAAAGCTCCATATTGCAGATCTAACCTCCTAGGGCATGTTTTCCACGTAAAGTTGCAAACTTTACGTGCATGCATGGTCCTAAATTCCAAAACTAGACTAAGGGAAAGGTTAACTCAAAGGGGAGGACCCAAGCTTGCCAAATTTCATAACTTTATGGCTAAATGGACCAAGGGGAGTCCAGATCTGAAGCTGAAACTTCAGATCTTTCCTCAATACTCGAAATGACTCCCAAATGTGCTAAAAATGGTCTTAAACGCAACCATGAAGGGATCTAGCTAAAGATGAGCCAAGGTAACGACTTGTTACTTTCAAAATGATGCCAAGAAGAAGTAGAGTCAGATCCACAAGCTCCTCTTTGCTCCAAGCTTCTTATACTTCACACCTTCTTTACAAAATGCACCAAAAATCATTGTTTAGCCTCACAACACTCAAGAACAAGTTTAATAGCGATTAGGGTTTCTTCTAGCCGTCAAGTGGGTGGTAAGGGACTGGAGGAAAGGACTTAAGGTCCTTTAAATAGGGTGCAAACCCTAAAAATTAGGGTTTCATCTCCCAGTTCCTAGTCGTCAAGTCCATGTCCTCCGACTCGTTGAGCATATCTAATAACCCACGCGGGCTAACCCGCTTCCACACGATGAGTTGGGGGCAACCAACTCGTCGAGTAGGTCCATAAATATGAATTTAATGCTTTAAAACTTGTACCTGGGAGTAGGGGTGTTACACGAGCCCTGGCTGCTGAACAAAACCCTGAACCCATCCTGGTGCCCTCCCCATAGATAACCAGTTCTCCCCCACTTGGGGTTCGAACTACCATACGCTGGCCCTCACAATCAATCATCGCACCAAACTGGCTCAGCCAATCCATGCCCATAATCACGCAAACATCCCCCATGGGAATAGGGATCTGATCGATCGAATAAGGCACCTCGAAGATCTCTAATACACAACCCTGATATACTGACGACGCAGGAACCCCGTGTCCGTTGGCGATAGAAACCCGCAACGGACACACTAACTCCCCAATAGGCATATCAAACTCTCTACTGAAAAAACGAGATACAAAGGACCGACTCGCACCCGAGTCAAACAACACAAGAGCATGCAAAGAGTTCACTAGGAATGTACCTAACAAAGGCATACATATAAGCATATCAAAAAACATAATAAACAAAATAATGAATAGATACATACTAATCACAATATACGGAGCTGCTCTGGCCTCCTCGGCGGTGAGCTGAAAAGCGCGACCTCAATCCCCCGGGGGCTCCGCCCTCCCCTGGAGCCCATCGGTGATCCTCAAAGTACCTGGCGTCGAGGCCTGCGCCGTCTTGGCAGCGAGCAATGGACAATTAACCTTCATATGGCCAACCTGATCACAATGATAGCAAATCTTGGAACTCGGAGTTGGGGCCGACTAACGGCAATCCCTCGCACAATGCCCCTCATTGCCACATTTGTGGCATCCACTGGCTGGGCGACAATCCCCCTCATGAACCTTGCCACACTTTCAACAAGTGTGGCCCCTATGCCCTCCCGATCTAGAATCAGCGGCCTTGAACCGCTACGGTGCTGGCTGCGACTGCGTCGGGGCCGGCCTCCTGCAACTCCAACAAGGTATCATAGCGTTGGCTGGAAACAAACTGCCTGATATCTGTCTTGAGCATGCTCAAGTAACGGGTCATCTAAGCCTGATCAGAAGAAAACTCGAGATAAAACATGGCCCTCTATGTGAACATTCTGGTGATCTCCGTCATCGACTCTGTCCCCTGCCACAGATCAAAAAACTCCTTGGCCAACCTCTCGCGCTCCACTTGCGACACATATCTAGCACGGAACATCTCCGAGAACTGCTCCCAAGGCACAACAGCTCTCTGCTCAGCATAATACGATCCCACAACAAGTCTCAACCAATCCTTCACTCCGGACCCTAGAAGGTTTAGAGCGCACCTGACCTTATGGTCAGCCGGGCAAGAGCAGGTGAAAAAACATCCTTTAACATCAAATAGCCACCTCATGGCTATGATTGGCTCTTGAACTCCTTTAAAAGTCGGGGGCTTTGTATTGTCGAAGTCCCGATACTGAAAAACCCGCCAAGTACTAGTCCCTACAGATGCGACAGTTGTGGTGACTATAGCAGCAGCAGCCTCAGACAAAGCAGCATATATGTCATCAAAGAACTCCATCATCGCAGTCTTGATAGACCCAAAAAGCTCCGGTATCTGCCCCCTAACAATGGCCACAACCTCTTCATGGTGAATCTCCTTAATCCTGTCCTCAGACACAACTGGCCCATCTTGACTGCCAGCTCCCGATCCCGACCCGGATCCAACCTCAAATCGTCTCCTCGTCACCATACTGAAAATATACCAGGGAGATATCAGATAACACACACATATCAATAGGGGAATCAACTCCCAACAAAGCGCTAGGGGTTGTGACTTTCTTTTTACATGTATGGGTCATGTGCTTTCAGTAGTACGGGCCCATACTACCTTCCACATCTACCCATATTTGTCTCAAGGATCATCACAAAACCCTAACAATACATACTATCATACGTACATACGAGATCCTCACATCCTATAGGAAAACTACACATCTCAAGACTGGTCTTCTGACCCCACACAACTCATACTACCACTAACTGCCACAGAACCCTCCATTGGTGCCAAATAAATATCGCATGAATACAATCATATTCCGCACAGCTTAAAAAAACTTAGACTAAAAGACTCAATCTTACAACGGTTGGACTCAGACAAGAGCTGCACAGTAGGACCAAATCCCCTATCCTAATATCATTTAAACCATGTAGCATGTGACTTAGCGTATTCACTCAATATCATACAACAATCAATCAAGTACTCTACAAGAGATAATGCATCATATATCAGGAAATTCTATCATGCAGTTCCTGAAGATTCATATCCTATTACTATCTGGACCGTCCACCGGGACTTCGGCCTGACTGGACCGCCTTGCAAGGCCTACAGTCTATCCGGTCCGCCTTGGGTGTCTTGGCCTTCAACACAAAGCAAAACCACCTCAACCCAACCAACCAAAACATGTCGACATACACATAACTAATAAACATATAACCAGGCATCAGACAAACAGGCAGATTTACAGATCACTACCGCATGCTAACATCCTATCTACCAGGATACAGATCTAACAGATCACCACAATATACAATCATACGATAAACCAGGATAACAATCCAAATGGTCGGCCTTGGTGCCTTCGACCCGTAAGTGCAATGAGGAAAACTCACCTCATAAATTCGAATAGATAGCAGAAAAGAATATTGCTCCACGGGTCCACTCTATAGATCACCTATACACATGGAAAGACCCAAACTTAGGCTTCACACAAATACCCAAATTACCCCTAGGGTAAATCTAGGTCAAAGTCAACGGAAAGACAATGGTCAACAGAAAGTCAACCCAGCTGAGTATGCCTAGTGTACTCAGCCTCTACGCCCCGCGTACTCCACCTTGACCAAAAAGCGGACAGCTAACCACCTATGCCCAGCGTACACCTTGGTACACCCAGCATACGTTGTGGCCATGTAAACCTCCATTAAGCTCTTAATACATCGAGTCCAAACGTCCCAATTCAGATCTAAGCCTGACAATGTGCTCCAAACCATAAAGTTTCCAACTTTATGGTTATGCATGCCTTAATTAGTCCTTAACCCAAAACCCTAGTTTGTCTTAACCACTTAAGACCTTTATATCATGCATGCAACCTCTAAATGGGTCAATATTGCATTTTTACAACCTAAAACATCTCAAATCTTATGAAAGGACGAATCCTTTGGTCTTAGAGTAGCTCAAACTCATTAAGGCCAAGAAAAGGGAGTTAAGCGCATAAAACTTCCCATGGCAAGATCTTAAGTAAATACAAGCAAAGGTTAGAGCTTTATAACTTCTGGAGCTTCCGAAGGAGGCAAGGATCTCAGATATACAAGCTACCTTCCACACCAATGCTCCTCAATGAACCTTCTTCTTTCTTCTACACACCAAGAGCACACACTTAAGCTTAAACACACACTCAAGGGCTAGGGTTTGCCAAAAACATGACAATGAGAGGGGAGGCTGAAAAGGTAAGGGAAATAAGGCTATAAGCATGATTATATAGGGGCTTTGCCCTAAAATTTAGGGTTTCCACACCTGGCGAGTACGCTAAGTGTACGCATGGCGTACTCCCACTTCTCCAAAATTACAACTTTTCCACTAGGGCTTCCAATGGGCACTTCCTTCTACTTAGGGACCGAAATGCAATATAAAAATATTCGAAGGTTGATTTTAGAAATACTTGAACACGGGGATGTTACAATAACATAATAAATGCATATGTATAGCAGCTTACAATCATGAAATTGTAACAACTAATAAGAACATATTTTTATTTCTTAAGTATCTCTATATATTTATGATCCTTATATTTATAAATTAAATCTTATAATAGATGTCATCCAAATTAATATGATTCAAGATAAATTATCTATCTTGAACAATATTCATTTGAAACTCCTAACTTTTTAACTTCCTACTAATTAACCATAACATTAATATATTTTAATACTAAAGTATTCAACTTTCAACAAATTGATATAAATGCAAAGTTTTTTTTTACTTATGGTATTAATTGGTACTTAGTTCTATTCTATTTTCTTAATAATAAATTTTATATTTTATCCATTTGTATCATCCCTAAATGTAAATTAGCTTTATTTTACATCATGAATGATACATGTATACTTGATTTAGTAATACAATATATTATACGATTGGTTTCATTAATTATTCATTGATTTTTTTTAAAATTACAGTCATTGAAACTAATGATTGTCAATGAGTCAAGAGTTTATAGTTGATATGTAACTATGTACATCATATATAATGTTTTATATCTATATATCTAAAAAATGGTTTTATGTTATTCTATTAAACGTATTATTTAGTTTGTTGAATCTTTTTGGGATTAACATTATCTTATAAGAAAAATGATAAAAAAGTTATGACATTATTGCCAAGTTAGTTCTTAAACATCAAGAATTTATATTTTAGTTTTTTTATAAGTACAACATAAATTAAAACATCTTAAAAAAATTTAGATACTACCATTTAACAAAAGTTAAACTTGATTATCATCAAATAATAATGATTATTAAAAATAGTATAAAATTTTATAAAAACATCTTAAAAATCTACAACAATGTGTTTCTTATAGATATCATTTGTGTTATTATTAATACGTTATATTTTCTTTTACATGTTAGATTTCGAGATCATATATAATGTGTTCCTATATATTTTTATTCTTGCATTGTTTATATATAATTGACTTAAAACGGTGATTATGTTATTTTGTTCGAGTTTTGGATGAAAATTCAATACTAACACATAATATCTTTTTTGATTTGCGACCCGTTCAGATTTAGAATTTTTTTTCATTATTTTTAAAGTTTTTATGTTCATATATGATTTGTCAACATTGGTATCATATAATTTTTCTCCTACGCAACGTGTGTGTGTGTGTGTGTGTGTGTGTGTGTGTGTGTGTGTGTGTGTGTGTGTGTGTGTGTGTGTGAGGTTCAATAGAGAATCATAATTAACCAAGGAACCAATCTTTTTTTCAACTTTTACAACTTATTTTTTATCAAAAAAAAAAACTAAAAATACAGAAATTCATAACTTTTTATCCTTTTTCCAATGATATCAAATTCGAATTTTTTTTTTACGTCAAATTCACAATGTGAATTTTTGAAAATTCACAACGTGAATCCGGATTCACACGGTGAATCCGAAAAATATTTTTCACATTCACAATGTTAATATATGAATTTAGATATTTTTAGAATTTTTTTGGGTAAAAAATAAGCTCTAGAAATTGAAAAAAAGATTTGGTTTCTTGAAGAACCAATAATTATGGTTCTCTATTGAACTTTTCCCTATATATATATATATATATATATATATATATATATATATATATATATATATATATATATATATATATATATATATATATATATATATATATATATATATATATATATATACTCAAAATGATTAGCTAGTTAAATGAAAGTCAAGCATGAACCCAAAAAAAATGACAAAACTAGCAAAATTACTTAATTATTTTTTTATTTAATAGCCAAAAATTAGCCATTAGTCAAAAATAACCAATGAAACATCCACTCAAAACCTACGGTCTCATCATAACCGGATTAAATGAGCTACGGTTTGTGTGCAATGGGCTGTTGTTTTGGCGTTCGTCTACTGTTTGAGGGTCCATTAGCCTAAAATAAATAAAGTTGAAATTTTTTATTTAAGTCATTTTTGAGTGTTTGAAGTTAGAGAAATGCTTTCAATGGCAGCTCCGAACAACAACCAAGTATTTCTCATAATCTTCGTTCTTTTTTTGCTTGATGTCGTTTACTATAAAATCTATTAGTATTTGGTATGTTTGTTTTTTTTTAAACTAAAAAAAATATGCAAACCATTGGTACGGTATGCCAAATACTGTGTATAAGTTGATAATACACAAAATGTGCATTAACAATTTGTACACCGTAGGTAGAATACTGCACCTACGGTTTGCACATTTTTTTTGTTTCTAACTTATATAGTGTTATAGTTGTGTAAATGTAAGTTATGTTGGTTGATTCCGTAGTTTGATCGAAAAAATAATTGAATGCCAAGAACGAAAAAGTAGTTTTTATTTATCAGTAGTTTTTTTAAGAAAACAGCATTTTTTCGAACTGTAACTTAATGTATTGTTCTTCAAGTTCATACGGATATGAAACCATATTCTTTTTATAGAGCATACCGTCAGTGAGTCAATCACCTATGGTTTTGGCAAAAAAAATGATTTTCTTTTTTTTATTGGACAACGAAATCATAGACCATCCCGTAACAGTAGGCAGTAGGCATTGCTGCTCGTCTATAGTGTCCTTGACTATTTTTGGCTAGTTGCAAATATTTGAATATTAAGTGAAAAGTCATTAGGTGATTTGGCTAGATTAGTCTGCAACCCATAAGTTTCATCAAATTTGCATGTGATCATTCAGACCATCAAATTATTGTTTTTTCCTTGAAACTTTTCGTCATTACTATATTAAGATAAAAACATATAATATAACGAACCAGTGTCAATTTGATGCTCTGTATTCAACGTTCAATTATTTAATTAATGTAAGTATCATAAATTTTATAATATGAATAAAATAATGTAACCAGTAATAATTAGTTTACTAAGATTTTATATATATAAATTTAATGGATTCAATTGATTGTTGTCGTTTACAAGCATCTTAAAATGCCACCACATCCAATTCATATGATTTCTGTCGCCATCTTCATATATTTTTATCCTTTATAATGACTTTCAGACTATTATTAAAAGCTAACTAATTAACTAAAAAAAGTACGCCAATGAGAGGTGAAGACTACGGTTTGGTTTAAGTTGATTTTAGTCACCATTATGATTATATATGTTGAGCTAATTGTAACTAATTGTATTGGGGATGTGAAGAAAATAATTACAGTCGATTTGGCTTCCTGACATGTTGTCCATCTAGCATGCGTGGTTTTTTGGCGATTAATTCTTAAAAACTTATAATATTATATTGATATTGGTGTAAGTTTTGGATCATTTTATGCTAATTTCATTAGAGATACAAAATTTTTAAAATTGCATATATAGAAGATAATGGTTAGGATCCATTCGATGATTAGAAATTTCTTATAGATTTTGCTTTTAAGCCGAAAACCGACTTTTTTTTAATGCATGTGTCTTTACCATATTAACATTTAAAACAAATGTAATGCTAGACAATTTGTCAGTTTAAGAAATACAACGTAACGCTGAACAAGATATGCTATGCCAAAAGTATAATTTTCAAAATATTCTAAATATAACTAATTTAAATATATTTTTCCTTTAAAAATCACAAGTATTTTGCACTCAACGTAAAGAAATAGGCAAACTCTTAACACGTACGGTTAAAAATAACCAATGGAAGATAAAAAAAAAAAAATCTTTTTTTCCTCGTCAAGTAATTTTACATTGCAGATCCACACAAACCCCAAGAAACTGTGCCAAAAAGATCTCCCATATCTGATATGCTTTTCTTAATTACAACAGTCATTTAGTTACTCCCATCAATCATCATATAACATCCATCAGTAAGAATATGTGTTGTCTTGTTTTCATCATCATCATTCATCAAGTAGCTGCTGATGTTGACGCTGCTGCTGCTGTTGTTGTTGATAACAGTGAGTTGCTTCACTTCTTCTAGGTTAATATGCAGTGGATTAACATGATTCTTGAAATACCCTTTTGGTTTCTGATCAACGTAGTTATGATCTGTCATGAAAGCATGCCTTTGATCTCCAAACCACTGAAGGGAAAACTGGTCTTCTTGCTTGATCCGATGATGATCATACTTGTTGTAGCTTATTTGGCTCATGCAACTACCACCACCGTCGGAGGAAGAACAAGTTGTACTTAGTTCACCACCACCTCCGAACATCAGCATCCTTTCTTTCACCTCTGGGTAGTAGCACTCCTTGTTCATGCTCTGATCACCTTGAAACCCTGGATAATAATTGTTGTTGGAAATCATACCGGTTAAGGGGTTTGATGGTGGCGGCACAAAGAGATCAGTAACATTCATATGATCATGGACGATGCTGCTACCGGTGGTGGTGAGGAGAGAGTTGCTAACATTCATGAAGTTAGAGTTGTTGTAAAACGATGAAGTGTTCAAGAAATTGTCTGAATATTTATGATGATCAGAAAGTGGTGATGATTGAAGGGGAATAGATTGGTGAAAAGATGGCTTCTTTTGGAAGGAAGGAAGCATAGCCAATAGCTTCTTCCTAAGTTTGGTGTTCCAGTAATTCTTGATATCGTTGTCAGTCCTTCCTGGTAGCTGACCTGCTATTATTGACCATCTGTATATGCAATTTACACATGAACATCAATCAAGATTCTTATGCACATAGTCAAGGAGGTTAAAAGATCCACAAAATGAACCAAGAACAAAACTCTAGATTTGAGAGTTGACTTGGCATGCATGCATCCAACCATAATTGCTCCAAATTCAGTTTAGGGTTTCACTATATTTGACCTCTCGTGGAAAGAAAAGATGTACAGTCACAGATGGAATATTTGTGCAGCGAGAGTACAGTTGTATATAGATACAAATGAAAGCTAGTGAGCGTAAGATAAAAAAAAAGGAAGTAGCAAAATGAAAGATCCATTTACCAACCTGCTACCAATGCTAGCATACAAGCTGTAGATGATCCTATCTTCATCTTCAGAAAACTCACCATGTTTAATATTGGGTCTCAAATAGTTTAACCATCTCAACCTGCAACTCTTCCCACATCTTTTTAAACCTGCTCACTCAACCAAAACAAAAACCCTTTTAATTTCTTGCAAGAAACACACACCAATGGCGAGAGATAGATAGATAATGTGTGTGTGTGTGTGAGAGAGAGAGAGAGAGAGAGAGAGAGAGAGAGAGAGAGATTAAACATACCAGCCTTGTGAGGAAGAGCGATCCAGTTACCACCAGTGCCATGTTTGTTTATAAACTCTTTGAGCTTTGCATCTTCTTCAGGAGACCATGGCCCTTTTTTCACACTTGTTTTGTCGCAACAAGGAGCTCTTCCCATCTCTCTCTTGGTTGTGCGTATCTCACTTAGTTGACCTTTTTCCGGTAGAAAAATCTCTCTTTTTTTTCTTTCTCTCTCTGTCTGATCTGCTGTAAATAGACAATTTTGTCTCATGGGTTAGCTGGTTGGCTTTTTATGGAGTGAGGGACTTGTTTAGTCTCTCAAGGATGGAAGTCAGCAAGGGAAATACAAAGCAAAACTTCTTCCATTTTTAATTCAAAACGAGAAATAAGAAGCCAAAAAATATTCTATATATCGAATCCATTCATCTATATAAAAAAAAAAAAGGTAAAACGTACGATCTGAGCAACCCACGTTAACTCGCCCTAAGACCCACGTAGGACGTCAATCGCAGAATGTAAATATATGTGGAGCCCCATATTAACTCTTCAAAAAAGCCTTTGTCGAGAGAAAGAAAACTCCAACATATATAGCCGTTTATAAGACCGTATCGTACCGGTAAGGGATACACTAACACTCCCCTTCAGAATCAGAGGGTCAATGATGATAGACAGGGATGTGCTGAGCCACGAGGTACGGGACGCAGACTCTGATACCATATAAATATATGTGGAGCTCCAATTTAACTCTCCAAAAGAGCCCGTGTGGGGAGAGGAATACTCCAACATATATAGACATTTATAAGACCGTATAGCACCAATGTGTGATACACTAACACAGAACCTAATAATAATTTAGGTGTGTCTGAGTTTCAATCATGGACTTCGTGTGTGGAATTCTATTCCTCAACCACTAGGATCCTATGAGGGGGAATCTATAAATTTTATGTGTCTATTTTTCAAGAAGAAATAGAAATCGTAAATAACTTTGTAAGTAAGGATTTAGTGTAACATCTTTAATATGGGCTTTAAGAGTTTTGGCTTTTTAATGAAAAGTAAAAAAAAAATTGAAATAAATCAAATAAATATATTTAAGTGATAAATAAAAAAAAATATAAATAAATTATAGCAAAACCTCATAAATGGTCCCTTTGGTTTTTCGAAATCTGGGATATAGTCCATAAATTTAAAAAACCTCATAGATGGTCCGTGTGGTTTTCAACTTCTATCGTGGTTGATCTTTTACCCACCTAAAAAGACTTTTATACCATTTTAATTTCTTTTTATAATTTCTTTAACTAATTTTAACAAAAGAAAAAGAAAAAAAAGTAAATAATAAAACCTAACCTTGGGCCTCTCTCTCTCTCTCTCTCTCTCTCTCTCTCTCTCGTAAACACATCCACCAACCTTTGTCTTTCTTCCTCAACTCCAAAAACATTGAAACTCCATTACCATCGTGGGGCTCCACCACCAAAGGACCTCCAACATGGAACTACATTGTTGGCGATGGCTAACCCCCGAAAAAAACCCACCAGTGAATCTCATCGAAGAGTTGTTGTTGGATTATGACCTTGGAGATGAACCGGTTGCAGGAATTGGTAACACAAGTGTGTATTGCAACTATTGGATTCACACTTATCATGTATTGCAACCTTCAAGGCTTCCACAAAACTGTATATAAGTCGATATCATTGATAGTGGTGGTAGTTTCTGATCTTCTTTGAACTTTTGTTGGTGGGGGATTTTGTGACTCTCGAAGAAGTGTTTTACATATTGCTAATTAGTATATCGTTTTCTTTTGGGGATTAATTGAATGTATGAGAAAGAAGAAGAACCTAAATCAAGGATGGGTCGAGAGATCTCGAATCTACTTTAGTCGCGGTCCTTTGTTATATTATTGATCGGTTTAATATTCGTCGCCCTCAGTTTTTCTTTGTTCTCTCAACATGTAATGCTCACTGACATTTGTTATAATCAAATTGGATTTGGATCTATTAATGAGTGAAAATGGATCTTATGTGGGCCCAAGTGGGGTTATTTATTTTGTTCTTCTTTTTTGAACAGTTTTAATTAAAATTAACTATAAAAAGAAATTAAAAGGGTAAAAAGTATTTTTAGGTGGGTGAGGTACCAACCACGATAGAAATTGAAAACCAGAGGGGTCATCTATGATGTTTTTTAAACTTATGGACTATATCCTATATTTCTAAAAACCACAGGGACCATTTATGAGGTTTTGTCAAAATTATAAAGTGAAAGTTGATTAGTTATAATATAAGCATTATAAGAATAAGTGATGTAGACCTTAAATGAGGAGAAATGTAGAATTGGGACTAAAAATATCATTTTCCTAAATTTAAGGACAAGATACGAAACATAATTACCTAATTGCTAGAAGATAGAAATTTGGGGTTTAAGTGTGAATTTGAGAAGTTACAATAACTAGTGGAAATGGTGTCTCCTTTGGGAAAATAAGAAACTAAAAGGCCATATATGCCAAGTGACCAAAGATGGGAGCTATTTAGAAGGGTTCTCCCCATGTAGAAAAGGACCATGCTTTGGAGACGGAAAAGCTTCCTTGGATGATCTCTCATGCTTTAATGGAGATATGGAAGGAAATTGATGAAGAAGAAGCTAAGGCTTGAAGTTAGGAACTCAATATCTAGCAAAGAAGGTATAAACTCTTCCCTATCTAACTTCATTTTTTTATTAGCGCTTGTATGGATTCTTCAAATCCGAGTTTTGTAGATAGATTATTGATCTAAATGGGTTTCTAAACCGCATTCCCTTGTTGGATTCCATCTTTAAACATCATCTCCCTCATAGATGCTTGAATGGAGAGTTTGTTGGGTTTGGGTTCTCCAAACCCTAATTTATGGAGAAATCCAAATTTTCCAATCAGTTAATGGTTTGAATGAGTTTGAATGTTTGGAACTGTCTAGAACATCCTAGCATTGTTATCTCATCCTTGAATGGTTACAATCCATCACCAATGGTGGTAATGAGTATTTCAAGCTATAAGCTCATGGTTGAGTTATACTTTGTCTATGATGAGTCATACTCTAGATTTTATTTTTGGATGATTGGATTTGTTATTCTCTACTCGAGAATCAGATATCAACATGAATCCATCAATTGGTAGTGTTTTGTTTATGAAATCCACAATACGTGTTGGAATTGGGAAATTAAGTTTCTAATGAGGAATCCATGAGAGATTTGAAGAAAACTTCAATGATTAGATGAACTAGAGTGAGAATGGTCATGAATAAAGTTATAATATAAGAATCAAGTGCTAGAGTGATTGGTGATAGACTCTATCAAAAGATCTAAAAGTGATTTGAAGCAAAATTAAGGTATTAAGCTTTGGTGTGATTTCCAACTTTGGAATCATCCATTTTAATCCTTGGAATCCATAGTTTTAATCATTCCAACTAGTATTAACATGTTCTAATGTGAATTAGGAGTCCAATGACTCCTTAGAATGTTTATTGTTGAGAGTCAAAGCTATTAAGAGCTTAATTCTTATCTAGGATGTTTGTATGTCATCATAAGCTTCCTAAAGCTCTTATAAGATCTAGATGTTTTATAGATTAAGCCATAAACAGGATAAGACTTAATAATGCTTATATAATCTTAATGACCCTTATTTGGTCCATTAAAATCTTTTGGCAAAGTTTAGTGAGCCTTGGAAGTCATTAGTACAAAGTACGTAACTTGAATGAGAAAAATTGCACTTTTTGGGTGACTTGCACTATGGACACAAGGGGTGTCCAACATTTTATGAAGGGTACTTTATTTTTAAAAAACCTAGTATCCGGCATCCAGATGCTCCCAAATTTTAAATATAATCTAATAGGAAGGACATAAGCTTATGGGTGAAGTTAAAATGTTAAAAACCTTAGAAGGGTATTTTAGTAATTTGTTATAAATGAATGTTGATGTTAATAGATGGTGTATGAAGTGATGTGAAGTGTAAGATGCATAGGCAGAGGGAGAATAGCTTTGGACTAAGGTGAGTACTATTGAATACATGTCCGATAATGCAACGAAATGTGTTTCATAAATTTGAAAGTGTCTAAAGATGTTTTATACTTTGATTGTTATGTGTTCAACTATGAGTTTACTTATATGTGAATTTATAAAATTGATTTTTATGACAGAGTTTGATAAAGAGTAAAGTGTTAAAATTATTTGAAAAGCGGTTAGGATAAATAAATGTGTATTCATGCAAGAATGGGGAAAACAACAGTGTGTCCCTCCAAAGTCCATGGCAAACAACACTAAAGAGACCAAAGAGTAGTACGGTAATTTATACATGAAACATCCCAAAATATTGACCAAAAATTTCTTTTTAAAATCATTTAATAAAAACCATAATCCATCAATATCATAATAAATCACAAATCGTATCTCTCAAAAACATCATGTCAAATACTGTATCACGATCATGTAAGAAAAATATCAGAGTCTAACAATCCCAGGCTAAAAACTGTGGTGTGTGTCATGCGATCATCCCGATCCCTTCCCCTTGCTAGCAGAAGTACCTGAAACCAAAACTGAAAACTGTAAGCAGGAAGCTTAGTGAGTCTCCCCAACTACCACATACCATACACATATCACATAACATATCTTGGGCCCCACCTCTGCTACATCGAGTCAAACTCGACATCGGCTTTCCCGGCATCGGGTGTGACATCCCCATTTTCACGGCCAGAAAAGACCGATTTTTTTTATGCTTTATAAAAATCAGAGTACCTTTTTTAATAAAAACGTTGCGGAATTTGTTCCCAGAAAAACATGATAAATACGTTATCAAAGCATTTCCAAAGAAATGTATTTTTATCCATTTTAAAACATTTGGGATGTCATCGTCAATACAGAAACATAAGCATAAACAGATCTTACATTCATTTACACTAGTGATCTACATCTCTTTTAAATCCCTCAGTGTAAAGTAGCTTCATATCGACACCTGTGATACAAATAAGCTTGAGTGGGTCAGGTTGGGAAACCTGGTGAGTACATAGGTTTTTCAACCCACAATAATTTAATTATTATGTTTAAACATCAAACAATCAACCCAATTGCCCATCCCCATTATCTTCCTTACTCTTAAGGATCTACCCTAAGAATCATCTATCCTGCATTCGTTCATTTCGAAGCCCATTGCTTCCAAGGTTTATATGATAGGCACTAAGTCCATAGCTGCCAATGCTTGTTCGTAAAGCACTAATTCCATAGTTGCTAAAGTTTATTCATCGGGTACTAAATCCATAGCTACCAGTGTTCAGCTAATAGGTACTAAATCCATAACTACCAACGTTTATTTAACAGGTACTAAGTCCATAGCTACCAACGTTTATCTAACAGGTACTAAGTCCATAGCTACCAACGTTTATCTAACAGGTACTAAGTCCATAACTACCAACATTTATCTAACAGGTACTAAGTCCATAATAGCTACCAATGTTTATTCGATAGGCACTAAGTCCATAGCTGTCGATGTTATTTGTTAGGCACTAAGTCTATAGCTTCCAATGTTCACTCATATCATCTTTCATCTCTCATCATTCATCTACCCATGTTTTACCCAACATATTTGTTGATATAAAATACATATACAGTTTAAATTATTTAAAACATGTATAAAATCGTTCATCCAGCATAGAAAGCAAGTATTCAAATAAAATGCACACATAGCACGTAATTTATATAAAATACTTCATATTTATGTGTAAGATGAAAGTAACTATGCACTCACTTGATAAGGTGGTGACTCGGTACTCAGACAGCGCTTCGTTTACTTTAAAATAATTTCCTTCGAAGAAACCTAGTATTATTACCACTAGACTTTAGTCTAATATTTACCGTGACTAATTATTAGTCTTATTATTATTATTATTATATAAGCGTTTAAACAATATTTTCCAAGCACTATGTACAGACAGGGGCCAGACATAAAACACCGGAGGGCAGGACCATTTTGGCATATAGCACTTCTGAAATCCAACAACCCTATGCGGCCCTTTAAACCAGATTCCCCGTACCGCGAGTAGTTTAAAAGATATTATAACGACACTTATATAAGTCATAATCATAGCTCAAATATTTATTATAAGTTCATAATAACAATACTAATTTTAAATATAAGCTATATTAAAATAGGTGAGCAGAACTTACTTACAAGGGGGTTTCAGCTAGGAGTCGGGCTCTGCAGGGGCAGAACTTCGTCGCTGAATCTTTCTAAGAAAGATTCGTGCAGCGCTTCAGCGCTCACCTTACTAAACTAAAACTAGAGAAAGAGAAGTCGAATCACGAGGGACCGAAATGCTCGGGGGATAAGAAGAGAAAGACTCTTGAATCAAGAGAATGGTGCAAGAAATATGAGAGCCCAAGCCTCTTATTTATAGTAATTGAATTTACAAAACTACCCTCCATAATTACTTAATGACCTTATAGTTGTATAAACGACTAAACACCCATTCATAATATTATTTTAAATAGATTTAACGATATTTGTACCAAACTAATGTCGAAAGTACTCAACACTAGTCTTATAATAACCGCATCGTCGATACCATTCTAATGATATATACATTTGTATATATATGTGTACGTATATATGATTTATACTTTATTTTAATACGTAAATATGCTATTATAATTTGTAACTCATTCATACGAACTCCATTTTTGACGTTCTTTATATCCACACGTTGGTATTTACGAGTACTACAACTTTCATTTAGACGCCGTCAACTAATTCTCATTCTATCTCAGATTTACAAAACTGTATCGAATTTATCACGCTCGAAGAGTAGGGACCAAATTTCGTCCATATCTTTAAAATACGAGCTCTACTCTCGACATTCTTTATATCCACGAGTAGGTAAAAAAAAGATCTAAAACTTTCATTTAGACTCCGTCGGCTAATTCTCGACCGATCTTAAATTTAACAGTAGGAGGAGATTATACTGTTAAATGTCCGCGTAAAATTCATAACTTCTACATACGTACTCCGTTTTCGTCTGTCTTTTTACCGTTGAGTTCCTATTAATGTGATCTTCAACTCTCATTTAGGTCGCGTAGGCCAAAAACCGCTCGAACTAAAATTCGAGTTTCGGGACGTGCAGTGTTATGCTAAATCTTATAAAATTCATAACTTCCTCATACGAACTCAGATTTGAGCGTTCTTTTTTTGTATGTTCTCGATTTAACGTATACTACAAATTTTGTTTAGATCACTAAGGCTAAAAAGTCTTCTACCGTAAATTTACTATTTACGTCTCTCAGTACCGTGCCGGTTTTGCCGTAAAACTTCGACGTGCCATAACTTCTTCGTTATAACTCGGATTTCAGCGTTCTTTATATGTACGGAACCCTTGTAACATATACTAAAACTTGGTTAAGATTAATAATTCTAAATAATATTCCATCAAAAACTCATTTTTGATGCTCATCGTTTCTAAATTGACTAGCCCGGATCTGCGGGCGTTACATCAGGACCCGCCCGGCATCGAACCCTATCCGGCATCAGGCCCCGCCCGGCATCGAGCATATCTCGGCATACATATACATATCAACAAACATATAACATAAGCACATAATACTAGCATGTAAACATTCCTCGGGTGCCGCCCGACATCGGACCCAAATCCGGAAACATACTAACATTCCTCGGGAACTGCCCCGACATCGGATCGGAGTCCAGATCATACTATCATAACATACTAATTAGAAATTCCTTGGGCTTGCCCCGACATCGGTCCTAAGGCTGGAACGCATAACACATAACAAACACATGCAAGAATCACAAAGACATCAAGCATACAAGCATACAAGCATTCCTCGGGACCTCCCCGACATCGGATCGAAATCCAGAAAACATATAAACCTACTTCGGTCCCTGTCCAGCATTGGGCCGTGGTCCGGAACTACTACTATCTAAACGGGTCGGCCTTGGTGCCTTAGACCCGTTCCTACAGGAGAAAACTCACCTCGCAAAGTTGTCTACAAAATCTCACGGTGAGGAATATGTAATAGCTGCTCCAACGACTCCCCGGCTATCAATATCACAATAGTACTTAGTCAAAAATCTAATAATCCTTCTCAGGGTAAAATGACCATTTTACCCTTGATCAAAGTCAACATCCAGGTCAAAGTCAAAGTCAGGGTCAACTCCAAGTCAACCCCAAGTCGTCAAGTTATCTCCTAAATCGGCGAGTTCATGTACTACTCAGACTTGTGGTCAACCGAGTCAACTCGTCGAGTCCCTTCCCAGACTCGTCGAGTTCTTCCTATCATAACATCGAGACAAAATGTATTAACTCGTCGAGTCCCTCCTTGGACTCGTCGAGTTCTTCAGTTTCCGAGTCCTAATCTTGCCCAACTCACTGAGTCATCTCCTAGACTCAACAGTTTCACTCAAATCAGAAAAGGGGTTAGGGGTCCACGACCCGACTCGCCGAGTCACAAGAACAAGTCGTCAAGTCCCTCATATGCCAAATCCATACAATCGATTCTAATCAATTCCAATGCTTCCAACTCATAGATATGGACTCCTTAGACTAGCATTGCACGTAAAGTTGCTAACTTTACGTGCATGCATGGTGTTATGAAGCTAAAACACCCACCACAAGCTAAAATTGAGGTCTAAGTCATAGAATACGGCCATGGCTGAATAAAGGTGGCAACTTTGAGCTCTTAAAGCTCAACAGTGCCCAGATCTGAAGTCCTTACATCCCCAAGAGTTCAAATCTTGTAATGACCTTGGAAATGGCCCAAACGTGACAATATACAAGCTCAAATGAAGATCTAAGTGAATAGAAGCCAAGGTATAAGCTTTATACCTCTATCAAGACAGAAATGAGTCCCTAGCTTTGGATCTTCAGCCCTCCTTCTGCAACTCCAAGTCCTTGCTTCCTTCTTCTAGCTTTAAATCACAAAAATGGCAAGAAATAACTCAAGATCAGTCAAGGTTGATTAGGGTTTCGAGATTAGGGTTTGGAGGTGATGGAGGCTGGGGTGGAGGCCAAATATGATGCTTAATTAGCGTGCAAGCCCTAAAGATTATGGTTTCATCTAGATTTTCCTAATCGTCGAGTCAAGACTTCGACTCGTCGAGTAGCTCACTTAAAACCCACGCATATTCTACCTTCTACTCGACGAGTTAGGGCCACCAACTCGTCGAGTAGCCCTTCCAAAATGAATAAATAAATAATTTAAATGCATACCAGGAACCAGGCGTTATAATTCTCCCCCACTTGTCTTAGACTTCGTCCTCGAAGTCTGTTGCATCTGAAAACAACTCTGGGTAATGCTCTCTCATCTCCTCCTCGGGCTCACAAGTCCACTCCGAGCCCTTGCAGTGCTGCCATTGCACCTTTACCAACTCCACCTTCTTGTTCCTCAAATCCTTCGACTTCCTGTCAAGGATAGCTACATGCCGCTCAATGTAGTTCAGGCTGTCATCAACCTGAATATCCTCAAAGGGTACCACTGCTGAATCATCCACTAAGCACTTTCGCAACTGAGAAACATGGAAGGTGTTGTGGATCTAGTTGAGCTCTGCTGGAAGGTCTAACCGGTAAGCAACCCGACCCACCCGGGCCAAAACCCTAAACGGACCGATGTACCTGGGGCCCAACTTGCCCCGTTTCCAAAACCGAATGACACCCTTCCAGGGTGACACCATCAGGAGGACCATGTCGCCCACCTAAAACTCTAAATCTGAACACCTCTGTCGGCGTAGCCCTTCTGCCGACTTTGAGCAGTTTGGAGCCTGCTCCGGACCTGCTGGATCCGCTCTGTAGTCTTGAGTACTGCTTCAGTACTCCCCATGAATCTCTGACCGACCTCACCCCAACAGATTGGGGTCCTACACTTCCTCCCGTAGAGCATCTCGATGGGAGGTCGGTCTATGCTAGTGTGGTAACTGTTGTTATACGAAAACTCCGCTAACAGAAGATACGTATCCCAACTACCACCGGAATCCAAAACACATGCGCGTAGCATGTCCTCGAGAGTATGTATCGTCCTCTCGCTCTGTCTTTCTGTCTGAGGGTGGAAAGTGGTGCTGAAGTGGAGACGAGTACCTATCTCCTCGTGAAACCGCTTCCAAAATCTGGAAGTGAAACGGACATCTCGGTCTGACACCACCGAGACATGTACTCCATGCCGTGCCACTATCTCACGCACATATATCTCGGCCAACTTCTCGACCGATATTCTCTCCTGGATTGGGATAAAATGAGCGCTCTTGGTCAACCGATCCACGATGACCTAGATCGAATCTACTCCTCGTGCGGTCCTGGGAAGCTTGGTAATGAAATCCATGGTGATATCTTCCCATTTCCACACGGGAATGTTTAGCAGCTGCATTTTGCCGTGTGGTATCTGGTGCTCAGCCTTGACCTTCCTGCAGGTCAAGCACCTCTCCACATACCACGCTACGTCCCGCTTCATGCAGGGCCACCAATAATCAGGGCTAAGATCCCGATACATCTTTGTCGCCCCAGGATGGATGGAGAACCTCGACTTATGGGCCTCGTCCATCAGAACCTGCCGTACTCCGCCCCAGTACGGAACCCAGACCCTCCCATGCAGGGTCAGCAACCCTCGGCTATCATAATCAAATGAGGCCACTCGGCCTACAATCCTCTCACACTTCTGGCGCTCTTCCTTTAGGCCCTCAACTTGCGCCTCTCTAATATGCTCCAACAGTGGAGTGATCACTGTCATCCTCAAACATATATCTCTAATCAGAGCCATTACCCCCTTGCGGCTCAGGGCGTCGGCCACCACATTGTCCTTGCCCGAGTGGTAAAGGATCTCACAGTCATAATCCTTTACCACATCTAACCACCGACGCTGCCTCATGTTCAGATCCGGCTGATCCATGAGGTACCTCAAACTCTTGTGGTCCGTGTAAATGGTACAACGGAACCCGTAGAGGTAATTCCGCCAAATCTTGAGGGCGAACACCATAACCCTCAGCTCTAAATCATGTGTCGGATAGTTAGCCTCGTGAGGCTTCAGCTGCCTCGACGCGTAGGCTATCACATGACCCCTATGCATCAGAACTGCACCCATGCCCATAATCGATGCGTCATAATACACCATGAAGTTATCTACTCCCTCGGGCAGAGTCAAAATCGGTGCCTCACACAACCGCTGTCTGAGAGTCTCGAAAGCCGCCTGCTGCTCAGGCCCCCAGCGGAATGTCATCGACTTCTTGGTCATTCGGGTCAAAGGAACAACAATCTTGGAGAAATCCTGGATGAATCTCCTGTAATAACCCGCTAGACCAAGAAAACTTCGAATCTCAGTTGGAGACCTCGGAACCTCCCACTGCATCACAACCTCTATCTTGGCCGGATCGACCAGAATACCCTTCTGGTTGACGAGATGCCCAAGAAACTGCACCTCGCGCAACCAGAACTCACAGTTGGAGAACTTCACGAAAAGTGTCTCCCCCCTCAATGTCTCCAGCACCTCCCTCAGGTGCTCCTCATGCTGCTCCTGAGTCTTGGAATAAACCAAGATATCATCAATGAAAACTATCACAGACCGGTCCAGCATCAGTCTACACACCCTGTTCATGAGGTTCATGAACGCCGTTGGAGCATTGGTGAGCCCGAACGGCATCACCACGAACTCATAGTGCCCATAGCGAGTCCTAAAAGCTGTCTTCTGGACATCCTCGTCCCTGACTCGCATCTGGTGATAACTTGACCGTAGATCAATCTTGGAGAACCAAGATACTCCCTGAAGCTGGTCAAACAAATCATCTATCCTTGGAAGTGGGTAACGGTTCTTCACTATCACCTTGTTCAGCTCCCGGTAGTCTATATACATGTGATGTGACCCGTCCTTCTTCTTCACAAACAGGATCGGGGCTCCCCATGGTGAATTGCTTGGTCTGATGAGTCCCTTGTCTAGCAGCTCCTGCAGCTGTGTAGACAACTCCTCCATATCCGGAGGAGCCAACTAATACGGTGCCTTGGCTATCGGAGCCGCACCAGGGACTAGGTCAATCCTGAACTCGACCTGCCTCTCCGGAGGTACCCCAGGCAGATCCTCCAGGAATACGTCCGGGTACTCTCGCACTACCGGTACATCATCCACTGTCGCCTTACCCTTATCCCGGGTATCCATAAATAGGCGATATAACCTGCGCACCCCTGCTGAAGGTAGCGCCTAGCTCTCGCTGCTGAACATAGAGTTAACCCATGTTGCGGCCTCTCACCCTGAATCCCTAACCCTCCCCCACTAGGAGTCCGAACCCTCACTATCTGCTGCTCGTAGTTGATCACTGCCCCATTAGGGCTCAACCAGTCCATACCAACTATAACCTTATTCCCTCTCAGGGGAATAGGGACTAGATCCACTGAAAATTGCTCATCAAACAACTGCAGCGTACATCTGCGGTAAACCCTCGCGACCCGTACCGTCCTATCGTCTGCTATCTCGACGTCCAATGAACACTCTAGCTCCCCCGGTGCTCCAACGAATCGCTTGCTAAGTGTGAGCGACACAAAAGATCTGGTAGCCCCCCAATCAAACAATACCATAGCAGATATATCGTTCACTAAGAACGATCCTATAATAAAACACATAAAAATGAGCGACAATCAATATAAATAAATAGATAAGGAGAGAATACATACCAGTCACAACATCGGGAGCCGCATATGCCTCCTCTGCAGTCAGCTGAAAATCCCTGCTCCTCGTTGTGGGTGCCTCTCCTCGGCCCTGTCAGCCATCTGTAATCCACAACGTGGCAGGAGCGGGTGCCTCCACCTGTCCTGCTACTGCGAGACTCGGACATTGGGCCTTCTTGTGGCCCCTCTGATTGCACTGAAAGCAAATCAGATCTGAAACTGTTGTGGTGATGGTGGTATCTGTACAATCCCTACTCATATGACCAGTTCGGTCGCACTTGAAGCAGCCCAAACTCCCCGCATTGCACGCCCCCTCGTGCATTTTTCCGCACTTGCCACACTGGCTGTGGCCCTCCTGGTTCCTTGATCTGTGATCTGACACCTGGGGCTTCTTGCCCGCACTCACTGTCTTCACCCCTCAGGTTTCCTCTTCCTCTCCATCTCCGAGTCTAGCTCCCTTTCCCGAGCTCTCGCAATCATATCTTCCAGCGTCTTGCATCTGGAACGGCTCACGAACTGCCATATATCGCTCCTCAGCATCTCATGATATCGGGCCTTCTTCATTTCCTCATATGCCACGTACTGCGGAACAAGAAGGACCCCCTCCCTAAACTTGGCAGTGATCTCCGCCACAGTCTCAGTCGTCTGCTCCATATCCTGGAACTCCCTCGCTAGCTGTTGCACCTCAATCACAGGTGCAAACTCGGCACTGAACCTGGCCGAGAAATCACTCCAGGTCATAACATCTAGAACTGTATCATCCCCAATGGCTCTCCCAATCTTCTCCCACCAGTCACGTGCCCTATCCTTCAGAAGACAAGATGCAAGTATAACATTGTCCCCCTCGGGACATCTGCTAGTGCGGAATGCGTTGGTGACATGGTGCTAGCAATGGGGTCCCGAGCCCCATGGTAACTGGGAGCTCCACAAGCCCTGAACTCCCTGAAAGTCAGTGTGTCTGACCCCATCATGGCCGCTACCTCAGTACGGAACGCGCTCAGCTTCTCATCCAGAAGCTCCAAAATACCCTCCTTGACCGAACCAAATATCACAGGAATCTTCTCTAAAATGTTGCGCGTGATCTCAGACGAAATAAACTCCCTCGTCTGCTCATCCATCTGCTCGGTTCCAGAGCCCGAGCCTGGTCCCTCACCAGTGCCTGAAGTGCCAATCGGCTTAGTGCGTTGCGTCACCATACTGAAAATACACCATAATAAAAATCAGTATACTCATCATATCTCGAGGGATCTATCATACTACAAGTTTCCTGGATTCATATCAACCTTCCTTGATTCGAGTACGGATCCTCTGCTTTCAGTAGTACGGGCCCATACTACCTTCCACATATATCCATACTTTCCTCAAGAACTGCCTTGACTCCACCAAGTCCCTTCTACTATTGTTGCTGATCACATGCTAACTTCATCCTAGGCTTGCCCTAGGGTAATCACCAACCCACTCTCTGTTATCAGCTGCATAAGAAGTCCCTGCTACCTCCCCCTAACTAGCTCGTGAATACTATTACATATCACTAAGACTAGATAATTCTTCGAATGAGAGATCCTACCCTACAACGGTTGGACTCAGACAAGAGTTGCGCAATAGAGCTAGACCTAACCTTCTGAAATTATTTAATCCTCGCAATATGTAACTTAACATATTCATTTACTAGTTAGTAAGAGATAACTAGAACTCCTAAAAGCACAAAGCAAGCAGCATTCGAGCATCGAGTACACATAATCAAGCATATCACATTCAGGCCATCACTGACTAATCTGTGCTAGCATGCGGTTCATAAAACTGAGATACATATAACATGCACATAAGGCATCCTTCCTAGATCCTTAGTCCTAATCTAGCATGCAATTATCATAAAGATGATACACATATAATAGGCACATAAGGCATCCTTCCTAGATCCTTAGTCCTAATCTAGCATGCAGTTCTCATAATCATATCATAACATAAACTTGTATGGGTAATTTGGGAGTACTTACTTGAGCTCGGATGATTACATGCACCACACCCTTTTTCTCTTTTCAAAGTTCTTTTCTCTTTTAAAAATTCTTTTGTAAAAATGATTTTCTTTTGAAAATTTTCATACCATGTCCTTACTTTGAGTTCAAACACACCTGAGAGTGTGCCCAAATCCCTCAAACCAAGGCTCTGATACCAACTTGAAACATCCCAAAATACAGACCAAAAATTTCTTTTTAAAATCATTTAATAAAAACCATAATCCATCAATATCATAATAAATCACAAATCGTATCTCTCAAAAACATCATGTCAAATACTGTATCATGATCTTGAGAGAAAAATATCAAAGTCTAACAATCCCAGGCTAAAAACTGTGGTGTGTGCCATGCGATCATCCCGAGCCCTTCCCCTTGCTAGTGGAAGTACTTGAAACCAAAACTGAAAATTGTAAGCACGAAGCTTAGTGAGTCTCCCCAACTACCACATACCATACACATATCACATAACATATCTTGGGCCACGCCCCTGCTACAACGAGTCAAGCTCGGCATCGGCTTTCCCGGCATCGAACCCTATCCGGCATCGGGCCCCGCCCGACATCGAGCAGATCTCGGCATACATATACATATCAAAAAACATATAACATAAGCACATAATACTAGCATGTAAACATTCCTCAGGCCCCGCCCGACATCGCACCGAGATCCGGAAACATACTAAGATTCCTCAGGAATCGCCCTGGCATCGGACCGGAGTCCGGATCATACTATCATAACATACTAATTAGACAATCCTCAGGCTTGCCCTGATATCGGTCCTAAGCACGGAACACATAACACATAACAAACACATGCAAGAATCACAAAGACATCAAACATACAAGCATACAAGCATTCCTCGGGACCACCCCGGCAACGGATCGAAATCCGGAAAACATATAAACCTACTTCAGACCCCGCACGACATCGAACCGTGGTACCGAACTACTACTATCTAAACGGGTCAGCCTTGGTGCCTTAGACCCGTTCCTACATGAGAAAACTCACCTCGCAAAGCTGTCTACAAAATCTCGTGGTGAGAAATATCTGATAGGTGCTCCAACGACTCCCCGGCTATCAATATCACAATAATACATAGTCAAAAATATAATAATCCTTCTCAGGGTAAAATGACCATTTTACCCTTGATCAAAGTCAACATCCAAGTCAAAGTCAAAGTCAGGGTCAACTCCCAATCAACCCCAACTCGTCGAGTTATCGCCTAACTCCGCGAGTTCATGTACTACTCAGACTCGTGGTCAACCGAGTCAACTCGTCGAGTCCCTTCCCCGACTCGTCAGGTTCTTCCTGTCATAACATCGAGACAAAACGTATTAACTCGTCGAGTCCCTCCTTGGACTCGTCGAGTTCTTTAGTTTCCGAGTCTTAATCTTGCCCAACTCACTGAGTCATCTCCTAGACTCAACGGTTTCACTCAAACCAGAAAAGGGGTTAGGGGTCCACGACCCGACTCGCCGAGTCACAAGAACAACTCGTCGAGTCCCTCATATGCCAAATCCATACAATCGATTCTAATCAATTCCAATGCTTCCAACTCATAGATTTGGGCTCCTTAGACTAGCATTACACGTAAAGTTGCTAACTTTACGTTAATGTATGGTGTTATGAAGCTAAAACACCCACCACAAGCTAAAATGGAGGTCTAAGTCATGGAATAGGGCCATGGCTGAATAAAGGTGGCAACTTTGAGCTCCTAAAGCTCAAGAGTGCCCATATCTAAAGTCCTTACATCCCTAAGAGTTCAAATCTCGAAATGACCTTGGAAATGGCCCAAAAGTGACAATATACAAGCTCAAATGAAGATCTAAGTGAATAGAAGCCAAGGTAAAAACTTTATACCTCTATCAAGACAGAAATGAGTCCCTAGCTCTGGATCTTCAGCCTTCCTTCTACAGCTCCAAGTCCTTGCTTCCTTCTTCTAGCTTTAAATCACAAAAATGGCAAGAAATAGCTCAAGATCACTCAAGGTTGATTAGGGTTTCAAGATTAGGGTTTGGAGGTGATGGAGGCTGGGGTGGAGGCCAGATATGATGCTTAAATAGGGTGCAAGCCCTAAAGATTAGGGTTTCATCCAGACTGTCCTGCTCGTCGAGTTAAGACTTCGGCTCGTCGAGTAGCTCACTTAAAACCCGCGCATATTATGCCTTCTACTCGACGAGTTAGGGCCACCAACTCGTCGATTAGCCCTTCAAAAATGAATAAATAAATAATTTAAATGCATACCAGGAACCAGGTGTTACAATACATGCCCTACTTATACGTGAGGCTTGCTACCTCATGTACGGAACCAATGATTTGTAGCTCATCCGTACTTATAAAGACACCAAAGAAAAACAAGAGAAGTTGTAACATAAGATGCTTTATGCTAACTATTTCATATTCTTCATTGCTATCAAAATCAGAAAACTATAAGTGGGACAAATAGTGGAAAGGGATTGGTGTAGTTCCATATTGCATTGCATTCTTTCGAGTTATGTTTCATTTCTATGTATATGTTTCCTAAGTATTTTAAAGAGAAAAGAGCAAAGAGTTCAAGTGTTCACAGAGAAATGAGTATGATTTTTTTTAAATAGTTTTGAGATTTCAAGTGTTTTAAAAAGAAAAGATGATAATATTTCAACCAAACGAATTAATATTAATTAGGACAATATTTACTTACTCATTTTTAAAGTGTTTCCAAGGTAAATGATTTAATAGTTTAATTATGAAGTAAAAGAGTTTCCAAGAGTTTTAAAAAAGAAAAGAGAAAAAGAGTTTAAAAATTGAAATATTAAGTATTTGGGACAATGTTTATTAAGAAGGGAGTAAAAGATTTCAAAGTGTTTTATAAATTAATGAGTATAATATCATTAATATGTTATGAAAGAATTTAAGATGTTCAAAGTGTTTTCAAAAAGATTTTTGGGATACATCATATTGTTGCATTTTATTATCGTCAATACACTTTCTAAAGGTAGTGGAAATAATCAAAATTTACCTAAGTATATTTGCACCCTAGCATTTAGGTTTTACTAGTTATAGCAACCTACTTTGAAATCTAACTAAAGAAAGGTAAGAACACTAAACTCTTGATCTTTAGACCATGTTATTGACAACTCTTTCAAAGGATGAAGGACTCAAAGTAGAACCCCTCTAATGTAGTCATACTCAAGGCTCCAAGAAGAAAAAAAGGAAACCCCTAATGAGGATTAGTCGAAATTTCTACATCCCAAGAGATGGGATATAAATTCCGACCTCATGGAGATATAGGAGAGAGGGAGAACAAAAATTTTATGGAAAAGTGTTCTACGGTTTGATCTTTATCACCCTATTTATAGGCAACAACTAGAATGCTTAAGCTGATCAGTTTCCTAAGGATAATCTTTATACTTATCAGAACCTGCCAAATACTAGGATAATTATCCTAATTTTCGTCTGTACCTACCTTCTAAGAGGCTTCGAGAATATTCTATTTAATCTCTAGGAATTAATTAATATTCAAGCCTTTTAATTAATTAAAACTATTTAATTATTTACCAAAATAATTTCTAATTAATTTATTAATTCATATAAAATTAACAACTTATTTTTCTCCATTTCCTTATTGCTAATTGTGTCATGAGGATAACCCAAGAGGACTTTGTTATTGTTTAAAAATATTACCAATAGTTAATGAACTCGGACATCATCTGCAACACATATGTCAATATATGAGTTATTTATTGACCATAAACATGATGGAATCCCGATATTACTTACTAGACATTCCCAATGCCTAACCTACTATTTTGACATGTATTCAAATTCAAGTAGTGATAGAGGCTAGGAGGAGCTTGAGACATTTTGAACACCACTGATATGTAGTTGTACTTATCTTGTGTGATGATATTACTATTGTAACCCCCCTCTATTACTTTGTTTTGAAACTAAGACTTTGGGACCGAATTTCCACAAAACGATGTTTTATTATTTTAAAATAATTTTTAATGGTTTTTAAAATAAAACATAAAGAGGGTTGTTTCATTTCGTAACTTAAATAACTAACTTTTATCTATAAAATTTATGTGTTTGTTTGATTTATGTATCTATTTTTCAAAGTGATCATCTTTCATGTTTTCTATTTAATCCAGCCGCAGAGGGTTTGAATGTTTTAGTTTTGGAGGCGGTGGAAAGAATATCTACTAAGGAATACGCCTTCCCAATAGTGATCTTCTTATCCCTCATCTTCAATTCATAGATGATGCAATCTTCCAAAATATATGGAATTATGAGGGTCTGATGAACTTCTCTTGATCCTTTGTTGTTTTCAGTTGGATTATTGGGGTTGGGATACATAATTTGGAAATCATTTGAATGGCCAAAAGATTAGGTTGTTTGGTGGGAAAATTATCATTCATATATATTGGTCTTCCTGTGAGAGCATCTATGTCGAGTATTAGTCATTAAAAATTTCAATCACATTTATTAATTTGGAAAGCTTCAAGACTTTCATTCGGAGGCCGGAACACACTGTGCAAATCTTTGCTCGATAGTCTCGGTAAGTAATTTTTTTATTATTTAAAGCGCGGAGAGTTTTCTCACTACTTATTTCTTATGACATAGTTGCTATGATATGATAGTATATTAGACTAGTAGGGTCTTCTTTGTTGCTTGTATGTTTACAGGCTTCGTTCGGTTGAAATATACCTATTAGGTTGAAACACACATGTTGGGTTGAAACAAACCCGTTCGGTTGAAATAGACTTGTTGTCTTGAAACATACATGCTCGATTGGAACATACCTATTGGGTTGAAACAGACCCGATCGGTTGAAATATACATTTTGGGTTGAAACACACCCATTCGGTTGAAATAGACCTGTTGGGTTGAAATATACCCGTTTGCGTGAAACAGGTGGTCACTTTTATGATTAGTTGTATGTTATGTATGTGATATTTTTTTGTAACTCACTAAGATTTGTCTTACAGTTGTGGATTAAATGTGTTCAGGTACTTCTTCGGATCGTGGGAAGGCAAAGGCGCGCTTGTACACACACATAAATAGTTTATGATTTAAGATTCCACAATGGTTTATTTATAACTTTAGTTTATGAACAAATGGTTTTATTTTAATTACAACTTTATGAAATTGGGTATTTATCTTTACTTAAAAATAAAAATAAAATATATTATGAAAATTGGGATGTTACAACTTAAGGAGACTCTAATCCAAAGATTACCCACAATCCTACAACTAAGACAAGTAGGGATTTTCTAGAGCAGAAACAAATACATAAACACAAAGGAAAGAAACAAAAGGATAACACAAAAATAACATAATCGAGTACATACTAACAATCTGCGTGGGTATCACGCATTCATCCTTGACAACAATCAAATCAGCTCTGCACTTGGCTATAGGACAATCCAACCCTTCCCAAGCATCCATAAGTATAATCAGGGACGGTTTTAAGGGGTTCCCGGTGTAGGACCGGCAACCCCTAACTTTTCTGGCCGGAGTGGAAAAAATTTCGATTTTTCGATTTTTTTTTTACTTATTTTTCATGTATCGGCAACACCTATTCATCCCGGCAACACCTGCAATGTATTCCTGCGTCCGTCCCTGTATAGTGTGAAACCTCATATGATGGGGTTAGCATCGTCTCTCCTACAAGATCAGGGAAATCAGACATGATGTGACCAGACTGCTGACAATAATAACAAACCCTCCCATTTTGACTACAACCAACATGTGATGGCTTTCGATTCTGCACATGAAGTAGCTAGATGTTCGTCAAGCACCCTCATGTATCTTCTGGCATTTTTGCAACAACCGTGACCCGCCCGTCCTCCCTCGAGTGTAAAAGTAGCTCTGAATTTCGTATCCACTGCTTGCAGCATATGAATATGCTCGTACTTCCTCTTCCTATGTTGGTCTTCAAACTCTAACTCCTGAGTCAAAAGTTGGGTCTCCTCATGGAGCACACCTTGTTCCTTGAACCACATCACGAACTCTTATGATGTCATTTCCTCCAACTCAGCCGTTGAAACCGACTGAACGACCCAACCTATAAATCCTTCGCCGACATTTGCAAGAGGTTCATGGTAAACAATACCCTTTCCTTTTCAGGGTGACAACCATGCCAAAACCAGTGGCGCTCTTAGACCTCGGTTTCCCAGATTCTAAAACTGTTTGCACTACAAAACACTTCCAGATGGGTACTACATCCAGTTCCTCCTTAATCATCGCAAGAATACATGACATCGATTCACGAATGCCCCACGAGACCCTTGAAGCAATCACATCGTGCAAACCTGAAACATTTAAACCTGCTCAAGTTCGAATCCATCCACTCCAGTAGCAACCATACTAAAGATACAATTTGTTGGGTTTTTGTTCAAAACTAGTATAATTTTAATGTCAAACTTGACGTAAATAGCAACAAAATCATTTTAGATTTGAATAAACTAAAGTCATTTTACCAACCAAAGATCATTTTTCAAAGCTATGAAAGATTAAAACACAACCAAAAAAGAAGAAAGTGTTACAACCATTGAAGACTTTGGTTCCTCTCAGGAGGTTGGATGTTGATGAATAATGTAGAGCAAAGCTCTTTCTTGTCTAGGACACCAACAATAAATCAACTTGATAGATTTGCTAGCCAAATTCTTAAGCTTTAAGTTAATAACAAGTATTAACTCAAAGAGAGTGTAAAAGTATCAAGCATTCTTCATATTAACTTAACTCCTTAAGCACTTTAGTGAAAGAAAGGAAGGAGGGGAGAAAGAATGTGCATGCTTACAGTTTTCTCTCAAGAAAAGAAGCACACCAAGACTAGCTAAAACTATTTCATCCATCATAGAATAATACCAAGTCCATGACTTAAGAACATACCCATTTATAACATAAGAGAATGGAGTAAGGTGCATGTACTCTTGGAAGATTTGGAAAGAAAATTAATAAATACTACCCCACCACATGTGGTTTTGGACTTCATGATAAAAAGAAGGAAATAGTGGTCAACACTCTTTTAATTTATATAAAAATCATCTCAAATTTTATAAAAACTAAATCACTTTAGTTTATATAAAAACTAATGACTTTTATAAAACACTCCAAGTGTATTTATATGATACTTTTGATAGAAAATGTTATTTTCACAAAATAAATATTTTCCAATTCATTACAAGAAATATAATATTTATCAAGAATCAAATCCTTATAAATAATATATATATATATATATATATATATATATATATATATAATAATAATAATAATAATAATAATAATATAAGTATTTATAAAGAACCATGTTCCTATAAATAAGATATTATCATCAAATTATTGTTAGTTTGACCCTTCTTAGATCATATATTATCTAGAAACATCATTCTATAATGTCCATTGAGTATAAATATCATTCACAATTAAATGGGTCATGGTACAAATCATAGTGCTAACCTACAATATTGACACATCCACGAGCTCTGTGACACCTTTATGATATAAATATGTGTCATGTGTGTTTGGTAGTACGAGCCCATACTACTTTCCTCATCTATCCGTACTTGATCCAAGAATTGCTCCAAAGTTACCAAGTTCCTACACACGAACACTACTAGATGTACTCACTTACATTTGCTCTTCCTAGACACTCTTTCTAGGATTTCTCCCACCCTTGCTCTAGTATCACTAAAAGCTTCTACTAATGTCGTTACTCACTTATTGAATGCAAGCCGTACATAATCAAGGATAAGAAAGACATTTGAATGGGTATCTCTACCTTAAGGCCTTTATCAGACAAGGACGGACGATAAGGCCGAATCAAGAATTCTAAGGCTATCTAATATTAATTATGTACAAATTTTTAAGCATTCACTTAACCAATAGTTAATATTAGTAAAAACTTGAAATAACACCTAACAAGCAGATTAAAAGGCTACAAGGCATTTTAAATATCAAGAAATTCTTAAATGCAATTCCTGAATAGATCATTAGCTTACATACTAGCATGTATTTCTAACATTTCACATTCCAATAGATATAACAAGTATGGATCTTTTGGGAATCACTTTCCTTTCTATCTTTGGTTGACTTCACGCATCACATCTTTTCTCTGCTTTGTAAAAAAAAATTTCAAAAGATTTGCAAAAACTATCAGATCCTTAGTTTGAGTTTGGAATCGCATGAGTGTTTATCCAAATCCCTCAAACCAGGGCTTTGATACCAATTTGTAACATCATATTTTTCAAACCACGTTATTCATTTCTCAAATATAAATCAAACACTCGAAAACCATGTTTCATAGAAATCCCAAATACCGAAAGGTTCGAATCATTATAAACTAGTAAAATGTATCAGAAATTGCAGAAGCAAAATAACATAATAGATATTATATGTGCATGCATCATGTTCAAGCTGGATCCTTCCCATTGCTAGAAGCACAAATTGAAAAACATATATGTGACATCCTCTATTTTCCAGAACCGAAAAAAAACTTTTTCTTTACGCTTTCAAATACAATAACATTTTTGTTTGCGAAAAATCCCAGTACAATAAACGTTTTGCGGAAACTACCTTGTTTTATTAAAATATCTTGAGTAAAGATGTTGTTTCGAAATACAAAAACCCTAAGGATGTCATAATCAATAAACAACATATGTTACAACGTAAAGACCTAACGATCATGAACACTATTGCAAGTTGTCTCTTAATCACTTGACATCTTAATCAAGTTCCAACAGATTTAACTCTGTTACTTGTGATGCATATAATTTGAGTGGGTCAGGTTTAGAAAAACCTGGTCAGACACATAGGGTTTCCGATCCCACAATATTATATAATAATAAACCATAATTATCAAACCTGTAAAACCAACTATTACCAAACAATATCATATAACATAGATATCTTATTAGACAATCTAACCTTAGTTACCCGTACCATCGATCCTCACATACTGATCCTATAACAATGATTTTATGAGATCTATCCTGAGGGATCACTATAAGCTACGAGTTGACTATACTACTTCGGGGATTCCTTGGCAACATACATTAGTCAATAAGGCAACCATGAAGGGGGTAGAGCACATGAATGAACATATAATCCTTTTTTCCTTGATCAGTATGATTCATTAACACCACAAGAAATTTTAGTCAGGGGCGGTTATCTATACTCCATTAGATGTCTTAGACATACCTAGCAACAATATGATCACAAGTGTTATCGAACAGAGTTCTACTCTCAGACGCACCATATCCGGCTGTCTAAAAGAATGAAGGAATACTAGTATAGTACTACGACAAATGAATTGTATGGAACTCGCCCCAGGGCTCGTAATAGTGGCATGGAAACAAATTTCTCCTCTCTGTCCCAATATCACACATACCCCAAAAAGATAGCTACCCAAAATTCAACTTATCAAATAGCTCTAGTATGTAAACCGTACACCTGGCACGTGATAAGGCCATAGAATAGAGCTTCGTTCTCATTTCCAATCTTACGTACATCCCTTGTATGATTATTACTCAATATCCAAACTTAATCGAACTAAGCATCCTCTTTAGGTATTAGTGAATACTAGACAAAATTTCAATACTAGTAATCAACACAAATTTTCTGCCTATGTAATATTTCTACAAGGCATAACTAACACTCTTTCAACTTAACTCGAACTAAAAATCCTTATAAGTCTTTAGTGTATAACTAGACCATATATAACATAACTAGTAAACTTCCAATAAGGATTACATGTTAATTCGATATCATTATTACATTTGGTATAACTAAGAACGTATCCAACTAACTTCAAACTAAGCATCCCTTATAAGTCTTATTTTATCACTAGACAAGACTATGATGCATGTAATTAATTTCCAAAACCTTTTTCCTGTTTACAAAGTCCTTATTGCAATACAGTGCATGTATGATTAAACTTTTATTCAACTTAATGGGATCTAAAAATCCTTTATACGTCTTATTTTAAAACTTAAACAAAACTATAATCCTTGAAATAAACTTTCAATAACAACCCTCTTTAGACAACACTATCATAAATCAATGTATATATTTAACACAAAATATCAATGTATTTAATACGCATTAATCTTTTAAGTAATAATACTTTTCTTAAGTTTATCACGTAATAATACCATATATATACACTTAACACATGTATAACCTCATCTGGTTCAAACAATGTATATTATCAAATATAAATTTAACACATATTCCATAAAATAAGCATTTAATTCATGTATAAACTTTCAACAGATATTTAGTACTTTTAAAGTTCTAATAAATACTATTAAAATCATGTTCATGAAAGTAACTATGCACTCACCTGATATAGGTGGAAGACTCGCGGAAAAGTCAGCTCTTTGACTGACACTTCAGATTTTTCTTTATAACGACCTAAATACGAATATTACTAAACCTTAATATTTGTTCGTATTTATAGAGTTTAATCATTATAATGTTTTTCTCAGATTTAGCAATAATGCCAAAAGAATATTGACATATAGATGATAAGGAACAACCAGGTTAGATCGTATCGGAGGTAGGATGCGTTTGGTATATAGAGATACATTTTTTGGAAAATCCACTTTAAACACCTCATAGATCTAGCCTAGTCATCACTCTCGTAAGTAGATTGATCAGTATAACGACTGGTATTACTGATAAATCTTATTTATAAGTTCCCAATATAAGTTATACTTAAAGTATAATGACTACTAACATAAATATAAGTTATACTTAAAGTATAGTAAGCATAACTCAACTTATAGGTTCTTTAGCGAAAAACTCAAACAATCGCGGACAGAACTTTGACTCTGAAACTTCTTTTCTTCGGGCTCTCTGAAGTTGCAAAGCCTCGCTAAAGCATTCTAAGAACTTAAGAAAATTCGGACATGGAATGAAAGAAATTATAGGGAGAATTTAGAGAAAAGTTGAGCAAGAATGAACCAAGATCAGACTTGTATTTATAGGCTACCATGACACAGGGCGGGTCGCGCCTTCTACTGGGCGTGATGGGCCTCAAGCTTAGGCGCTAAGTTTTCTTCGTATCTTTCATGTACGAGCTGCATTTTGATGTTCTTTATATCGCTGACTTCATATCGACGAGTACTACAACTTTTATTTAGACTCTGTCGGCTAATTCTCGTTCTATTTTAAATTTCCAAATATGTAAAGATTACACTGTGAAAGTCGTTGCATATCAAGCTTAAGGACCAAGTTTCCTTCATATATTTTGCATATGAGCTCCATTTTCGACGTTCTTTATAACGTTCTTTATATCGTCGGCTAATTCTCGTTATATTTTAAATTTACAAATATGTAAAGATTACATTGTGAAAGATGTTGTGTATCAACCTTAAGGACCAAGTTTTCTTCGTATCTTTCGCATACGAGCTCTATTTTCGACGTTATTTATATCTCCGATTTCATATCTAATAGTACTAACACTTTCAGTTGGAATGTTTTGTCTAACGAGCAACTGCTATCTATCTCACTTTTTATGACACACACATTGTATCGTGTCGAATGCAAAACTTTGAAAAATCATAACTTCCTCATACGAAGTCATATTTAAGAGTTCATTATATCTACGTGCCCGTGATCTTGACTACTACAACTTTTTTTAAAAATTGTTTATCCTAAATAATCTTTTATTTTTACACATTATTTTATCGTTTAATGATAAATTTTATAATGAGATTTTCTATAAATATTATATACTTATAATATTTGTTCACATAACGTGCATATATTAAATAGATATTTATATATCCCGTATAACGAATAATTATCATATTCGAGGATTTTAATTATTCAATAAAATGAATAATTATAACTAAAATCTCTGAAACGTCTAGCCCTAACTTATGGGTGTTACAATATAATCTACAACTATAAACACAAAGCTTATTGAGTTTTCCAAAATATCACATACATCACAAAAAACTAAATATAACAGTAACGAATTTGTTTCAACCCAACAAGTTTATTTCAACCAAACGAGTCTGTTTCAACCCAACATGTTTGTTTCAACCCAACAGGTCTGTTTCAACCAAAAGTAGTATGTAAACATATAAGCAACAAGCAATACCCTACTAGTCTAGCTACACATACAATCATGACATAGCAACTATATCATAAGTAATATAGTGAGAAAACTCACCTGAATCAAAGAGTTGAATTCCTACCACTCAATGTCTTGCAATATCAGGTACACAAACCACCTAGACCAAACATAGGCTAAACCTTAGTCTACAACTCAAAACCTCTAATTTACCAAAAGTCAAACTATTCAAAACGTAAATGGTTAAAGCCAACGGTTAACTAGTCAAAGTCAACAGTTAATGGTCAATGATCCTTGCGTTACAGCCAACTCCTAGAACACACAACGATCACTAGATGCCAAATGAGTCTCGACTGGCTATCATGACTAGTGTCGCGATTCCCTAACAATCACGTTGCAGTTCATGCTACTTAGCATACTTTAAACTAAGGTTTTAATCCATAAAGGCAGTACCCAAAATATCATATCTGATTCTCCTAAGGTTTATACTGAATAGAGTTTCCAACTTTGTTCAGTTCAAGGGCTCAACATACCACCAAATTAAACCCTATCTCAAAATAAGACTCAAAAGGCTTGAATCCATTGCATGGAATTCATAAAGCTTTATTTATGCACTCTAGGGGTCTTAAGCATGTCCAAAAGTCATCTAAATGAACCCAATGGTTATGGAGCTTTCTAAATCTCAAGATAATCAAGAAAAGGGACCAAAATACAACCACAAGTCTAGATCTAATGAAAGAACGCATAAAGGAAGAGACTTAAAAGCTTCCAATGGTCCAGAGACAAAGTAGAAGGTTGGTATTTCTCTGAAATGGACTCCATAAGGCACCAAATGCTTATTTCTTCACCAACCACTCACACCAAGCTCAATCTCTCAACAAACAAGGGCTAGGATTTTCACAACTCGAGGTGGATGTTGATGATAAGAGAGAACTATGAAAGTTAGCACCATTATATAGGCCCCAAGTCCCCAAGATCTAGTGTTTTGAAACCATCCGCCACCACGTCGCGGTCCACACCTGACCGCATCGCGATCCATTTTCACCCGTGCCACGACTTATGTTTTTTCCCTAAAACTTTATTCTCTAAATCATTAAGTCATTAGCTGATCAATCCTGAAAATGGGTGTTATAGTTATTAGGAGAATCAATAAGTTCAATCTTAATTTTGTGTTTATACTCTACATCAATATACGATTACCTACAGTATTAGTCACTTTTGCGTCTAACTTGAGTCCATTAGTTGACATCCATCTTGATTCCATTGGCATTCTAATAGGTGCATTTTATCTAATTCTTTTTATAGTTTATTTTAGCATAGTTTATTTTATTTTTAGTTAACCGTCATGCATGTTTATTTGCTTTACTATTTTTATCTATATTGGGTACTTTATAATGTAACGCCCTGTTCCGGATCGTTTCCTAATATGGGGTGGTCACCCGAAGACCGAGTATCATCAGGCTTAAGGCCTTTGAAGAAAACAGATATAGATCCATTTGGGTGTGGGTAATGTAATTTGGATAATTTAGGAGTTCGGTTTGTGTTTTGGAGCCAATGGGTATTTCGATAAAGTGTCAATACGGGCTTCTATGGAAAATGGATTTTTGTTCGGGACGTTTTAAGGCAGGTATGAGTTGATATAAGTGTAGAGCTACCCGTTACCTCTTCGTGGATATAAGGATCGTCGGAAATAGACTTATAATGAAGAAGTTATGGCTGTTGGAAGTTGGAAAGGATTTAGGGGAAAAAATGATCTCACGGCATGAGCAGTTAAAGCTCACGACATGAGAAGCGATTAAATGGAAATGTTAATTTAAATTGTGCTCACGACGTGAGCATTAAGGGCTCACGACAAGAGAACTGTGCAGCCTAAGCCCTCGAGTTTTTAGGGTTTTCAACATATATAAAGGTTGGTTCCATGTTTTTGTGGCATTTTATGAACCTCCATCATATCTAGATAATCTTGCGAGAAACTCTAGCCCCCTTTCACTATTTTGAGCCTCCCCTCTCCTCTTTCATCCATTTATGAAGATTTTAGTGCTTTGAAGAAGAAGAAGAATATGTTTTTGGTTGCTTAGATCCAGCAAGCAAGTTTCCTCACCACCTTAAAGATCATACCTTGGACCATGGTAAGTCCTCAAGTTCCAACATTTATGTGTTACTCATCTAATATCTAGACTTTTATGCCTTTTTCTTCATGTTGTAGGTGGTTTGAGTGGTTGGATTTCATAAAGTTAGCAACTTTATGGATCCATGAGGTCCCTTTGAGTTTTGGTGTGCTAGATCTATGGTTTGGTTGAGCTTTGGTCCCATGAATGAGATTTGGATCTCATTTTCACCCTTTTTGACCTAATAAAGTTCTAGACAAGCATTGGACATGCATGTCCATAAAGAAAAGATTTGTATATTGCTTTTGATGTATGAAAGCCCTATGGAAAGTTGGAATGGATGACTTATTCGATTAAAGACTTAAGACATTTGGAGTTAGCATCAGACTTGGCTCACGACGTGACACAGGGAGTGTCACGACGTCAGAGTGGTTTTACATGGTTGTTTCGACGAGTTGAGCTCACGATGTGACCAAGGGAGGTTCACGTTGTGAGGTTTACTGAGTGGGTCATCCGAGACGAGTTCACTGAGTTGAAGCGAGTTGAGTTGGAATATGGCCGAGTACGTTCTGACGACGTGACCAAGGATTGGTCACGACATGAGTGTCAACTGATAGAAATGTTGACTGTTGACTTTGACTTTGACCGTTGACTTTGAGTGTTGACTTTTGGTCGAATTGCTAGTTTTAGAAGGTGGACTAAGGGTTTAGCTTGTATGGTTTATTAGGAGGTGTATGTCACTCGTTCGTTGGTTTTGTGAGCTGTTAGCTGTGGATTTTGTCGGCGAGGTGAGTCTTCTCACCATATCCATGGGTCAAAGGCACCAATGTTGGCCCATTACTTGTTATGTGGAATGCAAGTTGTATTTGTGTTACTTGCTTGGAAGACCCCAGGGGTAGCCCGTAGAATTTGTATGGAAGACCATGGGGGTAACCCATGACACTTGGATGTCAGACCATGGGGCAGCCCATGGTATTTCAAGGAAAGACCATGGGGTAGCCCATGACACTTGGATGTCAGACCATGGGAGTAGCCCATGACATTTTAGGGAAAATACCACGAGGGTTGCCCATGGCAAATGTATGTATGGTATGTGGTAGTTTGGGGAACTCACTGAGTTTTGTGCTTACGGTTTTATGGTTATGTTTTCAAGTACTTCCGGATCGAAAGGGAAGGGCCTGGCTTGATCGGAGTGCATCCGCCCATGTTTCCGCATTATGATGATTTTGGGATTGTACTATAATTGTTTTCTTATAAACTACTTTTGAATAATTAGGAAAAAAATATTGAATGTTGACTTAAACATAATTAATGTCTTGGTTGAATGAAAAATGAAATTTTTACTTCATAATTTTGGGACGTTATAAGTTGGTATCAGAGCCTCGGTTTAAGGGATCCGGGCACACTCTCGGGTGTGACTGAACTCAAACTGAGGAATTGGTAATTTTTATTAAAAAGAAAACGAGTTTCTAAAAAGATTTTTGTAAAAGGAAAGGAATTTCTAAAAGGATTTTGTAAATACAAAGGGGGTGTGATGTGTGCAATCGGCCGAGCTCAAGTAAGTGATTCGCAGAATACTCATACATGTTTTTTATGATTATATGTTATGAGAATTGCATGCTACGATGAGGCTAGGGATACTTTCAGGAATTGCATGATAGAGTGGCATGATATGTGATGCCTTGTAGCCTAGGAAGCATTGGATGGTGTGCTTGTTCGGGAATATGTATTGGTATCAGTAATTGTTAAGTGTATGCTTTAAAAATTGTATACAGTTAGGATCATATAGCCCTAGAATGATTGATTTAGCCTTATTTCCTATTCCTTGTTTGGTTGTGGTCCTAGGGTAGAGTCTTTTATTCGACAGTCTATTTGATCCTGTATTGTGTATAATTTGCATGCATAAGGCAATCGGCAGTGAGAGTAGAAGTTCCTAGCATGAGTTATAGTATGTGAGCTTGAATGTTCTTTGGTTATTTTATGGATTGGAGTGCTACTGCACGAATATTGTTTGTTATGTGCTTTGTGGAACTCTTAAGTAATGTGAGTAACTATTAAGTGAACGTGTTAAGTCACATGTGACAAAGGTTGAATAATATCAGAGTGATGGATTTGACCCTATTGCGACAACTCTTTTTTTAGTCTAACCGTTGTAGGGATGAGTCTTTTACTCGAAGGACTATTTGAGCTTTGTTGCATGTGATTGTATTTATGAGATAGTTAACTGACATTATGGGGAGTTCTTCAACAGCTGATGGGAGGGTGAGGTCAGAAACCTAGGAAAGCCTAGGAAATACTTCAGTGGCTTTTGTTGTACTGTTTAGTGAGTGCTTGGGATATCAGTTTGAGAAGGTGATTTAGAGGATCCGGGATAATTCCTGAGGAAAGTATGGATAGGTCTGGGAGGTAGTATTGGGTCCGTACTACTAGAAGCATAGGATCCATACTCGAATCGGGAAGAGTTTCGGAGAATCTAGGAAGCATGTGGGATGAGGATTCTTGGGTATGTTCTGATCATTTACATGTTGTTTCTAGTATGGTGATGAGCACTCAGGAAGGAGGTTCGGGATCGGGTTCAGGTGCAGGTACTGATCCGGTTGATGAGCGGATATGGGAGTTCATCTCGCCGGAGATTACCCGCGGTATTTTAGAGCAGACTCTTGTGATCTTTGGTACGGTCAAGGAGGAGATTTTGGAAATTTTGGATGAGCGCCTGGGCGCATTTCGTGTTGAGGTTATGGTTATTGTTGGAGCTCACACTATTTCTTTTCGTGAGTTACGTGCTTGTAAAGCTCCCGCGTTCTTTAGGGAGAAGGACTCCATTGCCAGTAGGAGATAGATAGTAGATATGGCTGACGCGTTTGCATCCTGTCTTCTGAAGGACAGAGCCCGATATTGGTGGGAGGAGGTAGACTTCTCTTTGGGAGGTGAAGCCCTAGAGACGATGACTTGGAATGGGTTTGTGACCCGGTTTAAGGCTGATTTTGCACCATCTACTAAGGTGTAGTATTTGGCGAGGGAGTTTCAAGACATTCGCCAACCGACTGAGACTATATCAGAGATCACTGCCAAGTTCCGGGAGAGAGCTTTGTTGGTTCTGCAGTATGCATCGGACGAGGAGATGAAGAAGGTAAAGTATCATGACATGCTGAGGGATGACATCAGGGAGTCTGTAACTTTGTCAGGGTGTGAGACCCTGAATGATATTGCTAGAGCCAGAGAGCGTGAGATTGATTTTAAGCACCTCAGAAAGAGGAAACCAGAGCAGATTTAGATTTTAATGGGCTAGGTGAAGAGGCCCAGGACTCAGGATTCACGTTTGGGAGGCCATCAGGGCCGGGGCCACTGTGCCAAGTGTGGGGGGACTCATGAGGGAGGATGTCGGGAGACAGTCCGAGGATGTTTCAGTTGTGGTAAGATGGGTTATTTTAGTCGGGATTGCCCACGTAGGTTGGATCTGATGTGTTTTCATTACAATTAGATGGGCCAGAAGAAGGTCGATTGTCCGATGATGAGGAGCGGAGCAGTGAGTGCACCTGCTCCGGTTACTTTAAGGATAACTGACGATCGTGGGGGTAGGGCAGGAGTCCTAGCAGCGAAGAGCCGAGCATTGCAGTGTTAGTCAGGGGAGGCCAAGGTTTCATCAGGTGCTATTGCGAGTATGTAATCTTTGATTTCTTCTTGCTTATTATCAGTATTTATATTGCTTTGGAATCTTGTATTGGTTTGGGTAAGCATTATCTTTGGTTTATTTCTCTGTCATTGCTTGATTATATCATCAAGAATTGTTATATGCCATTTTGCATGCAAAGATTCATTAGTGGGTCGTATCTTGTTGAGCGAGTTTCAGTTTGTTCGGTTGGTGTTCCAGTTTTTTGATGGGGTCAATTCAGAGGTATCGTTTGGAAGGTCTATGGTTGGATTAGCTAGTTAGCTCTCCAATGAAGTAAGAGTTGAGTCGTGTTAGCATTTGATCGGGTAGGATCCACAGTCGTCAATGGAAGAACCTTTGGGTCCAATCACTATCGTTTCTAGGGATGGAGCGGTAGCAAGAAGATGGTGGTGGTAGTCGCATGAGCTGTTTGGACACTGAAAATGCCAGGGGAATTTTATAATCGCAAGGGTTGACGATGGTTAGAATTCAGAGATCCTTATGAGGATGGGAAGTCGGAGTGAAGATTCGCCAGTTCAGAGCAAAGGTTATGCTCTTTGTCACCAGCACAAAGGACTCAAGGATTTGGTGTGGTACTGTTGATATGTATATCCCATCGACCTTTTAGAAATGGTTCGGCCATTTCTCGACAGTTCGGCCATTTCCGTATGGTTCGGCCATTTCCGGATAGTTCGGCCATTTCCGGACGGTTCGACCATTTCCGGACGGTTCAACCATTTCTCGATAGTTCGGCCATTTTTTTATGGTTCGTCCATTTCCAGATAGTTCGGCCATTTCCGGACGGTTTGGCCATTTCTCGACAGTTCAGCGATTTCCAGACGGTTCGGCCATTTCCGTATGGTTCATCCATTTCCGGATAGTTCGGCCATTTCTCGACGGTTCGGCCATTTCCGTATAGTTTGACCATTTCCCGTCGGTTCGGCCATTTTCCCTACGATTCGGCCTTTTCATGATGGTTCAGCCTTTTTTCTATGGTTCGGCCGTTTTTAGGTTTGCTCCATCCCAAGACAAAGTTACACCTATCACCTCAGGTACAGCTCATATGCTTACCTTCCTAATGCATAGTTGTTAACCTTCTTCCCAAGAAATAAGGTACACCCGATTACACTATATATACACCTCTCAAGACACTTCCAAAGTAAGTTCTAACTCTCTCTCTCTCTACATACAACCAGGTTCATTCCACTTGAAGGACACGACCTCATTTCATATCGATACTAACTTGACCGTCGGGGGCCGCTCTTGGGACGCAAGTCCTGGGGCGACTCTAACGATCTCGTTTTTTAGTGTAACAAGAATTACATCGGAGCTCGCTAGCGGCAATGAAGAATGCATCCAAGACCTCGGCTCGATCAGCTCCATGGCGATTTTTCGGGTTACATTAGGTACCATGGGAAGTGATCGGTATTATCGGGCTTGTGAGACTTCGGGGAGTATTCTTCTGGATTTTAAGAGTTGTGCGATCATCAAGATTGGCTAGTAATGGAACCCTGACATTTGTAAACTCGGGTTGTCATCAGCCTGAGTTGTAAGGTTATGAGATGGATTGGAAATCCATCAAATCTTGAGGATTGGAAGAGCGCAGTTGAATCCAAGTGGGGGAGAATCTTTTGGTCAAAGGGGTTGCACAAGAAAGGATATTCATGTTTCATTGAACATCAGTAGTGGCATACAACGGGTATGTGGATGGATCCATGTTGAGGGTTGTGTTAAAGCCTTGCTGCCTATTCTTGTTTGATGAAGGATTTGGGGTTCGAAGCATGACCCGAACACCTGATTGGGATTTATTGGGATGCGGGTTCGACCCAGGATGATTGTGGTTGATATGGTAGAGTTGTGGTAAAACTATGGACGATGAAAATGGTGGGTTAGATGTGTCGTAAGACTGCGGGGCGGCCGTATCATTCACTGGAATGGCAGATAGTATGGAAGTGTTGTAGTCTGCGATGGGATCATAACATTCACCAGATTGAGGTAGCCATCGTTGGGGTGGCCGTGAGTATAAAGGAGGATCATCTTGTGCCTTGGGCAAGGCAGAAAGTGGGGTCGGAGATCATATCTCTCTGTCATGGGAGAAGAACCATTGGGGTCCGAGGCGAGGTTGGGCCTGTGTAGCTCTCGATAGGGTAAGACCCATGGGTGTGGCCCGTTTGTTGGTATATGAATTTGATAATATACTATCTTAATTGTAAAATCAAACACATGAATAATACCCAACTTCAATTATCATTAATCAAAATCATAACTTTAAGAACAAACAATAACTAAAGTTGATTGGAATAGAAGTAATAATCAAAACACGTTCATCAAATCATCCTAAACATTCCCGAAAGTAACCTAGGTGGTTTAGCCTTCCATAGAATTCACAAAACACAAAACTTGAATAAAAACAATGTAATTCATAATAAAATTCATAAACCAACTTGAAATCATAAAATTAATAAAATTTAATGATCAATCAAGCATGGAACGATGAAACCTTGGAGAAGAAGTAACCAAATCTGTAGTTTGATGGAATTGATGACGATTCACTGGTTGAATGATCTTCAAACGTTGCTTGATGATGAACTTGGTGATTCGTAGCCTCGGATTCAGATATTGATGATCAATAACGCGTTTGGAGAATGTTTGAAAGTGTTTGGAACCCTCCAAAACTGTGGAAAATCGCAGGGGAGAAGTTCAAAGTCGATTAGGGTTTAATCTCTTTTAAATAGGTGCTGAAAAACTGATTTTCGGGTTTTTTCCGCGTCGGCGTCCTAGCAGGCGTCTTAGACGTCATATAGAACGTCTGGGCGTCCTTCGTGGCGTTTTACAGGCTTTCTGTCGTCCTTTATTTGCACTTGAAAGTGGCCTAAAACGGGTAGGCATTCTAGGGGGCGTCTTAGACGTGTTCTAGGACATACCTCATCGTTGTTGCCCCTTTTTGGTAATGAAAACGGTAGAATCAGTAAAAATGAAAAACATGGAAGTTGTAGGAAATTTTGTCTAGTTTCAAGAACTTCTTCATTCATGTCAATTGGAGCTCTACATCTTGATATATGATCAAAACATTGAAGAGTGGTCAAATTTCTCAACATCATTTTTCTTCATTCCTTTAACAATTCGTCTCCAATGCTTGTTATCTTCATTTTGCTCATTTTTCTTGTAGGTTCCGCCTACTTTAGCACTAAGTAGTTGCTGCACATAATGTGTAACATTTCATCAAAGTAGTGCCATTCTTGGACAATTATATATCAATTCAACAGATTTATGACAATTTAGTACATTCATAAAATAGACTTATCAGTATATACTGGGTGAGACCCGTGGGCGAGGCCCGTATGATTAGGGAAATTCATGTGAGACATGGTCGAGACTCTTTTGATTATGTCTCGGAATGGTTCCTCTTGCGTGCAGGATAGGGAAGTGATGGGATTTTGGAATTCTAGTAGTATCATGTTGGATCGACAGTTATAGGGTCAATGTTTTGTTCAACACTAGCAGGTTTTAATCGGACCATTAGTTTCCAGGGGTGGTAAGGATTGTTGGAAATATTTTGATGTGATTGTCACTTGAAATGAGTTGAGTATTGATTTACATTTTCTAACAAACATTATCAGAATGTTTCAGGTTGGAAAGATATTGAAGATTCAACAAGTGTTTGAAGAATCAGATGTTGGAGCACTTGAAGTTGAACATGGAGCACCTGCTGTACACATGGAGCACTTGTTGTTGACATGGATCGCTTGCTGAAAGCTAGTTGGATCATCATGATCTCAGATGACACATCTAGATCATATGAGGAGCATCAAGACACTGATGAATCATTTGGAATATTGATGGCTCATCAGAAACATTGTTGGCTCATTCACAACTCTATGGCTCAATAAGAGTTGATGACTCAACAGGAATACTTGGTGGCTCAACTCAAGTCAATGGATCAACATGATCACATTGATGACTCAACAAGACTGCACATTGCTCATCATGTACAATGAAGGCACGTCCAAATGCTCAAAGTAACATGAATTTCGTCCATGGTCCTTCATGAACATGTGGTGGTACATCCTCAAGTTCAAGACATAGTCCAACATTCAAGAAACTACTCAACATGATCAACAACACTTCTGGAAGTTGATGACATCTAAGAAGACAATTGAGCAACATGATGCTCATGTTGCTCATCACATTTTCAATGTTGATCAAGAAGGTTCAAGAATTATGAAGACTCATAACTTGGATGGAACCCTAACAGAATACTAACGGAATTGGAATACTCCATCCATTCTCCGTTAAGTAGGGCAAATGTGTCAATTGATGACTAAGTCTTGATGACGTGTCAGCACCTGATTGGTCAAGCCATGTCATGGGCTTTTCCAAAGCCTATAAATAGGCCCCTTGGGATCCATTATAAAGTTGCTCTTCCTTGCTCATTTCAGATCATTCTGCACACTTGTTGTTTAGATTAGTCTTCAGAGAGCCATTTGAGTGTTTTAGCTTGTCTATCATTCAAACACTTGTAACTGATTCTTGATGAATATGAGACACTTTTGAATCATTGATATTGAACATATAAAAACGTTTTTGTTATTAACTTGGTGATTCACAACACTTTATTTTCCGCACTACTTGCCACTTGACGATTCTGAAACTCTGTTTCAGTATTTTCAACACTTGGACTATTCTAGTATAGGTTTACTGAATTTTCTCATTTCATCAGTTGGTATCAGAGCTCGAGTGATCGACTTTGAGACTTAGAAAACTTTTCACAAAAACACTTTTTCAAGTTTCAAACTAGTATCACCTGTTCTCAATGGCAAGTGTGAATCAAAACCAAAATGTTCTCTATTCAGTTTCACTTGCAAACAGTCTTGGAGCAGGAAATCGTGCACCTATCCTTGTGCCTAGTGAATACACATCATGGGCAGATCGTATCAAGTACTACCTGGAAGGTCATGACTCTGACTTCTGGACCTTCATCTCCACTGGGAAACATACTCCATAATTTTTGAAGGAGATCAGAGTTCCTGAAGCTGATGTCTCTCCTGAAACCTCCAAAGTCATCTCTGGATCTGTTTCCTCTGGTGCTCAACTTCGTCACAGGAAAATCAAGAAGTTTGAGGCTAAGGCAATGTAAGAGCTCTTATCTGGAATTCCTCATGACATCTATGAGCAACTTCCTGATGAAGATAAGAGTTCACCCTTCAATGTCTGGAATGCACTCAAGAAACAATTTGAGGGAACTGATAAAATCCTTGCAAACATAAAAAAAGCTGCATTGACAGACATGGACAACTTCAAGATGTTACCTCATGAAACTCTCTTCGATGCATATTCTAGGTACAACATTGTTGTCAACAGGGTGAAGAAACTCAAAGGAGAAAGATCGCAAGAGGCTTTCAATCTGAAATTCTTGAACAGTTTATCTCCAAAATGGGATACAGTGCATATGATCATACTGCAAACTACAATCAATCTAGATACCATGTCTCTGTTTGATCTGTATGCTGAACTGCAACAACATGAGCCAAAGGTCAACAAGCTAGTTCAAGCAACTCCTTTTGATAATCAAGGACTTGCCCTGGGAAATTCAACACCCATGGCAAATCATTCTCAAAACTTGATTGCACATCATAATCCAATCCCAAACCACTTTGCTGATCAGTTTTCCAACCAAGGATATGGAGCATATCCTTATCAAAGTTCGAGTATGGCTCAATAGTACAACCAGAATCCTTACATGCCAACTCAACAACCTCTTCAGATCGCAAATGGGTACATGGCTAATCATCAAGCTTTCATTGGAACCACAATGGAATCTCCTCAAATCAATGAGGAAAAGGAGTATGAATAATGTATGGCACTCCTGACCAAGTTCAATCCAAACTTCAAGAAGTTTGTGAACAAGCCAACAGGGAACTTTAGGGCACAAAGTTATCAGCAACCCCAACACTATCATCAAAACTCTGGAAACTTCCAAGGAGGAAGCAACAATCAACAAAGCTTCAACTCTCAGAATTCAAATTCTGAAAGTTACAACTCCCAGAGGACGAACACAAGGGTTCAAGATAACAAGTCAAAGTCCTATGACGATAATGAAGTAATCAGATGCCATAATTGTCAAGGTGAAAATCATTTTGCCAAGGATTGCAAAATGAAAACCAAGAAGGTCAAAGACGAAGCATACTACCTTCAAAAGGCGGAGAAGATCAAGAAGCAGTCAAAAGACAAAGCATTCATGGTCATGGAAACTCCAAATGTGGAAGTCTGGGGAACTGATGATGAAGTGGATCAAATAGAAGAACCTGAAGCTTACAAAAACTACTTCTGCTTCATGGCTGATGATGAGAAAGAGCCTTCTCCTCTCCATCAACAAGTTGTTGAAAAGGTACGCTTTATGCTTCGTGATAATCATTTAACTAGTGAGCCTTTTCTTGATGACATTGACCATATTTCTGAAATAATCAAAGAATATGTCACCAATGCTGAATATCGTGTCAGTTATTACAAAGATGAACTGACCGATACTCAGTTCAGACTTGAAGAATTGAGATGTCGTATGACTAAGTTAGAAAATGATCTCGCAATCAAAACTGAGGCACATCTTACGTCAGTTGAACAATATGAAATTGTATTGAATCAACGTGACATTATTGCAAAAGACAATCGTGAGATGTACGCCCAAATCAATACAAAAATCAATAGTTATAAGGCATCCAAAACCCTTCTTGAACAGAACTCGCATGCTATTCTTAAGGGACCAAAACCATCTTGGATCAAATATGGTCTTGGTTATGATGAAATGAACAAGGAAATCATAGGACTCAATACTCAACCAGAGTTGTTACCATGTGATCCAAGTCTCTTCACTGGAGACAATGAGGGTCATGAAGAGGTGGTAACTTGTAGTCCTGATGTAATTGCCACTTCATTCTCAAGCATCCCATTGGAAGTCACATCATCCCATGATCTTCCAGACATGGTCACTAAGTCTGACTCTCTAGTGGAATTCTCTCTTGAATGTCCCACCGTGGAAAGTTTCAATTCAGAAGATGCCACTTCTGAAAAAACAAATATCCCTGACTCTAAATCTAGTGATAAAAAGCCCAAATCAAATGAACCAGTAGGATATTCCAAGACTGAACCCATTAAATTCCTCAGTCAAGAAACATTTCCATCTCTTAATGCTTCTGTCTCTGGAACAAAGGACTTAGGATGTAAATATTCTAAGAAACAACAGACTGGGAAGTCTCCAATTCCAGTCAACAAGGATGAAACCTTGAAGATTGTGAGTAATGAGAAAACTGTTGTTGAAATACTCAAGAGGCCTTTTGTTCCAATCAAAATCTCTTCTCCCAGTCCTAAACAACAGGAGACAATTGTAATGCCAACTAATGTCTCTAAAGACAAGGGAAAAGAGAAAATTGATGTCTCTAAAGAACAAGGTCCAACTGTAGTCCATCCTTCAAAACCCAAAGTGGTTAAGACTACAAATAATGATAAAGATAGGAAGACCAAGAGAGTACCTAAGGCTAAGCCAAGCCAAAGGAAGACCAGACATACCAGTCCTCCCAAAACTTCAAGGACTCAATGAACCTCTCCTTCCAATCATGGTTTCTCAAATTCTGGATTTCCAAACCCAACTGGAACTAACTATCAGAAAAATTTCAGACCTAATAATCATCCTGATTTGTCTGAAATGATGAGACCAAGACCTGTTCAAACCAACTCTTTCATGTATCAGAATAGTAATTACACTATGAACTCTATTCTTGGTCCATATTGTGGTTTTTCTCCGTCCATAGGAGGGAATCACATGTTTGGGGGAAACTCTGGGTTTCCAATGATCAATCAATTCGGGGGAAATTCCGAGTTTCCCATGTTTGATCAATTTGGAATGCCTGTGAACTATGGACTTCCCTCTCTAGGAATTCATACTCAGTTCACCAACTTTCCATTCTTCCCACAAACCAAACCTCAAAAGAAGACCCCTAAGAAAACAAAAACCAAGGTCACAAAAAACCAAGAAAAACCCAAAGAGGTTAATGCAAAACAAGAAAAGACTGTCCCAACTCCCACAAGTCCGAAGGAAGCTAACACTCAAGGACCCAAACAAACATGGGTACCTAAACCTTCTCTCTAAATGCAGGATTTTTGTGTCGGGGTACCACACGATGATACATGGTACCTTGACAGTGGATGCTCCAGGCACATGACCGGGCACAAAGGATATCTCAGAGATTTCAAGATCACAACGCCAGGTCAGTATGTTACTTTTGGAAACAACATGAAGGGAGAAGTTATGGGACATGGAAACATATCAAACGGGAACTTTACCGTTAAGCGTGTAGCGTATGTAGACGGTCTTACACATAACCTTATCAGTGTTGCACAACTGTGTGACAATGATCATGAGGTTTTGTTCACCAAAACCAAGAGTTTGATTATGGATACCAACAAGCGCATCCTTGTTGATTCCCCACGAAATGGGAACATGTATCCTCTTGATATTGAACTAATTGAGAGAACTCCTGATATTTGTCTTCTTTCCAAAGCTACCTCTGACATTAGTTGGTTGTGGCATAGAAGACTCTCTCACCTCAACTTTGGTTATATCAACAAACTCATTGGAAAGGATCTTGTGAGAGGACTACCATTGTTAAAACTTGACAATGATATACTTTGTGCTGCCTGTGAACAAGGCAAAATCTCCAAATCTCCACACAAAAGTATAACAGAACATAGTGTATCTGAACCTCTTCAGCTTATACATATTGATCTGTGTGATCCCACTACAGTTCCTAGCTTGAGTGGTAAGAAATTCATTCTTGTGATTGTGGACGACCATACCAAATTCACTTGGGTGTACTTTCTGCGAAACAAATCTGAAACCACCAATGAGCTAATCAACTTCATTCGCTACATAGAAGTTAGGGTAGGCAAGCCACTTAGAAGACTGAGAAGTGACAATGGTGGCGAGTTCAAGAACAACGCCTTAGATAGCTTTCTTGTATCTAAAGGCATCGAGCATAATTTTTCTGCACCCTACACTCCACAACAGAATGGTGTAGTTGAAAGGAAGAACCGGACACTATGTGAAGCTGCTCGATCTATGTTGATCTTCGCAAACCTACCACAATACTTTTGGGCTGAAGCCACTGCAGCCGCCTGTTTCACTCAAAACAGATCCCTAATCAACAACAGGCTTGAAATCACTCCCTATGAAGCAATGAACAAGCGGAAGCCCAACGTCAAATTCTTTCACATCTTTGGTTGTCGTTGCTACATCAAGAACAATAGGGATCAACTATGGAAATTTGCACCCAAGGCTGATGAAGGTATCTTTCTTGGATATTGCCTTCATGCTGCAGCCTATAGGGTTCTGAACAAAAGAACCAGGGTGATAGAGGAAAGCAGTGATGTCACTTTTGATGAACGTTATGTAAGGGTTCTGGATCCAAACCACTTTGGTCCTCAAATGGTAGTACCATTTGATAAAATGAATCAGCCATCACCTGCTAATGCTTCTTCTCTAGTCCATGCTATTGAAGTAGATTTTGATTTCCTCTTTCCAACTCAACCTTCTGCCCTAGAATCAGAAAAGCTCACGAAAATAGCTTCTCCTGATGTCTCTCAACCTCATCAATCATCAAAAGTCTCAAGTTCCATCAAAGCTCCGGTTGAGGGGGAACCATCTTCTGAATCTTCTGAACCTTCTACCCCAACCTCCCATCATCAATCTGGACCAGTCATAACACCAGTCACTGCATCTTTCGAGGGGGAACCACCTTTGAACGGTTCCATTCTTAAAGGTACTTTACAATCCTCCCAACCATCCAGTCCATGGTTTCAGGGGGAACCCCACTCGACTGGTTCCAGTCCCTCAAGTTCCTTCACGTCTACTCCATCTGTTGAATTCAAGCATGCAACAGTTGAGGGGGAACCACCTGTTTCAGGTAGTTCTGGACACTTCCAAGACGATCTTGTTGAAGTAACATTCACTTCTGACTATCCTCCTCGTCGAAGAGAACAATATGAGGTAGTTTGCATTCCTCAAATCCATAAGGAAGCTCGCCTCACAAAATGGACAAAGGATCATCCAGTCGATCAAATCATAGGCGATCTAGATTCTGGAGTAGTGACTCGTTCAGCAACCAAGAATAAATGTCTATATGCAAGCTTTTTATCCATGATAGAGCCTAAATGAATCAAAGAGGCTCTACAAGATGCAGATTGGGTAAAAGCAATGCAAGAAGAGTTAGTTGAATTTGAACGCAACAACGTGTGGGACTTAGTGCCAACACCAGAAGGAGTATCAGTTGTTGGTTCACGATGGGTCTACAGGAACAAAAGTGATGAAGATGGAGTCATCATCAGGAACAAAGCCAGACTGGTTGTCAAAGGCTACTCGCAACAAGAAGGCATAGACTGTGATGAAACCTTTGCACCTGTTGCACGAATATAAGCCATTAGGATTTTATTGGCATTTGCTGCACACAAGAATTTTAAGGTCTACCAAATGGATGTGCAGTGTGCATTCTTAAATGGCGAAATCGATAGGGATGTCTATGTTCAACAACCTCCTGGATTCGAAGATCCAAAGTTCCCCAACCATTGCTATAAGCTTCAAAAGGCTGTATATGGATTAAAGCAAGCTCCAAGAGCATGGTATGGCACCTTGTCCAAGTTCTTAGAAGATTCCAAGTTTCAAAGAGGTTCTATTGATCCCACTCTCTTTAGGAAAATCCACAACAACCATCTGATTGTCGTGCAAATCTACGTCGACGACATCATATTCGGTTCAACCAGCAAGGACCTTAGTGATGAGTTTGATGAGTTGATGAAAAGCAAATTTAGAATGAGTATGATGGGTGAGCTCAACTACTTCCTAGGTCTACAAGTTCGTCAATCTCCTAAGGGAATCTTCATTGGTCAAGAGAAGTACATGAAAAATCTGTTGAAGAGATACTCCATGGAGAACGCATCAACTGCAAAGACACCAATGTCTACTTCCTACAAGCTTGATTCAGACCTTGATGGAAAATCTGTAGATCAGAAGCACTACAGAGGAATGATTGGCTCACTACTGTATCTTACAGCTAGTCGACCAGACATCATGTTTTCAACATGTCTGTGTGCACGCTTTCAAGCCAATCCAAAGGAATCACATCTCATAGCAGTCAAAAGAATTTTTAAATATCTAAAAGGAACTGCTTCTCTGGGTCTATTTTATCCTGCTAAAGGCAACTTCTATCTCCAAGCCTTTACTGACTCAGATTATGGAGGATGCAAGCTCGACAGAAAGAGCACTTCTGGTAGCTGTCAATTCTTAGGAGGCAGATTGGTCAGCTGGACCTCAAAGAAGCAAACATGTGTTTCAACCTCTACTGCTGAAGCTGAATATGTTGTTGCCGCCAGCTATTGTTCTCAAGTGCTCTGGATGCAAACACAACTGAGAGATTATGGATTCAAAATGCAACAGATCCCAATCTATTGTGACTCTAAGAGTGCAATTGTAATCTCTCACAATCCAGTCAACCACTCAATGACCAAGCACATTGATATCAGGTATCACTTCCTAAAAGATAATATTCAGAAAGGTCACATTGAGCTTCATTTTGTTCCTACAGATGAAGAGACTGCAGATGTGTTCACGAAAGCTCTGGATGAATCCAAGTTCTTACACTTTCTAGGACGACTTGGCATGCTTAATCCAGATTCTCTAGGCATTTGAAAATTTTCTTTCTTTCTCAATTTTTTTTTTAAAAAACTTTAAAAAAAAAAACCCAAAAAATATTTTATTTTTCCTTTTTTACCTTACATAAGAGAAAACTACAAAAAGATTTAATTTTTTTTGTATTTTGTCTTTACTTTAAACAAAAGAAAATACCAAAAAGATTTTATTTTTATTTTGTTAGGAAAATGCAAGTTGTCATCACAACTATGCAAATGAAGAAAGTTAGTTGCTCCACACTTCAATGGTTTTTCAAAATACTAAATTTTGTGGTTCTTCAGTTTGCTTCAGTACACAACTAATATTGCTACTTTAGTGACCATTAACTAGCTTCATGGTTATACTCTACTTAGAGTTATAACATACATCAAGTACTAATGTTATGTGGGATAATTTGAGGCGAACTCTAAGGTTTAGTTAAGCCAATGTGTTATAGTATATTTGTGGCTTCCCTGTCCTAGTGAACTCATGAGACAAAAACGCGAACTTGTGTAGTTTGAGGGACATAAAAAGTTTTGCTTTGTGAATATCTATACCCAATAAAAAGCTTCTTAGTTAAAACAAAGAGAGTCAAGTTCCAAGTTTATCTGTTTCATTTATGCACTTTGAGTCTAGTTATATATTAAATAAGTTATAGTTCAAGAGTGGAGTCAATCTGTGACCTATGAGAACTCGGCCAGTAAACCCCACGGGATATTGAAAATCTGTCCACCTGCAGTACATTAACGCGGATCGGACCGGGAAGAAGTCCGCTACATGGGTTTTCATAGAAAGTCATGGACTCCATTAGTGACCTAAGAGATTCCGAGAACTCCAATGAATTTCTTAGAAAGTCACGAACTAAAGTACAAATAGAAGTAAAGCTAAGAATTATTTTCTTGTGTACTTTGTCAAAATTAGAGTTATATAAAAAAATCAAAAAAAAAATCAAAAGTATAGTTATATTCTTAGGTCAACTATTATATATATTATTTTTTTTCTTCTGAAGTCGTGTCACTTGGAATTTGGCGATACATTTTGAAACAAAAGAAGTCAATAAAAAGGTATAGGTGGTAGGAATGCCAAAAATGAATGTTGTTCAAAATAAGTGGGGAACGTTTATGAGGAATGTCAGTATTTAGGGCTTGGGAAGTAACTAGGCCTTAGACACAAATATACGCATTGCGGTGAGACATAATTGGTGAGTACAAATCGGGTTATTCTGTGTAATGTTCAGGAATTCAAAACATAATAATCCACAAGGGAACTCTTTACAACGCGAAGTGAAGAATCAAACACAGAATTTAGTTGCTTGATAAATCTGTAAGTAACAGCAAGATAATCCTCAATGCCTTTAAATCAGTCAACTAGTGTTTCCTTAAAGTTCTTGTATTCACATGCACACACTTCACTGCATTTTACTATTTCCTTCTCAGATTCTCTATCCATATGCACACACATCACTTTCAAAGTTAGATTATTCAGTGTTTGCACTTTATACTTTCTGTTTAACTCATGCCTTAGAATCTAGGTAAAGCAGTTAAGTTAGATAGAGAATACCACTTACTTGATCATGGAACATCCTGAGCCAAGTGGAGCATCTTATGACAATGGATCATCCTCTTCAAGAAAACCATATGTGTTCGCTTTGGTTTATGGAGCATTCTTGTATATTGTGAAGAAGTTCAAGATCAAAAGCTTTAAAGAACCATCTTGAAGCATCTCCTCGTCTTTGGACCAAATGGACGAATGAATGAACCATCTTCATTCATTTTGATCATCTTGAGGCATGTTGGACTATCTTCATCAACTTGATCATCTTGAGGCAACTTGGACCATCTTCATCAACTTGATCATCTTGAGGCATCTTGGCACATCTTCATCATCTCGATCAACTAGAAGTACTCTGGAGCAATTTCACAAACTTGAAGGATCTTGATCACTTGGACCAGCTTGGAGCATCATCAGTCATTTGGAGCATGTTCAAAAACGTTGCATCATGTTCAACAACATTGGAGCATGATCAAGAACATTGGCACATGATCAACAACTTGAGGCATCATCAGCCACTTGATGCATCACGCCCATGTGACTCATTACGTCCACATAGAGCATAATAAATGTGTCATGCACGTTTTGAATAGGCCATACACGTTTTATTAATGAGCCATACACGTTTCATGTAGACCATGCACATCTCAATTAGGTCATGCACATGTCAAGTATGTCATGCACGTTTCGAGTAGGTCTTTCCTTAGGTGCCATGCACGTCTCAAAGATATCATCCATGCATGCACCACCTTTTCTTTCTTGATTCTCAAGGCATCATTCTCGCGCTCTCGACTCAAGTTGAAATTCTCCTATTTATACTTGAGTACCATCCAAGCCTTATGGGCCCACATGTTGGCCCATGCAAGCCCTATTTCGGCCCATTGAGAAACCCTAGAAACCTTCACCTATAAATACCTCACTTCTACTTCTCATTCTTTCTTTTTCACTCTCTCACAAATTCTTACTTTCATACTCGCTTGGAGCAACAAGGCGTCGTGAGCAACAGTCGCGTATGCAACAGGCAACTTAAGTTGGTGAGAAACAAGCAGCCTTGGCACAACAGCAAATTTGGCTCAACAACCTAATTTTCGAAATTTCTTCTTGAGCCACAAGTTTTTTTTTGTTGCAAAACCCTAGTTTGGCTCAACTACCTCCCTATTTTCGAAAATCCTCTCTTGAGCCACAAGTTTTTCTCAAAACCCTAGTTTGGCTCAACAACCCTAATTTGGCTCAACAACTTCCTTATTTTCGAAAATCATCTCTTGAGCCACAAGTCTTTTTTTTAAAACCCTAGTTTGGCTCAACAACAACCCAATTTTCGAAAACTCCTCTTGATCCATTCGTGATCAACAAGGATTTCGTGTGCCCTCTTGAGCCATTCGTGATCAGCAAGGATTTTGTATCCCTTCTTGAGCCATTGGTGATCAACAAGGATTTCGTGTGCCCTCTTGAGCCATTCGTGATCAACAAGGATTTTGTATCCCTTCTTGAGCCATTGGTGATCAACAAGGATTTCGTGTGCCCTCTTGAGCCATTCGTGATCAACAAGGATTTTGTATCCCTTCTTGAGCCATTGGTGATCAACAAGGATTTCGTGTGCCCTCTTGAGCAATTCGTGATCAACAAAGATTTTGTATCCCCTCTTGAGCCATTCGTGATCAACAAGGATTCGTGATCAACAACCCTCTCTTGCTCATCAAGTAATTCTGAAATCCCTCTTGAGCATTCCTTATTTCGAAACCCTTCTTGACCCTCACAATTTTTTTTTCGTGATCAACAAGGATTTCGAAATCTCTTGCTCAACCTTGCGTGAGGAACATTCTTGTATCAAGTCCCCTTCTTGAGACATAGCCTCTTCGTGATCATCACTTGAGCTTCCCTTCTTGCCTCATCAACGTCAACAACTTGAGCCATTTTATCCCTCTTGAGCCATTCCTTATTTCCTTACCTTCTTGCGCAATTCCTCTTGACCCTCACAACCCTCTCTTGATCAACCTCTTTTTCTTCGTGATCATCAAGAAAAACCGAGGATACCTTCTTGAGCCACACTCAACCCCCCCCCCACCCCATCTTGAGCAACAGCAACATCGGTTATCACTTGAACATCAACAAACTTCTTGACCATTAAGATTTCTTTGTGCATCAAGGTCGTCATAAGCATCAAGATTTTCTGTGAGCTTCCTACTTTTTTGTGTGTGTGAGCGCATTCTGAACTGCACCATATCACTCAAAACAAAACACTCCTTGATGTGTCATTATTTTTTTTCGTCAACATCCTATTTTTTTTGGCATCTACAGAATTTTTTCTCTCGTGAGCATCTAGATATTTTTTTTGTGAGCATCAAATGCTCCATCAAACCTTCTTGTTGCGCCACACATCTTTTAGATGCGCTAACCATCATGGTGCTCCATCTTTCTTTCTAGGACTCATTTTTTTAAGCCCTGCATGCAAAGTCTATTTTTTTGGTGTCATATAGTTCCAATTCGTTGGCCTATAAGCTTTTCTATCTAGAAATCCTACAGCCTTATGAAGAGTTCTTCCTGTTGAGAGCATCACCAAAGTGTATCATTTGGCAAGCCAATCCTCGTTTAACACCCTTCTCCAGCGCAAGCATCAGCCAGTCAGCCACACATCGGCAAGCGCACCTTGGTTGTGTACCAGTCAAACACCTCTCCAACGTTTCCACAAAATATTTTTGAGTGTGTTTAAACACAGTTGGAGTGCATCCTGTTGAGCATCATAACCTCATGAGCATATTCTTTTGATCATTAGTGTTGTTTTTCCTTGGAGCAACATCACTGGGGTGAAAAATCTTGTGGCGCATGATCAGATTTGCCAAACCCAACGACTAAACATCCACCTTTTGACCATCATGTTTTGATATATCAGACTTTGTGTTGGATCATTGGTTGTGCATCTTATATACAAGCGTCATTTGAGCATTGTGTCTCCTTGGCCTATCTCAAGTGATACCACATTTGGAGCATCATCATCAGTTTCGCGCAACACTTCTTGATGCAACATCTAAGTTCACGTGATCTTCAATCTCTTGCATCTTCTACCTCTAGAGCATCATAATTTTTGATAGTTTAGTCATCAGTATTGGTGTATCAACTTCTCACCAATATCAAAATCCTTGTTGGCGCATCTTCACTTTCCAGAACAATTTCAAGTGCGCCATGTACAAAATGCTCATGGTGCTTATATATGCTTTTGATTATGCATAAAAAGAGAAGTTGGAACTTATCAGATTCGCCACTTCACTTCTAATGTGCTCCATGCTCATATATTTTCATTTCATGCGTCGATCGGTGCATCCTCACATTGACGTGAGTTTTCTACCCCCTTAGCATTCACTTCTCATTACCATCTATGATCATCCTGTGAGCATTGCTTCTTTTTCCTTAAGTATTGAGTTTTTTTTTCTCTTAGTTTTCCATCAGTAGACATGATCTTCTAATCATATTCTTTCCTTGTTTCTTGTGATTCTGTTGTACCATCACTCACCCATCATAACGTTTTTTTGGCAATATTTCCTTGGTGCATCATCGGGTGTCCAACATGTTCTTGGTTTCACCCCAATCTTGACGCATCGCCCTAGTGATAAACAGCCCTGGTGCAACCACATGAAACAGCTTTGGCACACCTCCCTCATTTGTTGCGTCGTCATCTTATTTGTGCCACTTCTTATAAGTAAGTCACCATCTCAGCCGATGTGCACATCATTAATCTATTGGAGCATCTTGATCCTCTCTGTATGCATCATCATTCGTGACTACATCAGATAAGGTGCAATTATACATCGAGATTTGTTTTTGAAAGCATTCAAGCAGCTCATGAGAGCACATTCATGAATCTCCATTCGACTCGGTATCCCAACTCGAACACATATCCAGCCGTCTCGGACTTATTCTTTGGAGAACGAAACACACGGGAAGCATTAAAACCCTAAGTTCATTGTGGGCCTTTCCTTCCGAGCCCTATACAACGTGTTTTATGCAACAAACCTTTTGTGACGTCGTTGTTTTGTTACACTTGAACATAAGAGCAAATAACTCAATTGTGATGGTCTAGGTGTCGCGAAAAGAAACACATAGTTAGGCATGTGTTGGCTCGCATGCACAAAATTAATTTTTTTTCTTTGTATTTCAACCATTTTTTTTGTTTTTTTTGGGTATTGCTATATAGCCAATTTTGGATCAAGCAACCAACGAAACCCAATTGTTATTTAAATAAATTATTTTTTTTGGCCTTTTAGTATTTATCTCATTTCGAGAGATTTATAGATTTTTTTTTTAATTTTTGAAAATATCATTTATGATAAAAAAAAATTGTTTTTGATATGCTACAGTCTTTTAAGGTCAAGACCTAGCACCTTTGTTTTATCATAACACTCGTTGATATGATTTAGCAAAATATCAAAATTTTATTTATTTTTTAATTTGTCGAAAACAATCAAGTTTTTCATTCTTATTCAACACTTGATTTTTTCTTCAAACTTCTGGCCTAAATAAAACACAACACGAGTTTGCAAGTTATTCCTATCGGTCAATTTACTTTCCTATCTTGACAAAACAAATTTTTGTCTAGATCGCGCAAATTCGAACATTTTTTTTAATCAATTCCAATTTTTTTTTGTCATATTGACAGTTAAATTTTCTTTAAGAAAATCTTTCAAGTTCGAGAAACACATTCTCTCGAATAATTTTTAAAGTTTTTTTTTGTATCTGCTTCAACAGAAAATTCCATTGAAGCAGAGGGGGAAAATGTTAAATCAATATTTTTGCTTTTGCACAATTTTTACAACTCCTTATTTCAGTAACCATCACATAGGGGGGAAACTGTTGGAAATATTTTGATGTGATTGTCACTTGAAATGAGTTGAGTATTGATTTACATTTTCTAACAAACATTATCAGAATGTTTCAGGTTGGAAAGATACTGAAGATTCAAAAAGTGTTTGAAGAATCAGATGTTGGAGCACTTGAAGTTGAACATGGAGCACCTGCTGTACAGATGGAGCACTTGCTGTTGACATGGATCGCTTGCTGAAAGCTAGTTGGATCATCATGATCTCAGATGGCATATCTAGATCATATGAGGAGCATCAAGACACTGATGAATCATTTGGAATATTGATGGCTCATCAGAAACATTGTTGGCTCATTCACAACTCTATGGCTCAACAAGAGTTGATGACTCAACAGGAATACTTGGTGGCTCAACTCAAGTCAATGGATCAACATGATCACATTGATGACTCAACAAGACTGCACATTGCTCATCATGTACAATGAAGGCACGTCCAAATGCTCAAAGTAACATGAATTTCGTCCATGGTCCTTCATGAACATGTGGTGGTACATCCTCAAGTTCAAGACATAGTCCAACATTCAAGAAACTACTCAACATGATCAACAATACTTCTGGAAGTTGATGACATCTAAGAAGACAATTGAGCAACATGATGCTCATGTTGCTCATCACATTTTCAATGTTGATCAAGAAGGTTCAAGAATTATGAAGACTCATAACTTGGATGGAACCCTAACGGAATACTAACGGAATTGGAATACTCCATCCATTCTCCGTTAAGTAGGGCAAAGGTGTCAATTGATGACTAAGTCTTGATGACGTGTCAGCACCTGATTGGTCAAGCCATGTCATGAGCTTTTCCAAAGCCTATAAATAGGCCCCTTGGGATCCATTATAAAGTTGCTCTTTCTGCTCTTTTCTGATCATTCCTGCTCATTCTGCATAATTGCTGCTTAGATTAGTTTTCAGAGAGCCATTTGAGTGTTTTAGCTTGTCTATCATTCAAACACTTGTAACTGATTCTTGATGAATATGAGACACTTTTGAATCATTGATATTGAACATATAAAAGCGTTTTTGTTATTAACTTGGTGATTCACAACACTTTATTTTCCGCACTACTTGCCACTTGACAATTCTGAAACTCTGTTTCAGTATTTTCAACACTTGGACTATTCTAGTCTAGGTTTACTGAATTTTCTCATTTCTTCAAGGAATGATTTCAAGGATGAAATCTAATTTAAGTGGGGGAGAGATATAACGCCCTGTTCTTAATCGTTACCTAATGTGGGGTGGTGACCCGAAGACAGAGCATCATCAGGCTTAGGGCCTTTGAAGAAAAGAGATAGATCCATTTGGGTGTGGATAATGTAATTCGGATAATTTGGGAGTTCGGTTTGTGTTTGGAGCCAAGGGGTATTTCGATAAAGTGTCAGTTCGGGCTTCTATGGAAAATGGATTTTTGTTCGGGAAGTTTTAAGGAAAGTATGAGTTGATATAAGTGTAGAGCTTCACGTTACCTCTTCGTGGATATAAGGATCGTCGGAAACAAACTTATAACGAAGAAGTTATGGCTATTGGAAGTTGGAAAGGATTTAGGGGAAAAACTGATCTCACAACATGAGCAGTTGAAGCTCACGACGTGAGAAGCGATTAAATGGAAATGCTGATTTAAATTGTGCTCACGACGTGAGCATTAAGGGCTCACAACATGAAAACTGTGCAGCCCAAGCCCACGAGTTTTTAGGGTTTTCAACATATATAAAGGTTGGTTTCGTGTTTTTGGGGCATTTTATGAACATCCATCATATCTAGATCATCTTAAGAGAAACCTTAGCCCCCCTTTCAATATTTGGAGCCTCCTCTCTCTTCTTTCATCCATTTATGAAGATTTTTGTGCTTTGAAGAAGAAGAATATGTTCTTGGTGCGTAGATCCAACAAGCAAGTTCCCTCACTACCTTAAAGATCATACCTTGGATAAATCCTCAAGTTCCAACCATTATGTGTTATTCATCTAAGATCTAGACTTTTATGCCTTTTTCTTCATATTGGAGGTGGTTTGAGTGGTTGGATTCCATAAAGATGGCAAATTTATGGATCCATGAGGTCCCTTGGAGTTTTGGTGTGTTAGATCTATGGTTTGGTTGAGTTTTTGTCCCCATGAATGAGATTTGGATCTCATTTTCACCCTTTTTGACCTAATAAAGTTCTAGACAAGCATTGGACATGCATGTCCATAAAGCAAAGATTTTTTTGTTGCTTTTGATGTATGAAAGCCCTATGGAAAGTTGGAATAGATGAATTATTGGATTAAGGACTTAAGACATTAGGAGTTAGCATGAGACGTGGCCCACTACGTGACACAGGGAGTGTCACGACGTGAGAGTGGTTTTTACATGGTTGTTTTGTTGGATTAATGTCTAAGTCCATAACTATAATTGGTAAGACTTGACCCGACCCGACATGGTCCATTTGGGTTGCATGACATCATGCATTTGGATAGACTATAATGAGAGAAATAACACTTAAGGTTGGTTAATATATTATAAGTTCTAATATATTAATAAGGTTATTTAATTAGTATTGATCAAGAATTAATTTGGAATTAATTAAGTGATCAAAAGGAGACTAATTAAATATATGGGTTGATTGTGTAAATCATTCATTCTTATATATGTGGGCTTGTGATCCAAGATTCCTTATGTTGGACTAAGTCCATGGGGTGACCCATGGATACTCCATGGAGGTTAAAATCCATGGAGCACAAGGAATGGATAAAGTTATGAGTTACATGGTGTAACCCTAATAGCCACCATATAAAAGAATCACATGGCTCAAGAAATCGTGCACTAATGTGTGAGTGTGAGGGCTAGACGATTTCAAGGAGTGTTCAAGTTTCTCTCAAGTTATTCCAAGTGTATTTGGTGTTGTGTGAACCATTTGAGGTGTCACACTTGGGGCACTAGGCACTCAAGCTTCATGAAGACATTCTACATCAAAGAGGTATGTATTCTATCTTGTTATATTTATTATTTTGTATGCTAGATTAGGATAATACCTTGGATATTCATAATTGTATGTATAATAGAGAAAACATAGATCCAAGGTATTTAGGGTTGCATGTACACTTAGGAGTGTTAGAATGCTCATAACCCAACAGTGGTATCAGAGCCAGGTTTGTTTTCTTGTTATACTTGCAAAAGTAGCTGAAAAATCGAGTTGGATGCATATATTCGATTGTTTTGGCTGGAATTGGACTAGGAACATTACCCTAAGATGTTTTTGGACTTATAAACTTGTTTTTGATGTGGTAATGTTCATGCTAATCCAATTTCTAAGATAATTGTCATAATTTCAAGATTTGTATTAGTTTGTATGTTTATGCTAATTTCTTGAAGATTGATGATTTGAATTATCTTGTTCTTATGAGGTTCTTAGATTAATAGAAAAGTTGTGTGAAATAGTTGTTTTCAATCCATTTTAATCTAAGAGTTGATTCGAAAGTGTGTTTTTGTAACTTGTCCTCAAGTTATATGAAAAGTCACATTTAAGAATCATAAAACTCATAAAAGTTGGCAAAGGTTACAAAATAAAGAGTCTAGTTCTAATTAAATGGTTTTATGACTCCATAACTTGTCCTCAAGTTATGGAGGTTCAAGAGTCTCTTCATTAAATTAAAAAAAAAGTATAACCTTAATTAGTTCCATAAGTAACAATAAAAAAAAGTTATTTTTTTTTATTAATTAGTTTAATGTTTTCCATAACTTGTCCTCAAGTTATGGAACTTGAAGAGTTTTTTTTTGTTTTTTAATTAAAACTACTTTAAACTCATAAGTTATGGAATTAATTAGTTTTGAATAGTTTCAAAACTTGCCCTCAAGTTTTGGAATTTGAAAAGTTTTCACTTATGAATACTTTAATTCCAAGTTAGCCCTTAGAATTTTAAAAGTTAAAATTCAACCCTTATACTTTATAATATTATAAGTTAATAATATTTATATATATGTATAAGAGTAAAGTCAGTCTTACCGTTAGTAGGCCTCATTCACGAAGCCGGTCTAGAAGGGGGGTATAAGGTTACTGCCTATAAAATGGCAGTTTAATGGGTGTCCACTCTCACTCACCGCTTCCTTGACTGGTGGAGGGTCGTTAGCCGAACGGGTAGGACAAGGACTATAATTCTCCTTTCATTAAAAGTATTAATGATAAATACTAAGTAACTAAACTCTTATTAATACCCAATATTAGTTACTTAGGAAAATGTGAATTTGGTGCTAACCCATGAAATTACACTTTGCACTTTGCTTAAGTCGTTAGTGGAGCGTGTGTGGTTAACCGGCACACTAACCTGGACTTAACAAGGTAGGCAAAGGGTAACTTAATATTTATCATAGTATCGGTGGAGCGTGTGTGGTTAACCGGCACACTGATTAAGGGGTAAATATTAAGGGTACCAAGTATATTTGCATGGTTATTCACACCTTGTTTTGTGATCCTCGGCATCCCAGTCACAAAACCTGAAGGGCACAGTCGAGATTGAAACATGCCTTTGAACAGTTCAATGAATCTCAAAGATCTAGGACTTTCAAATCCAATTAAAACCTAATAAATTATTTCGTTTTTCATGGTGGAAATTGGTGAATCGTCATTCACCTACCTTCAAATATTTTGTAGTTTGGATTACGGCATCCCTCTTCTAAGTTATAAAATAGTTTGTTGGGTCCTAGCCTTAATATTTCATATTGGGTGTCATATTAAGGACTTTAAATCAACTATCTTGAATATCTCCCAAAAAGATGTCTGGTCTAGACATTTATGATCTTCCCAAATCTCTTGAAACAAGCTTTCCTAAATGAAGATGATGTCCCATGGATATCATACTTCTTTCACCTCCTCCAATTATTCTCCCTAACCCACAAGTTCCTAAAAAGTTTAAGGTCACTCAAGCCCTATTGGCAAGGCAAGGTCTAGGTGTGATCACATCTTGGAGATGTAGTCACATATTGACAAGCCGGGAGAGTTGGGTGTCAAAGTCTTGAGAAAGTTGGTGGCTCAACTACTTTCTAAGTCACATAGTGAGTTCTTTTGGGAATCCTATGAAACAGACTAAGACAAGACCCTTAATGATCTTATCTATTTGCTAAGATCAACTTCCTAAAACGCTATGGACATTGACAATGATGACATTGGATATCCAGTAAAGCTCTCTCTTCCCAATGGAAGGGATCGGCCATAGTCAACTCGGTTGACCTAATTGTAAAGAGAGAGGCGAAGTTTGAGATAGTCCCATTATCAAGGGTCCATAGGTAACTATTGCCAAAGGAAGGGGCATTGGTTACGAAGCTGCCAAATTTACCTAAGGATGTTAAAGTCAATAAGTTTGGCTCTACTTCAGGTAAAGTCCATTGTCTAACTCTATTAAGTACATGTTGATTCTGATCGCGAAGATGGATTTCAATCGCATGCTTCGGTGATCAGAATTTTGGGCTATTACTTAAGAGTTATGATATTTATATTGCTTAGGAATAGATAACAACAAGGTTTTCATATGGATTGTAAGGATAAGTTTTTCCGCAAAGTTTTAAAATAAAAGAAAAAGGTTTTGATTTTATTTATTTTAAGTATCCTTACAATGGCATTTGTGAAAAGTTGTTGCTTATAAGATTCCATTGATAGCAATATTGGAAAAATGGATTTGATTCTTTCGGTTGTGGTAGTGTCTAATATTACCAAATAAGGAAAGATTCTCATCACCCAATGTTCAATTGGACCGAAACTTGGAATCATGCAAGTTGTATAGTATGATGAATAAGAACTTTCAGCTTGGAAAATTAAGACTAGTTCCTTATGTGAATAAGGAAAGGACTAAGGGATCGAGTACACATTCTTGTGCACTGGTCAAGTCCACCACAAAAGATCAAGAAGACTATTCGTCATGATTTACTTAAGTTCAGTAAATATGGTTATACTTATAAGTTTAAGTATAAGTCTGTAGCATTGGAGAAGTTTCAATGTGAGACAGAACGAATAAGAAGAATCAAAGTATGGCAGAAAGATAAAAGTTTCTCAAATCTGAAAAGATGGGAGAGTACTTTAGTATCATGTTTATGATCATCTTAATGATTAAGATACCATATCACAATTGGTCCTCTAAAGTCATCTTAGTGCATTCTTATGACTAAGAAGAGGAGTCATGAATTGTTGAAATGGTTAAATCAAAAAGATGAGTCATACTTCGTTCCAAAACAATTCTTAGAGTCATACTCCAAGATTGTAACTTGAGTGACATATCTTAAAGAGGGTTTGTTAACACTAGTCAAATGTAAGAGTAAAAGGTTATCTACTCTTGTACATTTGAAATTGGTAAGTTGTGATGTTTTGGATAAAACAGAGACCAACTTAGGCTAATTGTGTAAAGTGTTAGTCTTGATAAAGAATCCGCACTATCTCTTGAATATTTGACAAGGGAGTCTTATATGTCAAGAGGACAGTGGGAGTCTTAAAGCTCTTGAAAGTTTCAAGACTTAATCAAGAATAAAACCTAAAGTCCTTCACTAGCACACGACTTGAGGTTTATAACCTATCGTGTTGAAATTTTTGTGCCTATTCAAGTTGGCTTTGCATAGGAGTTCTGAGATTTCTCAATTGGTTGCACAACTACTTGGAAGCAATGGCAGGCACCTGAGCTGCCAAATGGCAAGAATTTAAGATTGCACAAGTTTAATCAATATGAGTTTGGATTTGTCACTAACCTTGTCTTGTGATTATGGTTTTGACAAATTCACATGGATAAGAACACATACACTATTAAATCTAAGTGTCATAAGGTTTCTCTCCGATTCATGAAAATGATGGTGAGGAAACACTTTCACTAAGTAGATTTTAGCTAGATAGCAATTGTGATATTTGCATTCTCAAAGTCGTTAGTGGAGCGTGTGTGGTTTACCGGCACACTAACATGGACTTGTGAGAAGTGGCAAAGGTCTAAACAATTGAGACTATGATTACGGCATCCCTTTTCATAGTTCTCAAAATTGTTTAGACACACATGTGAGATATCTAAGAGAGGTGTATGATTTTGATAAAGTTTTATCAAAACAATCTAGTATCAGAAATCTGAACTTTGGTAAGAAAGTCAGCTGATTTCTGAGTACATGTCAAAGCTAGTGGGAGCATAAGTGTTATGCTAATAATAATCATGTTAGTGGGAGCATGATAATTATGACAAAGGTTGCAAGTTAGCAATGTTAATTATAGAAAACAAAAGTTTCAATTCGTGAGGTTGCAGGGGTTGAAAAAGTTGTTTTGCTATATTAAGGGAGAGGAAATTATACTTCATTTCAATTCTAAAAGCTTAGATTGAGATTTTAATCGTATTTAATCAAGGATATATATATGAATTTCATGTTGGAATGGCTCAACATAAGGAAATTCTATATATGGGTCCATTATTTGCGTTCTAAAATTCGATTATGATTACGGCATCCCTTTTCATAATCTGAATTTTGAGAACTTGGCAAATTGAAATGGAAATATTATAGCAAAAGACTGGTTTAGTCTTTATTTGAGACATCATGAATCGTGTCCCATATGCTTCGGATATAGGATCGATTACATGTGCTATATTCATCCTTTCTAAAATTTTCCAAATGCCTGGGGCATTATGAAGGGAAAAGGTCTAGAATTGGATATGACTAAAATGATTAAGCAATTGTCGAGGACAATCTAAGGTTTACCAAAGATTGGTTGCTCAAGGACAGTTGGAAGTATAATGTTAATTCTGGAAGGACCATATTGACATAATCTGTAAGGAGGCAACTCTTGTTCAGAAGTGATAGTCAAAATGGAATATGGAAATGTTTCAAAGTTAGAAATTATTCAATTTGTGTAAGATTAGGAAACTTAATGAAAGAAGGATGTTTCCAAGGAGATGATCTCCTTTGGAATGCTCTGTAATGATTGTTGTCAAGTCTTTCTGACTTCGTGCATAATCATTAAGAGGATCAATGCATATAAGTTTAGAATCTAACAGATTTCAGTAAATGGCATGAATTTGGAATTCTTGCATTTGCAGTAAGGATTTGGGACTGTGAAAAGAGGATCATTGGAGTGATGTTTAATTGATCTATTTTACAAAGTAAAGATCATAGACAAACATAGTATGCATACTTGGTGTATGGCATGACTAGTGTTTAGAAAACATAGTGTATATGCTTGGAGCATGGGACAACTATTGTTTTAAATTCAAGTATAAAGTTGATAAAACCGAAACAATGAATAATGAGTAATCAATATGGTGATAAATAAAAGTGTTTATTTATATTCATAGGGTTTGATACCATATTTGATTCATTTATTCTTGTGTTTCACTTTGCATGTTTTGACTTCCAGAATAACTAAGTCGCTCTTCCTGAATGATTAAGTTATTCAAACCATCCACAGTCGGTCATATGTTGGAAGTAGATATGAATCAAGACTGTCATGGGTTGGTTTGTAGAGGTCCAAGTTGGTGGACAAAAGTGGTGCTACAACACTCATGAGTGCTCATAAGTTCTGAGTATTGGATTCAACCCGCGCTCATTTGAATCACTTCATGGATTTTATCACGAGTGATCATGAGACGATAATATCTTATATTCTTCAAACCTAGAGATATGAGTTGTTACTATGAGTTGGTTATACATTGATTGCACGAAAACGCATTGGTAACTCGATGTTATAAAACGTGCCTTTGTGTATGATTCAAAGGCATACGCAATAATAGTTTTAGACTTATCCAAGTGGGAGACTGTTGGATTAATGTCTAAGTCCATAACTATAATTGGTAAGACTTGACCCGACCCGGCATGGTCCATTTGGGTTGCATGGCATCATGCATTTGGATAGACTATAATGAGAGAAATAACACTTAAGGTTGGTTAATATATTATAAGTTCTAATATATTAATAAGGTTATTTAATTAGTATTGATCAAGAATTAATTTGGAATTAATTAAGTGATCAAAAGGAGACTAATTAAATATATGGGTTGATTGTGTAAATCATTCATTCTTATATATGTGGGCTTGTGATCCAAGATTCCTTATGTTGAACTAAGTCCATGGGGTGACCCATGGATACTCCATGGAGGTTAAAATCCATGGAGCATAAGGAATGGGTAAAGTTATGAGTTACATGGTGTAACCCTAATAGCCACCATATAAAAGAATCCCATGGCTCAAGAAATCGTACACTAATGTGTGAGTGTGAGGGCTAGACGATTTCAAGGAGTGTTCAAGTTTCTCTCAAGTTATTCCAAGTGTATTTGGTGTTGTGTGAACCATTTGAGGTGTCACACTTGGGGCACTAGGCACTCAAGCTTCATGAAGACATTCTACATCAAAGAGGTATGTATTCTATCTTGTTATATTTATTATTTTGTATGCTAGATTAGGATAATACCTTGGATGTTCATAATTGTATGTATAATAGAGAAAACATAGATCCAAGGTATTTAGGGTTGCATGTACACTTAGGAGTGTTAGAATGCTCATAACCCAACATGTTTTGACGGACTGAGCTCACAAAATGACCAAGGAAGGTTCACGTCGAGAGGTCTGCTGAGTGTGTCATTCGGGACCGAGTTGACCGAGTTGAAGCAAGTTGAGTTGGAATCTGGCCGAGTGTGTTCTCACGAGGTGACCAAGAACTGGTCACGACGTGAGTGTCAACTGATGGAAATGTTGACTGTCGATTTTGACTTTGACCGTTGACTTTGAGTGTTAACTTTTGGTTGAGTTGACTTTTGGTCAAATTTCTAGTTTTAGAAGGTGGACTAAGGGTTTACCTTGTATGGTTTGTTAGGAGGTGTATGACACTCGTTCGTAGGCGGTGTGAGCTGTTAGCTGTGGATTTTGTCGACAATGTGAGTCTTTTCACCATATCCATAGGTCGAAGGCACCAATACCGGCCCATTACTTGTTATGTGGAATGCTAGTTGTCTTTGTGTTACTTGCTTGAAAGACCCCGGGGGTAGCCCGTGGCATTTGTATGGAAGACCGCGGGGGTAGCCCATGACACTTGGATGTCAGACCATGGGGGCATCCCATGGTATTTTAAGGAAAGACCATGGGTAGCCCATGACACTTGGATGTTAGATCATGGGAGTAGCCCATGACATTTCAGTGAAAAGACCATGGGGGTAGCCCATGGAAAATGTATGTATGGTATGTGGTAGTTTGGGGAACTCACTAAGCTTTGTGCTTACGGTTTTATAGTTATGTTTTCAGGTACTTCCGGTTCGAAAGGGAAGGGTCTGGCTTGATCGCAGCGCATCCGCCCATGTTTCCGCATTATGATGATTTTGGGATTGTACTCTGATAACTGTCTTCTGATAAAGTACTTTTGAATAATTGGAAAAAAAGATATTGAATGTTGACTTAAAGATAATTAATGTTTTGGTTAAATGAAAAATGAAATTTTTACTTCATAATTTTGGGACGTTACATATAGTCTTTGGTGTTTTATTGCATATATTTAGAAGGCTAGCATGGAACGAAAATGATTGTGGATTACGGAACATTAATGGGTTTGAAGATAATGCACATGGACTTGGTGGCTAATGAAGGTTGGAAGCAAAAATGGCAAAATGGGCTTATGGTTTATTGAATAATTGTTGAGCATTTTGGTCGTGGATGTTTAGAATAGGAGTTTAGGCTTGCTTGGACTCATCTCATGTGACATTTGGGCTTATGTAGACAGTACGAGAAGTAAATAGAAGATGACAAGAAAAATCTTGGAGAAAAATGCCTTGCGTCATGAAGTCAAATCATGATAGTTTAACCTACGCGATCCACACGAGTTTGAGTACCTGTCCGCGTGAACTCGACATGGGTATTTTTATAATTTCCAATTATGGTTGCTATATGTGGAAGGTTGGTAGGGTTCTTTTGGCACTTTTTTAGATTATATTTTGAGTGTTTTCTCCAGAGATTTTGGAGAACTTGAAAAACATGAAGAACACTTGAAGAACATCATTCTTCATCTCTTTGCGTCTTGTTTATGTTTGGTATTTCTAAACTATTTCTTTTTTGTTTGAACTTAGCCATGTTAGCATATGTTTATACTTGGTCGATGTTAGTATTATACATGGATAACTAGTTGTTTTGAATGTGTTTATGAAATTGTAGTTGAAATCTATCGAAGTATTTTCTAGTAAAATATTTTTATGTTCATATGTATTTAATCATGAGTTTAGATGTGTGAATATTAATTAATTAGTTGGTTAATTTCTTGATTAAGTAACAAATCTTCAAATTAACAAGAAATAAATGATTTATGTGTTTGTGTTCATTTCACTTAAATCATGAAAGTATTTCCTCTATAATGGTAATGAAAGCATTTTGATTTCATTTTGGGTTTTGTGACTCTTAAACCTTAATGCTAGTTGATTTTCACAAATTAAATGTTTCTTTGATTTGTGACTTTGACTAAGGAAATATATTATGAGCTTATCTAGCTATTGTATCATTTAAGAAGGGTCTATGTGACTTAAGCTTTTAAGTCACTATGATCAAATTAGATTAAGTATAAGTATTGCACCATAACTCCTGATGATAAATTAGTTATGTATCCTTGTAATGAAATCCAATATCAACCATCTCACATTTATTGATCTAAATCAAATATTTTCTCTTCTAATTGTAATTTCCTAATCATGGTTTAACTTAGATTTTTAAACAACCAAAAGACTAAATTCCTCATTTTTAGTTTTATTGTCGTTTTCAAGTGTCTTTATAAAGAAATTTACATAGGTTTGCAAATTGAACCAATCATCATAAATTCGATCACTTTACCATTATACACTATTTAATGTGCAAGAATTTGAGGTATTTATTTGTTGGCATCGACAACCACCACATTCACGCACAACCTCGATCAAATCAGTACCAAAATCAATCCCCAACCCCCAATCATTGCCGGAGAATCAGGAGTTCACCGGAAATTGCATTGTATCGCCCCCATGATGGTTTCAAGCAATCCTTGTACTCCAAAAAGTGGATGCGATTAATCCAAGCTAATCTAAAATTTACATCACATTCACATGATTTGGACCATTTAGGTTTTCCTATCAATAGAGACGACACAAAAAAATATGTAACATATTAGTTTTTTTTTTCAATGATGTTATATTTGAAAAATCAAGGGAAAAGCTTAGGTTGCGTTTAGTTACGGAAAAACCGTTTTCATTTTCCGTTTTTTGTTTTTTCCTTTTTCAGTTTTCGCTTTCCGTTTTCAGTTTTCATTGGAAAAATTAGAAAACGCGTTTACTTAAAACTTATTCATTTTTCATTTTCAGTTTTAGAATATTAGAAAACGTGTTTAGATGTGTATTTTCTATCGGTTTTTATTTTTAGAGAACGGTAGCAGTGGTAGGGTGGGCGTGGGGACAGTGGCGGTGGTGGGGGCAGCGGCGGGGGGGCGGTGGTAGTGGTGGTGTCGATGATGGCGAAGGTGGTGGTGGCGGTCGCGGCGGTGGTGGTGATTACAGATGGTGGTGGTGGTGGTGGCGACAATTGTGGCAATGGTGGTGATGGCGGTGGTGGTGCTAGTGATGGGGTGTTGGTGGTGGTGATGGTGATGGTAGGTCGGTGATTGTGGTAGTGGTGTTATGTGTGTGTGTGTGTGTTTATGTTTGTGGGGTGGGGTGGGTGTGTGTGTGTGTGTATATGTGTGTGTGTGTGTTTGTGGGGGTTGGTGTGTGGGTGTGTGTTTGTGTGTGTGTGTTTGTGGGGGTGGGTGTGTGTTTGTGTTTGTGTGTGTGTGTGTGTTTGTGGGTGTGTGTGTGTATGTTTGTGGGTGTGTGTGTGTATGTGTGTTTGTGGGGGTTGGTGTGTGTGTGTGTGTATTTGTGGGGGTGGGGGTGGGAGTGAGTGTGGGTAGGTAGGGGTGTGGTGGGTTGGAGGTGTTAAGACGATGTTAGGTAGATGTGGATGAGGTGGGAGTGAGTGTGTATTTATATTTTAGAAAAAATTTGGAATTAGAAAATTGTGGAAAACAATGATTATCGGTTTTCCAAAAATTTCCAACTTTTTTGTAATTTTAGAAAACGGAAAATTTTCATTTTCCATGAAAAATTTAAAAAAATAGACGAACTAAACGTGTTTTTAAAATTCTCATTTTTCTTGGAAAATTTTTCCGGAAAACGGCTCATTTTTCCACAACTAAACGCACCCTTAATGTCTTTAACTCTTTATAGTGATATACTCTCTTATTTTCTTAGAAGCTTTTGGTATACGTTTTTCAACTTTGGTGGGTTTATAGGTTGTCAACCAAATGTTAAATAGCCAACTTATATATAAAAAATGATACAAATGCAAATTGATGGGATTTATATATAAGTTAATGAAAAACCCAGTTTTTATAAGTTTTTTGGATTTATAAGTTACTCGTTTAGATGTCTTAAAGTTTAACAAATAAGCTGTATTGCTTACTGTTGTGGATGTTCTAGTATATAATACAAGTGATACAGTCTCCAAAAATGATAGTGTTTGATTTTCAAAGGTGCAGCCAACTCAAAACTATTTCATCTGACTGTAACAATCATGATCGATCAGGTTTTTTTTTGGATTGAGTTGAAACATTGATTCTACATTTCCTTATGATTTGTCAAAGCATGGAGTTTCACAATCATTGCACTATCTAAGTTACTTTTTGGAGGAGTCTGCATTAAACTGTTAATGATGATTAACATAGCTTACCCTAAAAGTAATTCAATAGTGATACAACTATACAACCCTTTATGCTTTAAATCTGTTTAATTGGTTAGGAATTTTGAATGATACGCTATATGGGTTATGAATGATAATTCCATGCATAAATATGTTAATTGCTAATAATGAGTCGATATGAAACTGTCCCTGATGTTCTAATTATAAAATTTAAAATGAAGGGTTATGACATGGTTTTTTAATTATTTAGTTAAAAAGCAACTATGTTTTACTTTAAATATGGAATCTTACTCTGCAAAACTCAGCCATTGGGCACGTGATGTACCTAGAGCTCTTGATATTAATTATCTTTCTTAGAGAACATACATCTTGTTAGCATTCTTATTGACAAAATTACAAAAATGGTCCTTGTGGTTAGCAAATTTATGTGTTTTTGGTCCAAAACGAAATGTTGGTGCACCACTAGTCCAAAATTGGATATTTCTATTGTTTTTGGTCTGTATCAACATAAAAAGACTATTATACCCTTATATTTGTTTTTTTTTTAAATTTGTTTTATATTTATTCAAATGTTTTTCATTAATTAAAATTGAGAAAAAGGCATCTCTCTCTCTCTCTCTCTCTCTCTCTCTCTCTCTCTCTCTCTCTCTCTCCACTGCTCCACATGTGTAACCCACAGAAAAGAAATGGATCGACGCCCTTATCCACCCAAAGCTTTATCATCTTCCTCACTCCCTTGACAGTCACTACCATCGCCATCCCCTGTTACCTGCAAATCAGAAATCAAGGTAGAAGCCCATGAAGTCAGGGTCAAAGTTGTTCTCCATTTTTTAAGAACACTATAAGTCAAGGTTCAAATTACTCAATTTTCCCTTTTTTCTATCTTGTTTGTATGTCTCATTCATTCTTCATTTTGATTAACGATTAATCATTCAAGTTCCAGATTTGATGTGATCTCCTTTTGGATCGTAATCGGTACTATCAACACCATACACCACTAACCTTGAACTCCATTACAGCCATCCCGTCATCACTCCTTCTAATCAGCCTTCCTCACATTCTTCTCCCCTGTTCATCAGCCTGAACATCACCTCTAACGCCACCCACATCACACACCACCGGACCACCATAACTCACCATACCCGCAAGCCAACACACATCTGCCATAATAAAGATAAAAAAAGAAAGAAATAAATAAATAAAGAAAACAAGATTGATTCAGAATAGAGAAAGAAGAAGGGTTGTGATCGAGTTTAATAAAAAAGAAAAAAAAACGAAATACACCCCTTAACCTCTTCTTGATTTACCATAGAAATCCGATCAGCACCACCAGACTCACCATCCCTAAGCTCCAGCGATCTGAATCGAAGAAGGTGTGGTAAGAATCGAATCAGAACAGAAAAGAAGGAAGGGAGGGTCTTGGTTGTTGTCGATTGAAGCTAGAACAAGAAGGAGTGTACATGCGATTATGAGAGAATGAGGGGGTGCATCGATTTGAGATTTGAGCTCGTGTGATCTGAAAAGTTTGTTGATGAACGCATTGAAGAACACCGATGATTTTTTTTTGGGTGAATGTTTGATCTGAAAAGTTGAGTTCTTTGTGTGTGTGTGTGTGTGTCATGAGAGAGAGAGAGATAGGGATAAGTGGGGTGATTTATATATTTTTCGTTTTTTTTAATTAAAGGAATTACAATTCAATTAAAAGAAATAGAAAAAAACAATTTTAAGGGCATATTAGTCATTTTAGGTGGGGTATAGACCAAAACCAAACAAAAATGCTAACTATAAGGACCAAAATCACACAAAGTATCCAAAATTGGACGACCGATGCACCACCAAACTTTTTTGGACCAAAATCACATAATTTTGACAAGCACATAGACAATTTTCGCAATTTTGTCATTGTTCTTTCATATTGTTATGTGTACGACATACATTTAATATTGTTCTTTCATATTGTTATCATTCTTAGAGAACATACATCTTGTTAGCATTGTTCTTCCATATTGTTATGTGTACTACATACATTTATAAAATTATAAATTTCAAAAAATTACATTATTTTATTTATTTTGAACGGGAAAGATTATTATTATTGATCAAATAGCAATTGATTTCTGAAATAAGCCAAAAATTCGACCCTTCGAGAAATTTAAATAAGTTTAAAGAGGAACAATTTTTAATACACATCATTTCCTACAACCACCATGAGTCTATGTACTCCATATTGAGAAAAGAAAAAATGATTTAATAGGGTAACATCTTTTTTGTTTTGTACACGTTTAGTCTTTAATGTTTTTTCTTGTAAAATAAGCACTTTAACTTATTGTTTTGTACACATTCAATCCTTATGATTGACTATTTCACGTTATGACCGACAACTCCATGTTAAGTTATCATTTTGTACACATTTAGTCTTTAATGTTTTTTATTGCAAAATAAGTCCTTATTGTTTTTGTATACATTCAATCCTTATGACCAAGTTTTTTTAGGTTTTGCTCATATGACATCCTACGTGGGACAATCATTAATAAGGTGTTCTTATATGTGGTTTATCCCTCACTTATATCAGTAACCTAATTCACATATTGGTCAAATAATGTTGGTGCCCTAGTTTTCTCTAAGAAGAATATGTCGTAGGCTTTAGTATAATAAGGTGTTCTTATATGTGGTTTATCCCTTACTTATGCCCTAGCTTTATTATAATGTTGGTGCCCTAGTTTGGCCATTTTTCAGCAAATAGGTTATTTGTTCTTTTCAATGTGACCCCGAATCTTGAAGATGAGCTTGATACTATTAAAGAGGTGGTTTCATGTCTCAACCACCTTGAATCGCAAAATACTAAAACCCTAAAATGATTAGGATAATGTCGCAAGGACTAAGGAGATGTGTATGTCTTAACCGCCTCGAATCGAGAAACACATGATTCCACTTCCCATACGATCCATGTATGAGAACACTTCTTTAATAATTGTCCCAAATAGAATGTCATGTGAGCAAAACCTGAAGAAACTTATCATAAGGATTGCATGTATATAAAAACAACAATGACTTATTTTGCAAAAAAATGATAATATTAAAGACTAAATGTATACAAACTGAGAACCTAACCTACAATAATCGGTCATAAAGATTGAATATGTACAAAAACAAGAAGTTCAAGAGCTTATTTGAAAAAAAAAATGTACAAACCAAAAACTTAAATCATTTTCCCGAGAAATATAATTCATTTTCCCTTGAGAAATATAATCCATTTAATCCTATTAATTAGAACTTATAACACTTGTCAAAACTTTGATAGGTAATGATTATTTGATAAATTATATAGAATAAAGGAAAACCTACGGATAGGAAGTATTTGGTTTGGACCAGAAAAACTAAAAAATCAAACCAAATCAAAATTGTTTTCACATCAAATCAAATTTTAAACAATAACCAAAATATTATGATTTTTTTTACATTTGAATTAATGTATATTATTATATTAACAAGAATATTTATATACGTTAACATATATTTTTTAATTATAAACAACATAAATACATTTGTTATTAATTTTTAAAAATGAAAATATGGACTAATTAAATATTTTCCTATTGTTACTATCACTTCAAACTCATTGTGAAACTCATTACGGATCATTATGAGTGTCATATAATAAAATGCACTAGTCATTATGTTTGTGTCACTCTAATTTTCTTTAACCAACATACCACCCAATGAATATTATAAAATAATCATAATTTTTAAAGCCTAATAATTGAGAGCCTCAATCAAGAAGGAAGAAATGAAAAACAACGAACCCTATAATTGAGAATCTAAACAAAAACTATATCAATAATATTGGATCAGATCTTTTATTCTTCTGCATCAATCCACACATTATTGTCATATCCCAGTTTAGTTTATTGATTATTAATATGCTTTCATTATAAAACTATAAACCATTTCTATGTATTTAAGTATTTTCATATTTCTTTTTCTTCATCTTGGTTATTGAAGAAAGGTGTAACATTAAATTAAGGGTTATTAACCAAAATATTACTTTTGATCGAATGAATATATTGTAAAATAATCATAATATTTAAGAAAAGGTTTAATGACCATCTATTCTAAAAATTAGGATTTTCGAATTCGAATTTTTCGAAACCTGTTTTGTTTAATTAATTTTTTTATTTTTACATAAAACGTGTTAAAAAAACAATTTCAGATTGCTCGAACTTTTTTAGGTTTTTAGAAGTCTGTTTTTCTGACATTAAGTAAATTTTTTTTCTTTTTCTAGTATTTTCAAATACTATTATAATTTTCGATCTTTTATTTGAAAATAAGAAAAAAAACAATTGAAATTTCGAACGGACGAATTTTCTTAGATGTCATGGAACATAACATATTAGTGTTGATAGTATATATATATATATATATATATATATATATATATATATATATATATATATATATATATATATATATATATGTGTGTGTGTGTGTGTGTGTGTGTGTTTGTGCGTGTGTGTGTTGTAAAATCGGTTTAGGCGGTCGATTAATTGTTAGAGAACCTTGAACCGATTAGGATTAGGACTATCCGGCCAACTTAATCGGTGTTGGTCAAAGTCAGTGCTAGACGTTCATAATCGGTCCCAGGCAGCCTAATCGGTTAAAAATTCAAAATTTTAAAATTTCAAATACTAAACCAAAATTTCCAAATTTTTAAAATTTCAAAGTTTCAAATATTTTACGAAAAATTTAAAAAAATTTAATTTTAAAATTTAAAATTTTACACCAAATAGTTTAAATTTTTAAGTTTCCAATATTCAGATATTTGAATTTAGTAATTTCTTAGGATCTATTAATATTTGAATAATTTATCGGGCCTCATTAATCCTCGATTAATCTTTTAACCCCAATCGTCCGACTAGTTAACATCAAATGTTTTTTATATCCTTGATATATATATATATATATATATATATATATATATATATATATATATATATATATATATATTTAAGTGTACCACCTCAACTGGACCAAGAGCCCGAGAAGCAATTTTCTAATAGCCAAAGCAAAGTACAAAACCAAGTCAAGACACACTTGAGCCCAATGTAATATCAAGGTGCCAAAAGTATCCTGCCTGATTCTAGCAAAGGACCGTGCGCAACTCACGATCACTTATAAAAAGCATTCACAATCGAGGCACAATAATGGTACAATATAACATACATTCTCCCCCTCCTCAACAATATATATGCCTCTTTTAGAGTAGACATCATCAAGTAAAAATTCACTCCCATATTCTATCTAAAGCTCTTACATAATCTCTGAAGTAAGGCCCTATAACTTCGGCATTAAAATCTCAGGACACACCCCTAGATTATAGTTACACCTAATCCTTTCATTGTGATCAACTGGTCTTGGAGCATCTGATTCAAGAAAGGAGACTATATCTTTCATTTCATATTATCTCAAACCTCTCCCTCCATGACTTTGTTGCATCATGGGCACCATTTGTTATGATAACTACTATAATCACGAAACATAGCTAGGTGACAAGAAGAAGGGTGATTCTAATCCAAGCCCCATCCACCCAATGGTAAATTTCAACACCAAAGTGGCCAACTTACCATGATTAACACCTATAACACTTTCGTTACCCCTCAATCCAAACGTAGCAACAACACCAACAACTCAAGCCATACCCACAACGAACCAATTTTAAAACACCACTTCACTATCAACCATACCCAGAATGAACGCAATTGTTGGTGAAACACCACTTTACTATCAACCACGAGTAAAAACATTTATAGATAATTTATTTGTTTACTAAAGCTTTAGGGCGAGATTTTTGGAAGAACCATTGGGCATGCTTAAGGATTCTACAACTAATCTAACGAAGCAAGGCTCGAACAATCCTTCTAAAGTACAAGACCAAGATACAAAAGATCCATCACCAGTCGCATGCGACTTATATGATGTATACTCTTAACTAAAACTTGCCTACCACACCTAAAAAACTATGAATGAACAGAAGACCTAATTGATCATGCAGGAACCTACCAAGTACACATGTAATCCTTAAATCTTGGTTAAAGGTTTTAGTGTATACACTTTCAAACCATAATAAAAGGCTTTGTTCGATGTTGGTTCAAAAGCTTAGCAGTCGGCAGTATCCACAACCATGCCATATTAGGATGCCAAAGAGAAGGCGAATCCATCCTTGACTATCTAACTAGATTCATGGATGCATCTCTCAATTGCCCAAGTAAAGACAAGTCATTCTTCACATGCGGCCTATTCTTAAATATGATATTCATTTAAAAAAAGTACAAACTTACTACGACGGAGGAAGTCATTAATAAAAAGTACAAACTTACTACGACGGAAGTAGAGGCTCCAGACCAACAGACTGGTGCATAGAACCTGGAGCAATGCAAATTTCACCTGGAACAGGGATAAGAAGGCTATAGTGGAAACATACGAGCCAATGGATTTGCAGGGGCATGCCAATTGGTGGGGCGGTTTAGGTGATCAATCATGACCTCCAAATTTCTAGGGCCCTATTTTTATATACCTTATTATGTTATTATAAAAAAACCCTGATATATTGTGTATAAAGGATAAGAGGAAAAAGGAAAGAAAAATGAACAAAAACAAAATCAACGAAGAATACTAGGGGGCTTGAGATTCTTCAGGAATAATCACCGCATTAAGTCTCTCACCACAACCGATCGAATAACTCTATGAATCAATTCTGATTTTTAAAGATAATAGACAAATTGATTCATAATAAATCGATTTTGGGGTTTTCACGCAACCTTATGAGTTTAATTTTTCTTAATACGTCGATTCTAATAATCTGATTACACTCATCCTTAAAATATTGACCTTGTATTTGTGTTAATTTGATTTTAGCCAGTCTCGCTGATTGTGATTTCAAATTTATTATCCGTGTTAATCTGATGTTAGTTTTTTGGTAAAAAAAATAATTTATGTGCTTTCTTTCTTATTTTGTATAGATAACTTGAAACCTCAACATCACAAGTTTTGAAAATCTTAGTTGCTGGAATCCAGAAAACAATTTAGAAATCTTTATCTTTGTTGGTGGAAAATGATTTGACATCACAAGTTCACAACTAAGTGTTTTCGTTTCATTTACTTGTTTTTTTCATCGTTGATATCGTTTTATTAGTTTAAAACGGTAACATGTTGCTTACAAAATATTTATATGGTAATGAGATGAAGGAAATAATAAAAAGAACCGAATAACTAATATTATTAAAAAAAAATGATCTATGGATAAATTTATAACAAAGGATTTCTTAAATAAAAAAAACAGCTTTTAATAATTTTATTTACTATAAGTGAAGGCCTCATTTTCATATTTTATCTGTAACCTTAAATCGGTTTGAACCGGTGTGATGATACGAAAGCCAAAGTTATCACACAACACAAAATGATAGGATACCACCATAAAGCCAGAAGTCACTAGCAATCACAGATGATAAGATTTATAAAGTGTTACATTAAATAAATTATAAAAAATAAAGAATACACTAATAATGAATATGAAAACAAAGTGTACTTATAACCTAAATTGATCAAACTAAATAAAAACTTAATGACATAAAAACCATCAAACTTTCGCTCTACGATTTAAGGTATATTTAGTAAAACTACTGGTTATCTCAAAATTGAAAGTTATAGTTTTTTTATTTTTATATAAATGTTCGGCAAAAATCATTGAATGCTTTTGAATCGTGTAAAGTTAATTAAAATACTACAACATAAAAATTCATATAAAAAAGTTTGAAATAGCTCTATTGGATTATGAATATTTTCTTAGTAAAAAGATTTTAAGCTCATAATCCCAAACAAAACCTTTTATATATTCCAAGTTTTCTAAAAAGAAAGGTTAAAAACTCTCAAAAATATATTGTTGAATATAGTCATATACCATTAGTTTCTTTTACACTCGATTAATGTTTTGTTGGTAAACCTATGTTTATTGATTTTCTTATAACAAAAACAGAAGGTAAAAGATTCAACATAAATTTTGTCTGTTTAAAAACAAACATAAAAATATCAATGCGGTGAAGGTGGATCGAACACCTGACCTTCAGATCTTCAGTCTGACGCTCTCCCAACTGAGCTATCCCCGCTTGATGAATTTTATGTATCGACAATATCTATATACAATCTAATAAATTGATCAGCATTTAACATTACGACAGTATCTTATCCTGTTTTTTTCGTTTTGAAATAATTGAGACATTTAACTTATAGTACTAACTAACAAGGGATAATGACTTAAAACGGTAACATATTATTCGATTTGTACACATTTAGTCATTAAGTTTTTTTTTCGTCCACATTTACCCCTTAAACTTGTTAAACTGTACACATTTAGTCTTTATGACCTGTTACTCCAAGTTAGCCGGAAAAAATGACTTGATAGGGTAATATATTTTTCATTTTGTATACATTTAGTCCTTAATATTTTTGTACATATTTAGTCTTTAACATTATTTTTTGTTTCAAAATAAATCCTTTTTTGTACTCATTCAGTACTTATGAATGATTTCTTTAGGTTTTTTTCACGACATCTTACGTGAGACAATCATTGATGAGGTGCTTGGGGTTGTTGATGCTTATGTCCAATGCGATCTCGACTGCTTGGTTGCGTAAGTCTTGTGGTTTGGCTTAGGTCTTGTATTTTGAACATCGTAACTTCTTCATACGATATCATATTTTAATGATCTTTATCCACATGTTCATTTTTTGAGTCTACTACAACTTTCATTAAGATTACTCTCGTTAAAATGTAATATATTTTTACTAACGATTTTATAAAAAAAACATACATACATACATTCATAAAAAACGTATAGACAGGGGAAGACGCAGTAATACATAGTAGGTGTTGCCGAGATGAAATAGGTGTTGCCGATACATGGAAAATAGGTATAAACGTAAAAAAAAGCGAAAATTTTTTCACTGCGAACAGAAAAAACAGGTGTTGTCGGTGCAACACCGGGACCATACTAAATCCGCCACCGCGTATGGATATAAAAATCGTAAGTAAAAATATATTATTTTTTAATGGGAGTAATCTAAATGAAAGTTGTAGTAGACTAAAATACGAACGCATGGATATAAAGATCGTTAAAATCCAAGATTATATGAAGAAGTTATGACGTTCAGAACACATGACCTATGCAACCAAGTAGTCGAGATCGCGATGGATATAATCATCAAAAACCCCATACACCTCATTAATGAATGTCTCACGTAAGATTTTGTGAGAAAAAACTAAAAAATCATTCATAAGTACTGAATGAGTACAAAAAAAATGACTTATTTTGCCAAAAAAAAAATAATAATAAAAAAAATAAATAAATAAATGTGTACAAAAATATTAAAGACTAAATGTGTACAAAGTGAGAAATATATTACCCTATTAAGTCATTTTTACCGGGTAACCTGGAGTAGCCGGTCATAAGGACTGAATGTATACAGTTTAACAAGTTGAAGAGGTAAATGTAGACGAAAAAAAAACTCAGTGACCATACAAATCGAAAAATATATTACCCTTTTAAGTCATTATCCCTTATAATAATAACAAAATAAAAAAATAGATACCCAACCAGTTCACAGCATAAATAGCAAACCTATATTTCTTAATTACATATTCTCATAATCTTTACATAAACTCCATTTCTACTACACCCAAACTCAAGTATTAATAAACAAAAGAGTAAATTACATTTTTGGTCTCCTAATGTAGCCGATTTTTGCAATTTTCATCCTTATTTGAGGTTTGTGTAACATTTTTTCATTTTAAAAAAGGTTTTATATCTATCAACTTCTCTGGCTCCCTCTACCAGCTATCAGCTTTTCTGCTAAAAATTCCCAAACTCTCAGGTCCATCACGACCGAACTTTGGCAAGGCGAGCCCTGATTTCTTCTAATTCCTCATCATCAACACCATCATCCTACAAATCCAAATCAAAAGTTAATCTCTTAAACAAAGATTAAAACAGGGGGGGGGGGGGGGGGGGGGGGGGGTTGGGTTATACCTGAGCGATAGTGGCAGGTTGCTTCAGCCGCTCCTTCCTGGCGGCTTCTGGAAGCTGTGCAGCAGTCTCACCGGCTATGGAGGTTAACACCTTATCAACCTCTTCTTCAATCTCACCTTCCATGTCATCTGTATCCAATGCAGAATCAACAGCATCATTCACCATCTCTTCAATCACTCCAGCTTTGATCATTTCTTTGTTGAATTCTTGCATCGTGACAGCCATTTGTGGAGCTCTCATTAGGTCGTTAACAATCTTCATGACTTCAGCACTTTTTGATAGATGCCCTACTGTTCGAGCAATAGCTGCAAAATCTCAACGCTTAGAAATTAATCGATTCTAAATACATTAGTGATGATGATAAAAGAAAGTAATAATCACATACCAACACTTTCTCCTAGATGCATTGATATGGAATTTAATTGAGCTTTATTTTCGTAGAGCCGATTCACAGTTTTTCTAGATCTCACAATTTCCATAGCAAGTGCCTAGAAAAGATTAACTTTTTCCATGATTACAGATCCTAATTCGTAAAATTGGAAGTAATCAAGTGCTAAGTTAATACCCTAGCAGAGCCCATATCATTTCTTTTCGCAGCTTCTCGGATTGCTTTCTGAACATTTTTCTCTTCTCGTTGTATATCTAAAACAAAACCCCCAAAAAAATCAAAACAAAATCGATGCAGTAATCGAATAAACAGTTTTAGGTTTTATAGAAGAAGAAAGCGATTGCTACAAACGAGATGGAGGAAATTGATTTACCACGAATTTGACGTTCGATATTGCGACACTCTTGCCGGAGACGACGTTGCCAATCGCGTAATAACTGTTGCGGATTAGGTTTCGGCATTAATATATTCCTCAATTTCTCCATCTTCTTCTTCTTCTTCAAGTATTACCTTTGAAGTCTTCAAAATTGAGAGAAGTAACTATTTGAAACTGAATTTGAAGACGTAAAATGCAAAAAGCGAAGATCAATACGTGATTTCGGAATAATAAATCTGAAAACCAAAAGCTTGCTATTGTTGCGTTCTTATTCGTTTCATCTGTTGATGATCAAATTGGTTTTAACTGGCCTTCCTTCAACGCGACTTCAAAATGTTAAAAAGTTAAATACAATAAAAATAAAAAATGTTTATTATGTTTTTACAAAAGATAAATTGCACAAAAATTATTATGTATTCATAAAAAAATTCAATTTTGACAATCCGTTATTCATAAAAAAATTCAATTTTGACAATCCGTTATTTTTTGTTTCAATTTAGTCACTAAGTTTTTTGAATGTTCAACATTTAACCGGTTAACTTGGGTACCTGTTAACGTGTTAAGCTTCAGCCCGGGTTCTAATTGACTCTAAATTCAAAGTCTTCTTCTCAACCGACTAGATGGAACTCTTTAATCCCTTCCAAAGTCAATATTCTATTTTGGAGGTTAAATTTGAATATGGATCGTGCTAGAGTTAATCCAGACAAACATGACATTTATATTGATTATGAGATTTGTCTCATCTGTGATTCTGATGTTGAAACTGTCGATCATCTTTTATTTTCTTGCGGGATGACATTGGATCTGTTGAGTCTTCTTGCATAGTGGTGAGAGTTGGACTTGCCAATTTTCTCTTCCATTCCTGAGTGGTTATCTTGGATTAATTCCGCTCGGTTGTCTATCCAAGTGAAAAGATGTCTAGATGCGGTTCTTCTTTCCATGTTTTGGGCGTTATGGGCATTTCGTAAGAAGATTTTGTTTGCGAAATTTAAACCTCTTAAAGTGGTTATGTGAGATTTTATTCAATCTCAATCTTTCTTTAGGATTAGCTCTAGATTTCCTAAGTTTAGAGTTAAGTGGACTTCTTGGGTGCAAAATCATTCCTTTTTAATCACTTAAGTTGTTCTAGCGTTTGCCAGCCTTTATTTAATGTCGCCGTTCTAAAAAAAATTACCAAAGGATTCTTCGTTATATATATTCATGATTTTTTGTTCTTACAAACATACTTCTTCTTTACTTAACATTAATATTTAAAAATCTTCACTCATAGAACATCAAACAAAACAATGTATTATGTGTTTCTGAATTTACATTTGGTATGAAATCCAAATTAAATTTTATTGGGTTATCCCAAATATGGTTTCGTGTTACTCCATGCATTATGGTCAAAATAACAAATTTTAGAAAAAAAATTCACAAACGATCCTTCAAAATATCAAAGTTATAATTAAAATCGCTAACATTTTTTCTAGAATTAAATACGAATTAAAAAAAAGAGAAATCAAACAATTTAATAATAATAATAAATAAGAAAAAGACAAAGTCACACCACATATGCTAAATGAAATATGAATTGTTATCTTAAATATTATAATTTGACATTTAAATTGTACATTTAAATTGTACAATTTCCAAATAGATTAACCAACTAATAACTAAAACAAAGAATGTTTACATTAAAATTGGGTAAATAGTGAAAAGCATGGTCATAATATAAATAATATATATTTAAACTTGACATTACGGTTTAAATGTAAAAATAAACTTGTATTTATACAAAAATATGGATTTTAAACGTAAAATATGTATTTATACCGTTTCAAGTAGAAAACGGTCAATATTAAATGAAAATGTAAAAATAATGTTCAATTTTGAGCAAAAAAAATAGCGTTAAAATTGAAAAAAATGGAAACTTAGTGTCAATATTGAAAAAATGAAAACTTAGTATCTTTTGTGTCATTTTTTTCACTCAACACGTCATCATGTCAGCCCAGTGCCACATAACCAAATAGTGTCAAATGTCACGTCACCAAAAGACTGACATCAGCATGTCATGTCAGCAGGTAACCGGGTTAACCGATCAAAATGTCAACCTTGTAAAAAATTAGAAAACTTAGTGACTAAATACCACATACCCAACATACGCCTTTCCAGGCCACAACTCTGTAGGATCTTCCGATCCATGTGTCTCAGAGGACTTCCGTCCCAAATCCCGGTAGACCTTCCGGTCCGTACCCTCTTGACCTTCCGGTCCATATCATCTCGACCTTCCGGTCCTTACCATACGTAACATACATAGTACATACATACATATCATCTTGACCTTCCGGTCCTTATCATTCATAGCATACATAACACCTACATATCACATAACCGCATATAGCACATACATCATAGCATACAAGACCTTCCGGTCACACATAGGTACCCTTCCAGGTACAGTATAGTGAGAAGACTCACCTCAATGAAGTCGGATAACCTCTCGTGCTCAACGTCCCGACTTAGCCTCCTCCTATTATTCAAATAACATTCCCGATCAATACTCTCTCATGATCTCATCTCTACAGACTAGGTAGAAGGCCATTCTACCCTTCCCTGAACCCTCCTGAATCAGCCTTGACCAGAACCCTAAGGTCAACGAAAGTCAACGGTCAACTTTGACCCGACTCGCCGAGTGCACTAGGGTGACTCGGCGAGTACACGCCTGCCCTCTACGCCCCTGATCCTCCCTTGACTCGCTGAGTCAACCTTATACTCCACGGGTCGTCACAGGTCGCGAGTCGCGGGGCAACCCGACTCGACTCGTCGAGTCTGCTCATGGACTCGGCAAGTTCATTCCATGCTCACACTCAAATGACCTTCTGAGGTCAGATTTGTTCCTCTAATCCATAGATCTAACCTTCCCAAGCTCAATAAACACGTAAAGGTTCGAACTTGATACTCATGCAACGTCCAAATGACTCTACTTGATGATTTAGCCCCAAATACAACATCCTAAGTTCATATCTTTCATATCTCATCAAAAAGCAAGATGGATAAGGTTCTCTGGACCACTATGGGTCCAGATCTGAAGCTTAAACATGATAAGGGACCATATCTCCAACAAATCATCCCAATAAAGGGTATAGAAAACCCTAAATCCATGGATTCTTTAACAAAACAGAAAGAGGATCGATATGCTACCTCAAAGATGATGCCCTTTGCTGGAAAACCACAGATGAGCAACCTCCTTGGCCTCCTCTAAGCTGGAATCAACTTCTTCTAGCAAAACCAACCCACAAAGGTCCAATAATGGCTTCTTCTCTCTCTCAAACGCTCAAGCACTATTAGGGTTTCTCTCAAGGGTCTGGTAGCCGCAAATGGTGGTTATAAGGGTCCTTAAATAGGTCTCAAACCCGAGGAATTAGGGTTTCATTAAACAGCGTGGACTCGCTGAGTCCTTCATTAAATCAGGCCAACACATCGCGATCCAACTCGGCGAGTCTGGGCGCCTACTCGCCGAGTCCCCCCTCTAAAACTCAATATAAAATACTTAAAATAGGATACCTGGGAATCCAGATGTTACAATTCTCCCCCACTAGGATCAGACTTCGCCCTCGAAGTCCTACTCGACAAACAACTCCGGATGTTGCTCCCGCATCTCCAACTCCGGCTCCCAGGTCAGCTCGGACCCTTTCCGATGTTGCCACTGGACCTGCACCAGTGACACCTCCTTGTTCCTCAGAACCTTGATCTTCTGATCCCAGATCGCGATTGGCCTCTCCGCATAATTCAGGCTCGCATCCACCTGAATATCCTCCAGTGGTACCATCGCCGACTCGTCGGCTATACACTTCCTCAACTGGGACACGTGGAAGGTATCATGAATCTGGCTCAACTCCGCAGGTAGCTCTAACCGATATGATACCTTGCCCACCCTCGCGGTCACCCTGAATGGACCGATGTACCGGGGGCCCAGCTTACCCCTCTTCCTGAATCGGATCACTCCTTTCCAAGGAGATACTTTCAGGACTACGAAGTCTCCCACCTGGAACTCCAGCTCGGATCGTCGCCGATCCGCATAACTCTTCTGACGACTCTGAGCCGTCAGTAACCTCTGTCTAACCTGCTGTATCTGCTCTGTCGTCTGAAGCACTATCTCAGTGCTACCCATCACGCGCTGCCCTACCTCTCCCCAACAAATGGGATTCCGACACCTCCTCCCATACAACAATTCGAAGGGAGGCATGCCAATACTAGAATGGTGGTTGTTGTTGTAGGAGAACTCAGCCAACGGCAAGTACGTGTCCCAACTTCCCCCGAAGTCCAACACACATGCTCGAAGCATGTCCTCGAGCGTCTGAATCGTCCGCTCACTCTGCCCGTCCGTCTGTGGGTGGTAGGCGGTACTGAAATGCAATCTCGTACCCAACTCCTCGTGGAACGTCTTCCAGAACCTGGAAGTGAAACGTACATCTCGATCAGACACAATCGAGATCGGTACTCCATGACGCGATACCACCTCTCTCACATACAACTCTGCCAACCTCTCAGCAAAAGAGCTCTCACTGATAGCAAGAAAATGCGCGCTCTTCGTCAGCCGGTCGACGATCACCCAAATTGCATCAACACCCCTTGCGGTCCTTGGCAATTTGGTGATGAAATCCATGGAAATCTGTTCCCACTTCCACTGGGGAACCTCAAGCGTCTGCAACTTGCCATGCGGATGCTGGTGCTCGGCCTTAACCCTGCGATAGGTCAAGCACCTCTCAACAAACCACGCGACATCCCTCTTCATACAGGGCCACCAATAATCTTTCTTCAGGTCCAAATACATCTTCGTGGCCCCGGGATGGATCGAGAACCTCGATCTATGCTGCTCCTCCATCAGAATGGTACGTGCCCCGCCTGCATGCGGCACCCAAATCCGACCCTGAAAGGTCATCAGCCCTCGACTATCGGTAACGAACTCGGGCACCTGCCCGATCACCCGCTCCCTCTTGCGGTTCTCCGGTATCACGGCCTCTGCCTGGGCCTCCCGAATGGTGTCCAACACCGGGGTCATCACTGACAACCTCATACAAGTGCCTCGAATCGGGGCACTCTCCGCCCTACGGCTCAGCGCATCGGCTACCACATTAGCTTTGCCCGGGTGGTACAGGATCTCACAATCATAATCCTTTACCACATCCAACCATCTTCTCTGACGCATGTTCAGATTGGGTTGATCCATCAAATACTTCAAGCTCTTGTGGTCCGTGTATATGGTACACCGAACCCCATACAAATAGTGACGCCAGATCTTGAGGGCGAACACCACTGCCCCTAACTCCAGATCGTGGGTGGGATACCTCGTCTCATGAGGCTTCAGCTGCCTCGATGCATACGCTATCACATGCCCTCTCTGCATAAGCACAGCACCCAATCCCGATATCGATGCGTCACAATACACCGCAAAATCCTCCATCCCTTCCGGGAGGGCTAACACAGGGGCTTCGCATAACTTCTGGCGAAGTGTCTCAAACGAGGTCTGCTGCTCCGGACCCCATGAAAAAGCAACACCCTTCCGGGTCAACCTGGTGAGAGGCACGACAATCTTGGAGAAATCTCGGATAAATCTCCGATAGTAGCCGGCCAATCCCAGAAAACTCCTGATCTCAGTGGGAGATCTCGGCACCTCCCAACTCATAACCGCCTCAATCTTGGCCGGATCTACCAAAATCCCATCCTGGTTGACGAGATGCCCCAAGAACTGGACCTCCCGTAACCAAAACTCACACTTGGAGAATTTGGCATAAAGCCTCTCCATCCTCAATACCCCGAGAATCTCTCTCAGATGCTCCTCGTGCTGCTCTCTAGATCTCGAATACACCAGTATATCGTCGATGAACACGATCACCGAACGATCCAACATCAGTCTACACACCCTGTTCATGAGATCCATGAACGCTGCTGGTGCATTGGTGAGCCCGAAAGGCATCACCACGAACTCGTAATGCCCATAACGAGTCCTGAACGCCGTCTTCTGGATATCCTCATCACGCACTCTCATCTGATGATATCCAGACCTCAGATCGATCTTGGAGAACCAAGATGCTCCCTGCAACTGATCGAACAAATCGTCGATCCTCGGTAATGGATAACGGTTCTTGACCGTCAACTTGTTCAACTGCCGGTAATCAATACACATCCGGTGTGAACCATCCTTTTTCTTGACAAAAAGGATCGGCGCTCCCCATGGCGAGCTACTCGGTCGAATAAACCCCTTCCCCAGCAGCTCCTGAAGCTGCGAGGATAACTCCTGCATCTCTGGCGGCGCAAGGCGATAAGGCGCCTTGGTGATAGGCGCTGCCCCCGGAACCAAATCAATGCGGAACTCTACCTGCCTCTCGGGAGGCACACCCGATAACTCCTCGGGAAAAAACATCCGGGAATTCGCGCACTATCGGAACGTCATCCACCGAACTCGGCCTCCCAGTGGCCTCTCGTGTGTCCATCACATAGGCTACAAACCCGCTGTAGCCCTGCTGTAAACTCTGTCTCGCTCTGGCAGCCGAACAGAACGCTGACCCACATCGGGTACCCTCGCCGTACACCGTAAGTACTCCCCCACTAGGGTCTCGTATCGTCACCAACTGTCGCTCGCAGTCTATCACAGCCCCAAATCGGCTCAAACAATCCATGCCCACTATGACACACACGTCCCCCATCGCTATCGGGAACTCAACACCGAAGATCTCGAGTACACATCCTCGTATCACCTCCGTAGCATTCACCGCTCGCTCGTCAGCTATGGAAACTCGCAGAGGTCGACTCAACGCCTCTCGCCTGCTACTGATGTGCCGACTAAACGCTATCGACACAAACGATCGACTCGCACCCGAGTCAAATAACACTAAGGCAGGTACAGAACTCACAAGAAAAGTACCTACACATATCATCATATAAGCACAATATCTCAACGTAACATAAATAAATAAGGAATACATACCAGCCACAACATCGGGCGCTGCGCGGACCTCCTCCGCTGTCAAATGGAAAGCTCTCCCACGAGCCTTCGGTGCTCGGCCTTCACTGGCCGAACCTCGGTAACCCTAGCAGCAGGGGCAGATCCCTGTGCTGATCCCTGATGTAACTGCGGGCACTCGGCCTTCCGATGGCCAGTCTGGTTGCAATGAAAGCAAACCATAAATCCCTTGGGGCAATCCTTGGCGATATGCCCCTCCTTGCCACATTTGTAGCAAGCACCCGATCGACAGACCCCATCATGTCCCTTTCCGCACTTTCCGCAAGTGCGGCCCTTCTGGCCTCCAGATCTCGTATCAGCGGACTTGGCCCGCTTGGCTGCCGGCTGAGACTGTGCCGGCCGCCGATCTATCCTCTGAGACTCGGCCTCCTCCCTGGCCTGAGTCTCCAACTCAATCTCCCTCTTCCGGGCATTTGCCTGAAGCTCAGCAAATGTCCGGTAAGTCGAGTTCGACACGAACTCCCGTATATCCCTCCTCAAAACGCCCAAATACCGGCTCATACGTGCCTGCTCAGTAGACACCTGCTCAGGGCAGAACACCGCCCTCTCATGAAACTTCCTCGTAACCACAGTAACCGAATCAGTACCCTGCTTGAGGGTCAAGAACTCCTGTACCAACCGTTCCCTCTCCACCGGGGGAACATACTCGTCTCTGAACATGGTGGTGAACCTTTCCCAGGTCACCGCTGAAATCTCTGCAAGAGTGAAGCTCGCCGTCACGAACTTCCACCAATCCTTCGCTCCCAAGCGAAGCTGGTTCAAGGCGAACCGTACCCTCAGATGCTCCGGACATGAACACGTGTAGAAGCATCCCTCGATATCAGCAATCCATCTCATCGCAGCGATCGGATCCTGCGTCCCATCAAACTCTGATGGCTTTGTGTTGCTGAACTCTCGAAGCAACAACGAGTCACCTCCCTGAGGTCTGGCAGCAGCCACAGCTGCAGTAGCTGCAGCAGCAGCAGCCTCAGTCACCGCGGCGTACCGCTCATCGAAAGTCTCAATCAGTGTGGTCTTGATAGACCCAAACATCTCCAGAATCTCGGCCCTGATCGCCGCCGCCACCTCATCGTGGATCATCTGACGAAGCTCCTCGTCACTCACGCCGCTCGACTCAGGTCTATGGCGTGTCCCAACCATGATGTCTCTGAATATCAGAGACTCGCTCGAGCATACTCGCACTCAATAACTCAACCCTACTTGTTCCTTGGTACCCAATGGATTCTTACTTAGAGTGTGCACTGCTCCGGTGTCTTCAGTAGTACGGGCCCTATACTACCATCCACACCGCATCAGTATTCACCCTAAGTCCTCCTCCTTGGATCCCAAATCACAAGTACTCTATATCTCACTGGCATAGGCTACCCTTCGGTAGACCTGTCATCAGCTCCTCACTGTTACCTACTCGCTCTCAAGCATCACATAGCAGCAAAATCCTTCCTAGGCTAAGGCATCACAAAATCAGGCCACTCTAGTCCTAATATGAATACCTAGCCAACTCCAGCATGCATATCATATCATAACATGTCTCATAACACATAATGTAAGGGTATTTTAGGAAATCATCGTTCGGGCGCTGGCTGATCGTACACACTGCTTCCTTCTGGCTTTCTCAAAATCTTTTACTCTTTTAGAAAAATTGTTTATTTTATGAAAAACTTCCTTAATTCCTCAGTTTGAGTTCAGATTCATCCGAAGATGCACCCGAATCCCTCAAACCAAGGCTCTGATACCAACTTGTAACAACGTAATTTTTCAAAACAATTTTTCATTTAAAAACATACATTCATTCACACGATAATCATAAAAACATAATGTGTCCACTGTAACATAACAAAACATGTCCCAAGATCTCGATATCATAAACTCCATAAGTGTGTACGGATCATGCCGGCGCCTTCCCGCAATCCTCGCTAGTACCTGAAACACATCACACAACAACTGTAAGCATAAACGCTTAGTGAGTTCCCCAAAATACCATATACCCCACATACGCCTTTACAGGCCACAACTCTGTAGGATATTCCGATCCATGTGTCTCAGGGGACTTCCGTCCCAAATCCCGGTAGACCTTCTGGTCCGTACCCTCTTGACCTTCCGGTCCATATCATCTCGACCTTCCGGTCCTTACCATACGTAACATACATAGCACATACATACATATCATCTTGACCTTCCGGTCCTTATCATTCATAGCATACATAACACCTACATATCACATAACCGCATATAGCACATACATCATAGCATACAAGACCTTCCGGTCACACATAGGTACCCTTCCAGGTACAGTATAGTGAGAAGACTCACCTCAATGAAGTCGGATAACCTCTCGTGCTCAACGTCCCGACTTAGCCTCCTCCTATTATTCAAATAACATTCCCGATCAATACTCTCTCATGATCTCATCTCTACAGACTGGGTAGAAGGCCATTCTATCCTTCCCTGAACCCTCCTGAATCAGCCTTGACCAGAACCCTAAGGTCAACGAAAGTCAACGGTCAACTTTGACCCGACTCGCCGAGTGCACTAGGGTGACTCGGCGAGTACACGCCTGCCCTCTACGCCCCTAGTCCTCCCTTGACTCGCTGAGTCAACCTTATACTCCACGGGTCGTCACAGGTCGTGAGTCGCGGGGCAACCCGACTCGACTCGTCGAGTCTGCTCATGGACTCGGCAAGTTCATTCCATGCTCACACTCAAATGACCTTCTGAGGTCAGATATGTTCCTCTAATCCATAGATCTAACCTTCCCAAGCTCAATAAACACGTAAAGGTTCGAACTTGATACTCATGCAACGTCCAAATGACTCTACTTGATGATTTAGCCCCAAATACAACATCCTAAGTCCATATCTTTCATATCTCATCATAAAGCAAGATGGATAAGGTTCTCTGGACCACTATGGGTCCAGATCTGAAGCCTAAACATGATAAGGGACCATATCTCCAACAAATCATCCCAATAAAGGGTATAGAAAACCCTAAATCCATGGATTCTTTAACAAAACAGAAAGAAGATCGATATGCTACCTCAAAGATGATGCCCTTTGCTTGAAAACCACAGACGAGCAACCTCCTTGGCCTCCTCTAAGCTGGAATCAACTTCTTCTAGCAAAACCAACCCACAAAGGTCCAATAATGGCTTCTTCTCTCTCTCAAACGCTCAAGCACTATTAGGGTTTCTCTCAAGGGTCTGGTAGCCACAAATGGTGGCTATAAGGGTCCTTAAATAGGTCCCAAACCCGAGGAATTAGGGTTTCATTAAACAGCGTGGACTCGTCGAGTCCATGAATGGACTCGCCGAGTCCTTCATTAAATCAGGCCAACACATCGCGATCCAACTCGGCGAGTCTGGGCGCCTACTCGCCGAGTCCCCCCTCTAAAACTCAATATAAAATACTTAAAATAGGATACCTGGGAATCCGGATGTTACAACAGAGGTGCAGAATCTCCAGTGGGTGCAATGCAATCAAGTTGGGCCCTTCCTCCTTGCTACATGAAGTACCTAAAACATTTAAACTAAAAGTCGTAAGCACAAAGCTTAGAGAGTTCCCCAAAATACCACATACAGCCACACATACAATAACTGGTCTGTTTCAACCCAACAACCTATTTCATCCCACGGGTCTGTTTCAACCCATAGTTTCAACCCAGCGACCCATTTCAGCCCGCTGGTATGTCTCAACCCAACGACCTATTTGAACCCACGGGTCTATCTCAACCGAACAACCTATTTCATCCAACAGGTATGTTTCAACCCAGCATGCATACATCATACAACATAAATGTAAGAGTCACAAAGACAACAAGCAAACATGACACCTAGTGTCCTACAATATAGTGAGAAGACTTACCTCAGAGTCAGCCCATACACAACCACCTAAACAAGTGATCAAAGGTCAATCTCAGCCTATAACCTAACTGAAATGTTTAACCTAAAGTCAAACATTGTTAACCAATTCAGTTGCATGTCAAAAATCACGCCACACACTTAGGAGGCGCTCTGTGCTCTGCTAAAAGACAAAATGGTCGGGCTTAGGGCTTAAAATAGACGCGAATGAGAAAATCCAGAAAGCGTCTCGCGCTTAGGAAAAGCGCGTCGCGCTTTGGCTTAATCCAAAGGGTAAAATGTCTCAATCCGCTAAGTCGATTTCCCATCTTCTAGATCTAAACTCTAGTGAGGTCTAAATGAGCAAAGCTTCCAGCTTTATCCATTAAAAGTTTATTACCAACCAAAACTCCTTTGATCTAGAGTACCAAGTCCAATATGACATAAATCCTTCACTAAACATGCATGGCTCAAGGAACAAGATCAATATACTAACTTTCCAACTAGAAAAGGTCCAAATGACAATCCTTATTGCTTAGATGGAGCTGGAGTCATCTCAAATCCAAGCTCACCACCAAAATGGGACCAAAAGCATAAAAATGGACCATAAGCTATATCTAACAAACTAGAAGTAAATGTTGAAGCTTTTTACTCACATCGGTCCATAAATGAAGCAATCTAGTTGGATTTACACTTGATCCCTTCAACAAAGCACCTTGCAAACACCTTGATCTTCAATCTTCACACCAAAGTAAGAGAAACAAGCTTCAAATATGGATTTTAAGATCAAAATGGAAGGAGGGAGGCTAGGGTTTTCAAACACAATCTCAAAGGGTTGAAGGGTCTAAAGAATGAATAATCCTTAGGGCTTAAATGCCTTTAAATAGCAAGAAAACCCTAAAATCCCGTCAAGCCCATGGGCCAAGGGCGCCCAACCCCCATTAAAAAGTGTGTCGCGTCTATTGGGCCAAAATGGCCCAATTCGAAGATCAAAACCCAAATCATCCAAGGCCCAACAAAATAAACCAAAATTAGAATACATATCAGGAATAAGATGTTACATTTACCCTTTTAGGAAACGTATAATGACATGTTGTCCCAACCTAAATGATCTTTCATATTTTGATAAGTAGTTCTTTTAACGGTATAATGCCATAAAAAACTTTAAGTTTGGTAGAAATTTATGGTTTTATCTTTTTATGAGTTTCTGGTTTGATAAAACCAAAGGTTTGTAAAAGAAAATTTCAATTGTAACGTCCCAAATACTAAGTAAAAATTTCATTTTTCAAACGACCAAGACCATTCATTCATTTTCTCAAAAGATAATCTGAGTAAAAAGTATTCTCGAACATCAGAGTAAAATCATAAAAAAGATAATGCAGAATAAAACTCCAAGGGATGCAGTGTGATCAATTCGGGCCCTTCTCTTTAGAACCAGAAGTACTTGAAACAATAAACATAAAGTGTAAGTACGAAGCTTAGTGAGTTCCCCGAAATACCACATACCATATTCCGACAATCACTTCCTGCCATGGGCCAAACATGGTCTTTCCTTGTAATGTCGAGGGCCAAATCCCGGTCTCACATACAAGTGACAAGGGCCAGATCCTAGTATTTCATGTAAATGCCAAGGGTCAGATCCTGGTCTTTCATATATATGCCAAGGGCCAGATCTTGGTCTTTCATACATATCCCAGGGGCCAAATCCTGGTCTTCCATGCAAGTATCACAAAGACAACTGGAATCATACATAGTATAGTGAAAAGATTCACCACCCACTCAAATCGAATATACCATAGCTCGTACAAATGTGAAACGGGTGCTACAAACCACCTATCGAAACACCGAAGGTCAAACCTTAGTCTACACTTCTAAAACTAGCAATTTGACCAAAAGTCAACTGTGACATCCACCTAAAATGGATTCGGGTCAACCCAACCCAATTGGAAATTTAATAAACCCTACTCAAGATTACTTGACGCTAATAGGATCAAAACCCACACACTATGATATAAATTGATGTTAATAGCAACATAGTATAGTACAACGTTATAACTATAATCAAATTAAATTTTGATACCATATTAAAATCAAATCAAAGTATAATGCTCTAATTAAATTAAAAGAATCAAACTTGAATGATATAATCAAACTTCAAATCAAAGTAGATTGTTATAATCAAATAATAACCTATCTTTTATAAAACTCCATTTTTATAAACTTTCCATTAAATTTTATAAAACTCTATTTTTATAAACTTTACTTTAAATTTTATAAAACTCTTATATTAATTATATAAAAGATGCTTGTGTTAGTGGGAAATTATGAAGACCACCAAAAGCAAAAAGATTATTCCCATGGTCTCCCACTCACACCTCCCATCCACTTTCCTTTCCTTTTTCTCCCAACATATTATTCTCTTCACCACTTAAACCTTCTCTATTCTTTCTCTCACTCTCAATCTCGAAATTCATCCAAAAGATACTCATATTCCAGCCAAGAACAATCTATTATACTCAAATCTTCATCCCTCTTGAAGCATTCATCAAGGTATGTTGTTAAAAGTTTCAAATTCATACAAGAAACAAATTAAATCCACCAAAATATCTAAAACTCATTTTATGCATAAACATGATTTTTCTCAGAATACCATCAATAAAATAAAAAGGTCTGGAAATTTTCAGAAAATAACTTATTTTTATTGAATTATTATAATTATTGCAATAAAGTAGGGCAATAATTCACATAAAATACTTGTTGTATTCACTAAATTCTGAGAAAATTCTGGGACTACCTATATATTGATTAAACATGATATATGAAGTTTCATCCATTTATATTACTGTTTACTATTATTTATGATTTTATTGATTAATTAATAATGAAATATATAAAAAATACTTCCCATAGTCACAAATATCTGAAACTTATACACTGGGCTCTATATCATGTTATAAAACTATGGTTAATTTTACAGAAATTTTGGGAATAATTTATTATTTTTCCCGGATTTTGTTGTTGTTTAATCATTAAATTATTAAATAAATACTAAAACAGTTCAGAAAAATATAAAATTTTTACAGTAATTAATATTATATGAAATAATGATTTCCTAATAATTTCATAATTTTTCAATACTGTTTACTATTTAAAACCATTTTCCTAAGTATTTAAGCATGTAAAAAATGCATTTTAATGATTATTTCATATAAATAATTGTTAAAATCTGTAAATAATTATAATTGGGCAAGTTATTATTTTAATAAGAAATTATTATAATCTTGCCTAAATTGAAAATATAAATTAATTATGCAAAGTAATTAATTCAATTTAAAATTCATTTAACAAATGAATACCTTAATATTCTAATCAAAATGAGTTATTGTTAATTCATCTAATATAAGAATATGTGTCTAATTATTTGTATTAATACTCCATTCTCGTTTAGCAGTTCCTAAACCAAAACTATTAATTATATTAGGTTGTACGTCATTTTGACCCGAACCGTCTATCGTACGATACACGCATTTCGTTTTGGGACTAATGTGAGTAATCTACCCCATAATTTATAATTTTCAATACTTTTGGGGTGTATCATGTGGTTCTAATATGTTCCAACTTCATTTTATTTTTTTTCACAATTGAGACATTGTTGGGACATTTATACGTGAGTCATTAATTGTATAACTATTGTTTGTTTACGCTACATGTACTTGTAGTGCATTATCATTTTTAGTCTAATCTCCATGACTATGCCCGTATTCTTGAGGTACGTTATGGACAATAATAGCGCTATTGCGTTGACCACCCCGCCTTGGGACGCTAAGGTGATTGATCGCACGTGGTTGAGTGTGTTTGATGATTAGATGCTCCATCCTATATATATATATATATATATATATATATATATATATATATATATATATATACATATGTATATATAGGGTGAGGACTTATTGTTGTTGTTATCATTTGTTAATCAATTTTTGATTTATAAACCGTTATCTCAAATACAATTGTTTGTCGACTTCAAAAGAAAACAAATTTCAAATTATAAATGTTTCAACTTCACAATTTTCTCTACTAAAATTAGATTACTCACCAACTCTCGTAGTTGACCTGTTTTTACCCATGATGCAGATTTGAAGAATGAAGTTGATGAAAAATAGGTTGTGCCTTAGAAATCCACAAGACTATTTAAATTTGATGTAATAAATGTTGTTCGTATTTGGATTTGTATTTGTATGTTGTGGATCTTGTTTGCATACTTAGTACTTAATTGAATCTAATCATATTATAACATAGTTGTCATGAGACTTTGAACAATATATCACGCCTTGATCGATTCCGACAAGGATCGGGGTGTGACAGATTGGTATCAGAGCCCTTGACTATAGAGAATTAGGTTAATTGCCTTGACCTAGTCTATAGCCTCTAGGGTCCTCTCGTATGCTAGTTTATAAAATGCACACACAACTGCATGCAATTCGCACTTAGAAACTCCTAGGAATACCTTTGTGTGTTAATTGCTCCCTTAAGTGCATACGTATTACTCCTGACACTTATATGTGTGCATACACTGGTGAATATTCTCGTCTTTCTCTGAAAATCGTACACATATTCAAGTAGTTTTGTATATACATATATATTCCTTAGAGCTCATAGGAAATTCAAAGTCATCCACTCTAGTTGGGTAGGATCATAGTAATGGACGCGTAGTAACTGGAAGGGGGAGGTGCCGGTAGCCCGAAAGTCCTGACTAGGTAAGCATTCGTATACATCCCAATCAATCGAGGGACCAGTTTGCTTATCTGGGGACCAAAGGCGAGAGTTCCCAAACCTATAGGCCAAAGCGCGTCATTCACATTACTTTTGAGCCATCAAAATACCCGACCTTATCAAATGTATCTGAAAAGATACACTCAAAAATGGCCAACTCATTGGACTATTAAGTTCCCTAAAGGGCCTAGTAGTGGGAAAGACATGTGAAAACTTAGTTTTGTGGGGGCCCACGCAAGTGCTACATGTTTCACATTTAGTAACCATGGAAAGCCCAAAAGGTGCCCAACACTCCTAACCATGGCCCAACAAGTGTTTTACAATTATTTTACCCAACAATGCCTAAAAACTTTATTTCCATAATCAATTTACAAATAACTCACAAGTCCATATGCGTGTTTCTCGTAGATATCATTACGACCCCCATACGCTGCTCGCAACAACCGAAGGCTAGCTGCCCTTATCGCCAAGGAGGTAGCAAACGTGATCCCAACAATTGCAACCCAACTTCATTCTCTTCAGCCACAAGCTCCAGCAACCACTCCTCGTTGCTCGTTCAAGCACTTTCGTAACTGCAATCCGCCTTACTTCAAAGGCATCGATGGTGCCACCGCACTCCTCACATGGATTGAAGAAATGGAGAGTACTTTCATCCATAGCGAGTGTCCTGAGGACCTGATGGTCCGTCATGCTACAGGGTGCCTCCAAGGTCATGCTCTCACATGGTGGAACCTAGAAAAACGGGCAAAGGGAGAGGTTGTTGCCTTGGGAATGACCTGGTCAAAACTAAAGGAACGCATGATGGAGAAGTTCTGCCCTGACAGCGAATTGCAAACTCTCGAGGATGAATTCTGGAATCTGAAACAGGTGGGAGGCGACAACGCGACCTACACCAATAGATTCCATGATCTCTCGAGACTCCTACCTCACATGGTTCAACCTATGAAAACTGCAATACGTCGCTACATCAAAGGGTTACCACGCCAGATCCGTGATTCGGTGACCAGCAGCAGGCCATCTACCCTAGAATCCGCCATTGAAATAGCAGGTCAACTCAACGAGGACAATATGAACGATGGTGTCCTCCCACGCAAGGGTTCAAAGATGTCAACTGAAAAGCCGACCCCTGAGACCCCCTTAATTGTCAAGTCCGAGTACTCCCACCGACATGACAAAAAGAAGCGGAAAAGTCATCACCACAACCATGCTGTTATTACCCCTGCTACTCCTATCACCCAAGTCGCCCCACAAGCCCAACCGAATAAAAAGCCGTATACCGGACCTCACCCCCTCTGTAACCACTGTAACTATCACCATATGACCACCAGCCAGTGTCGGCTCTGTACGAATTGTGGTCGCTATGGCCACTTGGCGGACACATGTCGTGCACCAAAAACTCAGCGACCACTCTATCTACCCTCAAATCAGCAAACACAAACCCGGTATCCAACTGGAACATGCTTCAACTGTGGTGATCCCACCTATTTCAGAAATGCGTGTCCTAGGCTAGTCAATATCATCAACACCCAAGCCCAGGCAAATCCAACAATGCAGGTTCCAGCTCCCAAAGGCCGAGCCTTTGTCATTACCGCAACCCAAGCAAAGACTGATAACAAGGTCGTAAATGGTACGTTTCTCATAAATAACTGCTACGCGTCAGTACTTTTTGATTCAGGTGCCGATAAAAGTTTTGTGTCTTTGGAATTTGAGCCCATACTTCACACACCTGGCACGATTCTTGATGAATACTTTACCGTAGAAGTCGCCGATGGAAAATACGTTTCACTTAATGCAATCATCCAAGATTGCACTTTCGATTTTTGCGGTCATAAATTTTCTGTCAATTTAGTTCCTATGGAACTTGGTAGCTTCGACATCATCGTAGGAATGGATTGGCTATCCCAAAACCATGCTGAAATAGTATGTTACGATAAGTTCATTCGTATTCCTCTCGCCGACGGTCAAAGTCTTCGTATTTATGGCGAGACTCATTCGAAAAAGCTTAGTCTTATGTCATGTACTCAAGCTCGATCATATCTACGAAAAGAATATATGGCTTTCTTAGCCCATGTGGTGGAAACAAAGGTCAAAGAAAAGAAGATCGAAGATATTCCGATAGTACGAGACTTTCCCGACATCTTTCCTGATGATGTATCTGGACTCCCTCCAGTACGTGAGTTAGAGTTCCGCATTGAACTTGTTCCTGAGGCTACTCCCATAGCCAAGTCTCCATATCGGTTGGCTCCAGCCGAGATGCAAGAATTGGCAAGTCAGCTCCAAGAATTAACCGATAAGGGATTTATCCGCCCTAGTACTTCACCCTGGGGAGCCCCGGTTCTCTTCATCAAAAAGAAAGATGGTTCGTTTCGTATGTGTATCGATTATCGGGAGTTAAATAAATTAACCATCAAGAACCGATATCCGTTATCTCGGATCGACGACCTTTTTGATCAGCTTCAAGGAGCTTCATGCTTCTCAAAAATTGACCTTCGCTCGGGTTATCACCAACTTCGAGTACGGGAAGAAGACATCCCCAAAACCGCTTTCCGAACCCGCTATGGTCATTACGAGTTCACTGTTATGCCTTTCGGCCTAACAAATGCCCCTGCCGTATTCATGGACTTGATGAATCGGGTATTTAAACCTTATCTCGACCGTTTTGTTATCGTCTTTATTGATGACATCCTCATTTACTCCAAGACAAAGGCAGAGCATGAAAGACACCTTCGCCTAACTCTCCAAACGTTGCAAGGAAATCGGCTCTACGCCAAATTTTCGAAATGCGAGTTTTGGTTAAATGAGGTACAATTCCTTGGTCATATTGTAAGTGACAAGGGTATTTTAGTCGATCCCGCAAAAGTTGAAGCAGTCCAGAATTGGAAAGCCCCACGTACCCCCAAGGAAATTCGGTCCTTCCTCGGTTTAGCCGGTTATTACCGGCGTTTCATTTCAAATTTCTCAAAGATTGCTTTACCGCTTACTTCTCTCACTTGCAAGGGTACACCATTTGATTAGGGACCCAAGCAGGAATACGCTTTCCAAACCCTTAAACAAAGTTTGTGTAACGCTCCGATTCTTACACTCCCTGAAGGATCCGAAGATTTCGTGGTATTCTGCGATGCCTCCAATCTCGGTCTAGGTTGTGTTTTGATGCAAAAGGGAAAGGTTATAGCTTACGCATCACGACAGCTCAAAATCCACGAAAGAAATTATACGACTCATGATTTGGAGCTCGGTGCCGTGGTTTTCGCTCTTAAAATTTGGAGGCATTACCTTTACGGCACTAAATGCGTAATTTTCACCGACCACAAGAGCTTGCAACATATTCTTAATCAAAAGGAACTCAATATGAGGCAAAGACGATGGGTCAAGCTCCTAAATGATTACGAGTGTTAAATACGCTATCATCCGGGCAAGGCAAACGTCGTAGCCGACGCGTTAAGCCGAAAAGAACATGCCCATGCATTTCATCTAATATGTTCTCCTATCTTGTCCAATCTCAGCGAACGAATTCGAGGAGCCTAACACTCGGCAATTACCAAAAATGACATGCCCACGGGAATTGATGGGGAGTTGGAAACTAAATCTGATGGTATTTTCTATTATCAAGATCGCATCTGGATCCCAGATCGTGACAATCTTCGTATATTCCTGATGGAAGAAATCCATAAAACCCGATATTCCATTCATCCGGGCACTGACAAGATGTATCATGGCCTGAGAACCAATTATTGGTGGTCGGGAATGAAAAGGGATATTGCCTTATTCGTGGCCAAATGTCTTACATGTTCCAGGGTCAAAGTAGAACATCAACGACCCTCTGGACTATTGGTCCAACCAGAAATCCCCAGGTGGAAATGGGAAGCGATCGCCATGGATTTCGTAACCAAACTTCCCCGTACCACAAAAGGACACGACAGCATTTGGATAATCATTGACCGTTTGACCAAATCCGCTCATTTCCTTCCCATCCGTGAAAATTTCAAAGTCGAAAAACTTGCTCGGATTTACATCAACGAGATAGTTAGTCGGCATGGCATTCCTCTCAGCATCATTTCAGATCGTGATGGGAGATTTCTCTCTCGGTTTTGGCAATCACTTCAAACAGCCATGGGAACCCGCCTCGATCTCAGTACCGCCTATCATCCTCAGACCGATGGTCAATCTGAGAGGACAATTCAAACACTCGAAGATATGTTGAGGGCGTGTGTCTTGGATTTCGGAGGAAACTGGGACTCTCATTTACCGTTGGTGGAATTCTCCTATAATAACAATTATCATTCTAGCATCAAGATGCCACCATCTGAGGCATTGTATGGCAGTAAATGTCGATCTCCTATTTGCTGGCATGAAATTGGTGAGTCCCACGTGATTCGCGCAACAGTGGATTCTCCAATCGTTGGTCCTGAGCTTATCCAGGAAACAACCGACAAAATCACTCAGATTCGCGATAACCTTCTCGCAGCTCGTAGCCGACAAAAGAGTTATGCCGACAAGCAACGCAAACCGCTTGAATTTACCTTGGGTGACATGGTCATGTTAAAAGTGTCCCCATGGAAAGGTGTGGTTCGATTTGGACGCAAGGGTAAATTGGCACCACAGAGCTTAAGAAAGTTCACCCAGTATTTCATATAGCCAACCTCAAGAAGTGTTTAGCAGACGAGAACCTTCATGTTCCTCTCGAGGATATCCAAATCGACGAGACAATGCAATTTACCGAGAAACCCTTGGAAATTGCCAACCGAAAGGAAAAACAACTCAAAGAAGTCGCATTCCCCTGGTTAAGGTCAGGTGGCAGTTGGCACGTGGACCTGAGTATACATGGGAGAGTGAGGATCATATGCGTACCAAATACCCACAACTTTTCTCTTAAGGTACTCTCTTCTTAAATTTCGGGACGAAATTTCCTAAAGTAGGGGAGACTGTGACATCCGCCTAATATGGATTCGGGTCAACCCAACCCAATTGGAAATTTAATAAACCCTACTCAAGATTACTTGACGCTAATAGGATCAAAACCCACACACTACGATATAAATTGATGTTAATAGCAACATAGTATAGTACAACGTTATAACTATAATCAAATTAAATTTTGATACCATATTAAAATCAAATCAAAGTATAATGCTCTAATTAAATTAAAAGAATCAAACTTGAATGATATAATCAAACTTCAAATCAAAGTAGATTGTTATAATCAAATAATAACCTATCTTTTATAAAACTCCATTTTTATAAACTTTCCATTAAATTTTATAAAACTCTATTTTTATAAACTTTACTTTAAATTTTATAAAACTCTTATATTAATTATATAAAAGATGCTTGTGTTAGTGGGAAATTATGAAGACCACCAAAAGCAAAAAGATTATTCCCATGGTCTCCCACTCACACCTCCCATCCACTTTCCTTTCCTTTTTATCCCAACATATTATTCTCTTCACCACTTAAACCTTCTCTATTCTTTCTCTCACTCTCAATCTCGAAATTCATCCAAGAGATACTCATATTCCAGCCAAGAACAATCTATTATACTCAAATCTTCATCCCTCTTGAAGCATTCATCAAGGTATGTTGTTAAAAGTTTCAAATTCATACAAGAAACAAATTAAATCCACCAAAATATCTAAAACTCATTTTATGCATAAACATGATTTTTCTCAGAATACCATCAATAAAATAAAAAGGTCTGGAAATTTTCAGAAAATAACTTATTTTTATTGAATTATTATAATTATTGCAATAAAATAGGGCAATAATTCACATAAAATACTTGTTGTATTCACTAAATTCTGAGAAAATTCTGGGACTACCTATATATTGATTAAACATGATATATGAAGTTTCATCCATTTATATTACTGTTTACTATTATTTATGATTTTATTGATTAATTAATAATGAAATATATAAAAAATACTTCCCATAGTCACAAATATCTGAAACTTATACACTGGGCTCTATATCATGTTATAAAACTATGGTTAATTTTACAGAAATTTTGGGAATAATTTATTATTTTTCCCGGATTTTGTTGTTGTTTAATCATTAAAGTATTAAATAAATACTAAAACAGTTCAGAAAAATATAAAATTTTTACAGTAATTAATATTATATGAAATAATGATTTCCTAATAATTTCATAATTTTTCAATACTGTTTACTATTTAAAACCATTTTCCTAAGTATTTAAGCATGTAAAAAATGCATTTTAATGATTATTTCATATAAATAATTGTTAAAATCTGTAAATAATTATAATTGGGCAAGTTATTATTTTAATAAGAAATTATTATAATCTTGCCTAAATTGAAAATATAAATTAATTATGCAAAGTAATTAATTCAATTTAAAATTCATTTAACAAATGAATACCTTAATATTCTAATCAAAATGAGTTATTGTTAATTCATCTAATATAAGAATATGTGTCTAATTATTTGTATTAATACTCCATTCTCGTTTAGCAGTTCCTAAACCAAAACTATTAATTATATTAGGTTGTACGCCATTTTGACCCGAACCGTCTATCGTACGATACACGCATTTCGTTTTGGGACTAATGTGAGTAATCTACCCCATAATTTATAATTTTCAATACTTTTGGGGTGTATCATGTGGTTCTAATATGTTCCAACTTCATTTTATTTTTTTTCACAATTGAGACATTGTTGGGACATTTATACGTGAGTCATTAATTGTATAACTATTGTTTGTTTACGCTACATGTACTTGTAGTGCATTATCATTTTTAGTCTAATCTCCATGACTATGCCCGTATTCTTGAGGTACGTTATGGACAATAATAGCGCTATTGGGTTGACCACCCCGCCTTGGGACGCTAAGGTGATTGATCGCACGTGGTTGAGTGTGTTTGATGATTAGATGCTCCATCCTATATATATATATATATATATATATATATATATATATATGTATATATATATACATATGTATATATAGGGTGAGGACTTATTGTTGTTGTTATCATTTGTTAATCAATTTTTGATTTATAAACCATTATCTCAAATACAATTGTTTGCCGACTTCAAAAGAAAACAAATTTCAAATTATAAATGTTTCAACTTCACAATTTTCTCTACTAAAATTAGATTACTCACCAACTCTCGTAGTTGGCCTGTTTTTACCCATGATGCAGATTTGAAGAATGAAGTTGATGAAAAATAGGTTGTGCCTTAGAAATCCACAAGACTATTTAAATTTGATGTAATAAATGTTGTTCGTATTTGGATTTGTATTTGTATGTTGTGGATCTTGTTTGCATACTTAGTACTTAATTGAATCTAATCATATTATAACATAGTTGTCATGAGACTTTGAACAATATATCACGCCTTGATCGATTCCGACAAGGATCGGGGTGTGACATCAACCAGGTCGAAAAAGTCAACAGTCAACGTTTTCACGTCGTGGCCAACCCATGGCCACGTCGTGGTTATCTAATTCGGTCGCGGTCAAAAACCTACACCACGTGATGGCAAACATACCATCACGTCGTGGCAGTGTCCAGCCAAAACAGTTACGAAACCTTCCTTCACCACGTCGTGGCAACCATCTTGCCACGTCGTGGTTCCTGTACTGGGAAGACTTCCTGTATTGAGTCCTTATTCAATTAAGCCCTTCATTCATAAGATCCATAAAGCTTCTTGGGACCCTAAAGGTGCATAAAAATCCAAACTTTATTGACGTGTATGCCTCATGCATGTCCTTTATTCTATCTAGGTCAAAAGGAAAGAAAATGACCTAAAACTCATGCATGGCCACCAATACTCATCCAACTTCTAGATATAGAAGATATAGTGACCAAGGGACCAAGGTGAGACATAAAGTTGCAAACTTTATCTCATTTATTCACCTAAATCAAAATTATGAACCAAAGCATGCCATTAATCTTAGATCTACAAGCAAGGAACTAAAAAGGTGAAGGTTTGAGGACTTATAAAGAGTCCACAAGATGCACAAAGGATGGAAATGACTTGTTTGCTGATTTCTTGCACTTGACTTGTAACGACGTAATTTTTCCAAATAAAATTTTCATTTTTAAACAATCAAAACATTCCTATAAAACATAAAATATCAATAACAATTTTTTTCAAATTCATAACATAAACATTTTATTTCAAACATCAGAGTGTCCCCATAAAAATGCATGAGAGAGTGCATGTCGCGCCATCAAACCTTGCCCTTGCCCTTAAGCTCTGTAGTACCTGAAACAATCAACAAATTGTAAGCTAATGCTTAGTGAGTTTCCCATAGCATACCCACATACCCCGCATAATCACACATAACCATATCAATCACATAAGCCATGTATATAAACATATAGGGATGATGTGGGCTCCTCTCAGGGTCTTACTCCAGGATGCCTTGGGCTCCCCCACATGGTCTTACACCTATGTTCCATGGGCTCCTCCCATGGTCTTTCCCTGGAATGTCATGGCTCCCCCACATGGTCTGACATCCAAGTGTCATGGGCTCCCCCATGGTCTTTACCTGGAATGTCATGGGCTCCCCCACATGGTCTGACATCCAAGTGTCATGGGCTCCCCCCATAGTCTTTACCTGGAATGTCATGGGCTCCCCCACATGGTTTGACATCCAAGTGCCATGGGCCCCCCATGGTCTTTCATGCAAATATCACATAACCATTTAGCATGCTACATAACACATAACCAACTAGCATACCACATATCACTGCATCAACTAGTGTACCGCCTATCAATACATGGGTCGGCCTTGGTGCCTTAGACCCATTGGTATGGTGAGGAGAATCACCTTTCAAGAAATGTTGAATTGCTAAGATAAGTCCCAACGCGTAGCTCCAACTCAACTGCCTACAATCATCATGTGACTGACTGTGTCTAAATCCCGAAATACCAAAATAACCTTAAAGTCAAACGTGGTCAACCCAGGTCAAGGTCAAAGTCAACAGTCAAGGTTAACAGTCCATGTTGACCCAGCTCGTCGAGTGCATCTAGAAACTCGTCGAGTTCCTTCAGAACTTAGAAAACCATGAAAACTCGAGTCAACTCGCCGAGTTGCCAAACAACTCGTCGAGTCCATACAATATCCAGAAGATCGGGGAAAAACCCTAACCACTCATCAAGTTACCTCACCAACTCGCCGAGTTCACTCAGAATCCAAAAGCAGAAAAACCCTACTCAACTCGCCGATTTGGCTAAGCAACTCATCGAGTTCCTTCATCCCTTTTCTCATTCAGACGCTTTTAAGCGAAACTAAGGCTCCAAACTGTAGATCTAGTCTTCTAGGGCTGAGATACTACGTAAAGTTGCAAGCTTTACGTCCATGCATGGCATTAAGGGGGATAACTTGCTAAAACAAGGCTTAACAAGGGGTTTAAGACAAGGAAGTTGGCCAAAGCTTGATAAAGCTTGAGTCTTTAGGCCTAAGGGGCCTAGTAGTGTCCAGATCCGAAGTCTTAGCTTCAGGGCATGCTCAAAACCAAGAATGACTCAAGAAGAAGCTATACATGACCATAAACTCTCTAATGGAGAGATCTAATATACAAGTGATCAAGGAAGTGGCTTTTTACCTTCAAATAGTTGCTACAACTGAGTAGATGTCGGATCTATAGACTCCTTCTTATTCCAAGCTCTTAAATCTTTGAGTTTCTTCAAGAAATGCACCAACACACACTCTTTAGCCTTACACTCACTCAAAATGGAAGGTTAGCTCGATTAGGGTTTGCTTCTAGACGATAAGGTGATGAGGGAGGCCACAAATGAGCCATAAGTTCTTTAAATAGGGTACAAACCTCTGAAAATTAGGGTTTTCCTTTACAACGTCTACTCGTCGAGTTGGGGCCTTCCAACTCGTCGAGTAGACCCTAAGTCCCGCGTCCAAAATGATCTCTACCCGACGAGTTGGAGCTCTCCAACTCGTCGAGTTCCAGTCTAAAACCCTAAAATCTTGAAAAATAAATGGTACCTGAAATGAGTGTTACATGACTTCGTTCTTCTTACTTCAAACCCACCAAGACAAGAAAAACGAGCTCAAAAGTTGCAAAAAAGGAGGCTAGGGTTGATCAAGGGTTCTTTGGAGGCTGAAGAGAATGGCCTAACTTTAAAGTTAAGGTCCTTAATTATAAGGAAACCCTAAAAATCGTGGTCTTGAGCCACAATAGGCACCACGTCGTGGTCTCCATCAGAACATGCGTTTCACTTAAGTGTCATGTCACGTCGTGGCCATCAACCCACCATGCTGTGGCATATGGTTCCCCCCAAACCATATCTTTGATCCCTTTAAGTCTTTAACTGGTCCATTCTGGAAAACGGGTGTTACAACTCTCCTCCACTTAAATTAGATTTCGCCCTCGAAATTTGTCCTTTCAAATTACTCTTAAAACACCCTCCGAACCTTTGTGGGTTTTCCAAATCCACTCCTTTCTACATGAGTCGACACCACTTTAACTGCCAAGATCTGCATCTACAATCACAAGGATTTCCAAACCATGCACATAAGCCATACCCGAATGGAAACTTATAAAGTTCAAAATCTCCCCCACCGCAATACTGGAACAAAACCCTGAACATGCAACCTCTTATTGACACAAAAGGTCGTATCGATCCTTAGCAAGTAGCACGCAACCCAACGAAGAACAAACATCATCACGCCGCAACTAGCTAAGATCCGAAGGCACTTAGTCCTCAAACCTAATTTGGGAACTTTTAGAGGGTTCTTGACTTCCATACAAACAGAGCTATCCCACGCATCAACCATGTGGAACAAACTCACAACCTTGATCTCTCTAAAGCCTCTCCCAGCCTCGCACCGTCTTTCTAATAACTGAGGAAATGTAATCTACGACAACTGCTAAAGTTGACAACCTCTCACTCAGACGGAAGAAGAGACCTTAAACATATAACCTAATTAAACAAAGACTAGACGAGTTTACACATCCCCTCGGCTCTAAAGGCCCTCACGACTACCCATAGGAAAACTAAATAATAATACAACCTATTTTAGCCAATAGGTCTCTTTCAAACCAAGTGAATGCTACGAGCCAAATCGTAGTCTTGCATCAATCCTATAATTTACATGGGCTTCCCTATGGTCTTCTAAAAAAAATTATAAAGATAACAAACGAAACTGACATGAGACATATCCCTGATCTACTATAGCTCATCAGGTGTTTGGGTTGTGCTTCGAACCCCAAATCCTTAATCAGATAAGAACATGCAAAGAGGCCCCCACACAACCTTCGACTTGAGCCTAATCACTAATTCCATCTTTCACCGTTATTTATGCTCCAAGTCTTCCCGACAAGATGACCTTGAATCTTCAACATTTGCTTCCCTGGTCACAACTGACTACTGAACAATGTTCCTTGCATAAGCTTCATTACTGTCAACGACCCAAACCTGCTATCCTTTATCCTTGAATAAGAACTTTGGGGTGTCTTGCACTCTAAAATAATTTCATCCAAAAAAGAGATTCTCCGCCACTTGGAATTGGCTAGACTCCGATGAATCCAAAACCAGTCAAAATTTTGGGCCAACCAAAAACTTTACCACTTGGTTCCTAATAACCACACCTGACATCCATATATAGGCAAAATAGAATCCGAATCTTTCAAAAATTCAAGAGTTCTAACCTACGTCTACAACCCCTCAACAACAACCATTCCAATCATAAATAATCATTCATTACAGAACTAGAGTTGATTAAAACAATACCATCCAACAGATCATCCAAGATTACGATTGAAACAACGAGAACATAAGTAGAAAATATACTTATGACTCTAACAACGTAAAACTTGAACTAACGGGAGAACTGATAACTCAAACTCCAACCTTTGGGACTCCAACTGTCCCATGTCATTCATCCGGTTACAAATCTCCCCATGTGAACACACAACGCTCCTCATATCGGTTGTGTTCCTCCTACATATTATCCTTACCCAAAAGGGTGAAAATACAATTGGATCCAACCTATTGGAAAACCTTAGCCGTTAACAAGTCCTTCTCCTGACAACCAAAACAAGATCCCAATCATTGAATAAAATTGAACAGATCTCACAAATACACAACTATCCCAACTCGGAGTAAGATTCCAAAATCCCACCAAGTGCTGCCAAAACCCTGATCGAATCGTCCTTGAATACCAATCCCGTAGACATGACATTCCAAACTTGAACTCTGTGTAGACCCAATGTCACACTTGAACAATGTCACCGCAACATCTGAAATTTCACGATTCAAGACAACGACCAAACCGAGCTTACTAGAGGCAAGGATCCCATGACCAAACAACCTAGGGTACACACACCTAGAAACCCAGATAGAGACCTTACAAAATTTGGCGAAAGGTTGACACACCAATTACACCTTCAACCGATACAACTCAACACATTCTAAGAACCTTAGTTGTCGCTAACAAACAGAATAACCAACGACCAAAAATGGGTTGACAAACTAAACCTAATGATGCCACACACTACTGAACACAACCTATGCGAAGATACACATACCAAGCTCTGAAGCTGATTGACAGATTGCCCATCCTTAACCATAGATAGCGATCTATACTACGAACTAACCAATATCTCTATATCCAATACATGACCTGCACGGATCAAACGTCCCTCAATCAAGATCCCGACGCTCCCAGAAGGAACGAGCGAGTTCCTTGCCTATCAGCTTCCGAGATGAGTATAACACATGCATCCCCGAACACATAAATCTGATGGCAACTTGCTCTGCACCCCCGAATTGACCAATCCCTTAACTCCTTCAGATCATGAATAACTCCAACAGATCCTTGCAAAACTCAACAAGAAACTTCCTAACCACGAGCACTTCGATGGTAGCCCACCTTCCTTCTCTTATGTAGTATCGAACCTGAACCAAAAATCTTGCATACTTGTACCACATATTCCTCTAATTCAATGTACTGAAACCACAAAACCAACCGTATACTGATCCTCCGGTCGAAATACTCAGTTCTCCCCTACTTAGGGTTCAACTTTCATCGACTGACATTGCAAACTACCAAGTCTCAAACCGGATCAACCAGCTATATACCAACCTTAACTATTGGAATGTATAACACAATGTAAGATGATCCTTCAGATAAAGACTAGATAAACTCAAGGAAACTCTGAATCTAGGATGGAGACATCAGAACTTTCCCAACACTACCACCTCGAACATTACATTTCACATGTATGTGCACAAGCAATAATATCGACAGTCCTATGACAACATCAACTCTCTAGCTAGAAACCATTGAACTAACCACCCATCTAGTCAACAATTTCTCATCAAGAAACTCATCTTAAGAATCAACATGAATATAAGAGGCTTCATGCTCATAGTCGGGACACATCAGAGACAATGAAAGTTTCTGGTCCTGATTCAATTCTCTTGATTACCTAAAACAATCAGCTAGAACATGACCTAACTGATTCCAAAGAGAGCAGATCCTTGATTTCATCCTCCTACAATCTCAAAAACAATGACTCTCTTTCCCACATATGACATATCTCAAGGCAACTATACCTAAAGAATCCTCTTGTACACTCCCATACTTGCCGCAAAAATTGCAACTATCTAGTACCATGTTGGGTCTACATCCCAGGTCTGAAATCATATGTCTGCTCTCTTCTTCCTCTGAACACGGAAAGCTAGAAGAACATATCCCCACTGCGGAAAATGAAATCTTAGCCATCGGCCAATCACTCAGCCTCAGGCTGCTATCCACGAGTCGATCATCACAATCGCTTCCTTCTTGAGACCCAAACGGGCACTACATTGAGCAAGTCCCTAGAGACCTTAGAATCAACTAACTCACACATGTATACACCATTCAGAACCGAACTGCCATAGACACTAAGGCCCGGACAATTACCAAACTTATTCTTATTCTGAACAACTAAGACCGAAAGGCCGATAAAGACGAGAAGACACTGCGATGAATCATGGTGGTAACCATGATATCTACCCTCAACTAGCTCCATAGAATCCCTGTGATTTTCCTCGACTCGACTACAAATCCTGTTCTTCCAGTAGTACGTGCCGAATGCTACCTTCCATACATATCCATACTTTCCTCAAGAATCATCTCGGATCCTCTAAGTCACTTCCCTATGACTACCCCCATAGGTCCTTGCACTAAACAACATACAAAGGTACTTCTTAGGCTCTCTTAGGATCCCACCTCTCATATAAGCACATTCTAACACTGTTCATAATCCACTAGGAACCCCACCTCACCCTGCTCTCAGCTGCAAAGGAACCTTCTACCAATGTAAACTAACTATCTTATGAATAATATCACAACAAACACAAAATAAACAATCTTGCGACTGAAAAGATCCTGCACTACAACAGTTGGACTAAAAAAAGAGTTGCGTAATAGAGCCAAATCAAGCATTCTAAGACTATTTAATCTTTGGGGCATGCAACCTAGCGTATTTGCTTGATAGTTAATTAAGATCAATATAGACATCACATAGCACAAAGCAAGCATCATTCGAGCAGCAAAACCAACTGGCAATAGGGCACCATAAAGTTCAGGCAATCCTCACACATAATGCCTGAAGATCCTTAGCCTACTCACTATCATGCATCTCTAACATTTCACATTTCATACCATTACTAGAAAAACAGCCTTTTACGATGCGCAATGCGTGTCGTAAAACGCTGAGACGACGCACAAATGTGTGTCAAGGAAGGCCCTGTCATAATGAGAGACAACACGCTTTTGCACGTCGTCTGTAGACGACGCGCATTTACGACGCGCATTTATGACACGCATTTACGACACACGTTTACGACGCGCAATGCGTATCAGGGAAGCCCCTGTCATAAAGGAAAACGCCACGCATTTGCGTTTCGTAACCTTATGAAGCACGTTTAGGACACGCATTGCGTATCATTAAAGCTCCTGTCATAAATGAAGATGACACGCATTTGCGTGTCATAAACTTCAACAACCATTTACGATATACATTTACGACGCGTCTTTACGATACTCATTTACGCATAATACAAAAATATGGAAACAAATATATACCAAAACAATCAATTTCATCCATAACATCATGTCAAAACATTGTAATACATTGGTATTATGGGGATCCGATTGTACATTGTTATTAAGAGGTTTTCCCTAACTATATAACCAAATACTACATTGCTATTATGGAACACCTTCTTGTTTCTACTTCTTATTGTTATGCTTCTGTTTCCACATGATACCTGTTTTCATCATCAACACATTAGTAGTAACATACCTTTTTCCAAGAATCCAAGCTTCAATACAACCCATACCTGTACAAAATAAAATACAATAAATAAGAAAGATAATTCATTCCAAAAGCATGTAGTTACAACAAAAGAATTGAAAATTTCCAGAAAAGAGTCAAAAGACACAAAACTCACATGGAAAACAACAGAGGAATTGAATTTTTCCAAAAAAAATGACAGTAAAGGTGATTGAACCAAGTTGCAAAGAGATGCCATCTTCAGTCACCATAATTGTATGGGCTCTCCAATAGTAGTAAAGTATGTTTCCCATAAGCTACAAAAAATAAGTAATAAAGTAAAAGAATAGGGACATACTATGAATGGCAATAATATGTATTTGCTACATGTTGAAGAAAAAAAAATTAATTACAATTGAGTTAAAAAGGTTTAAATACAAAAATTAAAACAAAATACATTTCCAACACAATTTGAGATCTAGGGGCAATGATGGTCAAACTGTTCCACACAATGTTTGCATGCAGGACAATGTTTGGAGCGAATGAGTCTTATTATCTAGATAAAAGGATAATTAAATATTAATAATAATATATTTGAAGTGTGATTAAAAAAAGAATTAAAATAAAGAAATTAAAGAAAGTCTTTTTCAACAAACCTTGCAAGTAGGACATAATAATGACCAATTTCCACTCCAATAAGCAGTGTTAGTCAAATCAATGGTCAACAAAGGACCCTATATTAAGTCACAAGAAGAATTATAAAGCAGTCAATTTATTTATTTAGCACTAATTCTTGAGTAAGGATACAATGGTCCTTTACCCTCAGTGCAGCTAAATCACCTGATTCTTATTCTCATTCTCATTCATGAATGTTTACAACAATCATTTTGAAAACATACATTCAAAACCCCATAAATCTATTTACTAATTTTTGAAAGAGGGTAAAACGGTCATTTACTAATTAATCAGAAATAAAGCATACCTCGCCATCAACATTATTCTTTATCCCTCCCGACATATTCACATAACCAGGATCTTTTCTTGAAAAAGTTATGAACAAAAAAAAAAAATAGTCAACATTAACCAACACTATTAAATTTATTGTATTTCTTGAAATATTTCAAAAAATAAAAAATAAAAATTATACCTGCTACAACGGATAAACATCAATAAAGAGGCGATTGAAAGGGCAACAATTGTCCATCCCCAAATGCCAACAACAGCAGTGACCTTAACAAGATTGGAAGCTAAAATAGATGAAAGGGGGAAGATCTTGATTAGTAATTTAGTATAGTAAAATAAATCCTTTTAAGATGATTAAATAATAATATAAATTATTGATACCTACCAAAAAGAATGGAATTGATGAAGATTAATGTGCTAACAAATACTAAAAAGAACAAAAAAGGGGCGTAGCCTATATCGCCGATTTTTTTAATACAAGATTTGTCTTTCCAACAACTGTTTTGTGCATGATGTTCATTAGACTGCATAAATTTCATAAAAACAAAAAGATATTTATTATAAATTTTCATAAATGGTAAAAGAATTATGAGAAAGAAAAAGGAAACATACAAGGATCAAAGAAACATGGTGATGGCCTCTATCTGCTGCAATTTGTGTAGGTGTAAATCCAACACTATCTTTCACCATTAATTCCTGTTTTGTCCCTGAATGTAGACGTACAACACATGCCTCCAAATTTCCTCTCAATGCTGCCCAATGCAAAGGGGTACAACCTAACAAAAAAAATATATATTCAGTCATTGTTGCTTTTTTTGAGTTATGTGTTGTTTGGATTTGGATACATGATGTTTGAAAAATATTTGAGAAAGTGAGGGCATAGGTGGGAAATGGAAGGAAACATGAATGGGGACAAATTTGTAAAATTTGTAGTCTTACAATAATATATACAACATAAACCATGTCACACAAAAAGATGATCAGTTACTAAATTCAGTCACCTTGATGCATAATAACCTCTCCAATGTACTGCAAAAAATTCATTACTAAATTCAATCACCTTGATGCATAATAACCTCATAAAACAGCTAATTCCAGTTATTAAAAAAACAAGTCTACATAGCTCAGTTTTGTCCCTGAATGAGACATAATATGAATCTGTAATATAAGCTAGTGAGATAAGGATTAAAGATAAACTGAAAAGTAAAAAAAAAAAACTTTGATCTGGAGTTGTATTGTAGTTTTTTAGATAGGTTGTCAAGTACAGCATCAACCAATTCTCTGCATTAAAATGACTACAGTAAGTATATAAGCTTTGGTTGGTTAGCAAATAAGTACAAGATTACAAGAATAGTACCTCTGGGAGGAATCAATAGCAGCAGTAACACAGATCATAAAAACAGCCTGCATGAAATTAAAAAAGGTCAACAGAAGCATACAACTCCCCACCAAATCAAATTGAGTCCAAAAACTTGATGAATGTTACACAACTTCTACATAAATTTGCCTTTGTAATGTCATTAAAAATTTAAACCAGTCGGATAAGAAAAAAGAGCACATGGTTGACATATAGAAAATTATATTCAAGAATGAAAATAGAAGATTACTCACTTGAACATAATTCATAAGTGGAACTGTCTTCCGCAACATGAGGCATATCACAACCTATAACACAGCAGAACATATATAATAGTTACCCAAAATGCCCTTTCTCTAATTGATCTTACAATAAATGATAATACGTATATTCAATGAAAAAAGCACCTAACTTTAAAGAACATACCTTGCTGAAGTAACTAGCCAACAAAGCACTATGGGAACGGGTTGGCTCCAGGAATGAGAAAAGTAGATCCATTAGCTGAAAGTTTTGGGTTTGAAGAAGGAAATCATGTGAGAGAATATAATAAAGAATGTATGTATGTAAATATAGGGAAGATTGCTCAGATCGCCAATTGCTCATTCTCTTCCATCTGAACCCTAACTCTTTTAATTTATTGTGAAACTGTCTCCATTCTCTACAGACAATAACAATTCAAAATTGAACATGAATATTTCTTCACAGACAGAACATATAACTAATAACTTACATGTAATAATTGAAAGCAAGAGAATATATTAATGTACGGTGGAAGTGCTATTGATTGAAGATCCATCGACGATTCTTGACGTTCTACGATCGGGTGCTTTGGGCTTCGGTTCAATTGTGACAACACGAGTCACACCATTCCGTCACTTAACCCTAACAATGCTCGGAAAGGAATGGAGACCGACGGTGAATCTGGTACTGCAATCGTTAGAAGCTAATGAGCGAGAGGCTGCTTCCATGGCGGAATTTGCGAGACTTGCCATGGGCATAGTGAAATCGTTACGCTCTTACCAAAATGCTCAAATAGTGAATTAAATACAGTCGATTAGGGAAGGAAAGATGTGAAAGCGTAAAAGGCAAGACTTAGGGTTCCTATGGGTTTTCTAATTTTTTAGGTTTCTAATCGAAGAAAGGAGGTCAATAGATGTTTTCAGACTGAAATCGTAGATTAGAGATCCGAAGAGGAGAGAATCACAGAAGACGTTAAGTGTGGATTGAGTTTTTAGGGTTCAATGGTGGTGGCGATGGCTTAGGGTTTACAGAGAGAAGGAAGGGAGATACAGAGAAGAGAGTGCAGAAGCGGGGTAGTTCAAAATTTTAGAATTTGAGAGGATTTAATTTTCCCCCTTTAAAAACACGTGTTCCAGTAAAAAATTATAAAGCGGCACTTGAAGATGACACACATTTCCGATAAGCGCCTTCCGTGTTTTTATTTTTTTTGGACATTAATTTTAGCTCACGCAAAAATGTGTGTCCTCTATCCTTCAAACTGTGCAAAACTGACATTATTTTTTAGGGCATGCACAAATACGTGTCTTCTATCAGCGCGTGTCATTGTTTGCGCATCATTAAAGGGCTGTTTTCTAGTAGTGTACACAAAAAGGTATCTCTCCTAAGTAACCATTCTAGCATGCAACCTTGAGCATATCCTTATTCTAACTTCTAATATGCATATCATTCTATAACACATATAACATATCAACATGTATGAGTATTTTGGGAATCACTTACTTGAACTCGGATGATTGCATGCATCACACCCCTTTTCCTTATAAAAACTTTTTAGGAAAATGGTTTTCCTTTTTAAAATATTTTATGAATCCGTAGTTTGAGTTCAGACACACCAGGAAGTGTGCCGGAATCCCTAAAACCAAGGCTTTGATACCAAATTGTAACATCCAAAAAATACTAAGTAAAAGTTTCATTTTTCAAACAACCAAGACCATTCATTCATTTGTTCAAAAGATAATCAGAGTATAAAGTATTCTTAAACATCAGAGTAAAATCATGAAATGGATAGTGCATAATAAAACTCTAGGGGATGCAATGCTTGGTGAGTTCCCCCAAATACCACATACCATACATACAACGGGTCTATTCCAACCCCAAGTGAATGATATGGGCTAAATCATAGTCTAATAATGACTTCCTGCCATGGGCCAAAAATATGTCTTTCCTTGCAATGTTGAGGGCCAAATCCCGGTCTCACATACAATTGACAGGGGCCAAATCATGGTCTTTCATGTAAATGCTAGGGAGCTAGATCCTGGTCTTTCATACATAGGTCATGGGCCATATCCCAGTCGTTCATACATATGTCATGGGACAGATGCTGGTCTTCCATGTAAGTATCATAAAGACAACTGGCATCCTACATAGTATAGTGAAAAGACTCACCTCATACTTGAATTGAATATACTACAGCTCGTATAAATGTGAAATCGGTGCTACAACCCACTTATCAAAACACCAAAGGTCAAACCTTAGTCTACACTTATAAAACTAGCAATTTGACCAAAAGTTAACCTAGTCAAAAAGTCAATGGTATACGGTTTCCACGTCGTGGCCAACCCATGACCACGTTGTGGCTTTCTAATTCGATCGCGATAAAAAACCTACACCATATCATGGAAAACATACCACCACATCGTGGCAATGTCCAACAAAAAATAGTCGCGAAACCTTCCTTCACCACGTCCCGACAACCATCTCGCCACGTCATGGTTCCTGCACTGGGACAACTTAATGTATTGAGTCCTTAATTCATTAAGCCCTTCGTTCATAAGATCCCAAAAGCCTATTGGGGCCCTAAAGGTCCATAAAAATATGAAATTTATGGACATTCATGCCTCATGCATGTCCTTTACTCCATCTAGGTCAAAAGGCAAGAAAATGACTAAAACTCATGCATGTCCACTAATACTCATCCAACTTCTTGATCTAGAGGGTATAGTGACCAAAGGACCAAAATGAGCCATAAATTTGCAAGCTTTATCTCATTTATCCACCTAAATCTTAAATATGAACCAATACATGCCACTAATCTTAGATCTACAAGCTAGGAACTAAAAAGGTGAAGGCTTGAGGACTTACAAAGAGTTCAGAAGATGCACAAAGGATGGAAATAAATTGTTTGCTGAATTCTTGCACTTGACTTCCTTATTCTTACTTTAAAAACCACCAAGACAAGAAAAATAAGCTCAAAAGTTGCAAAATATGATGCAATCACCTCCAAAACCTCTAAATAAAGCTACTAAAAACCCTTTTAATTTCATGTTTTTGTTTACTCTATGACTTAACAACAAGATGGAACTCACACACACACATTGTGTGTGTGTCAGTGTGCGGTAAAGACAACAAAAAGAGAGTACAAGATAGAGAGAAAGAGAAAGAGAATCGGTAGGCAAGAGGATGCAGATGTATTTGGGTGGCGCATGATGATGAGATTTGGTATTGGAGCACATTGTAACTCTTTTCCAGATACTGCATATTAGGTGCTCGATTTAATGCTCATTATCTATGAGTGATTTGGTACATAGGTTCCATCATTGGATATGCCTTACAACCGCCTAAGGTACAAAGTTAGTGTATGTGTGTATTTGTCATAGTTTGTAGGGAAGAAATATCAACTGGAAGAAGGAAGATCATGAGAAAAAATAGAGGGTTTAGGGTTTGATTTTGAATTCAAACGATTTACTAGAACCAATTTTGTCTTAGTGTCTCTTCATCCTTGCGTGTCTTGAATCTAACTTCCTGAAACTGATCTTTGTTTGGATAAATTTCCTAAATTTATTGTTCTAATTGAGAGATTGATTGTGGCCTTACAGAAATCACTGAAACGCTGATAGTAGCAGCATCAATGGGGTTCAATCATCAAGATGTTGAGCAAAGGGGATGTCAACGATGGGTTGGGGAAAGATGCACCTGAGCAGATTATTGGAAAGGAAACTAGTTGGAGACGATATGGTGGCCCTAGGTGGAGCTGCCAACGGTTGAGCAGTACACGACAGTGCCAACTGTTGTTGTTGGTGGAGGCAATGGCGACGCCAAAAGATTGGTCTCAGCAGAGAGAGAAAATAAGAGGATTGTGATATATATATATATATATATATATATATATATATATATATATATATATATATATATATATATATATATATATATATATATATATATATATATATATATATAGGAGTAGGATCAAATGAGAACACTTAAAAGGTAGAGAACGCGAGAACGGATCTGGACCATCTAAATATTCAGATATGAGGCTATTATGAAACGTGTCATTTATGTAAATTCTAAAACCATAGGTATTAAAGTGTAACTTGTAAAAGGTCATAAGGCTATAATGGTAATTGCAACTTTAACTCGTTCCTATAATTTCTCAATCTCTCTCATATTTTCGTTCAAATTACTTGCCCCCACTTCATCTCTTTCTCTCTCTCTCTTACTCTCTCTCTCTCTCTATATATATATATATATATATATATATATATATACATATATATATATATATATATATATATATATATATATATATATATATACCTAGGGTTGAATCAATAAACCGCCTCCATCATCTGTATTCCACGATTTATTCCTAATCGCACCATCATCATCTCGCCATCATCTATCGCAGCCCTAATCTCTTCCTCCCTCAGCCTTCCTCCATCGCACCATCGTTTGTCACATTCCTAATCGGAGCATTGCAAGTCGGCACCTCAATGCATTTCTGGTTTAGCCGGTGTTTCTGGGTCAGATATTGTTTCTGGTTCAGCCACCAATCCACCACCAAAGATTTCAAGGATTGCTTGCTGATAGTGGAACAAGAACCAAAATAAAATTCCTTTGACTCGCAACCAATGTGGTAATTATAAACTTTTATTTTTGTTTCCTTATCAATGAATTTATGTTTCATGTTTCTTGGACGACTTCTGCGTATTTTGAACTTCAAAAGAAATTGGCTTTTACACTTGGTTGCTTTTTCCATAATAAGCATTTGGTTCTTATTTTTTTTAGAACCTATTCAGCTCGTATATGACCCTCTTTAGTTGTCATCATTTAAAATTTTGTTAATCTAAGAGCTTAAATTCAGAATTTTGCTGCAACTAAAATAACTGTGTAAATTTTTTCTATAAGTTTAAGAATTTAAATGGCTAAGTGTAATTTATACTTTGTATTTTTTTTATGATTAGTGGTGTATTCAGTTAATATTAGTGGTATATATTCATGTATGAATATAATTACATTATAGGATTAATATGTACTTTTTAATTTGTTCATGTCTATTTTCTCATCACGTGATTGCTTCCATTTTAACCAGTCTCAAATTCAATTTCTTTTTGATCTCCATCTCTTTCACTTTAAAGCCCTAACTGTTGGATCTACTCAGCCTTTGGATGTCATTTTTATCATCATCATCTTTTTAACAGGGAAATATAGAGGAATGAAAAAAAAGAGCTTATGATGAATTGCAACAATTTCATTCTAGAGGTTAGCTCAGGTGGGCTCCCGTCCCAGAACATACACGTTTTTTTGGCCGGGAGGCACTTCAATCAGAGACAAAACAAGGTAATTTTACTTTTGACTCCTTTTTTTACTAATATCTGTTTAGGCACATGGAAAAAAACTTATTAGCTCAAGCAATCTGACTTGCAACTTTTTTGTGTTAAACTGAAATCTATCTATCCAATTATTATTGTCCAAAATTTGGACAACAAGGGTATTGTTGTCCAAAATTTGTAATCTCCTTTCTGTAATTCTGATGTAGAATCAGTTGATCATGTTTTCGTTAAATCTGTGCTTGCAAATAACCTGTGAAAATGGATGAAATTTTTTTGTAATCTGATAGCAGGCCAACCTTCCTCATGGGAAATTCTTTGAATTTTTCTGTTACGTTTGAATGCTCGACAAAGGTAAACTATATTGTCAATATCCAATGCTTTATTGCTAATCAGAGAGATGCCAGAGAAAGTTTTGAACTGACTATGAAGGTTCTGAGAGTTCTTCCATATGGGTTTTGTGGAGGTACTTTGGATTTGTTTGAGAAGATGAAAGGTGAAGAATTTGAGCTAGAGGAGAATGAAAAATTGTATTATGTTCTATATTTTTTTTGGAAAGAAATTAAAAATGTTGATGTGCATTATGTTCTATATTTTTTTAGATGTAAGTTATATTATATTCTGATGAATTCATTTATGTTAGAATATGTATTTATTTATAAATAGCAGTGTATTCATTTGTGAATAGCAGTGCATTCATGTGTGAATGAATGTATGTATTTATGATTAGAGGTATTCATATATTCATTTCTGAATAACAGGGTACTTATTTGTTAATAGCAGTGTATTCATTTGTGAATAATAGTGTAATCATGTGTTAATTAGTGTATTTATTTATGATTAGATGTGATCTTTTTATGAATAAATGATAATTTTTACACTCTTTTTATTTTCAGTTGATTGTAAAAAGGAATTTGATTACTTGTAAATTGATGTGTATCCATTTGTGATTGGAGTAGTATCAGGTTTTTTGAAAAAAAAATCATTTATGAATACAAATGTATTAAGTTGGGGTTCGATTTTTATTCATTTTTTTTAACACAAAAAAAACGTGAAATATGAGAAAAAATTTGATTTTTTTTAAGAAAAAAAACTAATTTTTTTTTTCATTTTTAAAATAAATTTTGGTAAAAATATTTTTTATATTCCATTAATAAGAAAAATAAAAAATCGAATATTTATTTCTTTTTTGGTAACTGATCCTAAATTTAAGGTAATTTGATTGACTTTTATTTTATTTTAATTTAATTAAAATATACAATTACTAATATGCCCTTATATATTGATTGGTCCAGAATTGTTCTCGCGTTCTCAACCTTTTAGGTGTTCTCATTTGATCCTTCCCCTATATATATATATATATATATATATATATATATATATATATATATATATATATATATATATATATATATAGAGAGAGAGAGAGAGAGAGAGAGTCAATAAACGAAGGGGATTCTGCTTTTTTGTGAGTTGGAAAGAGAGAATAGGGTGAGGTGGGCATCATTTTTTAGTTTTTTATGTGACATCCATTTTCAAGTATTATTCTTTTAAAGTTTATTTATCTTAAGTCTTGTAAATTGGGAATTTTGACTGACCACTGCGTGGTGGTGGATATTCACCACGACGCGACCACATCATTTTAGTGGTGGAACAGTCAGGTGTTGGTCGCGGTATGGTGGCTCCTGGGTTGAAAACCCTAGATCTTGGGCCTTAGGCTCTATTTAAGGGCATTAACTCCTAGGGTTTCATGATTCCCCAGACTCTATCATCTGAGAACATCCCCCTTGAACACTAGCACCTCATTTCTTGTGTTCTTGAGGTTCCCCTTTTACTTTTGTGAAGTTGGAAGTTGAAGAAGAATCATTGTGGTGCTATGGAGTCTTGCTTCAAGCATGGATCTAACTCTTGTTTTAGATTTACAGTCATTTGGAGGTATAAAGTCTTTAACTTGATCGTTAGCTTCTTAGATCTTGTTATATTGTCATTTTGGCCCTTTTGGTCCATTCTTTTGAGTTCTTGGAGTTTGGAGAACTCTAGAACATTAAGCTTGGAATCTATGACTATCTGGATTTGTTGAGTGATAGAAAAACATGTTTTCATGCATCTCCTTGACTCCATGTGTGCGCCTTGATCCCTTTTATGTTAGGTTTTGAACTTTGTAGAGAATGGACCGTGGGAATGGATAAAGTTGGAAACTTTATCCATTAAGACACTTAGAGGAATCAGATATGAGCTTTTGAGCTCTGGAGGTTATGGTTTAAGTACTTAATCCATTAAGTTGCTTTGGACTCTCACAATGGCGCGGTCACGGTGTGGTGATAGGCTTCAACCGTGTCTGTTTTTTCGTTAAGCTGTCACGATGTGGTCATGGATTGGCCACGATACGGTAGCGAGATCGTTGACTTTTGACTAGTTTGACTTTTATTTAAACTTAGGATTCCGAGTAGTGATATGAGGTTGAGCTCTGGCAGATTAGGAGGTTGTATAGTTGGGTTGATGAGTAGTTGACTGTTGATCTATCAACTTGAGTTTCAAGTGAGTTTTGTCAATGTATTACTTATGTCATAGTTGTTGTGCCATGGTTGTATGCTAGGATAGTAGGGTCTTGCTTGATAATTGTATGATTACATGCTTTGATGTGCGTTGATATGGACTCGGGGTTAATATGAACACGTTGTTGTGGGTTGATGCGGACACGAGGTTGATACATACCCGTTGCTCTGGGTTGATGCGAAACCGAGGTTGTTACAGACCCGTTGTTGTTACATATAGTTATATATGATGTATGTGATATTTTGGGGAATTCACTAAGCTTTGGCTAACATTTGTGAATTAAATGTAGTACTTCTGAGGATCGTGGGAAGGAAAATACGTGACTGTACACATTCATTAACAGCTTTCATGTTTGAGATTTCGCATTGTTATGATACTCTGATTTTGGGTTTATGTTTTTGGAATAATGGTTTTATGGAAATGACTTTGATCTTATTTTAAAATTTGAAAAACTTACTGTGAAAATTGAGACGTTAGAAGTTGGTATCAGAGCCCTGGTTTGAAGGATTTGGATGCACACTCGTGCGATTCTTAACTCAAATAAGGATCTGAAGATTTTTACAAAACGTTTTTTTAAGAAAAAGATTGTAATTAAATTATTTCAGTATTATACATTATATATTATATTTATGGTATATAAACATAAATAGCATTTCACCTTAGTGGTATGTGTGTCGGTCTGGGAGTTGTAGATTGTGGGTTCGAATAATCACAATCCATCAGCAAATCCAACCCAGTCAACACACACGTGGCCCACCACTTGTTGACCGAATTAACCTGTAAAAGGGCAAAATTGGAAAAAAATCCAGACATCCGGTTTTAGTGAACCAAAAATTCGTAAAAGGGTAAAACAACAAAATTCTGTTCAAACTTAAGAGCTTTTACGACATTATCCCTTACTTTATGATATCTTTTCCAATGGTAATTATTATACACGTTCAAATGATTAGAAATAACAAAGCACGCTATATATCATCCATGTTTGAAAAATGTGAAAATTTACGTGTCATCATTTTTATACAAAGTATAGGAATTTCTTCAAGTTGTTTAAATATATGTTCTAGCATATAATATCATGACATTTATGTATGATGGACTTGCATAAAAGAAAAATGATAAGCATTCATACATAAATATCCATACATGAATGTGACTTGCATAAATATAATTGTCTAGACACATGATGTCACAAATAATTAGATCAACAAAACTTTACTGGAAATACACCTCCCATCGTGGATAACATCATTACATATATGTAGTTATAAAAATAAAGAGGATATCATTATTATATACATAATTATAGAAATAAAAGCGATTGAAATATTATATCATTCTTAATTTTTTAGTACATGGAAATAGACTAATCCTAGATATGGTTGAACTCTAAGTTCATAGTAAAAAATGGTAAGCTATGTTCGTAAATATGTTATATTGTTCGAGTTGAAAACTTAATTACAATTGAGTAAAAAAAAAAGGCATGTGTCGGGCTACAATTCTAACTGTTGGTCATTTGGCAACGTTCGATGAAGAGTTTTTCTATGACTAGATTCAGGTCGGCAAAATGAAGGTTGTTCAAGTTTCAATCGGAAGTGTCTTGGTGAAAGGATCCGGGTATGCAAAATGAAGATGATTTAAGGTTTTATGAGTAATGGATACAATGAAGAGTGTGTATTTTATCTATTGTTCCATTTTATTCCGACTTTCATTGTCTGTGGCTCTGTGCTGTTGCATATATCAATTTTTTTTAAATTTCTTTTGCCCTATTTGTTGTCCTTTTTTTTTTTTTTTAGTTCATTCATCTTCTAGCCATTGTTGGAACTTTGCTTTACAACGTGGGACTTATCTCACATTGGTGGAAGAGAAAACATTTTCCCACATTATATATCTTGTCCCACTCATTTAATCAAAAGAATCAAGTAATGAGTTAAGCATATTGAGTTTGGATTGTGGTGTTGGACTAGCCCAAATTTGACTCAATGTAGGTTAATATCAATAGAATATTTAACGGTCAAAAGATGGGCCTTGGGGTATTCCTGATTAATTAAATATTTTTTAATTACGAAATTAATTTTTTATTATTTTTATTTTTATTAAATTCGTAATTACTGAATAACAGGTATTATGACAGTTATTTTCGGTTTTGACAGTTTTCAACTGTTATAACTAATACCTATAAATACCTGTTTTCATTCATCTGTAAGGAGTTACAGAAATCTTTTCTACACCACAAATTCTCTTGCAAATTCGTTCTTCCAGAAGATGAAGGGAACATAGAAATTTCGACAGATTCAAGATCACTTCTTGGATTGATTGTTTTATATTCTTGACAGATCCCTACCAGGGAAATTTCTGTCTTAGGACACTGCAAAGCATGTCTCAATCTCTACAATTTCGTGATTGTATTTTCTGTGTAATCATCATACAAGTATGTTTTCTGTAAATTGATTATTGTATATTATATATATTTGAATTTTGTTTGTTTTATTTCAATTAGTTTTGTTGATTGTATACTTCTGCAATAACAGTCATATGTCTTATACGAAAACAACCTTTTTATCCGCAGATAGAAGAAGTTGTCTACGTCTTAACCCTATCCCATTATTGTTACGAGATCTAAGTATTATTTTTGTTAAAAAAAAAATGGAAAGATAGAAGATCAATAGGCGAAAAAAGGTATATTAGTTTTGTGTAAAAAGGTAAAAATATGAACAATGCCCAGAAAAAAAAAGTCCGATTAAGAATTCAAAACAAAATTCATTAATAAAGGCTTTGTAGGAAAAAGTAAAGACCATGTATAGTTCATACGCGAGCTTGCAAAGATCGATACAAACCTAGGTTCCAAAAATTCCGACAAATACACAAGATTATTTATTTATACGTTTCGTTTTCACGTATACATCATATACAATTATATAAATATAAAATTATCGGGTTTTACGTATGAATCCGTCTTAGATATTATATACTTTTAAAGGTCAAATGAATCTTGTTCAAAGAATGTAAATTAAATGTTTTATACTGATCACATTTATAGTTGAGTTCATGAGTAGACATTGTTCATGGTTATCAATAGAGATAAGGATTTATAAGCCCAATACTCCAATACCAGTTACACATCTACAATCTACATTTTCATGTTGCTCCTAAAACTTAAAACTAGATAAAAGCCCAACTCCAATATAAAGGTCTTTTAGGGCTCTCTTTTAGTATTAAAATTTTAGGTCATATAATTTAGCTTATAACATTATAGATAAAAACTATCTTATGGTTTGTCATTTTTTACATCTAAAACTACGAATACTAGGGCTCTCTTTTAGTATTAAAATTTTAGATCATATAATTTAGCTTATAACATTATAGATAAAAACTATCTTATGGTTTGTCATTTTGTACATCTAAAACTACAAATACATAGATGTAGAATAACATTATAGATAAAAACTATGTAATGGTTTGTGACTTTGTGCATCTAAAACTACGAATACATAGATGTAGCGCTATACACACTGAATTTCACCCGCCCCCAAAATCGGATCGGTTTTAAAACTGGTTCGCAGATTAAATCAACTTGGTGGAAATCACATTAAAAAAACGGATTGGATTCAAACCAGATAAAACCTAGAATTATCCGAACCAATACAAACGGGATTGGGCGAAACTGTTTTGAAAAAAAAAGTCGGAAACATTAAAATTCAAACTTTATAGATTTTTACATGAAAATAAGATACAAGTACATATTGAAACATAATAATTGTTATTGAAAATAGGCATCACAAGTCTCGATTAAGAACATCGATGACCTATTTTTTATACCTGATCTTGGTTGACCTTTCACCCATAACCACAAGTCATCCCCATATTTTGCCACATCTATGGGTTCGGTCCTCCAATGCCTCGGTTAGAACATGAAAGCAGAAGCTCTAGTCGTCGTTGGCATTGTTGATTTGATCGTTCGTAGTAGTTGTTTATTAACTGGCCGATGTATGGATTTATTCTTCGTCTACCATGTTGCCTAATTATTTGGTATAAACAAGCTCATGTTTGGTAAGTGGTACCAATAATCTCATTGCTACTTCTTGTTCATGTATTTCTTGCTGAATTCTCACAATTTCACCTTTTGTGGCGAAACATTTTGTATATGTTCCACACTGTTCAAGTAGTCTTTCAAGCATATACACACTTCCATCGACAAATGAATGAGTTTTGTTTTTTTGGAGACATAACCCCACTAACAAAAAACACATATTCTAAAACTACCATAGAAGCTTGAATAATTAGTAGATCACGTGTCATAGCAGCTATAATCGAAAATAATGATTTCTTTTCTTTTCTTTTCACCAAGCTAAAATATCCAAACTTTCAAGAGCGTTTTTGAGTAGTGTGATTAAACTAACACATCTACTACTACTACCACACACACACACACACACACACACATATATATATATATATATATACTCTCTCTCACACACAAATGAGGGGAAAAAGAGTCTTTAAAAAACGACTAGAAAACAATTATATGACCGTTCTCTAAGGCACCAACTTCCACAAAATGGCTAGTTTTTGTTCCTAGAAAACCATATTCAAACCTATTTCTATCAAACCGACCCCAATTGATAGAATGTCAATCTGATATAAACTGGCGGATAGATTTAGAAGTCGAACTGGTTTCACTCAAACTAGTTTCACTATAGGATCAATTTCGGATCTCAAAACTCGTTTTAGATCGTGGTCCGTTTTTTCCCACCTCTATATAGATGGTAATGTTAAAGTATTCACATAACCAGTTAACTATCAAATACGATTCAAATAGAACAAAATTTAGCAAAATTGTATTCAAATGTATATTATAACAATGCATTTTTTACTTCATGTAGAAAGGCCATATAATCTTTATTTGGTCCAATCTATGGGTTTCGTCCCTATAAAGAAAATTTCATGCAGATTGAATGTAACAGTGGTTGGGCTTAGAGGATTTGAATCAATGAATAGTTATTTATTTCATAAAACACAAATCCATAAATTCATCTTCATCTTATAAGGAAAAAGGAAGACATGTAGGTTTCTTTTCAAACTAGGAAAGGAAAGACATGAAAGGTTGATATGGTCATATTTATACATATATTTTAGTCCATTATCTTAATATTATAAGCTTTAATGATATATTTTAAGATAAATGATACAAATAATGCTTTGAAGTTGAATTTTATAGATAAATTGAAGCTGATAAGGATCAAAAATCAAAAGTGTCCAAATTTACTGAAGACGCAACGCGAACAACATTATATGTGCGCTGCAACCAAGCTTATGAGTCTTACTCAAATAAGGAAACGTGACACGACACATACCCAACACAACGTGAAAACGAGGATTTCCAGTGTAACATTTGGATTTTGGTATGTTCCTTATTTTCCCTTTATATCTAAATTGTTGCATTATTGGTCCTTGGAGTAGTACACGGGGCGTACCACATGGTACGCTTAGCTTACCACATGGTAAGCTTAGCGTACTAAGGAGATGTTGGTCCCGGATGCGAGGCCTCGTACGCTGCACGTACGAGAGTTACGCTTAGCGTACTCGGAGGTTAATGAAACCCTAATTTTAGGGTTTTGCACCCTATATAAAGTCCTTAAGTCCCTAGGGTTGGCCTCTTTACTAGCCTCCATTGCCCTAAAACCCTAAAATCGACCTTTAACCTCCATTGTTGTGCTTTTGAGCTTTTGAGAAGAACTTGGTGCTTATTTTGCTCATTTTGAAGAGATTGAAGGTGCATAGCTTGGTGGGAAGCTTAGAGATCTAAAACCATCACTCTTTTTGCAAGCCTTTTGAGGTATCAAGTTCATACATTGGCTTTTGAATGCTTAGATCTCTTTATGTCTTTATTTTTATGCTTTTGGTCTCTTTTTGGGTTGGTTGATGAGTTAAGACGTTTCTGGGGCTTGTCATTTTAGATCTGAGCATGTTATGATGTTCTTAAGCATAAAGGTGCAAGCTTTATGGGGTTTATGGTCACATGCATGTATTAGGTTATCTATTAAGTCCTTTTTAGCTTTAAGAGCTTCAATAAGCCATGCATGCATGTAAAGTTGGCAACTTTACGTGATAAATCAGCTCAAGGAAGTCAGATCTAGGTTTTGGAGTAAAGTCTTTATGGATTAAGAGCTGGAAATGAGATTTGACTGAATGGGTGAGTATGTTGGGCGTATATACAAGCCCTAAAGCATGTACACTTAGCGTACAAGCTGAGTACGCCCCGCGTACTGAGCCAGTTGGGCTTTGTAAACTGGATCTTCGGTTTGGGACATTATTTTGGACTTAGGTGCTTAGGGCCTTGTTGGGCCATCAAGTGTTGGGCTGATGCTTATTTTGGGTTCTTGGAAAAGGCCTATAAAAGGGGTTGGGCCCAATTTGGAGAATTGTGCCATGATTTGGGCCTTGGTCTTGGACCAAACTAGGTAAGGGGTAAAATGGTCTTTTTACCCTAATTATGGATTGATAGTTATGGTTGGAATCCAATTATTAATTGGTTGTTATTTGGTATTGATAGCTCAGGGATTTGTCGGACCAGCAGTCGGAGATCTTTCAGTGTGTTCAACAGTTTGAGGTGAGTTTCCTCACTGTGTTTAGCGGGTCGAAGGCACCAATGCCAGCCCATGATTATGCTATGTTAGTATGCTAGTTGTCTGCGTGACTCTTGCATGTGTTATGTACTTGTATGCTTACCGGGAGGGGCCCGATGTCGGGCATGGCCCGATGACCATTTTGTATGCTATGTATATTTGTGATTATTGCATGTGTATGTGTTTATTTTGATATATGTTATATGTATGTTAGGTGGGGCCCGATCTATATACCAAGCGGGGCCGATGACGGGCAGGGCCCATTATGTGTTTATTATGTATGGTATATGGTATCTTAGGGAACTCACTAAGCTTTGTGCTTACGATTTTTAGTTTATGTTTCAGGTACTTCCAGTTCTAAAGGGAAGGGCTCGCGATGATTGCAGAGCACACACCACCTCGTTCCGCATTTTGTGATTTAATCTGATTTGATATGACGATTGATACCCTTGTTTTATTTGGATTGTATCGATGATATTTTTGGAATACATATTTTATTAAATTAAAAATGAAATTTTTGGGTCTTCTTTTTGGGACGTTTCAAGTTGGTATCAGAGCCTTAGTTCGAGGGATTCAGACATACCCTCAGGTGTCTCTGATCTTAAACTGAGGATTTGGTAAAGTTTTTTAAAAAAGAAATGCATTTTTAAGAAAAGAGTTTTTCTAAGACAAGAAAGGGTGTGTTGCATGCAATCAGCCGAGCTCAAGTAAGTTTTCCAAAATACCCATACATGTTATCTGATATGTTTTGATTTGTGAATTTGTGAATCGCATGCTAGTTAGGGCTACGGATCCACTTAATTTTTTCATGATATAATGCTAGGAGAGATGCCTTCATATTCCTATTGTATGAGCTTGTAGACTTGCATGCTAGTACTGATCAGTCAGTGATAGGATGACCTGATTTGGTGAGGCTTGGTTCTGGTTACTTGATGCTTGAATGTTGCTTGCTTTTTGCTTTTAGGAGTTCTTATTAGCTTCAGCTAACTAGTAAGAGAATATGCTAAGTTACATATTATGGGAACTAAATAATTTTAAAAGGTTAGGTTTTAACTCTATTGCGCAACTCTTGTCTGAGTCCAACCGTTGTAGTGTGAGACCTTTTATTCGAAGAATTATATGGTTTTAGTGATATGTAATTGTATTCATGAGCTACTTATAGGAAGTTAGTGGGTGTTCCTTCTGCTGCTGATGACAGAGAATGGTGTGGAGTTTGCCCTAGGAAAACCTAGGATGAGATCTAGTGTCGGGAGCCTTATTTTGTTGAGGGTTATTCGTATGGATATAGTGTGACTTGGCGGATTCAAGGCAATCCTTGAGGAAAGTACGAATAAATGTGGAAGGTAGTATAGGCCCGAACTACTAGAAGCAGAGGATCCGTACTCGAGTCAAGGAGGGATGCGATGAAACCAGGAAGCTTGTAGAGATTGTGATCCCTCGATGTATTCTGATGGTTTATATGGTCTATTTTCAGTATGGTGACATTGCGAGGCTGACCTGTTGGTAGTACTGGTGCTGGAGAGGGATCGAGCTCAGGTTTTGGAGCAGGACAACTAGATGATCAAACTAGGGAGTTCATCGCGTCTGAGATTAAGCGTTGCATTCTTGAGCAGACTCATGTGATCTTTGGTACGATCAAGGAGAGCATTCTAGAGATTCTGGATGAACGGTTGAGCGCCTTTTGTTCTGAGATGTTGGCCTTGGTTGGAGCGCGCTCTTTAAACTTTAGGGAGTTCCGCGCATATGGAGCTCTAGATTTTCACGAGGCGAAGGACCCGATAGCGAGCAGGAGGTGGTTAGTGGATGTTGCTAACGCCTTCCGCACCTGCAGTTGCCCCGAGGTGGCAAAGGTCATACTTGGCTCCTGTCTTCTGAAGGACAGGGCACGAGATTGGTGGGAGGAGATCAGGGGCTCAGTGGGTGATGAGGCTGTTGATTCAATAACCTGGGATGATTTTGTAACCAGGTTCAGGGCTGAGTTCGCACCAGTGATTGAGGTGCAACAGTTGGCGCAAGAGTTTTAGGATCTCCGCCAGACTACTGAGACGGTGGCTGAGATCACCGCGATGTTCCGGGAGAGGGCACTTTTGGTTCCGCAGTAATTGGCGGATGAGTAGATGAATAAGGCTCAGTATCATGAGATGTTGAGGAGTGATATTCGATAGTTTGTGAGCCGATCCAGATGCAAGACACTGGAGGATATGATAGCGAGAGCTAGGGAGAGGGAGTTGATCTGGAGATGGAGAAGAAGAGGAGGCTAGATTTTGTGCCGAGTGATAAGGGTTCGGGCAAGAGCCCCATGGTATATGATTCTAGATTGAGAGGCCATCAGGGTCATAGCCGTTGTGGAAAGTGCGGCAAGATGCACGAGGGAGGGTGCATGGTGGGTGGTTCTGGCTGCTTCAAGTGTGGTCGGACTGGTCATATTAGCAGAGATTGCACTGCTACCACCACCACCACCTCGATATCTGATCTGATTTGATTTCATTGCAATCAGAGGGGCCACAAGAAGGCCCATTGTCTGAGGTTGGCTGCAGCAGGACCGGTGTCAGCACCCGCTCCTACAACTCTTCGGATTACTGACGGCCGCTAGGGCTGGGTAGATGTGCCTGTGGTGAAGAGTAGGGCTTTTCAGCAGACGAATGAGGAGGCTCATGCATCACCAGATGTGGTGACAAGTATGCATCTTTTCCTTATCTCTTTATTTATATTGAATTGTTGCTTATGTTTATGTGTTTTATTTTAGGACTCGTTCCACGTGAACGATATTTCTACTTTGGTATTGTTTGATTTGAGGGCTACCCGATCCTTTGTATCGTTTGCGCTTAGCATGAGGTTAGCTGGAGCTCGTAGGGAGCTGGATTTTCCATTGGATGTCGAGATTAAAGATGATAGGTCTGTTCGGGTTGTGAGGGTTCATCGGGGTTGTACCCTTTAGTTATTCAGCAAGCAGTATCCGGTTGATTTGGTTCCTATTCCTCTGCGTGGGAACAAGGTGTTGGATTAGTGTCTAAGTCCATGACTATATTTGGTATGTACTTGACCCGACCAGGCATGCTCCATTTGGGTTGCATGGCATCATGCACTTGGATAGACTAAATGAGAGAAATAAGACACTTATGGTTATTAATATATTATAAGTTATAATATATTAATAATAAGAATAATAATATTTAATTAGCATTGATCAAGAATTAATTTAGAATTAATTATGTGATCAAAAGAAGACTAATTAAATATATGGGTTGATTGTGTAAATCATCCATAACTTATATAGTGGGCCAAAGCTCCATGGATAATCAAGTTGGGTTAAACCCATAGGATGCTCCATGGATGCTCCATGGAGGTTACATAACCCATGGGTCATGGAAACGAAAGGTCACGACAATTAGGGTTTACATGGTGTAACCCTAATTGTAACATACTATATAAGTATCATATTATTCACCAAAATTGGCACAAGTGTGGGAAAAAGAAGGGCTAGCCGATTTCTTGAAGTGTGGATTTCTCTCTAAGTTATTCCAAGAGCATTTGATGTTGTGTGAGCCATTTGAGGTGTCACATTTGAGGCACTAGGCACTCAAGCCCCATGGAGTCAAGCTACACTACAAAAGGTATGTATTCTATCTATATTATTACCCAAGTATCTATGATTGTATGCTAGATAGGGTAATACCTTGGAATATTAGCATTTGCATGTATATTAGAGAAAACATAGATCCAAGGTATTTAGGGTTGCATGTACACCATAGGAGTGTTAGAATGCTCAAAACCCAACAGTGGTATCAGAGCCTAGGGCTGTTTTCGATTATACTTGATGCAAATTGATTTTTCGAAGCCAATAATCTGTCAGGACCTGAAACTCAACGAGTTCATGTATTAGAGCATGAACTCGATGAGTTCCATGAAGAACTCGACGAGTTTGTGTCCCAGAATGCATTTCTTCGTGCTTTTTGGCTGGAATTGGACTAGGAACATTACCAAAAGCTGTTTTTGGACTTGTAAACCTATTTTTGATGTGGTAATGTTCATACTAATCCAATTTCAAAGATAATTGTCAATAGATTCATGTTTTGTATTAGTTTAAGTGTTATTCTAATTACATGAAAAAGTTTGATTCCAATTATCTTGTTCATATGAGTTGCTTAGATTAATAGAAAAGGTTGATTGATTATGTGTCTTTGATCCATTTTAATCTAAGAATTGATTCTAAAATGTGTTTGTGTAACTTGTCCTCAAGTTACATGAAAAGTCACGTTAAAGTTTCATAAAACTCATAAAAGTTGGCAATGGTTACAAAATGAAGAGTCTTGTCCTCATTAAATGGTTTTATGACTCCATAACTTGTCCTCAAGTTATGGAGGTTCAAGAGTCACTTCATTAAATCATTAAAATGTGTAACCTTAATTAGTTCCATAAGTTACAAAAAAAAAGAGTTACATTATTTAATAGTTTAAAGTCTTCCATAACTTGTCCTCAAGTTATGGAACTTGAAGAGTTTTTTAATTAAAACTACTTTAAACACATAAGTTATGGAATTAATTAGTTTTGAATAGTTTCAAAACTTTCCCTCAAGTTTTGGAATTTGAAAAAGTTTTCACTTATGAATACTTTAATTCCAAGTTAGCCCTTAGAATTTTAAAAGTTAAATTCAACCCTTATACTTTATAATATTATAAGTTAATAATATTTATATATATGTATAAGAGTAAAGTCAGTCTTACCATTAGTAGGCCTCATTCACGAAGCCGGTCTATAAGGGAGGTATAAGGTTACTGCCTATAAAATGGCAGTTTAATGGGTGTCCACTCTCACCCACCGCTTCCTTGACTAGTGGAGGGTCGTTAGCCGAACGGGTAGGACAAAGACTATAATTATCCCTTCATTAAAAGTATTAATGATAAATACTAAGTAACTAAACACTTATAAATTCCCAATCTTAGTTACTTAGGAAAATGTGAATAAGGTGCTAATCCATGAAATTGCACTTTGCACTTTGTTTAAGCCGTTAGTGGAGCGTGTGTGGTTAACCGGCACACTAACCTGGACTTAACAAGGTAGGCAAATGGTAACTTAATGTTTATCATAGTATCGATGGAGCGTGTGTGGTTAACCGACACATTGATTGAGGGGTAAACACGTAAGGGTACCAAGTAATCTACATGGTTACTTCACACCTTGTTTTGTGATCCTCGGCATCCCAGTCACAAAACCTGAAGGGCACACTCGAGATTGAAACATGCCATTGAAAAGTTCAATGAATCTCAAAAGATCTAGGAGTTTCAAATCCAATTAAAACCTAATAATACATTTCGTTTATCTTGGTGGAAATTGGTGAATCGTCATTCACCTACCTTCAAATATTTTATAGCTTGGATTACGGCATCCCTATTCTAAGTTATAAAATAGTTTGTTGGGTCCTAGCCTTAATATTTCATATTGGGTGTCATATTAAGGACTTTAGATCAACTATCTTGAATATCTCCCAAAAGATGTCTAAGTCCAGACATCTATGATCTTCCCAAATCTCTTGGAACTTTACTTCCTCCACCTCCTCCAATTATTCTCCCTAACCCACAAGTTCAAAGGTCACTCAATCCCTATTGGCAAGCAAGGTCTATGTGTGATCGCATCTTGGAGATGAAGTCACATATTGACAAGCTGGGAGAGTTGGATGTCAAAGTCTTAAGAAGGTTGGATGTTCAATCACTTTCTAAGTCACATAGTAAGTTCCTTATGGACTGCCATGTAAAGGACTATGACATGACCCTTAATGATCTTATCTATTTGCTTTGGGGTGCTTAATCAGCAATGATTTGGAGCACTGGCAGAGCAAATCTGATTAGTAGATCAACTCCCAAAACCTTCAATGGACATTGACAATGGTAATATTGGATACCCAGAAAAAGCATTCTCTTCCTAATGGAAAGGGATTGGCCATAGTCAACCCGGTTGACCAAATGGTAAAGAGAAAGGCTAAGTTTGAGATAGTCCCATTACCAAAGAGTCCATATGTTTACCTTGCCAAAGTAATGGACATTGATTGCGAAGCTGCCTATTTACCTGAAAGATCAAAAGGTTGATCAAGTCAAGAAGTTTGACTCTTCTTCAGGTAAAAGTCCACTATCTAACTCTGTTAAGTTTCTGTTATGAGATTCTCATTACATGATGTGACTGGGTCACATGTTGATGCTTTAAGAATCAAAGAAAAGTGAAGAAACTTAAAGGAAGTACATGCTGATTTTGATCACGAAGATGGATTTCGATCGCATCAGAATTTTTGAGCTGTTACTTAGGAGTTATGATATATTGCTTAGGAATAGATAACAACAAGTTTTTCATATGCATTTGCACTGTAAGGATAAGTTTTTTCCGCAAAGTTTTGAAATAAAATAAAAGGTTTTAATTTTATATTTATTTTAAATATCCTTACAAGTGGCATTTATGAAAAATGGTTGTTTATATGATTCCATTGATAGCAATATTTGGGAAAAAAATGGACTTGATTCTTTCGTTTGTGGTAGTGTCATAATTTACCAAATAAGGAAAGATTCTCATTCCCAAGGCTTCAGTTGGATAGAAACTTGGAATCATGCAAGTTGAATAGTATGATGAATGAGAACTTTCAAGCATTGGAAAGTTAAGACTTGTTCACATGGATGTGTGAATCAAGTGAATGACTAAGGGATCGAGTACACATTTTTGTGCACTGGTCATGTCCACCACAAAAGATCGATAAGACTATTCGTCATGATTTACTAAAGTTTAGTAAATATGGTTATACTTACAAGTTTAAGTATAATTCTGAAACATTGGAAAAGTCTCAATGTATGGCAGAACGAATGGGAAGAATCAAATTAGGCAGACAGATAAAAGTTTCTCAAATCTGAAAAGATGGGAGAGTACTTTAGTATAATGTTTTGTGATCATCTTAATGATTAAAGAACCACATCACAATTGGTCTTCTGAGGACATCTTAGTGCATTCTTATGATTAAGAAGAGGAGTCATGAATTGTTGAAATGGTTAAATCAAGAAGATGAGTCATGCTTCGTTTCAAAACAAGTCTTAGAGTGATACTCCAAGACTATAAGTTGAGTGACATATCTTAAAGAAAGGTTTATAACACTTGTCAAATGTAAGAGTAAAAGTGTCCTACTCTTGTACATTTAAAATTGGTAAGTTGTGATGTTTTGGGTTAAACAAAGACCAACTTAGGCCAAGAGTGTGAAGTGTTTGTCTTGATAAAGAAGCTGCACTATCTCTTGAATATTTGGCAAGATAGTCTTATATGTCAAGAGGACAGTGGGAGTCTTAGAGATTCTGAAAGCTTCAAGGTCTAATCAAGAATAATAAGCTGTAGTTTAACACTAGCACATGATGAGAGGTTTATAACCTATCGTGTTGACATATTTCCTTTTCTGTGCCCATTCCAGTTAAAGTTGGCTTTGCATATGAGTTCTTAGAGTTCTCAGTTGGTTGCATAACAACTTGGAAGCAATGACAGACCCTTGAGCTGCCAGGTGGCAAGAAGTTAAGATTGCATAAGTTCAGTCCATATGAGTTTGGATTTGTCATTAACCGTGCCTTGTGACTATGGTTTTGACGATTCACATGGATAAGAACACATACACCATAAAATCTAGGGGTCATAAGGTTTCTCTCCGATTCATGAAAATGATGGTGAGGAAACACTTCCACCAAGTAGATTTGAAGCAGATGGAAAAATGTCTAAACAATTGAGACTATGATTACGACATCCCTTTTCATAGTTCTGAAATTGTTTAGACACACATGCATGCTATCTAAGGAAAGGTGTATGATTTTGATAAAGTTTTATCAAAGCATCTCGTATCAGAAATCTGAACTTTGGTAAGAAAGTCAATAAAGTATTGATTTCTAGAAGTCCAGCTGATTTCTGAGTACATGTCAAAGCTAGTGGGAGCATAAGTGTTATGCTAATAATCATCATGTTAGTGGGAGCATGATAATTATTGTTAGTGTTGCAAGTTAGCAATGTTAATTATAGAAAACAAAAGTTTCAATTCGTGAGGCTGCAGGGATTGAAAAAGTTGTTTTGCTATAATTAAGGGAGAGGATATACTTCATTTCAGTTCTAAAGGCTTAGATTGAGACCTTAATCATCTTTAGTCAAGAATATATATATGAATTTCATGTTGGATTGGTTCAACTTAAGGAAATTCTATATATTGCATTCTCAAAATTCGATTATGATTACGACATCCCTCTTCATAGTCAAATTTTGAAAACATGGCAAATAAAAATATTGTAGCAAAAGACTGGTCTAGAATCATGTCTTTATGTGAGACATCATGAATCGTGTCCCATTTGCTTTGGGTACAGGATCGATTGCATGTGCTATAATATTTGTCCTTTCTAAAATTTTCCGAATGCTTGGGGCATTAAGAAGGGAAAAGGTCTAGAATTAGATATGACTAAAAGGATTAATCAATTGTCGAGGACAATCTAAGGTTTACCAAAGATTGGTTGCTCAAGGACAGTTGGAAGTATACTGTTAATATTGGAAGGACCATATTGACATATTCTGAAAAGAGGCATCTCTCGTTCAGAAGTGATAGTCAAAATAAGAATATGGAGTTGTCTCCATAGGTGGAAGTTATATGTGTAAGATTAGAAGACTTAATGCAAGAAGGATATTCAAAGCAATGTGCTTTGAGACTTCGTCTCCATGGAATTGATCTCCATTGGAATAACCTATAATGACTGATGACAAGTCTTTGTGACTTTGTACATATTCATTACAAGAGGGTCTGTGCATATAAGTTTAAAATCAAAACAGATTTTGGTAAATGTTAGGAATTTGGAATTCTTACATTTTTCGATAAGGATTTGGGAGTGTGAAATTAGAATCATTGAAAGTACGTTCAATCGATCTATTTCACAAAGTAAGGATCATAGACAAACATAGAGTGCATACTTGATGTATTGCAAAGCTATTGTTTAGAAAAACATAGTGTACATGCTTGGAGCATGGGACAACTAGTGTTTTCTAAATTCAAGTATAAAGTTGATAAAACCGAAACAATGAATAATGAGTAATCAGTATGGTGATAAATAAAAAGTGTTTTATTTATATTCATAGTTTGATACCATATTAGATTCATTTATTTTTGTGTTTCATTTTGCATGTTTTGACTTCCAGAATAAACTAGGTTATTCTTCCTGAATGACTAAGTTATTCAAACCATCCACAGTCGGTCATATGTTGGAAGTAGATATGAATCAAGACTGTCATGGGTTGGCTTGTAGAGGTCCAAGTTGGTGGACAAAGTGGTGCTACAACACTCATGAGTGCTCATAAGTTCTGAGTATTGGATTCAACCCGCGCTCATTTGAATCACTTCATGGATTTTATCACGAGTGATCATGAGACGAAAATATCGTATATTCTTCAAACCTAGAGATATGAGTTGTTACTATGAGTTGATAGTACATTGATTGCACGAAAACGCATTGGTAACTCGATGTTATAAAACGTGCCTTTGTGTATGATTCAACAAGTAGTAGAACAAGCCATATGAGTCGAAGTTTATCCATTCCTTTTACCTTCGGGATAAAAGCGATATCTGTGGGCCCCTCGATGATTTAGCGATGACACATGTGAGTGCTTGGCCAAGCCAGGACTGATTTGATTTGTTCAATCAGTCAGTCATCATGAATCGAAAATCGGGAAACAACAGATGGACAGAGAGAATGATTTATAATCCATGTCTCAGTCCATATGATATCTAGAATGGAGGAATATATGATCCCTTATCTAATGGACAATTCATTGACAAGGTCAGAGTTTAGTTACAAGGTCAGAGTTCGACAACGGCTTTTGAGAGCTACGATTGCCAGTTGGTTCTTGAAGTCATACGAAATAATAGTTTTAGACTTATCCAAGTGGGAGACTATTGGATTAGTGTCTAAGTCCATGACTATATTTGGTATGTACTTGACCCGACCAGGCATGGTCCATTTGGGTTGCATGGCATCATGCACTTGAATAGACTAAATGAGAGAAATAAGACACTTATGGTTATTAATATATTATAAGTTCTAATATATTAATAATAAGAATAATAATATTTAATTAGCATTGATCAAGAATTAATTTAGAATTAATTATGTGATCAAAAGAAGACTAATTAAATATATGGGTTGATTGTGTAAATCATCCATAACTTATATAGTGGGTCAAAGCTCCATGGATAATCAAGTTGGGTTAAACCCATAGGATGCTCCATGGATGCTCCATGAAGGTTACATAACCCATGGGTCATGGAAACGAAAGGTCACGACAATTAGGGTTTACATGGTGTAACCCTAATTGTAACATACTATATAAGTATCATATTATTCACCAAAATTGGCACAAGTGTGGGAAAAAGAAGGGCTAGCCGATTTCTTGAAGTGTGGATTTCTCTCTAAGTTATTCCAAGAGCATTTGATGTTGTGTGAGCCATTTGAGGTGTCACATTTGAGGCACTAGGCACTCAAGCCCCATGGAGTCAAGCTACACTACAAAAGGTATGTATTCTATCTATATTATTACCCAAGTATCTATGATTGTATGCTAGATAGGGTAATACCTTGGAATATTAGCATTTGCATGTATATTAGAGAAAACATAGATCCAAGGTATTTAGGGTTGCATGTACACCATAGGAGTGTTAGAATGCTCAAAACCCAACACAAGGTTATTATGGGTATGGATTGGTTGATCCCTAATGGGGGCAGTGATCGATTGTGAGCAGCTGTTAGTTCGGGTTCGGACCCAAGTGGGGGAGAGCTGGTGATTCATGGGGAAAGATCTCAGCGTGGGCCGATTTTGTGTTCACTACCGAGGGCCAGACACTATTTTCAGCAGGGTTGTTCCGCCTATGTTATGGATACCCGGGATAAGGGTAAGGCGACCGTGGATGATGCGCCGATTGTGCGGGATTACCTAGATGTGTTTTCGGAGGATTTGGATGGGGTGCCTCCGGAGAGGAAGGTTGAGTTCATGATCGATCTGGTTCCTGGTGCGGCTCCGATAGCCAAAGCACGGTATCGGTTGGCTCCTCTTGAGATGCAAGAGTTGTCTAAACAGCTGCAGGAGCTGTTAGACAAGTGATTCATTCAACCGAGCAGTTCGCCTTCGGGAGCACCGATCATGTTCGTGAAGAAGAAGGATGGGTCTCATCGTATGTGTATTGACTACCGGGAGCCGAATAAGGTAACAGTGAAGAACCTTTATCCACTCCCGAGGATTGATGATCTTTTTTACTAGCTTCAGGGTGCATCTTGGTTATCTAAGATTGATTTGCGACCAGGTTATCATCAAATGAGGGTTAGGGATGAGGATGTGCAGAAGACTACTTTCCGGACTCGTTATGGTCATTACGAGTTCGTGGTGATGCCTTTTGGGCTAACCAATGCTCCAGACGCGTTCATGGATCTCATGAACCGCGTGTGCAGAACGATGCTGGATCGGTCTGTAATTGTATTCATCGATGATATCTTGGTTTATTCCAAGACTCAAGAGCAGCACGAGGATCACTTGAGGGAAGTAATGGAGACTTTGAGGAGGGAGAGACTTTCCGCAAAGTTCTCCAAGTGTGACTTCGGGTTGCACAAGGTGTAGTTTCTGGGGCACCTTGTCAACCAGAATGGTATTCTGGTTGATCCGGCGAAGGTTGAGGCCGTGATGCAGTGGGAGGTTACGAGGCTTCCATCTGAGATTCAGAGTTTTCTAGGTTTGACAGGTTATTATCGGAGATTCATCCAGGATTTCTCCAAGATAGATGTTCCATTGACCCGAATGAAAAAGAAGACGATTACATTTCGCTGGGGGCTCGATCAACAGGCAGCTTTTGAGACCTTGAGACAGCGGTTGTGCGAGGAACCGATTCTGAACCTGCCAGAGGGTATTGAGGATTTTGTGGTTTATTGTGATGCGTCGATCACAGGATTGGGGGCAGTGTTGATGCAGAGGGGTCGCGTGATCGCTTACGCTTCGAGGGAGCTGAAGCCTCATGAGGAGAATTATCCGATGCATGATTTGGAGCTAGGGGTCGTGGTTTTTGCCCTCAAGATTTGGTGGCTCTATGGGCTCCGTTGTACTATTTACACGGATCACAAGAGCATGAGGTATTTGATGGATCATTCAAACTCGAATATGAGGCAGCGCTGGTGGTTGCATGTGGTGAAGGATTATGATTGTGAGATCCTTTATCACCCGAGGAAGGTCAATGTGGTGGCCGATGCTCTCATCCGTAAGGCGGTTGCGACCCCGATCAGAGACATATGTTTGAGGATGATCGTGATTACTCCGTTTTTGGAGCGGATTCGTGAGGCCCAGGTTGAGGCCATGAAGGAAGAGCACCGAAAGAGTGAGCATATTGTGGGTCAGGTGACTTCCTTTGATTATGATAGCAGTGGATTGTTGACTCTGCATTGGCGGGTTTGGTTTCCGTATTGGGGCGGTGTGCGTCAGGTTATGATGGAGGAGGCGCACAAGTCTAGGTTCTCCATTCATCCCGGGGAGACGAAAATGTATATGGATCTTCGTCCTGAATATTGGTGGGCCTGTATGAAGCGGGATGTGGCCTGGTATGTGGAGCGGTGCTTGACTTGCAGGAAAGTTAAGGTCGAGCATCAGCGACCTCACGACAAGATGCAATTGTTGGAGATTCCCGTATGGAAATGGACATATATTACCATGGATTTTATCACAAAGCTACCCCAGACTGCGCGCATAGTGGATTCGATTTGGGTCATCGTGGATCGTTTGACAAAGAGCGTGCATTTTATACCGGTTCAAGAGAGTATTTCTGCTGAGAAGTTGGCTGAGATTTATATCAGGGAGGTTGTGGCACGTCATGGGGTGCCGATATCGGTGGAATCTGACAGATATGTCCGGTCTACTTCCAGATTCTGGAAGAGGTTCCATGATGAGTTGGGCACTCGTCTCCATTTCAGAACAACATTCCATCCGCAGACCGATGGTTCGAGTGAGCGGACTATTCAAATCCTTGAGGATATGCTATGGGCATCCGTTCTGGATTTCGGTGGGAGTTAGGATACATATCTTCCGTTAGCGGAATTTTTGTATAACAACAATTATCACGTAAGCATTGATCGACCTCCTTTCAAGATGCTCTACGGGAGGAAGTGTAAGACCCCGATTTTTGGGGCGAGGTCTGTCAACGGGTTATGGGGAGTACCGAGGTGGTACTCAAGACCACTGAACTAATTTAGTAGGTTCGAAGTAGGCTCTAGACAACTCAGAGTCGGCAGAAGAGTTATGCCGACAGGCATCGATCAGATTTAGAGTTCCAGGTAGGAGATATGGTTCTCCTAAAGGTGTCACCTTGGAAAGGTGTCATCCTGTTCAGGAAGTAGGGCAAGCTGGGCCCCATGTATATTGGTCCTTTCAGGGTTTTGGCTCAGGTGGGCCGGGTTGCTTATCGTTTGGATCTTCCAGATAAGCCCAGTCAGATTCATAGCACGTTCCATGTCTCTCAGCTGCGAAAGTGCTTAGTGGATGATTCCGCGGTGGTACCAGTGGAGGATATTCAGGTGGATGACCGCCTGAATTATATTGAGAGACCGGTGGCGATTCTGGATCGGAAGACAAATACCTTGAGGAACAAAGTTGTCGAGTTGGTGAAGGTGCAATGGCAACACCGCACGGGTTCGGAGTGGACTTGGGAGTCCGAAGCTGAGATGAGGGAGCACTATCCAGAGTTATTCGGGGCAACAGACTTCAAGGATGAAGTCTGATTCAAGTGGGGGAGAATTATATCACTTGGATTTTGGTATGTTCCTTATTTTCCCTTTATATTTAAATTGTTGCATTATTGTTCCTGGGAGTAGTACGTGAGGCATACCACATGGTACGCTTAGCGTACTAGCTGAGAAGCTAGAACGCGGGGTGTACCACATGGTACGCTTAGCATACTAAGGATATGTTGGTCGTGGATGCGAGGTCTCGTACGCTAGGCATACGAGGGTTACACTTAGCGTACTCGGAGGTTAATGAAACCCTAATTTTAGGGTGTTTAACCCTATATAAAGTCCTTAAGTCCCTAAAGTTGGCTTCTTTACCAGCCTCCATTGTCCTAAAACCCTAAAATCGACCTTTAGCCTCTATTGTTGTGGTTTTGAGCTTTTGAGAAGAACTTCGTGCTTGTTTTACTCATTTTGAAGAGATTTAAGAAGGTTGAAGGTGCATAGCTTGGTAGGAAGCTTAGAGATCCAGAATCATTACTCACTTTGCAAGACTTTTGAGGTATCAAGTTCATACCTTGTCTTTTGAATGCTTAGATCTCTTTATGTCTTTATTTTTATGCTTTTGGTCCCTTTTTAGGTTGGTTGATGAGTTAAGATGTTTGTAGGGCTTGTCCTTTTAGATTTGAGCATGTTATGAGGTTCTTAAGCATAAAGGTGCAAGCTTTATGGGGTTTATGGTCACATGCATGTATTAAGTTATCTATTAAGTCCTTTTTTTTGTCTTTAAGAGCTTCATTGAGCCATGCATGCACGTAAAGTTAACAACTTTACGTGATCAATCAGCTCAAGGAAGTCAGATCTAGCTTTTGGAGTAAAGTCTTTATGGATTAATAGCTGGAAATGAGATTTGGCTGAATGGGTGAGTATGCCGGGCGTACAAGCTCGTACGCACCGTGTACAAGCCCTAAAGTGTGTACGCTTAGCGTACCAGCTGAGTACGCCCCGCGTACTCAGCCAGTTGGGCTTCGCAAATTGGATCTTCGGTTTGGGCCATTATTTTGAAGTTAGGTGCTTAGGGCCTTGTTGGGCCATCAAGTGTTGGGATGATGCTTATTTTGGGTTCTTGGAAAAGGCCCATGAAAGGGGTTTGGCCCAATTTGGAAAATTGGGCCATGATTTGGGCCTTAGGTGGCTAATTAGGATTTGGGCCTTTTGGATTGTAAGTTTGGGCCTTAATCTTGGACGAAAATAGGTAAGGGGTAAAATGGTATTTTTACCCTAATTATGGACTCATAGTTATGGTTGAAATCCAATTATTAATCGGATGTTATTGTTATTGATAGCTCGGGGATTTCTCGGAGCAGCAGCCAGAGATCTTTCAATGTGTTCAACAGTTCGAGGTGAGTTTCCTCACTGTATTTAGCGGGTCAACGGTACCACTGCCGACCCATGATTATGCTATGTTAGTATGCTAGTTGTCTGCGTGACTCTTGCATGTGTTATGTACTTGTATGCTTACCGGGCAAGGCCCGATGTCGGGCATGGCCTGATGACCATTTTGTATGCTATGTATCTTTATGATTATTGCATGTGTATGTGTTTATTTTGATATATGTTATATGTATGCTGGGCAGGGCCCGATCTGTATACCGAGCGGGGCTCGATGCCGGGCGGGGCCCGATGACGGGCGAGGCCCATTATTTGTTTATTATATATGGTATATGATATCTTGGGGAACTCACTAAGCTTTGTGATTACGGTTTTCGGTTTATGTTTCAGGTACTTTCAGTTCCAAAGGGAAGGGCTTAGGATATTTGCAGAGCAAACACCACCTCATTCCGCGTTTTGTGATTTACTCTGATTTGATATGACGATTGATACCCATGTTTTATTTGGATTGTATTAATGATGATTTTGGAATACTGATTTTATTAAATTAAAAATAAAATTTTTAGGTCTTATTTTTGGGACGTTTCATCCAACAACTATAAATCGATCTTCTCCTTTATTCAGAAGAGGGTTCCTACGCGGGAGACAAAACAAGTTACAACTTTTCTGAGACCAAAACCATTCTGGAAGCTGAAGAATAAGATCGAAGCTAGTGGTTGAAGATCAAAACATGGAATTTCTATTTAATCATTTGATTTGAATTATGTATTCCCTTATGATATTTTTTTATTGTTCTAGCTAGGATTATGGGCTAATACTGTAGCACCTAGTTCCTGGTATGTATTTCCTTTATTTAAGAATTTTGCATTTTGTCTTGGGACTCGACGAGTTGGCGGCCCAACTCGTCGAGTAGAAGCGGTTTAGACCCGGGGTTTAAGTGGTGGACTCGTCGAGTCGGCAGAGTAGACGTTGTCTGGACAAAAACCCTAATCTTAGGGTTTGCACCCTATTTAATCATCTCATTCAGCCCCCACTCGTCCCTATTGCTCCCAGAAACCCTCCATAGTGAACCCTAATTGTGTGTGTGAAGATCTAAGGCATTTGTGGTGATTTTTGGTGGTTTTGATCACAAGGAAGAATGAAGAACTTAGAGGGATCAAGAGAAGACCAAAGGAGCCCTTGTTGGTTCATCATTTGCAGTCTCCAGAAGGTATAAAGTCTATACCTTGCTTGTTCTTTTGTTAGATCCCTTTTTAGGGAGTTAGGGCTTTTAAGCCATATTTTGTAACCAACCATGATTGCAAGCATGGTTGGGGTGTCAAGGCTTCGGATCTAGGACCTTGGAGGGGTCACAAGGCAGTTAGGGGTTGCTTTTGCACCTATGGAAGGCTCCATGCATCTTAAGAGCTTCTTTTGGGCATTTTAGGCTCAAAGTCCCATGCATGCACGTAAAGTTTGTAACTTTACGTGCTAGATCGATCTTAGGGGCATAGATCTATCATTTGGACAAGAGTTGCACTTCAGAAATCGAAGAATTAGAGTTGGACGTTATCGACTCGACGAGTCGTTCTTGGGACTCGGCGAGTCGGAGACTTGACTCCCTTTTTCTGTTAGGGTTCGAAGGAACCCAGTTGGGTGATGTAAGAGTTTTAGAGGATCCAAAGGAGTAACCCAACGTATTGGACTTAGCCTTAGACCTGGAGTTCATGGGACTCGGCGAGTGCATGAACAGACTCGGTGAGTCCAAGGCAATCTCCCAGCATATGAAGATGAACTCGGCGAGTTGTTCATACAACTCGGCGAGTCGGATGAAGGACCATTCGATGTTCGGATAGGAGGAGAACTCGTCGAGTCATTGCCTAACTCGACGAGTAGGGACGGGAATGAGGACGATTAGATGGATAAGGACTCGACGAGTTGGCGGCCCAACTCGGCGAGTCAGGTCAGCTGGAAGTTGACTTTGGCTTGACTTTGACTAGGTCAGGGGTAAAATAGTCATTCTACCATAAGAGTAGTTATCAGACCCTGATTGAGTGTTTTGTGGGAATTATAGCCGGAGGATTTCCGGAGCAGCAGCAGCAGACAGAGAGTTCCCGCACAGATCGACAGCTACTACTACGAGGTGAGTTACCTTCCAGTAGGGGTGGGTCTAAGGCACCAATGCCGGCCCACCGGTGGGTAGTTATGTTTGAGATGATTGTCTTTGTGATAATTATCTTGGTATGTTAATGTGTTATGGTCATGGGATATGCCTGTGTGATATGCTATGTGTGTGGAAGGGATTAGTTGTCCCTACCCAGTTATGCCTGACTGTATGATTATCTCTCGTTACGGTATGCTAGTGCTAGGGTATGAAATAGTCCCCAATTACCGGTTGAAAGATACCGATGGCGTGTACCGGTTGAAAGATACCGATGATGGTTACCGGTTGAAAGATACTGATGGCAGTTACCGGTTGAAAGATACCGACGGTGTTATGTGGTATGTGGTATGATGGGGGAACTCACTAAGCTTTGTGCTTACAGTTTCAGTTTTGGTTTCAGGTACCTCTTCGTCCAAAGGGAAAGAGCCGGCGGCGTAGCAGCGCATCACATACATGGTTTCCGCATCGGATTTTCTGGGATTGTACTCTGATTTTCATTGTTCCTGATGATATGGTTTTCGAGACATGATTTTATGATTTTATGAATGATGAAATAGTGACAATGTTTGGTAACCTAAATGATGATTTACTTAATTTAAAACATTTTTTTTGGCCTCAAATTTCGGGATGTTACAAGTTGGTATTAGAGCCCTGGTTTGAGGGATTCGGACACACCCACGGGGGTGTCTGGACTCAAACCGAGGGATTAAAAGATTTTTCACAAAGAAAACAGTTTTCTAAAATCTAAGTTAAGGAATTTTGAGAAAGAACAAGGTGTGTGATGCGTGCGACCGGCCGATCTCAAGTAAGTTTTCCCCAAGATACCCATACTTGTTATGTTATGACATGTGATATATGATTCTGAGAACTGCATGCTAGACTAGGGTTAAGGATCTAGGAGGATGCCTTGAATGCCTGTTGTATGAGCTGTATGCTAGGACTGTCTAGTCAACAGTAGGATAGCCTGATTAGGTTATGCTTGAAGTGGGTACTCGATGCACGAATGCTGCCTGCTTTGTGCTGTAGGGGTCCTGACTAACTTTAACTAACTAGTAAGCGGATATGTAACAGTATCCGCAAGCTAGTTAGGGAATGTTGGTAGGGACTCCTAGTGCAGCTGATGGCGGAGAGTAGGTCGGAGAGTGCCCTAGGAAATCCTAGGATGAGATCAGTGGAAAGGGTATCGGAAAAAGGGACTCGGTGAAGTCGTAGTAATCCTTGAGGAAAGTACGGATAGATGTGGAAGGTAGTATGGGCCCGTACTACTGGAAGCAGAGGATCCGTACTCAAGTCAAGGAGGGCGGAGATGGAACCAGGGGACTTGGAGAATGTGTGAGACCTCTCAAGAGTATGTAGGATCCTGATGTTTGTATGTTTATTTTCAGTATGGTGACCACGCGACATGGAGCGGGAGGCTCGGGGTTAGGATCAGGTTCGGGCTCGGGTGAAGGATCCGAGCAGGTGGATGGTGGACTACACGAGTTCATAGCGTCGGAGATCACAAGAGGTATCCTTGAGTCGACCCCGGTCATCTTCGGGTCGATCAAGGAAGGGATCATCGAGCTGATGGAGGATCGCCTCCGATCATTCAGGAGTGATTTGGCGTCTAGCCAGGCGGGTACGCGCACACTGTCCTTTAAGGACTTCAGAGGGAGTGGTGCGCTAGATTTCCATGGGGTGAAGGACCCCATTGCTGCTAGGAGATGGATCGCAGACATTGAATCTGCGTAGTTGACGAGCTTCTGCCCGGAAGGGTCGAAGGTTCGTTTTGCTGCGGGATGTTTGAGGGATCGAGCCAGAGATTGGTGGGAGTTGATTGGTGATACATTGGGAGCCCCAGTCATTGAGGCTATGACGTGGTCAGATTTTGTGACCCGATTCAGGGCCGAGTTTGCACCAGCTGTGGAGCTCCAGCAGCTGGCCAGGGAGTTCTTGGATATGAGACAGACTACGGAGACTGTGGCGGAGATCACTGCCAAGTTTCGGGAGAGGGATTTGTTGGTGCCCCAGTATGCGGGTGATGAGGACATGAGGAGGACCCGCTACCATGACATGCTACGAGCCGATATCAGGGAGCATGTCAGTTTTTCAGCCTGCCCCACCCTGGATTCCATGATTTCCAGGGCAAGGGAGAGGGAGATTGATCTGGAGCACATATGGAAGAGGAAGGTAGAGGAGGGACAGACGGCAGGGGCTTCGGGGAAGAAGCCCAAGGGATCCGATGTTAGGCCGAAAGGCCAGTCAGGGCGGGACCGCTGTGGGAAATGCGGTCGGTCACATGAGGGAGTTTGCCGCACTGGGCCGGGTTCCGGCTGCTATAAGTGTGGCAAGATTGGGCATTTTGGCAGAGATTGTACTACCCCTACTCCTGCGATTCAGACATCAGACCTGATTTGCTTTCATTGCAATCAGAGGGGCCATAAAAAAGCCAATTGCCCCAAATTGACAGCAACAGTGGCACTAAATCCGGCAACTGCGCGGGTTACGGATGGCCGGAAGGTCAAGACGGAGGCTCCAGTGGTGCGGAGCCGAGCATTTCAGCTGATAGCCGAGGAGGCACGCGCTGCACCCGATGTGGTGACAGGTATGATTTCTCCTCTCAGATCCTTTATGTTATGTTGTCATGATTTTGATATGTTATATGTATGCGTTCTGTTTAGGATCGTTTCATGTGAACGGTATCCCAGTTCAGGTATTGTTTGATTCGGGTGCTACCCGATCGTTTGTCTCTCTTGCGCTTAGCAAGAAATTTCCTGAGTCCTCGGGCATGTTGGATTTCCCCCTTGAGGTCGAGATTGCGGACGACCGGTCAGTGCAAGCAATAGAGGTCTACCGAGATTGTGTTTTGAGGATGTTCGAGGAGCGTTACCTGGTAGATCTGGTTCCCATACCCTTGCGGGGGAACAAAGTTATTATTGGTATGGATTGGCTAAGCCCCAATGGGGAAGTGATTGACTGCGCGCAACAGTTAGTGCGAATCAGGACCCCAAGTGGGCGAGAGCTGGTAGTTCAGGGCGAGAGGCCACAACAAGGACCAGCTTTATGTTCGGCAGCGAGGGCTAGGCGCTACCTCGAGCAGGGTTGCGCCGGATATGTCACCTATTTATGGATACCCGGGAGGCGGGTAAGGTGACGGTGGGCGATGTACCCGTGGTGCGAGAGTTTGCGGATGTATTCCCCGAGGAGTTGCCTGGGATACCTCCGGAGAGGCAGGTGGAGTTCAGGATCGACCTAGTCCCTGGTGCGGCAACGATAGCCAAGGCACCGTATCGATTGGCTCCTCCTGAGATGCATGAGTTGTCTACTCAGCTGCAGGAGCTGTTAGACAAAGGATTCATTAGACCAAGTAGTTCCCCCTGGGGAGCCCCGATTCTGTTTGTGAAGAAGAAGGACGGGTCGCACCGGATGTGTATAGATTATCGAGAGCTGAATAAGGTAACGGTAAAGAACCGTTACCCACTCCCGAGGATCGATGACCTCTTTGATCAGCTACAGGGAGCATCTTGGTTCTCCAAGATTGATTTGCGTTCGGGGTATCATCAGATGAGGGTCAGAGAAGAGGATGTGCAGAAGATTGCTTTCCGGACGCGCTATGGCCATTATGAGTTCGTGGTGATGCCCTTCGGGCTCACCAATGCTCCTGCCGCGTTCATGGATCTCATGAACTGCGTGTGCAGACCGATGTTGGATCGGTCTGTGATAGTTTTTATTGATGATATCTTGGTATATTCCAAGACGAGGGAGCAGCATGAGGAACACCTGCGGGAGGTTCTGGATACTTTGAGGAGGGAGAGCTTGTATGCCAAGTTCTCCAAGTGCGAGTTCTGGTTGCGCGAGGTGCAGTTCCTTGGGCATCTCGTCAACCAGGACGGGATTTCGGTTGACCCGGCCAAGGTAGAGGCCGTGATGAGGTGGGAGGTTCCGAGGTCTCCATCCGAGATTCGGAGCTTCCTGGGATTGGCAGGCTACTATCGGAGATTCATTCAGGACTTCTCCAAGATAGCTCTGCCCCTGACCAGGCTGACGAGGAAAGCCGTAGTCTTTCGCTGGGGGCCTGAGCAGCAGGCTGCATTCGAGACATTGAGACAGAGATTGTGCGAGGCGCCAATCTTAGCCCTACCAGAGGGCATGGAGGATTTTGTTGTATACTGTGATGCGTCCATCTCGGGCTTGGGCGCAGTATTGATGCAGAGAGTGTTGGATAAGGTATCTAAGTCCATAACTTATTTGGTATATACTTGACCCGACCCGGCATGGTCCATTTGGGTTGCACTTCACCCGAACTATTTATATGGATAACATTATGAGAAGAGTATATTTGCGGCTTATTAATATATTATAAGTTATAATATATTAATATGAAATTGTATTATTTAATTAGTATTCGTCTTAAATTAATTATGAATTAATTTAGTGATCAAATGGTGACTAATTAAACATGGGCTATTATATTTATATAGTGTGGGCTAACACTCATTATGATAATGGGCTAAGCTTATATGGGAGTCCATGGATGATCCATGGAGCTTTTAACCCATGGATCCTTGGAAAGGAAAAGACATGGGTTATTAGGGTTTACCCTAATCATGTGCACTATATAAACAAGCTTGTGATGCATAAAATGACACCCTAATGTGTGTGAAGAAAGGTGGCCGATTTCTAGAGCATAGATATACTCTCTCATAAGTTTTCCAAGTTTGTGGTGATTTGTGATTTCCATTTGAGGCATTCACATTATTGGTGCTTGGCTCTCAAACTCCTAAGGAATCAATTCACAAACAAAGGTATGTAATTCATCTAGTTCTTTTATGTTTAAAAGTTCCCCATGCCATGCTAGATAAGTTATAAACCTTGGAAAACAAATTTTGCATGTATTTTAGACAAACATAGATCCAAGGTTTATTAGGGTTGCATGTACACTTAGGAAGTGTTAGAATGCTCAAAACCCAACAGAGAGGGCATGTTATTGATTACGCTTCGAGGCAGCTGAAGCCTCACGAGGCGAACTACCCGACGCATGATTTAGAGCTGGGGGCTGTTGTGTTCGCCCTCAAGATTTGGCGCCATTACCTATACGGGGTTCGTTGTACTATCTACACGGACCACAAGAGCCTGAGGTATCTCATAGACCAGCCAAACCTGAATATGAGGCAGCGTCTTGGCTTGATGTGGTAAAGGATTATGACTGTGAGATCCTATACCACCTGGAGAAGGCCAATGTGGTGGCCGACGCGCTTAGCCACAAGGCAGCGCCGATCAGGGATATCTGTATGAGGATGACAGTGGTGACTCCGTTGTTGGAGCGGATTCGGGAGGCCCAACAGGAGGCCATGAAGGAGGAACATCGGAAGAGTGAGCGGATTGTGGGACAGGTTTCCTCCTTCGACTATGATAGCCGAGGATTATTGACATTACACCGTAGGGTGTGGGTACCGTACCTCGGGGGTGTGCGCCAGGTGTTGTTGGAGGAGGCGCACAAATCCCTATTCTCCATTCATCCCGGGGCGACGAAGATGTATAGAGATCTTCGTCTAGACTATTGGTGGCCCTGCATGAAGCGGGATGTAGCATGGTACGTGGAGCGGTGCTTGACCTGCAGGAAGGTCAAGGCCGAGCACCAGATGCCACACGGCAAGATGCAGCCGTTGGATATTCCTCTGTGGAAGTGGGAAGATATTACTATGGACTTCATCACCAAACTTCCCAGGACCGCGCGGGGAGTGGATTCCATCTGGGTCATCGTGGATCGGTTGACCAAGAGTGCCCACTTTATACCGATCCAGGAGTGTATCTCGGCCGAGAAGTTGGCCGACATATACATTCGAGAGGTGGTGGCTCGGCACGGAGTGCTAGTCTCCGTGATTTCAGATAGGGATGTGCGGTTCACTTCCAGGTTTTGGAAGAAATTCTATGACGAGTTAGGTACTCGTCTGCACTTCAGCACCGCCTTTCACCCACAGACGGATGGTCAGAGCGAGCGGACCATCCAGACTCTGGAGGACATGCTGCGGGCGTGCGTGCTAGACTTCGGTGGTAGCTGGGATACTTACCTCCCATTGGCAGAGTTCTCTTAAAACAATAGCTATCACGCGAGTATCGATCGTCCTCCCTTCGAGATGCTACACGGGAGGAAGTGCAGGACCCCGATATGCTGGGGTGAGGTTGGCCAGAGGGTCATGGGGAGCACCGAAGTGGTGCTCAAGACGACAGAGAGGATTCAGCAGGTTCTAGCTAAGATTATGGGCTAATACTGTAGCACCTAGTTCCTGGTATGTATTTCCTTTATTGAAGAATTTTGCATTTTGTCATGGGACTCGGCGAGTTGGCGGCCCAACTCGTCGAGTAGAAGCGGTTTAGACCCGGGGTTTAAGTGGTGGACTCGTCGAGTCGGCGGCCGGACTCGACGAGTAGACGCTGTCTGGACAAAAACCCTAATCTAAGGGTTTGCACCCTATTTAATCATCTCATTCAGCCCCAACTCGTCCCTATTGCTCCCAGAAACCCTCCATAGTTAACCCTAATTGTGTATGTGAAGATCTAAGGCATTTGTGGTGATTTTTGGTGGTTTTGATCACAAGGAAGAAGGAAGAACTTAGAGGGATCAAGAGAAGACCAAAGGAGCCCTTGTTGGTTCATCATTTGCAGTCTCCAGAAGGTATAAAGTCTATACCTTGCTTGTTCTTTTGTTAGATCCCTTTTTAGGGAGTTAGGGCTTTTAAGCCATATTTTGTAACCAACCATGATTGCAAGCATGGTTGGGGTGTCAAGGCTTCGGATCTAGGACCTTGGAGGGGTCACAAGGCAGTTAGGGGTTGCTTTTGCACCTATGGAAGGCTCCATGCATCTTAAGAGCTTCTTTTGGGCATTTTAGGCTCAAAGTCCCATGCATGCACGTAAAGTTTGTAACTTTACGTGCTAGATCGATCTTAGGGGCATAGATCTATCATTTGGACAAGAGTTGCACTTCAGAAATCGAAGAATTAGAGTTGGACGTTATCGACTCGACGAGTCGTTCTTGGGACTCGGCGAGTCGGAGTTTTGACTCCCTTTTTCTGTTAGGGTTCGAAGGAACCCAGTTGGGTGATGTAAGAGTTTTAGAGGATCCAAAGGAGTGACCCAACATATTGGACTTAGCCTTAGACCTGGAGTTCATGGGACTCGGCGAGTGCATGAACAGACTCGGTGAGTCCAACGCAATCTCCCAGCATATGAAGATGAACTCGACGAGTTGTTCATACAACTCGGCGAGTCTAGGATAGGACTTGTTCTTCAGATGAAGATGAACTCGGCGAGTTGTTCATACAACTCGGCGAGTCGGATGAAGGACCATTCGATGTTCGAATAGGAGGAGAACTCATCGAGTCATTGCCTAACTCGACGAGTAGGGACGGGAATGAGGACAATTAGATGGATAAGGACTCGACGAGTTGGCGGCCCAACTCGGCGAGTCAGGTCAGCTGGAAGTTGACTTTGGCTTGACTTTGACTAGGTCAGGGGTAAAATAGTCATTCTACCATAAGAGTAGTTATCAGACCCTGATTGAGTGTTTTGTGGGAATTATAGCCGGAGGATTTCCTGAGCAGCAGCAGCAGACAGAGAGTTCCCGCATAGATCGACAGCTACTACTACGAGGTGAGTTACCTTCCAGTAGGGGTGGGTCTAAGGCACCAATGCCGGCCCACCAGTGGGTAGTTATGTTTGAGATGATTGTCTTTGTGATAATTATCTTGGTATGTTAATGTGTTATGGTCATGGGATATGCCTGTGTGATATGCTATGTGTGTGGAAGGGATTAGTTGTCCCTACCCAGTTATGCCTGACTGTATGATTATCTCTCGTTACGGTATGCTAGTGCTAGGGTGTGAAATAGTCCCCAATTACCGGTTGAAAGATACCGATGACGTGTACCGGTTGAAAGATACCGATGATGGTTACCGGTTGAAAGATACTGATGGCAGTTACCGGTTGAAAGATACCGATGGTGTTATGTGGTATGTGGTATGATGGGGGAACTCACTAAGCTTTGTGCTTACAGTTTCAGTTTTGGTTTCAGGTACCTCTTCGTCCAAAGGGAAAGAGCCGGCGGCGTAGCAGCGCATCACACACATGGTTTCCGCATCAGATTTTCTGGGATTGTACTCTGATTTTCATTGTTCCCGATGATATGGTTTTCGAGACATGATTTTATGATTTTATGAATGATGAAATAGTGACAATGTTTGGTAACCTAAATGATGATTTACTTAATTTAAAACATTTTTTTTGGCCTCAAATTTCTGGATGTTACAAATACCCTTTTATTTCTTCTTAGATGTTGATGAACCTATAGATTCTGTGGTTTGATTTATGAAATTGGATTTATTAGTTTATTAGTTTATTATGTTTGTTTGATTGTAAATCCTTATGTGTTTGAGTATTTTTATTGTTGCCTATAGCTGAGTTTGTGTAATCTAGAGGACCATTCTAGTTGTATAAACTGTAGTCTTAACTAATTTATGATAATTAGTTGTTAGGACTAGTGATTGATCAAATTCTAGGGTTAGGAATTATAAATGAAAAAAAGTGTAAGACTACTCTAGATCGCTATTCTAAGCAAGTAATTGACTCTCATGACCACTCAAGTTAATTATTTGACCAAATCTTTCATAATTCGAACACATAATTAGTTATAAAAGTAGTTGGTTGCATGATCATTGTGGTAAATATTATTTATAATTACTAGTATTACTTAATCGGACCAACATAGTTAATCATTATAGAAATCGATAATAAATGACATAAATCCATTACACTGTTTTATTAATCAACCATAGGAAAAGAAGGGATTTAAATCTATGTGGAAGTACTTCTAAAACACTAGTTCTTAGTTCTCATTTGATAGTTTACTTTAAGTTTAATATAATTTAAACAAAATGCCCAATTTACTTATATTGTCTTAGTTTAATTAATAGTTTAACTTTCTAATTCGAAATCCTACCTGTTCCCCTAATGTTCGACAAATTCTCTTACCTCAACTTTACTACTACACGATCAGGTTCACTTCCTAGTGTGTGTTACAGTTTAGCTGTGATAAAATCAATTTTATATATTTAAAACTTTAATTATTTGTTCGAATATAATATCACACATTAAGGGTCTACATTCAAACCAGATTCCTTAAATCAAGAAATGAAAGACATTAAGGTTTCTTTGTGTTTGATTTGATTTTGGCCTTTTTGTTTTTGATTAGTATAATAATTTTTTACACTATTCCTTTCTCTTAGCATAGAAGATGAAGGAGATGGGGGACATGGTGTCAGTGGTTTGCTCGGAGAGACAAACTGGACGGTGAAAGGTTTTAGGCATAATAACATATATTCATAAGCAAACGAAGCATATAACAATTTTCTTATATGTTCATGCAACCTATGAGGATCCTACAATTCATTCTATTATTGCAACTACAAGATAAATAAAAAATTACATACCTCTTTTGCAGTAGAGGTATCCTAGTTTGAGATCGAGTTCTTGCCACCTTTGTTTGGATGTAAGGACCCAAAGTAGAATCCTTCTAATGGTGTCACACCTAAGAACACCAAAAGAGAAAGAACAACAAAGCCTTAGGAGAGGGAGGCAAAAACGCAAAACCACAAACCCTAGAAGGGTTAGGTTTTCGTTTACTTGAGGGATAGGAAAAGGAGAAAAAAATTTCTAGCAAGGGAATGGGAAATTAGGGTTTGATCCTTAGTTCCCTATTTGTAGCATCCAATTGCTTAATGCCAAAGCAACTGTCTTTTTGTTGAATTCTCCCCTGGACAATTTCTATTACTTAAACCTTTTAATTAATTACCATCCAGTACTTTTAATTAAACAAATTCTAATTAATTACAAATCATATTCTAATTAAGTTAGTAAAACATGAAAAATTAATAAACTAATTGTAACATCCCGATTTTTGAACCCATAATTTTTATTTTTATTTATTAAAATATATCAGAGTATAATTACATTATGCAGAAACATGTTGTGAATGCGCGTGTGTATAGTCGAACCTTGCCATTCTCACGAATTAATGAAGTACTTGAAGAAAATTTATAATCAAATGGGTAAGCACGAAGCTTAGTGAGTTCTCCAAAATACCATATACCACAATACATATACAATACATACACATAATGGCCTTTAGCATAAAGCTGGCCCGCCCTTGGCCTTCAGCACGAAGCTGGTCGACACTTTTTACCTTTAGTATAATGCTAGTCCAAGCATAGAGTTGGTCCGCTACTTTGACCTTTAGTATAATGGTAGTCCGCCCAAGTCTATTGGGCTTCAGCCCAAGGCTGTGCCGCCCTTAACTCCCCACATAATATATCAACCTCTATATATAACAGACAACAATCCTACACTATAGGAAACTAACAAAACTAGCCTAATTGCATACTACATGATAACTATATCCTAACATACGGAGGATACATACCAGAGTATACGGTATAGTGAGAAAACTCACATGGGCAATTACTCCGACGATTGACAGCCATCTGGTTGTTCATATTGGTGATCCCACTGGCGGATAACACGCCTAACAAGTATTTACCTATAATACTATAAATTATTAATCCCTCTGGCAATCAAGTTTTGAAAGTTAGATCTTTCACTAATCCCAAATAATACCGAGAGTTCTATCAAATAAGGATCAACATAGCCAGTCAGTTGGGAGGCAGGACCATTTCGACATATAACCTTTCTGAAATCCAACAACCAAGCCAACATGAGCGTTTTAGACACCTTTCCCGTTAGTATATCAATCAAGATTATAACTGGAATTACTGATAAATCTTATTTGTACATTAATAACAACTACTATGAAAAAGTATAAGTTACACTTAAAGTGAAATAAGTGTAGCCTAACTTATAGAGAGTTTTCTAACGAAAATTCGGAAATTGCACTAGCAAAACTCTGACTCGAGAGCTTCTACTTTCCGGGCTCTTAGAGAATCCAGAGCCTCATTAGAATACCCTAAAATCTAAGGAAAATTCGGACTGAAGAACTGGTTTTCACTAGAGGAGAGAAGGGAAAATGTATAGAATGAATGAGGGGCTGCTGTCCTTTTATAGGCTGAATTTTGGGTTTGTGTGTCGTGCTTCTTGAGGTGTGCACCACGCCCTTCTGACACAACATTCCTCTCACCTTGTGACACATGGCATTCTCATACTGGTTTGACATGGCACCCTTCTAGAAGTGTGTGTCGTGCCTTTATATGTATAACGCAGAACGCGAATCTTGTAAATTCTATAACTTCTTTATACGAGCTTCATTTTTGACATTCTTTATATCCACGCGTAACTATTGACAACATCTACAACTTTCATTTAGACTCCGTCGGCTAATTCTCACTTTATTTTTACAATTATATTTTTATAGTCTTAGACCGTTAAAGTCCGTATAAAAATCATAACTCTCTCATACGATATTCGTTCTCGACTGTCTCTATATCGTCGGAATTGTATCTATGAGATCTTCAACTCTCGTTTAGATTATTTCAGCTAATCAATCAACCGATTTCTATTTTGATTTCTGTATCGCACACTGCTGCGCTGTAACTTTTAAAAATCATAACTTCATCTTATGAAGTCAGATTTGGACGTTTTCCATATGCACGCTCTCGCTTTTATGATTACTATGACCTTTGTCAAGTCTATTTATCCTAAATAGTCTTCTATCAAGAACGTCTATTTACATAACTGGTTGTTTATATAGTAAGACGAAAATAGGGTGTTACACTAATTTCTCCTAAATTAAATCATGCATATTAATGTTATGATCCTATTTTTATAAACGTAGTTTTTAAAATTATTAGTTTTACTATCCAAAAAAGGTTAGCGACACAACTTGTTGTCCGCTTGTCTTTTGTATCTATGTTATTATATGTATGGAGAAAGAATTCCCATCAATGAAAGTAAATATGCCATAAAAACACTTCTCGAAGACTTGTTTTTTTAAAACCTAAAAGATTAAAATTAAACAAAAAACTAATAAGGAGCTAGTAAAGAATTACAAGTATTTCAAAGAGATTTTAAGCCTTGTAATCCGTTTAACATAAACCTTGCAATTCGTGTTTGTGTACTATGTAAAAGAATACTCCATTATCGAATAAAAAATAAACTCTCGTTGTTGATAATTAACATTAAACACTATGTCATTTTGGAAATATGCTAAATGACCTAGCAAGTGCTCATGGCGATAGTTGCAATCACACCATTCTTGTTCAGAGACACATGTAACAAATCGACCCACTTCATAATAGTTGTGACTCCCACATGCCTTGGAATATCCATCTCCAACCAACGAGGCAATGCATTCTAAGTCCTCATAGTTATCTCACACTCATTAAATAAGTGTAGTAAGGATTCAACCTGCATAACACACCAAGGAGATAGGATAAAAGGTACATCAATACTCTTGGACACCAAATTTAATCTAAGAAGTAGTCGGTCTAGACAAAGCTGCTAGAAGAAGATGTTCACCTTTCATGGAACAAATTTATTCCACCTCGTTTCCCATTCCATCCGGTAAAAAACTCTTTTAAAAGCTTTTTAGTCTCCTCAAATGTGAATTGTCCATCATCATTCAAGTCCCTAAACCAACTATCTTGTTGAGAATAAAGTTGAAAAATCAGTCATTAAACTCCTCATTGCTTCAAGTTGATCATGTTCCATACGGAACCTAACATCTTTCTGCCAATCCCATACCCACCATTCCATATTCCAATGTATTTTATAACACAATCGTCATTTCTATTGAACAAAAAAAAAATCGGAAATCGCACATATAAAGGGTTATTCCCTACCCAAACATTTCTTTAAAACAAACTGTCCTCTCTTTTTCCTATCATGATTTCCTTATGTTGCTTTAATGACTTTAACCCACAATGCGCTTTTTCTCTTTTACAAGTCTCCACCTCTATTTATGGCGAATAATAATTAAAACCTTCAATGATTTCAGTACCAACCCACCTTTATCTTTAGAAGCAATTACCAAGTCTCAAATCACCGAATGGATTTTATGAACATTACCTTTACCACCCAAAAAAACGTTAATTTGATTGCATCCAACCTCTTTTTAACTTGAACTAGCATAAAAACAACGACATATACCAAATACCGAGAGAACTAAGTACAAACAGAAGATCATGGATCTCCCACCTATGGAAAGCATATTAGCTTTCCACTTTAAATTTTCTTTAAGAACCTGTCAACTACCACTTGACAACCTTGAACCCTCTCCATATTTGATCCAACAAGAATACCTAAGTAAGTAAAAGGATGTTTTGTCATGAGAGTAAAATGTAGTTCAACATATAGTCTAACCTGATTGTGTTCCATTCCTACCTAATACAGGTTCGATTTTAAAAGATTCATCCTCAAACACGAAACGAAATAGAAACAATTCTACCTTGCTATAATATTTTTTGTTTGACCATTTCCGCATCAATATAATGTCATCTATATAAAAAGGGAAATATAAAATATACCCTTTCCTACATTGGCTCCCCAAAATAAAGTCACGTCTTCAATAGCCACATGAAAGCCTTCCATGGAAGGAATAAAATGAAAAAGGGAGAAATGGTATCCTTAAAGTAGTTCCCTTTGAAGCTCAACTTATTTCAACGGGCTCCCATTGATGAGAATCGAGGCCCTAGCAAAAAATAAAAAGATTTATCTAAGCAATCCACTTTTCACTAAATCCCAGGAATTGCATAATCTAAAACAAATAGTTCCATGTTAAAGAATCGTACTCCTTTGAAAACAATAGGATATTCTTTTGTCATTTCTTATATCAATTCACAATCTTATTTACCATAAAGGGACCATCTTGAATCTGATGTCCTTTCACAAACATTGATTTTTCAACTAGACGTGTAATTAAACCGAGTCGAGTACTACCAAGCTCAAAACTCAACCCAAATAAAAAACTTGAGCTCGAAACTAAACTTGAGCCCGAAACTTGACTTGAGCCCCAATTTCAAACTCGGACTCGAACTCAATAAAGTAGCACTTCCGAGATCGGCTCAAATCAAATCTATTAGTTATTAAAAATATAAAATTACATAAAATCGAAATAAAAATATGACTAAGCTCGTGACTTCGACTCGACCCGGTTCGATTATATAAAATATGAATAAAATAAAGGGTAAACGTGTAAATATAAGTAAGCTCAATTAAGCTCGTGAACTTCATGAGCAAAGTATTTCAATACTCTAGCTCAAATTGATAATATAATCGATTAGCTCTAACTCGAACTCTACTTGAACTGAACCAAGTCGATTCAAAGTATTTTACGAGTTGCTATCAAGTATCTCGCGAGCTGGATCGACATGATTACACCCCTATGGTCAACACCCATAACACTATCAACCACATGATCTAAATAATTAACCAAATATTTAGCTATAATTTTATATTGCATCCCAATAAAACTAATAGGGCAATAAGAGCAGACACTCAACAAGATAGCATGACACCCACCGTCACCAATCAGATTACTTTCCATGAAAATCATCACCAACTACAGATTATCGAACCTAGGCCTCATCAGAAGCCTGCTCACCTCAATGGAGCTCATTTAAAAATCCATTGATGCGTACAAGGAGATGCTCAAACTTCTATATGAAAACTGAAAGACAAACTCCACGAATGAACTTTCTTTCGTGTAAGAAAAGTAACGTCTCTATGTTTTTTATTTTGGTGTAACCAATGTTTGTGTTGTATTTTGAACGTCTACTGTGGAAATTGTAACCATGGAAGTATGCAATATAATGAACTATGGACCTTTCTAAATCAATAAATCCAACAATGACCCCTCCGCCCCATGCAAAGCATGGGCAACCTTCTAGTTAAAATCTAATTAGCATCTTGGTTATGATTATTCGATCATTTTTTCATCTTGTATATATATTTTCTTAGAGCATTGTTATACATTATTTTTTATATCATTTGTGTAGGAATATCAAAAGGTTGTCAAGAAGCGAAAATTATAACTTGGTGGAACTTTCTCGGTTGAAAGCTGGATTTGTTTATTGGTCGGTTGCAAGTTGGATTCTCAGTTGTTCTTTACTTTCAGTTACAATTATTGTTTTTTGTATAAATGTACATTTATGAACATAGATACATATGAGTTTTTTTATAAACTAGTAAAGAACCGCGGCTACGCCGCTTTCGGGTAATATGAAAAAAATCGGCCAACTATAAAAGATATGTGCTAAAACTGTAAATCACCATAAATAGGGGAGAAAGTCGACAACCCCTAAAATTAGATGTCAAGAGTGTACAACGAAAAGAAGACATTGGTGGAGAAAATCCAAAAATGTTGTGGCAATAATGTTAAAGTTGTCAAAGTTGGGAAAATATGATGGCAAAATTTTAACGGAGCTTTTTTGTGTTTTTTATGTCAAAATGTAAAAGTTTTGACTACAAGGACGAAAAGTGTCAAATTCATTAAAGATTTGTGGCAAAAACACTAAAATGTAAAACCTTTGACTGCAAGGACTAAAGTGTCAAAGTCATTAAAGATTTGTGGCAAAAACCTTAAGGTACAAAAACTTAATCAAAAGGCAAAAATGTAAAATTTTTCACTTTAGGGACTAAAAGTGTCAAATTCAACAAACTTTTGTGGCAGAAACCTAAAACCTAAAAAAAATACTATTCCTAAGCTCCTTTGGATTTAATATATATATAATGTTCAGGAACATGCATGAACATATAACCACATGAACATAAACACATTTGGGTTTTTGTATTAATGTTTAGTTATGAAAATGTAGTTTTTTTTTATAAATGTTCACCCATAAAAATGTATGAATATGATTATTTTTTGGGTTTTGGAATAAATGTTCATTTAAGAATAAATATTCATTTGTGATAGTTATAGAATGTTGAAAGTTAAGAACATGTATTCATATTTGATCATAAAATTCACACATGATCAACTATGAACATTTATAAATGTTCATATATTTCCTAATGTTCATCTATGATTCAACTATAAACATTTATTCCTATTTTATTGGGATTGATTTTAAATAAATTCTATAATTTAGGATCATCATTAATAAACTATTATTTCATATTTAAACCAAAATAGTTATTTGAACATCATACCCTTTTGGTCATAAATTTATCTAATGGTTAAAAAGTGATTCTATTGTTCTATTAATAAAATGGTTCTATGTTGAACTCATCTCTCCCTCTCTCTCCCTACCTCTTTCTCTCTCTCTCTCTCTCTCTCTCTCTCTATATATATATATATATATATATATATATATATATATATATATATATATATATATATGAGACGGTTCCTTTGAGATTCTGAAAAAATAAAGATCATGATATTCAACCTCAGTCACATAATTCTCATTTGCCGCTCTAACGCTCCAGCGTACCGACACAATGCGATGATGTCTAATCATAAATGATTATATAGCGGAAAGTTGTAATCATAAATGATTATACATGTTATATATATATATATATATATATATATATATATATATATATATATATATATAATCATAAATGATTACACATATATGTTTGTTCACAAAGTGACTAATCATATATGATTATGATGGTTGGTTGCAGAGGTGATGGAGGTGTCACTGGTTGGGTTGGTTGGTGGCAGAGGTGGTAGTGGTGATGATGGTGGTGGTGGCGGTGGCGACTGTGGATGTCAGGAAGGTGGCGGAGGAAAAAGGAACAAGTGGCACTGCATAATCATTTATGATTATAACTTTCTCGCTATGCCGGTACGTTGGAGAGCTATATATATATATATATATATATATATATATATATATATATATATATATATATATATATATATATATATATATATAGGTAGGTTAAATCGAGAACGCCTAAAAGGCTGAGAACGCGAGAACAAATCACAATCGTCCAAAAGTTCAAATCTAAGGTTAATATTAATGTGCCATTTTTGTAAATTATAAAATTAAAAGGATCAATTTGTAATTTTCGAATGGAGGTAAAGGGCATTAAAGGGATTTCAGAATTTTTTGTTTCTAGAAAATCAATATTGAATCTTGATTCTCTCTCAGCTTCGATAAAATAGGGCTCTGTTTCCCCTCTTAGTCCGATAGTCATCCGCTTCAATGGAATCTTGCGAAAGTAATGCAACTTAGAGTGAGACGTTCTCACTCTGTTGCTCGTCTTAACAAATCTCGCCCTCTATTTTCCGTTTGTCGTATTCCTAGTCACCAATCTCCATTTGCATCTGATTTGCAGTTGTGTTTCAGAGCTATTAGGATGAATTTGATAAAGGTAATGCCTTCTTAATTTCCAGCTTTCTTTTCCCTTTTGGTTTTGTCTATCTTATTTGTTTTTAATCGATGTTAGAATCATTGTACCAATTCAGATAAAAATTGCTTACCACAATACAAGATATTTGATGTCATGTATTTTCGTAACACTTGGTTCGCTGAGTTTGATTTTAGGGGTTTGAGATTTGCTTTGGTTGATATTACTATTGCCATTTAATATTTTTCTTTTTAATTATCAATATTCTTTTTTAATCCATGAAACTCTAATGAAATTTTCACATTCATGAATTATTTATCGATGTATTTATTTACCTAATGTCTTTCGTCAAACTTTATTGATTTTAATCATTCAATATGTAACTGCTATATGTTTTTATTCATAGTTGAGAAAGTTCACGAAAAATGCATATAGTTTCTATAGCTTCAAAAGTTCCTGTTGTAAAACATGTTATAGACCCACTAAGAACATTCTTTTCTCCTTTTAATATGAATATAAAATAAAATGTATTCCATAAATGAGTTACATGTATACATATGTGTTTTCTTTTGATGCTAGTAGGTTCATTTCATTTGGAGCATCTTTGTATTTTCATTGGCTCTTGTTTGGTCGAGGTGTCAAGTGGTGATGCTTCAATTAAAATTTTTGGTTAGCCATGTAGAAATTTCTAATCGTGAATTCCAGAAAATCAAAAGGTACAGTTACTTTTGTTTGTATCATTTTTTAGTTTAATATTTTGATACTATTCATTCCTTTCGATTAATATTCTTTTTGAAAATGTGAAAACTCTCATGACAACTATCTTTGATTTTTTAAAGTCTTTTTTATATCTAAATTGTATCTTATTCACTTATGATTGCAGCTATATTAGATTTTTTTATATATAATTTGTGTTTTATTCATTGATGAAGGGATATAAGAGCTTGTCTATGGTGTCTTATTCATCGATGATTTCTTTTATGATTTTGATAGACCTCGTGGAAGTTCATAAGGTCTTTAAAGATACAAGCAATATTTGGAAGCATCAATGTTGGAGTCGAAACACTAAAATCTTCTAGGAGGATGGGATTAGAGAAATAAAGAGAATAATGTCATTGATTCCAAGTGTTCTATTCGTTTATGATTATAACTTATGTTATTTTTATATATGATTGTAACTATAGTTTATTCATTTATGAATACGACTGTATTAGATTTTTTCTATATAATTTCAACTATATTGATTTTTTTTTTCTACCAACATTTTGTTTTATTCATTTGTATATAGTCACTGATGATTAAATCTGGAATGTAATACGTAGATTGATTGGTCAAAGTATGTTGTTGTTTTAATCATACATAAATAACCACGGATTACATTATATTGAATAAATATTACTCTATCAATAATTATGTTATATATTCCAATGTGAAAAACTTCAATATTAGAAAAGATATATAAAGCCTTATTTATGAATATAACATCCTTTATGTTATTACTAAATGAATATAAGTGTATTAAATTATATTTTTGTAATTTTTATTCTCTTCAAAAAGAAATAAACAAATATGTAAAATATAATATATTCTACATTTATATGACCATATTTATTTTATAATAATAACGATATTTTTGTGAATAGGAATTGAAACTCAATTTCTTGATAACCCACTTCTTTAATTAGAAAATCAAAGAAATTTTTGTTATGACATAGCTAAATTAATGGAAATGGATGTTACAAACCATATAAATATTAATATGTTATGCCTTTATGTAATGATTGGTCCATAATTATTCTCGTGTTCTCAACCTTTACATATACTCAATATAACCTCTCCATATATATATATATATATATATATATATATATATATATATATATATATATATATATATATATATATATATGAGAGATGACTAAGAAAATTATAATAATATATATGGAATCCTTATATGTTGATCAAATTACTAATAAAGAGCAATTAATAATGTTGAATAATAATTTGTAAATAGTGGACAAATAAATGGAAATGACATATGACCTTGATAGTATTTTAACTTTAGCTACCACATACAGACAACAGTTTGAAAAGATATATCATAATATTGAAGATTTGTATATTTTTCTTTTGAACAGTTGGGTATTATCGATTTGTATATTTAACTAGCAAATGAGCAAATTATAAGGAAACGTTTATGATCTGTGTTTCTCAACCATAGAATTAAACAACATTCTTTTTCATGTTCCTGTTGTAAAACCAATCATAAAAGAAGAGATACAATTCTCTCAAATATGAAAATTTTCGGGAATATAGATGCAGCAATTAACACTACGGCATTCGATTACGCCCACAACACCCATATAGTAGTGATGAAAATAACATCCACAACTCCTTTTCATTTGAGCCACAGAGATATTAGCCATCTAGTTCAACAAGTCTTCCAAAGAGTAAATAAACATGAACAAATGTTTAATCCACCTTGACACCCTAAGCCACACTTGCTTTGCAAGGTCTCACTCCAAGAAAAATTGATTAACTTATTCGCTACAGACATAACATTAAAGGAATATTCACCATTCTAGCCTCCAAGTTTAGTAGGGACTCTGTTAAGCAACACCCTCCAAATTAACAAATTTATCTTTGTGGTAGCAAAGCTATTCTACCGTGTGGCTATATTGCCATCTCCCAACGTGACCTCATCAATACATTGTCATGTACACGCAATAAACTAGACATCATTCGGGCTTAACTCGCAAACCTACTTATACACATCTATGATAAAAACAAAACTAGATATACATGACATGAAATTCGGGAGTTGATCGGATTTAACCCTACCACGCACAAGTCTCTACCACACCTAATGCTAGTCTTCATTATGCCAACGTTCACCGATTAAACAATCTTTTTATGTCTTTAGAGCATAAAGTGTTGGGGTATGAAGTCTTGTCCAACTTGGAGCAACTTAGAACACTTGGGAGTGGAATGGAACAACTTGATAGTTGCGCCATTTGGAGCAACTTGGAGAAAATTGGACCAGCTTGGAACAAATTGGAGTACTTGGGAGTGGAATGGAGCAACATGTATGCCATTGACATACATGTTGTGCCACTCATCATACATGTTGCGCCATTCATGGAAGATGTTGCGCCATTCTTGAAGGATGTTGTGCGATCCTTGCACAAGATGGGCCATCATCATGCATGTTGCACCATCTTGGTGCAAGGTGCACCATTGTGGTACTCTAATGAGTCATGTATGCTATTAAGTCCTCTTTAACGCTCAAGATTGTTTAGGACTGCTCAGAAGTTGGTGATGCTCAAGGAATACATCATGTTGGGCCACTAGTGATCATGATGCTCCACTATGGCTCATGGTGCTCCACCATGTGTTTGTTTGATGCTCATGAGGTTGAAGGTTCCAGAAGCATATACATGACACTACGTGATTGATTCGAAATTAGGGCATCCCCTTAAATGGGTTGATTATGGATGGGCATGTCCCATCATAATTAGGGTATTCCATGCTTTCCTATAAATATGCTCATATCTCCATCAGTGTAAATTGCTAGATTTCTTTGAGAGCTCAAAGTGAGATACAATTTTGAGTGCTTGTAATAGTTCTAGAAAGTTAATAAAACCTCTCTCTCTCTCTCTCACTCTCTATCTCTCTCTCTCTCTCTCTCTCTCTCACTCTCTATCTCTCTCTCTCTCTCTACCTCCCTCCCTCCCTCCCTCTCTCGTTCACCCGTGGACATAGGTCACCTTGACCGAACCACATTGAATATTATGTTCTTTTTTATTTACATTTTTCCAGAAGTTTTATTTTAGTGTGTCTTGATCTCCTCCAATATAGAAGCTCAAAGGGAGGCATACCAATGCTGGCATGATGGCTGTTGTTGTAAGAAAACTCAACCAAAGGGAGATAGGAGTCCAAGCTCCCATCAAAATCAATAATGCATGTACACAATATATCCTCGAGCGTCTGAATACCGCTCGCTTTGCCCGTCGGTTTGCGGATGATAGGAGGTACTGAAATGCAACCAAGTACCCAACTATTTGTGAAACCTCTTCTAAAACCTGGAAGTAAAATAAACATCTCGATCCGACACAATAGAATTCGGCACCCCATGCCGAGCCACCACCTCCCGAACATAAATCTCAGCTAGTTTCTCTGTAGAGGAGCCCTCACTTATGGCTAAGAAGTAAGGACTCTTCGTCAAACGATCCACTATCACCCAAATAGCATCGAAACGCCTTGCAGTCTTGGTAAATTTGTAATGAAATCCATCGTGATTTGCTCCCACTTCCATAATGGAACCTCCAAAGGCTACAACTTGCCGTGAGGGAGCTGGTGCTCGGCCTCGACCTTCCCGCAGGTCCAACATCGCTCTACACACCAGGCCACATCCTTGTTCATAAACGGCCACCAATAACTATGTTTCAGGTCAAGATACATCTTGGTAGCCCCAGATGAATGGAGAATCTCGACTTGTGGGCCTCCTCCATCAATACCCGTTAAGCCCCACCCGCATACCCCACCCAGACCCGCCCGTGAAGAGTCAAAAGCCCCCTACTGTCGATATCAAAGGCTGAAACCTGACCGATAACCCATTCACTTTTCCAATTTTCTTCCTTTATGGCCTCCGACTGTGCTTCTTTGATCATTTCCAAAGTTGGGGTCATCACAGTCATCCTTAAACACACATCCTGAATCGGGGTACTGACCGCCCTCTGGCTTAAGGCGTCAGACACCACATTGGGCTTGCCTGGGTGATATAGAATCTCGCATTCAGAATCCTTTACTACATCCAACCACCTCCTCTGCCTCATGTTCAAATTAGGCTGATCCATACGATATCTCAGGCTCTTATGGTCCTTATAGATGGTACATCGAACTCCATAAAGGTAGTGACACCAAATCTTGAGAGAGAAAATCACCGCCCCCAATTCCAAATCATGGGTGGGATACTTCGCCTCATGAGGCTTCAACTGCCTTGAAGCGTATGCAATCACATGCCCTCTTTGCATGAACACAACACCCAACCCCGAAATGGATGCATCACAGTAGACCACGAAATCCGCTACTCCCTTAAGGAGGGCAAGCACTGGTGCATCACAAAGTCTCTGGCAAAGGGTCTCGAATGATGCCTGCTGCTCCGGCCCCCAACTGAACACAATATCCTTCCTCGCAACTTAGTGAGAGGAACTGCAGTCGTGGAGAAATATCGAATGAATCTTTGATAATATCCTGCCAAACCGAGGAAGCTCTGAATTTCAGATGGAGACTTCGGCACTTCCCACCTCATTACCACCTCTATCTTGGCTGGGTCGACCAAGATACCATTCTGATTGACGAGGTGTCCCAGAAACTGAACCTCACACAAACAAAACTCACACTTGGAGAACTTGACGTATTGCCTCTCCATCCTCAAAACCCCGAGAATCTCGCACAAATGCTCCTCATACTGTTCTCTGGTCTTCGAATATACCAAGATGTCATCAACGAAGACAATCACTGAGCGATCCAACATAGGTCTACACACCCGGTTCATGAGATCCATGAACGCCGCTAGTGCATTGGTGAGTCCAAAAGGCATCACCACGAACTCGAAATGCCCATAATGAGTTCAGAAGGCCATCTTTTGAATATCCTCCTCTCGCACCCTCATCTGGTGGTAGCCAGACCTCAGATCAATCTTGGAAAACCAAGATACTGCTGCAATTGATCAAAGATATCATCAATCCTCGACAACGGATAACGGTTCTATAAAAAATCATCATAAATAAATAAAGAATACATACCAGCCACAATGTGTGGACACTTGACCCTCAAATGATCTGTCTAGTTGCAATTAAAGCAAACCCGAAATCCCTTTGGGCAATCCTTCGACATATTCCCCTCTTTGTCACACATAAATCAAATTGTCCCCGACCGACCGGTTCCCTCATGTCCCTATTGCACTTTCTGCAAGTGCGACCCTTATGGCCTCCAAATCTCGAGTCAGAGGGTTTTGGCCACTTAGTCGCCGACTGCGACAGCACTGGTCTCGTATCTCTCACCTGAATCTCCATCTCCTCTCTCAACTGGGTCTCCAACTCGATCTCTCTCCTCCTGGCATTGGCCTGCAGCTCAGCCAATGTTCGATAGGAGGTGTTTGCCATGAACTCACAGATATCCCTCCTCAGAATACTCAGGTACTGACTCACACGTGCCTGCTCAGTCGACACATGCTCAGGGAAAACAGGGCCCTCTCATGAAACATCCTGGCGATCTCAGTCACCGTCAATATCTTTTGCTTGAGAGACAAGAACTCCTGGGCCAACCTCTCTCTCTATTTCTCTCAACCACTTGTACAAACTCATCTCTGAATATCTCAGTAAATCTCTCTCAGGTTACTGCAGAACGCTCTGCAAGAATATAATCAACTCTCACAAATTTCCACCAATCCTTCGCACCCAAACAAAGTAGGTTCAGCGAAAACGAACTCTCAAATTCTCTAGACAGGAACAAGTGTAAAAATATCCCTCAACATCAAAAATCCATCTCATCGCAGAAATCGGGTCCTGGGTCTCATCAAAATCAGGTGGCTTTGTGTTGTTGAACTCCCGGTACCACAACGAATCACCCCCACCCCCACCCCCGCGGTCTCGCAATAGCAACGGCTGCGGTGGATGCGACAATAGCAGCCTCAGTGATAGCGGCATAGCGCTCTTCGAAAGTCTTAATCAACATGGTCTTAATAGACCCAAACATCTTTGGTATAGCCCCTCTGATTATTGCGGCCACCTCGGCGGCAACAATCCTACAGATCTCGTCATCACTGACACTTGGCCTCTCGGGGTCGCTACATCCTGAACCTCGGGTAACCACCATACTGAAACACACAAGAAAACCATCAGAATCAGGCTAAAGCGCATACACAAACATCCACACACTCCTTAGTTCCTTAAGATTCCTTCTTGAGCCGCGTACGAATCCGGTACTTTCAGTAGTACGGGCTTAATACTACCTTCCACACCAACCCGTATTTGTCTCAAGTCATCCTCTCAAGACCCTAAGTCAGAAGGACTCTATTTATCAAGATCAGCTATACACTTGCCCCGTTGCTTCCTCAGAACCATTACTAAGCATCTATGTACTAATTCTAGACTGCTACCTAGCATTTCTACGCCTCACAATATCTCCGCTATCCTCGCCATTTGCTTTGTGCATGCCAATCGTACATAATAAAGGACTCGATAGACAGTGGGATAAATGATTCTACCTCAAGTCCTCAACCAAACAAGGAACAGGAAGAAAGGCTAAACCAAGCATTCTAAGGCTATAAAACCCTAATTATGTATAATTATACAATATACACTAATAAAATAGCAATGATAGATTCAATCTTACAAAGCAATCTCCTAGGCTAAAGGCATCACAATTCAGGAAACCTTATCACACTTTTTCTGTAGGATCCTTAGCCTACCACTAGCATGTAGTTCTATCAGTTCATAAGATATCAGCTCTACACTATTCATAAAAAATAGAGAAATTTTGAGAAACTACCCCTTGAGCTCTGGCTAATTGTATACACTGCTTCCCTGGTTTTTCTCCTGTAAAGTCTTTCGTTTCTTTGAAAAGTTTTTATGAAAATCTTCAGATTCGTAGCTTGAGTTTGGAATTCCCCTAGAGTTCATCCATATCCCTCAAACTAGGACTCTAAAACAAACTTGTAACATACAAATTTTCAAACCAAAATTTTCATTTTTAAACCCATAGAAAAATAGTTTTTATAATAACCATCTCATAAAAGTCATAATATCAAATACAATTTCACATCAAATTATTAGAGTGCCCCATAATTCCTAGTAACAAAATCTCCTAGCGAGTGTGTACAATCGAACCTTCACTTTCCCACACTCCTCATAAGTACCTGAAACACATATGATCAAAAACTGTAAGCACAAAGCTTAGTGAGTTCCCCAAAATACTACACACAACACAACACAAACAAAATAGCTATGGGTTATCAGCAACCCTGGAGACTACCTGAAGTCTCATTGGGCAAACAGCATGCCCCGTGGGTTATCAGCAACGCTGGAGACTAGTTGAAGTCTCGACACATATAAACAACACATACACATTAATAGCACTTAGACCCAGCTAGTCATCACATGTAAATGTATACAACTATTCTACCACACAGGTAAGAATAAGTGAAGAGACTCACCTGAACTGATGACTGATAAATCTCACTTCCGAACTGACGGAACTAGACTCCGCCTAATAAACACAATAAGTAACCCTAACGAATTAAGGTCATTAACCCGACTCACCAATCCATTTCCCACAACTACACCCCTTAAAGGCAAAAAGACCATTTTGCCCCTCTATGGCCCAAAACCCTCAACGTTTGACCAAAAGTCAAAAGTCATCAAACGTTAATAGTCTCGGTCCGTACGTGGGGGTACTGCTCAAACTAGCAAGATCGGGGTCGTTCGTGGCTATGCGGGGCGTAGCCAGGAGTACGCCCAACGTACACAGCCTGATCCTAAACTCTTAAATAAAACGTCTTATTCCTTTAAGAAACTTATTCCAACCCCAAATCCGACCTCTAAAGAATGTCTTAATCCATAAATTCTATGAGTTTAAGCCTTTGCATAACTAAAGAGGGCTCAATCCTTAAAACCCTAACTTTCAGAACACTCAAGGTCACTTAACTCATGCATAGGCCAAAGGAAACGATCAATCAACCATTTATATGAACCAAAGCATCCTAAAACGCCTAAAAGGACAAATAATAAGCTCTGGAGTGCTCCAACTCACAAAGATCCAAACTTTAGGGCACATAACTCATAAATGACCATCAAATGAGACATAGAAAGAATATCAACAAGGCATGAACTTTATACCTTCAAAAGATGCACAAAGTGAAGGAGATCTGGATCCACAAGGTTGCATGCAACACTACCTTCATCAATGACCTTCTTCCTCAAAAAGAATGCACAAAATTACCAAAAAGGCTCCAAGATCTTCACTCTCAAGGCTAGGGTTTGATATCATGGCTTAAAGGGAGTGGAGGCTGATTATGGGAGGTCCAAGGGTGAGATAATGTGTTTAAATATGGGTTAAACCCTAAAAATTAGGGTTTGGCATCTGCTTGTGTACGCCCGACGTACTCCCTCGTACGCCTAAAATACGCTTCATATGTCCCTACTCACTTAAAGGCTTACGCCCGGTGTACAAGGTCAGTACTGATGGGTTTTGAGCACTATAACAATCCTATGGTGCACATACAACCCTAAATGCTTTGGATCTAAGTTTCTCTCAATTTGTACATGCAATTTCATTTTATCCAAAGCATAAGCCCTAGCTAGCATACAATTGGAGATATACAACATAAAACTAGTTAGAAGAATACCTCTTAGTTGTAGCTTGTAGTTCTTAACATTTCAAGAGCTTAGTACCTCAAATGAGTCACAAACACCAAAAGCAAAAGGAGGCTTATGAGAGAGGTTAGGAATCACCAAAATAACAGCTAGGATTTCACCATGGAATAGCTTGGCCAATTTTAGGGATGCTAGGGGTTACTTTTATAGTGTGGAATCTCTACGGTTTCATACATGTAAACCCTAATTCACCATGACTCTTCACATTTCATAGGCCCTTTGGACTAAACCTTCATGGAGTCATATAGGTTTAGTCCATTCCTAATCAACATGGATCATTAGCCCAAACTATAAGTATTACTGATTTACCAAATCAGTCCCTGTAAATTTAATCTGTCTCTTTTGATCACTAAATTAATTCCAAATTAATTCTTGATCAATACCAATTAAATAATATGACTTCTCAATTAATATATTATTCTTATAATATATTAATAAATCACAAATAACCTCTTTCTCAAAAATCCATCCTATCAAATTGCTATGGTGAAGGCAACCCAAAATGACCATGCTACTATTGGGTCAAGTACATACCAATTATAGTTATGGTCTTAGACACCTAATCCAACAAGTACGCCCAACGTAAGTCTAGAGATGCTTAACTTAAGTTAATGAAAATGTTAAAATGGTACCTTGGGGGTTCGGATGTTACAAACTACCATTTGTAGATCTACTAGAGTACGGAGGCCTCCAGTCGGGTACTTTCCTTAAGCAAACTTGTTGTTGCTGACAAAGAATGGTGAAACTGAGTATTATCTAGAAGCCTTGAGGATGAAAGAATCCATAAAGTGGAAGAAGGCTATGGAATAATAATTGAGATCACTTGAAAAGAATCACACTTGGTTCTTGGTCAAGCTCCCAACAGGGAAGAAATCAATGCAAAACAAGTGGGTGTTTTAGGTTAAGGATGAGATTGATGGCACCAAGAGATACAAGGCAAGGTTGGTGGTCAAGGGGTTCCAATAAAAGAGATGTGTTGATTATAATGAGATATTTTCTCAAGTTGTGAAGATGACTACAATCGGAATGGTTTTGGGAAATTTGGCCTCTAAAGATATCCATCTAGACCAACTAGATGTGAAAACAACTTTTCCCCATGGCGACCTTGAAGAAGACATCTACATAGCACAACTAGAAGGTTTTCCCATAGTTGGCAAAGAAAATATTGTGCGCAAACTAAAGAAAAGTTTATATGGTTTGAATCAGGCTCCAAGACAGTGGTACTTGAAAGCTTAATGCAAATGAATGGGTATAACAGATGTAAGATGGATCACTACTGTTATTTGAAGAAATTCAAATCCTTTACATCATCCTATTGTTATATGTTGATGACATGTTGATTGTTGGATCCGAAATTTAGGAGATCAACAAGCTAAAGAAGTAGATGTCCAGTGAGTTCGAGATGAAGGACTTAGGGGCTGCTAAACAAATATTGGGCATGAGCATAGCCAGTGACAGAGTTACTGGTACACTAATACCTTCACAAGTCAAGTACATCAAGAAAGTTTTAGAAAATTTCAACATGGCAGATATGAAAGTCAGAAGTACACCATTAGGGAATCAGCTGAGACTCATACAGACGCAATCCCCAAAGATTGAAAATGATATATAATACATGGCTAAACTTCCCTGTGCATCTGCAATGGGTAGTTTAATGTATGTAATGGTATGCACCAGACTAGAAATTGCTCATGCAGTGGGAGTTGTGAGCAGATTCATGTAAAATCAAGGAAAACGACATTGGGAAGGATTGAAATGGTTGCTACGCTACTTAAAATGAAAAACTGAGTGTTCCTTATGTTTCCGAAGGAAAGTAGTAGTCTTAGAAGGGTCCGCTGATGCATACATAGGTGGATGTGCAGATTCAAGAAAGAGAACAACGAGTTATGTGTTCACGATTGGAGATACAACAATCAGTTAGATGTCAAGGTTACAAAAGAGTGTTGCACTTTCAACTACATAAGCAGAATACATGGAACTTGCGGAAGTTACGAAAGAGCTCATATGGTTGAAGAGTTTCTTTTCAGAATATAGAATGCACCAGGATGATTGTGTACTGTATTTTTTATAACCAAAGTGTAGTTCATTTAGCAAAGAATTCAGTGTTTCATAGTAAAACGAAACACATTTAAATAAGTTACCATTTCATTCGAGAGGTAATCAATGAAGAAACTCTAAACTTGAAGAAAATCCTTGGAACGAAGAATCCAGTTGATATGTTCACCAAGGTGGTTACCACTGAGAAGTTAAGCTTTGCATGGATTCAAATGGCCTTCTAGTAGTTTGAGGAGAATGGGTTGGAATAAAATAGAGAGAGAGAGAGAGTACTTTGAGGAATGGAAAATTTTGAATGGAAAATGAAGTTGTTTAAGCCTCCAAGTGGGCGATTGTTGGGGTATGAAGTCTTGTCCAACTTGGAGCAAAATAGAGCACTTGGGAGTGGAATGGAGCAAATTGATACATAGTCGCGCCATTTGGAGAAACTTGGAGCAACATGGAGAAGCTTGGAGCAACTTGGAGCACTTGGGAGTGGAATAGAGCAACATGTATGACACTGACATACATGTTGCATCACGCATGATACATGTTGCGCCATCCATGGAAGATGTTGCGCCAAAGTGATAGGTATTGCGCTAAAGTGGAAGATGTTGCGCCAAAGTGGATGATGTTGCGTCAAAGTGGAAGATGTTGTGCCAAAGTAGAAGATCTTCCGCCATGCTTGAAGGATGTTGCACCATTCTGGCACAATATGGGCCATCATCATGCAAGTGTCGCCATCTCGGTGCAAGGTGTGCCATTGTGGTACCCTGATGAGCCACGTATGGTATGAAGCCCCCTTTGATGCTCAAGATTGTTCAGGATGATCAGAAGTTGGTGATTCTCAAGGAATACACCATGTTGTGCTACAATGATGGATGTTGGGCCACTAGTGATCATGATGCTACACTATGGCTCATGGTGCTCCATCATGTGTTTGGTTGATGCTCATGAAGGTTAAGGTTCCAGAATCATCTGCATGACACTCCATGATTAGTTCGAAATTAGGGTATTCCCTTAAATGGGTAGATTATGGATGGGCCTCGCCCATCAGAATTAGGGTTTCCCATGATTGCCTAAAAGTATGCTTATATCCCCATCATTGTAAATTACTAGATTTCTGTGATAGCTCAAAGTTAGATATAATTTTAAGTGCTTGTAATAGTTCTAGAAAGTTAATAAAACCCTCTCTTTCTCTCTCTCTCTCTCTCGTTCGCCTGTGGACATAGGTCACATTAACCGAACCACGTTAAATATTGTGTTCTTTTTTATTTTTATTTTTTCAGAAGTTTTATTTACCTGAGTTTCACCGAAGCTTGTTCAATATTTTTCTGAAGTGCTTAGCTTGTTTTGTTGTCACCCAACATAAAGTCTATAAAACAGTCCATAAACTTCCTATTTCCCTCCATAGCTCCTGCCAATACCGAGTAGTAGACACATCCCAACCTTCTTCCTCATAGTTGAGATAGGAATAATACATTTTTCATCAAGACAATTTATAAAGGCAACAATATTGGAACGAACCCCACCCAATTTCGGTTTTTCACCATTGAACCTCACACACCCATTAGCACCTTGTATATTTTTCATTACCTCCACCCATAGAGTCTTTTTCTCATTATGGAGCATCCAACCCTCATTTCTCTTTAGATCTCATCAACTTATACCATTTAACCAATATTGGATTTATATCATTGTCTTCTTTTTCTTAAAAACATAGCTCTAATCGACTCCAATTGTCTGCATGATTAACTTGAGGCAACCCCCAATAGACAACATCTTAACCTTTCATTTAGACAAACTACTTTTGAAACGGTGAAACACAACTTTCCAACTAGATACACATGAACTCTAATACCAGATAAGTTGGATTTTTGCAAGTTGATATTGGGAATAGAAACAAAGTAAAATCATCTAAAAAGCATAAACAAGTTAGCTACATTACCTTTATCTGAATCTCTCATGAAAAAAGCATCATCTTCATAGAAAAAATACGAAATCTATTGGGTTTCACTAATCCTAACAAAGAAAAAATTGATACGCAACAGAAAGAACAAAATTTATTCAAAAGCAAGTTAAGATCTAAACCCTACAAAGAATACTAATCTATAAATATGAACAACAAAGATAGTCAAGAAATACCAACCTTATAGCAAAATAAAATTTGCTAACTTCAAGATCCTTTGAGTCGATTTCTTGATGTTTGAGAAAGGTTGAGCACCCAAAGTAGAATGTCTCTAAAGTGTCACACCCGAGAGACTAAATGATAGAACTTGAACTTTCAGGAAGAGAGAAAATAACTGTCAAACTCAAAATCTAGAGAGGCAAGAGACAAGAGATGAAAATAATGAGGCCATGATGGTCTATTTATAGCTGAAAGAAACTTGGTGGAAAAGAAAACCGATAAGGATAATTACCAAAATTAAATCCTTATTTTATTCAAATTCAAATCTCTTCCATATCCTTAGCCAAAATTAGAAATCACCAGGGATAAATCCCTAACTGATTTCATCCACTCCTATAGAGTTCAATAATGTTCCAATTATTCAACTATCGAATAATTACAATCTAATCCTTGTACTTTTAGTTAATATCAATTTAATTCTAATTAATTCCAATTAGTTCAAAATAAGCCTAAACTATTTTCTAATTAATTTATGGAGCTGTGACAAATTAATAAATTATTTATTTCTCTCTCCTAATTTATTTCTAACTATTTTAAATCATGAGGGCAACCCTAAAAGGACTTTGTTATTATTCCAAAAGTTATACTAATTAGTTATGACACTAGACACCTATTTCCAACAGTCTCCCACTTGGATAAGTCATCAAATACTATTGGTTGAATAGCTTTGAATAATCAACAAAGTGTGCCTTTCACAACATTTACTGAACTCTGATAAAATCAAGAATCAACCCTTAGATAAGTGATCAATTATTCCTTTGTTTCTACAAGATATCTGTATGAATTGAGTCATGGATTTATGAGTCGACCTTACAGTTCAAAATTGTGTTTATCGATTAACGATCTATGATAACCAAATCATACTACTAATAGAACACATCAATTCAGTTCAGGCTAAGCCTAACACTATGATGTAAATGTTAAATCATCGAGGGGCCCATTGATATCGTTTTTCTTGTTAAGGCAAAAGGAACAATTAAACTTTGACTACACAGTTTTTGTCTACTTGTCAATTCATGCATAGACTTACTCGTTATAGCTACCAGTTACAGACATCGTTAGAGAAAGACTAATGAATAACGAACTTCTATTCAAAGAACTCAATGTCTCTCCATTTTAAGAATAAAAGATATTACCATCTCAAAATTACCAGTAATGGAGTTCATGAAGTAATCTATGAGTGCGGGTTTTCTAATACTTAAATCTCTAATAAGTACTCATGAGCGTTAGTCGGGAAGTGGGGATCTAAAAATGCAAAAAATGAAACATAATAATAAATTAATTATAAATGGTATCACTCTTGAAAATAAATAATTCTTGATTATTTAATTGACAAAACAATTACAAAAATTTATTCATTGCTATAAATGTTTCAACTAATCAACTAACTACTAATCTTAATAACATTTCTCATGCCTATGCTCGTAGCATGCACACTATGTCTTTCCTTGGTCAGTCCCTTTGTGAATTGATCAGTTGGATTCTCTTTTGATGATACCTGCTTCACAACAAGATATCCATCCTCAACCCTTTCTCGAATGTAATGAAACTTCATTTTTTGTTCCCTGAATTTCCATGATCCCTAGGTTCTTTAGTCAGAGTGACTGCACCTTCATTATCACAGAAGATTTCCATGGGATCTTTATTGATCGAGACAACTCCAAGATCACCAATGAATTTCTTCATCCAACTATCTTCCTTGGACGCCTCACTAGCAGCAATATATTTAGACTCACATGTAGAGTCTGCCACCATTTGTATTTTTTTGGAACTCTTCCATGGCACTGCACCACCATTTAGCATGAGCATCCATCTGGACTGTGATGTGGAGTCATCTCTATCCGTTTGGAAACTCACATCATTATAGTCCTTCACACAACCAACTCTTGTTCATCACCATGCACAAACAACATATCTTTGGTATCTCAAATACTTAAGAATGTTCTTAATAGTTGTCTAATGACCTATCCCAAGGGTTTCCTGATATCGACTCACCATGCTCAAAGCATATAAGACACCAGGACGAGTACATGTCGTAGCGTACATGACCAATCCTATAGCCGAAGCATATGGAACTCGACTCATTCTGCCATGTTCATCACTAAAACTAGGACATTGATATAGACTCAATTTTATGCTATGGTGCACAGGAACATTTCCTTTCTTGAAATTTTCCATATTGAATCTTTTCAATAATTTATCCATATAAGTACTCTGACTAAGTCCAATTAGACGCCTAGATATATCTCTATAGATTCTTATACCATGTATGTATGCTGCTTCTCCCAAGTCCTTCATAGCGAAACATTTCTTGAGCCAATATTTTACACTTTACAACTCAGGAATTTCGTTTCCTATGAGTAGTATGTCATCAACATACAATAATAGGAACACAATACACTCTCACTAGATTTGAAATATACACAAGACTCATCTGGACTTCTAGAAAACCATACGCTTTGGCTTTCTCTTGGAAGCACAGATTCCAACTTCGTGATGCTAGTTTAAGTCCATAGATGGACCTTTCAAGATTACACACTTTATTTGGATACTTGGCATGTTCAAAACCTTCAGGTTGTGCCATGTACACATTTCCTAAAAGTTTCCCATTAAGGAAAGCAGTTTTAACATCAATTTGCCATACCTCGTAATCATAAAAGACAGTTATGGCAAGTAGTATCCTAATAGACATTATCTTAGCTACTGGTAATAACGTTTCCTCAAAATTAGTTCCTTGAGTCTAAGTGTAACCTTTTTCTACCAACCTCGCTTTGAAGGTGTGTACATTCCCAAACATGACATTCTTCTTCTTGAAGATCCATTTACAACCCATTGTCTTAATCCCAGGTATTGGATCAACCAAATTCCAAACTTAGTTATCCTTCATGAACTGAATTTCACTATCCATAGCCTCTTTCCATTGGGTAGCCTCAGGGCATAGCCATCGCTTCATTGTAGTTAGCTGGCTCATCCATATTGACAAGTGTTCTATCACTAATCAACGTGTTTCTTTCTATCGTTATATGGAAACCATAAAAATCGGGAGGAACACTAATTCTACTGGATCTATGAAGAGGTAATGATATGCCTTTTAGCTTAACAGGTTTCTAAACCGCTGGCTGAGTGCTAGTGCCAACAATGGGTTCATTTTCAGTTGACTCTTGGATTTATTCAAGGTCAATTTGACTCCCACTGACTTCTTGAGATATAAGTTCTCTCTCAAGGAACACTCCTTTTTGAGATACAAATACTACATTTTCACTGGGTCTGTAAAACAAATATCCAAAAGCCTTTCAAAGATAACCGGAAAAATTACACTTCTCAGATCTGGATTCAAGTTTATATTGGGTTTCGTGCCGAAAGAAAACCTCACAATCTAGACCTTAATGTGATTAAGTTGACTCTTGGATTTATTCAAGGTCAATTTGACTCCCACTGACTTCTTGAGATATAAGTTCTCTCTCAAGGAACACTCCTTTTTGAGATACAAATACTACATTTTCACTGGGTCTGTAAAACAAATATCCAAAAGCCTTTCACAGATAACCGGAAAAATTACACTTCTCAGATCTGGATTCAAGTTTATATTGGGTTTCGTGCCGAAAGAAAACCTCACAATCTAGACCTTAATGTGATTAAGTGAAGGAACTTTTCCAGTCCACACTTCATGAGGTGTTTTCGAAACCTTTTTAGTTGGAACAAGGTTTAAGATACATGTTGCGGTTTCAAGTGTATACCCCCCAAAACGTTATTGGTAATGAAGCCCGACTCATTATAGAATGAACCATGTCTAATAAGGTTCGATTTCTCTTTTCAAAAACACCATTAAGTTATGGTGTTCTTGAAGGAGCTAATCGTGAAACGATTCCACAATCTCTAAGATGATAGTTGAACTCGCTACTAAGGTACTCTCTTCCCGTGTTGGATCGGAGAACATTTATCTTCTTTCCCAATTGATTTTCTACTTCATTTTGGCACTCTTTGAAATTTTCAAAAGTATCTAACTTATGTTTAATAAAATAAACATAAATGTACCTACTAAAATCATCAGTAAATGTAACGTAGTAGTGTTTACTGTTCCTTGTGGCAGATCTGAAGGGTCCACACACATCTTTGTGTATGAGATCTAGCAATCCTTTACCTCTATGACATTTCCTTGTGAATGATGATTTAGTCATCTTTACTATAAACAAGACTTACATACATCATCCAATTTTAAGTCGAATGATTCCAAGATCCCGTCCGATTGGAGCTTGGTGATGTGTTTCTTATTTATGTGGCCAAGGCGATAATGACACAAGCATGACTTATCTAAGTTATTATAAGAATCAATATTTAATTTAACATTGCTCTTATTAGAAACATAAACAACACTTTCATATATGAGATTGCAAGGAAAATATTTAAACATAAAACAACCATCTTTAAAAAGCAAAATATCACCCTTTTCATTGTCAAATGAAAATTGAAAACCTTGTTCGAACAATGCATGCAATGAAATAATATTTCTGGTCATCTCATATGAGTAACAACAATTAACTAATTTAATCCTAACCTCATTACTAAGTAAAAGCTCGAAATCTCTAACCATCTAGGCGGGTGATGTGCATCTATTCTCCATGATTAGATTTAGCTCCCCATGCTTAAGCTTCCTTTTTTTCATTTAGACCCTACAATACAGTGCATATGTGTATCAAGAACCCATGAATTTGAAGTAATAATGTTACGGAGTTCGATCATATAAGTACCTGAGGTGGAGCCAATCGCTTTGACCTTACCATCCTTGAGATTTTTCAAGTACTTAGGGTAGATTTGTTTCCAATGTGCCTTAATGCCGTAGTAGTAGAAAATTTCTTCTTTCGGATCACTGTTTGGTGGAATAAAGGATTCACCCTATCCTTTATCCCCATAACGAGAAGGTCCGATCGGAGTCGTTCCTTTCCACTTGGGATTAGAATGTTTCCTCTTCTTTCCACCACCATTTTGAATGGCAAGAACAAGAGCTTTAGAGTTGATTGGAGCTTTATTGTAACCAACTTCAACGATTTAGAGTAGGTTATAGAGTTCCATTAATGTTTTATCCAAACTATTCAAATGATAAGTTATTATGAAGTTATCATATGAACTAAGGAGATATCCAAGTACAAGATCCACAACTAGGTTCTTGTCAAAGACAACATCGAGATTCTCAAGTCTGTCTATTTATCTCTTTATTTGTTGAACATGAGCACATACATACCCTCCCACCTTTAGCTTTCATGACGTTAGCGATCTAATAACCTAAAATCGTTCTTGCCTTGCCCTTTGTTGAAAAATTTCAGCCAACTGCAAGTTCATCTCATATGCCCAAGTGTTCTAGAAGGTATTTTGGACCTCCAATCACATTGAGGCTATTAATGCAAGAAACCATATTTGAGTCGTCAACGTGTTTTCGGTTAGCAGCCTTTTCTTCCTCAATGGATAACTCATCAGTTTTAGGAATGGGGTCATCAAGAACGTACTCACAATTATCATACCATAGGGTTATACTAAGGTTTCACATCTAATCGAGGTAGTTAGCTCTACCCGTGAGCTTTTACCTTTGGAGAGATAAGAGTAGTGAGAAGTTTGAATTTGTAGGTGTGGGGGGAGCTCGGAGAGGATTTCCATCGATACCAGACATCTGAATTTAGAAAGATAGTTTTAGTTAGTTGATTCAATTCCTTAAATAATTACCCAATTTATATTAAGGCTAGGATCCATATTTTAAATTTGTTTTATGAAGAGGGATACCATCATCATATCACAAATTTATTTTAGGTAGACAATACAATTTATCAATTTCAATATCTATGAAATTCCTAGATCTTTTGAGATTCATTAATATTGTTTAATGACATGTTAATCTCGGATTGAAAATCTTCTATTTGTGCATGGGATACCAAGGTCTCACAAATACGATGGTGAACCAACCATGCAAATCCCACATGACCCCTTGATTATGTTATGGTCTCAAGTTAACATGCCGGTTACCCACACACGCTCCACCAACAAACCATAACCAAAAATTCCATATCATCTTCTTCTCACGTCTCAAATTTATGTATCGATTACCCATACACGCTCCATAAATAGACAATAAGGAATAATATGCGGTTTTCACGGATTAGCAACTATTCACATTTTTTAAATATAAATAAGACAAGAACTTTGTTTTAGTACTTTATATGTTATACTTTTAACAAGACACTGTCGTATCAAACCTGTTAGGCTAACGGCAATCAACCACACAAAGAAGCGGTGAATGAAAAGAATACTTATTCAACGATCATTTTATACGTCGTTTCTTTATACCTCTCTTGTGACATGGTCTTATGAATGAGTTCTACTCTTCATTCAACTAATAACGCACTTAATATTTTAGTTCTACATATACCATATATAAACAGTTATAATTATATGTAGGGTGTATTTTAAACAATTTAAAATTACAATGTTTAAACATATTAATTCTAATTAACATTTAATTAATTAATTTTAAACTAATTATATCCATATATATCTAATTTCTAATTTCATGTATATTTAATAACTATCTAATTATTCAAAATTAAGAATTATCTAAATATGTCTTATGAATATATATATATATATATATATATATATATATATATATATATATAAATTATCCATTATATTTTATATTTAGTATTTTAATTAAATCTAATATTAATTAAATTTATACTTAATATGAATTAATATAATCTGAATTAGTTTGGAAACAAAATTAGATAAAGATTAGAATTCTTAACAAATCCAAGTTCTTCAAAACTTTTAAAATCCCTTAAAATTTTTGAGAACCCTAGGGTCCATCGCAAATTCTAGTAGCTTTTGGTGTTCTTGAAAACCTTTAAATTTAAGCATTCAACATTTAAGAAATTCAAAATATAGTGCACATATTATAGACAAAGGGTCTGATACCATTGTTGGTTTCACTAATCCTAACAAAGAACAAATTCATAAGCAGCGAAAACAATTTTTTTTTCTAAGGCAAGTTAAGATCTAAACCCTAAAAGGAATAATAATCTAATAATATGAAAAACAAAGATAGTCAAGAAATACCAACCTTATAGCAAAATCGAATTTGCTAACTTGAAGATCCCTTGAGTCGATTTCTTGATGCTTGAGAAAGGTTGAGCATCCAAAGTAGAATGCCTCTAAATTGTCACACTCAAAAGACTAAATACTAGAACTTTAACTTTCAAGAAGAGAGAAAATAATTGCCAAACTCAAAATCTAGAGAGGCAAAAGACATGGGACAAAAATCAAGATGCCAGAAGGGTTTATTTATAACTAAAAGAAACTTGGTCGAAAAGAAACCTGATAAAATTACTAAAATTAAATCCTTATTTAATTCTAATTCAAATCTCTTCCATATCCTTAGGCAAAATTCGAAATCACTAGGGATAAATCCCTAGATGAATTCGTCCACGCCTATATGGTTCCAGAATGTTCCAGTTATTCAACTATTAAATAATTACAATCAAATCCTTGTACTTTTAATTAATATCAAATTAATTCTAATTAATTCCAAGTAATTGTAAATCGACCCAAACTATTTGCTAATTAATCTATCAAGCTATGACAAATAATAAATTATTTATTTCTCTTTCTTAAATTATCTCTAACTCTTTTAGATCATGAGTGCAACCCTAAAAGGACTTTGTTATTATTCCTAAAGTTATGCCAATTAATTATGACATTGGACACTTATTTCAAAGAGAATCCTCATACCATCCAATACAATAGTAGTGCCTTGAAAAAGATCATGAGCCATAAAATCTTTTATAGCACCATGTAAACTATTGAAGCTATAATTCCTTTGTAGGACTCTCACTCAACGGAACACAACACTGAGACAAGATTATCCACACCTTAATACACTCAATCCACTTATTACCAACTCACAAATCCCATAATCTACAAGAGACATTCCTAACTAGTGAAGTCATACGTCTTCTCAAGATCAACTATAAATATCATCATCTTCTTTATTTCTTGTACCAACCAATGATTTCACTAACATAAGGAACATCCAAAATTTATCTTCCATAAATAAAAATAGATTTATCAAGGCTAATAAGATCAACCACCTGCATCAACCTGTTAGCTAAAAGTTTTTCAATAACTTTGTATTGCACTCCTATGAGATTGGACGGTCTTTAATCCTTCCAAAAAAAAAATAGGATTTTCTTTTTTTCAGTATCAGCATAATGGAGGAAGAGTTGCATACAGTCATAATGTTTCTCGTTTTATAAAGCTCCTCAATAAAAGCACAAATATCTCATTCTGGAATATTTTAATTAACAATTTTATATAAAGTGAAACTTAAAGCCATATGGACCTGGTGTCCAACACTACCACATGACCACACTACAAGAGTAATCTCAACCTTAGTGAATCTTGTCTATATCATTTGTCTGAACCAAATCTATCGGATTCAAAAACTTGTTACACTGGTTCATCCTAGTTCGGATAAAATGTCGGATGTATCTTTATAATAATAGAAAATGCCTATTTTACTTATGTTGCTTTTGATAACTACGCCCCATCTACCATTTCACCTTTACCAAGTTGACGTCTTTTTTAACAAAGCTTAAATTGGAGTTCTCATCCCCTTTAACTCCCCACCTCAACATAGATTTTTTTAGCATAATCCAAGGCATTTAGTTTTTCAAAATCAACAAAAACCTTCAAAAGATTTAGCTTTTCAGCAAGAGCTACATCATTCATATTCTCACCATCTAAACTCATATCCAACTCTTCTAATTTTTCCATCAGTTCATTTCCCATTTTATGTGTGGCCATAATTAATTTATTACAACTTCTCAAATTATATTTTAATGTCTTAAGTTCATTTTTCAAGATACTAAACTTGTTATCATCTATTTCAAAATCTGTATAATTCTAACTAGAGACCATAATTTAATCAAATCATTTCAACGAAATCCAAGAATTAAACAACCTAAATGGAATCGACCCATAATATGAGTCTTCATTTTTCATAAATATAGGAAATGGTCTGACCATACCCTCATTATAACCATAACAATAAGATTCAGAAATTTTTCCACAGCTCCTTCCGAAATATGAAAACAATCCAGTTTGCGCATTTTGTTTCATTGACGATTCACTTTAGTAAAATTCGAGCCGCCCATAGCATCACATAACTCAAAATTATAAATAAAAGCATTAAAGTAATTAACCTTCGAAACACCAAAATATGTTTCAAATCTTTCTGAAGCGTCCCTAACAACATTAAAATCGTCAAATATAATATGCTCACCTGGATGACGTTTCATAAACAATCCTATCAAATTCCATAACACTTTCCTTTTATGTATCTCTTGAGTTTCGTATCAAAAAATACATCAAAAAATACTTAAACTTTAAAGTAACCCAATCTCCTTTATTAATCACAAAACTATATGTATAGGAAGCATTAGATTTTATAAAAAAAAAAAAAAAAAGTATGATCCAATAGAGTGAAAAAACCACCCGATCACCACTATACTCACAAAAAATTGAAAATTCCACCGCATAGACTTTACTTTAAACAAATCCATCCATATGTGTCATTAAGGTCTCTTGAATCCCTAAAACATTTATACCATCCTCCATACAAATAGATTTTAACCTACTCGTTTTCTTATTACTCCTTACCCCATTTATGTTGAGAGACATAATGTTCATTAAAAACATTTTAGGCACCAATTCTTTCAATTAAATTTTGCATGTCTCCCATAAATCCCTTCATCTCATATCCCAATTCATTACTAAACTCAATATATGCCCCCGTCATCTATATCAAAGAAAAAGCATTTTTTTTTTGTCGCAACAACTTAATTTTAGAGTTACTTTATTAAAAGAAAAAGACGAATTCATGGGGCTGGCACCATACATTTCCTTTTTTTTATTCTCGTATCCAATTTTTCTTTTGTTTTCTTGGCTCAAAGAATGTGAAATATCGCTAGACCGTATACTCGACAAGACACGTGAATGAAGTCTTACACCATTAAAATCCAATGGTATAGTATCTTGGTCTTAACACATAGTCGACCATACACCATACATTCATCCAAATCATTGTCCATAAACATTACCATGCCATACAACATAACAGTTGTATTAAAAGCACTTAAAGTCCAAGAAAAAAGGAGTAACCCATCAATCTCCGACCATAGCACTTTTTTTTCCTAATATGTGAAGTTCTTTGCAACTGGGTGAACATATTTAAACACCGATGCCATGACATCATGCTTCTTGAACGTGACACCAGATTCAACTATCTCAAACTCCAACCCAACTCATGTTGCACCATGTAACGTCCTAAATTCCATAGTAAAACTTTCATTTAATATTAAAAGAATTTGTTCCATTTACAACTTCAAAGATATAAATAAAACCATTTGACTCAAAACATTAATTAGAGTATAGACATAAGAGATATTAAGTGTGAAAATCTACAATGGATGCAATACCGTCAAGCCGTGCTCTTCCTTCGTTACCAGAAAACCTGAAACAATTTAAACGTAAACCTTAAGCACAAAACTTAGTGAGCTTCCCAAGATACAACATACCAAACAAGCCCCACCCAACAAATATATAAATGGAGCTCACCCACGGGCCCCACCCAAAATAACATATAAACGGACACCGCCCAAAATAACATAATAGCATGCCCCACCCAACATACATAACGGGCCCCGCCTAACATACATGCAAGAGTTAGAAAGACTGTCTGGCATTCTACATAGTATAGTGAGAAGAAACGAGATGGTCGGTACTAAAATCAACCTAAATATTATCACAAGGTTAAACCTTCTTCAATGGCCTAAACCCTAAAGTTTGACCTAATGTCAAACTTAGAAAAATGTCAAAAGTCAAAATTTTGGTCACCACACCTCTTCTGAGCGCCCCATGCCCACAAAACGACAAAACAGTCGGGTTCAAGCCTTAAAACATGGGCGCTGAGAAAACCCCAGAAGCGTTCCCCGCCTCTAAAAAGTGTGCCACACTTTGGACATAATCACAAGGGTTTTGACTTAATTCATTAAGTCATCACCCCATCTTTCAGATTTGAACTCTAACAAGGTGCAAATGGATAATGTTTCCAACTTTGTCCATTAAGACACATCACATCAATCAAGATCTAAACGTTTGTACTCCAAATGAGCTAAATCACCTCCAATACTTGCATGGATTGAAGGAAGGGCTAAAGGTCAAGACTTTATGAGTCCAAATTGTTTAAAAAACAAACCTAAGTAACCAAAAGGAGCTAAAGTCATGAAAAATCCAAACTCACCTCCAAAATGGGACCAAAAGTGACAATATGAAAAAAAAGATCTATGAAACCAATGAGCAAGTTAGAAGCTTTTTAATCACAATGATCCAAGAAATGTGAAACCTTGCTAGATCTACTCTTGATCTTCATTTCAATGCACTTTGCAAACACCTTGTTCTTAAAGCTTCATCCACCAAATGAAGAAAATAAGCTCAAAAAATGATTCTAAGGCTCAAAACAAGCAAGAGGAGGCTAAGGTTTCTCCAGGAATAACCTAAGAGTGATGGAGGTTGATAATGAACCAAACCATAGGGGTAACAATCTTTAAATACTCCAAAAATCCTAAAAATACGAGTAGACCACTAGGCCGAAGGCACTCCACGCTCAATAAAGAAGCGCGTGCCCCACGCTTTTGCGTTAAATTCCAAATTTTTAGATTTCAGCTTCGAACAATCATAACTTCTTTGTTATAAATCCATTTGCAATAATCTTTATATGCACACGAAGGTCTTAAAAAACCCCACGATTCTGTACAGTTACTTTTGACTGAAAGCATACCGAACTTAATTCATTAGTACATGCAAAAGTCCATAATATCGCTTTTCCCCATTTTACCCCTTTCACTCTAATACACAATTCAGGGGGTTAAATCACTTAAACAACATTATCAACATCTAATAAGGTCCAAACTTTATCCCTTGGATCCCGAGACCTTTACTTGATCAAATCAGGTTCCGCTATCACGAAATAAGAAACATCCCAAAACTAGATGTTACATCTCTCTCCCACTTAAACAGGATTTTATCCTTGAAATCCGCTTCAGTTACAATTTTTTAAAACAGTTCTTAACACAATCCATATGCTTCCTCCAACCACTTTATCAAATTAAAGCATCCAAATAATAGAGTTCACGAGACCACTCAGAACCTAGACAATGCATATAAACAACCCAATCCCATAAAACACTCAACTGCAATAACCACCTTTCTCTCCTTAATGGTACAGTCCAACTCATGGCGAAACCATTCAAACCGGGGAAAATCCCAAAACTGCAACTACAAACCAACTCTATCAATTTACTTCACAAGACCGGGAACCCATTAGTCTAATCTCCATAAAACATACATGATGACTGACGATCACCCTTTTAACCTACCTATCCCTAGTCCCTTACTAGGAACACTACCAAGCCATGCATAAATGGACACTCAAAAAATTATGATCATGAATATCAACCAATCCAAAATCTGGAAATTAAGCCCAAAAGACCTCAAATGTGCCATTGACTTCCTGACAAGTTATCACTATCTCGTTGTTTCCATGAGCGTAACAGTGATCCGTCCAAATTAGAAAACCTTGTGTGGCATCCACACAACTTAGATGCACAACCACCTGATAAATCACCCAAGAGATCTACAACTAAATTCATGATATGAAGTTCTCGAAACCTATACTCAACACTACTAACCAAACTTTTAGTAAACATCCCACAAAAGCAAACAGGGTTCCATGAATGCAAACACTCAACTTGTGACTACTGATGCACCAGTAAGACTTTCAACAAAACAACATTCCACCAAATGCATGTATGTATATTTTGGGAATCACTTACTTGAGCTCCGATTGATTGCACGCATCACATCCTTCATCTTTTCAGAAAACCTTTTTGGAAAAATATTTTACAAAAAGATTTTCTCAGTCTTCAGTTTGAGTTCAAACGCACACAGTGTTAGCCCAAATCCCTCAAACCAAGGCTCTGATACCAACTTGTAACGTCCCAAATTCCAAAGTAAAATTTGAATTTAATATTAAAGAAATTTGTTCCACTTACAACTTCAAATATCTAATTAAAACCATTTTTTAAAACATTAATTAGAGTATAGACATAAGAGATATTAAGTGCGGAAATCTCCAATGGATGCGATACAATCAAGCAATGCCCTTCCTTTGTTACCAGAAAACCTAAAATAATTTAAACTTAAAAACGTAAGTACAAAGCTTAGTGAGTTCCTCAAGATACCGCATACCAAACTGTCCCACCCAACAAGTATATAAACGCGCCTAGCCCACGCCCCCCCAAAAAAAAACATATAAACGAGCCCCACTAAAAATAACATCATAGCATGCCCCGCCCAACATACATAACGGGCCCTGCCCAACATACATAACGGACCCCGTCCAACATACATGAAGAGTCACAAATACAGTCTAACATTCTACATAGTATAGTGAGAAGACTAACCTCGCAGTCAGTTAGACAATCACCACAGCTGGCAGAAACCTCAGTCAATGACATAAACCCTAAAGTTCGACCCAAGTTCAAACTTACTCTAAAATTCAAATGCCAACATTCTACTCAAAAAGCACGCCACGCACTTCTGGCGCACCGTGCCCACAAAACGAAAAAACACTAGGGTTCAAGACTTCAAACATGTGTGCTGAGAAAACTCCAGAAGCGCTCCGCGCCTCTTGTAACGTCCCAAAAATTCAGACAAAAAATTCAAATTTTAGAATAATAAAACCATCTTTCAAAACGTATTCATAAAACCATAATAGAATCTGAGTATAACCAAAACATCCAAATACATCAGAGTCAAATAAAATGTGGAAAAATATGGTGTGTGCAATGCGATCTGTTGGATTAGTGTCTAAGTCCATAACTATTTTGGTATGTACTTGACCCGATTGCGAGCATGGTCCTTTTGGGTTGCCTTCACCAAAGCAACTTGATAGAATGATTTATGGAAAAGGAGAATAATTATGATTTATTAATATATTATATGAATAATATATTAAGAGAGAAATCATATTATTTAATTAATATTAGTCAAGAATTAATCAGAATTAATTTTGTGGCTAAAAGACATTAATTAAATAAAGGGGACTAGAACTGCAATTGTGTGATAGTTGGATATTGGGCTAATGGACTCCATAGAGGATGGAGTGGACGAAATCTATGGGGAAACCCATTAGAGTTCGTCCAATGCCTCTAAAGGAGGAGTCCATGGGCTGCTTAGGGCCTAAGCAGTCAGATTAGGGTTTCCTAGTTCAAAACCCTAATAGCCTCACATATTTAAGGACCCCTAGGGCACCAAAAACGTGGCAAAAGAGTTTCCTTAGGGTTTCTAGACGTTTTTGAGTGCCTCTCCTCTTCTCCTTCTTCATCCTCTTGCTCTTGGTGTTTGTGAGCCATTAGAGGAGTGACATTTGTGACTCTAAGCTTTTAGAAGCAAATTACAAGAAGGAATAGATTGTTATTACTACATAACAATCAAAGGTAAGATCTAAACCCTATTCTTATGTTATTATTGATTATCACATGCTAGATCTAGGGTTTATGGCTTTGGATGATTATTGCATGTTTATTATACAAACTAGATCCAAAGCTTTAGGGTTTGCATGTACACCATAGGATTGTTGTAGTGCTCATAACCCATCACGATCACCCCGAGCTCTTCCCCCTCGATCCGTAAATACCTTGAAAATAAACTAAAAACCGTAAGCACGGAGCTTAGTGAGTTCCCCAAAATACCACATACCATACATATCAAGCACAAAATGGGCCTCGCCCGACATCGAGCCCCGCTCAGAACAGATCTGTTAGTAATATAAGATGGGCCCCGCCTCATCACATTCATCAGGCCCCACCTGGCTTCCGGCCCTGCCCGGTATACTCAGAAACATATAAACAAATGACAATCACAAAGATAAATAACATACAATATACTCATTAGGACCCACCCGATATACATATCAAATATCATACATAAAAGAGTCACACAGACAACTAGCATCCTAAGCATAATAAACTATGGGCCAACATTGGTGCATTCAACCCACCAAGCACAGTGAGGAAACTAACCTCAAGCTGCTGAATATCTCCGATAAAATCTCGGAATGTTGATCCGGAAAATCCCGCGCTAACACCATCAAATAATACCCAATTAATAATTATGCCATAATCCATAACGAGGAATCTAATTCATTTGTCCAACTCCCAGAGTAAAAGACCATTTTACCCTTTCCTCACTTGGCCCAATAACCATAGCCCAAACCAATGGCTTCAAAAGCCCAATATGGCCCAAATTCCCAAATGACACCCAAAGCCCATTATGGGCCCAAATCCAAGAAGGCCCAAATCCTAACAATGTCCCAAAGTCAGAAAGATCAATGGCCCAACAAGGCCCAAAACCCTACTAGTCCAAAAAGGCCCAAGCCCTAAAAGACCCAAAATGGACACCTTGGAAGTACGCCCCGCATACCAGAAACTTACACCCCACGTACTCACCCCCGAAGCACAACGTACAAGCTATCGACACATGATACAAGCATTACACCGAGCGTATCCTACGTACGCCCAACATACTCATTAGAGGGCTAAAATCCATAATAAGCTCTTATTGGGTTAAGTTAAAACGTCCACACATAGATCTGACCCTTAAGGGGTGTCTTAACACATAAATTTGGCAAGTTTACTTCTTTTCATGACTTAAAGGGACCCAAAACCCATTTTTATCCATCTAAACTTATAATATGAACACCAACTTAAACATGATTCAACCAAGCCCATCAAGATGACATTTTTGTGACTTAACAACCTGAACAAAGACCAAATATGAGGCTCAAATGTCCTGGAGTAGCTTCTACTCACAAGAACCGCCATCTTGGGTCCAAACATGCTTATAACAATTCTCGTAACTAGATCTACAATGAAGAATCGCAAAGTGTGAAGCTTTATACCTCTAGAAGATAGATCAAGATGCATAAAGTCGGGATCCACAAGCTTCAAGCGATCCAATACTTCTTGAAGAAGCTTATTCTTCTTGAATAAGCACCAAAACAGAAGAAATCACCCTAAGAACTCAAGAACCACTCAAATGGGGGCTAGTGTTTCGTATCTAGGGTTTAATGGGGTGGAGGTTGAAGGTAGGAAGGTAGGAAGGTTTGGAGTTGAGTTAAGGACATTAAATAGGGTCCAATACCCTAAATTAGGGTTTTCACTTGACTTGAGTACGCCCATCATACTCAAGAGGGAATCTGCGATCCATTAATGCCTAGTTTGCCCATCGTACTCCTATGTACGCCCAACGTACTAGGCTTAACCATAATTCCACCAAACTTCCGAAGGCCATAATGTCTTTGTTCTAAGTCCATTTTATGACGTTCCTTATATCCCCAGAAAGGTAATGATAAGCTCTACACTTCTATCAACTCGCCCTTGCCTTAAAAGTTTTCGAACTTAAACCCAAAATTCATAAAAGGCCCGAACTGTCACTTTACCGATATACGCTTGGGATCCAAAAGACAAACCGAACTCCCGACTCATCAAACCTACATTTTCCACACCCAAAGGGGGTCTAATTCTCTCTTTCCTAAAGGACCTAAGCCTTATCATAACTGATCTTCGGGTCACGACCCCAAATTAGGAAACGATTCGGAACAGGGTGTTACACTTCTCCCCCACTTAAATTAGATTTCATCCTCTAAATCAATCTTTACCACCCTCCTGGAGACCAAACGCTCTGACCAAAACATCCTAATGCAGAACAAATCATTGATCCTTTATCTGAAGAACCCAAAAATTACTTCTATAATTCCAAAGCCCGATAACTTTCTTGAACTCCATGCGGGTAGAACCATTCTGAAACACAATCACGAGGACCTCTTACTCTAATCTGAACTGAGAAACATCCTTTTGATCTTGAACACTCCAACTGATACCCTTGGCAAGTAGATTCCTTAACCATAACTTACTGATGAAAGGCCATTATATATATATATATATATATATATATATATATATATATCTGTCTGTGTGTGTGTGTGTGTATATATATATATATATATATATATATATATATATATATATATATATATGTATGTATGACGACTCTCAATGTGAGTCTCGTCCTAATGCCAACCCAGTACATAATTCATATCCTGAGATCCAAAGATTTACACTTGCACTTCATCCGAAATTTTCTGATTCCACGGTGACCTTCCACTACATTGAGATATAAAATCCTCAATAGATCGCTGAGATTGAAAGCCTTACACCTTGTATTTGCTACGGCTACCCCTTAGTCTTACAACATTCCCATATCGTCATGGATCCAACCCATGGTCTTACCCTTCATCTACCATACCAATCATAATCAACAAGAGTCGAACTGCCATTTGAATTTTTCCAAATTAGGTGTTCGGGTCATGCTTCGAACCCCAAAGCCTTAATCATGCAAGAACAGACAGAGAAGTTCCGACACAACCCTCACCCGAATCCATCCACATGTCCACCATACATCATAATGAATATGCCAACCCGATGTTGGAAATTTCCTGAACTCCCAACCTTACGCATCCTCTAATCAGACTGCAACCTGAGTTTTCTTTTCTCCCGTCTAGGATGGGGTACTTTTCCTAGTTTGCACCCGATCCAATCCCCAGAAATCTGAACGATTCTCCCCCACTTGGATTCAACTATGTTCTTCCAATCCACAAAGTTTGATGGATTCCCAATCCATTTCTCAACCTTACAATTCAACTTGTCAACAACCTGATCTTGCAAGAGCTAGCATTCCATCACTAGCTCACCTTTGTGATCACACACATTCCAAAACCAAATAAATACTTCCCAAAATATCAAAGAGCTCAATAATCTCAAACACTTCCCCTCATACAATTCCAAATCCCTAAGCCGCCTCGGGTAGTGACATAGAACTATAACCCTTAACCGGGACGGGCAAATCATCAATTCAACAACTCACCTATCGAAGGATCGATGTATTCCAAGTTCGCCAAGAGATACCATTCAATTTCTTTTGGAAAATCCCAATGACTAATATAATCCATCCGAACAACACTTTCCCATTACTTAAGGGTAATAAGTTACCACTATTCAATCTCTACTGATGGTAGCAGTCGGCAACCTGAGCTTTACAACAACTAGCTTTCCTTGACCAGGCAAGCCTAGCGCTTATACATTCCAAGACTGGATAATCATTCCCAATACCTCAAGAAATTTCAAGATCCTAATCATGGGTTTTGAGCTTTCTAACACTCCTATGGTGTGCATGCAACCCTATGTGCCTTGGATCTATGTTTTCACTATTATACATGAAAATATACAAATTCCAACGCATCATCCTAACTAGCATATAATGGAGCAACTATACTACAAAAGTCTAGTTAGATGACATACCTTTTGATGGAACTTGAAGTCTTGAACCATTAAGAGCTTAGCCCCAATAGTGTGGAAGCCTCAAATGGAATCACACAACACCACCAACAAATTGGATAACTTGAGAAGAAGGTTACTTTGGAACCCTATGAAATCGGTCCTTGCCCTCACAATGTGTATCCACTAGTTCCATTTCATGAACCATGGGATCCTTTATATAGTGTGGCTCATTAGGGTTACACCATGTAAATCCTAATGTGCATGACTTTCCATTTCCTTCATGATCTATAGGTTTTAACCTCCATGGAGTATCCATGGGTTACCACATGGGTTAAGCCCAACATGAAGTACTATGGATCACAAGCCCACATATATAAGAATGAATGATTTACATAATCAATCCCCATATATTTAATTAGTCTCTTTTGATCATAAAATTAATTCTAAATTAATTCTTGATCAATACTAATTAAATAATATGATTTCATATTAATATATTAGAACTTATAATATATCATAATAACCTTTTCTCACTTGTCTATCCAATTTTTTCGATGCCATGCAACCCAAATGGACCATGCTACTCTCGGGTCGAGTACATACCAATAATAGTTATGGGCTTAGACATCTAATCCAACAGTCTCCCACTTGGATAAGTCTAAAACTATTATTCAAGTATGTCTCCAAGATCCTGATTAGCAATCGTAGCTCTTAAAGCCGTTGTCGAACTCTGACCTAGTCAAATGACATGTCCCTTAGATAAGGGATCATATATTCCTCCATTCTAGATATCATATGGACTGAGACATGGATTATAATCATTCTCTCTGTCCATTTGTTGTTTCCCGATTTCTGATTTATGACGACTGACTAATTGAACAAATCAAATGAGTCCAGTCTTGGCCAAGCACTTAGGGGTGTCATCACTAAATCATCGAGGGGCCCACATATATCGCTTTTATCCCTCCAAGGGTAAAAGGAATGGATAAACTTCAATGCTCGCTTGTACTTACTCATCAAATCACACATAATGATATGTATTATAACAACCAAGTTACTGGTTGCGTTTACATATCTCAATGTGCAACCAACTCGTAATAAAACTCACACGTCTCCGTTTGAAGAATATAAGATATTATCATCTCATGATCACTTGTGATAAAATACATGAAGTGATTCAAATGAGCGTGGGTTGAATCCAATACTCGAATCTTATTCCAGGAGCACTCATGAATGTTGCAGCAACTTTTGCTATGTCTAAACACTTTAGACATCTACAAACCCAATTCATGAAAGTCTTGATTCATAACCACTTCCAAAGTATGATTGACTGTGGAGAGTTTGAATAACTTAGTTATTCGGGAAGTCAAAACATGCAAAGTGAAACACAAGAATAATCGAATCCAATATGGTCTCAGAACTTATGAATATAAATAAAACACTTTTTATTTATCACCATATTGATTACACATTATTCATTGCATAATGTTTCAAATAATCAACTTAATACTTGAATTAAAACAATAGTTTTCCCACGCTCCAAGCATGCACACTATGTTTTCTAAACAATAGTTATGCCATACTCCAAGTATGCACACTATGTTTGTCTATGATCCTTACTTTGTGAAATAGATCAATTGAACATGATTCCAATGATGCTCATTTCACAATCCCAATCTCTTACCGTAAATGTAGGAATATGAAATTCTTGTCATTTACTGTTATCTGTTAGATTTTAAACTCATATGCATTGGTCCTCTTGTAATGACTATGCACAAAAGTCACAAAGACTTGGCAACAAACATTACAAAGTATTCCAATGGAGATAAATTCCATGGAAATGAAGTCTCACATTCAAAGTACATTCCTTTGAACATCCTTCTTGCATGTCAATATGGTCCCTCTCCAAACTTTTACACCATACTTCCAACTGTCCATAAGAAACCAATCGTAGGTAAACCTCATATTGTCCTCGACAATTGCTTAATCATTTCAGTCATATCCGGTTCTATTCCTTTTTCCCTCTTAATGCCCTAGGCATTTGAAAATTTAGAACAGATAAATATTATAGCACATGCAATCGATCCTATATCCGAAGCATACGAGACATGATTCATGATGTCTCACATAAAGACATGATACTTGACCAGTCTTTTGCTACAATATTTCTTATAATTTGCCATGTTCTCATAATTCGAATTATGAAAAGGGATGCCGTAATCATAATCGAATTTTAGAATGCAAATAATGTAATCATGACCAAATTTGATTAAAATCTCGCAATCTAAGCTTTTAGTTTTGAAAAGAAGTATAATTTCTTCTCCCTTAGTTATAGCAAAACAACTTTTTCAACCCCTGTAACTTCACGAATTGAAACTTTTGTTTTCTATAATTAACATTGTTATCTTGCAATATTTACCATAATTAATTATGCTCCCACTAACATAATAATTATTAACTTGTTGGCATAACACTTATGCTCTCACTAGCTTTGACATGTACCTAAAAATCAGATGGACTTCTAGAAATCAATTCTTATTGACTTTCCTACCAAAGTTCAGATTTCTGATACGAGATGCTTTGATAAGACTTTATCAAAATGTAACATCTAAATTTCAAAACAATTTTTCACTTTTTAAAATATAATTTCATTCATAAATATTCTCGAATTCCAATGTATCACATATCAAATCCATAAAAACTCATCCCAAGATCATAATGTATAAAACTCCAATAGTGTGTACTGATCATGCCGACGCCTTCCCGCGATCCTCACTGGTACCTGAAACACATAACACAAAACACTGTAAGCATAAATGCTTAGTGAGTTCCCCAAAATACCACACACAACACATATTAGCCACTCGAGGCTATAACTCTGTTTGACCCTCTGGTCAATGTGTCTCAGTAGGACCCTCCAGTCCCATAACTCTGTGGGCCCTCTGGCCCTAACTCTGTGGACCTTCCGGTCCTAACTCTGTAAACTCTGTAACATACATAGCATAAATCACATAGAAATCACATCATGCAAAAGCATACAAAATACTCTGTCACATAACTCTAATTACCACCCTAGGTAAAGTATAGTGAGAAGACTCAGCTCGAGTAACTCGGTAAACCTCGAACTCTGAAATACTGCACTAGCCTTCACCTAATCACATAAATAAATCCTCTAATTAATACAAATTCTAAAGGCTAGGCCAACTCCTCTCTATAAGTTCTCTAAGAAGGGTAAAAGACCATTCTGCCCCTCTAATGGCTCATAAGTCCAAACACTGACTAATCCCTAAAAGTCAACAGAAGTCAACAGTCAAGATTGACCAGACTCGCTGAGTGCACTAGAGTGACTCGGTGAGTACATGCCTGCCTCCTCGTCCCTGGTCCTCACTTGACTCACTGAGTCAACCCTATACTCCCCGGGTCGTTACATATCGCGAGTCACGGGGCAACCCGACTTGACTCGTCGAGTCCCTTATGGACTCGGCGAGTTCCTCCCATGAAAACTCTCAAAAGATCTCTTGAGGTCAGATCTGCTTCACCAAACAGTAGATCCATCCTTCTAACATTCAAAAGTCACGTAAAGGTGCAACCTTTACGTGCATGCAACCCATATCAAGCCTCAAATGGAGAAATATCACTAGAAATGGCAACCTAGTCTCCAACTGCTTATTTGCTTGCAAAAAGCTAGAAGGTAGTGACTCTATGGACCTCTCAAGGTCCAGATCTGATATCATCAACACAAAGGGGACCTCATACTCACTAGATCTTATAAAAAAGGGAGGTAGAAACCCTAAAATCATGAAATCTATCATATCAATACGAAATAGAAGGGATTATACCTCCAGAGACAATATCTCAAGATGATTAGCTCCAATCCAAGCTCCCTTCACGTTCTAGATGGATCCTCTCTTCTTTCTCTAGCAAAAATCACCCCAAAATGAAGATTATAAGCCCTTTCTTGCACTCAAGCCTTCCTCACTCTCTCTAGGGTTTCTCTGGAACAAGGTGGCCTCAAATGACGGCCATAAGGGCCTTTAAACAGGGCACAAGCCCCGAAAATTAGGGCTTCATTTAACAGCGCGGACTCGCCGAGTCCACGCATGGACTCGCCGAGTCCCTTCATTAAATCCAGGCTGGCAGAAGCGCGATTCCACTCGGCGAGTCTGAGCGCCTACTCGCCGAGTCCCTTTCCAAAATTCAACAAAATACTTAAAATAAGATACATGGGTATCCGGATGTTACACAAAATCATACACCTTTCCTTAGATAGCTCGCATGTGTGTCCAAACAATTATGAAGAGGGATGTCGTAATCATAATGTTTAGACCTTTTTCCATTCTCACTAGTCCATGTTAGTGTGCCGGTTAACCACACACGCTCCACTAACAACTCTGAGAATGCAAATATCACATAAACTATCTACTTAAAATCTACTTAGTGAAAGCGTTTCCTCACCATCATTTTCATGAATCAGAGAGAAACCTTATGACACTTAGATTTTATGGTGTATGTGTTCCTATCCATGTGAATTTGTCAAAACCATAATCACAAGACAAGGTTAGTGACAAATTCAAACTCATATGGACTGAACTTGTTCAATCTTAGTTTCTTGCCACCTGGCAGCACAAGGACCTACCATTGCTTCCAGGTTGTTATGCAACCAATTGAGAACTCTCAGAACTCATATGCAAAGTCAACTTTAACTGGAATGGGCACAGAAACAAGAATATGTCAACACGATAGGTTACAAACCTCAAGTGGTGTGCTAGTGTTTAAAAATAGGTTCATTCTTGATTAGTTCTTGAAACTTGTCAAGATCTTTAAGACTCCCACTGGCCTCTTGACATATATGATTAACTTTGTCAAGAAACATTACTTGACAAACAAATATTCAAGAGTTAGTGCGGATTCTAATCAAGACAAACACTTCACACAATTGGCCTTAGTTGGTCTTTGTTATATCTAAAACATCACAACTTACCAATTTCAAATGTACAAGAGTAGAAAAAATTTTACTCTACATTTGACAAGTGTTATAAACCTTCTTTAAGATATGTCACTCAAGTTACAATCTTGGAGTATGACTCTAAGAATTGTTTTGGAACGATGTATGACTCATCTTCTTGATTTAATCACTTCAACAATTCATGACTCATCTTCTTAGCCATAAGAATGCACTAAGATGTCCTTAGAGGATCAATTGTGATATGGTTTCATAATCATTAAGATGATCATAAAACATGATACTAAAGTACTCTCCCATCTTTTCATATTTAAGAAACTTTTATCTTTCTGGCTAATTTGATTCTTCTAATTCGTTCTGCCTTACATTGAAACTTTTCCAATGTTTCAGAATTATACTTCAATTTGTAAGTATAACCATATTTACTAAACTTTAGTAAGTCATGACGAATAGTCTTATCGATCTTTGTGGTGTACTTGACTAGTGCACAAGAATGTGTACTCGGTCCCTTAGTCCATCACTTGACTCACATATACATGTGAACAAGGAATTAGTCTTAATTTTCCAAAGATGAAAATTCTCATTCATCATACAATATAACTTGCATGATTCCAAGTTTCTGTCCAATTGAAACTTGGGTGATGAGAATCTTTCCTTATTTGGTAAATTTAGACACTACCACAAATGAAAGAATCAAATTTATATTTCCAATATTTCTAGAAATATACAAACATCAATTTATCATAAATACCATTGCAAGGAGATATAAAACAAAAACAAAATTTTATTTATTTTAAAAATGAGGAAAACTTTTCCTTACAATGCAATTACAAGTGAAAACTATGCTATTACATATTTCTTATCAATCTATCATAACTCTAAGCAGCATCTTAAAATCCGATCTTCGAACCATGCGATTGAAATCCATCTTCGCGATCAGATTTATCATATTTTTCTTTTAAGCTTCCTTCCCTTTGCTTGATCCTGTCAAACATCAAAATGCAACCTAGTCACATCATGTATTAAGAATCAACAATTAAGAACTTAGTAGAGTTAGATAATGAACTCACCTGCAGTAGAACCATACAATCTGATTAAACTTCTCAGGTAGTCTAGGTAGCTTCGATTCCAATGTCCCTGTCTTTGGCAATAGAAACACACAGGCTCACATGGAGCAGTCTCGGATTTGGCCTTTCTCTTATGATCAAAACTTTTGACCATGCCCAATTCCTTTCGTTTAGGAGAAGGAATCTTTTCTAGGATGTCCATGTCAACTTGAGATGTAGACCTTCCAATCAGATTTGCTTGACCATTGCGCCAAATCATTGCTGATTCGGCAGAAATTAGCAAATAGGTAAGGTCAATTAGGGTCATGTCGTGATCTGTCACATAGTAGTCTTTAACTAACTCACTATATGACTCGGGAAGTGACTGAAGGACCCCGTCAATAGCCAACTTCCTTGGGAAGACAACACCCAACATCCTTAGCCTGTCAATATGCAGCTTCATGTCCAAGACATGAGCACATATAGACTTTCCATCTTTGTGTTTACTATCCAATAGGGATTGAGTGATCCTGAACTTTTCAAGTCTTCGAGCTTGTGGGCCAGGGAGAATAATTGGAGGAGGTGGAGGAAGAGAAGTATGATTTCCATGGTCCAACCGCGGGACACCCAATATGAAATATTAAGGCTAGGACCCAACACAATATTTTATAACTTGGAAGAGGGATGCCGTAATCCAAGCTATAAAATATTTGAAGGTAGGCGAATGACGATTCACCAATTTGCACCATGAAAAACGAAATAGGTATTAGGTTTTAATTGGATTGAAACCCCTACATCTTTTGAGATTCATTCAACTTTTCAATGGCATGTTTAAATCTCGATTGTGCCCTCTCAAGTTTGTGACTGGGATGCCGAGGATCACAAACAAGGTGTGAATAACCATGCAAATTAACTTGGTACCCTTAATTTTTTATCACCTAATCGATGTGCCGGTTAACCACACACGCTCCACCAATCTATGATAACTATTAAGTTACCGTTTTCCACTCTTACTAGTCCATGTTAGTGTGCCGGTTAACCACACACGCTCCACCAACGACTTGGTAAGGTACAAAGTGTAATTTCATGGGTTAGCACCATATTCACATTTTCCTAAAGTAACTAAGATTGGGAATTTATAAGTGTTTAGTTACTTTATATTCATCATTATACTTTTAATGAAGGGATAATTAGAGTCCTATCCTACCCGTTCGGCTAACGACCCTCCACCAGTCAAGGAAGCGGTGGGTGAGAGTGGACACCCATTAAACTGCCATTTAATAGGCAGTAACCTTATATACCCTTATTGACCGACTTCGTGAATGAGGCCTACTAACGGTAAGATTGAATTTTACTCTTATATATATATATATATATATATATATATATATATATATATATATATGTATATTACACTTTTGAATACTTTAGTTCCAGACCCTAGAATTTTAAATAGTTTAAAGTTCAACCCTTATACTATTATAATATTATAGGGTTATATATATATATATATATATATATATATATATATATATATATATATATATATATATATATTAACCCTATAATATTATAATAGTATAAGGGTTGAACTTTAAACTATTTAAAATTCTAGGGTCTGGAACTAAAGTATTCAAAAGTGTAACTTTACAAATTCCAAACTTACTGACAAGTTTTGAACAATTAAAAAAAACTTTGGAATCCATAACATATGAGTCTAATATGGCTTTTAATGGAAAGACTCTTGAAAATCCATAACTTGAGGACAAGTTATGGACCTCATAAAACAATTTATGGGAAAAACTCTTCAAAAACATAACTCGTGACTTTTAAAGACTCATTAACAAGAAAGACTTTTGGTTTTCCATAACTTTAGGACAAGTTATGGAATCCATTAAAGGTCATTTAGATCGTCTAATAAACAAACAAACTTGTCAAGAAAAACTATGATCTAGATTAAACTCCTATGAACAAGACAATTCAAATCAAACAATTTTCATGTAATTAGCCTAACCATTAAACTAATACAAAACATGAAACTTTTGACAATTATCTTTTGAATTGGATTAGAATGATCATTACCACATCAAAAACAGGTTTATAAGTTCAAAAATAGCTTAGGGTGATGATTCTAGTCCAATTCCAGCCAAAAAAGTCAAAAATCTGCACTCTGGGCCTCCAACTCGTCGAGTGTATGAACAAACTCGGCGAGTTGGTTAGTTTTTGCCTTGGACTCGGCGAGTCTACCAGTGGACTCGGCGAGTCCACTGTCCAGAAATCCATTTTTTCGATTTTTCAGCAATTGCATCAAGTATAATTGAAAACCAAGCCTAGTCTCTGATACTACTAATGGGTTTTGAGCTTTCTAACACTCCTATGGTGTGCATGCAACCCTATGTGCCTTGGATCTATGTTTTCACTATTATACATGAAAATATACAAAATTCCAAAGCATCATCCTAACTAGCATATAATGGAGCAACTATACTACAAAAGTCTAGTTAGATGACATACCTTTTGATGAAGCTTGAAGTCTTGAACCTTTAGGAGCTTAGCCCCAATAGTGTGGAAGCCTCAAATGGAATCACACAACACCACCAACAAACAGGATAACTTGAGAAGAAGGTTACTTTGGTTCTCCCTATGAAATCGGCCCTTGCCCTCACAATGTGTATCCACTAGTGCCATTTCATGAACCATGGGATCCTTTATATAGTGTGGCTCATTAGGGTTACACCATGTAAACCCTAATGTGTAGGGCTGTAAACGAACCAAACGAACACGAACGAAGCTTGTTCATATTCGTTCGTTTAAGTTAACCGAACAAATGAACGAACACGAACGGTTAAACGAACGAGTTTTTTTGTTCATGTTCGTTTGTTTAACAAATTACATTGTTCATGTTCGTTCGTCTATGTTCGTGAACGTGCTAAACTAACGTAAACAAACAAACATAAACGAACAAAGATAAACAAACATATATGAACGTAAATGAACATATAATATAGTAATGTAATCAAACACAATTAAACATATGTGAGGATAAAAGGAACTTATATGAACAAACATAAACAAACGTAAACGAACAACATAAACGAACGTTCACGAACATAATTGAACGAACGAGACCATTGTTCATGTTCGTTCGTTTAACTAAACGAACGAGAATTTGTGTTCATGTTCGTTCATTTATTAAATAAATGAACATAAACGAACTTCCCGCCGAACAATTCACGAACAGTTCGTTTACAGCCCTACTAATGTGCATGACTTTCCATTTCCTTGATGATCCATGGGTTTTAACCTCCATGGAGTATCCATGGGTTACCACATGGGTTAAGCCCAACATGAAGGACTATGGATCACAAGCCCACATATATAAGAATGAATGATTTACATAATCAATCACCATATATTTAATTAGTCTCTTTTGATCACAAAATTAATTCCAAATTAATTCTTGATCAATACTAATTAAATAATATGATTTCATATTAATATATTAGAACTTATAATATATTATAATAACCTTTTCTCACTTGTCTATCCAATTGTTCCGATGCCATGCAATCCAAATGGACCATTTACTCTCGGGCCGAGTACATAGCAATAATAGTTAAGGCCTTAGACATCTAATCCAACACCTAAGGCACTTCTCGCTGAATCCACTACAAGTCCTTGGCGACTGATCGGTTGACGAGGAACAATATCTCAATATCGAACAAGTACCCAATACGTTCAACCACTTTAGTGTACTTAGAGCAATCCCCATGCAACCTGTAACTGACCTCGCTTCGAAGGTGTGAACTTCAAAACTACCGATCTTACATTTATGATCGAACCAATTCCTAACTACCTCGAGACCATGAACACCTCTACACATCTTGAACTCAAACCCGACATGCCTACCTTGCAGATTTATTTAATTCTCATTTCAGGATACTCACTCCAATTCTAGACACGTCCCGCGGTATGCAAAATGGCATATGACAACTTTCCGGATAAGATAACTATATTACTCATATAGGTGCTTCTATTCTTAGATAAACATGGCATAACGTTTCACACACACACACACACCACCACCACCACCACATAATTATTAGCATAATGATTAAAGCGTGAAAGAGAAAAATATGATACATACCTGTTATGACTCAGGGTCCTGCTCCCCCTTCCTGCAGAGGCACTTGAATTGGAACCTGAGCCACCCCAACTACTAAGGTGTTGTTTGTTTTTTCTGATGCAAAATGTATGCAGTCTGCGGACCACATCTGTAGACCTCTGCAGTAGAAGAGGTGGACCAAACGTTTGTAGTCTGAAAAAAGAAGACTGTTTGTTTTTTTAACATATGCGGACTACTAAAATAAACTGAATTCTTTAAACTTCAAAGTGATTTTTTAATATTTGTATGACTTTGTTACAAATAATTAATAAATCTAGATCAACTTTGATCTATTATTGTATAAAAAATAAAAATAAAAATGGTATGAATTAACGTATATATTTGGTAAAAACCAATAACTTTGGTTGCAAAGTTATAACTAAACATTATAATTAGGGATCAAAGAATTTGATACATAAATGAATGGAAATAAACTTCGATTTTTCAATTAAATCCATTAAAAACGTACCATAAATATTTTCTCGAGAAATTGACGATACTGTATTAAATAATGTTTCACAAAATTTGGCAAAAAAATATAAGAATATATTATGATTTTTTTTTCGTATTTATATAAACAACTTCAACAATTATTATTGTAATAAATTTTTATTTATAAATTTGTCAAAAATATCATGTTTGTATCGTCGAATGTTTTTTTTTTTAAAGTTTTGTAATTTTTTTTTCAAATTGTTTATCATTAATAAAGTTGGAAAAAATATAAATAAAAAAAAAACTTAAAAAAATGAAGATATATGTGTTTTTTTAAGCTAGAAGATGTCTAAAGATGTTATAAGACTCTGGTCCACATCTGCGCCAAGAAGAGGGCACGCAGACATTTTTAGGTCTGCAGTCTTCAAAAAAACAAACAGTCTGCGAAGGCTAATGTCTGCGCGTGGTCTGCGCGACGCAGACAGAAGAGGCCACGCAGATCTGCAGACAAAAAACAAACACCACCTAAACATGGGCAATTTGCCCTGATATGACCAGGCAGATGACAACGTTGACATAATGACAATCCAATCATGGAATCGATCCCCCTGTAGGCATGATGCATATTCCACTTTCGATCCATCATGACAAGAGCTAGCAATAGGATCCTCCTCTCCGAAAGATCCTAGGGCTCCACAAGCCTTGAGCTCCCGATGGACCTCCAACTGTTCTGCTGCAATCTCAGCCCTAAAAGCCCCGAAACGATCATCCAAGAGTTTCATGATTCTTTCCTTGATGGTACCAAACATCACAGGAGTCTGCTCCATAATTCCACGGGTGATCTCCAACAAGATGAACTCCCATATTTGCTCATCCATCGGCTCAACACCAGCTCCTGAGCCTGAAACAAAACCTTAACCTCCCCCATGTGTGCTCATAACCATTCTGAAAAGCAACCGCACAAATGATCAGAACATACCCAAAGAATCCTCATCCTTAGGCTTCTTAGATTCTCCGTGACTCTCCTCGAGTCGAGTATGGATCCTATGATTTCAGTAGTATGCGCCCAATACTACCTTCCACACTATCCATACTCTCCTCAATAATTATCCTGAATCCTCCAAGTCACCTTCTCAAACTGATATTCCAAATATCAGCTAAACATCGCAGCCAACTCATTACGGTACATCTTAGGCTCTCCTAGGTTCCCAACCTCACCCTGCCATCAGCTGCTAAAGAACTCCCAATAATGTCAGTTAACTACTTCATGAATACAATCACATGCAACAAAGCTTTGATAATCCTTCGAGTAAAAGACTCATCCCTACAATGGTCAGACTCAAACGAGAGCAGCACAGTAGGGTTAAATCCGTCACTCTGAGATTATTTAACCTATGCAACATGTGACTTAACATATTCACTTAATAGTTAACTCACATCATCAAGAGTCTCACAAAGCACAAAGCAACCAGCATTCGTGTATTAACACTCCAAGCCATAAAACAAACAAAGAACTTCCAAAGCTCACTTACTACAACCCATTCTAGGGACTTCTGCTCTCACTACCGGTTGCCTTATGCATGTAAATTATACACCATACAAGATCAAATAGATTTTCGAATAAAAGAATCTACCCTAGGACCAAAACTGAATGAGGAACACAAAATAAGGCCAAATTAATCAATCTAGGGCAATATGATCCTAACCGTATACAATTTTTAGAGCATACACTAGCAATTACTTCTACCAATACATATATCTTGTTCTAGCATAGCATCCGATCCTCCTAGGCTACGAGGCATCACATATCAGGCCAATCCATCCAACCATATGAAAATCCATTCTAGCATGCAATTCTATAAGCTCACAATCAGGCATATAAAAGCATCTCTCCAAGTATGAAATCCTAAGCAGATCCTTAGCCCTAATCAAGCATGTAATTCTCATAACATATAACATAACAATCATGTATGGGTATTCATGGGAATCAGTTACTTGACCTCGGTCGATTGCATGCACAACACCCTTTTTTTTGTTCGAAATTTCTTTTTATAAAACATTCTTTTATGAAAAATCTACCAAATCCGCAGTTTGAGTTAAGACACACCCGAGAGTATACCCGAATCCCTCAAACCAAGGCTCTGATACCAACTTGTAACGTCCCAAAAATTCAAACCAAAAATTTCAAATTTTAGAATAATAAAACCATCTTTCAAAACGTATTTATAAAACCATAATAGAATCAGAGTATAGCCTAAACATCCAAATACATCAGAGTCAAATAAAATACGGAACAATACAGTGTGTGCGATGCGATCACTTCGAGCTCTTCCCCTTCGATTCGGAAATACCTGAAACATGAACTGAAAACCGTAAGCACGAAGCTTAGCGAGCTCCCCAAAATACCACATACCCATACACATCAAACACATAATGGGCCCCGCCCGTCATCGGGCCCCGTCCGGTATCGAGCCCGAAACCTTTACTTGATCAAATTACGGTCCGCTACCCCTAAATAAGAAATATCTCGAAACTAGATGTTACAACTTTTCCCCACTTAAACTAGATTTCGTCCTCGAAATCTTCCTCATATAGAATTTTTGAAAACAATTCCAAACACAATCCATATGCTTCCTCCAACCACTTCATAAAAGTAAAGCATCCAAATAAGAGAGTTTGCGAGACCACTTCGAACCTAGCCAATTCCAATAAATAACCAAATCCTCTGAAAATACTCAATTGCACTAACTATCTTTCTCCCCTGAACGGTATGACCCAACTCATAGCGAAACCATTCAAATCGGGAAAACTCCCAAAACTACAACTACAAACCAAATTTATCAATTTACTACATAAGACCGGGAACCCATCAGTCTAATACTTAAAACATCGTTCTTCAAACTCAATATGAGTTTTTCGTACACTTTAAGATGAAAATTACAAGGATATTTTATCACAAATAAACATGGACGTAGAAAATAGGATAAATAAAACATAATGACAATAACAATTACTTACGATACTTTTGTTTGAAACAATTACTTTTACTTTATGTTTTTGTTGAAAATTTTAAACGGTATATTTTGTATCTACTTTTAGTAATAAATATTGTGTTGTTTTAAAACAAATAAAAAAAAATCGTATCTCATTCGTTTATTAATAGCATAATCAAGGGTACGCCATAGGAGTGTCGGTAGGGTAGTGTAGATATGCACATTTTGTCAATCTCTAAATTCAGCCAAAAACTATTGTCAACTAATACATAAATTCATTCATGGGTCTACCTTGATTATTTAACATTATTCAACAAATGGAACGTTCTTAGTATAATATAACATTTGTCTTATTGAGCTTGTGGATGTTGACGTAGAGGACATGCGTACTTGCATATTCCTCAATAATCTTTATTATTATTACTGTCATTATTTTCTAACTGTACTATCTAATTAAATTCATCATCTAACATACAATAAGGTTTGGATTATTCCAGAAAAATCATCATATATTTGATCTCTTCTTTGAATTTTTTAATAATTTGTGTTTTGTTATAAAATTCATAATTCCCGGAATTACTTATTGTTTCAATAGTATTTTCCTCATCCAATCAAGTTTTCAATAGTAAATTACAGTTTTGGTCCCTATGTATGGGTTGGTCTAATCTGTATTTTTAGTCAAATTTGACATGGTTGGTTCTTATGGGTTTCAAAATAGCAATTAGGTCCATGAGGTTGTTACCATCCAAAAGCTCCGTTAAGTTAAGTACATATGAAATGACAAAAATTTCCTTCCTTTTATATTTTTCTTATTTTTTTTATTTCTTATTATATTTATTTTAATTATAAAATATAACAATCACATCCACCTTGAACACACCATTGGCTTCTCCGGTAACCATCAACTCTACCATTGTGGTCACAAGCCTAAACACCATCACCAATCACCAACAACCACACCACCAATCATCATCATCATCATCAATCACTATCAACCCACCACCATCACCAACACCAATTACCATCACCACCATCATCAATCTCAACCATCAATATAACCAATCACCACTGTCACCACCGTCACCACCATAACTCACCATTACGACTCTTGGTAATCATCATAACCAAAGGTATCGATATATGCAATATAAATAAACATTTCATTTTATTTTTATTAAATAGATTTCTTAGTTGATATATATATATATATATATATATATATATATATATATATATATATATATATATATGACATCCTCTAATTTTCAGAATCAATTAAAACTTTTCTTTACGCTTATATTATCCTTGATGCGGAAATTCCCAGTACATTTGAAACATTTTGAGTACAAACGATTGTGGCAATTTAATAGAATCCTAAGGATGTCATAATCGATACAAAAACATAAGTAACAACGTAAAGACCTAATGGTCATGAACTCTACTGCAGGTTGTCTCTTAATCACTCAACATCCTAATCAAGTTCCAGTGGCTTAAGTCTTGATACCTCTGATGCATATAAACTGAGTGGGTTACGTTAGGAAACATTATGAATACATATGGATTTCAATCCCACAATACTGTTATGATAGTATTCTTTAATTATCAGACCTGCAAAATCAACCGTTTACCATAGAATATACATATAGGCTTACATTCTCACATATCCATTCCTATCGATCCTCACAAATTATCAGGGAGAAATTATCTTTCATGATGAACAGTTGAAAAACTTGACTACTCAACTAGGGGCTTCCTTGGCCGGTGCAATCATAAAGACATATGGGTCATCAGAGTATTTGATGAATATGGTATCCCATTTCATCAACGTCTATGAGTAATGAGCTCACACCACCAACATATTAACAAGATTATCTATAATGATGAAGTGTTATCATCTACTCTTTGAGGTGACCTGACATACCATTATAGTTGTCTAAATAGGACCTACACCATTTCTAGTTATCCCAGAATATGCAGACATACGATTATAGTTGTCTAATAATGACCTACCATTTCTAGTTATCTCAATGGAATACTATATTGTACTCCTGTACGAAGCTACCGTACATCGACACCTGAAAGTGACACGAAATAGAACATTACTCTCTGTTCCAAGATTACACAAATTCTCCTAATGAGATTACTCAATATCAAACTTAATTGAACTAGGTATCTTCCATAAGTCTAAGTTTGTCCCTAGACTAGATTACGATGCTTGTAACCAACTACTAATACAAACTCTATTCTTGTGTGACACTAACCTATCTTTAGTGTATATATTTTACTTACATAGTATTTGGTATTATTATTCGTTTATCTTCTCAAAAAAGCTACTTCTAATATTATTATATAGTATTATCCATTTATCCTAACATAAAATAGAGCCATATCTAGTTTGCACATAACAAAGTATATATATATATATACATATATCTTAACATATAATCCATGCAATAAGCCTATAATTCACATACGATTTCCAACAAAAATTTAATACTTTTAGTTAATACTTGTATTAAATCATGTTTATGAAAGGGACTATGCACTAAATTGATAAAATGGGTGACTGATGATTTCGGCAGTGCTTCGCTTCACACTTCCAAAGAGACCTGTAACATCTCAAAAATTAGGGTAAATTTAAATTTTTCAAAAACAACCCATTAACCATAAAGTGTTTACAAAAACCATTCTTTCAAAAGTATAATCATAATCAAAGTATCCCAAGATCCAATATCATAAAAACAGGAAGATGTGCACGATCACGCCTTCGCTTTCCCACGATCCCATGAAGTACCTGAAACAACAAACTGAACCGTAAGCCAAAGCTTAGTGAGTTCCCCCAAAGTACCACCACACAATATAACAAACGACAACATGCATATATGAGCCTTCAACCTGACTGGACCGCCTCGCAGGGCCTACAGCCTATCTAGACCGCCCTAGGTATGTTGGCCTTCAACACAAAGCAGGACTGCCTCAACCCATCCACAATATGTCGACATATACAATAGATAAACATAAACACATATTCAACAAATACAGGTAATCATACAGCTATACCAATCTATCATATAACCAGTATAACAACATCATATATACTAGGATATATAATTAAGATTTATCAGTGATTCCAAGTCACCTATTAGTCTGAAATGATCGCTGAACCGTGAGGAAAACTCACCTTTCAGTCTGAAATGATCGCTGAATAGGACATAGCCCCGGATATCAGCTCTACCGGTCACCCATCTATCAAATAATGACCAATTCTCATATACAACTCAAAATACCCAAAATACCTTTATGTCAAACTTGGTCAAAGTCAACATCGACTACAGTAATTCACCATGTCGTGGCCACTAAATGACAAAACAGTTGAGTCAGCCCAGCTGCCACGTCGTGTAGACCATGGCCACACCGTGAGCACTAGGTTACCAACAGCTTAATGAATTAAATCGATTTCCTTGATCTTAAGGGCTCTAAAGCCCATATTTGGTCCATTCTAAGGTCCAAGTAACAACATAAAAATCCTTACTTTCTAGACATGCATGTCCAATGCATGTATTGGACTCTATTAGGTCAAAATGAGGGTTTTTGGCCAAATCTTCCATGCATGATGCTAAAACTTAATGTCACTTCAGATCTAAAGCATCAAAGGCCCAAAATGACCTAGAGATTCATAAATTTGCAAACTTAATGAAATCTCACCACCCAATAATCAAGGGTATGAAGATTAAGGCATAGAAACCTAGATACGTATGTAATGGATTTCGAGGATTCTTCATTCTTCCTCTTTCTTCCAACTTCTTCTTTGTCGGTCGTTATCTCCTTGGCTATGTCTTCCAAGGATTTGGCAACTCGGATGATTGTTTCTAAGGTAGTTGTTATTTTTACCATTGGACCGAAATTCATTGGTAGTCCATTAGCAAATCTTTCTACCTTGATTTTTTCTGTAGGAGTTGGGTAAGGAACTAACTCCATCTTTTCCATAAAGGCTGTAGCATACTGGCTGACGCTCATCTGTCCTTTCTTTAGGTTCTTGAATTCGGTACTTATTTCTAGAAGGTCGTTCTCCGAGCAGTATTCTGTTTTCAACTTCACAAGGAAGTCGTCCCATGACATCCTTCTTGCTTCTCCTTTTGGCATGGTACTGGCCATTCGTTTCCACCAGCTTAACACGCTGGTCCTTAGTTGTCTGGATGCAAAGATCATTTTCTGTTTGTTGCTATAGTCACATGTTTCAAATACGTTTTCCATTTCATGGATCCATTCCATAAATATTACTGGTGTTGGTTCTCTAGAGAGACATGGGGGTCGGGATGCTATAAATTCCTCATAACTGCATCCATTTATGTCCTTCTTCAAAATGATCTCCATTTATCACGGGTTCAATAATTGGTGCAGTGAATTCTCTCCGTTCTCCTTGCAACAGTTGCCTGGTTTCTTCTACTAGTATTGCTCGAATTATAGTTTGAACTCTTGCATTATGACTGGTTCAGCTATCGGCACGACTTCAGGTGCCCGCTCGATTACACGAGGCTCAGTCTGTTGGTTTCCATTATCATTCCCTAATCCGCTACGTGTTCTCACCATGACGTTCTATACACCAAAGAAGGCGTTTAGCATACCGAGAGGCGAGTTTATTATGATAGGGGAGATTTTATTGTTGTTTAGATGTGTAGATCCTCCTTATTTCCCTGAAGAGTTATATGACAGTTCTAATACAGTAAGTATTGTTTAGAAACATGAACACATAAAATTTCCTTCCTTACCTTCAAGGTTGGCAACAAACCTTAAAATTTTCTATTAATAGTAATCTAGGTAAGCACCTAAGGTATGATATGTCATATATCAGTTAGCATATGAGGCATCTCTTCCTAAAGTATGCTAGGGCATTTTAGAGCAAGTAAGGTATTCAACCTAAGTTTTGCGATATAAATATTTCTTATTTAGCACCTAATATTATTTAAGGCATTTATCCTATATATTCTAGTGCTTTTGTCTATTCAGGTAAACAAACTAAGAAGTTCTAGACACCTATCTCACCATCATTGCTTAACATTCTAAGTTTAAGTCTAGAAATACATCCTTATTCCTAATTCTCATAAACTAATACTCTGATACCAATTGTGACATCCTCTTTTCAGAACCAATTAAAACTTTTATTTACGCTTATATTATCATTGATGCGGAAATTCATAGTACATTTGAAACATTTTGAGTACAAATGATTGTCTCAATTTAATAAAATCCTAAGGATGTCATAATCGATACAGAAACATAAGTTACAACGTAAAGACCTAATGGTCCTGAACTCTATTGTAGGCATTCTCTTAATCACTCGACATCCTAATCAAGATCCAATGGCTTAAGTCTTGATACTCGTGATGCATATAAACTAAGCGGGTCAAGTTGAAAAACTTGTTGAGATACATAGGGATTTTAATCCCGCAATATTTTTATGATAATATTCTATAGTTATCAGACCTGCAAAATCAACCGTTACCATAGAATATACATATAGGTTTACATTCCCACATATCCATTCCTATCGATCCTCACAGACTATCAGGGAGAAATTATATCTCATGATGAATAGTTGAAAAGCTTGACTACTCAACTACGATATTCCTTGGTCTGTTCAGTCATAAATACATATGGGTCATCAGAGTATTTGATGAATATTAACGTCTATGAGTAATGAGCTCACACCACCAACGTATTCACAAGATTATATAGAATGATCAAGTGTTGTCACTTAGTCTTGGAGGTGACCATACATACCATTACAGTTGTCTAAATATGACCTACCATTTCTGGTTATCCAAGAATATGCAGACATGCCATTGCCATTGTCTAATAAGAACCTACCATTTCTAGTTATCCTAAGGGAATACTATATCGTACTCCCGTGTGAAGCTACCGTACATTGACACCTGAAAGTGACACGAAACTTAACTTTACTCTCTGTTCCAAGCTTACACAAATTCTCCTAATGAGACTACTCAATATCAAACTTAACTGAACTAGGTATCTTCCATAAGTCTAAGTTTGTCCCTAGACTAGATTACAATACTTGTAACCAAATACTAATACAAACTCTATTATTGTGTGACACTAACCTATCTTTAGTGTATATATTTTTCTTACAGAGTATTAGGTATTATTATTCGTTTATCTTCTCAAAAAAGCTACTTCTAATATTATTATATAGTATTATCCATTTATCCTAAGATAAAATAGAACCATATCTGGTTCGCACATAACACGGTATATATATACATATATCTTAACATATAATCCAGGAAATAATCATATGATTCACATATGATTTCCAACAAATATTTAATACTTTTAATTAATACTTGTATTAAATCATGTTCATGAAAGAGACTATGCACTCACTTGATAAAACGGGTGACTGCTGATTTCGGCAGCGCTTCGCTTCGCATTTCCGAAGAGACCTAGACGTATAAAGAACTAATCCTTTAGTCTAGTTTCATAATCCTAGTGACTATAATAATTATAGTCTAGATTCCTCAATAATCCCAATGTCTACATCAAGATCTATCAAGTAAGGAATAACCTTGTAGGATCATACCGAAGGTAGGGTCCGTTTGGTATACATAGTATACTATTTGGAAATCCCACTTTAAACACCTCACTAAATCCAACCTAGACATCTGATGTGGGCCCTAGTGTGGAGGATTGGGCCCTTGCGTTCTTAGAGGCCCACGATCGTGTGACTAAAGGGGCTTCACGGAAATGTCCATAACTTTGGCTACGGATCTCCGTTTTGGGCCTACGAACAGTCAAATCGAAGCTTGGAGCAAGGTGCACGTTAAAAAAGATCCCGAAGGGGACTTACCCATTTTGAGTCCAGAAATCGCTTTCTAAATGGAGTTATGAACAATTTTGTTATTTTTCCTTAATTTTTGGGTTTTCTTTTGGGTTTGTATTTGGCATATGGAGTTTTAGGGTTGCGTTTTAATTTTTGCTTCTTATTTAAGTTTTTTTTATGTACGTTGGATGGTCGATCATTAATTTTATGAACTTTCATTTTCTCCCAAAATTATGTGCGTGTTAACCTAGATTTTGAAGCCAATCCCACGGTATTCGTAGAATCAACGTGGTTTTGAATAGATTGACCTGGTTATTCTTTTAGAATCAACAAGTTCACTCTTGTTTATTTCTGTTTGTTTTGTACGCTGCATCAGTTGGTATCAGAGCCGAATTCCTGGTTCAGCATGCCTCCAAGGAGAAACAGGAAACCCACCAATGTTCATGAGCAAGAACTGTAAGAACGTATTATGCCAAGAATGGAGGAGAGGATGGATCATATGGTTGATCAATTGACTGGTAGAATGGTCGAACTGATGAATCGAGGAGGTCAAAGGTCTCGAACTCATTCACAAGTGGAAGATGGTGAGTTTGGGAACCCGTTCGGCGGCTGTGACGGTTCGTATTCTGAAGACGATCTAGAAAGGCGAGCAAGGTGTGAATGTGAGGGTGACAATAGGCGTTGGGAGGTCGGAATGAAAATTTATATCCTAGAATTCGATGGGGTTAGTTTGAATCCGGAGGGGTTCATCGACTTGTTGGATACTGTAGAGGAAGTTTTTGAGTTCAAAGAGGTCCCTGAAAACAAGAGAGTGTCATTGATTACTACTAGGCTACGTGGTAGGGCGTCTGCAAGGTGGAAACAATTAAAACTGACACGATATAGGCTTGGAAAGTCAAAGGTCGTCACTCGGAGGAAGATGAAGAAGTGTTTACGGTCCAACTTCCTACCCCATAATTTTCAAAGGTTGATGTACCAACGCTTGCAAAATCTAAAGCAGGGTGCCAAGTCAGTTGACGATTAATTAACTAAGTTCTACCAATTGATTGCCCAAAAAGATATCCATGAGACAGAGGAATATATCGTTGCTCGATATATTGGGGGTCTATGGGTCCAAATCATGGACTCTATAAATATGTTTGACCCAGTGTCTATTTCTGAAGCGCAACGGGCATTGGCTTTTGAGAAACAAAGTCATCGGGTGGGCGGTTCCTCTTCAACTTCCATTGCTGGAGGAATTTCTGGGATAGGTGGTATGGTACCCCATGTTATGCCTAACAAGGACCAACATCTAACAGTGTTGGACCAAATCCTAGGATAAGTGGTAGTAGTAGCTTGAAGTGTTTTAGTTGTGGGGAGACAGGTCACCGACAATCAGATTGCAAAAAGGTTAGAACACATCATTTGTTTGCTGAGCAAGATGATTGGAAAAATGATGATACTGCTGAAAAAAATGAAGATGCCCTGTGTATGACAAAGAGCTTCAATTCGAAGAGGAAGTTGTAACTGGAGATGTGGGGGTAAATTTGGTGGTAAGGCGCTCTTGTTTTACACCAAAAGTTCTTGGTGATGATTGACTCAAACACAACATCTTTTAGTTGACATGTACTATTTTGGGAAAGGTTTGTACTTTTCTTATTGATTCAGGAAGTTGTGATAACCTTATATCTGAAGAAGCAGTTTAAAAGTTGCATTTGAAAACAGAAAATCGCCCTAAGCCTTACAAGCTACAGTGGCTTAAGAAGGGTGTTGAGTTCACTGTATCTAAACAAGCCCTTGTTCAAATTTCAGTTGGTACCACGTATAAAGATGATGTGTGGTTTGATGTGATTGCTATGGATGCTTGTCATTTGTTGTTGGGCAGACCTCGGGAGTATGATCGTAACATAGATCATAACAGGCGGACTAATACTTACAGTTTCTTGTTTGGTGGTGTGAAGATAACATTGGTTCCCAGTAAGCCAAAGGAACTAGTTCCTAAAACTTCGGGTACTCTATTGACCCTTACTCAGTTTAAAGACGAGTTGGAGGCAGAAGGTGACATTTTTGTGTTTCTAGGGAAGGACGTGGCTAAGGAGGTTGAAATTCCTGAGGCTATGGTTCCTCTACTCAAGGAATTCGCTGATATTTTCCCTAATGAATTACCTAATGGCTTTCCACCTTTACGTGACATCCAACATCATATTGATTTACAACCAAGAGCCCAGTTTCCTAATAGGATACATTACAGAATGAGTCCCGGAGAGCATGAGGAGTTGCGACAACAGGTGGAGGACTTGATTTAAAAAGGTCATGTTCGGGAGAGCATGATCCCGTGTGTTGTTCCTACTTTGTTGACTCCTAAAAAGGATGGTACTTGGCATATATGTGTTGATAGTCGTGCCATCAATAAGATCATAGTGAGGTACATATTTCCAATTGCTCGACTTGATGACCTACTTGACCAGATTAGCGGTGCCACTATCTTTACAAAACTAGACTTGATGAGCGGGCACTATCAGATTCAACTTAGGCCTGTGGATGAGTGGAAGACTGCCTTCAAGACTCGTGAAGTATTGTATGAGTGTTTGGTGATGCCTTTCTGTTTATCAAATGCTCCCACTACATTTATGCATGTGATGAACCAGTTGTTCAGGACCTTTACTGGTAAATTTGTAGTTGTTTATTTTGATGACATACTTATTTACATTGCTACTTTTGGTGAGCATGTCAGCCATGTGAGGCAGGTTTTGACTGTACTTCGACGAGATATTTTGTATGCAGCTATGAAGAAATGTGTGTTTATGGTCCCTAAAGTCTTGTTCTTGGGGTACATTGTTTCTGGGGAAGGATTACAAGTGCACGAGTCTAAAGTAGCAGTTGTCAGACAATGGCCAACTCCAACTACCATCACTGAAGTTCGAAGCTTTCATGGTCTTGCTTCATTCTGTAGGAGGTTTATTCAAACTTTAGTTCTATTATGAGTATTTTCTTATTAATCAATCTTAAAAGAAAGCATAATAAATGAGAATTAAATAGTGTCACTAGCATAATCATAGAAATAATAAAACAAACATAACATCCATGTCTAAGTGTATAGAAAACATAATTTTAAGGTAATCATAGTTGTAATCTATCCTAGTTCAATTAATTAATATCCTTTAAATGATATTGGTAAGTTATCTACTGATTCCTAAATTGATTAGATCAGATGCTAAACTCACTAATCATAAGATTCTAAGTTGTCTACCAACAATGATAGCTCCCATAGACTCAATCTACTATGTCGTATTAAAAATAATAAATCGGTATTGATCAGTCCTAGGGTTAGTGGAAACTTCTCAAATTATCCACGTTACTGGATCAATCATGGACATTAACTCAATTCTATTATGTTTAACCTAAGGACGACTCCACCAGTCAGATTTGTTTACGCTTCAACTGGTCAAGTTCTGATCTCCCAGTTGTTAACTAAACAGTTGATTCAAGATACATAATCCAAACCTAATCTTTAGATAAGGCACTCAGTTACATTAACATGCCAAAATAAATATTAATATGTACGAGTCTTTAACTGAGTAAACATAATAAATTGAATAACTCTCAATACCAAATATCAGTTAATCAGACAAACTAGGGTTTCATAATTAATAAATACTCATAAAGGGCTTAATAAAAACTCTTGAAAAGAACATGTAAGCAATCAAATAGCTAACTAATTATATGAAAACCTAATGATTCTTCCTTCGATCTTCAGATTCATGCTCTATATCATCCTTCTGGTTGATATTACCAATAGACCTTCAAAACGGTCTCTCTAGGTCGTCTTCTGCCTCTCAAGGATTTTCTGTAAATTACCCTGCATATGTATCATACGTTCTGGAAAAATTACGGCCTGGTATTTATATAAGTTGAAGCTACGTGGCGCATGGATGTGCTACGCGGTGCGTGGAGTGTAAATCATGTGTAACTTTTAAGCCAAGAAAATAAAACGTAGACTACTTAATTTATTTTGCTGAGGTGGCTCCTACATGGGATGTAGATGGGTTTTTATAGTTGTTCTCGAATTTTCTACAATCCAGCTCATTATCAATCCTTTTTAGCTTCTTTTTCACCAAAGCAGAAATATTACATGCATTATACAATTTATAATGAATTAAGTACCTTTTGTTTCATATTTCTTATAAAAATTCCCATAAAATGTCTCTTAAGTTATGTATAATTTAGGACATACAATTTCCACTACAACAAAAAGACCCTTTTACGACGCACAAACCACGACACTCCTTGATATATGTTACGCAAAAGTGTGTGACATTAAAAAAGTGTCATCTCTTCAAAAAATTTAAGGATCTAGGTCACGCATTATTGTGCGCCCTTAAATTAGTGTCTAAACAAAAAAAAAACACAGAGGGCACCTATAATAAAATGTGTGTCGTCTAAGGATGTCGCTTTATAAATTTTAATGGAACGCGCGTTCCAACCTTTAATACCTAAGCGGGAAACAAAATCCCCAAAAATTAGAAAACCCCACTTTGTTCTCATCTTCCTTCGTTTCTACTTGTCTCTGATTTCCCACAGATAAATCAAAACAACATACAAACGAAGAACCCTAAAATCTCGATTCTCTCATTTTTCTATCGACTTAGTACGTGCTCGGGTTTTTGGTGATGATCAACGGGTACGAGACATAATAGAACAACTGAAGTGGCTATTACAAAGGCTTGAAATTATATGGAATCGTTTGGAGATGATGGAGTTTAGCTTTCACATTCGTCAAATCTTAAGGCGGAACAAGATTGTTGAGATTGAGGTTTTTTGCTCCCAAAAATAGACCTTACAAAATCATTGCGATTGAGGGCTCTATGACGAAGAACTAGGGATTCTAAGCCCAGCAAGGTTTCCTCCTCTCCTTAATTCACGTTTTCAAAAGCATCAAGAAGTCGTATGGTTGATATTATCTTCAGGCAGTCTTTCATGTTTGCGGCTTCTGCCCAAACCCTTCGATGATGGAGCCGCCATATACTTGGATTACGATAACTAAACCTCCACAGTAAGCCGTAGTACTAGTTATTTCTTACTTCTAATTCATCCTCCTTTAACCCTAGTTTTCTATTTAGTTTTTACATCCTTTGCTTCGTCATCACTTCCATCTCCCATGGTCACCTCTTTTCCATCTTCCATCATTGTCCGAAGATGTTATCATTGTTCCTCCCGTGGTCTCTTCCATCAGGTAAGTTGTTGGACAATCTCAGATACTCATTGTCGACTACCTCTATTCCCGCTCTCTTTTTTTCTCGAATTTTCTTCTCTGTTCTCCCTTTTTTATTGAATGATGTTTCTATGTTGAGAATACTTCCATTGATTCCATAAATTATAGTTTTTTATGGGTTACACCCTATTCCCGAGTCTCAATTAACAAGATTAGGTAATATGAAAGAGTGAAATAGTATTGGCTATATATGTTTGATACAGACTAATTCTTTTCTTTCTTTGTTTGATTGCGTGACTTGCAGATAAGATTCATGGGAAAAAGGGAGAAGGTGAGTACAATTTATGAACAAATTACATCTAATTGTTTGTAATATATCATTAATTATATTGACTAATCTGATTGATTCATGTATCATTCAGGTACACAAAACATACTTCTCATGTCTCCCAGAGTATGTGAAAGTGCCTAATTACAAGGTATGATTAAAAGTCATGTCAAACACTTTCTTAGGTGTTTTATTTAATAGGATGGACACAATTCCCACTTTTAAAAATCCCAATCTCGGCACCAACACACAACCATAACCATTGTAGTTCTACATTGCCTCAATCCCAGCCTCTGGCATCTTTATAAATTGAAAAGATTACATTTCAATTTGTGATGCAATGGAAGATTACAAAAATAGAGAACAAATCTGGAAAACTGAAGACTTTACATTTGTATCAGAAAGATTAGAGAGAACCAGATATAAATTACAGTTGGTCAAGGTTTTAGTGTGGGACGGGTGTTACCTGTATCCGAAAATAAGAGAGAACGAGTTGAGTTGAGTTGAGTTGAGGGAGAACTAATGTAGAATAGATGATGCAAGATCAACAAACCTGATCGCAATGCCACGAAGGGAGCTCGGGCTGCTCGATTACAACGTAACAAAATGGTAATTTGATTATCTTACTAGAACTTGCCATATATTAATGTTCCTTTTTGAATTGAATCATAAAGAATGACTTAATAAAGAAAGTCTGGGGAATTAGGCTTTACCCATTAATTCCCGACTTTTTACATATTTGCCCCCATTGATTGTTTGGTTTTAATGATGTAGATGAGAGAGCAGAAGAGAGCTGCCCTTTTGAAAGAGAAAAGGACTACAAGTGCAACAATGTGAATATTTCTGGTTCCAGTTCCATCTCTATTTTGCAACTTTATGTTTGTCATAAAGTTTGTCAAAGGTATAGATAGATACTTAACTGACACAATTACATGACCAATTCTGCAATTTCTTGGCAATTCAAGCATTGATAAAAGAAATAAATAGTTTATACGAAAGTACACACATCTTAAATATTTGGACTAATAACTGTTGAATACTTGTTTCTAAATTTATCAGTGATTTTTTTATATCACAAAGAGTCAATCTGTCTTGTTGGAAAATTATTTAAGTAATATTTCATCATAGATTCATCGGACCTTCGTGTAATTATGCTAATTTGACAGTTAGATTATTTTAATTAAAAAATTAGTTGCAAGTTAAGAACTAGTCAGAAGATATATAGAAATCTATACATGAAAATGAAAGCATATCATTATATTGCTACAATATATAACTCAGCTACTACTTAAACTAATAAATAACTTTAAAGATAATGATTTCATTTAAGAATTCCTTTTCAGGAGGTAGTTCTTGCAGAGACAGAAATGAAAGCATCTTAACGAAGAGTTCAAAATGGAAGAAAGAGAGAAGTCAAACATGGCATAAAAAGGCTCCAAAAGCTGATGAACAATATCAATAATGAGATCCCAAACTGGTCTTCAGTGAGATCCCACATGTTGAGGCTGTCATTTTGGTTCTTGGAGGTAGTCCTGCTCGACCTCAACATGCATATGAGCTTGTCAAAAGTTGAATAAAATAAAAAAATAAACAAGGGTAATATTGTAATAGGGAGGGTCTTAATACATAATATGACCAACCTCTCACTTAGCCCGACAAGTCATTTTGATTTTATTAAGTAAAAAAGAAACAACCTTATCTATCTACATGCATTTAGTCATGTACTCATAACTCATTAAGTAAAAAAATAAACAACATCTAGATTGTCATTGAGCATGACTATTAGTTATGCTATCACTGATTGTGGAACCATGTTAATTCTCAATATTTAAGCCTTGTTGTGTGGTTGATTTATTTATTTTCCATCATACTTTGTTAGTGTTGAGATATCATTTAGTTGGTTCATTACTCAACCTTTGATATATGTTATATCAGGTACAAAATTTACAGATGGAAATGGTGAATGATCAACTTGCTGCAAATTTATCTCGCACGAATCAGGTAAGTAACTCATTGCCTACAACACTACTAATGATATTGATGGCTCTAAAAGTGTACCATAATTTGTAACAATTATTAGCAGCAGGACTACTTTATATGCCATCATAGAAGAATTGTGGTGATTCGTGAATCTCACATTCAATGGGAGGAATTGTGGTGTTTGGAGGTGGAGGAGGTGGTTGAGGTTTGGATACCACATCTATCTTGGGAGAAGGAGAAGTTTCTGTTATCACCACGTTATCATCTTCTCCAGCTTCATCTACGAACCTTGAACCTTTTAAGTCGTCTATCAGGTCAAACACTTTTTGGAACGATTGTGGAACCTGTTTGCTTAGCTCATCATTGGACATAGTCTTTGGAAGGACATCCACAGAATTTTGAACTTTCTGGATGGCAAAGAGGATTTCATTCTGCTCAGCTCTCAATATCTCCTATCTTTCACTCTGCTCTCTTTTTTGCCTCTCTTGTTCATGATGGGTTTTGAGCATTCTAACACTCCTATGGTGTACATGCAACCCTATAAACCTTGAATCTATGTTTCTCTAATATACATGCAAATTTGTTTTTCAAGGTTTACTTCCTAACTAGCATGGCATGGGGAATATGTAATATAAAACTAGTAGAAGTACATACCTTTCTTGTTGCTTGGATTCCTTGAAGACTTTGTGAGCCTAGCACCCCAAATGTTGTGCCTCAAATGCTTCACACAACACCACAAGACTTGGAATAACTTGAGAGAATGTCACTAACACTCAAAATCGGTTATGCCCTCTTAGAATCAACTAGTAGCCGATTTTGCTAGCTATAGGGTTCCTTTTATAGTGTTGTCACAATTAGGGTTTACTTATGAATGCCCTTAATTGTCATGACTCTTGATTTCTAATGATCCATGGGTTTGTAACTCCCATATCCATGGAGCTCCAAATCACAATAAACCATGGATCATGAATCCACCATAAAAGATTAGATGATTGTCATAATCAACCCTATGTATTTAATTAGTCTCATTTTGATCACCAAATTAATTCTAAATTAATACTTGATCAATACTAATTAAATAATACTATTATTAATATATTAGAACTTATAATATATTAATAATCACAAGTGTCCTTTCTCTCATTTAGTCTATCCAAGTATTGCAATGCCATGCAACCCAAATGGACCATGCCGGGTCGGGTCAAGTACATACCAAATAAAGTTATGGACTTAGACACTATATCCAACAGTCTCCCACTTGGATAAGTCTAATAACTATATTTGCAGATATGACTTCAGGATCCGACTAGCAATCGTAGCTCTTTCAAAGTCTCTCGGAACTGAGATAATAATGATACGCCATTTAAGATAAGTGATCATATAATCCTCTGCTCTCAAGATATCAGCCGGACAAACACATGGAACATGGTCTTACTTATTGTCCAACATTTGTTTCTCGATCTCTGATTTGTTTCGACATAGAACTAAATTGAACACATCAATTAGGTTCTGACCGGGCCCGGTACATAAGTCAAAACCAAATCATCGAGGGGCCCAGATATCGCTTCTATTTCTAGAAGGAACAGATAAACTTCGACTCATATGCTTGTACTGACCACTTGTTGAATTATGCACAAAAGCACGTTTTATAACATCGAATTACCAATGCGTTTTCGTACAATCAATGGATAACCAACTCATAGTCAACAACTCATATCTCTAGGTTTAAAGATTTATATGATATTACCGTCTCACGATCACTCGAGATAAATTCCATGAAGTGATGCAAGTGAGCGTGGGTTGAATCCAATACTCAGAACTTATGAGCACTCATGAATGTTGCAGCAACTATTGCTATGTCTAATACCCTTTAGACATATCATACAAACCAAATTCATGACAGTCTTGATTCATATCTACTTCCGACATATGACCGACTGTGGAGAGTTCGAATAAAATAATTATTCTGGAAGTCAAAACATGCAAAATTGAAACCATAGTAAACGATTAACATAAGATAGTAACACTTTACTCATAAATAAATAACAACTTTTATTTAATCATCAAAATGTCAATTACATTTTACAAATTTCAGAAATCTAATTATTGAAACTAATATCATCCTTCAGCCCTATGCGCCTCGCATGCTGTAAATGCTTAACCGTACTCAGTCCCTTCGTGAGGGGATCTGCTGGGTTCTCATCTGATGATACCCTCTTAGCCACAAGGAGTCCTTCTTCTATTCGATGTCTGATGAAATGGTATTTTCTGTCAATGTGCCTAGATCTCCCGTGATCTCTTGGTTCCTTAGCCAAAGCAACCGCACTTTCGCTGTCACATAAAATCTCCATTGGCTCCTTTATAGCTGGTACAACTCCAAGGTCTCCGATGAAGTTCTTTAGCCATATCGCCTCCTTTGCTACTTCACTCGCTTCTATGTACTCTTATTCACAAGTAGAATCAGCTACTGTCTCCTGCTTGGAACTTTTCCAAGTAATTGCCCCTCCATTTAGGATAAAGACCCAGCCTGACTGAGAGCGGAAATTATCCCTATCAGTCTGAAAGCCAGCATCGCTATATCCTTCCACTCTCAAGTCATCACTACCTCCGAGGGTAAGGACCCAGTCCTTAGTCCTCCGCAGATACTTGAGAATGTTCTTTACCGCAGTCTAGTGAGCCTTGCCAGGGTTCCCTTGATATCTACTGACCATGCTCAAAGCAAAGGCCACATCAGGGCGAGTACAAGTCATATCATACATGATAGAGCCCACAGCGGAAGCATATGGTATATGACTCATCTCAGCTATCTCAGCCTCTGTACTCGGACTCGGAGTCTTACTCAGCTTGGCATTACTCTGGATGGGTAATTCCCCTTTCTTGGATTCTTGCATGCTGAACCTCTTCAGCACCTTATCCAAGTAAGTACTTTGACTAAGTCCAATTAGTCTCTTACTCCTATATCTTAATATCCTTATCCCTAAGATATAGGAAGCTTCTCCAAGGCCCTTCATAGCGAAACACTTCCCAAGCCAGGACTTCACTTCCTGCAAGGTTGGGACGTCATTTCCTATGAGTAGTATGTCATCCACATACAACACCAAAAAGCTGACTATACTCCCACTAGCCCTGGCATATACACAGGACTCATCTTCGCTCCTCGAGAAACCAAACTCTTTGACTTTCTCGTCGAAGCAAAGATTCCATCTACGAGATGCTTGTTTCAATCCATAAATGGATTTCTCAAGCTTACACACTCTATTAGGGTACTTAGCATCGACAAAACCCTCTGGCTGAGCCATGTAAACATCCTCAGCCAACTTTCCATTAAGGAAAGCGGTTTTGACATCCATTTGCCATATTTCATAATCATGAAATGCAGCTATGGCTAGTAAGACCCAAATAGACTTAATTTTCGCTACTGGTGAGAAGGTCTCATCATAGTCAACTCCCGGAGTTTGAGTAAAGCCCTTCGCAACCAGTCGCGCTTTGTAAGTGTGTACCTTCCCATCCATGTCGGTCTTCTTCTTAAAGATCCATTTGCACCCAACTGTCTTACGACCTGGTACATTGTCAACCAAGTTCCACACTTGATTGTCATACATGGACTGAATCTCGCTGTCCATAGCCTCCTTCCATTTAGCAGACTCGGGGCCTTCCATGGCTTCCCTGTAATTATTAGGTTCATCCAAATCTATTAGTGTACTATCACTAATAAATGTATCACCTTCAGTGGTGATGTGATAACCATAATAAAAATCAGGTGTGTTCCTCACCCTAGTGGAACGCCTCGGAGGTACAGACTCATCTATCGGATCAACAGGAGTTTCCTCCTCAGGTTGGTTGATAGTATTTGAGGTTCCTTCACCGCTTGACTCTTGAAGCTCTTCAAGGTCAATTTGCCTCCCACTGTCCCCTTGGCTTATAAATTCTCTCTCACGAAAGACTCCTCTTCTTACTACAAAGACCACATTATCACTGGGTCTGTAGAAGAGGTAACCAAAGGATCTCTGTGGGTAGCCGATGAAAATACACTTCTCACTTCGAGGTTCAAGCTTATCATGAGTCTCACGCCTCACGAAAGCTTCACAACCCCAAATCTTGATGTGGTCTAAATTGGGAACTTTCCCAGTCCACATCTCGTGAGGTGTTTTGGCAACCTTTTTAGTAGGGACTAGATTAAGGATATGGGCAGCAGTCTCTAAGGCATACCCCCAAAAAGAGATTGGTAACGAAGCTCGACTCATCATGGAACGAACCATATCCAACAAGGTTCGATTGTGCCTCTCAGCTACACCATTCAATTGTGGTGTTCTGGGAGGTGTCAATTGTGAGACAATCCCACATTCCTTAAGATAGTCAAGGAACTCAATGCTAAGATACTCTCCTCCCCGATCGGATCGGAGCATCTTGATGTTCCTGCCCAATTGATTCTCAACTTCCTGCTTAAACTCTTTGAACTTTTCAAAGGTTTCTGACTTATGCTTGATTAAGTAGATATATCCATATCTGCTATAATCATCTGTAAAAGTCACATAATAGCGATTAGCATCTCTTGTAGCAACTCGGAAGGGCCCACACACATCTGTGTGTACCAGGTCCAACAAACCTTCACCCCTATCACAAGTACCTGTGAAGGGTGACTTCGTCATTTTTCCAAGTAAACAAGACTCGCAACTATCATCTGACTTTAGGTCAAATGATTCCAAGACTCCAGCCTTTTGGAGTTGGCCTATGCGCTTCTTGTTGACATGTCCAAGACGACAATGCCACAAGGATGCTTTATCCAAGCTATTCGAAGAATCAATATACAACACATTATTTCCTAGATTGTCTACAACATTCACAGCTTCATATACACCATCACAAGGTAATGCTTTAAAGTAAAATACATCATTGTAGTAAACATTAATAGCACCATTATTATTATCAAATAAAAATGTAAACCCTTGTTTGTACAAGCCATGAAAAGAAATAATATTTCTCGCCATTTTGGCGAGTAACAACATTTATTAAAATCTAACATTAACCCATTATTTAGCAATAAAGAATAAACTCCTATCTTGGTGACAGGTGAAGCTTTCCTGTTGCCCATGACTAAGTTTATCTTCCCGTGCTCCACTTGCTCACTTCTTCTTAGGCCCTGCAAATCAGTACAAATGTGAATACCACAACCTGTATCAAGCACCCAATAATTAGCATTAGATGAGTTTTTAGACAATATTGTATAAATACCTGCATGGGTGGGTTTAACTTTCCCATCCTTTACATCTTGCAAGTATTTGGGGCAGCTTTTCTTCCAGTGCCCCTTTTCTTGACAATAGAAACATTGTGCTTCCCTTGGGTTTGAGGAAGGAGTGATGGGACCTTTCTTTGTCCCACTAGAAGAGGAACCATCAAGGGGCTTACCCTTGGTACCCTTCGAAGGGGTTTTCCTCTTCTTACCCTTTCCCTGCCTAATCGCAAGAACAGGGGCTGCTGAAGGAGTAGAAGTAGAAGTAACAACCGCTTTACTCTTAAGGCCATTTTCAGCTGTCCTTAAAATTCCTTGAAGTTTACTCAGTGTGACTTCCTCCTTGTTCATATGATAAGTCATACGAAACTGATCATAACTTGGAGGTAAGGAATGGAGAATGATGTCAATCGCCATTTCTTCAGGAAAGTCCACATTGAGCTTCAATAACCGGTCAACGAACCTTTGCATTTTCTGCATGTGGCCGGTGATAGGTTCACCATCTTTCATTCTGGTTGTTATCATGGAGGAGATGATTTCATACCTCTCCTGATGCGCGCTCTGATGGTACCTTTCCATCAGATCCTGGTGCATCTCATAGGGGTAGAAATCTTCATAGGATTTTTGAAGTTCAGGAGTCATGGTGGCTATCATAATGCATGCTACTTTAGTAGCATCCTTTTCATGTGCAACAAACTCCACAAACTCTTCAGGAGTAGCAGTGGCTTCATTCATAACCTTAAGCTCCCTATCGAGAACATACTCCTTGTCCTCATAGCGGGTAATCATCCTGATGTTTCTGATCCACTCATTGAAGTTGGATCCATCAAAAGTGACTTTCCCACACAAGTTCATAAGGGAAAAGGAGCCTGTTGGGTTTGAGCTAGAAGCATTGTTGGAAGACATCTGAAAGAAAAGAAAGATAAGTTTCATTAGATTAAGAGTCCTTAATAAGTCACCCAAATGAAATATTAAGGCTAGGATCCAACAAACTATTTATAGTTGGAAGAGGGATGCCGTAATCCAAGCTATAAAATATTTGAAGGTAGGTAAATGACGATTTACCAATTTCCACCATAAGAACGAAATATTTTATTATTAGGTTTTATTGGATTTGAAACTCCTAGATCTTTTGAGATACATTGAACTTTTCAATGGCATGTTTAAATCTCGATTGTGCCCTCTTAAGTTTGTGACTGGGATGCCGAGGATCACAAACAAGGTGTGAATAACCATACAAATTGACTTGGTACCCTTCACTATATTACCTAATCGATGTGCCGGTTAACCACACACGCTCCACCGATCTATAATAAAGTCAAGTTACCCTTTGCCACACTTACTAGTCCTTGTTAGTGTACCGGTTAACCACACACGCTCCACTAACGACTTGGTAAGGTACAAAGTGTAATTTTATGGGCTAGCACCTATTTCACATTTTCCTAAAGTAACTAAGATTGGGAATTAATAATGTATAGTTACTTTATAATTCATTATACTTTTAATGAGAGTTAAAGTCTTATCCTACCCGTTTGGCTAACGACCCTCCACCAGTCAAGGAAGCGGTGGGTGAGAGTAGACACCCATTAAGCTGCCATTTTATAGGCAACAACCTTATACCCCCCTTATAGACCGGCTTCGTGAATGAGGCCTACTTGCGGTAAGAATGACTTATTCTTATACATATCTATATAAATAAGATTATAATAATAGTATAAGTGTTGATTCTTAAACTTTTTAAAAATCTAAGGTTTAATTTGGAATTAAAGTATTAAAGTGTAAGACTTTACAAATTCCAAAACTTGAGGGCAAATTTTGAAACTAGTTCAAGACTCTTCAAATTTGTAACTTATGAGTTTTAATGGTTCATAAAGTTGAAGACTCTTCATTTTATGAAACCTACTATTCTTTAATGACAACTTTTAAAGAAGTGACTTTTGGTTATCCATAACTTGAGGACAAGTTATGAACACCATCATTATCATTAAGATCATGAATTAATCTAGCATGTAAGTTACACACAATTCCTATGATCTTCTAAAACTCATAAGAACAAATATTCATATCAAGCAATTTCAAGAAATCACATATAAAACTTGAAATTTGATAATAGTCATTTGAAATGGGTTAACATAATCATTACCACTTTTAAAAACAGATTTTACAAGTCCAAAACAGTTTGGGATAATGATTCTAGCCCATTTCCAGCAACAAAACTCGGAAAACTGCCCAGCACGCACCTAATCGTCGAGTGCATGATCCTACTAGACGAGTAGGATGAATTTTGTCTTGGACTCGTCGAGTTTTCCCCTTGCACTCGGCGAGTCCAGTCGAACAGTGAACAATTTTTCGATTTTTTCAAGCAGTTTGCATCAAATATACAGAAAACAATCCTAGGCTCTGATACCACTGATGGGTTTTGAGCATTCTAACACTCCTATGGTGTACATGCAACCCTATAAACCTTGAATCTATGTTTCTCTAATATACATGCAAATTTTTTTTTCAAGGTTTACTTCCTAACTAGCATGACATGGGGAATATGTAATATAAAACTAGTAGAAGTACATACCTTTCTTGTTGCTTGGATTCCTTGAAGACTTTGTGAGCCTAGCACCCCAAATTTTGTGCCTCAAATGCTTCACACAACACCACAAGACTTGGAATAACTTGAGAGAATGTCACTAACACTCAAAATCGGTTATGCCCTCTTAGAATCAACTAGTAGCCGATTTTGCTAGCTATAGGGTTGCTTTTATAGTGTTGTCACAATTAGGGTTTACTTATGAATGCCCTTAATTGTCATGACTCTTGATTTCTAATGATCCATGGGTTTGTAACTCCCATATCCATGGAGCTCCAAATCACAATAAACCATGGATCATGAATCCACCATAAAAGATTAGATGATTGTCATAATCAACCCTATGTATTTAATTAGTCTCATTTTTATCACCAAATTAATTCTAAATTAATACTTGATCAATACTAATTAAATAATACTATTATTAATATATTAGAACTTATAATATATTAATAATCACAAGTGTCCTTTCTCTCATTTAGTCTATCCAAGTATTGCAATGTCATGCAACCCAAATGGACCATGCCGGGTCGGTTCAAGTACATACCAAATAAAGTTATGGACTTAGACACTATATCCAACAGTTTATCTCTTGCTTGCCTTACACTCTCACTCTCTGATGCTCTCACCTCTGCCTCACTAATGGAAATTCCAAAGAACCCTGTTTGCAGCAGGGCTGCTTTATATGCCATCATAGAAGAAGACCCTGCTGTCCCACAATTTGTAACAATTTGTATTATCATTATTTGATTTTAATAATAATTTGTTTTGTTGTTATTGTTGAGGTTATAGACTGATAGTCTTATGTTTTATTAAATCTGGAGGATCAGGTTTGAAGAGGAAATTACCAGAGGGAGAGGGAGAGGGAGAAGGATCCCATTTGAAAAAGCATATGAAACATGTTCATTATTATTTCTATATATATATATATATATATATATATATATATATATATATATATATATATATATATTTCATATGTCATTGTCACAAGAAGTAGATCCATTTGAGAGATTAACTGATCAAGACATCCACACTGCAATCCACAATGCAACTGATCCTAGATCCGCTTTATTCGTGCCAGAGGTTTAAATTTTTATTTATTTATTTCTTTATATTAATAATTTAACCCTTTAATACATATTTATAGGTTCCACTTCAAGTTTTGGTTCGAAGACAAATAGCTCGGTTGTTGGATCATTGTCTTCAATGTGCTAGACTTGTATACAATGAATTAGTAAAGGTATTATCTTTTGTTCTTTTTCTTTTTCTTTTTTTATAATTTAGAATAAATAAATATTGGGAAATATTTCAGATCAGCCATAGTTGTCTAGTGCATGAACTACAATGGTTTCCTGTTCTTAAGATGCACATTAATGACATTGTTGGGAGTTTTTTGTTTGAAGGTCTTCAACCTTCACAAACCATGATTGGACACTTAGTAGAAATGGAGGTATTAGACCAAAGTACTTCAATTGCGATTTTTACACATACATGTTCCTGTTCATTAAACCAAAGTATTTATCGCTGCATTGACAAGGTTATTTTTGTCATTAGTTAAAAAGTTGAGATATTGATATGATTTGTTTTATAATTAGTTAACATGCCTCGTAGGACTACTAGACATGATTTTTAGTACAGGTCAAAAGAGGAGTTAGTGAATTCACCTAGAAAAGCTTGAATACTGAAGTTGAAAAGGAGTCGGTTTGAAGTCAAAGTCCAAGTTTAGCTCTTTCCTTTTCATTATTCTCATGTTTTCCCTGGATTGCATATTATCTTTACTTGTTTTCATAAATTCAAATGTTTTTGATTATGTTGTGTTTAGTCTCGAGAAGGATTATGGAATGAAATATTGTCCATATGAAGCAGGTGTTGATGTTTTCTTGTCTGGATACGTTTTTCACTTGAAGATTTTACATGAGAGAGGCCTAGACTTGTTAAATGGACAATGTAAGAAAATCTTGTCATTTCATTTTGAAATTCAATTAAAGGTTAAAAATAAGAACAAGGTAGAAATATAATGATTTGTATTTTGTATTTTGTCTTAATGCAGCTGAAAGTTAGCAAGGAAAGAATTAAGAATGTTGAAGCTGGTGAATGGATATTCTGTAAAAAATCTAAGTATTATATATTACAATTTTATCTAAATGCTTTGAATTATAAGAATAAATAGTAATTAAAATATTATAATATGTTGTCACAGGCTGCAAGAGATGCTGGAGCTCTTAGAGAAGCTAAGGACAAACTGGAGAAGTGAGTTGAAGATCTGACATGGAGATTAGACTTTGAAAAGCATTTGAGGGTATATTTTTTATATTTCTTGTATCTAATTAGTTTGTAAATTTTTGTTACAATTTCTATTGATTTTTTTTATCTTTCCATGTAACGATTATTTGTATGACATTAAATTTTATGCAATGGATTGTATTTTTTTGTATGTGATATTTTATTTTCTATTATGAGACATTAAATACAAATTTAATTTGAAAATTAGTAAATCTATAATAATATTTTTTTTAAACATATAAAATTATGATACGCAAAAATGTGTGTCATCTTCATTTATGACATGACCTTTCTTGATAGGGGCTTTAATGATATGCAATGCGAGTCGTAAATGCACGTCGTAAGGTTACGACATGCAAATATGTGTCATCTTCATTTATGACAGGGCCTTCCTTGATACACAATGCGTATCGTAAACGCGCGTCGTAAATGTGTGTAGTAATTGCGCGTCGTAAATGCGCGTCGTAAATAGACGACGCGCAAAAGCGTGTCGTCTCTCGTTATGATAGGGCCTTTCTTGACACGCATTTGCGCGTCGTCTGAGCCTTTTACGACACGCATTGCGCGTCGTAAAAGGCTGTTTTTCTAGTAGTGTTCATATGTGAATATGCCTTCATAGATGAATCGATGCATGTTTATAAAGTCATAGAGCTAATATGCAAGGTTGTATGCAATTCGCATCTGCATAACATATAGATATTATATTCATATGTGAATATGCCATCAAGTTGTGTGAACTCCAACTATATGAATGTAAATATGCCTTCACCTTGTGTTTTTATATATACAAAAAAAATTAGTACACACAAAATTGAAAAAAAAAAACTGAATTGACAATAGATTCACATGTGACTAATTAACGAGTTGTAATAGAAGTCATATACATGATTCATGATTATGGACTAAAAATATATTAATATGTGAATCAACCATAATTATTATTAACTAACAATATATTTACATGTGAATATTATATGATATACTTTGTTTATATGGTATATTAGCGTATGAAGGTATATTCACATGTGAATTTAATTTCTATATATTATATAATATATTTACATGAGAATATTATTTGGTACATCACTTGTGAAAAAAAAATTATGTTATTTAAATGTGATTGTGTGAATAAAAAATAACCTTCCATATTTGTAATATGATATTGGTAGAATATATTCATGTGTGAAAGTATTTTCATATATGAATATTAAATCACATATTTTGATTATTTTCTACTCTTATGTAAGTACGTGAATAACTCACAAACATTGTTTAAGGTGAAAACACTCTTTTGAATCAAGTGTAAAATGTAAATGAAAGATAAACGATAAAGATTCAAACAAAATGAAGGAATTGCATTCAAAGAACTGTAAACATGTTCAAAATGTTGTACAGTGCTCAACGTCTAAATCTAATATGCAATATGAAAGGAGATTATAACGAATATTTATAGGAGTAGCATTTGATATTCTTATTTGTAATTTTATATGTATAGTATTGTATGTATTTACAACTAGTCGAATGCACGCATCTTGTGCAGATTAAAACTATATATGTTAAATTTGACAAAAGTATGTTGTTGAAAATAATTATGTTATTGACTTTAACTATTTAACTTGAACAATATAATAAAATAAACATATTCTATAATCAAATTAATTAATGACATCTACTCGCGACTTAGTCATGAATAATATTAAATATAATTCTTGATTTAGTGTTAGTTTTAACTCTTGTTATGATTAAATTATTTAAAAATTACTTATTGACTATTTTTTAAATTTTTGTTTATTATTAAAATATCAATGTTTTTAAGGTAATGTAATGTACTTTAAAATTTTATGTTATTGTAAATTGTTCTAGTTAATTATTTTTAAAACCACTTTATTATAAAAAAATAATAAAAGACTAAATTTTAGTTATAAAGTTCTATTTTTTTTTACACCACATCAATTAACCAATTTTTGTATTATTAGAAATTTAAAAGGTCATGAGAGTTTCAAAAATACGGTGCAATGAATTTTTATTTTTATTTTTATAATAGAGTATGATATGATATGATGATATGGTATGTTATGATATTCACATATTAATAAAAACATCTAGGTGTTGTATATACAACAAAATGTTCTCATAAAAAGATAAATGTAATATAGTTTAATAATATGTTAATATAACTATTAATTTATTTTCACATATATTACTCTTGAGAAAGTTGAATGTAAATATGTAATTGACACACATATAAATGTTTTTTTGGTTAAAAATATATATTCAGGTAAATATAAATTTTTACTATGATAAATTCACATGTGAATAAATAATTACCTTTTATGAAAATTAAAAAAACAAAAAAAAACCTTGTTTTGAGGTCCTAAACAATTCTAAATAGGTAAAAAACACTTTACATCATGGAAAAGCTAGGTGAATTTTAAATCACACAATTTTTAACGAATTTTGTCCAAATTTAAGACTATAAGTTGTTGTGACATATTTTTTGATGATGTCACTAAATTTTCATTCATACTAGTGATGAACCATCATGCCATGTTATTTTTATTCACATGTGTATAAAATCTAAAAAAATCATTGTGATGGATTTTTTTGATGATGTCATTACAATTTCAATCCTACTAAGTAACTTTTTATGTTAATTTACTAATATGTGAATAAATCACTTTATTCATCTATGGATGTATAATAAACTACAAGAACTGGTTTATGAAATATCTTTATATATTGTAATTATGTTAATTTAGAGGCAAATTCAACATTATATTAAGATAGACTACATACATTGATTAGTAAAAACCATTCACATATGAATCTAACATGGTAAAAATGATGAATATATTGAATTATACAACATTCACATGTGAATATAGTTGTATTATATTCACAATAATGTATTCTCTTTTAGGCCAACCAACCGTTAACCCTTACGACATGAGCATACCATTGACTGAAACTTTATTAATATATTGAATTAAAACCAACCATAATCAACATATAAATACACATAAAAAATGTTAATATACATATACTGTTAGTTCATAATGACAATAATTTATTTACATGCCAATTATTACATGGTCTATTCGCATATAAATAGACAATGTAATACTCATATATGAATATATCATTTATAATCACATGTAAATATTATAGGTATATTCATATTTGAATGTTACATGGCACATTCGGTAGTTAATATAACATGGTATTTTCACATGTTAATATTACATGTGTATGTTATTGGTATATTCTCATGTGAATATAACTTTTATACCATATTCACGTACGAATATACCTCCTTGCATGAATATACCATATAAAAAGCATGTAATGTAAAATTCACATGTGAATATACCAAATGAATTGAATATACATTGCAATATTAACATGTGAATATAACTATACACATGAATATACCATATCAAGAGAATATACGATGTAATATTCACATGTGATTATACCATATTAACAAAAAATATCATGTAACATTCATATGTGATTATGCCATATAAAGAAAATATACATCACATGTGAATCACTATATATATATATATATATATATATATATATATATATATATATATATATATATATATGTATATATATATATGTATCTTTATTAATATGAGAAGTATATATATATATATATATATATATATATATATATATATATATATATATATATATATATATATATATGCATTCACATGTGAATCAATATATCTTTATTAATATGAGAAAGTATATAAGAAATGTTATGCATTATTCACATATGAATAACATATAAAAATTATAACAAAACTTTGTGGAGCATTCAAAGAGTTGGTGTGCATATAATTAAACTTATATAATTATGGAAAAATCTTAACAAACAGTTGTAGTTCATACAACTTAAGTTCAATAGCTATGGAAAACATGAAGAATTTAAGAAAAAAAATCAAATCAAATCATATCATATCAAAATCAAGAACAAACAAGTAGATTAAGATAAAAAAAAATTATGAATTGTTTTTATAGAGATCATTTCATCAAATAGTTGTAGTGCATACAAGCTAAGTTCAATTACAGTGGAAAAACATGAAGAATTTAACACAAAAAATACAAATAAAACAAAATCCTATCAAAATGGATGACAAACCAGTAGATTGAGATAAAAAATTATGCAAAAGTTGATGAAAAACTAGGTTTTGCGCAGTTTTTTACCTGGACAATGAGGTTGAGAAATGTTGATGTATGTTCGATCACTAAATGTTGCATGATGTTGATGGAGATTCGATTGATAAAACTTTGATGGATGATGAACATTAGAAGATGTTGAGATCGGTTAATCTAGATGAATTGTAACAATATTTATTGAGATCGTTGAATCTAGATATAGGACAGGGTTGAACAATGATTTTTATTTTGTAGGAAGAGTCGGTGATTTTTGGATTATGAATGAGTGATTTTAAATGAAAAATCAATGGTTGTTGATGAAGATCCGATGATTTTGAATAAAAAATCGAAGATTTTGATGAACAATTGATGGTATGGACTAATCTCATAATGTTAATCTAGAAATTTATAACTTAAATATTTTGTTGTTTTCGTTTAATTAATATCTATGATTACTAATTTGCATTCTTTGTCATAAATATGTTATTGAACTTTTTAATCAAATGAGATATGTGGTTGAGATTTGTTTTCGCTTTCTCGATTACATAATTGGTCTCATTTGAAGGGGTATATATATATATATATATATATATATATATATATATATATATATATATATATATATATATATATATATATATATATATATATATATATATATACGACAAAATTGCAAAAATGGTCCATGTGGTATGCATTTTTTGGGGTTTTAGTCCAAACCCCGATTTCTTTTGGATTTGTGGTCCTTTTGAGCTAGTTTTATTGCAGATATGGTCCCTTGATAAACTAAAATGACGTTAATACCATTGGGTATTTATTTTCTATTTCTAAATTCATTTTTTTAAGTTTTAATAATTATTTATTCATTTTAATAATTAAAAAATAAAAGGGCCCCCCTCTCTCTCTCTCACACACTCTCTCTCTCTCTCTCTCTCTCTCTCTCTCTCTCTCTCTCTCTCTCTCTCTCTCTTTCTCTCTTCACCAGTGCTCTTCCTCCGGACGCCATAGCCGAAGCCACTAGACGTCACACTGGTTCCGGTAACTCGAACCGCTACCTTCTCCGACAAAAGAGGTTAACAAAGAGTCACGTTTCCATATCTCCGGTTCCGGCCATCAATATCATTTCAGATCTGGAACGCCGCCTTCATTTGTCGAACGCTACTGCCTCACTTCAGGCCAAGCACTACGATGGCTCTGACGATAAGCCCTACGATAGCCCCACCAACAGCTGCCTTTCCATTTGCAGAGCCAGTGACTTCCCCACCAACAGCGGTTCCGTCTCCCCCGATTCAAGAACTGCTCAGTTTTCCGATATCGTATGCTCTAGTAATGTCGCAATCGGCATCTTGGGTCACATTGCTGCTTCTTTTCTCACTAAATAACCTCTTACAACTGCTTGAATATACACTAGAGATTTTAGTGCCTTTAATGCTTTGCTCGACTTTTAAATCCACAAAATTTGAATCCATTGACTGGAATTTGAATTGGGTTTTTTAAGTTGTGAGTTACCAGGTACCCAGAAACAGTGTTTGGATTCACTAGCATGTGAGGAGTTTGATTTCTCCTTCAATTGAACCAAAATCAATCTAACAAGATCATCAGTCAATTCCTATTCGAGAGATGCAGGGCATCGACAGTTGGATTCTTCTTCAAGATATGCAAGGCATCTACACTTGTATTCTTCTTCAAGCTCTTTGATTGAACCCACTTTGTTACTTTTAGGTTTAATCTCTCATTCTTAGAAAAACTATAATATGATCTCTATGGTAATTGTAATTTAATTTTGGTGATTGTAATTTTTGTTTCTTGAACTCGTATGAATGTTTTCCTTGAATCTTTTATGAGCCTATGAGTATTTGTTTTCTAGTCAGGAATTTGCAGCAAATTTATTTTCTGGTATTGAATCTACTATGACACTTTGTTTCGTGAACTGATATGAATCTTTACCCTTGGATTCTTCTATATCTTGGAATATTGAATATGTAATATGCTCTGAATTTGTAATCTGATTTCTAGATTCATAATTTTTTGGATATTTTTACTCAATAGGTATGCATCGATGGGTAATCTGGAGAGAGATAGAGAGAGAGAAAGAGAGAGAGGGCCCACTTATTTTTTAAATTTTTAAATAAATAAATGAATACAAGATTTTTAAAAAATGAAAGAAAAATAGAAAATAAATACCCCAAGGGCATTACAGTCATTTGAATTTACCGAGGGACCAAAAACGCAACGAAACTACCTCAAAAGGACCACCAATCCAAAAAATTCGTGGTTTGGACTAAAACCCCCAAAAAATTTCATACCATAGGGACAATTTTCGCAATTTTGTCTAAGATTATGTTTCCCGATTTCCCGATTTGTGATGACGTCATTAGACTACTAATTGAAAACATCTATTTAGTCCCAGCTGGGCCCAACACTACAATGTCAACATCAAATCACCAAGGGACCTAGAGATATCGTTTTTCCTGTTAAGGCGAAAAGGAACGAATAAAATTTGAATATATAATCATCCATTTTACTCATCAAATCATGTGTGGAATTACCTATTAAACAATTACAACTCAGCCCTTTTATCTTTAATTAATTCTAATTAACCCAAAATTAATTCTGAATTAATTCTTACTTTTTCTAATTAATATATTAATAAATCATATATATCTCTCCTCTAATCAATCCAAGCCATTTCTTGGTTATGAGGGCAACCCAAAAGGACTTTACTTTTATCCTTCAATGTTATACCAATTTAGTTAGGACCTTAGACACCTTAATCCAACAGTCTCCTACTTGGATAACTCGCTAACTATAATTACAAGTACAACTTCGCATAACCAGTAAAGAGTGTTTTCCAAAGACACTGCCCAACTCCGATTAAACATTGGTCCTAAGATAAGTGATTAGCTATCCCTTCGTGCTTACTGATATCTTATAGACACGAGTCATGGATTTAAATCAATCTTATTATCCAAGATTCTATTTCCCAATTTCCCAATTTTTGATGACGTCATTAGACTACTAATTGAACACATCTATTTAGTCCCAGTTGGGCCCAACACTACAATGTCAACATCAAATCACCAAGGGACCCAAAGATATCATTTTTCATGTTAAGGTGAAAATGAACGAATAAACTTTGAATATATAATCATCCATTTTACTCACCAAATCATGTGTGGAATTACACTTTATAACACCCAGTTACGGGAAAACCAATGCACAACAGATTTGTAATCTATATATATATATATATATATATATATATATATATATATATATATTAAGAATAGAATATGTTATTGTCTTAGAATTACTCGTGATTGAATCCATGAAGTAATATCTAAGTGCGAGTTTAACCAATACTCAAAATCCCTATTTTCAAAGAACTCATGAATATCGCACAGGCCCTATGCAATGCCTAATCTCAATGGACAATCTTTGATCAATTCTTGATAGTATTAAATCAATACCTACTCCCAAGGTGTAACTGACTGTGGTATTTCAAATAAATTAATATTCTATAAGTAAAACATGCAAAGTGAAACACAATAATAAATTAATTGACAAAATGGCATCACTTTTTTGAACATAAATAAATCTTTATTTAATTAATCACCATCCGATTATAATTTATTATTTCTACATTGTTTCAAAATATCAACTAACTACCAAAATCTAAAATCTAATATCGTCTCTCAGCCCAATGCTCCTATCATGCTTAAAGTGCTTGATCTTGCATAATCCCTTATTGAGAGGATCAGCAAGATTCTTTTATGGTAACACACGATTCACCAGGAGTGAACCTTCTTCAACTTTATGTATGATGTAGTGGTATTTTCTTTCGATGTGCCTAGATCTGTCATGATCCTTAGGTTCTTTGGTCAATGCCACCGCACCCTCGTTGTCATTGAAAATCTTCATTGGTTATTGGATTGATAGAACAACTCCAAGATCTCCAATAAAATTCTTCAACCATATAGCCTCCTTTGTTCCCTCGCTTGCTGCGACATACTATGATTCACAAGTAGAATCAACGACTGTTTGCTGCTTGGAACTCTTCCATGTTACCGCTCCACCATTTAATAGAAAAACCCAGCCAGATTGAGAATAACTATTATCTCGATCTGTTTGAAAACTTGTGTCACTATATTCACTCACTTTAAGTTCAACATTGCTACCAAAACCAAGATCATATATTTTGTTTTTTGCAAATACTTAAGAATGTTTTTAACTGAAGTCCAATGATCTAAACTAGGATTCCCTTGATATATACTAACCATGAACAAAGCATAAGCCACATTAGGTCGAGTACATGTCATAGCATACATGATTGATCTTATAGCCGAAGCATATGGGATTCGAATTTTATAGTATGATGCATGGGTAAGTCCCCTTTCTTGGAATTCTTCATATTGAAACGTTTCAATATTTTATTCAATTATGTACATTGGCTAAGTCCTAGTAAGCGTTTCTGTCTATTCCTGTAGATTCTTATTCCAAGAATATATGTAGCCTCTCATAGATCCTTCATAGCGAAACATTTTTCAAGCCAAGACTTAACTGTTGTGTTTTGAGCAAACTAACACTCCTAAGGTGTTCATGCAACCCTAGAAACATTGGATCTATGTTTGTCTAAAATACATGCAAAATAATTTTCCAAGGTTCATAACCTATCTAGCATACATGGGGTACTTTTAAACATAAAAGATACTAGAAGAATTACATACCTTTGTTAGTGAGTTGATTCCTTGAGAGTTTGAGAGCCAAGCACCAATAATATGAATGCCTCAAATAGAAATCACAAATCACCACAAACTTGGAAAACTTATGAGAGAGTATCCAATCACTCTAGAAATTCGGCCACTCTTATGCACACACACATAGTGTCTTCTCAAGCACCATAAGCCTCTTTATATAGTGTAGATGATTAGGGTTATGAACCATGCAAACCCTAATAACCCATGTCTTTTCCTATTCCAAGGATCCATGGGTTAAAAGCTCCATGGATCATCCATGGACTCCCATTTAAGCTTAGCCCATTCCCTAATGAGTGTTAGCCCACACTATATAAGTACAATAGCCCATTATTTAATTAGTCACCTTATGATCACTAAATTAATTCATAATTAATTTAAGATCAATACTAATTAAATAATACAATTTCATATTAATATATTATAACTTATAATATATTAGTAGGCCGTAAATATACTCTTCTCATAATGTTATCCATATAAATAGTTCGGGTGAAGTGCAACCCAAATGGACCATGTCGGGTCGGGTCAAGTATATACCAAATAAGTTATGGACTTAGACACCTTATCCAACAGTCTCCTACTTGGATAAGTCTGATAACTGTATTTGCCTATATAGCTTCAGGAACCAACCGGCAATCGTAGCTCTCGAAAACTCTGTTGAACTATGAAGCGCCATTTTAGATAAGTGATAACATAATCCTCTGCTCTCATGATATCAGCCGGACAAATACATGGAACAATGTCTTACTTATTGTCCAGCAATTTGTTTCCCGATTTCCGATTTGTTTGACAAAGAACTTAATCGAACACATCAATTTAGTTCTGACCGGGCCCGGTACATAGGTCAAAACAAAATCATCGAGGGGCCCAGATATCGCTTCTATTTCTAGAAGGAACAGATAAACTTCGACTCATATGCTTGTTCTACTACTCATTGAATTGCACACAAAGGCACGTTTTATAACATCAAGTTACTGATGCGTTTACGTGCAATCAATGCACAACCAACTCATAGGTAACAACTCATATCTCTAGGTTTGAAGACTTATATGATATTACCGTCTCACGATCACTCGAGATAAATTCCATGAAGTGATACAAGTGAGCGTGGTTTTATTCCAATACTCATAACTTATGAGTACTCATGAATGTTGTAGCAACCATTACTATGGCTAAACACTTTTAGTCATCTACAATCCCAATTCATGACAGTCTTGATTCATACCTACTTCCGACATATGACCGACTGTGGAGAGTTTGAATAAACTTATTATTCTGGAAGTCAAAACATGCAAAGCTGAAACAATAGTAAATAACTGACAATGATAGCAACACTTTACTCATGAATAAATCACAACTTTTGTTCATCATCAAACGTCGATTACATTTTACAAGTTTCAGTAATAACTATCTAATCTGTAAAACTAATATCGTCCCTCAGCCCGATGTGTCTCGCATGCTGCAAATGCTTCACCCTCGTCAGTCCCTTCGTAAGGGGATCCGCAGGGTTCTCATCTGACGATACCCTCTTTGCCACGAGGAGTCCCTCTTCTATCTTGTGTCTTATGAAGTGATATTTTATGTCAATGTGTCGGGATCTGCCATGATCTCTCGGTTCCTTGGCTAAGGCAACCGCACTATTGCTGTCACAGAAAATCTCCATAGGCTCCTTAATAGCTGGTACAACTCCAAGGTCTCCGATGAAGTTCCTCAGCCATATCGCCTCCTTTGCCGCTTCACTCGCTGCTATGTACTCTGATTCACAAGTCGAATCAGCTACAGTCTCCTGTTTGGAACTCTTCCAAGTGATTGCCCCTCCATTTAAGGTAAAGACCCAGCCCGACTGAGAGCGGAAGTTATCCCTATCAGTCTGAAAGCTAGCATCACTATACCCTACTACTCTCAAGTCATCACTCCCACCAAGGGTAAGGATCCAATCCTTAGTCCTCCGCAGGTACTTGAGAATATTCTTTACCGCAGTCCAATGAGCCTTGCCAGGGTTCCCCTGATATCTGCTGACCATGCTCAAAGCGAAGGCCACATCAGGACGGGTACAAGTCATAACATACATGATCAAGCCAACAACGGAAGCATAAGGTAATCGACTCATCTCAGCTATCTCATCTTCTGTACTCGGGCTCTAAGCCTTGCTCAGTTTGGCATTGCTTTGGATCGGTAATTCTCCTTTCTTGGAATTCTGCATGTTGAACCTATTCAACACCTTATCCAAGTAGATACTCTGACTAAGTCCAATTAGTCTTTTACTCCTTTCTCTTAATATCCTTATCCCTAGGATATAGGCAGCTTCTCCAAGGTCCTTCATAGCAAAGCACTTCCCAAGCCAGGACTTAACCTCCTGCAAGGTTGGGATGTCATTTCCTATGAGTAGTATGTCATCCACATACAGTACCAAAAAGCTAACTATACTCCCACTAACTCTGACATACATGCAGGACTCATCTTCACTTCTTGAGAAACCAAACTCTTTGACCTTCTCATCGAAACAAAGATTCCAACTTCGAGATGCTTGTTTCAATCCATAAATGGATTTCTCAAGCTTGCACACTCTATTGGGGTACTCTGCACTGACAAAACCTTCTGGCTGATTCATGTAAACATCCTCAGCCAACTTTCCGTTAAGGAAAGCGGTTTTGACATCCATTTGCCATATTTCATAATCATGAAATGCAGCAATGGCTAGCATAACCCTAATAGACTTAATCTTTGCTACTGGTGAAAAGGTTTCATTATAATCAATACCCTGAGTCTGACTAAAACCCTTCGCAACCAGTCGAGCCTTATAAGTGTGCACCTTCCCATCCATGTCGGTCTTCTTCTTGAAGATCCATTTGCACCCGACTGTCTTACGGCCTGGTACATTGTCAACCAAGTTCCAAACTTGATTGTCATACATGGACTGTATCTCGCTGTCCATAGCCTCCTTCCATTTAGCAGACTCTGGGCCTGCCATGGCTTCCTTAACACTGTTAGGTTCATCCAGATTTACCAATGTACTGTCACTGATAAATGTATCACTTTCCGTAGTAATATGAAACCCATAATAAAACTCAGGTGTGTTCCTAACCCTTGTGGAACGCCTCGGAAGTATAGACTCGTCAGCTGGATCAACAGGAATTTCCTCCTCAAGTTGATTGCTAGTGTCTGAGGTTCCTTCACCAATTGAGTCTTGAATTTCTTCAAGGTCAATTTGCCTCCCACTGTCTCCTTGGTTTATGAATTCTCTCTCTCGAAAGACCCCTCTCCTTGCCACAAAGACCACATTCTCATTGGGTCTGTAGAAGAGGTAACTAAAGGATTTTTGTGGGTAGCCGATGAAAATACACCTTTCACTTCGAGGTTCAAGCTTTTCATGAGTCTCGCGCCTCACGAAAGCCTCGCAACCCCAAATCTTGATATGGTCCAAATTGGGAACTTTCCCAGTCCACATTTCATGAGGTGTTTTGGCAACCTTCTTTGTAGGGACTAGATTAAGGATGTGGGCGGCAGTCTCTAAGGCATACCCCCAAAAAGAGATTGGTAGCGAAGCTCGACTCATCATAGAGCGAACCATGTCCAACAAAGTTCGATTATGCCTCTCAGCTACACCATTCAGCTGTGGTGTCCTGGGAGATGTCAATTGTGAGACAATCCCACACTCCTTAAGATAGTTGAGGAACTCAGTACTAAGATACTCACCACCTCGATCGGATCGAAGCATCTTAATGTTCCTGCCCAATTGATTTTCTACTTCCTGTTTAAACTCTTTAAACCTTTCAAAAGTTTCTGACTTATGTTTGATTAAGTAGACATAACCATATCTACTAAAATCATCAATAAAAGTCACATAATAGCGATTAGCATCCCTTGTGGCAGTTTTGAATGGTCCACATACATCAGTATGTATAAGGTCCAACAAACCCTCACCCCTTGTACAAGTACTAGTGAAGGGTGATTTTGTCATTTTTCCAAGTAGAAAAGACTCACAACTATCATCCGACTTGAGGTCGAACGACTCCAAGACTCCATCCTTTTGGAGCTTGCCTATGCGTTCTTGCTTACATGTCCAAGACGATAATGCCACAAAGATGCTTTATCCAAGCTAGTAGAAGAATCAATACATAATACATTATTTCCTAAATTATCTACAACCGATATAGCTTCATACACACCATCACAAGGTAATGCTTTAAAATAAAGAACATTATTAAAGAAAGCATTAATACTACCAATTTCATTATCAAAAGAAAAGGTAAAACCTTGTTTGTACAAAGCATGAAAGGAAATAATATTCCTCGCCATTTCAGACGAGTACACACATTTATTCAAATCTAACTTTAACCCACTACCTAGCAACAAAGTATAAACTCCAATCTTGGCAACAGGTGCGACCTTCTTGTTCCCCATGATTAAGTTTATCTTTCCGTGCTCCACATCCTCACTTCTTCTTAGTCCCTGCAAGTCACAACAGATGTGAATACCACAACCTGTGTCAAGAACCCAAGAATGAGAATATGGTGAGTTATTAGACAATATAGTGTAAATACCTGCATGGGATGGTTTCACTTTCCCATCCTTGACATCCTGCAAGTACTTTGGGCAGTTTCGCTTCCAGTGCCCCTTATTTTGACAGTAGAAGCATTCAGCATCCTTAGGGATGGCAGAAGGAGTGATAGAACCACCTTTGGTTCCAGATGAGGAGCCTTCAAGGAACTTTCCCTTGGTACCCTTCGAAGGGTGCTTCCTCTTCTTCCCTTTGCCTTGCCCGATAGCCAAAACAGGGGTAGTAGTAGGAGTAGGAGTAGTAACCGACTTACTCTTAAGACCACTTTCGGCAGTCTTCAGAAGTCCTTGAAGCTTACTGAGTGTGACTTCCTCCTTGTTCATATGGTATGTCATACGAAATTGATCATAACACGAGGGCAAGGAGTGCAAAATGATATCAATTGCCAACTCCTCAGGGAAGTTCACATTCAGTTTCATTAGACGGTCCACATACCTTTGCATTTTCTGCATGTGGCTTGTGATTTGTTCGCTATCCTTCATACGGGTAGTGATCATGGAGGAGATTATTTCATACCGCTCTTGACGAGCACTCTGATGGTACCTTTCCATCAGGTCCTGATGCATCTCAAAAGGGTAATAGTCCTCATAGGACTTTTGGAGTTCAGCTATCATGGTGGCCATCATGATGCATGCCACCTTGGTGGCATCTCTTTCATGTGCCTGATACTCAGCGACCTCCTCAGGAGTAGCAGTGGACTCATCAACCTCCTTTAGCTCCTTTTCGAGGACATATTCCTTGTCCTCGTAACGAGTGACCATCCTGATGTTCCAGATCCAATCCATGAAGTTGGAACCATCAAAGATGACCCTCCCACAAAGGTTCATGAGGGAATAGGAGCCAGTAGGGTTAGAGACCGAAGCATTGTTGTTGGAAGACATCTAAAAAGAAGAAAACAAGTTTAGATTAGATATATCGAATCCTTAATAATACACCCAAATGTAATATTAAGGCTAGGATCCAACACAATATATTATAACTTAGAAGAGGGATGCCGTAATCGAAGCTATAACATATTTGAAGGTAGGTGAATGACGATTCACCAATTTCCACCATGAAAACGAAATGAATTATTAGGTTTAATTGGTTTTGAAATTCCTAGATTCTTTTGAATTCATTGAACTTTTCAATGGCATGTTTCAATCTCGATTGTGCCCTTCAAGTTTTGTGACTGGGATGCCGAGGATCACAAAACAAGGTGTGAATAACCATGCAAATTCACTTGGTACCCTTAATATTATCACCTAATCAATGTGCCGGTTAACCACACACGCTCCACCAATCTATGATAAACATTAAGTCACCCTTCGTGATCCTTACTAGTCCAAGTTAGTGTGCCGGTTAACCACACACGCTCCACCAACGACTTGGTAAGGTACAAAGTGTGAATTTCATGGGTTAGCACCATATTCACATTTTCCTAAAGTAACTAAGATTGGGAATTTATTAAAGGTTTGGTTACTTTATAATATTCATCATACTTTTAATGAGAATTTAAAGTCATTGTCCTACCCGTTCGGCTAACGACCCTCCACCGATCAAGGAAGCGGTGGGTGAGAATGGACACCCATTAAGTTGCCATTTTATAGGCAACAACCTTATACCCCCCTTATAGACCGGCTTCGTGAATGAGGCCTACTAACAGTAAAACGACTTAATCTTATACATATATATATATATAATAATTAACCATTAATGTTATAAATAGTATAAGGGTTGAATTTTAACTTTTAAAACTCTAAGGGTTTGGAATTAAAGTATATTAAAGTGTGTGTAACTTTACAAATTCCAAAACTTGAGGACAAGTTTTGAAACTATTCAAAACTTTTCATTTCATAACTTATGAATTAAAGGTTCATAAAATGAAGACTCTTCATTTTCATGTAACTTATGTGTTTTAAGTGTGCATAAATGAAAGTGGCCTTTGGAAATCCATAACTTGAGGACAAATTATCGACTCCATTAAAACACATAAATGATCAAGAATTATCAATAAACAATTTAGCAAATAATTCCTATGATCTAACAATAATTCATAAGAACATGAACATCATATCAAAAATTCCAAGAAGATATGAACACATATTATCATGCAATTTTGATATAAGCCATTGTAAATGGATTAGTATAAACATTACACCATCTAAAACAGGTTTTATTACACCAAAACAGTTTAGGGTAATGTTTCTAGTCCATTTCCAGCAGCAAAACTCGAAAATCTGCATTCTGAGGCTCCTACTCGTCGAGTGCACGAACCTACTCGACGAGTAGGATGAATTTACTCATGGACTCGGCGAGTCCCCCCATGGACTCGGCGAGTTCATGCTGCAGAATGCAGAAAACTTGAGTTTTTCAACAAGTTTGCATCAAGTATCAAACAAACAAGCCTAGGCTCTGATACCACTATTGGGTTTTGAGCAAACTTGGATCTATGTTTGTCTAAAATACATTCAAAATAATTTTCCAAGGTTCATAACCTATCTAGCATACATGGGGTACTTTTAAACATAAAAGATACTAGAAGAATTACATACCTTTGTTAGTGAGTTGATTCCTTGAGAGTTTGAGAGCCAAGCACCAATAATGTGAATGCCTCAAATGGAAATCACAAATCACCACAAACTTGGAAAACTTATGAGAGAGTATCCAATCACTCTAGAAATTCGTCCACTCTTATGCACACACACATAGTGTCTTCTCAAGCACCATAAGCCTCTTTATATAGTGTAGATGATTAGGGTTATGAACCATGCAAACCCTAATAACCCATGTCTTTTCCTATTCCAATGATCCATGGGTTAAAAGCTCCATGGATCATCCATGGACTCCCATTTAAGCTTAGCCCATTCCCTAATGAGTGTTAGCCCACACTATATAAGTACAATAGCCCATTATTTAATTAGTCACCTTATGATCACTAAATTAATTCATAATTAATTTAAGATCAATACTAATTAAATAATACAATTTCATATTAATATATTATAACTTATAATATATTAGTAGGCCGTAAATATACTCTTCTCATAATGTTATCCATATAAATAGTTCGGGTGAAGTGCAACCCAAATGGACCATGCCGGGTCGGGCCAAGTATATACCAAATAAGTTATGGACTTAGACACCTTATCCAACATTAACTTCTTGCAAAGTTGGAACAATGTTTCGATTAGGAGTATGTCATCAACATAAAAAGCTATAAAGGTCATTATACTCCCACTAGCTTTGACATACACACAAGATTCATCCTCACTTTTAGAAAATCCAAACTCTTTGAATTTTTCATGGAAGAAAATATTCCAACTACGAGATGCTTGTTTCAGTCCATAAATGGACTTCTCAAGCTTGCAAACCTTATTAGGGAATTTGGCATGCACAAAACCTTCTGGTTGAGCCATGTAAACATCCTCATCCAATTTCCAGTTAAGGAGAACGACTTTTATATCCATTTTCCACACTTCATAGTCATAATGAGCAGCTATGGAAAGCATTACCCTAATAGATTTATTCTTAGCAACTAGTGAAAACATCTCATCATAGCCAATCCCTTGAGTTTGAGTAAATCCCTTTGCAACCAGCCTTGACTTGAAGGTCTGTACATTACCATCCATGTATATCTTCTTCTTAAAGATCCATTTTCAACCTATAGTCTTTCGACTAGGTTCATGATCAACCAAGTTCCATATTTGGTTATCAGACATGGATTGGATCTCGCTATCCATTGCCTCTTTCCATTTAGCAGCCTTAGGGCCTGTCATTGCTTCCTTGTAGTTAGTCGGCTCATCAGTGTGTTATCACTGATAAATGTATCCCCATATACCATTATATGGAAACCATAGAACTCAGGCGGTGCACTAACTCTACTGGATCGACGAAGAGGTAACGAATTGTCAATGGGCTCAACAGGTGATATGACCTTATTTAACTATATATTTTAGGACATTATCTTAATATATTTGATTGAAAATATTATATTTTAAGATATATTATACTTAATATTCTTTAAAATGTTCAATTATAGTTAAAATGGGAGGTGGGATGCAAAAGGAGGAGAACAGAGCTGAAAAAGATGCAAAACGGATGTTGATGGTAGCTCGACCCCTCATCAGTATTTTGATCATATCTCATGACTCGTACCTCTGATTGACGAGATTCAAAATGTTCTGAAAACTAAACAAAATTTCTAAAAACTTTCATGTTTGTGAATAAGTCTGATTCCCAGTGCCCACACCATGGAAAAGCCATCTCCACAGCATGGAAAATCTAGTTTTTGCGTGGACGCGAAGATTCCATCTCCCACGGCGTGGCAAGTTGTTGACCATGCTGTGGAGCCATAAAATCTATATAAACACGATATTTACAACCCTAATCGGTGTGAAGCCTTTGGGGGGCTATAGAGGGGACTTTTACTTCGTTTTGAAGTCCAGAAACCCTCTAAGGGTCGATTTTGAAGCTAGAGATTCAATTGAGAAAGGATTTGAAGATTCAAGTGCAAATACATCGAGATTTCAATTCAGTTTTGCTTGATGATCGTGTCTTGCAATATTTTGGTGATGTTTTTCTGCTTTAGTTTACTGAATATGGTGTAAAAACCTGTACTTTCACTAGATATTGATGAACCCTTGTTGATATGCTTTGATTTTGTTATTTATGAATTAATTGTGTTTGGTTCTTACTTGTGTTTGATAGATCAACAACCTAATATGTTAAAGTTCTGATTTAGCTGTTTATGATCATTAAATAGTTAGATCTAGTGATTGAACAAATCCTAGGGTTAGGCTATATTAATTAGTAATTTTGACTGTGTTAGAGAGCATTAATTATCCACATGTGCTTGTATTGTTTGTTTTGATCATAGATAGGTAATCATAAGATCTTATCATTCATAGTCCAAATAATCCTAAAAATCAATTTAGTGTTCAACTTATGCTTGACCATTGTATAGTAGTTCATGAATTGGTAAACACTATGACTCAGAACATGATAATTAGTAATATTACAATTTGGTAATCAACTCATTAATCATTGCACCTCTATTAAATCAAACATAGAAACTTGAGGGATTCATATTATAGTGGAAGTACTTCTTATCTTTTGTTTTAATTTACTTCTTTACTTTGTTTGATTAATAGAACGTGAAAAGTAGTTTAATTTAGTTTACACCAAAACCCCATCTTTTACTTTTATATTATTAATTCAATTAACATTTGAGTTATTTGATCTAAACCGTTCATGTTCCCTGTGTTTGATACCCTTTCTTACCTTAAACTATATTACTTCACGACTAGGTACACTGCCTATTTGTGTTTAAGACTAGTTGAGATTAAATAGGACTTTATAAATAAAAAATTTGTGCAAATAAAACACATCAAGGTTCAGCCTCAAGTTGAGAACTAGTTTCATAGAAGGTTCCTTCATTGGATGATTCTTGAAGTTCTTCAAGATCAATCGTACTCCCACTGCCCTCTTTAGAAATGAGTTCTCTCTCTCTCTCAAAAGACTCCCCTTAGAGCTACAAAGACCACGTTGTCACTAGGTCTGTCGAATAAGTATCCAAAGGACTTTTGTGGGTAGCCAACAAAAATACATCTATCAGCTCTAGGTTCAAATTTGTCTTGGGTCTCGCACCTAACAAGAACCTCACAACTCTAGACCTTGATATGAGTTAGCGAGGGAAGTTTCCCTATCCACATCTCATGAGGTGTTTTGGCAACCTTCTTGGTAGGAACAAGATTTAGAATATTGGCTACAGTTTCTAAAGCACATCCCTAGAACGATATAGGGAGTGAAGCCCGAATCATCGTAGAACGAACCATGTCTAGAAATGTTAGATTCTCTTAACTACCTTGTTAAGTTATGGTGTCCTAGGAGGTGTCAATTGTGAAAAAATTCCATATTCCTTTAGACAGTCGTTGAACTCGATACTAAGATGCTCTCTACCTCTATCAGATCGAAGTATCTTTATCTTCTTGTCTAATTGATTATCTACCTCGTTCTTAAACTCTTTGAACTTTTCAAAAGTTTCTGATTTATGTTGGATTAAGTAGATATATCCGTACCTACTATAATCATCAGTAAATGCTACGTAATAGCGATTAGCATCCCTTGTGGCAGATCTGAAGGGACCACATACATTAGTATGGATGAGGGCCAAGAAATATTCACCTCTTTCACAAGTACCAGTGAAAGGTGATTTAGTTGTAACACCGTAATTTTTCAAACAGATTTTTCATTTTAAAATCGCATACTTTTCATAACAAATTGTATGGAAATCTCGTTTATTCAAATTACAAAACACAACTCCATTAAAAATCCAGGATCCTCAAAACATAACTTTTTCTCTGGTGTGTACAATCAAGTCGGTGCCTTCCCGCGATCCTCTGAGATACCTGAAACACATAACATATAACACGGTAAGCACGAAGCTTAGTGAGTTCCCCAAAATACCACATATAACACATATTAGCCACTCGAGGCTATAAATCTGTGGGCCCACTGGACCTAACTCTGTGGACCCTCTGGTCCTAACTCTGTGGACCCTCTGGTCCTAACTCTGTGGACCTTCCAGTCCTAACTCTGTAAACTCTGGAATACACACAGCATAAATCACATAGAAATAATGCAGTGCAGAACATCACATACATAGCATACAAGATACTCTGTCACATAACTCTAATTACCACTCATGGTAAAGTATAGTGAGAAGACTCACCTGACCAGCAGCAAGTAAAGACCCCGCTCCCGGATTTCGAACTAGCCTCCACCTAACACAAGGGATGAATATCTCTAAGTGATACTCTAATCACAACTCTAATGACCAAAGGCTATTCTTCCTCTCTTTAACTCTTTGAAGTGGATAAAAGACCATTTTACCCCTCCAAGGTCTCTACTACTTATGTTGATCAAAGCCCCAAAGTCAACCGAAGTCAAACTCGAGTCAACAGTCCATGTTTGACCCGACTCGCCGAGTGCACCCTTGCGACTCGTCGAGTCCACTTACTTTCCTCAGAAATCTCGTGACAGTCCAGTTCAGCTCATCGATTTGACCCCCAACTCGTCAAGCTATCGCCTGATTCGGTTCCTCAGGACAAACCCTAACCAACTCGTCGAGTCGGCTCATCGACTCGGCGAGTTCATTCAGACAAAATGTTCATTCAGACGATTTAAGGCAGATCCATCACCCCAAACACTAGATCTACCATCCTGAGGGTCGATTGTCACGTAAAGCTGCAAGCTTTACGTTTAAACATGGCATATAAGGCTCATAATGCCAATATAACTCTAACAAGGATGATTAACCACAATAACTCTTCTATGGTTAACTAAAGCTATAATCTTTGGACTCTCTGGACCTCACAAGGTCCAGATCTGAAGTCTAGGCCTCATGAGAGACCTTATGCATACAAAGTCCCAAAAATGGTGGAAGAAACCCTAATCTTCCATATCTACAAGATCTAAGCCAAATAACAAGAAAGGTGCAAGCTTTTACCTCTTACTCAAGCCCTTGCACGAAGTTACACCAGATCCACTGATTCTCTAGCTCCCTTGATGGGTGATCTCCTCTTCTCCTCAAGAGATGCACTAGATTACTCCAAGTTTTAGCTTCTAAGACTCTCATGGCTCTCCATACACGTTTAGGGTTTGCTCTCAAGGAAGGGTAGCCGCAAATGAGGCTATACGTTCCTTTAAATAGGTCTCAAACCCGGGAAATTAGGGTTCTCTGCCCATCACCTACTCGGCGAGTTCCTCCTCGGACTCGTCGAGTCCTTCATTAAATTCACGTGATCAACTCGACTCGACTCGGCGAGTTGGTCCCTCAACTCGTCGAGTCCCTCCTCAAATGTCAAGATTAACATACACGATAATGTCCCTGGAAATCCGGATGTTACAATTCTCCCCCACTTGAATTAGATTTCGCCCTCGAAATCACTCCTTAACCACTCACATAATGAAATCATCAACCCAAAAAAGGCACCACCGAAAGGATCTCATACTACACCGATATCTTTCTCTATGGACACCCGAAACCACACAAAACTCCCAAGACCATAGCTGAACCAACTCTTCCGTCGCTAATATACTCCTTCCCACTATCCGGAAGCTCTAGTGGACTGACCCGCCGCCAGACCGCCTACTCAAGCGATCACCATGATATTCGCTCCTCGAATATCAAACCCTGATAACTCACTGATCCTCTGATTCTCACAAGACCAAATCCAACAATCGGCTACCGCTCACTCATATCATCATGCTAATGATCCAAATCAGTCTCCAAGAAACGGAAGGGTCCACACCCCACCAGGGATCATACACTAGACTGCTATCAGAACCCATCCGAACAAAGAATCCTCAACACTCTGCCCTTCAGACACAAGAGAACAACCAGGCTCGCTCAGAAGTGTCCTCAGACATCACAATTACAAGTCCCAACTTCGTTCTTCATACCCCTTTTTAATACTGAGCACTAGGTCAACTTCTGACTCCACAGTTGAACCTCCAAAGGTTACCCATTGCACACCTCAACATGTCTCACTGACTTCATTCCCACACTAGCTATCTCGGCCCAGTGTGACACACAAGTCACGAAGTTTGTTTTTCCTCAAGCGAATACGGAATTCGTTTCAATCTCGACCTCTGTCGTCTACTACTCATTAGTTCCATGCATTTCACGGTTTTCTCGCACCAACGAATTGACCCACTCAAGTCTAAGGCACCAGATAGGAGCAATACCCCTTTCCAAATGAAATTCAGCTCTGAATCCGGAATCTCATTCTGCCTACTCAACGCACTACCAGAGCCAAACTCAAACTCGTGAGTTCGATCTGATCCAGAGCTGGAACCACTCGCCCCAAAGAACCACTCAGCTCATGACTCATGACCCGCAACCCATGCGAACCTCACTGATCCACTTCTCTTTGGCCACGAAAACCACTACTCAATTCAGAATATAACAACTTCCGACAAACATGGAGACCCCAGTCTCGGCCCTGGTTCGACCCCAGGCTTCCACACACTCAAATATTAGGGCTACCCAAGCCTAAAACTCTTCTGCGTCAATCTCTGATCAGAGAGCACTTCATCACAACATTCTCTCGCTGACTAAGCTGACTAGTGGGTACTACGGCTCCCCGCAGTATCACAACGACCTATCACTGAATAGTGAGTACTACGGCTCCCCGTAGCATCACCACAACCTCTCACTGAATAGTGAGTACTACGGCTCCCCGTAGCATCACCACAACCTCTTACTGAATAGTGAGTACTATGGCTCCCCATAGCATCACCACACCTCTCACTGAATAGTGAGTACTACGGCTCCCCATAACATCACCACAACCTCCCACTGAAGCGATAACAACACTTCATCCTTTCGGAGTTGGGCGATGCGTTTCTTGTTGATGTGCCCAAGATGACAATGCCATAAGTGTGCATTGTCGAAACAATTAGAAGAATAAATGTTATAAACATGATTGCCAAATTCATTCACACAAACAATAGTTTCATACACTCCATCACAAGGATAAGCTTTGAAAATAAATGCACCATTACGATAAACATTAATTGTACCATCATTATTATCAAAACCATAACAAAATCCTTGTCTAAATAAAGCATGGGAAAAAATTATGTTTTTGGCCATTTCTGGCGAATAGCAACAATTTTTTAAATCAACTCTAACACTATCAAAGATAAGCTCATTAGTCCTAATCCTGGTAACAACTGACTTTCTCATATTCCCCATGATCAGGTTCAGGCTCCCATGCTCGACCTCTTCACTTTCCTTTAGCCCATGCATATTAGAACAAATGTGGAAACCACATCGTGTGTCAAGGACCCAAGAATTTGAAAAACAAATTTTATTGATTTTAATAGAGTATATACCAGAAGAGCTAGACATTTTTCCTTTAGCATCTTTCACATCTTGTAGGTAATCATCGCAGTTTCTTCTCTAATGGCCCTTTTGGCCATAATTAAAGCACACGACCTCCTTTGGGTTCGCAACCGGAGGAGTATCGAAGTTGGGATTTCCCTTTGAACCATTGGACTCTCCAATGTGGGCTTTCCATTTCCACTGAGGTTGGGAATAGCCCTTTTTCTTCTTACCCTTTCCTTGTTGGATGTGTTGGGTTTTGAGCATTCTAACACTCCTAAGGTGTACATGCAACCCTAAATACCTTGGATCTATGTTTACTCTATTATACATGCAAATATCAAATTTCCAAGGTATTACCCTAACTAGCATACAATCATAAGTACTAGGATAACAAAACTAGATATAATACATAGCTTGTACTATATCACTTTTATCCCTTTAAGGGTAAAAGGAATGGATAAACTTTGACTCATATGCTTGTACTAACTACTTGTTGAATCATACACAAAGGCACGTTTTATAACATCGAGTTACCAATGCGTTTTCGTGCAATCAATGTATAACCAACTCATAGTCAACAACTCATATGTTTAGGTTTGAAGAATATAAGATATTATCGTCTCATGATTCACTCGTGATAAAATGCATGAAGTGGTTCAAATGAGCGTGGGTTGAATCCAATACTCAGAACTTATGAGCAATCATGAATGTTGTAGCAACTTTTGCTATGTCTAAACACTTTAGACATCTACACACCCAATTCATAACAGTATTGCCTTAATACCTACTTCCAACGTATTATTGACTGTGGATGGTTTCAATAACCTAGTCATTCGGTAAGAATGACCTAGTTATTCTGGAAGTCAAAACATGCAAAGTGAAACACAAGAATAATACTAATCCTATATGGCCCCAACACTTTGAGTGTAAATAAAAACACCTTTTATCTAAGAAACATATTGATTACTCAATATTCATTGTATAATGTTTCGATTTATCAACTTAATACTTGAATAAAAACAATAGTCATGCCATGCTCCAAGCATGCATACTATGTTTGTCTAAACAATAGCTATGCCATACTCCAAGTATGCACACTATGTTTGTCTTATGATCCTTACTTTGTGAAACATATCAATTGACAATATTTCAATGATGCTCATTTCACAATCCCAATCCTTATTGTAAATGTAAGAATACCAAACTCTTGCCTTTTACTATACTCTATTAGATTCTAAACTTATATGCAATGATCCCCTTGCAATGAATATGCACACAAGTCACAAAGACTTGGCAACAGACATTACAAATTATTCCAATGGAGAGCAATTCCATGGAAACGAAGTCTCACATTCAAAGTACATTCCTTTGAACACCCTTCTTGCATTAAGTTCTCTAATCTTACACGGATTCAAAGAATAACTTCCACCTATGGAAACAATTCCATATTCTCATTTTGACTATCACTTCTGAAAAAGAGTTGCCTCCTTTCAGAATATGTCAATATGGTCCTATCTTTATACTTCCAATTGTCCATGAGCAAACAATCTTTGGCAAACCTCAGATTGTCCTCGACAATTGCTTAATCATTTTAGTCAAATCCAGTTCTATTCCTTTTTACCTCTTAACGCCCTAGGCATTTGGAAAATTTAGAATGGATAAATACTATAGCACATGTAATCGATCCTATACCCGAAGCATATGGGACCCGATTCATGCTATAAAAATTTTTATTTGCCATGTTCTCAAAATTCGAACTATGAAGAGGGATGCCGTAATCATAATCGAATTTTGAGAATGCAACATATATAGAATTTCCTTATGTTGAACCATTCCAACATAACATTCATATATATCCTTGACTAAATTTGACTAAAATCTAAATCTAAGCTTTTAGAATTGGAATGAGGTATAAACCCTCTCCCTTAATTATAGCAAAACAACTTTTCAAAGCGAATTGAACCTTTTGTTTTCTATAATTAATATTGTTAACTTGCAACACTAACCATAATAATCATGCTCCCACTAGCACAATGATTATTATCTTACTAGCACAACACTTATGCTCCCACTAGCTTTGACATGTACTCAGAAATCAACTGGACTTCTAGAAATCAATACTTTATTGACTTTCTTGCCAAAGTTTAGATTTCTGATACAAGATTGCTTTGATAAGACTTTATCAAAATCATAAACCTTTCCTTAGATAGCTCACATGTATGTCTAGACCTATTACCATTCTCACTAGTTAGTATGCCGGTAAACCACACACGCTCCACTAACGACATGAGAATGCAAGTATCACAATTGATATCTACTTAAAATCTACTTAGTGAAAGCGTTTCCTCACCATCATTTTCATGAATCAGAGAGAAACCTTATGACACTTAGATTTTTTATGGTGTATGTATTCCTATCCATGTGAATTTGTCAAAAACATAATCACAAGACAGGGTTAGTGACAAACCCAAACTCATATGGACTGAACTTGTTCAATCTTAATTTCTTGCCACTTGGCAGCTCAAGGGCCTACCATTGCTTCCACATTCTTATGCAAACAATTGAGAACTCATAGAACTTACAAGCATAGTTAACTTTAACTAGAATAGGCACAGAAATAAGAATATGTCAACACTATAGGTTACAAACCTCAAGTCGTGGGCTAGTGATTAACAATACTCTTGATTAGTTCTTGAAACTTTCTCAAGATCTTTTAAGTCTCCCACTGACCTCTTGACATAAAAGATTCTCTTGTCAAGAACCATTCCTTGACAAAAGAAATATTCAAGAGTTAGTGCAGATTCTTACCAAGTTAAACACTTCATACAATTGGTCTTAGTTGGTCTTTGTTTTATCCAAAACATCACAACTAACCAACTTCAAATGTACAAGAATAGGAAACATCTTACTCTACATTTGACAAGTGTTATAAACTTTCTAAATATTATGTCACTCAAGACTCAATCTTGGAGTATGACTCTAAGATTTGATTTTGGAACGAAGTATGAGTTATCTTTTGATTTAACCATTTCAACAATTCATGATTCCTCTCCTTAGTCAAACAAATGCACTAAGGTGTCCTTAGAGGATCAATTGTGATATGGTTTCATAATCACTAAGATAATCATAAAACAAGATACTCAAGTACTCTCCCATATCTTCAGATTGGAGAAACTTTTATGTTTCTGCCTTATTTGATTCTTTTCATTCGTCCTGCCATACATTGAAACTTTTCCAATGTTTCAGAATTACACTTAAACTTGTAAGCATAACTATATTTACTAAACTTTAGTAAATCATGATGAATAATCTTATCATTCTTTGTGGTGGACTTGATCAGCGCACAACCTAGTGCACCCGATCCTTTAGTCCTTCTCTTGACTCACATATACATGTGAACAAGGACTTACTCTTAATTTCTCAAAGATGAAAATTCTCATCTCAAAGATGAAAATTCTCATTCATCACACAATACAAATTGCATGATTCCAAGTTTCTATCCAACTGAAACTTGGGTGATGAGAATCTTTCCTTATTTGGTAAATTATGACACTACCACAAATGAAAGAATCAAATCCATTTTCCGATATTGCTTATCAATGGAAACATATAAACAACATTTTTTCACAAATGTCATTGTAAGGATACTTAAAATAAATAAATCAAAATTTTCTTATATATTTTTTTAAACTTTGCGGAAAAATCTTATCCTTACAATGAAAATACATATGAAAAACATGTTGTTATCTATTCCTAAGCAACATATCATAAGTCTTAAGCAGCAGCTCAAAATTCTGATCATCGAACCATGCGATCGAGATCCATCTTCGCGATCAGATCAACATACTCTTTCTTTAGGTTTCCTTTGGTTCTTCCAAAACATCAAAATGTAATTTACATTACATCATGCATTAAGAATCTCCAAAAGAGACTTCATAGAGTTAGATAAAGAACTTTACCTGAAGCAAAGTCAAACCTTTTTGACTTTCATCCTTATGAACTTTTCAGGTAAATTCGGCAGCTTCGCAACCAATGTCCCTTCCTTTGGAAAAAGAAACATATGGACCTTTTGGAAATGGTACACTTGATTGTCTCAGACTTAGGCTTTTTCTTTACCATTGGTCAAATGACTTGGGTATGGCCAATCCCTTTCTATTGGGAAGAGAAAGCTTTTCTGGACTTCCAATGTCACCACTCTTAATGTCCAAACAAGTTTGGGAAGTAGATCTTCCAATATAATTTTCTTTACCAATGCTCCAAATCATTGGTGAATTAGCAACATCAAGCAAATAGTTAAGATCACTAAGGGTCATGTCGTGATCTGTCATCAGGGAGTGACTGAAGAACCAAGTCATTAACCAGCTACCTCGAGACTTCGACACCCGACTCTCCTGGCTTGCCAATATGTGACTTAACCTCCAAGATGTAAGCACATATAGTCTTTGCTTGCAAATAGGGATTGAGTGACTTAGAACTTTTCAAGTCTTGAAACTTGTGGGATAGGGCGAATTATTGGAGGAGGTGGAGGAAGTGAAGCATGATTTCCAGTCCCATTAATTCACAACAAAGGAATTAATATTTCACCTTGATTGCCATGTGGGATATCATCTTCATTAGGAAGGCATGTTCCTAAAGATTTGGGAAGACCATAGTTGTCTAAAATAGACATTTATGAGGGAGAAATTCAAGTTTAGTTGATTTAAGTCCTTAATATAACACCCAATATGAAATATTAAGGCTAGGACCCAACAACCTATTTATAACTGGAAGAGGGATGTCGTAATCCAAGTTATAAAATATTTGAAGGTAGATAAATGACGATTTACCAATTTCCAACATAAAAAACAAAATAAATTATGAAGTTTTAATTGGATTGAAACTCCTAGATCTTTTGAGATTCATTGAAATTTCAATGACATGTTTTAATCTCGATTGTGCCCTCTCAACTTTGTGACTGGGATGCCGAGGATCACAAACAAAGTGTGAATAACCATGCAAATGTACTTGGTACCCTTAACTTTATCACCTAATTGATGTGCCGGTTAACCACACGCGCTCCACCAATCTATGATAAACATTAAGTTACCCTTTGCCACACATTGTCAGTCCCATGTTAGTGTGTCAGTTAACCACACACGCTCCACTAATGACTTAACAAAGGTGCAAAGCGCAATTTCATGGGTTAGCACCTTTTCACATTTTCCTAAGTAACTAAGATTGAGAATTTATAAGTGTTTAGTTACTTAGTATTTATCATTATACTTTTAATGAAGGGAGAATTATAGTCGTTATCCTACCCGTTCGGCTAACGACCCTCCACCACTCAAAGAAGCGGTGGGTGAGAGTGGACACCCATTAAACTACCATTTTATAGGCAGTAACCTTATACCCCCTTATAGACCGGCTTCGTGAATGAGGCTTACTAACGGTAAGATTGACTTTATCTTATACATATCTATATAATTAAAATTATAATAATAGTATAAGAGTTGAATTTTAAACTTTTAAAATTCTAGGGTTTGATTTGGAATTAAAGTATTCATAAGCAAAACTTTACACACTCCAAAACTTGAGGGCAAGTATTGAAACTTTTCAAAACTCTTGGATTTCCATAACTTATGAGTTTAATTAAAGTTTTAAAAACTTTAATGAAGAGACTCTTGAACATCCATAACTTGAGGACAAGTTATGGAGTTCATAAAACTATTTATGACAAAGATGATTCTTCATTTTGTAACCTATGGCACTTTTATGAGTTTTAAGATTCATAAATGTGACTTTTCATATAACTTGAGGACAAGTTACAGAAACACATTTTATGAACTACTTTTAGATCAATTTGGATTGAAAACAACCAACACATAATTTTTCCATTAATCTAAATTAACTCATAAAACAAGGTAACACACAAAAAACTTTTGGTAATCCATAACTTGAGGACAAGTTATGGAGTCCATACAATGTCATTAAGATCAAGAATTACACTAATAAACAATTTGCACATAATTCCTATGATCTATCAAAACTCATAAGCATGAACATTCATAATCAACAATTTTCAAGAATCATATAAACTTTTATAAAACTTGAAACTTTGATTATAACTTTGAAATTGGCTTACCATAATCATTACCACATCAAAAAACAGGTTTTATAAGACCAAAACAGTTTAAGGTAATGATTCTAGACCAATTCCAGCCTTAAAAGTCGAAAATATGCTGTCAGGGGCTTCTACTCGTCGAGTGTATGAACCTACTCGACGAGTAGGATGAGTTTCTTCATGGACTCGACGATTCCATCAGTGGAATCAGCGAGTCCAGTGCCCAGGAAGCCAGAATTTTTGATTTTTAAGCTATTTCAGCATGTATAACTTGAAAACAAGCCTAGGCTCTGATACCACTGTTGGGTTTTGAGCATTCTAACACTCCTAAGGTGTACATGCAACCCTAAATACCTTGGACTATGTTTTCTCTATTATACATGCAAATATCAATTTTCCAAGGTATTACCCTAACGAGCATACAATCATAAGTACTATGATAACAAAACTAGATAGAATACATACCTCTTTGTTGTAGCTTGATTCCATGGAGCTTAAGAGCCTAGTGCCCCAAGTGTGACACCTCAAATGGTTCACACAACATCATTAACATTTGGAATAACCATGAGAAGAGATACTTGACTCTTCGAAATCGGCTTACCCTCTTGTGTACGCACTAATGCCAATTTCACCAACCAATGGGGTCTTTATATGGTGTGGCTATTAGGGTTACACCATGTAACTCATGACTTTCCCCATTCCTTATGCTCCATGGGTTTTAACCTCCATGGAGTATCCATGGGTCACCACATGGGTTAAACCCAACATAAGGAATCATTGATCATAAGCCCACATATATAAGAATGAATGATTTACACAATCAATCCCCATATATTTAATTAGTCTCTTTTGATCACTAAATTAATTTCAAATTAATTCTTGATCAATACTAAATAAATAATATGATTTCCTATTAATATATTATAACTTATAATATATTAATATGTCACAAATATCCTCTTCTCACAAAAGGTCTATCCAAATGTCCCGATGCCATGCAACCCAAATGGACCATGCCGGGTCGGGTCAAGTATATACCAATTATAGTTATGGACTTAGACACTAATCCAACAGGATGGCCATGACTGGGGCAGCTGCAACACTGTTGGAATGAGACTTCTTGATTCCCGCTTCAGCTCTTTGCAATATATTGTGAATTAATGTGTTCTCATTATAGTTCAAATGATAAATCAAAATAAACTGACATCACTACTAGTTAAGGATTTTAGCACCATATCAATGTCATTCTCCTTATCAAAGTTCACATTGAGCTTTTCCAATCTTTCTATGTGCCTAAGCATTTTCTGCACATGAGCGTACACAGACTCTCCATCTTTCAACTTGCATTCCAAGAGAGCTTTGATGAATTTATTATGCTATTTTCTAGCCTTCTTGAGAAACATCTTGGAAAGAGCCAAGTTTATTTCATAAGGAAAGTAGGCCTCATAGGTCTTCTGGAGTTCAGGTGTCATGGTTGCAATCATAATGCAAGCAACATTTGTTGCGTCATCACTATGCTGGTTATATTCAACCATTTCTTAAGGAGTAGCAAATTCTTTTTCAATTTCTAAGATTGGATTCTCGAGAACATATTCCTTGTTCTCGTATCTCAACGTCATCTTCAAATTTCGCAATCAGTCCACGTAGTTGGGACCAGTTAGCTTGTATCTTGAGAGGATAGACAAGAGAGTAATGTTGTGAGCGGTGGGAGAATGAGGAGGAAGTTCACCATTTCCGTATATCTAAAACAAGAGAAAAGATTTTAGTTAATTGATTCAATTCCTTAATATTTTAACCCAAATAGAATTCGAAATTATGAAGAGGGATGATGTAATCTAATTGCGAATTTATTTTAGGCAGGTAAAGCATTTTACCAATTTTAATATAATAATAAATTCCTAGATCATTTGAGATTCATTGAACTTTTCAATCGCATGTTTAATATCGACTATGCTCTTCAAATTGTGACTAAGATGCCGAGGATCACAAATAAGATGTGAATAATTATGCAAACCCGTGTGACATGCTCGAGGTCCTTTATAGTCTCGCATTGACGTGCCGATAAACCACAAACGCTCCATCAACAACCATAAATCCGAGTATGTGCCATCATTTCATCTTTGAAGTCCCACATTAGTATGTCGGTTAACCATACACGCTCCACTAATGACTCACAAATAAATGATATGCGTTTTCATGGATTAACATACAATTTCACATTTCTCCTAAAGTAACTAGAGTGAGGTTTTTATAGAAGGTTCTAGTACTTTATACATTATACTTTTAATGTGATTATGGGCGTGTTTGGCAAAAGTAGCAGTTAGCTGGAAGCGGGTAGCGGTTAGCTGGTAGCGGGTAGCTGGTAGCGTGTAGCGGGTAGCTGGTAGGGGGAAGCTGTAGCTTTTATTTGTTATATGAATGTTTGGCAAAAGTAGCTGGAAGCCTTTGAAATATATAAAATTACATTAAAGGACAATTGATTAAAAATAAATAAATATATAAATATATTTTTAAGGGTAATTATGGAAATTGATTTCAAAAGCTCAGTAGCGTTTTGTTAAACGCTACATGAAGTAGCTTTTAGAATTGGAGCGTTTTGTTTAAACTAAAAGCTAAACGCTCGCATTGCCAAACGAAACTTTTTATTTAAACCGGAGCGTTTTGTCAAAAGATAAAAGCTAGAAGCTCCCAAACTCTTCCAAAAGCTTCGTGCCAAACACGCCCTATGTCCTATCAAATCCATTCGGCTAACGACCCTCCACCATACAAAGAAGTGGTGAATGAAAAGGACACTCATTCAGCGGTCATTTTATAGGCTGTTTCCTTATACCTCTCTTATAGTATGACTTCATGAATGAGGCGTACTAAAGATTCAACTGACTTTTAATGATAAATATAGTAATATACATTTATACATATGTATAGGGTGTATTTTAAAACTTTTGAAAATACAAGGTTCAAATCATATTAATTCAATTAACATTTAATAATTAATATTTGAATTAAATAGGATTTAAGAATTATTTTTTAATTAGACTTTTAATTAATTTTCTTAAATCTTATCAAGATAATTATGTTATCTTATAATAAATAATTATCTTAATTAATCTTCCTTTCATATTGAAATAGGGATTCTTAATTATCAAGTTAACATTTCAGATTTTAGACATTTAAAATAACATGGATTAACTAATAATTATTCTATCTTTTGAATAAGGCAAGAAAATCCCGAAATTTGGATTCCTGGCAGATCTCAAGTCGTGGCATAAGACTTGCCACGTCGTGGCGAAACAGATTGTCAAACATTTATGTTTTCTAGTTTCATCTTTTATGTACCATTAATGTGAAAATCAAGGCTCTTATATCAATATTGGGGATTTTAGGTTACAAAACAAATGTACATGCATAAATTCTCTTAACACTTAAGGGTACATGCAACCTAAAATGGATCTATCTCTGTTTCACATCTAATAACAACATACTTATGAAAACCACAAACTAAACCTTTGGAATCGAAATTAATGGTTAAAAATACATACCTTTTGTAGATTCTAATCAAGCTAATTAAATCTGGTTATGTCCTTGGAAAACCTAGCTCCAATAGTATGCGAGCCTCTAATGTTTCACACCTACAACACAAGAACCCCTAAGATTGAAAGGAGAGAGGGGAGAAAAAAGTGATTTTTAGATTTGCTTCTTTGGAAAATGTTAGCCAAAAATCCAAGAGGTTAAGGCCCTATTTATAACTCCTAGGAAACCCTAAAAACCATGAATTTGAACAAATAATAATAATATTTCAATTCAATAGTAATCTAGTTTCCTAATTATCAAATAGAGGCTTCTAGAAACCCAAATAGGGTCCTCCAAAACCGTCCATCCTATGGAAGGTTCTGGATCCTCTACATTGTTCAACTATTGAACAATTACAACTCAGCCCTTGTACATTTAATTAATTCTAATTAACCCAAAATTAATTCTAAGTTAATGTTGATTAATTCTTAATTAATTATTATTATTTCTAATTAATATATTCATCATATAAAATATTAATAAATCATATATCTCTTTCCTTTAATCAATCCAAACCTTTTATTGGTTATGAGGGCAACCCAAAAAGGATTTTACGTTTATCCTTCAACATTATACCAATTTACTTAGGACTTTAGATACCTTAATCCATCATATATATATATATATATATATATATATATATATATATATATATATATATAAATTCTTTTGACAACATAAAGATTTACGAGAACTTGTGAAATCCTAATCCGCCCATCATTTTTAAAAACCAAGACTTCCAATATTCATCAAATGTCGTGTCTAAGAAGGAACAACTCTAAAAATAAGAAAAAAAAACCGACGATCATTTTTTTTGAAGTATGAATATATGAACATCTAAATATGCATGCATACATATTTATGTTTTTTTTTACGTTTTCAAGTTGCGATTCTCTTAAACATTGTTTTTAAGGTCCTACTATTTTGTTGGCTTTTAAAAATATTGAAAAAAAAACAAATATGCTTGCATGCATATATATATATATATATATATATATATATATATATATATATATATATATATATATATATATATATATATATATATGAAAATTCAAATGTGCATTCATGCACATTTCATTAAAGATAAATCATTCAATCTTCTTTGAGTCTAAATATGACTTACACACACCATTTTGAGATATTGCTGGTCTTGGTTTAGAAAAAAGATGAGCGGATTAGGAGTTTCGTGTTCTCGTAAATCTTTAAGTTCTCAAAATAACCCTATATAAATATATATATATATATATATATATATATATATATATATATATATATATATATAGAGAGAGAGAGAGAGAGAGAGAGAGAGAGAGAGAGAGAGTGAGTGTGTGTTCTAAAAATGGTTATTTCTCTTTATATATATGTATATATATATATATATATATATATATATATATATATATATATATATATATATATATATATAAGACGGATATCTATAAGACGGTTCTCTTGAGATTTAAAAAAATAAAGATTTTGAGATTCAACATCAGCCATATATTTTCCATTTGTCGCTTTAATGCTTCAGTGTACCGACATTAGCGAGGTATGTCTAATCATAAATGATTAGCCAACAGACATGTATAATCATATATGATAATACATATTTATACGTATATGCATAATCATAAATGATTATACATATATGTTTGTTCACAGATTGAGTAATCATATATGATTATGGTGGTTGGTGGCAGAGGAGGTGGTGGTGGCAGAGGTGGCCGTGGTATAGGTGACGGAGGAGGCAGTGGTGAGTTCGATTGATGGTAGTGGTGGTGGCGATGACGGTTGTGGTGATGGGGAAGGCGGCGAGGGAAAAAAGAACGGGCGGCGCTGAAGAAATCATTTATGATTATAAATCTCTCGTTGCGCCGATACGACGGAACGCTAGAGCGGCAATTGAGAAATATGTGGCTGATCTTGAATCTCACAATCTCTGTTTTTTTTGAAATCTCAACGAAACATATATATATATATATATATATATATATATATATATATATATAGAGAGAGAGAGAGAGAGAGAGAGAGAGAGAGAGAGAGAGAGGATCTGGTGAGGACTCTTTTTTCAATGATGACTCACTAGGACACCTTAAAAACATTGAAAAAAAATAAAAATATATATAAATCATAAAATCGAGCATAGTACTATATCGGAGAGAGAAAAAATGGAATTTTTTTTGGATCTTTAAAATTGAAGCATGAATCATTTTTATGATCCATAATTCAATTTTAATCATCAAAATGTTTTTTTTTCAAATTTTTGTTTTCTCTCCGATGTAGTAGTATGTTCGATTTTATGATTTGTATTTTTTTTTCTATTTTTTTCCAATTTTTTGAAGCTGTTCTCACGAGTCCTCACCGAAAAAAAAATCTTTACCGGAACCGAACCCTATATATATATATATATATATATATATATATATATATATATATATATATATATATATAAACAGGATCGGGTGAGGACTCGTGAGGACACCTTAAAAAAATTGAAAAAAAATCTAAAAAAAATACAAATCATAAAATCGAGCATAATACTACATCAGAAAGAAAAAAAATTGGAAAAAAAAAATTTGGATCATTAAAATTGAAGCATGGATCAATTTTATGATTCATGATTCAACTTTTTTGATTCATGATTCATTTTTAATGACGCAATATTTTCTTTCCAATTTTTTTTCTCCCGGATATTATACTATGCTCGATTTTATGATTTGTATATTTTAGAATTTTTTTCCATTTTTTTAAGGTGTCATTTCGAGTCTTCATTTTAAAAAAAGTTCTCTCCGGAACCGGAACCGGACCGTATATATATATATATATATATATATATATATATATATATATATATATATATATATATATATATATATATATATATATAGTTAAGTTCAAATGAGAACACTATTTAATGTGAGAACCTGAGAACATTACTTTATGTTACTATTCTACTATGAATTTAATATGTATAGTATTGTAGTAATTATAATATAAATATATTCAATTTTATGTTGCTATTCTACTATAAAATATATATATATATATATATATATATATATATATATATATATATATATATATATATATATATATATATATATATATAGTAATTTAGTAAATTTTAATGTGAATGTTAAATATGTGATTGTTCATATATTCGGTGATGAATAATGTCATAAAGTTGTACATACAAAATTTTAATGTGAATATTAATGTGTGATTGTTCGTATATTTGTTGATGAATGATGTCATATCGTTGTATATACAAAATTCATAGTAGAATAGTAACATAAAGTATTGTTATCACGTTCTCACATTAAATAATGTTCTCATTTGAACTTAACTATATATTTATATATATATATATATATATATATATATATATATATATATATATATATATATATATATATATATATAACCTTTTTTATGCATGCATAGGTGTATATGTGGTCTAGACGTCAGCAAAATGTCAACTTCCCTTGGGGTTTTATAAATTATAATATGTACCTTTATCAAATTGTATTAAAAAAACATATCAATTTCAGAAACAGTATGCATCTATTATAATAAGACATTATAAGGTACTTTAGATGGTCCCATAATCATCATGTATGTCATAAGATATGTTGGCCGTTGTGAACGATGGTATGCATTATTTGGCGCCAAAGAAAATCAGGTTGGACGTCTTATTCAAGGTTAGCCGGTTTTGAAATTTTGGAGCCGAAAATATTTTAAGAAGCAGAAATATAAGAGTGATTATAATTTTTTTTGGGAGACAATTGTTTGATTCATAACTCATATCAAAATTTTCTATTAACTATACAAATCTAGAATAGTGTTTAATCATCGCCCGAAAATTTTAAAACAAAAGGTTACGGATTTTGGTTCCGTCGCTTTCAAGAGTATATTTGCATATTTTGGATGATCCTAATGAAATGTTCTAGTCCTAATGAAATCTCTTTTGTTAGAAATCTCTTTTCTTTTGCATGATCCTAATGAAATATTCTAGTCCTTTTGTTAGAAATCTATTTTCTTTTGCATGATCCTAATGAAATATTATAGTCCTAAGATATTTCTTTCCAATGGATCCAATTTTAATTTTTTTTAGATTTCTATTATTCTCCAAGTCACTAAAACTCTTTCAAATCTACTCGTTCAACTGACTACACTGGTCACACAAGTACTTCTTCCAACTTTCGCACTTATGTCGAGTTGGTAGTATGGTAGAAGAATGAACCACCATTTATGAGACTTATCAAAAAGAAGCCTTTCAATGTTTCTCATCAAACATTTGATCGTTATTCAATGGGAAACCACACAGACACTTCTCAGTCTCTCTTGACTTTGAAGGAAGAGATATATGCCCGGGATCCTCAGTTTATGTCTTTATTTAGACATCACTAAATCCCACAGATATGTTTAGATTTATTTCTTTATCTTTGACATTCTTGCACGAAGATCCTTGTGATTTTCAAAAAGTCTAGTTTGTGGTTCCTAATATTCTTTCAGGTTCACAGTTGTATCCATGTTCGTTGAACTAAACGTTCGTGGCATATAGATTCATATCGCTACTTCACTGCGAAAGGGGATACGCTGACACGACATATCTTAAGAGATAAGAATTCAAATGGGCGTCTGATAATTTGAATCGACAGCTACTTTATCGCCGTGTGACGCACAGATCTGACACCTCTACAGTTGTCAAGTCGTGCTTTTTTAGGCGACGTTTCAATAACCGATGCAATCTCTCTCCTGATTTTCCTCACATATCGAATCGTATATAAAGATTTTGACGGTTCTATCTCTCATTACCACTTTCAAAATTCTCTAAACGATCAAAAAGCTCTCTATTGTTCATCTACTTCTTCAAGCTTCATCAATGGCGGCTTCTTCTGAAAATGCATCTGTTCAAGATCAAATTGTTCACTCGACACTTCTTGCCATCAAGCAACACCAAAACCTCATAATCGATTTGGACCCAGTTAAGTATGATCCTTACATGCTACCTCTTATCTAGTGCCTGAAATACTCCCTTCTGACAATCGCTATGACTCATCTTGAGAATGTTCTGATATCGATTCTCTCCAAGGCATACACAATGGCTAACTATGTGAAGGATGAACAATGTATCTACTTCGACATCCACAACCAAAAAACCTCGATTTCTAAAGCCCGTTTCTGCGATTTGTAAGGGCTTCCTCAGTCTGACAACATGGTTAACCTGAAAACTATTCCAAACGCTGCGATCTTGGAGATGTTCTACCAAATGGGGTACAAGGAAACTATCACTGCCGTTTCCAAATTCAAGAAACCCAACCTTCCTCCCACATGGAATGCTCTGTTCACCATTCTATTCAAAGATTTTTCTGAAAGGGTCACCGGCAGCGACTGTGCAAGTAAGCTCTTTATGGGTCTCATGTATGGGATTTACACTGGCCAAAATGTCGATTACGGTTCAATCCTCTGGGCTCAAGTCATCCAGAGCACTCATTCTGTCACTCGTCACAGTGAGATCTCTTGTGCGAGATTTTGGACGATCATTGTTAACAGGACGATTAACCAACTTAAAATTCTAGTGATGTCTGATGCACTGATGACTTCGATCACAACCTTACAAACTACTGGCATCATTTTGGCCGATACCTCAAAGTTTTCCTTCATCGGATCGATCCCTGAGGCCATGTTCCATGATGTGCCTGCCAGTAGCAAAATCTTAGAGGGTTATCATGCTCTTCAACCCTCTGGATTTCGCCTACTGACTGCAGAATTTCAAGAGATTCTTGCTGAGGCGGACAAGGGCAAGAAAGGAGGAAGAGGGCCCAAGAAGACTAGCAAGAAAGACACGACAAAGGTAGGACCATCTGAGGCTGTGAAACCTCAACCCAAAAAGTGAAAGGCTCCTGCTGCATCTACTGCTGCTCCAAAACGGCGAAAGCAGCCTGCTAGACGGCGAAAGTCTCCAACTCCTTCTCCATCTCAGAGTGAAGGAGAAAGCTTTGACTCGGAGTCTGAAGTTCGCATTGAAAACAACCAGCATGTTCATAAAGAAAAAGAAGGGCCTATTTGCACTGAGGAGGAAGATCAAGTTCGCTCTGATCCACCTGTTCACTCCAAGGATCCATCTCCGAATCCTGAGGTTAGTCCACCACTTAATGATTCTGTTTCTTCTCCTCCTCCTTCACCAAAAACCACCACTTCTATCCCAATCACCATTGCACCTTGTCCACCACCCGTATCATCTCAACCAACAACAGTTACTGTTACTACTCCTATTTTCACTGATTCTATCATCCCACCCAATACCTTTGCTGCACCTGCAAGTTCAGTCAACGTATCTGATACGGGGGCTACTACTTCAGGATTCTCAAGCCACGTTCCACCACCTATCTCTCCAATTCGCACTGATGATCTTGATATGATTTTTGGATACGAAGATGATGATTTGGGCGGATTCACTTACAGTCCTTGCAAATAAGGATTGACAGTGAAGATGAAGCTTCTGTTACAAAAGGAGAACTCAAGTTTCTTCACGAGAATATAGATCAACTGCTTCTCCCATCCAAGGCCTCTTCTTCTGAGGCATACTCAAAAGCAGCTATTGAGTCCATCCTCGTGCGAGTCACGAAAGAGCATGCTGCTAATGCTACGACTATGTCTAAAGCAGTATCTGACTCCGCAGAAGTTTGCAAAACGGCGACCGAAAAAGTCGATAAACTAATTGCTGACACCATTGAATTCAATAACGATTACAACACCACCTACAACTCCAACACCGCCTCTGCGAATCAGGCCATTCAGAATGTGGGTGCTTTGTTCAAAACTGAAAAGGCCAACTTTGTTCAACTTCGAAAGGATTTTCATACTGATCAAGAAGCATTCCAATCTTCCGTCCTTGAGAAAATTACAAAGCTGCAGGATGACTTGGCGATGGAAAATAAAATTATGGATGTTCTGGCCCTGAAGAAACAAAAATGCAAGGTGTTGAATGTCAAGCTTCAGCACGCTGAAAAGCAAGTCAATGATTTGCTATCTGAGAGGGCAGTGATGAGAAGCCGTATCACCGATGTCACTGGACTGCTCTCCGATATCATTGAGACTAGGGATCTGATGATTTCAATAACTGTTAAGAAGCATTTGAGTGAGAAGCTCCGTCCGGTGTTTGCTATGTTACACCGTTTGGAGGGTGTTTCAAAACCGGAGTCTTTTTCGAAACAAGGGGAGAAGGTGGCTCCAATGCTCAAAGGAACGGACCTCCCAAAGCCACTACAAAACCTGTCATCAAGAAAGAGCCCAAAGGGAAAGAAAATTGTTTGAAAATGAACCATTTGTTGGCAATGACGACGAAGACGAAGAGCCTGATAAAGCTAAGCTTAAAAGGCGGAAGGCTCGCGAAGCAGAATTAGATGAACATGCTCGCATCGTCAAGGAAGCAGAAGAGAAGGAAGGGGCTGAAAAGGAAGCTCAGTCCACTCTCAAGAGCAAAATGTTGTTATTTCCTGAGTGGACCCTGAAGCGTATCCAGAACCAAGCTTTGGATCTACCAAGCCAATATTGGTTGGATCCAGTTGCCTCCTTTGATATTCAAAACACACAGGATTCGCAACTCGACCTTCCAATCACTCCAAAGGCTTTCAGGTTTCATGCCTTTGTGAAGGTTGCGAATGCACCGTTCATTGATAGCAGGGCAGATCAAATGATGTTCGCCTTTTACTTAAAGCACATGAAGCCCCAGTTTGAAACTTGGAGTGTGAACAAGATTGTTGCTGTGAAAGTCACTAGGCCGATTGAGACCGAAAACTTCCCCAATGCGAAGTTTAAGGTTGCGAGAGGATCAGCTTGTCAAGCCTACGAATTTACCCTCGCAGACCTACCTTTCATGAACCCCCATGACTGGATGGTGCTTTTCAACATGTTGCTATGAGAGAAGGAAAAGTACGAACCTGTGATGTCCAATCTTCAATTTATGATCAAGTCATACATTCAAGAAGTTGGATCGATGGATGTGGATATTGCCATTGTTTTAAGGAAGAAACCGAGCGTTGTTCCTAAGGAAGCTCCGAAGGACTTTGACAAGTTAAAGCCAGGAAAAATTTACAACGAAGGATGGTTCATAGTATACTCTTCTAGAGAACGTGCAGGAGCAGACCATCACAAGTCGTACTTCTATCTTGAAGATAAGCATTTGTATACTACTGCGTGTTTGGAGTTTGTTTTGGATCTGGTTAAGAAGTTCAAGGGTAACCACAAGGATGATGTGCAGTGTTTATTGGATATGATCGTGTGGTGTATCCAGGTTCGCAAGCTGCTGTTGAGCTTCATTCCCAAAGTCTACAAAGTGCAGAAGCGAATCACCAATTGATGGACCGTTGTCTCCATTGACGCAAAGGGGGAGATTGTTGAGTATTATATATTGTGTCATTGGCCCTGTTTGTTTAGTCCGTTTGTATAAACGAGTTGGGCCTTTCCACCCGTATTTATTGCTAGGGTTAGAGTATATATGGTGCATGCATGCATCATATTTTGCGCAACTCTGATATTATCTTTGTAACCCTATTTTACGCCTCTACAGAAGCAATTCTTTATCGAATTCTTCTAAGGCGTGACTGTTAATCATTCAGCACTAGTTTGATCAATATCGTGTTCTTGTTCTTTCTCTGTTTGAATCTATTCGATCTTTAAGGTTTTAATCCTATCACTACCCCTTCGGTCTCTTTCAACCGGTAACCGCCTAGCATATCTGGGTGCTAGGCTACCCCTTCGGTCTCTTTCAACCGGTAACCGCCCGCCTATCATATCTAGGTGCTGGCCTACCCCTTCGGTCTCTTTCAGTTGGTAACCAGGGACTATTTCACCCCTACCACAACCACATAATATCCTAGAATATACACATAAATCACATACCGCCTAGTATATCTGGGTGCTGGCCTACCCCCTCTGTCTCTTTCAACCGGTAACCGGGGACTATTTCACCCCTACCACTACCACATAATAACGTAGCATACTAGCACATAAAGCATAACAGATAGTGGCAAACCAAACAATTATCACAAAGACAATCATCTCAAACATAATCACCTACCGGTGGGCCGACATTGGTGCCTTAGATCCACCTCTACTGGAAGGTAACTCACCTCGCACTGCTAAAGTCCCGTAGACAAAACCCTAGTTGTTGAATGACAGAATCCCGAACTGTCAACATCAAAATAACACCCAATTAATAATTGGGTTCCAACACATAACCATAAGTCCATGCTTGGGTAAAAGACTACTTTACCCCCATCTTAGCATTATTCAAGCCCAAGGCCCAATCCAAAGGCCCAAAAGTCAAACTATGAACCAAAGCCCAACATATGGCCCATCTATGGCCCAATTTTCGAAATTGGGCCCAAACCCCTCACATGGGCCTTACCCTAAAGCCTATCCAAATATTCCAGTCCATATGCTTGTTCTTGGGTGGCCCATGAATAGCCCAATCACCAAAGCCCAATAGGAAGGCCCAACTTAAGGCCCAAGCAAGATTAAGGTTTTCACATAAAATGACGATTAGGGTTAAGTGTTTCTTACTAAACCCATTAAGGACTTAATCCACTAAGTCCATGAATCTACTAGGTCAATCATAGAGTGTGGTCGAGCTTAATACATAATCCCAATCCGGTTGTCCAAAATGCGGGTCCCGACAATCCAAAGCCCATTTATCTAAAATTAGGGTTTTCTAAACCCTAATTAGGGTTTCCAATGCAATCACATCCCAATTAGTCCAATGGTTAGATATTTAGGTTGATTAATGTTTTATTAGGTCAACCAGGGTTTCATTAGATTAACTAGGGTTAAATAAGTCGGGCACCACCCATTACCACCTCGGGTAGCGGTGGTCAACTGCGGCTCACGGCGGCGGCCACCACCTCACCGTGGTGATTATGGTTGTAGTACAATTATGTCCAACCATCCCAAAAGCAAACTAAACACAAGAAAAAGCATACCGCCACCCAACACATCTGCTGGTGGCGGTAGAAGGCGGCAGCCACCACCTCACAGTGGTGGTTATGAGTTTCTTGATTAGTCTGTCACCCATTACAATTATACAATGCAATATCCCAAACTAAACACACACACACAATAAGATAAACACACACAAAGCCACCCTTGTGGTGGCCGACGGTGGTATAAGGTGGCTGCCACCACCTCACGGTGGTGGTGGTGGATTTTCTTGTGAAGTACGACTAAGGAACACACGCCTACAAACTGAAACACAAACACAATACACGTCTTTTGATCGGAAATGAACACGACCACCCACCTCACGGTAGCGTACAGAAATGGAAGCAACAACACTAGCCGTTAAATACGGCGGCTGACGACAATGGTCATGGCTAGAACGTATCACCGGAGAAAGGAGAAGAATGGTGGAACCGTGAGCAACAGAATGGCGCCCGCTCAGTCTTTGTTGAGGGCAGAAAGTTGAAGCCGACGTTGCTCGGGATGGTAGTCGCGACGTCCGGTGGTGGTTCCGTCTTCACTGAAGCGATACAACGACCACAGCTCTCCCGTCGTTCTCAACCCATGCATCCGCATTCATAGCTCCGACTCCGGTCTCCGACAGTTCTCTCTCTTGGCTATTCACGATGTCCGGTGGTGGTGTTTCGATGGCAAAGCGGCAGGCGACATGGTGGCGGCGGCTGGGGGTGAAGGGAGGATAAGGTGGCGGATGAGGGAGCTCCTAGGGTTAGGGTTTGTAATATGCATATTTATATAGAGGCTAAATATGAGGGTGACGGGTTTAACCCGTGCTCCTTCAAACATCTGTCCATTTTACCAATATCGGCCCCTCCCCACCAGATCTTTTCCATTTTAAACCCAAAACATACCTTTTAGCCCCTGCCTCCATAAAATCTTTTCAACTTTAATCCAATATTTACCATTCAGCCCCTCTCTTCAAGATATTTTCAATTTAAATCCATAAATTACCTTTTTAACCCCCAAGATCTCAATTAGGACATATTCATCCCTTCTTTCTCTTTTTCTTTCAAATTAAATCCAAATTTACCCAAATAGCCCCTTTAGACCCCCAAAACAAATTATAATGCCAATTACACACTTCTTCACAAAACTCTTTATTTTAATATATACATATATCGGAATAAAATAATACTTAAAATATATCTTCAGATGTTTGGGTTTGTCTTGGAAACGGGGTGTTACAGTGATGATCCATTGAGACAAATACAGGTAGGTGTGGAAGGTAGTATGGGCCCGTACTACTGGAAGCACAGGAACTGTACGCATAGCAAGGAAGTCACAATCTCGAGGGTTACTCTCTTCATGTTGGTTATAGAAGTATGAATTGTGGTCTTATGATGTATATCTTGGTTTTTATTTAGTATGGTGATGAAGAGAGGTTCTGGTTTTGGAGCTAGTGGCCAGGATAGGCCGAGTTTGACAGATGATGACATTCGTGGGTTGATCGCTACTGAGGTGGCTGTTAATGTCCCGAGCTCTATTCCGGAGTTGTTTGGGTCTATCAAGACCACTATCATTGATCTTTTTGATGATATCTATGCTGCGCTCACTGATGTTGATGTTGTTTCCGCTACCGCGATTGTTTCTATTGCGGGGATTCGAGGTGAAAGATCATTTCAGTATCAGGACTTCGACAATATGAAGCCCCTGAAGTTTGATAGGTTCAAGGACCCGATTGTGGTGTTAGGGTGGTTGTCTGATGTGGAGGGTTCTTTTTTCACATGTTCTTTCCCGGGTGACCAGAAGGTCAAGTGCGCCCTGAACCTTCTTTGGTTAGGGGCGAAGGATTAGTGGAGATTGTTGACCGGTTTTACTCTTGAGTAGAGGGCTACTGTTACTTGGGAGCAGTTCTCAAAGATTTTTCGACTGAGATATGTTCCCTAAGTAGAGGGGGAGATTGGCTCAGGAGTACCTGGATCTGAGATAAATGACTAAGATGGTGATGGAGATCACCAATATGTTTACGGATAGTGCTTTGTTTTATCCTGAGTTCGCTGCTTCAGAGCAGGCTTAGATGCCGCGGTACTTGAGTATGCTCAAGAACGACATCCGAAAGTTCATGTCCGCCCAACGTTATGGTACCCTCGCCGAGCTTCAGGATGCCGTGAGAAGGTGAGAGATCGAGATGGAGCTTCAGACGAGGTAGCAACGACATGCTCCTGTTCAGTCACAACCGGCAGCGAAGCAATTCAAGCCCGCTGATTTGCGTTCTGGGGGACATAGGCGCCGCACTTGTGGCAAGTGCGGCAAGGTTCATGAGGGTGCTTGTCGATTTTCTTCTGGATGCCAAAAATATAGCAGGGAGGGCCATATTTCAAGGGATTGTTGTCAGCAGGCCCTTCCGGTGAGCACCAAGATTTGTTACCACCGTGAGCATGTTACTTTGAGGATCACGAATGGATGCCAGGGTAGGGCGGATCCCCTGAGGGCTCGGGGTTATGCTTTTCAGCTTACAACAGAGAGGACCATGGCAGCGCCGAACATCGTTACTGGTATGTTTTCATTTATTATATTGTCAGTTATTTTATGGTATGCTTATGTTTATGATTGTCTTAAGTACCTTCTTAGTGAACTCCTTTCCTGCTCTAGTGATTTTTGACTCGGGTGCAAGTCGGTCTTTTGTGTCCCAGACTTTCAGTAGAAGTTTTGATATGGATGTGGGAGAGTTGGAGTGTCCGTTGCACATTTCTATCGCCAATGAACACAGAGTTTCTGCATCGATCATTTATCGGGGTTATATGCTAGAGATTTTCGGGGTGTCTTACCTGATTAACCTGATCCCTATTCCCATGGGGGATGTATGTGTGATTGTAGGCATGAACTAGTTGAGTAGATTTGGTACAATGATAGATTGCGAGAGGAAGTGGTTGTACTGGTTATTTATGGATAAATTACTAGGATTGGATCAACCTTTTGTTCTGCTACTAGGGCTCATTAGTATCTGCAACATGAATGTATGGGTTATCTTGCATATGTGGTTGACACTCGGATCGGGAAGAAGGTTTCAGTTTTGGATGTGCCTATAGTTAGGGAGTTCCCTGATGTGTTTCCGGAGGAATTACCTGGTGTTCCTCCTGAGAGGCATGTGGAGTTCAGGATCGATTTGGTCCCCTATGCAGCCATGATTGCTAAGGCAACGTACCCTTTGGCACCATTGGAGATGCAAGAGTTGTCCTATTAGCTTTAGGAGCTGCTGGGAAAGCAGTTTATTAGACCGAGCAGTTCGTCGTGGGGAGCACCAATCTTGTTCGTGAAGAAGAAGGATGGGTCTCATCGCATGTGTATTGATTACAAGGAGTTGAAAAAGTTGACGGTGAAGAACCGTTATCCACTTCCACGGATTGATGACCTCTTCGATCAGTTGTAGGGTGCATCTTGGTTTTCCAAGGTCAATTTGATGTCCGGGTATCCTCAGATGAGGGTTAGAGAGGAGGACGTGGTGATGTCGTTTGAGTTCACTAATGCGCCGACAATATTCATGAATTTGATGAATCGAGTGTGTAGGCCGATGCTCGATCGTTTAGTCATTGTTTTTATTAATGATATTCTGGTCTATTCCAACACCAGGGAGAAGCATGATGAACACCGTCGAGAGCTTCTTGGAGTTTTGAGGAGGGAACGACTATATGCCAACTTCTCGAAGTGTGAATTTTGGTTATGGGAGGTCTATTTCTTGGGACACCTCGTTAACCAGAACGGGATTTTGGTCAAACCAGACAAGATTGAGGCGGTTATGCAGTGGGAGCTTCCGAAGTCTCCCTCGGAGATCAGGAGTTTTGTAGGATTAGTCGGGTATTATCAGAGATTTATTCAGGATTTATCCAAGATTGTTGTACCCTCACTCGTCTGACAAGGAAGGGCGTAGATTTCCGCTGGGGACCTGAGCAACAACCGACATTCGAGTCTCTAAGGCGCAAGTTATGTGAGGCCCTAGTATTGACCATCCCTGAGGGTGTTGAGGATTTTGTGGTATTTTGTGATACATCCATCACCGCCCTGGGGGCGGTTCTTATGAAACGATGAAAGGTTATCGCTTATGCTTCTCGGCAGTTGAAGCTGCATGATGTTTGTCACAACTAGCAATTTGAGGTTGAGATTGTGGAGCTTGTACAAAACAATTCCTCTATGTAACCTTGTTGCATCAAAATACTGAAATTCAAACTACAATGTTATATAAATTCATATGTGCATACATTTAGAATCAAGTCGAAATTGCCTCTTATAAGCCCAAGTTTGATCCAATAGCTAAACAAAATCGAATTGTGGGCCTTTGCTTAGAGTTCTCGGCCCAAAAACCTTATTGGACTGAAAACCCTCTCTTTGGGCCTTATTGGGCCGAAAACCCTCTTATTGGGCCAAGTTAAGCCCAAAAACCATACACACCTTATTGGGCCGAAAACCCCTTTCTTTTGGGCTTTCCTTTGGCCGAAAACTCTTATATTGGGCCAAATTAAACCCGAAAACCCATCCCCATCTTAGAACCGAAAACCTTGAAGGTGTGTAGGGTGTTCTCGGCCACCCAAAAACCGAAAACCCCTCTACACACTTGATAAAATCGGGTTTGGCATAAGACAAAAAAAAAAAAAAACTAAAAATAGTGACACCTCAATGCTTTGCACTCCTTGAACCAAAGAACAACCAAGCCATGCATAAGATTAACCTTCATGCATCCATGCAACACTCTTATTTACCCACCATGCAAAAATGTTATTTCTTCCCTCTCCTTTCTTATATGCGGCCGATCACCACAACACACAAACACACTAAACACATTCTTCAAACTTATTCTCAAGAACTTCCTCCCATATCTCTCTCATTTTGTGGGTGTGCCATCTTTAAGGGGTTTTTCTTCAAAAAGTCATAAGAACTTGGTAAGTATTCTTGTAAACTTAAAGTATTTTTACATCACTTCAAGCTAAAACTCCTTGTTTACACAACACTTTCGTCTGTATAATTCTTAGAACATTCCCCATTTCCGACTAACCTTCAAGAATACACAAGGCTAGGCTCAACAACTTCTTTCTTCTTGTTCTTACAAATCACGAAATCCACAGGCTGAGCTTCATACCCCCATGATTTTCGTGTTTTGTAAGCTTTTAGGGGGGGAATATAAGTAAAGTTTCGTTAAACCATTGGATATTTGCGTGCAACTATATGTTTACGTAACGATTTGTGCTTGTGATTTTGAATATCACATGTTAATACACCATAAACACGTGATTTACAAGCTCCTTGTTTGCTAGATTATGTTTAACCATTAGATAATTGCGTGCATCTTAGTTATGTGTTGATTATGGAACAAATACTTGTTTAAAAAGGTTATTATCTCATATAAATCATGAAGAACATGAGTATTAACATATTTTTTATATAAAAATTTATGGACATGGGTTGCTCTCTCAAAAATTTTGAAATCATAATATGTATATATATATATATATATATATATATATATATATATATATATATATATATATATATATCCATGCATGTTTAACTCTTGGATACATACATGCTCTTTTTTGTAAAATCTACACTAATAGATGGATAAAATATTGAGTTATCATTTATGGTGTTACAAAAAAATTCGTGACTTTCAGAGTCAAAACAAAATAAAATATTTTGTGTTATGAAACTTTCAAACCAATTATGGTGTGTTAAACAAACTATAAAACTTGATTATTTTGCTAAAAATAAATTTTTATTAGTAAAATAGTCGTAACTATGATGTCACTATTTTTATAGCTCAAAACCTAAGATATAATATTATTTTCACAACATATGTTTCAATTATTCATATTCACTCATGATTATTTATAAAAGGTATTATAAATAATTTAACCAAAATGGTATATAAAACAGAAATTATGACAGGAAAATCTGCGTGTCATAATCTACCTATCATAAAGCTCATAAAGCATGAGTAATAAACTGCATGTCATTTTCATTCGAAAACTATAAAACGCGTGTCATAAAACTTCAGTCATAAATTTCACACTAGTAATGTCATTTTCATTATTCAATACGGGAATCAAAGTTCGCGTAAATCCGTTAAGGCTCTAGTGAGACACTATCTTCACTGTACCTACCTAGAGTACATTCTAAGTCCTGCATTATAACCAGAGTCTCCTGGAGGGAGAGCGAAAAAGTTGTGTATAGATCTATACGGGGATTGACACCCCCACACCTGAGCTGTTCGGTACAACTACACGGGGCCAGTCTAGGGTGACAAATATCTTATCGATTCTGACGCCTGAAGAACGTCGTAACAGGCATAACAGCCACATCAAGCATGGTTATAATAACTCAGTTAGGGATTAACAATACTATCTTGATTTACGGGAAGCTTACACTTCACCGGTTTTATAAAATATAAAGCTGCATTTTTCCTCCCGATACACTATTGGTTTTCACTACTGGTCTAGGGTTTAAGACCACCGTTTTCATATAAAAGAAAATATAGGATTTTCTGGGAACATACAATTACAACAAAAGAAAACAAAGGACATGCATGCTTATATTCACAGTTTTGGAACGAGACTTACAAAACCATTTTCATAAGAAAATATCGGATTTTCGGGAAACATAAAATTCATTTCAAACAAAGATGTTACAAATCTTTTCATACAAATATGTTTATGAACTCGCCAAAATCCTATGTTGGGGTTTTTCAAAATGACTTGTATTCTCAGGAACACAGTAAGCAGGTACTTGACCTATGGATGTTGGATATTTCGCTGCATTTTAAAAAAAATTACATTTCTGTCACTTTTGTTTAATTTTGTGAACAAATACAATTTGTAAACAATGTAAGTTTGTTATCTCAATGTATGCCGTTTGATTGCTATGTTTCATTCATATTCAATTGTTATGATACTATACAATGATGTCTTCTGCCTCGGGACGTTTCGGCCGTCCTGGTTTGGGGGTGTGACAGATTGGTATTAGAGCATTGTTTATAGTGAACTAGTATATCTAACCATACAAGATATATAACTTTAAATACAATGGGACTAAAACACTCTGACTAAAATTATACTTTAAAAATATAAGCATTTTATAAAGTGTACAAACATACATGCATATTAGAGAATGATATATAATAAGAAGCATTTGGAAGAGTTAGACATCGCGATTAGACTTAGACAGTTATGTAATCATATCTAGGGTAAATATAGCCTAATCAACTATATTTATTCGAGATAGGACCAACATGTGTTTAGGAGTGGTCGAGGTGGATAACGAATCTAAAACTTACCAACCTTATACCAAAAAGCACTAGGAAACCAAACATAATGAATTAAATACTATAGGAGTATTTTAGCGCATTACGAGCCTTTCATGTATTCTTATACTTATATTCTCGAATAGACTGATGACAGGATTATATCTCCCTGGAGACCCCTACTTCCCCAACCAAGGGAACGGGGGGGGGGGGGGGGTGGATAGAGTAGGATCCAGAAGAGGTCATAAAGGAGTTCGAGGAAGAGGAGTTCGATGAGGAGGAGGAGGAGGAGGAATATTCGGACGCAGAGTCCGAAGTCATCGACCCTCCCTACATGGATAGGGCACCAGCACACTGATGGGGCTACAATGGCCCTACGCCCCCTGGGCCTATTGTTGGGTTTTGAGCATTCTAACACTCCTATGGTGTACACGCAACCCTATAAACCTTGGATCTATGTTTTCTCTATTATACATGCAAATATTAACTATTCCAAGGTTTCATCCTAACTAACATATTATGAAGCACCTATACTACAAAGTTCTAGTTAGATGACATACCTTTTGATGTAGCTTGATGTCTTCAAGCTTTAAGAGCTTAGCCCCAATAGTGTGGAAGCCTCAAATGGATTCACAAATCACCAAAACACCTTGGAAAAACTTGAGAGAATATGTATGCACACTAAAATCGGCCCACTCTTATTTTTCACACACTTGTGCCAATTTTGTGAGCCAAGGACCCCTTTATATATTATGGAGGATTAGGGTTACATCCATGTAAACCCTAATACCCATGACCTTTCATTTACATAGGATCCATGGGTTAAAAGCTCCATGAACCATCCACGAAAGCTTAGCCCAACCTAAATGAACTTGGCCCATTCCATATATATAAGAGTCCATATTTAATTAGTTTTTTTTGATCACTTAATTAATTCTAAATTAATTCTTGATCAATACTAATTAAATAATATGATTCCATATTAATATATTAGAACTTATAATATATTAATATAAATCATAAATATACTATTCTCAAAGACTATCCATATAAATTATGCCGGTGAAGTGCAACCCAAATGGACCATGACGGGTCGGGTCAAGTACATACCGAATATAGTTATGGACTTAGACATTAATCCAACAGTCTCCCACTTGGATAAGTCTAAAACTATTATTGAGTATGACTTCAAAACCTAACTGGCAATCGTAGCTCTTAAAGTTGCTGTCGAACTCTGACCTTGTCAATGACTTGTCCATTAGATAACGGATCATATATTCCTCCATTCTAGATATCATATGGACTGAGACATGGATTATAATCATTCTCTCTGTCCATTTGTTGTTTCCCGATTTTCGATTTATGATGACTAACTGATTGAACAAATCAAATCAGTCCTGGCTTGGCCAAGCACTCACATGTGTCATCGCTAAATCATCGAGGGGCCCACAGATATCGCTTTTATCCCGAAGGTAAAAGGAATGGATAAACTTCGACTCATATGGCTTGTTCCACTACTTGTTGAATCATACACAAAGGCACGTTTTATAACATCGAGTTACCAAATGCGTTTTCGTGCAATCAATGTATAACCAACTCATAGTAACAACTCATATCTCTAGGTTTGAAGAATATAAGATATTATCGTCTCATGATCACTCGTGATAAAATCCATGAAGTGATTCAAATGAGCGCGGGTTGAATCCAATACTCAGAACTTATGAGCACTCATGAGTGTTGTAGCACCACTTTGTCCACCAACTTGGACCTCTACAAACCAACCCATGACAGTCTTGATTCATATCTACTTCCAACATATGACCGACTGTGGATGGTTTGAATAACTTAATCATTAAGGAAGAGCGACTTAGTTATTCTGGAAGTCAAAACATGCAAAGTGAAACACAAGAATAAATGAATCAAATATGGTATCAAACCCTATGAATATAAATAAACACTTTTATTTATCACCATACTGATTACTCATTATTCATTGTTTCGGTTTTATCAACTTTATACTTGAATTAAAAACACTAGTTGTCCCATGCTCCAAGCATGTACACTATGTTTTTCTTAAACAATAGCTTTGCCATACACCAAGTATGCACTCTATGTTTGTCTATGATCCTTACTTTGTGAAATAAACCAATTGAACATAATTTCAATGATTCTAATTTCACACTCCCAAATCCTTATCGAAAAATGTGAGAATTTCAAATTCCTATCATTTATCGAAATATGTTTAGATTTTAAACTTATATGCACTGACCCTCTTGTAATGAATATGTACAAAGTCACAAAGACTTGTCAACAGTCATTATAAGGTATTCCAATGGAGATCAACTCCATGGAAACTAAGTCTCATATTCAAAGTACATTGCTTTGGACATGCTTCTTGCATTAAGTTTTCTAATCTTACATAGATAACTTCCACCTATGGAGACAACTCCATATTCTCATTTTGATTATCACTTCTGAATAAGAGATGCCTCTTTTCAGAATATGTCAATATGGTCCTTCCAAAATTAGCACTATACTTCCAACTGTCCTTGAGCAACCAATCTTTGGTAAACCTCAGATTGTCCTCGACAATTGCTTAATCATTTTAGTCATATCCAATTCTAGACCTTTTCCCTTCTTAATGCCTCTGGGCATTTGGAAAAATTTAGAAATGACAAATATTATAGCACATGCAATCGATCCTGTACCCAAAGCAAATGGTACACGATTCATGATGTCTTACATAAAGACATGATTCTAGACCAGTCTTTTGCTATAATATTTTTATTTGCCATGTTTTCAAAATTTGACTATGAAGAGGGATGCCGTAATCATAATCGAATTTTGAGAACGCAATATATAGAATTTCCTTAAGTTGAACCAATCCAACATGAAATTCATATATATATATATATATATTATTGACTAAAGATGATTAAGGTCTCAATCTAAGCCTTTAGAACTGAAATGAAGTATATCCTCTCCCTTAATTATAACAAAACAACTTTTTCAATCCCTGCAGCCTCACGAATTGAAACTTTTGTTTTCTATAATTAACATTGCTAACTTGCAACACTAACAATAATTATCATGCTCCCACTAACATGATGATTATTAGCATAACACTTATGCTCCCACTAGCTTTGACATGTACTCAGAAATCAGCTGGACTTCTAGAAATCAATACTTTATTGACTTTCTTACCAAAGTTCAGATTTCTGATACGAGATGCTTTGATAAAACTTTATCAAAATCATACACCTTTCCTTAGATAACATGCATGTGTGTCTAAACAATTTCAGAACTATGAAAAGGGATGCCGTAATCATAGTCTCAATTGTTTAGACCTTTTGCCATCTGCTTCAAATCTACTTGGTGGAAGTGTTTCCTCACCATCATTTTCATGAATCGGAGAAAAACCTTATGACCCTTAGATTTTATGGTGTATGTGTTCTTATCCATGTGAATCGTCAAAACCATAGTCACAAGACAAGGATAATGACAAATCCAAAATCATATGGACTGAACTTATGCAATCTTAACTTCTTGCCACCTGGCAGTACAGGGCCTACCATTGCTTCCAAGTTGTTATGCAACCAATTGAGAACTTTCAGAACTCCTATGCAAAGCCAACTTTAACTGGAATGGGCACAAAATATGTCAACACGATAGGTTATAAACCTCAAGTCGTGTGCTAGTGAAGAACCTCAGGTTTTATTCTTGATTAGTTCTTGAAATTCTTTTTAGGATCTTTAAGACTCCCACTATCCTCTTAACATATAAGACTATCTTGCCAAATATTCAAGAGATAGTGTGGATTCTTTATCAAGACAAACACTTCACACAATTGGCCTTAGTTGGTCTTTGTTTTATCCAAAACATCACAACTTACTAATTTCAAATGTACAAGAGTAGGACATAATCTACTCTTACATTTGACTAGTGTTATAAACCTTCTTTAAGGCGTATCACTCAAGTTACAATCTTGGAGTATGACTCTAAGACTTGTTTTGGAACGAAGTATGACTCATCTCCTTGATTTAACCACTTCAACAATTCATGACTCCTCTTCTTAGCCATTAGAATGCATTAAGATGACCTTAGAGGACTAATTGTGATATAGTTTCTTAATCATTAAGATGATCACAAAACATGATACTAAAGTACTCTCCCATCTTTTCAAATTTGAGAAACTTTTATCTTTCTGCCTAATTTGATTCTTCTCATTCGTTCTGACATACATTGAATCTTTTCCAATGTTTCAGAATTATACTTAAACTTGTAAGTATAACCATATTTACTAAGCTTTAGTAAATCATGACGAATAGTCTTATCGATCTTTTGTGGTGGACTTGACTAGTGCACAAGAATGTGTACTCGATCCTTTAGTCCTTTCCTTGTTCACATAAGGAATTAGTCTTAATTTTTCCAAAGGTAAAAGTTCTCATTCATCATACTATACAACTTGCATGATTCCGAGTTTCGGTCCAATTTGATACTTGGGTAATGAGAATCTTTCCTTATTTGGCAAATTTAGACACTACCACAAATGAAAGAATCAAATCCATTTTCCAATATTGCTCTTAATGGAATCATATAAGCAACAATTTTTCACAAATGCCATTGTAAGGATACTTAAAATAAATAAAAATAAAACCTTTTTCTTTTATTTTAAAACTTTGCGGAAAAACTTCTTATCCTTACAATCCATATGAAAACCTTGTTGTTATATATTCCTAAGCAATATATATCATAACTCTTTAAGTAACAGCCCAAAATTCTGATCACCGAACCATGCGACCGAAATCCATCTTCGCGATCAGAATCAACATATACTTCCTTTAAGCTTCCTCTCCTTTCTTTGACTCTTAAGACATCAATATGTGACCCAGTCACATCATGTAATAAGAATCTCCAAGTAGGAACTTAATAGAGTTACACAATGGACTTTACCTGAAGTAGAGTCAAACTTTTGACTTTACCAGATCTTTCAGGTAAATCTGGCAGCTTCGCAGCCAGTGCCCCTTCTTTTGGCAAAAGAAACATATGGACTCTTTGGAAATGGCACATGATACTATCTCAGACTTATCCTTTCTCTTTACCATTAGGTCAAATGACTTGACCATGGTCGATCCCTTTCCATTGGGAAGAGAAAGCTTTTCTGGACTTCTAATGTTACCATTGTCAATGTCCATGGAAGTTTGGGAAGTTGATCTTCCAATCAAATTTTGCTTTACCAGTGCCCCAAATCATTGCTAATTTAGCAGCATCAAGCAAATAGGTAAGATCATTAAGGGTCATGTCTTGATCTGTCATCAGGGTGTGACTGAAGAACCAAGTCAACAGCCAGCTACCTCGAGACTTCGACACCCGACTCTCCCCGCTTGCCAATAGGGATTGAGTGACCTTGAACTTTTCAAGTATTTGAACTTGTGGGATAGGGAGAATAATTGGAGGAGGTGGAGGAAGTGAAGCATGATTTCCACTCCCATTAATGCACAACAAAGGGATTAATCTTTCACCTTCATTGCCATGTGGGATATCATCTTCAATAGGAAAGCTTGTTCCTAAAGATTTGGGAAGACCATAGTTGTCTGAACTAGACAACTATAATGGGAGAAATTCAAGTTTAGTTGATTTAAAGTCCTTAATATAACACCCACTATGAAATATTAAGGCTAGGATCCATCAACCTATTTATAACCGGAAGAGGGATGCCGTAATCCAAGCTATAAAATAGTTGAAGGTAGGTAAATGACGATTTACCAATTTCCACCATGAAAATGAAATATAATTAAGTTTTAATTGGATTTGAAACTCCTAGATCTTTTGAGATACATTGAACTTTCAATGGCATGTTTGAATCTTGATTGTGCCCTCTCAAGTTTGTGACTGGGATGCCGAGGATCACAAACAAGGTGTGAATAACCATGCAAATTGACTTGGTACCCTCAACTTTATCACCTAATTGATGTGCCGGTTAACCACACACGCTCCACCAATCTATGATAAACTTAAGTTACCCTTCGCCACACATTGTCAGTCCCATGTTAGTGTGCCGGTTAACCACACACGCTCCACTAACGACTTAACAAAGGTGCAAAGTGTAATTTCATGGGTTAGCACCATTTCACATTTTCCTAAGTAACTAATATTGGGAATTTATAAGTGTTTAGCTACTTAGTATTTATCATTATACTTATAATGAAGGGAGAATTATAGTCCTTGTCCTACCTGTTCGGCTAACGATCCTCCACCGGTCAAGGAAGCGGTGAGTGAGAGTGGACACCCATTAAACTGCCATTTTATAGGCAGTAACCTTATACCCCCCTTATAGACCGGCTTTGTGAATGAGGCATACTAATGGTAAGACGACTTGCTCTTATACATATAATATATTAAACTTTTAATATTATAATAGTATAAGGGTGTATTTTAGACATTTAAAATACTTGGTGGTTTAATCTATTAATTAAACTAGACTTTTAATTTAATTAAACTCAAACTATATATTTATGGATTAATAATACTCTTTTAATTAAATGCTTTAATTAACTATTAATAAAGTCCATAAGAGTTAATTTGAACTATTCAACAAAACATCATAATTCCAATTATTAAACTCAAAATTAAAACCATTTAATTAATTGTTTAAGTTATGAACCCAAGAGTTTTAGAATTCAATTCTTTTTTTCATAAAAAACTTTTCTCAAATTCCAAAACTTGAGGGCAAGTTTTGTAATTCTTGAAAACCTTTGGATTCCATAACTTATGGAATTAATGGTGTTTTATGATGAAACTTTCCATGTTCCATAACTTAAGAACAAGTTATGGAATTCTTTAAAACATTAACACCAAATTTTGTAACTCCATAAAAACTTTGAATCAATTTTTTTTTTTTAAAAAAACTTTCATATCCATAACTTATGGAAGTTTCAAAAACCCTTAAGATCACAACTTTAAAAAAAACTTTTGAGCTCCAAAATTTTATGACAAAATATGTAACTCCTTAAAACATTTAGATCAAACTTTTAAAACTAATAAAATAATCATATCATTTTATCTTTTACTAAATTTGACCTAATTCAACTCATATAACAAATGATTCAAATTTTACAAATAATTCGTTTTTCACAAAACAAGTAATTATCTTAAAATTTGACAAACGTCATGTTTTTTTTTTCCTTTTTTTTTCAACTTGAAAATAAAACATGTGCATCAATATAACAGAAAACAACCCATGACTCTGATACCACTGTTGGGTTTTGAGCATTCTAACACTCCTATGCTGTACATGCAACCCTATAAACTTTGGATGTATGTTTTCTCTATTATACATGCAAATATTAACTATTCCAAGGTTTCATCCTAACTAGCATATTATGAAGCACCTATACTACAAAGTTCTAGTTAGATGACATACCTTTTGATGTAGCTTGATGTCTTCAAGCTTTAAGAGCTTAGCCCCAATAGTGTGGAAGCCTCAAATGGATTCACAAATCACCAAAACACCTTGGAAGAACTTGAGAGAATATGTATGCACACTAAAATCGGCCCACTCTTATTTTTCACACACTTGTGCCAATTTTGTGAGCCAAGGACCCCTTTATATATTATGGAGGATTAGGGTTACATCCATGTAAACCCTAATACCCATGACCTTTCATTTACATAGGATCCATGGGTTAAAAGCTCCATGGACCATCCATGAAAGCTTAGCCCAACCTAAATGAACTTGGCCCATTCCATATATATAAGAGTCCATATTTAATTAGTTCTTTTTGATCACTTAATTAATTCTAAATTAATTCTTGATCAATACTAATTAAATAATATGATTCCATATTAATATATTAGAACTTATAATATATTAATATAAACCATAAATATACTATTCTCAAAGACTATCCATATAAATTGTGCCGGTGAAGTGCAACCCAAATGGACCATGCCGGGTCGGGTCAAGTACATACCAAATATAGTTATGGACTTAGACATTAATCCAACACCTGTGACATTGAGAGGTAGAGCCGGTACCAAAGGCAGCATCCACCTTTCGGGATGGAGCGAGGATTTTACGACCTTCGCCATGGAGGACCCGCAGACCGAGCTCTTCCTGTTATGGTCCGGAGGATCTCGGACATTGGAGACCAGGCTCAGGTAACAGCCAACCAGGTGATAGAGATGATACCTGCTATAGAAGTCAGAGATGCACGCACTCGAGACCTCCAGAGGGATTACTACCCTATGGATTGGCTCATCGAGGATCTTACCACTGCGCGAGCGGAGGTAAGGGAATACTAGGAGCAACATGCTGCTCTGGAGGAGAGGGTGCGGATCGCCGATCGCCGACCAGCTGAGCTTCAGTACGCTTCCACCTCATCACATGCACCACCAGAGACTACTTGCCTCTTGCTGTAGATTAGGTTATGGGTGTGCAATGGTGCTACCCCCCATTTATTTTCTTTATGTATGTAGGATGGACCCTACGTTTAAGTGATTACACTATTCGCAAGGTCATTCTGCTATCGGATTATTATAATGATGTACTGTACACCTTTTCATATTTCAATTTTCTCACACCATGTACTAAAATCTTATCATTAATGAAACAAATATGTGTTTTATTTTTAGATGTTGTTATCTGCTATGTCTTATATATTCATTTATATTTGGTAAAACAAGGTTTCAATTGTATGCACAAAATAACATTCGATAATCACTATACCTGACATATCTAAATGCGATATTTCATTAAAATAGTATCCGCATCATAACCCTTATAAAAAACTTACAAAATTACACTTGTGGCAGTAGAATGTCGCCCCAGAGGTACATCCGACGCAAGAACAACGAGACAGCACCACCACTGTCGCCGCGCTCCACCACAAATGGATTCGGCCGCATTCCAGGCAGCAGTTTCAGCAGCAGTCACTACAGCACTGGCACATATCAACAACAACGGTGCCAATTGAGGCAGAAGTGGAAATGGAACGGGCAGTTCTAACCACGGGGTTAATCAAGGGCCTCAACGAGTGTGCTCATATAAAGACTTCACAAATGCAAAGCCAACCATTCAATGGAAGCGGGGGCGTCAGAGCCCTAACTTGATAGTTTGAGAAGATGAAATCAGTCTTCGAGATTTGCGGATGCCCGGAAGAAAGCATGGTGAAATTCGCAACCTGTACTTTTGCTGATAGAGCTCTCCCATGGTGGAATGGCCACATCAAGGCTCTAACACTCCCAGTGGCGAACTCTATGGCTTGGGAGGACCTCAAGACCATGATGCTTGAAGAGTATTGTCCTAGAGGGGAGGTACAGAAACTTGAGCAAGAATTATGGAATCTTACTGTAAAGGACTCTGACATTGAGGCTTACATTGCCAGGTTCAGCGATCTAGCGATCTTGTGTCCGGGAATGATCACCTCTGAAAGTAAGAAGGTTGAACGTTTCATTTGGGGGCTAACTCCCCCGATTCAGGGGAATGTGATCACTGCAAACCCAACAACGTTCGACAGCGAGAAACGCCTCGCGCAAAAGCTATATGACCATGGGGTACAAAAGGGCACGAAGACTTCCGTCACTGAACCGAAGAAAGGGAATGATAACAAGAAAAACACGGGAAGCAAGAGAAAAGGTAAATAAACTCATGAATCCTCCAAAAGGCAACAAATAGTGGCAGTTCATGCTATTACTGCTCCTGCCACATCAGCCTCCACAAAGTAATATGCCGGTAATCTGCCAAAGTGCGACAAATGCCCCTTCCACCACCATGGAGCATGCAGGGAGATGCAATTCACAACCTGCAACAAGAAAGGGCAGACAACCCGATACTGCAAGTCACCGGCACAACCGACCAATCAACCTACCAATGCTGGTGTAGGTCAAGCATGTTATGGGTGTGGAGAGACTGGACACTTCAAAAGAAACTATCCCAAGGCCAACAATCGAAATGCAGGGGGAACAGGCAGAGTCCTAGCAATAGGACACGATGAGGCTGTGAAGGATCCGACAGTAGTCACTGGTATGTTCCTCCTTAACCACATCTATGCATGCATTTTGTTTGACAGTGGGGCAGAAAGAAGTTTTGTTAGTCATAAGTTCAAACATCTACTCAATCAAAATCCCCAAAAATTAAACGAAACTTTCACGGTGGAAATGGCTAATGGGAAGACAGAAACAACCAACGACGTATTCATAGGGTGCACGTTAACACTTAATAAACACTCATTTCAAATCAACTTAATGTCGGTTACTATTAGAAGTTTTGATGTGATCATCGGCATGGACTGGTTAAGCCCCCACCATGCCGATATTTTGTGCTACAAGAAGGCCGTTCTCCTTCACCTACCTGACAATGAAACCCTATTTATATATGGCGACAAACCTGGTACGAACCTTCGTCTCATCTCGTGCATTAAATCCAAAAAGTGTTTACATAAAAGAACCATGCCTTTTTGGCTCATGAGGTCGATAAAAAGAAGGAAGAAAAGAGCATAAAAGACATCCCGGAGGTGTGCGATTTTCTCGATGTGTTTCCCAAAGACTTTCCGGGAATACCTCCCGAGCGACATGTCGAATTTCGGATCGACTTGATACCCAGAGCCACACCAACCGCCAAGTCGCCATATAGATTAGCTCTTGCGGAGATGCAAGAGCTTTCCAGTCAATTAAGTGAACTATTGGACAAACGGTTTATAATGCCAAGCTTCTCATCCTGGGGAGCTCCAGTATTATTTTTAAAGAAGAAGGATGGGTCGTTTCGTATGTGCATCGATTACCGTGAACTCAACAAGCTCACCGTCAAGAACCGATACACCCTTCCCCGGATAGATGATCTATTTGACCAGCTTCAGGGAGCAAGTTTCTTTCTAATGATAGATTTGAGGTCCGGATACCACCAACTAAGGATCCGAAAAGAAGACATCCCCAAGACGGCATTCCGAAATCGTTATGGCCATTATGAATTCGTAGTAATGCCCTTCGGTCTGATAAATGCTCCCGCAACATTTATGAACCTGATGAACCGAGTCTGTCGACCCTATCTCGACAACTTCGTGATTGTTTTTATCGATGATATACTCATTTATTCACGAAATAAATGAGAACACAGCCAACATCTGCGACAGGTTTTGGAAACACTAAGGGCGGAGAAGCTATATGCAAAATTCTCCAAAGACGAGTTTTGGATCTGCAGAGTGGACTTTATGGGCCATGTGGTCAGTGAGGAGGGAATACATGTGGACCCTTCCAAGGTTAAAGCAATCAAAGGTTGGGCACCTCCAAGAACCCCAATGAAGATCATGTAATTTTTAGGCCTCGCTGGTTACTACATAAGGTTTATATAGAATTTCTCCAAGATCGCCAAGTCGCTCGCCGCCTTAACACAAAAGGGTGTACCTTTGATATGGGAAAAGAAACAAGAGGCTGCCTTTCAAACCTTGAAATAAGCCCTCTGCAGCACTCCGATTTTGTCTCTTCTAGAGGGAACAGAAGACTTCATGGTGTATTGTGATGCTTCCAATCAAGGGTTAGGCTATGTACTTATGCAGCACGGGAAGGTTATAGCCTATGCGTCCATGAAACTGTAGACCCATGAAGTGAACTATACTACTCACGATCTTGAGTTGGGAGTTGTGGTCTTCGCACTAAAGATTTGTAGGCACTACCTCTACGGGACGAAGTGTACTATTTTCACGGACCACAATAGACTCCAACATATCCTAAACCAGAAAAAGTTAAATATGAGGCAGCAACGATGGGTCGAGTTGCTGAATGATTACGAGTGCGAGATCTGGTACCATCCGAGCAAAGCTAATGTGGTGGCTGATGCCCTAAGCCGGAAAGAGTATTCGGGTCACCAAGTAAGAACGCTGACAATTACCACCCACTCCCACTTGTCTTCACAAATCAATGAGTCTGAACTGGAAGCCTTGAAGCCGGAAAACATCGCAAACGAAGCCTTGCGTGGGATAGACAAGAATCTTACGATTAAAGAGGACGGAGCCTACTACCTCATGGACCGAATTTGGACACCGAAGTTCGGTGGGTTCAGAGAAGTGGTTATGAATGAAGCACACAAAACAAAGTACTCCGTCCATCCGGGTTCCAATAAAATTTACTTGGATCTCAAACAACACTATTGGTGGCCAAATATGAAAGCTGAAATTGCTACCTATGTGAGCAAGTACCTGACTTGCGCTAAGGTTAAGGTAGAGTATCAGAAGTGCTCGGGTCTCCTATGACAGCCAGAGATACCCGAGTGGAAGTTGGAACGAATAATAATGGATTTTATAACCAAATTACCCAAAACGGCTGACGGATTGGATGCCATTTGGGTGATTGTCGATCGGTTGACTAAATCCGCCCATTTCATGCCAATAAAGGAAACGTATAAAATGGGAAAGCTAACCCGGAACTACATAAAGGAGGTTGGGAGATTACATGGCGTGCCTATATCTATTATCTCTGACAGGGATAGTAGATTTACATCACGATTTTGGCAGTCACTCCAGAGATTTTTGGGAACTCAGCTTGATATGAGCACCGCCTACCATCCCCAAACAGATGGTCAGAGTGAGAGGACCATCCAAACATTTGAGGATATACTAAGAGCTTGTGTGATAGATTTCGGAAAAGCATGGGATGCCCACTTGACGTTGGTGGAATTATCATACAACAATAACTATCACACAAGTATCAAGTTCGCTCCATTTGAGGCCCTATACGGACGTAAATGCAGATCACCCCTCTGTTGGGCTGAGGTCGGGGACACACAATTGGAAAAGGGGGCAGGTACCAGACAACACTCTTACTGGGCCCGAGATTATTAGGGACACAACTGAGAAGATTGTTCAGATTAGGGAATGACTCAAGGCGTCCACAGACCGACAGAAGAGCTACGCTGATAGACGACGGAAGCCTCTGGAATTTCAAGTCGGCGATCGCGTATTGCTAAAGGTCTCTCCCAGGACAAGTATGATACGTTTTGGAAAACGGGGAAAATTGAATCCAAGATACACTAGACCATTCGAGATCCTTGCCAGGATCGGTACGGTGGCTTACAAGCTGCAGTTACCACCAGAGCTCAGCATGGTACACCCCGTATTTCATGTGTCAAACTTGAAGAAATGCCTATCTGACGAAACTCTCATTATCCCACTCGATGAGATTGAGGTGAATGAAAATCTTCATTTCCTTGAGGAACCAGTTGAAATTATGGATAGAGAAGTCAAACGAACAAACCAAAGTCGCATTCCCATTGTGAAAGTTCGATGAAGTGCCAAAAGAGGACAAGAGTTCACCTGGGAAATCGAAGACCAAATGATGCAGAAATACCCTCATCTTTTCCCTACTTCTTGAAAGCTGCTTTAGAATGAATTTCGAGATGAAATTCCCTCTAACGGGGGGATGATGTCACAACTAGCAATTTGGGGTTGAGATTGTGGAGCTTGTACAAAACAATTCATTTATGTAACCTTGTTGCATCAAAATAGTGAAATTCAAACTACAATGTTATATAAATTCATATGTGCATACATTTAGAATCAAGTCGAAATAGCCTCTTATAAGCCCAAGTTTGATCCAATAGCTAAACAAAATCGAATTGTGGGCCTTTTCTTAGAGTTCTCGGCCCAAAAACCTTATTGGACCGAAAACTCTCTCTTTGGGCCTTATTGGGCCGAAAACCCTCTTATTGGGCCAAGTTAAGCCTAAAAACCATACACAACTTATTGGGCCGAAAACCCCTTTCTTTTGGGACTTCCTTTGGCCGAAAACTCCTATATTAGGCCAAATTAAACCCGAAAATCCATCCCCATCTTAGAACCGAAAACCTTGATGGTGTGTATAGTGTTCTCGGCCACCCAAAAACCGAAAACCCCTCTACACACTTGATAAAATTGGGTTTGGCATAAGACAAAACAAAAAAAAAGAAATACTAAAAATAGTGACACCTCAATGCTTTGCACTCTTTAAACCAAAGAACAATCAAGTCATGCATAAGATTAACCTTCATGCATCCATGCAACACTCTTATTTGCCCACTAAGCAAAATTGTCATTTCTTCCCTCTCGTTTCTTATATGCGGCCGATCAGCACAACACACACACACCAAACACTTTCTTCCAACTCATTCTCAAGAACTTCCTCCCATCTCTCTCTCATTTCGTGGGTGTGCCATCATCAAGGGATTTTTCTTCAAAAACTCATAAGAACTTGGTAAGTATTCTTGTAAACTTCAAGTATTTTTACATCACTTCAAGCTAAAACTCCTTGTTTACACAACACTTTCGTGTGTATAATTCTTAGAACATTCCCCATTTTCGAGTGACCTTCAAGATTACACACAGCTAGGCTCAACAACTTCTTTATTCTTCTTCCTACAAATCACGAAATCCACAAGGTGAGCTTCATACCCCCATGATTATCATGTTTTGTAAGATTTTAGGGGGGGAATACAAGTCAAGTTTCGTTTAACCATTGGATATTTGCATGCACCTATATTTTTATGTAATGATTTGTTCTTGTGATGTTGAATATCACATGTTAATATACCATAAACGCGTGATTTACAAGCTCCATGTTTGCTAGATTATGTTTAACCATTGTATAATTGTGTGCATCTTAGTTATGTGTTGATTATGGAACAAATACTTGTTTAAAAACGTTATTATCTAATAGAAATCGTGAAGAACATGAGTATTAACATATTTGTTATATAAAAATTTATGGACAAGGGTTGTTCTCTCAAAAATTTTGAAATCACAGTATGTATATATATCAATGCATGTTTAACTCTTGGATACATACATGCTCTTTTTTTTGTAAAACCTACACTAATAGATGGATAAAATATTGAGTTATCATTTATGGTGTTACAAAAAAATTCGTGACTTTTAGAATCAAAACAAAATAAAATATTTTGTGTTACGAAACTTTCAAACCAATTATGGTGTGTTAAACAAACTATAAAACTTGATTATTTTGCTAAAAATAAATTTTTATTAGTAAAATAGTCGTAACTATGTTGTCACTATTTTGATGGCTCAAAACCTAAGATATTATATTATTTTCACAACATATGTTTCAATTATTCATATTCACTCATGATTATTTATAAAAAATATTATAAATAATTTAACCAAAATGGTATATAAAACAGAAATTATGACAGGAAAATCTGCGTGTCATAATCTGCCTATCATAAATCTCATAAAGCATGAGTAATAAATTGCATGTCACGAAAACTGTAAAACGCGTGTCATCAAAATTCAGTCATAAATTTCACACTAGTAATGTCATTTTCATTATTCAATACGGGAGTCAAAGTTCGCGTAAATCCGTTAAGGCTCTAGTGAGACAATAGCTTCACTGTACCTACCTAGAGTACATTCTAAGTATTGCATTATAACCACAGTCTCCTGGAGGGAGAGAGAGATAGTTGTGTATAGATCTATACGGGGATTGACCCCCCCACACCTGAGCTGTTCGGTACATCTAGACGGGGCCAGTCTAGGGTTACAAATATCTTACCGATTCTGACGTCTGAAGAACGTCGTAACAGGCATAACAGTCACATCAAGCATGGTTATAATAACTCACTTAGGGATTAACAATACTATCTTGATTTACGGGAAGCTTACACTTCACCGGTTTTATAAAATATAAAGCTGCATTTTTCCTCCTGGTACACTATTGGTTTTCACTACTGGTCTAGGGTTTATGACCACAGTTTTCATACAAAAGAAAATATAGGATTTTCTGGAAACGTACAATTACAACAAAATAAAACAAAGTACATGCATGCTTATATTCTCAGTTTTGGAACGAGACTTACAAAACCATTTTCATAAGAAAATATCGGATTTTCTGGAAACATACAAATCATTTCAAACAAAGATGTTACAAATATTTTCATACAAATATGCTTATGAATTCACCAACATCCTATGTTGACGTTTTTTAAAATAACTTGTATTCTCAGGAACACAGTAAGCAGGTACTTGAGCTATGGATGTTGGATATTTCGCTGCATTTAAAAAAAATACATTTCTGTCACTTTTGTTTAATTTTGTGAACAAATACAATTTGTAAACAATGTAAGTTTGTTATCTCAATGTATGCCGTTTGATTGCTATGTTTTCATTCATATTCAATTGTAATGATACTATACAATGACGTCATCCACCCCCGGACGTTTTCGTCGTCCTGGTTCGGGGGTGTGGCAATGTTCATTATCCGACTCATGATTTGGAGTTGGGAGCAGTGGTGTTTGCTCTCAATATTTGGCGGCATTATTTGAATGGGGTCTGGTGTACTATGTACATGGATCATAAGAGTTTGAGATATCTCATGGATCATTCAAATCTAAACATGAGACAGCGTAGGTGGCTTGACGTGGTCAAGGATTATGACTGCAATATTCTGTACCACCCGGGAAAAGCGAATGTGGTTGTTGATGCTTTGAACCGCATGTCGGCTAGTTCCTCGGTTGGGAGTTTACTTATGAGGATTTTGATCGATTCTACGCTTCTGGAGTTGATTAGGGAGGGTCAGGCTGAGGGAGTTAAGAAGGAGAACTGGAAGTAGGAGAGACTCGGGGTTGAGATTGACAGGTTTGGTATGGATAGACATGGATTGTTGACCTGGTGCAGTCGAGTTTGGGTATCAGATTTTGGTGGGATTAGACATACTGTGCTGGAGGAGGCGCATAAGTCCAGATTTTCGATACACCCTAGAGCTACCAAGATGTATCGGGACTTGCGACTCAGTTACTGGTGGTTGTGTATGAAGAGAGAGATAGATTGGTATGTTGAGAGGTGCTTGACCTGTCGGATGGTGAAGGTCGGGCACCAGAGGTCGCATGGAAAGCTTCATCATTTGGAGGTTCCCATGTAGAAATGGGAATAGATCACCATGGATTTCATCATGAATCTGCCTCGGACAGCTAAGGGGTTCGATGCGATTTGGGTAATAGTGGACCATCTGACCAAGAGTGCTCACTTGTTAGCTATTCGAGAGAGTTCCTCGGCCAAGAAAGTCGATGATGTGTATGTGTGCGAGATTGTCGCCCTTCATGGTGTTCGGGTTTCTATTGTTTCAGCTCAGGATGTTTGGTTCACTTTGTTATTTTAGCAGAGGTTTTGTGAGGAATTGGGTACGAGGTTGCATTTTGGCACTGCTTATCATCCGCAGACTGACAGTTAGAGCGAGCGGATCATCCATACACTTGAGGACATGTTGCGAGCCTGTGTGATCAATTTTGGTGAGAGTTTAGACTCCTACTTTCCCTTAGCTGAGTTTTCTTACAACAAAAACTATCACTCCAGTATGAGAGCACCACCTTTCGAGCTTCTAAGTGTCGTAACCCAGTCTGCCGGGGAGAGCTCGGTCACAGGGTTATGGGAAGGACCGAGGTTGCAGACACCGAAATTCGAGGATGAAGTTTGATTCAAGTGGAGGAGAATTGTAACATCTCGATTTTCAGGTATTTTACATTTTGACCCTTGGTATGAGTATTGTTCGAAAATATGGTCCCACATGGCATTTTTACAAATATTGGGACCTGCTTGCATACGATGGGTGTACTCAAGCGTACGTCGGGCGTACGTGGCCTAGACCAAAACCCTAATATTTAGGGTTTGTGCACTCTTTATACATCCTTAACTCTCAAGGCTACCTTCATTCATCAGCCTCAAGCCTCATATTCGACCCTTGAAAACCCTAATCCATTTTTACAGCATCATTGAGCCTTGAGTGTGTATTTTGGTGATCTTGAAGGAGGAAGAAGGAAGAAGAGACCATCTTAGAAGAGTGAAGCACTTTGGATTTAGAAATATATTGTCATTTGGGACCACTTGGAGGTAAAAAGTTATGATCTTGATGAAGTTTTGCTTAGATCTTGATTAGCCATGGATTGTGTTCATTTGGGTCCCATTAGCATGATGTCTTTGAGTATGGGTTACTACACTAGTTCATTTGAGCTATCATTTCAGATATTTTGGAGTGTTTAGAATCATAAAAATGTAATCTTGGTCCTTAGTTTCCCCCTATGCATGAACTAGGATGTCTTAATGAGTTAAAAAGTTAGGGTTTTTGGTATTGAGCGCCTAATAGCCATGCAAGATCATAAAGTTGGAAACTTTATGATTAAGGACATAATTTAAGGACTAGATCTGGATTTTAGATGAAAGGGATTAAGGGATTAAGTTCTTAATAGAAGGGGAAGCTGGTTGGCACGTACGATGGGCGTACATTGGAGTATGCTACGCATACGTGGTCAACAACCTGTTTTTTTGGTCAAACCTTGAGTATGCTATACGTACAAGCTGAGTACACTGGGCGTACTCAATTGAGTCAACTCAGCTCACTTTTTACTTTCGACTTTGAGTAGATTTTGAGCAAGTTTGACCTAGGGGTATTTTGAATTGTAGTTGAGTTTTGTTATTTTTCATGAATAGGTGACCGTATGAGGTGATATTTAGAGAAATGTCGTGTTCAACTATCTTTTCAAACTGAGAGGTGAGTTTTTCGCACTGTATTTATGGGTCAAAGGCAGCAATGCCGACCCACTAGGCTACGTGCCCTGGTATCTCGGATGTTGCTATGTTGTATTGATCTGTTAGAATTGTATCATGGTATATAGGATGTTATATACAGTAATGATCTGTTGATCTGCCTGTTGCCTGTTGATTGTTTTTATGTTTATCTATTGCATATGTTGACATAGTACGGTTTGGGGTTGAGGTATTACTGCTATGTGCGAGAGCCAACAGACCGGGGTAATCCAGCCCGATGGCCGTGGACCCAAGGGTATACCAGTCCGATGAGTGATTGGGCCTATTGTATAGTGGCATTCCAGTCTGATGACTTCTTGGGCTGGGGGTAATCCAGTCCAATAGTTGTGGACCTAAAGGTATTCCAGTGTGATTACTGATTGGACCTATCATGCATGGTTGTATATGTTATCTTTTGTGTGGTGGTACTTTAGGGGAACTCTCGAAGCTTTGGCTTACAATTTCAGTTTATTGTTTCAGGTACTTCAGATGACCGTGGCAAGGCAAAGGCGTGATCGTACACATTCTTTGATGACATGTTTTTGGGATTTATGATATATTGATCTTGGGGATATTTGTATTTTATGCTTGGTTTGTTATGGGTTTTGTTTGAAAACAATGGTTTTCTTGATTTGAAAATGAAAAAATTTTATCGTGATTTTTGGAATGTTACATGACACTCAACGAGAGGTTGATTAACCTGTTGAACGAAATAACAAAGTTCCAACTCCCTCACTTCGTAAATTTGATAGGGTTCAATTCCCTCATGTGTTTTATGGTTTCCATATAGAAACTTAAGGAGATGTACTAATAAGTTATCACATACTGGTTGGTATGGATGAACCATCTAGATACAAGGAAGCGATGTCAGAAATTGAAGCTGTTAAATGGAAGGAGAGTATGGAAAATGAAATCCAATCCATGTATGATAACCAAGTCTAGCATTTAGTTGATCATACACCTAGCATCAAAACTGTTAGATGCAAGTGGATCTTCATGAAGAAGACTGAAATGGATGAGATTATGCACATGTATGAAGTTAGGCTGGTTACAAAAGGTTATACTCAAACTCAAGGAACTGATTATGTCAAAACCTTCTCACCAATAGCCAAGATTAAGTCTATTAGAACATTTGCTTCTCATAAAAACTTTCTATTACTATGAAATATGGAAAATAGATGTGAATACTGCTTTCCTTAATGGGAAATTGGTAGAGGATGTCTACATGGCTTAACTTGAGGGCTTCATTGATCCAAAATATTCCAATAGAGTGTGCAAGATTGATAAGTCTATTTATGGACTCAAGCAATCCTCACGTAGCAGGATTCTTTGCTTTCATGAAAAGGTCAAAGATTTTGGATTTTCTAGAAGTGAAGATGATTCGTGTATATATGTAAAAGCTAGTGGGAGTAATGTGGTCTTCCTAGTATTATATGTTGATGAGATACTCCTTATAGGAAACGATATTACAACCTTGTAGATTGTCAAAACTTGGCTTGGAAAATATTTTACTATGAAGGATCTAGGACAAGCAACTTATATATTGGGCATTAGGATCTATAGTGATAAATCAAAATGTTTAATCGGACTAAGCCAAAAGGTTTAAAAAAAAAATTCAAAATGTGGGATTCTAAGAACGGATATCTACCCATGCAAGATGGAATAAGATAGAGTAAAGATCAATCACCTAGAACTGAACAAGAACAAGAAAGAATGAGTCGAGTCACATATGCTTTAGCTATACTGAAACGTCCTGAATTTCAAAGGCAATTTTTTTCACTTTTATTTATTTAAAAAATATGTCTTATAAAACATTACAATTCATTATTATTTAAAAGTGTATCTTAGTGGAAGTCTACAAAACTTTATCGATGCTTTGATGCAGATAAAGTCATGTGTAAGCTTTTCCACAGTCAGATGAACAACCTGCAAAGCAGTTATTTAACAACTATAAGTTGAGGCTTAGTGAATTCCCTCACAATATTTCATACCACAACACATATACAATGCATACACATAATGACCTTCAACATATAATTGGTCCACCCCTGGCCTTCAGCATAAAGCTGGTCCGCCCTATCTTTGCCCAAAGCATGTAGCTGGACCGCACCTTGGCATTTAGCATAAAGCTAGTCTGCCCGAGTCTATTGGCCTTCATCACAGGGCTGGTCTGCCCTTAACTCCATATATATATATATATATATATATATATATATATATATATATATATATATATATATATATATATATATATATTTATATATATATCAACATACATACATCGACAATCCACATAAAATGCAAGTAACTATCCTGGTCTAACTGGCTAAGTGCATACTATAAGGTAACTATATCCTAACATATAGAGGATACATACTGGACTATACAATATGGTGAGAAGAACTCACCTTGACAGATTCTCAAAAGATTAACAGTTAACCATCCAATTTAGCTGACGAACAACACTTCAACGAGGATTAACCTATATTAATATAGTTTATTAGTTCTTATGGTAATCTGGTAAAGTAGGCTATACCCATCACTAGCCCCGCTGAATACCGATACTTCTATGAAATAAGGATCAGCCAGGTAGGACAGTTGGGAGCCAGGACCATTTCAGCATATAGCCTTTCTGAAATCCAACAACCAAGCCAACATGACCATTCTAGACACCTCTATCGTAAGTAGATCAATCAATATTTTGACTCAGAATTACTGATAAATCTTATTTATGGGTTCATAATAACGACTTATGACTATAAATATTATTTACATTGAAAGTGGTAGAGTGTAGCTTAACTTACAAAGCTTTTAAGCGAAACTGGGAAATTATGATGGCAGAACTCTGGCCTGCTAGCTACTAGATGTCGGGCTCTCAGGGCATCAGGGCTTCGCCAAAATACCCTAAACTCTAGGAGAAACTCGGACTAGGAGAGTAGAAATCGAGAGAAATTGAATTGTAGATGTGTGGGGAGAATGAGCTTTAAAGGCTATTTATAGGTAGAATTTAGGCGGTGCGCGCTGCGCATAGCCATGTGCGTGTCATGCATATGGCTGAGGTGGCTCCTCTGGTTCGTTGACACGTGTTCGAAAAGAGGTGGGGCAGCATGGCTAGCTTGGGGACTACGCTATGCGCGACGTGCGTGCGCCCGTGATGTTTTTTAGATTTTCATAATTGTATAACTTCTTCATACGAGCTTTTTTTTGACGTTCTTTATATCCACGGAAAGCACTCGATGAGATCTACACCTTTCATTTAGAATTCGTTGGCTAATTTTGACTTTATTTTTTCCACATAGGCTTAGACTGTAAAATCCCGTATAAAATGCATAACTTTCTTACTACAACTTTCGTTCAGATCACTTAGGCTAAAAAGTAATTTATCAAATTTTTTACTTTTACGATACGTAGAGTCGCGCCGGTTTAATCGTGAAACTTCGAAGAAGTATAACTTCTTCATATGAAATCAGATTTACGCATTCAATATGTCTATGGAAATCGTATCGACGTTTCTTACGTGTCTATGATGATTATTTTGGCTCAAGAGTAATATATTTTTATTTCGTATTTATTACAATATACGGTTACGGTACAAAATGGGGTGTTACATATAAAATCGATCATGTATGTCATCACAAGTACTAGACCTGATATCTCATATGCTCTTAGCATGGTGATTCGATATCAATATAATACTCGTGATAGTTATTGGACAGTCGTAAACAATATCCTTAATTATCTGAAAAGAAGTAAGGATTTGTTTTGGTATATGGTGGAAAAGAAGAATTAAGAGTTATAGGTTACACTGACGCAAGTTTCCAAACTGAAAGAGACAACTCGTGCTCACAATCGGGATCAGTGTTCTTGCTTAATGGAGGGGTTGTTATGTGGAAAAGTTCCAAACAGAAGACGGTGACAAATTTGACATGCGAGTCTGATTACATTGTGGCTAGTGAAGCTACATGGTTAATGAACTTCATCGGTGATCCTGGAGTTGTACCAAGCTTCAAAGACCCTACGAAGATCTTTTGTGATGACGAGAGTGTAGTTTCCTTGACTAAAGAACCTAAGGACCATGACAATTTGAGGCACATTCAGATGAAGTATCATTATGTTTAACATCGTGTAGAATATGGTGATATTATCATGATTCAGGTATCATCTTAGGAGAATCCTACTGATCCAATCACAAAGCCACTATCAAGAGGGAAACATGATGGTCATGCTAGTACCATTGACATGAGCCTAGATAGTGATTTGATGTAATAGTTTAGTAGTTAGTTTAAATTATTATGAAACATATTACAATATGAATCGTAACAATTTTGATATTTATTTCGAAGAGTCTTAATAAAGAGTTTTTAGTTATTCAATGAAAATCTTGTTAATTCAAATAATGTGTTTCCTTTTTGCATTTTTTGAACAAACTTCCATAATATTTAATTATGTTGAAAACTCCACAGACGGTCGCATTCTTGGGAGGGAATGTTGGAATTGAAGATTGTCATGAGTATTGGTTGATTGACCAAAATGTTTTGGGCATTGCAATAGAGATTGCGCTAATACTGCATGAGTACTCGAAAATAGAGATTTTGAAGTATTAGAACACCCGCACTTAGATATTACTTCATGGATCTAGTCACAAGTAATTCTTAAGTGACAATATATATTATTCTTCAAACCAAGATACATATTGGGTTTTGTTTGCAAAATCTGTTGTGCATTAGTGTGCTCCAACGCTATCTATAACTGGTAATCATAAAGTATATTTCCATGTATGATTAGACGAATAGACAAAAACTATGTAGTGAATGTTTATTTGTTCCTTCTCGTAACCAGGAAGCGATATCCATGGGCCCCTTGATGATTTGGTGCTGACATATGAAGTTTTTAGTTGAGCCTGACTAAATTGATGTGCTCGATTTAGAACTCAGATAGAATGTCAGTAATCGTTAATCGGGAAACAGAATGTTGAACATTGAGATTGAATCATATCCATGACTCATTTTTATAGAGATATCTTTAAAAAAGGCATAAATTGATCACTTGTCTAAATGACCGAATTTTGATTCTAATTAGAGTTTGGCAGTTACACTAGATGACTACTCTCTGTTGATTGTTAGTGAAATATTTGATCCTAAAAAGTTGACGACCTGTACAATTGGGAGACTATTGGAAATTGTTTCCAAGGTCATTAACTAATAATAGTATGGTCCTTTTGGTTTGGCCTCATAAGTCAAATAACATAAGGAAAAGGAGATTAATAATATGTTAATTTATTAAGTAATTAACATATTAATTAGAAATTATTATGTTAATTAATTAAAAGGATATAATTAATTAAGGAGTCTAATTGAAATATTTCTGAACCTCCTGGAGACATATATGGGATGATTTTTGTATTCTTTGGATAAGGATATGGCAGGTTTGATTCAGATAAGGATAAACCCTAGAGTTTGTATCCTTATGGAATACTCCTTGCTCAACTATAAATAGACTGTTAGGGTAAACCTTAGAACCAGTTATTCCATCTCACAAAATCGTCCAACCTCTGTTTCTCTCTCTCTCTCTCTCTCTCTCTCTCTCTCTCTCTCTCTCTCCTTGGATGAAAATCACACCCTCTCTCCTAAGGATTAGTGATTTTCATATAAATCTTAACTTGGGTTAAATCCTTTTTCATTTTGGTGTTGTGGGTCTGATTTCATTATAGGGGTGCTCTTTTGGATCCTTCATCTTTACACCGAGCTGGCACACACAAGATCACAAGCAAGTGAAACTGAGTTTATCAATCCTTTACTTTTGTTGTTTATCAAAGCAGTTTGCTATAACTAGTTAAACATAGATCCTAGGATGCATGTGCACTTAGGTATATCTTTTGATTTTTTCGCTAACTTTAGATAGTGTACTTGATGCTATAAGCTCCCATCATCTTGGACCATATAAGAACATCATATGTGCCATTTTGAGAGTCCATAAGTCAATTTCAAGGATGCAAGGCTGTTATGGACTAGTAATCTGAAGGATCTGGAGCAGAATCATTAAAGATGCTATTCAATTTGCTTTTAACCATATCTATCAATTTGCTATGTTTTCATTATGTTTTTTACTTTTGGTTTTAGGGTATAAAACCTCCTTTTTCTTTTGTTTAGATGTAGATGAACATTGATTTTATGGTTTGATTGTTATTTGGATTTATGAAATTATTTAATTTATCTTGTTTTTTTCTATCAAAGATCCATATGTGTTTAAGTTTGATTCATTATTACATATTGTTAAGTTTGCATAATCCAGAGGTCCAATCTGATTATGTATGCTTGAATCATAGTTGTTTATGACCATTGATAATTATGACTATCATGGACCATATACTAAGGTTAGGTTATATAGTAATGAACTTGAGTGTGTGTGATTTGTATTAGATGAACATTCGGTGCATTAATTGATTGAGATTACCATTAAAGACCAATTACCCGATCAAATCGTGTATGATACAAACCAAATACTGAATTTAGGGATTAATTAATTACATGATCATTGTGTTAATTGTCCTTATTATCATTAGGATTTGTAAATGAACCAAAGGAACCTATCAACTTAAGAATAAGTGAATAGCAACTAATATCCATTGCACGACATATGAATCAACAGTTTTTGTAAGGTGTAATCAAATCTAAGAAAACTACCTTTAGTTATATGTTTTCCAGTCAATTTTCCATCCTTATTTTTATTTGCTTGTGTTATCTTTTGTTCTTAGTTTGTTAAATTCCCCTTCCATTTTGTTGTCATTAATTTAATTAGTAATCAGATTTTTCTAATACTAATTCACTCGCATTCCCCTGGTTCACGACACATGTTCTTACCAATGTTATATTGTAATATGTTTAAGTACATTTGCGCAGTTGTGTAATAGTCCCCAGTTATGGTTATATCAGTTATAAATTTAAAATTGATTTAAATTACATCATGTTTTTGGCGTCGTTTCCAGGGAAATGTTTCATTTAGTTTAGATGATTTGGTTATTGGTTTCATTAAAGGATTTGTATTTTTATTAGGTTTTTTTTAGTTAGGTGTGTTTAAAATTTTGTTTTTGTTATTTTCCATATGATGTGCTCTTGGTAGTTTTTGATTATTATAGAATTTAGGCCTTGCAATCACATAAGTGTTGATTGACATTTCGAAAGGTGTCGGATTCATGAGGTAACACTAATCAACAAAGAGAGCATAAAAAAAGGACGAGACATGTGTCTGATCAATACAAGTAAAGTCTAAATTACTATGCAAGAAGAAAAATTTATGTCCGTAGTATGCGACATGTCCCAAGCTAGTACACACCATGTCATCACCTGGAATCACAAATGAAATCCCATTCAACCATAGAATGCAACGCATCCAACACTACGCTACGCCGCGTAATATGCCATGTTCAGAAAATTTATGCTTTCAATATTTTACATACACGTCCATCTAAGACACAACCAACATTTCCAACATGAGCATAAAAAAGTTGAAGTAGTCCAACATTTTAGAATCATCATTACACTTCTTCAAAGATCACCCCACCAAAGTCAGAATTTGACCTCATCACTACTATCTTAGCTGAGTATGTTTTTTTATCCCTTCTTTATTATTAATTGTACATACAACGAGTGCACTGTATGATTTAAGTGTGGGGTATGTGATCTAAAATTTTGAACATTGCATGATAGTTGATATTTGAGCCTAAAATTACAAAATTTCTTTTAGAATTATTCCAATCGGGCTGTGTTCATTGGTATTATGCATAATGATTTGAAACGACTCTTAAAATTGTGTTTAACTGTTATGTTGTAGTATACATTTCTGACTTTTTATGTTTTTAGTGAAATCATAATCTAAAAAGGGAAAAAGTCGTATATGCCCTTATTAAACATCGAAATATATATATATATATATATATATATATATATATATATATATATATATATATATATATATATATATATATATATATAAGATTTTAAAATATCAAATTTGCCTAAATATTTGTCTTTCACACATTATAATAATATTACCCTGAATAAGATTTTAAAATATCAAATTTGCCCACATCTTTATTTTTAACATTTTATAATCATTTAAAATTCTTATTTTTATTAATTGTCCATTATACCTTTATTATAAATTTAAGTTATTATCATATATATATCCTTCATAATTTTCAAAAAGAAAATTATATTTATCAAAATTATTATTTTAATAAACCAAAAACTATAAATAATCAAATCATATTAACATTTTTACAAACAACTAAAGTGTGCTCTTATTACTTTTTGGCATGATAAGTGGAACTCTGATAGCTCTCTTGCATCGACTTTCCATAGAGTCTTCGCGTTGCATGTGCATTCTAACACCCGGAATCCAGAAGGCTAATTAAAGAAATAAAATCTTCAAACAAGAGGGAAAATCGTCGAGTTCAAGGGTGAGAACTCGACGTGTATGAATAATTAGGCACGCGGGAATTTAAAGACCAACTCGACAAGTTAGGGAGGACCAACTCGACGAGTTGGACGGGGTTTGGGAAACCCTAGAGCCGGGATTTTGAACCCTATTTAAACACTTTATTCTTTAGGGTTTGGCCTCATTTCGAGCCTCCATTGTCCTAATCCTAGATCTCGAAACCCTAATGCTATTGTGAGTGATTGTGAAACATCCCAAAAATACGGTACAAAAATTTTGTTTTTAATTATTAAATAAACCATAGTTTCTAAAATCATTTCATCCAAAAACATAAGTCATCGTATCAAATCAGAGTATCATATCAAAACACATGTTAATATATCAGAGTAAACATCCCAGGCTAAAACATAATGGTGTGTGCACTGCAGTCATCCCGAGCTCTTCCCCTTGCTACCGGAAGTACCTGATATCAAAACTGAAAACTGTAAGCACGAAGCTTAGTGAGTCTCCCCAAACTACTACATACCATACACATAATCACATAATAACATGACATGGGCCTTGCCTGCTACATCGGGCCCCGCCCGACATCGGACCGAAGTCCGGCATCGGGCCCCGCCCGGCATCGGAACGAAATCCAGTATACATAATAACATATCAACAAATACATATAAACATAATCACATAACATAAACATATAAACATTCTTCGGGCCCCGCCCATCATCGGACCGAATTTGATATTTTAAAAGCTTAAAAGATAAATACGATATTTCGAAATTAGACTTATATATACAACATTTTGATCTTTAAAAAGAACATATATAAAATTATCACATCTAAAAATAAGCATTTATGTAATACGAGGGTTACAAAATCTTTTCTCTCACTCTAGAGTAAATTACACGAATGGTCTCTATGGTTTGGAGTAATTTGCATGTTTGGTCCCTAACTTATTTTTTTAACTCGGAAGGTCCCTACTATTTGTTTTTGTTACGAGCTGGGTCCCTTCTGTTTGTTTTTGTTACACGTTTGGTCCCTATCTTACCTAAAAAGACTATTATTTAAATAGGAAAAAAATGGTGGGGTAGGTAAGGTAGGGTGAGGGGGTGAGATTGAGGGTGTGTTTATTTAAATAAATCAAAAAATCAAGGGAAAAATAGTCTTTTTAGGTAAGACAGTGACCAAACGCATAACAAAAACAAACAGTAAGGACGTTCCGAGGTAAAAAATAAGTTAGGACCAAACATGCAAATTACCCTAAACCATAGGGACTATTCGTGTAATTTACTCTTTTTTCTATAAAAATCTTTCACAAAAAAATATATTTGAAACCATTATAACTTATATTTGATAATAACCTTAAATTTATTTTGTCTTCGTTTTGTAAAAATGTACGATTAAATACAACAACATTGAATAAAATACATCTATTTAATGAATTAAAAAATTATATATTTCTCCATCTCCATAATTTAGGCTAAACATACACGCCATTAAAGATATCAAAAGACAAACACAAGATCGAGAGAATCCCAGTAACTATCAACCGCATATTTTGTTTGCTTCCTTTTCTAATTATACATTATCTTCCACGATCGATTTGAAATATAACTTAATTTGTTATTTATTCAACATCTAAATTATTTTATTTTTTAGGATCGTAATATTAAAACGATATGTGCTAAATATATTATTTTTAATTAATTTCAAATTGCCACAAAAACCGGCCATCAGCACTTGAATAATTGTTCATTGACAATAAGTAGATTTGGATTTAGATTAATAATAAAATCGTTTTTTTCATACAACTTTTATTTTATATATATATATATATATATATATATATATATATATATATATATATATATATATATATATATATATATATATATATATAATAAAAGTTGTATGAAAAAAATGATTTTATTATTAATCTAAATCCAAATCTACTTATTATATATATATATATATATATATATATATATATATATATATATATATATATATATATATATATATATATATATATATATAGGCTTAGGTTATTCTATTCAAAGTAATTATTGTGTTATTGTATACATAAATGTGGGTCAATCAAATTTACTTATTTTAAGAAAGTGATTAATATATATTATTGAATTAAATATAATTGAAAAATATCATCTTAATTAATTGCAAGGGTATTTTAGTCAATTAATATAGATTTAATAAAGGAAAATTGCATTTTTTAAGGAATCATAGATTCTATTAATTTTAAAAATCCGATTTTACAAATTATAATTCTTTTAATTCGGACATTTTGACAGAATATATTTATGGGTATATTCAAAAATAAAAATATTCTTGAACCATAAATAATAAAAATATTCTTGAACCTATTTCTTGATCGTGACTTTAAAAACTTCTTGTAGAATAACAAATTTTTGAACAATCAATTGAATAATAAAAACAAAAAATACATTATTTCTTATAGAATACGAGTAACAATTGTTAAGAATTACATTTATTGTTAAAGAATAAAACTACAAAAACTTACAAAACGCGTAAGAAAACATCAAAATGTAACAACGACACTAATACATTCTAAAAGAATAATGTTGATTAGAATCACTTTCAATTTTGTGGTCCGTTCTTCAAGCATCAACTTCTGTGATTCCAACAGAATTGGAATTCGTCATTCCATTCCAACACAATTGATAACTATTTGGAATTTGTGATTCCAACAGAATTGGAATTTATGATTCCAGCAGATCATGAGGCAAAATTTGTGATTCCAACAGAATTGGAATTTGTGATTCCAACAGAATTGGAACTTATAGTCTTGTACAACCCCATTAGAAAATCAAACTGATCAGTTGGGTAGTGAATCAAGCCCTAAAATAAGCAGAAGCAACAAATATCATTAACAAAATTAAACAAAATAAACAATCAAATTTCAATGAAACCTAACACTGTGTTTCAATTCACTAAACCAACCTAAAATTGAAACAAAACTCTTCCTCGTCCCTCTCAATTCTTTGAAACATGCAAATGAAACAAATAAAAAAAGAATTTTATAGCAGATATATTAAAATCCAAAAAAGCAAAACACAGTCTGTTGAAAGGGGGAGAGTTAGGGTTGAAGCAATTCACTAGGGGCGCCCTAAAGAGTCACAAAGAGTCACAAAGCAAATGCCTAACATAATTACCAACCAAAATCTAAGATTAAAGAAGAGATCTTCCAAGTAAAATGACTAAATTAGTAACACAGAGCATTACATTGGAATTAGCTATACACCTTTTGATAGCAAAAGCAAATGCCTTAAGAATTCAGAGTTAAGTCGGAACTGTATTGTTTACTAGTATATATGTGTTCTTTCATTGGACCCTTTTCAGATTATACTATACATCAAGTATTTGGATTTTTGAAGCCAGAAATGTGTCTGATACTAACAATTCTAAGCGGATCTAATCGAAGGTGCTAAAACAAAAAGCAAAATAGCAGAAAAGAATTGAACGACTAAAAGAAAGAAATGAAATCGAACCTTGGGTTTGATCAGGGAAGAGGAACAGATGAACAAAAGAAACACGAATGAAGTAGAGAAACTCCTCCAATGGCTCATCTGTCGAGCGGAGGGAAGAGGAATTCAGAGGCGAATCAGATGGCTCTATGAGGGAATTCCATCGTGGAGAAGAGGGAGAAGGGGTCATCAAGGCCGTCGATTCTTCCTAGGCCTCATGATTTTGTCATCGACAACCACCGATCGGGAATGACACCAGCGGTGGTTGATGATTCAGGGGCATTTGGCTGATTTAGTCAACGGAAAGGATGAAGAATAATGGAAACAGTGACGGGAAGGATCGGAAAAGCACCTCTAGTGCCTGAAATTTTTTTAAGAAGGAGAAGGCAAAGGCAGTGGTGGCGATGGGTTGTTTCCTGCAGCCTCTTGACTGGTCTGGTAGCAAAACACGCAGGGGAGGGAACTCAAGATCGACTTTGTAGTCCATTCTAATTTTGCAGATCGGGAACGAGATTTAAATTGGAGAGATTAGGTCAATACCATGATTATAGGGATTAATTTTGGAAGTTACTAAACAAATTACTAAATTACCCTTATTTATTTATTTAATTATTTAATTTTTTGTTTAATTTTGATTGGCCAACATTTATGTATACAATAACACAATACTTACTTTAAACAAATGAACCTAGCTCTCTCTCTCTCTCTCTCTCTCTCTCTATATATATATATATATATATATATATATATATATATATATATATATATATATATATATATATATATATATATATATATATATATATATATATATATATATACCCATGGCGGCCGATTAATCGGCGCTTAGGATGCTTGGCGGAAATTTGTCAAAATCGGTAAAACTCGGGCTTGGCGGTCCATGACGGTCCTCGGCGGTCATACACGGGAAATATTTAAAAAATTCAAATTTTATAATTTTCAAATATTACACCAAAAGTTTAAATTTTCAAATTTTTAAGTTTTAAAATTTTAAAATATTATACTAAATTTTTCAAAATTTAAAATTTTCAAATATTTATTTTTTAGGATATATTAATTTTATAAATTAATTTATTAATAATTTAGGGTCCCCGAGTAACGTCACCTAGTCCGATTAATCGCTTAACGCCAGTCGACCGCCGAACTACCGCCAAACGATTTTCTCAACTTTGATATATATATATATATATATATATATATATATATATATATATATATATATATATATATATATATATATATATAAGTTTAATTGAGAAAATAAAAAAGGTTGAGAATGAGAGAATCATTTATTTTAGCCGCAAAACCCTCCATTGTCCCCACGGAAAATGGAAAGAAATACATGTTGGTTTTGAAACAAAACATGTTTCATTAAAGTAGTTAGTGTTTAAATCATGCATCGGAGAAAAGTCTTCTGGAAAGTTGGAGTTGATGAATTAATGGATTAAGGGCTCAAACTATTAGGATTATGCTTCAGACCGTGGTCACGTTGTGACCTGGAAAGTGTCACGACGTAACGATGAATGATCCCGTAATTATCTTGTCTTGTTCTGTTCATGATGTGACCAAGGAGGGTTCGCGTCGTGGTGTGTTCTCACGACGTGACCAATGGTCGGTCCCGATCTGAGGGTCAGTTGTTAAGTATTGTTGGCTGTTGACTTTGACTTTGACCATTGACTTTCGGCATGGGTTGATTTTTGGTCAAACTAAGGGTTTTGGAGTGTAGACTGATAGTGTGCTCTTTATTGCTATTAGGTGCCATGTAGGATCAGTCTTCGCGAGGTGAGAGCTGTGGTGTTTAGCTGCTACTTGTAAGGTGAGTCTTCTCATTATACTATAAGACACTAGGTGTCATTTGTGCATGTTGTCTTTGTGATTATTGTTGATATGTTTGAGTGTTGTAGGCATGGAGCCGATCTAGGCTCAGAGTTATTACGGAATCGAGGTTGTTACGGAGCCGATGGAGATGTTCTAGGCTTGGAGTCAATATTGACTCGGGGTTGATACATACTTGGGGTTGTTATCGACCCGATATAGCTACATGTTGTTATATATGTTGTATGTGATATTTTGGGAAAGTCACTAAGCTTTGTGCTTACATTTTTGGATTAAATATTTTTGTAGGTACTTATCAGGTTGCGAAGGTGGACCGTACGCACACACATCAACAGTTTTATGATTCGAGATTCTGCATTGTCTTCTTTAATCTGATGTATGAATAATGGTTTATGAACAATTGGTTTAACCGAAACGTAAACTTTTTTAAAAATAGGTGTTTATTTTATTTTTAAAATGAATATTTTACATGAAAAATGGGACATTAGAAGTTGGTATCAGAGCCCTAATTTGAGGGATTTGGATAAACACTTGTGGGATTGCAAACTCAAACTATGGATCTGAGAGTTTTTATAAACCTTCTGGAAAAGATTCATTTCAAGAGTAGAAAATAGATGTGATGTGTACAGTCAGCCGAAGCTCGGAAAAAGTGATTTCCCAAAATATCCATACTTGCTTTATATGTTGTATTTCAGTTGTTGTTTTATGTGTTGTGTAAGGGTCGAATTTAGTTGTAATATGTCGAAGTATTTTGTTCCCTTCGAATGTTTGTTAAATTTATTTACTGAGGTGTATTTCATACGAAGCTTAAGTGTCTACGCCTTAGTATTTTTTGTATGCTTTCACAGTTCCTATAAATAGGGAACTTTACTAGAGTTAGATAGGAGGCTTAACGAAACTTGTCTATTTTTCTCAATAAATGTTGAAAGCATAAATGAGCAGAAACCAGATCTTATTTACATCATTTGTTCAATCTACGTTCGTTTTTCTCTGATTTTGATTCATACTTGATTCTACACTTCATCAATTGGTATCAGAGCAGGAATCATATTCTGCGATCTGATTTTCACTCTGTTTCAAAAAGTTTTTTGAATCAATTTTGGTTCTAAAAGTTTTCGCGCTTTTTGAAGTGAAAATTCGTTCTAGATCTTCAGTTGTGATTCGATTCTGCAATTGATTTGTTGAATCAAGTGTTAGATTTGATTTCGTGATTCGATTCAGCTATTTGCTTTCAAATTCTCATTGAATTCTCAAAAATCTCAAAAATCATCATCCGTACATCAATGGCGAACTTCAATCTCAACTCAATGACTTCTTTCTCTCATCTGCTCGGATCTTCTACTAAGATTCCGATGCTTATTCCTGAATATTATATCAATGGGCTGATCGCATGCATGATTAATTAAATGGACTCGATGAAGAGTTGTGGTCTTGCATCTCTGGAAGTATTACTCCTCCGACGAATGTTCAACCAATTGGATCATCTTCTGGAACTTCTAGTGTTGAAAATCGATTTGATCGTTTGAAGAAACTGGAGAAAAGATGCATGAGAGAATTACGTGGTGCATTGCCTCCTGTTGTGTACAACTATGTGAGGAGTTGTACAACTGCCAAAGAGATCTGGAATAATCTGAAAGAGAAGTTTCAAGGAAGAAAGAAGACTAAAATCAATTTTGTTAAGCAATGTTTGGTGGAGCTGAAGGATTTCAGACAAAAGGAAGTTGAAACAATTGAAGTTTATTACGATCGTCTGAATGAGTTGATTTATCGTTGTAATCATTATGGAATCACTAGAACAACGATGGAATTCAATCTCATTTTCGTAATGGGTCTTCATAAAGAATGGAGAAGCGTGAGTATGATGGTAAAGAATCAGCAGAGTTTCGATACTTCAACTCTCAATGATTTGTACAATCAATTGAAAACTCACGAAAGTGAGGTGAATGAAGTGGAAGAGGAGTCAAAGCTCAGCCTGGGAGGTCCGTTAGCGCTTGTCTCCAAAGTATCTGAGAAAGAAACATTCGAAAAAGGTGATTCTGAGGAGGAAGAAGGTTTTATAATGAATTCGGACGATGAGGCAATTGCTTTTTACTCAAACAACCGTGTCAAAAAGTTTTTCAAGAAGCCTTTTAATCCGAAGTTCAAGCAAAATGAGGGAAAAGGAAGTTTTGTGAGTAAAGCTGTTGGTGAGGAGAAAAAGAAGTTTGAGAAGACTGATACAAAGGTTACTGAGGTGAAGAGTGAGAAAAAGTTAAAAGGTGATTCGGGTGTGGATTGTCACTACTGCAATGGAGCAAATCATTTATCTAATGATTGTATGCTTCGAAAGAAAGAAGAAAAGAAGAACATAATCAAGGATGAAGCGTATTATGTCGAGAGGCTGGAAGAGGTCAGGGCTAAAGCCAAAAATTTGTCTTTGGTAGCAAAAGGTGAGCAGGAAAAAGAAGGCACTTATCAAATCTAGTCTTCAGGATCAGATGATGATGAAATGCGTAATCCGATGCATGGTGTAATGTATGCGAAGTATGAGGAAGATTCGGATGAAGAGGAGAATAACGTAACATGACGATGCTTCGTAACAAAATCTGCTGACAAGTCTCCAATGACAACAAAGGTACGTTTTATTCTTGAATCTTTTAATATTCCAATAAGTGCTTATGACTCTGAATTAGTAATTTTTCATGAAACTGTTACTTATTTTGACTCAATTGTTGTGTCTGCTAGCAATGAGGCTAAAAAATTGTCAATGCAGTTGTTAGAGACCCAGAAGCGTTTAGATTCGAAAATAAGTAAGGTTAAGTGTTTAGAACTACAAATCACAAACATCATGTGCGATAGAGATTCTTTAACTAGTGATGTAAAACTTATGTTAGCACAACGTAATATCTACTGTAACACAGCAAAAAGACTTTATGGAAAATTAACTGATTTGCATCATTCGTGTGAAATAAGCAAAGAGCAACATAGAAAATTATGCCTTTTCTAGCATTTGAGAGAGAGAAGGTTGATAATATTTCGTATGATTGTGAGAAAACTATTGCTGAGTTTGACGAAATTCCAAATGATAGATATGCTTATGGAATTGTCAAAATTAATGAATGTCTGGATACAAATGCATTAGTTGATATAGTAAATGAAACTTTAACCAAATCAGAACAAATCAAAATTTTGAAAAAGACTGAGAATTCGACATCTGATTCTCAATCTAATTTTGCCGATATTGAAGATAACTCTGACAATATTAGCGAAATTAGTGATATTGAGGATGTTGATTGTTCTCAGTTGTCAGTCATTAATGTCGCGTCAAAATCTAAAGGAAAAGAAAAACTTAAGGATTTGGAGGTTAAGATTGACACTGACAAACCTTCTACTTCGAAAGATTGTGATTTTGTGGATATCCGAGATAGTCAAACGGATAGCAGTGATGATGAAAATGATAATGACAATTCGGACAAAAAGGTCTCATCAAACAAAGATTCGAAAGAAAAAGATATTCCTCGTGTTGTTGTTGATCAAGTATTTGGGGACACTAAAAATTTCGACAAAGTGTTGTCTGAAAAAGGAGCCCATTATTTGGAAACAAATCAAGTGGTGTATCCTAATTTCAAGTGTACTGATGATGTTGTCTTTCCAAATCAAGTGTTTGTTACTATTGGAAATGTTGAGAACATTAAACCAGAATTCAACAAAATGGTCGAAGATGGCAACAAGAAAACAACAGACGAAGGATTCTTTTCAAATCAAAGCACAGTCGAAAATACCTTAACAAAGAACTTGTATGTTTTCAAAGACAAAACCCACAACGCAAATGGGTTGAAAAATCGAAAATTGTGAAAGAAGTTACAAAAGAGGTTGTTGTGGAACTCCAAACTGTTGTCAAATTAAATTCCATAGAATTTAAAGAACAAATTGACAAGTTTTCAAAAGAAAATGCGATTTCAAAAAGACAAGCTCGAAAGAAGATTTTTTGGCAAACTGTGGAGTTACGAAAGCAACAAAATGATTTGACAAAGAAAACAACTAAAAACATAAAGTCTAAATCTGTTGTGAAAAACTTTAAACATTCAGCAACTCATTTAGATCCAAAGCAAAATCCCGTTCAAACACATAAAACCAAATCTGAATTTCATTCAAAAACATATTCTTCGAAAGGTTCAAAATCATCATTTCAAAAGATAACAAAAACACCTCAAAGAGTGTTCAAAATCAATCATCAACACAACGATTCTCTTCTAATCAACAAAAAAGATTTTCTCAAAAACAAAAATCTCAAAATCAATTTTCTCAAAATAAAAGTGTTGGAAACAATGATGGAAGTCGATATGCAATGGCATTTCGACCTAAATCAAATGTTTATTTCTTCCCACAAAAACCGAATTTTCCAAATCCTACAAGGAAACAAACCTTCAAAGTTTCGTACATAAAAGGGTTGTCTCGTGACAAAAACATCGATCACTGGCTTGAAGGAAAAGGACGAATGTATCAATCAAGGAAATACTCTCAACAACAAATTCAAGAATCTTATGAGAAGTATGTGAATTCTTCGTCAACTGAAAGCTCATCTTTAAAAGATTCAAATGTTTCGGTGAAAACTTGGCAACCAGTTTCGAAAGAAAAGCATGTTCATCATCAATCTAAAAAGACGAAGGCATGTGTCAGTGACAATCCCAAACTAACAAAAACTTATGTTTCTGTTCCTTTACCTAGTGATATTGACTTAATTGATAGTCTCAAAAAAAAAGTTTGTGATTGGGTTAAAGATTCTACATTTCATTCTGTTTTCAAAGCTAATTTCCAAGGACCCAAAAAGCCTTGGGTACCTAAATTCTTTCATTGATTGCAGGTGCTATGTGACGAGCAATCTGATGAGAAATGGTATATTGATAGTGGTTGCTCTCGTCACATGACTGGACGAAAGGAAAATTTAAGAGATTTTCGAAGCTTGGAAAATGCAAGGATAATGAAGTTTGGTAACAATCACAAATGTCAGGTGAAAGGATATGGCAAAGTCACGAATGGAAAGTTCACTGTTAATCGTGTTGCTTATGTAGAAGGTCTTCAACATAACTTGATCAGTGTTTCACAACTTGTTGTGGGCACTGGCAATCAAGTGGTGTTTAACGAAGAAGGAAGCACAATTTCGAATGTCAAGACTAGTGAAGTTTTGCTCAAATCCAAACGTCATGGTGACATGTTTACTCTTGATATCAAACCAATCATCGGCAAACCCTCAGTGTGCTTACTTTCTAAAGCTTCATCAGATATCAGTTGGCTCTGGCATCGTCGATTATCACATTTAAATTTTCGCAATTTAAATAAGTTGGTACTTGATGATCTTGTTTGAGGTTTACTAGTTTTAAAATTTGACAATGATACCTTATGTGCAGCTTGTGAACAAGAAAAACAACATAGGAAAGGTCATCCAATTGTGATAGATTCGAAAATTGTGGAACCGTTGGAACTTCTTCATATTGACCTTTGTGGACCATCAACTGTTGAAACTCTTAACAAGAAACGGTACATTTTGGTTATTGTTGATGATTTTTCTCGATTCAGTTGGGTGTATTTTCTTAGGTTAAAATCTGAAGTCGCTCAAACAATGATTGATTTTATCAAGAAAATTGAGATGAGTCTGAAAAAGAATGTTCGAAAAATCAAAAGTAATAATGGCTCTGAGTTCAAAAACAACATGCTGGATTCGTACTTAGTTGAGAAAGGAATTTCACATAACTTTTCGTCTCCATATACACCACAAAAAAATGGTGTAGTTGAACGAAGAAATAGATCACTTTGTGAAGCAGCAAGAACTATGTTGACATATGCGAATCTTCCTCAGTATCTATGGGCCGCAGCAGTGTCAACAACATGTTTTACTCAGAATCATTCTTTTATTCATTGTCGTTTTAACATCACTCCGTATGAAATAATCAATAACCGAGAACCAAATGTTAAATTCTTTCATGTGTTTGGCTGTAGGTGCTTTATCTTGAATCTCAAGGAATTTTCTTGGGATATTCGCACAATTCGATGGCATACAGAGTGTTAAACAAGCGCACACACAAAGTCGAAGAGACATTTAATCTTACTTTTGATGATCATTATGTAAAACAAGTTGAAAAACAATTCGAACACAAGCCAATTATTAATGAATCAACAAATGAATCTGACACTGTGAGTTCATTTGATTTTGATTATGATTTAATCTTTGGAATTCCTGACAGGGTTGTGGATGCTGAAGTTCGTGCAAATGATAATCAACAATCTGAATTGTTGAAGCATACTGATGACATGCAAATCCCTCAAACTATTGACGATGTTAGTTCAATAACGAATTCTCCAGGAGTTGGCGAAAGTATGCATAATAATCTAGTGGAAGGAGAGCACTTGGATTCGAATACTCTGGATGAGGGGGACCATTCTTTCGAGGGGGGGAATGGGAGAATGGATGCAGTTATTGAGGGGGAGCATATTGTTGAGGGGGAGCATCAAAATGATAATTCTGTCGAAAGTAGACATAATGATGACGATGTGATTAGTCTTGATCAAAATGATGAATTTCACGAAATAAATGATAATCTTTCTATTACAGGATCTGAAAATGAAGAGATGTACGAAGATGCACCTTTAGAATTTGATCCAGCATATCCACCATTAGAGAAGTGGACAAAAACACATCCGAAAGATCAAGTCATTGAAAATCCTAAAGATGGAGTGTTAACAAGAGCTCATATTCGTGCGAAGAATGAGGTATTAAATACTCATCAAGAATTTTGCATGTTCAATGTTTTCATATCTAAAATTGAACCAAAGACAATTAAGATGGCAATGGAACACTTAGATTGGGTTGTTGCAATGCAATCTGAACTGGCTGAATTCGAAAGAAACAAGGTTTGGAGATTAATTCCTAAACCTGAAAATGTTTCGATTGTCGGGTTAAAATGGATTTGCAAAAACAAAACCGACAAAGATGGAAATATTGTACAAAATAAAGCACGATTAGTTGTAAAAGGATATTCGCAACAAGAAGGTATTGATTATGAAGAAACCTTTGCCCCTGTTGCAAGACTCGAGGCTGTTCGAATATTCTTAGCTTATGCAGCTCATAAGGATTTTGATGTCTATCAAATGGATGTGAAATGTGCTTTTCTTAATGGAGAACTCGAAGAAACTGTTTACGTTGAACAACCTCCAGGTTTCGTAAATGAAATGCATCCTGATCATGTATACATTTTAGATAAAGTTGTATATGGGTTAAAACAAGCACCAAGAGCATGAGAATGCGTTTTCATCAATCAGGAAAAATATACAAGGAATTTGCTCGAAAAGTTTGGATTGACAAATAGCACGAAGCTAAGAGTACCAATGGCAGTTGGCACAAGGCTATCACCTTCGTTAGAAACGCCTGCGGTTGATCTTACCTTATATAGGAGCATGATAGGTTCATTGCTTTATCTTACTGCAAGTAGACCTGATATCATGTTTTCTGTATGTAATTGTGCTAGATATCAAGCAAATCCTCGAGAACCACATTTAACTGCTGTGAAAAATATCTTTCGTTATCACAAGGGAACAATTTCGTTAGGATTGTGGTATCCTTCGAAAACATGATTTTTCATGCAGGCATTTTCAGATGCAGATCTAGGAGGGTGTACTTTGGATCGAAAAAGCACAAGTGGTGGTTGTCAATTTTTGGATGGAAAGTTGGTTAGTTGGCAGTCGAAGAAACAGACGTGTGTTTCGATTTCTACTGCTGAAGCTGAATATGTTGCAGCTACTGCTTGTACATCACAAGTTATTTGGATCCAGAGTCAGTTGAGAGATTATGCTGTGAATATGAAAAAGACTCCATTGTACTGTGATTCTCAAAGTGCTATACGCATTTGTCACAATCCAGTACAACATTCGAAAACAAAACATATTGCTCTTCGTTATCATTTTATCAAAGATCATGTGGAAGATGGAAATATTGAAGTCCATTTTGTAAAAACAACTGATCAGCTTGCTAATATTTTTACAAAAGCTTTGGATGAAAAATCATTTGTTCGAATTTTGACAAGTTTGGGAATGATCGAAGCGAGTTCAGGTCAAGGTATGATTTCGAATATATAACAAAGGATTGCTATACAAATGTGTCGATTCAGAGGCAATAAGATGCCATTCAGCGGTTACTGTTCATAGTCAACGCTTCGACACGCTTCGAATTCGACAATGTGCATATTGGTTATGTGGTACAAAGTTTCGTTAATTTGTCAAATTTTCGTAAGATTGTCAAATTGTCGTTTGTTTACAAATTTTCGTATGTTTGTAAAAAAAATTTCGTACGTTTGTATCTTAGCTTTATTTTCGAAAAATCAAAAACTCCAAAAAGATTTTATTTTTGTTTTGTTGTTTTATTTTCGAAAAATCAAAAATTCCAAAAAGATTTTCTTTTGTTAATTATTTTCTTTTTCGAAAAATCCACAAAAACAGAAAAATATTTTCTTTCTGTTAGAAAAATTCAAAATTTTCAAAAAGATTTTTGTTATTTTCTTTGTTTTTCTTTTGTGCAGATTACACGAAAATTTTTCAAGGGTTATGCTTGTGTTTCTATGGGAAGGTAAAATCTCGAAAATTATGTACTAGTTAGACTGTCCCTAGAAGCATGCTGCAGCATGTCGACCCAAGCCTCTGTAGACTCAATGTGTGTTTACGAAAGCCTTAATGAAATTTTTCATACGAAAATTTCTTCCCAAGTTAGGATTATATTCACATTAGTCAATTGAGCTACCTTACTCTTCTCACATTAGTTAAGAGTTATCTGTTTTGTCCGAAAATAACAGAGGTACAATTCGTTCTCAACACCAATCTTTTTCATCACAAAGGTCTAACACATTTCACACACAATGACATATGTCTGAGAGGTCATTGATCAAACCAATCATGACTTAGGCATATCAAACTTCTGTGTTAATGATCTGACATCATGAGGCCGTGATGGAAGTGAAACCCAAAATTCTATCTTCGTAAGGCATTGACGGGGAACTAAGTTCCAGTTTTGACGAAACATTTGTTTCTGTACCATTTTCCGAAACTCAAAATCATATTCATTTCTCATTAGTGATCTTGATCAAACTATCGAAGCCCACGATGTTTGTTACCCAACAGGATCCTGTACATAATTTTTTTTAATATGATTTTCGTGTGAGTTTCATCTGCTTTCGAAGTCACTTTCAAAATAATTCAAAGTATACTTGTCACTGACTACACTGGTCAAACAAGTGATTTCTGTTACAATTACGCACCTTATGTTTTGGTTGATGTGTAACGAAATTGAAAACCATCCAATAAGCCTTTCAAAAGAAGCCCTTCAATACTTCTCTGTAAGTATTCGATTGTAATTCACAGGAACATGCACAAGCAGTTGATTATCTCTCTTGATAATTAACGAAGCAACCTTTACCCAGGGTTTCTCTGCTTTTGTGTCGAAATTTTTGACATCACAGATCCAAATTTTCGTTAATTTTCTTCTTATCTTTTCTTTGACACACTGCACACACGAAATCCTTGAGGTTCTGAGTAATACCAACTCAGGCTGATGATTTCGAAAGTCTAGCAAATGACTTCGTCTCTAAACCCAAAGATGAAAGAGCTTAACCTCCATCCGAAGGTTGGTGACGGTTACTATTCTTTGAGATGACTCGAACAGACTGTCTGATGAGACGTTTTGTATTCAGTACGGGTTTCAAGGCGGTGTGACACTTACCTTTTGAAGCATGGCAACTTTATCGGCAGGCTGATGTGATTTTCAAGGTGCCACGTCAGATCTCAATTAATTCTTATCCCGCGTTCAATTCAAATTTCAGGGTTACATATAAAAAGGGTATTTACGGGTTCTTTGTCCCTTTATGCTCACAAAAAAAAATACCCAAATACTATCTGTTCTTCAAAGCTTCAAAACCCTAATCATGGCTGGTGTTGATTCTGTTTCTCGAACAACTGAAGACATCACTTCTCAACCGATAATAAAGATTCAAAGCACCAATTATCAAGTGGAAGGGGATGTTTCTCTATATCCTGAAGAGTTGAAGATGTTAATCGTTGCCTTGAAGAGTTCTGTTCTTTCGAAGGCGATGTTTAACTCGTTTGATGTTCCTCTTTCTTGGCTTTCACAAGCCGGCTCCACTGCTACGTATAACAAAGCCATGGATATCATCACTTTCCAACTAGTGAATGACAAGAAGATTCAATTGTCGAAGAAGATCTTTTGTCAAATTCTTCGTATTACTACTTCTCCAATTGTTACTGATCTCACTTATGCACAAGTTGTTCATATGTTTAATGAGATGGGTCATCAACCCCCACTCATGAAAATTAGTGATTTCAAGAAGTCAGCTCTTCCAACTGTTTGGAATTTCTTGTTCGGAATTTTTCTTCGCTGCTTGACTGGTCGCAGTGTTGGATTCAACAAGGGTTGCATGGAGGTTTATGCGATGGTGGCAGGATTATACTATGATATTACCGTCGACTACTCTACACAGCTATGGAAGGAATTCCAGAAGAGTGTCGAAAACACAAATGTTGTTCAAGGCATTTCGTGTGCAAGGTACTGGAGTTTGATCCTTGCTCATTTTTATGAAAAAGAAGGGATTGCAGTGCCGGCTGATGAAGAAAAAGTTGAGTTTATGAAGTATCACTTCCCAAAGGACGTTTCTGATGATATTGAAGTGTTCACACACATTGCCCGGATTCCTGATGTGATGTTAAAAAGGGTTAAGCCAACAAATTCAGTGTTGGTTGAGTACTTAAAAACGATCAATCCTGATTTTGAGACTGGAAAGTTATTGTCGAAAGAAGAGGCTGGTCCTTTGATGAAACCAAAACTTTCTAAGAAGGATACAAAGACTTCACCAGAGAAGCCAGTGCACGAATCTAAGAAGTCTCCTGAGAAGCATGTGCATGAATCCAAGTAGTCACCACAAAAGCCTGAGAAGCCAGAAGAAAATGTTTCGACTGTGGTAATCAAGCCAGTGGAACCTGTTGATGATACTCTAGTTAAGGAGAAAATTCCATCAAAGTCTGGTGTGTTTTGAAGATTAAAGAAGATGACTCGTGATTCACGAAAATCTACAGATGGTTCTTCTCAATTTTCTCATTCAAATGTTCGTAAACCATAACTTACTCATCAAGGAATACTTTTTCGTGATGTTCCAGCTCCTGTTTCTCCTTCATCAAAGAAACGAAGAGCTGAAGATGTAGCACAAAATATTTCGAAAAAGAAGACAAAGCAACGAAAGTTGGTTATACAACAAGAGTCGTCTGAAGAAGAGATCGTACCTGAGACACCTGAAACTACCCTTCCTGAGCAGAACAAAGTCATAACACCAGAAGTTTCGTTAACTGAATCACATCCTGAGGAGGTTCGAACTTCAGGCATGTTTACACACGTATCTGATACGGTTGTACATGTCAATATGGGTGAAGGAGAGTCTAACAAAGAAGTTGGGGCTACAACTCAAGGTATTCTTGCAACTTCGATAAAGGATACTTTCGTTTCATTACCTCATTTTATTGTTCCGAATACTACCAATTCCCCTACCTTTGAAAACATTCTTCATCAACCTTTTACCACTCTTTTTTCATCCCAATCCACTGATCCACCCAAAATTGATTCACCCGTTCAAGATTCACCCATTGTTGAAACTGATAATGATAATGAAGGTTTTGGTGGAATGTTTGAAGATTTGGAGTTTGATGAGGAAGAAGATACTTTCCCTGATCATATGTTAATGACGATGAAGCAGTTTAAAATACTGAACAAGAATATGAATTCCATTATTCAATCTCAAGCCAATATGGGGGGAAGTCAATCTATATCCAGTTTGGAACTTGATACGATGCTCAAAGCGTTTGAAACAAGGATGGTCAACAAAGTTTCAGGCATGGTTCAAGATTCTGAGCTTCGAATATGGGAGAAGCTGGATCAAAATGATAAGAACACTGAATTACGCATAAAATCTCAATCTACGAGCTTTCAAGGAGAAGTTAAGGATTTTCGAAGGATGGCCAAAGAACGTCATGTCTTGTTTGTAAAAGACGTGAAACAAGTTCGTGAAGATGTTAATCTCAAGCTTCAGGAGCTTTGTGAGGATATGCAAAAAGAGATTACTATTGTGCAAAGGGATTATGCCTCGATAAATCAAAGGTGACATTATTTGTGATGTTGTTACCAAATATGTCAAGTTGTACGAAAGTTTGAGTCCTCAAATTACTCAACTTTCTACAACGGAGAATCAAAGTTTTATGGAAGTGCTCAAGCTGCTGAAGGAGCTGAAAGATATAACTGACAAACCAGTTTCATCTTCGTTGATTACTCTGGAGTTTTTGTCTCAGAAGTTCACCCATTTCGAAGCCATTTTACACAAACAATTGGCTCCTCTTTCTAGAATTTCGAGCCTTCTACCAACAGATGCCCCACCTGTTTACACAGGGGTGCAAGGGGGAGATAAGACTGTTGGTGGTACGAAGGGTGGTGGTGAAGATTTGCATGCAGATGCAAAGGTTGTTGGAACGGTGTTCTCTTCGAAGATTCCAACAATAAAACCAATTATTTCAATGGCTGGGCCAATTACTTCATCAATTGTTACTACGGTGCCAATTCCCACGAATCCAATTTCTAAATGAATTATGATTGGGGAAGGTGGTAGTAGTTCAAAGCCTAAAGAAAATGTTGGTGGCTCTTCGATCAAAGACAAAGGCAAAACAATTTTTATTGAAAAATCGAAAGAGGAGAAGAAAGCTGAAGCAGAGGCTGAGGCTGAAAAGTTACGAATTGTGCAAAGCATAATGCGTCTTCGTGCAAACGATCCACCTGGAATGAACAAGGGTGATCCTTCAAAGCATTACAACTATGAAACGATAGAGTCAAAAGTTGAATATAATCATATGTATGCTTTTGAGAAGAAGCCGAAGCAAAGTTATGTTGTTGTCAATTCGGATATCAGTCAACTGGATTTTCCCATAAACGAGATGATGTTCATTATGGCTCAGTACAAAATTGCTGAGAAGTTTGACAACGATGATGACTATACATACATGAAAATTAGGTTTCATGCTATACTTGGAAAACTTCCTGAGGAAATTTGGTCACTCGTGAAGATAAAGAAGGTGATCAGCATAAAGAGGGATGTTTTATTTGAGAATATGATGCAGAATATTCGCTTCGCTGTGTCAAGGGCGAATGAATAAGTTTGTGATTTTTCAATAGCAGATTTTCCCTTGATGAACTTGTATGATCTTATACAAGTTGCATTATTGTTAAAAGATAAAGATGCTTTATATCTTCGAGAAACTGATCCTGAAGTTTTTCGTCTTGGGCTTGCTCACATTAATATTTTCATTGAAAATTACTATGAGTGTTTAGCTCTTACTGATGTGGAGTTAGCTACAACAAAAGGATTGAAAGTGAAAGTGCCAATGGAACTTCCTTTGACTCAACGTGAGTTGAAGAAGTATGCAGATGGAGAAATTTGTCTGAAGCCATTTAGGTTAGTCTTTGCTGGCAATGATAAAAATGGGAAGGCTAAAAGATTCTTGTTTCAAGCAGGCGAAGTGGAAAGATACACAACGTCCCAATATACGAACTTCATTGTTCGTATGAATAATTGCAAGAAGAATAACGAAGGAGACAAGAAGGAGCTGAAGAAGATTATCTCGTGGTACACTGAGATTCGAAGGGTAATGCTGTATTCTATACAGATACTCTTGAACTGACGAAGGTCGACATTATTACAAAGGGGGAGATTGTAAGGGTCGAATTTAGTTGTAATATGTCGAAGTCTTTTGTTCCCTTCGAATGTTTCTTAAATTTATTTACTGAGGTGTATTTCATACGAAGCTTAAGTGTCTACACCTTAGTATTTTTTGTATGCTTTCACAGTTCCTATAAATAGGGAACTTTACTAGAGTTAGATAGAAGGCTTAAAGAAACTTACCTATTTTTCTCTGTAAATGTTGAAAGCATAAATGAGCAGAAACCAGAACTTATTTACATCATTTGTTCAATCTATGTTCGTTTTTCTCTGATTTTGATTCATACTTGATTCTACACTTCATCATGTTGTAGTACGATGTGCATGTTATAAGTTAGGCTAACGATCTACTCAGGGTTGCATGCTAGAGTGCCTGCTTAGGAGAGATGCCTTTATATGTGTAATAAATGAGTTGTTAGAGGGACATGATAATGTGTAGGCTAAGGATCCTAGGGAATTGCATGCTAGAATTGCCTTTTTATGTGTGATATATGAGTTGCTAGACTGTTACTGCTCAAATTCTACTTGCTTTGTGCTTTGTGGAACTCATGTTGATGTGAGTTAACTATTAAATAAATATGATAAATTACATGCGGAAAAATTGACTCGACCCTATTACGCATCTCTCGTCTGAGTCTAATCGTTGTAGGGTTGGGTCTTTTAGTCGAATGATTATTTAAGTTTTGTTGCACATAATTGTATTCGACATTGGTAGAAGTTTCTTTCATAGCCGATAGCAGGGTGGGGGTGAGTATTCCTAGTGATCTTGAGGGAGTGCTAGAGTGTGTTGGTGCAAGCACTTGTGAATGAGGAAGTCTAAGTTGGGAATCTAGGTAGTTTGTGGTGGCTTTCCTAAGCATTTGGGTATGCTGATGTGCCTTGCAGTGGTAGAGTTCCTAGAAAAGCATTTTAGTGCGTGCTCATATATAAGAAGAATCCTAGAGAGAGAGAGAGAGTCTATGATGAGCGGTAAAGTGTTCCTGTGGTGGCACGGGTATCTGAGATTGATAGTGGTATGGTGTAGCAACTTAGGGACTTTGAGGCAGTTCTTGGGACACGTACGGATATGTGTGGAAGGTAGTATGGGCCCGTACTACTGAAAGCACAAGATCTGTACGGGGATTAGGAAGGGTCGAAAAGGTTTCTAAGGAGCTAGTGGAGGGTAGATAGTGTAGTATAGCATTGGCGTTAATTGTGGTTGTCCCCGTACTTGTCGGCCTATCAGTTATGATTGTTTTGAATGAGACCGGTAATCATTTGGACCTTAGTGTTTGTGGCAGTGTGGGTCTGGTTCGTGCAACTTGTGAGAGTTAGCTGATTTAGAGACCTTGAGGACCTTGCTCGAAGTAGTTTCAGTTTGAGTCGTGGGACTCAAGAAGGAAGCCGCTGTGATGACTGACTCGAGGATTCAGCCTGAGGTTGAATGGTTAGTCGAGGCTTAGGAATGTCATTCTCTACATTGGATTTGTGTTTCTCCTTTCTACCATTCTCGAGCGAGGAGAGTATGGCTGTGTTCCAGTCGTTAGTTATGCAAAGAGATGGTATTCTCCTCATCGGTTTTGGTGTGAGAAAGGTGAAGTCTGGTTCGCAATAAATCACCTATGTGTCACAACAAGGGGAGGTTTCAGACTCGATTCTTCTTGTGGTTTGATGGCCAAGTGGAATATTCAATGTGGATTCGAGGACATCATGTGTAACCAAGGATACATCGAGTTGTTCAGGTTTTGGGTAAGAGAGTTTTGTAGATATGATGAGTTGTCAGAGCTATGTTTTGAGAATCTGTGGGGGATCCTTTAAGCTTAACGATGAGGATGAGGTTATGGATCACCACTCCAAGTGTAAGGTTTTATGTGCATAAGTTTAGCTCGGAAGGTGCTTAGTCTATCCAATGGTGTTATGATTGTTTTCACTAAGTTCAGTTGGTGATGCTTGGGGAAGGGTCTCCGAAGTCCCCATATGAGATTCAGAGTTTTTGATGCCGAAATATTACTACACATAATTTTACTTACTATCTAACTAGCTATTCGACTAAAGGCAGTGTACCTTTTCGCAGATAGTATAACACAAACAGTTGGGTATCGATCACAAGGAACAGTTTTAGTTAACTAATTTACCTACTAAAAATTATCCTAGACAAGCAAAAAGTTATAATAGATTTTATCTGATTTTATAAGTTCAGACAAACTTAATTACCTAATTATCAAATTCAATCAATGACTAAAACACTCCTGTTTAGTTTGAATCCACTTCTCCCTAATGGTTAGCTACTAATTATAAATAATTCACGTTGGTTACCGATATTTATATTATTAGTAATTTAAGTCCAAATATACTAATGTTTAACTAATTCATGTAGAACTATGCATGGTCATACATAATTTAACACATAATCAATTATGAATATTGAATGGATCTATGTAAGATTGATTAAACAAACACAATTATAGTCACAATATATGTTCTCCAGCATAGCCAAATTTAACAACTTTAATTACTTATCTAAGATTGGTTCGATCCTAGCTCTAGCAATTAATGGTCACTAAATCACTAGTGTCAAGTTAATGCAATTTAATATTCACTAAGCTACACAGAAACATGATTTCAAGCAATCTAAGTATCAAATATTAGCATGATAACAATCAAACACAAGCAATTAAACAATTAGCAAAATCCATAACTAATAAACTAAACCATAAGTTGAAGTTTCATCTAGCTAAATAGAAGTAGCTAGATTCAGCTACTCATGGCTGATTTCAAACATACAAACTCAATAAATAAAAACATGATTGAATGTACCAACTAAAGGTAAAAGTTTATTATCACTTGTTCTTCCTGTTGGATAAGGTGTCTAAGTCCATAACTATTTCTGGTATGTACTTGACCCGACCCGGCATGGTCCATTTGGGTTGCATGACACCATGCAATTGGATAAACTAAAATGAGAGAAATAACACTTATGGTTTATTAATATATTATAAGTTCTAATATATTAATAATATTATTTAATTAGTTTGATCAAGAATTAATTAAGTGATCAAAAGATAACTAATTAAATATATGGGTAGATTATGTAAATCTTCCATATCTTATATAGTGGGCTAAGAGGCTCCATGGATTATCAAGTTGGGTTCCACCCATAGGATGCTCCATGGATGCTCCATGGGAGTTACAAACCCATGGGTCATGGAAATGAAGAGTCATGACACATTAGGGTTTACATGGCGTAACCCTAGATGTGTCAACACTATATAAGAAACCCATTCTCCACCAAAACAGGCTACACATAAGAAACAAGAGGGCTAGGCCGATTTTAGAAGTGTGTATTCTCTCTAAAGTCATTCCAAAAGCATTTGGTGTTGTGTGAAGCATTTGAGGCATCACACTTGGGGTGCTAGGCTCACAAGGTTTCAAGGATCATAAGCAACAACAAGGTAAGTTATTCTATCTTTCATGCAAGTTAAAATTTGTTCCCCATGTATGCTAGATAGGAATATAACCTTGGAATTCAACTTTGCATGATAATTAGACAAACATAGATCCAAGGTTATTAGGGTTGCATGTACACTTAGGAAGTGTTAGAATGCTCAAAACCCATCAGTGGTATCAGAGCCTAGGTTTGTTTGTTGTTTTTTTTGTGCAAACTGCTTGAAAAAAAATCTTTTTTCTGTTTTCTGCTCGTATGAAAGTTTGCACATTTGTTGCTGGAAATGGACTAGAAACATTACCCTAAACTGTTTTGATGTTTTAAAACTTGTTTTAGATGGTGTAATGCTTATGCTAATCCATTTACAATGGCAATTATCAAAATTACAAGTCTTTTTAAAGTGTAATTTTTGATTCTTGAAAGTGTTCATATTCATGTTCTTGAACTTATGAAGATTAGATGATCATAGGAATTGTTTGTAACCTTCATGGTAGTTTAATTCATGATCATAATGTGTTTTAATGGAGTCCATAACTTGTTCTTAAGTTATGGAAAACCAAAAGTCTCACTTTTATTAAAGCCACTAAAAGAACACAAGAGTTATAAAAATGAAGAGTCTTCATTTTTATTACTCAATTAATTCATAAGTTATAAGAAATGAAAAGTTTTCGAAGTTTACAAAACTTGCCCTCAAGTTTTGGAACAAGTAAAGTCTTGATTAAAACTTTAGTTCCAACCCTTAGAATTTTAAAAGTTAAAATTCAGCCCTTATACTTTATAATATTATAAGTTACTAATATATATATATATATATATATATATATATATATATATATATATATATATGTATAAGATCAAGTCGTCTTACCGCTAGTACGCCTCATTCACGAAGCCGGTCTATAAGGGGGGTATAAGGTTGTTGCCTATAAAATGGCAACTTAATGGGTGTCCACTCTCACCCACCGCTTCCTTGATCGGTGGAGGGTCGTTAGCCGAACGGGTAGGACAAAGACTTATAAATTCTCATTAAAAGTATGATGAATATTATAAAGTAACTAAATGCTTTTATTAAATTCCCAATTTTAGTTACTTTAGGAAAAATGTGAATAAGGTGCTAATCCATGAAATTACACTTTACACTTTGTTTAAGTCGTTGGTGGAGCGTGTGTGGTTAACCGGCACACTAACTTGGACTTAACAAGGTAGGTAAAGGGTGACTTAAGGTTTATCATAGTATCGGTGGAGCGTGTGTGGTTTACCGGCACATCGATTGAGTGATAAACTTTAAGGGTACCAAGTGATTTGCATGGTTACTTCACACCTCGTTTTGTGATCCTCGGTATCCCAGTCACAAAACTTGGAGGGCACACTCGAGATTGAAACATGCCTTTGAAAAAAAATTCATTGAATCTCAAAAGAATCTAGAAATTTCTAAGAACCAATTAAAAACCTAATATCTATATTTCGTTTTTCATGGTGGAAATTGGTGAATCGTCATTCACCTACCTTTCAAATATGTTATAGCTTGGATTACGACATACCTCTTCTAAGTTATAATATATTGTGATTGGATCCTAGCCTTAATATTACATTTGGGTGTTTTATTAAGGACTCTCTTAATATCTAAACTCATCTTGTTCTCTTCTTTCAGATGTCTTCAAACAATGCTGCTTCTGGCTCTAATCCTAATGGCTCCTTTACCCTTATGAACTTGTGTGGGAAAGTCATTTTTGATGGATCCAACTTCAATGAATGGATCAGAAACATCAGGATGATTACCCGCTACGAGGACAAAGAATATGTCCTTGACAAGGAGCTTAAGGAGATTGATGAGACCACTGCAACTCCCCAGGAGATCGCTGACTTCCGGGCACATGAAAGGGATGCTACAAAAGTGGCATGCATCATGTTGGCCACCATGACAGCGGAACTCCAAAAGTCCTATGAGGACTTCTACCCTTTTGAAATGCACCAAGATCTGATGGAAAGATACCATCAAAGTGAACGAAAAGAGTGGTATGAAATCATATGCTCTATCATAACAACCATGATGAAAGACGAGGAATCCGTCACGAGCCACATGCAGAAAATGCAAAGGTATGTGGATCGGTTGCTGAAGCTTAATGTGAACTTCCCTGAGGAGCTTACAATAGATATCATTTTGCACTCCTTACCATCGTGCTATGATCAATTCCGCATGACATATCACATGAATAAGGAAGAGGTCACACTCAGCAAACTTCAGGGACTCCTCAAGACCGCAGAAACAGGTCTTAAGGGTAAGTCGGTTGTTAACACTCCTACTCCAAACTCCGCCCCAGTTTTGGCAATCGGGAAAGGTCGAGGGAAGAAGAGGAAGAGCTCTTCGAAGGGTACCAAGGCTAGGACCCTTGATGGCTCTTCTTCAAGTGGAACCAAGAAAGGTTTCGTCACTCCTTCTTCTGACCCTAAAGAGGCAGAATGCTTCTATTGCCATGAAAAGTCACATTGGAAGCGGAACTGCCCAAAGTACCAGCAAGATGTGAAGGATGGGAAAGTTAAACCCAACCATGCGGGTATTTACACTATCTTATCTAATAACTCACCCCATTCTAACTCTTGGGTCCTTGATACCGGTTGTGGTATTCATATCTGTTCTAATTTGCAGGGACTAAGAAGAAGTGAGAATGTGGAGCATGGAAGAATAAACTTAATCACGGGGAATAGGAAAGCTTTACCTGTCACCAAGATTGGAGTTTATACTTTATCGCTAAGTTGTGGGTTTAGTTTAGATTTGAATAAATGTTGTTATTCACCAGAAATGGCAAGAAATATTATTTCCTTTCATGCATTGTATAAACAAGGTTTCACCTTTTCATTTGATAATGAAGTTGGTTCGATTAATGCTTTCTTTAATAATGTTCTTTATTTTAAAGCATTACCTTGTGATGGTGTGTATGAAACTGTATCTGTGGTTGATAACTTAGGAAATAATGTATTGTGTATTGATTCTGTTAATGATAATAACTTGGATAAAGCATCATTATGGCATTGTCATCTTGGACATATAAGCAAGAAACGCATAGGCCAACTCCAAAAGGATGGAGTATTGGAGTCATTTGACCTAAAGTCAGATGATAGTTGCGAATCATTCTTACTTGGAAAAATGACAAAGTCACCCTTCACAGGTTCTTGTGAGAGGGGTGAAGGTTTATTGGATCTTATACACATGGATGTGTGTGGGCCCTTCAAACATGCCACAAGGGATGCTAATCGTTATTATTTGACTTTTACTGATGATTACAGTAGATATGGATATGTCTACTTAATCAAGCATAAGTCAGAGACTTTTGAGAGGTTTAAAGAGTTTAAACAGGAAGTCGAGAATCAATTGGGCAGGAACATTAAGATGCTTCGATCCGATCGAGGTGGTGAGTATCTTAGTTCAGAGTTCCTCGACTATCTTAGGGAATGTGGGATTGTCTCACAATTGACACCCCCCAGGACACCGCAGTTGAATGGTGTAGCTGAGAGGCGTAATAGAACCTTGTTGGATATGGTTCGTTCCATGATGAGTCGAGCTTCGCTACCAATCTCATTTTGGGGGTATGCCGTAGAGACTGCCGCCCATATCCTTAATCTAGTTCCCACAAAGAAAGTTGCCAAAACTCCTCATGAGATGTGGACTGGTAAAGTACCCAAACTAGACCACATTAAGATTTGGGGTTGCGAGGCTTTCGTGAGACGCGAGACTCATGATAAGCTCGAACCTCGAAGTGAGAGGTGTATTTTCATCGGCTACCCACATAAATCCTTTGGTTACCTCTTCTACAGACCTAGTGAGAATGTGGTCTTTGTAGCTAGGAGGGCTGTCTTTCGAGAGAGAGAGTTCATAAGCCAAGGAGACAGTGGGAGGCAAGTTGACCTTGAAGAAATTCAAGAGTCAAGTGGTGAAGGAACTTCAAACCCTAGCACTCAACTTGAGGAGGAAACTCTTGTTGAGCCAATTGACAAGTTTGTACCTCTAAGGCGTTCCACAAGGGTTAGGAATGCACCTGTGCATTACTATGGATTCCATATTACTGCGGAAGGTGATACACTTATCAGTGATGAGACACTGATAGGTCTGGATGAACCTAACAGTTACGCGGAAGCCATGGCAGGCCCTGAGTCAGCCAAGTGGAAAGAGGCAATGGACAGCGAGATACAGTCCATGTATGACAATCAAGTTTGGAACTTGGTTGAGAATGTACCGGGTCGTAAGACTGTAGGGTGCAAATGGATCTTCAAGAAGAAGACCGACATGGATGGTAATGTACACACTTATAAGGCACGACTGGTTGCAAAGGGTTTCTCACAAACTCCGGGAGTTGATTATGATGAGACCTTTTCTCCAGTGGCCATGATTAAGTCTATTAGGGTTCTGTTAGCCATAGCCGCATTTCATGACTATGAAATATTGCAAATGGATGTCAAAACCGCTTTCCTTAATGGAAAGTTGGCTGAGGATTTTTACATGAGTCAGCCAGAAGTTTTTGTCAATACAGAGTACCCTAATAGAGTGTGTAGGCTTGAGAAATCCATTTATGGGTTAAAGCAAGCACCTCGCAGATGGAATCTTTGCTTTGATGAGAAAGTCAAAGAATTTGGCTTTTCTAGGAGTGAAGATGAATCTTGTGTATATGTCAAGGCTAGTGGGAGTATAGTTAGTTTTTTGGTATTGTATGTGGATGACATACTACTCATAGGAAATGACATCCCAACTCTGCAGGAAGTTAAGTCCTGGCTTGGGAAGTGTTTCTCTATGAAGGACCTAGGAGAAGCTGCCTATATTCTAGGGATAAGGATCTTGAGAGACCAGAGTAAAAGACTAATTGGACTTAGTCAGAGTACCTACTTGGATAAGGTGCAGAAGAGATTCGGCATGCAGGACTCCAAGAAAGGAGAGTTACCCATCCAGAGTAACGCCAGATTGAGTAAGACACAAAGCCCTAGTACTGAGGCTGAGATAACAGAAATGAGTCGAATACCTTATGCTTCGGCTGTAGGATCGATCATGTATGCTATGACGTGTACTCGACCTGATGTAGCCTTTGCTTTGAGCATGGTTAGCAGGTATCAGGGGAACCCTGGCAAGGCACACTGGACTGCGGTAAAGAATATCCTCAAGTACCTACGGAGGACTAAGGACTGGGTCCTTACCCTCGGTGGGAGTGAAGACTTGAGAGTTGTAGGGTATAGTGATGCTAGCTTTCAGACTGATAGGGATAATTTCCGCTCTCAGTCAGGCTGGGTCTTTACCTTAAACGGAGGAGCAATTTCTTGGAAGAGTTCCAAGCAAGAGACAGTGGCTGATTCAACTTGCGAATTAGAGTATATAGCAGCTAGCGAGGCAGCAAAGGAGGCGATATGGCTGAAGAACTTCATTGGAGACCTTGGAGTTGTACCAGCTATTAAAGAGCCAATGGAAATTTTCTGTGATAGTGAAAGTGCAGTTGCCTTAGCCAAGGAACCAAGGGATCACGGGAGATCCAGACACATCGACAGAAAATACCAGTTCATCATACATCGAATAGAAGAAGGACTCCTCGTGGCAAAGAGGGTATCATCGGATGAGAATCCAGCAGATCCCCTCACGAAGGGACTGACTCGGGTTAAGCATCTCCAGCATGCTTGGAGCATAGGGCTGAAGGATGATATTATATTTAGTAGTTAGATAACCTTGAAATTTGTAAAGTGTAATTGACATTAGATGATGAATAAAAGGTGTTTTATTTATGAGTAAAGTGTTGCTATCTCTTGTCGATCGTTTACTATATTTCTTTTGCATGTTTTGACTTCCAGAATAATTATGTTTGGTATATCATATTATTCGAACCTCCACAGTCGGTCATATGTCGGAAGTAGGTATGAATCAAGACTGTCATGATTGGTTGCAAAGGTCTAAGTTGTTGGACATGGCTACAACAATCATGAGTGCTCATAAGTTCTGAGCATTGGACTCAACCCACGCTCACTGGAATCACTTCATGGAATTTATCTCGAGTGATCGTGAGACGGTAATATCATATAAGTCTTCAAACCTAGAGATATGATTTGTTACTTATGAGTTGGTTATGCATTGATTGTACGTTAACGCATTGGTAACTCGATGTTATAAAACATGCTTTTGTGTATAATTCAATGAGTGGTAGAACAAACATATTAGTCGAAGTTTATCTGTTCCTTCTTGGTTTAGAAGCTGATATCTGGGCCCCTCGATGATTTTGTTTTGACCTATGTACTGGGCCCGGTCAGAACTAAGTTGATGTGTTCAATTAAGTTCTTTGTCAAACAAATCGGAAATCGGGAAACAAACTGCTGGACAATAAGTAAGACATTGTTCCATGTATTTGTCCGGCTGATATCTAGAACAGAGGATTATATGATCACTTATCTTAAATGGCGTATCATCATCTTCTCAGTTCCGAGAGACCTTGAAAGAGCTACGATTGCCGATCGGTTCCTGAAGTATTGCAATTATAGTTATTAGACTTATCCAAGTGGGAGACTGTTGGATAAGGTGTCTAAGTCCATAACTATTTCTGGTATGTACTTGACCCGACCCGGCATGGTCCATTTGGGTTGCATGGCACCATGCAATTGGATAAACTAAAATGAGAGAAATAACACTTATGGTTTATTAATATATTATAAGTTCTAATATATTAATAATATTATTTAATTAGTTTGATCAAGAATTAATTTAGAATTAATTAAGTGATCAAAAGATAACTAATTAAATATATGGGTAGATTATGTAAATCTTCCATATCTTATATAGTGGGCTAAGAGGCTCCATGGATTATCAAGTTGGGTTCCACCCATAGGATGCTCCATGGGAGTTACAAACCCATGGGTCATGGAAATGAAGAGTCATGACACATTAGGGTTTACATGGTGTAACCCTAGATGTGTCAACACTATATAAGAAACCCATTCTCCACCAAAATAGGCTACACATAAGAAACAAGAGGGCTAGGCCGATTTTAGAAGTGTGTATTCTCTCTAAAGTCATTCCAAAAGCATTTGGTGTTGTGTGAAGCATTTGAGGCATCACACTTGGGGTGCTAGGCTCACAAGGTTTCAAGGACTATAAGCAACAACAAGGTAAGTTATTCTATCTTTCATGCAAGTTAAAATTTGTTCCCCATGTATGCTAGATAGGAATATAACCTTGGAATTCAACTTTGCATGATAATTAGACAAACATAGATCCAAAGTTATTAGGGTTGCATGTACACTTAGGAAGTGTTAGAATGCTCAAAACCCATCACTTCCTTGGATGTTAATGCTCAATTTCTCTAGTTAAACTCCTCCATAAATCGTCTTCTTAACCTTTCAATCTCCAGAAGTCCCCTTAAAGTCATAAGTACCAAGGATTTATATAGATTTTGAGAATTACCCTTTTCACGTCGTGAGGCAAGGCTTCTCACGCTGTGAGCTCAGTCAATATCCGTATCGAACATGGATTCTGGCCTCCAGTTGCTTATCTTCTAGAAACTTAACACTCACGTCTTCAGGTATGATTCCTCACGCCGTGAGGTCATCTTTTGGCTGAAAAATTCATATTTTAAGCTCCAATCCTCCAAAGTTCCGATCCTTGTTGCTTTTGGTCCTTATTCCTCAAGATTTCTCACTTTGGCTGTACATTACAATTAAATCTTATAAGTACCGTTTATCTTTGCAAATAACCAAAATATTAATCAAAATGTATTAAAATATTTCCTAGAAATGTGTATAAATATGGCAATATCAGTTTTCTTGTTCAAAGGATCATATTGTGATGTTTCATGCATTCTGAGTGTCAAGTCGAGTATGTTCGAGGTTAAGCCGGTCTAAGGCTTTAGTGATGCAAAGATTAGTCGATGTTGGTTAGAACCCTAGGTGGGGGAGAACTGGTTATTCTGCTTGGAGGATCATCGGTCGATCCAATTTTATGATTTCAACATGACGAGTCAGAGGGATCTGCAGTTTAGGTATGCTAGATTTCGGATTAGGTTTATTGTTGCATGGGGAAAAGTAGTGGGCTATCATCAAAGTGTTCGTGAATAGGAAGTTTCTTGTTGCGCTCCTTAGCACCCGTCATCCGTGGCTGCGGAGCAGTTAAAGTTTGGTCAGATTGTGGGTGCAGAGTTAGTTACCTTTAGGTGTGTGTGCTGTCCTCGCAGCAGTAAGCTAATGGGTAAGGAATTTGTTGTGATTAGTAGTTCCTATGTGGTAGCTCCATGGACCTGGACGGAAGAGCTTAAACCACTATAATTGTGCATCAGGTATAGGAAGCTGGGTTGGTCAACGATATCAGTTAGTTATCTTAAGGAGATAAATGGTAGATCCACCTCCAAGTTTGCTAAGGATATTCGAAGGTTTCAGGTAGTATCTGCTGAAAGTGTGTTTGATGCATCAAACCTTTAGGAAAATTCAGTAAAGTTTGTGTCTTGACCTTTGTGAAGATGTTCTCTCATTTTCTTGTGTATGGAATGATACTTCCTAGTGGGTTTGAAATGGTAGTTGGCCTTAGTTATTGGAAGATTAGATATCAGAGCAATGATGTTTAGTTGTTTAGGTATTATCGTAGTTACACAAAGTTCGGTTTTGGTAGGTCTTGTCGGCTGGGTTGGTTTTAGTATTCATTCGACCAGGTTTTGGCAGCATTTCTATTTGATTTTGGAGTTCTTCTTCGAGATTTGAAGTTTTATTGGTTTATTTGTGCATTTATGGATTCTGTTCAGCTTCATCAAGGTGTAGGATCTTGCTTTGATTGCTAGTCGAATGTGCCCGATAGTAGTTGAGGTTCGTCGTTTTGTTCGATTCGCAGGCACGTCACCTTTTGGGTAAGGTCGCGGTTAAGAAGTAACATAATTGGCCTAAGGAGCATTCAGTTCTCTCTTGGGGAGCGTGTCATGTTGGGTTTACATGTTAGGGAAATCTCTTGGTTGTCTATTTTTTTCCTGTTTGTGTGCGGTCATGTTTCATCTGATGATGTGTCAGTGGCAGTTGGACTGTGGAAGAGTGTGTATTTCAGAATGGTATGGCTCCTATAGTTGGCAAGTGTAGAGTGGGATGTTGAATGGGTTCCCATCGGTTAGTGAGTTGATGACAACCTGTTGAGTACGGGTTGTCAGTCTTCATGTATGTGGTTATATGATGGAAAAAGTGGTGAGGAGCGGTAAGCTTCTCATCCCAATGGTTGAATGACGTCACGACATGTCATGAGACATCGTGGGTTTCATAGTATGAATGAGGTCGATAGTTACGTAGAGAAGATCCGTGTGTTGATTTGTTAATTGTGTGGCATTGGTTGGTGTTTGAACAGTATACTGCTATCACTGGTGTCTCAATGGTATGAAGGTTGAGTCAGGCAGTTCTATGGTTTTGAATTGTTGGGGAAGTCATGGTGGTATATTGACAACTCATTACTAGGATTCTTCCTAATAGATTCATGTTCATTTCATGATGAGGTTTTGTGTGAGATCCATCCCTATATTACCTATGTCATTATGGTGTGCATGCTAGACTATTTGAGTCTTGGTGGCTGATGGTTGCTATGAGTATTTTCTGAGTTTTTAGTAACTCTAGGACTGCTGATAGTCATCGGGACTGCTGGTATTCCCATGGTTTTTGATAGCCCATAGCTGTTTGGATTGACATAAGGGTAGGGGTATGCTAGTTGGAATACTAGGAGATCAGTGAAGTGGGTGGTTATAAGTCCCTTGGGAGTTTTGGCAGATGATTGTGCACCTATGCTGTTCTGGGAGCCTGGGTGTCACATGAGTTTGATATTGTCCACGTTTACGCTCATGGGAGCAGTTGGTTAATTACGACTCGTTAGGAAGTCGGGTGTGTATTTGAGGACCTAAACCATGATATTTGATTTTGGGGGAGGGATGATTTGAAAAATTGTTGTTCCATTTGGTTATCTCTATGTCTAGATGCATGGTTTATTGAAATAAGGGGATGTGTAGGCTAGTCCAACCCTCACTTGTTCTTTTTCGCTCTGATGTCAGTATGCTAGGTTGTTAGCTTCTGATGTTGATTGTGGTTTCTTGTTTTCTACTGTCAGTGGGACGGTGTAAGGTCAAGGAGGTTTTTTCTGGGGTCAGATCTTTGAATTTTGATCATCCTGGTGGGAGTATGAGGGAGGCCTTGTCTGCCTAGAAGACAAACATGTGCACAAAATTTTAAGTTAAGGGCGTAAGAGTAAGCTTTTCTCGTTTCAATTGGTTGTGATGTATTGATCTTCATTCTCTGTCAGGGAGCGTGATTTTTAACTTGGGGAAGTCTCCGCTCAGGTTTGGCATACGCGCTTGGTTCTAGAAATCTGTGGGTTTTGAGTCGCTGACTTGGGCATCCGGGGTGGCGATGGCTTGAGTAAGAAGAAGTTAGCATGAGAAGATCCCTTGAGGGGATTTCGAATGGGGCTGTTTCAGAATGATTGGTAAAGGAAAATTTTGAGGACGAAATCTAATTTAAGTGGGGGAGAATTGTAACACCCGATTTCCATAATGAATCAGTGGGGGCATTAAGGGGTCAAATGCATGGTTTTTGGGAAAACCCATGGGTCACGACATGACCATAAGGAGGTCACGATGCGACGAGCCAAATGAGGATGTGTGACTGGAGCAGTGGTCACGGCGTGATACATAGCTGGTAACGACGTGAATAGGGCAACAACCCAAACCCATGATCTTTTACGGTTTCCTTGGTATTTAAGCACCTTAAACTTGGATTTAGGGTTTATTTCTCAGCCTCAATCTCTCTCAAACTTCAAAAACCCTAACCCTAGCTCATCTTTGTGGTTTTGGATCATTTTTGGGTGGTTTTAGCTCCTTGTTGAAGAAGAAGGTCCCTTTGGTGCAGTGTTTCAACAATCAAGCCTCCTCCTCACCATCTTATGTTGTTTTTGGACCTTTATAAGTCTGCAATAAGTTTTTCTATTTCTCTTTTAAGCATGCTAGATCTATGTTTTACCCACTTTTCTCCATTTATAGGTTGAGTAGAATGCATGGAATCCATAAAATTGGCAACTTTATGGATCTTTGGGGTCATTTGATAAACATAAGTCTTAGATCTGAAGTTTGGTGGTGGATTGGACTCCAAGCGTGAGTCTTGGCCTCATTTTCTTTTGTTTTGACCTAGTTAGTGTTCAATTCATGCATTGGACATGCATGACTACAAAGCTATGATTTTTATGGTCCCTTGGGTTGGGGAAAAGCCTTCTCGAAAGTTGGAGTTGATGAATTAATAGATTAAGGGATTAAACAATTAGGATTACACTTTAGACTATGGTCACGTCGTGACATGGAGAGTGTCACGACGTAAAGATGAAGGATCCCGTGATTATCTTTCCAGGTTGTGTTCACGACGTGACCAGGGAGGGATCATGTCATGGTGTGTTCTCACGACATGACCAAGGGCTGGGCACGACATGAGCGTCAGCTGTTAAGTATTATTGGCTGTTGACTTTGACCATTAACTTTCGACATGGGTTGACTTTTGGTCAAACTAAGGGTTTTCGAGTGTAGACTGAGAGGAAACACTTTATTGCTGTTAGGTGTCATGTAGGATCAATCTTTTCCGGGTGAGAACCGTGGTGTTTAGCTGCTACTTGCGAGGTGAGTCTTCTAACTATACTATTGGACACTAGGTGCCGTTTGTATATGTTGTCTTTTTGACTCTTGCTGATATGTTTATGTGTTGTATACATGGAGCCGATCTGGGCTCGGAGTCATTACAGACTCGGGGTTGTTACGGACGCGATGGAGCCGATCTGGGCTCGGAGTCAATATGGACTCGGGGTTGATACAGACATGGGCTTGTTATGAACCCGATACATCTACGCGTTGTTATATATGTTGTATGTGGTATTTTGGGGAACTCACTAAACTTTGCGCTTACAGTGGTGGATTAAATATTTTGCAAGTACTTATCAGGTTGCGAAGGCGGGACTGTACACATATAACAACAGTTTTATGATTCGAGATTCTACATAGTCTTCTTTATAACTCTGATGTATGAATAAAGGTTTATGAACAAATGGGAAGACGTGAACGTAAATTTATTAAAAATGGCTGTTTATTGTATTTTTAAAATGAATGTTTTACTTGAAAAATGGGACGTTACACTTGATCATTTTCCCTTTTTTGAATTAGTCTAGATAGTGGGTAGTTATGCAATTGCATTTCCTTGTTTCCTAGGTAGTGGTAAATCAGTTTCTTTTTTATTTCAGTTCTACCACGTATGTCGTTCCCTTTGTAATCCGTTTTTTAGTTAATAATAACATACAAGAATGTGTGAAATGTGTGTTTTCCTTCTTCATTGCTTTGTTGAGTTCCCTTGTTGTGTACTAGAACAATTGTCTTCTAAAGGTTAACACTCTAGCCACCTTTTTTTTATCTTTATCTATTTTTCATCTTTAGAGCCTTTAGATATAAATCTAGATCACTGCTCTTTATCAACATGTAGTTTACTAATATAGAGTATACATGTTAATGTCTACTTTCTCTAGTATATTTTTTTACATATAGAATTTTTGAAACTACTTCATATCTTTTAGTGTCATCCAAGCTCCTACTAGCTATAAAACTCCCACTCTCATTTGAGATCCCACTAACACATGAGCTCTTTCATATCTTTAAAGCACATGTATGTATTGCAAGTAAATGCTCCTAAAACAACTTAATTTTTCCTATATGGATTCTTCTTTATACCAAAAGTTGTAGCAAGCTTATATTTATGTTGGACATTCTCATTTAATGGCATATACCTCTTTATGATAACCATTCTACTTTAACCTTCCTAGAAATTTTGACTCTATCTCATTCAAACCATAGCCAGTAAATAAACATTTCCTTTCCTTTTTTCAAACTTGTCTTTTTCAGCATCCTTGATCTATATTTAAGAGCCACATCCAGATACTCTTAACTATATAAGGATCAAGTCTCGACCTTTCCATTCCTATTAAGGAATCTTGAACCCTGTAGGAACTAAGGGTCCTTGATTGATATAAAAAAGGTGGTTTAGTAGGTGTATATGCCTAGAATATCTTTGGGATACTTGCATTATTCTTATCTGTCTTCAAGCACTTGGTATTCAAGTTAATCTCATTCTCCGTAACAACCTTCCATTTCTTAAAGGTATTAAAGACATAAAATTTATTTTTCGAAAACAAACCCATACCTTTCTCATAAAATAATTAAAGAAGTAACATAATAATGCAATCCTCCTATTAAAAGACTAATCTAGGGTTGTATATATCAGTATGAACCAACTTTAACTTCCAAGCCTTAAGATGCATTACTATCTTCAAAAATGCAACCTTTTTCCGACCATAGTGACAATCATTAAATCTAGAATTTTGTCTTTTGAATCTAGCATGTTCATACCTTTCTCATGAATATGCCTAAGTCTCTAGTGACACAAAGTAGACATACCCATATTTTAATAGCAATCTCAACTCCATTTATAGTAACCTTAACCATATATAAGGTTCCATTTTTTTTACCATAATAACCTAATATATCCCCATTGTGTTCTACTGGTGACCTCCAAAATATACATGATATCATATTCATATAATTTTCCTACATATATTATTATTCTCTTAAGGCCTTGAATGTATATAACATTCTTTGATATCCAATTTATGCCATAAGATGTATTATGGAAAACATCCCTAACACCCATAATATCAAGACACTTATCACCTATTAATCCCACCTTGTCATAATAATTCTTAAAATTATGCATCACTTCTTTGCATAGGCATTCACTGAAATCTTTATTACATGATTCAACTGAATTCTCTATGTAATAGTTTAGTGCATCATTAAAACCAACTACCACAACCACATCTTTATTACCTTTATTTATTATAGGTTCACCACATTTCCCTTGCCCTAGCAGTATAAGGTGCTTGTAAAGGTGTCCCTCCCTTAAAGGGTTGATAGTTCAATTCTTGTGGTGGATAAATGTGTATTATTTTGGAGTAGGATTTTGAGAGTGTGTGTTAGTTAATCTAAAAAACTATATATTGTAGGTTTCAGGAAATGATTTGTAAAATGTATGATTTCTTTAGGATTACAACGAAATATTTATTTTTAAATGCACCAAATCTATCCTATTTTCTGCACATGCCCTCCATACTAATAAAGGACTCAGACTCTTACTAGTATTCTGCATGTGAATATCCTTTCTTATGATTAAATCGTGAATCCCTTCGAATGTAAGATTAATAGTCATGTGAGAACTATTAAATTTTATAATTTTCCTAAACTAAATCTCCAACATTAAAACTAATAACAATAAATCATGGAATTCATCATCGATTTTAATTTCAACTAAAACTGAAGTCGCTATTAATGTGTTAAATTCGTTTATTTGATTTATCAACGATGTTTCTTCATTCATCTTGGTATTTACCAACTATCGAAATAAGAAAACCTTATTTGTAATCATTGGTACTTAATACATAATAGACAACACATTGATTAGTCCAAACGTTGTCTTTTCATTGGTGATATTTTATGCAACGTTCTTCAATAACGTATTATAAGTATAATCTTTAATATGCTTTTTCTAATCAATTTTTTAAGTCTCAACCTTTACATCTCCAGCCATAGATCTAATACTAGTTCTTAGGCTTTAAAATAGTAAACACACAATTAAATATATGTAAAATAAAATAGATAGCATACAACGACAATCTAGTTCACATAGTTTGGGAAATTATATTATGTCTGTCAGAAAACTAGAGAAGTTTATTGATTTCCTAATAAGGTTTACCTTTACATCGAAATTTGTGTACATATATAGGTATTTAAAAGTGAACCTAAGCTTAACAAGTAATTTAGTTTGACTCAAAATTGCATAAGAGACATATTACTATTTCTTAGTAGTGGCAATAAGGTTAACGAGGAATGAGACTCCAAGACTCAACATGTTACTAGTTGTATATATAACAATCATAACAACGTTGTATTATTTTAGACATAGTGTAATCTATGGATGAAGTAAAAAAGGTAGAAAGTGTACACACTTTTAAGCATACATAACTTTTGATACGTATGGTTTTATGATGTGCAATTTATATGGGCATAAAAGCTCTCAATGGGCCATATCTCCCAAAAAAATAGCAAAAGGTAATTTGTCCCACCCGTCAGACTCTATTTTGTTGTTTAGACATTCGATTTTAAATTTCCTCCAATTTTGGTGTATTTCATGATTTATATTGTCGCATATTAGCTGCAAAATCGCACGATTCGTATGACTTTATAACTCGTGTTAGTGATTAAACATTAAATTTAAGTAATTTGATGTCAATTATTATTTTCTAAATTTTGGCAATGTAACATCCAAAAATAAAAATATATACTAGTCAGCTCGTTTACTATTATATTATATGATGAAAAGAAATCCCATTTGTTTAAATAAAAAAAATATTTACTATTCTTATTGAAAGTAAATGCAATAAAAAGTATTCTATTGGATTAAGTATTAAATGATAAAAAATATATTTTTAGGCATTTTTAAGTTTAAAATAAATAAAAAAGAATTAGTTTTTATTTTTTAGTCAACAAGAAACAAATGAAAAGTGGGGGTTTAATATGTAAATAATGTTACAATGATTTAATGAAAAAAAATCAATTGTTGGGGCTCTCTTATTGTGGATTGGGAGAAGACAACTAATGACATATAAGTGTGTCCAGCCAAATCTAATTTGTCACATACTAATCACATTGGACTATGGGAAGTCCAATCTAATTGGTCACATACTAATCACATTGGAGGGGGACTCCTTCCATTACCTTAACCCTAAGGCATCAGTCTCCACCATGCCCATACGCTCACCCATTACACCAAAATGGTCATATCTAGCTTGGAGAAACCATCTCATATCTACAAACCGATCTAACTTGATCATCAGAGCCTACTCCCGAGGCACAGTCCATGGGGCGATTTTACCGGCTTTGCACGGTGATCTTAGATCCTCGTTGTAGCCGCTCTGCTAAAGACCTCCATGAGATTTGAGATATATCATGAACAAAGAATGCATGAAGATACACTTGCTTGTGTACGATCTGGACAGGAAAGGGAACCAATGTCATCCACTTTCTTTGTGGTACATGTTTTAGACCAGAGAGAGAGAGAGAGAGAGAGAGAGAGAGAGAGAGAGAGGGGGGATAAATTAAGAGTGGACAAAGAGATAAAGAGAATTGTGAGAGACAATAATGCATCAGAAAAAGAAGATAAGCATAGCATCAACAACCATGGTTGTATCTTCCATGACCGTTATCGATGCTAGTTGTGGTTGACGAGGAGGAGGTGTGATAGTGGCCTAGTCGTGGCTAATTGGCTGGAAATTTTATGGTGGCAGCCCCAGTCCAATTCTTGTTCAATTATTTGATTAATTAAAAGGTAAATTTCTAAACCCTAAGTTCATATTACAATATGTAAATATGAAATTGATTGTAGATATAGAAATAGGGTTATGACTTGTGAAAAACTATATGTCAATGTAATGTCCCAAATTTTCAAAGCAAAGTTTTCATATTTATTTTAAAAAATATGTCTTACAAAACATTACATCTTTTTATCACTTGATTAATTATAAAGAGCATTTAACGGAAGTCTATAAAACTTTATTGATGTCTCGATGCAGATACAATCATGTGTGAGCCCTTCCACGGTCAGATGAACAACTTGTAAAACAGTTATTCAAAAACTGTAAGCCGACGCTTAGTTAATTCCATCAAAATATTCCACACCACAACACATATACAATGCATACATATATTGGCCTTCAGCTTATAGCTGGTCCGCCCCTTGGCCTTCAGCATATAGCTAGTTTGTCCTATATAGCCTTTACAATGTGGCTGGTCCGCTATCTTCTGGCCTTTAGCATAAAGCTAGTCCACTCGAGTCTATTGGTCTTCAGCCCAGGGGTGGTCCGTCCACAACTCCACACATATATTAACATACATATAGAAACAATCCACATAACGGGAAACTAACTATCCTAGTCTAATTGCCAAAGTGTATACTATAGTGTAACTATATCCTAACATATAGAGGATACATATTGGATTATACAATATAGTGAGAAGAGCTCACCTGGACAATTACTTCGAAGATCAACAGCTAACCGGACGATCATACTGATGGCACCAAGCCTAATATGTATTAACCTATAATACTATAATTAATTAGATTATAAGGGAATCTGGTAAAGAGGGCTAGATCTATCACTAATCCCAATGAATACAAATAGATCTATCAAGTAAGGATCAACCAGGCAGGATAGTTAGGAGGCAGGACCATTTCGACATATAACTTTTCTAAAATCCAACAACCAAGCCAATATGACCATTCTATACACCTCTCTCGTACGTAGATTAATCAATAGTTTGACTTGGAATTACTGATAAATCTTATTTATAGGTCCATAATAACGACTCATGACTATAAATATAAGTTACACTGAAAATGAGTGAGTGTAGCTTAACTTACAGAGATTTGGGCGAAAACCGGGAAACTGTAATGACAAAATCCCGATACCGAAAGCTTCCTTCTTGTCAGCCTCTTAGATATTACAGAGCCTTGCTAAACTGTCCTAAGACTAAGGGAAAGTGGGATCTCAGAGAACTAGAGAGATTATAGAGAGAATGGAGTGAAGTGGGTGAGAAATGAAGCAAATTCGAAGGGTTATTGATACACCTAGGGGTGCACACCGCATATGTCCTAGAGGCACGCCGTTCACTCAGGTGTGGCTGGGTCCACCCCACCTTTTGCTACGTGTAGAAGCCGAAGTTGTCCACCTCATACTTTCTAGAAGCAAGCCATGTGTCCCAAAATTATGGTGCCACATGTCGTGTTCATAGCTCGTGACATCATTGCGTCTCTGGGGAAGTTGAAGAGCCGCCTTGCCACGCGACACTCTCTTGTGTGGTGTAATGCCAGTTTTTAGGTATTGTCATCTTTGGCATGTAAATTATAAAAGTTTGCAAAATTGGTCCCAATACCGGGAGTTTGAGTTGAGAACGCCAGGCGTTGGCGTTTAAGGGTTCGACGCGGGTTCCCGTACGGACGCCAGTCGTTGGTATGTGGATTCCAGGCGTCCACACACATAGGAAAAACCCTAATTTTTAGGGTTTGCACCCTATTTAAAGATCCTTAAGGCTTCAAAAAGATTTCTTAACTCCAACCTCCACCTCTCCTAGCCCCATTTCGAAACCCTAATCCTTTTTAGTAAAACTTCAAGCTTTTGGTGACATTTTTGTGTTCTTGGTGGTGAAGGACAGCTCTTGGAGTTGTGGTGTTGCTCTTAAGCGTTTGGATATGGACTTTTGGCATCTTAGTGCATCTTCATGAGGTATTATGTGCAGATCTTGATGATTACTTTGGTAGATCTTGATTAAGCTTAGTTTTATGTCCTTTTTGGTCCCAAGATGGCTATCTTTGTGATTTTGGAATACTCTAGAGTTTTGAGTTGTCCTTTTGAGCATTTTAGAGTGTTTAGTATCATAAAAATGCAAGCTTAGACCTTAATACTCTTCCATGCAAGAGTTATGGAGCTTTAGGAGGTTAAAGGAATTAGGATCTTGGCTTTGGGCACTTTTTTGTCATGCGAAAGCATAAATGTTGCAACTTTATGGATTTAGACGTTCATTTAGTCTTGGATATGAAGTTTGGACGTTAGGTATTAAGCCATTAAGACCTTAGTTTAGAAGTTGGAATTCAGGGGTTTACGTCAGGCGTAACCCTCAGAACACTAGGTGTTGGAATGATAGGCGTCGTATGGTAGACGCCAGTCGTTCTCTCAGCAGCCCATTAGATTGATTTTTAGGCCTTGGGCCATTAGGGGTTTTGGGCTTTGGTTAGTTAAGTTATGTATGGAAAGGGAAAAATGGTCGTTTGCCCTTAATATGATGAAGGATGAATTGGACCATTGTTAATGGGTTAAAACCCTAATTATTGGTTGGGGCCGTTATTGGATTATGTTTTGTGTGAGGAGCCGTGTTTTCAACAACTCGATTGTTTGATTCAGTTATCTTTAGTTAGAGGCGAGTCTTCCTACCACCTTAGTGGGTCGAAGGCACCATGGCCGGCCCACTGTATTGTATGAGTAGAATGTATGCTATTGTATGAATTTTACTGATGTGATTGCGTAATTTATGTATGGAGCCAATATGGGTCGGAGTCATTATGGACTCGGGGTTAATACAGACCCAGGGGTTGTTACAGATCCGACACAACTAATTTATGTTATTTGGGGTTGATATGGACTCGGGAGTTGACACGGACCTGACACAGCTACATGCTGTTATATTATAATTATGATGTATGTGGTATTTTGGGGAAGCTCACTAATCTTTGTGCTTACAGTTATGTTTGTGGTTTCAGGTACTTCCGGTACAAAAGGGAAGGGCCCGACATGATCTCAATGCATCCGCCCATGTTTCACATTTTCTTTATGATTTGGATTTGTACTCTGATGATTACTCTCATTTGACATACTTTGTTTTGGTTTGTTATGAATACTTGATGGTTTTCGATTAAATTAAAAATTAAAATTTTATCCATGTTTTTGGGGTGTTACAAGTTGGTATCAGAGCCTTGGTTTGAGAGATTAGGGCATACTTTCGGGTGTGCCAGAACTCAAACTGAGGAAATGATAATCTTTTAAAAAAAATGAATTTCTAAAAGATTTTTACAAAACTAGAAAAGTGGTGTGATGTGTGCAATCATCCGAGCTCAAGTAATTGGTTCCTAAATTACACATACCTATGTATTATGATTAACATGCTTGATATATGAATTGCATGCTAGATTAGGGCTAAGGATACCTTCAGGAATCAAATGTTAGAATTTCATAATTTAGGTGATACCTTATAGCCTTGGAGGATTGGATGCTATGTATTATGTGGAATTGATATCAGTTCAGTTAATTGCTAAGTGTATGCTTTCAAAGTTGTATATGATTAGAATCATATAGCCCTAGAATGATCGACTTAGCCTCATTTCTTGTTCCTTTTTTTGTTGTGGACTTAGGGTAAAATCATCATTTGACAGTCTACGTGATTCCATTTTTTGTATAAATTGCATGCATAAGGAAACCAACGGTGTTGATTGAGGTTCTCGGTATTGCAAGCGGTGGGAGTTGAGGATTCCTAGGAAAGTCTAGGATATGTATGTTTTTAGCATAGGATTGGTTTATAGTGCTAGTGTGGTGACTTAGAGGAATCATGACAGTTCTTGAGGAAGGTACAAATAGGTGTGAAAGGTAGTATTGGGCCCGTACTACTGGAAGCACAAGATTTATACCCGAGACAAGGGCGAACCTGGGGATTCTAAGGAGACCTTTGTATTGGAAGCTCCCCCAGTTTATTTTGATAGTTTCTATGTTTGTATTTCAGTTTGAGTATGGTGATCAGTCGAGGAGGAGGTTCTGGTTCTGGCCCAGGCACAAAACCGATTGATAAGAGGTTGCGTGAGCTTATTGCGGCCGAGGTTAACCGTAACATTTTGGATGGTACTCCTGTGATGTTTAGTACAATCAAGGAGGGGATTATGGAGCTCATGTATGAGCGACTCAGAGCCTTTTGATTCGAGATTACGGCAAGTCAGATAGGGGTGCGGACACCCTCAGTTCGGGAGTTCAAAGCTTGCGGAGCTCCTAAGTTCTTTGGGGCCAAGGACCCCATCGCTAGTCGATTCTGGATCATTGACATGGAGAATGCTTAGTGGATGGGATTTCTCCCAGAGGTGGAAAAGGTAGGGTTTGCATCCTGCTTATTGAGGGACCGACCACTTGACTGGTGGGATGAAGTTTGTCGAGCTGTGGGGACTATGGCTTTGGCAGTCATGTCTTGGGAGGAGTTCATTACGAGATTTTAGATGGAGTTTTCACCGACAATCGAGGTGCAACAACTGGAGAGGGAGTTTCAGGACCTTTTCCAGACTACTGAGACTATGGCAAAGATCACCACCAAGTTCCGGGAGAGGGCTCTTTTGGTTCTGCAGTACACTGTAGATGAGGAGATGAAGAAGACGAGATATCATGACATGTTGAGGGATGACATCAAGGAGTTTGTGAGCTATTCAAGGTGCAAGCCCTGAATGATATGATTGAGAGGGCCCGTGAACGAGAGATTGAGTTGGAGCTTTGGTCGAAGCGCAAGTCGGACCAGGTGTAGACTACCGTGGGCCAGGTTAAGAGGCCCAAGGCTTCTGATTAGGATTCTAGGGGCCAGCAGGGCCGAGGCTGCTGCAACAAGTGCGGAAAGCAGCATAGTGGGGCTTGTCGATCAGCGGGTATGGGTTGTTACAGATGTGTGCAGACTGTTCATATGAGTAGGAATTGCCCCCGGAGTGAATTCATTTGTTTTCACTACAAACATACATCCCATAAAAAGGCTGATTGTCCGAGGTTGACAGGAGGGGTAGTGGTGGCACCTGCACCAGCCATATTGAGGATTACTGATGGCCGCCAGCGCAAGATGGAGGCAGCTGTTGTGTGGAGCAGGGAATTTCAGCTAACTACCGATGAGGCTCGAGCAGCACTGGATATGGTTACCAGTAAGTAATATTATTTTATCTTCTCTTGCTCTTTTTATTTATGCTCATGATATATCTTATTTTGTATAAGGACTTTCTTAGTCAATGGTATGACTACTCATGTTTTGTTTGATTCGTGTGTTACCCGATCCTTTGTATCTCGTGCGCTTAGCAAGAAGTTTAGTGATGTCCCGAGATTTTGGATCATCCGTTGGAGATTGAGATTGTTGATGATCGTTCGATGATTGCTTCGAGGTTTCATCGTGGGTATGTCCTGAACCTGTTCAACAAGTAGTACTCTATTGATTTGGTGATGATTCCTCTTCGAGGGTCGAAGGTTATTATCGGGATGGACTTGTTGGATCCTAATGGGTCCATGATTGATTGTGAGCGCCAGCTGGTGAGAGTTCGAACCTCAAGTGGGGGAGAACTGGTTATTCCTGGAGAGAGAGCTTCACATGGTCCGACTCTCTATTCAATTGCGAGAGACGTGAGGTATCTTCAGCTAGGTTGTTCTGGGTTTCTAGCATATGTGGAGGATACTCGGGTTGAGGGCACGATGACGTTGAGTGAGGTTCCTATTATTAGGGATTTCCCCGATGTCTTTCCTGAGGATTTGTCAGGAGTGCCTCCCGAGAGGCAGGTCGAGATTGGGATTGATCTAGTTTCTGGTGCGGCCCTGATAGCTAAAGCGTCACATTGCTTGGCGCCACCGGAGATGCAGGAGTTATCTATGCAACTTCAGCAGCTCCTAGACAAAGGATTCATTCGACCGAGAAGCTTACCTTGGGGAGCATCTATTTTGTTCGTGAAAAAGAAGGATGGTTCGCACAGGATGTGCATCGATTACCAGGAGTTGAATAAGATAACTGTGAAGAACCGATACCCACTTTTGAGGATCGACGATTTATTTGACGAGCTTCAGGGTGCATCTTGGTTTTCCAAGATTGATTTGCATTCAGGTTACCATAAGATGATGGTCAGAGATGAGGACGTGCAGAAGATGGCCTTCATGACTCATTTTGGTCATTATGAGTTTGTGGTGATGCCATTCGGGCTAACCAATGCACCAGCAGTGTTCATGGATCTCATGAATCGGGTTTGTAGGTCGATGTTGGATCGGTCGGTGATAGTGTTTATTGATGATATTTTGGTCTACTCCATGACCAAGGAGCAGCACGAGGATCACGTGCAAGAGGTATTGGAGACCCTAAGGAGAGAGAGAGAGAGAGAGAGAGAGAGAGAGGCTACATGCAAAATTTTGCAAATGTGAGTTCTGCTTGCGCGAGGTGCAGTTCTTGGGGTACATCGTCAACCATAAGGGTATATTGGTCGATCCGGCCAGGATTGAGGCTGTGATCCGATGGGAGGTCCCGAGGACCCTATCTGAGATTCGAAGCTTCCTAGGTCTTGTAGGGTATTATCGGAGATTTATCCATGATTTCTCCAAGATTTCAGTGCCATTGACCCACTTGACGAAGAAGAATGTTACTTTTCGGTGGGGGCCTGATCAGCAGTTGGATTTTGATACTCTGAGATAGAGATTATGCGAGGCCCCGATTATTGCACTCCCCGGGGGCGTAAATGACTTTGTGGTTTATTATGATGCATCTATCTTGGGTCTAGGAGTTGTCCTCATGCAGAGAGGACATGTGAATACATATGCTTCGAAGCAGTTGAAGCCTCATGAGGCAATTTACCCTACACATGATTTAGAGTTGGGGGCTGTGGTTTTTCCCCTCAATATACAGAGGCATTATCTGTATAGGGTCAGGTGTATTATATACACTGATCGCAAGAGTTTGAGGTATCTGATGGATCAACCGAACTTGAATATGATGCAACGAAGATGGTTGGATGTGGTAAAGGATTACGATTATGAGATCCTGTACCACTCTAGAAACGCCAATGTTGTGGCCGGTGCCCTAATCCATAAGGAAGTGAGTACACCTATAGGGGATATTTGTCTGAGGATGGTTATTATTTCGCCTCTGTTGGATATGATTAAGAAGGCTCAGGTAGAAGGACTGAAGAAGCATAACTGGAAGGCAAAACGAATCAGGGGGCAGATTCGTTTATTCGTCAGAGACAATCGGGGTTTATTAACTCAGTGTAACAGAGTTTAGATTCCAATTATTGGTGGGGTGAGATAGACAGTTCTGGATGAGGCTCATAAATCAAAGTTTTCGATCCATCCAGGGGACACGAAAATTTATAGGATTTGTAGTTGAGTTATTGGTGTCCCTGTATGAAAGGGAGATAACATAGTTCCTGGAGAGGTGCCTAACGTTCAAGAAAGTCAAGGACAAACATCAGAGACCCTACGGCAAGATGCAACCATTACCTATTCCCATGTGGAAATGGGAATATATCACCATGGATTTTATCATGAAGTTGCCAAGGACGGAACATTGAGTGGATTCCACCTGGGTCATTTTTGATAGATTGACCAAGAGTGCACACTTCATACCTATTGCTAATAGTATATCTACTAAGAAGCTAGCTGACATTTATATTCCGCAGGTGGTGGGTCGACATGGGGTGCCAGTTTTAGTGGTTTCAGACCGTGATGTTTGTTTCACCTCCAGGTTTTGGAGGAAGTTTCAAGATGAGTTAGGTACTCAGCTACACTTTAGTACAACCTACCACCCCCAAAACGATGGACAAAGTGAACAGATGGTTCAGACGCTCGAAGATATGCTTTGGGCATGCATGTTAAATTTTGAAGGGAGTTGGGATACTTATCTTCCACTGGCCGAGTTCTCTTACAAAAACAGTTATCATGTCAGTATTGACCGACTACCTTTTGAGATTTTATATGGGAGGAGGTGCAACACCCTGGTTTGTTGGGGCGAGGCCGGGAATCGGGTCATGGGGAGTACCGAAGCGGTTCTTAAGACCACAAAGTTGATTCAACAGGTGCCCGACAGGATAAGATTCGCCCAAAGCCGGCAGAAGCGGTACGTAGATAGGTGACGCTCGGACCTCGAATTTCAGGTGGGGGACTTAGTGCTTTTAAAGGTGTCACCTTCATCCGGTTTCAGAAGCGGGGAAAGCTGGGCCCCTGATTTATTGGTCCATTCAAGATTTCCGCCTGGGTGGTCAAGGTTGCGTAGCGACTGGATTTGCCTGATGAGCTAAGTCATATCCACAACACTTTCCATGTCTCTTAGTTGCAAAAGTGTGTAGCCGATGATTCAAAGGTGATTTCCTTGGATGTTATTCAGGTTGATGAGCGCCTGAACTATGTGGAGAAGCCGATTGTGATTCTCAATAGGAAAACCAAGACTCTGCGTAATAAGGTGGTGAGCCTCGTGAAGGTACAATGGTAGCACCGAAAGGGCTTGGAGTGGACATGGGAGCCGGAGGATAAGATAAGGGAGCACTACCTAGACCCATTTTACAGTAGCGGACTTTGAGGACGAAGTATGATTCAAGTGGGGGAGATTTGTAATGTCAACTTTTAGGTATTTTCATCTTTGGCATTTAAAATATAAAAGTTTGCAAAATTGGTCTAAACGTCGGGCGTTTGAGCTAATAACGCCAGACGTTGGCGTTTGAGGGTTGGACGTGGGTTCCTGTATGAACACCAAGCGTTGGTATGTAGATGCCAGGTGTCCACACGCAGAGGACAAACCCTAATTTTTAGGGTTTGCGCCTATTTAAAGATCCTTATGGCCTCAAAAACCCCTCTTAACTCCAGCCTCCACCTTTCTTAGCCCGATTTCGAAACCCTAATCCTTTTTTAGCAAAACTTCAAGCTTTTGGTGACATTTTTGTGTTCTTGGTGGTGAAGGAAAAATCTTGGAGTTGTGGTGTTGCTCTCAATCCTTTGGATCTGGACTCTTGGCATCTTAGTGCATCTTCAGGGGGTATAAAGTTCAGATCTTGATGATTAATTTGTTATATCTTGATTAAGCTTAGTTTTATGTCCTTTTTGGTCCCAAGATAGTGATCTTTGTGAGTATGGAATAGTCCATAGTTTTGAGCTGTCCTTTTGAGCATTTTAGAGTGTTTAGGATCATAAAAATGCAAGCTTGGACCTTCATACTCTTCCATGCAAGAGTTATGGAGCTTTAGGAAGTTAAAGGAATTAGGATATTGGTTTTGGGTACTTTGTTGCCATGGAAAGGCAAAAAGGTTGCAACTTTATGGCTTTAGATGTTCATTTAGTATTGGATATGAAGTTTGGACGTTCAATCTTAAGCCATTTAGACCTTAGTTTAGAAGTTGGAACTCAGGGTTTTACGCCAGGCGTAACCCTGAGAATGCTAGGTGTTGGAACACCAGGCGTCATATAGTGGGCACTAGGCATTCTCTTAGCAGGCTATTGAATTGATTTTTGGGCTTTGGTTAGTTGAGTTGTGTATGGAAAGGGAAAAGTGGTCTTTTGACCTTAATATGATGAAGGATGAATTAGACCATTTTTTTACGGGTTAAACCCTAATTATTGATTGGGGTCATTATTGGATTATGTTTAGTGTGAGGAGCCATGTTCACAGCAGCTCGAGTATTTGATTCAATTATCTTCAGTTAGAGGTGAGTCTTCTTACCGCCTTAGTGGTTCGAAGGCACCAAAGCCAATCTGATGTGATTTCATGATTTATGTATGGAGCCAATCTGGGCTCAGAGTCATTATGGACTTGGGGTTGATACGGACTCAATGTTTTTACGGCCCGACACAGCTAATTGTTGTTATTTGGGGTTGATACGGACCTGTGGGTTGATTCGGATATGACACAGCCACATGCTATTATATTATATGTATGATGTATGTGATATTTTGGGAAAGCTCACTAAGCTTTGTGCTTAAACTTATGTTTTTGGTTTCAGGTACTTCTGATACAAAATGGAAGGGCCCGACATGATCGTAGTGCGTCCACCCATGTTCCGCATTTTCTTTATGATTTGGATTTGTACTCTGATGACTACTGTCCATTATGACATACTTTGTTTTGGTTTGTTATGAATACTTGATAGTGTTCAATTAAATTAAAAATGAAAATTTTATCCATGTTTTTTGGACGATACATGTGACATCCCCAATTTTTTAGAACCAATTAAAATATTTTCTTTACACTTTATAAAAATTGAGATGAGGAAATTCCCAGGTAAACAAAACATGTTTGATATAACAAAAGTTATTTCAATTTATTAAAAACCTCAAGGATGTCATCGTTCATATTCAAACATACATTACAACGTAAATATTAAAAGTGTCTGCAACTACTTATTACAAACACATCTCTTTATTCCACTCATCATCCTAACTAGATTTCGACAGCCTTACATCCGCTACCTGTGATGCATAAAATTAGTGGTTCAGGTTTGGGAAAACTTGGTGAGATGCATGGGGTTTAAAGCCCATAAGAATTTAATGATAATAATTAATATCATTCATGAAAACAAAGTTATCAGATAATTTATAAAATAAGACCTAAGACCTACTACCCAACCCAACTGATCTGTCACACCCCAAAACCGGAACGGCGGAAACGTTCGGGGGTGGAGGACGTCATGTACAGTATCACAACAATGCAAAGTAGTAAACAAGTAACAACATCATCCATTGCATTAATAATATAATTTCATACAAGTGTGTTCTGTCAAGTTAAATAGACACCAAAAATATGTATCAAAATAAAAGATGAGTCTTGAACGAGCTCCATCTTCTCAAAACCTGGCACCGGTACCTGTCTACTGGTGACCTGAGAATACAAGTTATTTTGAAAGAGTTTATCAGCTTTAAAGCTGGTGAGATCATAAGTATATTAGTGTCTGTATTTGTATGAAAGCATTTGTAAGATGTTTGTATAAGTTTGTAAAAGTTTGAATTCTTCTAGAAAACCCTATGTTTCCTACTAAAAGTTGCCTTCTACCAAGGCATCTAGTGTCTGTGTGTGTGTGTCTCTTGTAAGAGTATGTATTTTCCCAAATCTGACTATCATTAACCAAAAATATAGTTTTTACATTACTGCTCATTGTGTGAATGTTCACAAAGTGAATGTAATGGGAAAATGAAATAGTACTGTAGTGTTGAATTAAGTAACTACTGCTGTACTAACTACCTTAAATCAATTGTTATTTAAGGTACCATGTGATCGGCCTGTATCCTGCTACCGACTCTAGTAAAAGGACGATGTAAGACGTCGTAAAAAATGACGTTTGGCACCCGTAGACTTGCAAGTCCCACTGTAGCGAGCAGCAAGGTGTAGGATAGTCAATCCAGTATAGATCTATACACAAACTCATACGCTCCCCACTTAAGGAGATTCTGGATACAAAAACGGTCATGGCAGGTAGTGCCATGCCCCGTTACGTGGCTCACATAACTGAAGTAATGTATATGTAATGTATGTGCTAGCTGTATTATGTGTTCTTCCTCTGTCTAGCATGTATGTATGTTCTCTCTGTAATGTATTGTTTGATTCTCATCACTATGTATTATGTTTGTTTCTCATCACTATGTATTATGTTTGTTTCTCATCACTATGTATTATGTTTGTTTCTCATCACTATGTATTATGACTCATGTATGAACTGACTCATTGTATGTTTCATTGATCTAGTAATAGTATTAGTATCTCCCTAAACTATACCTATTATAGCTTACTAGTAATGTTTTTTGTATGTATGAACATGTTTGTGTATACCTTTGCTACCCAAAGGTAATGAACTGAATGAAAGAATTAACCTTTTATATCTATATACATATACATAATATATAACTAGGATTCAAACGACCTTCGGACAAATAACCCTGATACCCTAAGTCCACAACCAAACAAGGAACAGGAAGTAAGGTGAGCTATCAGTCCTAAGTCCTTTCAATCCTACTTATATTACTATATCTATATAGATACACATTTAACAAAATATAAGTTTAAAAGAGTTTAAGTAACAGTATTTGACATGTACAAGAGTTTGATAAAAGCATTTGATATATAAAAGAGTTTGTAAAACAATTTGAAGTAAAACAGTTTGGTAACACAGTTTGAAAAGTAAGAAATCCACTTGTTTGGTAGTTATTAATCACATGTGATTGATATAATAACTATAATTGTTCAACTTGTATTCCCCCCCCCCCCATAAAAGCATTTAAAACATTTAAAAGGTTAATTAATGGGTATGAACTCACCTGTAGTGAGTGGTTTGGATGAACGGAATGTATAGGATGCTAAGTGTCAAGTGAAGACTTGAACACACACAAGGATCCTAGTTAACATATAATTACACATATATGTATCCAATTAGTCATTAAACAAATAATTAACCAAGTTAAGACATCCTAAGACATGTAAAACACTTGATTTAAGTGCTTATAAGTGCTAAGGATTGCATCTAAGGGTGGTAGGACCTTGTAATTGTGTTTAGGGTTCAAGGGTAAACTCCTTTGGAGTTTACGGTTTTGTGACCATCACCCCTTGAGTTTACGGTCGTAAACCCATGAGTTTACGGCCGTAAACTCATGGTACTTTTACCATTTTGTGTTTTGAAGCCTTAAAGGTCATAAGAAGCATTCCTACTTCATGTTTAAGCCTTAGGAAGTGATTAGGGCACCATTTCACTCCTTTATGGAGTTTACGGTCCTTGGACCACTTCTCTTTGGGTTTACGGCCGTAAAACCAAATGATTTATGGTCTTTTTGTTGTTTTGAGTTCCTAGCACATCAAGGAAGGGGTCTAGACTAGTTTCCAAGGCTTGGTAAGGGACTAGGGCCACTTTGGCCCCTTTGTTAGGGTTTACGGTCCAAGGTGTTCTTGGACCGTAAACACCTTTGATCCTTTGATTCTTGGGTGTTTTCTTGATGATTAGAAGTGTAACAAGTCTTATAATACACTAGGATAGAAGTACTTACTATGTAGAAGCTTGAAAAGGTGCTAAAAGTCCAAGAACACTAGTGTGTGTTCTTGGTGTTCTTGGTGAAACTTGAAGATCTACACTTTTGGAATGATTTCACGGATGGAATCATGTAAGATCACTAGATTAAGTAAGATATCAACTTTTTAGGGATAGAAACACTTACAAAGTTGAAGATTTTGAAGAAAAGTCGGATGATACTTGAGAGAGAAATGGGTTTTGGATCTTAAAAATGTGAAAAGTGGTAAATAATGACTAAGTGTCATATTTATACCCCCTTTTAGGGTTTACGGCTGTAAACACCTTTGTTTAGGCCGTACACTCCAAACTCTTGGAGTTTTGGGATATTATTGTTGCACAATAAACCCTAGGGCATCCTCTCTCCTGTTATCTCCTGAAGTACTAACTTTAAAACACTCAAACTTATTCCAAAAAGCTTGAAAGTTAGCAGAAACTGTTCTGACTTCTATTGAATTGAATGGTTGTATAGAATAGAAATTTCGGGTTGTCACATGATCCTCACATATCCTAAGGCAATGATTATCTGGAGGAATCACCCAACCTGATGAATTGTTTGAGCAAATTTTTGACTACACAGCTCGGGGAGTCCATGGCCAGTGTAAGTCATATAAAGGCAACCAATGTTGAAAGATTTGTGTAACACCCACAAAAAATCATGCCAATTTAAAACTTTTTAAAACATTTAAAACCATTAATTATTACAAATTTGTTTTCAAAATAGTTTCATGTCATAGTATCCCATAATCAAATCATAAAATATAAGGAGGTGCACAATCACGCCTTTGCCTTCCCGCGATTATCAGAAGTACCTGAAACAAAATCAACAAATGTAAGCCTGAAACTTAGCGAGTTCTCCCAAAATACCAACGTCATACAAACATAACCATATCATAACAAAGAACATCTATACTGAGCCATCAGCCTGACTGGACCGCCTCGCATGGCCTACAGCCTATCTAGACCGCTCCCGAGCCTTCGGCATGTCTGGACCGCCTCGCAGAGCATACAACCTATCCGGACCGCTCACCAGGCCTTCGGCCTGACTGAACTGCCTTGCACGACTTTTAGTCTATCTGGAGCGCCCTTGGTATGTTGGCCTTCAGCACAAAGCAATACTGCCTCAACCCAACCCCCAATCAAACAATCATGTGCACATAAATATGATACGCTAGCTAGCATGTACAAATAGTCATATAGATCTAACAGATCAGTAATCATAACATCATCCTATATACCAGGATACCGATCTAACAGATCACTAACATAACATCATCCTATAACCAGGATACAGTTCTAACCAATCTCTAACATAGCATAATCCTATAACCAGGATACAAATCATAAAGGGTCGGACTTGGTGTCGTAGACCTTGTTGATATAGTGAGAAGAACTCACCTCCACAAGCAGTGCATAATTGGACTGAAAGTCTCCGACCGCTGTCTCACCGAGAATCCCCGAACTATCCAAAATAACGAATACTAAGTCAACAATTGGTATATCGATCTTGACCAAGGGTCCCACATATGTTAGTTGTCCATTATTTCCTTTTCTCTAATTTGGGTCGAGGCCCAATACCAAATCCATGATCTAAAAGTCCATATATCCAAAGCCCATTAACGGCCCAATTTTCCCAATTAGGCCCAACTCCCTAATTGGGCCTTATTTTAAGATCCAATACCAAAACTGGCCCAAAACACAATTATTCAGAAGTCCAACAAGGCCCAAGTCCAACTGGTCCAAAAGCGGCCCAATCCCGAAGACCAATTCGTTAAAAGCCCAACAGAGGGCGTACGCGGAGCGTACTCCTCTAGTACGCTGGGCGTACTTCCGCCTTGCGTTGACCACGATCGGGGTGGTTGACTCGGTACGCTGGGCATACGGAAATTACGCAGGGCGTACGCAAGTTTTACCAAAACTCTAATAAGTGCTTAATAGCTGAAGCACTTAAGCCCAAATTTCAGATCCATCGACCAAATGTGTCTTAGAACCATAAAGTCTCGAACTTTATGACTTTGGACGTCCATAAAGCTCTTAATACATGGTCTTAACCCATTAATACCTTTCTACTACATGCATGGGACACCTTAAGCCATTGGGACATCATTTTTATCACTTAGGACCCTTTCTAGGGTCTTAAAGGACAACTTATTTAGTTCAAATCATAACATGCACCAACTTGGGACTTTTGGGAGAAGAAATGGTTTCATAAAGCTAATATGGCAAGATTTACATCATGCAAGCATAAAGGTTGGAGCTTTTTACCTCCTGGAGCTTTTAGAGCACAAAGCAACCTCAGATCTATAAGCTTGGCTTCCTTCTCCAACTTCTTGATGCAATACCTTCTTCTATAACTACTCCAAAAACACACTTTTAGCTCACACACTCAAGAAAGGTGTAACACCCAGTTTTGGAAGTATTTGATTTTGGTCTCGAAAGCCAACGTTAGGGGCGATTCGGACTTCTATGGGTCTCGGGTTTATTAGGAAGGATGAAAGGCTTGTGTATGGAGCTAGAAGCATAAGGCTTCTCGCCACCTTTTCGTGGGTATAAAGTTCGTCGGAAACGGACTTAGAACGAAGAAGATATAGTACTTTGAAGTTATTGCCAATTTTATTCCCTAATGGAGTTTCGTGGCAAGGCAGCCCATGAATGCAAGGAATGCACGCGTAAGTTGAGCTGGGTACGACCAATGTAAGTTGGGTTATGCCTAGCGTATAATGATAAATGGTCACGGGTGCAGAAAGGCGTACGCCCAACATACGAGAGGTACGCCCAGCGTACGCTTAGGGTTCCTAAACCCTAATTTTTAGGGTATGCCACTATATAAAGAACATAATGTTTCAAGGGTCAGCCTCCCTCTCATCCTTATACAGTTTTCACGAAATCCTAATCTTCTTTGAGTGTTCTTGGAGCTTGGAAGGCTTTGTGAGAGCATTTTGGTGTTTTGGATCCACCCTTCGAGGAAGCAAAGGTCAAGGCAAGGTGTTGGTGCAAAAGAGAAGGTGCAGATCTGAGATTGTTGCTTTACTTCAGACCCTTTCAAGGTATAAAGTCTGGAGCTTGATGATTAATCTCTTAGATCTCTCTTAGGACGAGCTTATGGACTCTCTTGGTCCCAAGAATTGACCTTTATGACTCAAGCACGTCTTTATCATGTGAGTCCCATAAGCAGTAAAGTTTTAATCTTTAGGGCTCATTTGTAGCCATGCTTGAGTTAAGACCATTTCCATGGAAGTTAGTTATCATATTTCAAGTTTGGGCTCTATTGGTGGGTTGCAAGCCACCAAGTGAGGAACTTTATGGTTTAAGACATTGAAAAGGACTTGGATCTGTGTTTGTAGCTTCTGGGGTAGAGTATTAAGCACTTAATGGGAAGGTGTCACAACTGGCATTTTAGCTAGGAAATTCTATTCATGTGTAACCATTCATCTATTGTAAAACATATACTCTAAGTAAATCACACTCAATGCTCATTTAGATTCACCATTCATGTTCATCAAAGAGTCTGAAGCCCTAAGATCCATGGTTTAAGTCCATATTGGACTAGGAGTTCCTTATTGGGCCTAATGGACCAAAAAGCACCCAATTCAACTTTATTGGACTTAGAAGCCTTAATTGGATCCTAATTGGACCCAAATTCATAAATCTAAAACATTTTGGACCATTTGGGCCTAGAATGATTCATTCTAACCCTAATGGGCCTTATTGGGCCATAACTAATCCAATTAACCTTAGTGAGCCATAAGCCCATTCTTTTATTCTAATTGGGTCGTGAATGCTTCCAAGAGCCCAATGGGCTGAAAATTTTTATGTTTAGGATCCAAATATCCTAGCCAAAGTTAATGGGCCCAAACTACTCCACCCTTTCTTCTTGGCCCAAAATCTCGACCCATGTATGAACAAAAAAAAGGAAAAAGAGGAGGATTAGGGGGGGTTGACTTTGGAGGTGCCACCTCCATAATATCCAACATGCATCAAGGCTTAAAACCACCATGCAACCAAGCTAGTCACCTCACCTCTCTCTCTCTCTTCCCTCTCTTCTTCTACTCTCGGCCGAAGACAACACACACACACGCACTACACCAAATTCTCTCAAACACTCTCAAGGATCATCCTACTCCTTCCATCAAAAATCTCGAAAATTGCTTGTGTTCAAAGAAGGTTTTTACAAGATAATCATCACTTTGTGGTAAGTCTTTACACATCCAAGTTTATAACTCCATTCTCAAGTTAGATCACTCTTTTATGCAAAGTTTTTGGTGATTTTCCTTCCTATAACTTCTTAAGTTCGAAATCTACTCAAGAAAGCTTGCTAGGACCAAAATCTTCTTCATTTCTTCTTCAAAACTGAAAAATCAAAGCAAATGTGAGTTCATACCCCCTTGTTTTCGGTTTTCATATGATTTTTGGGGGAGAATGCAAGTAAAATGTGTAGATCTATGTGTTATATGCATGTTTTGTGTGAATTCTTAGTTAATTTGGTAAAAATGTGTTAGATCTTAGTGAATCTCGAAATTTTAAGTATTATGTAGCAAAGATCTATGAACCACAACATTATATACATCATATTTTTTCAAGCCAAAAGTGATTACATGTTTAAGATACAAAAGATTTCAACAAAAACCTTGTTAAACGTCAAAATTGTCAAGAAAACAAAAGATAAGGGTAAAAAGTGGCATTTATGTTTTTATAAGTGCCAAACAGGTCCTACATGTATAAAAAGGTATTTTTATGTTAAACATACTTTAAAAAGGGCCAAAATGCAAATTTGAGCTTAATGGGCCAAAACCTTTGGGCCTCACAGTTTTGGGCCCAATTTGCGAAAAAAATTGAAGTTTTGGGGTTAAAAATGTTATTTTGCCAAAGTTTGAGTCAGAAATGTTAATAAACCAAATTTAGAGGTGAAAATATCATTTATTTTCAAATTAGACCAAAAATGTAAATTTTTCCAAAATTGGGCCGAAAGTGTAAATTTTTACAAACAAGGGGCTGAAAATGTACTTTTCTATAAAACGGGGTTCAAAATGTAAAAATATAACTTTTTGGGCTAAATCCGTGAAATTTGAACATTTGGGACAAAATTACAAATTTTTATAAATTATGGACTAAAGTGTCATTTTTACAAAACTTTGGGCCTTAATTAAAAATTGGAGGATTATTGGCCGAAAATGTCATTTTTACAAAATGAAAGCTTCTTTTCATCAATCTAGTAAACCTCAAGCTAAAACAAACAACGGAATAAAAACAAACGAACGAAATATGTCGATAAGTATTTATTGGGCCTAATATTCACATTACTTGGCCATTGGGCCCTAAGGGCCCAATTAAGTGTGTATTGAGCCCAATGTTTTCCATGACATGTTTATTGGGTTTTGCGACCTACTTACATGTTAATTTGGGCCTAAGTTATGGATTTCATGTTTATTGGGCTTTTGTGGCCCATTTACATGCCTATTGGGCCTAAATTACCCTTTTACATGTGATTGGGCCTTTGTGGCCAAATTTCATACTAATAGGGCTTGGAATGGAAATTTCATATGTTAATATGCCGTAACGATACCTTTATGTAATCATTAAACTTCGTAAACTTACTCATGTACCTTTCGAATACAAAACATATCACCTATACGTAAACATTAAACATAAAACAAAAAGAGGTTGAGAATCTAGTGAGACTTGTCGGTTGTAAGGTCCTTGATGGAAGGATATTCACCAATGATCAATCAAGCATAAGAAAACAAAGAAGAAATGGAGTAGAAGTGGAATAAAAACTGAGCTTGCATACATTTCACACTTGGAAATGTCGGATACAACTCAGGGACCGAAAACCACACTGTAAACAATTCTTGATCAACAACTTACAAATGACACCTGACAAGCGTATATATACCCAATTGGACCGAAAACAGGTTTAGGTCAGGAGACCGAAAGCCTGTTTTCGGTCACTTCCAACTGAAAGTGATCTAGACCGAAAACACCAAAAATACACAAAAGACTCCAAAATAGAATGACAAATGCCCTAACTCATCCGTACATTGATGCCTAGCCCAAACCAAATATATTGGCCCTTCAATCTCCCCCTTGGTTTGGTGCTAGCTTGGACTCAGTCTTTGTCAACCACCAGCACGTCTGACTTTCCCATGGCTCCATTCCACATCTCCTTTTGAATAATATCAGCAACCATGGCAGTGTACTCCTTAGCAGCAGACTTAAAAAGGTCTTCAGCCACCTTGATCTGATGATGAGAAAGCTGATGTATATCCCACTTTCCAAACTGTAGCAGATCCCTCTTGTTATACAAACGAATACATCCATGTTCAAGTTTGATGACAACGGAAGCTGTAGTTTCATCAAACACCCAGTATTGCATGGATTTTAGAGACCCATCTTGATGATTCTCAAGGATAGGAATCTGCTTTACTTGATTAGTAGCAGACCACATCACAGACCGAAGAGGCTGATTGGTTTTGGGATCAATGACACTCGGGTATATGTTGATGATAGACTCTGCAGTCTTCATTGAGGGAAAGGCCTTTTCCACTTGATCTTCCAAAAATAACTTGAACTGTGTCGCCTTGGGTTCATTTGATGGATTAGCAAAAGGAGCCTTAGATAACTCCGTAAGATCAACCCTGGTCCAAGAGTGGAAGTCGTGAGCATCTTTATACAATTCGGTATTTCCACTCTTCCTTCTCACGATCCACATGTTCAGAGTGTCGTGGAATCCCCATGAGATGATCCCTGACCTATCACCATATACGTCCCTGCAGCGATTTTCTCCAAGATCCGTAAAGGTGATGTTTGGTTGACCCCCAGGAGCATTCTGATCCGAGCTCCTCTTGAACAAAAATCGACCCTTCTCAGCAGATTTGGCTAGTTTATCACGTTTTAACGCCACGACATTTGGAGCCTGCGCTGGTTCTTTGTCAAAACGATCGACAATCGTGGTTTTTCTTGTAGGAGGTGGAACTACAGGAGCGTCTTGATTGGGAAGATAGACCCTTGGCTCCTCGACAGATGATTTGAATTTGTCACCAAGTTCTTCTTCCAGCTTCTTCTTCAAATCATAATAGCTGGCGGTCAACAAACCAAAATGCGTCTGAAGATCGGTGATCTGCTTTGTCTTCAGAGCTTTATCTTCAAGAAGATCAGCAACTTGAATATTGAGCTTGGCGTTCTCAGTTTGAAGGTCTGCAACCTTGATATCAAGCTCAATATTTTTCTGGTTCAGCACACTAATCTCCTTTCTTAGCTCAGGTACCGAGGAATCATCATCTACAGAAACACCTTCCTCTAAGGATATTCCTTTTCCACGAGAGGAGTGTATTGGACTTAAATTCTGAGCCATATGCATGGCTAGCCCCTCTGAGGCAGCATCATGAAAAGGCCTAGGAAGAGATGATCTCAGGCCAGCAGACGAACCACCAGCTTCATGGATAGAGCTGGGATTGTCTTGAATGGGCACAGATGAAGATGGAGCACATGTTGTAGATGGAGGAGTCTCTGTGGTTTGAGTTGGGTCAGGAAAAATTACTCCCACCCTTGGATCAATTCTGCGTCTTTTCATCGGGGGCTGGGAGGTCAAGACTGTCTGGGTATCACTTGTAATTGGCTCGGATGTAGGAACCACATTATCAAGGGGAGGAATCCCTGATGATGTGTCCATATGATTTGAAGAATCAGCCACTTGAATGGTAACCGGAGGCTCAACTTCTCGATCGTCAGCTTTCTCCCTTATCTCCGGTGTTGAATTGGCACCATCATCGATATCTTTAAGGAAGTCATCGAGGTTTTCATTTGACAGTGGGTGCTCAAGTCCAGTAAAATGCATCGAAACATCATCTCTGTTGTAATCGGACAGATCAAGATTCTCATACTCATCCTCTCCTTCTCCTTTGGTCTCAGTAAATTCTTCTGTAGTTCCCTCACTGAAGTCACTCTGAACCGCCACGTTTGTGAGATCATGCTCTTTAGTAACAATGGTGGACGGAGCAACATTTTCAATCTCATGGTCTGAAGCATCGATAACATCGTCATTCACATTTGCATGTTCTGACGATGCTTGATCAGTTGACATTTGTTCAGACGACCCATGGGATTCTGAAGATTCTGACAGCTCAGCAAACTTTCCAAATTTCTCGAAAGGGTACTTCCCTTGGAACATTATTTTCTCCTTATGGTTCTGCTTGATTAGGCTCACAGTGTTTGGTCCGAAGGCTTTCATGTCAAGAATCTCTCCTGTCTTGACCCAATCGGGAAATAGGCTGTTGATGAAGATTTGAATAAATCTTGGATAGAGCAGGAATTGATCCTTCGACTTCTTGTTAGCATTAGTAACCATTTCCTCTAAGATAAACTTTGAGAAGTTGAATTCAATCTCGACAGCCAATGCAACAATCGCCTGAGTATTTCTCGAGGATATTTCGTCTGAACCACCCTTTCTCCCAGATATGCAGTTGACAAAAACGTGGGCTAGAAACCTCAAGTAGGGAGGTAACAGCTTCTTTAGGGTTGGTGGAAAGACTCCTTCGTATCCCATCTTCTCGAGATACTCATCAACTAGTCTCAGATCTATATTAGTCTAGGTAAGCAACTTTGTCATCAATCTTCAAGATATCTCTGATGAATTGGTCAGAGATAACAATTTTGCATCCCCTGACAGAAGCTTCAATTGTCACTGATCCATTGTCTGCATTCTTTACACTTGCAGATCTCCAGAATTCATTGATCAGGTTCAGATAAATGATGGGGTTCCAGGTCAGTGCAGTTGAGATGCAACATTCCCTTAGCCTGTACATCATTGATTTGAACTCGTTGTGTGCTACTGGAGGATCATCAAGAAGAATGGACACGTTGTGACTGTCAGCAACTTTGAGACTTGACATTTTTATCTGCACAAAACAGGCCAGGTGAGAAAACATTTGATTAAAACAAATTAAAATTATTTTCTCAATTATATCAATTAATTTTGGCCATTTCATTTGAATTTTATTAGTCAGACATTTGGTTCTCGGTCAAGACAGTTAGACCGAAAGCTCATGGACCGAACACTAGTGTTGACCGAAAGCCAATTAGGGACCGAATACAGCTCAAGTGAGCCGATTTGAACGAACACAGCTTCGACCGAAAGCCGTCTAATCCGGTTTGACCGAAAACGACTCGGCTTGACCGAAAGCCGGTTAGCCGATGGACCGAAAACGGCTCGACCGAAAGCTTGCCGACAGTTCTTGTTTTCACGATTTGGCCAGGATTTCACGGTTGATTCTCAGCGATAAGCATATAGGCATGGTCGGAATCTTCATACCTTAAAGATTATGGGGTCGATTGAACGAAATAACACAAAAAATTTTCGAGGGTTTGAGAGAAATCTGGAGAGTTTTCGGTTTGCAGAGAATGAAATGAGGGAAGTAACCGATTTAAGTGTTCCCTTTCCCTTATATACCTGGCCCAAACCCGGTTCTTCACCCATGGGCTGATCCCGATTTCAATTATCATTAAGCCCAATACTCAAAGATTTTTTTTAAAAAATAAATCATTTTGAGGATTAACTTTAAAGTAAAATAAAATAAAATAAAAATTCTAAATTTTACCAATCCTAAAAATTTAAAGAATAAAAATAATAATAAAAATAATAAAATAAAAATAAAAATAAAAAACATTTTCTAAAATTTATCAATCCTAAAAAATAAAATAAAATAAAATAAAATAAAAATACCAAATTTTTTAACTCAAACTAATTTTAATCATCTATCTTGAAATTGATTAACTTTTTGTGATATGGGATCAAAGTTGTTAGACAATCATTTTTCATTTATCAGTACCTCTCCTTTCATTAATAGATCTGGTCAATCGCCGCTATGGTAATCCACTTAAGCACGAAAAATTGTGACAAATTTTAGGAATGCTATCAGTGACTGGACAGATTGATCCTAAGTTACTAGATAAAAATACCTAAGGACCATTTATCTGACGACGACCAAGGATATTGTTGTCCACCTAAATTGAGCAGCGAGATCTACAGACAATCTAGAATTGTTCAATTTTAGATGTACTAGAACATGTTTCCCGCTTCTTGACATACCCCAATAATCAAGAACTTCCAAGATACTCCTTACTTTAGGTGAGCAGACTATTATTCATAGAGAGAATAGATTTAGAATGCATATGCCGTACACTCAGGTCGGATATTTCAATCACGCATAGAGTGAAACATATGACTGACTAGAATTTCAGAGGGATTGAGAAGTATAAGGTTGCATATGCTGTGTACCAGGTCGGATTGTTAATCACGCAAAGGAGACAACATATGGCAAACAGATAGGAAGAATTGCATAGATAGAAGATGCAGAGAAATAGAGTTGCATATGCTGCAGTCCAGGTCGGATCTTTCGATCACACAGAGGAGGCAACATATGACTAACAGAAGGAGAGAAAGAAAATAATTTCCTACATACCTACTTTATCGGAATTCCCCAGTCGCCCCGTCAATACCGGAATTAAGGACATAATCCGTACATCGAGGAAACGTTAAACCACAGTTCTAGATACGGGTTCTTTAATGTGACTGGTGGATTCTCATGTATATCTCCCTGCTCAACCTACCCGAGCGTCGTATTGTCAGGCTAAATGGAACTATCTAGATCAGAATTTATCAAGTCTCTAGATTCCTTAAGTTCATCTGCACCTAGTCAAGTCCATTAAATTTTTCGTGCCTACCAGCGCATCGAACACAGAGCCTAGACAATTCAGCTTTGGTAGCTTACACAGATTCAGATTGCCTGTTATCACAAGCTGATATCACTTCCCATAACATCACTTCTCAGTAATATTTTTGTTTTTTCTGTTTTTCTAATGTTTTTGGATTTTCTGATTTTCTATTGTTTTTGGATTTTTAATTTTCTAATTTTTATTTGGTTTTTGTTTATTTCTCCCCCTAAATTTGTGCATGGGTGAGAATGAAATTAAAATGCGCAAATGTAAACTAACCTAAACAAAAATTAATCCTCAAAACGAATCATTTTCAAAAAGTTAACCAGCTCATCGAATCGAGCTTTGTTAAACGGCTTGGTGAACAGATCCGCCACATTATTAGCAGTGGGAACCTGTTCTAGCCAAATGAGCGAGCGCTCATAACAATCTCTGATAAAATGAACTTTGATGTCGATGTGCTTGCGTTTTTGAGTGTTGGACCGGATTTTTAGCAATTTGGATCGCAGCCTCATTATCACAGAAGATAGGGGTTTCTTGAAAATTCAAACCGTAGTCCAACAGCTGATGTTGGATCCATATGACTTGAGAACAACAGGCAGACGCAGCTACGTATTCTGCTTTTGTTGTTGAGGTCGAGACAGTATTCTGCTTCTTGCATTGCCAAGACACCAACCTATCTCCTAGAAATTGACATCCGCCTGAAGTCGATTTCCTGTCAAGCTCACAGCCTCCGTAATTGCTGTCTGCAAAAGCATACAGATCAAATTCGGAATTTTCCGGATACCAAAGACCCAGTTTTGGGCTGCCTTTGAGGTACCGAAAAATCCTTTTAACAGCAATAAGATGAGACAGTTTAGGATTAGCCTGGTAGCGCGCGCATTGGCAGACCGCAAAAATAATGTCTGGGCGACTTGCAGCCAGATACATCAGCGATCCGATCATCGATCTGTAGTACGTTTGGTCTACGGATTCGCCTTCAAGATCAGGAGTCAGCAGTGGTCTCTCCGCCATGGGCGTCAAAGCAGGTTTGGCGTCTCTGAACCCGAACTTCTCGAGCATATCATCCACATATTTTGCTTGATGAATCAGGATTCCGGCTGAAGATTGTTTGACCTGAAGCCCCCAAAAACATGGTCATTTCCCCCAACGAACTCATCTCGAATCGCTTTTTCATAACGTCCTCGAACTCCTTGCATAGCTGAGGACTCATCGACCCAAAAATGATATCGTCCACGTATATTTGGACAAGAATCTGGTCTGCACCGACATGCTTGATGAATAGGGTCTGATCGATAGTGCCGCGGGAATAGCCATGGTTGAGCAAGTGCTGTGTGAGGGTAGCATACCAGGCTCTAGGAGCTTGATGCAGTCCATACAAAGCCTTATCTAACTTGTAGACATGGTTGGGAAGTTTTGAGTTAACAAACCCAGGAGGTTGGTCAACATAAATCTCCTCCTTCACATTGCCGTACAAGAAAGCCGTCTTGACGTCCATTTGGTATACGGTGAAGTTCATGAAGGAAGCATAGGCGAGGAAAATACGAATAGCCTCCAAGCGTGCCATCGGAGCATAGACTTCTGTATAATCAAGACCCTCAATTTGTCTGAACCCACAGACAACCAATCTCGCCTTATTTCTTACAATTACACCCGAATCGTCTTGCTTGTTCCGAAACACCCATCTAGTGTCGAGAGATTTCTTGCCTTTAGGCAGCTCCACCAACTTCCAAACCCCGAGCTTTTCGAATTGATTGAGCTCGTCATGCATGGCATCCACCCAGCTGGGCTCATTCAAAGCCATTTCGACGTTCTTGGGCTCTATTTAAGAAATGAAGCAAGAATAGAGACATGTGTTGACGTCTCCACTCTGGCTTCTCATTCGGACTCCGTCGCCCAACTGGCCAATGACGTTCTCGATCGCATGATCGTGCTGTATGCGAGAGGGGATTTCGTGACTGATGTCATTGACTGAAATGGGAAGATTATGGATATTAATAGCTCCGTCATGTGCTGAAGAATCCACGGTAGATGTACCAGCTTCGTTTGGTGGATTTGCTACAAACTCATCTGCGATTTGTTCGGGAAAGAGAAGTTCCATCAGATTCTGAGTGACAGCGGAAGTATCTTGGTTCATGAACTCTCTTTCGACTGGAGTTAGAGGAGTAGCATCAGCATCTGGAGCAGTTTGTTGCGTTTATGACTCAGGAGAAGCGATTGGAACAGATGACTCCACCGGAGGATCAGTAGCAGAAACCAATGGTGGTCTGTAGACAACCTCTTCATCTTCGTCTTCAATGATCGTCTTCGAGCCAGAGGTAGAACCAACTTGGTTATCAGTCGACACACTAAAAGATTTGAATAATGATGTGTAGTCAAACAACCAATCAGGACCCACCCTAGCGTCCGTCTCATTCTCTTCAAGCCAGCGAACATCGAAAGACTCCACGATTTGCTTCGTCTTCTTGTTGTATACCCGGTAAGCAGTACGAGCAGCGTATCCGACAAAGTAGCAATCATCAACTTTTCCATTAAACTTTGGGTTGGATTCCAAGTGGAGAAGGGTGCAAGGGCAGCCAAATACTCTGAAATGGCTGACAGACGGCTTGTGTCCATAGAGAATCTCGTACGGGGTTTTCATCTGGGCTTTGTTGATCAGGACACGATTTTGAACGTAACACGCAGTGTTGATCGCCTCCGCCCAAAAGAAAACTGGAAGTTTAGAATCACATAGCATCGTCCTCGCTGCGTCTTGTAACGTCTGATTCCTCCGCTCAACAACACCATTTTGTTGTGGTGTCCGAACAGAACTGAATTGACGCACAATACCCTTCTCAGCGCAAAAATGATCAAGAACAGCGTTCTTGAACTCTGTTCCATTATCTGTGCGAAGCGCTTTCACTCGGTTGTTGGTTTGGTTCTCGATCATTACAATGAACTTCTTGATGAGGTCAGCGATCCCAACTTTGTTGGACAGAAAGAAGACCCACGTGAAACGAGAGAAATCGTCTATCACAACTAGACAATACGAATTTCGGTTGATGCTGAGGACGTTGACCGGACCAAACAAATCCATATGCAACAATTGGAGCACCTGACTGATGGAGTTGACCTGCTTTGGCAGATGTGGTTTCCGATGATGTTTGCCTTGAGCACAGGAAACACATTTTCCAAAAGTAATAAAATCTCTGACAGGAAGACCGCGGACCATTTCGTTCTTGGCAAGACGGTTCAGATTCTTTGCATTTGCATGGCCAAGTCGACGATGCCACAACATTGTGTTTTGTTCTGCGATTTTGGAAAAGAGACAAGTGACTTCATCGGGTACATTGTTGTTCATGTCGATAATGTAGGCATTCCCATCCCGCTTTGATTTTACGAGAATCCACTCCTCCGGGATGACAATGTCAGGCTTTAAGATTAGACATTCTTTATCGGTGAAGTGTGTCGAGAAACCCTTGTCACAGATTTGAGAAACGCTCAACAGACTGTGCTTCAACTCAGGAGCATAGTTGACATTCTCAAAACTGAGCACTCCATTGGTCAACGTTCCTTTCTGCGTTATCTTTCCGCCTTCTCCGCCCGAAAAGGAGACATATCCCCCATTAAATGTCTGAATGTCGTGCAGTTGGGAGATATCTCCAGTCATGTGCCGGGAGCAGCCGCTGTCGACATACCATGGTCTGACGTCATTCCTCCGCAACTGTCCCTACACGATGAGCGGAATCATTTAGATTTGGGGACCCAGGTCATTACAGTCCTGGGTTGACCCTTAACTTTCACAGATTTCTCATTTGATTTCTCTTTTTCAACAGATACAGAGGATGATGATGACTGATCAGATTTTAATTTTGGCACCCATTGAAAATTAGGTTTTGAAACAACTTTCTTTTGAGTTTGCTTCGAGCCGGTGGATTTTCTACTCGAAGAGTTTGAAGATCCAAACCTACTCTTTGATGAAATCGACTTTGGCTTAGCTTGGGTCGATTTTGGCAAATTGTTTGTGAATTTATTGAAAACCTGTTTGTTCTTTTGAAAACCTGCCATTTTCTTGTTTTGATTTGTTTTCCGGTCATCATCTCGAGAGCGAGTTCTGGAGGATTTTCTAATTAAAGATCGTCCTCTAGACTCATTCTCTCCCCTTTTTGACATGTGATGCACAAACATCCGGTTTAGAAAATTTCTGGGAATATGACCAGCAGTACCACAGTTGAAACAAATTTGTTTATTATCATTGGATCGGGTACTGCTCTTGTCAGATTTCTGGTTTTTATTATCTTTTCTAGCATTTTCACATTTGCAAGAACAAGCACTAGATTGTATAGCAAACGGGGAAGATGTAGAAGCACTCGAATCAAATTTAGCAACTTTATCAGAAACAACATCATTATTTTCAATTTTATCATTCTGAAATATCACACCACCAGAGACAAAAACATCAGTTTTAGAGTTTAAAACAGACTTATCACAAAATTCAACACCAAATTTAGACACAGAATTATTCGACTCAGACTTTTCAGCTTCTTGCTCCCCTTGAACTACTGACATATATGCACTTGAGGTAGAAATGTTAGTATCCAAAATTTTATCATTAGAGCATGTTGCTTGTTCAGAAGCAGACTTTCCATAAACCATGAAAGGTTCTCTGTCAATCTCTTCTTGAGATAGAGGAATGGCAGTATAGGTATGATTGAATGGAGGAGGAACACTCTCAAAACCTAATCCTACTTTTATTTGGTTACCACAAGTAATGTCCTTCCACTGCATTTGTTTCTCGATCATTTTTGCAACTACTTCACTTGACCCATCGAATTTTTTAAAATTATATTCAGCATTTTCAAATTGGTTTTTCAATGCGTCAAGTTCAACGGTTACAGCAGCAAATTTTCTTTTGAGATGATCATAGTTCTCGCATTTGTTGTTGTAATCCTCTTGCAGTTTCTTAAAGTCCTTTGTTTTTTTCTCTAATTGTGTTTTTAAAGGCTTTTGATTTTTCCTAAGTGTGTATCCCTCATACTTAAGGTCCTCGTTCTCTCTCTTGATTAATTCAATTTGCTCAAATAAGAATTTAACAGTCTTAATGCAAGATTGAGACCAACCAAATTCACTGACCTCGGGTTTGGCTGGCTCAGGAGTAGTTTGCACCATGAACGCAAACTGAAGATTCATCATCTCTTCTTCTAGGTCTTTCTCTGCTTCTTCTTCCACACCATCCTTGATCTGGGGAAGATGTGCATTTTCAGGTCCTGAAATATTCAGAGCCTGAATCTGGTCTTCCCAATGAAAGGATTGAGCCACCATAGCCAAGTTTGTAGTCTGATTGCTTGAATATGATCCTCTGTTGACATAGTTCACCGGCACCATCGTTCGCTCAGAATTCTCTTTTCGGTCTGGCTTTGGACACTCCCTTGCAAAGTGTCCAGGCTCATGGCAATTGTAGCATCTCAGCTTCCCTTTGTTGAACCCTACCTTCTTGTCAGAGTTCACGCTCAAGTTGTTTTTCCCAGTTTTCTTGGAGAACTGCTTTGCTCTAAAAACAGCCATGGCCATTTGCCTGGTGATGTCCATCTCTTCCACATCCTCAGGATGGATCTGGTCTAGGTCAACAAATGAGAGTTGTGGGGAGAGTTCTCCGGCCACAAAAGCGTTGTAGCAGTTAACCAGACCAGTGGCGAGGGCCAGATTTTCTTCCTTTTCTTTCAAAGATGAAGCTTGAGAATTGATTCCATGAGATTGAATGGGTGCATTTGAGGATGAACCAACAATAGAACCAACTTGTTGAAGAGAAGTTTGAGGTTGAGGAACTTGAATGTTTTGCATTTGAGGGATCACGTATGAGGTAGGATGATGAGTCACATAGGGTTGAACTTGAGTAACATGAACTTGAGGAGCTTGATGAGTAGAAAAACTTGAGAAAGCAGTGTTGTTGGTGGTTTGGATCCCAAGATTTGCTGAGGAGTATGAATTAACATGATTAATCTCCCTTTGCTTATCATCGAGATCGCAAGCCTTAATGATCACTTTTGTTTCCGCCAAACTCAAACGGTTCAAATCTTTGGTCTTTTTAATCACTGAGACATTCATATCCCAAGATTTTGGTAGAGAATTCAGCAACTTCTTGTTGATCTCCGATCTTGTAACCATCACACCAGCAGAGCTCATTTATGTGGTAAGTGTGATAAACCTCTGCAACTGATTCTCAAGTGATTCTCCCAAGACATGGTTAAACATGTTAAACTTCTGTCGCAGCATGTCTTGGCGACTCTGTTTCATGTCTTCATTGCCTTCGTATACTTCGATCAGTGCTTCCCATAAGGCCTTTGCTGATGTATACTCACGGAAACCTTGAGCAATTTCCGGAGATAATGCCATGGTAAGTGTGGAAAGAGCCTTTTCCTGCTCCTCGACTCTCTCAAAATCATCGTCAGTGTAATTCTCAACTTGCTTATCCATTATTGTGCCATCTTCCAACGTTGTTGTGATGTGGATTGGACCTCTCAAAATACTTCTCCATATCTTGAAATCCTTCATTTTGATATACTTCTCGATCCGATATTTCCATTCTGGAAATCCTTCTGCGGATAAAAGTCGTGGAATTCGAGAAGTGGTTCCCATAATGGCATCTAATTCGTGATGAGCTGACATACTTTGAGATTCCATTTTTGTTTTTTATTTTTGTTGTTTTTGATTTTTGTTGTTTTTGATTTTTTTTTTAAATTTTTAATAAAAATTAACTTGAAAAACAAACAAAAGGATCAAGTAAATAGGGTTTTCGTTTGAGTGGTGATGACCGAAAACAAGGAATTCGGTTGAACGGAGAAAAAAGATAAAAGGGGTTTTCGGTTTATGATGATAAGGAGGGTTTTCGGTTTATGATGATAAGGGGGTTTTCGGTTTATGATGATAAGGAGGGTTTTCGGTTTATGATGATAAGGGGGGTTTTCGGTTTATGAAGATGCAAGGGATTTCGGTTGAAGAACAGTTTTCGGTTTCTGAAGATGCAAGGGATTTCGGTTGAATAACAGTTTTTGGTTTATGAAGATGCAAGGGATTTCGGTTGAAGAACACTTTTCTGTTTCTGAAGATGCAAGGGATTTCGGTTGAAAAACAGTTTTCGGTTTCTGAAGGTTGAACCGAAAACTAACAATTTGCAATGAAAAACTTGGTTTTCTGATTCGATTTTGATTTCCACACACTGAAACCTCAAACATAGCTTCCAGACACACTAACCTTGACAAAAATCAATTGAAGATTGGTTTTAGGTTTATGAAGATCCAACCGAAAACAAATCAATTTCAACAGAAAGCTGGATATCTACACAAATCTGATTCCACACGATGATAGCACTAATTGATCTTCATGAAATCAGGCACAACAACGAGCTTCTAGATACTGAAAATGTGAAGAACACGGCTGTGAAGCACCAAAAACTGAAAAAAAAACACACTTGATTGACACCGGATCTGCTCTGATACCAATTGTAAGGTCCTTGATGGAAGGATCATCACCAATGATCAATCAAGCATAAGAAAACAAAGAAGAAATGGAGTAGAAGTGGAATAAAAACTAAGCTTGCATACAATTCACACTTGGAAATGTCGGATACAACTCAGGGACCGAAAACCACACAGTAAACAATTCTGGATCAACAACTTACAAATGACACCTGACAAGCCTATATATACCCAACTGGACCGAAAACAGGTTTCGGTCAGGAGACCGAAAGCCTGTTTTCGGTCACTTCCAACCGAAAGTGATCTAGACCGAAAACACCAAAAATACACAAAAGACTCCAAAACACAATGACAAATGCCCTAACTCATCCATACATTGATGCCTAGCCTAAACCAAATATATTGGCCCTTCATCGGTTGGCACCACTGAGTGTACAATCGTAGCCTGTAGTTATAATCAGATTTTCCTAGTAGGAAAGCGGGAGTTTGTGTATAGATCTATACGGGGTGACCCCCCACGCCTTAGCTATTCGCTACAGCTAGACTAGGTCAGTCTAGGGCGACAACATCCTTAGCAAGACCATCATTTGGAAAAATACCAAGACGGGCGACCTAGTCATTATCATGCATGGTTATAACGGCTCATATAGGGATTCAATACCAAAACAAAACTTTCGAAGATAAACTCTTCGATTGTGTCAATGCAAAACAACTTATTTAACGACACAAGAATCTAGACATTGTTATAAAACAGAAAATATCGGATTTTCTGGGGGAAATTATTCATATACATTTATTATTATTTCACAATACAATGAAACTAAACTACTCTTTTATAAGCTATAACTATGAAATTCACACATGCATTTATACTCGATTTTCACAACATTTTCAAGCATTTAAAGAAAATATCGGATTTTTTGGGTTTTTATGAAAGATACAAAGACTTTTACTCAACATACTTATGAACTCACCAACATTATATATGTTGACTGTTTTCAAAGTAACTTGTATTCCCAGGTAAACGTTAAGCCGGAAGATTTGCAAGTGTGTATGGTTTTGTTTATGTAATAGCACTTATCGTACTTTAACAATTTGAACTTATGTATTTTAACAATGTACTTTATGTAAGCAATGCCAATTGTATTATGTAATGTTGGTGATGATCGTGTTATGATTCATGTATATTCATTGTGCTGATTATTCAATTGTTAGTCATGCGAGCCCCCGGACGTTTCCGCCGTCTGGGTCGGGGGTGTGACAGGTTGGTATCAGAGCAATGTTTATAGTGAACTAGCATATTTAACCATACATTATATGCAACTATAAACACAATGGGACTAAATAACTCTGAACAAAACAAAAATTTCACACTTATGTGCGCATACTAGGGTAATAATCCAACAACATCTAATAAAAGCTTATGGAGGAAATTGAACACTATAATTAAACCTGGGCAGTTATGTAGTCATATTAGGGATAATTATAGCCTGATCAACTATATTTATTCAGAATACGACCAACATGTGTTCGGGTGTAATCATAATGGGAAATGAATCCAAAAGCCTACCTCACTCTCCAATAACTCTAGGGAACCAAAAACTTAAATAATTAAAAATACACACACTATGCCCTTAGTCTATAGGATCACAAACACACAAAACAATAGGCACTCCACATCTTTCCATTCCATGACATAAAGATGCCTCAAAGACCCAACCGTGGAAACAACGCAACACCGACCCCACCTGAGATAAACTCGGTTGCATTCCAGGCAGTAGTGTCCGCTGCGGTCACTACAGCACTTGCACAGATACGCAATGGAAACAACGGAGAAGGCAACGGGCAGGGAGCTGGAAGCACCAATCAAGGGACAAACCACAGAGCCGCACGAGCATGCACCTACAAGGACTTCACCAACGCCAAACCTCGGACCTTTAATGGGACAAGAGGCGTAATAGCCCTGAAGAGATGGATTGAGAAGGTAGAATCCGTCTTCGAAATTTGTGGATGTCCGGATGAGTGTAAGGTCAAGTTCTCAGCCTGCACGTTCATTGACCAAGCTCTCTCCTGGTGGAATGGCCACACAGAGGCCATGACACTTCCGGTGGTGAACGCGATGCCCTGGGAAGTGGTGAAGGAGATGTTGTTAGCGGAAAACTGTCCTAGAGGTGAGATTCAGAAGATGGACCAAGAGTTGTGGAACCTCACGGTTCAAAACTCCAACATCGACGCATACATATCCCGGTTTAGCGAGCTATATCTTCTGTGTCCCAGAATGACCACCTCAGAAGGTAAAAAGATTGAGAGGTTTATCTGGGGAGTGACTGCACCTATCCAAGGGAATGTCATTGCGGCAAACCCTGAGACGTTTGATAGCGCCAAGAGACTGGCCAAGAAACTATATGATCATGGCAATAAGAAGGGTGCCAAAACAGTGGAAGCGGAGGTAAAGAAGGAGGAAGAGAACAAGAAGGGGAGGAACAACAAGAGAAGGGGAAAGGAAAACTCGAAATCGTCTAAGAAGCAACAAACGGTGCCTATCCATGCTGCAACACAAGCTACCACCACACTACATGCTCCAACCTCATCCACGCCAAATGCTTCAAAGCAGTATTCAAGAATTCTTCCCAAGTGTAACAAATGTAACTTCCACCATCATGGAGAGTGTAGAGAGATGAGTTGCACAAGGTGCAACCGGAAGGGCCATACAACAAAGTATTGTAGGATTCAACTCCCACAGAACCAGATGACAAACAACAACAACAACAACAACAACAATAAAAACAACACCAATGCTGGAGCCAGCTATACCTGTTACGAATGTGGGAAGACCGGGCATTTAAGGTGAAACTACCCCAACATGAACAATCAAGGGGCAGGAGCAGCAGGGAGAGTGCTGACAATAGGTCAGGGTGAAGCAGTGCAGGACCCACCCGTTATCACCGGTACGTTCCTACTTAACAACTCGTATGCATGCATCCTATTTGATAGTGGGGCGGAACGAAGTTTTGTTAGTAATAAATTGAAACACTTGCTAAATCAACAACCCTAGAAGCTCAACGAAGCCTTTACGGTGGAAATGGCTAATGGGAAATCAGAAACAACAGAAGATATCTATATAGGATGTACGTTAACACTAAACAATTACACCTTTCAAATAAACTTAATGACTGTAAATATTAGGAGTTTTGATGTGATCATCGGCATGGATTGGTTAAGCCCCCATCATGCCGATATTATGTGTCACGAGAGGTCATTCGCCTTCATCTTCCTAATCACGAAACCCTAATAATCTACGGAGATAAACCCGACACAAACCTTCGTCTTATCTCATGTATCAAGGCACAAAAGTGTCTACAAAAGAAGAACTACGCATTCTTTGCTCACGTGGTGGATAAAACCAAAGAGTAAGCGAGCATTCGCACCATCCCAGTGGCATGTGACTTCCCGGACGTGTTTCCAGAAGATCGTCTGGGAATACCCCCAAAACGACAAATCGAATTCCGAATCGACCTAGTGCCTGGAGCCACTCCAATAGCCAAATCACCCTATAGGTTGGCTCCTGCAGAAATGCAAGAATTATCAAGCCAACTGGGCGAACTCCTGGATAAAGGATTCATCAGACCCAGCTTCTCGCCGTGGGGAGCTCCGGTTCTTTTTGTTAAAAATAAAGACAGAGCCTTCAGGATGTGCATCGACTATAGGGAATTAAACAAACTCACCATCAAAAACCGGTATCCACTTCCACGAATTGATGATCTATTTGACCAGCTTCAAGGAGCTAGTTACTTTTCAAAGATAGATCTGAGATCCGGTTATCACCAACTCAAAGTCCGAGATGAGGACATTCCTAAGACGGCTTTCCGAGCTCGTTACGGTCATTACGAATTCGTCGTAATTCCCTTCGGTCTAACAAATGCCCCCGCTGCATTTATGGACCTCATGAATCGAATATGCCGCCCATTCCTTGATAAATTTGTTATCGTTTTCATCGACGATATTCTCGTGTACTCTCAAAGCAAAGAAGATCATAGCCAACACCTTCGACAGATTTTAGAAACCCTACAAGATGAAAAGTTGTATGCGAAACTCTCCATGTGCGAGTTCTGGCTCCGTAGTGTGAACTTCCTGGCCATGTAGTCAGTCAGGAAGGAATACATGTGGACCCTTCCAAAATCAAAGCAATCGAAAACTGGGCAATTCCATCAACGCCAACAGAGATTTGCCAATTCTTGGGTCTCGCAGGCTACTACCGAAGATTCATTCAGAACTTTTCCAAGATAGCCAAACCCCTCAGCACGTTAACCTAAAAAGGTGTACCCTTCAAATGGACCGAAAAGCAAGAGTTTGCCTTCCAAACCTTGAAGCAAGCCCTCTGTAGTGCTCCAGTGCTATCCTTACCGGAGGGAACCGAAGACTTCATAGTTTACTGTGATGCTTGGAATCAAGGTTTAGGTTGTGTCCTCATTCAACGAGAGAAGGTAATTGCTAATGCATCCAGACAACTGAAAACACATGAAGTAAATTACACCACGCATGATCTAGAACTGGGGGCGGTGGTCTTCGACTTAAAAATTTGGAGGCACTACCTCTATGGTACCAAGTGCACCATGTTTACAGACCACAAGAGCCTCCAACACATTCTAAATCAAAAGGAACTAAACATGAGGCAGCGAAGATGGGTTGAGCTGTTAAACGATTATGAGTGTGAGATCAAATATGATCCCGACAAGGCTAACGTGGTAGTCGATGCCCTGAGCAGAAAGGAGTATTCAAATCGTTGTGTGAAGACTCTGTCAATCACCATCCAATCTCATCTAGCTTCACAGATCAAAGAATCTCAATTGGACGCATTGAAGCCATAAAATGTCGCTAGAGAGTCGCTACGAGGAATGGAGAAGGAGCTCGAAGTTAAAGACGACGGAACTCGCTACTTCATGAATAGAATCTGGGTTGCCAAAATTGGGGGATTTAGAGAGATAGTTGTGCATGAAGCCCACAAGACGCGATATTCTATTCATCCGGGGTCAGATAAAATGTACTTGGATATCAAGCAGCAATATTTGTGGCCTAATATGAAGGCAGAGATAGCTACTTTCGTGGGCAAGTGTCTTACTTGCGCCAAGGTGAAAGTGGAATACCAAAAGCCCTCGGGACTATTGCAACAACCTGTGATACCCGAGTGGAAATGGGAAAGGATTACTATGGACTTGGTGACCAAATTGCCAAAGACAACACACAGATTGGATGCTATCTGGGTAATTGTCGATAGATTGACAAAATCTGCTAATTTCCTGCCAATAAAAGAATCTTACAAGATGGAAAAGCTGACCCGAATCTACATCAAGGAGGTCGTGAAACTTCATGGAGTGCCAGTATCTATTATCTCGGATCGAGATAGCAGATTTACTTCAAGATTCTGGCAATCTCTTCAGAAGGCAATGGGAACACAACTAGATATGAGCACCGCCTACCACCCGCAGACGGATGGTCAGAGTGAGCGTACCATCTAGACACTTGAGGATATGCTCCGAGCTTGCGTGACTGAGAATCTAGTGAGACTTGTCGATTGGCACCACTGAGTGTAAAATCGTAGCCTGTAGTTATAATCAGAGTGTCCCGGTAGGAAAGCGAGAGTTTGTGTATAGATCTATACGGGGTGACCCCCCACGCCTTAGCTGTTCGCTACAGCTAGACTAGGCCAGTCTAGGGCGACAACATCCTTAGCAAGACCGGAATTTGGAAAAATACCAAGAAGGGCGACCTAGTCATTATCATGCATGCTTATAACGGCTCATATAGGTATTCAATACCAAAAGAAAACTTTCGAAGATAAACTCTTCGATTGTGTCAATGCAAAACAACTTATTTAACGACACACGAATCTTGACATTATTATAAAACAGAAAATATCGGATTTTCTAGGGGAAATTATTCATATACATTTATTATTATTTCACAATACAATGAAACTAAACTACTCTTTTATAAGCTATAACTATGAAATTCACACATGCATTTATACTCGATTTTCACAACATTTTCAGACATTTTACAGAAAATATCGGATTTTCTGGGTTTTTATGAAAGATACAAAGAATTTTACTCAACATACTTATGAACTCACCAACATTATATATGTTGACCTTTTTCCAAATAACTTGTATTCTCAGGTAAACGTTAAGCCGGAAGATTTGCAAGTGTGTATGGTTTCGTTTATGTAATAACACTTATCGTACTTTTAACAATTTGAACTTATGTATTTTAACAATGTACTTGATGTAAACAATGCCAGTTGTATTATGTAATGTTGGTGATGATCGTGTTATGATTCATGTATATTCATTGTGATGATTATTCAATTGTTAGTCACACGTGCCCCCAGACGTTTCCGCCGTCTGGTTCGGGGGTGTGACAGAAGGTGACTTAACAGGGGAGTACGCTAAGCGTACATGCAGGTACGCCCAACGTACGCACCATTTAGCATGTACGCTTAGCGTACATAGGAGTACGCCCAGCGTACTCATCACATATGGGTTTGGGCCTCGGTTTGGGCCATGCAGTGGATTTTGGGTCTTCGGGCCTTAGTGGGCCATCAGAAGTCAGACCATTTTGCGCCAAGTATATGTTAGGGCTTAGGGTAAGGCCCAGTAGAGGGATTGGGCCCAATTTAGCAAATTGGACCATTAGTGGGCCACTAGTGGGCTTGGGACGCCTACCTAGTGTTGGGCCTTTTATGTTATGGTTTTGGGCTTAGATATGGACCAAGTTAAACTAGGGGTAAAGTGGTCATTTTACCCTAATTAATGTTTTTGTTTTGGACTAAGTGATATTTCAGTATTGGTAGCTCGGGGAGCCGAAGGAGCAGCAGTTTGGGGAATTTCCAGTTAGCAGCCAGAGGAGTATCAGCAAGTCTTCAGCAGTGCGAGGCGAGTCTCCTCACCGTGTGCATGGGTCTACGGCCACAATGCCGGCCAATTAGTTTTTGTATGGTAGGAAGACCCGGGGGATAGCCCTAGACATTGTATGATAGTATGTTTCTGTACCACGGTCCGATGCCGGGCGAGGCCCGAGGAAGGTTTATAGGTATGTTATTCCGGACCATGGTCTGATGCCGGGGCAAGCCCGAGGAATGTCGTATGATAGTTATACTTGTCGCTTAGTGTGATACTTGTATGTGCCTGGTAGGGGGGTGGGTGTGGGCGAGGCCCCGTATCTCATCACTAGCTGAGTATGGATAGGGTTCCGTATCTCTTTAGTAGCAGAGCAGGGGCGAGGCCCAAGTTAGGCGGGGCCCGAGATAGGACAGAAGTGAGTGTGGGCGGGACCCGAATCTCACCATTAGCAGGAGTGTGGACGGTGGTTCCATGACTCATCAGTAACAGGACATGGGCGAGGCCCAAGTTAGGCATGGCCTTAGGACAGGAATGCAGTAGAGTATGTTTGCTTATTGTGCTAGTATGTTTATGTGATTGTATATGTATAGGGGCAGGGCCCGGAGACAGGTGGGGCCTAAGAGAGACAGATCTGTATACCGAGCAGCGCTCAATGCCAGGCGGGGACTAATGCCGGGCGGGGCCTGATGCCGGATCGAGTCCGATGCTGGGAAAGTCCCGATGAAGCGGGTATGGGCACAGTATGTAGTAGTATGGGGAACACACTAAGCTTCGTGCTTACGGTTTTCAGTTTTGGTTTCAGGTACTTCCAGTAGCGGAGGGAAGAGCTCGGGGTGACTGCAACGCACACACCATGATGTTTTCGCCTGGGATGTTTTACTCTGATATGATATGTTTAGACATGATACTTTGATTAAATATATTTGAATGAATGGTTTGACAATTATGGTTTTTATTAAGGTTTTAAAATGAAAGTTTTGGTCATGATTTTTGGGATGTTACAAGTTGGTATCAGAGCCTTGGTTTGTGGGATTCGGGCACACTCTCGGGTGTGTCTGAACTCAAACTGAGGACTTGGTATGAAATTTTCAAAAGAAAATCATTTTTATAAAGATCTTTGAAAAAGGAAAAGAATATTGAAAAGAGAAAAGAACTTTGAAAAGAGAAAAGGGTGTGGTGCATGCAATCAGCCGAGCTCAAGTAAGTTCTCCCAAATTACCCATACATGTTTGTATAGTTCTGATATGCTTATAAGAACATCATGCTAGATTAGGGCTAAGGATCTAGGAGGATGCCCTATGTGCCTGTTATATGTGTATGAGCTTAGAAACGTATGCTAGTACAAATTCCTGATATGTGTATAGAATTGCTTGATCATGTTTATTGTTAGATTTTCCGTTGGTCTGAAGGCTGCTTGCTTTGTGCTTTGTGCTTTGAGTGATGAGAGTTAGATATTAGGTGAATACGTTAAGTCACATGTGACCAGGGTTGAATAATCTCAGAGTGCTGGATTTGACCCTATTGCGCAGCTCTTGTCTGAGTCTAACCGTTATAGGGATGAGTCTTTTACTCGAAGGATTATCCGAGCCTCGTTACATGTGATGTTATTTAGGTAGTGGCTAATTGGCATTATGAAGAGTCCTTCAGTAGCTGAGGACTGGGTTGGGTTATAGATTTCCCTAGGGTAAGCCTAGGATGAGATTAGTGTTGGGAGAAATAGTAGTAGTGAAAGGGACTTGGTGGAGTCGAGGCAATTCTTGAGGAAAGTATGGATAGATGTGGAAGGTAGTAGGGGCCCATACCACTGAAAGCAGAGGATCCGTACTCGATTCAATAAGAGCTGAGATAAAACCAGGGAACTTGTAGTGCGTGTGTGATCCCTTAGTAGTGATGAGTATTCTGATGGTTATTATGATATGTTGCAGAATGGTGACGTTACGTACTAGACTGGTGGGCAGCTCTGGTGCAGGCGATGGATCAGGATCGGGCTCAGGAGCTGAGCAGCTCGGGGATCAAATGAGAGAGTTTGTTTCAGCAGAGATTATGCGCGGTATTCTATACCAGACTCCCGTGATATTTCGTTCGGTCAAGGAGGGTATTATAGAGCGTCTGGATGAGAAGTTTGGAGCTTTCCGTACTAAGATGATGGCCATGATGGGGGCGCGTACCCTGAAAATTCAAGAGTTCAGAGCTTGTGGAGCTCCAGACTATCATGGGGCTCGGGACCCCATCGCTAGCAGTAAGTGGTTGGCTGATGTTGCCAACGCTTTCCGTACGAGCCGATGTCCCGAGGGGGACAAGGTCCATCTTGTCTCCTGTCTTCTGAAGGACAGAGAACGAGATAGGTAGGAGGAGGTAGGACATGCCATTGGGTATGATGTCGTATTGGACGCGATGACATGCAGTGATTTATCGGCCAGGTTCAAGGCCGAGTTTGCACCGGTGATTGAGGTGTAGCAGTTAGCACGAGAGCTCCAGGATTTACAACAGACGACTGAGACTGTGGTGGAGATTAACACCAAGTTCATGGAGACGGCTCTTCTTGTTCCACAGTATGTCGTGGAAGAGGAGATGAAGATGGCCCGATATCACGAGATGCTAAGGAGCGATATCAAACAGTTTGTGAGCCGCTCCAGCTGCAAGACGCTGGAGGATATGATCGCTCGAGACATATAAAGAGAGATTGACCTGGATTCAGAGAGGAAGAGGAAGCTGGATGAGATTCAGGTAGCCACAGGTTCAAGCAAGAGACCTAAGGGGTCAGACTCGAGATCGAGGGAGTATTAGAGTCGCAGCCGATGCAGAAAATATGGCAAGACGCATGAGGGTACGTGCTGGAGCGGTAGTGGTGGTGATTCTGGCTGCTTCAAGTGCGGTCGGACCAGTCATTTTAGCAGAGATTGTACAGCTACCACCACCCAGGGATCAGACCTGCTATGCTTTCATTGTAGTCAGCGAGGCCACAAGAAGGCCCAGTATCCGAGTTTGCTTTCAGCAGGACAGGTGATAGCACCTGCCCCTGCGACCTTGAGGATCACCGACAGCCGTTAGGGCCTGGCAGGAGCGTATGCGGCGGGGAGCAGGGCATTTCAGTTGATTACGGAGGAGAAACGATAAGCCCCTGATGTGGCAGGTGAGTATCTTTCTATTTTCCTATCAGCTTTTATTTGTGAATTATTTGTTATGGTACTGCATCGATATTCAGTTTTATGCCATTTGCATACCTTGGATTTGAGAATAGTAGTTAGAGGTTGTTCCCTTGTAGAGAAGGTTCTCAGGATTCAGTCAGTGTAGCAAGTGTGAGTGAGGCTCGGAGGTGTTCTATTAGTCTTTAGGAGTGGTTCGGGTTTGGTATTGGTTAGTTTTGGAGAACCAGCTGTGGTAAGCATTGGTTATCAGCCGATCAACGATTAGATGGAGACAAGGATTGGGATTCCTTTCCAAGTGGTGAGCTTTAAGGAGTTAGTCGAATCGAAGTGGGGGAGAAACCCCCATATTGTCAGGAACAGAAGTAAGTGCAAAGCTGGGATGAGTTCGCAACTATGTTAAGAAGGGGAGCAGTCGAAGTGGCTGCTGGATGGAGGAGCGAGTGAGTTGGGAGTTTGGGAAACTTCCCAACGTTGAGTCCGTATATTCGCGGTAGTTAATAACTGGTTAGGAACTAGGTTGGAGATTTTCTCGGCAAGACACGAGTTTAGTCAGGTTGTAAGACCGCGGGATTGTCGTAGCATTCCCCAGTAGATAGTATTACAGGAAGTGTTGTAAGATTGCGGGTAAGTCGTAGCACTCATTAGCAGCCTAGTTAGTAGAGTGTGGGCGAGGGCCCGTATCTCCTAGTTATCGGAGGATGGGCGAGGCCCCTACCTCCTAGTTAGCATGATAAAGATTGAGAAAGGATATTTCATTGAGTTTCAGGATGGAGTTGGTCCTGCATAGCCCTAGATAGGTGAGACCTGTGTGAGGGACCACTCCGAGATATAGTTTGGGTGAAACCCGTGGGCGAGGCCTGTGAGATTATAGTAGCGCAGGTGGGACCTGGTAGAGACCTTAGGGTAAAGATAGGGGATCGAGGATCCCAGGACTTATGGAGCCAGAGTGGTAAAGTAGATAGAGCAGTTTTAGATAGCCGAAGTTTCTCCGGAAGTCGTTGGGAGCGACTGAGAGGTTGAGTTTGGGTTTAGAAACCGGTGGGAGTCCCGTAAGTCAGATAACGGCAGATTAGTTGGGACCAGGGTGGCCTTGGTTCATCCAGAAAGCAGACAGGGGATATTAGGATCTTCAGGTAAGGGTAGGAGTGATGTACTCAAGGTTTATGGTGATTGGATGGTTCTCAAGAGGATACCATCGAGGAATAGCATTTCGCCCACGAAGACCGTATAGATAGTCAATAGAAGCGGTCCTTCGAGGACCGGACCGAATAATCAGAATATGAATTGTATAGGAACACTAAGAGGGGTTGCAGGATGATTGGCCGTAGTGGACTTCGAGGGCGAAGTCTATTTTAAGTGAGGGAGAGTTGTAACACCCAGTTTTGGAAGTATTCAATTTTGGTCTCGAAAGCCAAGGGTAGGGGTGATTCGGACTTCTATGGGTCTCGGGTTTATTCGGAAGGATGAAAGGCTTGTGTATGGAGCTAGAAGCGTAGGGATTCTCGCCACCTTTTCATGGTTATAAAGTTCGTTGGAAACGGACTTAGAACGAAGAAGATATAGTACTTTGAAGTTATTGTCAAGTTTAGCCCCTAATGGAGTTTCGTGGCAAGGCAGCCCGTGCATGCAAGGAATGCATGCGTAAGTTTAGATGGGTACGCCCAGTGTAAGTTGGGTTACGCCCAGCGTATAAGGATAAATGGTCGCGGGTGCAGAAAGGCGTACGCCCAGCGTACGCTCAGGGTTCCTAAACCCTAATTTGTAGGGTATGCCACTATATAAAGAACATAATGTTTCAAGGGTCAACCTCCCTCTCATCCTTAGACAGTTTTCACAAAACCATAATCTTCTTTGAGTGTTCTTGGAGCTTGGAAGGCTTTGTGAGAGCATTTTGGTGTTTTGGATCCAACCTTCAAGGAAGCAAAGGTCAAGGCAAGGTGTTGGTGCAAAAGAGAAGGTGCATATCTGAGATTGTTGCTTAACTTCAGACCCTTTCAAGGTATAAAGTCTGGAGCTTGATGATTAATCTCTTAGATCTCTTTTAGCATGAGTTTACAGACTCTTTTGGTCCCAAGAATGGATCTTTATGACTCAAGCAAATTTTTAGGACCAGGGTTGCCACCCTTAGTATCATGTGAGTCCCATAAGCAGTAAAGTTTCAATCTTTAGGGCTCATTTGTGGCCATGCTTGAGTTAAGACCATTTCCATGAGAGTTAGTTATCATATTTCAAGTTTGGGCTTTATTGGTGGGTTGCCAGCCACCAAGTGAGGAACTTTATGGTTTAAGACGTTGAAAAGGACTTGGATCTGTGTTTGTAGCTTCCGGGGTAGAGTATTAAGCACTTAATGGGAATGTGACTTAACAGGGGAGTATGCTGAGCATACATGCGGGTACGCCTAACATACGCACCATTTAGCATGTACGCTTAGTGTACATAGGAGTACGCCCAGCGTACTCATCGGATATGGGTTTGGGCCTCGGTTTGGGCCATGTAGTGGATTTTGGGTCTTCGGGCCTTAGTGGGCCATCAGAAGTCGGACCATTTTGGGCCAACTATATGTTGGGGCTTAGGGTAAGGCCCATTAGAGGGATTGGGCCCAATTTAGTAAATTGGGCCATTAGTGGGCCACTAGTGGGCTTGGGAAGCCTACCTAGTGCTGGCCTTTTATGTTATGGTTTTGGGCTTAGATATGGACCAAGTTAGACTAGGGGGTAAAATGGTCATTTTACCCTAATTAAGGTTTTTGTTTCGGACTAAGTGATATTTCGGTATTGGTATCTCGGGAAGCCGAAGGAGTAGCAGTTCGGGGAATTGCCAGTTAGCAGCCAAAGGAGTATCAGTAGGTCTTCTGCAGTGCGAGGTGAGTCTCCTCACTTTGTGCATGGGTCTACCACCACAATGCCGACCTATTTAGTTTTTTTATGGTAGGAAGACCCGAGGGTTAGCCGTAGACATTGTATGATAGTATGTTTCCGGACCACGGTCCGATGTCGGGCGAGGCCCGGGGAAGGTTTATAGGTATTTTATTCCGGACCAAGGTCTGATGCCGGGGCAAGCCCGAGGAATGTCGTATGATAGTTATACTTGTCGCTTTGTGTGATACTTGTATGTGCCTGGTAGGAAGGTGAGTGTGGGCGAGGTCCCGTATCTCATCACTAGCTGAGTATGGACGGGGTTCCGTATCTCTTTAGTAGTTAAACAGGGGCGGGGACCGAGATAGGAGAGAAGTGAGTGTGGGTGGGGCCCGTATCTCACCATCAGCAGGAGTGTGGACGGGGGTTCCATGACTCATCAGTAGCAGGACATGGGCGAGGCCCAAGATAGGTGAGGCCTTAGGACAAGAATGTAGTAGAGTATGTTTGCTTATTGTGCTAGTATTTTTATGTGATTATATATGTATAGGGGTGGGGCCCGGAGACAAGCGGGGCCTAAGAGAGACAGATCTGTATACCGAGAGGGGCACGATGCCAGTGTAATGCCCGTGTTTCTAGGCTAGGCATTAATATTGACATGATAGTCTAGGTTAACCTTTGTGACTCATTTTGGAGAAATGAAAAGGAATTATGTGAATATTATGTGTTTTATGTGTTTTATGCTTAATTATTAAGGTTTAATTAATTAAGAATAAAAATGAGCGTCAAAAATTAAATTTTAGATAAAGCCGATATCTATTAAGAAACTTGTAGTGGGCGTGACAAGGATTACGGATATATAAAGAATGCCGAAATCCGAGTTATAACGAAGAAGTTATGACATGTCGAAGTTTCGCGATAAACCGGCACGGTGCCGAATGTCGTAAAAAGTGAGTTTTTGATAAACTACTTTTTAGCCTTAGTAATCTAAACGAAACTCGTAGTGTTCGTTAAACCGAGAAGTTCGATAAAAAGAACGCCCAAATCTGACTTCGTATGAGGAAGTTATGATTTTTCGAAGTTTCAGCTTAGCAGTAAACAGCTAAAAACTCGAATTTTAGATTGAGTGATTTTTAGCCAACACGACCTAAACGAGAATCGAAGGTCTCGTCATTAGTAGCACAACGGTAAAAAGTCTGACGAAAACGGACGTCGGATGAAGAACTTATGAATTTTTAACGGATTTCCTGTCCCAGTCTGTTGAAAATAATAATATAAAAATTAAAATCAAAATTAGCCTACGAAGTGTAAATGAAAGTTGTAGAGCGTAATTTTACCTACGCGTGCATATAAAGAACGTCAAAAACGGAGCTCGTATGCAAAAGTTATGGATTTTAGAAGTTTTGGCGCGAAAACCGAGAAATTTCGCATACGTGGCTTCGGCCACGTCACCTTCGCTGAAAGAGTGCCACGTGTCCGAAATTGGTGAGTTATGCGAGCCACGTGTCGCCTTCCCTCGCATGAACAGTAGCCGCGTGTCGGATTCTGATTCGACCGAAGGGAGGCCCAATCCGAAGCTCGCAGCTGGTCCGAGCCTCGCACCGCCTTAGCCTCCGAACCTCGCAGATTGTAACACGTGTCTTCTCTTCGCTGCTTCGGATCCGAACCCTCGCTTGCGGACCCCACCTCCTTAGCCGACCTTCGGACCTGGACTTCGGTCCAATCAGGGACTGCCACCTGATCCCTCGCATGCGCAGCCCACGTGACTACTCTTCGGATCTGCTGCCGCGTGGACTCTTCTCATCCGTCCGATCAGCAGCTTCGGACCCTATAAATAGAAGTGTATGCGAACCCTCCCGGTTACTTTTGGGATTTTGCCACATTTAGCCCCTTTTTCCATATTCTCTTCATCTTAACATTCCCCGGAGCCCCGGTATCGATTCTAACACCCGGAATACGCCACGAAGTGCCCGAGAAGCCCGAAAAATTTATCTTTTCGGTTTCGAAGCCCGACCCTCGCAGAGCCCGGATTCTCAATAAAACTCCCGGTTTTATTAGAAACGATCGTTTTAGGAAACGAATTGCTACCCGATTTTCATTAAATCAGGTGAGTGTGTAGTTACTTTCACCTTACACATAGATATGAAGTATTTTACATAAAATACGTGCTGTGTGATTATATATTGTTTGTTTATTTGAGATTGGTGTTCAACGAATGATTTATACAGCTTGTTAAATAATTTAAACTATATATGTATTTTTATCTACAAAAAAATGTTGGATAAACATGGGTAAATGAAATAGTGGGTGTGATGAAAGGTGAGTTGGATAGAGGAGATGATCAGTAATATTGATCATGAGTTGAGGGTGAGTGGTGAAATGAGATAATGAGTTGATAGTGAGGTGTGAAGCCCTTACCCAAACGTATGGCGTGAGTGATGCAATATGAGAAAAGCCCTTACCCAAAGGTGGGCCCCCGTCATTCATCAGAGTATGGATGACAACCATGGACTATTCTAGACAGTCTGTGGAACAATAGCAGGCCCGCAACCTGTAGGTGTAATGAACTATATGTTCATTTGATGTACTCTAAAAACCCATTGACATGTATTGTAGGGGGGAATACCTGTAAATAATATTGTCGATAAATGAGAGCTATGGACTTAGCACATGTTGAATAAACCTTGGCAGCTATGGACTTAGTGCCTGTTGTATAAACCCTGGTGATGGTGTGACCTTGTGCCTATTCCTTAGGATGAATCCTTAGGAAGGAGTGATAGTTGATTCCTAGGTTAAACCCTTAAGAAATAAATAAGATAATGGGGTTGGGGTAAATGGGGTTGATTGTTTGATGTTTAAGCATAATAAATTATGTATTGTGGGTTGAAAACCCTATATGCTCACCAGGCTTCCAAGCCTGACCCACTCAGCTGTTTATATTACAGGTAGAGGACCCCGAGCATAGTCGGATGATGATGATGAGTGATTTTTGGATTATAGGCCAGTAGTTATAAATAACTATTGTAAGGCTTATAAGTTCTTGTTTATGCTTTTGATCTGTATCGGAACATGACATCCCGAGGTTTTGATATAAAAGGAAATTATATATTTCTTAAAGAAAGGTTTTGAAAAACTTTTATCATGTTTTGTTTTGGGGACCAATTCCGCAACATCTTTTAAAAAGATTTCTTTGATTTTATTTTAAAAAGCATAAATTAAATCGGTCTTTTCTGGCCGAGAAATTAGGGGATGTCACAGTTGGTATCAGAGCATTAGTTTAAGCGAACTAGGAAATTTGTAGGATTTCTAGACTTAAACTTAGAATGCTAAGCGATGATTGTGAGTTGAGTGTGTCTATTATATTTTAGGTAGTACACCTAAATTGACACGAGCACTAGTTTATTTTAGGAAGGATGACTAAAATGCTTTTATGTGCTAAATGTTTTGTGTTATAGCTATAATGATGCTATTATTTGTTCGGATCTATGGTCTGTTGCCGACCGGATCTGAAAACCTTATGTGTGTAGGATTCTAAGCGTATGATTATGAGATTAGAACTAACATGTAAACGTTTCGGAGTAATAACGAAGATTTAACGCCTATCGAAAATAAAGATCTAAATTCACCTACGAATGGTGTATAGATCGAAATGGCGAGTACTCAAAGTGGATTCGGAAACGATAATCCACAGCCTGAGCCAATCACGATGGCTGGGGTGCAGGCAATGGTGCGTATGATGTTGGATCAACAGATGGAAGAAACAAAACATTTACTTCAACAAAGTAAGGATGAACTTATTGTGCTAGTACGTCAGGCACTTACTTTGGAGGCAACTATCTGGGCTGCCAAGTCTGTTGAAGATATGATTAAAGGGAGAGCCGCCAGCAAGGTTGAAGTTGGAGAGAAAAGAAAGTTTGAAAGGACTTCAGGGTCCAACGAGAAAAGAAAATTCTCGAAGTATGGAGGAGGAGAAGGCGAAGCAAAATGGTACGAGAGGTGCAAAAAGAAGCACTTCGGGAAATGTAGCGAAGAGGTGACCTGCTACAAGTGTGCAAAGACTGGGCATTATGCCAACGAGTGTCCGTCCAACAAGAGGATGTGCTATCGATGTAACGAGGAAGGGCACATTTCGAAAGACTGCCCAAAGAAGAAAGAGGCAGCAATGCCCAATGTTCCACCAAAACCAAAACCAAATGCATACCAAATGATCCTTAATGAAGCAGATGGAGATATAAGGGATCAGGAGTAAGGACCTTATATTCCCAAAACTAAGACATAAAGTAACAATGTAGTTAGTAACTTGTACTGCAGCATATTAGAGGCGTAGTATAGGGTAAACTTGAACCCCTGTGTAATAGTTTCAAGGAAATAATATAAACCCTGGTTTTGTCATCTGATGAATGGAATGGTTGGTGTAATTCTTGAAGTTGTCCCATCGTCTGGAATTTCCATCACCAACCAAGTTGAAGTAGAATTGATGACTGAAGATACGCATGGAAGAAGTCCTAGTAGAGTCTAGGAAAATTTAATGATTAATTGGACACATTCGTATGTGTTAAATTGTTTTGTGATTTTAGGACTTGGGGACTGCGAGACCGTACTTGGGACGAGTATGAGTAGGTATGAATAGTAGTAGAGATCTATACTACTGGAAGCACATGACTCACACTTGGATCAGGGAAAGTCACAAGGTTACCAAGGAGCTAGTAATTAATTCCGTCTTATTCTAGTCTTTCATTACCATCGTTTCGGTAATGACTAAGAAGATGATTGTTATTTCGACCTTAGAGGTCATATCGAATCGAGTCCGACTAAGATGAGTTTATTATGTGGTTCAGAGAACCAAGTTCGATGTAGTATTTGACTTAAGCCAGAAGATTGAAGTGAGAAATGATCAAAGCGATCAATAGAAGTATCGCACTCATTGTTAAAGAAGTTGGTAGTTAGAAATGATACATGTTGAACTGTGATTGTATCACATTAGAACATGAAGGAAGGTATAGTTTGCTCTGAAATTTGTCCCTATGAGATATGAATCTAAGTAGTGCAGTATACAATGAGAGATCATTAGAACATGACCCATCGGTCTGTTACAATAAATGAAGGAAAATACTTATTCTAAGAAGAAGAAGGAGTCCTCAATAAGGATTTATTTTGTAACTCGAAGGTTACGATTGAAAGTCCTATGGAGATCTGAAGCTTTTTAGGATTAGCTGGATATTATCGCTGATTTATCCAAGGCTTTTCTTCGATCGCGACTCCATTGACAGCTTTGACCCACAAAGGAGCTGTCTATACTTGGAATAAGAAGCATAGGAAGCTTTGAGATGTCAAAGAAGAAGTTGTGTGAAGCACCGATTCTTTCGTTACCTGAAGGAGTTGATGACTTCACATTTTATAGTAATTCCTCTAGAGTTGGGTTAAATTGTGTTCTGACCCAAAGGGATAAAGTGATAGCGTATGCATCGAGACAATTGAAAGAGCATGAAAAGAACTACCCCACTCATGGTCTGGAGTTGGCAGCGATAGTATTCGCCTTAAAGGTATGGAGAAGGAATTGAACATGAGGCAACGGCGCGGGCTAGAGTTACTCAAGGACTTTGACTGTGAGATACTTTACCACCCTGGTAAAGCGAATATTGTTGCTGATGCTCTCAGTCGGAAGGTAAATGTTGAAAAGAAAAGGCCAAGAGCCTTGAGAATTGAAGTTGTCTCGATAGTTGTGGAAAGTATAAAGAAAGCTCAAGAGGAAGTGTTAGAGAGAAATGACCGAAAGGAGGAACGTTTGGGCAAAACGTTGGTGTTTGATACAAACGGTCAACGACTGAAGGTATTCAAAGATAGGATTTGGGTACCTAAGGCGGGAGGAGTAAGAGGTCTTCTGATGGAAGAAGCTCACAAAACCATGTACTCGATTCATCCCGGCAGTACGAAAATGTATAGGGATCTAAAACCCTATTACTGGTGGCCGACGATGAAGCCCGATGTTGCAAAGTATGTGGCCGAGTGTGTAACTTGTGCTAGGGTTAAGGCACAACATCAGAAACCGTATGGGAGTTTAGAACCTTTGCCTATACCCATGGGCAAATGGGAAGACATCACTATGGATTTTGTGACTAAACTGCCCAGAAGAAGGAACGGTCACGACATGATTTAGGTGGTCGTTGATCGCTTCACTAAGAGTGCGCATTTCATAGTAGCCAACGAGAAATGGTCTATGGATAAACTTGCGAATTCTTATGTGAAAGAAATTGTGAGGCTTCACGGTGTTCCGTTAACGATTGTATCCGATCGTAACAGCCGTTTTACCTCAAGGTGTTGGAGGAGTCTGTAAGAGGAATTGGGTACCAAGTTGTGTTTGGATACAGCTTACCATCCGCAAACCGATGGTCAGAGCGAATAAACGATTCAAACGTTGAAGGATATGCTGAGAACATGTACCCTGGAATTCCAAGGTAACTGGGATGAACATTTACCTTATCACGCTTTGTATGGGGAAAAGTGTTGAATGCCGTCATGGTGACTGAAAGCTGGGGAAAAGCAGCTTATGGGACTTAAAATAGTCCATCAGACTGCTGGAAAGTTGAAAGTGATTAGGGAAAGGATGTTAGCTGCTCAAAAGAGCTATGCTGACAAGAAAAGACAACAGATATCATTCGAAGTTGGAGATTCGGTTTTACTTAAAGTCTCGTCATGGAAGGGACTTATAAGGCTTGGTAGAAGGGGAAAGTTGATTCCAAGGTTTATTGGACCATTTAAAGTTCTTCGGAGGATCGGGAATCAAGCTTACAAGGTAGAATTACCGGAAGAACTGGAGGGTATTCATAACACATTTCATGTGTGTTATTTGAGGAAGTTCACGGGAGATATGCCCGACATAATTCCGATTTCTGAATTAAGGTTGGATGAAAACAGGAGGTTAATGGAAGAACCTGAGGCAATTGTTAACCGTAAGACTAAGAAGTTGTAACGTAAGATAGTCGATTTAGTGCTTGTGCGTTGGAAACATACGAATGGGCCAAATCTCACCTGGGGAAAAACGGAGAGTGACATCATAAGTCGCTACCTGTATTTGTTAGTGGATGTGTGATTCCGGTGACGAAATCATTCTAAGGGGGAGAGAATTGTGATGCCCGTGTTTCTAGGCTAGGCATTAATATTGACATGATAGTCTAGGTTAACCTTTGTGACTCATTTTGGAGAAATGAAAAGGAATTATGTGAATATTATGTGTTTTATGTGTTTTATGCTTAATTATTAGGGTTTAATTAATTAAGAATAAAAATGAGCGTCAAAAATTAAATTTTAGATAAAGCCGATATCTATTAAGAAACTTGTAGTGGGCATGACAAGGATTACGGATATATAAAGAATGCTGAAATCCGAGTTATAACGAAGAAGTTATGACATGTCGAAGTTTCGCGATAAACCGGCACGGTGCCGAATGTCGTAAAAAGTGAGTTTTTGATAAACTAATTTTTAGCCTTAGTAATCTAAACGAAACTCGTAGTGTTTGTTAAACCGAGAAGTTCGATAAAAAGAACGCCAAAATCTGACTTCGTATGAGGAAGTTATGATGTTTCGAAGTTTCAGCTTAGCAGTAGACAGCTAAAAACTCGAATTTTAGATCGAGTGATTTTTAGCCGACACGACCTAAACGAGAATCGAAGGTCTCGTCATTAGTAGCACAACGGTAAAAAGTCTGACGAAAACGGACGTCGGATGAAGAACTTATGAATTTTTAACGGATTTCCTGTCCCAGTCTGTTGAAAATAATAATATAAAAATTAAAATCAAAATTAGCCTATGAAGTGTAAATGAAAGTTGTAGAGCGTAATTTTACCTACGCGTCCATATAAAGAACGTCAAAAACGGAGCTCGTATGCGAAAGTTATGAATTTTAGAAGTTTTGGCGCGAAAACCGAGAAATTTCGCATACGTGGCTTCGGCCACGTCACCTTCGTTGAAAGAGTGCCACGTGTCCGAAATTGGTGAGTCATGCGAGCCACGTGTCGCCTTCCCTCGCATGAACAGTAGCCGCGTGTCGGATTCTGGTTCGACCGAAGGGAGGCCCAATCCGAAGCTCGCAGCTGGTCCGAGCCTCGCACAGCCTTAGCCTCCGAACCTCGCAGATTGTAACACGTGTCTTCTCTTCGCTGCTTCGGATCCGAACCCTCGCCTACGGACCCCACCTCCTTAGCCGACCTTCGGACCCGGACTTCGGTCCAATCAGGGACTGCCACTTGATCCCTCGCATGCGCAGCCCACGTGACTACTCTTCGGATCTGCTGCCGCGTGGACTCTTCTCATCCGTCCGATCAACAACTTCGGACCCTATAAATAGAAGGGTATGCGAACCCTCCCGGTTACTTTTGGGATTTTGCCACATTCAGCCCTTTTTCCATATTTTCTTCATCTTAACATTCCCCGGAGCCCCGGTATCGATTCTAACACCCGGAATACGCCACGAAGTGCCCGAGAAGCCCGAAAAATTTATCTTTTCGGTTTCGAAGCCCGACCCTCGCAGAACCCGGATTCTCAATAAAACTCCCGGTTTTATTAGAAACGATCATTTTAGGAAACGAATTGCTGCCCGATTTTCATTAAATCAGGTGAGCGTGTAGTTACTTTCATCTTACACATAGATATGAAGTATTTTACATAAAATACGTGCTGTGTGAATATATATTGTTTGTTTATTTGAGATGGGTGTTCAAGGAATGATTTATACACCTTTTTAAATAATTTAAACTGTAAATGTATTTTTATCTACAAAAAAATGTTAGGTAAAACATGGGTAGATGAAATAGTGGGTGTGATGAAAGGTGAGTGGGATAAAGGAGATGATCAGTAATATTGATCATGAGTTGAGGGTGAGTGGTGAAATGAGATCATGAGTTGATAGTGAGGGGTGAAGCCCTTACCCAAACGTATGATGTGAGTGGTGCAATATGAGAAAAGCCCTTACCCAAACGTGGGCCCCTGTCATTCAACAGAGTATGGATGACAACCATGGACTATTCTAGACAGTCTGTGGAACACTAGCAGGCCCGCAACCTGTAGGTGTAATGAACTATATGTTCATTTGATGTACTCTAAAAACCCATTGACATGTATTGCAGGGGGGAATACCTGTAAATAATTATGTCGATAAATGAGAGTTATGGACTTAGCACATGTTGAATAAACCTTGGCAGCTATGGACTTAGTGCCTGTTGTATAAACCCTGGTGATGGTATGACCTTGTGCCTATTCCTTAGGATGAATCCTTAGGAAGGAGTGATAGTTGATTCCTAGGTTAAACCCTTAAGAATAAAATAAGATAATGGGGTTGGGGTAAATGGGGTTGATTGTTTGATGTTTAAGCATAATAAATTATGTATTGTGGGTTGAAAACCCTATATGCTCACCAGGCTTCCAAGCCTGACCCACTCAGCTGTTTATATTACAGGTAGAGGACCCCGAGCATAGTCGGATGATGATGATGAGTGATTTTTGGATTATAGGCCAGTAGTTATAAATAACTATTGTAAGGCTTATAAGGTCTTGTTTATGCTTTTGATCTGTATCGGAACATGACATCCCAGGGTTTTGATATAAAAGGAAATTATATATTTCTTAAAGAAAGGTTTTGACAAACTTTTATCATGTTTTGTTTTGGGGACCAATTCCGCAACATCTTTTAAAAAGATTTCTCTGATTTTATTTTAAAAAGCATAAATTAAATCGGTCTTTTCTGGCCGAGAAATTAGGGGATGTCACAGCCAGGCAGGGCCTGATGCCAGGTGGGGCCCGATGCCGGAGCGAGTCCGATGCCGGGCAAGTCCCGATGCAGCGGCTAGGGGCCTAGTATGTGGTAGTATGGGGAACTCACTAAGCTTCGTGCTTACGGTTTTCAGTTTTGGTTTCAGGTACTTCCAGTAGCCGAGGGAAGAGCTCGGGGTGACTGCAACGCATACACCATGATGTTTTATCCTGGGATGTTTTACTCTGATATGATATGTGTAGACATGATACTTTGATTAAATATATTTGAATGAATGGTTTGACAATTATGGTTTTTATTAAGGTTTTAAAATGAAATTTTTGGTCATGATTTTTGGGACGTTACAAAATGGGTTAGGGTTTGGGGAAAATGGCTCAAATTTATGGAGGCTGACGTGATGGAGGGTTTTGACCTCAGAAGGACGTTTATATAGCACCCAAACCCTAAATATTAGGGTTTCCATCTGACGTGAGTATGCTCAGTGTACACTAGTGTACGCCCAGCGTACTAGGGCGCCCCTAGTACGCTTAGCGTAGTCTTCTTGGCCTCAAAGTTGCAACTTTAGCCCTTAGGCTTCTCATGGCTTGACTCTTCCAACCCCATGGACTACAAATGACAAACTAATAATAAAAGAGGGGGTTCAGAAATACCTGCAAATCTCAGGATGTTAAAAATCTCCCCCACTTGACCTAGACTTCGTCCTCGAAGTCTGATGCGCTGAACAACTCCGGATAGTGCTCCTGCATCTCGGCCTCTGCTTCCAAGTCCACTCGGATCCTCTCCGATGCTCCAATTGTACCTTTACCAAAGGTACCTCCTTGTTCCGTAGAACCGTCACTTTCCTCTCTAGAATGGCTACTGGCCTCTCCATGTAATTCAGACACTCATCCACCTGTATATCATCTAATGACACCACTGCCTCCTCATCTAATATGCACTTCCGCAATTGCGAGACGTGGAAAGTGCTGTGAATCTGACTGAGCTCCTCCGGAAGATCTAGTCGATGTGCCACCTTGCCAACCATGGAAATGATCATGAATGGCCCGATGTATCGGGGACCCAATTTCCCCTTCTTCCTGAAGCGTAGCACACCCTTCCAGGGTGAGAACTTCTTTAGTACCATGTCTCCAACCTGAAACTCCAACCCAGATCTACGCCGGTCAGAGTAACTCTTCTGCCGACTCTAAGCAGTCTGCAGACACTGTCTAATCTGCTGCATCATCTCGGTAGTTTGTAGGACTAACTCGGTCCGACCCATCACCCTGTGGGCAACCTCGCCCCAACAGACTGGGATACGACATCTCCATCCATACAATAGCTCATAAGGTGGAGCACCAATGCTAGAGTGATAGTTGTTGTTGTAAGAGAATTCTGCAAGGGGTAGGTAGGAGTCCCAGCTCCCACCGAAGTCAATAACGTAGGCCCTCAACATATCCTCGAGGGTTTGAATGGTACGCTCGCTCTGGCCGTCCGTCTGTAGATGCTAAGTTGTACTGAAATGCAGCCGCATGTCTAGTTCCTCATGGAACTTCTGCCAGAAACGGGATGTGTACCGAACGTCACGGTCTAAAAAGATAGAGACCAGAACCCTATGGCGAGCGAAAATCTCGCGTATAAAACACATCGGCCAGCTTGTCGGCCGATGAGCTCTCCCGAATGGGCATAAAGTGGGCACTCTTGGTCAATCGATCCACGATGACCCATATAGAGTCGAAACCCTTTTCCGTTCTCGGCAATTTTGTGATGAAGGCTATCATGATCTGCTCCCATTTCCATATGGGAATCTCTAGAGGTTGCTACTTGCTATGCGGCTTCTGGTGCTCGGCCTTGAACATCATGCAGGTCAATCAACTCTCACATACCAAGCGATCTCTCGCTTCATGCACGACCACCAGTAACTCAAACTCAGATCCCGGTACATCTTGGTGGCCCCAGGGTGAATAGAGAAGTGAGACTTATGAGCCTCCTCCAGTACAATCTGTCTGACCCCACCACACATCGAAACCCAGAACCAAACGCAACGGGTCAATAACCCCTGACTGTTCTGCACAAATCGGGTGATCACGCCTCTAATCCGCTCAAGCTTCTAGTTCTCCTGCCATACATCCTCAACCTGATCTTCCCTGATCAAGCTCACCAGTGGAGAATCCACTGATATCCTCATACATGTCGTTGGAGTAAAAGATCCAGCCGACTTGCGGATCAAGGCGTCCGCCACCACGTTCGCTTTTACCGGATGGTAAAGGATCTCGCATTCATAATACTTGACTACGTCCAGCCACCTGCGCTGCCTCATGTTCAGGTTCGGCTGATCCATGATGTATCTCAGACTCTTGTGGTCCGTGTATATTGTACAACGGACCCTGTAGAGATAATGTCTCCAAATCTTGAGAGCGAATACCACTGCTCCCAACTCCAAATCATGTGTGGGGTATCTCGATGCATGCGGCTTCAACTATCGCGATGCGTAGGCTATCACCCATCCTCTCTACATGAGGACCACTCCCAATCTCGTGATGGATTCATTACATAATACTACAAAATCCTTAACTCCCTCCGGGAGAGTCATGACTGGAGCCTCACAAAGTCGCTGTCTGAGGGTCTCAAATGCCCTCTGCTACTCAGGGCCCCACCGGAAATCCACCCCCTTCCTCTTCAGACGAGTGAAGGGTACTGCAATCTTGGAGAAATTCTGTATGAATCTCTGGTAGTACCCTGCCAGTCCCAAGAAGCTCCTGATATGTCAGGGAGATTTCGAAACTTCCCACTGCATAACGGCCTCGATCTTGGCCAGATCGACCAAAATCCCCTTCTGATTAACAATATCTCCAAGGAACTGAGCCTCTCGTAACCAAAACTCGCACTTCGAGAACTTACCATAAAGTCGTTCTCGTCTCAAAACTCCCAATAGTTCCCGAATATTCTCCTCGTGCTGCTCTCTAGTCTTGGAATACACCAAGATGTCATCTATAAACACAATGACTGAGTGATCGAGCATCGGTGTGCAAACCCGATTCATCAGGTCCATAAATATAGCTGGCGCGTTAGTGAGCCCAAACGACATCACCACGAACTCGTAGTTTCCATAACAAGTCCAGAACGTGGTCTTCTCCACGTCATCCTCCCGTACCCTGACCTGATGGTACCCGGACCTCAAATCTATCTTGGAGAACCAAGATGAAACCTGAAGCTAATCGAAGAGATCATCAATCCGTGGTATTGGATAACGATTTTTCACCATCAACATGTTCAACTCCAGGTAATCAATGCACATACAGTGTTAACCATCCTTCTTCTTCACGAAGATAATCGGTGCTCCCCACGGAGAACTACTCGGACGAATCAACTACTTGCCTAGCAGCTCTTGCAGCTGAGATGAAAGATCCTTCATCTCAGGTCGTGCCAATCGGTAAGGCGCCTTGGCGATGGGGGCCACACTTGGCAGAAGGTCGATCCTGAACTCGACCTGCCTCTCCGGAGGCACTCCGGGTAACTCCTCCGGAAACACGTCAGCGAACTCCTTGACTACTAGAACGTCCAAGGCTGAAACCTGATCCCAGACCCGTGTATCCACCACATACGCTAAGTATCCCGCACACTCGTGCTGAATATACTGCCGAGCCCTAACAACTGAGAAAAAATCTGAACCCACTCTGGTACCCTCACCGAATATGACCAGTTCTCCCCCATTTGGGGTTCGAACTACCACATGCTGACCCTCACAGTCGATCATGGCACCGAATTGACTTATCCAGTCCATACCCACAATCACACATACATCCCCCATGGGAATCAGAATCAGGTCTATCGTGAAAGATACCCCGAAGATCTCCAAAACACAACCCCGATAGACCGAAAAAGCAGAAATCCCATGTTCGTTAGCTTTGGAGACTCACAACGGACACTCTAGCTCTCCTACAGGCAGACCGAACTCCCTACTGAATGACCGAGAGACAAATAACCGACTTGCCCCGGGGTTAAATAATACCAAAGCAGGTAAGGATTTCACTAAGAAGGTACCTAACATGGTACAGTAAAAATAAGCATAAAACAAATATAGCCAGTAAGATGAAGGATAGAAACATACCAACAACCATATCTAGTGCTGCCCTGGCCTCCTCAGTTGTAAGCTAGAAGGCATGGCCCTGAGCCCTCGGGGGCCATGCTCTACCCTGACTCCCGTCAGTAATCCTCAGTGTAGCCGGTGCGGGAGCCTACTCTGGCTTGGCGGCGAGTACTGGATAATTGGTCTTCACGTGACCAACCTGTTGAAAATGATAACAGATCCTCATATCCGGATCAGGGGCGGACTGGCGGCAATCCCTCGCGGAGTTCCCTTCCTTGCCACATTTGTGGCATCCATTACCCAATCGACATACTCGAGAATGAGCCTTCCCGCACTTCCCACAAGTGCGTCCACGCTGGCCTCGAGACCTAGAATCGGTGGTCTTAGACTGCTTCGGCGTCGGCTATAACTGCATTGGGGCCTGCCTCTGCTCTCGCAACTGTAACTCAATCTCAAGCTCACGCCGCCTAGCGGCGTCCTGTAACTCCAATAGCATATCACATCATTGGGTAGAAAAAACTGTCGGATGTCAGTCTTGAGCATACTCAGATAGCGTGTCATCTGAGCCTGCTCGGAAGCAAACTATGTGCAGAACATATCCCTCTAGTGAAGATACGGGTGATCTCCATTACCGACTCCACATCCTGTCTCAAATCCAAAAACTCTTGTGCCAGCCGCTGGCGCTCAACCCATGGAATGTAGCAGGCGCGAAACATATCCATGAACTACTCCCAAGTAACTACAGCTCTCTGATCATCTGTATATGACCCTGTCATCAATCCCCACCAGTCCTTGGCTCCGGACCTCAGCAGGGTCAGAGCACACCTGACCTTTTGGTCAGCAGGACATGAGCACGTGAAGAAACATCCCTCCACGTCAAACAAACACCTCATTCCTACATTCGGGTCCTGTCTCCCGTGAAAAGTCGGGGGCTTCGTGTTATCGAAGACCCCGTACTGAAAAGCTCGACTGGTCCCACTACCAGCAGCTGCTATAGCTACGACGGTTGCAGCAGCAGCCGTATCAGCAAGAGCTGCATAACGCTCATCGAAATACACCACCATAGTGATCTTGAAAGACCCAAACATCTCCGACAGCTGTGCCCGGAATAGTGTAGCAACCTCATTATGTAGGATCTCACGAATCCTGGCATCCAACTCATCCGATCAACGACCTCGGGAACTGCTGGCTCACCCTGACCACCATTTCCTTATCCTGATCCAGACCCAGTCACAAAGCGCCTCATAACCACCATGCTGAAAATATACCAGGAAGATATCAGACATTTCATACAATAATCGGGGAACCAACTCCCAACAAAGCCCTAGGTGTTGTGACTTCCTTGCTACGCATATGGGTCTTGTGCTTTCAGTAGTACGGGCCCATACTACCTTCCACACCTACCCATATTTGTCTCAAGTATCATCACAACGCCCTAACAATATACATATGCATGGCGAGCGCTGATCCTCACTCCTAGAGGAAGGCTAAATGTCTCATAACTGGCCAACTGACCCCGCACAATCAACCCATGAAACTTCCACCAAAATGCTAGCCATATATAAATTCTGGACCCTATAGACTTTCGAATACCTGATCCTACCCTAAGCCCTTCATCAAACAAGAACATGAAATATGGCCAAACCAAACATTCTCAGGCTATAAGATCTTAATTATGTACGACCCTGATGCATACACTAAGCATCTACAATAATGATGTCAATTTCATATAAGGAAAACCCTATGCTATCAAGCATCATCTAATCAGGCAATTCTATCATGAAATTCCTGAAGATCCATAGCCTAGTACTAGCATGTTGTTCTAATATATCATAAAATAAAATAATCCGTAAAGTATTCTGGGGTCTACTTACTGGCCCCGACTGATCGTACACTTGCATCCTCCTTCAGTATTTTGAAAACCATTTGAAAATCATTTTAAAAATCTTGTCCTTAGTTTGAGACTGGATTCACACGAGTGTTCCTCCAATTCACTCAAACCAAGGTTATGATACAAACTTGTAACACCCACAAAAAATCATGTCAATTTAAAACTTTTTAAAACATTTAAAACCATTTATTATTACAAATTAGTTTTCAAAATAGTTTCATGTCAGAGTATCCCAGAATCAAATCGTAAAATATTGTAACACCGTAAATTTTCAAACAAATTTTTCATTTTACATTCACCTAAATCTCATCAACACATGTAACAAAAATCCCCAATTATAAAATTATCCCAAAACACATGATCATAATTGTTTAAATAAAATCCAGGATCCTCAAAAACAAAACTCCATCTCGTGTGTGTGTGTAAAATCAAGCCGACACCTTCCCGCGATCTTGAGAAGTACCTGAAACACATATCACATAACACGGTAAGCACGAAGCTTAGTTAGTTCCCCAAAATACCACCCATATCTCATTATCCTCTCATGGCTATAGACCCTCTGGTCATGTGTCTCAGTGAAGACCCTCCGGTCTCACAGCTCGGGTCGGACCCTCCGGTCTTGTATCTCAGTGAAGACCCTCCGGTTTCACAACTCGGTTTGGACCCTCCGGTCCTAACTCAGTAAGGCACAAAATAATATAGCATATATCACAAAGACAAGATGCATAATAACACATAAATCAATATAAGCACATAGGACCCTCCGTTCGACTACTCAAATAAGACCATCCGGTCACTCAGTAGATATAGTGAGAAGACTCACCTCGGATGATGAACAGCTCCTATAGATGTTGATGCTGTGCACCGGCCTCTAGCACTAAACCAAAACCCACAATTAACCCATTTAAAATCTAAGACCAAACCTCACTTATTAAGTCTAAATATAGTCCACTACCCGACCCACAAATAACTCAAGCTCATTGGGCCCACCAAGGCCCAATACTAAATGGGCTCTCCCAAGGCCCAACTCTTAAACTTAGGTCTAAATGGCAAACCCAACATAAGGGCCCAATATATATATATATATATATATATATATATATATATATATATATATATATATATATATATATATATATATATATATATATATATATTTCTCTAATAAAAAACCCCAGCACAACAAGCCCAAATCTAAGCCCAACACTTAAGGCCCAAAGTGAGATTTAGCCCAAAAATCCCACAGACAGATTAAGTGGGGCATACATCCCTTGGTATGCTCAGCGTACACACAAATCCTGATCAGGCCATCGGGGACACATGACCAGTACGCGGGGCGTACTGGATTTACGCTCGACGTACGTCCATATTTCCTTTTTCCCACTCTCTTGGTCTTAACCCGTTAAGACCATAGCTATACTCTTAGATCTGGACTCCCTAAAGGCTCTACTACATAAACTTCGAGACTTTAAGCCTTTGCATGGCTGATAAAGTCCCAAACCCAAATACACTCACTCTTTACTCCAAAAAATGCTCATATCTCATGCATGGGGTGGTTTTAACGTCCAAGACCTCATTTTTATGAATCCCCTGCACTAGAAACACTTAAAAGGACAGATATTAGGCTCTGGAGTTCAACAACTCATAAAGATTCAAGCTTTGGGACCAAAAACCCTAAAATGGACCATAATATGATCAAATCAAAAAGGGTGAGAAAGCTCTGAGCTTTATACCTTCAAATGATGCTCCAACCACAGAAAAGCTCACATCCAAAGCCTGGACTCCAACTCTATTCTCTTCAATGCTCCTTATTTACTGCAAGGATACCACAAGAACACTTAGAAGCTCACAAATGGACACTCAAGCTCAAGGGATGGAAATTACGGTTTGGAGAGGGTTGAGGTCTGGAAATGGTGGCCAGAAATGAGGCCATTATGTTCTTTAAATACGGACAAATCCCTCATTTAGGGTTTTCATTCTGAGCCTAGTACGCCCAGCGAACCCTCTGGTACGCCCAACGTACTTGTTGGAACCTGAAAGTGAACCACTAGCAATCATAAGTCCAATCTCCAATTCCGAAGTCAGCTAGTGTTCCGAAGTGAAGAGTAGTCCGGAATCTGTCCGGACTTGGAGAGAAGAAGATGAGAACTTCAAAAGTGAAGACATTCTGGAATGGACTTTATGTGCGGAATGTGTACTGATCTGGAGTCAGTGTTTTTTCTCTTTGTGTATTAATTACTTTTGTCACTTTGCATGATTAGACATTTCATAGGACTTAGTCTGTTTGTCAACTTGGACAATCAGAATGTAAGAATCATTCCTTTTATCCGGTCCTATGTATGTTTACTAGTTTGTACCATGTTTCACACACTCCTATTTATAGGAGCTTTCAATCCAAAGTTAAACGACGGATCTTTCACTCATTTTGGCATTTACTAAGTTACTTCAATTCCCTTTCAAACATTCTTCTTGTTCTTCATTTATTAACTTTGCTTTGATCTTTATTCTCATTCTTCACTTATGGCTTGATCATTTGTTGAATGCATTAACTCAGACTTGACTGGTCTATCCAGGCTTGACTAGAATATTTATTAGCAAGCAGACATTGATCTTAGGCATTTACTCAAGGTTTGAGTTTTCAAACCTTGTCCCTACGCATCAGAATTATCTTGTTCTCACAATTGGTATCAGAGATCGAGTGGTTGTCCTTTGAATCCATAAGATCAGATTATAGTTGGTTTGAAATTACCTTGTAACTTCAACCATTTCTATGTTAAGGATAAAAGTTCTTCTATATACCACTTTTGATTGAAGATTTCTTAACTTCAATGGCTGCTTCTAATCCTCAACAAATGATTTCAATGCAAATCGTAAATAGTGTGGATGGCCCTACATGTGCCCCATTGCTAGTTGTGGAATAATATGATCACTGGAAAGTTAGAATGGAAAGATTTTTACTAGCTAAAGAGAAAGGTGAAGAGACTTGGAGATCCTCTAAAAAGGGACCTCATGTTCCTGTACGAACGGTTGTGAGAGATGCTGCTGCTCAGCTTATGCGTGAAGATGAAACTCATCCATATCCTCTAACTGCAGATGATATTGAGAACTTTCATGCTGATCAAGTTGCTTTCTCATAAATGGTGTTTAGTGTTCTTCCTTCACTCTTTGAGCACATTAAATTGTGCAAATCAACAAAAGAGATTTGGGACACCCTTCAAGATTTGATTGAAGGTTCGGAAAATATGAAAGACAAGTGTCTCACTTCAGTTGCAATATTTTGACACCATCACTACCACTCCTGGTGAATGAATAGCCTCAACCTCTAACCGTTATTGAATCGTAGTCAACACCATGACTGCTCATGGGATTGTTTGAACTCCCTTGGAGTATAATCTCAAATTCATAAACGGTCTCGGTAAAGGATGGGGAAATGTGAAATCTTGTCTCCAAAGTAATGGTTCTTTGAAAAAGTTAAAGCTTTATCAACATTTTTAATGAACTTCAAGGACATGAATCTAATGTTGCTCAGACCATACGGGAACTCTCCGAATGTCCTCTTGCTCTTGTCAGTTCCTTTGAACCAACCCTTTCGAACACATCCACCTCAGACCTTTTCAAACCAGTTATTCCATGTGTTCAATCCTCCTTACCTGTATCACCCACACCAAACTATCCAGTTGATGATTCTGAAGCCATGGACTCTGAACTCTGTTTCCAACAGGAGTTTCCTCTCCTCTCTATGAAATACAAACGTCCATTCAATCCCTCTTACAAACCATAGCAAAATCGGTTCCATGCTCCTCACCAAAACAATCCTCAAACATACTCTGCTCCGGAACCACAACCAAGTCCGGAAAATCCTCCCTCATACAAGCCGAGCATCTCAAAACCAAACTCTACCTCGGAACCACAGCAAAATCCAAAATCCGATAAACCAAAAAATATGTGTCACAAGTGTGGACATGCAAATCACTTTGCAAAAGATTTCTTGGCTGAAGCTCCATAAAAACCAAAGATCAAGGACTCTGCATACTACGCCCGAAGAGCTCAAGAAATGGCTGAAAGTGAAAAAGCTTTCGTAACAACTGTATCAAGGGATGTTGAAGGATATTGGTCATCCAGAGATGATGATGATGTGGTAACTGGAAGAAACATGTGCTTGATGGAAAGAAAAATTGTTGAATGTGAAGAAGGCTATTGGTCCTCCGGTTCTGAAGATGAAGATGATGTCGTTGAACCACACTACTGCTATGTGGCCAACAATGATCCACCCGGTCGAAGCATCATCCAGCAGGTAAAATCTATGATTACTGATAATAATTTTGATCTATTTCTTTGTGAACATTATCTGACCAAGATCCAAACATATATGAGCACCATTTATAAAGCCTATGATTCCGCTATAGAAGCCAGTGAGAAGAAGGAGTGTGAACTAAATCGTATTAGGTTGCGTTTAGAGGATAAAAAATTGAAAATTGAGTCTTTAGAGCATGAGCTTGTAATGTCTAAAGATGAATGTATCATTTTGAAAGACAAATGTGAAATTACCTATTCTGAAAGAAATATCTTGATCACTGATAACAAACGTCTCAATGCTAAGATACATGCCTTGCATAATTCAATTGACATACTTGAATCGAATCTTCAGATGACTCATAATTTTCGTCATCCATGGTCTAAAGCACCTAGTCTCGGAAGCGAGTATCCGAAACAAATTGCTCATCCTGAGAAAGAATTGCAAAATTTGACATTCATGGGAGAGGTTCCGAACATCAAACATTCGGGCACCCCCGTTTCTCCTTTGTCACCTCTTCATGAGACCACATACCACTTTGCGTCCTTAATTCTCGAGTTTCAACCAATTGTTGTCAAATGTCCCAATTCCACGCCTCTTCCGCCTCTCATAAACCTGGACCTGAATCGGACCACGAAATTTCATCATAGTGTTTCAAATTGCGTAGAATACGTCCCTAGGAGTAATCCTCCAAACAACTGTGTTGTTGAAGAAATCATTCCGGTGACAACTGAAACTATTGCCTCTGAGTTTGTATGGGCATCCTTAGATGATAAAGTTGAAATCTCAAGCTGTGTCTCCTCTGATTCTTGTGAATCGGACTCTTTAGTAACCTCAAAAGCAAGTTTGGTTCCCATTGATCCCAAGTTTAGCAATCTGTCTGCAGGGCAAACTTCAAAATCCTCATCTCACCCCAAGAGAAAACCAATGTTAAATAGGAAGGATATAGTAGATCTCAAAGTGGAGGCTCGAAATGCTCATAAAAAGGAAGTTAAGACTAGACAAAATTCCAGGTTCCTTGAGAACTCCAAAAAGAGTGTATCTCGGAATCCTCGGTCATCAACCCATAGTAAAAACTCCTTCACACCCACTAAGATCCTCAAGAGACCTTCAGATTCTCTTAGCCCTGTAGAACCCTAGAAAGTAATCAGTGCCACTCAGCCTATATCTCGTGTGAATACCATGACTGTCCACAACACCTCTCCTCGGACTGTTTCATTTGTTTTCATTGCTAAATCTGATGGCATAATTTTTAAACCAAATCTTTCGAAAAAAAATGTGTCATCAATCAAATCAAAAATTGCTGAGAAAACAAATTTTTCAAAATCTTCAAAAAGGATTCTTGTGTGGAAAGTCACATCTCATATTCATGAATCAACAGTTCCGAAGGTTACATCTGTTCCCAACGCTCCGGAAGTCAATGGTCCGAAGAAGACTGTTCGCAATCCCCAAGTCATTGAATATGACTACTGGATTGATGAGAAGACATTAGCCTTTTGTCTGTTTCCTAAGAACTCAAAGAGCACTCCTAAGAAACACAAAGTTGTTCCGAAGTCACAATCCAAGTCCAAAGCACGTGTCTATCTCCCTAGATCTAACTCGGAGCCTAAAAGATCCATCACTCACTAATTTTGTAGGAACTTTGTGCTTCAGAGCAAGAAACAATATGGTATATTGATAGTTCTTGCTCCATGCACATGACGGGGCAGAAAGACTTTCTGCGGGATCTCAAGCTTTCTCCGAATGCTGGTTACGTGACATATGGAAACAACTCCAACTCTCAAATTCGTGGTTATGGAATTCTCACCAATGGAAATATCTCAATCTCAAATGTGGCTTATGTGGCTGATCTGAAACGTAATTTGATAAGTGTTCCTCAGCTCACTGATTCAAATCAACGTGTGGAATTTTGCAAGAAGCACAGCTATGTAATGACTGAAGACCAAAAAGAATGTTTAATCAAGTACAACCTCAACATGAACATGTACCCACTCAACATCAACATAATTATTGACAAAACACAACTCTGCCTTCTCTCAAAAGTCGTTCCTGACGTCAGTTATCATCGAAAAATCAATCTCAGCACCATTGAGACTCCTCCACATTGATCTTTGTGGACCATCCACTGTAGAAATACATTCTTGTAATTGTTGACGACTTTACAAGGTTCACTTTGGTTTTCTTCCTCAGATTAAAGTCTGAAACAACCTCTGAACTCATCAACTTCATCAAAGGAATTGAAGTCCTCATCAAACTTCCTGTTAGGCATATTCGAAGTGATAATGGTTCGGAGTTCACCAATGGAACCATTGAGAAATTCCTCACCGAGAAAGGAATTGACCACAACTTCTCAGCACCGTACACTCCACAACAGAAGGGTGTAGTTGAAAGACGCAATAGAACTCTTGTTGAAGCTGCTCGTTCCATGCTTAACTTCGCAAATCTACCACTCTATCTCTGGGCTGAAGATGTATCAACTGAATGCTTCAGTCAAAATCGGAGTATCATCAATCGACGCCTCAACATGATGCCGTACGAAGCAATGAATGTTTGGAAGCAAACAATCTCGTTTCTTCATGTTTTCTGATGCAAATGCTTCATAAAGAACAACCGTGATCAGCTTACCAAGTTTCAACCTAAAGCTGATGAAGCCATCTTCCTTGGGTGCTCTTCAAAATCAAAGTCTTACAGAGTTCTTAATCGAAGAACTCGTGTGTTGGAAGAAAGATTTGATGTTACATTCGATGATAATTTCGTTCGGAATTCTGGCCCAACTCATGTTACAACTCACATTATGGAGTCTGATGCTCCAGTGCCAGGATGTCAGAACCAGCAAACCATCCTTGATGTCGACTTTGAAACTCTCTTTGGACCTTCCGAAACTGCCATTGATTAGGAATCTCGATCAAGGTAAATTTCAACTTCGGAAGCCCCTGTTTCTCAACCGGTTTCCGGTCCTCTTCCTTCTCTCTCTCTATTTGATTCCGAACCGTTTCAACCTTCTCAGGTTGAGGGGGAGATTGGTCAACCCTCTTATGAATCAAATGTGGATGGTTTCCAAGATGCAACTGCAAATTTCGACGACTCCAATCCTGTCAACATTGATGATAATGAAAATTTCTTTGAGTTCCCTTCTGATGATGATGTTAACCTCTCTGGTTCAGAAGTTCAGGGGGAGCATCACCCTCATGTTCAAACCAACTGCAAATTCCTCTCTGCCGCCCAAGACCTTCCAAGGTTACATGTTTGGACCAAGGATCATCCTCCAAACCAAGTTATCGGAAACCCTAATGTTGGTGTATAAACTCGCTCTGCCTCAAGTGTTCAAAATGAATGTCATTTTTCGGCATTTATCTCCATGGTTGAACCCAAATCCATTAAGGAAGCACTAGAGCATGCTGACTGGATTACAACCATGCCAGAAGAACTGGCAGAATTTGATAGAAATGAAGTGTGGACTCTCATGCATCGTCCTCAGAATCATCCCATTGTCGGTACGAGATGGGTATTTCGCAACAAGCTAGATGACGTAGGAGTTATTATTCAAAATAAATCTAGATTGGTGGCAAAAGGATTTACACAGATTGAAGGGCTCGACTACGATGAGACCTTTGCTCTTGTTGCTCGTCTTGAAGCCATCAGAATCTTTCTAGCTTATGTTGCTCACAAAGGCTTCAAAGTTTACCAAATGGATGTTATGAGTGCTTTTCTTAACGGTGAACTTGACTCTGAAGTATATCTTCAACAGCCCCCGGTTTTGTTAATCTCTCTTTTCCGAACTACTGTTAAAAACTGCAGAATGCAGTCTATGGCCTCAAGCAAGCTCGTCGCGCATGGTACGAGACCCTCACTGACTTTCTCAAACGCTCCGGTTTCGAAAGAGGTATTCTAGATCCCACTCTATTTGGAAGATTGAATGGAAAGCTTCTCATGCTGGTTTAAATCTATGTGGATAACATCATTTTTGGATCTACAAATTCATCTATGGTTGCTGACTTTGCTAAACTAATGATCAATAGATTACAAATGAGAATGAATCGGGAGTTAAGCTTCTTTCTTGGTCTCCAAGTCAGACAGATTAATAGAGGAATTTTCATTCACCAAGAGAAGTATATTTCGGAACTCCTCAAAAAGTACTCAATGGACACCTGTGCCTCAGCCAATGTACCAATGGGCTTCGGACACAAGATCTTTGCCAACCCTTCAGGTGTAGCAGTTGATGAAAAGAAGTACAATGGAATGATTGGATCCCTGCTCTATCTCACAGCAAGTCGTCCGGATATCATGTTTTCCACATGCTTGTGTGCCAGATTTCAAGTCAACCTAAAGATTTCTCATATTTTGGCTGTGAAACAAATTTTCTGATACCTCAAAGGTACAAAGAGTCTTGGAATCTGGTACCCAGCAAATGAGAGCTTCCTACTACAAACATATTCAGATTCAAACTATGGTGGCCTTCAACTTGATAGAAAAAGCACATCAGGTGGCTGTGAATTCTTAGGTGGTCGTTTGGTTAGTTGGTCATCCAAGAAACAGAACTGCATTGCACTCTCTACAGCCGAAGCTGAATACATTTGTACTGCCAGCTGTACCTCTCAAGTTCTATGGATGAAGTCTCAACTCTTGGATTATGGTTACCGTTTCCAATGGATTCCTATCTATTGTGATTCTCAAAGTGCCATTGCGATTTCTCACAATCCAATTCAGCACTCTATGACGAAGCACATTGACATACGGTACCATTTCATAAAAGCTCATGTTTTAAATGGTAACATTGAACTCATTTTTGTTCCATCGGACGATAAGATTTGCTGATGTCTTTAATAAGGCATTAGACGAAACCAAATTCAATGGTTTTCTGAACAAGATGGGTATGATGATGCCAGATCCTCGGTTCTTTCAAGAGACGTGTTCTCTTTGATGGAAGTATTCGAAAGAAAATTAGTTCCGATCTTAAAAAGAACTTTTCATCTAGGAACTACTTTCTCTCGGAATACATAGGATCATTTTACTTGTCTTTATTTCTAATCATCACTTGAGTTTTAAGCTGTACAGTTCATCATGATTATTTTTTGTTCAAAGTCCACATAGTCTTAGTGATCAAATTTTTCATCTCAGAATTCACTTCATAAGGTCATCCCGGTATTCCACTCCGGAAAGGTATTGTTCTCCTTACTCAGAAACTCATTCAAACCATGCTCCGGAACTTTTGGCTCCGGAACATCAAAATGCCCTTTCGGAATTTTCAAATCCTGTTCCGGAATGTCTTTCAATCCCTTCCGGAAATTCTTTAAAAAAAAACAAAAACATAATTTCGGAATTTTTCTCCGGAATCGACAACTTTTTTACTCTGGAACTTTAAACTCTCTCCGGATTAATACTATTCCGGACCTTTTTCAAAATACCATATTTCGGAGCTCAACTCTTTATCCTCCGGATCTTACACTGTCCGGAATAGATCATCCGGAATACCAAAGGTTTTTAAGGTGAAACATCTTACAACAGTTACTTTGTGAGGATACTTATCCAATCTTCCTTGATTTTCATGCCACGACTGCACGTCTCCAAAAGCATCCATCTAATCGCCGTTTGGATTTTCTATTTCAAGCTACAAAACAAACCTACCTTTCCCCTCCCATGTCAACTCTACCCCCAAAAGCGGTTATTCATTTAATGCAACCCGGTTAAAATTCGGGCCCTCATCATTACCATCCTTAACCCGACCCGTTTCCCTAACCCATATATACCCATAAAACCCCCCTTTTTCCTCTTTACGCGCTCAAACCCTCCAAATTCAAATTCTCTCTGTGATCATCGTGTTCTTCGAGCATTCATCCCTCTGCAAAAATGGCTTCCCAATCTTCTTCGCCGAAAAACGCACCAACTTCCTCCACTCCCAAGAAATCGATTGCAAAGAAGAAACGCTCCAAGGTATCATCATCGTCTACATCGCCTGAACCCTTTCTCAGGGATACAACCCAGTTGTTTTCGCTAGACCCTATGGATTACGATGAATCCATTAGAGTCATGATTGAGTTTATTGCAAACCATCCCATCTTCACCCCTCTCACAAAAGTCCCTGAACCACCTCTTCCACTTTATCATCTTCACAGAGCCTTTACAAGAATCAAAGAAGAAGACACAGTGTTGGAAACAAAAACTCATTGGCGACAGAATAGTACCCATTTACAAATCCACATTCCTTAAAGCGATTTGTGTAAAACGAAACCCCAGGGGTTTCAAACTTCAAGAACCAACTGCAGAAGAATTCCAATTGTTCTTGAATCACATTGGGTATAACCAGGACTACAAAGCAAAGGACTTCAAGAAATCAGTCGTTTCAGGACTCTAGACCGTGCTGATGCATCTTATCATTCGAGGACTATCCGGAAAGCACGACGGTACGGATACTCTTAGCAAGGACTGGTTGTATGTGGTCTACAACATCTCTTCCGGACGCGACAATGCGGTTGACCTTGCGGAAGTGCTATGGCAAGATTTCTGCAAGTTTGCCCCCAAGAGGAAGGAGAATGAGATTTCAAGCCCTAGGTTCTGGGCTCTGACGATTCAGCAACTCTTCCAAGAACTTTCCGAACCTATTCTTGTTGCTACGATTCCTCCGGAGGCATGCATTTCTTTCAAGACTGTTAAATCATATAGAATTCCGGACCAATCCTCTTTTGGTCCTGTTCGGAGATTACCTCAACATATGTTGGACCTTATCCCTTCCAACTCTGTTCATTTACAAAGACATTTGGAGACTTCGACTGTGTTCCACCCAACACAGTCTACCCAAGTCCCCATTGAGCCCATTCCGGAAGTGGCCAAGCCAACATCATCCGAACCAAAAAAGACCAAGACGTCCGCCAAGCGGAAAACTTCTCCTACTAAGTCAAAGCCACAAAAGAGAACCAAAGTCAGCTTTTCCTCTCCACAGGAAGATGCTCATGACATTTCGGCTGACTCTGGCCGTCCGAACATCCCTCCCATCCACTCATTTAAGGTACTCCTCGGCGTTTCAAAATCACAAACACACACTCACGGGGAGTCTGCACATAATCCACCCTCACTTTATAAAAAAGGTGATGCCGGTGTTGAACAAAGTTCCTTGCCCCTGGAACAAACCCACGTGTCAAATTTGATATCCCACTTTTTTCATCACGCATACACTCCGGAACCCCTGTTCCGGACCCTAAGCATTTCGAGGCTGGAGTTGTCCCTCCAACCTCCGATGCCACAACTGGTTTGATACCCAAAAATGGTACAGGACGACCAAGAGTTAACGATCCTTTGTGGGAATATTTTTTGAACAGGACACACTCAAGGCATCTGAAACTTACAAGAGCCCAAGTAGAAGCCACTCTCATCTCCATGCGGAACCGAGCCATTCAAATCAACCTTCCCTATGCTGCTCCTATTGATGAGCTTACTGATCTTGAATTCACATCCAGAGAAACTCCACGGCCTACTCCTCTTGCTTCCAATCCTCAAGCTTCGGATGATGAAATTTTCGAAGAAGTGATTCTAACAGCAGATGCTGAACACGTTGCTGAGGCTAACGTCTTTTCCTCAGCTCAACTTCATCTTAAGCCATATTCGTCCAAGCCAGAATTTGATTTCGGATCCTCCTCCTCTACTCAGCATGAATCTGAATCAACACAAAAGCTTCATGATGATGCCACCAACAAACCCTGGACTTTTGTCACTCTAATCACTCCGGAATCTCCGAAGCACACTCCTCAACCTTCCAGCTCTGACAACGGATCCTCAGTCGGAAATCATATTGATCGCTTTGCTCTGTTGGATATCCAATCCAATGTTTCGGACACCATGAAGACGGTTACCACTCTTGAAACTTCTGTGGCCGAGCTCAACACCAAGATAGACACAAAGGTGTCCGGACTGGACTCCAAGTTAGATGCCATTCTCCAGTCCCTATCTACTCATTCTGGACCTTCAATTGCTGAAAGAGAAGCTCAGTTAGATCAACTAATCTCACTCCAGCTCAAGCACTCCATAGAAGAAGTTGAAGCTAAATATGATGCCTCGGTTGATCACTACCTTGATACTATCACCATAATGCTCAAGGTCCATGATGACTTGGTTTCTGCTAGCAATGATCTTACCAAGAAGACCCATGTTCGTCATGAGAAGCAAATTCAGAGGCTGGAGAAGGAAATCAAGAAGAAGGGTGAGATGAACCTCATAATTCAACAAGTCCTCATCAAACTCCTTCGATCCACTTGGAACATTGTTGACGTTCCGAATCGAAAATTTGATGAGATGTTAGCCGTTCTTGGACACATGTTCGATCATCTCGCTGCTCAAGCACCTACTTCCGAAGTATATGATGCGCTTACTCGTCAACTAAACATGGGCCTTCAAAAAGTGTTCACCATGTTTGATGATATGGAGGACTCCTTACTGCTTGCACCGGTTCCGAAAGCCACCGATGCAAGAGGGGGAGAAGGTCCCTATTGTTTCTGGACTTCTAGGAAACACCTCTGATGATGATGAAGATAGTGGTGAATTGAAGTATGTTACACATGTAGTTCTTGGTCTCGAAGCTCCAAACAAGCTCTTCCCAAAGGTGATGACAGAGGAAGAAAAGAGAATATGGTCCGCAATCTCTTGGCCATCCTCTTTTCCTGACATTCTCCAAAGGGCTATTCAAATGGCCAAAGCGAAATAACTCCTCATAGTTCAAGCCTTCCGAGCCACTCCTTCAATGCTTCCTCCTATTCCGGCTCCAAAAATTACTCCTATAGACCAGGGTTCTCCACTCCAGATCCCTGATGACATTCCGGAAGAACCTCATCCGAAACCTTCTCCAGAATTCGTGGTTGATGAGAACATGCAGTTCATCATGTCTGCACTAAAGAAAGACAAAGGCAAAAAGCCTACGACAGCCGAACAACAAGCTTTTCTCTACGGACATCCCCTAAAGCAAAAACATGGATGGTCTCAGGAGGAAATTAACAAGGCATTAAAGGACAGCATCTGGATCCAAGATCTCAAGGATAATCCTGATCCGATGCGTGGAATATATCCTCTATGCCGTGAAGGCATTCTCCGTGATCATGAAATCATTCCTTTCATGTATTACGATGTTCTGGCAAATGACTCGGAACAGCTCGATCTTCCTCTCTCTCCATACAGCAAATACTATAACAAATTCGCTCCTCTTCACCCCAACGACGATCAGGAAGTGATCCTCCAGACTGAGAGAGAAAGGCTTGAAAAATTCTACTCCAAGAATGCACAACCTCTTAAGGAAGTGTGGACGAGGAAAAGAATTACCAAAGTCCATGGTTTTGGAATAAAAATCTTAGTAAAGTTCGAACTCAACTGGCCATTATTTCGATTTCACATCCTCCGGAACAAACCAACTCAACGGACCATCACTGACGCTGATTTCCCTTCGATGAATCCGAATGACATTATCACATTGGCTGCTCACTTCCGAGGAATTCGAAACGATGATATCAGCATGGGTGCTTACCATGCTGCTCTGAGTTTTCTCAAGGACTATGTCGCGGAAATTTGCAAATGCAACTATGAGCTAGCACACTTATACGGAACTGAAAACTTTGTTGTGAAAATCGACTTTGTTCTTCCGGAAGCTGAATTGCTTGCAGATGGTCCAATCAATGACCCGGTTCTAGGGTTTGTCTACACAACCAAGAAGACAAACAAGAAGCACTTTTTTCGAGTCCTTGACAAACACCTAGTTCCTACCAAATCCCTTCGGAAGTTCATTTCTCGTGCATCCAAGTCTGAAGCTCCGGAACAGATCAAAGCAAAGTTTGCGAGTCAACTGACCTGGTACATTGAAGTCAGAGAATGGTTGTTCAGAGCCTTCACCTTCATAAAGGAAGAAGCTACCTAAGCTGACTGGATTGCTGATTTCACTTAGGGGGAGATTGTTGGAACCTGAAAGTGAACCTCTACCAATCATAAGTCCAATCTCCTATTCCAAAGTCAGCTAGTGTTCCGAAGTGAAGAGTAGTCCGGAATCTGTCCGGACTTGGAGAGAAGAAGATGAAAAGTTCAGAAGTGAATACATTCCAGAATGGACTTTTATGTCCGGAATGTGTACTGATCCGGAGTCACTGTTTTTTCTCTTTGTGTATTAATTACTTTTGTCACTTTGCATGATTAGACGTTTCATAGGACTTAGTCTGTTTGTCAACTTGGATAATCAGAATGTAAGAATCATTCATTTTATCTGGTCCTATGTATGTTTACTAGTTTGTACCATGTTTCACATACTCCTATTTATAGGAGCTTTCAATGCAAAGTTAAACGACAGATCTTTCACTCATTTTGGAATTTACTAAGTTACTTCAATTCCCTTTCAAAGATTCTTCTTGTTCTTCATTTATTACCTTTACTTTGATCTTTATTCTCATTCTTCACTTATAGCTTGATCATTTGTTGAATGCATTAACTCAGATTTGACTGGTCTATCCAGGCTTCACTAGAATTTTTATTAGCAAGCAGACATTGATCTTAAGCACTTACTCAAGGTTTGATTTTTCAAACCTTGTCCCTGCGCATCAGATCTATCTTGTTCTCACAGTACTAGGTGGCTCTGCTTAAAAATCACGCACATGAATACGCTAAGCATACACACACGTACTCCTCGTGTACTCAGCTACCACCTTTCTCAATCAAGGGACCCAACTTGCCAAAACTTCAAACTATCATAGCTTCCTTGTTATAAATCCGTTTCCAATGAACCTCATATCCACAAAAATGTGGCGAGAAGCCCTACGCTTCTAGCAACTCGTTGCAGCCCTAAACCTTCCTCATGCCTGGGTTGCAGCCCACGAACCCTAAATCACGGATGATCCGAAACTGGATGTTATAGTTCTCCCCCACTTGAATTAGATTTCGCCCTCGAAATCGCTCTTTATCATTACTCAAATCCCAACAATTAGCCCGAGAAGCGCAACCGATTATTCGGAACATAACCGATGTCCCTCAAGACAACTGAAATTAAATCGAACCCTCCAACTTGAAGAAGAACGAACCCTTCGCTGTTGTAGAACTAACTCTGCCTCTCCAAACTTGGAATCTGTAGTGGTATGTCTCTCCGACTGACCGCCCATTCGGTATATTACCACGTCATTCGCTCATCGAATAACAGACTCGATAAAACATCTCCAACTCTGATTACTCGTCGCGACTGATGGAACAAGTCGTTAGCCATAATTAGCTGCTGAACACTCCTGCCCGACACACCAGTCGGCTACGATAGAAACCCAAAGAAACAGGGTCATCTCACACCAATGACCAACCTCCGATAATGCTATCAGAACCCATCTGAAAAGTGAAGCTCAATACTTGGTCCTCAACATTAAATGAGGACCTGCCAATCCACATGGGAATCGAAAATCTACTCTAGGTTCGATACTCTACTCTAGGTCCGAACTCCCGTAAGACAAAATCATTTCACTGCCGACCCCAGGATGATTAAGCTCCGGCCCCAAACTCAACGCCCATGCCTGACCGAACTATCCGCTGATATCCAGAAACATAACTCCAGCTGCCTCTCAATGGTAGACACCAAATCCGATTACAAGATCGAATACTGACTCAACAGTTGAATCTACGAGGCTACCCTAGCCCATTCGGCAATAGGACTACATGGAAGTCCTATTCAACCGATCTGCACTCCACAATCATGAAGCTCACTTTACCCCGAGCGATTTCTACACCTGATTTGAAATCGCACCCCACACACGACCTCGATCATTTACCACAAGTTACCTCGTGCGTGTCGTGATTCTTCCCAAACCAATGAACAGGTTCACCCAAGTCTAATACATCAAATGGGAAACACATCCCTCTTAGAATGTAATCCACCCAAAATCCCAAACTGCTTGTTCTCCACACAGATAGAGCCAAACTCACCCAACAGGATCTGGTCTGACACAGAGTTGGAACCACTCTTCCCAACCCAGTACTCAACTCATGACCGATATACCACGCATATACGCATGCATTACACCTCGATCCTTCCAACTTGCGACAACCCCTCTCTAACTCAAAACATAATGGGTTTCGAGCATTGCTGAGACCCCAGTCTTGCCCCTGGTTCGGTCACATGGTTCCCACAGACCCATTTCTTAAGGCTAAGAGCCCCTCTGCATCACCCCCTAACTAGTAAGGTTGTGGCTCCCCGTAGTTATACAACACTCTCTCACTGACTAACAAGTGCTACGGCTCCCCGTAGTCCTATGACACTCTCTCATTGCCTCGCAAATGCTATGGCTCTCCGCAGTCTTATGATACTCTCTCTGACTTACGTATGTTATGGCTCCCCGTAATCATATGATATTCTCTATCTGACTCAGGTATGTTACGGATCCCCGTAATCATAAGACTCTCTCTCTCTGAATCATGTATGTTATGGCTCCCCATAATCATACGATACTCTCTCTCTGACTCATGTATGTTATGGCTCCCCATAATCATATGATTCTCTCTCTCTGACCCATGTATGTTACGGCTCCCCGTAATCATACGATACTCTCTCTTACTCTCCATGGGCTCTCTCCACGGTCTCCCCTGACAGTCCGAAGTGATTACTCCCACTCGGATCTGTTCACTCTCTTATCACACCACATTCTCATCCTCAAGTCGTTACCACACTGAGTCCACTAGCTCATGCTCTGTGGTCCAACCATAGATAGGTACACACACCCACCCACCCAGATTAAGCATCTCTACTCCTGACGACAATTGCCACAACAAGACACTTTTCCTGCTACAAGTCACATTTGGATAGTCTCGTCCGATGACAATTAGCTGAAGGGCTCCCACTGGAATAATAGCCACTCGGTACTCCACTTGCCATCTCACAAACTCAAGTCACAAAATAATCCCAAAAGTAAAGGGTGTCATACTCAGATACCCCGGTACACCATCACAGAACCTCACGATGTCTTGTCTCATCCACTGATCTTCCACTCACGGCATCATACTCAGATACCGCAATACACCCTCTCATAATATCACATGATCTTACCTCGACCACTGATCTTCCACTCGCACAACTCGCAACCTCTAAATGCTCCAACTCACAACCTGAAACACGGAGGAATCATCAGTGACCAAGAATATGTTGATGACAATTACTCTGGTGAAAATATCACAATAGAATACCCAGTTCTCCCACACTCAGGGTTCGAACCATCACCAATTGGCATACCAACAGTCTACTCCATAGACTGTTTCACCAGGTACATCACACTTGACTCTTGGAATCGTGCAACGTAACACTCGATGATCTTCCCGATAGAGACCAAGAAACTTCGAATTTCCTGAATCTTAGATGAAATCCTCAGAACCCTCCCAACGTGACTGCGTCTAGTCATCCCGAAATCTCATACCGACACACCGTCGGATACCCCAACTGTATTGAACTAGTCACGACTCTTAATCTGGAAGTAATACACTATCACACACCACGTCTCCAACCACTCGACCAACACTCCATCGCGTGGGTCATCATAAAATGGAGCCGCACTCTCACAGTCGATACACATTGTAGACAATGAGGGCCGCCGCCCCAGTATACTCCTCTTCATCACCTGAAACTGCAGCTAAAAAGTATGCCTGACTCGACTAAGGCATCTCCTTGTCCTCGTCCATCTCATTCCCTACTAATAACTCTTTCACGATATAAGAAATACCTCGCAGCAAACATATCACAATTACTCTGGTGAAAACATCACAACTATAGGTGCTACCCCTCAAGGTTACCTCCAAAATGTGTAACTGGAAGCTCGTTATCTCATTCGCTCCACACGAGAAGCAGAAATAGCATAATTCTAGTCACATGATGTGACATCTTCAACCTTTGGTCGATCACTCAACCCAGACCGTAATCCTCCTCTGCGTATCACCTCAACTTTTCCTCCGGTCCCACGACTCCAACTGGCAGCCCACCAGTCAACTCCTCGGGATCTAAAATCAATTCCCTCACAAGGTACACTCTATCGAAGCTTAATCGGCGTGGCCCTATATCCCCACAGTTTACCATATCCTTTCTCAATCTGAACACCCATCGTCGGATAACTAGTAAAGATGAAAATACTCTCTGCTACGAATCATGGTACTCGAACCATGTTAGCTCCCCCTTAACCTACTATTTAGAACCTCTGGGATTATCCCTACTTCGAGTATGGGTCCTCTGCTTTCAGTAGTACGGGCCCATACTACCTGCCACATCTACCCATACTTTTCACATGGATCGTACCAGATTTCCGAAGTAGCTGCTCAACCTTCTCAATCACCAATCCCGTTACAAATGGTCACTCTCTAGCAAATACTCTCCTCTATCAGCGTACTCATATGACTAAGGTATCTCCCTAGGCTCTTCCTAGGTTCTCACACTTCTCTGCGATCAGCTGTTGAAGAACTCCTTATGATGCCAGCCATCTACCTCCTGAATATTGTCACATTCACTTAGTAGCCGACTCCCATCATCGAGAGTTCCACAAAGCACGAAGCAAGTAGCATTCGAGCATCTAATAACCTCCACCATCACGTAAAACCTCTATGGCATATAACTCCTCTCGCTCTATCCACAACTAAAAAGGCATCGCCGACTCAGGCATGCCTACTCCTCGTGGTATCTAACTAGCCTCTCAGTAGATTCCTTAGAAGCACATTTAGGTATCTCTCCTAGATTACTCCACTACTCAAAGCTCTCTCTAAAAGATTCATGCTAGATACTCTTACTTAGCACATACTCAAGGCACATAACAGATAGAAACAACTGTTGGGTTTTGAGCATTGTAACACTCCTAAGTGTACATGCAACCCTAAATACCTTGGATCTAAGTTTTCTCTATTATACATGCAAATATCAATTTCCAAGGTATTATCCTAACTATCATACATTCATATGTACTAGGACAACAAAACTAGATAGAATACATACCTCTTTGTTGTAGCTTGATTCCATGGAGCTTAAGAGCCTAATGCCCCAAGCGTGACACCTCAAATGGTTCACACAACACCATGAACATATGGAATAACCATGAGAAGAGATACTTGACTCTTAGTAATTGGCTTGCCCTCTTGTGTATGCACTAGTGCCAATTTCACCAACCAATGGGGTCTTTATATAGTGTGGCTATTAGGGTTACACCATGTAACTCATGACTTTACCCATTCCTTATGCTCCATGGGTTTTAACCTCCATGGAGTATCCATGGATCACCACATGGGTTAAACCCAACATAAGGAATCATGGATCATAAGCCCACATATACAAGAATCAATGATTTACACAATCAATCCCCATATATTTAATTAGTCTCTTTTGATCACTAAATTAATTCCAAATTAATTCTTGATCATACTAATTAAATAATATGATTTCATATTAATATATTAGAACTTATAATATATTAATATGTCACAAATATCCTCTTCTCATAAAAGGTCTACCCAAATGTCCCGATGCCATGCAACCCAAATGGACCATGCCGGGTCGGGTCAAGTATATACCAATTATAGTTATGGACTTAGACACTAATCCAACAGTCTCCCACTTGGATAACTCTAATAACTATTATTGCAAGTACGACTTCATAACCCAACTAGCAATCGTAGCTCTTTAAGCCGCTGTCGAACTCTGAACAAATCAATGACGCGTCCATTAGATAAGTGATCATATATTCCTCCATTCTAGATATCATATGGACTGAGACATGGATTATAATCATTCTCTCTGTCCATTTGTTGTTTCCCGATGTCTGATTTATGACGACCGACTAATTGAACAAATCAAATCAGTCCAGGCTTGGCCAAGCACTTATGGGTGTCATCACTAAATCATCGCGGGGCCCACAGATATCGCTTTTATCCCTTTAAGGGTAAAAGGAATGGATAAACTTTGACTCATATGCTTGTGCTAACTACTTGTTGAATCATACACAAAGGCACGTTTTATAACATCGAGTTACCAACGCGTTTTCATGCAATCAATGTATAACCAACTCATAGTCAACAACTCATATCTCTAGGTTTGAAGAATATAAGATATTATCGTCTCATGATTCACTCGTGATAAACTCCATGAAGTGATTCAAATGAGTGTGGGTTTAATCCAATACTCAGAACTTATGAGCACTCATGAATGTTGTAGCACCTCTTGGCTATGTCCACTACCTTGGACATCTACAAACCCGATTCATGACAGTCTTGCCTTAATACCTACTTCCAACGTATTATCGACTGTGGATGGTTTGAATAACTTAGTCATTCAGGAAGAACGACCTAGTTATCCTGGAAGTCAAAACATGCAAAGTGAAACACAAGAATAATACTAATTCTATATGGCCCCAAACTCTTGAGTGTAAATAAAAACCCCTTTTATCTAAGCACCATATTGATTACTCATTATTCATTGTTTCGATTTTATCAACTTTATACTTGAATATAAAAAACACTGGTTGTCCCATGCTCCAAGCATGTACACTATGTTTTTCTAAACACCAGTTATGCCATACACAAAGTATGCACACTATGTTTGTTTACGATCCTTACTTTGTGAAATAGATCAATTGAATATAATTCCAATGATTCTTATTTCACACTCCCAAATCCTTATCGAAAAATGTAAGAATTCCAAATTCCTGCCATTTACCGAAATCTGTTATATTTTAAACTTATATGCACTGATCCTCTGTAATGATTATGCACAAAGTCACAAACACTTGTCACCAGACATTACAGAGTATTCCAATGGAGAGCAATTCCATGGAAACGAAGTCTCACATTCAAATTACATTCCTTTGAACATCCTTCTTTGTAATAAGTTTTCTAACCTTACATAGATTCAAAGAATAACTTCCACCTATGGAAACAATTCCATATTTCCATTTTGACCATCACTTCTAAACAAGAGTTGTCTCTTTTCAGAATATGTCAATATGTTCCTAACTACATACTTCCAATTGTCCATGAGCAACCAATCTTTGGTAAACCTCAGATGGTCCTCGACAATTGCTTAATCATTTTAGTCATATCCAATACTAGACCTTTTCTCCTCTTAATGCCCCCAGGCATTTGGAAAATTTAGAATGGAAAAATATTATAGCACATGCAATCGATCCTATACCCGAAGCGTATGAGACACGATTCGTGTTATAAAAATTTTATTTGGCATGTTCTCACAGTTCGAACTATGAAGAGGGATGTCGTAATCAAAAACGAATTTTGAGAATGCAACATATATAGAATTTCCTTATGTTGAACCATTCCAACATAACATTCATATATATTCTTGACCAAAGTTGATTAAAATCTCAATCTAAGCTTGTAGAATTAGAATGAAGTATAAATCCTCTCCCTTAATTATAGCGAAACAACTTTTCAAAGCGAATTTGAACCTTTTGTTTTCTATAATTAACATTGCTAACTTGCAACACTAATCATAATAATCATGCTCCCACTAGCACAATAATTATTATCTTACTAGCATAATACTTATGCTCCCACTAGCTTTGACATGTATCCAGGAATCAACTGGACTTCTAGAAATCAATACTTTGTTGACTTTCTTTCCAAAGTTCAGATTTCTGATACAAGATTGCTTTGATAAGACTTTATCAAAATCATACACCTTTCCTTAGATAGCTCACATGTTTGTCTAAGACTTTATCAAAATCATACACCTTTCCTTAGTGTGCCGGTTAACCACACGCGCTCCACTAATGACTTTGAGAATGCAAATATCAGAATTGCTATCTACTTAGTGAAAGCGTTTCCTCATCATCATTTTCATGAATCGGAGAGAAACCTTATGACACTTAGATTTTTATGGTGCATATGTTCCTATCCATGTGAATTTGTCAAAACCATAATCACACAACAAGGTTAGTGACAAATCCAAACTCATATGGATTGAACTTGTTCAATCTTAATTTCTTACCACCCGGCAGCACAAGGGCCTACCATTGCTTCCAGGTTGTTATGCAACCAATTGAGAACTCATAGAACTCATATGCAAAGTCAACTTTTAACTGGAATAGACATAGAAATTAGAATATGTCAACATGATAGGTTACAAACCTCAAGTCGTGGGCTAGTGATTAACAATGCTCTTGATAAGTTCTTTAAACTATCTCAATATCTTTTAAAGACTCGCACTGACCTCTTGACATATAATATTCTCTTTGTAAGAACCATTTCTCGACAAAACAAATATTCAAGAGTTAGTGTGGATTCTTATCAAGGAACAACACTTCACTCAATTGGTCTTAGTTGGTCTTTGTTTTATCCAAAACATCACAACTTACCAATCTCAAATGTACAAGAATAGGAAACATCTTACTCTACATTTGACAAATGTTATAAAATTCCTAAAGATTATGTCACTCAAGGCTCAATCTTGGAGTATGACTCTAGATTTGTTTTGGCATGAAGTATGAATGATCTTTTGATTAAACCGTTTCAACAATTCATGATTCCTCTCCTTAGTCAAACAAATGCACTAAGGTGTCCTTAGAGGATCAATTGTGATATGGTTTCATAATCACTAAGATAATCATAAAACAAGATACTCAAGTACTCTCCCATCTCTTCATATTGGAGAAACTTTTATCTATCTGCCTTAATTGATTCTTCTCATCCGTTCTGCCATACATTGAAACTTTTCCAATGTTTTAGAATTACACTTAAACTTTTAAGCATAATCATATTTACTAAACTTTAGTAAATCATGACGAATAATCTTATCAATCTTTGTGGTGAACCTGATCAGCGCACAACCTAGTGCACCCGATCCTTTAGTCTTTCTCTTGACTCACATATACATGTGAACAAGGACTTAGTCTTAATTTCCCAAAGTCGAAAATTCTCATTCATCACACAATACAAGTTGCATGATTCCAAGTTTCTATCCAACTGAAACTTGGGTGATGAGAATCTTTCCTTATTTGGTAAATTATGACACTACCACAAATGAAAGAATCAAATCCATTTTTCAATATTGCTTATCAAAGGAAACATATAAACAACAATTTTTCACAAATGCCATTGTAAGGATACTTAAAATAAATAAATCAAAAATTTTTCTTTTATTTTTAAACTTTGCGGAAAAATCTTATCCTTACAATGCAAATACATATGAAAAACATGTTGTTATCTATTCCTAAGCAACATATCATAACTCTTAAGCAGCAGCTCAAAATTCTGATCATCGAACCATGCGATCGAAATCCATCTTCGCGATCAGAATCGACACACTCTTTCTTTAAGCTTCCTTTGATTCTTCCAAAAGAGACTTCATAGAGTTAGATAATGGACTTTATCCTGAAGCAAAGTCAAAACTTTTCTACTTTTACCGTCCTTATGAACTTTCAGGTAAATTCGGCAGCTTCGCAATCAATGCCCCTTCTTTTGGCAAAAGAAACATATGGACTCTTTAGAAATTGGTACACTTTGATTGTCTCAGACTTAGCCTTTCTCTTTACCATTGGGTCAAATGACTTGACCATGGCCGATCCCTTTCTATTGGGAAGAGAAAGCTTTTCTAAACTTCTAATGTCACCATTGTCAGTGTCCAAATAGATTTGGGAAGTAGATCTTCCAATCTAATTTGCTTTACCAATGCTCCAAATCATTGCTGATTCAACATCATCAAGCAAATAGGCAAGATCATTAAGGGTCATGTCGTGATCTGTCATCAGGGAGTGACTGAAGAAACAAGTCAACAGCCAGCTACCTCGAGACTTCGACACCCGACTCTCCCGACTTCTCAATATGTGACTTATCCTCTAAGATGTAAGAACATATAGACTTTGCTTGTCAATAGGGATTGAGTGACTTAGAACTTATCAAGTCTGAAACTTGTGGGATAGGGAGATTTATTGGAGGAGGAGGAGGAAGTGAAGTATGATTTCCAGTCCCATTAATGTACAACAAAGGGATTAATCTTTCACCTTGATTGCCATGTGGGATATCATCTTCAATAGGAAGGCTTGTTCCTAAAGATTTGGGAGGACCATAGTTGTCTTAACTAGACATCTATAGTGGGAGAAATTCAAGTTTAGTTGATTTAAAGCCCTTAATATAACACCCAATATGAAATATTAAGGCTAGGACCCAACAACCTACTTATAACTGGAAGAGGGATGCCGTAATCCAAGCTATAAAATAGTTGAAGGTAGGTAAATGACGATTTACCAATTTCCACCATGAAAACGAAATATAATTAAGTTTTAATTGGATTTGAAACTCCTAGATCTTTTCAGATACATTGAAATTTCAATGGCATGTTTGAATCTCGATTGTGCCCTCTCACGTTTGCGACTGGGATGCCGAGGATCACAAACAAGGTGTGAATAACCATGCAAATTCACTTGGTACCCTCAACTCTATCACCTAAATGATGTGCCGGTTAACCACACACGCTCCACCAATCTATGATAAACTTAAGTTACCCTTCGCCACACATTGTCAGTCCCATGTTAGTGTGCCGGTTAACCACACACGCTCCACTAACGACTTAACAAAGGTGCAAAGTGTAATTGCATGGGTTAGCACCTTTTCACATTTTCCTAAGTAACTAAGATTGGGAATTTATAAGAGTTTAGTTACTTAGTATTTATCATTATACTTTTAATGAAGGGAGAATTATAGTCCTTATCCTACCCGTTCGGCTAACGACCCTCCACCAGTCAAGGAAGTGGTGGGTGAGAGTGGACACCCATTAAACCGACATTTTATAGGCAGTAACCTTATACCCCCCTTATAGACCGACTTCGTGAATGAGGCCTACTAATGGTAAGATTGACTTTATCTTATACATATCTATATAATTAAAATTTAAATAATAGTATAAGGCTTGAATTTTAAACTTTTAACATTCTAGGGTTTGATTTGGAATTAAAGCATTCATAAGGGGTAAACTTTACAAATTCCAAAACTTGAGGGCAAGTATTGAAACTATTCAAGACTTTTCATTTCATAACTTATGAGCTTAATGTACATTAAAATGAAGACTCTTCATTTTGTGTAACTCCTTATTCTTTAATAACACTTTTAAAGAAGTGACTCTTAAACATCCATAACTTGAGGACAAGTTATGGATTCATAAAACAATTTAATGAAAAAGACTCTTCATTTTTGTGTAACCTATGACACTTTTATGAGTTTTAAGATTCATAAATGTGACCTTTTATGTAACTTGAGGACAAGTTACAAAAACATATTTTATGAACTACCTCTAGATTAATATGGATTAAAAACAACTAACACATGATTTTTTATTAATCTAAATCAACTCATAAACAAGGTAACACAAAAACTTTTGGTAATCCATAACTTGAGGACAAGTTATGGAGTCCATACAATTTCATTTAGATCAAGAATTATACTAACAAAACAATTTGCATATACTTCCTATGATCAAACAAAACCTCACAAGCACGAACATTCATAATCAACATTTTTCAAGAATTACATAAACATATAAACTTGAAACTTTGATTATAGCATTGAAATTGGTTTAACATAATCATTACCACATTAAAAACAGGTTTTATAAGTCCAAAACAGTTAAAGGTAACGATTCTAGACCAATTCCAACACCAAAACTCGAAGATATGCTGTCTGGGGGTCCAACTCGTCGAGTGCATGAACCAACTCGTCGAGTTGGATATGGACTCGACGAGTCTACTGTTCATACAGCAAAAAAACTTCGTTTTTTTCAGCAATTTTAGCAAGTATAACAAGAAAACAAGCCTTGTTTCTGATACCACTGTTGGGTTTTGAGCATTGTAACACTCCTAAGTGTACATGCAACCCTAAATACCTTGGATCTAAGTTTTCTCTATTATACATGCAAATATCAATTTCCAAGGTATTATCCTAACTATCATACATTCATATGTACTAGGACAACAAAACTAGATAGAATACATACCTCTTTGTTGTAGCTTGATTCCATGGAGCTTAAGAGCCTAATGCCCCAAGCGTGACACCTCAAATGGTTCACACAACACCATGAACATATGGAATAACCATGAGAAGAGATACTTGACTCTTAGTAATTGGCTTGCCCTCTTGTGTATGCACTAGTGCCAATTTCACCAACCAATGGGGTCTTTATATAGTGTGGCTATTAGGGTTACACCATGTAACTCATGACTTTACCCATTCCTTATGCTCCATGGGTTTTAACCTCCATGGAGTATCCATGGATCACCACATGGGTTAAACCCAACATAAGGAATCATGGATCATAAGCCCACATATACAAGAATCAATGATTTACACAATCAATCCCCATATATTTAATTAGTCTCTTTTGATCACTAAATTAATTCCAAATTAATTCTTGATCATACTAATTAAATAATATGATTTCATATTAATATATTAGAACTTATAATATATTAATATGTCACAAATATCCTCTTCTCATAAAAGGTCTACCCAAATGTCCCGATGCCATGCAACCCAAATGGACCATGCCGGGTCGAGTCAAGTATATACCAATTATAGTTATGGACTTAGACACTAATCCAACAACAACTTCTAGGCTAAGGCATCACAAATTAGGAAACTCTAGCCCTAAAATATGAAATACCTAGCCTATCCTCTAGCATGCATCACTAATGTCTCATAAATATCTCATAACACAAATAAGTAAGGGTATTATGGGAAATCACCATTCGGGCTCTGGCTCATTGTACACACTACTCCAACTCGTTTTCTCTTATAACACTTTTTCATTTTAGAAAAATCATTTCTTTTGAAAAAAAATTTCAAATCCTCAGTTTGAGTCCAGATACACCCGAAGGTATATCCGAATCTCTCAAACCAAGGCTCTGATACCAACTTGTAACAACATAAATTTTCAAACAAATTTTTCATTTTAAATTCACATAAATCTCAACAACACATTTAACAAAAATCCCCAATTGTCAAATTATCCCAAAAGACATGATCATAATTGTTTAAATAAAATCCAAGATCCTCAAAAACATAAATTCATCTCGTGTGTGTGTGTGTACAATCAAGCCGGCGCCTTCCCGCGATCCTGAGAAGTACCTGAACCACATATCACATAACACGGTAAGCACAAATCTCAGTGAGTTCCCCAAAATACCATCCATATCTCATTAGCCTCTCATGGCTATAGACCCTCACGTCAAGTGTCTCAGTGAAGACCCTTCAGTCTCACAGCTCGGGTCGGACCCTCCAGTCTTGTATCTCAGTGAAGACCCTTCGGTCCTAACTCGGTAAGGCACAGAATAATATAGCATATATCACAAACACAAGATGCATAATAACACATAACTCAATATAAGCACATAGGACCCTCCGATCGACAACTCAAATAAGACCCTCCGGTCACTCAGTAGATATAGTGAGAAGACTCACCTCGGATGATGAACAACTCCTATAGATGTTGATGCTGTACACCGGCCTCTAACATTGAACCAAAAGCCACAATTAACCCAATTAAGATCTAAGACCAAACCTCACTCATTAGGTCTAAAGATAGTCCACTACCCGGCCCACAAATAACTCAAGCTCATTCGGGCCACCAAGCTGTAACATCCCAACCATCAGGTATCATTAATTTTCCATTTAGATTTCATGTTTAAGGTCTACTCGACGAGTTGACGCTATGAATCTTCGAGTAGCAGCGGGCCAGGACACGTTAATTAATGAATGACTCGCCGAGTCGACATGGGGGACTCGACGAGTAGGACCTGGCAGTGGAAACCCAAAGTTTCAGGGTTTTTGCACCCTATATATTGGACCATTAGCGCCTCCCACTGTCCTCTATCACCCCTTGAGAGCCAGAAACCCTAATTTCCGTGAGTGAGAGCTTGGAAAGTGTTTTGGAGTTTTGAGAGGTGACTTTTGTGAAGGCAACTTGTAGATCAAGAGGCTAGCATCAAGGATTTTGTGTGGATCCAGAGCCTACTTCAGGTTGGGCACGTATTGAAGGTAATAAGTTGTTACCTTAATCTCTTTTCTTCTAGAATCATTCATATGTGAAAACTAGGGCTTTCTTTAGTTATTCATGAGGGGATTTTGGTATGGGAGCTAGATCTGAAGTTGAAACTTCAGATCTGAACCTCTTTTGAGTCCTAAGTCCATAAAGTTTCCAGCTCTTGCAAGGATGGGACTCTCCTAAGGTGTAAAGCTCCATTAGAAGCTTAGCTTGGTCATTTAGAGCCTTTAGGGCCTTGCATGCGTGTAAAGTTTGCAACTTTACGTGATAAACATGCCTTAGAAGCTTGGATCTATAATCTGGAACCTTGGCATGGCTTAAAAAGTGTCTGCATGGTTGAAGGTCTGCAAGGACTCGGCGAGTTACATAGTCAACTCGGCGAGTCATATGAAGATGATCATGAACTCGTCGAGTTGATGAACAAACTCGGCGAGTCCGTTAAAGATTGCCTTGAACTCGACGAGTCGTTCGAAGACTCGGCGAGTCGGCTAGGGTTTCTCCCAATTCTTGCACACGTATGAACTCGGCGAGTTAAAAGGGAACTCGACGAGCCGATCAAGGATTTCACGACTTCTCGAGTTCAGCAAGGACTCGACGAGTTGGTGAACTACACTCGACGAGTCGAGTCAACATGGACTGTTGACTTTGACTTTGACCAAGAGTTGAGCAGCTGACTTCTGAGGGTATTCTGGTAATTTGGGGATTTATGAAAATGGGTTTTATGGTAACTATAGGTGATGGGGTTCTTGTTGGTGATCCGGGAGTTGAGCTTTCTAGTTTCAGACGACAGTTGCGAGGTGAGTTATCCTCACTATATCAACAGGGTCTAAGGCACCAAGGTCGGCCCTCTATATACATATTTGTATTTGGATCATGGCATGATGTGTTTGTTACATTCTGGTAGTTAGGATGGTGTTATGCTTACGCTTAGTGACCTGGTTAGGTCAGTGTCCTGGTTATAGGATGATGCTATGTGAGAGACCGGTTAGGTCTGTATCTCGGTTATTGGGATGTTGTTATGATTAGGGATCTGTTAGATCGGTTCACTATTATATGATATGAGTTAGCATATGATATTTATGAGCACATGTTCGTTTGATCGGGGGTTGGGTTGAGGCGGTCCTGCTTTGTGCTGAAGGCCAACATACCCGGTGAGCGGTCCGGATAGGCTGTAGGCCCTGAGAGGCGGTCCAGTCAGGCTGAAGGCTCTTTATGCATACTGTTTTGTATTTGTTATATGATATTTGTATGGCGTTGGTATTTTGGGGGAACTCACTAAGCTCTCGGGCTTAAAGTTTCAGATTATTGTTTCAGGTACATCAGGGGATCGCGGCAAGGCAAAGGCGTGATCGTACAACTCCTCATGATTTGTTTATGTTTCTGGGAAAACTCTGATATTATACATTTTGAAAACAAAGTTGTAATGATTTTAATGATTTGATATGTTTTTTTAAAGTTTTAAATCGGCTGAAATTTTTGGGCGTTACAAGTTGGTATCAGAGTCTTGGTTTGATTGAATTGGAGGAACATGTGTGTAACTCCAGTCTCTAATCAAGGAAAGGATTTTCAAAATGATTCTTTTTTTTAAAAGGTTTTCAAAATAAGTAAAGGAGGATGCAGGATGTACGATCAGCCGGAGCCAGTAAGTAGACCCCAAAATACCATACATGTTATTTGATTATGAGATATGTTAGAACAACATGTTAGTACTAGGCTAGGGATCTTCAGAAATTGCATGATAGAATTGCCTGATTACATGATGCCTGCTAGCCTAGGGTTCCCATTATATGATATTGACATCATTACTGTAGTTGCTTAGTGTATGCATCACGGTTATACATAACCAAGATCTTATAGCCTGAGAATGCTTGATTTGGCCTCATGTTCTGTTCTTATCTGATTGGGACTTAGGGTAGGATTAGATATTCGAAAGTCTATAGGGTCCAGCATTATGTATGGCTAGCATACACTAGTGTTGCGGGGTTGGTGGAAGTTTCATGGATGGGTAGATTGTTTGGGATGAGTCCGTCGATTACGAGATATTTAGCTTTCCTCTAGGAGTGAGGTTTGAGTGCTCGCTATGATTATATATATTGTTGTGGCGTTGTGATGATACATGAGACAAATATGGGTAGGTGTGGAAGGTAGTATGGGCCCGTACTACTGAAAGCACAAGACCCATACGAGTAGCAAGGAAGTCACAACCCCTAGGGTTTTATCGGGAGTTGGTTCCCAGTTCTTTGCATGGATTATCTGACACCATGTGGCATGTTTCAGAATGGTGATGACGAGAGGCTTTGTGGTTAGATCCGGTTCGGGATCAGGATCAGGAGACAGAGGACAGGAGGGGCCAACACCACCTGAGCCGGTGGTGCAGATGGGTACAGAGGAGTTGGACGCCAATATTCAGGAGATCCTGCATGACGAGGTTGCCGCTGCATTCCGAGCGTAGCTGCCGGAGATGTTTGGGTCTATTAAGACTGCCATGGTCGAGTACTTCGACGAGCGATATGCAGCCCTTGCAGAGATGGCTGCCGCAGTAGCTGCATTAGCTGTATCTGCGATAGGGGGAGGGGCCAGTAGGGGCTTCCAGTACCGGGACTTCGATAACACGAAGCCCCCTACTTTTGATGGGACGCAGGATCCCATCAAGTCTATGAGATGGATCTCAGATGTGGAGGGGTGTTTCTTCACCTGCCCGTCTCCTACTGACCAGAAGGTCAGGTGTGCTCTGAACCTGCTAAGGTCCGCGGCCAAGGACTAGTGGAGACTTACGACCGGGACGTACACTGATGATCAGAGAGCTGATGTTACTTAGGAGCAGTTCCGGGACATGTTCCGCACCCGTTACATTCCACGAGTCGAGCGAGAACGACTGTCGCAGGAGTTTTTGAGTTTTAGAAAGGAGGGGGAGTCGGTGACAGAGATCACCCACATGTTCACAGAGAGGGCGATGTTCTGCCCGTAGTTTGCTTCTGAGCATGCCCAGATGACCCGTTATCGGAGCATGCTCAAGACTGAAATTCGTCAGTTTGTGTCTACCCAGCGATGTGATACTCTTTTGGAGTTGCAGGAAGGCGCTAGGAGGCGTGAGTTGTAGATTGAGCTGCAGATGAGGGAGCAGCGGCAGGCCCCAACGCAGTCGCAGCCGGCGCCCAAGCGGTCTAAGACTGCTGATGCTAGGATCGGGGGCCAGCAGAGCCGCACTTGTGGAAAGTACGGCAAGAGTCATCCCGGGGTTTGTCGGACGGGTAGTGGGTGCCACAAGTGTGGCAAGGAGGGACACTATGCTAGGGATTGTCGTAAGACAGCCCCCGCATTGGATATGAGGTTATGCTATCACTGTCATCAGGTTGGTCACGTGAAGACCAACTGTCCACAGCTCGCAGCCAGGCCAGCGCAGACTCCAGCGCCGACTACATTGAGGATACAGGATGGGAGGCTAGTCAAGACAGCGCCTCCGAAGGCTCAGGGGCATGCTTTCCAATTGACCGCAGAGGAGGCCAGGGCAGCACCAGATGTGGTTGCTGGTATGTTTCTCTCCTTTATCTCATTTATTATAATTGTATTATGCTTATTTGTTGTACCTGTGATTAGGTACGTTTTTAGTGAACTCTTTGCCTTCCTTGGTTTTATTTGACTTGGGGGCGAGTCGGTCCTTCGTATCACAGTCATTTAGTAGGGAGTTCAGTGTGCCAGTGGGAGAGTTAGAGTGTCCGTTGCGAGTCTCTATCGCCAACGAACACAGGCTTTATGCTTCTTCGGTTTATCGAGGGTGTGATTTGGAGATTTTCGGGGTGTCCTTTCCGATACATTTGATTCCGATCCCCATGGGGGAGGTGTGCGTGATTGTAGGCATGGATTGGCTCAGTCGGTTCGGTGCTATGATTGATTACGAGGGACAGTGAGTGGTAATTCGAACCCCAAGTGGGGGAGAACTGATTATATATGGCGAGGGCACCAGAGTGGGATCAGGGTTTTGTTCAGCTGCCAGGGATCGGCAGTACATTCAGCACGGGTGTGCGGGTTATCTTGCGTATGTGGTAGATACGTGGGTGAGAGATCAGACATCAGTTTCAGAGGTTCCGTTAGTTAGGGAGTTTGCTGACGTGTTCCCTGAGGAGTTGCTAGGGATACCTCCAGAGAGGCAGGCGGAGTTTCGGATCGACCTGGTGCCGGGTGCGGCTCCTATCGCTAAGGCGTCGTACCGATTGGCGCCACACGAGATGCAAGAGTTGTCTTTACAGCTACAGGAACTGCTGGGCAAGCAGTTCATTCGACCAAGCAGTTCTCCACGGGGAGCGCCGATCCTTTTCATCAGGAAGAAGGACGGTTCGCACCGGATGTGCATTGATTACCGGGAGTTGAACAAGTTAACGTTGAAAAACCGTTATCCACTTCCGAGGATAGATGACGTTTTCGATCAGTTTCAGGGAAAATCTTGGTTCTCCAAGATTGATTTGAGGCCGGGGTATCATCAGGTCCGGGTAAGAGAGGAGGACGTGGAGAAGACCGCGTTCCGAATGCGTTATGGACATTATGAGTTCGTAGTGATGCTATTTGGGCTCACCAACGCACCAGCAGTATTCATGGACCTGATGAATCAGCTCTGCAGACTAATGCTTGATCGCTCCGTCATAGTGTTTATCGACGATATCCTGGTGTATTCCAATACCCGAGAGCAGCACGAGGAGCATCTCAGGGAGTTATTGGGAGTTCTGAGACGAGAGCGGCTATACGCCAAGTTCTCGAAGTGTGATTTTTGGTTACGGGAGGTCCATTTCCTTGGACACCTCATTAACCAGGAAGGAATTTTAGTCGACCCGGACAAAATCGAGGCGGTTATGCAGTGGAGGTTTCGAAATCTCCCTCAGACATCAGGAGCTTTTTGGGATTGGCAGGGTACTACCGGAGATTCATACCGGACTTCTCCAAGATTGCGGTACCCCTCACTCGTCTGACGAGGAAGGGGGTGGATTTCCGGTGGGGCCCTGAGCAGCAGAGGGCGTTTGAGACCGTCCGACAACGGTTGTGCGAGGCCCCAGTCTTGACACTCGCGGAGGGAGTTGAGGATTTTGTGGTGTTCTGTGATGCATCCATCACAGGGTTCGGGGTGGTCCTCATGCAGAGGGGACGAGTGATAGCTTATGCGTCGCGGCATTTGAAGCCGCATGAGTCACGATACCCTACGCATGACTTGGAGCTGGGGGCGGTGGTGTTCGCCATCAAGATATGGTAACATTACCTTTACGGGGTCCGTTGCACCATATACACGGACCACAAGAGCTTGAGACATATCATGGATAAGCCAAACCTGAACATAAGACAGCGCAGGTGGCTGGATGTAGTCAAGGACTATGACTGCGAGATCCTTTACCACCCTGGTAAAGCGAATGTGGTTGCGGATGCTTTGAGCCGCAAGTCAGTTGGGGCTTCTACCCCAGCTATATGTATGAGGATAGCGGTGGATTCTCCGCTTGTGAGTTTGATCAGAGATGCCCAGGTCGAGGGCATGCGGTCAGAGAACTGGAAGCTGGAGAGGATCAGGGGTGAGAACACCCGGTTTGTGCAGGATAGCCGGGGATTGTTACCCCGATGCGGTCGGGTGTGGGTTCCGATGTCTGGTGGGGTCAGACAGACAGTAACGGAAAAGGCTCATAAGTCTCACTTCTCTATTCACCCTGGGGCCACCAAGATGTACCGGGATTTGAGTTTGAGCTACTGGTGGCCGTGCATGAAGCGAGAAATCGCTTGGTACGTCGAGAGGTGCTTGACCTGTAGGATGGTCAAGGCTGAGCATCAGAGGTCGCATGGCAAGCTGCAGCCTATGGAGATTCCCATGTGGAAATGGGAACATATCACGATGGATTTTATTACCAAGCTGCCGAGAACGGCGAAGGGGTTTGATGCTATATAGGTCATCGTGGATCGATTGACCAAGAGTGCCGATTTCTTGGCAATACAGGAGAGTTCGTCGGCCGAGAAGTTGGCTGACCTATATTTTAGTGAGATTGTTGCTCGCCACGGGGTCCCTGTCTCCATTGTCTCCGACCGGGATGTTAGATTTACCTCCCGTTTCTGGCAGAAGTTCCACGAGGAACTGGGCACGCGGTTGAACTTCAGCACATCATTCCATCCGCAGACTGATGGTCAGAGCGAGCGGACTATTTAGACCCTCGAGGATATGTTGAGGGCGTGTGTCATTGACTTTGGTGGGAGCTGGGATTCCCACCTACCGCTTGCGGAGTTCGCCTACAACAACAACTATCATTCCATCATTGGCGCCCCGCCTTTCGAGATGTTGTATGGACGGAGATGTCGCACCCCGGTTTGTTGGGGTGAGGTGGGTCACATGGTGATGGGTCATACGGAGGTGGTCTTGCAGACTACCATGAAGATTCAGCAGATTAGGCAGCGGTTGTAGACCACTCAGAGTCGGCAGAAGAGTTACGCCGACCGGCGCGGATCCGAGTTAGAGTTTCAGGTCGGTGACATGGTACGCCTTAAGGTCTCGCCCTGCAAGGCTGTGATCCGCTTCAGGAAGAGGGGAAAATTGGATCCTCGCTATATTGGGTCATTCAGGGTCATCGCCAGGATTGGTAAATTGGCGTACCGGCTGGAACTACCCGATGAGCTCAGCCGGATTCATAACACCTTTCACGTTTCGCAGTTGCGAAAATGCATTCTGGACCCCGGAGGCAGTGGTGCCACTGGATGACATTCTGGTTGATGAGCACCTGAATTATGTTGAGAGGCCGATTGCCATTTTGGAAAAGAAAGTGAAAATCCTGCGTAACAAGGACGTTCCGTTGGTGAAGATACAATGGTAACATCGGAGGGGATCCAAGTGGACATGGGAGTCGGAGTCTGAGATGCGGGAGCATTACCCAGAGTTATTCGCTACAGCAAACTTCGAGGACGAAGTCTTAGTCAAGTGGGGGGGAATTGTAAGAACCCAACCTTCAGGTATCATTAATTTTCCATTTAGATTTCATGTTTAAGGTCAACTCGACGAGTTGACGCTATGACTCGTCGAGTAGCAGCGGGCCAGGACACATCAATTAATGAATGACTCGCCGAGTCGGCATGGGGGACTCGACGAGTAGGACCTGGCAGTGGAAACCTAAGTTTCAGGGTTTTTGCACCCTATATATTGGACCATTAACGCCTCCCACTGTCCTCTATCACCCCTTGAGAGCCAGAAACCCTAATTTCCATGAGTGAGAGCTTGGAGAGTGTTTTGGAGTTTTGAGAGGTGACTTTTGTGAAGGAAACTTGTAGATCAAGAGGCTAGCATCAAGGATTTTGTGTGGATCCAGAGTCTACTTCAGTTTGGGCATGTCTTGAAGGTAATAAGCTGTTACCTTAATCTATTTTCTTCTAGAATCATTCATATGTGAAAACTAGGGCTTTCTTTAGTTATTCATGAGGGGATTTTGGTATGGGAGCTAGATCTGAAGTTGAAACTTCAGATCTGAACCTCTTTTGAGTCCTAAGTCCATAATGTTTCCATCTCTTGCAAGGATGGGACTCTCCTAAGGTGTAAAGCACCATTAGAAGCTTAGCTTGGTCATTTAGAGCCTTTAGGGCCTTGCATGCGTGTAAAGTTTGCAACTTTACGTGATAAACATGCCTTAGAAGCTTGGATCTATAATCTGGAACCTTGGCATGGCTTAAAAAGTGTCTGCATGGTTGAAGGTCTGCAAGGACTCGGCGAGTTACATAGTCAACTCGGCGAGTCATATGAAGATGATCATGAACTCGTCGAGTTGATGAACAAACTCGGCGAGTCCGTTAAAGATTGCCTTGAACTCGACGAGTCGTTCGAAGACTCGGCGAGTCGGCTAGGGTTTCTCCCAATTCTTGCACACGTATGAACTCGGCGAGTTAAAAGGGAACTCAACGAGCCGATCAAGGATTTCACGACTTCTCGAGTTCAGCAAGGACTCGACGAGTAGGTGAACTACTGTAGCACCTGGTTCTTGGTACGTATCCTTTCATTTAATCTTTTAATAATTTGCATTTTTGGCCTTGAACTCGGCGAGTCGAAGGATTAACTCGCCGAGTAGAAGCGAGAAAGATCGCGGGTCTTAAGTGATGGACTCGCCGAGTCGGTTCCTGGACTCGGCGAGTAGACCCTGTTTGAACAAAAACCCTAATCCAGGGGTGTGCACCCTATTTAAACAACTTAACTCGGCCTCCTTCGTCCCATTTACTCCCAGAAGACCCCCATAGCAAACCCTATCCGTTATTGAGGAATTTTAAGGCATTTGGAGTGATCTTGGTGATTTTGTAGTTCAAGGAAGAAGGAAAAGCTTGAAGGATCAAGAGGAGGCTTGAGGGATTCAGTTGTGACCATCATTTGCAGTCTTCAGAAGGTATAAAGTCTATACCTTGCTCTTTCATTTGTTAGATCCCTCTTTGGGAAGATTTAGAGCTTTTATGAGCCATTTTGGTAGCCAACCATGTTTGCAAACGTGGTTGGGGGTTTAAGCTTCTGAATCACATCATGAAAGGAGTCACTAGGCAGATTTGGGTTGCTTTTGCACCCATGAAAGGTTCCATGTGCCATATGAGCTTGTTTTATGTCCTTTTGAGCTCAAAGTCCCATGCAAGCACGTAAAGGTTGTAACTTTACGTGCTAGATCGATTGTAGAAGCTAGGATCTATCTTTTGATCAAAGCATGTACACCAAAAAGCAAAGATTTAGGGTATGGACGTGACCAACTCGGCGAGTCCATTATTGGACTCGACGAGTCTAAGGGTTTTGCCCTTTCTGTTGAGGGTCAAAAGAACCCAGTTGAGTGTGGAAAGGTTTCAAAGGGGTCCCAGGGAGTGACCCAATGTTCTGGACTAAGCCATTATTCTAGAAGTTCATGGAACTCGGCGAGTGCATGAACGGACTCGGCGAGTCCAAGGCAATCTCCTTAGAACTCGGCGAGTTGTTCATCAACTCGGCGAGTTGAGGACAGAAGTTGTTCATCAGATGAAGGTGAACACGACGAGTTGTTCATCAACTCGGCGTGTCGGATGAGTTTTCATGTGGAGTTCGAATGGGAGAGGAACTCGTCGAGTTGACGGCTCAACTCGACGAGTAGGTGCACGGATGAGGACGAGTAGAGAGTGGGGGACTCGACGAGTTGACGGCCCAACTCGGCGAGTCGGGTCAACTGGAAGTTGACTTTGACTTTGACTTTGACTTTGACTTGACTTGGTTGGGTGTAAAATGGTCATTTTACCCTAAGTATAGAGATCAGTTCCTAACTGAGTATTGTGGGGTTGTAGCCGGAGGATTTCCGGAGCAGCAGCGGACGGAGGTTTCCCGCACAGATTATCAGCGACTACTTATACGAGGTGAGTTACCTTCCAGTAGCGGTGGGTCTACGACCACAATGCCGGCCCACCAGTAGGAGTTGTATGTTGGATGATTGTCTTTGTGATATCATCTAGGTTTGCTACTACCTGATATGTTATGTGTTAGTATGATATGATGTTATATGCTAGTAGCAGTAGGGGAGATAGTCCCCAGGATTTCCGGTCGATAGGGCCGAAAGGGGTAGTCATACCCAGTCATGTTAGACAGATTATGGTTATGTGATATATGTTATGTGGTAGTAGTAGAGGGGTGAAATAGTCCTCAGTATCCGGTCGAAAGGACCGAAGGGGAGGCCAGCACCCAGATATGCTAGGCAGTATCCGGTCGAAAGTATCGAAGGGGAGGCCAGCACCCAGATATGCTGGGCAGTATCCGGTCGAAAGGACCGAAGGGGTAGGTCGGGCACCCAGATATGCCTGACAGTATCTGTATGTTATGTGATTGTGTGGTATGTGGTACGATGGGGGAACTCACTAAGCTTCGTGCTTACAGTTTACAGTTTTGTTTCAGGTACCTCTTCAGCGAAGGGGAAGGAGCTGGCGCGGTAGCGGCACATCATACACACACACATTGGTTTTCCGCACTTTGAGATGTTCTGGGATTGTACTCTGACATTATTATTATTACTTTATGATTTGGTTTCAGACATAAGATATATTTTATGAGATGATATGATCGGATGATGTTTTACTACAAATGTTTTGCAAACCATTTATTTTAAACGAAATTTTTAGGCGTAAAAAATTGGGTCGTTACAAGTTGGTATCAGAGCCCTGGTTTGAGGGATTCGGGCACACCTTCGGGGGTGTCTGGACTCAAATCGAGGGATTAAAAGATTTTTATAAAGAAATGATTTTCTAAAGGCTAAGTAAAAGAGCTTTGAGAAAGAACAAGGTGTGTGATGTGCGCGACCGGCCGAGCTCAAGTAAGTTTTCCCCAGAGTACCCATACAAGTTTATGTTATGTTTTACCAGTTTCAGTAGAACAACATGCTAGAATAGGACTAAGGATCTAGGAATGATGCCTTATGTGCCTGCTTTATGTGCTTCAGCTTATGTGAATTGCATGCTAGCATTGAGTAGACAGCAGTAGGATAGCCTGTTTAGGTTATGCCTGATAGTATGAGCCTAGCATTGTATGCTAGTACAGATCAGTCAGTATGATAGCCAGAGTAGTATATACTTGATTATGTGTACTCAATGCCCGAATGCTGCTTGCTATGTGCTTTTAGGAGTTCTAGTTGTCCTTCACTAACTAGTAAACGAATATGTTAAGTTACATATCGCAAGGACTAAATAATTTCAGAAGGTTGGGTCTAGCCCTATTTCGCAGTTCTTGTTTGAGTCCAACCGTTGTAGGGTAGGACCTCTCATTCGAAGAATTATCTAATCTGAGTAATATGTAATAGTATTCGCGAGCTAGTTAGGGGAGGAAATCAGGGACTTCTTACGCAACTGATGGCAGAGAGTGGGATGGCGATTTCCTAGGGAAAGCCTAGGACGAGAGTAGCATGAGATCAGCAGTAGTAGTAGAAGGGACTTGGTGGAGTCGAGGCTGTTCTTGAGGAAAGTACGGATAGATGTGGAAGGTAGTATGGGCCCGTACTACTGAAAGCAGAGGATCCGTACTTGAATTGAGAAAGGTTGAGGCGAGACCAGGAACCTTGCAGTAGATGTAATCCCTCTAAGGTGTGTCAGTACCACTAACAGTTGTCGTTATGTATTACAGAATGGTGGTACTACGTTCGAGGCCAGCAGTTGGCAGTTCGGGAGAGGGATCGGGTTTGGGTTCAGGTTCTGAACCAGTGGATGAGAGGCTACGCGAGTTCATCGCATCAGAGATCACCAGAGGCATCCTTGAGTCGACCCCCATCATCTTCGGGTCGATCAAGGAAGGGATAGTTGAGCTGATGGAGGACCGCCTCAGGGTGTTCAGGAGTGACATGGCATCTGGCCAGTCAGGATCTCGCACACTGTCCTTTAAGGACTTCAGGGGCAGTGGTGCGCCAGATTTCCATGGGGCGAAGGACCTCATTGCTGCCAGACGATGGATGGCAGACATTGAGTCTGCACAGCTGACCAGCTTCTGCCCTGAGGGGTCGAAGGTACGATTTGCAGCAGGATGTCTGAGGGACCGGGCTAGGGATTGGTGGGAGTCGGTTGGTGACTCTCTGGGAGCCTCGGCTGTTGAGGCTATGACATGGTCAGACTTTGTGACACGGTTCAGAGCGGAGTTCGCAGCTGCAGTGGAGCTCCAGCAGTTAGCCAGAGAGTTTTTGGACATGAGACAGACGACGAAGACTGTGGCGGTGATCACCGCCAAGTTCCGGGAGAGGGCGTTACTGGTGCCCCAGTATGCGGGCGACGAGGACATGAGGAGGACCCGCTATCATGATATGCTACGAGCTGACATTCGTGAGCATGTTAGCTTTTCAGCTTGTCCTACTCTGGATTCCATGATTGCCAGGGCAAGGGAGAGGGAGATTGATCTGGAGCATATCCGGAAGAGGAAGGCAGAAGAGGGGCAGGTTACGGGGGCTTCGGGGAAGAAGCCCAAGGGATCAGATGCTGGGCCGAAAGGCCAACAGAGCCGAGGCCGTTGTAGGAAATGCGGCAAGGCGCATGAGGGGGCATGTAGAGTGGGATCGTCGGGCTGCTACAAGTGCGGCAAGATGGGGCACTTCAGCAGGGATTGTACCGCCCCTGCACCGGTGTTATAGACGTCAGAGTTGCTGTGTTTCAACTGCAACCAGAGGGGCCACAAGAAGGCCAATTGCCCCCAGTTGACAACAGCAGTTCCAGTGAGGGCGCCAGCTCCAGCGACCCTACGGATTACCGATGGCCGGCAGGGCAAAGCAGAGGCTCCAGTGGTGAGGAGTCGGGCATTTTAGCTGGCTACCGAGGAGGCACGTGTTGCACCCGATGTGGTGACGAGTATGATTCTTTCCCTCCGATTTATTTTTTTATGGTGTCTATGTTATTGATATGTGCTCGGTTTAGGATCGTTCCATGTGAACGGCATCCCGGTTCAGGTGTTGTTTGATTCGGGCGCTACTCGATCATTCGTTTCTCTGGCGCTTAGCAAGAAGTTTTCTGAGTCTTCAGGCATGTTGGATTGCCCTCTAGAGGTCGAGATTGCGGACGACCGGTCAGTGCGAGCATCTGAGGTCTTCCGAGATTGTGTTATTTGAGAAGCGTTATCTGGTAGACCTGGTTCCTATTCCATTGAGAAGGAATAAGGTGATCATAGGCATGGATTGGCTGAGCGCTAATGGGGCAGTGATCGACTGCACGCAGCAGTTGGTGCAGATCAGGACCGCAAGTGGGGGAGAGCTGGTGGTTCAGGGCGAGAGGCCACAACGAGGACCAGCTTTATGTTCAGCAACGAGAGCTAGGCGTTACCTCCAGCATGGTTGCGCAGGTTATGTCGCTTATGTTATGGATACCCGGGAGGCTGGTAGAGCGACGGTGGGCGATGTGCCCGTAGTACGAGAGTTCGCGGATGTATTCCCCGAGGAGTTGCCAGGGATACCTCCGGAGCGACAGGTAGAGTTCAGGATCGACCTAGTTCCTGGTGCGGCTCCGATAGCCAAGGCACCATATCGATTTACTCCTCCTGAGATGCAGGAGTTGTCTACACAGCTGCAGGAGCTGTTAGACAAGGGTTTTATTAGACCGAGCAGTTCACCTTGGGGAGCCCCGATTCTGTTCGTGAAGAAGAAGGACGGGTCGCATCGGATGTGTATAGACTATAGGGAGCTGAATAAGGTAACGGTGAAGAACCGTTACCCACTCCCGAGGATTGACGACCTCTTTGACCAGCTACAAGGGGCATCTTGGTTCTCCAAGATTGATTTGCGTGCAGGGTATCATCAGATGAGGGTCAGAGAGGAGGATGTACAGAAGACGGCGTTTCGGACGCGTTATGGCCACTATGAGTTCGTGGTGATGCCTTTCGGGCTCACCAATGCTCCTGCCGCGTTCATGGACCTCATGAACCGCGTGTGTTGACCGATGTTAGACCGGTCTGTGATAGTGTTTATTGATGATATCTTGGTTTACTCCAAGACGCAGGAGGAGCACGAGGAGCATCTGCGAGAGGTTCTAGATACCTTGAGGAGGGAGAACTTGTATGCCAAGTTCTCCAAGTGTGAGTTTTGGTTGCGCGGGGTGCAGTTTCTTGGGCACCTTGTCAAACAGAACGGGATTTCGGTGGATCCGGCCAAGGTGGAGGCCGTGATGAGATGGGAGGTTCCGAAGTCTCCATCTGAGATTCGGAGTTTCCTGGGATTAGCTGGCTACTATCGGAGATTTATCCAGGATTTCTCCAAGATAGCATTGCTCCTGACCAGGCTAACAAGGAAGGTCGTGGTCTTTCGTTGGGGGCCTGAGCAGCAGGCAGCGTTTGAGGGCGTAGAGGATTTTGACTTTGACTTTGACTGTGGACTTTGACTTTGACCAAGAGTTGAGCAGTTGACTTCTGAGGGTATTCTGGTAATTTGGAGATTTATGAAAAAGGGTTTTATGGTAACTATAGGTGGTGGAGTTCGTGTTGGTGATCCGGGAGTTGAGCTTTCTAGTTTCAGACGACAGTTGTGAGGTGAGTTATCCTCAGTATATCAACAGGGTCTAAGGCACCAAGGCCGACCCTCTATATACATATTTGTATCTGGATCATGGCATGATATGTTTGTTACATTCTGGTAGTTAGGATAGTGTTATGCTTACGCTTAGTGACCTGGTTAGGTCAGTGTCCTGGTTATATGATGATGTTATGTTAGAGACCGGTTAGGTCTGTATCCCGGTTATTGGGATGTTGTGATGATTAGGGATCTGTTAGATCGGTTCACTGTTATATGATATGAGTTAGCGTATGATATTTATGATCACATGTTTGTTTTATCGGGGGTTGGGTTGAGGCGGTCCTGCTTTGTGCTGAAGGCCAACATACCTGGTGAGCTGTCTGGATAGGTTGTAGGCCCTGCGAGGCGGTCCAGTCATGCCGAAGGCTCGGGAGCGGTCCAGATAGGCTATAGGCCCTGTGAGGCGGTCCAGTCAGGCTGAAGGCTCTTTATGCATACTGTTATGTATTTGTTATATGATATTTGTAAGGCGTTGGTATTTTGGGGGAACTCACTAAGCTCTCGGGCTTACAGTTTCAGTTTATTGTTTCAGGTACATCAGGGGATTGCAGCAAGGCGAAGGCATGATCGTACAGCTCCTCATGATTTGTTTATGTTTCTGGGAAAACTATGATATTATACATTTTGAAAACAAAGTTGTAATGATTTTAATGATTTGATATGTTTTTTTAAAGTTTTAAATCGGCTGAAATTTTTGGGCGTTACACAAGGCCCAATACTAAATGAGCTCTCCTAATACCCAACTCTTAAACTTAGGTCCAAATGGGAAACCCAACATAAGGGCCCAATACAAATATATATATTTCTCTGATCAAAAACCCCAGCACAACAAGCCCAAATCTAGGCCCAACACTTAAGGCCCAAAATGAGATTTAGCATAAAAAGCTCACAAACATATTACAAGGGGCATACCTCCCTTGGTACGCTCAGCGTACACACAAATCCTGATCGGGCCATCGGGGACACTTGACCAGTACGCGGGGTGTACTGGATTTTCGCTCGGTGTACGTCCAGATTTCCTTTTTCCCACTCTCTTGGTCTTAACCCGTTAAGACCATAGCTATACTCTTAGATCTGGACTCCCTAAAGGCTCATACTCAATAAAGTTCATGACTTTAAGCCTTTGCATGGCTGAAAAAGTCCCAAAACCAAATACACTTACTCTTTACTCCCAAAAATGCTTATATATCATGCATGGGGTGGTTTTAACATTCAAGACCTCATTTTTATGAATCCCTTCCACTAGAAACACTTAAAAGGATAGATATTAGGCTCTGGAGTTCAACAACTCATAAAGCTTCAAGCTTTTGGACCAAAAACCCTAAAATGGACCATAATATGCTCAAATCAAAAAGGGTGAGCAAGCTTTGAGCTTTATACCTTCAAATGATGCTCCAACCACAGAAAAGCTCACATCCAAAGCCTGTACTCCAACTCCATTCTCTTCAATGCTCCTTATTCACTCCAAGGATACCACAAGAACACTTAGAAGCTCACAAATGGACACTCAAGCTCAAGGGATGGAAATTAGGGTTTGGAGAGGGTTGAGGTCTGGAAATGGTGGCAAGAAATGAGGCCATCATGTTCTTTAAATAGGGACACATCCCTCATTTAGGGTTTTCATTCTGAGACTAGTACACCCAGCGTACTAGGTGGCTCCACTTAAAAACCACGCACATGATTACGCTAAGCGTATACACACGTACGCCCCGCGTACTCAGCTGCCACCTTTCTCAATTAAGGGACCTAACTTGACAAAACTTTAAACTATCATAGCTTCCTTGTTATAAGTCCGTTTCCAATGAACCTCATATCCACGAAAAGGTGGCGAGAAGCCCTACGCTTCTAGCAACTCGTTGCAGCCCCAAGGCTTCCTCATGCCCGAGTTCCAGCCCACGAACCCTAAATCACAGATGATCCGAAACAGGATGTTACAATATAAGGAGGTGCACGATCACGCCTTCGCCTTCCCACGATCAACATAAGTACCTAAAACAAAATCAATAATTGTAAGCTTGAAGCTTAGTGAGTTCCCCCAAAATACCAACGCCATACAAACATAACCAAATCATAACAAACAACATTCATACTGAGTCATTAGCCTGACTGGACCGCCTCGTAGGGCCTACAACCTATTTGGATCCCTCCCCTGCGTTCGGCACATCTGGACCGCCTCGTAGAGCCTAAAACCTATCTAGACCGCTCTCGGGCCTTCAGCCTGATTGGACCGCCTCTCAGGGCCTTTAGTCTATCCGGACCGCCCAGGGTATGTTGGCCTTCAGCAGAAAGCAGGACCGCCTCAACCCAACACCCAATCAAACAATCATGTGCACATAAATATCATACGCTAGCTAGCATGTATATATAGTCATACAGATCTAACAGATCATTAATCATAGCATCATCCTATGTACCAGGATACTGATCTAACATATCACTAACATAGCATCATCCTATAACCAGAATACAGATCTAACAAATCTACAACATAGCATAATCCTATAACTAGGATACAAATCATAAAGGGTTGACCTTGATGCCGTAGACCCTGTTGATATAGTGAGAAGAACTCACCTCACAAGCAGTGTAAAACTGAACTGAAAGTCTCCGACCGCTGTCTCACCGAAAATCCCGAACTATCCAAAATAACGAATACTAAGTCAATAATTGGTATATCAACCTTGAGCAAGGGTCCCACATAGGGTAGTTGTCCATTATTGCCTTTTCTCTATTTTGTGCCAAGGCCCAATACCAAATCCATGACCTAAAAGTCCATATATCCAAAGCCCATTAACGGCCCAATTTTCCCAATTGGGCCTTATTTGTCACACCCCCAAACCGGAACGGAGGAAACGTTCGGGGGCGGAAGACTTCATGTATAGTATCACAACAATTGAATAATTGTAATCAAAGCAACAACAACCATTGTATTAATAGTATAATGTTTACATTACATTCGAATCATACACGATTCACTCCAAAAGTAAATAACAAGTAAAGACTCGATATTACTATCCTCCTTCTTCATGAATCCGGTGCGTATACTTGTCTACTAATGTCCTGAGAATACAAGTAGGTTCTGAAAGAGTATCAGCATTAAGCTTGTGAGTTCATAAGCGTTTTGTTTTTAGAAAACAGGTTCTTTGTTCTTTCGAAAAGTGCGTGTGTTTCTCTAGAAAACCTTATATTTTCTGATGTAATGAATGTTAAGTAAAAATGATTCTTACTAGTTGTCACACCCCCAAACCAAGGATGGCGGAAACGTCCGGGGGTGGAGGACTTCATGTATAGTATCACAACAACGACTATAATAGTGCTCAAAGTAAATACAACCATCATAAATATAATTGAAAAAGTTACACCAAAGTATATGTTTACATGTTTCAAATCAATTACATTATGATGACAAAATGAACTGTTTGACGATTTATCGTCCCATCCTCAAAATGTTGTTGGTTTTTCCTATTTCACTGATTTCCTGAGAATACAAGTAGTTTTGAAAAAGTGTCAACAACTAAGTTGGTGAGTTCATAAGAGTTTTGTTTGAGAAAGAAACCGTTTTTTCTTGTAAAAGCGACAAAGTATGTTTCCAGAAAATCCAATATTTTCTTTATTATGTGAAATGAATGCTTCTATGATATGCGATAATGAACCCTAGAAGGACCCATAGATTCCTTCTATAATCGCGCATTGTATATAAGTTATATAAAATTTAAGTTAAATAAACCGTTGAATATAATGGGTCTGCCCTAGGTCCACAACCAAACAAGGAACAAGAGATGAGGCGGGCCTACCAATTCTAAGTCGATTGCGACTAGATTCTTATAAAACCCTAGCATATACACTTAGCGATTATAGCTGAAGTCTAACAATTCTAGCTTTATGTAGTTTTAATAGAAATATGTTCCAAAGAAAATCCAATATTTTCCTTATAAAAGTTAGGTAGTCCTAAATCACAGGACCGAAAATAAATAAGTATTTTTCCATACTTAAAGATATAAAAGTGATTTTAAATCGACATAAAACCCTTTTTAATTTGGGAAAATATCCCGTAAACTTTATGGGTTATGTGTTGTCTTAAATCCTAAGACCGAAAGTGTACAAGTATTTTTCCATACTTAAAGATATAAAAGTGATTTTAAATCGACATAAAACCCTTTTTAATTTGGGAAAATATCCCGTAAACTTTATGTGTTATGTGTTGTCTTAAATCCTAAAACCGAAAGTGTACAAGTATTTTTCCATACTTAAAGTAATTCCTGTGAGTTAAATCGACATAACTCGCTAATTTAAAAGTAGAACCCGTAAATCTTATAATTTGTTAATACCACATGTGAGCTATTATAACCATGCTAAGACTCAGAAGGCCTCATAATACGACGTTCTTCAGGCGTCGCAAGTTAAATGACACTTGTCACCTCAGACCTGCCGGTCTACCTGTTGCATGCAGCTTAGGTGCGGGTTTGTCATACCCAATATAGATCTATACACAACTATCACGCTCTCCCTACAAGAGACTCTGGTTACAATTTATAGGACTTTTGACTTTGTTACTATGAAGGTAACACGAAGCGAATATCTCACAAATTTATTCATTAACAGATTTACGTGAACTGAACTGAAAACCTTTGGTAAATAAGTTTGAAATATAAATGATACATAAACTATACCTATTATAGTTTATCCAAAACGTTTGTAATGTAAAAGAACTCTTTTATGAAAATACATTAGTGCTATGAATCCATAAACTATAAGTATTATGTAGTATATGAAAAACCCATTTGTTTTGAGAGTAAAACCTTTCTCATGTAATAAAAATCCATAAACTATGCTTATTATAGCTTATTATATGTGTTCGAAATGAATGAAGAATCTTATCATGAATGACTAAATTTCAGTTTATGATGATAAACTAACAAGAAAATACATTCAATATTTAGAACTTATTGTTATACACTTTGCTCAACATAATACAAAGTGTTATGAAAGTTATAAGCTGTTAACTAGTTTTTAACCTTTCTGCACTCTTTTAGAAAAATCATAGAAAAATCATACGAAGTTGAAAACTGAATCCGTAAATTCTGAGAGTTCATAAAATGTGTCTAGTTTATAGTAATTTTTATTATGATTTTTAGAAGTCTTTAACTTGTGTTAAAATGTTCATATTCACAGACTGGTCCGAATTCGTTTCTGAAATGATAGGCAGTTTTGTTAAAATCACCATAAATCATAGACAAATCGTATGGTGATGTGCAAATAGTCATTTTAAAGGTATGAACCTGAAATATTTGCACCTAATACAGTTTTGAAAGATATTATGTTTAAGGTAGTCAAAACAGTCTGTGAATAAGACTCAACTTTTCTGATGAAAGCTGTTGTTTGAGTTTAGTTGTGTTCTTGGTGTTTTAACTTGTATTCCCCCCCCCCCCCTAAAACTTGAATAAAACATGAAAATGTAGGGGTATGAACTCACCTTGAGTGATTTCAGTAGATGGATGATGGAGATAAGAAGTGTTCAACTCAAGAACACTTGGGAGATGCTTGAAGATTTCAAGATCTAACAACAAATATGACGATATTTGTGTAAGCAATCTATGATTTGGATGAAGGATAGTAGAATGTCTAAGTGTAGGAGGAATATACTTACCAAATGTGGAAGGAAAGCTTGGAGACTAGCCTTGAATCTCGAAATTTAGAGAGAGAAAGTGAGAGAGAATGAGTTTTTTCTTCTTGGTGAAGTGTGAGTGAATGGGAGGAGAGATAAGGGTTTTTCTACCCTTGTGTCAAAGTACTTGGCTGGAAAGAGGGGGAAAAGGACAATGAAATGACCAGGTATGGTGGAAGGACAAGGGCTATTCATTGAGTGGGCATGGGTGGTTGCTTGTGTCATACATTAAAACAAACTCAACACTCCACCCAAAATATCCTACCCACTAATCTTGGATAAGATTTACACTAAAAAATGTGATTAATTATGAATTTAGGGGTCTTATGTAAAACGGGCCTAAAATGAAGTCGTAGTCGAAAACCGGGAAAAAAGGCGAAGTCTGCGAGACTTCTTGGTACTGGGCCGAGGTTCGGTCCCTACTGTTGCTGGGCCCAAAGGTGAAATGGGCGAAATGGAGTGAAGGCGAAGGTCAGGAGCGAAAGCGAACTTCGGGTTCGGATCATCAGGCTTCGGTTCGGTCCTAAGGGTTTCGGTTCGTAAGGTTCGGTTCGCCTGGTTTCGGTTCTTCAGCAGTTCGGTCCCTATATGGACCTTCGGTTCTAAGCACCTTCGGTCCAAGAGGGTTCGCTTCCTAAAGGGAGGCTTCGGTCTATTAAGGCTATTTTTCAAGAATTATTCCCGTTTTGTGCCGTTTTTCACCAAGTTAAGTGTCGGGATGCCCGAAATGATTATAAAAGTTAAAGGAAGTTTTGAGAGATATTTGGGAGAGATTTGGGAGAGATTTTTAATAGAGAGAGAGAGAGAGATAGAGTGAAAGAGATTGGGAGAGACTTCTTTTGTGACCTTTTTGAGTGTTTGGCTTCGCAACGCAAGGTTGTTACACTCTGTTAAGCCTTGTTATGAATGTTATACACTCTCGAGGGGTATGGAATAATGTTTTATCAAGAAGATTCATCACTTGCCCTAATTAGGGTTTAGAATTTCCGAACACGTGAAAACTCTAAGTGATACTTTGTCTTAGGATTGCGAGTTGTACAATAAGAAACGTAATGGGAACCGTAATATACAAGGGTTAGATGAGTTGACCGGTTTGACTTGTTGACTTTAGTTGACTTTGACTTGGCCAAAATTGACGGTTGTCACACTAGTTCCTCCTACGAGTACTTAGTGTATACAAATCATATACAATCCAGATCGACAAAGCAATTGATTGTGTGGTTCTTCCCCAAGCCCACAACCATACAAGGAAAAGGAAATGAGGCGGAGACCACAGTTTCAATGGTTGTCAGATATCCATGTATATAACCCTAAAGTATTCTCTAATTACTTACAAAGTTAACTGTAATGGTCCTTTGAAATCTATTGATAATGTTCCTCAAGAAAATCCAATATTTTCTTATTGAATGCATGATTAAACCCATTCCTCCTATAACTACTTAGTTCATACTAGTTATGTATAAACCAATATCGAACAAACAGTTAATTGTGTGGATCTGCCCTAATCCCACAACCAAACAAGGAACAGGGAATGAGGTGGAAACCACACATTCCACAGTCTATTAGATATTCTTCATACATAACTCGAATGCATAAACTAAGGAGATATAGAATTAATAATGAATATTCGTTATTTGAATAATAACCCCGTTAGTTGTAAAGCACTGATGTTTATACTAGAAAATCCTATATTTTCCCTAAGTGTAAGTTATTGAATTATCTGTTCCAAAAACAAGAATACAAGCATCTACCATACTTATCATTGTTCTGTTTACTGAAAGTGTTGTTAATACCCTTCTGTGAACACTTAGTACATACGAGTTATAGAAATCTAAATTGAACAGACAGTCGATTGGGTGATTCTGCCCTAAGCCCACAACCAAACAAGGAACAGGGAATGAGGCGGAAGTCACACATCCCACTGCATGTCGGATGGTAATTTCATATAACCCCGAAGTATATACTAGTTAATCCTTTAGTTATTAACCCGGATGATTGATTGTTAAGTACATTATTACGTGAACGAGTCGTTGTTTCCCCTGTGAGTTCTTATAACCATACTATGGACGATAAACATTACGACATACTTCGGACGTCGTGAACTGAATGATGTTTGTCACCCTAGGTTGACTGTAGCTAATAGTCAGGGTGCGGGATTGTTACTTTCATATATATTTATACACAAACTCATGCTCTCCCTCCAGGAGACTCTGGTTACAAGGGGTAGAGTTCCCAGAAGTCGTATCTCACACTATAGTTCTCTCAACGAATCCACTAATAATACTATGAAAACCCCTTTCTGTTATTAACATGAATCCTTATAAAAGTAGTACCTTTGTTTCATAATTCATAAGTTTGTTTCCTTATTTGAAAACTATTCTTGTGAAGTTTGTATCTTAACATGTTTTGTAAAACTGATTGCAAGTCTAGTAGTAACAAGGTTTGTCATGTTTAGTAAGTTCTACGTTCAATGTGTGCTAATGATAGGAAAATATAATAAACCAAATTTTATTTTTAAACATAAGATTACTTGTGCTTTTACTTGTATCCCCCCTTTAAAACATTAAAAAGCTCGGAAAACATAGGGGTATGAACTCACCTGCTTGTGAATGACTTGGATGAATGACAAAAGTTGGATGCTTGGTATGCTAAGTGAAGTCCCGAGCACAATATGGTCCTATCAAGCACATATTAACACGTATAGGCCTAAAATTAGTGTCTAAAACCACTAATGATCATAGGAAACACCCTTAGGATGTAGGAAACACTTGTAATGAAGTGTTAGAACCAAAAAAGCAGGATGAAAAGGAGTTCACGGCTAAACCACCATGGGTTTACGACCCAATATGTGTTTACGGCCCATGAAAACATGAAGGTTTTATGGCCCAAGATGTGTTTACGGCCCATGAACATATGAAGGGTTTATGGCACACTCATGAACACTTGAAGGGCTTACGGCCCATCTATGAAGGGTTCACGACCCTATGAAGGGTTCACGGCCGTGAACTCTTCAAGTTTATAAAGATGGTGATGAAAGTGATGAATCAATGGATGAATACGAAGCTCTTTACATGAATAAAATGATTAACAAATGAAGAGGGATGAATTACTTACGCTTGTGGGGTGAAAAGAGAGCTTTTATTCGATGAGTCTTGGGAGAGTCTTGAGGAGTTTGCGGCCAAGGAGGGAAGAAATGAGGAGTAAATGAAGGAAACATATATATATATATATATATATATATATATATATATATATATATATATATATATATATATATATATATATATACATACATACATATATGGAGAGGGGTTCAGGGCCCAACATGGTTTCACGGCCGTGAACTTAGTTTGTGGCCGTGAACATCCCTAGATGATGTTTCCGGCTCGAATACATTCCTCTAATCACGAGCTAACATTTCTTAGCATTCAATCCTTAAGTGTACTTGTCTTAGAGACTCTCAAACTGACCCTAATCACAGTAAAACGATAGCAGAAACAAGTCCTACTTTCTATTGATCGAGTTCACTTACAGATAGAGATTTCGGGTTATCACATTATTTTAATATCCAATACCAAAACTGGCCCAAAACAAAATTATTCAGAAGTCCAACATGGCCAAAGTCCAATTGGTCCAAAAGCGGCCCAATCCCAAAGCCCAATGCATCAAAAGCCCAACAAAGGGCGTACGCAGGGTGTACTCCTCTGGTACGCTGGGCATACTTCCGCCTTGCGTTGACCACCATCGGGGTGGTTGACTCAGTACACTGGGCGTACAGAAATTACACGGGGCGTACGCAAGTTTTACCAAAACTCTAATAAGTGCTTAATGGCTTAAGCACTTATGCCCAAATTCCAGATCCATTGACCAAATGTGTCTTAGAACCATAAAGTCTCGAAATTTAAGACTTTGGATGTCCAGAAAGCTCTTAATACATGGTCTTAACCAATTAAGACCTTTCTACTACATGCATGGGACACCTTAAGCCATTTGGACATCACTTTTATCACTTAGGACCCTTTCTAGGGACTGAAAGGACAACTTATTTCGTTCAAATCATAACATGCACCAACTTGGGAATTTTAGGACAAGAAATGGTTTCATAAAGATAATATGGCAAGATCTACATCATACAAGCATAAAGGTTGGAGCCTTTTACCTCCTGGAGCTTCTAGAGCATAAAGCAACCTCAAATCTATAACCTTGGCTTCCTTCTCCAACTTCTTGATGCAATACCTTCTTCTCCAAGTACTCCAAACACGCACTTTTAGCTGACAAACTCAAGAAAGGGGTTAGGGTTTAGGGAAAATGGCTCAAATCTATGGAGGGTTTTTAGCTCATAAGGATGTTTAAATAGGGTTTGGGGAAAATGGATGAGGTGATGGAGGGTTTTGAGCTCATAAGGAAGTTTATATAGCACCCAAACCCTAAATATTAGGGTTTCCATCTGACGTGAGTACGCTCAGCGCACACTAGTGTACGCCCAGCATACTAGGGCGCGCCTAGTACGCTGAGCGTACCTTATGTACGCTTAGCGTACTCTTCTTCGCCTCAAAGTTTCAACTTTAGCCCTTAGGCTTCTCATGGGTTGACTCTTCCAACCCCATGGACTACAAATGACAAACTAATAAAAAAAGAGGGGGTTCGGAAATACATGCAAATCTCGGGATGTTACAATTTGATAAATATGGTATCCCATTTTATCTATGTCCATGGGTTATAAGTCCATGCTAGCGACGTAATTCACTAGACCGCCTAGCATAGTCAAGTGTTGTCATCTACACTAGTCGATGACCCATACATATTTTATAGTTGTTTGATATGGACAAACCATTTCTGTTCATCCAAGAAAGAGAAGAAATACTCCGTTCTGATCTCATAAACCGTGCCCCGGTCATGAGACCTAATCGTTATTTAACCAAATTTCAACTAAGAGTTCTTTAAAAGTCTTATAATTATCTTAAGGAAAGACCGATATTTAAAGACAATCGATTTCCAATACGTCTTCTAATTCAATAGTATTATCCTAATTATATAGATAACATATAGCATAGATAATAAATGCAAGTGATTTATTGTCTCATAAAAAGAATACTTTTATTTTAGATTATGGTCTTGATAGGTACTACACACTCACCTAACAAAGTGTCTAATGATTGATGAATCAGGCAAAGCTTCGCCTTACACCTTTTCCAAAAGACCTAGATGTATATAACACTAAGTATTAGTCTAATATCGTACTTCATGGAACTATTATCCTACAAGTTTAGATTCGTCAATAATTGATGCAACGTACAAAAACAAACAAAGATAAACAAGAATCAACATGTTGATTCTAAAAGAATAACCATGACAATCTCTTCAAAGTCACGTTGATTCTGCGAATACCGTGGGATTAGCTTCAAAATATGGGTTAACACGTACATAATTTTTGGAGAAAATTGAAAGTTTATAAAGTTAATGATCGACCGTGAAAATTACATCAATAACAGTTAAATAAGAAGCGAAAATTAAAACGAAACCCTAAAGGTCCATGGGCCAAATACAAACCCAAAAATTAAAACAAAAAATTAAGGAAAAATAACAAAATTGTTCATACTCCATTTAGAAAATGATTTCTAGACTTCAAAATCAGTTGTTCCCCTTCGGATACTTATCTTGATGTGCTCCTCGTTCTAAGCTTCGATTTGACTGGTCGTCAGCCCAAAATGGAGTCCTGTAGCAAAAGTTATGGCCATTTCCGTGAAGCCTCTTTAGTCACATGATCGTGGGCCTCTAGGAACGCAAGGGCCCGATCCTCCACACTAGGACCCACATCAATAAAACCAAAGTCTACTTCACGATCTAAATAAGAAATAACTAGGTAGGATCATATCGGAGGTAGGGTCTGTTTGGTATACAAAGTATACTGTTTGGAAATCCCACTTTAAACACTTCACTAAATCCAGCCTAGACATTACTTCCGTAAGTAGATCAGTCAATATAACGAGTTGGAATTACTGATAAATCTTAATTATAGATTCATAATAACGACTATGACAATAATTAAAAGTTACACTTAACATAAACTAAGTTTAGCTTAACTTATAGGGGTTTTTGATGAAAACCGAAATCTAAATAGGCAGAATACTGACTCGAAATCTCCTACTCGAAGGCTACTACTCAGATGAGTACTCAAGGGCATTACAGGGCTTCGTTGTAGGCTAGAATGAAGGAAAAATGGGCTATGCTGAGTATTTTCAGAGAAAATTCGATAGAATAGTGTGAGGACTGAAGATGGAAATGAGCTGCTATTTATAGTCGGATTTGGAGTTGTGCGCGCCATGCACCATCGAGGCACGCCACGCTCATGGTCACAACATAGTGACTTTTGGATTAGGTGTCTAAGCCCATAACTATAATTGGTTTTTACTTGAATTGATAGTGGCATGGTCCGTTTGGGATGCCTTCACACTTGCAACTAGACATGATGATTAATAGAGAAAGAGGAAGAATTTATTTGATTAATAAATTGGAATATATGATTTATTAATATGTTATAAAAATAATATATTAATTAGTAATCATATTGTTAATTAATATTTAATCAAAAAATTAATTTGGAATTAATTTTCGGATTAAAGGAATTAATTAAAAGTGCAGCGACTAAAAGGGCAATTGTTCCATAGTTGAGAAAAAGAGTCCAGAGCCTTCCTAGGGAAGGTGGTGGGCGAAATTGCATGGTATATGTAAGATTATTCTAGAAATTCTGGAATATCTTATCATATATGGATAATCAAAGAAGGTGGATAATTATCATATTTGAAATTAGGGTTATCCATAACATCTTTGGTGCACTATATAAAGGGTCCTAAACCCTAAGAAATTCGAACACACTCTTTAGAAGAAGCAGAAACCGAAAATTTGATCTCCTCCTCTCTCATATCACTCTCTTACATTGTGTGTTTGTGAGACATTAGATGTGTTACACTTATGACACTAAGTTCTTAAACTTCAAGATCTACAAGGGAATCATTGTTATTACAATATAGCAATCAAGGTATGTAACCTAACCCTAGTTCTATATAGATTTCGAAACTTGTAGAAACTTCCTACGGTTTCTCCTTTTGTGTTCAAGTTTGCATGTTCAATTAGTGAAAACCTAGATCCAAAGCATTAGGATTACATTCACACATAGGAATTGTTGTTATGCTCAAAACCCATCAGTGACATGCCGAAATGATGGTCTGACATGTGGCTAAAAGTGAGTGGGTTTGCGTGGTCTTGTCGGGTGCGTCGTGCTCCTGACGCACACGTGTACCGTTTTTTGGATTTTCAAAATTATGTATCTTCTTTATACGAACTCCGTTTTTTGACGTTCTTTATATCCATAGAAATCTCTCGATGAGATCTACGACTTTTGTTTAGACTCCATAAGCAATTTTTTAATTTATATTTTTCATATAGGCTTAGACTGTAAAAGCCGTATAAAAAACATAACTCATCCGGTGTGCGTTTTCTGTGACATCCATAAAAATCATGCCAATTTAAAACTTTTTACAACATTTAAAACCAATAATTATTACAAATTTGTTTTCAAAATAGTTTAAACATCGGAGTATCCCCATAATTAAATCGTAAAAATATAAGGAGGTGCACGATCACGCCTTCGCCTTCCCGCGATCATCAAAAGTACCTGAAACATAATCAACAACTGTAAGCCCGAAGCTTAGTGAGTTCCCTGAAAATACCAACGCCATACACATATAACCATATAATATAAACAAACAGCGTGCATAATTAGCCATCAGTCTGACTGGACCGCCTTACAGGCCATCAGTCTATCTGGACCGCTCTCCGAGCCATCAGCACGTCTGGACCGCCTCTCAGGGCCTTCAGCCTATCCAAACCACTCATTGGGCCTTCGTCCTGACAAGTATGCCCGAACTGGGTCTACAGTCTATCCAGTCCGCGCTGGGTATCTTGGCCTACAACACAAAGCAGGACCTGCCTCAACCCAATCCCCCAAACCAACAAACATGTGCATATAAATATCATACGCTAGCTAGCATGTACAGATAGTCATACAAATCTAACAGATCACTAACATAGCAAGCATCCCATAACCATGATATCGATCTAACCGATCACTAACGTAGCAACCATCCTATCACCAGGATACCGATCTAACAGATCACTAACATAGCAACCATCCTATAACCAGGATACTGATCTAAAAGATCACTAACATAGCAACCATCTTATAACCAGGATACAAATCATAAAGGGTCGGCCTTGGTACCGTAGACCCTATTGATATAGTGAGAAGAACTCACCTCACAAGTAGTGTAGAATTGGACTGAAAGTCTCCGACCGCTATCTCACTGAAAATCCTGAACTATCCAAAATAATGAATACTAAGTCAATAATTGGGATCTCAATATTCCCCAAGGGTCCCGTATAGAGTAATTGTCCACTATTGCCTTTTCTCTAATTTGGGACAAGGCCCAATGCCAAATCCATGATCTTAAAAGTCCATATATCCAAAGCCCATTAATGCCCCAATTTTTCCCAATTGGGCCCAACTTCCTAATTGGGCCTTATTCTATGATCCATTACCAAAACTGGCCTAAAACCAAATTATTCAGAACGTCCAGCAAGGCCCAAGTCCAACTAGTCCAAAGGCAGCCCAATCCCGAAGCCCAATTCGTCAAAAGCCCAACAGAGGGTGTACACGGGGCGTACTCCTTCTAGTACGCTGGGCGTACTCCGCCGTGAGTTGACCACCATCGGGGTGGTTGACTCAGTACGATGGGCGTACAGATCTTACGCGGGGCGTACGCGAGTTTTACCAAAACTCTAATAACTGCTTAATGGCTTAAGCACTTAAGCCCAAATTCCAGATTCATCGACCAAATGTGTCTTAGAACCATAAAGTCTTGAACTTTAAGACTTTGGACGTCAAAAAAGATCTTAATACATGCTCTTAACCCATTAAGACCTTTCTACTACACGCATGGGACATCTTAAGCCATTGGGACATCATTTTTATCACTTAGGACCCTTTCTAGGGTCTGAAAGGACAACTTATTACGTTCAAACCATAACATTCACCAACTTGAGACTTTTGGGACAAGAAATGGTTTGATAAGCAACTAAGGCTAGATCTATATCATACACACATAACGGTTGGAGCTTTTTACCTTCTGGAAGGTTATAGGAGGATACCGTACTCCTCGCATGTGTACTTTGGGGGTTTGAAGCGAGATGCAATTCTGAGGTTCGCTTATAGTTTGTCTTTATGAGTGACAAGAGTTTTGTTATTCGGTCGGTTTAAAGCGAAGGGTCTCCTCGGTGACACGTGGGTTCGGTATAACGTAGACTCAGTTAGACTAGGCGGAATGACGCCGTCGGATCGCACATTAAGTTAGTCCAGAAGGAGTGTTTTGGTATAACATCAGTGCATCTGTGTGTGTACGTTTCTAGTGCTTTCTATTTTGACCTTGTTATTACTATCGTGAATGTTTTGTATTGTATTAGGTGTACTAACTGAAAGAATGTTCTAGTGAATGATACTTGATATTATGATCCCTATCCAGTCTCTCTATAATTTCTTGGTGTCTAGAAGTCATATATAATTAAGATTTATAAGACAGTCGACTGAGTGACTCTGCCCTAAATCCACAACCAGACAAGGAACAGGAAATAAGGCGAAATCACGCACTATAAGTCTGTTGGTTCTTAATTATATATGGCCCTACTGTTTACACCAAGTCACTATAGTTTACCAGAAAGAGTATTTAGTTTCTACATAAACTATGTGCTTTGTTTAGATGAGGAAGAAATTCTTATAGTTAGGATCCAGTTGGAAACGTACCGTTGTTCTCAGGTGGTTCCGGGGTAGACTCTCCTGCAGTTATCATCAACAATTTTCCTTCTTCACTTGGGTTTCTAGCCAATGGACAATCTCTCATGTAGTGTCCCGTTGCACCACATTCATAGCAGGTCTGATTTACTTCCTCAAATGGGACCTGGGAGATTGGCCGTGCTAGTGCCCTACAGAAGCGGATGGTATGTCCCCTTCTAAGGCAGTTCTTATAATACAGTTTCTGACACCTTCCAGTATGATGGAAGTTTCACTTATTACATTTAGGGAGATTTCCCAGCATAAAGATTGTCGGGTGCTAAGATGGCTAGTGTCGTGGCAGCATAGGCTGCACCCGTCTATTGTCCCTCGGAGGGTTCTTGTGTTGATTGTCTCTTCTTCCCGCTATCGGACTTTTGGTTATCATCACCTCCTTTGGTTGACTTAGGAACGGGTTCCATTAAGCCTTGGCGGATTCCATAGTCCACCAATGTTCGAGCCATGCGTTTGGCACTGTCAAACGTAAGAGGTTTCGCTGCTAATACGTTCCCTTGGATTGGAGAAGGTAGTCCCCAAATGTACCTCTCTACCTTTTTTCTCTCCGGGGTAACCATCCCAAGGCATAGTGCAGCTAAATTCCTGAATCTATCAGTGTAGGCTAGTATATCTGAGCCTTCCATGGTACGAATTCCACAGCTCTTATTCTAGTTTCTGTATTTCACCCCTCGGGCAGTATTCTTCCAGCATCATTTCTTTTAGAGTTTCCCAGCCCACTGCATTCGCCACTGGAAGAGTCAGTGACTTGACATGGCTATTCCACCATGTAAGGGTTCTGTCAGAGAAGGTGCAGGCAACAAACTTCACTTTGCTCCCTTCTGTGCACACGCATAAATCAAAAATAGATTTTGTCTTCTCGAACCATCGCATTAGGGTGATAACTCCTCCACTTCCATCGAAGGATTTGGGTCCACTGGTCATAAAGTCTTTGTACAAGCACTCCCTTGTGTGTCCGTGGTTAAACCTATTGGTACCACTACCCGATCCACCACTACTACTTGAGTTGATTTGAGTCATGACAGCTGTCACTGCGGCTGTTATTGCCGCTTGAAAGACAACCGGCTCATACTGAGGAGGTGGCGGTTGTGCGTTGTTCTTGTTTTTCTTCGACTTCTTCGGTGGCATCTTTCTGCCATAAAGTTTAAAAGACGAAAAGAGGGTAAGTCCTTAGTCGTTACAAGTCGACTGTTATCTGAATCGGAGTTATCTTAGTTCTGAGTGTTTCAGGTTCTGACTTTTGAAGTAATTCATAACAGAGGTCTATGCAACATAGACTTTTGAATTTGATATTGACTACCCTCTTTGTGAAGTTCTGGGACCTGTTCTACTGTTACTAGTTGATATGATAAAGGCGATAAGCCCGACACATAGTGTGAGCAGTGTAATCACTAACTCACTAGATCATATTAGTTAGTTAATTATTAGTATGACGTATATGGTGCTCTACCACCTTGCGCACCTCGGGAGGGGTTTCCTATCCAAGTTATGATGGTCCGGAATTCAGCTGTTGGAATTTGTTGTCTCTGGACTTTCTTATGGTTTTTCCTATTCTTAGTAGATCATGCTTCGGGTTCTACAACAGATCTCAATCACCTCCTGATGGAAGATTTGACTCCTCGAATGATTCCTTCTAGGAATCCTCTTTATGAATTCTCTCTTATTCTTCCTTGACTCCTCTATCGACGGTGGTTGTAGTGGAGTGGCTATCTATATTTAGGTTGTTCGTGCGAGAATGGGAATGCCTAAATAATCCTATGAGATTAAGTAAATCATTTCTTATGAAGTTATTGATGATCCAAACTGGGTCCTCCTATAGTCAAGCAGTGCATGCAAGCTGTATATAACCAAGATCAAATAGACCTTCGAATAGGTGATCCTACTCTAAAACCACAACCAAACAAGGAACAGGTAGTAGAGCGAAGATCACCATATCTAAGTCTATAAGATCCCAATTATATATAACCCTGGAAGCATGCACTTCACAACTATAGACCTACCAGTAAGGGTCTTTTAGTTTTCATGTAAGTGTGTTATAGTGCCTAAAATACTCCTATAGTATTTTATCTTTATGTTTTGTTCTAGGGATACTTTGTATATAGAGTTAGGTAAGTTTTAGACGTCTTGCAACACCACCATCACTCCCAAACACATGTTGGTCGTATCTCAAATAAATATAGTTGATCAGGTTATATTTATTCCAGATATGATTACATAACTGCTTAGGTTTGACTGTAGTGTTCAACATCTAAGTACTTTTTTTGTTTTGTTCCCATTTGTTCTTATTGTGATACTTGTTCTTAGTATGTATGCTTATTAGTATACTTCTCGTAAAATAGTTATATTTTAAAAGTATACTTTTAGTTAGAGCACTCCGGCCCCGTTGTATTTATAGTTGTATATCTTTTACTGGTTGATATACTAAGTTCACTATAAACAATGCTCTGATACCAATCTGTCACACCCCCAAACCGGAACGGCGGAAACGTTCGGGGGAGGAAGACGTCATGTATAGTATCAGAACAATTGAATAATAGTAATCAAAGCAACAACAACCATTGTATTAATAGTATAATGTTTACATTACAATTTAATCATACACGATTGAATCCAAAAGTAAATAACAAGTAAAGACTTGATATTACTACGCTCCTTTTTCTTGAATCTGGTGCGTATACCTGTCTACTAATGTTCTGAGAATACAAGTAGGTTTTGAAGGAGTATCAGCATTAAGCTGGTGAGTTCATAAGTGTTTTGTTTTTAGAAAACAGGTTCTTTGTTCTTTGGAAAAGTGTGTGTGTTTCTCCAGAAAACCTTATATTTTCTGATGTAATGAATGTTAAGTAAAAATGATTCTTACTAGTTCCTCCTGCGAGTACTTAGTGTATACAAATCATATACAATCAAGATCGAACAAGCAATTGATTGTGTGGTTCTGCCCCAAGCCCACAACCAAACAAGGAACATGAAATGATGCAGAGACCACACATTCCACTGGTTGTCGGATCTTCATGTATATAACCCTGAAGTATTCACTAATTACTTACAAAGTTAACTGTAATGGTCCTTTGAAATCTATTGATAATGTTCCTCAAGAAAATCCAATATTTTCTTATTGAATGCATGATTAAACCCATTCCTCCTATAATTACTTACTTCATACTAGTTATGTATAAACCAATATCGAATGGACAGTTAATTGTGTGGATCTGCCCTAGTCCCACAACCAAACAAGGAACAAGGAATGAGGCGGAAACCACACATTCCACAGTCTATCAGATATTCTTCATACATAACTCGGATGCATAAACTAAGGAGTTATAGAATTAATAATGAATATTCGTTAGTTGAATAATAACCCCGTTAGTTGTAAAGCACTCATGTTTATCCTAGAAAATCTTATATTTTCCCTAAGTGTAAGTTATTGAATTATCTGTTCCAAACCCAAGAATACAAGTATCTACCATACTTATCATTGTGCTGTTTACTGAAAGTGTTGTTAATACCCTCCTTTGATCACTTAGTACATACGAGTTATAGAAATCTAAATCGAACAGACAGTCGATTGGGTGATTCTGCCCTAAGCCCACAACCAAACAAGGAACAGGGAATGAGGCGGGAGTCTCACATCCCACTACATGTCGGATGGTAATTTCATATAACCCTGACGTATATACTAATTAATCCTTTAGTTATTAACCCGGATGATTGATTGTTAAGTACATTATTACGTGAACGAGTCGTTGTTTCCCCTGTGAGTTCTTATAACCATACTATGGACGATAAACATTACGACATACTTCGGACGTCGTGAACTGAATGATGTTTGTCACCCTAGGTTGACTGTAGCTAATAGTCAGGGTGCGGGATTGTCACTCCCGTATATATTTATACACAAACTCATGCTCACCCTCCAGGAGACTCTAGTTACAAGGGGTAGAGTTCCCAGAAGTCGTATCTCACACTATAGTTCTCTCAACGACTCCACTAATAATACTATGAAAACGCCTTTTTGTTATTAACATGAATCCTTATAAAAGTAGTACCTTTGTTTCATAATTCATAAGTTTGTTTCCTTATTTGAAAACTATGCTTGTGAAGTTTGTATCTTAACATGTTTTGTAAAACTGATCGCAAGTCTAGTAGTAACAAGGTTTGTCATGCTTAGTAAGTTCTACGTTCAATGTGTGCTAATGATAGGAAAATATAATAAACCAAATTATATTTTAAACATAAGATTACTTGTGCTTTTACTTGTATCCCCCCTTTAAAACATTAAAAAGCTCGGAAAACATAGGGGTATGAACTCACCTGCTTGTGAATGACTTGGATGAATGACAAAAGTTGGATGCTTGGTATGCTAAGTGAAGTCCCGAGCACAATATGGTCCTATCAAGCACATATTAACACGTATAGGCCTAAGATTAGTGTCTAAAACCACTAATGATCATAGGAAACACCCTTAGTATGTAGGAAACACTTGCAATGAAGTGTTGAAACCAAAAATGAAGGATGAAAAGGAGTTCATGACGAAACCACCATGGGTTTACGACCCAAGATGTGTTTACGGCCCATGAACACATGACGGGTTTACGGCCCAAGATGTGTTTACAGCCCATGAACATATGAAGGGTTTACGGCCCACTCATGAACACTTGAAGGGTTTACGGGCCATCTATGAAGGGTTCTCGGAACTTTGAAGGGTTCACGGTCGTGAACTCTTCAAGTTCATAAAGATGGTGATGAAAGTGATGAATGAATGGATGAATATGAATCTCTTTACATGAATAAGATGATTAAGAAGTGAAGAGTGATAAATTACTTACGTTTGTTGGGTGAAAAGAGAGCTTTTGTTCGATGAGTCTTGAGAGAGTCTTGAGGTCAAAGAGGGAAGAAATGAGGAGTAAATGAAGGAAACGTGTATATATATATATATATATATATATATATATATATATATATATATATATATATATATATATATATATATATATATATATATATATATATATATATATATATATATATATATATATATATATATATATATGGAGAGGGGTTCACAGCCTAACATGTGTTCATGGCCGTGAACCTAGTTTGCGGTCGTGAACATCCCTAGATGATGTTTCCAGCTCGAATCCATTCCTCTAATCCCGAGCTAACACTTCTCAGCATTCAATCCTTAAGTGTACTAGGCTTAGAGACTCTCAAACTGACCCTAATCACAGTAAAACGATAGCAGAAACAAGTCCTACTTTGTATTGATCGAGTTGACTTACAGATAGAGATTTCGGGTTGTCACATCATCCCCCCGATAGAGGGAATTTCGTCCCAAAATTTGGATTCCAAGTTGTTGGTTAAGGATAAGGAAATGAAGTGGGTACTTTGTGACATCCCTATTTTTCACGGCCAGAAAAGACCGATTTTGTTTATGCTTTATAAAAATCAGAGTACCTCTTTTAATAAAAATGTTGCGGAATTTGTTCCTAGAAAAACATGATAAATATGTTATCAAAGCATTTCTGAAGAAATGTATTTTTATCCATTTTAAAGCATTTAGGATGTCATCGTCAATACAGAAACATAAGCATAAACAGAACTTACATTCATTTACACTAGTGATCTACATCTCTTTAATCTCTCAGTGTAATATAACTTCATATCGACACATGTGATACAAATAAGCTTAAGTGGGTCAGGTTGGGAAACCTGGTGAGTACATAGGGTTTTCAACTCATAACAAATTAATTATTATGTTTAAACATCAAACAATCAACCCAATTACCCATCCCCATTATCTTCCTTACTCTTAAGGTCTACCCTAAGATTCATTTATCCTGCATTTGTTCATTCCGAAGTCCATTGCTTCCAGGGTTTATATGAAAGGCACTAAGTCCATAGCTACCAATGCTCGTTCGTAAAGCACTAATTCCATAGCTGCTAAAGTTCATTCATCGGGTACTAAATCCATAGCTACCAGTGTTTATCTAATAGGTACTAAGTCCATAGCTACCAACGTTTATCTAACAGGTACTAAGTCCATAGCTACCAACGTTTATTCAATAGGCACTAAGTCAATAGATGCCGATGTTGTTTGTTAGGCACTAAGTCTATAGCCGCCAATATTTACTCATATCATCTTTCATCTCTCGTCATTCACCTACCTATGTTTTACCCAACATATTCGTAGATATAAAATACATATACAATTTAAATTATTTAAAACATGTATAAAAATTTTCATCCAGCATAGATAACAAGTATACAGATAATATGCACACATAGCATGTAATTTATATAAAATACTTCATATCTATGTGTAAGATGAAAGTAATTATGCACTCACTTGTTAAAGTGATGATTCCAAACTCGGGCAGCGCTTCACTTTTAACAATTCTATTTTCCTTCGACGAAACCTAGCATTATTATCGCTAAATTTTAGTCTAATATTTACCGTGACTAATTATTAGTGTTACCATTATTATTATTATTATATAAGCGTTTAAACAATATTTTCCAACCACTATATATACAGACAGGGGCCAGACATAAAACACCGGAGGGCAGGACCATTTTTGCATATAGCACTTCTGAAATCCAACAACCCTATGCGGCCCTTTAAACCAGATTCCCCGTACCGCGAGTAGTTAAAAAGATATTATAACGACACTTATATAACCCATATAAATAGCTCAAATAATTATTATAAGGTCCTAATAACGTTACTATATTTAAATAAAAGCTGTATTAAAAATTAGGTAGGCGTATCTTACCTACGAGGGGGTTTGGATAGAAGTCGGGCTCTGCAGGGGCAGGACTTCCGAGCCGAAAGCTCTTCTTCTCGGAGCCGTCGAGCGCTCCGGGGCTTTCTTCTAGCGCTAGGGGAGTTTTTTTTTTGGAGGTTTAGAGAGAGTGTAGAGAGAAGAAAGAATGAGAAATGTGTGAAGAAAATAAGGGTGGGAGAGGTTCTATTTATAAGTGAAATATGGATGAACTTGGTGCCACATGTCACCATCTGGTGGCAAGACTTGGGGAGAAACCAATGGCCAAGATTGTGCCACATCACCCATTTTCGCACAACACACTTCCAACTTCTAAAATCTGTAACTTTCGCATACGAGCTCTGTTTTTGACGTTCTTTATATCCAACATAGGTAAGAATAAGATCTTCAACTTTCATTTTGACTCTGTCGGCTAATTCTTGACCGATCTTAAATTTAACAGTAGAAGGTGACTACACTGTTAAATGTCCGCGTAAAATTCATAACTTCTACATACGGACTCCGTTTTCATTTGTCTTTTTGTCGTTGTGTTCCTATTAATGAGACCTTCAATTCTCATTTAGGTCGCGTTGGCCAAAAACCGCTTGATCTAAAATTCGAGTTTCGGGCCGTGCACTGCTAGGCCAAATCTTAGAAAAAATCATAACTTCCTCATACAAAGTCAGATTTGGTCGTTCTTTTTATGCACGCTCTCGGTTTAACGTATACTACAACTTTTGTTTAGATCACTAAGGCCAAAAAGTCCTCTATCGTAAATTCACTATTTACGTCGCGTAGTGTTGTGTCAGTTTTCTCGCGAAACTTCGACGGGCCATAACTTCTTCGTTATAACTCGGATTTCGGCATTCTTTATATGTACGGAACCCTTATGACATATTATACAACTTGGTTAAGATTACTCCTTCTAAATAATCTTCCATCAAAAACTCATTTTTGATGCTCATTGTCTCTAAATTGACTAGCCCGGATCTACGGGCGTTATAATTATCTCCCCCTTCGGATGATTACGTCTCGGAATCATCAACGAAACAAGGCTTGTATAATGACTCCCTACCTTAACTCTTCATCGTAGGTAATAACTGTAACTTCTATGTTGCTTCGAACGAGTATTTAACTCTTGGACTCCTTGACTGCAGGCGGTTCTCAATCTTGCACCTGCTCCCTATCTCACGTTAGACTCCAAATTATGACCTTCAAGTCACAATCTCGATCCTTGCTGGAGACTGCTTCTTTTTCTTAACAAACTTAAGATAAGTTATTTTATTACTACAATGGACCGATGTGTCATATTCTAATGACCTATCATCGCATGTTGCAACGCTTAGACTCGGGTCTCTTAGAGTCAAATTCCATAACAGACTATACCTTCCTTCATGTTCTAATCACATCTTAAAAGGTAGCATTTCTAGCTACATGCAACTATCGCGATACCTCTACTGATCGCTTTGATTATCTTTTATTTCAATCTTCTGGCTTAAGTCAGATGCTACATCAAACTTAGTTCTCTGAACCACGTAACATACTCATTGTAGTCGGACTCAATTTGATATGACCACTAGGGTCAGAATAACAACAATCTTCTTAGTCATTACCGAAACAATGGTATCGACATACTTGAATAAAATGAAATCAATTACTAGCTTCTTGGTAACCTTGTGACTTTCCCTGATCCAAGTGCGAGTCATGTGCTTCTGGTAGTATAGGCCTCTACTATCATTCACACCTACTCATACTCGTCCTAAGTATTGTCTCGTAGTTTTCCAAGTCACCATATAAGAAAATCACACAACAGCTTAACACATGAGGTAGCAAAATGAAGGTTTTATATTATTCCTTGAAACGATTACATAGGTGCTCAAGATCACCCTAGACTATGCCTCTAATAGGCTACAACATATGATAATATCTATATGGCTACTGCATAACTTGATGAAGTCCTCATCCTTGATTACTCGCGTTGTGTTCTGCTTCGTCGAGGATCATGTGGAATGTTCTTGGCCTTGGTGGTGTGTTTGGCCTCCCTGCCTCGTTTTTATTTGGGCAGTTTCTAGACATGTTCCCCTTGACTCCGCATCCGTAGCATACCTTATCATTTTGTGTACAATCATTGGAATAATGTCCGTACCTTCCACACCTATAGCATGTTACTTCTCCATCGTATCTCCCGAAGTGCTTCTTCTTACACTTTTCACACCACTTGGCTCCATACTTTTGGTCTTCCAGGTTAGACTTCGAGAATTTTCCCCTCTTATTAGGTCTTGATGATCCTTCAAACTTCCTCTTCTTTCCAAATTCAACTTTCTCTAGACCCTTTTCCTTTATTTGGGTCTCAACATTCCTGGCTGCTCTACGGCTGTTTTCAAAGTAGTTGCCATTTTGACTGTTGGGCCAAAGTCTGTGGGCAGACCGTTAGCAAACCTATCTATCTTGTAGAGTTCAGTAGGCACCAAGTAGGGAAATAGCTTCATCCTCTCGGTGAATGCGGTGGCATACTCATCAACACTCATCTTCCCTTTCTTCAGGTTCTAAAACTCGTTGTTTTGGTCTATCAGATCTATCTCTGACCAGTACTGCATTTTTAACTGCTCCGTAAGTGCTTCCCAAGACATCCGTATGGCCTCTCCTCGTGGCATTGTATCTACCAACAACTTCCACTAACTTAACACTCCGGTCTTTAGTTGTCTGACAGTAAAGAAGGTCTTTTGCTTGTCGCTACAGTCACAGCTCTCAAATACCATCTCCATTTCGGAGATCCAGTCCATAATCTCAACCGGCTTCAGGCTTCCGGAAAGACTTGGTGGCTTGGCACCCAATAAGTTCTTATACGTTCTCCCATCCTTGTCATTTCCCCTCTATGGGCCATTCACCCTTTCCCCTTGGGTTCTAACTTGACTCACAGTACGGGTCTAGTTTCCTTTCTCCGATTGCTCGGGAATCAGCTCAGGTTGCTCAATGTGCATGGTAGGTTCGTCCCTATTTTCTTGCAACATTTGTCTCATCTCTTCTCTTTGCTCATCCAACATAGCCCGCATCATGGTTTGTACTCCAGCCATTGTGATTAGCTCGGGTGTGCCTACCATAACAGGTATTTGTTCAATCACTGGGGGTTGTTGATTCCTATTCCCATTTGCGTTCCCGAATCCGCTTCGGGTTCTTGCCATTTTGATCTATAGACGTTCGGTGTGTAATGACGATAATTAATATAGGAAATATTTTATTTACGATCGACGTGTAAATATCCTATCACTCTGAAAAGCTATATGTCAATTCTAATACCGTAATTAAACGTTTAGAAATCTGAACACATAAAGTTTCCAGATCCGGTCGGCAATAGACCATAGATCCGATCATATAATGCATATCATAAATCACTTAGCACATAAAAGCATGTTAGGCATTTTCCCTAGATAAGCAAGTGCTTGTGTCTATTCAGGTGTATTACCTACATTTTATTAGACACACTCCTCACGATCGTTTCTTAGCATTCTAAGTTTAAGTCTAGAAATAAATCCATATTCCTAGTTCGCTTAAACTACTGCTCTGATACCAATTGTGACATCCCCATTTTTCACGGCTAGAAAAGACCGATTTTGTTTATGCTTTATAAAAATCAGAGTACCTCTTTTAATAAAAATGTTGCGGAATTTGTTCCCAGAAACACATGATAAATATCTTATCAAAGCATTTCTGAAGAAATGTATTTTTATCCATTTTAAAACATTTGGGATGTCATCGTCAATACAAAAACATAAGCATAAACAGAACTTACATTCATTTACACTAGTGATCTACATCTCTTTAATGTCTCAGTGTAATGTAACTTCATATCGACACATGTGATACAAATAATCTTGAGTGGGTCAGGTTGGGAAACCTGGTCAGTACATAGGGTTTTCAACCCACAATAATTTAATTATTATGTTTAAACATCAAACAATCAACCCAATTACCCATCCACATTATCTTCCTTACTCTTAAGGTCTACCCTAAGAGTCATTTATCATGCATTCGTTCATTCCGAAGTCCATTGCTTCCAGGGTTTATATGACAGGCACTAAGTCCATAGTTGCCAATGCTCGTTCGTAAAGCACTAATTCCATAGCTGCTAAAGTTCATTCATTAGGTACTAAACCCATAACTACCATTGTTTATCTAATAGGTGCTAAGTCCATAGCTACCAACGTTTATCTAACAGATACTAAGTCCATAGCTACCAACGTTTATTCAATAGGCACTAAGTCAATAGATGCCGATGTTATTTGTTAGGCACGGAGTCTATAGCTGCAAATGTTCACTCATATCATCTTTCATCTCTCGTCATTCATCTACCCATGTTTTACCCAACATATTCGTAGATATAAAATACATATACAGTTTAAATTATTTAAAACATGTATAAAATCGTTCATCCAGCATAGATAACAAGTATACAAATAATATGCACACATAGCACGTAATTTATATAAAATACTTCATATCTATGTGTAAGATGAAAGTAATTATGCACTAACTTGTTAAAGTGATGATTCTAAACTCGGGCAGCGCTTCACTTTTAACGATTGTATTTTCCTTCGACGAAACCTAGCATTATTATCGCTAAATTTTAGTCTAATATTTACCGTGACTAATTATTAGTCTTAGCATTATTATTATTATATAAGCGTTTAAACAATATATTTTCCAACCACTATATATACAGACAGAGGACAGTAATAAAACACCGGAGGGCAGGACCATTTTGGCATATAGCACTTCTGAAATCCAACAACGCTATGCGGCCCAGAAAGAGCATTTAGTTTCTACATAAACTATGTGCTTTGTTTAGACGAAGAAGAAATTCTTATAGTTAGGATCTAGTTGGGAAACGTACCGCTGTTCTCAAGTGGTTCCGGGGTAGATTCTCCTGCAGTTATCATCAGCACTTTTCCCTCTTCACCTGGGTTTCTATCCAATGTAAAATCTCTCCTGTAGTGTCCCGTCTCACCATATTCATAGCAGGTCTGACTTACTTCCTCAAATGGGACCTGGGAGATTGGCCATGCCGGTGCCCTACAGAAGCGGATGGTGTGTCCACTTCTGAGGCAGTTCTTACAATACAGCTTCCGACACCTTCCATTATGATGGAAGTTTCACTTATTACATTTAGGGAGAGTTTCAGCATAGTGATTGCCGGGTACTGAGGTGGCTGGTGTCGAGGCAGCATAGGCTGCACCCGTCTGTTGTCCCTCGGAGGGTTCTTATGTTGATTGTCTCTTCTTCCCGCTCTCGGACTTTTGTTTATCATCACCTCCTTTTGGATGACTCAGGAACGGGTTCGATTAAGCCTTGGCGGATTCCATAGTCCACCAATGTTCGAGCCAGGCGTTTGGCACTTTCAAACGTAAGAGGTTTCGCTGCTAATACGTTCCCTTGGATTGGAGAAGGTAGTCCCCAAATGTACCTCTCTACCTTTTTGCTCTCCGGGGTAACTATCCCAGGGCATAGTGCAGCTAAATCGCTGAATCTATCACTGTACGCTAGTATGTCTGAGCTTGCCATGGTAAGATTCCACAGCTCTTGTTCTAGTTTCTGTATTTCGCCCCTCGGGCAGTATTCTTCTAGCATCATTTCTTTTAGAGTTTCCCAGCCCACTGCATTCGCCACTGGTAGAGTCAGTGACTTGACATGGCTATTCCACCATGTAAGGGCTCTGTCAGAGAAGGTACAGGCAACAAAATTCACTTTGCTCCCTTCTGGCACGCACATAACCCAAAAATCAATTTTGTCTTCTCGAACCATCGCATTAGGGCGATGACTCCTCCACCTCCATCGATGATTTGGGTCCACTAGTCATGAAGTCTTTGTATGAGTACTCCCTTGTGTGTCTTTGGTTAAAGCTATTGGTACCACTACCCGATCCACCGGTACCACTTGCTTTGATTTGAGTCATGACAGCTGTCACTGCGGTTGTTACTGCCGCTTGAAAGACAACCGGGTCATACTGAGGAGGTAGCGGTGGTGTGTTGTTCTTTTTTTTTCGACTTCTTTGGTGGCATCTTTCTTCCATAAAGTTCAAAATACGAAACGAGGGTAAGTCCTTAGTGGTTACAAGTTGAGTTTTATCTGAATCGGAGTTATCTTAGTTCTGAGTGTTTCATGTTCTGACTTTTGAAGTAATTCATAACAGAGGTCTATGCAACATAGACTTATGAATTTGATATTGACTACCCTCTTTGTGAAGTTCTGGGACCTGTTCTGCTGTTACTAGTTGATATGATAAAGGCGATAAGCCTGACACATAGTGTGAGCAGTGTAATCACTAACTCACTAGATCATATTAGTTAGTTAATTATTAGTATGATGTATATGGTACTCTACCACCTTGCGCACCTCGGGAGAGGTTTCATGTCCTAGTTCTGATGGTCTTGAATTCAGCTGTTGGAATTTGTTGTCTCTGGACTTTCTTATGGTTTTTCCTATTCTTAGCAGATCATGCTTCAGGTTCTACTACAGATCTCCATCACCTCCTGATGGAAGATTTGACTCCTCGAATGATTCCTTCTAGGAATCCTCTTTATGAATTCTCTCTTATTCTTCCTTGACTCCTATGTCGATGGTGGTTGTAGTGGAGTGGCTATCTATATTTAGGTTGTTCGCGCGAGAATGGGAATGCCTAAAGAATCCTATAAGATTAAGTAAATCATTTCTTCTAAAGTTATTGATGATCCAAACTGGGTCCTCCTATAGTCAAGCAATGCATGGAAGCTGTATATAACCAAGATCAAATAGACCTTCGAATAGGTGATCCTACTCTAAAACCACAACCAAACAAGGAACAGGTAGTAGAGAAATACTTGTTCTTAGTATGTATGCTTATTAGTATACTACTCTAAACCCTGGAAGTATGCACTTCGCAACTATAGACATGCCAGTAAGGGTCTTTTAGTTTTCATGTAAGTGTGTTATAGTTCCTAAAATACTCCTATAGTATTTTTATCTTTATGTTTTGTTCTAGGGATACTTTGTATATAGAGTTAGGTAAGTTTTAGACTTGTTGCAACACCACCATCACTCCCAAACACATGTTGGTTGTATCTCTAATAAATATAGTTGATCAGGTTATATTTATTCCAGATATGATTACATAACTGCTTAGGTTTGACTGTAGTATCCAACATCTAAATACTTTTGTTTGTTTTGTTCCCATTTGGTCTTATTGTGATACTTGTTCTTAGTATGTATGCTTATTAGTATACTTCTTGTAAAATACTTATATTTTAAAAGTATACTTTTAGTCAGAGCACTCCGGCCTCATTGTATTTATAGTTGTATATCTTTTACTGGTTGATACACTAAGTTCACTATAAACAATGCTCTAATACCAATCTGTCGCACCCCCAAACCGGAACGCGGAAACGTTCGGGGGCGGAAGACGTCATGTATAGTATCACAACAATTGAATAATAGTAATAAAAGCAACAACAACCATTTTATTAATAGTATAATGTCTACATTACATTCGAATCATACACGATTCACTCCAAAAGTAAATAACAAGTAAAGACTCGATATTACTAGGCTTCTTCTTCTTGAATCGGGTGTGTATACATGTCTACTAATGTCCTGAGAATACAAGTAGGTTTTGAAAGAGTGTCAGCATTAAGCTGTGAGTTCATAAGCGTTTTGTTTTTAGAAAACAGGTTCTTTGTTCTTTCGAAAAGTACGTGTGTCTCTCCACAAAACCTTATATTTCCTGATGTAATGAATGTTAAATAAAAATGATTCTTACTAATTCCTCATGCGAGTACTTAGTGTATACAAATCATATACAATCAAGATCGAACAAGCAATTGATTGTGTGGTTCTGCCCCAAGCCCACAACCAAACAAGGAACAGGAAATGATGCGGAGACCACACATTCCACTGGTTGTTGGATCTTCATGTATATAACCTTGAAGTATTCACTAATTACTTACAAAGTTAACTGTAATGGTCCTTTGAAATCTATTGATAATGTTCCTTAAGAAAATCCAATATTTCTTATTGAATGCATGATTAAACCCATTCCTCCTATAACTACTTAGTTCATACTCGTTATGTATAAACCAATATCGAACAGACAGTTAATTGTGTGGATCTTCCCTAATCCCACAACCAAACAAGGAACATTGAATGAGGCGGAAACCACATTCCACAGTCTATCGGATATTCTTCATAAATAACTCGGATGCATAAACTAAGCAGTTATAGAATTAATAATGAATATTCGTTAGTTGAATAATAACCCCGTTAGTTGTAAAGCACTGATGTTTATCCTGGAAAATCCTATATTTTCCCTAAGTGTAAGTTATTGAATTATCTGTTCCAAACCCAAGAATACAAGTATCTACCATACTTATCATTGTTCTGTTTACTGAAAGTGTTGTTAATGCCCTCCTGTGATCACTTAGTACATACGAGTTATAGAAATCTAAATCGAACAGACAGTCGACTGGGTGATTCTGCCCTAAGCCCACAACCAAACAAGGAACAGGGAATGAGGCGGAAGTCACACATCCCACTGTATGTCGGATGGTAATTTCATATAACCCTGATGTATATACTAAGTAATCCATTAGTTATTAACCCAGCTGATTAATTATTATGTACATTATTATGTGAATGTGTCGTTGTTTCCCCTGTGAGTTCTTATAACCATATTATGGACGATCAACATTACGACATACTTCGGACGTCGTGAACTGAATGACGTTTGTCACCCTAGGTTGACTATAGATAATAGTCACGGTACGGGATTGTCACTCCCGTATAGATTTATACACAAACTCATGCTCTCCCTCCATGAGACTCTGGTTAACAGGGGTAGATTTCCCAGAAGTCGTGTCTCACATTGTAGTTCTCTCAACGGATCCACTAATAATACTATGAAAACCCCTTTTTGTTATTAACATGAATCCTTATAAAAGTAGTACCATTATTTCATAATTCATAAGTTTGTTTCCTTATTTGAAAACTATTCTTGTGATGTTTGTATCTTAACATGTTTTGTAAAACTGATTGCCAGTCTCGTAGTAACAAGGTTTGTCATGTTTAGTAAGTTCTACGTTCAATGTGTGCTAATGATAGGAAAATATAATAAACCAAATTATATTTTTAAATATAAGATTACTTGTGCTTTTACTTTTATCCCCCCCCCCTTTAAAACATTAAAAATCTCATAAAATATAGGGGTATGAACTCACCTGCTTATGAATGACTTGGATGAATGACAAAAGTTGGATGCTTGGTATGCTAAGTGAAGTCTCGAGCACAATATGGTCCTATCAAGCTGGTATTAACACGTATAGGCCTAAAATTAGTGTCTAAAACCACTAATGATCATAGGAAACACCCTTAGGATGTAGGAAACACTTACAATGAAGTGTTAGAACCAAAAATGCGAGATGAAAAGGAGTTCACAGCCAAACCACCATGGGTTTACGGCCTAAGATGTGTTTACGGCCCATGAACACATGAAGGGTTTACGGCCCAAGATGTGTTTACGGCCTATAAACATATGAAGGGTTATGGCCCACTCATGAACACTTGAAGGGTTTACGGCCCATCTATGAAGGGTTCACGGCCCTATGAAGGGTTCACGGCCGTGAACTCTTCAAGTTCATAAAGATGGTGATCAAAGTGATGAATCAATGGATGAATACGAAGCTCTTTACGTGGATAAGATGATTAACAAGTGAAGAGGGATGAATTACTTACATTTGTGGGGTGAAAAGAGAGCTTTTATTCGATGTGTCTTGAGAGAGTCTTGAGGAGTTTGTGGCCAAGGAGGGAATAAATGAGGAGTAAATGAAGGAATATATATATATATATATATATATATATATATATATATATATATATATATATATATATATATATATATATATATATATATATATATATATATATATATATATATATATATATATATATATATATATATATATATATATATATGTCACACCCCAAAACCGGAACGGCGGAATCGTTCGGGGGTGGAGGACGTCATGTTTAGTATCATGAGATATGTATATGGTAAGCAAGTAATGAACAACCATTTCATTTCGAAAGAAATTGTTTACAATGTGTGTGTTCACAAAACAATGAATTCATACATAAATAACAAAAGAAGACTTGAAGCTATAATGCTCCATCTTCTGAATCCCCAGCACGAGCACCTGTCTAATAGTCTCCTGAGAATACAAGTTATTTGAAAGAGTTGATCAACAATTAAGCTGGTGAGTTCATAAGATTTTAGTGATGTGAGTAAGTTGTAAGGTGTTGTTGAAAATGTATATGTAAAAATGGTGTAAGTTGTAAATTCTGTTTTGAAAAGTTCGCATGTTCCTCTAGAAAATCATATATTTCCTACTTTGATGGAAGTTTAAGTAAAATGACACTACAACCCTTTCTATGGGTACTAAGTGGGTACAAGTTATATAAGACTCAGAGTAAACAAACAATCGATTGTGCGCATCTGCCTCAAGCTCACAACTAAACGAGGAACACAAATTAAGGCGGATAGCACACATTCCATTGGTTGTTAGATCATCGTCATATATAACCCTGGCGTAATCACTTGTTACTCATGTAGTTAATTGTAATGTTTCCTTTATATCTAATGAAGAAGCTCTTTAAGAAAACCCTTATTTCTTATAGTAAAATAGTGACCACAGTGACTACTTTTATAATAGCTTAGTTTATACTGCTATATATAATCTAATATCGGATAGAAAGTTAATTGAGCGAATCTGCCCTAAGCCCACAACCAAAGAAGGAACAGGAAGTAAGGTGGAAAGCACACATCCAACTACCTACTGGGTATTAGTTTTATATATAAACATGATGTATAAACTAAGGTGTTATAGAGTTACTCACCTAAGGTCTTTTAAATTGTACTGGTTTAATAAAATGTATTAAACCCTTTACTGGGAAGTTTCTAGTTTTGTATACCAACAGTATTGAAAGTATGTTTTGTACTAGAAAGACTGTGCTTTGACTCTGTGTCCTATAACCTGACCCATACCTGGTACCCTTATGATGACTTAATGTATACTAAGCATACATATATATAGAATCGGATAGAAAATAGATTGGGTGAATTCGTTCCAAGCCCACAACCAAACAAGGAACTGGAAATGAAGCGGAGAGCACACATCCTATTACCTGTCGGACCCTATTAGTATATATATATCATGTGGTGTATACATTAAGGAATCATAAGGCTAGCATTATGGTCCTATCTTTTAATCGTATCCTTCTACCAAGGCATCTTCTGTTATGTGCTAGACTCGACTGTTCCGTTTGTCATTTGTAAGAATGTATATTTTCCCTAGTTTATAACTATCTTGACTCGAAAATAGTTTGAATCGGACTTTCAAGTGGTACCGTCACTTTATGAAAGAAAGGGAAGTGTAAGTACACAGTTGTCGTTTATAATGACATGCGGATGTACTAATAACCTAAAAACATATTTGTTTTATTACGGTTATAATGTGAAGGCTAGAACCCTTACTATACGCTCTCCCTGTCAGGAGATTAGGGGAAACCAAACACGACCTCTGCAAATTCTTGCAAGCCATGTAATTCACATTAAAGTATATGATCATGTATACCCAATATAACTATCACCTTTTGTTTAAAACAATGAGTTAGTGATTCATTGGTATAATTAGATCTTGTATGTGTGTTCTCATGCTATAGCAACCTGACTTGTTTGTTTTGTACTGTATATTGCACGTTCTCTCTGTATGGTATTGTTTGATTCTCTTCACTTTATGTTCTGTATGGTATTGTTTGATTCATGTAAGAACTGACTCTTTATGTGCTTCATTGTACTAGAAGTGATGAATAGCATTCTCCTAAACTATACCTATTATAGTTTACTAATGTTCTACTTGGACTGTTACTGAAAAGACTCATTTATCTACCAAGTTATGCTTGTACTTTAAAAACAGAGTTTTGTATAACTAAAAAGTAACATAACTTTACAAGAGTTTTTGAAATGTTTTGAACTCACCTGATGTGGGTGATTCAATCGGGTATGTGTGTAAGGATGAGAAGTTCCACGAATGAAGTCCCGAGACACAATAAGTCCTAAATGACATATAAGGACCCATACTGACATGAATATAGTGTTCACAGACAACTATATGAAAGGAAACACCTTTCGGGACTTAGGAAACACCTTGATTAAGTGTCATAAGTACTAAGGATTGCATCTAAGGGTGGTAGGACCTTGTAATTGAGTTTAGGGTTCAAGGGTAAACTCCTTTGGAGTTTACGGTTTTGTGACCATCACCCCTTGAGTTTACGGTCGTAAACCCATGAGTTTATGGTCGTAAACCCATGAGTTTACGGCCGTAAACTCATGGTACTTTTACCATGTTGTGTTTTGAAGCTTTACAAGTCATTAGAAGCATTTCTACTTCATGCCTAAGTCTTTGGAAGGGATTAGGGCACCATTTCACTCCTTTGTGGAGTTTACGGTCCTTGGACCATTTCTCTTTGGGTTTACGGCCGTAAACCCAAATGGTTTATGGTCTTTTTGTTGTTTTGAGTTCCTAGCACATCAAGGAAGAGGTCTAGACTAGTTTCCAAGGCTTGGTAAGGGACTAGGGCCACTTTGGCCCCTTTGTTAGGGTTTACGGTCCAAGGTGTTATTGGACCGTAAACACCTTTGATCCTTTGATTCTTGGGTGTTTTCTTGATGATTAGAAGTGTAACAAGTCTTATAATACACTAGGATAGAAGTACTTACTAGGTAGAAGCTTGAAAAGGTGCTAAAAGTCCAAGAACACTAGTGTGTGTTCTTGGTGTTCTTGGTGAAACTTGAAGATCTACACTTTTGGAATGATTTCACGGATGGAATCATGTAAGATCACTAGATTAAGTAAGATATCAACTTTTTAGGGACAGAAACACTTACAAAGTTGAAGATCTTGAAGAAAAGTCGGATGATACTTGAGAGAGAAATGGGTTTTGGATCTTGAATATGTGAAAAGTGGTAAATAATGACTAAGTGTCATATTTATACCCCCTTTTAGGGTTTACGGCCGTAAACACCTTTGTTTAGGCCGTAAACTCCAAACTCTTGGAGTTTTGGGATATTATTGTTGCACAATAAACCCTAGGGCATCCTCTCTCCTGTTATCTCCTAAAGTACTAACTTTAAAACCCTCAAACTTATTCCAAAAAGCTTGAAAGTTAGCAGAAACAGTTCTGACTTCTATTGAATCGAATGGTTGTACAAAATAGAAATTTCAGGTTGTCACATTATATATATATATATATATATATATATATATATATATATATGGAGAGGGGTTCACGGCCCATAAGGGGTTCACAGCCGTGAACCTACTTTGTGGCCGTGAACATCCCTAGATGATGTTTCCGGTTCGAATGCATTCCTCTAATCCCGAGCTAACACTTCTTAGCATTCAATCCTTAAGTTTACTAGGCTTAGAGACTCTCAAACTGACCCTAATCACAGTAAAACGATAGCAGAAACAAGTCCTACTTTCTATTGATCGAGTTGACTTACAGATAGAGATTTTGGGTCATCACATTATTTTAATATCCAATACCAAAACTGGCCCAAAACACAATTATTCAGAAGTCCAACAAGGCCCTAGTCCAATTGGTCCAAAAGCGGCCCAATCCCGAAGCACAATTCATAAAAAGCCCAAAAAAGGGTGTACGCAGGGTGTACTCCTCTGGTACACTGGGCGTACGGAAATTACACGGGGCGTACGCAAGTTTTACCAAAACTCTAATAAGTGCTTAATGGCTGAAGCACTTATGCCCAAATTCCAGATCCATTGACCAAATGCGTCTTAGAACCATAAAGTCTCAAAATATAAGACTTTGGACGTCCAGAAAGCTCTTAATACATGGTCTTAACCCATTAAGACCTTTCTACTACATGCATGGGACACCTTAAGCCATTTGGACATCACTTTTATCACTTAGGACCCTTTCTAGGGTCTGAAAGTGTTGGATTAGTGTCTAAGCCCATAACTATTTATGTATGTACTTGAACTGATTGCGAGCATGGTCCTTTTGGGTTGCCTTCACCAAAGCAACTTGATAGGATGATTTGTGGAGAAAGAGATTAATTATGATTTATTAATATATTATATGAATAATATATTAAAAGAGAAATCATATTATTTAATTAATAACAGTCAAGAATTAACCAGAATTAATTTTGTGGCTGAAAGACATTAATTAAATAAAGGGGACTAGGACTATCAATTGTGTGATGGTTGGATATTGGGCTAATGGACTCCATAGAGGATGCCAGATGGAGTGGACGAAATCTATGGGGAAACTCATTAGAATTCGTCCAAGGCCTCTAAAGGAGGAGTCCATGGGCTGCTTAGGGCCTAAGCAGCCAGATTAGGGTTTCCTAGTTCAAAACCCTAATAGCCTCACATATTTAAAGACCCCTAGGGCACCAAAAACGTGGCTAAGAATTCCTTAGGGTTCTTGGACGTTTTTTGGTGCCTCATTCTCTTCTCCTAAGTCATCCTCTTGCTCTTGGTGTTTGTGAGCCATTAGAGGTGTGACACTTGTGACACTAAGCTTTCAGAAGCCAATTACAATAAGGAATAGATTGTTATTACTACATAACAATCAAAGGTAAGATCTAAACCCTATTCTTATGTTAATATCGATTATCACATGCTAGATCTAGGGTTTATGGCTTTGGATGATTATTGCATGTTCATTAGACAAACTAGATCCAAAGCTTTAGGGTTTGCATGTACACCATAGGAATGATGTAGTGCTCAAAACCCATTAGTGGTATCAGAGCCTAGGTTGTTTGTTTGATGTATTTGATGCTTAATTGTTCTTTGCTTGCTTGAAAATCAAATTTTTTGGTTTCTGACTGGAAGACTCGCCGAGTCGATGAATGGACTCGACGAGTAGGTCCTACTCGACGAGTTCCATTGTGGACTCGACGAGTCCAGGGCTCTGGTATCGGGATTTTCGAATTTTCTGCCAGATTTTGTTGAGGATAATTGTCAAAACTCGTTTTTCTTGCCAAAATCTGAATTTTTAAGTTTGGAATAATTATCCTCATCAAAATTGATGGATTTGGTTAAATATGGATAATATAAGATTATTATTAGTCAAATATTTGACCTAGTAAGTTTGAAAAGTTTCAATTTACACCCGTTAGGTTTTATAGTTTAAATTTGAACATTAAAAGTTTTAGTTTTGAAATTTTAATAGTTAAACCCTAACATTGGAATTTAAAATTTTTGATTAAAAGTTTAATTTTGAAATATTTAAATTCTAAACCCTAATGTTTTGAAATGTTTCAAAACTTGCCCTCAAGTTTTGGAATTTAAATTTTGATTAAAAGTTTAATTTTTTGAAATTTTAAATTCTAAAAGCCTAGTTTTGAAAAGGTTCAAATTACACCCTTATGATTTTATTAAGTTAATTAAAAGTATAATTAAAAGAGAGTTAATAAATCCATAATGATATGGTTTATATTTAATTAAATTAAAAGTGTAATTTATAAAATTAAACCACCTAGTATTTTAAAAGTGCAAAATACACCCTTATACTACATATAACATTAAAAGTCTAATATTATATATATGTATAACTTAAACTGCTAGTCTTACCGTTAGTAGGCCTCATTCACGAAGCCAATCTATAAGGGGGGTATAAGGTTATGGCCTATAAAATGGTCGTTTAATGGGTGTCCACTCTCACCCACCGCTTCCTTGATTGGTGGAGGGTCGTTAGCCGAACGGGTAGGATAGGGCAAACCCTCTCCTCATTAAAAGTATAATGAATGTTGAAGTAACTAAATGTTTTACAAAATTCCCAAATATTAGTTACTTTAGGAAAAAGTGAAATCGATGCAATTCCATGGAATTACACTTTGTACCCTTGTCGAGACAATTAGTGGAGCGCATGTGGTTAACCGGCACACTAAGTTGGGTTTGGCATTGGTAGTGAAGGGTGACTCGATGATTGTCATAGATCGATGGAGCGTGTGTGGTTAACCGGCACGTCGATTAGGTGACTGTAACATTGAGGGCACCACGTACATTCGCATGGTTATTCACACTTTATTTGTGATCCTCGGCATCCCAGTCACAAATGAAGGGCATAATCGAGATTAAACATGACATTGAAAAGTTCAATGAATCTCAAAAAGATCTAGGAGTTTCAATTCATTTAAATCTTAACATTCTTTTCGTTTTTCATGGTGGAAATTGGTAAATCGTCATTTACCTACCTTCAAATGTTCTGCGAGTTGGATTACGGCATCCCTCTTCCAATTTGTAGGATATTGTGTTGGGTCCTAGCCTTAATATCTCATTTGGGTGTTTTATTCTCAATCAACTAAACTTGAATTTTCTCCCGTTTCATAGATGTCAAAGTCTGACAACTATGGTCTTCCTAAATCCGTTGGAAAAAGTTTTCCACGTGAAGATGATGTTCCACAATTGTATTGTGGAAATGGAAATCATGCTTCATTTCCTCCACCTCCTCCAATAATTCTCCCTGACCCACGTGTTCGAAGACTTGAAAAGTTCAAGGTCACTCAAGCCCTATTGGCAAAAGACATGAAAATGGAAAGTCTATATGTGCTCATGTCTTGGATAAAAGGTTACATATTGATAGTTTGGGAATGTTAGGTGTCGATGTCTCAAGGAAGTTGGCTGTTGACTTGGTTCTTCATTCACTTCCCGAATCATATGGTAAGTTCGTTAGAGAGTACTATATGATGGACCACGACATGACCCTTATTGATTTGACTTATTTGCTTATTTCTGCTGAATCAGAAATGATATGGCGCACTGGTCAGCAAATTTGTCTGGTAAATCAATATCCCAACCCTCTATGGGTAATGGTAACATTGGAAGTCCAGAAAAGTTTTCTCTACGCAAGAGAAAGGCTGAGTCTGAGATAGTCTCGTGTACCATTCCAGAAGAATCCATATGTTTCTACTGTCAAAAGAGGGGGGCATTGGTTACGAAGCTGCCCTGACTACCTGAGAGATATAAGAGATGGGAGAGTCAAGATGTATGAATCTGTATCAGGTAAAATCCACTATCTAACTCTATTAAGTTCTTTTTAGATTCTTAATACATGATGTGATAAGATTACATTTGGTGTTTTGTAGAATCGAAGAAAAAGGAAGCTTAAAAGGAAAGAAGTGAGCTAAATCCGGTCATGAAGAAATGGATTTTGATCGCATGATTCAAAGATCGGATTGTTTGAGCTACTACTTTAGAGTTAGGATAGATTGCTAAATAATATTTACATAGTTTTTCATTTGTAATCACATTGTAAGGACAATATTTTTCCGCAATAAAATAAATTTTTGATTTATCTTGTTTATGTTTCCTTGCGATGGATTTTATGAAAATTTGGTGTTTGAATGGTTCTATTGTTAACAATATTGTGAATGGATTTGATTCTTAGTTATGTTATTTGTGGTAATTTCAGAAATTTACCAAATGAGGAAAGATTCTCATCGCCCAAGTTTCAATTGGACAGAAACTTGGAATCATGCAACTGGTATTGTGTGATGAATGAGAACCTTCATATTTGGGAAATTGAGAATAATTCCTTGTTCACATAAGTATGTGAGTCAAGTGAAGGACTATGAGATCTGGTACACAATGTTGTGCACTAGTCAAGTCCACTACAAAGAACGATAATATATTCGTCATGATTTGCTAAAAGATTGGTAAATATGATTATACCTATAAGATTAAGTATGATTCTGAATCATTGGAAAAGTTTCAATGAATAGCAGATCGAATAAGTAGAATCAATGAAGGCAGAAAGATAAACGTTTCTCCAATCTAAGAAGAAGGGAGAGTACTTTTGTATCGTGTTTCATGATCGTCTTAAAGAATATAGGAACCATATTACAATTCATACTCTAAGGATACCTTAGTGCACTAGTTTGGCTAAGAAGAGGAATGGTGAATTGTAGAAATGGTTAAGTCAATAAGATGTATCGTACTTCGTTCCAATATCAAGTCTTAGAGTCATACTCCAAGATTGTGACTTGAGTGACATAATCTTAAGTAGGAATGTTCTTACACTTGCACATTTTGATAAGTTGCGATGTCTTGGATAATACAAAGACCAACTAATACCAAATTGTGTGTAGGTTTGTCTTGATAAAGACACACACTAACTCTTCAATATTTGTTTTGTCAAGAAATGTTTCTTGATAAGATAATCTTATATGTCAAGAGGTCAGTGGGAGTCTAAAGATCTTCAAAAGTTTCAAGAACAAATCAAGAAGTAAACTTATTAAACACTAGCACACGACTTGAGGATTGTAACCTATCGTGTTGACAAGATTTTATTTCTGTGCCAATCCATTTGAGTAATTATGCATATGAGTTCTACGAGTTCTTAATTGAATGCATAAGGGAAAACACCTTGATCAATGAAAGTACATTGACTGGCATAGGTGAGCTGCTAATTAACTTGGAAGCAATGGTGGGACCCTTGATGGCAAGAAATTAAGAATAAACAAGTTCTGTCCATAAGAGTTTGAATTTGTCACAAACATTATCTTATGATTATGCTTATGACAAATTTGCATGGATAGGAACACATGCACCATAAAATCTAAGTGTCATAAGGTTTCTCTCCTACATGAAAATGATTGTGAGGAAACGCTTTCACTAAGAGAGATTTTAAGGAGATAGCGATTATGTAAATTGCATTCTCAAATTCGATTATGATTATGGCATCCCTCTTCATAGTTCGAATTGTGAGATTTGGCAATTAGTCTGAACATTTGGGACTTAGTAATATAAGTTCTGAATTAGTTTAGACACACATGTGAGCTATCTAAGGAAAGGTGTGTGAGTTTGAGAAGCTTAGATAAAGGCTTATCGAAGCACATCGTATTGGAAATATGAACTTTGGAAGTCAAATAGTATTATCTTTTAGAAGTCCAACTGTTTTTTGAATACGTGTTAAAGCTAGTAGGAGTATAAATGTTATGCTGGAATGGATATAATTCTCATGTTAGTGGGAGCATGATTATTATTATTTTAAGTATTGCAAGTTGGCAATATTAATTATAGAAAAACAAAAGTTTCACTTTGCAAAGTTGCAGGGGTTGAAAAGTTGTTTTTGCTATAATTAAGGGAGAGAATGTTATACTTCGTTTCCAATCTAAAAGCTTAGATCGAGAAATTTTAATTGACTTTAGTCAAGGATATATTTATTATTTGCATTCTCAAAGTTCGATTATGATTACGGCATCCCTCTTCATAGTTCGAATTTTGAGAACACGGCAAATAGAAATATTTTGACAATATTATAGCAAGAAACTAGTAAAGTATCACGTTTCTCATTATGAATCGTATCACATACACTTCGGGTATAGGATCGATTGCATATGTTGTAATATTCGACCGTTCTAAAATTTTCCAAATGCCTAGGGCATTAAGAGGGAAAGAGGACTAGAATCGGATTTGACTGAATTAGGTAAACAACTGTCAAGGATAATCTAAAGTTCGCCAAGGATTGGTCACTTGTGGACAGTTAGAAGTATAGTCATGGATGGACCATATTGACATTATTATGAATAGATGACATTCTATTTAAAATGAGTTGCCATATGGAAAATATGGAAATGTTTCCATATTGGGAATTGGATGTTAAGAATTTATGTCTAGATTAGAAACTTCTATGCAAGAAGGATGTTCAAAGGAATGTACTTTGAATGTGAGACTTCATGACTATGAAATTGTCTTGTAACAATCTCCAATAGAGCACTTTGTAATTTCATTGGCAAAGTCTTGGTGACTTTGGCGCTGTGATATTACGAAAGGACCGTTGCATAAAATGTAAGAATCTAACATATTCTAGTAGTGGCGAGAATTTTGTAATCTTAAACTAATTGATAAGGATTAGGAATTGTGAAATGAACTTTGTTGAAAAATGTTCTCAATAGATCTATTTCACAAGGTAAGGACCATAGGTAAACATAGTGTGCATGCTTGGTGCATGGGACAACTGTGGTTATAATTCAAGTAATAATTGATTACCCGAAACAACAAATAATGAGTAATCAATATGGTGATTAAATAAAAGGTGTTTTATTTATACTCAAAGGTTTGGGACCATATAGGATTAGTATTATTCTTGTGTTTCACTTTGCATGTTTTGACTTCCTGAATATTAAGATTATTCGAACATTCCACAGTCGCTCATACTTTGGGAGTAGGTATGAAAGAAGATTGTCATGAATTGGTTGTAGATTGTCTAAAGTGTATTAGACATAGCAAAGGTTTGCTGCAACGTTCATGAGTGCTTACGAATATGATTTGATCATTGGATTAAACCCACGCTCACTTGGATCGCTTCATGGATTTTATCACGAGTGATTGGTGAGACGATAATATCTTATATTATTGAAACCGAGATGTGTGAGTTGTATCTTGCGAGTCGGTTACACATTGATAATATGTAAATGCACCAGTAACTTGGTGTTATAAAACGTATTGTTGTGTGTGCTTCGGTGAGTAAGTACAAGCGAGCATTGAGTCGAAGTTTATCTGTTCCTTTTACCCAAAGTGGGATAAAAGCGATATTTGTGGTCCCCTCGATGATTTAGTGATGACAAACATAAGTGCTCGGTTGGGCCAGGACTGATTTGATTTGTTCAATTAGTCAATCCTCATAAATCGGAAATCGGGAAACAACACATAGACTGAGATAATGATTTCAATCCATGTCTCACGTCTATATGATATCTATAATGGAGGAATATATGATCCCTTATCTAAAGGACGCGTATCTGATAAGATCAGAGTTGACAACGGTTTTTTGAAAGCTACGATTGCTGATCAGGATCTGAAGTCATACTTAGAATAGTTATTAGACTTATCCAAGTGGGAGACTGTTGGATTAGTGTCTAAGCCCATAACTATTTTGGTATGTACTTGACCCAATTGCGAGCATGGTCCTTTTGGGTTGCCTTCACCAAAGCAACTTGATAGGATGATTTGTGGAGAAAGAGATTAATTATGATTTATTAATATATTATATGAATAATATATTAAAACAGAAATCATATTATTTAATTAATAACAGTCAAGAATTAATCATAATTAATTTTGTGGCTGAAAGACATTAATTAAATAAAGGGGACTAGGACTGTGAATTGTGTGATAGTTGGATATTGGGCTAATAGACTCCATAGAGGATGGAGTGGATGAAATCTATGGGGAAACTGTAAGTCCCCAATCTGCTTGTGTATCAATCAAATACGTTTGATGGTGCGGAATCCCAATCAAACGGATGATGCCAGATCAAATGAAGAAGACGTAGAAGAAGAATAACTTGAATCTATGATGTATTGAAGATATGAATGAAGATCCTTAAAATAGATTCACACACACTCTCTTCTTCTCTCTTGTTTTTCTCTCAAGAACACCTTGCAATACACACACTTAAGCTCCCCTCCACTCATGCATTTTTTTACCAATCCTCACCCCTTACACCTATATTTATAGGAAGACAGACCGTAAACCTGATTACGGTCAGGCAGACCGTAAACAGATTTACGGTCACAACAGACCGTAAACACCCTTACCATAAACAAAACCGTAAACACTGGAAAATACATTTTCTTAGAAAAGTAAAGTATAAACCATAATTTTGACCCAACAATCTCCCCTTGGTTTATAGCTTTCTTTTCTTAATTGACCCAACAAGCTCCCCCTAAAAAGTAGCTGACTTTTCTTGTCAATCTTCATCGAGAGCTTGGCTTCAGCATTAATCTTCAAATTCTTCACAACTTCAAGATGAACTTGATGAATCTTCAACGAATGACTTCATCTTGAGCAGTTGGCCTTGTCTTCAAAATTTGACTCTGAACGCACATTGGGTGAGGAGGCTTCTTGTAGAGATTCTTGAAACATGGCGCTTTCAGCTTGAGAATCTTCAGAGAGAACATCAGAGAGAACAAATCTTTTGGATCACTTCAGCAGGTTTATAGATAGCAGCAAGTTGATTGAGGAGGCTTCAATGCAATCTGTCACATAATCTTCAAGTCAACTTCACCTTGCTTCTGGGGTTGAAAGATTGAATGTTGAAAGAATAATCTTCATTTCTTACTCCTTCGAATGAGAATTCTTCGTTGATCACAGATGAAACTTTGGCTCAGAAAACTCGATACAGTCTCCATGAGTCTCATCTACACCTGAATTCACTTTTCAAGACAAAACAAAACTAAAAGAAAATATTTTTGGATTTTTATTTTATTTTTCTGAACAAGAAATAAAAGAGAAACAAAAATATTTTTTGAATTTTTTTTAATTTTTCTGAACCGAAAAATAAAAACAGAAATAACACTATTTTTTGGATTTTTAATTTTGTGATTTTTGTTTGATTTTTGAAATTTCTGATTTTTGTTTGAGTTTTTGAATTTTTTTTAATCCCCCCCCTAAATTTGTGCATAGAGGAAAACTATGAACAAATTTAACAAAAACAAAAATATTTGGGATCAAAGTTGTCAAGCAATCCAATATCATTTATCAACACACGCCTGCATGTCTAGATCTGGTCAATCACCGGTATTGTGGTCCACTTAAACACAAAGGATGTTGACAATTTGGACATATTATAGGTGACAAGTCATTGTGATATATATTCCTAAATGGACATTTAGATCATGACGACCAAGGATATTCTTGTCCACTTAAATTAAGCAGCAAGATCTACAGACAACCTATTAAATGGTTCAATTTTAGATGTACTAGAACGTGTTTCCCACTTCCCGATATACCCCGGTAATCAAGAACTTCCAAAGAACTCCTTACTTTAGGTGACTATTCAATCATTAAGAAAGAGGTTAGATATAGAAGTGCATATGTTGTATCCCAGGTCGAATGTCTTCCAATCACACAGAGGGAACAATATATGACTAACATAGATAAAGGGATTGAGAGGTAGAATGTTGCATATGCTGTGTCCCACGTCGGATCTTCCGATCAAGCAGAGGGGACAGCATATGACTAACAGATAGAAAGAATTTCATAGATTAGAAGGTGCGTAGAATTAGAGTTGTATATGTTGCAATCCAGGTCGGATCTTCCAATCACGCAGAGGAAGCAACATATGACTGACAGATAGAAAGCAAGAAAATAATTTCCTACATACCTACTTTATCAGAACCCCCCAGTCGCCCTATCAGAACCAGAATTAAGGACATAAGTCCGTACATCAAAGAAAATTCGAACCACTGTTCTAGATGCGTATTAATTTAGTGTATCCCGTAGGTTCCCGTGTTTATCTCACTGCTCAATCTACTCGAGCGTCGTATGGTCAGACAAAATGGAACTATCTAGGTCAAGATTTGTCAAGTCATTTGATTCCTTGAGTTCATCTATGCCTAGTCAAGTCCATAAAAATCTTTCGTGCCTACCAGCGCATCGAACACAGAGCCTAGACAATTCAGCTTTGGTACCTTATACAGATTCAGATTGTCTGTTATCACCTAATTGATATCACATCCCAAAACAATACTAGCGAAAAACTATAAGAAAATAAAGAAAAATTGTCTTTAAAATGAATCAATGAAAGATAAACTCAGGAGTATAGAGAAGAAAACTCAAATCGTAAGTCACCGATTGAATTTGCATCCAGAAGGTCTGAGAACAGCACGCATAATCTTAGAACAGATCCGAAAATTCTTCATGTCATTAAGCACTGACCCCAATGTGTGATCCTCTCCTTACTTCCCTTCCCGCAAAGGACACATACTCTCAAACAAAGTTCTGAGTGTTGCACAGTTGAGAGATGCCTCCTATCATGTGCCTTGAACAACCACTATCAACAAACTGAAGTCTGATGATATGCCTCCATAGCTGTTCCGACACACAGCGAGATCAGTTGGTCTTTGGAACCCAGTCTATTTTGAAAACTGGGTCGACCTTTGTCATCTTTGCAAGGTACCCTCTCCCATGACATATTCTAATTATCACAAACAGAAGATGACGAAATATTAGAATCGTTAGAAGATTTGGGAGATTGAACCTTTGGTATCCATCTATAGTTGGGTTTAACCCATTTCTTTTTCGATCGGATGGGTGCCTCGGTACTGGCTTTTGAATTTGAATATGATATTCGAGATGACTTTGATTTTGTTTTCACTGGAGCATCTCTTGAATTGGCCTTTTTGGCCGGCATACCCTTCTTGACTTTGGGATTTTGATTCTTGGCCTTTGGAGTTTGATTCTTGCCCTTGTGCGCATTCCAGTCACCACTGCGCGATTGTGACTTCGAATGATTTCTTTTGTAGAATCTCCCACTTTGCGCATTCTTCCAGCCTTGTGCGTAGTAGGGAACATATGCGCGATTTGGACAGTTTCTGGCAATGTGACCAGGTGTTCCACAGTGAAAACATGTATTTTTCTTCACTGGGAAGTTGTTTCTTCCTGCCCCTGGTGGCCTATCTTTGCCTTGTCTCTTGCTTTTCCCACACGCACAGTTGCAACAGGCTGTCGGTTTCGCTTGTTTTGGTGGCCTGTATTTCTCAACAGCAGGTTGATTAGAAGCAACTGAGTTCGAAGCAACAGATTCAGAGTTCAAGGAGTCATTAGTTTTTTCAGTGGTATTCTCCTTGATCTCATCTTCCGCTACTTTACCTGCACATGAAGTAGATGCATCGGTATTCTTCACCTCAACACCCTCAGTTGGCTGTTCAGCAGCTGGTTTACCATATACCATAAATGGTTCTCGGTCAATCTCTTCCTGAGTCAAAGGTTTGGCAGTCTAGTTATGATTGAAGGGAGGAGGGACACCCTCATAACCTAGACCCTTTTTCTGGTTATCCTTAAATTTCATACTATGTTCCATCATGGACGCAACTACCTTACTTGATACATCGAATTTCTTAAATGTAAATTCGGCATCATTATATTTAGCTTTCAATGCATCAAGTTCGGCAGTTACAGCAGCAAGTTTTTTCTTAATGTGATCGTAATTTTCACACTTGTTGCTGTAATCTTCTTGCAGTTTTCGGAAATCCTTGGTTTTGGTCTCTAATTGAGCTTTCAGAGGTTTCTGACCTTTCCTAAGGGTATAGCCTTCGTATTTGAGGTCCTCATTTTCCCTTTTTACCAAATCAATTTGTTCGCGAAGAAATTTAATTGTAGTTTCACAAGATGGAGTACATGAAACTTCATTTACCGGAATGGATGAGGAACTCATTTTTATAAAAATATGCCCTTTGACTAAAAACTCAAAAGTCAACCCTAAAAGTCAAATTTAAAAAGTCAAACTTCAAAGTCAAACTTCAAAGTCAAACCGAAAAGCTAAATTTGAAAATTTTAAAGTCAAACGAGAAAGTCAAAATTTAATGTCAAAGGTCAAACTTTAAAGTCAAAGTCAAAATTAAAAGTTAAAAATAAAAAAATTGATTTTGGGGTTAAAAATGTCAAAAATGCGAAAAAGGAACCGAGAAAGCGAGTCTTTAAGAATTAAAAACGGAAGTAATGGAACAACACGGAAGCTAGAGGAGTTGGTAAGGCGTGTGGCTGAGTTGGGAGGAGACCCGGGTTCGATCCCCGACACCCTTAATTTCGATTCCTATTTTTTATTGGAAGCGCACTGCGAGGACGAAAGTTGCTGAATAGGTGCGAGGTGCGATTACGACTACTGCTGCTGAAAGAGGCCGAACCAAAAACCGAGAACGAGGTGCGAACCGGAAACGCTGACCGTACACGTGCGAGGCTGACCGTACACCGAACCGTACACGTGCGAGATTGACCGTAAACCGAAGACCGCAAACCGAGGTGGTAAACTCCGAGGACCGTAAACCTCGAAACGTAAACTCTGCTTCAGATGCGAAGAAAAACGACATTTTTCACCATTTTTGCTCCAAAACTCGATCAAAAACTCATTTTTATCAAAAACACGAAGAACAAACCCCCCTTATTTTGCCAAGATCTATCCAAAAACACAAAAAAAATCCTTCCAAAATAAGATCAAATAAGCTCCAGATCTGACAAAATTGATTGATACAACCAAGCTCTGATACCAATTGTAAGTCCCCAATCTGCTTGTGTATCAATCAGATCCGTTTGATGGTGCGGAATCCCAATCAAACGGATGATGCCAGATCAAATGAAGAAGAAGGAGAAGAAGAATAACTTGAATCTATGATGTATTGAAGATATGAATGAAGATCCTTACAATAGATTCACACACACTCTCTTCTTCTCTCTTGTTTCTCTCTCTAGAACACCTTGGAATACACACACTTAACCTCCCCTCCACTCATGCATTTTTTTTACCAATCCTCACCCCTTACACCTATATTTATAGGAAGACAGACCGTAAACCTGATTACGGTCACGCAGACCGTAAACAGGTTTACGGTCACAACAGACCGTAAACACCCTGACCGTAAACGAAACCGTAAACACTGAAAAATACATTTTCTTAGAAAAGTAAAGTATAAACCATAATTTTGACCCAACAGAAACCCATTAGAATTCGTCCAAGGCCTCTAAAGGAGGAGTCCATGGGCTGCTTTGGGCCTAAGCAGTCAGATTAGGGTTTCCTAATTCAAAACCCTAATAGCCTCACATATTTAAAGACCCCTAGGGCACCAAAAACGTGGCTAAGCATTCCTTAGGGTTCTTGGACGTTTTTTGGTGCCTCCTTCTCTTCTCTTAAGTCATCCTCTTGCTCTTGGTGTTTGTGAGCCATTAGAGGTGTGACACTTGTGACACTAAGCTTTCAGAAGCCAATTACAAGAAGGAATAGATTGTTATTACTACATAACAATCAAAGGTAGGATCTAAACCCTATTCTTATGTTAATATCGATTATCACATGCTAGATCTAGGGTTTATGGCTTTGGATGATTATTGCATGTTCATTAGACAAACTAGATCCAAAGCTTTAGGGTTTGCATGTACACCATAGGAATGATGTAGTGCTCAAAACCCATCAGAAAGGACAACGTATTTCGTTCAAATCATAACATGCACCAACTTGGGACTTTTAGGATAAGAAATGGTTTCATAAAGATAATATGGCAAGATCTACATCATACAAGTATAAAGGTTCGATCCTTTTACCTCCTGGAGCTTATAGAGCACAAAGCAACCTCAGATCTATAACCTTGGCTTCCTTCGCCAACTTCTTGATGCAATACCTTCTTCTCCAAGTACTGCAAATACGCACTTTTAGCTCACACACTCAAGAAAGGGGTTAGGGTTTGGGGAAAATGGCTCAAATCTATGGAGGGTTTTGAGCTCATAATGATGTTTATATAGGGTTTGGGGAAAATGGCTGAGGTGATGGAGGGTTTATAGCACCCAAACCCTAAATATTAGGGTTTCCATCTGACGTAAGTACGCTCAGCGTACACTAGTGTACGCCCAACATACTAGGGCACGCCTAGTACGCTGAGCGTACCTTATGTACGCTTAGCATACTCTTCTTGGCCTCAAAGTTGCAACTTTAGCCCTTAAGCTTCTCATGGGTTGACTCTTCCAACCCCAGGGACTACAAATGACAAACTAATAAAAAAGAGGGGGTTCGGAAATACGTGAAAATCTCGGGATGTTACAACTTGATAAATATGGTATCCCATTTTATCTATGTCCATGGGTTATAAGTCCATGGTAGCAACGTGATTCACTAGACCGCCTAGCATAGTCAAGTGTTGTCATCTACACTAGTCGATGACCCATACATATTTATAGTTGTTTGATATGGACAAACCATTTCTGTTCATCCAAGAAAGAGGAGAAATACTCTATTCTGATCTCACAAACCGTGCCCCGGTCATGAGACCTAATCGTTATTTAACCTAATTTCAACTAAGAGTTCTTTAAAAGTCTCATAATTATCTTAAGGAAAGACCGATATTTAAAGGCAATCGATTTCCAATACGGCTTCTAATTCAACAGTATTATCATAATTATATAGATAACATATAGCATAGATAATAAATGCAAGTGATTTATTGTCTCATAAAAAGAATACTTTTATTTTAGATTATGGTCTTGATAGGTACTACACACTCACCTAACAAAGTGTCTGGTGATTGATGAATCAGGCAAAGCTTCGCCTTACACCTTTTCCAAAAGACCTAGATGTATATAACACTAAGTATTAGTCTAATATCGTACTTCATGGAACTATTATCCTATAGGTTTAGATTCCTCAATAATTGATGCAACGTACAAAAACAAACAAAGATAAACAAGAATCTACATGTTGATTCTAAAAGAATAACCATGACAATCTCTTCAAAGCCACGTTGATTCTGCGAATACTGTGGGATTAGCTTCAAAATATGGGTTAACACGCACATAATTTTTGGAGAAAATTGAAAGTTTATAAAGTTAATGATCGACCGTGAAAATTACATCAATAACAGTTAAATAAGAAGCGAAAATTAAAACGAAACCCTAAAGGTCCATGGGCCAAATACAAACCCAAAAACAAAAACAAAAAATTAAGGAAAAATAACAAAATTGTTTATAACTCCATTTAGAAAATGATTTCTAGACTTCAAAAAGGGTATGTCCCCTTCGGATACTTTTCTTGATGTGATCCTCGTTCCAAGATTCGATTTGACTGGGCGTCGGCCCAAAATGGAGTCCTGTAGCAAAAGTTATGGCCATTTCAGTGAAGCCCCTTTAGTCACATGATCGTGGGCCTCTAGGAACGCAAGGGTCCGATCCTCCACACTAGGGCCCACATCAATAAAACCAAAGTCTACTTCAAGATCTAAATAAGAAATTACTAGGTAGGATCATATCGGAGGCAGGGTCCATTTGGTATACAAAGTATACTGTTTGGAAATCCCACTTTAAACACCTCACTAAATCCAGCCTAGACATTACTCCCGTAAGTAGATCAGTCAATATAACGAGTTGGAATTACTAATGAATCTTAATTATAGATTCATAATAACGAATATGACTATAATTAAAAGTTACACTTAACATAAACTAAGTTTAGCTTAACTTATATGGGTTCCTGACGAAAACCAAAATCTAGATAGGCAGAATACTGACTCGAAATCTCCTACTCGGAGGCTACTACTCAAATGAGTACTCAAGGGCATTATAGGGCTTCGTTGTAGGCTAGAATGAAGGAAAAATGGTATATGCTGAGTATTTTCAAAGCAAATTCGATAGAATAGTGTGAGGACTGAAGACGGAAATGAGCTGCTATTTATAGTCGGATTTGGAGTTGTGCGCGCCATGCACCATCGAGGCGCGCCACGCTCATGGTCGGAACATAGTGACTATTGTATTAGGTGTCTAAGCTCATAACTATAATTGGTTTGTACTTGAATTGATAGTGGCATGGTCCGTTTGGGCTGCCTTCACACTTGCAACTAGACATGAAGATTAATGCAGAAAGATGAAGAATTTATTTGATTATTAATTGGAATATATGATTTATTAATATGTTATGAAAATAATATATTAATTAGTAATCATGTTGTTAATTAATATGTAATCAGAAATTAATTTGGAATTAATTTTCGGATTAAAGGAATTAATTAAAAGTGCAGCGACTAAAAGGAAAATTGTTCAATAGTTGAGAAAAAGAGTTTAGAACCTTCCCAGGGAAGGTGGTGGACGAAATTGCATGGTATATGTAAGATTATTCTTGAATTTCTAGAATATCTTATCATATATGGATAATCAAAGAAGGTGGATAATTACCTTATTTGAAATTAGGGTTATCCATAACATCCTTGGTGCACTATATAAAGGGTCCTAAACCTTAAGAACTTCGAACAAACTCTTTAGAAGAAGCAGAACACGAAAATTTGATCTCCTCCTCTCTCATATCATGCTCTTACATTGTGTGTTTGTGAGCCATTAGAGGTGTTACACTTGTGACACTAAGTTCTTAAACTTCAAGATCTACAAGGGAATCATTGTTATTACAATATAGCAATCAAGGTATGTAACCTAACCCTAGTTCTATATAGATTTTGAAAATTGTAGAAACTTCCTAGGGTTTCTCCTTTTGTGTTCAAGTTTGCATGTTCAATTAGAGAAAACCTAGATCCAAAGCATTAGGCTTGCATTCACACATAGGAATTGTTGTTATGCTCAAAACCCATCAGTGACATGCCGAAATGATGGCCTGACATGTGGCGAAAAGTGGGTGGGGTTGTGTGGTCTTGTCGGGTGCGCCGTGCTCCTGACGCACACGTGTACCGTTTTTTGGATTTTCAAAATTATGAATCTTCTTTATAGGAACTCCGTTTTTGACGTTCTTTATATCCCTAGAAATCTCTCGATGAGATCTACAACTTTTGTTTAGACTCCATAGACAATTTTTGAATTTATATTTTTCATATAGGCTTAGACTATTAAAGCCGTATAAAAAACATAACTCATCCTGTGTGCGTTTTCTGTGACATCCATAAAAATCATGCCAATTTGAAACTTTTTACAACATTTAAAACCAATAATTATTACAAATTTGTTTTCAAAATAGTTTAAACATCAGACTATCCCCAGAATCAAATCGTAAAAATATAAGGAGGTGTACGATCACCCCTTCGCCTTCCCGCGATTATCAGAAGTACCTGAAACATAATCAACAACTGTAAGCCCGAAGCTTAGTGAGTTCCCCGAAAATATCAACGCCATACACATATAACCATACCATATAAACAAACAGCATGCACACTGAGCCATCAGTCTGACTGGACCGCCTTACAGGCCATCAGCCTATCTGGACCACTCTCCGAGCCATTGGCACGTCTGGACTGCCTCTCAGGGCCTTCAGCCTATCCAGACCACTCGTTGGGCCTTCGGCCTGACTAGTATGCCTGAACTGGGTCTGCAGTCTATACAGTCCGCCCTGGGTATCTTGGCCTACAACACAAAGCAGGACCTGCCTCAACCCAATCCCCGAAACCAACAAACATGTGCACATAAATATCATACTCTAGCTAGCATGTACAGATAGTCATACAGATCTAACAGATCACTAACATGGCAAGCATCCCATAACCATGATACCGATCTAACCGATCACTAACGTAGCAACCATCCTATAACCAGGATACAAATCATAAAGGGTCGGCCTTGGTACCGTAGACCCTATTCATATAGTGAGAAGAACTCACCTCACAAGTAGTGCAGAATTGGACTGAAAGTCTCCGACCGCTGTCTCACTGAAAATCTTGAACTATCCAAAATAACGAATACTAAGTCAATAATTGGGATCTCAATATTGCCCAAGGGTCCCGTATAGAGTAATTTTCTACTATTTCCTTTTCTCTAATTTGGGCCAAGGCCCAATGCCAAATCCATGATCTTAAAAGTCCATATATCCAAAGCCCATTAATGGCCCAATTTTTCCCAATTGGGCCCAACTACCTAATTGGGCCTTATTCTAGGATCCATTACCAAAATTGGCCTAAAACCAAATTATTCAGAATGTCCAGCAAGGCCCAAGTCCAACTAGTCCAAAGGCGGCCCAATCCCGAAGCCCAATTCGTCAATAGCCCAACAGAGGGTGTACACGGGGAGTACTCCTTCTAGTACGTTGGGCGTACTCCGCCGTGCATTGACCACCATCGGGGTGGTTGACTCAGTATGATGGGCGTACAGATCTTACGCAGGGCATACGCAAGTTTTACCAAAACTCTAATAACTACTTAATGGCTTAAGCACTTAAGCCCAAATTCCAGATCCATCGACCAAATGTGTCTTAGAACCATAAAGTCTTGAACTTTAAGACTTTGGACGTCAAAAAAGCTCTTAATACATGGTCTTAACCCATTAAGACCTTTCTACTACACGCATGGGACATATTAAGCCATTGGGACATCATTTTTATCACTTAGGACCCTTTCTAGGGTCTGAAAGGACAGCTTATTACGTTCAAACCATAACATTCACCAACTTGGGACTTTTGGAACTAGAAATGGTTTCATAAAGCTACTAAGGCTAGATCTATATCATACACACATAAAGGGTGGAGCTTTTTTACCTTCTGGAGCTTCTAGAGCACAAAGAAACTTTAGATCTACAGGCTTGTCCTCCTTCTCCAACTTCTTGATGCAACACCTTCTTCTCCAACTACTCAAAACACACTCTTTTAGCTCAAACACTCAAGAAAGAGGTTAGGTTTTGGGGAAAACGGCTCAAATCTATGGAGGCTGAGGTGATGGAGGGTTTTGAGCTCATAAGGACGTTTATATAGCACCCAAACCCTAAATATTAGGGTTTCCATCTGAAGTGAGTACGCCCAGCATACACAAGTGTACGCCGAGCGTACTAGGGCGCGCCTAGTACGCTCAACGTACCTTATGTACGCTTAGCGTACTCTCTTGATCCCAAAGTTGCAACTTTAGTCCTTAGGCTTTTAATGGCTTCACTCCTCCAACTCCAGGGACTACAAATGACAAAATTCAAGTTCAAGGGAGGAATTTGAAGTGACCTGAAAGATGGGGTCTTACATTTTCAAAAGACTTTATATCGTGACCTCCTATTAATGAGATTTTCAACTCTCATTTAGGTTATTTTGGCTAAAAGTTGACCAATCCAAAATTCGATTTTTGAGCTAAATAGTGTTATGCCGAATCTTAGAAAAATCATAACTTCTTCTATATGCACGCTGTCGGTTTAACGATTACTATGACTTTCATTTAGATCACTTAAGCTAAATGTAATTTATCAAAAAATTACTTTTTACGATACGCAAAGCCGTAGCGGTTTAATCGCGAAACTTCGAAGAAGCATAACTTCTTCATATGAAGTCAGATTTAAACGCTCCTTATATCTCTGGACTCCTTATAACATATACTACACCTAGGTTAATATTATTTGTCCAAAGTCATCTTTTATCTTCGACGCGTATTTCAATTTAATTTATTTTATTATTAAATACACATAATATCCTATAAAAAAAATATGCGTATACATATATGAATAATCCTGCCTTATTCATTCATATAAAGATTACAATGGTTGACTAAAGTGATGACAGACTATGACTAATCTAGAGGGAAACGTGGGTGTTACAATTATCTCACCCTTAGGATGATTTCATCCTCATAATAATGCAGCAGCAAACATATGAGGATAACGACTTTTCATTTCGCTTTCTGTTTCCCAGGTGGGGTTCGGCCCTGTTGTGTGTTTCCATCGCACCAGCACCAAGTCAATCATCTTGTGTCTCAATTTCTTCCTCTTACGGTCAACGATTTCTTCCGGCTCTTCAACCATGCTTTTATCTTCATCAATCCTTAACTCTAAACGTGGGAGCATATCAACCTTTTCTCCTGAGTACTTCCTTAAATAAAAAACATGAAAGGTATTATGGATACCTTGCATTTCGTCGGGCAGTTCAAGCTTGTATGCTTAATTCCCTATCCTTTGAAGTACTTTGAACAGTCCTATAAAATGAGGACTCAAATTCCCATGCTTTCCAAATCTAATATGTCCCTTCCATGGTGAGGCTTTAAGTAACACTTGATCACCAACAACAAATGTTATTGGTCGTCGCTTCTTATCTACATAGCTTTACTGACGAATTTGAGCAACTAACATCCTTTACCTGATCACTTTTAACTTCTCTGTGGTCTTATGTACTAACTCAGGACCCGCAAAGTGTTTCTCTCCCGCTTCCAACCAATGCGATGGTGTACGGCATTTCCTTCCGTACAGTGCTTCATAAGGAGGCATATATATGCTTGAGTGATAACTATTGTTGTAGGCAAATTCGGCTGGTGATAGGTGCTCATCCTAGATACCAGGAAACTCTAAGGCACATGGCCGTAACTTATCGTCCAAAGTTTGGATAGTTCTCTCACAATGTCTGTTTGTTTGTGGATGATATGAAGTACTTAAGCACAACTTCGTGCCCATTGCTTCCTACAAACTCTTCCAGAATCTGGAAGTGAATCGACTGTCCCTATCTGACATGATTGATAAGGGTACTCAATGTATCCAGATGATTTCCTCTACATAGGTCTCAACCAACTTCTCCATAGACCAATTCTCTCGTGCGGCTATGAAATGCGCACTCTTCGAGAGTCTGTCTACTACAACCTAGATCATGTCATGACCTCTCTTTGTCTTTGGAAAATTTGTTATAAAATCCATGGTAACATCATCCCACTTCCATATGGCTTTCGTTAAGGGTTACAAATCCCCGTATGTCTTCTGATGTTGTTCCTTTACTCTTGCACAAGTTATGCTTTCTGCTATGTAAGCTGCCACATCGACCTTCATTGTTGGCCACCAGTAATAGGGGTTTAAGTCCAAGTACATTTTGGTGATGCCTAGGTATATAGAATACATGGTCTTATGAGATTCTTCTAGAAGAAGATCTCGTATACCACCCAACTTAGGCACCCAAATGCGATTCTTAAACACCTTCAACCCTTGCTTATCTTCTTCGAACACAAATGTTCTTGCCTACACGTTCTTCCTTCTTATCACCTTCTGCCAGAGCCCTTGTATGAGCTTCCTTGATCTTTTCCACAATTGTTATGATCACTTCAATCTTCAAGGATCTAACTATTTTCCCTTCCGAAATCACCTTTCTACATAAGGCATCGGCTACGATATTTGCTTTACTTGGGTGGTAAAATATCTCGCAATCGTAGTCCTTAAGTAGCTCCATCCATCGCCTTTGAATCATGTTCAATTCTTTCTGAGAAAAGGGATATTGAAGGCTTTTATGATCAGTATATAGTTTTCATTTGGTTCCATAAAGATAATGTCTCCATATCTTTAAGAAAAAAACCATTGTTGGAAGCTCTAGATCATGAGTCGGATAAGTCTGCTAGTGGGGTTTCAATTTTCTCGAGGCGTAAGCTACTACTTTGTCTCTTTGGGTAAGGACACATCCCAATTCAATCTTAGAAGCGTCACTGAAAACTGTAAAATCATCAATTCCTTATGGCAGTACGAGGATTTGTGCTTCACACAAGCTTTTCTTCAATTCACCAAATGCTATTTCTTGCTTCTCGCTCCAAGTATAGGTAACTCCCTTTTTGGTCAAGGCTGTCAATGGAGCTGCTATAGAAGATAAATTTAGGATGAATCTTCGATAGTAACCCGCCAATCCCAGAAAACTACGAATTTCAGTGGGACTCTTTTGCGTCTCCCATTTCATCACCGCTTCTATCTTTGTTGTGTCAACCATAACAACTTCCTATTTAAATATATGACCCAAGAATTGAATCTCCCATATCCAAAAGTCACATTTGGAGAACTTTGCATAAAGCTTCTCCCTCTTAAGAACTTCCAGTACTTCTCAAAGATGCTTACCATGATCTTGATTGTTCTTGGAGTAAATCAAGATATTGTTAATGAACACTATTACTGATTTACCTAGAAAAGGTTTAAAAACTTGATGCATCAAATCCATGAATGTCGTTGGAGCATTTGTCAGCCCGAATGACATAACAAGTAATTCATAGTGTCCATACCTTGTTCTAAAGGGTGTCTTCTCAATATCTTGCTCCTTAATCTTCAACTGTTCATATCCTGGCCTGAGATCAATTTTGGAGAAAATGGTTTCTCCCCGCAATTGATCGAACAAGTCATTTATCCTAGGTAAAGGGTACCTATTCTTGATTGTATATTTGTTTAACTCTCAATAATCAATGCACATTCTCATAACTGTCCTTCTTCTTTACAAACAATATTGGAGCTCCCAAAGTGATGAACCAGGTCATATAAAACCTTTGTGCAATAACTCATGGAGTTGTGTCATTGAGCCGATTCTGAATTCTACTTATATCTATGGTGGTAATCCTAGTAATTCATCCAGAAATACTTCAGGAAAATCTTACACCACAAGTATATCAAGATTTGCCTTCTTTTCCTTCTTCGTATCTATCACATATGCTAAAAATGTTGTGCATCCCTTGACTACACATTTTCTAGCTTTCATCATCATGATGATTCCAGAATTTACTCTACTCTTATCTTCGTAAACCACGGATGGATCTCTTCCAGGGGGATTAATAAGTACCATATTCCTTCCACATAGGATGTCTGAAAAGTTTTCTCCCAACCAATCCATGCCGAGAATTACGTCGAACTCACTCAAATCAAAAGGAAAAAGCTCTCGAAGAAATTTGTTTCCGTTAAGGTCAATGGTTATGGCCTCTAACCTATTGCTAACAGATACATTCCTACCACCAGCTACTTCTACAAAGATAGGGGTACTTAGCCTAAGTGGTGATAATATACATTTCCTACCAAATTCATGCGAGATAAATGAATGATCTGCTCCATAATCAAATAATATCTTTGTAGGAATTTGATTAACTAAGAATGTACCTAAAGCAACATCAGTCTCTTCCTTTGCTTCCTTAAGGGTCATTTGGTAGCTTCGACCCTTGGAATTTGGTGGCATGATCCTTGGGATTGGTTTCTCAACCTTCGGGTACTCCACCTTCATGTGCCCCTCCTCCCCAAAATTGAAACAAACTTTTACTTCTATTGGGAAATTCATAGAAATATGCTTTGGCTTCTTGCACTTGAAGCAGACAACACAATCTCCAAAGTGCTTCTTCTTGAACTGGTCGCACCACTTCCCTTCTTAGCTGCTCCCAGACTTGTTGCTTGACTTTTAAAACTTCTTCTTCTTCTTGCTGCTGTTGTTGTTGTTGTTGCTTCCTTCAACTTTCCTACATTCACCGACTTCCTCTCTGCCGATAGTCCTTTTCTTAATCATCCCTTCTATAGATTTTGCAGCCCAGACGACCCCATGAAAAGTAGGTGCGTGCTTAACCGGCACCATATACTCCCATGTAAATCCCTTTGCATACCTATAAATCTTAGTCAACTAATCAGGGAAAGCATTGGTGTACTCATCAACCAAAATGCTTCCCTTCTTTAAAGCTAGGAATTGATTCTCCAATTCCAGCATGCTCTCAACCGAACATAACTTCCTCATAAAGTGGGTTAAGAACTCTTCCCACATTAGCTATAGTAGCTTGTTGGGACTCAACAAATTCCCCAACGTATTCCACCAACGAAGTGTTATTCCCTTAAGCTGCCTCACATCATAGGTGGTTTGAATCTTCCCTGTGCAACCACATGTGATAAAATCCATCTCCATCTCCGAGATCCAGTCCATTACTCCTACGGGATCCACTTCATTACTCCTACGGGATCTTCCTTATACTTGCAATATCCCCTTGATTCATCCTTTATCTGGACCTTTGGTTTCTCCGACCCTTGATAACTTTCCGAGTCATCATTATTTCCTTCTTGAACTGTTTCTGGATGAGAAGGAATTGGTTCGTTGTTCACTTGTTTAACAACTATCGGCTCGTTAATCACAGACGCTCCTCCTCTAGCGTTAGCTAGGTCCTAAGCCAAGAGATCCCTAAACTCACTTCATTGTTGATCGAGCATTTCTTGCATCATCGCTCGAGCTTCATTCATCGGAATTTGAACAAAAACTGCTCTGACGTTCTTAGGTGCTAGACCTCCTTCGTTGTTGACGACTCTTCCGCTCCTAGTGATTTTCATGACTTAGCACATAATTAGCAGTTAAGGCATCTTCCTATAATATTTAATATGTATACTTATATATGTATACACTTAGCACATAATTAGCAGTTAAGGCATCTTCCTATAATATACTAGTGTTAATGTTTAAAGCAATTGAGGCACCTATCATAAAGCATTCTATCACACACCTCATCGATTTATACTTAGTGTTAACATATCCCTCTAGAAATACATCAAAGATAATGGGACAATTATCTAAAGGACGACCTAGCTAACGGTAGTTACCCGACGTAAGTGTTAGGCCCGGGACCTTGCTCTTGCGGCCTCGTACTTAGGCCCCGACGTTCTAATGCCAAGGCCCATAACAGGCCAAAACAGTACCAACCACTCCCCAAAGCGACAAGTGTAGCGCTCAGAGCGCTTCTCTTTGGTGGTTCTACACCAATAGCAGATAACCACTAATGGTGCATGATTCGCCAATAGGGCACCCCCGCGTCCTCGCGATCATGATAAGACAAAATGTACAGTCGGGGACATGCTCCCTCGATGACAGGTATAAAATAGACCCTTCTTCTCCAGAAGAAGGGATCACCTCTCTCACTATCTCAAATTAAACCCTAAATCTCTCATACAACTACTGACTACACCGTTGGAGTCTCGTTTCGGGACCCTGTCCGGACGACGACTAAAGTCGGCTCTTTCTTTGTCGTCATTCTCAGGCTTAACTCAGGCGAAACCACCACAGATGGCGTTAAGCTCGAAGACATATCACAACACTTAACATCTAATTTTAAGTCTAAAATTATCCTAAATGCCTAGTTCACTTAAACTAATGCTCTGATACCAACTGTGACAACCCCCATTTTTCAGAACCAATTAAAATATTTTCCTTACGTTTTATAAAATTTGAGATGCGGAAATTCCCAAGTAAACTAAATATGTTTTAGATAACAAAAGTTATTTCATTTTATTAAAAACCTCAAGGATTTCATCGTTTATATATCCAAACATACATTACAGTGTAAATATTAAAAGGTCTTGAAACTACTTTTTACAGGCACATCTCATTATTCCACTCAGCATCCTAACTAGATTTCTACAACCTTACATCCGCTACCTGTGATGCATAAAATGAGTGGGTCAGGTTTGGAAAAACCTGGTGAGATGCATGGCGTTTTTAACCCCATAATAATTTAATAATAATAATTAATATCATTCCTGCAAACAACGTTATCAGATAATTTACAAAATCTGACCTAAGACCAACTACTCAACCCTACCGATCCTCACAGATCCTAAGGCAACGATTATCTGGAGGAATCACCCAACCTGATGAATCGTTTGAGCAACTGTTTGACTATACAGGTGGGGGAGTCCATGGCCAATGTAAGTTATATAAAGACAACCAATGTTCAGATATTTGATGAATATGGTGTCCTATTTTCTCTACATCCATGGGTTATAAGTCCATGCTAGCAACGTAATTCACTAGACCGCCTAGAATAGTCAAGTGGTGTCATCTACTATGGTCGATGACCTAGAAATACTTGGTAGTTATCTAATCTGGACCCACCATTTTTGGTCATCCAAGAAAGAGGAGAAACACTCAACTTTGATCTCACACACCCTACCCTATTCATGAGACCTAATCGATATTTAGACTAATTTCAACTAATAATTCTTTAAAAGTCTTATTGTTATCCTAAGGCAAGACTTATATTTAAAGGCAATCGATTTCCAATACGGTTTCTAATTCAATAGTATTATCCTAATTATACAAATAACATATAGCACAGATGATACAGGCAAGCAATTTATTGTCTCATATAAATAATACTTTTATTTTAGATTATGGTCTTGATAGTAACTACGCGCTCACCTGACAAAGTTTGGTGAGTGGTGAATCGGGCAGAGCTACTCCTTACACCTTTTCCAAAAGACCTAGTTGTATATAACGCTAAGTATTAGTCTAATTTCGTAGTTCATGGAATAACCAGGTATATCGGAGGTAGGGTCCGTTTAGTATATAGAGTATACTGTTTGGAAATCCCACTTTAAACACCTCACTAAATCCAGCCTAGACATTACTCCCGTAAGTAGATCAATTAGTATAACAACTTGGAATTACTGATAAATCTTAATTATAGATTCATAATAATGACTATAACTATAATTAAAAGTTACACTTAACATAAACTAAGTGTAGCTTAACTTACAGGGGTTCTAGATGAAAACAGGAATCCAAACAGGCAGAATACTGACTTGGGATCTCCTACTCGAAGGCTACTACTCAGATGAGTACTCAGGGGTATCGTAGGGCTTAACCGTAGGCTAGAATAAAGGGAAAATGGGCTAAATGTCGAGTATTTTTAGAGTAAGGTCGATAGAATAGTATGAGGAATGAAGATGGAAATGAACTGCTATTTATATTGGGGTTAGGATCTGTGCGTGCCGTGCACCATGGAGTCACATAGTTCTCCTGGTTGGAACTTAGTGATGTGGCGAAATGTCGGCTTGACTCGTGGCGAATAGTGGGTGGGGTTGCGTGGTCTTGTCGGGTGCGCCGCGCTCCTGACACGCACGCGTAACGTTTTTCATATTTTCAAAATTGTGTATCTTATTCATACGAACTTCATTTTTGACGTTCTTTATATCACCGGAAAGCACTCGACGATATGTATAATTTTCGTTTAGACTCCGTCAACTAATTTTGAATTTATATTTTTCACACATGCTTAGACTCTTAAAACCCGTATGAAAAGTATAACTCTCTCATCCGGTGTCCGTTTTTGACAGACTTTATTTCGTTGAACTCCTGTTAAGGAGATCTTCAAATCTTGTTTAGATTATTTTGGCTAAAAGTCGAACGATCTAAAATTCAATTTTTGAGGTGAATACTATTATGTCGATTCTTAGAAAAATCATAACTTCCTCTCAGGAAGTCAGATTTGGACGCTCTCTATATACACGCTCTCGGTTTAACGATTTCTATGACTTTCGTTTAGACCACTTAGGCTAAAAAGTAATTTATCAAAATTTACTTTTTACGATACGAAAAGTCATACCGGTTTAATAGCGAAACTTCGAAGAAGCATAACTTCTTCATATGAACTCGGATTTGAACGCTCCTTATATCTCTGAAATCCTTATAACATATACGAAAACTATGTTAAGATTATTTTTCCTAAGTAATATTTTATCTTCGACGCGTATTTTAATTTTATTTATTTTATTATTAAACACACATAATATCCTATAAAACACGTAAGCATATAAATATATGATTAATCCTTTCTTATTCATTCATATAAAGATTACAATGGTTGACCAAAGTGATTACAAACTATGACTAATCTACCACGAAACGCGGGCTTTACAATTATCTCCCCCTTAGGATGATTCTGTCGTCGGAATCATGCCACAACAAATAGATGAGGATAGCAACTTTTCATTTTGCTTTCTGTTTCTCAAGTGAGGTTCGGCCATGTCGTGTGTTTCCATCGCACTAGCACCAAATCAATCATCTTGTGTCGTAATTTCTTCCTGTTACGGTCAATGATTAGTTCAGGCTCTTCAACCAGCCGTTTATCTTCATCGATCCTTAACTCCAAAAGTTGGAGCATATCAATTCTTCCCCCGAGTACTTCCTCGAATAACAAACGTGAAAGGTATTATGGATACCTTGCAGTTCGTCGGGCAATTCAATCTTGTATGCTTGATTCCTTATCCTTTGAAGTACTTTAAATGGTCCTATAATACGAGGACTCAACTTCATATGCTTTCCGAATCTAATAAGTCCCTTCCACGAAGAGACTTTAAGTAACACATGATCACCCACATCAAATGTTATTGGTCGTTGCTTCTTATCTACGTAACTTTTCTGACGACTTTGAGCAGCTAACATCCTTTCCCTGATCACTTTTAGCTTCTATGCGGTCTGATGTACTAAATCAGGACCCACAAAGTGTTTCTCTCCCGCTTCCAACCAAGACGATGGTGTACGACACTTCCTTTCGTACAGTGCTTCATAAGGAGGCGTCTTGCTGCTTGAGTGATAACTATAGTTGTAGGAAAATTCGGCCAGTGATAGGTGGTCATCCCAGCTACCAGGAAACTCTAAGGCACATGCCCGCAACATATCTTCCAAACTTTGGATAGTTCTCTCACGCAGTCCTCTTGTTTGTGGATGATAGGCAATACTTAAGCACAACTTCGTGCTGATTGCTTCCTGCAAACTCTTCCAGAATCTAGAAGTGAATCAATTGTCCTTATCTGACACGATAGATAAGGGTACTCCATGTATCCGAATGATTTCCTATATGGAGGTCTCAATGAACTTCTCCATAGACCAATTCTACATCAATGCTCCCCATGACTCACTGGCTAGCTTCTCCCCAGCATATGGGCGTTCGACAGTTCCTTCCGTAAAGTAGTTTAAAGGGAGGTCTACCAATAGTGGAATGGTAGTTGTTGTTTTATGAAAACGCTGGTAATGGTAGATATGCATCCTGTATCCCACCGAAATCAAGCACACATGCCTTTAACATGTCCTCAAGAGTTTGAATAGTCCGTTCACTCTGCCCATCGGTCTCAGGGTGATAAGTTGTAATGATATGCAATCGGGTGCCCAACTCATCATTGAACCTCCTCCAAAACCGAGAAGTGAAACGAAAACCTCTATCAAAAACAATTAAGACTAGTACTTCGTGCCTAGATACTACTTCCTTAACGTACACCTCTACAAGCTTCTCTTCCGATGAGCTTTCTTGGATGGGCACGAAGTAGGAAATCTCGGTTAATCTATCCACTATCACCCAGATAGTATCTACTCCACGAGGAGTCTTCGGCAACTTGGTGATGTAGTCCATCGTTATTTTTTCCCAATTCAACATCGAGATATCAAGAGGTTGCATATTCCCATGGGGTATTTGTTGTTCGGGCTTGACCTTCCGACAAGTCAAACACCTTTCAACGTACCATGCTACATCTCTCTTTATACAAGGCCACCAGTAACTGTGTCTAAGGTCCCTGTACATCTTTGTAGCTCTTGGATGGATCGAAAACTTGGACTTGTGTGCCTCATCCATCAGAATTTTTCGAGTTCCTCCTGAGTATGGAACCCAAACTCTACCATGACTATCTATGTCGAAAGCTGATATATGCCCTACAATCCTCTTGCTTTTCCAGTTTCCTTCCTTAACAGCTTCATCATGAGCTTGCATGATCATCTCTAGCACTGGATTGATCACTGTCATATTTAAACAAATGCCTTTCGTTGGCGTACTGGTTGCCTTAGGACTTAATGAGTCAGCTACTATGTTGGCCTTACCTGGATGGTAGAGGATTTCGCACTCGTAGTATTTCACTACATCCAACCATCGACGTTATCTCATATTTAGGTTGGATTGATCCATTAGATATCTCGGGCTTTTTATGATCAGTGTAGATGGTGCACCGCACTCCATACATGTAGTGCCTCCATATCTTGAGAGGAAAGACTACAGCTCCTAACTCTAAATTGTGTGTCAGATAGTTAGCTTCATGAGGCTTCAACTATCTTGTTGTATATGCGATTACTCAACCTCTCTACATGAGCACGGCTCCAAAACTCATGATTAACGCGTCGCAGTAAACTACCATGTCATTAATACCTTCTGGGAGGGATAACACTAGAGCTTCGCACAACTTTTTTCTTAGCGTTTCAAACGCCAACTGTTACTCTGGACCCCAATGAAAAGCAACTCCCTTCTTCGTTCAACAGTTCATCGGTACTGCAATCTTGAAGAAGTATTGAATGAATTTTCTATAATATCCCGTTAATCCCAGAAAGCTTTGAATCTCTAAAGGAGTAGTCGGGACTGGCCATCGCATTACTGCCTCAATCTTGGCTGGATCTACTAAAATACCATCCTGGTTAACAAGATGCCCATGGAACTGGACCTCTCATAACCAAAACTAGCATTTGGAGAAATTTGCATATAACTTTTCCTTCCTTAGAACCTCGAGTACCTCTTTTAGGTGCTCTTTATGCTGTTCTTGGGTCTTTGAAATGACCAAGATATCATCGATAAACACGATTACCGATCGATCAAGCATAGGTCTACATATTCGGTTCATTAGGTCCATAAATGTGGCGAGTGCATTCGTGACCCTGAAAGGAATCAATACAAACTCATAATTACCATACCGAGTTCTGAAAGCAGTCTTCGGACACATCTGGTGCTATCCTGAACGTAGATTAATTTTGGAAAACCGCGATGCTCCTTGAAGTTGATCAAAAATGTCATCTATCCTAGGTAAGGGATGATGGTTCTTTACCATGAGTTTGTTAAGCTCTCTATAGTCTATGAACATTATGTGCGACCCATCCTTCTTCTTAACAAAAAGAAACGGCGCTCCCCACGGAGAACTACTTGGTCGAATGAACCCATTGCCCATCAACTCTTGTAGCTGATTAGACAATTTATCCATCTCTGAGGGTGCAAGATGATAAGGTACCTTGGCTACAGGTGCCGCACCATGAACTAAGTCGATCCTAAATTCTACTTGACGCTCCGGAGGCACACCAGGCAAGTCTTTGTGAAATACATTGGGGAACTTACAAACTACTGGCACTTCTGCCAAGGTTCCCTTCTTTTCTTCTCAAGTGTCGATTTCATAAGCCAAGAATCCCTCGCATCTGTGTTGTAGGTATTTTCTGGCCCTTACGGCAAAGCAGAATGTCGAATCTCTCCTGGTACCCTCTCCTCGGATGATAAGTTCTCCCCCACTTAGGGTCCGAATCCTTACCATCTTCTTCCTACAGTCGATCAGGGCCTAAAACTAGTTTAGCTAATCCATGTGTAATATTACGCTCATCACTCGCATAGGAATAAGAATGAGATCTACTGGGAAACTATCATTTCCAATTTCTAAGGTATAACTACGGTACACTTTTGATGTGCTAATCGCTCGATCGTCAGTTATTTCTACTTTTAAGGGGTGGTCGAAATTTCCTATGGCGTTATTAAAGTTTTTGCTCAACCTAAGTGATACGAAAGAATGGCTAGCTCCAAAATCAAATAATACTAAAGTAGGCATGGAGTTGACTAGAAATGTACCAGCTACAACTTCAGGTACCTCCCTTGCTTCTTCTTCTGTGAGCTGAAAAGCTCGCCCTTAGCCTTGGGGGCTTCAACTCTCCCTTGACGTCCATCAATTATCCTCAGAGTTGCAGGCATTGGAGCCTATATTGCGCCCGTCTGAGGACATTCAGCCTTGAAGTGTCCGAGCTGGTTGAAGTTGAAACAGACACGCATGTTCTCTTTGTAGTCTCTGTCATAATGACCTTCCTTGCCATACTTGTGGCATCCTGGTCCTGTTCTACAAGGACCATCGTGAAACTTCACACACTTATTGCAAGTGCGTCCCTTCTGACCTCTAAATCTTGAACCAATAGATTTGAACTTCTTGGCTGCCGGTTGTGATGGAGTCGGAGTCTACCTATTTTCCCTCGTCTGGGAATCCAACTCTATCTTTCTCTTCCTAGCATGATCTTGCATCTCTGCCAAGGTCTTGTAGCAATTATTTGCTAAAAACTCTCTAATATCAGTCTTGAGTATACTCAAATACCTAGACATCTTTACTTGCTCTGAGGATGCATATTCGGGGAAAAACAAGGCTCTCTCCATGACTTCTTGTTGATCTCAATCACCATTTCAGTTGTCTGCTTGACCGAAAAAACTCATGAGCTAGTCGCTCATTTTCCACAAGTGGAACATACTCCTGTCTAAACTTCTCCAATAACTGTTCCCAGATTACTATGTACTTCTCCGCCGGTGTGTAATCCTTTATGACAAAATTCCACCAGTCCTTCGCCCCATGACGGATGAGATTTTGTGCATACTTAAAATCCAAGTTAGTCGGGCAAGCGCACGTGTAGAAGCATCCTTCTACATCATAGATCCACCTCATCGTAGCAATTAGATCTCTTACACCATCAACATCTAGGGGCTTGGTGTTATTGAAGTCTTGATAAAGCATGCCCTTATCTCCATATGAGGTTGTAGCAGCAACAACAACGATGGCGGCGGCAGAAGTCGTACTGGCAACGACAACATATCGTTCGTCAAACAGAACGATTAGTTCGGTTCTCATAGTTCTGAACAATTATGGGATCATCTCTCTTACAGCTGTTGCTACAGTTGTCTCAATCCAATCACGCATGTCACCCTCGGTTGGTCCTGACGCTTCAGATTCGGAACCAGAGCTGCTTGCTCTCATGATCATCACCATGATGAGGATGAAAACGGGAATGGTTTAATATGAATCCTAGAGATAACACTCAAATCCTTTCCAGTTTCCCATTAACTTTATGACCCTTCCTTACTCCTGTATGGATCCTGTGCTTCCGGTAGTACGGGCCCATCCTACCTTCCACACCTATCTATACTAGATCCAATATATGTCCTAACATTTCTAAGTTACTACTCTCTTTTATCGGTAGGTCTTTTCACACACCTAGTGTTACTAATACCTGATTACTAACTTTTCCTAGATTTACTTCTAGGGTTCCTCCTATCGAAACTCTTGTACTATAGAAAGTCATTCCTAATATCAATAATTGCCTCGTGTATGCAAGTCGTACGTAATCCAAGATTGGATAGTCGGTCGAATAATTATTTCTACCCTAACACCACAACCAAACAAGGAACAGGAAGTAAGGCTGAACTAAGCATTCTAAGGTCATAGAATCCTAATTAGGTATAACTCTAAACCATACACTTAGTAATTTAGAGACGATAAGCGTCAAAAAATGACTTTTTAATAGAAGATTATTTAGAATAAATAATCTTCACCAAGTTATAGTATATGTCACAAGGGTTTCGTACATATAAAGAACGCCGAAATCCGAGTTATAACGAAGAAGTTATAACCTGTCAAAGTTTTACGGCAAAACCGGCACGACACCGGGAATCGTAAAAAGTGATTTTTTGATAAAACACTTTTTAGACTTAGAGATCTAAATGAAAGTTGTAGTATACGTTAAACCGAGATCGTGCATAAAAAGAGTGCTCAAATCTGACTTCGTATGAGGAAGTTATGATTATTCTAAGATTTGGCATAGCAGTGCACGACCCGAAACTCGAATTTTAGATCGAGTGGTTTTTGGCCAATGCGACCTAAATGAGAATTGAAGATATCATTAATAGGAACTCAACGACAAAAAGACAGATGAAAACGGAGTCCGTATGTAGAAGTTATGAATTCTACGCGGTCATTTAACAGTATAATCTTCTCCTACTGTTAAATTTAAGATCGGTCGAAAATTAGCAGACGAAGTCAAAAGGAAAGTTGTAGATCTTGTTTTTACCTATGTGTGGATATAAAGAACGTCGAAAACGGAGCTCGTATGCGAAAGTTACGGGGTTTAGAAGTCGGCTGGGTGCTGCTGCAAAAGGGGTGACGTGGCACAATGTAGGCCACCCACGTTTTGCCACCAGAATGGTGACACCTGGCCATGGACTCGACGAGTTGGAGGCCAACTCGACGAGTTGGGCTTCCAGCCAGCCTATAAATAGAGGTGTCGGGTTCCCTTCATTCTTCACACCTCCCAACTTCACTTTCTCTCTCTACTTTCTCTCTCTAACCCCCCCCCCCCCTCACACCTAAAGCCTATGAAAACCCCCTAGCACCCGAAGGAAGCCCCGAGGCTCCCGAAGGCTCCGAGAAAAGAGCTGTTCGGATCGGAAACACTGCTCCAGCAAAGCCCGGTTTTTAATAAAAACTCGCTGTAAGTGAGATACGCCTACCGTACTTTAAATATAGCTTATATTTAAATATAATATCGTTATTATGAACCTATAAATAAGATTTATCAGTGATTCTAAGTCATTATACTGATTGATCTACTTACGGGGATGATGTCTAGGCTATGATTTAGTGAGGTGTTTAAAGTGGGATTTCCAAATAGTATACTTCGTATACCACACAGACCCTACCTACGATATGATCCTACCTGGTTGTTCCTTACTTGATAGATCATGAAGTAGACTCTGAGTTAATGACGAATCTAGAATAATAATTAGTCGCAATAAATATTAGACTAAACTCTAGTGGTAATAATACTAGGTTTCGTCGAAGGAAATTATATTGTTAAGAAGCGAAGCGCTGTCCGAGTTTGGAATCATCACTTTAACAAGTGAGTGCATAGTCCCTTTCATGAACATGATTTTAATACAAGTATTGATTGAATTATTAAATATATGTTTATGTGCGAGTTATTTGATGTTTCCTGAAATACATGTTAAAGAACATACCTGATTATATATGATGATTTAGGATAAAGAGTAAACCTAAATTAATTATGAGGAATATTGGGTAGTATCGTCTTACGAGTACGAGTGAGTTATATTCAGAGAATAGAACTTTAATATATGTCATTGATCCAGGAGCATGGATTAGAAATAGTCATTATCCCTAGTCCGAGAGTATGGATTGGACATAGTCAAATGTCATTAATCCGGGAGTATGGATTAATACATAGTCAGTTGTCCTTAGTCCGGGAGTATGGACAGGACATAGTTATCCGTCATTAATCCGAGAGTATGGATTTAGACGTCGACACATGTCCCTAATCCGAGAGTATGGAATAGGCACAATTATTGATCTGAGAACATGGATTAGATCTGGGAGTAAGAGGTAAAATTTAAGGTCCGAGAGTATGGATAGTCTCGTTGTGAGGATTGACGGGGTGGGGTAAGAGTTGATTATAAATATGGGGAAATTGTATATTTTGTGAGTTCTAAATTATATATAAGATATAACATTGTGGGATTGAAATCCCTATGTACTCACCAGATTTCCCAACCTGACTCACTCAAGCTTATTTGTATCACAGGTGTCGATATGAAGTTACATTACACTGAGAGATTAAAGAGATGTAGATCACTAGTGTAAATAAAATGTAAGTTCTGTTTATGCTTATGTTTATGTATTGACGATGACATCCCAAATGTTTTAAAATGAATAAAATGCATTTCTTAGGAAATGCTTAGATAACGTATTTATCATGTTTTTCTGGGAATAAATTCTGCAACACTTTTATTAAAAGAGGTACTCTGATTTTTTATAAAGCATAAACAAAATCGATCTTTTCTGGCCGTGAAAATGGGGATGTCACAGTGCAGGCTTCAAGTAGCACATAAAGGCAATCCCTAAGGCTACAAGGAATCCTAATTATCAGGCAATTCTAACTTATAATTCATGAAAAGGTCCTTAGCCTTACACTAGCATGCATTTCTAATAGATCATATATCAACAAAATAAAAATAATATGGATATTTTGGGAATCACATTCCTTTCTGAGCTCCGCCTGACTGTACGCATCACATCCTTTTCCTCTTTATATCATTTCTTTTATGAAAAGTTTTGTTTAAGATATTCATATTCATAATTTGAGTCTGGAATCCCACGAGTGTTCATCCAGTTTACTCAAACCAGGGCTCTGATACCAACTTGTAATGTTCCAAAATTTCAAAGAAAAATTTCCATTTTTATATATATTTGTCTTACAAAACATTACATCTTTTTATCACTTGATTAATTCTAAAGAGCGTCTCAGTGGAAGTCTATAAAACTTTATTGATGTCTCGATGCAGATACAGTCATGTGTGAGCCTTTCCACGGTCAAATGAACAGCATGCAAAGCAATTATTCAACAACTATAAGTCGAAGCTTAGTGAATTCCCAAAAAATAATCCACACCGCAACACATATACAATACATATACATAATGCCCTTCAGCTTATAGTTGGTCCGCCTTATATAGCCTTCAGCAGGTGGGTGGTCCGCTCTATTATGGTCTTTAGCATAAAGCTAGCCCTCCCGAGTCTATTAGCCTTCAGCCCCGGGCTGGTCCATCCTCAACACCACACATATACACCAACATACATATAGCAACAATCCACATAATGGGCAACTAACTATCCTAGTCTAATTGCCTACGTGTATACTATAGGGTAACTATATCCTAACATACAGAGGATGCATACTGGAGTATACAATATATTGACAAGAACTCACATTTTCAGAAAAACCTAGATAAAACATAAAATACCTAAGGTCAATGCGTTAGTGAGCTGTTAATATTCATCCAAAAACCTTGATTAAAGCAGACGAACCCAGGCCTATAATCGTTAATCTTGCGAGAGCTAGGTAGATATGTATAGATCTATATAGGGATTGACACCCCCACCTGCGATTGCTACCTACAATCCCGACAGGATAGCTTTCTTATTATTTATTATTCGACGTACCGATGAAGTGTCGTGGAGGGGTAATCATTAGCCAAACAACGTCAATTATGGGGGCTCATGGTAATACATTAGAACCCTTAGAGATTAGACTACCATTAGGGACGCCTTAGTGTGGTAGATAAAATACGTTAGGATTAGTTAAAAATCCTACAAAAATAGTAGATAATGATTAATAAAATATCCTAAAATATAATAAGATATGATCGTTAGATATCCTAAAAGAAAATAAAGGATCGGTAGATATCCTCAAAAGATAGTAAACTAGGGTTGATAAAATATTTTAAGAAAGGTTTTTATAAAAGAAAAAGGATTCTTAATTTAATTCAACCAAATGAAACTAAATAAGATAGGATTAGTAGAATATCCTAAAAAGATAAAGAGGTGATATAACAAAACATAGGAAACTAGGAATCTAGGAAAGTAAAGATTTCTAAAAAGTTTTCAAAAGAGTTTATTATACTTTTTCCTCAAAACTTGTGGACTCACCAACAACAAGTTGACGTTTTCAAAAACCACATGTGTTCCTAGGATGGAGAAGAGATAATGTCAAGACAGGATTATCAACTTGAAGACCTGTAGATTTTTGTTTAGATAGATAAATATGATTGGCGCTCTGTGATTTTAGAAATCTATGTACCGTCACCACTCGGAATATTCCGCCATCGGCTTCTTAGATATTCCAGAGCCTTGCTAAACTATCCTAAAACTAAGGGAAAGTCAAACTTCAAAGAACTAGAGAGATTGTAGAGAGAATGGAGTGAAGTGGGTGAGAAATGAAGAAAATACACCTCAAGGGTGCGCACCGCACAGGTCCTGGAGGCGCGCCGCGCGCACAGTCCTGGCTGGCTCCACTCCCCCCCCCCTTTTGCCATGTGTCGACGTCGGAGTTGTCCACCTCATCCCTTCTAGAAACAAGCCACGTGTCCCAAAGTTATGGTGCTACGTGTTGCGTCCATAACTCACCACATCAACGCGACTCTTGGTGCGTTGAAGAGTCGGCTTGCCACGTGGCGCTCTCTGGTGTCGCCACGTCATCGGTGTGCGTCGGGCACTTTGTGCGCCCGGATTTCTAGATTTTCAAAGTTGCGTAACTTTTTCATACGATCTCCGTTTTCGACGTTCTTTATACTATCGAAAAGCTCTCGGCGAGATCTACAACTTTCCTTTAGATCCTAACAGCTAATTTTCAATCTATAACAAGTTTATATTTTTGATAGGCTTAGCCTGTTAGAGATTGTTGCATATAGCATATCTCCTACATACGAATTTCGTTCTCGATGATCTTTATATAGACGGACTCCTTCACGAGATGTTCAATTCCCGTTTGGATTATTTTACCAAATAATCGACTGATCTAAAATTCGATTTCTGTCTGCAAACTACTTTTCTGAAATCCTAGAAAATCCTAACTTCTTTTAATGAAGTCAGATTTAAATGTTCTCTATACGCACAAATTCGCTTTTACAATTACTACGACTTTTGTTTGGGTTACGAGAAGGTTACTAATTCATCTAACCAAATTCCAAATTTATATTAATTGTGAACATTTACATAAACGATAAAATGGGGTGTTAGAGTCAAGTTAATAATTAGTAAAGGTGCAAAAGGGATTTGGATGACAAGCTTAGAAAATATACAAATTTGTCATGATTTTGAAAATTGAAGATATATGATCAAAAATATTATGCATACTTGATTATTAGTATAAGATATGCTAGAGATATTGGAGATTGGCCATATACAAATATCTTATGCAAAAATGAAACAAAAGAATGGGATTTCTATAAAATTATGAAATAAAGATAAGTAAGTGTTTACTAGTATGCTTATATGAAAAAGAAATGGATTCTATCATTTAATATTAAAGGAATAATGAAATCTAATTTGCTATTTTACATTTATGCAATATAGATTAAATTATGCTGAAAAGGAACATTCAATCGGTTTGTAAAGAACCAAACTTTTGGTAAACCTACAAGAAAGGGGACAAGAACTTGGTAAATTTAAAATAATATTACTTGATGCTATAATGTAGAGGAAAGTATGAGTAAATGACCTAAACATTAGTATTATGATTATTTGTTATTTAAATATGTTAAAAGGAAAGTAAAAGCAAAGACTGGAACAAAAAACAAGTAACTTGCTTAACTTTAAAATTGACCAAAACGAACACAGTTAAACTATAAATTTGTAGTTTTAGTATATATAACTGTATATGAGTATGAGGGAAGTAGAATGATATTTATTAAGTGTTAGGAACATATTCGTTATGTTTAAATGAAAATTACAAGGTTTAAAAAACTGTGTTTTTGGAAATTTTAATGGATCAAATTTCCAAAAGTGGCATACATGGATAAAACGAAAGAAGCTTTGTGATCAAACCATTAGTATGAGCTTAAAAAACATGTTATAATCTTAAAGTTGCTCATATGACATCCTAAAGCGCAAGAAAAACACAATTCGATGAAAAAATATGTCTAAATGAGAAAAGTGTCAAAAAGTGTTCAAACGAAAGTTGCCCAAATGATGTGTTGGCCTTAGTAGGAAGTCTAAAACACTAATAGAATGTGCTTAAGCTGAACTAACAACTACTAAATCAATAAAGGAAAGAAAATACATTATTTTAAACAAGTGGAACAAAAAGGACAAAAATGTCCAAAATGAATATTTTACTCTTATAATGCATGTATAGCTATTAAAATGGATCAAAAACAATATTATAATGACTAGAGTAACATAGTCATTAAATAGTTATGATATTTTAATCATATTGCTAAATAAAGTGAAACGATCTGAAGAAAATTAAATAGTTATGATATTTTAATCATATTGCTAAATAAAGTGAAACAGTAAAGAAAATGAGTTGTTATTTATAAAAGCAAAAATGACACCTAAATGGTATGTGATACGATGGAAACCTAGACTATATGATTAAGTTAGTTTTATAATGAGACTAAATTACACTAAATGTAATTACTAAAGTCTTTTTTTAAGTAGGTTGCTTAAACCCAGACTATAGAATCCACACTTCACGTCGTGATCTTGATGGCCACGTCGTGACTTGGGTTTTTTCGTTGGAATTTTTCTTCTTTTAAGTTTCCATCCTCCAAAGTTTCAATTCTTGTCAATTTTGGTCCCTCCAAAGTTTCAATTCTTGTCAATTTTGGTCCCTATTCTTCAAGAGTGTTCCTTTTGGCTGTAAAATACAATTTAATTCAATAAGTACAAAATATATTTTCAAATAACCAAAATATTAAATAAATTGAACTAAGATATTGCCTAAAAATGTAAATAAATATAGCAATATCAATATACCCCACACTTATCATTTGCTTGCCCTCAAGCAAAATAAATTTATTTTAGGCCAAACTTTCATCACCAACATCACATAAGACAAAATATTTTGAACTCAACCATTATATCAAGACCACAATGCGTATATTTGTGTCTAAGGTTCCTAATAACTTCTCAATCTTAAATACTCACAATCCTTATGAACCTTCACCCCTTAGCTTATACGATACTCATTTCTGCAACCCTCCAAATACATCCTCAAAAATCTTTCTTAACCTCAAGGTATTTTTGTTAAGCTACCCAAGCATACATAATCTAGAAAAATTACAACTCTGAAACCACAATGGAGCTTTTGGAATTTCTTCACTTCTTTGAATAATTGATTTTTGATTTCTTCGAATTCAACACCTTTTTGTTTGATTTTTGGTATCTTCAACTTTTTGATTATTCGGAATTTTGATCTTTTGATCTTCATACTTTGATAGCTCCAAATTCTTACAACTTTTTGACAATTCTCACTCTCTCTCTCTCTCTCTCTCTCTCTCTCTCTCTCTCTTTTTAATATATCTCACTTTTTTCGTTCAAATCCTAAATTCTTAAGCAATGGAGCCTAACTTCAACCTTTATTGGTTAGAAGTATTAGTCTAAATGCAATGACTATATAAGCTCTCTTGGATAGGTTTCAGGTGTAGGATGCAAAACCGATGATGCCATATAAACTATCAGATTATCTTTCATATCTCATGACTTTTCATTAAAACTTGGGAAGCCACAAATATACTATAACATATGTTGGCTCAATTAAACATTTGAGCTCGCATTGGATCATCACACGCAACACTAACAACTTAAGTTTTTTTATTTTATTTTTATTTTTTTATTTTCACTAGATTCAGTTTTTAGATTATTATTTCAAATCTATATCTAAATTTTTAAATTTCCTAGCAATTTACTTTTTCGACCCCCTACTCCCACACTTATTACATATAATGCCCTCATTGTATGCATAAAAATAATTTAAAAGCAATAAAATGGAGAGAAAAATGAACAGATTGATTTCTGAGCGTGTGTGGAAAACTTGAACACATTGAGTATGTGATTGGAACTTGGATCTTCTGAGATACGTAATTGTGCCGACAAAATGTGAATTAGAAACATTCATCTTCAAAGCATAGGAATCACGTCGTGGTGAACTTGGAACAATGTGGGAAAGCATACGCCACATTGTAAAGTTGGAAGAGTAAAAGAAATGTCATTTTTTATTGTTCACGTCGTGGTGTTGGATTTCACGTCGTGGTGTCGATGTAAATCAATTTCTGAACCGCGATGGCATGAATGTTACAACGTGGAAATGAAGGTCATGTCGTGAAAACTGGGAGTTCCAAAAAACAGTTTTGCAAGACTTCCCTCCATGAAAGTGATGTTAAATTGATTTGAAATTGACCTTGATGGATTAAGACTCTTGTCAGAACTCAATATTTCTAGACTCTCTCTTCCTCTAATCTCTTTTCTCGCACGATATCGACCCCACACTTATTAAAAGTTATGGGCTTCGACTCGTAACTCTAAATCACACGGCTTTCTTCGTATGATCTTATCTCTATTCTCTCATTTTTCTCTCACGGTATTCTACTAAATCTGTAACAAAACACACGAATTGTGAAAAGAAGAAAAACAATCATCACATAATTTGGTTACAAGTTTTTAAACATACTAAATAAAAAACTCAAAAACAAAAACAAAATAAACTAAGAAAATAAAAACCACTTAAAAATAAAAGGATAGATATCAATAATCATCGTCGTACTCTCGTGCTCCACTTGTCCCGGCTCCATCTCCTTTCCTCGTCCATAGCTCCTCCCATGTCGTAATATACGGGTGATGAGGTAGAATGGTCGGCGGTCACTCAACATTAAGGTGTGTAAAAAGAACATTGATTGCTTGATTGTGATAATTAACACCTCCACGGAGATTGTCCAAATAAGTACCAACCCGACTTTGGAATGGGTCGGTTGGTACCCCACCCTTAAATGTTTGAGGTGGTTGTTGTTGTTGGCCTATTTCCCCACGAGCTCTAACATTTCTCCTGCCCCTTTGCCCTGGTTGGTCATCATCTTTCAGGATACATATCCCCCACCAGTATTGACCACAACTCGCATAATACTCATGAATTGAGTCGTCAATTCAGAATCTTTAAAACGTGTCAGATTCCTAATAAAGTTAGGACTCAAAATCCCATATGAGCGAGCTAGGAAAGTGACCAAAGGTCCACCAGTAATGGGACTACCAGGCTGAGAATTTACTTCCTTTTTCCCTAAAAATCTTGCAAGCATGTATGGAAGGTCACAAAAACCTCCTGGCGTGATTATGCTCCAAAGGTAAAACAAATTTTGTGAAGGCACCTTGTCGCCATGATGTTTGTGGTTAATAGTGAAAGTGATAAGCCGATGTAAGAAGCAATAGATAGGAGACCGAATTTTCCCTTCGCTGGCATCTCGTGAACTATACTCGTGGTTGGAGATGGTTCTCAAAACTGCACGTCAAGCAATCCAGTAGTAAAATCTCTAACACAACCTTGTAGAAATAAAATAAAATGGGGTGATTGTGTTTCCTCTTCGGTATATAACCCCATTATCCAATCAAATTCACGAAGGTTGCATTCTTTATACACACCACCCAATCGGAATGCAAGAGCCTGGTTGTATGTCGGGTCGGTTGTCCGTTCTTCAAAATTGACCATTACAAAGAATTCAACGGATAATTCTCGATAAACGGGATCTTGAATAGAAAATAAATTGCACCACCCGTTACATTGGAAATTGAAACCGTCTCCTATGAATAGCTTGGTCCAATATTGTTCCACTTCTGTTACCATACCAACCCTACGAAGCCATGACCAATCGACCAATGGTCCTAATGCATACTCCCGATTGTACAACCATCCAAGCTTGTTTGAATAGTTGTTTAGCATGGATTGTGAAATATTTTGTGGAAATCGGTAAAGTGGATGGATACTATGAACATCAGTGTGTTCTTGTTCTTCCGGAATTTCATGCCTTGGTCCCATGGTACCTGAGAAATTAATAGCAAGAAAAACAACAAAACCACTAAACAATTAAGCAATTAACCAGAAAAAAGAAAACTATCTGCCAACTTTTCATGTCGTGGTCAAGAAGACCATGTCATGATGTCGGTTCGTGACGAAAAATGTTGTCGTTCATTCCAAGGTCAAGTCGAACTTAAATTGATGTTTGGGGTTTGTTTAATCTGCTATTCTAAGGCATTTTAACATACACGTCTCTGCCAACTTTTCACGTCGTGGTCAAGAAGACCACGTCGTGATGTCGGTTCGTGACGAAAAATGTTGTCGTTCATTCCAAGGTCAAGTCGAACTTAAATTGATGTTTGGGGTTTGTTTAATCTGCTATTCTAAGGCATTTTAACATACATGCAACCACGATTTACTTGACAAATCGAATCAATTTTAGCATTAAAGCTTCATGAACCAACCCTAAGTCAAAATGCCTAAAAATCTAGGTAATTAAAGATTATTAAACTTATAGAACATACCTTTGATGACATGATGTAGAAGAGAAGGAAGAAAAACAAGGATTCGGCCGAAATCGAAGTTTGTGGGGGGGGAACCAATTCTTTCTTCGCGACGTAATGTATAAACAAAAGAAGTTGAAGAAAACGACTGATATGCAGACTGAAGTCCGTGAATTTTGACCACTACATGTCGTGAAGATGGGCTTCACGCTTGGGCCATTTTTATGGACTGCTGTTAAATTAGGCTAAATCATTTGGGTTACTTTGGTCCAAATGGTCATCAAAATAACTAGTCATTTTCCTTGTATTTAATTTATAAAAATCATTGTTATTTTAAAAAAAATGTTGTTCATAAAAAAAATCGTTTACGATAAGGACCTCACACTCGATTTTTGCCTTTTCTGAAAATTAAGAAGACTATGATTATGATCTATCCTAAAACGTAAATAACTATGCACAAATTAAAAATGAAAAAATGAAAAATGAAAAGAAAAACGCAAACCGAGATCGGGTTACCTCCCAAGAAGCGCTTCTTTTTGTAGGAGTCATGAGCCAGACTCCATGCCATGCTACGTTGAATCGATTGGAATCGGTATCTCCACTTTCACCTTTTGTTCCCTCCATCTTTTCTTGTATGCTTGCACCCTTCTAAGATATGATTTCTTAGAATTCTCCTTTTTTACTCTAAAATCGTCTTCAAGATTTCGTTTCACCCCCTTATTTTTCACAACAAGTTTAGGTTTTCCTTCTTCTTTTTGTAGCTCCTTAGCTTCAACATCCACCTTGTCCTAAGTTGGTTGTTTCAAGTCTTGGGTAACTTCTTCTTCTTCATCACTTGACACCAAAACTTTTTCACTTTCATCAATAGCTAGAGAACTTAAAGTTTTATAAGCAAAGACTTCACAAAACATTGGAATTGATGCTCTAGGTTTAGTACGCATGACTTTTTCTATTATTTGAATTTCTTTTTCCATCAATTTCTCCAACTCCTCAAGCTCGTTTTCTTCATCCATAGAGAAGACTTCATTTTTAGCATAATCTTTCTTGAATCTGTCTTCCACTCTAAAAGTAATTTCGTCATTCCCCACTCGCAATGTAAGTTTAGATTCACGAATATCCATCAAGGCTCGTGCGGTATTGAGTAAAGGACATCCAAGGATAATTGGTACATATTTATCCTCCTTCATTTATAGCACCACAAAGTCAATTGAAAAAATAAAATTTCCAATTTTTACCAAAATGTCATCAACTATGCCTCGAGGATGAGTCACTGAATAGTTGGCCATATGAATTTTCATTCTAGTAGCCTTCAATTCTGGAAGCTTGAGCTTCTGATAAAAAGAATATGGCATCAAATTTATACTCGCTCCAGAATCGGCTAAACGTATGTCTTCATATTATTTCCGAATACACATGGAAGTGTAAGGCATCCATGATCTCCCATCTTCCTTGGTATCCCCTCTATTATAACCTTTGAACTCTGCTCACTAAGGACTATATTGGAGGTCTTTTCTAGTTGTTGGCGAGTTTCGAGTAAATCTTGAAGAAATTTGCATATTCGGGCACTTGTGCCAAGGATTCAATAAAAGGAGTATTGATAGGAATACCCTTTACTTGCTTCATGAATTTCATATGTTCTTGCTCCAATGGGTGAACTTTGGCTCGAGAAGGAAATGGTAGCGGAGGATGAAAAGCTTGAGCATTAGCAAATTTTTCCTGCCCAGACCGGGCCCACGTCGTGAGGATTGAATCCTCACATCATGAGGACGGTGATTTAGCAATAATTTTATCTTCGACTTTTGACTTCTTTGATTGTGGTTCGCGATGCTTTGGCTCTTATTCTAAGGCTTCTAAGAACTCATAAATAGTGGCTTTGTCAGTTTCGATGGCCATGACATGCGGTTGTGGTTTATTATCGGGAATTTGTGGAGGTAATCGTTGGTTAACCAATATAGTTAATTGACCAAGTTGAGCTTAAATATTTTGGATTTATGCTTGATGATTTCTAAGTAAATCTTGTTGATATCTCATTAGAGCTTGCTCGTATCTTATTGTTGCATCGGTTTCATCATGACGTCTTTCCGAAGCCTCCATGAACCAAGTAAGTACGGACTCAAAATCAACTTTCTTTTCAGGTCTTGGTTGCTCTTTTTGGTAAAAATCTTGGCCTATTTGACTAAATTTCTCCTATTTTTGCTTTTTGTATTCATCATAACGCAACCATTCCTTCTTCGGCTTCCTCCAATCTTCATCATAGCGGTCTCCACTTGAGTAGCACACTTGAGCCTTCATATTCCTGTTTTCGTCTAGATGGAAATCTTTCGTCAAATGTGGACCATTGCACTTTTCACACCCCACATGTGTGGCATGTATGGATTGATCCATCTTTGTCATTCTTCGATCCATATTATTCAATATAACCAAAACAGCCGCCATGTCTTCCGAAGTGCCACTCCCAATTCCTTTCACTCCGTCATTTCGAGGGTTGTGATACTTACGTGAATGCTTAGAAAACTCTTTGATTAGCTCCTTAATTTCAGTGGGATTTTTCTTCGTTAAAGGTCCTTGGGAATCAAGGAGTTGCCTTGTCATCACATTTACCCCATCATAGAACATTGAGACTCTTGTTACACATTAAGATCATTTTGGGGGCAATTTCGAAGCAATCCCTTGTAGCGCTCTCATGCTTCATAAAGTGCCTCACCCGGTTGTTGCTCAAAATTAGCTATTTCCTTTTTGAGTTTGGACACTTTTAATGGTGGGCAAAATTTCTCTAAGAATTTTTCACGCATTTTTGCCCATGTAGTAATTGCACCGGGTGGACGTGCCTTTAACCAATCTTTAGCAGCTCCTTTGAAAGTGACTGAAAGCATTCTCAATAACATCGTCTCGCATGGAACATTCAGGATGCTTAAGTAGTCAGCGATGTCATTTACTTCATCATGTCTGTAAGCATCCTCATGATCCTTCCCAGAAAATGGAACATCCTTAAGTGCAGAAAGAATATGTCCTTTAAGCTTGAATGTTGCGGTAGCAGGAATTGCGGGTTGCACTATGCTTGGACCGGTGTCCTCAAGAATTCTCTTCTTGTACGTCTCCATTGAAATGTCGGCAATGTCCTCCATGTTGTTTCTTGGCTCGCTTTCGGGTTTGCTACTTTTGTCTGTTTCGTAACCAAATTCCTTTTTATTAGGAGTGTTCTTAATGCCTTAAAAATACCTTCGTCTTTCAGGGTGTTGCTCGATTCTCCTACGTGCTTTCCCTTATTTTTACGAAAAACTGATTTTATATCCTTGAATGGTGAGTTCTTTGGTGTGTTTGATTCTCCTTCGTTCTTGTCCTTCTTTTAATAAAAAGCTGACTTTGGATCTTCAAGTGGTGGTGTCAAATGTGTGTTTGATCCACGGGTCATATACTACTGCAAAAACAGAAATAAAACGTAAAAATGAACAAAAAGTAATTAAAAATTCATACTGAACGCTCACCACGTCGTGGTAATGATACCACCTCGTGGTGAAACAGAACAAATCGATAGAACGAGAAACTGAAAAAATTAAAATCATCGGTATCACGTCGTGGTGAAGGCCACCACATCGTGAAGTCGAGATTTTTTTAACAAAATTTAAATTTTGTAAAAAAATAACTTTTTGAGGTTTTTACCCGACAAAACTGATCGATTAACCTAAAGCAATTAAATTAAAAACTAAAATAGTCGTTCCCCGGAAACGACACCAAAAACTTGATGTGGTGCAGACTATACGTATCTAGCTTTAAATTTATATCCTAACTACTTATCTACTATTGCACCTATAGGCAGTGTACCTAGTCAGTGTATAGTATAGTAAAGTAAGTTAGGGTCGAACACATGGAACATATTTAACTAACTAACCTAATTACTAAAAATTAACCTAAAACAAGCAAAGATTTAAAATTGTTTTTATCTGATTTTACAAGTTCAGATAAACTTAAACACTTAACTACTGTTTTTAATCAATATTATGACAACACTTCCATTTAGTTCGAATCCACTTCTCCTCTATGGTTAGCTACCAATTATGGATTATTAAAGTTGGTTACCAATTATTATTCAATTAGCAATTCAAGTCCAAATTTACTAATCTTTTCACCAATTCATGAACTACCTTGTATGATCATACATAAGCAAAACACAAAATAAGTTATTAATTATAGATGGGCTACGTAAGATTTATCTAAGCAAACACATTTATGGTCATAATTTATGTTCTCCAACACATCTAAACTAGTTACTTTTATTACTTTACTGAGATTTGGTCGATCCTAGCTCTAGCAATTCAATGGTCACTAAATCACTAGGTAATAAGGTCATGTAATTTAATGGTCACTAAGATACACAGAACCTGAATTCAAGCAATCAAAGTCACAAATATTAACATGCTAGGTAATGATAATCAAACAAAAGCATAAAACCAACTATTAAAACCCATAAGTTAGATCACTAAACCATAGAGTTAAAGCTTCATCTAGCTAAACAAAAGCAACTAAATTCAGCTAGTTATGGATGAAAACATAGACACAATCTCAATATAAATTGATATGATTAAAGTAAACCAAACCAATGTAATGATGTGTTCTTCAATCTCTTGATCTCCAAGTAAATCTCCTTCCAAGGAATGTTTTGTGCACTTTCTAGACTTCAAATTTGGTCTCTTCTCTAGAAAACTCTCTAAAAGCCCTTTCCAAAAGCCTCTTCAAATATTAAGAGTGAAGGAATATTTTTAGTTTTCAAAAATTCGAGAAACACGACATGAACAAGGGTTTCACGTCGTGACTTTGATACAAATCCTTATCGGGCAAGGATTCTGACTTCCCGCGTACTTATCTTCTAATCCACACTTCACGTCGTGATCTTGATGGCCACGTCGTGACTTGGATTTTTTCGCTGAAATTTTCTTCTTTTAAGCTTCCATCCTCCAAAGCTCCAATTCTTGTCAATTTCGGTCCCTATTCTTCAAGAGTGTTCCTTTTGGCTGCAAAATACAATTTAATTCAGTAAGTACCAAATATCTTTGCAAATAACCAAAATATTAAATAAATTGTACTAAGATATTGCCTAAAAATGTGTATAAATATAACAATATCACCCACCCTACCTCCTCCCACCTCTCTCTCTCTCTCTCTCTCTCTCTCTCTCTCTCTCTCTCTTTCTCTCTATCTTCCTCTCCCCCCTCTCTCTCTATCTTCCTCTCTCCCTCTCTCTCTCTCTCTTTCTCTCTCTCTCTCTCTCTCTCTCTCTCTCCACAAAACCATATCTCTTCTAAATTTCAGAAAAATGAAATACCACCACCAGATTCCGACGACTAAGGGTTGCGACGGAGAGGGTGTCAGCGTTGGAAAGACGAAGACTAGAAAGATCTGACGACTTAGGGTTTCGATAGAGAGGGTGTCGGAGCACCATCACCGCTCCCTTCGCATCAGCTGAGTCGTTTGGTAACTCGACGAAAACAACATAACTCGGCAGAAACGATGTTTTTGTTCTAGATCTGGAACGAGGGTTTGCTAGGGAAGATAGTGGCGCTATGTTTTGTTGTGAGGACGGCTCTGATGAAAGGTTTTCAAGCTCAAACAAGATGGACGGCCGAAGAAAAAGGGTGACGGATCTGGTAGTCGTTCGACGACAGATCGAGCAGGAGAAGGACGATCACAACTTTTTCGTCTTCGTCCTCCCTCCCAAACGACGACCTCTTTTTCATATTCGTCTTTCTATATCTGAGGTGGCGAGCTACGGTGGAGATGAAGGATGACGTAGATCTGTAGCAGCGGTGGTTTCGGTGGATTCCAATGTAAATGGTGGCGGTGGCAACGGTGTGTTTTCAACGATGACGGTGGTGGTTTCCGACAATGATAGTGGTTTCCGGAGAAACAATAGAGAGAGAGAAAAAAAAAAGAGATAGAGATAAACATATAGATAGATAAATAGATAAATAGAGTATTGTATTGTGGTGGAGGTATTTAGAGTTAGGTTTATATTTTGTTTTTTTGTATTATTTTTAATTAGAAAAATGTTAAAAGAAATAAAAAATTGAAAAAAAAAACAATAAGGGAAAATCTGTTATTTTAAATATTTTGAAAATATTTTGGACCAAACTCGCAACAAAATCAAAGTTTTGGACCAGTGGTGCTAGTCCAAAACTTTTTGGATCAAATTGGCAACTTTCAACTAATCATAAGGACCATTTTTGCAATTTTGTCTTTATAAAATATAAAATTTGGTTGAATAATAGAAAAAAAAAAGCAAGAGCTAATACATGTTTGTTTGAAATGGATGGATGGGTTTGATATATGTAGGATTTTTCATATTCTTTTTCATATGTTTTATTTTTATTGGTATGGTTCATCAATAAACACAATGAGGGTAGTAAGACCCTATGTTTAAAAAAAATCCATCCATCTATGTTATGTATGGTTATTGCCATTGAAACTCATATATTTGAATCATTTTATATAAAAAACCATTTTTATTTGTTAAACACTTTAAGAACAAATCTTTATAAATCTTATAAAGGAGATCATTCAAATGAATATATTTCAAGATATATCATATCGTTGCATCATAATCATTTGAAAATTATATAACTTTTCACTTTCACTTAATTAATAACAATCACTCAAGATTTTTTCTAACTTATGATAGTTAATGGTACCAATGACATAAATTGATTAAAACTGAGATATATATAGGTCATATTGGTATATTATGTTGGTAGAGTTTTGAGAATTATGAGTGGTTGTACGGTAGATAAAAAGTTTCAAACAAAAAGATTGAAGATGGATAAATAATATGAAGATATATGATGTCAAGATGCATGCAAGACATATACAATTATTCTCAAGTTTTCTACCGGATTTTTTAAAATTGTATGGATATTATTATTATTATTTTATTGGCATAATTATGTTGTTTATTTTTGTGCATTGTCCCCTTTACCAAGTCTTCTAGAATATATTAACTATAATTGAAATGTAAGATGATGATATAATTTCAAAATGTTGTTTGTTATCTTTTTGAATCCATTATACAATGGTTGGATCTAATGTATTGAGTCACAAAGAGTGTTAGGCTAAAATAGTTTTTAAATTTATTTTTTTCATTCGTAGATTCATATAAAGAAAAATATCAAGGTAGGAAAGTGGCGAACCCCGTCAACATTTCATGAGTTCTCTTCGAACTAGCAAACTTTGAACATTTATATGTATGAACTATACACACTATTATTGAGTGACATGAACACCCTTATGTGAAGCAAATGTTACTTTTATTGGGTAAATTATGAGATTTCCACTCACTTGTAATTTTATTACATATTTATATTTTTATTTGTAAATATTTTACTAATATGTTTTATTTATATTAAAGTGGTCAACATTATGCAAAAACTTTACAAAATGAATAAAAAATATTGTTTTTTACCTTATATAAGTACTCGAATTAATATAGTATAAGTTATGAATGCTGGATAATTCAATAGCTTTTAACTAAATGAATTTTACTAATGGCTTTTCATTTATTAAGATATTAAATTAATTGCCAAAAATATCTTTCATATTATTTTATTTTATTTATATAAGTTTCAAACATATGTTATCTTATAAGAATTCAAGTAACGATTTAAGAATAATAATTAGTCTTTACAATATTAATTGACAATGTTTATTTCATAATTAATAACAATGACTTAAATATTTTTTACAAATTATTAGGATATTAAATTTATCACAACAAATATCATTTATAGTATTTTATTTTATGTATATAAGTGTTAAACCTATGTTATCTTATAAAAATTAAATAATATGGTATAAGAATAATAATAATTTTTTACAATACTAATAGAAAGTGTTTATTTGATAGTTAATGACATTGACTTAAAAATTTTAGCGAAATATGTTTGTAGTTAATTATCTATATAAATATATTCATGCACAATACGTGAGGATTCATCTAGTTTATATAAACTCGTAAAATATGACAATGATTGGTATGTAGTCAATAAGAATTCATCGACCCGTTATTAGAATTTGGAAAATAATATGTGTATGTTTTTTATTGAAAACCTACCACTATCTCATGATTTTTCTAAAAATAATTGTTTTTATAAAAAAAATTTAACCTTATGTTACATCGGAACTGTTATAGTCCGAATACTCATAAGGTTGGGTCGACGCCTAATCTTATAGTTATCTCAGTTTTATCTATATGTCTAAGTAAAATAATTTTATTGTAATCTTACAATATTTTTTTGTCAAAATAATCATCCAGATCACACATACAGCTTTATCTTACAATATTACAATATTCTTTATGTCTAATCTAGATAATATTATTGTAAATTTACTGTATATCCTCTATGTTTGCTAGAGAGTATTATATAAGTTTTGATATTATTATATTCTCTCAATTAGATGGAGAAGATTATCTCCTTCTATTATTTCCATTTGATCTGATTGCGCTATCTTCCTCTCATATAGAGTATTATTGTAACATGTCACAATAAGGGTTATATGAATTTTTTTTAAAAGCAAATACAAATATATATTAAACTACTCTTAAATTATTCCACATATTTCCACAATAAGACTTGAACCCTCGACCTCAAGGAGGGAGGGCAACACCGGATACCGCTGGGCTAGAAGTCATTTGTTATCTTGTATGATTTAATAATTGTATCACGTCACAATAAGGGTTATATGATTTAATAATTTATTTTATTAAAGTTTATTGGAAATAATTCATTTGATAAGTATCTAGTATGTTATTTACAAGATTTATATGATTATGTCATCTTAAGAATGAGGAAATAATGTATGTAACTCCCATGTTATAACTAACCCTTCATTAGGAACATAATTATGAAAACATAGAGTGTTAAAAGTAAGAGTAAATTACACGAATGGTCCCTATGGTTTGGGGTAATTTGCACGTTTGGTCCCTAACTTATTTTTTTAACTCGGAAGGTCCCTATTGTTTGTTTTTGTTACCCGCTTGGTCCCTACTGTTTGTTTTTTGTTACACGGTTGGTCCCTGTCTTACCTAAAAAGACTATTATTTAAATAGAGAAAAATAGTGGGGTATGTAAGGTAAGGTGATGGGGTGGGGTTGGGGTGTGTTTATTTAAATAAATTAAAAAAAATCAAGTGAAAAATAGTATTTTTAAGTAAAACAGGGACCAAACGCGTAACAAAAACAAACAATAGGGACCTTCCGAGTTAAAAAAATAAGTTAGTGACCAAACGCGTAAATTACGCTAAACCATAGGGACCATTCGTGTAATTTACTCTAAAAGTAAAATAGTAGAATCTCAACCTTCTATGTGAAGTCTAGTCCAACAAGGGTAAATTTATATTACTACTTAAACTGGAGGACCAAACGTGACAACTATACATAGTTTGCAAGTATTAAGCTACTTGTCTTAAAAAATTAGGTCATATAAATTTTTGAAAAAGAGAGGAGAGTCTTTGGAAGATTTGAAAGGTGATTGTAACATCTACAAATGTGCTCAAGAGTTTTTCAATTTTGGTGAAAAATAAAAATTTTAGTAAATAAAATACATATAATATTTTTTAATTAAAAATTTATAAATAAACTTTATGATAAATATCAGATAGAAATAAACTAGAGGTTTCAAAAAATCCAAATTGAGAAAACTAATGATTTAAGAACCATAGTTTCCAATTCATGAAAGTTTAGATTTAAGCCTTATTGACTAAACATGACTTAAAAGTCATGAATTTTACAAGAAGGGGCCATCTAAGGAAATATCAAGGTATTAGTTAGCTTCCAAGTTAAAATGGTGGTCTAGGTGTACACTTTTGAGGTTGGGGACCAAAATAATAAACTAGACAAAAACTGAAGGACTAATTAGGTTAATCAAGACCAAATTGATATGAATGGGAATATTGTGGGGAAAAGTGTGAGAATGAGAAGTTCTATTAAAAATACTACTCAATTGGTGCCCATTTAAAAGAAACCAAACTTGAGGGTCCATATTGTAACATAAAGGAGGTATAGAAACTAGAAGGTTTCCTCCCTTAGTAAGATAAGCACAATCAAGATAGGATAAGGGCGGAAATGGAAAGTTTCTTAACTATTCTTGGTGAATTACAATGAATCAAATGAAGTACAAGAAGTATCGGATGGTTGTTGATCATCTAAAAACTTGGAAGGTAACGATTCCCCACCATGAGGTTACCACTTGCTTAATAGTTGGTTGAAATATCACCTTTGATGGTAGATTTAGAGGAAATCATGTCCTAACCTCATGAACTAGTTTTATAGTGCTTTTATAGCTTTTAATTTGTGTTCTAATCAAGGTATTATCATGAACTTAACAGTTGATGGTGAAATTATTGATTAATCTCAAAATGGAAGCAAAAACCATAAACTATGTTAATATAGTGTTTGGTAAGTAGAATATGACATATGAAGGTGGATGGATAAGAATTTAATTCATGTAGCTAGTATGTATTATTATAATCTCATGGAATTCATGTTAATCTTTGAGGGATATGGATTTAGTAAGAACTTCATTGTAACATCCCGAGAATTCAGATATTTCTAAATTCATTCCTTAGTTTTTAATGTATGTTATTTTGGCCCTTGGATTGGACAGAAGTAGTCATGGGAAGCCCTAGTGGCAAGTTTGTAATTTTGGGGTTAGGAGGAGTACGTTAAGCGTACATATGGGTACGCTGAGCGTACTAGGGCGTGCCCTAGTACGATGGGCGTACACGTATGTACGTTGGCCATATTCGTGTCTGAAGGAAACCTTAAGTTTTAGGGTTTGTGGGGTATTTAAGCACCCTTATGGCTCATTTATCCCCACCTTTTCAGCCTCCAAAGTCTTAGATCCATTCTTGCAAAACCCTAGCCTCCTAGAGTGAGATTGAGAGCCTTAAATTGTGTTCTTGGTGTGTTAGAGGAAGGAGAAGTGCATTAAGAAGCTTGGAAGCTTGAAGAAAGGATTAGATTTGGGAGTTTGGCTCTCTTCTCCACCATCTAAAGGTATAAAGTTCATACCTTTATGGTTTATTTCATAGATCTCATGTTTGGGCCCTTTTATGTTTCTTTTTGGTCCTAAATGCTCCATCTTGAGCATGGCATGTTCTGGATGTTTTGAGTCATCCTTTTAGACCCTTGGAGGGGTCCTTAATCATAAAAATGAGGTCCCAATGGCTAGAAGTGTCCCATGCATTTGGAAAAAGGGTCTTAATGGATTAAGAACTTTTGGAGGTGTAAAGTCATAATTTGGAGACTTTATGACTCTAGGGTTCATTTGGACCACAGATCTGTAGTTTGGGTTTAAGTGCTTAACCCATTAAGCACATAATAAGACTTTTGGATTTTAGAGGGTATGCCCCACATAGGGGGGGAGTATGTCCCGCGTACTCGGTCATCCACCCCGATGTGGGTCAATGCGAGGCTCGGTGTACTCCCCGCTTACCGCAGGAGTACACCCCGCGTACACCGTCTGTTGGATTTTGGAATTTGGGCTTCAAGTTTTGGGCCACCTTTTGGGCTTGAATGCTTGGGCCCTTATTGGACTATCTGAGTATGAGTGTTTTGGACCAAGTGAAGGGTTGGAACTTAGGATAAGGCCCAAAAAGGAGTTTAGGCTCAATGTGGAAATTGGGCCAATTATGGGTCTTGAATAATTTTGGACTTTTTAGATCAAGAATTGGGCTTGGGTCTTGGTCCAATTAGGGAAAGGGTAAAGTGGCCATTTAACCTAAGTGTGGGTTATTCGTCAAGGATGGTAATCCAGTTATTAATTGGATGTTTATTTGTTGTGATAGTTCGGGGATTTTAATGTGCCAGCAGCCGAAGGTTTTCAGTGCGATTCGTCAGTGTGAGGTGAGTTGTCCTCACTATACTCTCGAGTCGAAGGCACCAAGGCCGGCCCTTTGGATTGTTATTGTGACATCCCCATTTTCTCGGCCAGAAAAGACCGATTTTGTTTATGCTTTATAAAAATCAGAGTACTTCTTTTAATAAAAATGTTGCAGAATTTGTTCCCAGAAAAACATGATAAATACGTTATCAAAGCATTTCCAAAGAAATGTAATTTTTATTCATTTTAAAACATTTGGGATGTGATTGTCAATATAGAAACATAAGCATAAACAGAACTTACATTCATTATCACTAGTGATTTATATCTCCTTAATCTCTCAGTATAATGTAACTTCATATCGACACCTATGATACAAATAAGCTTGAGTGGGTCAGGTTGGGAAACCTGGTGAGTACATAGGGTTTTCAACCCACAATAATATAATTATTATGTTTAAACATCAAACAATCAACCCAATTACCCATCCCCATTATCTTCCTTACTCTCAAGGGTCTACCCTAAGACTCATTTATCCTGCATTCGTTCATTCTGAAGTCCCTTGCTTCCAGGGTTATAAGACAGGAACTAAGTCCATAGCTGTCAATGCTCGTTCGTAAAGCACTAATTCCATAGCTGCTATAATTCATTCATCAGGTACTAATTCCATAGCTACCAGTGTTTATCCAATGGGTACTAAGTCCATAGCTACCAACGTATACCAGGTACTAAGTCCATAGCTACCAACGTTTATCTAACGGGTACTAAATCCATAGCTACCAACGTCTAACAGGTACTAAGTCCATAACTACCAACGTTTATCTAACCGGTACTAAATCCATAGCTACCAACGTCTAACAGGTACTAAGTCCATAGCTACCAGTGTTGACCTAATATGCACTAAGTCCATAGCTGCCGATGTTATTTATAAGGTACTAAGTCTATAGTTGTCAATGTTCACTCCTGTCATCTTTCATCTCCCATCATTAATCTACCCATGTTTTACCCAACATATTCGTAGATATAAAATACATATACAGTTTAAATTATTTAAAACATGTATAAGATCATTCATCCAACATAGACAGCAAGTATTCAGATAATATGCACACATAGCACGTAATTTATATAAAATACTTCATATCTATGTGTAAGATGAAAGTAACTATGCACTCACCTGATAAGGTGGCGACTCGGTACTCGGACAGCACTTCGTTTACTCAAAACAATTTCCCTCGGACAAAACCTAGTATCATTACCACTAGAGTTTAGTCTAATATTCATCGAGACTAATTATTAGTCTAGCTATTATTACTATTATATAAGTACGAAACAATATTTCTCAACCACTATGTACAAACAGGGGCCATACATGAAACACCGGAGAGCAGGATCATTTCGGCATATAGCACTTCTGAATCTAGCAACCCAAGCGGCCCTCCAAACCAGATTCCCCGTACCGCGAGTGATTAAAAGATATTATAAGGACACTTATATAACTCATAATAATAGCCCAAATAATTATTATAAGGTCCTAATAACAGTACTATATTAAAACATACGCTATACTAAAGATAAGGCAGGCGTAGCTCACTTACAGCGGATTTTTCTCAAAATTGGGCTTCACCGGAGCAGCATTCCCGAGCCGAAAAGGCCCTTCTTCTCAGAGCCTTCGGGCGCTCCGGGGCTTCTGCCTCGTGCTAGGGAGGTTCCCTAGGCTTTTCGGGGGTTTCGGGGCTAGAGACAGGTTCTAGAGAGAGAGAGGGAAGTAATGGGAGGTGTGAGGAATGAAGAGGGCTTCACCTCTTATTTATAGGGGGCTGGAGGAAGATTCACCTCGTGAATTTCTTGATATTCACGCCGTGAGCCAGCTGGCTATAGCCAGGCACAGCCTGGTGCTGACACGTGGCATCGCACACAGGGTGGAAATCAACCGATTTTCAAAAATTCATAACTTTCGCATACGAGCTCCGTTTTTGACGTTCTTTATTTCCACGCGTAGGTAAAAATAAGATATACAACTTTCATTTTGACTCTGTCGGCTAATTCTCGACCGGTCTTAAATTTAATAGTACGAGGAGATTATACGGTTAAATGTCCGCGTAAAATTCATAACTTCTACATACCGACTCCGTTTTCGTCTTTCTTTTTACCGTTGAGTTCCTATTAATGAGATCTTCAATTCTCATTTAGGTCGCGTAGGCCAAAAACCGCTCGATCTAAAATTCGAGCTTCGCGTCGTGCACTGCTATGCCAAATCTTAGAAAATCCATAACTTCCTCATACGAAGTCAGATTTGGACGTTCTTTTTTTGTATGTTCTCGGTTTAACATATACTACAACTTTTGTTCAGATTTCTAAGGATAAAAATTCCTCCATCGTAAATTCACTATTTACGTCTCCCGGTGTCGTGCCGGTTTTGCCGAAAAACTTCGACGGGTCATAACTTTTTCATTATAACTCGGATTTCGACGTTCTTTATATGTACGGAACCCTTGTAACATATACTACCACTTGGAAAAGATTAATAATTCTAAATAATCTTCCATCAAAAACTCATTTTTGATGCTTATTGTCTCTAAATTGACTAGCCCGGATCTACAGGCGTTACAATTATCTCCCCCTTAGGATGATTACGTCCCGGAATCATTAACGAAACAGGGCAGTATTATGACTCCATACGTTATCTCTTCATCCTAGGTAATAATCGTAACTTCTTTGTTCCTTCGAATGAGTATCTAACTCTTGGACTCCTTGACTACAGGCGGTGCTCGATCTTGCACTTGCTCCCTATCTCACGTTAGACTCCAAATTATGACCTTCAAGTCACAATCTCGATCCTCACTGGATATGAACTTAAGATAAGTTCTTTTATTACTACAATGGAACGATGTGTCATATTCTAATGACCTATTATCCTATTTTTCAAGGCTTTAGACTCAGGTCTCTTAGAGTCTTCCAAAACAGACTATACCTTCCTTCATGTTCTATTATGATACAATCATATTTCAACATGTAGCTTTTCTAGCTACCAACTTCTTTAACAACGAGCGCGATACTTCTATTAATCGCTTTGATTTACTTGAATCTTCTGGCTTAAGTCTGATGCTATATCGAACTTGGTTTTCTGAACCACTTAACACACTCATCGTAGTCGGACTCATTTTGATATGACCACTAGGGTCGGAATAACAATCATCTTCTTAGTTATTACCGAAACGATGGTAACGACGTAATTGAATAAAACGATATCAATTACTAGCTTCTTGGTAACCTTGTGACTTTCCCTGGTCCAAGTGTGAGTCCTGTGCTTCCGGTAGTATAGGCCTCTAATACCATTCACACCTACTCATACTCATCCCAAGTATTGTCTCGCAGTTTTCCAAGTCATTATCACAAAATCAATTTTAACACATACAAATGTGTCCAAACAATCATAGAATTTTCCCTAGACTCTACTAGGACTTCTTCCATGCGTATCTTCAATCATCAATTTTGCTTCAACTCGGTTGGTGATGGAAATGTCAGACGATGGGATAACTTCATGGATTATACCAAAAATCTTTCTTTCTGCTAATCGAAAGTGTACTTCTCCCGTACTAGACGTATTATTTATTAGACGTATTCTAAAGGCAAGATACCACTCTTACGATATCTTCCGATAGGTACCATTATTTCTGATGCAGGAAGATTCACCTCGTGAATTTCTTGATGTTCACGTCGTGAGCCAGCTGGCTACAGCCAGGCACAGCCTGGTGCTGACACGTGACATCGCACATAGGGTGGAAATCAGCCGATTTTCAAAAATTCACAACTTTCGCATACGAGCTCCGTTTTTTACGTTCTTTAGATCTACGCGTAGGTAAAAATAAGATCTACAACTTTCATTTTGACTCATCGGCTAATTCTCGACCGATCTTAAATTTAATAGTACGAGGAGATTATACGGTTAAATGTCCGCGTAAAATTCATAACTTCTACATACGGACTCCGTTTTCGTCTGTCTTTTTACCGTTGAATTCCTATTAATAAGATCTTCAATTCTCATTTAGGTCGCGTAGGCCAAAAACCGCTCGATCTAAAATTCGAGTTTCGGGCCGTGCACTGCTATATCAAATCTTAGAAAATTCATAACTTTCTCATACGAAGTCAGATTTGGACGTTCTTTTTTTGTATGTTCTCGATTTAACATATACTACAACTTTTGTTCAGATTTCTAAGGCTAAAAAGTCCTCCATCGTAAATTCACTATTTACGTCTCCTGGTGCCGTGCCGGTTTTGCCGAAAAAGTTCGACGGGTCATAACTTCTTCGTTATAACTCGGATTTCGGCGTTCTTTATAATATAATACCACTTGGAAAAGATTAATACTTCTAAATAATCTTCCATCAAAAACTCATTTTTGATGCTTATTGTCTCTAAATTGACTAGCCTGGATCTACGGGCGTTACAGTTATCCTGGTTTATTGTATGCTTGCTATGATGTAGTGATCTGTTAGATCGTCATCCTGGTAGATAGGATGTGCTATGCTATAGTAATCCACTAGACTTGTATGACTGCCTGTATATGCTAGCTATGTTTGATTATGTTATATGCGGATATTTGATGGTTGGGTTGAGGCGGTCCTGCTGTGTGCAGAAGGCCAACAGACCCAGGGCGGCCCAGATAGACTGAAGGCCTGTGAGGCGCACCAGTCAGGCCGAAGACCCGGAGAACGGTCCAGACAGGTTGAAGGCCCGGTGTGGCGGTCCAGACATGCTGAAGGTTATGTATGCATGTCGTTGCTGTGATATCTATGATTATGTGTTATGGTGGTATTTTGGGGAAACTCACCAAGCGTTGGGCTTATAGTTTTGGGTTATCTTTCAGGTACCTCAGATGATTGTGGGAAGGAAAAGGCTTGATCGTGCACCTCCTCATGTTATGTTTTGTGATTTTGGGAAAAACTCTAATGTTAAACATGTTTTGAAAACTAAAATGTAAACAATTATGATTTTGGTTGGTTTGAAAAAGTTTAAATTTTTATGAAATTTCATGAACGTTGCATCCATGGACCCAAGGTGGTTCTAGTGAGGATAAGTAGAAATTGAAGAATTGTAACTAGGAATTGTAATGGGTGATTCCATGATTGGAATCAAATGAATTCACTCACTTGGAATGAATTCAATGTAAGGATTAAGTTTTCTAAATTTCTAATGAGTCCATATTAACTTTGAATGAAAATAGATTGAACATTTTGGTCTTTGATGAACATCATTAAAATTGATCTCTACGAACTCCTTTTTATGAAGTTTTATGCTTAAACATAAAATCCTAGTTTAATCCAAAATCAAATGATGTTAAGGATGTCACAAGAGTGCTAAATCATGTGCAATTAAGTTCTTAAAACGTATTAACCATTGAAAATGAATTAAAATGGGAGTTGGATGGTTTGGGTGCCATGGTAAACAAAGTACATCGCCTAAAAAGGAAAAAAGACGAAAAATCACCATTCATGCAGCGTACATGATATTTCATGCGGTTCGAGTCAGTTCCCTTTGTGGGTTCTATTTATTTCACATGGTCATGGATTTGTACCCATGTGACCCGCATGGGATTTTTCTTGTCGGGACAAAAACTTTTAATGGCCATAACTTTTGCATCTGACCTGCAAATTAGTCCTTATTTTCTCCTACATTTATGTATTAAAATAATAAAGAATTTGAAATAATACAATTTCATATTTAGGATTTAGAACTTAATAATTGACTCAATGGATCACTTAATAGAATTTTGATCAATTGACTTAATGGATTGATGTGTGATTTTTATATATAAATATTTAAAATGCTCAAGTTTTAAATTTATAAAACTGAATTTATCGCAACCGGACTAACACACACACACACACACACACTAGGCAGTGAACCTAATCGTGTAGTAGTATATTTGTGGTAAGAACATGTGTCGAACAAAATGGGAACGGTAGTGAATTAATTTTAGAATGCTTGATTATAGGTTACACAAAACACATAAGAAATGAGAAGAGTTTTATTAAATAGTTTAAATACCACATAACATCAAATATTGATAAATTGACTGGAGGACAAATTTCTTTAGGTACTTTCGTTTCGATAAATTACATATCAAATTAATGGCTAACTGCTAATACAATGGATATTTATTCATTATTCACTGATTCCTAAAATGACTAGCTCTAATTGTAGATAACTAATCCTTTGATTTCAACACAACTATTAATTCATTAATCATGTGAACAAACAATCATGCAAATCAGTATTTGGTTCTTATTAAGCAAGATTTGATCTTATTTAACCCTAATAGAAATAGGAGTTTAATCATGCAGATAATGCTCATTCTACTCATGCACACACATTAAAGTTCATTACTTTATTCTCTAACCCTATGTTTTGTTCAAAACTCTAGTCATAATCACCAATGGTTACTGGACAATTATGATTCAAATTAACGCAGCTAGATAGTCCTCTAAACTTTATTAATTCAACCATAGGAAACAAAACAAAAATCTTTAATCCATATAGATCTTCAATCAAACTTGACAAAAGTAAATTAAATAAGAATAAACAATCCAAATAGCAATTAAACCACGAATTCAAAGATTCATTCAGTCATAAACACAAAGTAGAAGGTTTTAATACCTAAATCAGAAACTAAACACATAATGGCATCACAATATGGAATGCTAAACATGGTCATGATAACAAACCACATGATTACCGACATGAATTCGCTCTCCAATCCCTTAGATCTTCGCTCCTGTTAGCTTAACGACCTTCGATCCGCCTTCTAGACCCTAAAAACGGAAGAATGTATGTTACTTGTCGACTAAGGTTCAAAGGAAATCAAAGTCTCCCTTCTGGTTAGCCGAAAATCGCTTTTTATAAGCTTTGGAACCGACTTACATACGTTGGGCGTAAGTCGGTGTATGCGGGGCGTTCTAAAGAAGTCATCGCGATCATGAGCCGGACACCAAGCCCAGTACGTTGGGTGTACAATGTCTATGTTGGGCGTAGTGCCGATCTTCCATTTACGCGGGGTGTAAGTCCCACTACGCTGGGCGTTGTGGGCTGCCTTCAGCCAACTTTGTTCCTTTTTGCATTCTAAGCCCAAATTCTGCTCCATTTGTTTCTTTTCCGCTCTAGCAACAATATGCCTATAAAATATAAATTTAAACACTATAAGTACCTTTTAGTTCTAAATAGCAATAATTAAGGCTAAAATATTAAGATATGATATATAATATACATATAAAAATATGTACATATCATGGATCAATTAATATAATTTTGATACACCATATGATGCTCTTTGGTGATACTTGAGTTCTAAATCATTCTAGAAGATGAGAGGTGGTGTTAAAGTCTTTTACATACCTTGGAGGTTATGAAGTATAACTTTTCACTAAGGTGTGTTTAGCGGGAGTTCAAGTCCCTATATTGATTTCTTATTTTAGATGATTTTTGTGTTACTATATGCTAGATATGCTTTAAGTTGATTGTTGAAGTCTATGATGTTTTCCCTACGTGAAATGTGTTTACTTGTGACTTATGAGTACTATTTGTGCATATCATGGTATCTCTTTTGTAAAGTATGTTGCTCTTTTGAGCTAATGTAGATATAAAAACAATTTTTGGCATCCTACTTGTTGTATACATCTTGGGATGGGATGACCAAGAGACTCGGGTACCCTATTTGGGATTAAGATATTCTCTTTCATGGATTATTCCCTTTCATGGGTTGAAGGTATCTTACAAGTTAAAATCCTACATATGAAAACATTAGCCTGCAAGGTCATTCCAAACATATTTTTAGGTATAGTATGAGAGAGAAAAATGGCTCTTTGAACACGTACCTAATGAATTTGGGTTTGAAAATGAGAAAAAATGATTTCTATATGGCTACTAGTTCATAAGGCTGAAACTTTTTGGGCCCCTTGGGAGGATCGGCCCTCAACGGATGCCCATGTTGCATTGTCTGGGACAACCAGGTTAGCCGATTTTATGTCTTATATTGTTTAGAAAAAAATAGCACTTAAAGTTTAAGGATTTTTTAAGAGTAACTATTGTCGACTACTAATTTTTTTTAATTCCAACACCTTGTCTTTTGCAAAGTTTTGATTTAAATGTTAAATCAAACTACATCGATTTACATTGTTAGGGTGGTAGGTATCCATCTTTTGGTTCTCCCTTTTCCCTGAAATCCCATCAACACCACATAAGTCTTTTCCCTCTCTTCAAAATTTATCTTATCTTTCCTTTAAGACATGGAAATGGCTTTTCCTAGCATCCCTCACATTTTGGTACAAACATTGATGTACAATAATACAAGATAAAAGAAAAATAAGTCAGAGGGAAGCTCCACTATATTTACTCGTAAATTTTTATCTCTCTTCTTTCTCTAAACACATGGGGTCATGTTCCCTCCTTTCCCTATCTAATCGTTCTCCCTTTTCCGAGCTTAAATTTCGACACCGGCCACACTCCACACTTATATCTAAAAGGATATATATTTCTGCTTAGGTTCAAACTAATATATAAAAAGTGCTTTTTGTGACGTCGGGCCCAAACCATTTTTGGTCGTTTAATTGATTTGGGAATTCCTTTTACCAACTAACCGAACTGTGAACAACCCTTGAATTTACAATACTTTGACTTACCTAACTTGATAAATACATATTAGATCAATAACTACAAAAAAGTCTGAAGAGCCTTATATTAAATTTAATGACGGAAGAAGAATATGAATAAATTGATGGATTTGGTTAGCAATGACTTTCAGTGGTTTTTTTTGGTCAGAGGCCTCCTTTGGAGACCGGTGGTGGTGATATTGAGTATTAGTGGGAAGCCGACAGTACGTACATTTTTCTAAATATATAGACCTACCACTGTGAACTCCTTCATACTTCGACGTTGGCTAATGGCTAATATGGCTGCCGACAAATCAAGAAACCTTCCTGATCACGATCAACCAACAACATCAAATCATTAACCCTCTTCTGAGTATAAACTTATGTATATATATATCTTAAGAGTTGTTAAACGTCAATTTTATAGATATATTTCTTCAAACTATATATATTGATTGAATAAACGTTTTACGCATAGTCACTCATTTTTGTACCATTTTAACTTGCACAAAAAGATGTGTTAATTATTTTATGCCGAAAACTATGAGTTTAACTTGGTGCATGGTTTTAAAAAAATCCTAACTAGTAATCTAATATATCATAGTAAATTTAATAACTAAATTATCATCATTGACTTCATCATTAAGCAAATGTCATATTAATTACAATATTTAAAAGCGAAAATATAAGCCATACTATTTTGAGTTTTTATATTAGAGTTTATTGAAATAATACCCAAATCTAGTAAGACCATGAAGCAAAAACGAATCCATTGTATCCATGTCTAAATTATAGTTAAAGAAAGAAGATTCTTTGTAACTGAAATTGTATCTAATTTTAATGTAAAAAGCTTGTATAGAAGCTCAGGAAGGGAAAATGACTTATGTAGGTAATTAACTATTGCCTTGTATTCATTTGGTCATTTTTTTTATCTGATTTACCATTAAATTTGTTGTAGGTGTTCACAGAAACCATTGAAACCGACTATGGAAGGTTTCCGACAATTTCTTATATCCGACGACTCTCCGGTCGTCTTCTCCGGCGAGCCTCCGGCAAAAATGAGTTTTCCGACGGATCATTGGGTCTCGGAGGGATGACTTACAACAACAACAAGCAGCATGAGGTGGTGATGGTGGTTTACCGGCGGCAAAAGGGAGGTGGCAGGTGGGTTCCGGAGATGGCAGGAGGAGGTGGCAGGTGGGTTGCTGCCTCGTGCCTTCTTCGTTTTTCTGGCAGCAAATCGACAAGAGGAGAGAGGGGAGGGTGGAGAAAGATAAGCAGAAACACCGACGGTGGGTGCCGCTTGGATGACAGTTGAGAAAATTCCGCCGGAAAAACTCATTTTTGCCGGAGGCTCAGCAAATCGACAAGAGGAGAGAGGGGATGGTAGAGAAAGATAAGCAGCAACACCGGCGGTGGGTGCCGCATGGATGACAGCTGAGAAAATTCCACGGGAAAAACTCATTTTTGCCGGAGGCTCGCCGAAGAAGATGACCGGAGAGTCGCCGGAGATACGAAATTGTCGGAAACCTTCAATAGCCGGTTTCTGTGAACACATACAACAAGTTCAATTGTAAATGAGATACAGAAAAAGGAAAGTGACCAAATGAGTTCAAAGACAACAGTTAATTACCCTCATAAGTCATTTTCCCGCTCAAAAATTATTGAACAAATTCAGTTTTGATATCTTCGAAATCTTAGTAAGAAAACAAATTTTTTTTTTCATTTCTCTCTCTCTCGTTTACGCATTTGTTTAAGACCTTAAGATTCAGTAAAAATAATTAGTTTTATAAATGTTAATCATAAAAACATTGTTAGTAAAAAAAAATAAAAAAAAATCTTTCTATCCAATGTCTCGTTTTCTGCAAAAAGAAGTAATGGCACCAATAGTCTTTTAAAAGACAAATCTCTTACTAACGTTAAAAGAAGTAATGGCACCAATAGTCTTTTAAAAGACAAATCTCTTCCAAACACGTTAGTTCGTTGCTAGAAAATGAGACCAATAGTCAAAACTTTTTATTATAAAATATATATATGATACATCGGTAAACATATTGCATGATAAAATTAATTATTTAATAATTTTCTTTGTTCATATATGTATTTGTAACAAGTTAAATCTTAAAACGGATAATGGGAAACAACAAAAGGTCTTTTATAATTAACTTAACAATATTAATTAAGGTTACAAATTGTAACATCTGTGAATGTGTTTAATTAATTGATAATCTAAAGAAAATGAGAAAGAGGGTTTTGGGAAGACCCTAGTTCACGACGCGTTTAATGAAAAAACGCAGTGTGTACCATGTCAATAGTCGCGACGACCAATTGAATGTCGCGACGCATGACCACAACCAACCCAAGTGAATGCCTATCTTATTGTTGACTAGGTACGACTATGTATTCGTAAGATGATTCGTTGATATTATGAGAAACTTTGGTATGGTTTGTAAGCTCGATGAGAGCCTTTTGTGTGAGGGATGAGAGCCTACAGTTTGTTCGACGATTGGGGGCCTATAATTGTATGATGACTGAGAGCCTACAATTAATATACACAATGAGATCATGAGCTTACTTTTGTATGTATTGTATGTGTGCTGGAATATGTTGTATAGTGAGGAACTCACTAAGCGTTATGCTTACATTATTAAGTTGAATTTTTTTTTTCAGGAAGTTTAGGTGTGAAAAGTATGGCCATAACGTGACTATATATTTGCATCGATGTTATACTATTCTTTTGGGATTTCCACTAATTTTTATAATTGGACTCTGATTTAATGTTATGATTTAAGATTTTGAAACAAATGGATGTTATGTTGTTTATTCAAAGGATGGTTTTTGGATGTTTAATCTATTTTAAAAATGAAAATTTTATTTGAAATTTTCGGACGTTACATTAATCTATATCTTATATAATTTAAGAGGACTTTTGCTAATTTTTCGTAAGAAGCGCGTTTCTAGGCCACCAGGTGCGCCTAATGGAGATCTATTTGGGAAATAACATCTTTTTAAATGCCTTGGTTTTTCAACGCGTCGTTCGATTGAGGGTGGCTCTTCGGTTGGTTGTAGTTCTGAGTTGTATTATGGTCGTTAATGGCATTTTGGTAGCCGTTTTGGCTGTTCACCTATCATCTAATTCATAGTGTCTCTAAATTGTATTGTAACCCGTTGGGCTATTCGGTTGCCTCTTTATTAGTTGGATGCATAAATGAGGCATGTGTATATCAGTTGTAAATATAATTGTTGTTGTTCATATAATTGTTAGAATTATGGTAGTGCTTGAAATGTGTTCATAATATCAATTGATTAGTAACGTCAATATTGATGTTGATGGTTGGAAGTTCAGGGGAGGGGTTGCATGTTTGTAGAACCAACATGTTTACCTGAAGCCTTCGGAATCGAGTAGTATTGATATGGTTTTAATTGACGTGAAGATATCAACATGTCATAGCAAGGTTTTCTCTCTTTTGTTTACACTATATAGTATTTTACCGTTCATTTGTTTGTATGATAGTTTTAGAGAAACCGTATTTCTTCTACCTGTAGAGGTTGAAATTGGTTGTGAGGTGTCGAAGCATTCCTGGTCATGTCTTAGTGTCGAAGACTGTTTTGTTGTTTTTGCATAAGGACATTGTTAGTGTCGAAGTTGTATTGTTTAGACCTTTATGTATTTTTTTTGTACGCTTTTGTCATCCCTATAAATATGGGATAGGTACTTGAGTTAGAGTAATCACTTTTGAGTCTTCGACTTGTACTCTATTTTTCGCTATATCTTGCAAAAGCGAAATTCAGCGAACCAGATCATATTTACATCGTGTGTTCATAATTCTTTCTATACTCTGATTTCATTTCATAAACTCGATTAATCACAACTACATTTGGTATCAGAGCAAGATTCATATAGTTGCGATCTGATTTTCTCAAGTTTTCAAAAGTTTTTGAGTCTAGTTCTAGATTCAGAATATTCCGCACTTTTGATTTCGAAAATCACTATAGATCTTCTGTATTGATTCGATTTTGCTTTCGGTTTGTTTAATCGAGTGTTTTGTGTCTATTTTCTGGAAGTTTTTTCCATCAAATCTCAATTTCTGAAGCTTTTCACAAACTTTTTCCGTACAACAATGGGTAACTTCAATATGAACACGATGACCTCTTATTCTCATCTTCTTGGTTCATCAACAAAAATTCCTATGTTGATTCCAGAATACTATGATCAATGGGCTTATCTTATGGAAGACTATCTGAATGGAATCAACGAAGATCTCTGGAAATGCATCATTGGTGAAGTCTGTTATCTGACTATGTTACAAAATGTTGGAACTGTTACTGCCAATCAAGATGTTGCTCAACAAGCTGAGAAACTAAAGAAAAACGAGAAGAGATGTACGCGTGAACTCCATGGTGCTATTCCTCTAGTTATTTACAACTATGTGCGTAGCTGCAAAACATCAAAATAAATTTGGGACACGTTGAAGGAAAAGTACCAAGGGAGTGAGAAGACCAAAATAAGCTCTATTAAGTAGTGTCTGCTTGAATTAGGAGAATTCAAGCAGAAAGAAGGTGAATCAATTGAGCTCTATTATGATCGTCTGAATGAACTAATCTATAAGTGCAACAGACATGGAGTCATCAGGTCAACAATGGAGTTCAACCTGACTTTCATCATGGTATTTCGTAAGGAATGGCGCAATGTCAGCTTGATGATAAAAACTCAACAAAGTTTCGACTACTTTTCTCTAAGTCATATTTACAATGTGTTGAAGGCACATGAAAATGAAGTAAATGAGATTGCTAAGGAAACGAGGAACAGTTTGGGTGGCGAGTAAAGAAGTTGATAAAGAACAGCTGAAAATGAGGGCTCGGAAGATGAAGGTTTGATCGTCAATTCTGAAGACGAAGTACAATTTGGTCCTAATGTCGAAGGTGGCGAGTAAAGAAGTTGAGAAAGAACAGCTGAAAATGAAGGCTCGGAAGATGAAGGTTTGATTGTCAATTCTGAAGACGAAGTAGTGGCTTTTTACTCGAATAACCGGGTGAATAAATTCTTCAAAAAGCCATTTAATTCGAAGTCAAGAACAAGTGAGATGAAAGGAAATTCTTCTGGGAAGAATGTGAATGATGAGAAGAGAATTAACAAAAAGGAAGTAAAGACTGAGGAAGCGAAGATAGAGAAGAAGCTCAAGGGAGATTCAGGGTTCGACTGCCATTAATGCAATGGTGCGAATCACATGGCGAGTGACTGCATGCTTAAGAAGAGAGATGAAAAGAAGAGTAGAGTCAAGTACGAAGCCTACTATGTGGAGAGGCTTGAAGAGGTGAGATCGAAAACTAAAGGAATATCTTTGGTTGCGAAGGGAATTGATGATGAGGAAGGGACATATCAAATATGGTCTTCAGGATCAGATAATGAGCAGATGTGAAACCCGACTCATGCAGCGATGTTTGCAAGGTTTGAAGAAGAGGATGAGGAGAATGTTACAGGGAGATGCTTTGTTTCAACCACTACACATAAGTCTCCTATCACTTCGCATGTACGTCCTCTTTTCGAATCCTTTAATATTCCTAATAGTGCATATAATTCGATTTTATCTAAGTTTGATGAAGCTATTACATATGTTAATGACATGCTTATTTCTACTAGTAGTGATGCTGAAAGGTCTAAGAAATTACTGCTAGATACTCTGAGATGTTTGGAGTCCAAGAAGTCTAAAATAGATCATTTAGATTTACATTTAACAAATTTCATGTGTGATAGATACAGTCTTCGAACTGATAATAGTATTTTTCCTAAACAAAGAAATATATACTGTAATTTGGCTAAGCGTTTGTATGGAAAATTGACTGCATTGCATCATTCGTCAGACATTAGCAAAGAACAACATAGGAAGCTATTACCCTTTTTAGCTTTCGAAAAGGAGAAAATTGATTCGACATCCTATGACTATGAAAAGAAAATATATGAGTTTGATAAGGTCCCAAATGACACATATGCATATGGAATTGTTAAGATTGATGATTGTTTAAATGCAGATGATCTTGTTAATATTGTGAATGAGACCTTGACCAAAAACGAACAAATAAGTTTTTTAAAAAGAACTAAGAATTCGATGTCTGACTTTCAAAACAATTGATATTGAAGATGATTATGATAATATCAGTGAAATTGAGGAGGAGGAAGTTGTTGACTGTTCAAAGCTATCTGTTATTAATAACACTTCTATGGCTAAGAGTAAAGAAATTTGTAATGATTCTTCGGTTAAAGTTCACACTGACCAACCTTCAACTTTGAAAGTTCATGATCTTGACCATGTGACTGTCGAAGATAGTCAAACAGATAGTGATGATGAGAAAGATGATGCTCCCATAGAAATGACTATACCCATGGCTGTAGTAGATCAGGTTTATGAGGAAACTGAGAAGTTCGACAAAGTAATGAAGGAAAAAGGTTCTCATTACCTCGAATCGAATTATGTCGTTTATCCCACCTTCAAATGCACAGATGATGTTATCTTTCCAAATCAGGTGTTTGTTACTTCAGGAAATGGTGATCAAGTAAAACCTGAAATCAACAAAATTGTTGAGGAGGATAACAAGAGAGTTTGAAAAGATTGATTTTTCTCAAACCAAAGCATGGTCGAAAATAACCTCAACAAGAATACGTCCACTTTCCAAAGACAAAAACCACACAAAAATTGGGTGGTTAAATATGAAAAACCAAAGGTTGAACAACTAACAAATGACAAAGTTTCTCAAAAACCAAATCAAAATGTTCAAAATTTCAAAGAACAAATTGAAAAGATTTCAAAAGAAAATGGGATTTCGATAACCAAAGCTCGAAAGAAAGTTTATTAGCAAAATTTTGAGTCCAAAAAGAAACAACGTCTTTTATCACCAAAAACGTCTAACAAAGAAAAGACTGAACATGTTCAGACAAGTCTCAAAATAAATCTTTCGTTGAAAACGAATCCATTTCAAAACCTGCCATACAAAAAAAAATTCAAAGAGAAACTCAAATGACTCAACATCATCACCAAAATCAAGTGTTCAAAAACCAAGAAGTGAAAATTTTGTGAAAAATAACACTTAAAGAATTTTGTTTCTAATCATCAGAACAATAAGTTTCCACAAAATCGTTTTCAAGGAAATGATTTTCAATCCAATGTACAAAGGAATTATACTCAAAACGATTTTCGAATGCACCACAAGTTTTTCATCAATCAAATGTTGGTTATCAAAAACGTTTTCAAAATCGTTTTCAACCACAAGCAAAGCCAGTGCTTTCAAAACAATATTTTGAAAAGTTGAATGAAAATGTAAAGAGAAAAGCGGCATTCAAACCCAAAAAACCGAATTTTCCCAAACCTCCTTCGAAACAAACATCTAAAGCTTCGTTTGTTAAATGGAAAACTGATGTGAAAAATATCAATCATTGGATGGAGGGTAAAGGAAAGTCTTTTCAATATGAAAGATTCTCTCAAGAAGAAATCAAGTATGCTTATGAGAACTACTTGAATGCTTCGTCCAAAGGAAACTTTTCTTCAAAGGAGTCAAATCCTTCAATTCGACAGTGGAAAGCTGTTTCTAAAGCTAAGGTTGATGAGAAACGAACTAAGGCCAAAATCAGTGATGATCCTAAACCAACGAATGATTTCATTTCAATACCCTTGTCTAACGAAGTGGAATTAATTGATAGTTTGAAATCAAAAGTTCGTAATTGGGTGTTAGGATCTTCTTTTCACAATGTTTTTAATTCTAATCACCAAGGACCCAAAAAGCCTTGGGGACCTAAATTTTTTCACTAATTGCAGGTTTTGTGTGACGAGCAATATGATGATAAATGGTACATTGATAGTGGCTGCTCTCATCACATGACTGGTAGGAAGGAAAACTTGCGAGACTATCGAAGTCTAGATAATGCTGGTGTGGTGAAATTCAGAAACAATCACAAAGGTCAAGTAAAAGGTTATGGCAAAGTCACGAATGGCAAGTTCATAGTTAATAGGGTTGCATATATCGAAGGTCTTCAACACAATTTGATAAGTGTTTTGCAACTTGTTGTGAGCACTGGTAATCAAGTTGTCTTCGATGAAGAAGGAAGTGTCATTTAGAACAAAGACACTAAAGAAGTTATTCTCAAGTCAAAAAGAAAAGTCGATATGTTTACTCTTGACATCAAACACAATGTAGGTGTTCCCTTGGTTTGCTTACTCTCAAAAGCATCATTATACATAAGCCGGCTATGGCATCGACGTCTTTCACACTTGAATTTCAAGAATCTGAATAAATTGGTGGTACATGATCTTGTTTGTGGTTTACCTGTCTTAAAGTTTGATAACGATACTTTGTGTGCAGCTTGCGAACAAGGAAAACAACATCGACAAGGTCATCCGATTGTCATTGATTCGAAGATCATTGAACCTTTGGAACTTCTTCACATTGACCTTTGTGGCCCTTCGACTGTTGAAACTCTCAACAGGAAGAGGTACATCTTGGTTATTGTTGATGATTTTTCCAAGTTTACTTGGGTGTATTTTCTACGACTAAAATTAGAAACAGCTCAAGTAATGATCGACTTCATCAAACAAATTGAATTGAGTCTGAAGAAAAAGGTTCGTAAGATCAAGAGTGATAATAGCTCAGAGTTCAAGAATAAGATTCTTGATTCGTTTTTAACTGATAAAGGAATTTCGCATAATTTTTCCTCTCCTTACACACCTCAACAAAATGATGTTGTCGAAAGGAGGAACTGATCTCTTTACGAAGCAACAAGAACAATGCTTACATATGCGAATCTTCCACAATATCTTTGGGCTAAAGCAGTTTCTGTTGGATTAGTGTCTAAGTCCATAACTATAATTGGTATATACTTGACCCGACCCGGCATGGTCCATTTGGGTTGCATGACATCGGAACATTTGGATAGACCTTTTGTGAGAAGAGGATATTTGCGACATATTAATATATTATAAGTTCTAATATATTAATATGAAATCATATTATTTAATTAGTATTGATCAAGAATTAATTTGGAATTAATTTAGTGATCAAAAGAGACTAATTAAATATATGGGGATTGATTGTGTAAATCATTCATTCTTATATATGTGGGCTTATGATCCATGATTCCTTATGTTGGGTTTAACCCATGTGGTGACCCATGAATACTCCATGGAGGTTAAAACCCATGGAGCATAAGGAATGGGTAAAGTCATGGGTTACATGGTGTAACCCTAATGTGCCCACTATATAAAGACCCCATTGGTTGGTGAAATTGGCACTAAGGCATACACAAGAGGGCAAGCCGATTTCTAGAGTGAAGTATCTCTTCTCATGGTTATTCCAAGTTGTTTTGATGTTGTGTGAACCATTTGAGGTGTCACACTTGGGGCACTAGGCTCTTGGGCTCCATGGAATCAAGCTACAACAAAGAGGTATGTAATTCTACTAGATTTTATATTACATGTACTTTATATTATGTTAGTTAGAACAATACCTTGGAAAAATGATATTTGCATGTATAATAGAGAAAACATAGATCCAAGCTATTTAGGGTTGCATGTACACCATAATAGTGTTATAATGCTCAAAACCCATCAGTGGTATCAGAGCCTAGGTTAGTTTTCAATTATACTTGATGCTATTTGCAAGAAAAATCATTTTTTTGGAATCTGCCAGTTCACCACGAGGTGGTAAAATTTACCACGAGGTGGTGACTGTTCAGTGAAAAAAAAAATTAGTTTTTTGGCATGTTTTGGATTAGAATCATTACCACAAAGTGTTTTTGTTCATAAAATTTGATTTTGATGTTATGGTAACGTTTATTATCATCAAAATAAAGGATAATTGTCAAAGTTTCAAGACTTGTTTTAGTTTATGTAATTCTTGAAATTGTTGATATCATTGTTCGTACACTTATAAATTTTTGTAGATCATAGGAATTATTTGCAAAAATTGTTTGTTAGTTAATTCTTGATCTAAATGTATTTTAATGGAGTCCATAATTTGTCTTCAAGTTATGGATTACCAAGTTTTTGTGTCACCTTGTTTTATGAGTTAATTTAGATTAATGGAAAAATTATGTGTTAGTTGTTTTCAATCCAAATTGATTTAAAAGTAGTTCATAAAATGTGTTTTTGTAACTTGTCCTCAAGTTATATGAAAATTCACATTTATTAATCTTAAAACTCATAAAAGTGCGATAGGTTACAAAATGAAGAGTCTTTTTCTCATAAATAGTTTTATGGATTTCATAACTTGTCCGCAAGTTATGGATGTTCAAGAGTCTCTTCATTAAAGGTTTGAAAACTTTAATTAAACTAATAAGTTATGAAAATCCAAGAGTTTTGAATAGTTTCAATACTTGCCCTCAAGTTTTGAAATTTGTAAAGTTTTGCTTATGAATTCTTTAATTCCAAATCAAACCCTAGAATTTTAAAAGTTTAAAATTCAACCCTTATACTATTATTATAATTTTAATTATATAGATATGTATAAGATAAAGTCAATCTTACCGTTCGTAGGCCTCATTCACGAAGTCGGTCGATAAGGGGGGGGGATAAGGTTACTGCCTATAAAATGGCAGTTTAATGGGTGTCCACTCTCACCCACCGCTTCCTTGACTGGTGGAGGGTCGTTAGCCGAACGGGTAGGATAGGACTCTAATTCTCCCTTCATTAAAAGTATAATGATAAAAACTAAGTAACTAAACACTTATTAATTCCCAATCTTAGTTGCTTAGGAAAATGTGAAATGGTGCTAACCCATGAAATTGCACTTTGCACCTTTGTTAAGTCGTTAGTGGAGCGTGTGTGGTTAACCGGCACACTAACTTGGGATTGAAAAGGTGTGGTAGAGGGTAACTTAATGTTTATCATAGATTGGTGGAGTGCGTGTGGTTAACTGACACATCAAATGGATGTGAAGTGTGCTTTTCTCAATGGATTGCTGGAAGAAATGGTGTATGTCGAGCAACCACTAGGTTTTTTAAATTCTCAATACCCTAATCATTGTTATGTTTCAGATAAGGCTATTTATGGACTTAAACAAGCACCACGATCCTGGTATGCCACTCTTACTAATTTCTTAAAATCATCAAAATTTAAACAAGGATCTGTCGATCCCACTCTCTTTCGAAAGAAAGTTGGGAATCATCTCATGCTTGTTCAAATTTATGTTGATGATATTATTTTTGGCTCTAATGATCCTAACTTATCCAATGAGTTTGAAAATATGACGAAGAGTCAATTTGAGATGAGCATGATGGGGAAGATCAATAATTTTCTGGGATTGAATATTTGTCAAAGCAGAGAAGGAATGTTTATCAATCAGGAGAAGTATTCACGAAACCTGCTTGATAAGTTTGGAATGACGAATAGCTCAAATTTAAGAGTACCAATGATGGTTGGTACACGACTTGGTCCTTCGTTTGATAAGCCGACTGTCGATCTCACATTGTACATGAGCATGATCGGTTCGTTACTATACCTAACAGTTAGTCGACCTGACATTATATTTGATGTGTGCAATTGTGCTAGGTATCAGTCAAATCCCAGGGAACCTCATCTTACTGCCGTTAAGAACATCTTTTGTTATCTCAAAGGCACAGTTTCGTGGGGTTTATGGTATCCTTAGAAAACATGGTTTTTCATACAAGCATTTTCTGATGTAGACCTTGGTGGATGTCAACTAGATCGCAAAAGCACAAATGGTGGATGTCAAATTTTGGATGGGAAGCTTGTTTGTTGGCAATCAAAGAAACAAACATGTGTTTCGATTTCCACAGCAGAAGCAGAATACATTGCTGCTACAGCTTGCACTTCTCAAATCATATGGATTCAAAGTCAACTGCGTGATTATGTAATCAACATGAAGAAAATTCTGTTGTATTGTGACTCACAAAGTGTTATTCGCATCTGCCATAATCCAGTGCAAAATTCGAAGACTAAACACATTGCACTTTTCTATCACTTTATCAAAGATCATGTTGAAGATGGCAACATAGAAGTTCACTTTGTAAAGACCACATATCAACTTGTTGATATATTCAACAACCCTTTGGATGAGAAAACTTTTCTAAGGATTTTGTCGGGATTAGGCATGATTAATGCAATTGTTGTTCCAAGCCTGCCTTCGTCTTCAAGTCAAGTTGTGTCGACTTCTCGCTGACTGATTCAGAAGTTACTTTTCATCGTTCAACATTCAACATGCATCGTTTTCGACATTCCTCTAAACGGTTCAGAACACTCTTCGTTAGTCAAGACACAACAATTATGTCGATGAATTATATATTTATGTCGGTACTTTATACTTCGCTTGTCTAATATATTTTTCGTTTCAAAAACAATAATACCAAAAAGATTTTCTTATTTTTGTTATTTCAATTCAAAAATCAAAAATATCAAAAAGATTTTTTTTTGTTATTTTCCTTTCAAAAAAAAGCCAAAAATATTTTACATTTTTTTGTTAGTTAACTTGTTTGTGCAGCTTATTAGCGAAGACCTCTGGTGGTACATGCTTTGAAGCTTTAGGGGAAGGTATAATTTCGATCTTTTCCACTAGTTAAGTGTCCCTAGAAGCATGCTGTAGCATGTTGTCCCAAGCCTCCACGACTCAATGTGTTTCGAAGCCTTAATGGAATTCTTATCATGAGAACTCCTTCCCAATTAGGCTATATTCACATTAGTCAATGAGCTACCTTACTCTTCTCATATTGAGTTAAGAGTTTTCCGCTTGGTCCACAAATAGCAGAGGTACATTTGGTTTCTTATACCAATCTTTTTCATCATAAAAATCTTTCACGATCACACACAATGACATATGCCCATGAGATCTTTGGTTCGAACCATACATGATTTAGGCATGTACATAGTATGTGTTTATGATCCGGATTCATGAGACCGTGATGATGGTGAAACCTACAATTTTGAACTCTTTAAGGAATTGACGGTGAACTTTATGTTCAAGATTTTAACGAAACACTTGTTTCAGTATCTCTTTTCGATATTCAAAATCATATTCTTTCGTTTTAAGTGATCATGCTAAAATGTTCGACACCCACGACATTTTTGACCAACAAGGTCCAGTACTTATTTATTTATTTATTTAATATGATTTCAATCTGAATATCAGTTTGATCCTTCTTTACTTGATATATTTTCCAAAGTATACTTGTCACTGACTACACTGGTCAAACAAGTAATTTCGTTTACAATTTCTCACACTTATATTGAGTTGTGATATGTAACGAAATTCAGTCTACCCACAAAGCCTTATAAAAGAAGCCCTTCGATACTCCTCTTTGAGTATTCGATTGTAATTCACGGGAAACCACACAAGCTGTTCGACATCTCTCTTGATGTAGAATGAAGTGATCTTTGCTTAGGATCTTAGTGCATTTATGTCGATTTTTAATTGACATCACAAATCTAATTTTTTTTTATCTTGGTCTCATCTCAATTTTAGGCACATGCCGAAATCCTTGAGGTTCTGAGTAATACCAACTCAGGCTGATGATTTCGAAAGGTCTGGCATATGACTTCACTTCGCAACCCAAAAGCAAAAGAGCCCAACCTCCATGCCGACGTTTCTCTGACGGTTCTTATCCTCTTGGGGCTCGCGAAACGACTAATTGATGTGACGGTTTGGTTGCTTCATGATTTTTAAGGAAAAGTGTTCATAACTTTTTAGACATGGCTATTTTTACGACTATAGGTCTGATTTACAAGGAAACATGTGGCACGATTTTAATGGTTAACCGCTTCACATTCACACTTGGGGTTTACGTATAAAAGGGTTTTGGGTAATCTTATTCCAACTTTACGCGATCAAAATCAAGATTTTCCCAATTCTATTTCCATATACGCTATGTTCTCTCCAAAACTTTCAAAGCCTAATAATGCGGCCACAAATGTGAACATTGATCCTTCTCAAACCACCGATGACAACACATCTCAACCATTACTGAAGATTCAGGGTTCAAATTACCGAGTTCAACCTGATATTGACCAGTATCCTGAAGAACTGCATATGCTTATTGTCACTTTGAATCAATCGGTTTTTTCTACTGCAATGCCGGCCTCTTTTTCTGTTCCAATGATATGGCTATCGCTTGCTGGTTCCACCGCTGTGTTCAAAAAGACGACCAAAAGTGGTTACTTTTCAGTTGACAAGTAAGAAGAAGTACAAGTTAACAAAGAAATAGTTTGCTCAAATTTTAAACATACCCAACGAAGAACCTTTTTATATGGTTTCGAATGAACAGCTGGTTCATATGTTCAACGAAATGGGTCATCAACCACTGCTTACCAAGATAAGTGACTTTAAAAAATCATCTCTTCCTTGTATATGGAACTTTCTTTTTGGGATATTTTTTCGATGCCTAACTGGTCGAAGTGTTGGATTGGATATGGCGAAACTAGAGATTTATGCTATGGTTGCAGGATTGTACTATGATTTAAAGGTTGATTATGTAACTCAGTTGTGGAAAGTGTTTGCGAATAGTATTGCTAATACTAGTGCTGTTGGAGTTTCTTGTACTCGCTATTGGAGCCTGATACTGAAGTATGTTTACGAAAAACAAGGGATCATGGTTCCTATTGATGATCCTAAGGCTGAGTTTGGAATTTACCAACATGCTAAGGTTGTGACGGATGATTTGGATAATTTTCTGACTGTGGCACGGATTCGAGATACTATGCTTCGCAAAGTTGATCCTGCTGATCCTGTTCTTCTTGCTTATCTTCAAACTATCAATCCCTTAATTGAAACCGGGGTGTTATTGGTGAAAGGTGTTGCTGGTACTTCTAAACGCACTAAGGGTTCCAAGACGGTTACGAAGGCTAGTCCATCGAAGCCTGATCCTTCTCCTAAAAAGATTGTTAAATCTGCTTCTATGCCTTCTGAGAAGGAAACAAAGAAACCTGTTCAATAGAAGGTTGTTCAAGAATCTGATAAGGAGGTTATGCCTTCGAAGTCTGGGGTTCTCAAACGTATAAAGAAAATGGATCATAGGCATCGACATTCTCCTGAGCAGCCTCTTATCGAAGAATAAACTGCTGAAAAGTCCTTGTCGAGGGGTTTCTAACCTCAACTCTCTCGCAAAGGAATCAAGATTTGTGACATTCCTGCTACAGTTTCTCCAACATCCACAAAGCGAAGGGCAAGAGATATGGTCAAGAATATTCAAAAGAAGAAAAAGTATGTTCAAGATCCGTTTGACGAAGTGGTTGTTGAGACTGAATTCGAAGACAGTGGCAACTCTCAGTCTCCAATTCATCAAGATGATATGGGATTTCCATCACTGTCGAGGGGCTCTCCACTCATGTCGATTTTCGAGGAGACTGGAGGTTCTGGTGGCAATGTGGAAGCATCTTATATGGACACAAACACCAATCAAGGTGATCCTTTGCAAGTATCCACCCCTGAGCATACTACAGTCATACCACCCAGAGTTTCGACTGTCGAATCAGTTTCTTAAGGAGATTCGAACTTCAGGCATCTCTGCGAACATATCTGATATGGACGTAAATGTAAAAAAGGGTGATGGGGTGTTAAATAATGAAGCCCAAGGTACTTCTACCATTCTTATTTCATCCACTTTCGACATATCTACCATTGATACCACTACTTCTCTACCACCATTTCATACTCCCATTTCTCCAACATTACCTCAATCCACTATATCACCAACTTTTCAAAACATCCTGGAACAACTCATTACTTCGTTATTTCCTTCTCAATCCACTGAAGGCCCTAAATCTGTCCGTGATGATACCACTGAAGGCGATGATTCGAGTTCCATATGCATCCGCTATAGGATTGATCATGTATGTTCTGACATGTACTCGTCCTGATGTGTCTGATGTTTTAAGCATGGTTAGTCGTTTTCAGGATAATCCAGACAGAGCCCATTAGAAAACAGTTAATAATATTGTTAAGTATATGCGAAAAACCAAAGATATGTTCTTAGTTCTTGGTGGCAAGGATACGTTAAGAGTGAGTGGTTATAGTGATGTCATCTTTCAAATAGACATAGACAACTTTTGTTCTCAATCTGGCTGGGTATTCTTGTTGAATGGTGGAGCAGTAACTTGGAAGAATTCCAAGTAGAAAATGATGGCTGATTCTACTTGTGAATCAAAGCACATCACAGTGAGCGAGGCATCAAAGGAAGAAGCTTGGTTGAAGAATTTCATCGGGGATCTTGGAGTCGTTTTGACTATTAAATAACCAATGGAACTCCTCTATGATGATTAAGGCGCGATTGGTTTAACCAAAGAACCAAAATATCATGGAAGGTCCAATCACATTGAAAGAAAATACCATTATATCCGTCATAGAGTTGAAGATGGGCATATGTTGGTGAACCGAGTATCATCAGAAGATAATCAGGTTGATCCTTTCACTAAGGCATTGAGAAGGGCCAAGTATAACAATCATGCTAGGAGCATTGGATTAAGAGATTACATTAGTGTTAATAATTAGTTGATTGATTAAACTTTATAACAATATAAGTTGTAATTGTTTTGGTGATTAAATATTAGAGATTTATTTATAAGTATGTATACTGCCTTATTCAATTATTTATTATTGTGTTTCACTTTTCATGTCTACTTCTTGAATAATTTTACTATTCAAATTCAACAGTCGGTCATATTTTTGGAAGAAGTAATGAATTAAGACTGTCATGAAGCATTTAGTATATTGTTCATAGTAATTGAACATGGCATGGTGATTGCTACTATATTCATGAGTACTTGAAATAGGGATTTAGCTATTGGATAAACTCGCGCTTAGAGATTACTTCATGGATTCAATCACGAGTAATTCTAAGAAGATAATATCTACTATTCTGAAAGAAAATATGTATAGCTTATAGTTTACAAATCAGTTGTGCATTGGTTTACTTAAACGTGTCTCGTAATTGGATGCTATAAAGAGTAATTCCATGTGTGATTTGGTAAGTAAATTTTATGACCGTATAGTCGAAGTAATTCATTCATTTCCCCTAACAGGTAAAGCGATATCTTTTGGGCCTCTTGGTGATTTGATGTTGACACTATAGTGTTGGGCCCAACCAAGACTGAATTGATGAGTTCAATTAGTAGTCTAATGACGTAATCACATATCGGGAAACCGGGAAAGAGAATCTTAGACAATGAGATTGATTATAATCCATGTCTCGTGTCCATACCATATCATGAAGAACGAAGGAGTAGTTGATCACTTATCTTAGGGCCAATGTTTGATTTGAATTAAAGTTTGGCAGTGACTTTGGAAAACACTATTTGATGTGTGATTCAAGGTTATACTTGTAATTGTAGTTATAGACTTATCCAACTGGGAGGCTATTGGATTAAGGTGTCTAAGGTCATAACTAAATTGGTATATTCTTGTCATTAAAAGCAAAATCCTTTTTGGGTTGTCCTCATAGCTAGAAATGGTATAAAATGACATTTGGAGAAAGAGGAAATAATTTATTAGTTTATTATGTGAATAATAAATTAATTAGAAACTGTAACAATTTATTAAGAATTAATCATAATTAATTTGGAAATTAATTCTAGGTTAATTGGAATTAATTAAAGGTACAAGGGTTGAGCTGTAATTGTTCAATAATTGAACAAGAGGAAGGAATCCAGAACCTTCCAGGGGTGGACGGTTTTGGGGATCCCTTTTAGGGATTCTAAAAGCCTCTAATTGATGAAAGGATACTAGATAATTACTGATATGAAATAATATTATTTTATGTTCAAATTTAGGGTTTCTAGGGTTTCCATGCAACTATATAAAGGGATAAAACCCTTGCATTTTTTGACCAACACTTGTGACCAAGAGAAATCTAAAAATTCTCTTCCCACTTCTCTCTCCTTAATTGTCTACTAGTTTCTAGGGTTTGAGTGTGAGCCATCAGTTGCACCGTAATTTTGGTGCTAAGCTTTCTACAGATCAACAAGGGAATCAAGGATATTGTTTGCTATAACAATATTAAGGGTATGTAACCCTAACTGGGTAATTTTGATTTTAGCAAAGTATTCATGTAGTTTCATAAGTATGTTTCTATTAATATTTAAATCCATAGATCCTTTAGGTTTCATGTACCCTTAAGAGTTTAAGTGACTTTGCTGCATGTACATTGAATTTTTAACCTATAAATCCATCAATTATAAGACCACAAACTTCCAAGATCTAAAACTCTAAGTTGATAAATGGCCAAAAACCCATCTTTCTTTATGCTTGGAGTAAATAGATATCTTGCATGCACTCTCTACTCTACCAAATGACCATATATCATCCCAAACATCAATCAAAAGCTCAAGAGATTTACAAACTCTATGGAACAAGCCACCAAGGGACCAAAACTAGTTAAAATTTACTAAAACTCCATATATTCATAGATCTGGAGATAAAACACAATAAATCTAGGAAATTTATGAGTTACAAAGGTCTAGAATGTGAATCAAGGCTAAATACTTCAAATGCATAGCTTCAAAGACCAATCTTTCTTGCTCTTCTTCCTTGTAGATCTAGGTTGAAAAATGGCCATACATAAAATAATTATCCATTTTAACGTAATAGGCATGATCTAGAAGTTTATTGAAATGTATTATTTTTATTGGATCACAAAATTTGATGGATCAGTTATCTAAATCCTGATTTTGTGAATCAAGTCAATGATCTAAAACGTTATTTGTAGGATATGGTCCAAATATGATGTGTCATAACTTAAAAAATGAAATGAATAATATTTGTTTGATCCAACACATATCTTTATGGATCATTGCCCTTTTAGATGTTTAAAACTATGAATTATACATAAATATAATGACATTATTTCAAGCAACTCTTTTACTTATTTAATGTTAGAACTTTACAAAATATACATAAATACAGCAATACACTTATGATATAAACTATATCAATACATTACAACAACATTAATTTCAAGTTTGAACTAATCATAGCATTGTCGTTTAGAAAGTTTAAAACTATGACATTATACTCTCTGAAGAAATGAGAAAAATTCAGTAAACCTAGACTAGAATAGTCCAAGTGTTGAAAATACTGAAACAGAGTTTCAGAATCGTCAAGTGGCAAGTAGTGCGGAAAATAAAGAGTTGTGAATCAATCAAATTAATAGAAAAACGTTTTTTTGACTTAAGATCAATGATTCAAATGTGTCTCATATTCATGAAGATTCAATTACAAGTGTTTGAAAGTAAAACACACACTAAAACTCTCAAATGGCTCTCTGAAGACTAGTTTAGGCAGCAATTGTGCAGAATGAGCAGGAATGATCAGAAAAGAGCAACTTTATAATGGATCCCAAGGGGCCTATTTATAGGCTTTGGAAAAGCCCATGACATGGCTTGACCAATCAGGTGTTGACACGTCATCAAGACTTAGTCATCAATTGACACATTTTCCCTACTTAACGGAGAATGGATGGAATATTCCAATTTCGTTAGTATTTCGTTAGGGTTCCATCCAAGTTATGAGTCTTCATAATTCTTGAACCTTCTTGATCAACATTGAAAAAGTGATGAGCAACATGAGCATCAAGTTTCTCAATTGTCTTCTTAGATGTCATCAACTTCAAGAAGTGTTGTTGATCATGTTGAGTTGGTTCTAGAGTGTTGAACTGTGTCTTGAACTTGAAGATGTACGACTAATTGTTCATGAAGGACCATGGACGAAATTCATGTTCCTTTGAGGATTTGGACGTGCCTTCATTGTACATGATGAGCCATGTGCAGTCTTGTTGAGCCATAAATGTGATCATGTTGATCCATTGACTTGAGTTGAGCCACCAAGTATTCCTATTGAGTCATCAACTCTTGTTGAGCCATAGAGTTGTGGATGAGACAACAATGTTTTTGATGAGCCATCAATATTCTAGATGATCCATCAGCATCTTGATGCTCCACATATGATCTAGATGTGCCATTTGAGATTATGATGATCCAACTAGCTTTCAGCAAGTGCTCCATGTCAACAGTAGGTGCTCAAAGTAAGGTTTAAGTGCTCCATGTTCAACTTCAAGTGCTCCAACATCTGATTCTTCAAACACTTGTTGAATCCTCAGTATCTTTCCAACCTGAAACATTATGATAATGTTTGTTAGAAAATGTAAATCAATACTCAACTCATTTCAAGTGACAATTACATAAAAATATTTCCAACAGTTTCCCCCTATGTGATGGTTACTGAAATAAGGAGTTGTAAAAAGTGTGCAAAAGGAAAAATATTGATTTAACATTTTCCCCCTCTGCTTCAATGGAATTTTCTGTTGAAGCAGATACACAAAAAACTTTTAATAACTTGCTTTGTCAAGATAGGAAAGTAAACTGACAGATAGGAATAACTTGCAAACTCGTGTTGTCTTTTATTTAGGCTAGAAGTTTGAATAAAATATCAAGTGTTGACTAAGAGTGAAAGACTTGATCTTTTTTTTCGAAAAACGAAAAATAAATATAAAAACTTTGATATTTTGCTAAATCATACCAACGAGTGTTATGATAAAAAAAAGTTGCTAAGTCTTGACCTAAAAGACTGAAACATATTAAAAAAATGTTTTATCACAAATGATATTTTCAAAATAGGTTTGATAAAAAAATATGGATATCCCTTGAATAACAGATAAACGGTAATAACCCGATAAATTTTTGAAATTTAAACTAGGATGGTGTTTGTTGATGACATATCCAAGAGATAGCAAAAAAATAAATAAATAAATAAATAAAAGATAAAAAAGATAAAAAATATTAATAAACAAAATTGAAATAAAAATGTGTTTTGTTTTTTTTAAAACAAAAAATAAAATAAAATAAAATAAAATAGAATAAAGTAAAATAGAATAAAATAAAATAAAAGGAACAAAAAAACAAAAATCGTGCATGTGTGTGAGAGTGTGAATAAAGAGAATGACATGCATATGGAATACATTTAACGACATCCAAAGTGTCACAAAAGAGTCGAGAGCTCTAAGGTTCAACTGTCACAACAAATATGTCGCAAAAACTTTGTTACATCAAAACGTGTTGTATTTGGCCAGAAAACCTAGTACCCAACGTAAGACGCTGATAAGGGGTCGACAAGCCCACAAAGCATTAGGGTTTGAATGCTTTCTTCTCCAAAAATTGACCTAAAGAAGGTTGATCATGCACTCATCTGGGTTTGAAGTTCGAAGCAAATGGTGTACACATCCAAAAAACAAAACAATGCTGCTTTTGCTCGTGAAGGTGTGAAAAAGGTGATCCTTTTGGTGTGAGGTTTGCGCATCTATTAGTAAAAAAAGTTTGGCCCACCTGGTTAGTTCGATGTAACCATAAATATAGTAGCAGCTCTCTTGTTCGATGATGATGTGCCACATGAAGGAGATGCGTTGCACTAACTAGAGATTGATTTTTACAGGATAATCGATATGTCAAGAAGGAGTGGTCGACTAGTCTTGGATGCACCAATGGTTCTGTAGTGCTCGATGATGGTTGATGCGCCAAAAAAATATTCTTCGATGATGTAATCTCCAAAACTTCAATAGTTCTTCAAGGCTATTGATGTTGAGAGTTGGGATGGTGCAAGTAGGGTTTCTTTTGGTGTGAAGTATATGCCAACAAACATATCCTAGAGTGAGAAAAGATTTTAGAATCGGATCCAACAGAAGCTGCGCCAATAGGTGGTTTGGTTTGATCATGTGCCAGGTGACTCTAAGTCACGAAGATGCTCAAAAAAAATTCGATGTTGGCTGTAGTATGGAACTGTACATGAGAATCTCATCTTCAAGAAAAGATTTAATACGTGAATTATGATTATCAAATGCGCTCCTTGATGTAGATGGAGCAAGAGGAGGATGACGTTAATGAGGGATGGCGCAACTGAAAAAAAAACGTGATGGCGCAAGTGGGTGTAGTTGCACCAGAGGTAAAGGAAATGATGCGCCAAGGGTATTTTCATGATCGGAGTGATTACGGGCTAGGAGATGTGCCCAAAAAAAGTTGGACTTGATGCTCACGAATGAGATCATTGTTGCTCCAAGACTTTGATGCTCACTATGGTTTCGAAACTTGAACGTGGGTCAAGTAGGTGATCGAAACTTGAATGTGGATCAAGAGGTGATCAAAACTTGAATGTGGATCTAGAGGTGATCATGAAATCTTGTTGATGATCACGAGGGTTGTTCGCTCAAGAGTGGTGAATGCTCTTGTTGATGATCACGAAATTTAGTTGATAATCAAGAGGGTTGTTCGCTCAAGAGTGGTGAATGCTCTTGTTGATGATCACGAAATTTAGTTGATGATCAAGATGGTCAAGAAGAGGCTATGGCTCATGAAGGGAACTTGATAGACGAATTTTCCTCATGCAAGGTTGAGCAATAGATTTCGAAATCCTTGTTGGTCACAAAAAAAATGTTGTGAGGGTCAAAAGGAGGCTGCTTTGCGTCAAAGCTGTTGTTGTGCCAAAAGGTTGTTGCACCAAAGGCTTGTTGCGCCAAAGACTTGCGAAGGCTGATGGCTCAAGAAGAAAAAAAATGTGTGGATCAAGAAGGTATCGAAATTAATTGATGAGAAAGAGAAGGTTGTAGAGGGTCAAGAAGGGTTTCGAATTTAGTGATGGCTTAAGAGGGATTTCGAAATTACTTGATGATCAAGAGAGGATTGTTGAGGATCAAGAAGGATTTCGAAATAAGTGATGGATCAAGAGGGATTTCGAAATTACTTGATGATCAAGAGAGGGTTGTTGAGGATCAAGAAGGATTTCGAAATAAGTGATGGATCAAGAGGGATTTCGAAATTACTTGATGATCAAGAGAGGGTTGTTGAGGATCAAGAAGGATTTCGAAATAAGACCCCTAACAAATTTAAAACCACGGTCACTAAAAACTAAGAAAAACCCAAAGTGGTTGATGCAAAACATGAAAAGACTGTCCCAACTCCTACAAGTCCGAAGGAAGCTAACACTCAAGGACCCAAACAAACATGGGTACATAAACCTTCTCTTTAAATGCAGGCTTTTTGTGCCGGGGTACCACACGACGATACATGGTACATTGACAGTGGATGCTCCAGGCACCTGACCGGGCACAAAGGATATATTAGAGGCCTTCTTTTGAGGTTTGGTTTGTGGGAAAATGGAGAGTTGGTGAACTGAGTAGGAATTCCTAGAGAGGGAAATCCATAGTTCACATGCATTCCAAATTGATCAAACATGGGAAACTGGGTATTTCCCCCGATTTGATTGATCATTGGAAACCCAGAGTTTCCCCCAAACATGTGATTCCCTCCTATGGACGGAGAAAAACCACAATATGGACAATGAATAGAATTCATAGGGTAATTACTATTCTGATACATGAAAGGGTTGGTTTGAACATGTCTTGGTCTCATCATTTCAGACAAATCAGGAAGATTTTTAGGTCTGATATTATTCTGATAGTGAGTTCCAGTTGGGTTTGGAAATCCAGAATTTGAGAAACCGTGATTGGAAGGAGAGGTGCTTTGAGTCCTTAAAGTTTGTGGAGGAATGGTATGTTTGGTCTTCCTTTGGCTTGGCTTAGCCTTAGGTACTCTCTTGGTCTTCCTATCCTTGTCAGTATTTGTAGTCTTAACCACTTTGGGTTTTGAAGGATGGACTACAGTTGGACCTTGTTCTTTAGAGACATCAATTTTCTCTTTTCCCTTGTCTTTAGAGACATTAGTTGGATTTACAATTGTTTCCTGTTGTTTAGGACTGGGTGAAGAGATTTTGATTGGAACAAAAGGTCTCTTGAGTATTTCAACAACAATTTTCTCATTACTCACAGTCTTCAAGGTTTCATCCTTATTGACCGGAATTGGAGACTTCCCAGTCTGTTGTTTCTTTGAATATTTACATCCTAAGTCCGTTGTTCCAGAGACGGAGGCATTAAGAGTTGGAAATTTTTCTTGACTGAGGAATTCAATGGGTTCAGTCTTGGAATATGCTATTGGCTCATATGATTTTGGCTTTTTATCACTAGATTTAGAGTCAGGGATATTTGTTTTTTCAGAAGTGGCATCTTCTGAATTGAAACTTTCCATGGTGGGACATTCAAGAGAAAATTCTACTGGAGATTCAGACTTAGTGTCCATGTCTGGAAGATCATGGGATGATGTGACTTCCAATGGGATGCCTGAGAATGAAGTGGAAATTACATTAGGAGTGCAAGTTACCACCTCTTCTTGATTCTCATTGTCTCCAGTAAAGAAACTTGGATCACATGGTAACAACTCTGGTTGAGTATTGAGACCCATGATTTCCTTGTCCGTTTCATCATAACCAAGACCATATTTGATCCATGATGGTTTTGGTCCCTTAAGAATAGAATGCGAGTTCTGTTCAAGAAGGGTTTTGGATGCCTTATAACTATGAATTTTGTATTGATTTGGGCGTACATCTCACGATTGTCTTTTGCAATAATGTCACGTTGATTCAATACAATTTCATATTGTTCAACTGACGTAAGATGTTCCTCAGTTTTGATTGTGAGGTCATTTTCTAACTTAGCCATACGACATCTCAATTCTTCAAGTCTGAACTAAGTGTCGGTCAGTTCATCGTTGTAATAACTGACACGATATTCAGCATTGGTGACATATTCTTTGATTATTTTAGAAATATGGTCAATGTCATCAAGAAAAGGCTCACTAGTTAAATGATTATCATGTAGCATAAAGCGTGCATTTTCAACAACTTGTTGATGGAGAGGAGAAGGCTCTTTGTCATCATCAGCCATGAAGCAGAAGTAGTTCTTGTAGGCTTCAGTTTCTTCTGCTTGATCCACTTCATCATCTGTTTCCCAGACTTCCACGTTTGGAGTTTCCATGACCATGAAAGCTTTGTCTTTTGAATGCATCTTGATCTGCTCCGCTTTTTGAAGGTAGTATGCTTCGTCTTTGACCTTCTTGATTTTCATTTTGCAATCCTTGGCAAAATGATTTTCACTTTGACAGTTGTGGCACTTGATTACTTCATTATCGTCATGGGACTTCAACTTCTTATCTTGAACCCTTGTGCTCATCCTCTGAGAATTGTAACTTTCAGAATTCGAATTCTGAGAGTTGAAGCTTTGTTGACTGTTGCTTCCTCCTTGGAAGTTTCCGGAGTTCTGATGATAGTGTTGGGGTTGTTGATAACTTTGTGCTCTAAAGTTCCCAGTTGGCTTGTTCACAAACTTCTTGAAGTGTGGATTGAACTTGGTTAGGAGTGCCATATATTCTTCATACTCCTTTTCCCCATTGCTTTGAGGAGATTCCATTGTGGTTCCAATGAAAGCTTGATGATTAGCCATGTATCCATTTGTGATCTGAAGAGGTTGTTGAGTTGGCATGTACGGATTCTGGTTCTACTGTTGAGACATACTCGAACTTTGATAAGGATACGCTCCATATCCTTGGTTGGCAAACTGATCAGCAAAGTGATTTGGGATTGGATTGTGATGTGCAATCAAGTTTTCAGAATGATTTGCCATGGGTGCTGAATTTCCCAGGGCAAGTCCTTGATTATCAAAGGGAGTTGCTTGAGCTATCTTGTTGACTTTCGGCTCATGTTGTTGCAATTCAGCATATAGATCAAACAGAGACATGGTGTCTAGATTGGTTGTAGTTTGCAGTATGATCATATGCACTGTATCCCATTTTGGAGATAGACTGTTCAAGAATTTCATATTGAAATCCTCTTGTGATCTTTCTCCTTTGAGTTTCTTCACCCTGTTGACAACAATGTTGTACCTAGAATATGCATCGAAGAGAGTTTCATGATGTAACATCTTGAAGTTGTCCATGTATGTCAATGCAGCTTTCTTCCTGTTTGCAAGGATTTTATCAGTTCCCTCAAATTGTTTCTTGAGTGCATTCCAGACATTAAAGGGTGAACTCTTATCTTCATCAGGAAGTTGATCATAGATGTCATGAGGAATTTCAGATAAGAGCTCTTGCATTGCCTTAGCCTCAAACTTCTTGATTTTCTTGTCACGAAGTTGAGCACCAGAGGAAACAGATCCAGAGATAACTTTGGAGGTTTCAGGAGAGACATCGACTTTAGGAACTCTAATGTCCTTTAGAAATTCTGGAGTATGTTTACCAGTGGAGATGAAGGTCCAGATGTCAGAGTCATGACCTTCCAGGTAGTATTTGATGCGATCTGCCCATGAAGTGTATTTACTAGGCACAAGGATAGGTGCACGATTTCCTGCTCCAAGACTGTTTGCAACTGAAACTGAATAGAGAACATTTTGGTTTTGATTCACACTTGCCATTGAGAACAGGTGATACTGGTTTGAAACTTGAAGAAGTGTTTTTGTGAAAAGTTTTATAAGTCTCAAAGTCGATCACTCGAGCTCTGATACCAACTGAAGAAATGAGAAAAATTCTGTAAACCTATACTAGAATAGTCCAAGTGTTGAAAATACTGAAACAGAGTTTCAGAATCGTCAAGTGGCAAGTAGTGCGGAAAATAAAGAGTTGTGAATCAATCAAATTAATAGAAAAACGTTTTTTTTACTTAAGATCAATGATTCAAATGTTTCTCATATTCATGAAGATTCAATTACAAGTGTTTGAAAGTAAAACACACACTAAAACTCTCAAATGGCTCTCTGAAGACTAGTCTAGGCAGCAATTGTGCAGAATAAGCAGGAATGATCAGAAAAGAGCAACTTTATAATGGATCCCAAGGGGCCTATTTATAGGCTTTGGAAAAGACCATGACATGGCTTGACCAATCAGGCGTTGACACGTCATCAAGACTTAGTCATCAATTGACACCTTTTCCCTACTTAACGGAGAATGGATGGAATATTCCAATTCTGTTAGTATTCCGTTAGGGTTCCATCCAAGTTATGAGTCTTCATAATTCTTGAACCTTCTTGATCAACATTGAAAAAGTGATGAGCAACATGAGCATCAAGTTGCTGAATTGTCTTCTTAGATGTCATCAACTTCCAGAAGTGTTGTTGATCATGTTGAGTTGGTTCTTGAGTGTTGAAATGTATCTTGAACTTGAAGATGTACAAATACTTGTTCATGAAGGAACATGGACGAAATTCATGTTCCTTTGAGCATTTGGACGTGCCTTCATTGTACATGATGAGCCATGTGCAGTCTTGTTGAGCCATCAATGTGATCATGTTGATCCATTGACTTGAGTTGAGCCACCAAGTATTCCTGTTGAGTCGTCAACTCTTGTTGAGCCATAGAGTTGTGGATGAGCCAACAATGTTTCTGATGAGCCATCAATATTCTAGATGATCCATCAACATCTTGATGCTCCACATATGATCTAGATGTGCCATCTGAGATCATGATGATCCAACTAGCTTTCAACAAGTGCTCCATATCAACAGCAGGTGCTCTAAGTAAGCTTCAAGTGCTCCATATTCAAATTCAAGTGCTCCAACATCTGATTCTTCAAACACTTGTTGAATCCTCAATATCTTTCCAACCTGAAACATTCTGATAATGTTTCTTAGAAAATGTAAATCAATACTCAACTCATTTCAAGTGACAATCACATAAAAATATTTCCAACACTCTCATAAATATACCCAATTATAACTTTAACTTTGAAAGATCCATCCATTTGTAGAATTATAATTCAAAATTGGTATGATCCTTAATAATATCTTGTAGGATTTAAAATTATATGATTTAAAAATATTATGATCCAAAATTTGTTATGAACGAAAGTCTTTGTGAAAACTTGATTTGCTTGAAAATTATATGATCCAAAAAACTTGATCTGGTTAAAAATGACGCAATACACAAAAATTGATTTGGTTCAAAATGTTACGATATTTAATTGTATTGTTCCGTTTAGTCTTTATTGTATAAAATGATTCAAAATTGACAATCCAAATATTGTACGACTCAAAAACATGTTATGATCCAAATCTGTTATGGTCCAAGAGCAATTAGTTGATTTGATTTTTGTGATCCAAATATGTTATGATCCAAAAAACAAAAATACTCCAATTTTATATATACAAATACGTTATGATGTTAAACTTTACAATGGTCCAATTCGATCAGTTTATGATCTAACTAGTTATATGATCCAAACATTTTATGATTTAAACATATTATGATCTCATGCTACAAACGAGGTGATAAGAAATAAAATATTTTATCTAATCTTAAATACTTAACAAATCTATGATATGATTCAGCAAATGTTCTTATTTATAACTCTACAGTGCTCTAACTGCAACATTTTTATAATTCAAACATGTAATAAATCAAGAATATGTCAAAATATATAGTAATAGCAATAAAAACCTAAAAAATAAAAGAACGTAAAATACAATTAACTTAAGAAACTTTGAATCACATACATACCTAACCTAACATTGGCAACAAGGCTACTTGAAAACCTTGAAAAACATTGCAGTTATCAAGCTCTTTGATGAAATATTAGACATCTTAAAAAGCCTCTGTAAATGTTTGTTTCCCCACCAGTAAGAGCAATTGATTTGAATCCACAAGGACAATTAGAAGAGCAGTTTTAGGGGCAAAAATTGCAATGAATTTCAAACATACCATCACAATTAAACAACTAGAAGTAATATCAATTCACTTTTACCCCCTCACAATAGCAACCATTTGACTATGAATAGTATAAAAACATTACTAGGAACCCAAGAGCAAGCATATTACCTTGATCATGACCTATAAGATTTCGAAAGAACTAATCATATCACCAAAAGAAGGCCACCACAAACAAAGTTATACATACATCTAGAAGCCACCAAAAACAAATTTTACAACATAAGAGCATCGACTATAGAGCATGTTGACCCATCAAGTTATCCATAAGATAAAAACAACCTAGTGAAACTTGTGTATTTGCATACCACTAAAACAAAACACACCAAAAAGACACTCACTAGTCACTAATTTGAACTACAAAATATGAGCATAAGTATAAAAATTATGAACTCTCTTAGGCATTCCATCAAACACTTGAAAGGCATCATCAAATGTAACTTGGAAACCTTTTTGTAATTCAAATTTTTACTCCAAATCTTATTGCAAAAATATAAACCCATATAAAAGCAATTAGTTTTATTAGAATAATACTCCCTCCGTCCCAATATTATTGTCCACAGACAAAAAACACACATATTAAGAAAAACATTAATTACCACTAACTTTATTTAATAAAATAACAGTTTTGTCCTTACTTTGCATTTAATGTTCCACTAAATGCTTAGTTTGTTAAGTAATAATGAGGGGGTATTTTGGTAAAAATGTTATTTATTTTTAGAAGTGGACTATTATTTTGGGACAAACCAAAAAGGAAAGATTGACTATAATTTTGGGACGAAATGAGTATTATTAATATAATGAAAATCCAGTTATAATTGAAAATTTTGATTTTTTAAGCTAAAAAAAAAAAAAAAAAACTAGATGACATGAAAGAAACAATAATTTAAATCATGTTTTTCAATCCACGATTGCATTGAAGCATCTTCAACATCATTCCGAAGAAACATGATTTTTACAAAAACACAAAAAGTTCGTCAATTAAATAAGTAGTTGAGAAATCAAATTTTTGTAAAAATAAAAAAGAAGAATAACATATGTTAGTAATTAAGGTTCTTACTGCAATCAAGATATAATATGCCCATGTGGCATGTCCAGGCGCTGACACGTGCCCCCACCCCCACCCCCAACATGACAAGTGTCCAACCCTTATTGGCCGGTGCTTTTTTTTCCCTCCGCTTAGTTTTTCGGTACTATTTTTTTTTTCTTTAAAAAAATTCTAAAAAAACCAAAGTTCTTAAAATTTAATTCTCTACAAAATGAGCAACAATCATGAAATTTTGAGGAAAAAAATTATTTTTTGTATTTATAAAAAAACGAAAAAAAAATTCTCCAAAAATTATAAAAATTTATGGAATATTTCTACTAACTATTCTAACGACTTTGTAAAAAGAATTTTTTTAAAAAAATAAGGTGTTTTAGATATGAAACTTGCTTTTAAAAGATTACAAGTTTTCAAAAAAAAATGATGAACCTGATATGATCCAAATACAGATGATTCAAAATATCTATGATTCAAAAATATTATGATTGAATATGTTTAGATCCTTAATTTGTTATGATCTAAAAATATTTTAATTCAAATATTTTATGATCCTTAATTATTATATCTTTTATGATTCAAAATTAAATGATTCAAAAAATATAATGATCCAAATGTTGTATTGAACAAAAACTTTATTTAATTTAATATACCATGATCCAAAATCATATGATTCATAAATGATAATGATCCAAATTATTATGATTCAAAATCATATTATCCAAAATTTTATAATAAGGGGGGTCCAAACAAGGTATTGTGTTACGAAACGATTGAGAATGTAGCTTATGGTGAAGTCGATGCTTTTGAGAAAAGACCAAAAATGATTAATGGCATCAAAAACATATATTTCAATCAACTGGATTTTCCTTTCAATACCATGATATTTACTTTTGGGCAGTTCAAGCTTGTAGAGAAATTTCATGATACGAATGAATACAAACGTATGAAGATTCGTTTTCATGTTGTTCTTGGAGAAAAAAAAAAGACATTTGGTATCTTGAGAAGATTATGAAGTTTCTATCGATAACTCTTGATGTTATGTTCGAATGAGTAATTCAAAATTATTGATGTAAAGTTGTTCGAGCTAAAAGTGTTCTTTTTTATTACACCATTGCTGATTTTCCTTTGATGAACCTGAATGATCTCATCACAGTTGTGAAGTTAATGGGAGATTTAAATAATGAGCAAATTAAGGATAGAACTTTGTACATCAAAGGATATGTTCACATTAAATCCTTCATAGGCTATTATTTTGCTCATCTAGCATTAACAGACATTGAGTTCGCTACTTCATTTACAAAAATCCAAAGGTTCCCAAGACGTTATTAAAGGGGAAAGTGGATATCAATGACTATGAAGACGGTGAGATTATTAATCAACCTCAAGGTGTTGTCTTTCAATGAAGGAATACGAAAGGAGGGAAAAAGAAATATTTCTTCTATACGGATAATAAAGAAAGATATTTAAACCAACATCTTTCCAGTATCCTTCTCCGTATCAACACTTGTAGATGAATCAAAAAGAAGACAGGGGGGATTAGGAAGATTATCGTCTGGTATATGGAGATAAGAAGAGTTTTGCTACAAGTTGAGAAGACTCTACCCAACGTCTGAAGATTCGATATTGATCACAAAAGGGGATATTGTAGAGTCATAAATGTTGTGATATATCGAAGTCTTAGGTAGATGTATTAATAGCGAATGTTTTGTAAATATCGAAGGTCTTCATGACTTCGATATGTATGTATTTTACTAGGCACTTTTGTAGATTCGCTATTAATGTCGAAGTCCTAGTATATAATTTTCATCTATTGAGAACTCTATAAATAGAGTATGTAAATAAGTCAGTTGAGAGCTTTGGCCATAGTGTGCACTGTACTTTCTCTCTCTCCTTCTATCTACATCTATACTTGTACCAATCTGGATAAATCTGAACTGAAACAAGATCTTATTTACATCATGTGCTCAATTTGTACTCTGATTTTATTTTATGATTGATTAAAAATCTTTTCAAAACTCTAAAGGATCATGGGATTGGGTTGCAGCCATATTCACGTCGTGACCAGCTATGTGTCATGTCGTGACCACTGCTCCTGATACCCGTCCTCATTTGGCTCGTTACGTTGTGACCTCCTTGTGGTTACGTCGTAACCCATGGATTTTCCCAAAAACCATGCCTTTGACCCCTTAATGCCCCCTACTAATCAATTCTGTAAATTGGGTGTTACATAAACATATAAGATAAACATAAACTAATAAAAGTTATAGATAGTGGCAAGCACGTGAGCTGCTTGCATGAGTTTACAAAAGTTAGATGTTGCACATTTAATATTCCCTCTCAACACCAACTTCAACCATATATATTATGTTACTGAATTCAATTATCTTTCCACTTTCTAACTCTTAGTTGGGATATCTGCTACCTGCCCATTTGTATTCACATACTGCAAGTCTATTTCGCCCATTAAGACCTTCTCTCTGATGAAATGGTAGTGAACTTCAATATGATTGGTGCGAGCATGAAAAGTAGGATCCTCAACAAGTTTTATGGAGGACATGTTGTCAGATAGAAGTGGAATGCTAAAATTAACTTACTGGTTTAGATACTTCAACAGTTGAACGAGCTAGGTACACTATTGAGCTAACATGGCAGCAACTCCATATTCTGCATTTGTTGTGGTTAGAGACATGGTGTGTTGATGCTTACTATATCATGATACAATGTTAGACCCAAGCATAAATACATAGCCATTTGTCGATATTCATGTGTTCAAGTCACCAACATAATATGCGTCTTAGAACGCCATCAATTTGCAATCTAGTTCCCTCGTCAACTAAACGCCATAGTTGAGAGTAGATTTGATATACATTAATGTTGGATTAATGTCTAAGTCCATAACTATAATTGGTAAGACTTGACCCGACCCGGCATGGTCCATTTGGGTTGCATGGCATCATGCATTTGGATAGACTATAATGAGAGAAATAACACTTAAGGTTGGTTAATATATTATAAGTTCTAATATATTAATAAGGTTATTTAATTAGTATTGATCAAGAATTAATTTGGAATTAATTAAGTGATCAAAAGGAGACTAATTAAATATATGAGTTGATTGTGTAAATCATTCATTCTTATATATGTGGGCTTGTGATCCAAGATTCCTTATGTTGGACTAAGTCCATGGGGTGACCCATGGATACTCCATGGAGGTTAAAATCCATGGAGCATAAGGAATGGGTAAAGTTATGAGTTACATGGTGTAACCCTAATAGCCACCATATAAAAGAATCCCATGGCTCAAGAAATCGTGCACTAATGTGTGAGTGTGAGGGCTAGACGATTTCAAGGAGTGTTCAAGTTTCTCTCAAGTTATTCCAAGTGTATTTGGTGTTGTGTGAACCATTTGAGGTGTCACACTTGGGGCACTAGGCACTCAAGCTTCATGAAGACATTCTACATCAAAGAGGTATGTATTCTATCTTGTTATATTTATTATTTTGTATGCTAGATTAGGATAATACCTTGGATGTTCATAATTGTATGTATAATAGAGAAAACATAGATCCAAGGTATTTAGGGTTGCATGTACACTTAGGAGTGTTAGAATGCTCATAGCCCAACAGTGGTGTCAGAGCCTAGGCTTGTTTTCTTGTTATACTTGCAAAAGTAGCTGAAAAATCGAGTTGGATGCATATATTCGATTGTTTTGGCTGGAATTGGACTAGGAACATTACCCTAAGATGTTTTTGGACTTATAAACTTGTTTTTGATGTGGTAATGTTCATGCTAATCCAATTTCTAAGATAATTGTCATAATTTCAAGATTTGTATTAGTTTGTATGTTCATGCTAATTTCTTGAAGATTGATGATTTGAATTATCTTGTTCTTATGAGGTTCTTAGATTAATAGAAAAGTTGTGTGAAATAGTTGTTTTCAATCCATTTTAATCTAAGAGTTGATTCCAAAGTGTGTTTTTGTAACTTCTCCTCAAGTTATATGAAAAGTCACATTTAAGAATCATAAAACTCATAAAAGTTGGCAAAGGTTACAAAATGAAGAGTCTAGTTCTAATTAAATGGTTTTATGACTCCATAACTTGTCCTCAAGTTATGGAGGTTCAAGAGTCTCTTCATTAAATTAAAAAAAAAGTGTAACCTTAATTAGTTCCATAAGTTACAATAAAAAAAAAGTTATTTTTTTTTATTAATTAGTTTAAAGTCTTCCATAACTTGTCCTCAAGTTATGGAACTTGAAGAGTTTTTTTTTTTTTTTTAATTAAAACTACTTTAAACTCATAAGTTATGGAATTAATTAGTTTTGAATAGTTTCAAAACTTGCCCTCAAGTTTTGGAATTTGAAAAGTTTTCACTTATGAATACTTTAATTCCAAGTTAGCCCTTAGAATTTTAAAAGTTAAAATTCAACCCTTATACTTTATGATATTATAAGTTAATAATATTTATATATATGTATAAGAGTAAAGTCAGTCTTACCGTTAGTAGGCCTCATTCACGAAGCCGGTCTATAAGGGGGGTATAAGGTTACTGCCTATAAAATGGCAGTTTAATGGGTGTCCACTCTCACCCACCGCTTCCTTGACTGGTGGAGGGTCGTTAGCCGAACGGGTAGGACAAGGACTATAATTCTCCTTTCATTAAAAGTATTAATGATAAATACTAAGTAACTAAACTCTTATTAATACCCAATCTTAGTTACTTAGGAAAATGTGAATTTTGTGCTAACCCATGAAATTACACTTTGCACTTTGCTTAAGTCGTTAGTGGAGCGTGTGTGGTTAACCGGCACACTAACCTGGACTTAACAAGGTAGGCAAAGGGTAACTTAATATTTATCATAGTATCGGTGGAGCGTGTGTGGTTAACCGGCACACTGATTAAGGTGTAAATATTAAGAGTACCAAGTATATTTGCATGGTTATTCACACCTTGTTTTGTGATCCTCGGCATCCCAGTCACAAAACCTGAAGGGCACACTCGAGATTGAAACATGCCTTTGAACAGTTCAATGAATCTCAAAGATCTAGGACTTTCAAATCCAATTAAAACCTAATAAATTATTTCGTTTTTCATGGTGGAAATTGGTGAATCGTCATTCACCTACCTTCAAATATTTTATAGCTTGGATTACGACATCCCTCTTCTAAGTTATAAAATAGTTTGTTGGGTCCTAGCCTTAATATTTCATATTGGGTGTCATATTAAGGACTTTAAATCAACTATCTTGAATATCTCCCAAAACGATGTCTGGTCTAGACATTTATGATCTTCCCAAATCTCTTAAAACAAGCTTTCCTAAATGAAGATGATGTCCCATGGATATCATACTTCTTTCACCTCCTCCAATTATTCTCCCTAACCCACAAGTTCCTAAAAAGTTTAAGGTCACTCAAGCCCTATTGGCAAGGCAATGTCTAGGTGTGATCACATCTTGGAGATGTAGTCACATATTGACAAGCCGGGAGAGTTGGGTGTCAAAGTCTTGAGAAAGTTGGTGGCTCAACTACTTTCTAAGTCACATAGTGAGTTCTTTTGGGAATCCTATGAAACAGACTAAGACAAGACCCTTAATGATCTTATCTATTTGCTAAGATCAACTTCCTAAAATGCTATGGACATTGACAATGATGACATTGGATATCCAGTAAAGCTCTCTCTTCCCAATGGAAAGGGATCGGCCATAGTCAACTCGGTTGACCCAATGGTAAAGAGAGAGGCGAAGTCTGAGATAGTCCCATTATCAAGGGTCCATAGGTAACTATTGCCAAAGGAATGGGCATTGGTTACGAAGCTGCCAAATTTACCTAAGGATGTTAAAGTCAATAAGTTTGGCTCTACTTCAGGTAAAGTCCATTGTCTAACTCTATTAAGTACATGTTGATTCTGGTCGCGAAGATGGATTTCAATCGCATGGTTCGGTGATCAGAATTTTGGGCTATTACTTAAGAGTTATGATATTTATATTGCTTAGGAATAGATAACAACAAGGTTTTCATATGGATTGTAAGGATAAGTTTTTCCGCAAAGTTTTAAAATAAAAGAAAAAGGTTTTGATTTTATTTATTTTAAGTATCCTTACAATGGCATTTGTGAAAAGTTGTTGCTTATAAGATTCCATTGATAGCAATATTGGAAAAATGGATTTGATTCTTTCGGTTGTGGTAGTGTCTAATATTACCAAATAAGGAAAGATTCTCATCACCCAAGGTTCAATTGGACCGAAACTTGGAATCATGCAAGTTGTATAGTATGATGAATGAGAACTTTCAGCTTGGAAAATTAAGACTAATTCCTTATGTGAATAAGGAAAGGACTAAGGGATCGAGTACACATTCTTGTGCACTGGTCAAGTCCACCACAAAAGATCAAGAAGACTATTCGTCATGATTTACTTAAGTTCAGTAAATATGGTTATACTTATAAGTTTAAGTATAAGTCTGTAGCATTGGAGAAGTTTCAATGTGAGACAGAACGAATAAGAAGAATCAAAGTATGGCAGAAAGATAAAAGTTTCTCAAATCTGAAAAGATGGGAGAGTACTTTAGTATCATGTTTATGATCATCTTAATGATTAAGATACCATATCACAATTGGTCCTCTAAAGTCATCTTAGTGCATTCTTATGACTAAGAAGAGGAGTCATGAATTGTTGAAATGGTTAAATCAAAAAGATGAGTCATACTTCGTTCCAAAACAATTCTTAGAGTCATACTCCAAGATTGTAACTTGAGTGACATATCTTAAAGAGGGTTTGTTAACACTAGTCAAATGTAAGAGTAAAAGGTTATCTACTCTTGTACATTTGAAATTGGTAAGTTGTGATGTTTTGGATAAAACAGAGACCAACTTAGGCCAATTGTGTAAAGTGTTAGTCTTGATAAAGAATCTGCACTATCTCTTGAATATTTGACAAGGGAGTCTTATATGTCAAGAGGACAGTGGGAGTCTTAAAGCTCTTGAAAGTTTCAATACTTAATCAAGAATAAAACCTAAAGTCCTTCACTAGCACACGACTTGAGGTTTATAACCTATCGTGTTGAAATTTTTGTGCCTATTCAAGTTGGCTTTGCATAGGAGTTCTGAGAGTTCTCAATTGGTTGCACAACTACTTGGAAGCAATGGCAGGCACCTGAGCTGCCAAATGGCAAGAATTTAAGATTGCACAAGTTTAATCAATATGAGTTTGGATTTGTCACTAACCTTGTCTTGTGATTATAGTTTTGACAAATTCACATGGATAAGAACACATACACTATTAAATCTAAGTGTCATAAGGTTTCTCTCCGATTCATGAAATTGATGGTGAGGAAACACTTTCACTAAGTAGATTTTAGCTAGATAGCAATTGTGATATTTGCATTCTCAAAGTCGTTAGTGGAGCGTGTGTGGTTTACCGGCACACTAACATGGACTTGTGAGAAGTGGAAAAGGTCTAAACAATTGAGACTATGATTACGGCATCCCTTTTCATAGTTCTAAAATTGTTTAGACACACATGTGAGCTATCTAAGAGAGGTGTATGATTTTGATAAAGTTTTATCAAAACAATCTAGTATCAGAAATCTGAACTTTGGTAAGAAAGTCAGCTGATTTCTGAGTACATGTCAAAGCTAGTGGGAGCATAAGTGTTATGCTAATAATCATCATGTTAGTGGGAGCATGATAATTATGACAAAGGTTGTAAGTTAGCAATGTTAATTATAGAAAACAAAAGTTTCAATTCGTGAGGTTGCAGGGGTTGAAAAAGTTGTTTTGCTATAATTAAGGGAGAGGAAATTATACTTCATTTTAATTCTAAAAGCTTAGATTGAGATTTTAATCGTATTTAATCAAGGATATATATATGAATTTCATGTTGGAATGGCTCAACATAAGGAAATTCTATATATGGGTCCATTATTTGCGTTCTAAAATTCGATTATGATTACGGCATCCCCTTTCATAATCTGAATTTTGAGAACTTGGCAAATTGAAATGGAAATATTATAGCAAAAGACTGGTTTAGTCTTTATGTGAGACATCATGAATCATGTCCCATATGCTTCGGATATAGGATCGATTACATGTGTTATATTCATCCTTTCTAAAATTTTCCAAATGCCTGGGGCATTATGAAGGGAAAAGGTCTAGAATTGGATATGACTAAAATGATTAAGCAATTGTCGAGGACAATCTAAGGTTTACCAAAGATTGGTTGCTCAAGGACAGTTGGAAGTATAATGTTAATTCTGGAAGGACCATATTGACATAATCTGTAAGGAGGCAACTCTTGTTCAGAAGTGATAGTCAAAATGGAATATTGAAATGTTTCAAAGTTAGAAATTATTCAATCTGTGTAAGATTAGGAAACTTAATGAAAGAAGGATGTTTCCAAGGAGCTGATCTCCTTTGGAATGCTCTGTAATGATTGTTGTCAAGTCTTTCTGAGTTTGTGCATAATCATTAAGAGGATCAATGCATATAAGTTTAGAATCTAACAGATTTCAGTAAATGGCATGAATTTGGAATTCTTGCATTTGCAGTAAGGATTTGGGACTGTGAAAAGAGGATCATTGGAGTGATGTTCAATTGATCTATTTTACAAAGTAAAGATCATAGACAAACATAGTATGCATACTTGGTGTATGGCATGACTAGTGTTTAGAAAACATAGTGTACATGCTTGGAGCATGGGACAACTATTGTTTTAAATTCAAGTATAAAGTTGATAAAACCGAAACAATGAATAATGAGTAATCAGTATGGTGATAAATAAAAGTGTTATTTATATTCATAGGGTTTGATACCATATTTGATTCATTTATTCTTGTGTTTCACTTTGCATGTTTTGACTTCCAGAATAACTAAGTCGCTCTTCCTGAATGATTAAGTTATTCAAACCATCCACAGTCGGTCATATGTTGGAAGTAGATATGAATCAAGACTGTCATGGGTTGGTTTGTAGAGGTCCAAGTTGGTGGACAAAGTGGTGCTACAGCACTCATGAGTGCTCATAAGTTCTGAGTATTGGATTCAACCCGCGCTCATTTGAATCACTTCATGGATTTTATCACGAGTGATCATGAGACGATAATATCTTATATTCTTCAAACCTAGAGATATGAGTTGTTACTATGAGTTGGTTATACATTGATTGCACGAAAACGCATTGGTAACTCGATGTTATAAAACGTGCCTTTGTGTATGATTCAACAAGTAGTAGAACAAGCCATATGAGTCGAAGTTTATCCATTCCTTTTACCTTCGGGATAAAAGCGATATCTGTGGGCCCCTCGATGATTTAAAGATGATACATGTGAGTGCTTGGCCAAGCTAGGACTGATTTGATTTGTTCAATCAGTCAGTCATCATGAATCGGAAATCGGGAAACAACAAATGGACAGAGAGAATGATTGATAATCCATGTCTCAGTCCATATGATATCTACAATGGAGGAATATATGATCCCTTATCTAATGGACAAGTCATTGACAAAGGTCAGAGTTCATCGATAAGGTCAGAGTTCGACAGAAGCTTTTGAGAGCTACGATTGCTGATCGGTTCCTAAAGTCATACGCAATAATAGTTTTAGACTTATCCAAGTGGGAGACTGTTGGATTAATGTCTAAGTCCATAACTATAATTGGTAAGACTTGACCCGACCCGGCATGGTCCATTTGGGTTGCATGGCATAATGCATTTGGATAGACTATAATGAGAGAAATAACACTTAAGGTTGGTTAATATATTATAAGTTCTAATATACTAATAAGGTTATTTAATTAGTATTGATCAAGAATTAATTTGGAATTAATTAAGTGATCAAAAGGAGACTAATTAAATATATGGGTTGATTGTGTAAATCATTCATTCTTATATATGTGGGCTTGTGATCCAAGATTCCTTATGTTGGACTAAGTCCATGGGACCCATGGATACTCCATGGAGGTTAAAATCCATGGAGCATAAGGAATGGGTAAAGTTATGAGTTACATGGTGTAACCCTAATAGCCACCATATAAAAGAATCCCATGGCTCAAGAAATCGTGCACTAATGTGTGAGTGTGAGGGCTAGATGATTTCAAGGAGTGTTCAAGTTTCTCTCAAGTTATTCCAAGTGTATTTGGTGTTGTGTGAACCATTTGAGGTGTCACACTTGGGGCACTAGGCACTCAAGCATCATGAAGACATTCTACATCAAAGAGGTATGTATTCTATCTTGTTATATTTATTATTTTGTATGCTAGATTAGGATAATACCTTGGATGTTCATAATTGTATGTATAATAGAGAAAACATAGATCCAAGGTATTTAGGGTTGCATGTACACTTAGGAGTGTTAGAATGCTCATAACCCAACAATTAATACTCTGTGTACGGATCCAAAATGAGGCTTTCTCAGATTCTGAAAGAATCGACTTAACACATTGACTGCAAATGATATGTCTGGTCTCGTGGAGGTAAGATAAATAAGACTTCCCACCATCTTTCTATATATTGTTGTATCTTCTAACTTTATGATTTTGCACACAGTTTAGCATTAGTATATATGGGTGTCACTGCTGCTTTACATTCCAACATTCTGAATCTCTTTAGCAAATCAATGCAATACTTTCGTTGATGCAACACTATGCCTTCATCAGCATAACTCAGTTCGATCCCTAAGTAGTGTCTCAACCTTCCCAAGTACTTTGTGTGAAATGAGTGCTCAGATTCTCTTTGAGTTGACTGGCCATATCTTCAAAGTCACCTGTAATTATTAAGTCATCTACATAAACAAGAACCAATGCAAATTTTCTTCCAACTTTCTTGACAAATAAACTTGAATCGACTAGAGTACTTCTATACTCGTTCTATTAAAGGAATTCAACCATGTTTCCAAACCACACCCTTAGAAACTGTTTTATCCTATAAAAGGATTTCTTGAGTTTACACACATAACTTGGCTAACTTTTACTTTCAAAACCACGATGCTGATCCATATTGATTACATGATCTAAATCTCCATAGAATAACGCATTACTCACATCCATCTTTTACTTCCCACCAAGGCTAACAGATTCCTAATTGTGGTCAACTTAGCCATCGAGCTAAAGGTATCCTCTTAGTCTAACCTATATTGTTGTGAGAACCCACGGGCTACCAAAAGCGCCTTATACCTTCTAATCGACCTATCTACATTACGTTTTATCTTAAAGACCCACTTCCATGAAACAGGCTTCACATCATTTGGTTTTGGAACCAAGTCCCACGTCTAGTTCCAAATGAGAGCATCATATTCTTCTTTCATTGCCAAGACCCACTCTTCTTTGGTTGCAGGATGATTATATGTATATGGTTTAGTTTCAATTTCTTCAGCTATTGCAGCATTGGCATATAGAGGGTTTGGCTTCCTGACTCTTGATGATCTTCTGGGATTGTGAGCGTCATTGTTGTTATCATTATTAACTGCTTCATTTGATTGCTCCAGTGAATGATCTTGAACCTGAACATCATCATTATCAATTACCACATTACTTCCTTCCGAATCTAGTCTCACTTTTGATGAATCCATTTATTCTTTAAGGAGTTTAGAGTCAGGAAGAACCTCATTCTTTTCTAACCACCATGAAGAATTCTCATCAAAAATCACATTCCTTGAGACATAACACCTTCCATAACTAGGATCACAACATCTCCAACCCTTTAACTTTTTATCATACCCCACCAATATGCAACGAACGGCTTTCTTTTCCATTTTACTTTGCAAATGGTTGGGTATAAAGTATAAACACTAACACACAAAGCCAAATACACGTAGATGACTTACATTAGGCTTGATCTCTAAGAGCTTCTTAGATGGTGATGCATAATCAAGATTTTGTTGTGGAATCCTATTGATCAAATATATGGTTGTTTTCATAGCTTCTTCCCAATACTTCCTTAAAAAATTTTGTCATGCATTATGCTTTTACAAATATCACCCCAATGTCTATTCTTCCTCTCAGATATCCAATTTTATTTTGGGGTATTTGGGAAAGTCAACTAGTGTTTGATTTTATGTGTTTTCATGTACTCACTAAATTCTGTTGTGAGATACTCTCCTCTATTATCAGATCGAAGACAACCAATGTTGTGTTTTATTTCTATTTCAGCTTCCACTCTAAACTCCTTGAATTTGGAGAACGTTTCATACTTTTCAACCATGAAATACACCCAAACTTATCTTGAAAAGTCATCTATGAACGTCATCATGTACTTCATACGTTTGACAGGAGATTTCTTAGCTGGTCCGAACACATCGGAGTATACAAGCTCTAATGGTTCTTTGGGTTTGTACTCTGATTTTCCAAATGGTTGATGATGAGCTTTACCAAATTGGCATGCGGCACACACAACATATTTTCTGACTTCAAGATTTGGTATACCTTTAACCATCTGCTTCTTCATCATCAAATCAAGTTTATCATTAGCTCACGTGACTCAACCTCATATGCCACAGTTTTAATTTTGATTTTTTTTATTTTATCCACATAAGTCGTTTCTAGTGACATTACATAAATGGAATCTGATCATCTTCCTTTCAAGATGGGTTTTGATGGAGTCTCAAACTCTTTGAAAATCTTAACATCATCTGGTCCAAACAACACATAATGACTAGTGGAAGCTAGCTGTGAAACTGAGAGAAGGTTCTTCTTCATACCTGAGACATGGTACATACTTTCGAGTGTTAGTTCTTTGTTGTTGTCTTCTTGAAAAAAAACTCCACCTCACCAACATGTGTAATTGGAAGTTTGGAGTTATCATCGATTACAACTACTCTACAGCCTCTATAGCTAACTGGGAGTTGGAGCTTCTTATGTTCCTCTGTCATATGATTAGAACAACCAGAATCAACAATTCATTCATCAAGACGGTTTCGATTATTTTTGGTGGTTGCTGTGAGTGCTAAGGCACCATCAATATCTTTCACTTGTGCATACATTGCTTCTGCATCTCACACTTCTTCTTCCCGTGACATTGCTGATGGGTTTTAAGCATAAGAACAATCAAATGTGCTCATACAAACCCTAATGCTTGGATCTAGGTTTGTCTATTGTACATGCAATGAATCCAAGACTTACAAACCCTAGATCTATCAAATAAGAACTGAAATAAGGGTTTAGTAATTACCTTTGATTGTTATATAGCAATAACAATCAATCCTTGCTTTGATTGGCTTCAGAAAGCTTAGTGCCTCAAGTGTTGCACCTCTAATGGAGTCACAAACACCACTAAGCAACTTGGATGAAGAGGGAGGAGAGAGGAGGCACCAAAAACGGCTGGAAACCCTAAAGGATTACTTGTCCACGTTTTTGGGGCTTAAGGGTCCTTTATATACATGTAGGCTATTAGGGTTTACAACTAGGAAACCCTAATCTGACTGCTTAGGCCCTAAGCAGCCCATAGACTCCTTTAACATATCCCTTGGACGATTTCTAATGGGCTTCCCATAGAATTCGTCCAACCTATATATTATTAGGTGATCCATAGCCCAATCGTAATTATCTTATAATTACAAATCCAGTCCCCTAAGTTTAATTAATCTCTTTTAGCCACAAAATTAATTCTTGACTAATATTAATTAAACTATATGATTTCTCCTTTAATATATTATTCTTATAATATATTAATAAATCATAATTAAACCTTTCTCTCCTTAATTCATCCTACATATTGCTATGGTGAAGGCAACCCAAAAGGACCATGCTCATAATCGGGTCAAGTACATACCAAAATAGTTATGGACTTAGACACTAATCCAACAATTGCAACATTCCTTTTTTTTACTTTGGCGGTGATTCTTTCGTATTTCCTCATATGGCTCCCCTTTCTCATGATTGTAGGTATTCTTTTCCTTTTCATGACTTTTATTTCTGTCTGAACCCTTTCTATACTGTTGGTTACCTAATGATCAATATTTTCCTTTGCCTTTTTCTATATACAAATCTTATACATCATCCTTGATTGTTTCTCCTCCTATCTGTTTCGTTAAAGCTCCATATCTAGAGAGATTCTTGAATTGAACAAGGGAATGTTGGTTGTCCTAACCTTGAATCGCTGCGACGAAACTTCTAAACTCTGGTTGAAGCCCACGAATAATTATTCTTTTCATTCTTGTTTGACCAATTTGAGATTCTGTATCAAGCTCCATAATCTCTCTACATGTAGCCTTAACCTTGTGAAAATATTGCGGAATTGTCATATCTCTTTGAGACACAGATAGGAGTTTATTCTCAAGAATTTGCAACTTAGTATCATCTTCTTTGGGAACAAGCCTGATGATGTATCTCATGCTTCTTTTGGGGTTGACACATCTCTGATATCCTCAAGTACATCTTCTTCAACGGTCGTTTTTAAGATGAACATGGCTTTGTCGGACTTGATCTTCCACTTATGTAAGATCCCGGTATTATCGTCTGCCTCCAGTTGCCTAGTTTCAGCCCTTTTCATAACTTTCCACAGATCTTTCCCTTGCATGTATGACATGATGCAAGTAGACCATGTGTTGAAGTTTTGGTTGTTCAACTTCTTAACGCCACCAACGACATGAAGTTCAGCCATTTGCAAGGCTCTAATACCACTTTGTTAACCTTCAGAATACAATCATCCTAGTATACAACCATGGAATTCTACAAAGCAATGAAGGAAAACACACAATTCACACACTGTTGTATGTTCTCATTAACTAAACAATGAATTACAAAGGGAAATCCATATATGGCATAACTGAAAAAAAAAATTACCACTACCTAAGAAGTAGAGAAATGCAATTGGATAACTACCCACTATCTAGACTAATTCAACAAAGGGTAAATGTTAGACACATAAGATAAACATAAACTAATAAAATTGAAAGATAATGGCAAGCATGTGAGTTGCTTGCATGATCAGTTTGCATAAGTTGGATGTTGCACATTTAATATAGAGTTCCGTATGCATCTGCACTGTGCAATAGGAGTTTCTAGTAAGTGTATGTCCAATTCGAGGAAAGAGCATTGGTATGTAATCAATGCTTGATATATATATATATATATATATATATATATATATATATATATATATATACTTGAAAGGAACTTATGGTGCTCAAAAGAAAATGAGTCATCATGGAAAGATTTGCATATACATATTTTGGTGGATGTTCATAATAGAGGAAGAACGTGACATGTCATGTTTTCACTAGTGGGAGTACAACAGTTAGTTGGATGTAAATGCGTCAAAAAAGTATTACTCTATCAACCATGGAAGCATAATACATTGACATCACAGATCGATACTGACAACTAGATTATTTGGGTAAAGAACTTTTTATCAGAGTTGGACGTAAAACAGAAAGCCTACATTGTTTATTATGACAATCAAAATGTAGTTCATCTTGCAAAGAACCTTGTGTTCCACAATTTGACGAAACACATTAAGATGAGATATCACTTTACCAAAGAATTGATAGATGATTGCATGTCGTCCTTGAGGAAAACGATCGGCATGAAGAATCTAGGGGGTGTTTGGCAAAAAAACTTATTGCTTATTAGCTTATAAGTTAATAAGTAAGTGTATGGTAACTTATGAAAAAAATGACTTATTAGAGGTTCCCCACCTGAATAAGTTATTTTCATCAAAACACTTTTTTAACTTATAGTGGTGTAGAACCTAAAAAGTTGTTTTAAAAAGCTTAGTCAAACACCCCCTAATATAGGTGTTTATCATGATAACTAAGAAGTTGAAGTGGAGCTCACTCCCGCTGCAAACTATAGAGAGGAGGCTACACTATTTGGTTTATGAGAGGTAACACACCTAAACAATTGGTTGGTTGATCAACATTCAACTTGGAGATTGTTTAGATATGGAGTTTAACCGTGTAAACCATGTAAATTTGGTGTGTTATTATTATTTTTTTATTTGTCGTTTTAAATGCTATCATAATGAGCGGTATAATATTACGTGAAACGGTAAAGCAAACCACGTAAACATTTTCTAAATGACCGACTAAATTTAGAAAGTCCTCACCAACCAAATTCTCTAGTTTATTCGATTTCAACCTGACTATGAATGATCATTCATACCCATATATCTGTCCTTCTAAAAGTGCATATAAAGACTTGGGCCCTGTGCAGTTGATTGTTCTATATTTGGGCAATTTAGTAGCCGTATATATCTTCACCCACTTGCAATTTAACATGAGTGGGCCCTAACTCATATTCGGTATTCCTATTTATAGCATCATATATGCCCATACTTCACACACCCTGCCTTAATTTCCTTTCCCTCCTACTCACTTCCATAGTACCACTTAAAGCCTAAATTACAATCCCACAAAGATCACCACATCTTTGTCACTCATACGATGCATTTCCTCCTCCCTCTTCTTTTCAGCTTTATTGCTTCTTCCTCAAGCAACGCCCAGCCTTCACCTGGTTTTTACCCAAGCTCCAAAATTACAACAGTACCCTTCAATCAAGCTTATAGAAACTTATGGGGCCCTCAACACCAGAGCTTCGACCAAAACACCATCGTCCTTTGGCTCGATAGGTCTACAGGAAGTGGCTTCAGGTCGCTCAGACCATACAAATCTGGCTACTTCGGGACAGCCATGAAGCTCCATCCTGGCTACACCGCAGGGGTCATTACTTCATTTTACGTAAGAATCTTGTCACACAAGCAATATATAAACCGCATGCATGCATGAGCTTGTCGCTTTGTGTTGTTTCTAGGGTTTAATGGTTGCTATTTATGCTTGAATTGTTTCGCAGCTTTCAAATGGCGAGGTTCATCCAGGGGACCACGATGAAGTTGACATCGAGTTTCTTGGTACAACACCAGGAAAACCATATACCCTGCAGACAAACGTGTACATTAGAGGGAGTGGCGACAGAAACATCATCGGAAGGGAAGAAAAGATTCACCTGTGGTTTGATCCGACCACCGCTTTCCATAACTACGCTATCTTATGGAGCCCCATTGAGATCATGTACGTTATTTTATTTTATTCGATCATCATTTTAACTTTCTGGGCCCTACTACCGGATCATAATTAAATGCAAATAAAATGGTTGTGAAAATATAAAGATAACGTAAACGAGTGGATTGAATGCAGATTTTTTGTGGATGATGTGCCGATTAGAAGGTACCCGAGGAAAAGCGATGCTACATTTCCTTTAAGGCCAATGTATGTATACGGGTCTATATGGGATGCATCTTCATGGGCGACTGAAAATGGTAGATATAAAGCTGATTATAGGTACCAGCCTTTTTATGGTCGATACAACAATTTCAAGGTAGGAGGTTGTGCTGATAACTCACCGGCGTCGTGTCGGCCACCGTCCGGTTCTCCGGCGAGGACGGGTGGGCTGAGCCGCCAGCAAGTGGTGGCGATGCTTTGGGTTCAAAGGAACTATAAGGTGTATGATTATTGTAGGGATCCTAAAAGAGACCACACGCAAACACCAGAGTGCTAAAATGGTGGTTTGAAAGAAAATTAATGGAGGCTTGAGATGTGTTCAAAGCTAATTAGCAAAATGGCAGTAAAGCGTCCAAGCCTACATTATTGAATTTGTTTTTTGTTTCTTTTTTTCTGTTTTTTTTTTTTTTTTTTTTTTTGTGTTGTGAATTGTCAATGAATTTCTAGGGAGTGGTTTGAGTATAATCGATGAAGATTGTCATATTTAATAAAGAAATCAAATAGGTAATCCTATTTTAAGATTAATTAGTCACTATCTTAATTTTGTCATTGGTTTATCACGAATCTTTATACCATATTTATTCTAACACTTATAACCTTCGTAATTAATTAATGTAGATCATAAAATAATTATTTTTATAATATGGTTTTATATCTATATTTTAATTTATAAATTATTTATCAAAAAAAAAAGATGTTGGTGGCTCAATTTAACCCAATAGATTTAATTTTAAATCATTATTAAACCCGTTCATTTGTACTATCAAAACTCAATTATTATTATTATTATTATTATTATTATTATTATATAATTCTTTTTATTTTTATTATTATCTTTATGTTAGCTCTAATGATGATGATGATGATTGATAATTGAAAATTATTGATTGATAAATCACTTATTGAATAATTGGCTATATCTTAGAGTTGTACTAAATAAACCGATGGATGAGACATGTGTGTCGGGAGTATCACCATATAAACGAGATGGCTTTAGAATCACTATATAGTTAGGGTGAGCAAACCCGAACCAAGAAACCAATCAAAATCAACGGAATCAATACTGAAGTAAAACCGACAGTTAGAGTTTAAAATTTTTAAAAACCGAAAAATCGGTTTCGGTTTCGGTTTTTATCCAGAAACCGACTCATCCAAACCGAGAAACCGACCTACACATGATACCGACAAACCGACCCATCAAAACCGACATTCACCTCATTATATATATATATATATATATATATATATATATATATATACACACACACACACACATTGGCGGAGCATTATTAGGGCCAGGGGGGCTGTGTCCCCTCCTGATTTTTTGGTTCTAAATAGCCCTTATAGTTTCATTTTATACATTTTATACCTAAAAATATAAAATTTTATAAATTTTATATCCAAACGGCTGCAACATGTAATAAAAAGTCTGTTTGTTTTTTAACCTCTGCAGACCGCTACAATAAGTTAAAGTAAGGTGTGGAGAGGTTTGAAGCGGTGGGTCAAGTGTTGCGTTACGCAGCACACACGCATCAGTTTTTAAGTCAGAAGTCTTCTAAAAACAAACAGCTGGGAAGGGTCAAGTGTTGTACGTGTGCTGCGCGGCGCAACAATAAGTGGTCGGAAGTGGTTTTTTAAGAAAAACAAACAGCACCTAAATGTTGCACACGGATGTCTTCATCCTAAATAAATGCATAGGTTTTGATGTTTCAATTTTCTATTCAAAGGTTTTAATTCGTTCTATTTGTTTAACTTTTTAGATTATGTTAAAGTTATACATATGAAAAATAACATGTTAAGGTTATGGAGAATGTAGGTCATACGAAATTACAGAGCAATTGCATAAAAATTTGCTCATATATTTTTTACTGTTGAAGTTTTGAGCATTTTTGAAAAATGGGTTAAAACTCATAACCCTTGAGTATGAACCCATGAAACCGAAAAACCGTCAAAACTGACTCCAGAACTCGAAAACCGACCCTATTTGGTTCTGAAAACCAGAAACAGGTTACTTTCGGTTTGGGTCTAAAACCGACCCTATCCGACCCATGTACAACCCTAATAGTTGTGAGGATTTGAAGCCATGCCAAGGGTACGATTATCCTTCCACATTACCAACACGTTCACATTAGGATGATGTTCAGCTTGGGCACACTGTGAAAAGAGGAGGAGGAGAAGAGAGATTTGTGTGTGATAGCCTAAGATAAATCGGTCAAATAAGATATCAAATTAAAAAAAATGATTTTTTTTTCTTTGCAGAAATAGGAAAACTCACTTCTCAAACGCCCAAGGGAGATGGCAATTGCTAATTGGCAACAATTTTAAAGGAACTTCATTCTGGACTCGTTAATTTCTGGTCCGAGTTGCTTGGTTGCAACTTGCAACTGCCGTATCAGCCCAACTTAGACCGTGGCCCAAATTAAGACCCAACGTATGGTATTGTAACATAAAATTTTTAATATATCCAAATATTCAATCGAGTAATAATATAATACAAATGAATTACCATTTACCAATAATTTGTTACCAGGCCCGGCCCAATGTGTGGGCAAGCTAGGCGACGGCCCGGGGCCCGTAACCAATTAGGGCCTCAATTTGTTGGTATTGTTAGATTTTATATATGTTTTGTATAAATTATAATACGTTGGTGGATGTTAATAGTAAGTGTCTATAAACTCGATTGATGAAGCGCATAGCCTCATCTATTTGCCGCCCGAGTTTGATACGTGCCTTTTTTTTCATTAAGTTAGCTTAGTTTTCTTTATTTGTGAATTTATTTTTGATAATACTCACAAATGTCAATTTAGTTATATTGGTTTTGTCCTTTGCTTTTTCAAAAAAGATGCGACGTGAGTTCAATTCTCAGCATTAACATTTTTTTTTCCAAAAATTATATTTCATTTGATTTGAATTCATTATTTACATAAATACAAGATAACAATAACTTTGTCCTTCTATATAATAGTAAATTTATAGGGTCTCTTTTTAATTTTTTATCCCGGGCCCCAATTATGTTTGGGACGGGCATGTTTGTTACCACAACAAATGCCCAATCAATGTTAATGACTTCACTAAATAACATGTTTTTTTTCAAGTTCAAGTACTCTAATTGTAAGAAAGATGTATACTTGTTACTAGTATTGTGTTGATTAAGTTGAATTTACATAAAATGTACACAATATTGCAAGTACATTCATTGTAAGATTCCGCAAGATTTAATTTTATATATTTTCAAGTTGGGAAATGAATATTTTTTGGATTTTAGCAAACGATTGGTTATTCTTTATTTAGATATAATCAAATAGTTTTATTGGACAATTTTGAATTACATGGTTCGTATATTCTGATTTTTTGAATTGGTTTACATCAAAATGAATTATTATATTTGATTTTGGATTGGTTTTGATTATTAAAATGGTAATAACCAGTGAGTGGTATCGGATCTTCATTCTCGTTTGAGTAAAGGGTGTCCATTTGTTATCAACATGAGATAATCGTTTTGATGACGCGCACCAAATGTTCGACAAAATCCATAAATTATAAATAACTTCATCAGTCCCAAGTTTTTATGTTTCTTTAATATTAAGATATAGGGCGTGTTTGGCACGGAGCTTTTGGAAGAGTTTGGGAGTTTCTAGCTTTTAGTTTTTGACAAAACTCTCTAGTTTAAACAAAAAATTTTGTTTGGTAGTACGATCATTTAGCTTTTAGTTTAAACAAAACACTTCAACACCCGGGTCGACCCAGCCGGTTCAACCGGTTGGATCGTGACCCGGGGTAGAAGGTGGGTCAATTGAGAACGGTTTTTTGTAAAAAAACGGACCGGATCGAACCGGCCGGGTTTCCCCTGAACCGCGGTTCGACCGCTTATGTTGAACCGGTTAAAACCGGGTTGACCCGTTTTAATATGGTTTCGATAGTTGGATACAAGTAGTGAACACCAAAACAATGAGTCGTTTGCGGTTTCTTCAATGTTTTTCAATATTTAAACTTTATGGACATCAAATTATTGGTTTTATATGTTTATGCATTATGTAGGAAAATAAATATATATAAAAATAGAAAAAGACCATAAACCGGGTTGACCCGGCGGTTCAACCGGTTGAGCCGGTTGACCTGTGAACCGGTCATCACACCGGGTCAACTAAAAACCCGGGTTTTAAAACATTGATTTTATGTATGTCAATGTGCTACTCCTTAAATAAATTTGTGCAACTCAAGAGCTCACCGAAAACCTTAAATCATCATGAATTTGTTATTGCTTCATCTAGATCGGAGTATAGAAGATCGATTGAACAAGGTATGGATTTTGGTCTCTACATTCTATAAATTAGTTTGCACAAGTCTTTTAATTTTTGCTTTCTTGATCAGACAACTAATTTTGGATGTTGTACATCACCTGCTTTATTAAATGCTTAAACCAAAATATATAATCTAATAGAATCAATAATTATTATTTTTTTCTTTGTACTATATTAGATTATGTATTGTATAATATAATAAACAAAAAAAATGAAATTACTTTGTTATTTCTTGTATTCAATCCCAACCAAGTGATCATGTATGTAATCGCACGAACATGATCAATGTGATATACAATCCTTTCATCACTCTTAATTAGCAACCATATGCTAAAGAATTTCATGATTTTATACAAGTTATTCTAAATTAGCAACCACATCCTAAAGAATATTGTCAAGTACTTCGTTAATCTGATATATGTGTTGTTTGTGTGTGATATATGTGTGTCTTGGATATGTGTATGTTCTGATGTGTGTGGTTTGTATGTATTTTCGTTATGAATAAGAAATAGAGACATGAATGGGATAAAAAAATATGAGACAGTTTTGACATGATCACAACGGTATGCTTATTGTAACATCCCAAAAATCAGAGTGAAATTTTCAATTTTTCAAAACCAACCCAAATACCATAATTGTTTACAAAACATTGTTTCCAAGAGTAATAATCAAATCATAGTATCCCAGAAAACCAAAATCATAAAACTATGAGGATGCGCACGATCACGCCTTTGATTTCCCACAATCGTCTGAAGTACATGAAACAATAAACTGAAACTGTAAGCTAAAGCTTAGTGAGTTCCCCCAAAATACCACCACACAAACATATAACAAAACAGATATTGGGTCTACAACCTCCTGGTTAGATTACCCCTGGCCCACAACCTTTCGGTTGGATTTCCTAATACATGTTGGGTCCACAACCTCTTGGTTGGTTAACCCCTAGCCCACAACCTTCCGGTTGGAATGCCCCGGTTTGTTGACCGACAACACAAAGCAATACAGTCTCAACCCCACCATACCATATCGACATATACATAACAAATAACAGATATCCATCAACAGATAATCATATAACCAACCAACAGACAAACAGACAGATCTATAGATCACTACAACATAACAACATCCCATATATCAGGACACAAATCTAACAAATCTCTACAACATAGCAACATCCTCTATGCCAGGATACATAATCTAATGGGTCGGCATTGGTGCCTTCGACCCACAAGTATAGTGATGAAAACTCACCTCTTAGTCTAACAGATACCTGAATTGGTCATTGCTCTGAATATCAACTTTGTCAGTCACATATACATCAAATAGTGAAAAATCTCAATTACAACTCAAAATATCCTTAGGTTAAACTTTGTCAAATCCTTATCAAAGTCAAAAAGTCAAAAAAAAATCAACCGAGTTAACTCAGCTGAGTACGCCCAGCATACCCAGCATGTACGCTTAACTTACTCAGTCCTTGACCAAAGACGGGCTGGTTGACCACGTACGCGCAGCGTACCCTAGGTACGCCCAGCGTACACAATTTCTTCATTTCCCTTCTATTAAGAGCTTAATTCCTTAAGCTCTTCCGTCCAAATTCCAGATCTAGTCCTCAAATGATGTCCTTAACCATAAAGTTTCCAACATTATGGTCTTGCATGGCTATTAAGTGCTCAATACCAAAAACCCTAACTTCTTAACTCATTAAGACATCCTAGTTCACACATGGAAGGAAACTAAGGTCCAAGATCACATTTTATGCTTCTAAACACTCCAAAACATCTGAAAGGACAGGTTATATGAATTAAAGTAACCCATACTCATAATACCAAGCTTATAGGACCAAAAAGAACACAAATCCATGGATAAACAAGATCTAATTAAAAATTCATGAAGATAAAAGCTTTTTACCTTCAGATGGTGTCAAATGATGATGTGATTCTGGATCCAAAGTGCTTCACTCTTCTAAGATGACTTCCTCTTCCTCTTCCACCTTCAAGAACACCAAAATGCACACTCAAGGAGGAGATTGTTTCACTCAAGAGATTAGGGTTTGCTAGGGTACGAAATGGGGCTGGAGGCTGATGAAAGAAATGTTAATGAGGCAATAAAGGTGTTTAAATAGGGTCCAAACACAAAAATTTAGGATTTGGGACTCTGCCACGTACGCCCATCATACGCAACGTACGCCAAACGTACTAATGAAGTCTCCAAAATTACAAAAATGCCATTAAGGACCAATTTGCAAACAAATCTCATAATAAGGGTCAAAAGTGTAATTACCTGGAAATCGAGATGTTATAATTCTCCCCCACTTAAATCTTCATCCTCGGAGTCTGTTACCGCAAATAACTCAGGGTAGTGTTCTCGCATCTCCGCCTCGGGCCATTCAGGCAATCCTTCCCAAAACCTGATCCGAACTAAAAAGTCGACTCATACAGGCGATTTCCTTCCCATACTATATTCAACCCGATCTTAGTGAAACTTACGTACCCCGGCCAATAATGAATCCTTGACCCACTAACTTTTACAACTGAAGAATAACCATCATAATTCTGCCCAAAATCCGGAAATCCAAAACCTTGACTGAATCTCAAGCAGGAAAAACTATCTCAGGACACAATCACTATGACTTCACTTTACAATCTGAACCATACGGAACCCTTCCGACCCTGAATTATCTTGCTGATACCACTAGGAAATAAAGCCCCTAACTATTCACTGATGTTAAACTCTCCATTCAAAAACAAGGTGACTCCCAACACGAGTCTTGGCTAAATAACCGTTGTATAGAAACACGTATAATGCCACCATATTCCACAACTCCCTAACTATAAGACCTAGCTTCTAGTGAGAATCACACGGCCGGGGACTCTCAAAACTACAACCACCAAAACAACTCCATCAATATGCTCCCTAGGACCGAGAACCCATCAGTTCTAAACTTCAGAAACCATACTCCAGGAATGGTATTCATCCATCCGTTAAACTTACCCCTTGTTTTTGCTAAGAACACCACCAAAACATGTAGAAAGAATACTCAAAACACACTGATCGCGAATTTCAACCAATCCCACATCCAGAAGTTGTACTAAAAACCTTAAATATACCCTTGACTCCCTGACACGTCATTACCAACCCACTGCTACTACGAGCAAAGATGGTCAATCAAAGAATTCTCATGTTGTATCCAAATCCCTTATCAGCTCAAGTGTACCCCCACCTGAAAAATCACTCGAGACATTCACAATGAACTTCATGACTTGCAGTTCCATAACCGATACCCATTATTGGTCTCCAAACTCCTAATAAACAGCTCACAAACAAATGGGATTTATAATGAAAACACTCTTCAAGAGACTTTTGATGCACGACTGTTACTCCCAACAACCCTTAACTGCCCACATGTTCCAAACCAGCTGGTTAGTGAGTCTCCCGACTCCCACTATGCACTAACGCCCAAACATGCCAAGAAAACCAACGATCCGAGACCTAAGCGCCTCAAACAATTGACTACCGGGTCTCTCCCATATGAATCATTTGTTGGATTAGTGTCTAAGCCCGTAACTATATTTGGTAAGTACTTGACCCGGTTGTGCATGGTCCTTTTGGGTTGCCTTCACCATAGCAACTTGACAGGGTGATTTATGAAGAGAGAAGAGATATTATTATATTAATATATTATGAGAATAATATATTAAAGGAATAATAATATTATTTAATTAATGTTAGTCATAAATTAATTAGGAATTAATTTGGTGACTAAAAGAGGTTAATTGAATAAAGGGGCTTAAACTGTCAAATGTGTGATAGTTGTGTTTTTGGGCTATGAATCCTTATGGATATTAGGGTGGCCGAATTTTAGGGTTAGGATATCTTAAATTCGTCCAAGCCTCGTATCTAGAAGGATCTTTGGGTTGCTTAGGGCCTAAGTTATTCAATTAGGGTTAAGGATGTAACCCTAGTAGCTCATAGTATAAATAGACCCCATGGGTGAGGGAAATCGGCCACTCTTGTTAGATTGAAACCCTAGATCCAATTTTCTCACCTCTCCCCTCTCTCCAAATCATCCTCTTGCTAGTTGGTGTTTGTAAGCCATTAGAGGAGTGACAATTGTGACTCTAAGCTCCAAGAACAAGAAGATTCAAGCAATCAACTTAAGGTATTCTTCTAGATCTGATTTCATGTATTATGATTCCATTGTTATCTCTAGATCTAGCATTGTAAGCCTTGGAAACATTGCATGTTCAATTAGAGAAACCTAGATCCAAGCATTAGGGTTTGCATGTGCACATAGGAAAGTTCTTATGGCTCAAACCCATCAGTGGTATCAGAGCCAGGTTGATTTCTATTGAATTGATGCTTTGATTGATTGCTTTTTACATAAAAAAATCGTTTTGTTATGCCCCTGACTGATGAAATCGGCGAGTCCCATTGTGGACTCGGCGAGCAGGGTGAACTCGGCGAGTCCATAATGGGACTCGGCGAGTCCGAGCGTCAGTTAGAGTAGATTTCGGGATTTCTTGCTGTTTTGCTTGAGGATACTTGCCTTAATTGTCTTAGGTCATTAAAATCTGAATTTTATCATATATTTGAGTATATCTTTGACCAAACAAAAGATAATTACCATTTGATTGAATAATAATTTCCTTATGTGATAATAATTGATTATTTGAATTAAATTGGTAAATTGTCTTGCAAGTAATATTGACTAGGTCAAATTTAGATAATCATTAAATTAATTAGTTGATTTATATTATTTGCTATTTGATCCTTTATGTTTTGAAAAGTTCAAAACTTGTCCTCAAGTTTTGAAATTTAAGTTTTGTGATTAAAAGTTTAATTTGAATAATTTAAATTTCAAACCCTAGAATTTTATAAGTTTTAAAATTCAACCGTATACTTATAATATTATAAGATTAATATATATATATATATATATATATATATATATATATATATATATATATATATATATATATATATATGTATAACTTAAATGCTAGTCTTACCGTTAGTAGGCCTCATTCACGAAGCCAATCTATAAGGGGGTATAAGGTTATGGCCTATAAAATGGTCGTTTAATGGGTGTCCATTCTCACCCACCGCTTCCTTGATTGGTGGAGGGTCGTTAGCCGAACGGGTAGGATCAGGCAAACTTTTCCTCATTAAAAGTATAATGAATCTATATAAAGTAACTAAACGTTGTTACAAAATTCTCAATCTTAGTTACTTTAGGCAAAAGTGATTTGATGCAATTCCATGAAATTACACTTTGTACCCTTGCTAAGACGTTGATGGAGCGTGTGTGGTTAACCGGCACATTAATTGGGTTCTAAGCAAAGGTGGCAAAGGGTGACTAATTGTTTGTTATAGTTTGATGGAGCGTGTGTGGTTAACCAGCACATTGAATAGGTAACTGTTACAATGAGGGCACCATGTACATTTGCATGGTTATTCACACCCACTTTGTGATCCTCGGCATCCCAGTCACAAACGAGAGGGGCATATCGAGATTTAAACATGCCATTGAAAAGTTCAATGTATCTCAAAAGATCTAGGAGTTTTCAATACATTTAAAACCTAATTTCTTTTTCGTTTTTCATGGTGGAGAATTAGTGAATCGACATTCACTTGCCTTCAAATTATTTACTTATTAGATTACGGCATCCCTCTTTTGATTTGTAAATAATGTTGTTGGTTCCTAGCCCTAATTTTTCATTTGGGTGATAAATTTGGGAAATTCATTTCTAATCAACTTTGTTCTTTTTCATTTCAGATGTCGAACGCAAACAACAACGCTTCTGGGTCAAACTCCTCTGGTTCATTCTCACTCATGAACTTGTGTGGGAAAGTGATCTTCGATGGGACCAATTTCAGTAATTGGATCCGCAACATTTGCATGGTCACTCGCTACGAGGACAAAGAATATGTCCTTGACGAGAAGCTTATGGAGATTGATATCGAAACTGCTACTACCGATGAGATCGTGGCCTACGAGGCCCACGAGCATGATGCCACAAAAGTCCATTGCATCATGCTCGCGACTATGACTGCTGAACTTCAAAAGTACTATGAGGACAAATACCCCTATGAGATGCATCAGGATCTGCTGGAACGCTACCACCAAAGCGCCAGGCGAGAGAGGTATGAGATCATCACTTCGATGATCACTACCAAAATGGGAAATGGAGAGTCTCTTACTGCCCATCTGCAAAAGATGCAGAGATATGTTGATCGCCTGCTAAAGTTGAATGTGAACTTCGATGAAGAGCTGGAAATTGATATTATCCTTCACTCATTGCCTTCCTGCTATAGCCAGTTCCGCATGACCTATAACATGAATAAGGAAGAGGTCTCCTTGAGCAAGCTTCAGGGCTTGTTGAGGACTGTTGAGAGCAACCTCAAGGATAAATCTGTTGCATCACCTCCCACCCCAGCTGCTGCCCCTGTCTTGGCAATAGGGCAAGGGAAGGGTAAGAAGAGGAAGGCCTCCTCAAGGGGTCACCACAAGGGAAAGTCCCAAGATGACACCTCTTCTAGTGGAACCAAAGTTGGTTCTGCTAAACCTAACTCAAACCCCAAAGAGGCAGAGTGCCACTACTGCCACAAGATAGGGCATTGGAAAAGAAGTTGCCCAGAATATCTGCAAGCCATCAAGGATGGAAAGATCAAGCCATCTTTCGCAGGTATTTACACGATTAAATCTAATACTTTATCACATGCTACTTCTTGGGTTCTTGATACAGGATGTGGTTTTCACATATGTTCCGATTTGCAGGGACTAAAAAGAAATAGGGATGTGGAACGTGGAAGGATGAATCTGATCATGGGAAATAGAAGATCGTTGCCTGTGACCAAGATTGGAGTTTATTCCTTAGTTCTTAGTAATGATTTAGATTTAAATTTGAATAATTGTTGCTATTCGCCAAATATGGCTAGAAACATCATTTCATTTCATGGTTTATATAAACAAGGCTTTAGATATTCATTTGATAATGAAAAGGGTTCTATTTATGCTTATTTTAATAATGTTTTACATTTTGAAGCATTGCCTTGTAATGGAATATATGAAACTGTGATGGTTGTAGACAACTTAGGAAATGATGTGTTGTGTGTGGATTCTTCCAATAGTATGGATAAATCATGCTTGTGGCATTGTCGTCTTGGACATGTCAACAAGAAATGCATAACCCAACTCCAAAAGGATGGAGTGTTGGAGTCATTCGACCTTAAGGACGATGACGTGTGTGAGTCTTGTTTACTTGGAAAGATGACCAAGTCACCCTTCACTGGCACTTGTGCGAGGGGTGAGGGTTTATTGGATCTCATACATACAGATGTATGTGGACCCTTTAGATCCACCACAAGGGACGCGAACCGCTTTTATGTGACTTTCACAGATGATTATAGCAGATATGGGTATATCTACTTAATCAAGCACAAGTCAGAAACCTTTGAAAAGTTTAAAGAGTTTAAACAAGAAGTGGAGAATCAGTTGGGAAGGAAAATCAAGATGCTTCGATCTGATCGAGGTGGAGAGTACCTAAGTCTTGAATTCCACGACTACCTCAAGGAATGTGGAATAGTTTCACAATTGACGCCACATAGGACACCACAATTGAATGGTGTAGCTGAGAGGCGTAATCGAACCTTGCTAGACATGGTTCGTTCCATGATGAGTCGCGCTTCGCTACCTTTCTCATTCTGGGGGTATGCATTAAAGACTGCCGCCCATATCCTTAACTTAGTACCTACGAAGAAGGTTACCAAAACACCTCACGAGATGTGGACAGAGAAAGCTCCCTCGTTAGCACATATCAAGGTTTGGGGTTGCGAGGTTTTCATAAGACGAGAAACTCACGACAAGCTCGAACCTCGTAGTGAGCGATGTATTTTCATCGGCTACCCACAGAAATCTTTTGGATATCTCTTCTACAGACCGAGTGACAATGTTGTCTTCGTTGCAAGGAGAGGGGTTTTCCTAGAGCGAGAACTCATAAGCCAAGGAGACAGTGGGAGGCAGATCGATCTTGAAGAGCTTCAAGAGTCGAGCGATGAAGGAACCTCTAACACTGGCGCTCAACCCGAGGAGGAAACTCCGGTTGAACCGATTGACGGATCCTTACCTCTTAGACGTTCCGAAAGAGTTAGTGTTCCACCCCAGTTTTATGGTTTTCATATTACTATGGAAGGGGATACGTTCATTAGTGATAGTACACTAGTGAATATGGACGAACCTAACAGCTATAAGGAAGCCATGGCAGGCCCAGAGTCTGCGAAGTGGAAAGAGGCTATGGATAGCGAGATCTAATCCATGTATGACAACCAAGTTTGGAATTTGGTTGACAATGTACCAGGTCGTAAGACGGTCGGGTGCAAGTGGATCTTCAAGAAGAAGACTGACGTGGATGGAAACGTGCACACTTATAAGGCGCGATTGGTTACGAAGGGTTTCACTCAAACTCCTGGAGTTGACTACAACGAAACCTTCTCACCAGTTGCGAAGATAAAGTCTATCAGGGTGATGCTGGCCATTGCTGCATTTCATGACTATGAAATATGGCAGATGGATGTCAAAACTGCTTTCCTTAATGGGAAGTTGGCTGAGGATGTTTACATGGCTCAGCCAGAGGGTTTTGTCAATACGAAGCATACCAATAGAGTGTGTAATCTTGAGAAGTCCATTTATGGGCTTAAGCAAGCGTCTCGCAGATGGAATCTTTGTTTTGACGAGAAGGTCAAAGAGTTTGGTTTTCTACGAAGTGAGGATGAATCGTGTGTATATGTCAAAGCCAGTGGGAGTGTAGTAAGCTTCCTTGTATTGTATGTCGATGACATACTACTCATAGGAAACGACATCCCGACACTGCAGGAGGTTAAGTCCTGGCTCGGGAAGTTCTTCGCTATGAAGGACCTCGGAGAGGCTTCCTATATTTTGGGAATAAGGATAGTGAGAGACAGAAGTAAGAGACTAATAGGACTTAGTCAGAATACTTACTTGGACAAGGTACTAAAACGTTTTAGTATAGAGAATTCAAAGAAAAGGGAGTTACCAATCCAGAGTAATGCCAAGTTGAGTAAGACTCAGAGTCCGAGTACTGAAATCGAGATAGCAGAGATGAGTCGAGTACCTTACGCTTCCGCAGTCGGCTCGATCATGTACGCTATGACTTGTACTCGCCCTGATGTGGCCTTCGCTTTGAGCATGGTCAGTAGATATCAAGGGAACCCTGACAGAGCGCATTGGATAGTAGTAAAGAATATTCTTAAGTACCTTTGGAGGACCAAGGAATGGTTTCTAGTCCTCGGTGGGAGTGATGACTTAAAGGTGCGAGGGTACAGTGACGCCAGTTTTCAGACCGACAGGGACAACTATCGTTCGCAGTCGGGCTGGGTCTTTACCCTCAATGGAGGAGCAGTAACTTGGAAGAGTTCCAAGCAGGAAACTGTAGCTGATTAAATGTGCGAATCAGAGTACATTGCAGCGAGCGAAGCATCAAAGGAGGCAATATGGTTGAAGAACTTCATTGGAGACCTTGGAGTTGTGCCAGCCATAAAGGAGCCCATGGAGATTTTCCGTGATAATGAAGGAGCGGTTGCCTTGACTAAGGAACCAAGAGATCATGGTGGATCTCAACATATCGACTGAAAATATCACTTTATTCGACATCGGGTGGAAGAAGGACTCCTTGTAGTGAAGATGGTATCGTCAGAGGATAACCCAGTAGATCCGCTTATGAAGGGACTGATCAGGGTTAAGCATTTGCAGCACGCTAGGAGCATTGGGCTGAAGGACGATATTTGTTTAGATTAGATAGTTTGGAAACGTGTAATAGATAAGTTGTTATTAACATTCGATGATTAAATAAAAGAGTATTATTTATTAGTAAAGTTACTGTCTTATGTTAATCATTTACCCATTGTTTCATTTTGCATGTTTTGACTTCCTGAATAATTGAATTATTTGATAATAATCGAATTATTCGAAAGGTCCACAGTCGTTCATATGTTGGAAGTAGATATGAATGAAGACTGTCATGAATTGGTGTGTAGATTGTCTAAAGTGTATTAGAAATAGCAAAGGTTTTCTACAACGTTCATGAGTGCTTATGAACTTGATTTGAGCATTGGAATAAACCCACACTTGCTGGAATCACTTCATGGAATTTATCACGAGTGATTGCAAGATGGTAATATCATATAGTCTTAAAACCTAGATATATGGTTTATTGTTTGCTAATTAGTTGTGCATTGATAATGCGTAAACGCATCAGTAACATGATGTTATAAAACGCATTGTTGTGTATGATTTAATTAATGGATAATAAATGAATATAAGTCGAAGTTTATCTGTTCCTTTTATCCTAAGAGGGTAAAAGCGATATCAGGGCCCCTCGATGATTTGATTTGACTTATGTGACGGGCCCGGTCAGGAATGAATTGATGTGTTCAATTAAGTTCTATGTTAAATGAATCTGAGATCGAGAAACCAATTGCAGGACAATAAGTATGACCATGTTCCATGTGATTGTCCGCACGATATCTAGAACAGAGGATTATACGATCCCTTATTTGAAGGACAGGTTACTGATAAGATCAGAGTTTGACAGCGTCTTTGAGAGCTACGATTGCTAATCGGATTAGGTTTGCATTTATAGTTACTAGACTTATCCAAGTGGGAGACTGTTGGATTAGTGTCTAAGCCCGTAACTATATTTGGTAAGTACTTGACCCGGTTGTGCATGGTCCTTTTGGGTTGCCTTCACCATAGCAACTTGACAGGGTGATTTATGAAGAGAGAAGAGATATTATTATATTAATATATTATGAGAATAATATATTAAAGGAATAATAATATTATTTAATTAATGTTAGTCATAAATTAATTAGGAATTAATTTGGTGACTAAAAGAGGTTAATTGAATAAAGGGGCTTAAACTGTCAAATGTGTGATAGTTGTGTTTTTAGGCTATGAATCCTTATGGATATTAGGGTGGCCGAATTTTAGGGTTAGGATATCTTAAATTCGTCCAAGCCTCATATCTAGAAGGATCTTTGGGTTGCTTAGGGCCTAAGTTATTCAATTAGGGTTAAGGATGTAACCCTAGTAGCTCATAGTATAAATAGACCCCATGGGTGAGGGAAATCGGCCACTCTTGTTAGATTGAAACCCTAGAGCCGATTTTCTCACCCCTCCCCTCTCTCCAAATCATCCTCTTGCTAGTTGGTGTTTGCAAGCCATTAGAGGAGTGACAATTGTGACTCTAAGCTCCAAGAACAAGAAGATTCAAGCAAGCAATTTAAGGTATTCTTCTAGATCTGATTTCATGTATTATGATTCAATTGTTATCTCTAGATCTAGCATTGTAAGCCTTGGAAACATTGCATGTTCAATTAGAGAAACCTAGATCCAAGCATTAGGGTTTGCATGTGCACATAGGAAAGTTCTTATGGCTCAAACCCATCATCATTCTGCCTGTAACACCGTAAATTTTCAAATAAAATTTTCATTTAAAATCGCATAATTCTCATAACACATTTCGTAAAAATCTTATTTATTTCAATTAGAAATCGCAACTCCAAAATTGTTTGATTCAAATCCAGGATCATCAAAACATAACTCTGTCACTGGTATGTACAATCAAGCCGGCGCCTTCCCGCGATCCTGATAAGAACCTGAACACATAACACATAACACGGTAAGCACGAAGCTTAGTGATTCCCCAAAATACCACATACAACACTTTAGCCACTCGAGGCTATAACTCTGTAAGACCCTCCGGTCTATGTGTCTCAGTGGGACCCTCCAGTCCCACAACTCTGATGGACCCTCCGGTCCTAACTCTGTGGACCCTCCGGTCCTAACTCTGTAAGCTCTGAGTAATACACAACATAAATCACAAAGTAATAATGCAGGATATCACAATACACAAATAAGCACATAAGACATCTTAGACACACAAAAATACCACTCATGGTAAAGTATAGTGAGAAGACTCACCTCGAGGCACACAAGCAATTATCCTTCTACTCGAATCTCGAACTAGCCACCACCTAACACATAGGGTAAATATTCTCTAATTAATACTCGATTCTCGACTCTAAGTAAACCAAAGGTTACTCTTTCTCTCTCTAACTACGGAAGTGGGTAAAAGACCATTTTACCCCTCCATGGTCTCCCTTACTCATGTATGACCAAACCCTAAAGTCAACAAAAGTCAAACTCGAGTCAACAGTCCATGTTTGACCCGACTCGTCAAGTGCACTCATGCAACTCGTCGAGTCCCCCTTGTTTTCCTCAGAAGTCTCATGAAAGTACATCTTAGCTCGTCGAGTTGACCCCCAACTCACCGAGTTATCGCATGATCAAGCTCATCGGGACAAACCCTAACCGACTCTCCGAGTCAGGTCATGGACTCGGCGAGTCCCTTCGATCAGATTCCTCATTCAGACGATTTAAGGCAGATCTACCACTCCAAACTCTAGATCTACCATCCTAAGGGTCGATTGTCACGTAAAGTTGTACGCTTTACGTTCAAATATAGCATATAAGGCTCATAATGCCAATATAACTCTAACAAAGATGATTAACCACAATAACTCTTACATAGATAAATAAAGTTACAATCTTTGGACTCTCTGGACCTCCCAAAGTCCAGATCTAAAGTCTAGGCCTTCTAATAGACTCCATGCACTTATTTTCCCCACAATAGTTATAAAAAGCCCTAACTTCCAAAATCATGAGATCCAGCTAATAAGATGAGAAAGGTTTAGGCTTTATACCTTCTACAGAAGCTCCATGTGAAGAAATGCTAGATCCCACAACCTCTTCTCGATCCTTGCTTGTTGCTCACTCCTTTCCTTCCAAAAGATTCACCAAAACACTTGATATTAGCTCAAGATCTCTCTCTTATCTTTAATGGCCGCTAAGGGTTTCACACAGGAGAGTTGGGCGGCTGGTGAGGCGCATTTGAGGTTATAAGTCCCCTTAAATAGGCCCCAACCCCAGGAATTTAGGGTTTCCTCGCACAACACCAACTCGGCGAGTCAGCACACTGACTCGTCGAGTCAGTTCATTAAACCCACACGAATAACTCGACTCTACTCGACGAGTTGGACTCACAACTCGTCGAGTCGCTCCATAAATCTTAGAATTTACTCTTACAATGATATATCTAAAAATCCGGATGTTACACCGCCATTGGTTCACGATACATCGTGACACCGTCCAACCATCGAGATGAGAAGCTCTCAGTTCCCCACCGCATTTCCACAACTGATATGGGCCATACCCATGGTTTTGCCAACCGTCCACTATAATACCTAAATCGAAGATTAATATGAGTCAGATCCTTGTCCGAGATAACCCAAATCCTTAATCTCTGAATCCCTGCTTATGATCAAAAATCAATAATTCTCTTGTCCTCATATACGAATTCCAAGTGGTTCTCCCCTGCTTGGAATCAACCCCTCCTTAACGACTTCAAAACTTTTATTATACATATACAATCCATAGCGTCCAGACCCTAAGCTTCCATCTTGATCACTATCCATATCAATAAACATCCCAAACATGAAGCCTTCTCCAGGAAATTTTCCAGATAAACTAATCGAACCGATCCTACAATTTGCTCCAAAGGTTTGAATCAAAATTTTGAATACCATCATAAACGAGGTCAAACTGACTCCTTTCCAACCCTACCAGCACGACCCTGCTGAAAAGGGATTCCACGCAGATCCGAAGTTCTTCTAGGAAATTGATCAATGTTACTTTGACACCTTATTCATTTCAAGAATGCCCATTGCTCTACACTTGAAGAAGATTGGTCTACATATAGCACCGTCAACTGATATTACTTGATAATTTCTCGAAGAATCTCATCCACTAAACCCATGCTCGTGCAAAAGTACATCCATTACACCCTGAAGTAGATTTCTAACTCAACAATACCTCTACCCCCTATTAATCATAGCGATCAATTCGACGAGCCACCCCACCTTCAATTGTTATTCGACCCGAGCAATATATACTCCTCTTAAACCTATTTTGTTGTCCTAAAAGGGGCAGCCGACTACAACGAGATCTTGCCTAGAAGCTTCCGACGCAAGGACTGCGTGTACAACCCAAGCAGAAAACTAACAACAGCTTTACCTTGCACTCACTTTGGATCAAACTCTTAGTCCTCTCCAGCATAAAAGATCTCAATAGTATCGGACACCAGGAATCCAACGAACTTACAGTGCAACTTCTTTCGGCCCATCTCAAGGAAATAATCAAAATCAATATGTTTGATGATCCTTTAAGTAGAACACTCAGTCCTCCCCCACTTAGGGCTTGCTCCCTTATTGTTTTTTGTCTGCCACGTCAAAGCCCAAAACCGGTTCATCCAGATACTCTGTAAACACAGCTCTCGGTATGCAAAATGGCATATGACAATTTTTGAACAATAACCATCAATCAGAACGAAATCATGCACATTAGATGGAGACGCCAGAAGCTTTCCAAACAATACAACTATGAACCCTTCGTGAACGAACCTCTTACTTTAAGATTTACGGAGCACCCCGAAAGTCGCATCACTGATCCTTTAAAACCCACCAATGCTAATATAACAACCCTAGTACGCTAACTATATGAATGTCTATCTAATTGGCATTGCACTAAGCAGGTACATCTGTTGAAGATAAAACTGAGGGTCATAATTCATACATGTGATTTCTTGCGATTCAAACTTGACCTTCCGTAGGGCGATGGGTGTTTGGGCTTGCACCTCCTCCGCAACCCATGCAGGACAGTCGGGTTTGAGATGACCCAGCTGGGGACAATGGAAAAACATCCGATCCTTCTTGCAGTCGCAAATGACATGCCCTTTTTCTCCACACTTGTAGCATTTGAACTTGTGACAAGCAAACCCGTGGATCCCGCCACACTTCCGACAAATATCGAAGCCGCTTTGACTTCCAGCATCCAAGTTAGCAGCCTCAAACTCTTCGTACATCGCTAAATGAGCCCTCTTTCTCCTTCCGGGTCGCATGCCCACATCAAGATCTTCCCCAGTAGACACCTCAACAATCCCTCTCACAGTCTGCAAGGCTGTAGTTTGCTCCTCGAACTTGGCAATTAACCTGCCATTGATTCGACCCACAATGCCAGGAAACTTTTCTTGTAATATCTATGAAGCCTTAGTATCAATTATCTCTCGTATCTTATCATTAGTCAACCCCAGCCTATCCTGGCCACCAGGTCCAGATCCTGAGCCAAATCCTATCGCGAACACCATACTGAAAATGAACCAAAATATGTCAAAAGGCCACAATTCATACCATTTCAACCATTACATGCCATTTCAACCATTATTGAGAGACTAAACCATCGGGATTGGTGACTTCCTTGCTACGCGTACGGGTCATGTGCTTTCAGTAGTACGGGCCCATACTACCTTCCACATCTACCCGTATTTGTATCAATGGATCTCTACAAACTACACAAAAACAATCCCAACAACTAGGATACGTATACATCTTACCCTCACTCTCTCGAGAGCGGCTAAACATTCTTTAGCCGACATGCTACACACACTCACCCATAATGATGCTCCCAGCACCTGCTAAATAGCACACCATGAGCACTAAACACTCTATAGGCTATCTTAGGAGCCTCACCTCTCCCTATGATCAACTGCAGAAAGACCCTCATTGGTGTTAGTTAACTATTTCATGAATACAATCACATGCAACAAAACTTAAATAATCTTAGATTAAAAGATTCAACCCTATAACGGTTGGACTCAGACAAGATCTGTGCATTTGGACCACATCCTTCAGTCTAAGAGTATTTAACCCATGCAACATGTGAGTTAACATATTCAAATAGTAGTTAATTTACACCCGAAAGAGTCCTACAAGCAACAAGAAAGCAGCATTCAAGCAGAAAAACTCTATAGGAATACGACATCATAATTCAGCCAATTCTATCATGCAATTCTTGAAGATCCCTACCCTACAACAAGCATGCGGTTCTATCATAAGCAAATAACAGTGTGAGTATCTTGAGGGATACTTTCATGCTCTGGTTTATCATACACATCTCATCCTCCTTGATTTCCTTTGAAAACAATTTGAAAACTTTGAAAACAATTTAGAAAACTCTTACAGATCCTTAGTTTGAGTCTACATGAAGGCTCATCCAATTCTCTCAAGCCAAGGCTCTGATACCAACTTGTAGCATCCCAAAAATCATAGTGAAAATTTTAAGTTTTCAAAACCAACCCAAAGACCATAATTGTTTACAAAACATTGTTTCCAAGAGTAATAATCAAATCATAGTATCCCAGAAATCCAAAATCATAAAACTAAGAGGATGTGCACAATCATGCATTTGCTTTCCCACGATCGTCTGAAATACCTGAAACAATAAACTGAAAATGTAAGCCAAAGCTTAGTGAGTTCCCCCAAAGTACCACCACACAAACATATAACCAAACAGATACTAAGTCTACAACCTTCTGGTTGGATTACCCCTGGCCCACAACCTTCCGGTTGGAATGCCGAATCCCACAACCTTTCGGTTAGATTGCCTAATACATTTTGGGTCCACAACCTCCTAAGTGGATTAACTTTGGCCCACAACCTTCCGGTTGGAATGCCCCGGTTTGTTGACTGACAGTACAAAGCGGTATAGTCTAAACCCCATCATACCATGTCGACATATACATAACAAATAAAAAATATCCATCAATAGATAATCATATAACCAGCCAACAGAAAAACATGCAGATACAGCATAACAACATCCCATATATCAGGATATAAATTTAACAGATCACTACAACATAGCAACATCCTCTATGTCAGGATACATAATTTAATGGGATGACGTTAGTGCCTTCGACCCACATGTACAGTGATGAAAACACACCTCTCAGTCTGAACATATAGTTGAATAGGCTATTGCTCTGAATATCAGCTATACTAGTTACCTATACATCAAATAGTGACAAATCTCAACTACAACTCAAAATACCCAAAATAACCTTAGGTCAAACTTGGCCAAATCTTTATCAAAGTCAAAAAGTAAAAAAAAATCAAGCATTAACTCAACTGAGTACGCCCAGTGTACTCAGATTGTACGCTTAGTGTACTCAGGCCTTGACCAAAGATAGGTTGGTTAACCACGTATGCACAACGTACCCCAGGTACGCCCATCATACGTAGCTGCTTCCTTTCCCTTCTAATAATATCTTAATTCATTAAGCTCTTTCGTCCAAATTCCAAATCTACTCCTCAAATGATGTCTGTAACCATAAAGTTTCCAACTTTATGGTCTTGCATGGCTATTAAGTGCTCAATACCAAAAACCCTAACTTCTTAACTCATTAAGACATTCTAGTTCATGCATGGAAGGAAACTAAGGTCCAAGATCACATTTTTATGCTTCTAAACACTCCAAAACATCGGAAAGGACAACTTATATGAATTAGAGTAACCCATACTCATAATACCAAGCTTATATGACCAAAAAGAAAACAAATCCATGGCTAAACAATATCTAAGTAGAACTTCATCAAGATCAAAGGTTTTTACCTTCAAATGGTGTCAAATGATGATGTGATTCTAGATCCAAAGTGCTCCTTTTTTCTAAGATGGTTTCCTCTTCCTTCTTCCTCCTTCAAAAACACCAAAATGCACACTGAAGGATGAGATTTATTCACTCAACATATTAGGATTTGCTAGGGTACGAAATAAGGCTGGAGGCTGATAAACGAATAGGTTAATGAGGATATAAAAGTGTTTGAATAGGGTCCAAACCCAAAAATTTAGGGTGTGGGACTCTGCCACGTATACCCAGCGTATGCAACATACGCCCAACATAGTAATGCAGTCTCCAAAATTACAAAAATGCCATTAAGGACCAATTTGCAAACAAATCTCATAATAAGGGTCTAAAGTGTAATTACATAGAAATCAAGATGTTACATTTATTTTTGTTATGTGTGTATGTATTATGTACATGATGCTCCGTGTATTTGTAATATGCACACGGTCTCTTTATTTGTAACGTACACACAATAGAAGTTGACGTTTAACTGGTTTTAGTACACGAAATCGGCATGGTATATTGTCGAAATCCAAAAAAATCATATTATATGTTGCATAATTTACAACAAAAAAAACTATGTTAATTGTTCTTCTTTTTATTTATCTTCCAATAACTGCTAGTTGGTTATAGTGTTTTGATGAATATAAATTGTTTATTTGATTGTTGTATTTTTCATTATCCTCCTAGATCATAGAGATTACAACAATTTAATGATCAAAGTTTGTAATTTGTTTTAGGTAAAATTATGTTATGTAAAAGTAAGTGAACCTTTTTTAAGGGTATATTGAAAATCAACAACATAACATAGTTGATGCCATCCATTTACTCCTTCAACTTACAACTAGCATTGATGTGAACATAAAATTTACGTGTGTTTTCTTTTTAGTTCATCTCTCTATATTCGCCTTGTCATAACCAGTGAAATTTTTACGGTTAATTTGGTATTACTCTTTTATATGGCATTTTTTATGGTTGATTTGGTTATACTCTTAGCGGAAAAAAATTTGTGTTGCCCTGACCAAATATTTATGGTTTTGCACATGCACACCATCTGTAACACCCATTGTTCAGGTATTTTCCATTTCTACCATTGGTATGTAAATTGTAACGACCCAATTTTTCAAAACAAATATTCATTTTTAATTATCCAAAATGCATTTTTACCATCCACAAAACCAGTTACAATTGTTTTCCAAAAACATATCAATTACAACTTTATTTCCAAACTATCGGAGTGTCCCATAAAATATCTGAGTGAGAGTGCACACCGCGCCATCAAGCCTTGCCCTTGCCATTGGGGTCAGATGTACCTAAAACAAATCCACAAACTGTAAGTTAATGCTTAGTGAGTTCCCCAGAGCATACCACACACAAGCCACGTACAACATATCATACTAGCTATAACAGCTATACATATCACATAAGCAATAAAACCTGTAAGAATACCATGGGCTACCCCACATGGTCTTTACCTAGGACTGCCATGGGCTACCCCACATGGTCTTTACCTAGGAATGTCATGGGCTACCCCACATGGTTTTACATCCAATGCCACGGGCTACCCCACATGGTCTTACATCCAATGCCGCAGGCTCCCCCGGGGTCTTCCATGCAAATCATACAATCACATAGCATATCAAATCACAAAATGATAACACATATATCATAGTCACATAATGGGCCGGCCTTGGTTCCTTAGACCCATGGGTAGGGTGAGAAGACTCACCTGTCTGCTGAATACAAAAGCTGCTCTCCTAATAGTCTGTAACCTCCCGTGCTGAATAATAATATTAATTAATGTCAGGACCTTACTTAATCAAAAGAAACCCAAACTCCAAACCCCTCCATGAGGCCCAATTATCCTTCCTTTGCTAATGGACCCAAAGTCCAAGTCCAAAATCATTAATGGGCCTCTTGACCCAATAAGGCCCAACCAATAACCATGGCCCATAACAGATGAAATGGCCCATAATTGACAAAATGCAACCGAGTCCAATAACCAAATAAGGCCCACTGGATCAAAGACCCAAAACAGATTCGGCCCAACTGTAATGCGTACGCTCGGCGTACCATCCTGGTACGCGCAGCATACTGGGGTCTTGGGACTGCGCGCAACGTACACTGGGTACGCCCAACGTACTACCAGGCTAAGCACTTTCTCCATTAAGTGCTTAATACCCAATTCCTTTACGTCCAGAAACTAGATCTAAGTTTGTTAAGATGTCCTAAGGCATAAAGTTGGCAACTTTATGCCTTTGTATGGCTCATATACACCCAACACCTCCATTAAGACCTTTTCAAGGTCTTTAACCCATGCATGAGGCCAAAACTTCCACCAAGACTCCATTTTTATGTTACTAAAGGACCAAGGGACCTCAGATCTGTCATTCCCATCTTCTGGAGTTTCCTAACTCACTAATGGAGGTCCAAAATCAACCAAAAGGGACAAAGTAGGAAATCCTAGCTAGATCTAGAGATTTAAGTGGAAAGATGCAAGCTTTTTACCTCCAGAAGCTTTGAAGGATGTCCAAGATGCAGATCCTTGAAGCACCAACTCGACCCAAGCTTGCTTGACCACTTCCTCTTCTTAGAATGAACACTAAAAAGGACCACCATGCACTCTTAAGGCTCAAAGGCACTCACAAAGGTTATTAGGGCTTCCAGGAATGTTTGAAGGTGAAGGAGGCTGTTAAAGGTGTGGCTCAAAAGAGTTAAAGGTGTTTATATAGGTCATAAGTCCGGGTTTTAGGGTTTTGGCCCTCTGTTGCGTACGCCCGGCGTACCCTTACATACGCCCCGCATACGCAAGGGTCCTTCGCGATCCTTCTCCCATAGTACGCTAAGCGTACCCTTAGGTACGCCCAGCGTACGAGAGGGACCATTTTTTCCAATTAATCTATTTTCAAGGGTTTTAAGGTGTACCTGATTTGGAGTGTTAAAACTCTCCCCACTTGAACTAGGCTTCGTCCTCGAAGTTGGTAGCTGTGAATAGATCGAGATAATGCTCCCACATCTCTTCCTCTGACTCCTAAGTCCATTCGGAGCCTCTTCGGTGCCACCATTTCACCTTTACCAGTTTCACCTCCATGTTCCGAAGACCCTTCGTCTTCCTATCTATGATGGCAACTGGCCTCTCGATGTAGTTCAGGCCCTCATCCACCTGAATGTCGTCCAACGAAACGACTACGGACTCGTCAGTGACACACTTCTGAAGTTGAGACACGTGGAAGGTGTTGTGAATTTGGCAAAGCTCCTCTGGCATATCCAAGCGATATGTCACCTTGCCTACCCGGGCCGTGATCCTGAACGGGCCTATATACCGAGGCCCTAACTTGCCCCTCTTTTGAAACTTGATAATACCTTTCCAGGGCGACACCTTCAACAACATGAAATTTCCCACCTGGAACTCAAGATCTGATCATCGTCAGTCAGCATAACTCTTCTGGCGGCTCTGCGTGACTCGCAGCCGGTCACGCACCTGGTGAATCAGTACAGTAGTCTTGAGCACTACTTCATTGCTACTCATTACCCGGTGCCCAACCTCGCCCCAGCATACCTGAGTTTTGCACCTCCGACCATATAACATCTCAAATGGAGCTCAGTCAATACTGGCATGATAACTATTATTGTACGAGAACTCTGCCATTAGGAGGTATGTATCCCAACTCTCTCCAAAGTCCAGCACGCATGCTCTAAGCATGTCCTCCAGCGTCTGGATCATCCTCTCACTCTGACCGCCAGTCTGGGGGTGATACGTCGTACTAAAATGTAGCTGAGTACCCAGTTCCTCGTGGAACTTCTTCCAGAACCTGGATGTAAACCAGACATCCCTGTCAGAGACTACCGACACTGGCACTCCGTGCCTAGCCACCACCTCTCGTACATAAATGTCCGCTAACTTTTTCGCGAATATATTCTCGGAAATCGGGATGAAGTGGGCACTATTCGTCAGTCTGTCTACAATCACCCATATGGCGTTCACACCCCTCACCGTCCTAGGTAACTTCGTGATGAAGTCCATAGTGATCTCTTCCCACTTCCACATGGGAATGGGAAGTGAGTGTACCTTGACATGGGGCCGCTGATGCTCGGCCTTAACCTTCCTGCAGGTCAAGCACCGCTCCACGAACCAGACGATCTCCCACTTCATGCAGGGCCACCAACAATTCAGCCTCAAGTCCCTATACATTTTCGTAGCCCCTGAGTGTATGGAGAACTTGGACTTGTGTGCCTCCTCTAGTAGCCTCTGCCTCACTCCCCCTATCACTGGTACCCATACTCGGCCACACTGTGTCAAAAGGCCTCAGAAATCCTTAACAAACAAAGGATACTGCCCCCGAATCCGCTCTATCTTCCAATTCTGCTTCTTCACCCCCTCGACCTGAGCCTTCTTGATCATATCCAACAAAGGAGAAATCACCGTCATCCTCATACAAATGTTCCCAATCGGGGAACCCGCCGTCTTGCGGCTCAACGCATCGACCACCACGTTGGCCTTTCTTTGGTGGTATAGGATCTCGCGATCATAATCCTTCAGCACATCCAGCCATCTCCTCTTTCGCATGTTGAGGTTCCGCTGATCCATCAAATACTTCAGACTTTTGTGATCGGTATAGATAGTGAACCGCACTCCATACAAATAGTGCCTCCAAATCTTGAGGGAAAACACTACCGCCCCCAGCTCCAGGTCATGTGTGGGGTAATTCGCCTCGTGAGGCGTCAACTGCCTCGAGGCGTACGCTATCACGTGACCCATTTGCATCAGTACCGCACCCAACCCTGAAATCGATGCGTCATAATACACCACCAGATCATCCAACCCCTCAGGTAGAACTAGAATCGGAGCCTCGCATAACTTTCTCAGGGTCTCAAAAGACATCTGTTGATCCGTGCCCCATCGGAAGGTCACATTCTTCTTGGTCAAGCGGGTCAATGGCACAGTAATCTTGGAGAAATCCTAGAAGAATCTCCGAAAATATCCCGCTAAACCCAAGAAGCTATGAATCTCTGATGCATTTTTTGTTACTTCCCATCGCATTACAGCCTCAACCTTGGCTGGATCAACCAAAATTCCCTCCTGATTGATGATATGCCCCACAAACTGCACCTCCTGCAGCCAGAAATCACACTTGGAGAACTTTGCGTAAAGCTTCTCCGCCCTCAGGGTCTCCAGTACGTCCCTCAAATGCTGCTCATGCTGCTCCCTGGTCTTAGAATAGACCAGGATATCATCAATAAAAACGATTACCGACCGATCTAGCATCGGTCTACACACTTTGTTCATGAGATCCATTAACGATGCTGGGGAATTGGTGAGCCCAAACGGCATAACCACAAACTCATAGTGCCCATACCGAGTCCTGAAAGTCGTCTTTGGTATATCCTCATCCCAAATCCTCATCTGATGATACCCCGGCCGAAGATCAATCTTGGAAAACCAAGACGCACCCTGAAGCTGATCAAACAAATCATCGATCCTCGGCAACGGATAACGGTTCTTCACCATTAATTTGTTCAGTTCGCTATAATCGATGCACATCCTGTGGGATCCATCCTTCTTTTTCACGAAAAGGATCGGTGTCCCCCACGGGGAACTTCTTGGACGAATGAACCCTCGGTCTAGCAGCTCCTGCAGCTGCGTAGATAGTTCCTACATCTCTGGTGGTGCCAACCGGTATGGTGCCTTTGCTATCGGAGCGGCACCCGACACCAAGTCAATGCGAAACTCCACCTGTCTCTCCGGAGGCACTCCTGGTAACTCCTTAGGGAAGACATCCCGAAAATCCTATACCACTGGCACACTGCCCACATCCGTCACAGTCTCTATTCTCGTATCCGAGACATAAGCCAGAAATCCCGTGCAACCATGCTGTAAAAACCTCCTAGCCCTCGCAGCCGAACAGAGGGTCGGTCCCTACGAGGCCCTCGCATCATGAATAACCAGTTCTCCCCCACTTGGGGTTCGAACCCTGACCAACTGGCGCTCGTAATCAATCATGGCCCCGTTGGCCCCCAACAAGTCCATCCCGATAATTACTTTCAACCCTCGCAACGGTATCGGAACTAGATCAACACGGAACCTCTCGCCCAACACATTCATGACACATCCCTGATATACCCTCGCAACACTAAAGGTGCGATCGTCAGCAATCTCAACCTCAAGCGGGGAATCCAAGGTTCCCGGTGCGTCCCGAAACTTCTTGCTAAGCGCAAGAGACACAAATGATCGGGTAGCTCCAGAATCAAACAAAACATGAGCTGACACACCATTGACCAAAAAGGTCCCTATACATAAACACAATGCACATATAAGCAATACAAATCAATAGAGAGCAGGGAGAATAAATACATACCAGCCACGACATCTGGCTCTACCCGAGCCTCCTCGGTAGTCAGATGGAAGGCGCGGCTCCTCACCGCTGGAGCATCTGCCTTAGCAGGGCGGCCATCTGTGATCCTCATTGTGGCAGGCACGGTGCCACCATAGCTCCTCCCCCTCCCTGCAACCTCGGACAATCGGCCATTTTATGGCCAGTCTGGTTGCAGTGGAAACATATCAAGCCCTTCTTGGGGCAATCCCTGCTCATATGGCCCTGCCGACCACAAGAGTAACATCCAGACATCCTAGTTGTCCGACAAGCCCCACTATGAAACCTCCCACACTTGGTACACCGGCCCCGGCCCTGCTGGCCTCTACCCAAAGAATCAGAGGTCTTAGGCTTCTTAGCCTGACCCCCTGCTGCCTGCACCTGCTCAGTTTTCCGCTTCGTGCGGGAATCCAACTCCATCTCCCTCTCACGGGCCTTCTCCACCATCTCAGTCAGGGTTTTGCACCCCGTAAAGCTCACAAACTCCCAAATATCATCCTTCAGCATGGAATGATATCGGGTCCGTCTCATCTCCTTATCGGTAGCATACTGTGGGATCAATAAAGCTCGTTCCTGAAACTTGGCGGTGATCTCTGCCACAGTCTCGGTGGTCTGCTGCAAATCATGAAACTCTCACACTAGTTGTTGCACCTCAATGGGTGGTGCAAACTCCAAATCAAATCGCCGGACAAACTCAGCCCATGTCATCTCAGCCATCCCGTCTGGTCCCACTTGTCTAATAATCTCGCCCTGCTAATCCCAGGCTCTGTCTCTCAGCATGCAAGAAGCAAACCCAACCTTTTCCACATCCGGGCAAGAACTCGTACGTTGGGAGTTTTCGATATCCGCCACCCAGCGTCGGCTGACAATGGGGTCCCTGACCCCGAAAAACTCTAGCGCCCCACACGCCTTAAACTCCCGGAACGAGGGAGTTCGGGCCCCAATCTGGACCGCAGCAATCTCAGCCCTGAATGATTTGAGTCTCTCCTCCATGATCTCCATAATGCCCTCCTTGACCGTCCCAAAAATGACTGGGGTAGCGTCAAGGATGCCCTTCGTAACCTCGGCTGCGATGATATCGTGCAGCCTCTCATCAATAGGCTTCGTACCACTGCCCGATCCCGATCCTGATCCCCCTGTCCCAAATCGTGTCATCACCATGCTGAACTGAAATATCACAAACCATAATAATCAGTACATATATAGGGGATCTTCCCACACCGGTCCTCCTTAGAGTTGTCAGATCTAACCTTGGTTCAGGTACATGTCCCGTGCTTTTAGTAGTACGGGCCCAATACTACCTTCCACACCTACCTGTACCTTTCCCCAATGCTCTACCTGATAACTCCACTTCATCCCAAAATAGAACCATATTCCCCAACTACCGCATACATCAATCTCAGGCTGTCCTAAGATTTACTCTACTCATATTAATCAAACCAATCATGACATGTTACCTTTATGCATGCAAATTATACATAGAAAAGGATCAAATAGACTTTCAAATAAAAGATTCTACCCTAGGACCACAACCAGACAAGGAACAAGAAATAAGGCCAAATCAATCATTCTGAGGCTATAAGCTCCTAACCGTATACAATTTTAAAAGCATACACATAGCAAGTCTCGTACGATCATCAAGCTCAAATATCAGTATAACGTGGCTAACATGTTGGGAACTACTTACTTGGCTCGGCCGATCACGCACTTTGCACTCTCTTCTTTTCATTTCTTAAAAGTTTTTAACTTTTATTTGAAAACAATTTATCATTTCCTTAGTTTGAGTCCTAACACACTCGAGAGTGTGCCCGAATCCCTCAAACCAAGGCTCTGATACCATGTAACACCCGGATTTCCAGGTATATTATTTTAATTATTTATCTTTGAGAATCATTGATCTACTCGACGAGTCGGTGCTATAACTCATCGAGTAGAAGCGGGGTGGCTACGAAGGTTTAATGAACTACTCGACGAGTCCAAGAGTAGACTCGCCGAGTAGGCGCTATGGGTGAAAACCCTAAATCCTCGGGCCTGTGCCCTATTTAAGGAACCTTATGGCCCTCATTTGCGGCTACCAGTCCAGAGAGAGAAACCCTAGTGAGATTGAGTGTGTGGTGTGAGTAGAAGGGCTATTTTGATCCTTGTTGGTGTGGTTTTTGCAAAGAAGAAGGAGATTCCAGCAATAGAAGGTCAAGGGGGTTGCTATTCTGTGGTTTCAAGCAAGGAAACTTCATCTTTGAGGTATTAAATCGAACCCTCTTCTATTTTGGTGTAGAACCGTTGAATCTAGGGTTTTCTCTACCCTTTATTGGCTTGAATTGATGCATATGTTGTCCCTTTGAGTATTAGACTCTAGATATGGACCTTTAGAGGTCCAGAGAGCATATTCTATCCTGCTTTATGTTGTTCCATGGAGGAAATGAACTTAGGTTGCCATTCTAGAGGCTATTTCGCCAAAAGAAGCCTTGGGTGCATTGCATGAGTGTCAATATTTGACCTTTACGTGATTATTGGTTTTGGGGAGGTCAGATCTATAGGTTAGAGAAGCGGATCTGACCTCAGAAGGTCATTTGAGCGTTGCTATGAAAGAAACTCGCCGAGTGCATGAGGGAACTCGACGAGTCGAGTCGGGTTGCCCCGCGATCCGTTTCCAGTGGTAACCCGTCGAGTGAAAGGTTAACTCGACGAGTCGAGTGAGGATATGAGGATTAAAAGGACACGCTTGGACTCGCCGAGTCACACGAGTGCACTCGACGAGTATGGTCAAAGTTTGATAGTTGACTTTCGTTGACTTTTAGGGTTTGGTCAACACTTGGACTTTTGGACCATTAGAAGAGTAAAATGGTCTTTTAGCCTTCTGAGAGGACATTGGAAGGGACTAGTCTAGCCTGGGGAGCCGTTATTGATTCGAGATGATTTCTTATGTGTTTAGGCGGGACTAGGTCATTGTTACGAGGTTCAGGGATACCGAGCACGTGAGTTACTAGACAGCATACGAGGTGAGTCTTCTCACTATACGTTACCTAGAGTGGTAATTATGTGTGACTAGAAGGTCTTATGTGCTGTGAAGAGTATGTGATGTTTGTTGATAGATGATATGTGATATGTATGTGTTATGTTATGTTATGAGCAGTATGTTATGGACCGGAAGGTCAACAGTGTATGGACCGGAATGTCAGAAGGGTATGGACCGGAAGGTCATTATGTGTAGGACCGGAAGGTCTACTAGGGTTGGGACGGAAGTCCCCTGAGACACAGGGACCGAAAGGTCCCATAGAGCTATGGCCTTGAGTGGCGTATGTGTTGTATGTGGTATTTTGGGGAACTCACTAAGCATTTATGCTTACCGTTTATGTGATAAGTGTTTCAGGTACCAGCGAGGATCGCGGGAAGGCGCCGGCATGATCCGTACACACTCATGGAGTTTATGTCTGGAGATTTTGGGATATGTTTTGTTATGATAACATTGGATACATTATGTTTTGATATTATCTTATGCATAAAAGTATGTTTTAAAAATGAAAAATTGTTTTGGAAATTTACGTTGTTACAAATTGGTATCAGAGCCTTGGTTTGAGGGATTCGGATGCACCTTCGGGTGTATTTGAACTCAAACTGAGGATTTGAGAAAGTTTTTCATAAAAGGAACAATTTTTCAGAAAAATAAAGGAATTTGAGGAAAGCGGAAAGAAGCAGTGTGTACGATCAGCCAGCGCCCGAACGGTGATTTCCCAAAATACCCTTACATTATGTGTTATGAGATATGATATGATATGTGATGCATGCTAGAGTAGGCTAGGTATTCGTATTAGGACTAGAGTGGCCTGATTTGTGATGCCTTAGCCTAGGATATTACTGCTGCTATGAGATGCTTCGAGACTGAGTAGGTAGCAGTGAGGAGCTTATGAGAAGTCTACCGAAGGGTAGCCTATGCTTAGCAAGATGTAGAGTACTTGTAATCTGGGATCCTAGGAGGAAGACTTGGGGTGAACGCGGATGCAGTGTGGAAGGTAGTATAGGGCACGTACTACTGAAAACACCGGATCCGTGCACAGTTCAAGTAAGAATCCTTAGGGTACTAGGGAACAAGTAGGGTTGAGTTATCGGGTGCGAGTACACTCGAGCGAGTCTCTGATAGTTTTATGTTGTATTTCAGAGACATCATGGTTGGACACGCCACAGACCAGGGACCAGCGGCGTGAGTGATGAGGAGCTTCGTCAGATGATCCACGATGAGGTGGCTGCGGATATCCGCGCAGAGATACCGGAGATGTTTGGGTCTATCAAGACCACCCTGATTGAGACCTTTGACGAGAGATACACAGTGGTTACTGAGGCTGCGGCTGCTGCAGCTACTGCAGTTGTGGCTGCTGCTATACCTTAGGGGGTGACTCATTGCTGTTCCGGGAGTTCAGTAACACGAAGCCACCAGAGTTTGATGGGACGCAGGATCCGATTGCTGCGATGAGATGGATTTCTGATATCGAGGGATGCTTCTACACCTGTTCGTGTCCGGAGCATTTGAGGGTTCGGTTTGCACTGAACCAGCTTCGCCTGGGAGCGAAGGACTGGTGGAAGTTTGTGACGGCAAACTTCACTCTTGCAGAGATTTCAGAGGTGACCTGGGAGAGGTTCATCATCATGTTCAGAGACGAGTATGTTCCCCCGGTGGAGAGGGAACGGTTGGAACAGGAGTTTTTGTCCCTCAAGCAGGGGACGGAGTCAGTGACTGTGATCACGCGGATGTTCCATGAGAGGGCGTTGTTTTGCCCTGAGCACGTGTCGTCTGAGCAGGCACGCATGAGTCGGTACTTGAGCATTTTGAGGAGGGATATCAGGGAGTTCGTGGCGAACTCGTCATACCGGACATTTGCTGAGCTCCAAGCAAATGCCCGGAAGAGAGAGATTGAGCTGGAGACTCAGGCCCGGGAGGAGGCCGATTCTCAGGGGAAGGATCGGCGGCCGACACAGTCTCAGCCGGCAGCCAAGCAGGCAAGGCCCGCCGATTCGAGATCTGGAGGCTAGAAGGGCCGCACTTGTGGGAAGTGCGGCAAGGGACATGATGGGGTTTGTCGATCAGGTGCTTGCTACAAATGTGGAAAGGAGGGGCACAATGGTTTGCTTTCATTGCAACCAAATCGGACACCGGAAGGCCGAGTGTCCGCAGCTGCGGGGGACAGCACCGGGAGCACCGCAGGGATCTGCCCCTGCTGCCGTGCGAGCTACTGAGGTTCGGCCGGTGAAGGCCGGGGCACCGAAGGCTCGCGGGAGAGCCTTCCAGTTGACAGCGGAGGAGGTTCGCGCAGTGCCCGATGTCGTGGCTGGTATGTATTCTTTCATTTATTTATGCTGAGTTTGAGATATTATGCTAATGATATGCGTACGTACTTTTCTTGTGAGTTTTGTACCTGCTTTGATGTTATTTGACTCGGGTGCGTGTAACATCCCGTTTATTAAATAAATAAATAGATGGGGGTTGATAAGAATAGAAACCTAAAATCATTAATGATTTAGCAAGGTGTTGGGTTCGAGGAGCTAACCGCCATAATTTTAGAAGTTTTGCGGTTAAAAGTGTAAGTCCCAGATTGGCTTTGTAAATATTTATGAAGATAAGGGCTGCATGGTAATTATTGGGACTTAAATTGAAAAGATTTTGGAGGCTAAAGGGCTGGTTGGTAATATATGGACTGCAGTTGAAATTAATTTATAGAGAAGGGGTTGATTGGTAATTATTTGGGTTTATTATGAAGAGAATTATAGGAATATGGGTATAAAGGGTAAATTATGGGATTCATTTGAAAAGTTTCTATGGGGAGGGACTGGTCTTGTAATTTCGCTATAGATGTTGAAATGGTCGGGGTTATAACCCGCCACCCTCACCATACTAACCCTAAACCTAAAATGTTCCAGCCGCCACTTATAGCTCCAGCCGCCACCATCTATGTCGTAGCCGGACGTCGGGAATCGTCAGGGAGAACCACTGTGGCTATGTGGTTATCAGGAAGGTCCGAAAAAGGGCACTAAGCTGGGTCTCGGTGCTGCTCTCGCTGCCATGCGACTGTATCATCGAGTGATGCTGCCGCCGCCTCCATTGTAGAGGTCGCAAACCAACCACCAGGGATCGCTGCGACTCCGACGATGAACAAGGAGGACTCCACGGCCATTGTTGCTGTTCTAAGCGCCATTATTCTTTTTCTTCTACTCTTTCCGCCTGCTGCCTCGTGGATTTATGAGCTTGTGACGTTTTGGTTATCACCGGAGAATGGTGGCAAAATTTCGGGTCTGCAACGTGGATGCGCTTGTGTGTAAGCGTTCAGTCGAGTTGGAGTCGTGAAGAACCACCATGGCAGCTGGCCATGGTGGCTGCTGTCTTCAGCACCGCTATTAGCCGCTGCTGCCCGCCATCTCACGCCATCGTCGCCGCCATATGCTGCCAGGTGGGTGGTCGAGTCCTTTGAGCAAATTGGAGCATGTGTGTGTGTGTTTATTGCAAGTGAAGCGATGTTTGATGGTTTATTCGGCTGGAAAGCCACCACCACCACCGTGAGGTTGTGGCTGCCGCCATGCACCACCGCCGGCCACCACAGTGTGGCTGTGTGTGTGTTTGTTATTTTATGTGTGTGTGTATGTGTCATTTGGATATTATTGTAAATTGTAATGTAATCGGGATAATAAAAGAAATTGAAAACCACCACCTTAGGGTGGTGGCTACCGCCTCCTGCCGCCACCGGCCACCTTGTCGGGTGGCGGTGTGCCTTGTGGGATAGTGACTAGTTTGGGATGTTTGGACAATGGACTAAAACCCTAATGGGCCTTGTAAGCCCTAATGGACCCAATGAAGCTTAATAGACCTAAAAGCCCAAGCATGAGATTAGTGGGCTTAGTGAAACCCTAATGGCTCTAATGAATTCTAATTGAGAAAAAGACCTAGCTATGGGGCCTGTTGGACTAAGATGGGGTTGGAAACCTTAATTAGGGTTTAGAAAACCCTAATATTGGATTTATGGGCTTGGACCTATCGGGACCCACATTTGGGCCATTGGAATGGAGATGTGTGTTAAGCCCAATCACACCATATGATTTAATTAGTAGAGTGATGAACTTAATGGATTAAGTCCTTAATGGGTTAAGTGAGAATCACTTAACCCTAACCATCATTTTATGTGAAGCCCAAATTTCACTTGGGCCTTGAGTTGGGCCTCCCATTGGGCTTTGGTGATGACATTATTAATGGGCCATCCAAGAATAATCATTTAGACTAGAATATGTTGTTGGGCTTGAGGGTAAGGCCCATATGAGGGGTTGAGCCCAATTTGGAAAATTGGGCCATAAGTGGGCCATATGTTGGGCTTTGATTCCTAATCGAGTGGCTAATGTAGTAATTATCAAAAGTTGGTACTTATGGTTATATAGAGGAACCCAATTATTAATTGGGTGTTATTTTGGTGTTGACAGTTCGGGAATCTGTCATCTAGCAACTGGGGTTGAGTTTGCAGGACTTCAGTAGTGTGGGATTGAGTCTGCAGGACTTCAACCGTGCCAGGTGAGTTTTCTCACTATACTTTGCCTTGAGTGGTAAGTAGAGTATGTGACAGAGTATCTTGTATGCTATGTATGTGATGTGTGGCACTGCATTATTTCTATGTGATTTATGCTGTGTGTATTCCAGAGTTTACAGAGTTAGGACCGGAAGGTCCACAGAGTTAGGACCAGAGGGTCCACAGAGTTAGGGCCAGTGGGCCCACAAAGTTATAGCCTCGAGTGGCTAATATGTGTTATATGTGGTATTTTGGGGAACTCACTAAGCTTCGTTCTTACCGTGTTATGTGTTATGTGTTTCAGGTACTCTTCAGGATCACGGGAAGGCGTCGGCTTGATTGTACACACGAGATAAAGAATTATGTTTTGGAGGATCCTGGATCATTAATTAAATAATTATGGATTATGTTTTGTTAATTTGATAATTGGGGTTTTTGTAAAATGTATTATGAGCATTTTTGTGATTTAAAAATGAAAAATTTGTTCGAAAATTAACGGTGTTACAAGTTGGTATCAGAGCCTTGGTTTGAGGGATTCGGATGAACCTTCGGATATGTCTAGACTCAAACTGAGGATTTGAGATAAATTTTCAAGAACTGATTTTTCTAAAAACGAGTAAGAGTTTCTAAGAGAAAAACAAGAAAGAGCAGTGTGTACAATCAGCCAGAGCCCGAACGATGATTTCCCAAAATACCCTTACTTATTTGTGTTATGAGTTATTGTTGAGATATTAGTTATGCATGTTACAAGATCGACTAGGTATTTCATATATTATGGCTAGAGTTGCCTTATTTGTGATGCCTTAGTCTAGTAGTTGTTGTCTGTGATGTGCTTTGAGTATGTGCGGTGTAAGAGTATCCAGCATGAATCTTTTAGAGAGAGCCTTGAGTAGAGGAGTAATCTAGGAGAGATACCTAGATGAGTATTGGGGGAATCTATTGAGAAAGTAGTTAGATACCCGTGAGGGGTAAGGTTGCTTGAGTTTGGTGATACCTTGAGTGTGTGTAGAGCAAGTGGAGCTGTAACCTAGAGTGGTTTTACGTGCTGAAGGAGATTATTCGATGCCCGAATGCTGCTTGCTCCGTGCTTTGTGGAACTCTTGACGATGGGAGTCATCTACCAAGTGAATATGACGATATTCAGGAGGTATATGACTAGCATCATAAGGAGTTCTTCAGCAGCTAATGGCAGAGAAGTGTGAAAACCTAGGAAGAGCCTAGGGAGTGACCTTGTTAGATGGGTATGCGGATAGAAGGGAGTATTCGTGGAAGAGAGATCAAGTATGACGGGATTGGTGATTGAGGAGGCTGAGCAGCTACTTAGGAAATCCGGAATGGTCCGTATGGAAAGCATGGGTAGATGTGGAAGGTAGTATGGGCCCGTACTACTGAAAGTAGAGGACCCATACTCGATACAGGGAAAATTTCAGAGGTTCTAAGTAGCAGACTGAGAGGTGATCACATGGTTCGAGTACCATGATCCGTAGCAGATTGAGAGGTGATCATGTGGTTCAAGTACCATGATTCGTGGCGGTTAGTGCTTCTGGTGTTACCGGTTATTCTGATTGAGATCAGATATGATAGAGTGTGGGGCCAGAGGGCCATGTTGACGAGCTTCAAGGGAGTGTACCTTGAAGTGGAAAAATGAGATGTCAGTCGGAGTCGCAAGACTCAGGGAAGAGTAGAGGTGGTACTTCATGGAGGATTACGGTTTGAGCTACGCAGTCGGCTGGTAGCGGAAGGGCCACTTCCTGTAATTGCACTGTGCTATTTCTGTGAGGAGCAGAAGGGATATTGAGTTTCTGATCCAGAGTTGGAGATAAACCCTGTGAGGTAGCAAGAGTGGTGACCTCTTCACCAGAGTATTTAGGCAGAATGTTTACTGCGAGGTATTCTTGTGTAGGAAAGAGTCATTAGTGGGACTGGGACATAGGAGATCAAGGAGGTGCCTTATTGGGGGAAAGGTACTTTTATTAGCAGTTCCTGGTGGTTAAAAGGAGTATATCGGGGCGGTGGCCCTCGTGGTCTACGTTGTGTATCGACAATGAGAATGAGGTCTGTTGCTTTTATGAATAATTCCCGATTTGGGAAGCGAGGCGAGGAGTCAGAGTCGAAGTGCGTAATAGTGCACTGTTTTCAGACTTTTAGTCAGATCTAATGCGGAACAGTGGGGTATCCGGCGGTGTGTAGTTCTGAGGCTTCTATGTGACTGGAGTCAGTCACATGGGGAGGATCCTGAGGTTACATAAGGGGTCTGGGGTACGTGGAGTTATTTGGTCATTTTCGGAAAGTCACCGAGTGCTATGTGGTATATCCCTTGAGTTGGGAATGATACAGCTGGAGAGCCAGTCTGTAGTATGATTAATTGGCTATGACATTGAGCGATGGTTCGAACCCTAAGTGGGGGAGAACGTGGTATTTTGTTGGGAGGATTATCACTCTGTTTAATTTGGGGATTAGAGGATTGAGTGTCAGGAACCTGCGGTATGGTCATATGAGACTTGGGTTTAGTTGTCGATGAGGCAAGGCGCAGAGCGACATTATGCATATTGTATGTGTACAGGAAAGGACGAGTGTATCCACGGCGAGCAGCCGTTGGTCAGGGACTCTTCAGGATTGCAATGGTTGAGTTAGAGGCGGTTGGTTTGTCGAGGTCCAGTTTCGAGTGTTGAGGTTTGATAGTTTGATTTATAGATTGTATCTATACTCTGGGAGGAGCAGCATTTGATATGTCAATTAGTTTCAGAGTTATTATGAGTAGCTTAGTATGGGTTTTGATCAGTAATAGGATGGGGTTTTGGGTGATCGTTAACGTGATCTCGGTCATTGACGATTTCTCTGTGTTTTAAATTGTGAGTGGAGTATTTCGAGGTTATGAGTGTGTGAGAAGAGGATCAATGGTCATAACAAGACATTGTGAGATTCGATGATGGTGTATCGGGGTATCCGAGTATGATGCCCTAAGTGGTGGGGTTACTTTGAGACTCGAGTTTATGATATGATACGTGGAGTATCGAACAATTATTGTTCCAGTGGAAACCCATCAACTGATTGTTCGGACGGGGATTGTCCAAGAATGTGAATTGCATCGAGAGAAAGTGCGTTGTTGCTACAACGGGCGTCAGAAGTAGTGATGCTCAGTCTGGGTGGGTGGGTGCACCTGTCCATGATGGATCATAGGGCATGAGTTCAATGAGCGCAATATTATGATGGCTTAACGATGAGATTGTGGGGGTGGTAAGAGAGTGGTAGGATCCAGGTGGGTGTAATCACTTTGTAATATCAGTGAAAAACCATGGGAGAGCCCATGGCTAGTGAGTAAGTGATGTAAGCCTGCGGGGAGCCGTAGCATTCACGAGTCAGTGTGAGAATGTCGTAAGACTACGGGGAGCCGTAGTATTGATGGGATTTGAGCATTCTAACACTTCCTAAGTGTACATGCAACCCTAATAACCTTGGATCTATGTTTGTCTTGTTGTTGCTTATGATCCTTGAAACCTTGTGAGCCTAGCACCCCAAGTGTGATGCCTCAAATGCTTCACACAACACCAAATGCTTTTGGAATGACTTTAGAGAGAATACACACTTCTAAAATCGGCCTAGCCCTCTTGTTTCTTATGTGTAGCCGATTTTGGTGGAGAATGAGTTTCTTATATAGTGTTGACACATCTAGGGTTACACCATGTAAACCCTAATGTGTCATGACTCTTCATTTCCATGACCCATGGGTTTGTAACTCCCATGGAGCATCCATGGAGCATCCTATGGGTGGAACCCAACTTGATAATCCATGAAGCCTCTTAGCCCACTATATAAGATATGGAAGATTTACATAATCTACCCATATATTTAATTAGTTATCTTTTGATCACTTAATTAATTCTAAATTAATTCTTGATCAAACTAATTAAATAATATTATTAATATATTAGAACTTATAATATATTAATAAACCATAAGTGTTATTTCTCTCATTTTAGTTTATCCAATTGCATGGTGCCATGCAACCCAAATGGACCATGCCGGGTCGGGTCAAGTACATACCAGAAATAGTTATGGACTTATACACCTTATCCAACAGTCTCCCACTTGGATAAGTCGAATAACTATAACTGCAATACTTCAGGAACCGATCGGCAATCGTAGCTCTTTCAAGGTCTCTCGGAACTGAGAAGATGATGATACGCCATTTAAGATAAGTGATCATATAATCCTCTGTTCTAGATATCAGCCGGACAAATACATGGAACAATGTCTTACTTATTGTCCAGCAGTTTGTTTCCCGATTTCCGATTTGTTTGACAAAGAACTTAATTGAACACATCAACTTAGTTCTGACCGGGCCCGGTACATAGGTCAAAACAAAATCATCGAGGGGCCCAGATATCAGCTTCTAATCCAAGAAGGAACAGATAAACTTCGACTCATATGTTTGTTCTACCACTCATTGAATTATACACAAAAGCACGTTTTATAACATCGAGTTACCAATGCGTTAACGTACAATCAATGCATAACCAACTCATAAGTAACAAATCATATCTCTAGGTTTGAAGACTTATATGATATTACCGTCTCACGATCACTCGAGATAAATTCCATGAAGTGATTCCAGTGAGCGTGGGTTGAGTCCAATGCTCAGAACTTATGAGCACTCATGAGTGTTGTAGCCATGTCCAACAACTTAGACCTCTGCAACCAATCATGACAGTCTTGATTCATACCTACTTCCGACATATGACCGACTGTGGAGGTTCGAATAATATGATATACCAACCATAATTATTCTGGAAGTCAAAACATGCAAAAGAAATATAGTAAACGATCGACAAGAGATAGCAACACTTTACTCATAAATAAAACACCTTTTATTCATCATCTAATGTCAATTACACTTTACAAATTTCAAGGTTATCTAACTACTAAATCTAATATCATCCTTCAGCCCTATGCTCCGAGCATGCTGGAGATGCTTAACCCGAGTCAGTCCCTTCGTGAGGGGATCTGCTGGATTCTCATCCGATGATACCCTCTTTGCCACGAGGAGTCCTTCTTCTATTCGATGTCTGATGAAATGGTATTTTCTGTCGATGTGTCTGGATCTCCCGTGATCCCTTGGTTCCTTGGCTAAGGCAACTGCACTTTCACTATCACAGAAAATTTCCATTGGCTCTTTAATAGCTGGTACAACTCCAAGGTCTCCAATGAAGTTCTTCAGCCATATCGCCTCCTTTGCTGCCTCGCTAGCTGCTATATACTCTGATTCGCAAGTTGAATCAGCCATTGTCTCTTGCTTGGAACTCTTCCAAGAAATTGCTCCTCCATTTAAGGTAAAGACCCAGCCTGACTGAGAGCGGAAATTATCCCTATCAGTCTGAAAGCTAGCATCACTATACCCTACAACTCTCAAGTCTTCACTCCCACCGAGGGTAAGGACCCAGTCCTTAGTCCTCCGTAGGTACTTGAGGATATTCTTTACCGCAGTCCAGTGTGCCTTGCCAGGGTTCCCCTGATACCTGCTAACCATGCTCAAAGCAAAGGCTACATCAGGTCGAGTACACGTCATAGCATACATGATCGATCCTACAGCCGAAGCATAAGGTATTCGACTCATTTCTGCTATCTCAGCCTCAGTACTAGGGCTTTGTGTCTTACTCAATCTGGCATTACTCTGGATGGGTAACTCTCCTTTCTTGGAGTCCTGCATGCCGAATCTCTTCAACACCTTATCCAAGTAAGTACTCTGACTAAGTCCAATTAGTCTTTTACTCCGGTCTCTCAAGATCCTTATCCCTAGAATACAGGCAGCTTCTCCTAGGTCCTTCATAGAGAAACACTTCCCAAGCCAGGACTTAACTTCCTGCAGAGTTGGGATGTCATTTCCTATGAGTAGTATGTCATCCACATACAATACCAAAAAGCTAACTATACTCCCACTAGCCTTGACATATACACAAGATTCATCTTCACTCCTAGAAAAACCAAATTCCTTGACTTTCTCATCAAAGCAAAGATTCCATCTGTGAGGTGCTTGCTTTAACCCATAAATGGATTTCTCAAGCTTACACACTCTATTAGGGTACTCTGTGTTGACAAAACCCTCTGGCTGACTCATGTAAACATCCTCAGCCAACTTTCCATTAAGGAAAGCGGTTTTGACATCCATTTGCCATATTTCATAGTCATGAAATGCGGCTATGGCTAACAGAACCCTAATAGACTTAATCTTGGCCACTGGAGAAAAGGTCTCATCATAATCAACTCCCGGAGTTTGTGAGAAACCCTTTGCAACCAGTCGTGCCTTATAAGTGTGTACATTACCATCCATGTCGGTCTTCTTCTTGAAGATCCATTTGCACCCTACAGTCTTACGACCTGGTACATTCTCAACCAAGTTCCAAACTTGATTGTCATACATGGACTGTATCTCGCTGTCCATTGCCTCTTTCCACTTGGCTGACTCAGGGCCTGCCATGGCTTCCGCGTAACTGTTAGGTTCATCCAGACCTATCAGCGTCTCATCACTGATAAGTGTATCACCTTCCGCAGTAATATGGAATCCATAGTAATGCTCAGGTGCATTCCTAACCCTTGTGGAACGCCTCAGAGGTACAGACTTGTCAATTGGCTCAACAGAAGTTTCCTCCTCAAGTTGAGTGCTAGGGTTTGAAGTTCCTTCACCACTTGACTCTTGAATTTCTTCAAGGTCAACTTGCCTCCCACTGTCTCCTTGGCTTATGAACTCTCTCTCTCGAAAGAAAGCCCTCCTAGCTACAAAGACCACATTCTCACTAGGTCTGTAGAAGAGGTAACCAAAGGATTTCTGTGGGTAGCCGATGAAAATACACCTCTCACTTCGAGGTTCGAGCTTATCATGAGTCTCGCGTCTCACGAAAGCCTCGCAACCCCAAATCTTAATGTGGTCTAGTTTGGGTACTTTACCAGTCCACATCTCATGAGGAGTTTTGACAACTTTCTTTGTGGGAACTAGATTAAGGATATGGGCGGCAGTCTCTAAGGCATACCCCCAAAATGAGATTGGTAGCGAAGCTCGACTCATCATGGAACGAACCATATCCAACAAGGTTCGATTACGCCTCTCAGCTACACCATTCAATTGCGGTGTCCTGGGAGGTGTCAATTGTGAGACAATCCCACATTCCCTAAGATAGTCGAGGAACTTTGAACTAAGATACTCACCACCTCGATCGGATCGAAGCATCTTAATGTTCCTGCCCAATTGATTCTCGACTTCCTGTTTAAACTCTTTAAACCTCTCAAAAGTCTCTGACTTATGCTTGATTAAGTAGACATATCCATATCTACTGTAATCATCAGTAAAAGTCAAATAACAACGATTAGCATCCCTTGTGGCATGTTTGAAGGGCCCACACACATCTGTGTGTAGAAGATCCAACAAACCTTCACCCCTCTCACAAGAGCCTGTGAAGGGTGACTTTGTCATTTTTCCAAGTAAGCATGATTCGCAACTATCATCTGACTTTAGGTCAAATGACTCCAATACTCCATCCTTTTGGAGTTGGCCTATGCGTTTCTTGCTTATATGTCCAAGACGACAATGCCATAATGATGCTTTATCCAAGTTATTATCATTAACAGAATCAATACACAATACATTATTTCCTAAGTTATCAACCACATATACAGTTTCATACACACCATCACAAGATAATGCTTTAAAATAAAGAACATTATTAAAGAAAGCATTAATCGAACCAACTTCATTATCAAATGAAAAGGTGAAACCTTGTTTATACAATGCATGAAAGGAAATAATATTTCTTGCCATTTCTGGCGAATAACAACATTTATTCAAATCTAAACTAAACCCACTACTTAGCGATAAAGTATAAACTCCAATCTTGGTGACAGGTAAAGCTTTCCTATTCCCCATGATTTAGTTTATTCTTCCATGCTCCACATTCTCACTTCTTCTTAGTCCCTGCAAATCAGAACATATATGAATACCACAACCGATATCAAGGACCCAAGAGTTAGAATGGGGTGAGTTATTAGATAAGATAGTGTAAATACCTGCATGGTTGGGTTTAACTTTCCCATCCTTCACATCTTGCTGGTACTTTGGGCAGTTCCGCTTCCAATGTGACTTTTCATGGCAATAGAAGCATTCAGCCTCTTTAGGGTCAGAAGAAGGAGTGACAAAACCTTTCTTGGTTCCACTTGAAGAAGAGCCATCAAGGGTCCTAGCCTTGGTAACCTTCGAAGAGCTCTTCCTCTTCTTCCCTCTACCTTTCCCGATTGCCAAAACCGGGGCGGAGTTTCGAGTAGGAGTGTTAACAACCGACTTACCCTTAAGACCTGTTTCTGCAGTCTTGAGGAGTCCCTGAAGTTTGCTGAGTGTGACCTCTTTCTTATTCATGTGATATGTCATGCGGAATTGATCATAGCACGATGATAAGGAGTGCAAAATGATATCTATTGCAAGCTCCTCAGGGAAGTTCACATTAAGCTTCAGCAACCGATCCACATACCTTTGCATTTTCTGCATGTGGCTCGTGACGGATTCCCCGTCCTTCATCATGGTTGTTATGATAGAGCATATGATTTCATACCTCTCTTGTCGTGCACTTTGATGGTATCTTTCCATCAGATCTTGGTGCATTTCAAAAGGGTAGAAGTCCTCATAGGACTTTTGGAGTTCCGCTGTCATGGTGGCCAACATGATGCATGCCACTTTTGTAGCATCCCTTTCATGTGCCCGGAAGTCAGCGATCTCCTGGGGAGTTGCAGTGGTCTCATCAATCTCCTTAAGCTCCTTGTCAAGGACATATTCTTTGTCCTCGTAGCGGGTAATCATCCTGATGTTTCTGATCCATTCATTGAAGTTGGATCCATCAAAAGTGACTTTCCCACACAAGTTCATAAGGGTAAAGGAGCCATTAGGATTAGAGCCAGAAGCAGCATTGTTTGAAGACATCTGAAAGAAGAGAACAAGATTAGTTTAGATATTAAGAGAGTCCTTAATAAAACACCCAAATGTAATATTAAGGCTAGGATCCAATCACAATATATTATAACTTAGAAGAGGTATGCCGTAATCCAAGCTATAACATATTTGAAAGGTAGGTGAATGACGATTCACCAATTTCCACCATGAAAAACGAAATATAAATATTAGGTTTTTAATTGGTTCTTAGAAATTCCTAGATTCTTTTGAGATTCAATGAACTTTTCAAAGGCATGTTTCAATCTCGAGTGTGCCCTCCAAGTTTTGTGACTGGGATACCGAGGATCACAAAACGAGGTGTGAAGTAACCATGCAAATCACTTGGTACCCTTAAGGTTTATCACTCAATCGATGTGCCGGTAAACCACACACGCTCCACCGATGCTATGGTAAACCTTAAGTCACCCTTTACCTACCTTGTTAAGTCCAAGTTAGTGTGCCGGTTAACCACACACGCTCCACCAACGACTTAAACAAAGTGTAAAGTGTAATTTCATGGATTAGCACCTTATTCACATTTTCCTAAAGTAACTAAGATTGAGAATTTAATAAAAGCATTTAGTTACTTTATAATATTCATCATACTTTTAATGAGAATTTATAAGTCCTTGTCTTACCCGTTCGGCTATTGACCCTCCACCGATCAAGGAAGCGGTGGGTGAGAGTGGACACCCATTAAGTTGCCATTTTATAGGCAACAACCTTATACCCCCCTTATAGACCGGCTTCGTGAATGAGGCGTACTAGCGGTAAGACGACTTGACGTTATACATATATATATATTAGTAACTTATAATATTATAAAGTATAAGGGTTGAATTTTAACTTTTAAAATTCTAAGGGTTGGAACTAAAGTTTTAATCAAGACTTTACATGTTCCAAAACTTGAGGGCAAGTTTTGTAAACTTCCAAAACTTTTCATTTCTTATAACTTATGAATTAATTGAGTAATAAAAATGAAGACTCTTCATTTTTATAACTCTTGTGTTCTTTTAATGACTTTAATAAAAGTGAGACTTTTGGTTTTCCATAACTTGAGGACAAGTTATGGACTCCATTAAAACACATTATGATCATGAATTAAACTACCATGAAGGTTACAAACAATTCCTATGATCATCTAATCTTCATAAGTTCAAGAACATGAATATGAACACTTTTAAGAATAAAAAATTACACTTAAAAAAAACTTGTAATTTTAATAATTGCCATTGTAAATGGATTAGCATAAACATTACACCATCTAAAACAAGCTTTAAAACATCAAAACAGTTTAGGGTAATGTTTCTAGTCCATTTCCAGCAACAAATGTGCAAACTTTCATACGAGCAGAAAACAGAAAAACGATTTTTTTTCAAGCTGTTTGCACACAAAAAAAAAAACAAACGAACCTGGCTCTGATACCACTGATGGAATTTGAGCATTCTAACACTTCCTAAGTGTACATGCAACCCTAATAACCTTGAATCTATGTTTGTCTTGTTGTTGCTTATGATCCTTGAAACCTTGTGAGCCTAGCACCCCAAGTGTGATGCCTCAAATGCTTCACACAACACCAAATGCTTTTGGAATGACTTTAGAGAGAATACACACTTCTAAAATCGGCCTAGCCCTCTTGTTTCTTATGTGTAGCCGATTTTGGTGGAGAATGGGTTTCTTATATAGTGTTGACACATCTAGGGTTACACCATGTAAACCCTAATGTGTCATGACTCTTCATTTCCATGACCCATGGGTTTGTAACTCCCATGGAGCATCCATGGAGCATCCTATGGGTGGAACCCAACTTGATAATCCATGGAGCCTCTTAGCCCACTATATAAGATATGGAAGATTTACATAATCTACCCATATATTTAATTAGTTATCTTTTGATCACTTAATTAATTCTTGATCAAACTAATTAAATAATATTATTAATATATTAGAACTTATAATATATTAATAAACCATAAGTGTTATTTCTCTCATTTTAGTTTATCCAATTGCATGGTGCCATGCAACCCAAATGGACCATGCCGGGTCGGGTCAAGTACATATCAGAAATAGTTATGGACTTATACACCTTATCCAACAAGTATATCCTAGACCGACCATGACACATAGGAGTTCTTAGGCTTGGGTATCCTTACCAACTGAGTTTTGAGCCTGGGGTTCGGACCAGGGGCGATACTGGGGTCTCCATGATGATCGGGATCTGTTATATCTCGAATTGGGGAAAGTTCGTCGCAAGTCGGAAGGGATTGGGGAAGTAATGTACACGTAGATTCGCGGATCACGGGTCATGAGTTGAGTATCAGATTGGATAGGAGTGGTTCCAATTTTTCTGTCGAACCAGAATCTCAAGTTTGAGTTTGGTTCTATTTGTGTAAAGGATAGATGAGTTGAGATTTAGATTCCTGATGGATTTTGTTTTTTAGTGGTTATGGATTGCATCTGCTGTTCTAGACCTGGGACGGTCAGTACGTTTGTTTGAGAAGGATTGCAACACGCATGGAGTTAGTGAGTGTTAGACGACAGAGGTCGGAAATGATGTATGTCTACAGATCAGTTGTAATGTAACTTGGAGTAAATCGAACTTAGTGGTTGTATATACATGTGATTGGCTGAAATACCCCTGTTGGATTGAACGGTTGGGGTCACGCTCGGGCTTGTGGACATGCCGTTCAAGTGGTCGAGCGTGTAAGGGATGGTGAGGAAAGATTTCGAGGACGAAATCTAATTTAAGTGGGGGAGAGTTGTAACATCCCGTTTATTAAATAAATAAATAGATGGGGGTTGATATGAATAGAAACCTAAAATCATTAATGATTTAGCAAGGTGTTGGGTTCGAGGAGCTAACCGCCATAATTTTAGAAGTTTTGGGGTTAAAAGTGTAAGTCCCAGATTGGCTTTGTAAATATTTATGAAGATAAGGGCTGCATGGTAATTATTCGGACCTAAATTGAAAAGATTTTGGAGGCTAAAGGGCTGGTTGGTAATATATGGACTGCATTTGAAATTAATTTATAGAGAAGGGGTTGATTGGTAATTATTTGGGTTTATTATGAAGAGAATTATAGGAATAGGGGTATAAAAGGTAAATTATGGGATTCATTTGAAAAGTTTCTATGGGGAGGGACTGGTCTTGTAATTTCGCTATAGATGTTGAAATGGTCGGGGTTATAACCCGCCACCCTCACCATACTAACCCTAAACCTAAAATGTTCCAGCCGCCACTTATAGCTCCAGCCGCCGCCATCTATGCCGTAACCGGACGTCGGGAATCGTCAGGGAGAACCACTGTCGCTATGTGGTTATCAGGAAGGTCCGAGAAAGGGCACTAAGCTGGGTCTCGGTGCTGCTCTCGCTGCCATGCGACTGTATCATCGAGTGCTGCTGTCGCCGCCTCCATTGTAGAGGTCGCAAACCAACCACCAGGGATCGCTGCGACTCCGGCGATGAACAAGGAGGACACCACGGCCGTTGTTGTTGTTCTAAGCGCCATTATGCTTTTTCTTCTACTCTTTCCCGATGCTGCCTCGTGGGTTTATGAGCTTGTGACGTTTTGGTTATCACCGGAGAATGGTGGCAAAATTTCGGGTCTGCAACGTGGATGCACTTGTGTGTAAGCGTTCAGTCGAGTTGGAGTCGTGAAGAACCACCATGGCAGCTGGCCATGGTGGCTGCCGTCTTCAGCACCGCTATTAGCCGCTGCTGCCCGCCATCTCACGCCATCGCCGCCGCCATACGCTGCCAGGTGGGTGGTCGATTCCTTTGAGCAAATTGGAGCATGTGTGTGTGTGTGTTTATTGCAAGTGAAGCGATGTTTGATGGTTTATTCGGCTGGAAAGCCACCACCACCACCGTGAGGTTGTGGCTGCCGCCATGCACCACCGTCGGCCACCACAGTGTGGCTGTGTGTGTGTTTGTTATTTTATGTGTGTGTGTATGTGTCATTTGGATATTATTGTAAATTGTAATGTAATCGGGATAATAAAAGAAATTGAAAACCACCACCTTAGGGTGGTGGCTACCGCCTCCTGCCGCCACCGGCCACCTTGTCGGGTGGCGGTGTGCCTTGTGGGATAGTGACTAGTTTGGGATGTTTGGACAATGGACTAAAACCCTAATGAGCCTTGTAAGCCCTAATGGACCCAATGAAGCTTAATAGACCTAAAAGCCCAAGCATGAGATTAGTGGGCTTAGTGAAACCCTAATGGCTCTAATGAATTCTAATTGAGAAAAAGACCTAGCTATGGGGCCTATTGGACTAAGATGGGGTTGGAAACCTTAATTAGGGTTTAGAAAACCCTAATATTGGATTTATGGGCTTGGACCTATCGGGACCCACATTTGGGCCATTGGAATGGAGATGTGTGTTAAGCCCAATCACACCATATGATTTAATTAGTAGAGTGATGAACTTAATGGATTAAGTCCTTAATGGGTTAAGTGAGAATCACTTAACCCTAACCATCATTTTATGTGAAGCCCAAATTTCACTTGGGCCTTGAGTTGGGCCTCCCATTGGGCTTTGGTGATGGGATTATTAATGGGCCATCCAAGAATAATCATTTGGACTAGAATATGTTGTTGGGCTTGAGGGTAAGGACCATATGAGGGGTTGAGCCCAATTTGGAAAATTGGGCCATAAGTGGGCCATATGTTGGGCTTTGATTCCTAATCGACGTTGGGCCAATGGATTGGGCCTTGGCTTGTATAAGCCAAGCCTGGGGTAATGTAGTAATTATCCAAAGTTGGTACTTATGGTTATGTAGAGGAACCTAATTATTAATTGGGTGTTATTTTGGTGTTGACAGTTCGGGAATCTGTCATCCAGCAACTGGGGTTGAGTTTGCAGGACTTCAGTAGTGTGGGATTGAGTCTGCAAGACTTCAGCCGTGCCAGGTGAGTTTTCTCACTATACTTTACCTTGAGTGGTAAGTAGAGTATGTGACAGAGTATCTTCTATGCTATGTATGTGATGTGTGGCACTGCATTATTTCTATGTGATTTATGCTGTGTGTATTCCAGAGTTTACAGAGTTAGGACCGGAAGGTCCACAGAGTTAGGACCAGAGGGTCCACAGAGTTAGGGCCAGTGGGCCCACAGAGTTATAGCCTCGAGTGGCTAATATGTGTTATATGTGGTATTTTGGGGAACTCACTAAGCTTCGTGCTTACCGTGTTATGTGTTATGTGTTTCAGGTACTCTTCAGGATCACGGGAAGGCGTCGGCTTGATTGTACACACGAGATAAAGAATTATGTTTTGGTGGATCCTGGATCATTAATTAAATAATTTTGGATTATGTTTTGTTAATTTGATAATTGGGATTTTTGTAAAATGTATTATGAGCATTTTTGTGATTTAAAAATGAAAATTTTGTTCGAAAATTAACGGTGTTACAGTGCGAGTCGGTCATTTGTGTCTTTAGCGTTTAGTCAGCACATCAGTATCCAGCGGGAGGCGTTGAGTCGACCTCTACGAGTTTCCATAGCTGACGAGCGAGCAGTGTATGCTACGGATGTGATTCGAGGATGTGTACTCGAGATCTTCGGTGTGGAGTTCCCGATAGATCTGGTCCCGATTGCGATGCGGGACGTGTGTGTCATAGTGGGCATGGATTGGTTGAGCCGATTTGGGGCTGTTATAGACTGCGGGCGACAGTTGGTGACGATACGAGACCCTAGTGGGGGAGTACTTACGGTGTACGGCGAGGGTACCCGTTCTGGGTCAGCATTTTGTTCGGCTGCTAGAGCGAGGCGAAGCCTACAGCAGGGCTGTAGTGGGTTTGTGGCTTATGTGAAGGATTCACAAGTGGCCACTGAGGGGCCGTGTTCGGTTAGTGATGTGCCGATAGTGCGTGAGTTCCCGGATGTCTTCCCCGAGGAGTTGACGGGTGTGCCTCTCGTGAGGCAAGTGGAGTTTCGCATCGATTTGGTTCCGGGAGCAGCGCCCTATCGCCTTGCGCCACCAGAGATGCAGGACTTATTCTCACAGCTTCAGGAGCTGTTGGGGAAAGGATTTATCAGGCCGAGTAGCTCACCTTGGGGAGCACCGATCCTTTTTGTCAAGAAAAAGGATGGTTCACACCGGATGTACATTGATTACCGAGAGTTTTACAAGTTGACGGTCAACAACCGTTATCTACTACCGAGGATTGAGGATATGTTCGATCAGTTGCAGGGAGCATCTTGGTTCTCCAAGATAGATTTGAGGTCTGGATATCACCAGATGAGGGTGCGAGATTAGGATATCCAGAAGACGGCGTTTAGGACTCGTTATGGGCACTACGAGTTTGTGGTGATGCCTTTTGGGCTCACCAATGCACTCTGAGAGGCCCAGGCAGAGGCTGTGAGACCGGAAACCGCAAAAGAGAGCGGGTGATTGGGCAGGTATCGGAGTTTGTTACCGATAATCGAGGGCTTATGACCTTTCAGGGTCGGATTTGGGTACCGTTTACGGGCGGGGCACGTACCATCCTGATGGAGGAGGCGCACAGATCGAGGTTCTCGATCCATCCCGGGGCCACTAAGATGTATTTGGACCTGAAAGGAGATTATTGGTGGCCCTGTATGAAGAGGGATGTTGCGTGGTTTGTTGAGAGGTGCTTGGCCTGTCGTAGAGTTAAGGCCGAGCACCAGCGTCCGCATGGCAAGTTGCAGCCACTTAAGGTTCCCCAGTGGAAGTGGGAACAGATTTCTATGGGTTTCATCACCAAATTGCCGAGGACCGCGGGGGTGTCGATGTAATCTGGGTGATCGTTGATCGGCTGACGAAGAGCGCTCACTTCCTTGCTATCAGTGAGAGCTCTTCCGCAGAGAGGCTCGTAGAGATGTATGTAAGGGAGGTGGTATTGCGGCATGGAGTACCGATCTCGATTGTGTCGGATCGAGATGTACGTTTCACTTCCTGATTCTGGAAGAAATTCCATGAGGAGTTGGGTACGAGGTTGCATTTCAGCACCACTTACCACCCGCAGACTGACGGACAGAGTGAGCGGACGATTCAGACGCTCGAGGACATGTTTCGAGCATGTGTGTTGGACTTCGGAGGAAGTTGGGACACACATTTACCATTAGCTGAGTTTTCCTACAACAACAGCCACCATTCGAGTATTGGTATGCCTCCTTTCGATCTCTTATACGGGAGGAGGTGTCGGACTCCCATCTGTTGGGGAGAGGTAGGGCAGCGAGTGATGGGTAGCACTGAGATAGTGCTTAAGACGACTGAGCAGATCCAACAGGTCAGACAGAGGTTACTGACAGCCCAAAGCCGCCAGAAGAGTTATACGGATAGACGGCGATCCGAGCTCGAGTTCCAGGTTGGAGATTTCGTACTCCTTAAGGTATCTCCTTGGAAAGGAGTGATCCGGTTCAGGAAGAGGGGCAAGTTGGGACCCCGATACATTGGTCCATTTAGGGTGATTGCGAGTGTGGGTAAGGTAGCATACCGCCTGGAGCTACCTGAGGAGTTGAGTCAGATCCATGATACCTTCCATGTATCCCAATTGAGGAAGTGCATAGCCGATGAGACGGCGGTTGTACCATTAGAGGATATTCAGGTGGACACGGGTTTGAATTACATTGAGAGGGCGATCGCGATCTTGGATCGAAAGGTCAAGGTTCTGAGGAACAAGGAGGTGCCCCTGGTTCAGGTCCAGTGGCAAAATCGGAGAGGGTCCGAGCTGACTTGGGAGCCGGAGTCAGAGATGCGGGAGCAGCATCCAGAGTTGTTTGCAGAGCGAGACTTCGTGGTCGAAGTTTGATTCTAGTGGGGGAGAATTGTAACACCCGGATTTCCAGGTATATTATTTTAATTATTTATCTTTGATAATCATTGATCTACTCGACGAGTCGGTGCTATAACTCGTCGAGTAGAAGCGGGGTGGCCACGAAGGTTTAATGAACTACTCGACGAGTCCAAGAGTAGACTCGCCGAGTAGGCGCTGTGGGTAAAAACCCTAAATCCTCGGGCCAGTGCCCTATTTAAGGAACCTTATGGCCCTCATTTGCGACTACCAATCCAGAGAGAGAAACCCTAGTGAGCTTGAGTGTGTGGTGTGAGTAGAAGGGCTATTTTGATCCTTTTTGGTGTGGTTTTTGCAAAGACGAAGGAGATTCCAGCAAAAGAAGGTCAAGGGGGGTTGCTATTCTGTGGTTTCAAGCAAGGAAACTTCATCTTTGAGGTATTAAATCGAACCCTCTGCTGTTTTGGTGTAGAACCCTTGAATCTAGGGTTTTCTCTACCCTTTATTGGCTTGAATTGATGCATATGTTGTCCCTTTGAGTATTAGACTCTGGATCTGGACCTTTAGAGGTCCAGAGAGCATATTCTATCCTGCTTTATGTTGTTCCATGGAGGAAATGAACTTAGGTTGCCATTTTAGAGGTTATTTCGCCAAAAGAAGCCTTGGGTGCATTGCATGAGTGTCAAGATTTGACCTTTACGTGATTATTGGTTATGGGGAGGTCAGATCTATAGGTTAGAGAAGCGGATCTGACCTCAGAAGGTCATTTGAGCGTTGCTATGAAAGAAACTCGCCGAGTGCATGAGGGAACTCGACGAGTCGAGTCGGGTTGCCCCGCGATCCGTTTCCAGTGGTAACCCGTCGAGTGAAAGGTTAACTCAACGAGTCGAGTGAGGATATGAGGATTAAAAGGACACGCTTGGACTCTCCGAGTCACACGAGTGCACTCGACGAGTCTGGTCAAAGTTTGATAGTTGACTTTCGTTGACTTTTAGGGTTTGGTCAACACTTGGACTTTTGGACCATTAGAAGGGTAAAATGATCTTTTATCCTTCTGAGAGGACATTGGAAGGGACTAGTCTAGCCTGGGGAGCCGTTATTGATTCGAGATGATTTCTTATGTGTTTAGGCGGGACTAGGTCATTGTTACGAGGTTCAGGGATACCGAGCACGTGAGTTACTAGACAGCATACGAGGTGAGTCTTCTCACTATACGTTACCTAGAGTGGTAATTCTGTGTGACCGGAAGGTCTTATGTGATGTGAAGAGTATGTGATGTTTGTTGATAGATGATATGTGGTATGTATGTGTTATGTTATGTTATGAGCAGTATGTTATGGACCGGAAGGTCATCATGTTATGGACCGGAAGGTCAACAACGTATGGACCGGAAGGTCAGAAGGGTATGGACCGGAAGGTCATTATGTGTAGGACCGGAAGGTCTACTAGGGTTAGGACAGAAGTCCCCTGAGACACAGGGACCGGAAGGTCCCATAGAGCTATGGCCTTGAGTGGCGTATGTGTTGTATGTGGTATTTTGGGGAACTCACTAAGCATTTATGTGTACCGTTTATGTGATATGTGTTTCAGGTACCAGCGAGGATCGCGGGAAGGCACCGGCATGATCCGTACACACTCATGGAGTTTATGTCTGGAGATTCTGGGATATGTTTTGTTATGATCACATTGGATACATTATGTTTTGATACTATCTTATGAATAAAAGTATGTTTTAAAACTGAAAAATTGTTTTGGAAATTTACGTTGTTACATACCAACTTGTAACGACCCAATTTTTAAAAACAAATTTTCATTTTTAATTATCCAAAATGCTTGTTTACCATCCACAAAACCAGTTACAATTGTTTTCCAAAAACATATCAATTACAACTTTATTTCCAAACTATCAGAGTTTCCCATAAAATATCTGAGTGAGAGTACATGTCGCGCCATCAAGCCTTGCCCTTGGCCTTGGGCTCAGATGTACCTGAAACAAATCCACAAACTGTAAGCTAATGCTTAGTGAGTTCCCCATAGCATACCACACATAAGCCACATACAACATATCATACTAGTTATAACAACTATACATATCACATAAGCCATAAAACCTGTAAAAATGCCATGGGCTACCTCACATGGTCTTTACCTAGGACTGCCATGGGCTACCCCACATGATCTTACATCCAATGCCATGGGCTACCCCCACATGGTCTTTACCTAGGAATGCCATGGGCTACCCCACATGGTCTTACATCCAATGTCACGGGCTCCCCCCGGGGTCTTCCATGCAAATTATACAATCACATAGCATATCAAATCAAAGAATGACTAACACATATATCATAGTCACATAATAGGCCGACCTTGGTGCCTTAGACCCATGGGTATGGTGAGAAGACTCACCTCTGTCTGCTGAATACAAAAGCTGCTCTCCTAACAGTCTGTAACCTCCTGTGCTGAATAATAATATTAATTAATGTCACGACCTTACGTAATCAAAAGAAACCCAAACTCCAAACCCCTCCATGACGCCCAATTATCCTTACCTTGCTAATGGACCCAAAGTCCAAGTCCAAAATCATTAATGGGCCTCTTGACCCAATAAGGCCCAACCAATAACCATGGCCCATAACAGATGAAATGGCCCATAATTCACAGAATGCAACCGAGTCCAATAACCAAATGAGGCCCATTGGCTCAAAGGCCCAAAACAGATTCGGCCCAACTGTGATGCGTACGCTCGGCATACCATCCTGGTACGCGCAGCGTACACTTGGTACGCCCAACATACTACCAGACTAAGCACTTTCTCCATTAAGTGCTTAATACCCGATTCCTTTACGTCCGGAAGCCAGATCTAAGTTTGTTAAGACGTCCTAAGGCATAAAGTTGGCAACATTATACGTTTGCATGGCTCATATACACCCAACACCTCCATTAAGACCTTTACAAGGTCTTTAACCCATGCATGAGGCCAAAACTTCCACCAAGACTCCATTTTTATGTTACTAAAGGACCAAGGGACCTCAGATCTGTCATTCCCATCTTCTGGAGTTTCTTAACTCACTAATGGAGGTCCAAAATCAACCAAAAGGGACAAAGTAGGAAACCCTAGCTAGATCTAGAGATTTAAGTGCAAAGATGCAAGCATTTTACCTCCAGAAGCTTTGAAGGATGACCAAGATGCAGATCCTTGAAGCACCAACTCGACCCAAGCTTGCTTGACCACTTCCTCTTCTTGGAATGAACACTAAAAAGGACCACAATGCACTCTTAAGGCTCCAAGGCACTCACAAAGGTTATTAGGGCTTCTAGGAATGTTTGAAGGTGAAGGAGGTTGTTAAAGGTGTGGCTTAAAAGAGTTAAAGGTGTTTATATAGGTCACAAGTCTGGGTTTTAGGGTTTTGGCCCTCTGTTGCGTACGCCCGACGTACCCTTATGTACGCCCTACGTACGCAAGGCTCCTTCGCGATCCTTCTCCCATAGTACGCTAAACGTACCCTTAGGTACACCCAGCGTACGAGAGGGACAATTTTTGCCAATTAATCTATTTTCAAGGGTTTTAATGTGTACCTGATTTGGAGTGTTACATAAATTGGTCCCTTAGCCCTTTAAAAAGGAACACATGACTTTGTGCGTACGTTGGGCATACCATTTAATACGTAGGTCGTACGTGGAAAAAGTGCAAACCCTTATTTTTAGGGTTTGATCACTACTTAAGCATCATTATCTCCTCAATAACTTTTCCCTCATCAGCCTCCACCTCCCCAATCGTCCCTTGCACACCCTAATCCATTGTGTGAGCATTTTTGAGCTTGAGAGTGTATTTTTGTTATTCTTGAAGGAAGAAGAAGGAAGGGAAATCATCTTAAAGGCTCAAGGCATCTTTGATCCATAAGCGTTTCACCCTTAAGCATCCTTTGGAGGTATAAAGTCTGAAACTTGATGAGTTATTTTCTTAGATCTTGTCAACCTTTGAGTTTGTGTTCATTTTTGGTCCCATAAGCTTGGTGTTTAAGAGTATGGGTTACTATAACCTAAATCGTTGTCCATTCGGACGTTTTTAGGTGCTAGGAACCATAAAAATGTGATCTTGGTCCTTCTACCCCTTCCATTCAATAGTTATGATGTCATAATAGATTGTTAAGTTAAGGTTTTAGCTTTTGGACCTTGTCTAGCCATGGAAATTCATAAAGGTGGAAATTTTATGACTTAGGACGATGTTTTGGGTTTAGATATGAGTTTGGATGAAAGGTCTTTAAGGAATAAGGACTTAATGAAGAAATGAAAATTTAGTTCTGGTACGCTTGGCGTAAATGGTGGTACGTTGCGCGTATCAGGTTATGAAACTATGACTTGAGAGGCACCCTCTAAGTTGAGCGTAGAGGGGAGTACGCAAGGCATACTCAGCCCAGATGGAATCTTTGACTTTTTGACCTTGACTTTGATCTTGGGTTTAACCAAGTTTTACCTAGGGGAATTTTGGGTATTTTGAGTGGTAGTTTGAGTTCAAGGATTTGGTATTTGTGTAGGAGATCAGTAGAGGTAGTAATCGGAGCATTGTTTGGTCCAACTATCTTTTCAGACTTTAAGGTGAGTTTCCTCACTGTACTTGTGGGTCGAAGGCACTAATTCCGGCTCACTGGATTATGTATCCTGGTATATCGGATTGATGTTATGTTGGTTATGTGTTAGACTAGTAGATCTGTACGATTATCTTTACTTTTTGGTTATTGATTGTTATTATTTATGTAGACATAGTGCGGTTGGGTTGAGGCAATACTGCTCTATGCGGAGGCCAACAAACCCGAGAACAATCCATACATGAGTTGTGGGCCAGAAAGGCAAGACAGACTCATGTTGTGGGCTTAGGGGTGTTGGGGTACAAAGTTATTCATGTATGACTTTGTAATGTTTTGACTTTTGTAGACCCACTTGCATGTGGTGTATTAGCCTTTTGACTCATGAGATAGAGAGTGAGAGAGAGACATGTAAACACCTCTATATAAGGTGAGTTTATTCCACTTATGGAGGTGTGCTTGAGAGGTGTAAAAGTGAGTGTGTAAGTGTGTGTTATTTATGTAGATATAGATCTATGCCCCTTTTGTAACACCATACATATTCAATACATCTCTTAAACACCGAAATCACCGTGTTCATTGTGCATTCTTTAATTCCGCATGCCAAACCATGTTCTATAATCACTACAAGGGGTAATCCAGCCTGATGGTTGTGGACCCGAGGGTATTCCAGTCCGATGACTAATTGGACTCATTGCATATTTGCATTCCAGTCCTATGACAGATTGGGCCGAGGGTAATCTAGTCTGATGGTTGTGGACCCGAGGGTATACCATTCTGGTGACTGATTAGACCCAGCATGCATGATTGTATATGTTATGTTATGTGGTGATATTTTTTTAGGGGGGGGGGGGGCTCACTAAGATTTGGCTTAAAGTTTAAGTTTTATGTTTTAGGTACTTCAGATGGTCGGGGCAAGGCGAAGGCTTGATCGTGCACATCCTTCAGTTTTTATGATATTTGATTTTGGGATACTCTGATTTGCAATTTTGACTTTTGGAAATTAAGTTTTGTAAACATTTATGGTTGTGATTTGTTTTTGAAAATGAAAGTTTAACCTTGATTTTTGGGATGTTACAAGTTGGTATCAGTGCCCTGGTTTGAGAGAATTGGATGAACATTCATGTGAATCTACTCTCAAACTAAGGATCTATAAAAGTTTTCAAATTTGTTTTTATAGGTAACCAAAGAAGGATGAGATGTGTACGATCAGCCGGAGAAAGAAAATGTACCCCAAGATACCCACACTGTTATTTGTTTACGATGATTATGATTGAATTGGATGCTAGTTTGTAGGATTGGGATCCTCAGGAACTGCCTGATAAAATTTCCTGATGTGTGATGTCTGATAGCCTAGGAGGATCTCTTGTATGCTAGATGGAATTAACATCATTAATGTAGTTTCTTAGTGTGTGCATCATGGATATACATAACTAAGATTTTATAGCCTGAGAATGTTATATTTAGCCTTATTTCCTGTTCCTCGACTGGTTGTACGCTTAGGGTATAATCAAGTATTCGACTGTCTATGGAATCCAGTGTTATGTATGATTAGAGTGCACGAGCGGCTGCAGGGTTGGTGGAAGTTTCATGAGTGAGTACAGTTTATAGCAGGCCAGCATGAGTAGGGATTAGCCACTCTTAAGAGAGTAGATATATGATGAATGTCTCTCCTAGATTATTGGGCCTAGTGGTCAGGAATTGTGTGTATGGATCTGCCTGATTTTATTGTGTCTTAGCGTCAGTCGATTTCATTGCTCGAATGTTGCTTGCTTTGTACTTTGTAGGACTCATATCGATGTGAGTTAAGTATTAAATGAATATGTTAAGTTACATACTACAAAGGTTAAATAATCTTAGACTGAAGGATTTGGCCCTATTGTGCAACTCTTGTTTGAGTCCAACCGTTGTAGGGTTGGGTCTTTTAGTCGAAAGATTATTTAAGTTTTGTTGCATGAAACTGTATTCATGAACTGGTTAGATGACATTAATAGGGGTTCTTCAGCAGCTGATGGCAGGGTGAGGTTAGGATCCTAGGAGAGCCTAGGATATGCTTTAGTGCGGGTGCTACACTGTTTAGCGGGCATTGGGAGTATTATTATGAGTAGGTGACTTATAGGACTCAGGATTATTCTTGAGGAAAGTATGGATAGGTGTGGATGTAACATTCAAAAGTTTTACGCCAAATTTAAACTTTTTCAACCATAAATAAAAGTCAATAGTATTGTTTACAAAAATGTTTCCAAATCAATATCCATCAGAGTGTCCCATAAACAGATCATAAGGATGAGGAGCGGTACGGTCACGCCTTCGCCTTGCCACGATCTCCTGAAGTACCTGAAACAATAAACTGAAAACTGTAAGCCCGAGGGCTTAGTGAGCTACCCCCAAAATACCAATACCACCCTGACAATACCATGTCAGCAAAAATCAGTCAATCAATCAATCAACATGCATACTGGGCCATCGGCCTGACTGGACCGCCCTACTGGGCCTACAGTCTATCTGAATCCATCCCGAGCCTTCGGCATGACTGGTCCGCCTCGTGGGCCTGCAGTCTCCCCGGACCGCTCATAGGGTATGTTGGCCTTCAGCACAAAGCAGGACCGCCTCAACCCAACCAACAAGTAAATAACCATGTTCGCATAACTATCACATACTGACATATACAAACATCAAACATATTTGTCACACTGATCATCAATCATAGAATCCTCTCGTAACTAGAGTATCGACCTAGCAGGTCACTAACATACCAATCCTTACGGATCATAAAAACATAACATACTGTCTACCCTGATTCCGATCTAGTAGATCAAATCCATATGTAGCATAGCATAATAATAACAACTGAAGGGTCGGCCTTGGTGCCGTAGACCCTATCGGTATAGTGAGGATAACTCACCTCGCAGATGTCGACTCGAAGGTAAACTCCAACTCTCGGATCACTTAACACAGGCTCCACCACCTATGACCATAGTGCAATATACTCATAAGTCCTTAACTCTATAAGGTACTCCATAACCCACCAGTCAACCCCTGGTCAAAGTTAAAGTCCTCAGTCAAGGTCAACAGTCCATGTTGACCCCAACTCGCCGAGTACCCTCGGCTACTCGCTGAGTTCCTTGAAGCACAATCCAACTCGCCTAGTCATCAGGGTGACTCGTCGAGTTGCTTCGATTCTCGTTTAAACTTCATGGCCACCCGTCGAGTTCCCTCCTTGCAACTCGACAGATACACACGCATACAATCCTAGGGAAAACTCATCCGAGTCGCCGAGTTGTTCTTCAACTCGTTGAGTCTTATGGTAATCTTCATCGGACTCGCCGACTTGTTCATCCAACTCGTCGAGTCCACGGCCATCTTCACGTGACTCGCCGAGTTAAGCTTGTGACTCGCCGAGTCCATTCAGTCCCTTTCCCATACAGACTTGTTTTGAGCCATGCAGCGGCTCCAAATCACAGATCCAGGCTTCTAGGGCATGCTTATCACGTAAAGTTGCAAACTTTACGTGCATGCATGGCTATAAAGGCTCTAAATGCCTATTTTAAGTTCTTAATGGAACTTTATGCTCAAAAGGGACCTCAATCATGACCAAGACTGTAACTTTATGCTTATAGAATCCAAGGAGGGTCCAGATCTGAAGCCACAATCTCAGATCTAGCCCATAGCTCATCTTTCCAACTTAAAGTCTCACCAAGAACCCTAAAACTCAACCAATAGAAGAGATTCACAAGGAAAAGGTGATTTGGTTACCTCCAGAAGATGATAACTGAGATAAGAGTTGATTTCCACACTCTACTTGCTCCAATCTCCTTCTCCTCTAAGCCTTCTCCCTCCAAAGATTCTCTTTTCAAGCTTCAATCACACAATGGGCACACGCACACACGTATTATGGTTTTAAGGGGCACTCAAAGACTGTAAAGAGGCCAAAGGAGGCTGAGGTTCCTTTAAATAGGGGTGCAAACCCCAGGATTTAGGGTTTCATCTGCCAGCTCCTACTCGCCGAGTCCCAATATGGACTCATCGAGTAGGTCACTTAACACGCGATCCTGCCCCGCTGCTACTCGATGAGTAGGTCAACCAACTCGTCGATTAGAGCTTAACCCAAAAACCTTATTTAAACAATACCTGAAAATCGGGGCGTTACAACTCTCCCCCACTTGAACTAGACTTCGTCTTTGAAGTCCGTTGGAATAAACAATGCCGGGTAATGCTCGCGCATCTCCGCCTCCGGTTCCCATGTCCACTCGGATCCCCTCCGATGTTCCCACTGTACCTTTACTAAAGGTATTTCCTTGTTCCGTAGAATTTTCTTCTTCCTTTCCAAAATAGCCACAGGCCTCTCCACATAGTTCAAGCGCTCATCGACCTGAATGTCATCCAACGATACCACTGCCTCCTGGTCCATGATGCATTTCCGCAATTGCGAAACATGAAATGTGCTGTGGATCCGGCTAAGTTCCTCCGGAAGCTCTAGCCTATAAGCCACCCTGCCAACCCTGGCAACAATCCTGAACGGCCCGATGTAGCGGGGACCCAACTTTCCCCTCTTCCTGAAGCGGATCACTCCCTTCCAGGGTGAAACCTTCAGGAGAACCATGTCACCCACCTGAAACTCCAGCTCAGATCGGCGTTGGTCGGCATAACTTTTCTGCCGACTCTGAGCGGTCTGCAGTCGCTGTCTAATCTGTTGTATCATCTCGGTAGTTTGCACAACTACCTCTGTCCGACCCATCACTCTGTGCCCAACCTCGCCCCAGCAGACTGGGGTCCTACACTTCCGCCCATACAACAGCTCGAAAGGCGGGGCGCCAATACTGGAATGATAGCTGTTGTTGTAGGCGAACTCTACAAGCGGTAGGTGGGAATCCGAACTCCCACCAAAATCAATGACGCACGCCCTCAACATATCCTCGAGGGTCTGGATGGTCCGCTCACTCTGCCCATCAGTTTGCGGATGGAACGTCGTACTAAAATGCAGTCTCATACCCAGTTCCTCGTGGAACTTCTGCCAAAAACGGGAAGTAAATCGGACATCCCGATCAGAAACAATGGAAACTGGAACCCCATGGCGAGAGACAATCTCGCGGACGTACAAATCGGCCAACTTCTCTGCCGAAGAACTCTCCCGTATGGCTAGGAAATGGGAACTCTTGATCAATCGATCAACGATGACCCATATAGCATCAAACCCCTTTGCCGTCTTCGGCAACTTCGTGATGAAATCCAGTGCGATCCGTTCCCATTTCCACATGGGAATCTCCAGAGGCTGCAGCTTACCATGCGGCCTCTGGTGCTCGGCCTTGACCATCCTACAGGTCAAGCACCTCTCAACAAACCAAGTGATATCTCGCTTCATGCCAGACCACCAATAACTCGAACTTAAATCACGGTACATCTTGGTGGCTCCCGGGTGAATAGAAAAGCGAGACTTATGAGCCTCCTCCATCACTGTCTGTCGGACCCCTCCGGACATTGGAACCCAAACCCGACCGTAGCGGGTCAACAATCTGCGGCTATCCTGAACAAACCGGGCACTTTCGCCCTTAATCTTCTCCGACTTCCAGTTCTCTGGTCTCATACTCTCAATCTGAGCATCCCTGATCAAACCCACTAGCGGGGAATCCACCGCTATCCTCATACACCTGGCTGGGGTCGAGGACCCATCTGACTTGCGGCTCAGAGCATCCGCAACCACATTCGCTTTTCCAGGATGGTAAAGGATCTCACAATCGTAGTCCTTGACTACATCCAGCCACCTGCGCTGCCTCATATTCAGGTTTGGCTGATCCATAATGTGTCTTAAACTCTTGTGATCCGTGTATATGGTACAACGGACCCCGTACAGATAGTGCCTCCAAATCTTGAGAGCGAAGACCACCGCTCCCAACTCAAGATCGTGCGTGGGGTATCTCGTCTCATGAGGCTTTAGCTGCCGCGATGCATAAGCTATCACTCGTCCCCTCTGCATGAGGACTGTCCCTAAGCCTGTGATGGACGCATCACAAAATACTACAAAATCCTCCACTCCCTCGGGGAGTGTCAACACCGGCGCCTCGCATAAACACTATCGGAGGGTCTCAAACGCCCTCTGCTGCTCCGGGCCCCACCGGAAATTCACCCCCTTCCTCGTTAGACGAGTGAGGGGTACATCAATCTTGCAGAAATCACGAATGAATCTCCGATAATACCCTGCTAAACCCAAGAAACTCCTGATGTCTGAGGGAGATCTCGGAGTCTCCCACTGCATAACCGCCTCCACCTTGGCTGGATCGACCAAAATCCCCTCCTGGTTAACGAGATGTCCGAGGAACTGAACCTCTCGCAACCAAAACTCACACTTCGAGAACTTGGCATACAGCCGTTCTCGCCGCAGAACCTCCAGCAGCTCCCTGAGATGCTCCTCATGCTGCTCTCGGGTCCTGGAATATACCAAGATATCATCTATGAACACAATGACCGAGCGATCAAGCATCGGTCTGCATACTCGGTTCATCAGATCCATGAACCCCGTTGGCGCGTTGGTGAACCCAAACGGCATCACCACGAACTCGTAATGTCCATAACGAGTCCGAAACGCGGTCTTCTCCACGTCCTCCTCCCTCACCCTGACCTGGTGGTATCCTGATTTCAAATCAATCTTGGAAAACCAAGATGCACCCTGCAGCTGATCGAAAAGATCGTCTATCCTCGGAAGCGGATAACGGTTCTTCACCGTTAACTTGTTCAGCTCCCTATAGTCAATGCACATCATGTGCGAACCATCCTTCTTCCTGACGAAAAGGATCGGTGCTCCCCAGGGTGAACTACTCGGACGAATAAACTGCTTACCCAGCAGCTCCTGCAACTGAGATGATAGCTCCTGCATCTCCGGTGGTGCCAAACGGTACGACGCCTTGGCGATAGGGGCCGCACCTGGCACTAGATCAATCCTGAACTCAACCTGCCTCATCGGAGGCACTCCGGGTAACTCCTCCGGAAACACATCCGCAAACTCTCTAACCACCGGGACCTCCGAAACCGAGGGCTGATCCCTAGTCCGCGTATCTACCACATACGCCAAATAACCGGCACACCCGTGCTGTATGAACTGTCGAGCCCTGACTGCCGAACAAAACCCTGATCCCAACCTGGTGCCCTAACCATATACTACCAGTTCTCCCCCACTTGGGGTTCGAACCACCACCCGCTGTCCCTCACAGTCGATCATGGCGCCGAAACGGCCAAGCGAATCCATCCCTACAATCACGCATACGTCCCCCATGGGGATAAGAATCAAATCTATCGGGAAGGACACCCCGAAAATCTCCAACTCGCATCCCCGGTAGACCGAGGAAGCAGAAACCCCCTGCTCGTTGGCGATCGAAACTCGCAACGGACACTCAAGATCATCTATCGTCACACTGAACCCTCCAGAGAAGGTCCGAGATACAAACGACCGACTCGCCCCCGAGTTAAATAATACCAAAGCGGGCAAAGAATTCACTAAAAACGTACCTAACCACAGGTACAATCAATAAGCATAACACCAATACAATGACTGAGACAGAGAATAGAAACGTACCAGCAACCACATCCGGTGCTGCCTTGGCCTCCTCGGCCATGAGCTGGAAGGCGCGACCCTGAGCCTTCGGAGGCTCCACTCTGACTGGCCTCCCATCTCCAATCCTAACAGTGGCTGGCGCGGGACCCTGTGCCGACTTGGCGGCGAGCTGCGAACAGTTGGTCTTCACATAACCAACCTGATGACAATGGTAACAAATTTGCATATCTGCTGGAGAGGCGGACTGACGGCAGTCCCTGTCATAGTGCCCCTCCTTGCCACATTTGTGGCACCCACCTCCTGCTCTACAAACTCCCGAGTGAACCCTGCCACTCTTTCCACAAGTGCGGCTCTGCTGACCCCCAGACCGTGCATCAGCGGTCTTAGACCGCTTAGACGCCGGCTGAGACTGTGTCGGTGCCTGATGCTGCTCCTTCAGTTGCAGCTCTATCTCCAACTCACGCCGCCTCGCGGCTTCCTGTAGGTCCACGAGGGTCTCACAACGCTGTGTAGCCACAAACTGTCGTATATCCGTCTTGAGCATACTCAGATAACGAGTCATCTGAGACTGTTCCGACGCAAACTCCGGGCAAAACATAGCCCTCTCAGTGAACATCCGGGTAATATCAATCACAGACTCCCCATCCTGTTTCAATGTCAAAAACTCCTGATCAAGCCGCTCCCGTTCCACGCGCGGAATGTAGCGGGTGCGAAACATATCCTGGAACTGCTCCCAAGTAACAGCAGCCTGCTGATCGTCAGAATATGAACCTGTCGTCAATCTCCACCAGTCCTTTGCCCCGAGCCTGAGCAGGTTTAGAGCACACCTGACCTTCTGGTCAGCAGGACATGAGCACGTGAAGAAACAGCCCTCCACGTCAGACAACCACCGCATAGCTCTGATCGCATCTTGAGTACCATCAAATGTCGGGGGCTTCGTATTATCGAAGTCCCGGTACTGAAAAGCCTTATCGGCTCCTCCTCCAACCCCTGCCGTAGTTACAGCCGATGTGGCTGCAGCAGCTGCTGTCTCTGCCAGAGCTGTATATCGCTCATCAAAATACTCGACCATCATGGTCTTGATCAACCCAAACATCTCTGGTAGCTGCGCTCGGAAAGCCGCAGCGACCTCATCATGCAGAATCTCCCGGATCCTGGCATCCAGCTCCTCAGTCCCCATCTGCACCACGGGCTCAGGTGCTACCGGTACCTCTGGCCCTCCGTCCCCCGACCCTGACCCTGATCCGGAGCCCGATCCAGACCCAGCAGCAAAACGTCTCGTCACCACCATACTGAAAGGTACATTCAAGACATCAGATAAACAACATAATATCGGGAGACCAAAACCCACAAATCCTAGGGGTCGTGACTTCCTTGCTACGCGTATGGGTCCTGTGCTTTCATTAGTATGGGACCATACTACCTTCCACACCTACCCATATTTGCCTCAAGTATCACCACAACGCCCTAATACTATACTCAAAATAATGTGCGCTCAACTCTCAATACTAGGGGACACCGCCTATCTCACAACTGATCCCACAACTCTGTACAACTCACACCTCCATGGAACTTCCATCAGCCCCTGCAGCGCTAGTGTATGCTAGCCGCACATAACGCTGGACCCCATAGACTTTTGAATATCCAATCCTACCCTAAGGTCGAATCAGACATTCTCAGGCTATAAGATCTTGACTATACACAGCCGTGATGCATATACTAAACATCTACAGTTATGATGTCAATTCCATATACAAGAAACCCTAGGCTAATAGGTATCATATAATCAGGCAACTCTATCATGCGATTCCTGAAGATCCCTAGCCTAGCACTAGCATGCTGTTCTAACATATCAGAATATCAAATAACTATATGGTATTTTGAGGTTTACTTACAAGCTCCGGCTGATCGTACCCTCTGCATCCTCCATCCTTTATTCTGAAAACCATTTTTAAAACTTTCCTTCCGAAAATCCCCTTGATTTGAGACTGGATTCACACGAGTGTTCCTCCAATTCACTCAAACCAAGGCTCTGATACCAACTTGTAACATTCAAAAATTTTACGCCAAATTTAAACTTTTTCAACCATAAATAAAAGTCAATAGTATTGTTTACAAAAATGTTTCCAAATCAATATCCATCAGAGTGTCCCATAAACAGATCATAAGGATGAGGAGCGGTACGGTCACACCTTCGCCTTGCCACGATCTCCTGAAGTACCTGAAACAATAAACTGAAAACTGTAAGCCCGAGGGCTTAGTGAGCTACCTAAAAAATACCAATACCACCCTGACAATACCATGTCAGCAACAATCAGTCAATCAATCAATCAACCAATCAATCAATCAACATGCATACTGGGCCATCGGCCTGACTGGACCGCCCTACTGGGCCTACAGTCTATCTGAATCCATCCCGAGCCTTCGGCATGACTGGTCCGCCTCGTGGGCCTGCAGTCTCCCCGGACCGCTCATAGGGTATGTTGGCCTTCAGCACAAAGCAGGACCGCCTCAACCCAACCAACAAGTAAATAACCATGTTCGCATAACTATCACATACTGACATATACAAACATCAAACATATTTGTCATACTAATCATCAATCATAGAATCCTCTCGTAACTAGAGTACCGACCTAGCAGGTCACTAACATACCAATCCTTACGGATCATAAAAACATAACATACTGTTTACCCTGATTCTGATCTAGCAGATCAAATCCATATGTAGCATAGCATAATAATAACAACTGAAGGGTCGGCCTTGGTGCCGTAGACCCTATCGGTATAGTGAGGATAACTCACCTCGCAGATGTCGACTCGAAGGTAAACTCCAACTCTCGGATCACTTGACACAGGCTCCACCACCTATGACCATAGTGCAATATACTCATAAGTCCTTAACTCTATCAGGTACTCCATAACCCACCAGTCAACCCCTGGTCAAAGTCAAAGTCCTCAGTCAAGGTCAACAGTCCATGTTGACCCCAACTCGCCGAGTACCCTCGGCTACTCGCCGAGTTCCTTGAAGCACAATCCAACTCGCCGAGTCATCGGGGTGACTCGTCGAGTTGCTTCGATTCTCGTTCAAACTTCATGGCCACCCGTCGAGTTCCCTCCTTGCAACTCGACAGATACACACCCATACAATCCTAGGGAAAACTCATCCGACTCGCCGAGTTGTTCTTCAACTCGTCGAGTCATATGGTAATCTTCATCGGACTCGTCGAGTTGTTCATCCAACTCATCGAGTCCACGGCCATCTTCATGAGACTCGCCGAGTCAACCTTGCGACTCGCCGAGTCCATTCAGTCCCTTTCCCATACAGACTTGTTTTGAGCCATGCAGCGGCTCCAAATCACAGATCCAGGCTTCTAGGGCATGCTTATCACGTAAAGTTGCAAACTTTACGTGCATGCATGGCTATAAAGGATCTAAATGCCTATTTTAAGTTCTTAATGGAACTTTATGCTCAAAAGGGACCTCAATCATGACCAAGACTGTAACTTTATGCTTACAGAATCCAAGGAGGGTCCAGAATTGAAGCCACAATCTCAGATCTAGCCCATAGCTCATCTTTCCAACTTAAAGTCTCACCAAGAACCCTTAAACTCAACCAATAGAAGAGATTCACAAGGAAAAGGTGATTTGGTTACCTCCAGAAGATGATAACTGAGATAAGAGTTGATTTCCACACTCTACTTGCTCCAATCTCCTTCTCCTCTAAGCCTTCTCCCTCCAAAGATTCTCTTTTCAAGCTTCAATCACACAATGGGCACACACACACACGTATTAGGGTTTTAAGGGGCTCTCAAAGACTGTAAAGAGGCCAAAAGAGGGTGACGTTCCTTTAAATAGGGGTGCAAACCCCAGGATTTAGGGTTTCATCTGCCAGCTCCTACTCGCCGAGTCCCAATATGGACTCGTCGAGTAGGTCACTTAACACGTGATCCTGCCCCGCTGCTACTCGACGAGTAGGTCAACCAACTCGTCGAGTAGAGCTTAACCTAAAAACCTTATTTAAACAATACCTGAAAATCGGGGTGTTACAGTGGAAGGTAGTATTCGGTCCATACTACTGGAAGCACAGGATCCATACCCGGATCGAGGGAATTCATGAAGATTCTAAGGAGCTGGATGAGGGTAGAAAGCATCCTTTGATACCAAGATTTGTGGCAGTGTTTCCGTATCTGTCGATCTTTTGGTTATGGTTGTTCAGCCGGTGGATGGGTCTGGTGATTATTTTGGCCTTACTTTCCATGTCAAGTTAGGTTTGAATGGTGCAAACCTAAGTGAGTTAGTTTATTTTGAGGTCTCGAGGGCCTTGCTCGAGGTAGTGCCAGTTGAGTCGTGGGACTCAAGAAAGAAGCGATTGTGATGATTGGCTCGAGGATTGTAGTCGAAAGCTGAGTGATTGGAAGATGGATTGGAATGTCACAATCTACAATGGGGGGGCTATGTCCGTCCATCATTATGTGTTTGGAGAGAGAGAGAGAGAGAGAGAGAGAGATAAAGAGAGAGAGAGGACATGTGATTTTTAGAGTTGGGATGTAGACCCAGCATGGGGCTATATGGCTGCGGTTTTTGGCGGCAACACGACAATGTGGGAATACATAAGAGGATCGTTGTGGTATGGTGACCCCGAGATGAGATCAAAGGTCTACTTTATTAGGATATAGGCAGGTCAGGTGCTAGTCGATGGTTTCATGCGATTAGGGAAGTGAATCGGGAGCGACAACTTTTGTTGTCTCTGATGTATCCTAACTATGAGAATGATTCCTTTTGTATTTATGAATGATTATCATGATGAATTGAAGTGTGAGATTTGCAGGCCAGGAATGTAGTAGTCCATTTGTTTCTAGATAGGAAGTTGGTACTTTTCAAGTGCATCTGCATGGAATTCTTGTTGTTAGAGACAACCATGATTGGGAAGTTCCTGAGGTCTCAATCTGAGATTCAGAACATCTTTGAGTTTTCTTGGTCTTTATCAAGAATATCATATTGTGTTGCATTATACATCCCAAGGGTCAGTATTTTATGCATCTAGGTGAGCCAGTTTTAGTTTTGTTATGTTTTCAATGTCAGTTGGTAGTGGTTCGAACCCTAAGTGGGGGATAGCTAGATTTTCTGCTTAGAGGATCAGCGATTTGTTCGAGTTATGGTTTCAGAAGAATGGTTCATAGGAATTTGAGATTCGGGTATGCGAAGATTTGGTTCGGGATTTGGTCAAGACGGAGGTGCAAAGCAAGTTGCCATCAAATGTATGTGTTCAGGAATGCGAGAGTCATTTTTGTTGCAAGAAGTTGTTGGACGAGGAACTCGTTGTAGCCATTGGTTCCTTTTGGGGACGTCAAGGAATAGGTCAAGAGGCGCTTGGGTCGCTTAGGTTGCATATCCATTGATGAGGGATCTGTCAGCTTGTTGTATAAATTAATATCTACATTCCAGGATGGGTAGTTGTTGATTGGTCAATCAGTTTCAGAGTTTGGTATACTTACTTCCTCATGGGCTCTATCCAGTAGTGTATTGGATCAATGGATTAGCTGTCAATGCACTCTTGATCATTTGTCTTTTCTTTAATCGCCAGTAGCAGAGGTTCTTCGGAAGTTTCGATCTGTATCAGTTGGATCAAATGGATGCATCAACCTATTGTCAGAATCTGTATATTATACATTTTGGTTTCTGGGTATGGGTACCCTCAATGGTTGGTTATGGAATTATTGTTCATATCAGGCTTGAGTTTGGAAGATGTCCTTGCTTATTTGAAGTTCGAATGTCGGGGCAACGTTGTTTAGTTTTTAAAGTGTGGCTTTGGATCTGCGCAAAATACACTTTTGGCATGTCGCGTCAGCAGGGTTAGTATCTGGATTGACCCGACCAGGGTTTTATTAACTTTTATGATAACTTTGGAAGTTTTTTCGTGCTAGTTACGTATTGGTAGGATCTGTTCCGTTTCAATCAAGGTGTGGAATCTTATTTTCGGCCATTCGTGAGGATGTTTCTGTTGGGTTTTGAGCATTCTAACACTCCTAAGTGTACATGCAACCCTACATACCTTGGATCTATGTTTTCTCTATTATACATGCAAATATGAATATCCAAGGTATTATACTAACTAGCATACAAAACTTTGATTCATATGAAATATAACAAGTTAGAATACATACCTCTTTGTTGTTACTTGAAGTCTTGAACTTTAAGAGCTTAGCCCCAATAGTGTGGAAGCCTCAAGTGGAATCATAAATCACCAAAACACCTTGGAAAACCTTGAAGTGAAATCGGTTATTGCCCTCTATAGTGTATCCACACTAGCCACTAGCCTAATTTCATGAACCATAAGACCCTTTATATAGTGTGGAGGATTAGGGTTAAACCCTAATACCCATGACCTTTCATTTCCTAGGATCCATGAGTTAAAGCTCCATGGACTATCCACGAAGACTTAGCCCAACCTAAATGAACTTGGCCCACTACACATTGATGGGATGACGGCAAGATCGGCATAGTACCGTGAGCTTATCGTTTAGAGGTTAGCAGGTGTCATGATGTATCGTGAACCAATGGTTGTATTATTCATATGGGTGGGACCCAATAGTGTGTTGATTGAGACACTTCGATCTCTGATCGTTAGTTTTCTTGGTATGTTTGGGTGTTAGTGCATTGTAGGAGTCGGGAGACTCAGTGACCAGCTGGTTTGGATCATGTGAGAAGTTAAAGGTTGTTAGGAGTAATAGATGTGCATCAGAAGTCTCTTGCAGATTGTTTGCATTATTAACCCTGTTTTCTTGCGCGCTGTTAATCAGGAGTTTGGTTACCAATGTTGGGTATCGGTTATCAAATCTCGAGTCATGAAGTTAGTTGTGAATGTCTCGAGTGAATTTTCAAGTAGAGGTACACCTGAGTTGATAAGGGATTTTGATGCAACGTGAATTCTTGGATGGACAATCATTATGCTCGTGGGAGCTATGGGTTGATGACGACTTGTCAGGAAGTCAAGTGTGTATTTAAGGTTTTTGGGCATAATTTTGGATTTGGGATTCTGTGAAATTCATGAGTGTACATGCAACCCTAAATTTTTGGGCATAATTTTGGATTTTGGATTTGGGTTTTGAGCATTCTAACACTCCTAAGTGTACATGCAACCCTAAATACCTTGGATCTATGTTTTCTCTATTATACATGCAAATATGAATATCCAAGGTATTATACTAACTAGCATACAAAACTTTGATTCATATGAAATATAACAAGTTAGAATACATACCTCTTTGATGTTACTTGAAGTCTTGAACTTTAAGAGCTTAGCCCCAATAGTGTGGATGCCTCAAGTGGAATCACAAATCACGAAAACACCTTGGAAAACCTTTAGAGAATATGGATACTTGGCTCACACTTATGAAATCGGTTATTGCCTTGGCTAGTGTATCCACACTAGCCACTAGCCTAATTTCATGAACCATAAGTCCCTTTTTATAGTGTGGAGGATTAGGGTTAAACCCTAATACCCATGACCTTTCATTTCCTAGGATCCATGGGTTAAAGCTCCATGGACTATCCATGAAGACTTAGCCCAACCTAAATGAACTTGGCCCACTACACATATACATCTAAGAGTCCATATTTAATTAGTTCCTTTTGATCACTTAATTAATTATAAATTAATTCTTGATCAATACTAATTAAATAATATGATTATATATTAATATATTAGAACTTATAATATATTAATATAAATCATAAATATACTATTCTCAAAAGACTATCCATATAAATTGTGCCGGTGAAGTGCAACCCAAATGGACCATGCCGGGTCGGGTCAAGTACATACCAAAGATAGTTATGGACTTAGACATTAATCCAACAGTCTCCCACTTGGATAAGTCTAAAACTATTATTGAGTATGACTTCAAAAACCAACTGGAAATCATAGCTCTTAAAGCCGCTGTCGAACTCTGATCTTGTCAACGAACTCTGACCTTTGTCAATGACTTGTCCATTAGATAAGGGATCATATATTCCTCCATTCTAGATATCATATGGACTGAGACATGGATTATAATAATTCTCTCTGTCCATTTGTTGTTTCCCGATTTCCGATTTATGACGACTGACTGATTGAACAGATCAAATCAGTCCTGGCTTGGCCAAGCACTCACATGCATCATCATTAAATCATCAAGGGGCCCACAGATGTCGCTTTTATCCCGAAGGTAAAAGGAATGGATAAACTTCGACTCATATGGCTTGTTCTACTACTTGTTGAATCATACACAAAGGCATGTTTTATAACATCGAGTTACCAATGCGTTTTCGTGCAATCAATGTACAACCAACTCATAGTAACAACTCATATCTCTAGGTTTGAAGAATATAAGATATTATCGTCTCATGATCACTCGTGATAAAATCCATGAAGTGAGTCAAATGAGCGTGGGTTGAATCCAATACTCAGAACTTATGAGCACTCATGAGTGTTGTAGCACAAATTTGTCCACCAACTTGGACCTCTACAAGCCACCCATGACAGTCTTGATTCATATCTACTTCCAACATATGACCGACTGTGGATGGTTTGAATAACTTAGTTATTCCGGAAGAATAACCTAGTTATTATGGAAGTCAAAACATGCAAAGTGAAACACAAGAATAAATGAATCAAATATGGTATCAAACCCTATGAATATAAATAGACCACTTTTATTTATCACCATACTGATTACTCATTATTCATTGTTTCGGTTTTATCAACTTTATACCTGAATTAAAAACACTAGTTGTCCCATGCTCCAAGCATGTACACTATGTTTTTCTAAACAATAGCTTTGCCATACACCAAGTATGCACTCTATGTTTGTCTATGATCCTTTTCTTTGTGAACTAGATCAATTGAACATAATTTCAATGATTCTCTTTTCACACTCCTAAATCCTTGTCTTAAATGTAAGAATTCCAAATTCCTATCATTTATCGAAATCTATTTAGATTTTAAACTTATATGCATTGTTCCTCTTCTAATGATTATGCACAAACCCACAAAGACTTGGCAACAATCATTACAGAGTATTCAAATGGAGAGCAATTCCATGGAAACGATGTCTCAAATTCAGAGCGCATTGCTTTGAACATGCTGTTGGGTTTTGAGCATTCTAACACTTCCTAAGTGTACATGCAACCCTAATAAACCTTGGATCTATGTTTGTCTAAGGTACATGCAAAATATTAATTTCCAAGGTTTATAACCTATCTAGCATGGCATGGGGTACTTTTAAACATAAAAGAACTAGATGAATTACATACCTGTTGTTGATTGCTGATTCCTTGGAGTTTGAGAGCCAAGCACCAATAATGTGAATGCCTCAAATGGAAATCACAAATCACCACAAACTTGGAAAATGTATGAGAGAGTATACTAACACTTAGAAATCGGCCACCACTATTACACACACACTAGGGTGTTATTTCATGCAACATGAGCTTGTTTATATAGTGTGCATGGTTAGGGTGAAACCCTAATAACCCATGTCTTTTCCTTTCCAAGGATCCATGGGTTAAAAGCTCCATGGATCATCCATGGACTTCCATATAAGCTTAGCCCATTAACAAATGAGTATTAGCCCACACCATATAAATATAATAGCCCATGATTTAATTAGTCTTCCATTTAATCACTAAATTAATTCATAATTAATTCAAGATTAAAACTAATTAAATAACATGACTTTATATTAATATATTATAACTTATAATATATTAATAAATCGTAAGTATACAATTCTCATAAAATTATCCATAAACAGTTTGGGTGAAGTGCAACCCAAATGGACCATGCTGGGTCGGGTCAAGTATATACCAAATAAGTTATGGACTTAGACACCTTATCCAACAGTCTCCCACTTGGATAAGTCTAATAACTGTATTTGCGTATGTTACTTCAGGAACCAACCAGCAATCGTAGCTCTCGAAAACTCTGTTGAACTATGAAGCGCCATTTTAGATAAGTGATCATATAATCCTTTGTTCTCATGATATCAGCCGGACAAATACATGGAACAACGTCGTACTTATTGTCCAGCAGTTTGTTTCCCGATTTCCGATTTGTTTGACAAAGAACTAAATTGAACACATCAATTAGGTTCTGACCGGGCCCGGTACATAGGTCAAAACAAAATCATCGAGGGGCCCAGATATCGTTTCTAATCCTCTAAGGACTAGAAGGAACAGATAAACTTCGACTCATATACTTGTTTCTACTACTTGTTGAATTATACACAAAGGTACGTTTTATAACATCAAGTTACTGATGCGTTTACGTGCAATCAATGCACAACCAACTCATAGGTAACAACTCATATCTCTAGGTTTGAAGACTTATATGATATTACCGTCTCACGATCACTCGAGATAAATTCCATGAAGTGATACAAGTAAGCGTGGGTTAATTCCAATACTCATAACTTATGAGTACTCATGAATTTTGTAGCAACCATTGCTATGTCTAAACACGTTTAGCCATCTACAAACTCGATTCATGACAGTCTTAATTCATACCTACTTCCAACATATGAACGACTGTGGAGTGTTTAAATAATTTAGTCATTCGGAAAGAATAACCTAGCTATTCTGGAAGTCAAAACATGCAAAGTGAAACACAATAATAATCGAATCCAATATGGTCTCAGAACCCTTTTGAATATAAATAAAACCACTTTTTATTTATCACCATATTGATTACACATTATTCATTGTATAATGTTTCAAATAATCAACTTAATACTTGAACAAAAACAACAGTCGTCCCATGCTCCTAGCATGTACACTTTGTTTTTCTAAACAATAGTTATGCCATACTCCAAGTATGCACACTATGTTTGTCTATGATCTTTACTTTGTGAAATAGATCAATTGAACATGATTCCAATGATGCTCATTTCACAATCCCAAATCCTTATTGTAAATGTAAGAATTCCTAATTCCTACCATTTACCAAAAATCTGTTAGATTTTAAACTTATATGCACTGATCCTCTCGTAATGATTATGCACAAGGTCACCAAAACCTTGTCATCAGTCATTACAGAGGATTCCAAAGGAGGTCAACTCTATGGAAACGAACTCTCATATTCAAAGTACATTGCTTTGAACATCCTTCTTGCATAAAAGTTTCTAACTTTCTCATAGATTCTTAATATCCAACTCCCAATATGGAAAATTTCCATATTCCTATTTTGATTATCATATCTGAACAAGAGCTACCTCTTTTCAGAATATATCCATATGGTCCTTCCAAAATTTAACACTATACTTCCAACTGTCCCTGAGCAACCAATCTTTGGTGAGCCTTAGATAGTCCTCGACAATTGCTTAATCATTTTAGTGTTATCCAATTCTAGACTTTTCCCTTCTTAATGCTCTGAGCATTTGGAAAATTTAGAAAGGATGAACACTATAGCACATGTGACCGATCCTATACCCGAAGCATATGGGACACGATTCACGATGTCTCACATAAAGACCTGATACTGGATCAGTCTTTTGCTACAATATTTTTTATTTTCCATGTTTTCAAAAATCGACTATGAAGAGGGATGTCGTGATCATAATCGAACTTGAGAACGCAATAGAATTTCCTTATGTTGAACCATTCCAACATAAAATTCATATATATATCCTTGACTAAAGATGATTAAGAACTCAATCTAAGCTTTTAGAATTGAAATGAAGTATAATTTCCTCTCCCTTAATTATAGCAAAACAACTTTTTCAACCCCTACAACTTTACGAATTGAAACTTTTGTTTTTCTATAATTAACATTGCTAACTTGCAACACTAAACATAACAATCATGCTCCCACTAACATGATGATTATCAGCATAACACTTATGCTCCCACTAGCTCTGACATATTTCCAGAAATCAGCTGGACTTCTGAAATTTAGATTCATACACCCTTTCTTAGATAGCTCACATGTGTTTCTAAACAATTTCCAGAACTATGAAAAGGGATGCCGTAATCATAGTCTTAATTGTTTAGACCTTTGCCATTTCTCACAAGTCCATGTTAGTGTGCCGGTGTAACATCCCGAAAATACCAGCTAAAAATTTCATTTTTAAATTAGGTTAATTCATAAAAACATCGTTACAAAACATTCATAATATTAATTTATGTCTGAGAATCAGTAACATCATAGTAAAATATTCAGAGTACATCCCAGAAAATCCATAGTGCGGAAAACATGAGAGTGTGTGATATGCCGCTACCGCGCCGGCTCCTGTCCCCTAGCTGAAGAGGTACCTGAAAACAAAACTATAAAACGTAAGCACGAAGCTTAGTGAGTTCTCCCATAATGCCACATACCATGCAAACATATAATGAATAGCTAAGGGATACGGGCCTCGCCCACACCCATAGAGATACGGGCCTCGCCCACACTCTACTAGCTAGGAGATACGGGCCTCGCCCGCACTCTACTTTCTGAGAGATACGGGCCTCGCCCACACTCTGCTATCCATGGAGATACGGGCCTCGCCCACACTCCGCTACTAAACCATAACATACAAGTATCACACAGACAACAAGTATAAGCAATTCCATCATACTGGCATATAACACAATCAACTCAGCTATGAGATACGGGCTCCGCCCACACTCCGATACTAACATATCGTCTATACGGGCCGGCCTTGGTGCCTTAGACCCGTCCCTACTGGAAGGAAACTCACCTCGAGAGTAGCTGCCGAAAACCTGCTCAGACTACGCCTGGCTGCCGCACCGGTAATCCCTCCGGCTATAAATCCGTAAACATGGATTAGGTACTCATAAATACCCCTAAGGTCAAATGACTGGTCAAAGTCAACTCCTTGGTCAAAGTCAACCTTCTGATTGACTGGACTCGCCGAGTCCATATGGCGACTCGCCGAGTCCTTCTATGTCTAGCCCGACTCTGACTCATCGGGTCCCTGTTCCCACTCACTGAGTCAGCCTGACTCGCTAGACGGGGACAACTAACAAACCCGCGACTGGACTCGCCGAGTTCAAGGGGGTGACTCGCCGAGCCCGACGAACAGATCTCGCAAATCACTCTAATCTTCCATCAGAACATCGATCTTGGAGATTTGGAGATTCTGGGACTATAGCTACACGTTAAATTGCTAATTCCACGTGCGACTACGGAGGGTTGGACCTCCTACACTTAAACCCTTCTTATCCTGGTGACTGATCATGTGACTCGCCGAGTTGGAAGAACAACTCGTCGAGTTCAAGGCTATATTCAAGGGACTCGCCGAGTTTGAAGAACGACTCGCCGAGTACCAGGCAATCTTCATAGGACTCGCCGAGTTGTTTATCCAACTCGCCGAGTCTAAGGCCATCTTCATGGAACTCGCCGAGTGCACTTTGGCACTCGCCGAGTACCCTTCGACTCTTCACCCATTCTGGCCAATTCTGAGACATGCAATGGTTCCAAACCATAAATCTAAGCTCCTAGGGCATAAACACACGGAGTTTGGGAGGTTTAAGGTCTTGCAATCCACATATAAGGGACAAAAAGGGAATCTATTATACTAAAGATCAAGAAGGAGCTTTCTTACCTGGTTAGGAGCTTCTCCCAGGGTAGATTTTGGATCTACTACACTTCCTTGCACCCTCCAACTTCCTCCTTCTTCTCTTAAGCTTCAAACTTCCTTCACCAAGCCAAAATCACTCACAAGGATCAAAATGGGCTAGGGTTTCGCTCTACAGTTCTTCTGGGAGAGAATGGGACGAAATGGGTGTTTTAGAATGGGTAAAATAGGGTGTAATGTCTGAAATAGAGTTTCTTTAGACAGGTGGACTCGCCGACTCCATGCATCGACTCGCCGAGTTCACCGCTCAAATCCCGTGTCTACCCTGCTGCTACTCGGCGAGTCGGGACGCAGACTCGCCGAGTTCGTGGCAAAATTAGGATAAAAACTTAAATAAAATCATACCATGAACCCGGTGTTACAAATCTCCCCCACTTATTTTAGACTTCGTCCTCGAAGTCTGCCGCTCCCTTCCGGAACAGCTCCGGATAATGCTCCATCATCTCATCCGCGGGCTCCCAAGTCCATTCCGAGCCCTTCCGATGCTGCCATTGCACCTTCACCAGCTCCACCCTTTTGTTCCTCAGTTCCTTCGACTTCCGGTCTAGGATAGCCACAGGCCGCTCGATATAATTCAGGCTGTCATCGATCTGGATGTCCTCCAAAGGTACCACTGCTGAATCGTCCACCAGGCACCTCCGCAGCTGGGAGACGTGGAAAGTGCTGTGGATCTGACTGAGTTCGGCTGGCAGGTCCAGCCGATATGCCACCTTGCCCACTCGGGCTGCAACCCTAAACGGTCCAATATACCTGGGACCCAACTTGCCCCGTTTCCTGAATCGGATGACGCCCTTCCACGACGACACTTTCAGGAGAACCATATCCCCGACCTGGAACTCCAGGTCTGATCGGCGCCTATCGGCATAACTCTTCTGCCGACTCTGAGCAGTCTGAAGCCTGCTCCGGACCTGCTGAATCTTCTCTGTCGTCTTGAGCACTACTTCGGTGCTCCCCATGACTCTCTGTCCAACCTCGCCCCAACATATCGGGGTCCTGCACTTCCTCCCGTACAACATCTCGAAGGGAGGACAGTCAATACTCGCGTGATAGCTGTTATTGTATGAAAACTCGGCTAAAGGAAGATAGGTATCCCAGCTACCACCGAAGTCTAAAACACACGCCCGCAGCATGTCCTCCAGAGTCTGGATGGTCCGCTCGCTCTGGTCATCCGTCTGCGGGTGAAAGGCTGTACTAAAATGCAGACGAGTACCCAGCTCGTAATGAAACTTCTTCCAGAACCTGGAAGTGAACCGCACATCCCTATCCGAAATCACTGAAACTGGCACCCCGTGCCGTGCCACCACCTCTCTGATGTAGATATCGGCCAATTTCTCGGCCGAGATGCTCTCCTGAATCGGGATAAAGTGGGTGCTCTTGGTCAATCGATCGACGATGACCCATATCGAATCCACTCCCCGCGCGGTCCTGGGAAGCTTGGTGATGAAATCCATCGTGATGTCCTCCCATTTCCACAGCGGGATATCTAACTGCTGCATCTTGCCGTGCGGTCTCTGGTGTTCGGCCTTGACCTTCCTGCAGGTCAGGCACCGCTCAACGTACCATGCTACATCCCGCTTCATGCAGGGCCACCAATAGTCCAGACGAAGATCCCTATACATCTTCGTTGCCCCTGGATGAATGGAGAACCGGGATTTGTGCGCCTCCTCCATCAGAACCTGGCGCACGCCTCCGAGGTATGGAACCCACACCCTGCGGTGTAATGTCAATAATCCCCTGCTGTCATGGTCAAAGGAGGAAACCTGTCCCACAATCTGCTCACTCTTCCGATGTTCCTCCTTTATAGCCTCCTGCTGAGCCTCCCGGATCCGCTCCAAAAGCGGAGTCACCACTGTCATCCGCATGCAAATATCCCTGATCGGCGCCATCTTGCGGCTAAGCGCATCGGCCACCACGTTGGCCTTCCCCGGGTGATAAAGGATTTTACAATCATAATCCTTTACCACATCAAGCCACCGACGCTGCCTCATATTCAGATTTGGCTGGTCCATGAGGTACCTCAAACTCTTGTGGTCCGTGTAAATCGTACAGCGAACCCCATAGAGGTAATGACGCCAAATCTTGAGGGCGAACACAACAGCCCCCAACTCCAAATCATGCGTCGGGTAGTTCGCCTCGTGAGGCTTCAGCTGCCTCGACGCGTAGGCGATGACATGCCCTCTCTGCATCAATACCGCGCCCAAACCTGAGATGGACGCATCGCAGTATACAACAAAATCCTCCATGCCCTCTGGCAAGGCTAAGATTGGCGCCTCGCACAATCTCTGTCTCGGTGTCTCGAATGATGCCTGCTGCTCAGGCCCCCAACGAAAGACCACAGCCTTCCTCGTTAACCTGGTCAGGGGTAATGCTATCTTGGAGAAATCCTGGATGAATCTCCGATAGTAGCCAGCTAATCCTAGGAAACTCCGAATCTCAGATGGAGACTTCGGAACCTCCCATCTCATCACGGCCTCCACCTTGGCCGGATCCACCGAAATCCCGTTCTGGTTGACAAGGTGCCCAAGAAACTGCACCTCGCGCAACCAGAACTCACATTTGGAGAACTTAGCATACAAGTTCTCCCTTCTCAAGGTCTCCAAAACCTCCCGTAAATGCTCCTCATGCTGCTCTCGCGTCTTGGAGTAAACCAAGATATCATCAATAAATACTATCACCGACCGGTCTAACATCGGTCTACACACGCGGTTCATGAGGTCCATGAACGCGGCAGGAGCATTGGTGAGCCCGAAAGGCATCACCACGAACTCATAGTGGCCATAACGTGTCTGAAATGCCGTCTTCTGCACATCCTCCTCTCTAACCCTCACCTGGTGATACCCTGAACGCAAATCTATCTTGGAGAACCAAGATGCTCCCTGAAGCTGGTCAAAGAGGTCGTCAATCCTCGGGAGTGGGTAGCGGTTCTTCACCGTTACCTTATTCAGATCCCTATAATCGATACACATCCGATGCGACCCGTCCTTCTTCTTCACAAACAGAATCGGGGCTCCCCAGGGTGAACTGCTCGGTTTAATGAAACCCTTGTCTAACAGCTCCTGAACTTGTGTAGACAACTCCTGCATCTCAGGAGGAGCCAACCGATACGGTGCCTTGGCTATCGGAGCCGCACCAGGGACTAGGTCGATCCTGAACTCTACCTGTCGCTCTGGAGGTATCCCAGGCAGCTCCTCGGGGAATACATCCGCGAACTCTCGTACTACGGGCACATCGCCCACCATCGCCTTACCCGCCTCCCGGGTGTCCATGACATATGCGACATATCCTGCGCAACCCTGCTGAAGGTAACGCCTTGCCCTCGCTGCCGAACAGAAAGCTGGCCCTCGCTGTGATCTCTCACCCTGAATTACTAACTCTCCCCCACTTGGGGCTCTGAATCGTACAAACTGTTGCGCGCAATCTATCACTGCCCCATTGGGACTCAGCCAATCCATACCAATAATGACCTTGTTTCCCCGCAATGGAATGGGAACTAGGTCAACCAAATACCGCTCTTCGAACAACCTTAACACACAATCTCGGAAGACCTCTGATGCTCGCACCGACCGGTCGTCCGCAATCTCGACCTCTAAAGGGCAATCCAACATGCCCGAGGACTCAGGAAACTTCTTGCTAAGTGCAAGAGAAACAAAGGATCGGGTAGCTCCCGAATCAAACAACACCTGGACTGGAATACCGTTCACATGGAACGATCCTAAACGTATATACACAGAGCACATATCAATATCATGAATCTCATATAAATAGGTCAGAGGGAAAGAATCATACCCGTCACCATATCGGGTGCAGCGCGTGCCTCCTCGGCTGTCAGCTGAAATGCCCGGCTCCTCACCACCGGAGCCTCTGCCTTGCCCTGTCGGCCATCTGTAATCCGCAGGGTCGCTGGAGCTGGCGCCTGTACTGGCGCTGCTGCTGTCAACTGGGGGCAGTTGGCCCTCTTATGGCCCCTCTGGTTGCAGTGGAAACACAGCAACTCAGATGTCTGAATAACCGGAGCAGGGGCAGTACAATCCCTGCTGAAGTGTCCCGTCTTGCCGCATCTGTAGCAGCCTGTCGATCCTAATCTACACGCTCCCTCGTGCGACCTGCCGCACTTCCTGCAGCGGCCCGGTCCTGAATGGCCTTTCGGCCTACCATCTGATCCCTTGGGCTTCTTTCCCGAAGCCCCTATCGTCTGTCCCTCCTCTGCCTTCCTCTTCCGAATGTGCTCCAGATCTATCTCCCTCTCCCTCGCCCTAGCAATCATAGAATCCAGGGTAGGGCAAGCTGAAAAACTGACATGCTCCCGAATGTCGGCTCGCAGCATGTCATGGTAGCGGGTCCTCCTCATATCCTCATCACCTGCATACTGGGGCACCAGTAACGCCCTCTCCCGGAACTTGGCGGTGATCTCCGCCACAGTATCCGTCGTCTGTCTTATATCCAAAAATTCTCTAGCTAACTGCTGGAGTTCCACTGCAGGTGCTAACTCCGCTTTGAACCGGGTCACAAAGTCCGGCCACGTCATAGCCTCAACAGCCGATGCTCCCAATGAGTCACTAACAGACTCCCACCAATCCCTAGCTCGGTCTCTCAAACATCCTGCTGCATACCTCACCTTCGACCCCTCGGGGCAAAAGCTGGTCAGCTGCGCAGACTCAATGTCTGCGATCCATCGTCTGGCCACAATGGGGTCCTTCGCCCCATGGAAATCCGTCGCACCGCTGCTCCTGAAGTCCTTGAAGGACAGTGTGCGAGATCCTGACTGGCTAGCCGCCATATCACTCCTGAACGCCCTGAGACAATCCTCCATCAACTCTACAATACCCTCCTTGATCGACCCGAAGATGATGGGAGTCGACTCAAGGATGCCCCTGGTAATCTCTGACGCAATGAACTCGCGTAGACCCTCATCAACTGGTTCGGACCCTGAACCCGAACCCGATCCTGATCCTGAGCCTCCCGCTCCCTGTTGTGTGGTCACCATGCTGCAAAACATAGCATAACCACCATCATACTATATTCCACTAACGAGGCTCACATTCATATCACAAGTCCCCGGTCTCGTCTCGGCCCTTTTTGAATCGAGTACGGATCCTCCGCTTTCAGTAGTACGGGCCCATACTACCTTCCACGTCTATCCGTACTTTCCTCAAGAATTGCCTCAACTCAACCAAGTCCTTTCTACTAATACTGCGGTTCTCGTGCTACTCTCGCCCTAGGCTTGCCCTAAGTAATCACCATCCCACTCTCTGCCATCAGCTGCACAAGAAGTCCCTGCTTTCTTTCCCTAACTAGCTCACGGATACTATTACATATTACTCAGACTAGATAATTCTTCGAATGAGAGGTCCTGCCCTACAACGGTTGGACTCAAACAAGAGCTGCAAAATAGGGCTAGACCCAACCTTCTAAAATTATTTAATCCTTGCAATATGTAACTTAGCATATTCGTTCACTAGTTAGTGAAAGACGACTAGAACTCCTAATAGCACAAAGCAAGCAGCATTCGGGCATTGAGTACACATAATCAAGTATATACTACTCTGGCTATCATACTGACTGATCTGTACTAGCATGCAACTCTCAAAAAGCCGAAACACATAAAGCAGGCACATAAGGCATCATTCCTAGATCCTTAATCCTATTCTAGCATGCTGTTCTACTGAAACTGAAACTGATAATCATAACGTAACTTGTATGGGTACTTTGGGGAAAACTTACTTGAGCTCGGCCGGTCGCGCACATCACACACCTTTTTCTTTTTAGAAACCCCTTTTACTTAGTCTTTAGAAAATCATTCTTTATAAAAATCTTTTAATCCCTCGATTTGAGTCCAGACACCCCCGAAGGTGTGTCCGAATCCCTCAAACCAGGGCTCTGATACCAACTTGTAACATCCCGAAAATACCAGCTAAAAATTTCATTTTTAAATTAGGTTAATTCATAAAAACACCGTTACAAAACATTCATAATATTAATTTATGTCTGAGAATCGGTAACATCATAGTAAAATATTCAGAGTACATCCCAGAAAATCCATAGTGCGGAAAACATGAGAGTGTGTGATATGCCGCTACCGCGCCGGCTCCTGTCCCCTAGCTGAAGAGGTACCTGAAAACAAAACTATAAAATGTAAGCACGAAGCTTAGTGAGTTCTCCCATAATGCCACATACCATGCAAACATATAATGAATAGCTAAGGGATACGGGCCTCGCCCACACCCATAGAGATACGGGCCTCGCCCACACTCTACTAGCTAGGAGATACGGGCCTCGCCTGCACTCTACTTTCTGAGAGATACGGGCCTCGCCCACACTCTGCTATCCATGGAGATACGGGCCTCGCCCACACTCCGCTACTAAACCATAACATACAAGTATCACACAGACAACAAGTATAAGCAATTCCATCATACTGGCATATAACACAATCAACTCAGCTATGAGATACGGGCTCCGCCCACACTCCGATACTAACATATCGTCTATACGGGCCGGCCTTGGTGCCTTAGACCCGTCCCTACTGGAAGGAAACTCACCTCGAGAGTAGCTGCCGAAAACCTGCTCAGACTACGCCTGGCTGCCGCACCGGTAATCCCTCCGGCTATAAATCCGTAAACATGGATTAGGTACTCATAAATACCCCTAAGGTCAAATGACTGGTCAAAGTCAACTCCTTGGTCAAAGTCAACCTTCTGATTGACTGGACTCGCCGAGTCCATATGGCGACTCGCCGAGTCCTTCTATGTCTAGCCCGACTCTGACTCATCGGGTCCCTGTTCCCACTCACTGAGTCAGCCTGACTCGCTAGACGGGGACAACTAACAAACCCGCGACTGGACTCGCCGAGTTCAAGGGGGTGACTCGCCGAGCCCGACGAACAGATCTCGCAAATCACTCTAATCTTCCATCAGAACATCGATCTTGGAGATTTGGAGATTCTGGGACTATAGCTACACGTTAAATTGCTAATTCCACGTGCGACTACGGAGGGTTGGACCTCCTACACTTAAACCCTTCTTATCCTAGTGACTGATCATGTGACTCGCCGAGTTGGAAGAACAACTCGTCGAGTTCAAGGCTATATTCAAGGGACTCGCCGAGTTTGAAGAACGACTCGCCGAGTACCAGGCAATCTTCATAGGACTCGCCGAGTTGTTTATCCAACTCGCCGAGTCTAAGGCCATCTTCATGGAACTCGCCGAGTGCACTTTGGCACTCGCCGAGTACCCTTCGACTCTTCACCCATTCTGGCCAATTCTGAGACATGCAATGGTTCCAAACCATAAATCTAAGCTCCTAGGGCATAAACACACGGAGTTTGGGAGGTTTAAGGTCTTGCAATCCACATATAAGGGACAAAAAGGGAATCTATTATACTAAAGATCAAGAAGGAGCTTTCTTACCTGGTTAGGAGCTTCTCCCAGGGTAGATTTCGGATCTACTACACTTCCTTGCACCCTCCAACTTCCTCCTTCTTCTCTTAAGCTTCAAACTTCCTTCACCAAGCCAAAATCACTCACAAGGATCAAAATGGGCTAGGGTTTCGCTCTACAGTTCTTCTGGGAGAGAATGGGACGAAATGGGTGTTTTAGAATGGGTAAAATAGGGTGTAATGTCTGAAATAGAGTTTCTTTAGACAGGTGGACTCGCCGACTCCATGCATCGACTCGCCGAGTTCACCGCTCAAATCCCGTGTCTACCCTGCTGCTACTCGGCGAGTCGGGACGCAGACTCGCCGAGTTCGTGGCAAAATTAGGATAAAAACTTAAATAAAATCATACCATGAACCCGGTGTTACAGCCGGTTAACCACACACGCTCCACTAACGTCTTTGAGAATGCAAACATCACAATTGCTATCTACTTAAAATCTTCTTAGTGAAAGCATTTCCTCACCATCATTTTCATGAATCGGAGAGAAACCTTATGACACTTAGATTTTATAGTGTATGAGTTTCTATCCATGTGAATATGTCAAAACCATAATCACAAGACAAGGGTAGTAACAAATTCAGCCTTACATGGATTGAACTTGTTCAATCTTAATTTCTTGTCATCTGGTAGCACAAGGCCCACCAATGCTTCCAAGCTGTTATGCATACAGTTTAGAACTAACAGAACTCATATGCATAGACAACTTAATAGGAACAGACACAGAAACAAGAATTATGTCAACTTAATAGGTTTCAAACCTTAAGTCGTGTGCTAGTGATAAAACTCAGGTTTTACTCTTAATTAAATCTTGAAATCCTTTCAGGATCTTTAAGACTCCCACTGTCCTCTTGACATATAAGTTTCCCTAGTCAAGAACCATTCCTTGACAAAACAAATATTCAAGGGATAGTGCAGATTCTTATCAAGATAAACACTTCACACAATTGGTCTTAGTTGGTCTTTGTCTTATCCAAGACATCACAACTTACCTATTTCAAATGTACAGGAGTAGAAAACATTTTACACTACATTTGATAAGTGTTTTAAACCTTACTTTATGTCACTCAATGTTACAATCTTGGATTATGACTCTAAGAGTTGTTTTGGAACGAAGTATGATCCATCTTCTTGATTTTAACCATTCCAACAATTCATGACCCCTCATCTTAGTCATAACAATGCACTAAGATGTCCTTAGAGTATGAATTTGTGATATGGTTTCATAATCATTAAGATGATCATAAAAACATGTATGATCCATCTTTTTGATTTTAACCATTCCAACAATTCATGACCCATCATCTTAGTCATAACAATGCACTAAGATGTCCTTAGAGTATGAATTTGTGATATGGTTTCATAATCATTAAGATGATCATAAAAACATGATACTAAAGTACTCTCCCATCTTTTCAGATTTGAGAAACTTTTATCTTTCTGCCAAATTTGATTCTTCTCATCCGTTCTGCCATACATTGAAACTTTTCCAATCTTACAGAATTATACTTAACCTTATAAGTATAACCATATTTACTAATCTTTAGTAAATCATGACGAATTGATCTTTGTGGTGGACCTTGACCAGCACACACCTAGTGTACCTAATTCCTTAGTCCTTCAATTGACTCACATATGCATGTGATCAATGAATTAGTCTCAATTTTACAAAGATGAAAATTCTCATTCATCATACAATACAACTTGTATGATTCCAAGTTTCTGTCTAACTGAAGCTTGGGTGATGAGAACCTTTCCTCATTTGGTAAATTCAGACACTACCACATATAAGAGAATCAAACTCATATTTCCAATATTGCTAGAAACATACAAACATCAATTTTCCATAAATGCCATTGTAAGGGGATATAATATAAAATAAACTAAACAAAACTTTTATTTCTTTATTAAAATGCGGAAAAATATTCCTTACAATGCAACTTTAAATGAAAACTATGCTATTACATATTTCTTAGCAATCTATCATAACTTTTAAGTAGTGGCTCAAAATCCGATCCTCAAACCATGCGATAGAAATCCATCTTCGTGATCAGATTCAACACACTCTTCTTTTAACCTTCCTTTTGCTCGATCCTGCTAAACATCAAGATGCAACCTAGTCACATCATGTAATAAGAATCAACAATTAGGAACTTTAACAAAGTTAGATAGTGGACTTACCTGAAGCCGAGTCAAACATTTTGTCTCTACTTGCTTTCAAATATTTCAGGTATTCAAGGCAGCTTCGCTTCCAATATCCCTTCTCATGACAATAAAAACATATAGACTCTTTGCGAATGGTACACGAGACAATCACAGACTTAGCCTTTCCCTTTACCTTGTGGTCAACCGGGTTCACCAAGGCCGATCCCCTTCCATTGGGACGAGAAAGCTATTCTGGACTTCCAATGTTACCATTGTCCATGTCCATGGAAGTTTGAGAAATAGATTTTCCATCAATATTTTCTTGACCATTGCGCCAAATCATTGCTGATTCAGCAGCAACAAGCAAATAAGAAAGATCTATTAGGGTTATGTCGGGATCTGTCATATGGTAGTATTTAATACACTCACTATATGACTTAGGAAGTGACTGAAGAACCCAGTCAACAGCGAAATTCCTTGAAATAACAGCACCCAACATTCTCAACCTTTCTATGTGTGACTTCATTCCTAAGACATGAGTGCACACAGGTCTTCCATCTTTATGTTTCATTTCTAGTAGAGCTTGAGTGATCTTGAACCTTTCAAGTCTTCGGGCTTGTGGGTCAGGGAGAATAAATGGAGGAGGTGGGGGGAGTGAAGCATGATGTTGAGGGACATCATCTTCAGGAGGAAAGCTTGTTTCAAGCGATTTGGGAAGATCATAGTTGTCTGAACCAGACATCTACAATGGGAGAAAATCAAGTTAGTTGATTCAAGTCCTTAATATAACACCCAATATGAAATATTAAGGCTAGGACCCAACACAATATTTTATAACTTGGAAGAGGGATGCCGTAATCCAAGCTATAAAATATTTGAAGGTAGGTGAATGATGATTCACCAATTTCCACCATGAAAAACGAAATAATTTATTAGGTTTTAATTGGATTTGAAACTCCTAGATCTTTTGAGATTCATTGAACTTTTCAATGGCATGTTTCAATCTCGATTGTGCCCTTCAAGTTTTGTGACTGGGATGCCGAGGATCACAAAACAAGGTGTAAATAACCATGCAAACTCACTTGGTACCCTTAATATTATCACCTAATCGATGTGCCGGTTAACCACACACGCTCCACCGATCTATGATAAACATTAAGTCACCCTTCGTGATCCTTACTAGTCCAAGTTAGTGTGCCGGTTAACCACACACGCTCCACCAACGACTTGGTAAGGTACAAAGTGTGAATTTCATGGGTTAGCACCATATTCACATTTTCCTAAAGTAACTAAGATTGGGAATTAATAAAAGGTTTAGTTACTTTATAATATTCATTATACTTTTAATGAGAATTTAAAGTCATTGTCCTACCCGTTCGGCTAACGACCCTCCACCGATCAAGGAAGCGGTGGGTGAGAATGGACACCCATTAAGTTGCCATTTTATAGGCAACAACCTTATACCCCCCTTATAGACCGGCTTCGTGAATGAGGCCTACTAACGGTAAAACGACTTGATCTTATACATATATATATAATAATTAACCATTAATGTTATAAATAGTATAAGGGTTGAATTTTAACTTTTAAAACTCTAAGGGTTTGGAATTAAAGTTTATTAAAGTGTGTGAAACTTTACAAATTCCAAAACTTGAGGGCAAGTTTTGTAACTATCCAAAACTTTTCATTTCATAACTTATGAATTAAAGGTTCATAAAAATGAAGACTCTTCATTTTATGTAACTTATGTGTTTTAAATGTGTGTTTAAAAGAAGTGAACTTTGGAAATCCATAACTTGAGGACAAATTATGGATTCCATTAAAACACATAAATGATCAAGAATTAATCCTAAACAATTCAGCAAAGAATTCCTATCATCTTCTAAATTCATAAGAACATGAACATGATCATCAAAGTTTCAAGAATTATATGAACACATACAAAGCATGAAATTTTGATATAAGCTATTGTAAATGGATTAGAACAACCATTACACCAACTAAAACAAGTTTTAAAACACCAAAACAGTTTAGGGTAATGTTTCTAGTCCATTTCCAGCAGCAAAAGTCGAAAATCTGCATTCTGAGGCTCCTACTCGCCGAGTGCACGAACCTACTCGGCGAGTAGGATGAGTTTACACATGAACTCGGCGAGTCCCCCCATGGACTCGGCGAGTTCATCAGTCAGACAGCAAAAAATCGACTTTTTATCACTATTTTGCATCAAGTATCAAACAAACAAGCCTAGGCTCTGATACCACTGTTCGGTTTTGAGCATTCTAACACTTCCTAAGTGTACATGCAACCCTAATAAACCTTGGATCTATGTTTGTCTAAGGTACATGCAAAATATTAATTTCCAATGTTTATAACCTATCTAGCATGGCATGGGGTACTTTTAAACATAAAAGAACTAGATGAATTACATACCTCTTGTTGATTACTGATTCCTTGGAGTTTGAGAGCCAAGCACCAATAATGTGAATGCCTCAAATGGAAATCACAAATCACCACAAACTTGGAAAATGTATGAGAGACTATACTAACACTTAGAAATCGGCCACCACTATTACACACACACTAGGGTGTTATTTCATGCAACATGAGCTTGTTTATATAGTGTGCATGGTTAGGGTGAAACCCTAATAACCCATGTCTTTTCCTTTCCAAGGATCCATGGGTTAAAAGCTCCATGGATCATCCATGGACTTCCATATAAGCTTAGCCCATTAACAAATGAGTATTAGCCCACACCATATAAATATAATAGCCCATGATTTAATTAGTCTTCCTTTTAATCACTAAATTAATTCATAATTAATTCAAGATTAAAACTAATTAAATAACATGACTTTATATTAATATATTATAACTTATAATATATTAATAAATCGTAAGTATATAATTCTCATAAAATTATCCATAAACAGTTTGGGTGAAGTGCAACCCAAATGGACCATGCCGGGTCGGGTCAAGTATATACCAAATAAGTTATGGACTTAAACACCTTATCCAACACATGCTTCTTGCATTAAGTTTCTTTAACCTTACACAGATTGCTTCCACCTATGAAGACAACTCTATATTCCCATTTTGACTACCACTTCTGAACAAGAGTTGCCTCTTTTCAGACTATGTCAATATGGTCCTTCCAATATTAACAGTATACTTCCCACTGTCCTTGAGCAACCAATCTTTGGTAAACCTTAGATTGTCCTCGACAATTGCTTAATCACTTTAGTCATATTCAATTCTAGACATTGTTCCCCTTAATGCCCCAAGGCATTTGGAAAATTCAGAAAGGATAAATATTATAGCACATGTAATCGATCTTGTACCCAAAGTAAATGGGACACGATTCATGATGTTTCACATAAAGACATGGTTCTAGACCAGTCTTTTGCCATAATAATTTTTTTTTGTTTGCCATATTCTCAAAATTTGACTATGAAAAGGGATGACGTAATCATAATCAAATTTGAGAATGCAATATATAGAATTTTCTTAAGTTGAGCCAATCCAACATGAAATTCATATATATATTCTTGACTAAAGGTGATTAAAATCTCAATATAAGCTCTTTAGAATGATTATAAACTCAATCTAAGCTTTTTAGAATTGAAATGAAGTATAATTTCCTCTCCCTTAATTATAGCAAAACAACTTTTTCAACCCCTACAACCTCACGAATTGAAACTTTTGTTTTCTATAATTAACATTGCTAACTTGCAATACTTATCATAATTATCATGCTCCCACTAACATGATGATTATTAGCATAACACTTATGCTCCCACTAGCTTTGACATGTATCCAGAAAACAGTTGGACCTCTAGAAGTCAATACTTTATTGACATTCTTACCAAAATTCAGATTTCTGATATTAGATTGCTTTGATACGACTTTATCAAAATCATACACCTTTCCTTAGATAGCATGCATGTGTGTCTAAACAATTTCAGAACTATGAAAAGGGATGCCGTAATCATAGTCTCAATTGTTTAGACCTTTTGCCATCTGCTTCAAATCTACTTGGTGGAAGTGTTTCCTCACCATCGTTTTCATGAATCGGAGAGAAACCTTATGACCCTTAGATTTTATGGTGTATGTGTTCTTATCCATGTGAATCGTCAAAACCATGGTCACAAGACAAGGATAATGACAAATCCAAACACATATGGACTTAACTCAATCTTAATTTCTTACCACCAAGCAGCTCAAGGGCCTGCCATTGCTTCCAAGTTGTTATGCAACCAACTGAGAACTCTAAGAACTTATATGCAAAGCCAACTTTAACTGGAATGGGCACAGAAATAGAAATATGTCAACACGATAGGTTATAAACCTCACGTCGTGTTCTAGTGTTAAACTACAAGTTTTTTATTCTTGATTAGACCTTGAAGCTTTCAGAATCTCTAAGACTCCCACTGTCCTCTTGACATATAAGACTATCTTGCCAAATATTCAAGAGATAGTGCAGCTTCTTTATCAAGACAAACACTTCACACACTTGGCCTAAGTTGGTCTTTGTTTAACCCAAAACATCACACTTACCATTTTCAAATGTACAAGAGTAGGACACTTTTACTCTTACATTTGACAAGTGCTTTAAACCTTTCTTTAAGATATGTCACTCAAGTTACAATCTTGGAGTATGACTCTAAGAATTGTTTTGGAACGAGGTATGACTCATCTTCTTGATTTAACCATTTCAACAATTCATGACTCCTCTTCTTAATGATAAGAATGCACTAAGATGACCTTTAGAGAACTAATTGTGATATGATTTCTAAATCATTAAGATGATCACAAACAAGATACTAAAGTACTCTCCCATCTTTTCAGATTTGAGAAACTTTTATCTTTCTGCCTAATTTGATTCTTCTCATTCGTTCTGCCTTACATCGAGACTTTTCCAATGCTTCAGAATTATACTTAAACTTATAAGTATAACCATATTTACTAAACTTTAGTAAATCATGACGAATAGTCTTACCGATCTTTGTGGTGGACTTGACCAGTGCACAAGAATTTGTACTCGATCCCTTTAGTCCTTTACTTGACTCACACATCCATGTGAACAAATAATTAGTCTTAATTTTCCAATGCTTGAAAGTTCTCATTCATCATACTATTCAACTTGAATGATTCCAAGTTTCTATCCGACTGAAGCCTTGGGAATGAGAATCTTTCCTTATTTGGTAAATTATGACACTACCACAAACGAAAGAATCAAGTCCATTTTTTTTCCAAATATTGCTATCAATGGAATCATATAAACAACCATTTTTCACAAATGCCACTTATAAGGATATTTAAAATAAATATAAAATTAAAACCTTTTATTTTATTTCAAAACTTTGCGGAAAAAACTTATCCTTACAGTGCAAATGCATATGAAAAACTTGTTGTTATCTATTCCTAAGCAATATATCATAACTCCTAAGTAACAGCTTCAATAATTCTGATCACCAAACCATGCGATCGAAATCCATCTTCGTGATCAGAATCAGCATGTACTTCCTTTAAGTTTCTTCACTTTTCTTTGATTCTTAAAACATCAACATGTGACCCAGTCACGTCATGTAATGAGAATCTCATAATAGAAACTTAATAGAGTTAGATAGTGGACTTTTGCCTGAAGAAGAGTCAAACTTATTGACTTTAACATCCTTAGGTAAATTTGGCAGCTTTGCAATCAACGCCCCTTCCTTTGGCAAAATAAACAAATGGACCCTTTGGTAATGGGACTATCTCATACTTAGCCTTTCTCTTTACCATTTGGTCAACCGGGTTGACTATGCCCAATCCCTTTCCATTGGGAAGAGATTGCTTTTTCTGGATTTCCAGTGTCACCATTGTCACTGTCCATAAAGTTTTGGGAATTTGATCTTCTAATCAAATTTGCTTTACTATCGTTCCAAATCATTGCTGATTCACCAGCACCAAGCAAATAGATAAGATCTTTAAGGGTCATGTCATAGTCTGTTTCATAAGAGTCCCAAAGGAACTCACTATGTGACTTAGAAAGTGATTGAGCATCCAACTTTCTTAAGACTTTGACACCCAACTCTTCCGGCTTGTCAATATGTGACTTCATCTCCAAGATGCGATCACACATAGACCTTGCTTGCCAATAGGGCTTGAGTGACCTTAAACTTGTGGGTTAGGGAGAATAATTGGAGGAGGTGGAGGAAGTGAAGTTCCAAGAGATTTGGGAAGATCATAGATGTCTGAACTAGACATCTTTTGGGAGATATTCAAGATAGTTGATTTAAAGTCCTTAATATAACACCCAATAAGAGATATTAAGGCTAGGACCCAACACAATACTTTTATAACTTGGAAGAGGGATGTCGTAATCCAAGCTATAAAATATTTGAAGGTAGGTGAATGACGATTCACCAATTTCCACCATGAAAACGAAATAATTTTAATTAGGTTTTACTTGGATTTGAAACTCCTAGATCTTTTTGAGATTCATTGAACTTTTCAATGGCATGTTTCAATCTCGAGTGTCCCCTTCAGGTTTTGTGACTGGGATGCCGAGGATCACAAAACAAGGTGTGGAGTAACCATGCAAATTACTTGGTACCCTTAATATTTACCCCTCAATCGATGTGCCGGTTAACCACACGAGCTCCATCGATACTATGATAAATATTAAGTTACCCTTTGCCTACCTTGTTAAATCCAGGTTAGAGTGCCGGTTAACCACACACGCTCCACTAACGGTTTAAACAAAGTGCAAAGTGTAATTTCATGGATTATCACCTTATTCACATTTTCCTAAGTAACTAAGATTGGGAATTAATAAGAGGTTTAGTTACTTAGTATTTATCATTAATACTTTTAATGAAGGGAGAATTATAGTCCTTGTCCTACCTGTTCGGCTAACGACCCTCCACCAGTCAAGGAAGCGGTGGGTGAGAGTGGACACCCATTAAACTGCCATTTTATAGGCAGTAACCTTATACCCCCCTTATAGACCGGCTTCGTGAATGAGGTCTACTAATGGTAAGACTGACTTGCTCTTATACATATATATAAATATTATTAACTTATAATATTATAAAGTATAAGGGTTGAGTTTTAACTTTTAAAATTCTAAGGGCTTAACTTGGAATTAAAGTATTCATGAGAGAAACTTTACAAATTCCAAAACTTGAGGGCAAGTTTTGAAAATATTCAAAACCATTTAATTCCATAACTTATGTGTTTAAAGTAGTTTTTCAATTAAAACTCTTCAAGTTCCATAACTTGAGGACAAGTTATGGAAGACTTTAAACTATTAAAGAATGTAACTCTTCTTCTTTTGTAACTTATGGAACTAATTAAGGTTACACATTTTTATTATTTAATGAAGTGACTCTTGAACCTCCATAACTTGAGGACAAGTTATGGAGTCATAAAGCCATTTAATGAGGACAAGACTCTTCATTTTTGTAACCATTGCCAACTTTTATGAGTTTTAAGAAACTTTAATGTGACTTTTCATGTAACTTGAGGACAAGTTACACAAACACATTTTAGAATCCACTCTTAGATTAAAATGGATCAAAGACACATAATCAATCAACCTTTTCTATTAATCTAAGCAACTCATATGAACAAGATAATTGGAATCAAACTTTTTCATGTAATTAGCATAACACTTAAACTAATACAAAACATGAATCTATTGACAATTATCTTTGAAATTGGATTAGCGTGAACATTACCACATCAAAAACAAGTTTATAAGTTCAAAAACAACTTATGGTAATGTTCCTAGTCCATTTCCAGCCAAAAAAACTCGAAGATATGCTGTCAGGGGGTCCAACTCGTCGAGTGCATGAACCAACTCGGCGAGTTGGATCGTTTTGAATAATTTTAAGGCATGGACTCGTCGAGTCCCTTCATGGACTCGGCGAGTCTGCTGTTCAGACAGCAACAAAATTCGATTTTTCAGCCATTTTTGCAAGTATAACAAGAAAACAAGCCTAGGCTCTGATACCACTGTTGGGTTTTGAGCATTCTAACACTCCTAAGTGTATATGCAACCCTAAATACCTTGGATCTATGTTTTCTCTTTTATACATGCAAATATGAATATCCAAGGTATTATACTAACTAGCATACAAAACTTTGATTCATATGAAATATAACAAGTTAGAATACATACCTCTTTGATGTTACTTGAAGTCTTGAACTTTAAGAGCTTAGCCCCAATAGTGTGGAAGCCTCAAGTGGAATCACAAATCACCAAAACACCTTGGAAAACCTTTAGAGAATATGGATACTTGGCTCACACTTATGAAATCGGTTATTGCCCTATTTAGTGTATCCACACTAGCCACTAGCCTAATTTCATGAACCATAAGACCCTTTATATAGTGTGGAGGATTAGGGTTAAACCCTAATACCCATGACCTTTCATTTCCTAGGATCCATGGGTTAAAGCTCCATGGACTATCCATAAAGACTTAGCCCAACCTAAATGAACCTGGCCCACTACACATATATATATCTGAGAGTCCATATTTAATTAGTTCCTTTTGATCACTTAATTAGTTATAAATTAATTCTTGATCAATACTAATTAAATAATATGATTATATATTAATATATTAGAACTTATAATATATTAATATAAATCATAAATATACTATTCTCAAAAGACTATCCATATAAATTGTGCCGGTGAAGTGCAACCCAAATGGACCATGCCGGGTCGGGTCAAGTACATACCAAAGATAGTTATGGACTTAGACATTAATCCAACAGTTTCTATTAGCGGTTGAGGTTCGCCATTTTGGTTAGATATACTGGTACCACACCCTAAGGGTAAGATTGTGAGGAAGAAGGAGTGCAGTACATCTAGGGTTGGTTATATGTTTCCCTTGGGGATATATGTAGGATGAGTAAGATAGCATGAGAACACTTGGCTTGAGTTATTGGCATGGTTCTTAATTGGTTTGTAGCCCTTGAATTGGAACAAAATTGCAACTACCTATTTCATTCTCTGGTTGTGTGCGACCATGTTTTCGCTCGATTTTGCATTGGTAGCCACATGTACTGTGAAAGGAATTGTGCTTCATAGAAAGGTATGGTCGTATTTATGTTCGGTTAGCATTGAGAGGGATATTGATTGGGTTCCTGCAAGTCGGTGGATTGATGGTGGGGTATCTTTAGGCCCCTGTAGTGCTGTTCGTGAGTCTTCAGGCCATTGATGGGATGACGGCAAGATCGGCATAGTACCGTGAGCTTATCGTTTAGAGGTTAGCAGGTGTCATGATGTATCGTGAACCAGTGGTTGTATTATTCATATGGGTAGGACCCAATAGTGTGTTGATTGAGACACTTCGATCTCTGATCGTTAGTTTTCTTGGTATGTTTGGGTGTTAGTGCATTGTAGGAGTCGGGAGACTCACTGACCAGCTGGTTTAGATCATGTGAGAAGTTAAAGGTTGTTAGGAGTAATACATGTGCATCAGAAGTCTCTTGCAGATTTTTTGCATTATTAACCCTGTTTTCTTGCGTGCAGTTAATCAGGAGTTTGGTTACCAATGTTGGGTATCGGTTATCAAATCTCGAGTCATGAAGTTAGTTATGAATGTCTCGAGTGAATTTTCAAGTAGAGGTACACCTGAGTTGATAAGGGATTTGGATGCAACGTGAATTCTTGGATGGACAATCATTATGCTCGTGGGAGCGATGGGTTGATGACGACTTGTCAGGAAGTCAAGTCTGTATTTAAGGTTTTTGGGCATAATTTTGGATTTGGGATTTTGTGAAATTCATGAGTGTACATGCAACCCTAAATTTTTAGGCATAATTTTGGATTTTGGATTTGGGTTTTGAGCATTCTAACACTCCTAAGTGTACATGCAACCCTAAATACCTTGGATCTATGTTTTCTCTATTATACATGCAAATATGAATATCCAAGGTATTATACTAACTAGCATACAAAACTTCTTTTCATATGAAATATAACAAGTTAGAATACATACCTCTTTGATGTTACTTGAAGTCTTGAACTTTAAGAGCTTAGCCCCAATAGTGTGGAAGCCTCAAGTGGAATCACAAATCACCAAAACACCTTGGAAAACCTTTAGAGAATATGGATACTTGGCTCACACTTATGAAATCGGTTATTGCCCTCTTTAGTGTATCCACACTAGCCACTAGCCTAATTTCATGAACCATCAGACCCTTTATATAGTGTGGAGGATTAAGGTTAAACCCTAATACCCATGACCTTTCATTTCCTAGGATCCATGGGTTAAAGCTCCATGGACTATCCATGAAGACTTAGCCCAACCTAAATGAACTTGGCCCACTACACATATACATCTAAGAGTCCATATTTAATTAGTTCCTTTTGATCACTTAATTAATTATAAATTAATTCTTGATCAATACTAATTAAATAATATGATTATATATTAATATATTAGAACTTATAATATATTAATATAAATCATAAATATACTATTCTCAAAAGACTATCCATATAAATTGTGTCGGTGAAGTGCAACCCAAATGGACCATGCCGGGTCGGGTCAAGTACATACCAAAGATAGTTATGGACTTAGACATTAATCCAACAGTTTCTATTAGCGGTTGAGGTTCGCCATTTTGGTTAGATATACTGGTACCACACCCTAAGGGTAAGATTGTGAGGAAGAAGGAGTGCAGTACATCTAGGGTTGGTTATATGTTTCCCTTGGGGATATATGTAGGATGAGTAAGATAGCATGAGAACACTTGGCTTGAGTTATTGGCATGGTTCTTAATTGGTTTGTAGCCCTTGAATTGGAACAAAATTGCAACTACCTATTTCATTCTCTGGTTGTGTGCGACCATGTTTTCGCTCGATTTTGCATTGGTAGCCACATGTACTGTGAAAGGAATTGTGCTTCATAGAAAGGTATGGTCGTATTTATGTTCGGTTAGCATTGAGAGGGATATTGATTGGGTTCCTGCAAGTCGGTGGATTGATGGTGGGGTATCTTTAGGCCCCTGTAGTGCTGTTCGTGAGTCTTCAGGCCATTGATGGGATGACGGCAAGATCGGCATAGTACCGTGAGCTTATCGTTTAGAGGTTAGCAGGTGTCATGATGTATCGTGAACCAGTGGTTGTATTATTCATATGGGTGGGACCCAATAGTGTGTTGATTGAGACACTTCGATCTCTGATCGTTAGTTTTCTTGGTATGTTTGGGTGTTAGTGCATTGTAGGAGTCGGGAGACTCACTGACCAGCTGGTTTAGATCATGTGAGAAGTTAAAGGTTGTTAGGAGTAATACATGTGCATCAGAAGTCTCTTGCAGATTTTTTGCATTATTAACCCTGTTTTCTTGCGCGCAGTTAATCAGGAGTTTGGTTACCAATGTTGGGTATCGGTTATCAAATCTCGAGTCATGAAGTTAGTTATGAATGTCTCGAGTGAATTTTCAAGTAGAGGTACACCTGAGTTGATAAGGGATTTGGATGCAACGTGAATTCTTGGATGGACAATCATTATGCTCGTGGGAGCGATGGGTTGATGACGACTTGTCAGGAAGTCAAGTCTGTATTTAAGGTTTTTGGGCATAATTTTGGATTTGGGATTCTGTGAAATTCATGATCGGTATGTTTTGAGTATTCTTTCCACATGTTTTGGTGGTGTTCCTGGTCAGGGACTAGGGGTAGGTTCGACTATGGATGATCATTGGTCTTAGATTATGGGTTATGAAGTTTAGAGTTGATGGGTTCCCAGTTCCGGGAAGTATATTGATGGAGTTGGTTTGTGGTTGCAGTTTTGAGAGTCCCCGGCTGTGTGGTTCTCACTGGAAGTTCGGTCTCACAGCTAAGGAGAGAAAGATAGTCGTTTTGATTGAGTATTCTCAAGTTATTAGATTGTTTGCTGGCAGTTGTGGGTTTCCGAGTGGTCTCTCGAGTTTTCTTTATAAGATGCCTTCATTTTGAAGTGGTTAAAGGGAGTTTGTGGAATATATTGATGTTGTTTGTGTTTCACTACAACGGTTATTTACCTGAGACTCATGGTGGGGGTCGCCTTGTTTTCGAGTGGAGGGTTCAACAGTAGCGAATAGTCAGAGGTTCTGTTTTTTAGTGGCATCAGCAAGATAATTTGGGGTCAGAATAGTTATGTATGTTTCAAGTTGTGAAGTAAAGTCATATTGATTGTGTTTACGGTTGATTTTGCATGTTTGGGAGTCAGACAAGGTATTGGATTTCTGGATTTCGGGCAGACTAGTTATAGTTATTCTTCAGTGGTTAAAGTTAGTGGGTCAAGGATTCATTTTTATTCAGGGTATGTAAGTTTCTCTAAGATTGGGTTTGTATTGTAATATGGGATCTAAGTCACCTGTATGAGTCCACTTCTTAGTTCGGATTGGAGTTGTGGAAGAATTGTCCAAGTTGTCGATTATGTATGGAAATTAGTAAGGAGTGATTTCGAGGAAGAAATCTAATCTATGTGGGGGAGGATTGTAACACCCATTGTTCAGGTATTTTCCATTTATACCCTTGGTATGAAATTTGTTGCAAAATTGGTCCCTTAGCCCTTTAAAAAGGAATGTGTGACTTTGTGCGTACGCTCGGTGTACCTTTTGGTATGCAGGGCGTACGTGGAAAAAGTGCAAACCCTAATTTTTAGGGTTTGAGCACTATTTAAGCATGATCATCTCCTCAATACCTTTTCCCTCATCAGCCGCCACCTCCCAAATCGTCCCTTACACCCCTAATCCATTGTGTGAGAATTTTTTAGCTTGAGAGTGCATTTTTGGTGTTCTTGAACGAAAAAGAAGGAAAAGGAATCATCTTGGAGGCTCAAGGAATATTGGATCCAGAAGTGTTTCACCCTTAAGCATCCTCTGGATGTATAAAGTCTGAAACTTGATGATTTATTTGCTTAGATCTTGTTAACCTTGAGTTTGTGTTCATTTTTGGTCTCAAAATATTGGTGTTCATAAGTATGGGTTACTCTAACCTGAAGAGCTATCCTTTCATACATTTTTAGGTGTTAGGAACCTTAAAAATGTGATCTTGGTCATTCTACCCCTTCTATGCAAGAGTTATGATGTCTTAATGGATTATTAAGTTTGGGTTTTAGCTTTTGGACCTTGTCTTGCCATGGAAATTCATAAAAGTGGAAACTTTATGACTTAGGACGATGTTTTAGGTTTAGATCTGAGTTTGGATGGAAGGTATTTAAGGAATAAGGACTTAATGGAGAAATGGAAATTTAGCTCTGGTACGTTGGGTGTTCCAGGAGGTACGCTGAGCATACCAGGTTTCGAACTCGTGACTTGAGAGGCACCCTCTATGTTGGGCGTAGAGGTGAGTACGCAAGGCGTATACAGCCCATATGGAATCTTTGACTTTTTGACCTTGACTTTGACCTAGGGGAATTTTGGGTATTTTGAGTGTTAATTTGAGTTTAAGGCCCTGGTATTTGTGTAGGAGATCAGTAGAGTCCGTAATCGGAGCAGTGTTTGGTCCATCTATCTTTTCAGACTGTGAGGTGAGTTTTCCTCAATGTACTTGTGGTTCAAAGGCACCAATGTCGGCCCAATGGATTATGTATCCTACTATATCAGATTGATGTTATGCTGGTTATCTGTTAGACTGGTAGATCTGTATAATTACATATACTTGTTGGTTATTGATTGTTATTGTATATGTCGACATAGTGCGGTTGTTGTGACATCCCCATTTTCACGGCCAAATTTTGTTTATGCTTTATAAAAATCAGATTACCCTTTTTAATAAAAATGTTGCGGAATTTGTTCCCAGAAAAACATGATAAATACGTTATCAAGGCATTTCCGAAGAAATGTATTTTATTCGTTTTAAAACATTGGGATGTCATTGTCAATACAGAAACATAAGCATAAACAGAACTTACATTCATTTTCACTAGTGATTTATATCTCCTTAATCTCTCAGTGTAATGTAACTTCATATCGACACCTGTGATTCAAATAAACTGAGTGGGTCAGGTTGGGAAACCTGGTGAATACATAGGGTTTTCAACCCACAATAATATAATTATTATGTTTAAACATCAAACAATCAACCCAATTACCCATCCCCATTATCTTCTTTACTCTTAAGGATCTACCCTAAGAATCAACTATTCCTCGTTCATTCATTCCTAAGGATCATCCTAAGGAATCGGCACGAAGTCCATCGTCACCGGGATTTAGGCACTAAGTCCGCATAGTCGCCAGGATTTATACAACATGCACTAAGTCCGTATAGTCGCCAGGGTTTAGGCACTAAGTCAGCATAGTCGCCAGGGTTTATACAACAGGCACTAAGTCCACATAGTCGCGAGGGTTTTGGCACTAAGTCTGCATCGTCGCCAGGGTTTATACAACATGCACTAAGTCCGTAGTCGCCAGGGTTTTGGCACCAAGTCTGCATGATGGCCAAGGTTTAGGCACCAAGTCTGCATGATCGCCAAGGTTTAGAGTACACCGGGTGAACATATCGTTCACAACACCTACAGGTTGCGAGCCTGCTAGTGTTCCACTGGACTGTCTAGAATAGTCTGTGGTTGTCATCCATACTCTGCTAGATGACGGGACCATCATTTGGGTAAAAGGCTTCTCACATCGTCCACCTCTCACCCTCACCGCATGGTCTATTTCACCTCTCACCTCATCATCTGACTCATATCTCATCTACCCATGTTTACCCAACATATTTTGTAGATAATATATATATATATATATATATATATATATATATATATATATATATACAGTTTAAATCATTTAAAACATGTATAAATTTGTTCATCCAACATAGATAGCAAATATATAGATAAGATTCACACATAGCACGTAATTTATATTAAATACTTCATATCTACGTGTAAGATGAAAGTAACTATGCACTCACTTGATAAGGTGGTGACTCGGTACTCGGACAGCGCTTCGTTTACTTTCAATTTAATTTCTTTCGACGAAACCTAGTATTATTACCACTAGATTTTAGTCTAATATTTACCTTGACTAATTATTATTATTATTATTATTATTATTATTATTATTATTATTATTATTATTATTATTATTATTATTATATAAGCGTTTAAACAATACTTTCCAACCACTATGTACAGACAGGGGCCAGACATAAAACACCGGAGGGCAGGACCATTTTGGCATATAACACTTCTGAAATCCAACAACCCTAAGCGGCCCTTTAAACCAGATTCCCCGTACTGCGAGTAGTTAAAAAGATATTATAACGACACTTATATAAGTCATAATAATAGCTCAAATATTTATTATAACTTCATAATAACAATACTAATTTTAAATATAAACTATATTTAAAATAGGGTAAGCATAACTTACTTACAATGGGGTTTTAGCTAGGAGTCGGGCTCTATAGGGGCAGAACTTCGTCGCTGAATCTTTCTAAGAAAGATTCGTGCAGCGCTTCAGCGCTCACTTTACTATACTAAAACTACAGAAAGAGAAGTCGAATCACGAGGGACCGAAATGCTCGGGGGATAAGAAGACAAAGACTCTTGAATCAAGAGAATGGTGCAAGAAATATGAGAGCTCAAGCCTCTTATTTATAGTAATTGAATTTACAAAAACTACCCTCCATAATTACTTAATGACCTTATATTTATATAAACGACTAAACACCCCTTCATAATACTATTTTAAATAGATTTAACGATATTTGTACTAAACTAATGTTGAAAGTACTCAACACTAGTCTTATAATAACCGCATCGTCGATACCTTTCTAATGATATATACATTTGTATATATATGTGTACGTATATATGATTTATACTTTATTTTAATACGTAAATATGCTATTATAATTTGTAACTCGTTCATACGAACTCCATTTTTGACGTTATTTATATCCACGCGTTGGTATTTACGAGCACTACAACTTTCATTTAGACGCCGTCAGCTAATTCTCATTCTATCTCAGATTTACAAAACTGTATCGAATTTATCGCGCTCGAAGAGTAGGGACCAAGCTTCGTCCATATCTTTCGCATACAAGCTCCGTTTTCGACGTTATTTATATCCATGCGTTGGTAAAAATAAAATCTACAACTTTCCTTTTTACTTCGTCGGCTAATTCTCGACCGATCTTAAATTTAACAGTAGGAGGTGATTACACTGTTAAATGTCCGCGTAAAATTCATAACTTTTACATACGGACTCTGTTTTCGTCTGTCTTTTTGTCGTTGAGTTCCTATTAATGAGATCTTCGATTCTCATTTAGGTCGCATTGGCCAAAAACCACTCGATCTAAAATTCGAATTTCGGGTCGTGCACTGCTATGCGAAATCTTATAAAATTCATAACTTCCTCATACGAAGTCAGATTTGGGCGTTCTTTTTTTGTATGTTCTCGGTTTAACGTATACTACAAATTTTGATTAGATCACTAAGGGTAAAAAGTCTTCTACCGTAAATTCACTATTTACGTCTCCCGATGTCGTGCCGGTTTTGCCGTAAAACTTTGACGGTCCATAACTTCTTCGTTATAACTCGGATTTCGGCGTTCTTTATATGTACGGAACCCTTGTAAAATATACTAAAGCTTGGTTAAGATTAATCCTTCTAACTAATCTTCCATCAAAAACTCATTTTTGATGTTCATCGTCTCTAAATTGACTAGCCCGGATCTACGGACGTTACAATTATCTCCCCCTTAGGATGATTACGTCCCGGAATCATCAATGAAACAGAGCTGTATAATGAATCCGTACGTTATCTCTTTATCCTAGGTAATAATCGTAACTTCTATGTTCCTTCGAATGAGTATCTAATTCTTGGACTTCTCGACTGCAGGCGGTGCTCGATTTTGCACTTGCTACGTTAGACTCCAAATTATGACCTTCAATTCACAATCTCGATTCTCACTGGATACGAACTTAAGATAAGTTTTTTTTATTACTACAGTAGAACGATGTGTCATATTCTAATGACCTATCATCGTATGTTGCAACGCTTAGACTCGGGTCTCTTAGAATCTTCCAGAACAGACTATACTTTCGTTCATGTTCTAATCTCATCTTAAAAGGTAGCATTTCTAGCTACAAGCAACTTTTTGCGATACCTCTACTGATCGCTTTTTATTTCAATCTTCCGTCTTAAGTCAGATGCTACATCGAACTTGATTCTCTGAACCACATAACATACTCAGCGTAGTCGGACTCAATTTGATATGACCACTAGGGTCGGAATAACAATCATCTTCTTAGTCATTACCGAAACGATGATAATGACATACTTAAATAAAACGAGATCAATTACTAGCTCCTTGGTAACCTTGTGGCTTTCCCTGATCCACACGTGAGTCCTGTGCTTTCGGTAGTATAGGCCTCTACTACTATTCACACTTACTCATACTCGTCCCAAGTATTGTCTCGCAGTCCCCAAGTTCTTATTTCTTAAAAGCACAAAACAATTTAACACATATGAATGTGTCCAAATAATCATAAATATTTCCCTAGACTCTACTAGGACTTCTTCCATGCATATCTTCAACAACACTTCTGCTTCAACTCGGTTGGTGATGGAAACATCAGATGATAGGACAACTTTAGGAATTACACCAATCGTTCTATCATCCCGCCAATCAAATGTGTACATTCGTACGTACCATACTCCTTTATACATAACGTAATTTTATCAAACGTATTCTAAAATCAAGATACCACTCTTACGATATCTTCCGATAGGTATCATTCACTATCGTAAGCCTTCTCATTTCCTCCATTTATTTAATTCGCTACGAGTCTTCACCATGATGTTCTGTACACCAAAGCAATCGTTTGGTGTATTGAGACGAGAATAAAGATAGAGGAAGGTTTATATGCGTATTCCTCCTTATTACTTCAAAAAAAATTATATGCCAGTTCTAATATCATAATTAAACGTTTAGAAATCTGAACACATAAAATTTCCAGATCCGGTCGGCAACAGACCATAGATCTGATCAAACGATAGCATAAAGCATCACAAATTATTAAGCACATAAAAGCATCTTAGGCATCTTCCCTAATTAAGCTAGTGGTTATGGCTATTCAGGTGTACTTCCTAAAATATATTAGACACACTCCTCACGATCATCGCTTAGCATTCTAAGTTTAAGTCTAGAAATAAATCCTTATTCCTAGTTCGCTTAAACTAATGCTCTGATACCAACTGTGACATCCCCATTTTCACGGCCAGAAAAGACCAATGTTGTTTATGCTTTATAAAAAGCAGAGTACCCTTTTTAATAAAAATGTTGTGGAATTTGTTCCCAGAAAAACATGATAAATACGTTATCAAGGCATTTCCGAATAAATGTATTTTATTCATTTTAAAACATTGGGATGTCATTGTCAATACAGAAACATAAGCATAAACAGAACTTACATTCATTTTCACTAGTGATTTATATCTCCTTAATCTCTCAATGTAATGTAACTTATTATCGACACTTGTGATTCAAATAAACTGAGTGGGTCAGGTTGGGAAACCTGGTGAGTACATAGGGTTTTCAACCCACAATAATATAATTATTATGTTTAAACATCAAACAATCAACTCAATTACCCATCCCCATTATCTTCTTTACTCTTAAGGATCTACCCTAAGAATCAACTATTCCTCGTTCATTCATTCCTAAGGATCATCCTAAGGAATCGGCACGAAGTCCATCGTCACCGGGATTTAGGCACTAAGTTTGCATAGTCGCCAGGATTTATACAACAGGCACTAAGTCTGCATAGTCGCCAGGGTTTAGGCACTAAGTCAGCAAAGTCTCCAGGGTTTATACAACAGGCACTAAGTCCGCATAGTCGCTAGGGTTTTGGTACTAAGTCTGCATAGTCGCCAGGGTTTATACAACAGGCACTAAGTCCGCATACTCGCCAGGGTTTTAGCACCAAGTCTGCATGATCGCCAAGGTTTAGGCACCAAGTCTGCATGATCGCCAAGGTTTAGAGTACACCGGGTGAACACATCGTTCACAACACCTACAGGTTGCGAGCCTGCTAGTGTTCCACTGGACTGCCTAGAATAGTCCGTGGTTGTCATCCATACTCTGCTAGATGACGGGGCCATCATTTGGGTAAAAGGCTTCTCACATCGTCCACCTCTCACCCTCACCTCATGGTCTATTTCACCTCTCACCTCATCATCTGACTCATATCTCATCTACCCATGTTTACCCAACATATTTTGTAGATATAATATATATATATATATATATATATATATATATATATATATATATACAGTTTAAATCATTTAAAACATGTATAAATTTGTTCATCCAGCATAGATAGCAAATATACAGATAAGATTCACACATAGCACGTAATTTAAATTAAATACTTCATATCTACGTGTAAGATGAAGTACCTATGCACTCACTTGATAAGGTGGTGACTCGGTACTCGGACCGAGCTTCGTTTACTTTAAAATAATTTCCTTCGACGAAACCTAGTATTATTACCACTAGATTTTAGTCTAATATTTACCGTGACTAATTATTATTATTATTATTATTATTATTATTATTATTATTATTATTATTATATAAGCGTTTAAACAACACTTTCCAACCACTATGTACAGACAGGGGCCAGACATAAAACACCGGAGGGCAGGACCATTTTGGCATATAACACTTCTGAAATCCAACAACCCTAAACGGCCCTTTAAACCAGATTCCCCGTACCGCGAGTAGTTAAAAAGATATTATAACGACACTTATATAAGTCATAATAATAGCTCAAATATTTATTATAACTTCATAATAACAATACTAATTTTAAATATAAACTATATTTAAAATAGGGTAAGCATAACTTACTTACAATAGGGTTTTAGCTAGGAGTCGGGCTCTACAGGGGCAGAACTTCGTCGCTGAATCTTTCTAAGAAAGATTCGTGCAGCGCTTCAGCGCTCACCTTACTATACTAAAACTACAGAAAGAGTAGTCGAATCACGAGGGACCGAAATGCTCGGGGGATAAGAAGACAAAGACTCTTGAATCAAGAGAATGGTACAAGAAATATGAGAGTCCAAGCCTCTTATTTATAGTAATTGAATTTACAAAAACTACCCTCCATAATTACTTAATGACCTTATATTTATATAAACGACTAAACACCCCTTCATAATACTATTTTAAATAGATTTAACGATATTTGTACTAAACTAATGTTGAAAGTACTCAACACTAGTCTTATAATAACCGCATCGTCGATACCTTTCTAATGATATATACATTTGTATATATATGTGTACGTATATATGATTTATACTTTATTTTAATACGTAAATATGCTATTATAATTTGTAACTCGTTCATACGAACTCCATTTTTGACGTTATTTATATCTACGCGTTGGTATTTACGAGCACTACAACTTTCATTTAGACGCCGTCAGCTAATTCTCATTTTATCTCAGATTTACAAAACTGTATCGAATTTATCGCGCTCGAAGAGTACGGACCAAGCTTCGTCCATATCTTTCGCATACAAGCTCCGTTTTCGACGTTATTTATATCCATGCGTTGGTAAAAATAAAATCTACAACTTTCCTTTTTACTCCGTCGGCTAATTCTCGACCGATCTTAAATTTAACAGTAGGAGGTGATTACACTGTTAAATGTCCGCGTAAAATTCATAACTTTTACATACGGACTCTGTTTTCGTCTGTCTTTTTGTCGTTGAGTTCCTATTAATGAGATCTTCAATTCTCATTTAGGTCGCATTGGCCAAAAACCGCTCGATCTAAAATTTGAATTTTGGGTCGTGCACTGCTATGCCAAATCTTATAAAATTCATAACTTGCTCATACGAATTCCGATTTGGGCGTTCTTTTTTTGTATGTTCTCGGTTTAACGTATACTACAAATTTTGATTAGATCACTAAGGATAAAAAGTCTTCTACCGTAAATTCACTATTTACGTCTCCTGATGCCGTGCCGGTTTTGCCGTAAAACTTCGACGGTCCATAACTTCTTCGTTATAACTCGGATTTCTGTGTTCTTTATATGTACGGAACCCTTGTAACATATACTACAGCTTGGTTAAGATTAATCCTTCTAAATAATCTTCCATCAAAAACTCATTTTTGATGCTCATCGTCTCTAAATTAACTAGCCCGGATCTGCGGACGTTACAGTTGTGTTGAGTAAATACTACTTTGTACGGAGGACAACAAACCTGGGAGCAATCCATACATGAGTTGTAGGCCAGAAAGGAAAGTCAGACTCATGTTGTGGGCTTAGGGGTAATCCAGCCTAATGGCTGTGGACCCGAGGATATTCTAGTCCGATGACTGATTGGACCCGTTGCATATTGGCATTCCAGTCCGATGACTGTTTGGGCCGAGGGTAATCCAGCCCAATGGCTGTGGACCAGAGGGTATCCCATTCTGATGACATATTAGACCCAGCATACATGATTGTAGATTTTATGTTATGTGGTGGTATTTTTTGTTTGGGGGGGGGGAGGATTTTTTAAGCTTTGCCTTACAATTTAAGTTTTATGTTTGAGGTACTTCAGATAATCGGGGAAAGGAGAAGGCTTGATCGTGCACATCCTTATGTTTTTATGAGATTTTATTTTGGGATACTCTGATTTGTGATTTTGACTTTTGGAAACTAAGGGTTGTAAACATTTATGGTTGTTGTTTATTTTTGAAAAATGAAAATTTTACCTTAATGTTTGGGATGTTACACCATCGAGAGATATCACCATATCTTGTCCTAGTTTTAAACCCAATTATTTAACTTGCCCCTACAACACATAGATACATATATAAACCCCTTCAAACCCTAATATAGACTTATGAAAGAAAAAATGATAGAAAACGATAAGGAATTAAGGAGAAAACAGAAGCAACTACATGAATAAAAAAGAAGGAAAATAGAAGGTTCAAGCTTATTTTCTCTTTGTTATTCGATCATAAAAGTTATGTAAGCTTCTAGGCTATGTTTGGCACATTATAGTTATCTTGTTTTTGGAGTTCTTTCATGTTGTTATATTTGACGAACCAAAAAGTAGCTTATGACCTACTTTTCTAAAAAGCTACTTAGACTAGCATATCAACAAGCTTATAGAAAAATAATCTCCTAAATATACCATTTATTATGAATATGAAATATGATAGATGGATGTCAAAATAGGTTTCCATAATGGACACTTACTTGAAGATGTGTAACATCCCCCTCTGGCACGTATCACAATATTGTCTGTTTTGGGCTTCCAACACAAAAACTACCTAGGGGGTCACTGTAACGTCCCATTTTTACAAAAAAAAAATCATTTTTAACTAGGATCAAACATCATTTTAATTAATATCCTAGTCAAGAAATCTCATTTTTTTAAAATACATTTATAAGAAAATCAAAGATATCAAAACAACGCGGAACCACCATTGTTGCCGGTGAGTGTGTACAATCACTCCTTTGCCTGCACATGATCAACTGAAGTACCTGAAACAAATTTAATCCACAACTGTAATCCAAATCATAGTGAGCTCCCTCAAAATAACATATACCACAATATACATATAAGCATGCACACATGAGCCTACCATATGACTGTACTGCCTCGCAAGGCCTAAAATATACCTAGACCATTCTCCTTGGGCATACAGTATAAAATGGACCACCCAGGTCTCTTGGCTTACAGTACAAAGCAGGATCGCCTCAACCCAACCTCAATATGTCAACATATATATAGAAAACAAACCAACTATCAAACAAGAACCCCGATACAGGCAACTATCTACACTAGTTTACATCTCTAACAACCCACTACTATATATCGGGTATCATACAGTACACCACGTCACAACCGAAAGATCTCCAATGAATGTGTAGCTATATGTAATCAGAGGTGAGGTAGACAATCAAACAGGCGATCCTACTCTAGAGCCACAACCAAACAAACAACAGGCAAGAGAGCCTTGATCAAGCATTCTCAGGCTATCCTAGATGACTACATACAACTCCTAGGGCACTCCACTCGACGATTACCAACCTACTGGTACTCCACTAGCATACTAATACTCATATATCCTATCACACAAGGATATATAGTGCAACACTTAGTATAGTGAGGAAACTCACATTGCCGACCATTAGATAATCCATACAGCTCACCCCAAATACAGAACTGGTACTATGAGTCACCTATACAACAAACAAAGGCCAATCCTCAATCAGTAGTCCAAAAACCCTCAAGTTGACCAAAAGTCAACTTGGTCAAAAAGTAAATGGTCAAAGCACACGACGCTTCCTAAGAGTGCCCCGCGCTCACTATCGGACAAAACAGTCGACCCTTTTCAGCAAAACCAACTTGCAACAGAAAACCCTAAAAAGTGCCTTCCGCTCAGGAAATGCGCATCGCAAATTGGCTAATCTTTTAATGACTTTTGTCTTAATCCGTTAAGATAGGGCTCCAACTTCCAGATCTAAACTCCCATAATGTCCCAATGGATAAAGCTTCCAGCTTTATCCATTGATATGAACCCAAATACACAAGATCTAAATTTGGTGACACTATAAATATGATTCAGTGGATAGAGGTTAGAGGGGGGATGGGTCGTCAGTGGCAGGAGGTGGTGGTGTTGGGTATGGAGGAGCAATGCGAAAAAGACGAATAAATAGCGAGGGAGAGGGATAGAGAGAGAGAGAGAAAGAAGATGATTCAATTTATCTTTTTTTTATTTAAATAAGAAAAAATAGCCATGAAAGGTATATAAGTCATTTCACTAAAACTAAACCCTTATTTTTAATGGTGTTAGTAAAAAAGAGTCATCGTGTACATTTTAAACTTGAAAATGACCAACAATTTTACAAATTTCTCAAAATGACTTGTGATGATATTTTCTACCAACCCCAACAACCATTTATGTGGTTTTGTCTAAATATGACCATAAAAGATTAAAAATTCATAAAACAAAAGGATTTTTTTAGCAATATCCTTTAACTTTGTCTATGTAAAACCATAAAAACTCATGAAAACGTATAAAACAAGGTATTTTCTAATGGGTTTTGAGCACTATAACAATCATATGGTGCACATACAACCCTAATGCTTTAGATCTAAGTTTTCTTTTATCCAAAGCATGAACCCTAACTATCATACAATTTTGAGATTTACAACATAAAACAAGTTAGATGAATACCTCTTTGTTGTAGCTTGTAGAACTTCACTTTTCAAGAGCTTAGTACCTCAAATGCGATACCTCAAATGAGTCACAAACACCAAGAAAAATGGAGGATTATGAGAGAAATGATAGGAGGCACCAAAAATTGGCTAGGGTTTCTTCTTGGAAGTCTTGGCCGAGTGCTAGGGGTTACATTTATAGTGTGGAATTCCTAGGGTTTTAACTTGTAAACCCTAATCCATTTACTTAGGCATTTAAGCAATCCAATAACTCATTTGATAGGCCCTTTGGACTAAATCTTCATGGACTCTCACATAGATTTAGTCGATCCCTAATCAACATGGATCATTAGCCCAAACTATATGTATTACTGATTTACCTAAGCAGTCCCCGTTGATTTAATCAGTCTCTTTTGATCATTAAATTAATTCCAAATTAATTTCTGATCAATACCAATTAAATAATATGATTTCTCAATTAATATATTATTCTTAAAATATATTAATAAATCACAAATAACCTCTTTCTCAAATATCCATCCTATCAAATTGCTCTGGTGAAGGCAACCCAAAAGGACCATGCTACTATTGGGTCAAGTACATACCAATTATAGTTATGGGCTTAGACACCTAACCCAACAGTCTCCCACTTGGATAACTCTAATAACTATAACTACCAATGTAACTTCAAAATCCGATTAGCAATCGTAGCTCTCAAAAGCCACTTTCCAACTCTGATCTAGTCAATGACTCGTCCTTTAGATAAGTGATCATATAATCCTCTATTCTTCAAGATATCGTGTGGACAAAGACATGGAATAAAGTCATACTCATTGTCCAACAGTTTGTTTCCCGATTTCTGATTTGTTTGACATAAAATGAAATTGAACAAATCAATTGAGTCCTGACCGGGCCCGACACATAAGTCAAAACAAAATCATCGAGGGGCCCAAGATATCGCTTTTACTCCGCTTAGGATAAAAGGAACAGATAAACTTTGACTTATATGCTTGTACTAATTACTTGTTAAATTATACACAACAACACGTTTTATAACATCAAGTTACTGATGCGTTTTTGTACTATCAATTTACAACCAACTCGTAATCAACAAATCATATGTCTTGGTTTGAAGACTATACGATATTATCGTCTCATAATCACTTGTGATAAATTCCTTGAAGTGATTCATGTGAGTGTGGGTTTAATCCAATACTCAAATCTTATTTTAGGAGCACTCATGAATGTTGTAGCCAACTTTTTCTATGTCTAAATACCTTAGACAATCTACAAGCCAATTCATGACAGTCTAACTTCATAACCTACTTCCAAAGTATGATTGACTGCGGATAGTTCGAATAATCATATTATTCTGGAAGTCAAAACATGCAAAAAGTGAAACATAAAATAAACAATTGACAAAAGACAGTAAACTTTACTTATAAACAAAACCCTTATTATTTAAGCATCAAATGTCAATTACATTTATTTATTCCAACTTTCTAACTGTCTATCTAATCACTAAAACTAATATCGTCCCTTAGGCCAATGCTCTTAGCATGCTGCAAATGCTTAACCCGTCTCAGTCCCTTCGTAAGGGGATCTGTTGGGTTATCCTCCGACGATACCCTCTTCACTACGAGGAGTCCCTCTTCTACTCGATGTCTTATGAAGTGATATTTTCTGTCGATGTGTCTTGATCTGCCACGATCCCTTGGTTCCTTGGTTAAGGCGACCGTACCCTCGTTGTCATAGAAAATCTTCATAGGCTCCTTTACAGTTGGTACAACTCCAAGGTCTACGATGAAGTTCTTTAGCCATATGGTCTCCTTCGACGCTTCGCTTGCTGCTATGTACTTTGATTCACACATTGAATCAACTACAGTCTCCTGTTTGGAACTTTTCCATGTTACTGCTCCTCCATTTAGGATAAATACCCAGCCCGACTGAGAGCGGAAATTATTTATGTCGGTCTGAAAGTTGGCGTCACTATACCATGTTACTCTCAAGTCATCACTCCCATCGAGGGTAAGGACCCAGTCCTTAGTCCTCCACAGGTACTTAAGAATGTTCTTTACTGCTATCCAGTGAGTTCTACCAGGATTACCTTGATATCGACTAACCATGCTCAAGGCAAAAGCCACATCATGGAGAGTACTTGTCATAGCATACATGATCGACCCAACGGCAGAAGCATATGGTACTCGACTCATTTCTGCTATTTCGGCATCGGTACTCGGACTCTTAGTCTTACTCGGTTTGGTATTGCTCTGGATAGGCAATTCTGCTTTCTTGGAATTCTCCATGTTGAAACGTTTCAACACCTTGTCCAAGTAGGTACTTTGACTAAGTCTTATTAGTCTTTTACTCCTATTTCTCAATATCCTTATCCCTATAATGTAAGCAGCTTCCTCGAGGTCCTTCATAGCGAAACACTTCCCAAGCCAGGACTTAACTTCCTGCAAGGTTGGAACGTTGTTTCCTATTATTAGTATGTCATCCACATACAATACCAGAAAGCTAAATATACTCCCACTAGCCTTGACATATACGCATGACTCATCCTCGCTTTTCGAAAATCTGAACTCTTTGACTTTCTCATCGAAACAAAGATTCCATATGCGAGATATTTGTTTTAGTCCATAAATGGATTTCTCAAGCTTACACACTCTATTAGGGTACTTCGCATCTACAAAACCCTCTGGCTGACACATGTAAACATCCTCAGCCAACTTCCCATTAAGGAAAGTGGTTTTGACATCCATTTTCCATATTTCATAATCATGAAACGCGGCTATGGATAGCATAACCCTTATAGATTTGATCTTCGCTACTGGTGCGAAGGTCTCGTCGTAATCAACTCCAGGAGTTTGAGTAAAGACCTTCGCAACCAATCGCACCTTATATATGTGTACTTTCCCATCCATGTCGGTCTTCTTATTGAAGATCCACTTGCACCCGACCCTCTTACGACCTAGTACATTGTTAACCAAGTTCCAAACTTGATTGTCATACATGTACTGAATCTCGCTGTCCATTCTGTCTTTCCACTCTGCAGACTCTTGGCCCGCCATGGCTTACTTGTAGTTGTTAGGTTCATCCAAATTTATCAGTGTGCTATCACCAATAAACGTATCACCTTCACTTGTTATATGAAAACCATACAACACAGGTGGAACACTAACTCTACCGGAACGTATTAGAGGTTAGGACTCGCCAACTGGTTCAACAGGAGTCTCATCCTCAGGTTGAGCGCTAGTGTTAGAGGTTCCTTCATCGCTTAACTCTTGAAGCTCTTCAAGGTCAATTTGCCTCCTACTATCCTTTTGGCATATCAGTTCTCTTTCACGAAAGACACCCCTTCGCGCTACGAAGACCACGTTCTCACTAGGTCTATAGAACAAATATCCAAAGGATTTCTGTGGGTAGCCGATGAAAATACAACACTCACTACGAGGTTCGAGCCTGTCGTGAGTCTCTCGTCTTACGAAAGCTTCGTAACCCCAAACCTTGATATGCACTAATGAGGGAACCTTCCCTGTCCACATTTCGTGAGGTGTTTTGGCAACCTTCTTAGTTAGGACGAGATTAAGGATATGGGCGGAAGTCTCTAAGGCATACCCCCAGAATGAGATAGGTAACGAAGCTCGACTCATCATGGAACGAACCATGTCCAACAAGGTTCGATTGCGCCTCTCAGCCACACCATTAAGCTGCGGTGTTCTAGGTGGCGTCAATTGTGAAACAATTCCACATTCTTTAAGATAGTCGTGGAACTCAATACTAAGATACTCACCACCTCGATCGGATCGGAGCATCTTTATCTTCCTGCCCAATTGATTCTCCACTTCTTGCTTAAACTCTTTGAACTTTTCAAAGGTTTCCGACTTGTGCTTGATTAAGTAGATATATCCATATCTGCTATAATCGTCGGTAAAGGTTACATACAAGCAGTTAGAATCCCTTGTGACGGATCTGAAGGGTCCACACACATCGGTGTGTATGAGATCCAACAAACCCTCACCTCTTTCACAAGTACCGGTGAAAGGTGACTTGGTCATCTTTCCAAGCAAACAAGATTCGCATGTGCCATCCAACTTTAAGTCAAATGACTCCAATACTCCATCCTGTTGGATTTGGGCTATGCACTTCTTGTTGACATGTCCAAGACGACAATTCCACAAGCATGCCTTGTCCAAACCATTGGACGAATCAATATGCAATACATTATTTCCTAAGTTGTCAAAAACCATCATAGTTTCATATATACCATTACATGGCAATGCTTCAAAATAAAATGTATCATTATAAAAAGCATTAATAGAACCAATTTCATTGTTAAATGAAAATCTAAAACCTTGTTTATACAAACCATGAAAAGAAATAATGTTTCTCGCCATTTATGACGAGTAGCAACAATCGTTCAAATCTAACCCTAACCCATTACTAAGCAATAAAGAATAAACTCCAATCTTGGTGAGAGGCGATGCTTTCCTATTCCCCACGATCAAGTTCATCTTCCCGTTCTCCACATCCCTACTTCTTCTTAGACCCTGCAATTCAGAACAAATGTGAAAACCACATCCTGTATCAAGGACCCAAGAACTAGTATGTGATGAGTTTTTAGATTGAATAGTGTAAATACCTACGAAGGTGGGTTTTATCTTCCCATCCTTAATGTCCTGCAAGTATTTAGGGCAGCTTCGTTTCTAATGCCCCTTTTCATGACAATAGAAACACTCTACTTCCTTTGAATTGGACGAGGGAGTAACAGAACTACCTTTGGACCCACTAGAAGAGGATCCATCATGAGACTTTCCCTTGTGATTCTTTGAAGGAGCTTTTCTTTTCTTCCCTTTATGTGACATCCCCAATTTCACGGCCATAAAAGACCGATTGGTTTATGCTTTGTTTTAAAATCAGAGTAATCTTTTAAAGAAAACAGTTGCGGAATTTGTTCCCAAACAAAATATGATAAAACTTTATCAAAAAATTTCTCAAAGAGAATGTACTTTTCATTAAATAATAAAACCTCGGGATGTTATGTTCCGATACAGACCAAAAAGCATAAACAGTACAATTTAACATTACAGCAATTATTTACAACTACTGGTCTATAATCCAGAATCTCTCGTCAAGTCAACCAACTTATACTCTTGTGCCTTTACCTGTAATGCAAAGAAAACTGAGTGGGTCAGGCTTGGGAGCCTGGTGAGCATATAGGGTTTTCGAACCACAATAATATATTTATTATATTCAATTATTAATCAATCCAAAACACTCATCCCCATTATCTCTTTTATTTCTTAAGGAATTACCCTAAAAATCAACTATCCCTTTTTCATTTATTCCAAAGGATTGACCTAAGGAATTGACACAAAGTCCACCACTGCCCATGTCCTCAAATTACAACCGGTAAACACTTAGTTCAACCTACTTAGTGAATACCTAGTTCTAACACTCCTAGTGAACACTTAATTCAAAACATCTGGTGAACACATCTAGTTCAAAAATACTTAATGAACACAATCCTCTAATGAACACATAGTTCAAAAACACCTGATAAACACATGGTTCAAAACATCCATTAAACACTCAGTTTGAAAATACCTGATGAACACATAAGTTCAAAACATCTGGTGAACACTTAGTTCAAAATACTTAATGAACACCTAGTTCAAAAACAGCTAGTGAACACTTAGTTCAAAATGCTTAATGAACACCTAGTTCAAGAACAATGTGATAATAATGTATATCTAAATCCAGCAAGACCACTATTATTAATTAACACATATATATCATATTTTCTAAAACAATCTATCCCATCCCGTCGATCCCCACATACAGACCCTACACAATGATCTTACAAGATCTAGTCTAAGGAATCAATAAGAACGACGAACTGATGAAGCTGCTTCGGAAATTCCTTGGCAGCAAACGAGGATCAATAAAGACATCAATGAGGGGAATGGAATAAGTTTCACCACGAACCTTCGTTCATAAAAGAAAGAACCACAAGACAATTAAGTCAGGGGTAGTTATCTAGATAAAAATGCCTAGCCGTGGTCCGAATATCGTGAGGTATTTTACCCCCAGACTCACCCTATCCAGCATCGAACTTTGCCTAGCAGTGGTCTGAATATCGTGAGGTATTTTACCCCCAGACTCACCCTATCCAGCAATATAACACCAAACATACCTATTAGTGGTCTATTACCGACACAATTTATTAGGCAGTCTACGAAGTTCCCTCAATTACTTCGTGAAAAGAAACATTGACATATGAAGCTCGTTCGATCACTTCATAAAAGAAAGAAACGATGACTCCAAAGCTCTTTCAAAATAAAAGCATGGGGAAATACTAATAGAGTACTCCCGTACGCTCCCGTAACCGACACACAATAGTGTCAAAAATACTTTGTACATGATAGTACTTCTGGCACATTATAGTACTCTGGTATGCGTAGGACTCATACCCGAGAACATAATAATACCTCGGCGCAAGCAGCACCAAAGACACATGGCTTTGAAAAGGATTTCGTACATAAAATGTACTTTTGTACGTAAGACGTACTCCACCGATCATCGATCTCACCACACACGTACTCTTAATAAGAGGCTACCCAATGTCCAAACTTAATTGAACTAAACATCCCTTTTTAAGTCTTAACCCATCACTAGGCAATCCTACGAAGTTTATAATCAATTTTCGATACTATCTCCGTTTAGGCAACACTAACTAGTGTATACTTATCACAGAGTTTTGAGTAATAATATCATATATTCACATCTTAACACATATTGAACCGTATCTGATTCGCACGTTGCATATCATTAAATATATCTAGCACGTATTTCGGGCAATAACAAATACTTCACATACATATATATTTAATACTTTAATCAATACTTGTATTAAAATCATGTTCATGAAAGGGACTATGCACATGATACCTTATCAGATGAACGTATAGTTCAAAAAATACATAATCCGTACTCCCGGATCTAAAACTAACCTCCTGATCTGATCCATACTCACGGATCTAAAACTAACCTCTTCACCCTTTTATCTCATTATCCAACTCATCTTTTATCACACACCAACAATCTCATCTACATATGTTCTACCCAACATATTTGTAGATACAAAATACATATACAGTTTAAGTCATTTAAAACCTATATAAAACATTCATTCCACACCATCTCAAATAAACAAACAATATATAAACACATAGCACGTATTTCATAGCAAATACTTCATATTTATGTGTTAGAAGAAAGTAACTACACACTCACTTGATAATACGATGATCGGACAACACTACGGCTCTTAAAGCAGTAATTCTTCGGTGAAACTGTGATCTCTTTACACACCGGGCTTCTCGCGGGCAGAGCTTCGGCTCGGAAACTCTTTTCTTCTCGGGATCATTGGAGCTTCGGGACTCGCTTCGGGTCTCGGGATGATACCGGGGATTTGGGGGGGTTAAAAGAGGGCTTAGAGAGAGTATCGGGAATGAGAGAGAAGAGATAAAGCAACCAAAATCGGCTGACCCTCGATTTCAATTTATAGGGTCATTTTTCATCTCTCACGTCGTGAATTTTAAGTTCTCGCGTCGTGAACTTAGTTGTCACTGCATGCATCATCACAGGTTGCGTCTGACAGGCTCTGAAAGGTCAAATCACTGAGTTCACGTCGTGAACACTGTATTCACGTCGTGAACTCTGACACAGTAGCGGGGTTCACGCCCTAAACTTCAGAAATTAATAACTTTCGCATACGAGCTCCGTTTTCGACGTTCTTTATATCGATGCGTAGGTGAGACTATGCTCTACAACTCTCGTTTAGACTCCGTCGGCTAATTTTGACTTTATTTTTATTATATTTTTATTATATTATTTTTAGTAGGTCGGGACAGGAAAACTCCGTTAGAAATTTATAACTCCTTCATCTGACGTCCATTTTCGTCTGTCTTTTTACCGTTGGACTACTATCAACGAGATCTTTGATTATCGTTTAGATTGTTTCGGCTAAATATCGCTCGATCTCATATTCGAACTTCGGGTTGTACACTGCTAAGCCGAAACTTCGAAAAATCATAACTTCCTCATACGAAGTCAGATTTGGGCGTTCTTTTCATGCACGCTCTCGGTTTAACGTATTCTACGACTTTCGTTTAGATCGCTAAATCCAAATATCGCTCTATCATAAATTCACTATTTACGTCGCGTTGTGTCGTGCCGGTTCTGTCGCGAAACTTCGACATGTCATAACTTCTTCGTTATAACTCGGATTTCGGCGTTCTTTATATTTTCGGAAACCTTGAGACATATACTACAACTTGGTTAAGATTAATCCTTCTAAATAATCTTCCATCAAAAAGTCATTTTTGATGCTTATCGTCTCTAAATTGACTAGCCCGGATCTACGGGCGTTACAATTTCCTATGTCCAATTGCCAGGACTGGGGTAGCAGCAGTAGGAGTGGGTACAACAGACTTGCCTTTTAAACTACTTTCAGCATTTCTCAGAAGGACTTGAAGCTTGCTTAGAGTGACTTCCTCCTTGTTCATATGATACGTCATCCTGAACTGATAATAACAAGGAGGTAAAGAGTGTAGGATAATGTCGATAGCCAACTCTTCGTCAAAATTGACATTCAACTTTAGCAAGCGGTCCACATATCTTTGCATCTTTTGCAAGTGGGCCGTGATGGACTCTCCATCCTTCATTTTTGTTGTTATCGTGGAGGCAATGATTTCATACATTTCTTGTCGAGCACTCTGATAGTACCTTTCCATCAAGTCTTGGTGCATCTCTAAAGGCCAGAAGTCCTCGTAGGACTTCCAAAGCTCAGAAGTCATAGTGGCTAGCATGATGCAAGACACCTTTGTCGCGTCCTTCTCATGAACCCTATACTCAGCCAGTTGCTCAGGAGTAGCAGTTTCTTCATCAATCTCCTTGAGCTCTTTGTCGAGGACATATTCCTTTTCCTCGTATCGAATGTCCATACGAATGTTTCGAATCCAGTAGTTGAAATTCAACCCATCGAAAATGACCCTCCCACATAAGTTCATGAGGGAGAAAGAGCCGGAAGAGTTTGAGTTTGAAGCGTTGTTTGAGGTAGACATCTAAAAAAGAAAGACAAGTTTCATTAGATAGAAATTCCTTAATATAAAACCCAAATCAAATATTAAGGCTAGGAACCAAACACAATAATTCACAACTTAGAAAAGGGATGTCGTAATCTAATTGTAAATTATTTGAAGGGTGGTAAATGATGATTTACCAATTTTCACCACTCAAAACCAAAATTTAAAAGAATTAAGTTTTATGAAATTCCTAGATCTTTGAGATTCATTGAACCTTTCAATGGCATGTTTAATCTCGATTATACCCTTCAAGTTTGTGACTGGGATACCGAGGATCACAAACAAGGTGTGAATAACTATGCAAATATGTGTGGTACTCTTGATGTCATTTATCACCTAATCAATGTGTCGGTGAACCACACACGCTCCATTGATCTATGAGAAACACCGAACTACCCTTTGCTACCCTTTTTAGTCCAAATTAGCGTGTCGGTAAACCATACACGCTCCACTAACGACTTGGCAAGGTGCAAAGTGCAATTTCATGGAATAGCACCATTTTCACATTTTTCCTAAAGTAACTAAGATTGGGAATTTAGAAAAGCATTTAGTTACTTTTTATAATTATCATTATACTTTTTAATGAGAATTAATGTCTTATCTTACCCGTTCGGCTAACGACCCTCCACCAGTCAAAGAAGCGGTGGGTGAGAGTGGACACCAATTCAATCGCCATTTTATAGGCAATTTCCTTATACCCCCTTATAGACCAGCTTCGTGAATGAGACCTACTAACGGTAAGATTGATTGTCTTATACATATATATAAGTATTAAGTTATTAATATTATAATAGTATAAGGGTTGAATTTTAACCTTTTAAAACCCTAGGGTTTAGAATTTAAATATTTCAAAATAAAAACTTTTTAATCAAATTTTAAATTCCAAAACTTGCCCTTTTCAAAACCTCTTAGATCAAATTTGAAAACAATTAAATTAATCATATAATTTATCTATATCACAAAATTTGACCTAATCTAATTTCATATAGAAAGATAATTCAAATCAAATTCTACAAATAATTAATTTATCACATAATCAAGTAATTATCTTAAAATTTGACAATTATCCTCCAATTGGATGAGGATAATCATTACCTTATTATAAAAAAATGAATTTTATCAGTCAAAGCAGTTTGTGGTAATGATCCTAATCCAATTCTGGCCAAAAAAAACTCGAAAATCTACAAACAGATGATCCAACTCGTTGAGTCAGAGAATGGACTCGTCGAGTTGGCTCAACTCGTCGAGTTCCTTCATAGGACTCGTCGAGTCCACCAGTCAGAGAGCAAATTTCAATTTGCTTCAACTTTGAACAATTAACCAATGCATCAATATAACAGAAAACACCCTAGGCTCTGATACCACTGATGGGTTTAGAGCACTATAACAATCCTATGGTGCACATACAACCCTAATCCTTTGGATCTAAGTTTTCTTAAGTTATACATGCAATTTTCTTTTATACAAAGCATGAACCCTAACTAGCATACAATTTTGAGATTTACAACATAAAACAAGTTAGATGAATACCTCTTTGTTGTAGCTTGTAGAACTTGGCTTTTCAAGAGCTTAGTACCTCAAATGTGATACCTCAAATGAGTCACAAACACCAAGAACAATGGAGGATTATGAGAGAGAGGATAGGAGGCACCAAAAATCGGCTAGGGTTTCTTCTTAGAAGTCTTGGTCGATTTTGGGAGTGCTAGGGGTTACATTTATAGTGTGGAATTCCTAAGGTTTTAACTTGTAAACCCTAATCTATTTACTTAGGCCTTTAAGCAATCCAATAACTCATTTGATAGGCCCTTTGGACTAACTCTTCATGGACTCTCACATAGATTTAGTCCATCCCTAATCAACATGGATCATTAGCCCAAAATATATGTATTACTGATTTACCGAATCAGTCCCCGTTAATTTAATCAGTCTCTTTTTATCACTAAATTAATTCCAAATTAATTTCTGATCAATATCAATTAAATAATATGATTTCTCAATTAATATATTAATAAATCACAAATAACCTCTTTCTCAAATATACATCCTCTCAAATTGCTCTGGTGAAGGCAACCCAAAAGGACCATGCTACTATCGGGTCAAGTACATACCAATTATAGTTATGGACTTAGACACCTAATCAAACATTTTCTGCCAACTATAAGGACCGTGTATGTAAGTTTGTTGCATATAATTTTTAGAATATAGTTTGGTTACATGTTTGATCATGGGTTTGGATTAGGGTTGAACTTTTTAACCGAACCGAAACCGGTTAGTGGTATTAAGTTCGATTCTCGGTTCTTAGTTTACGGCGTATTTGGTTTTTGGTTCCAGTTCCAAACACCTTCTTAGATAGCACATTTTTTAGTAAAACTGAACCGAACCGAACCAATATTTAATTTGCAATTTAATCATTTTATCTTTTTTTTCTTCTTTGTCCCTTTAATAATCATTTTTTAGCAAATAATATAAATTAAGGACGACATTGTGTCATTTTTAAATTTTGATTTAAATTTGTAACTTTTTATAAAACATGGTAACCAAATTTGTAATTTGCTTTATTTTGTTTGCTTCGTTTATTGAGATGGTTTCGTTATTCATCCTAGCCACCCTATGTCTAGTTCCCGAGTTTAAACAAAGAAAAATTTTTTTTAAGGAGAGACAAAAAAGAGAAATTAAGGGAAAAGAAAATTTTCTTTTGGTTTCCGAGTTATAGAGAAATGGAAGGAAACTTAATCATTTTGTTCTTTCTTTTCAAACCCTTCCCAACCGGAAGGAAAATTAGAAGGGAAAATGATCATTCAATATCCATTTATTTATTTCCATTTCATTCCTTTAATGAAACTCGGGAATACAAATTTCTTTTAATTTCTTTTCATTTCCATTCATTTTCTTTCTTTTCTCTCGTTAAGTTGAACTCAGGAACGAGGTGAGAGTTTCCATGGAGCCTTCTTGATGTTATCGTCTTCTCTAAGTCTTATATAAGAAAAGACATAAGTAAAATCATCACAAAGTATGCGCACTTACACAAGATGGTACTTGTGATACACTAATACTAAATATTTGTGTTTTGGCAATGATATTGATCATGTAAAACGTTTAAATGATATGTCCTACGTAGGTTCCTTTATATCTTTGATTTTATTGAGTTATCTACACAGTTATTCAACTTAAGTCAAGTAATTGTTCTATTGTTGAAAATTCAATCATTTTCCACACGTCTATTTTTTTGTTGACACGTTTGTCATGTTACATTGTTTTCATTGAAAGTGCATGAGGGGGTGGTCTTTTTGCCAAGTTTCTAGAAGAATATATCTTAATGGTAAAGAAAACTTCATAGATTTGTTAGACTACCATAAATATTCAATTCGTTAATTGATTCACCTCCATCGGATAGTAGATAGGTTGTTTCCATAAAAAAATTGTAAATATTTATCCCTTAAACAAATGGATAAATATATCAATTTTCAGGATAATTTGTATACAAAAAGGTAAAAAATCTGTTAGTATAATGTCTTCGTTTTCGTCCTTGAAAGCTTCCTGTAAAGAAAAAATTAGATGCAAACGATGTGGCTGAGGCTCGAGTTGGACTCGATTCCCTTAAACAGATTCGCCGGAAGCAGAAGTGCAGAGAAGGAAGAAGAAGAAGAGTAATTTCATTCGTGTCTTTGAATGAGACGGCAAGGTCTTCCTTTATAGTTGAATCGTGAAACGGAAACAAATCACTAATTGATTGAGCGTTTAATGGCAATAAATGTCATTAATTAATGCATCCGTTACATAATTCAAAAATAGGGACGATTGAGCGTTTAATGGCAATAAATGTCATTAATTAATGCATCTGTTACAGAATTCAAAAATAGGGACGAGTTCGGTGTTTAATGGCAATAGCGCGCGCCCGAGTTTTCGGAGCTGCATTCGTGTCCGCAGGTCGCGCCCATGCACGAGTTCGGTGTTTTTGGTCTACGGAACCAAGATTTGCACCCCTCCTGGGCGCGGGTAGGAACTATAGCATAACCATAGACACAAGCTTGTAAGCCTTCCATGCAATGAAGCTTATAAACCTTGTTGAGTTTGGTCTCTCTACCAATGTGGGACTCATTCCCACATTCCTCTCTTTTGCTAAACTTATTCTTAAATACCCAGAGTATCGATATCTCATTCACTTATACTCTATTTTGGACATATAATATATCGTTTCGAAGTCCTCATGAAGGAGAACACAAACCCACTTAGAGTTCGTTATATATACAACATATGTATATATTTATATATGTCCAAAGTTAGTAAAAATATAAATATTTATACTAAATTTCCAACAAAATCAACCTATAATAAACTATTTATAATTTATTTTTCCGGAAAACAATGCAAATTCAACCAATAAAATATCTTAAAAATCAAATAGGGTGTCTATATGGATAAATAAGTGTATTTTTAGCCAACCCATTTTCCAATTGTTAGATGATAATCTTGGGATGGGATCACGAAAGAGGATTTCTAGTTTAGGATCTTGGGTAATCCAAGAAGAAAGCAAACGAATCAAAAACATAAATGTATGATTTTGATATTACATTTTAGTTCTAATTGTTGCAAGTAATAATTGAATCTGTTATCCTGTTTGATTATGATATTCAAGTTTGCTTCTATTTTGTTTATTGTTTTGAAATTACCATAATCCAACAAAGACCTCTACCAAAAGTGTGCCAAAAGTGGTAAATTAAAGATGGGGTGATGAGTGACGGATTTAGAAAACTGATAATAAAAACACATCTGAAATCTGAAATTAAAAGTATCATAAATAATAAAATATAAACTAAGACGTATACTACTCTAATGTAAAATACCGGCAATAGTCAAAAAATAGGGGGTAATTTCAAAATTTAGACATGAAAATGGACATTTCCAGGTATAGACATGTATTCCGCGGAGGTAGCTCCGCGGAATAGATCTTTAGATTTTTTTTTTCACATGGTTTCTTCGGGGTTTATATTAATTCCACAACTGATTATTTTCAAGAAAAAGATTATGATAGTATGATAATCTTTGCTTGAAAATAATTAGTTAGGGAATGAATATAAACCTCGAAGAATCGATGTAAAAAAAAAAAAAAAAAAAAAAAAAAAACTGAAGATCCATTTCTCGGAGCTACCTCCGCGGAATGAGTTCATTCCTTGGAAGTAGCTCCGCGGAATGGATCTTGAGGGATTTTTTTTTGGGTTTTTGTCATAAAAGCCCCCAATTTTACACAAAAAAACCGGTTATGCCCAAAGTCGTTTTTTTTGCCACAGATGCCTCGAATACCGGAAAATTGGTTCGATTTGCCCTTTACCCTGATTTTACCTTCTGGGGCCAGTCACATTTGTCATAGAAGCCCTTATATTTACTTATCACCTCCACCACCACACTTTTCCACCACCACCATCAGCCACACACAAACCACCACCACCACTACCGTCCATCATCCACCATCCCCACCACATCGATCATCAAAATCGATCTCCTCTCTCTCTCCCGTCTTCTGATCGGAAACAAATCATTGATCTACATACCAATTTTCGATTTCTAGTTGAGCAGGTGCCATGAAAGACGATGAATTACAAAATCAGCCCATTTCCTTCTTTTTAACTAGTTGCAGGTTATTAATAGAAAGAACAACAATGGTGATGATGAAGGTGGGTGTTCGGTGATGAAGAACCCAGATGTGAAAAACCCCATCTGGACCGACCATCATCCCATTTCACCTTTTAGAACCAACAGATACCACCCACACAAACACCATCTAGCACTGATAAGCACATCTGAACACCAAAAACAAAAATTGCAACATAAAAATCTAAAAAAAACGTTAACCCATATAAACAACATTGCCATCACCTTAGTCCACCATCGATTAAGAGAAAAAGAAGGGGATTGATACTTCAATTTTGAAGTCAGTTTCTTTCTGAGAAGAGTGCACACACAGAAAGCAATAAAGAAACATTTAACCTGTTAATCGACCTAAGGGGTGAAACTCAATTCTTTTATGCAATTTGAGGGAAAAAAGGGAGAAGGAAGCTGTGAATCTTGGTGAGTGTGGATCGATAATACAAAGCAAGAGAAGAGAGACCTGCAAATCATAGGGACTAATCTCAATTCTAGCACCCTTGTGTTTGATAATCTTGATGAATTAAGAACACATGTTCTCTTCTTCATTGATGAATTAATTTGCAGGTCCGAATCAATTTGTGTGTTCCTCTGTATCGCATACGATGCTTGGAGGCGGAGGTCTTACCAGGTGAGTGTGGATCAATAATACAAAGCAAGAGAAGAGAGTGAGAGAGCTGTGAAATCAGAAGAGGAAGAAGAACCTTCAATCGATTTTGGAGAGTGAGAGAGCTGCGATTTTTTTTCTTGTTTCTTTGGATCCCGTCGATCGAAGAAGCAGACGGTGGTGAAGGGAAACATCGAAGATGGTGGTGAAGGTAGAGAGGGTTTGAGAAGAAGACCAGGTGGGCTACCAGCCATAGAAGGTAAAATCAGGGTAAAGGGCAAAATCGAACCAATTATCCGGTATTTGAGGCATTTATGGCAAAAAAAACGACTTTGGGCATAACCGGTTTTTTTGTGTAAAATTAGGGGCTTTTATGACAAAAACCCTTTTTTTTTCTAATACACTCATTTATTTACGATTTTGCCATTCTGCGGAGCTACAGTAGATTCCGCGGAGCTCCGCGGAGCTAACTCCGCAGAATCCATGTCTATATCCGGAAATCCAATTTTTTGTATCTATTTTTTGAAAATACCCCCATTTTTTACTATTGCCGGTATTTTCCCTAAGTTTAAACATATATACCAATATAATACCATATTCTTGAAAGATGTCGACTTCATGTTCGGATAACACGTACTCCACATCCACTTTTGTAGGATATAGACCCAAAGCAAATTGGACCCTATCATAGACCCCAACCAAAAGATCTAGCACTTTGATTCCTATGGAAATCCACAAGATCTCTTTCAAAAGAACTAGCACTTTAGAGATAAACTAATACAACAAATGAAATAATGGATTAAATTTATAACTTTCTAAACATCATTTGTACAAAACTAGTAATTTAGTCTGAATAAAAAAAAATTTAAAAATACAATAGAATGAGCGACATCTGCTAATCTCCGACCAATTTCATATCTTCTCTTTGCATTCACATCCTATTATCCTCTGTTCACATTCCCATCCTATTATCTGTACACCCGCCCACATACACCAATCATCTCCGGACACGTCATCAAGCAAGAAAGACCTGACAACACCGTCACCGCATTCCCACTAGCAAACAAAGGGCCACCTACGCGGCTCAGGGATGACATGTCCCATCACATTACAGCTGTATTCCATCATCTTTTCCACGTTGGCATTTTATATTCCCTATAAAAATCTCCACGTGTAAAACTCTCATTTGCTCAAAAGCCTCGCCCTCCGACTAGACCTTCCAACCCTTTCAGACAGCGCGACAAGAATATGCCACGTAGCATCTCCGTGTTCCACGTCATCATGAAACAAAAGCGCTTGCTTGACTTTCCGGTCCCACAGGTTTTGTTGAATGGATGATAGGTTCGTTGACGCCACGTAATCAAGAATCCCGGCTAACTTCCCGACGTCTTTCTCCTCCACCGTGAGAGAAATCTCCGACCATGGTACGGCGAATTCCAACGGCAGACGTATCCCGTCAGCTATAATCACCGGCACGCAACCCAACGCTACCGCCTCCACAAGTCGAGGGCTCCATGGTGCCCACCCAAGTGGGCACAAGCAGAACAATGATCGGACAATCTCCGATTGGTAACCGGCGAACCGATGTCTTTTCAGGTAAAACCGCCGGTCGTTGCCGTACTTCTGCAATATCTCCGTCCTCACACGCCTGTAATAACGAAATGAGAAGTTAAGATCAATGAGGGAAAATGAACGTTAATGGAGAAAAAGTCGAGGGGATTTAAGATTTATTGTTACTTGCTGTAAAATCGTCCGCTGACGTTCTTGGGGTGGACTTCCATTTTCCCTCGAAAGAACGCGAAAATGTCACGACGGCCGTTGATCGGCGACTGCGATAGCGTTGACTGAACTTTTTCCGGCGATATGTACGGTGGGATGACGACATGTTCAGCCTCTTGACATGGGTGCTGATGCTTAACACCAAATGTCTGCAATATAATCGAGTTCTTCATGAACTCCGGTATCCCATTAGCCACAGCTCTATCCTCCTATATCAGAAACACGAACAGCATTGCTTTTTAAGATTAAGAGATTAACAATCTGAAATTTTCTATGTTTTCTATTTGATTGTGTACCATGGCATGGAAACAAGATCCGTAATCGTGAGAGGCTACGAAGACATGGTCGGATCCATTGCTGCGGTTCCAGAATGGAAGCTCCGAGGAAATGAGCTCAATCGCGGAGGAGATAAGAGCACGTGCGTGTCCGATGAAGGGGAAGCCATTAACGGGGCTGAAGTTGCAGGAAACGTAGACGGGGACGAAGAAGAAATCAGCTTCCGAGGGGTCAAATGTCCGCACATCGCTGTTCATCAACGCCTTATGTATGGCGACCTCCGACGCAAACAAATGGTTTCTACATCGCTCGTTGGATAGCCAATCAACATTGTATTTCGATGGCAATTCGTACACATAAACTTTCAAATCCTTCATAAAATCTGCAAAACGAAAGAAATCAACCCAGGAAACATAAGATTGGAGGTCGGGAAGGTGACATTGAAGAGACGAACCTTGATTCTGCCGGAGAACTTCGGTGGATTTTGATTCCGAGATAGCACGAGAGATAACATTGGATTGAGAGTTTGAAATTATTGTTCTCCTCAACGAATTCGTGCTAGGTTGATGATGGCTAATGAATCTAATGAAGAAGAAGAAAGATACAACAAGCCAGAGAATCCATTTCAAGTGTCTGAACCCATATCTGCTTCGTATGAGCTTCATCTTCCCGGATAACCGTTTCTTGTTTCTTGTAAATCGATTTAGCATCACCATTTTTATAGTATCTTCACATTTTCATGAAGAAATACAATTTGGGTACTCGAAATTGGTTGAAATGTGGCTGTCGATTGTCGTTGAAGAAGAGTAGAGATTAAGAAAAATGGAAGAAGGTGATAATGGCGATAGTGATTGTGGGTTTGTTGGAGGTTCGATTTTCTATCGAACACAAAATTAATCATGGAAACCACATCATGCAATTAAAAATTCATGGAACAACAAAGGGTTTGGTCGAGTTGTGTTGTTTTCAAGATGAAGAATATTAATAAACTAATGAATGGATGTTCGTCTTGTTGCAGGTCTGGTCTAGATAGAAAGAAAATTCAAAAACTAGTGAGAGAAACAATTTGAAATTACTGTTGTGTCCTTGATGTCAGATGGATTAAAATGTGCATTTATGGATTGTTTGGTGGTGTGAAATGGGACAATAAACAGGGGTAAAATCGGAATAAGAAAGAAGTGAGAAACTTGAAATAATCAAGAAAGTGGAGACTGAAAAAGTGAGGAGGGATAGTACCTTAAAAACAACACTTCTGCTTGTCGTATTAAATAAAAAGCATAATATTTTGGTTCAAAATAACTAATATACTCCAGTTATGTGAAATTACAAATTTTAAGATATAATTCATTTTATAAAATAATAAAAATAATGATATTGTACAGAGAAAAATATGTTTTATAAAATTAGAATTAGTTTAGCACATAGTTTCGTTATTTCCCTTTAACTCGATATAGAAAAAAGAGATAAAATGAATTCAATAATTTCACCCAAAAATTTATGTTTAATTTTTTCGCAAAAATATTAATTGAGAAAAGGAAATATCGTTGATATTCCCACTAGCTTGCAGAGCATGAATAAGTCCAAATGCATGAAATAAATACTTGTGGCCGGTCATAGATTATCCATGAAATTAATGAACTTTTCAAATATTTTAGAGATAACTGTAAAAGTATTTTTTGACAATTTTTTTTAATTTAAAATAAAATTAAATTGCAAAAATAGTTATTTTGAGAGGATTTAGTTGATTTGTAATTTTTCTTTTGTGTCAAATTGCCATTTTACTCTTATATGATATATTTATATATTCATTGAATTTTTCTTGTTATCTATATTATTATTTGATTGTGGGTACTACCTAATACCTCTTACCTTTTCTCTTCTAAGACCTAAGTTTAGGCCTCTTTATTTCTCAAACACTCTTCTCATCGCAGCGACTACTCACGACATCTTACTTGGCCTCCATCGCAACCCAAGACCGCCAGACATCTTACTTGGCCTCCATCGCAACCCAAGACCGCCAATGTAAGGCCCTGTTTGATATGCATCTGACCGAGTCAGGTCAGACATTTTTAGCTGACTCGATCAGACGAAAGGTGTTTGATAGACAAAATTCCCAGAAAGAAAGCGAGGGTTTCTAATAGTATCATTGGCTTGGATAAAAATTTGCAGCTAATAAAGGTTAAGGGATTAGAACTTAGGTTTCCCTTGTAGAAGGGATGGTGTTTACCAGCAAGCTAAATGGCTTTTTGTGTTTTATTTCTAAAATAATATATTTAATGTCTATTATGCTGGAAGTTTTATATACATTATTATTATTATTATTATTATTATTATTATTATTATTATTATTATTGTAATTGTTGTTATTATTATTGTTGTTTTTATTATTATTATTATTATTATTATTATTATTATTATTATTATTATTATTATCATCATCATCTTTTTCATATTGCATAGAAACGTGTAGAGCATCGGGGTAAAATGGTTATTTTGCACCAGTCAACACATTCAGTCAGATTTTCAATCAAACAACATGATTTCTTACTCAGTTAGAATTTCTTACTCAGACAGACATTTCTCAGTCAGTACTTTCTCGTTCAGCAACTATCAAACGGGGCCTAACTCTTTCAATCCTAAACACATTGCCACCACCTCCATCGCCTCTTCCAACTATCTCCCCCTCCTTTTCCTCCCATATCTTTGTCTTGTTTCCTCTCTTATAGATAACCTGAAACCTCTAATCCACCATTGAGATCATCAACGTCAATCCCCGCTAATTAGACAACAAACCTTATTATAAACCACCACACCACTCCTTTTACGACGACCTTCGTTTCTTTTGGAGCGACAATGACATAATCATCATTGTAGCAAACCAAAATGGCGAAACTCTTTTTAACTAGAACTGATAGATTAGTAGAAAAATCAACATTAATATTGAGTTAGATTCATTGGTTAGTTTTCTTGGGTGGGAAATAAGGTGTTTTGGTTAGTTTTCTCCATGAGCAATCTGGTTCGGTGTTTTAGGGGGGAGGGGAGTTGGGATCAAGTTTGAAAAATGATTATTGACTTGTTAGCTTTTTAAAAAAATTACATTTTTTCTATTAGTTTTATAATATAAATTATTTAATAATAATCGTTAGGATACAAAATTTTAAAAGTATACCCCAACTATTTTCTAAAAAAATTACATTTTTTTCAATAAGTTTTTATATATAGCTTTAATTTATATAATTATTTTTTTTTCTTAGTTTTTAGTGTTTTATAACATTTATTTTCAATTATTATTTATTATTTAAAATTAAAAAAATGTTATATTTATATTTAGTCATTAAATAATATAAAAATATATGTTAGTTACTATTATTAATTAAAATAATTAAGTAATTATTACTTAATTATTAAAGGTGGCTAAATCATTATTTAATTACGTGATTTTTGACTAATAGTGTTTTTAGTAATTAGCATTTTTATTTAGCCAATCCTTTTCAACAATCTCAACCGAAAGAAGAGATGATATTAATGAAATTATGGGTCGACATTTCGAAAGATCTTAAAACCGAAAATGCGAAAAGATGAACATTTTTGGCGACAAATTATGGAGCGATTTCTTAGTGTTATGGGTTGTGGCGAATACCATACAAAAGACAATTTAATAACAAGTTTTGTGAAATGAACAAACTGTTACAAAATTCAACGATATTTACAACAACTCGCTAAGTCAACAAAAAGATGGAGAAAACAATCAATAAATTTCTGAGACGAAGCTTAACTTTTTTCAAATTGATAACAATAAGAGGTTGTTCAAATTTATCAATGTTTGGAAAATTTTAGTTGCGTCCCTGAAATGGATAAAAGAGTATGTAAGCGAAGAAGGTGGTTCGAAAGAACCAAAGTTTCTGAGACAAGTTACATTACTTCATCGGATGCCCATTTTGGGTTTTATTTGAATAAAGAAGATGAGCTCGAACTTGAAGAGGTAGTTTGACCGATGGGTTGAGATAAGGCGAAAACGAGAGAGTTTTCGTCAAATATACCGAGAGTCGGAAGAGGAGTGACATTCAAAATGTCGATAGTAATTTCGAAACTTATAATTTGAATTTCAAAAGTCGTTTGAATTTTGAAAATGAGAAATTGAAGGAGAAAAAAAACTCGAGAGATGAAGCAAAGAGAGCGACAAGAAAAACAAAAAAGTCATATATTGAATTTTTAACAAAACTCATCGATCATTTAACCGAAAACGGGCTCGATATGGTTTTGAGGACTAGAGCGGATATTATGAAAAAAAGTATTACAATTAATCTTATTTTGTAGTGTTTTAATTTAATTATTGTTTTTTAGCTATGTAATTGTTTTTATTAAATTACCGAAGTACTTACCTTTTATTAATTTTATATAATTACATTTTATTAAGTTATATTTTATTTAATTAAAAAATTAAAAATGTAAAAAGTAAAAATGTGGTAAGGTATGTACAAAACCTACCGGTTTTATAGAGTGTTAGGAAAATGACGTGACAGACCAAAAGTATAATAAGATATGATATAACACTCACCGATCTAATCGACACCCATTAGGCTGAAGGTAGTAGTGTCATGGTTTTACTATGACAAAGACACTCCACATAGGATTTAGGTGTGGTAAAACCATAGGATGAGAGAGAGAGAGAGAGAGAGAGACCACAACTGTTTCTTGCTTAGTGCGGCCAAACTGCATTGAAGACTGCAAAGTGGAGGCGGTGCTCCCCATTGTCACTGTGGCAAACCGTAGTGGAGACCGCACCCACTAGGGATGAAAATGGGTCCAAACCCGGACCAGATGGACCCGGACCCGGAAAACCCGGAACCGTTTAACGGGATTTTGTAGAACCGGAAACCGGACCGGTATATAGGAACCGGTTCCAGTTCGGTTCCGGGTACGATACCGGGTAAAGTGGGTCTAGAACCGGAAAACCCGGAAACATCAAAGTGGGTAGGTTGGAACCGGATAAAGTGGGTTTAGAACCGGAAAAACCGGAATTTTTTGGTAATTACTTACTACTTAGTGGGTTGAACTTTGAAAATTTTCATATTGATATCTCAACTTCGGGGGAGTGTAACTCATTGAATATGAAACCAAAATTGACAAAATTATAGTCTAAAATCATGTACAAACTCTAAACTACACTCTGGAAAAAACCGCATGTCAATCCGACTTTAAACGAATGAGATATTCATGTGTTAACATTTTCACATAATACAAAGTACAAAAACAAATAGCTGAAAAGTTGAAAATTTTCAGCTTTGATATCCCGACTTCGAGGGACTGTAAATCATTGAATATTAAACCAAAAATGACAAAATTATAGTCTAAACTCATGTACAAACTCTAAACTACAAGTTGGAAAAAACCACATGTCAATCCGACTTCAAACGAATTAGATATGCGTGTTTTAAAACTTTCACAGAATACAAGAAAACTGAAAAACTAAAAAATTTCAGCTTTGATATCTCGACTTTGGGGGACTGTAAGTCAATGAATATAAAACTAAAAATGACAAATTTATAGTCTAAAATCATGTACAAACTCTAAACTAGATGTTGGAAAAAACCGCATGTCAATCGAAGTTGAAACGAATGAGATATGCATCTTTTAAACATTTCACAAAAACCGGTTCCGGCCCTAAAAGTGGTTCCGGTTCCTAACACCGGTTCCGGTTTTTAGACCCGGTTTACCCGGACCCGATGGACCCTAACCCGGATTACCCGGAACCCGGATAAAGCCAATTTTTAAACCCGGAACCGGAACCGGTTCTAACGGTTCCGGTTCCGGTCCGGTTTTCCGGTTCCAAATCTCATCCCTAGCACCCACTCTCTTTGGTCTTATTAGAAGGTTCAACCTTCATCATGTAATTTGAAGGGGGTCTTCAATCCGATGGCATGCCCTTTGGCTTTCTAACGGTTGTTGTGATGGTAGATTAGGTTATTATATGTCAAACTATGCCATAATGGCTAGATTAGTGATTTTATGCTGGATAAACAAACACATTCTCGTTAAAAAGTATTTTATTATACATAGCTTTTGCAACTAGACGAATACAAATACAAAACTGTTACACCCATAACGAATCACCACCTTCGCTACCCTTTAACTAGCTTTGAATAAATTGATACTATATACTAAATATCTAAAATATTCCGAAACATTTTATATATCATATATTTATTTTAATTGCTAGAAGTATATATTTGTCATTACCTGTATGACTTTGATCCCATTTCACAAAATTCATTGAAACCAATTTTAATAGTGAAAACCGACCAAACCGCCCCACCCAAATACCCCCGTTTTTTTCTTTCTATTTTTGTCGTCTATAGTTTTTTCTTCGACAGATTGCGGCGAATAATGAGGTCTTTATGTTTTTTTAATTAATCTAGATATATAAATAAAACTTTATTCAAAATAACAATAATAATTCTTTACTATTTATAAAAATATACAACTTTATAATACCAGTTATTGTTTATCGTGTGAGTAAACAAAGATCTCGTGTCGATTTATCATCATGCTCCCAAAGGAAGATGAATGAAAATGAGAGTGTTGTTAGGGAATCAAGGTCATTTCTTCATCTGTGCCACATATTGGCACTCTTATCTATACACTACGACAAGAAGGTAGACGTGAAAAACACTGAAGGATTGAGAACTCTTTTAAGATTTGATCACCTTGAATCTGCTCAAGAATTCATGAGCAATGATGGGGTATAGAAAGAAATGTTTACTGGCTCTCGGCAGGGGATTCATCGAACGCCGGTTTTGAAAGGACTGGATGGGTCAAGATCGTAGGATTACCACTCAGACGTTGGTGTGAATCAAACTTCAAGAAAATCGTTGATAAGTTTGGAAGAATCGTTGTTCCTTTCAATGACATCAAACATCGAGTCGATCTCTCCTGCGCTTGGCATCCTTACTAGTCATAGGAAAAACATTAACGAGGAAGTCCCGGTGGAAATTGGCGGCAAGTTTGTGATGATAGGCATTGTTGAATTTGAGAAATCATTTTCCTTTTACAACGAGAAACAACCGTATATCTCCTATTCTGAGACAACTGCAGACGAGGCGAAAAGGGTGGAGAAGAAAGTTGAGGTTGTTGACAATGGATCCTTGGAAATAAATACAAACAATGTAGAGGAAGGTGAAATCATAGTCGACGAGGTAGGAACAACCTTTCTTCCTTCCAATTCACCGGAGATTCTAATGAACATGACGGAAGACTTCCCGGTGCTTGAGTCGGATCCACCGCCAAAAATTTGGTAACCCCGCCAGTGGATACTAATACGGGCTTGAATTGGACCCACTAAAAATAAAGTCGATAATGCCCCATTTGGATGGTTTGGTCTGTTTCCGTCCACAGGCCAATCTCATCTCCCATTCACGAGTACTGATCTAGATCCGACCCATTTATTTGGCAGAACCTCGCATAAAAGGATAAGAGCTCGTTCCCCGGATTTCGTTACGCCTTGCGACACTGGAGCTAAACTTAGCACCACCGATTCCGTAAACCGATCAATTATTTCATCTCCGTTACATTGAACCCAACAACTGTCTCCTTAGACTTAAATTGTGCACCTCCCCCTAAGAACCCAACTGTCGATTCAGATAGAGTGGAAACCTTCGACTTTGAGAAGCTCATTGAAAGCGAGAAGACGATAAAAACTAGTAATGAAATTAGATTCAAGATCTCAAATGGTGACCCTATCCTAGCAGAAATCTTGGGTGAATATGGTCAGAACAACATTGTCCAATGAATGTGTTAACCTTAAATATCCTCGGGATAGGAGACGACCACAAAGTGTCATGGGTTCATCGACTTGTTAGACTACACAAAGTTTCTTTCATAGGTATCTAGGAGACTCAATTGCACTACTAGAATATAGGCATTTAATGACGCGCAAACCATGACACGCAGTGATTCACGATATGCAAAAGCGTGTGCCCTAAAAATAATGTCATATCTCTAAAATTTGAAGGATTTAGGACGCGCATTTTTGCGTGCCCTTAAAATTAGTGTCAGAACAAAAAAAAACACGGAGGACACTCAGCATAAAAGGTGTGTCGTCTAATCATGTCGCTTTATAATTTTTAAAATGAACGCGCGTTTAGACTATTTATCTTATCCAAAAAAATCACAGGGACCATTTTCTAGGGTTTTGTCAATGAGGGCTCTCTACCACGTTCTACATCAACTCTCCTCCTGAAACCTTCAACAACGTTCTCTACCTCGAATCACCTCCTGGCGGCGACCTCGACTCATCTTTTTCTGCATCGCCAACTTTTTACCTTCCCATGGTCCGCCAATCAGATTTGATTTACCAAAGCTCGGGGATTCGACATGAGTTCTTCCCTTTTTGTTGTATCTTAACAAATTATATTCCTGTTATCAAGCCATGTTAGAACCCTAATTCCAGAAGAATCTGATTGGTTCTTCTTGTTTCATCAAAATCGGAGCAGAGCAGTTGATGTCCGATGGAGGAACTGGATCCCATTACCTCCAAATGCAATCGGAGCCGTCGAGGTTGTCATCGTTCTTCTCGTTTCATCAAAATCCGCCTCAAGGAACTCGAATTTTCAATGAGTTGCCCAAGGCCACAATTGTACAAGTCTCTCGTCCAGACGCCGGTGATATCAATCCCATGTTTCTTTCTTACACTATTGACTTCCAGTACAAATAGGTATTTTTCTTTAAATCACAGACTTTTTCTGGATTATCATGTGTCTGGTTTAATTTAACTGGCGATCTATCAGAATTCATGGAGTATATATGTTCGCTAGGTAGTTTTAAATTGTGAGGCGAAATTGATATAAACTTGTTGAACAGTTAGTGACGAATATGTATAAACTGTTGTAATTGTTGTTAGGTTTGATATAGTCATGTAGTTACACATAATATTCAACAAGGAGCCCTCTATCAATTTCATGTACGATCAAACACTTTGTTGGACAAACAATACAGAATTCATGGGATACTGTTATGCTATTATTGTTTCTATTCTTTATTATGTGGAACATAATTGGCAACCATTTTTAATTATTATTATTATTTTTATTTTGTGTCATACTTTTGATTTCAGGATTCTTCCCTTCCCAGCTCAACCTCTAGACGCATGTTGGCACCTGAATCAGTTGGGGATCTTGATGACCCAACGTGAAGATGACATGGATGAAATTCAAGATGGAGTATGTTCAGATTATATATTCTTTTAATTAATCATAAAAAGAAATAAGCCTCTTTTTATTGTTTGCTTGAATAAAACCTTTCTTAAAACCTTTTCTTTTTCTTTTTTTAAAATCCACCTGTTATATGAGAATATTCCTTTTAGTGTCAACATCTGCTTTAACTGATTGGCTAAGTGTATTACTATATAGGAAGAAACCAAAGGTAAATCATCACTTGAATCCCTTACAATTTATTTTAGGAAAAATACACCTACTACAGTTGTTGATAATGAGCAACATTTGTAATTTAGTATTTATGACTTGTGAAGTTGGTTATAAATTTTTGGTGGTTGATTGAACCATTTTCAAGTAGCTGATTCTGGGCATGAATATGTGGAATGTGTTAGGTACAAGCTTGTTGATGCATCTTCAAGTCGTGAGGTTGTAAACCTTAAAGCTCCATGGAGATTGTCAAAGGAGAAATTACTCACGGGTTCCTTTTAATGTACATGTTTTGTTTTTCTATAATAAATTTTAAGCAATATTAGCAATGTATTTCATTTACTTACTATTGCAATGATTATTTGTATTTGACATATTAGTGCAATGAATTATCTTTCTTATTTATTGTATTTTATTTTGTAATATGGGACTTCTAATGTGTTATTTAATTTGAAAATACTAAATCTATCAAAATATATAATTTTTAAAACATTTAAAATTATGACACGCAAAAATGTGTGTCATCTTTCTTTATGACACGGGATTTAATGATACGCAATGCGAGTCGTAAATGTGTGTCGTAAGGTTACGACACGCAAATGCGTGTCGTCTTCCTTTATGACATGACCTTCCTTGATACGCATTGTGTGTCGTAAATGAGCGTCGTAAATGCATGTCGTAAATGCACGTCGTAAATACACGACGCGCAAAAGCGTGTCGTCTCTCGTTATGATAGGGCCTTCCTTGACACGCATTTGCGCGTCGTCTGAGCGTTTTACGACACGCATTGCGCGTCGTAAAAGGCTGTTTTTCTAGTAGTATTGGCGGATGCAGATAGCATAAATGTAGTGAGTTTTTGGGGTTTAAATCAATGCGAATTGGATAAAGTACATGTGACAGGTAGATCAAGGAGCCTACTAAACATCTGGGATCCTCTTGTGTTTACTTCTTTGGAAGTTATCAAATCTTGACATTGGCTGATCAATATTGGTAATTGGGTTGGAATCGACAAACCTGTCATCTCAGCTAATATTTATGCCCCTCAGGTCATACCTGGCAAAGAGAAAATTTTGGGAAGATCTTAAAGAATGGAGGGCGATTGAATACCCGAAGGAAGTGGAGGAACTAAAGACGCTCAAAACCAAGATGGATTCACTGGATAATCTTGTTGAAACACGAAAGCTCACTGATTCTGAAAGAACTAAAAGGAGAGATGGTTTTAAAAAAATCATTGAACTTGAAAAATGGTTAGCCTTGATCTAAAAATAAAATCCAGGACTCGTTCGGTCATAAATGGTGATGAAAACACTAGTTTTTTTCATGGTTAGGTAACAATAAGAATAGGAAGAACAACATTAACGGGGTCATGGTTAATGGCAACCGGAACACGAACCCAATTCAGATCAAAAGGAAGCATTTGCGGTTCTTTCAAAATAAATTCAAGGAAAGATGGTTCTCCCAACCTAAGTTTAAGGATGGTTGGTGTGGGAAACATGTTATAACATGTTAAGGCACCAAAAAGGTGTTACCTCACATGTCATGTCACCATGGTTTTATAACACCAATCGAGGAAATGAGCAACATGTTATAACACCCTCTATTTTCCATGTCATCATTTCTTTTTTCTTTTTTCAATTTATTTATTTTCGATTTCTTTATTTATTTATTTTCCCAATTTTTTTTGTTCATGTTTTATTATTTATAAAAAAAATAAAACATGCAATTTAATTAAATCCTAAATTAACCATAACATTTAAAAACTAAAAATAACATTACACAAAAAACAATGAACGCAAAAAAAAAACAAAACAAAACAAAAAATAAACAAAGAAACAAAAAAAAACAAAAAACATAGTCCTAATTTAAAAACATAAAAACCATACACTAGTCATCCAAATATTTCTTCTCTATCCACTTTTTCATCTTTCGGAGCACTTGCACTTGTCGTGGTCCCATATTTTCTTTGTTAGTCTGAAGAATTGCTAAATCCTTCCTCATTTGATCTTCCTTCGCTTGCTTACGAAGGAACTACAAGTGCTGATGTTGCACTTCAACCTTTTGTTGTGCGATTAGATTGTGTTGGTCTAACTTTTCTTTCATTTCCGCCTACTCTTGTGCCCTTCTCTCGGCTTCGCCCGTGTGTCGTTATGCGTACTTCGCTTTGTCACTCCCGACCGGTCGACAGGGGGGGAGATCTCTTCAATGTCATCGGAGATGTCATCCGTGTTGGCGTTGAGGTTGATGTTAGTTCGTGTGTCGAAACGTCAAATGAACTCGAGTTGTGCGACCTCTGTGATTGTACCTCCGACGATGTTGGCATTTTAATCCATTTTGGATCTTTTCTCACCATCTCCCAAATTTTGTCGTACTCGAAAACATGGCCCATTTAGATGTGATATTGCTCCCTCACGACTTTGAACAAATCGAAATCATTCGCACCACTTTACCTTTCCAAAGAAAGTTTGTTGTAGCTAGATCGAAAACTTGGTGCACTTTCGACTAATTGGAGTCCGCTTGCTACTAAGCATATCGTTATTGCGATATGCCCTATCTTTCTTCAAAATTGTGTGAATTTTTTTGAACACAACTTGTAACGTCTCGATTTTCAACCCAAAATATTCATTTTTATTTATTAAAATATATCAGAGAATAATTATATTATGCGAAAACATGTTGCTAATGCGCATGTGTATAACCGAACCTTGCCCTTCACACGAGTCAATGAAGTATCTGAAAAACATTTTTATTCAAGTGGGTAAGCACAAAGCTTAACGAGTTCCCCAAAATACCATATACCACAATACATATACAATGCATACACATAATGGTCTTTAGCATAAAGCTGGTCCGCCCTTGGCCCGCAACATAAAGTTGGTCCGTCCCTTTTTGCCTACAACATAAAGCTAGATCGTACCTTGGCCTTCAGCGTAAAGCTGGTCTGCACGAGTCTATTGGCCTTCAGCCCGAGGCTGGGTCGCCCTCAACTCCCCACATAACGTTTCAACACATATAAACAGTACAACATGCAATAATCCAATACTACACGCAACTAATAGATCTAGCCTAATGACATAATACATGGTAACTATATCCTAACATGCAGAGGATATATGGAGCACATAATATAGTGAGAAAACAGACTTGGACAGTTATTCAAACGATTGACAGTTATTTAGGTGATTCTATTGATGATCCAATCTGGCTCGTAACACGCCTAACAAATACTAACATATAATACTATAACTTATTAATTCTTATTTCAAATTGGTAACAAAAGCTAAATCTTTCATTAATCCCAATGAATACAGAGAGTTCTATCAAATAATGATCAGCCAGGTCGGACAGGTGGGAGGCGTGACCATTATAGCATATAGTCTTTCTGAAATCCAACAACCAAGCCAAAGTGAGCATTCTAGACACTTCTCCGATATCTGGATCAATCCATATTATGACTGAAAAGTGGCCATTCTAGCATTTATAGGTTCCTAATGACGATTATGTATGTAAGCTATCCTAAAAGCCTAGTAAGAGTAGCTTGACTTACTGAGAGTTCTAGCGAAAAACCCAAAAGTCACGGGCAGGACCCCGATACCGAGCAGGATGGCTGAGTACTCCCCGCATACTCAGCTCTTACGCTGGATGTAGTAGAGGACCAAGCGAACCATCGGGGCTTCAGCCCAGTACACGCAACGTTCCATTTGGTAAGCCTGACCCCATTTTCTCTTCAAAATGTGCTTATTCCATTAAGACATTCCACCCACACACAAATCTAGACTTAAAACATTGCTCTAAGTCATAAAGTTTCCACCTTTATGACTTTCCATGGATAAACAAGGCCCAAATGCTAAAACCCTAACTCTGTAATCCATTAAGACATTACAACTCTTGCATGGAAGGAAAAGAAGGGCAAGATCACATTTTTATAACTTTAAATACTCCAAAATGTCCAAAAGGACAACTCATTTGGTCTAGAGTAACCCATACTCACTTAGACCAAGAATATGGGACTAAAAGTACAAAACTTCTAAAACTAATAATATCTAGAGATATAATCATCAAGTTCAAAACTTATACCTTCTAGAGGTTGCTCAAGGGGTGTAAAACTCGAATCTATGAAGATTGGAGCTCCTTCCTTGCTTTCCAATGGCTTCCTTCCTTCCACAATGGCCACCAAACACCAAAAGTGTGCTCAAGACACCACAAATGGGGATTAGGGTTTGTAAGGGACGAAGTGGGTAATGGAGGCTGATGAAAGAAAAGGTCTCGATGAGATAATGATGCTTAAATAGGGTCCAAACCCTAAAAATTAGGGTTTAGGCATCGGCCACGTACACCCAACATACATAGAGTAGGCCCAACATACGCAATCAACCCATATTTTTCAATTAAATGCCACTTGGGACCACTTTGAAAACAAATTACATAATAGGTCAAAATGTAAATTACCTTAATAATGAATTTTACAATTCTCCGCCACTTGAATTAGAATTCGTCCTCGAAGTATGGTTCTACAAATAACTTAGGCTAATGCTCTCACATCTCTGCTTTGCATTCCCATATCCATTCGGAACCCTTCCAATGCTGCCACTGGACCTTGACCAAAGATACCACCTTGTTGTGCAAGGCATTCGTCTTCCTATCCAAAGTCGCCACGGGTCTCTCGACATAGTTCAGGCGATCATCAACCTGAATATCATCCAAAGGAACAACCGATGAATCGTCAACCATACATTTCCGAAGCTGAGAAACATGGAGGTGTTGATAATCTGATTGAGCACCTCAGGAAAATCTAGTTGATAGGCAACCCTGCCAACCCTGGAAATCACTCGAAATGGTCCAATATACCAGGGCCCCAACTTTCCCTTATTCCTAAAGCATATTACACCCTTCCAGGGTGATATATTTAGTAAAACCATATCGCCAACCTAGAACTCCAACTCAGATCGACGTCTTTCGGCAAAACTCTTCTACCGACTCTAAGTCGTCAGCAACCTCTGTCTGATCTGTTGGATAAGCTTTTTTGTCTGAAGGACTACCTCAGTCCTTCCCATAACCTTGTGGCTGACCTCTCCCCAGCAGAATCGGGTACAACACTTCCTCCCATAAAGAAGCTCAAACGGCGGTGCACCGATGCTGCAGTGATAGTTATTGTTTTAAGAAAACTCAGCTAAGGGAAGGTAGGAGTCCCAAATCCAACCAAAATCTATGATACAAGCTCTCAACATATCATCAAGTTTCTAAATGGTCCACTCACTCTGGCCGTCGGTCTGCGAATGATAAAAGTGCTGAAATGCAACCTCGTACCCAGTTCCTCGTGGAACCTCTGCCAAAAACACAAAGTGAACTGAACATCCTGATTTGATACGATAGAAATCGGAACACCATTTCGAGCAACGATCTCGCACACATAAACATCAACCAATTTCTCAGCCGAGGAGCTCTCCCGAATAGCTAAGAAGTGGGCATACTTGGTCAGACGGCTCACTATCACCCAAATCGCATCAAACCCCTTAGTCATCCGAGGTAACTTGGTGATGAAATCCATGGTGATCTGTTTCCATTTCCACATGGGAGTTACAAAGGCTGAAGCTTGCCACGCGACATCTGGTGCTCGGTCGTGACCATCCGACAGGTCAAGCACCTCTCAACATATCAGGCTATCTCCCTCTTCATACACGACCACCAATAACTAAGTCACAAATCCTGATACATCTTGGTGGCTCCAGGGTGTATCGAAAATTTGGACTTATGTGTCTCCTCCATCACCGTCTGTCTGATCCCAGCAAAATTTGGTCACCCACATCCAACTGGTCCAGATCTCATTTCCTTAGAGGTCCTAAGCCTAATAATACCTAATCTTTGGTCACCACCTCGAAATAGGAAACGATTCGGGACAGGGCGTTACAACGAGTATGTTGTAGCCTTTACTGAAAAGATGAAGTTGGTTCCTTAACTGGTTCCTATCGAGCTTTCTAAAGTGAATAAGTTTGCTAGTGGACTACCAACAGATTTTGGATTAACAGTAAAGCTAGCAACGACTCTAAAAACAGCCATCTGGGCAACTAGGAAGATAGAGTCCCAGATACGGGAAAATGGTCTGGAAAAGGATAATGTAACGCCCGCAGATTCGAGCTAGTCAATTTAGAGACGATAAACATCAAAAATGACTTTTTGATAAAGGATTATTTAGAATAAATAATCTTAACTAAGTTGTAGTATATGTCACAAGTTTTCCGTGCATATAAATAACTCCGAAATCCGAGTTATAACGAAGAAGTTATGACATGTCGAAGTTTCGCGACAAGACCGACACGACACCGGGAATCGTAAAAAGTGAGTTTATGACAAAGTACTTTTTAGCCTTAGGGGTCTAAATAAAAGTTTTAGAGTATGTCTCCACTTATGCGTGGATATAAAGAACGTCAAAAACGGAGTTCATATGCAAAAGTTATGACCTTCCGAAGATGTAGCAGTCTAAGGGCATGACACGTGGCAGAAACCCTAATCAGCCTCAATTCCACGACATGGAAATAAGGTCCACGACGTGGAATTGGTCAATGACACTAAACGAGGTTAGAAAACACATGCTAAGTCTACGGGAGTGATGTGTTAAGACTCCACGACGTGGACATCAAATCCACGACGTGGAAAAGTCATTCGAACACCTTTCAAAGCTAGAACGCAGATGACAAGCCTACGAAGTGATTCAGCCATTCGCCACGATGTGGACATCAAATCCACGATGTGGGCATGTTTTGGAAACCTTATAAATAGAAAGCAAAGGTATCCGGGAATGGTTGCTAATTCACACTCTCTTTCGCTCTCTATACCCTCTCTAGCCATCTTAAAACACCCCGAAGCCTAGGGTACCATCCTAGCATCCGAAGAAAGCCCAAAGCCCCGAAGTCTCCGAGAAAAAGAATTTTTCGAGCCAAAACTCTGCCCACGTGAAGCCCGGTTTTTGAGAAAACACCCCGGTTTCATCAAAAAAGATAGTTTTAAGGGACGAAGTGTTGTCCAATCGCCGTCTTATCAAGTGAGTTTATAGTCACTTTCATCTTACACATAGATATGAAGTATTTTATATAAAATACGTGCTATGTGTGTGTGTATATATATATGTATATATATATATATATATATATATATATATATATATATATATATTGTTTGTTTATTTGAGATGGATGTTGAATGAATATTTTATACATGTTTTAAATGATTTAAACTGTATATGTATTATATATCTACGAATATGTTGGGTAGAACATGGGTAGATAAATAATGAGGGATGAAAGATGATATAGATGAATATTGGCAATTGCGCCATAACCCTTAGGTGTTTTTGATTTAAGTGTTCACCAGTTGTAATCTAAATATCCTGGCAGCTGCGCCTAATGGATAATTTTTGCAGCTGTGCCTAATAGATACAACATAATCCTGGCAGTTGCGCCTAAAAGATAATATCGGCAATTGTGCCTAATAGAGAACGTCATAATCCCGGCAGCTGCGCCTAGATGATAATATTGGCAGCCGCGCCTAAAAGATAACATTGGCAGCTGCGCCTAATGGATGATATTGCCAGCTGCGCCGGGTTGAGAACAACACAATCCTGGCAGCTGCGCCTAAAGGATAATATTGACAGTTGTGCCTAATAGAGAACATTGGCAGCTGTGCTATTGGCAACGATGGACTTTGTGCCTATACCTTAGGACAATCCTTTGGAATAAATGAGGGAATGATAGAGGATTCTTAGGGTGGAACCTTAAGAGAAGTATCCCTTAAGCAGTGTTGTTAACCCGATGATAATCCTTAAGCTAGGTCCTTTTTTATAGATGTTTAGGGACATAAAGTCAGGATGACGGGAACGGGTAATCAGGGTTATTGTTAGTTGATGAAATTAATAAATTTATTGTCGGTTGATGAAATTAATAAATTTATTATTATTTGTGGGTTGAAAACCCTATGTGCTCACCACGCTCCCAAGCCTGACCCACTCAGCTTTTTATATTACAGGTAGTGGACCCCGAGCATAGTTGGATGATGACGAGGGATTTTTGGATTATAGGTCAGTAGTTGTAAATAACTGTTGTAAGGCTTATAACATACTTTTTATGCTTTTGGTCTGTATCGGAACATGACATCCCGAGGTTTTGTTATATAATGAAAATATATTTCTTTAAGAAATGCTTTGATAAATTTTTATTATATTTTGTTTTGGGAACAAATTCGGCAAAATCTTTTGGAAAATTACTTTGATTTTATTTTAAAAGCAAAAACTAAATCGGTCTTTTTTGGTCGAGAAATTTGAGGATGTCACAGATAAGAAAGGAGAAAATAGGAAGGTTGAGGGATCTTTAAGATCCGATAAAAACGGGAAGTTCACGAGGTCTAACCCCAACAATAAGTGGTATGGGGATAACAGTGAAGCCAAATGGTGTGAGAAGTGTAGGAAGAAACACTTCGGGAGATGCACCAATGAAGTAACTTGTTTCAAATGTGGGAAGACTAATCATAAAGCTCACAAATGTACGACCAAGAAAGAAGTTTGCTTTAAATGTGGGAAGACTGATCACACAAGCAAATTCGGGCTAGTCAATAAATAATCTTAACCAAAGTTATAGTATATGTGACAAGGATTATGTACATATAGAGAACGTTGAAATCTGACTTCATATGAAGAAGTTATGCTTCTTCGAAGTTTCACAATTAAACTGGCACAACTTTGTGTATCGTAAAAAGTGAATTTTTGATAGATTACTTACTAGCCCAAGTGACCTAAACGAAAGTCGTAGAAGCCATGAAACTGAGAGCGTGCATGTAAAATTTGCCTAAGTCTGACTTCATGATAGGAAGTTCTGATTTTTTTTCTAATATTTCAGCATAACAGTGTACGACTCGGAAATTGAAATTGAAATCAGTCAGTTGTTAGGAAAAAAATCTAAACGAGAGTTGAAGAGCTCATCAATACCGATCCATCGACATAAAGACAGTCAAGAAAGGATGTTGGACGAGGGAGTTATGAATTTTTAACGGACTTTAACAGTCTAAGCCTGTTAAAAATATAACTTGAAAAATAAATTCAAAATTAACCGACGAAGTCTAAATGAAAGTTATAGATCTCATCCATAGCTACGAATGGATATAAAACCCATCGAAAATGGAGCTCGTATGAAGTAGTTATGAATTATTTAAGAAAACCAAAAAATTTGCACGCAGCCACACGCACATACAAGATCCTCGTAGCACACTGACACTCCACCAGATGCCTGACACATGGCACCACTTAGAGAACGACATGTCAACACCCCGACCATTTGTGCGGCACTCATATCTTTTTCCAGCTATAAATACCCGTCTCCGTATAAGCTTCTCATATCTCACCCCTACAAACTTTTTCTATCGATATTCTTCAATTTATAGCCATTTGACCTTAGTTCTTAGTATTCCGGCGAAGCCCTGTGACCCCTGAGTGCCCGACGAGTAGTAACTTTTGATTAGAAGCGCTGTCATTGCAATTCCCAGACTTTTGTATAAGGAATCTATGTAAGTTAAATTACACTCTATATTATTTTAGTGTAATTTATATTTAAATTCATAGTCGTTATGAACTTATAAATAAGATTATTCAGTAAATCCAACGTCATATTACTGATTGATCTACTTACAGGGATGATGTCTAGGCTGGATTTAATGATGTTTTTTAAAGTGGGATATCCCAACAGTATACTTTGTATACCAAACGGACCCTATCTCCGATATGATCCTACTTGGTTGTCCCTTATCAGCTATAGATCAGTAGATACTGGGATTATTGAGGAATCTATACTATCGTTAGTCATAAGGAATATTAGATTAAGACTTAGTGATAATTATACTAGGTCACATCAAAGGAAAAGCTAAGTGTGAGAGCGAAGCGTTGATTGAATTCTGAGTCGTCACTTTATCAAGTGAGTGCATAGTCCCTTTCATGAACATGGTTTTAATACAAATATTAATTAAAGTGTTAAATATATGTCAAAGAGTATACATGTGAACTAAATGCTTAATGCATGGAATATATGTTAGGATTGTATTTAATATGAGAACCAGATATAGTTCTATATGTCTTTATATATATATATATATATATATATATATATATATATATATATATATATATATATATATATATATATATTTCATGATAATAATAATGAAAGTATTAGGAGTTGAACATAATAGTCTTACCTAGAGATAAAATAAGACTTACAAATGAGGCTTAAGTTTAATTAAGATAAATATTAGGTAGTATCTCCTTAAGAATACATGTGAGATATACACGAAGGCTAGAACTCTGACAATTGTCCCTGGTCCCAGAGTAGGGATTAGGTATAGATATCTGCTATTGATCCGAGAGTATGGATTAGACATAGTCATTTGTCCTCTGGTGCGAGAGTATGGATTACGCACAGTCATTTATCCCTGGTACAAGAGTAAGGATCAGGCATAGCTATTTGTCACTGATACTCTAAGGCCTGTAATATTTTCGTTATGCTTATGTTTCAGTATTGACGATGACATCCCAAAATTATTAATGAAACCATTTCTTCGGAAATGCTTGGTAATAATATTATCACGTTATTGGGAACAAATTCCGCATTATAATATTTTTTAAAGGATACTCTGAAATGAAATAAGCATAATTAAGTCGGTCTTTTCTGGCAGTGAAAATGGGGATGTCACACCTGCTCCTGATGGGTTCACCTTCAAGTTTATTAAGGCATATTGGGACATTCTATTGGCCGATATTGCTCTCTTTGTCAAATACTTTGAACAGTTTGTTAGACTTGACCCTGCATGCAAATCTTCTTTTATATCCCTTATTCCTAAATCAACGAGTCAATAAAATTTGGTGATTTTCGCCCATTTTGCTTGTTTGGATGTATGTACAAAATCATCTACAAAGATTGGTTTCTCGCCTTAAAAGGGTTATTAGACATTGTATAAACGAGGTACAATTTGCATACGTTGAAGGTAGGTACATCCGTGATGGACCTTTGATTGTAAATGAAGTATGTTCCAGGGCGAAGAAAGTAAAGAAAAAGATATTGTTGTTTAAATTCTTTTTTTTAACAGCACATATTTCATTAAACAGGCCAGCCTAACGAGTAGCTAGGGGAAAATAGAAAAAAATTGTTGTTTAAATTTGATTTTGACAAAGCTTTCGACTCGGTAAACTGGGAGTTCTTATACTCGTTCCTTGCTCAAATGGTATTTGGAGACAAATGGCGGATGTGGATTAAATGGTGTATGAAATTGGCTAGAGGATCTATGATAGTGAATGGTGTTCTAACAAAAGAGTTCTCAATAGAAAAATGGGTGAGGAAAGGCGACCCCCTATCACCCCTTCTCTTTATCATTGCTATGGAAGGACTCAGTGTAGCGCTGAAGACTGCTTGCAATAAAGGTATTTTCAAAGGAGTTCAACTCCTTACCAATCGGTCGGTGATCTCACATCTACTGTACATGGATGATTCACTTTCTTTTAGGATAATGGTCGGAAAGTAATATTAAAAATCTAGCCAGGATACTAAGGTGTTTTCATGTATCATCAGGTCTTAAAGTGAACTTTAGCAACTCCAAAGTCTTCGAAGTTGGTTTCATATTGCACGAAACGGCTTGTTGGGCCAGTCCCCTTGGTTGTGAACCCTCATGTCTTCCTTTTACTTACTTGGGAGTACCTATGGGTGCAAACATGAACTTGATAAAGAATTATAAAAACTGATTATCGATAAATTCATGACGAAACTCACCTCATGGAAACCGAAAGCATTGTCATTTGGAGGAAGAATTACTCTAATCGTATATGTACTAGGTAATCTACCTACCTATTATATTTCCTTATCTGCTACACCTTATGGGGTACTAGAACAACTTGAAAAAATTTGAAGATCCTTTCTTTGGGTTGGTTCGGATGGCATCTTAAAAATCAGCTGGGTCTCGTGGGATAAAATTACAGCTACAAAAAATGATGGGGGCTAGGAGTGAGCTCGATAAATGCACTCAATATTACTTTAATCTTTAAGTTGTGGTGGCGGTTACGATTGGATCCATCTCTATTTTCGTTTAGGTCTGTTTCATGTATTCACAACCTACACTCTAAACCGAACGGGTATTGCACCAATAAGCAAAACACAGGCCTGTGGAAAAATTTTGTAGGGATAAAAAAGGAATTGCTAAACTCGGAATTCCTATCTTCGAGATTCTATAAAAAAACTGTTAATACAGACAATGTAGAATGGAGATGTAATCTAGCTCCTGATGGAGAATATTCGGTCCACATATTAACACAAAAGATTGACCAACTTACCCCTATAACCCTAGAAAAGAAAGATTAGCTAAAGGAGGTTCCAAATAAAGTTTTGTGTTTTATATGGAGAGCTAGATTATAGGTTTTACATGTAATAATGCAGAAAAATCCTTATACTCTTAAGGGTATGTGCAATCTAATAGATTTATGTCATAACACTATTGAAGCAACATACTATTGAACAACAAAACTTATAAACCCTAGATGAAATTAAAATTCACAAAATTACATACCTTTGATTTATTATTGTAAACAAATCTTTTGATTCCAATCAAGCTAATCAAAGTCTTTTTATCGCCTTGGAAAAACTAGCTCCAATAGTGTGCGAGCCTCTAATGGTTCACACCCAAAATGCAAGAAACCCTAGGATTGAAGGAGACAGGGGAGAGAGGATGAGAATTTCGTTCTCCCTCTTTAGGTATATGAGAGTCACAAAAATTAGGTGTCCAAGGTTTCTATTTACAGTCTAGGTAAGTTAAGGATAAAGCAAGATCTGAAGGATTAAATAATAGATTTAATGTGAATCCAAATCCATTCCTTATATACCATCAGGAGGCTTCTAGAAACCCTAAGAAAGGCTCCAAAACTTTCCATACTATGGACCATTCTAGAATTGCATCTTTTGTACAACTATTAAACAATTACAATTTATCCCTTGCACCTTTAATTAATTCCAATTAATCATGAATTAATTCTAGATTAATTTTGATTAATAATTAATCAATTTTGTCCATTTCTAATTAATTTATTATTCATATATTAAATTAACAATTTGTAATTAATATATTAATCACATAATATATTAACAAAACATTTTATCTCTCTCTCCTTTGATCAATCCAACCCATTTCTTGGTTGTGAGGGCAACCCAAAAAGGACTTTACTTTTATTCATCAATATTATACCAATTTATTTAGGACCTTAGACACTTAATCCCACAGTCTCCCACTTGGATAAGTTGCTAACTACAATTACAAGTACAACTTCGAATAACCAGTAAAGAGTGTTTTCTAAAGACACCGCCAAACTTTGATTAGATGTTGGTCGTAAGATAAGTGATCAGTTATCCCTTCGTTATATAAGATATCGTATGAACACGAGACATGTATTAGAATCAATATCACTGTCCAAGATTCTATTTCTTGATTTTCCTGATTTATGGCGATTGAATTTTAACTACTAATTGAACACATCAATTTAGTCTGGGATCGACCAAGCACTTCAGATGTCAGCAAAAAATCATCGAGGGGCCCAAAGATATCGCTTTTCCAGTTAAGAAAAAGGAACAAATAAACTTCGACTATATAGTCATACATTTTGCTCACCAAATCATGCATGGAATTACACTTTATAACAGCTAGTTACGAGATGCGTTGGAGTAAACCAATGCACAACAAAATTTTAAAATATGACTTATATATATCTCTATTTGAAGAATAGAAGATGTTATCGTCTTAGAATTACTCGTGATTGAGTCCATGAAGTAATTTGTAAGCATGGGTTTAACCAATACTTAAAATCTCTAGTTTCAAAGTACTCATGAATATTGCAGCACTCCATATGCAATGTCTAATCCTTATGGACAATCTATAATCAATTCATGACAGTCTTAAATCTATACCTACTCCCAAAAGTATGACTGACTATGGCATTTCGAGTATATTAATATTCAGGAAGTAACACGCAAAGTGAAACACAATAATAAACTAATTATTTTATGGCATCATAATCTTTAAATATAAATAATGCCCAATTATTTAATCACCATAACAGTTACAACTTTATCTATTGTATAATTGTTTCGAGGCAATCGACTTAACAACTAAACTAGTCAACATTTCTCATGCTAATGCTCTTAAAATGCATATCATGTTTTCCTTTGGTTATCACTATCGTGTACGGATCATCATAAATATATTCACTTCACAACTAGGAATCCATCTTCATCTTTATCTTGGATGTTGTGGAATTTCCTCCTTCTATGTTTCTAATGGAAATTTGTTAATCAAAACAAATCCAAGGTCAACTATTAAGTTTTCTAGTCTAGGTACACTCCTTGGATACTTTTCTTGCACCAATATGTTCTAACCCACATTGTTAAATCTACCACCATCTCCTACATGAAACCTTTCATGCTACAACTCAAAATGAATATCCATTTAGACTATGACTCAAAGTCAGTTTTAAAATTTATGTCACTCTAACTCTTCTCAATCATGTTCTCCACTGTCTACAAGCAACCATTCCTTGGTATCTTTCAATACTTTAGAATGTTCTTGATAGTTGTCTAGCGATTCGGTCAAACAAAAAGTTATGATACAATCTTACGATGCTTAAAGATGATCGCTCCTATATTCGAATCATATGATACTCGAATCATCCTATTATTTTCATGACTAGAACAAAGGACCTTTGAGATTCACTCAACTCCTTGCTATGAAGCATATGAGCAATCCCTATCTTGGAATTTTCATTGTTGAAACCTTTCAACACATTGTGCTTTGACTAGAATCCTATTAAACATTTCAACCTATACTTTTAGATCCAAATACCAAGTATCATTTTCGCTTTCCGTTATCCATCATAGCAAAATAATTCCCAAACTTTTGTACCTTGGAACTTAGGACAATGTTTCCTATGAGGGATATTGTCATCTACAAGCAATAATAGGTAGACAATGACACTCCCACTAGCTTTGAAATGTACTCAAGACTCATCTGGACTTCTAGAAAGACAACACTATTGACTTTCTCATGGAATAATAGATTCCTGTTGTGCGATGCTTGTCTAATCTACGAATCCATTTCTCAAGCCTACACACCTTATTTGGATACTTTGTATGTTTAAATCCTTTTAGAATATGTAATATATCCTTTTTAGGTTTCCTATTAAGGAAAGTTATTTAAACATCCACTTTACCATATCTTTAATCAAAGAAGGTAACAATCATAACAGATAACCAAATAGACCTTTCTGAGCTACTGGTAATAATGTTTCCTCATAATCAATTTCTTGAGTTCTGAGCGAAACCTATTTCTACCATACTAGCTTTGAATATGTGTACATTCCCATCCATGTTAGTTTTCATATTAAAGATCTAATCGCAACTCATTGTCATAAGACGAGGTTTAGGATCAACCAATTTAAAATTAGTTATCCTTCATGGATAGAATTTCGCTATTCTTAGACTCTTCTAATGGCAACCATAGGGACCACCATTTCTTCATAGTAGCTATTAAGCTTATCCAAATTGATCAATGTTTTATCAGTAATTAACATATCTCCTTCTACAGTTAGATGAAACTCATAAAACTTGGAAGGTGTTCTAACTCTACTATATCTTGTGAAGAGGTAAGGCAATGTCATTTGACTCAACTGGTTTATCAACCTCAAGTTAAGAGCTAGTGTCGATTATAGGTTCATTTTCAGTCATATCTCGAATTTCTTCAAGTTCAATATAACTCTCACTGAATTCTTGATATCTTTGTGTTCTTTTTCTCAAAGAACATTCCTTTTGAGTTAATAAGCACAAATATCAAAAGTCTTCAGTGAATTCCCGACAATGTAACACTTCATAAATCTCGATTCAAGTTGGTCATTCGTTTGTAGTTTAACAAAAGACCTGATAACACTAGATCTAAATGTGATGGAACTTTCCAACTCCACATTTCATGAGGTGTCAGCAAAACCAAGTTAGTTAGATACAAGGTTTAAGAATGCTCTACTAATTCAAGTGTATATTCCTAAAAAATTGTGAATGGTAGAGAAGCATGATTCATCACAGATCAAACCATATAGCATTCGATTCTCCTTTTAGCAAGATCATTACATTATTGTGTCCTTGGAGAAGCCAATTATGGAAATCATTCCACAATCTCTATAGTGATCGTAGAACTTGATACTAAGTTATTCTTCTTTCCTTCCATATTGAATAATATTTATCTTCTTGCCCAATTGATTCCCTACTTTGTTTTGATACTCTTTGAAAATTTTCAAAGTGTTAGAATTATGCTTAATCATATAAACATAACCACATCTACTGAAAACATAGTAGGATATGTCGTCCCTTGTACTATTATTAGAAACATAAACTACAATTTCATGAATGCCAATTACAAGAAGATGTTTTAGAGATAAAACCATCATCTTTATAAACTAGAGTTGTCACCTTTCCATTATGAAATGAAAATTTAAATTCATGTTTATACAGTGCATAAGATGAAATTTTGACTTCTAGACATCTCCGAAGAGTAATAGCAAGCGACTAGATTTATCATAACTCCATTACTAAACATAAGCTTAAAATCCTCAATCATTGAGACATGCGACATTTTTCCATGCCAATGATTAGGTTTAGCTATTTACGCTTAACTTCCTTCTTCCTATAGATCCTACATTGCCATCCAAATGCGATTACCACATCGTGCATCAAGGAACCATGAATTGGAAGTAATTGGAGTTTGATTATTCAAGTGCTTGATGTAAAGTCAAGCGTTTGACTTTACCATTCCAAAATACTTAGGGCAATCTTCGTTTCCTATGATCCATGTCATTACATTAATTGCAACTTGCCTCATTTATTAATTGTTGCATGGAATAAAGGATACACCAATTCCATTCCTTCATAAAGGGAACTTCCGGCCGAAACCATTCCTTTCCATTTAGGATTTGAACGTTTCCTATTCATTCCACCAGCATTCAAAAGCGATAACTGGAGTTGGATAAGAATTCTAATTTCTTTCCAGTTTTCTTAGTTTGAGAAGGTTTAAGAATCTCATCAGTGTTTATCTTCATACCATTCATATGATAAATTAAGTCGAAGTTATCATAAGACCTAATGAAATATCCAATCACAAGATGTATAGCAAGACTCTTGTCAAGGGCAACATTGTGATTCTCGAGTTTGCCTATGTAGTTCTCATTGATTACACACAAAACTCTTTTCTTCAATTCGAATGCAATTAGGAAACTTTTTGATGATTTTCAAATTGCTCTTTTCTTGCCTTTTGGTGAAGCATTTCACTCAAATGCAAATTCATTTCATATGTTCACATGTTCATAAAAGGTCATTCTGGAACATCGGGGACATAGACACAATGATGCAAGAGAACTTATCTAACAAATCTAAATTTTATGTGAATAGCAACTTATCTAAAGTTGATGCATTATTGATTTAGAAATATAATCATTATGGACATCTTTCCCAATATCAGAATCGAGGAAGATTCCATAATAAATGAGCCATTCTCGAGGAAGAACAAAGAGAAGTTTAAAGGAGGAATTTTATGGGAGGGGATTCCACTTAGCCTAAATGAGGAATATTAATTAAGTCGATTTTATCCTTAATTATTAACCTAATTTTAAATTGAGGCTAGGATCCATTAATACGATTCGCGACATGAAGAGGGATGTCATAATCACATCACAAATCTACTTTAGGTAGGTAAAGCATTTTTACCAATTTCAATCAAAATGAAACTCCTATATCTTTTGAGATCATTGAACAATCAATGGTGTGTTAATCTCGAATTATACTCTTCAATTTGTGACTGGGATGCCCAGGATCACAAATAAGATGTGAATAACCATGCAAAGCCGCTTGACAACCTCAAATTCTTTTATCATCTCAAATGTGATGTGTCGGTAAACCACACACACTCCATCAATTAATGATAATTTTCAAGTTGTGCCATTATAACAACTTTATAGTCCCACATTAGTGTGGTGGTTAACCACGCACACTCCACTAACATAAAGATTGATGTGCATTTTCATGGACTAGCATAAAAATTCACATTTTTCTAAAGTAACTAGTGTCATATTTTAAAGAAAGTTCTAGTACTTTATAGCATTATACATTTAATGAGGTTATGTCTTATCGAACCCGTTCGGCTAACGACCCTCCACTACACAGGAGAGCGATGGGTAAAAGAGATAGTCATTCAATAGTTATTTCATAGACCATTTCCTTATACCCTCTTTATAGGATGGCTTCGTGAATGACGCGTACTAGCGATTCAATCGACTCATGTTATACATATAGTATTAAACTTTTAATATATAAGTATAATGGTGTATTTTAAACATTTTTAAATCACAAGATTCAAATTATATTAATTCAATTAACTTTTAATAATTAATATTTGAATATGATTTAAGAATTATCTATTAATTATACTTTTAATTATTTTTCTTAAATCTTATTAGGATAATTATCTTATCTTATAATTGGTATTATCTTATTTATCTTCCTTTCATATTCAAATTAGGATTCTAAATTACCTAGTTGATATATTCACATTTTATACATTTAAAATAACATGGATTAACTAGTAATTATCCTATCTTTTGAATTAAGGCAAGGAAAAATCAATTCGCTGAACAGAGGCTCCCCACTACGTGGCAAAGAGCAGCCCACGTTGTGGCAGAAAGAAAAAAATTGTGGATCAGAAGATTGTCACGACAGAATGACGATTCTGTTTTCTTCAATTTGTTTAAGTTCAACTAATGCACATTCAATTGTTAGACAACCTAACGCTCTGATACCAATGATGGGTTTTACATGTAATAATGCGGAAAAATCCTTATACTCTTAAGGGTACATGTAACCTAATAGATCTATGTCATAACACTATTGAAGGAACATACTATTGAACAACAAAACTTATAAACCCTAGATGAAATCGAAATTCACAAAATTACATACCTATGACTTGTTATTTTAAACAAATATTTGATTCCAATCAAGCTAATCAAAGTCTTTTTGTCTCCTTGGAAAAACTAGCTCCAATAATGTGTGAGCCTCTAATGGTTCACAACCAAAACACAAGAAACTCTAGGATTAAAGGGGAGAGGGGAGAGAGGAGGATAATTTTTGTAACACTCTTGTTCCGGTAAATTTCTATTTTTGACCCAAAGTGAAAATTTGTTGCCAATTGGTCCCCATGGCTCGTTAATGAATGTCGCACCTCATGTGAGTATGCTGGGCGTATTTACGAGTACGCATGGCGTACTTACAAGTATGCAGGCCGTACATAACAAATGAGTAAACCCTAATTTTTAGGGTTTGAGCACCATTTAAGCATCATTATCTCATGAGGACCTTTTCCCTCATCATCTTCCACCTCCCGAATCGTCTCTTGCAAACCATAATCCATTGTGTGAGCATTTTTTTATCTTGAGAGTGCATTTTTGGTGTTCTTGAAGGAAGAAGAAGGAAGGGAAATCATCTTGGAAGCTCAAGGCAACTTTGATCCAGAAGTGTTTCACCCTCAAGTATCCTTTGGAGGAATAAAGTTTAAAACTTGATGAGTTATTTTCTTAGATCTGATTAGCCTTGAGTTTGTGTTCATTTTTGGTCCCATAAGCTTGGTGTTCATGAGTATGGATTACTCTAATTTGAAGAGTTTTCCTTTCAGACATTTTTAGGTGTGAGGAACCGTAACAATGTGATCTTGGTCCTTCTGTCCCTTCCATGCAAGAGTTATGATGTCTTAACGGAATAATAAATTAGGGTTTTAGCTTTTGGACTTTTTCTAGCCACGGATAGTCATAGAGGTGGGAACTTTATGACTTAGAACGATGTTTGGAGTCTAAAATCAGATTTTGGATGAAAAGCCTCTAAGGAATAAGCACATTTTGAAGTGAAAAGGGTCTAGACGGTGTATGTTGGGCGTACCAAGGGGTACAGTGTGCGTATTGGGCTGAGAACCCATGGATTGGAAGCATCGTGACTACGCCCAATGTAGCGACTGAGTATGTAGGGCGCACTCAACCAAATTTGAGTTTCCTTGACTTTTGACTTTCTCACTTTGACCTTTGACCTGGGGTTTGACCAAGTTTGACCTAGGGGCATTTAAGGTATTTTGAGTTGTACTTTGTGTTTAGCTCACTGTTTGTTGTATAGGTGGCCTGTAGAGTTGGCATTTGGAACAATGTTCTTTTCTGCTATCTTTTCATACTGTGAGGTAAGTTTTCCTCACTGTACTTGTGGGTTGATGACACCAATGTCAGCCAAATAGATTATGTATCCTAGTTTAGGATGTTGCTATGCTGTAGTGATCTGATGATATATGCATGTTTTTTTGTTTGCTGTTATATATTTATCTGTTGCATACGTCGACGGAGAGTGGTTTGGGTTGAGGCTGCACTGCTTTGTGCCGTCGGCCAACAAACCCGACGGCAATCTAGTCAGCAGATTATGGGCCAGAGTGAAAATCCAATCGGGAGATTGCGGGCCAGTGGCAATCTAATCAGGAGATTATGGGCTAGAGTGGCAATCCAACCAGGAGGTTGTGGGCTAGGGTAATCCAGTTGGGAGACTGTGGACCCAACATGCATTATGTATATTTGTTTGGTTGTATGTGGTATTTGGGGGAACTCACTAAACTTTGGCTTACATTTTAGGTTTCATGTTTTAGGTACTTCAGATGACCTGGGCAAGAAGAAGGCTTGATCGTGCACATCCTTCAGTTTGATGAGATTTGATTTTGGGATACTCTGATTTGTGATTTTGACTTTTAGAAACTAAGTTTTGTAAACATTTATAGTTTGTGGTTTGGGTTTGAAAAATTAAATTGATTTTTGGGATGTTATAAGTTGGAATCAGAGCCCTGGTTTGAGAGAATTGGATGAACATTCATGTGAATCCGGACTCAAACTAAGGACCTGTAAAAGTTTTCAAAATTGTTTTCAAAGGTAGCCAAAGAACGATGAGATGTGTACGATCATGCGGAGCAAGAAAGGGTACCCCAAGATACCCACACTGTTATTTTCTTATGATGATTATGATAGAACTGCATGCTAGTTGTAAGGTTGGGATCTTCAGGAATTGGATGATAGAATTACATGAATTATGATGCCTTATTTCATATAGAGTTTTTTCTGCTCGAAAGTTGCTTGTTTGATGTTTAGTAGGACCCTTTCGGGTGTGAATTAATTACTAAATGAGTACATTAAGTCACATGCTACAAAGGTTAAATAATCTTAGACTGAAGGATTTGGCCTTGTTGCGCAACTCTTGTTTGAGTCCAACCGTTGTAGGGTTGAGTCTTTTAATCTGTGATTATTTAAGTTATGTTGCATATGATTTTATTCATGAAGTAGTTAACTGGCACTAATGGGGGTCTTTCGGCAGCTAAGGGCAGGGTGGGGAGAGGATCCTAAGATAGCCTAGGAAGTGTTATAGTACGCGTAGTGCACTGTTTAGCAGAGTTTGGTAGTATCATTATGTGGAGGCAACTTAGAAGATCTGGGATGATTCTTGAGGAAAGTATGGATAGGTGTGGAAGGTAGTACTTGGCCCGTACTACTAGAATCACAGGATCCATAGTTGAATCGAGGGAAGTCCCGAGGATTCTAAGGAACTGGTTGAGGGTAGAGGATATGGTTGATACCATGATTCGTGACAATGTTTATGTATCTGTCGATCTTTTGGTTATGGTTGTTAAGGCTGAGGATGAGTCTCGTTATTGTTGGGCTTTAGTGGCCATGCCAATTTGGGTTTAAATGGTGCAAACCTAGGTGAGTTAGTTGATTTTGAGGTCTCGAGGTCCTTGCTCGAGGTAGTGTCAGCTGAGTCTTGGGACCCAAGAAAGAAGCAATTGTTATGACCGACTTGAGGATTGTAGTCGAAGGCTGAGTGATTGGTAGATGGATTGGAATGTCCTATCTATGATAAAGGATATGTTCTTCCTGCTTTCTGTGTTCAGATGAGAGAGTGAGTGAGAGAGAGAGAGAGAGAGAGAGCAGACATATGGTTTGCAGAGTTGGGATGTAGACCCAACATGGGGCTATAGGGTTGTGGCTTTTGGCGGCAGTATGACAGTGTGGTAATGCACAAAAGGATCCTTGTGGTATGGTTGCTTTGATATGAGATCAAGGGTCTGGTTTCTTAGAATATAGGCAGGTCACGTGCTAGCTGATGGTTTCAGGTGATTATGGAAGTGAATCAGGAGCGACAACTTTTGTTGTCTCTAATGTATCCCGACTATGAGAATGATGCATTTTGTATTTATGAATGATTCTTGCGATGAATTGTCGGTTGGGATTTGCAGGCAATGAGTGTAGTAGTCCATTTGTTTCTAGATACGAAGTTGGAGTTTTTACTTGTGCATCTGCATGAAATTCTTGATGTTAGAGGCAGCCGTGATTAGGGAGTTCCCGAGGTCTCCATCTAAGATTCAGAATCTATTTGAGTTTTCTTGGTCTTTATCTGGAAAATAATCTTGCATTGTGTTATATATTACAAGGGTCCAGGATGATATGCATCTGGGTGAGCCGGTTTGAGTTTTGGTCTATTTGCAATGTCAGTAGGTGGTAGTTCGAACCTTAAGTGCGGGAGAGTTGGATATTTTGCGTAGACGTATAATGATCTGTTTGAGTTATGATTTTAGAAGAATGAATCATAGGCATTTGCGGTTCGGGTATGCGAAACTTTGGTTCAGGATTTGGTCAAGACGGGGGTGCAAAACAAGTTACCATCAGATGTATGTGTTCAGGAATGCAAGAGTCGTCTTTGCGCCAAGAAGCTGTTGGATAAGGAGCTTGTTGTAGCTAGTGATTCCATTCAGAAACGTCGATGAATAGGTCAAGTGGTTTTCGGGTCGCTCTAGTTGAGTATCGATTGTTGAGGGATTTGTCAGCTGGTTGTATAGATTGATATTTATAGTATAGGATGCGCAGTTGTTGATCGGTAAATCAGTTTCAGAGTTGGTATATTTAGTCCCTCATGGGCTTTGTCCGGTAGGATATTGGACTAATGGATCAGTTGTTCATGCACTCTCGATCGTTGATCTCTTCGTTTATCGTAAATAGCAGAGGATATTTGTAAGTTTAGAGTTGTATCAATTGGAGTTCAATGGATGTGTTAACCTATTATCAAATATGTACATTGTATATTTTGGTTTCTAGGTATAGGTACCCTCAATGGTTGGCTGTCAAATTATTGTTCATAGCAGGCGGGAGTTCGACATATGTCCTTGGTTATTGGTAGTTCAAATATTGGGACAACGTTGTTTAGTTTTTTAGGTGTGGCTTTGGATCTGGGCAGAATCCAATTTTGGCATGTCGTGTCGGTAGGGTTGGTATCTGGACTGACCCGACCAGGGCTTTGACAAGATTTTTGATGGCTTTCAAAGTTTTATCGAGCTATTTGCGTGTTGGTGAGATCTGTTCGGTTTCAATCAAGGTGTGGGAACTTAGTCTTCGGCCATTCATAAGGATATTTCTGTTAGTGGTTGAGGTTCATCATTTCAGTTAAATCTACTGTACCACACCCGATGGGTAAGGGTTGTGAGGAAGAAGGAGTGCAGTAGATCTAGGATCGGTTACATGTCTTCCCTTGGGGATATATGTAGGTTAAATAAGAAAGCATGAGAACACTTGGCTCGAATTATTTGCTTGGTTCTTAACTAGTTTGTATCCCTTAAATTGCAACAAAAGTGCAACCGCCTATCTCATTCTCTGGTTGTATGCAACCATGTTTTTGCCTGATTTTGCATTGGTAGCCGCCTGTGATGTGAATGGAATTGTGCGTGATAAAAAGGTATAGCCGTATTTATGTTCGGTTAGCATTGTGAGGGATGTTGATTGGGTTCCTGCAAGTCTGTGGATTGATGGTTGGGTATCTTTAGGCCCCTGTGGTTGCAGATTGATGGTTAGGTATCTTTAGGCCCCTGTAGTGATGGTCGTGAGTCTTCAAGTCATTGATGGGATGATAGAAAGATCGACATAGTATCGTGAGCTTATTTTTTAGAGGTTAGCAGGTGTCATGATGTATCGTGAACCATTGGTTGTTTGATTCAAATGGTTGGGACCCGATAGTCTTTTTATTGAGACTCTTAGGTCTCAGATCATTAGTTTTCTCAGCATGTTTGTGTATTAGTGAAATGTGGGAGTCGGGAGACTCAGTGACCAGCTGGTTGGATCATGTGGGCAGTTAAAGGTTGATGAGAGTAATAGTTGTGCATCAGAAGTCTCTTGCGGAGTGTTTACATTATGAACCACGTTCGTTTGTGAGCAATTTATCAGGAGTTTAGTTACCGATGTTGGGTCTTGGTTACGGAATCTCGAGTCTTGAAGTTCATTGTGAATGTATCGAGTGATTTGTCAGGTGGAGGTACACCTGAGTTGATAAGGGATTTGGATGCAACGTGAAATTATTGGATGAACTAGTCAGCAAGTCAAGTGTGTATTTAAGGTTTTTGGGCATAATTTTTGGATTTGGGATTATGTGACATCCCCAATTTCACGGCCAGAAAAGACCGATTTGTGTATGCTTATTTGAAAATCAGAGTATTCATTTTGAAAGAATAATATCGCGGAATTTGTTTCTAGAAAACATGATAAATATATTATCAATGCATTTCCGAAAAAATGTATTTTGTTTATATTAAAACTTTGGGATCTCATCGTCAATACAGAAACATAAGCATAAATAGACCTTACATTCATTTACATTAGTGATTTACTTCTCCTTTAATCTCTCAGTGTAATGTAGCTTCATATCGATACCTGTGATACAAGTAAACTGAGTGGGTTAGGTTGGGAAACCTGGTGAGTACATAGGGTTTTCAACCCACAATAGTAAAGTTATTATGTTTCATCACCAAACAATTAACCCAATTACCCATCTCCATTATCTACTTTATTCTTAAGGATCTACCCTAAGAATGATCTATTCTTCATTTATTCATTCCTAAGGATTGTCCTAAGGAACAAGGATGAAGCTCCATCGTTGCTAATGGCACAGCTGCCAATGTTATCTATTAGGCATAGCTACCAATATTATCATTTAGGCGCAACTGTCAGGATTATGATGTTCTATATTAGGCACAGCTGCCGATATTATCCTTTAGGCGCAGCTGCTAGGATGTTTAGAGTACATCGTAGTTCAAAAACTTCTACAGGTTGTGGCGCAACTGCCAATATTATTATTTATAGGGCACTAAATTCATAATTGCCAATGTTCATCTATATCATCTTTCATCCCTCATCATTCATATACCCATCTTTACCTAATATTTTTATAGGTATAAAATACATATACAATTTAATTCAAATAAAGCATGTATATTCAGTTCTTCCAACATAGATATCAAGAACACAGATAGCATGCACATATAGCACGTAATTTATATTAAATAGTTCATATCTATGTGTAAGATGAAAGTAACTATACACACACCTGACTAGTTAGTCAAAATTAACTACTATTATGGCTCCAAGCTCAACACTGCTTGCCAACTTATTATATTGCCTAAAACACGTAATATGTGAAGTGATATCCAAAAATAATTTCTTGAAAGACTTTCATTGATATATGAAAATAATTCAAGATGTTGCTATTTATACTAGAATTCAAACCATCTAACTCTTATCTTTCGTACAGTTTAACATGCTTACTCATTTAAAATTATTCACACGTATGACTCTACTTACAAGAGTCAATAGAAAAACAAAACACGTATACCTTTTTATTAAATGAAGTTGTATGATCACATATTTAAACACGTGTTATTTTTAATTAATAAAATATGTATGGTCTTTCTTTCTTATATTTTTTTCTTTCTTATATTTTTTACACGTATGTTGGTTTGCAATTCACAAATCAATTATAGTTACATTTATGGTTCCCCAGTTATTCTTGTATTAACACAAAATATTCTTCATGTTACATTATAGTCCCTTAACTATTTATTAATAAAATCATTATACTATTTATAATAAAATCTTATCCAAATTTATAATCAATAACTAACGTCGTAAAATGTACTCGGTCAATTATTATCGAAGAACGGATATAACGGAAAAATTATCGTTTCACTACTTGGGTTCACCTTTAAATGTATTTAGACCAAATACTTCTTATATAGTTTGAGATTTTACAACCGTTACAATTTACGTTAAGATTATTTATCCTAAATAATCTTCTATTTAAAAATGTTATTTTATCACTTTTCGATAAATTTATAACAAGATTTATACAAATATTACATACCCATAATATTTGTCCGCATAACACGTATATAATAAATAAGTATTTATATAACCTGTAACGCATATGCATACGAAGAAAATTTATCCTATTTGACGATTTTAATTATTTGATAAAAACAAATATTTATTATTATTATCCCCTTAACGTTTAGCCTAACTCTCGGACGTCACAATTCTCCCCCACTTAGGATGATTTCGTCCTCGAAATCACAAACTCAACGAATACATACGATCTCCGCTACTCGCTTTTCTTTATTTTTATTTTTCTTTATTATTTTTTTTTTCAAGTAAGAGTTGTCTTTCGCACTTTTGCCTTAATGGTTGGTTCTCCCTCACTTAGGTTCAAACTCTTTTCTGCTGCTACTTACAACCAATCAAAGCCTAAGTCGGATCCGTCTCTATGATTGTTAATCTTCTTTCTCTTTGAAAGAAGCTTATGATCGTCATATTAATGACTTTATCATCACCAACGTGGCATCACTGTGTGCCCGCAACGAGTGATCTTCTCGTTTCTCAATATCATGGTCTGATCAAGATCACTACAAGCACGAAGTCTTCTACCAACGTACATGTGTACACAATGGTATAAGAGGGTAATACTAGCAACAACAACAACGGTTGCTAAATTCAATAGTTTCTTTTCCTCTTTGCTGGGACAATTAATTTGTCGCTCTTCAATTGACATCTTGAGCACATCTAAATTACTTGGACACAGACGCACAACAAACATCCTTATGCGTATTTTTATCAACTATTACTTTTATGGCTTGCCTAACGATTGTCAAACTCTTCAGACTTCTTAGTTGATGGCGGTGCTCAAACTTGCACCCGCTCTTCGTTCTCTATTGGACCTTCGACCATAATCTCCGAGCTAAAAACGCAATCCTCATTGCAGAATCATACTCCTTAAAATTGGGTCATAGATTCAACCCAAGATAAGGTCTTCACTTTTGCTACAACAACAACTCGAATGGTCATATTCTAATGACCATTTGCATAACGCAAAATACACACAACGAACTAGACTCTTGTCTCTAATAGTCAAATACTATCACGGAAGAAACCTTCCTTCATGTTCTAATGTGATATAATCTCTTCATAGCAAGTAGCATTTCTAGCTAAGAGCTCTTACCTTAACAACGATCACGATACTTCTAATGATCGCTTCCATTACCTTTCACTTCAATCTTCTGGCTTAAGTCAGATGCTACGTCGAACTTGGTTCTCTGAACCACGTACAGTACTTATCTTAGCCGAACTCGATTAGATATAACCACTAGGTTCAGAATAATAATCATCTTCTTAGTCATTACCGAAACGATGGTAACGACAGACATGAACAAAACAGAATCAATTACTAGCGCCTTGGTAACCTTGTGACTTTCTCTGATCCAAGTGTGAGTCCTGTGCTTCCGGTAGTATAGGCCTCTACTACCTTTCACATATACTCATACTCGTCCCAGGTATTGTCTCGTAGTTTTCCAAGTCACCATAAAAGAATTTCACGTAGTCATTTAACACATCGGATAACATAACTAAGGTTTATATTATTTTTCGAAACGATTACAAAGGTATTCAAGTTCACTCTATACTATTCCTTTTATATAATAGGCTACACCATATGATACCATTTATATGGCTACTTTATTGATCCTTACTCCTAATCCCTTACGTCCTCGCCTGCTTCATTAAGGATCATCTAGAATGCTCTTGCCTTTGGCTTCGGCGATACGTTTGGCTTTGTAGCTCCTTCCCTCTTTGGGCAATCTTGCTTGAAGTTCCCTTCTTCATTACATCCGTAACACACCCTTTTGTTGAATGTACTCTCATTGGCATAATGCCCGGTCTTCCCGCACTTGAAACAAGTCACATCCTCACCACATTTTCTAGAGTGTTCCTTCTTGCACTTATCGCACCATCTTGCTTCACCTCCTCCTCCTCCTCCAAACTTTGAGAATTTGCTCTTCTTGTTTGACCTTGAAGATCCTTCAAACTTCCTATTCTCGCCAACTTCAGCTCTCTCCAGACCTTTTCCCTTATCTGGGTCTCAACATTTTTAGCTACTCTAACGGTTGCCTTCAAAGTGCTTACCATTTTGTCTGTTGGGCCAAAGTCTGATGGAAATCTGTTCGCAAACTTCTCTATCTTGGCGAGTTCAGTAGGCACCAAGTAGGGGAATAACTTCATCCTCTCAATGAATGCAGTGGCATAGTCATCAATGCTCATCTTCCCTTTCTTCAGGTTCTGAAACTCGTTGTTTAGGTCTATCAGATCTACTTCCGAGCAGTACTGCATTTTCAACTGCTCCATGAATTCTTCCCAAGATATCCTTAGGGCTTCTGTCACACCCCCAAACCAAGGATGGCGGAAATGTCCGGGGGTGGAAGACTTCATGTATAGTATCATAACAACAATTGTAATAGTAATTCAAGCAAACACAACCAACATATATATAATTGAAAAAGTTACATCATTGTATGAATTACATGTTTACGAATCAATTACAATATGTTGACAAAATATGAAATAGTAGACGCCTTAGCGTCCCATCCTCAAAAGCACTTGGTTACCTGTTTAATGATTTCCTGAGAATACAAGTTGTTTGAAAAAGTGTCAACACAAAGGTTGGTGAGTTCATAAGCTTTTGTTTGGTATTATTAAAAGCCTTTCGTTTGTAAAAGTAGTATTTGTTTTAGAAAAATCCAATATTTTCCTTAAAATGTATATGTAGTCTTAAATCCAAAGACCGAAATGTATAAGTAACTTTTCTTACTTATAATAAATAATGTAAGTTTAAATCGACATAAACTCGTTTACTTTTAATGAAGTTCCCGTAAATTCCAATATTCATTAATACTTTATGTGAGTTTATTAAAGCCTTTTCTTGTAAAAGTAGTGTTCGTTCCAGAAAATCCAATATTTTCCTTAATGTGTAAATGTAGTCTTAAAACCCAAAGACCGAAATGTACAAGTAGTGTTCGTTCCTTATAGTAAAACAATGCAAGTTTAAATCGACATAAACTCGTTTGATTTTAGTGAAATCCCCGTAAATTCTATGTTTGTTAATACCACATGTGAGTTATTATAAATTGAATCGAATGTCTCACAGAAGTCATTAACGAATTTACGTGTAGTGTAATGAAGACTTGGTACCGTATGGCCGTACCTTGCTTAATGAAAATATCCTTTGTATAAATGTACCCTTTTTAAATGTATGTGTTATGTAATGTTTCATAAAGTCATTAACGGAATTACGTGTTATGAAAACTTGGTACCGTATGGCCGTACCTTGCTTAATGAAAATATCATTTGTATAAATGTACCCTTTTTAAATGTATGTATTATGTAATGTATCATAAACTATACCTATTATAGTTTATCAACCAAGGGTAGTACGTAGTAATGTATGCAAACTATATTCAAAATAGTTTATTAAATGTTTGAATGTATCGGTTGTACTTTGATTATAATCACTTGTTATTCTTTATATTTTATATGTCCAAATCCATTTGTAAACTGATGTGTGTCTAAATATCAAGATAAACTGTCATATATTGCAATAACATATAATCACATAAAGATATACACCTTGCTCAACATGTTACAAGGTGAAATGAAATTGACAGCAACTTTTTGTTGTATACAGTTTCTGTTACTGTTCTTAGAAAATTTATAGAAAAATCATCAAAGCTCTAAATTCAAATCCGTAAATTCTGAGAGTTTGGAATATGAGTCTAGTTTGTTCGTAAATTTTATCATGATTTTTAGTGATCTCTAACAGAGGTGAAAGTGTTTATAATCACAGACTGGTCCGGGTTTGCCTTTGAAATGATAGGCAGTTTTGTAAAAATCACCATAAATTGTAGAAACATCATATGGAGATGTGCAAGTAGCCATTTTAAAGCTAAGAGTTTGAACTACTTGCACCTGGAACAGTTTTGAAAACTAAAATATTTAAGTTGACCAAAACAGTCTGTGATCGAAGTTCATATTTTCTGATGTAATCTGATAGAAAAAGTTTAATTGTGTTCTTGATGATTTTACTTGTATTCCCCCCTTAAAAATTAATAAAAACATGTAAATGTAGGGGTATGAACTCACCTTATGTGATTTCAGTAGATGAAAGTGAGATAGAGGAAGTGTTCAACCCAAGAACACTAAGAAGATGTCTTGATGATTCGAGAATCTAACACCGAATAAGATGGAATTTGTGTAAGATATCAATGATTTGAGTAGAATGGAGTTTAATAATTATGTGAATGATGAAGATACTTACTAATTGAAGAAAGAAATCCCTGGAGAAAGCCTTGAAGTTCTTGAAGTTGAGAGAAAAGATGAGAGAATTTTGGAGAGTGTTCTTGGTTGCTAAGTGTAGAATGAAAGGACTTTATGGAGAATGAGGAGAGAGGATCAATCCTCCAGCTCTTAGAACGTGGGAAGAGCTGGAGATTGGGTGTAAAGGTCCACTAAGGTGACAAGGAGTAGTGGGAAAGAGTGGCTGATCATAGAGTGAGGTGGTGGTGGTTTGCTTTTGCCATAAATTAAGGAAAAGCAAATATTCCCTCAATAATTAGTTCAACCACTAATTCTTTTAATATATTTTTATAAAAACCCTGGAGATTTATATATTTTGGGGCCTTAGTTTATAAAATAAAGTTTTGGGTGAAAATCTCACGTTAAAATAATGAAAAACGGAGTTAAAACGAAGTCGTAGTCGAAAAACCGGTAAAAAGGGGCCGTCTGCGAGACCTCTCGCATGGGCTGTCTGAGAGGCTTCTCATGCGAGGCTTCTGTCCTGAGAGGCTTCTAATGCGAGGCTTCGGTCCTGAGAGGCTTCTCATGAGAGGCTTCGGTCCTGAGAGGCTTCGGTCCTGAGAGGCTTCTCATGAGAGTTTTCGCTTCTAATAGGAGGGTTTTGGTTCCTTAAGGTTATTTTACCCGTTTTTACCCCGTTTCAAGTGGTTTTTGACCCGGTTAAGGGTCGAGATGACCCAAATGATTACAAAAAGTTAAAGTAACTTTTGAGAGAGATTCGAGAGAGATTTGGGAGAGATTTGGGAGAGATTTCAAATAGAAAGAGATAGAGTGAAAACGATTTAGAGAGGTTTCGTTTGTGATTAATTTGAGTGTCCGGCTTCACAACGCAAGGTTCGTAAACCCCGTTAAACCGTGTTTTAGTGTCGTACACAATCCCGATGATTGTGCAATAGTGTTTTATCGCTTTGGTTCGTTGTTTAGCACTGTTAAGGCTAAGGAAAATCAAACACATGAACTTTCCAAATGATGATTTCTCATTAAAATAGCGAATTGTATAGTGATTACATAACGTAAACCCTAACATACAAGGGTTATTGGAGTTGACCGGTTTGACTTGTTGACTTTGTTTGGCTTTGACTTGACCGAAATTTGACGGTTGTCACATCATCCCCCCGTTAGAAGGAATTTCGTCCCGAAATTTTCATTTTGACTGGGATTTCAAGAGTTTGGGAAGAGATGTGGATACTTTTGTTTCATCTGATCCTCGCGTTCCCAGGTGAATTCGGGTCCTCGTTTAGCGTTCCAACAGACCTTCACGATGGGAATACAACTTTGTTTCGTTCGTTTGATTTCCCGATCCATGATTTCGACTGGTTCCTCCACGAAGTGGAGATTTTCGTTAACTTCGATTTCGTCGAGTGGTATTATGAGTGTCTCATCAGACAAACACTTCTTTAGGTTCGACACGTGAAATGTGGGATGTACTTTGTCGAGTTCCTGAGGTAATCGAAGTTTGTATGCTACTGGCCCAATCCTAGCAAGGATTTCGAATGGCCCGATGTACCTTGGATTTAGTTTCCCGCGTTTGCCGAATCGTATCATTACTTTCCAAGGGGAAACTTTTAGTAGTACACGATCACCCACCTGGAATTCCAAGGGTTTGCGTCGTTTGTCTGCGTAACTCTTTTGCCGATCGTGAGACGCTTTCAGTCTTTATCGAATTTGAACGATCTTTTCTGTGGTTTCCCTTATGATTTCAGGGCCAGTGAGGGTGCTATTAGAGACTTGCCCTCTAGCTAGCTGTGTATCCCCCACCTCAGCCCAACACAGGGGTGATCTGCATTTGCGACCGTAAAGAGCTTCGAATGGAGCGACTTTAATGCTAGTATGATAGTTGTTATTGTAGGAGAATTCGATAAGCGGTAGATGGGTATCCCATGCTTTACCGAAGTCTATCACACAAGCTCTTAACATGTCTTCCAACGTTTGAATGGTTCATTCGCTCTGTCCGTCGGTTTGTGGGTGGTAGGCCGTACTCATGTCAAGCCTAGTTCCCAATGATTTTTGTAGAGACTGCCAAAACCGTGAGGTAAATCTACTACCTCTATCGGAGATAATGGATATCGGCACACCATGGAGTCGTACAATCTCTTTGATGTACGTTCTAGTCAACTTCTCCATCTTGTCGGTTTCTTTTATCGGTAGGAAGTGTGCTGATTTGGTCAATCTGTCTACGATTACCCATATGGTGTCAAGTCCGCCCGATGTCTTAGGCAGCTTGGTTATGAAGTCCATGGTTATTCGTTCCCACTTCCACTCAGGTATATCCGGCTGTTGTAATAGCCCGGATGGTTTCTGGTATTCGATTTTGACCTTGGCGCAAGTCAGACACTTGCTCACATAGGTAGCAATCTCAGCTTTCATGTTCGGCCACTAGTATAATTTCTTGAGGTCCAGATACATCTTATCCGACCCGGGATGGATGGAGTATCGAGTCTTGTGTGCTTCATTCATGACGACGTCTCGGAGTCCACCGAACTTCGGTGTCCAAATCCGGTTCATGATATAACGTGCTCCATCATCCTTGACTTCTAAGTTTTTATCCATTCCCCTTAATGTCTCTCCTGCCACCTTTTCTGGTTTCAAAGCTTCCATTTGAGCTTCCTTGATTTGTATGGTCAGGTGGGAATGGATTGTCATTGTTAAGGATTTTACTCGGCGGCCCGAGTACTCCTTCCTGCTTAGAGCATCGGCCACTACATTGGCCTTGCCCGGATGATAACGAATTTCGCACTCGTAGTCATTCAGCAACTCTACCCATCTCCTCGGTCGCATGTTGAGCTCTTTCTGATTGAGGATATGCTGAAGACTTTTGTGATAAGTAAAGATAGTGCATTTCATGCCGTAGAGGTAGTGTCTCCAGATCTTCAAAGCGAATACTACTGCTCCTAATTCCAGGTCGTGCGTAGTATAATTAACCTCGTGCGTCTTAAGCTGTCTTGATGCATACGCGATAACCTTCCCTCTCTGCATGAGCACACATCCGAGGCCTTGATTCGAAGCATCACAGTACACTACGAAGTCTTCGGTTCCCTCTGGGAGAGACAAGATCGGTGCGCTGCATAGGGCTTGTTTTAACGTTTGGAAAGCAGTTTCTTGTTTATTTTCCCACTTGAATATCACACCTTTCTGCGTCAAGGTGGTGAGTGGTTTCGCAATCTTGGAGAAGTTTTGTATAAATCTTCGGTAGTAGCCAGCAAGCCCAAGGAATTGTCGAATTTCGGTTGGCGTCTTGGGTGCTGACCAATTCTCGATTGCCTTGATCTTGGAGGGATCCACATGTATGCCTTTCTCACTTACCACATGGCCAAGGAAATCCACTTCTCTAATCCAGAATTCACACTTAGAGAACTTAGCATAAAGCTTCTCCGCTCTTAGTGTCTCTAGCACTTGGCGTAGATGTAGGCGATGCTCTTCTTCGCTTCGCGAGTAGATCAAGATATCGTCGATGAATACGATTACAAACTTGTCTAGGTAGGGTCGACACACTCTATTCATTAGGTCTATGAATACCGCAGGTGCGTTTGTTAAACCGAAAGACATCACCACAAACTCGTAGTGCCCATAGCGAGTTCTGAATGCAGTTTTGGGAATATCTTCTTCTTGAACTCGTAGCTGATGGTAACCTGACCTTAGGTCGATCTTTGAGAAGAAATTTGCTCCTTGGAGTTGGTCGAAAAGGTCGTCGATTCGGGGTAGAGGATATCGGTTCTTGATGGTGAGTTTGTTTAGTTCCCGATAGTCGATGCACATGCGAAAGGATCCGTCCTTCTTCTTTACAAAAAGGACTGGTGCTCCCAAAGGTGAGAAGCTTGGTCTGATGAACCCTTTGCTCAAAAGCTCGTTCAACTGACTGGACAACTCTTGCATTTCTGTTGGTGCGAGGCGGTATGGAGCTCTGGCTACGGGGGTAGCTCCGGGTATTAAGTCAATTCTGAAATCGACTTGTCGTGCGAGTGGTACACCAGGAAGATCTTCTGGGAACACATCCGGGAAGTTACACACTTCGGGGATGTCTTTGATGTCTTTCACGTCTTGTTTCTTGTCTACTACGTGGGCCAAGAAGGCGTGGTACTCCTTCCGGAGATACTTTTGGGCTTTGATGCATGAGATGATTTGTAAATTCGCACTAGGTTTGTCGCCATAGATGAGAAGGGTTTCGTCATTTGGTAGATTGAGGCGAACGGCCTTTTCGTAACATAGAATGTCGGTACGGTGAGGAACTAACCAATCCATCCCGATGATTACGTCGAAGCTTTTTATGGTGACCGGCATCAGGTCAATTTTAAAGGTATGGTTGTCTAGAGTGAGAGTACACTCTGAGTATATATCGCTAGTGCGTTCTACTTTCCCATTTGCCATTTCTACTACATAAGTATCCTTTAGTGCTTGGGGATTTTGTTCAAGTAATTGTTTATATTGGTGGCTCACGAAACTCCTCTCCGCTCCACTATCGAATAGTACGCATGCATAAGAGTTATTGAGGAGAAACGTACCGGTAACCACCGCGGGATCCTCAACTGCTTCCCCATGTCCTATTGCCAGAATTCTTCCTACTCCACCAGCATTAGGGGCTTGTGCTTTGGGGCAGTTTCTTTTGAAGTGACCGGCGTCTCCACAGTTGTAGCAGGTTCGGGTTGCCCCCGTACTGGCGACTTGGTTGATTGGTCAAGCCGACGCTTTACAGAAACGAGCAGTGTGCCCCTTCCTGTCGCAGTTGTTACAGTGCATCTCCCTACAAGCACCATTGTGGTGAAAGTTGCACTTGGGTAGGGTTCCAGCATATGACTTCGGTGGTGCTGGAGTGGTAGCAGTAGTGGCAGCATAGACAGCAACAGTTTGTTGCTTCTTAGCAGGGTCTTGTGCTGGTTGGCTCTTCTTTTGGTTCCAAAACTTCCTTTTGTTGTTTCCCCCTTTTGATTGATCAGTGGTGGTCGCTATAGTGCCTTGGCTGGCTCTATGGTCGATAAGTTGTTGTGCCAATTCTTTGGCACTTGCAAAAGTAGTGGGTTTCGAGGCTAGTACGCTATCGTGAATCTGGGATGTTAGTCCCCAGAGGTATCGTTCCACCTTCTTATCTTCTGGAGTGACCATTGCTGGGCAGAGGAGGGCCAATTCATTGAATCGGGTGGTGTAGGTTTCAAGGTCGGAGCCCGTCATCCTGAGGTTCCAAAGTTATTGTTCCAGCTTTTGAATTTCGCCTCTCGGGCAGTACTCCTTCATCATCAAGGTTTTTAGTTCTGCCCAGGTTATGGAGCTAGCCACTTCGAGAGTAGGTGAACTAATCCGGCAGTTCCACCAAGTAAGGGCCCGACCGATGAATGTGAAGGCTGCGAACTTAACTTTGTTCGCTTCGGGGCAAGAGCACACTTGAAAAACTACTTCGGTCCTTTCAAACCATTGCATTAAAGCGATGACTCCCCCGCTCCCATTGAAACTGTCGGGTTTGCCATTGGTGAAGTCTTTGTAAGAACACTCTCTTGTGCGCACCCATCTGTCGCCCTGGTTAGAGGGTGTAACACCTGGCCCAGATCCACCATTCCCATTAGAGACAATTTGGGACACGGCTGCCGCTATTGCAGCTTGGAGTATTGTTGGATCAAATTGTGGAAGCGGCGGCAGAGGTGTTGGTGATGGTGGTGGAGGTGTCAGTGATGGTGATGGTGGTGTTGGTAGTGGTGGTGGAAGTGTCGATGATGGTGAGGGAGGTGTTAGTAGTGGTAGTGGAAGTGTCGGTGATGGTGATGGTGGTGTTGGTAGTGGTAGTGGGGGTGGTGCTGTGCTGCTAGATAGTCTAGTCTCCTTCCTTGGCGGCATGGTTCTGTCATAAGTTGTAAACCAATGTTCTTTTAGTGAAAGTATATTTATAGGAAAATATTTTATACATAAAGTATATTATTACGTTGTTTTCCGGTATGTTTACGATACATACGATTTTATACTTTTAATTGACCCAATACATTGGGTTATGAGGTAAAATGAAAGTATAAAATATTTTATTTGAGTTTCCTTGTTTCCAAGTATATGACCGTTTGTAAAAGTTTCACACATACTAATTTAGTCGGGACATAATTAATATATTTATGTTTTAAAAAGATCTTTATCGGTTACTTCATTAGTTGCAAAGTGCTTACCAGTCATATGTGATTAAGATATAATAGTCCTTCGAATAGATGACCCTAACTCCAAGACCACAACCAAACAAGGACAGGAAGTGAAACAAAGATACATAAATTCTAAGTCTATAGCATCTTAGTTACATATGACCTTAGCGCATCCACTTAGCAGCTATTGATCTATAAATAAAGACCTATTTAATTCTCAGATAATTTATTATAGTAACACAAAATACTCATATAGTATTTGTAAATGTTTAGTTTTGAGTTCTTAAAGTATCTTTTGTAGTGTGTTATTAGGTTTGTTAGATTTGTTGCCCATCCTGACCATCCCCCGGTATATGCAAGTCAATTCCCGGACAGATATAGTTGATAAGGCTATATCCTTCCCAGACTTAATCCACATATACTAAGGCATACTCAAAATGTTCAACTCTTCTTCTTTTGCTTTATGTTTTCGCTAGTTATGATACCATGCGAGCATGTAATGTATGTATGTATACTTTAATCAAGAAAATCATTTATTTTCTAAAAGTATATTTATTTGAAAAATGTACAAATCAGAGACTATTAGTCCCAATTGTGTTTATAGTTTGTATATCTTATGTGGTTTGATATACTTAATTCACTATAAACTGTGCTCTGATACCAATCTGTCACACCCCCAAACCAAGGATGGCGGAAATGTCCGGGGGTGGAAGACTTCATGTATAGTATCATAACAACAATTGTAATAGTAATTCAAGCAAACACAACCAACATATATATAATTGAAAAAGTTACATCATTGTATGAATTACATGTTTACGAATCAATTACAATATGTTGACAAAATATGAAATAGTAGACGCCTTAGCGTCCCATCCTCAAAAGCACTTGGTTACCTGTTTAATGATTTCCTGAGAATACAAGTTGTTTGAAAAAGTGTCAACACAAAGGTTGGTGAGTTCATAAGCTTTTGTTTGGTATTATTAAAAGCCTTTCGTTTGTAAAAGTAGTATTTGTTTTAGAAAAATCCAATATTTTCCTTAAAATGTATATGTAGTCTTAAATCCAAAGACCGAAATGTATAAGTAACTTTTCTTACTTATAATAAATAATGTAAGTTTAAATCGACATAAACTCGTTTACTTTTAATGAAGTTCCCGTAAATTCCAATATTCATTAATACTTTATGTGAGTTTATTAAAGCCTTTTCTTGTAAAAGTAGTGTTCGTTCCAGAAAATCCAATATTTTCCTTAATGTGTAAATGTAGTCTTAAAACCCAAAGACCGAAATGTACAAGTAGTGTTCGTTCCTTATAGTAAAACAATGCAAGTTTAAATCGACATAAACTCGTTTGATTTTAGTGAAATCCCCGTAAATTCTATGTTTGTTAATACCACATGTGAGTTATTATAAATTGAATCGAATGTCTCACAGAAGTCATTAACGAATTTACGTGTAGTGTAATGAAGACTTGGTACCGTATGGCCGTACCTTGCTTAATGAAAATATCCTTTGTATAAATGTACCCTTTTTAAATGTATGTGTTATGTAATGTTTCATAAAGTCATTAACGGAATTACGTGTTATGAAAACTTGGTACCGTATGGCCGTACCTTGCTTAATGAAAATATCCTTTGTATAAATGTACCCTTTTTAAATGTATGTATTATGTAATGTATCATAAACTATACCTATTATAGTTTATCAACCAAGGGTAGTACGTAGTAATGTATGCAAACTATATTCAAAATAGTTTATTAAATGTTTGAATGTATCGGTTGTACTTTGATTATAATCACTTGTTATTCTTTATATTTTATATGTCCAAATCCATTTGTAAACTGATGTGTGTCTAAATATCAAGATAAAATGTCATATATTGCAATAACATATAATCACATAAAGATATACACCTTGCTCAACATGTTACAAGGTGAAATGAAATTGACAGCAACTTTTTGTTGTATACAGTTTCTGTTACTGTTCTTAGAAAATTTATAGAAAAATCATCAAAGCTCTAAATTCAAATCCGTAAATTCTGAGAGTTTGGAATATGAGTCTAGTTTGTTCGTAAATTTTATCATGATTTTTAGTGATCTCTAACAGAGGTGAAAGTGTTTATAATCACAGACTGGTCCGGGTTTGCCTTTGAAATGATAGGCAGTTTTGTAAAAATCACCATAAATTGTAGAAACATCATATGGAGATGTGCAAGTAGCCATTTTAAAGCTAAGAGTTTGAACTACTTGCACCTGGAATAGTTTTGAAAACTAAAATATTTAAGTTGACCAAAACAGTCTGTGATCGAAGTTCATATTTTCTGATGTAATCTGATAGAAAAAGTTTAATTGTGTTCTTGATGATTTTACTTGTATTCCCCCCTTAAAACTTAAGAAAAACATGTAAATGTAGGGGTATGAACTCACCTTATGTGATTTCAGTAGATGAAAGTGAGATAGAGGAAGTGTTCAACCCAAGAACACTAAGAAGATGTCTTGATGATTCGAGAATCTAACACCGAATAAGATGGAATTTGTGTAAGATATCAATGATTTGAGTAGAATGGAGTTTAATAATTATGTGAATGATGAAGATACTTACTAATTGAAGAAAGAAATCCCTGGAGAAAGCCTTGAAGTTCTTGAAGTTGAGAGAAAAGATGAGAGAATTTTGGAGAGTGTTCTTGGTTGCTAAGTGTAGAATGAAAGGACTTTATGGAGAATGAGGAGAGAGGATCAATCCTCCAGCTCTTAGAACGTGGGAAGAGCTGGAGATTGGGTGTAAAGGTCCACTAAGGTGACAAGGAGTAGTGGGAAAGAGTGGCTGATCATAGAGTGAGGTGGTGGTGGTTTGCTTTTGCCATAAATTAAGGAAAAGCAAATATTCCCTCAATAATTAGTTCAACCACTAATTCTTTTAATATATTTTTATAAAAACCCTGGAGATTTATATATTTTGGGGCCTTAGTTTATAAAATAAAGTTTTGGGTGAAAATCTCACATTAAAATAATGAAAAACGGAGTTAAAACGAAGTCGTAGTCGAAAAACCGGTAAAAAGGGGCCGTCTGCGAGACCTCTCGCATGGGCTGTCTGAGAGGCTTCTCATGCGAGGCTTCTGTCCTGAGAGGCTTCTAATGCGAGGCTTCGGTCCTGAGAGGCTTCTCATGAGAGGCTTCGGTCCTGAGAGGCTTCGGTCCTGAGAGGCTTCTCATGAGAGTTTTCGCTTCTAATAGGAGGGTTTTGGTTCCTTAAGGTTATTTTACCCGTTTTTACCCCGTTTCAAGTGGTTTTTGACCCGGTTAAGGGTCGAGATGACCCAAATGATTACAAAAAGTTAAAGTAACTTTTGAGAGAGATTCGAGAGAGATTTGGGAGAGATTTGGGAGAGATTTCAAATAGAAAGAGATAGAGTGAAAACGATTTAGAGAGGTTTCGTTTGTGATTAATTTGAGTGTCCGGCTTCACAACGCAAGGTTCGTAAACCCCGTTAAACCGTGTTTTAGTGTCGTACACAATCCCGATGATTGTGCAATAGTGTTTTATCACTTTGGTTCGTTGTTTAGCACTGTTAAGGCTAAGGAAAATCAAACACATGAACTTTCCAAATGATGATTTCTCATTAAAATAGCGAATTGTATAGTGATTACATAACGTAAACCCTAACATACAAGGGTTATTGGAGTTGACCGGTTTGACTTGTTGACTTTGTTTGGCTTTGACTTGACCGAAATTTGACGGTTGTCACAGCTTCTCCTTGTGGCATTGTATATGCCAATAACTTGCACCAGCTTAAAACTCCAGTCTTTAATTGTCTGACTGCGAAGACGGTTTTCTGCTTGTTACTGCAGTTGCAACTTTCAAATACCATTTCTATCTCAGAGATCTAGTCCATAATCTCCACTGGCTTTGGGCTTCCCGAAAGACTCAGTGGTTTAGCACCCAAGAAGATCTTATACATACGCCCATCCCTGTCATTCCCTCCATCTTGGTTATTCCTTCCAACCACTGGTGGTTCAACTTGGTTAATGGTTCTGCTGTAGTTTCCTTCTTCTGATTGACCCTCATTCAGTTCAGGCTGTTCAACATGCACAGTAGGTTCATCCCTATTATGTTGAAGTAGACGCCTTGTTTTTTCCACCTGGCAATCCAACATCATTTGAATCATTGCTTGTACTCTTGCCATAGTGATTGGCTCGGGTATAGCTGCTACTTCTGGTGCATGCTCAATCACTTGTGGCTCAGGCTACGGGTTGGCTCAGGCTACGGGTTACTTCTTTCCAATCTGCTTCGAGTTCTCACCATGTCAATCTATACACCAAATCAAACGTTCAATGTGCAGTGACAAGAATTTAGATAGGGGAATCAGACGTATAAATCCCCTTATCACTCTGAAAAGTTACATACCAGTTCTAATACCGTAATTAAACGTTTAGAAATCATAAAACATAAAGTTTCTAGATCCAGTCGGCAACAGACCATAGATCCGATCAAATAATGACGTCATAAAGCATCACAAAACATTTAGCACATAAAGCAATTTAGGCATCTTCCCTAAATGAGCTAGTGCTTATATCTATTCAGGTGTACTACCTAAAGTATATTAGACACTCATCTCACAATCATCGTTTAGCATTTTAAGTTTAAGTCTATAAATAAATCAATCCTTATTCCTAGTTCGCTTAAACTAATGCTTTGATACCAACTGTGAGATCCCCAATTTCACGGCCAGAAAAGACCGATTTGTTTATGCTTATTTAAAAATCAGAGTATTCATTTTGAAAGAATAATATTGCGGAATTTGTTCCCAGAAAACATGATAAATATATTATCAAAGCATTTCCGAAGAAATGTATTTTGTTTATATTAAAACTTTGGGATGTCATCGTCAATACAGAAACATAAGCATAAACAGGCCTTACATTTATTTACACTAGTGATTTACTTCTCCTTTAATCTCTCTGTGTAATGTAGCTTCGTATCGATACCTGTTATACAAGTAAACTGAGTGGGTCAGGTTGGGAAACCTGGTGAGTACATAGGGTTTTCAACCCACAATAGTAAATTTATTATGTTTCATCACCAAACAATTAACCCAATTACCCATCCTCATTATCTACTTTATTCTTAAGGATCTACGCTAAGAATCATCTATTATTCATTTATTCATTCCTAAGGAACAAGCACGAAGCTCCATTGTTGCCAATGGTACAGCTGCCAATGTTATCTATTAGGCACAACTGCCAATATTATCATTTAGGCGCAGCTGTCAGGATTATGATGTTCTCTTTTAGGCACAGTTGTCGATATTATCCTTTAGGCGCAGCTGCTAGGATGTTTACAGCACATCGTAGTTCAAAAACATCTACAGGTTGTGGCGCAGCTGCCAATATTATTATTTATAGGGCACTAAATTCATAGCTGTCAATGTTCATCTATATCATCTTTCATCCCTCGTCATTCATCTACCCATCTTTACCCAATATTTTTATAGGTATAAAATACATATACAATTTAAATCAAATAAAACATGTATATTCGGTTCTTCCAACATAGATATCAAGAACACAGATAGCATGCACACATAACACGTAATTTATATTAAATACCTCATATCTATGTGTAAGATGAAAGTAACTATGCACTCACTAGTTAGTGAAAACTAACTACTATAATGGCTCCAAGCTCAACATTGCTTGCCAACTTATTGTATTACCTAAAACATCTAATATGTGAAGTGATATCCAAAAATAATTTCTTGAAAGACTTTCATTGATATATGAAAATAATTCAAGATGCTATTTATACTAAAATTCAAACCGCCTATCTCTTATCTTTCATACGGTTTAAAGTGCTTACTCATTTAAAATTATTCACATGTATAACTCTAGTTACAAGAGTCAATAGAAAAACAAAACACATATACCTTTTTAATAAATGAAGTTGTATGATCACATATTTAAACAACATGTGTTATTTTTAATTAATAAAATATATACGATATGTTGGTTTGCAATTCACAAATCAGTTATACTTACATTTATGGTCCCTCAGTTATTATTGTATTAACACAATATATCCTTCAACTTACACTATAATCTTTTAACTATTTATTAATAAAATCATTATACCCTTTATAATGAAATCTTATCCAAATTTATAATCAATAACTAACGTCGTAAAAAGTACTCAGTCAATTATTATCGAAAAACGGGTATAACGGAAAATTTATCGTTTCACTACTTGGGTTCACCTTTAAATGTATTTAGACCAAATACGACTTATATAGTTTGAGATTTTACAATCGTTACAATTTTCGTTAAGATTATTTATCCTAAATAATCTTCTATTTAAAAATGTTGTTTGATCACTTTTCGATAAGTTTATAACAAGATTTATACAAATATTACATACCCATAATATTTGTCCACATAACATTTATATAATAAATAAGTATTTATATAACCTGTAACGCATACACATACGCATACGAATAAAATTTATCATATTTGAGGATTTTAATTATTTGATAAAACAAATATTTATTATTATTATCCCCTTAATATTTAGCCTAACTCTTGGGCGTTACAGATTGGACGAAATTTGCGATCGATATGTTTTGAGTATTCTTTATGCATGTTTGGTAGTGTTTCGAGTCTTGGACTAGGGGTAGGTTTGACGAATGGATGATCATCAGTCTTAGAGTATGGTTTCTGAAGTTTAGAACTGATGGGTTCCCGGTTCCGGGAAGTATATTGATGGAATTGGTTTGTGGTTGTAGTTTTGAGAGTCCTCGACTATGTAGTTCTTACTGAAAGTTGGGTCTTACAATTAGGGAGAGAAAGATGGTCGTTGTGATTGAGTATCCTTAAGTTATTGGGTTGTTTGTTAGCAGTTATGGTTTTCCGAGTGGTCTCTTGAGTTTTCTTTATACGATGCCATGATTTTGAAATGGTTAAAGGGAGTTTGTGGAATATGTTGACGTTGTTCATATTTCACTATAATGGTTATTTAGATGAGACTCATGCTGGGAGTCACCTTGTTTTCAAGTGGAGGGTTCAACAGGAGTGAATAGTCAGAGGTTCTGTTTTCCATTAGTATCAGCAAGATAATTTGGGGTCGGAAGAGTTCCGTGTGGTTCGGGTCGCGATGTAAAGACATATTGACTGTGTTCCAGGATGGTTTTGCCTGTTTGGGAGTCAGACAAGGTATTGGATTTCCAGATTTCGGACATAGTGGTGATGGTTATTCTTCATTGGTTAAAGTTATTGGGTCGAGGATTCATTATCAGTCAGGGTATCTAAGTTTCACTAAGATTGGGTTTGATTGTAGTATGGGAAGGCAGTCGATTGTATGAGTCGACTTCTCAGTTCGAATCGGGGTTGTGGAAGAATTGTCCAAGTTGTCAGGTATGTTTGGAGAGGAGTAAGGAGTGATTTCGAGGACGAAATCTAATCTAAGTGGGGGAGAATTGTAACACTCATTTTTTAGGTAAATTTCTATTTTTGAACCAAAGTGAAAATTTGTTGCAAATTGGTTCCCATGGATCATCAATGAACGTCGCGCCTCATGTGAGTACAATGGGCATACTCACGAGTACAAAGGGCATACGTAACAAATGAGGAAACCCTAATTTTTAGGGTTTAAGCAATATTTAAGCATCATTATCTCCTCAATACCTTTTCCCTCATCAGCCTCCACCTCCAAAATGTCCCTTGTAAACCCTAATCCATTGTGTGATCATTTTTGAGCTCGAGAGTGCATTTTTGGTGTTCTTGAAGGAAGAAGGAAGGGAAATCATCTTGGAAGCTCAAGGCATATTGGATCCAAAAGTGTTTCACCCTTAATAATCCTTTGGAGGTATAAAGTTTGAAACTTGATGAGTTATTTGATTAGATCTTGTTAGCCTTGAGTTTGTGTTCACTTTTGGTCTAATAAGCTAGGTGTTCATGAGTATGGATTACTCTAATCAGAAGAGCTGTCCTTTCAGACGTTTTTAGGTGTTATGAACCATAAAAATGTGATCTTGGTCCTTCCATGCAAGAGCTTTGACGTCTTAATGGAATAAGAAGTTAGGGTTTTAGCTTTTGGACTTTTTCTAGGCATGGGAAGTCATAAAGGTGGGAACTTGATGACTTAGAATGATGCTTTGGGTCTAGAATCTGAGTTTGGATGAAAACCCTTTAAGGAATAAGCACATTTTGAAGAGAAAAGGGTCCAGACGGCGTACAAGCATCGTGACTACGCCCAACATAGTGATTGAGTACGCAAGGCGTACTCAGTTAACTTTGACTTTCATTGACTTTTGACATTCTGACTTTGACCTTTGACCTGGGGTTTGACCAAATTTGACCTAGGGGCATTTAAGGTATTTTGAGCTGTACTTTGAGTTTTGGTCACTGTTTGTTGTATAGGTGACCTGTAGAGTTGGCATTTGGAGCAATGTTCTTTTCTACTATCTTTTCAGACTGTGAGTTGAATTTTCTTCACTGTATTTGTGGATCGATGACATCAATGTCGGCCCAATAGATTATGTATCGTAGTTTAGGATGTCGCTATATTGTAGTGATCTGGTGAGATCTGCATGTTTATCTATTTGTTGTTATATATTTATCTGTTGCATATGTTGACACAATATGGTTTGGGTTAAAGTTGCACTGCTTTGTCTTGTCGGCCCAAAAACACGGTGGCAATCTAATCAGGAGATTGTGGGTCATAGTAGCAATCCAATCGGGAGATTATGGGCCACTAGATATCCAACCGGGAGATTGTGGGCCAAAGTGGCAATCTAACCAGGGGTTGTGGGCCAGGGTAATCTAGTCGGTAGACTGATGACCCAACATACATTATGTATATATGTTTAGTTGTATGTGGTATTTGGGGGAAATCACTAAGCTTTGGCTTACAATTTAAGTTTCATGTTTCAGGTACTTCAGATGATCGGGGCAAGGTAATTTTGACTTTTGGAAACTAAGTTTTGTAGACATTTATAGTTTGTGGTTTGGTTTTGAAAAATGAAAATTTTACCTTGATTTTTGGGATCTTACAATTTCGTTCTCCTCTTTAGGTATATGAGATTCATGAAAATTAGGTGCCCAAGGGTCCTATTTATAGTCTAGGTAACTTACGGACAAAGCAGGATTTGAAAGATTAAATGATAGATTTAATCTCAATCCAAATCCTTTCCTTATATATCATCAGGAGGCTTCTGGAAACCCTAAGAAAGGCTCCAAAACCAGCCATACTACGGAGCATTCTAGAATTGCATATTTTATTCAGTTATTGAAAAAAAAAACAATTCACCACTTGCACATTTAAATAATTCCAATTAATCCCGAATTAATTCCAACTTAATTCTGATTAATAATTAATCTATTTTGACCATTTATAATGAATTTTTATTCATATAATAAATTAACAAAGCATTAATTAACAATTTCTAATTAATATATTAATCACATAATATATTCAAAAAAAACATTTTATCTCTCTCTCATTTGATCAATCCAAGCCATTTCCTAGTTATGAGGGCAACCCAAAAAAGATTTTACTTTTAATCATCAATATTATACCAATTTAGTTAGGACCTTAGACACGTAATCCAACACTAGAATGGGGAAATTTCCATCTGTTATGACGCTGCAAAAAAGGGGGTGTGTAACGTCCCAAAAATTCATAGTAAAATTTTCATTTTCTAAAAAATAAACCATACAAATGGGTTGTTCCAAAACCGATTAAGTGAATATATTATTTAAACATCAGATTAAAGACCATAAATTGCCAAAGTGGAAAAACTATGTGCCAACAATAGTCTTTCCATTATGCCATGAGTCGTATTATGGTCTTTCCTTGGCAGGGCGGGGGCCAAAACCATGGGTCATATAGACAAGGGCCAAGAGCCACATCCTGGTTTTCCATGAAAGTATCACAAAGACAACTAGCATACTACATATAACTACCAGGGTCCGGTCCCTGGTCTTGCATACAGTTTTCTGAGAGCCAACTCTACGTCTTTCATATAAATGCTAGGGGCCACCCAATAGTCTTCCTATATAACATAAACCAGTGGGCCGGCATTGGTGCCTTAACCCCCGAGTACGGTGAGGAGACTCGCCTGAATTACAATGCTGACTAAAACCTCACGTAACGTCGTACCATTCACAACCAACAACTCTCACCGCCAAAAGATGGGTGCTAAACACTTCCTAACAATCCACACAAGGCAACCCCTAAGTATACATTCTAAAAATAGAGACTGACTAAAAGTCAACCCAATCCAAAAGTCAACGACCAAAGTCAAATTCAATAGCCCATAATGTCAACTATTCATCCTCACGTTATGACCAACCTTTAGTCATGTCGTGCGAGCTCACTCAGTTCGATTCCAACTCATCTCGACTCAACTCAGCCAACTCATGCATAAAAATCCACTAGAGCTGACCTCACGTCGTGAGCTCCAAGAAGTATAATAGAAAACGGGATCATTCAACCCTCATGTCGTGAGACCCTATGTCTCACGTCGTGAGCACGGTCTAAAGTCAAAATCCAACCATTTAAGTCCTTAATCTATTAAGCCTATTACTCTAACTTTTCATAAGGTCTTATAACTCGATAATACACTTAAAAGTTGATGCTTTATGGGCATGTATGTCCAATACATTTCTAGATCTCATTTGGGACCAAAAATTGAAGAAACTATCATCAAACTTTCATGCAAAGTCTAAAACCCAACCATTCACTAGATCTGAACTCCATGAGACTCTAAAGACCCTTATAACCCATAAAGTTGCCAACTTTATGGTTTCCATTCATTCAAACTTGCTCGACAAAGGAGAAAAGTGGGACAAAACTTAGATTTAGCCACAAACAACAATAAAGGTGGAAGCATTGACACTTACAAGGGTACGGAAACAATGTGAGGTGATAATGATGATTCCTTGCAAGACTGTTCAAAAGTTCACCTTCCTCTTCTTTAAACTAAGAAATGCTCCAAAATGGCCAAGAATTAAGCAAGGGATGGAGGCTAGGGTTTTCTGATGTGAAAGAGGGTTTGGAGCCTGATAATGAACCTTAAAATGGGTTTAGAGGGACTTAAATACGAAGGAAACCCTAAAAGATCATGGGCTTGGGCTGCATCAGTTCTCACGTCGTAAGCCTCTATGCCTCACGTCGTGAGACTAGTCCTGAACAAAACGTTTCATATTAGCCCATCTCACGTCATGACCACTCAAAGGTCACGTCGTGAGGCTCCATTTCTTCAAAACTTTGACCATTTGACTCATTGAAACCCTAAATCGACCCATCCTGGAATACATGTGTTACAACTCTCCCCCACTTAAATTAGATTTCTCCTCGAAATCACTCCTTACTACTTACCAAACACGCCAGACAACCTGGACAATCCTTCCACAACCCCGATACGGACTAAGAAGTCGACTCATACAGACGAATGTCTTCCAATACTATAATCAAAACCCAATTCTTAGTAGAACTCACATACCCTGACAAATAATGAATCATTGACCCATTAACTTTAACCAATGAAGAATAACCATCATTACTCTGCCTGAACTCCGGAAATCCAATACCTTCTCTGACTCCCCGAAAGAAAAACCATTCTGAAATACAACCAATATGGATCTTTTTCGCAAGTTAACCTGAACGGGATCCTTACGAACCTGAATTATCATGCTGATACCGGAGAAAAGAACCTTGAGCATTTACCGACATTTATAACCTTGTACTAAAAAACAAAGGTGATTCTCAACGCGAGTATCAATCATTGGTACCCCAACCAATGCATAATTACATCATGCTAACCAAACATTCGCATTTTCGATCTACCCAAGATCTTTTGAGCTCCGAGCTGGTCTACCAATTATCTGAAGTGTCGGATTCCTGACCGGTCACTGAAACTGACATCCTCTCAAACGAGCATACCACGAGACTCTATCTGACAAAACCTACCCCAGTCTGCTTGTATATAAGGCTCCAACAGCCCTCCTATTCCAACCAGGTGCAAGAAAACCAACCTTCACATGGATGAGGATAACCTACTTTACTCTAAGTGAATGATACCAGTCTAGCTGTAGTCTTATATCACAATCAGCCCCAGATTGGCCTACAACCTTCCTCAGTCTCACGAATGTTGTGGCCTTTAAACAGTATTATAACCTGCCCTGCCATGGTCTAATACCACTTAGAGGAAACTATGAGCCTAATCATAGCTCCTGAACATCCTTGCAACTTCTCATGGACCAGGTGAATGCTACAGGCCACCCCGCAGTCTTACAACACTTTTATCGCTACCTGCCAACCTAGTGAATGCTATGACCACCCCGCAGTCTTACAACGCTTCTACCACTACCTTCCATCCTAAAGAATGCTACGACCACCCTACAATCTTACAACACTTTTATAACAACCATACACCTACCATATCTAATAAATCATGGGTCGAAGCCTCATTCGACTATACCCCAATCGGATGTTCGGGTCATGCTTTGAGTCCCAAAGCCTTAATTAGACAAGAACAGGCAGATAGGCTCTAACAGAACCCTCAAGCTAAACCTAATCACATACTCACCATGCGCTACCACTGATGCGCAATGTAACCTGAATTTCCATTCCTTGTACAATCCCTTAGTCCAAACGGTTCTCCCCCACTTAGATTTAACTGCGCTCTTCCAACCACAAAATTGATAGATTTCCAATCTATCTGGAAACCCTACTACTAAAAGTTGTCGACAACCTGAGCTTACAAGAACTAACATTCCATTACTAGCCAATCCTAGCGAACACACACCTATCAAAATTGAATGAATACTCCCTGAAAACTCAACAAGCTCAATATTCCTTAGCATTTTCCACTGAATCCGCTATAAGTCCTCGGAGACTTTATCGGGTGACAAAGAACAAAATCTCAATTATCAAAACGGGTACCCAACAAATTCAACGACCTACTTGCACTAGAGCAATTCCCATGCGGACCTGCAACTGACCACACTTTGAATGTATGAACTTGACAGCTACCGATCTTACACCCATGATCAATCCAATTCCTCATTGCCTCGTAACCACGAAAGACCCCCTACAAATCCTGCATTCAAACCCGAAATGTCCACCTTACGGATTGTTTGAGTTCCTTGATGATACCACCAAATATCAAACTGACTGATGGTCTTCTCTCACTTAAAGCTTGTTCTAATGATGGTCGATGCCTCCCACATCGAAACCTAAAACCGACTCACCCGAATATCCTCTAAGCACGACTTTTGGTATGCAAAATGGCATATGAAGATTCTCAAAATAAAATGTCTATACACATAGCGTCTCACACACAACATACAATCACAAGCGCGAATAATAAGAGCATGAAGGAAAGAATAGAACACATACATGCGACTTCAATTGGTGGAACTCGGATCTCCTCGGCCTGTAACTACAATGCTCGGCTCCTCACCACAGGAACAATCACTCTGTCCTCGCGACCATCAGTAATCCTTAGTGTGGTTAGAGCAGGTGCCCTCACGGCTCCCCTCATCAACTCCAGACAGTCAGCCTTCTTGTGGCGCACTTGGTTGAAGTGGAATCATAACAGACTTGTTCCCTGGGGGCAATCCCTACTAACATGACCAATCATGCCACACTTGTAGCAACCCATACCCCTAGATCGATAAACCCCATCATGCTGCTTCCCGCACGTGCTGCACTGACCTCGGCCCTGCTGGCCTCTCACTCGCTGATCAGAAATCTTGGGTCTCTTCATAGGACCCCTAACTATTTTCACCTGCTCTATCTTCCTCTTCCCGAGCGCTCCAAATCAATCTCCCGCTCACGTGCTCTAGCTATCATGTCCTCCAAAGTCTGAAAAGCTGAAAAGCTAACAAACTCCCTGATATCGTCTCGCAACATATTGTAGTACCGAGTCTTCTTCATCTCCTTGTTTGCAACATACTGTGGAAGCAAAAGAGCCCTCTCCAAAAATTTGACGGCGATCTCCATCGTCTCAGTTGTCTGGCTTAGGTCCTGAAACTCCCTCGCCAACTGTTGTACCTCAATAGCTAGGGCAAACTCCGCCCTAAACCGGATCACAAACTCATCCCAAGTCATCATCTCAATGGTCTCGCCTCCCAAAGAGAAGTCTAACTCCTCCCACCAATCTCGTGCTTTGTCTTTCAGAAGAAAAGAAGCAAATCTGACCTTTGACCCACTACAAATAAAACGACATTTAGTGGCACAGAAAAAGTGTCCCTAAAAAACCGAAAAAGTCCCACTAAAAGCCCCCTGGGGAATCAGCGGCACAAAAAAAAGTGCCACTAAAGGCCTTTAGTGGCACTTCTTGATTGTGTCGCTGCAGCCTTTTTGGGTTTTAGTGGCACTTTTTGGTTATGCCACTAAAGCATTTGCAGGTTTTAGTGGCACTATTTTTGTGACACTATTTAACTAATAAAATAAATATTATTTTCATATTTTTAATGATACTTTTTAACATAAGAATATTATATTATTAAACTAGGTTAGGTGTTATTTTAATTTGAAATGAACTATAAAATAATAATAAGACAATTAAGATAATAAATGGAAACACAATATCATTACTTTTATTTTTACTAGTATAACAACAATCACTCCATGTTTAGCTCAATATAACCATACTCATACATTATTAAGATACATAGTATTACAACACACTTATGTACTCAGTTCCAATATTACTCATATAGGCCCAAGTATCGTCAATCTACAAAGTTTTCATCCGATCCCAAGCACGACTGAATTTGGCAAACACTATGTTATTCAACCTAGATTGTTCCAATCTATTCCATTTCTTCATGTGAAGCTAAAAGAAGAAAGAGAAGAAAAGAAAGTAAGAATCATAAAACATGGAATTTTAGCAATAATATCTAAAAATAGTTTTTCAACTGAACATAGTAGATTTTCAGTATGAAGAACGCAGCAAAAATAAAAAACAAATATTTAGTAAAAAAATTTTCCAGTAAAACAGATAGAAAATAAAAACTTACATGTTGAAAACAAATAAATCATACAAAATTCTTAGAAATGCTTGACAGTGTGAGTAAAGGTCATCCCTCTACTTCTAGTTTGACCCATATGTGCATGGAAACTTGAATATCTTATTGCCCCTGCTAAGAAAAGATTAAAACACTTTAAGTTAAATCATGTCGTATAGATCATTAAATATTGTAAAAATACACAAACCAGATGGAGTTTAGATGCAGGAAATAACAATAATAGTTTCAGTGATATGTTTATTATACTATTCAAGTTTGTATAAATTTCATGACACTGTTGATGCCTTGTAGAGATGAAATAACAATCAACCAAAAACACATTTAAAATAGCATAATGGTGATCAAAAGGACCTACACAAGCCATACGATTCATCTGAATACTAAACACATGATGATGATCAAAAGGACCTACCAAAAACACAATGCAAATAATAATAATCAATAGAAATGGCATTTTTATAGGAGATAACATTACAGTTAACACCTTAAGTGTTTAACATAGAATAACCAATAACATATAAACATGTTAAGAAGTTAACAAGTAAGAAAAACAAGAAAATCAAATGCTAAAATAAGACGACCATAACACTTTTAACAAACCTAGAAGCATAACCAATAACTAGTGCAAATCAAATGCTAAAATCAACTTACCAGTTTAAGTTTGCCATTGTTTATTCTAAAATGCTTGGAAGATTACGGGACAATAACTAATTTGAAGAAACTTTCAGTTACCACCTGGGTTTTCAAGTCAAATGAGATAACGGGTTGTGAAGGCGAAGACATACTAGAATGCTTGGAAAATGAAGGATTTCATACCATTTGAAGATAGATCAACCATATGAAGAACACGCATGATACACCTCACTATATACTCATTCTCCTATAAGAATAGGGGCTTCTCTAATGCATCAAAAAGTTTATAGAACAACTTTTGGTCAATAGAATCAATGTCCATTGATGTGTATCTTGCTTGTTTTAGTCTGTTCTTGTCTTTATCTTTCACAAGTAAAAGCTTCTCCATACAGATGGTAGCGTAAGAACGAACCACGACCACATATGAACCAACATAATGGAAAACATCACCAACAACAGCCATGGCTAAATGTTTAGGAAACAGGACACGGAACACTGTGAAAAACTTCAATGTAGATGCCTTCAACAGTGGGAAACCATTCACGTCTTTACTCTGTAATTCTGGGACAGTAACCGATCTGAAGAAACTTTCAACATCAACAACAACAACATCATCAGCAAAAGAGACAGCCAAGTAGATAGCACACTCTTTATACTTCCAGTTACCACCTGGGTTTTCAAATCAAATGAGATAATGAGCTGTGAAGGAGACGACATACTAGAATGCTTGGAAGATGAAGGATTCCATACCTGATTCGGAGATGTGTGGGTAGGGTGCGACAACAAATAGTGTCAGGGGACGTCAACGATGAGGTTGTGAAGACTGATGGTGGCGATTTGGTGCTTTGACTCATGTCGATGGAGACGAAAATTAGGGATTTAGGGGATGGGTAGGACTTGGGAGCGTCAAGGGTAATAGAAGGGTAAGCGTGAATTGAAATTATAAATTTGTATCTTAATTTCCTATACCTATGTAGAAATCGAAAGAGGGGAAATTTTTTAATAGGAGAGAATGAAAGAGTTGGCGGGATTTTGTAACTTTTAGGGAAAATATTTTCCCGCTGGCAACAAAAAAAAGGAGGGATATTCTAATTTTTAGTTTTGATTCTCTCAAAAATATTGTTATTTGTTTTTTTATTCTTTTAAAAGATATAGTTATTTGTTTTTAATTCATATTTTTTCCTATTTAGGTTATTTCAATGATTTTTTTTATATTTTATAAAAACTTAAATTAAATATAACATATGTATATAAAAAATTTAGTGTTATTTTTATGCTAATAATTATGAAAATAATGCCATAAAATTATTAATGCCACTAAAAATAGGTTATTAGTGTCATAAGATATAAAGTGTCACTGTGTCTTAAAACTTATAGTGGCACAAAAACAAAGTGCCACTAAAACTGGGTTATAGTGGCACAAAAGCAAAATGCCACTACAACTTTGTGCCACTAAATGTAATTTTATTTGTAGTGACCCCTCGGGCAGAAGCTCGTCCGGAAAACGTTCACCATATCTGCTAACCACCTCCTACTAGCAAAATCTCCATAATCTCCATAATCCCATCCTTGACCGAAATCTCGGTGCAGAACGTGCCCAAACGCTCATCCAAAATCTCCATTATCTCATCCTTGACCGAACCGAAGATCACAAGAGTCTGGTCCAAATAAACGTAGGTGATCTCCGACGAGATGAACTCCCACATCTGCTTATCAATCGGCTCAGTAACAGCACCTGAGCCCGAACCAAAACCTGAACCTCCTCCATACGTGATCATCACCATTCTAAAAAGCAACCATACAAGAATAAGATCATACCTATAAATTTCCTCATCCTACAGGCTTCCTAGAATCTCTGTGACCCTCCTTGATTCGAGTATAGATCTTGTGCTTTTAGCAGTACGAGCCTAATACTACCTTTCACACCTATCTATACTTTCCTTAAGAATTATCCTGAATCTTGTAAGTCGCCTTCTCATACTGGTATTCCAAATACCCGCTAAAAAACGCAACCATACCCACTAAAACACTTCCTAGGCTCTCCTAGGTTCCCGGCCTCACCCTACCATCAGCTGCTGAAAAACTCCCACTAAGGTCAGCTAACTACTTCATTAACAATCACATACAATAAAGCTTAGATAATCCTTCGAGTAAAAGACTCAACCCCATAACGGTTAGACTCAAACGATAGTTGCATAATAAGGGCCAAATCCATCACTCTGAGATTATTTAACCTTTGCAGTATGCGACTTAACGTATTCACTTAATGGTTAACTCACATCAATAAGGGTTCTACAAAGCACAAAGCAAGCAACATTCGTGTAGCAACACTCCAAGCCACAAATTAAACAAAGGGCATCCCAATCTCACTTGCTACTACCATTCTAGGAACTTTTTCTATCACAATACATGATCAAATAGACTATCGAATAAAAGACTCTACCCTAAGACCACAACCAGAAAATGAACAGGTAATAAGGCTAAATCAATCATTCTAGGGCTATATAATCCTAATCGTATACAATTTTTAAAGCATGCCCTTATTAATTACTTCTACCAATATAGATTCCAACCCTAACATAGCATCCAATTACTCCTAGGCTACAAGGCATCACATATCAAGCCAATCTATCATGCAATACCTGAAAGTATCCTTAGCCTTATCCTAGCATGCAAGCATTCATATCATATAACACATCAACATGTATGGGTATTCTGGGAATCACTTACTTGAGCTTGGCTGATTGCACGCATCACACCCCCTTTTTATTTATAAAAAAATCTTTTTAGAAACTTATTTTCTTTCAAAAGATTACCAATTCCTCAAGTTTAATTCAGTCACACCTGAGAGTGTGCACGAGTCCCTCAAACCAAGGCTCTGATACCAACTTGTAACGTCCCAAAAGTTCATAGTCAAATTTTCATTTTCTGAAGCAATAAACCATACAAATGAGTTGTTCAAAAACGATTAACTGAATATATTATTTAAAAATAATATTGACCATGTGGAAAAACTTTGGGGGATGTTGTGCCGTCATGTCGGGCCCTTTCCTTTCGTACCGGAAGTACCTGAAGCCATAAACATAGAACCGTAAGCACAAAGCTTAGTGAGTTCCCCAAAATATCACATATCATACATACAATAGAGATTGCTATGTGCCAACAATAGTTTTGCCATTATGCCCTGAGCCGTATCATGGTCTTTCCTTGGCAGGGCGGGGGCCAAAACCATGGGTCTTACAGATAAGTGCCAAGATCCACCTCTTGGTCTTCCATGCAAGTATCACGAAAACAACTAGCATACTACATATAATTGGCAGGGTCCGGTCCCTGGTCTTGCATACAGTTTGCCGAGAGCCACCTCCACATCTTTGATACAAATGCCAGGGACCACCCCTTATCTTCCTATATAACATAAACCAGTAGGCCGACAATGGTGCCTTCAACCCCCGAGTACGGTGATGAGACTCACCTGAATCACAATGCTGCCTAAAACCTCACGTAACGTTGCACCAATCATAACCAACAGCTCTCACAACCAAAAGCTAGGTGCTAAACACTTCCTAACAATCTATACAAGGCAAAACCTAAGTCTACCTTCTAAAAATTAAGATTGACCAAAAGTCAACCCAAGCCAAAAGTCAACGGTCAAAGTCAAAGTTAACAACCCATAATGTCAATTATTCATCCTCACGTCATGACCAGCCTTTAGTCACGTCATGAGAGCTCACTTAGTCCAATTCCAACTCATCTCGACTCAACTCAGCGAACTCAGACATGAAAAGCCACTAGACCTGACCTCACATCGTGAGCAGCCTTCCCTAACATCGTGAGCTCCATGAAGCTTAACAGAAAATGGGGTCATTCAACCCTCACATCGTGAGACCCTATGTCTCACGTTGTGAGCACAGTCTGAAGTCAAAATCCAACCATTTAAGTCCTTAATCCATTAAGCCTTTTACTCTAACTTTCCAGAAGGTCTTATAACTCCATAATACACTTAAAAGTTGATGCTTTATGGGCATGTATGTCCAATACATGTCTAGATCTCATTTGGGACCGAAATTTAAGAAAGTACCATCCAACTTTCATGCAAGGTTCTAAAACCCAACCATTCACTAGATCTGAACTCCATGACACTATAAAGACCCTTATAACCTATAAAGTTGCCAACTTTATTGTTTCCATTCATTCAAACTTGCGCAACCAAGGAGAAAAGTGAGACAAAACTTCAATCTAGCCACAAACAACAATAAAGGTGGAAGCTTTGACACTTACAAGGATCTAGAAACAATCTGAGGTGATGATGATGATAATTCCTTGCAAGCCTCTTCAAAAGTTTACCTTCTTCTTCTTCTTCCCTTCTTCTTCAAACCAAGAAATGTTTCAAAATGGCCAAGAATCAAGCAAGGGATGGAGACTAGGGTTTTCTTATGTGAAAGAGGGTTTGGAGGATGAAAATGAACCCTAAAATGGGTTTAGAGGGACTTAACTACGAAGGAAACCCTAAAGGATCATGGGGATTGGGTTGCATCAGTTCTCACATTGTGAGCCTCTATGTCTCACGTCGTGAGACCAATCAGGAACAAAACTTTTCATATTAGCCCATCTCACTTCGTGGCCACGTAAAGGTCACGTCGTGAGGCTCCATTTCTTCCAAAATTCGACATTTTGACTCCTTGAAACCCTAAATCGACCCATCCTAGAAAACAGGTGTTACAGGGTGTGCCTGGAATCCACTGTTTACGGGTATTGTAATCATGAAGAGGAATGTGGAGACCATATCCTTGTTTAATGTTCATTTTCTAGAGTAATGATGGAGTGGGTCTTCAAGTGGTGTGGAATCCATGCAAATCAGTTCAATATAACTGTGGATGTTCTTGATTTTGTAGCAGGATGAGGAAATTGCCCTAAAAAAAGACGAATCTTACAGGCTATACAGAAGAGGCGAATCTTACAGGATGGGGATTTTGTAACAGGATGTGGAGGTTCTTGATTTTGTAGCAGGAAGGGGAAATCACCCTAAAAAGAGACGAATTTTACAAGATAGGTACTCTTTGGATTATTTGAAAAGCAATAAATGAAAGTGTCTTTTACAGTCGACGAATATCACCCACTAAGGTGGCAGACATGGTAAATTCGATGGTGTTCACTTGGACCAAATTCAGAAGAACTTCAGGCGGGAGTGAGAATTGGACTGATTGGTGTATTGATCACTTTCTATGTACTTACGTTGTCATATGTAATCCTTGAACATTGTATCGCTCCTTCTCTAACTTCTTTCTAGATTTGGACTTTTCTTTTTTATATATTTATCGGTTCCAAAAAAAGTTATTGTTTATCATTTATATAATCGTCAAGTTATTGGACTTTTCTTTTTTATGTATTTTTGCACTATGTTCGCCAAATCTTTTGCACCGACGTTATATTGTTGCATTTTTTTTCCATCAAGATGGAAGGCTAAGTTCTTCAATATTACTTTAGGTAATGTTACGTGAGGACGAACACATTTTGATTACTACTTTCATTTCGAACAATTCCTAATATTATTATTTCTTTTTGTGTTAATCATTTGGATAATAATACTTGATTTTGTGTTTTGCATCATGTTTGTTATTTTAACTAAGATATCATTGTGTCAATCCACTCGGCGTTCTGACTTTAATTGGTGTAGAAATTCAGATGGTTAGCTGAATCAAAACACGATATTGTCAAACTACAAGTTGTGCCTAATCCAATAGACATATGACTAAAATAGTTAGATCAAAATATTGGGTGCCCAAAATATAAAATTGCATCATTAACTTTAATTATGTCTATGAAATTAACTCGATATCTTTGAGAAAAGATAAGTGTGGCAATTCTAATTAGCAAAAGTGATATAGTTGGCTCTCATTAAGCAATTCTAATTTTAAGTATTAATTTTTTTCATAATTAAAGCTTTGAACTTTTTATTTAATGTAATTTAAAATAGTTTAGTAACATATTTTCAACTCGTAATTTAGTTTATATGTTATTTTGAACATATAGTTTGAACATGAACTCTTTGTGGATTCAACTCCCTTACTATACTACATAGGTTAAGTTTTTTTTATTTTTTATTTTTATTTTTGATCATAACAACAACAATCGATCACTTGCCACCTCTCTCCTAGTTTTTTCATTGCTCTCGGCCAGGAAACACGCATACACACACACACACACTAGGGTTTGGTGTCTCAGCTTGGAAGAAATCGTTTGTGTGTGTCGAATTTAGGAACAAGAAGAAACCGATATATATTATTGAAGTAACTAGCATCCACAATGACCAAATTGTTGCTTTGAGGTTAGACAATGATAAAGGAACTCTCATTTGATTTCTCTAGCTCATCCTCCAAGCTATTGTCCGGTAATCTTTCTTCCCTTCTTATTTGTTTGTTTTGTTACAAGTTTCGTTGTACATTGATCCGTGGTGTATTATGATGGTTTTGACATTACGTTTCCACTTCCATGTTTTACTTAAACAGCCATAATAATCCCACAATTTCTAAAACTTTGATTTCGTTATTCAACTCAACTACGTAAGAACATGATATTTATTAAAACTGATATTTTTTTCTCTCTTCAAATAAAAACATGCAAACAAAGACACAATCACACAACTACACAAGATTACGATTTACCAAATTGATATCCGCCCATTGTGTATCAAGTTTTTGGGCTGCTTTATATCTTAGTGGGCTTTTTGGGCAACTAAATAGAAAAACTAGAAATTAACAATGCTAAATTGCTAATTGCCAAGTGCTAGTTGCTATAATCATATTATCAAAAATAAGAACATTGTTTTATTTTTTCGAGCATAACAAAATAATACTATCTTTTATCGTTTATATATTTTTGATATTTTAAATTCAATGCCTGCAAGTTATAATAGTAGAAATTGTTTTGTTTTCATCCTTAGCAAAGCTTAGTTTTCTGTAAGAGTATAATACATAGAGATTAATTAAAACCGAAGGAGCCAATATGAATGAGCCAAAAGTATTGTACAAATCCATCACCGCCGTTGCCCGGCGAAACGGCGGCGGTAGAGGAAGTGAGTCTTACCGGTTAGCTGTCCAAGTCATCCAAGGGCGGTGGTTCTCACTATTCGCCTCCTTCCTAATCATGGCCGGCGCCGGTGCAACTTACCTCTTCGGTATCTATTCCAAAGACATTAAAACCACCCTCGGTTACGACCAAACCACCCTCAACCTCATCGGCTTTTTCAAAGACTTGGGTGCCAATATCGGCGTCATCTCCGGTCTCATCGCCGAAGTCACTCCAACATGGTGTCTCCTCCTTATCGGCGCTGCCGTTAACTTCACCGGGTACTTCATGATATGGCTCTCCGTCACCCACCGCTTACCGGAGCCACGTATATGGCAAATGTGTCTGTATATGTGCATCGCCGCCAACGCTCAGAACTTTGAGAACACCGGCGTCCTCGCGACAACCCTCAGAAACTTCCCGGAAAATAGAGGGGTTGTTCTGGGTCTTTTAAAAGGCTTCACCGGATTAAGTGGAGCCATAATGGCTCAAATTTACTTGGCCGTGTATGGCGATGATTCAAAAGCTCTTATCCTTCTTATTGCATGGCTTCCGGCAGCTTTATCGGTGGTTTTCGTTTACACGATCAGAGAGATAAACGATGTAAAAACAAAAGCATCCAACGAGCTTAGGGTTTTTTACCATTTCTTGTATATATCCATTGTTCTAGCGTTGTTCATCATGGGCATCACCATAGCTCAAAAGCTCGTGACTTTTTCACCGGTGGCTTACGCCGGAAGCTCCACCGCCGTCTGTTTTTTACTCTTTTCACCTCTCTTTGTCTCAATTAAACAAGAACTAGCCATCTTAAAGAACACCAACCAAGAATCAATTATCGTCTCTGAGGTCGAAACACAAAACTTAGATCATGAACAAGATGAAGAACAAGAACAATCAAAACCATCTTGTTTTGAATACGTCTTCTTGAACAAACCCGAGAGAGGAGAAGACTACTCGATCTTACAAGCACTTTTAAGCACAGACATAATGATTCTTTACGTAGCAACTTTTTGTGGGCTTGGAACAAGCTTCACTGCCGTCGATAACCTAGGTCAAATCGGCGAATCATTAGGGTATCCAAGAAAATCTATAAGCACATTCGTGTCACTCCTAAGTATTTGGAACTATTTCGGAAGAATCTTCGCAGGTTTTGTTTCAGAACATCTTTTAGTTACATACAAATTCCCAAGGCCTCTTATGATGACACTAGTTCTTCTTCTTTCATGCATCGGCCACCTTCTGATTGCTTTTCCATTCACGGGGTCTGTTTATATCGCGTCTATAATCATCGGGTTTTCTTTTGGTGCACAACTTCCCCTTCTTTTTGCGATTGTTTCAGAGCTATTTGGACTAAAGCATTTTACCACATTGTTCAACTGTGCACAACTTGGAAGCCCACTTGGGTCGTATGTTTTGAATGTGAGGGTGACAGGGCCGATGTATGATAGGGAGGCGATGAAGGTGTTGGAAAGAAGAGGGTTGGATAGATCGGTGGTGAAGGAGTTGGTTTGTATTGGGAAGCAATGTTATAGGCGATCGTTTATAGTGTTGGCTTGTGTTTGTTGCTTTGGAGCCTTGGCTACACTTGTTTTGGTGGCTAGAACACGTGAGTTTTACAATGGTGACATTTATAGTAAATTTAGGGAGGAAAAAGAGATGAGGAAGACCCAAGATTGGAGTTTATAATTGGTTGCGTCGAATGAGTTTGATTAAATGATTGTAATGGTTAAAACTTAAAAGGAATTCACAGAAAAAAAAAACACTTGCTGAAATGATGATGAGTCTCATACAAGAATTTGGGCTTTTATTAAAGCCCAAAGATTAATAAGTATTGTCCTAAAGATAAGAATATTTACAAATAAACCGAAAATGAGTTGTAGATAGATAGATTTGTGAGGTATTCTTCAGTTGATCATCTTATCTTGATTAATGAGAGTCCTACTTCCGAAGTTTTATTAACCGTAGTTTTTGTCAAGGTGACTCGTTATCGTTTTTTTATTCGTCATTGCTAATTGCATTTGACGAGTCCATTGCAAAATCCATTTTTCAATAAGCTCAAATGGGAAATAACAGGTTAGTTTTTTCCAACTTATATTTTTTTGGGATGACGATATTGGAGATTAGTCTCAAAATAATGCTAGAAACATCGTTTGAATATTGTGTTGTTTTTATCTCTTTGTCGTTTAAAAGTTAACTTGCAAAAGAGTAACTTGATGGTTTGCTTCTATTATGGGGTGTTGACTGGCTTAATTTCCTTTCATGTATCTTGAACTATATATATGTAGGAAATGGCTTAATTTCCTTTCATGTATCTTGGACTACATATATGTAGGAAACAAACTGAATCGAGTGGAAGGTTAATTTAAGAATTAAGATGATTAGTGATCTTTCCTTAAAAAACTTTCTAATTGAAAAGTTACGATGCTCTCGATAGGGGAAGGGGAATTAGGAAGATCTTAAGATGATGGTTTTTTGGGGAAGGGGAATTAGGAGAGAAAAAAATGGTTGGGTCAAATGAAAAAATGTTGGCTTCTGAAAAAGAATGTGGTTTGTGAATCAAAAGTCTCTTTGTCTTTAACGGCCCTCTTCTGTTTAAATGGTATTGGTGTTTTCTTAGTGAGTCACAATTCTCATGGGTTTCGCTCATTAAGTTTATTCATGGTTCGGATGGTGGACTACATGCGAACAGTTTTAGAGTTTGTAGAGTGTGGAGCAATATTTATTAAGCCCTTCCATCCTTTATGTGACTAAGAGCTTTTCCAACCACATAACATAAAAATAGTGATTATTTAACATTAAAATGGTGATTCAATTCCAACCAACCTCTAAAATGAGGGTTTGAGTTGGAAGTAGGATATAGTGTTCTTCGGTTAATAATTTTATCTTGTCGGATCAGATAGATTTGTGATTTAGACCCTTCGTGTGATATTACAGCAGCTTCCACAAAGAGATTGTTTAATAGAACTTATATATATATATATATATATATATATATATATATATATATATATATATATATATATATATATAGAGAGAGAGAGAGAGAGAGAGTGTGTTCATTGAGGCGGACATAATTTTGTGAGTACATAAGACCAAATTTTTTTATTTAAATATTCTAATATTTTATTGTTCGTAAAAATATAATATATAATATATTCTAACATTATATGTTTAGAATATTTCAATGTAAAATATATTAAATTATTGTTTTAGAATATTATAATATTACACATATTTAATTTTTATGAATATTAGAATATTAGAATATTTCATTAAAAAAAAATAGTCTCATGGTTTCACAAAATTAAGTCTTCTCATATGAACCTAACCCTCTATATATATATATATATATATATATATATATATATATATATATATATATATATATATATATATATATATATATATATATATATATTTGACAAATTGTATTTGTTACTTTAAATTCGATTGAAAATATGTTTTCTTGTAATGGCTTTTTATAACCGGTTAAAAATACTTATTACTAAAATAAAGTTTTGAGCAGGTCTAGAAATGGTCAAAATGAAAAGCAATTCTTTTTCCCATCAAAGACTTGTCAGTTTCTTCCTTACAGATTGACTAGTCCGGAAGTTCGGCTCTGGGTCTTTTTTTTATTAAAAAAAAAACATAAAGAATTATTCACATATTTTATATTCTCTCAAAAAAGATTAAAGTTGGTAATTTCTATTGGTTGATTCGACAGAAGTTTTATATCGATGTGGTATGTAAACAAACGATAATCAGTGTTGTTAATCTTTTTGAATAACGAACTCTTTTAAAAATCATATTTATAGATCTTGACGTCCTAATATTACTATATACAGTTGTACTCGATTGAGTAGCACCATAATATAGAATGTATAACCAAAAATATCAAACATGAAAGATATAAACATATTTTGCTTTCCCATGCATGTTTTTTCATACTTTTTCATTTTGCATGATACAACTTTTAAACGAGTCTTTCACACATTGAAACTCACACTCCTTGAGTATGACACAACTTTTAAAGTAGTCTGTCACACATTGAAATCCACATTCCCTAAGTCCACGAGAGGGAAAACCCATGTTAGATTCACACATGCATATTTCCTTCATTCCCATCTAAAAATAAAAACATTAGTTGGTCTAAGTGTTGACAATTCTTCCAATAGACCAATTATGAAGTTTACTTGTGCCTCTTTCTTGGCAAAAACATCGGCACGCCTAAATACTATAACGTCCCAATTTTCGCAACTAAAAATTTTCGATTTTTTCTTAGATAAAAGGAATCATTTCCATAGAGTTACTTAATAAAACCATTTGTTCCAACAGTTTACATCCCAAAATCATAGTAGAATCATAAATGCGGAATCACAAAATAAGAAGGTTGCCGATGTGTGTAGACAGTCACGCCTTCGTCTTCCCACGATCATCTGAAGTACCTGAAACATTTAAATTCATAATTATAAGCCAAAACTTAGTGAGTTCCCTAAACTACCACACACAACAATATACATACAAGCATACATACAACGGGTTCGTTCCAACCCAACAGATGTCTAGGCTCACAACACTTTAGTTCATCTTACCGTCAACCTGGACATGTGAATGTCTAGACTCACAAACACTCAATGTTGATCTTGCCATAAACTCACCCCTCTTAGCCCTTAGCATAAAATTGTACCGCCTGTACTATTGGTCATCGGCACATAGTTGGACGCCTCAACCCTTCACAAATATGTTGACATATACATAATATAGATAACAGACAAATCAACATTACAGGTAACAGTCTATGAATCTACCTGCCTAACAACATACAACAGTGTAGCCACATCCCAACACCCTAGGATACATACTGCAATATATAGTATAGTGAGGAAACTCACCACACAATCAAGCACACCTCATAGAGAAGTAAAGGCTGGTACTACGAACTAGGGGTGTGCATCAAACCGCACAAACCGCCCGCACCGCACCACACCGCACCGCAAAATGTGGTTTAGATATTCGCGGTGTGGTTTGCGGTTTATAATTTTATCAAACCGCATTATGCGGTGCGGTTTGTGGTTTTTAATTATGAAATCGCGGTTCAAACCGCACCGCACAAGACACACACACAAATATATATATATATATATATATATATATATATATATATATATATATATATATATATATATATATATATATAATTAGAAAAGTAGTAAAATGGATAATAAACAGAAACGAAAAAATTGTTTGGAATCAATTCGAATTAACTACTTAAGTGGAAGTATGTTTTTATTTATTTAAAATTGACATCTTTACTTAGATAAACAAACAATTAAATTTTGATGCTAGTTATTTACATGTTAATTTTCTTTTATTCTATGATAATTTTTGTGCTAATCAAATTTCTACACCACAAGAAAACCACATTGCAATGTATAATGCAGTTAAAAGCTTTTGTGGTGCGGTCTCTAAACTACAATGTGAACACCCATAATAATGTGTATAAAATATAAAATACATAACATTTTTAGTTATTCATCAAACCGCACAAAAACCGCCCACACCGCACCAAACCGCACCGCACCGCATAACACGGTTTGAAACCTTTGTGGTGCGGTCTGTGGTTTCCGAAAATTTCAAACCGCACATGCGGTGCGGTTTGCAGTTTTGATTTTAAACCGCACCAAACCGCACCGCGCACACCCCTACTACGAACCATCTAAAATTTATTTAGAGGTCAACCTTCAGTCTACGACACAAAACCCTCAAGTTGACTAAAAGTCAACCTGGACAAAAGTCAACGGCCAACGGTCAAATTTAATGGTCGAGTCACCGTGTCGTGGCCAACACCATGGCTGCGTTGTGGTGGCTAAAAGACAGAGTAATCAAGTTTCAACCCACCACCGTGTCGTAGTCCTCATCTCGTCGTGTCGTGGCCATAGCCTAAAACAACTTAATGGTTTAAGCACTTAACCCATAATCTCTAGAGCTCAAAATCTTAGATTTGGTCCTTCTAAAGGTCTTAATGGATAAAGTTTCCAACTTCATCCATTAGGACATCCTAATAAGTCAAGATCTAGAAACCTAAGTCCTTAATGGATACACCAAGTGCATGAACACAAAGCTAGGTTATACACACAACATTTATAACCACAACCATTGTCCATAAATCATAATATGCACCAAGAGGTTCTGGAGTTCACACCAACTCCAAGTGCATAGAGTCTTTGGGACAAAAATCTCATAAAAGTGCTCAAAGTTAGATCTAATGAAATGATAACCAAGTTAGGAGCTTTATACCTCCAAATGTACATAAATGAGGTGAAGATGGTGGATCTACACTAGAACCAAGCACACAAGCAACAAGGGGGAATCCTTCTTCCTCCAACCTGATGGGTTTTGAGCATAACAAACAATCTTATGTGTGCATGCAACCCTAAATACTTTGATCTACGTTTTCTCTAATTGAACATACAACTTGAACAACAAATAGAAAACCCTAGCATGCTTCTATAATTTCGAAATTCACAAATATTGTTAGAATAATCATACCTTGATCACTATATAGTAATAGGGATTCAAATCCTTGTGTTGTTGAAGCCTTTGAGAGCAAGTGTCACAAATGTCACGCCTCTAATAGTTAACACCCAACACTAGCAATGGAAGAATATTGAGAAGGAGGAGAGAAACTCTAAATTTCGGCTAGGTCTTCCAAAGAACAGATGACCGAAATTCATAGGGTTATTCCCTATTTATAGTGCAGTCAGGAAACCCTAGATAAGCCTAAATCCAAGATAATCTTAAACCGGGTAATTATCCACCAGGGATTATTCTAGAATCCCTTAGGCTATAAGAAAACCATCCAAGCCTATGGAGGGTTCTAGATTGCCTTTTGCTCAACTATTGAACAACTACAATTCAGTCCCTGTAGTATTAATTAATTCTTTTAATCCCGAAATTAATTCCAATTAATTTCTAATTAAATATCACTATTTCTAATTAATATATTATTCTCATAATATATTAACAAATTATTTCTTTCAATTTATTAATCAAATAATAAATTCAATCTCTCACTCCAAAAAATCATCATGTCCAGTTGCTAGTTTTGAGGGCAACCCAAAAGGACTGTGCTACTATCAATTCAAGTATATACCAATTATAGTTATGGGCTTAGACACCTAATCCAACAGTCTCCCACTTGGATAAGTCTAATAACTATAGTTGCCAGTACATTCTTCAAAAATTGATTAGCAAATTGTAGCTCTCAAAGTCGTTGTCGAACTCTGGCCCAGTTAGTTACGTGTCCTAAGATAATTGATCAAATATTCCTCGTTTCTACAAGATATCGTATAGACATGAGATATGGATTATAATCAATCTCTCTATCCAAGATTTGTTTCCTGATTTCTGATTTATGACGACTGAAATCTGACTACCAATTGAACACATCAATTAAGTACAGGCTTGGCCAAGCACTTTAGATGTCATCATTAAATCATTGAGGGGCCCACATATATCGATTTTCCCGTTAGGGAAATAGGAATGGATAAACTTCGAATTATATGTTTGCACTATTCACTCATCAAATCACGCACAACAATACGTTTTATAACATCAAGTTACTGATGTGTTTACACATTATCAATGTACAACTGACTTGTAAACAACAACTCATATATCTCTATTTCAAGAATATAAGATATTATCGTCTCAGAATTACTCGTGATATAATCCATGAAGTAATTCTTTGAGCGTGGGTTTATCCAATACTCAAAATCCCCATTTTCTAAGTACTCATGAACATTGCAGCAAAACCATTGCTATGTCTTATCTCCATAGACAATCTACAACTCCAATTCATGACAGTCTTAATTCACTACTTACTTCCAAAAGTACGATCGACTGTGGAGTTTTTGAATAATCCAATTATTCGGGAAGTAAAACATGCGAAGTGAAACACAATAATAACCTAACTAACTGTAGTCTCAAACTAATGAATATAAATAAAACTTGTAACACCCTGAATCCCAGGTATAATATTTAATTAAAATACATTCATTTTGTCAGGGCAGCTCGACGAGTTGGAGGCCCCAACTCGCCGAGTAGAGATTGAGATGGCCGCGTGATTTTTAGAGTCTACTCGATATGTTGGGGGGACCCGACTCGACGAGTAGGAGCTGAGTGTGAAAACCCTAATTTTCATGGTTTGTACCCTATTTAAAGGACCTCAAGTCCTTTACCCCGCCTCCCTCACCACCTTAACACCCTGAGAGAAACCCTGATCGAGCTATTATCATCTGTGAGAGAGAGGCTAAAAGTGTGTGTTTTAGTGCATTCTTGGAAGGAGTTTGAGGAGAAAAAGGCTTGGAACGAGAAGGAGCCCTTGGATCCAGTATTCTTTCAGTGTTAGCTGCCATTTGGAGGTAAAAAGCTATCACCTTGACCATTTGGTTGTTAGATCTCTTCACTAGGAATTTCATGGCCATTTCCATCTTCTCTTTGAGGCCTTTAGTTTTTTGAGCATGCCTTGAAGATGAGACTTCAGATCTGGATAGTATGAGGTCCCTTAGGCCAAAAAGGTTCAAGCTTTATCAAGCTTAGGCCAACTTTCATGCATTAAAACCTTGTTGAGCTTTGGGTTGGTAACTTATCCCTAAATGTCATGCATGAACGTAAAGCTTGCAGCTTTATGTGTTATTTCAGCCTTGTGAAGCTAGATCTAGAGTTTGGGGCCTTAGTTCTGCTTAAAAGCATCTGAATGAGAGAATGGACTAAAGGGACTCGACGAGTTGGTGAGCCAACTCGACGAGTTGATTAGGGTTTTCCCCGATAGTCTGGACACGTTACGAACTCGGCGAGTTGGTGAGACAACTCTACGAGTTGAGATTGGACTTTCCCGATTTTTCTGAGAACAGGAGGAACTCGACGAGTCGCATAGATGCACTTGACGAGTTGGGTCAACATGGATTGTTGACTCGAGTGTTGACTTCCGCTGACTTTAGGGTTTGGTCAAGTTATGGATTATGGAGACTATGGAGGGGTAAAATGGTCTTTCACCCTTTCTGAGAGTTAGAAAAGGGGTTAACTTAACATCTTGGAGTTCTTAATATAAATTGTTAATTAGAGATGATCATGATATATGTAGGCGGAGTCTAGTCCTACCAGTGAGTACATGACATTCTTGTTCTACCTACGAGGTGAGTCTTCTCACTATACTTACCTGAGTGGTAATACTGTGTTACCGGAGGGTCTTATGTGCTTATACCGAGCTATGTGATATGTTATGCATTCTGTCTTTGTGAATTATGTTGTATATTATTATGTGCCCTATTGAGTTAGGGACCGGAGGGTCCAACCCGATCTGTGAGACCGGAGGGTCCTTATCGAGATATAGCCATGAGAGGCTAATTATTTGTGTGTGGTATTGTGGGGAACTCACTAAGCTTCGTGCTTACAGTGTTTTGTGAAATGTGTTTCAGGTACCTCTCATGATCGCGGGAAGGTGCTGACGTGATTGTACACACCAGCTTGAGATTATGTTTTGAGGATTCTGGGATATTGTCAAACATTTTGTTGTTTTGTGTTTTGAACAACTTATACATTTGGGTTTTTGAGAAAATGAGATTGTGTTATGAGGTTTTAAAAATGAAAAAAAAAATTTGTTTGAAAAATTAGAGTGTTACAAAACTCTTATTATTTAATCACCATATTAATTATTTATTCATTGTATAATGTTTCGAATAATTAACTAAAAACTTGAATTAAACATCAGTCATGTCATGTTATAAACATGCATACTATGTCTCTTTATGGTCCTTCCTTTGTGAACAGATCGATTGGACACTATTCCAATGATGCTCATTTCACAATTTCAAATTCTTGTTACTACTAAATATGTTAGAGCTCAACCTTACATGCAATATCCTTTTGTGATGTCGAGGCTTCAAAGTTACATAGACTTTGCCAACGATATTACAAAATGTTCCATTGAAACTTTGTTACTTAAAACAATTTCATGGTAACGAAGTCTCAAGCTCACGATACACTCCTTGAACATCTTCCTTGCATTAAATTTCCTAACTCACATGTAGATTTTATCAACAACTTCCACTATGGAAATATTTTCATATTCCCATATGGCTGTCAATTCTGAATAAGAGTCACCTCCATTCAGAATTATGTCAATATGGTTTGTCCAAATTAATACTATACTTCCAACTGTCCACAAGAAACCAACCTTCTGTAAACCTGAGAGTGTTATTGACAGTTGTTTAACAACTTTAGTCACACCAAGTTCTAGTCCTTTTTTCTTCTCAATACACAAGGTATTTGAAAAAAATAATCAGAACAAGTGAATATTATAGCATATGTAAACGATATTATATCCAAAGCATATGGTACTCGACACATAATGTCTTACATAAAGACCTGATGTCTGATCAGAGTCTTGCTATAATATTTTGATATATCGAATTTCCTATGTTGAACTATTTCAACACGATATTCATATATGATCAAGACTAAGTTTTTTAAAACCTTCAATCTAAACTTTTAGATTTGAAGTATGAATGCCCTCTCCCTTAAATCTTTCTATAGCGAAACAATTCCCAAAATTTTCAATTTTCAAATTTGAAATCCTTGTTTCCTACAATTATTATTGCCAACTTGCACCACTTAACATAACAATTATGCTCCCACTAGCATAACAATTATTCTCCCACTAGCTTTGACATGTACCCAGAAATCAATTGGACTTCTATAAATCAACACTATTGACTTTCTTACTAAAGTATAGATTTCTGGTACGTGATGCTTCGATAAGTCTTTAGTAAAACTTCTCAAGCTCATAGACCTTTCATTAGATAGCATATGTGTTTGCTTAAATCCTCTCAGAACTTACATCTATAAGTCTTGAACGTTCAAATTGTACCTTGCCAGTTCTCACAATTCGAACTATGAAAAGGGATGTCGTAATTATATTGCGAATTTGAGATTGCAATGATCACAATTACTAACCACAATGAAATTTATCAAATCTTTAAAATCCACTAGCGAAAGTGTTTCCTCACAATCATTTTCATGAATTAGAGCAAAACCTTTTGCCACTTAGATTTTATGGCGTACGTGTTCCCATCCATGTGAATCTATCATTTCCAACCTACAATCATAAGACAAGGTTTATGACAAATTCAAATTATAATTTAGCTTTCATGGACTGAACTTTACTTGTTCTTAATTTCTTGCATTCTAGTAGCACAATGGCCTACCAGCACTTCCATGTTGTTTAAGCAGCTTACTTCCATTGATCAATGTACTATCATTGATAAATGTGCTCTGCCTTTCACAGTCAAAGGAGAACAATAGAACTCATAAGCATTGGCAACTCAACTGGAAGATGCATAGAAACAAGAATGTGTCAACTTAACATGATAGGTTATCAACCTCATGTCATGTGCTAGTGTGTGACATCCCCAATTTCACGGCCAGAAAATACCGATTTGTTTATGCTTTATTTAAAAATCAGAGTATCTTTTTCAAGAATAATATTGCGGAATTTGTTCCCAAAACATGATAAAAATATTATCAAAGCATTTCCGAATAAATGTATTCTAATTATATTAAAAACGTTGGGATGTCATCGTTAGTACAGTGCATAAGCATAAACAGAAATAGTACAGGCCTTACAAACATCTATTATTCTAACGGCCTATAATACATAGATCTCTCATCCGATGATCTCACATGTGCTCTTATGCCACTACCTGTAATACAAGAAACTGAGTGGGTCAGGATTGGGATCCTAGTGAGCACATACGGTTTTCAACCCACAATAATTAAGTTCTTTAATTTCATCAAATCATTCAACCCGATTACCCGTTCCCGTTATCCTTTCTTTCTGTCCCTAAAGTATCTAATTTAATCCTAAGGATTATCATCAGGATAGACAATACTGCTTAGGGGTTTCCTCAGCAATATATGTCAGTAAGACAAGCATGAGGGGGATTGAGTACACCAGGTGAATGATGGGTTATTAGCATAACATCATTCCTATGGTGTTCATGCAACCCTAATTGCTTTGATCTAGGTTTTTCTAAGTAAACATACAACATTGAATACCAAAGCAATAAACCCTAATTGACTAGCATACAAATCTGAAATTGACATATGATTAGGGTTGGAATCATTACATTGATTGTTATGTAGCAATAACAATCACAAACCTTCTAGATCTCGACTTCTGAAAGCTTAGTGCCTCAAGTGTTGCACCTCTAATGGACTCACAAACACCATGAGCAACAAGATGACTTAGGAGAAGGAGGAGGAGGCTCAAAAAACGTTCTAGGGTTTTCTCCAAGAGTTCGCCCCGTTTTTGGGGCCTTAGGGGTTCCTTATATAGGTAGGCTATTAGGGTTTTCAACTAGGAAACCCTAATTTGACTGCTTAGGCCCTAAGCAGCCCATGGACTCCTTCTAGAACACCCCTTGGACGAATTCCTTATGGGCTTCCCATAGAATTCGTCCAACCTATGTTCCAAGGTGATCCATAGCCCAATTGTAATTATCTTGTAATTACAATTCCAGTCCCCTAATTTTAATTAATCTTTTTTTACCACAAAATTAATTCTTAATTAATTCTTGACCAATATTAATTAAACAATATAATTTCTCCTTTAATATATTATTCTCATAATATATTAATAAATCATAATTAATCATTTTTCTCCTTAATTCATCCTATCAGTTGCTATGGTGAAGGCAACCTAAAAGGACCATGCTCACAATCGGGCCAAGTACATACCAAAATAGTTATGGGCTTAGACACCTAATCCAAAATTGAACACATGGTTCACAAACACCTACAGGTTGTGAGCCTGCCAGCGTTCCACTGGATTGTCTAGAATAGTCCGTGGTCGTCATCTATACTCCACTAGATGACTGGATCAGCTTTAACATCAAGGCCTCTCATCATTTATTTCATCTTTCATCATCTATATCATCTACCCAACTTTACCCAACATATTTATAGGTATAAAATACATATACAGTTTAAATCGAGTAAAACATGTATAAATCGTTCATTTAGCATAGATATCAGGAACACAGATAATAGGCACATATAGCAAGTAATTTATATTAAATACTTCATATCTATGTGTAAGATGAAAGTAACTATGCACTCACTTGTTAAAGTGATGATCGAAATTTGGGCAGTGCTTTGCTTCTAACAATCGTCATTTCCTTTGACGCAGCCTAGTATTATTATTGCTAAGTTTTAGTCTAATATTTATTACGACTAATTATTAGTCTAGATTCATCATTAACTCAAAGTCTATTTTCATGATCTATCAAGTAAGGAACAACCAGGTAGGATCATATCGGAGGTAGGGTCTGTTTGGTATACAAAGTATACTGTTTGGAAATCCCACTTTAAACACCTCACTAAATCACAACCTAGACATCATCCCCGTAAGTGGTCGGTCAGGGAGTCAGACCATCTCGAGACTTCAGGTCTCAGTTTGAGTAGGTATGGTTATTTTGCAAGGGTTTCAGGTAGTTAAAGGATTTGTTCATCTGCAGCTTAGGGAGCATTGCGAGCGTTGGTTTCGGTTGCCTTAGGGAATGCAGGGGTATGCTCGAGGTTATGGTCGTGTTGCTCAGGCAGTTTGGCGTGTTGGGAATGGGAAGGATTGATTTCGAGGACGAAATCTAATTTAAGTGGGGGAGAGTTTTAACATCCTGTTTCAAAACGTTTCCATTTTAGGGTGGTGATCAAGGATTGGGTATTAGCAGGCTTAGGATCCATGAAGAAGTTAGTTTTGGGCTCATTTGCAGGTGGATGATGTATACTGGATGATCCAGGTATTCAGTTTGTGTTTTGGAGTTAAAGGGTATTTCGGTAACTTGTCAACATGGGCTTCTATGGAAATTGGATGTTTGTTCAGGATATGGTAAGGAGGGTACGAGTTACTTGAAGCATAGAGCTTCTCGTTACCTTTTCATGGATATATGGATCGCCAGAATCGGATGTATATTGAAGAAGTTATGACTTTCAGAGTATATCCGGGTTAAGGGGTTATACAGTACGTGGGGCGTACATATATGTACGCATGCCGTACTAGTTCTAAAGGCATTACATAGGGCGTATAATGGTGTATGCAAGGCGTACAGATGCGAAGCAGGATCGCGCCTTCGGGCACGTACGCGGGGCGTACGTGCTTCTTAATGAAAACCCTAATTTCGATGTTGTCGCCTATATAATCTCATTAAGTCTTTTTGGTTGGTCCTTATACCATCCTCCAAGTTCCCTAAACCCAAGAAATCGTCTCTAAGCCTTCATGATGGTATTTTGAGCTCATGGTGTCTATTTTTGGTGTCTTTGGTCCATTTCCAAGAAGATGGGGTGTGGTGCAAGGATGGAGATTAAGAAAGAGCTTATGGATCTGGATTATGGGCTTCATTTCCAGCTTGTTGGAGGTAAAAAGCTATGAACTTGATCATTGATGTCTTAGATCTATCATGTATGAGTTTTTGAACCCTTTTGGCCCCATTGATGAGATCTTATGAGTTCATATCATTTCTGAAGCTTAGAGTTGCCACTCTTGATGTTATTTTGTTCCTTGAGTCATAAAGTTGCCATTTTTGAAGCTTAGATCCATCCATGCATGAGTTAGGGCCATTTTCATGAAATTATGAGGTTATATTTTTAGTTTGGAATCATTTGGGGCATGCAAAGTCACCAAGTTAGTGACTGTTGGATTTGGTGTCTAAGCCCATAACTATACCTGGTATGTACTTAACCCGATTGTAGCATGGTCCTTTTGGGTTTCCTTCACCATTGCAATTTGATAGGATAGACTTTTGAGAATAAGATTATTGGTGATTTATTAATATATTATAAGTATAATATATTAATTGAGAAATCATATTATTTAATTAGTGTTGGTCAAGAATTAATTTGTAATTAATTTTGTGATCAAAAGTGACTAATTAAATTTAAGGGGTTGATTATGTAAATCATCCATTCTTATAGTGTGGGCCAAGATCCATTAGGGCGGGCTAAGTGGTTCATGGATAGTCCATGGAGCTTTAACCTATGGAGCCTAAGGGATATGGAAGGTCATGGTGCATTAGGGTTTCATGGATGAAACCCTAGCCTTGAGAAACACTATAAAATAGTCCCCTTAGTCACAAAATCGGCAAACCATATATACAAGAGTGTGTGAACCAATTTTTGCAAGCTAATTTATTCTCTAAAGAGCCTCCTTTGCATATTGGTGTTTGTGACACATTATAGGCACAACATTTGAGGTGCTCAAGCTTCCAAGGTCAAGAAGTACACAAGAGGTAAGATATCTAACTAGTTGTTACTTTGAATTGTATGCTAGTTAAGTTATATGCTTTGGAAATTTGAAAATGCATGTATAATTAGAGAAAACATAGTTCCAAAGCATCTAGGGTTGCATGTGCACCATAGGAGTGTTATAGTGCTTAAAACCCAACAGTGACTTTATGGGTCTAGACTTTGATTAGGACCCAAATCTGTGGTTTAGACCTTTGGGCTAAGCATTAAGTGCTTAATGGCTAAAGTTGGCTTAATAGAGTAGTACGATGGGTGTATAAGTCTGTACGCACAGCGTACAAGCCATCAAGCGTGTACGCGCAGCGTACAGCTGGGTACGCAGCGCGTACTCAACCAATAGGATTTTAGCTTTTTGGGCTTCATGTTGGGCTTCCTTTTTGGGCCTGGGTGTTTGAGTTCTTAATAGTCCATCTGAGTATGAGTGTCTTGGACTAGGAATTTTGGTTGGGCTTTAGGGTAAGGCTCATGTAAGGGGTTTATGCCTAATTTGTAAAATTGGGCCATAATTGGGCCTTGGTTGGTTATTTGACTTTTGGGCCTTTCAGGTTATGAGTTTGGGCCTTGGTCTTGGATCAGGCTAGGTTAGGGGCAAAATGGTCTTTTTACCCCAAGTATGGATTTATGGTTATGGTTTGGAATCCAATTTGTAATTGGGTGTTGTTTTGATATTGACAGTTCAGGAATCTGTCAGGCAGCAGCCAGGGATCTTCTGTGTGTTCGGTAGTGCGAGGTGAGTCTCCTCACTATGTTTAGCGGGTTGAAGGCACCAATTTCGGCACATGATTTGTTATGCTTAGTAATCTTTTTGTATGTGTGACTCTTGCATGTGTTATGTGTTTTATGATTACCGGGTACGACCCGATGTCGGGCGGGGCCCGAAGGCTAGTATGTATGCTATTTATTTATGCGATTATGGCATGTATTGTGTGATTATATGTTCATATGTTTATATGTTTATATGCTTATATTGGGCGGGGCCCGATGCCAAGCGGGGCCTGATGATTGATAGATCTGTTTACCGAGCGGGGCTAGATGTCGGGTGGGGCTCGATGAAGGGTGGGGCCCATTATGTGATTTTATGTATGTGTGGTATGTGGTATCTTGCGAAACTCACTAAGCTTCGTGCTTACGGTTTTTAGTTTATGTTTCAGGTACTTCAGTTTTCAAAATGAAAGGGCTCGGGTTGACTGCATGGCACACACACTTTATGTTCCACATTTGACTTTGTTCTAGGATTTATACTCTGATTGGAATGTATCGGTTTTGAAACAAGTAATTGATGATACTTCTTCTATAATTAAAAAATAAATTCATGAATATTTTTGGGATGTTACAAATTGGTATCAGAGCCTTGGTTTGAGGGATTCGGGCACACTCTCGGGTGTATCTGGACTCAAAATGAGGATTTGGTAAAGTTTTTCAAAAAGATATATATATTTTAGAAAGGGATTTTTCTAAAAGAAGAAAGGGTGTGGTGCATGTAACCAGCCGAGCTCAAGTAAGTTTTCCCAAAATACCCATACATGTTATCTATTATGCTTTGATCTGTGAATCTGTGGAATCACATGTTAGTTAGGGCTAAGGATCTGCTCAGTTTTTGCATGCTAGAATGCTAGGAGAGATGCCTTTGTATGCCTATTGTATGAGCTTGTAGACTTGCATGCCAGTTCTGATTAGACAGTGATAGGTTGGCCTGACATGTGATTCATGGTAGCCTAGGAAGCATGGGATGCCGGTTTGGGTATGATTTTTATGCGTAAGGAAATCAGTAGCGGGAGTGAGAGCTCCTAGTATGTGTTGTAGTGTGTGGGACGGGAGTGCTACTGCTCGAATGCTGCTTGCTTTGTGCTTTGAGGAACACTTAGGTGATGGGAGTTAACTACTAAGTGAATATGTCAAGTCACATGTGATAAGGGTTGAATAATCTTAGAGTGATGGATTTGATCCTATTGCGCAGCTCTTTTCTGAGTCCAACCATTGTAGGGATGAGTCTGTTACTCGAAGGATTATTTGAGCCTTGTTGCATGTGATTATATTCATGAGGTGGGTGACTGACATTATGAGGAGTTCTTCATTAGCTGATGGCAGGGCGAGGTCAGGAACCTAGGAAAGCCTAAGGATTGCTTCGGTGGGTTTTGTCGCGTTGGGCCGCGAGTGTTTCGTGTATGGATTTGAAAAGGTGACTTAGAGGATTCGGGGGGATTCTTGAGGAAAGTATGGATAAGTGTGGAAGGTAGTATTGGGCGTGTACTACTGAAAGCACATGATCCATTCTCGAATCAAGTAGAGTCTTGGAGAATCTAAGAAGCCTTTGGGACGAGGATTCTTGGGTATATTCGGATCTTTTGCATGTTGTTTCGGTATGGTGTTGAGCACTTAGGAATGGGGTTCAGATTCTGGTTCCGGCTCAACAACGGGTATTAAGCCGATCGATCCGCGGTCGTGGGAGTTCATCTCATTGGAGATTACTCGCATTGTTTCAGATTGGACCTTGGTGGTCTTTGGTTCAGCCAAGGAAGGGATTTTTGAGCTATTGGATGGTCATCTCGGAGCCTTTGGGCCGAGGTTGTATTAGGGCAGTTGGGGGCTCGTCTGGATCCCAAAGCTTGTGAACCGCTAGAATCCTTTAGGAAGGAGGATCCTGTTGTTAGTTCTTGTCATCTGGGATCAAAAGGGAGTTTTGCACCATGTCCTCAGGATTGGTTGGGGTAACTCGGGAGGAGAAGGTCAGGATTTCTTCGGATGCTTTGCGGGTATGTCATCTTCTGTATCTTCTGGGTTGTATCAGGAATTTCTATTGCGTTAGAATTTTTCTTGGGTTGGGTAAGTTATATCTCGGGTTGATTCTCTGTTATTTTCTGGGTAATCGAGGGTCATTATATGCCATTCTGCATGTCGGGAGTCTTCGATGAATCTTCATAGGGTCGTATCTTGTTGAGTGGGTTTAGTGTGTCCCGTTGTTGTTCTGAGTCTTTTTCGGGATCAATTCAGGAGTATTTCTTGGAGTACCTTTGGTCAGGGTTAGCGATTAGTTCTCTAGTGAAGTCAGGGTTCAGTGGTTCTATCATCTTTTCGAGTATGATCGGCAATTGCCTATGGAAGAACCTTGGGTTCGAAGCACTACCGTTGCTAGGATAGGAGCGATAGCAGGAAGATGGAGGTGTCAGTAGCGTGAGTTGTTTGATCATTGGATGTGTCAGAGGAGTTTTAATTTTGCATGGACTATAATCAGTTAGAGTTCAGTGATTCCTTGAGGATGGAAATTAGTCTGGATGTTTGTCAGTGCATGGAAAGGGTTGTGGTTTTCAGTCGCGAGCATAGAACTTAAGGAATTGGCATGGTATCATGGGAAGTGACTTGTATTATCAGATGGGTTAAGATTTCGAGAGTATTCTTTAGGATTTCAGGAATTGGACGATCATTGAGTTTGGCTAACGATGGGACGTTAGTATTGATAAGCACAATTCATAGGCGGTTCATGCTATATAAGGTTGATGGGTTGGGAATCCATCGGATTTAAGGAATGAGAAAGCTTCGACTAATCCAAGTGGGGGAGAATCAATCAGGTCTTTTGGCAGTCAGGAAGGCTATGAACTGGGGCGAGTTTCACATCCTGGCTAGGAGGAGAGATGGCTCAAGTGGCTGTTTGTATTGAGGTTGTGTAGTGGGAGTTCAGGAAACTTCCAACCGTTGGTCGACATCTTCTATATTATACATAGCAGGCTTGTGGTGGAGTCCAATCTGAGGGCCTCGGAATCTGGAGTATGACCTGAACACCTGAATGGATGCAATTGGGTGCAGGTCCCGACTCGGGGTGAGTGGGGTGTGATGATTAGGGTGAGGTTAGGCCATGGGTGGTGACCGTGGTTGGGTTAAAGTGTTGTAAGACTATGATGGGATCGTAGCATTCACCAGTCTGAAGTAGATGATCATTGGAGATGGTCATGTGTGTAAATGGGGAATCAGTTCATGCTTTAGGCATGCCGGCCAGGATTGCCGAGGAGTATTTCTCTGTTTTGGGTTGAGGGCCATTGGGGTCCGAGGCGGAGTCAGGCATGTGTAGCTCTAGGCGAGTGGGACTCGTGGGTGAGGCTGCTACTTGGTCTAGTTGGGTGGGACGCGTGGGTGAGGCCCGTGTGATTATGGAAATACAGGTGGGACCTGGTAGAGACCATTGGACAAGATTTTGGGATCTTGAGTTGCAGGATTAAGGGGGGTGGTCAGCGTATGACGCGTAAGGGTTTTAGGTTTGGTGGCCTTGTTAATCGAACTCTTGGGAACCTGGTGCTTGGACCAAGTTTGAGACTGGTAGTATCGGCGATGGTTAGGAACCTTTATGGCTCGGTCTAGCAAGGGGTTGTCGTGAATCGGGAGGTTTTTGGTGAAATGCAAGTGCAGATCAGTGGATCTTGGGCTATGAGTTAAGCATCGGGTTGGTTTCGGTTGAGATCTCGAGTCGGGTATTGTAAGTGTTTTGTGAAGGAATTTAGTTTCAGTGGAATAAGGATTGGGGTATCTATATGCCAAGGGAATCAGTCGAAGGGATCAAGGGTAACGAATGGATTCAATTTTGATGATATATCAAGCTCTCGTGATTGTGTCTTCGATTGGTTTTATTGGTGAAGGGAATCCAGATAAGTCAGGGTAGTCTTATTGATTTGGAACTTTTGTATGGAGTAGCTTCTTATTCGGAGGAGATTTTAGGTCACTTGCAGTTGGGATTGGATAATCTCATAGTATATGATTTGATCATGTTGTACAGCTCTCGTTTAAGTCTAACCGTTGTAGGGATCAGTCTCCTACTCGAAGGATTACCCAAGCCCTTGTCAAGTATAAGTGTTCTACAGGGATAAATGATATGTGTTAATGTTTTATAATGGGAATCTCAAGTATCAGAAGTTGAATAGCCAGTTGTGAAATTAAGTGGGATGGATTCAACAATCGTTCAGTATGGGTGGTCGGTCAGGGAGTCAGACCATCTCGAGACTTCAAGTCCCAGTTTGAGTAGATATGGTTATTTTTCAAGGGATTATTTTCAGGTAGTGAAAGGATTTGTTCATCTGCAGGTTGGGGAGCCCTGCGAGGGTTGGTTTCGGTTGCCTTGGGGAAGGCAGGGGTATGCTCGAGGTTGTGGCCGTGTTGCTCAGGTTGTTTGGCGTGTCAGGAATGGTAAGGATTAACTTCGAGGACGAAATCTAATTTAAGTGGGGGAGAGTTGTAACACCTTGTTTCAGATCGTTTCCATTTCAGGGTTGTGATCAAGGATTGGGTATTAGCAGGCTTAGGATCCTTGAAGAAGTTAGTTTTGGGCTCATTTGGAGGTAGATGATGTATATTGGATGATCCGGGTATTCGGTTTGTGTTTTGGAGTTGAAGGGTATTTCGGTAACTTGTCAAATCGGGCTTCTATGGAAATTGGATGTCTGTTCGGGATATGGTAAGGCAGGTAAGAGTTGTTTAAAGCATAGAGCTTCTCGTTACCTTTTCATGGATATATGGGTCGTCGGAATCGTATGTATATCGAAGAAGTTATGACCTTCAGAGTATATTAGGGTTAAGGAGTTAAGAAGTACGTGGGGCGTACATATATGTACGCATGGCCTACTAGTTCTAAAGGCATTACGTAGGGCGTATAATGCTGTACGAAAGACGTACAAATGCGAAGCAGGATTGCGCCTTCGGGCATGTACGCGGGGCGTACAATGGTGTACGCGGGGCATACGTGCTTCTTAATGAAAACGCAATTTCGATGTTGTAGCCTATATAATCTCATTAAGTCTTTTTTGTTGGTCCTTATACCAACCTCCAAGTTCCTAAACCCAATAAATCGTCTCTAAGACTTCATGGTGATATTTTGAGCTCATGGTGTCTATTTTTGGTGTCTTTGGTCCATTTCCAAAAAAATGGAGTTTCGTGCAAGGATGGGGATCAAGAAAGAGCTTATGGATCTGGATTATGGGCTTCATTTCCAGCTTATTGGAGGTAAAAAGCTATGAACTTGATCACTGATGTCTTAGATCTAGCATGTATGAGTTTTTTGCCCCATTGATGAGATCTTAAGAGTTCATATTGTTTCTGAAGCTTAGAGTTGCCACTCTTGGTGTTATTTTGGTCCTTGAATCATAAAGTTGCCATTTTTGAGGCTTAGATCTATCCATGCATGAGTTAGGGCCATTTTCATGAAAGTAGAAGGTTATATTTTGAGTTTGGAATCATTTGCGGCATGCAAAATCACCAAGTTAGTGACTTTATGGTTCTAGACTTTGATTAGGACTCAGATATGTGGTTTGGACCTTTGGGCTATGAATTAAGTGCTTAATGGCTAAAGTTGGCTTAATATAGTAGTATGTTGGGTGTACAAGTTTGTACGCGCAGCGTACAAGCCATCAAGCGTGTACGCGCAGCGTACAGCTCGGTACGCCCCGCGTACTCAGCCAGGAGGATATTGGCCTTTTGGGCTTTGTGTTGGGCTTCCATTTTGGGCTTGGGTGTTTGAGATCTTAATGGGCCATCTGAGTATGAGTGTCTTGGACTAGGAATTTTGGTTGGGCTTTAGGGTAAGGCCCATATAAGGGGTTGGGCCCAATTTTGAAAATTGGGCCATAATTGGGCCTTGGTTGGTTATTTGACTTTTGGGCCTTTCAGGTTACGAGTTTGGGCCTTGGTCTTGGATCAGGCTAGGTTAGGGGTAAAATAGTCTTTTTACCCCGAGTATGGATTTATGATTATGGGTTGGAACCCAATTGGTAATTGGGTGTTGTTTTGATATTGACAGTTCAGGAATCTGTCAGCCAGCAGTCATGGATCGTCTGTGTTTCGGCAGTGCGAGGTGAGTCTCCTCACTATGTTTAGCGGGTCGAAGGCACTAATGTCGGCCCATGATTTGTTATGCTTCGTATGCTTGTTGTTTGTGTGACTCTTGCATGTGTTATGTGTTTTATGATTACCGGGTACGAGCGGATGTCGGGCGGGGCCCAAAGGCTAGTATGTATGTTATTTATCTCTATGATTATGGCATGTGTTGTGTGTTTATATGTTTATATGATTATATTGGGCGGGCCCGATGCTAGGCGGGGCTTGATGATTGACAAATCTGTTTGCCGAGCGGGGCTCGATGTCGGGCGGGGCCCGATGTCGGTCGGGGCCCATTATGTGATTTTATGTATGTGTGGTATTTACTATCTTGGGGAACTCACTAAGTTTTGTGCTTACGGTTTTCAGTTTATGTTTCAGGTACTTCGGTTTTCAAAAAGGAAGGGCTCGGGTTGACTGCATTGCACACACACTTTATGTTCCGCATTTGACTTAGTTCTAGGATTTATACTCTGATTGTAATGTATCGGTTTTGAAACAAGTAATTTATTATACTTCTTCTATAATTAAAATGAAATTTTATGTCAATATTTTTGGGAGGTTACATCTAATTATTATTTTATTTTAGACGCACATTTTATTATTATTTTATTATATCGTTATAAGCATGTATATTGCACATAAATCACATAATATTCAAATAATTCTTCTTCATTACTTCAAAATAGGTTACAATTTTTGACCATAACTATTACATCATAATAATGCTTAGTCAGAAACACGGGCGTTACATAGTGATAACTAAAAGGTTTATTCTTGATTGATTCCTGAATCTTCAAGATCCTTAAGACTCCCACTGAATTCTTGACATATAAGTTTCTTTCTCAAGGAACATTCCTTGACGAGCAAAAATAAATATTCAAAAGTTAGTGTAGATTCTTGGCAAGAAACACTTCATGGAATTGGCCTTAGTTCAACCTTTGTTTTAACCAAAACATCACAACTTCCAATTCCTAATGTAATAGAGTAAAAAAACATTATTACTCCACATTTCATGAGGTGTTATAAACCTACTTAGTACGAAATAAGTTTCAAGATACGATTTATAGTTACTAGAATATGTGTAACATCCATAAAATTCAATCAAATTTAAAACTTTTTCAAACATCCAAAAACCATTAGTTATTACAAAATGTTTTCAAAATAGTTTCATATAAGAGAATCCTAGAAATCAAAATCATAAAATATGAGGAGGTGCACGATCAAGCCTTCGCTTTCCCGTGATCATCCGAAGTACCTGAAACAAAATCAGCAACTGTAAGCCCGAAGCTTAGTGAGTTCCCCCAAAATACCAACACCATACAAACCAGATCAATATCATAACAAACAGCATGCATATAGAGTCTACAGTATGACTGGACCGCCCTCATCGGGCCTTCAGTCTATCTGGCCCACTCTCAGAGTCTTCAGTATGACTAGACCACCCGCACCAGGCCTTCAGTCTATCTGGTCCACTCTCAGAACCTTCAGCATGTTTGGTCTGCCCTCCCGAGCCTTCAGCCTGTCTGGACCGTTCTCCGGGCCTTCGGCCTGACTAGTACGTCCTGATGGGTCTGTAGTCTATCCGGGCCGCCCTGGATATGTTGGCCTAGAGCACAAAGCAGGACCGCCTCAACCCATCCCCAATCATACAATAAACACATAATATCATACGCTAGCTAGCATGTACAGATAATCATACATATCTAACAAATCACTAATCATAGCATCATCCTATATACCAGGATATCGATCTAATAGTTCACTAATCATAGCATCATCCTATAACCAGGATACCAATCTAACAGATCACTAAACATAGCATCATCTTATAACCAGGATACAGATCTAACAGATCACTAACATAGCATCATCCTATAACCAGGATTCAATCCAAAAAGGGTCGGCCTTGGTGCCTTAGACCCTGTTGATATAGTGAGGAGAACTCACCCCGCAACTAGCACTGGATGATAATGGCACGCTCCCAAACATAGTTCCAAATCAAACACCTACAACCACCATAAGACCAGTTCTATCAAGCCCAAATTACAAAAATACCCCCATAAGTCAAACTGGGTTAACCCTTGGTCAAGGTCAAAGTCAACGGTCAAGGTCAACAGTCCATGTTGACCCAACTCGTCGAGTGTGGCTTACAGACTCGCCGATTTACCAAACAACTCGTCGAGTCCATGCAATGTCCAGAAGATTGGGAAAACCCTAACCAACTCGTCGAGTTGGCTATGCAACTCGTCGAGTTCCTTCGACCCTTTTCTCATTCAGACGCTTTTAAGCGAAACCAAGGCTCCAAATTCTAGATCTAGCCTCCTAGGGTGTAGTTACCACGTAAAGTTGCCAACTTTACGTGCATGCAATGCCTCAAGAGGCTAAAACACCCAAAACTAGTCTTAGGAAGAGGTTTAGGGAATGGAGAAAGTCCAAGACTAGATAAAGTTGATACCTTTATGACTATGGGGGCCTAGTGGAGTCCAGATCTGAAGTTACAACTTCCAATCATGCTCAACTTCCAAAAATGGATCCAAAGTGGGCTAAAAAGGCCCTAAACTCTTGAATGGAGAGATCTAACAATAAAATGACCAAGGTAACGACTTTTTACCTTCAAAAGGTTGCTAGAACTGATTAGATGTCAAATCTATAAGCTACTTCTCATTCCAAGCTCCTAAACCTTCAAGTTTCTCCAAGAAAAGCTGCAAACACACACTTTTTAGCCTTGTACACACTCAAAAATGGAAGATTAGCTCGTTTAGGGTTTTCTTCTGGACGATGGGGTGGTAGGGGAGGCTGGAGAGAGGACTAAAGGTCCTTTAAATAGGATGCAAATCCAAAAAATTAGGGTTTTCATGCACAGCCTCAACTCGTCGAGTTGGGTCCTCCAACTCGTCGAGTAGGCTTCATACTCCACGTAGCCATATGAGTTTCTACACGATGATTTGGGGACTCCCAACTCGTCGAGTAGGCTTTCTTAAGTGAATCAAATCCCGAAAATCTCATTCCTACTCGATTGGATACGACGTATGACTCATCTCTTGATTGAACTATTTCAACAATATTTGATTCCTCTTCTTAGTCATACAATTGCCCTAAGGTGTTCTTCGAGGATCAATTGAGATATAGTTCCATAATCATTTAAGATGATCATAAAACATGATACTAAAGTACTCTCCTTTCCTTTCAGATTGGAGGAACTTTTATCTTTTCTGCCTAATAGATTCTTCATATTCATTCTGCTACTCTTTGAACTTTTCAAAGTATCAGAATTGTGCTTAATCTTATAAACACAACCATGTTTACTGAAAATCAGTAAACCATGACGAATCGAGTTTTTTTTCATCCGTTATGGTAGATCTGAATAGTCCATATTAATATGTACAAGATCCATTAGTCCTTCACTTCGACTCACATAAACATGTGATCAATGAACCGGTCATAATCTTCCAACGATCAAGATTCTCATAAATTATGCAATTCAAATTGCATGACTCCAAGTTTCTATCCAGTTGAAACTTGGGCGATGAGAATTCCTTTTCACTTGGTTAATTATGACAATACCACAAGCGATATAACAAGAATCAAATCCACAATTAATATTGCTAATAATAGAAATGTAACCAACACTTTCATAAATGTCATTGCAAGGAAATATAAAGTAAACTTAGATAAAGCAAAAATTTACTTTTATTGATAATAAGCGGAAAACAAATTGTCCTTACAATGCAAAAATATGAAAACAATGTTTCAAGACATTTCCTAAACAATCTATTAAATTATCATAACTCCTAAGTAGCTCCAAAATCTGATCATCGAACCATGCGACTGAAATCCATCTCTCACGATCAGATTCAACTTACTCTTCCTAAGCTCCCTTCCTTCTCTTAGATCCTACAAAACATCAAAATATGATCATCACATCATGTATCAAGAATCTATGAATAGGAACTTATAAAAAAATGGAGTTACATAATGGATGTACGTGAAGTGGAGTCACACGATTTGACTTTACCATCTCTAAGATCTTTCAGGTAATCTGGGCAGCTTCGCAACCAATGTCCCAATAATTGGAAATAGAAACATATGGACCTTTCAGGATTAGCACATAGAACTATCTCAGAATTAGCCTTTCTCTTAGCCATACAATCAAACAATTTGACCATGGCCGATCCCTTTTCATTGGGAAGAGAAACCTTTTCTGGACTACCATTATCAATGTCCATGGAAATTTGGGAGACAGATCCTTCAAACACTTTTGTTTCACTTGTTCTCTTAAGCATTTCAACTTCAACAACAATCAACATATGTGTCAGATCAATCAGGGTCACGTCGTGGTCACTCATATAGTAGTCTTTAATGAACGATTTCATTTTCAGAACATGCGCACACACAGAATTTTCATCTTGATGTTTACATGCCAACAGGGTTGAGCAATGTAACACCCGGTTTTGAAAAGTACTTCGGTTGCGGGTTCGGAGGCCTAGGGTATAAGCGATTCGGTCTTTTATGGGGTCTCTAGTTTATCCGGAAGGTTTTAGGCTTGGGAGTATAGCTAGGAGAGTAGGGCTTCCCGCCACCTTTTCATGGATATAAAGTTCGTCGGAAACAGACTTGGAATGAAGGAGTTATGATACTTTGAAGTTATTGACGTTTTTGGCACTTAATGGAAATAGATGACAAAGAAGGACCATGCATGCAAGGTGGTAAGCGCGCGATTACGCCCAGTGTAAGGTTGGGTTACGCCCAGCGTATAAGGTTATAAGGTCGCGGGTATTTTTGGCGTACGTCCAGTGTCCAGAAACCCTAAATTTTAGGGTGAGCCACTATATAAAGAACATAATGGCTCAAACCCTAGCCTCCTTATCTGTCCCCCAACCTCATAGAAACCCTAGAACGCCTCATCTCTTCATTCTTGGGTGATTTTGACTTCAAGAAGCTCATTTTGGTGGTGTAAGCTTGGTAGAAGAAAAGAGGAAGTTGGCAAGGAAGAACTTGGGAAGTTGGAGCTCATAGATCTGGAATAGCATCATCATTTGGAACTCTTTTAAGGTATAAAGTTCATAACTTTAATTAAGAATTCTTAGATCTAGTGTAGTGTGGTTTTGGAGTCATTTTGGTCCCAAGAATGGGCATTTTTTATGAAATCTCGTTTGTGAGCTTAGGGTTGCCACCCTCAGAGCTAAAAGGGTCCCATAAGCAGTACAGTCTCCATCTTTAATGTCTTAATGGGTTCATGCATGAGATCTAGCCCTCTTTATGGAAGTGGAATATCATTTTTGGGAGTTTGGGCTTGTTTGTGCCAAGTAAAGTCACCAAGTCAGTGACTTTATGGATTAAGACGTGGAAAAGGACTTGGATCTGTGTTTGTAGCTTCTGGAGTAGAGTATTAAGCACTTAATGGGAAAGTGACTTAACAGGGGAAGTACGCTGAGCGTACGTGCAGGTACGCCCAACATACACACCATTTGGCTAGTACGCTTAGCGTACATAGGACTACGCCCCGCGTACTCTGTTAGTTTGGGCTTCGTGTTATTAGGCCTCAGATTGGGCCATGCTTGGGTATTTGGGCTTTAATGGGCCATCAGAAGTCAGATAATATGGGCCAAGGAATATATTTTGAGCTTAGGGTAAGGCCCATTAAGTAATTGGGCCCAATGTAGCAAATTGGGCCATTAGTGGGCCACTAGTGGGCTTGGAAAGCCTACCTAGTGTTGGGCTTTTTTTTGGGCTTGGGCCTAAGTTGGGATCGTACTGGGCCAGGGGTAGAATGGTTATTTTACCCCATACATGGATTAAGGATTATGGTATGGGACCCAATTGCTAATTGGGTATATTGATTGGTAGCGACAGCTCGGGAAGCTGGCGGGGCAACAGCTAAGGAATTCATGCGGGAAGCTTCTGCAGTGCGAGGTGATTCTTCTCACCATACCAATGGGTCTAAGGCACCAAGGCCGGCCCATTTATGATAGTTGGTATATTTGTTGCGTAGAGGTTGTGACTTGAATATGTGGTAATATGCGGTAGAGATAGCCTTTGTGGCTAACGGTAGAGGTAGCCTTTGGGGCTAACGGTAAAGATAGCCTTTGGGGCTGACGGTAGAGATAGCCTTTGTGGCTAATGGTAGAGATAGCTTGATAGCTAATTGATATGTATTACGTGGTAGAGGTAGCTTTTATAGCTAATGGATATGTGATATGTGGTAGAGGTAGCTTTTGTAGCTAATTGATCTGTATTGTGTGGTAGAGGCAGCTTTTGTAGCTAATTGATATGTAGTATGCGGTAGAGATAGCTTTTATGGCTAATATGATATGCGTTAGGTGGATTGTGTGTGGGGTATGCTCTGGAGGACTCACTAAGCTTCGTGCTTACGGTTTACAGTTTTTAGTTTCAGGTATCAATGTTTTGGAAAATAAGAGTTCGGATTGATCGCAGTGCACACACCTATGACTTCCGCAATGAATGATTTTTGGATGAAATCTGATAAATGTTTTACTTAACGATGATTTGAAATGTTCGAAATAAATGGTATTAATGTTTTAGCTATATTAAAAATGAAATCTTTACCCTTGATTTTTGGGTCGTTACAAGTAACTTCGTATTTTTCAGCTTGAAGAAAAACATGGCTTAGGCAGAGTCACTGGAGGAGGAGGAAGAGTTGAAGAAGCATGACCTCCATTTCCACCATTGCTTGAACCATAATGTGAAAGACCATCTCTATAAGGTAGTGGAAAACCATTTCCAGAAGAACAATGAAGACCATTGTTGTCTGAACTTGACATCTATAATAGGAGAAAAGAGAGTTCAAGTTAGTTGATTGTAACCCTTAATTATTAACCCATAAATTTAAATCAAGGCTAGGATCCATATTTTCGATTCGAACTTTGAAGAGGGATGCCGTAATCAAATTCGAATCTATTTTAGGTAGGTAAAGCTTTTTACCAATTTCAATCTAATGAAACTCCTAGATCATTGAGACTCATTGAATCAGATCAATGGCATGTTTAATCTCGATTATGCTCTCACTTTTGTGACTGGGATGCCGAGGATCACAAACGAGATGTGAATAACCACGCAACTTAGATTGGCACTCTCGATGTCATTTATCATCTCGTTTTAATGTCCTGGTTAACCACACACGCTCCATTAATCAACGATAATTTTCGAGACGCCCATTACCACCCTTTATAAGTCCCCCATTAGTGTGTCGGTTAACCACACACACTCCACTAACGACTCATAAAGTGTAATGTGCAATTTCATGGATTAGCATACAAATTCACATTTTTCCTAAAGTAACCAAGAATGAGATTTTAGAAAATAGTTTAGTTACTTTATACCGCAATATACTTATTAATGAGAACTGATTGTCATATCGAACCCGTTCGGCTAACGACCCTCCACCATACAAGGAGCGTTGGGTAAGAATGGATACCCAATGTCGGTCATTTTATAGGCCGCTTCCTTAAACTCACTTTATAGTACGGCTTCGTGAATGAGGCGTACTAGCGGTTCGATTGACTTTTATTATACGTATAATATATATTAAACTTTTAATTATATACATAGTATAAGGTGTATTTTTTAAAATATTTTTAAAATTCGAAGGGTTTAATCCTTTAATAAATTAAACTTTTAATTTGATTAAATTTAAACTATTTTATGGATTTATTGATTATCTTTTAATTAATCACTTAATTAAATTAATAAAAAGATCCATAAGGATGTATTTTAGACTTTTCAAAATACCAAATATTATTTGACATTAATTATTTATTTCAATTAATATCTAGATTTATTTATACACTTAAAAAATAATCATATTAATCAACAAAAACAATTAATTAAGTCAAATACTTATCTCCTAACTTCTAGGCTTTTAATTTATCATCATAGATATACCCAAATTGGATTTGGAGGATAAGTATAACAAGTAATTATCATATAAAAGCAGACTAGGCAGATAATGCACAAAATTTCGGATCTGATACCTCAACACGCCGTGTTGAACGATCATCACGTCGTGTTGGGATGATTCTGCAGGTCAACACGCAATGTTGGAAGAACACCACGACGTGTTTGATGAACATAATGACGATTCTGTTTTCTCCTCCTTGACCAAGTTCACCAATTATATCAATTAAATAGAAAACTAAATCTGGCTCTGATACCACTGATGGGTTTTGAGCATAACAAACAATCTTATGTGTGCATCCAACCCTAAATAATTTGATCTATGTTTTCTCTAATTGAACATACAACTTGAACAGCAAATAGAAAACCCTAACATGCTTCTATAATTTCGAAATTCACAAATAGGGTTAGAATAATCATACCTTGATCACTATATAGTGATAGCGATTCAAATCCTTGTGTTGTTGAAGCCTTTGAGAGCAAGTGACATAAATGTCACACCACTAATGGTTCACACCCAACACTAGCAATGGAAGAAGATTGAGAAGGAGGAGACAGGCTCTAAATATCGGCTAGGTCTTCCAAAGAACAGATGGACGAAATTCATAGGGTTATTCCATATTTATAGTGCAGTCAGGAAACCCGAGATAAGCCCAAATCCAACATAATTTTAAATTGGGTAATTATCCATTTTCATGTTTATCCACCAATGATTATTCTAGAATCCCTAAGGCTATAATAAAATCATCCAAGCCTATGGAGGTTTCTAGATTGTCTTTTGCTCAACTACTGAACAATTACAATACAGTCCCTGCACTATTAATTAATTCTTTTAATCCTGAAATTAATTCAAATTAACTTCTGATTAAATATTAATTAAATATTACTATTTCTAATTAATATATTATTCTCATAATATATTAACAAATTACTTATTTCAATTTATTAATCAAATAATAAATTCAACCTCTCTCTCCAAAAAATCATTCTGTCGAGTTACTAGTTTTGAGGGCAACCCAAAAGGGCTGTGCTACTATCAGTTCAAGTATATACCAATTATAGTTATGGGCTTAGACACCTAATCCAACACAACCTTCACAAAATGAAGCTCAAAAACTCAAAAAACACTTATGGAGGCTAGCGATTGGGAGGGTTTCGTTCTCAGAGATTGAGGGTTGCTAAATAAGGCAACCCTAGAAGTTACAACCTTTAAATAGGGCTCAAACCCCAGGGTCTAGGGTTATGAACCATAGTCACCACTGCATCGTTGCCAATGTTTCGCCACATCGTGGTCAACAAAAACGTACGTCTACTTAATGAAGTGGCCACGCCGTGGTGATCCTCCACTACCACGTCGTGGTTACCAAAAATCACAAAATTTATAAGATTCAAAGCATTTAACACAAAAGAATAATACTGTAACATCCCAAAAATCATTACCAAAAATTTTGTTTAAAATCATTAATTAAAACCATAGTTATCAAATCATTTCATCAAAGCGTAGTCAAAATATCTCAAAACATTATTATGAGAGTATCAAAACATCAGAGTAAACATCCCAGGCTAAAACATCTTGGTGTATTCAATGCACTCATCCCGAGCTCTTCTCTCTGCAACTGGAAATACCTGAAACCAAAAATGAAAATCATAAGCACGAAGCTTAGTGAGTTCCCCAACCTACCACATACCATACACATAATCACATATACTGGGCCCCCGCCCCTACATCGGGCCCCGCCTGGCATCGGACCAGATCCGGCATTAGGCCCCGCATGGCATCGAGCCCCGCTCGGTATATAGATCAGTTTCTTCCAGGTCCCGACTGTCTCTAGGCCCCGCCCTACACATACAAACTATAACATATAATCATACTAGCACATAAAGAATCATACAAGGTACTATATACTCCAGTCCTAAGGCCTGGCCTATCTTAGGCCCCGCCCTTGCTCTGCTAGTGATGAGATATGGAACCACGTCCACAATCAGCTCGTGATGAGATACGGGACCCCGCCCACACTCACCTCCCTACCAGGCACATACGAGTATCACAAAGACAACAAGTATAACTAAACATGCATACCTTCCTCGGGCACCACCCGGCATCGGACCGTTGTCTGGAAACATACATATAAACCTTCCTCGGGGCCCGCCCGACATCGGACTGAAATCCGGAAAAAGTCCTCGGGCTTGCCCCGACATCGGACCGAATTCCAGAAACATACGAAACTAGCACATGCAAGAATCACAAAGACATCGAGAATACAAACATTCATTGGATTTTCCCGGGCATCGGACCGAAGTCCGGAACATATAAACATATAAACCTACATCGGGCACTGCCCGACATCGGATTGTAATCTGGAACATATAATCAAACATCCATACATATATGGTCCGGCATTGGTGCCTTAGACTCGTTCATACAAAGGGAAACTCACCTCGCACCGCTGACGTCCCGCAGATAATCTTCTGGCTGCTAACTGGTAAATCCCCAAACTGTTGATCATTCGGATCCCCGAGCTACTAGTCATCATATAAGCTAATTAATTTCGGGATTCTTAATCATAAGTCCTTACTGGGGTAAAAGACCATTCTACCCCTCACATACACTTGTCCAAATATGGATTCTACTCAACCCTTGGCCCAAAAATATAAACATTCTTACAAGGCCCAATATTTGGCCCAATTTCCAATTGGGCCCAATCCCTACACATGGGCCTTAGCTAAAGGCCCACTAATGCTCCTCTAGTCCAAATGTTCCATTCCAGATGGCCCACTAAGGCCCAAAGTAGCCAAGTCCAAAGAATGGAGAAAACCAAGGCCCGTTAACTCAAGACCCACTATGACTGAGTATGCGGGGCGTACTCAACTGTACGCAGGGCGTACTGGGCTCTTGACATGTACGATGCGCATACCCTCTTGTATGCCCAGCGTACCCCCGTGTTAATCTCTTTTTGCTATTAAGCACTTAATGCTTCCAGTTAATGGTCCAAATCACAGATCTGAGTTCCTCTTAACGTCTAAATCCATAAAGTCACGGACTTGGTGACTTTGCATGTCCCACATAAGCTCAAACTCCAAAAATGGTAATATACTTCCATGAAAATGACCTTAACTCTTGCATGAACCCATTAAGACCTTAAACATGACAACTTTCTGTCTTAGGGACTCATTTAGCACTAAGAGTGGCAACTCTAAGCCTAGGAATCGGATTTGAACCATAAAGCTCCATCCTTGGGACCAAAAAGGTCCAAAAACTCAAAATGATACATCTAAGCATTCAAGAGGCAAGTTTAAGACTTTATACCTCAAGATGATCTGAAATGAAGCAACAATATCGGATCTACAGCTTCTCCTTTGAACCACCTCCTTGCTTTGCTCTTCACTTGCTTGGAAAATGGATTCACAGCACCAAAATGCTCTCTAATGGCCTTATAAGCTCCAAGAACACTCAAGGAAGGATTAGGGTTTCGTGGTGGCTGTCTATGGGTGAAATGGAGGCTGACCATTGAGGCATATTATTCCTTTTATAGTGGCATAGCCCTAAAATTAAGGTTTAGAAACTCTGAGCGTACGCTGGGCGTACGCCTCCAACACCCACATCCACTTTACACCTCTACGTTGGGCGTACTTCCGCGCCTACCACCTTGCATGCATGGTACCTTCTTGCCACTTTTCTCCATTAGGGACCAATATTGCCAATAACTTCAAAGTGCTATAACTTCTTCGTTCTAAGTCCGTTTCCAACGAACTTTGTATCCACGAAAAGGTGGCGAGAAGCCCTACGCTCCTAGCTACACCCCCAAGCCTAAAAACCTTTCGAATAAAACCCGAAACCTGTAAAATTCCCAATCATCATATTACGTCTATGCCCTTGGCCTCCAAAGCAACAAATGATTAATTTCAAAACTCGGTGTTACTACTCTCCCCCACTTAAATTAGATTTCTTCCTCGAAATCGTTCCTTACTGACACCCGTATCCAACGTTGAATCTGAGAAACGCAACCGAAGATTCCACGCATAAGACCATCTTCTCGAAACAACCAAAAACTAACCGAACTTTCATCCCGAAGAAAGCGAACTTCAAGCTTCCGCAACTCACCTCTGCCTTTCCAAAGTCCAAATCCTTAATGATTTGTCTCCCTGACAGACTGCCCATGCATAACCATCTGCAGGACAATTATACTTGACAGAAGGCTCAGATAATCCTTAAAGTAGAAGATTCATCCCTAAAACGGTTAGACTCAGACGAGAGCCGCACAACAGGGTCAAATCAATTACTCTGAGATTATTTAATCCCACTGCAAGTGTCTTAGCATTTTCTATCCACAAGCTACCTCCACACACAAGAATTCTCGCATCAGTACTGCCAAAACATCCTGATGCCTCCTATCCACTGCCCGAATGAGCCGAGACCTCCCAGGTCCCAACTTATCTGTCAACTATCTAAAAAAATATCGGATTCCACCTGATTACTGAACTAATGAACACTCTCTCAGTCACTCCCAACGACTTCCGAAGAAAACTTCGGCTATCGAAACTGCTCTATCCACTTTGCCACTCTTTGCTCTATAAATCATGGAATCTCTGATCCTATATCTTGACCCCACGGCCTCTGTCAGGTCCCACCTGCCTTGGTATGATCGCACGGGCCTCGCCTATGGGTCTCACCCAAACCATACTACGGAGTGGCCTTGCCCCCAGGTCTCACCTATCTAGGGTTACACATGTACAACTCCACATCGAATCCTATCTACCTATCCTTTCATGCTAACTAGGAGATACGGGCCTCGCCCACACTCCGCTGACTAAGAGATACGGGCACCCGCCCACACTCCACTAACTAGGAGATACGGGCCCCCGTCCACACTCCACTATTTGGCCGCTAATGAATGTTGCGGCTATCCCACAGTCTTACAACATTTTCCACGTTGTCTGGCTGCTGGTGAATGCTACGGATATCCCGCAGTCTTACAACACTTTCCACGATGTCTGGCTGTTGGTGAATGTTACGTCTATCCCGCAGTCTTACAACACTTTCCATGTTGTCTGGCTGCTGATGAATGCTACGACTATCCCGCAATCTTACAACACTTCCCACGTCGAGCATGCACACGACCTAACATCCTAGCTGTACTCGCGTCCTGACGGGAATTTCCTCAACCTGTTTTCCCAAATCCAGCTATCAAGCACCAAAAAGACGCGAAACCTACGTTGAGAAGTTTCCCTAACTCCTAACTCACATACCTCTCAATCCAATCAGCCACTAGGGCCGCCTTCCATCCTGATGGAAATGCGAACTCATCCTAGTTTCCCACTTACTTCTGTTCCTGAACACCCGGGGGAATTCTCCCCCACTTTGATTCGACTAAAGATTCTTACATCACACGAAGCTGGAAGGACTCCCAATACTCCTTATCATCCCATGATCAATCTGCTGACAACCTATTCTTACCACTGTTAGGGTTCCAAAGCTAACTGATACTAAAACAATACAAATCTTGAAGGCTAACGGAACACTTCCCGAGTTCTACTCACGCTTGCTACAGCTATCGCACCCTAAGAACCCACTCTAAAGGGGACGACTTCGAACTATTACTCTAAAATTCATGGTATGCAGTTGGCATATAACCCGAACATAAACATAAAATATAATTCCAAAACCCTTTACTCATACTGATGCAATATAATAGCAATAAAATCATAAATAACAACTGATAGGAGAGCAAAAGATACACACCTGCAACATCGGAAACTGGTCGCGCCTCCTTTGTAGTCATCTGAGAAACCCTGATCCTTGCCGCAGGCACCTCTGCTCGGCCCTGACGGTCGTCGGTGATCCTAAATGTCATTGGGGCAGGTGCCAACACCTGTCCCACCGCCGTCAAACTCGGACATTGGTCCTTCTTGTGGCCCCGCTGACTGCAATGACAACATATCAGATATGATCCCTGGGTGGTGGTAGTATAATCCCTGCTATAATGACCAATCCGACCGCACTTGAAGCAGTCAGAATCACCACCACTACTACTCCTACACGCACCCTCATGTGTCCTGCCACACTTGCCACAGTGGCTACAGTCTTGATGACCCCTCGATCTAGAATCTGATGTCTTGGGCCTCTTGCCCGATCCTGTGGATGTCTGAACCTCATCTCGCTTTCTCTTCCTCTCTGCCTCCAAGTCGATCTCCCTCTCCCTGGCTCGAGCGATCATATCCTCCAGCGTCTTACAGTTGGACCGGCTCACAAACCGTCTGATGTCACTCCTCAGCATCTCGTGGTACCGAGCCTTATTCATCTCTTCGTCCGCTACATACTACGGAACAAGAAGGTCCCTCTCTCTAAACTTGGCGGTTATCTCTGCCACCGTCTCAGTAGTCTGCTGAAGGTCCTGGAACTCCTGTGCCAACTGCTGCACCTCAATCACTGGTGCAAACTCGATTTTGAACCTGGTCGAGAAGTCACTCCATGTCATCGAATCCAACATGGCATCATCCCCAATAGCATGTCCAACCTCCTCCCACCAGTCACGTGCTCTGTCCTTCAGAAGACAGGAGACGAGTCGGACCTTGTCCCCATCGGGACACCGACTAGAACGAAAGGCGTTGGCGACATCTGCTAACCATCGGCTGCTAGCAATAGGATCCTTAGCCCCATGAGTTCAGTCACACCCAGAGTGTGCCCGAATCCCTCAAACCAAGGCTCTAATACTAACTTGTAACATCCCAAAAATCATGACCAAAAATTTCGTTTTAAATCATTAATTAAAACCATAGTTATCAAATCATTTCATCAAATCGTAGTCAAAATATCTCAAAACATTACTATCAGAGTATCAAAACATCAGAGTAAACATCCCAGGCTAAAACATCTTGGTGTGTGCAATGCAGTCATCCCGAGCTCTTCTCTTTACAACTGGAAATACCTGAAACCAAAACTAAAAATCGTAAGCACGAAGCTTAGTGAGTTCCCCAACCTACCACATACCATACACATAATCACATATACTGGGCCCCCGGCCCCTACATCGGGCCCCGCCCGGCATCGGACCAAGTCCGGCATCAGGCCCCGCCTAGCATCGAGCCCCGCTCGGTATATAGATATGTTTCTTCTAGGCCCCGCTAGTCTCTGGGCCCCGCCCGCTATACACATACAAACTATAACATATAATCATACTAGCACATAAAGAATCATACAAGGTACTATATACTCCAGTCTTAAGGCCTCGCCTATCTTGGGCCTCGCCCCTACTCTGCTAATGATGAGATATGGAACCCTGTCCATACTCAGCTCGTGATGAGATACGGGACCCCGCCCACACTCACCTCCCTACCAGGCACATACGAGTATCACAAAGACAATAAGTATAACTAAACATGCATACCTTCCTCTGGCACCGCCCGACATCGGACTGTAGTCCGGAAACATACATATAAACCTTCCTCGAGCCCCGCCCGACATCAGACCGAAATCCGGAAACATTCCTCGGGCTTGCCACGGCATCGGACCGAAGTCCGGAAACATACGAAACTAGCACATGCAAGAATCATAAAGACATCAAGCATACAAACATTCCTCGGATTTTCCCCGGCGTCGTACCGAAGTTCGGAATATATAAACATATAAACCTACATCGGGCACTGCCCGACATCGAACCGTAATCCAGAACATATAATCAAACATGCATACATATACGGGCCGACATTGGTGCCTTAGACCCGTTCACACAAAGGGAAACTCACGTCGTACCGCTGACGTCCCGCAGATAATCCTCTGGCTACTAGCTGGCAAATCCCTGAACTGCTGATCGTTCGGCTCCCCGAGCTACTAGTCATCATATAAGCTAATTTAGTTCGGGATTATTAATCATAAGTCCTTACTGGGGTAAAAGACCATTCTACCCCTCACATACACTTGTCCAAATATGGACTCTACTCAACCCTTGGCCCAAAAATATAAACATTCTTACAAGGCCCAATATGTGGCCCAATTTCCAATTGGGCCCAATCCCTTCACATGGGCCTTAACCAAAGGCCCACTAATGCTCCTCTAGTCCAAATGTTTCATTCCAGATGGCCCACTAAGGCCCAAAGTATCTAAGTCCAAAGAATGGCCCAAAGCGAGGCCCATTAACTCAAGACCTAGTCTGACTGAGTACGTGGGGTGTACTCAGCTGTACGCAGGGCGTATTGGGCTCGTGACCTGTATGCTGCGCGTACACTCTTGTATGCCCATCGTACCCCCTGTTAAGCTCTTTTTGCTATTAAGCACTTAATGCTTCCAATCAATGGTCCAAATCACATATCTGAGTTCCTCTTAACGTCTAAATGCATAAAGTCACGAACTTGGACTTTGCATGTCCACATAAGCTCAAACTCCAAAAATGGTAATATACTTCCATGAAAATGATCTTAGCTCTTGCATGAACCCATTAAGACTTAAAGATGACAACTTTCTGTCTTAGGGGCTCATTTAGCACTGAGAGTGGCAACTCTAAGCCTTGGAATCAGATTTGAACCATAAAGCTCCATCCTTGGGACCATAAAGGTCCAAAAACTCAAAATGATAGATCTAAGCATTCAAGAGGCAAGTTTAAGACTTTATACCTCAAGATGATATGAAATGAAGCAACAATCTCGGATCTACAGCTTCTCCTTTGAACCACCACCTTGCTTTAATCTTCAATTGCTTGGAAAATGGATTCACAACACCAAAATGCTCTCTAATGGCCTTTTAATGTAACATCCCAAAAATCATGACCAAAAATTTCATTTTGATATAACGATTCTTAAAACGATTTATAGAAAACATCATCAAGTTGATATATTTCTCAAAGCCATAGATCATATGTCTCAAAAACAAGTCATAGTAAAGTAATAATATCAGAGTACAATCCCAAGAACATCATAGTGCGGAAAATAATGGTGTGATGCACTGCTACCGTGCCGGCTCCTTTCCCTTAGAAGAAGAAGGACCTGTAACAAAAACTGTAAACTGTAAGCATAAAGCTTAGTGAGTTCCCCCATCATATCACATACCATACTATAAACATATTGCCAGGCATATCTAGGTGCCCGACCTACCCTGCTGAGCATACCGGGGTGCTCAACCTACCCTGTCAGACATACCGGGATGTCCAACCTACCCCTCTGGTTTATCTCAGCCGGTTGCGGGGATTGTTTCACCCCTACTACTACCACATAATAACATATCATAATCATACTGTCAGACATACCGGGGTGCCCGACCTACCCCTTGGGTCATTTCGACCTGATACGGGGACTATTCCCCCTACTTCCTCTATCACATAACATCATACCAGGCTAGCACGTAAACATAACAGATAGTGGCAAACCCAGATAATTATCACAAAGACAATTATCTGACATACAACTCCTACTGTTGGGTCGGCATTGTGGTCGTAGACCCACTTCTACTGGAAGGTAACTCACCTCAATATCGTGCAGTAACTGAACTGTCCTTGGTGTTGGGATCAAATCTCCTCAAACTCCTACACAAACATCTCTTTTAGTTACTCTTTCAAACTTATAACCCCTTTTAGGGTCAACTCTAGTCAATGGTCAAAGTCAAGGTCAACACCCTGGTCAAAGTCAACATCCTGGTCAAAGTCCACATCCTTGTCAACTCAACTCACAGAGTTGGTCCATCAACTCGTCGAGTTCCATAATTCAGAGAATCTCGAACTCACAATCTAACTCGTCGAGTTACCCTCTAACTCGTCGAGTTTCTCCTTACTACATAATCAGGGCTTTCCATTTGAACTCGTCGAGTCCTTCCTTGGACTCGTCATGTTCTCCTTCATACAGGTCGGTACATTTGCCATCAACTCATCGAGTTCATCATTGGGCTCGTCGAGTTCTTAGATATTCAAGTCCATAAACACGTCTAACTGGCTGAGTCATCTTCTAGACTCAACAAGTTTGCTTAGTAACAGAAAAGGTTGGGGAACCACGACACAACTCGCCGAGTCCTAAGAACGATTCGTCGAGTCCCCCAAAGTCCAAATCAATACAGTCGATTTCAGTCGGGCTTAATGCATCCAAAACATAGATCTGACCTCCTAGGGTCGATATAACACGTAAAGTTACAAACTTTATGTTCATGCATGGGTTATCTAACTCAAAAGGCCTTAAAATAAGGTTCACAAGTTGCATGGGACTCCCATGGCCATAAAGTTGGCACCTTTATGCCATGGAGTCCCTCAAAGGTTCCATATCTGAAGTCTTAGCCCCAAACATGCTTGCATCCATGAATAGTTCCAAAAATAGCTCCATAAATCCCTAAACTACTCCATGAAGGGATCTAGTAGATGAATAGTCAAGGTATAGACTTTATACCTCAAATGAACTGGAAATGGAGCACAAAATCTGAATCTACTTGTTTCCTCTTGATCCCCCCAAGCTTCCTCTTCCTTCTCAAGCTTCAAAATCACCAAAAGCACACAACAATGGCTCAAGAACACTCAAAATGGGTCAGGGTTTCGAATTAGGGTTTTCTGGACTAAGGGAGGCGATGAGGGAGGCCAAAATGGGGTGTTGAGGTCTTTAAATAGGGTGCAAACCCTAAAAATTAGGGTTTCACTCTGGCAGTCCTACTCGTCGAGTCGAGGCTCCTCGACTCGTCGAGTAGATTTCAAGTCCCGCGTCCAAACTTCTCCCATTCCTACTCGACGAGTTTGGGGCCTCCAACTCGTCGAGTCCCTTTGTAAAAATGCAGAATTCTTATTTAAATTATGTACCAGGAACCGGGCGTTACATCTAAGCTCCAAGAACACTCAAGGAAGGATTAAGGTTTCGTGGTGGTTGTCTATGGGTGAAATGGAGGCTGACCATTAAGGCATATTATTCCTTTTATAGTGGCATAGCCCTAAATTAGGGTTTAGAAACTCTGAGTGTACGTTGGGCGTATGCCTCCAACACCCGCGTCCACTTTACACCTCTACGATGGGAGTACGTCCGCGCCTACAACCTTGCGTGCATGGTACCTTCTTGCCGCTTTTCTCCATTAGGGACCAATATTGCTAATAACTTCAAAGTGCTATAACTTCTTCGTTCTAAGTCCGTTTTCGACGAACTTTATATCCACGAAAAGGTGGCAAGAAGCCCTACGCTCCTAGATACACCCCAAGCCTAAAAAGCTTCCGAATAAAACCCAAAACCTATAAAAGACCAAATCATCATATTATGCCTATGCCCTTGGCCTCCGAAGCCACAACTGATTACTTTCAAAACCGGGTGTTACAAATAAATGGAAAGAAATTTTTACAAATACGTCAAAAAGAACATACCTAAACAAATCATGTCGGTACTTGAAAAAGTCGGGAGCTCTTTACAATTCACTACATGTTCCTCAAAAGAATCCAATCATGACTTGTGACAAACTGGGGATATCTCATCAACTAGAAATAATGGAATCATAAGGTGATGCTTAATGATATCATGATACTCTATTAATAATATATGTTGGTGCTCAAAGACACTAAAAAACTTGTTTTTATTAAACAGTCATGTCGAAGTGTACTTTCATGTCTTGGACAATTTTACCAAAAATTACACTCACCAATGCATGTTGGGCTTTAGGAGGGGCGACATCCTTATTAGTAAAAACATTGAAGTCAAAACTCAATCGTATCATGAAGACAAGCCAAAAGCACATGCATAATCAAAATCCACACCACATATGCCACTATCATGTAAGATGTGGTCTTGTAACACATATTATTGCCCCCTAAGGCCATAAAAGCATAAGATGAAGCCTCTACCACTAAGCACAATCCCATACCATAAACCTAATGGTAATGAAGCAAGTCGCCACTGGATGTCCCCAAAGAAAGGACCTCTACAAACTACCATGTCCACAATCGACCCACGCAATGCTCTATTAAAGAACAACTTCGCCTTCTCCATGTGAACGGGTTGGCACGTCCCCAAGCCAAAAAAATAGTTTGGCAATACTCATGTAAGATCAAAGGAAATGGATCTCACTCTCGGGGTCACATAATTGTGGAATAAGCCGCATCAAATCAACAGTGTTGGCAAATTTTTTCAAGGCTAACCGGCTAATAAAACTCACGTCTCTGCTAACAGTCCCATCAAGAAGCTTCACCCCCAATAACGACCTCCTAATGGGTATAGGTAATGAACCCTCATAGAGCTTGTTGCCATCATATAAAGGCCAAAAATAACTTAGTTAGCTTGATATTTAGTTCAAAATCTAATGCTAGACTGGTAACCTTAACAATGCCCAACACTCTGGCTACCTCCTCTGAATATCTAAGAATGGTATCATCATCAAGATACCATGCATGCAAAAGAAGCTTGCAATTGTCTCTAATATTATGTACAACTAGGTGCAATACAAGAACAAAAATCAGTGGTCCCAAAGGGTTGTATTATTAAACCCTAGTGGTGGAACAAATATGCTTATCTCCTAAATACAACCTCACTGCATGTCCATATAAGAATTCTACCCACAAAGAAATATAAAGGCACGCCAACCTGGCCTCATGAAGTAAGACTAATCTATCCACCGAAATCAGTAAACCTTACAGATAAAATTTGTAGTTTTCTCTAATCTTTATTAAATTCAGAGAAAATTACATTATTGGTCCTTATGGTTTGCTAGAACTAACTAGATAAGGACAACGATAGAAACGTCTACGTGGTTTGTCACGTTGTTTCCTTTTCTTGTGTGATTGGTCATTTACGCATGTAAATTGATATTTCTACATTTTTATTTACTTATATATATATATATATATATATATATATATATATATATATATATATATATATATATATATATATATATATATAAACCATCACCCCCACCATACCTTACCCGGACCTCTCTTTGTCCTAGCATGTATTGCCACCCACAAACGACCTCCACCCACCCTTAAATCACCTCACACCTCCCCTCAAACCATCTCATGTGGCCACCCTTAAACCACTTAAAGATGCCCTTGAAACATATCCTCCATCACTGATGTTGATTCTCTATATCACTGCTCTGTTTCGTAGAACCAAACCACCATCACCATTTTGAATTTTTAATGTCGCTGAATCCTCATAAAACCCAACACCATTATTATTCTCTATATCTTTGCTCTTTTTCGCTTCTGGCCTTCATCGTTTTAGGTTTGTTGACTCTGTTTGCAGATATTAAATGATTAATTTTTAGATATTAAGTTGTTTAGTATATAAAAATGACGACCCTTTCTTCTTCGTTGTTAGTTCCATGTCGTCTTTTCCGGTCCTTTCTCTCTCTAAACCTCTGTCTTTTCTCTCTTTAAAATCTTATTTTCTTCTTCACAACGACTTTCCATTACATCAGTATCGAAACGTGAGGGTGTTTTAAAAAAATAGGTATTATGATATCATCGTCTTACTAGGAGTTCTACCTCACTCTAGGGTTTATGTTTGCATAAGTTTTCATAGTGTATGAATATCGTTACTATAGATTTCCTATTCTTTCTATGGTAACCATGATTTCCTTTTGGTTCTCTCTGCTTAGACCTAATCGTGACTCTAATCTGGTTTCTTCTCAATATTAACCTTTCGATTGCTCAAATTCTCTAAATTGGATAAAATCAAGGCTTGTAATTGTGCATGTTCTAATTCGAGAAATTTTATTGGAGCTATTGATTTTATGGTTGTTACGAAGACGAAGATAATGAATGATGAAGGCGAGGGAAGACAGGTGGTGGTAGACGAAAGGGAAAGGCGACGAGAGTAAAGAAGTAATGGAAAGGGTAAGCGACTTCTTTTCTAGTAGAGGTGAGTGGGCTTTAGGTTTATGTAATGTATTTTTCTAATCGTAGAAATATTAATTTAATTTTGAAGAAAAAGTAGTGGTAAACCACAAGGACCAATTGTGTAATTTAATCACCAAGATCAACCACGCAAAAATTGAAACCACATGGAGCAAGCACATAGACATTTACGTAGTTGTCCTCAACAACTAGTTTTGACAAACCACAAGGACCAATTATGCAATTTTGTCTTTATTAAATTGCATATAAACCATAGCGGTTTCCCTGATTTCGAGGTTATTAATATATTCAATGCAGATTTCCTATTATTTTTCTGGTATGATTTTTCCTTTGGTACTTTATGCTTAGACTCGTGACTCAAGTTTGGTTTCGTTTCACTCTTACACTTCCGACCGCTCAAATTATCTTAAATCTTAATCGGTAAACCCAATGCTTGTAATTGTTCATGTTCTAATTCAAAAGGATTTGTTGGAGCTACTTATTCTATGGTTGTTACTGCGACGACATAGATGATGAATAGTGGTCGTGGTGGAGGAGAGGTGATGATGGTCAAAAGAGGGAGGAGATTGGAGTGATGAAGGAACGGAAGGGTAGGCAACTTTTTTTCGAGCAGTGGTGCGTGGGCTCTAGGGTTATATATGGTTATGTTTATAATTTTGAAATATTAATTTAATTTAAAAAAAAGTAAACTAATGAATAATAAATTATAGATAAAATAGTAATTTTAGATCAATTATGAAACAAAATGAAATCACAGGGTTAACCATACAAAATTTAAAACCATTGGAACCAAACATGTTATCATTTTTGTAGTTGTCTTCAACCAACTAAACCATATGGACCAATCGTATATTTTTGCATTGAATAAAGTATATATAAAAAACGGTTAGCCCAAGCAACCGTACCCGTTTTCCCAATTTCAAGGTTAGGGGATTAAGGGGTCGCTGTTTTTTTTTTTTTTTTGCGATTGCTAAGCAACCCTTAGGCTAGGGGAGTGGTGTCAATAGCATCAAACACCGCCTCCTGCCAAACCAACACCCACTTCAGCCAAATTTTACCAAGATGAGAGAGACTTGGTAAGGTTTTGCCGAGTTACACAGAAAATATTGGCATGGCGAGGTGAGGGGGCGGTGTTCCCCTCATTGCCGAGCTCCATGTCACCTTCCACCTCACCTTTGCAGAGTTCTTCTTATTCTCATTCTCTCCAGTTTTATGGACGTATATCACACATTTCTCCTTATTATTCTTGAATGAAGATCTCATTATTGGAACATAGGTTCATGAGTTCATTCCCACACCTTTCATAGGTTTTACTAAATAAGTCATCATGAGATGGTTAAAATATCATATGTTATTTTTAGGATAAACTGTCATTTATATTATGGCAATAGAAATGTGACTAAAATTTTTTATACCTGATAATGAAATTGACAAAATAATAAAAAGATGAAATTTACTTAACATCTTTTATACAATAATATTTTCATCTCACGCTTTTAAGGCAAAAATTACTTTAAACGAATAAAATAAATAACATGCAGATATGTCACTATCTCTTCCATTGGAAAAACGATCATATCCCCAAATAAAAACAAACATAAGTCGCTATAAATAAATCAGAAGAAAATCGAGTTATTATTTTATATGATTAGACCAAAACAATATATATAAAAAAAATCACACTGTACACACACAGTAGCAAAAAATATGACTAGCGCCAAAAGAAAGACCTTATAATCCTAACTCCACCCACTCCCCCATTCTTTACTACTCTCTCTTCCATTGCAGTTGAAAGCAGATATGGAAGATCAAACCAATTATCTTCTTGATTTTCCATATTTCTACCTTGGAAAGGTTAAATTTCTTCAGTTCATGTAGTAAAAAAGATAGAACTTTGATCTAATTTTGAATGTTTTTTGTGGGTTTTGATTGAAACAGAGTACAGAGGAGTTAACAGAGTCTCTTCTGATCACAACAATGGAGCTTGAAGCAGCAAGGTTCAAAGCTCAAGAAGAACTCCGGCTAAAAGATGATCAGTTGAATCAACTCAAGCAGCTTCTGAACACCGCCATTAATGAAAGAAACGAAGCTCAAGACAGATACCAGGCTCTCGTTCTTCAGTATCACCCTCAACAACACCAGAAACACTATCAAACCACCACACCTCCACCACACTCCGCCGTTTCAACCATAGAAGATGAACCCATCACCAATGGCGCCTTCTCTTCCTCGGATTGCGAAGAAAGTATTGTCTCATCGCCGGTGACTGAAACCCCAGTTCGATTAACACGGCCACCGCCACCGCCACCGCCACCGTTGTCGTTAGAGCAAGAATTGGGTTTTCCGGTGAGAGCATTGCCGGAAAAGGGAAGGCTTCTGGAAGCAGTGATGAAAGCAGGGCCGTTGTTACAAAACCTCCTCCTGGCTGGACCACTTCCACATTGGCGACACCCACCTCCACCGCTAGACACCTACCAGATTCCGCCGATACCGGTGGTGCTACCATCTCCACCACCGATCAACCATTTGCTTGGGGCATTTACAAAGAAAAGGGGTTTTCCTGAAGGCTCGGATTCTTCCACAGAGACCAAATATCAAAGAGTCGCCATCAGATGACTCTCTCCCGTACTATACGAAAAGAAAGTAGACTTTTACCACTAGTAGATATATGAGTATGTTTATTTGGGCCGATTTACAAAATATAATGCACCTACTAATTTAATCTATCATATATTTTTTTTGAGTAATTTAAACATTATATTTATGATTGTATTACATGTTAGATAAAATGATAAACGAAATTATAATATGGTAAATTTACTATATTTAAATAGTTCGATTTTATGGGTAAATATTATGTATAGAATAGATGGTTTAACAAAAAATATATTTTACATAGAATGATAGGACTGTTTATAATCTTTTGCAATTTATAGTGTAATAAACTGTGAAGCCAATATTTATTTCAAAAGTGGTCCAATAAAGTTGTAAACGAATTGGATATTTAGCGAAGCGTTTGTAAACCGCATAGCAGGAAGCGTTTTTAATAATATATAATATATATATACAAATATAATAAAATTCTTTGCTTGTTTAACTAAACAAACAATAGCCCTCCGTTGTTCATTATGTACGTGTATTTATATTGATTTGTTAATAATTTTTTATTTTAGTTCATTTATGTTTCTATTTGTGACTAGGTGGTTTTCCACGGGAATATTGATAATAATAAAAATATTGATAATTAAAAATGATAATGAAAAATCAATGATTTTTAAAACTTTATCATTATTTTTACATAAAAATACCTATATAAATTAAATAATTTTTTTAAATTGAAGATGACACCCAGATTAAAGACGTAGCAAAACAAAAAACAAAATAGACCGAAACCATGAAGCATTTAACACTTGAATTAGAAAATATGAATGGGGCACTATAAAACAACTTGCTCGGTCTTATAATTTGTTAAACATAAAATATATATTACAATTATAAATATATTCAACAAACATTATTTATTATAGATGTATTTTGATATTCAACATACTATGTTAATACCTGTGGTTTCCACGGTTGAAGTGCACTTTCATTTTTCCAAAGTGTCCTTTATGAATGACTATAAATTAATGGAAAAACAGTTTTAGGAAAGTTTTAGCAAGTGTCCAAAGTGCATGCTCTTAAGTGAAACATTGGCAGTTTTTTAAAAATATTTTCATTATAGTCCATGTTATGTGTTCCGGCAAATTAGCTTGTTTAATATGAGATACATAAGAAAAATAAGGGAATTTACAAAATGAAACAAATGCAAAACACCACTAAACCCAACTCATTAAAATATAGCAAGGCTAAGAAGAAAAACCAAGTTTCTTGTCCAATCAACTTTAACCAAGTTTATAAGAACATTAATTATCAAAGATACCACATCCATTGGCTGCTCTAGATGTATGTTATAAATTCATTAGGTATGAGACTCATGTATTACATGTGTTTATTTAAAAAAAAAACTAAATATGAAATTCTGAACATTTGAAAAGTTTGAATTTATAAGAAAAGTGAAAAAAATATTGAATTATTAAAATTAAAGTGTTTTTTTCTTTTTAAAATCTAAACAAATAATTAAGATAAATAAACAAAGAAAACTAATGTGGCTTTAACTTAGTAATTTTGAAATTAAAAAGGAAAGTCCATTAATGAAATTGATATGCATTTATTATTACATTTAAATATTATGTGAAAACTAATAAAATGAAAAAACTATAAAATGACATGTGCAATAAAAATTAATTTAAAATAACCACTAAATGACATGTGGCAAAATTCATGAGAATGTGACATGTGGCAAAAAAAATATTTATTTATTAGAGTAGATACACATCGGATAGATGAAACTGAATGCTTAAGAACACATATATGAAGTTGATGTCGAGCTACTCCATCAAAGAGTCTAAGAATCCACATAGGGATGTGTAATGTTATATATTAATTAAGTTGTTACTTTTAAGACAAGTTAATATCTTTTTGCTTGTAACGATGGTCTTTATGTCCATATGATCATTGAATATAACCATAAACGACCTCAATTCCACAAGAAACTAAAAATTTCACATCAACAATGGGTGTTGTTTCGGTTGCAGCCCATTCATACACGTAAAACAGAATTAAAGACACAAATACTCTAGTTAAGAATGCAAAACAAAATAACCAAAATAATTCTTTGATTAATTGGAAAATCACTCAAAACCAATGTTTACAATCTGTTCTCATAATCATAAACTCGATTATAGACATGTATATATAGCCTAACATCCAAACTTGTATTAGACTAGGAAACTTATGACCAACTTGCCATAAACTAGACTTGCCATAAATTAGATTGCTTGGTCTCCAAGTCTTCATCGACTTAGGAATCCAACAATCATCCCCGAATCTCTAACTCCTTCTAGAGAATTTTTCAACCCCAATCCATATTTAAAATACCGGTTCGTCGTTGTCGTCACATTCCAAAAAATCACATTCTTGTAATTTTTGGAGTCGTTATGGACATTCAGAGGCAAAGTGACCCGGTTTGTCACACCGAAAACAAATCACCTTAGATCTGTCTTTTTCCCTATTTTTCCGATTTTTGTCACAACAACAATTACAATTTTTGCAATTGTTGGGATTAGGTTGAGTTAAATCAGAATTTGACTTATAGTGATTGGGCTTACCCCTTTGTGATACCTGATTACACGATTTAGTCCTAGTTGACCCGTCAGACCCATTAAACCCTCCTGATCCATGATTACAAGTTGACACCCCTTTTCCCTTTGTTGATCTTTCCTTCGCTCCACCAGACAATCCATCGCCACCACTTGAACCATTTCCGCCACTGCTTGATGACCACAGAACCTTCGGTTCTTCTCCTCCGCCATCACCCTCTTTCCTAATCCTTTATTCATAAGCTTTAAGCCTTCCCACATCATCTTCAAATGCAACCGATTTGAGATCCAAAACTTGTTCCAAAGAAGCAACTATGTGGATGAACTTTGCTCTCAGTAATGATTTGAGAAACTTCTTCACAAGCTTCATCTCATCAATTACTTCTCCTAGGGCTGCCAATTTTGAGGCTAACCCAGACAATCTTCCCGCAAAATCGTCAATCGATTCCGAGTCAGACAACTTTAATCGATTGAATTCTGCCATCAAGGTTTGTAACCTAGCCTCCTTCACGCAGTCAGCACCCACGTGCCTGCCTTTGATTGCATCCCACAACACCTTCGAGGACTCCACATCTCCGATTTGCATAATCAAAGTCTCCGGGATCGCCTGATACAACAACCCCATCGCCAGGTAATCTTTCACTTCGTTCTTCTCTGTTCCTGGATCAATTATTGTCCAATCCTTATGGATTTTGAGAACTACCTTCATTCGTAGAGCCCAAACGGTATAGTTGGTTGATGATAGCATGGGACAGACAACTATGGTGGATCCAACTTCCTTCACATTCACCGGAGCAGCTCCTCCTGCATTCGACATGTTGACCTAACTCGTCAACAGGTAAAAATTCGATCTCACAGCCTTCGGTTCCTAAGCTTTGATACCACTTCTAGTTAAGAAAACAAGAATGCAAAACAAAATAACTAAAATAACTCTTTGATTAATTAGAAAATCACTCAAAACCAATGTTTACAATCTGTTCTCATAATCATAAACTCGATTATAGACATGTATATATAGCCTAACATCCCACCATGTATTAGACTAGGAAACTTATGACCAACTTGCCATAAACTAGACTTGCCATAAATTAGATTGCTTGGTCTCCAAGTCCTCATCGACTTAGGAATCCAACAAATACAAATGACATACATAATTACACACAAACACACAATTATAACACAATTAAAGAAAAGAATGGAGTTTAGCGACGTATAGAAGAAGACTCTAACCTTGTGTAGAAACTGCAAGGTAACAAGTATACACTTTATTTAAGCAAATTGGTATATATAATGACAGTAAAATGTATGTAGGATGTTGCATTTTTTAAAAATATGTTACTTTTGGAATGTTTACATACACAAACAGTAAAACATAATACTTTCAATTTGTTGTTTAAAGTGGTAGAAATGTCGTAGTATACTCATATATTATAAAATAAAATGAAATGTCACAAAGTAGTTAGTTGAGTATCGAAAAATTAGTCAAATTACAACAAATACACAAAATAAAGAAACCATTATACATAAGTGGATGGAGTGTGGATCCAAAATAAGACTGAAAAGGATATATAAAACAAATTGTGTGCGGTACATATAGAACCTCTAAAAGTTAATAATACCTCAAGTGTAGATATGCAAACAGAAATCTCATATGATGTAATTATTATTATATTTTATTTCAAAAGTTAAGAATAAAATCATTTATATCAGCATGGTATATACAATTGAATATTAGATATGATAGGAATTTTATTTGGTTTAGGCATTTTAGCAAACACATAGAGTGTACATATGAATGAAATGATTTTTATGTTATACAATTATGCTTATAGTCTCCTAATCTAGCATATTCTTATTGATTTTCATCAGGTAAGAGGAAGGCAACAAAAGGAAAATTAAAAAATATACACAATAAAAGAAAACAACAACAAAATGGAAGTGTTTTCAGGTTATGATATTGATAGTCTTCAAAAGAAAGTGATCCTTACAGATACAGATGCAGAAGAATCAATTCGAATTTTCATTTTATTACTATGATAAAGATGCAGAGTAAATAACGATTGCTAACCTTATTTAGAAGTTGCATGCGACGAGGATGATTAATCAGAAGGCAGCAACGAGGATGATTAATCATATGTTGCAGGCGATGAGGAAGAATGCATAATGTTGGAAATACAACATCAAAACGCATATGAAAAAGAGAAACCGACAATCATATATTTGGAAAGCTTTTATGGCATTTATTATGATTTAATTCAAAATTGATGTATTTATTCTGACATTATGTCAATTTTCGGAAGTATTCAATTTGTGAGTATATAGCATTTATTTAGTTTGTACAAATAAGAAAATTTGTAACATCCCGAAAATCATGACCAAAAAATTTCGTTTTAAATCATTAAATAAAACCATAGTTATTCAAATCATATCATCAAAACATAAGTAATTGTATCTTATATCAAAACATCCGTCAAAATATTAGAGTAAACATCCCAGACTATAAACATAATGGTGTGTGCGATATAGTCATCCCGAGCTCCTCTCCTTGGCACTGGAAGTGCCTAAAACCAAAACTAAAAACTGTAAGCACAAAGCTTAGTGAGTCTCCCCAACCTACCACATACCATACACATAATCGCATATATTAGGCCCCCGCCCGGCATCGGACTAGTCCGACATCAGGCCCCGCCTGACATCGAGCCCCGCTCGGTATACAGATTTGTTTCTTCCAGGCCCCGCCTGTCTTTGGGCCTCGTCCGCTATACACATACAAGCTATATCATATAATCATAGTAGCACATAAAGAAACATACTCAGTACTATATTCCCTAGTCCTAAGGCCTCGCCTATCTTGGGCCCCGCCCCCGCCCCTGCTCTGCTAATGATGAGATATGGAACCCCGTCCATACTCAGCTCGTGATGAGATACGGGACCTCGCCCACACTCATCTTCCTACCAGGTACATACAAGTATCACAAAGACAACAAGTATACTAAACATGCATACATTCATCGGGTACCACCCAGTCCTAAGGCCTCGCCTATCATGGGCCCCACCCCTATTCCGCTAATGATGAGATATGGAACTTCGTCCACACTCAACTAATGATAAGATACCGGCCCCCACCCACACTCACCTCCCTACTAGGCGCATACAAGTATCATGCAGACAACAAGTATACTAGAAATGCACATAGACATCGGGTACCACCCGACATCGAACCTTAGTCCGGAACATACAATCATACATATATATACGGTCTGGGATTGGTGTCGTAGACCCGTTCACACAAAGGGAAAACTCACCTCGATGCTGAAATCCCGCAGATGATCCTCTCGCTGCTAGCTGACAAATCACCGAACTGCTGATCCTTCGGCTCCCCGAGCTACTAGTCACCAGATAAACTAATTAAGTTGGGATTCTCATAACTTATAAGTCCTCACTGGGGTAAAAGACTGTTCTATCCCTCTTATATACTTGTCCAAATATGGACTCTACTCAACCTTTTTAAACCCATTGTATACCTCACAACCCTCCAGGGTCAACCTTGGTCAAAGTCAAAGTCAACATCCAAGTCAAAGTCAAAGTCAACGCTCCCAGTTGACTCAAGTCGTCGAGTTGGCCCTTCAACTCGTCGAGTTCCCATGAATGACAGAACTGTGAATCGCGATCCAACTCATCGAGTTCTTCCCCTTAACAGAATCGGGATTCCTCGACCCAACTCGTCGAGTTCCTCTATGGGCTCGACGAGTTATTCAGTCTGTTAAGCCATCTTAATAGATTAAGCCCCTAATCTTCAGATTTGAGCTTCATACTTTACCTACACACTGAATGTCATTTTTAAGGTTAAAGTTTCCAACTTTACCCGTTAATACCCTTACTTAATGGGTCTAGCTCAAACCCTAACTCTTTAGGACCTAGATCTTGGTCCACAAGCCATGCATACTTCAAACTAAAGCATACAAACAGAGATCTAGACCCTAAACACTACTTGAACACGTAAAGCTTCCTCCTTTCACTCCATTCATGGCCTCTTGGAGCATAAAAGGCCAAAATGACATCCTATAGCTTGCATGGGGCTTCAATGGCCACAAAGTTTGCACCTTTATGCCATGAAAGCCCTACATGATTACAGATCTGATGGTTTACCCACTTGGGACGTCCATAACCCAAAGATAAAGCTTCTTGGATCAAAACCCCATAAAATGATAATAAAGAGATCTAAGAAGTTACTAAGCAAGTTTGAGACTTGCTTACCAGAAAATGATGAGAATGAAATGGAGTCTCTAGATCTACTAGCTTCTTCTTGAATTCTCAAGCTTCTCCTTCCATCACAAGCTTCTAAACACACCAAGTTTCACTCAAAAATGGCTCACAAGCTCACAAGTGCATTATGGTTTCTGAATCTAGGGTTTGGATAATGGAGGCCGGAAATGAGGCCAAACCCTAGACCATAAAGTGTTTAAATAGGGTGAAAAATCCCGGATCTAGGGTTTCCCAAACCCAGTTGCTCCTCCCTAACTCGTCGAGTTGGTCCTTAATTTCCCGTGTGCCCAAAGTTCCTACTCGTCGAGTTATCACCCTTGAACTTGACGAGTTGCCTTCTTGGTTTGAGGTTTTTCTTTCCTTAATTGGTCTTCTGGTTTTCGGGTGTTACAAAATTACAAGTGGAAAACAATAAAATTTAAAAAGTTGAGAAAATGCCAAGTGTCCAAAGTAAGGAGAACATAACATGTGGCAGAAAATGAGTTTTATTTATTAGTATAGAAGATTTATCTTGCAGTCAAAACAAATAAAAAATAACAACTTGAGTTTTTTTTTTAAACTAATAGTTGGTACAAAAAATCAAGAATAGATACATAGGGTCATAGTTTAGCCAACAATTATTAACTGGTCTACAAGGCTTATAGTAAAGTACATGATGCCCAAAACATATTACAAATGACATAAATGATTTTTACATCGAAATATACCATACTTCTAAATTCCTATCCTACTAGAAAAGACAAAAAAAACTTTATCCACATCACGGAATGTGAGCAGGGACGGTCCTTTGATATTAAGGACCCTGTGCGGAGAATAGAAAAAAGGGCCTTAAATATAAAGAAACTAATTAATTTTAAAAAACAATAATGAAAATTTAAGGTAACAAGATTCTAACCTACGCTATTTGGATATAAATTTAGACACCAACTACATGATACTTTGTTAATTATCTACATAAATGTCTATATATTATAAAGCAAAATTGGAAAGTTGGTTAATTAGAATTTAAAAGAAGGCGCTGGATGTAGGAATCGAACCCTGGTGGATTTAAACCAATTGAAGTTAAGGCACCGACCCATCCAAATGAACTACAAGTAGTTTACGTATATCGGTACGTAATATATATATATATATATATATATATATATATATATATATATATATATATATATTTATTAAAATTCGGGACCTATTTTTTTCGGGGCCCTGTGCGGTTGCACACCCTACACCCCCTTAAGGTCGGGCCTGAATGTGAGCATCAACATTAGCTGGATCAACTTCTTTATACAAATGTAGCACCCGATTCCTGGTACGTATTTAAATTCAAGAAATGTTGCAATTTACTCTAGGACTCGACGAGTTGGAGGCCCAACTCGTCGAGCAGACTCGACTGTTGATCGGGGATTTAAGTGACCTACTCGACGAGTCGGAAGGCCGACTCGACGAGTAGGAGCTGTCTGGACAAAACCCTAATATTTAGGGTTTGCACCCTATTTAAACAACTTATCTCCTCCCATATCAGCCTCCATCGTCCCTCACACTTCCAGAAGACCATAAACTGAGACCCTAGCCTTGTTTGAGTGCTCTTAAGCCATTTTTGTGTGTGTTTGAAGTTGGAAAAGAGAAGGAAGCTTGGGAGTTCAAGTAGAAGCAAGAAGATCCAGAAATTTTACTTCATTCTCAGCTCATTTAAGGTAAAAAGCTGGAACCTTGACCATTTATCTCTTAGATTTTTTTTTTTGGGTATTTCTACCCTTTTAATGAGTATAGAGAAGCAAAAATCGAATTTGGTGGGTGTGCTTAGAGTTGCATTTCGGATTTGGGTCTATTGGGGGTCTTTATGGCATAAAGGTGCCAACTTTGTTGCCATAAACACCCCATGCATCTTGTAGACCTCCTTTTATGGCTTTTTGAGCCAAAGGCCCCATGCATGTGCATCAAGTTTGAAGCTTTACGTACAAAATGGACCCTAGGAGGCCAGATCTATGGTTTTGACGCGTTAAGACCCATGATAATCGACTGTATAGTGTTGGACAAAGAAGGACTCGGCGAGTCACTTGGGTGACTCGCCGAGTCGGGACGCTTTTTCCCCCAAAAATGACTTCTAGAAATGGTTTTGGTTGAGTGGAAGGAACACTCAGCCTGCTAGGGGTTTGTTTTGGAACTGGAAATCATAGGACTCGGCGAGTGTATGAATAGACTCGGCGAGTCCAAGGCAATCTCCCAACTCATGAAGACGGACTCGACAAGTTTTTCATAGAACTCGGCGAGTCATACACTGGACATATTAATAAGACGAAGATGAACTCGACGAGTTCAAGGATGAACTCGACGAGTCGGTTGAAGATGGTCCCGATGCTATGGATGAAGGAGAACTCGTCGAGTTCTTGCTAGACTCGACGAGTAGAGTCGGTGGTTGTATCACTTGGAAAGGATAGGGACTCGACGAGTTGGTGGACCAACTCGGCGAGTCAAGTCAACTGGATGTTGACTTTGACCAGGGTTTGACCTTGACTTTGACTTGGATTTGGATTGACCCTTATGGTTTTATGAAATTATATGACTCAATTATGTTTTCTTATAAATGTTTTCTAAATGGTTATATCAAAATTTTCATTTTTGACTCAATTATGTTTTCTTATAACCATTTAGAAAACATTTATAAGAAAACATAATTGAGTCATATCATTTCATAAAACCAGAATCTCATGTCTCAAAATCGTATCGTAAAAATAGTAACAGTGTCAGAGTACAATCCCAAGAAATCTCATAGTGCGGAAATCCTACGTGTGTGTGATGTGCCGCTACCGCGCCGACTCCTTCCCCTTCGCTGAAGAGGTACCTGAAACAAAACTGAAAACTGTAAGCACGAAGCTTAGTGAGTTCCCCTATCATACCACATACCATACAATCTCGTAACAAAACATACTGCCGGGCAATTCTGGGGCGCCCGACCTACCCGGTCCGGCCATTCTGGGGTGCCGACCTACCCTGTCAAGCAGTTCTGGGGTGTTGACCTACCCATGTCAAGCCATTCTGGGGTGCTGACCTACCCGTCGGTCCTAACAACCAAACCATGGGGACTATCTCATCCCCTGCTACTGCTACCACATTTATCATAACATAACATACTGACAGATATATCTGGGGTGCCCGGCCTACCCTTCGGTCCTAACAACCGAACTTGGGGACTATTCCCTCCCTACTACCCCGATCACACATATAGCATATCATGCTAGCACATAAACATATCAGGTAGTAGCAAACCTATATGAATATCACAAAGACAATCACCTAACATACAACTCCTACTAGTGGGCCGGCATTGTGGCCGTAGACCCACCGCTACTGGAAGGTAACTCACCTCGATGTCGTGTAGTATCTGCACGGTCCTTGGCACGGGAATCGAATCATCTCTACTCCCCAATCCCTACACAACAACCCTTTTCCGATTACTATTGCATACTTATAAGCCTTACAAGGGTCAATCCAAATCCAAGTCAAAGTCAAGGTCAAACCCTGGTCAAAGTCAACATCCAGTTGACTTGACTCGCCGAGTTGGTCCACCAACTCGTCGAGTCTCTATCCTTTCCAAGTGATACAACCCCCGACTCTACTCGTCGAGTCTAGCAAGAACTCGACGAGTTCGCCTTCATCCATAGCATCGAGACCGTCTTCAACCGACTCGCCGAGTTCATCCCTGAACTTGTCGAGTTTATCTTCATCTTATGAATATGTCCAGTCTATGACTCGCCGAGTTCTATGAACAAATCGTCGAGTCTGTCTTCATGAGTTGGGAGATTGCCTTGGACTCGCCGAGTCTGTTCATACACTCTCCGAGTCCTATGATTTCCAGTTCCAAAACAAACCCCTAGCAGGCTGAGTGTTCCTTCCACTCAACCAAAACCATTTCCAGAAGTCGTTTTTTGGGTAAAAGCGTCCCGAATCGTCGAGTCGCCCAAGTGACCCGTCGAGTCCCTCTTTGTCCAACACTATATAGTCGATTATAATGGGTCTTAACGCGTCAAAACCATAGATCTGGCCTCCTAGGGTCCATTTTATACGTAAAGCTTCAAACTTGATGCACATGCATGGGGACTTTGGCTCAAAAAGCCATAAAAGGAGGTCTACAAGATGCATGGGGTGTTTATGGAAACAAAGTTGGCACCTTTATGCCATAAACACCCCCAATAGCCCCAGATCTGAAGTACAACTCTAAGCACACCCACCAAATTCGATTTTTGCTTCTCTATACTCATTAAAAGAGTAGAAATACCCCAAAACAAAATCTAAGAGATAAATGGTCAAGGTTCCAGCTTTTTACCTTAAATTAGCTGAGAATGAAGTAAAACTTCTAGATCTCCTTGCTTCTACTTGAACTCCCAAGCTTCCTTCTCTTCTCCAACTTCAAACACACACAAAAATGCACAAAAATGGCTTGAGAGAACTCAAACAAGGCTAGGGTCTCAGTTTATGGTCTTCTGGAAGTGTGAGGGACGATGGAGGCTGATATGGGAGGAGATAAGTTGTTTAAATAGGGTGCAAACCCTAAATATTAGGGTTTTATCCAGACAGCTCCTACTCGTCGAGTCGGCCTTCCGACTCATCGAGTAGGTCACTTAAATCCCCGATCAACAGTCGAGTCTACTCGACGAGTTGGGCCTCCAACTCGTCGAGTCCCAGAGTAAATTGCAACATTTCTTGAATTTAAATACGTACCAGGAATCGGGTGCTACAAATCTCCCCTACTTATTTTAGACTTCGTCCTCGAAGTCTGCTGCTGAATCTAGTAAAAGCTCAGGGTAGTGCTCCATCATCTCTTCCTCCGGCTCCCAAGTCCATTCTGACCCCTTGCGGTGTTGCCATTGCACCGTCACCAACTCCACCCTCTTGTTCCTCAGATCCTTCGACTTCCTGTCGAGGATCGCCACTGGCCGCTCGATGTATTTCAGGCTGTCATCCACCTGAATATCCTCCAAGAGCACTACTGCCGAGTCGTCCACCAGACACTTCCGTAACTGGGAGACGTGAAACGTGTTATGAATCTGACTGAGTTCAGTTGGCAGATCCAGACTATACGCCACCTTGCCCACCCGGGCGACAACCCTGAAAGGTCCAATATACCTGGAGCCTAAATTGCCCCGCTTCCTGAATCGGATGACGCCTTTCCAAAGAGACACCTTCAGGAGGACCTGTCACACCCCCGAACCGTAAGAACGGACGGCGGAAACGTCCGGGGGCGGGTGACGTCATGCGTAGTATCACAACAGTTGTATCATAATAAGCAAAGTAAACACAACCATTACATTGCAATATGATTAATTACATCTGTTTGAAAACATAGTTTGTGCATAAGAGTATATAACAAAAGTAAAAGACGTGACTCCAAATGCTCTGTCTTCTCCAAAAGTTGATAAAAGTACCTGTCTATTGCTGCCCTGAGAATACAAGCAGTTTGAAAGAGTATCAGCATAAAGTTGGTGAGTTCATAAGTATTTAGTTCTGGTGAAAGATGTTTCTATGATCCTTTGAAAAGTGTTTCCCAAGAAAATCATGTATTTTCTTATGAAAGATGTTTAATTATCCATTAGTTATTTGTTAAACAGTCCGTTTATGAAAGGTTGAGTTATCCCGGAAAAATCCTATATTTTCCCTAAAAGTTGATAGTTGGTTATCTGTTCTTGTCTGACGTGTACAAGTATCTACCATACTTGTATCGTTAGACGTAGTTTTCTTGAAAAACCATGTTTGTTCCCTGTGAGGTGTATTAGCCTTATTACATAAATAAAACTAATAAATAAGTGGTGAACTAAATCCTAAGGGTGTTATTAATACCCTCTAGTAATCGAATCGGTTATTACTTTGAGGCTAGTTCACTTGATTCATTATTACAAAAGTAAATTCCTGTTATCTGGGTTATGGGTGTCATAACCGTACTTAAACTTGATATGGCACGTAACGGGGCCAATATCCTTTTATGACTTTGTCACCACAGGCATGTATGTCTAACTGTAGCTAGCAGTTTAGGTGCGGGATAGTCAGTCCCGTATAGATCTATACATAATAGTTACGCTCTCCCTATAAGAGATTCTGGTTACAAGTGCTAGTCCTACACTCTCGAATTCGGTGGGAGTGTTACCAAGGACGTGTCCCCAACTTTAGACTAACAATTTACAAGTAATAATACTAAAAATCCTGTTTAAGATTTGTATGAATCCTTTATAAAATAACACATTTTACGATATGATTCACAAATTCGTTGCTTTAGTTTGAAAACTGTTTCTACGAGTTGATTTCTTAATCGTTTGGTAAAACTGTTTTCTGTGTTTAAAAGCATGCTGAAAATATAATTATCTTATACAAAATAATATACTTTGAGCACAAGTTTCCTTGTACTTTTGCTTGTATTCCCCCCTGAAAACATGAAAAACTCGGAAAAAGCGTAGAGGTATGAACTCACAGTTGGTTGGATGCAAAGGATTGAACTGTACGATCCTTGAGTTGGTGTACGTTGCACTTAACGGAATCCTAATATCAAATAAATACATATATGTATCTAAATTAGCGATTTCGTTAGATAAAGTGTTAGATAAACACTTGTTTTTGGTTAAGGAATGTTACCGGGACTTGGTTGAATTGAGAAAACAGGCTTTTCCCCACGAAAGAGTTGTTTACGGTCGACAGACAGTTTACGGTTCCATGGGTTCACGGTCCCATGTGTTTACGGTCTAAGGAGATCTGGTGAGTTTACGGTCTATGAAGATTGATGAGTTTACGGTCTATGAAGATTTGTGTGTTTACGGTCGCAACTAGTTTACGGTCTATGAAGATTGACCGTAAACTCAAGAACAAGGGTGCTTGTTTTCGACGAAAAAGTGTTCCAGAGGCTCCAAAACGGCCCCAAATGACGATTTCTGGCGTTTTTCGGGTGAAAGGAGGGCTTTATGGTGTTTACGATCAAGAGGTTTAGAGAGAGAAAATGGGTGTTTCCGGTCAAGAAGGTTCAAATGAGGGTGGGGGTCTAGTATTTATAGGCTGGGGGTTTGGTCGGTGGTGGGGTCCACCTGGCACCGACCGTAAACGGGTTTACAGTCTACACGAGTCTACGGTCGTAAACTCGTCTTGACCGTGAACTCGGTGATTTTCGAGGAAGTTTCAAGTTTTTCGCGTGATTCCCGGTTTATTCCGAATCGTATAAAATACATATTATTTATTTAAAACGTAAAGTCCTTCCCAAACTAAGAAATTTGACAGAATTTAATAAAAACCCAAATTTTATTAACGGAAACTGGGTAAGGATAACGGAAAAAGTTTCGGGTTGTCACAGGACCATATCCCCAACCTGGAACTCCAGGTCCGAACGGCGCTTGTCGGCATAACTTTTCTGCCGACTCTGAGCAGTCTGAAGCCTACTCCTAACCTGTTGAATCCTCTCTGTCGTCTTGAGCACCACTTCGGTGCTCCCCATGACCCTCTATCCAACATCACCCCAACATATCGGGGTCCTGCACTTCCTTCCATACAACATCTCAAAGGTAGGACGGTCAATACTCGCATGATAGTTGTTATTATAGGAAAACTCAGCCAAATGAAGGTAAGTATCCCAACTACCTCCGAAGTATAAAACACACGCCCGCAACATATCCTCCAGAGTCTGGATGGTCCGCTTACTCTGACCATCCATCTGCGGGTGGAAAGTCGTGCTGAAGTGCAGACGAGTACCCAACTTGTCGTGAAACTTCTTCCAGAATCTAGAAGTAAACCGCACGTCTCAGTCCGAAATCACCGAAACTGGCACCCCGTGCCGAGCCACCACCTCTCGGATGTAGATATCGGCCAATTTCTCGGCCGAGATGCTCTCCTGGATCGGTATGAAGTGAGCACTCTTGGTCAACCGATCTACGATGACCCAAATCGAATCCACTCCTCGTGCAGTCTTGGGAAGCTTGGTGATGAAATCCATAGTAATATCTTCCCATTTCCACATGGGAATGTCTAGCGGCTGCATCTTGCTGTGTGGCCTCTGGTGCTCGGCCTTGACCTTCCTGCAGGTCAAGCACCGCTCTACGTACCAGGCGACGTCCCGCTTCATGCAGGGCCACTAGTAATCGGGTCGAAGATCTCTGTACATCTTCGTCGCCCCAGGATGAATCGAGAATCGGGATTTGTGCGCCTCCTCCATCAGGACCTGGCGCACACCCCCGTGGTATGGAACCCACACCCTGTAGTGTAGTGTCAATAACCCTCGGCTGTCGTAATTGAAGGAGGAAACCTGGCCCATAATACGCTCACTCTTACGTTGTTCCTCCTTCATAGCCTCCTGCTGGGTCTCTGATCGGCGCTGCCTTGCGGCTAAGCGCATCGGCCACGACATTGGCCTTCCCCGGGTGGTAAAGGATCTCGCAATCGTAATCCTTCACCACATCTAACCACCGATGCTGCCTCATGTTCAGATTCGGCTGATCCATGAGGTACCTCAAACTCTTGTGGTCCGTGTAGATGGTACAACGGACCCCATAGAGGTAGTGTCGCCAAATCTTGAGGGCGAAGATGACCGCCCCCAACTCCAAATCATGTGTCGGATAGTTTGCCTCGTGAGGCTTTAGCTGCCTCGAGGCATAGGCGATGACATGCCCTCTCTGCATCAAAACTGCGCCCAAACCTGAAATGGACACATCACAATACAGCACCAAGTCCTCCACGCCCTCGGGCAGGGCGAGGATCGGCACCTCGCACAGTCTCTATCTCAACGTCTCAAACGCTACCTGCTGCTCAGGCCCCCAGCGAAAAACAACGGCTTTCTTCGTCAGCTGGGTCAAGGGTACGGCTATCTTGGAGAAGTCCTGAATGAATCTCCGATAATAGCCTGCCAGTCCGAGGAAACTCCGAATCTCAGATGGAGACTTCGGAACCTCCCATCTCATCACGGCCTCCACTTTGGCCGGGTCGACCAATATCCCATTCTGGTTGACAATGTGCCCAAGAAACTGCACCTCGCGCAACCAGAACTCGCACTTGGAGAACTTGGCATACAAGCTCTCCCTCCTCAGGGTATCTAACACCTTTCGCAAGTGCTCCTCATGCTGCTCCTGCGTCTTGGAATAAACCAAGATGTCGTCAATGAAAACTATCACGGACCGATCCAGCATCGGCCTACACACGCGGTTCATGAGATCCATGAATACGGCAGGAGTGTTGGTGAGCCCGAAGGGCATCACCACGAACTCGTAATGACCATACCGAGTTCGAAAAGCATTCTTCTGTACATCCTCCTCTCTGACCCTCATATGGTGGTATCCTGACTGCAAGTCTATCTTGGAAAACCAAGACGCTCCCTGAAGCTAGTCGAACAAATCATCTATCCTCGGGAGTGGGTAACGGTTCTTCACCGTTACCTTGTTCAGCTCTCGGTAATCTATGCACCTGCGATGCGACCTGTCCTTCTTCTTGACAAACAGGATCGGGGCTCCCCAAGGCGAACTACTCGGCCTGATAAATACCTACAGGTGCGTAGACAACTCCTGCATCTCGGGAGGAGCCAACCGATATGGTGCCTTGGCTATCGGAGCCGCACCAGGGACTAGGTCGATCCTGAACTCCACCTGTCGCTCCGGAGGTATCCCAGGCAGCTCCTCTGGGAATACATCCGTGAAATCTCGCACCACCAGAACATCTGTCACCGTCGTCTTACCCGCCTCCCGGGTATCCATAACATAGGCGACATACCCAGCGTAACCCTGCTGAAGATAGCGCCTAGCCCTCGCTGCTGAACATAGTGCTGGTCCGCGCTGTGGCCTCTCTCCCTAAATCAGCAGCTCTCCCCCACTCGGGGTTCTGATCCGAACCAACTGCTGCGCGCAGTCGATCACTGCCCCATTTGGGGCTCAACCAATCCATGCTTATAATCACCTTGTTCCCACACAACAGAATGGGAACCAAGTCTACCAAATAACGCTCCTCGAACAACCTCAAAACACATTCCCTGAAAACCTCTCACGCTCGCACAGATCGATCATCCGCAATTTCGACCTCTAGAGGGCAATCCAACATGCCCGAAGACTCAGGGAACCTCTTGCTAAGCGTAAGAGAGACAAATGATTGGGTAGCACCCGAATCAAACAACACCTGAACTGGGATACCGTTCACATGGAACGATCCTAAACAAGACATATCATATGGCACATCAATATCATAAGCAACATAAAATAAAAGCTAGGGAGAAGAAATCATACCCGTCACCACATCGGGTGCGGCGCGTGCCTCCTCGGTAGTCAACTGGAAGGCTCGGCTCCTCACCACCGGAGCCTCTGTCTTGCCCTGCCGGCCATCAGTAATCCGCAGGGTCGCTGGAGCTAGCGCCTTCACTGTAGCTGCTGCTGTCAACTGAGGGCAATTGGCCTTTTTATGGCCTCGCTGGTTGCAGTGGAAACACAACAACTCTGATGTCTGGAAAGTGGGCGCAAGGGCGGTACAATCCCTGCTGAAGTGCCCCGTCTTGCCGCACTTGTAGCAGCCAGACGCTCCCAACCTACAAGCTCCCTCATGTGGTCTGCCGCATTTCCTGCAGCGGCCCCGGCCCTTCAGCCTAGTATCTGCTCCCTTGGGCTTCTTCCCCGAAGACCCAATAGTCTACTCTGTCTCAGCCTTCCTCTTCCGGATGTGCTCCAGATCAATCTCCCTCTCCCTCGCCCTGGCAATCATGGATTCCAGGGTCGGACATGCTGAGAAGCTGACATGCTCCCGAATATCAGCTCTCAACATATCATGATAGCGGGTCCTCCGCATATCCTCATATCCTGCATACTGGAGCACCAACAATGCCCTCTCCCGGAACTTGGCGGTAATCTCCGCCACCGTCTCTGTCGTCTGCCTCATATCAAGGAAATCCCTGGCCAACTGCTGAAGCTCCACAACTGGCGCAAACTCAGCTTTGAACCTGGTCACAAAGTCCGACCAAGTCATAGCCTCAATAGTCGAGGCTCCTAACGAGTCACCAACCGACTCCCACCAATCCATGGCCCTATCTCTCAAACAGCCTGCGACATATTGCACCTTCGACCCCTCAGGGCAGAAGCTCGTCAACTGTGCATACTCAATGTTTGCAATCCATCTCCTGGCTACGATGGGGTTCTTAGCCCCATGGAAATCTGGCGCACCACTGCCCCTGAAGTCCTTGAAGGACAGTGTGCGTGAACCTGACTGACTGAATGCCATATCGCTCCTGAATGCCATGAGGCGATCCTCCATCAGCTCAATGATCCCTTCCTTGATCGACCCGAAAATCACCGGGGTCGGCTCAAGGATACCTCTCGTGATCTCAGACGCGATTAACTCGCGTAGTCCCTCGTCCACTGGCTCGGAACCTGCCCCCGAGCCCGATCCTGAACCGGATCCTGATCCTGAACCTCCCCCTCCATGGCGTGTGATCATCACCATTCTGAAACAGAACACATAATCGTCAGAATCATACATAACTCTCGGGAGGTCTCATACATTATACAGTTCCCTGATTCCATCTTAACCCTCCTTGACTCGAGTACGGATCCTCTGCTTTCAGTAGTACGGTCCCATACTACCTTCCACATCTATTCGTACTTTCCTCAAGGATTGCTTCGACTTCATAAAGTCCTTTTCACTTCTACTATTGCTCCCAGCACTAATCTCATCCTAGGCTTACCCTAGGGAAATCTTCAATCCCAAACCCAGTCCTCAGCTGCTGAAAGACTCTTCATAATGCCAATTAACCACTACATGGATACCATCACATGTGACGAGGCTCAGATAATCTTTCGAGTAAAGGACTCGTCCCTACAATGGTTAGACTCAGACGAGAGTTACGCAATAGGGTCAAATCCAACACTCTGAGATTATTCAACCCTAGTCACATGTGACTTAACGTATTCATCTAGTAGCTAACTCCCATTACTCGTAGTCCCACAAGCACAAAGCAAGCAGCATTCAGACAAATGGAAAATCTAACCAAACAAGCAATTCCATCCTCTTATCCGGAATCTATACTAGCATATAATTCAAGGCTCATAATATCAGGCATAACCTAAACAGGCTATCCTACCACTGGATGATCAGTTCTAGCATGCGATTCTACAAGCTCATATAACATATAAAGGCATCTTTCCTAGATCCTTATCTCTAATCTAGCATGTGAATCACATAATCATATCATATCGTAATATAACATGTATGGGTATCTTGGGGAAAACTTACTTGAGCTCGGCCGGTTGCACGCATCACACACTTTGTTCTTTCTCAAAACCTTTTCATTTTAAATTTTAGAAAAATTAATTTGCTAAACTCATGACTTAACAATTTTCTAAACGTCGGAGTTATAAAACTTCTATCTGCTCCAGATTCGAAGAGTATGGTAGCATATAAATTATCTATGAGAAACGTACCAGATACGGCCGAAGGGTCCTGGATAGCTTCTCTGCTTCCGATCACAAATGCCCTGTCATGCCCTATGCCTCCTTGAATCCTTAACTTTGGACATTCTCTCTTGATGTGTCCAACCTCTCCACACTCATAACACTTTCTTCCTTCACCATGGCCTGTTCCAGTATTTGTTTGCTAATTGACTGTTGCAGGTGTTGTGCTCCAGTAGTAACTAGCAGTATGCCCCTTCTTCTTGCACTTCGTGCAAACAAAACAGTCACCCGGATGACGATGGTTGCACTGATTGCACCATGTAGACTTTGGTTGAGTGGTTTCTGCCGTCGTGGCTGCATAATTGGTTGCCACTTCTTGTATTTTCTCAGATAATTGTCTGGGATTCTTCCCATTAAACATGCGCTTGTTTGTTCCAGATTTGGGAGACTCAGCCTTTGAGACCACTATTGTTCCTTGGATCTCTGTGAGGGTTAGCTGATGAGCTATCTCTTAGTGATGTCATAGGTTGTAGGCTTTGATGCGATCACCATGCCTTTGATTTGCGATGCTAAACCGCAGATATATCGCTCAATTTTCTTATATTCAGGGGTTACAAGTGCTGGACACATTACTGCAAGGTCATTAAATCTAGCGGTGTAAGATTTTTTCTCTGAACCCTTCATGGTTAGGGTCCACAATTCTTGTTCCAGCTTATGTATTTCCTCCCTTGGACAATACTCCTCTACTAGCATCATCTTTAGCTCTTCCCATTTCATGGAATTTGCAGTATTAATTCTCATTGTATTCACATGGCTGTTCCACCATGTAAGTGTTGCATCAATGAAAGTACATGCTGCAAATCTTACTTTACAATCGTCTGGACAGAAGCTTATTTGAAAGACGGACTCTGTCTTTTCAATCCATCTGGTCAAATTAACAACCCCTTCATTTCCATGAAAGCTCTTTGGCCTGCAATTCATAAAGTCTTTGTAGGTACACATTCTGCAATTCATAAAGTCATTTCTAACTCCACCTCTTGTTACATTAGATAGAGCCGCAACGATTCTTTGAGCTATGATTTCTTCAAGTTCTATTGTACTCATTGGGGGGTTTGGTTCTGGTGGTTGTTGTTGTGGTGTTGATCGTTGGTTAGGGTTTAGCCGAGCACTACTTCTTCTAGGCATTTTGTTTTAGTTCCTATTATAAATAACAAGAATTCATTTAATACACGAGTACTAAATACTTCAATTATTCTTCAAAGTGTAAAACATAATGGATAACACAATGATTACTGTAATATATGCTTCATATTATTACCAATGGTTACATCAGTTTATTTAGGCTTATAAGAGAAAAGTTTTTATAAACATTGCAAAATTTGCAAGGTTTTCTACATCCTTGCTATAAACTTTACTCTTCTTGTCTTAACTAGTCTGATTTTCTCTATTTACACAACCACTAGTTTTAGTTTATCTACCAGAAACCTAAGTGATGACCTAGCACGCCAGTGACATTAATCACTTGCTCCTCAAGTGCTTGAGTTCTCTGCTCTAGACTTCCTGTGCGTTCTTCATTTATTGAGGTTTGATTGTAGAGCTCTAACTCTGCAATCCTTGCATCGTGAGTAATCATGTCATTATAAGCGAAATTTATACGATGATGGACATCCATCACCGATTCCTGATCTCGCGTCCTTTTTCCTTCTAGCCTTCGTACTCTTCCGGAGAGATGAGTAGTCCTTCCTTCGGCAATTTCCATCTTATCTTCAATTCTCACACTTTTCTCAAACAATTGAGATAAGGTGTTAACTTCAGAATATTGCGGGGGATGTGGTCGAGATGACTGACCAGTATCATACATCCTAGCAGCTCTTTCTTCTGCCACCCACCTATCAACGGTTTGTGCTATCCGTGCAGGTTCATCTTGAACTCTATGACTTCCTGAAGATGTCGCCTTCTGATTCTTCTTTATCTTTTTCCATATCGGTATGGATTTACGAGCCGTGTGTTTCATCTTCGCTCCTCCTGGAACTTGACGGTAAAGAGTGTTCATTGATGGTAAAGATGATGCCACTGATTCTGTCTCCTCCATTGGCTCGCTTTCTTCCATTGGTTCACTCTCTTCCCATTCGTTGGAAGGTAAAGGTGCTCCATCGTCAGAAGGTATTGGAAGAAAGGTGGTTGGATTTATAGGGTAGTAAGGATCGCCTACCAACATGGGAAATGAAACTTCCTCTTCTTCATATGTATCCTCAATGATTATCCATTCTCGTGAATGTGCCATGTCGAATTCCTATACATTTTGGATCACCAAGAGTTTAGTTTATCAAATATTACTCCCAAATTAAATAGTTCATATGATCTGATCATAATAAAATGTAGTTGCGCACCTACACCTAGTTGTGATAGGATCTACGCACATATAATCTTTAGTTGGAATATTTGATCTAAATCCTTGAGATCAAAAACATTCTGGGTATTAAGGTGTATTCTCATCGCAGGTCTGAGTCTTTATATATGACTCTATATTCTTATTTATTGTATTCACGCTTTAATTATTGTTTGTTACTTCAGGTCTATCTGATAAGGCTCCGGCCAGTCAGGACAGTCGAAAGGGCAGGATCATTTTAGCATATAGCCGTTCTGGAATCCAACAACCCAAATTGACATGTCTATCATGTCACCGCTCCCGTAAGTAGTCCTTCAGTAGAATAATTAATAATACTTTTTATTGTAGGCTAAGGGATATACCTAAACCTAATAGAGTAAGCCCTAAACTATAGACGTGCTGTAACATCCCAAAATTCAAGACCAAAAATTTTGTTTTAATTACGTTATTATAAAACCAACAGTATAAGAAAACATCCATAATATCATGTCATGTCAAAACCAATGTGTCAATAATCAAAACATGTTATCATAAAACCATATCAGAGTGTAATCCCAAGGATCTCATGTGCGGAAAACATAGTGTGATGCGCTACGATCAAGCCGGCTCCTTTCCTTTGAAAACGAGTACTTGAAACAAAACTGAAAACTGTAAGCACGAAGCTTAGTGAGTTCCCCCATCATACCACATACCATACAATCACATAGCATACATATTGCCGGCAATTCTGGGGTGCCCGACCTACCCGGTACGACCATTCTAGGGTGCCGACCTACCCGTGTCGAGCCATTCTAGGGTGCTGACCTACCCGTGTCAAGCCATTCTGGGGTGCTGACCTACCCTTCGGTCCTAACAACCGAACCTCGGGGACTATTCCACCCCCTACTACTACTATCGCATATATCATAGCATAACCTACTGTCAGACATATATGTGGTGCCTAACCTACCCTTCGGTCCTAACAACCGAACTTGGGGACTATTCCCCTCCTACTACCGTTATCACATATATCATATCATGTCAGCATATAAACACATCATCACATACTGTCAGACATATCTAGGGTGCCTGACCTACTCTTCGGTCCTAACAACCGAACTCTACTACTATCACATATAACATATCATGCCAGCATATAACATATCAGGTAGTAGCAAACCTAGATGATATCACAAAGACAATCATCCAACATACAACTCCTACCGGTGGGCCGGCATTGTGGTCGTAGACCCACCGCTACTGGAAGGTAACTCACCTCACACTGCTGAAGTCCCGTATACACAATCCCACACTGCTGAAGTCCCGCAGACTCAACCCCAGCTGCTGGCTGACAGATTCCCGAACTGTCAACACCAAAATAACACCCAATTAATAATTGGGTTCCACTACATAACCATAAGTACGTACTTGGGGTCATTACTACATTACCCCATGCTTGGCTTTATTCAAGCCCAAGGCCCAATCCATAGGCCTAAAAGTCAACTATGAGTCAAAGCCCATCATATGGCCCAATTTTCCAAATTGGGCCCAAACCCTTACAAGGTCTTACCATAAGGCCCAACCATTTAGTCCAGTCCAACATTCAACATTCTAATGGCCCAATATCACATACTCATAAAGGCCCAAACTATGGCCCATCTATGGCCCAATTTTCCAAATTGGGCCCAACTCGTCATATGGGCCTTACCACAAAGCCCATTAATTATTCTAGTCCATTTGCTTGATCTTGGATGGCCCATTAATAACCCAATCATCAAGGCCCAATAGAAAGGCCCAACAATAAACCCAAGTGAAATTAGGGTTTCACATAAATGACGATTAGGGTTAAGTGTTTCTCACTTAACCCATTAAGGACTTAATCCTCTAAGGACTTAATCCATTAAGTCCAATATTGCTTAGATTAATCTTTGCCAATGATTATTATTTAATATCTCAAGTTATTAAATAATTCTCGTGCGTGTGTCCCGATTAATTCTTAAAATTAGGGTTTTATTGGCATTAGGGTTTTCCATACTCTAATTAGGGTTTCCAACCCAAATACTAGCCCATTTATCAATTTGTTGGACTTGTAGGTCAATTAGGGCTTTATTGGGCCTATTAGGCCCGCTAGAATATCATTAAGTCCATTAGGGTTTTATTTGGGTCAATTAGGGTCCATTAGGGCTTACAAGGCCCATTAGGGTTTCAAGCACCCTAAACGAATCGAACTCAACGAGGCAAGCACACCGCCACCGGACACGGCGGCCGATGGCGGCAGGAGGCGGCAGCCACCACCCTACGGTGGTGGTTTGATTTTCCTTTCATTATTCCAATTTTTACAATTACAATGAGCTCACGAAATAACACACACACACTATACTAAAATAAACACACACACAGGCGGCACATGGCGGCAGCCACCACCTCACGGTGGTAGCTGTGGTGGCTTTTCTCGTAAACTCCGGCCAACACACACACACATACACCAACTGAAACACATGCATCTTCACATCCTTTTCTTGGAAATAGAAACCAACCACCCACCTAGCGGCAAAGGGTGGCGGCAGTACCACAGGAAGGCGGCAGCGGCCAAAACGTAGCATAGAACCTCCGTATGGATCGACGGCGGCGTCAAAAAGAAGGGAAGAAGTACGGTGGCGTTCCGGCGTCGCTGCAGCGGCGAATACGGTTACAGCTACCAGTTTCGGTGGCTCTTCCGGCGAGAAGGTCATGGCGTACGACAATGGGCGCGTAACCCAGCAGCAGCAACCACACCGACAGCGAATGCGGTCGGTTCGTCGGTCTCCGGCAGCAGCGGTTCACGGTTACGGAGTCCCGCAATCACGGTGGCGGTGACACTTCGATGGTGACTCGTTTGATCGGAAGAAATGAAGAAAAGCGGTGGCGGAGGAAATGGATATGGCGTTCTCGCCAACGGAATGTAACAGCGGCGGTTCACAACGTCAACGTCGGCGATGCAGCAGGCGGTCGATCTTGGTGATGCCATCGGCGGCTGAGGAGAGCTTCTAGGTGATGGCGGCGACCGGAGGTGAAGAGGGGTGTGGTGGCCGGTGGGAGACATAAGGGGGATGACGGCTGGAGGGTTTGTTAGGGTTAGGGTTATGGGTGAATTATATACCCGGCACCCTTAAAAACATATTTCCATAATAACGTAAATGGTCCCTCCCCATAGGATTCTTTTCACAGAAAGCCCACAATGTACACTTTCAACCCTGGTTTTGGAAATCTTCTTCAAATTAGATCCAATAATTACCATTTAAACCCTCGGCATTAAAATCCTTTACACCTTAGGTACAAAATTTACTATACAGCCCCCAATATCTTAATTATGACATAATCAGCCCTTCCACCTCATTTCTTTTTAAAATAATTCTCGATAATTACCACGGAGCCCTTGTTTTCATAAATATTTATAAAATGAGTCCCAAACTCACGCTTTTAACCCCCGTCTTCTAAAAATGTGGCAATTAACTCCTCGAACCCAACACCCTGCATATATAATTATTTATTTTAGGCTACCATTCGTTCATTAATTTATTTATTTAACTAATAAATAAACGGGTGTTACACGTGCTTTCCTAAGAAAGTACTAGTTCACTATAGTTAATAGCTCTGATACCAATCTGTCACACCCCCAGCCGTCGGCGGAAACACCGGGTGGTGTAACGTCATTCTTTGTATCACAGTTATATAACATACACTGAACAGTACTAAAGAAAATACATACCTTTATTGATGATTGAAAGTTACATTATTGTTTTCCTAGTACTTATTACATAATATCCGACTATGGCATACTTCTTAATGAACAGAAAGGTAATAGTAAAACTTCTCCTGTTCGAATACATACCAGCTTTTCAAGTTCCTGAAAACACATGCATTTTAAAATACGTCAACATAAAGTTGGTGAGCTCACAGGTTTTGACTCCATATGAAAATAATGCTTTTCCTAAGTTCAAAAGTTTAGTTTTTGAAAGTATCATTTTGACGCTCCAACATTTAGTATATATATTAGGTATAATAGTCTACTTATCTCATCAAAACAAATTTTTCAATTTTTCAAAACAAATTTTTCAATTTTAAAACTCATAAATCATATGTCTCATCATTAATTCTCAAAAACAACCAACAAGTTTTCAATACAATTATTCAAATCCAGGATCCACATTCATAACTCCATATCAAGAGTGTGTGTACAATCATGTCGGTGCCTTCCCGCGATCCTCGGAAGTACCTGAAACACATAACACATAACACGGTAAACACGAATGCTTAGTGAGTTCCCCAAAATACCACATACAGCAATTCGCCACTCGAGGCTATACTCTATAAGACCCTCCAGTCTATGTGTCTCAGCGGGACCCTCCAGTCCCGTAGCTCGTTGGACCCTCTGGTCTGGTCTAGCTCGTTGGACCCTCCAGTCCGGTCTGATTGAGAACCCTCTGGCTTCATAGTTCGTTGGACCCTCCAGTCCGGTCTAAGCAACAAATAATATAGCATACAATACATATCACACAATCATGCATATCTCAAGTAAGCACATAAGACCCTCTGGTCACATATAACTACCACTCTAGGTAAAGTATAGTGAGAAGACTCACCTTGAAGTGAGCAAGCTAATACACCTCGTACACGAATCACCGATCTAGCCTCCGCCTAATACATACGATGATTATCTCTAATTAGCCATAATACTAATAAACTCATTCTAACCCCTCTCTTACTCTTGGTAAGGGCAGAAGACCCTTCTACCCCTCCATGGTCCCCATTGCTCATATTTGGTCAAAGCTCCAAAAGTCAACAAAAGTCAGACTTGAGTCAACAGTCCATGTTGACTCAACTCGTCGAGTGCACTGGGAAGACTCGTCGAGTTCCCTGGTTCCCTCAGGGACCTTGTGAAGACCAACTCTTCACGTCGAGTAGGCCCGCCTACTCGTCGATTCACAGCGTGCTCAGACTTATCGGGACAAACCCCAAGCGACTCGTCGAGTTCCCTGGTTCTCTCAGGGACCTTGTGAAGACCAACTCTTCACGTCGAGTAGGCCCGCCTACTCGTCGAGTCACAGCGTGCTCAGACTTATCGGGACAAACCCCAAGCGACTCGTCGAGTCAGCTCATGGACTCGGCGAGTGCATCCAGTCTATATTCCCATTCAGACGTTTTAGGGCAGATCTATCACTCCAAACTCTAGATCTAGGCTCCCTAGGCTCGAATGTCACATAAAGCTTCGATCTTTACGTTCATGCATGGCATATTTGCTCCAATATGTCATTACAAGCTCCAAAGAAGGTTGAAAGCACATGAGCTTGCCCCTAGCTCAATAAAGCTTGACGCTTTGGGCTCTCAAGGCCTCCTATAGTCCAGATCTGAGGTCCATACTCAAACCATGCTCAAATAACTCAAGGACACAAGATGATGGGAAGAAACCCTAAAAGCTCCCAAAATGGGATCTAACAAACAAGAGGTCAATATGAGAGCTTATACCTCTGAATAGCAGCAGATGACAGAAGAATGCAAGATCCACAGCCTCATCTTGATTAGATTCACCAACTCTTCCAATCTTTCCTCCAAAAAGCTCAAGAATGCGCAAGATGGCCTTTCTCTCTATCTCTCTCTCTCTCTCTCTATGCACGAAAAGGGCAGGTTAGGGTTTCTCTCTGGGGAAGGTGGCCGCAAGGGAGGCTATAAGTGCCTTTAAATAGGTCTCAAACCCGGGGATCTAGGGTTTTCACTCCCAGCGCCTACTCGGCGAGTCTACTCCCGGACTCGTCGAGTAGATCATTAAATCCACGTGGCCATCCCGCCTCTACTCGGCGAGTTATAGCACCAACTCGTCGAGTAGGTCAATGATCCTCAAAAATAAATACTTAAAATAATATACCTGGGAATCTGGATGTTACACGTTGATACTAATATACTATCATATAGACATAATAGTAATGTATATACAATATTTAGCATGCGTTTTCCCCCGAAAATATTAGAAAGTGGGGTCGTGAAACTCACCCTAGTAGCGTGATTTTATGTAATCTAAGCAGAAACGGTCAGCGGTACGAGGTCGTCGGGCTCGAGATGCAAGAGGGCTTCAGCAAATGAGAGAAAGGGAAGAAGTTCAAGTGTAGGAATAGCTGAAGTCGGACCTGCTATTTATAGGAAGGTTTTTCGCCTCTCACGTCGTGAATCTATAAAATTCACGTCGTGAGCCAAGCCTGCTCACCTCGTAGACTTGCCATTTGCGTCCCTAGCTTCGGAAGGTGGCCATATGACTCCTCACGTCGTGAAATATCATTGTTCACGTTGTGAGCTTAGATCTTATCCCTTCGTAGCCTCGTCACGCACCTTCTAGGTCCGAAATGTGGCAATTTGACTCCTCACGTCGTGAGTTTCTATGCTCACGTCGTGAGTTCAGTCGGATTAGGGTTTCTGGCGGCTGTATCTTCGGAAGGTCGTAACTTTCGCATACGAACTCCGTTTTTGACGTTCTTTATATCCACGTGTAGGTATTTACGAGTACTACAATTCTCTTTTAGACTCCAATAGCTAATTCTAGGTCTATTTTAATTCCTCTTATTATAGAGATTTATAGTGTTCGGTTTATCATAACTTCTTCATGCGAAGTCAGATTCAGATGTTCTCTATATTTTGAAATCGTATGGACGTATACTTTGAGTTGTATCATAAAAAAAGTTCATATTTGTATTAGAATTTTTCATGAACTACATAATAAGTTTATCACCTTACTAGTTTACAAAATCACATTACATGATTGGTATAATCACATGTGATTGTCTATTGACCTATTTTGACTGGATTACAACTAGCATAAATGCAATCAACCAATGACATACATAATAGAGATTATCCTTAGTCTACTAGCATAAATGTACCCTAACAGTACCTATATGTTATTATACAAAGGATATACAATGTCACGCGTAGTATATTGTGAAAACTCATCTAACCGAAACAATAGAATCTAAACAGCATCCTCTACAAATGGAACAACTAACAAAGCCACCTAAATGACAATCTGAGAAGAGTCCTTAGTCAAATACTTAATTCCATCAAAGTTTGACCAAAAGTCAAACTTGTCAAAAAAATCAACGGTTAATAGTCAAGTTAACTGGTCAACGGTCAGGCATGTTGCGACCTTCACGTAACGTGTTGCACCCAATAACAGGAAAAATAGCCAGGCTAACTTCATGAGGCGTGTCGCACCAAGGAAAGAGCGTGTTGCGCTCCTCAGGGCAGATTCCTATTTTTTTTAAGTGCTTATTCCTTTAATCCAAAGGCTCAAACTTTCCATAAGCCTTCAAAACATGACCTTAATGGATAAAGTTTCCAAGTTTATCCATAGTAAATCCTCATGCAACATATCCAAAACCCTAGATCTAAAAGAGGTCAAAATGTCACAAAGCTTGATGCATGACTCAAATGGAAAAATAACAATCATTACTTTTATCCACAAAGGGTCCAGAAGACCAACCAATACAAACTTTGGACCTGGAGTTTTCCAAACTCCATAAAAATATCATAAAGGGTGGACCAAAACATGCTCGCAGTCCTAAATCTACTAAGCAAGATACATTAAGTTGAGATCTCGAATACTTACAGAGCACAAGGGGATGATAATGAAGCTTCTACTCTTAGGATCTAGCTTTTGGTGCATCACACTCCTTGTTCCTTCCTTCAAAGAGTCACCAAAAGCAAACAGATATCAATAAAGGGGGGGGGGGGGAGGAAGCTAGGATTTTCAAGAAAGTCTTCCTGAGGATGGATTTTGAGTGAAATGACTAACCCTATAAGTTAATGTCTTAAAATAGGACTCAAAGCCTACACGCATTTCTTCTTAAATTAATTCCTCCTTGATTCCAACTTTCCTCCTTCCATATTTTCTTGGTCTTTAAAACAACTATTATGGAATGAAAACACAATCATAGCCTGTGTGTTACAGTTGGATATAAGTTCATTTATTTATTTATGGATCTAGATTTAGATGTTTAGGTTCATTTATATTCATATACATACATATATGTTCCTTCATATTAATTTATGTTAGTTCGTATATGATTGTTTTTGTTCATTTGTTTACTAGTGGTTATATTTGTTTAGCGCCTTAACGAAGAAACATGTACAAGAAAATTTGTGTGTTTTTGTGTCTGTGTTCGTTCATTGTTCGGTTAAACGAACGGACATGAACAAGCTTTTGTTCTTATTCATTCGATTCGTTTATAATCTTGATTTCCAATGAAAATTTAAAAACTCATTCATATTTTTTTAACAAATATCTATAATTAAAGTTATTCAATAACACATAACATTTATATAACAATAAATAGTGTATTTCATGAATGATTATTAAAGTATAAAATAATAATCTATTTTTATTTAAAAATATTATAAATTACATGTTTATGTATTTATTGTTTTTATTAATCTTCGTGTCTATGGTTTAAAAAGAAATTAAATATTGGTATATTATTAATTTATTTGGAATTTAGAGTTTACTTAATTAAATGTTTTTAATATACAAATATACTTACATAATAACCATATTAATTAATAGTTGAATATAACTAGTGGGTGAGCTCATGGTGTACCACAGGTCACCCTTGTGTCTGTTCTTGTACCTTTATTGATCCCGATATTACTGAAATGTGTCTTGTTTTATTTATAAAGGATGACGATGACAAAACGAAGCCCAAAACGGAAAACACAAATCGATAGATGGAAAATGGACAGAAGGAAAGTCAAAATGGTCAAAGGGACTGAAAATGAGAAATATTAAAACACGTATGACCAATCTGTAATGAAAAATAAGTAGTAAGACGAAAAAAAAAAGGACAAAAGAAAGGCGAAAATGATCAAAAGAGACTTAAAGTAGCAAATATTAAAAGACATATGATCAATCTCTAATTACAACAGACCATAGACTAAAATTGTCAAACTATAAAAAATATTGTCGTAAAATCTTAAAACATACAATATAGTGAGACTTAAAGTGACAAATATTAAAAGACATGTTGTCAATTTCTAATTACAACATGTCAATGACTAAAATTATCAAACTATACAAAATGTTATTGTAAAATCTTGAAACATACAAAATACATTATTCCAAACTAGAAAGGTTACCCCCGCTACGCGGGGGCCAGAAGCTTTCAATGTTGTTTCCGAATCGATAAATATGACAGACGTAGAAAGTGCAAGGATGACAAGCCCGGGCTTTGCCCCAGACCGTTTTGTTCATGTTTTTATGAAAAAATGTAAAAGTTTTGACTGCAAGGACCAGAAATGTCAAAATGGCTAAAAAATTAAAGCGGTAGGAATTAGCAAGTTTTTAGAAAAGGGATCAAAGTTGTCGAACCGTTAAAGTTTTGTGGCCAAACTTTAAATATTAAAAGGTTCCTAAATAGAAAAGGGATCAAAGTTGTCAAACCGTTAAAGTTTTGTGGCCAAACTTTAAATATTAAAAGGTTCCTAAAAAATGTAAAAGTATCGATTATAAGGACCAAAAGTGTCAAAATGGCTAAAAAATGAGGACCAAAGTTGTCAAACCGTTAAAGTTTTATGGCCAAACTTTAAATATTAAAAGGTTCCTAAATAGAAAAGGGATCAAAGTTGTCAAACCGCTAAAGTTTTGTGGCCAAACTTTAAATATTAAAAGGATCCTAAAAAATGTAAAAATATCGATTACAATGACCAAAAGTGTCAAAATGGCTAAAAAATGAGGACCAAAGTTGTCAACCCGTTAAAGTTGTCAAACCGTTAAAGTTTTGTGGCCAAACTTTAAATATTAAAAGGTTCCTAAATAGAAAAGGGATCAAAGTTGTCAAACCGTTAAAGTTTTGTGGCCAAACTTTAAATATTAAAAGGTTCCTAAAAATGTAAAAATATCGATTAGAAGGACCAAAAGTGTCAAAATGGCTAAAAAATGAGGACCAAAGTTGCGAAAGTACAGGGACCAATTCTGCCAAAAAAACAACATAAAGTCCAGGGACTAAAATAGACAAAAAATTGTGGAAGTTCACTGTTCATAAGAAACAATTTCCATAATATATATATATATTTAAAAGGTTCCTAAAAAATGTAAAAATATCGATTACAATGACCAAAAGTGTCAAAATGGCTAAAAAATAGGACCAAAGTTGCCAAAGTACAGGGACCAATTCTGCCAAAAAAACAACATAAAGTCCAAGGACTACAATAGACAAAAATTGTGGAAGTTCATATTCATAAGAAACAATTTCCATAATATATATATAATAATGACCATGGGTATTAATATAGTATATAAATATTAAACTATAATCGAGAAAACTAATTTTTCTTTTGTTATAAATGTGGGCCAACATTAGCATTGCAAGTCTTGGTAAACTTGAAATTAAAATAGTGTCAACTAAAAGGTATAAAAACTGCGACTTTCTCGAAACCGAAAAAAGGGTAAAATATGTGATACATGTACTTTTAATATCCTTACCGAACATAACCCCGAATATGTGAAAATTTTGAAATTGGTTATTTTTCTTGGATAAAAACCTGCATCTGACCGAGATAAACCGAATATAATCGTTGACGTTAAAATTCCTATTATTTTATAAAACTGCGATATAACATATTATAGTCATTAGGCAATATGAAGTCGTTTGGCATTAGCTCGGAAGTAGTTGAGCTGGATTCGGCGCACACTGCGCGTGTACCGACTCGGCATGCTGAGTTAGGAAGGTTTACCCGGCAACGGCTAACTGATAAGAGAGAACAAAATTTGTTTTTTTTTTCTTTTCTTTTCTTTTTTTTTTTTGCTATTTTCCAAGAAATACCGCACTTTTCAAAAAATGATTTTTTTTTAATTTCAAATTTTAAACCTCTCATCACTAATATAAATACCAACAAAGGTTTTATTTTCCACCGCATTCAAATCTTCTTGATTCATCTCTCCCAAACATTCAATAATGGTAATTCTTTTTCAAATTCATCTCTCAAAATGGTTTGTCTATGGACCGCGACAAAAGAGGTAGTTTTCATTCGTACATGGGTCAATGTAAATAAGGACCCAAATAGCAACTACTACGTAACTGGGTCTTCTTTTTGGAACAGAATCACCGAATGATTCAACAACGAGATAGGTCAAAGTCGCCACCGAAGACCGAAACTCTTCACCAAATAGAGAAACATAAACAAATTGGTAGTACAATTTCACGCTTTGTTTAATAGAGTGAGATATGTCTCCACAAATGGTAAAAATGATGGAATAGTATTAAACAGTGTTCTTCAATTTTCCGTGGAGAAAATAACAAACATTTCCCGTATAAAAAGTTTTGGCAAATTGTGAGGAGATGTGCAAAATTGCGGTAAATTTTGAATGAAGTTGTGTTATTTTCATGTTTTTATGGATCGTATGTTTTAATTTCAACTGTCTTGTGTTTTATTCAATTTCAAATTTGTTGTCGTTTATTTAATATAAAGTGTACTTGTCTTTCTTTTTAATTTTATTTTAATGAAAATTTATTTTTTATATAAATAAATTTGTTTACATTAATTAGTTTTTATATAAATCAATTTTAGTTTTTAATATAAAAAAATTTGGTGGCAAATCATTCATCTTAAATGACAACATTTTGAAAAGGTGTGACAAATATGACGTAACTAGGGATCAATGTTTGGACCAAAAACCCGAACCGAAACTCGAATCTAATCGAACCAAATTAGGATCGGATAAGTTATTTGGATTGGTTCTCGGGTATGTATTTTAGGCTTACTCGGTTCTCGGGTTATTCGGTCCGGGTTACCCGAATAACGTCTTAATCGGGCTTAAAGGACCGAACCAAAAATTGAAAAGTCATAACTTTTAGGGCAACTTCGAACTGTCGTAGCGTTTTCGTTATTTGTCTGATTTTCCTGATTTTTTTCTAGCTTGTAGTTAACAATTTAAACTATTGTTTACATAGTTTACATGTATTTTTTTATTGTTGTATATTCTATGAGATACATGCTCCTAAACAGGGGTATTAAAGTTGTTTTTTTAAACTAACATTTACTTTATTATAATAGATCATACATATGTTTGAGATGTTTTGTCCCCCGTAGAAGAAGATTTCAATATTTGTAGAGCTATTAATCCACATTTGAATTAAATAATTTGACTTCCTTTGATTATGATAAATGTTATCCACATTATTCGGGTTATTCGATTTATTCGGATAATAACCGAACCGGACCAATTAATACCCAAACCAAACCGGACCAGTATTGGTTTAATCGGTCCGGTTTTCGATTCCTCTAAATAGTCTTATTCGGTTTATTCGGGTTTGGGACGGTTCGCTCCTGATCCGATCAGAATAACATCCCTAGACGTAACGCCTACTTGGCAGCAAAAGCATTCTGACAAAAATGACATAATTTCCTCTAGCCTTAGAATCCATATTGGCCATCTAAAAATGACATAATTTCAAACACATTGCAAATAAAAAAAATATATATATATATATATATTCACGGTATTTTTCGCAATGTCGGATTCTTTTTCAATTTCAACCCCCACTCACCCACAATAACCACTTAATATAACTAAAATTATTATATGATGATATATGACTTCAATCAGTTAATTGAAATTACAAAAAAAAGAGCAAGTAACATTGGTCAAAGAAAAAAAAAACAATGCCGACAAACATCCCAATATTGGTTAGGTTTCTTTTTAAAATTAACTGATCCTAAAAAGGACTCAAAAGACAAAATCATCAAAGCATATATATTTTGTTCACACCCAATATTCCAATAACACGGGTCACGATGAATGAGACCACGCACCTTTTGAGTATAATATAACCAAGCTCTTATTCAATTTAATGATTTGGTACATGTTTCTTTACATGGATCTTTATATCAATATAGAAATAGTTAGTTGGTTAGTAACTCGATTAAAGTCAAGAGATTAATCGGTTTAAATGAGAATTAGTTAGAGATTAATCGGTGAGATATACATCAAAGATTGTACAAATAGGTAAAAGTTAAAGCAAATTGCAAAAATTGATTTATTTTAAACATATACACATGAATAAGAGATTATCATAATAGGGTAGGTCAAACACCAACTTCATATTTTATGCACGTTTTGATTCATTTCAAAGTTTCACAAGAATAACCTTATTGGAGATTAAGGATCATAAATTGAAAGAGGGGTGCAAGAAATCAAAGATAGAAAGACACCTAGCAAAAAGGTTGATTCATAAATCACGTATATACATTACTTCAAGTATAGATGGGGGAGAAATAGATAGAAGAGAGTGTGAGACTACAAGAGCCAAGAGGATAAGTCATAGAGATAGAAAGATAGGTGCAAGAGGGAAGAGAGGGTAGAGAACCCTTGATTAGTGTTAGCATGATGATCGACATCAGCATGAAGGTTGACGTCGGCATGTTGAAAGACAGAGAAAAATAGACGTCAACTTGTTGAGAGACAAATAGATGTGAAGCTGAAATTAAGGCATTTTGTTTACTATTCACGTATTTTCTTTTTTTTTTCTTTTGATTTTTTTTTCTAGTTTTTGTGTATTATGGTGATATTTTGATAATTTTGAACTTTTTTTACTAATTTTAACCACCTAAACCGATTAATAACCAATTTTGACCTAGCTCACCTAATACGACCTATTACCACTATTTATAGATGAGAGAAGTGACATAGGCACTGATTAACCGCCCATCTAAACTAATTTTTGCAACACTAAAACTAATGTTATATTTTCCAATTTTTTTATTTAAAATTTAACTCAAAGAAAAAATAAATTACATATAAATGTCTACATCACAAACTTCTTTATCACGTATTTTGATATAATTTCTTTTGAAATAATATATAAAAATTGTTACTCTATTCCACATATTAATACAAAACGTTAAAATAGCAACTCAAACTATAATTGACAACTTCATCACTAGAAATGTCATAATTTAAGACTTAAAAGTACAAGTTCTTTGGCACATCAAATTATTCATTACATACAAAAACATGTGTTATGCAAGTACACAAGTATTTTCATTGAAATCTCATAATAAAATGTTTCCAATAATTGGTTGACATATATCATATATGCATGTATTTACAAAAAAATAACGTAAAGATGATAATACTTTGATATGTTTTAATATTTTCTTTTAACACACGATACCATAGCCATAGGTTCTATATACATCCACGTCCACGTGTATCTATTCATAACTATGCATGATGTATGCCTGGTTTAATATAATATTAATGATTGCTATTGGCATTAAGCAATGAATTAAATTAAGCTTTGGATGCTAATGGGGGAAATGACAAGATTTGTTATGGGCCAACCACCGGAAGGTGAGAATTATTGGGCCCACAAATCAGAATCAAAGATCTAATTTAAAGTCTTTTGCTTCCATTTACTTCCCATGACACTATTTTACCCATAATCTGTGACAGAATTATTACATTCTATATAATAAACTATATATTTTTATAAAATAAAATTAAAAAATATTACAAAATACACATAAAATTTCTGGTAACTTTAGAATGATGTTGGTTTTTTACTTTTTGTTAACGGTGGTAAAGCATCTACCTACCAACCTACTTAAGAAAAGGTGTTCCCCATATTTCAAACTAGTTGTTATGTTGTGTTCCTTTTTTAGATTCTAAAGGTTGATTACTTTGACAAATTTCTATTCAACTTCAAGATTTGCTTCTATATAATGAATCCACGTTAGGCTTTAGAGACAAACTCTAACCAACCCAAAACTTGCATTATTAAAAAGTTTGTTTTTTTAATTAATGAATTTAATAAACATTTATATATGACTGTATGTTGTTCGTATATAATAACTTAATGAATTAAAGAAAATGAACTTGACTTGATGGGTTAAAGTAAAGACACTAACAATTTATCTTTTTTTAAGTATAAAGACAAAATGGTTAATTAATTATTTATTTATTTATTCTGACGATTTACTTAGATTGCGTCTGGTGCTCGTAAACTAGTTTATTTTTTTTTTTTATCTGATTGCAATTTAATATTTAGTGAGAGCATAAAAATAGTTTATATTAGTTTATAAATTAAATGCTAGTTTTTCAACTAACGCCAAACACAAGCTTAGTTTTAAAATAATAATAATAATAATAATAATAATAATAATAATAATAATAAAGATTTTTATTTATACAACCCATTATCCAACATCCATACTCATTCAATCACTTTACATATACATGATTTTGATTTGATAGAACTTAAAGTGAACAACCATACATGATTCTTTTTCATTTTATATGCACAAGATTAAGCTTAGTTTTAAAATAATAATAATAATAATAATAATAATAATAAAGATTTTTATTTATACAACCCACTATCCAACATCCATACTCATTCAATCACTTTACATATACATGATTTTGATTTGATAGAACTTAATGTGAACAACCATACATGATTCTTTTTCATTTTATATGCACAAGATACTTAATGGGATAAACAAAAACCCGACTTAATAAGTTAAGACACTAATGTGTGTTTGTTTGTGGAAAATTATTTTAATTTTTCATAAAATATTTTCAGAAAAAAGAGTTAAATTTTCATTTTCAATTTTCAATAAAAAATTAATATATATATATATATATATATATATATATATATATATATATATATATATATATATATTTGGTTGATACGGATGAAGCTTTTACTTTCCATTTTATAAACTTAGAAAACTTTAGGAAACTATAAAAATCAATTTTCTAATTTACATATAATTTGCAAAACAAAAAATTTTCATTTTCTTGAAAGTTTTTTGAAAACTAAATCAACCAAACACATTTTCAAAATTTCCTTTTCCATTTCCAATTTGAAAATTAATTGAAAACTAGAAAACTTTCCACAACCTTTTCCTTTCAACTCCTCTCAAGTTAAAATTGACAAATGTCTATAAATCTTGTAAAATTTTGTTTTTTAGAATATAAAAATATAGTGCCCATTTAGTCTCATTCGAGGAAAAAAAAACTAAATTTACTAGACAACATTGTATGACTTCATCCAATCAGACAGACAACATTACCCATTTACCAATATAGAAACTAAATTGGGGAGAAAAAACGTACCCAAGTGTCGCCAAAGACAAAAAAAAATGGTAGAAACTTTATGAAAATCTTTAGTTCCATAGTGGATTATATAATCCATAAATCAAACAGATTTACTTTCTCTAGAATTTACACAAATTGCACAATAATTTAATAGTCATAATTCACCATCTATGATCTACCTACTAAAAGATTACACAAAACTTGCATGTAAGCATCTTTCACTCATCATCGTTATCATCTTGATTGTTACCTTGTGTGTGTTTCTGAGCATTATACATATCAGCAACCTGAAAAATAATTACACAAACCAAATATTAAAAAAAAAAACTTTCATTATTTATTTGATAACAAAAAAATAATAATAAATAAATGGTTGCTCTTTCTCACCATATCTGAAGATGAAGCATCCTCTGGACCCTTGTCTTCTCTAACACGAAGTAAACGTGGGAATCTCAGTGAAATACCCTTTTTTTATTTAAAATAAAACAATAAGAAAAACAAAAAATATCAATATGCATGCAAAAAATATACAATGAATTCATGTAAATAAAATTAAACCTTATTAGGGTCAACTGCACCAATTGCAGCACAATAAACAGGACTGATGGTCAAATCTGCAGCTTTGACCTCCCAAACCTGTAAACCATAATGTTTGTGGAACAATTTTTTAATAATAAATATAAAAATGTGAGATAGTTTATAAAAAAGTAATGATTATTAATTTATTATTACCTCAGTTGCCTCAAACCACACATCTGGATTTATAGAATCTGCATATCGGTAGTATGACTGACAAACAAATCAACAAGAAAATTATAAACAGGCTAAATGCAAGAAATAGCAATGTAGTTTCATTTCTTTATAAAAATATAAAAAATATATAAAAAAAAAGTTAAAACCTTGGGTTTTGGGATGACTTTAGAACGAAGACTTGTAGACCTTTCTTCAAGCATGGCTTCTGAAAAACCAGTCCCTATAAAAAAAAAAACATAAATATTTTTTGTACATTCATAAGCATCAAGATTCAAGAATGTCAAAAAAAAAAAAAAAAATTTAAATGGATCTTTTTTTTTAATTACCGATTTTGCAAATGGTTTGATATTCATCCTTATTGTTGTCATAACAAGCAAGAAGAAAAGCACCATATACACCTACACGTTTTCCTCTCCCATGAAACGCAGCAATTGGCACTAAATCCAATGAGTCACCAATACTACACAAAAATATTATATTTAATTATTTATTTATATATATAAAAATATATATATATTAAATTTATTTATCAAAATACCTGTCCATATAGTCTTTCTTTAACTTGAGCCAGTTATTTGATCGTTTTGCAGGCTCGTATGTCGCATCTTTATTTAACGTTTTGATAATCAATCCCTCACAACTACAAAAATAAAAAAATAAAAAAAAATACCCATGAATTAATTATATAATTATTTATTGATTTATTTATTTATTTAGTACCTGCCATTGACAGCAGCATCTAAAAAGGTTTGAATTTTTTCCAGATCATTTGAAGTTATGGCGGTTGCAAGCTGGAAAAATCCAGGTTCTTCATTGAAAGATTCATATAGACGCTGAAAAAAGAAAATTCAAATTTAATAAAAATATAAATGAAAAATAGAAAAAGTAGAGAGAGAAAGAGAGTATTAGATTAATCTGACCTCTCTACGAATACTAAGTTGTTCTTGTAAAAGTTGTTGTCCATTCAAATACAACAAATCAAATGCGTAAATGCATACATCCACTTTGATGTCACTCATTACAACGTTTTTTCGAGCACGTGTGCTTAAAATCTATAAAAAAAAAAAAAAAAAAAAAAAAAAAAACAATAAAAATAAATAAATTTATTTATATAAAGTATATGATGATGATGATGGTATAAAAGTGACCTGGAATGGGAGAATTTTTTGTTTCTTGCGATCATATGCAACGATTTCACAGTCCAAAACAAATGATGTCACACTTGGTTTTTTAACTCTGTAAAAAATTTAAAAATGTTAGATTTGTTTTTTTTTTATGAATTGTAATATATAAAACAGAGTAAAATTGTATTTTCTTTATCCATGAGTGTTGCTGAATTTGGAATTTTGGACCCAACAAGAATTTTTTTCTTACAAATTTGGTCCTTATTTGAGGATGTTGTAACGCTTTTGGAATGACTACTTTTGGTCCAAAAAAGATTTTTCTTGCAAATTTGGTCCTTGTTTGAGGTTTTTGGAATGTTTTTTGGTCCTTTTTAAAGTAAAATGACTATTTTTTTATACTTTTTGCAAATTTGATCCTTTTTTAAGGTTTTTGTAACGTTTTTGGACCCTGTTTCAAGTAAAATGACTATGTTAGGTCCTAAAACAAATTTTGCAAATTTGGTCCTTATTTGAGGTTTTGGTAACGTATTTAGTCTCTGTTTCAAATAAAATGACTATTTTTGGTCCCAAAAAAATTTTCTTGCAAATTTGGTACTTATTTGAGGTTTTTATAATGTTTTTTGTCCTTTTTCAAGTAAAATGACTATTTTTTTATCCTTTGTGCAAATTTGGTCCTTTTTAAAGGTTTTTGTAATGTTTTTGGTCCCTGTTTCAGTAAAATGACTATGTTTGTCCCAAAAAAAATCTTGCAAATTTGGTCCTTATTTAAGGTTTTAGTAAGTTGTAACATTTTTGGTCCCTGTTCCAAGTAAAATGACTAATAAGGTCCCTGAGTATAGCTGACTTTAGCAATTTTGGTCCCAATAATAGTCATCTACTTAGCACAGATACCAAAGACATAACAAAAACCTCATATAAGCACCAAACTGCAAGAGAAAATTTTTGGGACCTAAATTGAAAAGAATGAGTTATACTCAGGGACCAAAAATGTAAATTTACTTTACAAAATAAAATACCTTGAAGCAGCAACCACAACATCAGGGAACTTTTCAGTATTTCTTTCAGCATTTCTGCTATATATTTGAACTGTGCCATCCTCCAAATAATGTATCTGTTGAATGTGAAATTTGTGAACTGCTAATAAATAATAATGTTTTAGGTGTGTATTTTTTTTAAAAAGTTTATAAAGTTGATGATGTCACCTGGGCCCGTTCTCCATCATATTTGTATTCACAAGTGAATTCCATGTCTTGAAATTTATCCAAAATTTCAGATACTCCTTTAGTAGGTTTAGCAAGCATGGGTCCCACTGGAACACCAGGTGAAAAGCAACATGTTTTTGGTAGATTCCATACAGTATCAGAGAGAAGAGCAGGGACAATTTTGTCATATACAGGAATTACAGAGTACACTTGTTTCACAATCTTTGCAGCCTGAGGACATTATAGAACAAACTATTAAAGATTCTGATACTTCATTGTATATGCAAAGTGTTAAGCATTAAAGAAACTTTTTTCTGTTGTAATGAATATAAACTGACCTCTTCTAAGGGTGAATCTGAGTGCTTTGAAGGTGATTCACCATTTTCAGTATACACAATAGCATAGCCCAATGCAGTCAACAGTGTTTGTTCAGCTAAACCAATTCGCAATTTTGTCTTCAAAAACAAAAACCAAAGTAATTAGAACAAAAATGAAGCAAAAAGTCCAACTCAATCATCTTTTAAGATGAACATATACTAACCTGAAGTAAACGTATCAAATATTGAGGTTCACAGTCAGTTGCTGCAACAAGAAGTCCCTTGATATGATTCTTCTTCTTATCTTGACTATCCTTCCCAGATTCCTATCAACATTTAAGCAGATTAATAGATGTTCAGAATGAAATTAAACAGATTTAATAGTTTTTTACCTTGGCAATAACCCTGAATGTATCAAAAACTTTAGAAACTGTCAAAGGTTGAGGTTTACGCATCAGAGGTTGGGAAGAGCGGCTTGCTTTGGCAACAAGGCCCAAGTCTCCCAGTTCCTGTCATCGAAAGATATAAAATTTTAGCTTTTTTTATGAACATGACGTTTTATTTCGAATTTGAAAGAGACTTGAGTTAGAGAAGATGGAAACATGCCTTGTATTGCTTTTTGATGTGTGCTTCTTTTGCACCACAAGCTTCAGCGAGTGCTTTGATGATGGAAGCATCACCGATTCCAAGCTCTAATCCTTCGTGAGCTGGGGCGATTCTATTGGCCAAGAGGTATACGACCGCAACTAAATCGTCAGGTGTTGTCTTGATTACAGTTCTCAGCATGTTACAGACGATTTCTGTAATCAGAATCCGACCAGATTCTTTGGAGATTGCGTCAAAAACCCGACAGAGAAATAGGAACGGCACCCTTTCTCCTTCGCCCCAGAACGCAGCCTTTTCGGGTTTGAAGTTTGCCGGTTTCTTCTTCAATTGAATCATACTCTCATCAACATCAATCGCCCGTGGTTTTTTAGATGCCTTTTCTTCCTTTGATGGAGCAACATCAAGGTTTGGCTTAGCTTCTATAATCCCATTTGAGACAGTTTCGTCTTTACTTTGATTCGTGTCCGATGTTTTCTCGGGTTTTGGCGAGACTGCTGCAACTTTAGCTTCGGTGACTGGGGTCGAATTAATTGGGGGTTTTGAATCTAGGGTTTTGCGTTTCTTGGGGGACGAGGAAGACACCTGGGTTTTCTTCTTTGCGTTCGTATCCAGTGGTTTCTCTGGCTTTGGTGACTCTTCTGCAACTTTAGCTTCGCTAATTGGAGTCGAACTAATTGGGGGTTTTGAATCTAGGGTTTTGCGTTTCTTAGGGGAAGCGGAAGATTCCGTGGTTTTCTTCTTCGCGGCAGCCGCACGAGCATTGGACATGAGTGCATCGAAGGCGGAGGGACGAGATGATGACATTTTGTTCGTGAGAAAGAAGAGAGGAAATGTTAGGGACGATGAGTACGAAAAATTAACAAGAGAATTTCTAATAGGGCGAGAGAATGCAGTGGTTATGGTGTTGGTGTGAGTCACACTATAACAGCACGACCGGAGCGATAACATCAACCAGCTGTACCTCGTGGTGGTTGTGGCGGCGGCCGGTGGGGGTTTATTTCAGTGTTTTTGAGAGGGGAATGAGAAAGCGTTGGGCGAAAGCTGCAGACTTGGCGGGAAAAAAAGGGTATCGTTTTGTGATTATCGGTGTCGCCGGAGATTTGCAATCTCCAGCGGTTCGTTTTGTTTTTTCTTTTTCCCCCGATTAAACATGTTTTCATATATGTTGCTGGTAGATAATGATTTGGATAAATGAGTTTATGTTTTGTATAATTTAATTATTAAAATTATTTTTGTTATTTTGATATCTTGTTGAGCTTATAAAAATTGTTTAAAAATTATTAATACAATAGATATAGGGCGTGTTCGGTACGGAGCATATATGAGCGTTTGAAAACTTCTAGCTTCTACCGTTTGACAAAGGGAAAACTGTAATACAGTCCAATATATTGACCTTATAATCGATTTAGTCTTTATATTTTAATTTTATTCAATTAAGTCTCAAATACCGGTAGTCGTATTCAATTTAACCCTTTGACCCGGTCAACAGGTCATCCAACTTTCAAAAATTATATTTTTGGCCCAGATTTCAAAATTTATTGCAAATTTGGTCCAAATTTTACACTTTTGGCCCAGATTTTAAATTTTGTTCCAAATTTGGTCCAAACTTACCCTTTTTGCCCAAATTTTAGAATTTTATTATGAATTCATCTTAAATTTAGTTTTTTTTACAACTTTTTTTCTCAAAGAATTGTATCTAATATGTTTTTTCTTTATAAAATCATATTTATACAAAAAAAAACGTATTTTCACATAAAAATCTTATATTTTCTATATTAATAAATGGCTTCCATAAAATTTTAATTGTCATCGTACAATGAGTGAGATGGCAAACGGGCAACAAGCTGTGCCGCTAAGCCTTTTTGAATGGTAAAGTTAATTCTTTTAAAGACTACATCCGAAAATCTAGGGGATATAACATTACTATGCATGATTCGTTGTACTCTTTGAAAAAGCTTTACCGCATCCGGTGCGAGGAAACCAAACGTATCAAATGCAAATGGTATGAACACTTTTTTGTATATGAAATATCTAGTTATAAAAATAGATATTTATTAAGTATATAAATATATACAAATCCGTTTTTATAAAAAAAATGTGAGCAAAATCGTATTTTACAAAAAAAAATGTATACAAACACCTATTTTATCTATATTTTTTTTATAAAATCGTGTTTGTTTACATTTTTTTATAAAAACGTGTTTGAATAATTTTTTTATATAATACGTGTTTGTATATATTTTATAAAATGTATACAAACACGATTTTATAAAATATATACAAACACGTATTATATAAAAAATTATTCAAACACGTTTTTATAAAATGTATACAAACACGATTTTATAAAATATATACAAACACATATTATATAAAAATTTATTCAAACACGTTTTTATAAAAAAAATATAAACAAACACGATTTTATAAAAAAATATATAGATACACACCTATTTGTGTGCATATATATAAATGTGATAGGTGTATGTATACATTTTTTTGTAAAATACGTTTTTATATACATTTTTTTATAAAAACGGATTTGTATATATTTATATACTTAATAAATACATATTTTTATAACTAGATATTTCATATACAAAAAACTTTTAAAAAAAAGTTTTTATATAGAAAATATAAGATTTTTATGTGAAAATATGTTTTTTTTGTATAAATATGATTTTATAAGGAAAAAACATATTAGAAACAATTTTTTGAGAAAAAAAGTTGTAAGAAAAACTAAAGTTAGGATGAATTCATAATAAAATTCTAAAATTTAGGCAAAAAGGGTAAGGTTTGGACCAAATTTATAACAAAATTTAAAATCTGGGCCAAAAGTGTAAATTTTGGACCAAATTTGTAATAAATTTTGAAATCTGGGCCAAAAATGTAATTTTTGAAAATTGGATGACCTGTTGACCGGGTCAAAGAGTTAAATTAAATACGATTACCGGTATTTGGGACTTAATTGAATAAAAAAAATATATAGGGACTAAATCGATTATGAGAACAATATGTAGGGACTTTATTGCAGTTTTCCCTTTGACAAAATGTTTCGTTTTGCCTTGTCTGTTTTCTGCATCTTTTTCCGGTTAAACATGAATTTTCCGTTCATCTTCTCTAACAGATTTTGAGTTCTTCGGTGTTTTGTCAAAATCGAACTCAAACATTTGGGTATCAATACCAATTTTTTTAAGAGTACACAAAATTTGTTTTCTAAAAGCATGTGTGTTTGTGCATGTTTTCATGAACTCAAAAAAAGGAAATTTAAGATGAACTTCATATCTTATGAATTTCATATCAGTTATAACTATAGAATAATCGAGATGAACCTGAAAAACTTGAAAATTTAATGTCAAAAAATTGAAAAATCAAGTTATGTGAATATGAACAAATTCATTTGAACCTAAATATGTAAAGGGTACTTGATTTTAAGTCTGGAAACCAAGAACTGTAAACATGAACAAACCCTTTTAAACATTATTCGACTTTTAGGGTTCGAGAATTTCGAGTTCCAGGTGTCAATAAATCGAGATATGTAAATGGTACTCGATCTTAAGCTTAATTTCATAAACCCCGGAGAACACATGCAAGAAATACGAGCTTCCAGAAACATACAAGAAATTAGATCTAATGAAGATGATGAACATTATGTGTCCTTGATGCTTGTGTATATAATCATAAATGATCAACTGTGATAAATTTTGGGGTCTAGAAAACAAAAGAAAGAAAGAAAAACAACATGTTTTTGGGTTCTTGGTTTGAAAAGATAAGAAAGAATAATGTATGTTCTTGAGTTATTGCATTTGAAAAGGAGAATAAATAGGAAGAATTGAGAACATGATTATGGATTTAAAAAACGAATACACAAATCCATTTTCAACAACACACATATCGCTGGAAAATTCATGCTTGGCAAGTGAATGTGACCAGAAAATCCATGATCAGCTTGGAAAAGTAATATTCAAAAGGAAAAGATGCATGAAACTGGCAAAAAACTGCTATATCAGGTCATATTAGTATTTTTTATGAACAATTCCAAAAAGTTTAACGGTATTTCAATCACAAAAGTAAATTTAGTGATTAAATATGTATAAAATTTATAGTTGGTTACCTATATAAATCATTATCTCTAATATTTATAAATTTTAAAGCAATATTCTATTCAAAGTCAATATTACATGATTTTGATTATGTTTATTTTATTTTGTTCAAATGTATTTATGAAATTGATTTTCCATTTAAATAAATAGTACTATTTATATATTTTGATATATGTAGAAGTAAATATGACTATGAGGTTAAGAATAGGACGATAGTGGTGTGGTGTGGTGTGGTGGTGATTCGGTGGTGGCAATGGTCATCTGATGGTGGTGGTGGATGTAACATCCGTCTGAGAAAAAAAGAGATAGAAGTTGTGAGTTTGTGTGTACTCTCCTAAAAAGCTAAAGTATTTTCTTTTTATGCGGAGAAAATTGATTGGATTGGGCTTATAAAATATTTTAAAAAAAATTTAGGCTTTAAAAACTATAAACTTTTAATCAGTTTTTTTTTTATATAAATAAATTTAGGTTATTAATCAACCTTTTTAATTTATTTTTGTTCTAATTCAGATTTGCATAAAAAAATGACAAATATTTCAGAATTTTCAACCGACGAAGTATATGTCTAATCTTATTATTTACATACTAGATTATGACCCGCGTTAAACGCGGGCAGCATAAATTAAATACATATCACATAAATAGGCGGCTTTGTCTTAGGTTGAATTTTAATAAAAAAATGTTTGTTAGATTCATTTTTAGAGTTTTTGAACAAAACTTATTAGATAAAAATATTTAATATTTATTTTAGAGCAATTTGGTTTTTTAATACTGTAATTTTTAACATAAATGATCTACGTGATCTTTGTTTTATCACAACATAATGCGACTTTTGATTAAAACATGTTGTGTGGTAGCTTTATGAATTGACTTTGTTCCGTGTACCAACCCCCATGGAGGCTCATATGGCCCTTTTCATATTGGCCCTGTAAAACCAAAAGCAACAATAAGTTGTTACATGTACCAACAACATTAAATTCTGTAAAGAAATTCGATAAACATTACAAATAAAGTGCATTGTCATAACCATAAACATCAAATTCAGACATTGTAATTTGGTCGATTTCAAAGTATTTTTTCCTTATAAAAATTAAAATATGATTTTTCAGGCTACACCCAATCACATATACATATCTTCCGATCAAATAAATTATTACAAAAAAAAACATGCTATGAACAAAAATATAATATTAGTTTCATAATTTGCCAAAGGTTAACACTAATAAATAATAACGAACTTTCACAAATCTTGCATTTTGGTCACTACATCCAACTAACAAATGAAATTCGGTTTAGAGGATTGATTCAAAAAGTGCATCCATGACTTCTTGTACCTGAATTTTGAGAAATGTTAAGACCTACTAAGATATGAAGGAATGGTTTGTGAGGCTACAATTGGTTTCTATAGGGCAATACAAATTCAAAATCGTTAGCACATATCTTTCCTACCTGCTTCAGTTATAAATTTAGATCAAACTTGTCAAAATCAAATTATATAAAAAAAAACAGATATGTAACTAAACAACATATTTTTCACTGAAATAAATATCATAAATCTACAATTTACACTTTATATATTATTCTTGAATTATATATTACCTTTTCATCTTTAATGGTCACTAACACCTCTTTCTGTCTTATTGTTGTGACACACATCTATATCGAAAATAAGAGAAAGAACTATAGAGAAGAATGTTGACAGAGTGATACTTCATTGAAAACGCAGCAAAATTCTTCATAAAGCCGCTAGGATTCTTCTATAGACCGCTAGAAGGTCTATATAGTGACAACCGGTGTGACATCCATGAGAACGCACCACTTAAAAAAACAGTTTTGATTATGTAAGTGAAAAAATCATTTAGAATGCTTACCAGCTGTGATAATTTCCTCTTGGATGTGAACATTAACATTATTGTAGAGAAATAGAACTTCAAATGAACCCTACATAGCCAAATCAACAAATATGACAACACAAAAAGAAGCCTAACTTGGCATATAACCAAATTTCCAACAAATTTCAAAATGTTAAGGTTTTGCTGAACAATTTTTTCAATTTATCACAATTTTATTTTATTACAACCTTATATGAGTAATCAAGAATCTAAATCAAGTGAAATAAGTAAGGATTCATTTAAATCCGGTCAAAAATTACAATATTGTGAAATTGCATATAATTTACATGTTTCCTTATTGTCTTGGAGGTAGCCCGACCACTTGGATATGTACTATTGTTTGATTAATTAGTGCATAAATTACATTATAGAATATGAAATTTCACGATTGTTCAAATTCATTTACACTTGATTTAACAATAGAAAATGGACAGATTTATAATCATAAAAGTATGCTTAATTCAACAAATTTGTTATCAAAACTTATAGAAAACTGAGTTTCTTGAAGAAACAAATCAAATACACAAAAACGAATAAAAAACAAAGAACATTTAAAGATCATGGACCAATAAGATATTAAGATCTTTTTGGCACTTTTCAGTATAGACACGGTTAATCTTTTCTGTAACTCAATGAATGAAACTAATATGCTTACAGTAGATTGATTAATTTTTTTCATGACCTCTCAACAAGAACACAATAATAACAAATAATAAGAACATAGTAAATGCAAGAAATTGAAGAAGAATAAGGAGAACAAAGTAAAGTAAGAGCTTGGAAAAAAGAATTGGAGAAGAAGATTGCTCAAGAAGAACACTGTAAATCATAGGACTCAATTCAAAATCATAAGAATAACCACTTCAGTGTAATCGTATATATAGGGTGTTTTTGAATAAGGAAATCATTATCTTCTAAAAAAATTGGGATCCTAAGATATAATCTTGGAGATTTTCGACTATTAATCTGGAAAAAAAGAAAGATATCATCTATATTAATTCAAAACTTCAAATTAATTGACTTTCTTATTTAATCAGTTTTAAAATTCAAACAATCATCTCAAATTGATTCATTTTATGTGGGATATACTGGGAGATAAATTATGGATAATATTGACTTTAATTTGACTCTTAAATATTTTGCTGATTTAATGAGATTAGATTAGATTTTATAGTTTATTAACTTAATTATTGATATGCTTGTTTAATGAGTTTAAAAAAATAATAATAATTAAAAAATAAAATATAAACGGATTTGAATTTAGAAATAAAAAACTATAAATAAGGGAGTTAAATTAGGAACAATATTAATTAGAGAAACTGATATCATGTATATAAATAGAATGATATGTTTCAATTGATAAAATAATTACTGAATTTAAAGATTCTATAATTAAATGTAATTGTGTTTGAATTTTATTTGGGGAAGATGATGTCAGCAATTTGATCTAAGGGTGAAAAACATATGATTAAAACACAATCAATGACCCTGATTGCTTCATTGGTGAATTAAAGATTCTCTTTTAATAATATTTAGAGATTTGTGTAATTAATTGATGTATTTATTGATTTTTCTAACATTAGTTTTTTTCTCTCAATTGTTAGAACTTTAGATTTCATGGAGATTTGATGATTTTGGTGCAAAAATGTGTCATATTCTCAATGTTACGATATTGTCACTAAATGATCAAAGACAATAATTAATGACTTCATATCTAAAATAGTACTTGGTTGTGATCGTGGTGGTATATCCACAAATAAAGATGCACAAAAAAATTGTCTATTCGAATTAGTAGGAAGTATTTAAAGACACATGATGCTTGGACGTTAAAGGTCGCACGTGATGAACACAATCACAAACCATCAATGTATATGGAGGGTTATCTATTTACAATGCGATTAGTTTAAAGTGAATTGTACATAACAACACCCAAATTTATATGGTATGACCTCACCGACTGATTAGGCATTGGGATCTCTATTGTCGTTAGTGGCAAGTATATAACAAGTTATATATTAGTAAATTTATACCTTAAACATTTGTAGTGTACTACCCTAATATTTTTGGCAAAAAATTACAGTCGATATTCAGTCCCAACATCGTTTCCATCTTCTAGCCTCAATTTCGGCTTCACGATCGTCGATCAGTATCTATGCGCCAGATCACAATTGACGATCAGCCGATCAGGTGCGTCAGTTGCCACTTGTTGTCGCCTCTATGCCAAAGCCTTCGGCAGTCGCCCACTCCTCCATCGTTCCTCATCAGCCTCCTCGTTGGATATAATTGTAAGAACTTTTAATCCTTTTTTTCTTATACGACTCGATCCGACCCATCATTAGTATTTTTTTTTCATTTTCTATCGATTTCTTTTAAATAATGAACCATGTGGTTTTTGATTTCTAAACTCGCCATTGATTGTCGTGGGTTTTTGTTTTGGTGTAACGTATGTTTGAGACCAGGTGAACGTGTTGTTTACAATTTTGTTAATATACATCGACCAAGTTACAACAGGTAAGGTAAACGGTTGAGGGTTTAAGTCATGAAATAAAATACGTTAAGAGTATTTAGAGTGTATTTTTTTCTAAAAAAAATATTGGGATTGGATGGGGTGGAGTGGTGATGTGTATTTATGCAGCAGTGGCATTAATTCAAATAAACTTTGCGTTTATGATTTTATGTTTAAATATTTGTTGCAAGACATAAGATACAACATAAGATTCATAATGACCAAATTACCCTTCAATATTGTTAATGATTTGTAACTGTGAAAATGGTCAATGGATTAAATCTAACTAGAAAACCAACCTCTGTAGAAATCACTACAATCAACTTAAGACATCCCAATATGGAAAAGTTTGAAACTTTTATATGAGAACTAGTTCTTGATGTAAAATGAGAACTAATTTACTTTATCAATTAATGGTTGGAAATTATATGGAATGCAATATTGCTTAACCTATATCAAATGTTATCAATCATTTCTAACGTGAATTATGTGCAAAACCCCAAAACCTAATCCATAATCCTTAAACTCTAAACCCTAAACTTGATTTATGTGTATCACAACTACGGTTGAAGCCAGTTCAGTATGAAGTGGATGTCGAGCGGAATCGACCCATGTAGAAAGCGGATGTGGGAATTTGTTAGTGTTTCCCATTTTTGATAGCATCTTATTTGAACAAGCTTGAGGTGACGAGACCAATACTGTAACATCCATAAAAATCATGCCAAATTTAAGCTTTTGAAAACATTTCAAAACCAATGATTATTACAAAACTTGTTTCCAAAATAGTATAATGTCAGAGTATCACAGAAATCAAAATCATAAATCATGAGGAGTTGTACGATCACGCCTTCGCCTTCTCGCGATCATCAGAAGTACCTGAAACATAATCAACAACTGTAAGCCCGAAGCTTAGTGAGTTCCCCTAATATACCCATACACACATCAACATATACATAAGCACAAACAACATACTATGGGTCCAGTCAACGATCGGGTTGGAATACCCCAGGCCCTCAACCATTAGGTTGGAATTCCAACATACTATGGGTCCAATCATCCTCGGGATGGAATACCCCAGGCCCACAACCATCGGGTTGGAATGCCCTCATACTACGAGTCCAATCATCCTTGGGATGGAGTACTCACGTCCCACAACCATCGGGTTGGAATGTGCAGGTCTGTTGGCTCTCGCACAAAGCAGTTAAGCCTCAACCACCAATCAAACATGTGCACGTATGTCAGATAATCACATATCAGTATATAGATAGACAAGCCGATCGATATCCTGTCTACCAGGATACCGATCTAACAGATCATACTAGCATAACATCATCCTATCTACCAGGATACTGATCTAACAGATCATAGCAACATAATACCATCCTATCTACCAGGATACTGATCTAACAGATCATACTAGCATAAGATATCAGGATAACAATCTAAAAGGGTCAGCCTTGGTGCCTTAGACCCTTGAGTATATTGAGGAAAACTTACCTCACAGATGTCGAAATGTAGCGATAATGTCAAACTCTCGAATCGCAGCCACAAACTCCACCACCTATATTCATCATAGGACCAAGTCCATCAGAATCCCAAATTACCAAAATACCCTCAAAAGTCCAACTGGTCAACCCTTGGTCAAAGTCAAAGTCAACGGTCAACAGTCCATTTTGACCCAACTCGTCGAGTGCAGCTAGCAACTCGTCGAGTTCCTTAAGAACTCAGAAATCATCAAAACCCTAATTGACTCGTCGAGTCTCCAACCAACTCGTCGAGTCCATGCGTGTCCAAAAGTCGGGGAAAACCCTTACTGACTCGTCGAGTCCATGCAAAAACCAACCACAGTCAATCTTCATCGGACTCGTCGAGTTGACCATGCAACTCGTCGAGTCCCTTCAGTCTTTTTCCTATTCAGATTAAGCTACTCCAAAGCTCCAACTTGTAGATCTAGCTTCCTAAGGTACAAATTCCACATAAAGTTGCAAACTTTACGTGCATACAAGGTCTTAAAGGCTTAGAATATCAAAACCAAGTCTAGAAGGAGGTTTAGGGCATGGTGAGGGGTTAATACTAGATAGAGCTAATAGCTTTCTGAATTTGGGACCTAGAGGAGTCCAGATATGAGACCATATCTTCTGAACAAGTTCAAATCCGAGAATGACCTCATTTTCCCCCAAAAATGACCATATTCATGCACGAGAGAAGATCTAATGAATGCCAAGGTAAAGAATTTTTACCTTCAAATGAATGCCAAAATGAAGTGGGATTGAGTAGGGTTAAGCACTTGCAGCACGCTAGGAGAATTGGGCTGAAGGACGATATTAGTTTTAGTGATTAGATAGCTTTTAGAAACTTGTAGTAGATAAATTGTAATTGACATTTTGATGATTAAATAAAGGTGTTTTATTTATAAGTAATGTTATTGTCTTGTGTCAATTATTTACTATTGTTTCACTTTGCATGTTTTGACTTCGTAAATAATAGGATTATTTAAACTATCCACAATTGATCATACGTTGGAAGTAAGTATGAAAGAAGACTGTCATGAATTGGCTTGTAGATTGTCTAAGCGTTTAGACATAGCAAAGGTTTGCTGCAACGTTTATGAGTACTCCTGAAATAAGATTTGAGTATTGGATTAAACCTGCGCTCACATGAATCACTTCATGGAATTAATCACGAGTGATTGTGAGACGATAATACCATATAGTCTTTAAACCTAGATATATGAGTTGCTTTTTTACGAGTCGGTTGTGCATTGATTGTAACATCCGGATTTTTAGATATATCATTGTAAGAGTAAATTCTGAGATTTATGGAGCGACTCGACGAGTTGTGAGTCCAACTCGTCGAGTAGAGTCGAGTCATCCGCGTGGGTTTAATGAGCGGACTCGACGAGTCAGTGTGCCGACTCGCCGAGTTGGTGCTGTGCGAGGAAACCCTAAATTCTCGGGGTTGGGGCCTATTTAAGGAAACTTTTAACCTCAAATGCGCCTCACCAGCTGCCCAACTCTCCTGTGTGAAACCCTTAGCGGCCATTGAAGATAAGAGATAGTGCTTGAGCTAATATCAAGTGTTTTTGGTGAATCTTTGGAAGGAAAGGAGTGAGCAACAAACAAGGAACGAGAAGAGGCTATGGGATCTAGCATTTCTTCACCTGGAGCTTTTGTAGAAGGTATAAAGCCTACACCTTTCTCATCTTATTAGTTGGATCTCACGAGTTTAAGAAGTTAGGGTTTTCATCACATATTATTTGGGACTTCGAGAATACTAAGTTATCAAGAGGTTTAAACCTCAGATCTGGACCTTGTAAGGTCCCTAGAGCCCAAAGGTCCCAACTTTATTCATCCATGAGAGGAGTGTGGTGTTTAACACCTTGTGAGAACATGTATTGGTAGATTGGAGCAAAACCACCATGCATGAGCGTAAATATCGAAGCTTTACGTGACAATCGAGCCTTAGGATAGTAGATCTAGTGTTTGGAGTGATAGATCTGCCTCAAATCGTCTGAATGAGAAATCAGATCAAAGGGACTCGCCGAGCCCATGAACTGACTCGACGAGTCGGTTAGGGTTTGTCCCGACGAGCTGGACCGTGCAATAGCTCGGCGAGTTACGGGTTAACTCGACGAGCTAGACCTTCACGAGACTTATGAGGAACGAGTGGACTCGACGAGTCGCATTAGTGCACTCGGGCAAGTCGGGTCAAACATGAACTGTTGAGTCGAGTTTGACTTCTGTTGACTTTAGGGTTTGGTCAACATGAGTAATGGAGACCATGGAGGGGTAAAATGGTCTTTTACCCAATTCAAGAGTTAGAGAGATAAGAATAACATTTAGTTATTGAGAATCGAGAATCGAGTATTAATTAGAGATATTTACCCTATGTGTTAGGCAGTGGCTAGTTCGAGATTCGAGTTCGAGGGTGATTGCTTGTTGCTTTCAAGGTGAGTCTTCTCACTATACTTTTGTTGGATTAATGTCTAAGTCCATAACTATAATTGGTAAGACTTGACCCGACCCGGCATGGTCCATTTGGGTTGCATGGCATCATGCATTTGGATAGACTATAATGAGAGAAATAACACTTAAGGTTGGTTAATATATTATAAGTTCTAATATATTAATAAGGTTATTTAATTAGTATTGATCAAGAATTAATTTGGAATTAATTAAGTGATCAAAAGGAGACTAATTAAATATGTGGGTTGATTGTGTAAATCATTTATTCTTATATATGTGGGTTTGTGATCCAAGATTCCTTATGTTGGACTAAGTCCATGGGGTGACCCATGGATACTCCATGGAGGTTAAAATCCATGGAGCATAAGGAATGGGTAAAGTTATGAGTTACATGGTGTAACCCTAATAGCCACCATATAAAAGAATCCCATGGCTCAAGAAATCGTGCACTAATGTGTGAATACGAGGGCTAGACGATTTCAAGGAGTGTTCCATTTCTCTCAAGTCATTCCATGTGCATTTGGTGTTGTGTGAACCATTTGAGGTGTCACACTTGGGGCACTAGGCACTCAAGCTTCATGGAGACAAGCTACATCAAACAAAGGTATGTATTCTATCCATTTGATTACCCAAGTATCAAGTATTGTATGCTAGATAGGGTAATACCTTGGAAAGTTCATAATTGCATGTATAATAGAGAAAACATAGATCCAAGGTATTTAGGGTTGCATGTACACTTAGGAGTGTTAGAATGCTCAAAACCCATGAGTGGTGTCAGAGCCAAGGCTTGTTTTCTTGTTATACTTGCAAAATTAGCTGAAAAATCGAATTTTGGAACCCCTGACAGCATATATTCGACTGTTTTGGCTAGAAATGGACTAGGAACATTACCCTTAGATGTTTTTGGGCTTATAAACTTGTTTTTGATGTGGTAATGTTCATGCTAATCCAATTTCAAAGATAACTGTCAATAGATTCATGTTTTGTATTAGTTTAAAAGTTATGCTAATTACTTGAAAAAAATTTGATGTGAATTATCTTTGTTCATATGAGTTTATTAGATTAATAGAAAAGTTAATTGATTATGTGTTTTCAATCCATTTTAATCTAAGAGTTGATTCTAAAATGTGTTTTTGTAACTTGTCCTCAAGTTATATGAAAAGTCACATTTAAGTTTCATAAAACTCATAAAAAGTTGGCAATGGTTACAAAAATGAAGAGTCTTGTCCTCATTAAATGGTTTTATGACTCCATAACTTGTCCTCAAGCTATGGAGGTTCAAGAGTCACTTCATTAAATGATAAAATGTGTAACCTTAATTAGTTCCATAAGTTACAAAAATAAAGAAAAGTTACATTCTTTTATTAGTTTAAAGTCTTCCATAACTTGTCCTCAAGTTATGGAACTTGAAGAGTTTTTTTTTAATTAAAACTACTTTAAACACATAAGTTATGGAATTAATTAGTTTTGAATATTTTCAAAACTTGCCCTCAAGTTTTGGAATTTGTAAAGTTTTCCCCATGAATACTTTAATTCCAAGTTAGCCCTTAGAATTTTAAAAGTTAAAATTCAACCCTTATACTTTATAGTATTATAAGTTAATAATAAATATATGTATAAGAGCAAGTCAGTCTTACCGTTAGTAGGCCTCATTCACGAAGCCGGTCTATAAGGGGGGTATAAGGTTACTGCCTATAAAATGGCAGTTTAATGGGTGTCCACTCTCACCCACCGCTTCCTTGACTGGTGGAGGGTCGTTAGCCGAACGGGTAGGACAAGGACTATAATTCTCCCTTCATTAAAAGTATTAATGATAAATACTAAGTAACTAAACATTTATAAATTCCCAATCTCAGTTACTTAGGAAAATGTGAATAAGGTGCTAATCCATGAAATTACATTTTGCACTTTGTTTAAACCGTTAGTGGAGCGTGTGTGGTTAACCGGCACACTAACCTGGATTTAACAAAGTAGGCAAAGGGTAACTTAATATTTATCATAGTATCGGTGGAGCTCGTGTGGTTAACCGGCACATCGATTGAGGGGTAAATATTAAGGGTACCAAGTATATTTGCATGGTTACTTCACACCTTGTTTTGTGATCCTCGGCATCCCAGTCACAAAACCTGAAGGGCACACTCGAGATTGAAACATGCCATTGAAAAGTTCAATGAATCTCAAAAGATCTAGGAGTTTCAAATCCAATTAAAAACCTAATTACATTATTTCGTTTTTCATGGTGGAAATTGGTAAATCGTAATTTACCTACCTTCAACTATTTTATAACTCGGATTACGGCATCCCTCTTCCAGTTATAAATAGGTTGTTGGATCCTAGCCTTAATATTTCATATTGGGTGTTATATTAAGGACTTTAGATCAGCTATCTTGAATATCTCCCAAAAGATGTCTAGTTCAGACATCTATGATCTTCCCAAATCTCTTGGAACTTTACTTCCTCCACCTCCTCCAATTATTCTCCCTAACCCACAAGTTCAAGGTCACTCAAGCCCTAATGGCAAGCAAGGTCTATGTGTGATCACATCTTAGAGATGAAGTCACATATTGACAAGCTGGGAGAGTTGGGTGTCAAAGTCTTGAGAAAGTTGTATGTTCAATCACTTTCTAAGTCACATAGTGAGTTCCTTTGGGACTACTATGAAACAGACTATGACATGAACCTTAATGATCATATCTATTTGCTTGGTGCTGCTGAATCAGCAATGATTTGGAACGATAGTAAAGCAAATTTGATTAGAAGATCAACTTCCCAAAAACTTTATGGACAGTGACAATGGTGACACTGGAAATCCAGAAAAAGCATTCTCTTCCCAATGGAAAGGGATTGGCCATAGTCAACCCGGTTGACCAAATGGTAAAGAGAAAGGCTAAGTCTGAGATAGTCCCATTACCAAAGGATCCATATGTTTATTTTGCCAAAGGAAGGGGCATTGATTGCAAAGATGCCAAATTTACCTAAGGATGTTAAAGTCAATAAGTTTGACTCTACATCAGGTAGAGCCCATTATCTAACTCTGTTAAGTTCTATTCTGAGATCCTCATTACATGATGTGACTGGGTCACATGTTGATGTTTTAAGAATCAAAGAATAGAGAGAAATCTTAAAGGAAGTATATGTTGATTCTGATCGTGAAGGTGGATTTCGATCGCATCAGAATTTTGAGCAGTTGCTTAAGAAATTATGATATATTGCTAAGGAATAGATAACAACAATTTTCCATGTGGATTGTAAGGATAAATTTTTCCGCAAAGTTTTAAAATAAAAGAAAATTGTTTAATTTTATTTATTTGAAGTATCCTTACAATGGTATTTGTGGAAAATTGTTGCTTATATGATTCCACTGACAGCAATATTGGAAAATGGATTTGATTCTTTCATTTGTGGTAGTGTCTAAATTTACCAAATCAGGAAAGTTCCTCATCGCCCAAGTTTCAATTGGACCGAAACTTGGAATCATGCAAGTTGAATAGTATGATGAATGAGAACTTTCAAGCATTGGAAAATCAAGACTAATTACTTGTTCACATGGATGTGTGAGTCAAGTGGAGGACTAAAGGGATCGAGTACACATTCTTGTGCACTGGTCATGTCCACCACAAAGCTCGTTAAGACTGTTTGATTTACTAAAGTTTAGTAAATATGGTTATACTTACAAGTTTAAGTATAATTCTGAAACATTGGAAAAGTCTCAATGTATGGCAGAACAATGAGAAGAATCAAATTAGGCAGAAAGATAAAAGTTTTCTCAAATCTGAAAAGATGGGAGAGTACTTTAGTATCATGTTTTGTGATCATATTAATGATTTAAGAACCACATCACAATTGGTCTTCTAAGGACATCTTAGTGCATTCTTATGACTAAGAAGAGGAGTCATGAATTGTTGAAATGGTTAAATCAAGAAGATGAGTCATACTTCGTTCCAAAACAATTCTTAGAGTCATACTCCAAGATTGTAACTTGAGTGACATATCTTAAAGAAAGATTTAAAACACTTGTCAAATGTAAGAGTAAAAGTGTCCTACTCTTGTACATTTGAAATTGGTAAGTTGTGATGTTTTGGATAAAACAAAGACCAACTAAGGCCAATTGTGTGAAGTGTTTGTCTTGATAAAGAATCCGCACTATCTCTTGAATATTTGGCAAGATAGTCTTATATGTCAAGAGGATAGTGGGAGTCTTAAAGATCCTAAAAAGAATTTCAAGAACTAATCAAGAATAAAACCTGAGGTTCTTCACTAGCACACGACTTGAGGTTTATAACCTATCGTGTTGACATATTTTGTGCCCATTCCAGTTAAAGTTGGCTTTGCATAGGAGTTCTGAAAGTTCTCAAATTGGTTGCATAACAACTTGGAAGCAATGGCAGGCCCTGTACTGCCAGGTGGCAAGAAGTTAAGATTGCATAAGTTCAGTCCATATGAGTTTGGATTTGTCATTATCCTTGTCTTGTGACTATGGTTTTGACGATTCACATGGATAAGAACACATACACCATAAAATCTAAGGGTCATAAGGTTTCTCTCCGATTCATGAAAATGATGGTGAGGAAACACTTCCACCAAGTAGATTTGAAGCAGATGGCAAAAGGTCTAAACAATTGAGACTATGATTACGGCATCCCTTTTCATAGTTCTGAAATTGTTTAGACACACATGCATGCTATCTAAGGAAAGGTGTATGATTTTGATAAAGTTTTATCAAAGCATCTCGTATCAGAAATCTGAACTTTGGTAAGGAAGTCAATAAAGTATTGATTTCTAGAAGTCCAGCTGATTTCTGAGTACATGTCAAAGCTAGTGGGAGCATAAGTGTTATGCTAATAATCATCATGTTAGTGGGAGCATGATAATTATTGTTAGTGTTGCAAGTTAGCAATGTTAATTATAGAAAACAAAAGTTTCAATTTGTGAGGCTACAAGGATTGAAAAAGTTGTTTTGCTATAATTAAGGGAGAGGATATACTTCATTTCAGTTCTAAAGGCTTAGATTGAGACCTTAATCATCTTTAGTCAAGAATATATATATGAATTTCATGTTGGATTGGTTCAACTTAAGGAAATTCTATATATTGCGTTCTCAAAATTCGATTATGATTACGGCATCCCTCTTCATAGTCAAATTTTGAAAACATGGCAAATAAAAATATTGTAGCAAAAGACTAGTCTAGAATCATGTCTTTATGTGAGACATCATGAATCGTGTACCATTTGCTTTGGTTACAGGATCGATTGCATGTGCTATAATATTTGTCATTTCTAAATTTTTCCAAATGCCCAGAGGCATTAAGAAGGGAAAAGGTCTAGAATTGGATATGACTAAAATGATTAAGCAATTGTCGAGGACAATCTGAGGTTTACCAGAGATTGGTTGCTCAGGGACAGTTGGAAGTATAGTGCTAATTTTGGAAGGACCATATTGACATATTCTGAAAAGAGGCATCTCTTATTCAGAAGTGATAGTCAAAATGAGAATATGAAGTTGTCTCCATAGGTGGAAGTTATCTGTGTAAGATTAGAAAACTTAATGCAAGAAGCATGTCCAAAGCAATGTACTTTGAATATGAGACTTAGTTTCCATGGAGTTGATCTCCATTGGAATACCTTATAATGACGGTTGACAAGTCTTTGTGACTTTGTACATATTCATTACAGGAGGGTCAGTGCATATAAGTTTAAAATCTAAACAGATTTCGATAAATGATAGGAATTTGAAATTCTCACATTTTTCGATAAGGATTTGGGAGTGTGAAATTAGAATCATTGAAATTATGTTCAATTGGTTTATTTCACAAAGTAAGGATCATAGACAAACATAGAGTGCATACTTGGTGTATGGCAAAGCTATTGTTTAAGAAAAACATAGTGTACATGCTTGGAGCATGGGACAACTAGTGTTTTTAATTCAAGTATAAAGTTGATAAAACCGAAACAATGAATAATGAGTAATCAGTATGGTGATAAATAAAAGTGTTTATTTATATTCATAGGGTTTGATACCATATTTGATTCATTTATTCTTGTGTTTCACTTTGCATGTTTTGACTTCCAGAATAACTAAGTCGCTCTTCCTGAATGATTAAGTTATTCAAACCATCCACAGTCGGTCATATGTTGGAAGTAGATATGAATCAAGACTGTCATGGGTTGGTTTGTAGAGGTCCAAGTTGGTGGACAAAGTGGTGCTACAAAACTCATGAGTGCTCATAAGTTCTGAGTATTGGATTCAACCCGTGCTCATTTGAATCACTTCATGGATTTTATCACGAGTGATCATGAGACGATAATATCTTATATTCTTCAAACCTAGAGATATGAGTTGTTACTAAGAGTTGGTTGTACATTGATTGCACGAAAACGCATTCGGTAACTCGATGTTATAAAACGTGCCTTTGTGTATGATTCAACAAGTAGTAGAACAAGCCATATGAGTCGAAGTTTATCCATTCCTTTTACCTTCGGGATAAAAGCGATATCTGTGGGCCCCTCGATGATTTAAAGATGATATATGTGAGTGCTTGGCCAAGCCAGGACTGATTTGATTTGTTCAATCAGTCAGTCATCATGAATCGGAAATCGGGAAACAACAAATGGACAGAGAGAATGATTGATAATCCATGTCTCAGTCCATATGATATCTAGAATGGAGGAATATATGATCCCTTATCTAATGGACAAGTCATTGACAAAGGTCAGAGTTCATCGACAAGGTCAGAGTTCGACAGAAGCTTTTGAGAGCTACGATTGCTGATCGGTTCCTGAAGTCATACGCAATAATAGTTTTAGACTTATCCAAGTGGGAGATTGTTGGATTAATGTCTAAGTCCATAACTATAATTGGTAAGACTTGACCCGACCCGGCATGGTCCATTTGGGTTGCATGGCATCATGTATTTGGATAGACTATAATGAGAGAAATAACACTTAAGGTTGGTTAATATATTATAAGTTCTAATATATTAATAAGGTTATTTAATTAGTATTGATCAAGAATTAATTTGGAATTAATTAAGTGATCAAAAGGAGACTAATTAAATATATGGGTTGATTGTGTAAATCATTCATTCTTATATATGTGGGCCTGTGATCCAAGATTCCTTATGTTGGACTAAGTCCATGGGGTGACCCATGGATACTCCATGGAGGTTAAAATCCATGGAGCATAAGGAATGGGTAAAGTTATGAGTTACATGGTGTAACCCTAATAGCCACCATATAAAAGAATCCCATGGCTCAAGAAATCGTGCACTAATGTGTGAATATGAGGGCTAGACGATTTCAAGGAGTGTTCCATTTCTCTCAAGTCATTTCATGTGCATTTGGTGTTGTGTGAACCATTTGAGGTGTCACACTTGGGGCACTAGGCACTCAAGCTTCATGGAGACAAGCTACATCAAACAAAGGTATGTATTATATCCATTTGATTACCCAAGTATCAAGTATTGTATGCTAGATAGGGTAATACCTTGGAAAGTTCATAATTGCATGTATAATAGAGAAAACATAGATCCAAGGTATTTAGGGTTGCATGTACACTTAGGAGTGTTAGAATGCTCAAAACCCATCAACTTTACCTAGAGTGGTACACATGTATGAGCTGAGGGTCTTCTTTGCTTACATTAAGTATTATGTTATCCTGCTTTATGTTTTATGATGTGCATTATGTCTTTGTGATTTATGTTATGCGGAGCTTTACAGACCGGACCAGAGGGTCCAACGAACCGTGGGACTGGAGGGTCCCACTTAGACATATTGACCGGAGGGTCTTACAGTGATATAGCCTCGAGTGGCTAATGAGGTTTGTGGGTGGTATTTTGGGGAACTCACTAAGCTTCGTGCTTACCGTGTTATGTGTTATGTGTTTCAGGTCTATCAGGATCGCGGGAAGGCACCAACTTGATTGTACACACCAGTGAAAGAGTTATGTTTTGAGGATCCTGGATTATTAATCAAACAATTATGGAGTTGTGTTTTGTAACTTAAATCAATGAGATTTTTATGAAATGTGTTATGAGAATCATGTGATTTTAAAATGAAAATTTTGTTTGAAAAATTATGGTGTTACATTGATAATCCGTAAACGCATCAGTAACTTGATGTTATAAAACACATTGTTGTGTACGATTTGATGAGTAAATAGTACAAGCATATAAGTCGAAGTTTATTTGTTCTTTTTATCCTACGAGGTTAAAAGTGATATATTGGGCCCCTCAATTATTTTGTTTGACTTATGTGTCGGACCCGGTCAGGACTGAATTGATGTGTTCAATTAAGTTCTATGTCAGACAAAAACAGAGATCGAGAAACAAACTGCTGGACAATAAGTATGCCTATGTTCCATGTAATTGTCCACACGATATCTTGAGAACGGAGGACTATACGATCCATTATCTATAGGACGTGTCAGAGTTCGACAACAGCTTTTGAGAGCTACGATTGCTAATCGGATTTTCAAGTTGTACTTGCATTTATAGTTATTAGACTTATCCAAGTGGGAGACTATTGGATTAGGTGTCTGATTCCATAACTATATTTGGTATGTACTTGACCCGGTTGTAGCATAGTCCTTTTGGGTTGCCTTCACCAAAGCAACCTAACTGGAAGAATAATGGAGAAAGAGGATAAAAGTGATTTATTATGGTGTATTAATATATTATATAAATAATATATTAAAAGAGAAATCATATTGTTTAATTAATATTGGTCAATAATTAATTTAGAATTAATTTTGTGGTCAAAATAGATTAATTAAATTAAGGGGACTGATAATGTAATTATAAGATAATTACAAAGTTGGGCTTAGGATCCATAAGGAAGAAATGGACGAATTCTATGTGGGAGTCCACATAGAAATCGTCCAAGGGGCCTTCTGGAAGGATCCTTTGGGCTGCTTAAGGACTAAGCAACTGGATTAGGGTTTTGACTGAAACCCTAACTGCTCAGCTATATAAGGAACCATTGGGAAAGCCAAAATCGGCCACTGAACCCTAAGAAGGATAGCCATCCGAATTTTGAGCCGCCTCCCCCCTCTCTCTCTAAGATTCTCCAATTGCATGTGGTGTTTGTGATCCATTAGAGGCATCACATTTGAGGTGCTAGGTTCTCAAAGGTTCAAGATTATCAAGCTACAATCAAATGTAACATTCTAACTCTTCATTAGATGTAGATTTCGATTTTTGTTGTATGCTAGATTAGGGTTTGCAAGCTTTGGATGATTATTGCATGTACAATTAGAAAAACTAGATCCAAAGTTTTAGGGTTTGCATGTGCACCATAGGATTGCTGTTTTGCTCATAACCGAACAATGGTTGTGGTTGTGATAAGTGGTGGGTGGTGGTGGTGGTGGTGAAGGGTGGTGTGTGGGGGTGGGAATGATGGTTATGATGGGTTGGTGGTGGTGGTGTTGATGGGTGGGTGATGAAGGGTGGTGGTGGCATGTGGTGATGTTTGGTGGTGGTGGTTGATGATGGTGATGGTGGTAGGCGGTATGTAGTGAATGTGGTAGGTGTAGGCCTGGCAATGGAGCGGGTTTTGACCCTGATCCGATCCAAACCCTTAAGAATTATATGGGTTTGGAGCATAGTTTTTGATTCGTTTACCCGTTAACGACCCGTACCCGCTAACCCTTTAATTAAAAGGGTCGGGTATGGATCATCTCCGATCCGATCCATTTACAACCCGCCCCGTATAAATTTTAGAATTATACGTTTATATTTTATCATGTATAAAGTTTAATTTTAATTCTAATCGAAAGTCCAAAGGGGAAAAACCCAAAGACCAAACTATTTTTACATAGGACTCGAGCAGTCAACTTCTGGATGGTCTATTAACAAGAATCATTGTATCATTTCATTAATATTTCATCAAGGAACCATTAATTTCATTTATAAATCAATAAAGTCATTATCAACTGGAAGAAAGTTTGCAATTGCTACTCTCTATCACCGCATTCGACATTCAAAAATCAATCGGAAGTTACTACAATAGTGAATTTAATTCCAATCGAAAGTCATTCAGTATGTAATGCGTTTGCTAAATAAACATTTTTGTTTGATTATTCAAAAAACCTACGGGTTATGGGGCGGGTTTGAATATCTATTGATTCGGTGGATAAGGGTATGGGTTTGATTATTCAAAACCCTGCGTGTTACGGAGCGGGTTTGGATTGGATTTTGAAATTGGTTAAACGGGTTTGGATCAAGGTCGATTCGCTCCAAACCCGCCCTATTGCCAGGTCTAGGTAGGTGGTGATGATGTTGGTAGGTGGTAAAGATAAAGGTGGTGGGTGGTGGTGATGGTGGTGTCGAGTGGTGTTGGAGGCGGGTGTTGGTCTTGGGTGGGTGGGTGGTAGGGATGAAAGTGGGTCCAAACCCGGACGGGATGGACTCGAAACCGGTTAACGGGATTTTGTAGAACCGAAAACCGGACCGGTATATAGGAACCAGTTTCGGTTCGGTTCTGGGTACGGTACCGGGTAAAGTGGGTCTAGAACCGGGAAACCCGGAAATATCAAAGTGGGTAGGTTGGAACCGGATAAAGTGGGTTTAGAACCGGAAAAACTGGAATTTTTTGGTAATTACTTACTATTTAGTGGGTTGAACTTTGAAAATTTTCATATTGATATCCCGACTTTGGATGACTGTAACTCACTGAATATGAAACCAAAATTGACAAAATTATAGTCTAAAATCAAGTACAAACTCTAAAATACACTCTGGAAAAAACCGCATGCCAATCCGACTTTAAACGAATGAGATATGCATGTGTTAACATTTTCACAGAATACAAAGTACAAAAACAAATAGCTGAAAAGTTGAAAATTTTCAGTTTTGATATCCCGACTTCGGGGCCTGTAAATCATTGAATATTAAACCAAAAATGACAAAATTATAGTCTAAACTCATGTACATACTGTAAACTACAAGTTGGAAAAAACCACATGTTAATCCGACTTCAACGAATTAGATATGCATGTTTTAAAACTTTCACAGAATACAAAAAAAAAAAAAAAAAAAAAAACTGAAAAACTAAAAACTTTCAACTTTGATATCTCGACTTTGGGGGACTGTAAGTCAATGAATATAAAACTAAAAATGGAAAATTTATAGTCTAAAATCATGTACAAACTCTAACTACACTTTGGAAAAAACCGCATGTCAATCGGAGTTGAAACGAATGAGATATGTATCTTTTAAACGTTTCACAAAAAACCAGTTTCAGCCCTAAAAGTGGTTCCGGTTCCTAACACCGGTTCCGGTTTTTAGACCCGGTTTACCCGGACCCGATGGACCTAAACCCGGATTACCCGGAACCCGGATAAAACCAATTTTTAAACCCGGAACCGGAACCGGTTCTATATATTCTGGTTCTAACGGTTCCGGTCTGATTCCAGTTCCGGTCCGGTTTTCCGGTTCTAAATCTCATCCCTAGTGGGTGGTGTAGGTTGGTGGGTGGTGGTGGTGATGGTAATGGGGGTGGGGGTGATTGTAGCAGGTAGTGCTGGCGGTTTTGGTGGGTGATGGGTGGTGGTGGTGGTGGTGATGAGTAATGGTGATGGGTGGTGGTAAATTATGGTAGTGGGTGGTTGTTGGTGGGGGTGGTGGTGACAGGTGGTGGTAGTGGTGTATGGTGGTTTTGGTGGGAGATGGGTGGGGTGGGTGGTGGTGATGGGTGGTAGAAGTGGGTGGTGGTGGTCGGTGGTGATGGTGGTAGGTGGTGGTGGTCTTGGTGGGTGGTGGAGGCTGGTGGTGGTGGTGGTGGGGTGGTGGTTGGTGGTAGTGGCGGGAGGTGGCTATAATGGTAGGTGGTGGTGGGTGGTAGTGATGAGTGATGGAGGTAGGCGGGTGGTGGTTGTGGTTGCGGGTAGTGGTGATAATAATGGGTTGTGGTTTTGGTGGGTGGGGGTGATGATGGCGGGTGGTGGGGGTCGGTGGTGATGGGTGGTGGGGGTGGTGATGGATGGTAGAGGCGGGTGGTGGTGGCGGGTGGTGGTGATGAGTGGTGGGTGGTGGTTGGTGGTAGTGGCAGGTAATGATCATAATGATAGGTGGTGGAGGTGGAGGTGGTTGATGGTGGGTGGGTGGTGGTTATGGTGGGTGGTGGTGATGGTGGTTAATGGTGGTCGTAGTTGGCGGTGGCGGGTGGTGGTTTTCGTAGGTGGTGGTGGGGGTGGTGGTGATGGGTAGCGACAACGGGTGGTAGGTGGTAGTGGTGGTGGTGTTGTTTGGGTGGTGAGTGATGTTGGTTAGTGAGATTTTTAATTTTTTACTTATTTTTTATTTATATTAATATTATTTGATGATTTTAATTTAAAAAAACAGTGTGGTCAAATTTGTTCTCAAAATAACAAATGTTCTCGATTGAACGTTCTCATATGTAAAATTGTCATAAATGGAAAACATGACCGTTTCTTTCTCTTAAAGAATACTAATATGCACTTCCTAACCCAAGAGTTATTAATAATAAATCATCATCAAGATAGAATATGCTCTAAAATCCATATTTTCTAATAAATGAAACCTAAAAATGACACGTGTCAGTTTTTTAGAATGCCTCTTTGACATGTGACATTTTTCTATGATTTTTTTTATTATTTTTTTTTGTAACAAATCAAATTCAATCCAAATTTTGAAAATACAAAATCTTATCCTAATAACATTATTATTTTATTTTGCTTAACAAATTAATTCATAATTACTTACAATCGACAATATCTTGGTTTTTTTTACATTTATTATTATTTTTATTTATATAGAAATTTTAAATATACCGACCGTGGTTTCCACGTGCTATAACCTAATGATCTATATCATATCATACTATATTATAAATAAAACATTTTTCCTTTCACCACATTCATTTGAAACTCCCATGCATTTTTCCTTTCACCACATTCATTTGAAACTCCTATGACTTTTCAATTTCTTTCTAATAATAATTATAAGTTGGTTAATAAGGTTAAATAAATATCAAACCTAAAGTGTAATCATATATAAACTAAGTTTCAATATTAAAATAATATATTTACTTCTACTTATTAAGTGATGTTTTTTTAACTTTTAACGTATTATACTTAATTTATTAGTTTTAATATATTGTTGGATGTAAACCATTATCATTTTAAAGATACAATTTTGGAACAATTTGTATAAAATACATAAATTATTAATTTGAATATAACATTACAGGGTCAACTTAAATATAAATTTTAGTTTAACTTAAACAGCCCAAAGAATATTTTATAAATAGTTAAAAGTGATTAATTGTAGTGTTTTTCTAATAATGATTATAAGTTGGTTAATAAGGTTAAATAAATATAAAACCTAAAGTGTAATCATAAATATACTAAATTTCAATTTTAAAATAATATCTTTAGTTCTACTAATAAATTTATGTCTTTAACTTTTAACATATTATACGTAATTTATTAGATTTAATATGTTGTTTTATGTAAACCATTATCAGTTTAAAGATACAACTTTTGAAAAGTTTGGACAAAATACTAAAATTGTTATTTTAAATATAACATTACAATGTCAACTTAAATATAAATTTCAGTTCCACTTAAAATACCAAAGAATATTTTGTAAATAGTTAAAAGTGATAAATTGTAGTGATAAATGCAAAAACTAAATTGTAATATCAATTTAACTAAAATATTTCCTAAAAATATTTTTATAATCGTTAAAAGTTTTCAAATAAGTAGCTTAAAATAACTTACAATAACAATAGTTAAAAATAATTCTATATAAATGACTATGTTGTTACATTTAAAATCAAAAAACAATGTTTGATGTTTTAAATAATTATAATGATAGAAATTAAAACATTAAGCAAATAAATTTTAAAAATTTAATTAACAATAACATCAACTATAAATAACATTAAACCATATATTATATTTAATTTTATTCATGTGTAACTCGCGGGTAGAAGTCAATCAAACCATTGAGATTATGCAGTTATAATATATATATATATATATATATATATATATATATATATATATATATATATATATATATATATATATATATATATAGAGAGAGAGAGAGAGAGAGAGAGAGTCAAGATCAAATAAGAAAGAAATTTTTTGTAGGAAGGTAAGAAGTTTTTTTTCTACATATTTTTTCGCGAACAAACAAAATGAATCATTAGATGATTCAATTGTAAGATGATTCACAAGAAAAAATTCTTAAAAAAACATCTTGATGATTCATTTATACAATGAATTTGTTGTTATTCACTAAAATTGTCATAAAAGTGAAATTTTTTCTTAATTTACTTAAAAATGAATCATAAAGATGTTTTTTTGGGAATTTTTTCTTGTGAATCATCTTACAAATGAATCATCTAGTGATTCATTTATTTTGTTCGTCAAAAAAATATATAGAAAAAAAACTTTTTACCTTCCTACCAAAAAAAATTTCTTACCGGATCTATATCCTATATATATATATATATATATATATATATATATATATATATATATATATATATATATATATATAGATATATATATATATATATATTATCATATAATTCAAAATAATCAATATATTATATCAATTTAATATACGAATTATTATATCAAATTTAATAACAACGTTATTTCTATATTAAAAAACATATATTTGTAAAGACTTCAACTATATAGGTGTTTCTGCGCAACGCGCATATATATATATATATATATATATATATATATATAGTTAGGTTCATTTGTTTAAACTAAGTATTGTGTTATCGTATGCATAAATGTGGGCCAATCAAAATTAAATAAAAAATTAAATAATTAACTAAAGAAATAAGGGTAATAAAGTAATTTTATAAATAACTTCCACAAATACACTCCTATAATTATGGTAATTACTTTGACCTACCTTTATCCCTTTTAAAACAATCAACAATCACTGTATTCTATCCCATTCGATCCTCCCTAACCCTAGCTCCAAATCAGATAAAATATACGTCTCCCCAAAATCACCGGGTTAAATCAATCTCCCTCTTAGCCGGAGCTGCTTTTGTTGCCGATGTCTTCCCCTTCGCCTCTTCATCCCCATCATCATCGTTTGCTGTTGCCGTCGATCTCCGCCCTCAATTGGAGAGTTCCGCCGATCTCCACCCTCAATCGGCGTCTGATTCTTTTCGCATTCTCCTCCCTCTCGATGTTGCTAATCTGATCTTCTCCTTCGAAATCCAAAGGAGAATCCTCATTTCTGGCTCCATACATTACCCCAGAAGCACCCTTGAAGTAATTCCTTTTATACCCTTATTGCTAAACTGAATTTTCTTTATACTTTGTGTTCGTGTTCTTGATGTGTTGTGCTGCATATATGGGAAGATCTTGTAATTAAAGCGAAAAATGGGGGCTTAGATGTCATTGATACTTATGTGTTTTGGAATGTTCATGAGCCTTCCCCTGGCACTGTAAGTTCTGTAAGCAGAGATGTTTTCTCCATTAAAGCGCGTGTCGTTGATTTCAAATTTTGCTGAATGTTTTATTCTTTTTTGTTTATAATTTCAGTATGGTTTCAGTGGAAGATATGATATTGTAAGGTTTATAAATACAGTAGCAAGAAATGGACTTTATGTGAATTTACGCATTGGACCTTATGTTTGTGCTGAATGGAATTTTGGGTCTTTGAATTTTCTCAAGATCCACCTTTCGTTGTGTTTTATTTCTAGCACCTTCTGTTTTTACAGTTTATTGATGTTTGACTTTCCAAATTTCAAGCTTTTATTGACTTTCTGTGTAGGGGTTTTCTTGTATGGTTAAAATATGTTCCTGGTATCAGCTTCAGAACAGACAATGAGCCATTTAAGGTTTTATTTTTTTCTCATTCACAGTTTTCATGGAGGAATATTGTTGAATGAAAAATATAACCCTGACTTTGTGGCTTAATTACTTGATGTTAATAGGCAACTATGCAAGGATTCACACAGAAAATAGTTGGGATGCTGAAGGCTGAAAACCTGTTTGAATCACAAGGAGGTCCAATCATCCTCTCACAGGTTCTAAGTTGTTTTATTCACCTTTCCTTTATAACAATTAAGGACAAATGTCATTTTGGTTTATAGTGTTTCATTATTCAATTGAACTATATTGAAAATGCGTATGGTGCATAAGGGAAGTCATTTGGAGCAGCCGGAAAAGCGTACATAAATTGGGCTGCAAAAATGGCAGTTGAACTGAACACTGGAGTCCCAATATGGAGCCATCAGCCGTAGGTGGGCTGTTTGTTTCCAACAGAATGCATATGGTAACTGAATTTTGAATTCCAATTCTATCAGAATGGAATCACGAATTTCAATTCTATTGGAATGCAATATGGATATTTTCTTATAGATTTATGCATTGGATTTGTTTCCACAGAAATTGATGCTTGAAGAACGGACCACGAAATTGAAAGTGATTCTTAGCAACATTATTCTTTTAGAATGTATTAGTGTATTTGTTAGTTTTTGATGTTTTTATTCCCGATTTTAAAGTTTTTTTAGTTTTATTCTTTAACAATAAATATAATTCTTAACAATTGTTACCCGTATTCTATAAGAAATAATGCATTTTTTGTTTTTATTCTTCAATTGATTGTTCAAGAATTTGTTATTCTACAAGAAGTTTTTAAAGTCATGATCAAGAGAGTTAATTATCCCAAAAAATATGGAATTTTCCTTTTTTTAAATTTATCTCAATTGTCTAAAATACCCTTAGAATGAAATTAGATGATATTTTTCAATTATCTTTAATTTAATAATATATATTAATCACTTTCTTAAATTAAGTAAAATGATTGGCCCACATTTATGCATATAATAACACAATAATTAGTTTAAATAGAATAACCTAAGCCTATATATATATATATATATATATATATATATATATATATATATATATATATATATCATACATACTTATAAAGCTAGCATTTTTTCTTGAATCTTATGCATTTGAAACCCCATTTTTTAACTAATGCAACTCAAAAGCTTTCTTAATTATGATTTAATACTCAAAATTTTTATAACTTATATTATGTTTTAATTAGCATTTAGTGAAAAGTTTACTATAAAAATGTCAATCTTTTGTGTCTTTTGTGTTATATAAAATCTTACATGTAAGAAGGATGTCATAAGAAAATGAAAAGAAAATTTTTCAATAGGCACAATTCTTTTAGAACGTATTTGCAGTGATGGAGTCCCTAAAAGAGCTCTACAAGTCAAGGTTGTGGATGAATGTATCATTTTTTACTCATAATTTGATCGTGTTATATTTTTTTTTTCCAGTAATATAAATAAGACCATTCAAAATCATATGTTTAGAGATATTTTGTTTTCTTAAACCATACCATTCAAAATCATATGTTTAGATATATTTTGTTTTCTCAAACCATATTGATTTGAAACCTACATAACTTTTTATATTCCTTAATTAAAACCATTTATAGTATTTATAAATTTCCAATAATTTTTTTGCATTCTCTTATTATATATGTAGTTATATTAGTACATTTTTCTTACAAAAAGTCGTCATTTGGTTGAAGATATTGTGATTCAAAAGTTTTTATATAGTTGAAGCATTCACGATCCAATTATGATGATTTGAAGAAATGAGTTATGTCGCATCGATGGTAATTGTAATATGATTTTTTCTTTCAACCAAAACAAATGAAGCTTTTTCTATTCTTTCTTTATATTCAGTTTCTCATTTAATCTTTATATGTAATTTGTGTGTATTACTCAATCTTGAATGTGACTCTCCAAACATCAATGTTTTGCTTGGAATATCTTTCTGATTCTTTTTTTTCAAGAAAAATATTTTGATTGCAGGTTAGTGATGAATTGTCATCAAGTTTCTATTGTTGAATTGTGTTAAATGAAGAAAGAAGATTCATAAAATGGATATAGGTTTTTTTTTTAGCAAAGTTGACGAATGTTAGTTTTTTCTTTTGATTTAAATGTATATTTATGTAACATCTTTATTTATATATTCAACCACCCAATGCTCTTATTTATTTGATTGTGGTTTTTCTATTTTGATTATGTTTATTTTCTATTGTTTTTTTGTTGGGTTATTCTACACAACATATTTAAAAGACAATATTTAAAAGATAACATAATTTTGAACATTTGATATGTAATTACGATAGACTTATCATGATGTGTTCTTCATATGAAAGTAATTTATCCATATTACTACGACAAGAATTACATATGACATTTACGAAAATATATATATTATATGTGATTTGTTTAACATGTATATGCACCTATGTATGTTATAAATTTATAATTAAATATCTTTATGTTTAATAATTGAAGGGATTAAAATGATGCATACCAATTATTTAGACGAATATAATAATAATAATAATAATAATAATAATATTAATAATAAATATACATTTTCAAGTACCGCATTCATTTGAAACTCATGCTACAACTCAAGAGTTTTCTAATTTATGTATATTTATTAGTTACAACTCAAGAGTTTTTAACTTATGATTATTAATTAGTAATCACTAATAACTTTTTATTTTCTTTTCTTTTATAAGGTTGTAAAGTTTTGCTCATTTAAAACATTATTGTATTTGAAGAGATTTGTGATTTAAACATGAAGAGTTAATATAAATGTTATTAAAAAATGTTTTAGTGTTTTTATGTTATTAAGAATTATAGTGTTTATTTTTCATATTTTTTATTATTCGTTGTATATATATCTTTTTTAATACAAATGTTATAATAGATGTTTTTCTATTTTTATGTTACTAAAAGTTGCAGTTCATATTTTTATTCATACGTTTTGTTACCCGTTATATTATCATTCATTTGATATATAATTTACACAATTTTAAACGGTTTATAAAATTATCAAATAATTGTATATATCACAATGACTTAAAAATTAAACTATAATGTTTAATAAAACTAATATGTTAACTATATGTTTGCTTTACTACTAACATTTTGTTTCAAAGTAGAAATATTAAATAATAATTTGGTAAAAAATATTATTTTAACTATATAATTCTATTCTCGCGCAGCGCGCAAGGATTCGCCTACTATACTTATAAAGAAAACATTTTTCCTTTCACCACATTCATTTGAAACTTCCATTTATTTTTCCTTTTACCACATTCATTTGAAATTCTCATGACTTTTCAATTTCTTTCTAATAATGATTATAAGTTGGTTAATAAGGTTAAATAAATATCAAACCTAAAGTGTAATCATATATAAACTAAATTTCAATATTAAAAGAATATATTTTCTTCTACTTATAAAGTTATGTTTTTAATTTTAAACATATTATACTTAATTTTATAGGTCTAATATGTTGTTGTATGTAAACCATTATCATTACTGGGTCAACTTCAATATAAATTTCAGTTCCACTTAAAAAACTCAAAAAATATTTTGTGAATAGTTAAAAGTGATAAATTGTAGTGCTAAATGCAAAAACTAAATTGTAGTATCAATTTAACTAAAATATTTCCTAAATATATTTTTATAATCGTTACAGGTTTTCAAATAAGTAGCTTAAAATAACTTTGTTAAAAATAACTCTACATAAATGATTATATTGTTACCTTTAAAATAAAAAAAAATTTTGTTTGATATTTTAAATAATTACAATGATAGAAATTAAAATGTTAAGCAAATAAATTTTACAAAATTAGTTAACAATAACAACAACTATAAATAACATTAAACTATATATTATATTTAATTTTATTCATGAGTAACCCGTGGGTAGAGGTCATTCAAAATATTGAGATTATGTAGTTTTAATAGATGTATATATTATCATATAATTCAAAATAATCAATATATTATATCAACTTAGTATACAAATTATTATATCAATTTTAACAACAAAATTATTGTTATATTTAAAAAAACATATATTTGTAAAGATTTCAGCTATATAGATATTTCTGCGCAACGCGCGGGCATTCGCCTAGTTTATGAATATTCTTAACCACTTTTTCTAAATATGCATGTTTTTCGGTTCAAGAATTATGAAAGAATAAACTGATGATTATCTCCGGAAAAAAATGGGAGTATGTTAACGATAAATAAATATTCATATTATATTGGATAAGTTATGAAAATTTATAAATCAGCATATTTTAGATCGCGGCCATAATTCTTTTTCCTAGATTCATTATAACGATAAACAGATATTCATATTATATTGGATAAGTTATGAAAATTTATAAATCAGCATATTTTAGATCGTGGCCATAATTCTTTTTCCTAGATTCATTAGTTAAAATAAAATAATAAGTATTTGTCTAAATAGAAACTACAAAGAACCGATTTTTTTTTAAATAAAAAAAATCAAAATGCTACTAATATAAAATCACAAATAACCGTTTCACAAATTAAAAACCACAACTACGAAAATAATTTGTTTGTAATATTAAAGAATTTTCATTACAAAAGATTCTTATCCAAAGTTCAAAACTTGGATGATTGTCATCAAAGAATAGAAAGATCAAATTTACTAATAAATGTGAATTAATCTTCCTATTCTAATAAATACAGATATTTATTCTTCTTTTGATAAGTGTCACACTATTTTAACTCCTTATTAATATTTTTAACTCCTTATTAATATTATATGTCACTTATCATGTCATCTGTCAACCTATTAATTATCAATTTTAAATTTTAAATTCTCACTCTAATTACATTAAATTAATAATTGATTTTTCATTTTAAACTTTAAGTTTGTCACTCTAGTTATATTAAATTAATAACATTAGGTTAAAAAAAAATTAATACAAATTATAAGGTGATATAACTTCACGTATTTATTTAAATCAACAATTATAATTTTATATAACTAAAAAAATATATTTTAAGTAATAATTTATTTAAAATAATTTGTTAATAATTTTGATTTTTTAATATGAAAGTTTAATTAATTTTATAATCATAGTTTTCATGGGTTATAAACTAATATAGTATATATTGAAGTATAATAGTTTCAATGAATTCAATAGGAAGCCACAAATCCAAACCCTTCACATTAGATAATTACTAATAGATTACGAATTTACTCTTTTCATTAAAATTCATGTGAATTATTATAATCGTTGGGTTATATTAATCAAAGAGTTCATAAAAGAAAGTTGTTGCAAGTAATTAATAAAAGGGTTTTTATCGTGTATGAAAGTTGTTGCAAGTAACGTGCATAAAAGAAAACTCATACATTTCTTATGCCCTTCTCCAACAGTCTACAAATGGTTTAAATATCAAATAAATAAATGTTTATCTATTTTAGAACGCGACATCGACAAGTCCTGTTGGTTGACGCAACCATCTTTTCCCGTTCGTCATTGTTACATAAGACAGATACACACACTCTTCCCCTGCACATCACTTCAAAGTTCAAAGGGTTTTCTTGCTGTTAATCTGATCTCTGGTCGGTTTTCTTTCTACTTAGATCTGTTTCTCGAGCTTTGTAGGTTTGTTTTGCATGTTTTGCTTATATGTTTTAGTCCATTGATACAAAATGTTTATATGAATTTCGTCTGTGTTTGTTGATCGATTTTCATGTGTTTTTTCAATAATCAGGCATCGATCGATCGAACAGATGTGTTTATTTCGTATTACATTTCAACCGAACATCGATCGATCGAACAGATGTGTTTTTTCAGTCGTTATTAATATTAGGAGACGAAGATAGGGCTAGTTTTGGTTAGTTCGACTCTTGATGTTTTATATTTTAATAACCTTAAAATGATTGGTGTATATCTATGATTAGCGATTCCAGATATCCCTAATTTGTTTCTCGAAATTGGTGTAAACTTGATTATGGGGATTATAATGAAAGTAAGAAATTGTATTAGGAAAGTTGAAATGAGTCCAGTTAACTAGTATACTGTGTGCTATACATCATTTGTGCACTCTAGCTAGAAAAAAACACAATCGATCAAGGTTTTCATTGATTTTTAACATAAGATGAAACATTTTTGTCCCTATGGTTTTGATTGAGTAGGTGCTTGGACTTTTACTATTAGCAACATCAGTTAATGTTCAAGCTGTGGATCTACCTTAACAAAGCCCCTGATGAACACGCAATCACATAAAGAGAAGGAATAATAATAGGGTAGCTACATGTACGTAAAACCAATCACATTGAGTAGCTTTAGTTTTGGTTTGTCCTATTAATGAACATTTTGTCAAATTCCATGGTTGATTGATTTACTCTTGTTGTAGAACACTAGAATATATTTTCTAAAATTGAAATCAAGACAAAGTAAAGGGTCAAAATGGTTGACCATAATCCAATAAAAAATAAATTATTTGTGTGAAATATGCATGCAGGAAATGGAAACAATGTATAAGGTGGTGCAGGAATACACATACAAGAGTGAGGGTATCAGTAGAGTAGTATTGAGGCGGGGAAGGTGAAATTGCAGGTGGCGTGTGGGAAGTGCAGGAACAACATGATCGTAGTTATGGATCTTAAGGCATTGAAAACGAGTGGACCCATGTCGGTAAGTATATTTGTTTATATATATATATATATATATATATATATATATATATATATATATATATAATTTTGTTTGTGTTTATACTTTAAATATGCAGTGTTGTGAAGAGGTTTTGGGTATAAGCTTGACGAAAGATGATGAAGAAGCTAGAATGGGAATCCTATCACTTGTAGGGAACTTTGAGATTAAAGAAAGAGATAAGTGACGAGGATGTGGGGTGGTTCGCTGTAAGTCCAGATACACACATGCACACACTTGTTACAGATTAATTTTGCAATGTATAACTTTGTTTGTTTATAGTTTATACCGATGATGATGATGATATGTCTTTTTGGTTAATTTGTAGTTGATTCAAGATGGTAGTCGTTTGAGTTTTAAGACTCTAAGACTCTACTCCGGTCATGGAATCCTGATAAAAAAGTGAAGAAGGTGAAGAAAATGAGGTACATACCCAAGCCGCTGCAAAAGAAGAGGATGGAAGAGATGGAGAAGGAGGGGTTGTATGAGGAGGAGGGAGGAGATGATGGCCAGGTTGAAGGAGAAGAATGAGGTGGAGGTGTTGGAGGAGGTGAAGGATGATGAACCTGAGTATATTAAAGCGTTTTTTGAAAGCCTCGGGAAAGAGCAGGCTCCCGATCGTGAGCCTCCTTATGAATGTAATGAGCAGAGCCGGCCCAATGCAGGTTCATCAAGTGCCCATGAACAGGGCTCAAAAAATCATAGGGCCCATTTTTTTTTTTTTGCATTCTTTAATAGAGTGTTCAGTCGGCCCAAAAAAATTAGCTTATATCCATCATCAGCCGATGAACGCAGGAAGGAAGCAAGAAAAGAGGGAGCGAGAACTGAATTTTCGGGAAAAAAAAACTCTTCAGTTTCTTCATTGATAACGCATGCATGGGTAATAGGAACCATCATTGCTGGAATGGTAACATCGATTTACATTCATTTATCATTCGATTCTATTCCATCGATTTACATTTACTTCTTAGTTCTTCCTTCTTTTTCTTCTTCTTCACTGATCAGTTTTACAAAGATTACCAACAATTTTAGAAGCTTCAAAATAAGATTTCGGAACCCTCAAATTTCGAAGGTTCAAAATCAGAATTCAGAACCATCAAAATTCGAAATAAGAAGCTTCAAAATCTTACAACTTGAGGTTTCGAAATCAAAGGTAAAATACTAAAATAAACTTTAGTTTTGCTTTTCATGGGTTTGTTTTTTCTAATCGAGTAATTTGATAATTTTAGATTTCTTAGATTTCTTATCAGGTCTTCTTTTTTCATTTTCTTTGTTTCCAAATTACTAATCAGTAGACAGTAAATCAGGAGGAACAATGATATCAATTTTCAAAAATTTGAACTCAGAAGGAACAAGGAATTGAGGTAAATTTTAATTTTAGATTTCTACTTTTTATGATTTTTTTGTTTATGATAAATTCTTATTTGTAAGAACTAAAAAGTAATTATGATTTCATCATCTCATATTGCAAATTTTCTGATTTCCTTAGAAGCATATTCTTGTTTTTTTTATTTGAAGTGTCGAAAATAATAAGGTAATTTTTGGATTTCTGATATGATATCATTGCAGATATTCTGATTTCTTTAGAAGCATATTCTGATTTTTTAATTTTAATTTAATTTAATTTATTATTATTATTATTATTATTATTATTATTATAGTTGTGATACCTTCTCTTGGTGATTTGAAGTGTGGAAAATCTGAACCAAGAAGGAATCTATAAATTGGAAGTCGTAAATAAGGTCGTTTCTTTCTTTTCTATAACTTACGATGCCTTCTAGAATAAAAAAATATGCATCTGGATATGAAAATCATAAGAAGAAACAAAAAATTAAAGAAGGTAATAAAACCCAAGCAGGGTCTATGGATAAGTTTATAACAAAAAAAAACACAAAACTTTCCGGAAAATGAAACACAAAATGTTAATGAAGCTAATCTTGATAATAATGATAATGTTGATGTTGATATTAATGCTAATGATAATGTTGATGTTAATGATAATCCTAATGTTGATGTTGATGTTAATGTTGATTTTCACACTTTTGATATATTTGATCCAAGAAATTGGGATGCTCTTGATTCTAATATGATAAATATTTTAGTATTGAAAGGTCCTAAAAGAGATTTGTCTATTACGAAAGGTCCTAAAGATAAATATTTAAGAAGATTTTATGCAACATATTATACTAAAACTTTACCAAATGGAGAAAAATGTGATAGAGATTGACTTGTTTATTCTAAAGAAATTGATAAAATTTTGTGTTTTTATTGTAAAATATTTCGAAAAAGGTGTCGAAAGGGTGAATTAGCAAATGAGGGTTTTAGGGATTGGATATATCGTAACACTGGAATTAAAGAGCATGAAACTAGTATGAAACATGTTAAAAATATAAATACTTGGTATGATTTGCGTTTAAGATTACAAAAAAATAAAACTATTGATAATGCGGCTAAAAAACAATTAGAAAAAGAAACAGTTCATTGGAGACAAGTTTTGTTGAGAATTATCTCTATTGTGAAATTTTTGCTAAACATAATCTAGCTTTTCGTGGTACTAATGAGAAATTGTATAAAGATAACAATGAAAATTTTTGAGGCTTATTTGAAATTTTGGCTGAATTTGACATGGTTTCTTATGACCATATACAACGTATTACAAATGAAATTGGTATCCATAAACATTATCTTGGGCATAGGATACAAAATGAATTAATACTTTTTCTTTCTTCAAAAATAAAGGCTATGATTATTAAAAAGATAAAAAATGCAAAATATTTTTCTATAATACTTGATTGTACTCCTAATATAAGTCACCAAAAGCAAATGACTATTATTTTAAGATATGTAGATGTCTCGTCAAATGTGGTTTGCATTGAAGAATCCTTTTTAGGGTTTTTAGATGTAAATGATACAACCGGCCAATGACTCTTTGATGTTTTACAAAATGAATTGAATTTGCTTGATCTTGACATTAATAATGTACGCGGACAAGGTTATGATAATGGATCAAATATGAAAGAAAAACATCAATGAGTGCAAAAAAAACTTTTAGATATAAATTCAAGGGCTTTTTATACTCCTTGTGGTTGTCATAGTTTGAACTTAACTTTGTGTGATATGGCTAATACTTGTGGTAAAGCTGAAAGTGTTTTTGGAACAATACAACGTATCTATACAATTTTTGCAAATTCCACTAAGAGATGGAAAATTTTAAAAGGTAATGTGAAAGGGTTAACTCCTAAATCTTTGTCATCCACTCGTTAGGAGAGTCGTGTTGATAGTGTTAAAGCTATAGGACAAACGATATCTGGTCAAGTCTATGGATGGATCCAGATCTACAGGCCGGCCGACCCCGACCGATGAGCATAGGGAATCTATACTCGGAATGGTACTCGAATCCATTTACGATCCCGAGTTTCCAGACACATCGCAGACTAGCTTTCCAATAAAGAATGCAACCAAGATAGGGATGAATGACTCTACTGACAAGTTACGGGATACGAGCGTCATCCCCACCCCTGCTTATACAGAATCAACTCAATTACATAGACCCTGTAGGGAGTTGGTTAGGAGGAAAGGAAGCCAGTGACTCCCCGTTTTTCTTATTTAAAGAGAGTGAAATGAGCCAGTAGCTCTGGGAAAGAAGGAAAAGAAAGGGAAGGAATCACTATAGTTACTCAAAAAAAAATTACAAATTTTTGATATACAAAAAGCTTTACTTCAAGTAGCCAAAAATGATAATGATCCAAAACTAACACGTGAAGCTAAATCCTTAGCAAAAAATGAACTTGACAACGTTGAGTTTATATTGGCATTAGTAATTTGGTATGAAATGTTAAACACTGTTAATTTAATTAGAAAACAATTGCAATCAAAAGATATGCTTATTGATGTTGTTATGGAAAAAAATAAAGGAGTTGATTTCGTATTTTAAAGAATACAGAGAAAATGGGTTTTTAATTCTCAATGCCCAATCCGTTGGTGAGGCCATACCATATAAAGTTAGTACACATCTACTTCCACATAAACATTTTTTATCTAATCAGGTCGGGATTAGCAAGGTTCATCTTCTCCCATGATTGATACATGATTTGGAGTGTTATGTCTTAGGGGATCTTTGATAAGGGTCTACATTTGCATTCCTTGACATACGCCATACATGTATTAATTCGAAAGATGGAACTCTGATGGGATCAATTGTCCTTTCGAAAGATTACTAATTACAATTCCTTACTATTACTTGTAAAGAGATGCATGTAAATATGCGTCAAAATGAAAATTTAAACTCAACCAAAGGTATGGAAGACACGTGTTGATGATAAAATCGGATATACATGATCTCCCATATGTTAACATATATATTCTAGATTGCAATAAGGTTACAAAGTTACATCACACTTGAAGGGTTCAAATGCAAGAAATAGTTATATATGTACTCGTCTTATAATATATATATGAATTAACAAAAGTGTTAGATTAAGGTGTCTAAGCCAATAACTAAATTGGTATATTCTTGTAGTTAGAAGCAAAGTCCTTTTTGGGTTGCATTCATAACTAGAACTGAGTTATAATGACATTTAGAGAGAGAAAGGATATATATTTATTAGTTTATTATATGATTAATAAATTGTAATAAATGATTTGTTAATATATTATGCTTAATATATTAATTGGAAATAAACAATTGATTTGTTAATTTATAAGGTTAATAAATTAATAAGAAATCAATGAGAATTAAGTAATTATTAATCAGAATTAATTTGGAAATGATTCATGATTAATTGTAATTAATTAAAGGTTCAATGGTTGAATTGTAATTGTTCATAATTTAGCAAAGAAAGAAAATTTTAGAACCCATATAGGTGGTGAATGAAATTAGGAAGGATTCTAGGGTTCCTAGAATATTCGTAAAACTGATAAGGATACTATATTTGAATAGAATAAATCTGAATATTTAATTATTCAAATCTAGGGTTTTCTTTGTCTCATCTACACTATATATAGGACCCCAAGGAGGTCTAATTTTGTGCAAACTCTTCCTATAAAGATACTCTGGCCGAAAATCTCCTCCTTCCTCTCTCCTCTTGTCTTCTAGTTCTAGGGTTTGGGTGTAAGCAATTAGAGACATCATTCTTTTGGTGCTAAGCTTTCCAAGACCAGCACTATAAGGGATTGATGTGATTTGTTTACAATAACTAATCAAAAGGTATGGCTCTGTACTTTGTAATTTTCGAATTACAATGGGTTGTGCTAGGTTTAGTTGTTCATTGTATGTTGCTATCAAGGTGTATGACATAGATCTTTTATAGGATGCATGTACTTTATTAATTGTTAATTGTTTTCCGCATTGTAGAATCTTGTATTCTATAAAAACCATCAGTGACATCAGAGCTTAGGCTTGTAAAACATTTATTGCACATGAGTTGAATCGAACTAAACCTGTTTTTTTTTCGCAAAACACTGATCTCACAACGTGACAGTGCATCTGTCATGACGTGAGATCCGATTTTCCAGATTTTTGGTAATTATCTTCATAATCAAATTTATGGTGTTATTTTTGGTAATTATTTTGTATTAATTATGTTCGGTTCCGAATTTTGAATGCCTTGTGTGATAATCAATAAATCCCTAAGTATTAGGAGATATCCTTATTTGATAATTTTAATTAGTTAAATTAAATTGAATTATCCCTTATGAATTTAGTAATTAATTTAATTGTAATGTAATTAAAAGATAATTATAAATTCATTATATCTTTAAATTTATTAACTAATTATATGATAATTTAGATAATTAATATTTAAAACTCGTATTTTGAAAAGATTTAAAATACACCTTATAATATATATTATTAAAAGTTTAATTTATTACATGTATAAGACAAGTTAGTCAATCAATAGTAGGCCTCATTCACGAAGTCATGCTATAAGGGGGGTATAAGTTATGCAGTTTTCGCGGTCGAAATTTCAATAGCGGTCACATGCTGCTATTTGAACTCGCGATTATCGCGGTGGTATAGCGGTTTTTTTTTAATATTACATCTAATTTATAGTTTTATATTATATTTATATAGATTTTTAATATTTGAGCATTAATACTATAAGTCCATATAGAATTAATATCATAAAACCTAAAAAGTCATATAAAAACATAACATAATATTTTAATATAATAATATGGAAACTAGGTAGTGTCAAAGTGTCAAATGCACTCCAATTTCGTTCACAAGGTGAAGCACTACAAGTTTAACTAAGAACCGTGATTGCAAACTTTCGTAGGATAGGTGTATCTATCGCGGAAGAACGCCACCGTATATCTATATTTTACAAAAAAGTATCTAAGTTAATAAAAATTAAAAAATAAAAACATCTGATTACATTATAATTTTTTTACTTACACGGTGTAACTTTTGTCATACTCCATCTAGCAGTTGGAGTTCCAAATTGTCCATTTAAATCAATGTAGAGATTCAGTTCTTGTCTCAAAGTATCATTTTCATCTTCATCGGGAACAAGACAGTCAATAGCAACATAAAGTCCCATCATAATCTGTTTATTGGCCTCATATTCCTTTGACTTATCCTCATGAAAAATTACGGGGTTAAGGAAACACCCAACTATACATTAATTCATTCACTAAAACGTTAAAATCGAATAATTGCATACCATTTTAAATTAAATTAATAACTAATAAGTAAAAGATTTATACCTGAATGTAAGGGATGAAGAAGTTGGTCGCTACATATTGTTTGAATGATAGACAAAATTTGACTTACAATTCTTTATTATTATTATTATTATTATTCCCATTATTTAGATTTTTGCTTATCTGATCTTGCGCTCGACTCATCACATCATAGATGTATCCCAAGCACGGTCTTTCTTTTGTATCAACCAAACAAACAATATCTACCAATGGAACATATATTTGTCAAGCTAAATATACACCATCCCAAAAAGATTGCTTTGCTACTATCTTCTCAACTCTCTTTCTAGGAGCTTTCTTTGCAAAGTCACTTTTTATCCATTACTTAGATACAAACAACACTTGGAGATGCTGTCGATTCTCATGAACACTCTGTAAGCTGTAAAACTAGGTAGCAAATCTAGTTACAGAAGACCTTTACAACTCTCTATTCTTTGTTAACTTTTCATCATATTGAGAATCCTTCCGTGGTTATAAATATAAACCACAGTAGCTCTTGCTTCAGTCAAAGCGGTCACGATCATTGCTTCTTTCTTCCCAATATCTTGTACAGTAAGGTTCACACAATGTGCTATACATGGAGTCCAAAACAATTTTGGATGTTGTTCTTCCAAAATCTTTCCTGCAACTTTGTAGTTTGAATCATTGTTTGTAATAAGAAATAAAAAGAATTTAAATAATAAAGTGTATATATATATATTTTTAAAAAAAGTAATAACTAATAACTAATTAGAAAGAAAGATTACCTGGGCACTGTTTTCCTCTCCAACGTCTTCAATCACCTCATTTACCTTATTCACAATATAATCAGCATGATGTATATGCTCTGATGCATCAATCGACTTTAGAAAAATTGTACTAGTAGGACAATTGTTTGAAATTTTTATCAAAGATCTTTGTTTGACGTCTGTCCAAAAATTATACATAATGCTACACATTGTGGTTGAAACGAATCCACAAACTTGTGGGTATCTTCTAACACGTCCTTTAACAATGTCACCCGCATATTATGATAACTTGGAGTCGGCATACCTAACATTTATATAATTAACAGAATTAGTAAATATAAAATTGTTAACAACTTAACATTAATCAAATCAGAAAGGTAATAAGTTGATTACCTCTTCCATATTCTCCAATGGCATTGATCGCATCTTGGAAACCCTCATCACGTACGACATTGAAAGGTAACCCTACCGAATAAGCCCAAACCGCAATCTTTTTCCAAGCTACTTTCTTCAACTTCTCTTTAATCAGATTATTCTTATCCAATGTAGTTTGCTTTACTTTACCATGGTCTGTCTTATAAACATCATCAATAGTACCCCGTACATTACTAGCACTTACAAACTTTCTTTTTTTTTTAACTTGTATGGTATTGTCTTCCTCATCCTCATTTTTAGAAAGGTCTATACAACTTGTTGATCTAAGTATTTCCATTGTTCTTCTTTTTTCCTTTTTTTCTTATCTTTTTCTTTCATTGATTCAAGCACTGTAACGACCCAAAATCCACAAGTATAAATTTCATTTTACAATTCATCAATACAAACATCACATATCTCGAAAACATCTAAAATACAAACTCACAAAATATCAGAGTAACAGAGATCATAAAATGCAGAAATCATGAGGGGGAGGATGTTCTGCCATCACGTCGGGTCCTTCCCTTTTGTACCAGAAGTACTTGAAACCAAAACATATATGTAAGCACAAAGCTTAGCGATCTTCCCCAAAATACCACATTTTCATACACATAAATATAACAACACATGGTTGTGTCGGATCCGTAATAACCTCCGGGTCCGTATCAACCTTATGGAACAACAAATGGCTGTGTCGGTTCCGTATCAACCCTGATTCCATAATTACTTCGAGCCCAGATTGGCTCCATGCATATATCATACGATCACATCAGTAATAGTCACATAAATGCATACATTCTACACATACAAAACGGTGGGCCGACCTTGGTGCCTTCGACCCACTAATGTGGTAAGAAGACTCACCTCTAACTGAAGATAACTGAATCGCACACGCGATCTGCTGTTAACACAACTCCTCACACTAAACATAACCCAATAATAATCTTAATTAATAATCAAGATTAATCCATAAACGAATGTCTAATTCATCCTTTATCTATATAAGGGAAAAATAGCATTTTCCCTTCCCCTTCATGACCCAACTAGACAAGGCCCCAAAACCCTAATGGCCCAAAGCCCAAAAATGGCCCAAGAGGGTTTCCTATTAGTACGCCCTGCGTACTACCCATTACCCCCCGCGTACAACATTTGATGTGGAAGGATTACAGGGCAACGATCCAGTACGCGCAACGTACACATGGTTACGCCCGAGGTACTCTTTAGAAATCTAGACCTTCTATTAAGGTCTTAATGATTTAAGACTTAATGTCCAAACTTTAGATCTAGCTCTAGTAAACGTTTAAAACCATAAAGTTGCAACCTTTATGCCTTTGCATGGATACAAGGAGCCCAACACCAAAACCCTAACTCGTTTAACCGTCTAAAACTCCATAACTCTTGCATCAAAGAACACCAAGGTCCAAGCTTGCATTTTTATGACACTAAACACTGTAAAGTGCCTTAAAGGACATCTTAAAAGCTCTGGAGTATTCCTTACCCACAAAGATCAAGGTTTTGGGACAAAAGGACATAAATCTAATCTTAATAAAGATCTATAAAAGCAATCATCAAGATTTGAACTTTATACCTCCTAAAGATGCACAAAGATGTGAAGAATCTAGATCCAAAGGCTTGAGAGAAACACCACAACTCCGAAGGCCTTCCTTTACCACCAAGAACACAAAAATATCACTAAAAAGCTTCAAATTTTGCACCCAAGGATTAGGGTTTCGAGATGAGGGTTAAGAGGGATGGAGGCTGGTGGTAAGTAAGGGTTTGAGGCCATAAATTTCTTTAAATATGGTCCAAACCCTAAAAATTAGGGTTTGAAGTTTTTGTGAGTACGCCCAGCGTACTCTTTCGTATTCCCAGCGTACACAACACCTTCCCCGCTACCACTTAGTGCACTACGCTCGGCGTACCAAAAGGTACGCCCCACGTAAGGACCATTTTTTCAAATAATTTTATAATTTAAATAAAAATTAAAAGATACCTGGACCAAAGGGTGTTACAACTCTCTCCCACTTGAATCAGACTTCATCCTCAAAGTCCGCCGTTGCAAACAAATCTGGGTAGTGCTCCCTCATCTCATCCTCGGGATCCCAAGTCCATTCGGAGCCTTTCCGGTGCTGCCACTGCGCCTTCACCAGGTTCACCACCTTGTTGTGTAGAGCCTTGGTCTTCCTGTAGAGAATCACAATAGGCCTCTCCACATAATTCAGACGCTCATCGACCTGAATATCATCCAAAGAAATCACAGATGAATTATCAGCTACACACTTATGCATCTAAGAGACATTGAAAGTGTTGTGGGTCTGACTGAGCTCATTGGGAAAATCCAATCGGTATGCAACCTTGCCCACCCGGGCGGAAATCCTTAATGGACCAATAAACCGAGGGCCCAACTTGAACCAGATGACACCTTTTCAAGGTGACACCTTCAGAAGCACCAAGTCCCCCACCTGAAACTCGAGGTCCGAACGTTGCCGATATGCATAACTCTTCTGCCGGCTTTGCTCGACTCGCAACCTGTCGTACACCTACAAAATCAATTCAGTGGTCTTAAGCACCACTTCAGTACTCCCCATGACCCGATGCCCGACCTTGCCCCAACAAACCATGAGCCTGCACCTCCTCACATACAAGATCTGAAAAGGTGGTCGGTCAATACTGGCGTGATAACTGTTGTTGTAAGAGAACTCGGCCAATGGAAGGTAAGTATCCCAACTCCCTCCAAAATCTAACACGCACGCCCAGAGCATATCTTCGAGCGTCTGAATCGTCCGCTCACTCTGTCCATCGGTCTGGGGGTGGTATATTGTACTGAAATGCAGTTGAGTACCTAGCTCCTCATGAAACTTCCTCCAAAACCTAGAGGTGAAGTGAACATCTCGGTCCGAAACCACTGAAACTGGCACCCCGTGCCAAACCACCACCTCCCGAATGTAAATGTCAGCTAGCTTCTCAGTACATATACTCTCGGAAATCGATATAAAGTGTGCACTCTTGATCAATCTATCAACAATGGACCAAATTGAGTCAACTCCATGCGTCGTCCTTGGCAGTATCGTGATAAAATCCATGGTGATTTCCTCCCATTTCCACATGGAAATGGGTAATGGTTGCGTCTTGCCGTGGGGTTTCTGATGTTCGGCCTTGACTTTCCGACAAGTCAGACACCGCTCTACAAACCCTGCTATCTCCTCTTTTATACAGAGACACCAATAACTCAACTTCAAATCCCTATACATCTTCGCGGCCCCAGATGGATTGAAAACTTTGAATTATAAGCCTCTTCTAGAACTGTCTACCTCACCCCACCAGTAGTCGAAACCCAAACTCTACCACACTGAGTCAACAAACCCCGACTATCTCTGATGAATAAAGGAATCTGCCCTCTAATCCGCTCTACCTTCCAATTCACCTTTTTTAATCCCTCCACTTGATCCTCCGTGATCAAATCTAGCAAAGGAGAAATGAAAACCATCCTCAGACACATATCCTCGATAGGGGCACTCAAAGCCTTATGACTCAGAGCATCGTCCACCACATTGGCCTTCCCAGGGTGGTACACGATCTCACAATCATAATCCTTTACCACATCCAACCACCTCCGCTTCCATATATTCAAGTTCGACTGATCCATTAGGCACCTCAAGCTCTTATGGTCAATGTAGATAGTACACCTAATCCCATAAACATAGTGCCTCCAAATCTTGAGGGCAAAAACCACAACCCCCAACTCCAAATCATACGTAGGGTAATTCGCCTCATGAGGCTTCCGCTGCCTCGAAGTGTAAGCAATCTAATGACCCCTCTGCATAAGAACAACTCCCAAACCCGATATAGAGGCATCACAATAAACAAAAAAATCATCCATACCCTCAGGAAGTGTGTCAGGGCCTTGCATAATCTCTACCTCAGTGTCTCAAAAACGAACTGCCGATCGGGCCCCCACCGAAAGGTAACATTCTTCTTCGTCAAGCGGGTCAATGGTACAAAAATCTTGGAGAAATCATAGATAATTTTCCGATAATATCTTGCAAGGCCCAGGAAGCTCCCTTCTGGTTGACGATGTGCCGTAAGAACTGCACCTCGCGTAACCAAAACTCGCATTTAGAGAACTTGGCATACAACCTCTCCCTCCTCAGGGTCTCCAATACCTCCCATAAATGATCCTCGTGCTACTCCTTGGTCTTGGAGTAGACCAGAATATCATCAATAAACACGATCATCGACCGATCCAACATCGGCCTGCATACCCGGTTCATGAGATCCATGAATGTTGTTGGCGTGTTGGTAAGCCCAAAAGGCATCACCACGAACTCGTAATGACCATAACGAGCTCTAAAGGCCATCTTCTGCACATCCTCGTCTTTGAACCTCATCTCATGGTAACCTGATTGCAAATCAATTTTGGAAAACCAAGATGCACCCTGAAGCTGGTCATATAATTCGTTGATCATTGGAAGTGGGTAACGGTTCTTCACCGTTAGCTTATTCACCTCCCGATATTCAATACACATCCTACGTGAATCGTCCTTCTTCTTCACGAACATGATCGGTGCTCCCCAAGGTGAGCTACTCGGCCGAATAAATCCCTTGTCTAGCAACTTCTGAAGATGCGTAGACAACTCCTGCATCTCCGGTGGTGCCAAGCGAAACGGTTCCTTGGCTATTGGGGCCACTACAGGAACTAAATCAATCTGGAACTCGACCTACCTATCGGGAGGCACTCTTGGAAAATGCTCAGGAAACACATTGGAGAAGTCTCGAAAAACGGGCACCTCACTCAATATCGTCGTGCTCCTAACCCGAGTATCCGCCACATAAGCCAAAAACCCAGAACAACCTTGCTAAAGATATCTCCTTGCCCTCATAGCTGAATAGAGAGTCAGCCCATGCAAAGCTCCCTCACATGAATAATAAGTTCTCCCCTACTTGGGGTTCGAACTCTCACCATCTGGCGCTCACACTTAATCATGGCCCCATTGGGACCCAACCAATCCATCCTGATAATAACCTTCGACCCTCGTAGAGGAATCGACACCAAATCAATAGAGTACTTATCGCTGAACAAGTTCAGGACACACCCACGATATACCCTCGAAGCACTCACAAAACGATCATCAGCAATATCGACCTCCAACAGATAATCCAGAATCCTAGGAGCATCACTAAACTTCTTGCTGAGCGCAAGAGATACAAAGAATCGAGTCCCGAATTAAACAAAGTCACTATACATGATCAGATACAATATAAGAAAAAAAATAAGGAAAGCAACAAAGATAAAATAAAATTACATACCAGTAACCACATCCGGTGCTTTCTCGAGCCTCATCGGTAGTCAGCTGAAATGTCCTGATCTTCACCACAGGTGTCTCTACTTTACCCTGGCGGCCATCGGTAATCCTCAAGGTGGCTGGTGCAGGCGCCGTCACTTCCCCTCCTGACAACCTCTGACAATTGTCATTTTTATGGCTTGTGTTGTGACATCCCCATTTTCACGGCCAGAAAAGACCGATTTTGTTTATGCTTTGTTTAAAAATCAGAGTAACATTTTAAATAAAAGTGTTGCGGAATTTGTTCCCAAAATAAAATATGATAAAGATTTATCAAAGCATTTCCGTAGAAATGTATTTCATTAAAAACCTCGGGATGTCATGTTCAATACAGATCAAAAGCATAAACAGTACAATATAAGCCTTACTACATTTATTCATATCTACAGGCCTATATCCGTAATCTCTCATCCCAAACATCATATCTATGCTCGTGCGCCACTACCTGTAATACAAGAAACTGAGTGGGTCAGGCTTGGGAGCCTGGTGAGCACATAGGGTTTTTAACCCACAATAAATAAGTTTATTAATTTCATCAATCAACAATAACCCGATTACCCGTTCTCGTTATCCTCACATTACGTCCCTAAAACACCTATCATAAGGGACCTAGACTAAGGATCAATATCGGGATGGACACTACTGCCAAGGGGTTTCCTCAGCAATAAATGTCCTAAAGGCAACCATGAGGGGGATGGAGTACACCGGTGAACACATCGTTCACAAACACCTACAGGTTGCGAGCCTGCTAGCGTTCCACTGGACTGTCTAGAAGAGTCCGTGGTCGTCATCCATACTCCGCTAGATGACAGAATCAATAACAACAACATCGAGGCCTCTCATCATTTTATCACACATTGTCTTATTACATCTACCCATGTTTTACCCCAACATTTTTGTAGATATAAAATACATATACAGTTTAAATTATTTAAAACATGTATAAAAATCTTTCATCAGCATAGGCAGCAAGTATTCAGATAATATGCACACATAGCACGTAATTAATATAAAATACTTCATATCTATGTGTAAGATGAAAGTAACTATGCACTCACCTGATTAGGTGGTGACTCGGTATTTGAACAACACTTCGTTATCTCAAAACAATTTTTCCTTGACCAAAACCTTACTTACAGCGGGTTTTTCTCAAAACCGGGCTTCGCTGGAGCAGCGTTTCCGAGCCGAAAGGTTCTTTTCTCGGGACTCCGGGAGCCTCGGAACTTCCTTCGGGTGCTAGGGGGTTTACCTAGACTTTTAGGGGCTCAAGGGAGCTTAGAGAGAGAGAGTTTAGAGAGGGAAAGTGGAAGAGGAAAGGTGTAAGAAATGAGAGAACCCGGCACTTCTATTTATAGTGAGTTGGGGCATGTGGTGGCCTTCTGGTGGTGCCACTTGTCCAAATTCTGGTGGTGTCACATGTCCAATTTCTGGTGGTGCCATGTGTCCAATTTCTGGTGGTGCCACATGTCCAATTTCTGGTGGTGCCATGTCACCCAATATCGCGTATCGGCCTCCCGTCTTAGAAAAATCTTAACTCTCGCATACGAGCTCCGTTTTTGACGTTATTTATATCCACGCGAAGGCGGGAACGTAATCTACAACTTTCGTTTAGACTCCGTTGGCTAATTTTGAATTTATTTTAAAAGTTATATTTTTAACAGGCCGGGACAGGATTGGTCCGTTAAAATTTCATAACTTCTTCATCCGACGTCCGTTTTCGTCTGTCTTTTTATTGTTACGCCACAATTAAAGAGCTCTTCGATTCTCGTTTAGGTCGTGTCGGCTAAAAACTCGCTTTATCATAAATTCACTATTCACGCTTCCCGGTATCGTGCCGGTTCCGTCGTGAAACTTCGTCGGGTCATAACTTCTTCGTTATAACTCGGATTTCGGCGTTCTTTATATCTCCGGAATCCTTGTTTTGACCACTACAACTTTATATAAAGATATCGGGCTTATCTCATATTTTAATTTTGACGCTTATTTTTATTCTTTATTAATTATACATTTATAATTAAATAATAAGCACATAAATTCACAAAATACTCAAATATTTCATTTTTATTACATCAAAAGAGTTACAATAGTTGACCTAGACTATTACATCGTCTAAAAATGCTTAGCCCCGAAACCCGGGCGTTACATGTGTGGTTGTAGTGAAAATAGATAAATGCACTCCGGGGGCAATCCCTACTCATATGACCAGACTGACCACACCTGTAACAACCCGAACCCGTTAATCGACATGCCCCACTATGCTGCTTGTCGTAGCGACCCCGACCCTGCTAGCCCCTAGAATGCGAATAAGAAGCCTTGGAACTCTTAGTCTGGCCCATGATAGTCTGCACCTGCTTCGGCTTGCGCTTCGTCCGAAGCTCCAACTCAGTCTCCCGCTAGCGGGCCCTCTCAATGATATCATTCAAGGTCTTGCACCACGAAAAGCTCACGAACTCCCTAATGTCATCCCTCAACATTTCATGATATCTCGTATGTTTCATCTCCTCATCCGCATCGTACTGCAGAAAAAAAGATCCCTCTCCCGGAACTTGGCAGTGATCTCCACCACAGTCTCAGTAGTCTGGTGAAGGTCCTGAAACTCCCTCGCCAACTACTGCACCTCGATCGCCGGTGAAAATTACCTCTAGAACCTTGCAACAAACTTCTCCCAAGTCATGGATGCCATCGCCGCAATCCTAATGGCTCGACCGACCTCATCCCACCAATCACGTGCTCGGTCCCTCAGCACGAAGGGTGTAAACCCTACCTTTTCCCCCTCCGGGAAAAAACTCATCTGATGAGCATTCTGCATATCAGCAATCCAGCGTCGGCTAGAGATGGGGTCCTTTTCCTCGAAGAACTCTTGAGCTCCACAAGCCTTGAACTCCCGAAATGAGGGAGTTCGCGCTCCTAACTGACTTGCAGTAATCTTGGCTCAAAAGGCCCTGAGCCACTCATCTATAAGCTCCATAATCCCCTACTTGATGGTACTAAACATCACATGAGTAGCATCCACGATACCGCGAGTAACCTCAGCCGCAATAAACTCACGTAGCCTCACATCAATCGGTTCTATGCCCTAGCTAGAACTAGAACCAGAACCAGAGCCAGATCCAGAACCTCCTCCTCGAGTGATCTCCACCATACTCAAAATGAAGTACAAACGTATAAACGATCATCATAAAACTTGAGGGAAATCTCACTATACATGTCTCCTTAGAGTCCCCAGGTTTGTCTCTGTCTTGAGTACATATCCTTTGCTTCCAGTAGAACGAGCCTAATACTACATTCCACACCTATCTGTAGCCTCCTCAAGAGCCGACCTGATTCCTCTAAGTCACCATACTAAATCTATATACCAATCCTATGATATACATCATACAAAATCTACTATGGCATTACCGAGTCTTTCCTAGGAATTCTCAATCTAACGACCTCTTCCATACAAAGAATCTCAATCAACATTGTCGGTTGCCTTATGCATGCAAGTTATACACAGTATGAGATCACATAGACTGTCAAATAATGATTCTACCCTAAGTTCACAACCAGAAAAGGAACATGAAATGAGACTAAATCGATCATTCTAGCGTTATATCATCGTAATCGTATACAAATTTTAAAGCATACACTTAGCAATTAACTGAGCTGATATCAATTCCAAGCAATACATAGCATCCAAATCCCATAGGCTATAAGGAATGACACAAATCAGGCAATTCTATCATACGATTCCTAAAGGTATCCTTAGCCTTATTGTAGCATGCAATTCATATATTAGGCATACTAATCACAACACAAAAATATGGGTATTTTGGGAATCACTTACTTGAGCTTGGCTGATTGCACACATCGCACCCATTTTACTTGGTGAAACTCTTTTTAGAATTTGAATTTCCTTTTGAAAATATTATAATTTCCTCAGTTTTATTCCTGACACACCCGAAAGTGTGCCCGAATCCCTCAAACCAAGGCTCTGATACCAAATTGTAACGACCCAAAATCCATAAGTAAAAATTTCATTTTTCAATTCATCAATCCAAACATCACATGTCTCGAATACATCCAAAATACAAACTATCACAAAATATCAGAGTAAAAGAGATCATAAAATGCGAAAATCATGAGGGGGAAGATGTCGTGCCATCACGTTGGGCCCTTTCCTTTTGTACCAGAAATGTCTGAAACCAAAAACATATCTGTAAGCATAAAGCTTAGTGAGCTTCCCCAAAATACCACATATTCATACACATAAATATAACAACACGTGGCTGTGTCGGGTCCGTATCAATCCTATGGAACAACAAATGGTTGTGTCGGGTCTGTATCAACCCCGAGTCCATAATGACTCCGGGCCAAGATTGGTTCCATGCATATATCATATGATCACATCAATAATGGTCACATAAATGCATACATTCTACACATACAAAACAATGGGCCGGCCTTGGTGCCTTCGACCTACTAATGTGGTAAAAAGACTCACCTCTAACTAAAGATAACTAAATCGCACACTCGAGCTGCTGTTAACATGGGTCCTCACACTAAACATAACCCAATAACAATCCTAATTAATAAACGAGATTAATCCATAAACGAAGGTCTATTTCATCCTTTATCTATCTAAGGGAAAAAGAGCATTTTGCCTTTCCCTTTCATAACCCAACTAGACAAGGCCCAAAGCCCTAATGGCCCAAGGCCCAAAAAAGTCCCTAGAGGGTTTCATGGTAGTCAGCCCTGTGTACTACCCATTACGCCCTGCATATAAAATTTGATGCGGAAGGATTACGGTGCAACAATCTGGTACACACAACGTACACATGGTTACGCCCGACTTACTCTTCAGAAATCTAGAACTTAATGTCCAAACTTCAAATCTAACTCCAGTAAACATCTAAAACCATAAAGTTGCAACCTTTATGCCTTCGCATGGCTACATGGAGCCCAACACCAAAACCCTAACTCATTTAACCATCTAAAACTCCATAACTCTTGCATGGAAGAATACCAAGGTCCAAGCTTGCATTTTTACGACACTAAACAATCTAAAGTGCCTAAAAGGACAGCTCAAAAGCTCTGGAGTATTCCATACTCACAAATATCAAGGTCTTGGGGACAAAAGGACATAAATCTAAGATTAAACAAGATCTATCAAATCAATCATCAAGATTTGAACTTTATACCTCTTGAAGATGCACAAAGATGAGAAGAATCTGGATCCAAAGGATTGAGAGCAACACCACAACTCCAAAGGTTTTCCTTCACCACCAAGAACACCAAAACATCACTAAAAAGCTTCAAATTTTGCACACAAGGATTAGGAATTTTAGATGAGGGCTAAGATGGATGGAAGTTGGAGGCAAGTAAGGGTTTGAGGCCATAAAGTTATTTAAATAGGGTCCAAACCGTAAAAATTAGGGTTTGAAGTCTTTGTGAGTACAACCAGTGTACTGTTTCGTACGCCCAACGTACGCAACACCCTCCCTGCCACCACTTAGTGCACTACGCTCGGCGTACCAAAAGGTACACCCCACGTAAGGACCATTTTTGCAAATAGTTTTATAATTTAAGTAAAAAATGAAAGATACCTGGAACACGGGTGTTACAAGCTCTTTCTTGGTGATCTGCATAGTTACCTTAGTGTAAGCATCTACATTTCTTGTCGTATGAGTGAGGTTCTCTTTTAACCTTGTGATCCCTCCACATAATCTTTTGTCACATAAGTTGTACCAAATATTTTCTTTTCTTAGGGATCTTTTTGAACTCCCCACTCCCAAGCCATATCTCTATTTGTGCTAGTTGTATCAACATTCGATGTTGTATTAGAAGGAGTGCTGGTGGTGTTCAGATTCACAGAAGCATGTGAAGAATGACCTTCCATATTTGCCAATTCACAATTGGTTACACATGTTTCACATTAGTGAAACATTAGTTAATGATTATACAAACATATATGAGATTAATAATATGATATATGCATACAACACAGATTGAGAATATAAAACCATAACTGCATAACTTCATAATTCACTAATTTAAGTTCCAAAACTCCAAATCACAGCTTCACGGTTTGATTGCTTCATAATCATAAATTCACAGATTAACTAGTTTATAAGTTTGAAGCATTGAAAGGAAACATCATATTTAACATTTAATTTTTAACATAGACTCATCACAATGAATAATTGAAGAATGAAGCATTTGAAAGACACATATTCACATCAGGCATTTGAAAGTCACATATTGACATCAGGTCAAAGGTAACTGTTTGTCGTAGTGTGTGTGTAGAAATAAAAGGATTAAAGGAAATATTATATATCTGGTAGTATGGTACTATGTACTATGGAATGGAGTGTGGAATAGTGGAAGTCGATTGAAGGAGGGAAGCCGATGTTGGATAAAGTGTGTTGTGGAGATCAATTGAAGGAGAGTGAAGACCAATTTCAAGTAGTAGCTCAACCGATCAAGTCTTCATTAATCGTGGTTGATTTAAGGAGTGAAGTCCCAAGTCATAGTCTCGCAGGTGTGGGTCGATTTACAAAAAACCAAGATGGAGTTCAACCATAGCAACCACTTATACAAGTTGTCGTGAGTTTACAAAGAGATGAGAATGAGAAATGTCAGTACTTTCTTTGAACGCATTTTCTTAGGTTAGTTATTGGGGCTTTCTAAAATGTTAAGTGGGCTCATTAAAAACAATAGATTAAACATTAAATTAGCCCACAACCAGTTTTTTTTCTTTAACAAAATGAACAAATGGCCCAAATGTAAACGAAAATGCAATATCACATGTATCGTCGCTATATCGGTTATGGAAATCGCGGTAAATTATGGTAAAGAGCGCCACAAATTGCGCTACCGCGATTCTAAAATGGTAAGTTCAAAATAGCGGTTGGTGACCACCGCGAAGCACTATAGCAGCGCTATATCACCGCTATAGCGCGCGATTGATAGCTTAGGGTATAAGGAAACGACCTATAAAATGACTGTTTAATGGGTTTCTATTCTCACCCACCGCTCGCTTGCGTGGTGGAGGTTTGTTAGCTGAATGAGTTGATAGGACATAACCTCTTAAAAGTATAATGCTATAAAGTACTAGAACTCACTTTAAAAATCTCACTCTAGTTACTTTAGGAAAAATGTGAAATTGTATGCTAATCCATGAAAACGCACATCACTCTTTACATGTCGTTAGTGGAGCGTGTGTGGCTAATCGACACACTAATTTGGGACTATGAAGTTGAGGTGATGGATAAATCGAAAATTATCATTATTGATGGAGCGTGTGTGGTTAACCGACACATCAATTCAAGATGATAAACGAAATTGAGGTTGTCAAGCGGGTTTGCATGGTTTTTCACATCTTAATTGTGATCCTTGGCATCCCAGCCACAATTGGTAAGAGCATAATCGAGATTAAACATGCCATTGATAAGATTCAATGAATCTCAAAAGATCTAGGAGTTTCGTGTGGTTGAAATTGGTGAGATGACTCTACCTACCTAAAATAGATTCGATTTTGATTACGACATCCCTCTTTAAAGGTTGAATCGAAATATGGATCCTAGCCTTGATTTAATTTATGGGTTAGTAATTTAGGATTAAAATCAACTCACTTAAATTCTCTCTTCTCCCAAAATTTAGATGTCAAATCATGACAATGATGGTATTCCTCGTTCTTTTGAAAATGCTTTTCCTCGTTCTTCTGGAGATGGTCTTCCACCTTCAATTCAAGGTAAAAACGTTTTCCCGTCTTTGGTTAACGGTGGAACTGGACATCATCTCTCTTCAACTCTTCCTCCTCCTTCTATGACTCTCCCAACGTCATGTTTTCTTAGAGTTAAAAGATATGAAACTACTCAAGCCCTATTGGCATGTAAACACGAAGATGGAAAATTTGTGTGTACGCACGTTCTGAAAATGAAGTCGTACATCGATAAGTTGAAAAGGATGGGTGTCATATTCCCAAAGGAGCAATCCATTGATTTGGTTCTTCTTTTGCTTCCTAATTTATTCCAATTTATTAATCAGATAATAAATTACCAATTCAGCCTTTTCCTCCAAAAGTCATTCTATCTCAATACTAGTTTTGAGGGTAACCCAAAAAGGACTTTTCTTCTAATTCAAGAATATAACAATTTAGTTATTGGCTTAGACATCTCAATCCAAAAACTATTGGATTAAGGTGTCTAATCCACTAACTAAATTGGTATATTCTTGTAATTAGAAACAAATTCCTTTTTGGGTTGCCCTCAAAACTAGTATTTGGATGTAATGACTTTTGGAGGAAGAGACTAAATTGCTAATTTATTATATGATTAATAAATTAGAATAAATAGTTTATTAATATAACATATGATTAATATATTAATAAGAAATAATAATAATTAATTTGGAATTAATAAGGAATTAATTTTGAGATTATTTGAATTGATTAAAAGTGTAGGGACTGTTTGGTTATTTATTGAAGGTTGAAGCAGAAAAACTCTAGAACCCCATGGGATGGGGGTGAATGAAATTTGGCTAGGAATAACCTATAATTTTCGTTCATAAGGCTTAGGATAAGGAGATAAGACAACTTGATTATTATATTAATTGATCTAGGCCTTTTCCCAAAACCATAGCTTGGGCCTCAAGTTTCTTTCAGCTATATAAATCCCTCACCGGCTCTTATTATTTTCGTCCATTCCTTCTTGCCTTCATAGAGCCGAAATTTTGCTCAAGCATCCTCTCTCCTCAATTCTTCTTGCTAATAGGGTTTTAGGTACGAGCCATTAGAGACATCCATTCCTTTAGTGCTAGCTTTCCAAGATCTAGAAGAAGGATTCTACTTTGATTATTTACAATAATAATCAAAAGGTATGTTATCCTAATTTTGTATGAATTTCGATTTCATAGCTTCTCTCCTTGGGTTTCTTGATATTCATAGTTAGTCGGTATCAATATAGAAAACATAGATCATTTCTAGGTTGTATGTGAACTTAAGGGTTTAAGTGTTTTTCCGCTACATGTAAATTTTGTTTATAACCTAGAAAACCCATCAGTGGCATCATAGCCATAGTTTTCTATTGATTGTGCATAAAATGAATAGATCAAATAATTAGGGCTTATCGAAAATCAACCGTAGTCCATGAGATTTTCGACTTTGCTAGGGTTTCTTGAAACCTTAACCTCCCTAACCTTATTTTCGAAAATATGGGGGTTCATTTAGGGTTTATCTTGTTTTCTTTAATTATTATTTTAAATACCTTAAAGTTTGAATAATTAAAACCTAATAAACCTAACCCTAATTTTTTAAAATTATAGGGTTAATGATTAGGATTAAATTTGAATTATTTAATTAATTGTTTAATTGAAGAAAATTATTTAATCCCCAAGGATTGTGATTTAATTTGAATTATTTTATTAATTATTTTAATTGAAGGTAATTATTTTATAATTCCTAAAGATAATGATTAAATTTGAATTATTTAATTGAAGATAATTATTTAATCTCTAGTGATTTAAATTTGAATTATTTTATTAATTGTTTAATTGAAGATGATTATTTAAATCCTTAATGATTTAACTAAAAGATAATTGGTAAATCATTAATTGTTTAAAATTAATTAATTATTAAAAGTTTAATTCGAAAATTAACTTCGTTCCCTAGTATTTTTAAAAGTTGTAAAATACACCTTATACTATATATATGATTAAAAGTTTAATATATTATATGTATAAGACAAGTCAGTCAAATCACTAATATGCCTCATTCACGAAACCATACTATATGCAGGTATAAGGAAACGACCAATAAAATGACCGTCATTGGGTATCCACTCTCACCCACTGCTCCCTTGTATGGTGGAGGGTCATTAGCCGAATGGGTTTGTTGGACATAACTTCTTAAAAGTATAATGCAATTAAAGTACTAGAATCTTTTAAATCCCAACTCTACTTACTTTAGGAAAATGTGAAATTGTATGCTAATCCATTAAAAACCACATCACTCCTTATATGTCATTAGTGGAGCGTGTGTGGCTAACCGCCACACTAATTTGTGACTATAAAGTTGAGGTGATGGTCAAATCGAACTTATCATTATTGATGGAGCGTGCGTGGTTAACCGACATATCAATTCGAGATGATAAATGACCTCGAGGTTGTCAAGCGGGTTTTCATGGTTATTCACATCTTAATTGTGATCATCGGTATCCCAGTCACAATTATCAATTGGTAATAGCATAATCGAGATTAAACATGCCATTGATAAGATTCAATGAATCTCAAAAGGTCTAGGAGTTTCACATAATTGAAATTGGTGAAATGTTGTACCTACCTAAAATAAATTCGAATTTAATTACGACATCCCTCTTCAAAGTTCGAATCGAAAATATGGATTCTAGCCTTAATTTAAAATTTGGGTTAATGATTAATGATTAAAATCAACTAACTTGAATTCTCTCTTCTCCTGATTTTAGATGTCAAATCAAGATAATGATGGTCTTCTTTATTCTTATGGAAATGTTTTTCCTCAATCTTTTAAAGATGGTCTTCCACATTCAGATCAAGATAAAAATGTGTTCTCTTCTTCGAGTAATGGTGGAACTGGACATCATGCTTCTTCAACTCTTCCACCACCTCCTCTTGTGACTCTCCCAACATCACGAGTTCAAAGATATGAAACAACTCAAGCCCTTTTAGCATGTAAACGTGAAGATGGAAATCATGTGTGTGTGCACGTTCTAAAAATGAATTTGTACATTGACAAATTGGATAGGATGTGTATCGTATTCCCGAAGGAGCATGCCCATTATTTGGTTCTTCTTTCTCTTCCTAGGTGATATGGCCCGTTCGTTAAGAAATTTCATATGAGGAATCTCGACGTGACCCTAATTGATCTGACCCAAATGTTGATGGTTGCTGAGGCAAAAATGCTTAAGAACATATATGAAGCAGAGATGCTTATAGGGTCTGATTCCAAGGTTTCCATGAACATTGGCAATGGTGACATTGGTGGTCCAAAAAAGATTTTTCTTCCCAATGGAAAGGGTCGTCCAAGATCAAACCGTTTGATTGTATGGTTAAGAGAAAGGCTTGTTATGCGATCGTTCCATGTGTTAAACCCAAAGAGTCCATTTGTTTTTACTTCCAATTGAAGGGACATTGGTTGCGAAACTGCCCAAAGTACCTGAAGGATCTTAAAGATGGTAAAGTCAATTCGTGTGACTCTACATCCATTATCTAACTCCATTGTCTTATAAGTTCCTATTCTTAGACTCTTAAGACATAATATGATGATCATATTCTAATGGTATTGCATGATCTAAAAGAAAGAAGGAAACTTATGCGAAGTAAGCTAAATTTGATCATGGGAAATGGACTTTGATCACATGGTTCGATGATCATAATTTGGAGCTACTACTAGGGAGTTAGGATAATTTAATAGATTGCTATTACTCTTCAGAGATGTCTAGAAATATAGTTTTTCATTTTATATATTGTAAGGAGATGTTCCAATTTTCTTTTTAGCAATAAAATAAAATTTTGGTGTACTTAGTTGCCTTATCTTATTTCCTTGCACTGACATTAATGAAAGTGTTGGTTATGTTTTCTAATAATAGCAATATTAATTGTGAATTTGATTCTTATGATATCGCTTATGGTAATATCATAATTAACCAAGTGAAAAGAAATCTCAACACCAACTAGACAGATACTTGGAATCGTACAATTCGAATTGTATTATATATGAGAATATTCTTCATTGGAAAAATATGACTCAAATCATTGTTCACATGTTTATGTGAGGCAAGTGAAGGACTAATGAATCTAGTACATGTGGATATACACTCTTCAGATCCACCACAAGGGACGATAATTCTCTTCATCATGATTTACTGATGTTTCAATAAATATGGTTTTGTTTATAAGAATAAACAGAATTCTAATGTGTTTGAAAAGTTCATGAGTAGCAGAACGAATGGAAGAATATATGAGGTAGAAAGATAAAAGATTCTCTAATCTGAAAAGAAAGGAGAGTGCATTAGTATCATGTTATTAATTATGGAATTGTATCACAATTAATCCTCCAAGAAAATCTTAGTCCAATTGTATGACTAAGAAGAGGAATCGAACATTGTCAGAAATGGTTCGATCATAAGATGAGTCATACTTCATTCCAAATCAAGTTTTAGAGGCATGCTCTAGTAACTATGAATCATATCTTCAAAACTCATTTCAAAACTATGAAGGATTACAACGCCTCATAATATGTGGAGTAATAATGCTTTCTTACTCTAGCACATTTAGAATTGGAGTTTTGATGTTTTCGTTGATCGAAAAACAAAAACTGAAACCTATTCTATGAAGTGTTTTCTTGTCGAAAATCCGCACGAACTTTTGAATATCGGTTTTAGCTCGTAAGGAATGTTTCTTGAGAGAAAACTTATATGTCAAGAATTCAATGGGAGTCATATTGATTTTGAGAGTTTCAAGAGTCAACTGATAATAAACCTTTTGGTTATCACTGGCACGCGACCTAAGGTTGATAACCTGTTGCGTTGATTGACACATTCTAATTTCTGTGCACTTCCAGTTGAGTTGGCAATGCTTGTGAGTTATATTTTCTTCATTTAAAGGCTAAGTACGTTGGTTAGTGAAAGTACATTGATCAATATGGGTGAGTTGCTAACAAGATGGAAGCACTGGTGGGCATTGAACTGTCGTAAGTCAAGAAATTTAGATTAAGAGAAGTTCAGTCCATGAAGGAGAACTAAATGTGATTTTGGGTTTTCCTAAACCTTGTCTTATGACGGTAGTTTGGAATTGAAAGATTCACATGGATAGGAAAATATGCACCTTGAAAGTTAAATGGCTAAATGTTTCGCTCTAATTCCTAAATATGGTTATGAGGAAATACTTTTTGCTAATAGATTCTGAAGATCTGATCTATACGGATATAGGTTTTATTAATTGCATTCTCAAAATCATAATATGATTATGGCATCCCTATTCATATTTAGAATTGTGAGGAATGGTAAGGAACTGTTTAAACTTTTAGGAGATATGTTCATCATGTCTTGAAAAAGTTTGAACACATACACTATCCAGATAAAGTGCATAAGCTTAAGAAGCCTAATTATAGGCTTGATGAAGCGTCACAAAATAGGAATCTACACTTCCATGGGAAAGTCAAAAGGTATTGATTTCTAGAAGTCAAGTTGATTTCTGAGTACGTGTCAAAGCTAGTGGGAGCATAGGTGTTATGCTGGTACTCTTCATAGGGAACAATGTCTTTAGTTTGCAAGTTGCAAAAGTTGGAACTGTTTCGCTATAGTGGACTTAAGGGAGAGGGCACTCATACTTCATTACGAATTTAAAGGTTTACATTGTATAGTTTAATAGAACTTAGTCAAAGGCATATATGAATAGCACGTTGAAATGCTTCAACATTGGAGATTCTATATATGGAAATATTATAGCAAGGAATTGAACAAATATTGGACCCTTGTAATATTGAGTCGAGTCCCATATGTTCAGATATAAGATCGATTACATATGCTACAATATTCGATTATTCTATATTTCAAATGCTTTTAGCATTATGTGAAAAGGATTAGAATTGCATGTGACGGAATTTGTCAAAAAACTGTCAAGAACGTTCTAAGATTTTACTGAAGAATTGGTTGCTTGTGGACAGTTAAAAGTGTGACATTATTTGGGAAGGACTATAGTGACACGTTTTGGATTAAGATGATTATTGGTCAGAATTGATGGTCATATAGGAATATAGAAATGTTTCCATAATGGGAGATGTGTGCAAAATTCACATGTGAGTTGGAAACTTTAATGCAAGAGAAGTGTTCAAGGAGTGTACCTTGAATTTGAGACTTCATAACCACATAATTGTTTTTGGTAACAAGTTTCAGTGGAACATTCTATAATATCGAAGGCTCAGTCTCTGTGACTTTAGAACCCTGACATCACAGAAAGACAATGCATGTAAAGATGAATTTCCCCAACATCTTAGATAGTAATAAGAATTTAGAATCGTGAATTGAGCATCATTGAACTAATATCTAATTGATCTATTCACAAAGGAAGGACCGTTAAGAGGCATAGTATGTATGTTTATAACATGGCATGACTGGTGTTATTTAATTCAAGTGGTTAGTTGATTACTCGAAACATTATACAATGAATAAATTCATAACTGTTATGGTGATTAAATAATAGAGATTTATTTATGATCAACGGGTATGATGTCATAGTTAATTAAGTTATTATTGTGTTTGACTTTGCATGTTTTACTTCCCTGATTAATTTAAATATTATTCAAAATTCAACATTCGTTCATACTTTTGGAAGTGAGTAGTGAATTAAATCCGTCATGAATTGATTATAGATTGTCGACTGAGGTTAAGACATTGCAATTGGAATTGCCACAATATTCATGAGTACTTTGAAAATAGTAATTTTCGGTATTGGATAAACCCACACTTAGAGATTACTTCATGGATTCCATCACGAGTAATTATAAGACGATAATATCATCTATTCTCAAAGTAGAGATGTATAGTTCATTGTTTACAGATTAGTTGTGCATTGGTTTGCTCAAATGTATCTCGTAACTGGATGTTATAAATGGTTATTCCATGTGTGATTTGACATGTAAGTTATATGACTATATAGTCAATGAAATTCATTCATTTTTCCTGAATAAGTAAAAGTGATATTTGTGGGTCCCTTGGTGATTTGAGTTGATATATGAAAACTAGGCGCCTGTTCCGAACTAAATTGATGCATTCAATTTTGTAGTCTAAATTGATCACAAATCGGGAAATCGGGAAACATAACAAATGAACATGAGGTTGATCATTTAATCTATGACTCAGTTTATACGATATCTTGTAGAATGAAGGAATACCTATCTTAGGGCCAATAACTTATTTGAATCAGAGTTTGGTAGTGGCTTTGGAAAGCACTCTTGGTTATTTAGTTCAAGGTCTATACTTGCAATTGTAGTTACAAACTTATCCAAGTGGGATACTGTTGGATTAAGGTGTCTAATCCATTAACTAAATTGATATATTCTTGTAATTAGAAGCAAAGTCCTTTTTTGGGTTGCCCTCAAAACTTGTATTTAGATATAATGACTTTTGGAGGAAGAAGCTGAATTGCTAATTTATTATATGATTAAAAAATTAGAATAAATAGTTTATTAATATATTCTATGATTAATATGTTAATTAGAAATAATAATAATTAATTTGGAATTAATCAGGAATAAATTTGGAATTAATTTTGAGATTAATTGAATTGATTAAAAGTGTAGGGACTGTTTGGTTATTTATTGAAAGTTGAAGCAGGAAAACTCTAGAACCCCATGGGATGGGGGTGAACGAAATTTTGCTAGGAATAACCTAGAATTTTCGTTTATGAGGCTTAGGATAAGAAGACAAGGCAGCTTGATTATTATATTAATTGATCTGGGCGTTATCCCAAAAACCCTAGCTTTGGCCTCAAGTTTCCTTCAGCTATATAAACCCCTCCATGACTCTTATTATTTTCGTCCACTCCTTCTTGCCTTCATAGAGCCGGAATTTTTCTCAAGACTCCTCTCTCCTCATGTCTTCTTGCTACTAGGGTTTTGGGTACAAGCTATTAGAGGCATCCGTTCCTTTGGTGCTATCTTTCCAAGATCTAGAAGAAGGATTATACTTTGATTATTTACAATAATAATCAAAAGGTATGTAACCCTAATTTTTTATGAATTTTGATTTCAGAACCTCTCTCCCAGGGTTTCTTGATATTCATAGTTAGTTTCTATCAATAGAGAAAACATAGATCCTTTCTAGGTTGCATGTGAACTTAAGGGTTTAAGTGTTTTTTCCGCGACATGTAGTTTTTGTTTATAACATAGAAAACCCATCAATTCCCAAAGGAGCAATCCATTGATTTGGTTCTTTTTTTGCTTCCTAAGTCATATGGTCAGTTCGTTGAGAACTTACATATGAGGAATCTTGATGTGACCCTAATTTATTTGACCAAGATGTTGATAGTTGCTGAAGTAGAAATGCTTAAGAACACATCTGAAGTAGAGTTGCTTAAAGGGTCTAATTCCAAGAGCTCCATGGACATTGAAAATGGTAACATTGGTGATCCAGAAAATATTTCTCTCCCAAATCGAAAGTGGCCATCCAAGATCAAACCATTTGATCGTATGGTAAAGAGAAATTTCAATTTTGGGATCATTCCATGTGCTAAACCCAAAGAGTCCATTTGTTTCTACTACTAATGGAAGGGACATTGGTTGCGAAGCTGCCCGAAATACGTGGAGGATCTTAAAGATTAGGAAGTCAAATCATGTGACTCTACTTCAGGTGTATCCCTTATCTAACTCCATGAAGGGTTTTTGGTGTCACAAATATATAGTTTTTCACAAAAAAGGCAACGAAAGCTTTAAAATTTCTTATAAATTTCGAGTGTGACAACAAAACAAACCATCAACGATCATTTTAAAGAGGTTAGAATGATGTTACAACAACCATAGGGTGTTTAGAAATAACAACCTTTGATGCCTTTGGACCCTATTGGATTTGGGGTGTTGAAGTAGATGGCAAGAACAAGAAGCTTGATCTTCTCTACAAGTAATCCACCAACAAGAATAAGGTACTCAAATGCTAGTTTTCCTCTTGTATGACTTTGTTCTTTAAGCCTTAAGTGCTTAAACAATTAAGCACTAAAAGGAAGACACAAAGTGAAGAGAGCTTCTAGCTCCTCTTGCTCTCAGCTTTGTGCAAGAAGAAAGGAAGAAAGAAGACCAAAGGAACTCTTACCAACTTCATGCAAACACCCTCCTTTTATAGCCCATTCAAAGTAAGCCGTTTTGATTATAATACTCTAAAGTATCATAAAGCAGAAAGCAACAAGGGACAAGGTATGGATGTAAGATGTGAAGTTGACAAGTAAGCCCCATGCTTGCTTAAAAAATTCGGCCATATGGTCAACAAAAGAAGACCAAAATTATGTCTAGCTTATTTTAACCAAAGACTAGTCAATTAACTAAACCATGGTAAGCCAAAGTGTCCAAAACTTTGTACATGACTTATTATATGATAATATATCTTATTATGACTAGTTTGTTCTTTCTTTTATTATTATTTTCATAAAACAATAATTATTATCTAATTTGTAACGCCCGCAGATCCGGGCTAGCCAATTTAGAGACAATGAGCGTCAAAAATGAGTTTTTAATGGAAGATTATTTAGAAAGAATAATCTTAACCAAGTGGTAGTATATGTTACAAGGGTTCCGTACATATAAAGAACGCCGAAAGCCGAGTTATAACGAAGAAGTTATGGCCCGTCGAAGTTTTACGACAAAACCGGCACGACACCGGGAGACGTAAATAGTGAATTTACGATAGAGGAGTTTTTAGCCTTAGTAATCTAAACAAGAGTTGTAGTATACATTAAACCTAGAACATACAAAAAAAAGAACGCCCAAATCTGACCTCGTATGAGGAAGTTATGAATTTTCTAAGATTTGGCATAGCAGTACACGACCCGAAACTCGAATTTTAGTTCGAGCGGTTTTTGGCCTACGCGACCTAAATGAGAGTTGAATATTTCATTAATAGGAACTCAACGATAAAAAGACAGACGAAAACGGAGTCCGTATGAAGGAGTTACGAATTCTGCGGTCGTTTAACAGTCTAATCTCCTCCTACTGTTAAATTTAAGATCGGTCGAGAATTAGCCGACGGAGTCAAAATGAAAGTCGTAGATCTTGTTTTTACCTACGCGTGGATATAAAGAACGTCGAAAACGGAGCTCGTATGCGAGAGTTATGATTTTTCTAAGTCGGGAGGCTGCTGTGCGAAATCGGGTGACGTGGCGAAATCCTGGCCGTTGCTTCGTCCCGAAGGCTAGCCACCAGATGGTGACACCTGGCCATGAAACTCGACGAGTTGGAGGTCAACCCGACGAGTTTTGGTGATTTCCAGCCTATAAAAAGGGTGTCGGGGCACCCTCATTTCTCACACCTTCCAACTTCTCTTTCTCTCTCTAGAACCTCTTTCTAAGCCTCCCTAACCCCCCTAAAGCCTAGGTAAACCCCCTAGCACCCGAAAGAAGCCCCGAGGCTCCCGGAGTCCCGATAAAAAGGGTCCTTCGGTTCGGAAACGCTGCTCCAAGCAAAGTTCGGTTTTCTATAAAACCCGCTGTAAGTGAGCTACGCCTAACCTATCTTTAGTATAGCTTATGTTTTAATATAGTAATGTTATGAGGACCTTATAATAAGTAATTGGGCTATTATTATGGGTTATATAAGTATCGTTTAACGCTTATATAATAGTAATAATAGCTAGACTATTAATTAGTCTCGGTGAATATTAGACTAAACTCTAGTGGTAATGATACTAGGTTTTGTCCGAGGAAAATTGTGTTAAGAGTAACGAAGTGCTGTCCGAGTGCCGAGTCACCACCTTCTCAAGTGAGTGCATGGTCCCTTTCATCTTACACATAGATATGAAGTATTTTATATAAATTACGTGCTATGTGTGCATATTATCTGAATACTTGTTGTCTATGATGGATGAATGATTTTATACATGTTTTAAATGATTTAAATATATATTTATTTTATATCTACAAATATGTTGGGATAAAACATGGGTAAATGAAATAGTTGGTGTGTGATGAAATAAAATGATGAGAGATAGGTGATGATAGGAAGGTGATGATAATTAGGTGATGGATAAGTGATGATGAATCGGTGATGTAGGATGAAAGATACTATAACCTTGTCCGGCAATTTGGAGTTGTAGTCATCTACTAGAGTATAGATGGCGACCACGGACTATTCTAGACAACCCGTGGAAACACCAGCATACTTATAACCTGTAGGTGATGAATTACGAGTCCAGGTGATGTTGTGACTGTATATTCATGTGATGATACTCTAACCCTTACTGTGAATTACGAGTTCAGGCGACGTTGTAACTACGTATTCATGCCTTAGGAACGAGCATATATGGAAATGTGAGGTAAAAAGATGAGAGGTAAATATGATATAGGAGATGACCCTTAAGATAATTCTTTAAGGAATATTAAAGAAGATAACGGGGATGGGTAATCGGGTTGATTGTTTGATGTTTAAATATAATAATTATATTATTGTGGGTTGAAAACCCTATGTACTCACCAGGTTTCTCAACCTGACCCACTCAGTTTATTTGTATCACAGGTGTCGATATGAAGTTACATTACAATGATGATTTAAAAGAGATGTAGATCACTAGTGTAAATGAATGTAAGTTCTGTTTATGCTTATGTTTCTGTATTGACGATGACATCCCAAATGTTTTAAAAGTGAATAAAAATACATTTCTTTAGAAATGCTTTGATAACGTATTTATCATATTTTACTGGGAACAAATTCCGCATCATTTTTATTGAAAGAAGAACTCTGATTTTTATAAAGCATAAACAAAATCGGTCTTTTCTGGCCGTGAAAATGGGGATGTCACATAATTAAATACAATAGTTGAATTTATTTATTAATATCAAATACTTAATAAATATTCAACAAGTACCAACTTGATTAAGGTGTGCCCTATAGGATCATATGTTATTAGCAACATCACTCAATAATGATTCTTTAGCATATAGACCCAACTATCTCCCACTTACACAAGATTCATTAAAGACTGACATAGACAGTAGCTGACGTCTAGCAATGGGCTAATGCCCCTAATAATACACGAAGGGGTGCCATCAATCAACATCCAATTCCAGGAGGTCACTAGCTACAATTGAAGTATATGGTAAGTGTATCAATATTCTCTTTGTTACAGACATCATGTTGGATACGAGACATGGAACGTGATCATCCTCATTTGCCATCCAATTTATAAGAAAGGCGCCTTAGATGTCTAACTCTCAACACATAAGAGGAACAAATCCCATATTGACTACATACATACTCTCATATAGTTCATGATCTACCCAACAGAGGCTTTTTATAACTGTACAGTTACGAACAACGTTTAACCATGTCAAAGTATAACAATCTCCATACTTGAATTCTCCAATATGCATCTTAGGTCGAAAGACATAAAGATATTTACCTGTGATCAAGATTCACTTATGATATCATTCCATGAAGTGACTCTTGATGCGGGTCATTTCCAATAGTTGTTCTCAAACAAGTACATATGAATTTGGATGCAACACTTTGCTATTTCACCTTTTGAGATCAACCAAGCTGATTCATATTAGTCTTAATTCATAGTTGCTCCCGCAACAGTTACTGAATATGGACAAATTTTGAATATACATGTATTAAATAACATGCTAATATAGAACACAATAATATTCAACACAAAAGAGATATATCATATTCATAGGAGATTACATATCATTGCTACATAGTTCTGAATATCCAGATATTAGTCAAGTACAAATGTAAATCCAATCACTAGCTAATCGTAGACCGATTCCTTGTGCATGACTCTCAAACCTGCTTTGAGGTAGAGCCTTTGTGAACGGATCTGCTAGATTATCATCTGTATGAATGTTTTCAATGCGTACATTTCCCAATTCTAATTCCTGACGAATGAAATTGAATTTTCGTTGAATGTGTCTAGTCTTGTTGGTAACCATCGGGTCTCTTGCGATAGCGATGGCACCAGTGTTGTCACAAAGCATCTCAATGGCATTTTTGATGCTTGGAACAACATCCAGATCATCGAATAATTTCTTCATCCAATCAACTTCTTGAGCCGCTTCACACGCAGCTATGTACTCTGATTCTGTTGTAGAAAGTACAACCACTTCTAGCTTTGAACTCTTCCAGGAAATGGCTCCTCCATTAAGTGTGAACACATATCCCGACTTAGACCAGAAACATATCTTTAGTTCTTCTTAAGTACTTAAGTATGTTCTTAATAGCCACCCAATGTTTTTCGCTAGGATTAGCTTGATACCTACTAGTTATACTAATAGCATAAGCTACATCTGGCCATGTACATGTCATAACATACATAATTGAACCTACTACTGAAGCATATGGTATGCATTTCATTCTTTTGATCTCATCTTCAGTACTAGGGTTGTCAACCTTAGAAATAATGGTACCAGGCAGTATGGGAACAATTCCTCGTTTTGATTTATCCATTGAAAAACGTTTTAAGATTTTGTCAATTTATGTACTCTGACTCAAACCAATGAGTCTTTGGGATCTATCTCTATAGATCCTAATACCGAGTATGTATGCAGTATCCCCTAGATCTTTCATTTGAAAGGACTTACTAAGGTAGGCCTTAGTCTCCTTCAATGTCAGGATATCTTTCCCTGATCAGCAATATGTCATCAACATATAGAATTAGAAAAACAATATGGCTCCCACTTGCTTTGATGTATACACATGGTTCATCGGGACTTTCTGAGAAACCAAACCTTTTGATGTTTTCATCAAAACGATGATACCAGGCCCTAGATGCTTGTTTCAATCCATAAATGGACTTCTTCAGTTTACACACCTTCTTTAGGTTATCCGATTTGACAAAACCTTCAGGTTGTTACATATAAACATCTTCCTCAAGATATTCGTTAAGGAAAGCGGTTTTGACGTCCATTTGCCATATCTCATAGTCATAATATGCAGCTATGGCCATGATAATCCTAATAGATTTAATCTTAGCAACTGGCGAGAAAGTATCTTCATAGTCAACACCTTGAATTTGAGTATATCCTTTCGCGACAAGTCGTGCTTTGAAAGTTTGTACATTTCTGTCCATGTCGATCTTCTTCTTGAAGATCCACTTACTTCCAACAGCCTTGCCGTTAGGAGGTAAGTCAACCAAGTCCTATACTTGATTGTCATTCATGGATTGAGTTTCAGTTCTCATGGCTTAAGCCATTTGTCAGACTCTGGGTCTACAGTAGCAGCCTTGTAATTGATGGGCTCACATTGATCCATCAAGAAGACTTCCTCTTTAGGAATGACAAATCCAAATCTGTCAGGTTCCTGATGAGTTCTACCGGAGCGCCGTACAGTTGGTGTGGTTTCCGGCATCTGAACGATAACTTCAGGTTCAACAATGCTTTGTTGATTATCATTCTCAACTAAAGGTTGTGTCTCTCGAATTTCTTCGAGGTCAATGGGACTCCCACTTACTTTATGCGAGATAAAGTCAGTTTCAAGAAACATTGCTTTACGGGCTATGAACACCCGGTTATCTTCTTTCTAGAAGAAGTAATAACTCATGGTTTCTTTTGGGTATCCCACAAAGATACTCTTTTGCGATCTAGGGTCAAGCTTGTCAGAAGTTTCTCTTTTAACATATGCTTCATAACCCCATATCTTTAAGTAAGACATCGATGGCACCTTTCCATGCCATAACTCGTAAGGAGTCTTACTAACCTTTTTAGTAGGGACCATGTTTACAATTCGAGCTGCGGTTTCAAGGGCATAACCCCAAAATGAACGAGGAAAGGAAGTATGACTCATCATCGATCGCACCATATCAAGTAGAGTACGATTTCTTATTTACGAGACACCATTATGCTGAGGTGTTCCCGGTGGAGTGAGTTGTGACACTATGCCACAATTCTTCAGATGTTCATCAAACTCATAGCTTAGATATTCACCACCACGATCTGATCGTTTGGTTTTAATATTTTTACCAAGTTGATTTTGTACTTCATTTTGGAAAACCCCGAAGACATCAAATGCTTCATCTTTGTGTTTCATGAGATACACATATCCAAATCTATTGTAATCATCAGTAAATGTAATGAAGTATCTTTCACCGCTTCTAGTCATTGTTCTAAATGGTCCACATACATCAGTATGTATGAATCCTAATAGATCCGAAGCTCTTTCACCAACACCAGTAAAAGGAGCTTTGGTCATCTTACCACATAGACATGATTCACATACATCAAAAGACTTTGAGCATGTTGACTCTAAGATCCCATCCTTTTGGAGCTTAGCAATGCGAGTTTTACTTATGTGCCCAAGTCGACAATGCCATAAATAAGTTTTATTTGAGTCTAACTTTGTCTTCTTATTTAAGTTGATCACTGAATTATCCTTTGTGTATGAACCATTTAAATCGATTTCATATATTCCATTTTTGGGACTAGTCTCAAAATAAAACACATTATCTTTAAACACAGAAATGTTTTCAGAATCAAAGCCAAACTTATAATGAAAACCTTGTTCATACAAGCGAGAAGTAGAGATAATATTCCTAGTTATACTAGGTACATAACAACAATTGTTCAAAATAAGATTGAGGCCATTTGGAAGCAAAAGATGATATTGCCCTATGACTTTGACAGCTACTCGAGCGCCATTGCCAACATGAAGTTCCAAATTACCATCTCTTAGTTTTCTAACATTCTTTAGTCCCTGCAAATCATTGCAGATGTTAGTGTCACTTCCAGTATCGAATAACCAAGAATTAGTATGGAATGCATGTAATTCAATCACATATATACTTGAGGTGCCAACCTGGTTGGCCTTGATCTTCTTAAGTTCCTCTAGGTATTTAGGACAGTTGCGCTTCCAGTGTCACTTTTCATTGTAGTGAAAGCAACCAAAGTCAGCATTAGGCTTGGTTTTAGGAGTTGGGTTAGTAGAAGGAGGCTTCCCTTTGCCCTTTCCCTTGCCCTTGCCTTTCTTGGCAACTTTGCCTTTCCCTTACCGGTATTATTACCAGTTTTCTTCTTGGAGATTTGACCCTCACGGATCATAAACACTTGATTGTTCCCAGATTTCTTGATGTTTTCCTCAACATTTTTTAGCATGTTATGAAGCTCATTGATGCTCCTCTCCCAGTTATTCATTGTGAAGTTCATCACAAATTGGTTGAATGACTTAGAAAATGAGGCTAGGATCACATCGGTCGCTAGCTCATCCCCAAATGGGAATCCGAGGAGGGAAAATTGCTCAACATAAGCTTTCATTTTGAGTACATGTGCGCTCACAGAAGATCCCTCAGCCATCTTGCAACCAATGAAAACATTCAAGGTCTCAAACCTCTCCTGCTTAGCCTGAACTTGAAACATGACTCTTAGTTGTTCAATCATTTCAAATTCTTCATGAAACTCAAAAGTTTTCTGAAGTTCAGGAGTCATAGTTGCAAGCATGATGCAAGCCACTTCGGTCAAATCATTAACATGTTTCGCTCGAACATCTTTCGATGTTTTGGCAGCATTAGCTGGGAGCTCTTCTAGGATAGGTTCATCAAGGACATTGTCCTTTTTCTCAAGCTTGAGGACAATTCTCAGTTGTCTGAACCAGTCAAGAAAGTTGGGTCCACTTAGTTTTTCTTTTTGGAGGATGGATCGGATGGTGAGTGATGAGGTGGTTACAGTTGGGGTAGTCATCTACAAAATAATGATATTCATTTTATTATATTTGATATAAATTATTTTCAAAAATAATTACCCTTCAAAATTAGATTTTGAAAAGCTAAGAACCACATCACCCAAAATAACTTGAGGAGGTGATCCACAACTCAAGTGATTTTTTTGATCGGTAGGTTATGATAACCAATTACAACTCTTATGTAATTCTTAGATTTGTAGGATCCAAAAACATTACTTTGTTTTTAAATGGCATGTTCATCCCATCTATGCCTCAAAACTCTTATGCTTAGCTGACGTTTATCACATAAGAAATTGATCAAATCATCCATTTAAAAACATGTGAGTTATATTTCACAAATGGTTAGGTGAGCTTTATCCCATAAGCAAATACTAAAACATCTTGACTATTTTTGACAACTCAAATGAATAAGGTGACCCTAAAATCCATATGAATTGCACAAAAATCCCAAGTGATTTTTAAGTGGACTGCATGGATTTGGAGTTTTGTAAATAAATGTTTTTATTATCATTGTTTTATTATTCTAGCATTTTAAAACATTTTGTATCATGAATATTTCATGCATAAAATATTTCATGGTACATTTAAAGTGTTCTAAAAATCATAAAGTTGAATTTTTTTTATATGCAATTTTACCGGTTAAAATTTATATTCAATTTTAATTCAACGTTATACGGATTGGAACCTGTTTCTAACTTTGTTAATAAAACAACATTTTATTATTGAGTTATGGAGTTTAGATTAAGTTTTAAAAAAATTTATTTTAAACTTTTTTATATCTTAAAAAGTTTGGCTACTTTAGAGTTTTTAAAAAATATTCAAAAACTCTTTTTAACAAAAAAAAAAAAAACAATTTTGATATCTTATGTTGAAACTTTTATATAAAACTCTAAACCTCAAGTTTGATGTTATTTTTGTGAAAATGTTTTTGCATTGCAAACATATTTTCATACATACAACATTTTACAATAACCAAAATAACCATGACATGTATGCATTTTAAAGTGTATAAACAAAGTCATTTTTCTAGTAATATTTATTGTGAGTCATCACAACAAATATTAAGTCATTTCCTAAAGGACTTAATGTGACACTTCAAGGTCTTAAAAAAAAGGGACTCCATGTCTTTATATCAAGGTTGCAAAAATCGCTCGACGGTAGCTCGACGGTCGACTGGTGTTAAGGGATTAATCGGTATTGGCGGGGATTAATCGGGGACCATAGATTATTAATAATATATTAAAATTAATTAAATATTAATATATCTTAAGAAAAACAAGTACTTCAAAATTAGAAAATAAGAAAATTTGTAATTTGGAAATTTGAAAATACAAAAATATGAACATTTTGGTTTAATATTTGAAATTTTGAAAATTTGAAAATTTTGGAGTAAAAAAAAAAGTTGGTTTTTTGAATTTTTTTTAAATTTTTTTGACCTTTTTCGAATGTTTTTGACTTTTTTCGAATTTTGTTGACTTTTGTTGACTTTTGTTGACCGATTAATCCCGCCAAGGCCAATTAATCCTAAATTTCCGATTAATGCCCTAATCCTCGACGGTTGGAGAACGCCAAACGATTAATCCACGATTAATCGCCGATTAATCCCGATTTCTGCAACCATGCTTTATATATTCATAGGATATTCAAGCTCCATCTTGTTACATTTTTATAAAATACAACTAGTCTAAAACTAATTTATTACACATAAAAATAATCGCATGAAATAATACTTATTTATCTATTACATCATCATATGAATAAATAGTAATCACAAATGTCCTAATGGCTTGTTTATACACAACAAACATACCAACAAACAACTCTTTGTTTTTTCTAAGACAACCTTTATATAACCAAAATGCATGGAAAAATGGTTATATAAAAAAAACACTTTTAACAACAAGTTGCAAAGAAAACAAATATGGATATATATTTAGCCAAAAAGAAATCCATGCTTGTTTTCCAAAAACCAAAGATTATCATGACATAAAAATCATTCTAACATTAAAAAGATGGCTCTGATACCACTGAAGGATTTTTGTTTCATAAATATATAGTTTTTCACAAAAAACGACAACGGAAGCTTTAACATTTCTTATAAATTTCGAGTGTGACAACAAAACAAACCATCAAGGATCCTTTTAAAGAGGTTATAATGGTGTTACAACAACCATAGGGTGTTTAGAAATAATAACCTTTGATGCCTTTGGACCCTCTTGGATTTGGGGTGTTGAAGTAGATGGCAAGAACAAGAAGCTTGATCTTCTCTACAAGTAATCCACCAACAAGAATAAGGTACTCAAATGCTAGTTTTCCTCTTGTATGACTTTGTTATTTAAGCCTTAAGTGCTTAAACAATTAAGCACTAAAAGGAAGACACAAAGTGAGCACCAAAAGACAAGTAACAACTTCAAAGTGAAGAGAGCTTTTAGCTCCTCTTGCTCTCGGCTTTGTGCAAGAAGAAAGGAAGAAAGAATATCAAAGGAACTCTTACCAACTTCATGCAAACACTCTCCTTTTATAGCCCATTCAAAGTAATCCCTTTTGATTATAATACTCTAAAGTATCATAAAGCATAAAGCAACAAGGGACAAGGTATGGATGTAAGATGTGAAGTTGACAAGTAAGCCCTATGCTTGCTTAAAAAATTCGGCCATATGGTTAACAAAAGAAGACAAAAATTATGTCTAGCTTATTTTAACCAAAGACTAGTCAATTAACTAAACCATGGTAAGCCAAAATGTCCCAAACTGTGTACATGACTTATTATATGATACCATATCATATTATGACTAGTTTGTTCTTTCTTTTATTATTATTTTCATAAAACAATAATTATTCTCTAATTAAATACAAGAGTTGAATTTATTTATTAATATCAAATACTTAATAAATATTCCATAAGTACCAACTTGATTAAGGCGTGACCCTATAGGATCATATGTTATTAGTAACATCACTCAATAATGATTCTTGAGCATATAGATCCAACACTCCATAAGTTCCTATTCTATAGAATTTTAATACACAATGTGATGATCACATTTGATGGTATTGCAGGATCTAAAAGAAAGAATGAAGCTTAAAAAAAGTAAGCTAAATCAGATCGTGAAAGATGGACTTTGGTCGCGTGGTTCGATGGTTAGAATTTGGAGCTACTTCTAGGGAGTTAGGATAATTTAATAGATTGCTATTACTCTTCGGAGATGTTTAGAAATATAGTTTTTCATTTCATGCATTGTAAGGACATGTTCCAATTTTCATTTTATTTCCATAAAAGTGAAGTTTTGGTTTACGTAATTGCCTGATCTTATTTCCTTGCAATGACATTAATGAAAATGTTGGTTAAGCTTTTATTAATAGAAATATTAATTGTGGATTTGATTCATATGATATCGCTTGTAGTATTGTCATAATTGACCAAGTGAAAAGAAATCTCACCACCAACTGGACAGATACTTGGTGTTGTTTAAGTCGAATTGTATAATATGTGAGAATCGTGTTCAGTGGAAAGATTATAACTTAATTCATTGTTCACATGCTTATGTGAGGCAAGTAAATGACTAATAGATCTAGTACATGTTGATATGTACACTTCAGGTCCAGCACAAGGGAAGATAACTCTTTTCGTCATGATTTACTGATGCTTCAACAAGTATGATTATATTTATAAGATTAAGTATAATTCTGATACTTTTGAAAAGATTCATAGAGTAACAGAATAAATGGAAGAATCTATTAGGCATAAATATAAAAGATTCTCCAATCTGAAAAGAAAGGAGAATGCTTTAGTAACATGTTTTATGATCATCTTAGTAATTGTGAAATTGTATCACGATTGATCCTCAAAGAACATATTAGTGCGATTGTATGACTAAGAATAGGAATCGAACATTTTTGGAAATGGTTCGATCATAGATGGGTCATGTTTCATTCCAAATATAGTTTTAGAGTCATACCCTAGTAACTGTAAATTGTATCTCAGAACTCCTTTCAAACTAATAAGGATGATAACATCTCTTAATATGTGGAGTAATAATCGTTTCTTACTATAGCACATTTAGACATGGAGTTTTTGATGTTTTTCGTGGATCAAGAAACAAAAGATAAACTAAGTCTTACTCTATGAAGTGTTTCGTCATGACCTTTTGAATGTTTGTTTTAGCTTGTCAAAGAATGTTCCTTGAGAGAAAACTCACATGTGAAGAAGTCAGTAGGAGTGATGATGATCTTGATCTTGCAAGAGTAACTGGCAATGATCCTTTTAGTTATCACTAGCACACGACCTGAGGTTGATAGGCTGTCGTGTTTGACTGGCACATTCATATTTGTATGCACTTTCGTTGAGTTGGTAATGCTTATGAGTTCTATGTTCTACATTTAACTGCAAAAGCAAAGCGCATTGGTCAGTGAAAGTACATTGATCAATATGGGTGAGTTGCTAACAACACAGAAGCACTGGTAGGCCCTTGTGCTGCCAGAGGACAAAAAATTTACATTAGCAAAGTTCAGTAGATGAAGGAAACTAAATTTGAATTTGGATTGTCCTAAACCTTGTCTTATTATTGTAGGTTGGTTCTACATGGATGAGAACGTATGCACCTTCGAATCTAGTTGGAAAAATATTTCACTCTAATTAATGAAAATGGTTATGAGGAAACACTTTCGCTAGTAAATTTGAAGGATCTGATAAAAATCAATACATATATTGTTTGTATTAATTGCATTCTCAAATTCACAATATGATTACGGCATCCCTCTTCATATTTCAAATTGTGAGGAATGAAAGTAAAATGTTTAAACTTTTAGGAGATATGTTTATTACGTCTTGAAAGGGTTTAAACACATACACTATCCAGATAAAGTGCATACGCTTAAGAAGCCTAATTAGAGGCTTGACGAAGCATCGCGAAATAGGATTCTACACTTCCGTGAGAAAGTCAAAACGTGTTGATTTCTAGAAGTCCAGTTGATTTCTGAGTATGTGTCAAAGTTAGTGCTGGCAATAATTGTTATGATGGTAATGCATGTTTATAATACTATCTATAGGGAACAATGTCTCTAATTTGCAAGTTGCAAAAGTTGGGAACTGTTGCGCTATAAGTGGACTTAAGGGAGAGGGAACTCATACTTCATTATGAATCTAAAGGTTTAGATTCTATAGTTTAACTTAGTCAAAGACATATATGAATAGCATGTTAAAATGTTTCAACATTGGAGATTCTATATATGAAAATATTATAACAAGGAATTGAACAGATATTAGACCCATGTAATAATAATTCGAGTCACATACGCTTCGGATATACGGTCGATTACATATGCTATAATATTCGATTATTCTGATTTTCAAATGCCTTTAGCATTTTGTGAAAAAAGGATTAGAATTTTATGTGACTAAAGTTGTTGAACAACTATCAAGAAAATTATGAGGTTTACTGGAGACTGGTTACTTGTGGACAGTAGGAGTATGTTATTGGTACTAGGGACCATAGTGACATGTTCTGGATTGATATGATTCTTGTTAGGAACTGATTGTCATATAAGAATGTGGAAATGTTTCCATAATAGGAGATGTTTGCAAAATCTACATGTGAGCTGGAATCTTTAATGCAAGAGAGGTGTTCAAGGAGTGTATCTTGAATTTGAGACTTTGTTACCATGGAATTGTTCTGAATAACAAGTTCCAGTGGAACATTCTATAATATTGTAGGTTAAGTATATGTGACTTTAGAGCCTCGACATCACAGGAGACAATGCATGTAAAGATGATATTCCACTATATCTTACATAACGACAAGAATTTGGAGTTGTGAACTGTGCATCATTAGAATAGTGTCCAGTGGGTATGTTCACAAAGGAAGGACCATAGAGGGGCATAGTATGCATGTTCGTAACATAGGAATGACTGATGTTATCTAATTCAAGTGGTTAGTTGATTACTCGAAACATTATACAATGAATAAATTTGTAATTGCTATGGTGATTAAATAATAAGAATTATTTATATTCAGCAAGTTTGAAACCATGGTTAATTAATCTATTATTGTCTTTCACTTTGCATGTTTACTTCCCTAGTAATTTTAAGATTATTCAAAATTCCATAATCGCTCTAATTTTGGAAGTAAGTAGTGATTGAAGACTGTCATGAGTTGATTTTAGATTGTCGATTGAGTTTAAGACATTGCAATTGGAATTGCTACAATATTCATAAGTACTTTGAAAATAGAGATTTTAAGTATTAGATAAACCCACGCTTAGGGCTTAGGGCTTGTGTGCTGGATTTTGGAGGGAGTTGGGACACTTACCTTCCACTGGTACAGTTCTCCTACAACAACAGTTATCATGCTAGTATTGATCGACCACCATTTGAGATGTTGTATGGAAGGAGGTGTAGGACCTCGGTTTGTTGGGGAGAGGTCATAATTCGGGTCACGGGAAGCACTGAGGTAGTGCTTAAGACCAATTAGTTGATTCAGTAGGTACGCGATAGGTTGCGGGTCGCACAGAGTCGTCAGAAGAGTTACACTGACCAACGCCGTTCGGATCTCGAGTTTCAGGTGGGAGACTTTGTGTTGCTGAAGGTGTCACCTTGGAAAGGTGCCATCTGATTTCGGAAGAGGGGCAAGCTGGGTCCCCAATTCATTGATCCATTCAGGATTTCTACCCGTGTTGGTGTAACATTTGAATCCTGGTAAGTTTCTGTTATGCCCTTGTATTATTTAAATTGTCCATTTTAGTCCTTGAGTTGTACGTGGGGTGTACCACAAGGTACGCTTAGCGTACAAGATGTAAAGCAAGTACACGGGGCGTACCAAGTAGTACGCTTAGCGTACTCATGCGAATAATTGATTGGGGATACAGAGGTGTACGTTGGGCGTACAGAAGTGTACGCGGGGCGCACATAATGACTTTTGAAAACCCTAATTTCCGGGGTTGGCCACTATATAATCATCCTTACGGACAATAAACCCTCATTTACTCAGCCTCCTTTGTCCTCCTAGCCCTACACTCGAAAGCCTATGTCGCATCTATAAAAATCAAGCCAATTTAAAACTTTTCAAACATTTAAAAACCATTAAGTTATTACATTTTGTTTTCAAAATAGTTTAAACATCAGAGTATCCCCAGAATCAAATCATGAAAACATAAGGAGGTGTACGATCACGCCTTCTCCTTCCCGCGATCATCAGAAGTACCTGAAACATAATCAAAAACTGTAAGCCCGAAGCTTAGTGTGTTCCCCCAAAATACCAACGCCATACAGATATAACCATATCATATAAACAAACACAACATGCATAATGAGCAATCAGTCTGAATGGACCGCCTCACAGGCCATCAGTCTATCTGGACCGCTCTCCGAGCTATCGGCACGTCTGGACCGCCTCTCAGGGACTTCAACCTATCCGGATTGCTCGTCGGGCCTTCGGCCTGACAGTATGCCCTAATCGGGTCTGCAGTCTATCCGGTCCGCCCCTGGGTATCTTGGCCTACAGCACAAAGCAGGACCTGCCTCAACCCAATCCCCCAAACCAACAATCATGTGCACATAAATATCATATGCTAGCTAGCAAGTACAGATACTCGTACAGATCTAACGGATCACTAACATGGCAACCATCCTATAACCAGGATACCGATCTAACCGATCACTAACATAACAACCATCCTATAACCAGGATACCGATCTAACAGATCACTAACATAGCAACCATCCTATAACCAGGATACAAATCATAAAGGGTCGGCCTTGGTGCCTTAGACCCTGTTGATATAGTGAGAAGAACTCACCTCACGATGTCGAACTGTAGTGATAAGATCATACTCCCGAATCACCGCCACGAACTCAACCACCTATAACCACCATGGACCAAGTCCATCAGAATCCCAACTTACCAAAATACCCTCAAAAGTCCAACTGGTCAGCCCTCGGTCAAAGTCAAAGTCAGCGGTCAAAGTCAACAGTCCATGTTGACCCAACTCATCGAGTGCAGCTAGCAACTCGTCGAGTTCCTTAAGAACTCAGGAAATCATAAAAACCCTAATTGACTCGCTGAGTTTCCAACCAACTCGTCGAGTTCATGTGTGTCCAAATGTCGGGGAAAACCCTAACTGAATCGTCGAGTCCTTTTACTGACTCGCCGAGTTCATGCAGAATCTATACTGGCAATCTTCATCCGACTCGTCGAGTCGGCTAAGCTACTCGTCGAGTCTCTTCAGTCCATTTCTCATTCAGATGTTTTTAAGCCACCCCAAGGCTCCATATTGCAGATCTAACCTCCTAGGGCATGGTTTCCACGTAAAGTTGCAAACTTTACGTATATGCATGGTCCTAAATGCCAAAACCAAGCTAAGGGAAAGGTTTAACCCAAAGAGAAGGGCCAATGCTTGCTAAATCTGATAACTTTATGACTATAGGGACCAAGAGGAGTCTAGATCTGAAGTTACAAATTCAGATCATGCCCAATACCCCAAAATAACTCCCAAATATGCTAAAAATGGCCCTAAACCTAAGCATGAGGAGATCTAGCTAAAGATAAGTCAAGGTAACGACTTGTTACCTTCCAGATGATGCCAAAATGAAATAGAGTCAGATCCACAAACTTCTCTTTGCCCCAAGCTCCTTAGACTTCAAGTCTTCCTCACAAAATGCACCAAAACACTCTTTAAACCTCACAAACACTCAAGAACAAGGTCTAGACTAATTAGGGTTTCTTCTGGCCGTCAAGAGGTGGTAAGGGGATGGAGGAAAGGACTTAAGGTCCTTTAAATAGGGTGAAAACCCTAAAAATTAGAGTTTCATTTTCCAGCTCCTACTCGTCGAGTCGGGGTCCTCCGACTCGTCGAGTAGACCTCATAAAACACGGGGGCTGACAAATATCTACACGACGAGTTGGGGCCTCCAACTCGTCGAGTAGGCTTCTTTAATTGCTTTAAATCCTCAAAATCTTATTCTCGGAACTCGGGATGTTACAACTCTCCCCCACTTGAACTAGGGTTCGTCCTCGAAGCCTGCTGTAGTGGATAAATCCGGATATGCTTTTGCATTGCAGCCTCCGGCTCCCAAGCCTACTTTGATCCTTTCCGATGCTGCTACTTGTACCTTTACCAAAGGTACCCCCTTGCTACGCAGAACCTTACCTCTCGTTCCAAGACGGCCACCGGCCTCTTCGACGTAGTTCAGGCGCTCATCGTCCTAAAGATCACCCAATGATGCCACGACGTCCTCGCCCGACACGCACTTTCGCAACTGCAAGACATATGAAGTGCTATGAATCTGGCTGAGCTCCTTCGGAAGACCCAGTCGATACGCTGCCTTGTTAACCTTGCCAAAACTCGAAATGGCCCGATAAATCGGGAACCCGAATGCCTTTCTTCATGAAGCGGTTCACACCCTGAAAAACCTGGATTCCTTCCCAGGACACAATCATGGATCATACACGGCTGCCGATAATCCTCTGCTGGAGAAGGGATTATATATTCTTTCAAGGGAACTCATTCAATGACCGAATTTTCAAAGATAACAAGGCTACAGGAGGCAAACTAGGAGGAGCACCCTTATTAAGCTGACAGGATAATGCTTCCTTCAGCTCCCGAATCTACATACAGTAACAGTCAACTGTTAACGCATAACCACAACACCTACGACTGGCCCGATCAGCCTCGGGCCGGAATATCAATATGTCGAATCTAATCAACCACCGGATTGAATTTCTCAGGGTTTGTCGGCCTACCGCCTCTACCCTACCGCTCCTCTTGAGTCTTCGTGCCTACGACTTACAGTCGGCCCGCACCGGGTATCTTGGCCTACTACATCGAGCAGGACCGCCTCAACCCTCCCAATACAATGTGTTGCCATAGATAATCAGGAGCGAGATCCAACCCGGTTCTCAGAACCTGACAGACAGGGACGCTCTAACCCAACAACCCTTGATTTATGTAGATGATATCATACCTTTCACCTGCCACTCACGATCCATCCTACAAGAAAACGTTTTCCCCCTGTTTACCTCACCGACCTCTAGAGTGCATGCTTCACACGGATACACTTGCGATCCCCAACGCAAGTTTCCACTATAAGCCATCTTGAAATAGCCATCCATGAATCCACCCCAAGTTTCTGACTGAAACTACCACAAGTCATGCAGAGAAGACCCTCAAACCGGTTGATAGCGAACCTTTCACAATCTGAATCCATATGATACCCAAAACCTTAGTATAACCTCTGAATCTTTACCATGCCGTTACAAATCTTCGGCGTGAAAAAAGAAAATGATCAACCAAGAACCTCCACCTTACATCCGCCCCTAACAACAACTTGTAAACATGTAAGACTATGGGCAACATTCCACCGTACTCCTTCTGATACCTGACTGATACTCCCCTCAATCCTTACTGCTTCCGATAACCTATCGACACTGTCGTCTTCTCGTCAGTGGCTCATTGCTTCGGGCCCGAAGGTACCCACTTTCCTCTGCTGCCCGAAGGGCCAAATCAACATTCCTCACATCACCAAACAAGCATCACAATTACTGAAATTCTACCACGCATGATTCCCTTCTTGGAACAAGTGACTACACAAGGGTTTCCCGACCCTCCTATATGACTACCGACTGTCCCTAAGGGAACTCTATAAGTGATAACTCGCAAGCACGGAATGTACAATTCCACAGGTTATTATCATAAAGCAGTATGCTCAATACCAAAACGTAGGTCTAATCATAGTACATACAGAGTCTTCAGCATAACTGGACCGCCTCACTGGGCCTTCAGCCTATCTGGACCACTCTCAGAATCTTCAACATGTCTGGACAGCCTCACCAGGCCTTCAGCATGTCTGGACCGTTCTCCGGGCCATCGGCACATCTGGATCGCCTCTTAGGGCATTCAGCCTATCCGGACCGCCCTAAGTCTGTTGAGCATAACCTTAGACCCATCCTGGTGCCCTCTCCCAAATAGCCAGCTCTCCCCCACTTGGGTTTCAAACTCCTGATCCAATCCGCAGACTATAATCTCGGCCTAACTCTAGACCTCATGTTGATCATCCACCCTCTCGGGAAAACGTGGTCTGATCCCTGACCCGCGTATCCACCACATACGCTAAATAACCCGCATACCCGTGCTGAATGTACTGCCGAGTCCTGGCAGCTAAACAAAATCCTCAATGGCTGATGCTCCATCTGAGAATTCCCAATTCTCCCCCACTTGGGACACTAACCACTATCTACTGGTGGCGAAACCAAAACACAACTTAACAGTCCCTACTAGGTATTACCATACTTAACCATGGAATGAATAACCTCCGCAGAACAACCCTCCTGGCTCGGAGCAACCGAACTTCAAGAGAAGCCTGAATCCCAGCTGAACACTTCTGAAACTCCAAATCACAACTACTGACCCTAGAATGGTGATTATCTATCCTAACTTCTCATCCTCAATGCATCCCTGGATCCTAACCATCTACAATCCTTGATACTGAAATTCTCCTGATACTTCTAATGACCTAACAATTCACGCATAAGGCAAAGGAAAGTTCACAATATAATCATAAACAGTAAGATAAGAGGTAGAAACATACTAGCAACTGTATCTGGTGTTGTCCTGGCCTCCTCGACTGTAAGCTGGAAGGCCCGTCCCGGAGTCCTCGGGGGCGCTTCTCCACCCTAACTCCCATTAGTAATCCTCAGTGTAGCCGATGCTGGAGCCTGCGCCGGTCTGGTAGCTAGCTGTGGACAGTTGGTCTTCATGTGACCAACCTGATGGCATTGGTAGCAGATTCTCATATCCTCAACCGGGACTGGCTGGCGACAATCCCTCGCAAAATGCCCCTCCTTGTCGCATTTGCAACACACGCTACCCGATCTACGAACCCAGAGTGACCCTTCCCGCACTTGCCACAAGTGCGGCCCTACTGTCCTCCAAACCTAGAATCAGCGGTCTTAGACCGCTTTGGCGCCGGCTGTGACTGTGTCTGGGCCTTCCGCTACTCCCTCAACTACATCTCAATCTCTAGCTCATGCCGCCTAGCGGCCTCCTGGAAATCCATCAATGTATCACATCGCTGGGTAGCAACAAACTGTCAGATATCAGTCTTGAGCATGCTCAGATAATGTGTCATCTGAGCCTGCTCAGAAGCAAACTCCAGGCAAAACATCGCCCTCTCAGTGAACATACGGGTGATCTCCATCACCGACTCTGCATCCTATCTCAAATCCAGAAACTCCTGAGCTAGCCGCTCTCGCTCGACCTGTGGAATGTAGCGAGCGTGGAACATATCTCTGAACTGTTCCCAAGTAACCGCAGCTCTCTGATCATCATAATACGATCCAGTCATCAACCTCCACCAGTCCTTTGCCCCGGACCTCAGCAGGTTCAGGGCACATCTGACCTTCTGGTCAGTGAGACATGAACATGTGAAGAAACACCCCTCCACGTCAGATAGCCACCTCATGGCTTTGATGGGGTCCTGAGTCCCATCAAAAGTAGGGGGCTTCGTGTTATCTAGGTCCTGGTACTGGAATGCCCGACTGGCTCCTCCCCTAACACTGTTACAGCTGCTGAAGCTGTTACGGAAGCAGTCTCAGTGAGGGTTGCATAACGTTCATCAAAATAGTCCATCATGGCGGTCTTGATAGACCCAAACATCTCCGACAACTGAGCCCGGAACATCACAACAACCTCATCCTGCAGGATCTACCGGATCCTGGCGTCAATCTTGTCTGGCCGCATATGGCCGATAGTCTCAAGCAGTGTTGGTGCCTCCTGGCCGCCACCTCCTGTAAGTCCCAAATCTACTTGTGTATCAATCAGATCCGTTTGATGGTGCGGAATCCCAATCAAACGGATGATGCCAGATCTAATGAAGAAGAAGGAGAAGAAGAAGATGATGAATCTTGTATGATTTGATTAGAATGAAGATCCAAATACAAGATTCACACACAACTTACACACACTTAAGCTCATCTCTTCTCTCTAACTTTCTCTCTCTACCATACACTAATTCATGCACTCCTCACCTTACACATCTATTTATATGATGGACATGGGCCGTAAACAGGTTCACGGCCGTGAACCAGTTCACGGCCGTAAACACCACCTGAGCCGTGAACAGTTTTCAGTCATAGACAGAAAATTACAATTTCCTAGAAAAGCAAAGTATAAACCAAATTTTAGACCCATCAATCTCCCCCTTGGTTTATAGCTTTCTTTTCTAATTGACCCAACAACCTCCCCCTAAAAAAGTAGCTGGCCTTTCTTGTTAATCTTCATTTGGAGCTTGGCTTCAGCGTTTATCTTCGATTTCTTCACAACTTCAAGATGAACTTGATGAATCTTCAATGAATGACTTCATCTTGAGCAGTTGGGATTTTCTTCAGAATTTGACTCTGAACGCACATTGGGTGAGGAGGCTTGATGTACTGATTCTTGAAAGATAGCGCTTCCAGCTTGAGAATCGTCACAGAGAATATCAGAGAGAACTAATCTTCCGGATCACTTCAGCAGGTACAAGATAGTAGCAAATTGATTGAGGAGGCTTCAATGCAATCTGTCACATAATCTTCAAGAACAGCTTGACCTTGCTTCTGGGGTTGAAAGATTGAATGTTGAAAGAATAGTCTTCATTTCTTGCTCCTTCGAATGAGAATTCTTCGAAGATCATGGATGAAGCCTTGGCTCAGAAATCTCGATACAGTCTCCATGAGTCTCATCTACATATGAATTCACTTTTCAAGACAAAACAAAACTTAAAAGAAAATTTAGCACACAAAACGGAAACAAAAATATTTTTGAATTTTTGATTTTTCTTAACAAGAAATAAAACAGAAATAACACTATTTTTGGATTTTTAATTTTCTGCTTTTTGTTTGATTTTTGAATTTTTTTGATTCTCCCCCTAAATTTGTGCATAGAGGAAAAGTATGAACAAATTTAACAAAAACAAAAATATTTGGGATCAAAGTTGTCAGGCAATCCAATATCGTTTATCTGCACACACACCTGCATGTTTAGATCTGGTCAATCACCGGTATTGTGATACACTTAAACACAAAGGATGTTGACAATTTGGACAGATTATAAGTGACAAGTCATTGTGATATATATTCCTAAATGGACATTTAGCTGACGACGACCAAGGATATTATTTTCCACTTAAATTAAGCAGCAAGATCTACAGACAACCTATTAAATGGTTCAATTTTAGATGCACTAGAACATGTTTCCCACTTCCCGATATACCCCGGTAATCAAGAACTTCCAAAGAACTCCTTACTTTAGGTGAGTATTCAATCATTAAGAAAGAAGTCAGATATAGAAGTGCATATGTTGTATCCCAGGTCGGATGTCTTCCAATCACACAAAAGGGACAACATATGACTAACAGAGATAGAGGGATTGAGAGGTAGAATGTTGCATATGCTGTGTCCTAGGTCGGATCTTCCGATCACACAGAGGGGACATCATATGGCTAACAGATAGAAAGAATTTCATAGATAAGGAGGTGCGTAGATGTAGAGTTGCATATGTTGCAATCCAGGTCGGATCTCTTCCAATCACGCAGAGGAAGCAACATATGACTGACAGATAGAAAGCAAGAAAATAATTTCCTACAGACCTACTTTATCAGAACCCCCCAGTCGCCCTATCAGAACCAGAATTAAGGACATAAGTCTGTATATCAAGGAAGAGTTAAGCCACAGTTCTAGATGCGTATTAATTTAGTGTATCTCGTGGGTTCCCGTGTTTATCTCACTGCTCAATCTACCCGAGCGTCGTATGGTCAGTGCAAATGAAACTATCTAAGTCTATATTGTCTAGTCCTTTCATGTTCAATCAATGTCTAGTCCTTTTGAATCCTTTGTGCCTACCAGCACATTGAATACAGAGTCTAGACAATTCGGCTTTAGTGCATTACACACATCATAAATTGCCCTTTAGCACTATACTTCATATCACTTCCCAAAACTATACCTACTAAAGAAAGACATATAAGGAAATTAAAGAAAATTGTCTTTGAAATGAATCAATGTAAGATAAACTGAGGAGTATCGAGAAGAAAACTCAAACCGTAAGTCACCGATTGAATTTGCATTCAGAAGGTCTGAGAACAGCACGCATAATCTCAGAACATATCCGAAAATTCTTCACATCGTTAAGCACAAACCCCATGAGTGATCCCTTCCTTTCTTCCTTTCCCGCAAAGGACACATACTCTCAAACAATGTTCTGAGTGTTGTACAGTTGAGAGATGCCTCCTATCATGTGCCTGGAACAGCCACTACCAACAAACCGAAGTCTGATGATATGCCTCCATAGCTGCTCCGACACAGAGCGGGATTAGTTGGTCTTTGGAACCCAATCCATTTTGAAACTGGGTTTGACCTTTGTCATCTATGCAAGGAACTCTCTCCCATGACATATCCTGTTTATCACAAACAGAAGATGAAGAAATATTAGACGCATTAGATGATTTGGGAGATTGAACCTTTGGTACCCATCTGTAGTCGGGTTTAACCCATTTCTTTTTTGAGCGGATGGGTGCCTCGGCACTTGATTTTGAAATTGAGGTCTGCTGTCGAGATGACTTTGACCTAGCCGGTTTTGGTTTCGTTGGAGCATTTCTTGAAATTGGCTTCTGGGCCGACATTCCCTTCTTTCCCTTGGGAGTTGATTTCTTGGCCTTGGGAGTTGAACTCTTGCCCTTCGTGCCATTCCAGTCGCCATTTTCTGAACGTGACCTTGACGGGTTTCTTTTGGAAAATTTCCCTCTTGGCACGTTCTGCCACCCTTGTGCATAGTAGGGAACGTATGCGCGATTTGGACAATTTCTGGCAATGTGTCCAGGTGTTCCACAGTGAAAGCAAGTCTTTTTCTTCACTGGGAAGTTGTTTCTTCCTGCCCCTGGTGGCGTATCATTGCCTTGTTCCTGGTTGTTCCCACATTCACACTTGCAGCAGGCTGGCTGTTTCACTTGATTTGGTGGCCTGTATTTCTCAACAGCAGGTTGATCAGAAGTAACTGAGTTAGAAGCAACAGATTCAGAGTTCAAGGAGTTATTTGTTTGATAATCATCAAAATTTGCAGAACTAGAATTAGTTCTGTTCTCGTTGTCCTCATCGTCTACTACTTTACCTGCACAAGAAGTAGAAGCATTAGAATCGTTTAGCTCAACACTTTCTGGCACAACCACGGCAGAATTATCAAAGATATCATCAAATATATCGAAAAAATTTGAGTCATCAGACTTTGATACAATTTTATTATCAGACACACTCTCTTCAGCTGCTTGCTTGCAATGACTTGGTGGTTGATCTGCATAAGAAGAAGAAACATCAGTACTTGCAACCTGAGGACCACATTCCGACACAAATACATCAGGTTTGCCATATTTGAGATGTGCCTCTCTGTCCATTTCCTCTTTTGTCAAAGGGTTATACTGATAGGTGTGATTAAAAGGAGGATGCACTTTATCATACCCTAAACCCTTTTGCTGGTTATTTTTAAATCTCAAACTATTTTCCATCATTGACGCAACTACTTCACTTGACACATCAAATTTTTTGAAATTAAAATATGCATTTTCAAACTTATTTTTCAATGTGTCCAGTTCAGCAGTTAACTCAGCAAGTTGTTCTGTCATAAATCTATAGTTTGCACATTTATTGCTATACTCTTCCTGAAGTTTCCTAAAATCTTTTGTTTTGGCTTCTAGTTGTGATTTTAGAGGTTTCTGTCCTTTCCTGAGTTGATATCCTTCGTATTTTAGGTCCTCGTTCTCTCTACGTAATAATTTGATATGCTCAAGTAAAATTTTAACATTATCAATGCATGTTTGAGAACAAGAAATTTCATTGACTTTGGTGTTTGAAGAACTCATTGTTCTAAAAATATGCCCTTTGACTATAAACCGAGAAAGTCAAGCTTAAAAGTCAAATTTAAAAAAAATCAAACTTAAAAGTCAAACCGAAAAACTAAATTTAAAAATTTGAAGGTTAAACAAGAAAGTCAAAATTTAAAGTCAAAGGCAAACTTGAAAGTCAAAGTTAATTTTTTTTAAGGTCAAAGGTCAAAAATAAAATTCAAAAATTAAAAATCAAAACTTTTGATTGAAAATGAAATTTGAAAGTTTGGAAAATTGATTTTTGGGCAAAAAGTGCTATAAATGTGAAATTGGGAAGAAACAACGAAGCCTTAAGATTTTAAAAGGTGAAGCTGATTAACGAGTTCCTTTCTAGATCAAATGGAAGAGGCGTTGGTTGATGACACAAGGGACCCAGGTTCGATACCTGGCAACCCCCAAAACGTTTCCTCCTTTTTTTTAAGTAAACAAGCTGCTGCGAAGACTATATGATTTAAATTTCGAAGGCTCATAACGTTGCTAGATCAAGTGGTAAGGCGGCGAAGCAATGGGGCAAGAGACCCGGGTTCGATCCCCGACACCCCAACTTTTCCTTTCCCTTTTTAAGTGTACACTGCTGATGATCAAAGACTCGCTGGGCCGTAAACTTCGGGCCGTAAACTGATTACGGCCGTACACCCTTCAAAGGCCGAGAACCCTTCAGAGGCCGTAAACCAGCTTCAGATACGAAAAAAACAGCGATTTTTGCCCCTTTTTGCTCCAAAACTCGATCCAAAACTAGTTTTTACCAAAAATGCAAAGCACAACCCCCCTAATTTTCAGAGATCTATCCAAAAACGCAAAAATCCTTCAAAAATAAGATCAAATAAGCTCTAGATCTGACAAAATTGATTAATACAATCCAAGCTCTGATACCACTTGTAATTCCCAAATCTGCTTGTGTATCATTCAGATCCGTTTGATGGTTCGAAATCTCAATCAAACGGATGATGCCATGTCTAATGAAGAAGAAGGAGAAGAAGAAGATGATGAATCTTGTATGATTTGATTAGAATGAAGATCCAAATACAAGATTCACACACAACTTACACACACTTCAGCTCCTCTCTTCTCTCTAACTTTCTCTGTCTACCATACACTAATTCATGCACTCCTCACATTACACATCTATTTATATGATGGACATGGGTCGTGAACAAGTTCACGGCCGTGAAACAGTTCACGGCTGTAAACACCACCTGAGCCGTGAACAGTTTTCAGTCCTAGACAAAAAATTACAATTTCCTAGAAAAGCAAAGTATAAACCAAATTTTAGACCCAACACCTCCTAATCCTGACCCGGATCCAGTCACAAATCGTCGAGTAACCATCATGCTGAAAATATACCATGAAGATATCAGATATTCCGTATAATGATCCGGGAACCAACTCCCAACAAAACCCTAGGGGTTGTGACTTCCTTGCTATGTGTATGGGTCATGTGCTTTTAGTAGTACGGGCCCATACTACCTTCCACACCTACCCATATTTGTCTCAAGTATCATCACAACGCCATATCACTATATATAAGTATGTCGTGCACTCAATCCTCACTCCTAGAGGAAAGCTACACATCTCATAACTGGAGGACTGACCCCTAAATCACTCACCCATCCATGAAACTTCCACCAACCCTTCAACACTAGTGTATGCTAGTCATACATAACGCTGGACCCTATAGAATTTCGACTATATGATCCTACCCTAAGCCCTTAATCATACAAGAACAGGAAATAAGGCCAAACCAAACATTCTCCGGCTATAAGATCTTAATTATGTACAACTATGATGCATACACTAAGAAACTACAGTAATGATGTCAATTTCATATAAGGAAATCCCTAGGCTATCAGGCATCATATAATCAGGCAATTTTATCATGCAATTCCTGAAGATCCCTAGCCTAGTACTAGCATACTGTTCTAACATATCACATAAATGAAAAAATCCGTAAGGTATTTTGGTGTCTATTCGCGAGCTCCGACTGATCGTACACTTGCATCCTCCTTTATATTTTGAAAACCATTTGAAAAATCATTTTAAAATCTTGTCCTTAGTTTGAGACTGGAGACACACAGGTGTTTCCTCCAACTCACTCAAACCAAGGCTCTGATACCAACTTGTCGCATCCATAAAAATCAAGCCAATTAAAAACTTTACATACATTTAAAAACCATTAAGTTATTACAATTTGTTTTCAAAATAGTTTAAACATCAGAGTATCCCCAGAATCAAATCATGAAAACATAAGGAGGTGCACGATCACGCCTTCGCCTTCCCCCGATCATCAGAAGTACCTGAAACATAATCAACAATTGTAAGCCCCCGAAGCTTAGTGAGTTCCCCCAAAATACCAACGCCATACATATATAACCATATCATATAAACAAACACAACATGCATAATGAGCCATCAGTCTGACTGGACCGCCTCACATGCCATCAGTCTATCTGGACCGCTCTCCGAGCCATCAGCACATCTGGACCGCCTCTTAGGGACTTCAGCTTATCCAGACCGCTCGTCGGGCCTTTGGCCTGATTAGTATGCCCTAACTGGGTCTGCAGTCTATCCGGTCCGCCCTGGGTATCTTGGCCTACAGCACAAAGTAGGACCTTCCTCAACCCACTCCCCAAACCAACAATCATGTACACATGAATATCATATGCTAGCTAGCAATTATAGATAGTCATACAGATCTAACAGATCACTAACATGGTAACCATCCTATAACCAGGATACCGGTCTAACTGATCACTAACATAGCAACCATTCTATAACCAGGATACCGATCTAACAGATCACTAACATAACAACCATCCTATAACCAGGATACCGATCTAACATATCACTAACATAGTAACCATCCTATAACCAGGATACAAATCATAAAGGGCGACCTTGGTGCCTTAGACCCTGTTGATATAGTGAGAAGAACTCACCTCACGATGTCGAACTGTAGTGATAAGATCAAACTCCCGAATCACCGCCACGAACTCAACCACCTATAACCACCATGGACCAAGTCCATTAGAATCCCAACTTACCAAAATACCCTCAAAAGTCCAACTGGTCAACCCTTGGTCAAAGTTAAAGTCAACGGTCAAAGTCAACAGTCCATTTTGACCCAACTCATCGAGTGCAGCTAGCAACTCGTCGAGTTCCATAAGAACTCAGGAAATCATAAAAACCCTAATTGACTCGCTGAGTTTCCAACCAACTCGTCGAGTTCATGTGTATCCAAATGTCGGGGAAAACCCTAACTGAATCGTCGAGTCCTCTTACTGACTCGCGAGTTCATGCAGAATCTATACTGGCAATCTTTATCCGACTCGTCGAGTCGGCTAAGCGACTCGTCGAGTCTCTTCGGTCCATTTCTCATTCAGATGTTTTTAAGCCACCCCAAGAGAAGGGCCAATGCTTGCTAAATCTGATAACTTTATGACTATAGGGACCAAGAGGAGTCCAGCTATGAAGTTACAACTTCAGATCATGCCCAATACCCCAAAATAACTCCCAAATATGCTAAAAATGGCCCTAAACCTAAGCATGAGGAGATCTAGCTAAAGATAAGTCAAGGTAACGACTTGTTACCTTCCAGATGATGCCAAAATGAAATAGAGTCAGATCCACAAACTTCTCTTTGCCCCAAGCTCCTTAGACTTCAAGTCTTCCTCACAAAATGCACCAAAAACACTCTTTAAACCTCACAAACACTCAAGAACAAGGTCTAGACTAATTAGGGTTTCTTCTGGCCGTCAAGAGGTGGTAAGGGGATGGAGGAAAGGACTTAAGGTCCTTTAAATAGGGTGCAAACCCTAAAAATTAGAGTTTCATTTTCCCGCTCCTACTCGTCGAGTTGGGGTCCTCCGACTCATCGAGTAGACCTCATAAAACACGGGGGCTGACTAATCTCTACAAGACGAGTTGGGGCCTCCAAATCGTCGAGTAGGCTTCTTTAATTTCTTGAAATCCTCAAAATCTCATTCTCGGAACTCGGGATGTTACACCCTGACTCCATAGTTGAGTGTTCTTGAGCTTAGAAGGTCTTTTGGGGTGTATTTTTGGTGTTTTTAAAGAAGGAGATCATCTTGAAGCTTCACTGGAAGAATGGGAGCTTGTAGATCCGGGATATCATCATCATTTGGCACTCATTTGAGGTATAAAGCTCTGAACTTGTTGTGGTATAGCTTAGATCTAGTTCTAGCTTGGGTTTGGTTAACTTTTGGCCCTATGAGTGAGTTTTGGTGGCTTTATGCAATACTATAAGTTATGAGTTGCCCCTCTTGACGTTTTTGGGGTTTCTAAGTCTTAAAGTTAGCATCTTTTGGGTTGGATCTCACCCATGCATGAGTAATGGCCATTTTTATGGTAGTATAATGTTATAAATCGAAGTTGGGATCTTTTGGGGCATGTAAAGTCACCAAGTCAGTGACTTTATCGTTCTTGATACTCTTTGGGACTCAGATCTGTGTTTTGGACCTTTGAAGTTAAGCATTAAGAACTTAATAGGAAAGTTCGCTTAATGTAGGAGTACTCTGGGCGTATAAGTCTATACGCATAACATACAAGCCAAACAGCGTGTACGCTTAGCGTATAGCTGAGTACGCCCCGCGTACTCATTCTGTTGGGCTTCGCATCATTTGGGCTTCGGTTGAGAAACTTCTTTGGGCCTGGTTTCTTTGGACCTTAATGGGCCATCTGAAATCAAGATTTTGGACTAAGGAAAATTATTGGGCTTTAGGGTAAGACCCATATAGGGATTTGGGCCCAATTTGGAAAATTGGGCCATAAGTGGGCCTTGGATGATAATTGGATTTTGGGCCTTTTTAGGTTGTGATTTTGGGGCTTAGTTTTGGATCAAACTAGGTTAGCGGTAAAATGGTCATTTTACACCAAGTATGGATTATTGAATCTAGATTGGAACTCAAGCTTTAATTGGGTGTTATTTTGTACTGATAGCTTGGGGATTCGTCAGGACAGCAGCTAGGGATTTCTTTTAGTGAGATTCACCATTCGAGGTGAGTTTCCTCACTTGGTTTAGTGGGTCTAAGGCACCAATGTTGACCCTTATTGATTATGCTAAGATGCTAGGAGTCTGCGTGACCCTTGCATGTGTTATGTGTTGCTAGGTATACTAGGCGTGGCTCGATGTCGGGCGAGGCCCGATGACTGGAACATATGTTAGTGTTTATGATCATTATATGTGTGAGCATGACTATGTGATATATATATATATATATATATATATATATATATATATTGTATGTGTGTAGCGGGTGAGGCCCATTGACAGGCGAGGCCTGAGAATTAAAGATCTGTAAACCGAGCGGGGCTCGATGTCGGGCAGGGCTCAATGTCGGGCGAGGCCCGATTTAGGGCGGGGGCCCAGTATGTGATTTATTATGTATGGTATGGGGTAGATTAGGGAACTCACTAAGCTTTGTGCTTATGGTTTTCAGTTTATGTTTCAGGTACTTCCAGTTCCAAGGGGAAGAGCTCGGGATGATTGTATTGCACACACCACATGGATTCCGCACTTGATATTTCACTCTGATTTTATGATATTCGATACACTTGTTTTATTTGGGATGTATGGGTGATGTTGGAACACTGTTTTACTTAAATTAATAATGAAATTTTTGGACCATGTTTTTGGGATGTTTCAAGTTGGTATCAGAACCTTGGTTTGAGGGATTTGGGGACACTCTCGGGTGTTTCTGAACTCAAACTAAGGGTTTGGTAAAGTTTTTCGAAAGGAAGATATTTTATGAAAAGGTTTTTCTAAAATAAGAATGGGTGTGGTGCATGCAATCAGCAGAGCTCAAGTAAGTTTTCCCAAATTACCCATACATATTGTTTGATATGATTTGATCTGTGAATCTGTGAATCGCATGCTAGTAAGGGCTAAGGATCTGCTTAGTTTTTGCATGATAGAATGCTATTAGAGATGCCTTTGTATGCTTTTTGTATGAGCTTGTAGACTTGCATGCTAGTACTGATCAGTCAGTGATAGGCTGGCCTGATTAGGTTGTGCTTGGTTCTGATACTTGATGCTCGAATGTTGCTTGCTTTGTGCTTTTAGGAGTTCTAACTAGCTTCAGCTAACTAGTAAACAAATATACTAAGTTACTTATTATGGGAACTAAATAATTTTAGAGGGTTACGTTTTAACTCTATTGCACAGCTCTTGTTTGAGTCCAACCGTTGTAGTGTGTGACCTTTCATTCGAAGAATTATCTAGTTTTAGTGATATGTAATTGTTTTCGTGAGCTAATTAGAGGAACTTTGCGGGAGTTCCTTCTGCAGCTGATGGCAGAGAGTGGTACGGAGTTTGCCCTAGGAAACCCTAGGATGAGATCTAGTGCTAGGAGCCTTATTTATGAGTGAAGGTTGTCTGGATATAGAGTAACTTGGTTGAGTCAAAGCAGTTATTGAGGAAAGTACGGATAGATGTGGAAGGTAGTTTGGGCCCGTACTACTGGAAGCAGAGGATCCGTACTCGATTCCAGGAGAGTTGCGATATAATCAGGGAGCTTGTAGGGTTGTAATTCCCCGATATATTTCGATGCATATTCTGATGGTTTATATGGTATATTTTTTAGTATGGTAGTATTGCGGGGAAGACCTGTTGGCAGTTCTGGTGCCGGAGAGGGTTCAAGCTCAGGATCTGGAGCTGGGCAACTCGATGAATAGACTAGGGAGTTTCTCTCGTTAGAGATTACTCTTTGCATTCTTGATTAGACTCCTGTAATCTTCGTCTCGGTCAAGGAGGGTATCCTGGAGGTTTTCGATGAGCGATTGAGCTTGTTTCGTTCTGAGATGATGGCACTAGCAGGAGCTCGATCTTTAACATTCAGGGAGTTCTGGGTTTGTGGAGCTCCGAATTACCATGGGTTGAAGGACCCCATTGCGAGTAGGCGTTGGTTAGCAGATGTTGCTAACGCTTTCCACACCAGTCGTTGTCCCGAGGGGGACAAGGCCAGATTAGCTTCCTATCTTTTGAAGGACAGGGCACGAGATTGGTGGGAGGAGGTTGGTCGTGCTGTTGGTGATGATGTTGTTGATCGGATGACCTGGGATGATTTTTCGGCCAGGTTCCGAGCTGGGTTAGTGTGACAACCCGAAATTTTGTCCGTTTCCGTTACGCGATTTCCGTTAATAAAATTTCGAATTCATTAACTTTTCCGTCAAACTTCTTGGTTTAGAAAATAATCTAGTTATATATAATTAAATTATTTACGAGTCGGAACCAAAAATCACGCGGAAACCCAAATATCTCGAAAAATCAAACAATTCCGGCCTAAGTGAGTTTACGACCGTAAACTCGTTTACGGTCGTAAACTCGTTTACGGCCGTATACCCGTTTACGGCCAGCAAAGGGGTGGACCCCCCCACCACCGACCACAAAACCCCTATAAATATGAGACCCCCACCCTCATTTGAACACTTCTGGCCGGAAACTCTCTCCTTCTCTCTCTAAAAACCTTGACCGTAAACACCTAAAAACACCTTCAAACTTCGGGAAAACATCGAGAAACACCGTTTGGAGTCACTTCGGGACGTCTGGAGCACTTATCTCTTCGAAACCAGCACCATTGTTCTTGAGTTTACGGTCCATTTTCAAAGACCGTAAACCCTGTTCTTGAGTTTACGGTCCAAGCCTTCAAAGACCGTAAACCCTGTTCTTGAGTTTACGACCGTAAAATCACCAAGCCTTCAAAAAACGTAAACCCCAGTTCACGGCCGTAAACCCTGTTCATGGTCGTAAACTGTCTGTAGACCGTAAACCCTTGTTCACGGCCGTAAACGCCTTTTTAAGTGGTGCTTTTGGCTGAAAACCCACTTTCATCGATTCGATCAAGTCCCGGTAACATTCCTCAACCGAACACAAGTGTTCTTCTAACACTTTATCTAAGCAAATCGCTAATTTAGATACATATATGTATTTATTTGATAATAGGATTCCATTAAGTGTCACGTGCAACAACTCGAGGATCTTTATTTCAGTCAGCGCTTTCACGCAACAACTTTGAGTTCATACCCCTACATTTTCCGTATTTTTAATGTTTTCAGGGGGGAATACAAGCTAAACATAAATGTTTTCAAAAATTATGCAAATCTCATACTTTAACCCTTTTGTACAGTGTTGAGCATAAGGGACGTTTTCACTAAAATTGCATAGTGTTTCGGACACGCTATTCACTACATTATACATGCAAACTATAATCGGTATAGTTTAGGATTTTCTAAACATAACAAGTACAAAACTTTCACTACTGAACATATGCACTAAGACATAAACAGTTTACAGTTTACATCACCACTTTATCATGGTATTCATAACTGTAATTATCACTACATACGGTATACATACGGATTTTCACTACGGTAGAACGCTACTACACTACATGTAAACAAGATTGTACGATACCGTGAGACGCTACTTCAATACTGTACCCTTAGGTGTACAGGGATAAATCCTATCATAGTATAACCAGAGTCTCCTGGAGGGAGAGCGTGAGATTTGTGAATAGATCTATTCGGGACTGACAATCCCACATCTGAACTGCTAGCTACAGTTAGGCGGGCACGCCTGGGATGTACAAATGTCATTTAACTCGACGCCTGAAGAACGTTGGAAAGGTCTCTAGTCATATCAAGCATGGTTATACGACTCACATTATGTATAAATCACCTTTAGTTTACAACTTGACACTCTTCAACAGTTTTATTTATACTAAATAGAACTAATACACACTACGACTGGAAAACTTTCAGAGTTTACAAACAGAACTGAACATACAATGGTTTCACGTACGAAATACTTATACATCATGATTAGCATATGCTAGTCACATGAAGTATTACTTTCGCGCATCACTGCAGTTTCAGTAACAAACATTCACGATTTCATACAGAATTGAGAACACTACATTTTCATTAAATAAAATATCGGATTTTCTTGAAGCTATACAAAAACACTTTCACGAACTCATCAACGATTTTCATTACAAACCACCGCTTATGAACTCACCAGCTTTATGCTGATATTTTCAAACTGCTTGTATTCTCAGGAAATCAGTAGACAGGTACTTGCTGGATTTTCGAGAAGCTGGAGCAATAAGAGTTTTATGTTTATACTTTACAAAGCTAGTTGATGTAATTCAAACAAGTATCAGACAAAGTTTCAAACTGATGTAAACATTTTCATATAAGTATTCACTGTAATGGTTGTGTTGCTATGATTGCTATTACTCATTGGTTGTGATGCTACACAGGACGTCCTCCACCCCAGAACGTTTCCGCCATTCTGGTTTTGGGGTGTGACAGATTGGTATCAGAGCCCTTGTTTATAGCGAACTAGTATACCGAACCTTACGTGGTATACAACTATAAACACTAAGGGGCCTAAGTGCTTTACGCTAAAAGTATACTTTCAAAAAAAAAATATGAGTATTTTTATAAAAAGTATACGAGCATGCATACATAACAGAATTCGTGTCACTAGTAGAACAAAACAAAAAGTATTTGGATGTTGGAACGCTGCGGTTAAACCTGGGCAGTTATGTAATCATGTCTAGGATGAATATAACCTGATCAACTATATTCAGTCGAGACATGACCAACATGTGCTTGGGAGTGACTGTGGTGTTACAGCAGGCCTAAAACTTACCAAAATCATCTCACATAAAATACTATAGGAGTATTTTAGTTAGAGCCAAACTCAGTATACAGATTCACTCTAAGCGTTGCTACCTCTTCTTCCTTAAGCGATAACTTACTTGTGTTAGTAACCTTTCTGTGCTTATCGCTCGGTAGTATACTTTTGCTATCAGGATGAGATATATCTTGTTTTATAGATCTCGAGGACTTATCATCCTCTTCTTCCTGATCGTTTTCTAGAACAAGATGCCTCCCCGACCAAGACCCATCAGAAGAAACGACGACACTCCGCCACCACCACCACCCCTCAGTTCGACCATGTCATGTTTCAGGCAGCAGTTAAAGTCATCGTGACTGCAGCAATGACACAAGTGAATGCTGGTGGGGCTGGAGGTGGAACCGACCCACAGAGACAAGATGGAAGTCAGGGACATCAAAAAGAGTGCTCCTACAAGGACTTCATGACTGCGAAACCCAAGTCCTTCGACGGAAATGGAGGTGTCATCGCCCTGACTCGATGGTTCGAGAAGATCGAATCCATCTTCGAAATTTGCGTCTGTTCTGAAGCAAACAAGGTGAAGTTCGCCACCTGCATCTTCACCGACAGAGCCTTGACTTGGTTGAATGGTCGATTCAAAACCCTAACCCTGCCAGTGGCTAATGCCATGGGTTGGGAAAGACTGAAGGAGCTCATGCTCACGGAGTACACCCCGAGGGGCGAAGTGAAAAAGTTGGAGCACGAACTCTGAAACTTGAAGATGAAGGGTTCCGACATCGTTGCCTACACCGCTAGATTCTGCGATCTGGCTCTCCTTTGTCCGGGAATGGTCACCCCGGAAAGCAAGAAAATCGAAAGGTTCATCTGGGGACTGACACAACCAACAAAAGGGAATGTCTTGGCTGCTAGATCGATTACTTTTGAAAGCGCCAAGGATCTGGCACAGACTCTGATCGATCATGGAATCGATCTGGATGAGGTGACAGCTGTCTCCGAGCCACAAAAGAAAAGCGGTGGGAAGAAGAAGAAGTTTGGTAACAAACGGAAGGGTCAGTCTTCGTAGGAGCCCTCCAAGAAACAACAAACAGTGGCAGTTCATGTTGTTACTGCTCCTGCTGCTGCTCCCACTGCTGTTCCAACCACCCAATCTCCTACCGGTGGTTATGCTGGAAAACTACCCCTGTGCAACAAGTGTAACTTCCATCACCACGGACCCTGCCGTGAGTTGAGTTGCAACAGCTGTGGAAAGAAAGGACACACAGCTCGATACTGCAAGGTGCCAACCCAACCAACCAACCAGGCTCCGGGAGCGGGCGCTGGTCAAACTTGTTATGGATGTGGAGAGGCTGGGAACTTCAGGAGAAACTGCCCCAAAGCAACAACTGGTGGAAATACAGGAAGAGTTCTGGTGATGGGCCAGGAGGAAGCAGTTGCTGATCCTACCATTGTTACGGGTACGTTCCTCCTTGACAACTCTTATGCATGCATTCTCTTCGATTCTGGTGCGGAGAGGAGTTTTGTTAGCCATACATTCAAACATCTAATCAAATGTAAATCCCAACCTCTAACCGAAACATTTACCGTCGAGATGGATAACGGAAAGAAGGAGAGCACTAACGACATATTCATAGGCTGTACTCTTATCCTAGACAATTACTCCTTTCCCATCGACCTTATGCCTGTGTCCATCAAGAGCTTCGATGTCATTATCGGCATGGATTGGTTGAGTTCCAATCGTGCTGATATTCTTTGCTTCGAGAAGGCTATCCGTCTCAATCTACCCTCTTGCGAAACCCTTATGATTTATGGTGATAAGCTCAGTTCGAACCCCCGTATCATTTCGTGCATCAAAGCTCAGAAGTATCTGCGGAAGGAGTGCCATGCATTCCTAGCTCATGTTGTCGACGAAACGCAAAAAGTTAGAGACCTCGAGAGCATCCCCGAAGTCTATAACTTTCCTGATGTTTTCCCCGAAGATCTCCCAGGAATCCCTCCCGAGCGCCAAGTCGAGTTTCGTATCGAGTTAATCCCTGGAGCTACTCCTGTAGCTAAATCTCCTTACCGTTTAGTGCCAACGGAAATGCAGGAATTATCCAGCCAGCTCAATGAGTTGATCAGCAAAGGATTCATAAGGCTGAGTTCCTCACCCTGGGGAGCTCCGATCTTATTCGTGAAGAAGAAAGACGGATCTTTCCGGATGTGCATCGACTACTGAGAGCTGAACAAGCTTACCATCAAGAACCGATATCCCTTACCCAGAATCGACGATCTCTTCGACCAACTTCAGGGAGCCGGCTATTTTTCGAAGATAGATCTAAGATCAGGATACCATCAGTTGCGGGTTCATTAGAATGATGTGCCTAAAACAGCATTCCGAACTCGCTATGGACACTACGAGTTTGTACTAATGCCCTTTGGTTTGACCAACGCACCGGCCGTATTCATGGACCTGATGAATCTAGTGTGCCACCCTTTCCTGGACAAGTTCGTGATCGTGTTCATCGACGATATACTCGTCTATTCTCGGAGTGAGGACGATCATAAACAGCACTTGAGACAGGTGCTGGAAACATTAAGGGCGAAGAAGCTTTATGCAAAACTTTCAAAATGTGAGTTCTGGATCAGGAAGGTGAATTTCCTAGGACACGTGATTAGCAAGGAAGGAATACACGTGGACCCTTCCAAGATCAAAGCGATTGAGAATTGGTCTGCGCCAAAGACACCCACAGAAATCCGGCAATTCTTGGGTCTCGCGGGCTATTATTGTTGATTTATTCAGAATTTCTCCAAAATCGCAAAGCCTTTAACCACCATGACACAAAAAGGTGTAACCATTAGTTGGGGAGTTAAGCAAGACACTGCGTTTCAAACCTTGAAACAGGCCCTATGCAGCGCACCTATCTTGTCCCTGCCCGAAGGGACGGAAGACTTCGTAGTCTATTGTGATGCATCCAATCAGGGCCTAGGGTGTGTGCTTATGCAGAGAGGAAAGGTCATCGCCTATGCCTCGAGGCAGTTGAAAACACACGAGGTTAATTACACAACTCATGATTTGGAGTTGGGAGCAGTGGTCTTTGCGTTAAAGATCTGGAGACACTATCTCTATGGAACCAAGTGCACTATCTTCACCGACCATAATAGTTTGCAGCATATTTTTGATCAAAAGGAGTTAAACATGAGACAACAGCGATGGGTAGAGCTACTCAGTGACTACGAGTGCGAAATTCGTTACCATCCCGGCAAGGCCAATGTGGTAGCAGATGCCCTCAGCCGAAAGGAGTATTCGGGGCGTAAGGTGAAGGAACTAACCATGACTATCCATTCCCATTTATCCGCGCAAATCAAGGAGGCTCAGCTGGAAGCCTTAAAACCAGAGAACATGCCGGGTGAAGCCTTGAGGGGAATGGAAAAGAACCTAGAGATCAAGGGAGACAGAGTCTATTATTTCATGGACCGGATCTGGACCCCAAAGTTCGGTGGTTACAGAGAGGTTGTAATGAACGAAGCTCACAAGACTAGATACTCCGTTCACCCAGGTTCGGACAAGATGTACCCCGATCTCAAGAAACTGTATTGGTGGCCGAACATGAAAGCAGAGATCGCTACCTTCGTGGGCAAGTGCCTGACTTACGCCAAGGTGAAGGTCGAATATCAGAAGCCCTCAGGTCTACTCCATCAGCCAGAGATACCTGAGTGGAAGTGGGAATGGATAACGATGGATTTTATCACCAAGTTACCCAGAAATCCGAGTGGGCACGATGCCATCTGGGTAATTGTCGATCGGTTGACGAAGTCCGCCCACTTCCTGCCAATCAAAGAAAACTTCAAGATAGAGAGACTCACACGGATCTACCTTCAAGAAATAGTTCGCCTTCATGGTGTACCTGCATCCATTATCTCCGATCGAGATAGCGGGTTTACATCGAGGTTCTGGCAGTCACTACAGAAGGCTCTTGGAACTAAATTGGATATGAGCACAACTTATCATCCGCAGACTGATGGACAGAGTGAGAGAACAATTCAGACCTTGGAAGATATGTTGAGAGCCTGCGTCATCGACTTCGGCGCGTCATGGGACACTCATCTTCCTTTGGTTGAGTTTTCCTACAACAACAGCTACCATACCAGCATCAAGGCTGCGCCGTTTGAAGCTCTTTATGATCGTAAGTGCAGATCCCCTCTGTGCTGGGCTGAGGTGGGTGACACACAGCTAGCCAGGGGTCAAGTCCCCGGCTGTACTCTCACTGGTCCTGGGATCATCCGAGAGACAACTGAGAAGATAGTACGAATCCGGGAACGACTGAAAGCCTCACGAGATAGACAAAAGAGCTACGCCGATAAGAGACGAAAGCCCTTGGAGTTTCAGGTTGGTGACCGCGTCCTTCTGAAGGTCTCACCCTGGAAATGCATGATACGCTTTGTGAAGCGTGGAAAGCTAAACCCAAGGTACATTGGACCGTTTGAGATCCTTGCTAGGATCGGTCCCGTAGCATACAAACTCCAGTTACCACGGGAGCTCAGCAACATCCATCCTGTCTTCCACGTATCGAACCTAAAGAAGTGTCTGTCCGATGAGACACTTGTGATTCCTCTCTTCGAAATTGAAATCAACGAGAACCTCAACTTCGTGGAAGAACCGGTCGAAATCATGGACAGAGAGATCAAACGAACGAAACAAAGTTGCATCCCGATTGTGAAGGTTCGCTGGAATGCCAAGCGGGGACCTGAATACACTTGGGAGCGCGAAGATCAGATGAAACAGAAGTATCCGCATCTCTTTTCTAATCCATGATTTGTATTTTATGTTCGAATTTCGGGACGAAATTCCCTTTAACGGGGGGATGATGTGACAACCCGAAATTTTGTCCGTTTCCGTTACGCGATTTCTGTTAATAAAATTTCGAATTCATTAACTTTTCCGTCAAACTTCTTGGTTTAGAAAATAATCTAGTTATATATAATTAAATTATTTACGAGTCGAAACCAAAAATCGCGCGGAAACCCGAATATCTCGAAAAATCAAACAATTCCGGCCTAAGTGAGTTTACGACCGTAAACTCGTTTACGGCCGTATACCCGTTTATGGCCAGCAAAGGGGTGGACCCCCCACCACCGACCACAAAACCCCTATAAATATGAGACCCCCACCCTCATTTGAACACTTCTGGCCGAAAACTCTCTCCTTCTCTCTCTAAAAACCTTGACCGTAAACACCTAAAAACACCTTCGAACTTCGGGAAAACATCGAGAAACACCGTTTGGAGTCACTTCGGGACGTGTGGAGCACTTATCTCTTCGAAACCAGCACCATTGTTCTTGAGTTTACGGTCCATCTTCAAAGACCGTAAACCTTGTTCTTGAGTTTACGGTCCAAGCCTTCAAAGACCGTAAACCCTGTTCTTGAGTTTACGACCGTAAACTCACCAAGCCTTTAAAAACCGTAAACCCCAGTTCACGGCCGTAAACCCTCTTCACGGTCGTAAACTGTCTGTCGACCGTAAACCCTTGTTCACGGCCGTAAACACCTTTTTAAGTGGTGCTTTTGGCTGAAAACCCACTTTCATCGATTCGATCAAGTCCCGGTAACATTCCTCAACCGAACACAAGTGTTCTTCTAACACTTTATCTAACGAAATCACTAATTTAGATACATATATGTATTTATTTGATAATAGGATTCCGTTAAGTGTCACGTGCAACAACTCGAGGATCTTTATTTCAGTCAGCGCTTTCACGCAACAACTGTGAGTTCATACCCCTACATTTTCCGTATTTTTAATGTTTTCAGGGGGGGAATACAAGCTAAACATAAATGTTTTCAAAAATTATGCAAATCTCATACTTTAACCCTTTTGTACAGTGTTGAGCATAAGGGACGTTTTCACTAAAATTGCATAGTTTTTCGGACACGCTATTCACTACATTATACATGCAAACTATAATCGGTATAGTTTAGGATTTTCTAAACATAACAAGTACAAAACTTTCACTACTGAACATATGCACTAAGACAGAAACAGTTTACAGTTTACATCACCACTTTATCATGGTATTCATAACTGTAATTATCACTACATACGGATTTTCACTACGGTAGAACGCTACTACACTACATGTAAACAAGATTGTACGATACTGTGAGACGCTACTTCAATACTGTACCCTTAGGTGTACAGGGATAAATCCTATCATAGTATAACCAGAGTCTCCTGGAGGGAGAGCTTGAGATTTGTGAATAGATCTATTCGGGACTGACAATCCCACATCTGAACTGCTAGCTACAGTTAGGCGGGCACGCCTGGGATGTACAAATGTCATTTAACTCGACGCCTGAAGAACGTTGGAAAGGTCTCTAGTCATATCAAGCATGGTTATACGACTCACATTATGTATAAATCACCTTTAGTTTACAACTTGACACTCTTCAACAGTTTTATTTATACTAAATAGAACTAATACACACTACGACTGGAAAACTTTCAGAGTTTACAAACAGAACTGAACATACAATGGTTTCACGTACGAAATACTTATACATCATGATTAGCATATGCTAGTCACATGAAGTATTACTTTCGCGCATCACTGCAGTTTCAGTAACAAACATTCACGATTTCATACAGAATTGAGAACACTACATTTTCATTAAATAAAATATCGGATTTTCTTGAAGCTATACAAAAACACTTTCACGAACTCATCAACGATTTTCATTACAAACCACCGCTTATGAACTCACCAGCTTTATGCTGATATTTTCAAACTGCTTGTATTCTCAGGAAATCAGTAGACAGGTACTTGCTGGATTTTCGAGAAGCTGGAGCAATAAGAGTTTTATGTTTATACTTTACAAAGCTAGTTGATGTAATTCAAACAAGTATCAGACAAAGTTTCAAACTGATGTAAACATTTTCATATAAGTATTCACTGTAATGGTTGTGTTGCTATGATTTCTATTACTTATTGGTTGTGATGCTACACAGGACGTCCTCCACCCCAGAACGTTTCTGCCATTCTGGTTTTGGGGTGTGACAGTTTGCACCAGTTATTGAGGTGCAGCAGTTGGCGCGAGAGTTCCAGGATCTTCGCTAGACTACTGAGATGGTGGCTGAGACCACCTCTATGTTCAGGGAGAGGGTGCTTCTGGTTCTGCAATATGTGGCGGACGAGGAGATGAAGAAGGCTCGATATCATGAGATGTTGAGGAGCGACATTCGGCAGTTTATGAGCTTATCCAGCTGCAAGACGCTAGAGGAAGAGGAAGCCAGATGAGGTTCAGACATCAGAGGGTTCAGGAAAGAGGACCAAGGTATCAGATTCTAGATCGAGGGGTCATCAGAGCCATAGCTGCTGTGGCAAGTGAGGCAAGACGCACGAGGAACCGTGCAGGAGTGGTGGTGGTGGTGGTTATGTCTACTTCATGTGAGGCCGGACGGGTCATTGTAGCAGGGATTGTACTGCTACCACCACCCAGGGATCAGACCTGATTTGCTTTCATTGCAATCAGAGGGGCCACAAGAAGGCCCAATGTCCGAGTTTGGCTGCAGCAGGACCGGTGTCAGCACCTGCTCCCGTGACTCTTCGGATTACTGACAGCCACCAGGGTCGGGCAGATGCGCCTGTGGTGAAAAGCAGGGCTTTCCAGCTGACGGAAGAGGAGGCGCGTGCTGCTCCCGATGTTGTGACGGGTATGTATCTTCTCATTATCTCTTTATTTATATTGAATTGATTGCTTAGGTTTATGTGTTTCCTTTTAGGATCGTTCCTTGTGAACGGTATCTCTGCTTTGCTATTATTTGATTCAGGGCTACCCGATCCTTTGTATTGCTTGCGCTTAGCAAGAGATTTGTTGGAGCTCCGGGGGAGCTGGTTTGTCCTCCTAATGTTGAGATTGCTGATAATAGGACGGTCCAGGTTGTGAGGGTTCATCGAGGTTGTACTCTCCAGTTATTCAGCGAGCAGTATCCGGTTGATCTGGTTCCCATTCCACTGCGTGGGAACAAGGTCATCGTGGGCATGGGTTAGTTGAGCCCTAATAGGACAGTGATCGACTGTGAGCAATAGTTAGTTCGGGTTCGGACCCCAAGTGGGGGAGAGTTGGTGATTCAGGGTGAGAGACCGCAACGTGGGCTGATTATGTGTTCTGCAGCAAAGTCCAAACGCTATCTTCATCTGGGTTGCTCGGGTTTTGTCGCCTATGTCAATGATACCCAGGATAAGGGTAAGGCGACCGTGGATGATGTGTCGATTGTATAGGATTATCTGAATATGTTCTCAAAGGATTTTCCTGGGGTACCTATGGAGAGACAGGTGGAGTTCAGGATTGATCTGGTTCCAGGTGCGGCTCCGATAGCCAATGTATCGTATCGGTTAGCTCCTCCCGAGATGAAGGAGTTGTCTACACAGCTGCAGGAGCTGTTAGACAAGGGATTTATTAGACCAAGTAGTTCCCCTTGGGGAGCACTGATTCTATTTGTGAAGAAGAAGGATGGGTCTCATCGTATGTGTATCGACTACCGGGAGTTGAATAAAGTAACGGTGAAGAACCTTTATCCCCGCCCGAGGATCGATGATCTTTTCGACCAGCTTCAGGGTGCATCTTGGTTCTCCAAGATTGATTTGTGATCAGGTTATCATCAGATGCGGTTCAAGGATGAGGATGTGCAGAAGACAACTTTCCGGACTTGATATGGTCATTATGAGTTCGTGGTGATGCCTTTTGGGCTCACCAATGCTCCAGCCGTGTTCATGGATCTCATGAACCGCGTGTGCAGACCGATGTTGGATCAATCTTTGATAGTATTCATTGATGATATCTTGGTTTATTCCAAGACTCAGGAGCAGCATGAGGAGCACTTGAGGGAAGTGTTGGAGACATTGAGGAGGGAGTGACTTTTAGCAAAGTTCTCCAAGTGTGAGTTCTGGTTGCACGAGGTGCAGTTTCTGGGGCACCCTTTCAACCAGAAGGGTATTCTGTTCGATCCGGCCAAGGTCAAGGCCGTGATGCTGTGGGAGGTTCTGAAGTCTCCATCTGAGATTTGGAGTTTCCTGGGTCTGGCTGGTTATTATATGGGATTCATCTAGGATTTCTCCAAGATCGTTGTTCCTTTGACCCGACTGACCAAGAAGTCAGTGACATTTCGATGGGGACCTGAACAGCAGGCAGCTTTTGAGACTCTTAGAAAACGGATGTGTGAGGCGCCGATTCTGATCCTGTCTGAGGGTGTTGATTATTTTGTAGATTATTGTGATGCTTCGATTTCCGGTATGGGGGCATTGTTGATGCAAAGGGGTTGCATGATCGCTTATGCTTCGAGGCAGCTGAAGCCTCATGAGGCGAATTATCTGACGCGTGATTTGGAGTTGGGGTCGTGGTTTTCGCCCTCAGGATTTGGCGGAATTACCTCTATAGGGTTCGTTGTACTATCTACACAGACCACAAGAACCCGAGGTATTTGATGGACCAGTCGAATATGAATATGAGGCACCGTCGATGGTTAGATGTGGTGAAGATTTATGATTATGAGATCCTTTATCACTCGGGGAAGGCCAATATGGTGCCTGATGCTCTTAGCCGCAAGGTAGTCGTGACTTTGATCAAATATATATGTTTGAGGATGACCGTGATTACTCCACTGTTGGCGCGAATTCGTGAGGCTCAGGCTGAGGCAATGAAGGAAGAGAACCGGAAGAGTAAGCGCATTGTGGTTCAGGTGGCTTCCGTCAATTATGATAGTCGTGGATTGTTGACTCTTCATCGGCGAGTTTGGGTGTCTTATTGGGGCGGTGTACTCCAGGTTCTGATGGAGGAGGCCCATAAGTCGAGGTTCTCCATTCACCCGGGGTGATGAAGATGTATAGGGATCTTCGTCCTGATTATTGGTGGCCCTGCATGAAGCAGGATGTGGCATGGTATGTCGAGCGGTGCCTGACTTGCAGGAAAGTCAAGGCCGAGCATCAGCGTCCTCATGGAAAGATGCAGCCATTGGAGATTCCCGTATGGAAATGGGAAGACATCACTATGGATTTTATCACGAAGCTTCCCAGGATTGCACGCAAAATGGATTCTATTTGGGTCATCGTGGATTGTTTGACCAAAAGCACGCATTTCATTTCGATCCAGGAGAGTATTCCTGCAGAGAAGTTGGCCGAGATTTATATCAGGGAGGCAGTGCACGTCATGGGGTGCCGGTATCAGTGGTTTCGGACAGGGATGTTCGCTTTATTTCCAGGTTTAGGAAGCGGTTCATGAAGAGTTGGGCACTCGTCTCCATTTTATTACAACATTTCATCCGCAGACTGATGGTTAGAGTGAGCATACTATTCAGACTCTTGAAGATATGTTGCGTGCATGCGTGTTGGATTTTGGTGGGAGTTGGGATACTTATCTTCCATTAGCGGAATTTTCATATAACAACAATTATCACGCCAACATTGATCGACCTCCTTTTGAGATGCTCTATGGGAGGAAATGCAGGACCCTGATATGTTAAGGCGAGGTCGTTCAGCGAGTCATGGGGAGTACTGAGGTGGTACTCAAAACCACTGAGCTGATTCAGTAGGTTCGGAGCAGGCTCCAGACAACTCAAAGTTCGCAGAAGATTTATGCTGACAGGCGCCGCTCGGAATTGGTGTTTCAGGTGGGAGATATGGTTCTGCTGAAGGTGTCACCTTGGAAATGTGTCATCCGATTCAGGAAGCGGGGCAAGTTGGGCCCCAGGTATATTGGTCCCTTCAGGGTTTTGGCTCGGGTGGGTCGGGTTGCATATCGTATAGATCTTCCAGCCGAGATCAATCAGATTCATAGCACGTTCCATGACTCTCAGTTGCGAAAATATTTGGTGGACGATTCCACAGTGGTACCATTGGAGGATATTTAGGTGGATGACCGCTTGAATTATATTGAGAGACAAGAGGCAATTTTGGATCGGAAGATGAAGACCTTGAGGAACAAGGTTGTAGAGCTAGTGAAGGTGCAGTGCCTGCACCGCAAAGGGTCAGAGTGGACTTAGGAGCCCGAGGATGAGATAAGAGAGCACTATCCGGATTTGTTCGGGGCAGCAGACTTCGAGGAAGAAGTCTGATTCAAGTGGGGGAGAATTGTAACACTTGAATCCTGGTAAGTTTCTATTATGCCCTTGTATTATTTAAATTGTCCATTTTAGTCCTTGAGTTATACGTTGGGCGTACCACAAGGTATGCTTAGCATACAAGCTGTAAAGCGAGTACGCGGGGCATACCAAGTAGTACGCTTAGCGTACTCATGCGAAGGCCTGATCGGGGATCCGGAGGTGTACGTTGGGCGTACAGAAGTGTACATGGGGCGTACGTAATGACTTTTGAAAACCCTAATTTCCGGGGTTGGCCACTATATAATCATCCTTATGGACATGAAACCCTCATTTACTCAGCCCCCTTTGTCCTCTTAGCCCTATACTCGAAACCCTAACTCCATAGTTGAGTGTTCTTGAGCTTAGAAAGTCTTTTGGGTGTATTTTTGGTGTTTTGAAGGAAGGAGATCATCTTTAAGCTTCATTGGAAGAGTGGGAGCTTCTAGATCCAGGATATTATCATCATTTGGCACTCATTTGAGGCATAAAGCTCTAAACTTGTTGTGTTATAGCTTAGATCTAGTTCTAGCTTGGTTTTGGTTAACTTTTGGTCCCATGAGTGAGTTTTGGTGGCTTGATGCAATACCATAAGTTATGAGTTGCCCCTTTTGACATTTTTGAGGTTTCTAAGTCTTAAAGTTAGCATCTTTTTGGTTGGATCTCACCCATGCATCAGTAATGGCCATTTTTATGATAGTAGAATGTTAGAAATCGAAGTTGGGATCTTTTGGGGTATGTAAAGTCACCAACTTAGTGATTTTATGGTTCTAGATACTCTTTGCGACTCAGATCTGTGTTTTGGACCACTGAACTTAAGCACTAAGAGCTTAATGGAAAGTTGGCTTAATGGAGGAGTAATCTGGGCATACAAGTCTGTACGCGCAGCGTACAAGCCAAACAGCATGTACGCTTAGCGTACAGTTGAGTACGCCCCGCGTACTCAGTCTGTTGGGCTTCGCATCATTTGGGCTTCGGTTGGGCCACTTTTTTAGGCCTGGTTGCTTTGGGCGTTATTGGGCCATCTGAAATCAAGCTTTTCGACTAAGGAAAATTATTGGGCTTTAGGGTAAGGCCCATATAGGGGTTTATGCCCAATTTGGAAAATTGGGCCATAAGTGGGACTTGGATGATAATTGGATTTTGGGCCTTTTAGGTTGTGATTTTGGGCCTTAGTTTTGGATCAAACTAGGCCAGGGGTAAAACAGTCATTTTACCCCAAGTATGGATTATTGAATCTGGATTGGAACTTAAGTGTTAATTGGGTGTTATTTTGTATTGATAACTCGGGGAGTTGTCAGAACAACAACTAGGGATTTCTTTCAGTGAGATTCAACATTCGAGGTGAGTTTCCTCACTGGGTTTAATGGGTCTAAGGCACCAATGCCGGCCCTTATTGATTATGCTCGGATGCTAGGAGTCTGCATGAACCTTGCATGTGTTATGTGCTGCTATGTATACCGGGCGAGGCTCGATGTCGGGCTAGGCCCGATGACTGGAACATATGCTAGTGTTTATGATCATTATATGTGTGAGCATAACTATGTGATATATATATATATATATATATATATATATATATATATATATATATATATATATATATATATATATATATATATATATATATGTTATATGTGTGTAGCGGGGGAGGCCATGTGACAGGCGAGGCATGTGAATAACAGATATGTAAACCGAGCGGGGCTCGATGCCCGACGAGGCCAGATGTAGGGCGGGGGCCCAGTATGTGATTTATTATTTATGGTGTGGGGTAGATTGGGGAACTCACTAAGCTTTGTGCTTACAGTTTTCAGTTTATGTTTTAGGTACTCCAGTTCCAAGGGTAAGAGCTTGGTATGACTACATTGCACACACCACTTGGATTCCGCACTTGATATTTCACTCTGATTTTATGATATTCAATACACTTGTTTTATTTGGGATGTATGGATGATGTTGGAAAACTGTTTTACTAAAACTAAAAATGAAAATTTTGGACCATATTTTTGGGATGTTTCACTTGGCAGGGTTGCATACTGGATGGATCTCCCTGATGAGCTTAGTCAGATCCATAACACTTTCCACGTATCTCAGTTGCGGAAATATGTAGCCGATGATTCTGCAATGATCTCGTTAGATGATATTCAGGTGGACGAGCGTCTGAATTATGTTGAGAATCCCATTGCAATTCTTGATAAGAAGACTAAAACTCTACGTAACAAGGTGGTGAATTTGGTAAAGGTACAATGGCAGCACCGAAGAGGCTCCGAGTGGACCTGGGAGCCAGAGGACGAGATGAGAGAAAAATACCCAGAGTTATTCGCATCAGCGGACTTCGAGGACGAAGTCTAGTTCAAGTGGGGGAGAGTTGTAACATCCGAATCCATGTATGTCCATTTCTAAGTTTTTGATATAATTTAAGTTGGCTAGAAGACCCTCCGTATGTTGGGCGTACATGCATGTACTCTTAGCGTACATGGGTGCGTTTGATCGGGCAGCTGAGCCTCGTACGTGGGCCGTACGATCATGTACGTGGGGCATACGTGGCCTAAGGACTAAAACCCTAATCTTCGGACTTGAGCCCTATTTAAGCTCACTTATGACCTTTGGACCTCACTCTTAATAGCCTCCACTGCCTCTAAACGTCCCTAAAAACCCTAAGTTACCCTTAGAGGTGATCTTTGAGCTTGAAGTGAGAAAATTAGCCCTTTTTGGTGTGTTTGCAAGAAGAAGAAGGTGGTGAGCAAGTATTGGACATGGTTGAGCTTCTAGATCCTGCATATACATCACATTGAGGAGTTTTTGGAGGTAAAAAGTTCATACCTTGCTATTCCTTTTGCTAGTTTGAGTTAGGGTTTGGTAATGAGTTCATTTTGGTCCAAGGATCCTCTTTTATAAGTTTGAGCAACTCCATAGGTTAGAAATGTTAGATCTGAGTCCCTTTGGCATGTTAGAAGCATAAAAATGCTATCTTGATGGTTGTTAGGGCTCCATGCATGAGTTTAGGTCCCTAAAGTGAGTCTTAATGGAAAAAATGGGATGTTGGGCTCCCATAAGGCATGCAAAGGCATAAAGTTGCCAAATTTATGCCCTAGGACTCTTTAAATGATCAAGATCTGAAAGTTGATGAAGTGGTTGCATGGATTAAGCTCTTAATGGCCAAATGTGCTTAGCAGCTTAGTACGATGGACGTACTGATATGTACGATGCGCGTACCACCTGAAGACCAAGTATGCTAAGCGTACTGATGGCACGAGAGAAAGACCGGTTGCGAGATTCCGAGGAAGCAATGCGGTATCTGAGTATGATGCCATGAGTATGAGATCAGTGGTAGAGTCAAGACACTGCGAGGCGTTGTGATGGTATTTCGGGGTATCCGAGCTTAATGTCCTAAATCTCGGATTATTTTGAGTTTTGAGTTTGAGATGACGAGTGGTGTATCAAGTGTCTATGGTTCCGGTGGGGGCCCTTCAGCTAATTGACATCAAATGGATTTATTTGAGAATGTGAATTGCAGCGAGAAAAAGAGGCCAAAAGGAAGTGGATCAGTGAGGTACGCATGGGTTGCGGGTCATGAGTCATGATTTGAGTGGTTCATTGGGGCGAGTGGTTCCAGCTCTGGTTCAGATCAAACTCTCGAGTTGAGTTTGGCTCTGGTAATGCGTTGAGTAGGCAGGAGGAATTTCCGGATTCAGAGCTGAATTTCATTTGGAAGGGGGTATTGCTTCCATCTGGTGCGTTAGACCTGAGTGGGTCAATTCGTTGGTGTGAGAAAACCGCGAAACGTATGGAACTAATAAGTAGTAGACGACAGAGATCGAGGGTGAAACGAATTCCGTATTCGCTTGAGGAAAAGCGAACTTCGTGACTAGTGTGTCACAATGGGCCAAGATAGCTAGTGCGGGAAGGAAGCCAGTGAGACATGTTGAGGTATGCAATGGGTAACCCTTGGAGGTTCAACTGCTTGGTCGGGAAATGACCTGGTGCTCTGTGTTGAAAAGGATTTGGAGAAGGGAGCTGGGGTTTGATTGCAGTTCAGTGGATGAGTCCCTGGTGTGATGTGATCCTTCCATTCCTTGGTATATGATCTAGATTGTTTATCATGTCTGGGACGAGTGATTGGTAGCCAGTTTTGGGCATGGACTTGTTTTATCGGTTCCCACTAGAGAATCAGAGGGGCAGTGAGCTATCGGGGTTTGTTATTCAAGGAGCGAATAACGTGGTGACATCTGGAGATGGAGGTCTGGCTGTGTGTCAGGCTACTAGAGTTCCAGATTCTTGAGAGTCAGAAGGGGTAGCATAGTGGCAGATGGGTCTGTCCTTTTCCAGGGAGGAGTTCCTGTTTGGATTCAGGTGTCCAGAAAGGAAGATAATTATGTGGTATGAGACCCTTTCGATGGTGCTGTTTGGTTATTTGATTACATATTTATGTTGTGAAGGAGCGATTTCGAGGGCGAAATCTAATTCAAGTGGGGGAGAATTGTAACATCCGGATTTTCAGGGACATTAATGTGTATGTTAATCTTGAGATTTAAGGAGGGACTCGACGAGTTGAGGGACCAAATCGCCGAGTCGAGTGGAGTTGCTCGCGTGGATTTAATGAATAGACTCGACGAGTCAGAGGAGGGACTCGCCGAGTAGGTGTTGGGCAGAGAAACCCTAATTTCCCGGGGTTGGGACCTATTTAAAGGCATTTATAGCCTCATTTGTGGCTACCTTCCCCTGAGAGCAAACCCTAATTGCTATTGGAGCTAGAGAGTGAGAGAGAATCTCATATTGTGGTTCTTGGTGCATTTCTATGAAGAAGGATAAAGAGCTTCATGATGGGGAACAAAGGAAGGCAGTGGATCTGTGGTATTGAGTGTTTCAGCTGCTAAAAGAAGGTAAAAATTCCTGATCTTGTTCATTCCTTGTACTAGATCTCATTTTGGGAGTTTTAGGGCTTTGTTTCCATCCTTTTGAATCTATGAGTCGAATGAGACCTGGTTGTGGTTGGAAACCTCAGATCTGGACCTCCTAAGGTCCTTAGAGTCTAGATGTCTCAGCTTTAGTGGTCCAAATGAGGGTTGATGAGCAAAAACCTTCATGAAGAGCATGTATTGGCGTTTTGAAGCAATAGCATCATGTATGAACGTAAAGATCGAAGCTTTACGTAATTATTGAGCCTTGGGATGATAGATCTATAGTTTAGAGTGATAGATCTGGTTGAAATCGTCTGAATGAGAAATCAGATCAAAGGGACTCGCCGAGTCGGCGAAGGTTTGTCCCGATGGATTGATTGTGCGATAACTCGGCGAGTTGGGGGTCAACTCGACGAGTTGGGCTGGACTTTTGAGACTTCTGAGGATACGAGGGGACTCGACGAGTCGCAGGAGTGCACTCGACGAGTCAGATCAAACTTGGACTGTTGACTCGAGTTTGACTTCTGTTGACTTTGGGGTTTTGGTCAACATATGTGATAGAGACCTTGGAGGGGTAAAATGGTCTTTTACCCACTTTAAAAAGTTAGAAAGAGAAAGAACCGCCTTCGATTATCTGAGTCGTGAAAAGAGTATTAATAAGAGATATTCATCCTTTGTGTTAGGAGGAGGCTAGTTCGAGATCCGAGCGCGAGGTTATTTGCTCACCTGTTAGCCGAGGTGAGTCTTGTCACTATACATTACCTAGAGTGGTAACTATATGCAGATTGGAGGGTCTTATGTGTTATGTGTATGTTTGAGTTTATGTGCATTGTGATATATGTATGCTATGTGTTATATAGACCGGACCGGAGGGTCCAACGACTCACGAGGCCGAAGGGTCCTCGAGTAGATCGGACCGGAGGGTCCAATGATTTAGACCGGACCGGAGGGTCCAACGAGCTAGACCGGACTGGAGGGTCCAACGAGCTACGGGACTGGAGGGTCCCGCTGAGACACATTGACCGGAGGGTCATACCGAGTTATAGCCTCGAGTGGCTATGTGTTGTATGTGGTATTTTGGGGAACTCACTAAGCTTTGTGCTTACCGTGTTATGTGCTATGTGTTTCAGGTTCTCAGGATCGCGGGACGGCACCGGCTTGATTGTACACACCAGAGAAAGAGTTATGTTTTGAGGATCCTAGATTATTAATGGAGTTGCGCTTTGTAATTTGAATAAACGAGATTTCTATACAATATGTTATGAAAAGTATGCGATTTTAAAATGAAAAATCTGTTTGAAAAATTACGGTGTTACAGGTTGGTATCAGAGCCTTGGTTTGAGGGATTCGGATGCACCTTCGGGTAAATCTGGACTCAAACTGAGGATTTGAGAAAAAATTTCAAGGAAATGATTTTTCTAAAACGAGCAAGAGTTTCTAAAAGAATACGAGTTGGAGCAATGTGTACAATCAGCCAGAGCCCGAATGGTGATTTCCCAATATACCCTTACGTTTGTATTATGAGATATTTATGAGATATGCTACGAGATATTATGCATGCTAGAGATTGGCTAGGTATTTCATATGTTAGGACTAGAGTGGCCTAATTTGTGATGCCTTAGCCTAGGAGTTACTGTTATCTGTAATGTGCTTTCGAGTATGTGCTGAGTGAGAGTATCCAGCAGGAATCCTCTAGAGAGGGATTTGAGTAGAGGAGTAATCTAGGAGAGATACCTAGATGAGCATTTGAGGAGTCTACTGAGAGAGTAGTCATATACCCGCGTGGGGTAAAGTTGCTTGAGTTTGGTGGTATCCTTTGAGTATGAGGAGAGCAAGTGGGTAATAACCTAGAGTGGTTTTACATGTTGGTAGAGATTATTCGATGCCCGAATGCTGCTTGCTTCGTGCTTTGTGGAACTCTTGATGATGAGAGTCAGCTACTAAGTGAATATGACGATATTCAGGAGGTAGATGGCTGGCATCATAAGGAGTTCTTCAGCAGCTGATGGCGGAGAAGTGTGAGAACCTAGGAAGAGCCTAGGAAAGGGTGACCCTAGTCAGATGAGTACGCTGACATAGTAGGATATTTCGCAGAGGAGCGAACACGCATGACGGGGTTGGTGATGGAGGAGGTCGAGCAGCTACTTAGGAACTCAGGGATGGTCCGTGTGGAAAGTATGGGTAGATGTGACAGGTAGTATGGGCCCGTACTACTGAAAGCAGAGGACCCATACTCGATACAGGGAACATTCCGGAGGTTTTAAGTAGCAGATCGAGAGGTGATTTCATGGTTCGAGTACCATGATTTGTAGCAGATCGAGAGGTGATGTCATGGTTTGAGTACCATGATTCGTAGCGGATTGAGAAGAGATAACATGGTTCGGGTACCATGATTCATAGCAGATCGAGAGGTGGCGACATGGTTCGAGTACCATAACCCGTGGCGGTTAGTGTTACTGGTTCTACCAGTTATTCCATTGTGATTGTCTAGACTGAGATCAGATGTGAAAGAATACGGGGCCAGAGGGCCATGATGAACGAGTTTTAGTGGAGCATCCCTTAAAAGGGAAATCGAGTTAGCTCCGAGGGATTGTTGGTGAAATGCCAGTTGGAGTCGCAAGACTCAGGGATGAGTAGGGATGGTGCGTTATAGGAGAATACAGTCTGGGCTGAGCGACCGACAGATGGTGGAGATGTCATTTTCTGTGACCTGAGCGGTGCTATTTCCGTTCCTGTGGGAAACAGGAGAGGTATTGAGATTTTCGGTTTCCAAGGTTGGGGGTGAGCCCTGTGGGGTAGCTTTGGTTACGATCTTTCATCAGAGTATTTGGGCAGTATGTCTGCCGAGAGGTAATGTTAGAGCATGAGCAGGTTGTCAGCGGGGACTGAGATGGTTAAGGACAAGAATACACCCTATTTGAGCATATTAGGGCATGTATTAGCTGCAGCGGCAGACGATCAAGAAGAGGATATTGGGGCGGTGGCTCTTATTGTCTATGATGAGTATTGAGTGTGGTAATTAGGACTCCACTCTTATTACAACCCACGTGAGGGAACATTGGTTGAAGAGTCGAGGATGAGGAATATGTTAGTTCGTTATTTTCAGACTGAGATTCAGGGTTATGACTGGACAGTTGAGATGTCTGGTAGTGGGATGATACGAGATTCTGAATGACTAGAGGTAGGCATGATGAGAAGTTTCTGAGGATTTCATCGGAGATTCGGGGTATTTGGAATTGCTTGACCTCCATCGGGGAGATCATCGAGCATTGCGTATCACCTTCCAAGAGTAGGTGCGATGTTATTGGTAAAAACAGTCTGCGGGTTAGATTGTTGGCGAACCAATTGGTGATGGTTCGAACCCTGAGTGGGGGAGAACCGGGTACTTTTGAGGAGATCAGAGATTTGTTCAAGAGCGGTTAGAGAACTGGATAGAGAGGCCTGCGATGCGGATTCCTGAGACCAAGGTTATTGGTGGTCAAGGAGAGGTGCAGAGTGAGATAGTGCATGTGGTGCGTGTTTGAGAAAGGATGAGTGTCTCCACGGCAAGTGGCCGTTGGTCGGAGACCTTGTGGTGGTTAGGAATCCTTCAAGGATAAAATGGTGAATTCGAGGTGGTTGGCTCGTGAGGTTAGCTCGGCAGTTGAGAATTTCTGGTTCAGAGTATGGCTATTATATGCAGTATGGGAAGGGAAGAAGTTCATTGGGCAACCAACTTCAGGGTCGTTATGAGTATTCTTGCATGAGTTTTGAGCAATAGAGGAGGAAGTTTCGGATTGTCATCTTCGTGTTCTGAGTCGTTGGCAATTTCTCCGTGTTTTAATTTGGGAGATGGAGTATTCCGGGGTTACAAGTGGCACGAGAGAAAGACCGGTTGCGAGATTCCGAGGAAGCAATGCGGTATCTGAGTATGATGCCATGAGTATGAGATCAGTGGTAGAGTCAAGACACTGCGAGGCGTTGTGATGGTATTCCGGGGTATTCAAGTTTAATGTCCTAAATCTCGGATTATTTTGAGTTTTGAGTTTGAGATGACGAGTGGTGTATCAAGTGTTTATGGTTCCGGTGGGGGCCCTTCAGCTAATTGACATCAAATGTATTTATTTGAGAATGTGAATTGCAGCGAGAAAAAGAGGTTTTGTCACGACGGTGGTCGTCCGAAGTAGTGATGCTTAGCCTGGATGGGTGTGTGTGTGTACCTATCTATGATGGGCCGCAGATAATGAGTTAATGATCGCAGTGTGATGTCAACCTGAGGATGAGATTGTGAAGTGGTAAGAGTAAGTGCGGTAAGACTGCGGGGAGCTGCAGTTTCAATGAGTCAGTGCAGAGAGGTTGTGGTGATGCTACGGGGAGCCGTAGTACTCACTATTCAGTGAGAGGTTGTGGTGATGCTACGGGGAGCCGTAGTACTCACTATTCAGTGAGAGGTTGTGGTGATGCTACGGGGAGCCGTAGTACTCACTATTCAGTGAGAGGTTGTGGTGACGCTACGGGGAGCCGTAGTACTTACTATTCAGTGAGAGGTCGTTGTGATACTGCGGGGAGCCGTAGTACCCACTAGTCAGCGAGAGAATGTTGTGATGAAGTGCTCTCTGATCAGAGCTTGACGCAGAAGAGTTTTAGGCTTAGGTATCCCTAATATTGAGTTTGTGGAAGCCTGGGGTCGAACCAGGGGCGAGACTAGGGTCTCCATGTTTGTCGGAAGTCGTTATATTCCGAATTGAGTAGTGGTTTTCGTGGCCAAAAGGAAGTGGATCAGTGAGGTACGCATGGGTTGCGGGTCATGAGTCATGATTTGAGTGGTTCATTGGGGCGAGTGGTTCCAGCTCTGGGTCAGATCAAACTCTCGAGTTGAGTTTGGCTCTGGTAATGCATTGAGTAGGCAGGAGGAATTTCCGGATTCAGAGCTGAATTTCATTTGGAAGGGGGTATTGCTTCCATCTGGTGCGTTAGACCTGAGTGGGTCAATTCGTTGGTGTGAGAAAACCGCGAAACGTATGGAACTAATGAGTAGTAGACGACAGAGGTCGAGGGTGAAACGAATTCCATATTCGCTTAAGGAAAAGCGAACTTCGTGACTAGTGTGTCACAATGGGCCGAGATAGCTAGTGCGGGAAGGAAGCCAGTGAGACATGTTGAGGTATGCAATGGGTAACCCTTGGAGGTTCAACTGCTTGGTCGGGAAATGACCTGGTGCTCCGTGTTGAAAAGGATTTGGAGAAGGGAGCTGGGGTTTGATTGCAGTTCAGTGGATGAGTCCCTGGTGTGATGTGATCCTTCCATTCCTTGGTATATGATCTAAATTGTTTATCATGTCTGGGACGAGTGATTGGTAGCCAGTTTTGGGCATGGACTTGTTTTATCGGTTCCCACTAGAGAATCAGAGGGGCAGTGAGCTATCGGGGTTTGTTATTCAAGGAGCGAATAACGTGGTGACATTTGGAGATGGAGGTCTGGCTGTGTGTCAGGCTACTAGAGTTCCAGATTCTTGAGAGTCAGAAGGGGTAGCATAGTGGCAGATGGGTCTGTCCTTTTCCAGGGAGGAGTTCCTGTTTGGATTCAGGTGTCCAGAAAGGAAGATAGTTGTGTGGTATGAGACCCTTTCGATGGTGCTGTTTGGTTATTTGATTACATCTTTATGTTGTGAAGGAGCGATTTCGAGGGTGAAATCTAATTCAAGTGGGGGAGAATTGTAACATCCGGATTTTCAGGGACATTAATGTGTATGTTAATCTTGAGATTTAAGGAGGGACTCGACGAGTTGAGGGACCAACTCGCCGAGTCGAGTCGAGTTGCTCGCGTGGATTTAATGAATAGACTCGACGAGTCAGAGGAGGGACTCGCCGAGTAGGTGTTGGGCAGAGAAACCCTAATTTCCCGGGGTTGGGACCTATTTAAAGGCATTTATAGCCTCATTTGTGGCTACCTTCCCCTGAGAGCAAACCCTAATTGCTATTGGAGCTAGAGAGTGATAAAGAAGCTCATATTGTGGTTCTTGGTGCATTTCTATGAAGAAGGATGAAGAGCTTCATGATGAGGAATAAAGGAAGGCAGTGGATCTGTGGTATTGAGTGTTTCAGCTGCTAAGAGAAGGTACAAATTCCTCATCTTGTTCATTCCTTGTACTAGATCTCATTTTGGGAGTTTTAGGGCTTTGTTTCCATCCTTTTGAATCTATGAGTCGAATGAGACCTGGTTGTGGTTGGAAACCTCAGATCTGGACCTCCTAAGGTCCTTAGAGTCTAGATGTCTCAGCTTTAGTGGTCCAAATGAGGGTTGATGAGCAAAAACCTTCATGAAGAGCATGTATTGTCGTTTTGAAGCAATAGCATCATGTATGAACGTAAAGATCGAAGCTTTACGTAATTATTGAGCCTTGGGATGATAGATCTATAGTTTAGAGTGATAGATCTGGTTGAAATCGTCTGAATGAGAAATCAGATCAAAGGGACTCGCCGAGTCCATGACCTGACTCGACGAGTCGGCGAGGGTTTGTCCCGATGGATTGATTGCGCGATAACTCGGCGAGTTGGGGGTCAACTCGACGAGTTGAGCTGGACTTTTGAGACTTCTGAGGATACGAGGGGACTCAACGAGTCGCAGGAGTGCACTCGACGAGTCGGATCAAACTTGGACTGTTGACTCGAGTTTGACTTCTGTTGACTTTGGGGTTTTGGTCAACATATGTGATAGAGACCTTGGAGGGGTAAAATGGTCTTTTACCCACTTTAAAGAGTTAGAACGAGAAAGAACCGCCTTCGATTATCTGAGTCGTGAAAAGAGTATTAATAAGAGATATTCATCCTTTGTGTTAGGAGGAGGCTAGTTCGAGATCCGAGCGCGAGGTTATTTGCTCACCTGCTAGCCGATGTGAGTCTTCTCACTATACATTACCTAGAGTGGTAACTATGTGCAGACCGGAGGGTCTTATGTGTTAAGTGTATGTTTGAGTTTATGTGCATTGTGATATATGTATGCTATGTGTTATATAGACCGGACCGGAGGGTCCAACGACTCACGAGGCCGGAGGGTCCTCGAGTAGACCGGACCGGAGGGTCCAACGATTTAGACCGGACCGGAGGGTCCAACGAGCTAGACCGGACTGGAGGGTCCAACGAGCTACTGGACTGGAGGGTCCCGCTGAGACACATTGACCGGAGGGTCATACCGAGTTATAGCCTCGAGTGGCTATGTGTTGTATGTGGTATTTTGGGGAACTCACTAAGCTTTGTGCTTACCGTGTTATGTGCTATGTGTTTCAGGTTCTCAGGATCGCGAGATGGCACCGGCTTGATTGTACACACCAGAGAAAGAGTTATGTTTTGAGGATCCTGGATTATTAATGGACTTGTGCTTTGTAATTTGAATAAACGAGATTTCTATACAATATGTTATGAAAAGTATGCGATTTCAAAATGAAAAATCTGTTTGAAAAATTACGGTGTTACACATATGTATGTTGCGTGGTATTTTTTGATTGTATGTTATGTGGTATTTTGGTAACTCACTAAGCTTTTGCTTACAGTTTGAATTGTGGTTTCAGGTACTTCCAGTACTAAAGGGAAGGGTCCGACTTGATGGAGCAGCATTCACTTTCCACTGTTTTCCGCACTTACTGATTTTTTTGCTCTGATAATTGGAGATGTTCAATATGTAATGGGTTTTAGAAACAAATTATGATTGTAATACTTATTTAAAAATGAAAATTTTTATCTGGTTTTTGGGCTGTTGCATGGGTCATCGACCAGAGTATAAGACAACACCTGACTATTCTAGGTCGTCTGGTGCACTCGTTTACTGACATGATTCCCTTTGTCAAAGCCAACAAATTGATTCTCCAATTCCAGAATCTTCTAAGTCGAACATAATTTCCTCTTGAAATGGGTCAAGAATTCGTCACATGTCAGCTGCAGTGGGTTGTTAGGGCTCACAACTTTCCCTAACGTGTTCCACATAGAAGCGATGTGCCCTTGAACTGCCTCACAACATAGGTGGTTTGCAGCTTCCTCATGCAAACACATGTTATAAAATCCGACTCCATCTCCGATATCCAATCCATGACTCAAATTGGATCCTCTTTTCCATTGAAGGACGATGGATTGTAAGTCGTAAAATCCTTGTACTTGCAAATGCCCCTTGGCTCATCATTCCTTCGGATCTCCAACTCTTCTGGAGAAAGAAGTGTTCCTTGATGACTTTCCGAGTCATCATTTCCTTTATGGACCGTCTCTGGATGAGAAGGAATCGGCTCGTTGTTGACTTGTTCAACAACTATCGGCTCGTTGATCACACGCGTTCCTCCTCTAGCATTAGCTAGCTCTTGAGCTAAGTGCTCCCTAAACTCACGTTGCTACTGATCGAGCATTTCATTCATCATCACTCTAACTTCATTCATTGGAATTTGGACAACAGCCGCTCTGGCATTCTGAGGTGCTGGACCTCCTTCGTTATTAACGACTCTTGTGCTCCTAATGATTGTCATGACTTTCTATAGTCATAAAGGCGAGGATTTTTAGGATAGCGATATAGTACTTATTATATATATATATATATATATATATATATATATATATATACACACACACACATTTAGCATATATTCGGCAATTAAGGCATCTTCCTGTATTATACTAGTGCTAGTGTCTAAAGAAACTAAGGCATCTATCCTAAAGTGACATCCCCCATTTTTCAGATCCAATTAAAACATTTTTCTTTACGCTTTATATAACTGAGATGCAGAAATTCTCAGTTAAACAAAACATTTAGAGATAACAAAAGTTATTTCATTTTATTAAAAACCTTGAGGATATCATTCGTTCATATCTAAACATACATTAAAACGTAAAATATAAAAGGTCCTAAAACTACTTATTACAAACACATCTCTTTATTCCACTCGTCATCCTAACTAGACTACTGCAGCCTTGGTTCCACTACCTGTGATGCATAAAAAGGAGTGAGTCAGGTTTGGGAAAACCTGGTGAGATACGTAGGTTTTCCAAGCTCGTAATAATTTAATGATAATAAATAATATCATTTCTGCAACCAATGATGTCAAAATTATATATATATATATATATATATATATATATAGGAGGGTTCAATTGAGAAAAAAAAAGGTTGAGAATGGGGGAATCATTCTCAGCCACTCATTTATTTTTGCCGCAAAAGCCTCTGTCGTACCAGCGGAAATGGGAAATGAATAGACATGTGTTTTCCAACAAAACATATTTCCTTAAACTATGCTAATCATTACCTTAATATATACAAAAACATAGTTTTTTTCGTTTTTTTTTAATTTTTAGAAGCTATTTATATCAAAAAATGATTTTAAATATACCAAAATTCATGATTTTTTATTCTCTACAAATAAGCATCCATATTGATATAGTTTTAAGATAAAATAATTTTTTTTTTATATTTTCAGCTATCGTTATTTATAAGTGAATAAAAATGCATCAGGTTTTATTACAGTACATTCGTTATTCTCTTATGAATAAAAAGTATGATTTTTTTTTTACAATTTAAGTATCATTCATATATGAATATAGCATATAATAAACATAGTATATTCATATTTAAATATTGGACGATGTATTCACTTGTGAATATTAACATAGTATATTTACTTGTGAATATTAGATGATATATTCACTTATGAATATTAAATGATATTTCATATGTGAATATTACATAGTAATACATGGTATATCATATGTGAATATTACATAGTATATTCACTTGTGAATATTAGATGATATATTCACTTATGAATATTACACAGTATATTCACATATGAATATTACAAGGTATATTCACTTGTGAATATATTCACTTATGAATATTAGAAGGTATTTTGACAAATATATATAATTTTTATATGTTATTCACATATGAATAACATACAGAATTGCATATTTGTTTTGTCTTTTTAATAATCATATACTGATTCAGGTGAGAAAACATATTCATATGTGAATATAACGTGATAATTTAGTTTATGCATTTCATCAAACAGTTGGAGTGCATACAAGTTAACTATTTTAAAAATGTTAAAAACATCAAGTTATCTATTCCAAAATCATCATATACTTCCGATTTCGACTTCAGATGCGACATCCTATGTCTGATCGATTTCTCATTTTGATTTTGATTTCCGAAAATCCGATTGGGAACCTGTGAGTACCGATTCTGAGTCCTTCAATGTCGACTGTGACTGCGAGTCCAGAACTCCGATTCCAATTTCATGAACAACGAAGAAATTCCGATTCCAACTGATTTCGTTTGCGAATCTGGGAAATTCCAGTTCCAAATCCGTTATGAACTTTAACAAATGCTTGCAAGCTACGAACATTCGGAGTATTCAACAAAGAAATCAATGAAATTGATGAATTTGGGTTGCGAATCTGTCTTGAACGGCGAACCTCCCAGCCACAAATATCAATGATTGATTAACACTGGATGATTGTTGAAGGTTGGAGGAGAAATTTTGATGATGAACGAACTGTTATCGAATTCTCTATAGTTACGTATTTGAGATTGAAGGTTATTAACATATTTACAAGTTTGCCACCGTGTCTTTTTTATGCTTAGATTAAATGAGTGGCTGAGAATGATTCCCCCATTCTCAACCGTTTTTATTTTCTCAATTGAACCCACCTCTATATCTTACTATATTATTATACAAACCTTACTATTTCCAAAAATAGAATTAAGACGTCCAAGTGTTTAAGCTTAAAATACAAAAAATCAATAATATAATAATATTATAATTTAAATAGTCCAAATATCTAAACAGAAAATACAATCAGTGTATGCATCAGTGTATGAATACGTTTCCTTGTTTCACTTAAGCTTTTGACCTATCCGCTTAATCGTTGCATAGTTCCTTATTTCACTCAAGCTTTTGACCTATCCGCTTAATCGTTGCATAGTTCCTAATTTCACTCAAGCTTTTGAGCTAGCCCTCATCAAGTTATACTGAATCCTCTTGAATCCAAGATATATCGCCAAAACTCAGTCGATTCTGGTTCATCTTGAACCCCATCGCTACAGATGCGTCTTTTCTCCATCCCCTGCTATAAAGCCCACCATTAATCATCAACTTCTCCCTTCCCTGTATCTCCCTCCTCATCATCACCCTTAAGATCAATTCCGACGTTTGAAACCTCAGAGTTAATCAAATTCCTGCTTTCCCTTGTATCTCGCTCAAATCTCCTTATCTACATACCGAAATGGGGCACAATTATTCGATATGACGTCGTATTCTTAGTATAAAATTGAAGGTAAATGATGCTCTACTTTGTTCTGGGTTTTTTTTTCTCTGAGAGGAAATATGCATTCCGGCTACGTGTGTGTATGTATCTGTTTTTGTATATGATGTGTGTATCATCGCTCATCGCTCTGTGGAAACACCACCACTGACTGTCGTCTCCAGGTACCTTCTCTCCATTCCTCTCTCTCAACCACCATAACCTTCTCTGTCTCTTTCTCTCTAAATCACCATAGAACCACCACTGCTCAACCCTATGTGAAAACCCTAGGCACCACTACAGACTTCCTTGCTATTACCAGTCCTCCTCCTCTCCCTCTCTGGTTATAAGTCACAGATCCACAATTTGGGTTTTTTTGCTGTTAACTCAGTTTTCATTGTCTTGTGCAGGTCAAATGAATCTAAAGGATTATAAGAGGAACAAAAAACCCAACGAAAATGTCACACTTGATTATCAGAGGAACAAAAAAACTGAAGACAATGAACTTCTTTGTTATTTCTTGGTCTTACCCCCTCTCTCTCTCTCTCTTTTTGGTTTCGTTTTAGTTTATTGGGGGTTTTAATATCATTGTCTAATGGTTTACCCCGATCTATTTTATTTTCAATAGGTTTGTTTATGCAATAGTTGATACTCATACTTGATGTTCACAAAACTATGTAAATCGTAACAATGTTAAGTATTCCATCCTTCCGGGTAAGCAATGTACTTATATTGTTTTTGCTCTGTGTTATTTCATGCTGAGGAACTAGAGGGTTGATTAATTTTCTTTTATTAAAGTTTCAGGTTCACTTTCTGATATTGATTAAGGTATGAAAGGACTACCTTCTTAGATTTTGCTACATTAATTATCTTTTATTTTTCATAATATCAAAGGTCTTGAAATCATGCATCTCTATTGTAGGTAATAATCACTTAAAAATTAGATTACTTACTTGGCATACAAAGGTATATGACATGTTTTCATCATCAATAAATGTTACTTCCTTTTTGATTGCAGATGCTAGAAGTTATAAGTCAGGAAAAGATCGACAAAAGTGATTTATCATTGGCCAACATTGTAAGTTGTTTCATTTTTAATTCTTAATTAGTTTTCCAAGAATGTTCAATTCACACACCTCTTATAAACATATTTCATCTTAACTTTTATAAGGCATTATGCACTATGATTTAACCTGGTTTGGAACAACATACTTTGTGGAGACTTATATCTGCACAGGTATAATAAGCTTATGTTACAATTTTCATGAACATGCTAATTTTTCAACTATTAAGTCATTTAAAACCATTATTTTTCTTGCGAGGTTATTTTAATAATGTCTTAGAGTATCTCAACACTGATCAACCATTATTTAGTTACGGGTATACTTGTTTTTATTTAGTATATGTCTTGTACCACGGGATGGCGGGGGAATGGAATGGAAGATTCCTGTTTTTATTTTCATTGGTTTCCTCCGTACAATCACACATGTGAGATCGATTCCACATCACCCTGACCATTGCCAAATTTGGTCAGGAAAACGTTCTTTGGAAAACGCCTAACGGCATGACAAGAAAAACCAACTGCAGATTGTTTTTTTCACATGTGATCTGAGTGCTTATTATTGCTTATCTACCGTTCTACTTCATTCTAGATAGTTCTTTTTTCATTTACTTTCACATAAATTTTTGTAACCACATGCAAAAGCTTTAGGGAGTCGAAAAGCTCAAATACAAACACAACATTTAAGGATTTCAGTAAGTTTTCGAACTAAGTTAGACTGTTAAACTCGATTAAATTTTGAATGCAGGGTATGTTGTTTTCGACTTTTGAAATATTTGATTGAATCGTTTTTTGAGTTCACTATAAAATACCTTATTTGTAGCAATAATTTGTCAATTAGATGTTTCATCTTATTGAATTTCAAAATTTAAATGTAAAACTGAAAATTACCAACACCGACACTTCATATACATGTTATGCATTTTGATGGGGTAATTGAATTTGTCCTGAAAAAATTATTCCCTAACCCCTCTATTATAATATGTTCACCTACTTTTCCTTATAGTTGTTTTTCTTCAATCTCAATTTCTTAAAGCCTTATATTATTTTATGGTTCTTTACTCTTTTGCATCAACTGTGTTTCTTTGGTTTACCATTTAGTTGATTATCTTCTTGTTTAGTGTTATAAATTTGATTTTGAATTTTCAAATCATTAGTTTTTTCTTAGTTTCACTTGGTTATAGATATAGTTAATACTTGGCTTTCTGGATTCGCAAACTATTTGAACCAATTTTACTCATTGTTTGTTTTTTAATGTCTACATGTATGGCTTATTGATGTGGTCACAAGAGCTCTAGAACCTATATCCCAATATAAAAGGTAGTTAATGGTAACCAATTTCATCGTATGTGTATTTTCCCTATTGATTAAGATGATTTCCACGCACGCATACATATAGACTTCCATGTTTTAGTTAATAGTCTATTATAAGGATGAATTGTTTTTTTTTTCGTGTTAAAAATTTACTAAGGTTATTCGTTTCATTTATCGTGGGCATGGGTTATTTTAACACTCTCCCATGACTATTTTTCTTTTAACCTTGCCTGGAACAAATGTATCTTTTTTACTCTCTTCCTGATTTGTTAAGGTATACTTCATGTTTCAGAACCAACATGAGCTCTTTAAAAAAGTTGTATTGGTTGTACTTATTCCTTTTGCATGGTCAATATGGAGGTAAGTGGTGATGTCTTCAATGGTAAGGTCGAGAACTGTCATTTCTTGGCTATCAAGGGTATTTTCATTAATTGGATACATTAATATATTTATTCTTGTGTTCTAACTATTGGTAATGATGGTTCTTTTTAGTTTTATTTGTTGAACTCACTACTAGACTTTATTACTTCATGTATACTCATTATTGGTCTGGAATAGTTTTGCATCGAGGTTTTATTGCCGATCAAGCCGGTCAAAATTCCGGAATACGTGAAGATGTTACGGTTATTTGGAGTTAATATTATGAGTAATTAATTGCAATTTGTAAAGAAGTGACACATAAATGGATTTATCGAGGATTATAAAAACTAAAAAAATTATCAATATTATGTAACTTGGTTAATACTTAATGATTTTTATGGTTTTATCTAATAGCTACAAAAAACTATTCATAAAAATGATTAATCATCACCCGGAAACAATTCGTCGCCGCCGCTTTGCGCGGGTAACGACTAGTATATATATATATATATATATATATATATATATATATATATATATATATATATATATATGAAATCTTGACCTAAGATCAACTACCCAACCCAGCCAATCCTCACAGACCCTAAAGCAATAATTATCTGGAGGAATCACCCAACCTGATGAATCGTTTGAGCAACTGATTGATTACACAGCCAGGGGTGTCCTTGGCCAGTGTAATTCATATAAGGCAACCAATGTTCATAGATTTGATAAATATGGTATCCCATTTTATCTACGTACATGGGTTATAAGTCCATGCTAGGAACGTAATTCACTAGACTGTCTAGAATAGTCAAGTTTTGTTATCTACTCTGGTCGATGACCCAGACATACTTGCCAATTGTATGATCTGGACACACCATTTCTAGTCATCCAAGAAAGAGAAGAAACATTCTTCTTTGATCTCATATACCCTACCCCAGTCATGACATCTAATCGATATCCAACCTAATCTCAACTAATTAGTCTTTAAAAGTCTTATTCTTAACCTAAGGCAAGACTTATATTTAAAAGCAATCGATTTCCAATACAGTTTCTAGTTCAATAGTATTTTCCTAATTATACAAATAGCTAATAGCACAGATAATACAGGCAAGCATTTAATGTCTCATATAAATAATACTTTAATCTTAGATTATGATCTTGATAATAGCCACACACTCACTTGAAAAAAGTGTCTGGTGATTGGTGAATCGGGTAGAGCTTTGCCTTAGACCTTTTCTAAGAGATTGATAGAATAGTGTGAGGAGGAAATAAAGGAATGAGCTGTTATTTATAGGGCGATTTCTTGAGATGCGCGTTGTGCATCAGGGTGGCGCGCTGCGCTCCTAGGTTGGGACATAGTAAAGAGGCGAAATGTTAGCCTGACACGTGGCAAAAAGTGAGTGGGACTATGTGGTCTTGTCGGGCGCGTCGAGCTCCTGACGCGCACGCATAGCATTTTTCGGATTTTCAAAATTGCGTATCTTCTTCATACGAACTCCATTTTTGACGTTTTTTATATCCACGGAAAGCTATAGATGAGATCTACAACTTTCGATTGGACTCTGTCAGCTAATTTTGACTTTATATTTTTCATACAGGCTTAGATTGTTAAAGCCCGTGTAAAAAGCATAACTCTCTCATAGAGTGTCTGTTTTCAACAGATTTTATATCGTTGGACTCCTATTAACGATATCTTCGACTCTCATTTAAATTATTTTAGATAAAAGTAGACTGATCTAAAATTCGATTTCTAAGCTGTATACAGCTACACTGAATCTTAGAAAAATAATAACATCCTCTGGTGAAGTCAGATTTGAATGCTCTCTATATGTTTCTTCTCGGTTTAATAACTACTACGACTCCCGTTTGGATCACTAAGGCTAAAAAGTAATTTATCAAATATTAACTTTTTACGAGACGCAGAGACGTGCCGGTTTAATCGCGAAACTTCGAAGAAGCATAACTTCTTCATATGAAGTCGGATTTGAATGCTCCTTATATATCCAGGATCCTTATAGCGTATACTACAACTAAGTTAAAATTAATTGTCCTATGTAATATTTTATCTTCGATGTGTATTTTAGTTTTATTTATTTTATTATTAAATATACGTAATATCCTATAAAACACGTAATCAGATAAATATATGAATAATCCTTTCTTATGATGGGTTTTTATTCAAAAACTAGTTTCAAAAACATAATATTTAGCAACGGAAGACTTGATCAGTTTTCGAATAACATAAACAAGTTAAACCCACCAATGATCATCTTGTAAGTTGTAGAAAGATTTAAACACCAACCAAAGAAGAAGATGGAGAAAAATACAACCTTTGTACTTATTTGGATCATTTTGGGAGGCTTGGAAGTTGATGGAGAATGAGGAACTTTTTAGACACCAACAAGTTACCAACTTAATGTAGGATGCTAGTCCTTTTGATGAACTCTTAAGCTTGGAAGCAAACACCCAAGTATTTGATGCAAGAGAGCAAAATGCAAGTAATCTTCAAGATTTTTGAGGAAAAGAAAGAGAAACCACATGCAGAAGCATATTACGGTTTTCATACATGAAGTGTAAAGAATGAAAGCCTTTTTCTAGTTCATATAACATACACAATATTAATGAGTCTTTAACCATTAAGCACCCATGATTCTACTAGCTAGATTTGTCCCCCATGCTTCTTAAGATAAGCCATGCCTTTTTTTTAAATAATCAAACGACATGTCTTCCTTTTGTCTAGCCAAATTTCGAAAATAGGAACAAATAAGAGGACAAAAGCTTTTATATTTTATAAACCAAGTTTATAAAATATAAAATTTACCTTTTTGGTAAAAGACAAAAGAATTTATCTAGTCTAAAATGTTGTGCATGACTTATTAATTCATACCATATGAATTATGTAATGTTACTTGCTAATGAAAATTATTATTTCCTAGAAATAAATAATTTCCAATTTAATTATAAGAGTTTATTGAATATTTATTAAAAACATTTTCTAATAAATAATCAATTGTGTCAAGTGGTTGTTAGTGTGAACCTTTAGTATCATATGTTAATTAGCAATATCAGTTTAATATGATTCTTGAGCATACTAGATCTTTTAATCTCCCAATTGCGTTAGATTCATATTAGACTGATATAGACAGTGTTGAACATCTAGAAACATTTCACTGCCCCCATCAACATACGACTTTGTACCATTCTATCAACGCCCAATTCCCAAAAAGCTCCAAGCTACAATTGGTGTATAATGTAAGTTTATTAGTTATCCATTTGTCACAGACATCATGTTAAACATGAGATATGGACTGCAATCAATCTCATATGGTGTTCAAATTTTGGCAAGGTGCCTTAGATATCTAACTCTCAAGACATAAGAGGCACAGATCCCATCTTGACTACATAAGCCTCTTGCATAGTTCATACCATACCTGAAAAAGGATTTTATAACTGCCCGGTTAAGGACCAGCGTTTGACCATATCTAACCACAATACTCCATACTCTTAAGTCCCACTATGTATCTCAGGTGTTAAGGATACAAATATAGTACCTTTTAATCAAGTATCATTCATAATAGCGATCCCTGATATGATCTTGATGCGGGCCAGTTCAATACTAGTTCTCTGACAAGTACCTATGAAACTTGGTTACAACCCATTGCCTACTTTCATCTAGTGAAAGTCAACCAATCCAATTCATATTAGTCTTATTTCATATATGCTCCCATAATTATAACCGACTATGAAATTTTAGAATAATAAAATTATTCATGGATCAAACATGTTACTATACAACACAACAAGTATTGATGTTATGATCATATCCCAGTATATCAAAACATTATATAATAGTCGTTGTTACAATGTTCCAATATCCAAATACTAAATCCAAATCAAAATCCCATTTCCAGAATAATAAAGTCTTATAGCTGAAGTGTGACCATTCATACTTAGCTCAGAAGAAGGAATTTATTAATGGGTTCGACTAAACTTAATTTGTGTGAATTTTGCGAATACGAACATCTCCATATTTGACTTTACTCTAGGTATAGTTAAATATCTTTGAGTATATGATTGGTGTTCTTTCTTGACATAGAGTCTCTCAGCTCGATTAAGTATACTCTCGAAGTCACAAAGATTTCTATTTGATCCTTGAATGGCAGTGATCAAAATAGTTTTTTCAATGAACTCATTCATCCAATAATATTAGATTTAAACTTCTAAAGTAGTGCACTCTTATTTTGTAGTATGTTGTGTCATTTTGTTTTGGTTGGACCTCATTCCAACAAAACTTACTATTCATCTCACAATGAAGTCATAATCCAATTATAATTCATAACTATATATATATATATATATATATATATATATATATATATATATGTTTAGAAATCAGAATCTTATGTAGCTCTTTACATGAAGATTTTTATTCTAAACTAATTGTCTCATATATATTCTCTTAGTTCTTCTAAAGTACTCATAGAATGTTTCTATAGTCATCCGGTGACTTAACCATGTATTCAATTGGTATATTATGATATTCTCATAGCATGATCCTATACCAAGTCTTATACATAATATGGCATAAATGATGGATTCATTTGCCAAACAAATCGAATATAAATCATTTCAGCTAGTTCAAACCTATGAGCTATGTCCTTTTGAGGCTGGCTCAAACTTAGTGCCATGTGACAATGTGAAGGTTCCTCCAAAGGAATCTTTTATCTTGATCCCTTTCAAGGTATTTTCAATATATGCAAAAGGATATAAAACTTTTAACATTCATTTTATCTATCTCTATATATTTTACATTCCTAGAATGTATGTTGTCCTTCCTAAGTCTTCCATTTTAGAAATACAATCCGAGTCAATGTGAAAAAACCTAGCATGGCCAAAATGTAATTTCTCATGATTCAGCATGTCTTATTCATACAAGATTAGTAATATCACTATGCTCCTACTAGTTCTTAGTAAACACACATGTTCTATTCATTTTGATATAAAAACATACATTGTGGTTTTACATTAAAATGATGATTGCAACATTGGGATGTTTACTTTATATCCACAAGTGGATCTCAAGCTTTACACATTTTGTTAGGATAATATGGATTAAGAAAACCTTCAGGTTAATCTATACAAATATCTTCTAGTTGTGAGTACAAGAATCAATGCGCAAGGACAAGGTTTGAAAAATCAAACCTTGATTTAATCTTAAAGATCAATGTCTGCTCTTAATTGAAGTTCCAATCAAGTCTAGTAATACCATTCGGGACTTGAAGTAAAGATTCAACAAAGTACACAAGTTTTAAATGAAGAAACTATGAGTATGATAAATGCAAGGACAATAAATGAACAATAAGAATGTTGTGAAGGTTATGACTTGAGAGAAAAGTGAAAGAGAGTTAAGAGGAATATTTTCTATCTTTAGAGGAACAATCTGTGTCGTTCATGTCATTAAAAACACTGCTTATATAGGAAAAGGAGGTACATCATACAAACTACATTTCATACCTAGGACTGGATAATAAACAACTTCTGAAAACTGATTATCTAACTGATACAAAAATGCTAAGTCCTATTAAATGTTACATCACATAAAAGACAAAAAATAATAAATGCACAAACAGACAATCAATCTTGGATCTTTGCTCCATCTCGGAAAGGTCTTCACTTCAGACTCCATGTCTACTTCAGAACTTGATGACTTCGGATCTTCAATACTTGTGATTGCTATAGGTTCACTTTCAGGTTCCAACACTAGTAGATGTCTTATTAAGAAAATTGGTATTTCTAGAAGAACCACTTACTCCTTCTAGCATTGCTATAGAGAGGAAGTTCAATCAAGACCATACTTGATTATCATACATGGATTACATCTCATGTTCATGACTCTAAGTCATTAATCAGATTCGAGATCTGACATAGCATCTTGGTATTTGATGGATTTGCTAGAAACCATCAAGAAAAGCTCATCAATTAGAGATTTCACATTTCTCAACTCATAGATGATTTCTACCATTAAAGCGAACAATTTGTGTTTGTGAATAACTATTATTGAAGTTTAACAATCCCTTGTTAAAACTAGTGCCAATTATTACTACATTAGGTAATGGTTCTTGGGTTGCTTCAAGTTCCATGTACCTCCCACTTGCTTTGTCATTAGAAGCTTGCTTTCTACTAACTCAACTATCAGAGGAATAAGAAAAACTTATTCTTGGTGGGTTTGCTTATAATAATCTAAGCCATACTTATAGTATTATATAAAAATATATATTTAGTAGATGTTGGGTTTAAAAGCTTTAGTCCAACATAGGCTATAAATTCATAAAACATTTAAGTAGGATAAGGATGGAGCCTTTCCATACAAAATCTTATGAAGAAAATGTTATATCTACTAGTTAGTTGGTGTTTGTACTCAAAGTACAATTGATAGTGTTCTAGGCGTTATCCCAAGGAAGTAAAAGGAGGACATTTCTGCCGATTAGAAAGAAAATCATACCAAGTAAGATTTAATTCATCCTTATTATCATTAAGGCCTTAGATAGTTCTTACCGGTTTGTATTTAAACTTTATATTTGAAACCTTCAACAAAGATTTCATAATTATGTTTTAACATGTAAAATATAATTTATAACTACAATAGTTTTCAATAAAGTTGATTTGGTATCTTGTGCTAAATCTTAGAGATTCATTAGAAAGGAAGTCATACACCATAGTGTATAGTTCCTTAATAGTTTATTTTCCCTACTACTTAGTGAAAATATTAGGAATCTTTTACATATAAATAAGATTTACATATGTTAAATAAACTACATTATTTTCCTTCAAAGATCCCTTTCTTGAAGTTGTAATATGTGAATATTATTCATATAATAAAGATAGCAATGTCAAAGATGAGTTTGATTTAAAACAAGTTTAAGTCAAAAGTATTTTCCATATAGAACTTGTTATTTATAAAACATTGATATTTAATTAATAATTCTTATCAAGGGATCTAGTCTCATAATCAGAATTTTAATTATTTCCTAATATGAAGGTGATCGTTATGAAAAACGATTTAAGTAAATAGTCAAATCATTCATAAATTAACTGAGACATATATTTAGACAAGCTAAATTAAAATATACATTGTTCCAAAACAAACATTCTTTCATAATACAAGTGGATTATGTTCCTAGCATAATTAATAAACTAAACTCTGAGAGTGTAGTTCCAACTTGATTGTGCTCAGCTGGTTACTCTTTTGTAAATATCTGCAAGCAGTTTACAAAGATTAGATTAATATTTAAGTACCAAGTACTTAAGTGTTATATGAAAAGTATGAGTTCTATCTATTAGATACCTAAAGTACTAGTCTCTTCCAAACTTTCTTTCCAGATAAGAGGATCAGATCCTCTTCTAGTGTCCAATCTCTCCACAAAAAACAAGATTTATCTATGTGGGCCTTATTGGATTTCTTGGGCTTCAAGTTGTTCAGTCCATAAAACATGGGCCTCATGGATCACACAAGGTGATTCCTTTTTGGGCCTTGTACCTTTCCTATTTTGATGTTAGAAAACATCTTTAGCATCACATTGATGCCTTTACTAGGTATCATGTTCAAACTTATTGCTCAAAGCAAATAGTTTAGGACTAGGACGTTTAAGTGTATACAGTTTCATATCTCTTACGAGATTGTCTCTTAAGACATGAACCCATTCATTGAAATTGTGTCTAGTGAATGTTATTGTTTCATTAAGTCATTAAAGAAAATGACAATTCATGGTAATGATAATGGATTATTTAACTACAAAATTTTAACAAAATTCATTTAGTATTTTCAATATTTAAACTTTTTAATAATTAATACCCTTTTAGTTTCCAAAAACTAGAGATGGCAACGGGGGAGGGGAATACAAGGGACCCCAATCCCTATCCCCATCCCCAAATCCTCATTCAAATCCCCATCCCCATCCTCATCCCCACTGGGGAATATAAATGAATCCCCATCCCACCCCAACGGAGACCGGGGATCCCAACGGGGAATCGGGGATTGCTAGAGGTTCACTTTCAGGTTCCAAGAATCTCCCCTAGGTGAACTTAGAAATCTAGTCAGCTAGTTGGATTTTTCTTGGATAAAAACATGGGCTCGGAACAACCAATCTCGGACTTCAATATACCATTGGAGTTGAGTTATAAACTTGGACTTCACATGTTTGGGAGCTTCTGACTTAGCTGCATTTTTTATAAACTTTTAAAGAGCTTTGGTGGAGACGAGATGCTTATCTAAGACTCGGAAGAAGTCCTTATTGTTTGTCTTCTTCTGAAGGTAGACGTATCCCAACACCGGTTCATCAATTGTCCCCTCTTCCAAGATTTTAGCTTCTGGCAGTTTATAGTATCTTTGCCAAGAACTTTTCAGTTCCGAACAAATGAGCCAATTCGAAGTCGCATCTACAAAAATCAGCGACATAATCCTTCAAATAACTCATTGCAGCGTTGTAGGCAGCCATGCTCATCTGACTATCTTGACGCGTTTGGAAATGAGCCACAATGGTTAAGATATCATTAGGATTGATGACTGGGAAATTGACGTCGTGATGGTGAGTTGTGTTTTTTTGTTCCGATACACAGAGAAGCGATGTAAGAGTCAATCCAAAGCAAACTTCTTCAACACTTTCCTTGCAAACCCATAAATTTTGATAATTCTCTTCCGAGACCACCCTTCCTTTTGGGGACATGCATTCAGGAAGTAGAAAGTCTTCAGACGTTCTCTTTCAGTTCGGATGATCATTTGAGGATCATCTTCTGGGTGGAGAGGAACGAATTTGATATAAAACTTGCCGTATGGAGAGATGGGAAGATCAAGCTGGTCTGAATCCTGATTTGGGAGGTCATTATACATGAAAGGAACAATATCCATATCATGAATTATTCCTTCTTTGCAGAGAGGAGAAAGACCTAGAATCAGATTGGGGTTGTCTTTCAGAGCTTAAATTAGATTGCTCTCTTCAAGAGCTTAAGCAATTTGTTCCTGAGACCAACCATCAGGCTTCTTGGTGGTCTTTTTGGAGCTTTGAAATTCCGAGATGGGCTTTTCGCCCCTTATCTTGTTGCTTGTTGAGGACCGAGATGGTGTGCTGCATGTTTTCATCAATGTTGAATTCGGGAGGAGGAGGAATCAGGGGTTCTTCAGGAATGTTATCAGGTTTCCGAAGTGGAGAACCTTCGTCGATTGAAGCGATTCTTGGTAAGGGAATTAGAGGTAGCATTGATTGAGTGTCTCGGAAAGCTTTGATTGTGAGCTCAGCCTTTGCCTTAGCCATTTCACGGCTTCGTTGAAGTACGCCAGCTAGGGATGATGGCCATGATACAGCATACCATATCCTTTGCTCTTCCCCAGAAAGAATTTTGGTTGGGAACTTCCTTGGAGCTTGAATTCCTATCACTGCATTGGTGATATACTTGTCTTCATCATCATCATCATCATCATCATCACTGGATGGGGTACCTGTGGAAACAATATGAACATACTCATCATCAGACTCATCTCAGAGTTTGAACTCCAAGGCAGGCCTCCAAGAGATAGATTGATCTCTTCTACTTGGGCCTTCTCCCCTTCTTGTGTCGGATGGCCTGGAAACCGAGGCAAGTAATGCAGAGTGTTGAAATTCTGAGAGACTATTGAACACTTTCTAAAAGCTGGTGTTCATCTGCAGGGTAAGATCATCATAGCCTTCATCAGTTGGAGCCTGAGCTTTGAGATGGTCAAATAAGGAAGCAAGAATGGACAACATTTCATCGAACTTGTTGTTCAGAACTTCCACAATATTCTAGCAGGCCCTGAGGAGTTTGATGAGAACTTGTTGCATGATGAGATTCATGTCATCTTTCTTCTTAATCTTCTTCTCCATCCTTTAAAGTTGTTTCTCATGCCTTACATGTGTCTGTTTGATCAGCTCATTGGTAGCACGGATCATGTCATCGTGTACTTTCAGCATGGTATCGAGACTGGAATTATACTTCTGCTCAACCTCCTCGATGGTGTGCTTGATACGGAGGGAGATAAGTTGATCCAACTGTTGAGCTGGTTCTTCATCCGAGGGCCCTTGTTTCTTGACATCCGAGAGAGATTAGAGAATTGCATCCAACTTAGTGTCAAGACTAGACATTTTGGCATCAAAATTGGAGTCAAGTTGGGCAACCGATTTATGCAATGATTCGACTTTGGATACTGTAGCAGAGACATTGTCTCGGACTTCCATCAAGGCAAAGGGATCAACATAGTTTCCTGCTAATGATCCCGTGTCCGAAGAGGAACTTCCAGTCTTGGCTTTATCATGCTCTTGATTCACAGGCGGTTCGGAAGGTCATGGACTGTTAGGAGTTGTTGCTAGATCATCCTTGGGAGGATTCGTTTCAGTTTCTTCTTCAAGATTGTTGTGAGCTTGATCGTTGATATTGATTTCTTCATCTACTGGTTCGGACAATGATGATGAGATTCCGAATTCATAAGTTGGACGGGATGAAGATGGTTTCTGAAAAAGATGAATGGATGAGCGAACAGGAGCAACAACAATGGAAGCACTGTCGTCATCGAACATGAATTCGGACAAGTGTTCCTCATCTGGATGAACATGGAGTGCATCGCGGTGGGGAGACTTCGGAGGGTTGTCCGATATGATGTTGTCATGGAGGGTCTCTCCAGATGCAAACTCTTAGTCAGTTACATCATCAGCTGGAGCAACAAAAGGTTTGTTGCTCTGAATCGCTCTATTTCTCATTGAGATGAGAGTTGCTTCAACCTATGATCTGGTAAGCTCAGGATGCCTTGAATGAGCCCTGCTGACAAAGTCTAACCATTCTGGATCATCAGAACCTGGTCGTCCTGTACCTTTTCCAGTTATCAGACCAGTTGTGGCATCCGAGACAGGAGGGACAACTCCTGCTTCGGAATGCTTGGGATCCGAGACATGGGTCTCAAATCCTGCTTGTGTGAAAGAAGGAGGGATTTCTGAAATGACTCGTGGGTGTGTTCCAGGGGGTGCAAGGAACTTTGTTCAACACCGACATCGCCTTGTTGGGAAGGTGAGGGTGGATTATGTGGAGACTCCCTGTGAGTGTGTGCAGTTGTTTTTGAAACTACGGAGGGTACTTCAGACGAGTGGGCAGGTGGAGTGAGAGGATGATCAGAGTCAGTAGAAATGTCTATGACAGATTCCTTTTGAGAGGAAGTGTCGACTTTGGTTCTCTTTCTGGCTTTAGGTTTAGAGGGAGAGGTCTTTCTTTTGGCAGCCTTCTTTTTCTTTCCGCCAGAAGGAGCTGGCTTAGCCACATCCAAGGTGGGCTCAATGGTGACAGGGGTAGACTGTGTAGGGCTATACACAATCGAAGTCACCAAGTGATGTTTCAAGTGAGGAGACTCGGATGGTAAAGTGACGAACATGTGCTCAGGCAATCTACAAATGGGCCCGTAAGATGCCTGGCTCGGAAGGTGATAAGTCTTAATAGTTTTGAAGGATAGAAATACCTCTTTTGGAATTGTGTCGATTGAGATGGACTCTTGCTTCTCTCGGTAGAGCTATTGGATAGTCAGAGCCCATAATCTTGGACTCGATATCTCTTGTGGCTTACGTTTGATAGAAAACTTCCGAAAGTCTTGCCGCAAGACTTCCGTAAGATCGACAACGTTTGTCGTCCCCGAAAAGATGCTGTAAATGACATAGAGCCAATCCTTTCTCATTGTGTCCGTACCTCCATGTTTCCCAGACAGACCTCTAAGGATTAAGTGCATAAGGACTGTCCATAGCCCGGGAACTAGAGATTTCTTAAATTTCTTCGCTTTGAACTCTTCAGCGTACCTGATGTGATTAAGGAACATCTGAAACTCTTCAACAGGCGGTTCTTGAACTTTGAAACCCTTAGGGTTTTATGGAATCCCAATGACCTTCAAGAAGGTTGACTTGTGAACTGGTACAATACGATCACCAGTGATTCTGTCATAGTCCATGGGATCCAAGGAGACGAAGAGGAATGGGTGGGTCAAGAATTTTGGTGACTGGAACTGAGATGGGATGGCGAGCAATAAACTCAATCATGACCCAGATGGACTTGTCATAGTCCATGGGATCCAAGGAGAAAAGTTGCGTGCTATCACAGAGAAAAGGTTCAGTTGATGATGAGGAAGCAGAACCCTTGGAGGATTTCTTCTTGGGAGTAGTTTTGGTGATTTTGGGAACGGATTATGAAGATGCCATTGTTGCAGGTTATGAGAGCTCGAAGAACAATTTTCTTGCAGAGAGAAAGGGATGAATGTTTGGAGAGCGTAAAGTGACAAAAGGGTTTTTGAAAGGTTTTTATAGGTTAGAAGGAAATGGGTCGGGTTGAAAAAGTGTAATGATGATATCCAGATGTGGATATGGATTGTATTAAATGTGTTGCCACATTTGGAATGAGTTGACCTGCAAGGACGAAGGAATACAATGGCAAGACGTGCAAAATGGAAACCGTCAGTTGATTGACATGATGTTTACTTTTACAGAGACGTGTGCAAAAAGGTGCGATTTTCTTGGATTAAAGGAGAATCATCATTACAAAATATAACCGTTTGAGTTATTAAGAAAATGTTTCACAACTAATGACAAAAAACCTTTTGAACTTCTTTTCAAGAGAATGATCTCGGAGCCAGAAAGTTCCAAGATGCTTTTACAATGTGGTCTTGGAGCATGAAAGTTCCGAGATGAATTTTCAACATGATCTCGGAGCATGAAAGTTCCGAGATAGATTGTCACAAGATAATTCCAAGATGAAAATGAAAATACTTGTACATGATATCGAGTCCGAGATTGCACAGACTGTAACGCTAAAGTGATCAGGGAGGCGGGGTAAAGGAGTTAAAGTCCTTTAAATAGGGTGTAAGCCCGAATAATTAGGGTTTCATCAAAAAGACTCAACTCGCCGAGTCCAGTCCTCCGTCTCGACGAGTAGACTTCATAATATGCACGTCCTGATCAACTCCTCTACGATGAGTTAGGACCAACCAACTCGTCGAGTAGGTCCTCTAATGTGAATAAAATTCTCAAGTTCCACATCCAGGAAATTAGGGTGTTACAATTCTCCTCCACTTAATTAGATTTCACCCTCTAAATCGCTCTTTATCGACACATAGATTGAAACAACCAAGTCGATAAGCACAACCGCAAAATCTCGTAACATACAACGATCTCCTTCCCAAGACATCCGAAACTAAAACAAGAACTCCCAACAAGAAAAGGACGGACCCCTTTGCCGTTGCAGCATCAGCTTTGACTCTCCAGGACTCGAAAACTGTAGTGGTCTGTCTCCCCGAAAGACCGCCCATGCGGAACATCACCATGTTAATCGCTTATCGAATAGCAGGCCTAATAAAACACTTCCAACTCTGATTATCTTGTTGCGACTGATGGGAACAAGTCGTTGACCATAATTGGCTGCTGATCACTCATGTCAGACATACTAGTCGGTCCAGATCGTAACTCAAAAGGAACGGAGGGGTCACATCTCACCAAGGACAAACCACCGGTACTGCTATCGGAACCAATCTGAAGAACAAACCTCAATACTCTACTCTCAGATACTAGAAGAATGACCATGCACGGTCGGAAATATCCTCTGATTTCCATAACCATAAGCCTTAGCTTCCCCTCAAATGTTCCTTCCAACACTGAGTACCAAGTCAGCTCCCGACCCAAAAGTTGAATCTCCAAGGCTACCCTAGCCCATCCGGCAATACGACTTCACAGTCGTCCTATCCAACCGAGCTGTCTCAACCAATCACACTGAACTCCCGAAATCACAAAGTTCGCTTTACCTCAAGCGATTACCACAACCGATTTGAAATCGCACCCCACATCCGACCTCCGTCGTCTACTACTTGCTAATTCATGTGTGTCGTGGTCCTCCTCAAACCAACAAACCGATTCACACAAGTCTAAAACATCAGATGGGAAACACATCCCTCTCAGAATGAAGTCCATCTGGAAAATCCAAAACCACGTCCTGCTCGTCCTCCACACAGATAGAGCCAAACTCAAACACAAGAGTCTAGTCCGACACAGAATTGGAACCACTCGTCCCAATCTGATAATCAACTCATGACCCATGTCCCACGAATCTACGCATGCATTACACCTCGATCCTTCCGATTTGCGTCAACCCTTCCCTAACTCAAAACATAACGGTTTTCGACCATTGCTGAGACCTTATTCTCGCCCCTGGTCCGGCCACCAGGTTCCCACAGACTCAAATAGCAAGGCTACCCAGGCCTAAGAACCCCTCTGCGTGACACTCTGACTAGTGAATGCTACGGCTCCCCGCAGTCTTACAACACCCTCTCACTGCCTACTGAGTGCTACGGCTCCCCGTAGTCTTACGATACTCTCTCTAACCGACTCTTGAATGCTACGGCTCCCCGTAGTCTTACGATATTCTCTCTCATTGACTCATGGATGCTACGGCTCCCCGCAGTCTTACGATACTTTCTCACCAACTCGTGAATGCTACGGCTCCCCGCAGTATTACAATACTCTCTCTTACTGACTCGTGAATGCTACAGATCTCTGTAGTCTTACAACACTCGCTCACTGACTAGTGAATGCTACGACTCACCGTAGTCTTACAACGCTCTCTCACTCGCCATGGGCTCACCCCACGTTTTTCCCTGACAGTCCTAAGCGATTATTCCCACCTGAATTCACTCACTCTCTTATCACCCCACAATCTCATCATCAAGCTATCACCATACCGAGTTCACTAACTCATGCTCCGCGGTTCAACATATATATGTGCGCTCACCTACCCAAATTATGCATCACTACTCTTGAAAATTCTCGTAGACAAGGCACTTTCCCTCAGTACAGTTCACACCCCTGGTCAATCCCCGCCTGGCGACAATTAACTGATGGTCTCACATCTGGAAATATAGTCGCTTGATGTTCCACCTGCCGTCTGACAAACCCAAGTCTCATAGTAATCCAACAATTTAGGGCATCACACTCGGATATCTCGATACACCACCACAGAATCTCACGATATCTTGCAACGAGCACTGATCTTCCACTCACACAGCTCGAAACCTAGAAGTGCTCCAACTCACAACTTGAAGCACGAAGGAATCGTCAATGACTGAGAATACGTTGATGACAATCTAAACCCCATCCTCTACTGATCAAGCCCATGCAAAACTACTCATACCGAATCTGAAGTTAATTGAAAAATCAACTGCTGCCCTTCCCGGAGTACAGATAACAACCTATACGCCGAGCTATCAATCTCTCAGCAATTGAATCTTGACCTCAGCAACCCATCCGTCTCGAAACTCAAACATTGGCAAAACCGAAGAACACGAGCCATAATTAGAGTCATGTCCAACGGCCACCTACCGTGAAGACACTCATTCTCTCCTCAGCATATGCAACATGCATCCTCTCGCTCTGTATGTTGCCTTCACTACCACATGACTCCCATCTCAGATACTCGGACCGTAGATCCCCATAACCCAAGCTTCTATACCACGTCAGATTGAGGATCCTCCCCACAGAATACCCAGTTCTCCCCCACTGACGGTTCGAACCATCGTCCATTGTTATACCAAACAGACCACACTACAGACTGGCTCACCAGATGTACCATTCCCGACTCATGGAATGTAACACGCAACACTCGATGATCTTCCAGATAATGACCAAATAACTCCAAGTATCCCGTATCTCAGATGAAAACCTCGGAATCCTCCCAATGTGACTGCCTCTAGTCACCCAAAATCTCATACTAACACATCACCGGACATCTCGACTATCTCGAATTAGTTATGACTCTCAATCCTGAGAATAATGAACTATCATACACACCTCATCTCCGATTCCTCAGCCAACATTCCATCGTGTGAATTATCATAGAAGCAAGAGACCTCACTCTCACAGTCGATATACAACGTAAACAACGAGGGACGCCGCCCCGATATACTCCTCTTGATTACCTGGAACTGCTGCTAAAATATGCGTTATTATACTCAACTAAGGCATATCCTTGTCCTCATCCATCTCAGTCCCCACCAATGACTCTCTTATGGCATAAGAAATACCTCGCAACAGACATACTACCAAATACTCTGGTGAAAATATCGCAACTATATGCTACCCCACGGGGTTTACCTCCAAACTCTGAAACCGGAAGCTCATTATCTCTTTTGCTCCATACGGGAAGCCGAAATAGTGTAATTCTCGTCATAGAAAGTGACATCTTAACCATCGGCCGATAACTCAACCCAGACCGCAATCCTCCACAAGGCATCATCTTCACTTTTCCTCGAGTCCTGAGAATCCAACTGGCACCTCACCAGTCAAACCCCTCGGGATCTAAACTCAATTTTCCTCACAAGGTACACTCTATTGAAGCTCAACCGACATGGCCCTCTGGCCCTACAGTTTACCATATCCATACTCAGTCTGAACACCCATCGATGGATAACTGGTAAAGACGGAAACATACTTTGCTACAAATCATGGTACCCGAACCATGTTATCTCCCCCTCAACCTGCTACTTAGAACCTCTAGAATTTTCCTTGTTTTGAGTATGGGTCCTCTCCTTTCAGTAGTACGGGCCCATACTACCTGCCACATCTACCCATACTTTCCACACGGATCGTCCCAGATTTCCTAAGTAGTTGCTCAACCTTCTCGATCACCAATCCCATTACACATGTTTGCTCTCCAGCGAATACTCACCTCTAAACAGTGTACTCATCGGACTAAAATTACTCCCTAAGCTCTCCTAGTTTCTCACCTTCTCTGCCATCAGCTGCTGAAGAACTCCTCATGACGCCAGCCATCTACCTCCTGAATATCATCATATTCACTTAGTAGCTGACTCCCATCATTCAAGAGTTCCACAAATCACAAAGCAAGCAACATTCGGGCATCGAAAAACCTCCACCATCATATAAAACCACCCTAGCATACAACTCCACTTGCTCTATCGACAACTCAAAGGGCATCACCGAACTCAGGCAATCCTACCTCTTGTGGGTATCTAACTACTCTCTCAGTAGATTCCTCAAATGCACATCTAGGTATCTCTCCGAGATTACTCCGCTACTCAAAGTTCTCTCTAAACGATTCCTGCTAGGTACTCATACTCTGCACATACATAGAGCAAATAGCAGATACTGTCAATCAATAGCATCCCCTAGGCTAAGGCATCATGAATCAGGCAACTCCAGCTCTAAATTCATGAAATACCTAGCCTATCCTCTAGCATGCAGCTCTAATATCTCATAAGTATTTCATAATATAAACAAGTAATGGTATTTTGGGAAATCACCGTTCGGGATCTGGCTGATTGTACACACTGCTTCATCTCGTTTCCTCTTAAAGCTCTTACTCGTTTTAGAAAAATCATTTCTTATTAGAAAAATTTCTCAAATCCTCAGTCTGAGTCCAGACATACCCGAGAGTACATCCGAATCCCTCAAACCAAGGCTCAGATACCAACTTGTAATGCTCAAAATTTTCAAACATTTTTTTTTAATTTTTAAAACCACATAAAACACAATCTGACATTTCTCAAAACCCAATGTATAAGTTGTTCAAAACACAAAACAACAAAATGTTTGACAATTTCCCAGAATCCTCAAAACATAATCTCGAGCTGGTGTGTACAATCAAGCCGGCGCCTTCCCACGATCCTGAGAGGTACCTGAAACACATATCACACAACACTGTAAGCACGAAGCTTAATGAGTCCCTCAAAATACCATGCACAAATAATTAGCCTCTCATGACTATATCTCAATAAGGACCCTCCGTTCATGTGTCTCAGTGAGGACCCTCCGGTCTCACAGCTTGGGTCGGACCCTCCAGTCTGGTATCTCAGTGAAGGCCCTCCAGTCTCACAACTCGGTTTGGACCCTCCGGTCCTAACTCAATAAAGCACAGAAATAATATACAACATAAATCACAAAGACAAAATGCATGATATCACATAACTTAGTATAAGCACATAAGACCCTCCGGTCAGTAACTCAAATAAGACCCTACGGTCAATAACTCAAATAAGACCCTCCGGTCACACAGGATTACCACTCAGGTAAGTATAGTGAGTAGACTCACCTCGCAGAGTAAAACTATATATCCCACACTCGAACTGCTGGTCTAGACTCTGCCCCTCCATAGCCTCAAAAATCCACAACTTGACCAAAACCCTAAAGTCAACGGTTAAAGTTGATCCAACTCGTCGAGTGCAACTCATGAACTCATCTAGTTCCTCAGTAAATCACAAAAACCCGAGTCAACTCGCGGAGTTGCTAGCCAACTTATCGAGTCTATGCAGAATCCTGAAGATTGGGGAAAAAACCTAGCCACTCGTTGAGTTGTCCCACCAACTCCTCGAGTTCACTCTGAATCCAAAAACGGGAATACCCAACTCAACTCGTCGAGTTGGATGCCCAAATCGTCGAGTTCTTCAGCCCTTTCTCATTAAACTCATTCCAGTCGATTCCACTGCTCCAAACTCAAGATCCAACCTCCTAGGATGAAGTTACCACGTAACGTTGCTAACTTTACGATCAGGTAAGGCCTCACAAGGCTAAAACACCAAAAAAAATAAGCTCAAGAAGGGGTTTAGGACATGAAGATTGTTCAAAGCTTCATGAAGCTTGAGGCTTTAGGCCTAAAGGGCCTAGTAGTGTCCAGATCTGAGGTCTCATCTTCAAGGCATGCTCAAACAACTAAAGGACTCAAAGAGAAAATGGAAATGGCCATAAAATCCCTAGTGAAGAGATCTAACAAACAAATGGTCAAGGTGATAACTTTTTACCTCCAAATGGCAGCTAACACTGAAAGAATACTGGATCCAAGGGCTCCTTCTCACTCCAAGCCTTTTTCTCCTCCAACTCCTTCAAAGAATGCACCAAATCATGCACTTTTAGCCTCTCTCTCTCTCTCTCTCTCTCTCAGATAATACCAGCTCGTTTAGGGTTTCTCTCATGGTGCTAAAGTGATCAGGGAGGCGGGGTAAAGGAGTTAAAGTCCTTTAAATAGGGTGCAAGCCCGAATAATTAGGGTTTCATCAAAAAGACTCAACTCGCCGAGTCCAGTCCTCCGTCTCAACGAGTAGACTTCATAATATGCACGTCCTGATCAACTTCTATACGATGAGTTAGGACCAACCAGCTCGTCGAGTAGGTCCTCTAATGTGAATAAAATTCTCAAGTTCCACATCCAGGAAATTAGGGTGTTACAATTCTCCCCCACTTAATTAGATTTCACCCTCGAAATCGCTCTTTATCGTCACATAGATTGAAACAACCAATTCGAGAAGCACAACCGCAAAATCTCGTAACATACAACGATCTCCTTCCCAAGACATCCGAAACTAAAACAAGAACTCCCAACAAGAAAAGGACGGACCCCTTTGCCGTTGCAGCATCAGCTTTGACTCTCCAGGACTCGAAAACTGTAGTGGTCTGTCTCCCCGAAAGACCGCCCATGCGGAACATCACCATGTTAATCGCTTATCGAATAGCAGGCCTAATAAAACACTTCCAACTCTGATTATCTTGTTGCGACTGATGGGAACAAGTCGTTGACCATAATTGGCTGCTGATCACTCATGTCAGACATACTAGTCGGTCCAGATCGTAACTCAAAAGGAACGGAGGGGTCACATCTCACCAAGGACAAACCACCGGTACTGCTATCGGAACCAATCTGAAGAACAAACCTCAATACTCTACTCTCAGATACTAGAAGAATGACCATGCCCGGTCGGAAATATCCTCTGATTTCCATAACCATAAGCCTTAGCTTCCCCTCAAATGTTCCTTCCAACACTGAGTACCAAGTCAGCTCCCGACCCAAAAGTTGAATCTCCAAGGCTACCCTAGCCTATCCGGCAATACGACTTCACAGTCGTTCTATCCAACCGAGTTGTCTCAACCAATCACACTGAACTCCCGAAATCACGAAGTTTGCTTTACCTCAAGCGATTACCACAACCGATTTGAAATCGCACCCCACATCCGACCTCGGTCGTCTACTACTTGCTAATTCATGTGTGTCGTGGTCCTCCTCAAACCAACAAACCGATTCACACAAGTCTAAAACATCAGATGGGAAACACATCCCTCTCAGAATGAAATCCATCTGGAAAATCCAAAACCACGTCCTGCTCGTCCTCCACACAGATAGAGCCAAACTCAAACACAAGAGTCTAGTCCGACACAGAATTGGAACCACTCGTCCCAATCTGATAATCAACTCATGACCCATGTCCCACGAATCAACGCATGCATTACACCTCGATCCTTCCGATTTGCGTCAACCCTTCCCTAACTCAAAACATAACGGTTTTCGACCATCGCTGAGACCTTATTCTCGCCCCTGGTCCGGCCACCAGGTTCCCACAGACTCAAATAGCAAGGCTACCCAGGCCTAAGAACCCCTCTGCGTGACACTCTGACTAGTGAATGCTACGGCTCCCCGCAGTCTTACAACACCCTCTCACTGCCTACTGAGTGCTACGGCTCCCCGTAGTCTTACGATACTCTCTCTAACCGACTCTTGAATGCTACGGCTCCCCGTAGTCTTACGATACTCTCTCTCATTGACTCATGGATGCTACGGCTCCCCGCAGTCTTACGATACTCTCTTACCAACTCGTGAATGCTACGGCTCCCCGCAGTATTACAATACTCTCTCTTACTGACTCGTGAATGCTACAGATCTCTGTAGTCTTACAACACTCGCTCACTGACTAGTGAATGCTACGACTCACCGTAGTCTTACAACGCTCTCTCACTCACCATGGGCTCACCCCACGTTTTTCCCTGACAGTCCTAAGCGATTATTCCCACCTGAATTCACTCACTCTCTTATCACCCCACAATCTCATCATCAAGCTATCACCTAAGGATGTTAAAGTCAATAAGTTTGACTCTACATCAAGTAGAGCCCATTATCTAACTCTGTTAAGTTCTATTCTGAGATCCTCATTACATGATGTGACTGGGTCACATGTTGATGTTTTAATAATCAAAGAATAGAGAGAAATCTTAAAGGAAGTATATGCTGATTCTGATCGCGAAGGTGGAATTCGATCGCATCAGAATTTTGAGCAGTTGCTTAAGAAGTTATGATATATTGCTAAGGAATAGATAACAACAATTTTCCATGTGGATTGTAAGGATAAGTTTTTCCGCAAAGTTTTAAAATAAAAGAAAATTGTTTAATTTTATTTATTTGAAGTATCCTTACAATGGCATTTGTGGAAAATTGTTGCTTATATGATTCCACTGACAGCAATATTGGAAAATGGATTTGATTCTTTCAATTGTGGTAGTGTCTAAATTTACCAAATCAGGAAAGTTCCTCATCACCCAAGTTTCAATTGGACCGAAACTTGGAATCATGCAAGTTGAATAGTATGATGAATGAGAACTTTCAAGCATTGGAAAATCAAGACTAATTACTTGTTCACATGGATGTGTGAGTCAAGTGAAGGACTAAAGGGATCGAGTACTCATTCTTGTGCACTGGTCATGTCCACCACAAAGCTCGTTAAGACTATTTGATTTACTAAAGTTTAGTAAATATGGTTATACTTACAAGTTTAAGTATAATTCTGAAACATTGGAAAAGTCTCAATGTATGGCACAACGAATGGGAAGAATCAAATTAGGCAGAAAGATAAAAGTTTCTCAAATCTGAAAAGATGGGAGAGTACTTTAGTATCATGTTTGTGATCATCTTAATGATTTAGAAATCATATCACAATTAGTCCTCTAAAGGTCATCTTAGTGCATTCTTATGACTAAGAAGAGGAGTCATGAATTGTTGAAATGGTTAGATCAGGAAGATGAGTCATACTTTGTTCCAAAACAATACTTAGAGTCATACTCCAAGATTGTAACTTGAGTGACATATCTTAAAGAAAGGTTTAAAACACTTGTCAAATGTAAGAGTAAAAGTGTCCTACTCTTGTACATTTGAAATTGGTAAGTTGTGATGTTTTGGATAAAACAAAGACCAACTAAGGCCAATTGTGTGAAGTGTTTGTCTTGATAAAGATTCTGCACTATCTCTTGAATATTTGGCAAGATAGTCTTATATGTCAAGAGGATAGTGGGAGTCTTAAAGATCCTAAAAAGAATTTCAAGAACTAATCAAGAATAAAACCTGAGGTTCTTCACTAGCACACGACTTGAGTTTTATAACCTATCGTGTTGACATATTCTGTGCCCATTCCAGTTAAAGTTGGCTTTGCATAGGAGTTCTGAAAGTTCTCAATTCGTTGCATAACAACTTGGAAGCAATGGCAGGCCCTGTACTGCCAGGTGGCAAGAAGTTAAGATTGCATAAGTTCAGTCCATATGAGTTTGGATTTGTCATTATCCTTGTCTTGTGACTATGGTTTTGACGATTCACATGGATAAGAACACATACACCATAAAATCTAAGGGTCATAAGGTTTCTCTCCGATTCATGAAAATGATGGTGAGGAAACACTTCCACCAAGTAGATTTGAAGCAGATGGCAAAAGGTCTAAACAATTGAGACTATGATTACGGCATCCCTTTTCATAGTTCTGAAATTGTTTAGACACACATGCATGCTATCTAAGGAAAGTTGTATGATTTTGATAAAGTTTTATCAAAGCATCTCGTATCAGAAATCTGAACTTTGGTAAGAAAGTCAATAAAGTATTGATTTCTAGAAGTCCAGCTGATTTCTGAGTACATGTCAAAGCTAGTGGGAGCATAAGTGTTATGCTAATAATCATCATGTTAGTGGGAGCATGATAATTATTGTTAGTGTTGCAAGTTAGCAATGTTAATTATAGAAAACAAAAGTTTCAATTCGTGAGGCTGCAGGGATTGAAAAAGTTGTTTTGCTATAATTAAGGGAGAGGATATACTTCATTTCAGTTCTAAAGGCTTAGATTGAGACCTTAATAATCTTTAGTCAAGAATATATATATGAATTTCATGTTGGATTGGTTCAACTTAAGGAAATTCTATATATTGCGTTCTCAAAATTCGATTATGATTACGGCATCCCTCTTCATAGTCAAATTTTGAAAACATGGCAAATAAAAATATTATAGCAAAAGACTGGTCTAGAATCATGTCTTTATGTGAGACATCATGAATCGTGTACCATTTGCTTTGGGTACAGGATCGATTGCATGTGCTATAATATTTGTCATTTCTAAATTTTTCCAAATGCCCGGAGGCATTAAGAAGGGAAAAGGTCTAGAATTGGATATGACTAAAATGATTAAGCAATTGTCGAGGACAATCTGAGGTTTACCAAAGATTGGTTGCTCAGGGACAGTTGGAAGTATAGTCCATGTCTCAGTCCATATGATATCTAGAATGGAGGAATATATGATCCCTTATCTAATGGACAAATCATTGACAAGGTCAGAGTTCGACAGCCGCTTTAAGAGCTACGATTGCCAGTTATGTTTTGAAGTCATACTCAATAATAGTTTTAGACTTATCCAAGTGGGAGACTGTTGGATTAATGTCTAAGTCCATAACTATATTTGGTATGTACTTGACCCGACCCGGCATGGTCCATTTGGGTTGCACTTCACCGGTACAATTTATATGGATAGTCTTTTGAGAATAGTATATTTATGATTTATATTAATATATTATAAGTTCTAATATATTAATATGGAATCATATTATTTAATTAGTATTGATCAAGAATTAATTTAGAATTAATTAAGTGATCAAAAAGAACTAATTAAATATGGACTCTTATATATATGGAATGGGCCAAGTTCATTTAGGTTGGGATAAGCTTTCATGGATGGTCCATGGAGCTTTTAACCCATGGATCCTATGTAAATGAAAGGTCATGGGTATTAGGGTTTACATGGATGTAACCCTAATCCTCCATAATATATAAAGGGGTCCTTGGCTCACAAAATTGGTACAAGTGTGTGAAAATAAGAGTGGGTCGATTTTAGTGTGCATACATATTCTCTCAAGTTCTTCCAAGGTGTTTTGGTGATTTGTGATTCCATTTGAGGCTTCCACACTATTGGGGCTAAGCTCTTAAAGCTTGAAGACATCAAGCTACATCAAAAGGTATGTCATCTAACTAGAACTTTGTAGTATAGGTGCTTCATAATATGCTAGTTAGGATGAAACCTTTGAATAGTTAATATTTGCATGTATAATAGAGAAAACATAGATCCAAGGTTTATAGGGTTGCATGTACACCATAGGAGTGTTAGAATGCTCAAAACCCAACAGAACCTTCTTCGATTGCTTCCCACACTCACATGTAACATAGAGATGATCGTTTTCGAACTTGAGGAGAGGCAAACCTCTGACCATTTCATCGGAAACAAGATCATTCATATATCGAAGTTTAGATGAGCAAGCCTTCGATTCCATAACCAACTGACATCAAGAACTGCCTTTGAGAGAAGAAAGAGTTAAGTTTTGCCAACGATCATGTTGATGTCAAGAGGGTACATGTTCTTGTTGCGATTTGACTTGATCAGACATTCTTTCTGGTCTTCGGACATGACATAGCTGTGTTTCTTGCAGAATTCAACTCGATGATTTGCATCAGTAAGTTGAGCCACACTGATTAGAGTATGCTTCAGGTCAGCTACATATGCCACGTTTGATATAGAGAAGTTTCCATTAGTGAGGATGTCATAACCTCGGATTTGAGAGTTAGAGTTGTTGTCATACGTCACATAGCCAGCATTTGGTGAAAGTTTAAGATCACGCAGAAAGTAATTCTGCCCCGTCATGTGCATGGAACAAGCACTATCAGTATACCATATTGTATCTTGTTCCGAAGCACAGAGTGTCTGCAAAGATTAGTGAAGTTTGGAGTTTTTAAGCTCCGAGTTAGATTTTGGGACTTGGGCATTGGATTTGGACTTTGGTAGTGACTTTTGAGCAACAGGTGTCTCGGAAGGCTTGTTCCGAGATCCTTTGGGAAAGAAGCAAAATGCTAAGGTTTTTTCGTTAATCCAGAAATCATATTCGACAATAGGTTGTTTCGGAACAACTTTTCTCAGACCAACTGTTTTTCAAGCTGTAGGAATCACAGTGTTACTTGAGGTTGCAAAATATTTTTCAACACTCTTAGCTCTCCACTCAAATTTTTGTTTTGAATCTTTTGAAAAAGGTCTAGTGACAGAGTTTTTAACCAAATGTTCTTTGTTTACTGTTTTTGATGGTGCATTCGGTTTTGAAAGCTGTTGAGGTTTAAAAATCGTACCATCAGATTTAGCAATGAAAACAGAGGAAACAGTCCAATGAGAGTTATTTCTTGTGGGACAAGTATCAATAGTCTTTTTCGAAATGGGACTAACAGCTTTGTTTTGAACAACAGGACTAAGAAGATTTGAGGGCCTTTTAAAAATTTTAACAGACACAAAGGTTTTATGGTTCCTAGTGATTGGGCTTACAGTCGAAGATACTTTCTTTTTGGAATTTTCAATGAACCTGGAATTTTGTCTTGACCTAATTTCCTTTTTAAGTGCATTTTTGGCTTCAATCTCAGGCTCTATGACATCTTTTCTATTCAATGAAGTTTTCTTCCTGGAGTCAGATGTTGACTTGGAAGTTTGGCCATAGGATGGGTTGTTAAACTTGGGTTTGATTGGCACTAAGGTGGTTTTAGAAATCACTTGAGAGTCTGAATCACACGAATCGGATGAATTGTCACTTATGGTTTATATATCAACGTCTTTTTCTAAGGATGCCCAAACAAAATTTGATTTTTCAGAGTCGGTTCCAATTGTCTCTGGAATAATTTCCTCAACAAGGCAATTGTTAGGAGGACTATGGTTCGGAATGTGAACTATAGTGTTGGAAATGTTAGGAGAAAATTCTGAGGTTTGATTCAGGTTCAGGGGTATCAGAGGCGGAAGAGGCGTGGAATCAGGACATTTGACAACTATTGGTTGAAACTCAGGAATCAGAAAAGAAAAACTGTCTGAGGTCTTATGAAGGGGTGACAAAGGTGAGACAGGGGTATCCGAATACTTGTGGTTCAGAATGTCTCCCATGAAAGTTAGATTCTGTAACTCCTTCAAGGGACGAGCAATTGGTTTCGTAAACTCGCTTCCGAGACCAGGTGCTTTGGACCAAGGATGATGAAAATTGTGAGTCATCCTTTCATTTGCTTCAAGAATTTCTATGGAATGATGTAAAGCATTAATTTTGGCATTTAGACGTTTGTTATCAGAAATTAAATCATTCCTTTCATAATAAGTGATTTCACATTTGTCTTTAAAAATGATACATTCATCTTTTGATATTACAAGTTCATATTCTAAAGACACTATTTTAAGCTTCTTATCCTTGAAACGTAATCTAAAACGACTTAATTCACTCTTCATCTTCTCACTGGCTTCTATGGCTGACTCATAGGCATTGTAAATGATGTTCATATCTGATTGGATCTGGGTTAGATATGGTTCAAAAAGAGATAAATCAAAATTATTATCAGTAATCATAGATTTTACCTGTTGAACGATGCTTCTGCCGGGTGGGTCATTGGTCGACATGTAGCAATAGTTTGGTTCAGTATCATCATCATCTTCCTCTGATCCAGATGACCAGTAGCCTTCATCACATTCGATGCTTTGTCTAGCCATAAGACACATGTTACTACCAGTACCCACATCATCTTCATCTCCAGAAGACCAATATCCTTCCACATCTCTCGAAACAGTGATAACGAAGGCTTTCTCACTAGCAGCCATCTCTTGGGCTTGACGTGCATAGTATATAGAGTCCTTGATCTTTGGTTTTTGCGGCGCTTCAGCCAAGCAATCTTTGGCAAAGTGGTTTGCATGACCACACTTGTGACAAACAATTTTTGTTTTTTCTGACTTCAGAGTCTCGTGAGATTCCGAGGAGTGAGTTTGTGTCGGAATGTTTGGCTTGTATACAGGTGGATTATCGGAAGGTTTAGGGTATGGTTGGGGATTACTTTGATGAGGAGCTTAGAAAAGGTTGTGGTATGGTTTGTGAGTGGGATTGAAAGGATGTTTATATTTCATGGAGAGTAATGCAAACTCTTGTTGAAAACATAGTTCGGAGTTCATTGCTTCAGCGTCGAGGTCTCCATCAAACTGATAGTTTGAACTGGTAAGAGCAGGTAAAGTTGGTGGAGAGGGATGAACAGGTGGGATAGATAGGATAACAGATTTGAAAGGGTCCAAAGTAGAGAGGTTCAGAACTTGAGGATCATAAGAACTAACAAGAGCAAGAAGACCTCCTGAGAGTTCTCTCAAAGTTTGTGCAACATTTGATTCATGACCTTGGAGCTCGTCAAACAGTTGGTAAATCTTCAGCTTCTTTAGAGATCCATTACTCCGAAGACACGATTTCACATTTCCTCATCCTTTACCATGACAATTGATGAACTTGAGATTGTACTCTAGTGGAGTTCGGACAATACCATGAGCTGTCATGTTGTTGAAGACAATTCAGTATCTGTTAGAGGCCGAGGCAACAGATTCATCGGGAGTTGTGGAGAAAGTATCGAACTCGTTGACGACGGAAGTCAAACGCTTATCCTTCATGTTTTCGGATCCCTCGAACAGGTATTGGAGAGTGTCCCAAATCTATTTAGCAGATTTGCACAACTTAATGTGCTCAAAGAGAGAATATGGAACACCAAACACCATTTCGGAAAATGCAACTTGATCTGCATGCAATTTCTCGATGTCATCAGCAGCAAGAGGTGCTTGACGTTGTTCATCCTATCCCATGAGATTTGCAGCAACATCTCTCATAGTTTGTCTCACAAGAACATGTGGACCTTCTTTAACGGATCTCCAGATACCTTCACCTTTTTCTTTTCCAAGTAAGAACCTTTCGATTCTGACTTTCCAGTGATCATACTCTTCAACAACTAGCAATGGGGCACGAGTAGGGCAACCCACGCTATTTGCTATTTGCATTGAATACATTTTTTGAGAATTAGGAGTAGCCATTGAATCTCAGATATAAGAGCAGAAGCAGTATATAGAAGAACTTTTATCCTGAACACAAAAATGATCGAAATACCAAGGAAATTTCGAATCAACTATAATCTGTTCTTATTGATTCAAAGGACAACCACTCAAGCTCTGATACCAATTGTGAGTATAAGAATCAATGCGCAAGGACAAGGTTTGAAAACTAAAACCTTGAGTTAATCTTAAAGATCAATGTCTGCTCTTAATTGAAGTTCCAGTCAAGTCTGGTAATACTAGTCGAGACTTGAAGTAAAAATTCAACAAAGTACACAAGTCTTAAATGAAGAACTATGAGTATGATAAATGCAAAGACAATAAATGAAAAATAAGAATGTTGTGAAGGTTATGACTTGAGAGAAAAGTGAAAGAGAGTTAAGAGGAATATTTTCTATCTTTAGAGGAACAATTCGTGTCTTTCATGTCATTAAAAACACTCCTTATATAGGAAAAGGAGGTACATCGTACACACTACATTTCATACCTAGGACTGGATAATAAACAGCTTCTGAAAACTAATTATCTAACTGATACAAAAAGCTAAGTCCTATGAAATGTTACATCACATAAAAGACAAAAAAATAACAAATGCACAAACAGACAATCAAATTCGGATATTTTCTCCATCTCGGAAAGGTCTTCACTTCGGACTCCATCTCTACTTCAGAACTTGATGACTTCGGATCTTCAATACTTGTGATTGCTAGAGGTTCACTTTCAGGTTCCAACACTAGTAGATGTCTTATTAAGAAAAGCGGTCTTTCTAGAAGAACCACTTACTCCTTCTAGCCTTGCTATAGAGAGGAACTTCAATCAAGACTATACTTGATTATCATACATGGATTACATCTCATGTTCATGATTCTAAGTCATTAATCAGATTCGAGTTCTGACATAGCATCTTGGTATTTGATGGATTTGCTAGAAACCATCAAGAAAAGCTCATCAATGAGAGATTTCACATTTCTCAACTCATAGATGATTTCTACCACTAAATCGAACAATTTATGTTTGTTAATAACTATTATTGAAGTTTAACAATCCCTTGTTAAAATTAGTGCCAACTATTACTACATTAGGTAATGGTTCTTGGGTTGCTTCAAGTTCCATGTACCTCCCACTTGCTTTGTCATTAGAAGCTTGCTTTCTGCTAACTCAACTATCAGAGGAATAAGAAAAACTTATTCTTGGTGGGTTTGTTGATAATAATCTAAGCCATATTTATAGTATTATATACAAATATATATTTAGTAGATGTTGGGTTTAAAAGCTTTAGTCCAACATAGGCTATAAATCCATAAAACATTTAAGTAGGATAGGGATGGAGCCTTTCCATACAAAATCTTATGAAGAAAATGTTATATCTACTAGTTAGTTGGTGTTTGTACTCAAGGTACAATTGATAGTGTTCTAGGTGTTATCCCAAGGAAATAAAAGGAGGACATTTCTACCGATTAGAAAGAAAATCATACCAAGTAAGATTTAATTCATCCTTATTATCATTAAGGCCTTAGATAGTTCTTACCGGTTTGTATTTAAACTATATATTTGAAACCTTCAACAAAGATTTCATAATTATGTTTTAACATGTAAAATATAATTTATAACTGCTATAGTTGTTAATAAAGTAGATTTGGTATCTTGTGCTAAATCTTAGACATTCATTAGAAAGGAAGTCATACACCATAGTGTATAGTTCCGTAATAGTTTATTTTCCCTACTACTTAGTGAAAAAATCATTAGGAATCTTTTATATATAAATAAGATTTACATATGTCAAATAAACTACATTATTTTCCTTCAAAGATCCCTTTCTTGAAGTTGTAATATGTGAATATTATTCATATAATAAAGATAGCAATGTCAAAGATGAGTTTGATTTAAAACAAGTTTAAGTCAAAAGTATTTTGCATATAGAACTTGTTATTTATAAAACATTGATATTTACTTAATAATTCTTATTAAGGGATCTAGTCTCATAATCAGAATTTTAATCATTTTCGAATATGAAGGTGATCGTTATGAAAAACAATTTAAGTAAATAGTCAATCATTCATAAATTAACCGGGACATATATTTAGACGCTAAATTAAAGCATACATTGTTCCAAAACAAACATTGTTTCATAATACAAGTGGAGTATGTTCCTAGCATAATTAATAAACTAAACTCCGAGAGTGTAGTTCCAACTTGATTGTGCTCAGCTGGTTACTCTTTTGTAAATATCTGCAAGCAGTTTACAGATATTAGATTAATATTTAAGTACCAAGTACCTAAGTGTTATATGAAGAGTATGAGTTCTATCTAGTAGATACCTAAAGTACTAGTCTCTTCCAGACTTTCTTTCCAGATAAGAGGATCAGATCCTCTTCTAGTGTCCAATCTCTCCACAAAAAAAACAAGATTCATCTATGTGGGCCTTATTGGATTTCTTGGGCTTAAAGTTGTTCAGTCCATAAAACATGGGCCTCATAGATCACACAAGGTGATTCCTTTTTGGGCCTTGTACCTTTCCTAGTTTGATGTTAGAAAACATCTTTAGCGTCACATTATGCCTTTACGAGGTATCATGTTCAAGCTTATTTCTCAAAGCAAATAGTTTAGGACTAGGACCTTTAAGTGTATACAATTTCATATCTCTTACGAGATTTTCTCTTAAGACATGAACCCATTCATTGAAGTTGTATCTAGTGAATGTTATTGTTTCATTAAGTCATTAAAGAAAATGACAATTCATGGTAAGGAGAATGGATTATTTAACTACAAAATTTTAACAAAATTCATTTAGTATTTTCAATATTTACACTCTTTAATAATTAATACCCTTTTAGTTTCCAAAAACAAGAGATGGCAACGGGGGCGGGGAATACAGGGGACCCCAATCCCCATCCCCATCCCCAAATCCTCATTCCAATCCACATCCCTATCTTCATCCCCATTGGGGAATATAAATGAATCCCCATCCCCACTCCCAACGGAGACCGGGGATCCCACTGAGGAATCACAAATTTCTTTTTCTTTTTTAATATGAAAACTTTTACGTAAAGAAAAACTCTAAATTTCAATTTTACCTACATAAGTTTAAATATTTTAAAAAACATAAAAATATTCATAGATTGCATAAAAACTATAAACAATTTTTCTACCAAATTTAAATACATACATGAAAAATCAAATAGAAAAAAAATATTTGAGTGATATTTGAGGTAAAATAGATAAACCAAGGAGAAAAAAATTATACACGAGGTTAAACTAGATAAAAGAAGAAGGAAAATTACAATTTCAACAAAGTAATGACTAATGAGTTTGGTTACTTGGATAAACTTTTAGATACTATAAATCTATGTTTTGTATTATTTTTATAAATTAATATACATATACTGGGGTCGGGTCCAGGGTCGGGGTTTAGGGGTATCCCCATCCCCACTTTTTTATTCGGGAAATCCCCATCCCCGGTCAAAACGGGACGGGTTTTGGGTTCCCCATCGGGTATGGGGATTTTTGCCATCCTTACCAAAAACATTAATTATCAAAGTCTAGGATCCAAGTTGCAAAACAAATAAATGGTTAGGTATCATTTATCTCATCCATTTGAATTCAACCCGGTAGATATCGATTATCAATTATATATTACTATATAATTACTAGATTTATGGGATCGTTAATAACAAATTTAATTAGACATGTTTGATCTCATCTATGCCTCAGAACTCTCTTGCTTAGTTATCCGTTATCACAAAAGATTTCTGATCAAATCATCCAATTTGAAAAACTTGTGTAATCGGCCTATAACTTGGTTATAGAAATCGCGAAGACACCCCGACCATCAAAAGATAACACTAAGCGGTTAGGTATCCTTTATCCCACTACTGTATACAAGAGATGTGCGAGTGCTCTTAAAATTGGATTGCATAGATTTGAGGTTTGTAAAAAGGGTCTTTTATATGTTTTATAATTCTAGTTTTAAAAACATATGATATCATGGTTATTACATGCATATAATCACTTTTAAAAGTCCTATATAAAAAGCTAGTTTTTATATAATTTGACGCGATTCAATTTTAATAACTGGTATTAAGTTTGAGTGTATTTTGAACATTTTATATCTTTAATAAAGTTTCATTTTATTACTTATATATTTGGAGTTTGTATAGGTTATAAAAATCACCATTTTAAAACTTATATTTGAGTATTTCAAAATTTGACGTCATTAACTTTTTTATAAAACCGGATTTTATTTTAAACCAATAAATTGTTACATCTTATGTCCACATTATAAATTTTGAAAACCAAACTCCGTGTGATGTTTATTTTGTCTAAAATTATTTTAGCATCTGAAAAACTAATTTATCAACCACACATAATAATTGCATAAAATAAACAACACAAACATACATAAAATTATATGTGCATAAACATAACCAACTAATGACATTTTTTGTGAACCAACACAAAAAATGCCAAGTCCATTCCTAAAAGGACATTTTAAGGGACCAAAAAATCTTTTGTAATGATGTTGTAGAAGTTCCCACTTGAGAAAACACCATCTGCTTGCAAAATATTGGAAAGGCTTCTTGAAAGAAATATTTCAACAACTGTCACTAAAAGTCCAACAGCCCTTTGTAAACAACATTAGTGACACTTTTCAGAAACTGTCACTAACTTTCAGCATGTTGTTAAACTCGAAAATTGTTCTTTGGTCTTCAAACAATGGCTCCAACTTCATTTCTTGTTATATTTTTGTAGAAATAAATTATTTCTAACAAACTAATCTATTACTTACAAAAATAAACCAAGAAAAATAATCTATTTAATTTATTAGATACCATATGAATAAATAAATTATTACAACCAATTTTTAATAAAACAACCAACACAATGTTGGAGGAAATAGGGTTTATGTTGGAGATCTAGATACCCCTTGGATCATGTGAACACTTTCCAAACTGATATTTCTACCATATCCCTGGGTTGCAAGAAATTCAGCATAGGATAATCCAAGAGGGCACTTACGAATCTAGGCACATAAGTCGTAATCCAAATTGCTAGAAGGATTTTGTGTTTGTTTGAAGAAAAGAGAGCTAAAGTGTTTCGTGTCTCTCTTCTCAACGAGAAGAGCCGTTTATATAATAAACGAGATTAGGGTTTCATTAGGGTTGGCCGTCATGGGTTGCTTTAGAAGCAAGTCAAGGAAATCTGGATTTTAATGAGGAAATAGGGTTTCCAAAACTAACGAATTTTGTTAGTTTTACCATAATCACCCTCACGAATTTGAATTTCCCACAATGGTCGTATATGTAAAATTTAGAGACCTTTTGGGGCACTGCCCCTCGACCCCGCCCGCTGACCTGGCAACGGTACCCCAGCCAGGGGCTCTGCCCCTTGGACCCCGCTAGGGGCGCTGCCCCTATACCCCGCCAAAGGGGCACCACCCCTTTGGAAACCTCGGACACAGGGGCGCTGCCCCCGGACCCCTGACTTGTCGTCGAACCGACTTCTAATTCGCTCTTATATATGTTTGCACTCCGCACAAAACTGTACATATATTAGAGTACAAATTATGAAGCCCCTTAGCTCACATGTTAGTTCCAGTCACATAAAATGACATAGTGACACTAAAATCACCAACACACAATGGTACTTGGCTAGTTTGTGCACATCATACATATCAACATACACATTAAACAACCTTTGTTTTTCTAATACAACTTTAAAATGACAAAAGATGCATGAAAACTTTTGTCACATAAAATAACAATTATAAAGTTGTCATAGAAAATATATATGAACTTGTTTTTATACAAAACCAACTAATCCATATTCTCCAAAATCTAAGATTTCCAAAAATCAAAAAATCTAACCAAACTTGCAAGGTGGCTCTTGATACCAATTGTTAGGTTTTTATTCAAAAACTAGTTTCAAAAACATAATATTTAGCAACGGAAGATTTGATCATTTTTTGAATTAAATAAACAAGTTAAACCCACCAATGATCATCCTGCAAGTTGTAGAAAGATTTAAACACCAACCAAAGAAGAAGATGGATAAAAATACAACATTTGTAGTTTTTTGGATCCTCTTGGGAGGCTTGGAAGTTGATGGAGAATGAGGAACTTTTGAGACACCAACAAGTTACCAACTTAATGTAGGATGCTAGTCCTTTTGATGAACTCTTAAGCTTGGAAGCAAATACGCAAGTATTTGATCCAAGAGAGCAAAATTCAAGTAATCTTCAAGACTTTTAAGGAAAAGAGAGAAAAACACACATGCACAAGCATGTTACGGTTTTCATACATGAAGTGTAAAGAATGAAAGCCTTTTTCTCATTTATATAACATACACAATATTCATGAGTCTTTAACCATTAAGCACCCATGCTTCTACTAGCTAGATTTGTCCCCCATGCTTTTTAAGACAAGTCATACCTTTTTATTTAAATAATCAAAATGCATGTCTTCCTTTTGTCTAGACAAATTTGGAAAATAGGAACAAAGAAGAGGACAAAAGCTTTTATATTTTATAATACAAGTTTATAAAATATAAACTTTAACTTTTTGGTAAAAGACAAATGAATTTATCTAGTCCAAAATGTTGTGCATGACTTATTAGTTCATACCATATGAATTATGTAATGTTACTTGCTAATGAAAATTATTATTCGTAGAAATAAATAATTTCCAATTTAATTATAAAAGTTTATTGAATATTTATTAAAATCAATTTCTAATAAATAATCAACTGTATCAAGTTGTTGTTAGTGTGACCATTTAGTATCATATGTTAATTTGCAATATCACTTTAATATGATTCTTGAGCATACTAGATCTTTCATCTTATTAATTCATATAAAGATTACAATGGTTGACCAAAGTGATTACAGACTATGACTTAATCTATTAGGAAACGTGGGCGTTACACATTTTTGTTTTGAAAGGATGAAGATGAACTGAAATAGATGTAGATCAACATGTTGGAGGAACAAAAAATGTTTGGTAAACATATCTTGAAGCCAACCGAACAAGGAAAGAAACTTCACATGAAGATAAAACTAGGCATGTTATTTGGGTTTGTTTATGGATATGGGTTCATGATGATGGTTAATCGTCTAATTTAGGAATGGTTGTAGGGTCTATGTTTGTATAGTTTTTGGATGTTTTTTGATGGTGTAATGTGGGTAGTTGATAGATGGTTATGGGTAGTGTTTGCATAGTTTTTGGATGTCTTTTGTATAACTTGTTGCAATATGACAAATGAACATGGGTAAGGTCATAATGATTGACCTTTTGTATACCTGATTTAAATGCAACTTTTGTGGTTGCTTTACTTGCTGCCCATAACATGTTCTTAAAAGTGGGAAACAAGAAAATCTTTTATTAAAGTTGGAAAAGATGCATGTGCTCAGAATGAGGCAGTAAGTCCTTGACAACCTCCAATACAAACATGAAGTTAATAACAATTATACAATATTAAAAACATGTCAAATAACATAGTACCTTGTATTGATCAGACATTAGTGTTAATCCTTGTCCATTATCTATATAAAGATCATCATTTAGTTAATCCAAAAACCATTTTTAGTTCTCTTTGTTTTCTACACAAACAACATACCATACAATTGGTAACCCTCCCTACAAAAACAAGTAATTCCACGTTGCAATTTCCATTGAGAAAACATCCATTTATCCCTATTACTCTTCTACAACCATCAATCCAATCTTTTTCAAACCAACAAAACATACTTAGAATTTACCGAAGTAATTGGTACCATTTAACATTGGGTTAACATCCATTTTGACAGTGGAACCAATGTTTGATCTTCTTATTTCCTCCGTATAGGACCACAGTCTAGCATAGTGTTCCACAATGTCACCTTCAGTTAGAGTCAAAGCATGGTTCATTTCCCGTTTGCATTGCCCAACACTAACCTCTATTCTAATTTTTTTTTCATAACATCAATTTTAAGTTATCTATGACTTAGTTTCTACCTATGCATAATATAATTTGTGAAATGACGTCTAATCCAGGAATAAGTTACAATTGACCCCCATCTTCAAATTCATAGCACAATATTGATCATGCTTCAGTGATTTAATTTGGAAAGACTATTCATCATACATCCATGATGCCCAAAGTATGAATGAACAATTTCCATCACATATCATTTTTCTTAAAAAAATGGATATCCACTAGTAACTACATAATTACATAACACGTTCTTCAATTGCTTTGGATTCTTAGATCTCATTCCAATAATTTTTTTCTATTTTTTCCATGGAATTTCCTTATTAAATGTGCAATGTACCTTACCCGCAAGGTTATTCTCACATTCCTCATCAATGCAAATATCATCAACTACTTACATTATGTGTATTAGCTTTTACTTCAGCTTCCTTATCAATAAATAACTTACTCAAAAAAATCATTCATAGTCTTGTTTATTTCATAATTCCTTCATCCAAGTCAAATGAGAAATTGTCTATGTTTATGTCATCTTTTTTCGGACCACAAATACCTGATTCCACCTCATCAGGACTAACTACTTCATTTTCACTAGATTCTAACCAATCGTATAAATCGTCACCAAAGTGGTCAATGAATAGTGAAGTACCTCCTCCCCCACTGCATGAAATATCTATGCACTTGATATAGTCTACATCGCATTTTGTATGCCGAATACCAAAATGAATGGGTTTGTTAAGGAGACAGTAGTACATTTTTGCAAAACGCTCATCCAAGAAACGTTCAAGAAAAGTAACAAAGTCAATATAATTCATACCAACAAAATCGTGGTCGGTAAATACGAATTTCTTGCCTTTAGCATACTTGAACGAACATCGAATAAAATACCCGTCAAATGTAGGTTAATTTTCAGATACTAAGGATGTCCTTGATCATCTGCCACCGTATAAGATAACTGAAATAATTTTCCTTTACACAAAATAATAAGCAAATCTATTTGAATATCTATGCACTTGACATAGTCTACATCACATTTTGTATGCCGAATACCAAAATGAAAGGGTTTGTCAGGGAGACAGTAGTACATTTTTGCAAAACGCTCATCCAAGAAACGTTCAAGAAAAGTAACAAAGTCAATATAATTCATACCAACAAAATTGTGGTCGGTAAATACGAATTTCTTGCCTTTAGCATACTTGAACGAACATCGAATAAAATACCCGTCAAATGTAGGTCAAATTTCAAATACTAAGGATGTCCTTGATCATCTGCCAGCGTATAAGATAACTGAAATATTTTTTCTACATAAGTGAATCATTTTTTTTTACTTTAGATATAACCCTAGATGCAAATGCAAATCAATGTTTGTAAATGAGTACTCATAAATGAGAGGGCAATCGATTTTGACTCTCATACTGACTTCACTTAACACGTCAATTCACATGCTATGTATGTTTTATAACGGACAACCCAATTGAATAGATGATATTTCCTTATTTAACCCATTATTTGAAAATTTAAGAATCTATATTCTAGAACATTTAAAAAAATGAATAGTGACCTTTTAAAACCAAAATTAAAAGTTAGCGGATGAATTAACGACAATAACCCATATTAAATATGGCATATTTTATTCAATAACTCAAATTAATAGGCCAATAACTCTTAAAAATAATTAACTAGAATAATAAGCTACAAGTTTTTTAAAAAGAATCCCCTCCCACCATAAATCCGCTCAATTTGAATACTGTAGAGAGCGCAATCATTATAATCGAACATGGCCATTAATGGAGGTAGAGTAAACCCCCCTTCTCACACAAACAAACAAACACAGATTTCGTTTGTTTTTTGTCATCATTTGAACTCTCTTCTTTTTGAATTTGCTTGCCATTCACTCATTATTCGTCACAGTATCATTCCTTCTCCTTTCTTGTACACATCAAACTGATTTGATGTTTTGACTCGTCCAATCAAAACTACCATACTTTTGGATCTGATTGGCGCGCTTAATTGATTTCGTATACTGTTGGTAGAATCGTATCAATTTGGACCTGAGATTCGATTGCAATATGTGATTCCAACGTAAATTTGGCAATTTGTGATTCGAGAAACGATTATCGTGGACCATAAGTTAGGGTTTACATGAAGCTACGAATGTAGAAGTATATGCAAATGCAACAGCAGCTGCAATCGAGTACTGATACAGCTGAAGTTTGGAAGGAGAGGTGTGATCATATGTATCAGCTGCGGCGGCCTGAGCCGGAGATGGAGCCAAAGAGTCGGAAAGTTCCGGTGATTTACTATCTCTGCCGAAATCGACAACTTGAGCATCCACACTTCATTGAAGTCCCTCTCGTTTCACCAAATGGCCTTTACTTGAGAGGTGCATACTTTCTTACAGTTTGAATCAGCATTCTGCATTTCAAACAGCTTCATCACGATTTGTTTTCGTAAATTTTCTGTTGCAGATGTAATTGAAAAATTCGATGCTCTGAGAGGGAAAGGCATGTCTTCAATGTATTCATGGTCTTCCAAAAGGTTAAATCATGTTATCCTGCTTGTAAAATTCGCGATTCCTTATCATATTCGTGTAGCTGGATAGATCATGTTCTTCTTGATGATGCAGAAACTACAAGAATGCATTTGTGTGGAATGATCTTAGTGAAGATGACTTGATTTTTCCCGCTCATGGTAACGAATACGTTCTCAAAGGCTCCGAACTTATTAGGGAAGAAAACAATCCAGGTGAAAAATAGTTCAACATTCGTTTGTTAATCAATCAATCGATCATACACTTCAATAACACTAACGTTGAAATCACATATCGTTCCCAGGTCGTTTTGCTCCTAAATTGCAAAATTCAAAACAAGATGACTGTTCATCTTCAACAAAATACAAGATCTACAAGAGTCATGATATTACTGATGCTTCAACTCAAACGGATGAATTCGTAAAAGTTCAAAAACCTCAAGAAATTTTCACAAGAAGCATAGAGTCATTAATCAATGACTCTCCTCTTAAACATATCCAGACACATTCATCCCCTCCATCTTCTTCCTGTTCATCTGCCGGAAAGGCCGACACCTTGGAATCTCTGATCAGAGCCGATGTAAATAAGCTTTACAGCTCCGTCAAACTTGAAGAAGAACAACAGAGTCAAATCCCGGTCAACACAAAGCTTAGAGCTTCGAATAAGCTCCTGCAACTAATCTCCTGTGGGACACTTTCATCAGAAGACGACAACTTTTGCAGAATCTCATCTTTCAGATCGAGGTCATTAGATTCAAAGTATCGATCTGGTTTACTCTCATCATCTGTAATGTTGGGGGAGCTTGAGTGTTCATCAGAAAATAAGGATTACTTATTGCTCAAGAAAGAAGCCATGGGTTGCCTAAAACGATCTTCTTCCTACGCTGCTAACAGGTATGTCTTGTGTACACATTACTTTTATCAAATCCTTCTCCATTTTTACACAAGTTTCCGGAATTCAGGATCAATAAGAGAGATTCATTTCTAACAAGGACAAAATGCAAGAAACAATCCAAGAGAATGGAATCATTCAGAGAGAATAAAGAGAATGTCATCAAAATCGAAGAAAGTTAAGTTCTAATTTTTGTTTTAATTCAACAAAAACTATGTTCATGTTGTTGAAAACTTGAATTTGTATTTGATTTCTTTCTAACAGGCTTGCTTCAGGAGCTCGAGTCATCATAACTTCATAAGCACCTTATGATAACAAAGGTTAGTAATTGTATGGCTATTATTCAAGATGGAATAATTGTTTTGGTTTCATTGGGGGTATTTTGGCAAATTGGTTCTTCATATTTGAAAGAGAAAGTGAGCCAAAGTACACTTCAGTGATGGGTTCATGTACACAAATAGGGTCACCTCTGTTTTTGGGTCTTTCTTTGCATTTTACAACAATGGAATAAAATGATTTTTGTTCCATTATGGCATATGATTTATTTTTAATATATGTAATATTTTATGATATATCAAATCAAATAACATAAAGGAACTTGAATAATGAATAGTACTTTTGCCTATGAAGTAGCATTGACTATGTGTGTACTTTAGACTGAATGCAACTTGTACTATGTGGGGGGTGACAAGCGAATAAACCATCCTAATTATTTTGTACTTCTTACACATGATTGCCTTTTTTTGCTAAAAAAAAAACTCTTTGTAACATTTTATTATATAACATCTTTTAAAGCACGTATATTTGACTTAATTACAATCCTCCTCAGAAGCCGAAGGTGTGCATTCAGATGAAGGAGCTCCTCTTATTTGTCTTGTATTGTAACAATTACACTTTTCACATTTATGCCCCACTATGTGAAATTGCACTCTTGATATCTTCTCACAATCATTGCATAATATCCACACCTATTTCATAAACAACCACAACACCCCATTTCAATTTTAGTTTTTTATCCAATTTTTTTATCTAAATGAATATATATAAAAAAAACAAGTCGCTTTTATACTTACCATTTTGTTTCTATACGACTGGGGCATAGGTGTCACTTCAACCTAGTTAACAGTAACAAACGTTATGATTTTTTTTTAAAAAAAAAAATTTAGTTGCTAAAAATGGTAAGAAAAAAAGGCTACCTCATGATCAAGCTTTCTCCAAACATCTGATAAATCACATACAGATTTTGAGCAAACAGGGCAAGAATACCGATGATGTTGTTCCATTTCTTTTAAGCAATCCAAATGCATTGTATGCCCACATTGTAAAATTGTAAGATCCTTTAATGTGTCAAACAAGAACTGCATACAAAAAATAAAAAAGTCAATCTTTTCACTCTCAAAAGTCAAAATCAAGAAAAAATTTCTAACTTTGATTACAATTAGTTGAATCATGTTTAGTTATACCTCAGAGCAAATCGGACAATCGTGATGCATTGCCCTTTCTACACACACGTGTGTGTCTTTTATCACTTTTGAATAACAACATCCTACAAATATTTATCATAAGATTCATCAATACTTTATGAACACAAAAAATAAGGTTTTCAAGATGTTTATATATATATATATATATATATATATATATATATATATATATATATATATATATATATATATATATATATATATATATATATATTTACCACATTTGTCACAGTGAAAGAAATTCTCCTGTCCACCTGTTCTACATATGCCACATTGATCACAATGGTATTGATTCTTGGAAACCTGAAAATTGATTACAAACATGTTTGTAGCAAATTAGATAAATAAAGAACTATAAATGATAAATCCATATTTGGAAAACAATCTTGAAGCTTACGTCATCATCGAAGAATTTACATTTCTCACAGAAGTATTTCCCCATGCATACTCCACAATTGATGCAATTTTGTTGAACCTGAATTTTTTTTTGATGTTAAAACATAATTTTTTGTTATTGTGATGAATAGTAAAAGACTTACATCTTGTTCGGTTTCGCATAGAGAACATATAACCTAAAAACAATAAAATGAAAATTTGGATTAGAATTGTAACATGATAAAGCTTGAATGAAAACTCAACAAAAAAACTTACCTTCTTAACTTCATGTCGAGGAAGATCATGGCGAAAAACTGGATCTATGTCAATGGAATTCTGGTTTATCAAATGAAGTAGAAAGTTAGGAACTAATTAAATTCATGATTATCTAAATTATGTACAACCAAATCATGAAAAATATACCTTGGATTCGTTATGGCAATGGCGACAATTGAAAATTTCATCACAACATGGTGCCTTGATCTTGCATTTCCTCCTGTAATGTGAGCAACTAAAAAAAAAAAAAAAAAAAGATCATGAATCCCTAATGAATTTTTGTTTTCTTTTTTCTGTTTAGTTTAAATTTGAATGAAAGTGAAAGAAGGAACATATTTCATATTAACATACCCTAAATTGCCTCCTTCAACCTCCATCAAAGACGCTTGAGACTCCATTTCAGAGTTCCTTTTCTTCTTCTCTTTCAATTCTACCTGTTTTTCCATGTATACATTCATATTTCGCTTCAAATTTCAAAACAGATGACTAATTCACTACGAAAAAAATTACTAATCACAAAATTAACAAAAAAATTGAAAACTTCAAGGCGAATTCACAATCCCTAAACAAAACTTACAGCCGATAAGAACACGATGTTCAGATCTTAACACAGAACCACACGAACAAGTGTAGAAACAGCTTTGATTTATGTTAAAAACATTCACCTCAAAAACACGAAAGCTGAATCGAGTAATACAGATAGAATTAGGTGTTGCAATATCGATGTTTAAGATCTTTAAACAAACTAAATCGGTGATATACAGCTCGAAATTAGGTGTTTGATGTGTGTAATCAATGAATGTAAATGATCATTATAAAGCTGGAAATTTTTAAGCATTGATCAATGTAGGCGGTTACATACCTGATTTAGAAGAAATGGAAGCGATAAGCGAAATACGATGCGGTGATCTGTTGCTTGTTGAAGTTATGTTTTAGTGAATGGAATTTGAACAAGATAAAACGATAGACGGCATTGAAAAGTGCATGATTGCGTTTTATAAAGAAAAATAATATATATACAAAAAATCTCTAGTCCCATCACATGATCAAATGTTTGGCTTTGAAATCCCACTCGTTTATTTTTTGGCTGTGTTTACACGCACTATATTTTTTTAGGGTTAATTGTATCTATGTATTTGATTTTAGATTTACTGCCTAAACGGAATTAACGTGGGTGCAAATTGAGATTTAAACTGTGATAATATACGTTACGTGGTACGAAGTATATTTAAATATAAGACGGGTTTGATCTTAGATATAACAAAAAAATAGGTCAAGGGGGTCATGTCCGGGTTTAAAAGACAGAGCCCGTGGTTGTGGCCCCACTTATTTTGGATATGCTTTGGGTCGTATTAGGAAAAGGCATAATCATGGTTAAGCAATAAGGGGAAAAGATATGTTTCGGGTTTGGTCACGAACAACTTATGTTACTTGGCATCTCGAGTTGTCTGGCACTTGGAAGCAATGACGCCTTACAACTTTTTGGTCGATTCTTTAAGGCAGTTAGAGCTGGCTGACGGTTATTTTCAGAAACCGATTTTAACTGCAAAAAATTGTCATTTTCGTATATCTTATCGTATTTTTGGATGTATGAGTATACCATATATATACTTGTAAATCACAACTTTTGGAAACTTTGAAGGTCTTAAATATTTCATATTCTCTCATAACGTTGTTTTCATTTTGTACATAAATATGAAAATGTCCTTGAGGATTAATGCATATTAAATTTCTCACTCAAATATATGATAGAAATATCAATATAAAACTGAACTTACATGATCATCGTGATATAAAACTCCCTTCGCTATTCTATTCTAGTAACAGAAGAGTCGAAGTTCCAAACATAATATAATTCGATAAGATAAAACAACGGAAAAATAACAATTCTATAGATTTAACGATTTGATTGTTACATTAAGTGATTTAACATTTATGTCCTAAAACTAAACAAAATAAGGCCATAAAAATAAAAATACAACAAAAATTCCTTTTTAAATCATATCCGGAGTGATAAATTTGGAATTTTATCATAAAAGATACAGTCAAACATAGAGAATTGTTTTTATACCCTGTGATGATTGAGTGCATTCTATCATCATAAAACTTAATAAAAATAGGGATAATGTTATAAAAAGCCTTAAGTTTGGCCGCAAATGTCGGTTTTACCTTCCGACGGATTTTTGGTTTGTTTATGCCGCAAACTTGCTATTTTTTGTCGGTAATAATAGGTTTTCAGGTTACCATGAAATATTATTTGCAAAAAAGTACATAAATTTACAAATATTTTGCAAAAAAAAACCCTTAAGATTTTAAATCTTAATAATGGTCTGGAATATGTTATTAAGGATTCTCGAATTCGTATTGATGAACACGAAGTGACATTGCTTCTTATAAAGACCAATTGAATAAAATCCTTCTTAGTAATGTTAATATATTTCGGTAAAGAGTTGTCTTGGGCCGTTTTCCTACCAAAATAAACTTGTATAACTATTGTATTGTCATTCCTTGTTTCTTATGCTGAAAGGAGTCGAAGTGCCAAACAAACTCGCCATGGTCGCTAACTCATTTGGAACACCGCCCCCTAGCCCTCGCTAGGGGGCTCGCCATGGATCATTCGCTGCCAGCTTAACGAGATGTGAGAGAGTATTAGTTTGGCTTGTGATTGGATGAAGGGTATTTGACCGGATTGCATGCCCATTCCTCCGTTTTTGGCAGATGGGAGGTGTCGAAGCTTTGATTTTTGTTGCTAAAACTTGAGTTTTGCAGATTGGGAAAGAGAATTGGGGAAGAAGATAAAGAATTTACATATTTGGTCCCCAAAGTTTCTATAACTTGGTATTTTTTGTCCCAAAATTTAAACAACTTGGTATTTTTTGTCCAAAAACATAAACCTTTTTATTTAGATTATGTTTTAAATTATAGTAATCTTTTTTATTTAAATATTAAGTGCTTGTATTTAAAAAATAGAATTTTTGTAATATTAAATGTTTGTGCATTAAAAAAATATAATTTAATTAAATTTGAAAAACAAAATAAAAAAATGAAATGCTAGGAGTGTTACCACTCCCTATGAAATACTAAAAATTAGGTGTTAAGACAAAAAATTGATGTGACACTTAAAAAAGTGACATGACAAGGTGTTAAATGTGTTACCACTCCCTTTAGCCTTATGCCCGATTTGTAACAACTCTACAAAAATATATATGGCATGTGATCATCAAGTGTTAAGTGACGTCTCAAATTCTTCTCAAGATAAGCCGTTGGTGTGATATAGACCTGTCTAATCTTATTCTTATCCGTGATTTACGTGGTTTTTTATTTGCTTTATATATCAATGGCTCGTAAAGCAATTTTGGAGGTGATCATAGTCACTATGTGGTGGCATTACTTCCATGCAATTATATTTTTATAGGAAAAAAATATTTTATATGTTTAAAAGGTTTGTGTTTCAGAAATAATAAATATATCATATTTTTTATAATAATAAATATAGTTGTATACGTAATTATTTCTGAACCACAAACATAAACCTTTTAAACATATAAAATATTTTTATTTTCCTTTTAAAGAAAATGAATTGAATATAATTAATGTCATGTTATTTGTTTACCTATTTTAGCATAGTTAACTATTAGCTAATAGACGTTTTTTAATTTTGATTTGAAAAGTTTAAAATTTAATTAATGAATATATTCAAAATTTGATAAAACTAAATATTTTTTTTAAAATTTAAATATCAAAAGTTTATATCGAACCAACATAAAATTTAACATACTTAAAGGTAAAAATATGTTTCGGTTTTGGTTTCAATATATAAGTACGGTAAAATTTATATTGGCTTGATATAAACTTTTGATATTTAAATTTTAAAAAACTATTTAGTTTTATCAAATTTTGAATATATATTTATATTTTATATGTTTATAATATTAACGGTTTTTTTTTTGCAAACTATTTATAAACTTAAGGGTTTTTTCACAAAAATATTTCATGGTAACCTGAAAACCTGCTATTACAGATAAAAATGACAAAACCAACAAAAAAAATGACAAGTTTGCAGCATAAACGAATCAAAAATCCGTCGGAGGGTAAAACCGATATTTTCGACCAAACTTAAGGCTTTTTATGACATTATCCTTAAAAAATAGTATTGGTATCTTCTTAGGGAGGAGGGAGTCATTCTCTCCCAACCCACTGAACCCACTGTCACAACACTTTTTCTCTTTTATTTTTCTTCATTTTTTCGAACCCACAACACACGAAAACCCTATCTTTTTGAACTCACCCAACCCACTCAATTAAAAAAAATACAAAACAATCAAATGTAAAATCTTAGGGAGGAGGGAGTCGTTCCCTCCCAACCCACCGAACCCACTGCCACATCAATTTTTGTCTCTTTTTTTTTCTTCATCTTTCCGAACCCACAACATACGGAAATCCTATCTTTTTGAACCCACTCAACCCACTCAATTAAAAAAATACAAAACAACTAAGGTACAAGTTTTAAAACACATGGTACAAGAGAAAATAAGAAAGAGAAAGTAGAGAGATGATGAAGTGGGTTAGTGAAACCAATCAACTCACTCGTTGAAACGGGAGTGGTACCGCCGCTAACTCTATTGCTAATTAAGATTTTACATTTGATTGTTTTGTATTTTTTTTAATTGAGTTGGTTGAGTGGGTTCAAAAAGATAGTGTTTCCGTGTGTTGTGGGTTCGGAAAGATGAAGAAAAATAAAAGAGAAAAAGTGATGTGGCAGTGAGTTCAGTGGGTTGGGAGGGAATGACTCGCTCCTCCCTTAATTAGCAATAAAGTTATTGGCGGTACCACTCCCGCTTCAACGAGTGGGTTGATTGGTTTCACTAACCCACTTCATCATCTCTCTTTACTTTATCTTTCTTATTTTCTCTTGTACCATGTGTTTTAAAACTTATACCTTAGTTGTTTTGTATTATTTTTAATTGAGTGGGTTGAGTGTGTTGTGGGTTGGGAAAGATGAAGAAAAAAAAGAGACAAAAATTGATGTGACAGTGGGTTCAGTGGGTTGGGAGGGAACGACTCCCTCCTCCCTTATAAGTATTAACAATTGTTAAAAAGATGTCTCCTAACCAATAAATTAAGGGTTTTAACTCTCATTTGCCATAAAAAAAAATTCAAGATTTTTCTAAGTTAATTGTTTTGAATTTTTTTTAATAAAATATACAAAATAATCACAAACTTGATCCTTATTTTTCCGAAAAAATTACAAATTCAGTTCAAAATTTCAAATTATTCCAATATTGCTATTAAGTTCTTGTTTTGTTCTTGATATTGTTCCTAATCAATATAAAAATTCAAGTCCAGATTACGACCATTCTACCCTTGTTGCTGCCAAGATGATGGACTACTTAATTTTGGTGATGTCCACGTTTTCCTGTAGTGGCTTTATCTCAATTTGAAAATATGGGTGTGGCTTATTGTGTGCTTGGTTTCTATTTTATGTTTTAGTTGTTTGTATTTTGTCAGTTTGCTGTTGATTTTATTGAATTTATTTATATTTAATTTACTCTAAAAACATAGTTTACTTTTTTTTTAGGAAATTCAGTTTATTTTTTTATTATCCGTTAAGAAAGGCATACAGCAGAGCGCGTGGGTATGGTCGGGAAGGGGAGAAATTGATTGCATGTGGGGCTTGAATTCCCGTTGGATATATTTGGCGTCCACAGTTTCGATATGCCAATCGTCGTGGCACCGCATCATCAGTTTCTAAAAAGCTAGTCGAACATATCTTTTTGAACTTAAAGATAGCGTAAATTACATAAATAACCCGTGTGATATAATAAAATAGAAAACTTTGGTCCAAATTCTTTTTTTTTTCTTTTGGTGTCATTTTCTTACAAATTTAGTCCCTATGTCGTTAAATCCAATTGTTGGGATGTTAACTCTGACCTATCTGTCTGTTTGTGATCTTTACTTTTGCTTCGACAACTGTAGATTTAGCTATGTACGGGTATATGAGTAACACTACTCCTATACCCTAACCCATGGTACTCTAACCAGCATAACACTACTCCTATATATATATATATATATATATATATATATATAGAGAGAGAGAGAAATGATCAAATGAGAACACCAAAAAGGTTGAGAACGCGTAAAAATGTATCATTTCTCCACAAATGAATACATATAATCACACATGAATATACTTTGTTCTCGCGTTCTCAACCTTTCTGGTGTTCTCATTTGATCTCACTCCTATATATATATATATATATATATATATATATATATATATATATATATATATACTGTAAAACAGGGTCGGTCCATTGTTTTTTGCTACCCGGGGCGAGTTAAGAATTTTATGCCCTTATATATATACACACACACACATATCGTACGACAGACAAAAGGTATACATAAAAGAATTATAAAATAGAAAACATAGTAAATTATCAAACAAATAGTATAACCAAGAACACAAAATATAAAATGCAGTAAATTTTCGTAGTATGATTTCAAGATCTTCAACTTTGTAATAAGACTTTTGCTCTTCTAGAAGTCCAAATATAAGATTCAAAATTAAAGGAAGTGGGAAATATGGCTCTTGCTTCACATGACATAAACAAGAACACAAAACTTTAGAAAGGAAACCACAAATTTCTGAAACAAACCTACATAAACAGATATCGAATTAAACTTACCCAAATCTGATTTCAAGAAACAGATATCGAGCACAAATCTATGAGAAATCAGAGGTCAAATACAGGAGAAATCAGATACAAAAATCAAATGTCTTTTAATCAAATATAGAAGAAATCATACAGGGAGAAATCAAATGGATAAGAAATAAAACATATTTCGAAATTGAACTTACCAGCTACACAAATCTAATTTCCAGAATAGCATATATCGAGCACAAATAGATGAGAAATCGGAGGTAAGACACTGGAGAAAACAGAAAACAGATACACAAATCCAATTAGTCTTTTAGACTTTGACTCTTTTTTACTTTAATCAAATATAGAAGAAATCAAATAGAGAGAAATCAAATGGATAAGAAATAAAGCAGATTTAGAAATTGAAGTTACCTGTTACTCAAATATGATTTTCGGAACAGATTATATCAAACGCAAATAGAAGAGAAATCGAAGGTCAAACATTGGAGAAATCAGATACACAAATCCAATAAGTCTTCGAGACTTTCACTCTTTTTTACTGTAATCAAATATAGAACAAATCAGAAAAGGAGAAATCAAATAGATTAGAAATAAAACAATTTTCAAAATTAAACAACCTAATTACGCAAATCTGATTTCGGAAATAGAAGATAAAGAAAAATAGAGGGGAAATCGAAGGTCTGCTTTCTAAAACAATTGATATACCGAAGAAACCAACGATTACACCCAAATCAGTTATCAGAATCACACCCAAATCAGTTATCAGAATTGTTATATCTTGGAGACTCGATAACTAGTATCGACTGATAATTAGGAAATTAAGATTTAAGAACTATGTATTATCGATTTATCAACTGGAAGTGAAAAACCTTCTTTCTTTTTATTATCAGAGACGTATTCTGCCTTCTAGGCATTGGTTTCTCCATTGACAGCAACACATGGATTTCTAGCGTCAGTGGACGTTTCGTCTCTCGATGAGCATTTGATAACCAATCAATTGTTTGGCGCCTCTCTTTCCCTCGCTTTCTTTCTCGCGTTGTACACAGATCACAACATGGGCTAATTTTTTGGGCCATTCTTATGTGTAATATATGGATATAGCAGGACTTATTTATGCCCTTAAAATTTTGCTGCCCTGGGCTTAAGCCCAAGTCGCCCATGTATTGGGTCGGGCCTGCTGTAACACATAGTATAGTGAGGAAACTCACCTGAATCGAAGACCCAAGGAAATACAACAACACCCTCACTCCTTGCATTGATCATTCCCACCAACCGACTGACACCAAATACATATAAATCCTTAATTAATAACCCAAGTCCTTCAAGTTTGACCAAAAGTCAAATTGGTCAAAATTCAACAGTCAATGGTCAACAAAGGATAAAATAGTCGTGTGAATACCAGGATAAAATAGTCGTGAAGCAGAGAACCACCACGTCGTGGCAAGCCCATTGTCACGTCATGGAAACTGGAAGATTGTCATATTCTTCATTAAGAGCTCAATTATTACAGATCAAAGACCATAACTTTAGATATACTTCTTTTTAATGACTTAATTGATAAAGTTTCCAACTTTATCCATTAGGACTCAATTTTAAGGCTAAATCTACAACCCTAAGTCCATTAAGTCCTTAATGGGGCCAAAACTTGTGCATGGACACAAGGTGACTCCAACATGGCTCCTTTTTCATTCTACAAAACATATTGATCATAAAAGGAGCCCTACCATGCCCTAGAGTTCCTCAAACTCCAAGAGAATCCATGGAAGCGACCAAAACCACCCAAACATGACCTCAAACTTGAATCTAGAAGAAGAAGTGCTAAGGTATGGACTTTTTACTTCCAACAACATAAAAATATGAAGGGAATGATGGATCCAAGCTTACTCATTGTTCCCTTGCACCAAGATGAACCTCTTATTTCCCCAAGCTTCATAAAATCTGAAGATTAAGCTCTAAATCAAGAAATCAAGCCTTCAATCATGCATGAAGGCTAGGGTTTTGTATGAAAGGGTTAGAGGCTGAAGAGGATGCCTAAAACCTTTAGTTTGGGTGCTTAAATATAAAGAAAACCCTAAAAATCATGGGCTTGGGATGCATCAGCTGACACATTGTGACCTTCCTATTACCACATTGTGGCGGCCATCTAGACGCGTATTCTTATTCTTGATATTGGTATGCCACGTATGACACTCCATCCTCCACGTCGTGGCACAAGGTTCTTCCAAAAACTTTACTGTTGATCCCTCTGAGTCCTCAACTGTTCTATTCTGGAAAATGAATGTTACAATTCTCCCCCACTTAAATTAGATTTCGTCCTCAAAACTGGTCCTTACAGTTACCACTTGTATCCATCGCGATCCTATTGTGGGTCCTCCTGGTCCCACTACAATTACACTGACCGGCACAACTCCCCATTACTATGGTTTACAGTTTCCATCCCAAGGCCTTCATGAATAGATGCAAAGTATATTCTTGGACTAGACACCTAACAATCGATCTCTTAACTGCCGCAACACTTGATCAACGCTCCACCCAGACGACAACTTCTAAAACCATTGTCGATTTAATCCTTTAGCGAAGGCATACACCCTGACAGAGAAATGAAATTTAACCATATTACGAGAAACTAACTCCCTAACCATATCTCGAAGACTCCAAGGTCGTGCCCGACAATCCGACGAACAATTTCATCCTATAATTAACAATTTCATCATATAATTCATGTATTAGAATATTATAAAAAAAATGTTAAATTGTTAATCATGTATTTTACCTTAAAAGCGTATACAAATTCGTTTAAGTTGTATGTCATTTTTTGAAGTTGTCTAGCTTTTGGTTCGACTGGATGTAAAAGGTTCTCAACCTTGTTGAATACAGTATATAGCTATGAGTACAATAGAACCTAAATTATCCTCCACCATGGATATCTGCGACATAAAAAATTTCAAAATTACATTTGTAAAAAATATTAGTAATGATAATTATAAATTAACGACATGATAACTATTAAATTCATCAAGGTTGGATAGCAAAGCGAAATACTCCTCTGTGACAGGCTGTTTAGCCAACCTTCCATTGAAACCCTTCTCTAACAGATAGAGAAGACATATACGGACCGCATCCTTGTCTAATAACTTATTATACGGATGTTTTAACACATCAATCACATCGTCTAATATCACGGAGACATTCCTCACGGCCATAGGAAATACACACGAAAGAAAGGATGTGCCAGAAACGAAGGTCGGAAAATAGTCACCAAAGTGGAAGCCGGTGAGAAGACAAAGTTCTTTCTTCCTAAAAGACAGTTCGTAACCCCCAATCTCAAAAATCATTTCCTCTACTTCGCTTCGAGGGTTCGTGATAACTTCGTGGCAAAACACGTAATGTATAAGTAAAGGATCCCCATCTACTTTAGGAATATCTAACCACCTCCCAAAACATGAATTCCACAACATAGTATTGCATGTCGGTCTGTCTCTAAGTGACCTAAGAATATCCACAATGACTCTGGGTTTACAAGTAAGTGTAATTGATGCATCAAAAATCAAGTCGTGCTACAAATATAAAACTTTTTATAAGTTATAATCCTACTCCGAAACGAAAGTGATGAACATTCCGAACATGTTCTTCGTATTCCAGACACGTTCTTTGTATTCCGGAATGGATTTTGTTCCGGAATACTACGATCTATAACACCCTAATATAAATAATTAAACTAGTTTTGGGTTGGTCCTAATGCATTGTCAAGATGTATTGCTACTCCGAAACGTGTTCAGTTCGTTCCAGAGATGTTCTTCGCATTCCGGATGAAGTTTCTAAAAAACAAAAATCCTCAAACTAAACTACTAAGAGTATTGTAACACCTTGTTTTGATTCGTTTCATAATTTGGGGCCGTGACCCGAAGATCAAGTATCATAAGGATTTGGGCTTTAGGAAAGAGAGGTTTAGACCCAATTGGATGTGGGTAATGTAGATTATGTGATCCAAGAGTTTGGTTTGTGCTTCAGAGTCAAATGGTAAAATGGGAAAAGTGGTTGTTTCAGACTTCTTTTATGAATTAAGGATTTAATTTCGATGTGTTTTAAGTCAAAAGTAATTAAATAGGGTTGTAGAGATCCTCAATAGCTTTCCCTGGATATAAAGATCGTCGAAAATGGAGTTGGGACGAAGAAGTTATAACCGTTAGAAGTTACGAAGGTTTTGGACTTAGTCTAGTATGATGGGCGTACGGGGGCATCCTTGGTACGCTGGGCGTATCCGATTAGTGCCCCAACCCTATTTTTGTAGTTTTAGCTCTATTTAAGCTCCTTAACTTCCCCAAACCCATTCAATTCTTAGTCTCCACCTCTCCAACACCCTCCCTTGAAAACCCTAACCTTAGTTTGAGCCTTTTGAGCAAAAGAAGGTGATCTTGAGTGCTTTGGAGTGTTCTTAGTGCATCTTGGAGAAGAAGGAGCTCTTTGGAGAAGTGTTGGTTGTATTGGAGCTTGTAGATCCAGACTTTGTTCACATTGATCTTTCTTCTAAAGGTATAAAGCTTGAATCTTGATGATGTATTTGTTAGATCTAGCTAATCTTGGGTGTTATGAGCTTTTGGTCACTTTAGTGCATAAAGTTTAGATCTTTTGTGACCTTTTTATTGATAAAGTTGGAAACTTTATCCATCTAAACATCATATTGATTCAGATCTAAAGGTTTGAGACTTGGACTTAATGGATTAAGTTGAAAAAGATGCACTTTTGGTCCCTTTGACACTTAAAGACTTAAAGAATTAAAGACGGGCTAGGCCCACTGTATGGCGGGTTAGGCCCATTTGTATGTTGGGCTGGGCCCATGGATCATGAAGGGCTAGGGCCATTGTATGTTATGTAGGGTGCTAGCTGTCTCTGTAACTCTTGCATTTGTATGTCGGGATGGGCCCATTGATTTGGAAGGGCTAGGCCCATTATGGTGGGTTGGGCCCAATATGTGGGCTAGGCCCACTGATATGTATGCTATGTGGTATTTTGGGAGAACTCACTAAGTTTGTGCTTACAGCTTTTATGGTTATGGTTTCAGGTACTTCCGGTTCGAAAAGGAAGGGCCCAGCTTGATCGCAACGCATCCACCCATGTTTCTGCAACTTTATGATTTTAGGGATTGTACTCTAATAACTCTTTTCACTATGACGTGCTTTTAAATGGTTGAAAAGAATAAATGTATTTATATGTCGAATTAAAAATGAAAATTTTACCTTATGGTTTTTTGGTCGTTACAAGTTGGTATCAGAGCCTTGGTTTGAGGGATTCAGGCACACTCTCGGGTGTGATTGAACTCAAAATGAGGAGTTGGTAATCTTTTAAAAGAAAATAAATTTCTTAAAATACTTTTATAAAGAAAAAGGGGGTGTGATGCGTGCAATTAGCCGAGCTCAAGTAAGTGATTCCCAGAATACCCATACATGTTGATATGTTATATGATATGAATGTTTGCATGCTAGGATAAGGCTAGGGATACCTTCAGGAATTGCATGATAGATTAGCCTGATATGTGATGCCTTGTAGCCTAGGAAGCATTGGATGCTATGATTGGGAATATATATTGGTAACAATAATTGATAAGTGTATGCTTTAAAAATTGTATACGATTAGGATTATATATCCCTAGAATGACTTATTTGGCCTTATTTCATGTTCCCTGTTTGGTTGTGGTCCTAGGGTAGATTCTTTTATTCGACAGTCTATTTGATCCTATATTGTGTATAATTTTCATCCATAAGGAAACCGGCAGTGAGAGTGGAGGTTCCTAGCATGGATAGTAGTAAGTAAGCTTGGGATGTCCTTTTTTTGTTCTTTGGCTTGGAGTGTTACTACACGAATGTTGCTTACTTTGTGCTTTGTGGAACTCTTAATGATGTGAGTTAACTATTAAGTGAATATGTCAAGTCACATGTTGCAAAGATTAAATAATCTCAAAGTGATGGATTTGACTCTATTGCGCAACTCTCGTTTGAGTCTAACCGTTGTAGGGTTGAGTCTGTTACTTGAAGGATTATTTAAGCTTGTGGCATGTGATTATATTCATGAAGTAATTAGCTAATATTAGTGGGAGTTCTTCAACAGCTTATGGCAGGGTGAGGTCAGAACCTAGGAGAGCCTAGTAAGTGCTTTAGTGGGTTTTGGTTGCACTGATTAGCAAGTACTTTGAGTACCAATTTGAGAAGGTAACTTGGAGGATTCAGGATAACACTTGAGGAAAGTATGGATAAGTGTGGAAGGTAGTATTGGGCCCGTACTACTAAAAGCACAGGATCCATACTCAAATCGAGGGGAGTCATAGAAAATCTAGGAAGCCTGTGGATGAGGATCCTTGGGTATGTTCTTATTATTGTATGGTTGCTTTTCAGTATGGTGATGAGAACTCGTGGCAGAGGGTCTGGTTCGGCTTCAGGTGCTGGCACTAAGCCGATTGATGAGCAGATGCGGGAGTTCATCTCGTCGGAGATCACCTGCGGTATTTTGGAGCAGACTCCTGTGATCTTCGACTCGGTCAAAGAGGGGATCATGGAGATTTTGGACAAGCATCTGGGCACGTTCCATACTGATATTATGGCTATTGTGGGAGCTCGCATTCTTTCCTTCCGCGAGTTCTGTGCTTGTGGAGCTCCCGAGTTCTTTGGAGAGAAGGACCCCATTGCTAGTAGGAGGTGGTTAGCGGATATGGTGAATGCTTTCCGGACGAGTTTCTGCCCCGAGGGGTCGAAGGTCAGATTTGCTTCCTGTCTTCTAAAAGGCAGAGCTCGAGATTTGTGGGAGGATGTAGATTTCACTTTGGGAGTCGAAGTCATTGAGGTGATGACTTGGGATGAGTTTGTTACCCGATTTAGGGCGGAGTTTGCACCAACCATTGAGGTGCAGCAGTTGGTGAGGGAGTTTCAGGGCCTTCTCCAGACGACTAATACTGTGGTGGATATCACCGCCAAGTTTAGGGAGAGGGCTCTTTTGGTTTCACAGTATGCCGCAAACAAAGAGATGAAGAAGACAAGGTACCATGATATGCTGCGAGACGATATCCGAGAGTTTGTTAGCTTTTCATCTTGTCAGACTTTGGAGGAAATGATAGCTAGAGCCCAAGAGTGGGAGATTGATTTGGAGTACCTCGGGAAGAGGAAGCCAGAGCAGATTCAGATCGTCGTGGGCCAGGTGAAGAGGCCCAAGACTCAGGATTCGCGTTTGGGAGGCCATCAGGGTTGGGGTCGTTGTGCTAAGTGTGGGAGGACCCATGAGGGAGGCTATCAGGAGACAGGAATGGGATATTTTGGTTGTGGTCAGATGGGTCATTTCAGTAGGGATTGTCCCCGTGGATCTGTCCCGATGTGTTTTCACTGCAACCAGGTGGGCCACAAGAAGGACGACTGTCCGAGGTTGACAGGTGGAGCAGTAAGTGTACCTGCTGCAGTTACTTTGAGGATCACTGACGGTCGTGAGGGTAGTACGGAAGCCCCAGCAGTGACGAGTCGAGCATTTCCGCTTTAGACAGGGGAGGCCAGAGTTCCATCAGATGCTATCACGGGTATGTTATATTTTGTTTCCTTCATGCCTTATTATCCGTATATATATGTGCTTTTGAATCATGTGGATTTATGTATAAGGCATTATCTTCGGTTTAGTTTCTTTGTCTTTGCCTGTTTGATATTATCAAGGATTGTTATATGCCATTGTGCATGCCGAAAGTTAGGAGTGGGGCACATCTTATTGAGCTGGATTTAGGTTGTTCGATAGTTATTGTGGGCCATTGGTGCAAGAACCTTGAAGCTTGGAGGAAACTTAGATCTGGGATTTCTTACTTGCTAGCAACCTCTTGAAGGTAAAAAGTTCATAACTTGATCACTCTATCTTGTAGATATAGCCATTTCTTCCTTTAGGGTACTTTTTTGTCCCAAATATGGTGATTCTTGAGCATGGCATGATCTTGACCAAATAAGTCGTCCTTTCAGACCTTATGGGGGGTCTTAAGTCATAAAAATGTGGTCTTGATAGTTAGTTTTACTCCATGCATGCTATAGAAGGTCTTAAGGCATTAAGATGTTGACATTTTGTGTTTTAAGCACTTATGGAAACTTTATGACTCTTGATGGTATTTTAGTCTTGGATCTGCAATTGGACGTGTTAAGACGAAGAAATAAGCACTTAACAGGTTAAGAAGGGGACTGATGCGTACGCTGGGCATACCGAAGGATACGCTGCGCGCATGCTGATCTGGCCCCGATACCTCGGACAGCTAGTACGCCCCACGTACCTCTAGAGTACGCCTCGCGAACAAAGCCTGAGTCGACTCGGTTGACTTGTTGACTTTGACCAGTTTTGACCAAGGGTATTTTGGGGAAGTATTATTAATTTATAATGGAATTTTTTTGACATTTAGGATTTGTATTGAGCTGGTATTTGGGAGCAGAGTATTGATCAGCTATTCGTCAGACTGTGAGGTGAGTTTTCCTCAATGTACTTACGGGTCGAAGGCACCAAGGCCGACCCATTATATTGATATCCTGGTTAATGTACGATGATGATGTTATGATCCATTAGATCTGTATGATTATATGTATTTGCCGGCTTTGTGTTCATGTTTGTTTGTTGCATATGTCGACATATTGGTTTGGCTTGAGGCGGTTCTGCTCTGTGATGTAGGCGAAGACACCTAGGGACGACCGAATAGGTTGTAGGCCCTGCAAGGAGGTCCAGTCAGGTCGGCGGCCCGTAGAGTGGTTTGGATAGGTTGTAGGCCCTACAAGGCAATCCAGTCAGGCCGACTGCTCGTGGGCAGTCCAGAAAGGCTGTAGGCATTGCTGTGACAACCGTTAATTTTTTGCCAAGTCAAAGTCAACTAAAGTCAACAAGTCAAACCGGTCAACTCATCTAACCCTTGTATATTAGGGCTTCCATTATGATTCTTATTGTACTACTCGCAATCTTAATACAAAGTATCACTTAGAGTTTTCACGTGTTCGGAAATTCTAAACCCTAATTAGGGCAAGTGATGAATCTATTCGATAAAACATTATTCCTTAACCCTCGGGGGCATATAATAATCATAACGAGACTTAACGAGGTTTACAAACCTTGCGTTACAAAGCCAAACACTCAAAAAGGTCACAAAAGAAGTCTCTCCCAAATCTCTCCAAGTGTGTGAAATCTCTCCAAGTATGTGAAATCTCTCCCAAATCTCTCTCTGTATGAGAAATCTCTCCAAGTATGTCAAATCTCTCCCAAATCTCTCCAAGTGTGTGAAATCTCTCCCAAATCTCTCTCTGACTGAGAAATCTCTCCAAGTATGTCAAATCTCTCCCAAATCTCCCCAAGTGTGTGGAATCTCTCCCAAATCTCTCTCTGAATGAGAAATCTCTCCAAGTATGTCAAATCTCTCCCAAATCTCTCCAAGTATGAGAAATCTCTCCAAGAATGTGAAATCTCTCCCAAATCTCTCTCAGTATGAGAAACCTCTCCAAGAATGTGAAATCTCTCCCAAATCTCTCTATGTATGAGAAATCTCTCCAAGTATGTGAAATCTCTCCCAAATCTCTCTCTCTGTATGTCAAATCTCTCCAAGTATGTCAAATCTCTCCCAAATCTCTCTCAAAATCTCTCTCAACTTCTTATAATCACTTGGGGCATCCCGACCCTCGAATTAGACGAAAACAGCTCGAAAACGGAAGTCTACGCGAAAAACAGCCTTAAGGAGCCGAAACCTCTTAAGGAGCCGAACCCTCTTAAGGAGCCGAAACTTTCTTAGGAGCCGAAACCCCTCCTAGGACCGAAACCTTGTCAGAAGCAAAGCTATCAGAAGCACCTTGAGGACCGAACTTGGCATCAGAACCGAAAACCCTCTCAGCCGAAATGGACCGAGGGTTCGGTCTATTTCGGTTCCGTGGTTATGTCGGACCGAGACCTGACCTTCGTCCCTTCCCTTCGCACCTTCGGTCCGAGAGGCGACCCTTCACAGCCGAACCTTACTCTCGGTTTCCTCATCCACTTTCGGTTCTATGAGCTGGAACCGAACCTCCGGCCCTGAATTTCGGAATTTGGCAATTTTTGCCCGGTTTTCAATATTTTTAGCGTTTTGAGCCCGTTTTTCGAGATTTTAACACGGTATTTTCACCCAAACTCGTATTTTAACATAATAAACCCTAAATATTCATATTTTAACTATATTTTGGGGAAAATCCTTGCCTTAGAATAAAATCTACTTGGTGAGATATTTAGGTGGAGTGTTGACTTATCCTTTGGACAAGGACACAGGCAACCTCCCCATACCTTCATAGTACAACCCTCAGTCACTATTCCTCCATGCTTAGTCAATTAATTGTCCTATCACACTATTTCACCAGCCCATAATCAGATCAAAGGGCTGGAAAATCTTCACTTCACTTCCCTCAATATTCACTCTTTCTCAAGAAGGATCAAACCCATTTCTCTCTCACTTCCTCTCTCTAAAATTCGAGATTCAAAGGCTGGTCTTGGGTTTTTCCTCCACATTCGGTAAGTATCTTCCTCCTACATTTAGATATTCTTCTATCCTTCATCCAAATCATAGATTGCTTACACAAATATCGTCATATTTGTTGTTAGATCTTCAAATCTTCAAGCATCTCCCAAGTGTTCTTGAGTTGAACACTTCTTTTCTCCATCATCCATCTACTGAAACCACTCAAGGTGAGTTCATATCCCTATATTTTCATGTTTTCTTCAAGTTTTAGGGGGGGGGGGGGAATACAAGTTAAAACACTAAGAACACAACTAAACTCAAGCAACAGCCTTCATCAGAAAAGTTGAGTCTTATTCACAGACTGTTTTGACTATCTTAAACTTAACATCTTTCAAAACTGTTTAATATGAAAATAGTTCAGCTTCATACCTTTAAAATGACTACTTGCACATCTCCATAAGATTTGTCTACGATTTATGGTGATTTTTACAAAACTGCCTATCATTTCAGAAACGAACTCGGACCAGTCTGTGAATATGAACATTTTAACACACGTTAAAGACTTCTAAAAATAATAATAAAAATAATGAATAAACTAGACACATTTTGGGAACTCTCAGAATTTACGGATTCAGTTTTCAACTTCGTATGATTTTTCTATGATTTTTCTAAAACAGTGCTGAAAGGTTAAAAACTAGTTAACAGCTTACAATTTTCATAACACTTTGTAGTATGTTGAGCAAAGTGTATAACAATAAGTTCTAAATATTGAATGTATTTTCTTGTTATTTTATCATTGTAAACTGAAATTTAGTCATTCATGATAAGGTTTCTTCATTCATTTCGAACACATATAATAAACTACAATAAACATAGTTTATGGATTTTTACTACATGAAAAAGGTTTTACTCTAAAAAACAAATGGGTTTTTCATATACTACATGATAAACTATAATAGTAATAGTTTAAGGATTTCATATCACTAATTTATTCATAAAAGGTGATTTTACTTCTTCCATGGAAGAGGTTTTAATATCAAACTATGTGTAAACTAGTTAACTTAGGTTGTGAGGCAATTCTCTCCCCGTACGTTCGAGTACGGGATCCCAATTCCTGTAAGTTATAACCAGAGTCTCTTGTAGGGAGAGCGTGATAACTATGTATAGATCTATATTGGGATTGACACCCTACACCTCGCTGCTAGCTACAGTCGGACCGGCAGGTCTGCGGGTGACAAGAGTCATAGTATCTTAACGTCTGAAAAACGTTGTGCAGGTTATTTCTCGTCATAGTATGGTTATAGCGACTCACATAGGTAGTTAACAATCTTTCAAGTTTACAAGGAAAATTCTACTTTGAAAAGGGGTTTTATCTATTTAAAACTACAAATACGTTATAAGTACAAAACTCACATATATTCTCGGTCCTGGGATTTAGGACTACATAACTTTTATAAGGAAAATATTGGATTTTCTTTGGAAACACATTACTATTAGGAACACTATAAGTACAAAACACACACATATCCTCGGTCCTGGGATTTAGGACTACATGACTTTTATAAGGAAAATATTGGATTTTCTTTGGAAACATATTTCTATTAAAACTACATTTCATCTAGAATTGTTAGACTTCAGCTATAATTATATGCTAGAGTTATATAAGAATCTAGTCACAATCGACTTAGAATTGGTGGGCCCGCCTTATCTCCTGTTCCTTGTTTGGTTGTGGACCTAGGGCAGACCCATTATATTCAACGGTTTATTTAACTTAAATTTTATACACCTTATATACGCTGGGCGATTATAGAAGGAATCCATGGGTCCTTCTAGGGTACATTATCGCATAACATAGAAGCATTCATTTCACACTTAATAAAGAAAATATTGGATTTTCTGGAAACCTACTCTGTCGCTTTTACAAGGAAAACGGTCTCTTTCTCAAACAAAACTCTTATGAACTCACCAACTTAATTGTTGACACTTTTCAAAACTACTTGTATTCTCAGGAAATCAGTGAAACAGGAAACCAACATCATTTTGAGGATGGGACATTAAATCGTCAAACAGTTCATTTTGTCATCATAATGTAATTGATTTTGAAACATGTAAACATATACTATGGTGTAACCTTTTCAATTATATTTATGATGGTTGTATTTACTTTGAGCACTATTATACTCGTTGTTGTGATACTATACATGAAGTCCTCCACCCCCGGACGTTTCCGCCATCCTTGGTTTGGGGGTGTGACAGATTGGTATCAGAGCATTGTTTATAGTGAACTAAGTATATCGAACCACATAAGATATACAAACTATAAATGCATTGGGACTAAGGTCTATGATTTAACATTTTCAAATAACTATACTTTTAGAAATAAATAGTTTCTTGATAAAAGTATACATGCATGCATACATACTAAGGTCAGCATCATACTAGAACAAAACAAAAGTAGTGATTGTTGAATGGCACAAGTAGGCTTGGGGATGTATGGTCAGGTCTGGGAATGACATTGCTTGATCAACTATGTCTAACCCAGAAGTGATTAGCATATGCCCGGGAATGGTTGTGGCGTTGCAACAAGTCTAAAAACTTACCAATTCTATCTACAAAGAAACATTGAAAAACATAAGACAAACATTAAAATACTATAGGAGTATTTGGTGATACTATAATAAACTTATGTGAAAACTAAAGACCCCTATTAGTTGGTCTATAATGACTGAGTGCATATGCTAAGGTTATACATAATTAAAGATATTGTAGACTCAGAATCTATGACTATTGCTCTACTTCTTGTTCCTTGTTTGGTTGTGGACTTAGAGTAGAGTCATTTATTCGAAGGTCTATTCTATCTCAGATTATGTATAACTGGTATGCACTATGTGATTATAGACGTGACTGATAAGGATCACCCCCTTATAAGTAATTATAGGATTAGACGTCTATTAATTATCTCTTCCACCCCTATTCTCGCATGGACATCACGACAAGATCTTACATACCAGGAGACCCCTACTTTCCGAACCCGGAGAGTTAGTGAGTGATGAGGAAAAGAGTCGGAGGTGGAGTCAGAGGTCGACAACTCTCCTCACATAGCATGGGCTCTCGCGAACCGTCTCGACTCCATCGGACCTGTGCCCCGTTGGGCTGCGTTGATCGAGGGATGGAGCCGCCATCAGCAACAGCAAATCGCCATTTGGAGACGTATTATCGTAAGCAGAGTTCATTCTACTCACAAGACCTTGTAGATTAGGTCTATGAGTATGCGTTGGTGCTACTCCCCTCCAGGTGTAGGCCCGACCCCGCGGGTTAGTGATTACACTAGTCGAGAGATTTATTTGCGGTCCAAACTTTTCTTTCAATGATGTGGTGTGGACCTGCATCAGGCTCAAAACCTTCCTCTAAAAACTAAATATGCTAAAATCATACAAATAAAAGGGGCATGTGTATTATTTCATCGGGAACAATACTACTAAAATTCATAAGTTTATCATAGATAGACTCTCGTTATGAACTATTTTCAGAACACCATAAACAACCGAAATACGTTACAATTTGAACTAAGATAAACTTAGTTAGAAAACTCACGATGTATAGCCATTCTAAAAACTCATTATCGTCTCACCTTTAAACATTTTGGTTGAAAGGTGCCTTCTTCGTAGACCTATAGGGTGCGATCATACCAGCATTAATGCACCGGACCCCATCAGAACTCCTCAGCTAAGTGTGTTGGGCAAGGTCAGTAACTAGGATGAGTAAATTTAACATTCGTACAAAACCTACTTCTACCCATTTCCGTAACTCCATCTCAGGAGTGTTTAGCAGAAACACTAAGAATAGGACAGCAATGTGCAAAATTTATATATATGAATATAAATCGTAAGAATGCACTTGAGATAATCATCCCCACTCACGAAGTCGTTTTTCATCATGAAACAGAACTATGTCTTCACCAAGAGGCAACCAACCAACTAGCAAGGCGTCAACCCTGCAGATAGACTCTGCTACTTTTCAAGCTGCAGTCACGGCAGCCGTGACAGCCGCCATGGCGCAAATCAATGCTAACAAAGCCAACGGAGGTGGAAGCGATGCCGGAAATACTAATTGCCGCAACAATAAGGGACACCAGCAAGTGTCTACCAACAAAGACGCCTCAGACCACAAACCTAAGAGTAATAAACGAAAGTTTTGGAACAAAAAGGAGCGCAACCTATCTCAAAGATTCGCTAAAAGACAACAACCCATGGCCACCCCTGCCATTACAACACCAGTCACGACACATGCCTCGACACTAGCCACACGGTCTGTTACCCAAGCATCGGTCAGACAATATATGGGAACACTCCCAAAGTGTAACAAGTATGGCTACCATCACAATGGGGTTTGCCGAGTGCCGCACTGTAAAAACTGCAATAAGAACGGACATACTGCCCGTTTCTACAGGAACCAAACCCAACACCTCCCTTCAATCACCAACACCAGGGTAGGCCCAGGATGCTACCTATGCGGTGAAACGGGACACTTCAAGAAAGAATGTCCAACTGAGAAGAATGATGGGGGAGCAGGAGGAGTGTGACGAACAAACCAGCAGGAGCAACAAGGGAACCCTATTAGGACTTTTGTAATGTTTACAACGACAAAAACGTTTAAGTACCATATGTTTGTAATGAATTTGGTATGCTTGCTAAAATTACCGTCTTTTAAAAAGTAGTTAAAATACTCTCTCGTTCAAATCAAATCAAAGACTCTCATATATGACCTTAGGATCATTACCTGTAAGCTGTGATGACTTTGTGCATACATCGGGGTTAATTATAATCAAAATACTAAATACTTAAAGCGAATAAATCCGTCTTGACTCCTGTTCCATGTCTAGCAGTGGGATTAGGGTAGAGCCACTCACTCGACGATTTTACCAATACCAAATTTCAAGCGACTTGCGTATACCACTCGATCATAGAGTGACCGGTCGGGGATCATGATATAAAGTATCATTACTAGCTATCAGAACACACTCACCATCAGTACTAGTAACATCAATACGAAGCAATTGCAGTAACAATAACATCGATCAAAACGGAACACACTGAAAAGAAACACAAGATACTCTATCACTCCAACGAACATTTCGTGCGAATACAGCTTAACACATGTTTTACCTAAAAAGATATTGTTGTCATCATTCGATTTCGATTGGTATAGTCCTCACTTTCCCGATTAAACGGCTACGAAAAGACCTTTCACCTAACCCCTGGATATCGAAACCTTCGTCTCCCATAAACACAAATCCGACACAGACCTCCGGGTCATCTCTCACTGTGAAACCCCAAAACACTCACCAGAGGAGTATTATACCTTCCGAAACCTTACCACAAGTATTTCCAGATGACCCTTCGGGAATGTCACGCATGCAGCAGATAAGGTTCAAGCACAGAAGCTTGGGACGAATACGGTTAGTCTATCACCACTAAGTGTATACGCGAGGAGAATGTATAATTAGGATTCTACAGACATTGGATGTGTGTTTCCGCCCTATTTCCTGTTCCTTGTCAGGTTGTGGACTTGGGGCAGAGTCATCCATCCAACTGTCTCACCAACCTTAATTACATACGACCTATATGCGCAAGTTGATGATAGATGGACCAGGTACGAGTCCTACCACGAACTTCGGGACAAGGCTACCCAGGAGTGCATGTGAACGCCCTATCATCCGAATAAGTCTAGTCGTGTAAACCGAACCCATATGTTCCCTACCGATCTAATCAAACGAAAAACACTAAAGCAGGCCCTATGAAGCGCTCCGAGGAGAAGTTATCACTTATGACTTAGTACAAGTTCGAGAAAGGCTGAAAGCATCTCGAGAACACGGCAAAACCCGAATAAGTCTTATCATCTATATAAAAACGCAGGGTTTTTACTAGTGAATCTATGATGGCTAGTGTAAACATTATGGTCATATATCATTAAGATTCTATGGACTTAGAATGTGTGATTCCGCCTCATTTCCTGTTCCTTGTTTGGTTGTGGGCTTAAGGCGGGGTCACCCATCCGAATGCCCTTGCAATCTTAATGATATACGACTAGTTTACACCAAGCGATTATAAAAGAACTGGTAGGAATTATAATGCAAATTTCGTCACAAATTGTTGAAACACTCGTAATGCTAGTACTCGCTAACTACATTATGAAATATTCATAGTAGTAATACCAAGGATAAAACAGGGTGCATAAAGGCACACATTGAATACACTATCATCCCAAAACAATAACTCCTTTTAAATCGACTCAGCTCAAGTTACAATAAGAAATTCTAAGGTCGTCATTTAACATCAGGCGGGTTGTTCCCCACCATATCAATTTCTTATACTACGAAAAGTTCCCCCATCTTTCCTCCAAATTCTTGAAGTCCCAGTCGAAACACTAATTTCGGGACGAAATTCTTTCTAACGGGGGGATGATGTGACAACCGTCAATTTTTGGCCAAATCAAAGTCAACTAAAGTCAACAAGTCAAACCGGTCAACTCATCTAACCCTTGTATATTAGGGCTTCCATTATGATTCTTATTATACTACTCGCAATCTTAATACAAAGTATCACTTAGAGTTTTCACGTGTTCGGAAATTCTAAACCCTAATTAGGGCAAGTGATGAATCTATTCGATAAAACATTATTCCTTAACCCTCGGGGGCATATAACAATCATAACGAGACTTAACGAGGTTTACAAACCTTGCGTTACAAAACCAAACACTCAAAAAGGTCACAAAAGAAGTCTCTCCCAAATCTCTCCAAGTGTGTGAAATCTCTCCATGTATGTAAAATCTCTCCCAAATCTCTCTCTGTATGAGAAATCTCTCCAAGTATGTCAAATCTCTCCCAAATCTCTCTGAATGAGAAATCTCTCCAAGTATGTCAAATCTCTCCCAAATCTCTCCAAGTGTGTGAAATCTCTCCCAAATCTCTCTCTAAATAAGAAATCTCTCCAAGTATGTCAAATCTCTCCCAAATCTCTCCAAGTTTGAGAAATCTCTCCAAGAATGTGAAATCTCTCCCAAATCTCTCTCACTATGAGAAATCTCTCCAAGAATGTGAAATCTCTCCCAAATCTCTCTCTGTAGGAGAAATCTCTCCAAGTATGTGAAATCTCTCCCAAATCTCTCTCTCTGTATGTCAAATCTCTCCAAGTATGTCAAATCTCTCCCAAATCTCTCTCAAAATCTCTCTCAACTTCTTATAATCACTCGGGGCATCCCGACCCTCGAATTAGACGAAAACAGCTCGAAAACGGAAGTCTACACGAAAAACAGCCTTAAGGAGCCGAAACCTCTTAAGGAGCCGAAACCTCTTAAGGAGCCGAACCCTCTTAAGGAGCCGAAACTTTCTTAGGAGCCGAAACCCTTCCTAGGACCGAAACCTTGTCAGAAGCAAAGCTATCAGAAGCACCTTGAGGACCGAACTTGGCATCAGAACCGAAAACCCTCTCAGCCGAAATGGACCGAGGGTTCGGTCTATTTCGGTTCCGTGGTTATGTCGGACCGAGACCTGACCTTCGTCCCTTCCCTTCGCACCTTCGGTCCGAGAGGCGACCCTTCACAGCCGAACCTTACTCTCGGTTTCCTCATCCACTTTCGGTTCTATGAGCTGGAACCGAACCTCCGACCCTGAATTTCGGAATTTGGCAATTTTTGCCCGGTTTTCAATATTTTTAGCGTTTTGAGCCCGTTTTTCGAGATTTTAACATGGTATTTTCACCCAAACTCGTATTTTAACATAATAAACCCTAAATATTCATATTTTAACTATATTTTGGGGAAAATCCTTGCCTTAGAATAAAATCTACTTGGTGAGATATTTAGGTGGAGTGTTGACTTATCCTTTGGACAAGGACACAGGCAACCTCCCCATACCTTCATAGTACAACCCTCAGTTACTATTCCTCCATGCTTAGTCAATTAATTGTCCTATCACACTATTTCACCAGCCCATAATCAGATCAAAGGGCTGGAAAATCTTCACTTCACTTCCCTCAATATTCACTCTTTCTCAAGAAGGATCAAACCCATTTCTCTCTCACTTCCTCTCTCTAAAATTCGAGATTCAAAGGCTGGTCTTGGGTTTTTCCTCCACATTCGGTAAGTATCTTCCTCCTATAGTTAGATATTCTGCTATCCTTCATCCAAATCATAGATTGCTTACACAAATATCGTCATATTTGTTGTTAGATCTTCAAATCTTCAAGCATCTCCCAAGTGTTCTTGAGTTGAACACTTCTTTTCTCCATCATCCATCTACTGAAACCACTCAAGGTGAGTTCATATCCCTATATTTTCATGTTTTCTTCAAGTTTTAAGGGGGGGGGGGGGGAGGGGAATACAAGTTAAAACACTAAGAACACAACTAAATTCAAGCAACAGCCTTCATCAGAAAAGTTGAGTCTTATTCACGGACTGTTTTGACTATCTTAAACTTAACATCTTTCAAAACTGTTTAATATGCAAATAGTTCAGCTTCATACCTTTAAAATGACTACTTGCACATCTCCATACGATTTTCTACGATTTATGGTGATTTTTACAAAACTGCCTATCATTTCAGAAACGAACTCGGACCAGTCTGTGAATATGAACATTTTAACACACGTTAAAGACTTCTAAAAATCATAATAAAAATAATCAATAAACTAGACACATTTTGGGAACTCTCAGTATTTACGGATTCAGTTTTCAACTTCGTATGATTTTTCTATGATTTTTCTAAAACAGTGCTGAAAGGTTAAAAACTAGTTAACAGCTTACAATTTTCATAACACTTTGTAGTATGTTGAGCAAAGTGTATAACAATAAGTTCTAAATATTGAATGTATTTTCTTGTTAGTTTATCATGGTAAACTGAAATTTAGTCATTCATGATAAGGTGTCTTCATTCATTTCGAACACATATAATAAACTACAATAAGCATAGTTTATGGATTTTTACTACATGAAAAAGGTTTTACTCTAAAAAACAAATGGGTTTTTCATATACTACATGATAAACTATAATAGTAATAGTTTAAGGATTTCATATCACTAATTTATTCATAAAAGGTGATTTTACTTCCTCCATGTAAGAGGTTTTAATATCAAACTATGTGTAAACTAGTTAACTTAGGTTGTGAGACAATTCTCTCCCCGAACTTTCGAGTACGGGATCCCAATTCCTGTAAGTTATAACCAGAGTCTCTTGTAGGGAGAACGTGGTAATTGTGTATAGATCTATATTGGGATTGACACCCCACACCTCGCTGCTAGCTACAGCCGGACCGGCAGGTCTGCGGGTGACAAGAGTCATAGTATCTTAACGTCTGAAAAACGTTGTGCATGTTATTTCTCGTCATAGTATGGTTATAGCGACTCACATAGGTTGTTAACAATCTTTCAAGTTTACAAGGAAAATTCTACTTTGAAAAGGGGTTTTATCTATTTAAAACTACAAATACGTTTTAAGTACAAAACTCACATATATTCTCGGTCCTGGGATTTAGAACTACATAACTTTTATAAGGAAAATATTGGATTTTCTTTGGAAACACATTACTATTAGGAACACTATAAGTACAAAACACACACATATCATCGGTCTTGGAATTTAGGACTACATGACTTTTATAAGGAAAATATTGGATTTTCTTTGGAAACATATTTCTATTAAAACTACATTTCATCTAGAATTGTTACACTTCGGCTATAATTGCTAAGTGTATATGCTAGAGTTATATAAGAATCTAGTCACAATCGACTTAGAATTGGTGGGCCCGTCTTATCTCCTGTTCCTTGTTTGGTTGTGGACCTAGGGCAGACTCATTATATTCAACGGTTTATTTAACTTAAATTTTATACAACTTATATACGATGGGCGATTATAGAAGGAATCCATGGGTCCTTCTAGGGTACATTATCGCATAACATAGAAGCATTCATTTCACACTTAATAAAGAAAATATTGGATTTTCTGGAAACCTACTCTGTCGCTTTTACAAGGAAAACGGTCTCTTTCTCAAACAAAACTCTTATGAACTCACCAACTTAATTGTTGACACTTTTCAAAACTACTTGTATTCTCAGGAAATCAGTGAAACAGGAAACCAACAGCATTTTGAGGATGGGACATTAAATCGTCAAACAGTTCATTTTGTCATCATAATGTAATTGATTTTGAAACATGTAAACATATACTATGGTGTAACCTTTTCAATTATATTTATGATGGTTGTATTTACTTTGAGCACTATTATACTCGTTGTTGTGATGCTATACATGAAGTCATCCACCCCCGGACGTTTCCGCCATCCTTGGTTTGGGGGTGTGACAATTGCGAGGCGGTCCAGTCAGGTTGGTTGCTCATGTTTGCATACTTGCTTGTTATGTGGTGTGTTGGTGTTTTGGGGGAACTCACTAAGAGTTGGCTTACAATTTTAGTTTTGTTTCAGGTACTTCAGAGGATCGTGGCAAGGCGAAGGCGTAACCGTACACATCCCTGGTTTTATGTTGATTGGATCTTGGGAGACTCTGATTTTAAAGGGAAATAATGGTTTTGTAAACACTTCTTTTTAGTAAATGGGTTGTTTTGAAAAGTTTAAATTTGTTGTGATTTTTGAGATGTTACATACAGTAAAGGAACTCACCTCATAGTCAGACGAAATAGCTGCAACCACACGCTGCTCCAAATACCAATTCTACTGATCACCTTTACAATAAATAATGAACAAAACTCAGACAGCGGCTAAAAATACAGGTCAAAATCAAAAGTGAAAAGTCAACCCAACTCGTCGCCACGTCGTGGTCTCCTTGGCCATGTTGTGGCCGCAACCCGACAAAACAAGCGGGTCTTGACCAAGCCACCACGTCGTGGTGACCTTAACCAAGCTGTAGTGATGCGTCTGGACAACTTAAACCATTAACTCCTACTTTTCCAACTACAACAACTCCAAGGCTCAGATCTAGAACTTCCCATGGTCTTGATGGATAAAGTTTCCAACTTTATCCATCAAATCTTTCCATAAGCGAAACTTCCAAACCTAATCACTAATGGTGACTTAATGCATCAAGATTCTCATTAAGCACCAAATCCATAGAGTTGCACCTCCAAAGTTTCCAGAAATGATTCACACTCCAAAGTGACCGTAAAAATCGTGGCTTTATGGACTTGAATGTCCAAAACACCCCTTTTCCATTTTAGGGAAAAAATAGGGTTAAATGACTAAAATCCTATGCATGACATCAAAACTTGATTATAATCCAGATCCAAGGCACTACTTTCTCATTATGACTTGGAGATTCATAAAGTTGCAAACTCTATGAGATCGCAACACTTAAGCCCATCTAACTCATGGAAAAAGGGGACAAAAACAAGCGATCTAGCAACATGGCTAGAAAAGGTTGAGTCTTGGGCACTCACCATGGTCTAAGAGATGAGCTTAGCTGAAGAAATGATGCTTTCCACGAAACCACATCACCAAAAGCTTCCTTCTCTTTCTAAAATCACCAAAAAGCACCAATCATGAGCTCACAACTTCAATAGAGGCTAGGGTTAGGGTTTATGAGGTGAAAGGAGGTTTGAAGGCTGAGGATGAACCCTAAAATGGGTTTAAAGAGGTTTAAATACGAAGGGAACCCTAAAATAATCATGGGCTTGGGCTTGATCGCAAATCCGCAAAAGAAATATATCTCGAGAATCCGGGTGTTACAACTCTCCCCTACTTAAATTCGATTTCGTCCTCGAAATCGCTCCTTACTTCCTTCCATGTACTGCAGACAACCTGGACGATACTCCCACAACCTTGATACGGACTGAGAAGTCGACTTAGACATACAACGACCTTCCAAAACTATAACCGAACCCAACCTTAGCAGGGCTCTCATACCCTGACGACGAACAGATCCTTATCCCACTAGCATTAACCACTGAAGGGTAGCCATCACTACTCTAACTGAAATCCAAATCCCAAAACCTTTTCTGACTTCCCGACAGACAGACCAGTCAGAATCACTGCCAAATCGACTCCACTTCGCAATCCAAACTGAGCATAAACCCTTCCAACCCTGGACTATCTTGTTGTTTCTACTGGGAGACATAATCCCTGACCATTCTTTGCTTCTGAAACTTTTCACTTGATAACAAGGCGACTCTTAACACGAGTCTCAATCATGGGTACCATCTCAGACTCACTTTGTCGTACCATAACTATAATTCTGATGTAACTGAGACCTCCCCAGTCTCGTACTTACCTACCAATTAACCGGTATACCAGATTTCCATCGATTGTTGAGGCTGAAAGCCTCACACAATCTCACCATGCGACTCCTGAATGAGGGTCTATCTGGGAAGAGATGTCCTATATTGCCTACCAAAATGGCTCTAACAGCCCTCCTGATCCAACCAAGGATAACATAACCAACCATTACACCGATTTAACAAACCGACTTTGCTAGAAATGAACGCTACATACCCAACTGTAGTCTTATATCACAATCGGCTTCATACGACCCACAATCTTCCTTAATTCCATGAATGTTGTGGCCTTCCCACAGTTTCACGACCTGTCCTACCACGGTCTAATCCCACCTAGAGGAAACTATGAGCCAAATCAGAGATTCACCATGCTTTCACAGTTGGTCATGGACCAGGTGAATGCTACGGGCTACCCCATAGTCTTAAAGCACCACCACACTACCTGCCAACCTAGTGAATGCTACGGCCACCTCCACAGTCTTACAACACTTCTATACATCATGCCAACCTAGTGAGCACTATGGCCACCCCCACAGTCTTACAACACTTCTATACTGCCATAGTCCTAACCCATCGTCTTACCGCTCATCTGCCATACCAACCATAATAATCATGAGTCGAACCCGCATCCGACTATACCCCAACCAAGTGTTTGGATTATGCTTCAAATCCCAAAGCCTTAATCAGACAAGAACAGGAAGAGAGGCCCTAACACAACCTTTAACCTGTTCCCGATCACATACCCACCATGCGTCACTACAGATGCGCAAGGTAACCTAAATATCCATTATTGTGCAACCCTTAGCCCAAATGATTCTCCCCCACTTGGATTTGACTACGCTCTTCAAATCCATAAAAATTGATGGATTTCCAATCCATCTCGCAACCTTACAATTCAAACTGTCAACAACCTAAGCTTACAAGAACTAGCATTCCATTACTAGCCAATCTTAGCGATCACACGCATTCCAAAACCAGATGAATACTTCCCGAAATCTCAACGAGCTTACAATCCCAAGTACTTCCCATTAACTCCACCACAAGTCCTCGGCGACTTATCGGATGACAAAGAACACATCTCAAATATCGAAACGGGTACCCAACTGATTCCATGACCTACTTGCACTTAAAGCAATTCCCGTGCGAACCTGTAACTGAACACAATACATAGGTATGAACTTGACGACTGTCGATCTTACACCCACGATCAAACCAATTCCTCATTTCCTTAAAACCATGAAGAATCCATATATATCCTGCATCCAAACCCGACATGCCCACCTTGCAGGTTTCTTGAATTCCTGTTGATACCACCAGAGATCAAATCGACTACTAATCTTTTCCTACTTTAAGCTTGTTCCAATCATGATTGACGCCTCCCACATCTAAATCTAAAACTGGCTCACCCAAAATCCCCTAAACATGACCCTCGGTATGCAAAATGGCATATGAAGATTCTCAAGATAACATGTCTAGACCATCAAGAAGAAAACTTTAATTTCTAGGTGGAGACTTAGATAAACCACACATAGAGTCTCACACACAAACATACAATCATAAACACAATTAATAAGAGCATGAAGGAAGTGAATACAACACGTACCTGCGATGTCCACTGGTGGAACTCAGATTTCAAGACCATACAAGTTAGGTTACTTAAACCCCATACCAGCTTAAATGCTTCGCTGCCCAAAGTACTTACCATGACACCATTCCAAATCCTTGAGCCACTTCAGCTGGTGACAAAAAACTATAATCCCTCGACTGAAACGGACGGATCACCAATCCAACTACCCACTTGCCGAAAAAGAAATCGATGCACTCAGAACATTTTAATAAAGTCCATTTAAATCCTCTTGACAACCTCAACATCTGAAAAAACCCATACGATCAATTCATCGCCCACACTCTATAGTGATGGTTTATTATTGCTCTTGCTCTACTAGCGGCAACAACCGGTTCGAAGCCTGTCAATAAATAATTGACATCCAACCTAAAAACACAAGCGTTCCTGATGTAACATTCGGAATGCATGTATTTACCCTTTAACCCTTGGAATGAATTTATTTTTGCAAAGGAGGTCCCTACGTACATTGGGCATACAAATATATACGCTTAGCGTACTAGGGTGGCATGGACGCGGACTTGCACCAAGTATGCGGGGCGTATGCAGGGCGTACGTGGCTTAAGTCAAAACCTTAATTTTTGGACCATGAACCTTATTTAAGCACTCTTATGTCATTCGGACCAAACCCTAAACAACCTCCATTGCCTTTTTCGTCCCTAAACCCTTTTTTACAAGAGAGTGTGATTCTTGAGCTTAAAAGTGCTTTTGGTGGTCATTTAGTGGGTTTGCAAGAAGTTGAAGGTGGTGATCAAGTCTTGGATTTTATTGAGCTTCTAGATCCTGAATTTAGTTCATCTTGGGGAACCTTTGGAGGTAAAAAGTCTAGACCTTGCTATGTCTTTTGCTAGTTTGAGTTAGGGTTTGGTATTGATTCCATTTTGGTCCATGGACCCTCTCTTGTGAGTTTGAGCAACTCCATAGGTTAGAAATGTTAGATCTAAGCTCCTTGGTCATGTTAGAAGCATAAAAATGCTAACTTGATGGTTATTATGGGTCCATGCATGAGTTTAAGGTCTTAAAATGGGTCTTAATAGAAAAAATGAGGTGTTGGGTTCCCATGTGGCATGCAAGGGCATAAAGTTGCCAAATTTATGCCCTAGGACCTCTTTTTGACTCAAATATGGAATTGGACGTTGAGACTTCGTATATTAAGAACTTAATGGCTTTTTGTGCAAAAGCTGGTTGTATGTTAGGCGTACTGTCTTGTACACCGCGCGTACCACCAAAGGATCTAGTACGCTAAGCGTACTGAAGATGTACTCTAGACGTATGCTTCCAGTGGACTTTGGGCTTCCGATGGGCTTTTGTTCCATTTAGGCCCTATTTATCCCTGGGCCTGGATTTAGTAGAGTAGTGGGCCTTTGATCTTGTCATTGGACTTTAGGTGGTATGGTTTGGGGCCTTTTGGGCCTTGTGGCCCATTATTGTTTTCGACCTTGGATGTTAGGCCCATTATTGAAGGAAATACTTTTGGGCCTTATTGGAGGATTTTGGACTTTGGAGTTTGGGCCTATGTCTTGGGTGTTGGAGATAGTGTCTAAGTCCATAACTATATTTGGTATGTACTTGACCCGACCCGGCATGATCCATTTGGGTTGCACTTCACCCGAACAATTTACGGATAATCTTTTGAGAATAGTATAAGTTATGATTTATTAATATATTATAAGTTCTAATATATTAATATAAAATCATATTATTTAATTAGTGTTGATCTATAATTAATTTAGAATTAATTTAGAGATCAAAAGTATGACTAATTAAATATGGGCTCTTGTATTTATATAGTGTGGGCTAATGATTATTTGGAATGGGCTAGGCTTGCATGGAAAGTCCATGGATACTCCATGGAGCTTTAAACCATGGATCTCATGGAAATGAAAAGACATGGGTATTAGGGTTTACATGGATGTAACCCTAATCCACCACACTATATAAAGGAGGCTTTGGTTCTTGAAATAGCACTAGTTGATGTGTGTAAACTAAGAGGGCCGATTTCAAGAAGTTTGTGACTATTCTCTCAAGTTTACAAGTTTGTGGTGATTTGTGACTTCCATTTGAGGCATCCACATTATTGGTGCTAGGCTCTCAAACTACAAGCAATCAACTACTACTACAAGGTAAGTAATTCTACTAGTTTTATTTGATTCAAGTACCCCATGCCATGCTAGTTAGGATAAGAACATTGGAAAAATAATTATTTGCATGTATCTTAGTCAAACATAGATCCAAGGTTTCTAGGGTTGCATGTACACCATAGGAGTGTTAGAATGCTGAAAACCCATCAGTGGTATCAAAGTCTGGTTTGTTTATTTGATACTTGATGCAAAAAAAAAAAAAAAAACTTGAAAATCGAAGTTTTGTTCAAAAGCTCGTATCAAAATTTCAAGTTTTGTATATGTACTTACGATTCTTGAAATTTTTGATATGAACATTCATAAACATATGAGTTTAGAAGATCATAGAAATTATGTGCTAATAATTGATTAGATTAATTCTTGATCTTTATGTGTTTTAATGGAGTCCATAACTAGTTCTTAAGTTATGGATAACCAAAAGTCATATTTATAAATAACCATTAAAAGAACACATAGGTTACAAAAAATGAAGAGTCTTCATTTTTAATAACCATTAACTCATAAGTTATGAGAAATGAAAAGTTTTGAAAGTTTACAAAACTTGCCCTCAAGTTTTGGAACATGTAAAGTCATATTAAAAACTTTAGTTCCAACCCCTAGAATTTTAAAAGTTAAAATTCAACCCTTATACTTTATAATATTATAAGTTTAATAATATTTATATATGTATAAGATCAAGTCGTCTTACCGCTAGTACGCCTCATTCACGAAGCCGGTCTATAAGGGGGGTATAAGGTTGTTGCCTATAAAATGGCAACTTAATGGGTGTCCACTCTCACCCACCGCTTCCTTGATCGGTGGAGGGTCGTTAGCCGAACGGGTAGGACAAGGACTTATAAATTCTCATTGAAAGTATAATGATAATACTAAAGTAACTAAACTTTATTGAATTCCCAATCTTAGTTATTTTAGGAAAATGTGAATAAGGTGCTAATCCATGAAATTACACTTTACACTTTGTTTAAGTCGTTAGTGGAGCGTGTGTGGTTAACCGGCACACTAACTTGAACTTAACAAGGTAGGTAAAGGGTGACTTAATGTTTATCATAGTATCGATGGAGTGTGTGTGGTTAACCGGCACATCGATTAAGGGGTAATACATTAAGGGTACCAAGTAATTTGCATGGTTACTTCAGACCTTGTTTTGTGATCCTCGGCATCCCAGTCACAAAACTTGAAGGCACACTCGAGATTGAAACATGTCATTGAAGAAAGTTCAATGAATCTCAAAGAATCTAGGAGTTTCTAAACCAATTAAAACCTAATTAAATATTTCGTTTTTCATGGTGGAATTTGGTGAATCGTCATTCACCTACCTTCAAATATCTTATAGCTTAGATTACGACATCCCTCTTCTAAGTTATAAAATATTGTGTTGGGTCCTAGCCTTAATATTACATTTGGGTGTTTTGTTAAGGACTATCTCTATATCTAATCTAATCTATTCCCTCTTCTTTTCAGATGTCTTCCAATAACAATGCTTCTGGCTCAAACCCTACTAGCTCCTTCTCTCTCATGAATCTTTGTGGGAGAGTCATCTTTGATGGGTCCAACTTTACAGATTGGATCAGAAACATCAGGATGGTCACTCGGTATGAGAACAAAAAATATGTTCTCGACAAGGAGCTGAAGGTACCCGAGCCAACTGCTACTCCTGAAGAGCTTGCTGAATATGAGGTACATGAAATAGATGCTACAAAAGTGGCATGCATCATGATGGCCACCATGACAGCCGAGCTCCAAAAGTCCTATAAGGACTATTATCCTTTTGAGATGCACCAAGACTTGATGGACCGCTACCATCAAAGTGCTCGTCAAGAGCGATATGAAATAATCTCCTCCATGATAACAACCCGAATGAAGGATGGTGAACCCATCACGGGCCACATGCAGAAAATGCAAAGGTATGTGGACCGTTTACTGAAGCTGAATGTGAACTTCCCTGAGGAGTTAGCAATAGACATCATTTTGCGCTCCTTGCCATCGTGTTATGATCAGTTCCGCATGACATATCACATGAACAAGGAAGAAGTCACCCTCAGCAAACTTCAAGGACTCTTAAAGACCGCCAAAAGTGGTCTAAAGGGTAAGTCGGTTGTTACTACTCCTACTCCTACTCCAACTGCGACCAATGTCTTGGCAATCGGGCATGGCAAAGGGAAGAAGAGAAAGAACCCTTCTAAGGGTACCAAGGGTAAGACCCTTGAAGGCTCCTCTTCAAGCAAAACCAAGAAAGGTTTTGTCACTCCTTCTGCTAACCCTAATGAGGCTGAATGCTTCTATTGCCATGAAAAGTCGCACTGGAAGCGAAACTGCCCAAAGTACCAGCAAGATTTGAAGGATGGGAAAGTAAAACCCAACCATGCAGGTATATACACTATATTGTCTAATAACTCACCTCATTCTAAGTCTTGGGTCCTTGATACAGGTTGTGGTATTCACATATGTTGTGATTTGCAGGGACTAAAAAGAAGTGAGAATGTGGAGCAGGGAAAGATAAACTTGATCATGGGAAACAGGAAAGCTTCACCTATCACCAAGATAGGAGTTTATTCCTTAGTGCTAAATAGTGGGTTTACATTAGATTTGAATAAATGTTATTATTCGCCAGAAATGGCAAGAAATGCTATTTCCTTTCATGCATTGTATAAACAAGGTTTTACCTTTTATTTTGATAATAATAATGGTAGTATTGATGTTCTTTATTTTAAAGCATTACCTTGTGATGGCGTGTATGAAACTGTATCTGTTGTAGATAATCTAGGAAATAATGTATTGTGTATTAACTCTTCCACTAGCTTAGATAAAGCATCCTTATGACATTGTCGTCTTGGACATGTAAGCAAGAAACGCATAGGCCAACTCCAAAAGGATGGAGTCTTGGAGTCATTTGACCTAAAGTCAGATGATAGTTGTGAATCTTGTTTGCTTGGTAAAATGACAAAGTCACCTTTTACTGGCACTTGTGCTAGGCGTGAAGGTTTGTTGGACCTCATACACACGGATGTGTGTGGACCCTTCAGAACCGCCACAAGAGATGCTAATCGGTTCTATGTGACTTTTACTGATGATATTAGTAGATATGGATATGTCTACCTAATCAAGCATAAGTCAGAAACCTTTGAGAAATTCAAAGAGTTTAAGCAAGAAGTGGAGAATCAGTTGGGCAGGAACATTAAGATGCTTCGATCCGATCGTGGTGGTGAGTATCTTAGTACTGAGTTCCTTTACTATCTTAAGGAATGTGGGATTGTCTCACAATTGACACCTCCTAGGACACCACAGTTGAATGGTGTAGCTGAGAGGCGCAATCGGACCTTGTTGGACATGGTTCGTTCCATGATGAGTCGAGCTTCGCTACCAATCTCATTTTGGGGGTATGCCTTAGAGACTGCCACCCATATCCTTAATCTAGTCCCTACAAAGAAGGTTGCCAAAACACCTCACGAGGTGTGGACTGGAAAAGTTCCCAATCTAGACCACATCAAGATTTGGGGTTGCGAGGCTTTCGTGAGACGCGAGACTCACGATAAGCTCGAACCCCGAAGCAAAAGGTGTATTTTCATCGGCTACCCACAGAAATCCTTTGGTTACATCTTCTACAGACCTAGTGATAATGTGGTCTTTGTAGCAAGAAGAGGATTCTTTCGAGAGAGAGAATTCATGAGCCAAGGAGACAGTGGGAGGCAAATTGACCTTGAGGAAATTCAAGAGTCAAGTGGTGAAGGAACCTCAAACCCTAGCCCTCAACCTGAGGAGGAAACTCCTGTTGAGCCGACTTAAGAATCTATACCTTTGAGGCGTTCCACCAGAGTTAGGAATGCACCTGAGCATTATTATGGTTTTCATATTACTGCAGAAGGTGAGACACTTATCAGTGATAACACACTGGTAAATCTGGATGAGCCTAACAGCTACACGGAAGCCATGGCAGGCCCTGAGGCTGCTAAATGGAAAGAGGCTATGGATAGCGAGATACAGTCCATGTATGACAATCAAGTTTGGAACTTGGTTGACAATGTACCTGATCGTAAGATAGTTGGGTGCAAATGGATCTTTAAGAAGAAGACCGACATGGATGGTAATGTACACACTTATAATGCACGACTGGTTGCAAAGGGTTATTCTCAAACTCCGGGAGTTGATTATGATGAGACCTTTTCACCAGTGGCCAATATTAAGTCTATTAGGGTTCTGTTAGCCATTGCTGCATTTCATGATTATGAAATATGGCAAATGGATGTCAAAACCGCTTTCCTTAATGGAAAGTTGGCTGAAGATGTTTACATGGTTCAGCCAGAGGGTTTTGTCAGTACAGAGTACCCCAGTAGAGTGTGTAAGCTCGAGAAATCCATTTATGGATTAAAACAGGCACCTCGCAGATGGAATCTTTGCTTTGATGAGAAAGTCAAAGAATTTGGCTTTTCAAGGAGTGAAGATGAATCTTGTGTCTATATCAAGGCTAGTGGGAGTATAGTCAGCTTTTTGGTACTGTATGTGGATGACATACTACTCATAGGAAATGACATCCCAACCCTGCAGGAAGTAAAGTCCTGGCTTGGGAAGTGTTTCGCTATGAAGGACCTTGGAGAAGCTGCCTATATCCTAGGGATAAGGATTTTGAGAAACAGGAGTAAAAGACTAATTGGACTTAGTCAAAGCACCTATGTGGACAAAGTGTTGAAAAGGTTCAACATGCATAACTCCAAGAAAGGAGAGTTACCCATCCAGAGTAACGCCAGATTGAGTAAGACACAAAGCCCTAGTACTGAGGTTGAGATAGCAGAAATGAGTCGAATTCCTTATGCTTCAGCTGTAGGATCGATCATGTATGCTATGACGTGTACTCGACCTGATGTAGCCTTTGCTTTGAGCATGTTTAGCAGGTATCAGGGGAACCCTGACAAGGCACACTGGACTGCGGTAAAGAATATCCTCAAGTACCTACGGAGGACTAAGGACTGGGTCCTTACCCTCGGTGGCAGTGAGGACTTGAGAGTTGTAGGGTACAGTGATGCTAGCTTTCAGACTGACAGGGATAATTTCCGCTCTCAGTCGGGCTGGGTCTTTACTCTAAACGGAGGGGCAATTACTTGGAAAAGTTCCAAGCAGGAGACAGTGGCTGATTCCACTTGTGAATCAGAGTATATAGCAGCAAGCGAGGCAGCAAAGGAGGCTATATGGCTAAAGAACTTCATCAGAGACCTTGGAGTTGTACCAGCTATAAAGGAGCCAATGGAGATTTTCTGTGACAGCAATAGTGTGGTTGCCTTAGCCAAGGAACCAAGAGATCATGGGAGATCCAGACACATTGACAGAAAATATCACTTCATCAGACATCGAATAGAAGAAGGAATCCTCGTGGCAAAGAGGGTATCATCGGATGAGAACCCAGCAGATCCCCTCACGAAGGGACTGACTCGGGCTAAGCATCTCCACCATGCTCGGAGCATAGGGCTGAAGGATGATATTAGTTTTAGTAGTTAGATAATCTTGAAATTTGTAAAATGTAATTGACATTTGATGATAAATAAATGCTGTTATTTATGAGTAAAGTGTTGCTATCTCTTGTCAATCGTTTACTATTATTTCTTTTTGCATGTTTTGACTTCCAGAATAATTATGTTATGGTTTATATCATATTATTCAAACTCTCCACAGTCGGTCATATGTTGGGAGTAGATATGAATCAAGACTGTCATGGGTTGGCTTGTAGAGGTCTAAGATGTTAGACAAAGCGGGGCTACAACACTCATGAGTGCTCATAAGTTCTGAGTATTGGATTCAACCTACGCTCACTTGTATCACTTCATGGAATTTATCTCGAGTGATCATAAGATGGTAATATCATATAAGTCTTCAAACCTAGAGATATGATTTGTTGCCTATGAGTTGGTTATGCATTGATTGCACGAAAACGCATTGGTAACTCGATGTTATAAACTGTGCCTTTGTGTGTAGTTCAACTAGTAGAGCAAACATATGAGTCGAAGTTTATCTGTTCCTTCTAGGATTAGAAGCGATATCTGGGCCCCTCGATGATTTTGTTTTGACCTATGTACCGGGCCCGGTCAGAACTAAATTGATGTGTTCAATTAAGTTCTATGTCAAACAAATCAGAAATCGGGAAACAAATGCTGGACAATAAGCAAGACCATGTTCCATGTATTTGTCCGGCTGATATCTAGAACAGAGGATTATATGATCACTTATCTAAAATGGCGCTTCATAGTTCAACAGAGTTTTAAGAGCTACGATTGCTGATCGGTTCCTGAAGTCATACTTGCAACTATAGTTATTAGACTTATCCAAGTGGGAGACTGTTAGAGATAGTGTCTAAGTCCATAACTATATTTGGTATGTACTTGACCCGACCCGGCATGGTCCATTTGGGTTGCACTTCACCCGAACAATTTACAGATAATCTTTTGAGAATAGTATAAGTTATGATTTATTAATATATTATAAGTTCTAATATATTAATATAAAATCATATTATTTAATTAGTGTTGATCTATAATTAATTTAGAATTAATTTAGAGATCAAAAGTATGACTAATTAAATATGGGCTCTTGTATTTATATAGTGTGGGCTAATGCTTATTTGGAATGGGATAGGCTTGCATGGAAAGTCCATGGATACTCCATGGAGCTTTAACCCATGGATCTCATGGAAATGAAAAGACATGGGTATTAGGGTTTACATGGATGTAACCCTAATCCACCACACTATATAAAGGAGGCTTTGGTTCTTGAAATAGCACTAGTTGATGTGTGTAAACTAAGAGGGCCGATTTCAAGAAGTTTGTGACTATTCTCTCAAGTTTCCAAGTTTGTGGTGATTTGTGACTTCCATTTGAGGCATCCACATTATTGGTGCTAGGCTCTCAAACTCCAAGCAATCAACTACTACTACAAGGTAAGTAATTCTACTAGTTTTATTTGATTCAAGTACCCCATGCCATGCTAGTTAGGATAAGAACCTTGGAAAAATAATTATTTGCATGTATCTTAGTCAAACATAGATCCAAGGTTTCTAGGGTTGCATGTACACCATAGGAGTGTTAGAATGCTGAAAACTCATCATTGGGTTCATGATTTAATTCTAATTAGGATAAATCGTGTTTATTCAGTGTGAGATTTCCGGACTAGTAGCCGAGTAATATTTTATCAGCAGTCTGAGGTGATTCTCCTCACTATGTCAATGGGTCGAAGGCACCAATGCCAGCCCATTATCTGATATGTGGATTGTTATTTGTTATGCATTGACTGTATGAAGACCCCGGGGTTAGCCCATGACACTTATGTGAAGACCATGTGGGTAGCCCTCGACACTTGGATATTAGACCATGGGGGTAGCCCATGTCATTTCAGGTAAAGACCATGGGGGTAGCCCATGACACTTGGATGTCAGACCATGGGGGTATCCCATGGCATTCCAGGTAAAGACCATGGGGGTAGACTGTGGTAGCTTTATGTATGTTGCATGGTATTTCGTGATTGTATGTTATGTGATATTTTGGGAACTCACTAAGCTCTTGCTTACAGTTTATTTGGGTGTTTTCAGGTACTTCCAGTACTAAGGGGAAGGGCCCAGCTTGAAGGCGCAACATTCTCTCCCCAGCACTTTCAGCATTTATCTATTTTTTTACTCTGATATTTGATACGATGTGATGTAATGGATTATTAGGAATAAATTATGATTGTATTTTTATTTTCAAAAATGAAAAATTTTATCTAGTTTTGGGCTGTTACAAGTTGGTATCAGAGCCTTGGTTTGAGGGATTCGGCACACTCTCAGGTGTGTCAGAACTCAAACTGAGGAAATGGTAAACCTTTTCAAAACAAACAAAAGTCAAGTTTTTCTAAAAACGATTTTTTTAAGTAAACAGGGAGAGTGCATTGCGCGAAATCAGCCGAGCCCAAGTAAGTGTTTCCCAAAATCTAGCCATGATATTAATATATATATATATATATATATATATATATATATATATATATATATCTTGGAATCGATGTTGACTCTGTTATTTGCTAAGTGTATGCTTTCGAAGTCGTATATGTTTAGGATTGCATAACCTTAGAATGATGGATTATGTATTATTTCATGTTCCTTGTTTGGTTTTGGTCTTAGGGTAGAAGCTTTATTTGACAGTATATGTGATTCTATCTATGTATAGGTTGCATGCATAAGGCAACCTGCGGTGTTGATTTAGGTTTCTGGTTCTGTGAGGATTGAGAAATCCTAGAATAGTCTAGGATATGCGTATGTGTTGTGTTTTGTGAGTCATGTTTTATCTATGGTTAAGTGAATTAGAGGTATCAGGTATGGCCTTGGGCAAGGTACAGGTAGGTGTGGAAGGTAGTATTGCACCCGTACTACTGAAAGCACAGGACCTGAACCCGAAACAAGGATAGACCTGGAAGCTCTAAGGAGTCCGGTGGGGAGGAATCCCTTCGAACTTCCTTATCAATTACTTTTTATGTTGTATTTTTAGTTGATGATGGTGATGACTACATGAGGAGGTTCAAGTTTAGGATCAGATTCAAGATCAGGTTCAAGCTCTGGTGCAGATCTGATTGATGAGAGGCTGCTCGAGCTTATCACAACTGAGGTTACACGCGGCATCCTTGACGCTACCCCGGTGATTTCAATACCGTCAAGGAGGGGATCATGGAGATTATGGAGGAGCGACTCAGGTCTTTTCGAGACGATATCGCTGCGGGTCAGATTGGACTCGAACTCCCTTATTTCGGGAGTTCAAGGCGTGCGGAGCGCCTGAGTTCTTTGGGGTTAAGGACCCCGTTGCTAGTTGCCGCTGGATTGCTGACATGGAGAATGCTCAGCGTACGAGCTTTTGCCCTAAGGTGGCAACGGTGAGATTCGCGTCCTGTATGCTGAAGGATCAGGCGCAAGACTGGTGGGAGGAGGTTACCCGTGAGGTTGGGTCGGCAGGTGTCACAGTGATGACGTGGGAGGTGTTTGTGCGGAGGTTTGATCGGGAGTTTGCACCGGCTTTTGAGGTGCAGCAGCTGAGGGTGTTCCAGGACCTTTGATATGGGCATATTTAGTTATAAAATTCATGCATTATCCGAATACTTTATGTTGTTTTTGTCTCATTTAATGAACAAAAGATTCTTAATTACTTTAAAATTTCATTTTCAGCAACAAAGACATGCTCGGAAGGAAAAGGAAGCGGATTTAGCAATTGGAAGGCCGGAATTTGGATTTTGAAGTATTTCAAAACCATTAAATCATTACAACTTGTTTTCAAAATCGTGCCAAATTTGAACTTTTAAAATTATTTCAAAACCATTAAATCATTACAACTTGTTTTCAAAATGTTTAATATCAGAGTTTTCCCAGAAACATAAACAAAACATGAGGAGCTGTATGATCACACCTTCGCCTTGCCGCGATCCCCTGATGTACCTGAAACAATAAACTGAAACTGTAAGCCCGAGGCTTAGTGAGTTCCCCTAAAATACCGATACACTGCACATAACACATATACAAAATAACAGCATGTACTGGGTCCACAACTTTACAGACTGGTTTACCCCTGGGCCCACAGTGTGAGTCTGGATTGCCTTCCGGGCCCACAGCTCACATCTGGATTGCCACCGAGCCCACAGTACGAGTCTCCCTCAGCTCGTATCTGGAATGCTCCCGAGCCCACAGTACGAGTCTAGCATGCCCCACCTGGCCCTCAGCTCGTATCTGGAATGCTCCCGAGTTTGTTGGTTACCGCACGGAGCAGTATCACCTCAACCCATCCCACATAATATGTCAACATATAACATAACTAATGCACATACAAATGATCACATAATACTACAGGTAGTCCAACATATCTACCTAATTGGCATAACAACTAGCACACAACACTAACTCATACTACCACTGCTAGGATATCATATCCAATGGGCCGGCCTTGGTGCCTTAGAACCCTTAGTATAGTGAGGATAACTCACCTGGCAATGCCAATCTGAACTGAAAAATCGAACTCCCGAATCGATATCTCACCGGAAATCCCGAACTATCACATAATAAATACCAAGTCATTACACAACAGGATCCCCACAATCCATCATGTCCATTCTCTTTATTGGGCCAAGGCCCAATGCCAAGTCCATAACCATGAAAGTCCTTATGCAAAACCCATTATTGGCCCAATTTACCAAATTGGGCCCCACTCCCTAATTGGGCCTAATTCCAATATCCCTTAACAAAACTTGGCCCAAAACATAACATCCATAAAGTCTAGCAAAGGCCCAAATCCACCTAGTCCATAAACAGCCCAAAACTCGAAGCCCAAATGTCAAAGGCCCAACAGAGGACGTACGCGGGTCGTACTCGCCTGATGTTAACCACCATCGGGGTGGTTGACCCAGTACGCTGGGCGTATGCGAGGTTTTACCAAAATCCTAATAAGTGCTTAATGGCTTAAGTAGTTAAGCCCAAACTCCAGATCCATCGACCAAATGTGCCATAGGACTATAAAGTCTCGAACTTTATCACTTTGGACGTCCAGAAAGTTCTTAACACATGGTCTTAATCCATTAAGACCTTCCTACTCCATGCATGAGACAAATCTAGCTATTGGGACACGATTTTTATCACTTAGGACCTCCTCTAAGGTCTGAAAGGACAACTCATTTCGTCCAAATCATAACATGCACACAAGAATGCTTCCATAAAGCTAAAATGACTAGATCTATCTCATACAAGTATAAAGTTCCAATCTTTTTACCTTCTGGAGCTTCTAGGGCACAAACCAACTTCAGATCTACAAGCTTGATCTTCTTTTCCAACTCCTTGATGCAACATCTTCTTCTTAAAACACTCAAGAAACACTCAAAAAGCCTAAACACTCATGGAAATGGCTAGGGTTTGGGGAAAGCGACTCTAAGCAGTGAAGGCTGGGGTAAGGGAGGGTTTTGTGCTCATAATGTTGCTTATATAGTCCCCAAACCCTAAATATTAGGGTTTCCTTCTGCCATGAGTACGCCCAGCGTACACAAGTGTACGCCCACTAGGGTGCGCATAGTACTCTTAGCGTACCCTTATGTACACGCACCGTACTCAGCCTGATCCTAATAATTGCAATTTAGCCCTTAGACTTTCATAGCTTCACCCTTCCATCCCCAGGGACTATAAATGACAAATCTTGGGATGTTACAATTCTCCCCCATTTAAACTAGGCTTCATCCTTGAAGCCTGCTGAGGCGAACAATTCACGATAATGCTCCTGTATCTTGGACTCTGGCCCCTAAGTCTACTCGGATCCTTTTCGATGCTGCCACTGGTTTCCCCTACATAGTTCAAGTGCTCTTCGACCTGAACATCACCCAGCGATATAACCGCCTACTCATGCAATATGCGCCTTTGCAGCTGTCAAACGTGAAAAGCGATGTGAATCCCAACCGAACCTTTTCAAAAGGTCTATCTTACATGCCACTTTGCCAACCTGACAAAATCCTGATGATCCAAGGTATCGGAAACCCAGCTTTACCTCTTCCTGAAGCGAACCCTTTTGTGCTGACAGGATAATACGTCCTTCAGCTCCCAAAATATCATACAAAATCAATCCACTAATAAACATGAACACTCATGCCTGGCCCAATCAGCCTTGGGCTGGAATACCAGGCATGCCTACGATGGGTCCAGTCATCCCTAGGATGGAATACCCTCGTATCACACACATGTTTGGCCCAGTCAACCCTCGGGTTGGAATACCAAACATATCAAGTCCAATCAATCATAGGGCCCGGTCATCCTCAAGATGGAATACCCTAGATTGGAATACCTCTAAGAACATAACTCGGGTCTACTCATATCTTGAGAGCTAAGGATCCACCCTTGCGTCTCATCCACAATCCTCTGATTCGTCACAACCGAGTGCAACTCCCCCGAATCTCAACAATACATCCAATCGGAATGCGCTCCTACGAGAGACATAACCAACACAATCTCTACACCCACAACCTATGACTGGAATACCCTTACACGGTCCTCAGCATAGGTCTACAAACACATACAGAGTCTTCAGTATGACTGGACCGCCTCGCCAGGCCTTCAGTCTATCTGGACCACTCTCAGAACCTTCAGCATGTCTGGACCGTTCTCCGAGCCTTCGGCCTGACTGGCACGCCCTACCGACCTTCAGTCTATCAGGACCGCTCTAAACTGTTGAACATCTCTCTGGACCACCCCTCCGATGATCTTTCCTATGCAGACTGTTCTCACCCACTTGGGTTCCGAACTCCTGATCCATTCCGTGGACTCTAACCCCGGCCTAACCCTAGGCCTCATGTCGCTCGTCCACCCTCTCGGAAATCCATGGTCTGTTCCCTGACCCGCGTGTCTACCACATATGCTAAATAACCCGCACACCCATGCTAAAAGTACTGCCGAGCCCTGGCCGCTAACAAAACCCTCAATCTATCAATCCAAAGACCCTCAGAGTCGAGCACACCCTCGACCGAATACTTGAACTGAACTTAATTCATGACTAGAACTCCAACCTGGTTCCCTAACTTCTTCTATCAAGCACCAAGAAGACATGATACACATGCTAAGGAGTTTTACCGAACTCCCAACTCACACAACCTTCAAACCAAACAGCCACTTGGGTTGTCTTCCTTCCTGACCACGATGCAAAACTTAACCCATTTTCAACACCGCTCCTGCTTCTGCATCCCGGGATGATTCTCCCCCACTTAGATTCGACTAAGTCTTCACAATGCATGAAAATTGGAGAATTCCCAATCTTTCTCACTTTCCAACGATCGATCTGATAACAACCAACTCTTCCAACTAGCGCTCCAGTACTAGCCAATCCCAATTGACCACACACTTCTAAGAACCAGATGAACACTTCCTGAATCCCAGTGAAGCCGACAGTCCCTAATGCTTGAATGATCCCACACTCAAATCTTGAAGACCAAAAGACAGATACCCCAACTAATACCTCAGTAACGAGCTACTTCCTTTGGCGCCTTCATCCGTCAATCAATAACGGTTGCTAACCCACTAATTCCCGACAATGCTGAATAACCATCCTGTGGAACCCTATCTGCAGACGTCCCACATGATACCCCTTTTCCAAAGGTGCTCCAAACAAGTCTCCCGCTCTCGGGTTCTAGAAGTCATTTCATTCAGGGTTCGCACCATGACTCACTCACCCGCTCAAACGTCCACAGCTGAACTGCAGTAGCTGAAACGAACTCTGCCTTAAATCGGGCTACAAACTACTCCTAATACATAGTCTACAATCCCAAAAGTGCATTGGCCGCACAATCAATCCTTACCGCCTGATACAAGGGATCCAAGGCAAACCGGACCTCACAAAATACTTATGCCGCATCGACCCACCTGCACTCACCGGCGCTGAAATAATATTGCCAATCCCTGCAACCATCTGACCCCGAGCTAGAATACAGCCTGATCCTGGGGTCACAAACCTGCTCACTCCTTCGAGCTCGAAAAACTGAAAGGGCACAACCCTTACCATAGAGGATAAAATTCTAACAACCACTCTACTTCCCATCTTTTAATGAATCCCTAAACTCTAATCACCTACAATCCTTGATAATAAATTTCTCCTGACACCTCCAATAGCCTAACAACTCATGAAACTCCACAACACATAGATCAGACAGAACATGCAACTAACCCGAGATTACTGCTTATTCATACTCAACAATATTCCAAGACAAAATAAATACCAATCACGGACGATTTGGCTACAATCATATTACAGAATGGGGTCTTCCAAATACATACCAGAGACTTCTTGTGGCTCGACCTTGACCTCCTGAGGAACGATGACCACTGGAATCTGAATTCCTTCCGTCCTCAACGCAGGATAGCTGGACCTGAAATGATCTGGCTGGTGACAGTGAAAGCATATATGATCCTTCTTGCAATCCCATTGCACATGCCCTCTCTCCCCGCACTTGTAGCACCTGAATTTGTGACAAGCAAATCTGTGGGTTCCCCCACACTTGCCACACACCTCTTGACCCTCCTGACTTCCAGTACTTAGGTTAGCTGTCTCCAAGTTTTCGTCCTCTACTAAAAAGTCCCTCCTCCTCTTTCCTAGTTGTGACCCCACCATCGGCACTCCCCCAGTGGTCATCCCGGTAGTAACATCTCTCACAGATTGCAACGCTGCAACTTGCTCCTCGAACTTGGCGATCACCCTGGTGGTGACCCGGTCCACGACACCGAACAATTCTTCTTGCAAAATCTGAGAAACCTCCACGGAAATCATCTCTCATATCTGATCGACGGACAATACCGACATATCCTGGCCACTCGCTTCCGATCCTGATCCGGATCCCGCCTCAAATCGTTCCGCCATCACCATACTGAACATATACCAGGAAGATATCAGATATGCCGCATAAACGACGGGAAACCTACTCACAACCAAAACCCTAGGGGTTGTGACTTCCTTGACACGCGTATCGGTCCTGTGCTTTCAGTAGTACGGGCCCATACTACCTTCCACACCTACCCATATTTGTCTCAAGTATCACCACAACGCCCTAACAATATACATAAACATAACGAGCGCTCCATCCTCACTCCTAGAGGAATGCTAAATGTTTCCAAAGTCTGTCGTAAATGTTGGCTGTGCTCTTCCTTTCTCTTGGAGTAAACGAGTATATCATCGATGAAAACAATTACGAAGTTGTCAAGGAACGGCCGACAGACTCTGTTCATCAGATCCATAAAGGATGATGGTGCGTTTGTGAGACCAAAAGGCATGACCACGAATTCAAAATGCCCATAACGGGTTCGGAAATCAGTCTTTGGGATATCCTCCTCTCGGACTCTTAGTTGATGGTATCCGGACCTCAAATCTATCTTGGAAAAGTAGCTGGCTCCCTGGAGCTGGTCGAAGAGATCATCGATTCGAGGGAGTGGGTATCGATTCTTGACGGTGAGTTTGTTCAGTTCTCGATAATCTATGCACATTCGGAAAGATCCGTCTTTCTTCTTGACAAACAGAACCTGAGCTCCCCAAGGTGAAATGCTCGGCCTGATGAATCCTTTGTCGAGAAGCTCGCTTAATTGACTAGATAACTCTTGCATTTCAGCAGGAGCTAACCTATAGGGTGATTTGGCGATTGGAGTGGCTCCAGGTACAAGATCGATTCGGAACTTGACCTGGCGCTCGGGAGGGATTCCTAGAAAATCCTCGGGAAATACGTCAGGAAAGTCACGTACTTCAGGAATATCGTTAAGGTTCTTTTCCTCCTTTGTTTTATCAATGACATGAGCAAGAAAGGCGTGATTCTTTTTATGCAAGCACTTTCGTGCTTGGATGCAAGAAATGAGTAGGAGGTTTGTGTCGGGTTTATCACCATAAACTATTAGGCTTTCGTTGTTGGGTAGGTGAAGGCGAACGACCTTCTCATGGCACATAATTTCAGCATGGTGGGGGCTTAACCAATCCATGCCAACAATCACATCAAAGCTCCTAATATTAACAGGCATCAAACTGATTGGGAATGAGTGATTATTTAACGTTAGCGTGCACCCTACATAGATATCGTTGGTTGATTCTGTTTTACCGTTGGCCATTTCGACCGTATAAGTTTCGCTCAATTTTTGGATATTTGATTGAGTAGGTGTTTGAATTTGTGACTTATGAAGCTTCGCTCAGCTCTAGTATCAAATAAAATGCACGCATAAGAGTTGTTGAGGAGAAACGTACCAGTCACCACTGTTGGATCTTGCACCGCCTCTCCTTTCCCCATGGTTAAGACCCTTCCTGCGTTCTGATTGTTGTTCTTGGGGCAGTTGCGTTTGAAATGGCCGGTTTCCCCGCATCCGTAACATGCGCGGCTGGCTCCGACGTTGTTGTCATTAGGCATTTTGTTTTGTTGTGGGGGCATCTTGCAATACCGGGCAGTGTGTCCTTTTCGATTGCAGTTGGTACATTGGAAATCTTTGCATGCCCCATAGTGGTGATAGTTACACTTGTCACACTTGGGACTGGATCCCACGTATGGCTTTGTTGGCGCGGTTGTGGTTGAGGCTGGGGCGGTTGGGGCTGGTGCTGCTGGAGCGGTAGCAGAATGGACTGCTACTGTCTGTGGTTTCTTGGATGGCCCTGAATTATGTCGTCCTTTACGCTTGTTGTCTCGGTTCTTCTTGTTCCCTCCTTCTTGTTTGTTCTCTCCCTCGGCTGCTTTGGTGCTTTTCTTATCACTGTGATCGTAAAGTTTCTTGGCCAGGCGTTTTGCATTGTCGTAGGTCTCGGGTTTTGAGGAAATCACGTTGCCTTGAATGGGAGGTGCCAGCCCCCAGATGAAACGCTCGACCTTCTTTCCCTCGGAGGTAATCATACCAGGACACAAAAGGGATAGCTCGTTAAACCTTGAGATATACGCATCAATGTCCGAGTTTTGCACCGTAAGGTTCCACAGTTCTTGCTCGAGCTTTTGTATTTCCCCTCGGGGACAGTATTCGGCGATTAACATCTCTTTGAGTTCTTCCCAGGTCATGGAGTTTGCAACGGGAAGTGTCATGGCCTCGATGTGTCCGTTCCACCATGACAGGGTCTGGTCGATGAAAGTGCAGGCTGCAAATTTGACTTTACTTCCTTCCGGGCACTCGCATATCTCGAACACTGACTCCACTTTCTCGATCCATCGTTTCAGAGCTATGACTCCTCCGGTCCCATTGAAAGTACGAGGTCTCGCATTGGAAAAGCCCTTGTAGGTACAGGCCTTTACGGGCCCCTGATTCATCCCGTGGTGGGAGCTTCCTATCCCTTGGCCTTGTCCACCACCATTATTTCCGGCTTGGATGTGGGCTAGAGCTGCTGTTACTGCGGCTAAGACTGCCGCTTGGAAAGCCGCAGAGTTCATTTCCGGTGGGGGCGGCGGTGGTGGTGTGTTGTTATTCCTACGGGTTGATCTCGTCGGCATCTTTCTGTCATGGATCAGAAGGACAATGAGTACCCAAAGTATTTTATTTCATGATTTTATAGAATAGAATCGGTGATTTGGTTGTGTGCGAGTAAGTGTGGATATGAAATTAACATGCAATAATAGTAATAGAGCACATCACAGATAAGACATCATATATATCCGTTTTTCATTGATGTTAATTTCCCGAGTACATGAAAATTTTGCCTTTAAGGCATACAAGTACATGGAGTGCAATAAAATCTAGCGAAGTAACGATTCCATGAGTAGTGTAATCACTTAATCATGTCATCGATAATACATAGGGAAATGCATAGAGGAAAACCGATACAGTAGCAATTAAACAGATATTAGTGAGTAGGGTCGGGTGGTGTTGTCGATGAGGTAGACGCGCCCTGGAGTTCGGCTAATCTACGCTCGGTGATCCGTACGCATTCCTCTAGCACGGCATGTCTTTCCTGGTATCCTCTGACTTCCGCTCGTGCTGCGACAAGATCTTCTATGAGACGTTCCATTGGGTAGAAGTCTCGCTCTAGGTCTCGCGTGCGAGCATCTGTAACCTGCATAGCCGCCAACATCTGCATTACCCGGTCGGTGGTCACTTGAGCCTGGTCACCGATGTCCCTAATACGTCTGACCACGACAGGGAGTGCGCGATCCGCTGGTCCTCCATGCTGGAGGTTGTAGTAACCTCGGTTCATCCAAAATGGTGGTTGCTGACCCTGACGTCGGCCCCATCTCTCGATATCGTCCGCCCAAGGAGGTGTAGGGCCGTTGTAGCCCATCCTATGCGGTGGTACCCTTGACATGTAGGGAGGGTTGATAAATTCAGATTTTGCGTCCGATTCCTCGTCCTCCTCAACCTCTTCTTCGTCATCTTCCTCGACTTCTTCATCGATGTCTTCTTCTTCAAACTCCACCGGTTCTTCAGGATCCTCCATAGGTTCCTCGGGGTCTTCTTCTGGGTCTTCCTCAATCCAACCCCCGTTCCCCTGATTGGGGAAGTAAGGGTCTCTGGGGAGGTGAAAGCCTGCCATATCGTCTGCGCGAGAATATATATAAGTACGAGAAAATGGATAAAAGGACAAAATACTCCTATAGTATTTTAATTATTTTAGGTTTGCTCCTTAAAACTTTTGGGTAACCAGCTGGGAAGCTTTAGCCTTGTTGCAACACCACTACCACTCCTGAACACATGTTGGTCATATCTCGAACAAATATAGTTGATCAGGCTATATTTATTCCAGATATGATTACATAACTGCCCAGGTTTGACTGTAGTATTCAAACTTTAAGTTATCTTGTTTTGTTCTTGTTATGATACGGTCCTAGCAAGTATGTGTTCTATTAATCAGAGTGTTTTAGTCTCATTGTATTTATAGTTGTATATCTTGTATGGCTAGATATACTAGTTCACTATAAACAATGCTCTGATACCAATCTGTCACACCCCCGGACCAGAACGGCGGAAACGTCCGGAGACGGGTGATGTCATTGTACAGTATCATAACAATTGTATATAAATGAAACATAGCAACCCAAACATCATACATCAATATAACAAGCTTACATTGTTTTACATCATGTTCATGTTCTCAAATTTTACACAAAAGAGACATCAGTAAGCAAATTCAAAATATAGCAAAATAATCTTGAGTCCGCGATCCACAACCTGCTTAGTGGTTCCCTGAGAATACAAGTCGTTTGAAAAGCGTCAACATAAAATATGTTGGTGAGTTCATAAGCATTTTCGTATAAAACTTTGATGATAGTTTAGAAATCTAGAAGATCCAATATTTTCTTATCAAAATCGTTGTAAGTCTTGTTTCAAATCGAGTATAGTTGCATGTGTGTCTTAGTTCTTTGTTTTCAAAGTCGAATAAAATCGTTTCCTCCAGAAAATCCGATATTTTCTGATGTATAAAATAGTGGCTTTTAAAACAATAACACTTGTGCGAAAAGTCTCATTTGAGGTAATTCAAAACACAGTTGATTATAAACCCGAAGGTAAAATCTGTATAAGTACATTTCTGATATATTCTAGTGAGTCGTTATAACCATACTAATATGATGGAGTGCCCTTTATGACGTTCTTCAGGCGTCGGTTTCGTTTAAGACATTTGTCACCCTAGACTGGCCGGTCTAGCTGTAGCGAACAACGAAGGTGCGGGGTGTCAACCCCGTATAGATCTATACACAAATTCCCGCTCTCCCTCCAGGAGACTCTAGTTATAACTCTTACAGGACTTAAAGTGTACAATATTGTATTAATATATGTACTATGAAGATTTGTCTGACTAGAATACTAACAGTTTCGCGCAAATCGTGGAAATCCATTATTTACTAAATAAATAATAATAGTTGTACTTGCTGACTAGATATTCTGTTTCGTTTCATTTGTTGAAAATAATCCGCTTTAATATTTATCGAAACGATTCAATATTAGCGAAGTCGGCTAAAATGGCTCTCCTCTCTATGTAATACTAAGTGAGGCCCCATTTACCGGGGAAATGTTAAGTTATGATTTGTGTAAAACTATGACTTCTGCGGAGTTATGACAGCAGCTTTATGACATGCAAAATTTTCTGTCATAAAGGCTCTATTTGCATATATTCTTGGTGAACTTACTTATATCAAAATTTTATAAATAACCCCTTAACAGTTTGCAAACAGTCGTTTATGGAACACAAAGTTCAAATTTCGAAATTTTAGACTTAGTGTCAACATTTCAAGGTTTACTTCAACAACTTTTATTTCTAATTATGAAGAGCATGGATATAAGGGTGCATGTTAAATACCCCCAAAAACTTGGGAGGCTCCTTTTGTAAATTGTATTATTCATGTAGTGATTAAAATATTATTTATTTTCATGGGTTCTGTGAAACCTCACGTTCACAGAGAGTAAAAAAAATGATAATATTTCAACACACATATTAAACACACGTATACATGCAATCATTCAAGAATTTAGAACAAGAGGTGACTTGTACTCTCCCCCAAAATCAATAAAAACTAAGGAAAAAATGGGGTATGAAGCTCACCTTGGTTTAACTTGTTGGGTGATTTGAGGAGGTGTAAGGAGTTTCCAAGTTCTAGCACTTGGAAGTGTTCTTTGAACTTTAGAAAATCCTAAGAATAATTCTATGTGTAAATATAAGGAAGTCTTAGGAATAATATGAAGAATCACTAGTAAAAGAGGATGAACACTTACAAAAATTCTGGAAATTTTTCTTGAAGGAATGAAGCTTGAGTCTTGAAGGAGTTTGAGAGAATTCTCAGGAGTTTACTGGATGAGGAAGTGAGAAGTGGAATAAGGGAGGAAAGGAGATTCACGTATCTGAAGGGGAGGATAAGGGAGTGACTTGACACTTGCATGTAGGGCTGGTTGGTAAAGCTTAGTTTCTTTGGATAATACATGTTTTACTGAGATTTGCATGGGAAAATGGAGGATTTGCATCACATCACAAAGTCAAACTCCTTATCTTCTTAGAAAACCCTTTAAAAATCTTGGATATTATTTTATATAAATATGTTTAAAAATAATTAATTTTGGCATAAAATAGGGGTTTAAAGGGTCTAAGATATGAAAAATACGAGTTTGGTGTGATTTTCGGCGTCAAAATGCCTTAAAATGGTGAAAAAGTCCAAAAATGATGAAAATCCGGAGTGGAATGTTGTTCATGCGAGGGTCCGAAGGGTTTAGGAGGTTTCCGGAGTCATCTTCTAAGTTTCGTAGCAAGGAGTGCATTTCCGAAGTCAATAGTAGAATCCGGAGCATGTCCCTCGGAACCGGAGTCAGGAGCGAAGCCAGCAGGTCCGGACCGAGGATTCCGAAGCGGGTCTATTTCCGGAGTGAAGCGAGGTCTGAAGCAAGCATTGACCCTTCCGGAGCATGCGAGATCCGAAGCCATGGAAAGGGTTCCGAAGGGGTGACTCCTCTTGGCTCCTTAGAAGGCATTCTGGACAAGAGGTTTAGGATCAGGAGGGTTCCAGACGAGAGGGTCAGGACCAAGAGTGTTCCGGACGAGAGGTTCAGGACCAAGAGGGTTCCGGACGAGAGGTTCAGGACCAAGAGGGTTCCGGACCAAGAGGGTCCTTTTGGGTTTTCTCCTCCGGTTTTGGGCTGTTTTCGACTGAGAAAGGTACATAGAGAGATTTGGGAGATATTTCACATACTTGGAGAGATTTGGGAGATATTCCATATTCTTGGAGAGATTTGGGAGAGATTTCACATACTTGGAGAGATTTGGGAGAGATTTGATATTCTTGGAGAGATTTGGGAGAGACTTCATATTTTTGGGAGAGATTTGATATTCGTGGAGAGATTTGGGAGAGATTTGATATCCTTGGAGAGATTTGGGAGAGACTTTATATTCTTAGAGATATTTGGAGAGAGACTTCATATTCTTGGAGAGATTTTGGAGAGAGAGAGATACAGTGGGAGAGATTGAGAGAGACTTTGCCGGGGGCCGTTATTAATGTTTTTCTTCGTAGTTCAAAGGTCGTAGACTTAGTTACATCCCATTTCGAGTGTTGTATACCCCCGAAGGGCACTTACTAATGTTTTATAGAGCTATTACTTCCTCAATAAGTTTAGGGTTTTAAATTCTGAACATTTGAAACCTTCAAGTGCTAATTTGCATTTAGATTTATAGTCATACATTAGAAAACATAAGGTAATTCCTAACATGTAAGCACTAGATGAGTTGACCAGTTGCCCCGTTGACCTTGACTTGACTTTGACTTGACTTTAACTTGACCAGAAACTTGCCGGTTGTCACACACGCAACACTAACTCATACTCAACATACTACCGCTGTTAGGATATCATATCCAATGGGTCGGTCTTGGTGCCTTAGACCCCTTAGTATAGTGAGGATAACTCACCTGGCAATGCCAATCTGAACTGAAGAATCGAACTCCCGAATCGCTATCTCACCGGAAATTCCGAACTATCACATAATAAATACCAATTCATTACACAACATAACAATCTTGGCTAAGGATCCCCACAATCCATCATGTCCATTCTCTTTATTGGGCCAAGGCCCAATGCCAAGTCCATAACCATGAAAGTCCTTATTTAAAACCCATTATTGGCCCAATTTACCAAATTGGGCCCCACTCCCTAATTGGGTCTAATTCCAAGATCCCTTAACAAAACCTGGCCCAAAACATAACATCCATAAAGTCCAGCAAAGGCCCAAATCCAACTAGTCCATAAACAGCCCAAAACTTGAAGCCCAAATGTCAAAGGCCCAACAGAGGACGTACGCGGGGCGTACTCGCCTGATGTTGACCACCATCGGGGTGGTTGACCCAGTACGCTGGGCGGACTAGATTTACGTTGGGCGTACGCGGGGTTTTACCAAAACCATAATAAGTGCTTAATGGCTTAAGCAGTTAAGCCCAAACTCCAGATCCATCGACCAAATGTGCCATAGGACTATAAAGTCTCGAACTTTTACACTTTGGACGTCCAAAAAGTTCTTAACACATGGTCTTAATCCATTAAGACCTTCCTACTCCATGCATGAGACAAATCTAGCTATTGGGACACCATTTTTGTCACTTAGGACCTCCTCTAAGGTCTGAAAGGACAACTCATTTCGTCCAAATCATAACATGCACCATTTTGGGACTTTTGGGACAAGAATGCTTCCATAAAGCTAAAATGACTAGATCTATCTCATACAAGTATAAACTTCCAAGTTTTTACCTTCTGGAGATTCTAGGGCACAAACCAACTTCAGATCTACAAACTTGCTCTTCTTCTCCAACTCCTTGATGCAACACCTTCTTCTTAAAACACTCAAAAAGCCTAAACACTCATGGAAATGGCTAGGGTTTGGGGAAAACGACTCTAAGCAGTGAAGGCTGGGGTAAGGGAGGGTTTGTGCTCATAATGTTGCTTATATAGTCCCCAAACCCTAAATATTAGGGTTTCCTTCTGCCATGAGTACGCCCAGCGTACACAAGTGTACACCCAACGTACTCCTCCTGATCCCAATAATTGCAATTTAGCCCTTAGACTTTCATAGCTTTACCCTTCCATCCCCAGGGACTATAAATGACAAATCTTGGGATATTACAGGCGGTGAACTGAGCTTCAGATGATATGGTGGAAATGATGGTTAAGTTGGATAACATGGATCGTAGGATGACAAATATGGACCAATTTATTCATGCCATCCGAGTGGGTTGTGATAATTGTAGCGGGCCTCACCTTACCAAAGATTGTGACTTATACGAGAACGGAAACCGAAAAGCTCAAGTGTGTTATTCATGCGGTGATAGGTTTGATGAAAATTGCGGAAACCTAAAAAGGAATGGCTACCATATGATGAGTATAAGAAGGATAAGGAGGAAAAATATAGGCAAAAGACAGGAGGGTTTTATCAAAAAGAAGAACCGATTCAAGAAAAGAAGTCGGATTTTGAAGATATGCTTACACGATTTACATCCGCATATGAGAAGAGACACAATGAAATCGATACGGTGATATGAGAGCAACAAGCAATGATGAAAGATCAGCAAACATTGATGAGGAATCAGCAAGCCTCGATTCTCAACATCGAGAAGCAACTAGGGCAACTTGCACAATAATTCAACGAGCGTTCACCGGACGGACTTCCAAGCAACACCGAGAAAAACCCGAGAGGAGCACATATAAATATTGTGACGACTAGGAGCGGTAAAATAGTCACTCCTCTGACCCCAATCCCGAATGAAGATCCAAAAGTGGTGCAGGAAGTAGAGAAAGAAAGCCAAGAATCGCAAACAGACGACTCTACCCGTCGTGTTCAGGAGAAGAACTCAACGAGTTTTCCATCTGATGAGAAAAATAACCCTCCAATTAAGCCGTATCAATCTCCATTGCCATTCCCGGGCCGAGCTAGACAAGATAAACAGAATGAAGACTATAAAAAGTTCCTGGAGCACATCAAGGCTCTTCAAATTAACATTCCCTTCATCAAGGCGGTTGCACAAATGCCCAAGTATGCTAAATTCTTAAAAGACCTTCTCAGAAATAGAAAGAAGATGGAAGAGGCTTCTAAAGTGGTCCTAAATGAGAATTTCTCAGCCGCGATGTTAAATAAATTGCCAAAGAAGATGGGTGACCCGAGTAGTTTGACTTTGCCATGTCAATTTGGAAATTTGGCTACAAGCTATGCATTGGCTGATTCAGGGGCTAGTGTGAATCTTATGCCTTATTCCTTCTTCAAGAAGTAGAATGTTCCGGAGCCGAGACCAATTCGAATGGTGATTCATCTAACAAACAAGACGGTGACGTTTCCGAGGGGAATATGCGAGGAACTCTTAGTAAAAGTCGATAAGTTCGTGTTTCCTTCCGATTTCATATTGCTAGACATGGAAGAAGACCATCAAGTGCCTATTATTCTAGAAAGACCTTTCTCAAACACCGCTTGAGCCATAGTGGACATAAGAGAGTCTAAACTTACTCTCCGGGTAGGGGATGATTCAGTCACATTTGGAGTTGATCGAGCCATGAAGCGTTCAAGGATCAGTGACGATACGACCTTCTCGGTGGATATTTTGGAAGAATTAATGGAAAAAGAATTGGTGGAATGGAAAGAAGACAAGGCATGTAGATCCACCTTTATCTCAGAAGATGAATTTGATGTTGAAAAAGATCTAAAGGAGATAGAAAGGCTACTTGAAGAAAGCGAATACAAAGAATTAGCAAGACATGCTGAAAACTCAACTCGGCGAGTTGAGGAGCTCAACTTAGTGTGTTGGAACGCAAAAATGAGACCTGACGGGTTAACTGGCCACAACTCGACGAGTTCCACTGATACACACGACGTGTTCAGTGTTCAGAATACGAAATTAGAGCTCAAAATTTTTCCGAAACATGTGGAATATGCCTTTCTGGAAGAATATGATCAAAAGCCGGTGATTATTGCCTCTGCCCTCACACCAACCGAAAAAGAAGATCTCGTGAAGGTTCTAAAGAAGAGGAAAAATGCCATTGCTTGGAGAATCACCGATATCAAATGGATTAACCCTTCTTATTTCTCACAAAAGATCAAGCTTGAAGAAGGCGCGAAACCGATAGTGCAACATCAAAGGCGGTTGAACCCAAACATGCAAGAGGTGGTCAAGAAAGAAGTTGCCAAGCTCTTAGATATGGGGATAATATACTTAATTCCCCATAGTCAATGGGTTAGTCCAGTTCAAGTAGTACCAAAGAAAGGAGGGGTGACAGTCATCAAGAACGAGAAAAACGAGCTCATACCAACATGAATGGTAATCGGTTGGCGAGTATGCATCGATTATCGTAAGCTAAACGATGCCACTTGCAAAGACCACTTCCCTCTCCCCTTTATTGATCAAATGCTTGAGCGACTTTCTGGTCATTGCTATTATTGTTTCTTTGATGGATTTTCAGGTTATTTCCAGATTCCAGTTGACCCTAATGACCCAAGTGGAACATTTTCATATCGACGCATGCCTTTTGGGTTATGCAATGCGTCGGCTACTTTTCAAAGATGCATGACGGCTATATTCCACGACATGGTGGAGAAGTTTATGGAAGTGTTCATGGACGACTTTTCTGCATTTGGCTCTTCATTTAATGATTGTCTTACTAACCTTGTTTTGATGCTTGATAGGTGAGAAAAGACCAATTTAGTCCTAAATTGGGAAAAATGTCATTTCATGGTGAAGGAAGGCATCGTTTTAGGCCATAAAGTGTCCAAATCGGGGATTGAGGTGGATCGAGCAAAGATCAACACTATTGCTAAATTACCCCCACCAACTAATGTGAAGGGAGTAACGAGTTTTTTAGGTCACGCGGGTTTTTACCGCCGTTTTATTAAATATTTTTCTAAAATCACTAGACCTTTAACTCAACTACTTTTAAAAGATGCACCTTTTAATTTTTCTAAAGAATGCTTAGAAGATTTTGAGATTTTAAAAGAAAAATTAACTAATGCCCTGATCATTATCGCCCCAAATTGGAGCTTGCCTTTTGAGATAATGTGCGATGCAAGTGACTGTGCCTTAGGAGTTGTGCTTGGTCAAGGGGTTGATAAGCACTTTCAACCCATTTATTATGCGAGCAAGACCTTAAACCCAACCCAAGAAAATTACACCACTACTGAAAACGAATTATTGGCCGTGGTTTATGCATTTGACAAGTTTTGCCCTTACCTTATATTATCTAAAACAACTGTTTTTACTGACCATTCCACTATCAAGTATTTGTTTGCCAAGCAGGATGCGAAACCAAGACTGATCTGATGGGTGCTTTTACTTCAAGAATTTGACATTGAGATCAAGGACAAGAAAAGGGATGGAGAACGTAGCAGTTGACCACTTATCCAGATTGGAAAATCCAACGAGGGACGAGATGGACAACAAAGGCATTGGTGATAGCTTTCCGAAGGAGTATTTGATGATGATAGTGGGGGAAGAGCCTTGGTATGATAGCATTGCAAACTTCTTAGCAGGCAACTTTCTTCTAAAAGGGCTAAATCACCAGCAAAAGAAAAAGCTCTTCTCAAAAATTAAATATTATTTCTGGGATGAGCCCTATCTTTTTAGAAGTTGTGCAGATGGGATAATTAGAAGATGCGTTTTTGGGAAGGAGATTCATGACATATTAGGGCATTGCCACAATGGGCCGGCAGGAGGATATCATGGAGCTCAGTATACAACCAAAAAGGTGTTTGATGCAGGGTTCTATTGGCCAACAATCTTCAAAGAAGCTGCCACCTATGTGAGAGAGTGTGATTCTTGACAAAGATCGGGGAATATATCTGCAAGGAACGAGATGCCACAAAGGAACATCCAAGTATGTGAGGTGCTTGATGTGTGGGGTGTAGATTTCATGGGACCATTTCCATCATCTAGAGGGAATAAATACATCCTTGTGGCGGTAGACTATGTATCCAAGTGGGCAGAAGCGCAGACATTACCCACCAATGATGCACGGGTAGTTGTGAAATTTTTGAAAAGGTTATTTTCTAGGTTTGGAGTGCCAAAAGCACTTATCAGTGACAAGGGAACCCATTTTGCTAATGATCAACTAGCAAAGGTGTTACAAAAATATGGTGTACGCCATAGGTTTGCAACACCATATCATCCACAAATGAATGGGCAAACCGAGATCACGAATAGGGCGCTTAAAAGAATATTGGAAAGGTCGGTGGGTAGCAATAGGAAAGATTAGGCAGAAAAACTCGATGGTGCGCTTTGGGCATTCCAGACTACATTCAAAACACCCATTGGGACCACACCCTATATATTAGTTTATGGAAAACAATGTCGTCTACCGATGGAACTTGAGCATAAAGCTTATCGGGACTTAAAAACATGTAATTTTGAGCCAAGTGAGTTACGCGCCAATCAACTTTTGCAAATGAATGCCTTAGATGAATTGAGAAACGAGTCCTACACAAACTCGTTGATCTACAAGGAAAAGACTAAAAGGTGGCATGATGCAAGACTGAAAGGAAATAAGGAACTTGAAGCGGGTCAAAATGTTCTTCTTTACAACTCAAGGTTGAAGCTTTTTCTGGGAAAATTGCGCACACGGTGGTCCGGTCCTTTTAAGATTAAGAAAGTATTTCCATATGGGGTGATTGAGTTGTGGAACAAGGATGGGTCAAGCTTTAAGGTCAATGTGCATAGAATTAAGCATTATGAAGAAGGAATGCCAAGCGAAGAGAGGATTGAAGAGGGCATGGATTTGGAGAAATCCGCCACAACGTAGAGCGGGAAAGAGTCCAGCTAAAGACTCCTAAAAAAGAAGCGCTTGCGGGAGGCCACCCGTCATTTGAGTTTGCTTTCTTTTCCTTTTTCTTTCTTTTTATTTTCGTCTTTTATTTCCTTTATTATTTTTTTTTTTGTGTTTTGTTAAGGATTTTTAGTCTTATTCTTCAATTAATTTAAATGTTGTTTGAGGGCAAGCAAGGCTTAAGTGTGGGGTGTGGTAAAAATTTTGTGAAAAAACTATATTTTTTTTGTCCTGAATCCCAAAATCGGTGAGTATGGGTCGTGCACTCGCCGTGTTTGGGCGAGTTTTCGCGATTTTACACTGAAAACCGTTTCAGCACGGCGAGTTTGAGACTGCCCTTTATTACCGAAAATATAAAGATTTTTAAACTCAGTCAAATAAGGGTTTTAACCGTAAAAGGGCAAAAGTTCATCAGTTTTCACCCACCGCACCCAAGGCTCACCGAGTTTCCTCTCAAGTGCAACAATTCGTCTACTCCTTACGGTTCTACTCGAATTTCTCCAACAAAGGTAGGATTTTTCGCACTTTAATCTGTTAAAGTTAAGATTTTTATGAGTTTGGTGTTTGATTTAGTTGAAAAAAAACAATTTTTGAGCTTGGCATAAACTCTAGGGTTTCGATTTTGAAAAATTAGGTTCTTTAAACTGGTTTTTCTTGTGATTAAATGCATGTTTTAGTAGCCTAAACAAACCCTTGAAGTGATTTTAAGTTGGTTTGGTCATATCAGTTTGATTTAGAACAGATTGCTCGACTTGTTCATCGAACTCGTCGAGTTGTTCATTCAACTCGGTGAGTTGGTTGTTCAGAGTGTCCAGTTTTACTTAAACTTTTAACTTTAACTCGCTTTTGGTATTTGTTTGTCTCCTATGTTGTTTGTTGTGCAGAAAAAATGAGGAGAGGTGGAAGAGGTCAACAACTTCCTAGAGACCAAGAGGATTTCCCTTGGTACAATTTTCCACAAGTTGTTTCACAAAGAACTTTGGCTGAATGGAGAAGCAAGCTAAAGAAGTTAAAAAGAAAGGAGTTCTATATCACAAATGAACTGAACTGGACATGGCTAGAGGAAGTTGGGTTAGCTGAAGCAATGAACCCATACCTAACAAAAGTGTTTATGAATGATGGGGTGAGGGTTACGTGTACTGCTTGGAGAAGGTTGTTTCAGATTCAAGAGCCGGTTTACAGAGAGTCGTGCCTAGAATTTTATGCCACGGTTCGATTTAAGGGTGGTGATGATTCTTTTAATACTTACAGTTTCACTTTCTGTATGGGAGGAGAATATAGAGAGTGCAGTGTTGCTGAATTGGCTTCGAGAATGGGTTTTTACAACAGGTTGGAGGCTATGACCGAAGGTTTTAGTGTATTTTTAGATCATTGTCATAGGGGGTTTCCAGATGGAGTTAATGTAGCAAATTGGAGGACTGAAATCGCCAACGGGGTGTATATTCCATCAACGACACAAGTGGGTAGTATTCGGCCACCGATCCATCGACTACTTCATCAATTTATTGCATGCACCATTAATATGAGGAAGGACGATGAAAAGGTTCCAAACTTGGATCTATTTTTCTTGTGGAGCATTATCACACCCAACACCTTTTGCAACATTCCTTACTGCTTGGAAAAGTATTTGGCGGAGGGAGGAGTAAAGGATAGGAAGGTCTCCCGAATTTGTGGGGGCATGTTCGTGACAAAATTGACAAGGTCATATGGGATTTTTGAGAATGGGGCCGGGAATTTTCTCACCATGATGTATACAAGACCATTTAGCATTCTTCTCTACAAGAGAGCTAGAATTGTGGAAGACAATGGTGGATGAAAATTTTCTATTCCCGAGGATGATGAGGTTTTGGTACCGGAGGAACGCGAAGAAGAGTTCGGCCTCGATCCGCCCCCATGCACGAGGATGATGAGGTTTTGACAAGGTCATCCGAAGACGATGGCACTTCATTGCGTTTAAGGATGCCGATGACCAACCTACTAAGTTGCTTTCCGGATCGAATGTAATATAAGGCCGACCATCTATGAACAATATTTGTTTGTTTGTTGATTTCCAGATCTCGTGAAACATAAAAAAACTAAATCAAGTTGAAGACGAATCCAATGTGAAGAAAAAAGTGATACCCTGTTAAACCCCGACCCTGTTGGTTGGAGACAACAAAAGGAGTGGGAGGGAGTCTACAGTTTCTAGCGAGAAAGAGAGATAAAAAGAGAACATGTAATGAATAAGGTTTGTTACATGAGGTTGTAGACGGTGACAAAGTATCGTCGGCGAACTATTTTCATGAGGTTGTAGACGGTGGCAGATATGCAGGGCCGGTCCAAAGCTATGGTGGGCCTAGGGCGAAAAGAAAAAATGGGCCCCCAAAAGTCATATATATAATAAAAATTAGTTCGAAATAAAACGCTATAAAATACACTATTAATATTAAAAAACACAAATAAGGTCACAACATTACAAAAACAACTAATTTAAATGAAAATATTTCTCCTAGCTTTTCTTGATGCAAAATCATTAATAATACTATCCAAATCAATTTTATCTATCATGTCTTTCTCTATACATAACATTGCCAATCCGTTCAACCTTTCTTGCGACATCGACGATCTTAGATAATTCTTCAATAACTTTAACTTTGAAAAACTTCTCTCTACAGATGCAACCGTGACAGGAATGGTTAACAAAATGTTATATGCAATAAAAATATTTGGGTAACAATCAACAGCTTTAACAAACTCTAAAATTTCAACAGCAAAATTTATATCATTAGGTAAAGTCATTTTCAACACTTTCAATTCTGAAAAAAGTTGACTTGAATCCACATCAGAAACATTTTCTTTAGAAAAAGTAGTAGCAAACTTTATACAACTTTCTTTAAGTTCACTTTCACTTAATGACTTTATTTTTTTTGAATCATTTAAAAACCCAAAAATACTTTCAAAGTATTTTAATTGTTCAAATCTATTTTTTAATGAAACAATTGTCATATCCACAACAACCAAAAAATAATTAACTTTTAAATACTCTTCAACCGATTGTGTTTCTTCTTCATGATCACTTTCATCAAATTGTTTTTTTCTAACAATACGACGTTTTGATGGAAATGTAGGCTCTACACTCATATCTAGTGCAATAGTTTTAGCAATATTCATACTTGATGTAAAACCTTCATTTCTATAATTTTCAAAAAACTTCATAATATTTTCTATTTGGTTAATAGTAGTATCAATACAAATAGATTTAGATTGCAACTTTTTACTTACAATATTAATTGCAAATAAAACTTCATACCAAATAACCATACCAACTAAAAATTCAAATTTCCCAAAAGATTTAAGTAAGCTTTTAGCTTCACTTTTTGACTTTGGGTCATCACTTGTTTTACTTAATTTTAGCAAAGAAACTTTTATTTGAGGAGCTTGAAATCTAATTGTTTTTATACTTTTAATCCTACTTTTCCAACGAGTATTAGATAATGATTTTAAGGTTAAAGTTGGAACATTATCTAACAATATTTTCCATCTTTTATAGAACTAGAAAATAATGTATAAAGGCATTGCACAATTCCAAAAAATGAAACAGCTTTTTCACAAGAAAGTGTCATATCACTAACCGTAAGGTTAAGACTATGGCAAGCACAAGGCATATATAAAGCTCTAGGATTAATTTCAAGCATTCTTTTTTGAACCCCTTGGTGTTTTCCTTTCATATTAGACCCATTATCATAACCTTGACCCCTTATATCATCCACATTAAGATCTAACAATTTCAATGCATCTAATAATTCATTAAAAAGTCCCAAACCAGAAGTATCATCTACTTTTAAAAATTCTAAAAAATATTCAAAAACTTGTATTTTTTTTAGAAGAAAAATTCACACTATCTTACAATCAAAGTCATTTGCTCTTGATGACTCACATCAGGAGTACAATCAAGAATTATAGAAAAATATTTTGCCTCTTTAACTATTTTAATGATAGAATTTCTAACCGTGTCACCTAAAAGAGAAATTAGTTCATTTTGAATTTTATAGCCAATATAATGATGATGAGTTTCATTATTTTCAATTCTTCTTATATGATCTTGCATTATACCATCATATTCAACCATCATTTAGATTACTCCTAAAAAGTTACCATTGTTATCTTGAAAAAGTTTTTCATTAGACCCTCGAAAAGCCAAATTTTATTTAGATAATAATTTCACAGCCGCTATTATTCTTCTTAATACTTGTCTCCAACGTTCTTTTTCTTTTATTATTTCTTGTTGTAATTCGTTATCAATTGTAAGGTTTTTATCTAATCTTAGTTTTGCTTCATTCCAATGACTCATACAAACAAAATGTTCATTACTATTTTCATGTTCTTTAAGTCTCTCACTAAGATGTTTCCAATCATTATATCCTTCATTTGTTAAAAAAAATTTGATTACTAGATTTAAAAAATTTACAACAAAAACAAAAAACTTTATCTAAATTTTTATAGTATACTAACCATTTTCGATCACGTGACAAACCATTATTTAACTTTCTAGTATAAAATGCATAAGAAAATGTCTAGAAAATTTATCTTTAGGAAACACAAGATTCATTTCTCTTATTGGCATTTTTTCAATTAGAATATCTCTTGATTTAATATCAAGAGTATCCCAATTTCTAGGGTCAAAAATATCTATAGATTCATTTACATTAGTATTTTCTTCATTTATATTAGTATCATGTTCATCTAAATTAATATTTTCTTCATTCAAACTACCAACATGTTTTTATCTTGTCCATTCAAATTAATATTTTCTTCATTCAAATTATTATCATGTTGCTTAAGGTGACGGTGTTGGTTTTTGAAAGTGATTGCAGTATGGACGGTGATATGAGAGAAGAAAGAAAATGGTAACGTTTCTTTTCATTTTTCGTAGAGGAACCCTCGAACCTATGTGTCTGTGAGCTAGAGATCATTTGAAATTGAAGTGGGACTCATTATAATTAATATTATTAAAAAACCACTAATAAAAAAAACATAAAAACTATATATAAGGATATACATGTCTGTTAAGTACTAAACCCAAAACAAAATCAAACTACATGAAAAGTCTAAGTTAAAAATAAAAAATACCAGACATACAAATTATTCCAAATTATAAGGATCATATAATTTACTCTAAACTATAAAAAAGTATTCAAATCAGAAACTTATGACAAAAGACTTGATAATGAACTTCAATCAACATTAACTTTTAGAAACAACTAGCAAGGGGCTTCATTAGAATCCATCAAATGTACAAACTAATTGTTCAAAAGTGAAAACCTTATATGTATATGAGGATCATTTGCATGAGCGGGTAACCAATTTTGATAGGAAATCGCAAAAAGCCACAACAATCAAGGATCGTCAAAAGGGTAATTTATATATAATCAAACACATAATTACAAGCCATAGAAACTAAAGGATTAATCGAAAGGTACACACTAACAAAGGCAAAGAAATAGATTCAACCAAAATTACTGGGAAAACACATGAATGATGAAGAGAGACAGTAGAGAAAGGATTCACTTTCTTTGGCACCATATCAAAGAAAAACTCCAAATAAGGAAAGTTATAGGGTACATTGGTGAGATATAATATAAGGCACGGGGTCGAGACTTGAGGGATTTGATATTTTAAAATTTAAAGTGGCAAACAGTTAAGGAGGAAACAATGATAATTCTTCAAAAGTAACCGATCATTGTTTGATTTAATTAACTTTCCTCATTGCTTTTGGTAGACACATAAATTTATCTTTAATTGGTTTTCGTTTATAAATTTGAACCGTTTAGTTGATTGGTTTTCCTTATTAATTAGTTTATACATAACTAAGAAAGTAATTTATGTCAAATTTAATGCTACATTTTAGTATTTTTAAAATATTTAAATCTTTAAATTCATTCTATAACATCTATAAATACCCAACATAGATTTCATACACTCATATATATATATATCTATATATATATATATATATATATATATATATATATATATATATATATATATATTTGTTTTTACTCCCTAATATCGATTGATATATTTTGAATAATCATGAAACCTTTTGGTTTTCTTGTTATTGTGATGCTAATGATCACATTGCTCCCCGGCAAAGTATATCCACAATCTATACATTGCAACATTCATGATATTCAAGATTGTTTTTCAGCAATAGAAGACCCAACTATACCACCAACCGGAAAATGTTGTGATGAATTCAAACAACATAGACGTTGTTTTTGTGTTTATAAAGAACGCCACTTCTCATTCGTATACGTTGTTAATGCTTGTCATATCGAGTTCCATGATGTTTGCCCCATTTTATCTAAATAGTTTCTACTTTACTTAATAAAATTTGTTAAGTGAGATATGATTCTATTTTATATTCAAAAAAGATGTGTTATATTCTCTTTAATTTTGTTAAGTTTTATAATATTCATTCTTGTTTCCCTTAGTTTCTTATTTTCATACGATACTTGTGTCTACATGAATCATCACATGTGCACAAGCATTCAAACAAACATCATCTTTTTTTCTTTTATATTTAATAAAGATCAACAAGAAAAACCTAAAAACAACGTTCGGAGAAACCCAATTTGAAGAAACAAACCTTGAGTTTGCTATTTTTAATTCATATTTTCTTTCAAACTCATTTTTTATCGTTGAATAATCATTTAGACTGCGTTTACATAACAAATATATATATATATATATATATATATATATATATATATATATATATATATATATATATATATATATATATTTGGGAAAAAGTTACTTTTTAAATCGTATTGAGAAGACCAAAATTACAAATTCAAACACATATTACATATATTTTTATATTGAATATATATACATAAAGCATGTGATTTTTACTTGGAAATCATAATTGAATCTGTCGGCTTGAAGATTAATTATTATATATTATATTAAAGTTATGAAAGATTTTAACAGTAAAGTGACATATTTTTTGTTAATTTTGGTCCTTCAACTTACAACATTAACGCTTCATCTTTATGCTTTTGTTCACAAACAACCCTTTCATTTTGGTTTAAATTTTTCATAACCCTCGCCTTTTATTACATATTATTAGTATTTAGTCTTTTGGCAGAAATGGTCCCTCATCATTATTATTATTATTGTTAGACAAAATTACACGATTGGTCCATGTGGTTTACCAGATTTAACATTCTCTTTTTGGTTTTAAATTAATGTTTTATTTATTAGAAAATACTCACCCAATACCATAAACCCACCCACCATCTGCCATCACCACCACCACCACCACCGCCACCGCCAAAATTACATAAATGGTCCATATGGTTTACCCATGGTGACAAATTCAGTCCCTACTACCTGAAAAGACCAAATTACCCTCACATTAACTGACAAAAAGCAACCAACATGCTACTTTACTTTACAAAGCAATACCCTTCGATCCGGCAACGTCGGGGAATCTTTTGTGGTTAGATTAAAAACAATGAAACCTTGATGTCATGATATTTAATTCTAAGTTTATTGGCAACATTTCTTTCGTCATGATTACATGACAAAACAATGTGTGGTTTTGGAAAAAAAAAATATTAATTATTGATGTTTTGTCTACAATAACTATTGCTTTTTCAATTAAGTTATTTTAACTTGAGTTGCAATTTAAAAAAGAGGGTTACTCCACTCCAATTGGGAATCTCTAGAGACATAACCTCTTAGTTTGCAAGGATGGAGATTTGGTAGACTCATAACCTTTTAATTTGCGAGGATGGGATGTAAGGGTTTGATCCTTGATGCTAACAAAAATTTGAGTATTAACATTAGCAGTCAAGCTGCCAGTAAAAAAAAAGATTACTATATACGGGAAAGAACCTACTAACCATGTTATAATTCTTTACACAATGTCCTACTACCACAAAGAAAATTACCATTATTACTACTCTCTACTTAACAATATGTTGGGTTTTATCGATTTTTATATATTTTTAAATATATGAATTTAATATATTCCTAAAGATAAAATATAAATAATCATTTTTGATTAATAAAGAAAATAGTATATTCTTTATCTAAAATAATTACATATTTTTTTTATTAATATGATAAATTTTATATTTTTTATTACTCTTTTTTTTGGCTTATGTTTTTATAATCTTGATCGTTAAAAAAAAATCCACCGATCTATATTTATTTAGATATATTCAATAAGTTACAAGATTCCATTAAAATAAAGCAATTTATTTATTTATATTTATTCCTAATTTACATATTCCAACTAGGGAAGGATCCCTGTGTTGCGGGAATTAGAAAGTGTTCGATTATAAAACATATTATTGATTAAGTATTTAAAAAGGATTGTTGGGACATTTTGGTAAGCAACATAACGTCTTATAATCCAAGAAAAAATGTAACTATTCTCCACTATACAAGCAGTAAATACAACTTGATAAATAAAATTAAATAAAGAAGACAGAAATACCACTATTGTTGCTGCATGTGGATTCATCCAAATCATCATTGCTCTTGGACTCTTCATTCTTCTCAGACTCTCGAGTATGTGTTTCAGGGAGTTTAGCTTCTGTGTTAGCACTTGCAATATCTTTACATGAGGAATTACCAAAACGCCCTCATCATTTGTGGTTAAATCCACGTCCTTTGAATTAAAAGATGCATTGTTCATGGGTGTTATGGTCATTATATATCCATTCTAGTGGAAACGGGGATGAAAGTTTCTCTTGGTGACAATGTCTGTCAAAAGAAAGCAAACCATTTTACAAAAATTAATACTACCATAATTAAAGAAATTTTAAAAAAATGTACAAAAATATATCAAGTCAATAATATCCTGGCAGTATATTGGACTCGTGTAATACAACACTTCGAGATTCACCCTAATAATTTGTGAGGTGCAAATCAACAAGTGTTAACTTGGCGATAAGTACCAACATCATCAACCAATTTAGGTTTCTATAAACATTGACCAAATTCATCAACCATGAATACCAAATAACAAATTGGACCTGCTAACAATTTAAGAAAAATAAATAAAAACAAAAATATAACCAATTAGAGTGGCTTCTACTCTCTCTCTCTCTCTCTCTCTCTCTATATATATATATATATATATATATATATATATATATATATATATATATATATATATATATATATATATATATATATATATATATATATAGGGTGAGATCAAATGAGAACACCTAAAAAGTTGAGAACGCGAGAACGGTTCTGAACCAATCAATATATAAGGGTATAAATGAATTTTTATATTATAATTAAATATGAAAAAGTCAAGGCTAATTAATTGATTCCTAAATTTTTGGATTATGAATTCGGTTACCAAAAATATCATGTTAATTGATTTTTTGTTACAAAAAAACTAGGAATGCATCGATTTATTTTATTAATTTATTAGAAATTAAGAAAACCAATATCTAGCAATATTGTTTTTTATTTTTTTATGATACATGAATATACCAACAATTTGAAAATTAATAATCTAATAACTTTTTGTATATATTTATTTCAACCATTATTATAATCAAATATGAACACATTGCTAATTTTAAATGAATTAAACATAACTTACAAATAAAAAACCAGTAAAATTCTAATCATATATAAATAAAAAGAGAATTACATTAATAATTAGAATACATCTTTATTCATAAAGGAATAACATAAAAAGAAAAAAAAATACAATATATTACTTTGCTATTTTCCTATAATCATAAATAAATACAAAAAAAAATAGAATACAATAATTTACTATTATTGTAATCATAAATGAAGAAGTGGTGATCATTTCCTCTAAGCAGTGTTTTCTTTCATATTCGTACTGTAACATTGCATTCAAAATTCTGATGAACTCCAACATTGCGTTCAAAATCCTGATATTGATTTTCTGTGTACATTTTTAAATTCAAAATAAATATCAATACCATTAACTAAATCAACAAAAATGGAAAAAATAAATTACATTAACATGAATAGAATAGACCTCTAATCATAAATGAAAAGTAAGCCTCTAATCTTATAAAAATGCACATGAATAAAATAAATATTACATATAAATGCTTACGCTTGTAGTTATATTCATAAATGAATATACATGTATCGAGTAAAATTTACAAAAAGCAACGGAAAGTTACAAAATACTACTATAAACTAAAATTAACGATCCTATAATCATAACTTAATAAAATTTTTATTTGTCTGTTGTAAACACAATTTTGGTCATCTATCAGTTCTTATGATCATGTAAACACAGTTATGGTCTTTGAAATATGTATCAGTTCTTATGATAAGTAATCATAATTAAATATGAAGGCTCACTTGCAAATACAAAAAGCAACAATTAATAAAAAAATACTCATTTAAACTATGTTATTAGTCATTGTAGAAAAGAAAAATAACAATAATTAATACAAAAGGCTCATATAAACAAAAATAGCAACCATTCAACAGTAAACTTGCATCATAAAGGGAATTATACCGCAAAAACAATAACTTAGTAATCATAAATGATTATAAGAAACATTATTTGTATGTAATACAAATCAATCACCAAAGAAACAATAATCAGACTACTTAATTAAAACTTCTTTGCTAATAATGAATTCAATTTTAAAGGTTCCAGAAATGTACCATACAGTAATCAAAATTCCCCAGATACAAACGTGCTATGTATCTGTGTTGTTTCTGTGTTGAGGTTTAGGGCATAAAGATCCAGAAGGAACACAACAAAAAAATCGACCACCAGATTTGCCCTTGGATCCTTGCGTCGCCCTAATAACGTCGTAACACAATCACATCACCATCAACATGCCTCTGGTAGCCGAATAGAAGGAACGAAGTAATTGGTTAGGGTTAGGAATCGGAACAACGGCTTCCCATATGATAGCCATTGATTGGATTTGAGAGGATAAGAAGACAAGGTGTTACTATTAATCACTTTTCTTCCTCTTTTTAACAATGAATGATGGTAATTGCTTCCAATTTATGTCATTGTGGTTTGGCTGCATAACTAATTAGAAGATATGGAGGAGTGGAGAATGTTATTGGAGGGTAGGCTATCATCGGCGATGATGGTCGCGAAGGCAGAGGGGATGCTTTTTCATTCATTGACTGTGAAAGTTGCTTCGTGGATGGCGGTGACGAAAGTCGAAAATGGTGGAATAAGTGATTAGTCGTAGGTTTAGGCATACAGAGAGAGATTAACTGAGAAATTATACGAACATGTTAAAGTTGTAATTACCATCATACCCTTATCACCTTTTTAAAGTTACACTTTAATACCAATAATTTCAAAATTTACATAAATGGTCCATTTGATAATAGCCGTAGATTTGAATATTTAGATGCTCTAGATCTGTTCTCGCGTTCTCAGCCTTTTAGGTGTTCTCATTTGATCCTACTCCTACATATATATATATATATATATATATATATATATATATATATATATATATATATATATATATATATATGAACATGAAGCTGAGTAAAATGTGACAAGTTTTACCTGTACATAGTAATCATCCATTTGTTAGTCTTTCTTCTAGCGTAACTCATCCTACTAACACAACGAAACTTCATTGTACACCTGTATTATAAAACCCTAATAATCAATCCTTGTTTTCAACTTCAATTTTTAATTTAAATTTAGAAACCTTCTGAACTTTTATGACCAAACGTTGAGACGTAATAACTACAATATTTGATGTGGTAGTGATAAAAAAAAGACAATAAATGGAAACAAATTGATCAGAATTATAGGCAATATAATTTGTATGAACTTTGTTTGATAGAATTACATATGTCCTTTTGATTCTATGAACACCCAATTACATGAACATCACACTATAAAGTGAAATTGGTCAATTTGAAGTAAACACTCTTAATTACCATAAAAAAATTGGTCAATTTCAAGTAAATAGAAACAAAACAATAGTGAAAACAGAAATGAAAAGTCATACTGGGAAAAAAACTGTAAACCAAATACCTTTCTCTTTGAAGCATAAAAACAAACAGGTGGCATGCAATTTGTAAATGACAATATAAGATTTCAAGATAATACCGTTTCTGGAAAGTAAGGGAAACAACCATAGCATAGACACTTGCTTTGCTAATTCTCTGGTTGGCAGAAGCACAAGGATCGTAGGTGACCTGCCATAGCCGGTCTTCCTTGAAACTTTCTCAGGTCCATTGATAAGGGACTCTAATATTGGCAAAATGAAAGCCAATGTTTTTCCCTATAGAATTAGTAGTAAGCATTAGGTAATTGTTTACATGATTCAAGGTGAAGATGCAACAGTTCAAACCATACCGAAACCATTCCAATTAGTACGTGTTGGTGATTTTAGTGTCACCATGTCATTTTATGTAACTGGAACTAACATGTGAGCTAAGGGCTTCATAATTTGTACTCTAATATATGTATGGGTTGGTGCGGAGTGCATGCATGTATAAGATCGAATTAGAAGCCGGTTCGACGACAAGTCGGGGGTCCGGGGCAACACCCCTAGGTCTGGGGTTTCCAAAGGGGCAGCGCCCCTTTGGCGGGGTCTAGGGGCAGCGCCCCTAGCGAAGTCTAAGGGGCAGAGCCCCTGGCTGGGGTCCCGCTGCCAGGTCAGCGGGCAGGGTCGAGGGGCAACGCCCCAAAACCTCACCGAATTTTACATATGGGAACATAGTGGAGAATTTAGATTCTTGAGGGTGATTATGGTAAAACTAAAGAAACTCGTTAGTTTTTGGTAACCCTAAATCCTCATTAATCCGGATTACCCTGACTTGCTTCCAAAGCAACTAATGACGACCCAACCCTAATGAAACCCTAATTTCGTTTATTATATAAACGACTCTTCCTGTTGTGAAGTGATCCATCCGGAAATTAACTCTCGTTTTCTTCATACTCTCACAGAATCTTTCTAGCAAATTGGCTTACAACTTTTGTGCCTAGAATCGTAAGTGTCCACTTGGATTATCCTATGCTGAATTTCTTGCAACTCAGACATAGGGTAGAAATATCAGTTCGGAAAATGTTCTTACGATCCAAGTTGGTATCCAGATCTCCACCACAAACCCTATATTTTCCTACAGTACGTTGTTTATAAACCCCAATAATATGTGAGTTACGTAAAGCAAATTTCTGAAAGTGATTCCAAGTACCGGACCGGTCTTAGCTTTCACAATCAAATGAAGACCATCATAGGTCGAATCAAAGGTCCGAGCCTGGATAGGAAACTAAGCCTCGATCCCCTTAGCCTTTAAGGCATTCCTCAACGGCTCAGAAATCCTAAAGTTCGAAACCGCATTTGGATTGTCTTCCTTAATCGGTTCCGCTTCTTCATCGACCTCAGCTGTCTTCATCTTTTTCTTCTTACTTTTCTTCGTCGTCTCCTCAATTGAGAGAAACAGATTGAATATGTGAATTAAAGAGGCGGTGGAGACTTTTGAGGTGGTGGATGGGTGGGTGCATAAACATAACACAGTAGCTAACACTGATAACACGTAGGCAACACTAACCGGTCAAAAGACCAAATTCACCCTAAAAAAATTCAAAAAAATTCAACCAATAGAATCACATTATTGTTCATAGACGAACAAACTTTTAATATATATACATAATTCTTGTATTTTATAAACAATTGATAATATAAACAACAACATCATATAAGGTGATGTTTGTTATTTAATAAATAAAATCTTTGCAATTTTTTTTATGTGTGTAGAAAGATATGTGGACGAGAAGTTTGAGTATTCATAATAAAAAGTATTTGTTCTTTTTTAATTTGCATGTTATTATTTTGTAGGAAAAATATCTTGAAAAAATATATTTTGACCATAAAACAGTTTAAGGACCATCTTTTACTTTTTTGCAAAAAAAAAAAAAAGAAAAGAAAAAAAAAACCACGGATCTTTGCAAATAAGGTTTAATGCAACCACTCTTTGCAAATAAGGTTTAATGCAACCACGACCACCGTGAACTCATATTGCATGTTACCATGTAATTGTCATATATTTTTTTTTGAGAAATTAAATATCCTTCTACCTTTTCTTTCTACTTATCTTCCTATCCACATGAAATTGTGACAAGTGTCATATTTACATAAAACCAATGATATTTTAAGACACTTGTCGTCATTTTAAATGGGTAGGAATATAATTAGGAAAAAAGTAAGAGGATATTTAATTTCTCATTTTTTTTAGTAAAACCACTAAACTTTATCAACTATAGACTTTTTTTTTTAATATTTTTTTTGTCATATGGTTTTTATTTTGTCAGATACAACAAAATGGAAACCGGAGAAAAACTCCAACAAAAAACTGCTTTTAATTTTGTTTTTTGTAATTTCTAACACATTTTGTAAAAAAAAATGTAATTAACCAAAAACTATGCAAAAAGGTTTATATATCCTTGAAACTCTCTCTCTCTCTATATATATATATATATATATATATATATATATATATATATATATATATATTATAATTCCTATATTTATTACATATATATTCAAGAAATTATGATTAATTTTGCAGGCTTCAGTGTTCTATCAATTATAACAAATGTTTGTATTACCCAAAACCCCACACATTGTTTTTTCTGATGGTTTTCATGTACAATACAGTTAGTTATACGAGAAATTATAGATAGTTATATTATTTGAGTTCATTTTATAAGGAAATGGTTGTTTTACGTGAATATAACTTTATTTTTAGGATGATTTTTATGTATCCGTAGTCTTCTTACTCATGACTGACAATAAACTCCACACAACTCCAAAAGTAAGGGAAAAAACTTGAGACCTACAGAGACAACAACTAAGCTAAACCAAGCAGGGGTAAAATGGTCAAAACAGTAAAAAATACTTCAAACAGTACCCATAGCAGATGGAAAGATTTTGAGTTGCTTCCATGGATGGATAATCATTTTTCCGGACCTACAAGATTAGTAATTAGTAATAAGTATCTAGGTATATTAATTTATGTGTTCATAATAAATTATGAAAGTAAATATAGGAGGCCATTATATGGTACTTGTCAACAACAATTTAGACAACCATTAACAACCAGAAACATACTACAAAACTTGGGCGGTTAAGATCCTCTGTTTTGCGCCCCGTAACAAGCTCCAATAATACAACCTCGAACGAGTATACATCTGCTTTTTCCGTTATCTGCCCACTTTGTGCATATTCAGAAGCCAAATATCTATAAAAAACCAAGGTAATGTAATCAATCATACATTAAACCATATCATAAAAAAATATTATGGATAAATGAAAAACCACAAGAAAGAGAATTATAAAAACTAACCCAAATGTCCCAATTACTCATGTTTCTTCTCCGGTATCTCCAACCGACTGCCACCTGGCCAACCCAAAATCACCTACCTTTTATTAAAAAACAATTATATTAAGTTCTTTTACTTCAAAATTCGACATTAATAAGTATTTATTTAAAATAAATATATACCAGAGGCTCAAAATCATGGGTGATAAGAATATTATTTGGCCGCATGTCACAATGCACAATACAACCCACTCTGCATTCTTCATGAAGATATCTCAGTCCCCTGGCAGCCCCGACCGTAATATTTTGTTGGGCAACCCATTCCAATGGCTCTCGATGACGACCTAAAAAAGATTACTAAAGTTACAAAAAAATGACCATTAATGTAGTTCCACAATATATAATTTATTATTTGACAACTATGATTTTGTTGGACTGGTGAGCCAGATGATGTGCAGCTAACCTCAAATAAAAAGTCGGAAACTGTTGGAACTCCATTTGTCGTAGTTATATGCAACCGCACTCCTTAATGGAATGGAAACGAATCAAATTCCTATTCCAAACAATTCCTAAGTTATGTATTGAAAACCTATATCAAGAATACATGAGTTATGTATTGAGACTCATAGTGCATATTCTTATGAAAATCTTGAACTTGCTTCTAACCGGAGGCCAACCAACCACTTGTCCCCTATAAAATTCATGGAATCACACACATCAATTAGACCCTACAAACACATTGGAAACATAAATTCACTTCAAAATGCAGATTAAACAATAGTAAAAAGTAAAAGAACTGAAAAAATGATGAAATAAAGACAGTAGACTGAAAAGTAAAGGATTCCTAATTAAGCATAATAAATCTCATTTTAACCAAACTCATAAACTCTTCAAACAAATCAGCTACAAAAATTTCACTTCAAGTTGCATATTAGACAATAATAGAAGTAATAAAATTAAAGAAAATAAAGTAAACCTAGAGGATTGGGAGGGGACAGAAGAGGGAAAAAGGGAAACACGGGGATTAGGGGTTTTATAGGGTTTGTAGTTTCTCCTATTGGTATTCAGTTTCATATATTTCGTCTTAAGAGATAGATCGTGTAACGACCCAAAAATCAATGGTAAAAATTTCATTTTTAATATAGTCAAAACATATATATCGTTTATTCCAAACATCCAAAACATTGTTAATTTAAACATTTATCAGAGTTCATCCCAAAATTATTCAATGCGGAAAACATGGGTGTGTGCATTGCGTTCAAGCTGAGCCCTTCCTTTCCAAAACAATGATACCTGAAACCATAAACAAAACTGTAAGCACGAAGCTTAGTGAGTTCCCCAGAGCATACCCCACACAATCCACATAATCCGTATTAGCTATATCAGCTACATAAACCATATCAATCACATAAGCCCTGCATATAATCATATAAGGAAGTCGTGGAAACCCTCCAAGGTCTTACTCCGGGTGCCATAGGAACCCCCTCATGGTCTTAGCCCACTGCCATGGGAACCCCCACATGGTCTTCACTAACTACCAATCAAACCATACATACAAACATATGAGCTAAACATGCAAACATATAAGGATGCCCTGGAAACCCTCCAAGGTCTTACACCGGGTGCCATAGGAACCCCCTCATGGTCTTAGCCCACTGCCATGGGAACCCCCACATGGTCTTAGCCTGGAATGCCATAGGAACCCCCACATGGTCTTATATCCAACTGCCTCGGGAACCCTCCCGGGGTCTTCCATGCAAGTATCATAAAGACAACTAGCATACCAAATAATACACAATCAACTAGCATACCACATATATAACTACTTGCCATGGGAACCCCCGCATGGTATTCACATAAATACATATTGTATCAATAGCACATCCGCAATAATCATCACAACTAGATAAATGGGCCGACCTTGGTGCCTTAGACCCATTGGTATGGTGAGAAGACTCACCTCGAATGCAGAAGCTTCCCGAATGACATCCTTAGCTGCTGCCCTGCCGACTTCTCGAGCTATCAATACCAATCAGTACACTCAATTAGCAAATTGGGTTCCATACTATAATCCCCAATCCATACATGGGGTAAGATGACCATTCTACCCTTGGCCCGGTATGATCCAAGACTGAGGCCCAAGCCCAAACAAAAGCCCAACACTATAATGTCCATAAATCCATCAATGGACCTAATCTGTGAAGGCCCAATACCAAAAAGACCTAAAATAATGAATGGTCAACCCTAGTCAACTCGTGGTCAAGTCAAAGTCAACGGTCAAGGTCAACAGTTCATGTTGACCCAACTCGTCGAGTGCATCTAGCAACTCGTCGAGTCACCTGAGTAACTCGTCAACTCGCCTAGTTACCTATGTAACTCATCGATTTCCTTAATGTCCAGAAGACCGCAAACTCATGCAGACCAAAACTCTAATCCTTCATTGCACTCATCCATAATCTCGAAAATGGGTAAACCCTACCCGACTCGTTGAGTCGACTAAGGGACTCGACGAGTTCCTTCAATCCTTTTTGTGTTCAGTCCTTTCCAGTGGGATCCAAGGTCCCAAACTTCAGATCCAACCCCCTAGGGTTGAGATACCACATAAAGTTGCTAACTTTACATCCATGCAAGACATTAAAGGCTAAAAACACTTAATCAAGGCTTGTCAAGGGACTTAGAGCATGAAGGAGGGCCAAGACTTGATAAAGTTGGCAACTTTAAGTCCCTAAAGGCCCTGAGATGTCCAGATCTAAAGCCATATCTTCATATCATGCTCAAAACCAAGAATGGTACCAAACTAGTCTAATAATGGCCATAAACTTTCGTAGAAGGAGATCTAAGTAATGGAAGGTCAAGGTTTCGACTTTATACCTTAAAATGGTTGCCACACTGGAGGAAATCCCGGATCTACTGCCCTCCACTTAATCCGACCTCTTCAAGCTTCAAATTCCTTCCAAAAGAGCACCAAGAATCACTTTCCAAGCTCTCATACACACCAAATGGGAGATGAGACACTATTTAGGGTTTCTCTGGACAAAGGAGGTGATAAGGGAGGCTACAAGTGAGGCTTAAGGCCTTTAAATAGGGTACAAACCCTGAAAATTAGGGTTTCCCTTTTCAGCTCCTACTCGTCGAGTTGGTGCCTTCCAACTCGTCGAGTAGGTCATTCATCCCGCGTCCAATATGATTTCTACTCGACGAGTTGGAGCTCCCCAACTCGTCGAGTCCTAGCCCAAAATTCTAAAAATGTTGAAAACTGACCAATACCTAAACCAAGCATTATAGATTGTAAATCCTGAGCTTTTGCATGCTTTCAAGATTCTCTTTGATTCTTTGCTCTCTACATTTTTCGTAATTAGAAGAAAGCTTTGGAGTAGAATCGTTGGAGTTCATTGTTTGAGTGTTAGGGTTACTTCAACTGGAGGTTGTGCAACTGTATCACTCATTTTTACCATTGTTGAACCTTGTTTGGCCTGCTCCGTTCTAACAAGGTCAGGTGAGCCCCAGGTCGTCAGCGAGGAGAAGAAAGCCTGAGGTCACCGGAGGAGAAGTAACTAGGGATGAGAAATTTGTCCCAAATCCCGATCCTGTACCGGAACCGGTACCGAACCGTACCGAATTTGAAAATATGTGATGATACTTGGTACTCCAAATACATGAAATTCATGAATCGGTACCGCCGGTACCGGTACTAGTACCGAAAATTGGTACCATTCCCGGTACCGGTATCGGTGATGTTAATTCGGTTCGGTACTCGTGATTGACTTTCGACCAAATTCAGTTTTCAGGAAATCGGGAACGATATGGGTTGGTACTGGTTCCGTCCCACGCTCATCCCTAGAAGTAACCCTAAGGTCGCCGGAGGAGAAGTGAAGTAGGGGTTGCCGGCAAGGTGAGGTGAGGCGAGGCGAGGTCCTCGAACGGATCGATTCTAGAGAGCACATACTGAGTGAGTGAGTATTTTGAATATTCTTCAAAAAAAAGCCCTATTGCCGGCAAGGGAAACACGGGGATTAGGGGTTTTATAGGGTTTGTAGTTTCTCCTATTGGTATTCAGTTTCATATATTTCGTCTCATGCGATTTTCTGATAAGTGATGTGCGTTTGAGTAAAAATATAAAGCAACATTTGTAGAGGACACACGTTTAAGATAAGTGCCCTCCGTGTTTGTAATTTTTTTTGTTGGACACTAATTTTAGGGCACGCACAAATGTGTGTCCTCTATCCTTCAGATTTTGGAAATCTCACATTATTTTTAGGACATGCAAAAAATGTGTATCGTAAATCAACGCATGTCATTGTTCGCATGTCATTAAAAGATTGTTTTCTAGTAGTGAATATAAGGGGTATAATAGTCTTTTTAAGCTGATAGGGAACAAAATCACACAAGACATATAAAATTGGACCATTGATGTACCACCAAATATTTTTGGTCCAAAACCACATGAACCATTTTTGCAATTTTGTCTATAATCTATATTATATTCAGATATGTATGATACAGATTTACTTGGACATATATTATTTTGGCATATACATATTTTTGTATTCAAATTTGCACATGTTATATTATTCCTCAATCGATTTTATTTATATTTCACATACTAAATTTAAATATTTACATTGGCGGATCCACATATGAGCCTGGGTTACTCCGGGATGCCTCTCAAATTTTGTCCAGTAGTGTAAATTTTTTTGGAATTTCCGTTTTATGTTGCGGTGATACCCCGGAAAAAAGATCGGGCTGCCCTAAAAAAATTTAGGTTATTTCTAAATTAGAAATCCAAATACAAAATAGCCCAAAATAATGTATTACACGCATCATACCATTCTCTCCAAAATTATTTTTCTAATAAAAGTGGTAAATGATTCAGCGTATAGAACCATACACTGATAACACCTCGCAACACTGTGTAAATGATCATCTATTGCTATAACACAATAGTGTGATACACCAAACTCCTTTCACTATTCCGCTCTATCGATGGTCGTTCTTTTCACTCTACTTGTATGGAGTGCTCTTTCTGCTGATCAATCACCTGCTAGGGGGGGGGGATTTTGTGATGATGCCAAAAAGAGGGAGAAATGAAAGAATTACATAACACTCTAAGAGGGAGAAATGAAAGAATTACATAACACTCTAAGGGGAGAAATGAAACCTGAAGAAGATGTTAATGACTTCTATCGTCATTCTGAAGAAGAAGACTTTGGGTTTTGACATCACAAGATTGGGGGAGATTGTAAGTTAAAGCCTTTGAATCTGATGATGTAAAACAGTCAGCTGACTTAGTCAGCGCCAACATCTCAAGCATCAACGATAAGTTATGTTGTGTCAGCGTGATATGGATATCTTATGTAATCTCTTGTAACTATAGTATATACATAGTTAGTTAGCAGATCAGATATCTTAGTGATATCGGATATACTCTATTATTATAGTAGATTAGGTGATATCCCTGATTTGTAGGGATTCATATCGTATTTACTTTTCTTTATATATTAGGGTTCTGATCATTGGTTGATTATCGAACCTAGAGCTTTGTGCTTGTTCTCTTGGTGATAACATATTCTTAGTGAATACATTTGTGTTAGTTCTTCTGTGTTCTTTGTTTATTGTTAATTGATATCGATCAAGGAACCTACAACAATAAACTCTAAAGCTAAGATTATGGGTTTATCTATACCATCAATTATTTCCGCATTGAAAATTTCGTACATGTTATTGAGAAATATTTGACAGTGGGTCTTATATGTTTATAACATATACAAACAGTCACTAATATGTTTATTATATAATAGCATTAGACAAATAACTTAAGATGATTACGTGTAAAACAAAAATTTGTCCAATTTTAGTATGGAATTTGTTTAAGTCAATCATATACAACTTAATGTCATCTACCGCACAACGACACTCATCCATATACACTTCAATGTCATGCATATGGTTATCTTCATCAAGAATGAAATCTCTATCATTGCTTAATTACCTACCCTCACCATCAAAATTTGACCCATTATTAACATGTATACCACCTATTTCCGTGTCTAGTTGTTCGTCCACATGAAAATTACTTTTTTCTAACATGGCCACACTATAGTCCTCTTCTATCTTACCATTATGATTTATGAGGCACTTGTTTTGTCCCAAGATCAAAGAATCCATTTCATATTAGTAACCTATTGGTTCATCTTGTTCCGCTAAGACACTTTCACTTGTGACACCAACATTTTCGAAAGTTTAATTAGGGACAATTAGGACATATTCTTCTTCCATGGTGATACGACCAATAAAAGGTGGTACCAAATCAATTACCATAGTGAGGGGCCTTTTTTTTTAAATATATTTCTTAGTTTTGGCACTAGAGACAACCCATGGCAATGAGTATGGATGTGGGTCATTGAGGTCAAAATCCGACTTCTTACTTCATGATCCATTATCTTTCCTCTTTTTGATACTTTTATCTAAGGGATAATAACTTAGGAGGGTAATAATGTTTCCCGTTTGTCCATATTAGGTCCTTAACGTATTGTTTGTGTGTATTACACCATTAAGGTTGTTATAACCGTTTAGAAATAATCTCTTTTACCGGTTTCTTCCTGTTAAAAGGACTATTTGTAAACGGTTAGAATAACCTTAATGGTGTAATACGCACAAAAAATACGTAGGGACCTAAAATGGACAAACAGGAAACGTTATTACCCTCCTAAGATTTTTAGTATTTATTATTTTGAATATATTTTTAAGATTTTTATTATTTATTTTTATATGTGTATTTCATATAAAGTTGTTGAATTTAAAAAGAATAAAAAGTAGAAAGGTTTGGATTGGATTGGATTGGATTTTGTAACCACATCATCATGAACACCATGAACACCGACTCAACAATCGGGCGTTCCATATGAACCGTCGGTCTAGAATCCACCCAATCCACCACATCATGGATAGATGAAAACACAGGAAGGGACAAAACGGTTCCACCTAGTAGGCATACTACCCATAGAAATCGTCATATCATTAACCCAATTCCGTGCTGATTTAACAGTAAAGATACCTGACGATTCAAGCTCCCAAGACCACTTATCCGACATTTCCCCTATGCGAATATGATTTAATATCTCCACAAGATAATCAAATTGGGTCGATTCAGCCCCTCCTCTAATCCCCCGATGCCAATGAAAATTCCATCCCCCTGAATCCCATTATTCACTTACTCGAGCATCTTGATTAAAGGCCAAAGAAAAGAGCCTCCCGAACCACTCCCTAAGAGGAATATCCAAGTACCAAACATCCTTCTAGAACCTCGTTTGAGTCCCATCCCCCACCACTCTATACATGGAATTAGAAGGAATACAACCATTCTCATGGAGATGATTAATGGATCCTACAATCTTTTGCCAAACACCCCCTCCAGTTCCTAGTTCCTATTCTGGAATCGTCCGAAAAACCACCACCTTCCCCATGGCAAAATTTGACAATTTTAACCCAAAAAGCTCCATTGTCATTAAGAAACCGCCACTTCCATTTATAAAGAAGGCCGAGGTTAAAAGCATCCAAACTACCAACCCCAAGACCTACAAGTTTCTTATTTAAAAAGTAAAAATTTACTATAGGGGTTTATAGTTTCATACGGGGATAATGACTTAGGAGGATAATAACGTTTCCCGTTTGTCCATATTAGGTCCCTAACGTATTTTTTGTGTGTATTACACCATTAATGTTGTTATAACCGTTTAGAAATAATCCATTTTACCGGTTTCTTCCTGTTAAAATGACTATTTGTAAACGGTTATAATAACCTTAATGGTGTAATACACACAAAAAATACGTTAGGGACCTAAAATGGACAAACAGAAAACATTATTACCCTCCTAAGTTATTATCCCTTTATCTAACTCATGTGAATGGGTCTCCTCAATCTTTTCAATGACCACTTTTGTAGGAGACATGAAATAGGCATGCAAGGTAGTTAACCCATGCTTTGAGTAAACATAAATCTCTTTATTCCTGAAAATATATGATGACAACCTAATGACATCTTGGTTATTTCCTAATGGTAGGAGTCTGCAATACAACCACTAGGCATTGTAAAAATGGTAGTACATGGATTCCCTATGAATATAACCTAACTCCTCGAAGATGACATCAAGTTCATACACAAATAATTCATACATGTTAACATACTCCACATAGTTGACATTACCAAACATGTATCTTCCACCAAGAGATTTGAGAAGATTATTCCATGGTGAACATGCATTGTGAAAAAATATGGCAAACCTTCTGCATCACGAAAAGCAAACTTAAAAATGTAAAATAGAAAAGAATGATCTTGATTGAAATTTTACAAAAGATCAACCATTACTATACACTTTGTTGACGTCTGTGTGAGAATTACTTCCACAGATACCCCATAAAATTGGACCTAGTTAGTAATTACACTTCACTTCGGTAGATGGAAACGTAATGAAGAATATGATGAACATAGTAATGTATTAGTGTTTCTTGGGATGGATTGTAAGCGTTTAGTATAGATTAATGACGAAATCGTAGGTAAATTAAGAGTTTGACAACAAGACATTAGAAATGAAAGATGTAATGAATTGACAAAAATGCCCCTCCTGTGAAGGGGAGCTATTAGACGGTAAACCAATAACATCCTGTGGCTAGAAATAGACAATATAATTGTTTAAACGATACAGATGCATCCTATAGAGTTCTCAAAAATTGGACCAAAAATACAAATTTAAACAAACAAGAGGAATCAATACTGTAATTTACTCTGCTAATTATAACAAGTAAACCTCTTGTAGTTGGCATAGGAATATTCTTTTTATTTGTTTCCTAAAATATCGGAAAAGCATGAATCATACAGCTGTCGAGACACGGCTTTATCTACAAAGATCTTTTTGGTGGATTTAAATCGATCAGCTAATCTTAGATATAATTAAGTAAACCATAAATTGACACGCTACGCCGCAAATGTAGTAAATAAATCAATCAAATTTAGCACAACTTATTTCTTTAATATTTTTTAAAAATTTCGTAAACCATCTAATAAAAATATGTGGATATAAAAAGTCAAGACATTACCTAAGAATTAATTTTCTGTGTTTGTATTTATTTACGAAGGAATAGTTTTTATTTTTAATTTGGTTACGAAGGATTTTAATCAATTTTAAACTATTGGCTGATAATTTGGTTAATAATCAATTTTAAACTATTGGCTGATAATTTGGTTAATAGTTATAAGAAGACATAAGCGGTAAGCCATGATGTCACGCGTAACAGAATATATTAGTTTTGGGATAGGTCATCAAATGAATTTTATATATATATATATATATATATATATATATATATATATATATATATATATATATATATATATATATATATATATATGAGAGAGAGGATGAGGTTCAATAATTATTAACAATAAACCAATGAACCAATCGTGAGCATCGAAATTCAAAGCCATCAACGGTCAAACGAATGGATGTACATTTATACATTGGACGCACATACACCGAATTATACCATAGAACTCACATCTTTACCAAAAACCCACATTTTTTTCGTTTAAAATTTCTTTTAAGCTACGTTTTTATCGAAAAAGAAAATTGAATATACCGTTGTTCACGATTTTCCGTCATCTTTCTATAGAGATCAATGTCGATATATAAAAAAACAAATAATTTTTTTTTCGAAAAAAACTCACTTCGTTTTGTTGTATTTTTCAGTATTTAAATTTATTTTTATCCAAAAAAAATTAATTATACCAAAAATCTCAAAATTTTGTCCTCTATTAATAAACATAATCAACGATTAAAAAAAAATACTAGATTAGTTCAGATTCATATTGTGAATCTAAACTGTAATATTTAAATTTTAACATTCAAAATATAAATCTAACTTATTATTATTCACAAAGTAAATCCGAGCAGAGCAGATTCACAAATGTGAATCTGTACTGAAATTTTGTTTTTTTTATTTATTTTTTTCATCAATATGGATCTTTATGGAAAAAGAACGAAAAATCATGAACAATGGTATATTTGTTTTTTTTTTTTGATAAAAAACATGTCTACAAAATATTAAACGAAAAAAAAAAGAAATGAGTTTTGTTATAATTTGGTGCATGTGCGTCCATTGTAAAAGACTAAAACCTTTCATTTTGTCGTTGATCGCTTTAAATTCCGACGCTTTAGATTGGTTCTTTGGTTCGTGTAACACCCGTTCCAGGTATGAAATGTGTAGATGTCATTTTGGGTGGCCACGACATGGTGGAGCCTCACTATGCTATAGCAATAGCTTATGGACCACGAGGATTTAATGAACCACCACGACGTGGCAATAGGTGCCACGACGTGGTGGCCGCTGTTGGAGAAAACCCCAAAGTTAAGGGTTTGAGGCCAATTTAAACGACCTTAACTTCTCGTAGCCTCCCTCCCATCAGCCTTCATCCCTCATAATTGTCCCTTGCAAATCCTAGGCCTCTTGTGTGAGTTTTTAGCCTAAAGTGTGTGTTTTTGGTGCTTGTGGAAAAAGAAGGTGGTGGTAGATCATCTTGGGAGTCCAAATCAACGTAGATCCAGAAGTTTGTCTTCTTCAAACATCTCCAGGAGGCATAAAGTTTTCATCTTGATGAGTAAATTGATAGATCTCTAGATTTTGTCCACCCTTCTCTATGCCTTGTTGTTTTGGATGGTTTGATCTCATAAAGCTTGTAACTTTATGAATCTCCAGGCCTTTAGGAGTATTTGGTGCTTTGGATTTAGACTAAGATTGATTTTTGAGACCATGCGTGGATCTTGGCCTTTTTGCCCTATTTTGGACCAAATAAAAGTTCAAGACATGCATTGGACATTCATGTCTGAAAAGCACATATTTTTATTACGAGAATGGTGTTAGAAACTCTTCTAGAGTTATTGGACAAGTGACCTTATAGATTAAGTGCTTATTGCTTAAGCCATGTGGTGTTTTGGACCATAAAGTTGAGATCTATACACCTTGGAAGGTTCTAAGAGATAAAGTTGGAAACATTATCCCTCTAGACCCTAAAATTGACCAGATCTAAGTTGGAGAATCCTTGGAATCGAAGAAAACAACTTAACTCGTTAAGTTGTTGAATACCCAGTGGCCACGACGTGACAAAGGTCACCACGACGTGGCGGCTAGGCTGGTCACGACTATTTTGTCGTATCGACACCACGATGTGGAGGTCAATCTGTTGACTTTCGTTAATCGTTCGTCATTGACTTTTTGACCAAGTTTGACTTTGGGTCGAACTTGAGGATTTTGGAGCTATTGATTGAGATCCTACTTGGTTTTGGTGATTAGCGGATTCGCAGGAGCACGTGGCGCAGAAAAGGAAACACGTCTCAGTTTTTCAGGTGCTTCATTTCGGGTAAGTTTCGCCTCATTGTACCATGGGTCGAAGGAACCAATGTCGGCCCACTAGCTTTGGTTATCTATTAGTAGATGGATGCCTTAGGGATTGTATATAGTCATGTAGGATAGAGTAAGGATTCTTGATCTAGGCTTTCTTTCATGTTCCTTGTTTAGTTGTGACTCTAGAGTAGGATGACATGTACGGGTGTCTATCTCACCTCTGGGTATATACGGTTACATATTCCTTGGATTATTGGTATTTAGTATGTTGCTACGTTGTAGTGATCTGTTAGATCTGTATCCTGGTATCGAGTATGTTGTTATGTTGTAGTGATTTGTTAGATCTGTATCCTGGTATTGAGTATGTTGTTATGTTGTAGTGATCTGTTAGATCTGTGTCCTGGTATATAGGATGTTACTACGTGGTAGTGGTATGTGGAACTGTATGTCTACCTATACTTGTTGGTTATCATCTAGTGGAGTGCCCTAGGGACCGTATGTGGTCATGTAGGATAGCCTGAGAACTTTTGATCTATGTTTTTTTGCTTGTTCCTTGTTTGGTTGTGGCTCTAGAGTAGGATCATCTGTGGGCGTGACTATCTCACCTCTGGTTACTTATGGTTACACACTTCATGGAGGTTAGATAGTAGTGGGACAGTGTACGGTGTGAGGACTAGTAAGCAGTAGTGAGTTATATGCTTGTTGTTTGCATGTATTATGTGCCTGCTTGATCCTTGCTTGTTTATAAGTCAACATATGGTTGTAGTGGGTTGCGGCGGTCCTGCTTTGTGCTATAGGACAAGATACCCGGTGCGGACCGACTATAATCCGTAGGCACGGAGGCTCGGGAAGGGCGGTTAGGTTGAGGCGGAAGCCAACAAACTCTGGGTATTCCAACCCGAAGGTTGAGTTGACCCGATGCATGCTTGTGTTTATCGTATGGGGTACTTTGGGGAAAACTCACTAAGATTTGTGTTTACCCAGTTGTTTATTATTTCTGGTATCATCGGCCGTCATGGGCAGGAGAAGGCGTAACTGTACACATTCATCAACAACAATGAAGATTCTACGCTTTAATATTACTCTGATTTTCAATACATGTATTTGGAATAAATGATTTTCTTCAAAATGGATTTACAAATGGGAAGCTTTACTTAAATAAAAATGCAAAATTTTTGGTTGTGAAAATGGGACGTTACAGTTCGTTGATTATATATATATATATATATATATATATATATATATATATATATATATATATATATATATATATATATATATTAGTTTATAACCCGTGAGAACCACAATTATAAAATTAATTAATTTTTCATAGTAAAAACTCAAAATTATTAATCAATTATTTTAAATAAATTATTAATTAAGAGATATTTTTTAGTTATATAAAATTATAATCGTTGAGTTAAATAAATACGCGAAATTATATCACCTTATAATATGTGTTAAATTATTTTAATTTTTATTCTAATGTTATTAATTTAATGTAATTAAAGAGAAATTTAAATTTTGAAATTTAAAATGGAGAATGAATAGGTTGACAAATGTCATGACACTAATTAGGAGACCATGCTAATAAGATTACACACAGCAAAAGAAGAAAATAACTATATATATATATATATATATATATATATATATATATATATATATATATATATATATAAAAGTTAATTTGAGACCATGCTAATTTTGTGAGACATGTGAACGCGATCCTAGCCACTAAAAAAAATAAAAATAAATTATAACATGCAAAATAAAATGAAAATTCCATAAATTCTTTTTTTTTTTAATAATATTTTCGTTATTTAATTTATCCAAAAAATTAAAAAATAATAAAAATAAAAATAATAAAAAAATTACTGTTTTTTCGAAATATAAATGAAATAATCTAATAGAATATTACACTATAATAATCAAATCGAATTTTTAGAATGTTAAAATATTCTAATATATTCTAATAAAATTGGTAGATAATTAAAATATTATAATATTCTACTAAAATTGTTAGATTTGTTAGAATATTCTAATATTCTATTAGAATTTTTTGAATTGCTATAATTTAATATTCTAGTAGATTAATCTAACATTCTAAAATTTGATTTGAATATTTATAGTATAATATTCTATTCGAATATTTCACGTAAATTTTGAAAAAAAAGTAATTTTTTTTACTTAATTTTTTTTATTTTTTTGGATAAAATAAATGACAAAAATAATATTTAAAAAAATCAAAAATTTTCATTTATTTTATATTTTAAAAATATATTGTTTTTTGATCTCCAAAATGAATTGCTATGATTGCGTCCCTATGTCACACAAAATATGATGGTCTCATATGAACCTAACCCTATATATATATATATATATATATATATATATATATATATATATATATATATATATATATATATATATATATATATATATATATATATATATATATATATATATATATATATATATATAGGTTTCGGTTCTATGGAAAACAAAAAAACCCTAAAAATCATAAAAATGAATAAAAAAATACTTAGAGATCACAAGAATTTTTTAAAATTTTTTTATCAAAAAATCGCAGCTTTTAACATAAAATCGTTGAAAATTTTTTTGAAATTTTTTTTTTATTTTTTTTTTAAAAAAAAAGGTTGATTTTTTTTTCAGCGAAATTGTCATAAAGGCTGCGATTTTTTGATAAAAAAATTCAAAAAAAAGTTTTGTAATGTGTAGGCATTTTTTTATGCATTTTTATGATTTTTAGGGTTTTTTTTGTTTTCCAAATAACCCTTCCCTATATATATATATATATATATATATATATATATATATATATATATATATATATATATATATATGGTCCACTAGCATGGCCCAGACTGCTTTAGCGCGCCAGCCTGGCCTGGCGCGCTCCTGCCAGCCCTGCTGGGGACTCTCTTGCCAGCCCGGCCAGGCGCCCCCTCCCCTGGCGCTCCCCTGTCATCCTTTCCTGGTGCGCGCCCGCTCCCGGGGCGGCTCTAACGACTTTGCACTGTGATGTCCAGATCTCCGCCGCAGCAGAAGACCAGAAGACTTGCCGGAGGTCGATGTCGCATCATTTGGCGCCATCCCGGATTCGAGCAAGTAGCAAAAGCCTGAGTTGGCCTCAAGCTCGTTTTTGCCCAGATTTGTTCAGATCTGATGTGTTTTCATCTAAGGTTTTCCTCAGATCTATTCATTTCTAGCACCATTTGGTTTCTACCAAGATCTGTTCAGATCGATTTGGTTTCGCCAAGATCTTTCAGATCTGTTTAACCATCGTTCAGATCTCTTGATCTGCTTAGTTTTATGCAAAGATCTTTTTATTTGCTTGTTTTTTCGCTAAGATCTTTTGATCTGTTTGATTTTCTCGCTTAGATCTTCAGATCTGCCTTGTTTTTTGCTCAGATGTCTAGATATGTTTTGTTTTAGTTCATCTGAACAAATCTCAAGTCTTAAAGGACTTTATCAGATCTAATTTTCATCTATATTTTGATGGAGTATTCAGAAAGTTGGGGAGAAAAGAGATTTCTATGAGTTTTTCCCCATCTTGTTCATATTTTCGAATTTTATTCAGCAAGTTGAAGAACAAACAATATTTTACAAGTCTTTATCTCTTTTGCTTGCTCATTTTCAAGAAAATCGGTTTTGGTTCCTAATTTCTCATGTACAACTTCATTCAAGTTGTTTATTGGGTGCTTCCTCTAGAAGCTTAGAGATGGAAAACAAAAGATTTTCAGATCTGTTGAGCAAGCTGAAGAGTAGAGAAGGTTTAGTGGAAAAAAAAAACCTTGTTAGACCCGTTTTTTGTTTATATTTTGGGGTTTTTTTTTCAGTAAGTTGAAAAGAAAAGAAGTTCTCTATGAGTTCTACCCCATCATTTGTTCAGATCTTTTTGTTTTTTTTTCCAAGTTTGCTTCACAAATCTTTGGATCTGTAGATCCATTTCGTCTTTAGTTCAGATCTATGGATCTATATGATTTTATTCACTCAAATACTCCCCAAGCTTGCAAAAACCTTCTTAGATCTGTTTTTGTTTTTATTTTTGGGGTTTGTTGAGCAATTTCAGAAGAAAAGAAGTTTTTTATGGGTTCTTACCCCAGCTTAGCTCATATATTTCTAGAAAATCTCATGTAGTTTATGATTTTCTATATATTCAAGTTGTTTAAAAGCTTAGAGAAGAGAAAAAAAGAAGTTTTATGAGTTTTTCCTCATACTTTTAGTTCATAAAATCAGAAAATCCTTTTTTTTAGTTGGGTTTTTCTATACATAACTCCATTTCATGAAAGAGATGCTTGTAAGCATAGCTATGTTTCTTGTACATTATTATAAAAAAAATCCTTTGAGCTTATAATTTTTTATGCAAATCTCTGCAATTATTTGCTTGTACACACAGCTGTGTACATTGTACATTTCACAAAATCCACAAAAACGTTTATCCCTTCTTCCCAAAACCCATCAGATTATATTTTGCCATTTTTACCTCAAAATTACACATACCCACTATTTATTTATTTTTAACCCACTACAAAGTTACCCCACATTTTAGTTACCATTTCAATAAATTGTTTTCAAAAAGAAAAGAGGTAGAAAAAGAGTTCTACAAGAAGAAATAATCTGTAAAAAAAAGATATACAGAACCAAAATTCAAAGCCTTTTACAACTCATTGTAAACAAAAAAAAAAGATTACAAGACTTGTACAATCTATCACTTTTCAACGGACAAAAAAAAGGGTAATGGTGCATAGTGCACCTGACAAATGACAGAGCTGTCAACAAAAGTCAAAAAGCAAAATCGGACCCCACCTGATCCAATCACCTATATACAGAAAAGATAAAGTTGGGACCCATCAGGGCACCTCTCTTCTCAGAAATTGTGGTCCCTCATGATCAGACCACCTGGCGACCACCTTGCTTGACCTTCCGGCAGCAATCCTCGAGACCACTTACCCGAGGTTGAAACCTAGGCACCACCATCCACTTCATACTCCGAAGAGGCATTTCCAGAAGCAGCTACCTGCCTCTGTGTTTTCTACAGTCGACAAAGTCAAAGCATCACCGATCAGCAGTGATAGCTAGATTACCTGCCGATCGTTGTCATCTCTGTCGGATTACCTGCCATTGCCAAACACCTTCAACAGGCGACCCAAGAGTCCCGCTTCGGAGGCGAAACCGCTGCTCCACAAACAACCATTGTACCATCTCCAATTGCTCCAGACTCCTACCTTCGGCCTCCATGTTCTCAATCATAATCACCGTTGCTGCCGACACCCACCTGCGAACCTTCGATACTGACAGCGAGCCCTCGAAGCAGTCTTGGCAGCAACCTTCAAGCCAGCCACCCATCGAACTTCCCGTAGCAACAGCTCTGACGCAAACTGCCATCAGACCTGCAAGTCGACCACCTTCAATACCGGTGACCCAGCGGAGCAGTTTCGGCGCCAGTCACCGCTATGCTACATCCTGTCGACCATCGCCATCTCCGGTCCAAACTGATGAAATAACACCTCCGACAAAATCAGATCCTCTATCTCCACAGATGACGAGGAACAAAAAAGGGGGGAGAACCGTCTTCCCCATCTCCAGTCGTCGGAGTCTCCGCCTTACCCTGCAGCCAATGAATTACGGACGAACCGCCTCTATCGGCGGGATCGCTGGTTGCTTCCAGCCCCGATTGAAATCTCATTCGTCGCCATTGGTATAGACGGCTGCCATATGTTTCTTGTTCGTCACTAGAAACTGGAAAGAAAATCCCCAGTCTCCACATCCTCGCTCCGATATCCCCTTACAGATGAAATTGTCACTCGAATTTCCAAGAGCTTCGTTCGTTCTTACTTTCCTTTTGGGCGTTTTCTCCCCATGAACCTGATAAAATGAATCCCTAATAAAAGAAGGGTGGGCCTAAAGGTGGCACTTGGGCTCAGATAGATCCATACAAAGAAAATTTTAATGTTAAAAGTTGGGCTTCTTTAAACAAGTCCATGATCCTAACATTAAGTGGACTTCAAGCTTTAATATTCATCCTAGTGAGCTGCAGCTATGTAATGGCTTCTCCCAAGCTCTTCACAACATTGGGTTAACCCAAGAGTCCCGTCTTATGCAAGGAAAACTTAACAGTCAGATGAGCAATGTTCAGTTAGATGCACAATGCTCGTGTGTTGAGATTCCATTTAAAAAAAAGGATTTGGGCTAACGATTCAACATTGGGGTTCATCCATAAAAGGGCTGCTGCCATTCTATTTTGGGTTTCTCCCATATTTGATCATTTCGAATATCTCAACAATTAAATGAGCCGCTTTAGCAAGACAAAATTAGGAATTTAAAGATCGCACACCGCAAGCCCCGCTCAACAGAATACGCGTTGCAGCCCGGATCACCCGACGTTTCATAAAAAAAAAGGGGGGGGGGGGGAGGGAGAAGAGTAGTGTACTACCGCCACTCGTGAAGCGTTTAGAGAAAATCGCGACATGCAATATGAATCGATTTATTATTTAAAGAAAATATACTAACTCACAAAATTGGTGTTGTTGTCTTTTCAGAAAATCGCTTCAGCATCGCGACACTCAGGGTGCGCCAACAGCAAACTTGAGGAGCAAAGCCCGGTCTGTAAAGCATTTACAGGGGACTTGCGATGTGTGAACCACTGGCCAGTCACTCAAAGTTCCCTTTCAGCGGGCATAGAAATATAACTCCCCACCCGGTATTGGCTGCGAGTTTCGTCCCCCTCACCGGGGTGCGCGCGCGACGCTCAGAGCGTCAATTTCTATTAACAACTTTCCGTTGTGACTGGAACGTGGGAATCATGGCCGAAGTACGTTGTATCTATTTACAGACTTCGGAGCTCGGCAACGGTCTTAGAGACTGTATGGCGAGGTTACGGTTCTTAGCTACCCCGGCCCGACATTCCATCGACATCAGTGTCGCGTAACACTCTTTAGCAGCCTTTCACTCCTCTCAATGAAGGAGTATCAAGTCAGATCAAGCCGCATAGGCAATGTTTGGCTCATCGCACAACCCCACGACTCTCGTAGGCGAGGTTCGGTCGTTCTCTTTATTATTTAAATGCTTTGGTGCTTTATCTAGTCCGATCCGATTGTCAGCAACCCAATCGCATTAGACTAGGGGGACTTGACGACGCACAATTTATATGACTAAGTCCAGTCCGATGTCATTGGCCGCGTACCAATAACATTAGACTGGGGGGACTTGATGATATATGGTCCACTAGCATGGCCCAGACTACTCTAGCGCCAGCCTGGCCTGGCGCGCTCCTGCCAGTCCTGTCTGGCGTTCCCTTGCCAGCCTTGCTGGGGACTCCCTTGCTAGCCCTGCTGGGGACTCTCCTGCCGGCCCGGCCAGGCGCTCCCTCGCCTGGCGCTCCCCTGCCATTCTTTCCTGGTGCGCGCCCACCAGCCTTGCCTGGGGCGCGCCCGCCAGCCCCGCCCGGCGCCTTCGGGCGACCTTGCCCAACTCCGTGCTAGTTGGGCCTGAATTGGGTTGGCCCAAGGCCTGCCCTAATTCCCCTTGACCTAATTGTCCACTATAAATAGAATAGTGCCTCCTCCATGAGAGAGGACTCTTTCCCAAGTGGTTCAGCCACCACTAGGACCCCTTTTCCCTAAGAGATTTCCCTAGACTCTTCCCCCATGGCTCAGCCGCCACACTATACTCCGGCCGGGTGGCTCAGCCGCCACCCGCCGCCGTCAGCCACCATACACCACCACCAGCACTAAGATGTTTCTCTCCAGCTATGGAGGACCTTCTCAGATCTACTAGCTGATCTAACTTGACCGTCGGAGCCCGCTCCCGGGGCACAGTTCCTGGGGCGGCTCTAACAACTTTGCACTGTGATGTCCAGATCTCCGTCGCAGAAGAAGACCAGAAGACTTGCCGGAGGTCGATGTCGCATCAATATATATATATATATATATATATATATATATATATATATATATATATATATATATATATATATATATATATATATAAGGAGAGACAGAGAGAGAGAGAGAGAGAGTAAATTACTGAAATGGTTCCTATGGTTTGGTCAAAATTACACGTTTGGTCCCTTACTTTTTTTGCACTCGGATCGTCCCAATGGTTTGATTTTGTTGTGTTTTTCGTCCTTATGGTTTTGTCAAAATTTCACATTTGTTCCCTAAATTTATGTATGTGAGGGACGAAAAGCGTAACAAAATCAACCACATGGACGATCCAAATGCAAAATGTAACATCCTAAAAATTTCATAAAATTTAAACCTTTCAAACAACCCTTTTTCTATAGAAGTGTTTACAAAAACGTTGTTCCCAAACATTATTTAAAAATCAGAATCTCTTTCAACATAGTTTCCAAAACATCCACATTATCAAAGTTTCCCATAAATCATAAGTCAAAAATGCGAGGATATGTACGGTCACGCCTTTGCATTGCCACGATCCATTGAGGTACCTGAAACCATAAACCAAAATTGTAAGCACGAAGCTTAGTGAGTTCCCCCAAAGTACCAACACCTAAACAGATAACATATACAAATAAGATCATGCATACAGAGCCTTCAGCATGTATGGACTGCCTCACCGTTCCTACAGCCTGTCTGGACCGCTCGCGAGCCTTCGGCATGACTGGACCGCCTCGAAGGGCCTACAGCCTATCCGGATCGCTCCCGAGCCTTCGGCATGACTGGACCGCCTCGCATGGCCTACAACCTATCCAGACCGCTCGCCGGGCGTTCGGCCAGACTGGACTGCCTCGCGGGCCTTCAGTCTATCCGGGCCGCCCCGGGTCTGTTGGCCTTCAACACAAAGCAGGACCGCCTCAACCTAACCACACAGACATACACATGTCGACATATACATAGCAATTAAACATATAAACAGTCAACAGACAAACAGGTAGATCTTATAGATCACTAAGCATAGCATCATCCTATCTACCAGGATACCGATCTAACAGATCATAGCAGCATAGCAACATCCTATCTATCGGGATACCGATCTAGCAGATCATAGGTTCATTGGTTCATTGGTTCCATGATTACTTTCTGTATCATTGGAAAAACGATAAAAAGTTATTAATTTCTGTATCTTTAGTTTTTTTATACAAAATAAACTCTAAAAGTTGAAAAAAAAGTTTGGTTCATTGGTTCCATGATTACTAATAGATCTCTATTGAACCTCACCATATATGTATATATATATATATATATATATATATATATATATATATATATATATATATATGTGACATCCCCATTTTTACGTCAGAAAATACCGATTTAGTTTATGTTTTTTAATAAAAATCAGAGTAACTTCTTAAGAAAAGTGTTGCGGAATTTTGTTCCCAGAAAAACATGAGAAATATGTTATCAAAGCATTTCCGAAGAAATGTATTTTATTCCTTTTAAAACCTTGGGATGTCAACGTCAATACAGAAACATAAGCATAAACAGAACTTACATTCATTTACACTAGTGATCTACATCTCTTTAATCCCTCAGTGAAGTGTAGCTTTATATCGACACCTGTGATACAAATAAACTGAGTGGGTCAGGTTGGGAAACCTGGTGAGTACATAGGGTTTTCAACCCATAATAATAAAGTTATTATGTTTTATCATCAAACAATTAACCCAATTACCCATCCCCATTATATATAACTTTTTTTTGATTCCTAGGGATCTACCCTAAGGATCATCTATCACTCATTCCTAAGGGATTTCCTAAGGAATAGGCGCGAAGTCCATCGTCGCCAAGGTTTATACAACAGGCACTAAATCCATAGCCGCCAGGGTTCATCCAACGTGTGCAAAGTCCATAGCTCTCATTTATCGACAGTATTATTTGTGGGAGTCTACCTGCAATACATGTCAATGGGCTTTTTAGAGTACACCGGGTGAACATATCGTTCACAACACCTACAGGTAGCGAGTCTGCTAGTGTTCCACAGGCTGTCTAGAATAGTCCATGGTTGTCATCCGTACTCTGCCAGATGACGGGGCCATCGTTTGGGTAAAGGTTTCTCTCATTTTCACCTCTCACCCTCATCTCATAATCTATATTACCTTTTATCTCATCCTCTAACACATCTTTCATCACACACCAACTATTTCATCTACCCATGTTTTACCCAACATATTTTTAGATATAAAATACATATACATTTCAGATCTGAAGAATTAGTTTAGATCTGTAAAGAAAACACATATACGGTTCAGATCTAAAGAAAAAAGGTCTAGATCTGAAAAACAAAGTTTAAATCTTTCATCATATCTTTCAAAGCATAAAATATATATACGGTCTAGATCTGAAGAAAAAGTTCAAATCCGAAGGAAAGAAGTTTAGATCTTCCATCTAACGTAGATCTCAAAGTACACAGTTTAGATCTGAAGAAAAAGCTTAGATCTGAGGTGAGAAAGTGTAGATCTGAAAGAAAAAGTCTCAGATCTAAAAGAAAAGTCTTAGATCTGAAATATAAAGTGTAGATCTGAAGGTAAAAGTTTCAGATCTGAAAGAAAGAAGCATAAATCTCTCATTCAGCAACATTTCAAGTAAATAGCTAACATATACCTATACACATAGCACATAAAATACTTCATATCTATGTGTAAGATGAAAGTGACTATACACTCACCTGATACGGAGTGATTTGGACAACACTTCGCTTCTAAAAATAATCTTCTTTGGCGTGTAACACCCATAAAAATTGAGTCAAATTAAAACATTTTCATTCATTCAAAAAAACCATTAACCTCATACATCTCGTTTTCAAAATAGTTTATTATCAGAGTATCCCCCAGAACCATATCATAAAAATCGTAAAACATGAGGAGCGGTACAATCACGCCTTCGCCTTGCCACGATCTCCTGAAGTACCTGAAACATAACACTACAATTGTAAGCCCGAAAGCTTAGTGAGTTACCCCCAAAATACCAACCACACATAACATACTCATATCATATCACAAATGGAACAGCCACGCATATCGGGTCTGCTGTGTGACTGGTCCGCCCGCAGCGGGCCTTCAGTCCACCTGGTCCACCCTCCGAGTCTAGCCATGTACATCGAGTCTACAATGTGATTGGTCCGCCCGCACTGGGCCTTCAATCCACCTGGTCCACTCTCTGAGTCTACAATATGACTGGTCCGCCCACACCGGGCCTTCAGTCGGCCTGGTCCACTCTCCGAGCCTCGGCACGTCTGGTCCGCCCTCTCGGGGCCTTCAGCCTATCCGGACCGCTCGTTGGGCCTTCGGAACATCCGGTCCGCCCTGGGTATGTTGGCCTACAGCACAAAGCAGGACCCGCCTCAACCCAACCCCCGTCAAACAACCATGTGCACATACAACAATTAATCACATAACAATCCTCAAACAGACAAACAGTCTAACAGATCACATAGCATATCAACATCCTAACCAGGATTCCGACCTAACCGGTCACTAGCATAACATTACCCTATATCTCGGGTACCGACCTTAACCAGGTCACTAACATAACACCATCCTAAATACCAGGATGCAGATCTAGCAAAACAATAACATAACAAACAATACCCGGATTTCCATCCGATAAAGGGTCGGCCTTGGTGCCGTAGACCCTGTCGATATAGTGAGGATAACTCACCTTGCAACTGCCGAAATCCTGCAAATCTCTGACCGCTGACTCACCGGGACTCCCAACTATCACATGATAATCACCAAGTTAGAATCCAACATGACTTTCTAGGCCAAGGACCCATCACTCATTAAGTCCATCATCCTCTTATTGGGCCAAAACCCAAAACCAAATCCTCATGCAAAGCCTAATATTGGCCCAATTTACTAAATTGGGCCCACCTCACCAAATGGGCCTAGATCCAAGGTCCATAATAATTATTGGGTCCAATTTACTCCATCCATACTATTCAGTCACGGCCCAAGCCCAGCTAGCCCATAAACAGCCCAATTACTCAAGGCCCAAATTGAAAACCCAACAGAGGGCGTACGCTGGGCGTACTCCTCTGGTACGCGGGGCGTACGCACGTCTGCACCAAAAATCCTTCCATGTGCTTAATGGCTTAAGCACTTAAGCCCAAACTTCAGATCCATCGACCAAACATGCCTAGGATTCATAAAGTCTCAAACTTTATTACTTGGGACGTCCATAAAGCTCTTAACTCAAGGTCTTAATCCATTAAGACCCACCTACATCACACATGAGACAATCAAAGCCTTTGGGACCTCATTTTTCTCACTCAAGACCTCTCCTAAGGTCTGAAAGGACAGCTAATCTCAACCAACTCGCATCATGCATCACAATGGGGGTTTTTGGGACAAGAATGGTGTCAAAACTTCACCACACTTAGATCTACACAAAATAGATTTCAAGCAAGAAACTTTATACCTTTAGGAGCTCTTGAACCACCAGAAAACTTCAGATCTACACGCTGGCCTTCTTCCTCTACTCATTAGATGCAACACCTTCTTCTCAAAACACTCCAAATTCACTTCAAAAGTTCACACACTCAAGAAGTTGGCTAGGGTTTGGGGAAAACGGCTCTAAACAGTGGAGGCTAGGGTAAGGGAGGGTTATGAGCTCTTAAAGTTGTTTAAATAGCCTCCACACCCGAAATATTAGGGTTTCTGGATAATAGGCGTACGCTGGGCGTACATCCAGTACGCTGGGCGTACGTCGAGGGACTCCCGCGTTCATTTACTCCATTACGTTGGGCGTACCCAGCCAATTACACGCATGCACTCCATGCATGCCTAGGACCCCTTTGCCAAATATTTCCTTTAGGGACCATTATTGACACTATCTTCAAAGTGTCATAACTCCTTTATTCTAAGCCCGTTTCCGACGAACTTTATATCCACGAAAAGGTGGCGAGAAGCCCTACGCTTCTAGCAACACAACCCGACCCGAAACCTTCTCGAATAAAACCCATTGCCCATAAAAGACCGAAACGCCCTTACTCTTGATCTCGGGGATCCATGAATAATTACTCTTAGAACGGGGCGTTACAATTCTCCCCCACTTAAATATGATTTCACCCTCGAAATCGCCAATTGTCAACTCTGGCTACCCAAACGTACATACATCAATACCCTTACCAAAACCAACACTCACACCTGGCCCAATCAGCCTCCGGCTGGAATACCAGGCATGCCTACGACGGGTCTGCTCATCCCTAGGATGGAATACCCTCGTATCCCTACCCATGTTTGGCCCAATCAACCCTCGGGTTGGAATACCAAACACATCAGGTCCAATCAATCATAGGGTCCGGTCATCCTCATGATGGAATACCCTAGATTGGAATACCTCCACATACATAACTCAAACCCAAAACCATACTCGGAACCAAGGACCTTGTCCTTGCGTCCCCCCTCGAACTCTCAGGTTCGCCACACTTGAGTATAACCCACTCACACTTCCCTATCGCGATCTCTAGGTCCTTGACCTCCGACTGTAATATCCTTATGCAGTCCTCAGCACCGGTCCAGACTGCTCCCGAGTTTGTTATCCTGCTGAATCACCTTCCTCTGTCCCATTCCCCGATCTGGAACCACTATCCTCCTCCTCTTCCAAGGAGACCGAAAACATGCATGCGCATCATCCAACATTGCCACAACCTCAATGGGCATCCAACCCGTATGTGCTTCCATATATCTGGTACAATCCTAGTGCTTACTACCAATAGCTGAAGCACTTTCGATCATCCATTTACTCCACTGCCTCCCTTTTAGAGGACCCACACTCCTTCCGGAGTTACATACCTTTCCTTTCCAGGAAGTCTACTCCACAACCATAACCGCACTTATAAGTTCCACTGAGCTAAACTCCACTCTACCGATCCACTAACACATACAGAGTCTTCAGCATGACTGGACCGCCCTTCCAGGCCTTCAGCCTATCTGGACCACTCTCAGAACCTTCAGCATGTCTGGACTGCCCTCCTGGGCCTTCAGCCTGTCTGGACCGTTCCCTGAACCTCCGGCCAACTCCATCATCATGATCAATACTTGGGGCCAGACCATATCTATTACTATTGCATGGTGACTTATTCACTCATTCTCCTCCTATCGATCCATGAACACATACAGAGTCTTCAGCATGACTGGACCGCCTTCCCAGGCCTTCAGCCAAACTGGACCACCCTCAGAACCTTCAGCATGTCTGGACCGCCCTCCAGGGCCTTCAGCCTGTCTGGTCCGTTCTCCGAGCCTTCGGCCTGACTGGTACGCCCACCGGCCTTCAGTCTCCCCGGACCGCTCAAACTATCATACATCACCCCGAACTATCTTTCCTGGGAATCTCTCCCGTACATACTGTTCTAGCCCTCTAGGGGTTCCGAACTCTAACTCCATTCCATCTACTCAGATCCCGACCTAATCCTAGGCCTCACAACAACCAATCACCTTTTCCGAAAACCTTGGTTTGTACTCCGCCCCATCGGCCTGTCGCTTACTCATACCAGCCCACACTCTTGGCTGACTGAAACACTGTTGAATCCCAAACAGCTAATCAACCTCTAATGCCTGTCGATCCTCCTGAGAATTTTCCAATTCTCCCCACTTAGAGCACTGACTACCAACCACCGGTGACTCAACCGGCATAAATCAATCATCCCTACTCAACATACTCCTCTTATCCATGAACTGATTTCCTCTGAAACGAGCAACTTCCACATAATCACTTCCAGGCATCGCACATCACGAACTCTAAGGGAGTTCGACTCTCCGCTGAACACTTCTCAAATCGCAATTGCTATATCCGGCCACAAGACCATACAATCAAATTCTGGCCATCAATCCCATGGATGCTAACCACCTACAACTCCTAGTTACTAACACTCCCAACCAAACCATGAAACACGCAGAACGGCGAATAAAATACAACACTACATTAAATAACCAGATAACCAGACAATAACGAAACGAAAACATACCCGCAACCGCATCCGGCTCTGCCCTGACCTCCTCTGCTGTGAGCTGAAAAGCACGCCCCTGAGCTCTCGGAGGCTCCGTTCCACCCTGACCCCCGCCAGTGATCCTCATCTCCTAAGCCGGGGCTGACTGTCGACAATCCCTCGCATAATGCCCCTTTCTCCCGCACTTGCGGCACGCACCACCGGACCTACAAACTCCTGTATGACCCTTCCTGCACTTCTCACAAGTGCGGCCGCTCTGACTGCCCAACCTGGAATCAACGGTCTTGGACCGTTTCGGCGCCGGCTGCGACTGCACCGGGGCCTGCCTCTACTCTCTCAACTGTAACTCAATCTCCAACTCACACCGCCGAGCGGCCTCCTGCAACTCCAGTAAGGTCTCGCACCTCTGCGTGGACACGAACTGCCTGATATCCCTCTTGAGCATACTCAGATATCAGGACATCTGAGCCTGCTCCGAAGCAAACTCAGGGCAAAACATCGCCCTCCCAGTGAACATCCTGGTGATCTCCGTCACCGACTACGAATCCTGCTTCAGTTCCAAGAACCTTTTTACCGTTGAGTTCCTATTAATGAGATCTTCAACTCTTATTTAGGTCGCGTAAGCCAAAAACCGCTCGAACTAAAATTCGAGTTTCGGGCCGTGCACTGCTATGCCAAATCTTAGAAAATTCATAACTTCCTCATACGAAGTCAGATTTGGGCGTTCTTTTTATGGACGCTCTCGGTTTAACATATTCTTTGACTTTCGTTTAGACTGCTAAAGCTAAAAATCGCTTTATCGTAAATTCACTTTTTACGCTCTCCGGTGCCATGCCGGTTTTGCCGCGAAACTTCGACGGGTCATAACTTCTTCGTTATAACTCGGATTTCGGCGTTCTTTATATATCTGGAATCCTTGTTTCGACCACTACAACTTTAGGTAAAGATATCGGGCTTATCTCACACTTTAATTTTGACGCTTATTTTTATTCTTTATTAATTATATCTTTATAATTAAGTATAAAGCACATAAATTCACATAATTCACGTAATACTCAAATAATTCATCTTTATTGCTTCAAAAAGAGTTACAATAGTTGACCTAGACTATTACATCATCTACTAATGCCTAGCCCCGAAACACGGGCGTTACAATTCTCTCCCCCTTAGGATGATTCCGTACCGAAATCATGCGTCAGCAAACAGATGCGGATAGCGACTCATAATGTCACTTTCTGTTTCCTAAGTGAGATTCGGCCCATTCGTATGTTTCCAACGGACTAGCACTAAGTCGACCATCTTGTGTCGTAACTTCTTAGTCTTACGGTCAACGATAGCCTCGGGCTCTTCGATTAGCCTCTTATTCTCATCCATCCTTAACTCTGAGATTGGAATTATGTCGGGAACTTCTCCCGTGAATTTCCTCAAATAACACACATGGAAGGTTTTATGAATACTGTCTAGTTCTTCAGGCAATTCGAGCTTGTAAGCTTGGTTCCCAATCTTTTGAAGAACTTTGAACGGTCCAATAAACCTTGGACTCAACTTTCCTCGTTTCCCAAATCTTATAAGTCCCTTCCACGGTGAGACTTTGAGCAAAACTGAATCCCCAACTTCGAATGTCATCGGTCATCTCTTCTTATCAGCATAGCTCTTCTGACGATCCTGAGCTGCTAACATCCTTTCCCTGATCACCTTTAACTTCTCAGCAGTCTGATGGACTATCTCGGGGCCCATAAACTGCTTTCTCCGGCTTCAAGCCAACAAGGCGGCGTACGACACTTTTGTCCATATAAGGCTTGATAAGGTGCCATCTTGATGCTCGAATGCTAACTGTTGTTGTAGGAAAATTCTACCAGAGGTAAGTGTTCATCCTAGTTACCTTGGAACTCTAGGGTACACGCTCTTAGCATATCCTCCAACGTTTGAATCGTTCTTTCGCTCTGACCATCGGTTTGCGGATGATAAGTTGTACTTAAACACAATTTCGTACCCAATTCCTCTTGTAGACTCCTCCAAAACCTTGACGTGAAACAACTATCACGGTCTGATACAATCGTTAAAGGAACGCCGTGAAGTCTTACTACCTCCTTCACGTAAGCATTTGCAAGCTTACCCATAGACCATCTTTCATTGGCTGCTATGAAGTGTGCACTCTTAGTGAATCGATCAACGACCACCCAAATCCGGTCGTGACCGTCCTTTGTTCTGGGCAGCTTAGTCACAAAATCCATGGTGATGTCTTCCCATTTACCAATGGGTACAGGTAAAGGTTCTAAAATCCCATATGGTTTCTGATGTTGTGCCTTAACTCTCGCACATGTTACATTATCGCCACATACTTTGCAACATCGAGCTTCATCGTCGGCCACCAGTAGTAGGGTTTCATATCCCTATACATTTTAGTGTTTCCATGATGAGTCGTGCACATGGTCTTGTGGGCTTCTTCCATTAAAAGATCTCTTAGTCCTCCCGTCTTAGGTCCCCAAATCCTATCTTGGAATACCTTCAATCCTTGGGTATTCGTACCGAACACCAACGTTTTGCCAAAACGCTCTTCCTTTCGGCCATTTTTTTCCTCTAAAGCTTCTTCCTGAGCTTTCTTTATGCTTTCCTCAATCGTTGAGACAACTTCTATTCTTAACGTTCCTGGCCTTTCTCTTTCAATATTTTATTTTCGAATTAGAGCATGAGCTACAACATTTGCTTTACTGAGTTGGTAAATTATCTCATCGTCGTAATCCTTGAGTATCTTTAGCCAACGTCGTTGCCTCATATTCAATTTTTTTTTATCAAAGAGATACTAGAGACTCTTATTATTAGTGAAAAGTTTGCACTGTGTGCCATAAAGATAATGTCTCCATATCTTTAGAGCGAATACTACCACTGAAGACTCCAGATCATGAGTGGGGTAGTTCTTTTCGTGATGTTTCAGTTGTTGAGATACATACGCTATCTCCTTATCTCTTTGGGTCAGAACACAAATCAACCCAACTCTCGAAGTGTCGCCATAGACTACGAAGTTTTTAAATCGTTCTCGGAAACACCAACAAGACATGTGATAGCTTATTTTATTTCCTTATTTTTATTAGTTTATTTTAGTTTTTTTGATCTTTTTATCATTATTGCATTGTATTTTATTTATTTTCTTTAGTATGGATCGTACCGGGTGCTTTTTATGTTGCATGAGGTATTTTGCAGGGGTTTAGAGCTTATTACGATTATGGATTAGAGCGAAGACAGACTTGTGGGCTCTCGAGGCGTTATTGGGCTTGGCGGATCGATAAAAGAAGACTTGGGCCTTAAAGAATTGAAGACTTGGATATTTTTGGACTTGTGAAGATGGATCATGGATAATTAATTTGGGTTTGGAGCATCCACATTTGAAGCTAAAAGATGATTGGCTGATTTGAATCTCATGGATATGGAGGGGACCAAAGGAATCTTTGGTAGTGGAAGGGTGGAGTGGTTGAATGAAGGACCAATAGTATTACAGCAACATTTGCGCGGGTAAAATTTTCGTCGCGCGGGTACCTGCGCAACTGCCCAGTTTGGGCATTTTGGTCATTTGGCTTGCCATTACCTTGGGGAATCAGATCTATCAGCCATAACTTCGATTTTACACCATTGGAGACCTGTAGGAGGCGATTTTTGAAGCTCAAGACTCATTTCTCTTCATCTTTCCAAGATTTTTGGTAGTTTCTTTATGCAATTAGACTTTTGTGATTGTTGTTCTATTGCCATGAGTGGCTAAACTCTTTATATTGGTTAACTTTGGTTAAAACCTTTGAATGTTTGTGGGTTTTTGAAGGATTCATGCTAGATTATCAATTATCTTATGTTTATGGTTCTAGATCATATTTCTTATGCTTGTTTAATGCTTTGATCATGAGCTTGGCACTTGAATGAGCTATTGTTAGTTTATTTCTTTGGTTTTGCTTTAAATCATTGAATTAACTTAGAACAAGGGCTTTATGATGGTAAAAATCATCTCTAGTTTATGAATCATAGCTCCTTTATGGATGTGTAAGCATTGACATCCTCTAGGAATTGGGGATTCCTTCTTTCTTAAGGCTAATTAACTTCTTGGGTTCAATTGCTTCAATTAAACCCTTGATCTTGATTAAGAAGGTGTGTTGTGGGCTTCCCCAACCTCCATACTACCTAAGAGGAATCTTGGCATATCATGCTTCATGATTGCTATAACCAATTTGGGATGAATGATAAGCTTCATGTTGAATCCTAATGATAAACACACAAATGTTCATTGTGTTGAATTGCCTTAGTTAACCAATTGTTCCCAACATTTGAGCATCTCACTATCTTGCTTAATTGCAAGTTTTTAGTTATTCAAGTCTTTTAGTTTTCAAGCAATCATAACACCCCCCCCCCCTTTTAGTTTAATTGTAGTTAGTTAGTTTATTTACAATAGTTCTTTTAGATTGCATTGGTGATTGAATACAACCATTTCCCCGAGGATCGATACCCCTTTTTACCATTATATTACGTTTTATTTGCAAACAAAGGGTGTAATTTGCTTGGTGGACTTGACATCCCATCAAGTTTTGGCGCCGTTGCCGGGGAAATTGGTTATTGTTATTTGATTGCTTATGCCTAGGTCTATAAGAACCGGTGAACTACTCTACAATCCGGAAATTGAAAAAGAAGCAAAAAGGTTGAAAAAGTTAGCCAAACAAGTAAAGCAACAACAACTTGTTCAAGCTTCTTCCTCATCTCCACTAATCAACATAGAAGATCAAGTTCACACTTCAAGTGATACCGACACCGAGCCGAATTCTCCAATTGTTGGTCAATCATTTGAAGACATTCCGATTGAAAACTACATAGCAATGAATCACACTCCACCTCACAATCCCAACCGAAACCCAAACAATCAAGATGCCAATACCCCACCCCAACAACCAAGACAACAACAACAAGAACCTCTCATTGATATGCCACCTTGGAATCAAGCCCCTCCTCAAAACCAACCCAATTATCCGCAACCACAAAACCAACACTTCCACCCAAACAACCAACCTCAAAACAATGCTTTTCAAGTTCAACAAGTACATTACCCAAATTAACCCAATTACCAACATCCTCCAATGTACCAAAACCCAATGTACCCCCAACAACAACCCCCCTACAACCAATACCCTAACTACCAACCTTATCCACCACCGATTTACAATCATCAACCATACCCATATCCACCTTACCAACAACCACCCAATTACTTGCAACAATATCCCAATAACCCCAATCCACCCAACCCCCCTCAAGAGTTGACACTTCGACAAATGATGGAGACGGATGTTACTCACACACCTCTTGGTATTGTTTATCCCGCAAACCGCCGGGGGATTGAATTGAAGTCAAGTTTCATACATCAACTCACCAAGTTCCATGGTTTGGATAGAGAAGATCCTCAAAGGCATTTGAAGTCCTTTCATATGATATGTGTTAGCATGTTGCCTGAAAATGTGACATTGGATGATTTCAAGCTAACCGCCTTCCCGCTCACCTTGGAAGATAAAGCTAGAGAGTGGTTATTCAACTTACCACCGGGATCAATTCACACATGGGAAGAGTTACTCAAAGCCATCAATAGCAAGTTCTATCCCACCTCCCGAATCTCAAGCCAAAGAAGCGACATTTTGGGGATTCGTCAAGGGGAGAATGAGACTTTTCATGATTTTTGGGAGCGATTCAACAACTTGTGTACTAGTTGTCCTCAACACAACATTCCCGAACAACTACTTCTTCAACAATTTTATGAGGGTATGAATGAAAAGGATCGAAGGATGATTGATGCTTCAAGTGGTGGTGACATCTTCAACAAAATCCCTCAAGAGATAAGATCACTTTTTGGAACCATTTCTCAAAATCAAAGGAACTTTGGGACTAGAAATGACATGAAGAGAAATTCTCCACAAGTGGTTGGTGAAGTTAGCAACACTCAACACTTGGAATCAAAGCTTTTAGATTTGACTAATGTGCTAAGTCAAATGGTGGTGGGAAGTGGTCAACAATTGATGATGTGTGGTATTTGTGCCATGACGGGGCATTACACGGATAAGTGTCCCACACTTGGAAGTGAACCTGAAGATGTGAATGCAATGGGCGGATATCAAAGTCAACCAAGACCCACGGGATTTCAAAACAATTTCAACCCAAATCGGAGAAATGACCCAAACAACCCATACCCACCAAAGCAAAATCCACCAAACATTTTGATGATACCCCAACATCCGCAATATCCATCCCAAAAATCTCCATATCCACAAACTTCTTATAACCCTCCAAATTACCAACAACCTCCACAACAAGGCCAATCAAGTAGTAACCATCAAATGAGCCTTCAAGAACTCGTCACTTCTCTTGCTCAAAGCCAAACCCAATTTCAACAAGAGACCAAGAACACTTTCTCCAACATTCAAGCACAAATTGGAGACTTGGCCACCGCTCTCAACAAGATGGAACAAAGGGGTAAACTTCCATCTCAAACCGAGAAGAACCCCAATGTGAGTGCAACAACCTTAAGAAGTGGGAAAACCCTTCGAGAAAGCAACCCCAAAAGAGTTTCAAGAGAAGAAGAAGATGAGGTTATTGTTGTTGAGCCTTCAAAGGTTGTAGTTCCTCCAAAGGAACAGGTTGTTCCAAACATTGAGCAACCCGAATATTCCAACAAGCCTATCAAGCCATTGGTCATACCACCACCTTTCCCTTCCCGGTTAGCCTTTTCCAAGAAGATAGAGGAAGAAAGTGAATTATTTGAAACTTTCCGCAAGGTCCAAATCAACATTCCACTATTTAATGCTATTAAGCAAATTCCAAGTTATGCAAAATTTCTCAAGGATTTGTGCACCAAGATGAGGAAATTCAAGGCAAATGAAAATATTCAAGTCAATGCAAACGTGTCTACAGTTATCCAAAAGAAGCTACCTCCCAAATGCAAGGATCCGGGAATATTTGCTATCCCTTGTACAATTGGTGATTTACATGTCGAAAGTGTCATGTTAGATCTTGGAGCCTCGATTAATGTGATGCCATATTCGGTTTTTAAATCTCTCAATGTTGGACCTTTAGAAGAAACCGGAGTAATCATTCAATTAGCAGACAAGTCAAGTGTGTCTCCAAGAGGAGTGTTGGAGGATGTCTTAGTACAAGTTAATCAACTTGTTTTTCCTGCGGATTTTTATGTCATTGATATTGAAGAGAAGACTCCTTCCACATCATCTATGATCCCCTTTGGAAGACCTTTCATGAATACCGCTCACACGATCATTGATGTCCATAAAGGGAAAATTACTATGGAGTTTGATGGAGAGATCATTCACTTCAACATCTTTGAGTCAATGAGGTACCCTAGCAACATTTCTCCATTATACCGGGTTGATGTGATTGATCCAATAAACGGGATAAGCCCTAATGTATGCACACACAAGATTCTTATGGAAGATTATTGCAAGCCTAGGAGAGAGGCTCAAAGAAGATTGAATCCTCCAATGATGGAAGTGGTCAAGAAGAATATAATTAAAAGGTTTAAAAGGTGCAAAGAGAAGACAGAAGCGTTTCATGACAAGCACATAACCCAAAAGCACTTTGTTTCGGGTCAAAAAGTTCTTCTTTATCATTCCCGTTTAAAGTTATTCCCAGGAAAATTGCGATCTCGATGGCACGGACCTTTCATTGTTTTAAAAGTGTTTGATCATGGTGCGGTTGAAATCAAGAGTTTGCAAACGAATCAAATCTTCAAAGTGAATGGAAAATGTTTGAAACCATTTTATGAAAGCTTTGACACGGGAGAATTCGACAACGTAACATTGGAAATCCCGATTTATGAAGATTGACGGAAGCGGGGCTATGTCTTGGCAAAGACGTTAAATAAATGCATTGTAAATAAATAATCTTGCTTGAAGTTTTGGTGTTTCTAAGCTTGAAGTTGGTTAAAAATAAGCATCTTGAGGTTTAGCAATGATCTTTGTAAAGTATGCAAAAAGTGTCAAAAATCTGCAACTTGCGCGGGTGCCCGCGCAAACGTTGCGCGACCCAACCCTACCCGCGCAAAATCCGAGCTCAAATTACCCCCACACGAGTTGCATTCTGATGTATGCGCGCGGCTGCCCCCCACGCGCGCAAAGTTTGCGAGGGTACCCGCGCAAATATGCCACTTCATAATAAAATTTCGAGCCATTTCATATGCTTCCTTTGCGCGACCAAACTTTCATCCATGTGTATTTAGGCGGCCAAGAACTCCACTTACACATCATTGTACGACCCATGTGTTGCGACGGTTACCCCCCCTCGTGGGCCTCCTCCACCTTGATCCCGGTATGATCCTTCCTTACTCTCATCCTAAGCATTGAGGACAACGCTTAATTTTAAGCTTGGGGTGAGGTATTCTTATATTTTTATTTTTATTGCATTTAGGTTGTATATAGTTGCATTTAGAGTAAGTCATTTAGGACATTCATAAAAATTGCATGAAAAGTTCAAAAATATTGCATATTTTATTTCTTTCTTTTCTAATTTTCATGCTTTTTAGATGCATTCTAGTTTAAGTTCATGCATTTTTGTTCTCTCTTGTCTTCTCATCCCTACAGGTAACAGAGCACAGAGTCATAAGTATTGAATCATAGATTGGTCCCGGGTCTTGATATGGAATTCCTTGTATTTGATAAGTGGGACACGTTTTGAGCCTCACGGACCATTTTAAGACCGCTTGTGTGGGAGTCAGATGCAGGTAGCTTGATTGGGTCTAGGTGCGGAGGGATGTGGTTGGTCATGCCAATGTGTGCGAGCAAAGATTAGCCCGATAAGGTACATTGAAGATATTGAAGACTCGCATCTTGGTTTTGGAGGGAGTACCCCTTAGTACTCCCGAGTCTCGCCCAAGCCTTACTTAGTTAGATTCTCACCACCTTTTTAAGATAGGTCATCATTTTTCTAGGGGTCTAGAGTAGATAGTTAGATAGATTTTGTTTATCACCCTTGCATTGAGGTGCTTGATGGACTTTGAAGTGGGTCCTCCAATTCACATCTTTTGGGACCAAGTTTTTTCGGTAACACCCATTTTTGAGTCATATCCCACCCTTTTTAGTAGATCTTGGCACATTGTCAATGATCATTAGATGTTCATGTTAGCCTCCATCCTATGTTACATGGTGAAATTCCTTAGACATTCCAAGAAGAAAACACAAAAAAATGAAGAAATTGGAAAAGTGAAGACAAAAAGAAACAATGAAGAGGATTAAAGAAAAGCAACAAAAACAAAGAAGAAAAATGAAGAAAATGAGCAACACAAAAAGAAGAACAAGAATCCAAGTTCAAGACTTTCTTTCAAAAAAAAATTGAAGATTTAAGAAGACTGAATATCAAACAACAAAGAGGCTGAAGACCAAATAACAGAAGTTCAAGATTGAAGATTTAAGCTGTTAGGTTTAGATTTAGGTTAAGTAGAATTTTTATTTTATTTTATTTTATTTTTGATTTTTGGTGAGAAAAGGCCTTGACGATGAGACGGTAGACTGTAAAGGACAGTACAAGGGAGAAACCTCTGAAACCGGATGTTTGCCCGGAGGCCGCGCTGCAAAACCCTATTTCGTACTATACACTTTAGCCTGACAAATGTAGGAATCATAGTGTGTGAAGAGGCGCATTTCCTTCGTGCACTATGGTCTACATTGGTGATTTAAAGTGCCCCCACTGGGCGCATCTCTGTTTCCTTTGTCTTGCACACCGCGACTACATCCAACTGTGATCTATTCGCCCATCAAGTGGTGGAGAATGTGGTTTATGGCTCTAAAGCGGGGAACATTTTGAAGATGCGTAGGGTCGATGAAGGACTAATTCTGACCATGTTGACTGATGTTGACCAAGTTCTATGGTACCTTTCTTTTTCCTTTTTAGTTTAGCTCATCCCGAGCTCATTTTAGTCTTGTTCTAACTTGAGGACAAGTTAGGTTTAAGCTTGGGGTGATTTGATATCTTATTTTATTTCCTTATTTTTATTAGTTTATTTTAGTTTTTTTTTTATCTTTTTATCATTATTGCATTGTATTTTATTTATTTTCTTTAGTATGGATCGTACCGGGTGCTTTTTATGTTGCATGAGGTATTTTGCAGGGGTTTAGAGCTTATTACGATTATGGATTAGAGCTAAGACAGACTTGTGGGCTCTCGAGGCGTTATTGGGCTTGGCGGATCGATAAAAGAAGACTTGGGCCTTAAAGAATTGAAGACTTGGATATTTTTGGACTTGTAAAGATGGATCATGGATAATTAATTTGGGTTTGGAGCATCCACATTTGAAGCTAAAAGATGATTGGCTGATTTGAATCTCATGGATATGGAGGGGACCAAAGGAATCTTTCGTAGTGGAAGGGTGGAGTGGTCGAATGAAGGACCAATAGTATTACAGCAACATTTGCGCGGGTGGAATTTTCGTCGCGCGGGTACCTGCGCAACTGCCCAGTTTGGGCATTTTGGTCATTTGGCTTGCCATTACCTTGGGGAATCAGATCTATCAGCCAGAACTTCGATTTTACACCATTGGAGATCTGTAGGAGGCGATTTTTGAAGCTCAAGACTCATTTCTCTTCATCTTTCCAAGATTTTTGGTAGTTTCTTTATGCAATTAGACTTTTGTGATTGTTGTTCTATTGCCATGAGTGGCTAAACTCTTTATATTGGTTAACTTTGGTTAAAACCCTTTGAATGTTTGTGGGTTTTTGAAGGATTCATGCTAGATTATCAATTATCTTATGTTTATGGTTCTAGATCATATTTCTTATGCTTGTTTAATGCTTTGATCATGAGCTTGGCACTTGAATGAGCTATTGTTAGTTTATTTCTTTGGTTTTGCATTGAATCATTGAATTAACTTAGAACAAGGGCTTTATGATGGTAAAAATCATCTCTAGTTTATGAATCATAGCTCCTTTATGGATGTGTAAGCATTGACATCCTCTAGGAATTGGGGATTCCTTCTTTCTTAAGGCTAATTAACTTCTTGGGTTCAATTGTTCAATTAAACCCTTGATCTTGATTAAGAAGGTGTGTTGTGGGCTTCCCCAACCTCCATACTACCTAAGAGGAATCTTGGCATATCATGCTTCATGATTGCTATAACCAATTTGGGATGAATGATAAGCTTCATGTTGAATCCTAATGATAAACACACAAATGTTCATTGTGTTGAATTGCCTTAGTTAACCAATTGTTCCCAACATTTGAGCATCTCACTATCTTGCTTAATTGCAAGTTTTTAGTTATTCAAGTCTTTTAGTTTTCAAGCAATCATAACACCCCCCCCCTTTTAGTTTAATTGTAGTTAGTTAGTTTATTTACAATAGTTCTTTTAGATTGCATTGGTGATTGAATACAACCATTTCCCCGAGGATCGATACCCCTTTTTACCATTATATTACGTTTTATTTGCAAACAAAGGGTGTAATTTGTTTGGTGGACTTGACATCCCATCAACATGACTTGTATAATGACTCCATATGTTATCTCTTCATCCTAGGTAATATTTATAACTATTATGTTTCCTTCGAATGAGTATCTAACTTTTGGAATTCTTGTCTGCAGGCGGTGCTCGATCTTGCACCCGCTCTCCATCCCATGTTGGAATTTCAATCGTAACCTTCGAGTTACAAACTCAATCCTTATTGGAGACTCCTGCTCCTTCTTAAACAGACTTAAATTAAGATAAGTTATTTACTTCGATTACCGTAACAGACCAATGGGACATGTCCTAGTGACATCTCATCGTATGATGCAACGCTTAGACTCAGGTCATTTAGATTCAAATTCCAGAATAGAATATACCTTCCTTCATGTTTTAATGCGATATAATCACATTCTAGCATGTAGCACTTCTAGCTACAAGCTTCTTAGCTTAACAATTTTTACAATACTTCTATTGATCGCTTCGATTATCTTTCACTTCAATCTTTTGGCTTAAATCAGATGCTACATCGATCTTGGTTCTTTGAACCACGTAACATACTCATCTTATTCGGACTCGATATTATATGACCACTAGGGTCGGATTAACAACCATCTTCTTAGTCATTACCGAAACGATGGTAACAACAGATATGAACAAAACATAATTAATTACTAGTGCCTTGGTAACCTTGTGACTTTCCCTGATCCAAGTGCGAGTCATGTGCTTCCGGTAGCATAGGCCTCTACTACCATTCACACCTACTCATACTCATCCCAAGTATTGTCTCACAGTTTTCCAAGTCACCATACATGAAAATTCACACAACAGCTTAACACATCAGATAGCAAAATGAAGGTTTTATATTATTCCTTGAAACGATTCCATAGGTGTTCAAGTTTACCCTAGACTATGCCTCTAATAGGCTACATCATATGATACTACTCGCATGGCTACTATATATCTTGATCTTCGGATAGAAAATCCTCACTCGTGATTCCTTGCGTTGTCACCTTCTTCATCGAGGATTGTCTGAGATGCTCTTAACTTCGGCTTTAGAGGTGCATTTGCTCTTGCGACTTCATTTTTCCTCGGGCATTCCTTAGAAATATGTCCTTCTTCCCAACAACCGTAGCACACCCTTTTACTAAATGTACACTCATTGGCGTAATGCCCAACCCTTCCACATTTGAAGCAAGTCACCTCCCTTCCAGAGTGTTTATTTTTGCACTTCCCGCACCATTTTTCTTTACTTCTTCCTTTTCTAGACTTTGAGAACGTGTTGCTCTTGTTGGACCTTGAAGACCCCTCGAATTTCCTCTTCTTTCCAACTTCAACCTTGTTGGTAGTCCTGTCGTTAATTTTTTCTTCAATAGACTTAGCAACCCAGATGGTCGCCTCAAGAGTTGGTGCCTGACGTACCGGCACAGTAAGTTCGTCCTTACTTTGTTGAAGTAAACGCCTTGTCTCTTCCATCTGTTGATCCAACATTATCCGCACCATTGCCTGTACTCCTGCCATCGTGATTGGTTCAGGTGCAACTACTACTTCTGGTGCTTTCTCAATCACTTGTGGCTCAGGCTGCGGGTTACCGTTTCCGAATCCACTTCGAGTGCTCACCATGTCGATAAGACGTTCGACGTGTAGTGACGAGAATTTAGATAGAAAAGATTTATTTATGATAGACGTATAAATCTCCTTATTACTCCGAAAAGTTACATGCCAGTTCTAATTCCGTAATCAAGCGTTTAGAAACCTGTACACATAAAATTTCTAGATCCGGTCGGCAACAGACCATAGATCTGGTAGCATCATAAAGCATCAAAATTCATTTAGCACATAAAGCAATTTAAGCATCTTTCCTAAAATAAACTAGTGTTCGTGTCTAAAATATGGTAGACACTCATCTCACAATCATCGCTTAGCATTTTAAGTTTAAGTCTAGAAATCCTACAAATTCCTAGTTCGCTTAAACTAATGCTCTGATACCAACTGTGACATCCCCATTTTTACGGCCAGAAAAGACCGATTTAGTTTATGCTTTTTAAAAAAAAATGATAGTAACTTCTTAAGAAAAGTGTTGCGGAATTTCGTTCTCAGAAAAACATGAGAAATATGTTATCAAAGCATTTCCAAAGAAATCTATTTTATTCCTTTTAAAACCTTGGGATGTCAACGTCAATACAGAAACATAAGAATAAACAGAACTTACATTCATTTACACTAGTGATCTACATCTCTTTAATCCATCAGTGAAGTGTAGCTTTATATCGACACCTGTGATACAAATAAACTGAGTGGGTCAGGTTGGGAAACCTGGAGAGTACATAGGGTTTTCAACCCACAATAATAAAGTTATTATGTTTTATCATCAAACAATTAACCCAATTACCCATCCCCATTATATATAACTTTTTTTTGATTCCTAGGGATCTACCCTAAGGATCATCTATCACTCATTCCTAAGGGATTTCCTAAGGAATAGGCGCGAAGTCCATCGTCGTCAAGGTTTATACAACAGGCACTAAATCCATAGCCGCCAGGGTTCATCCAACGTGTGCAAAGTCCATAGCTCTCATTTATCGACAGTATTATTTGCGGGAGTCCACCTACAATACATGTCAATGGGTTTTTTATAGTACATCGGGTGAACATATCGTTCACAACACCTACAAGTAGCGAGCCTGCTAGTGTTCCACAGACTGTCTAGAATAGTCCATGGTTGTCATCCGTACTCTACCAGATGACGGGGCCATCGTTTGGGTAAATGTTTCTCTCATTTTTCACCTCTCACCCTCATCTCATAATCTATATTACCTTTTATCTCATCCTCTAATTCATCTTTCATCATACACCAACTATTTCATCTACCCATGTTTTACCCAACATATTTGTAGATATAAAATACATATACAGTTCAGATCTGAAGAATTAGTTTAGATCTGTAAAGAAAACACATATACGGTTCAGATCTGAAGAAAAAAGGTCTAGATCTAAAAAACAAAGTTTAAATCTTTCATCATATCTTTCAAAGCATAAAATATATATACGGTCTAGATCTGAAGAAAAAGTTCAGATCCGAAGGAAAGAAGTTCAGATCTTTCATCTAACGTAGATCTCAAAGTACACGGTTTAGATCTGAAGAAAAAGCTTAGATCTGAGGTGAGAAAGTGTAGATCTGAAAGAAAAAGTCTCAGATCTAAAAGAAAAGTCTTAGATCTGAAAGATAAAGTGTAGATCTGAAGGTAAAAGTTTCAGATCTGAAAGAAAGAAGCATAAATCTCTCATTCAGCAACATTTCAAGTAAATAGCTAACATATACCTATACACATAGCACATAAAATACTTCATATCTATGTGTAAGATGAAAGTGACTATACACTCACCTGATACGGAGTGATTTGGACAACACCTCGCTTCTAAAAATAATCTTCTTTGGCGAAACCAGGAAGTTTGCTTGAAAACCGAGCTCCACGCGGGCGGAGTTTCAAACCGAAAAACTCTTTTTCTCGGAGACTCCGGGCTCTTCGAGGTTTTCTTCAAGTGCTAGGGAAGTTTCCTAGGCTTTTGGGGGGGAGGGGGGGGGGTTGGGGGGTTAGAGAGAGAGTTTAGAGAGAGAAAGAAGTGGGGAAATGTGTGTGGAATGAGGCAGCCCCGAGCCTCTATCTATAGTGCTCCTGGAGCGATACCACGTCATGGTGACTTTCTCCACGTCTTGTGTTGCGTAGGCTCCAAGGTTTCCCCTGGTGCTAACACATGGCATCGCATACAGGGTGGAAATCAGCCGATTTTCAAAAATTCATAACTTTCGTATACGAGCTTCGTTTTCGGCGTTCTTTTTTTCCACGCGTAGGTAAAAACAAGATCTACAACTTTCATTTAGACTCCATCGGCTAATTCTCGATCGATCTTAAATTTAACAGTAGGATGAGATTAGATTGTTAAATAGCCGCGAAAAATTCGTAACTCCTTCATATGGACTCCGTTTTCGTCCGCCTTTTTACCGTTGAGTTCCTATTAATGAGATCTTCAACTCTCATTTAGGTCGCGTAAGCCAAAAACCGCTCGAACTAAAATTCGAGTTTCGGGTCGTGCACTGCTATGCCAAATCTTAGAAAATTCATAACTTCCTCATACGAAGTCAGATTTGGGCGTTCTTTTTATGGACGATCTCGGTTTAACATATTCTATGACTTTCGTTTAGACTGCTAAGGCTAAAAATCGCTCTATCGTAAATTCACTTTTTACGCTCTCCGGTGGCATGCCGGTTTTGCCGCGAAACTTCGACGGGTCATAACTTCTTCGTTATAACTCGGATTTGGGCGTTCTTTATATATCCGGAATCCTTGTTTCAACCACTACAACTTTAGGTAAAGATATCGGGCTTATCTCACACTTAAATTTCGACGCTTATTTTTATTCTTTATTAGTTATATCTTTATAATTAAGTATAAAGCACATAAATTCACATAATTCACGTAATACTCAAATAATTCATCTTTATTGCTTCAAAAAGAGTTACAATAGTTGACCTAGACTATTACATCATCTACTAATGCCTAGCCCCGAAACACGGGCGTTACAATATATATATATATATATATATATATATATATATATATATATATATATATATATATATATATATATATATAGTGGATTCGATGCGGACTGCAAGGACAATCCTGCATCACCCACTTCGTCAAGGACACAAACGTCAAACTCGATACTTTGACATGACGCGTTCGCATGTGATGCACGTCTGTGCTAAGTAATATGGAATCGGGGATTTAATAACGTACGACGCACGTCCATGTAACGTCATTTAAATGAGTTTTATTCATTTTTTATTTTTTCATATTTTTTATATATACCTTTAAATTTTTTTTCATATATATATATATATATATATATATATATATATATATATATATAAACCCTCCAAACTGTCAACCTTCGACGAAAATTACCAATATCTCGTACATAATTACCAAAACGTCATATCATATCGAGAGAGAGAGGGAGGGAGAGAGAGAGAGAGAGAGAGAGAGAGAGAGAGAGAGAGAGAGAGAGATAATTGTTTCATTGAGATTCTGAAAAAAATAGAGATAACGCTACAGCGTACTAACGTGACACGATATGCCTAATCATAATGATTATATGACAGAGATAAATATTCATATATGATTATACATGTTTATAAATATATGTCTATTCACATAGTAATTAATCATATATGATTATGGCAGTTGTGTATTGCCCGCAAATTCAGGTTTGACGTTTAAGGGATAGTGGTTATGATTATCCATCTTATCGTAAAATTCAAATCCTAGAATAGGATAACTGGTAATAAATAAATAAGAATATGTCATATGTTTTGCGGACTATATAAATATTTATTGTATATGCGTTATGTGGAAGAATATTATGAGTATATAACATTTGTAGAAAATCTTATTATAAATTTATCGTTGAGCGATAAAATATTATTTTTTGATTGAATATTATTTAGGATAAATAATTTAAAAAAAAGTTGTAGTAATCATAATTAAGAAGTTGTTATGTTAGTATACAGAACGCCAAAATTTGACTCCGTTTGAAAAATTTATGATTTATCAAAGTTTCACGTTCAACTCGATACAACAATGTGTGTCATGAAAAGTGAAATGGAGATCGGTTGCTCGTTATACTAAACAATCTAAATGAAAGTTAATGTCTACGTAAATACAAATCCTTCGATATAGAGAATGTCACGTGGCAAAAACAAAAGCCCCAAACTCTACCAAACTCGGGGCTGACGTTGCACCACTAGGAGTGTGTCACGTGTCAGCAGGAGAAGCCAAGAGAGCCACCAAATTGGACGTTGACGTGGAGTAAGGAGAAGCCGACACATCAGCAAGTCCCGACGAGCCCTTCGAAAAGTTCTATATGTAGGCTAAATTCTTGCTTCATTTCTCCATATTTTTCTTCCTTTTTCTCTCAAACATTTCTGCAACACCGGGGCACGACTTTAGGAGTTTTTACGTGTTAGTAGCGAAGTTCTGGAACATTAGAGAGGCCGATGAAATTGAGCGTTCAAAATCGAAGTTCTGCCCGCTCAGTTTCCAGTTTTTCACCAGAAAACCTGTAAGTTGAGTTATATATACCATGCTTTAAGTGTAACTTATATTTATACTCGTAGTCATCATTATGAACTTATAAATAAGACTTATCACTAATACCAGCCGTTATACTGATCGATCTATTTATGTGAGTGATGTCTAGGCTAGATATGTGAGGTGCTTAAAATGGATGTTCCAAACGGTACATCTTTTAGCCAAGTAGATCCTACCTCCAGAGTGATCTTACTTGGTTTCTTTCAAGATATCATTATGGACTGAGTCATGGATTATGAATCAACCTAACAATCTATCAGTTTGTTTCTCGATTTTTGATTTATGACGATCAAATCAGACTATTAATCGAACACATCAATTAAGTCCGGGTAGGCCTAGCACATGAATATCACCATCAAATCACCGGGGACCCACGATATTGCCTTTCACATTATAGTGCCAGGAAACAAATAAACTTTGACTACATAGTTTTTGTGTAACATCCCAAAAGTTTCAACAAAATTTGACATTTCAAAACAACCCATTACTAAAGAGGTGTTTACAAAAACCATTGTTTCCAAAACATTATTTAAAATCAAAATCGTTTACAACATCGTTTTCAAAACATTTCCATTATCAGAGTTTCCCGGAAATCATAAGTTCCAAAACATGAGGATGTGTACGGTCACGCCTTCACCTTGCCACGGTCCACTGAAGTACCTGAAACCATAAACCAAAACTGTAAGCACGAAGCTTAGTGAGTTTCCCCAAAGTACCAACACACAAATCAAACAGCACATATATAATAACATCATGCGATGGGTCCACAGCTAAAAGATTGGATTACCCCTAAGCCCACAGTATGAGTCTGGGTTGCCTATCGGGCCCACAGCTCATATCTAGCTTGCTCCTGAGCCCACAACATAAGTTTGGCCTGCCCCCGGGGCCCACAGCTTATGTCTGGCTTGTTCCCTAGACCAATCAGTCACTAGACTAGCATACAAATGTTTAGCCCTCAGTACGAGTCTGGCATACCAACCGGTCCTCAGCTCATATCTGGAATGCTACTGAGCCCTCGGTATGAGTCTGGCATACCCTACCCGGCCCTCAGCTCATATCTGGAATGCTAATGAGCCCTCAGTATGAGTCTGGTATGCTCTCTCCAGCCCTCAGCTCATATCTGGTTTGCTCCAGGGTTTGTTGGCTACTGCTCAGAGCAGTACAACCTCAACCCAACTCAATATGCCGACATATATAGATAATAACATATTTGATAATCATACAAACAGTGTCACAGGCAGTCCTACAGATCTACCGAACTAGCATATCAAACTAGCATGCATATCTATTCCATACTTAGAATATCAACGAATATCAGGTCATCAAACCAATGGGCCAGCCTTGGTGCCTTCGACCCGAAAGTACAGTGAGGAAGACTCACCTCTCGATCTGATCCATAGCTAATGAGGTCCCGACTCCGAGTCTCAGCTCCAACCAATACCTATCCATCCAAGTGACCAATAACCATCAAAATCCCAAAATACCAAAATACCCAAAATACCCCTCAATGTGGTCAAAGTCAAAAGTCAAGTCAACAGTCCTTGTTGACTCCAACATGCTGTGTTGTCTTGCAAACACGCCGTGTTCCCACCCCCCACCCCCCGTCATCCAAACAGTTGGGAAAACCCCCAGCCAACATGCCGTGTTTTCCAGAGTTCCAACAACTTAATCCATTAAGCTACTTCATTCGATTCCCAGACCTTTAAAACTCAGATCTGGACCAAAATGATACTAAGAAGGATAAAGTTTCCAACTTTATCCTTTGGGACTACTCCAAAGGGTCCAAAACCCATCTACAAGGCTTGAAGATGTAAGGACTTAACCAATAAGCACTTAATCTTCAAAGCTGATATCCAATACTTTCCAGAAGAGGTTCTAGCACTAAAACCAACCCAAAGGTCGGTGCTTTATAGACATGCATGTCCAATGCATGTCTTGAACCCAAATTAGGTCAATAATGAGGATAATGAACAAATCTCTATTCATGGCATCAAAACTCAATCATAAGCCAGATCCAACACTCTACAAGGTCACCTTTACCTGGAGATTCATAAAGTTGCAAACTTTATGAGATCTATCCACTCCAATATTCAAGAACAAGAAGCTAAAGGGGCAAAACTCGAGATCTAGCAACATGGAATGATAAAAATCGGATCTTGGACACTTACAAGGGTCCAGAAGAATGTCAAGCTGAAAGATGAGGGGCTAGCTTGTTGGATCTTGCTTCCTTCTTCCAACCTTTTCCTTCTTTAGCTACAAAAACACCATACTAGCTCACACTTGAGAGGGAAAGATGCTTAGGGTTTTCTTCAGGGATTGGGGGCTACTGGTGAACAAACCCTAGCCTCCACTTTCCTTTAAATAGGGAGCAAAATCCAAAAATTAGGGTTTCATATCCAGCGACCAACACGTCGTGTTCCAGGAGACAACACGCCGTGTTGCTCTTAATGAGACCCGCGCCTTTTCTTATCTCGACACGCCGTGTTGGTGCCTCCAACACACTGTGTCCAATTCTAAAAGAAGATTTATACCAAAAGTTGATCCCCAATTTTCGGATGTTACATTTTGTCTACTTATCAAATCATGCAAAGACCTATTCCTTATGACCACCAGTTACAGATAGTGTTAGAATAATACTAATACACAACCAAGTCTTATAAAAAGAACTCAATGTCTCTTCGTTTTAAGAATAAAAGATATTATCTTCTTAGTGTTTCTCGTGATTGAATCCATGAAGTAATCTCTCTTAGCGTGGGTTTCTCCAATACTTGAATCCCTATTAAGCACTCATGAACGTTAGTCGGAATCTCCATGTTATGTCTAATTATAGACAATCTACTAACATTTCACAACAATCTTAACTCAATAAGGGTATTCCCAAGAGTATGACCAAATGTGGAGTTTGAGTAAATTACTACTCTGGAAGTGGGGATCTAAACATCCAAAAACGAAACACAATATAAATTTAACTAAAAATGATATCACACTTGAACACAAATAAATCTCCATTACTTAATCACCATAACAATTACAAAATTTATTCTTTGCTCTAAGTATTTTAACTATTCAACTAACTAGTTAACTTTACATCATCTCTCATGCCTATGCTCCTAGCATGCATACTATGTCTCTCTTTGGTCATCCCTTTTATGAACGCATCGGTTGGGTTCTCATCTGATGACAATCGTTTCACAACTAGATTTCCATCCTCAACCCTGTCTCGAATGTTGTGGAACTTCCTCATTATATGTCTCAACCTTTCGTGATCCCTAAGTTCTTTAGTCAAGGCGACTGCACATCCGTTATCACAAAACATCTTCAACGACTCTTTGTTACTTGGAACATATCTAATGTCTCCTAAGAAGTTTTTGATCCAAACTGCTTCCTTGGAGGCTTCAGTCGCAACAATGTACTCAGACTCACAGGTAGAGTCGGCCACCGTTTCATGCTTGGAACTTTTCCAAGTCACTGCACCATCATTCAAAACAAATACCCATCCAGACTGTGACTTTGAATCATCTTCATATGTTTGGAAACTGATATCACTATACCCTTTCACTACAAGTTCTGATTCTCCACCGTACACAAGCAACATGTCTTTCGTATTTCTCAAATACTTAAGAATGTTCTTGACAATCGTCTAATGACTCGGTCCCCGATTTCCTTCATATCGACTCACCATGCTCAAAGCATATTCCACATCAAATACATGTCATAGCATACATGATCTTAATAAAAGTTGTTGATGTTGTGAAATTGGAATAATTAATAACATAAACTCATTTTCCGATGAGACTGTGAATAAGTTTTAGATAAATAAAAGTTTAAGCACTTAAGATCATAATTGGGATACCCAATATTGGTGGGCATACTCACGAACCCGAAGAGTATTTAATAATAGGGTTCCCGACAAGAAGGAAGTGAGTTTGAGATATGATTTATAACTAAATATTAGAATGGGATCACCAATGCTAGTCCTATTGCCACCCTTAGATTAATTTCAAAATGCCTAGCAAATGCTTACAAAAATCTTTTTACATAGAGAGAGGTAAATATTATAGATTTCGCAAAATTCCTGAAAATTTAAAATTAACTTAGGTTAAGTTCTTCTGGTTAAGCTCGTAAATGAACATGAAAAAGAAAAACCTAAATCAAGACAATCAAATATTCTATTATTAGAACATAATAAAATACAAATGAAAATAAGCCAAATGTAAATGAAACTTAAAATTGAAGGTCTAAATGAAGGATTTTGGAAACATGTTGCCGAACTCTCTTTGGTCATTTGTCAGGAGCTTCGGCCCATTGAGAATTTTCTAACGATATAAAATGAACATCCAAATTACGGATTAAAAGTTCCGTCCACAAATCGGACCATTTGCTCCTTATCCTTTCATCTAATACATGTGCTAAATATTCAATATGCTACTCTAATAAGTGACAATGTATTGTTAATAATTTATGTACATACAGAACTGGTGCACATGAAGCTAGCGTCCTATATTCTCTATTATTTTCATCTAATGAGATGTCCATTTCAACGCAATACCTCTTAATTTCTTAATAACAACCTAATTTCGGATGCTTTCTCGATGATTCCGTTCAGACTTCAGACAACCAATCTACATTATATATATATATATATATATATATATATATATATATATATATATATATATATATATATATATATATATATATATATATATATATATATATATATATAACAGTATGGGACTGTAGATTCATCTTCATCATATCAGGCACACAAAAATGGATGAGAGAGCAGACTCGTCGGAGAACCCAATGAGTCATTTCAATGGAGGCAGCTTCAACATGTTCCCAGCGGATTTCATGCAAGAAACAGAATTCGAAAAGTTCATATCTGGATTTCGAGGGGAGATTGCTGATCCCATCGAGAAATTCTGTTTAGACTACGAATGTAATCACCTTACCGAGTCCTGCACGGATCTTCAGCTGCTGCCGCTGCCGTATGAAGCCGTCGTTACTGGTGGTGTTGGTAGCGGCATTGGTGGTTATGATGCGATGGGTCTGCATTCAAACCTGATTTGGAACCAGGAAGGACAAGACTTGAAGGATTCTGTTGTTTTCGGAGATGATAATTCGTCTGAAACTGCAACAACCGGTAATCCTGATACACCGACAAGGAGGAGTAGCGGTGGCGTAAAAGGAGATCGGTCAAGGACTTTGATTTCAGAGCGGAAGAGGAGAAGTGGGATGAAGGAGAAGCTCTACGCGTTGCGTTCGTTGGTACCCAACATTACTAAGGTTCGCTCTTTGTCTATAATCGTCGGTAAAAACAACATAATATGCACACGTGGCACGTTGTAAAGTCCTCCTGTTGACGTCGAATATAAGTAACTTCACCTACCAATAATGGTTGTTACTGGTATAATTATAAACTACAATAATTGAAGTTAATATTAAAGTTGTAATCTTTTCCTAGAATAACATGTATTATATATTATGCAGATGGATAAAGCTTCGATAGTTGGAGATGCTGCAAGATACATTCAAGAACTTCAAACACAAGCTAGGAATTTAAAGGCGGAGATTGAAACAATCGAAGCACTTGAAAACCAAAGAACGCCACCTCACAATTCGAAGAAGATTCATGCTACAAACTCGTTTCCAATACTGAAAAAGATATCCAAGGTTTTTGTGAAAAAGATCCTGTTATTGTATAAAAAACATCTTCAATCATATATATTATTCACTAATTTTACTTTGTTTTTTTAGATGGACGTGTTTCAAGTAGAGGAAAAAGGATACTACGTGAGACTGGTTTGCAATAAAGGACGAGGTGTTGGAGTCTCGCTCCATAAAGCACTCGAGTCAATTACGAGCTTTCATGTCCAAAACTCAAACTTGGCAACAGATGGTGATACTTTTGTGTTAGCATTTAACTTAAACGTAAGTTTAGCTTTGTATTTTGTTGTAGAATATAAATATTTTACGTTTAGCTTTGTATTTTGTTGTAGAATATAAATATTATCTACTTAAATATGTATAATAAGTGTTTATATGTTTAAATTTACAGGTTACAGTGTGTGAGTTTGACATCAACTTACCAAATTTGAAGCTATGGCTTGCTGGGGCTTTTCTTAACCAAGGGTTCGAATTCATCTCATTTCCATCGGCCTAATGTTGAGGTGTTTTTATGTGCGAGTATTTTTTAACACTGGCACAAATAGCACGATTGGAATAAAAATGTATTGTGTTTTCTTGCTAACGAGAAGTAATGTTTTGTTGACAAGTGATGGTTTAATGGATGTTGTAAGGGTCGACCTTCCATATAAAACTTTTGATATCTCTTAATAATTGTAATGTTTGCATAAACAGTTCTTACCATTTTAAAGATTAAGTTGATTATTTTAATTGATCATTAATAACCCGTTGGACGAAAGAAAATGAATATTCTATAAGATGAATAATATGAGACTTGTCTTTGGGTAAGTGCATACACAATATATTGAAATCATTTTAATGGAGTGTCACATAATAATTATGGAACTATATAAAAAAAATACAATTGTATTGGACTTTACAAGAACATATTTATAAATCTAATTTATGACATATTTAATATTTAAAAGATTTCATTTTTCATATTGAATAGTTTAATGACCATTAAACTTCATTCAATTGAACGAAAATGACATCTCACAATGATAGAATTTAATCTACTCCCTCCGTCCCAATTTAAATGTCCAGGTTACTATTTTAGGTTGTCCCAAAATAAATGTCCACTACTAAAAATAGATAAATAGTTTACCAAATTACCCTTTATCATTTGAGTTAACCAATATGTTTTTATTAATGTGTTTTATGATAAGTAATTTAAAAAAAAAAAAAGGTCATCCACAGAATATGGAAACAAATAGTAACTCTAGTAAACTAAAATTTCAATCATATGAATTCATTATGTAGTGGCAGTAAATCAAATCGTAACACAAACAAAACATCTCATTTTTTCTAATTTTCATTAAAAAAAAGTCAAAATACAAGTGTTCTTTTCCAAACAATGTGACGTGCAATGCATTTTTACTAGTTCAAATACAATATGGCATCATCTAATAAATTTTGATCACATTCAATTTGGAGTGGCAAATTACCTTCTCGTTCTAACCTACATTTACCAATATGCGGTACGTGGTAGTTGTTGCCACCTTGAACTTTTATGATTTCTTTCATACATGTTTGTAGAGTTAAAAAAACATTGTTAAGTTGTTGTGATGGCATTCTTTCAAAAGATGTTTGAACCGCATCAACTAATTCATCAATTATACGCAAAACCTCTTGTTCTTGAAGTGATTGGATTGCTCGAAAAAAAACCAAGGTCTAACACATTCAAATCCGGACTATTAGGGGGCTGAAAATAAAGTCGAATATCAAATCCATCTCGAGATGCCGCTTCAAGAAACTCGCTATCGTTAACATCAATATGAGGCTTTGCGTTGTCTTGTTGAATAAATATTGGACCGATATGACCTTGCGGCCATTTGGCTTTGATATCCGGTAGAACCTTTTCTATCAACCATGACCTTGTTACCTCTTTGTTCACCGATAAAATAGGCTTCGTCTCCAATGTTCCCGCAATACGGTTTTTGCTTGAACGCTTAGCGAGTTCTAATGTTGTAAACGGGTAGATACCAATTTTTCCTGAAAATACTTCGTTACCTAATGAATCAAATCTCGGTCTTGCTACGGCCGCTAGAAACATAACTTTTGTGATAAACTTTTTGCTTTTACATGTTCGCAACGGTTCATCCTCACCGGGGACAAGGTAGTAACGTTTTGATGGTTTTGATATGTAAAACCACTTTTCATCAATATGAACAACATTAAACATATCATAGAATGTAGGAATCGGACTTAATAATGATTGTATAGTAATCTTGGATAAGCAAAATTTTAACCTTTCTCTTCTATTCTCATGAGTTAGAGTCGGCTTGATCGCATTTGTATGTGGTCGAAGTACACCTTCCTTGATACGTCTATGCATCGTTGATTTCGAGACATTTATAGATTTCACAAGAGATCGTATATTGGCTCGACGACGTAATGGAACTTCTGAAACTTGATTCAAGTTTATTTGTACCCTTTTCCGCCCAACAACCTTTGGCTTATTTGAAGATAAATCAACCGGTAATCCGTGGTCAATTTGAAATTTAGCTTGATGCCAAATGCGACTAATTGTCCGTGTAGAGACCGAAAATCGTGAAGCTATTTCACTTATGGAACCTTTTTTTAATTCTCCATCACTACTTTCTTGCAATAAGAATTGATATATGGCTTGACGTTGTGCAAGGGTGGTGTTTTTTTTAGTGGATGGATTTGTGGAAGGCTCCATATGAAGATTTGAATTATGACCAATAATAGATAATGTTTAGGCTAGTCACAGGAAGTCTTTGCTTAAATGAAGACATATGTATATGTAATTAATGGGAAGTGAAGAGACACATGGAATAAGTTGGCGGCAAAAGAAAAAGCTACGTAATCTAAAATCAAAATGAAATTTTAAATGAGTTTAATCTAAATGAAATTTTAACTGTGATTTGCCACAAAATTATGGCGGCAAATTTGCCTCCATTTGTTTACCAAAAATAATGAAAGTTTCAAGATACCTTGTGGCAAAAAAATTTGTTTCAAGATACGTTTATATGAATTCTAAAAGAAACTAAACAAAAAAAATTAATAAGGGTAGAAATGGCATTTTATTAAGTAAAAGCCACATTGATTTGTGTTTTCTTAAACTGCGTGTTTTTTGTCGGTGGACTCTTATTTTGGGACGGAGGGAGTATTAAATACTAATTAGACATGTCATTTCATTCAACTTTTTTATTAAACTATGCATTGTGGATGTTCTACGTATATATTATACCTGGTTTAGAGATCAACATCAACATAATCCATAATACATTGAAATGTATAGTTTATTGGAATGTAACATTAATATTTCATTCTTCAAACAATTTATTTTTCTTTTTCATAATAAATTGAACTCTACAAAAATTCAATAAACATATTTTCAAAATTAAAGAAGTTTCTTTATACAATTGAAGGGCATTGAATTCTATATTCATTATATTGTGACATCTCTCTAGTTTAGTTTAATCAATTGGATGTTAAATAAGACATCATTATTCTCATTCAACAATTCCATTAAAGGTTGCATTGTGAATGGTTTCCGTAATCATGAAGAGAAATATTCACGACTCGAGGTAAAATGTCTAAATGAATATTTAATTAGACATGTGTAAATTTTCAAATAAAAAAATGGGTTGATTAACTATTAATAGTTTCAAATATATATATATATATATATATATATATATATATATATATATATATATATATATATATATATATATATATATATATATATATATATATATATAGAAGTTCAATTGAGAAAATAAAAAATGTTGAGAATGGGGGAATCATTCTCAGCCACTCATTTATTTTTGCCGCAAAAGTCTTCGTTGTACCAGCGGAAATGGATAAAGAATACACATGTGTTTCCAACAAAACATGTTTCCTTAAACTATGCTAATAATTACCTTAATATATACAAAAACATAGTTTTTTTCGTTTTTTTAATTTTTAAGAAGCTATTTTTATCGAAAACTGATTTTAAATATACAAAAATTCATGATTTTTTATTCTCTACAAACATGCATCCATATTGATATACTTTTAAGATAAAATAATTTTTTTTTATATTTTCAGCTATCGTTATTCATAAGTGAATAAAAATGCATCAGATTTTTGCTACAGTACATTCGTTATTCACTTATGAATAAAAATATATAATTAACTTTTTTACAGTTTAAGTATCATTTATACTACTTATTCATATATGAATAACAAATTAACTGTAACAAAAATCTGATAAATGTTTTATTCATATATGAATATAAAATATGACGACAACTAATACACATTTTATTCATATATAAATATTAATATATGACGAAAGATGATGTAAAAAAATATATTTTAAGTAAGAAAAACTTTATTACGTGTCATATTCATATATGAACGATACTTAAACTATAAAAAAAATTAAGCATACGTTTTATTCATAAGTGAATAACGAATGTACTGTAATAAAAATCTGATAGATTTTTATTCACTTATGAATAACGAGAGCTGAAACTCTAAAAAAAATAAATTTTTTATTTTATCTTAAAACTATATCAATATGGATATCTATTTATAGAGAATAAAAAATTATGAATTTTGATATATTTAAAATATTTTTTCGATAAAAATGGCTTTCTAAAAATAAAAAAAATAAAAAAAAGTATGTTTTTATGTATATTAAGGTAATGATTAGCATAGTTTAAGGAAACAAGTTTGGTTGGAAAACACATGTTTATCCGTTATCCATTTCCGACGGTACGCCAAAATATTTTGCGGCAAAATAAATGTGTGGCTGAGAATGATTCCCTCATTCTCAACCTTTTTTTTTCTCAATTCAACCCTCCTCTATATATATATATATATATATATATATATATATATATATATATATATATATATATATATATAAAGTAACCATTCGAATAAGGTTTTTAAAAAGACAGTTTTTATGTTTTATGAAAATGAACACTTTGTTAGGAGTGGGTCATTCCGGACTAACACGAGTTTTTTCCATTTGAACAAAAAAATCCAATATATTATTTGTATTCATGTCCGAAATGATAATTTTGAAGTGTCTAATATCATAACTTTTCAATCAAATATCACATTTTAAGTTATCCTATCCACTTCCCATTAGCTATGTTTTTTTTTTGCTATATTTGAGTAAAAAATGAAGTATTTTCTTGAAATTCTAGAATTGTTAATTGGATTTCAGATTTTTTTTGAACTTTTTTTGAGTTCTAAAATAATTTTTTTCCTATCCATAATGTACTTGTCCGTCGTAAAAACTACTAGAATGTGGCATAAAGTTAATCCGAAATAACCTTTTCCGGACAAAGTGGTAATTTTCCCAAAACATAAACTACTTGTTTATTTTTGTTAACATTGTTCCTAATGGTTAGTTTAGTTAATGCCCTAATTGTTTTTGGAACTTAAGTTGAATTTGTTCAACCAAATTTTCCTATTTTTCCACAAAAATTAAGGAAGTGTTTTTTACATCTAGGGTCTTTCAACAATTTTTGTTGTGTTTCTTGTATCATTGAAACCTATGGTTATGTTCTTTAGCCGTTTAAATGCTTATATGGTATTCCAAAATGGTTAGTAAACTTTTATATGTATACGGTTTCTTGCATGCTATATACAACACAAACTAGGAACGGGTTTCCAAGCTATATGTTTCTTCACCCATTTGTACACTATCCTTTTATCATTGGTGAACTCTCATCAAACACTCGAGGAGAAAAATCATAGATCGTGTTGAGCATTGAGAACAATTTATGTCAATTGTGCTTTCTATTGACCGATACAATTGTGTTATATATAATTTGTCCACTAGGAAAAAGATATGACACTATAACACAAGTATATCTACCAATGCATTTTAGATATGTGGTAGGTACTATATATTAAATAAACTTCTTCACACTAGGTACCTTATGCACTAAGGTAACAACAAGTAGATAACAAAAAATAAGAAAGAAGCGAGAATAGAGAATTAGCAACGAGATTTGAAAATAAGGGAATTAAAAGATTGGAGTCTAAATATTATTGGCTTAATAAACTTAATCTGGAATAATAATAAACAAAGGTACGTACCACCCTTACTTATACTAATTCTAAAAGAGACCTACTCAAATATAAAAACTAGGAAAAACTTAATAAAAAAAATAAACTTATATATTTTACCATTTGAACTAAAAATCCATATTTGATTCAAACCGATTATCCCAACAATCACCCCCTTAATCGGTTTGGTCATACCACTCGTTCAAAACATTATCGGTTCCTCTTCGATTAGACCCGCTTCTTCCTTTTCCCATTTAGAACACTCGTTTTTATAGTGATCAAGCTCACCACATTTGTAACATCTAACGTGACTTTTATCCCGGACACATTCATTACCATCTCGACTTCTACCGGACCCCCGACCTCTTCTCCGGTCAAGTCCAAAGTCATCCCGATTTGAACGTCCATTGCTACAATGCTTACAAACATGTGATTTTTCCTCACTAGCCAACAATAACCCACCTTGAGTGTCCTCCACTTTCTCGGTTCCTCTTATACGCTCCTCGTATGCCTTCAATCTACCAACCACTTCATCAAATAACATTGAATCCAACTCGAAACATTGCTCTATTGAAGCCACAATTTGAAGAAACGACTTATGCATTGAATCTAGTAACCTTTTTACCAAATCACTTTCTTCAAGCTCATATCCAAGACTCCTTGCTTTTGAAGCTAAACCGGATAATTTTGTCACAAAATCATCGACCGTTTCACCCTCCTTCATGCGCAAACTTTCAAGTTCTCTCTTTAACGTTGCAAGTCGAGCCGTTCTCACCCGATCCACTCCCAAATACCGTGTTTTCAGCCCATCCCACACTTTCTTTGGTTCGGTGTAACTCGCCATTTGCAACACCATGTCTTCGGGTATCGCTTGAAACAAAAAGGCAAGAGCTTGTTTTGACTTCTTTTGATCTGATGCTTCACCTAACGCATTTGGTTCAACCGTCTCCCATATGTCGTGTGCATCCATAATCGACTTCACTTCCACCGCCCACACCGGATAATTCGTTGGAGTCAAAACCGGAACTTGATACGTCATCGAACCTCCTTCTTTAACCAACAACATCCTTTTCTCCTTAACCCCGACTTCTTTAATCAAGCTTGTTCCGAGAGCACTCTTCCACCGGACAACAAGACAAGGTCACGACCACCTTTACCGTTTTCCGTCACCCGAAAAACGAACCGAATCAAAGCCACCCGCTTTGACGTCTTCCCGTCCGTTTATTCCGCGCCTCCGGTTAGTCTCTCACAAGCCCGATTAAAAGAAACCGGGGTTGCTTGTAATCAACCTCGAATCACACCCCCTTCAACGAAACCGCTCTGATACCAAGTGTTAAATAAACTTCTTCACACTAGGTACCTTATGCACTAAGGTAACAACAAGTAGATAATAAAAAATAAGAAAGAATCGAGAATAGAGAATTAGCAACGAGATTTGAAAACAAGGGAATTAAAAGATTGCTTGGAGTCTAAATATTATTGACTTAATAAACTTAATCTGGAATAATAATAAACAAAGGTGCGTACCACCCTTACTTATACTAATTCTAAAAGAGACCTACTCAAATACAAAAACTAAGAAAAACTTAATAAAAAAAAATAAACTTTCCTATTTTACCATTTGAACTAAAAATCCCTATTTGATTCAAACCGATTATCCCAACAATCACCCCCTTAATCGGTTTGGTTATACCACTCGTTCAAAACATTGTCGGTTCCTCTTCGATTAGACCCGCTTCTTCCTTTTCCCATTTAGGACACTCGTTTTTATAGTGACCAAGCTCACCATATTTGTAACATCTAGCGTGACTTTTATCCCGGACACGTTCATTACCATCTCGACTTCTACCAGACCCCCGACCTCTTCCCCGGTCATGTCCAAAGTCATCCCGATTTGAACGTCCATTGCCACAATGGTTACAAACATGTGATTTTTCCTCACTAGCCAAAAATAACCCACCTTGAGTGTCCTCCACTTTCTCGGTTCCTCTTATACGCTCCTCGTATGCCTTCAATCTACCAATCGTTTCATCAAATAACATTGAATCCAACTCGAAACATTGCTCTATTGAAGCCACAATTTGAAGAAACGACTTAGGCATTGAATCTAGTAACCTTTTTTACCAAATCACTTTCTTCAAGCTCATATCCAAGACTCCTTGCTTTTGAAGCTAAACCGGATAATTTTGTCACAAAATCATCGACCGTTTCACCCTCCTTCATGCGCAAACTTTCAAGTTCTCTCTTTAACGTTGCAAGTCGAGCCGTTCTCACCCGATCCACTCCCAAATACCGTGTTTTCAGCCCATCCCACACTTTCTTTGGTTCGGTGTAACTCGCCATTTGCAACACCATGTCTTCGGGTATCGCTTGAAACAAAAAGGCAAGAGCTTGTTTTGACTTCTTTTGATCTGATGCTTCACCTAACGCATTTGGTTCAACCGTCTCCCATATGTCGTGTGCATCCATAATCGACTTCACTTCCACCGCCCACACCGGATAATTCGTTGGAGTCAAAACCGGAACTTGATACGTCATCGAACCTCCTTCTTTAACCAACAACATCCTTTTCTCCTTAACCCCGACTTCTTTAATCAAGCTTGTTCCGAGAGCACTCTTCCACCGGACAACAAGACAAGGTCACGACCACCTTTACCGTTTTCCGTCACCCGAAAAACGAACCGAATCAAAGCCACCCGCTTTGACGTCTTCCCGTCCGTTTATTCCGCGCCTCCGGTTAGTCTCTCACAAGCCTGATTAAAAGAAACATGGGTTGCTTGTAATCAACCTCGAATCACACCCCCTTCAACGAAACCGCTCTGATACCAAGTGTTAAATAAACTTCTTCACACTAGGTACCTTATGCACTAAGGTAACAACATGTAGATAACAAAAAATAGGGTAAATTACACGGATGGTCCCTGTGGTTTAGGGTAATCTGCGTGTTTGGTCCCTAAAAACATTTTTTAACTCGGACCGTCCCTATTATATATTTTTGTTGCACGTTTGGTCCCTACCACTCTTAAAAAGACTATTTTGTCCTTTTGATATTTTTTTTATATTTTTTTATAACATAAATTATTATTAAAAAATTAATAACTAAAATAAAGGACCCACACCCTTTATCTCTTCCTCTTTACCCTTTTACCTTCGTCTCTTTAAAACCCACCATACGTCATTTTCCTCTCTCACGTTTTCATCTATGCCCCGTCAGAAAAAAGAGATGGTCGGAATTGCCATCGATTCCCTTCCCTTCCACCACCGCTACCGTCCCTCTTTCCTCCAGTACCAACCAACGCCTACCGATTGATTTGAAGACGAGAATCAGGAGTTCAAGACACACCTGCAAACGATTGTCAGATCTCTTTCCTCCTGTAAATGAAGTCATGGTCACTGACAACGGTGGGTAAGAAAGCGGTCACCATGCCCATAAGAATACCTTCTTCCTATCTTTCTTCTTTCTCTCGTCGATTGGACCATTGACTTGAAGCATCGAATTTTATGCACTCGATCTTTATGATGTTTCTGACAACATATTTTATAAATATTTCGACATTGGTTTCAGATTCATTTTAGGTTTAAAAAAATGGTTTGCTTTAGTAATGGCTTTAGGTTTTTATTTCATTTCATTTGTTTTTGGTTTCTAGGATATTAGATTTCATTGTGGCTAACTGTGATTTTGGTTTCAAGTTGGATTTTAGGGTTGATTTGGGATAACTTTGGTTTTGGTTTTCAGAAATCAATTCAGTTTCCGGTGGTGATCCAATTTTCGTCGAAGAAATGGTGGACTGGGGGCAGAATGGGACGACGCTGAAGGTAGATAGGAGTAAGAAAGGTTGGGATGGGCAGGTAGAAGGTTTCCGACGAGTATTAGAGGTTTCTGGTGGATCAATGGATTTCATAAAGGTTGGATCTTCCACCATCGATCTTGCTGGTCGATTTCTGGTTTTTTCAATTCATGGAATGTATTTGGGTTTAGTGGAGGTTTGTCGGAGAAGACGTTATTTTAATTTTGGCTTGGTATATTTTGGTGATTCGTCGAAGAAGGAGTTATGGGTGGTTCGCCGGAGAAGAAGAAGTTGAAGTTGTGGGTTGGTTGCCGGAGAAGAAGAGGGTGAGGGGTGTAATGGGTGTAGTAGTAGGACCCATCAGATTTTAATATTTAATTAATACATTTTCCACATTTAATTAATTGATAATCTAAAAAAATATAAAAGAAATAAGTAAGGGTAAATCAGTCTTTTTAGAATGGATAGGGATCAAACGTGCAATAAAAATATAAAGTACGGATGGTCCGAGTTAAAAAAAGTTGTTAGGGACCAAACACGCAGATTACCCTAAACCACAGGGACCATCCGTGTAATTTACCCCAAAAAAATAAGAAAGAAGCGAGAATAAGGAATTGGCAACGAGATTTGAAAACAAGGGAATTAAAAGATTGCTTGGAGTCTAAATATTATTGGCTTAATAAACTTAATCTGGAATAATAATAAACAAAGGTAGGTACCACCCTTACTTATACTAATTCTAAAAGAAACCTACTCTTATACAAAAACTAGGAAAAACTTAATAAAAAAAATAAACTTTCCTATTTTACCATTTGAACTAAAAATCTCTGTTTATTCAAACCGATTATCCCAACACTATACACCATATAATTCTAGATAGAGATTTAAATGAATCGAAGGTTCATCAAATTGTTTGGATGGAAGTTTCCCACACATTAACATGATTTTTTTGTCGGTTTGTTTGAACGAACAAACAAAACTAATGGTATTGTTAATTTATTTATGTTCAGTTATTTTCATTTGTTTATGTTGATTTAATGGTTGCTTATTCATTTAGATTCATTTATGCTTATTTATTAATGTTCATTTATATTAATTTAAACAAGAAAAACAAAGTAATTCTCTTAAACTCTAATACTTGTTCTCTACGATAATTATTTTTTGTTTTCTTTGTTTGTTGTTAAAAGATGATGATTATATTATATAAGTTGGTATTCTGTGAGGTTTTAGAAATGATGACTGTTCACTTATATTTAATTATATTCGATCTTTATTTGATATTTATGTTTATTTTTATATATATTTATGTGTGTTGTATAGTAACGAACATAAAAGAGCAAACATAATAAAATAATTTTTAAATGTATATTAAGCTTTTAAATGGACATTAGTCATTTTGTCTCACATGCCATGTAGCTAGGCTCCCAGAAATCACCTCCACTAGAAAAAAACAAAACCTATTTAACTCATCTAAATTGTTTATAGTTTTTATATTGTCACTCCTTCGATGTTATGCCCTCTAATATTTTATCTCTTCCATGTATAAATTTTATTTTGTCACTCTTTCCATGTATAGCATCGGAATTAAATATAGTTCTAACTTCTAAAACCTTACGATATGTTATATGGTCATAAACTTCTTTTAGTTCGTTACATGAACCGTTTATTTTTATTGTGGTTACAGGCAACGAAAAACTATTTTCCTGTTGGTATAACCACAAAATAACGTTCTCCTTATCACATAACTGTTATCGAAATCCTCTCTTCTTTTTCGAACATTCTTTATTGGTCCTTTGTTAAAGCGATGTTGACTGATAATGTCAAGCAAATAATAATTTAATCCCAAGACAACTATGTTTTCATTGATTTATTTCAGATCTAATGTAACATTTTTACATATCTAAATAGTGTCACTGAAAATAGCATTAATTTTAGAATCGCATTAATTCTTACCGACTAGAAATATGTACTACAAAATAGTTGTTTATGTTATGGGCTTATGGCAAATCAAAAATCCTAAAAGGCTGCATCGGCAATATCAAAAAATGTTACTAAAGAGTTTTTGGGAGCGTTGTAATGGTACTTTTTATTTGTGCCACTAATTAATAAGAAACCTTTATTGATTTTCTTTTTTGGTTTTTAGTAGTATTTTTTTGTATCACAATGTTATTTTATTTGTAGTAATAAGAAACGGATAAAAATATATAAATCTTTATATATACATATAAAAAGGAGAGTATTTAGAAGTTGGACCCACACATGTAAATACTTCAAGGAATCTTACTATGACCAATTGAAATGGTCTTGAAATACTAATCTTGAAGCTCTAAGTACGAATTTAGCCCATTGTATAATGAGACAAGTTGACAGATCTACTATTAATTAACTCATTATCATATAGTTTTTATTTAGATAACTTATTATAAGAAAAAGGCTAATATTATTTAATAGATATTACAAATAGTTTAAGCATTACATGTCTAAACTACATGCATAGTTCATACCACCATTGAGTAATGTCAACTTTAAGTAGAAATGATAAGGATTTATATAATATTACTCTAATCATAATGTAGAACATTAACTCATAACTTTGAAAAACAACTATTGCATTAACAAACATGTAATGATTGCTTTAACCCATATTTTTAAAAAAAATACTACTATTTAGTGTCAAAAATATTCTTTAATGTATCAGCTTGCATAAAGATTTATCATATCTGCGAACGACGTTAATACAATTACATAATGGCAAACAAATTCAAGGTGAGGAGATTGTAATACCTCAAAAGAAGATAGTGATCCCGTTAATAAAACAATCACCAACAAGAACATTGCTTTCACCCCGTTCCGAACTGAGTGGAAATATTAAATATAATCTTCACTATCAACATAAAGGCATTATTATAGTGATTGGGCTTTGGGTTCTTGTAGCAGGTATGATACCATATAACAATCTGCACAAAAGCGCACACAAGTAAACACACAATAGCAGAATGTAAAGAAACTAAAATATCTTGATTAGAAATAAAGTACCTGAAGGAAAAGAAGTGTTTCAGTTATATCAATAAATAATTCATTCCAATATATCTTTTATCAATCTTCTTTTTAGGATATATAACAGGTTCCCAACAATGAAAGAATCCAAGAGAGAAAATACAAAAATTAACAAACAAATCACGTTTAAAATTCAAATAAAATGATTGTAAAGCAACTAATTCCAAATTAAAAACAAAGGGGAAAAAAATTCAAAAATAAACAAACATGAATTCCGATTCAATAAGTTGAAAAAGAAAGTTTCTACTGTGCATCTACAATACTTCAATTTTCCCGAAAAGAATCTATGTAAATTACACATTTGCCAAGCGGTCAATTAACGATTTGTGTATGTGACCGGTGAAGATAAAAAAAAGGTCTTTTATACATTGCTTTTATGGTGAAAAATAAATCACATCCATAAAAAGAGTAAATATCATTGCATTCAGTCACTTTACTTATAAAGGACTTGATATGAAGAAAAGAAAACCCCTTAAGTAGAGAATTTCGTATATAACCTTATTAAACGTCTAAATATCGTATTTGCCCAACATAAACTCTAAATATCATATTTGTCCTTTTTAATGTTTTAAAATATCAGATTTGCCCAAATCTATTTTTTTAAACAGTTTTTATTATTCAATAATCATTTTTTATATTTTAAAATCATTAAAAATAAAAAATAAAACCTAATAGACTATAATACCCTTGCCTTTTAAATTACAGGTAAACCTTATTCGTGCGACCTACTATTTTGCTACTTTGACCGGATGATCAATATAGGACCTGCGACTTATTTTTTTCTTTGCCTACTTCTCACCAAATTTGTTTATCTTTCTGTTTTATTATATCTGTATATATATCTATATATGTTTATAGCAGAGACAGGTCAATAATTTCATGTAATTTTCCAATTATCAAAAGTCAAAACTAATACGAACAAGATTGTTAAACAAATTATTCACATCAAAAGTCACAATACATAACAAAAACAAGCCAAAATTGGTCATTTAATGTCTTCTTCATCTAGAGTTACAGTGTCCAATTCTTTACTATCTAAACCGTCAAAAAGAGTATTACAACTTGAAACATATACATGATACACACAACAAAGATTGACGCAAACTGGGTACTACCCAAACAATGAGTTATGATACCACAACAGATTTAAGTTAATGATAGGATCAAATTAGAAAAACAAACAATGGATCACCTTAAATATGTACGATTAAATCATAAAAACTAAAAAATAGAAAGCAAACCGAAAAGGGCTTCTGTTTCTCGACAACATTAAATTCAACCTAATGGGAGGAGGGCGACGTCGCCGGAGATGGAAGACGGCGACCAATGTTTGAGAGGACGAGGACTATGGCCACGAGCTGATCACGCATTCTCAAAAGATTTTAAGCTATTCATTTGTTGTAATCATAAATTGAACATTCAATTCACAAAGAAAGCCAGAAATTAACCTAATAATCATAGACGATTGCAATAGGGAAGAGTCGAGAATGCAAAACTGAAGGTCGGTGTGGTGTGATTGTTGATCGACGAGATCTTCTGCTGCGATCGCATAATGTCAGCAGTAATGGGTTTATGCAGATTTAGAGAGTAAGGGTATTCATGTCCATTTAGTTAAGTTTTTTCAATTTTAATGATTTTAAATTGTAAAAAATGATTATTAAATAATAAAAATTATTTAAAATTAGATTTGGATAAATTCGATATTTTAAAATATTAAGACGGGCAAATATGATATTTAAGGCTTAGGTCGGGCAAATACGATATTTAGACCTTTAATAATGGTATATATGAAATTCTCCCTAATAAAGAATATAGAATGGAGGGCAAAATGGTCATTTTGTATAAATTCACTGGTGAAAATATACGGATTGAATGTAAATAAATAAAAAATCAAAAACATTTTTTTGGACCAAATCCTAACAAACAGCTAAACGAAAGGGACGAAAAATGTAATTCATTTTACTATATTTTGAGTGCGAGTAATTGTCCTCCCTTTATAGATGAAACATAGAAACACATTTTGGAAAGAATATGTATTATGTTATGCATAATATCCCTTCTATAAACACGCAGATTGTATTCATGTTACTTCTAATGAACACAACTATACAAGTAATCCGAACGTAGTAAGAATAGGTCAATGAAGAAAAAAATCCATTTTTAAACTGAACAAAGTCTTTGTTTATGATCATGAATAGGTCAATGAAGAAAAAATCCATTTTTAAACTGAACAAAGTCTTTGTTTATGATCATCTTGACGGTTCATCATCTTCAAAATCGAATGAAGACCCGTCATGGACCACGGTTGATAACATTGTTAAACAACTGTTGTATGGAACCCTAACCCAATTAGTTCTCTAAGCTATTCTTAGTTGATGCTACAACCGCTGACGTATGGAAAGCCATTGACGATCTCTTCCATGAAAATAAAGAGATTAATTAAAGCCATGGAATTATATAGTGAACTTCAAAATCGTGTCATTGGTGAATCTACTGTTATGGATTATTGTACCCGCATTAAATCCATAGCCGATCTCCTCCATAACATCGGTGCTCCGGTTACTCCGGTTACTGAACGAAACCTTGTAATTAATAATTTTAATGGCTTATCCCTGAAGTTTGCTCACATAGTTACAACCACACGCCATCAAAAACCTTCCAACATGGTTAGAGATGCTCTCCATGCTCACTTTCGAGGAATGATCCATGATCAAAGATCAAAACTGCATTGTCCCTACATCGCATCTCGATAACTCTTCCGCTCCTACTATTCTTAATACCGAACACCAACATCGATCCCCCAATAATTCCAAGTGAGGATTTTAAAATGGTGGAAGGGGAGGTGGTCATAACTATCGCGGTTGTGGAGGTCGCTCTGGCGACCAAAACAGTGGCAGTCGCGTTGTTCGGTCTAGCCACGGTGGCGGTGCATCGCAACCTAATGCTGCATGGGGGTGGATTTTACGCATAGCTCATGCTATATCCGCATCAAGAAGACCTATCCATTGACTCTCCGCTTATGAGATTGATCAGAGAGGCTCAGGCAGAGGGAGTTCGGAAGGAGAACTGGAAACAGGAAATGATCAGGGGTGAGATTGATAGGTTCGTCACTGAGGCTAAGGGGAGTGGTAACACTCCTAGCATCTTGCCACATCAGCTTTTTGAGTGTCACCTCATTTTTCTCCATTTAGCACCTAATCATAGCATTTGGTAGGGAGTGGTAACACTCCTAGCACTCCATTTTTTTCTAATTTAATTAAATTACTTTATTTTAATACACAAACATTTTTTATGCACAAATATTAATCAAATTTTATTTTTTTAAACCACCGACAATTAACATAATATAAATCAATTACATGAAAATAAGTATAATATTTAAGTGCAGGGTCCTTTTGGTAATTTCAGAAACTTGGTTTGTGAGAGGAATTAATATGGGGGTGTGATGTGTAAGTCTGAGATTTTAGGAGGTCTATTTCTGTCAAATTTAGATTTTCTGTCTTCTTCCTCCCAGTAACTAATTGCAGCGACAAAGTCTCCCATTTTCCATTTTCGAGCTTAGAAATTGCGATTTTTTCCGAAAGCAAGTGAATAACTCAAAGTTTGTGGAGAGGAGATTGAGGGAGGCAACAGCAAAAGTGAATCACGAAAAAAAAATAATAGAAAAAGGAAAGAGCCAATCAGATTTAAGCTATTCATTCGCTCTCATGTCGTTAGCTCCTTAACGAGTTGTTTATGGCGTGTCCTTTAGCGAGCTGGTGGGGATGGTGTAGCATCTCATAGCTAGCTTTTGGCGAGAGGGGTGGCGAGCCCACTCCCTCAAGCCTGATAGTCGATGGTTATTGACCCGGTGTGGTCGGGTTTGGGTTCCAATTTCTGGTGGGATCAGGCAGATTGTGTTAGAGGAAGCTCATAAGTCTCGTTTTTCTGTACACCCGGGAGCCACCAAGATGTATCGGGATTTGAGATTGAGTTAATGGTGGCCGTTTATGAAGAGGGAGATAGCTTGGTATGTCGAGAGGTGCTTGACCTACAGGATGGTCATGACCAAGCATCAGAGGCCGCATGGCAAGCCGTATCCTCTGGAGGTTCCCATATGAAAATTGGAGCAGATCACCATGGATTTTATCACCAAGTTGCCGAAGACGGCAAAGGGTTTTGATGCTATATGGGTCATTATGGATTGATTGACCAAGAGTGCCCACTTTTTGGCCATCCGGGAGAGCTCTTCAGCCGAAAAGTTGGCCGATGTGTATGTTCGGGAGATTGTTTTTCGTCATGGGGTTCCGGTCTCTATTGTTTTCGACCGAGATGTTCGGTTCACCTCCCGTTTCTGGCAGAAGTTCCACAAGGAACTGGGCACGAGGTTGCATTTCAGCACTGCATATCTGTTGGATTAGGTGTCTAAGCCCATAACTATAATTGGTATGTACTTGAATTGATAGCAGCACAGTCCTTTTGGGTTGCCCTCAACCTAGCAACTGGACAAGGAAATTATGAAAGGAGAGATATTAATTTATAAGATTAATGAATTAATATAAATGATTTATTAATATGTTAAAAGATTAATATATTAATAAGAAATCATTATGTTTAATTAATTGTTAACCAGAAATTAATCAGAATTGATTTTGGGGTTAAAAGAATTAATTATAAGGTGCAGGGACTAGTTTGCAATTATCTAATAGTTGAGTGGAAGGCTCTAGGACCCCCTTGGAAGAGGGTGGACGAAATCTTTAGGGGAAACCCTAATAATTTCGTCCATAGGGGCTTGGATAAGGCCCTTGGGTTTGCTTAGGCCCTAAGCAAAGGATAACTAGGGTTTCCCTTAAACCCTAAATCCCTCAGCTATATAAGGAGCCTCCTGGTTCATGTTTTTGGTCACTGATTTCTTTGGAAGAAACCCTAAGGCCGAGATTTTGCATACTCCCTCTCCCATCTCTCTTCTACTTTCCTTCTTGCTAGTTTGGGTGTGATTCCATTAGAGGCATTACACTTGTGGTGCTAAAGCTTCCAAGAAGATCAAGATCAAGATCAAGGGAATATCAATTGTTTGCTATAACAATTGAAAGGTATGTAAACCCTAAACCCTAGTTTGTTAATTTCGAAATTAGCCTCTCTCCTCTAGGGTTCTTGTTTTGCAATTCAAAGTTGTATGTTCAATAGTTAAAACATAGATCCAAAGTAGGTTGCATGTGAACTTAGGAATTGTTTTCTAGTTTATTTGTTGTACCTAAAACCCATCAGTGGTATCAGAGCCATTGTTGTTTTAAATTGAATTACTACAATTGTTGAATTGCAAATTAGGGTTTATAGCTATTAAACCCTAAAGGCCAAATCTTTGATTTCTAGGGTTTTGGATCAAAGGGTTTTTTCGAAAACCCTAGCCTCCAAAGAACCCTAATCGAAATTAGGGTTAGGGTTTTGAAAACCCTAGCCTCCTCCCTTGTAAATTTCGAAATTTGCTTAGAAGTTTTAGGGTTTCTTGTTTTGGATAATTGTTACTTAATTAGATTAATTGGATAATTATCCTTACCCTATTTTTCGAAATTTAGAGGGATAAGGATTAGGATTAAATTAATGGATTAATTTAATTAGATAATCCTTACAAGATTTAATAATTTGATTAATAGTTAATTAAAAGATAAATATTAAATCTAGTTAATTGGTTTATTTAAATTTAAATTTAATAGCTTAAATTTCGAAATTTATAAACCCTTGAAGTTTTAAAATGTTTTAAAACACACCTTATATATATTATAATTAAAAGTTTAATATTATATATGTATAAGAATATGGTCAGTCAAATCGCTAGTATGCCTCATTCACGAAGCTAATCTATAAGGGGGGTATAAGGAAACTGCCTATAAAATGGTAGTTGAATGGGTGTCCACTCTCACCCACCGCTTCCTTGATTAGTGGAGGGTCGTTAGCAGAACGGATTTGATAGGACAACTACTTCTCATTAAAAGTATAATGATATTAAAGAAAGTACTAGAACATTATTTTCAAAATCCCAACTCTAGTTACTTTAGGAAAAATGTGAAAAGTATGCTAATCCATGAAATTGCACATTATGCTTTATTGGTCGTTAGTGGAGCGTGTGTGGTTAACCAGCACACTAAAAGGCACTAATAAAGAGTAGTAATGGGTATCTCATAATTGTCATTTTGATGGAGCGTGTGTGGTTTACCAGCACATCAATAGTTAATGATAAAGACAATGAGGTTACCAAGCACATTTGCATGGTTATTCACATCTTGTTTGTGATCCTCGGCATCCCAGTCACAAATAGAAGAGCATAATCTGAGATTAAAACATGCCATTGAATAGTTTCAATGTATCTCAAAAGAATTAGGAATTTCACTTCGTTTGTTTCGTCTAATGGTGGAATTGGTGAATCGTCATTCACCTACCTTTATGAAATTTGCACTTGGATCTCGGCATCCCATTTCTAAGTTGTGAATCTTCATAGTTGGATCCTAACCTTGATATTATATCTTTGGGTTATTCTATTAAGGTATCTTGAAATCTAACTAAAACTTTCTTTCTTTTCAGATGTCTACTCCTGGAAACACTTCTGCTTCATCCTCCTCCAACCAAAACTTCTCTTTGCTCAATATCTGCTCCAAAGTCGTTATGGATGGCTCAAACTATAACGATTGGATGCTCAACATCAAGATGGCTCTTCGTTTTGAGAACAAAGAATATGTTCTTGAAAAGGAGCTCAAAGAGCTTGATGAGAATGAAGCTACTCCTGAAGATCTTGCTGCCTACAAGAAACATTACGATGATGCTACCAAAGTGGCATGCATCATGGTGGCAACTATGTCCCCAGAACTGCAGAGGTACTATGAGGACTACTGGCCTTTCGAGATGAACAAGGACCTTATGGAAAAGTACCATAAGCGAGCTCGTCAAGAAAAGTTCGAAGTAGTCAAGTCACTCATGGCTTGCAAGATGAAAGATGGGGAGTCAGTTGTGTCACATGTGCAAAGAATGCAACGCTACATAGAGCGTTTGGTCAAGCTCAATATTCACTTTGATGAGGAATTGGCCATTGACATGGTCTTGAACTCACTTCCTGAATGTTATGGTCAGTTTATTCTAACTTACCATTTGAACAATACTGAGCAGACCTTGGCCCAATTGCACAACTTGTTGCAGACAGCTGAGGCAGGAATGAAGGGTAAAAGTATACCCTCCACGCCTACAAGTGCCCCTGTGTTGGCTATTGGACAGGGAAAGGGGAAAAAGAGGAAAGGTCCTCCCAAGCAAAACTGGAAGAGCAAGGCTCAAGCTGGGTCGTCTAGTAATGGCCCAAAGGCTAAGCCCAATGGTTCCACTCCCCATGTTTCTGATCCAAAAGAGGCCGTTTGCTTTTACTGCAATCAAAAGGGGCATTGGAAGAGATCTTGCCCACAATATCTGCAAGATATCAAGGATGGCAAAGTGAAGCCATCTTCGGCGGGTATTTACACTATTTCTGCTAATAACTCATTATCTTCTCGTTCATGGGTCCTTGATACAGGATGTGGTTTTCATATCTGTTCTGATTTGCAGGGACTAAAGGAAAGTGAGGAGATAGAGCGAGGAAGGATAAACTTGATCATGGGAAACAGAAAATCTTCACCAGTAACCAAGATCAGAGTTTATCAGCTTCTGCTTAGTAATGATGTTAGATTAGATTTAATAAATTGTTGCTATTCGTCTGAGATGACGAGAAACATTATTTCATTTCATGCATTGTTCAGACAAGGTTTTACATATTCTTTTAATGATTTGAATGGTTCAATTTCTATTTATAAGAATGGTGTTTTTATGTTTGAAGCTTTGCCTTGTAATGGTGTGTATGAAACAGTGACTTGTGTTGATAGCCTAGGAAATAGTGTACTTAATATTGACTTGTCTAATAGTGTAGACATGGCATGCTTGTGGCATTGTCGTCTTGGACACATTAACAAGAAACGCATAGCCCAACTCCAAAAGGATGGAGTGTTGGAATCATTTGACCTAAAATCAGATGATATGTGTGAATCTTGTCTTTTGGGAAAGATGACAAAATCACCATTCACAGGGTCTTGTGAAAGAGGTGAAGGTCTGTTGGATCTCATACACACAGATGTGTGTGGGCCATTCAGATCAACTACAAGAGATGCTAATCGATTCTATGTGACTTTCACTGACGATTATAGCAGATATGGATATATCTACTTGATCAAGCATAAGTCAGAAACTTTTGAAAAGTTCAAAGAGTTTAAGCATGAAGTCGAAAATCAATTGGGCAGAAAGATAAAGATACTTAGATCCGATAGAGGCGGGGAGTATCTTAGTATCGAGTTTAACGACTATCTGAAAGAATGTGGGATAGTCTCACAATTGACTCCTCCTAGGACACCACAGTTAAATGGTGTAACTGAGAGGCGTAATCGAACCTTGTTAGACATGGTTCGTTCTATGATGAGTCGGGCTTCGCTTCCTATTCACTTCTGGGGGTATGCCTTAGAGACAGCCGCCCACATCCTCAATCTTGTCCCTACAAAGAAGGTTGCCAAAACACCTCACGAAATGTGGACAGGGAAAGTTCCCTCGTTAGCACATATTAAAGTCTGGGGTTGTGAAGCTTACGTAAGACGAGAGACTCACGACAAGCTAGCAGCTAGAAGTGAGAAATGTGTTTTCATTGGTTACCCAAAGCAGTCTTTTGGATATTTGTTCTACAGGCCTAGTGAGAACGTGGTCTTTGTAGCACGAAGAGGAGTCTTTCTTGAAAGAGAGCTCATATTCAAAGAGGACAGTGGGAGCACTATTGACCTTGAAGAAATTCAAGAGTCAGCCAATGAAGGAACCTTAGATGACACTAGCACTCAACCAGAGGAAACAGTTCCTGTTGAACCAATCGATAACTCATTACCTCTTAGAAGATCCACTAGGGTGAGTGTGCCACCTGAGTTGTATGGTTTTCATATTACTTCAGATGGTGACACATTCATAAGTGACAGAACACTGGTAAACTTAGATGAACCAGTCACTTATAAGGAAGCAATGGCAGGCCCAGAGGCTTCCAAGTGGAAAGAGGCAATGGACAGCGAGATTAAGTCCATGTATGACAACCAAGTTTGGAATTTGGTTGATAGTGCACCAGGTCGTAAGACAGTTGGGTGCAAATGGATCTTCAAGAAGAAGACAGACATGGATGGAAATGTGCACACATTCAAGGCTCGACTGGTTGCAAAAGGTTTCACTCAAACCCCAGGGGTTGACTATGATGAGACCTTCTCACCAGTAGCTAAGATTAAATCTATTAGGATATTGCTTGCCATAGCTGCCTTTCATGATTATGAAATCTGGCAGATAGATGTCAAAACTGCTTTCCTTAATGGGAAGTTGGCTGAAGATGTTTACATGAGTCAGCCAGAGGGTTTTGTTGATGCGAAGTTCCCCAATAGAGTGTGCAAGCTTGAGAAATCCATTTATGGATTGAAACAAGCATCTCGCAGTTGGAATCTTTGCTTCCATGAGAAAGTCAAAGAGTTTGGTTTCTCTAGAAGTGAAGATGAGTTCTGTGTGTATATCAAGGCTAGTGGGAGTATAGTAACTTTTCTGGTGTTGTATGTCGATGACATATTACTCATTGGTAACGACGTTCCAACCTTGAAAGAAGTTAAGTCTTGGCTTGGAAAGTGTTTTGCCATGAAAGACCTTGGAGAAGCTGCCTATATTCTTGGGATTAGAATATTGAGAGATAGAAAGAAGAGACTAATTGGACTTAGTCAGAGCACATACTTGGATAAGGTACTAAAGAGGTTTAGTATGGAAAATTCCAAGAAGGGAGAGCTACCTATCCAGAGCAATACCAAATTGAGTAAGACTCAATGCCCGAGTACAGATGTTGAAATAGATGACATGAGTCGTGTACCTTATGCTTCCGCTGTCGGATCGATCATGTACGCTATGACATGTACTCGCCATGATGTGGCATTTGCTTTGAGCATGGTCAGTCGCTATCAGGGAAACCCAGGTAGAGCTCATTGGGTAGCAGTTAAGAATATACTCAAGTATTTGCGAAGGACAAAGGACTGGGTCCTTGTGCTTGGTGGCAGTGATACTTTGAGAGTAGATGGTTACAGTGATGCCAGCTTTCAGACGGATAGAGATAACTTCCGTTCTCAGTCAGGCTGGGTGTTTTTACTGAATGGAGGAGCAGTTACTTGGAAGAGTTCCAAGCAAAATACGGTGGCTGATTCTACTTGTGAATCAGAGTACATAGCAGCAAGTGAAGCGTCGAAAGAAGCAGCTTGGTTGAGGAACTTCATCGGGGATCTCGGAGTTGTTCCAACCATCCAGGAGCCTATGGAACCGTTCTGCGATAATGAAGGAGCAGTTGCCTTGACAAAGGAACCAAGAGATCATGGTAAGACCAGACATATCGACAGAAAGTACCATTTCATCAGACATAGAGTAGAAGAAGGCCATCTTATAGTAAAGAGGGTGTCATCTGAAGATAACCCAGCAGATCCTCTCACAAAGGGTCTGAGTAGGGCTAAGCATATTCAGCATGCTCGGAGCATAGGACTGAAAGATGATATTAGTTTTAGTAGTTAGATTAGTTTTTGAAACTTGTAACAAAGTAAATGTAATTGACTTTTGGTGATTAAATAATAAAGTATTATTTATAAGTTTGGCTACTACCTTTTGTCGATTGTTTATTATTGTGTTTCATTTTTGCATGTTTTACTTCCTGAATAATGAGATTATTCAAACTCCACAGTCGCTCGTACTCTTGGAAGTAAGTAGTGAATTAAGACTGTCATGAATTGGATTGCAGATTGTCTAAGGATAGACATGGCAATAGAATTGCTGCAATGTTCATGAGTACTCAGAAATTGAGATTTGAGTATTGGATAAACCCTCGCTCAGAGTATTACTTCATGGAATTCATCACGAGTAATACTGAGACGATAATATCTTATAATCTTGAAACGAAGATATATGAGTTGTAATTTACAAGTCGGTTGTGCATTGGTGATACGAAAACGCATCAGTAACTTGGTGTTATAAAACGTATTGTCATGCATAATTTGATGAGTAAAAGATACAAGCATATGAGTCAACGTTTATTCGTTCCTTTTGCCCTAACAGGAAAAGCGATATCTGTGGGCCCCTCGATGATTTGGTGTTGACTTATGTGCTGGGCCCAGCCAGGACTAAATTGATGTGTTCGATTAGAAGTCCTACATCATCACAAATCAGGAATCGGGAAACATAGATTCTGGACAAACAGATTGATTACATTCCATGTCTTTTGTCTGGGGATATCAAGCAGAACGAAGGGTTATATGATCACTTATCTTAGGACACGTAACTGACTGGGTCAGAGTTCGGCAGCAGCTTTTTGGAAGCTACAATTTGCTGGTCAAATTTAGAAGGCATACTAGCAATTATAGTTACAGACTTATCCAAGTGGGAGACTGTTGGATTAGGTGTCTAAGCCCATAACTATAATTGGTATGTACTTGAATTGATAGCAGCACAGTCCTTTTGGGTTGCCCTCAACCTAGCAACTGGACAAGGAAATTATGAAAGGAGAGATATTAATTTATAAGATTAATGAATTAATATAAATGATTTATTAATATGTTAAAAGATTAATATATTAATAAGAAATCATTATGTTTAATTAATTGTTAACCAGAAATTAATCAGAATTGATTTTGGGGTTAAAAGAATTAATTATAAGGTGCAGGGACTAGTTTGCAATTATCTAATAGTTGAGTGGAAGGCTCTAGAACCCCCTTGGAAGAGGGTGGACGAAATCTTTAGGGGAAACCCTAATAATTTCGTCCATAGGGGCTTGGATAAGGCCCTTGGGTTTGCTTAGGCCCTAAGCAAAGGATAACTAGGGTTTCCCTTAAACCCTAAATCCCTCAGCTATATAAGGAGCCTCCTGGTTCATGTTTTTGGTCACTGATTTCTTTGGAAGAAACCCTAAGGCCGAGATTTTGCATACTCCCTCTCCCATCTCTCTTCTACTTTCCTTCTTGCTAGTTTGGGTGTGATTCCATTAGAGGCATTACACTTGTGGTGCTAAAGCTTCCAAGAAGATCAAGATCAAGATCAAGGGAATATCAATTGTTTGCTATAACAATTGAAAGGTATGTAAACCCTAAACCCTAGTTTGTTAATTTCGAAATTAGCCTCTCTCCTCTAGGGTTCTTGTTTTGCAATTCAAAGTTGTATGTTCAATAGTTAAAACATAGATCCAAAGTAGGTTGCATGTGAACTTAGGAATTGTTTTCTAGTTTATTTGTTGTACCTAAAACCCATCAATATCATCCGCAGACCGACAGCCAGAGTGAGCGGACTATACAGACCCTGGAGGATATTTTGCGGGCATGTGTTATTGATTTTGGTGGGAGTTGGGATTCCTACCTACCTCTTGCGATGTTCTCCTACAACAACAGTTATCACTCTAGCATTGGTGCTCCGCCATTTGAGCTCCTGTTAAATTTAAAATCGGTCGATAGTTAGCCAATGGAGTCAAAAGGAGAGTTGTAGATATTGTCAATACCTATGCGTGGATATAAAGAACGTCAAAAACGGAGCTCGTATGCGAAAGTTACGGAATTTAGAAGTCGGAAGGGTGCTGCTGCGAAAGGGGTGACATGGCTTAATCTGGACCATTGCTTTCTCCCCACGCCTTTCCACCAAATGGTGACATGTGGCACCAACTCGACGAGTTGGAGGCTCAAACTCGACGAGTTGGGCCATTTTACAGCCTATAAATAGGATGTGAGACCACCCCATTTTCCTCACACCTTAACCCTTCTCTCTCTCTCTAACTTCTCTCTAAACCTCTCCTAAAGCCTTAGTAACCCCTAATTGCTAGAGGAAAGCCCCGGAGTGCTAGAAGGTTCCGAGAAGAAGAGCTTTCAGCTCGGAAGTTCTGCCCCCGCAGAGCCCGGTTCCTAGCCAAACCCCCGGTAAGTGAGTTATGCTTACCCTACTTCAAGTATAGCTTATATTTAAGTTCAGTATCGTTATTATGAACTTATAAACAATAAATATATTATAAAATATAATATACAAAGTGTTATTATAATATCTTTTAACTACTCGCAGCACGGGAATCTAGTTTGAAGGGCCGCATAGGGTTGTTCGATTTCAGAAGTGTTATAATGCCAAAATGGTACGGCCCTCCGGTGTTTCATGCCTGCCCCTTGTCTGTACATAGTGGTTGAAAAGTATTTTTTAACACTTATAAAACAATATCGCTCATAAATAGTTGCAACAAATATTAGACTAAAATCTAGCGGCAACGATACTAGGTTTCGTCGAAGGAAAAGACGATTGTTAGAAGCGAAGCGCTGTCCAAATTTCGAGTTATCACTTTAACAAGTGAGTGCATAGTTACTTTCATCTTACACATAGATATGAAGTATTTAATATAAATTACATGATATGTGTGTATATTATTTGTGTTCTTGATGTCTATGTTGGATGAACAAAACATACATGTTTTATTCAATTTAAACTATATACGTATTTTATACCTATAATTATGATGGATAAAGATGGGTAGATGAAAGATGAGATAAGAGATGAAATATGAGATGAATGATGAGAAATGAAAGATGATATAGATGATAATAGGTGAAAGATGATGAGAAGCCTTGACCCAAGCGATTGCCCAGTCATCTAGCAGAGTATAGATGACAACCAGGGACTATTCTAGACAGTCCAGTGGAACACTAGCAGGCTCGCAACCTGTAGGTGTTGTGAAAAATGTGTTCACCAGATGTACTCTTAAAACCCTGGCAGCTATGGACTTAGTGCCTCATAAACGAACATTGGTATCTATGGACTTAGTACCTTACAAATGAACGTTAGTAGCTATGGATTTAGTACTCTACACATGAACATCGGCAACTATGGACTTAGTGCCTAACAGATAACATCGGAAGCTATGGACTTAGTGATTGTTAGATGAACCCTGACAGCGATGGACTTCATTCCTATTTCTTAGGGCAATCCTTAGGAATGAATGATTGAAAGAATAGATGATTCTTAGGGTAGATCCTTAAGAATAAAGAAGATAATTGTGATGGGTAATTGGGTTAACTGTTTGATAAAACATAATAACTTTATTATTGTGGGTTGAAAACCCTATGTACTCACCAGGTTTCCCAACCTGACCCACTCAGTTTATTTGTATCACAGGTGTCGATACGAAGCTACATTACACTGAGAGATTAAAGGAGATGTAGATCACTAGTGTAAATGAACGTAAGATATGTTTATGCTTATGTTTCGGTATTGACGATGACATCCCAAATTTTTAATAAAAAAATACATTTCTTCAGAAATGCTTTGATATTATATTTATCATGTTTTTCTGGGAACAAATTCCGCAATATTATTCTTTAAAAATGATACTCTGATTTTCAAATAAGCATAAATAAATTTTTTAAAACGACCGTGAATTTGGGGATGTCACATCAGGTACTTCTAATTTCATCCCTATAATTTTATTATATGACATTTTGGTCCCTAAGTCCAAGAGAGGGTGCCTTGAAGCCCTAGTGGCAATATTGTAATTTTGGGCAGGAAGAGTACGCTAAGCGTACATGAGGGTACGCTGAGCGTACTAGGGTGTACCCTAGTACGTTGGTCGTACACTTATGTACGCTGGGCGTACTAATTTCTGGAGGAAACCCTAAATTTTAGGTTTTGAGTGGTATTTAAGCATCCTTATGGCTCATTTCTCTCAACCTTCAGCCTCCACATCCTTTGAGACGTCCTTGCAAAACCTAGCCCCTTAGAGTGTGTTTCTGGTGTGTTAGAGGAAGGAGAAGTTGCATCAAGAGGCCTTGAAGTGGAAGCAAGCTTGTGGATCTGGGATCGTTGCCCTTTTGTGAAGCTCCAGAAGGTATAAAGTCTATACATTGATGTCTTAGTTGTTAGATCCCATTTTTGGGAGTTTTATGTTGCTTTTCTTGTCCAAAAGGTTCCATTCTATGCATGTATGGTTATTGTCGTTTTGAGCTGTCCTTCCAGACCCTAGGAAGGGTCCTAAGCCATAAAAATGAGGTCCTGATGGCTAGAATTGTCTCATGCATCTTGTAGAAGGTCTTAATGGATTAAGAAATTGTCTTAAGGACTTTATGGACGTGCAAAGTCATAAAGTTGGAGACTTTATGACTCTTGGGTGCATTTGGATTGTAGATCTGACGTATGGGCTTAAGTGCTTAAGCCATTAAGCACTTAATGAGGATTTAAGGTTTGCGAGGTTACGCCACGTGTAGGTAAGAGTATGCCCCGCGTACTCGGTCAGTCACCCTGTAAGTTGGTCAATGTGAGGCTTCGTGTACGCTTAGCGTACCTCTGGTTACGCCCCGCGTACTCACATGAGTAAGCCCTTGTTGAGTTAAATTGGATGGGTTGCCTCAGTTGGTTTAGTAGGTTTGACCAGTTGACTTTGAGTTTGACCAAAGTTTGACTTTGAGGGCATTTTGGGTATTTCGGGATTTTGATGGAATTGGTCACTTGGTGGATATAGATATTGTGTAGAGAGCTGAGATTCGGAGTCGAGCCTCATCGGTTCTGTCCAGTTTGCGAGGTGAGTTTTCCTCACTGTACTTACGGGTCGAAGGCACCAAGGCCGGCCCATTGGTTTGATAACCTGATATTCGGTTATATGCTGAGTATGGAATATATATGCATGCTAGTTTTGATATGCTAGTATGGTAGATCTGTAGGACTGCCTGTGATACTCTAATTATTTGTGTATGTTATTATCTGTTATATGTCAAAATATTGTGTGGGTTGAGTTGAGGTTGTACTGCTCCGTGCGGTAGTCAACAAACCCTAGAGCAAACCAGATATGAGATGAGGGTCGGGGAGGACATGCCAGACTCATATTGAGGGCTCATGAGCATTCCAGATACGAGCTGAGGACCGGGAAGGGCATGTCAGACTCGTACTGATGGCATAGTGGTATTCAGTCCGAGGATTGATCTGGCCGGGGAACAAGCCAGACATAAGTTGTGGGCCAAGGGCAAGACAGACTTATGTTGTGGGCTTAGGGGTAATCCAAACTGTTAGTTGTGGACCCATTGCATGTTGTTATTGTATATGTGCTATTTGTTGTGTGTTGGTATTTTGGGGAAAACTCAGTAAGCTTTGGGCTTACAGTTTTGGATTATGTTTCAGGTACCTCAGAGGATCGCGGGAAGGCGAAGGCATGATCGTGCACCTCATCCTGTTTTGATTTATGATTTTGGGAAAACTCTAATATTAAACATGTTTTGAAAACTATTTTGTAAACAATGATGATTTATGAGTTGTTTTAAAAGTTTAAATTTTTCATGAATTTTATGGATGTTACAACGATATTATTAAGATCACTTATATGATCTGATATTTTTATACCTGCATTCATATAAAGACTATGAACATGTTCCAATATAAACAACCGATTAGATATTCCTTTTCCTTGATACAAATTCTCAAGCTTTTCCAAAAGTTCCTTTGTCGTTGATAACTTGTGCACATTTCCAAGTACATTCTTTTCAATACATAAATGAATTGTACTTGTCGCCCTTAAATCCAAATCATCACATTCTTCATCATCGAATGTAGTGGTCGTGTTTGGTTCCTTGCTAGTAACAAAGGTTGGTTTCCCCTATAATGTTGTGTGTAACCCATATTGAATCAACATATCATTGACTTTAACTTGACATAAACCAAATTTGATTCTTCCATGATGTTTATCTAAATCGAACCTCATGGGACTATACTTTTTAATTTTATCTTTATCCCAAAACAATATTGTATACAAGAAAAATATACTCCAAGCCTATAAGTATTACACCCAACAAATATTCCCAAGAAAGACACTTAAATATCAACTCTTTCATAGCCAGAACCATCCTCAGATGTTACATACTCTTAGCCATATATAATTCTATTGTACACAAACCAGTCAGTCGGATCCTCATTTATGATGTGGAAGATCATACCAAACTGCAACCATAGAGCATAACACGAACCTTCTAAGTACCGAGACACCTTCCAATACGATCGGTAGAAATTCGTTTATGGTGTAGAAGATCAGACAAAATTAAAACCACATAGCATAATGTGAACCATAAAACTGAGAACTCCTCCAAACTTGGAGCTTTGATACAACTTGTTGGGAAAATGGACTATAAGATCCCTAACAACCCTCTTAATAACAATAATATAGAAAATAACTTGACACTAGAATATGTTGGGTTTTGAGCATTCTAACACCCCTATGGTGTACATGCAACCCTAGAAACCTTGGATCTATGTTTTATCTATGATACATGCAAATTTGATTTTCCAAGGTTCATAACTTATCTAGCATACATGGGGAACTTTTAAACATAAAAGATAGTAAGAAATACATACCTTGTAGTATCTTGGATTCCTTGAGAACCTTGTGAGCCTAGCACCTCAAGTGTGATGCCTCAAATGTTTCACACAACATCAAATACACTTGGAATAACTTAGAGAGAAATGGAACACTTCTAAAATCGGCTAGCCCTCACTTGTTTCTCTTAGTTGGCCGATTTTGGTGAATAACATGATGCTTATATAGTGTGTTACAATTAGGGTTACACCATGTAAACCCTAATTGTAATGACTTTTCATTTCCATGACCCATGGGTTCTATAAACACCATGGAGCATCCTATGGGTTTTAGCCCAACTTGATAATCCATGGAGCATTAGCCCACTATATAAGTATGAGTGATTTACACAATCAACCCATATATTTAATTTGTCTTCTTTTGATCACTTAATTAATTCCAAATTAATTCTTGATCAATACTAATTAAATAATATTATTAATATATTAGAACTTATAATATATTAATACACCTTAATTGTTATTTCTCTCATTTTAGTCTATCCAAATGCATGATGCCATGCAAACCAAATGGACCATGCCGGGTCGGGTCAAGTACATACCAAATATAGTTATGGACTTAGACACTATATCCAACAGTCTCCCACTTGGATAAGTCTAATAACTATAGTTGCAGATATGACTTCAGAACCCGATCAGCAATCGTAGCTCCTTCAAGGTCTCGCAGAACTGAGATGATGATGATATGCCATTTAAGATAAGTGATCATATAATCCTCTGTTCTCAAGATATCAGCCGGACAAATACATGGAACAATGTCGTACTTATTGTCCAGCAGTTGTTTCTCGATCTCTGATCTGTTTGACGTAGTACTGAATTGAACACATCAATTAGGTTCTGACCGGGCCCGGTACATAGGTCAAAACAAAATCATCGAGGGGCCCATATATCGCTTCTAATCCTATAAGGAACAGATAAACTTCGACTCATATGCTTGTACTGACTGCTTATTGAATTATGCACAAAAGCACGTTTTATAACATCGAGTTACCAATGCGTTTTCATACAATCAATGCATAATCAACTCATAGTCAACAACTCATATCTCTAGGTTTGAAGATTTATATGATATTACCGTCTCACTATCACTCGAGATAAATTCCATGAAGTGATACAAGTGAGTGTGGGTTGAGTCCAATACTCAGAACTTATGAGCACTCATGAATGTTGCAGCAACCATTGCTATGTCTAATACACCTTAAACAATATACACACCCAATTCATGACAGTCTTAATTCAATACCTACTTCCAAAGTATGAATGACTGTGGAGAGTTTGAATAATTAAAGTTATCCTGGAAGTCAAAACATGCAAAATTGAAACAATAGTAAACGATTAACATAAGATAGTAACACTTTCCCTCATAAATAAACAACAACTTTTATTTAATCATCAAATGTCAATTACATTTTACAAGTTTCAAAACTATCTAATTATTAAAACTAATATCATCCTTCAGCCCGATGCGCCTTGCATGCTGTAAATGCTTAACCCTACTCAGTCCCTTCGTTAGGGGATCTGCTGGGTTCTCATCTGATGATACCCTCTTAGCCACGAGGATTCCTTCTTCTATTCGATGTCTAATGAAATGGTATTTTCTGTCAATGTGTCTGGATCTCCCGTGATCCCTTGGTTCCTTAGCTAAGGCAACCGCACTTTCGTTGTCACAGAAAATTTCCATTGGCTCTTTTATAGCTGGTACAACTCCAAGGTCTCAAATGAAGTTCTTTAGCCATACCGCCTCCTTTGCTGCCTTGCTTGCTGCTATATACTCTGATTCGCAAGTTTAATCATCTACCGTCTCCTACTTGTAACTTTTCCAAGTAATTGCTCCTCCATTTAGGATAAAGACCCAGCCTGACTGAGAGCGGAAATTATCCCTATCAGTCTGAAAGCTAGCATCACTATATCCTACCACTCTCAAGTCATCACTGCCATCAAGGGTAAGGACCCAGTCCTTAGTCCTTCGCAGATACTTGAGAATGTTCTTTACCGCAATCCAGTGAGCCTTGCCAGGGTTCCCTTAATATCTACTGACCATGCTCAAGGCAAAGGCCACATCAGGGCGAGTACAAGTCATAGCATACATAATTGAGCCCACAGCGGAAGCATATGGTACATGACTCATCTCAGCTATCTCAGCCTCTGTACTCGGACTCTGAGTCTTACTCAGTTTGGCGTTACTCTGGATCGGTAACTCTCCTTTCTTGTAATTATGCATGCTAAATCTATTCAGTACCTTCTCCAAGTAGGTACTCTGACTAAGTCCAATTAGTCTCTTACTCCTGTCTCTCAATATCCGTATCCCTAGGATATAGGCAGCTTCCCCAAGGTCCTTTATAGCGAAACACTTCCCAAGCCAGGATTTCACCTCCTGCAAGGTTGGGATGTCATTTCCTATGAGAAGTATGTCATCCACATACAACACCAAAAAGCTAACTATACTCCCACTAGCCCTAACATATACACAGGACTCATCCTCACTCCTCGAAAAGCCAAACTCTTTGACTTTCTCATCGAAACAATGATTCCATCTGCAAGGTGCTTGTTTCAATCTATAGATGGATTTCTCAAGCTTACACACCTTATCAGGGTTCTCTGTATTGACAAAACCCTCTGGCTGACTCATGTAAACATCCTCAGCCAACTTTCCATTAAGGAAAGCGATTTTGACATCCATTTGCCATATTTCATAGTCATGAAATGCAGCAATGGCTAACATAATCCTAATAGACTTAATCTTTGCTACTGGTGAAAAGGTCTCATCATAGTCAACTCCAGGAGTTTGAGAATAGCCCTTTGCAACCAGTCACGCCTGATAAGTGTGTACATTACCATCCATGTCGGTCTTCTTCTTGAAGATCCATTTGCACCCGACTTTCTTACGACCTGGTACATTGTCAACCAAGTTCCACACTTGATTGTCATACATGGACTGTATCTCGCTGTCCATAGCCTCTTTCCATTTAGCAGCCTCAGGGCCTACCATGGCTTTCGTGTAGCTGTTAGGTTCATCCAGACTTACTAGTGTACTATCACTGATAAGCGTATCACCTTCTGCAGTAATATGGAAACCATAGTAATGCTCAGGTGTATTCCTAACTCTTGTGGAACGCCTCAGATGTATGGGCTCGTCAGTTGGATCAACAGGGGTTTCCTCCTCAGGTTGATTGCTAGGGTTTGAGGTTCCTTCATCTCTTGACTCTTGAATTTCTTCAAGGTCAATTTGTCTCCCACTGTCTCCTTGGCTTATGAACTCTCTCTCACGAAAGACTCCTCTCCTTGCCACAAAGACCACATTCTCACTGGGTCTATAGAAAAGGTAACCAAATGATTTTTGTGGGTAGCCGATGAAAATACACCTCTCGCTTCGAGGTTCGAGCTTGTCGTGAGACTCGCGCCTCACGAAAGCCTCGCAACCCCAAATCTTGATGTGGTCCAAATTGGGAACTTTCCCAGTCCACATCTCATGAGGTGTTTTGACAACCTTCTTTGTAGGGACTAGATTAAGGATGTGGGCGTCAGTCTCTAAGTCATACGCCCAGAATGAGATTGGTAATGAAGCTCGACTCATCATGGAACAAACCATGTCCAACAAGGTTCGATTGCGCCTCTCAGCTACACCATTCAGCTGTGGTGTCCTAGGAGGTGTCAATTGTGAGACAATCCCACATTCCTTAAGATAGTCAAGGAACTCGATACTAAGATACTCTCCTCCCCGATCGGATCAGAGCATCTTGATATTCCTGCCCAGTTGATTCTCCATTTCCTGCTTAAACTCTTTGAATTTCTCAAAGGTTTCTGACTTATGCTTGATTAAATAGATATATCCATATCTACTATAATCATCAGTAAAAGTTACATAATACCGATTAGCATCCCTTGTGGCAGTTTTGAAGGGTCCACACACATCAGTGTGTATGAGGTCCAACAAACCCTCACCCCTCTCACACGAACCAGTGAAGGGTGACTTTGTCATTTTTCCAAGTAAACAAGATTCGCAACTATCATCCGGCTTTAGGTCGAATGATTCCAAAACTCCAGCCTTTTGAGGTTGGCCTATGCGCTTCTTGTTGACATGTCCAAAACGACAATGCCACAAGGATGCTTTGTCTAAGCTATTTAAAGAATCAATACACAACACATTATCTCCTAGATTATCTACAACATTCACAGCTTCGTATACATCATCACAAGGTAATGCTTTAAAGTAAAATACATCATTGTAATAAACATTAATAGCACCATTATCATATCAAATGAAAAAGAAAACCCTTGTTTGTACAAGCCATGAAAGGAAATAATATTTCTCGCCATTTCAGACAAGTAACAACATTTATTCAAATCTAACATTAACCCATTATTAAGCAATAAAGAATAAACTCTTATCTTGGTAACAGGTGATGTTTTCCTATTCCCCATGATTAAGTTTATCTTCCCGTGCTCCACTTTCTCACTTCTTCTTAGGCCCTGCAAATCAGTACAAATGTGAATACCACAACCTATATCAAGCACCCAAGAGTTAGTATGTAATGAGTTTTTAGACAATATAGTGTAAATACCTGCATGGGTGGTTTAACTTTCCCATCCTTTACATCCTGCAAGTATTTGGGGCAGCTTCATTTCCAGTGCCCCTTTTCCTGGCAGTAGAAGCATTGTGCTTCCTTTGGGTTTGAAGAAGGAGGAATGGAACATTTCTTGGTTCCACTCGAAGAGGAGCCATCAAGAGACTTTCCCTTGGTACCCTTCGAACGGGTCTTTCTCTTCTTCCCCTTTCCCTGCTCAATTGCCAAGACAGGAGCAGTAGTAGGAGTAGGAATAACAGTTGATTTACTTTTAAGGCCACTTTCAGCGGTCCTTAAAAGCCCTTGTAGCTTACTTAGTGTGACTTCCTCCTTGTTCATATGATAAGTCATACGAAACTGATCATAACTTGGAGGTAAGGACTGGAGAATGATGTCAATCGTCATGTCCTTAGGAAAGTCGACATTAAGCTTCAGTAACCGGTCCACGAACCTTTGCATTTTCTGCAAGTGACCGGTGAGGGGTTCTCCCTCTTTCATCCTAGCTGTTATCATGGAGGAAATGATTTCATACCTCTCCTGACGAGCACTCTGATGGTACCTATCCATCAGATCCTGGTGCATCTCAAAAGGGTAGAAATCTTCATAGGATTTATGGAGTTCTGCTGTCATTGTAGCCAACATGATGCAAGACACCTTAGTGGCATCTTTCTCATGGGTAGTGTACTCAAAAATCTCCTCAGGAGTAGCAGTTGACTCATCGATGACCTTAAGCTCCTTATCAAGGACATACTCTTTGCCCTCATAGCGAGTAATCATTCTGATGTTCCTAATCCATTCACTGAAATTTGAACCATAAAAAGTGATTTTCCCACACAAGTTCATTAGGGAAAAGGATCATGTAGGGTTTGAGCCAGTAGCAGTGTTGGAAGACATCTGAAAAGAAAGAAAGACAAGTTTTATTAGATAAAGAGTACTTAATAAGTCACCAAAATGAAGTATTAAGGCTAGGACCCAACAAACTATTTATAGTTGGAAGAGGGATGCCGTAATCCAAGCTATAAAATATTTGAAGGTAGGTAAATGACGATTTACCAATTTCCACCACGAAAACGAACTAGATTATTAAGTTTTATTGGATTTGAAATTCCTAGATCTTTTGAGATACATTGAACTTTCAATGGCATGTTTGAATCTCGATTGTGCCCTCTCAAGTTTGTGACTGGGATGCCGAGGATCACAAACAAGGTGTGAATAACCATGCAAATTGACTTGGTACCCTTAACTTTTATCACCTAATCGATGTGCCGGTTAACCACACGCGCTCCACCGATCTATGATAAAATTAAGTTACCCTTTGCCACTCTTACTAGTCATTGTTAGTGTGTCGGTTAACAACACGCGCTCCACTAACGACTTGGTAAGGTACAAAGTGTAATTTCATGGGTTAGCACCTATTTCATATTTTCCTAAAGTAACTAAGATTGGGAATTATTAATGTATAGTTACTTTATAATTTCATTATACTTTTAATGAGGATTTAAAGTCCTTGTCCTACCCGTTCGGCTAACGACCCTCCACCAGTCAAGGAAGCGGTGGGTGAGAGTGGACACCCATTAAGATGTCATTTTATAGGCAACAACCTTATACCCCCCTTATAGACCGACTTCGTGAATGAGGCCTACTAACGGTAAGACTGACTTATTCTTATACATATCTATATATTTAAACTTTTAATATAATAATAGTATAAGGGTTGAATTTTAAACTTTTAAAATTCTAAGGTTCAATTTGGAAATTAAAGTATTAGAGTGTAAGACTTTACAAATTCCATAACTTGAGGGCAAGTATTAAAACTATTCAAGACCTTTCATTTCATAACTTATGAGTTTAATGGTTCATTAAAATGAAGACTCTTCATTTTATGTAACCTCTTATTCTTTAATGACACTTTTAAAGAAGTGACTTTTGGTTATCCATAACTTGAGGACAAGTTATGGACTCCATCATTAGCCATTAAGATCACGAATCATACTTACAAGCAAGTTACACATAATTCTTATGATCTTCTAAAACTCATAAGAACATGAACTTGCATATCAAAATTTCAAGAATCATATTAACACATATAAAACATGGAATTTTGATATTAGCCATTGTAAATGGATTAGCATAAGCATTACACCAACTAAAACAAGTTTTAAAACACCAAAACAGTTTAGGGTAATGTTTCTAGTCCATTTCCAGCAGCAGAACTCGAAAATCTGCATTCAGGGGCTCCTACTCCTCGAGTGCAAGAACCTACTCGACGAGTAGGATGAGTTTACTCATGGACTCGTCGAGTCCCCCCATGGACTCGGCGAGTTCATGCTGTAGAGTGCAGATTTTTGAGCTTTTTCCACAATTTTGCATCAAGTATCAAACAAACAAGCCTAGGCTCTGATACCACTGTTGGGTTTTGAGCATTCTAACACCCCTATGGTGTACATGCAACCCTAGAAACCTTGGATCTATGTTTTATCTATGATACATGCAAATTTGATTTTCCAAGGTTCATAACTTATCTAGCACACATGGGGAACTTTTAAACATAAAAGATAGTAATAAATACATACCTTGTAGTATCTTGGATTCCTTGAGAACCTTGTGAGCCTAGCACCTCAAGTGTGATGCCTCAAATGTTTCACACAACATCAAATACACTTGGAATAACTTAGAGAGAAATGGAACACTTCTAAAATCGGCTAGCCCTCACTTGTTTCTCTTAGTTGGCCGATTTTGGTGAATAACATGATGCTTATATAGTGTGTTACAATTAGGGTTACACCATGTAAACCCTAATTGTAATGACTTTTCATTTCCATGACCCATGGGTTCTATAAACACCATGGAGCATCCTATGGGTTTTAGCCCAACTTGATAATCCATGGAGCATTAGCCCACTATATAAGTATGAGTGATTTACACAATCAACCCATATATTTAATTTGTCTTCTTTTGATCACTTAATTAATTCCAAATTAATTCTTGATCAATACTAATTAAATAATATTATTAATATATTAGAACTTATAATATATTAATACACCTTAATTGTTATTTCTCTTATTTTAGTCTATCCAAATGCATGATGCCATGCAACCCAAATGGACCATGCCGGGTCGGGTCAAGTACATACGAAATATAGTTATGGACTTAGACACTATATCCAACAGAATATACGTGGAAAACTTCAAAACCGGATAAAAAACACGGGCCTCTAGATTACACCGATACTTTCTAAAGTTTTTACTATCATTTCTATACTTTCAAACAAGATAAATAAATATAAAGAATCGAACACTTCAAGTGTATTAAAACCAAAACCTTGGACTCCTTTTATAAGCTTGGAGTCCTCCCAAACTTCCTTCTTCAAACGATACAAGATGCAAACCACTACCCATTCCATAGCCAAATCTCAACGCAATTTTAAGACTCGCGAATGAAGAAAGAAAAGGGGCATTACCAACCAGAATAAAAAAATAATATGAAACAACAAGATCAAAAAGAAGAAAAATGAAAGCTACATGGTTGATTCATAAAACTGATTTAGATTTCACAAACCAACATGTCATTTCATACTTTCGATATGCTCTTTTCTTTGATACGATGAACAAATTTACCAAATTTAAGCCCGAGAAAGATAATAAAGCGGCATGAGCAATAGTTAAGCCTCTAATGATTCTACCCATATTCAGAATATAATATCATTTCTTATTGTGGTTTCTTTATTGTAGCATCCGAATCCTGAGGTATGAAAAATATTAATTTTGCATTTGGAAGAGGCTCACGACGTGAGCCATAGTGGTCACGTTGTGAGTAAGACCATTAACTGTTTGACCTGTGTTCTCGAACCTCACAACATGAGGCATAAGACCTCACGATATGAGTCAGGCCTGATGGTTCCAAACCCTAAAAATCAAGTATAAAACGGAATGAGGAAGCTAGGGTCGCTCATCCTCAGCCTCTTTCTGAAACATCCCAAAATACGACCCAAAAAGTTTTGTTTTAATATTACTAAAATCACATCATCCAATTTCATACATACTAAGAACCATAGAGTGAGTAACTCAAAAGTCAAGTAATTGTGTCAAAACAAATACTGTATCAATCATATCAAAATATCTGAATAAAACTCCCAGGATAAAACTGAAGCTGTGGTGTGTGCCATGCCATCATCCCGAGCTCTTTCCCTTACTTGCGGAAGTACCTGAAACCAAAAACTGAAACTGTAAGCACAAAGCTTAGTGAGTTCCCCAAACTACCACATACCATACAATGACATGTAAGCAAATACTGGGCCCCGCCCACTGCATCGGGCCCCGCCCGGCATCGGACTGAAATCCGGAACTAGCTTTGGCCCCCGCCCACTTCATCGGGCCCCGCCCGGCATCGGACCGAAGTCCGGAACTAACCTGGGCCCCGCCCACTACATCGGGCCCCGCCCCGCATCGGACCGAAGTCCGGAACTAGCTTGGGCCCCGCCCACTACATCGGGCCCCGCCCGGCATCGGACCGAAGTCCGGAACTAACTGAGCATAGCATAACATAATCATAACTACTGGCATAAACACATATACTGCATACTGCATCGGACCGAAGTCCGGAACTCATATCACAAAAACATGCTTGAATCACAAAGACATCAAGCACACTGAACTACTGCATCAGACCGAGGTCTGGAACTACTGCTAACTAAACGGGCCGGCATTGTGGCCGTAGACCCGTTCCTACTGGAAGGAAACTCACCTCGTAAGCTGGATGCTGAAAAAAGCTACTCGGGAACTGTCTGCTACTGCTCCGGTATCTCCCCGGCTACAATTCCCATAAATATACTCAATCAAATACTGATAACTAAACTGGGGGTGAAATGACTATTTTACCCCCGGTCAAAGTCAACTTCCTGGTCAAAGTCAACCTCCAGTTGACCGGACTCGCCGAGTTGGGCCGCCAACTCGCCGAGTCCCTTTCATCCGTTCTAGTCCTCTACTCGCTTCTACTCGTCGAGTTTGGCGAAGACTCGACGAGTTCTTCTTCGATACATACATCGAGTCTAACTTCATCCGACTCGCCGAGTTGTATGAACACTCGTCGAGCCTGAAGAACAACTCGCCGAGTCCCAAGCATGCTATTACTATACAGTCGATTCTAATCGATTTCAGTGCTTCCAAATCATAGATCTAGGCTATTAGGGTTGGTTTTACACGTAAAGTTTCCAACTTTACGTACATGCATGAAGAGATGAGGCTAGAACATCAAAATAAGCTAACAATGGGGTCTTAGGGTGTGGAACTCGACCTTGGTTGCATAAAGGCAGCTACTTTGAGCTCCTACAGCTCAAATATACTCAGATCTATGATCCATTTCCTTATAGGAGTCCCAATCTCGAGTTTGGATCCAAAAAGTCCCAAAAAGAAGCACATCTACGCATACAAGACTATCAAATGGAAATAACAAGCAAGGTACAAGCTTTAGTACCAGAATGTGAGGCTGATGATCAAGAGACTCTGGATCTTCTTCTTCTCCTTTGGATCCTTCCTTCTTTCTTTCTCTTCCAAAACCTCCAAACTATCACAAACACACTCAAGCTCAACAATGGGGGCTAGGGTTTACAGGGGAAATGCTCTAAAGGTGCTGGAGGCTGGGGTGGGAGGCTATAATGACGTTTATATAGGGTACAAACCCTTGAAATTAGGGCTTCATCCAGACAGGCAGACTCGCCGAGTCCTTTCATATGGACTCGCCGAGTAGCCAACTTAAAATGCGTGAACATCCCGTCTCTACTCGACGAGTTGGGCTACAGACTCGTCGAGTATCCCTTAAGAAAATGAAAATTACTTTATTTAAATCACATACCAGAAATGGGGCGTTACACTTTCACTCCCAATTACTGAAAAATCCTAGAATCGGCCCTCTTGAGCCCTTTGAGCCATTGTTGGTGGTATTGGTGTGTTAATGGTGTTTTGATTTCCTTGAAAAAAAAAGAAGAAGAAGCTCTTATGGTGGTTCCTTCTGGCGAGATAAACCCTTCCTTGTGGATTGTCTGAGCTTGTGAGCTTCTGTAAGTCATAAAGATCATATCGTTTTGAGTTAATCTTGCTAGATCTAGGTTATGGTTTCCTTCTTTACATGGGATCTTGGATTATCATGCATGAAGTACATAAAGTTGGCAACTTTATGGACCATTGAGTCATTTGTTGTATTAGGACCCTTGGATCTGGATTTTGGTGCAAGTTTTGGACTCCAAGTTTGAATCTTCATGTTTGCACCCATCTTTTGACCTAACTATTGTTTAAGTCATGCATGGGACATGAATGACTAAAAAGATATGAGTTTTATGGTCCTTTAGGCTACATATGGTATTCTAGAAAGTCCCAATGCACATCTTAAAGGATTAAGAGCTTAATGCTCACAGAACAGTTCTCACGATGTGAGAAGTATGGTCTCACGACATGAGCTTGGCGATTGCCCCGATCTGAAACCCTGAGACAAGTGAACTGAGTCGACTTGCTGTGTCGACCCAATACGAGTTGAATCTCACAACGTGAGCCAAGGATGGTCACGACGTGAGGAAAGAATGATAAGGAAAGTTGACCATTCACCTGAGGCGTTGACTTTTGACCTAAGTTGACTTTTGTCAATTATTGATGAGGAGGGTAAGTCTAAGGGTTTCATTGCATGATTTCTCAGGTGTGGAGTAGTCTGGTGCAACTGATAGCGTGAGCAGCAATATTTGACTTTCGATTGTGAGGTGAGTTACCTTTCTGTAGAATTGGGTCTAAGGCACCAAGGCCAGCCCACTAGTATCTGTTTATAGTAGAGATGATTGTCTTTGTGATAATTGTCTGGTATGCCACTATCTGTAGAGATTTATGTGCTTGTATGTTATGTGTTATGTGGTAGTGGTAGGAGGGGTGTAATAGACCCCCTAGCCTGTTGAGATAAACCGGAGGGTAGGTCGGGCACCCAGATATACCTGACAGTATGTTTATGATATATTATTATGTGATAGTGGTAGGGGTGAGATAGACCCCGTTGCCGGTTGAGATAGACCGGAGGGTAGGTCGGGCACCCCAGATATGCCTGACATGGTAGGTCGAGCACCCAGATATGCTTGACATGGGTAGGTCGGGCACCCTAGATATGCCTGACAGGGTAGGTCAAGCACCCAGATATGCTTGACATGGGTAGGTCGGGCACCCCAGATATGCCTGACAGGGTAGGTCGGGCACCTAGATATGCCTGGCAGTATGTGATTATGTGGTATGATGGGGGAACTCACTAAGCTTCGTGCTTACGGTTTTCAGTTTTGGTTTCAGGTACTTCTTCTTCGAAAGGAAAGGAGTCGGCATGATCGCAGCGCATCACACTATGTTTACCGCACATGAGACCTTTGGGAGTTATACTATGATGTTATTTACTTATGACATGTTTTGATTATTGAGATATTGGTTTTGATTATGACGTGAGATGACACTACTGATGTTTCCAGAATACTATTTTTATACATTACCTAAATTAAAATGAAATTTTTGGTCATGAATTTTGGGATGTTACATTTATGTTATTGAAGTTGGAAGAGAGAGAACACAAAGGATGGTTTGTGGTTTAACAACCAAAAAAATCATTGTAATTGATGCATTCCGTTTGAAGAAATTTTTTTACAGCAAGTTGTGTCTTGTATCAACCCATCAATAATGCATTTAATTTTGTTGACCCACTTACAATTTACAACATTGGTGTTGGGGCCGGATTTAATAACTAATACCTAAGTATGACTAAACTACAATGCAAAAAATGGACTTCTCATGGTTTTCCATCAGTAAGGCCACTTTTGAGCTTGAAATGAGGCATATAATTCACAGGAAATAGAATCTTAGGTATGTGCTTGGTAAAGTATGTGGTTATGAAAGGTATAAGGGTGACAAGTATTATCATTAGTCAAATTAGTCATGTGATGTATTGGAGATAAAGAAGGAAAGTGTGATGGTGGTGAAGGAGAGGAAGTAGATTATGAAGAAGATGGGAAGTACAATAAATGTGAGGGTGTGATATTTCTAGATACATACATACAGACACACACACACACACACACACATATATATATATATATATATATGTATATATATATATATATATATATATATATATATATATATATATATATATAAATTGACTATGATTTGAATTATTTAAAACTAAATGATACTTAATATGTTTTGAATTGATTAAATGTAGATAAATTCATAACTAAGAATAATAAGGAGATTAATAGTGTTGATAAAGACCAAAAGAAGATAAAGCCTAAAACCAACATATGTGACATGTCTAGAAGGTAGTACGCAACATGTAACATCCCAAAATTCAAGGCCAAAAATTTCATTTTTAAATAAGTTATGACAAAACCATAAGTATAAATCCGTCAGTAATAACATTCCATGTCAAAGCCAAAGTGTCAATAATCAAAGCATGTTATCATCAATTAATATCATAGTGTAATCCCAAAGATCTCATTTGCGGAAAACATAGTGTGATGCGTTGCGACCAAGCCGGCTCCTTTCCTTTGAAACGAAGTACCTGAAACCAAAACTGTAAACCATAAGCACGAAGCTTAGTGAGTTCCCCCATCATACCACATACCATACAACATACGTACTGTCGGGCAATTCTGGGGTGCCCGACCTACCCATGTCAAGCCATTATGGGGTGCTGACCTACCCATGTCAAGCCATTCTGGGGTGCCGACCTACCCTCCGGTCTATCTCAACGGGAAACAGGGACTATTTCACCTCCTACCACTACAACATAGTAAATATCATGTACATACTACCAAGCATACATGGGTACTAGCTACCCCCTTCGGTATCTTTCAACCGGTATCTGGGGACTATTTCACCCCCTACTACTACCACATAATAACATATCATGAACATACTGCTAGGCATGCATGGGTACTAACTACCCCTTCGGTGTCTTGCAACCGGTATCCGGGGACTATTTCACCCCCTACTACTACTAACACATAACGTCATATCATGCTAACACATAAACATATCTGGTAGTAACAACCTAGATGATTATCACAAAGACAGTCATCTACCAAACAAATATACTAGTGGGCCGACATTGTGGCCTTAGACCCACTTCTACTGGAAGGTAACTCACCTCACATTGCTGAAGTCCCACAGACTCAACCCCACACTGCTGAAGTCCCGCAGACTCAATCCCAGTTGTTGGATGACAGATTCTCGAACTGTCAACACCAAAATAACACCCAATTAATATTTGAGTTCCAATACATAACCATAAGTCCATGCTTGGGGATAAAAGGCTACTCTACCCCTAACTTGGCTTGATTCAAGCCCGAGGCCCAATCCAAAGGCCCAAAAGTCCAACTATGGCTCAAGCCCAACATATGGCCCAATTTTCCAAATTAGGCCCAAGCCTTTACATGTCTTATTCAAAGGCCCAACCAAAAAGTCCAGTCCAACCTTTGACAGTCTAATGGTCCAATATCATATAATCATTAAGGCCCAACTATGGCCCATCTATGGCCCAAGTTTCCAAATTGGGCCCAACTCCTCATTTGGGCCTTACCTCAAAGCCCATTAATTATTCTAGTCCATTTGCTTGATCTTGGATGGCCCATTAATAACCCAATCATCAAGGCCCAATAGAAAGGCCCAACAATAAACCCAAGTGAAATTAGGGTTTCACATAAAATGACGATTGGGGTTAAGTGTTTCTCACTTAACCCATTAAGGACTTAATCTATTAAGTCCATCACTCTTCTAAATAAATCATATGGTGTGATTGGGCTTAATACACACTTCCATACCAATGACCCAAATATGGGTCCCGATAAGTCCAAGCCCATAAATCCAATATTAAGGTTTTCAAAACCCTAATTAGGGTTTCCAATCCCATCTTAGCCCAATAGGCCCAAAACCAAGCCCTTAAGCCCATTAGGGTTTTCCCTTAGGTCAATTAGGGTTTATTACACCCATTAGTCACATGTTTGGGCATCTGGGTCCATTAGGGCTTCAGTGGGCCCATTAGGGTTTTAGTCCTTTGTCTAAACATCCAAAAAGCAATCCCAACACAACTAAGCACACCGCCACCCGACACGGCGGACGGTGGCAGCAGGAGGCGGCAGCCACCACCCTACGGTGGTGATTTGAGTTTTATTTCCATTATTCTTCTTTCTAGTTACATTTTATAGTGCTAAACTCTAATAATCACACACACACACACGCACTAATACAATTACATAAAGACAACAACCTAATGGTGGCCGGCGGTGGCACGTGGTGGCGGTGGGGTCTTTCTTCAGATCTCCTGCCAAGAAATGCTCCTGCAGCCTCATAACATCCCAATATACGAACACAAACACCATCATACGCCCATATCCACCTTTCACGGTGGCTAGTGGCGGCAGAAAAGCATTCCCGGCGACAACCACCATGGTTGGCTGCCATGGTGGTCTTCTTGTGTCTTCCAGCCAACCTTTCATCCACACACGGCTTGCAATCGGGAATCTGGACGCAACCACCCACTGGTGGTGCGCGGTGACGGCAGCAGCAACCCTAGCTGCCATAACGGTGGCTAAAGGTGGTCTTTTTCCTGCTTGACATCGATGGCAGCAGCGGCTGGAGACTCACGAACGGCGGCAGCGATGAAATAGTAGAAGAGAAGCGGCGGAACAGTAGCGCTACAATGGAGTGGCGGCATCCACCGTAAACAGCAACAGCGACACCCTCGGGCGTGTTCCCTCCGACCGTCAACTGCCATGGCGCTCCATGGCGGCCTTCGTCTTCAGCAGCGGTGGTTCACGTCTTCAGCGGAGTGGAACGACGCCGGTCATCTTGGTTCTTCAGTGGCTTGGTCGGTCAGAGAAGCAAGGGAGAATGGGGTGGCGGTCGGCGGTTGGGAGGCATAAGGGGGAGGGGTGACGGCTGCTACATAAGGGAGGGTTTAGGGTTAGGGTTTGACTGATAATGAGGTTATATACCCGGCTCCACTTAGAAGTTTGCCATAATGGCAACAACAGTCCCTCCATGCCCCTATTCTTTCAAATGTAATCCAATATTTACTCTTTCAACCCAATCCATGGAAATCCCTTACAAATTAAGTCCCATAAATTACCAAACCTTCCCCATCTTCTAAAATTGTGACAATTAGCCCTTCGAGACCATCATTTGATAAATAATTGTTTATTTTAGGGATACTATTCGTTCATTAATTCGTTTATTTATTTATTAAATAAACGAGGTGCTACACAACAGGTCGGAGTTAAATACTTCTACAACAACGAGGATGTTAAAGAGAACGCAACGCATCCCAACATCTACGCGATGTGTTTCCTAAAAATTCTATATTTACACATCTCCACAATCCTAAATAGCATGCAGCCATAAGCTACCTTGGGCAGCAAGGAAATTATGATTTTTGAAGACCATAACCTTTCTGGAGACTGAAGAACAACATTGAAGCTCTGTGTTAGAAGATCAAGAGGTGGAATCATTATATCAACATCCAGTTTGCTTAAATGTAATGTTTAACTACTCCTTTATGTTTGTTTTTTGTTTTCTAGCCATATTATGGGTAAATCTCATATACTTTTGCTTAGATGTAGATAAACCCATTTATATTATGGTTTGATTGATAGTTTAGATCTATCGGTTGTTTAACTTATTAATTTTGCTTGTTTAAAAATCTTTATGTGTCAAAGTTCTGATTTTTACTAATCTTTTACGGAGTACATAAAGTTTAGAGGACCAGTCTGATTATGTGTATTTGAATCATAACTACTTTATGACAATAAACTGTTTTGACTAGTGATGGACCAAATTCTAGGGTTATGTGATAAGTCAATGAACTTTAATGTGTAAATTTGAATTATATGACCATTATATACAACCAATTCATTATCATGACCATTAAGATTAATTAATAATACAAGTATTTCATAATACGAACTTAATATTGATTATTTAGATAGTTAATTGCATGATCATTGTATTAATTATCTTTATAATTATTGAGAATGGTTAATCGGACCAAGATAACTAATTATTATAGGAATTGGTAAAAAACAAGTTAAATCTATTGCACTTATAAGAAATCATGCATAATTGAGGAGGGGGGGGGGGGAGGAATTCGAGTCTCAGTGAAAGTAAATTTTAGATATATTTCTTTAATCCAACTTTAGTTTTCGGTTTTTTAGTTTAAACTGAGTTTAGTTGAAGTTTAAACAAATCTCTCTTTTATTTTTTGTTTGATAGTTTAATGCATTCCCCAACTGTTCGACAACCCGGTGTTACCTTAACTATATTGTCATTAGATTGAGTACACTTGTTTAATTGTGTGTTAGTCCTAGTTTGGTTGAAACCGTTTTATAAATTTAAAACTTTTTTTATTTTAGTATATAAAATCACATATCAGAGAGAGAGAGAGAGAGAGAGAGAGAGAGAGAGAGAGAGAGAGAGAGACGGTCCCATGGACGATGAAGGTTTAGATAATATGTTGGGTAGTAGTAGTGGAATAATAGGAATAATAAAAAAACGTAGAGGTGAAGAGTGTATGAAACTAGGAAAATGAGTCTCATGACAAAAAAAACATGACTACTTGCCTAGAGACATAAGCCTTTGTAGGGCCGGTCTTGAGAAGTTAAATATCCTCAAAGGCTGATGACGAGTTAGAAAAAAAAGCATTTTTGTTATTATATGTTTATATATATATATATATATATATATATATATATATATATATATATATATATATATATAATAAAAAAATTGAACCATATGCAGCTGCCTATTTTGTCTCCTTTCAACGCCCCTATGAGCCTTTGGGTTAGAGAAACAAACATATATACCCTTGATGGTTGGAAGCATATCCAAGAAAAAAGAAAAACGGTGGATTTGGGAGATATTATATAAGGGGAATATGACCAAGAAAAGTACATCATAGACAACCAAAAGTACACAACAAAGAGTAATCATGTGCAACATAAAATTGTTTTCCATATATGATCAAGATTTAGGTAATGGCAAATGGGTACTTAAGAAGGATGTCATAGCATAGATGTCGTACCAAAACTGTAAGGAAGATGTGTATGAGACTATGAGATAATAACGAGCGGGCGATATCAGAGAAATTATGATCTTTACATTTCATCCAAACCATTTTTATTGAGGTATGTATAATCAAGAGATGTGATAGCTTATATCATAATCAGGTAAGAACGTTCCCATTTGTCCTTGTGTAAGCTCATGGGCTCCACAGTGAAAACAATTAGGATACACTGGGAAAATAGTTTTTTAGTGTGTGCTTTAAATGACGTAAAGATTCTAAGGCTTGATGTCGACGAGTCAATAGATACACCCAAGTGAAGCAACTAAACTCATCAATATAATGCAATTAATTAACAAAATCGGATCATGAAATAATAGGTGACAACCCCTATAAATCAGATTGAACGATTCTAATGGTTATTGACATTTCCTTGAATTCTTTGGGAATGGTAAGCATGTACTTTTGGAACACTATAATCATGACAAAAGTCTACCTTATTAATTTTGCTAAGACAAAAAAAATTGTATTCTACACATATTACGAAGGATGTCCGAAGTGTAGAAGCCCAGCTCGAATTCATGGTACATATATTATCATGTACAAATTTGGCAATGAACAAAAGCTTTTTAGCAAGCATGCCGACAAGGACATTTTTAAGGTTGAGTGAACACTTAGGTAGTTTAAGAGTTGAGTGGCCAATACAATGTTTAGGGTTGTATCATTTCCAACAAGTCTATCATATCTCTTGTATACTTTTAGCATCCTTAGTGAATGATCAAAAGCCATATGGACTATGGCAACTGAATCTAATATCCATTTGACAAATATTAAGAAAAATATTTTTCTGAAGTTAAACGAAAATAGCCCATATGTCGTCCACCATGAATATGATTTTGGTTAGACAGACTTAGACATGAGCCATGAGCCCAATTGTAAACAGGCCCATTTTGAGTCATCGTGGGTCAAGTGGACCATAAGGAGATAAGATATTCCCATTTTCAAGTCCACTAACGTTGAGAAAAATTAAGTAATAATTTAATTCCATACGAGAACAACCTAAAATACACGGTCAAGATAATTTTGTTAGGTTTATATTCTTTATTCGCTTATGTGGCTCTTTATAGCATACTTTTCTTAAGATAATTATGATTCAATGGAGTAAAGGGAGTAAATATATTTTGGTGGTGTTATTTTGTAGGACCTAACAAAAATGCTCGAGCCATCATTGAATTGGTTGTAACAACATGATTCCAAAACCAAATTAAACAAAAGCATGTGAAATACAAAAATTGAGCACATGTCCTTCGCTTTCATCTTTGTAGCGCATGGGTCGGGCTAAGGGGCCCACATCATGGTTTAGTCTTTGGTCACTTTCTTAGGGGATATGGTCGGTGTGGGTCGTATCTTGATTAATTGGAACCACTTCACCATCTTCTTATTTCTACAAATGGCTACAAATCTCTATCATATCAACACCATAGTCCATAGGTGCCGTTGCAGCCGCAAAAATTATTGATTTTGTTATGATACGATATTTGACTAGATATTCATATACATCAACGTTTTGACAAGGCTATTTTAATGGACGAGTTTGTTTGATATATATTCTAGGTTGTTTTGTATATTTTAAATCCATATTGATTGATTTAGGTTTTAGTTTACCTAAACCTAGGGTTAAATATACCTAGTTTACTTAAATATTTTATAGGCATAGTTAGAGTAAAAAAAATGGTAAACCACACACATCCAACATGTCCCAAGGCCCATCACGTTGTGGTAAATCGGAGTGCACTTGTTGGGGTTTGAATCATGTATCTTTAATTTGGAATTTTGCACATCAACCACTAGACTTCCAATAATGTTAGAGCATATCATTAGATTGTGATGGTTAGGTTGTATGGTAATCAAAAGCTTTGATATCTTGTTGGATTTTGTTAACGTTCGTAAGTTATTTTGGATCCTATAAATGTTTGGTATCACGAAGTTAACACCGGGATAATCCAAGAATAACACTTCAAGTATAGGCACAAACTTAGAAGCAAAGCACTATAAATCATTAGGTTTGTTCCTGGTTCTTATAGGTCAAAAATGTTAACAATAATTAAGTATTTATAAGAAAACTTTCCCTTCAAAAAAAAAAAGAGCAAATGAATTGTGATAACACAAACATTATCTATACAAACTTTTTTTCTCATTTGTTGGAGCACCATACCAAATATAACGATGACAATCTTTGAAAAACTCTTGATCTTTTTATGATAATTCATACAAAATCAAGCGTACAACAACACAAACCTCAAAAAGAGAAAAAAAAGACACAAACAACAAATAAATTACATGCCAAGCAGAAACTCAAGACCCATCCCTAGCAATGACTCGAACTAATACTCAGAAGCGGGAATTGGCTCGTGAGAACGGCCGATGAACAGAAGCTCATAAACAAGACCAGCAAGACCACCGCCGATGATGGGTCCTGCCCAGTAAACCCAGTGGTTGGTCCAGTCCCAGCTAACGACGGCCGGACCAAATGCAACGGCGGGGTTCATGGAAGCTCCGGTGAATGCACCACCGGCAAGAATATTAGCTCCAACAATGAAACCGATCGCAATGGGTGCTATTGTGCCGATGTCTCCCTTCTTAGGGTCCACTGCGGTGGCGTACACCGTGTAAACTAGCCCGAAAGTCATCACAATCTCGAACACGAATCCGTTCCATACTGATACTTCAGCACCCAATGCAAATCCAGCAGTTGTCTGTATTTAGATTAAAAAAACAAAATTTTATCAATAAAATATATAGTTTGCATGAATTTCGTTAGTATAGTATAATAGTATTATAGTAATAGTACGACGTTCTTGTGTATTTTAAATCCGGCGACTTACCAAACCGCCGGTGGAGAAGAAGAGGAGCAAGCAAGCGACGGTGGAACCGAGGAGCTGTGCGATGATGTAAAAGATTCCACGGAGCAAAGTGATGTTACCACCAACGAAAGCACCGAAAGTAACTGCGGGGTTGACATGGCCGCCGGAGATATTAGCTCCGACAGAGACGGCCACAAACAAGCCAAAAGCATGGGCTAGTGCCGCTGCAACTAGTCCAGCCGGAGTGGCTGCAGCACCATCGGTGAGCTTGGTGAAAGCCATTCCAGAGCCTTGTCCGGCGAACACGAAGATGAGGGTGCTTATGAACTCCGCCACAAACGCCTTGATGGCGCTGGGGTGTTGTACCTCATCTTGGTATCGGCCGACGGCTATTCGGTCAACGAGTGTCGGCATTGGGTTCGTCGGAAATTCAAGCAAGTGGGTTTAAACGAGTCACGGCGTGTACATGAGTACATAGGTGACTGGTTGTTTATATCGGGGAGTGATGGCGTTTGTGTTACCGGGTATAGCCGGTTGCCGGTTGTAATTTGGGAAATGGTCGACGTTATGATTAAATGACCTCAAAGTTTTAGTTTTGTAGCATTTCAGTCCTTTGAATTTACTCTACAAAAAATTTCAGTGGTTTCGGGTAGGGGTGAGCATTTGGACCGGACCGGACCGGACCGGTTATGGAGAATTTTGTGGACCATGGACCGGACCGGATGAGTCGTGTCCGTGTCCGTGTCGGTGTCCGGGTCCAGGTCCGGGTTTTCCGGTTTTTGGACCCGTTTGGACCGGTACAACTTTAATTGCATAGAGTATAAGTAATCTACATTGATGTATAATATTATAACTTGCAAAATTAATATGTTTTCGTTTCATGCATAACTAATCTATATTGATGTATAATATTATAACTTGCAATTTGTAAAAATTAATTTTCCAAATAAAAGCAACTAACATATAAATCAAGTTCACCAACAAAAGTTAAACAATTTTAAGACAAACATACAAAAGTATTACCGTAACAACAAAAATCATAGTTTAAACTTTAAAATCAATCAAACTAACAAACTTCATAAACTCATAATCTAATCTTCCATTGGCCTCTTCCCCGTATCATTGTCATCCATATGTAACATATTTAAAGCTTGTGCAATCTCTACATAAACACAAATGAAAATGTTGTTAGTATTTAATAAAAAGTAATAATTGTATAAAAAAAGAACAAAGATTGTAATTTTTTTACCCAAAGCTATATCATCATAGTTCAAGATGTCATCAACGTTGTCAACTATCGGATTTGTAGACTTTCTCACCCAATCTTGGATGCATAACAAAGCTTCAATTATCAACGTCGATAAACTAGTCTGATACTCACTTACAACTCTACCACATGTGTCAAAACGCGGACTCGGACGCTACACTTGAGATTTGTATCGCCAATATGTCTAACAACAAAGAATTAAATTGTAACAACATTAATTTATAAAGAAACTATGAAAGTCTAAAAAAAAGTAATCACCTTTCGCCATCCGAGCAATTGTTGGGAACCTAATCGCGTTTACTCTCCACCACCCGAGAATTGAGAATTTTTTTATAATTAACTATATTCTCTTTCAAATAAGTTCGTAACTCGTTATCCGTTGGATCCGAGTTGCTACCTCCCGTACAAAGAAAATCACCGAAAAAATCGTTATCATCATCAACATCAATGACTATTTGACTCGCTTCTTGTTGAGATGATCCACCGTTGTCAAATCGTTCCAAGTAGGTCATAAATAAATTCTCCATCCTATTCTCAACCTCTCGGACCATTTAACGTGCTTTTATGTCTATGTCTGTGGGGGTCAATGACGGTTCCATGTACCCGGTCATTTTTTTAAAAACATGTAACAAAAAAGGTGATTTGGCGGTAGGATCAAGTAAAACCGCAAACTACATAAAATCGTTCATCTTGTTGTATGCACCCCCGTACTTGTCATATTTTGTCTTCATATCTTTTACCATATCGAGAGACATTGGTTTGGTTGACCACTTTCTTAGATGTATGTCCACATCTAAGACTTCCCGGATAAAAAGATTTACCAAAGGTTTTGATGTAGCCGAAACAAGCTCCGTTTTTGTTTTGAATTTTTCAAAGAACTTCACCATTTTGGTTACAACTTCAAAGTCATAATTTTCCGGTACTCTACCGAGATCCCTTTCATATGATTTATCTGTCAAAGATACATAAAATTCAGAATTATAGTATAAAATAATACTAAAAAACTGAAATATTTCAGCTTTGATAGCTCTACTTTGAAAGATTGTAACTCAGTGAATATAATACCAAAATAAATAAAATTATAGTCTAAATTCATCTACAAACTGTAAACTAAATGTTGGAAAAAACTGAAGGTCAATCCGACTTAAAACGAATGAGTTATGGGTGTTTAAAAAACGTCACAGATTACAAAATCTTGCTGAAAAGCTGAATTTTTTCAGCTTTGATAGCTCTACTTTGAAGGATTGTAACTCAGTGAATATAATACCAAAATAAACAAAATTATAGTCTAAATTCATCTACAAACTGTAAAATAAATGTTGGAAAAACCGCAGGTCAATCCGACTTAAAACGAATGAGTTATGGGTGTTTAAAAAACGTCACAGATTACAAAATCTTGCTGAAAAGCTGAATTTTTTCAGCTTTGATAGCTCTACTTTGAAGGATAGTAACTCAGTGAATATAATACCAAAATAAACAAAATTATAGTCTAAATTCATCTACAAATTGTAAACTAAATGTTGGAAAAAACCGCAGGTCAATCCGACTTAAAACGAATGAGTTATGGGTGTTTATAAAACGTCACATAAATCTTAAACATGTCCAACCGGTTCTAAACCCGGTAAAAACCGGACCGAACCGGGAAAAAAACCGGACCGGACCGGATAGAAATCTTAGAAACGAGAACCGGCCCGGGGGTCCAAAAAACGGTCCGGTCCGGTTCACCGGTCAGATCCGGTCTGGTCCGGTCCGGTTCACCGGTCCGATCCGGTCCGGTCCACCGGTACAAATGCTCACCTCTAGTTTCGGGGGTAGAAATTATAGGATGATTCATGATTGAGCCTTTTTTTTGTAACGTTATGTAGATATATTTGAACTTCTTGTCAAAAAAAATTATTAATTTATACAACTAGTTTAATAAAACAGAATCACGTAAATCAATACAATATTCATTTTTTGTTATATATATCTTCTTTGCTTAGATAAATAATTTTGATTAAGAAAATTATGTATGATGGTAAATATGAGTTCAATTTTATTTGGATTTTTATGTAAAAAGAGTCTTATTATTTTTTGAAATTTTTTGATAAAATCCTAAATATTATTTTTAACAGAAAAATCTCAATATATTGAGAAAATCACATAATTTATCATTTCTTGTGAAAATAAAAAAAATCGTTAATTTGGTCAAAATATTAAATAAACATGATTTTTTGTTCAAAATAAAAATTTAGGACTTTATCAAAATATTTTCCAAAATAATAAGATTTTTTCACATAAAACCATTTTTTCTATATACAATTTTAGATAACTTTCAAAAAGTCTACATCAAGTAACACCAACATCAGGCAGTGTCTCTGTAAGGTTGCAGATGGGCATTTTACCGCAACAGTGAAAGTGTTATGCTCATCGGGTGTTGTGTCATATAATTGTGATACTATTAAAGCCTTGGAGGACAAACACCCTTTCAGGCCACCCCTATCCATGCCGAGCCCCATCATTTTTGAACCTCCCCTTGTAGCAGACTCTGATTGTGTATTTGGTTGCATTAAATCTTTCCCTAAAGGAACTTCATACGGTAGAGATGGCTTGATGGCTCAACACATCTTGGATGCCCTTTGTGAAGGGTCTGCTATAGCCACATATATCATACGTGCTATCACTTTAGTGGTTAATTTATGGTTAGCGGGAAGATGTCCGACCATTTTGGCAGAGTTTGTTGCATCCGCTCCTCTCACGCCTCTGATTAAACCTGACAACGGGATCCGTCCAATTGCAGTAGGCACTATATGGAGACGTCTAGTTTCCAAGGTTGTCATGAAAGGTGTGGGTAAAGAAATGGCTAAGTACCTTAATGATTTTCAGTTTGGGGTTGGTGTGTCCGGGGGTGCTGAGGCGGTGTTACACAGTGCCAATAGGGTGTTGAGTGAACACCACGCTGACGGGTCTCTTGCAATGCTTACAGTAGATTTCTCGAATGCCTTTAACCTAGTGGATAGATCAGCCTTGCTCCACGAGGTTAAAAGGATGTGCCCTTTTATTTCTTTGTGGGTGAATTTCTTGTACGGGCAAGCAGCGAGACTTTATATCGGAGACCAACATATATGGTCTGCCACTGGGGTGCAGCAAGGCGACCCCTTGGGCCCTCTTCTTTTTGCCCTCGTTTTGCACCCGCTTGTGCACAAAATTAGAGACAATTGTAAGCTCCTTCTCCATGCTTGGTATCTAGATGACGGGACTGTCATTGGGAATTCAGAGGAGGGTGGCTAGAGTGTTGAACATTATTCGGGTGAATGGTCCATGCTTGGGTCTTGAGTTGAACATCAATAAAACAGAGATTTTTTGGTCCTCCTGTAATGGTAGGAAGCTTCGTGCCGATTTATTCCCAACGGATATAGGGAGACCTTATTTGGGGGTGAAGCACCTTAGGGGGTGTTAGCAAAGACGCAGGGTTTATTAGCGGGTTGGCCATGAAGAGAGCGGTCAATGATGTTGATTTGATGGGTCTTCTTCCACAACTGTGTGACCCGCAGAGTGAGCTCCTTTTGCTTCAATCATGTATGGGCATTGCAAAACTTTTCTTTGGTTTATAGACATGCCAACCGGTGCACATAAAATAGGCAGCTTTGTTTTTTGACAAAGGATTGTGCAGGTCTATCGAGGATATGGTGGTATGTGGATGCCCCTTCTTTGGAGACATCCAGTTCTGGCTTCCTTACCTATTCGTTTCGGTGGTTTGGGTTTGTACTCAGCATACGTGGTTTCCTCTTACGCATTTGTAGCCTCGAGGGCCCAATATTGGGCATCACAAAACCACATCTTACGTGACAATGACATATGTGGTATGGACTCTGATTACCTACGTGCTTTGACTCGTCTTCGCGGTACGATTCTGGGATTCGACTGTAGCGGTTTCACTAATAAGGACACCCCCCCCCCTAAATCCCAAAAAGCATTGGCGTGTGTCCTTTTTAGAAAAATCGTCAAAGATATGGAAGTCGACTTCGACATGACTGTTAGACAGAAAGCAGTTTTTGAGTGTCTTCGGGCACCTCATGCTCACGATTTTCAGCTAACTATCCCTATTGATGGCCTCAGCCAGCATATATCTCATGTGGAGTACCGAACTATCCTTCGTTACCGCCTCATGATTCCTTTATTCCCAATTGACGAGATATGTCCAGTTTGCCGCAAGGCATGCTTGGACACTTTTGGGGAACATGTGGTTCATTGTAGGGAGCTCCCTGGTTTCAAGTACCGACATGATGTGGTTAGGGATGTTCTCTTTGATGCTTGTCGGCGTGCTGGTATTTCTGTGAAGAAAGAAGCGTCAGTGAACTTTTTGACGGACCCGCAGGATGGAAGATCCACACTCAGGCCGACTGACATTTTGGTCTTTGGATGGATAGGAGGGAAGCACACTTGTGTGGATCTCTCCTCTCATCGGTTTGAGGAGCGGGGGTTTCACAGCAAGGCATGCCGCTTTGAAATCCGTTGCATTCAAAGTGGTAAAGCACGATAATGCATATATAGAAAATCAACATGTGTTTGTACCTTTTGCATTTGATACATTTGGATTTCTCGCGCCAGAGGCGGTGGAGCTCCTCAACAGAGTCTAACGGGTCATGCATTCTAATGTTATATCTCTTAGATCCACAGATGTTGTTTTCAAAAGAATTAGTTTTGTCATCTAGAAAGGGCTAGCGGCGCAGCTTGTTGCCCGTTTGTCTTCCATCGATATGTATTGAACTATATTTGATTTAAAAAAAATGACAATTTATAAAAATATTACAAGACAAAAAATTCCTAGACGTGACAATTTGTTTAATTACATAATTTTTTAGTTGATTTATTTATTTACTTTTTTAGAATTATAGACAGGGCCGATTTTGAGGATTTAAGGGTGCGTTTAGTTGCAGAAAAATAGGCCGTTTTTTCGGAAAAATTTTCCAAGAAAAATGAGAATTTTGAAAACGCGTTTAGTTCGACTATTTTTCTAAATTTTTCACGGAAAATGAAAATTTTCCGTTTTCTAGAATTACAAAGAAGTTGGAAATTTTTAGAAAACCAATAATCATTGCTTTCCACATTTTTTTAATTCCAAAATTTTTCTAAAATATAAACACACACCTACTCCTACCCACACCCACCCCCACAAACACACACACACACACACACACACACACACCCCCCCCCCCCCACACACACATACAACCACTAACATACACCCACACCCCCTACCCCCCCCCCCCCCACCACAACCACACCCACCCCCACAAACACCCCCCCCCCCTCACAAACAGACACCCACCACAACCCCCACCCACACCCACACAAACACACACACACACATACACATCTACACACACGCACACACCCACCCACCCAACACCACTACCACAATCATTGACATGCCATCACCATCACCACCACCACAACCCCATCACCAGTATCGCCACCATCACCACCTCTGCCACAATTTCCGCCGCAACCACCACCACCACCGTTGCCATCATCGAAAACTAAAAACACGTTTTCTAAATTTTCCAATGAAAACTAAAAATGAAAAACGAAAACTTAAAAGGGAAAACGAAAAACGGAAAATAAAAACTGTTTTTCCGCAAATAAACGCAACCTAAATGTCTTCAAATATTCAGGACGAACTTAAAAAAAAATGTTTTTATCCCTATTATAAATTTATTAATAATATATATATATATATATATATATATATATATATATATATATATATATATATATATATATATATATATATATATATATTGGGCTCTATACAATGCCTAGTTTGCCCCTAAACGCCCCCATGATTATTGGATAATGTAAAAGAAAGGTGACGTGGATGATTCAGGAGGACTATTCACGTCCATGACAAAGTAAAGAGTAGGAGTGGGTGATTCAGGAGGACTATTGACGTCCATGACGACAGCTAAGCTTGACCTTTTGATCAATAAGAGACTGACACGTATTCTTCATGTCGCCACATACATTGACCTTTACAGTAATTTCACAACCTCATAATAATTTTATCTAATTACATAAACGTCCCTGTACTTTTATACATTCTATGAATAAGGTCCTTTAAAAAACTAATATGCTTTTTTTCAGTCTTTGTCCAAACTATTCTTCATGAACAAGTCGTTTAATCGTTTTTTAACAGTTTTTCGTTAACAAAAATGCAAAATCATATCTATGCATTTATGATACATAATAACGTAACCATGATTTTTTTTTAATAAAATTACACATTTATATTTAGTAATAACATATCATTTTCGAAATATTTTGTTTGAGACTATGCGTTATTATTTATTATTACTTATGAAAAATATATTTCTTTCTTTTAGGATGGACGGAGTCATACAGATGGAGACGGGTTTCGGGTGATACCACCATTCCAACATAGTGCAGGTTTCGGTTAGGTGAGGGTTGGTCGGATTCACCGTCCGTCTGAACTCACTCTCTTCTCTTTTCTAGTACTTATATCATATGTTTTATTACTTGTATCTTGAAAGTAGGTTGGGAGATCAAGGCCGATCTTAAGGAATTAAATATCTTCAATGGTCCAGTACGAGCTAAAAAGAATGACCTTTATCGTTATTATAAGTTTTTATTTTTAAATAAAAATATAGAAATACTACATAATAAATAAATAAAAAATTGGTCATATGCAGTTGCACACTTTTCCCCTCCCCTCAACGCCCCATGAGAGAGAGATGAATTATTTGTGTTGTGAGTTGAAACGATAGAAATGAAACGATAGAATTAATATGTTTGGAGGGTTGAAGGATAAGAACTCCCTCCAACTTTATATTATAGTAACAAAATTCACTTGTATCTCATATACTTATAAATACTCTTTCTACTATTTTACATGTCATGTTTTGATAGATGTTTACATCAATTTTACATGATTAATAAACAAAGTCACTTTCATATGATTTAAACGTGTTTGGCAAAAGTAGTTAGTAGTTGATAGGTAGTAGCTGGAAGTCGTAACTTTTGTATATGTAAAAATTTTTAGCAAAAATAGATTTTAGCTTTTAAACGTGTAAAATTAGTTTAAAATTAAAAGTTCAAATCTCTGAAAAACTAAAAAGTTTCAAAAGCTACTTGAAATATCTTTAGGGTTAGAAGTTTTTTGTTTAAAATAAAATCTGAAAATATGTGAAAAAAACTTTAGGATTTTTTTTAAAACTAAAAGTTCTTAAAACTCTCAAAATCTTTGTATCAAATAAGTTATACGCTCTGAATATATAATCAACAATAATCATATAAAGACATAACTAAAATTTCAACCTTATATGCAAAGTGCAAACACAGATCTTAAAACAAATCTAAATCTCATCCATTTATACCTCAAGACATAGTATCAACCTAATAAGAACATTTATTATTAGATTTTCAAAATGACTTTTTTAAACTTTTAAATTGTTGTTCTAACTATCCATACCTAGCAATTTTCTTTTCAAATAATGTATCATTTGCGATTATCATAATTTTAATAAAATATAAAGCAAGAATAATGGAAATCAAACAGCCTTTTTTATATTTATAATAATTGCATGTCCATATTGCAAAAAGTTTGTAAAAAAGCACGACACAAAACCAAACAGATCTCATACGCATCAAGAATTGTCGAGATGCATCGAGTTTAAGATATTATTTATGTTTAAATTTTTAATAATGTTGATGGAATTATTATCTTTCATATAAAAAATCACTTTATGTGGTTGACCTGGACCAAAATTGTCTAATTCATTATATTTAAATTTCTCGGTAGCTCAGTTTTATAGAAAAGATAAAAATAATACTTGATTTATAATGCTAAAAAGTACTTTTATTGAAAAACGATAAAATTTGAGAAACAAAACTTTAGATCTTTGTTTTCTTGTGTGTATGAGAGACAAAAAAGTATACCAAAATTTTGAACTTCGTTATCAAGTCTACGTGAGTAATAATGGTTGTGATCTGTTAATATTCCGGAATATTCATGAAGTTTGAATTTCAACTACCAGCGACAAAGCATTAAAAAAAATCGATTCTTTTAGAAATTTACATTCAGTTAAATTTGTATCTTTAAAAAATAAAATATTTTAATCATCTTCGTTTAAATATTTTGAATTTTGAATGATCTTATGTTAGTTTAAATACACGAACTCTAGAAATCTATATGGTTATCTGGCTGACCTCCACCTCCTCACTGACTCACGCCATCCATACACAGTATGGTGTCCCTAGCACCCCACGAGAGAAAATGGATAGGGACCGTCCACACAAACTCTTTATGGTCTTGTGATCATCCTACCCGATGTCGGTGACCACCCCTGAGCATCGAGCTCATTACAAAACGCCTTCGAAGGTACCATGCCATATATCCTACTAAATTTTAATATATATGTTTTGAATGGCAAAATTTTATTAGAATTCCTAAAAATGTGCTAGACAAAATAAAATACAACTACCTTATGACATTAATTAAGGGGGTTTTGTAACCAACTCGCTAAATTAGGCTTAAGCTTATTACCCCTATTAGGGTGTGTTTGGTAAAAGTAGCAGTTAGTTGAAAGTTGGTAGCGAATAGTGGGTAGTTGGAAGCGAGTAGCTGGTAGCAGGTAGCTGTTAGATAGAAGTTATAACTTTTATTTGTTATATGAGTATTTGACAAAAGTAGCTGTAAGCTTTTGAAATATGTAAAATTACATAAAAAGACAATTGTTTAAAAAAATAAGTATATAAATATATTTTTAAGGGTAATTCTGAAAATTGATTTCAAAAGCTCAGTAGCGTTTTGTTAAACGCTACATGGAGTAGCTTTTATATTTTGAGTGTTTTGTTTAAACTAAAAGCTAAAGCTCGTACTGTCAAACGAAGTTTTTTGTTTCAACTGGAGCATTTTGTCAAAAGTTAAAAGTTAGAAGCTTTCAAACGCTCCCAAACACTCTGTGTCAAACACGTCCTAGATAACTAGAAAAAAAAATTGTGTGACAATAAAATCTAGAATCATAGTCGTTTGACCGTTCCAAAAATCGTATTATTGTGAAATCTTCATATAGTAATAACTACAAGTAAACTTTTCATTTGCAAAACGTTGAGCTTTTGTTGTGTAACCCAAGTTTGCAATTCACCATAACTGGTGACCGAATGCATATTCAATCCCCAATAAGAAACATTTTTTCTCCATATTTTCATCTCTATTTTACAAGTTAAAAAAACATGATCCAAAGATTCAACATGTGCACCACAATTGTTACATAGAAGGGAGTCGATGTGAATACCTCTATTATTAACGTTAACTATGACCCAAAGTTTATTTAACTCCAATCTCCATTCAAGAATGTTGACCTTAATCGGAACAAGATTGTTCTAATTAGTAGGATCCTCATTCATAACTGAAATGCTTTTGTCAATCAATCGTCTCGTCGAAAAAACCGTAAATCTCCCCTCGGCTTAACACCCATCGTCATTTATCCCTTGAGTGGAAAACCAAAAACTATGCATAAGACGAATAAGCTTCACCAGTTGCTCTGATTCAGTCACCTCTGCCTTCGCAAACAACTATCACAAACATCAATCGGTTTCCTATCGTATACCACATAGTTGTTTGTAGTTGATGACATTATGATAGGAATAATATATTTATAATTTAAGACATATATTTTTATGAGAATATATGAAGAATTATGAAAACTATGTGTTGAAAATGTATTTTGGGTTTTAGTAAAATTGGAAAATTATGTTAGGCATTGGAATGATTCCACGCCCTGGGAATGATTCCATGGCCTCATTCCACGCCCTCATTCCACAGGCCGTGGAATGGTAAAGGCATGACATTCCACGACCGTGGAATGCTCTGAATAAGCCTTCACTTCCATTTTTTTCGTTTTCTTCAATCTTGCTCTGATTCTTCTGAAATTTTGCATAGAGCTTCCCTCGAACATCCTAAGCATGCCCAAATCCTGAAATGCCCCTGAAACATCCACAAAAATTAGTGAAAAGTAGATTGATCCTCGAAAATGTCCCGAAAATGCAAAATGCATGCAAAGTTATACTAAAGTGCGATGTGATGCTATGAATAAACATGAAATAGACATATGAAAAGGTGCAATTTATGCACCTAACAAATCTCCCCAAGCTTAAACATTTTCTTGTCCTCAAGAAAAAAAACTAGAATCAACCTTAGAGAAGATGAAATGCAAATGCAAACATAAAAATAAAAAGAAAGGATGCCTCATGTTATTCATCCCGACAACATAATCATGATTAAAGAGTTGTCAACCTATACCCCATATACATGCAAATGTACTGCATTCCAAATCAGGACAGTAGAAGGAATGGAACACAAATATTTGCCAATCACTCGGCTTAAATGCATAGAACCATAGTATAAGGCATCTCCTAGTAACTTTTACTGACAAGGCAGGTGCATCTCAATCTATAGGGCGTGCTCACTAAAGCACTCAACTCGTGTATGCACTCATTTCACAAGATGTGTGAACTCACTCCTATCAAAGAATCTACACTCGTTATTTAATGTGGAGGGTAATCAAGCGTCGGTAAGGCATATCCCATTCTTCTTAGTCTTCTCCCCATGCTCTTTAACAGCTTTCAGTTGCACAATCTTGATATCATCTTCTAAATCCCGTGTCAACTCTCGGCAATCCATAATAGGAGATAAATCCATAACCATAACAAGGGCACAGAAGAAATATATACAACATCAAACATACATAGGCCTGATGGGGCTCGTCGGTGTCCCACTAGCTCCACCGGTGTCGCCGGATGCCATCTTCAGGTGTTGAGAGGTGTGCTTTTGGTTTGTTGTTCGTCACACACCGGATGGCGCCAAATGATGCGACCTCGTCACCGGGCGTAGATCTCCACTGCTTCTGGCTATTCCGATGAACCTACAAGGTCACAACAGGGTGGAACCGTCAGCCGTTCTCCGGGAGGAGGCTCCCAGGAAAACGCTCCTGCGTTCAAGTCAGTGGATAGACTTGGATGGTTTTCTGGGTGAACCGGGAGGGAACGACTTACCTTTCTAGGTATCGGAGGAGGCCTTTTATACTGAGGCTTCCTGCTAGTCCGTACGATACAAGGGCGTCAGACCCGACAGGATCAGGCGTGCTGATTGGGCAATCATGCTCCTGGTTCTGTCAGGGCTAACATTTGGTTTAGGTGGTAATGTGCTGAACATCCTCCTTGTCGTCTGGAGCCGTTATACTTTGTCGCAGAGTAGAAGGTGCCCCTGGCGGGGTCGGGCCTTCTCTGCGGGCGCCCTACGCTTAGGGGCGTCCGTGAGCGTGAGGTTCCGTCAGGCTTGCTTTGTTGGGCATGATCTGCCTTGGGGAGTTCTCTGGCGCGTCTGAGCGCGGCTCCTAACTTGTGCTGAGGGCATGTCACCAGTAAGAGGGAGTTTTGATTTTTCTAAGCTTTAGCGCAGTAGTATACGGCTCGAAAACTGAAGTAGAGACCGGTTTATTGTTAGGAAAAACAATCTAAATGAGAGTTGAAGATCTCATCCATATGGTTCCGTCAATATAAAGACAGTCGAGAACGAATATCATATGAGAAAGTTATGAATTTATAACGGACTTTAATAGTCTAAGTCTGTTAAAAATATAGCTTTAAAAACAAAATTCAAAATTAGCCGACAGAGTCTAAATGAAAGTTATAGATCTCGTTAATAGCTACGCGTGGATATAAAGAACGTCGAAAACGGAGTTCGTATGAAGAAGATACAATTTTCTGAAGTTTTCCGAGAAGCATCGTGCGCAGGTGGGTTAGACGGAGCGCACATTCTAGAAGGTGGGGCGTGGATGTGACATCCCTAATTTCACGGCCAGAAAAGACCGATTTCGTTTATGCTTTTAAAATAAAATCAGAGAAATCCTTTTTAAAAGATGTTGTGGAATTTGTTCCCAAAACAAAACATGATAAAAATTTATCAAAACCTTTCTTTAAGAAATATATATTCTCATTTTATATTAAAACCTCGGGATGTCATGTTCCAATACAGATTAAAAGCATAAACAAGACATTATAAGTCTTACATCAGTTATTTACAACTACTGGCCTATAATCCAAAAATCACTCATTGTCATCATCCGACTATGCTCGGGGTCCACTACCTGTAATATTAAAAGGTTAGTGGGTCAGGCTTGGAAGCCTGGTGAGCATATAGGGTTTTCAACCCACAATAAATAATAAACTTATTAAGTTCTCAGTCAATAATAAATTTATTAATTTCATCAACCAAAAATAACCCTAATTACTCATTCCCATTATCCTCATTTTACGTCCCTAAAACAACTATCACAAGGGACCTAGCCTAAGGATTTTCACTAGGGGTGACAACATTGCTTCGGAGGTTCCTCAGCAATTTATGTCAAATAAGGCAACCAACGGGGTGACAACATTGCTTTCCTCAGCAATTTATGTCAAACCAGACATCCTAACATAAAACAACCAATAAGGTGACAACATTGCTTTCCTCAGCAATTTATGTCAAATAAGACAACCAATAGGGTGACAACATTGCTTTCCTCCGCAATTTATGTCAAATAAGGCAAACATCGGGGTGACAACATTGCTTTTCCTTCAGCAATTTATGTCAAATAAAACAACCAATGTGGTGACAACACTGCTTTCTTCATCAATTTATGTCAAATAAAACAAACATCGGGGTGACAACATTGCTTTCCCTCAGCAATTTATGTCAAATAGGCACGAAGTCACATCGTCGCCAAGGTTTATACAACAGGCACTACGTCACATAGTCGCCAGGGTTTATACAATAGGCACTACGTCTCATAGTCGCCAGGGTTTATACAATAGGCACTACGCCTCATAGTCGCCAGGGTTTATCTAATAGGCACGAAGTCACATCGTCGCCAGGGTTTATCTAATAGGCACGAAGTCACATCGTCGCCAAGGTTTATACAACAGGCACTAAGTCCATAGCTGCCAACGTACTAAATACATAGCTACCAACGTACATCTATACTGTACTAAATTCATAGCTACCAACGTACATCTATATTGTACTTTTATCCCTCCTACTTTATCTACCCATGTTTTACCCAACATATTTGAAGATAAAATATTTATACATTTTAAATCATTTTAAACATGTATAAAACATGCATTCAACATCCATCTCAAATAAACAAACAACATATATACACAGAGCACGTATTTTATATAAAATACTTCATATTTATGTGTAAGATGAAAGTGACTATACACTCACCTGATTTAATGAAAATCGGGCAGCAATTCGTTTCCTAAAACGATCGTTTCTAATAAAACTGTGAGTTTTATTGAGAAACCGTGTTCTGCGAAGGTCGGGCTTCGAAACCGAAAAAATAAATTTTTTGGGCTTCTCGGGCACTCCGGGACGTGTTCCGGGCGTTGGAAATGATCTCGGGGCATCGGGGGAAGTCAAAATAGCTAAAATATTGAAAAAGGGGTGAAAAATGCCCATTTTCCAAAAGTAGCCGGAAGATCTCGCAACCCTTCTATTTATAGGGTGAGATCCGAAGTCGGTCGAGAGAAGGGAGTCAGCACCGAGGATACGAGGCAGCAGGAGGCTCGGACACGTGGTCGGATCCGGAGGAGGACACACGTCGGACACGTCTCGCATGCGAGGGCTCGCCACCGAGGCACACGCGTCGGATCCTTATTGGACCACTTCGGACTCGTCAGCAGATCGGAACAAGGGGCGACACGCAGCTTGCTTCGGTTGGGCCTCCCTTCGGTCGAATCAGAAGCGAGCACGTGGCTACTGTTCATGCGAGGTGACTCATCAATTTCGGACACGTGGCTCGCATGACTCACCGATTTCGGACACGTGGCACTCATTCAACGAAGGTGACGTGGCCGAAGCCACCTATGCGAAATTTCTCGGTTTTCGCTCCAAAACTTCTAAAATCCATAACTTTCGCATACGAACTCCGTTTTTTACGTTCTTTATATGCACGCGTAGGTAACATTACGCTCTACAACTTTCATTTAGACTTCGTCGGCTAATTTTGACTTTAATTTTTATATTATTATTTTTAACAGATCGGGACAGGAAATCCGTTAAAAATTCATAACTTCTTCATCTGACGTCTGTTTTCGTCTGTCTTTTTACCGTTGTGCTACAAATGACGAGACCTTCGATTCTCGTTTAGGTCGTGTCGGCTAAAAATCACTCGATCTAAAATTCGAGTTTTTAGTTGTCTACTGCTAAGCTGAAACTTCGAAAAATCATAACTTCCTCATACGATGTCAGATTTGGGCGTTCTTTTTATACATACTCTCGGTTTAACGAGCACTACGACTTTCGTTTAGATCACTAAGGCTAAAAAGTAGTTTATCAAAAACTCACTTTTTACGACATTCGGCACCGTGCCGGTTTGTCGCGAAACTTCGACAGGTCATAACTTCTTCGTTATAACTCGGATTTCGGCATTATTTATATATCCGGAAACCTTGAGACATATACTACAACTTGGTTAAGATTAATCCTTCTAAATAATATTCCATCAAAAAGTCATTTTTGATGCTTATCGTCTCTTAATTGACTAGCCCTGATCTACGGGCGTTACAGTGGACCACCATGTTTGCGACACGTGGCAGAAAACGGGAGGAGCAACGTCTCAAGTGTGTGTTGCATGCACACCATGCGCGGAACACAATTGTGCTATAAATAGGCTACAACTTCTCATTTGCTTCCTCACTCCCCACCCTCTTCTCTATCGAATTCCTCTTGATTTTAACCCATTTCCCTTAGTTTTAGTCTGCGGTGGACCCCTGCGACCCCTAAAGTATTCAACTAAGTAGTAGCCATACATTACGATCCCTACGAGTGTGATTTCCAGAATTTGGTCAGGAAGAATCTCTGTAAGTTAAGCTACACTTTATCACGTTCAACGTAACTTATATTTATGGTAATAAGTCGTTATTATGAACCTATAAACAAGATTTATCATTAATTCCATGTTGTTATACTGATTGATCTACTTACGGGAGAGGTGTCTAGAATGGACACGTTGGCTTGGTTGTTGGATTTCATAAAAGTTATTATGTTGAAATGATCCTGCCTCCCAATTGTCCTGCTTGGCTGATCCTTACTTGATAGATCTTGAAGTGGACATTGGGATTAGTGGGGATTTAGACTATTATTAGTCTCCAGGATCATTAGACTAAAACTTTGTATTAATATTACTTTGGTCACGTCAAGGAATATCTAAGGTGTTAGGCAAAACTCGGCCCAAATCACCAGTCACCCACGTAAGTCATATGAGTGCATAGTCCCTTTCGTGAACATGAATTAATACGAGTATTAATTAAAATATTAAATATATGTTGGAAGTCGTATGTGAATTATGTGCTTATTGCCTGGACTATGTGTTAGGATATATAACGTGCTATGTGCGAGCTAGATATGGTTCCATTTTATGTTTGGATAAACAGATAATATTATATAATAATATCCAAGGTAAAAATTATTAAGAGTAAATTATTAATAACACCTAGTACTCTTATGGAATATATATATACACTAAGATAGGTTAGTGTCGCCGAAGAAAAGAGTTGGTATTAAAAAGTTGGTTTCAGGTGATGTAATCTAGTCTAGGGATAAACATAGACTTATGGAAGATACCTAGTTGATATTAGGTAGTCTCATTAGGAGAATGTGTGTAACCTAGGAACGGAGAGTAAAGTTCTGTTCCATGACACTATCAGGTGTCGAAGTACGGTAGCTCCATACGAGATGAACAGAAATGATGGGTCCCTATTAGGAAACTGTTAGTCGTATGTCTGGTCATCTCTCAGAGTAGGATGACAACACTTGACCATTCTAGGCGGTCTTGTGAATTACATTGTTAGTGCAGGCTCATAACCTACAGACGTAGATGAAAGGTAATACCATATTCATCAAATTACTCTGAATGCGTGGGTGTCTTAAGACTTACACCGGCCAAGGGAGCCCTTAGCTATGTAGTCAAACCCTTGCCTTAAATGGTTGAGATAATTCTCTCTGATAATCTTGGACTAGGATCTGTGAGGATCGGTATGTAGGAATGTAAGCCTATATGGATTTAGTATGGTAACGGTTGGTTTGGTGGGTCTGCTAATTAAGGAATATTATCATATCATGTAACACCCGATTCAAGGTACTTTTCAGTTTTGACCCTTGGTATGTAAATATTTTGCATATTTGGTCCCTAGGGGATAGTTTTTCCATTTTTGGAAACCTGGGTGTACGTGGGGCGTACTTCTCGTACGCAGCGCGTACGCATCCGGGGGACAAATCCTAAAATTTAGGGTTTGGACCCTATATAAACAACATTATGACCCATGATCCTCTCATTTCTCAGCCTCCATAGCCCTTTGAGTCCCATTTCTAAATCTTAGCCCCTTTTGAGGAGGTTTGACCCTCTTGTGTGTGTTTTTAGTGTGTGTTCATGAGATTTGGGGAAGAAGCGCTTGGAAGAATGAGCCCTGATCAAAGGATAACTTGTAGATCCAGACTTCACACACCGTTTCCAGCTTCATTGAGGTATAATGCTTGGAACTTTCTCCTTGTATGCTTATATCTAGTCTTAATGAATTTTTGGTCCCTTTTTGGTCCTATGATGAGATCTAGTGGTTTTCTTCCACTCCGGAAGTTAGGAGTTGTTTCTCTTGATGTTTATGATGTCCCTACTCCATAAAGTTAGCATCTTGATGGTTGTTGATCAACCATGCATGTGTTTAGATCCTTTTGGTGAAAGTAGAATGCTAAAAGTAGGGTTTGGCTTCTTTTAAGCCATGTAAAGGCTCCAAGTTCATGACTTTATGGATTAAGATGTTCCTATAGACTTGGATCTGTAATTTGGATGTTGGAATGCAAGTATTAAGCACTTTAGGAAAAAGTGCTTAATGGGCGCGTATGTTGGGCGTACAGAAAAGTATGTTGCAAGTACATGCCCGTGTCCGCGATCATGCATGCAGCCTAGTACGCAGGACGTATGCCTGGTACGCGCAGCGTACCAGACCTGGTCTTGGGCTTTTGCGATTTGGGTCATATATGGATTATTGGGGTTTTGGGCCTTGTTGGGCCATTAGCCTTTCTAACTTTAGGCCATTGTCATGATTTGGGCCTTCCTGGATTTGGGCCCATGATGGGCTTTGGGTATCATTTAGGAATTTAGGCCATTTTGGGCTTTTGGAGCCATTGGGTTGGGCCTCGATAATTGGGCCAAGTAAGGAAGGGGTAAAATGGTCTTTTACCCTGGGAGTTGGACAAATGAATTAAATTCCTAGTTATGTTTCATGGCCCAAATATTACTTGGGGTTTTATGTGATTGATTAGTACGGGGATTTTCTGGATCAGCAGTCCGAGCATTTATCTGATTTTCAGCAGTTTGAGGTGAGTCTCCTCACTATGCTTGACGGGTCGAAGGCACCAATGTCGGCCCATGATTTATTATGATTAGGATGCTAGTTGTATGTGTGACTCTTGCATGTATAGTATGTAATATGTATACTGGGTAGGGTCCGATGCCAGGCAAGGCCTGATGGTTGTATTGTATGTTATTTATCTTGGTATTTTTGCATGTGTTTATGTGTTTGTATGAATGTCGGGTAGGGCCCGATGTCAGGTGGGGCTTGATAAATGTGATGGGCGGGGCCCATTTCATGTTACTGACAGATCTGTTCCGAGTGGGGATCGATGTCGGACGGGGCCCAATGGTTGTTGGGCATGGCTCATTATATGTTTGATATGTATGATATGAGGTATTTTAGGGAACTCACTAAGCTTCATGCTTACGGTTTTTAGTTTATGTTTCAGGTACTTTCGGATCGAAGGGGAAGAACTCGGGATGATCGCATCACACACTATATTGTTCCGCATTTTGTTGACTTGATGTATTTGGATGATTGTTGACATACTCTAATTTCATTATGGTTTTATGAAAACGTTTTGGATGATGGTTTTATTATTATTAAAATGAAATGTTTGGTCTTAAATTTTAGGACGTTACAAGTTGGTATCAGAGCCTTGGTTTGTGGGATTCAGGCACACTCTCGGGTGTGTCGGGACTCAAATTGAGGATTTGGTAGATTTTTCATAAAAGGGATGTTTTATAAAAAGAATTTTCTAACAAAAGAAAGGGGTGTGGTTCATGCAATCGACCGAGCGCAAGTAAGTTTTCCCAAAATACCCATACATGTTTTATGTTATGCTTTGAATTGTGAATCGGTGAATCGCATGCTAGATTAGGGCTAAGGATCTGCTCAGGATTTCATGATAGAATACTAGGAGAGATTCCTTTGTATGCCTAATGTATGAGCTTGTAGACTTTCATGCTAGTACTGATCAGTAAGTGATAGGATGGCCTGATTAGGTTATGCTTGTTTCCGATTACTCGATGCTTGAATGTTGCTTGCATTGTGCTTTTAGGAGTTCCCATTAACTTCAGCTAACTAGTAAGCGGATATTCTAAGTTACATATTATTGAGACTAGATTATTTTAGAAGGTTAGGTTTTAACTCTATTGCGCAACTCTTATCTGAGTCCAACCGGTGATATATAATTATATTTGTGAGTTAGTTAGAGGGTGTTAGGGGGTGTTCCTTTTGTAGCAGATGGTGGAGAGTGGTGTGGGGGTTGCCCTAGGAAGACCTAGGAGGTGATTCAGTGTTGAGAGCTTTTTCATGTTGAGAATTGTTGGTTTGATAGATGTGGATGGTAGTATGGGCCCGTACTACAGAAGCAGAGGATTCGTACTCGAGTCAAGGAAAGTTGTGATGATATCAGGAAGTTGTATAGTATGGGATATCTCGATGGATATATATATATATATATATATATATATATATATATATATATATATATATATGTGTGTGTGTGTGTGTGTGTGTGTGTTCTGATGGTTTGAATGGTCTATTTTCAGTATGGTGGTCACTCGAGGAGGATCTAGTAATGGCTCTGGTGCCAGTGAGGGTTCAGGTTTGGGCTCTGGGGCCGGACATTTGGATTATCAAATGCGGGATTTCATTTCATCAGAGATTACCCACAATATTCTAGAGCACACTCTTGTGATATTTGGTACGGTGAAGGAGGGTATCTTGGAGATTTTGGATGAGCGCTTAGGCGCTTTTCGTTATGAGATGGTGGCAATGATGGGAGTTCGCACTTTGACTTTCCGTGAGTTTCGGGCATGTGGAGCCCCAGAGTTCTTCGGGAAGAAGGACCCGATTGCGATCAGACATTAGTTGGCAGATGACGGGAACGCCTTCTGATCTAGCCTTTGTCCTGAGGAGGTGAAGGTCCGACTTGCATCCTGTCTTCTGAAGGACAGATCTCAAGACTGGTGAGAGGAGGTTGGGCACGCATTGGGAGGTGAGGCGATTGATTCGATGACTTGGGAGGATTTTGTGACGAGATTCCAGGCTGAGTTCACACTTGTGATTGAGGTCCAGAAGTTGGCGAGGTAGTTTCAGGACCTTCACCAGACTACTTGTAACGCCCCGTTTATTAAATAAATAAAAATTAATGAATGAATAGTAGCCTTAAAATCAATAATTATATAGCAAGGTGTGATTTCGAGGAGTTAACTGGCATAATTTAGAAGTCGGGGGTTAAAAGTGTAAGTTTTGGATTGGTTTTGTAAGTATTTATGAAGGTAGGGACTAAATGGTAACTTCTGGAACTTCATTTGAAGAGATTTTGGAGGCTAAGGGGCTGTTTGGTAAATTAGGGATCGAATTTGAGAGGAATTATGGAAGCAGGGGTGAAATTGGTAAATATTATACCTAAATTGTAATGGATTTTTAATGCTAGGGTATAAAGGGTAAATATGGGATTTATTTCGAAATGATTTCTAGAGGGAGGGACCATTTTTGCCATTATGGCAATAAGTTTGGAACAGTCGGGTATATAACTCTTCCGCCAACCCTCACCCTAAGGTTGAAAGCAGCCGTCACCACTTCCTGTGAGCATCTCATCCGCCATGTGTGAGCATCCCAGCCGCCGTCGCCATTTGTTTGCGTTTCTCCGACCGGTCACGTCTCCAAACGACCGCCACTATCAGCCGACCCCTTTGCCGTCACGGTGGGACGTTGTTCAGCTCCTTCGATGCTCCGTTGCCGACGATAGTAAGGACCTAGCGGACGTTCTTCAGGCTGTTGTTGTCGCTCGCAGTCTCAGCCTCATCCCCGATCGTTGGTGTTGCGTTCCAATCTGCGATTCCGTCGTCGCCGCCGTTCAGAAGGTTGTTCTTTTTTTGTTCCTTTCTCCGACTGCCTTGTGCCGCCACCCAAAGTGACCGAGGTGGGTGCGTGACTTGTGACTGGGATTGGGATCGTCTGTTTTCTACTCGCGTGGGTTGAACTTTGCTTGATTGGGAACCTAAAAGAAACCACCGCCACCACCGTGAGGTGGTGGCTGCCATCGTGAAACAGCCGCTGCCGCCGCCGTGAACCACCAGGTGGGTGGCTGGACCCTTTGAGCAAATTAGAATCGTGTGTGTGTGATTGTAGATGGTGTTTGATGGCCAGAAAACAGAAAAATACCCACCATGGCCGCCAGCTATGGTGGTTGCCACCATCTACCACCGTCGGCCACTACTAGAGTGGTTGTGTGACAATGTTTATTTTTAGATTAAAGCATTGTAATTGTAATTAGCAAAAAGAATAATGAAAATAAACTCAAAACCACCACCGTAAGGTGGTGGCCGCCGCCGTGAGCCGCTGTTGACCACCACTACCCGAGGTGGTAATGGGTGGTGCCCGACTAGCAAAACCCTAATTGACCTAATGAAAACCTAATGGGCTTAAAGATTTAGTTTTGGGCCTATTGGGCTATGATTGGGTGGGAAACCCTAATTAGGGTTTAGAAAACCCTAATTTTGGATATATGGGCCTTGGACTTATTGGGAACCACATTTGGGCCATTGGAATGGAATTGTGAATTACACCCAATCACACCATATGATTTATCTAGTAGAGTGATGGACTAAATGGATTAAGTCCTTAATGGGTTAAGTGAGAAACACTTAACCCTAATTGTCATTTTATGTGAAACCCTAATTTCACTTGGGCCTTAGTTGGGCCTTTCTATTGGGTTTTGGTAATTGGGCCAATAATGGGCCATCCAAGAATGATCATATGGACTAGAATATTTAGATGGGCTTTAGGGTAAGCCCATATGAGGGTTTGAGCCCAATTTGGAGAATTGGGCCATAAATGGGCCATAACTGGGCCTTGATGATTATGAGATATGGGACCATCATAATGTCAAGTGTTGGACCAAGAATAAATGGTTGGGCCTTAAGGCAAGACCATGTAGAGGTTGGGCCCAATTTAGAAAATTGGGCCATAGTTGGGCCTTGGTTCATTATTAGACTTTTGGGCCTTTGGATTGGGCCTTGGGCTTGAGTCAAGATAAGTTAGGGGTAAAGTAGTATTTTACCCCAAGCATGGATTTATGGATATGTGTTGGAACCCAATCATTAATTAGGTGTTATTTTGATGTTGACAGATTCGGGAATCTGTCATCCAACAGCTAGGGTTTTGTCAGCGGGACTTCAGCAGTGTGAGGTGAGTTCTCTTCCAGTAGGAACGGGTCTAAGGCCACAATGTCGGCCCATTTAGTTGTTAGTAGTACCAGACTACGGTCCGATGCCGGGGCGGTCCCGAGAAGAGTATATGTATGCTTGACGTCTTTGTGATTCATGCATGTTATGTGTTATGTGTTCCCGAGCAAGCCCGATGTATGTTAGTGTATCTGTTATATGTTATGTGTTCCGGGGTAAGCCCGATGCCAGGGCAAGCCCGATGTATGTTAGATTATATGTTATATGTTATGTGTTCTGGGGAAAGCCCGATGTTTGTTAGCTTATATGTTATGTGTTATGTGTTCCGGGGCAAGCCCGATGTATGTTAGTGTATCTGTTATATGTTATGTGTTCCAGGGTAAGCTCGATGTCGGGGCAAGCCCAATGTTTGTTAGCTTATATGTTATGTGTTATGTGTTCCGGGGCAAGCCCGATGTATGTTAGTGTATCTGTTATATGTTATGTGTTCCAGGATAAGCCCGATGTTTGTTAGCTTATATTTTATGTGTTATGTGTTCCGGGGCAAGCCTGATGTCGGGGTAAGCCCGATGTATGTTATATGCTTATGTTATATGTTTATGATATATGTTATGATGTGTATGTCGGGGTAAGCCCGATGCCGAGGTGAGCCCGATGCCAGACGTGGTCTGATGTCGGGGTGAGCCCGATGCCGGGCAGGAGTCCAATGTCGGGTAAGCCGATGTCGGGTTCGTCTCGATGCAGCTGGGCGGGGTCCCAAAGTTATGTTTATGTTATATGCATTGTTGATATGTTTATATGTGTACCGGATTGCGGTCCGATGTCGGGCAGGGCCCGATGCAGTGGGCTAGGCCCAAGTTATGTGATTATGTGGATGGTATGTGGTAGTTTGGGGAGACTCACTAAGCTTCGTGCTTACAGTTTTCAGTTTTGATTTCAGGAACTTCGGCTTTCAAAAGAGGAGCTCGGGATGATTGCAGTGCACATACCATTTGTTTAGCCTGGGATGTTTATACTCTGATATATTTTGACATGTGACTATGATACATGACTTATGATTTTTATATGATAAGGATATTTATGGTTTTACTAATGACTTTAAAATGAAATTTTTGGACTGTATTTTTGGGATGTTTCACTACTGAGACGGTAGAAGAGATCACCGATATGTTCCGTGAGAGGGCGTTATTAGTTCCGTAGCATGTGGCAGACATGGAGATGAATAAGGCGAGGTACCACGAGATGCTGAAGAGCAATATCCGACAGTTTGTGAGTCGATCCAGGTGCAGGACACTGGAGGATATGATAGGGCGAGCTAGAGGAATGGAGATTGACTTAGAGATGGATAGGAAGAGGAATCCTGATCAGGTCAAGAATTCAGAGGGTTCGGGAAAGAGGCCCATGGTTTTTGACTCGAGGTCGAGGGGCCACGAGGGTTGGTGCCGCTGCGGTAAGTGCGGCAAGACGCACGATAGGGCGTGCATGGTGGATGGTTATGGCTGTTTCAAGTACGACAAGACCAGTGGTGCCCGGGGGGTCCCGAGCCACTGCTCCGATTCTGACACATAGTGTAAAAAAAATTTTATGTTTTTTTATGTTTTTTCTATTAGGTGCACCGGCTTAAAATACGAGTGCCACTACTAATTTAGATTTTTTCGGAATTTTTTTAGTGTCACCCCTACTAAAACCTTCTGCGTCCGCCACTGGACAATACGGGTCATTTCAGTAGGGATTGCACTACCACTACCATCACTCAGTTATCTGATCTGATTCGCTTTCATTGTAATCAAAGGGGCCATAAGAATGCCAATTGCCCCAGTTTAGCAGTAGGGGACCAGATGTAGCACTCGCTCCGGCGACTTTTAAGATCACGGATGGCCGCCAGGGCAAGGCGGATGCACTTGTTGTGAGGAGAATGCCTTTCCAGCTGATAACCGAGGAAGCTCGTGCATCACCATATGTGGTGACGGGATCGTTCCTTGTGAACGGTACTCTGCTTTGGTATTGTTTGATTAGGGGGCTACCCGATCCTTTGTATCTCTTGCCCTCAGCAAGAGGTTTGTCGATGCTACGGGGGATCTGGAGTGTCCACTAGAGGTTGAGATTACTGACGATCGTCCTGTGTGAGTATCTAGGGTTCATTGGGGTTGTGTTCAGGAGTTTTTCAGCGAGTGGTATCCGATCGATTTGGTTCTTATTCCCCTGCATGAGAGCAAGGTTATAGTGGGGATGGATTAGTTAAGCCCCAATGGGGCAGTGATTGATTGCGAGTAGCAGTTGGTGTGTATTCGGGCCCCAAGTGGGGGAAAGTTAAAGTTGGTGATCCAGGGAGAGGGTGTTCAACGTGGATCGATTTTATGTTCATCAGCTAGGGCCAGACGCTATCTTCGGCAGGGTTGTTCCGGATTTGTCGCCTATGTTATGGATACCCGGGAGAAAGGTAAGGCGACCGTGGGTGATGTACCAGTTATTCGGGAATATCCGTATGTGTTCCCGGATGACTTGCCCGGAGTGCCTCCGGAGAGGCAAGTGGAGTTTCGGATTGACTTGGTTCTCGGTGCTGCCCCGATAGCCAAAGCACCTTATCGATTAGTACCTCCAGAGATGCAGAAGTTGTCTACACAGCTACAGGAGCTATTAGACAATGGATTTATTCGGCCGAGTAGTTCGCCATGGGGAGCGCCAATATTGTTTGTGAAGAAAAATGATGGGTCGCATCGGATGTGTATCAATTATCGGGAGCTGAATAAGCTGACGGTGAAGAACCGTTATCCACTCCCGAGGATTGACAATTTATTTGACTTGCTTCAGGGTGCATCTTGGTTTTCCAAGATTGATCTGCGTTCGGGTTATCATCAGATGAGAGTCGGATAGGAGGATACGCAGAAGACGGTCTTCCAGACTCGTTATGGTCATTACGAGTTCGTGGTGATTCCCTTCGGGTTCACCAATGCTCCAGTCACGTTCATGGACCTCATGAATCGCGTATGCAGACCCATGTTAGATCGCTCTGTGATTGTGTTTATCGATGACATCATGGTCTATTCTAAGACCCAGGAGCCGCATGAGGAGCATATGAGGGAGGTATTGGAGACCTTGAGGAGGGAGAGACTGTATGCGAAGTTCTCGAAGTATGAGTTCTGGTTGCATGAGGTGCAGTTTCTGGGGTACCTTGTCAACCAGAATAGTATTTTGGTCGATCCGGCCAAGGTCGAGGTGGTGATGTAATGGGAGGTTCCGAAGTCTCCATATGAGATTGGACGTTTCATTGGTATGGTAGGTTACTATCGGAGATTCATTCAGGATTTCTCCAATATAGTGGTTCCTTTGACTCGGTTGACTACGAAGTCCGTCACGTTTCGTTGGGGGCCTGAGCAGCAGGCAAATTTTGAGACCCTGAGGCAGAAATTGTGTGAGGCGTCGATTCTGACCCTGCCAGAGGGTGTTGAGGATTTTGTGGTTTATTGTGATGCGTCGATCACGAGTTTGGGTGCAGTTCTGATGAAGATGGGTCGTGTTATGCTTACGCTTCGAGGCAGCTGAAGCCTCATGAAGCGAACTACCATATTCATGATTTGGAGCTGGGGGTTGTGGTGTTCGCCCTCAAGATTTGGTGGCATTACATCTATGGGGTCTGTTGTACTATCTACACAGATCACAAGACCATGAGGTATTTGATGGATCAGCCAAATCTGAACATGAGGCAGCGTAGGTGGTTGGATGTGGTGAAGGATTACGATTGTGAGATCCTTTACCATCCAGGGAAGGCCAACGTGGTAACCGATGCTCTCATCCGTATGGTGGTCGCGGCTCCGATCATAGATATGTGTTTGAGGATGATAGTGATTACTCCACTCTTGTAGCAGATTTGAGAGGTCCAGATTGAGGCTATGAAGGAAGAGCACCGAAAGAGTGAGCGCATTGAGGGTCAGGTGGCTTCCTTCGATTATGATAGTCGGGGGATTATTGACCCTTCACCGGAGGATGTGGGTTCTATACTGGGTGGTGCACGACAGGTTTTGATAGAAGAGGCACACAAGTCGAGATTCTTTATTCATCCCAGTACGACAAAGATGTACAGAGATCTCTGTCCTGATTATTGGTGGCCATGTATGAAGCGGGATGTGGCATGGTATGTGGAGAGGTGATTGACTTGCAGGAAAGTCAAGGTCAAGCATCAGCGACCTCAGGGCAAGATGCAGTCGTTAGACATTCTCATTTGGAAATGGGAAGAGATTAATATGGTCATTTGGAAGGTTTATGGTAAAGGTCAACGGGTTGGTTTTTTAGTAAAGTCAAGGTTCAGTGGTTTTAGCATTTGATCTAGTGGGGTTGGCAGTCATCTGTGGAAGAACATTTGGGGTTTTCGGATTCGCTGAGATTTCAGGGAGTGATCATTTGATCTTCAAGTGTTGTGCGGTCTTTGGGTTTGGCTAGTAATGAAACACTAGCATTGGTAAGGGCAGGTTGTCAGAGGTTTAGTCATAAGGGGGTAAGATGGATTGGGAATCCTTCAACTTTGTGTACTGGGAGAGCTTCGATGAATTCAAGTGAGGGAGAATTGTTCCGATTTCCGGAAGCCGAATCAGGCGTGAGACTTGGATGAGTTTCACATTTTCATTGGGAGTTCGGGAAATTTCCAACAGTTGGTTTGTGCCTTCTTGGTGATGGATAACAGGTTTTGATGGACCCAGGTTGGGGTTCCAAGCATGAACCGAGCCCAGTTTGGGCGCATAGTCTGGTGCGCGTTCTACGCAAGATGAGTATGGATGGATTGTTCGATGAATGGTAAGACCATGGGCAGTAGCCATGGCTAGATAAGAGTGTTATAAGACTGCAGGGTGGCCCGTAGTATTCACTAGGTTGGCAGTTAGTGTGGGAGTGTTGTAAGACTGCGGGTGGCCCATAGCATTCACCAGTATCTGTGCAGCAGTGAAGGTGTGGCAAATCCATGATTGGTCGTGGATTTCTTTAGATGGATTGGACGAGAATGGGGCAGTTTGTAAGACTGTGGGACGGCCACAACATGCATGGAATCAGGAAGTGGTAGGCCGGTTGTGATATAAGACTACAGTTGGCCATGTAGCATTCACTTTTAGCATTGGAGTTGGTGGCATCAGGTTTGTCGGGCTGTTATGATCGGTTGGAGCCATAAGTGGCGAGATAGCTTGGGCAATTATTTCCATATGAGGCTTTCATTCGGAAGTCGCGTGGGGCGACTATGTGTGTCTTTTGACTCAGCAACCGGGCGGGAATCTGGCGTTTCAGTCAGTTGGTATGGCTGCTTTTGGAAAGCAGCTAGGGGGCATCAAGATAAGTCAAGGCAGTGTTGTGATTTGGGACTCGTGTGTGGAGTCGCTTGTTATTCAGAAAATACGCTAAGTCACTTGCATCTTGGATTGGATAATCTCAGAGTAAATGGTTTGACCCTGTTGCGCAGCTCTCGTCTGATTCTAACCATTGCAGGGATGAGTCATCTACTCGAAGGATTATCTGAGCCTTCTGTCAAGTATAAGTGTTCTGCAACAATAATGGTCAGTGATTTTGTTTCCATTAGAAACATCAAGTCAATCAAGGGTTGGAAGCGTTCTGTTTAAGTTTAGACTTCAATGAGGTTTTGGCCTGGTAATGGTGTAGTATGGGCGGTATGTCGGGGAGTCAGACCAATTCGACATTTCAGGTTTCAGGTAAAGTAGGGTTGGTTTTCTGCATGGGATTATGGATTCATCTTCTTCGAGTTGTAAAGTTCTGCTTAGGTTGGGTTCGGTTGCCTTAGGAAGGTCGTTGTATTCTCTAGGTTTTGGTTGTGTCCCTCAGGATGTCGGGCATGCCGAGGATGGTAATGAATGATTTCGAAGACGAAATCGAACTTAAGAGGGGGAGAGTTCTAACACTCAGTTTCGAATCGCTTCATTATTCGGGGCTGTGGCCCGATCATCAGTTATCTTAAGGCTTTGCGCCTTGGGGAAGAAAGTATTTGGACCTTTTTGGATGTGGGTGTTATAGTCTATGTGATCCGAGTGTTCGATGGTGTTTCGGAGCCCAAGGGTATAATCGTAATTTGATAGCTCAGTCCTTTATGAATTTTGGGTTTTTGGTTCGGGAAGTTTTAAGGCTAAGGTGAGGTTGTTAGAAGTGTAGGGCTTTTCGTCACCTTTTCGTGGATATAAAGTTCGTTGGAAATAGACTTAGGACGAAGGAGTTAAGGACGAAGGAATTTTTAGGGTTTTGGAGGGCCATCTAGTACGCAGGGCGTACTGTTGGATTAGGTGTATAAGCCCATAACTATAAATGGCATGTACTTGACCCGATAGTAGCATGATCCTTTTGGGTTGCCTTCATACTGGTGACTAGACAGGATGACTGTTGAGGAGAGAGGCTGATTTATTATTAAGAATAATAAATTGGGGCATAAATATGATTTATTAATATATTATAAGAATAATATATTAATTAGGAATCATATTATTAATTAGTATTTAATCAGAACTTAATTTGGAATTAATTTTGGGATTAAAGGAACTGATTAAAAGTATAAGGGCTGTTTTGTAAGTATTCAATAGTTCAGGCTTTGGGCCATTGGATCACCCTTATTAGGGATGGGCCGAAAATCCTAGAAGGATCTAGGAGTTTTCGTCTAAGGCCTGAGGAAGGGAGGTCTATGGACTTGCTTAGGCCCTAAGCTAAGGAATTAGGATTTCCACCCTGAAACCCTTGCTAGCCTCAAGTATAAATAGAGCCCTAGGCTCTAGATTTCGTCCCACCCTTGAGAAACCCTAGAAGAGACGATTTCTAGTGTAAGGCACTATGACAACCCGGAATTTTCAATTGTATAATCTCTACAGTCAAACACTTCAACTAATAGTCAAAAACATTTCAGTACATTTTTTGGCCGGATTTAAGTCCGTTTGGGTGTTTAAGTTTAAAAATCGTCAAACAAATAAATAAAAAGAAGTGTCGTTATGAGTGGTGTTTAACAAACAAAACAAACAACACCCTAGCTAGGTGTTTAAGGCCAAACAAGAAGAGTTTGGGCCGTAAACACCATTTTCCCAAGAACTCATGCATATAGCATGAGTTTACCCACTATTCCCTCACTTTACACTTTCCACCTCAAGAACACCAACTTTTTTCTCTCAAGTATCATAAGTTCATTTCTTCAAATCCGCCAAAATGTAAGTGTTTCCTTCCTAGATTCGTTCATACAACACTTAATCTAGTGTTTATACATCATTTCATCCATGGATTCTTCATTTTTACTTAGATCTTCAAGTGTTCTTCAAAACACCAAGAACACCAAGAACACACACTAGTGTTTTTGGCCCAAAACACTCTTGCAACCTTCATATAAGTAAGTATACTCCTCCTAGCTAGTTATTTCCTTAGTATACTTGTTAATCCATGGAAAGAACATCAAAAACCTCAAGAACATATGTGTTTACGGTCAAGGGATATCCTTGAACCGTAAACACCACCAAGTGGTGTCTAAATGCCCCTAAGACCTTCTATAGCTTGGATAAAATACTAGAACCTTGCATGCATGAACTGGAAACACCAAAACACGAAATGGTTGGAGTAACCATGAGTTTACGGCCGTGAACTCATGGGTTTACGACCGTAAACTCCCAAGGGTGGTCCAAGGACCGTAAACTCCAATGGTGAGTCCTTTTGAGCCCTAGACCCTTCCTAAGCCTTTGATGCAAACCTAGAACACTTCTTTGTGAGGTATAAGACCTTAAAACACACAAATGCACCATTACCATGAGTTTACGGCCGTAAACTCATGGGAGAAATGGTCCAGAAACCGTAAACACATATAGGGTTACCATTTGAGGAGTAAACTCCAATGTGAGGACATACTCTCCTTAGATACAACCCTTTAGCACTCCTAGCACTTGAAACTAAGTGTTTCCATGTATTAGAGTGTCTTTACTCGATTATTTAGTTATTAAATAACTAATTAGATACATTTATGTTTCGCTACATGTTACATAGGATCAGTGTGTGTGTTCAAGTCCTCACTTGACACCTAGCATCCTACCCGGCACTTCCATCCACTCCACTCACTACAGGTGAGTTCATACCCCTAAATCAACCTTTTAAATGATTTTAAATGCTTTTATGGGGGGGGGATACAAGTTGAGCTGTTATAGCTATTGTATCAATCACATGTGATTAATAACTAGAACAGACTACAAGATTTGTTACTGCTTTCAAATTACCATCAAACTTTGGATTTTCAAGTGTTTCAAACCTTTTATCAAACTCTTTAAATGCCAAAACTGTTTTCAACTCTTTTAAACTTGCTTTATTTTCAAACCCAGATCTATACTAATATATTTATATAAGTAAGACTTGAAGGACTTAGGACTGATAGCTCACCTTATTTCCTGTTCCTTGTTTGGTTGTGGACTTAGGGTATTCTGTTATTTGTCCGAACGTCGTTGAATTCTTAGTTATATATCATATATATTTGTGTTGGATATAACAGTCTTCACTTCAGTCCAGTACCTTCGTGTAACAAAGGCATGCAACCAACATTACTATTTAACTATAATAGGTATAGTTAAGGATTACTACTCATTACTACTATTACAATGACACCTACCAGAGTCAGTACAGTTACGAGTCAATACATGCTAAATACTATACAAAGAGAATACTATATACTATACAAGAGAACACTCTATACATTATGCCAGAAAATACATTTTACAATATACAAGAGAATATACTATAATTAGAATGTGACATATTACTTCTCGATACGACACTTCACAGTGGTATCACCGTGTAACCAGAGTCTCCTGGAGGGAGAGCGGGAATTGTGTGTATAGATCTATACGGGACAGACACTCCCACATTCCGACTGCTAGCTACAGTCCGAGCCGACTAGGCCAGGGGTGACAAAATGTCTCCATACTACGTGTGACCTGGAGGGTCATCAGATATTCGATCGTCAATCAGCATGGTTACATACGAGTTCACATCTAGACCTTTAATTAACACATTAATAATTAAAGGCAAAACAGACTTCCCCGAGGTGTATTGTACATTTAATATTACCTGGAGTCTGTATTTTCATTACATTTAGCCGGCAGTGACACTGCTGGGGTAAAACATTATTTTCCCAATTACTTTACAGGAAATGAAGTCTAAACTATATTTTCATACTAATAGTTTCACTGGGAAATCTTTTACATTTTCAAAGGATCAAACATACAAACAACCGGGTCTTGGTAGAAGACTACTTTTACTGGAAAATATAGGATTTTCTAGGGAAGTATACTCTTTCAAACATTGATATCAGCTATTATACTACATTGTTGTAAACATTTTTATACAAGCAATGACACTAAATACTTATGAACTCACCAGCTTTATGCTGACACTTGCTTTCAAAATAACTTGTATTCTCAGGTCATCAGTAGACAGGTACAGATGCAACTTTTGAGAAGATGGAGTACATACAAGACTCATCTTTTATTTTGATTATACTTTTGGTGTCTTACAAACTGTACAGAACACGCTTGTATTACAATTATTATATTAATGCAATGGATGTTGTTGCTTGTCTTTACTATTATGCATTGTTATGATACTGTACATGACGTCCTCCACCCCAGAACGTATTCCGCCGTTCTCGGTTTTGGGGTGTGACAGAGTGGTATAGAGCATTGTTTATAGTGAATCAAGTATATCAACCCATAAAAGATATACGAACTATAAACGCATCGGGATTAAAACACTCTGACCAAGAATATATACTTTTAAATAAGAAGATATTTAACTAAGTATATATACATCTATTCATACAAGGGTCAATATCATACTAGAACAGAACAAAAGTATTAAGATTGTTGAACAGCACAATTAGGCTTGGAGACATATAGTCAAATCTGGGAGGATGTAGCCTGATCAACTACATTTTTCCAAGGAGTGACTAGCATGTGCCTAAGAATGGTTGTGGTGTTGCAACAAGTCTAAAAACTTACCAACACTACTACAACAATAACATCAGAACAAAACATGAACCTAAAATACTATAGGAGTATTTTGCACTACTGTAAGTACTTACTTGAGAACTAAAAAGGTCTTTACTATTAGAGAAATAGTTGCTAAGTGGATACGCTACGGTTACATGCGACTAAGACGCCATAGACTCAGAATATGTGACCTTTGCTTTACTTCATGTTCCTTGTTTGGTTGTGGACTTAGAGTTAGGGTCACTTATTCGAAGGACTATCTTGTTTTGGTTACATGTAACTGGTATGCACTATGCAAGTATTGAAGTAACTAGTAAAGATCATCTTATAATTATCTTAGATTAGTACGTCTATCCTTATAAGATTCTTATATCCCTTTTTCTCGCATAGATAGCATGGCTGGCTTCCACCTCCCCGGCGATCCGTATTACCCCAACCAAGACTTAGGTGGATGGCTTGATGATGAGCTAGAAGATGATCACCCAATCCCTTTGGATGATCACCTCGCAGAAGGCTTTTCAGATGGCTCCGACTTGGAACCAGAAGTCAACAACCATCCCCAAGAAGTTCCAATTCCAAACCCCAACCCCCGTCCGGAGTTTCAAGGTCCCACTCCCATGTGGGCAACAACCTTGAATCGATGGAGTGGTGAACAGGGTCAGCCATTACCTTTCAACGGAGACCGAAGCTTCTACAACATAGGCGAGGGAAGTTCAGCTGACCGGGTCCTACCCATTATGGTCCGTAGGATTGCTCGGAACGTCGAGCAAGGTCATGCAGCCATAGACAGGGTAGTGGAAATTGACGCCAACTCTAACCTTAACACGATCCGCATTCGCCAACTTGAAGAGACTGTGGATAGGACTAGGAGGACCAATGAGGCTCTGCAGCAACAATTAGCTGCATCCCGAGCCGAAGTCATGGAACTCCGAGTTCGTCAGAGAGCTCATGAGCGACATCTTCAGGAGGTTGTACGTCAACTGGCAGACCTAAGGGTTCGTCCGAGGGACACCCGTCGCTGGTAGAAGATGTCAATTCATCTTTACTTTTGAATTAGGGAATAGCCTTTCTTTTCGTGCTTTAGGAAGCACTTGTCTGTAAAATATTCCTAACTTCTTAAAAGTACTCTGATTAGACTTCTAAGCTGCCAACAATTTCCTTATGGTTTGATGTAAGACCTACTGTTAGGTCAACTTTTCTGAACTCATTTTACATCAGTAATACCAGTAATATTAACAGTTATCTAATCTATGGGAAAGTTTGTACTCTTGTGTTTCTCTAATATATTAGTACATTTCTATCTGGTAGTTGGACTATGGCGATTTAGTCCATAAAACACTCCCATCATGCTTACAATTGTTTCTCACTATTGTCATCATCTTTATAAATTTTCAGTAAAAGATGCCTCCTCGCAAGCGTCCGACCAGAAACACGCCTGCAAGTCAAACTCCACCACCACCACCCCCTCCGTAGTTCGATGCGGTGATGTTTCAAGCAGCTGTGACCGCAGCTATGGCCCAAATAAATTCTGGTGATGCAAGTGGAGCCGGAATGGGCACCAACTCTAGACATGGTAAAATCCACCCACGTACACAGGGGTGTACCTATAAGGATTTCATGAGCTGCAAGCCAACATACTTCAATGGGACCGGAGGGATAATTGCACTGTCCCAATGGGTCGAAAGAACTGAGGCAATCTTCGAGATGTGCTTGTGCCCCGAAGAGAGCAAGATAAAGTTCGCAGCTTGCACCTTCACCGAAAGGGCCTTGACGTGGTGGAATGGCCATGTCAAATCACTCTCCTTGGTGACAGCCAACGCCATGGGCTGGGATACACTAAAGGACCTGTTGACGAGGGAGTACTGCCCGAGGGGCGAAATTCAGAAGTTGGAGGAGGAACTGTGGGGCCTCAAGATGAAGGGGACCGACATAGTGGCTTATACAGCCAGGTTCTGCGACCTGGTAACTCTGTGTCCTAACATGGTCCCCACCGAAGGCAAAAAAATTGAAAGATACATCTGGGGTTTAGTGCCCCCGTATCGAGGGAACGTTCTAGCATCACACCCTACGACCTTTGATAGTGCCAAGGAATTGGCCCAAAGGTTGATTGATCATGAAGTTCCTTACACTCCATCAGCAACCACAACGGTTGCCACTGCACCGACCAAGACATCCGACAACAAAAGGAAGCGGTGGGATCGAAAGAAGGGTAAATCAGCCCAATCCTCTTTAAAGAACCAACAAACGGTGGCTGTCCATGCTGCCACTACTCTTGCTGCCCCTGTACCAGCCAAAACATATGCAGGGAGTCTACCCAAATGCACCAAGTGCTCTTTCCATCACAACGGCCCCTGCCGGGAAATGCACTGCACTAACTGTGACCGGAAGGGCCATACCGCCCGGTTTTGCCGAACACCACCCAAACCCATTTCCCAGGTCCCCAGTTCGGGAGTAAGCCAGGCCTGCTACGGCTGTGGAGAGATAGGGCATTTCAAAATAAACTGTCCGAAGGCTGGGAATGCGGGAGAAACAGGGAGACTACTTGCTATTGGCCACAATGAAGCAGTAGCAGACCCCACAGTAGTCACAGGTACGTTCCTTCTCGATAACTCTTATGCTTGTATCCTATTTGATAGTGGGGCAGAGAGGAGTTTCGTAAACCAAAACTTTAAACACTTACTTAAACAATCACCGCAACCATTAAAAGAAACCTTCGTTGTAGAAATGGCTAACGGAAAGACAAAGAGTTCTAACGAGATCTACATAGGTTGTACCCTCACGCTAGATAACCATTCGTTTCCAATCGACCTCATACCAGTAGCAATCAAGAGCTTCGATGTCATTGTGGGCATGGACTGGTTGAGTCTCCATCGTACCAATATTCTGTGTTTCGACAAAGCAATCCGTCTGAACCTACCAAATAACGAAACCTTGTTGATCTACGGAGACAAGCCCAGTACGAGCCTCCATATCATCTCAAGTATTCAAGCCCAGAAGTACTTGCGTAATGAACATCGTGCATTCCTTGCACAGGTCGTCGATCCGAGCCAGAAAACAAAAGACCCAAAAGACTTCCCCGTAGTACGTGATTTCCCCGACATCTTTCTGGAAGAGCTACCAGGTTTACCTCCGCAACGACAAGTCGAGTTCCGAATCGACTTAATCCCAGGAGCTACCCCCGTAGCCAAATCGCCCTATCGTCTAGCGCCTGCTGAGATGCAAGAACTATTCGGTCAACTTAACGAACTGCTCAGCAAGGGCTTTATAAGACCAAGCTTCTCACCATGGGGAGCACCGGTCTTGTTCGTAAAGAAGAAAGACGGATCGTTCCGTATGTGCATCGATTATAGGGAACTCAACAAGCTGACGGTCAAGAATCGTTACCCTCTTCCTCGCATAGACGATTTATTTGACCAACTGCAAGGGGCGAGCTACTTTTCCAAGATTGATCTAAGATCCGGGTATCACCAGTTACGAGTGCTTGAGGAGGCTGTCCCGAAGACAGCCTTCCGAACTCGTTACGGACACTACGAGTTCGTAGTGATGCCATTCGGACTGACCAATGCGCCCGCAGTATTCATGGACTTGATGAATAGAGTATGTCGTCCTTACTTGGATCAGTTCATCATCGTCTTCATTGATGATATACTTATCTACTCTCGAAGTGAGGAAGAACATAACGATCATCTGCGACAAGTCCTGGAAACTTTACGATCGGAGAAGCTATATGCGAAGTTCTCTAAATGCGAATTTTGGATCCGAAGAGTCGAATTCTTAGGACACGTGGTTAGCAAGGAGGGAATCCACGTGGACCCATCCAAAATTAAGGCTATTGAGAACTGGTCAGCACCGAAGACGCCTACGGAAATTCGTCAATTTCTAGGCCTCGCTGGCTAATACCGCAGGTTCATTCAAAACTTCTCTCGAATCGCGAAACCCCTGACTACATTGACCCAGAAAGGCGTGGCCTTTGACTGGGAAGAGAAACAAGAGAAGGCATTTCAAACCCTGAAGCGAGCTTTATGCACCGCACCGATACTGTCCCTCCCCGAAGGGATAGAAGACTTCGTGGTATACTGCGATGCATCCAACCAAGGGCTCGGCTGTGTTCTGATGCAACGAGGTAAGGTCATCGCCTACGCCTCAAGACAGCTGAAGACACATGAGGTCAACTACACCACCCACGATCTCGAATTAGGAGCAATTGTATTCGCCCTAAAGATCTGGAGACGCTACCTGTATGGTACGAAGAGTACTATCTTTACAGACCACAAAAGCCTGCAGCACATATTCAACCAGAAGGAGCTCAATATGAGACAACGACGGTGGGTAGAGCTACTCAATGAATACGAATGTGAAATTCGTTATCATCCGGGCAAAGCCAATGTAGTAGCAGACGCCTTAAGTCGGAAAGAATATTCTGGTCTAAGAGTCAAATCCTTAACAATGACTATCCATTCGCATCTACCCGCACGAATTAAGGAGGCTCAGCTCGAAGCCTTAAAACCTGAAAATGTGGCGGGAGAATCCCTGCGTGGAATGGATAAGAACTTAGAAGTCAAGGGTGACGGAGCCTTATACCTCATGGACCGGATCTGGACACCGAAACACGGTGGCTTCAGAGACCTGGTCATGAAGGAAGCGCACAACACTCGATATTCCGTCCACCCAGGTTCAGATAAGATGTATCTGGATCTCAAGAAATCATACTGGTGGCCTAACATGAAAGCAGAGATTGCTACCTTCGTGAGTAAATGTCTTACTTGCGCCAAGGTCAAGGTCGAATACCAGAAACCATCAGGTCTACTCCAGCAACCGGAGATACCTGAATGGAAGTGGGAGCGGATCACTATGGACTTCATAACCAAGTTACCCAAGACAGCGGGTGGACTTGATACCATATGGGTCATCGTCGACAGATTGACCAAGTCCGCACACTTCCTACCCATCAAAGAAACCGACAAGATGGAGAAGCTCACAAGAACATACATTAGGGAGATCGTACGGCTGCATGGTGTTCCTATATCTATTATCTCAGATAGAGATAGTAGATTCACTTCGAGGTTCTGGCAGTCATTACAAAGCTCCTTAGGAACGAGACTGGACATGAGTACAGCCTACCATCCACAGACCGACGAACAAAGTGAGAGGACTATCCAAACTTTGGAAGATATGCTGCGAGCCTGTGTGATCGACTTTGATAAGGCGTGGGATACCCACTTACCCCTTGTCGAATTCTCATACAACAACAGTTATCACATGAGCATCAAGGTTGCTCCATTTGAAGCCCTCTATGGCCGAAAGTGCAGATCCCCTCTGTGTTGGGCTGAGGTGGGTGACACTCAATTAGCTAAAGGACGAGTTCCTGACAGCACTCTCATGGGTCCGGAGATCATTCGGGAAACGACAGAGAAGATCGTTCAGATTCGTGAACGATTGAAAGCCTCTAGAGACCGACAGAAAAGCTACGCAGACAAACGAAGGAAACCTTTGGAGTTCCAGGTGGGAGACCGAGTCCTTTTGAAAGTCTCACCCTGGAAAGGCTTGATACGCTTCGGAAAGCGTGGAAAGCTGAATCCAAGATACATAGGGCCTTTCGAAATTCTCGCTAGAATCGGCCCCGTAGCTTACAAACTCAACTTACCCCGCGAACTTAGTAACGTACATCCTACCTTCCACGTCTCAAACTTGAAGAAGTGCCTATCCGACTAGACTCTTGTAATCCCACTCGACGAGATCGAGATCAATGAGAGCCTCAACTTTGTGGAAGAACCTGTAGAGATCATGGACCGAGAAGTCAAGCGAACGAAACAAAGCCGTATCCCAATAGTGAAGGTACGCTGGAACGCCAAGCGAGGACCTGAATTCACTTGGGAGCGCGAGGATCAAATGAAACTTAAATATCCTCATCTCTTTACTTAGTTATGTTGTAATAACTTAGTTGCTTGAACTCTAATTTCGGGACAAAATTCCCTCTAACGGGGGGATGATGTGACAACCCGAAATTTTCAATTGTATAATCTCTATAGTCAAACACTTCAAATAATAGTCAAAAACATTTCAGTACATTTTTTGGCCGGATTTAAGTCGTTTGGGTGTTTAAGTTTAAAAATCGTCAAACAAATAAATAAAAAGAAGTGTCGTTATGAGTGGTGTTTAACAAACAAAACAAACAACACCCTAGCTAGGTGTTTACGGCCAAACAAGAAGAGTTTGGGCCGTAAACACCATTTTCCCAAGAACTCATGCATATAGCATGAGTTTACCCACTATTCCCTCACTTTACACTTTCCACCTCAAGAACACCAACTTTTTTCTCTCAAGTATCATAAGTTCATTTCTTCAAATCCGCCAAAATGTAAGTGTTTCCTTCCTAGATTCGTTCATACAACACTTAATCTAGTGTTTATACATCATTTCATCCATGGATTCTTCATTTTTACTTAGATCTTCAAGTGTTCTTCAAAACACCAAGAACACACACTAGTGTTTTTGGCCCAAAACACTCTTGCAACCTTCATATAAGTAAGTATACTCCTCGTAGCTAGTTATTTGCTTAGTATACTTGTTAATCCATGGAAAGAACATCAAAAACCTCAAGAACATATGTGTTTACGGTCAAGGGATATCCTTGAACCGTAAACACCACCAAGTGGTGTCTAAATGCCCTTAAGACCTTCTATAGCTTGGATAAAATACTAGAACCTTGCATGCATGAACTGGAAACACCAAAACACGAAATGGTTGGAGTAACCATGAGTTTACGGCCGTGAACTCATGGGTTTACGACCGTAAACCCAAGGGTTTACGACCGTAAACTCCCAAGGGTGGTCCAAGGACCGTAAACTCCAATGGTGAGTCCTTTTGAGCCCTAGACCCTTCCTAAGCCTTTGATGCAAACCTAGAACACTTCTTTGTGAGGTATAAGACCCTAAAACACACAAATGCACCATTACCATGAGTTTACGGCCGTAAACTCATGGGATAAATGGTCCAGAAACCGTAAACACATATAGGGTTACCATTTGAGGAGTAAACTCCAATGTGAGGACATACTCTCCTTAGATACAACCCTTTAGCACTCCTAGCACTTGAAACTAAGTGTTTCCATGTATTAGAGTGTCTTTACTCGATTATTTAGTTATTAAATAACTAATTAGATACATTTAGGTATCGCTACATGTTACATAGGATCAGTGTGTGTGTTCAAGTCTTCACTTGACACCTAGCATCCTACCCGGCACTTCCATCCACTCCACTCACTACAGGTGAGTTCATACCCCTAAATCAACCTTTTAAATGATTTTAAACGCTTTTATGGGGGGGGGATACAAGTTGAACTGTTATAGCTATTGTATCAATCACATGTGATTAATAACTAGAACAGACTACAAGATTTGTTACTGCTTTCAAATTACCATCAAACTTTGGATTTTCAAGTGTTTCAAACCTTTTATCAAACTCTTTAAATGCCAAAACTGTTTTCAACTCTTTTAAACTTGATTTATTTTCAAACCCAGATCTATACTAATATATTTATATAAGTAAGACTTGAAGGACTTTGGACTGATAGCTCACCTTATTTCATGTTCCTTGTTTGGTTGTGGACTTAGGGTATTCTGTTATTTGTCCGACTGTCGTTGAATTCTTAGTTATATATCATATATATTTGTGTTGGATATAACAGTCTTCACTTCAGTCCAGTACCTTCGTGTAACAAAGGCATGCAACCAACATTACTATTTAACTATAATAGGTATAGTTAAGGATTACTACTCATTACTACTATTACAATGACACCTACCAGAGTCAGTACAGTTATGAGTCAATACATGCTAAATACTATACAAAGATAATACTATATACTATACAAGAGAACACTCTATACATTATGCCAGAAAATACATTTTACAATATACAAGAGAATATACTATAATTAGAATGTGACATACTACTTCTCGATACGACACTTCACAGTGGTATCACCGTGTAACCAGAGTCTCCTGGAGGGAGAGCGGGAATTGTGTGTATAGATCTATACGGGACATACACTCCCACATCCCGACTGCTAGCTACAGTCCGAGCCGACTAGGCCAGGGGTGACAAAATGTCACCATACTACGTGTGACCTGGAGGGTCATCTGATATTCGATCGTCAATCAGCATGGTTACACACGAGTTCACATCTAGACCTTTAATTAACACATTAATAATTAAAGGCAAAACAGACTTCCCCGAGGTGTATTGTACATTTAATATTACCTGGAGTCTGTATTTTCATTACATTTAGCCGGCAGTGACACTGCTGGGGTAAAACATTATTTTCCCAATTACTTTACAGGAAATGAAGTCTAAACTATATTTTCATACTAATAGTTTCACTGGGAAAACTTTTACATTTTCAAAGGATCAAACATACAAACAACCGGGTCTTGGTAGAAGACTACTTTTACTGGAAAATATAGGATTTTCTAGGGAAGTATACTATTTCAAACATTGATATCAGCTATTATACTACATTGTTGTAAACATTTTTATACAAGCAATGACACTAAATACTTATGAACTCACCAGCTTTATGCTGACACTCGCTTTCAAAATAACTTGTATTCTCAGGTCATCGGTAGACAGGTACAGATGCAGCTTTTGAGAAGATGGAGTACATACAAGACTCATCTTTTATTTTGATTATACTTTTGGTGTCTTACAAACTGTACAAAACACGCTTGTATTACAATTATTATATTAATGCAATGGATGTTGTTGCTTGTCTTTACTATTATGCATTGTTATGATACTGTACATGACGTCCTCCACCCCAGAACGTATTCCGCCGTTCTCGGTTTTGGGGTGTGACAGGCACCCTCTCTCCTCTCTCTTATATTCATCCCTTCACTCTAGTGTGTTTGTGAGCCATTAGAGGTACTACATTTGTGGTACTTGTTCTCAAGAGCAATGGAACTTCAAGACTTAGTTGTTATTACTATATAGCAACAAAGGTATGTAATCTAACCCTTTTGTTTGTGTATTTCAAACTTATTAGATGCATATTAGGGTTTTCTCTTGTGTTCATAAGTTGTATGTCTAATAGTGAAAACATAGATCCAAACTAGGGTTGCATGCACGCATATGATTGTTTGTATAAAACCCATCACGTACTACATGTGTATGCGTGGCGTAATGGTTAAGTTGGTCGTGGATGGTCTTTGAGTACGCTGAGCATACTAATGGGTACGCGGGGCGTACTCTCTTCAGCACCAAATCCTAATTTTGGGGTTTTACCCCTATATAAGCACCATTATAACCTTCCTTTGGGTCTTTTAAGTTATCCTCCATCCCCTTTAGCATACATTGAAACCCTAGAGTGCCTTGAGTGAGTTTTGGAGCTTGGAAGAGTGTTTATGGTGGTTTGTATAAGAGAAGAAGAAAGTTGAAGACTCATTTCTTGGAGAGGAGCTTAGAGATCTAGTGTTAGCATCTTCATTTTGTGACTTTGGAGGTATAAAGTCCCTATCTTGTCTACTCATTGTATAGATCTTCTTTTGGGCTTGTTTATGGTTATTTTAACCTCTTTTGGTTGGTCCTTGAGAGCTAATGTTGTTTCAAAGGCTTAATCTTGTAGATCTGGACATTTGAGGTGTCCAAAGGCATAAAAATGTGATCTTTATGGTTTATTTGGACTCATGCATGTGTTAAGACCTTTCATTAAGCTCTTTTGAGCTCTAGAGCCCCATTAAGCCATGCATGCAAGTAAAGTTACCAACTTTACGTGATAAGTCATCCATAGGAATCAGATCTGAGAGTTTGGAGCAAGGACTTAAGTGGTTAAGTGCTTAGTGGAGAAGAATGGGGTTCAGGGGAGTACGATGGGCGTACCCATCTGGTACGCTGCGCGTACTGGCCCCAGAGGGTGTACGCTGGGCGTACTCGGCCTGTTTGACTTTTTTTGTTTTGTTGACTTGTTGTCCATGGATCGTTGACCAGAAGTTTGACCAGGGTTGACCATTGGTTAATTTTAACCCTTTTAGGATATTGGGCCTTCTCGGGTTAGGACCGTGATGGTATTGGGCCCAATTTGGATATTTGGGCCTCATTGGGCCTTATGGTGTCATTTCAGGGTTTGGGCATATGATGCTTGTGGATTGGTCTTTGGATTTATGGCAAGTAAGGAAAAAGGGTAAAATGGACTTTTACCCTGAAGGTTGGTTATTGGACTAGAATTTTGTTTGGGTCGGGAACCAATTATTGATAAAATATTATTTGATGTTGTCAGTGCGCAGATTTTGGTAACAGCAGCTTGAGTATTCGGTTATCTTGGTTTGAGGTGAGTCTCCTCACTGTACTATGGGTTGAAGGCACCAATGCCGACCCATTTGGTTTATGTATTATAGGAAGACCAGAGGTTGGCCCTTGGCATTTGTATGAAATACCAAGAGGTGGATCCTAGCAATCTGTATACAAGACTAGAGTTTGGACTCTGACAGTTATTTAGATAAGTAGTTGTAGATTGTATGCTAGTTGTCTTTGTGATGCTTGCATGGAAGACCAGGAGGTGGCTCCTGGCACTTGTTTGTAAGACCCAGGGTTTTGGCCCCGGCCTGGCAAGGAAAGACCATGATACGGCTCGTGGCATAATGGCAAGACTATCGTTGGCACATAGCACCTCCTATTGCATGTTTGATATGTATGACTTGTATGTTATGTGGTATTTGGGGAACTCACTAAGCTTTGTGATTATAGTTGTTGTTTATGGTTTCAGGTACTTCCGGTTCTAAAGGGAAGGGCTCGGCTTGATCGCAGCGCATACACCCATATTTCCCGCATATTGAGATTTTGTGATTGTACTCTGATAATTGCTTTTATTAAAAAATGCCTTTAAGAGTTTAAATAAATGATAATGAGTGTTCTGGTTGTTTTAAAAATGAAATTTTTACCTTTGTATTTTGGGATGTTATAGGTGAGGTCGGTCATCGAGTCACGGGGAGTACTGAGGTGGTACTCAAGACTACCGAGTTGATTAGGTAGACTTCAGACAACGCAGAGTCGGTAGAAGAGATATGCCGACAAGCGCCGCTCAGATCTAGAGTTCCAGGTTGGGGATATGGTTCTCCTGAATATGTCACCTTAGAAAGGTGTCATCCGATTCAAGAAGAGGGGAAAGTTGGGCCCCATGTATATCGGTTTCTTTCAGGGTTTTGGCCCGGGTGGGCCGGGTTGCTTATCGCTTGGATCTTCCCGAGGAGCTTAGTCAGATCCATAGCACATTTCACGTCTTTCAGCTGCGGAAATTTTTGGTTGATGATTTTGTAGTGGTTCCATTGGAGGATATTCAGGTGGATGATCACTTGAGTTATATTGAGAGACCGATTTCCATCCTTGACAAGAAGACGAAAACCTTGAGGAACAAGGTTGTAGGGTTGGTGAAGGTGCAGTGGCAGCACCGAAAGGGGTCTGAATGGACGTGGGAGCCTGAGGACGAGATGAGGGAGCATTACCTGGAGTTATTTTTCGCAGCGGATTTCGAGGACGAAATTTCGTTCAAGTGGGGGAGAATTGTAACACCCGATTCAAGGTACTTTTCAGTTTTGACCCTTGGTATATAAATATTTTACAGATTTGGTCCATAGGGCAGTTTTGCCATTTTCGGAAACCTGGGAGTACACGGGGCGTACTTCTCGTACGCTGGGCGTAGGCATCCATGGGACAAACCCTAAAATTTAGAGTTTGGACCCTATTTAAACAACATTATGACCCATGATCCTCTCATTTCTCAGCCTCCATAGCTCTTTGAGTCCCATTTCGAAACCCTATCCCCTCTTGAGGAGATTTGACCCTCTTGTATGTGTTTTTAGTGTGTGTTGGTGAGATTTGGGGAAGATGGGCTTGGAAGAAGAAGCCTTGATCAAAGGAGGACTTGTAGATCCAGACTTCACAAACCATTTCCAACTTCATTGAGGTATAAAGCTTGAAACTTGCTCCTTGTATGCTTAGATCTAGTCTTTATGAAGTTTTGGTCCCTTTTTGGTCCTATTATGAGATCTAGTGGTTTTCTTCCACTCCATAAGTTAGGATTTGCTTCTCTTGATGTTTCTGAGATCCCATAGTCCATAAAATTAGCATATTGATGGTTGTGGATCAACCATGCATCTGTTTAGGTCCATTTGGTGAAAGTAGAATGCTAAAAGTAAGGTTTGGGTTCTTTTGAGCCATGCAAAGGCTCCAAGTTCATGACTTTATGGATTAATACGTTCCTATAGACTTGGATCTGTAACTTAGATGTTGGAATGCAAGTATTAAGCACTTAAGGAAAAAGTGCTTAATGGGTGTGTACGCTTGGCGTACACAAGAGTACGTTGCGCGTACGTGCCCGTGTCTACGATCATGCAAGTAGCCTAGTACGCAGGGCGTATGCCTGGTCCGCGCAGCGTACCAAGCCTGGTCTTGGGCTTTTGTGATTTGGGCTATATTTTGATTATTGGGGTTTTGGACCTTATTAGGCCATTAGCCTTTCTAACTTTTGGCCATTTTCATGCTTTGGGCCTTCATGGATTTGGGCTCTTAATGGGTTTTGGGCATCATTTAGGAATTTGGGCCATTTTGGAATTTTAGAGCCATTGGGTTGGGCCTCGATAATTGGGCCAAGTAAGGAAGGGGTAAAATGGTCTTTTACCCTGGGAGTTGGACAAGTGATATAGATTCCTAGTTATGTTTCATGGCCCAAATATTAATTGGGGTTTTATGTGATTGATTAGCGTGGGGATTTTCCGGATCAGCAGTCCGAGCATTAATCTGATTTTCAGCAGCTTGAGGTGAGTCTCCTCATTGTGCTTGACGGGTTGAAGGCACCAATGTGGGCCCATGATTTATTATGATTAGGTTGCTAGTTGTTTGTGTGAATCTTGCATGTGTAGTATGTGATATGTATACCGGGCGGGGTTCAAAGCCAGGCAAGGCCTGAGGGGTGTATTATATCTAATTTATCTTAGTGATTCTTGCATGTGTTTATGGGTGTATCTCACCAAGTTTTCCCCAACATGATCCACTCAGTTTATATGCATCACGGGTATCAAGACTTAAGCTAATGGAACTTGATTAGGATACTGAGTGATTAAGAGACAACCTACAATAGTATTCAGGACCATCAAGTCTTTATGTTGTAACTTATATATTTGTATTGATTATGACATCCTTAGGGTTTTCACATTTTGGAAACAAACATTTGTAATCAAAATGATCTTTTGTACTGGGATTTTCCGCAAATATAAATAAACGATTTTAAAAGCGTAAAGAAAAGTTTTAATTGGTTCTGAAAAATAGAGGATGTCACATGCACGTTGACTGGCGATGTGTTGGGTAGGAGAGGAATGTGGTGGTCATGCGGTTGGTTCGGTGGAAGTTTTATGCGTGTGGTAAAAATGTGTTGGTATTCTTTTAGGAGGCTTTGAATGATGGGGTCAATCGTAGGTGGTGGTGATTGATGTTTTGTGGAGGGTTCAAACAGGAGGGCGTACATTGAAGCAATAGATTGATTTTGTAATAAATGATGGATGTAGCTTGCAACGGTGGGGGTAGCGAGTGGTTCTCCAGTGAGTGTAATGGTTTGTTGTTTATGTTAAAATGTGATCTTGGGAATAGAGAAATCTGTTATCAAAGAGCCTAAGTATCCAATCCATTATAAGCCAAGAATGCCTGCAATGGGAAGAACAAAAGCATAATGGTTATAGTGGTTGATTGAAGTTGTAAGGATACGTCGGGGTAGTAGCCATCACAGTGGATATGGGTGTCGTTGCCAATCATCACAAAGAAATTTGGGATTGGTTAGTTGGGTAGATTGAGGGAATTGGCGATGTGAGGCTATAAGATATTATGTGTACTACCACAATCCACCAAAATAGTCACCGGTTGGCCGCCAATGTGAACTGTAATGTGATGATCACGGGGAGATGTCGACCCTAGGAGGGTTACCAAAGATAGTGTCAAAAATTAGGAGATGTTATCAGCAATTTGTGCGTCGGGAATTTCATCGTTGGAAAGATAAGGCGGGTCGATTGTTTACTGGATGATTTCGTCTGACACAAAGGGTGTCTCTTCGTTATCGACCACCAGCAGGAACTGAGATGGGTTGCACTTATGACACGGGTAGTATTTGACGGTGATCAAAGTCCAGTAGCACGTCGTTTCTACATGGCATGCGGTGAGAGACGAGTGAATGGGAGGTTTGGAGTTGGTTGCATCGGTGTGGGAAGGAGGCTGGTTATTTGTAGCTTTTGAGTGGTTGTAGAATTGTTGGTGGTAGTAGTGGCGGTGCTGGAAATAGTCGGAGATGGTGATGGACGGTAACATGGAACGTACCGGAAGCATAATCGATTGTTGTTGAGTTTTTCGTCAATTAATTTGGCTAATCCCATTGCTTGTGTAATGGTGGTGGGTCGGCGTACTGCCAGTTCTTGGCTGATGTCGGAACGGAGACCCGACAAAAAACAATTGAGGAGGGCGTCGGCAGGTAACCCAATGATACAACTACTCAAACGTTTGAATTATGTTTGATAATCCATTACATTGATTGTTTGTAGGATCTTGAATAGGGTTGTCTGGTGGTTATCGTATGTGGATGGACTAAAACGGGTCTCCAAGGCTCTAGTGAAGGCATCCCCGGTGGTGAGTAATTGATTGTTGAAAAGGTACTTGTACCATCTTAAATCGTCACCGAAGAGATAGACAACCACCATTGTGAGACGTTCCGGTGGGTTGGTGTTATAGAACGTGAAATATTGGTCCATTTGAAATAACCAGTCTAGTGGATTTGATTCGTCAAAGGTAGCCATGGTAAGCTTGGGTGGACACATATGTGTGTCGTTGGGACCTATTTTGCGTTCGAATTTCAGTGGGTTACTAGAGGAAGGTTTCTATTCTGGTTTGATTAGTGTGGCTAGGAGGGTATTTTTTTGCTCATATTGAGCAGTTAGATGCTTCATAATGATGCCAAGTTGGGATTGTGTGGTTGTTTGGTTGGCAGTGGAAGAGGTAACAATTTGAGAAATGTTTTCGACTATGGATGCCATGGAAGCTTTGAGCGAGGGTGATTTGTCAGTGGTGAAGGAGGAGGGCGACGACTCGTGTTTTGGAGGCATAATTGAGGAAGAAGGCAATGAAAACACCTAATTTATAAGACCTTGTTTGAGAGGATCAATCTTCACATAAATATTAGAGAAGAAAGACAAAAGTTGGAGCAATTTTCGATGATTAATTCCCAAAAGCAAATTGCAATTTAATGACTAATAGTTGTCATATGACTTACTCAATTCTAGGAATTGAAACAATCATGCATGGACTTATTCATGAAAACACTAGTGGAGCTAAAAACATGGAAATAAGAAGAGTTCAACTTCACGTGTATCTAAACTGATGATCAACAAGACCTGGTCTTCAAGGGTCCTTTAATCTTCATAGCGGGAGGGTTTCCTGATGGTTCTTTTGGGTCGGGTATGGGTGATACCCATATCATTTTCCCACCAAATACTAATATTGAATCGCCCATCAACAAGTCATTAAGGTTTGGAATAATTGTAGGAGGTTTCTCATAAATATTAGATAATGTTTTATCTTCCCTTCGTACGCAACAATTCCAAATGTTAAGATGGGGATCAAGAGGTTTCTTAAAGTTAAATTGTCCCCTTTATCCACTGCATATGAATTCTCTAGCGTCATTATGCCCTTTTGTCATTGATGGTTGACCCTGACCCTGAATCGACGAATCTTATATAAGATATTGGTAAAACTAGTTTTTTTAGTTATTTGGAGTAAAAACAGTTGTTGATTTAATTATGATTCGTTATTCTTGACTATAAAACTCCTTTGAATTGATACTTTTCGAGTCATCTAGTTTATGTAAATGAAAGGAGTGAGAATCAAAGAGGATAAATCATCTTAAAAGATTCACCGGAGAAATTTAAGTGGGATAGGCTTTCATTTGATATCTCTATAATACACACTTGAAGACATTTACCATCTAAGTCGATTGGAAGAGTTTATTTTATAGGAGCCTTTGATTGAGAAAGAATACAAACCCGCCCAAACACCATGTTATCAACAATGTATGTACAGGAGAATGGAATGAGGAGCTAGCCAAAATTTCTAACAATTGAAAGAAGGGATATCGACCATGCTTGTGGGGGTAAGTTGTGGATTTGAATCCATACAATCCTTTTATCACATATGAATTCTTTGGTCCAAGATTCCAATCAGTTAAACCATAGTCTCAAGGATGTTTTTTTCTTTTCCGACAATACCTTCTTGAATGTCTTCAGTCGGGAAGTGGAGCGTGACATATATATCTCTAACATAACTTACATTGTGTTCATCAAATCTAATATTAAACGACCTATTAAAAGCATTTTGATATTAGATAATTCTCCGTTCTCCCATAAGAGTTATCTTGTATTTGCATGCCCAGTCGACTTAATATTTAAGAGGAATGATAGACCAAGAGTGTGGATCACGATTCACAACTGTTAAGTGTCTCTTAACATGTTTGCATATGATAATTTTGGTTTTTTATCCTTAAATGAACTTAAATCCATGGATGGATATATGCATGAATCATGTCGTAGTTGTTATCTTTCACAAGTTAGAGGGCTAACTCACTTGGTTAATATGGTGTCTAATAAGGTGCTTCTAACAAGGAGGTTATAGCTTCAATCTCAAACATATACTAACTTGTTATTCTTTAAAAAAAAAAAAATAGTAATAAAAAGGTTATCTTTCCTATGATGTCTGGCTAGTTTGGCCGACATTATTGATGCCCAAACATTTAAAGTTTGAAACTTTTATGAAATCAAAAGGCACAAATTAAATATTTCTAGAGTTGTCATTTTATTCTTGTTACTCTCTCATTCTGAAAACTCTAACAGCAATTATTTCCCATTTAGAATACTTTTTGGGTGGGGGGGGGGGAGCCGGGGAGGGGGGCAAAAACAAAGAAAAAATAAATTTTTTGATTTATAGTTTAAAACCACTTTAATGTAATTCTACATAAAAAAAATGATAAATAATGATATATATATATATTCTACGATTTATATTTAAAAAACAAAAATATAAACCGTGAGTGGATGGGACGGGTCGCCTGTGAACGTAGGGTCCACTGGGCCAAGTCATAGTGTTTATCCAGGCTGGCCTTCTATTTGATTACCAGCTACCCAAGTCATTATTGTAAATGTGGGCCACTCGTGTTACTGTTCTTGATAATTTTTTCTAAATATTTTGAAACCAAAATAATAATATGCCACAAATTGAAATGATTTCCTTTCAATCAAAAGCCTTTAAATGTCTTATAATTATAGCACGTGCAATATTAAATTTTATTATTAAAGTTGGAGAAATTGTAGTATTAGTGTATTACTAGAGCCTTTATTATTATCTCATACCGTCGACAAACAAAAGTTAAATTTATGAAATTGACTATTTTATCCCGTATTTATCTATTCATTGTTAGAGCCTTGTTATTATCTATAGGGTCCACCAATTTGGCTATTTATTTGTTATTCTTTCTCCCTCTCATTTTAAAGTTACGATAAATATGTAGAAAATTATTTTAAATTATTGTTATAAAATCTTATTATTTTGTCTTCGTTTATAGAAAAGCTTCAACTTTTTTTTTAATAAAAAAATGTCGATGATCTACTTGTACACGATAATCTATCATTTTCTGTTAAAAATATAAGAATTTTTTGGTGAGTTTGACAAAATATTAGATAATATGTTCAAAAAATAAAAATTGAGATTTTTTCTATAAAATATGACAAAATAACTTAATTAGTTTTTATAATCTAAAAATAAAATAAAATAATCTCATTCAGACAGTTAAATCAAGAAACAAAAATACAAAAAATTAATTTATTTAATTGGGAAACTGTTAGAAAAATCTTAATATTTTTGAAAAATTTTCACTTTAATCCCAATTTATTTATTTTTTAACAGAAAAATCCCAATTATTTGATTTTACACGATAATATGTCATTTCCTATAAAAAGAAAAAAAATGATTTTTTTCTTAATTTGAGCGGAATAATGGAAACTTTATGTTCAAAAAAAAATTTGGACTAAAATAAAACATTTCCGAAAATATTGGGACTTTTCTGACAATTTCCCTATTTAATTTTGTAAAAACAAAATACTAATTAGAAAAAATCGATTTTACTAACTTTTTACCAAAGATGAACACGAATAGCAATGAAATAAGTTTAACATAATTGAAGTGGTTTAATACATTGAAAACATAAACCGGTTTATAGTTAGAAATAGAATACAATAAACTCCCAAATAGTTATATGCTCAAAGCAAATCTTAAATATCACTTTATTATATCTTTAAACATGAGCAATTATTACCCAAAAAACTCCAAACAATTCCCATTTCCAAATTCCAACAACCCTTCTCCTTCCTCTCATGTCATGCAAATGCAATCGGCCTCTCTTCTCTTCACATTTCTTTCATGATTCCCAATTCCCAAAAGCCGTTGCACCTCTTAATCTTGGCATTATTGTAGATCTTTCTATTTCCATGAAATTAAAAAGAAAAAAAAAAAAAAAAAAAAAAAGATTATCCAAAACCCAATAATCTTTAATCGTTTCTAAGTGATAAAGAATCAAGGTCAAAATGGTACTTACACATTTCAACCTGGTTATGCTCAAGAATCCCACAAAACACCAACCATTTCCAGAGAGGCCTATGGTCCATAAACAGAATTAACAAACACCATCATTAGAATAAGAGTAAATTACATTTTTAGTCCCTCAAGTATAGCTGATTTTTGCAGTTTTGGTCCGAACAAGGTTTTTCTTGCACTGTGGTCCTTATTTGAGGTTTTTACTTTTTAGTCCCTGTTCCAATAAATTGACTCAATTTTGGTACCAAAATGTAAACAGAATACCTATTTTTGGACCAAAATTGCAAAAACTAACTATACTCAAAGATAAAAATAATTAATTTTTACTTAGAATAGAGACCAAAATTGTATGAGAAAGCTTTTTTGGGAATGAAATTGCAAAAACCGGCTATACTCAGGGACCAAAATTGTAACTTACTCTTACAAAAGCAAGTTTTTTTTTTTAAATCTATAAAAAAGGGCAACACCTGATATCACTGTAGCACAGGCATCATCATCATCAATCATCATTGGATCACCAAATTAACCAATATAAACTCTACCTGCACCCCAAAACATCATCAAGATTCAAGAAACACTATTTTTAATAAAAAAAAATTATTTTATATATTAATAATCACCTGAAAGCAGGCAAAATTGCAGGTTTTGTTGCAGATATTGATTAGTTTCAACAAAAAAGTTAGATGACTTCAAGATTGGGTAGTGCTCCTTTTGACAAAACCTGTAAAGCTGTGCCTTTGGTCAACCATGCGGTCAACTCTGGTTGATTTTGAAAAGGTTTGAGAGGATGAAAAGTTCCATCTTGAAGCTTCACTCCATAAACAAATGGAAGCCTGAGGGAGAGGAAGCTCTCTGGCGGCAATATCACCGGACAACCAAGGCTGAACTGCAGTTTCTGTTCATGGTGATGGTCAACCACTGATGGAGGTAGACATGACACCTGGACATTTTTTTCAGACCCCATTAATTAATTAATCATTTTTTTATAAAAAGATGATATATATTATTTCATTTTTTAGAGGTACCTCAAATTGAATAACTGGACATGTAGTCAAGACAACAGGGAAGGGAGGTGTAACCTGCAGTGCAGAATACACATAGAGTTATTATATTATTATGCATTATATTAAATAAAGATTTAGGGCAAAAAAAAGTACTTTTGCCATTTTATCTTGTAGTGACTAGTGATTAAACCATTTTACTTATTTTAACCGATTTGAAAAAAACCATTTTTCTAAGATATCAGAGCAAAACATACTTTTATCTTTTTACAGAAATGCACTAGTATTTCATTATATTATCTGTAGTGATCAAACCATTATACTTTATTTTGACCATTTTTATAAAAATAATAATAATAATAACATTTTTCCAGTTACCTGATATCAGGGAAAAATTACAAAAAAAGCATAATGGTTTCATCATCATGTAAAATAAAATTATTTAGGGTTAATCTCATAAAAGACCTTATATTTTTCCGGATTAAACCTCAAACTTTATTTTTTTTCCTGAAAAAGACCTTGTATTTTTTTCAATTTTTCAAAAAAAGCCCTCAACTTTGTATTTTTTTCCGAAAAAAACCCTCAACCTTCTACATGCTTCCAAATAAACCCTCAAATTTTTTAGTTTTTCTCGAAAAAAACCCTCACATTTTACAATTTTTTTTGGATTAATCTCATAAAAGACCTTATTTAGGGTTAATCTCATAAAAGACCTTATGTGAGGGTTTTTCCGAGAAAAACTAAAAATAAATTGAGGGTTTATTTGGAAGCATTTAGAAGGTTGAGGGGTTTTTTTCGGAAAAAAATACAAAGTTGAGGGCTTTTTTTGAAAAATTGAAAAAAATACAAGGTCTTTTTCAGGAAAAAAAAAAATAAAGTTTGAGGTTTAATCAATAAAAAACACAAAATATAAGGTTTTTGATGAGATTAACCCAAATATTTAAGTGGTGAAATCAGTAAAAGGGTGAAGGTTATGTAAATGTTGTGCTTTTTTGTATTAAATGAGTTAAAACTTAAAAAGGAATTGATGCAATTAAATAATTATAAAAAAGAAGCAAGTAAAATCAAATTCTTACCAGAAATATTCTCTGAAGCTGTGAAATAGTGCCAGCAAATTGAACATTTGGTGAATCATTCTTATTCTTATGGATCTGGCAATGAGGGCAATTTAGGTACAATGGTAAGTTTCTATTTAGTAAAGGAAAAACACCATTGCCATCATCATCAAGAATCATTGACTCAAGACTTCCTTCAATATCTTTGTGACCATTTTGTCCTTGATTACCATTACTCCCTATTTCTTTTGACTTTACTGGATTTCTGACCTTACTAACACCAGGATTCATCATTCTATTTGAGTGTCTATGGATTTTACCATGCCCTCCATATTTACCCATCTTTGACGAATCTACCCCTCTACGATCCAAATTATTTTCAGCAGATTCATCCACTGCATAAATGGATCCAAGCCCTTTTAGATGATCTGGTGTCAATATGAATCTGTGTCCACATGGACATTCATGCTCAAATCCAATGTAAACCACCACCTGATTTAAAGAATTGTTCTCCCTACCATTCATGTTTAACAAATTACCAAAACTACCCTTTTGTAGAAACGGATTGCCATTAGTGTTCCCGTTTCCATCTTCATGAACAGAAGACAAAGTCCCGATTTTTTTAGATTCTTGATTATCATGTGGTGTTTCTCCAATGTTCTTTTCTTTATTAACATTTTCCAAAGTTAATAAAGTTTTCTTTTTTAATTGAAGTGGAGGAAACCCAGAACTTGTAGATGATGATCCTGCAACAACTTCAGAAAAAGGCTTTTTCATTGTAAAATTAGGAACAATTTTAGTGGAATTACTCTTATTGTCATCAAGATTCTTGGATTTAGAATTAATCTCCACCCCATTGTCTGTTTTTTTCACCTTTACATCTGAAACAACTTCAACCCTTGAATCTTTACTGAATTCCTTGTGTTTTTCAAGAAAAAATTTCCACTTTAGAAGAAACTTCTCTGTATTTGAAAACCCACTTTGGAGAAGCCCTTTTGAAGGTTGATAGTATCTTGATCCTCCAATTCGAGTCAAACTCCAAGATTTTGACTGAATAGGCCCTTCTGTGTTCCCTTCTGGTAAAACAAGGGTAGGAAGAAGTTTATCACATTCTGGGTAACAACTAAAGTTCACATTAGCTGCTTCAAAATCAAAAGGGTCTAATCGTAATTTCCTTGATCTCCCACATGCACACGCATGAAGAAAAACAAAACCACTACAATGTGGTAAAGAAGAGTCATGTCTTTGATGAATACATGATTTTCCTGTTAAACTAACTGCATCACATAGTTGTCTACCCGAAATCCAAATCGATGTGCATTCGTTTTCCAGTTTTTTCAGATAAAAATCCACAGCTGGACCTTTGACCATTGACCTAAAAGAAGTCAAAGCTTTTGACAAATGGGTTTCGTGTTGTGATGTTGGATAACATGGTGGCAAATCGTGTAAGTAGACATCTTTAGCAACAGGTAAAGCTCTTTGACACCAAGAAATTGAAAATTTACTATTCAGCCCTTTACTGTTATCCAAATATGTTGCTGCAAGTTCTAAAGGGTCGTTGACTTTTGTTTGACTTCCTTCAATAACTGAAACTGAAACGTTATTTCGTTGTCTTGATCTTCTTTTGGTTTGTTCAGATTCAGGTATAAACACAGGTTTAGCAGAAAGAAGCCCATGTAAAATGGTTTGACTGGAAGTCAACCAGACATCAAGAGATGGAAGATCGGGAGTTAAAGGCGGCGGCTTTCCGGAAGCTACCGAGGCGGCAGCTGCAGCAGCCGCCACCGCCACCATCCCACCACCACCACCAGAGACACTGATACTCCCTCGACCTCTTAAAATATCACATTGTCTGTAAATGAACTCCTTTAAAGAAAGAATGTCTTCTTTATTTGAACTTTGACTATGGGTTTCAAGTAGAAGTGAGTCTGAAGTTGAGATACCTTCTAGAACATTCTCCACAATACTACTGGCAAACTCTAAAGATTCGCCTGAATTGTTTGAGAGTTTATCAAGAAGCAAAACAGCTTTAGACCCATCAAGTGAAAACAAAGGCATGTGACTTGAAATGGGTCCGGGTCCATTTCTTGACCCGGGAGGACCCGTTTCAGAACCCGAAAGTACCCGACATTTTTTGATTGAAAACCGGATTTGTGCTTCAAGAGATGACTGTAGTTTCTTCTTGAAACCACCTTCTGGTTTTGAAACAGGGCGTGAAAGTACAACTACTGAACCAGATCCTTTCATGGGTAAAGTTGATCTAGACTGAGTTGACTCATCTGGGTTAGAAGGAGAAGAAGTAGAAGAAGAAGAAGAACCAGATTCACAGATATCATCAAGAAAAACAAAGAGTATAACTGGAGTACATTGTCCTGGAAATAAAGATGTGTATGAGCCTAAACCTGACATTAATGAGACTGATGAAGGATTGCGAGCCATGGGTGGACCATTTTTACCAGGGGAACGGTTTTTTGAAGGTGTTCTTGAAGGAGAAGTGTGTGAAGAAGAAGATGTGTGTGATCTTGATGTTGTTGATTGTAGTGTTTGTGATTTGATAAATGGAAACATTGCATGTTTAGCACCTTGTAACACTCGAAACTTTTTTAGATTTTGGATATCAAAGCGTGAGCCTTCTTGCATAAATATGATCACATGGCAAACCTGTGTTCATGATCACAATGAGTTAATAACAAATTGAGTAAGGTTATTCAAGAATCAATGTGGTGATCTAAACTAATTTAAAAGAATGAGGCAAATCCAAGAGAAATATAGACAAAAAAACACCTAATGAATTGGGTGTTAGCCTTGTTACCAAGAAATCTAGATCTTAATGAAGTTCATATAATATTTATTCAGTTCAATATAAACATATCCAAATTGCAATCACGTATTAACAAAACCAAACAACAATAAACAGATGCTAAGGCAACACTCAAAGTCTTAAAGCAAAGAAAAGAGCGAAATCACTCAGAAAATCGGTGAATTTGGTTCAAACAAACTTACAGAAAACATAAACAGCATCCCTTGAAGATCCCCAAACTCCTGCTTTTCAAAAACCGAATCAAACCCACTTGGGACCTCCGAAAACCCTTCCATAACCGGACACTTGGTGGAGCAAAACTGCAAATACAAAACCCCCTTTGTCTCCTCATGATAATAACTAATTTGTCTTTGCTTAAACCAATCCTTGACCTCATCCGTCACGATTTCCCCTGTTTTCTCAAACCCCAATGCTACGTCAGCATCCCCGGAACGAAACACATTGGCATCTATAATCCGGTTGATTAATTGACTCACGTCACCTTTGCGCCGGCCAACGAATCCGACCACGACAACGCTGTTTTGCCGGGATGTTGTTGAAGGAGGAGGAGGGGGAGGAAGAGGTGGAAGAGCCGATGGTGGTGGTGGTGGTGGTTGATGGATGGCAGCGGGTTGTGGTAGAACAGTGGTGGTGGAAGGAAGAGTGATAGAAGAAGATGATGGAGGACGGATTAGAACACGCATAGGGGAGCGATTGGGTGCCGCCATGGAGAGTGAAGGGTGGGATTTGAACTGGGCTCTCTTCTATTTTGGGAGAAACTCCATTGAAATTCATCAAATAACCAGTAAAATTGAAAGTACAAGGGCTACATTGAAAAATTTAAGATTCCAGTAAAATTGAAAGTAGTGAATTGCAAAACTGGTCTCTAATCTGTTTGTTAGTTTGCATACTTAGTCCTTTATCGAAACCAAGATATTTGGGCCTCCCGAATTGGGCCATAAGTTTCGAGTGCAATAGCCACCTACATGATACATTGACTCATGTTGACAATTTCCAGTCCAATATGGAACATGACACGAATTTATACGAAAATAAATATGGTTAAATTGAAAATTCTGACCCGTCAACCTATTTATTTCGTAGACCGGGTTGGATCATGTGTTTGACTTCGTGCTTCAACCTGCCAATATATATTATATTTTTAAAAATTAATATTTGTGAATAAATTATGACTTAGGAGTACAGCATGTCCTACTCAATCAAAAATTCAATCATCGATCCTTGCAGGCCCGATGATAGGCATGGGCAAAATGGGCATAGGAACGGGGCCCATTTTTTGATGGGGCCCAATTTTTTTATACTGTATTGAATCGGACCTAGTGTCTAAGTACAAATCGTTGACCAGCAAGCAAACGTTAGACATACTGAGAATCCAAGAAGCAGAGCACGCATCACAAGCCAAGAACGCGGTAGAAGGCATAAGAGATTGTCAACTGATCATCATCAATTCAACATTTAGCGACTTTATCATAATTCAGGTAAGGGATTTAGTACTTTTACCCTCTCTGTTAATTGATTACTAATCACTAATTAGGTAAGGGATATCGAATCAGAATTGGTGAATTAGGAACAAATGAATGTGTATCATTTATCAGAAAAGCTTGAAAAGGGTAACCTCAAAGTTGTTGTTTGGTATTTCTGCTTAATTCATATTAGACTTTTGGTTTATATGATTTTTTTTTGACTTTTTACAGTGAAACAAGTATGACTGTTCTTGGCTATCTTGCAAAGCTTACACACGGAATCTTTGGGTAATTTTATATTCCTTTACAATTGTAACGCCCCGATTCCTGGTACGTATTTCAATTTAAGTTGTTTTTGTTTGTGACGGGACTCGACAAGTTGGGAGCCCAACTCGTCGAGTAGGATGAGATTTGGACGCGGGACATAAGTCACCTACTCGACGAGTAGAGCTGTCTGAGTGAAACCCTAATTTTCAGGGTTTGCACCCTATTTAAACACATTTATCATCCCCATTTAGTCCCCCCCCCCCCCTCGTCTCCCTAAGCCCATTAAACCCTAAAACGTGATCCTTGAGCATTTGTGAGTGTGTGTGTGTGTGTCATTCTTGAGGATATTTGTGTGATCTTGAAGCTAGAAGAAGAAGAAGGAAGAGCTAGAAGGTTCAAGGAAGCAATAGATCCATGATTCAAGTTCTTTTTCCAGTCTTTTTGAGGTATAAAGTTGCTTCCTTGACTCCTCTATTGCTAGGTTCCTCCATAGCTGAAGTTAAGGCCAATGGCGAATTTAGAACCTAAAACCACGTGGTTCCTTATTTAAATAACCCTGAAACATATAACAAACTAAAATATACAAGTAGCGGGTCAGGTCAAAATTTTATCATTTTTAGAATTGTATCCGACGAGGGTTTATAGCTTCAAATATATTGATAATGATATCTTAATCGAGACTTTCTAATACATCCTTTTCACATGATAAAATTTCATAGTTGGTCGTTCTGCTGAATCAACGTGCAACACATATGCGCAAAAGCCAAAAGTGTTGGCGACGATTCAATTGTGGGCTTTTGTTTATTATTATTAATTTTGTTTAATTTTAATTTTAATGGATTGGACTAATTTTTGTTGGATAAATTTTAAGTTGGTTTAGGCATTATGCTATTTTTGTTTTTATAAAAAAATTATTAGGTAGTTCCTTCAAAAAATTTAAGGTAGTTCCCCTAAATTTTTGCAATATAATTAGGCTTGCAATTAAGATAATTAGGTGGGTCCTAGGACCCACCTTGGTATACTATAGCTACGCCTCAGGTTAAGGCTATCTTTTGACATCTTTGTGAACCCTTTTGATTATTGAGTGTGATCTGAAGTTGTAACTTCAGACCCAGGTCCCTTTTAGCCCCTATAGCTATAAAGTTCTCGAATTTATCTCTTCCCTTGGGGCTAGACTTCATTTTAGGCATGGAAATAGTGTTTTTTGCTCATAACACCTTGCATGCACGTAAAGTTTGTAACTTTACGTGTAATATCGACCCTAGAAGGCTAGATCTAGGTTTTGGATGCATTAAGCCCGAGTAAAATCAACTGTATGGATTTAGCATATGGGGGACTCAAAGAGTCGTTCATACGACCCGGCGAGTCGGGTCGTGGTTCCCCCAACCTTTCTGGTTATGAGTGAACTCGTTGAGTCTAGGAGGTGACTCAGCGAGTTAGACGTGGTTTTGGACTCGAAGATCATAGGACTTGACGAGTTCATGTATGAACTCGGCGAGTAGAGAGAAAATGTCCCATCTGAGATGAAGATGAACTCGACGAGTTCAAGGATGAACTCGGCGAGTTGTGAGTAAAATGCCTTGACTTGCATGAAGGAGGACTCGACGAGTTATGGGTGAACTCGACGAGTAGGGTCGAAACCCCGGAGTTTTATGGGCCCAGGAACTCGACTAGTTGATGGACCAACTCAGCGAGTTGAGTCAACTAAGATGTTGATTTTGACCAATATGTTGACTTTGACCAAGGTGTTGACCTTGACTTTGACTTTTACCTGAGTTGACCCTTGTAAGGGGTTATAAGTATGGAAGGGTAATTGAAAGGAATTGTTATGTTTAGGAGTTTGAGATGAGTAGATCTCGGCACTGAGGGAAGTTCAGCTACTACACGACGTTGATGTGAGTTACCTTCCAGTATAAGTGGGTCTAAGGCCACAATGATGGCCCACTAGTAGGAGATGTTGTTAGATAATTGTATGTGTGATAATTGTCTGGTTGCCACTATCTGATATGTTTGTGTGTTGGGATGCCTTATATGTGTGTTGATAGTAGCAGGGGTGATAAGTCCCCGGATATCGGTTGAAAGATACTGAAGGGGTGGACAGTACTCATGTATGCCTAGCAGTATGTTTATGATATGATCTTATGTGGTAGTGGTAGGGGTGGAATAGTCCCCAGTTACCGATTGAAAGATACCGAAGGCAGATACCGGTTGAAAGATACCGAGGGCAGTTACCGGTTGAAAGATACCGAAGGCAGTTACCGGTTGAAAGATACTAAGGGTGTATGTAGTATGTGGTATGATGGGGGAACTCACTAAGCTTTGTGCTTACGGTTTTTAGTTTTGGTTTCAGGTACTGCCTCTTCCAGGGGAAAGGAGCCGACTTGACTGCAGCGCATCACACCAGTATTTCCACACTATGATGTTCTTGGGATTGTACTCTGACATTATTATTCTATCATGACATTATTGTTTGATGATACATTGGTTTGGATATGGCTTGACACTTTTATATTTTTCAGACAAATGGTTTTATAGATAATACATTAAAAATGAAATTTTTGGTTGTGATTTTTGGGGTGTTACAAGTTGGTATCAGAGCCTTGGTTTGAGGGATTCGGGCACACTATTGGGTGTGTCTATCACACCCCCAAACCGAGATGGCAAAAACGTTCGGGGGTGGAGGACGTCATGTACAGTATCACAACAATTGTATAATAGTAATCAAAGCAACACAACCATTACATTGATAAAGTATTGTATTTACATCTATTCAACATGTAGTTTGTTTGACATCAAAATGTATAACAAAATGTAAAAGATGAAACTCTGAAAGCTCCGTCTTCTCAAAATCCTATGGGTGTACCTGCCTTAACGGTTCCCTGAGAATACAAGTGATTTTGAAAGTGTATCAACATTTAAGTTGGTGAGTTCATAAGTATGTTTTTGTAATGGAAACATGTCTTTGAATCGTTGAAAATGTTTGTATGTTCCTCAAGAAAATCCAATATTTTTTTAGTGGTGAAAAGTAGTCTTAGGCCTTAAGACCAAAATGTATATTTATTAATGTGCTCTGTATTTGTAAATCTGTAACGCCCGTAGATCCGGGCTAGTCAATTTAGAAATAATAGGGGTCGAAAACGACTTTTCGACAAAATATTATTTAGAATAAATAATCTTAACCAAGTTGTAGAATATGTCTCAAGGGTTCCGTATATATAAAGAACGCCGAAATCCGAGTTATAACGAATAAGTTATGGCTCGTCGAAGTTTTAAGGCAAAATCGGCACGACACCGGGAAGCGTAAATAGTGAATTTACGATAGAGCAACTTTTAGCCTTATTGATCTAAACAAAAGTTGTAGAATACGTTAAACCGATAACATACAAAAAAAGAACGCCCAAATCTGACTTCGTATGAGGAAGTTATGAATTTTCTAAGACTTGGCATAGCAGTGCACGACCCGAAACTCGAATTTTAGTTCAAGCGGTTTTTTGGCCTACGCGACCTAAATGAGAGTTTAATATCTCATTAATAGGAACTCAAAGATAAAAAGACAAACGAAAACGGAGTCTGTATGAAGGAGTTATGAATTTTTCGCGGTCATTTAACAGTATAATCTCCTCCTACTGTTAAATTTAAAATCAGTCGAGAATTAGCCGATGGAGTCAAAATGAAAGTTGTAGATCTTGTTTTTACCTACGCGTGGAAAAAAATAACGTCGAAAACGGAGCTCGTATGCGAGAGTTATGATTTTTCTAAGTCGGGAGGGTGTTGTGCGGGTTTGGGTGACGTGGCGCGATCACAGCCGTTGCTTTCTCTCCAAGGAAAGCCATCAGATGATGACACATGGCACTGACTCGGCGAGTCAGTGGACCGACTCGGCGAGTCCATCAGGAATTCAACCTATAAATAAGAGTGACGGGTTCCCTCATTTCCTCACCCCAACCCTCTTCTTTCTCTCTATACTCTCTCTCTCTCTCTAAGCTCCCTAACCCCCCTAAAGTCTAGGTAAACCCCCTAGCACCCGAAGGAATCCCCGAGGCTCCCGAAGCCCCGATAAAAGAGCCTTTCGGCTCAGAAACTCTGCTCCGGCAGAGCCCGGTTTTCGAGAAAACCCGTTGTTTTGTCCGAGGGAAATTGTTTTAAGATTAACGAAGCGCTGTCCAAGTACCGAGTCACCACCTTATCAGGTGATTGCATAGTTACTTTCATCTTACACATATATATGAAGTATTTAATATGAATTACGTGCTATGTGTGCATATTATCTGTGTTCTTGATATCTATGAGGGATGAACGATTTATACACATTTTAAATGATTTAAACTGTATATGTATTTTATATCTACGAAAATGTTGGGTAAAACATGAGTAGATGAAATAGTTTATATGTGATAAAATGATGAGAGGCCTCAATGTTTAAGATGATCTAGCCATCTAGCGGAGTATAGATAACGATCACGGACTATTCTAGACAGTCCAGTGGAACACTAGCAGGCTCGTAACTTGTAGGTGTTTTTGAACTACGTATTCACTAGGTATTTTTGAACTAAGTGTTCACGATATGTTTTGAACTAAGTGTTCACCAGGTGTTTTGAATTAAGTGTTCACCAGATGTTTTGAACTGCGTATTCACCAGATGTACCCTGTTGTATAAACCCTGGCGACTATGCGACTTAGTGCTTGTTGAGTAAACCCTGGCAACGATGGATTTCGTGTCGATTCCTTAGGATGATCCTTAGGAATGAATGAACGAGGAATAGCTCATTCTTAGGGTGGATCCTTAAGAGTAAAGAAGATAATGGGGATGGGTAATTGGGTTAATTGTTTGATGTTTAACATAATAATTATATTATTGTGGGTTGAAAACCCTATGTACTCACCAGGTTTCCCAACCTGACCCACTCAGTTTATTTGTATCACAGGTGTCGATATGAGGTTACATTACACTGAGGGATTAAGGAGATATAAATCACTAGTGATAATGAATGTAAGTTCTATTTATGCTTATGTTTCTGTATTGCCAATGACATCCCAATATTTTAAAATGAATAAAAATACATTTCTTCGGAAATGCTTTGATAAGGTATTTATCATGTTTTTCTGGGAACAAATTCCGCAACACTTTTCTTCAAAAAGGATACTCTGATTTTTAAATAAAGCATAAACAAAACCAGTCTTTTCTGGCCGTGAAAATGGGGATGTCACAAAATCATAGCTTTATTTTCATATGAAACAATATCGTGTATGCTTAATATGTAGTACTAGTGTACTTAATACAAGCAAAGTAGTGTATCGTAGTGATATCTAAACCTGGATACCTCCAGTAGTAGTGTATAGTAGTGTATTGTATTAAAACCTTTGTATGAATCCCTGGATTCCACCAGTAGTAGTGTAGTGTAGTGTACTGTATGAAAACATTTGTATGAATCCCTGGATACCACCGGTAGTAGTGTAGTGTGGTTTTATTTATTAAAGTAAAACCCTTGAAGTAGTATTATTTCCCGTAAACATAAGTTTTATTTATATTGGTGTGAGTTTCATATAACCATGCTTGATATGACCTAGTGACCTCTACGACGTTCTTCAGGCGTCGGAATGCTATGACATTTGTCACCCCCAGGCATGCCTGCCTAACTGTAGCTAGCAGTTTGGGTGTGGGATTTTCAGTCCCGTATAGATCTATACACAAACCTCACACTCTCCCTCCAGGAGACTTTGGTTATACTTTAAAGGATTTAGAAACTTGTACCCTGATGGGTACCCGAAGTAGTGTCTCACAACCCTGTACTAACTAGTTTACGTATAGTGTTGCGTAGTGTTCTCTTGTATTAGAAACTGTATGTATAACCTTGTAGTGTAAAATAATTATAGTAAAATAATTAACTAGTAGTGTATCCCTGATTTGTTGTAATAGAGTAGTGTTCTTGTACTTGTAGCATAGTGTAGTGTCTTCCAAACTATATCTATTATAGTTTAAATGTTTGTTCTTGTTCGGTGTTTTGTACTTAGCAAAATAGAGTAGTGATTCACAAACTATACCATTTATAGTTTGAATGTAATGTTCTGTAATGTACTAAGACTGTTACAATTTAATTGTATAAAAGTACCCTTGTGCTCGACATAATACAAAAGGGTTAGAAATATATAAATATTTTCAAGAAAGGTAGTGAGTGTTTTGTTTGAAATCATGTATATAGAAACATAAAAGTCCTTGTGTTTTACTTGTATTCCCCCCTAAAAACGTTTGAAAAGCAGTAAAATGTAGGGGTATGAACTCGCCTCAAATGTGCGTTAACTTGAATTAGTGAGTTGTAGAGACGATCCCCGGGTAAGCGTACGCGCGAATAACGTTATCCTAAAATAATTATATTCGATGTCGTATTTAAATTAATAAGAATATTAATTTAAATTAAGGGTTAAATAATTAATTAAGTAAAAAGGGGATTTACAAAATTAATTGGAATAATTGGAAATGTGGAAATGGAGTTTTCGAATGAAAATAAGGGTTTACGGTTGGAGGGTTGGTGTTCATGGTTGGATCTTGAATTATTATGAAGATTTGAATGTTGCTTGAAGATTTGAATGTGAGTATGAATGTTCTTGATAGGAAATATGAAGATTTGAAGGAATATGGGCGTAAGCACTTGAAGATTGAGAGGAAAAGGAGCTGTCCACGGATGAAGATTGAGAGAATTTTGGAGGGGTTCACGGTTGAGAAATGAGAAATGATTTGATTCATGGTGTAAACACACATATATAGGGGGTGTTTACGGTTGAATTGGCATTGGACCCTGGGTGTTCACTGTCCATTAATGGACTTGAATTGGGTTTTCAGCCCAATAAGAGGGTGTTCACGGTTGAGCTTGGCCGTGAACACATGTTTGGAAGCTTCTTGGACCGTGAACTACTCCCTTAAATTGCTTTTGGGACCGTGAACTCCCTTTTGGTGGGGTTTCTTGGTCGTAAACTCCATTTGGAGTTATTAATATGATTTAAACTTTGAATTAACTCAAGTATAGCCCTTTAACTTGCACTAGTGTATGTTTGATCCAATCATATGTGATTTTATGTTAAGTGTTAGACTTTAAGTGCTCTACTTCACTATGATTTTCCTCATGAACTTGTATTTAGTTTAAATGTATCATGCACTCAAAAGCATCTAAGGTTCTTATAACAACAAGTTAGGTTATGGATTGCTCGTACAAGGTTGTAGTTGAAACTTTTATTGACTCCAAAACAACGGGTTGTCACAGTATCTGGACTCAAACTGAGGACTTGGTATTAAGATTTTCAAAAGAAAATTCATTTTATAAAAAAGAGTTGAAAAGGATTTGAAAAGAGAAAATAATTTTTAAAAAGAACAAGGTGTGTGATGCGTGCAATCAGTCGAGCTCAAGTAAGTTTCCCCTAGATACCCGTACATGTTATGTTATGATATGATATGATTATGAGAACTGCATGCTAGACTAGGGCTAAGTATACAAGGAGGATGCCTTATGTGCCTATTGTATGTGTATGAGAATTGCATGCTAGAATATGGATAAGGATCTAGGAAGATGCCTGATATGCCTGTTATATGTGCTTTTGAGCTGCATGTTAGTACTGCTTAGTCAATAATATGATAGACTGGATAGGATAGGCTTGGTTTGGGTACTCGATGCCCGAATGCTGCTTGCTTTGTGCTAATTAGAAGTCCTATTTATATTTAGTTAACTAGTAAGCGGATACGTTAAGTTACATATTATGAGGACTAAATAATTTCAGAAGGCTAGGTCTAGCCCTATTTCGCAGCTCTTGTTTGAGTCCAACCGTTGTGGGACAGGACCTCTCATTCGAATAAGTATTTGGTCTTAGTGGTATGTAATGGTGTCCGCAAGCTAGTTAGGTAAAGGTAGCAGGGATTTCTTAGGCAGCTGATGGCGGAGAGTAGGACGGTGAGTTACCCTAAGGTGAGCCTAGGATGAGATTAGTGCAGCTAGCGGTAGTATTGAAAGGGACCTGGTGAAGTCAAGGAAATCATTGAGGAAAGTACGGATAGATGTGGAAGGTAGTATGTGTTGGATTAGTGTCTAAGTCCATAACTATATTTGGTATGTACTTGACCCGACTCGGCATGGTCCATTTGGGTTGCATGGCATCATGCATTTGGATAGACTAAAATGAGAGAAATAACACTTAAGGTTTACTAATATATTATAAGTTCTAATATATTAATAAGATTATTTAATTAGTATTGGTCAAGAATTAATTTGGAATTAATTAAGTGATCAAAAGGAGACTAATTAAATATATGGGTTGATTGTGTAAATCATCCATACTTGTATAGTGGGCTAATGCTCCATGGATTATCAAGTTGGGCTAAAACCCATAGGATGCTCCATGGTGTTTTTGTACCCATGAATCATGGAAATGAAAGGCCGTGACAATTAGGGTTTACATGGTGTAACCCTAATTGTGACAAACTATATAAGCATCTTATTCTTGTAAAAAATCGGCCACTATGTATGCATGAAGAGGGCTAGTCGATTTCATGAAGTGTTCATTTCTCTCTAAGTTATTCCAAGTGCATTTGATGTTGTGTGAACCATTTGAGGTGTCACACTTGGGGCACTCAACTCTTAAGCATCAAGGAATCAAGCTACATTAAAAGGTATGTATGCTAACTTGTTTTATTACCTAAGTATCAAAGTTTGTATGCTAGATACCTTGGAATATTCATATTTGCATGTATAATAGAGAAAACATAGATCCAAGGTATTTAGGGTTGCATGTACACTTATGAGTGTTAGAATGCTCAAAAACCAACAGTATGGGCCCGTACTACTGGAAGCAGAGGATCCGTACTCGAGTCAAGGAAGGCTAAGATGGAAACAGGGAACTTATAGAATGTGCGAAACCTCTCAAGGTGATGTATGATCGTGACAATTATGTGTTTTGTTTTAGAATGGTGGTGACGCGATGTAACATCCCGACTCCTAGGTATTTAATTTTTACATCTTTTGCATTCATTTGAGAAGGTATACTCGACAAGTTGATGCCCTAACTCGTCAAGTAGGAACGATGTTGGCCGCATGTTTTAAGTGACCAACTTGACGAGTTCGTGGACCGACTCGACGTGTTGGAGCTGGAGGATGAAACCCTAATTTACGGGGTTTTACACCCTATTTAAAGGGTCATTAGCCTCCCTTACAGCCCCCTTTGAGCTCAGAAACCCTAAATCGCGTTTTCTCTCCATATTTGTGTGTTGTTAAGCTTGGAAGGTGGATCTTGGTGAGAGGAGCTTGAAGATTAAGAAGCTTTAAGCAAGGAACAGTTGAGGATCCGAACTCTACTCCATTTTAGCATAACTTGAAGGTAAAGAGTAGTTACCTTGAACTTCCTTTCGTCTAGATCTCTTCATGCTTGAGATTAGGGCCATTTTAGCTTGATTGGTGCTTCATTTCGGGTATTGAGCATGATATGAAGTTTCAACTTCAGATATAGGCTCATCTTGGTTCTTATAGTCATAAAGCTTCAGCCTTTAGCAAGATAATGCCTTTTCCTCACCTAGAACCTCTTATCTAGCTTGATTTTGGCCATTAGCACCTTGCATATACGTAAAGTTTGCAACTTTACGTAGGAAGTATGCTCTAGGAACTCAAATCAGCCATATGGAGCCTTGGGGTGGCTTAAAAACATCTAAATGGAGAATGGACTGAAGAGTCTCGACGAGTTGAATGGCCAACTCGGCGAGTCTGATGAAGATTAGCCTTGAGGGTTTTCGCATGAACTCGACAAGTCAGAAGGATGACTCGACGAGTCAGTTAGGGTTTCCCCGACTGTTGGACACGCTTGTACTCGACGAGTTGTATGGAAACTCCGCGAGTCAACCAGGGTTTTGTGAGTTTCGAAGGAACTCGACGAGTCAGCTCATGTACTCGACGAGTTGGGTCAACATGGACTGTTGACCTTGACCGTTGACTTTGACTTTGACCAATGGTTGACCGGTTTGACTTTTGAGGGCATTTTGGTAAATTGGAAATTTATGGAAATTGCCTTATGGTAATTATAGATGGTGATGTTTGTGGCTGTGGTTCGAGAGTTTGAGCTTATCATTTCAGTTCGACAGTTGTGAGGCGAGTTCTCCTCACTATACTAAGGGGTCTAAGGCACCAAGGTCGACCCATTGGATTGATATCCTCGTAGTTGTTGTTATGTTGAGTATGAGTTAGATATGCATGCTAGTTGGATATGCTAGTCTGGTAGGTCTGTAGGACTACCCGTGATACTGTTTGATTATTTGTATGTGCAATTATCTGTTATATGTAGACATATTATGTGGGATGGGTTGAGGTTGTACTGGTCTGTACGGTGGCCAACAAACCCTGCAGTATGCCAGATATAAGCTGAGGGCCGGGCAGGGCATGCCAGACTCATACTGAGGACTCAGGAGCATTCCAGATACGAGTTGAGGGCCGGGCAGGGCATGTCAGACTCGTACTGTGGGCTTGGTGGCAGGCCAGATGTGAGATGTGTGCTCGGAAGGCAAACTAGACTCACAATGTGGGCCCATGGGTAATCCAATCTGTAGAGTTGTGGTCCCATTACATGCTGTTATTTGTATATGTGCTATTTTTTGTGTAACGGTATATTGGGGCAACTCACTAAGCCTTCGAGCTTACATCTATTGATTATTGTTTCAGGTACATCCGATGATCGCGACAAGTCGAAGGCGTGATCATGCACCTCCTATGTTTTATGATTTGATTCTGGGATTCTTAAACAATTAAACCATTTTGAAAACAAGTTTTGTAATAATTATTGATTATGGAATGTTTTGAAAATTTTAAATTGGCTTGAATTTTTGGATGTTACATGCGACACGGAGCAGGAGGATCAGGGTCAGGATTAGGTTCAGGTTCAGGCTCGGGTGCGGGATCCGAGCCAGTCGATGACGGGTTACGCGAGTTCATCGCGTCTGAGATCACGAGAGGCATCCTTGAGGCGACCCCGATGAATTTCAGGTCGATCAAGGAGGGGATTGTTGAGCTGATGGAGGATCGCCTCAGAGCGTTCAGGAGCGACTTGGCATCTAGCTAGTCGGGTACGCGTACACTGTCCTTCAAGGACTTCAGGGGGAGTGGTGCGCCAGACTTTTATGGGGTGAAAGACCCGATCATGGCCAGGAGGTGCATAGCAAACATTGAGTCTGCACAGTTGACGAGCTTCTGCCCTGAGGGGTGGAAGGTTCGATTTGCTGCTGGATGTTTCAGGGAGAGGGCTAGAGACTGGTGGGAGGCATTCTGTGATTCATTGGGAGCCCCAGCCATTGAGGCTATGACCTGGGCGGTCTTTGTGTCCAGATTTCGAGCTGAGTTTGTGTCGGCTGTGGAGGTTCAACAGCTGGCCAGGGAGTTTCTGGATATGAGATAGACGATAGAGTCGGTGGCGAAGATTACCGCCAAGTTAAGGGAGAGGGCCTTATTGGTGCCTCAGTATGCAGGGGATGAGGAGATACGGAAGACCTGCTACCATGATATGTTGAGAGCTGACATCCGGGAACATGTCGGCTACTCAGCATGCCCGGCCCTGGATTCCATGATTGCCAGGGCAAGGGAGAGGGAGGTTGACTTGGATCACATCAGGAAGAGGAAGGCGGAGGATGGGCAGGTGACTGGGGTTTCAGGGAAGAAACCCAAGGTATTCGACTCTAGGTTGAGGGGCCAGCAGGGCTAGATCCGATGTAGGAAATGCGGCATGTCACATGAGAGGGTTTGTCGGACTATGGGATCGGGCTGCTATAAGTGTGGCAAGACTGGGCACTTTAGCAGGGATTGTACTGCCTCTACCCCCACCCTTCAGACATCAGAACTGATTTGCGTCCATTGCAATCAGAAAGGCCATATAAAGGCCAATTTACTGGGATTGACAGCGCCAGTAGCGACGCCAGCTCCAGCGACCCTGCAGATCACTGATGGCCGACAAGGCAAGACGGAGGCTCCAGTGGTGAAGAGCCGATCCTTCCAGTTGACTGCCGAGGAGGCACGCGCTACACTGAATGTGGTGACGGGTATGATTTCTTCTCCCTAAATTTTATTATCTGTCAGTAATGATGTTTATGTGTTATGTTTTATGGTTTTTTTAGGGTCGTTCCACGTGAACGGCATCCCAGTAGAGGTATTGTTTTATTCGGGGGGCTACCCGATCATTTGTTTCTCTTGCGCTCAACAAGAGGTTTCCTGAGTCTGCGGGCATGTTGGATTGCCCTTTAGAGGTCGAGATTGCGGACGACCGATTGGTTCGAGCATCCGAGGTCTTTTCAGAGATTGCGTGTTGAGGATGTATGGCGAGTGGTATCTCGTGGATTTGGTTCCCATTCCGTTACGTGGGAACAAGGTCATCATTGGTATAGACTGGTTGAGCCCTAATGGGGCGGTGATCTACTGCGAGCAGTAGATGGTTCGAGTCAGGATCCTATGTGGGGGAGAGCTGGTGGTTCAGGGCGAGAGACCGCAACGAGGACCAGCCTTGTGCTCAACAGCGAGGGCTAGGCGCTACCTTCAGCAAGGTTGCTCGGGGTACGTTTCCTATGTTATGGATACCCGAGAGGCAGGTAAGGCGACTGTGGATGATGTACCGATAGTGCGAGAGTACCTGGATGTATTTCCAGATTAGTTGCTTGGGATACCTCCGGAGAGGCAGGTAGAGTTCCGGATCGACCTAGTTCCTGGTGTGGCTTCGATAGCCAAGGCACCATATCGGTTGGTTCCTCCCGAGATGCAAGAGTTGTCTACACAGCTGCATGAGCTGTTAGACAAGGGATTCATTAGACCAAGCAGTTCACCCTGGGGAGCCCCGATCCTGTTTGTGAAGAAGAAGGACGGGTCGTATCGGATGTGTATGTTGGATTTGGTGTCTAAGCCCATAACTATATCTGGTTTGTACTTAACCCGATTGTAGCATGGTCATTTTGGGTTGCCTTCGCCAGTGCAATTTGATAGGATGGACTTTTGAGAATAAGGTTATTGGTGATTTATTAATATATTATAAGTATAATATATTAACTGAGAAATCATATTATTTAATTAGTATTGGCCAATAATTAATTTTGAATTAATTTTGTGATCAAAAGTGACTAATTAAATATAAGGGGTTGATTATGTAAATCATCCATTCTTATAGTGTGGGCCAAAGATCCATTAGGGTGGGCTAAGTGGTTCATGGATAGTTCATGGAGCTTTAACCCATGGAGCCTAAGGGAGATGGAAAGTCATGGCACATTAGGGTTACATGGATGAAACCCTAGCTTTGAGAAACACTATAAAAGAACCCCCTTAGTGACAAAATCAGTTACCCTATACACTTGTGTGTAAGCCGATTTTCTTAAGCTAACCTATTCTCTAAAGAGCCTCCTTTGCATCTTGGTGTTTGTAACACATTAGAGGCACAACATTTGAGCTGCTAAAGCTTCCAAGGTCAAGAACTACACAAGAGGTAAGCTATCTAACTAGTTATTATATTCAATTGTATGCTAGTTAAGTTATATGCTTTGGAAATTTGAAAATGCGTGTATAATTAGAGAAAACATAGTTCCAAAGCATTTAGGGTTGCATGTGCACCATAGGAGTGTTATAGTGCTTAAAACCAAACATGGTATCATATAGGATGGACTTTTGAGAATAAGGTTATTGGTGATTTATTAATATATAATAAGTATAATATATTAACTGAGAAATCATATTATTTAATTAGTATTGGCTAATAATTAATTTGGAATTAATTTTGTGATCAAAAGTGACTAATTAAATCTAAGGGGTTGATTATGTAAATCATCTATTCTTATAGTGTGGGCCAAAGATCCATTAGGGTGGGCTAAGTGGTTCATGGATAGTCCATGGAGCTTTAACCCATGGAGCCTAAGGGAGATGGAAAGTCATGGCACATTAGGGTTACATGGATGAAACCCTAGCTTTGAGAAACACTATAAAAGAACCTCCCCTAGTGACAAAATCGGTTACCCTTTACACTTGTGTGTGTGGGCCGATTTTCTTAAGCTAACCTATTCTCTAAAGAGCCTCCTTTGCATCTTGGTGTTTGTAACACATTAGAGGAACAACATTTGACGTGGTAAAGCTTCCAAGGTCAAGAACTACACAAGAGGTAAGATATCTAACTAGCTATTATATTCAATTGTATGCTAGTTAAGTTATATGCTTTGGAAATTTGAAAATGCATGTATAATTAGAGAAAACATAGTTCCAAATCATTTAGGGTTGCATGTGCACCATAGGAGTGTTATAGTGCTTAAAACCCAACAGTGTATAAATTACCGGGAACTGAACAAGGAAATGGTGAAGAACCGTTACCCACTCCCGAGGATTGATGATCTCTTCGACTAGCTTCAGGGGGCATCTTGGTTTTCCAATATTGACTTGCGTTCAGGCTACCATCAGATGAGGGTCAGATAGGATGATGTGCAGAAGACTGCTTTCCGGACTCTTTATGGTCATTATGAGTTCGTGGTGATGTCGTTTTGGCTCACCAATGCTCCTGCCACGTTCATGGACCTCATGAACCGTGTGTGCAGGCCGATGTTGGATCGGTCTGTGATAGTCGTTATTGATGACATCTTGGTTTACTACAAGACGCGTGAGCAGCACGAGGAGCATCTGCGGGAGGTGTTGGATACCCTAAGGAGGGAGATCTTGTATGCCAAGCTCTCCAAGCACGATTTCTGGTTGCGCGAGGTGCAGTTTCTGGGGCACCTTGTCAACCAAAAGGGTATTTTGGTTGACCCGACCAAAGTTGATGTCGTGATGAGATGGGAGGTTCTGAAGTGTCCATCCGATATTCGAAGTTTCCTAGGGTTAGCAGGCTATTATCAAAAATTCATTCAGGACTTCTCCAAGATAACTGTACCCTTGACCCGACTGACGAAGAAGGCCGTGGTATTTCGCTGGGGGCTTGAGTAACAGGAAGCGTTTGAGACGCTGAGACAGAGATTGTGCAAGGCGCCGATCCTAGCCCCGCCAGATGGCGTGGAGGATTTCGTAGTATACTGCGACGCGTCCATTTCGGGTTTGGGCGCAGTGTTGATGCATAGAGGTCACGTTATCGCCTACGCGTCGAGGCAACTGAAGCCTCACGAGGCGAACTAACCGACGCACGACTTGGAGTTGGGGGCGGTTGTTTTTGCCCTCAAGATTTGGCGACACTACCTCTATGGGGTCTGTTGTACCATTTACACGGATCACAAGAGTTTCAGGTACCTCATGGATCAGCCAAATCTGAACATGAGGCAGCACCGGTGGCTAGATGTGGTGAAGGATTATGATTGTGAGATCTTCTACCACCCGGGGAAGGCCAATGTTATGGTCGATGCGCTTAGTCGCAAGGCGGCCCCGATCAGAGATATTTGCTTGAGGATGATAGTGGTGACTCCACTTTTGGAGCAGATCCGAGAGGCCCAGCAGGTGGCTATGAAGGAGGAACATCAGAAGAGTGAGCGTATTGTTGGTCAGATTTCCTCCTTCGACTATGATAGTCGTGGGTTGTTGACACTCCACTGTAGGGTGTGGGTGTCGTATCCTGGGGGTGTGCCCAGGTGTTTATGGAGGAGGCACACAAGTCCAGGTTCTCTATCCATCCCGGGGCGACAAATATGTACAGAGATCTTCGTCCTGATTATTGGTGGGCCTGCATTAAGCTGGATGTAGCTTGGTATGTTGAGAGGTGCTTGACCTGCAGGAAGGTTAAGGCAGAGCACCAGAGGCCTCACGGAAAGACGCAGCCGTTGGGTGTCCCCGTGTGGAAATGGGAGGACATTACTATGGATTTCATCATGAAGCTTCCCAGGACCGCACGTGGAGTAGATTCGATTTGGGTCATCGTGGATCGATTGACCAAGAGTGCTCATTTTATCCCGATTCAGGAGAGCATATCAATCGAGAAGTTGGTCGAGATTTATGTACGAGAGGTGGTGGCACGACATGGGGTGCCAGTGTCGGTTGTGTCGGATCGAGATGCCCGTTTTACTTCCAGGTTCTGGAAGCTGTTTCATGACGAGATGGGAACGTGTCTTCATCTCAACACCGCTTTCCACCCTCAGACAGACGGACAAAGTTAGAGGACGATTCAGACTCTCGAGGATATACTGCGCGCATGTGTTTTAGATTTTGGTGGCATTTGGGATACGTATCTTCCATTAGCGGAATTTTGCGTATAACAACAGTTACCACACGAGCATAGACCGTCCTCCCTTCGAGATGTTGTATGGGAGGAAATGCAGGACCCCGATATATTGGGGTGAGGTTGGACAGAGGGTCATGAGGAGTACCGAAGTGGTAGTCAAGACCACGGAGTTGATCCAGCAGGTCTGGAGCAGGCTCCAGACTGCGCAGAGTAGACAGAAGAGCTACGCCGACAGACGCCGATCGGAGCTGGAGTTCCAGGACGGTGATATGGTTCTCCTGAAGGTGTCACCTTGGAAAGGTGTCATCCGATTCAGGAAGCGGGGCAAGCTGGGCCTCAGATACATCGGATCGTTCAGGGTTTTGGCCCAGGTGGGCCCGGTGGCATATCGGTTGGACCTACCAGCCGAGCTTAGTCAGATCCACATCAAATTTCATGTCTCATAGTTGCGGAAGTGCTTGGCAAATGAGTCCACGGTGGTGCCTTTGGAGGATATTCAGGTGGACGATAGCCTGAATTACCTTGAGCACCCGGTAGCCATTCTCGACAGGAAGACAAAGGCCTTGAGAAACAAGAGAATGGAGCTGGTGAAGGTGCAGTGGCAGCATCGAAAGGGTTATGAGTGGACGTGGGAGCCGGAGGATGAGATAAGGGAGTGATGATATATGGTCCATTAGCATGGCCTAGACTGCTCTAGCACGCCAACCTGGCCTGGTGCGCTCCTGCCAGCCCTGCCTGGCGTTCCTTTGCCAGCCTTGCTGGGGACTCTCCTGTCGCCCCCTTGCCCGGCGCTTCCTTGTCGGCCCTTCCTGGTGCGCGTTCGCCAGCCCCGCCCGGCGCCCCCGGGCGGCCGTACCCAGCTCCTTGCTAGTTGGGCCCAAATTGGGCTGGCCCAAGGCCTCTCCTCATGGCTCCTCCATAGAGAGGACTCTTCCCCAAGTGGCTCAGCCACCACTAGACCTCTCTTCATGGCTCAACCACCATACTATACTCTGGCCGGGTGGCTCAGCCGTCACCTGCCACCGTCAGCCACCATACTGATGGGTTTTTGAGCATTCTAACACTTCCTAAGTGTACATGCAACCCTAATAACCTTGAATCTATGTTTTCTCTATATACATGCAAATTTCTTTTTCAAGGTTATTTCCTAACTAGCATGGCATGGGGATTACATAAAACATAAAACTAGTAGAAATACATACCTTGTTGTTGCTTGGATTCCTTCAAGACTTTGTGAGCCTAGCACCCCAAATGTTGTGCCTCAAATGCTTCACACAACACCACAAGACTTGGAATAAAATGAGAGAATGTCACTTAGCCTCAAAATCAGTTATGCCCTCTCTAGTAACACTAGGTCATGATTTTGCTAGCCATAGGGTTCCTTTTATAGTGTTGTCACAATTAGGGTTTACACATGAATGCCCTTAATTGTCATGACTCTTGATTTCTCATGACCCATGGGTTTGTAACTCCCATGGACTATCCATGGAGCTCCATATGGTTATAACCAAACCCATAAACCATGGATCATTAATCCACCATAAAAGAATTGATGATTGTCATAATCAACCCTATATATTTAATTAGTCTCACTTTGATCACTAGATTAATACTAGATTAATACTTGATCAATACTAATTAAATAATACTATTATTAATATATTAGAACTTATAATATATTAATAATCATAAGTGCCTTATTCTCTCATCTAGTCTATCCAAGTATTGCAATGCCATGCAACCCAAATGGACCATGCCGGGTCGGGTCAAGTACATACCAAATAAAGTTATGGACTTAGACACTATATCCAACAGTCTCCCACTTGGATAAGTCTAATAACTATATTTGCAAATATGACTTCAAAATCCGACTAGCAATCGTAGCTCTTTCAAAGTCTCTCGGAACTGAGATGATGATGATACGCCATTTAAGATAAGTGATCATATAATCCTCTGTTCTCATGATATCAGCCGGACAAACACATGGAACATGGTCTTACTTATTGTCCAACATTTGTTTCTCGATCTCTAATTTGTTTCGATATAGAACTAAATTGAACACATCAATTAGGTTCTGACCGGGCCCGGTACATAAGTCAAAACCAAATCATCGAGGGGCCCAGATATCGCTTCTATTTCTAGAAGGAACAGATAAACTTCGACTGATATGCTTGTACTAACTACTTGTTGAATTATTCACAAAGGCACGTTTTATGACATCGAGTTACCAATGCGTTTTCGTGCAATCAATGAATAACCAACTCATAGTCAACAACTCATATCTCTAGGTTTGAAGATTTATATGATATTACCGTCTCACGATCACTCGAGATAAATTCCATGAAGTGATGCAAGTGAGCGTGGGTTGGATCCAATACTCAGCCCTTATGAGTACTCATGAATGTTGTAGCAACCATTGCATTGTCCAAAGCACTTTTAGACAAATCATACAAGCCAAATTCATGACAGTCTTAAATCAATACTTACTTCCAAAGTTTGACTGACTGTGGATGGTTTGAATAATAACATAATTATTCTGGAAGTAAAAACATGCAAAATTGAAACATAGTAAACAATCAACACAAGATAGTAACACCTTACTCATAAATAAATAACAACTTTTATTTATCATCAAATGTCAATTACATTTTACAAGTTTCAGGAATCTAATTATTGAAACTAATATCATCCTTCAGCCCAATGCGCCTCGCATGCTGTAAATGCTTAACCCTGCTCAGTCCCTTCGTGAGGGGATCTGCCGGGTTCTCATCTGATGATACCCTCTTAGCCACGAGGAGTCCTTCTTCTATTCGATGTCTGATGAAATGGTATTTTCTGTCAATGTGCCTAGATCTCCCGTGATCTCTTGGTTCCTTAGCCAAAGCAACCGCACTTTCGCTGTCACAGAAAATTTCCATTGGCTCCTTTATAGCTGGTACAACTCCAAGGTCTCCGATGAAGTTCTTTAGCCATATCGCCTCCTTAGCTGCTTCACTTGCTGCTATGTACTCTGATTCACAAGTAGAATCAGCTACTGTCTCCTGCTTGGAACTTTTCCAAGTAATTGCCCCTCCATTTAGGATAAAGACCCAGCCTGACTGAGAGCGGAAATTATCCCTATAAGTCTGGAAGCTAGCATCGCTATATCCTTCCACTCTCAAGTCATCACTGCCTCCGAGGGTAAGGACCTAATCCTTAGTCCTCCGCAGATACTTGAGAATGTTCTTTACCGCTGTCCAGTGTGCTTTGCCAGGGTTCCCTTGATATCTACTGACCATGCTCAAAGCAAAGGCCACATCAGGGCGAGTACAAGTCATAGCATACATGATCGAGCCCACAGCGGAAGCATATGGTATATCACTCATCTCAGCTATCTCAGCCTCTGTACTCGGACTCTGAGTCTTACTCAGCTTGGCATTACTCTGGATTGGTAATTCTCCTTTCTTGGAATCTTGCATGCTGAACCTCTTCAGCACCTTATCCAAGTAAGTACTTTGACTAAGTCCAATTAGTCTCTTACTCCTATCTCTCAATATCCTTATCCCTAGGATATAGGCAGCTTCTCCAAGGTCCTTCACAGCGAAACACTTCCCAAGCCAGGATTTAACCTCCTACAAGGTTGGGACGTCGTTTCCTATGAGAAGTATGTCATCCACATACAACACCAGGAAGCTAACTATGCTCCCACTAGCCCTGACATACACACAAGACTCATCCTCACTCCTAGAAAAGCCAAACTCTTTGACTTTCTCATCAAAGCAAAGATTCCATCTGCGAGATGCTTGTTTCAATCCATAAATGGATTTATCAAGCTCACACACTCTATTAGGGTATCTTGTATCGACAAAACCCTCTGGTTGAGCCATGTAAACATCCTCAGCCAACTTTCCATTAAGGAAAGCAGTTTTGACATCCATTTGACATATTTCATAATCATGAAATGCAGCTATGGCTAACAATACTCTAATAGACTTAATCTTAGCTACTGGTGAGAAGGTCTCATCATAGTCAACTCCCAGAGTTTGAGTAAAGCCCTTCGCAACCAGTCGCGCTTTGTAAGTATGTACCTTCCCATCCATGTCGGTCTTCTTCTTGAAGATCCATTTTCACCCAACTGTCTTACGACCTGGTACATTGTCAACCAAGTTCCAAACTTGATTGTCATACATGGACTGAATCTCGCTGTCCATAGCCTCCTTCCATTTAGCAGACTCAGGGCCTGCCATGGCTTCCCTGTAATTATTAGGTTCATCCAAATCTATTAGTGTACTATCACTAATAAATGTATCACCTTCAGTGGTGATGTGATAACCATAATAAAAATCAGGTGTGTTCCTCACCCTAGTGGAACGTCTTGGAGGTACAGACTCATCTATCAGATCAACAGGAGTTTCCTCCTCAGGTTGGTTGATAGCATTTGAGGTTCCTTCACCACTTGACTCTTGAAGCTCTTCAAGGTCAATTTGCCTCCCACTGTCCCCTTGGCTTATGAATTATCTCTCACGAAAGACTCCTCTTCTTGCTACAAAAAGCACATTATCACTGGGTCTGTATAAGAGGTAACCAAAGGATCTCTGTGGGTAGCCGATGAAAATACACCTCTCACTTCAAGGTTCAAGCTTATCATGAGTCTCACGCCTCACGAAAGCTTCACAACCCCAAATCTTGATGTGGTCCAAATTGGGAACTTTCCCAGTCCACATCTCGTGAGGTGTTTTGGCAACCTTTTTAGTAGGGACTAGATTAAGGATATGGGCGGCAGTCTCTAAGGCATACCCCCAGAAAGAGATTGGTAACGAAGCTCGACTCATCATGGAACGAACCATATCCAGCAAGGTTCGATTGCGCCTCTCAGCTACACCATTCAACTGTGGTGTTCTGGGAGGTGTCAATTGTGAGACAATCCCACATTCCTTAAGATAATCAAGGAACTCAATGCTAAGATACTCTCCTCCCCGATCGGATCGGAGCATCTTGATGTTCCTGCCCAATTGATTCTCCACTTCCTGCTTAAACTCTTTGAACTTTTCAAAGGTTTCTGACTTATGCTTGATTAAGTAAATATATCCATATCTACTGTAATCATCAGTAAAAGTCACATAATAGCGATTAGCATCCCTTGAAGCAACTCTGAAGGGCCCACACACATCCGTGTGTACAAGGTCCAACAAACCTTCACCCCTATCACAAGTACATGTGAAGGGTGACTTTGTCATTTTTCCAAGTAAACAAGACTCGCAACTATCATTTGACTTGAGGTCAAATGATTCCAAGACTCCAGCCTTTTGGAGTTGGCCTATGCGCTTCTTGTTAACATGTCCAAGACGACAATGCCACAAGGATGCTTTATCCAAGCTATCTGAAGAATCAATATACAACACATTATTTCCTAGATTGTCTACAACATTCACGGCTTCATATACACCATCACAAGGTAATGCTTTAAAGTAAAATACATCATTGTAATAAACATTAATAGCACCATTTTTATTATCAAATGAAAATGAAAAACCTTGTTTGTACAAGCCATGAAAAGAAATAATATTTCTCGCCATTTCGGGCGAGTAACAACACTTATTCAAATCTAACATTAACCCATTATTAAGCAATAAAGAATAAACTCCTATCTTGGTAACAGGTGATGCTTTCCTGTTGCCCATGACTAAGTTTATCTTCCCGTGCTCCACTTGCTCACTTCTTCTTAGTGCCTGCAAATCAGTACAAATGTGAATACCACAACCTGTATCAAGCACCCAAGAATTAGCATTAGATGAGTTATTAGACAATATTGTGTAAATACCTGCATGGGTGGGTTTAACCTTCCCATCCTTTACATCTTGCAGATATTTAGGGCAGCTTCGCTTGAAGTGTCCCTTATCCTGGCAATAGAAGCACTGTGCTTCCTTTGGGTTTGAAGAAGGAGTAATGGGACCTTTCTTTGTCCCACTTGAAGAGGAACCATCAAGAGTCTTACCCTTGGTACCCTTCGAAGGGCTTTTCCTCTTCTTACCCTTTCCCTGCCCAATAGCCAGAACAGGGGTTGTTGAAGGAGTAGAAGTAACAACCGCTTTACCCTTAAGGCCATTTTCAGCTGTCCTTAAGAGTCCTTGAAGTTTGCTAAGTGTGACTTCCTCCTTGTTCATATGATAAGTCATACGAAACTGATCATAACATGGAGGTAAGGAATGGAGAATGATGTCAATCGCCATTTCCTCAGGAAAGTCAACATTTAGCTTCAGCAACCGGTCAACGAACCTTTGCATCTTCTGCAAGTGACCGGTGATGGGTTCACCATCCTTCATCCTTGCGGTTATCATGGAGGAGATGATTTCATACCTCTCCTGACGCCCGCTCTGATGGTACCTTTCCATCAGATCCAGGTGCATCTCATAGGGGTAGAAATCTTCATAGGATTTTTGAAGTTCAGGAGTCATGGTGGCCATCATGATGCATGCTACTTTAGTAGCATCCTTTTCATGTGCAACAAACTCCGCAAACTCTTCAGGAGTAGCAGTGGCTTCACTCACAACCTTAAGCTCCCTATCGAGGACATATTCTTTGTCCTCATAGCGGGTAATCATTCTGATGTTTCTGATCCACTCATTGAAATTGGATCCATCAAAGATGACCTTACCACACAAGTTTATAAGGGAAAAGGAGCCTGTTGGGTTTGAGCCAGAAGCATTGTTGGAAGACATCTGAAAGGAAAGAAAGACAAGTTTCATTAGATTAGGAATCCTTAATAATTCACCCAAATGAAATATTAAGGCTAGGATCCAACAAACTATTTAAAGTTGGAAGAGGGATGTCGTAATCCATACTATAAAATATTTGAAGGTAGGTAAATGACAATTTACCAATTTCCACCATAAGAACGAAATATTTTATTATTAGGTTTTATTGGTTTTGAAACTCCTAGATCTTTTGAGATACATTGAACTTTTCAATGACATGTTTGAATCTCGATTGTGCCCTCTCAAGTTTGTGACTGGGATGCCGAGGATCACAAACAAGGTGTGAATAACCATACAAATTGACTTGGTACCCTCAACAATATTACCTAATCGATCTGCCGGTTAACCACACACGCTCCACCGATCTATAATAAGGTCAAGTTACCCTTTGCCACTCTTACTAGTCTATGTTAGTGTGCCGGTTAACCACACACGCTCCACTAACGACTTGGTAAGGTACAAAGTGTAATTTTATGGGCTAGCACCAATTTCACATTTTCCTAAAGTAACTAAGATTGGGAATTTATAATGTATAGTTACTTTATAATTCATTATACTTTAACGAGTATTTAAAGTCGTATCCTACCCGTTCGGCTAACGACCCTCCACCGATCAAGGAAGCGGTGGGTGAGAGTGGACACCCATTAAGTCACCATTTTATAGGCAACAACCTTATACCCCCCTTATAGACCGGCTTCGTGAATGAGGCCTACTAACGGTAAGAATGACATATTCTTATACATATCTATATAATAAAATTATAATAATAGTATAAGTGTTGATTTTTAAACTTTTTAAAAATCTAAGGTTTAATTTGGAATTAAAGTATTAAAGTGTAAGACTTTTCAAATTCCAAAACTTGAGGGCAAGATTTGAAACTATTCCAAGTCTCTTCAATTTGTAACTTATGAGTTTTAATGGTTCATAAAAATGAAGACTCTTCATTTTATGAAACTTCTTTAGTTCTTTAATCACAATTTAAAGAAGTGACTTTTGGTTATCCATAACTTGAGGACAAGTTATGGACACCATCATTGCCATTAAGATCATGAATTAAACATACCTTGAGGTTACATATAATTCCTATGATCTTCTAAAAACTCATAAGAACACAAATTCATGTCAAGCAATTTCAAGAAATCATATAACTATATACAATACTTGAAAATTGATAAAAGCCATGTAAAATGGGTTAACATAATCATTATCATTTTGAAAAACAGATTTTACAAGTCCAAAACAGATTGGGATAATGATCTTAATCCATTTCCAGCAACAAAACTCGAAAAAACTGCCCAGCACGCTCCTACTCGCCGAGTGCATTATTCTACTCGGCGAGTAGAATGAATTTGTTCATGGACTCGACGAGTCCTCCCCATGGACTCGGCGAGTCCAGTCGTCAGAGTGCAGAATTTTCGATTTTTAAGCAGTTTTGCATCAAGTATACAAAAAACAATCCTAGGCTCTGATACCACTGATGAGTTTTTGAGCATTCTAACACTTCCTAAGTGTACATGCAACCCTAATAACCTTGAATCTATGTTTTCTCTATATACATGCAAATTTCTTTTTCAAGGTTATTTCCTAACTAGCATGGCATGGGGATTACATAAAACATAAAACTAGTAGAAATACATACCTTGTTGTTGCTTGGATTCCTTCAAGACTTTGTGAGCCTAGCACCCCAAATGTTGTGCCTCAAATGCTTCACACAACACCACAAGACTTGGAATAACTTGAGAGAATGTCACTTAGCCTCAAAATCGGTTATGCCCTCTCTAGTAACACTAGGTCATGATTTTGCTAGCCATAGGGTTCCTTTTATAGTGTTGTCACAATTAGGGTTTACACATGAATGCCCTTAATTGTCATGACTCTTGATTTCTCATGACCCATGGGTTTGTAACTCCCATGGACTATCCATGGAGCTCCATATGGTTATAACCAAACCCATAAACCATGGATCATTAATCCACCATAAAAGAATTGATGATTGTCATAATCAACCCTATATATTTAATTAGTCTCACTTTGATCACTAGATTAATACTAGATTAATACTTGATCAATACTAATTAAATAATACTATTATTAATATATTAGAACTTATAATATATTAATAATCATAAGTGCCTTATTCTCTCATCTAGTCTATCCAAGTATTGCAATGCCATGCAACCCAAATGGACCATGCCGGGTCGGGTCAAGTACATACCAAATAAAGTTATGGACTTAGACACTATATCCAACACATACACCACCACCAGCACCAAGATGGTTCTCTCTAGCTAAAAAGAACCATCTCATATCTACCAGCTGATCTAACTTGATCGTCGGAGTCCGCTCCCGGGGCATAGTCCCTGGGGCGGCTCTAACGACTTTGCTCTGTGATGTCCAGATCTCCGCCGCAGCAGAAGACCAGAAGAGTTTTTGGAGTTCTATGTCGCATCATTTGGCGTCATCCCGGACTTGAACGAGCAGCCATAACCTCATTCTATCCTAGATCTGTTCATATCTGTTGTATCTCAGCTTTGGTTTGCTCATATCTATTAATTTCTACCCATCATTTGTTCATATCTTCTTGTTTCTTGCCAAGATATAATTAAATGTGCTTCACAATCTTTCAGATCTATAGATCTATTTTCGTTTTTTAGTTCAGATCTATGGATCTATATGATTTTCTTCACTAAAATATTCCACAAGTTTGCAAGAATCTTCTTAGATTCGTTTTTTACTCATATTTTGGGGTTTTATTGAGCAAGTTCAGAAGAAAACAAAGTTTTATGAGTTTAAACCAACATTCATCTGCTCATAAGATCAGAAAATCCTTTTTTAGTTGTTTTTTTTTCTGTATACAACTCCATTCTACAACCTCAGCTCTGTATTCATTTGCATTTTGATGATTTCTTGAGAAACTTGAGAAGGAAAGAGGTTTTTACAGTTCATAGACCATCCTTTTTTGTTCAAATTGAGAAGAAAATTTGTTTTTTAGATAAGGATTTTTGTATGTTTTTTTTTTACCAATTTTAACAGCTGCTTGTAGGCATAGCTGTGTTTTTTGTACATTGCAAAAGAAAAAAGAGCAAAAAAATCCCTTAAACTCAAAATTCTCTATACAAATCTCTATCCCTGCAATTATTTGCCTGTACACAAAGCTGTGTACATTGTACAGTTCACAAAACCCACAAAATTGTTTATTTCTTTTTACCATACCTATCATATTGCACTTCATCATTTTTACCTCAAAGATATACCCTATTATTTTCATAGTTTACTGGTTAGTAAAAAAATGAGGGGAGATGGAAGTATTCAGTGTATACTTTAAACTACAAGACTCTCTAAAACATGTCTTGTTTATGTTTTAGGATTTCTCCAGCAAATTTGAAAAAAAAAATGGCTTGTTTAAGTCAAAACAGATGAAAGTTAATGTTTTTTTTAAAGTTACCATAGCTTACAATTTATTGATTAGCCAAAAAAAGAAAAAAAAAAGATATAGAGATGAACTGATGCAATCAATATAACAGAAGAAAGGAAGAAAGGTATCAAAGTTCAATGGTGACTCCTTTTCCGTCAATACAAAAAAAATAGTAAAAAAGAAAGAACAAAACATCAAATACAACAGCTGTTGTTGTCGTTTCTTGGCCGACCAAAAGAAAAAAAAAGGAGGAGTGATAGCTAGTTATAGCATCTATTACACACTTTTTCAGTCCTATTGGTATGACCCACAATACAAGCTATCAAAAGTCAACAGAACAGACAAAGGAGCCGAGACCCACCCGGTCAACACACCTCCTCGGGCAGCCTTCCCCAGATCCCAACTTCTCTCAACGAAGACACAACATCGCCATTCTTTTCGCCAAACATCTTCAACTGCGACCCAACAGCTCCAAATCGTCGTAGAAGGCACTGACGCTTCAACCCCCGCCAGAGGTCACCGGAACCGAAGTTATCTCACCAACAGTTGGATGCCTTCACTAGACCAGGTCTATCCGGTACCTGAAGCTACAACGTAACCGGTCGAATGCTCTGAAGAAGCAGTATCCACCGGCAACAATGGAATTCTCAGCTTCAATTGCCACAAACAACGCTCACCGTCGTACCACCTTCAGCCACATCCTGCCGCCAAACAGACCTGCGTTGCCGACGAGGCTTGTTCTTCCCATCACCGTTGTTACCAACGAACACCTTCAGCAGCTTCCAACAACCATCGGGAACTGGAACCACACAATCACCGATAATTACTAGACATCATCGCAATCATCACAGCTATACAACCTCTAGCTATCAGAAAATTGAAATCCGGCAATCTCTCACCCCAACAAGGCAAACCTGCAGCGCTCTTCGGTCCTCGGTTGGGACTGTCTTCTACATCACCGAATTCCAACGAGGAATCACCAGTGCTCCCACCAACTGCCGTCGTTACCACTTGGCGCACTCCATCCGCAAGCCATCGGCAAACAAAGACCAAACAGATCCGCTGCCACGACGACCTCCCAGCTTCAACAAATCGATGTTTACAGGAGCCTCCGACCCAGTTCCTTGATCCATCGTCGGCGACTAGAATCAGAGTACCTTCACCCACCGCTCGCTGTTTCGGCCTCCTTTCCCACCGTCGTCCTCCGGCGACGAACCACAAGGACAGATGCATCTGGTATGATCCTAGCAAGAGAGCGTTCTTTTCCCAGTTTGTGTGACGTCGGATACCAACTGACGAGTCCTTTTTTCCAAATTGTAACAAAATGTTGGGCGTACCCTAAATTAGTATTTGGGCTGATTACTCAAATGGACTCATAAATTCATATTGGGCTCATACACATTTATATTGGGCTCATACACATTTATTTTGAACTTCTTATGATTTATTATGGGTTTCTCCCAAATGGGCTTCTTCATGTCATTGGGCTACATTATTTGTAAAGCTTAACAAAACAAAAATGATTTTTTGGGTAGTAACACATTTGGGCTTCTCCTATGACATAGGGGCTATGATACTTCGGATGGGCTATTTCAAGTTGTTGGGCTACATCAACAAAACATGGGCCATTTTTACAAAAAAAAAATTATCAATTTAATACTCACGCACCACAAGCTCCACTCAACAGAATACGCTTCCAGAATACGCGTTGCGGCCCGGATCACTCGGAATTTTCAAAAAGGGAGGGAGAAGAGTAGTACACTACTACTACTCGCAAAGTATTTCGAGATGATCGTGACTGAAAATCCGAATCGATTTATTATTTCAATAAAAAGTACTAACTATTTGATCGAGTTGTCCTTTCAGATAATCTCTTCACCGCTACGACACTCAGAGTGCGCCAACAACAAACTCGCGGAGCAAAGCTCGGTCTGTAAAGCATTTACAGGGGACTTGCGAAGTGTGAACCACTGAACTGTCACTTATAGTTCCCGTTCAGCGGGCATAGAAATATAACTCCCCACCCGGTGTTGGCTACGGGTCTCGTCCCTCTCACCAGGGCGTGCGCGCGACGCTTATAGCGTCTATTTCTATTAACAACTTTCAGCTGTGACTGGAACGCGGGAATCATGGACCAAGTACGTTGTATCTATTTACATACTTCGGAGCTCGACAACGGTCTTAGAGACTGTATGGTGAGGTTACGCTCCTTAGCTACCCCGACCCGACATTTAATCGACATTAATGTCGCGTAACACTCTTTAGCAGCCTCGGTCCGCATGATCGCAACAACAGTTACGTTGCATCGCACCAATCGGATCGCACTTCTCTCAATGAAGGAATATCAAGTCAGCTCAAGCTTCATAAGCAATGTTTGGCTCATCGCACAACCCCACGGCTCTTGTGGGCGAGGTTCGGTCATTCTCTCTATTATTTAATGTATTGGTGCTTTGTCTAGTCCGATCCGATTGTCAGCAACCCAATCGCATCGGACTAGGGGACTTGAAGACGCACAGTTTATATGACTAAGTCCTGTCCAATGTCATTGGCCGCGTACCAATAACATCGAACTGGGGGGGACTTGATGATATATGGTCCATTAGCATGGCCTAGACTGCTCTAGCGCGCCAGCCTGGCCTGGCACGCTCCTGCCAGCCCTGCCTGACATTCCCTTGCCAGCCTTGCTGGGGACTCTCATGTCGCCCCCTTGCCTAGCACCTCCTTGTCGGCCTTCCTGGTGTGCATCCGCAAGCCCGCATGGCGCCCCCGGGCGGCCTTGCCCAACTCCTTGCTAGTTGGGCCCAAATTGGGCTGGCCCAAGGCCTGACCTAATTCCCCTTGACCTAACTGTCCACTATAAATAGAATAGTGCCTCCTCCATATAGAGGACTCTTCCCCAAGTGGCTCAGCCACCACTAGACCCCTCCCCATGGCTCAGCCACCATACTATACTCCAGCCGGGTGACTCAGCTGCCAACCGCCGCTGTCAGCCACCATACACCACCACCAGCACCAAGATGGTTCTCTATAGCTAAAGAGAACCATCTCAGATCTACCAACTGATCTAACTTGATCGTCGGAGTCCGCTCCCGGGGCATAGTCCCTGGGGAGGCTCTAACGACTTTGCTCTGTGATGTCCAGATCTCCGCCGCAGCAGAAGACCAGAAGAGTTGTCGGAGTTCCATGTTGCATCAGGGAGAATTACCCCGAGCTATTCACTGGCGTATCAGACTTCGAGGAAGAAGTCTAAGATAAGTGGGGGAGATTTGTAACGTCCGAATTCCTGGTACGTATTTAAATTTAAGTTATTTTTGTTTGTGAGGGGACTAGACGAGTTGGTAGCCTAACTCGTCGAGTAGGATGGGATTTGGACGCGTGACATAAGTCACCTACTCGACGAGTCGGGAGCCCAACTCGACGAGTAGAGTTGTCTGAATGAAACCCTAATTTTTAGGGTTTACACCCTTTTTAAACGCATTTATCAACCTCATTCAGCCCCCCATCGTCTCCCTAAGCCCGTTAAACCCTAAAACGTGATCCTTGAGCATTTGTGAGTGTGTGTGTGTCATTCTTAAGGATATTTGTGTGATCTTGAAGCTAGAAGAAGAATGAAGGAAGGGCTAGAAGGTTAAAGGAAGCAGTAGATCCAGGATTCAAGTTCTTTTTCCAGTCTCTTTGAGGTATAAAGTTGCTTCGTTGACTCCTCTATTGCTAGGTTCCTCCATAGCTGAAGTTAAGGCCATCTTTTGGCATCTTTGTGAACCCTTTTGATTATTGAGTGTGATATGAAGTTGTAACTTTAGATCCAGGTCCCTTTTAGCCCCTATAGCTATAAAGTTCTCGAATTTATCTCTTCCCCTGGGGCTAGACTTAATTTTAGGTATGGAAATGGTGTTTTTGGCTCATAACACCTTGCATGCACGTAAAGTTTGTAACTTTACATGTAATATCGACCCTAGAAGGCTAGATATAGGTTATGGATGCATTAATCCCGAGTAAAATCGACTGTATGTATTTGGAATATGGGGGACTCGACGAGTCGTTCATACGACTCAGCGAGTTGGGTCGTGGTTCCCCCAACCTTTCTGGTTATGAGTGAACTCATTGAGTCTAGGAGGTGACTCAGCGAGTTAGACATGGTTTTGGACTCGAAGATCATAGGATTCAACGAGTTCATGTATGAACTCGGCGAGTAGAGAGCAAATGTCCCATCTGAGATGAAGATGAACTCGACGAGTTCAAGGATGAACTCGGCGAGTTGTGAGTAAAATGCCTCGACTTTCATGAAGGAGGACTCGACGAGTTATTGGTGAAATCGACGAGTAGGGTCGAAACCCCAAAGTTTTATGGACCCAGGAACTCGACGAGTTGATGGTCCAACTCGGCGATTTGAGTCAACCAAGATGTTGACTTTGACCAAGATGTTTACTTTTACCAGGGTGTTGACCTTGAATTTGACTTTGACATGAGTTGACCCTTGTAAGGGGTTATGAGTATGGAAGGGTAATTGAAAGGAATTGTTATGTGTAGGAGTTTGAGATGAGTAGATCCCGGCACCGAGGGAAGTTCAGCTACTACACGACATCGAGGTGGATTACCTTCCAGTAGAAGTGGGTCTAAGGCCATAATGACGACCCACTAGTAGGAGATGTTGTTAGAGAATTGTCTGTGTGATAATTGCCTGGTTGCCACTATCTGATATGTTTGTGTGCTAGGATGCCTTATATGTGTGTTGATAGTAGCAGTGGTGATAAGTCCCCGGATACCAGTTGAAAGATGCCGAAGAGGTGGACAGTACTCATATATGCCTAGCAGTATGTTTATGATATGATCTTATGTGGTAGTGGTAGGGGTGGAATAGTCCTGAATTGGGGTCGCTACTGCCTTGCGGCTCAGGGAATCAGCCACTACGTTGGACTTTCCCGGGTGGTAAAGGATCTCACAATCATAGTCCTTAACCACATCTAACCACCGACGTTGCCTCATGTTCAGATTTGGCTGATCCATGAGGTACCTCAAACTCTTGTGGTCCGTGTAAATGGTACAACGAACCCCATAGAGGTAATGTCTCCATATCTTGAGGGCGAACACCACAACCCCCAACTCTAAATCATGCATCAGATAGTTAGCCTCGTGAGGCTTCAACTGTCTCGAAGCATAAGCTATCACGTGACCCCGCTGCATCAAAACCACACCCATGCCTGTGATCAAAGCGTCATAGTAAACTACAAAATCATCAACACCCTCCGGCAGAGTGAGAATCGGTGCCTCACAAAACCGTTGCCTGAGCGTCTCGAAGGCCATCTGCTGATCAGGCCCCCATCGGAAAACCACCGACTTCTTGTTCAGTCGGGTCAACGGGACTGCAATCTTGGAGAAGTCTTGAATAAATCTCCTGTAATACCCCGCTATACCCAGGAAACTCCGAATCTCAGTTGGAGACCTCAGAATCTCCCACTGGATCACGGCCTCAATCTTGGTCGGATCGACCAAAATACCCTTCTGGTTGACAAGGTGCCCAAGAAACTGCACCTCACGCAACCAGAACTCACACTTGGAGAACTTCGGAAAAAGTTTCTCCCTCCTCAGTGTCTCCAGCACCTCCCGTAGGTGCTCCTCATGCTGCTCCTGAGTCTTGGAATAAACCAAGATGTCATTAATGAAGACTATTACATACCGATCCAGCATCAGCCTGCACAAGCGGTCCATGAGGTCCATGAACGCGGTTGGAGCATCGGTGAGCCCGAACGGCATCACCATGAACTCTTAATGATCATAGCGAGTCCTAAAAGTTGTCTTTTGGACGTCCCCATCCCTGACTCGCATCTGGTGATGCCCTGACCGCAGATCAATCTTGGAGAACCAAGATGCTCCCTGGAGCTGATCAAACAAATTGTCTATCCTCTGAAGTGGGTAACGTTTCTTTACCGTTACCTTGTTCAGCTCCGGGTAGTCTATGCACATGCGATGTGACCCGTCCTTCTTCTTCACAAACGGGATTGGGGCTCCCCATGGCGAACTGCTCGGCCTGATAAATCCCTTGTCTAGCAGCTCTTGCAGCTGCGTAGATAACTCCTGCATCTCGGGAGGAGCCAACTGATATGGTGCCTTGGCTATCGGAGCCGCACCAGGAATCAGGTCAATCCTAAACTCAACTTGTTTCTCCGGAGGTATCCCAGTCAAATCCTCTAGAAATACATCCGGGTACTCTCGTACTACCGGTACATCACCCACCGGCTGTCAACTGGAAGGCTATGCTCTTGGCCACTGGCGCCTCTGCCCGACCCTGACGGCCGTCTGTGATCCTCAATGTTGCAGGAGCGGGTGTTGCCACCTTACCTGCTGCTGCCAAACTCGGACACTGGGAATGCTTGTGTCCCCTCTGATCGCACTGAAAGCAAATCAGATCTGATGATGTGGTGGTGGTGGTAGTAGTTGTACAATCCCTTCTCATATGCCCCGTTCGGCTGCACATGAAGCAGCCCGAACTCCCCGCCTTGCACACCCTGTCGTGCAACTTGCCGCATTTGCCACAACGGCTACGGCTCTGCTGGCTCCTAGATCTGTGATCAGACACCTTGGGCTTCTTGCCCGAGCTCCCCATGTCAGGCGCCACCTCTGGCTTCCTTTTCCTCTCCATCTCTAAATCAATCTCCCTCTCACTAGCCCTTGCTATCATGTCATCCAACGTCTTGCAGCTGGAGCGGCTCACAAACTGACAGATATCACTCCACAACATCTCATGATATCGGGCCTTTTTCATCTCCGCGTCCGCTGCATACCGTGGAGTGAGAAAGGGCCCTCTCCCTGAACTTGGCGGTAATCTCCGCCACTGTCTTTGTCGTCTGCTGGAGGTCCTGGAACTCCCTAGCAAGCTGCTGAACCTCAATAACTGGTGCAAACTCGGCCCTGAACCTGGTCGTGAAATCACCCTAGGTCATCGCATCCAACACTGTATCATCCTCAATGGCCCGTCCGACCTCCTCCCAACAATCATGTGCCTGGTCCTTCAGAATACAGGATGCAATCCTACCCTTGTCCTCCTTGGGACATCTGCTAGTGCAGAATGCATTGGCGACATCTGCCAACCATCTAGTACTCACGATGGGGTCCCGAGCCCCATGGTAATTAGGAGCTCCACAAGCCCTGAACTCCCTGAAAGTCAACGTGCGCGACCCCATCATGGCCGCCACCTCAGTGCGGAAAGCACTCAACCTCTCATCCAAAAGCTCAAGGATGCCCTCCTTGATCGTGCCAAAGATCACAGGAGTCTGGTCTAGGATGTTGTGCGTAATCTCGGAGGATATGAACTCTCTAGTATGCTCACACTTTCACACGAGAAAAGCAGATTTCTGAAACTTATCGTCGTTTTAAAAAAAACTTCAGTTTATATAATTTAATTCATCACACATTAGGGCCTAAGGGCCTTTTTTGTGTTGCTCGTCCTGGACATTTGAATCCTCAGGACCAGCCCTGGATCCTTGCTACTAAAAAACCAGAGACTACTCATCTCCTTTACCTTACCACCTCACCGTTGCTCACTCGGACACCCACCAATACCACCTCCCGTCGGCGTCGCACGCCACCAACCCACTAGTGCAAAGTTGCAAACCAACGGTACACCTGCGCTCCACCGGCCATCGTCGGTGAAACCTACCCCTAAAGTTGCGAACATGTATGATTTAAACGTGTTATATAGGTTGGGTTGGGTTGATCTTTATGATCTGTCAACCCGAATACATATATGAGTTGGGTTGGGTTGATGTATTATGACCCGCCAACATGAACCCGACCCAATTGTCACTCCTAAGATTGACACAAGTCGAATTTATATGAAATCATATTATTTTATATATTAAGCGGGTCGGATTTTCTAACATCAGACTAATTTTTGGATTTTTGTGTTGAGAATTATTTGATTTCAGATCGAATCAGATTTATCCGTTTGATTTGGATTTTTTCGGTTTTATACGACAATGATAGGATTTTTTTCCTAGATAAATATTCTGAATTTTCAAAATGAAAAAAATTTAAGTAAATTACACGGATGGTCCCTATGGTTTGGGATATTTGCACGTTTGGTCCATAACTTATTTTTTTAACTCGGAAGATCCCTACAGTTTGTTTTTGTTGCGTGTTTGGTCCCTGTCTTACCTAAAAAGATTATTTTGCCCTTGATTCTTTAATTTATTTAAATAATGTAGGGTAGCTAAGGTAAGGTAAGGTAAGGTGATGTGGAAATGGGGTTGGGGTGTGTTTATTTAGATAAATTAAAAAATCAAGAGCAAAATAGTCTTTTTAGGTAAGACAGGGACTAAGCACGCAACAAAAACAAACAGTAGGGACCTTCCTAGTTAAAAAAATAAATTAGGGACCAAACATGCAAATTACCCCAAACCGTAGGGACCATTCGTGTAATTTACTCTAAAATTTGGATTAAACATTTGAAGGATAAATTTTGAATCGGATCAGATATATTTGGTTTGGTTGTTCAGATATTTTTCAGATATGGAAAAACAAATATGTTGTGTACACCTCCGATGCTTGCAAGTTTATTAAGGATTAGTGCGACACTTTTTTCAAAAATAAATAATAAAATAATATATATGTAATGGAAGTATAGAGATAAGAATATGTAACACCTGGTATGCGTCAATTCATTAATTTTTAGAATTTTGTTTTTGGGCGGCCACGGTGAAACATCCCAAAAATATAGTCCAAAATTTTCATTTTTAGTTATTCATAAAACCATAATTATCATTCGTCACATGAAACCATAAGTCATAAATCATGAAAGTGTCATAAACAACTGTCAATGTATCCAAAACACATGTCAAATATCAGAGTGAATCGTCCCAGACTAAAAAGATGCGGTGTGTGTCATGCAGTCATCCTGAGCCCTTCCCCATGCTAGTGGAAGTACCTGAAACCAAAACTGAAAACTGTAAGCACGAAGCTTAGTGAGTCTCCCCAAGCCACCACATACCATACACATAATCACATACCGAGCCTAGCCCAATGCATCGGGCCCCGCCCGACATCGGACGAATCCGGCATCGGGCCCCGCCCGGCATCGGACCAAGGTCCGGCATAACTTGGGCCTAGCCCCTGCATCGGGCCCCGCCCGATATCGGACCGAAGTCTGGTATACATATCATATTACAAGCATAACATAACATAAACATGAACATAACATGAAGCTAACATTCCTCGGGCTTGCACCGGCATCAGAACTAGGTCCGGAACACATAATCAGACACATGAAAGAATCACAAAGACATCAAGCATACTAACTACCTCAGGCTTGCCCCGACATCAGACCGAAGTCTGGAACAATAAATCTACCTCGAGTTATCCCCGGCACATACAATCACACATAAGCGGGCCGGCCTTGGTGCCTTAGACCCGTTCCTATAGGATAAGACTCACCTCTTAAACTGAATGCTGCACTCGTGCGTGAGGAATCTCTGCTGGCTGCTCCCACGGCTTCCCGGCTATCTCTATATGATAATTCTTTGTCAGAATCTAATAATTTATCTAGGGTAAAAGGACCATTTTACCCATTGCTCTAATAGGGACCCTAACTCAGGCCTAATACTATCTAATCTTCCTAAGCCCATAAATGGCCCACTAAAAGCCCACTTACGACCCAATTTTCTAAATTGGGCCCAGTTTCTTAAATGGGCCTTTTACAAAGTCCAACATATAATCCAAACCCATTGCTGACTCCTTATGGCCCATTGAGGCCCAATCATTGATAAGCCCAAGACTCATCCCAAACCGAGGCCCAGAGTCGCCAAACCCATATCTGTTGAGTACGTGGGGCGTACTCCTATATACGCTAAGCGTACTGGCTAAATGGGCTATACGCTGCACGTACCAGCATGTACGCCCAACGTACTTCCCTGTTAAGACACTTTTCCCATTAAGTGCTTATTACTCCTTTCCAAAGGCTATAATCACAAATCTAGGTCTTATTCAGTGTCTTAATCCATAAAGTCGATCACTTGGTGGCTTGCAACCCACCAAATGATCCCAAAGCTATAATAATAGCAACTAACTCCATAAAAATGACTAAATCGCATTCATGGCTACAAAAAGGGTTTAAAGATCGAAACTTTACTGATAAAGGGATGCTTTGAGCTCCAAGGGTGGCAACCCTAAGCTCAAAAATGAAGTTGCATGAAAAGATCCAATCTTTGGACCTAAAAGGTCCAAAGCTTCATATACCAAGATCTAAGCTTCTAGGAGGAAAGTTAGGAGCTTTATACCTCCTTTGGATGCCAAAAGATGGAATAATTTCAGATCCTTGAGCTCAAGATACACAAGCTCTTCTACTTCTTCTTCTCTTCTTATTCTTCCAAGCTTCTCTTCACTAAAATGAGCTCAAAAGGGTAAGCACACACAACAATGGATTATGGGACGTTTTAGGGTTCTTCTGAGGGTGAGGGACTGGTAAGGAGGGTAGGGTTTGAGCCATAATGGGGTATTTATATGACTTAAACCCTAAAAATTAGGGTTTTGAGTCTGCTCACGTACGCTGCGCGTACTCCTTGGTACGCTGGGCGTACGTGCATGCGCCCCTCGAATCCTAGGCGCCTCTACGCCCCGCATACGCCAGGTTACGCCCAGTGTACGGCTTATGGGCAGCCCAATAAATAAATAATAAATAATTTAATTAAATGATACCTCGAAAGATAGATGTTACACACGGCATGGCGTTATTTTTCCAGACCGCGAATTTGAATGACCCACCACGATGTGGCAACCGATTTTGGAGAAACCCTAATCCTTGGGATTTGGGCCCTATATAGAGGATATGATGGTGAGGTTTTTGTAATATTTCAGCCTCCATCACCCTTTCAAGAGCATAAACCCTAACCCTAGCCTCTCTTATGTGATATTGAACTTTTGTGGTTTTTGGATGTGTTTTGAATGAGGAAGAAGAAGATGCTAGCCCAAAGATCAAGCAACAACTCTTCCCCATCCTTGGAATCACTCTCTGGACCATGTGTAAGTCCTCAAGTTTCCATCTTGATGATTATTTGGGTGTAGATCTATCTTTATTAGCTTATTTTGGTCCATAAATGATGTTTGGTTGGTTTGGGGTCATAAAGGTTGCAACTTTATGACTATCCTGAGTCCCAATAGCAATATATCTTGTAGATCTAGACTTTGGTCAGTATTCTTAGCCTTGCATGAGTTTTGGTCACCTTTTTGATCATTTGACCTAAAATGGAATTTAGACATGTACTGGGCACGCATGTCTATAAAGCGCCCAAGTTTAGGTTAGATCTGGTATTAGAAACTCCTCCGGAGTTTGTTAGACTAAGGACTTTGAGGAAAAGTGTTTAATGGTTAAGCCCATGTCATGATTTTGCCTTTATTAGACCTTTGATTATAGATTTTGTCTTATTGAAGTGTCTTAATGGATAAAGTTGGAAAATTTATCCATTAAGGCGTTGAGAATGAGTAGATATAGGTTTTTGAGCCTTTGGTTTTGAGTTAAAAGCAGCTTAACTCGATTAAGCTAATCAGACTATTCCCCACGGCGTGCCACTAGGCCGCCACGACGTGACGGGTAGGGACTAGTCGACTGTATTAACATCTTATGCTCACGGCATGGCAGAGGAAGGCCACAACATGGAGGATTTACTAATACCTTGTTGAGTTCTTTGACTTGGGTGTAACATACCAAAAATCATGACCAAAAATTTCATTTTTAATATACTATTTATAAAACCATTTGTCTGAAAACATAACAGTGTCAAACCATATTCAAAACCAAGGTATCAATAAACAACCATGTCATGATAAAATAATGTCAGAGTACAAATCCCAAGGAACATCAGTGCGGAAATCATGGTGTGATGCGCTGCAGTTAAGCCGGCTCCTTTCCCCTCGAAGAGGAAGTACCTGAAACCAAAACTGAAAACCGTAAGCACGAAGCTTAGTGAGTTCCCCCATCATACCACATACCACATACACCCTCGGTATCTTTCAACCGGTAACTGTCTTCGGTATCTTCCAACCGGTAACTGTCTTCGGTATCTTTCAACCGGTAACTGCCCTCGGTATCTTTCAACCGGTAACTGCCTTTGGTATCTTTCAATTGGTATCTGCCTTCGGTATCTTTCAACCGGTAATTGGGGACTATTCCACCCCTACCACTACCACATAAGATCATATCATAAATATACAACTAGGCATGAATGGGTACTGTCTACCCCTTCGATATCTTTCAACCGGTATCCGGGGACTTTTCATCCATACTACAACTAACACATATACAAGGAATCCCAACATACAAACATATAAGATAGTGGCATACCAGACAATTATCACACAAACAATTATCCAACAACATCTCCTACTAGTGGGCCGGCATTGTGGCCTTATACCCACTTCTACTGGAAGGTAACTTACCTCGATGTCGTGTGGTAGCTGAACTTCCCTCGGTGCCGGGATCTACTACTCTCAAATTCCTACACATAACAATTCCTTCCAATTACCCTTCCATACTCACAAACCTTTACAAGGGTCAACTCGGTTCAAAGTCAAAGTCAAGGTCAACACCCTGGTCAAAGTCAACATCCTAGTCAAAGTCAACATCCTGGTTGACCCAGCTCGTCGAGTTGGTCCATCAACTCGTCGAGTTCATGGGTCCATAAAACCCAGGGGTTTCGACCCTACTCATCGAGTTCGCCCATAAACTAGTCGAGTTCTCCTTCATACAAGACGAGACATTTCACTCACAACTCGCCGAGTTCATCCTTGAACTCGTCGAGTTCATCTTCATCTCAGATGGGAAATTTTCTCTCTACTCGCCGAGTTCATAAATGAACTCGTAGTCATATGGTCTTCGAGTCCAAAACCACGTCCAACTCGCTGAGTCACCTCCCAGACTCAACGAGTTCACTCAGAACCAGTAAGGTTGGGGGAACCACGAACCGAATCGCCGAGTCGTATGAACAAATCATCGAGTCCCCCATATGTCAAATCCATACAGTCAATTTTACTCGAGCTTAATGCATCCATAACCTAGATCTAGCCTTCTAGAGTCGATATAACACGTAAAGTTATGAACTTTACGTCCATACATGGGTCTTCAAGCTCAAAAGACCCAAATATGAAGCCTACTAGGTGCATGGGACTCCCATGGCCATACAGTTGGCACATTTATGCCATGGACTCCCTCAAGGGTTCCAAATTCGAAGTCATAAACCCAAAATCGTGCTTGCATCGAAGAATGGTTCCAAAAATGGCTTCTAAAAACCCTAAACTACTCCATAAATAATATATAATGAAAGGAGGAGCAAGGTATAGACTTTTTACCTCCAAAAAGCAGGAAATTAAGCAAAATCTTTGGATCTACTTGTTTCTTATGAAATCCCCAAGCTCCTTCTTCTTCTGCTGCTTCTTGCTTCAAGAACACAAAATGGCACACAAAAGCTCAAGAACACTCAAAATTGATTAGGGTTTCGTGAAGAGGGTCTGGAGGGTGATGGAGGTTGGGGTGGAAGCCTTTTAAGGTGTTTAAATAGGGTGCAAACCCTAAAATTTAGGGTTTCCTCCAGGCAGCTATACTCGTCGAGTAGGTGACTTAAGTCTCGCGTCCAATTCCCATTCTACTCGATGGGTTGTGCCTCCAACTCGCCGAGTCCCCTCATAAACATAATTAACTTTAATTGAAATATGTATCAGGAATCTGGGAGTTACATTGGGCCTGGATCGGTTTTAGACCTGTGGGCCATGGTGTGGCCAATGATGGCCACGACATGGAGGTCAACTGAGTTTGACTTGTGGCCAACCCTTAGCTTTGGAAGGTAGACCAAGGGTTTACCTTATATGACTATCTAGGTGTGGAGTAGCACTTGTATTACAGTGAGAGCAACAACAATTGTTTATCGTCTGTGAAGTGATTTTCTCCTCACTGTACTCGTGGGTCGAAGGCACCAATGTCAACCCACTAGGTTATGTATTTTGGTATATAGGATGATGTTATGTTGATTATATGTTAGATTAGTAAATATGCATGACTACATGTACTTGATAGTTATATGTTTATATGTTACATATGTCGACATAGTATGGGTGGGTTAAGGTTGTATTGCTTTGTGTTGTCGGCCTACAAACCCAGACAATCCAATCGGAAGATTGTGGGTCAATGGCAATCCAACCAGGAGATTGTGGGCCAGAGTGGCATGCGACAAAGTATATACTTAAACAATCTGAATTAAATTTCTTTTAATTACTATGTTTATTGGCATGCGACAAAGTAAAATCGGAAAAATGGAAGTTTAGCCGAGAAAGTTACTTAAATCCATATTACTTTTACAAGGAAATATAAAATCTGTTGATTGACAATGCTTTTAACCGACAATAACTTTGACGTGGAAAACCCATTTGGGTGTAGAAAATAGGTTTAACACAAGTTATAACTATTAAAAATAAGTCATTTGTTTAGAAATATATACTAAAAAAATATAAATTAAATTTCTTTTATTCTCTATGTTTATTGGCATGCGACAAAGCAAAAACGGAAAAATGTAGGTTTAGTTGAGAAAGTTAAATCCATATTACTTTGTTTTTTTTTTGTAAAAGTATATTACATCTTTTCATAAATTTTATTTATTTATTTTGTGTATGGAGATGTTATATAGCCAAACTGAAAATCATATATATATATATATATATATATATATATATATATATATATATATATATATATATATATATATATATATTGTTTGATATATAAAGCCCGGCTTACACATATAAAAGCATTTGATTGTAAAAAGGAGTTAAAAAGCTTGATGTGTGTTGAAAAAATATATAGATTTTAATATGCTTGAATAATGTCTCTAAAGCATTAATCAGTTTTCAAGAAACTCTAGCAAAAAAGTATTATAACTGTCACTTCTTTTGAAAGTGGTAAAGGATGTGTCTCATCACATATAGGATTGGAACTTGGAACTGGCCGTTATAGTATGCTATTATTATTATTATGGTGTGTAAAAGGTGTATTTGAGTATTAGTAAAATAGAATTAAAATATCAATACGATTGATTAAACTATAATAATATTTATTATAAAAAAGATTTATTTTTTATCATTTACAATGTTAACTAGATTATAACCCGCGTTAAACACGAAGGAACGCATAAAAAACATACAAACGTCTTTGGAATTTATTATTTAAATATTATTATTAATTTTTTAATTTTAAAGTATACTTTGTTATTTTAGGGTTATGAACAAAACCTATATAATTTTGATTGTTATTTTAGGGTTATGTCTCGAAATATATAATTTTATTGAATTCTAAAAACTATAAAAAAAAATTATTAACAAAAAATAATAACATGAACAATTTTTGTTATTTATAGCAACATACTTTCAAACTACATTGTTATTTTTGTTCATTTATGTTATCAACATGTGAATTACATAGATTTTAACCTATAAATGGATCTTAAAATTATATTATGTTCTATAGGGCATAATTATATTACATGTCCTAACATACATAACATATATCAAATATTAAAATAAAAGTATATATTAATTTAAAATAATTAGTATAACAGTCTAAAAAAAACTTATATCTTATTGATTTCGATGAACGCATCTACAATTTGTGAGGTTTGTCTAATGTGATATGGTAATAAATCAAAAGTAGCAATGTCCATTTGTTGAACATATGGAAATAATAGTTTTCCCAACACCTCTAGCAAATAGAGTTGTGGAAGCATCTATAACGGTTCTCGTGATTATACAAAGAATGGAATTAAAGAATATTGGTGAAGATAATAACGAATTAAAGTTGGTTAACAAATATATAGATATAATTGGAAAACATGTGTTGTGATTTTATATTAAATAAATAAAAATACATACATATATATATATATATATATATATATATATATATATATATATATATATATATATATATATAATAAATGAATTAAAGCCTTTTTAATCAGATTAAATTAAATGATTGTTCCTAAATTGATAAGGGTACATCATTTTGAAAATATTTAAAGATAATATTTACTTATTAAACGATTTAATCATAAATGTATGCATTCTATATATTGAAACATGATAAATATACATATAATTATTTTGGAAAATGTTTATGATTGACGATATAATTGGAATGATAATCTGCATAAATAAGAATATAAGATTCATGGAAGAAATTAAAATTTGTAGAGTATGTGCTCGTGTTGACAATTATACCATTGGTCATAAGGAAATTACTTTTAAACTTAAAAAAATCGACAATAATAGACTTGGTAAACATGGTTTGTTATTTAAACTTAAAACAAATTGACAATAATAGATTTGGTCAATATAGTTTGTTATGAACAATAAAAAAAACTATTGTTATAAAATCTTGTTTGTGGAATAACAAACTCAGTGGCTTAAGCCAAAGATTAAGGAGATTGCATTTAAACTTAAAACAAATTGACAGTAATAGACTTGGTCAACATAGTTTGTTATTTAAACTTAAAACAAATTGACAATAATAGACTTGGTCAACATAGTTTGTTATTTAAACTTAAAACAAATTGACAATAATAGACTTGGTCAACATAGTTTGTTACGAACAATAATAAAAAATTATTGTTATAAAATCTTGTTTGTAGAATAACAAACTCAGTGGCTTAAGCTAAAGATTAAGACATGAAGAAGTAACTTTTAGGCCAAAGTCTAAGCGGTAAAGTCAAATATTGGGATCCTATTGTAGATTTGCAAAGTAGGATGATATAATGTGTATTTACTTTTAAAAAATAGTTGAAATATAATTTTTTATTAATGATAATATGGGCCAACATTGAAAGTGAAACTATATTATGATCCATGTGGCGGAATATATTGAATACATGTTCATTTAGGAGATTGTAACATAAATGGTCCATATTATTTGTAAACATTGTTGCCTAATACATCGATATATTCCAGCATGTTGGTTTTATGCACCTTGACAACGATTGTTGTTGTCATGATTGTTGTTTTAATGAAGGAAAAAGTGCAAACCGCACCTTCACAAAAAAAACAGTTTTGAGTTCAATAAAGACGGAAACCAAATAGCATTCGGCAAAGGAAGTTCGATGACAGAATGTGAATTAAGAAGAGTTAGAATTATCAAATATTTTAACACGAAATAAAGGAAAAAATAAAGCAGTTTGCATACATGATAAACATATTCAAAGCACCATTTCATACATGATTCATAATATAACAACAAAAACAAACATTGCAGAGGATAATGAAACTTGTTATGGATGATGGATGATGGAAGTAGGCAACAGCAAGTGTAAAGAGAGGTTGAAGAAACAATTTTTTTTGTGATTGAGAGGTTGAAGAAACAATTTTTTTTCATGATTTGTATGATACGTGATATTATATAAGGTTAATAAGGATATATAGAATGGTAAACAGTGGTTTTATAAGATATATATATCTATATATCATAACAAAATATGGGAAAGGGTATAATTGGAAAACATGAGTCCTAATATTATATTAAGTTAAAATAGTTATAAAAAATATATGATTTACATCCATAATTAATAAGATATAATTAAATGACCGGATTTGAAATTGATAATGGTACATGAATTTGAAAAGATTTAAAGATAATATTGTTGGATTAGTGTCTAAGTTCATAACTATTTTGGTATGTACTTGACCCGATTGTGAGCATAGTCCTTTTGGGTTGCCTTCACCATAGCAATATGTAGGATGAATTAAGGAGAGAAAGGGTTAATTATGATTTATTAATATATTATAAGAATAATATATTAAAGGAGAAATCATATTGTTTAATTAATATTAGTCAATAATTAATTAAGAATTAATTTTGTGACTAAAAGAGATTAATTAAACTTAGGGGACTGGAGTTGTAATTATAAGATAATTACAATTGGGCTATGGATCACCTAATAATATATAGGTTGGACGAATTCTATGGGAAGCCCATAAGGAATTCGTCCAAGGGATATGTTAAAGGAGTCCATGGGCTGCTTAGGGCCTAAGCAGTCAGATTAGGGTTTCCTAGTTGCAAACCCTAATAGCCTACATGTATATAAAGGACCCCTATGCCCCAAAAACGTGGCTAAGTGTTCCTTTAGGGTTTCCAGCCGTTTTTGGTGGCTCCCCTCTCTTCTCTCCTTCATCCAATTGCTTAGTGGTGTTTGTGACTCCATTAGAGGTGCAACACTTGAGGCACTGAGCTTTCTGAAGCCAATCAAAGCAAGGAATTGATTGTTATTACTATATAACAATCAAAGGTAATTACTAAACCCTTATTTCAGTTCTTATATGATAGATCTACGGTTTATAGCTTTGGATATTCAATTGCATGTTCATTAGACAAACTAGATCCAAAAGCTATTAGGGTTTGCATGTACCTCATAGGAATGATGTACTGCTCAAAACCCTTCAGTGGTATCAGAGCCTAGGGCTGTTTGTTAGTGAATTTGATGCTTATTTGATCGAATTTTGGCTGAAAATCGATTTTTTTTTTTGAGGTTTTTCGACTTGACTTGCCGAGTCAACTAGGTGACTCGCCGAGTCCATAGTGAACTCGACGAGTCAGAGGGTCAGATGGAGGATTTTTCGGGTTTCTTGCCTATTTTTGTTGTGGGATAATTACCAAAACGTTTTTTATTGATAAAAATCGGATTTTTATGATATTGGGTGATTATCTTTGCCAAAATAAAAGATAATTTCATATTAATTGAATAATTACTTCCTTATATGATTAAATTTAATTATTTGAATTATTTGGTATATTATCTTGTAAGAAATTAGACTAGGTCAAAACTATATAATTGCCTTATTTGAATTGTTGATCTAGAATGTTCTTGACAAAGTTTGAATAGTTTCAAATTACTCCCTTTAAGTTTTATAGTTTAAATTTGAACTTAAAAGTTTTGTTTTTGAAATTTAAATAGTTAAACCCTAATGTTTTGAAATGTTTCAAAACTTGCCCTCAAGTTTTGGAATTTAAAAGTTGATTAAAAGTTTAATTTTGAAATGTTAAATTCTAAAAACCCTCGTATTTTTTTTGAAAAGGTTCAAATTACACCCTTATGGTTTTATTAATTAATTAAAGTGTATAATTAAAAGATAGTTAATAATTCCATAAAGTTTTGGTTTACATTTAACTAAATTAAAAGTATAATTTATTAAATTAGACCACCTAGTATTTTAAAAGTATAAAATACACCTTTATACTATATGTAACATTAAAAGTCTAATATTATATATGTATGAGTAAAAAGTCAGTCTTACCGTTACTAGGCCTCATTCACGAAGCTGGTCTATAAGGGGTGTTTAAGGAAATTGCCTATAAAATGGCGATTGAATGGGTATCCACTCTTACCCACCGCACTCTTGACTAGTGGAGGGTCGTTAGCCGAACGGGTAGGATAGGACGAAACCTTCTATTATAAGTATAATGAAGTACAAAGTAACTAAATGATTTTACAAATTCCCAAATCATAGTTACTTTAGGCAAAATGTGAAATTGTATGCTAATCCATGGAATTACACTTCGTACCCTTGTCAAACGTTAGTGGAGCGTGCGTGGTTAACCGATACACTAATTTGGGGTTGACATTGGTAGTGAAGGGTGGCTCGATGTTTATCATAGATCAATGGAGCGTGTGTGGTTAATCGGCACATTGATTAGGTGGTAGTAGCATTGAGTGCACCACGTAGATTCGCATGGTTATTCACACCTTATTTGTGATCCTCGGCATCCCAGTCACAAATAGAAGGGCATGATCGAGATTAAACATGTCATTGAAAAGTTCAATGAATCTCAAAGGATCTAGGAGTTTCAATTCATTTAAAACTTAAACTTCTTTTTCGTTTTTCATGGTGGAAATTGGTAAATCGTCATTTACCTACCTTCAAATATTCTGCAACTAGATTACGACATCCTTCTTCTAGGTTGTAGAGTATTGTGTTGGATCGTGAACTCCATCGAAAGTAGGGGGCTTCGTATTATCGAAGTCTCGATACTGAAAACCTCGACCGGTTCCTCCCCCTTCCACTGCTACAGCCGTTGTAGCTGCCGCGGCAGCCACCTCCGCAAGAGCTGCATAGCGCTCATCAAAGTACTCAACCATGGCAGTCTTGATCGACCCAAACATCTCCGGCAACTCGACCCGGAACATAGCAACAACCTCATCATGCAGGATCTCACGAATCCTGGCATCCAACTCGTCCGTACTCATCTGACCAATGACCTCGGGTGGTACTGACCCATCCTGACCACCCTCTCCCGATCCTGATCCCGAACCTGATCCTGCCCCGAAACGTCTCGTAATCGCCATACTGCAATACACCAACAAGACCCTTAGACACATCACATACCCGCCCGGGGGAACTATCTCATAACCGATACCCTAGAGAGTTGTGACTTCCTTGATACGCGTATGGGTCATGTGCTTTCAGTAGTACGGGCCCACACTACCTTCCACACCTACCCATATTTGTCTCAAATATCACCACAACACTCTAACCATATACACACACACGGCGAGCACTCAATCCTCACTCCTAGAGGAAAGCTGAATATCTCATATAAGGAAAACCCTAGGCTAGTAGGCATCACATAATCAGGCAATTCTATCATGCAATTCCTGAAATTCCCTAGCCTAGTACTAGCATGCTGTTCTAACATATCACATAAACAAATAACTTGTATGGTATTTTGGGGTTACTTACTGGCTCTGGTTGATCGTACCCTCTGCATCCTCCTTTACTTATTTCGAAAACCTTTTGAAAACTATTTTGAAAATCCCTCCTTGATTTGAGACTGGATTCACACGAATGTTCCTCCAATTCGCTCAAACCAAGGCTCTGATACCAACTTGTAACACCCATAAAATTTGAGCCAATTTAAAACATTTTAATTCATTCAAAAACCATTACGTTCATACATTTCGTTTTCAAAATAGTTTAAACATCAGAGTATCCCCCAGAACCATATCACATAAATCATAAAAAATGAGGAGCGGTACGATCACGCCTTCGCCTTGCCACGATCTCCTGAAGTACATGAAATAATACACTGAAACTGTAAGCCCGAAAGCTTAGTGAGTTACCCCCAAAATACCAACCACACCTATCATACTCATAACATATCACAAATAGAACAGCCATGCACATTGGGTCTACTGTTTGACTGGTCCGCCCGCACCGGGCCTTCAGTCCACCTGGTCCACCCTACGAGTCTACAGTATGACTGGTCCGCCCGCACCGGGCCTTCAGTCGGCCTGGTCCACTCTACGAGCCTCGACACGTCTGGTCCGCCCCTATTGGGCCTTCAGCCTATCCGGACCGCTCGCTGGGCCTACGTAATATCCGGTCCGCCCTGGGTATGTTGGCCTACAGCACAAAGCAGGACCCGCCTCAAACCAACCCCCGTCAAACAACCATGTGCACATAAAACAATTAATCACATAACAAATCCTTAACCAGACTATCAGTCTAACAGATCGTATAGCATATCAACATCCTAACCAGGATTCCGACCTAACCGGTCACTAGCATAGCATTACCCTATATACCGGGTACCGACCTTAACCAGGTCACTAACATAACACCATCCTAAATATCAAGATGCAGATCTAGCAAAGCAATAACATAACCAACAATACCCGGATTTCCATCCGATAAAGGGTCGGCCTTGGTGCCGTAGACCCTGTCGATATAGTGAGGATAACTCACCTGCAATTGCCAACTAAAGAGATAAGACCAAGCTGCTCCGACCACCGACACGAACTTCACCACAGAACACTACCAAAGAACCAATTCCATAAATACCAAAATTACCAAAATACCCTTGGAAGTCAAACTGGTCAACTCTTGGTCAAAGTCAAAGTCCTCAGTCAAAGTCAACCTTCCTGGTTGACTCTACTTGCCGAGTCAATTCGTCGAATCGTCGAGTCCTCATACTCAGAAAACTCCCATAACACGACTCAACTCGCCGAGTCGCCCCAAGACTCGTCGAGTCCAACGATCTCCGAGTCCCATCCTGACCAACTCACTGAGTCACCCCTCGACTCACTGATCTGCGTCTTAACCAGAAGAGGTTAGGGGTTCTGCGACCTGACTCGCCGAGTCCAAGAACAGACTCGTCGAGTCCAAGGCAATCTTCAACAGACTCGCCGAGTTGTTCTTCCAACTCGTCGAGTCCATGCACATGTTCATACAACTCGTCGAGTACACCCACGTGACTCGCCGAGTCCCTTCATTTCTCAATCCATTCAGAGGCCTTTCGAGCCATGCAGGGGCTCCAATCCATAGATCCACTCTTATACAGCCTAACCCTCACATAAAGTTGCAAACTTTACGTGAAACCAAGGAGATATAAGCCGAAAACACTCTAGGGCTAGGGCTAAGGACTAGGGGGCTTTACCAACAACTCTTAAACAGAAACTTTATGACAATAAGGACCATCACAAGCTTAGATCTGGAGTAACAACCTCAGATCTAAGCTCCAAACCCGAAATAGATCTCAAACAAGTTAAGGAACTCCAAATCAACCACCAAGGATGAACCCAAAAAGGAAATAGCTTAAGATAATGGCTCCTTACCTCTGAGATGTTCCCAAACTGATGTAGATTCTGTTGGATTAATGTCTAAGTCCATAACTATATTTGGTATGTACTTGACCCGACCCGGCATGGTCCATTTGGGTTGCACTTCACCGGCACAATTTATATGGATAGTCTTTTGAGAATAGTATATTTATGATTTATATTAATATATTATAAGTTCTAATATATTAATATGGAATCATATTATTTAATTATTATTGATCAAGAATTAATTTAGAATTAATTAAGTGATCAAAAAGAACTAATTAAATATGGACTCTTATATATATGGAATGGGTCAAGTTCATTTAGGTTGGGCTAAGCTTTCATGGATGGTCCGTGGAGCTTTTAACCCATGGATCCTATGTAAATGAAAGGTCATGGGTATTAGGGTTTACATGGATGTAACCCTAATCCTCCATAATATATAAAGGGGTCCTTGGCTCACAAAATTGGCACAAGTGTGTGAAAATAAGAGTGGGCCGATTTTAGTGTGCATACATATTCTCTCAAGTTCTTCCAAGGTGTTTTGGTGATTTGTGATTCCATTTGAGGCTTCCACACTATTGGGGCTAAGCTCTTAAAGCTTGAAGACATCAAGCTACATCAAAATGTATGTCATCTAACTAGAACTTTGTAGTATAGGTGCTTCATAATATGCTAGTTAGGATGAAACCTTGGAATAGTTAATATTTGCATGTATAATAGAGAAAACATAGATCCAAGGTTTATAGGGTTGCATGTACACCATAGGAGTGTTAGAATGCTCAAAACCCAACAGTGGTATCAGAGCCATGAGTTGTTTTCTGTTATATTGATGCAAATGTTTTATTTTCAAGTTGGAAAAAAAAACATGACGTTTGTCAAATTTTAAGATAATTACTTGTTGTGTGAAAAACTAATTATTTGTAAAATTTGAATCATTTGTTATATGAGTTGAATTAGGTCAAATTTAGTAAAAGATAAAATGATATGATTATTTTATTAGTTTTAAAAGTTTGATCTAAAGAGTTTTTTGAAACCTCCATAAGTTATGGATATGAAAAGGTTTTTAAAAAAATTTGATTCAAAGTTTTTTATGGAGTTACAAAACTTGGTCTTAATGTTTTAAAGAATTCCATAACTTGTTCTTAAGTTATGGAACATGAAAAGTTTCATCATAAAATAAGTATTTAACTCCATAAGTTATGGAATCCAAAAGTTTTCAAGAGTTACAAAACTTGCCCTCAAGTTTTGGAATTTGGAAAAAGTTTTTTTATGATAAAAAAAAAAGAATTGAATTCTAAAACTCTTGGGTTCATAACTTAAACAATTAATTAAATGGTTTTAATTTTGAATTTAATAATTGGAATTATGATGTTTTTATTGAATAATTCAATTAACTCTTATGGACTTTATTAATAGATAATTAAAGTGTTTGATTAAAAGAGAATTAATAATTCCATAATGACATGGTTTAAATTTAATTAAATTAAGAGTATAGTTTAATTAATAGATTAAACCACCAAGTATTTTAAATGTCTAAAATACACCCTTATACTATTATAATATTAAAAGTTTAATATATTATATGTATAAGAGCAAGTCGTCTTACCATTAGTAGGCCTCATTCACGAAGCCGGTCTATAAGGGGAGTATAAGGTTACTGCCTATAAAATGGCAGTTTAATGGGTGTCCACTCTCACCCACCGCTTCCTTGACTGGTGGAGGGTCGTTAGCCGAACAGGTAGGACAAGGACTATAATTCTCCCTTCATTAAAAGTATTAATGATAAATACTAAGTAACTAAACTTTTTATAAATTCCTAATCTTAGTTACTTAGGAAATTGTGAATAAGGTGCTAATCCATGAAATTACACTTTGCACTTTGTTTAAGCTGTTAGTGGAGCGTGTGTGGTTAACCGGCACACTAACCTGGACTTAACAAGGTAGGCAAAGGGTAACTTAATGTTTATCATAGTATCGTTGGAGCGTGTGTGGTTAACCGACACATCGATTGAGGGGTAAATATTAAGGGTACCAAGTATATTTGCATGGTTACTTCACACCTTGTTTTGTGATCCTCGGCATCCCAGTCACAAAACCTGAAGGACACACTCGAGATTGAAACATGCCATTGAAAAGTTCAATGAATCTCAAAAGAATCTAGGAGTTTCAAAACCAATTAAAACCTAATAATACATTTTGTTTATCTTGGTTGAAATTGGTGAATCGTCATTCACCTACCTTCAAATATTTTATAGCTTGGATTACGGCATCCCTCTTCCAAGTTATAAAATAGTTTGTTGGGTCCTAGCCTTAATATATCATATTGGGTGTTATATTAAGGACTTAAATCAACTTTACGTGAATTTCTCCCATTGTTGATGTCTGGTTTAGACAACAATGATCTTTCCAAACCAAGCTTTCCTAATGAATATGACTTCCCGAGTTTGGCTCATGGAATTCATAGTTCTCTTCCTCCACCTCCTCCAATTATTCTCCCTAACCGACAAGTTCAAGGTCACTCAAGCCCTAATGGCAAGCAAGGTCTATGTGTGATCACATCTTAGAGATGAAGTCACATATTGACAAACCGGGAGAGTTGGGTGTCAAAGTCTTGAGAAAGTTGGATGTTCAATCACTTTCTAAGTCACATAGTGAGTTCCTTTGATACTACTATGAAACAGGCTATGACATGAACCTTAATGATCATATCTATTTGCTTGGTGCTGTTGAATCAGCAATGATTTGGAACGATAGTAAGCAAATTTGATTAGAAGATCAACTTCCCAAAGACTTTATGGACAGTGACAATGGTGACACTGGAAATCCAGAAAAAGCATTCTCTTCCCAATGGAAAGGGATTGGCCATAGTCAACCCGGTTGACCAAATGGTAAAGAGAAAGGCTAAGTCTGAGATAGTCCCATTACCAAAGGGTCCATATGTTTATTTTGCCAAAGGAAGGGGCGTTGATTGCAAAGCTGCCAAATTTACCTAAGGATGTTAAAGTCAATAAGTTTGACTCTACATCAGGTAGAGCCCATTATCTAACTCTGTTAAGTTCTATTCTGAGATCCTCAGTACATGATGTGACTGAGTCACATGTTGATGTTTTAACAATCAAAGAATAGAGAGAAATCTTAAAGGAAGTATATGCTGATTCTGATCGCGAAGGTGGATTTCGATCGCATCAGAATTTTGAGCAGTTGCTTAAGAAGTTATGATATATTGCTAAGGAATAGATAACAACAATTTTCCATGTGGATTGTAAGGATAAGTTTTTCCGCAAAGTTTTAAAATAAAAGAAAATTGTTTAATTTTATTTATTTGAAGTATCCTTACAATGGCATTTGTGGAAAATTGTTGCTTATATGATTCCACTGACAGCAATATTGGAAAATGGATTTGATTCTTTCATTTGTGGTAGTGTCTAAATTTACCAAATCAGGAAAGTTCCTCATCGCCCAAGTTTCAATTGGACCGAAACTTGGAATCATGCAAGTTGAATAGTATGATGAATGAGAACTTTCAAGCATTGGAAAATCAAGACTAATTACTTGTTCACATGGATGTGTGAGTCAAGTGAAGGACTAAAGGGATCGAGTACACATTCTTGTGTACTGGTCATGTCCACCACAAAGCTCGTTAAGACTATTTGATTTACTAAAGTTTAGTAAATATGGTTATACTTACAAGTTTAAGTATAATTCTGAAACATTGGAAAAGTCTCAATGTATGGCAGAACGAATGGGAAGAATCAAATTAGGCAGAAAGATAAAAGTTTCTCAAATCTGAAAAGATGGGAGAGTACTTTAGTATCATGTTTGTGATCATCTTAATGATTTAGAAATCATATCACAATTAGTCCTCTAAAGGTCATCTTAGTGCATTCTTATGACTAAGAAGAGGAGTCATGAATTGTTGAAATGGTTAGATCAAGAAGATGAGTCATACTTCGTTCCAAAACAATTCTCAGAGTCATACTCCAAGATTGTAACTCGAGTGACATATCTTAAAGAAAGGTTTAAAACACTTGTCAAATGTAAGAGTAAAAGTGTCCTACTCTTGTACATTTGAAATTGGTAAGTTGTGATGTTTTGGATAAAACAAAGACCAACTAAGGCCAATTGTGTGAAGTGTTTGTCTTGATAAAGAATCCGTACTATCTCTTGAATATTTGGCAAGATAGTCTTATATGTCAAGAGGATAGTGGGAGTCTTAAAGATCCTAAAAAGAATTTCAAGAACTAATCAAGAATAAAACCTGAGGTTCTTCACTAGCACACGACTTGAGGTTTATAACCTATCGTGTTGACATATTCTGTGCCCATTCCAGTTAAAGTTGGCTTTGCATAGGAGTTCTGAAAGTTCTCAATTGGTTGCATAACAACTTGGAAGCAATGGCAGGCCCTGTACTGCCAGGTGGCAAGAAGTTAAGATTGCATAAGTTCAGTCCATATGAGTTTGGATTTGTCATTATCCTTGTCTTGTGACTATGGTTTTGACGATTCACATGGATAAGAACACATCCACCATAAAATCTAAGGGTCATAAGGTTTCTCTCCGATTCATGAAAATGATGGCGAGGAAACACTTCCACCAAGTAGATTTGAAGCAGATGGCAAAAGGTCTAAACAATTGAGACTATGATTACGGCATCCCTTTTCATAGTTCTGAAATTGTTTAGACACACGTGCATGCTATCTAAGGAAAGGTGTATGATTTTATTAAAGTTTTATCAAAGCATCTCGTATCAGAAATCTGAACTTTGGTAAGAAAGTCAATAAAGTATTGATTTCTAGAAGTCCAGCTGATTTCTGAGTACATGTCAAAGCTAGTGGGAGCATAAGTGTTATGCTAATAATCATCATGTTAGTGGGAGCATGTTAATTATTGTTAGTGTTGCAAGTTAGCAATGTTAATTATAGAAAACAAAAGTTTCAATTCGTGAGGCTGCAGGGATTGAAAAAGTTGTTTGCTATAATTAAGGGAGAGGATACACTTCATTTCAGTTCTAAAGGCTTAGATTGAGACCTTAATCATCCTTAGTCAAGAATATATATATGAATTTCATGTTGGATTGGTTCAACTTAAGGAAATTCTATATATTGCGTTCTCAAAATTCGATTATGATTACGGCATCCCTCTTCATAGTCAAATTTTGAAAATATGGCAAATAAAAATATTGTAGCAAAAGACTGATCTAGAATCATGTCTTTATGTGAGACAGCATGAATCGTGTACCATTTGCTTTGGGTACAGGATCGATTGCATGTGCTATAATATTTGTCATTTCTAAATTTTTCCAAATGCCCAGAGGCATTAAGAAGGGAAAAGGTCTAGAATTGGATATGACTAAAATGATTAAGCAATTGTCGAGGACAATCTGAGGTTTACCAAAGATTGGTTGCTCAGGGACAGTTGGAAGTATAGTGCTAATTTTGGAAGGACCATATTGACATATTCTGAAAAGAGGCATCTCTTATTCAGAAGTGATAGTCAAAATGAGAATATGGAGTTGTCTCCATAGGTGGAAGTTATCTGTGTAAGATTAGAAAACTTAATGCAAGAAGCATGTCCAAAGCAATGTACTTTGAATATGAGACTTAGTTTCCATGGAGTTGATCTCCATTGGAATACCTTATAATGACTGTTGACAAGTCTTTGTGACTTTGTACATATTCATTACAGGAGGGTCAGTGCATATAAGTTTAAAATCTAAACAGATTTCGATAAATGATAGGAATTTGAAATTCTCACATTTTTCGATAAGGATTTGGGAGTGTGAAATTAGAATCATTGAAATTATGTTCAATTGGTTTATTTCACAAAGTAAGGATCATAGACAAACATAGAGTGCATACTTGGTGTATGGCAAAGCTATTGTTTAAGAAAAACATAATGTACATGCTTGGAGCATGGGACAACTAGTGTTTTTAATTCAAGTATAAAGTTGATAAAACCGAAACAATGAATAATGAGTAATCAGTATGGTGATAAATAAAAGTGTTTATTTATATTCATAGGGTTTGATACCATATTTGATTCATTTATTCTTGTGTTTCACTTTGCATGTTTTGACTTCCAGAATAACTAAGTCGCTCTTCCTGAATGATTAAGTTATTTAAACCATCCACAGTCGGTCATATGTTGGAAGTAGATATGAATCAAGACTGTCATGGGTTGGTTTGTAGAGGTCCAAGTTGGTGGACAAAGTGGTGCTACAACACTCATGAGTGCTCATAAGTTCTGAGTATTGGATTCAACCCGCGCTCGTTTGAATCACTTCATGGATTTTATCACGAGTGATAATGAGACGATAATATCTTATATTCTTCAAACCTAGAGATATGAGTTGTTACTATGAGTTGGTTATACATTGATTGCACGAAAACACATTTGGTAACTCTATGTTATAAAACGTGCCTTTGTGTATGATTCAACAAGTAGTAGAACAAGCCATATGAGTCGAAGTTTATCCATTCCTTTTACCTTCGGGATAAAAGCGATATCTGTGGGCCCCTCGATGATTTAGCGATGACACATGTGAGTGCTTGGCCAAGCCAGGACTGATTTGATTTGTTCAATCAGTCAGTCATCATAAATCGAAAATCGGGAAACAACAAATGGATAGAGAGAATGATTATAATCCATGTCTCAGTCCATATGATATCTAGATTGGAGGAATATATGATCCCTTATCTAATGGACAAGTCATTGACAAGGTCAGAGTTCGACAGCGGCTTTAAGAGCTACGATTGCCAGTTAGGTTTTGAAGTCAAACTCAATAATAGTTTTAGACTTATCCAAGTGGGAGAATGTTGGATTAATGTCTAAGTCCATAACTATATTTGGTATGTACTTGACCCGACCCGGCATGGTCCATTTGGGTTGCACTTCACCGGCACAATTTATATGGATAGTCTTTTGAGAATAGTATATTTATGATTTATATTAATATATTATAAGTTCTAATATATTAATATGGAATCATATTATTTAATTATTATTGATCAAGAATTAATTTAGAATTAATTAAGTGATCAAAAAGAACTAATTAAATATGGACTCTTATATATATGGAATGGGTCAAGTTCATTTAGGTTGGGCTAAGCTTTCATGGATGGTCCGTGGAGCTTTTAACCCATGGATCCTATGTAAATGAAAGGTCATGGGTATTAGGATTTACATGGATGTAACCCTAATCCTCCATAATATATAAAGGGGTCATTGGCTCACAAAATTGGCACAAGTGTGTGAAAATAAGAGTGGGCCGATTTTAGTGTGCATACATATTCTCTCAAGTTCTTCCAAGGTGTTTTGGTGATTTGTGATTCCATTTGAGGCTTCCACACTATTGGGGCTAAGCTCTTAAAGCTTGAAGACATCAAGCTACATCAAAATGTATGTCATCTAACTAGAACTTTGTAGTATAGGTGCTTCATAATATGCTAGTTAGGATGAAACCTTGGAATAGTTAATATTTGCATGTATAATAGAGAAAACATAGATCCAAGGTTTATAGGGTTGCATGTACACCATAGGAGTGTTAGAATGCTCAAAACCCAACAGTGGTATCAGAGCCATGGGTTGTTTTCTGTTATATTGATGCAAATGTTTTATTTTCAAGTAGGAAAAAAAAACATGACGTTTGTCAAATTTTAAGATAATTACTTGTTGTGTGAAAAACTAATTATTTGTAAAATTTGAATCATTTGCTATATGAGTTGAATTAGGTCAAATTTAGTAAAAGATAAAATGATATGATTATTTTATTAGTTTTAAAAGTTTGATCTAAAGAGTTTTTTGAAACCTCCATAAGTTATGGATATGAAAAGGTTTTTAAAAAAAATTGATTCAAAGTTTTTTATGGAGTTACAAAACTTGGTCTTAATGTTTTAAAGAATTCCATAACTTGTTCTTAAGTTATGGAACATGGAAAGTTTCATCATAAAACAAGTATTTAACTCCATAAGTTATGGAATCCAAAAGTTTTCAAGAGTTACAAAACTTGCCCTCAAGTTTTGAAATTTGGAAAAAGTTTTTTTATGATAAAAAAAAAGAATTGAATTCTAAAACTCTTGGTTCATAACTTAAACAATTAATTAAATGGTTTTAATTTTGAATTTAATAATTGGAATTATGATGTTTTTATTGAATAATTCAATTAACTCTTATGGACTTTATTAATAGATAATTAAAGTGTTTAATTAAAAGATAATTAATAATTCCATAATGACATGGTTTAAATTTAATTAAATTAAGAGTATAGTTTAATTAATAGATTAAACCACCAAGTATTTTAAATGTCTAAAATACACCCTTATACTATTATAATATTAAAAGTTTAATATATTATATGTATAAGAGCAAGTCGTCTTACCATTAGTAGGCCTCATTCACGAAGCCGGTCTATAAGGGGAGTATAAGGTTACTGCCTATAAAATGGCAGTTTAATGGGTGTCCACTCTCACCCACCGCTTCCTTGACTGGTGGAGGGTCGTTAGCCGAACAGGTAGGACAAGGACTATAATTCTCCCTTCATTAAAAGTATTAATGATAAATACTAAGTAACTAAACTTTTTATAAATTCCTAATCTTAGTTACTTAGGAAAATGTGAATAAGGTGCTAATCCATGAAATTACACTTTGCACTTTGTTTAAGCTGTTAGTGGAGCGTGTGTGGTTAACCGGCACACTAACCTGGACTTAACAAGGTAGGCAAAGGGTAACTTAATGTTTATCATAGTATCGTTGGAGCGTGTGTGGTTAACCGGCACATCGATTGAGGGGTAAATATTAAGGGTACCAAGTATATTTGCATGGTTACTTCACACCTTGTTTTGTGATCCTCGGCATCCCAGTCACAAAACCTGACGGACACACTCGAGATTGAAACATGCCATTGAAAAGTTCAATGAATCTCAAAAGAATCTAGGAGTTTCAAAACCAATTAAAACCTAATAATACATTTTGTTTATCTTGGTGGAAATTGGTGAATCGTCATTCACCTACCTTCAAATATTTTATAGCTTGGATTACGGCATCCCTCTTCCAAGTTATAAAATAGTTTGTTGGGTCCTAGCCTTAATATATCATATTGGGTGTTATATTAAGGACTTAAATCAACTTTACGTGAATTTCTCCAATTGTTGATGTCTGGTTTAGACAACAATGATCTTCCCAAACCAAGCTTTCCTAATGAATATGACTTCCCGAGTTTGGCTCATGGAAGTCATAGTTCTCTTCCTCCACCTCCTCCAATTATTCTCCCTAACCGACAAGTTCAAGGTCACTCAAGCCCTAATGGCAAGCAAGGTCTATGTGTGATCACATCTTAGAGATGAAGTCACATATTGACAAACCGGGAGAGTTGGGTGTCAAAGTCTTGAGAAAGTTGGATGTTCAATCACTTTCTAAGTCACATAGTGAGTTCCTTTGATACTACTATGAAACAGACTATGACATGAACCTTAATGATCATATCTATTTGCTTGGTGCTGTTGAATCAGCAATGATTTGGAACGATAGTAAAGCAAATTTGATTAGAAGATCAACTTCCCAAAAACTTTATGGACAGTGACAATGGTGACACTGGAAATCCAGAAAAAGCATTCTCTTCCCAATCGAAAGGGATTGGCCATAGTCAACCCGGTTGACCAAATGGTAAAGAGAAAGGCTAAGTCTGAGATAGTCCCATTACCAAAGGGTCCATATGTTTATTTTGCCAAAGGAAGGGGCGTTGATTGCAAAGCTGCCAAATTTACCTAAGGATGTTAAAGTCAATAAGTTTGACTCTACATCAGGTAGAGCCCATTATCTAACTCTGTTAAGTTCTATTCTGAGATCCTCAGTACATGATGTGACTGGGTCACATGTTGATGTTTTAACAATCAAAGAATAGAGAGAAATCTTAAAGGAAGTATATGCTGATCCTGATCGCGAAGGTGGATTTCGATCGCATCAGAATTTTGAGCAGTTGCTTAAGAAGTTATGATATATTGCTAAGGAATAGATAACAACAATTTTCCATGTGGATTGTAAGGATAAGTTTTTCCGCAAAGTTTTAAAATAAAATAAAATTGTTTAATTTTATTTATTTGAAGTATCCTTACAATGGCATTTGTGGAAAATTGTTGCTTATATGATTCCACTGACAGCAATATTGGAAAATGGATTTGATTCTTTCATTTGTGGTAGTGTCTAAATTTACCAAATCAGGAAAGTTCCTCATCGCCCAAGTTTCAATTGGACCGAAACTTGGAATCATGCAAGTTGAATAGTATGATGAATGAGAACTTTCAAGCATTGGAAAATCAAGACTAATTACTTGTTCACATGGATGTGTGAGTCAAGTGAAGGACTAAAGGGATCGAGTACACATTCTTGTGCACTGGTCATGTCCACCACAAAGCTCGTTAAGACTATTTGATTTACTAAAGTTTAGTAAATATGGTTATACTTACAAGTTTAAGTATAATTCTGAAACATTTGAAAAGTCTCAATGTATAGCAGAACGAATGGGAAGAATCAAATTAGGCAGAAAGATAAAAGTTTCTCAAATCTGAAAAGATGGGAGATTACTTTAGTATCATGTTTGTGATCATCTTAATGATTTAGAAATCATATCACAATTAGTCCTCTAAAGGTCATCTTAGTGCATTCTTATGACTAAGAAGAGGAGTCATGAATTGTTGAAATGGTTAGATCAGGAAGATGAGTCATACTTCGTTCCAAAACAATTCTCAGAGTCATACTCCAAGATTGTAACTCGAGTGACATATCTTAAAGAAAGGTTTAAAACACTTGTCAAATGTAAGAATAAAAGGGTCCTACTCTTGTACATTTGAAATTGGTAAGTTGTGATGTTTTGGATAAAACAAAGACCAACTAAGGCCAATTGTGTGAAGTGTTTGTCTTGATAAAGAATCCGCACTATCTCTTGAATATTTGGCAAGATAGTCTTATATGTTAAGAGGATAGTGGGAGTCTTAAAGATCCTAAAAAGAATTTCAAGAACTAATCATGAATAAAACCTGAGGTTCTTCACTAGCACACGACTTGAGGTTTATAACCTATCGTGTTGACATATTATGTGCCCATTCCAGTTAAAGTTGGCCTTGCATAGGAGTTCTGAAAGTTCTCAATTGGTTGCATAACAACTTGGAAGCAATGGCAGGCCCTGTACTGCCAGGTGGCAAGAAGTTAATATTGCATAAGTTCAGTCCATATGAGTTTGGATTTGTCATTATCCTTGTCTTGTGACTATGGTTTTGACGATTCACATGGATAAGAACACATACACCATAAAATCTAAGGGTCATAAGGTTTCTCTCCAATTCATGAAAATGATGGTGAGGAAACACTTCCACCAAGTAGATTTGAAGCAGATGGCAAAAGGTCTAAACAATTGAGACTATGATTACGGCATCCGTTTTCATAGTTCTGAAATTGTTTAGACACACGTGCATGCTATCTAAGGAAAGGTGTATGATTTTAATAAAGTTTTATCAAAGCATCTCGTATCAGAAATCTGAACTTTGGTAAGAAAGTCAATAAAGTATTGATTTCTAGAAGTCCAGCTGATTTCTGAGTACATGTCAAAGCTAGTGGGAGCATAAGTGTTATGCTAATAATCATCATGTTAGTGGGAGTATGATAATTATTGTTAGTGTTGCAAGTTAGCAATGTTAATTATAGAAAACAAAAGTTTCAATTCGTGAGGCTGCAGGGATTGAAAAAGTTGTTTGCTATAATTAAGGGAGAGGATACACTTCATTTCAGTTCTAAAGGCTTAGATTGAGACCTTAATCATCCTTAGTCAAGAATATATATATGAATTTCATGTTGGATTGGTTCAACTTAAGGAAATTCTATATATTGCGTTCTCAAAATTCGATTATGATTACGGCATCCCTCTTCATAGTCAAATTTTGAAAATATGGCAAATAAAAATATTGTAGCAAAAGACTGATCTAGAATCATGTCTTTATGTGAGACAGCATGAATCGTGTACCATTTGCTTTGGGTACAGGATCGATTGCATGTGCTATAATATTTGTCATTTCTAAATTTTTCCAAATGCCCAGAGGCATTAAGAAGGGAAAAGGTCTAGAATTGGATATGACTAAAATGATTAAGCAATTGTCGAGGACAATCTGAGGTTTACCAAAGATTGGTTGCTCAGGGACAGTTGGAAGTATAGTGCTAATTTTGGAAGGACCATATTGACATATTCTGAAAAGAGGCATCTCTTATTCAGAAGTGATAGTCAAAATGAGAATATGGAGTTGTCTCCATAGGTGGAAGTTATCTGTGTAAGATTAGAAAACTTAATGCAAGAAGCATGTCCAAAGCAATGTACTTTGAATATGAGACTTAGTTTCCATGGAGTTGATCTCCATTGGAATACCTTATAATGACTGTTGACAAGTCTTTGTGACTTTGTACATATTCATTACAGGAGGGTCAGTGCATATAAGTTTAAAATCTAAACAGATTTCGATAAATGATAGGAATTTGAAATTCTCACATTTTTCGATAAGGATTTGGGAGTGTGAAATTAGAATCATTGAAATTATGTTCAATTGGTTTATTTCACAAAGTAAGGATCATAGACAAACATAGAGTGCATACTTGGTGTATGGCAAAGCTATTGTTTAAGAAAAACATAATGTACATGCTTGGAGCATGGGACAACTAGTGTTTTTAATTCAAGTATAAAGTTGATAAAACCGAAACAATGAATAATGAGTAATCAGTATGGTGATAAATAAAAGTGTTTATTTATATTCATAGGGTTTGATACCATATTTGATTCATTTATTCTTGTGTTTCACTTTGCATGTTTTGACTTCCAGAATAACTAAGTCGCTCTTCCTGAATGATTAAGTTATTTAAACCATCCACAGTCGGTCATATGTTGGAAGTAGATATGAATCAAGACTGTCATGGGTTGGTTTGTAGAGGTCCAAGTTGGTGGACAAAGTGGTGCTACAACACTCATGAGTGCTCATAAGTTCTGAGTATTGGATTCAACCCGCGCTCGTTTGAATCACTTCATGGATTTTATCACGAGTGATCATGAGACGATAATATCTTATATTCTTCAAACCTAGAGATATTAGTTGTTACTATGAGTTGGTTATACATTGATTGCACGAAAACACATTTGGTAACTCTATGTTATAAAACGTGCCTTTGTGTATGATTCAACAAGTAGTAGAACAAGCCATATGAGTCGAAGTTTATCCATACCTTTTACCTTCAGGATAAAAGCGATATCTGTGGGCCCCTCGATGATTTAGCGATGACACATGTGAGTGCTTGGCCAAGCCAGGACTGATTTGATTTGTTCAATCAGTCAGTCATCATAAATCGAAAACCGGGAAACAACAAATGGACAGAGAGAATGATTATAATCCATGTCTCAGTCCATATGATATCTAAAATGGAGGAATATATGATCCCTTATCTAATGGACAAGTCATTGACAAGGTCAGAGTTCGACAGCGGCTTTAAGAGCTACGATTGCCAGTTAGGTTTTGAAGTCATACTCACTAATAGTTTTAGACTTATCCAAGTGGGAGAATGTTGGATTAATGTCTAAGTCCATAACTATATTTGGTATGTACTTGACCCGACCCGGCATGGTCCATTTGGGTTGCACTTCACCGGCACAATTTATATGGATAGTCTTTTGAGAATAGTATATTTATGATTTATATTAATATATTATAAGTTCTAATATATTAATATGGAATCATATTATTTAATTATTATTGATCAAGAATTAATTTAGAATTAATTAAGTGATCAAAAAGAACTAATTAAATATGGACTCTTATATATATGGAATGGGCCAAGTTCATTTAGGTTGGGCTAAGCTTTCATGGATGGTCCGTGGAGCTTTTAACCCATGGATCCTATGTAAATGAAAGGTCATGGGTATTAGGGTTTACATGGATGTAACCCTAATCCTCCATAATATATAAAGGGGTCCTTGGCTCACAAAATTGGCACAAGTGTGTGAAAATAAGAGTGGGCCGATTTTAGTGTGCATACATATTCTCTCAAGTTCTTCCAAGGTGTTTTGGTGATTTGTGATTCCATTTGAGGCTTCCACACTATTGGGGCTAAGCTCTTAAAGCTTGAAGACATCAAGCTACATCAAAAGGTATGTCATCTAACTAGAACTTTGTAGTATAGGTGCTTCATAATATGCTAGTTAGGATGAAACCTTGGAATAGTTAATATTTGCATTTATAATAGAGAAAACATAGATCCAAGGTTTATAGGGTTGCATGTACACCATAGGAGTGTTAGAATGCTCAAAACCCAACAGTGGTATCAGAGTCATGGGTTGTTTTCTGTTATATTGATGCAAATGTTTTATTTTCAAGTTGGAAAAAAAAAACATGACGTTTGTCAAATTTTAAGATAATTACTTGTTGTGTGAAAAACTAATTATTTGTAAAATTTGAATCATTTGCTATATGAGTTGAATTAGGTCAAATTTAGTAAAAGATAAAATGATATGATTATTTTATTAGTTTTAAAAGTTTGATCTAAAGAGTTTTTTGAAACCTCCATAAGTTATGGATATGAAAAGGTTTTTAAAAAAATTGATTCAAAGTTTTTTATGGAGTTACAAAACTTGGTCTTAATGTTTTAAAGAATTCCATAACTTGTTCTTAAGTTATGGAACATGGAAAGTTTCATCATAAAACAAGTATTTAACTCCATAAGTTATGGAATCCAAAAGTTTTCAAGAGTTACAAAACTTGCCCTCAAGTTTTGGAATTTGGAAAAAGTTTTTTTTATGATAAAAAAAAAGAATTGAATTCTAAAACTCTTGGGTTCATAACTTAAACAATTAATTAAATGGTTTTAATTTTGAATTTAATAATTGGAATTATGATGTTTTTATTGAATAATTCAATTAACTCTTATGGACTTTATTAATAGATAATTAAAGTGTTTAATTAAAAGATAATTAATAATTCCATAATGACATGGTTTAAATTTAATTAAATTAAGAGTATAGTTTAATTAATAGATTAAACCATCAAGTATTTTAAATGTCTAAAATACACCCTTATACTATTATAATATTAAAAGTTTAATATATTATATGTATAAGAGCAAGTCGTCTTACCATTAGTAGGCCTCATTCACGAAGCCGGTCTATAAGGGGAGTATAAGGTTACTGCCTATAAAAATGGCAGTTTAATGGGTGTCCACTCTCACCCACCGCTTCCTTGACTAGTAGAGGGTCGTTAGCCGAACAGGTAGGACAAGGACTATAATTCTCCCTTCATTAAAAGTATTAATGATAAATACTAAGTAACTAAACTTTTTATAAATTCCTAATATTAGTTACTTAGGAAAATGTGAATAAGGTGCTAATCCATGAAATTACACTTTGCACTTTGTTTAAGCTGTTAGTGGAGCGTGTGTGGTTAACCGGCACACTAACCTGGACTTAACAAGGTAGGCAAAGGGTAACTTAATGTTTATCATAGTATCGTTGGAGCGTGTGTGGTTAACCGGCACATCGATTGAGGGGTAAATATTAAGGGTACCAAGTATATTTGCATGGTTACTTCACACCTTGTTTTGTGATCCTCGGCATCCCAGTCACAAAACCTGAAGGACACACTCGAGATTGAAACATGCCATTGAAAAGTTCAATGAATCTCAAAAGAATCTAGTGATATTTGTTGTTCGTTTAGAACTTATATGTATTTTCATGACTAGTGAGTGTGGGCGGGGCCTGTAACTCATAGTAGCTGAGTGTGGACGGGGCCCGTATCTCATAGTAGCTGAGTGTGGGCGGGGCCCGTATCTCATAGTTGTAATCGATTATGATATATGTGTTGGATTAATGTCTAAGTCCATAACTATATTTGGTATGTACTTGACCCGACCCGGCATGGTCCATTTGGGCTGCACTTCACCGGCACAATTTATATGGATAGTCTTTTGAGAATAGTATATTTATGATTTATATTAATATATTATAAGTTCTAATATATTAATATGGAATCATATTATTTAAATAGTATTGATCAAAAATTAATTTAGAATTAATTAAGTGATCAAAAAGAACTAATTAAATATGGACTCTTATATATATGGAATGGGCCAAGTTCATTTAGGTTGGGCTAAAGCTTTCATGGATGGTCCATGGAGCTTTTAACCCATGGATCCTATGTAAATGAAAGGTCATGGGTATTAGGGTTTACATGGATGTAACCCTAATCCTCCATAATATATAAAGGGGTCCTTGGCTCACAAAATTGGCACAAGTGTGTGAAAATAAGAGTGGCCGATTTTAGTGTGCATACATATTCTCTCAAGTTCTTCCAAGGTGTTTTGGTGATTTGTGATTCCATTTGAGGCTTCCACACTATTGGGGCTAAGCTCTTAAAGCTTGAAGACATCAAGCTACATCAAAAGGTATGTCATCTAACTAGAACTTTGTAGTATAGGTGCTTCATAATATGCTAGTTAGGATGGAACCTTGGAATAGTTAATATTTGCATGTATAATAGAGAAAACATAGATCCAAGGTTTATAGGGTTGCATGTACACCATAGGAGTGTTAGGACGCTCAAAACCCAACAGATTCCTGATCTACACAAGCCCCTTGATGCTAGCCTCCAATTTCTCAAGCTCCTTCCACCAATTTCCTCTTCCAAGCTCCAATCTCCTCAACAATGAAGTCTCACACGAAATTAGGGTTTTTCTGGAACTCTCTGGGGGATTAGGAGGCTGGGAGAAGGACATAAAGTCCTTTAAATAGGGTGCAACCCTCGGGATTAGGGTTTTCTCATTCCAGCACCAACTCGTCGAGTCCAAGCCGCCGACTCGGGGAGTTGGCCACTTAATCCGCGACCCAAACCCGCTCCGACTCGGCGAGTAAGCGTACCTACTCGTCGAGTCCCTTCTTCGAAATTACGCTTTGCACCCTTCAACTTCTTGCTTCCGAACTTGGGTTGTTACAATTCTCCCCCACTTAAAGTAGGCTTCGTCCTCGAAGCCTGCGAGAACACAGACTACCGGATGATGCTCCCACAATGCATCCACTGATCTCGAACCAACCCAGATTTCCTTCAAGCACAGTTATCGAATCCCTAAAATCCATCTCTTCCCTTGCAGGGTCCTGATAACTGCTTCAAGTCGGCCACCGGCTTCTTTCCTCTGATGACAACACTCATCAACTAAGTGCCACCTGAAGACACTGCCTTACTTCCGTCTTACGCATTCATTTGCAACCTGCGAAAACTAGATTCCACAACACCCACTGAGCTCCGCCAAGACACTAATTCATCTTCCTTCGCCCAAGATTGGCGATAACCCTGATAACTTGCAACCTGGAACGAATCCCCATATTGGAATACCTCCACATACATAACCCAAGCCTACAACCATACTCGGAACTAAGGACCTTGTCCTTGCGTCATCCTCAAACCCTTCGGTTCGACACAACAGAGTGCAACCCACTCACACCTCCCTATCACGATCTCTAGGTCCTTGACATCTGACTGTAATATCCTTATACAGTCCCCAACACCAGTCCAGACTACCTCCGAGTCTGTTATCCTGTTGGCTCACCTCCCTCTGTCCCAATCTCCAATCTGGAACCACTTTCCTCCTCCTCTTCCAAGGAGACTGAAAACATGCCTGCGCATCATCCAACTTTGCCACAACCTCAACGGGCATCCAACCCGTATGTGCTTCCATATACCTGGTACAATCCCAATGCTTACTACCAAGCACTTTCGATCATCCATTTACTCCACTGCCTTCCTTTCAGAGGACCAAAACTCCTTTCGGAGCTACATACCTTCCCTTTCCAGGAAGTCTACTCAACAATCCTTACCGCACCTATAAGTGCCACAGAGCTAAACTCCACTCTACACTATCCATGTAGAGCAACCGCTATTCACAAACTCCCATATACTCCGATTCCGATCACATAACTAACAAGGCCCACGCAGGGCCTCCAGCCAACTTCTTCGAAATTACACTTTGCACCCTTCAACTTCTTGCTTCCGAACTTGGGCTGTTACATTTTTCAGTTGAATTACATTGTAAGGACAAAATTTTCCACAATAAAATAAATTTTGATTTTGTCTTACTTATTTATCCTTGCAATGGTGTGTATGAAAAATTGATGTTTAATTGTTTCTATTATTAGCAATAATGGATTTGATTCTCAATTATGTTATTTGTGGAAATGTCGAGAATTTGCCAAATAAAGGAAGATTTTCATCGTCCAAGTTTCAATTGGATAGAAACTTGGAATCATACAACTTGGTTGCGTGATGAATGAGAAACTTCATATTCGGAAATTAGACTATTTTGACAAAGTGTCGAGAGAAGGACTGGGAGATCAAGTACACTAGGTTGTGCTTTGATCAAGTCCACCACAAGAGTAATAAAGATATTCATCATGATTTACTAAAGTTTAGTAAATATGGTTATACATATAAGATTAGGTATAATTCTGAGTTGATTGAAAGAGTTTCAATCAATAGCAGAACGAATAAGAAGAATCAAGTAGGTAGAAAGATAAAAGTTTCTTCATTCTAAGAAGAAGGGAGAGTACCTTTTATTTTGTTTTATGATAAACTTTAATGATTGAGAACTATTTCTCAACTGGTCCTCTAAGTAAGTCTTAGTGCATTTGTATGTCTAAGAAGAGGAATCGAGAATTATGGAAATAGTTAAATCAATAAGTCAATCATACTTCGTTCCAAAATCAAGTCTCACTCCAAGATTGTGACTTGAGTGACAAGTCTTAAGTAGGTTTGTAACACTTATCAAATGTAGAATAAGAAAGTTTCTTATTCTTGTACATTTGAAATTGGTAAGTTGTGATGTCTTGGATAAGACAAAGACCAACTAGGACCAATTGTGTGAAGTGTTAAACTTGATAAGAAGTTACACTTACTGTTGAATATTTGTTTGTCGAGAAATATTTGTTGACAAGAGAACCTCACATGTCAAGGAGTCAGTGGGAGTCTTAATGGTCTTGAAAAGTTTCAAGAACAAATCAAGAATAAACCTAGTTGATCATCACTAGCGCACGACTTGAGGTTTATAACCTATCGTGTTGACATTATCTTGTTTCTGTGCCATTCCAGTTGAGTTAATTGTGCATGTGAGTTCTATGAGTTCTCATTTGAATGCATAAAGACCAAGCACCTTGATCAATGGAAAGTACATTGATATGTAGGGGTGAGTTGCTTGGAAGACATGGTGGGCATTCGTGCTACCATGAGGCAAGGAATCGAGTATTGAACGAGTTCAGTCCATATGAGTTTGGATTTGTCGCGAACCTTGTCTTACGATTGTGGTTGCGGCAAATTCACATGGATAGGAACACATACATCATAAAATCTAAGTGTCATAAGGTTTCCCTCCTTCATGAAAATGATTGTGAAGAAATGCTTTTACTAAGAGAGATTTTAAGAAGATAGCAATTGTGAAAATTGTATTCTCAAATTCGATTATGATTACGGCATCCTCTTCATAGTTCGAATTGTGAGATTTGGCAATTAGTCTGAACATCTGGGACTTAGTAACATAAATTCTGAATTGTTTAGACACACATGTGAGCTATCTAAGGCAAAGGTGTATGAGCTTAAAAAGCTTAGATAAAGGCTTATCAAAGCATTAGGTATTAGAAATATGAACTTAAGGAATTCAATAAGCATTGTTTTCTGGAAGTTCAATTGCTTTCTGAATACATGTCAAAGCTGTTGGGAGCATAAGTGTTATGCTGGTAAGAAAATAATCATCATGTTAGTGGGAGCATGATTATTATGGTAAGTATTGTAAGTTAGCAATATTAATTATAGAAAACAAAGATCAACTTTGCAAAGTTGTAGGGGTTGAAAAGTTGTTTTGCTATAATTAAGGGAGAGAATATTAGACTTCGTTTCAAAATTCTAAAGCTTAGATCGAGAAATGTTAATAAATTTAGTCAAGGATACATAGTGCATTCTCAAAATTCGATTATGATTACGGCATCCCTCTTCATAGTTCGAATTGTGGGAACAGAGCACATAAAATATTATGACAGAAGGCTGATAAAGTATCACGTATTTATGTGAGACATTATGCATCATGTCCAATACGCTTCGGGTATAGGATCGATTGCATATGCTATAATATTTGACCATTCTAAAATTTTCCAAATGCCTAGGGCATTAAGAGGGAAAAGGACTAGAACTGGTTTTGACTAAAATAATTAAACAACTATCAAACGACGATCCAAAGTTCGTTGAGGATTGGTCGCGTGTGAGTAGTTGGAAGTATAGTACTGGATGGACCATATCGACATTATTATGAATAGATAAGATTCTATTTAGAATGAGTTGTCATATGGCAAATATGGAAATGTTTCCATTAATGGGAGTTGGATATTAAGAAATATGTCTAGATTAGAAACTTTTATGCGAGAAGGATGTTCAAAGGAATGTACTTTGAATGTGAGACTTCACGTCTATGGAATTGTCTTGTAACAATTTCCGATAGAATACCTTGTAATTTCATTAGCCGGATCTTGGTGACTTTTGTGCTATGACATTACGAAAGAATCATTGCATAAAATGTTAGAATCTGACATATTCTAAAAGTGGCAAGAATTTGGTATTCTTATACTAATAATAAGGATTGGGGATTGTGAAATGAGTTTCATTGGAAAAGTTTTTAAATTGATCTATTTCACAAAGTATGAACCATAGGAACCCAAAGTGTGCATGCTTGGAGCATGGGACAATTGTGGTTATAATTCGAGTAATAAGTTGATTTTCTGAAACAGTAAGCAATGAATAATGAGTAATCAATATGGTGTTTAAATAAAAGTGTTTTATTTACGCTCAAAAGTTTTGGGGCCATATAGGATTAATATTATTATTGCGTTTCACTTTGCATGTTTTGACTTCCAGAATAACTGGGTTATTCGAACCTCCACAGTCGGTCATATGTTGGAAGTAGGTATGAAGGAAGAGTGTCATGAATCTGTCTGCAGATTGTCTAAAGTGTTTAGACATAGCACAAGTTTGCTGCAGAGTTCATGAGTGCTTTGATAAGATTAAAGTATTGGATTAAACCCACGCTCACTTGAATCACTTCATGGATTTATCACGGGTGATTAGTGAGACGATAACATTGTATGTTCTTGAAACCGAGACGTGTGAGTTGTTATTTGTTGGTCGGTTGTACATTGATGATAAGTAAACGCACCAGTAACTTGGTGTTATAAAACTTATTGTTGTGTGTGATTCAATTAGTAGGTGCAAGCAAACATTTGAGTCGAATTTTATCCATTCCTTTTGCCCAAAGTGGGATAAAAGTGATATCTGTGGGCCCCTCGATGATTTAGTGATGACACCTAAGCGCTTGGACAAGCCGGGACTAAGTTGATGTGTTCAATTGTAGTATGTTGTCAGTCGTCATGAATCAGAAGTCGGGAAACAATACATAGACAGAGACAATGATTTAAATCCATGTCTCGTGTTTATACGATATCTTGAGAATGGAGGAATATATGATCCCTTATATAAAGGACATGCGTATCTGATAAGATCAGAGTGGACAGCAGCTTTTGAAAGCTACGATTGCTGATCAGGTTCTGAAGTTATGCAAAATAGTTATTAGACTTATCCAAGTGTGAGACTGTTGGATTAGTGTCTAAGTCCATAACTATTTTGGTATGTACTTGACCCGATTATGAGCACGGTCCTTTTGGGTTGCCTTCACCATAGCATTATGTAGGACGAATTAAGGAGAGAAAGGTTTAATTATGATTTATTAATATATTATAAGAATAATATATTAAAGGAGAAATCATATTGTTTAATTAATATTAGTAAATAATTAATTAAGAATTAATTTTGTGACTAAAAGAGATTAATTAAACTTAAGGGACTGGAGTTGTAATTATAAGATAATTACAATTGGGCTATGGATCACCTAATAATATATAGGTTGGACGAATTCTATGGGAAGCCCATAAGGAATTCGTCCAAGGGATATGTTAAAGGAGTCCATGGGCTGCTTAGGGCCTAAGCAGTCAGATTAGGGTTTCCTAGTTGCAAACCCTAATAGCCTACATGTATATAAAGGACCCCTATGCCCCAAAAACGTGGCTAAGTGTTCCTTTAGGGTTTCCATCCGTTTTTGGTGGCTCCCCTCTCTTCTCTCCTTCATCCAATTGCTTAGTGGTGTTTGTGACTCCATTAGAGGTGCAACACTTTAGGCACTAAGCTTTCTGAAGCCAATCAAAGCAAGGAATTGATTGTTATTACTATATAATAATCAAAGGTAATTACTAAACCCTTATTTCAGTTCTTATATGATAGATCTAGGGTTTATAGCTTTGGATATTCAATTGCATGTTCATTAGACAAACTAGATCCAAAAGCTATTAGGGTTTGCATGTACACCATAGGAATGATGTATTGCTCGAAACCCTTCAAATATTTCATTATTAAACGATTTAATCATAAATGTCTGGATTCTATTTATTGAAACATGATAAATATACATATAATTATTTTGGAAAGTGTTTATGATTGATGGTATAATTGAAATGATAATCTGCATAAATAAGAATATATGATTCATGAAAGAAATTAAAATTTGTAGAGTATGTGCTCGTGTTGACAATTATACTCTTGAGCATAAGGAAATTACCTTTAAACTTAAAACAAATTGACAATAATACACTTGGTCAATATAGTTTGTTATTTAAGTTCAAAACAAATTGACAATAATAGACTTGGTCAACATAGTTTGTTACGAACAATAAAAAAAAATTATTGTTAGAAAATATTGTTTGTGGAATAACAAACTCAGTGACTTAAGCCAAAGATTAAGGATATTACCTTTAAACTTAAAACAAATTGACAATAATAGACTTGGTCAACATAGTGTGTTATTTAAACTTAAAACAAATTGACAATAATAGACTTGGTCAACATAGTTCGTTACGAACAATTAAATTTTTTTTTGTTATAAAATATTGTTTGTGGAATAACAAACTCAGTGGCTTAAGCCAAAGATTAAGGGATGTCGAAGTAACTTTTTGGCCAAAGTCTAACCGGTAAAGTCAAATATTGGGATCTTATTGCAGATTTGCAAAGTATCATGCTGCAGATTTGCAAAGTATCATGCTGCAAAACATAACTAATCAATATGATTCCAAACAAAATATTCTTTTAATTAGGGTAAAGATTCTAAATGTTGACGAATTATAAGAAAGTTTGGTAGTAGAAATCAAAATTAGTACCTCCAAATCAGTAAGATTGCAATGATGGATGAATTCATAAGTATAATCATAGTATGTGTAGGTGGTAACAATGTCATCGACTGTGTTTTGACTACTGTTGTCTTCAAATTTGAAGAACACATTAGTGTTTTTTGACTTAATACATAACGTGCTTAATTAAGTCAGAAAGAGTGAGTACCAAATATGCAGCCAACCGACCACATGTCAACAGCTATTGAATAATTAGCAGCACCCAAAAGGACTTCTGGAGCTCTATACCAAAGGGTCAATATCTGAAATGATAAAAATTATTTAGCAATATTCAAATTAACTTTTTTTAATAATTTTAACCATTTTGTCAATCGGAATGGTACTTTTTTAAGATTTTTCACCCAAGAGGACTGTCTTCCCATCTTTGTTTACACCTTGCTTCACATCCAACAACTTGTTTGATTTCGTTAATCGCAGTCAAATCCATAACGAATCAATACCATTTCGATTTGATTACTAAAAAACCATAGATAGAAACATAAATCGGATACGCATAATATAAACCTAAAACCCAAATAAGAGTGATTCAAATCAAAATTCCCGTTAGAATAATCAAAATGGAAAACTAGTTGCAGATTCACAAAAATTCAAATACCTTGAGAAGAAGAAAAGCGCAATGGGAATAATCTTCGGCAGTGAATCTCAATTTCAAGTTGTTGGTGACAAACACGATGCAGGAGATGCATTGATGTAGAAGAACATGGATAGAAATTGGAGATATCATTGACTCTTGAGGAGGAAGAACATGGATAGAAATTGGAGAGATCATCGGCTCTTAATATTATCTTCATCAGAGAGAGAAAGAGGAAGAGAGCAATCCCTATTTTGGAGGAAAAATGGTTATAGACGGTAACAAAGGCGTATTTGTAGTTCCATTTTGTTACGATGACATCAGCGAAATTGATCCAGTGGTTTAAAATAATCAATGAAAAACATTGAAGGGGCCAGATCGTTTTAGGTGATGTAATTAGGTTTCTGCTTTATTATATATAGAGATTTATAACTTTGGAAAATGTTATAACTGTAATAACATTTCTATTACAAAAAGTAATTCAGTTTTGTCATTTACATCGTTAGTTTTTGATATTTTAAAAAATGTTTCTAAAAAAATGCAGTAAAAGATAAAAAGTCAATGAAAAAAAATGTCAAAAAATATCGTTGAAAATGAAAATTTATTGAATAAAATACTTGCTTAAAATAGTTGTTATGTTATAATTTTGACGCAGGCATTTAAATCATAAAAAAAAACTAAAAAAAAAAAACTTAAAAAAAAAGATATTATTTAAATTTTTCTGAAAACTAAAAAAAAATATGTATAACCCACAATATACACAACGTGCTGCATATTTGTTGCCCTCTCCTCCCTCAGACGTTTATTATTATTCGCTAAAACAAAATTATTCATAAAAGAAAATTGATCGTCCTTTTGACAATATTCGTCGAACTGAAATCAAATGCCCAAAAAAATTACATGTCGCCGCTGCATCGCACGGGTATCCCTCTAGTCACGATAATATAGCTTGCCTCTCCTAGATCCTTCATAGAGAAACACTTTCCAAGCCAATATTTTTACTTATTGCAAGGTTGGAATGTCGTTTCTTATAAGTATTATGTCATCAACATACAATACTAGAAAGGGTATTATACTCCCACTAGCTTTGACATACACACAATACTCATACTCACTTATAGAAAAACCAAACTCTTTGACTTTCTCATGGAAGCAAATATTCTAGTTGAGAGATGCTTGATTTAATCCATAAACATATTTCTCAATCTTACACACTCTATTGGGAAACTTTGCATCAATAGAACCCTCTGGCTGACTCATGTAAACATCCTCAGCCAACTTCCCATTAAGGAAAGCAGTTTTGACATCCATCTGCCATATTTCATAGTCATGAAAACCAACTATGGTGTTCATTATCCTAATCTATTTTATCTTAGCCACTGGTGAGAAGGTCTCATCATAGTCAATACCTGGGGTTTGAGTAAATCCCTTTGCAACCAGACGTTCCTTAAACGTGTGCACATTTCCATCCATGTCGGTATTATTATTGAAGATCCATTTGCAACCAACTGTTTCTCGACCAGGTTATTGATCTCGCTGTCTATTGCCTCTTCTATTTTGAAGCCTTTGGGCCTACCATAGCTTCCTTGTAGTTAGATGGATTATCTAAATTTCCCAGTGTTTGATAACTGATAAACGTATCACCATCTGACGTTATATGGAAACCATAGAACGTTGGTGGCACGCTAACTTACTAGATCATCGAAGATGTAATGAGCTGTCAACTGGCTCAACTGGAATTTCTTCCTCTGGTTGAGTGCTAGTATCTTCTAAGGTTCCTTCGTTGGTTGACTCTTGAATCTCTTCAAGGTCAATTATGCTCTCACTGTCCTCTTTGCATATGAGCTCTCTCTCTCTCTCGCGAAAGACTCCTCTTTGTGCTACAAAGACCACGTTCTCACTAGGTATGTAGAACAAAAATCCAAAAGACATTTGTGGGTGGCCAGTGAAAATACACTTCTCACTTCTAGCTTCTAACTTGTCATGAGTCTCTCGTCTAATGAAAGCTTCACAACCCTAGACTTTGATATGTGGTAACGAGGGAACTTTCCATGTCCACATCTCGTGAGATGTTTTGGCAACCTTTTTAGTAGGGACAAGATTGAGGATATGGGTGGCTGTCTCTAAGGCATACCTACAGAAGGAGACGGAAAGGGTGGCTCGACTCATCATGGAACAAACCATATCTAATAAGGTCCAATTGCACCTCTTAGCCACCCCATTAAGTTGTGGTGTTTTAGGAGGGGTCAATTGTGAAACTATTCCACAATCCCTGAAGGTAGTCGTGGAACTCGATACTAAGATATTCTCCTCCTCTATCAGATCGAAGCATCTTTATCTTCCTTCCCAATTGATTCTCGACTTCATGTTTAAACTCTTTGAACTTTTCAAAGGTTTATGATTTATGTTTGATAAAGTAGATGTAACCATATCTACTATAATCATTTGTAAATGTTACATAAAATCGATTAGCATCTCTTGTGGTGGATCTGAATGGTCCACACACATTTGTGTGTGAGGTCCAACAATCCTTCACCTTTCGCACAAGATCCAGTGAAAGGTGATTTTGTTATCTTGCCCAAAAGATAAGATTCACATTCATCATATGACCTTAGATTAAATGGTTCCAACACATCGTCCTTTTGGAGTTGGGCGATGAGTTTCTTGTTAATGTGTCCAAGAAGACAATGCCATAAGTATCCCTTGTCTAAACCATCAGACGAATCAATGTGAAATACATTATTGCCTAAGCTATCAACACAAGTCACAGTTTCATACACTCCATTACAAGGTAAAGCTTCAAATTTAATACCACCATTTTTATAAACTAAAATTGAACCATTCATATCATTAAAAGAATAACGAAAACCTTGTATGAACAATGAATGAAATGAAATAATGTTTTGAGTCATTTTTGACGAATAGCAACAATTAATCAAGTATAAACTAACATCACTACTAAGCATAATATGATAAGTCTCAATCTTGGTAACAAGAGAAGATTGCCTGTTACCCAAGATCATATTCATCCTTCCGTTATCCACTTCTTCACTTTCTCTTAGTCCTTGCAAATCAGAACACATATGAAAACTACATCATGTATCACGGACCTAAGCACGAGTAGTTGGTGAGTTATTAGATCGAATAGTGTATATATTGATGAGTTTTATGTACTATAACACTCTTATGGTGCACATACAACCCTAATGCTTTGGATCTAAGTTTTCTCTAGTTACACATGCAATAAAAAAAATTTAAAGCATGAAACCTATAACTAGCATACAACATTGATATTTGAAACATAAAAAAAAACTAGTTAGATGAATACCTATTTGTTGTAGCTTGTAGAGCTTGGTCTTTCAAGAGCTTATCACCTCAAATGTGACACCTCTAATGTGTCACAAACACCATGAAAAAACGGAGGATAATGAGAGAGAGAGGTTATGAAGCACCAAAATCGGCTAGGGTTTCACCTTGGAACTCTTAGGGCCCTTTTTGGTGGTGCTAGGGGTTACATTTATAGTGTGGAATTCCAAGGGTTTCAACTTGTAAACTCTAATTCACTTCCTTGGGCCTTTAATCCAATAGTCCATATGATAAGCCCTTTGGACTAATCATTCATGGACTCCACAAAGATTTAGTCCACCATAATCAACATGGATCATTAGCCCAAACTATATGTATCACTGATTTACCTAATCAGTACCCGTTAATTTAGTTAGTCATTTTTATCACTAAATTAATTCCAAATTAATTATTGATCAATACCAATTAAATAATATGATTTCTCAATTAATATATTATACTTATAATATATTAATAAATCACAAATAACCTCTTTCTCAAATATCCATCCTATCAAATTGCTCGGGTGAAGGCAACCCAAAATGACCATGCTTCTATCGGGTCAAGTACATACCAAAAATAGTTATGAGCTTAAACTCCTAATCCAACAGTCTCCCACTTGGATAAGTCTAATAACTATTATTGCAAGTACGACTTTAGAATCCGATCAGCAATTGTAGCTCTCAAAAGCCGCTATCGAACTCTGATCTTATCAGTAACGTGTCCTTTAGGTAAGGGATCATGTATTCCTCCATTCTAAATATCGTATGTACATGAGACATGGATTATAATCATTCTCTTTGTCCATGTGTTGTTTTCCGACTTCTGATTTATGACGACTGACAAACAGACTACAAATGAACACATCAACTTAGTCCAGGCTTGGCCAAGCGCTTAGGTGTCATGACTAAATCATCGAGGGACCCACATATATCGCTTTTATCCATATTAGGTTAAAAGGAATGGATAAAATTTGACTCATATGATTTATCTATTTACTCATCAAATCACACACAACAATATTGTAGCACCTGGTTCTTGGTATGTATTTTTATTTAAGTATTTTTGCATTTTTGGCCTTGGACTCGGCGAGTTGAAGGACCAACTCGCCGAGTAAAAGCGGGATGAGGTGCGAGATTTAAGTGATGGACTCGTCGAGTCGGGTCCCGGACTCGACGAGTAGACTCTGACTGGACAAAAACCCTAATCCGAGGGTTTGCACCCTATTTAAACAATGTTATGTCGGCCACAACGTCCCTTATGCTCCCAGAACACCTCTCATTGAAACCATAGCCGTTATTGAAGCAATCTAAGCCTTGTTGGTGGATTTTGGTGCTTGTGGTCTTAAGAAGGAAGGAGAAAGGCTTGAGGAAGCAAGTAAAGACCAAGGGAACCCGAGTTTGTGCACCTTCTACAGTTCATTGAAGGTAAAAAGCTGTAACCTTGCTCTTTCATTTGTTAGATCCCTTTTTGGGGAGATTTAGGGCTTTTATAAGCCACTTTTGATGGCCAACCATGATTGCAAACATGGTTGGGGGTTAGAGCTTCGAAATCACGTCATTAAAGGAGTCACAAGGCAGTTGGGGACTGCTTTTGCACCCATGAAAGGCCCCATGCATCTTAAGAGCTTGTTTTATGTCTTTTTGAGCTTAAAGTCCCATGCAAACACGTAAAGTTTGTAACTTTACGTGCTAGATCGATTATAGAAGCTTGGATCTATCTTTTGATCAAAGGTTGTACATCAGAATTCAAGGATTTAGAGTGTGGACATGACTGACTCGGCGAGTCCGTTCTTGGACTCGACGAGTCCGAGGCTTTGAGCCTCATATCTGTTGAGAGTCAAAGGAACCCAGTTGAGTGTTAGAAGGGTTGTAATAGGACAGGAAGAGTTACCCAATGTATTGGACGTGATTTTAGACCTGGAGTTCATGGGACTCGACGAGTGCTAGAACAGACTCGGCGAGTCCAAGGCAATCTTCTTAAGGATGAAGATGAACTCGACGAGTTGTTCATCAACTCGGCGAGTCGAGGACAGAACTTGTTCATCAGATGAAGGTGAACTCGACGAGTTGTTCATCAACTCGGCGGGTCGGATGAGTTTCATGCGATGTTCATGTGAGGAAGGAACTCGTCGAGTTGACGGCCCGGCTCGACGAGTCGAGTCGTGGATAAGGACGAATAAAGGGTGAGGGACTCGACGAGTTGACGGCCCAACTCAGCGAGTCGGGTCAACTTGAAGTTGACTTTGACTAGACTTGGACTGACCCTGTTTAGGGTTGTACTGGCTGTGTGTTGACTTGAAGGTCGTCGTGTAGGGATCGAGGAGTCGAGGGGAGTCGACTTGTGCGCTGAGGATCATTCAAACACTGCACGACATCGAGGTGAGTTACCTTACAGTAAGGGTGGGTCTAAGGCCACAATGCCGGCCCACCAAAGATGAGTATTTGTAAGATGATTGTCTTTGTGATAATTATCTTGGTTTGGTTATGTGCTTTGGTCACGAGTATTATCTGCATGATATGTTACGTGTATAGTAGGGATTAGGATCCCTGACAGCGGCCCTTAGGGTCGTGGGGTAGGTCAGTACCCGGATATGCCTGACTGTATGATTGTACCTTGCTGTTGTATGCTAGTGGTAGGGGTGGAATAGTCCCCATTTACCGGTTGAAAGTGTTGGATTAATGTCTAAGTCCATAACTATATTTGGTATGTACTTGACCCGACCCGGCATGGTCCATTTGGGTTGCACTTCACCGGCACAATTTATATGGATAGTCTTTTGAGAATAGTATATTTATGATTTATATTAGTATATTATAAGTTCTAATATATTAATATGGAATCATATTATTTAATTAGTATTGATCAAGAATTAATTTAGAATTAATTAAGTGATCAAAAAGAACTAATTAAATATGGACTCTTATATATATGGAATGGGCCAAGTTCATTTAGGTTGGGCTAAGCTTTCATGGATGGTCCATGGAGCTTTTAACCCATAGATCATATGTAAATGAAAGGTCATGGGTATTAGGGTTTACATGGATGTAACCCTAATCCTGCATAATATATAAAGGGGTCCTTGGCTCACAAAATTGGCACAAGTGTGTGAAAATAAGAGTGGGCCGATTTTAGTGTGCATACATATTCTCTCAAGTTCTTCCAAGGTGTTTTGGTGATTTGTGATTCCATTTGAGGCTTCCACACTATTGGGGCTAAGCTCTTAAAGCTTGAAGACATCAAGCTACATCAAAAGGTATGTCATCTAACTAGAACTTTGTAGTATAGGTGCTTCATAATATGCTAGTTAGGATGGAACCTTGGAATAGTTAATATTTGCATGTATAATAGAGAAAACATAGATCCAAGGTTTATAGGGTTGCATGTACACCATAGGAGTGTTAGAATGCTCAAAATCCAACAGTGGTATCAGAGCCATGGGTTGTTTTCTGTTATATTCATGCAAATGTTTGATTTTCAAAGTTGAAAAAAAAAAGGAAAAAAAAACATGAAGTTTGTCAAATTTTAAGATAATTACTTGTTTTGTGAAAAACTAATTATTTGTAAAATTTGAATCATTTGCTATATGAGTTGAATTAGGTCAAATTTAGTAAAAAGATAAAATTATATGATTATTTTATTAGTTTTAAAAGTTTGATCTAAATGTTTTAAGGAGTTACATATTTTGTCATAAAATTTTGGAGCTCAAAAGTTTTTTTTTAAAGTTGTGATCTTAAGGGTTTTTGAAACTTCCATAAGTTATGGATATGAAAGTTTTTTTTAAAAAAAAAATTTGATCCAAAGTTTTTATGGAGTTACAAAATTTGGTGTTAATGTTTTAAAGAATTCCATAACTTGTTCTTAAGTTATGGAACATGGAAAGTTTCATCATAAAACACCATTAACTCCATAAGTTATGGAATCCAAAGGTTTTCAAGAATTAGAAAACTTGCCCTCAAGTTTTGGAATTTGAGAAAAGTTTTTTATGAAAAAAAGAATTGAATTCTAAAACTCTTGGGTTCATAACTTAAACAATTAATTAAATGGTTTTAATTTTGAGTTTAATAATTGGAATTATGATGTTTTGTTGAATAGTTCAAATTAACTCTTATGGACTTTATTAATAGTTAATTAAAACGTTTAATTAAAAGTGTATTATTAATCCATAAATATATGGTTTGAGTTTAATTAAATTAAAAGTCTAGTTTAATTAATAGATTAAACCACCAAATATTTTAAATGTCTAAAATACACCCTTATACTATTATAATATTAAAAGTTTAATATATTATATGTATAAGAGCAAGTCGTCTTACCATTAGTAGGCCTCATTCACGAAGCCGGTCTATAAGGGGGGTATAAGGTTACTACCTATAAAATGGCAGTTTAATGGGTGTCCACTCTCACCCACCGCTTCCTTGACTGGTGGAGGGTCGTTAGCCGAACAGGTAGGACAAGGACTATAATTCTCCCTTCATTAAAAGTATTAATGATAAATACTAAGTAACTAAACTTTTTATAAATTCCTAATATTAGTTACTTAGGAAAATGTGAATAAGGTGCTAATCCATGAAATTACACTTTGCACTTTGTTTAAGCTGTTAGTGGAGCGTGTGTGGTTAACCGGCACACTAACCTGGACTTAACAAGGTAGGCAAAGGGTAACTTAATGTTTATCATAGTATCGTTGGAGCGTGTGTGGTTAACCGGCACATCGATTGAGGGGTAAATATTAAGGGTACCAAGTATATTTGCATGGTTACTTCACACCTTGTTTTGTGATCCTCGGCATCCCAGTCACAAAACCTGAAGGGCACACTCGAGATTGAAACATGCCATTGAAAAGTTCAATGAATCTCAAAAGAATCTAGGAGTTTCAAAACCAATTAAAACCAAATAATTATTTCGTTTTTCATGGTGGAAATTGGTAAATCGTCATTTACCTACCTTCAACTATTTTATAACTCGGATTACGACATCCCTCTTCGAGTTATAAATAGGTTGTTGGATCTTAGCCTTAATATTTCATATTGGGTGTTATATTAAGGACTTTAAATCAACTATCTTGAATATCTCCCAAAAGATGTCGAGTTCAGACATCTATGATCTTCCCATATCTCTTGAAACTTTACTTCCTCCACCTCCTCCAATTATTCTCCCTAACCGACAAGTTCAAGGTCACTCAAGCCCTAATGGAAAGCAAGGTCTATGTGTGATCACATCTTAGAGATGAAGTCACATATTGACAAGCCGGGAGAGTTGGGTTTTAAAGTCTTGAGAAAGTTGGATGTTCAATCACTTTCTAAGTCACATAGTGAGTTCCTTTGGGACTACTATGATACATACTATGACATGAACCTTAATGATCATATCTATTTGCTTGGTGCTGCCGAATCAACAATGATTTGGAACGATATTGAAGCAAATTTGATTAGAAGATCAACTTCCCAAAAACTTTATGGACAGTGACAATGGTGACACTGGAAATCCAGAAAAAGCATTCTCTTCCCAATGGAAAGGGATTGGCCATAGTCAACCCGGTTGACCAAATGGTAAAGAGAAAGGCTAAGTCTGAGATAGTCCCATTACCAAAGGGTCCATGTGTTTATTTTGCCAAAGGAAGGGGCGTTGATTGCAAAGCTGCCAAATTTACCTAAGGATGTTAAAGTCAATAAGTTTGACTCTACATCAGGTAGAGCCCATTATCTAACTCTGTTAAGTTCTATTCTGAGATCCTCATTACATGATGTGACTGGGTCACATGTTGATGTTTTAAGAATCAAAGAATAAAGAGAAATCTTAAAGGAAGTATATGCTGATTCTGATCGCGAAGGTGGATTTCGATCGCATTAGAATTTTGAGCAGTTGCTTAAGAAGTTATGATATATTGCTAAGGAATAGATAACAACAATTTTCCATGTGGATTGTAAGGATAAGTTTTTCCGCAAAGTTTTAAAATAAAATAAAATTGTTTAATTTTGTTTATTTGAAGTATCCTTACAATGACATTTGTGGAAATTTTTTGCTTATATGATTCCACTGACAGCAATATTGGAAAATGGATTTGATTCTTTCATTTGTGGTAGTGTCTAAACTTACCAAATCAGGAAAGTTCCTCATCGCCCAAGTTTCAATTGGACCGAAACTTGGAATCATGCAAGTTAAATAGTATGATGAATGAGAACTTTCAAGCATTGGAAAATCAAGACTAATTACTTGTTCACATGGATGTGTGAGTCAAGTGAAGGACTAAAGGGATCGAGTACACATTCTTGTGCACTGGTCATGTCCACCACAAAGCTCGTTAAGACTATTTGATTTACTAAAGTTTAGTAAATATAGTTATACTTACAAGTTTAAGTATAATTCTGAAACATTGGAAAAGTATCAATGTACGGCAGAACGAATGGGAAGAATCAAATTAGGCAGAAAGATAAATGTTTCTCAAATCTGAAAAGATGGAGAGTACTTTAGTATCATGTTTGTGATCATCTTAATGATTTAGAAATCATATCACAATTAGTCCTCTAAAGGTCATCTTAGTGCATTCTTATGACTAAGAAGAGGAGTCATGATTTGTTGAAATGGTTAGATCAGGAAGATGAGTCATACTTCGTTCCAAAACAATTCTTAGAGTCATACTCCAAGATTGTAACTCGAGTGACATATCTTAAAGAAAGGTTTAAAACACTTGTCAAATGTAAGAGTAAAAGTGTCCTACTCTTGTACATTTGAAATTGGTAAGTTGTGATGTTTTGGATAAAACAAAGACCAACTAAGGCCAATTGTGTGAAGTGTTTGTCTTGATAAAGAATCTGCACTATCTCTTGAATATTTGGCAAGATAGTCTTATATGTCAAGAGGATAGTGGGAGTCTTAAAGATCCTAAAAAGAATTTCAAGAACTAATCAAGAATAAAACCTGAGGTTCTTCACTAGCACACGACTTGAGGTTTATAACCTATCGTTTTGACATATTCTGTGCCCATTCCAGTTAAAGTTGGCTTTGCATAGGAGTTCTGAAAGTTCTCAATTGGTTGCATAACAACTTGGAAGCAATGGCAGGCCCTGTACTGCCAGGTGGCAAGAAGTTAAGATTGCATAAGTTCAGTCCATATGAGTTTGGATTTGTCATTATCCTTGTATTGTGACTATGGTTTTGACGATTCACATGGATAAGAACACATACACCATAAAATCTAAGGGTCATAAGGTTTCTCTCCGATTCATGAAAATGATGGTGAGGAAACACTTCCACCAAGTAGATTTGAAGCAGATGGGAAAAGGTCTAAACAATTGAGACTATGAACCACAATTCAATCCATTCAAACTTAAATCTATATTAAAAATGCTAAATTTAACTCAATAAATTCATCATAAGTTTGAAATCAATCAAATGACAAATTTAAAGTCATTATTATTAGATTATGAACTAATAATAATGATTTGAGATAGAAAAATGTATTTTTATGATAAGCTAACAACAAAGTCGTGATATACATTATTTAAGATATTTGATCAATACTGGGGGAAGGAAATTACAATATTGCCCTCGGCGCCTTGTTCCCTAGCAAGGTCTTGCAAAAACCAAGCACCACTTCCATTATCTTCAACATCATGTTTCAATTCTAAAAGCTCAAATATCAGACTTTCATCACGTGCAGGATCCACAAACATCCCCTGAACAAATAAATATCCAATAACAAATAAGAAAATAATAATTAGATGCACAAATGTATCAATCAATTTGGGATTAAACTGAAGTTGGAAACAATTGTGTAATTGTAATAGCATGGAAGAAAGAAACAAAGTTGATGATCATGAACTTCACGAATATTGCTCACATACTACAATTGAAATTTTGAACTTTATTATAGAGTGAAGAATGTATATTAAACAAACAGAGACCAGAAAGATAAATTATAAAATTAACCTCAAACCTAAGTGAGAAAGTAGTGGAAAATGCTCCACCAAACAATGGTCTTTCTGGGAATTGTTCCATTGTTATGAGAAGGTGCCAAAAAGTGACAAATTTGAGGCACAGAGCTCAAGTTTGACTTTTAATTTAAGATATTAGAATAACCAAATAGGTTTAATGAAATTACGTTGAAAAGGAATCATCTGTGTTGATTAATATTTTTTGAAGCATCACAGTAGTGGCGTTAGACGGCGAAGAAGGAGGTAAGCGGAAAGAAACAGGAAATAAAGAAAAACAGAAGAAATAGGATTGGACAAGGAGGGCGGCCAGGCGGTAATGAAAACAGATAAGAACAAAAAAAGAATGAGAAAGGAAATCGTGATAGTGGCTTTAGAGAAAGAAGTTCCGTGGCAAAAGAGGAAAGAGAAAAAAATACAATGTAGCTAAACTTTTAATAATTGATTGTATATACTAATGAGGCGCATAATTTTTTAAATATTTGGCTCAAACTGTAAATAATGTAAAACACATGGACCTAAATTGTAATTTACTCTTCCTTAAATTCATCAACGGCCAGTACGTCGATCCGCGTCAAAACCAGCACCAACCTCACTTTTAGAAAACTAAATCCTGTCCGCTGAAAGTACTCAAAATAAATCAACGGCCATTATCCACGATCCCCGACTACAGAAATCAACCAATCAGATCACGCCTCACATTCCGTATATAAACACAACTCCCCCTCTATTAATTATCACAACGAACAACAAACAACAAACATTTATCTCTTTTTAGAACACCACTCTTTCTTTACGAACCAAAGTCCCTACAATGGCGCCAAAGGCTGAGAAGAAGCCCGCTGAGAAAAAGCCAGCGGAGGAGACGAAACCAGCTGAGAAAGCCCCTGCTGAGAAGAAGCCAAAGGCCGGGAAGAAGCTCCCCAAGGAAGCCGGCGCCGGTGCCGTTGACAAGAAGAAGAAGAGAAACAAGAAGAGTGTGGAGACATACAAGATCTACATCTTCAAGGTGCTTAAGCAGGTTCATCCTGACATCGGTATCTCAAGCAAGGCCATGGGGATCATGAACTCGTTCATCAACGACATCTTCGAGAAGCTTGCTCAGGAATCTTCGAAGCTTGCGAGGTACAACAAAAAGCCGACGATCACCTCCAGGGAAATTCAGACGGCGGTGAGATTGGTTCTTCCCGGAGAGTTGGCAAAGCATGCTGTTTCCGAGGGGACCAAGGCTGTAACCAAATTTACCAGTTCTTAGGTTTGGGGATTTAGGGTTTGTATCGATGTTCAGTGTTAGGGTTTGTTTATTGTGAAAATTTCATCTATAATTTAGGCTTATATTGTGTTGTTAAACATTTAAATCCAATTGTGAAGGTTGGTTTTAAGTTACCTGTGGTTTATGTCACAAATATTTTTATCATCTTCACTGACTAGATTTGCAACAATTAATTCCAAAAAAGTTAAATGGGCAGATGTTCTTGTTGATGTGATGCGCATGCTCAAATATGATACACCACCACCGCCGCCACCACAACCGACAAGTGTTACTCTTCACCATCATGGTTATTCATGGCGCCTAAAAGCTGAACTCAACATAATTTTTCTTTGGAGAGGGATTTTTCATCCATGTATACCTTTTTTGATGGTAGACAAAGAACATCGACTTGTAGATAATGGTTTTACATCAAAAGCTTAGAATTTCTTGTCTTTCTGGGTTTCTAACTCGATTTTTTATGGCTTCAATTTGATATCCTATTTTGGGTTTCATGAGTCAATGATTTTTGTTTGAGTTTCATACTGTTGATCATCATGGCAAGAATCAATATTTTTGTTTTATGTTTGATTTTAAACCATGTTCATCTGAGTAGAACGGTCGATTCCATTCTATCAGACAAAGGACAGTTTTTTATTTATTGCATTCCATTCCTGCTATAGTTTCATGATATGAAACACTACTTAAATACATGGTTGATGAAGTTACATATGTTTAATTTATTGTATAAAATGATATTTTTCTGTATTTTTTAGGAGGTATACGTTTGACATTAAAAATAATCATGTATTTCCTTGTGTGAGTTCCTTTAATATCATTGTACACGTTTGTAACATTGTAGATTAAGTGGTTTTTGGCCATAAGAACAAAGTTATTATATAAACGTAGGAAAAGAACAAACAGGCATATGCTAAAGCAACACCATCATTTTATAGGCATACAAATCTTGGTTCATAAAATCTTTAAAACTGTACATGTTTCTGATCCTACTGTATAACACCACCATCTAAATTCTATAAACAAAGTATTAAATACATCAATATAGTTCACTAACAATGCCAAAAAATCCACATTATACCAAGTTTAATTAATCAATATCAGCATGAACATAATCCACAAAAACAAAATTCTTATGTAGTTCATGACAATAATAAGCCAAACCCGCACTCAAAACCGCAAATCCCGCAAAAACAACACGCATTTGCATCTCAGAAGGTACACCAACAGCAACACAAAGTACAACACATCCTCCCACTAAAACCTTCTTCAATATCTCAAATCTTTCATGTGTTTTCTTACATGAAGAACATTTCAATGTATGTTGCTCAAACCTATCGAACATCTGCCACAAACAACATAATAATCACAAAAAGATTGAAGAAATATGCAAATGGAAGATGAAAAATGTAACATACACGTTTTGTTATCGTGTTTTGTAGTTTAAAAACGATTATTAGTAAATAATATATGGTTTTGAGCGTTGAGTTCTAACAAAATAGTTTTATGAGATTTGAAATAAAACTATGTTTAGAACATTTGGAAAGTATTGGAAGTCTTATTAGATTCTGATCAAAAAGTCAACTATTGAAATTAACGAAAATATATCATTTAAGTTGAAAATAAGTAAAACTAATGTTAATGAAAGTTGTAAATTATATCGTTAGAAACGTTTAGGCGAAAACCTCACCGAAATCAAAGTTATAACGAAGAAGTTATGACTTATCAAAGTTTCGCGACAGAACCGGCACGACGCCATATGACGTAAAAAGTAAGTTTATGATAAACTACCTTTTAGCTTTAGTGATCTAAATGAAAGTCGTAGTATTCATCAATCCGAGAGTTTTCATAAAAAGAACGTCCAAATCTGACTTCGTATGAGGAAGTTATGATTTTTCTAAAATTCGGCATAGCAGCATTCAGCTCGAAATTCGAATTATAGATCGAGCAATTTTAACTGACACAACCTAACAGAGAATCGAAGGTCTCGTCAAGAGTAGTTCAACGGTAAAAAGACAGACGAAAACGGACGTCGGATGAAGAGGTTATGAATTTTTAACGGATTTTCCTATCCCGGCCTGTTAAAAATATAATATTAAATATGAATTCAAATTTTGCCGACAGAGTCTAAACGAAAGTTGTAGAGTATAATCTCACCTACGCGTGGATATAAAGAACGTCATAAACGGAGCACGTATGCGAAAGATATGAATTTTTGAAGTTTCAGACACAAACTTCGAGGAGGCAGTACGCCCAGCTTACTCGAGTTACGCCCCGCGTACTCAGACTAGGTCCGAAATCATCCACGTCGCCTCTTTCTTCGGACGGATGACACCTATCTCGCAATATTGACACGTAGCAAGTACGCCCAGCGTACGAGGTACGCCCATCGTAATGCGAGGCTTCGGCTACTATAAATAGAAAACGAAGTCTTCCGATTTTTTTTTACAAAATTGATACTCTTTCACCCTCAAACACCTCTCAAACTATCCTAACACCCCCGAAGCCTAGGGAACCTCCCTAACACCCGAAGCAAGCCCCGGAACACCCGAAGACCCCGAGAAAATAATCTTTTCAATGGAAACTCTGCCCGCGTAAAGCTCAGTTTTCAACTAAAACTCCCAGTTTCGTCAAAGAAAGTCATTTCTAGAGACGAAGTGTTGTCCAAATCACCATTTTATCATTCAGCTATTTCACGGTGAGTTCAATATAGGGACAATTGTATGTTATGTGTTATATGTGCAATGTGCTTTCCTGTATTATTCTGGTAATAGTTTTATACCTTTGGCCATGTAGAGCATGTCTCCTATCACTTTGGTATTGGCTTTGTGCCTTTGGCCATGTAGAGAATGTCTCGAATTATTCTGGTATTGGTATTATGCCTTTGGCCATGTAGAGCATGTCTCGTATCACTTTGGTATTGGCTTTGTGCCTTTGGCCATGTAGAGAATGACTCGTATCACTTTGGTATTGGCATAGGGCTAGGTAGGGCTGAAAGTCTATATATGCTAGCAAAATGATAATAAAAAATTGTTTATTTTCTGTGCCACTTGTGTTGAAGCTTTGTGATGTATATCATGTTTATGATCCTGAAATTATTGTGTCTCATTGATCGTAAATCTTTGAATCAAATCATTGGTTGATATGGAAAGTCTGTCATATGATACACATGTCTTTGTTGTTCTTTGTCCCTCTTTGCTTCTGTCATATTGATATATATATATATATATATATATATATATATATATATATATATATGGCATAACGTTATATTGTAACTGTTATTGAACTCACTAAGCGTCACCCGCTTATCCCTCTCAGTGTTTAACTATTTCAGGTGATAAGCATCCAGAGTAAACATGTTTTGTTGGAAGACTTAGAATAGTTAACACTAACATGTTTGTACTTATCATACATATATGTATATGTATATGTGTTTTAAATTCCTGGGTAGTTATGTATTTTATGAAACCTTGTAAAAGTCTTAATAGTCGGTTTGTATCTAGTCTTTTGTAATAAGATATAAATATGCATGTAGCATGTTTTTGACTTTATGATAATGTTAAATATGAAAGGGGTCTTTCAAAAAACATACCTGGCGTTTGGATAGGTATGTGGAGGGTAGTGATTAGATGTTGGGTTGACCAAACCATTCAGGTTGACTTTTCCGATGTCTTCTGAGCCAGTTTCTGAATGCTAATACAAATCGATCAGCTTGTGTTGGGGTAAATGTGAGTTTTGTGTAGTTTTTGTTGACATCTTCCATTGACTGTGATAAAAAGACTTTTTCTTGACCTTGAAAAACAATCATATCACCATCATATACTTTGTTTGATGTCCAATGTTCATGCCATCGTGGAACAACCTACAATTTTCACCATTTTATACAAAGGGGTAAAATAGTCATTTAGTCTAATTTACACACTTTACCTGCCACCATGCGGGCCCGGGCATTGTAAACTGAAAGAAATTTCTAGCACTGCAAACAATGGAACGAGTCTTTCCAGGTGCCATTGGTACATTGAAGGAACAAATCCAAATTACCCACTTTTGATCACCCACAATAGGGAGTTTTGTGTCATTCTCTATCCTGAAAACAAAAAATTTGTTTAACTAATCTCTTTCTAGTTGTGAAATACCTATATTACCCTTTGATTGTGTAAACTTACTTGTTTATATAATACCAACATCACGTGATCCGGTATTGATATAAGGTCCTCTAAAAGTTGCTTGAGGTGGCAATGGTTTTGATGAATCAATAACAGGGTCATTTGATGACGATCTAGTCCTTTATTTTAACATACATTTTAATGTTTAATGTTTCAAGAAAGACTAATAATTAAAGAATAAATGAACCAAAAAGCAATGTAGTTACGCCATGTAAAAGGGAAAAGCTAAACCTGCACTTTCAAAAGCTACCAAGCATGTTGCAACTAGTTGTTGGATTAGGTGTCTAAGCCCATAACTATAATTGGTATGTACTTGAATTGATAGCAGCACAGTCCTTTTGGGTTGCCCTCAACCTAGCAACTGGACAAGGAAATTATGAAAGGAGAGATATTAATTTATAAGATTAATAAATTAATATATATAAATGATTTATTAATATGTTAATAGATTAATATATTAATTAGAAATCATTATGTTTAATTAATAGTTAGCCAGAAATTAATCAGAATTAATTTTAGGGTTAAAAGAATTAATTATAAAGTGCAGGGACTAGTTTGCAATTAACTAATAGTTGAGTGGAAGGATCCAGAACCCCCTTGGAAGGAGGTGGACGAAATCCATAGGGGAAACCCTAGAGATTTCGTCCAAGAGGTCCAGATAAGGCCCTTGAGTTTTGCTTAGGCCCTAAGCAAAGGATAATTAGGGTTTTCCCTAAACCATAGATACCTCAGCTATTTAAGGAGCCTCCTGGCTCACATTTTAGGACACTTGTTCTTTGGAAGAAACCCTGGCCGAAATTGCATACTCCCTCCCCTCTCTCTTCTTCTACTTTCCTTCTTGCTAGTTCTTGGGTGTGATTCCATTAGAGGCATTACACTTGTGGTGCTAAGCTTCCAAGAAGATCAAGATCAAGATCAAGGGAATTATCAATTGTTTGCTATAACAATTGAAAGGTATGTAACTCCTAAACCCTAGTTTACTATTTTCGAAAATAGCCTCCTTCTCTAGGGTTCTTGTTTTGCAATTCAAAGTTGTATGTTCAATAGTTAAAACATAGATCCAAAGTAGGTTGCATGTGAACTTAGGAATTGTTTTCTGGTTTATTTGTTTTACCTAAAATCCATCAGTGGTATCAGAGCCATTGTTTGTTTTAAATTGAATTGCTATAATTGTTGAATTGCAAATTAGGGTTTATAGCTATTAAACCCTAAAGGCCAAATTTTCGAAATTAGGGTTTTGGATAAAAGGGTTTTCGAAAACCCTAGCCTCCAAAGAACCCTAATCGAAATTAGGGTTAGGGTTTTGAAAACCCTAGCCTCCTCCCTTGTAAATTTCGAAATATGCTAGAAGTTTTAGGGTTTCTTGTTTTGGATAATTGTTACTTGATTAGATTAATTCAATAATTATCCTTACCCTAATTTTCGAAATTTAGAGGGATAAGGATTAGGATTAAATTAATTGATTAATTTAATTAGATAATCCTTACAAGATTTAATAAATTGATTAAAAGTTAATTAATAGATAAATATTAAATCTAGTAATTTGGTTTATTTTAAATTTAAATTAATAGTTTAATTTTCGAAATTTATATAAACCTTAAAGTTTTAAAAAGTTTAAAACATACCTTATGTATGTATTATGATTAAATGTTTAATATTATATATGTATAAGAATATGGTCAGTCAAATCGCTAGTATGCCTCATTCACGAAGCTAGTCTATAAGAGGGGTATAAGGAAACTGCCTATAAAATGGTAGTTGAATGGGTGTCCACTCTCACCCACCGCTCCCTTGATTAGTGGAGGATCGTTAGCAGAACGGATTTGATAGGACAACTACTTCTCATTAAAAGTATAATACTATTAAAGAAAGTACTAGAACATTATTTTACAAAATCCCAACTCTAGTTACTTTAGAAAAAATGTGAAAAGTATGCTAATCCATGAAATTGCACATTATGCTTTATTGGTCGTTAGTGGAGCGTGTGTGGTTAACCAGCACACTAAAAGGCACTAATAAAGAGTAGTAATGGGTATCTCATAATTGTTATTTTGATGGAGCGTGTGTGGTTTACCAGCACATCAATAGTTAATGATAAAGACAATGAGGTTACCAAGCACATTTGCATGGTTATTCACATCTTGTTTGTGATCCTCGGCATCCCAGTCACAAATAGAAGAGCATAATCTGAGATTAAAACATGCCATTGAATAGTTTCAATGTATCTCAAAAGAATTAGGAATTTCACTTCGTTTGTTTCGTCTAATGGTGGAATTGGTGAATCGTCATTCACCTACCTTTATGAAATTTACACTTGGATCTCGGCATCCCATTTCTAAGTTGTGAATCTTCATAGTTGGATCCTAACCTTGATATTTTATCTTTGGGTTATTATATTGAGGTATCTTGAAATCTAACTAAAACTTTCTTTCTTTTCAGATGTCTACTCCTGGAAACACTTCTGCTTCATCATCCTCCAACCAAAACTTCTCTTTGCTCAATATCTGCTCCAAAGTCGTTATGGATGGCTCTAACTATAACGATTGGATGCGCAACATCAAGATGGCTCTTCGTTTTGAGAACAAAGAATATGTTCTTGAAAAGGAGCTCAAAGAACTTGATGAGTCTGAAGCTACTCCTGAAGAACTTGCTGCCTACAAGAAACATTACGATGATGCTACCAAAGTGGCATGCATCATGGTAGCAACTATGTCCCCAGAACTGCAGAGGTACTATGAGGACTACTGGCCTTTTGAGATGAACAAGGACCTTATGGAAAAGTACCATAAGCGAGCTCGTCAAGAAAAATTTGAAGTAGTCAAGTCACTCATGGCTTGCAAGATGAAAGAAGGGGAGTCGGTTGTGTCACATGTGCAAAGAATGCAACGCTACATAGAGCGTTTGGTCAAGCTCAACATTCACTTTGATGAGGAATTGGCCATTGACATGGTTTTGAACTCACTTCCTGAATGTTATGGTCAGTTTATTCTAACTTACCATTTGAACAACACTGAGCAGACTCTGGCCCAATTGCACAACTTGTTGCAGACAGCTGAAGCAGGGATGAAGGGTAAAAGTATACCCTCCACACCTGCAAGTGCCCCTGTCTTGGCTATTGGACAGGGAAAGGGGAAAAAGAGGAAAGGTCCTCCCAAGCAAAACTCAAAGAGCAAGGCTCAAGCTGGGTCATCTAGCAATGACCCAAAGGCTAAGCCCAATGGTTCCACTCCCCATGTTTCTGATCCAAAAGAGGCCGTTTGCTTTTACTACAATCAAAAGGGGCATTGGAAGAGATCTTGCCCACAATATCTGCAAGATATCAAGGATGGCAAAGTGAAGCCATCTTCAGCAGGTATTTACACTATTTCTGCTAATAACTCATTATCTTCTCGTTCATGGGTCCTTGATACAGGATGTGGTTTTCATATCTGTTCTGATATGCAGGGGCTAAAGGAAAGTGAGGAGATAGAGCGAGGAAGGATAAACTTGATCATGGGAAACAGAAAGTCTTCACCAGTAACCAAGATCGGAGTTTATCAGCTTTTGCTTAGTAATGATGGTAGATTAGATTTGGTAAATTGTTGCTATTCGTCTGAGATGACGAGAAACATTATGTCATTTCATGCATTGTTCAGACAAGGTTTTAAATATTCTTTTAATGATTTGAATGGTTCAATTTCTGTTTATAAGAATGGTGTTTTTATGTTTGAAGCTTTACCTTGTGATGGTGTGTATGAAACAGTGACTTGTGTTGATAGCTTAGGAAATAGTGTACTTAATATTGACTTGTCTAATAGTGTAGACAAGGCATGCTTGTGGCATTGTCGTCTTGGACACATTAACAAGAAACGCATGGCCCAACTCCAAAAGGATGGAGTGTTGGAATCATTTGACCTAAAATCAGATGATATGTGTGAATCTTGTCTTTTGGGAAAGATGACAAAATCACCATTCACAGGGTCTTGTGAAAGAGGTGAAGGTCTGTTGGATCTCATACACACAGATGTGTGTGGGCCCTTCAAATCAACCACAAGGGATGCTAATCGATTCTATGTGACTTTCACTCACGATTATAGCAGATATGGTTATATCTACTTGATCAAACATAAGTCAGAAACCTTTGAAAAGTTCAAAGAGTTTAAGCATGAGGTCGAAAATCAATTGGGCAGAAAGATAAAGATACTTAGATCCGATAGAGGCGGGGAGTATCTTAGTATCGAGTTCAACGACTATCTGAAAGAATGTGGGATAGTCTCACAATTGACTCCTCCTAGGACACCACAGTTAAATGGTGTAGCTGAGAGGCGTAATCGGACCTTGTTAGACATGGTTCGTTCTATGATGAGTCTTGCTTCGCTTCCTATTCACTTCTGGGGGTATGCCTTAGAGACAGCCGCCCACATCCTCAATCTTGTCCCTACAAAGAAGGTTGCCAAAACACCTCACGAAATGTGGACGGGGAAAGTTCCCTCGTTGGCACATATTAAAGTCTGGGGTTGTGAAGCTTTCGTAAGACGAGAGACTCACGACAAGCTAGCAGCTAGAAGTGAGAAATGTGTTTTCATTGGTTACCCAAAACAGTCTTTTGGATATTTGTTCTACAGGCCTAGTGAAAACGTGGTCTTTGTAGCACGAAGAGGAGTCTTTCTAGAAAGGGAGCTCATATTCAAAGAGGACAGTGGGAGCACCATTGAACTTGAAGAAATTCAAGAGTTAGCCAATGAAGGAACCTTAGATGACACTAGCACTCAACCAGAGGAAACAGTTCCTGTTGAACCAATTGATAATTCATTACCTCTTCGAAGGTCCACTAGGGTGAGTGTGCCACCTGAGTTGTATGGTTTTCATATTACTTCAGATGGTGACACATTCATAAGTGACAGAACACTGGTAAACTTAGATGAACCAGTCACTTATAAGGAAGCAATGGCAGGCCCAGAGGCTTCCAAGTGGAAAGAGGCAATGGACAGTGAGATTAAGTCCATGTATGACAACCAAGTTTGGAATTTGGTTGATAGTGCACCAGGTCGTAAGACAGTTGGGTGCAAATGGATCTTCAAGAAGAAGACAGACATGGATGGGAATGTGCATACATTCAAGGCTCGACTGGTTGCAAAAGGTTTCACTCAAACCCCAGGGGTTGACTATGATGAGACCTTTTCGCCAGTAGCTAAGATTAAATCTATTAGGATATTGTTCGCCATAGCTGCCTTTCATGACTATGAAATCTGGCAGATGGATGTCAAGACTGCTTTCCTTAACGGGAAGTTGGCTGAGGATGTTTACATGAATCAGCCAGAGGGTTTTGTTGATGCAAAGTTTCCCAATAGAGTGTGCAAGCTTGAGAAATCCATTTATGGATTGAAACAAGCATCTCGCAGCTGGAATCTTTGCTTCCATGAGAAAGTCAAAGAGTTTGGTTTCTCTAGAAGTGAAGATGAGTTTTGTGTGTATATCAAGGCTAGTGGGAGTATAGTAACTTTTCTGGTGTTATATGTCGATGACATATTACTCATTGGTAACAACGTTCCAACCTTGAGAGATGTTAAGTCTTGGCTTGGAAAGTGTTTTGCCATGAAAGACCTTGGAGAAGCTACCTATATTCTTGGGATTAGAATATTGAGAGATAGAAAGAAGAGACTAATTGGACTTAGTCAGAGCACATACTTGGATAAGGTACTAAAGAGGTTTAGTATGGAAAATTCCAAGAAGGGAGAGCTACCTATCCAGAGCAATACCAAATTGAGTAAGACTCAATGCCCGAGTACAGATGTTGAAATATATGACATGAGTCGTGTACCTTATGCTTCCGCTGTCGGATCGATCATGTACGCTATGACATGTACTCGCCCTGATGTGGCATTTGCTTTGAGCATGGTCAGTCGCTATCAGGGAAACCCGGGTAGAGCTCATTGGATAGCAGTAAAGAATATACTCAAGTATTTGCGAAGGACAAAGGACTGGGTCCTTGTACTTGGTGGCAATGATACTTTGAGAGTAGATGGTTACAGTGATGCCAGCTTTCAGACGGATAGAGATAACTTTCGTTCTCAATCGGGCTGGGTATTTTTACTGAATGGAGGAGCAGTTACTTGGAAAAGTTCCAAGCAAGATACGGTGGCTGATTCTACTTGTGAATCAGAGTACATAGCAGCGAGTGAAGCGTCGAAAGAAGCAGCTTGGTTGAGGAACTTCATCGGAGATCTCGGAGTTGTTCCAACCATCCAGGAGCCTATGGAACTGTTCTGCGATAATGAAGGAGCGGTTGCCTTGACAAAGGAACCGAGAGATCATGGTAAAACCAGACATATCGACAAAAAGTACCATTTCATCAGACATAGAGTAGAAGAAGGCCATCTTGTAGTAAAGAGGGTGTCATCTGAAGATAACCCAGCAGATCCCCTCACAAAGGGTCTGAGTAGGGCTAAGCATATTCAGCATGCTCGGAGCATAGGACTGAAAGATGATATTAGTTTTAGTAGTTAGATCAGTTTTGTTCTGAAACTTGTAACAAAATAAATGTAATTGACTTTTGGTGATTAAATAATAAAGTATTATTTATAAGTTTGGTTACTGCCTTTTGTCGATTGGTTGTTATTGTGTTTCATATTTTGCATGTTTTACTTCCCGAATAATTTAATTATTCAAACTCCATAGTCGCTCGTACTTTTGGAAGTAAGTAGTGAATTAAGACTGTCATGAACTAGATTGTAGATTGTCTGAGGATAGACATGGCAATAGAATTGCTGCAATGTTCATGAGTACTCAGAAATTGAGATTGGAGTATTGGATAAACCCTCGCTCAGAGTATCACTTCATGGAATTCATCACGAGTAATACTGAGACGATAATATCTTATAATCTTGAAACGAAGATATATGAGTTGTAATTTACAAAGTCGGTTATACATTGGTGATACGAAAACGCATCAGTAACTTGGTGTTATAAAACGTATTGTCATGTATAATTTGATGAGTAAAAGATACAAGCATATGAGTCAACGTTTATTCGTTCCTTTTGCCCTAACAGGAAAAGCGATATCTGTGGGCCCCTCGATGATTTGGTGTTGACTTATGTGCTGGGCCCAACCAGGACTAAATTGATGTGTTCAATTAGAAGTCCTACATCATCACAAATCAGAAATCGGGAAACATAGATTCTGGACAAAGAGATTGATTACATTCCATGTCTTATGTCTAGGGTATCTAGCAGAACGAAGGATTATATGATCACTTATCTTAGGACACGTAACTGACTGGGTCAGAGTTCGGCAGCAGCTTTTGGAAGCTACAATTTGCTGGTCAAATTTAGAAGGCATACTAGCAATTATAATTACAGACTTATCCAAGTGGGAGACTGTTGGATTAGGTGTCTAAGCCCATAACTATAATTGGAATGTACTTGAATTGATAGCAGCACAGTCCTTTTGGGTTGCCCTCAACCTAGCAACTGGACAAGGAAATTATGAAAGGAGAGATATTAATTTATAAGATTAATAAATTAATATATATAAATGATTTATTAATATGTCAATAGATTAATATATTAATTAGAAATCATTATGTTTAATTAATAGTTAGCCAGAAATTAATCAGAATTAATTTTGGGGTTAAAAGAATTAATTATAAAGTGCAGGGACTAGTTTGCAATTAACTAATAGTTGAGTGGAAGGATCCAGAACCCCCTTGGAAGGAGGTGGACGAAATCCATAGGGGAAACCCTAGAGATTTCGTCCAAGGGGTCCAGATAAGGCCCTTGGGTTTTGCTTAGGCCCTAAGCAAAGGATAATTAGGGTTTTCCCTAAACCATAGATACCTCAGCTATTTAAGGAGCCTCCTGGCTCACATTTTAGGACACTTGTTCTTTGGAAGAAACCCTGGCCGAAATTGCATACTCCCTCCCCTCTCTCTTCTTCTACTTTCCTTCTTGCTAGTTCTTGGGTGTGATTCCATTAGAGGCATTACACTTGTGGTGCTAAGCTTCCAAGAAGATCAAGATCAAGATCAAGGGAATTATCAATTGTTTGCTATAACAATTGAAAGGTATGTAACTCCTAAACCCTAGTTTACTATTTTCGAAAATAGCCTCCTTCTCTAGGGTTCTTGTTTTGCAATTCAAAGTTGTATGTTCAATAGTTAAAACATAGATCCAAAGTAGGTTGCATGTGAACTTAGGAATTGTTTTCTGGTTTATTTGTTTTACCTAAAACCCATCACTAGTATGTTACATGTTCTTGACATCAAGATCTTTAAATGCAGACTAATCTAAAAGTATCTGCAAATCAACTAAAGGATATTTATTATATACAGTAAGGTATCATAAATCATAAACAAATGCATGGTATTGATCATGTCATCAAGATTGATTCTATGTTATGAGTGCGTAGTATATAAAATTCTGTATCAGGTAACCAAATTAGGAGGTATAAAAAGTTTAGGTGGGGGTAATTCAACTTATGACCTAAGATTTCTGGTATCCAATTCTCAAAGAGGGAATCAATCATTCGAATTAATCCAGAATTTGGAGTAATTGCAGAAACGATTGCCCATATACGAATCATAGATTGGCTGATTATGAAGAATCAAAAGACAAAAAACAAAAGAAATATCGTAGATGAGGTTGTTCTATAATCTAAACCACCACCATGGAATCAAACCCTAGAATAAATCATTGTTATGGAAAAACAAAAATCTTGATTCCCTGAAATACTTTGTCATCTATTCATGAAATGAAGCCACCAAAACCCAAATTTAACTCTCGTTCATGCTTATACGTATATAGATACCATAGAATCAAAGCGAAATAAAAGGATAATCAGATTCATGTTACGTGTAGGTGAGAAAATGCGAAGCCAAAGTTGCTTAGAAAGCTATGAATCGCCAACTACAAAACTTTGGGCGACCTCTATTATGGGATTGAAGTTGCATCGAGCTATCAAATGAGTTCATCTAACCCAAATGGGTCGAACAACTTGGGTGAAGTCCGTGTACCGGTTGACCCAGAATGGTTCCCGTTTTATTTTTAGATTAGCGGATTTATTCGCTTTTTCTTTGCCTGTATTTATGTTACTAAATTACAAATTTGGTCATCATTTTTGTGAAATATTTTGTTTAGGTCGATATTTTTTCTTTCTAATTTTCATCTTTCTTAAGCGTGAGACCTATATATTACATAAGTTAACTAAAAAAAATTGAATATCAAAATGTAAACATTAAATATTTTTTCAGATAAAATTCCGAAATAAGAAGTAAATAAACATATTTATTGCAATTACTATCATATTTATTATATTTAATACTTTACATATATATATATATATATATATATATATATATATAAGTATTATGTGGCTTTTTAATTTTAAAATTTGAAAAAACCCATAAATTGACATGTGGATATTATTTATTTTAAAAATACAACAAAATTAAAATGATTGATTCACTAACCTTCAAGATTTGATTTGGTTTCAAATTTTCAGTAGGTTAAAAGAACAAACACAGTTCAATTTGTGGATCCAAGGAAAACAATACCAAATCTAGCCATTTACAAATCAACAAAAAAGTAAATATTTATCTATAATTATTCTCCTAACAAGTATATTAACACATTAACTTAAATTTGGTACACCATTTGTCACTCATACATGTGATATTCATTCACACTATGGTGGGCAGAAATAACAAGAACAACAATAAAAACATTTTAACAAAGTACATTGTTTTCTAAATACTTTAGTTAAAACTTATACAGTACATAATAAAAAATAAAAATAAAGAAGCTAAAAAAGATTATTTCTTGGAATAAGTGTGATAATCAGGTCCAACATCACAAAATCCGGTATTGATATAAGGTCCTCTAAAAGTTGCTTGAGGTGGCAATGGTTTTGATGAATCAATAACAGGGGCATTTGATAATGATCTAGTCCTGTATTTTAACATACATTTTAATGTTTAATGTTTCAAGAAAGACTAATAATTAAAGAATAAATGAACCAAAAAGCAATGTTCTTACGCCATGTAAAAGGGAAAAGCTAAACCTGCACTTGCAAAAGCTACCAAGCCTGTTGCAACTAGTATGTTACGTGTTCTTGACATCAAGATCTTTAAATGCAGACTAATTTAAAAGTATCTACAAATCAACAAAAGGATATTTATTATATACAGTTAGGTATCAGAAATCATAAACAAATGCATGGTCTTGATCATGTCATCAAGATTGATTCTATGTTATGAATGCGTAGTATATAAAATTATGTATCAGGTAACCAAATTAGGAGGTATAAAAAGTTTAGGTGGGGATAATTCAACTTATGACCTAAGATTTTTGGTATCCAATTCTCAAATAGGGAATCAATCATTCGAATTAATCCAGAATTTGGAGTAATTGCAGAAACGATTGCCCATATACGAATCTTAGATTGGCTGATTATGAAGAATCAAATGACAAACAACAAAAGAAATATCATAGAGGATGTTGTTCTATAATCTATACCACCACCATGGAATCAAACCCGAGAACAAATCATTGTTATGGAAAAACGAAAATCTTGATTCCCTGAAATACCCTATCATCTATTCATGAAATGAAGCCACCAAAACCCTAATTTAACTCTCGTTCATGCTTATACATATATAGATACCATAGAATCAAAGCGAAATAAAAGGATAATCAGATTCATGTTACGTGTAGGTGAGAAAATGCGAAGCCAAAGTGGCTTAGAAAGCTATGAATCGCCAACTACAGAACTTTGGGCGACCTCTATTATGGGATTGAAGTTGCATCGAGCTATCAAATGAGTTCATCTAACCCAAATGGGCCGAACAGCTCGGTTGAAGTCCCTGTACCGGTTGACCCGAAATGGTTCCCGTTTTATTTTAGATTAGCGGATTTATTCGCTTTTTCTTTGGCTGTATTTATGTTACTAAATTACAAATTTGGTCATCATTTTTGTGAAAGATTTTGTTTAGGTCGATATTTTTTCTTTCTAATTTTCATCTTTCTTAAGCGTGAGACCTATATATTATATAAGTTAACAAAAAAAAAACTGAATATCAAAATGTAAACATTAAGTATTTTTTAAAATAAAATTCCAAAATAAGAAATAAATAAACATATTTATTGCAATTACTATCATATTTATTATATTTAATACTTTATATATATATATATATATATATATATATATATATATATATATATAAGTATTATGTGGCTTTTTAATTTTAAAATTTGAAAAAACCTATAAATTGACATATGGATATTATTTATTTTAAAAATACAACAAAATTAAAATTAAAATGATTGATTCACTAACCTTCAAGATTTGATTTGGTTTCAAATTTTCAACAGGTTAAAAGAACAAACACAATTCAATTTGTGGATCCAAGGAAAACAATACCAAATCTAACCATTTACAAATCAACAAAAAGGTAAATATTTATCTATAATTATTCTCATAACAAGTATATCAACATATTAACTTAAATTTGGTACACCATTTGTCACTCATACATGTGATATTCATTCACACTATCAACATATTAACTTAAATTTGGTACACCATTTGTCACTCATACATGTGATATTCATTCACACTATGGTGGGCGGAAATAACAAGAACAACAATAATAGAAACCAAACGGATTGATATTATTAATATAAGCATTTTAACAAAGTACATTGTTTTCTAAATACTTCAGTTAAAACTTATACAATACATAATAAAAAATAAAAATAAAGAAGCTAAAAAAGATTATTTCTTGGAATAAGTCTGATAATCAGGTCCAACATCACGTGATCCGGTATTGATATAAGGTCCTCTAAAAGTTGCTTGAGGTGGCAATGGTTTTGATGAATCAATAACAGGGGCATTTGATGATGATCTAGTCCTGTATTTTAACATACATTTTAATGTTTAATGTTTCAAGACTAATAATTAAAGAATAAATGAACCAAAAAGCAATGTACTTACGCCATGTAAAAGGGAAAAGCTAAACCTGCACTTGCAAAAGCTACCAAGCCTGTTGCAACTAGTATGTTCCGTGTTCTTGACATCAAGATCTTTAAATGCAGACTAATTTAAAAGTATCTGTAAATCAAGAAAAGGAGACTGTATAAAATTCTGTAAATCAACAACAATTAGTTCTCAGAAATCATAAACAGATGCATAATTTTGATAATTTCATAACCAAGATCGATTCTTCCATGTCAACTTGCGTATGTTATGACCTAAGACTTCAGGTGGCCGATTCTCAAAGAGGAAAAATGAAATTTTAATCATTTGAATTATTGAGAATTTGGAGTAATTGCATAACCGATTGTCCTCATAAGAATCTAGATCGGCTGATTACGAAGAACTTAAAATGGAAACAACAAAAGAAATGCTTCGGATATCAGTTTAATTCGAAGCTGTTGATAAGAAATTGTCATGCTTTTAACAGCGGAAAAGATGTGCGTGGCAAATCAAAGCCCTAAAACGAGTCTTGTTCGTAAAGGAGGTTGTCTATAATCTATACCACCGCCATGGTATAAAGCCCTAGAATAACCAATGTTATGAAAACTAAAATAAGCCCTAATCTGTGAAATAGTCTAATATCTATTCATGGAATGAAGACATCAAAACCCTAAAAAAAATTCACTCACGATCATGCTTATACGTATATAGACATCATAGAATCAAAGCGAAATAAAGGATAATCAGATTCAATAATGATTTGATTTACCTGGTGGTGAGAAGATGCGAAGCTAAAGCTGCTTTAGAAAGCTATGAATCACCAACTACAAATGGTACTGAAGTTGCATTGAGCCATGGAATTCGAGGGAGGTAATGTTCACTTCACCTAACCAATATGGGTCGAACAGTTCATGTGTAGTCCGTGTACCAGTTGACGGTTCCCAATTTATTTTTGGATTAGCGGATTTATTCGCATTTTCAGCAGAATAAATTTTTAACTAATTTTTTAAATAAATATATATTATTAAAAGGGAAATCTTCGGAAAAATCCTAATATTTCACCTTAATTTACGAAAAAGTTCCAAGCTAAAATTGGTTTACGAAAAAGTCCCGATTACCGGAAAAATGACGATTTGACCTTTTTTTTCGGTTTATCGGTTTCAATACTTACCCGGTTTCATTAAAGTCTCATTATTTTACTATAATTTTCGTTAAAGTCTCATTATTTTACCATAATTTGGGACTTATTCATAAATTATGGTAAAATAATGAGACTTTATTAAAACCGGGTAAGTAATGAAACGGTAAACCGGGAAAATAGGGCCAAATCGTCATTTTTATCGGTTATTAGAACTTTTTCGTAAACAAGTTTTAGGTTGAGACTTTTTCATAAATTATGGTAAAATATTGGAACTTTTCCGGAGATTTCCCTTATTAAAAATATGTTGTTCGACATTAACAATAAAATAGAGATAGTGACATACGTCGGACCTTTCCCTTTGTAACCGGACGTACGTGAAACCGTAAACATAAAATTGTAAGTAAAAAACTTAATGAGTTTTCAAAAATATCACATACTATATATATATATATATATATATATATATATATATATATATATATATATATATATATATATAAATAAAGATTGTTATGTGTCATCCATAGTCTTACAGTTACTATCATGCCATGAGCCGTATCATGGTCTTTTCTTGTCATGTTGGGGGCCAAAACTCGGGTTTTTCAAACAAATGTCAAGATCCACCTCCTGGTCTTTCATACACGTATCACAAAAACAACTCTACGTATAACTACCAAGGTCCAGACCCTGGTCTTGCATACAATGTGTGGGGAGCCATATTCAAGTCTTTCATACAATTTCCAGGGGCCACCACCTGGTCTTCCTACATAACATAATCCATTGGGCCGACATTGGTGCCTTCGACCCACAAGTACGGTGAGGAGACTCACCTGAATCACATCGCCGACTAAAACCTCGCTAAAAGTCGCACCGACCACAACCACTAGCTCTCAACACCAAAAGATAGGTGCTAAACACATCCTAACAATCCAAGCAAGGCAAACCCTAAGTCTACCTTCTAAAAACAAAAATTTGACCAAAAGTCAATCCATGCCAAAAGTTAACGGTCAAAGTCAATGACCAACGTTGACTTTAGTCAACTATCACGTCATGGACATCTATACAATAGAACAGACGGGCTTATGTGGTGTAAAAGATATTACCTATCTATCTTTAAATTTATAACCTAACTACTTATCTAATTATGCACCTATAGGTAGTGGACCTAGTCGGATTATAGTATAGTAAAGTAAGTTGGGTATCGAACTCATGGAACATATTTAATTAACTAAATATTAATCTAAATCAAGCAATAATTTTGAAGCGGGGGGGGGGGGGGTTACCTGATTTTTCAAGTTCAGAAAAACTTAAACATTCAACAGATACGATTGTAATTAATATATCTAAGGGGTCGTTTGGTAGTTGTTAACTGGGTTAGAGCTGACTGGGTTAGAAGCTGACTGGGTTAGAAGCTGACTAGGTTAGAAGTTCTGACTAAATTAACTTCTGACCGAAATTTGTTGTTTGATTTTGCATCCAACTGACTGTGTAAAATGACCATATTACCCTCAAACAACATTTTTTTTTTATAATAATTCGTTTAATTTGTGTCACACCCCCAAACCAGACGGCAGAAACTTCCGGGGGTGGATGACTTCATTTGTAGTATCATAACACATGCATTATAGAAATTAAAGTACAAACAACCATTGCATTAATAAGTAAAAGTTTATAAATGTGTTCAATCATTGTACATTGACACTAAAATAGTTATAGCAAAACATAGAAGACTTGACTCAAAATAGCTCAGTCTTCTCAAAAGCTCGGGGAGTACCTGTCTACTAATTCCCTGAGAATACAAGTAATTTGAAAAGAGAGTATTAACATACAGTTGAGTGAGTGCATAAGTGTTTATGTTTGGAAGCATGTTTCCTGTTTCTTGAATATGTAAACTTTACAGAAAATCCTATATTTTTTGTTGTATATGTAAAGTAGTTTTAAATCCCATAAAAACCGTTCTGTTTGTAAACCAATATTTCGTATTTGTATTCTTTTGTATAACCCGAAAAAGTGAGTGTGCCTGGCTTCACCAGCTGTTATTGTAAACCGAGATGTAATATTGTAACCTGTATTTTAGTAAACTGATACTTTGAAAATGTACTCATGTTTAGTTAATTATACACTAACCGTATTGTTAATATCTTTTTAATGAGTTATTATAACCATACTGAGACTAGATGACCTGAAACAACGCTTTGAAGGCGTTAAAAAAACTGTTGATAACAACTGTCACTCATAGGCATGTATGCCCGGCTGTAGCTACCAGTCTGAGTGCGGGCTTGTCAATCCCAATATAGATCTATACACAACTTGTTTCGATCCCCTGACTGGAGATTATTGTTATAATATCAGGACTTTAACTGTGTTGTTTTAAATGAACAAACAACCTGAATCTATTGACTCATAAAAAGCATATAGACGTTACATGTATAATAGTAATGAATACCCAATTATTCTGAAATAGATGATTGATAGTAAGTTCTTTGTTTAGTATACTTGAGATACATTATAAATTGTTCACACATGTTTAGTTTTTAATCAAATCCTTGTTCTGTGTAAAATAGTGTGTTCTTGTATTGTATACTTGACTCGCGAGTTAGTGTTCTTGAATCATAAATTATACCTATTATAATTTACATGTACGTTTTGTATTGATACTAACTGTTCATTAATGCAACCCCTTGCTCAACAAGTTACAAAGGTTATTGAAACTGAATAAAATAGTCTTTATATTTATATACATATACAATTATATATATAACTAAAATTTAAACGACATTCAGACAAATAACTGATACTATAATCCTACATCCAAACAAGGAAAAGGAACCAATGTGAGTTATCAGTCCTAAGCCTTTTAAATCTTATATATATATATATATATATATATATATATATATATATATATATATATATATATATATATATACTAGTGGTGTACCCGCGCGATGCGGCGGCACCAAAAACTTCGTTTCGACAAATAGTTTCTAAGTGGCGGACATTGAATTCACGGAGTTTTTGGTTATTTATGTGGATGTTTCGTCTTGGCTATTAGTGTTACTTGAGTGTTCCATTTCAAAGATAGTTTTCCTTTGACATTTCATTTCAAATATTAGTTTTATTTGGATGTTTCGTGTTGATGATAGCTTTTCTTGGGCGTTCCATTTCAGCTATTAGTTTTTTTTGGACGTTTCCTTTGGGACTTACCATGACATAACAAATATTATTTATTTTTAGCGGTGTACACGCCCAATGCAATGACGACAAATAATTTCATTTTGATGAATAGTTGCTTTCAGTGATTAGTTTTATTTTGGTTTAAAAATGGTTGTTTTGGGTTAAAAATAGAGATACATTGATGTTTGATGTTAAAAGAAAAATATTTTAATGTTTTGGTTTAAAAAGAAAGACATCGTTATTTTAGATTAAAAATATAAATATATTGTTATTTTTGGTTAAAAATAAAATTACTGTGTTGTATAGGTATAAAAAAATATAATAATTTAGAAATTAAAATTGATAAAAAATAAAATATATAAAAGATAAAAGAATCAAATTTCGATAGGTTAGAAACCATAATTATTAGATAATTTATTATAACAAATTCTCTAAAAAACGTGGAGCAATGTAACATGGCAAAAAAAATAAAAGAAAGAAAACTTTTAGTCAAACATTCAAAATACTTAAACTATAATTGTTTGTTTTTGTTTTTTTTTCTTTTTTTTTCTGTAGAACACGTCATTTTATAGGCATCAAACTTGTAGTTTTATCATATGGTTTTCCAAGACACTAATGTGTTGTACATACTCAATTGCCTATGTATAGACTATCACTTCTTACGATATCTTAAACTTTATTCGGAAGGCTTTTGATTATCTACAAAAATGTACTATAAATAAATAACATTTTATATTGGGTATAATATTAAAATGTTGTTCTAAAAAAATTATCACTTGAAAAACATATTCCCCTCATTTCTTTATTTTCTGTATATATTTATATATTATCTCCCATAATCAATATTTAATTATTTAATAAGATGTCACTGTATTAATACATATGTTAAAGCGTATTATCCTAAAATAAAAACAAAAAACATTTTTAGACTTTGGTGGTCATAATTAAATACTTTTATTAAGATATTAGGATTGTCATAATTACTTAATTTTATTTTTAAGAAACTTTACATCTTTAATTTTGATCATTAATATACAAAAACACAACCCACGTAATTTTTTCTCAACTTCAATTTTCTTAAAAATATTTTATTTGTCAATGATTTTCTTATTCTATATCATACTCTTAAGACTGAAAAAACTGAAAAATTACAAATGGCGGCCACAAATTATCCAACCCACTTGATAATTCAAGATCTAAAAATCAAAACAAACAACTAAAGTCGTTAGAAACACAAAGAGAACAAACACACACATTAAAAAAAAGATACAATTAAACACACAAAATAAATCATACACACAAATAATTAAAAACACACATTTTTAATACATACTCATGCATACAGATCTAAGAGCATTGTAAGATTTGGATTTGGTGAAGCTGGAGTTGGTTGTGGTATCTTTTTCGTGATTGTCTTTGTTTCTTTTGGTTTTATCAGATTTGGAAGAAGCTACAATATATTAAATAGAAATTGACCAAAATAATTCAGATAGACACACATATCAGAATATAAAAAGCTCCATACCGTCTTCAAGATCTATGTGTCAACAGTTGGGTAGTGTGCCGATGGTGTAGAAGAAAGTTCAGATCCAAAAGAAATGAGAGGTCAGCCTCTTTCAACAGATCTAAATAACCAAACCCAAACTTTCATCAGTGTTTTTGAGACAATTAATCACACTCCTTCATCAAATCTGAAAAAACTAAACCCAAACTTTAAAGTGAATCATCAATCAAAATAGATTTGATGTAAAAGAAATTAAATAAACTTGAATTCTTAATGTTTCAATTAACATTTTGGTGATCTCAAGTTTTGCAAACAAAAATTTTACAGAATTAAGTTATCCACAATAGAATTTACATAACTAAGGTATCCTTGTGATGTATATTACATATCTGAAATATAAAATTTAACAAATAAAAGATATTACGTTTCCATGTCTAACATAAACTTCAAAGAACTATCGATCTTCTGATTTATATTTCTAGAGGTGAAAGATACTACAAATCATACACTTCAAAGTATTGTATACGTTCAAAACACTTCAAAATAAGATACATCTTCCTTTATCTATACATTTCCAGATATGAAATATGAAAATCAAAACTACAATATACCATGTCTAGATCTGAAACACGAAAATCAAACACTAAATATCCTACATTTACAGATCTGAAAAACAAAAATTAAAAAAGAAAAGATTTCATATTTTCATATCTAAATACGAAAATCAAAAACTTAATGATCTTACATTATATGATCCAGATTACGAAAAAATAAACAAAAGATAGCTCGATTTCTGAATCTGAAAGATCTTAAACAACTCCATATTTCCACATCTAAGGTTGTTTACTGGCGGCGCTGGTGAGGGACTGAGGGTGGTACTCAGATTTGGTGTTTATCTGCAGAAACAACAAATGGTTCTTGTTGGTGTAAAGGAGTGTCGAATATGATTGACAGTGGCATCGAAGTTGGCTGATGGTGACAGTTTCGTAAGAACCGGATGTCGTGGTAATTGATTTTCTAGAGAGAAAGTATGTTAGAGGGAGGAAATTAGGGTTTTTAAAAGAACAGAGAGATTAGGTGACTCTTTTTATAGTAATAGTATTGGATTTTGATTGGTTTAAAGCTTTTCACTTGGATCACACTTAATATAATCAGCACCATTCAAATAAAATCAATGGACCAAAATTCATCTCCTTGTTTTTAAGACATTGTCTTAAAATTTGGTGGGTTTCAATTTATGTATGTATTATAAAGTAGTATATATATATATATATATATATATATATATATATATATATATGTGATTTTTGGGGAAAATATAAGTTTATAAAACATCTTTAAAGAGTTTAATCATTTTGAGATACTTTTGATGACTTGATGTCATTTTAACACAATTCGAAATTTATTTGTTTTGAAGATAACTGAAATCCATTTTGTAAACCATTTTGAAACCATTTGTTTGTAACACAAAATCCTTGTATTAGACTTGTATTCCCCCCCCCCCCCCCCTTAAAACAGTAAAAACTATGAAAATACGGGGGTATGAACTCACTTGGTAAGAGTGATGAAAAGTTAGACTTCACGTGGGCAGCGCTTCGACTGGAAAGATGTTAGTTTCTCGAGAATTTCGGGCTTCGGGCTTTCGTCTGAGCTTGGATATGTCACCGGGGCGTCGGGGTAGTCTTGAGAGGCTTAAAAGTGAGTGAATATAAGAGACAGGTTGGAAATTGGCACTTAAAACCGGAGGTCTCGGTTCCTATTTATAGGAGGCTGAGGCCTCCTCGTACGCGGGGCGTACGCTGTGTACGCTGGGCGTAGCGTACGTGTCCAGCCTAGTCGTTACGCGTCAGAGCTAGTATGCATGCATGGATCGCATGCAGCGAGAGGGTGACAGAGCGTCGACGTGGCCGGTCCCTGACCCTTCTTCCGAGTATGTTGGGCGTACCTCAGGTACGCGGGGCGTACTCCTTTGAAAATGAATATTCAAACTTCAAAAATTTGTATCTTTCGCATACGAGCTCCGTTTTTGACGTTCTTTATATCCACGCCTAGGTGCGACTGTGCTCTACAACTTTCGTTTAGACTCCGTCCGCTAATTTTGATTTTATTTTTAATGTTATATTTTTAATAGGCCGGGACATGAAAAGTCCGTTAAAAATTCATAACTTTTTCATCCGACGTCCGTTTTCGTCTGTCTTTTTATCGTTGTGTTACTATTAACGAGACCTTCGATTCTCGTTTAGGTTGTGTTGTCTAAAAATCGCCCGATCTTCAAACAGATTTTTGGGTTGTATACTGCTATGTCGAATCTTAGAAAAATCCTAATTTCCTCATACGAAGTCAGATTTGAATGTTCTTTTTATGGAAATTCACGGTTTAACGTATTCTACGACTTTCATTTAGATTGTTAAGACTAAAAAGTACTTTATTGAAATTTCACTTTTCACACTTAATAGTGCTTTACCGGTTTTTAACGCGGATTTTTGATTGGTCATAATTTCTTCGTTATAACTCGGATTTTAGTGTTCTTTATATTTTTGAAAAGCTCGTTGCAATATCTACTACATTATTCATCCCAAGAAAGTTAAATTGAACAATGTATTTTTGACGCTGTTTTCATTAAAATAAGTTAAAATGCTTAACTTAGACTATTACATTGATTTGAAATATTGAGTTGTTACATTATCCCCCCGTTAAAGAGAATTTCATCCCGAAATTAGATTTAAAACGTTACAGAAAGACTAGGGAAAAAGATGTGGATATTTCTGTTGCATTTGATCCTCCCGCTCCCAAGTGAATTCAGGTCCCCGTTTAGCATTCCAGCGAACCTTCACTATTGGGATACGGGTTTGTTTGGTTCTCTTAACTTCACTGTCTAGAATTTCTACGGGTTCTTCTACAAAGTTGAGGCTCTCGTTAATCTCGATTTCGTCGAGTGGAATCACAAGAGTCTCATCAGACAGACACTTTTTCAAGTTAGAAACGTGGAAGGTAGGATGTATGTTACTTAGTTCTTGAGGTAGTCGGAGTTTGTAAGCTACAGGACCGGTTCTGGTAAGAATCTCGAATGGTCCTATGTACCTTGGATTCAGTTTGCCACGCTTTCCAAAGCGTATCATGCCCTTCCAGGGTGAGACCTTCAGTAAGACGCGGTCACCAACCTGGAATTCCAAGGGTTTTCTCATTTTGTCGCCGTAGCTTTTCTGTCTATCTCTGGAAGCTTTAAGTCGCTCCCGGATTTGTATGATCTTCTTCGTAGTTTCACGAATGATTTCCGGACCAGTGAGAGTATTGTTTGGAACTCGACCTCTAGCGAGTTGTGTATCACCCACTTCAGCCCAACACAGTGGTGATCTGCACTTGCGGCCATAGAGGGCTTCAAATGGAGCAGCCTTTATGCTAGTGTGATAACTGTTGTTGTAAGAAAATTCGACAAGGGGTAAATGAGTATCCCATGCCTTTCCAAAGTCTATCACGCAAGCTCGTAACGTGTTTTATAGAGTTTGAATCGTCCTCTCACTTTGTCGATCAGTTTGCGGATGGTAGGTTGTACTCATGTCCACCCTAGTTGCCAAATATTTTTGTAAAGATTGCTAAAAACGAGAGGTGAATCTGCTATCTCGGTCTGAGATAACAGATATTGGCACACCGTGCAGTCGAACTATCTCTTTGAGGTATGTTATTGTTAGCTTCTCCATATTTTCTGTTTCTTTTATTGGCAAGAAGTGGGCGGATTTGGTCAATCTATCGACGATTACCCAAATAGTTGATGGGTTATATGCATAAGAAACAATCCTATGTGCTCATACAAACCCTAATGCTTGGATCTAGGTTTCTCTATTGTACATGCTTTGAATCCAAGACTTACAAAACTAGATCTATCATATATAATTCGAAATTATCATAAAGAAAACAGATCTAAGTGGTTTACCTCTTTCAAGTAGCTTGAATCCTTTGTAATCTTCTTGATCTTGAGCTTAGAGTCACAATTGTAACTCCTCTAATGGTTCACAAACCCCACAAGCAAGAAGACAATATGAGAGAGGGTGAGAGGTGCTAGAAATCGGCCCTAGGGTTCTCTTAGAATGAAGTGTAGCCGATTTCCATAGCCTAGGGGTCTTATTTATACTTGCAGGCTACTAGGGTTTTAGTCTAAACCCTAATGGACAGCTTAGCCACCAAGCAGCCCAAGGAACCTTCTGGAATAAGGCCTTGGACGAAAGTATGATGGATCCCCATCATAATTTCGTTCCCCCTTAAGTCCATTAGGTTTCCTTAACCCAAAACTTAACTATCATACATTTGACAGTTTATACCCCTTTATTTAATTAATCTCTTTTAGTCACCAAATTAATTCCTAATTAATTTATGACCAATACTAATTAAATAAATATGATTTCTCCTTTCTCCTTAAATTACCTTGTCAAGTTGCTTTGGAAAAGGCAACCCAAAAGGACCATGCACAACCGGGTCAAGTACATACCAAATATAGTTACGGGCTTAGACACTATTACAACAATAGTATCATAACCACCCGATGTCTTGGGTAACTTAGTTATGAAATCCATCGTAATCCGCTCCCACTTCCATTCAGGGATTTCAGGTTGTTGCAATAAACCTGAAGGTTTCTGGTACTCTACCTTGACTTTGGCACAAGTAAGGCACTTACCCATAAAGGTAGCGATTTCGGCCTTCATGTTAGGCCATCAGTACAGTTTCTTGAGGTCCAGGTACATCTTGTCTGAACCTGGATGAATGGAGTATCGGGTTTTGTGTGCCTCATTCATAACCACGTCTCTGTAACCACCGAGTTTTTGTGTCCAGATCCGGTTCATGAAACAATAGACTCCATCATCCCTGACTTCAAAGTTTTTATCCATTCCTCTCAGGGTTTCATCTGCCACATTTTCGGGTTTCAAGGCCTCGAGTTGAGTCTCTTTGATCTGTGTGGACAGATGTGAATGGATTGTCATGGTCACCGACTTTACTCGGCATCCCGAGTATTCTTTTCTGCTAAGGGCGTCAGCTACTACATTGGCTTTACCAGGGTGATAACGAATCTCACATTCATAATCGTTCAGTAGCTCCACCCACCGTCGTTGCCTCATGTTCAGCTCTTCCTGGTCGAAGATATGCTGAAGACTTTTATGGTCCGTGAATATTGTGCATTTCGTGCCATATAAATAAGGTCTCCAGATCTTCAGAGCAAATACTACTGCTCCCACTTGAAGGTCATGTGTTGTATAGTTGACCTCATGCGTCTTTAGCTGTCTTGAGGCGTAGGATATAACCTTTCCTCTTTGCATAAGAACATATCCAAGCCCTTGATTAGAAGCATCACAATACACTACGAAATCCTCTGTCCCTTCAGGAAGAGACAGGATCGGTGCACTGCACAGAGCTCGCTTCAGCGTTTGGAATGTTGTTTCCTGTTTTTCTCCCCAGCTAAATGTTACACCCTTTTGTGTCAGGGTAGTAAGTGGCTTAGCAACTCGGGAGAAATTTTGGATAAATCTGCGATAATAGCCAGCAAGACCTAAGAATTGTCGGATTTCTGTAGGTGTTTTGGGTGTTGTCCAGTTCTCAATTGCCTTTATTTTGGAAGGGTCCACGTGTATTCCTTCTGAACTGACCACATGACCCAAGAAATCAAATTTCCTAATCCAAAACTCGCATTTTGAGAACTTTGCATATAGTTTCTCCGTTCTTAGTGTCTGCAAGACTTGGCGGAGATGTTGACCATGCTTCTCCTCGCTTCTTGAGTAGATAAGGATGTCATCAATGAAGACTATGAAGAATTTATCCAGGAAGGGACGACACACTCTGTTCATCAAGTCCATGAACACAACAGGTGCATTCGTCAATCTGAAAGGCATCACTACAAATTTGTAATGACCATAACGAGTTCTGAAAGCTGTTTTGGGAACATCATCTTCCAGAATTCGTAACTGGTGATACCCGGATCTTAAGTCTATCTTCGAGAAGTAAATCGCACCTTGAAGTTGGTCGAATAGGTCGTCAATGCGAGGTAGAGGATATCTGTTCTTAACGGTAAATTTCTTCAAATCGCGATAGTCTATGCACATGCGGAAAGATCCATCCTTCTTCTTCACGAACAAGACCGGTGCTCCCCAAGGTGAAAAGTTTGGTCTTATGAAGCCTTTGCTAAGGAGTACGTTCAGTTAGATGGATAATTCTTGCATCTTTGAAGGTGCAAGACGATATGGGGATTTGGCTATAGGGGTAGCTCCAGGGATTAAGTCGATTCAGAATTCGACTTGAATTCGACTTGTCGCTCAGGTGGCACTCCTGGGAGGTCGTCAGGGAATATATCGGGAAATTTACAGACCTCGGGAATGATCGCGATTCCTTTCACCTCTTGCTTTTTCTCTACCACATGAGCTAAGAAAACACAATACTCCTTGCGGAGATACTTCTGTGCTTTGATACAAGAAATGATCAGAAGGTTCGTTCCGGGTTTGTCGCCATAAATAATAAGAGTTTCATTTGTTTGACAAGTTGAGACAAATGGCTCGTTCGTAACATAGGATGTCAGCATGGTTAGGACATAACCAATCCATACCGATAATGATATCAAAACTTTTGATAGAGACCGACATAAGGTCTATTGGGAAAGAAAAGTTATTCAGGGTAAGGGTACATCCTATGTATATATTGTTAGTGTGCTCAGTCTTCCCATTGGCCATTTCTACTGTGAAGGTTTCATTTAGAGGTTTGGAGTTTTTTTAGTAGGTGCTCGAATTTATGGCTCACGAAGCTTCTCTCAGCACCACAATCAAATAAGATGCATGCATAAGTATTGTTGAGAAGAAACGTACCCGTGACCACTGTAGGGTCTGCCACGGCTTCTTCGTGACCTATTGCTAGAATCCTCCCAACTCCACCGACATTTCCAGCTTTCAGACAATCTCTTTTGAAATGCCCAACATCACCGCATCCGTAGCATGCTTGACCTACTCCAGCAACAGGTACTTGGTTAATCAGTTGGGGTGGTGATTTACAGAATCGAATAGTATGCCCTTTTCTGTTGCAGTTACGACACTGCATTTCCCGAGAATTTCCGTTGTGGTGAATATTGCACTTGTTGCATTTGGGGAGATTACCAGCATAAGGCTTAGCTGGTGCAGGGTTAGCAGGAACAGCTGCAGGTACAGTAGCAGCATGGACAGCCACAACCTGTTGCTTTTTCGAGGGCTCCTGAAAAGATTGGCCCTTCCTTTTATTCCAGTTTTTCTTCTTCCTCCTGCTGTTGTTGTTGTTATTGTTGGTATTTCCCTTGGGTTGTTCTAGAGTAGCAACCATAGAGTTTTCGACGGGCTCCATGGTCAAGAAGTGATTGTGCCAGTTCTTTGGCACTGTCAAAGGTAACAGGCTTAGAAGCAATAACACTATTTTGAATTTGGGGCGACAGTCCATAGATATATCTTTCAATCTTTTTATTCTCCAGAACAACCATTTCTGGACATAAGATCGCTAAATTGTTGAACCTATTAGTGTAGGTTGTTATGTCTGAACCAACCATCGTAAGACCCCAGAGCTCTCGCTCGAGCTTCTGAATTTCACCACGCGAACAGTACTCTCGCATCAGCGTTGTCTTCAAGTTCTCCCAACTTATCGAGTTAGCCACCACTAGTGTCAAGGCCTTAACATGGCCATTCCACCATGATAGGGCTCTATCAACAAAAGTAGAAGCAGCGAATTTAACCTTGTTACCTTCTGGGCAGGAGCAGATCTCGAAGACTGCCTCTATCTTCTCAATCCATTGCTTTAACACCATAACTACCCCATTCCCGTTAAAGGTTCTAAGTTTGGCGTTAGTAAAGTCCTTGTAGGTACACTCCCGACGGTTCCTGTGATTTTCACCCTGATTAGAGGGATGTGCTCCACTCTCTGACCCACTTGCAACAGTGGTGTTTATGTGAGACATAGCAGCTGCGACAGCTGCGGTGACTGCCGCCTGAAACATGGCAGTGTCAAATTGAGGTGGTGGTGGCGGAGGTGGTATTGGCGCTTCAGTAACAGGATTCCGCCTTGGGTTTCTCTGAGGAGGCATCTTTTTCTATAAGAATTAAAAGATGAAACGATTGTAAGATATCAAGAATGAATTCGATATCTCAGAACTAAAACACTTAGTTCGATATGGATCTTGTATTCAAGTTATCATAAGATACACTTATGAATTTCGGTTGATACATAATGAAGTAAAACGTAACTTAAATACTTCGAGATATATATATATATATATATATATATATATATATATATATATATATATATATATATATTGGATACATGATATTGTTTGGAAAATTGGACCTTCCTAAAGGTCTAACATACACAAAATTACTAAAAATAATACATTTAGTCGAATTCCTAATTTTATAACAAAATTGGAAGTAGTGCAAACACTACTTGCGACGTGCACTGCGCCGAGTACTAGACTCTGCTCCCTGGTGTTCGGTTCCCATTTGTCGTCTTTCCAGGGTAGATTGATGCTCCCGTAACTCTCTTATTTCAGTTAGGGCTGCATTTAATTGGATTTGCAGTGCTTCGGTGGGGGTTCGGGTGTCATCATGAACTTCGTCTAAACGACGAATATTTGCAACGTTGATTTGTGCCGTCGCATTGACTTCCAAGATCCGGTTTATTAAAACTCTCGCCTGATCGGTTTAGCAAGCTATACGATGTACAATGACAGGGAGAGCCCTGTCGGCTGAACCTCCATTACTAATGTTGTAGAAGTCTCGACACATTCCATAGGGTGGGCGCTGGCCCTGCTGTCGACTCCAGTGGTATATGATCTCCCCAATCTGGCGTCGGTCCTTGAAATCCTTGCCTGACTGTGGGAGGTGGGATGGCTGGTGGGGGATTGTACAATGCGGGTTCTGTGTCGGTACCCTCTGAATCTTCATCTTCCATCGATTCCTCTTCTTCTTCCTCTTCCATAATTTCTTCTGGATCCTCTTCCGGATCCTCTTCTATCCATCCTCCGTTACCTTGGTTCGGAAAGTACGGGTCTCCGGGGATATGGAATCCAGCCATTGTTATCTAAGCGAGAATAAGAAATATCTAATATAATTAGTAAAGGTAATAAGCAAATAAAAGTTTCTACGAGGGAAACTTACAGTTAACAGATAATGAATTCTGTATGACTTGTTTTGGGTACTACTATAACTACAAAGTGTATACTAATTATATATAAATTGGGTAAAATCGACCTTCGATTAAATGATCCTGCTCTAAATCCACAACTAAACAAGGAAAAGGAAATGAAGGTAGATAACATATTCTAAGTCTATATAACTCTAATTATATATATAACTGTAATATACACTTAATATTTATAGCTTTACCAACAATGGTTCTTTTGTTTTCGCATGATTGTTATTAGTATATAGTGCCTAAAATACTCCTATAGTATTTTAACTTTATGTTCTGTTCTAGATTTCTTCTGCATATGTATAGTTGGTAAGTTTTAGACATGTCACAACACTACCATCACTCCTAAACACATGTTGGTCATATCTCAAACCAATATAGTTGATCAGGCTATATTGATCCCAGATATGATTACATAACTGTCCAGGTTTGACTGCGGTGTCCAACATCCAAATACTATTATGTTGTTACGACTGTGATATTGTTCTTGTATGTGTAAGTGTTAGTATACTTCTTGTAGAAATACTTAAATTTTAAAAGTATACTTGTATTCAGAGCTCTTAGCCCCAATGTATTTATAGTTTGTATATCTTTTTATGGATTGATATACTGAGTTCACTATAAACAATGCTCTGATACCAATCTTCATCTTCCATCGGTTCCTATTTATAGGAGGCTGAGGCCTCCTCGTACGCTGGGCGTAGCGTACGTGTCCAGCCTAGTCGTTACGCGTCGGAGCTAGTATGCATGCATGGCTCGCATGCAGCGAGAGGGTGACGGAGCGTCGACGTGGCCGGTCCCTGACCCTTCTTCCGAGTACGATGGGCGTACCTCAAGTACGCGGGGCGTACTCCTTTGAAAATGAATATTCAAACTTCAAAAATTCGTATCTTTCGCATACGTGCTCCGTTTTTGACGTTCTTTATATCCACACGTAGGTGAGACTGTGCTCTACAATTTTCGTTTAGACTCCGTCGGCTAATTTTGACTTTATTTTTAATGTTATATATTTAATAGGCCGGGACAGGAAAAGTCCGTTAAAAATTCATAACTTCTTCATCCGACGTCCGTTTTCGTCTGTATTTTTTATCGCTGTGTTAGTATTAACGAGACCTTCGATTCTCATTTCGGTTGTGTTGTCTAAAAATCACCCGATCTTCAAACAGATTTTTGGGTTGTATACTGATATGTCGAATCTTAGAAAAATCCTAACTTCCTCATACGAAGTCAGATTTGAATGTTCTTTTTATGGAAATTCACAGTTTAACGTATTCTACGACTTTCATTTAGATTGTTAAGGCTAAAAAGTACTTTATTGAAATTTCACTTTTCACACTTAATAGTGTTTTACCGGTTTTTAACGCGGATTTTTGATTGGTCATAATTTCTTCGTTATAACTTGGATTTTAGTGTTCTTTATATTTTTGAAAACCTCGTTGCAATATCTACTACATTATTCATCCCAAGAAAGTTAATTTGAACAATGTATTTTTGACGCTGTTTTCATTAAAATAAGTTAAAATGCTTGACTTAGACTATTACATTGATTTGAAATATTGAGTTCTTACAATTTGCAATTTAATTTATGACATTTACATCTAATAATTCCTTTATTATCCAAAAAATGTTGACAACATCATTACAGGTCGAGTCATCACCGATGAATACTATAATCTTTACAATAAACATGAATATTTACATTAGTATCACTCTAACAAGATTCCACAACAAAAAAATTATAAAAATTGGTTACTAAGTAATGGCATTTTCCTTTAATGTTTCAAGACTTGACAAGATTTTAACACAACTAAAAGTTATGTACATTCTTTAGCTGTCATCAAGTTACACACATACACACCATACACACGATATGTAGAACAAAAAGAAAAAACCATTGAAAAAATGGTTAACATCAAATTAAATAACAAGCAAGCAACCAAATAGTCTTCTTTGTGTTGAAGAGAAGAACCACATACACAACTGAAACAACACAATTGCTGTAAAAAAATTCAAACCCAATTCAAATTCATATATTTTTGTTCATTTGTAATCATTTATAACAACAATTTACACGATTATTTGATAATCAAATCATTAGCGTAGTCACATCTTTAGGAAGAAATCGATGATCCAAATATCAATATCAAAAATTAAACCAGACAAATCAATGAAATTTGAAATTGTTTCAATGACGCAATTGTAGAACATAAACGTGATTTTCTTGATCCCATTTACACAACAATTTTCGAGTAAAAAAATCATAGACGCACCTGCTCGCAGGGGAGGGGAGCAGCTTTGATCGTTTTTGTGGGTGCGTGTGTGGGCAAAACGGGAAAATGGGGTTTTGTTCATACCTTGGACTGAATCCTGCTTTATGGAAGAGGGGACTGAATCCTTCACTTTTGATGGACCGAGTCCAAGAGTTTAAACATAATATCAAACATGCTAAATTGATTTTTTTGGACCCGGTCCCCCTTTGGACCCAGTTAGTAGCTAAATCAAACGACCCCTAAAACACTTTCGTTTAGTTTTGAATCCACCTTTTTGATGGGTTTTGAGCATAACAACATTCCTATGGTGTACATGCAACCCTAATTGCTTTGGCTCTAGGTTTTTCTCTATTGAACATACAACTATGAACACCAAAGTAATAACCCTATGGACTAGCATACACAATTCGAAATTGACATATTAACTAGGGTTAAAAGCTTAGCTTTCTTGTTATGTTGCGCCTCTAATGGAGTCACAAACACTCAATACAAAGGACAACTTAGGATAGAGGTGAAATCGGCCAGGTTTCCTTCTAAAAGTCATAGGGCCGAAATCTCTAATTCATGAGGGTTTATATAGTTGAGGCTATTAGGGTTTTAAGGTAGAAACCCTAATTTCCTTGCTTAGGCCTTAAGCAGTCCATGAACCCCCATATGACAGGGCCTTGGACGAAAACTCTATTGGCTTTCCATAGATTTTCGTCCATCCCATATCAATAAGGCCCATTAACCCAAACTATAATTATTACTGATTTACATAATCAGTCCCTCCATTATTAATCAGTTCCTTTAATCCCAAAATTAATACTAGATTAATTTCTGATTAATTACTAATTAATAATATGATTTCCAAATAATATATTAATAAAATCATTATGAGTACCAATTTATTATTCTCATAATAAATCCTACTCTCTCTCTCTCTCTCTCCACTTGTCATCCTATCAAGTTGCATGAGTGAAGGCAACCCAAAAGGACCATGCTCATAATCAAATCAAGTACATACCAAAAACAGTTATGGGCTTAGACACCTAATCCAATAGTCTCCCACTTGGATAAGTCTAATAACTATTATTGCAGATACGAATTCAGAATCTGATTAGCAATCGTAGCTTTCAAAAGCCGTTGTCGAACTCTGATCTTATCAGTAACGCGTCCTTTATATAAGGGATCATATATTCCTCCATTCTACAAGATATTGTATAGACATGAGACATGGATTATAATCATTCTCTCTGTCTATGTGTTGTTTCCCGATTTCCGATTTATGACGACTGCCAACAGACTACAACTGCACATCAACTTAGTCCAGGCTTGGCCAAGCGCTTAGGGTGTCATCACTAAATCATCAAGGGGCCCATGGATATCGCTTTTATCCCCTTAGGGTAAAAGGAACAGATAAACTTCAACTCATATGCTTGTACTATTTACTCATCAAATCGCACACAACAATACGTTTTATAACATCAAGTTACTAATGCGTTTACGTATTATCAATGTGCAGCCGAATCGCAAACAACAACTCATATCTCTCCGTTTCAAGAATATAAGATATTATCGTCTCACAATCACTCGTGATAAATTCCATGAAGTGATTCACGTGAGCGTGGGTTTAATCCAATACTCAAATCTTATTACAGGAGTACTCATGAACATTTCACCAAAATTTTGTTATGTTTAAACGCTTCAGACAATCTACAGTTGGATTCATGACAGTCTTACCTCATTATCTACTTCCAAAGTGTGATTGACTGTGGATGTTTAAATAATATTATTATTCGGGAAGTCAAAGCATGCGAAGTGAAACACAAGAATAATCCAATCCTATATGGTCTCAAAACTTTTGAGTATAAATAAAACACTTATTACTTAATCACCATATTGATTACAGATTATTCATTGTATAATGTTTCGACTAATCAACTTAATACTTGAATTAAAACAATAGTTATCCCATGCTCCAAGCATGCACACTATTTTTTACCTATGGTCCTTACTTTGTGAAATATATCAATTGAACACATTTCCAATGATGCTCATTTCACAATTTCTAATACTTTTCACTAGTGTAAGAATACCAAACTCTTGCCAATAGTAGAATGTGTTAGATTCTATATACTATCATGCAATGATCTGCCACACCCTCGAACCGGACGGCGGAATCGTCCGAGGGCTCATGTGACTATCAATTGTATATCATCACAATGAATATAAATGAAACGTAACAAACACCATCATCATACATTTCAAATTACAACCATCATTTCTTACATCGAGTAGTGGGTTATAAGTTACATGCCAACACAGAATGTATATAATAGCAAAACAAGTACAAAAAGTTGTCAAATTCTTGAAGTCCACCTGTTTAACGATTTCTTGAGAATACAAGTTAATTTGAAAAGGTCAACATATATAATGTTGGTGAGTTCATAAGCATGTTTAAGTAAACAGTTTTGTATAGTTTTGTAACACCAAAAAATCCGATATTTTCTAAAAGAAAATGAGTTGTGAAGATTGTGTTCGATCTTGTATTAATGCATGTGTGTCAAGGTATAAAAAGTACATTCCCGAAAGTCCTATATTTTCTGATATGAGTAGAAGATATTGATTAGTTAAATGTTTTCTCCAGAAAATCCAATATTTCCTGATTATAAAAAAAATGAAGCAGTCTTAATCGCCAAAGACCGTGTTACATTGATGAAGTATTCCGTAAATTTATAATGGAGTTATTCTCTAAGTGAGTCGCTATAACCATACATAATAATGGCAAATTCGCCTGTCGTGACGTTTAATAAACGCCGAAGAATCATAAGATAAAAGTTTGTCACCCTAGACTGGCCTAGTCTAACTGTAGCGAACAGCTTAGGTGTGGGGTGTCACCCCCGTATAGATCTATACACAAACTCCCGCTCTCCCTCCAGGAGAATCTGGCTATAACTACAGGCTACGATCATACACTCGATAGGTGTCAACCGAAAAATCTCACTAGAGTCTTTACCAAAACTTACGCGAATATGGAATTACACTATTAAACATAATTAATTCTTTTTTGGAATCATTGACATGTAAATGGACATCGAGGGTCCAAATGACATGTAATGTAAATTCCAGGCCCAATAGACATGTAAAAGGACACTAAGGCCCATTATACACGCAAAAGGACACTAAGGCCCACTAAGCATGTAAAAGGACACTAAAGCCCAGTAAACATGTGTATTCTATTTCAGGCCCAAAAGTGAATGAGTATTTCAAGACCCAATATACTTGTAAAGGGACAAGTAAGGCCCACTAAACTAGTATATTATTTCCAGGTCCAATACGAAAGTAATTACCGTGTTTAACCCGTTTTCTTATTGTTCTGTTCGTTTCATACAAAGTATTTGCCAAATTGTGTTAGAAGGACCACTTTTGTAAAAAATGACACTCTTGGCCCAATAAGTCAAAAATTTACAATTAAGTCCCAATCTTAGTAAAAATAACACTTTAGTCTCCATTATGTTCAAAACTTGCTTTTATGACTAGTTTTTGGTAAAAATAACATTTTTAACCCATTTTTGTCAAAAATATAATTTTTGGCTTGATTGTTGTGAACATACACATTTTTCTGGTTTTGGACTTTTCGGACCTAGTTTTTGGAAAATTTGTAGAAAAATCATCGTAAGTCGAAATTTGGATCCGTAAATTCTGGAAGTTTGGAAATTTTGTCTACTTTGTTCAAAAAATTTCTAATAATTTTTAATGGCTTCTAACAAGTGTGAAATTGCTCACCTTAGTAGGTTGGTCCGAAATTATTTCAAATCTGATAGGCAGTTTTGTAAAATTCGCCAAAAATTGTTGAAAATCGTATGAAAACGTGAGAGTAGTCATTTTAAAGGTATAAACCTAAACTTTTTGCATGTAAAACAGTTTTGAAAAATATTATCATTTAGGTGGTCAAAACAGTTCGAGATTGGACCAAAACTTTTCTGTGAAGGGCTGATTTTTTAGTTTAGTTTATAGATCTTGGAACACAACACTCATTTTTACTATTTTAAGTGTATAAATCTCAGATCTACTAGTTTACATGTATTATATGTGATAACACATACTTTTATCAAGATTTTTATGAAGATCCAAGTGGTAAACTTCATATTCTTAACATATTTTTAGATTTATGAGGTAAGCAACACATAATCACCAAATAAATCATGTAAAGCACACATAATCATGCATATACACATAGATCTACACAATACAACTTGTATTCTCCCCCAAAACAAAGTAAAAACCGAAAATAGGGGGTATGAACTCACATTGCTTTGAAGATTTTGGTTCTTGATGAAGATTAGAGGGGTTTTCGGCCTTACAAGCTCCCTTGAAGAGGTTTTTCGAATTTAAGGTGTTCTAAGGAACATGAATCACGAAATAAAATGTTTAAGAGTGTGGATTTTAACATGAGTTGAAAACCAAATGAGTTTAGAATGATGATAACTTACCAAAATGAATAGATCTTTGATGGATTATCCTTGGACTCTCACAAGCACACACGAAAATTTTAGGGAGAATGGATGGATTTTGTTTGTAGTTCTAGAGAGAAATCTTGTGATTTGAAGATGAAAATGGAGGAGCACCTTGGCCGAGATTATGAAGGAGAAGAAGATTGATGTGAAATAAGGTTATTACATGAAGGTTTAGAGTCCTAGAAGTATGAGATTTGTGCTTGGTTATCCTCTAGATATTAGGGAGGTGTCATCTCTTAAGCACCCTTTGCTAATTTGTTTTTTTTTATATATACATTGGGCCGAGAATGAGCTAGGAGGAAAAGAAGTAAGATAGTTTGGGCCATTCCTTGACCTAGTTCGAATTTATGGAGCCCAATAATATTTTTCGGCCCATTGGGCCCTTTTATGGGTTTACGGCCCAAAGGTGGTGAAGGATTGGGGTTTACGGCCCAATGAAACCCAAGAAGGTACTTTAAGGCCCAATAGCATCATTTATGTGGGTTTTGGCCCAATAAGGCCCATGAAAATGATATGAGACATTCTAGGCTCATTATGGCCCAAATGCTATAGTTTAATGAATGTGGGTCCAATTAGAGCCCAAATAGGGTTCCTGGGCTCAAAGTGGTGAAGTTGGAGATTTATTGGTCCATTAGACCCAATAAGAGAATCCTAGTCCATAATGAACTTGAGCCGGGATTTCTTGGGTTTCCAACCCTTATTTGAACATATGAGATGTATTTGAACGAGAATAGAGTATAGTATTCACTTAGAGTATCAATTATTATACTAGTTGAATGATTATATGAGAGTGGAAATTTCCTAGCAAAAATGCTAGTTGTGACATGATCCCTTTTGTAATGTCATAGTACCAAAGTCACAGAGACTTTGCCAATGATATTACAAAACTTTCCACTGGAGATTGATAACAAAACAATTCCAAGGAAGCGAAGTCTCAAATTCACAGTACATTCCTTTGATCATCCTTCTTGCATAAAAGTTTGAAACCTACACATTGATTCTAAATATGGAAACATTTCCATATTTCCCATATGACAGTGTATTCTTAATAGAATCCTATCTATTCATAATAATGTCAATATGGTCCATCCATTACTATACTTCCAACTACAAGCGATCAATCCTTAGTGAAACTTAGATCATCCTTGACACTTATTTAACTACCTTATTTATGTCCGGTTCTAATCTTTTTTCCCTCTTAATGCCCTAGGCATTTGGAAAATTAGAACACGCGAATATTATAGCATATGCAATCGCTCCTATACCCGAAGTATATGGGGTACGATTCATAAAGACATGATACTTTACTAGTCTCTCGCTACAATACTTCCATATATAGAATTTCCAATGTTAAAGCATTTCAATATGGTAATCACATATGCCCATGACTAAGCTTGATTAATACTTCAATCTAAACTTTTAGATTCGAAATAAAGTATAAATATCCTCTCCCCTACTATAGCGAAGCAACTTTTCAAACTCTGCAACCTTGCAATTTAAAACTTTGTTTCCTATAAATAGCATGTCACACCCCCGAACAGAAGAATACGGCGGAAACGTCCGGGGGTTGAGTGACTTTGTCTTGGAATATTATCACAGTGTATGTAATTGAAACAAGACAAACATCATCATCATGCATTTAAAAATACAACCATCATCGTTTACATCAAGTATTGTATCGAATTTTACATGTCCAAACATTCAATGTATAATGATAAGAAAATAAGACAACTTCCACATGTCCTTTATGACCATTCCGCTTAACGATTCCCTGAGAATACAAGTTATTTTGAAAATGTCAACATATATAATGTTGGTGAGTTCATAAGCATGTTTGAGTAAAAATGTTTCGTTTTGCTTTGTAAACACCAGAAAATCCGATATTTTCTGAAAAATGGTTTGAAAGGTTTGTGTCCAATCTTGTATTAATGCATGTGTGTTACTGTTTGAAAATGTATAAAGTGAATAATCCCAGAAAATCCGATATTTTCTGTTGTAAGTAGAATGTATTGTATAGTTGTATGTTTTCCCAAAAAATCCGATATTTTCTGTTTATAAAATGTTGTGGTCTTAAAACCCTAAGACCGAGTACCAGTATATGTATGTTTTCGTGTTGTCAAACTGTATATGTATTTCGTAAATTTATAATGGAGTTAATTTCTATGTGAGTCGTTATAACCATACTTGATATGACTGATCTGCCCGTCATGACGTTTTTCAGGCGTCGACTTGTTTAAGGTAAGATTTGTCACCCTAGACTGGCCTAGTCTAGCTGTAGCGAACATCTCAGGTGTGGGGTGTCAACCCCGTATAGATCTATACACAAACTCTCGCTGTCCCTCCAGGAGACTCTGGTTATAACTACAGGACTTAAGGTTGTACGCTAGGTAGGTACGAATGAATACGTGTCTCATAATAAACTTAACTGAATTTACGCGAATATTGTATCACACTATTTAACATAGTAAATAATGTTTCCCGAGCATGTTGTAAGTATACAAGGCCCAAAGTGTATGTATGTGAATGTATGAAGCCCACAAGCATGTAAATGGACTACAAAGGCCCAATAAACATGTAATGTATATTCCAGGCCCAATAACATGTAAAAGGACAACTAAGGCGCACTAAACATGTTTTGTATGTTCCAGGCCCAGTAACATGTAAAAGGACAACTAAGGTCCACTAAACATGTATTGTATGTTCCAGGCCCAATGACATGTAAAAGGACAACTAAAGCCCACTAAACATGTATTGTATATTCTAGGCCCAATAAGCATGTAAAAGGACAACCAAGGCCCACTAAACATGTAATGTATATTCCAGGCCCAATAAGCATGTAAAAGGACAACTAAGGCCCACTAAACATGTATTGTATGTTCCAGACCCAATAGAAGTGAATTTGACGTAATTGACTCGTTTGTTATTGTATTGTTTGGTCTTGTTCAATTATTACCAAAATGACATAAAATGCCCACTTTTTGTAATATTGACATTTTTGGTCCAATAGACTAAAAATTTACAATTTAGGCATGTTTTTGGTAAAAATGACACTTTAGGTCCCTTAAGACCAAAAGTTTACATTTAAGGGCTTATATCAAATAAAATAACATAGCCAACTTTTGTCAAAAATAACATTTTCGGCCCAATTTAATGAAAATTTACATTTTCGGCCCAAATGCATAGAAATTATCTTTTTCGGCCCAAGTGTAATAAAACTGTCATTTTCAGCCCATAAACCCGAAAAATAACATTTTTGGCTCAAATTTGTTCAAATTGACAATTAAGTCTACAAAAGTTAAAACTTTCCAAAATTAGCCCATGAAGCCGTGAAGGCCCAAATTGAGGCCCATTTGTGAAAATTTACACTTTTAGCCCTTTTAAAACCATAAATATCATAAAGATCCATTTTTATTTAAAATAACCCTTTTTGGTCCTCTCAAAAACCGTGAGTTACATAAGAACCTCACTTTTGTTCATTTTGTCAATTTTGGCCCCTTAGACGGTTTTTCTTTGTTTCAAACACCCTTAAAATGTTTTTAATCCTCTCATTTTCATGATAAGATGCATCAAGTGTTTTATTTTACAAATATCATCATGTTTTAGTATATCTTTTGAGTTTATGAAGTTTTCAACACATAATAACAACATAAATTATGAAAAACACACATAAACATGCATATACACATAGAACTACATAAAGCAACTTGTATTCTCCCTTAAAATATAGTAAAAACCGAAAATAGGGGGTATGAACTCACATTGGTTGATGGTTCGGTTTTTGGAAGAAGGTTGAAGGAGGATTTCGGCCTTAGCTAGCTCCTTTGAGTAGATCTCATACTTATGTGTTTCTAAGGAACAAACACGAAGATGGTGAGATTTTGAGAGAAGATTTTAACACTATGGATTTATTCAACTTAGGAATGAAGTAGTTTACCTAGTGAGTTTGGAGAACCTTCTTGAGCACCACACACACCATGATTTGTGATGAGAGAATGGAAGGATTGTTTTGTGTTTGTGAATGAGATGTGAGGGAATTGTTAGTGAGTGTGAAGTGGAAGAATAGGAGTGGTGTGGGTGCTCCCGGCCGAGACTAGAAGAAGAGAAGGGAGGGAATAGTTGGGTGGGTATTACATGGTGGATTAAATCCTAATTCTAGAGGTTTGTTAGTTAATTAGCATAGAATACCACCATGCAATAAGGAGGTGTCAAAAGCTCCAATTTTCTTTTTTCTTTTAAAAAAACGAGAATGGAGGGTAGAAAGGGAAAGAATGAAAAATAAATTTTGGGCTTATATGGATTAATCAACCGAGTTATGTAGCCCAAAATATATTTTTCGGCCCATTGGGCCCTCTTATGAGTTCACGGCCCAAAAGGGGGTAAAAATAATGGGTTTTGGCCCATTACAATTGTTTATGTGGGTTTTGGCCCATTAAAACCCATGAAAATTGTAACATCCGAAATTCCAGGCATCATATTTTAATTATTTAGTTCGTGTCAAAGAGAGGGACTCGACGAGTTGACGCCTAGACTCGTCGAGTAGGACCGCGATTGCTGACTAGATTTAATGAATGGACTCGACGAGTCGGCAAGTTGACTCGTCGAGTCCGCGCGGTGGACGGAAACCCTAAATCCTCGGGCATGTGCCCTATTTAAGGGATCTCATGGCCCTCGTTTGCGGCCACCTTCACCCTTGAGAGCACCAGCGGATCTGAGAGCATTGTGAGTGAGAAAGAAGCCATTTTCAACATTTCTAGTGTGATCTTGCAAGAAAGAAGGAAGGAGGGCAAGCTAGGCAGATTGAGGAGCTCAGATCTTCTACCATTTGATCAGAAGAGGCTGCTAGAGGTATAAATCTATGCTCATTCTCGTGTTTATGGTGATCTACTTGAATCTAGGGTTTTCTTATGCCTTCTTTAGCTTGGATTCGAAGCATATGAGGTCCCAAGGTGGAATTCTTCTTAGATCTGGACCTTAAGAGGTCTAGAGAGTCCTATCTATCCTGCTTTATGCTATCCCTTTGTAGATATGAACCTAGGTTGCCATTTTAGAAGCTATTTCACCAAAAGAAGCCCTATGAGTGTTGCATGAGCGTAAAGGTTGGACCTTTACGTGATTATTGTGTATTGGAAGGTCAGATATATAGGTTAGAGAAGCAGATCTGACCTCAGAAGGTCTTTTTAGTGTTGCCATGGAGGGAACTCGCCGAGTCCATAAGGGGACTCGACGAGTCGAGTCGGGTTGCCCCGTGATTCGTGACCAGTGGTAACCTGTCGAGTGAAAGGTTAACTCGACGAGTCGAGTGAGGATTTATGAGGAGTAAGAGGACACGTATGGACTCGCCGAGTCACACGAGTGCACTCGACGAGTTTGGTCAAAGTTTGACCGTTGACCAGAGTTGACTTCAGTTGACCTTAGGGTTTTGGTCAAGCTGGTTCGAGAGCGGTCCGGGAGGGGTAGAATGGTCTTCTACCCATTCTTTAGAAATGAGGACAGGAGAAAGTATTGATTAGAGATGTTATTATGTTGATAGGAGGAGGCTAGGTCGGGTTATCGAGCACGAGAGGTTATCTGACATCGTACGAGGTGAGTCTTCTCACTATACTTTACCTAGAGTGGTAATTATGTGTGACCGAAAGGTCTTATGTGCTATGATGAGTATATGATTCATGCTGTTATATGATATGTATGTGCTATGTTATGTTATGAGTATTATGATATGGACCGGAAGGTCAACAGTGTATGGGCCGGAAGGTCAAGATGATGCGGACCGGAAGGTCAGAGAAGTGGGATCGGAAGGTCTACCAGGACTAAGGGACGGAAGTCCCCTGAGACACATTGACCGGAAGGTCTTGTAGAGTTGTAGCCTTGAATGGCGTATGTGTTGTATGTGGTATTTTGGGGAACTCACTAAGCAATTATGCTTACCGTTTATGTGATATGTGTTTCAGGTACCAGCGAGGATCGCGAGAAGGTGCCGGCATGATCTGTACACATTGATGGAGTTTTATGTATTTGAGATCTTGGGATTGTTTTATTTGGAGGACATGTGTTACATTGGATTGTGATATTTCTTATGAATGAAATTATGTTTTAAAAATGAAATAAAAATTGTTTTGGAAATTTATGTTGTTACAAATTGGTATCAGAGCCTTGGTTTGAGGGATTCGGATGCACGTTCGGGTGTATTTGGACTCAAACTGAGGATTTGAGAAAGTTTTCATAAAAGAAAACAATTTTTCTAAAAGGTAAAGAAATGCGAGGAAAGCGGAAGGAAGCAGTGTGTACGATCAGCCAGCGCCCGAACGATGATTTCCCAAAATACCCTTACATTATGTGTTATGAGATATGATATGATATGTTATGCATGCTAGAGTAGGCTAGGTATTCCTATTAGGACTAGAGTGGCCTGATTTGTGATGCCTTAGCCTAGGAGTTTACTGCTGCTATGAGATGCTTCGAGAGTGAGTAGGTAGCAGTGAGGAGCTTATGAGAAGTCTACCGAAAGGTAGCCTATGCTTAGCGAGATGTAGAGTACTTGTGATCTGGGATCCTAGGAGGAGGACTTGGAATGAATGTTGATGCGGTGTGGAATGTAGTATAGGGCCCGTACTACTGAAAACACCGGATCAGTGCGCAGTCCAAGTAAGAATCCTTAGGGTACTAGGGAACAAGTAGGGTTGAGTTATCGAGTGCGAGTATACTCGAGTGAGTCTCTGATTTTTTTTTATGTCATATTTCAGAGACATCATGGTTGGGACACGCCACAAACCAGAGACCAGCGGCGTGAGTGACGAGGAGCTTCGTCAGATGATCCACGATGAGGTAGTTGCGGCTATCCGAGCAGAGATACCGGAGATGTTTGGGTCTATTAAGACCACGTTGATTGAGACATTCGATGAGCGGTACGCCGTGGTTACTGAGGCTGCAGCCGCTGCAGCTACGACAGCTGTTGCTGCTGCCAGACCTCAGGGGGTGACTCGTAGCTGTTCCGGGAGTTCAGCAACACGAAGCCACCTGAGTTTGATGGGACACAGGACCCGATTGTTGCGATGAGATGGATTTCTGATATTGAAGGATGCTTCTACACCTGTTCGTGTCCGGAGCATCTGAGGGTACAGTTCGCGCTGAACCAGCTCCACTTGGGAGCGAAGGATTGGTGGAAGTTTGTGACGGCAAACTTCACTCTTGCAGAGATCTCAGAGGTGACCTGGGAGAGGTTCACCACCATGTTCAGAGACGAGTATGTTCCCCCAGTGGAGAGGGAACGGTTGGCACAAGAGTTCTTGTCCCTCAAGCAGGGGACGGAGTCCGTGACTGTGATTACACGGATGTTCCACGAGAGGGCGTTGTTTTGCCCTGAGCACGTGTCGTCTGAGCAGGCACGCATGAGCCGATATTTGAGCATTCTGAGGAGGGACATTAGGGAGTTCGTGGCGAACTCGACTTACCGGACATTTTCTGAGCTCCAGACAAATGCCCGGAAGAGGGAGATTGAGCTAGAGACTCAGGCCAGGGAGGAGGCCGAGTCTCAGGGGAAGGATAGGCGACCGGCACAGGTACAGCCGACAGCCAAGCGGGCTAAGACCACTGATACGAGATTTGGAGGCCAGAAGGGCTGCACTTGTGGGAAGTGCGGCAAGGGACATGATGGAGTGTGTCAAGCGGGTGCTTGCTACAAATGTGGCAAGGAGGGGCATATAGCCAAGGACTGCCCCAAGGGATTTATGGTTTTCTTTCATTGCAACCAGACGGGTCACCGGACGGCCGAGTGCCCACAGCTGTTACAGGGATCAACGTAGGGATCTGCCCCTGCTACTGCACGAGCTACTGAGTGTCGGCCAGTGAAGGGCGAGGCACCGAAGGCTCGCGGGAGAGCCTTCCAGTTGACAGCGGAGGAGGTCCGCGCAGCGGCCGACGTCGTGGCTGGTATGTATTCTTTCATTTATTTATGCTGAGTTGAGATATTGTGCTTATATTATGATATGCGTAGGTACATTTCTTGTGAATTCTGTACCTGCTTTGGTGTTATTTGACTCGGGTGCGAGTCGATCATTTGTGTCGTTAGCGTTTAGTCAGCACATCAGTATTCGACGAGAGGCGTTGAGTCGACCTCTACGAGTTTCCATAGCTGACGAGCGAGCGGTGTATGCTACTGACGTGATTCGAGGATGTGTACTCGAGATCTTCGGTGTTGATTTCCCGATAGATCTGGTCCCGATTGCGATGGGGGACGTTTGTGTTATAATGGGCATGGATTGGTTGAGCCGATTCGGGGCGGTTATAGACTGCGAGCGGCAGATGGTGACGATACAAGACCCTAGTGGGGGAGTGCTAACTGTATATGGCGAGGGTACTCGATGTGGGTCAGCATTTTGTTCGGCTGCCAGAGCGAGACAGAGTTTACAGCAGGGCTGCAGCGGGTTTGTTGCTTATGTGATGGATACTCGAGTGGCCGCAGAGAGGCCGAATTTGGTTGATGATGTTCCGATAGTGCGTGAGTTCCCGGATGTTTTTCCCGAGGAGCTGTCGGGTGTGCCTCCCGAGAGGCAGGTGGAGTTCTGCATTGATTTGGTTTCGGGGGCAGCGCCTATTGCCAAGGCGCCTTATCGCCTTGCGCCGCCAGAGATGCAGGAGTTATCCTCGCAGCTTCAGGAGCTGCTGGGGAAGGGGTTTATTCGACCGAGTAGCTCGCCGTGGGGAGCGCCGATCCTTTTTGTCAAGAAAAAGGATGGTTCACACTAGATGTGCATTGATTACCGGGAGTTGAACAAGTTGACGGTCAAGAACCGTTACCCCTTACCAAGGATCGATGATCTGTTCGATCAGTTACAGGGAGTGTCTTGGTTCTCCAAGATAGATTTGAGGTCTAGATATCATCAGATGAGAGTGCGGGATGAGGATATCCAGAAGACGGCGTTCAGGACTCGTTATGGGCATTACGAGTTTGTGGTGATGCCTTTTGGGCTCACCAATGCACCGGCAGCGTTCATGGACCTCAGGAACAGGGTGTGCAGGCCGATGTTGGGTCGATCGGTGATCGTGTTCATCGACGATATCCTGGTGTGTTCGAGATCCCGAGAGCAGCACGAGGAGCATTTGAGGGAGATCCTCGGGGTTTTGAGATCGGAGAGGCTTTACGCCAAATTATCCAAGTGTGATTTCTGGTTACGAGAGGTCCAGTTCCTGGGGCATCTCGTTAATCAGAATGGGATATTGGTCGATCCGGCCAAGATTGAGGCGGTGATGAGTTGGGGGGTGCCGAGATCCCCCACCGAGATCAGGAGTTTTCTGGGGTTGGCCGGCTACTATCGGAGATTTATCAAGGATTTCTCCAAGATTGCCGTGTCACTCACCAGGTTGACCCGGAAGGGCGTTGCTTTCACGTGGGGTCCAAAGCAGCAGACCTCGTTTGAGACTCTTCGCTAGAGACTGTGCGAAGCTCCGGTGTTAGCCCTTACAGAGGTAATGGAGGATTTCGCGGTGTATTGTGACGCATCGATATCGAGGTTGGTGCGGTGCTTATGCAGAGAGGACACGTGATAGCGTACGCATCGAGGCAGCTGAAGCCTCACTAGGTGAGGTATCCCACCCATGATTTGGAGTTGGGGGCCGTGGTGTTCGCCCTCAAGATATGGCGTCATTATTTGTATGGGGTTCGGTGTATCATATACACGGACCACAAGAGCTTGAAGTACTTGATGGATCAGCCCAACCTGAACATGCGCCAGAGGAGATGGTTGGATGTGGTAAAGGATTATGACTGCGAGATCCTGTACCACCCGGGCAAGGCTAATGTTGTAGCCGATGCCTTGAGCCGTAGGGCGGAGAGTGCCCCGATACGAGATATTTGTATGAGGATGACGGTGATGACTCCAGTGTTGGATACCATCCGAGAGGCCCAGGCAGAGGCTGTGAGACCGGAGAACCGCAAGAGAGAGCGGGTGATTGGGCTGGTATCTGAGTTTGTTACTGATAGCCGAGGGCTTATGACCTTTCAGGATCGGATTTGGGTGTCGTATACGGGCGGGGCACGTAGCACTCTAATGGAGGAGGCGCATAGATCGAGATTCTCGATCCATCCTGGGGCCACAAAGATGTATTTGGACCTGAAGAGAGACTATTGGTGGCCATGTATGAAGAGGGATGTTGCGTGGGTTGTTGAGAGGTGCTTGACCTGTCGCAGGGTTAAGGCCGAGCACTAGTGTCCGCATGGCAAGTTGCAGCCACTTGAGGTTCCCTAGTGGAAGTGGGAACAAATTTCCATGGATTTCATCACCAAATTGTCGAGGACCGCGAGGGCTGTCGATGCAATTTGGGTGATCGTTGACCGGCTGATGAAGAGTGCTCACTTCCTTGCTATCAGTGAGAGCTCTTCCGCAGAAAGACTGGCAGAGATGTATGTGAGAGAGGTGGTATCGCGGCATGGAGTACCGATCTCGATTGTGTCAGATCGATATGTACGTTTCACTTCCAGATTCTGGAAGAAATTCCATGAGGAGTTGGGTACGAGGTTGCATTTCAGCACCGCTTACCACCCACAGACGGACGGACAGAGTGAGCGGACGATTCAAACGCTCGAGGACATGCTTTGAGCATGTGTGTTGGACTTCGTAGGAAGTTGGGACACGTACTTACCATTGGCTGAGTTTTCCTATAACAACAGCCACCATTCGAGTATTGATATTCCTCCCTTCGAGTTGTTGTATGGGAGGAGGTGTCGGACTCCCATCTGCTGGGGAGAGGTAGGGCAGCGAGTGATGGGTAGCACCGAGATAGTGCTTCAGACGACTGAGCAGATACAGCAGGTCAGACAAAGGTTGCTGACAGCTCAGAGTCGCCAGAAAAGTTATGCGGATAGGCGACGATCCGAGCTCGAGTTTCAGGTCGGTGACTTCGTACTCCTGAAGGTATCTCCTTGGAGAGGAGTGATCCGATTCAGGAAGAGGGGCAAGCTGGGGCCCCGTTACATTGGTCCTTTCAGGGTGACCGCAAGGGCGGGCAGGGTAGCGTATCGTTTAGAGCTACCTACGGAGTTGAGCCAGATACATGATACCTTCCACGTGTCTCAGTTAAGGAAGTGTATAGCCGACAAGTCGGCGGTAGTGCCACTAGTGGATATTCAGGTGGATACGAGCCTGAATTATGTTGAGAGGTCGATCGCGATCCTGGATCGGAGGATCAAGGTTCTGAGGAACAAGGAGGTGCCCCTGGTTCAGGTCCAGTGGCAACATCGGAGGGGGTCCAAGCTGACTTGGGAGTCCGAGTTGGAGATGCGGGAGAAGTATCCAGAGTTGTTTGCAGAGCGAGACTTCGAGGGCGAAGTCTGATTCTAGTGGGGGAGAATTGTAACATCCGGAATTCCAGGTATCATATTTTAATTATTTAGTTTGTGTCAAAGAAAGGGACTCGACGAGTTGACGCCTAGACTCATCGAGTAGGACCGCGATTGCTGACTAGATTTAATGAATGGACTCGACGAGTCGGCAAGTTGACTCGACGAGTCCGCGTTGTGGACGGAAACCCTAAATCCTCGGGCCTGTGCCCTATTTAAGGGATCTCATGGCCCTCATTTGCGGCCACCTTCACCCTTGAGAGCACTAGAGGACCTAAGAGCATTGTGAGTGAGAAAGAATCCATTTTCAACATTTCTAGTGTGATCTTGCAAGAAAGAAGGAAGGAGGGCAAGCTAGGCAGATTGAGGAGCTCAGATCTTCTACCATTTGATCATAAGAGGCTGCTAGAGGTATAAATCTATGCTCATTCTCGTGTTTATGGTGATCTACTTGAATCTAGGGTTTTCTTATGCCTTCTTTAGCTTGGATTCGAAGCATATGAGGTCCCAAGGTGGAATTCTTCTTAGATCTGGACCTTAAGAGGTCCAGAGAGTCCTATCTATCCTGCTTTATGCTATCCCGTTGGAGATATGAACCTAGGTTGCCATTTTAGAAGCTATTTCACCAAAAGAAGCCCTATGAGTGTTGCATGAGCGTAAAGGTTGGACCTTTACATGATTATTATGTATTAGAAGGTCAGATATATAGGTTAGAGAAGCAGATCTGACCTCAGAAGGTCTTTTGAGTGTTGCCATGGAGGGAACTCGTCGAGTCCATAAGGGGACTCGACGAGTCGAGTCGAGTTGCCCCGCGATTCGTGACCAGTGGTAACCTGTCGAGTGAAAGGTTAACTCGACGAGTCGAGTGAGGATTTATGAGGAGTAAGAGGACACGTATGGACTCGCCGAGTCACACGAGTGCACTCGACGAGTTACGTCAAAGTTTGACTGTTGACTAGAGTTGACTTCAGTTGACCTTAGGGCTTTGGTCAAGCTGGTTCGAGAGAGATCAGGGAGGGGTAGAATGGTCTTATACCCATTCTTTAGAAATGAGGACAAGAGAAAGTATTGATTAGAGATCTTATTATGTTGATAGGAGGAGGCTAGGTCGGGTTATCGAGCACGAGAGGTTATCCGACATCGTACGAGGTGAGTCTTCTCACTATACTTTACCTAGAGTGGTAATTATGTGTGACCGAAAGGTCTTATGTGCTATGATAAGTATGTGATTCATGCTGTTATATGATATGTATGTGCTATGTTATGTTATGAGTATTATGATATGGACCAGAAGGTCAATAGTGTATGGGCCGGAAGGTCAAGATGATGCGGACCGGAAGGTCAGAGAAGTGGGATCGGAAGGTCTACCAGGACTATGGGACGGAAGTCCCCTGAGACACATTGACCGGAAGGTCTTGTAGAGTTGTAGCCTTGAATGGCGTATGTGTTGTATGTGGTATTTTGGAGAACTCACTAAGCAATTATGCTTACCGTTTATGTGATATGTGTTTCAGGTACCAGCGAGGATCGCGGGAAGACGCCGACATGATTTGTACACATTGATGGAGTTTTATGTATTTGAGATATTGGGATTGTTTTATTTGGAGGACATGTGTTACATTGGATTGTGATATTTCTTATGAATGAAATTATGTTTTAAAAATGAAAAAAAATTGTTTTGGAAATTTACGTTGTTACAAAAATGAAGTGAGACATTCTAGGCCTAATAAGGCCCATTATGCTAAAGTTTAATGAATGTAGATCCAACTAGAGACCAAATGGGGTTCCTTGGCCCAAAATAATTAAATTGAAGTTTTATTGGCCCAATAGGCCCAATAAAAGGTTCCTGGTCTACTCTGAGTTTGAACCGGGACAATAGGTTTACAAACCCACAGTTTAGTGTATGAAATGTATTGAATTAGGTTTTGGACTTCACGAGCGAGTTTCGATTTAAATGGTTGTTTTTGAATGAGCATTGTGCATAACATTAACTTAGAGTTACAAGTTACACAAAAATTGATTACATGTAGACAGAATTTCCTAGCCAAAAATGCTAGTTATGACATCATCCCCCGTTAGAGGGAATTTCGTCCCGAAATTCTTTTTGAAAGATAGTACTAAGAACGAGAGAATAGGAGATTTTCCATCGAACATTCACAATTGGAATGCGGCTCTGTTTTGTACGATTCGCTTCTCTATCCATTATCTCAACATGCTCTTTAACGAATAGGAGATTTTCATTTACTTCGATCTCATCCTGGGGAACGACGAGGGTTTCATCTGATAAGCACTTTTTCAGGTTCGACACGTGGAACACGGTGTGTACGTTGCTGAGCTCCGCAAGTAGCTGCAGCTTATATGCCACTGGACCAATCTGGGCAAGAATCTCGAATGGCCCGATGTATCGCGGATGTAGTTTTCCCCGTTTCCCAAAACGGATCATCCCTTTCCAGGGAGAGACCTTCAATAGCACCCGATCTCCGATTTGAAATTCTAGAGGCTTTCGTCATTTGTCAGCATAACTCTTTTGTCGGTCATGCGATGCTTGGAGTCGTGCCTTGATTTGGATTATTTTCTCCGTCATTTCCCGAATGATCTCGGGTCCCGTGAGAGTGTTGTTTGATGTTAGTCCTCTTGCCAACTGGGTGTCACCCACCACAGCCCAGCAAAGAGGTGATCGACATTTCTTGCCATACAAGGCTTCGAAAAGAGCCACCTTAATGCTCGAGTGATAGTTGTTGTTATATGAGCATTCAATTAAGGGCAAGTGGGTATCCCACGCCTTACCAAAATCGATTACACAGGCTCGGAGCATGTCTTCTAGTGTTTGAATGGTCCGCTCACTTTGGTCGTCCGTTTGGGGGTGGTAGGCAGTGCTCATATCTAGTTGTATTCCCATAGCTTTCTGGAGCGACTGCCAAAATCTTGAAGTAAATCTACTATCTCGATCTGAGATAATAGATATTGGTACCCCGTGGAGTCTCTCGATCTCTTTTATATAGATTCGTGTTAATCTTTCCCTCTTGTATGTCTCCTTTATTGGCAGGAAATGGGTGGATTTGGTTAACCTATTGAAAATTACCCAGATAGCATCCAATCTGTCTGTTGTCTTAGGTGATTTGGTTATGAAATCCATTGTAATCCTTTCCCATTTCCACTCGGGAATTTCAGGTTGTTGCAGTAATCCCGAGTGCTTTTGCTTTTCCACTTTAACTTTGGCACAAGTGAGACACTTGCCCACATAAGTGACGATCTCTGCCTTCATGTTTGGCCACCAATAATGTTGTTTGATGTCCAGGTATATTTTATTGGAACCTGGATGGATGGAATATCGCGTCTTATGAGCTTCGTTCATGACTATGTCTCTGAATCCCCCAAATTTTGGGACCCAGATTCTATTCATGAAGTAGTAGGCTCCGTCCTCTTTGGCTTCAAGGTTCTTATCCATCCCACGCAGCGTTTCATTCACGACATTCTCCGGCTTCAATGCCTCTGATTGAGCTTCCTTGATCTGTGAGGTTAGGTGGGAATGGATGGTTATTGTTAGCATTCTCACTCGACGGCTCGAGTACTCTTTCCTGCTTAAGGCATCGGCCACCACGTTAGCCTTGCTTGGGTGATACTTGATCTCGCATTCATAGTCATTTAGCAGCTCAACCCATCTTCGCTGCCTCATGTTTAGTTCCTTTTGGTTCAAGATACGTTGGAGACTCTTGTGGTCTGTGAAAATGGTGCACTTGGTATCATAAAGGTAGTGCCTCCATATTTTAAGGGCAAATATCACTGCTCCCATCTCGAGATCATGCGTAGTATAGTTTACTTCGTGGGTTTTTAGTTGTCTGGATGCGTATGCAATCACCTTTCCGCACTGTATCAAAACACAACCTAGCCCTTGGTTTGATGCATCACAATATACCACGAAGCCTTTTGTTCCTTCCGGCAAAGATAACACCGGAGCACTGCAAAGAGCTTGCTTTAACGTCTAAAATTCCATTTCTTGCTTGTTACTCCAGTTGAATGGTACATATTTATGGGTTAGGGTGGTGAGAGGTTTGGCTATCTTGGAAAAGTTCTGAATAAACCTTCTGTAGTAGCCTGCAAGACCCAAGAATTTTCGAATCTCCGTTGGCGTCTTCGGAGTTGCCCAACCTTCAATAGCCTTGATCTTAGAAGGATCCACATGTATCCCCTCTTTGCTAACCACATGACGCAAAAAGTTTACCTTGCGAATCCAGAATTCGCACTTGGAGAGTTTCGCGTACAACTTCTCTGCTCCGAGTGTTTCCAAAATTTGTCGCAGGTGTTGACTGTGTTCCTCCTTTCTTCGAGAGTATATGAGAATGTCGTCAATGAATACAATTACGAAATTATCAAGGAATGGGCGGCAAACTCGGTTCATGTGGTCCATAAACGCTGTAAGGGAATTTGTCAGACCAAAAGGCATAACAACGAAATTCGAAATGGCCATATCGAGTTCGGAAAGCAGTTTTTGGAATATCCTCTTCCCGGACTCGGAGTTGATGATAACCGGATCTCAGATCTATTTTTGAGAAATAACTAGCTCCTTGAAGCTGATCGAATAGATCATCAATCCGTGGAAGTGGGTATCGGTTTTTGATGGTAAGTTTGTTCAACTCTCGGTAGTCGATGCACATCCTGAAGGATTCGTCTTTCTTCTTGACAAACAAGACCGGAGCTCCCCATGGTGAGAAACTCGGTCGGATGAATCCTTTTTCCAAGAGTTCGCTTAGTTGGCTCGATAATTATTGCATTTCAGCGGTAGTTAACCTGTAGGGTGATTTGGCAATTGGCATCGCCCCAGGTACAAGGTCAATTCTGAATTCGACCTGTCGCTCTGGAGGTATTACTGGAAGATCTTCAGGGAATACAGCGGGACAATCTCGCACTTCGGGAATATATTTGATGTTCGTCTCTTCTTTTCGCTTATCCATGACGTGAGTGAGAAATGCATGATTCTTTTTGTGCATGCACTTTTGTGCCTTGATGCACGAGATAAGACGAAGATTGACGCCCGACTTGTTGTTGTAGATGATTAGGGTTTCTTTGTTAGGGAGGTGAAGGCGAACGACCTTCTCGTGGCACATAATTTCGGCATGGTGGGGGCTTAAACAATCCATGCCTATAATCACATCAAAGCTCCTAATATCTATTGGCATCAAATCGATTGGGAATGAATGATTATTTAATGTGAGCGTACATCATATGTATATATCTTTTGTTGTTTCGGTTTTCCCATAAGCCATCTCTACCGTGAAGGCTTCGCTTAGCTTTTAGGGTTGTTGGTTTAGTAAGTGTTTGAATTTATTACTCACGAAACTCCGCTCGGCCCCGCTATCAAACAAAATGCATGCATAAGTGTTGTTGAGTGGAAACATACCAGTGACAACGGTTAGGTCCTGAACCGCTTCACCCTGCCCTATTGTAAGGATCCTGCCTGATCCTACGGCATCTTGAGCATTGGCTTTGGGGTAGTTTCGTCTATAATGACCCGTTCCACCGCATCTGTAACAAGTATGACTCGCCCCTGTGTTTTTGTTGTTGTCGTTGTTGTTGTTGTTGTTGTTGTTGTTGTTGTTGTTGTCGTTGTTTTTGTTGTTGTTGTTGTTGTTGTTGTTGTGACGCTGGTTTGGTTGGGGTGGAGATTTGCAGTACCGGGCGGTATGCCCCTTACGGTTGCAGTTAGCACAATGCATATCTCTTCATTCTCCATGATGGTGGTAATTGCATTTGTTGCACTTCGGTAGGGTTCTTGAGTAAGATTTGGTGGTAGTTTACACAGATGAGGCTGGAGCAAGTGGTGCGGGTGTAACCTGAGCAGTAGCAGTGTGGACTGCTACGGTTTGTTGCTTTTTCGATGATCCTTAGTTTTGTTGCCCCTTTCGTTTGTTATTCCATTCCTTCTTGTTTCCCTCCTTATTAACCTCGTTTTCACCAGTTTTGGCACCCTTTTTGTTGCCATGATCGTATAACTTCTTTGCTAGTCTTTTAGCACTGTCATACGTCTCAGGATTTGCTGTTATTACATTTCCTTGGATTGGAGAGGTTAATCCCCAAATGAATCTTTCAATTTTCTTCCCCTCTGATGTGATCATACACAGACACAGAAGTGACAATTCACTGAACCTTGAGATGTAAGCGTCGATGTCAGATTTCTGTACAGTGAGATTCCACAGTTCCTGCTCCATTTCTGGATCTCCCCTCGGGGACAATACTCCGCCATTAACATTTCCTTAAGCTCCTCCCATGGCATATCATTTGCTACTAGGAGTGTCATAGCCTCCACATGACCATTCCACCATGATAGTGCCTGGTCGACAAACGTGCACGCTGCAAATTTTACTTTGCATTCTTCAGGACATCCGCATATCTTGAAAACCGACTCAACTTTTTCTATCCACCGCTTTAAAGTTATCACGCCTCCAGTTCCATTGAATGTTCGAGGCTTGACATTCGTGAAGTCCTTGTAGGTACAGACCTTTGTAGGTCCTTGGTTCATCCCGTGGTTCGAGCTTCCAGTTCCTTGTCCGTTACCGCCACCATTGTTCCATGTCTGAATGTGTGCCAAGGCTGTTGTGACTGCAGCCGAAACTGCTACTTGAAATGCAGCAGAGTTCACCTCTGGTGGAGGCGGTGGTGGTGGTGCGTCTGCATTGTTGACTCTGCGGTTGGATTGTCGAGGCATCCTCAGTCATGGAACAGAAAGATGATGAGCACATAGCGTATTTTGGTTTCGAGATCCTTGAGCATATAATGGTTTCGATGATTCGGTTGTGAATATAAGTGAATTCATATAATAACATGAAATAAGGAAAATAGAACACATAGCAGATAACAACATCACGATAAAACACATAATTGTTCCACTAAACATAATCATCTTAGTACATGAAAATTTGCCTTTATAGGGCATACAATACATAAAGGAAATATATAATCTGACAGTGTAACGGCCTTATGAGTAGTGTAATCACTTAATCACAAAGACGATAGTACATAAAGTAGTACATAAAAGAGAACCATAACAATAGGGGTTAAGGATGGAGCCGATCCTGGTTGCGGCGGGAAGTGTCTGGTGGTGGTGGTGCTCAAATATCGAAATGACGCACCAAAAGGTCAGCCAACTCATTCATCTCCCGAGTGATCTCATCATTTCTCTGTTCTGCTCATACTGCTCTAGCCTCTGCTGCAAAAAGTTGTCGCCTGAGGGTAGCAACCTCCTCCTTTAGAGAACGCGTCCGATCCGTGGGGTCCTCTTGCGTCAGGTGGTGGTCCGGTATCACCTCTAAAGGGTGGATTTCACTAGAAACCTCCTCAACACCCTCGACCTCTTTAGCCTCCTCATCAGATTCCTCATACTCGTAGTCTGTCTCATAATACTCCTCAGGTCCTATCCTTGGATCTGCCTCTTGAACCATACCAGGTTCCTCCTCGATCCACCCATTGGCCACTAAGGCCTGATAATAAAGGGCACCCTGCTGGAATTCCTCCATGACGTCTGCACGAGAAACGGAGGGGTGAGAAGTGTGTAAGGGGGTGTTTGTAGATAGCATTCTAAAATACTTCTATAGTATTTTAATTGTTTAGGTTTGGTTCTATAATCACTTTGGATAATTAGTTGGTAAGTTTTTGGTTCATTGACTATCACGATTACTCCCGTTCATATGTAGGTCGTATTTTGAATGAATGTAGTTGATCAGGCTACATTTACCCCCAATACGTACATAACTGCCCGGGTTTAAACGTGACGTTAAATTCCTCCAAAGACTTTTACCGTCTCTTATTGTGTTATTACCCTAAAATGCACACATAGGTATATTATTTTGTTCAGAGTAATTTAGTTCCAATTGTATTTATAGTTGCATATCTTGTATGATTAGATATGCCAGTTCACTATAAACATTGCTCTGATACCAATCTGTCACACCCCCGAACCGAAGAATACGGCGTAAACGTCCGGGGGTTGAGTGACTTTGTCTTGGAATATCATCACAGTGTATATAATTTAAACAAGACAAACATCATCATCATACATTTAAAAATACAACCATCATCGTTTACATCAAGTATTGTATCGAATTTTACATGTCCAAACATTCAATGTATAATGATAACAAAATAAGACAACTTCCACATGTCCTTGTTGACCATTCCGCTTAACGATTCCCTGAGAATACAAGTTATTTTGAAAATGTCAACATATATAATGTTGGTGAGTTCATAAGCATGTTTGAGTAAAAATGTTTCGTTTTGCTTTGTAAACACCAGAAAATCCGATATTTTCTGAAAAATGGTTTGAAAGGTTTGTGTCCAATCTTGTATTAATGCATGTGTGTTACTGTTTGAAAATGTATAAAGTGAATAATCCTAGAAAATCCGATATTTTCTGTTTTAAGTAGAATGTATTGTATAGTTGTATGTTTTCCCAGAAAATCCGATATTTTTTGTTTATAAAATGTTGTGGTCTTAAAACCCTAAGATCGAGTAGCAGTGTATGTATGTTTTCGTGTTGTCAAACTGTATATGTATTTCGTAAATTTATAATAGAGTTAATTTCTATGTGAGTCGTTATAACCATACTTGATATGACTGATCTGCCCGTCATGACGTTTTTCAGACGTCGACTTGTTTAAGGTAAGGTTTGTCACCCTAGACTGGCCTAGTCTAGCTGTAGCGAACATCTCAGGTGTGGGGTGTCAACCCCGTATAGATCTATACACAAACTCTTGCTGTCCCTCCAGGAGACTCTGGTTATAACTACAGGACTTAAGGTTGTACGCTAGGTAGGTACGAATGAATACGTGTCTCATAATAAACTTAACTGAATTTACGCGAATATTGTATCACACTATTTAACATAGTAAATAATGTTTCCCGAGCATGTTGTAAGTATACAAGGCCCAAAGTGTATGTATGTGAATGTATGAAGCCCACAAGCATGTAAATGGACTACAAAGGCCCAATAAACATGTAATGTATATTCCAGGCCCAATAACATGTAAAAGGACAACTAAGGCGCACTAAACATGTTTTGTATGTTCCAGGCCCAGTAACATGTAAAAGGACAACTAAGGTCCACTAAACATGTATTGTATGTTCCAGGCCCAATGACATGTAAAAGGACAACTAAAGCCCACTAAACATGTATTGTATATTCTAGGCCCAATAAGCATGTAAAAGGACAACCAAGGCCCACTAAACATGTAATGTATATTCCAGGCCCAATAAGCATGTAAAAGGACAACTAAGGCCCACTAAACATGTATTGTATGTTCCAGACCCAATAGAAGTGAATTTGACGTAATTGACTCGTTTGTTATTGTATTGTTTGGTCTTGTTCAATTATTACCAAAATGACATAAAATGCCCACTTTTTGTAATATTGACATTTTTGGTCCAATAGACTAAAAATTTACAATTTAGGCATGTTTTTGGTAAAAATGACACTTTAGGTCCCTTAAGACCAAAAGTTTACATTTAAGGGCTTATATCAAATAAAATAACATCGCCAACTTTTGTCAAAAATAACATTTTCGGCCCAATTTAATGAAAATTTACATTTTCGGCCCAAATGCATAGAAATTATCTTTTTCGGCCCAAGTGTAATAAAACTGTCATTTTCAGCCCATAAACCCGAAAAATAACATTTTTGGCTCAAATTTGTTCAAATTGACAATTAAGTCTACAAAAGTTAAAACTTTCCAAAATTAGCCCATGAAGCCGTGAAGGCCCAAATTGAGGCCCATTTGTGAAAATTTACACTTTTAGCCCTTTTAAAACCATAAATATCATAAAGATCCATTTTTATTTAAAATAACCCTTTTTGGTCCTCTCAAAAACCGTGAGTTACATAAGAACCTCACTTTTGTTCATTTTGTCAATTTTGGCCCCTTAGACGGTTTTTCTTTGTTTCAAACACCCTTAAAATGTTTTTAATCCTCTCATTTTCATGATAAGATGCATCAAGTGTTTTATTTTACAAATATCATCATGTTTTAGTATATCTTTTGAGTTTATGAAGTTTTCAACACATAATAACAACATAAATTATGAAAAACACACATAAACATGCATATACACATAGAACTACATAAAGCAACTTGTAGTCTCCCTTAAAATATAGTAAAAACCAAAAATAGGGGGTATGAACTCACATTGGTTGATGGTTCGGTTTTTGGAAGAAGGTTGAAGGAGGATTTCAGCCTTAGCTAGCTCCTTTGAGTAGATCTCATACTTATGTGTTTCTAAGGAACAAACACGAAGATGGTGAGATTTTGAGAGAAGATTTTAACACTATGGATTTATTCAACTTAGGAATGAAGTAGTTTACCTAGAGAGTTTGGAGAACCTTCTTGAGCACCACACACACCACGATTTGTGATGAGAGAATGGAAGGACTGTTTTGTGTTTGTGAATGAGATGTGAGGGAATTGTTAGTGAGTGTGAAGTGGAAGAATAGGAGTGGTGTGGGTGCTCCCGGCCGAGACTAGAAGAAGAGAAGGGAGGGAATAGTTGGGTGGGTATTACATGGTGGATTAACTCCTAATTCTAGAGGTTTGTTGGTTAATTAGCATAGAATACCACCATGCAATAAGGAGGTGTCAAAAGCTCCAATTTTCTTTTTTCTTTAAAAAAAACGAGAATGGAGGGTAGAAAGGGAAAGAATGAAAAATAAATTTTAGGCTTATATGGATTAATCAACCGAGTTATGTAGCCCAAAATTTATTTTTCGGCCCATTGGGCCCTCTTATGAGTTCACGGCCCAAAAGGGGGAAAACATAATGGGTTTTGGCCCATTACAATTGTTTATGTGGGTTTTGGCCCATTACAATTGTTTATGTGGGTTTTGGCCCATTAAAATGTAGCATTCGGGATTTTCCAGGTATTATTAAACATTTTAAATTAAAGAATGGAAGGGTTCGGTTTGGGCTTGACCTTTGGGCCTCATTAGTGGACTAAGGGAGCGACGTACGCGGGGCGTACACATCCATGTACGCTCAGCGTACTCGTGAGAATGAACCGCGGAGGCCAGGTGCGTACGCCCAGCGTACCCCATGCAGCTCATTAAACCCTAAAATTTAGGGTTTACTTCCTATATATAGAACATTACCACTGTTTGTTCAACCTCCCTTCACTCTTACCCAACGACCACGAAAACCCTAGCTCCCTTTGTGTGCCTTTGTGCTCTAGAATCCATTTGAGAGTGTTTTTGGTGTTGTTATAGTGAGAAAAGAAGAAAGGAGATTGAAGAAGAAGCAAGGATCCACCAAGAGCTTGTAGATCCAGAGGATTGGCACCATTTCTGACTCCTTTGAGGTATCAAGCTCCATACTTGACCATTGTATGCTTAGATTTGTTTATTTGGGGGTTTTTATGTCCTTTTTGACCCCATTGTTGAGAGTGTTTGTGTATTGTTGGTTCCAAAGCATAAGAATTGTCCTTTTGGGCTCTTAGAGGCACTAAGAGTCATAAAAATTGGACCTTGATGGTTAAGCCACAACCATGCAAGTGTCTTTGGGTCTTAAAGTTGGTTAAAAGGACCAAAGCCATGTTTTGACCCCAACCTTGCATGCAAGCACATAAAGTTTGTGACTTTATGGTTTAGGAAGTCTTAAAGGATCTGGATCTGTATTTTGGACGTAAAGACTTAACTTATTAAGTCCTGAATGAAGTTCTAAAGAAGCTGGCCAGTACGCTGGGCGTACTCCCTGGTACGCCGCGCGTACTGGGTCAACCCCCCCCCCCCCCCCCCACCTGGTCAAGGCCAACGTACGTTGGGCGTACATGCCAAGTACGTCGCGCGTACGCATGCAGAATGAGTGTTTTGGGCTTTGGGGCCTTAAGGAGATGGGCCTGGACTTTTGGGCCCAATGGCCCACTGGGAAGTATAATTATGGACTTGGGAATCTGAAGTTAGGGTATTGGGCCAATTGGGCTTCAATTGGACCCCTTGGAACCATTATATTAGGACTTGAACTTTTAGGCCCATTTGGGGGTTAAGGCCCAATTCAGAAATTGGGCAATTAGTGGGCCCTTAGGGAGCCCTTATTAGGCCATAAGAGGGTTGGACTTCATAAGCTAGAATTTGGAACTTATGTATGTTCCAGTTGGACCAAGGGGTAAAATCGTCATTTTACCCTGAGCAGTGTTGTGGTTTATGATTGAGCATTATTATTATTATTATAGTTGGGAGTCGTCGGAGCAGCTGTTAGAGGTTACTTCCCGTGAGATTCGACACTCAGCTTTACGAGGTGAGTTACCTTCCAATAGCGGTGGGTCTACGGCCACAATGCCGGCCCACCAGTAGGAGTTATGTTGGATGATTGTCTTTGTGATATTCATCTTTGTGTGCTACTACCTGTAATGTTATGTGCAAGTATGATATGTTTTATGAGGTAGTGGTAGTAGGAGGGGAATAGTCCCCAAGTTCGGTTGTTAGGACCGAGGGGTAGGTCGGACACCCCGGTATGTCTGATAGGGGTAGGTTGAGCACCCCGGTATGCTCAGTAGGGTAGGTCGGGCACCCAGATATGCCTGACAGTATGTTATAGTATGGTATGTGGTATGATGGGGGAACTCACTGAGCTTCATGCTTACAGTTTTTAGTTTTGTTTCAGGTACCTCCTCAGCGAAGGGGAAGGAGCCGACGCGGTAGCGATACATCACACTCACGCATGATTTCCGCATTGAGTTTCTGGCATTTGTACTATGATCATTACTATTATTATTACTATCCGATGGTATGCTTTTGAGACATGATGTAATGGTTTTATGATTTAATATAATGTTAGCAATGTTTGACAAATGATTTTATATGATTACTTAATTAAAAATGAATTTTTTTTAGCCTCGAAAATTGGGATGTTACAAGTTGGTATCAGAGCCTTAGTTTGAGGGATTCGGATACACTCTCGGGTGTGTCTGAACTCAAATTGAGGACATGGTATGAAAATTTTCAAAAAGAAATCATTTTTATGAAAAGAAGTTTGAAAGGAGAAAAAGGAACTTTGAAAAAGAACCAGATGTGTGATGTGCGAGACCGGCCGAGCTCAAGTAAGTTTTCCCCAAGATACCCATACATGTTATGTTAAGATATGATATGATTATGAGAACTGCATGCTAGATTAGGGCTAGAGGATCTAGGAAGGATGCCTTATATTCCTAGTGAATATATGTATGAGAAATGCTTGCTAGATTAGAGCTAAGGATCTAGGAAGATGCCTGATATGCCTGTTATATGTGTTTTTGAGCTGCAAGATGTTATTGATTAGCCAGTTATATGATAGCTTGGATAGAGTATGATTGGATTGGGTACTCGATGCCCGAATGTTGTTGCTTTGTGCTTCGAGAGTCCTAGTTATCTTTAGCTAACTAGTAAACGAATGCGTTAAGTTACATGTTGCAAGGACGAAATAATTCCAGAAGGTTAGGTCTAGCCCCACTGCGCAACTCTTGTTTGAGTCCAACCGTTGTGGGGTAGGACCTTTCATTCGAAGAATTATCTGGTCATAGTAATATGTAATGGTATTCGCAAGCTAGTTAGGTAAAGGCAGCAGGGGTTCCTGTTGGGGTGCAAAGTTCTTCATGTATGACTTTGTAATGGTTTGACTCTTGTAGACCCACTTGCATGTGGTGCATTAGCCTTTAGACCCATGTGTTAGTGAGAGTGAGAGAGAGACATGTAAACACCTCTATAAATAGTGGGTTCATACCACTTGTAGAGGTGTGCTTGAGAGATGTAAAAGTGAGTATGTAAGTGTGTGTTATTTATGTAGTCTAGATCTAGATCCTTTTTGTGTAACACCATATACAATCAATACATCTCTTGAACACCCAAATCACCATGTTAATTGTGCAAACTTTAATTCCGCATGCCAAACCATGTTCTTATGTCACTACAATTGGTATCAAAGCGGGTCTTCAAGATCAAGGTGATTTTTGAAGAACGATTCTCGGTTTGGCAAACTTTTGTCGCAATTTGAACAGTTTTGGTGAGTCTCTCTCTATGATCTCTCTTAATTTCATTGATTCGTGCGTTACGTTCTTGATTTTTGATCGTTTTGATTCGTTGGATCAAATTTTTTCTTGAAAAGCCCATTTGTTGTGATCCAATAAATTTTTTCATTGATCAAGCCAAATCCAATCCAATATTCATTTGTTTTGAATCAATTCTCAATTCGTAAACATTCGTTTTAATCAAAATATATTCGAAAAGTAAATTGAGTTCTCTTTGTTAATCTCGAGTCCAATTATGAATGTTACTGTTTATAGTTGATTTCATACAATAAGTCCAAATCTGTTACTATTCATTATCATTCTTGAGCCCATAAAGTGTTATCGATCCAGTATCTGAAATTGTGAGCCCAACAAGTTATTTAATCCATTTGATACATATGCGTGGTTGTTTATCCTTCGTCGTCATCATGCGCATTGTGAGTTGTACATTTGGATAACATTGTCTCGATTTTTAATCAACTGTTCTTGAGTTTTGTTCTGATTTCCACACTTTTGTCAATCGATTAAGATTTGTTCGCTAATCGGAACTTGTGAATCGATTGGATGTGTCTTTTTCTATTGCAAATCGATTATGATCAAGTCAAGTTTGGAAAAATCGTCAAAATTGTATCTTTGATTTGGATGAACTTGACCAAAAACAGCATGGATATGATGAAGAACAGTTGGTTGAACTTGTTTTGATCTGAAATTGGGCATTGGAATCTCCGATTTCGTGTTTCTTGCACTTTGATTTTGAAAAGTCAATTTTAGAAAAAGTCAAACTCGATTTTTATTGTTTGAATCGTTGAATTGGAAGTTGAAATCGGTTGATACAAGTTGAACATGGGTTGTGGATGTCGAAATACTATTTGATTTGGTGTTTAATTTCGAACTTGATTTGGATCTATGTTTTTTATGACGAACACTGTGTGTTAGTTCACGTTTGGCATTTGAATGAGATATGGAAACCGATTGTTCGAAGATTGAATGGTTTTACAATCGAATGTGTTTGTTGAAATCGGTGGTGTTGAAGATTTTAGATTCGAAGGATTAATGGTCGATGATTTTGGAAGAACTGTAAGAACGAGTGTTTTATGTTCTTGGAATCGACTAGGATATTTTGGGGATAAAGAACGAAAGATGTGAAATTGATTTGGGTTTGCTTTCGAAGGGTTGTACTTGAGTTTATAGACGAAGGCTATGATCTCGTTTGGTTATGTCGATTTTGAAGAGTTGATGTGGCTTACTGATTTGGAATCGACGAACGAACAGATGATGATTTTGATAGTTGAATGTACGAAGAATGAAGAACTGGGTTAACATACGAAGGGTGCTCTGATTGAACGAAGAGTTACTGTTCATGAATAAGTCTTCGTATGCTTCGTGTTCGTTAGATTGAAAGAAGTGAAAATTTTCGTTCATATGGTGCTGTGATTTCGTTTGATTGGGTAGAGAAAATTGAACGAAACTTTGTTGTTGATGAATATACGAACTGTAAGAACGAAATGTCGATTCAGAGGTATTCAGAGGTTACTGTTCATTAAGAGGCTTCGAATGCCTTCGAATTCGTGTGTTTGGGTTGTGATTTCGTGTGAATTGAGGAAAAAGAAAGAAATGTTTCGAAAATGCTCCTTGAAGATTCGCATGTTTGCCACCTGATAATTTCGTACGAAGCCTTCCAAAATTTCGTATGAATTGATCAAAATTTCGAATGTTTTAATCAAAAAGCAGAATTTTCGAATTCAGTCCCTAAACTTTCGAATATTTGGCAACCTCAACAATTAATTGAAGTTTCGCATGTTTGACACTTTACACCCAAATTTGAAAATTGTTTAAGGCTTCGTATGTGTGGGGTTACTCTTCGTATGATTTGAAGACAAAGGGCAGAATTTTCGAAAATAGTCCATGAGGCTTCGAATGTTTGGCAGTTTGTACCCAAATTCGAAAAAGGACTGTTTTTGCTGAAAATTGAAGAAAATGCATTTTAGGCCCCTGCAGTTTGTGCAAATTAACGCTTTCTACCCAGCGTTGGAAAAGGGGGAGAGTTTTGCATATTTTGCTGTTTTGGGCGCACCGGGTCACTGCAGAATTTTGAAATTGACAATTTCTACCCATTTTTCAGAAATTTTGTCAAAGGCGATCCGTGAACGAAGCTAAAAATTGAATATTTTTTGGGTTTTCCGGATTAAAGCACAAAGTTTATGCCACATGTTAAGGGGGAGTTTTGACACGAAAAATTCCGAATAGAGCACGTTCTTTTTCCTTGGGAGTTTTATAATCAAATTTCGATTATAAAAAGGGGGAGAAGTTTTATATGGAAATTCGAACTTGAATTTTTCATATTACGCGGATTTGAAGACCGAAGTGATCTTGAAGTTTTGAAGCTTACGAAATTATGCAATTGGAAGTTCGGAAATGATTTATTTTCGAAATGGGTTTGGTTTTATTGAAAATTTTTGGGATGTGTTTTTATACGCAACTTTTGGGTGATTATTTGGAGTTAATCATTCGTTGCTGCTCGGATTGTATGGTCTCACATCCTAGAGCCCAAATTGAAGAATCATGGAAGAATTGAAGATTGAAGTTCGTTTCGACATGTGTCACCTTTGAGGCTCGACCCGTGTAGTTGCTCGATTTTGGAAGATTTGAAGTGGGTCATCCATTCCTAACTTTGAGGGGGAGAATGTTGGGGTGCAAAGTTCTTCATGTATGACTTTGTAATGGTTTGACTCTTGTAGACCCACTTGCATGTGGTGCATTAGCCTTTAGACCCATGTGTTAGTGAGAGTGAGAGAGAGACATGTAAACACCTCTATAAATAGTGGGTTCATACCACTTGTAGAGGTGTGCTTGAGAGATGTAAAAGTGAGTGTGTAATGTGTGTTATTTATGTAGTCTAGATCTAGATCCTTTTTGTGTAACACCATATACAATCAATACATCTCTTGAACACCCAAATCACCATGTTCATTGTGCAAACTTTAATTTCGCATGCCAAACCATGTTCTTATGTCACTACAGTTCCTTCTGCAGCTGATGGCAGAGGGTAGGTCGAAGAGTTGCCCTAGGGTAAGCCTAGGATGGGATTAGCAAAGAAAGCAGTAGTAGTATAAGGGACTTGGTGAAGTCGAAGCAATCCTTGAAAGTACGGATAGATGTGGAAGGTAGTATGGGCCCGTACTACTGAAAGCAGAGGATCCGTACTCGAACCAAGGAGGGCCGAGATGGAACCAGGAAACTTGTAGAGTGTATGATACCTCCCAAGGTTTATGTATGATTTTGACTGTTATGTGTTATGTTTCAGAATGGTGATGATCACACGTCATGGTGGAGGACGTTCAGGATCAGGATCCGGTACAGGATCGGGCTCGGGGGCAGGTTCTGAGCCAGTGGACGAGGGACTACGCGATTTCATCGTGTCTGAGATTACGAGAGGTATCCTTGAGTCGACCCCGGTGATTTTCGGGTCGATCAAGGAAGGGATCATAGAGCTGATGGAGGATCACCTCAGGGCATTCAGGAGCGATATGGCGTTCAGTCAGTCAGGGTCACACACACTGTCCTTCAAGGACTTCAGGGGCAGTGGTGCGCCGGATTTCCATGGGGTTAAGGACCTCATTGCTGCCAGACGATGGATTGCGGACATGGAGTCCGCACAGCTGACGAGCTTCTGCCCTGAGGGGTCGAAGGTCCGTTATGCTGCGGGATGCTTAAGGGACAGGGCTAGGGACTGGTGGGAGTCGGTGGGTGACTCTTTGGGAGCCTCGGCTGTTGAGGCTATGACTTGGTCAGATTTCGTAGCTTGGTTCAGGGCTGAGTTCGCGCCAGCTGTGGAGCTTCAGCAGCTGGCCAGGAAGTTTCTCGATATGAGGCAAACGACTGAGTCAGTGGCGGAGATTATCACCATGTTCCGGAGAGGGCATTGTTGGTGCCCCAGTATGCGGGGGACGAGGAGATGCGGAAAACCCGCTATCATGATATGTTACGAGCTGATATCTGGGAGCATGTCAACTACTCGGCTTGCCCGACCCTGGATTCTATGATCGCCAGGGCGAGGGAGATGGAGATTGATTTGGAGCACATACGAAGAGGAAGGAGGAGGAGGGTCATATGACTGGGGTTTTGGGGAAGAAACCCAAGGGATCCGATATTAGGTCGAAGGGCCATCAGGGCCGGAGCCGCTGCGGGAAGTGCGGCAAGCCGCACGAGGGGGTATGTAGACTAGGGTCATCAGGCTGCTATAAGTGCGGCAAGGTTGGGCACTTTGGCAAGGATTGTACTGCTGCTAGTCCCACATTCCAGACACCAGACCTGATTTGCTTTCATTGCAATCAGAAGGGCCATAAAAAGGCCGATTGCCCGAGACTGACAGCAGTAGCGCCGATGGCGGCGCCAGCTCCAGCGACCCTACGGATTACTGAGGGCCGACAGGGCAAATCAGAGGCCCCTGTGGTGAGGAGCCGGGCCTTCCAGCTGACTACCGAGGAGGCACGCGCCGCACCCGATGTGGCGACGGGTATGATTTCTTTTCCCTAGCTTTTATTTTATGTTGTTTTCAATATTGATATATTATGTTGTATGTCGTTTAGGATCGTTCCATGTGAACGGTATCCCTGTCCAGGTGTTGTTCGATTCGGGTGTTACCCGATCATTTGTCTCTCTTACGCTTAGCAAGAGGTTCCTCGAGTCTTCGGGTATGTTGGATTGCCCTCTAGAGGTCGAGATTGCGGATGATCGATCAGTGCGAGCGTCAGAGGTTTTCAGGGACTGTGTTTTGAGGATTTTCGAGGAGCATTATTTGGTAGACCTGATTCCCATTCCGTTATGTGGGAACAAGGTGATTATAGGCATGGATTGGTTGAGCCCCAACGGGGCAGTGATCGACTGCGCGCAGCAGTTGGTACAGATCAGGACCCCGGGTGGGGGTGAGCTGGTGATTCAGGGCGAGAGGCCACAGCACGGACCAGCACTATGTTCAGCAACGAGGGCTAGGCGCTACCTTTAGCAGGGTTGCGCTGGGTATGTCGCCTATGTTATGGATACCCGGGAGGCGGGTAAGGCGATGGTGAGCGATGTTCCAGTGGTGCGAGATTACGCAGATGTATTCCCAGAGGAGCTGCCTGGGATACCTCCGGAGCGACAGGTGGAGTTCAGGATCGACCTAGTCCCTGGTGCGGCTCCGATAGCCAAGGCACCATATCGGTTCGCTCCTCCCGAGATGTAGGAGTTGTTTACACAGCTGCAGGAGCTGTTAGACAAGGGATTTATCAGGCCGAGTAGTTCGCCTTGGGGAGCCCCGATCCTGTTCGTCAAGAAGAAGGACGGGTCGCATCGCATGTGCATAGATTACCGGGAGCTGAACAAGGTAACGGTGAAGAAACGTTACCCACTTCCGAGGATAGATGATTTGTTCGACCAGCTTCAGAGAGCGTCTTGGTATTCGAAGATAGACTTGTGGTCAGGATACCACCAGATGAGCGTCAGAGAGGAGGATGTATAGAAGACTGCTTTTCGGACTCGGTATGGCCACTACGAGTTCGTGGTGATGCCCTTCGGGCTCACCAATGCTCCTACCGCATTCATGGACCTCATGAACCGCGTGTGCAGACCGATGCTAGATCAGTTTGTGATAGTTTTCATTGATGACATCTTGGTTTACTCCAAGACGCAGGAGCAGCATGAGGAGCACTTGCGAGAGGTGTTAGATACCTTGAGGAGGGAGAGCTTGTATGCCAAGTTCTCCAAGTGCGAGTTCTGGTTGCGCGAGGTGCAGTTTCTTGGACACCTTGTCAACCAGAACGGGATATTGGTTGACCCGGCCAAAGTGGAGGCCGTGATGAGATGGGAGGTTCCGAAGTCTCCATCTGAGATTCGGAATTTCCTCGGACTGGCACGCTATTATCGGAGATTCATTCAGGACTTCTCCAAAATAGCCTTACCCTTGACCCGACTGACGAAGAAAGCCGTTGTTTTTCGCTGGGGGCCTGAGCAGCAGACAACATTTGAGACGCTGAGACAGAGACTGTGCGAGGCGCCGATTCTCGCCCTGCCTGAGGGCGTGGAGGATTTTGTGGTATATTGTGATGCGTCCATCTCAGGGTTGGGCGCGGTATTGATGCAGAGAGGGCAGGTTATCGCTTACGCTTCAAGGCAGCTGAAGCCTCATGAAGCGAATTACCCGATGCATGATTTTAGAGTTGGGGGCGGTCATCTTCACCCTCAAGATTTGGCGACACTACCTATATGGGATCCGTTGTATCATTTACACGGACCACAAGAGTTTGAGGTACCTCATGGATCAGCCGAATCTGAACATGAGGCAGCATCGGTAGTTAGATGTGGTGAAGGATTACGATTGCGAAATCCTCTACCACCCGGGGAAGGCCAATGTCGCGGCCGACGCGCTTAGCCGCAAGGCAGCGCCAATCAGAGGCATCTGCATGAGGATGACGGTGGTGACTCCTCTTTTGGAGCAGATCCGCGAGGCCCAGCAGGAGGCTATGATAGTCGTGGATTATTGACGCTACACCGAAGGGTGTGGGATCCCTATCATGGGGTGTACGCCAGGTTCTGATGGAGGAGGCGCACAAATCCCGATTCTCGATTCATCCTGAGGCGACGAAGATGTACAGGGATCTTCGACCCGACTACTGTTGGCCCTGCATGAAGCGGGACGTCGCCTGGTACGTAGAGCGATGCTTGACCTGCAGGAAGGTCAAGACCGAGCACCAGAAACCTCACGGCAAAATGCAGCCACTAGACATTCCCATGTAGAAATGGGAAGATATTACTATGGATTTCATCACCAAGCTTCCCAGGACTGCACGGGGAGTGGATTCGATTTGGGTCATCGTGGATCGATTGACCAAGAGTGCCCACTTTATACCGATCCAGGAGAGCATCTCGGCCGAGAGGTTAGCCGATATCTACGTACGAGAGGTAGTAGCTCGGCACGGAGTGCCAGTTTCGGTGATTTCGGACCGAGACGTGCGGTTTACTTCCAGGTTCTGGAAGAAGTTTCACAACGAGTTGGGTACTCGTCTGCACTTCAGCACAACGTTCCACCCGCAGACGGATGGTCAGAGTGAGCGGACCATCCAGACTTTGGAGGATATATTACGAGCCTGCGTTCTAGACTTCGGTGGTAGCTGGGATACCTACCTTCCATTAGCTAAGTTCTCCTACAACAACAGCTATCACGCGAGTATCAATCGTCCTCCCTTCGAGATGTTGTACGGGAGGAAGTGCAGGACCCCGATATGTTGGGGCGAAGTCGGACAAAGGGTCATGGGGAGCACCGAAGTGGTGCTCAAGACAACAGAGAGGATTCAACAGGTTAGGAGCAGACTTCAGACTGCTCAGAGTCGGCAGAAAAGTTAGGCTGACAAGCGCCGATCGGACCTGGAGTTCCAGGTCGGGGATATGGTCCTCCTGAAGGTGTCGCCTTGGAAAGGTGTCATCTGATTCAGGAAGCAGGGCAAGTTGGGCCCCAGGTACATTGGACCTTTCAGGGTCAACGCTCGGGTGGGCAAGGTGGCGTATAGGTTGGATCTGCCAGCCAAACTCAGTCAGATTCATAGCACTTTTCACGTCTCCCAGCTACGGAATTGCTTGGTAGACGACTCCATAGTGGTGCCTCTCAAGGATATTCAGGTGGATGACAGCCTGAACTACATCGAACGGCCCGTGACAATCCTCGGTAGGAAGACGAAAGCGTTGAGGAACAAGGAAGTAGAGCTGGTGAAGGTGCAGTGGCAGCACCCCAAGGGATCAGAATGGACTTGGGAGCCAGAGGATGAGATGAGAGAGCACTACCCCGAGTTATTTCCAGCAGCGACAACGGACTTCGAGGACGAAGTCTAATTCAAGTGGGGGAGATTTGTAGCATTCAGGATTTTCCAGGTATTATTAAACATTTTAAATTGAAGAATGGAAGGGTTCGGTTTGGGCTTGACCTTTGGGCCTCATTAGTGGACTAAGGGAGCGACGTACGCAGTGCGTACACAGCCATGTACGCCCAGCGTACTCGTGAGAATGAACCGCGGAGGCCAGGTGCGTACACCCAGCGTACGCGTGCAACTCATTAAACCCTAAAATTTAGGTTCTACTCCCTATATATAGAACATTACCCCTGTTTGTTCAGTCTCCCTTCACTCTTACCCAGCCACCACGAAAACCCTAGTTCCCTTTGTGTGCCTTTGTGTTCTATAAGCCATTTGAGAGTGTTTTTGGTGTTGTTATAGTGAGAAAAGAAGAAAGGAGATTGAAGAAGAAGCAAGGATCCACCAAGAGCTTGTAGATCCAGAGGATTGGAACCATTTCTGACTCCTTTGAGGTATCAAGCTCCATACTTGACCATTGTATGCTTAGATTTGTTTATTTGGGGGTTTTTATGTCCTTTTTGACCCCATTGTTGAGAGTGTTTGTGTATTGTTGGTTCCAGAGCATAAGAACTATCCTTTTGGGCGCTTAGAGGCACTAAGAGTCATAAAAATTGGACCTTGATGGTTAAGCCACAACCATGCAAGTGTCTTTGGGTCTTAAAGTTTGTTAAAAGAACCAAAGCCATGTTTTGACCCCAACCTTGCATGCAAGCACATAAAGTTTGTGACTTTATGGTTTAGGAAGTCTTAAAGGACCTGGATCTATATTTTGGACGTAAAGACTTAACTGATTAAGTCCTAAATGAAGTCCTAAAGAAGCTGGCCAGTACGCTAGGCGTACTCCCTGGTACGCCGCGCGTACTGGGTCAACCCCCCGACCTGGTCAAGGCCAGCGTACACTGGGCGTACATGCCAAGTACGCCGCGCGTACGCATGCAGAATGAGTGTTTTGGGCTTTGGGGCCTTAAGGAGATGGGCCTGGACTTTTCGGCCCAATGGCCCACTGGGAAGTATAATTATGGACTTGGGAATCTGAAGTTAGGGTATTGAGCCAATTGGGCTTCAATTGGACCCCTTGGAACCATTATATTAGGACTTGAACTTTTGGGCCCATTTGGGGGTTAAGGCCCAATTCAGAAATTGGGCAATTAGTGGGCCCTTAGGGAGCCCTTATTAGGCCATAAGAGGGTTGGACTTCATAAGCTAGAATTTGGAACTTATGTATGTTCCAGTTGGACCAAGGGGTAAAATCGTCATTTTACCCTGAGCAGTGTTGTGGTTTCTGATTGAGCATTATTATTATTATTATTATTATTATTATTATTATTATTATTATAGCTGGGAGTCGTCGGAGCAACTATTAGAGGTAACTTCCTGTGAGATTCGACACTCAGCTTTACGAGGTGAGTTACCTTCCAGTAGCGGTGGGTGTACGGCCACAATGTCGGCCCACCAGTAGGAGTTATGTTGGATGATTGTCTTTGTGATATTCATCTTTGTGTGCTACTAACTGTAATGTTATGTGCAAGTATGATATGTTTTATGCGGTAGTGGTAGTAGGAGGGGAATAGTCCCCAAGTTCGGTTGTTAGGACCGAGGGGTAGGTCGGACACCCCGGTATGTCTGACAGGGGTAGGTTGAGCACCCCGGTATGCTCAGCAGGGTAGGTCGAGCACCCAGATATGCCTGATAGTATGTTATAGTATGGTATGTGGTATGATGGGGGAACTCACTAAGCTTCATGCTTACAGTTTTCAGTTTTGTTTCAGGTACCTCCTCAGCGAAGGGGAAGGAGCCGACGCGGTAGTGGCACATCACACTCACGCATGATTTCCGCATTGAGTTTCTGGGATTTGCACTCTGATCATTACTATTATTATTACTATCCGATGATATGCTTTGGGACACGACGTAATGGTTTTATGAATTAATATAATGTTAGCAATGTTTGACAAATGATTTTATATGATTACTTAATTAAAAATGAATTTTTTTTAGCCTCGAAAATTGGGATGTTACATAAAACCCATGAAAATGAAGTGAGCATTCTAGGCCTAATAAGGCCCATTATGCTAAAGTTTAATGAATGTAGATCCAACTAGAGCCCAAATGGGGTTCCTTGGCCCAAAATAATTAAATTGAAGGTTTATTGGCCCAATAGCCCAATAGAAGGTTCCTGGTCTACTCTGAGTTTGAACCGGGACATTAGGTTTACAAACCCACAGTTGAGTGTATGAAATGTATTGAATTAGGTTTTGGACTTCACGAGTGAGTTTCGATTCAAATGGTTGTTTTTTAATGAGCATTGTGCATAACATTAACTTAGAGTTACAAGTTACACAAGAGTTGATTACATGTAGACAAAATTTACTAGCCAAAAATGCTAGGTGTGACATAGCATTGTTGACTTGCAATCCTTAGTATAATAATTACGCCCCCACTAGCATAATAATTACATTCTTACTACCATAACACTTATGCTCCCACTAGCTTTGACATGTACCCTGAAATTAGCTGGACTTCTAGAAATCAATACTTATTGAATTTCTTTCCAAAGTTCAGATGCTTCGATAAGTCTTTATCTAATCTCATACACCTTTATTATAAAGCTCATATGTGTGTCTAAACTATTTCAGAACTTACAGCAATAGGTTCCAAATGTTTGGACTATTTGCCATTTCTCACAATTCGAACTATGAAGAGGGATTTCGTAATCATAATCGAATTTGAGAACGCAATTAACACATCTGCTAACTCCTTAAAATCTACCAGTGAAAGCGTTTCCTCACAATCATTTTCATGAAGTGGAGAGAAACATTATGACACTCAGATTTTATGGTGTATGTGGTCCTATCCATGTGAATCTGTCATTTCCAACCATTATCATAAGACAAGGTCTATGACAAATTCAAACTCATATGGACTGAACTTGTTCAATCTTACTTTCTTGCCACTTGGCAGCACAAGGGCCTACCATGTCTTCCAATTTGTTCATCCGTACTGATCAGTGAACTTTCATTGATCAAGATGCTTTTCCTTATGCAATCAAATGAGAACTCATAGAACTCACATGTATAGTCAACTTCAAATGGAATGGCACAGAAACAAGAATATGTCAACACGATGGGTTACAAACCTCAAGTCGTGTGCTAGTGATAAACAAATAGGTTTATTCTTGATTTGTTCTTAAAACTATTCAAGACCATTTAGACTCCCACTGAGCTCTTGACATATAAGATTCTCTTATCAAATAACATTCCTTGACAAACAAATATTCAAGAGTTAGTGCGAATTCTTATCAAGAAAAACATTTCACACAATTGGTCTTGGTTGATCTTTGTTTTAGCCAAAACATCACAACTACCACTTTGAAATATGCAAGACTTAGAAGACATTTCTACTCCATATTTCATGATGTGTTATAAACCTACTTAAGACATGTCACTCAAAGCACAATCTTGGAGTATGACTCTAAGACTCGATTTTGGAACGAAGTATGACTCACCTTAACTGATTTAACCATTTCAACAATTCTCGATTCCTTTTCTTAGCCATACAAGTGTACTAAGGTGTTCTTTAGAGGATCAATTGTGATATGGTTTCATAATCATTAAGATGATCACAAAACACGATACTTAAGTACTCTCCTTTCCTTTAAGATCGGAGAAACTTTTTATCTTGCCTAATTGATTATTCTTATTCATTCTGCTATACATTGAACTTTTCAGTGATTCATAATCACACTTAATATTGTAAGCATAACCATATTTACTAAACTTTTAGTAACTCATGACGAATAATCTTATCGATATTTGTGGTGGACCTGACCAGTGCACAACAATGTGTACTAGATCGCTTTGTCCTTCACTTGACTCACATATACATGTGAAAAATGAATTAGTCTTAATTTCCCAAAGATGAAAGTTCTCATTCATCACACAATACAAGCCGCGTGATTCCAAGTTTCTGTCCAATTGAAATTTGGGTGGTGAGAATCTTTCCTTATTTGGTAAATTTCTGACACTACCACAAATCACATAACTAAGAATCAAATATATTTTCAATAGAAACATATAAACATCAATTTTCAAATGTCATTGCAAAGAAATATAAAATAAGATAAAACAAAATTTTTCTTTATTTATAAAATGTGGAAAAATTGTCTTTACAACGCAAGTACAAATGAAAACTATGTTACTACATATTCCTAAGCAATCTATCATAACTCCTAAGCAGCAGCTCAAAATTCTGATCATCGAACCACGCGATCGAAATCCATTTCTTTGCGACCAGACTCAGCTCACTCTTCCTTTAAGCTTCCTTTCTTTTTTTTCGATCCAACAAAACATCAAAATGTAATCTTATCACATCATGTATTAAGATCCACAAATAGGAACTTAATAGAGTTAGATAGTGGACTTACCTGAAGCAGAGTCATACATTTTGACTTTACCATCCTTGCGATCCTTCAGGTAGATATGGCAGCTTCGCATCCAATGCCCCTTTTATTGGTAATAGAAACAAACAGACACTTTTGGAATGGTACACGGGACTATCTCAGATTTAGCATTTCTCTTGCGCAGAGAAAACTTTTATGGACTTCCAATGTTGCTATTATCAATGTCCATGGAAGTATGAGAGATTGATTTTCCAGTCAAATTCACTTTACCAGTATGCCAAATCATTACTGATTCACCAGCAATTAGAAAATATGTCAAATCAATAAGGGTCATGTCGTGATCTGTCATATAGCATGTCACACCCCCAAACCAAAACGCCGAAAACATTCGGGGTGGATGACTTCATGTACAGTATCGCAAAAATGTATAATAGTAATCAAAGTACAACATCCAATACATTAATAAAATATAACTTTACATTCGTGTTCAAATCATTGTATACTTGACACCAAAAAGTATAATTAAAAGACATGATTGTATGAAACTTTGTCTTCTTCAAAACTTGTGGGTACCAGTTTATCGATTTCCTAAAAATACAAGTAGTTTTGAAAAGAGTGTCAACAATTAAGTTGGTGAGTTCATAAGTATTTTTGTAAATAAATCTGTCATCTGTTCCCTGAAAATGTGAGTATGTTCACCCAGAAAATCCTATATTTTCTTGTAACATCCGGCCTTCCAGGTATGTTGTTTATTTATTTATTTATTTTGAGAACTATTGAGCTACTTGACGAGTCGGTGCTACAACTCGTCGAGTATAGTCGCGATGTGCCACGTGGGATTAATGACCTACTCGACGAGTCCAGGAGCCGACTCGCCGAGTAGACGCTGTGAAGAGAAACCCTAAATCCCCGGGTTTGCAGCCTATTTAAAGGCACTTATAGCCTCAGTTGCGGCTATACTCCCCTTAGAGAAAACCCTTTTGGCCTGTGTGCTTAGAGAAAGAGTTTTGGAGCTAACTTGAGCATTTGGTGCATCTTTCGAAGTGAAGAAAGGGACTCCAAGCCAAGACTCGATAAGGAGCTGCTACATCTGTGGCTATTTCACTTCATAGCTTCTAGGAAAGGTATAAAGCCTGCACCATTCTAATCTGTTAAGTAGATCTCATGATTTTGGGAGTTTAGGGCTTTTTCTATCTAATATGAAGATCTAGAGTGTTGTAAGTTCATATTGAGGTTTGAACTTCAGATATGGACTATGTGAGGTCCCTAGAGTCCAAAAGCTTTTGCTTTATTCAGCCCCAATAAGGTTATTGGGTGAAAAACCCTGTGTTTTGTCATTTCTAGCCCTAAGTGCCATGCATGGACGTAAAGACTGTGACTTTACGTGATTATTGAGTCTTAAAAGTGTAGATCTAGAGTTTGGGAAGGTTTTCTGCCTTGAAATTGTCTGAATGAGAAAAGAGTCTGAATGGACTCGCCGAGTCGAGTAGCCGACTCGATGAGTCGGACAGGGTTGTCCCGAGGGTTTTGATCGTGCAGCAACTCGGCGAGTTGACGGGTCAACTCGGCGAGTAGAGTTGGATTTTTGGGTGAGTCTGAGGATATAGAGCAGACTCGTCGAGTCCCATATGTGCACTCGACGAGTAGGGTCAACATGGAATGTTGACTCGAGTTTGACTTCTGTTGACTTTAGAGTTTGGTTAACCATGTCTGGGAAACCATGGAGGGGTAAAATGGTCTTTTTCCCATATCAAGAGAGAGAGGGGTAACTTAGTTGTTTTGAGATTTAAAGAGTTAACTAGATATAATTATCTTATATGATTAGGCGGAGGCTAGATTTGGTGATTCGTGTGCGAGGAGCATTCATTCACTTAGCTTGCTTACGAGGTGAGACTTCTCACTATACTTACCAAGAGTGGTATCTTTATGTGATCGAGCTGTCTTATGTTCTTATTTGTGTATTGAATATTCTTTATTATGTCTTTGTGATTTATGTTGAATATTGTTATTATGAGTTTATTGAGTTGGGACCGGAGGGTCCCACTGAGACACATTGACCGGAGGGTCGTACTGTGTTATAGCCTCGAGTGGCTGATGAGCTGTATGTGGTATTTTGGGGAACTCACTAAGCTTTGTGCTTACCGTGTTATGCGTTATGTGTTTCAGGTACTTCTCAGGATCACGGGAAGGCGCCGACGTGATTGTACACACTTGTTCATGATTATGTGGAGGGTTCTGGGATTTTGACTTTTGTTGGAGTTTTATGTTGACATTGAGATACTTATGATTTTATGAAATATAATATATGAGTTTTATGTGTTTTTTTTTAAATGAAAATTTTGGTTTGAAACTTTACGGTGTTACAAGTTGGTATCAGAGCCTTGGTTTGAGGGATTCGGATGCACCTTCGGGTATATCTGGACTCAAACTGAGGATTTGAGAAAAAAATTTCAAAAGAAATGATTTTTCTAAAATGACAAAGAGCTTAAGAGAAAACGAGTTGGAGCAGCGTGTACAAGCAGCCAGAGCCCGAATGATGACTTCCCAAGATACCATTACTTTTGTGTTATGAGATTTACATGAGATATTTTATTAGATATTATGCATGCTAGAGAGTAGGCTAGGTACTTCATATATTAGGACTAGAGTGGCCTGATTTGTGATGCCTTAGCCTAGGAATTTATGCTATCTGTGATTTGCCTTGAGTATGAGCTGAGGATGAGTATTTAGCAGAGATGAGCTTATGAGAGGTATTCTGAGAGAGTAGTCTGTGTTTGGTGAAATATAGAGTACTTGCAACTGGGATCATAGGAGGAAGACTTGGGGTGAATACAAATGCAGTGTGGAAGGTAGTATTGGGCCCGTACTACTGAAAACACCGGATCGATGAGCAGTCCAAGTAAGAGTCCTTAGGATGCTAAGGAACAAGTAGGGGCGAGTGATCGAGTGTGTGTATACTCGAGCGAGTCTTTGATTATTTTGTGTTGTGTTTCAGATACATCATGGTGGGTACACGCCACAACCCTGGAGGCAGTGGTACTAGTGATGATGAGATTCGGAGGATGATTCATGAGGAGGTGGCCGAAGCTATCCGAGCAGAGATTCCCGAGATGTTTGGGTCTATTAAGACCACCCTGATTGAGACGTTTGATGAGCGATACATGGCTATCACTGAGGCTGTTGCTGCTGCCGCCACTGCAGTTGTCGTCGCTGCTAGGCCACAGGGAGGTGACTCGTTGCTGTACCGGGAGTTCAGCAACACAAAGCCACCAAAGTTTGATGGGACTCAGGATCCGATTGCTACGATGAGATGGATCTCTAATATCGAGGGGTGTTTCTACAATTGTTCATTTCCGAAGCATTTGAGCGTACAGTTCGCGCTGAACCAGCTTCGCTTGGGGGCGAAGGACTGGTGGAAGTTTGTGACAGCCAGTTACACTCCTGCCGAGCACACTGCAGTGACATGGGAGAGGTTTACTATGATGTTTCGAGATGAGTATGTTCCCCCGGTGGAGAGGGAACGGTTGGCCCAGGTGTTTCTGTCGCTTAAGCAGAGGACAGAGTCAGTGACATTGATTACGAGGATGTTCCATGAGAGGGCGTTGTTCTGCCCTGAGCACGTGTCTACCGAGTAGGCACATATGAGTCGGTATTTGAGCATTCTAAGAAGGGATATTCGGGAGTTCGTGGCAAACACGTCTTATCGGACATTTACTAAGCTCCTGGAAAATGCCAGGAGGAGGGAGATCGAGCTGGAGACTCAGACGAGGGAGGACGCGGACTCTCAGGGGAGAGACCGGCGGCCGGCGCAGTTGCAGCCGACAGCCAAGCGGGCTAAGCCCGCTGATTCAAGATCAGGAGGCCAGAAGGGCCGCACTTGTGGCAAGTGCGACAAGAGTCATGAGGGATCTTGTCGGGCGGGGATTTGCTACAAATGTGGCAAGGAGGGGCATATGGTGAAGGATTTCCCCAAGGGATTTGCAGTATGTTTCCACTGTAATCAGATCGGCCATCGGAAGGTCGAGTGCCCTCAGCTTGTTCAGGGATCAGCCCAGGATTCCGCTCCTGCTACATTGCGCGCTGCTGATGTTCATCCGGTGAAGGCTGAGGTTCCGAAGGCTCGTGGGAGAGCTTTCCAGCTGACAGCGGAGGATGTCCACGCAGCACCTGATGTCGTGGTTGGTACGTATTTCCTTCTTTATTTATTCTGAGAATTTATTGTGCTTATTATATGCTATATTTAGGTACATTTCTTGTGAGTTCTGTACCTGCTTTAGTGTTATTTGACTCGGGTGTGAGTCAATCTTTCGTGTCTTTAGCTTTTAGTCGTCACATCGGTATCCGGCGTGAGGCGTTGAGTCGACCTCTGGGGGTTTCTATAGCAGATGAGCATGCGGTTTTTGCTACCGATGTAATCTGAGGATGTGTTATGGAGATTTTTGGTGTCGAGTTTCCAATTGACCTGGTACCGATTGCGATGGGTGATGTCTGTGTCATCGTGGGTATGGATTGGTTGAGCCGCTTTGGAGCAGTGATCGAGTGCGAGCGTCAGCTGGTGACTATACGAGACCATACTGGGGGAGTGCTTATAGTGTATGGTGAGGGTACCAGATCTGGGTCAGCTTTCTGCTCTACTGTCAGGGCAAGGCGGAGTTTACAGCAGGGTTGTATGGGATTGCTGGCATATGTAATGGATTCGCGGACTGTGTCAGAGAGGCCGAGTTCTATCTCCGAGGTTCCGATAGTGTGCGAGTTTCCTGATGTTTTTCCCGAGGAGTTACCGGGTGTGCCTCCCGAGAGGCAAGTGGAATTCTGGATTGATTTGGTTCCGGGAGCGGCGCCTCTCGCCAAGGCACCTTATCGCCTTCGCCGCCAGAGATGCATGAGTTATCCTCACAGCTTCAGGAGCTGCTGGGGAAGGGATTTATTCGACCGAGTAGCTCGTCGTGGGGAGCGCCAATCCTTTTTGTCAAGAAAAAAGATGGTTCACACCGTATGTGCATTGATTACCGGGAGTTGAACAAGTTGACGGTCAAGAACCGTTATCCACTTTCGAGGATTGATGATTTATTCGATCAGCTGCAGGGGGCATCTTGGTTTTCCAAGATTGATTTTAGATCCGGATACCACCAGATGAGAGTATGAGAGGAGGATATTCAGAAGGCGACCTTTAGGAGTCGTTATGGGCATTACGAGTTCGTGGTGATGCCTTTCAGGCTCACCAACGCACCGGCGGCATTCATGGATCTCATGAACCGGGTGTGCAGGCCTATGTTGGACCGGTCGGTAATCGTGTTCATCGACGATATCTTAGTATATTCGAGATCCAGAGAGCAGCATGAGGAACACCTTCGATAGGTTCTTGGGGGTTTTTAGGTCGGAGAGGTTGTATGCCAAATTCTCCAAGTGTGATTTCTGGTTATGAGAGGTCCAGTTCCTAGGACATCTCGTTAATCAGAAAGGGATATTGGTCGATCCGGCCAATATTGAGGCGGTTATGCGATGGGAGGTGCCGAGATCCCCATCCGAGATCAGGAGTTTTCTGGATTTGGCCGCCTACTATCGAAGATTTATCAGGGATTTCTCCAAGATTGCGGTTCCACTCACCAAGTTGACCCGGAAAGGCGTTACTTTTGTTTGGGGACCTGAGCAGCAGTCATCATTCAAGACTCTTCGCCAGAGATTGTGTGAAGCTCAGGTGTTATCCCTTCCGGAGGGAGTGGAGGACTTCGTGGTCTATTGCGATGTGTCTATCTCAGGTATGGGTGCAGTGTTGATGCAGAGGGGTTATGTGATAGCATATGCTTCGAGGCAGCTGAAGCCTCACGAGGCGAGGTATCCCACCCATGTTTGGAGTTAGGGGCAGTAGTGTTCGCCCTCAAGATTTGGCGCCACTATCTTTATGGTTTTTGGTGTACCATATACTCGGACCATAAGAGCCTGAAGTACCTCATGGATCAGCCCAACCTAAATATGAGGCAGAGGAGGTGGTTAGATGTGGTGAAAGACTATGACTGCGAGATCCTGTACCATCCTGGCAAGGCTAATGTGGTAGCTGACGCCCTGATCCGTAGAGCAGAGAGTGCTCCGATCCGATATGTGTGTATGAGGATGACGGTGATGACTCCAGTCTTGGATACCATTCGAGAGGCACAGGTGGAGGCCGTGAGACCGGAGAACCGCAAGAGGGAGCGGGCGATTGGGTAGGTGTCCAAGTTTACGACGGATAGTCGAGGGCTTATGACTTTCCGATGGCGGATTTGGGTTCCCTATACTGGCGGAGCTCGCCGTATTCTGATGGAGGAGGCGCATAGATCGAGATTCTCAATCCATCTAGGAGCCACTAAGATGTATTTGGACCTAAAAAGAGATTATTGGTGGCCCTGTATGAAGAGGGACGTGGCTTAGGTAGTCGAGAGGTGCTTGACCTGTCGTCGGGTTAAGGCCGAGCACCAGCGCCCTCATGGAAAGTTGCAGCCACTAGAGGTTCCCCAGTGGAAGTGGGAACAAATTTACATGGATTTTATCACCAAATTGTCGAGGACCGCGCGAGGTGTCGATGCGATTTGGGTGATTATGGACCGATTGACGAAGAACGCTCACTTCCTTGTTATTAGTGAGAGTTCTTCTGCTGGGAGACTAGCCGAGATATATGTAAGAGAGGTGGTAGCTCGGCATGGAGTGCCGACATCGATAGTGTCAGATCGGGATGTGCGCTTTACTTCCAGATCCTGGAAGAAGTTTCATGAGGATTTGGGTGCGCGATTGCACTTCAGTACAGCCTACCACCCACAGAAAGACGGGAAGAGTGAACGGACGAATCAGACGCTCGAGGACATGCTCCGAGCATGTGTTATGGATTTCGGTGGAAGTTGGGACACATATCTGCCCTTAGCTAACCTCTGTCTGACCTGCTGAATCTGCTCAGTCGTCTTGAGCACTATCTCGGTGCTACCCATCACTCGCTGCCCCACCTCTCACCAACAGACAGGGGTGATCCGATTTAGGTAGAGGAGCAAGCTAGGGCCCCGATACATCGGTCCTTTTAGGGTGACCGCCATAGTGGTTAAGGTAGCGTACCGTTTGGAGCTACCTGCGGAGTTGAGCCAGATTCATAACACCTTCCACGTGTCTCAGCTGAGGAAGTGTGTAGCCGATGAGTCGGCAGTGGTGCCATTAGAGGACATTCAGGTGGATGTGAGCCTGGATTACATTGAGAGGCCGATTGCGATCATGGATCGAAAGGTGAAGGTTCTGCAGAACAAAGAGGTACCCCTGGTTCAGGTCCAGTGGCAACATCGGAGAGGGTCCGAGTTGACATGGGAGCTGGAGTCCGAGATGCGAGAGCAGTACCCAAAGTTATTTCCAGATCATGACTTTGAGGGCGAAGTCTAATTCTAGTGGGGGGGGGGGATTGTAACATTCGGGCTTTCAGGTATGTTGTTTATTTATTTATTTATTTTTAGGACTATTGAGCTACTCGACGAGTCGGTGCTACAACTCGTCGAGTAGACTCGCGATGTGCCACGTGGGATTAATGACCTACTCGATGAGTCTCGGAGCCGACTCGCCGAGTAGACGATGTGAAGAGAAACCCTAAATCCTCGGGTTTGGAGCCTACTTAAAGGCACGTATAGCCTCATCTGCGGCTATACTCCCCTGAGAGAAAACCCATATGGCATGTGTGCTTAGAGAAAGAGTTTTGGAGCTAACTTGAGCATTTGGTGCATCTTTTGAAGTGAAGAAAGGGACTCCAAGTCAATACTCGAGAAGGAGCTGCTAGATTTGTGGCTATTTCACCTCATATCTTTTAGGAAAGGTATAAATCTTGCACATTTCTCATTTATTAAGTAGATCTCATGATTTTGGGAGTTTAGGGATTTTCCTATCTAATATGAAGATCTAGAGTGTTATGAGTTCATATTGAGGTTTGAACTTCAGATCTGGACTATGTGAGGTCCCTAGAGTCCAAAAGCTTTTGCTTTATTCAGCCCCAATAAGGTTATTGGGTGAAAAACCCTGTGTTTTGTCATTTCTAGCCCTAAGTGCCATGCATGGACGTAAAGACTGTGACTTTACGTGATTATTGAGTCTTAAGAGTGTAGATCTAGAGTTTGGGAAGGTTTTCTACCTTGAAATCGTCTGAATGAGAAAAGAGTTTGAATGGACTCGCCGAGTCGAGGAGCCGACTCGACGAGTCGGACAACGTTGTCCCGAGGGTTTTGATCGTGCAGCAACTCGGCGAGTTGACGGGTCAACTCGACGAGTAGAGTTGGACTTTTGGGTGAGTCTGAGGATAGCGAGCAGACTCGTTGAGTCCCATATGTGCACTCGAAGAGTAGGGTCAACATGGACTGTTGACTTCCGTTGACTTTAGGGTTTGGTCAACCATGTCTGGGAAACCATGGAGGGGTAAAATGGTATTTTTCCCATCGAGAGAGAGAGAGAGAGAGAGAGAGAGAGAGAAAGGGGTAACTTAGTTGTTTTGTGATTTAAAGATTTAACTAGATATAATTATCTTATATGATTAGGCGGAGGCTAGATTTGGTGATTCGTGTGCGAGGAGTATTCATTCACTTAGCTTGCTTACGAGGTGAGACTTCTCACTATACTTACCAAGAGTGGTATCTTTATGTGATCGAGTTGTCTTATGTTCTTATTTGTGTATTGAAATATTATGCATTATGTCTTTGTGATTTATGTTGAATATTGTTATTATGAGTTTACTGAGTTGGGACCGGAGGGTCCTACTGAGACACATTGACCGGAGGGTCTTACTGTGTTATAGCCTCGAGTGGCTGATGAGCTGTATGTGGTATTTTGGGGAACTCGCTAAGCTTTGTGCTTACCGTGTTATGTGTTATGTGTTTCAGGTACTTCTCAGGATCACGGGAAGGCGCCGGCGTGATTGTACACACTTGTTCATGATTATATGGAGGGTTATAGGATTTTGACTTTTGTTGGAGTTTTATGTTGACATTGAGATACTTATGATTTTATGAAATATAATATATGAGTTTTATGTGTTTTTTTTAAAATGAAAATTTTGGTTTGAAACTTTACGGTGTTACATTTATGTTGTATATGTATTTGTGTTCTGAAATAGTATGATATAGTTTTAATTCACATAAAACTATGAAATGAATCTTTTACTGGTAATAGAATAATATATTGTATATTGTGCTTGTATGAATTCTCTGAAATTGTAAGTACCTAACTTTACCAATTGTATTGTATAGTACTGTATAGTAGTTTTATTATTTAATAAAACTATGTAGAGTTGTTTACTTATTCATACACTAATAGTATTATTCAATACCAAAATTTTGAGTTATTATAACCATGCTTGATGACCTTAGATGGTCTGAACACGACGTTCTTCAAGCGTCGAAATTGGTAGGGTAATTGTCACCTCAGGCCTGCCGGCCTAACTGTAGCGAACAGTTCAGGTGTGGGATTGTAAGTCATGTATAGATCTATACACAAGTGTCACGCTCTCCCTCCATGAGACTCTGATTATAATTTCGGGACTTGTTTTATACTTAAATAAGTATTTGAAGTATGTCTCACAAAGCTATATCGATTTTTATGTGTAGAATAATGAAAAATATATTTGTAATAGATAAACTGTAAATATCTCATAAATTATATTTAATATAATTTATATGGTTATTTTCGTAAGTTATTATGAATATGTAAAGAAATATGTAATTTCCATAAACTGTATTGATAAGTGTACATGACTTATAAACTATACCTATTATAGTTTATATGTTTGTTTTTGTATAGAATCTCGAACTAGTAAAGTAGTATATTTATTTTAGTAAAATAACAATCGTAAACTATTTAAATAATTTTGTTATTTATACAAGATGTCATTGTATTTTACTTGTATTTCCCCCCTTAAAATATTGAAAAGATAATGAAAATATAGGGGTATAAACTCACATAATAGTAATGGTGATTTGGACAACACTTTGTTGCTAGAAAAGACTTTATTGCGGAAAAACCGGGTTTTGCGAGGGTTGAGTTAGAAACCTATAGACTATTTTCTTCTGGACTTCTGGTGCTTCGGGATGTTCAACGGGTGTTAGATATGTTACCGGGACTTCGGGGGGTTGTAAGGAAGTTTAAGGAGGTGAAATATCTGAAAAATGGTGAAAATGGCAAAGGAACTGGGAGGGTTCGCACCCCTTATACAGGGTGCGAGGTCTCGGCCGAAGAGGGGAAGGGAGGCATGCGTCGGCTCGCATGCGAATGGAAGGGACACGCGTCGTCTCGGCTCGGACGCTCCACGGGTGCGACACGCGTCGGAAGCTGGTTGGACCTCCGCCTCGGACGCGTCATCTGGTTGGAACACGGGGCAGCTCGCGAGGAATGGTGACGTGGCCGAACCCTGGCCACGCATATGCAAAGGTTCTCGGTTTTTGTGCCCAAAACTTCAAAAATTCATAACTTTCTCATAAGAGCTCCGTTTTCGAAGTTCTTTATATCCACGTGTAGGTGACATTATACTTTACAACTTTCGTTTAGACTTCGTCGGCTAATTTTGACTTTATTTTTAATATTATTATTTTTAACAGACTGGGACAGGAAAATCCGTTAAAAATTCATAAATTCTTCATCCGACGTCAGTTTTCGTCTGACGAGACATTCCATTATTGTTTGGATTATGTCGGCTAAAAATCGTTCGATCTTTATTTCGAATTTCGGGTTGTGTACTGTTATATCGAATGTTAGAAAAATCATAACTTCTTTATACGAAGTCAGATTTGGACGTTCTTTTTATGTATGTTCACGGTTTAACGTATACCACAACTTTTATTTAGATACCTAAGGCTAAAAAGTATTTTATTGTAAACTCACTGTTTACACTATAGTGTTTTGTCGGTTTTGTCGCGAATCTTCGATAGGTCATAACTTCTTCGTTATAACTCGTATTTGGGCGTTCTTTATATTTTCGGAATCCTTGTTACAATCTCTACCACTTTATTCATCCCAAACAAGTTTCTTTAACACTTCATTTTTTACGCTACTTTTCATCTCTATTAATTTCTATTTTTATTATTTCAAAATAATTACAATAGTTGACCTAGACTATTACATTATGAATTTACAAGTACATAGGTGAAGTTTAGACCTTTATTGATCTAGAATTTTTCCAGTTATGACATTATCCCCCGTTAGAGGGAATTTCATCCCGAAATTTGTTTCAAAGTGAACATTCATAAACTAGGAAAAAGATGTGGGTACTTTCATTTCATCTGGTCTTCTCGTCCCCAGATGAATTCAGGTCCTCGTTTGGCGTTCCATTGGACCTTCACTATCAGGATACAACTTTGTTTAGTTCTCTTCACTTCCCTATCTAGGATTTCTACTGGTTCTTCCACGAAGTTGAGGCTCTCATTTATCTCGATTTCATCGAGTGGAATTACAAGAGTCTCGTCCGATAAGAACTTCTTTAAGTTAGAAACGTGAAAGGTAGGGTGTATGTTACTGAGTTCTTGAGGTAATTTGAGTTTGTAAGCTACTGGACCGATTCTAGCAAGAATCTCGAATGGTCCTATGTACCTTGGGTTTAGTTTTCCCCGCTTTCCGAAACGTATCATGCCTTTCCAGGGTGAGACCTTCAACATGACATGGTCACCAACCTGGAATTCCAAGGGTTTTCTCCTTTTGTCTGCGTAGTTTTTATGTCTGTCTCTGGAAGCTTTAAGTCTTTCTCAGATTTGTACTATCTTCTCAATAGTCTCTCGAATGATCTCCGTACCAGTAAGAGTGTTGTCTGGAAATTGACCTCTAGCCAGTTGCGTGTCACCCACTTCAGTCCAACACAGAGGTGATCTGCACTTGCGACCATAAAGGGCTTCGAATGGAGCAACCTTGATGCTAGTATGGTAACTGTTATTGTACGAGAATTCGACTAATGGTAAATGGGTATCCCATGCTTTAAGAAAGTCGATCGCACATGCTCTCAGCATGTCTTCTAACGTCTGAATCGTTCTCTCACTCTGTCTGTCGGTTTGTGGATGGTAGGTTGTGCTCATGTCCAGCCTAGTTCCCAAAGATTTCTGAAGTGACTGCCATAATCGTGAGGTGAATCTGCTATCTCGGTCAGAGATAATAGATATTGGTACACCGTGCAGTCTAACTATCTCTCTGATGTATGTTCTAGTTAGCTTCTCCATCTTGTATGTTTCCTTTATTGGTAAGAAGTGTGCGGATTTGGTTAATCTGTCGACAATCACCCAAATGGTATCATGACCACCCGTTGTCTTGGGTAACTTAGTTATGAAATCCATTGTAACCCGCTCCCACTTCCATTCGGGGATTTCTGGTTGCTGTAGTAGACCCGAAGGTTTTTGGTACTCTACTTTGACTTTGGCACAAGTAAGACACTTTCCCACATAGGTAGCAATTTCAGCCTTCATGTTAGGCCACCAATAAAGTTTCTTAAGGTCCAGATACATCATGTCTGAACTTGGGTGAACGGAGTATCGCGTCTTATGTGCTTCGTTCATGACAACCTCTCTGTAACCACCAAACTTTGGTGTCCAGATCCGGTTCATGAGATATCGGGCTCCATCACCTTTGATTTCCATGTTCTTGTCCATTCCTCTTAAGGATTCACCTGCAACATTCTCAGGTTTTAAGGCCTCAAGTTGAGCCTCTTTGATCTGTGTGGACAGGTGTGAATGGATTGTCATGTCAACGACTTTACTCGATGTCCCGAGTATTGTTTTCTGCTAAGGGCATCAACTACTACATTGGCTTTACCGGGATGATAACGAATTTCGCATTCGTAATCGTTTAGTAGCTCCACCCAACGTCGTTGTCTCATATTCAATTCTTTTTGGTCGAAGATATGTTGAAGACTTTTATGATCCATGAATATTGTGCATTTCGTGCCATATAAGTAGTGTCTCCAGATCTTCAGAGAAAATATTACTGCTCCCAGTTCGAGATCGTGCATTGTATAGTTGATCTCATGTGTCTTAAATTGTCTCGAATCATAGGATATAGCATTTCCTCGCTGCATAAGAACACATCTAAGCCCTTGGTTAGACGCTTCGCAGTATACTACGAAATCTTCTGTCCCTTCTGGTAGAGACAAGACAGGTGCGCTGTATAGGGCGCACTTCATTGTTTGGAACGTTGTTTCTTGTTTCTCTCCCCAGTTAAAAGTTACACCCTTTTGTGTCAGAGTGGTAACTGGCTTAGCAACTAGGGAGAAATTCTGGATGAATATGCGATAGTAGCCAGCAAGACCTAAGAATTGACGGATTTATGTAGGCGTTTTGGGTGCTGACCAATTCTCGATTGCTGTAATTTTGGAAGGGTCCACGTGTATTCCTTCTACACTGACCATGTGACCTATGAAATCTACTTTTCTAATCCAAAATTCGCACTTTGAGAACTTCGCATACAGCTTCTCTGCTCCCAATGTTTGCAAGACTTGTCGTAGATGTTGGCTATGCTCATCCTTGATTCTTGAGTAGATAAGGATATCGTCAATGAAGACTATTATGAACTTGTCCAAGTATGGACGACACACCCTGTTCATCAAGTCCATGAACATTGCGGGCGCATTTGTTAGTCCAAAAGGCATTACTACAAACTCGTAGTGACCATAACGAGTTCGGAATGTTGTTTTGGGAACATCAACTTCCAGAACTCGTAACTGGTGATACCCATATCTTAAGTCAATCTTTGAAAAGAAGTTTGCACCTTGTAGTTGGTCGAACAGATCATCAATACGAGGTAGAGGGTATCGGTTTTTGATAGTAAGTTTATTTAGCTCGCGGTAGTTTATGCACATACGGAAAGATCCATCCTTCTTCTTTACGAATAAGACCGGTGCTCCACAGGGTGAGAAGCTTCGTCTTATGAACCCTTTGCATAAGAGTTCGTTTAATTGGCTGGACAGTTCCTGCATCTCTGATGGTGCAAGACGATATGGGGATTTGGCTATAAGGGTAGCTCCAGGAATTAAGTCGATTCTGAATTCGACTTGTCGTTTTGGTGGGACTCCTTTAAGATCATCTGGCAAAATGTCGGGGAAGTTACAGACTTCGGGGATACTCTCGAGGTTTTTCACCCCTTGCTTCTTGTCTACCACGTGAGCTAGAAAAGCACAGTACTCCTTGCGAATATACTTTTGCGCCTTGATACAGTAAATGATTTGTAGGTTCGTATTGAGTTTGTCACCGTAAATGATAAGGGTTTCATTACTTGGCAGGTTAAGGCGAATGGATTTCTCGTAACATAGTATGTCGGCATTATTAGTACTTAACCAATCCATACCAATAATGACGTCAAAACATTTTATGGAGACCGGCATAAGGTCGATTGGGAAGGAAAAGTTATTTAGAGTAAGGGTGCATCCTATGTATATATCGTTAGTGCACTCGGTTTTCCCGTTTTCCATTTCTATAGTGAAGGTATCTTTTAGTGGTTGGGAATTGTGTTTAAGTAAGTGTTCTATTTATGGCTCGTGAAACTTTTCTCAGCACCACTATCAAATAGAATGCATGCGTAAGAATTATTGAGAAGAAACGTACCCGTGACTACCGTAGGATCTGCCACGGCTTCTTCATGACCAATAGCCAGTATTCTTCCCACACCGCCGGTATTCCTCGTATTTGGACAATCCCTCTTGTAATGTCCAGTTTCGCCACATCCATAACATGCCTGGCCTATTCCCACGCCAGGAACTTAGGTGATTGGTTGCGCCGGTGACTTACATAATCGGGCAGTGTGCCCTTTTCTGTTGCAGTTCCTACATTGCATCTCACAGCTACTTCCATTGTGATGGAAATTACATTTATTACACTTCGGTAAAATTCCAGCATATTGTTTTGCTGGAGTAAGGGTAACAGGGATAGCAGCAGGAATAGTAGCAGCATGAACTACCACTATCTGTTGTTTCTTTGAGGGCTCTTGAGAAGATTGGCCCTTCCTTTTGTTCCATAACTTTTTCTTGTTGTTGTTGTTGATTGCTTTGGGCTGTTCTAGGACGGCAGTCATGAAGCCTTGACGAACTCCATGATCTACTAGTGACTGTGCCAGTTCTTGAGCATTATCGAATGTAACAGGTTTGGAAGCTAATACACTTCCTTGAATCTGAGGTGATAGTCCCCAGATATACCTTTCGATTTTCTTGCTCTCCAGAGCAACCATTCCAGGACATAAGGTCGCTAGATCGCTGAATCTATTGGTGTGAGTTGCTATGTCTGAACCTGTCATGGTAAGGCCCCAAAGTTCTTGCTCGAGGTTTTGTACTTCACCCCTTGGGCAGTTCTCTTGCATCAGTATAGATTTCAGATTATCCCAACTCATTGAGTTAGCCACTATAAGATTTAGTGACTTTACATGGTCGTCCCACCATGTTAGAGCTCGATCAGAAAAGGTACAGGCAACAAATTTCACCTTGCTCCCTTCAGGGCACGAGTAGATCTCAAAGACTGCTTCGGTTTTCTCAATCCATTGAGTCAGATTCATGACTCCCCCAGTCCCATTAAAGGTTCTAGGTTTGCCATTTGTGAAGTCTTTATAAGAACACTCTCGTTGGTGTCCATGACTTTCACCATGGTTAGAGGGATGAGCACCAGCTCCTGATCCACTAGCACCGGTTGTATTTATTTGTGACATGGCGGCTGCCACAGCTACAGTGACCGTTGCTTGAAACATGGCAGCGTCAAACTGTGGAGGTGGTGGCGGAGGTGGAGTTGGTGGATGTCTGTTTGATTTTCATGGTGGCATCTTTTAGCTATATAATTAAAAGCGAAAATATGATAAGTTTTCAATACTTGTTACAAGTCGAAAATCAAATAACTAATCACATTAGTTTTTATATGTATCATGTTTCGACTTGAAAAGTATTTTGAATTCAATTCATAATGGAGGTTTATGCAAAAATAAACATATGAATTACTGATAGTAGTATTCTCAATGAAGTTTTGTAATCTGTTCCATACCATGCCTTTCTATAATCACTTGGTGTATACAAATTGTATGTAATTAGAATTTGATAGAATGTCGAACCTAATGGGTCTGTCTTAAGTTCAAAACCAAACAAGGAACATAATATAATGCGGACCCACCATTTCTAAATCGATAGAATTTTAATTACATAAAATTATAACATATACACTAAATAATCATAAATAACCATTTGTAAATAGTTCGTGATAACGAAGTTGTTGTAATTTCCATTGAAATATAATGCTTGTCACTTTTTTTGATATATATTTTGTACATATAGTTGAGAAACTTTGACCTTGTTATAGGTCTACATATTATATCACATAAAGAAAATTTGACAACATTACAATCTACGAGTAGTGTGTTCACTTAATCGTAGAGGTGAAGCTTTACATACATAGATAAAAAGTAGTATATATTAAAACTTAGGAGTAGTGTAAACACTACTTGCGGCGGGTACTACGCCGAGTACTGGATTATGCTTCATGGTGTTCTTTTCCTTTCAAACGCTCTTCCAGTGTAGTCTGGTTCTCTTTAAGTGCTCTTATCTCAGCTTGGGCAGCCATCATCTCTCGTTGAAGTGATACTGCGTGGTTCCTAGTTTGACCATGATCTTCGTCCAGACGACGAAGGTTAGCAGTGTTGACTTGTGTGGAAGCGTTAGCTTCCAGTATCCGATTGATCGATATTCTTGCCTGATCAGTCTGGTGAGAGATACAGCTTATTATAATAGGGAGGGTCGTGTCAGCTGATCCTCCATTACTGATGTTATAAAAATCTCTATTCATACCAAATGGAGGGCGTTGTCCTTGTTGGTGACTCCACCTTTGTAGTTCCTTACCCCATACTGGTGTCGGACCTTGAAAATGTTGTCTGACTGTTGGGTGTCTGACTATTGGGTGTTGTACTCCTTGCGGTGGATTATATACCTGTGGTTCCGAGTCTGTGCCACTTGAATCTTCTTCTTCACTATCCTCCATTGGTTCTTCATCCGAATCTTCCTCGACCCAACCTCCACTCCCTTGATTGGGGTAGTAGGGGTCTCCGGGTAAGTGAAATCCAGCCATGTTGTCTGTACGAGAAATTAGGATAAGAAGCATAGAAAGAATTTAAACGCGTTGTTTTATAGTATCCTAAAATACTATTATAGTATTTTATGTTTGTTTATAAGTTTATAAGTTTTTAGACTTATTGCAACACCACAACTATTCCTAGGCATATGCTAATCACTTCTCGGATAAATATATAGTTGATCAGGCTATATTTATCCCATAACTAACTATATATCCCAAGGTATACTTGTGATATTCAACAATCATAATACTTTTATGTAATTCTTTACCGTGATACTATTTCTAGTATGTATGCATGTTCATATACTTTTAATAAAATACTTAGATTTTAAAAAAGTATATTTTTAGTCAGAGCGTTACAGCCCCATTATATTTATAGTTGTATATCTTTTATGGTTTGATATACTTAGTTCACTATAAACAATGCTCTAATATCAATCTGTCACACCCCCAAACCAGAACGGCGGAAACATTCGGGGGTGAATGACTTCATGTATAGTATCACAACAATGCATAATAGTAATCAAAGTACAACATCCATTACATTAATAAAATATAACTTTACATTCGTGTTCAAATAATTGTATACTTGACACCAAAAAGTATAATTAAAATACATGATTGTATGAAACTCTGTCTTCCTCAAAACTTGTGGGTACCAGTTTATCGATTTCCTGAAAATACAAGTAGTTTTGAAAAGAGTGTCAACAATTAAGTTGGTGAGTTCATAAGTATTTTTGTAAATAAATCTGTCATTTGTTCCCTGAAAATGTAAGTATGTTCACCCAAAAAATCATATATTTTCTGTTGTATATGTATTTGTGTTCTGAAATAGTATGATATAGTTTTAATTCACATAAAACTATGAAATGAATCTTTTACCGGTGATAGAATAATATCTTGTATATTGTGCTTGTATGAATTCTTTGAAATTGTAAGTACCTAGCTTTACCAATTGTATTGTAAAGTATTGTATAGTAGTTTTATTATTTAATATAACTATGTAAAGTTGTTTACTTATTCATACACCAATAGTATTATTCAATGCCAAATTTGTGAGTTATTATAACCATGCTTGATGACCTTAGATGGCCTGAACACGACGTTCTTCAGGCGTCGAAATTGGTACGACAATTGTCACCTCAGGCCTGCCGGCCTAACTATAGCGAACAATTCAGGTGTGGGATTGTCAGCCTTGTATATATCTATACACAAGTGTCACACTCTCCCTCCAGGAGACTCTGGTTATAATTTCAGGACTTGTTTTATACTTAAATACGTATTTGAAGCATGTCTCACAAAGCTATATCGATTGTTATGTGTATAATAATGAAAAATATATTTGTAATAGATAAACTGTAAATATCTCATAAATTATATTTAATATAATTTATATGGTTATTTTCGTAAGTTATTATGAATATGTAAAGAAATATGTAATTTCCATAAACTATATTGATAAGTGTACATGACTTATAAAGTATACCTGTTATAGTTTATATGCTTGTTTTTGTATAGAATATCGAACTAGTAAAGTAGTATATTTATTTTAGTAAAAATAACAATCGTAAACTATTTAAATAATTTTGTTATTTATACAAGATTTCCTTGTATTTTACTTGTATTTCCCCCTTAAAATATTAAAAAGATAATGAAAATACAGGGGTATAAACTCACGTGATAGTAATGGTGATTTGGACAGCACTTTGTTGCTAAAAAAGACTTTATTGCTGAAAAACCGGGCTTTGCGAGGGTTGAGTTAGAAACCGATAGACTCTTTTCTTATGGACTTTCTGGTGCTTCGGGATGTTCTTCGGATGTTAGATATGTTACCGGGACTTCGAGGGGTTGTAAGGAGGTTTAAGGAGGTGAAATATGTGAAAAAGGGTGAAAAATGGTGTGAAAATGGCAAAGGAACCGGGAGGGTTCACACCCCTTATATAGGGTGCGAGCTCTCGGCCGAAGAGGGGAAGGGAGGCACGCGTCGGCTTGCATGCGAATGGAAGGGACACGCGTCAGAGGCTCGCAGGCGCGATGTGTCTCGGCTCGGACGCTCCATGGGTGCGACACGCGTCGGAAGCCGGTTGGAGCTCCGCCTCAGACACGTCATCTGGTAGGAACCACGGGGCTGCTCACGAGGAATGGTGACGTGGCCGAACCCTGGCCTCGCATATGCGAAGATTCTCGGTTTTTGTGCCCAAAACTTCAAAAATTAATAACTTTCGCATACGAGCTCCGTTTTCGACGTTCTTTATATCCACGCGTAGGTGAGATTATACTCTACAACTTTTGTTTAGACTCAGTCGGCTATTTTTGACTTTATTTTTAATATTATTATTTTTAACAGACCGGGACAGGAAAATCCGTTAAAAATTCATAACTTCTTCATCCGACATCCGTTTTCGTCTGTCTTTTTACCGTTGTACTAATATTGACGAGACCTTCGATTCTTGTTTATATTGTGTCGGCTGAAAATTGTTCGATCTTTATTTCGAATTTCGAGCTGTGTATTGTTATATCGAATATTAGAAAAATCATAACTTCTACATACAAAGTCAGATTTGGACGTTCTTTTTATGTATGTTCACGGTTTAACGTATACTACAACTTTTATTTAGATACCTAAGGTTAAAAAGTAGTTTATTGTAAACTCACTTTTTACACTACAGTGTTTTGCCGGTTTTGTCGCGGATATTCGATAGGTCATAATTTCTTCGTTATAACTCGGATTTGGGCGTTCTTTATATTTTCGGAATCCTTGTTACAATCTCTACCACTTTATTCATCCCAAACAAGTTTATTTAACACTTCATTTTTTACGCTACTTTTCATCTCAATTAATTTCTATTTTTATTACTTCAAAATAAGTTACAATAGTTGACCTAGACTATTACATTATGAATTTACAAGTACATAGGTGAAGTTTAGACCTTTATTGATCTAGAAATTTTCCAGCTATGACATAGTAATCTTTAATTAACTCATTATATGACTTAGAAAGTGATTGAAGAACCCAGTCAACGGCCAACTTCCTCGGGAAAACGACACCTAACATTCCCAACTTGTCAATGTGTTATTTCATCTCCATGACGTGTGCACACACAGACTTTCCATCTTCGCGTTTTCTTGCCAATAGGCTTGCTTGATCTTGAAATTTTCAATTCGACGAACACGTGGGTCAGGGAGAATAATTGAAGGGGATGGAGGAAGTGAAGTTCCACTTAACCACAAAGAAGGGATTGATCTTTCACCTCGATTGTTATGTGGACTTTCACCTTCATCTGGAAAGTTTTTTTCCAAAAGATTCGGGAAGACCATAGTTGTCAGAACTAGACATCAACAGGGGATAAACTAAAGTTAGTTGATTAAATCCTTGGTATAACACCCAAATGAAATATCAAGGGTAGGACCCAACACAATATTCTGCAATTTGGAAGAGGGATGCCGTAATCCAATTGCAAAATATTTGAAGGTAGGTAAATGATGATTTACCGATTTCCACCGTGAAAAACGGAAAATAATATTAGGATTTAAATGAATTGAAATTCCTAGATCCTTTGAGATTCATTGAACTTTTCAATGGCATGTTTAATCTCGATTATGCCCTTCAAGTTTGTGACTGGGATACCGTGCTGGGTTTTGGTATACTACAACATCCTATGGTGCACATACAACCCTAAAAGCTTTGGATCTATGTTTTATCTAATTATACATGCAATATTGTTTCCAAAGCTTTAAGCCTACAACTAACATACTCTTGACATAAACATCATAGAAATGAGTTATAGAATTACCTATCTGTTGTGGCTTGTAGTTTTGGCCTATAAGAACTTAGCACCAATAGTGTGAATGCCTCAAATGGAATAACAACACACCTTTGGACAAAGTATGACTTTTGAGAGAATGTCTTGCACCAAAAATCGGCTCATGAACTCCTATGACACTTAGTAGCCGATTTTGGATGCTAAGGGGCTTCTTATATAGTGTGACAAGATTAGGGTTACATCCATGCAAACCCTAATGCCCATGACCTTTCATATTACTTAGGATCCATGGGTTAAACCTCCATGGACTATCCATGGACTACCATATTGGTTTATCCCATGCTAAATAACCATTGGCCCACACTATAAGAATCATTGATTTACTTAATCAGTCCCCGTACATTTAATTAGTCTCTTTTGATCACTAAATTAATTCCAAATTAATCCTTGATCAATATTAATTAAATCATATGATTTCATATTAATGTATTAGAAATTATAATATATTAATAAATCATAAATAACTTCTTCTCAAAAGTCCATCCTATCAAATTGTCCTGGTGATATGCAACCCATATGAACCATGTTACTATCGGGTCAAGTACATACCAATTATAGTTATGGGCTTAGACACCTAATCCAAAAGTCTCCCACATGGATAAGTCTAATAACTATTATTGCAAGTACGACTCCAAAATCCCGACTAGCAATCGTAGCTCTTAAAAGTTGTTGTCGAACTCTGACCTAGTCAATTACGCGTCCATTTGATAAGGGATCATATATTCCTCCATTATACAATATATCATATGGATTGAGACATGGATTATAATCATTCTCTCTGTCCATCTGTTGTTTCCCGATTTCCGATTTATGACGACCAACTAATTGAACAAATCAAATCAGTCCAGGCTTGGCCAAGCACTTGGGTTTGTCATCACTAAATCATTGAGGGGCCCACATATATCGCTTTTATACCTCTAAGGGTAAAAGGAATGGATAAACTTCGACTCATATGCTTGCTCTATCTACACATTAAATCACACATAATAATATGTTTTATAACGCCGAGTTACCGGTGCATTTTCATATTATCAATGTGCAACCGACTTGTAAACTGCAACTGATATGTCTCCGTTTCAAGAATATAAGATATTATCGTCTCATGATCACTCGTGATAAAATCCGTGAAGTGAATCAAATGATATTGGGTTGAATCCAATACTCAAATCTTATTACAGGAGTACTCATGAATACTGTAGTAAACTTGTGCTATGTCTAACACCTTAGACAATCTTACAGACCCATTCATGACAGTCTTGCTTCAATACCTACTTCCAAAGTATGATCGACTGTGGATAGTTTTAATAATCTTATTATTCAGGAAGTCAAAGCATGCAAAGTGAAACACAAGAATAATACTAATTCTATATGGATTACTCATTATTCATTGTATAATGTTTCGAATAATCAACTTAATACTTGAATTAAAACAATAGTTATCCCATGCTCCAAGCATGCACACTATGTTTGTCTATGGTCCTTACTATGTGAAATAGATAAATTGTAAACATTTACAATGACACTCATTTCACAATCCCAAATCCTTATCGCAAGTGTAAGAATACCAAGTCCTTGCCACTTACTGGAACGTGTTAGATTCTATGCAATGATTCCTTTTGTAATGTCTAGGTACAGAAGTCACAGAGACTTTGCCAACGACATTACAAAGTATTCCTTTGAATATTGTCACAAGAACAATTCCATGTAAGTGAAGTCTCAAATTCAAAGTACATTCCTTTGAACATCCTTCTTGCATGAAAGTTTCTAACCTACACATATATTCTTAATATCCATGACAACTCATTATTAATAGAATCTTGTCTATTTATAACAATGTCAATATGGTCCATCCAATACTATGCTTCCAACTGTCCCAAGTAACCAATCCTTATCGAACCGTAGATTGTTATTGACAGTTGTTTAACCATTTTAGTCATATCCGGTTCTAGTCTTTTTTCCCTCTTAATGCCCTAGGCATTTGGAAAATTAAAACATGTGAATATTATAGCATATGCAATCGATCCTGTACCCGAAGCATATGGGATACGATTCATAATGTCTTACATAAAGACGTGATACTTTACCAGTCTCTTCCTATAGGATTTTTATTTGCCATGTTATCACAATTCGAATTATGAAAAGGGATGCCCTAATCATCATCGAATTTGAGAACGCAATTAACACGATCTAAGCTTTTAGATTTGAATTGAAGTATATATTTTTGACTAAATTTGATTAAAATCTCACAATCTAAGCTTTTAGATTTGAAATGAAGTATGAATATGAATTCCTCTCCCTTAATTATAGCAAAACAACTTTTCAAACCTTGCAACTTTGCAGATTGAAACTTTTGTTTTCTATAATTAACATTGTTAACTCGCAACAGTTAACGTAACAATTGTGTTCCCACTAGCATAATAATTACAATTTTACCAGCATAACACTTATGCTCCTACTAGCTTTGACATGTACCCATAAACCAGCTGGACTTCTAGAAATCAATACTTATTGACTTTCATTACCAAAGTTCAGATTTCTGATACGAGATGCTTCGATAAGACTTTATCGAGGCTTCTCAAAATCATACACCTTTCCTTAGATAACTCACATGTGTTTCTTAACAATTTTAGAACTTACAACAATAAGTCTCAAATGTTTAGACATTTTTCCATTTCTCACAACTCGAACTATGAAGAGGTATGTCGTAATCATAGTCGAATTTGAGAATGCAAATATTACAATTTCTATCTCCTTAAAATCTACTTAGTGAAAGTGTTTCCTCACAATCATTTTCATGAATTGAAGAGAAACCTAATGACACTTAGATTTTATTTATGGTGTATGTGTTCCTATCCATGTGAATTTGTCAAAACCATAATCTCAAGACAAGGTTAGTGACAAATCCAAACTCATATGGACTGAACTTGTTTAATCTTAATCTCTCGCCACCTGGCAGCACAAGGGCATACATTGCTTCCAGGTTGTTATGCAAACAATTAAGCACTCATAGAACTCACATGCATAGTCAACTTTAACTGGAATGGGCACAAAAACAAGAATATGTCAACACGATGGATTACAAACCTCAAGTCGTGTGCTAGCGATAAACAATAGGTTTTATTATTAATTAGTTCTTGAAAAATTTCAAGATCTTTAAAACTCCCACTGACCTCTTGACATATAAGATTCTATTGCCAAGAACCGTTCATTGACAAACAAATATTTAAGAGTTAGTACGGATTTTTATCAAGAATACAACTTTATATAATAGGTTTTAGTTGGTCTTTGTTTTAACCAAGACATCACAACTTACCAATTTCAAATGTACAAGAGTAAGAAACATTTTACTCTACATTTGATGAGTGTTATAAACATTTCTTAACATTATGTCACTCAACACACAATCTTAGAGTATGACTCTAACACTTGATTTTGGAGCGAAGTATGACTCATATTCTTGATTTAACAATTTCAGCAATTCACGATTCCTCTTCTTAGCCATACGAATGCACTAATATGTCCTTAGAGGATCAATTGTGATATGGTTTTCATAATCATTAAGATGATCATAAAACACGATACTCAAGTACTCTCCCATATTTTCATAGAAATAGTCCCATAAATAATGTAAAACACATGGACCTAAATTGCAATTTACTCTCCCTTAAATTCATCAACGGCGAGTTAGTCAATCCGCGTCAAAACCAGCATCAACCTCACTTTTAGAAAACTAAATCCTGTCCGCTGAAACTACTCAAAAGAAATCAACGGCCATAATCCACGATCCCCGACAACAGAAATCAACCAATCAGATCACGCCTCACATTCCGTATATAAACACAACTCTCCCTCCATTCGTCACCACAACGAACAACAAGCATCTCTCTCTTTTTTGAACATCACTCTTTCCTTACAAACCAAAGTCCCTGCAATGGCGCCAAAGGCAGAGAAGAAGCCGGCTGAGAAGAAGCCAGCGGAGGAGAAGAAACCAGCTGAGAAAGCCCCTGCTGAGAAGAAGCCAAAGGCCGGGAAAAAGCTCCCCAAGGAAGCCGGCGCCGGTGCTGTTGACAAGAAGAAGAAGAGAAACAAGAAGAGTGTGGAGACATACAAGATCTACATCTTCAAGGTGTTGAAACAGGTTCATCCTGACATCGGTATCTCAAGCAAGGCCATGGGGATCATGAACTCGTTCATCAACGACATCTTCGAGAAGCTTGCTCAGGAATCTTCGAAACTTGCGAGGTACAACAAGAAGCCGACGATCACCTCCAGGGAAATTCAGACGGCGGTGAGGTTGGTTTTGCCCGGTGAGTTGGCAAAGCACGCCGTTTCCGAGGGGACGAAGGCTGTAACCAAATTTACCAGTTCTTAGATTTGGGGATTTAGGGTTTGTATCGATGTTCATTGTTAGGGTTTTTGCTTATTGTGAAATTTTCATCTTTCTCGATGAATTATGTAGGTATGGATGAATTGAACTTGGTTATATTGTGTTGTTAAACATTTAAATCCGGTTGAGAGGGTTGGTTTTTAATGATCTGTGGGTTATGTCACAAATACTTTTATCATCTTCACTGACTATATTCGCAACATTTCAGTCCAAAAAAACTTAAATTGGCAGATGTTGATACCGATGAGATGTGCTTGCTCAAACATGATACACCACCACCACCCTTAACCTTAATCACCTTCCGTCCCTCTTCACCATCATGGAGCCTAAAAACTGAACCAGACGAATTTTCGTATTTTGATGATGGATTATCATCCATGTACACCTTTTTTGATGGAAGACAAAGAACAACATCAAGTTGTAGATTATGGGTTTACACCTAGAGCTTAGAATTTCTTGACTTTCTGGGTTCCTAACTTGATTTTTTATGGGTTCAATTTGATATCCTCTTTTTGGTTTCACGAATGATTGTTGTTTCAGATTCGTACAGTTCATCATCATGGCAATAATCAATTGTTTTGTTTTATGTTTGATTTTAAGCCATGTTCATCCGAGTAGAACGGTTGATTCGATTCTATAAGACAAATTATTGCATTCCATTCCTGCTCTAAATACATGGTTGATTGTCAATACTCAATTAGAGTAGGAATGGAATGCAACAAATAAATGTTTCTGATCCTACAGTATAACACCACCATCTAATTTCTATGAACAAAGTATCAAACACATCATATAGTTCACAAACAATACAAAAAATCCACATTATAACAAGTTCATGACAATAATAAGCCAACCCTGCACTCAAAACCGCAAATCCGGCAAAAACAACACGCATTTGTATCTCAGAAGGTACACCAGCAGCAGCACAAAGTACAACACATCCTCACACTAAACCTTCTTCAATGTCTCAAATCTCTCATGAGCCTTCTTACATGAAGAACATTTCAATGTATGTTGCTCAAATCTATCCAACATCTGCCACAAACAACATAAAGATCACAAAAACATACAAATTACAAAAAGATTCAAGAAACATGAAAAGAATACTTGGCGTTTGGATAGGTATGTGGAGGGTAGTGATTGGATGTTGGGTTAACCAAACCATTCGGGTTGACTTTTTCCATGTCTTCTAAGCCAGTTTCTGAATGCTAATACAAATCGATCAGCTTGTGTTGGGAGTTGTGAGTTGGGAATGAATCTTATCAGTTTAGCATTTCTTAAGAGGTGAGTCTCCTCACCATATCAATGGGTCGAAGGCACCAAGGCCGGCCCATTTTGTGATATGTGGTAGACTAGTGGGTTATATGTGTTGGGTTTTTGGGCACTATAACATTCCTATGGTGCACATACAACCCTAATGACTTAGATCTAAGTTTTCTCTAGTTATACATGCAATTTCATATAATCCAAAGCATGAGCCTAAACTAGCATACAATTGGAAATATACAACATAAAAAACTAGTTAGAAGAATACCTCTTAGTTGTAGCTTGTAGTTCTTGGCCTTATAGGAGCTTAGCACCCCAAGTATGATGCCTCAAATGGTTCACAAGACACCACTAAAAAATGGCGGATTATGAGAGAGAGGCTAGGAACCACCAAAATCGTTTATACACTTCATAGAATGCTAGTCAATATTTTAGGGTTGAAGGGGTTACATATATAGTGTAGAATTCCAAGAGTCTACAACTTTACTTTTGACACCATCGGCTAATTCTCGACCGGTTTAAATTTAACAGTATGAGGAGATTATACTGTTAAATAACTGCGTAAAATTCATAACTTCTACATACGGACTTCGTTTTCGTCTGTCTTTTTGTCGTTGAGTTCTTATTAATGAGATCTTCAATTCTCATTTAGGTCGTGTTGGCCAAAAACCGCTCGATCTAAAATTTGAATTATGGGTTGTGCATGATGGGTTTTATACAAACAATCCTATGTGTGAATGCAACCCTAGATATGGATCTATGTTTTCACTATTAGTTATACAACATTATGAACAAAAAAGAAACCTAACATGCTCCTAGGTAATTTCGAAAATTATAAAGGAGAATGGAATACATACCTCTTATTGTTATGTTGTAATAACAACTTGTATCTTGAATCTTCTTGTCTTTGAAAGCAAGTACCACAAGTGTAGTACCTCTAATGGCTCACAAACACCAAGAGCAAATGGAGAGGTAAGAGAGAGAGAGAGAGAGAGGAGAGGCATGAAATTCGGCTCTAGGAACCCTAGGTATCAAGTGGTCGAATTTCTTATGCCAATGGGTCTTTATATAGGTGTAGGAATTAGGGTTTCAGTCCTTACCCTTATCTGGTTGCTTAGCCACCAAGCAGACCAAAGGATAACCCTATAAACCTTATCATGGACGAATTATAAGGCCTTATCCCCTTGAATTCGTCCACCCTATCATATACGACATCATTTGCCCTACTTTGCAACTATCACATAATTACAGTTCAGCCCCCCTAGTTCAATTAACTTTTTTTGACAAAATTAATTCTTAATTAATTCTCGACCAATGATAACTAAATAAATATGATTTCTCTTTTAATATATTATTCTTATAATATATTAATAAGCCATAATAACCTCTTTCTCTATTATTTCTCCAGTCAAGTTGCTTTGGTGAAGACAACCCAAAAGGACCATGCACAACCGGGTCAAGTACTTACGAAATATAGTTACGGGCTTAGACAGTAATCCAACAGTCTCCCACTTGGATAAGTCTAGTAACCATAAAAGCAAGTACAACCCGATTAGCAATCATAGCTCTCAAAGACGCTGTCGAACTCTGATCTTATCAGTAACCTGTCCTTTAGATAAGGGATCATATATTCCTCCATTCTAGATATCGTATAGACATGAGACATGGATTATAATCATTCTCTCAGTCTATGTTTTGTTTCCCGATTTCCGATTTATGACGACTGAAAACAGACTACAATTGAACACATCAACTTAGTCTCGGCTTGGCCAAGCGCTTAGGGTGTCATCACTAAATCATCGAGGGGCCCACAGATATCGCTTTTATCCACTTTGGGTAAAAGGAACGGATAAACTTCGACTTGAATGCTCGCTTGTACCTACTCATCAAATCACACACAACAATATGTTTTATAACACCAAGTTACTGGTGCGTTTACATATTATCAATGTGCAACCGACTTGCAGAATACAACTCACACATCTCGGTTTCAAGAATATAAGATATTATCGTCTCACCAATCACTCGTGATAAAATCCATGAAGCGATCTAAGTGAGCGTGAGTTTAATCCAATACTCTAATCTTATAGCAGCACTCATGAACTCTGTAGCAAACTTGTGCTATGTCTAAACACTTTAGACAATCTACAGACAGATTCATGGCAGTCTTCATTCATACCTACTTCCAAAGTATGAGCGACTGTGGAGGATTTGAATAATCTTATTATTCGGGAAGTCAAAACATGAAAAGTGAAATACAAGAATAATACTAATCCTATATGGCCCCAAACTTTTGAGCATAAATAAAATACCTTTTATTTAATCACCATATTGATTACTCATTATTTTTTGTTTCGGGTAATCAACTTCTTACTTGAATTATAACAACAGTTGTCCCATGCACCAAACATGCACACTATATTTACCTATGGTCCTTACTTTGTGAAATAGATCAAATGAAAACATTTCCAATGATGTTCATTTCACAATTTCTAATCCTAATCATTAGTGTAAGAATACAAATTCTCGCCATTACTAGAATATGTCAGATTCTAACATTTTATGGAATGGTCCTTTCGTAATATCACAGCGCCAAAGTCACCAAGACTTCGCCAATGAAATTACAAAGTACTCTATTGGAGATTGTTACAAGACAATCCCATAGATGTGAAGTCTCACATTCAAAGTACATTCCTTTGAACATCCTTCTTGCATAAAATTTTCTAATCTAGACATAAATTCTTAACGTCCAACTCCCAATAAGGAAACATTTCCATATTTGCCATATGACAACTCATTATAAATAGAATCTTATCTATTCATAATAATGTCAATATGGTCCATCCATGACTATACTTTCAACTGTCCACAAGCGACCAATCGTTGGCAAACCTTAGATTGTCCTTGACAGTTGTTTAATTATTTTAGTCAAATCCGGTTCTAGTCCCTTTTTCCCTCTTAATTCCCAAGACATTTGGAAAATTTTAGAACGGTCAAATATTACAGCATATGAAGAGGGGTGCCGTAATATTTCTATTTGCCACGTTCTCACAATTCGAACTATGAAGAGGGGTGCCGTAATCATAATTGAATTTTGAGAATGCAGTTAATATATCCTTGACTAAATTTGATTAAAATTTCTCGATCTAAGCTTTTAGATTGGAAACGAAGTATAACATTCTCTCCCTTAATTATAGCAAAACAACTTTTCAACCCCTGCAACTTTGCAAAGTGAAACTTTTGTTTTCTATAATTAATATTGCCAACCTGCAACACTTAAAATAATAATCATGCTCCCACTATCATGATGATTATATCCATTCCAACATAACATTTATGCTCCCACTAGCTTTGACACGTATTCAGAAATCAATTAAACTTCTAGAAAACAATACTTATTGACTTCCATAGTTCATCTAATACGACATGCTTCGATAAGCCTTTATCTAAGCTTCTCAAACTCATACACCTTTCCTTAGATATCTCACATGTGTGTCTAAACTAATTCAGAACTTATATTACTAAGTCCCAAACGTTCAGACTAATCGCCAAATCTCACAATTCGAACTATGAAGAGGGATGTCGTAATCATAATCGAATTTGAGAATGCAATTTACATAATCGCTATCTCCTTAAAATCTCTCTTAGTGAAAGAGTTTCCTCACAATCATTTTCATGAAGGAGAGAAAACTTATGATACTTAGATTTTATGGTGCATGTGTTCTTATCCATGCGAATTTGTCATAACCATAATCATAAGATAATGTTTGTGACAAATCCAAACTCTTATGGACGGAACTTGTTCATACTTGATTTCTTGCCATTAAGGGTTCCACCATTGCTTCCAAGTTATTTAGCAGCTCACATATGCCAGTCAATGTACTTTCATCGAACAAGGGGCTTCCCTTATGCAGTCTATTGAGAACTCGTAGAACTCATATGCATAGTTGACCAAACTGGAATGACACAGAAACAAGAATATGTCAATACGATAGGTTACAATCCTCAAGTCGTGTACTAGTGTCTAATAGGTTTACTCTCGATTAGTTCTTGAAACTTTTCGAGATCTTTAGACTCCCACTGACCTCTTGACATATTAGATTCTCTTATCAAAACAAATATTCAAGAGTTAGTGTGTGTCTATATCAAAACAAAACCTACACACAATTTGGTATTAGTTGGCCTTTGTCTTATTCAAGACATCACAACTTACCAAAATGTGCAAGTGTAAGAACATTCCTATTTAAGATTATGTCACTCAAGTCACAATCTTGGAGTATAACTCTAAGACTTGATTTTGGAACGAAGTATGACTCATCCTTTTGATTTAACCATTTCAACAATTTCCAATTCCTCTTCTTAGTCATACTAGTGCACTAAGATGTCCTTAGACGATTAATTGTGATGTGGTTTTACAATCAACAAGATGATCATAAAATACGATACAAAAGTACTCTCCCTTTTTCTTAGATTGGAGAAACTTTCTGTCTTTTTGCCTAATTGATTCTTCTTATTCGTTCTGCCATACATTGAAATTTTTTTAATGATTCAGAATCACACTTAATCTTGTAAGCATAACAACATTTACTAGAATTTTAGTAAATGATGACGAATAATCTTATTGTTCTTTGTGGTGGACTTAACTAGTGCACAACATTGTTTACCAGTTCTCCTAGTCCTTCACTTAACTCTTTGTCAAGGAATTAGTCTTAATTTCCAAATATGAAGGTTCTCATTCATCATACAATACAAGTTGTATGATTCGAGTTTCTGTCAAATTGAAACTTGGTCGACAATAATCTTTCCTTATTTGGTAAATTCTTGACATTACCACAAATAACATAACTAAGAATCACATCCATTTCATCATTGCTGAAACTAGAAATACACTAACGTAAATTTTTCATACATGCCATTGCAAGGAAATATATAAATAAGACAAAAAATAAAATTTATTTTATTTATAAAAGGTGCGGAAAAACTTGTCCTTACAATGCAATTTAAATGAAAACTACGCTATTACATGTTCCTAGCAATCTATCATAACTCTAAAAGTAGCAGCTCCAAAATTCCGATCATCGAATCATGCGATCGAAATCCATTTCTTCGTGATCAGACTCAGCTCACTTCTTCCTTTAAGCTTCCTCTCTTTTCTTCGATCCTACAAAACATCAAATGTAATCTTATCACATCATGTATTAAGAATAAAAAAAATAGGAACTTATAGAGTTAGTTAATGGATTTTACCTGAAGTAGAGCCATACGTCTTGAATCTCCCATCTCTTAGATCTCTCAGGTAGACAGGGCAGCTTCGTCTCCAATGCCCCTTTTCTTGGCAATAAAAGCAAATTGACTCCTTTGGAACAGCACATGGAACTACCTCAGACTTTGTCTTTCTCTTATGGTCAATCTTTTCGACCATGACATGTCTTTCGTTTCCATTGCCTATGTCCATGGAGGTTTGGAAGGCAGATCTACCAATCATCTTTGCTTCTCCAGTGCGCCAAATCATTGTTGATTCAGCAGCAACAAGCAAATAGGTGAGATCGATAAGGGTTTCGTCGTGGTCTATCATATAGTACTCTCTTACGAACTCAATATATGAGTCGGGAAGCGATTGAAGAACCCAGTCAATGGCCAGTTTCTCACAGACAACGACTCCCAACATTCTTAACCTGTCAACGTGCAACTTCATCTCTAAGACGTGTGCACGCACTGACTTTCCTTCTTCGTGTTTTCTTGCCAAAAGGGCTTGAGTGAGCTTGAACTTTTCAAGCCTTTGTACTTGTGGGTCAGGGAGAATAATAGGAGGAGGTGGAGGAAGTGAAGCATGATCTCTTGTTCCTCGATCGAATCGTGGAATATCATCTTCATGTGGAAAGCTTGTTCCAAGGGATTTGGGAAGACCATAGTTGCCATACTTTGACATCTACAAAACGGGAGAAAATTCAAGTTATTTGATTGATTGACATCTACAAAACGGGAAGACCATAGTTGCCATACTAGCCCGAATCTGCGGGCGTTACAATTATCTCCCCCTTAGGATGATTACGTCCCGAAATCATCAACTAAACACGGTTGTATAATGACTCCATACGTTATCTCTTCATCCTAGGTAATAATCATAACTTCTATGTTCCTTTGAATGAGTATTTAACTCTTGGACTTCTTGACCGCAGGCGGTGCTTGATTTTGCACCCGCACTCTGTCTCACATTAAGCTTTCAATCATGACCTTCCTGTCACAATCTCAGCCCTTATTGGAGACTTCTTATTCTTCTTAACAACTTAAGATAAGTTTCTTCCTTCGATTATCATAATAGACCGATGGGTCACGTTCTAATGACATCTCATCGTATGATGCAACGCTTAGAGTCTGGTCTTTTAGAGTCAAATTCCAGAAAGAAATATACCTTCCTTCATGTCCTAATGTGATATAATCACCTTTTAGTATGTAGCACTTCTAGGTACAAGTTTCTTACTTTAACAGCGATCGCGATACTTCTACTGATCACTTCGATTATCTTTTATTCCAATCTTCTGGCTTAAATCAAATGCTACATCGATCTTGGTTCTCTGAACCTCGTAACATAATCATCTTAGTCGGACTCTATTTGATATGACTACTAGTGTCGAGATAACAATCATCTTCTTAATCATTACCGAAACAATGGTAACGACATACTTGAATAAAACGAAATCAATCACTAGCTTCTTGGTAACCTTGTGACTTTCCCTGATCCAAGTGTGATTCTTGTGCTTCCGGTAGTATAGACCTCTACTAACATTTTTTCCTTAATACTTCCATTTAAGTTATATACAGATAAAAACATATTTGAAGAAAAAAAACATTTTTTCCTTATATTTCCATTTAGATTATATGCATATAAAACATTTTTCAAGAATTTTATGTGTACGATGTACATAATTTTTTATTAATTTACATAAAATAATACCTCATAAAAAATTATTGCAAAAAGTTAAAAGAAAATAAAAAAAAAAGTATATTAGAAAAAAAGACAAAAATAATTTAAAAAGTAAAAAAGTTAGAAAAATATCAAATTTTGAAACTATAACTATTTAGTAAATATTTTCAAAACTAAATAGTAAATATTTTTCTAAAAAACACCATTGTTCAAAAAGTAAGAAAAAACAAATAAATCCGCTAATCTAAAAATAAAACGGGAACCATTTCGGGTCAACTGGTACACGGACTTCACCCGAGCTATTCGACCCATATCGGTTAGATGAACTCATTTGATAACTCAATGCAACTTCAATCCCATAACAGAGGTCGCCCAAAGTTCTGTAGTTGGTGATTCATAGTTTTCTAAGTAACTTTGGCTTCGCATTTTCTCACCTACAAGTAACTTGAATCTTATTATCCTTTTATTTCGCTTTGATTCTATGATATCTATATACGTATAAGCATGATCGAGAGTTAAATTAGGGTTTTGGTGGTTTCATTTCCTGAATAAATAACAGAGTATTTCAGGGAATTAGGACTTATGGTTTTCCATAACAATGATTTATTCTAGGGTTTGATTCCATGGTGGTGGTATACTGGTATAGATTATAGAACAACCTCTTCTACGATATATCTTTTATTGTTTGCCTCTTGAATTCTTCATAATCAGCCAATCTAGATTCTTATGTGGGATTCTGCAGTTACTCCAAATTCTGGATTAATTCGAATGATTGATGATTTGATTCCCTCTTTGAGAAATGGCTACCAGAAATCTTAGGTCATAAGTTGAATTATCAATTATCCCCACCTAAACTTTGTATACCTCCTAATTTGGTTCCTGATACAGAATTTTATACACTATGGATTCGTAACATAGAATCAATATTGATGACATGATCAAGATTATGCATTTGTTTATGATTTCTGATACCTAACTGTATATAACAAATTTCCTTTTGCTGATTTACAGATACTTTTAAATTAAACTGCATTTAATGATCTTGATGTCAAGAACACGCAACATAATAGTTGCAACAGGCTTGGTAGCTTTTGCAAGTGCAGGTTTAGCTTTTCCCTTTTACATGGCGTAAGTACATTGCTTTTTGGTTCATTTATTCTTTAATTATTAGTCTTTTTTGAAACATTAAACATTAAAATGTATGTTAAAATACAAGACTAGATCATCATCAAATGCCCCTCTTATTGATTCATCAAAACCATTGTCACCTCAGCAACTTTTAGAGGACCTTATATCAATACCGGATCACGTGATGTTGGACCTGATTATCAGACTTATTCCAAGAAATAATCATTTTTAGCTACTTTATTTTTATTTTTATCATGTATTGTAGTAACTGAAGTATTTAGAAAACAATGTACTTTGTTAAAATGCTTATATTAATCCGTTTGGTTTCTATTATTGTTATTCTTGTTATTTCCGGCCACCATAGTGTGAATGAATATCACATGTATGAGTGACAAATGGTGTACCAAATTTAAGTTAATGTGTTAATATACTTGTTATGAGAATAATTATAGATAAATATTTACTTTTTTTTTTGTTGATTTGTATATTGTTAGATTTGGTTTTGTTTTCCTTGGATCCACAAATTGAAATGTTCAGATCTATCAAGTATAAGACCATCCGGTATGGGCAACGTCATACGGCGTTATGCGGATTTGGCAGCTCCCATAACGGCGTCATAACACTGGAACACTGCCCCCCTCTCATGTTATTTGATGTTATGTTAAGAAATGTTAGCATGTCCATGGAAAGTAACGTGAGAATCAACCAATCAAAAGTCATTATCTCACACTCTCTCTCTCTAACTCTCTTTGTATCTCTTAACATTTGCACACCATTTTCTACATAAATCAAATGATATTAAAAATGACATGGCATATGAGTTGGCAAATTTTAAGTATGATAACATGTCTTAACATGTTGCCCACACCCACCAGCCTAATAGGTATTTGGATTAAAATTTAAAAGCATACCAAAATGATGGTGCAGAAATAATAGCATGTCGTTCAAAAAGAAAGCTTACCAAGATTTTTTTTTTTTAAATCGAAATACGACTCATTATCCTAAACGTGTAGTTTAACGGTTTTTGGAGGGGAAAAAAACTTATGGGATCCTTGATACATCGGTGTTGGTTGAAATTTTTGCTTTGTTGTTCAATTTGTCTCTTTGCCATGATCGACATTTCAAACTTACACGTAAAGTCTTCCTTTTTAACCTACAAAACACACTCTGCACCACTAGAATCAAGAAACCACAAGTATTTTCTTCAAAATCGATAAAAATGGCTTCTTTACTATTCCCAACGCCACCAACAACCACCACCAACACTCGCTTACTTCCTTCACTTCCTCTTCGCCACACAAAACCCATAATTCTCCGTTCCCACTCATCATCACCACCCTCATCTCGCCGGAAAAATCTCCTCCCTCCACTCCGAGTAGCTGCCCCACCTTCCCCCTCCACCACCGACACTTCCATTGATCCAGAATTCGAAGAATCCGAAACCAGTTTTTCGTCGAAATTCTCATGGAGAGATCACTGGTACCCTATATCCCTAATCGAAGACCTCGATCCAAACCTCGCAACCCCTTTCACTCTCCTCAATCGTGACCTCGTTATCTGGTTCGACAAAACTAACAACCAATGGGTTGCTTTTGACGACAAATGCCCTCATCGCCTTGCTCCTTTATCGGTATGTTAACCCTCCAATTTTACCCTTTTCATCTAGGGTTTTATCGATCTTACAAAATTCGATTCTTTCAGGAAGGAAGGATTGATGAAAACGGACACCTACAGTGTTCTTACCATGGATGGTCCTTCGATGGATCCGGATCCTGTTCTCGGATCCCTCAGGCATCATCAGAAGGACCCGAAGCTCGAGCTGTTCAATCACCAAGAGCATGTGCTACCAGGTTTCCAACAATGGTGTCTCAAGGTTTGCTCTTTGTATGGCCTGATGAAAATGGTTTAGAACGAGCCCGTGCCACTCAGCCTCCTATGTAATCCCCAAATTCTTTTCACTATTATAATATTCATCATCTATATTTAATTGATCAATCATTATCCCCAATTTTTAATGTCGATTAGGTTGCCTGATGACTTTGAAAACCCTGAATTTTCAACAGTCACAATTCAACGTGATCTGTTCTATGGATACGATACTCTCATGGAGAATGTTTCTGATCCCTCACACATTGATTTTGCTCATCATAAGGTGATAACACAGTCCCCCTGCCTGCCCGCTGCCCGGATTCTTCATATCTGCTGCCCGAATTCTTAATTTCTTGAATGATTCTACAGGTTACAGGGAGGAGGGATAGAGCTAAACCACTACCATTTAAAATGGATTCCACTGGTCATTGGGGGTTTTCTGGTGAAAACGAAGGGAACCCAAAAATCAGTGCTAAGTTTATCGCGCCTTGCTATTATATAAACAAGTAAGTTAAGTTTACACAACTAAAGGGTAATATAGGTATTTCACAACTAGAAAGAGATTAATTAATTAAACAAATTTGTTATTGTTTTCAGGATAGAGATTGACACAAAACTCCCTATTGTGGGTGATCAAAAGTGGGTAATTTGGATTTGTTCCTTCAATGTCCCAATGGCACCTGGAAAGACTCGTTCCATTGTTTGCAGTGCTAGAAATTTCTTTCAGTTTACAATGCCCGGGCCCGCATGGTGGCAGGTAAAGTGTGTGAATTAGACTAAATGACTATTTTACCCCTTTGTATAATAAAATGGTGAAAATTGTAGGTTGTTCCAAGGTGGCATGAACATTGGACATCAAACAAAGTATACGATGGTGATATGATTGTTCTTCGAGGTCAAGAAAAAGTCTTTTTATCACAATCAATGGAAGATGTCAACAAAAACTACACAAAACTCACATTTACCCCAACACAAGCTGATCGATTTGTATTAGCATTCAGAAACTGGCTTAGAAGACATGGAAAAAGTCAACCCGAATGGTTTGGTCAACCCAACATCCAATCACTACCCTCCACATACCTATCCAAACGCCAGGTATGCTTTTCATATTTCTTGAATCTTTTTGTATGTGTTTGTGATCTTTTTGTTGTTTATTGCAGATGTTGGATAGATTTGAGCAACATACATTGAAATGTTCTTCGTGTAAGAAAGCTCATGAAAGATTTGAGACATTGAAGAAGGTTTTAGTGGGAGGATGTGTTGTACTTTGTGCTGCTGCTGCTGTACCTTCGGAGATACAAATGCGTGTTGTTTTTGCGGGATTTGCGGTTTTGAGTGCTGTTTTGGCTTATTATTGTCATGAACTACAGAAGAATTTTGTTTTTGTGGATTATGTGCATGCTGATATTGATTAAACTTGGTATAATGTGGATTTTTTGTATTGTTAGTGAACTATATTGATGTGTTTAATACTTTGTTTATAGAAATTAGATGGTGGTGTTATACTTTAGGATCAGAAACATGTATAGTTTTAAAGATTTTATGAACCAAGATTTGTATGCATATAAAATGATGGATGTGTGTTCATTACCTACGTTTATACCATAACTTTGTTCTTATGGCCAAAAATCACTGAATCTACAATGTTACAAACGTGTACAACGAAATATTAAAGTAACTCGCACAATGAAATACATGATTATTTTTAATGTCAAAACCACAATCTCCTTTGGAATGTTGGGTTCAGTTTTGCTCATCATAAGGTGCTATTCTATAATGTTTGAGCATTCACATCACATAAATAAGAACATGTACAATTTTAAGTTTTTTGGAATGAAATGTTGCGGATCTAGTCGGTGAAAATGATAAAAATACTTGTGTCTCATCTGGGTTCAAATATCTAACATCAATGTATCACCAAGTTCAATTCATTTATAACAACATAATTCATCGAGAAAGATGAAATTTTCACAATAAGCAAAGCCCTAACACTGAACATCGATACAAACCCTAAATCCCCAAATCTAAGAACTGGTAAATTTGGTTACAGCCTTGGTCCCCTCTGAAACAGCATGCTTTGCTAACTCTCCGGGAAGAACCAATCTCACCGCCGTCTGGATTTCCCTGGAGGTAATCGTCGGCTTCTTGTTGTACCTCGCAAGTTTCGAAGATTCCTGAGCAAGCTTCTCGAAGATGTCGTTGATGAACGAGTTCATGATCCCCATGGCCTTGCTTGAGATACCGATGTCAGGATGAACCTGCTTAAGCACCTTGAAGATGTAGATCTTGTATGTCTCCACACTCTTCTTGTTTCTCTTCTTCTTCTTGTCAATGGCACCGGCGCCGGCTTCCTTGGGGAGCTTCTTCCCTGCCTTTGGCTTCTTCTCAGCAGGCGCTTTCTCAGCTGGTTTCTTCTCCTCCGCTGGCTTCTTCTCAGCGGGCTTCTTCTCTGCCTTTGGCGCCATTGTAGGGACTTTGGTTTGTAAAGAAAGAGTGATGTTCTAAAAAGAGAGAGATGCTTGTTGTTCGTTGTGGTGATGAATGGAGGGAGAGTAGTGTTTATATACGGAATGTGAGGCGTGATCTGATTGGATAATTTATGTTGTCGTGGATCGTGGGTTATGGCCGTTGATTTCTTTTGAGTAGTTTCAGCGGACAGGATTTAGTTTTCTAAAAGTGAGGTTGATGCTGGTTTTGACGCGGATCGACGTACTGGCCGTTGATGAATTTAAGGAAGAGTAAATTACAATTTAGGTCCATGTGTTTTACATTATTTACAGTTTGAGCCAAATATTTAAAAAACTATGCGCCTCATTTCTATGGTTTGAAAAAAAAAAAAAAAAAAATGCATGTATTGTCTCTTGGACTAACATGGTGAATTCTCATTCGTTTAATGCTTATAAAATAACTATTTTATTCTTTTTTTCCTTGTTATTTTGATATTGTTCATAACTTTAGGGACTACTTCTATAAAAATTTCAGACTCATCAAGACTATTCTCTCTTTTGCAATTTATCTCTCCCTTCCTTGTGTTAAGTGACCATAGTTTAGACATATGCTCGAGTTAAATTATAAATTAAAGTTAGTGGGATTGAAGTTGCCAATTTTGGGAAATTTACTTTGGCCTTACTTCGACTTATGTTGGGAACCAAAAAAAATCATAAATTAGTTAGCCAGTGTTAATTTGGTAAGATCGATAAAGTTGTGCGATCATTTATGATGGGTTTGAGCCAAAATAACATCTTATGTGATCATGCAAACCCTAATGCTTATATCTAGGTTTCTCTATCGTACATTCAATTCATCCAATACTTTCTAACCCTATATCTAGTGTATATAATCGAAATTAGCATAACAAAACAGATATAGATGTTTACCTTGTTGTTGATTGAAGATCTTAAAGCCTTTAGAATTTTAGCACCTCGAGTGTTGTGCCTCCAATGAATCACAAACACCAATAGCAATTTGTTAGGTGCATTTCATGTACCCATTTTGTAGCTTTATTTCATAAAAGTACATTGCATTTAGGTTTAAACTCATGCATTTTGCATATTTTCGGAATTTTTCATGATGCAATTCCATTCACACACTTTTGTAATATTTCAGGGACTTTTGGAGGTTGGATCTTGCTTTAGGAGGTTAAAAAGAGTTGAGGGTAAAATTTCAGGGCTATTGGAGCATCGAGGAGGAAGTTATGAAGAAAATGAAGATTTTGGTTTTACAGGAGTTTACACGGCCGTGTAAATGGAAGCCTATAATTTACACGGGTCGTGTAAACGCATATACAGGAGCATTCAACTTTTCTTGTTTACACGGTCGTGTAAATTGCACCCTTTAATTTACACGGGCCGTGTAAACGTCTCGACAGTTTTTAAAGTAGTTTTACTCTCATATAATTGAGACAATCGGTTTTTTTGGAAGGGGGTCGACTTTTGGGCATAGAGAAGGCGATTTTCAGAGCTTTTGGAAGTAGATTAACACTTGGGAACATTTGATTTCATTTTGTAAGAACTTTAATTTCATTTTCTAGATTTGTGATCTTGTTCTAGTCATGAGTGGCTAGAACCCTAGATTCTCCAACTTTATGTCTTGACTTCTAGTTGTGATTTCAATCATATGACTTGATGTTTTCTTTCAATTTTCTATCTAGTGAATTTAATTTTGTTTCAATCGAATGTTTGATTCTAATTGTGATTCTTATCGGCCATTTGAATTAGGATTAGATCATTCAAGTTATCTAATTGCAAAATCCGTAATTGTTTTGTAAATTGGACTAGGTAACAAGCACTAAACTGATTTCTAATGAATGAATTTAGTGTAAATCTTATTCACAGATTCTTATGCTCCCGAGCTTATGAGGAGTATGGAGTGTTGTTGGGAACATTCACATAAAGTTTAATGCAATCTTTCAACCTAATTCTAAGAGTTTGTTTAGATTAGATTGGTAAGGTTAGGATTAATCAAAGAGCTTGTTTTGGTTAATTATTGTGGTGAATGGGAAGTGTTAGAGCTTGTTAACACTTTCAAGTACCAACTTAGATAGAATTAAACAATATCTTGTCATCCATGGAATCACATTGCTAATTTGTCTTGCATAGAGTTGGAGTACTTACAAATCTTGAACTTATTTCATTTAATCAATCATTTACTTATTGCTTTATTCTATACTTTAAATCATTGCTTATAAATTCCCCCCATTATGTGACCATTTTTGTACCTTACACAAAAAGGTATAAACACTTGTCCCGTGTCTCTGTGGATCGACCCTACTTACCTTGTACTACGTTTTTAGTGCACAGTAGTAGTGTTTAAGGAGTCATTTGTACCCTTTATTTGTTGGGTTTGACACACCTAACAAATTGGCGCCGTTGCCGGGGACACGGTGTTAGTAATTGTTTATGCCAAGCATTTTGTGAGCAGGTGCTTTAAAAAAAAAAGAAAAAAAAGTCAGGTAGAAGATAAGTTTTCAATTGAAGGAAGTGGCGAGAAGGTTAATGTGTTGTAAAGGCCCACCTACTTAGAACAAAGCACATTCAGGGGCCAAGTCGAGCCAACGACTTAAAACAAGGGCAGCTAACCGGGAGGCAACCCAGAGTTTTTTTTTCTTTCTTTTAAAACTTTTTAGTCTTTGGTAAATTTCAATTTTTTTTAATGTCGCAAATGGTTTTAAACTTATTTTTTATGCCTAGAAAATGAATCTCCGGCTCCAAAAATACTTCACGGATAGCTTGGGGAGGATGAAGAGGAGGTTCACACCACAATTGTGAGGCACCAAGAAAGATTTGGTAAATTCTTTCCATATCTTTAATCGTTCATATTTTACTTAAAATTCAATTGGTGTGCATTTGTGAATGTTTTAGACCCATTCCCAAATCAGCTACCATCCTCCACCATCCGACTCTTAATAGGCCGACTATGTCTCTCTCTAAGCATCGAGGACGATGCTATATTTTAAGCTTGGGGAGGGGCATCCATCCATGCATAAATTCCGTTGCATGTAGGTTGCATTAATTTTGTACATATTGCATTAATTTTTATTTTCTTATTCATTTTTCTGCATAGAAAATTTTTCAAAAACCAAAAAGATTTTCTTTCTATTCTAATTTTTTTTATTTTTTTTTGCATCCAAATTTTTGCATTGCATTCTTTGAAAAAAAAAACAATTGATCCAATCCCAAGCAACCGAATCTTTTCGAAACAGTTGAGCTGGTAAATGAGTCATGTGCCTTGAGATTAGACTTGCTCTTTTTATTGAAAATCTAAAAGCAAGTTAATCGCACACAAACACACCTCCCGAAGCTACTTGTGCAAAACAGGAAGTGAGAAGATTGTCAACATTTGAGCATAACAGCAGGTATGAGTCGATTCTTTGGGACATATGACTGGTCTTATGAGTAGTAAGTGCTCAATTGAACTTAAAATGCCAAATTCAAAAGTTCATAAAAAGAATACAAAATCTCAACGTTCCGAGCCTTCCAGCGCTCTAAAAAGTCATTTCTACTCATTCCCTTTTATATACCGTGCTTGGGGACATAGCTTCCAACTATACCTACGGGTCTTTGCATGTTGACCTTTAGTCCCCCGAAAAATGTCTAGAAGTCCCTCACGGTAATAGACCGTGAGATGTCCCACAATAGAAAAGTCAAGGACGAAAATATAAAGAAATAGACCAAGCAAATAAATTAATAAGAGTGTTATATGTTATCTTATTTATATAAAAATAATAATAATAATAATAATAATAATAAATTAAAAAATATATATATTATTAAGTTAATCTGTGACCTTTGGGATTCGAACAAGTAAACTCTGAGGGGTGTTTTACATCTAATCGCCTAAAGCTAAATTGTTTGGGACTGATTGAGTTGAAAATTCGCTACACGGGTTCCATAGAAAGTCATGAACTTAATAACCAAATAAAGCTAATTTGTGGTCTTTGAGGTTCGGGCAAGTAAACCCGATGGATCCTTTTAAATCTAGCACACTAAGGTCATTTGATCTGGATGTGTTGGTTGGAAGCCCGTTACACGGATTTCAAAGAAAGCCATGAGCTTTATTTGTAAAAAAAATGTAATTAGGAAGTTTGTATATAGTTGTGTTTATAGTTTAATTGAATATTATGTTTAGGAAAAATATTAGGCTGCCAAAAGATTCCCTTGGACTTGGATTTGAACTTATGACATTGGGACTGAATGTTAATTACTTTGACCGGTGTAAGTGGTTTGAAGTTTGTAACCAATCTGGATAAATATTAGGGAATTTTTAGAAAAGATTTTTCAGAAAAAGATTGTTGTTGATCAACAAATAGCTGGAATCGGGCATTTTTATATTTTATGAAACAAAGATGGTTGAGCATGTTTTGTCACATATAATTTCACGAGAGTAAGACCATAATTTGTTCAAAGAATTGACTTGATGATATTGAAAGGGAATTAGTGTTGTGATCTTTGATTCTGTTGAGCTGTATTAGGGAGTGACCAAAGTCTTATTTCTATTATCATATAATATTTTGAGACTAAAGCCAAGTTGACTCAAGGCATGACAGGTACATTCTCAACTATGGTACAAAACAAGGTTAATTGGGTTGGATATATTTTTTCATGTTTGTTTTGATTTCTTGCATCAAGTTTCAAAAAAAAAAAAAAAAAGTTTAACTTTGATTTTCTTTTCTTCTCTTTTATTTTATTTTCTCCGGTTTAAATTTTCTTGTTCTTTCTTGAGGACAAGAAAGGTTTAAGCTTGGGGAGATTTGTTAGGTGCATTTTATGTACCCATTTTGTAGCTTTATTTCATAAAAGTACATTGCATTTAGGTTTAAACTCATGCATTTTGCATATTTTCGGAATTTTTCATGATGCAATTCCATTCACACACTTTTGTAATATTTCAGGGACTTTTGGAGGTTGGATCTTGCTTTAGGAGGTTAAAAAGAGTTGAGGGTAAAATTTCAGGGCTATTGGAGCATCGAGGAGGAAGTTATGAAGAAAATGAAGATTTTGGTTTTACAGGAGTTTACACGGCCGTGTAAATGGAAGCCTATAATTTACACGGGCCGTGTAAACGCATATACAGGAGCATTCTACTTTTCTTGTTTACACGGTCGTGTAAATTGCACCCTTTAATTTACACGGGCCGTGTAAACGTCTCGACAGTTTTTAAAGTAGTTTTACTCTCATATAATTGAGACAATCGGTTTTTTTGGAAGGGGGTCGACTTTTGGGCATAGAGAAGGCGATTTTCAGAGCTTTTGGAAGTAGATTAACACTTGGGAACATTTGATTTCATTTTGTAAGAACTTTAATTTCATTTTCTAGATTTGTGATATTGTTCTAGTCATGAGTGGCTAGAACCCTAGATTCTCCAACTTTATGTCTTGACTTCTAGTTGTGATTTCAATCATATGACTTGATGTTTTCTTTCAATTTTCTATCTAGTGAATTTAATTTTGTTTCAATCGAATGTTTGATTCTAATTGTGATTCTTATCGGCCATTTGAATTAGGATTAGATCATTCAAGTTATCTAATTGCAAAATCCGTAATTGTTTTGTAAATTGGACTAGGTAACAAGCACTAAACTGATTTCTATTGAATGAATTTAGTATAAATCTTATTCACACATTCTTATGCTCCCGAGCTTATGAGGAGTATGGAGTGTTGTTGGGAACATTCACATAAAGTTTAATGCAATCTTTCAACCTAATTCTAAGAGTTTGTTTAGATTAGATTGGTAAGGTTAGGATTAATCAAAGAGCTTGTTTTGGTTAATTATTGTGGTGAATGGGAAGTGTTAGAGCTTGTTAACACTTTCAAGTACCAACTTAGATAGAATTAAACAATATCTTGTCATCCATGGAATCACATTGTTAATTTGTCTTGCATAGAGTTGGAGTACTTACAAATCTTGAACTTATTTCATTTAATCAATCATTTACTTATTGCTTTATTCTATACTTTAAATCATTGCTTATAAATTCCCCCCATTCTGTGACCATTTTTGTACCTTACACAAAAAGGTATAAACACTTGTCCCGTGTCTCTGTGGATCGACCCTACTTACCTTGTACTACGTTTTTAGTGCATAGTAGTAGTGTTTAAGGAGTCATTTGTACCCTTTATTTGTTGGGTTTGACACACCTAACAAATTGGCGCCGTTGCCGGGGACACGGTGTTAGTAATTGTTTATGCCAAGCATTTTGTGAGCAGGTGCTTTAAAAAAAAAGAAAAAAAAAGTCAGGTAGAAGATAAGTTTTCAATTGAAGGAAGTGGCGAGAAGGTTAATGTGTTGTAAAGGCCCACCTACTTAGAACAAAGCACATTCAGGGGCCAAGTCGAGCCAACGACTTAAAACAAGGGCAGCTAACCGGGAGGCAACCCAGAGTTTTTTTTTCTTTCTTTTAAAACTTTTTAGTCTTTGGTAAATTTCAATTTTTTTTAATGTTGCAAATGGTTTTAAACTTATTTTTTATGCCTAGAAAATGAATCTCCGGCTCCAAAAATACTTCACGAATAGTTTGGGGAGGATGAAGAGGAGGTTCACACCACAATTGTGAGGCACCAAGAAAGATTTTGTAAATTCTTTCCATATCTTTAATCGTTCATATTTTACTTAAAATTCAATTGGTGTGCATTTGTGAATGTTTTAGACCCATTCCCAAATCAGCTACCATCCTCCACCATCCGACTCTTAATAGGTCGACTATGTCTCTCTCTAAGCATCGAGGACGATGCTATATTTTAAGCTTGGGGAGGGGCATCCATCCATGCATAAATTCCGTTGCATGTAGGTTGCATTAATTTTGTACATATTGCATTAATTTTTATTTTCTTATTCATTTTTCTGCATAGAAAATTTTTCAAAAACCAAAAAGATTTTCTTTCTATTCTAATTTTTTTTATTTTTTTTTGCATCCAAATTTTTGCATTGCATTCTTTGAAAAAAAAAACAATTGATCCAATCCCAAGCAACCGAATCTTTTCGAAACAGTTGAGCTGGTAAATGAGTCATGTGCCTTGAGATTAGACTTGCTCTTTTTATTGAAAATCTAAAAGCAAGTTAATCGCACACAAACACACCTCCCGAAGCTACTTGTGCAAAACAGGAAGTGAGAAGATTGTCAACATTTGAGCATAACAGCAGGTATGAGTCGATTCTTTGGGACATATGACTGGTCTTATGAGTAGTAAGTGCTCAATTGAACTTAAAATGCCAAATTCAAAAGTTCATAAAAAGAATACAAAATCTCAACGTTCCGAGCCTTCCAGCGCTCTAAAAAGTCATTTCTACTCATTCCCTTTTATATACCGTGCTTGGGGACATAGCTTCCAACTATACCTACGGGTCTTTGCATGTTGACCTTTAGTCCCCCGAAAAATGTCTAGAAGTCCCTCACGGTAATAGACCGTGAGATGTCCCACAATAGAAAAGTCAAGGACGAAAATATAAAGAAATAGACCTAGCAAATAAATTAATAAGAGTGTTATATGTTATCTTATTTATATGAAAATAATAATAATAATAATAATAATAAATTAAAAAATATATATATTATTAAGTTAATCTGTGACCTTTGGGATTCGAACAAGTAAACTCTGAGGGGTGTTTTACATCTAATCGCCTAAAGCTAAATTGTTTGGGACTGATTGAGTTGAAAATTCGCTACACGGGTTCCATAGAAAGTCATGAACTTAATAACCAAATAAAGCTAATCTGTGGTCTTTGAGGTTCGGGCAAGTAAACCCGATGGATCCTTTTAAATCTAGCACACTAAGGTCATTTGATCTGGATGTGTTGGTTGGAAGCCCGTTACACGGATTTCAAAGAAAGCCATGAGCTTTATTTGTAAAAAAAATGTAATTAGGAAGTTTGTATATAGTTGTGTTTATAGTTTAATTGAATATTATGTTTAGGAAAAATATTAGGCTGCTAAAAGATTCCCTTGGACTTGGATTTGAACTTATGACATTGGGACTGAATGTTAATTACTTTGACCGGTGTAAGTGGTTTGAAGTTTGTAACCAATCTGGATAAATATTAGGGAATTTTTAGAAAAGATTTTTCAGAAAAAGATTGTTGTTGATCAACAAATAGCTGGAATCGGGCATTTTTATATTTTATGAAACAAAGATGGTTGAGCATGTTTTGTCACATATAATTTCACGAGAGTAAGACCATAATTTGTTCAAAGAATTGACTTGATGATATTGAAAGGGAATTAGTGTTGTGATCTTTGATTCTGTTGAGCTGTATTAGGGAGTGGCCAAAGTCTTATTTCTATTATCATATAATATTTTGAGACTAAAGCCAAGTTGACTCAAGGCATGACAGGTACATTCTCAACTATGGTACAAAACAAGGTTAATTGGGTTGGATATATTTTTTCATGTTTGTTTTGATTTCTTGCATCAAGTTTCAAAAAAAAAAAAAAAAAAGTTTAACTTTGATTTTCTTTTCTTCTCTTTTATTTTATTTTCTCCGGTTTAAATTTTCTTGTTCTTTCTTGAGGACAAGAAAGGTTTAAGCTTGGGGAGATTTGTTAGGTGCATTTCATGTACCCATTTTGTAGCTTTATTTCATAAAAGTACATTGCATTTAGGTTTAAACTCATGCATTTTGCATATTTTCGGAATTTTTCATGATGCAATTCCATTCACACACTTTTGTAATATTTCAGGGACTTTTGGAGGTTGGATCTTGCTTTAGGAGGTTAAAAAGAGTTGAGGGTAAAATTTCAGGGCTATTGGAGCATCGAGGAGGAAGTTATGAAGAAAATGAAGATTTTGGTTTTACAGGAGTTTACACGGCCGTGTAAATGGAAGCCTATAATTTACACGGGTCGTGTAAACGCATATACAGGAGCATTCAACTTTTCTTGTTTACACGGTCGTGTAAATTGCACCCTTTAATTTACACGGGCCGTGTAAACGTCTCGACAGTTTTTAAAGTAGTTTTACTCTCATATAATTGAGACAATCGGTTTTTTTGGAAGGGGTCGACTTTTGGGCATAGAGAAGGCGATTTTCAGAGCTTTTGGAAGTAGATTAACACTTGGGAACATTTGATTTCATTTTGTAAGAACTTTAATTTCATTTTCTAGATTTGTGATCTTGTTCTAGTCATGAGTGGCTAGAACCCTAGATTCTCCAACTTTATGTCTTGACTTCTAGTTGTGATTTCAATCATATGACTTGATGTTTTCTTTCAATTTTCTATCTAGTGAATTTAATTTTGTTTCAATCGAATGTTTGATTCTAATTGTGATTCTTATCGGCCATTTGAATTAGGATTAGATCATTCAAGTTATCTAATTGCAAAATCCGTAATTGTTTTGTAAATTGGACTAGATAACAAGCACTAAACTGATTTCTATTGAATGAATTTAGTGTAAATCTTATTCACACATTCTTATGCTCCCGAGCTTATGAGGAGTATGGAGTGTTGTTGGGAACATTCACATAAAGTTTAATGCAATCTTTCAACCTAATTCTAAGAGTTTGTTTAGATTAGATTGGTAAGGTTAGGATTAATCAAAGAGCTTGTTTTGGTTAATTATTGTGGTGAATGGGAAGTGTTAGAGCTTGTTAACACTTTCAAGTACCAACTTAGATAGAATTAAACAATATCTTGTCATCCATGGAATCACATTGCTAATTTGTCTTGCATAGAGTTGGAGTACTTACAAATCTTGAACTTATTTCATTTAATCAATCATTTACTTATTGCTTTATTCTATACTTTAAATCATTGCTTATAAATTCCCCCCATTCTGTGACCATTTTTGTACCTTACACAAAAAGGTATAAACACTTGTCCCGTGTCTCTGTGGATCGACCCTACTTACCTTGTACTACGTTTTTAGTGCATAGTAGTAGTGTTTAAGGAGTCATTTGTACCCTTTATTTGTTGGGTTTGACACGCCTAACACAATTGGAAGATGCAAGAGAGAGATAATAGAGGATAATTTCGGCTCTAGGACTTCTAGGGTTCAAGTGGCCGAAATTCCCATGCCAAGGGGTCCTTTATATAGGTGTAGGAATTAGGGTTTCAGTGATTATCCTTATCTGGTTACTTAGCCACCAAGCAGCCCATAAGTTAATTCTAGAATCCCCATCATGGACGAATTCTGAAAGCTTTATCCCTAGAATTCGTCCACCCTATTTATTAGGATTTCCTTGCCCAGCTTTGTAACTATCACATAATTACAGTTCAGCCCCTTAAGTTCAATTAATTTCTTTTGATCACAAAACTAATTCTTAATTAATTATTGACCAATGTTAATTAAACAAATATGATTTCTCTTTTAATATATTAGTCTTATAATATATTAATAAACCATAATCATCTCTTTCTATATTATTCCTCCAGTCAAGTTGTTTTGGTGAAGGCAACCCAAAAGGACCATGCAAAATCGGGCCAAGTACATACCAAATATAGTTATGGACTTAGACACTAATCCAACAATTTAATGGTTAAATACGTAAATATAAGAAGTGAAAGTTTAAGTGTTTATTGTGTTAATTTGTCATGGTTTAGACATAATCTTTCTTCTCCCTCTCATTTTGAATGTTACGACTTTGGAGAGCTTGTGGGTATGAGAAGCGACGATTTTGAGCTTGTGGAAGGATATTGTATATCACGACTTTGTTGTTAGCTTATAATAAAAATACATTTTTCTATCTCAAATCATGTTTATTAGTCCATAATCTAATAATAGTGACTTTAAATTTATCATTTGATCACGTAGCGTCACCATACTGAAAATACATCATAACAATCATCAGAATACTCATCATACATTGAGGGATCACATGCTACAAGTTTCCCGATCTCATCGCAACCCTCCTTGACTCGGGTACGGATCCTCTGCTTTCAGTAGTACGGGCCCATACTGATGGGTTTTACACACAAGAACAATCCTAAGTGCACATGTAAAACCCTAAAGCTTTGGATCTAGGTTTCTCTATTGTACATGCAAATCATCCAAAGCTTGTAAACCCTGGATCTAGCATATGGAACTCGAAATTAACAACTAAAACAAGTTTAGATGATTACCTTTCACAAGTAGCAAGAATCTTTAACTTCAAGAGCTTAGTATCACAATTGTAATACCTCTAACGGCTTACAAACACCAAGGCAAGAATATGATCTTGAAGAGAGGGAATGGAGGCTCCAAATTCGGCTCTATAACTCTTAGAAATAAGTGGTAGCCGATTTTGGGTGCCATAGGGTCCTTTATATAGGTGTGCTGCTAGGGTTTCAGTCAAAACCCTAATTAGATAGCTTAGGCATTAAGCAGTCCAAAGAACCTTACAGAATGAGGCCCTTGGACGAAATCAATATGGGCTTCCCTTCTTTATTTCGTCCACCTCCTTTCTAAGGATCCACATCCCATAATTCAATTACCTTATAATTGCAATTCCAGTACCCTTTATTTAATTAATCTCTTTTAGTCACAAAATTAATTCTTAATTAATTATTGACTAATATTAATTAAATAATATGATTTCTCTTTTAATATATTGTTCTTATAATATATTAATAAACCATAATATCCTCTGTCTCCATTAACCATCCAATCAAGTTGCTTTGGTGAAGGCAACCCAAAATGACCATGCTACAATCGGGTCAAGTACATACCAAATATAGTTATGGACTTAGACACTAATCCAACACATACTACCTTCCACATCTATCCGTACTTTCCCCTAGGATTGCATTGACTCCACCAAGTCTATTTCATTAATACAACTCCAAACACTAATCTCATCCTAGGCTTACCCTAGGGTAATCTCCGACCCACTCTCCGCCACCAGCTGCATAAGGAGTCCATGTTATCCCTCCCCAACTAGCTCGCGAATACCATTACATATTACTAAGACCATATAATTCTTCGAATGAGAGGTCTCTTCCTACAACGGTTGGACTCGGACAAGAGTTGTGCAATAAGGCTAAACCTATCCTGCTGAAAATTTCTAGTCCTTATGATATGTAACTTAGCGTATTCGTTTACTAGTTAGTTAAAGATAACTATAACTCCTAACAGCACAAAGCAAGCAACATTCGAGCATTGAGTAACCAAAACCAAGCATATCCTAATCAAGCCATCATATCACCGAGTAATCAGAACTAGCATGCAGTTCCATAAGCACATACAGTATGCATATAAGGCATCCTTCATAGATCTTTAACCCTAATCTATTCCCTTTGCTAACAGAAGTACCTGAAACCAGAAGTAACTGAAACCAACACTACAAACTATAAGCACGAAGCTTAGTGAGTTCCTCAGCCTACAACATACCATACACATAATCACATACATGACCCCCGCCCGGCATCAGACCTTGCCTGACATCAGCCCCCGCTTGGTATACATATATGCTTATCCCAGACCCCGTCTGTCACTGGGCCTCGCCCGTTATACACATACAATCAATACCACATAATCATGTTATCACATAAGGAAAATCATACACAATATTATATGTTCCAGTCCCAAGGCCTCGCCTATCACGGGGCCCGCCCCTATTCTGCTAATGATGAGATATGGAACCCCGTCCACACTCAACTAGTGATGAGATACGGGCCCTCGCCCACACTCACCTCCCTACCAGACACATACAAGCATCACGCAGACAACAAGTATAACTAAACATGCACATAAACATCAGGTACCACCCGACATCAAACCGTAGTCCAGAATCACACATAATACATTCATCGGGCACCGCCCGACATCGGACCTTGGTCCGGAAACATACAATCATACATACATATATACGGGCCAACATTGGTGCCTTAGACCCGTTCAAACAAGAGGAAACTCACCTCAAACGTTGAAGCTTACTGCAAGAATCCTTAGTTGTAGTATCGCCGACTCCCCGAGCTATCCATGCCAGATATCACCCAGTAAACAATTAGGTTCCACACCACAAACCATAATCCTTACTTGGGGTGAAATGATTGTTTCACTAATCGTCCAATCAAGACTCACAATTGAGACCAGAGCCCATAACCATAAATTCCATAAAAGCCCAGTAATGGCCTAATTTTCCAAATTGGGCCCAACCCTTCATAAAACCTCCCTTAGCAGTCATTCCATACTTCATAATCCTCCAGGGTCAACCTTGGTCAAGGTCAAGTCAAGGTCAAATTCAATATCAAAGTCAAAGTCAACGTTATGAGTTGACTCAATTCGTCGAGTTATCCTTCAACTCGACGAGTTTCCGTAAACCACAAAGTCGCGATATCTTGCATCAACTCATCGAGTTTTCCCCAAACTCGTCGAGTTCTTCCATTTCAACAGAATCGGGACACTTCGAATCAACTCGTCGGGTTCCTTATTCTGTTAACCCCTTCTTAATGCATTCAACCACTAATCTTCAACCCAAAGCCCCATATTCGAGATCTAGTCTAAAAACACGACTATAAGGGTAAAGTTTCCAACTTTACCCATTGAGAACCACCCTAATGGCATAAAACTCAATCCTTAGCCCAAAAAGGCTTATGACTTAATCCAAAAACCACCAAAACTTCAATATATATCATAAGGACATAGATATGGACCTTAGGGACTAGATTGTCACGTAAAGTTTCCAGCTTTCTCTACCTGCATGGCCCCTGGAAGCTCAAAAGTCCAAAATGGTGGTCTAAAGGTTGCATGAGACTTCCATGGCCATAAAGTTGGCACCTTTATGCCATGAAAATCCTTAAAGACTCTAGATCTGAAGTGCTTTCCATTTGGGACGTCCAACTCTCAAGAATCATATCATTTTGACCAAAAACAGCAAAGGGTGCTAAGAAGAAGATATAGTCAACTATTAGTCAAGTTTGAGACTTGATTACTAGAAAGTGACTAAAATGGAGTGAGGTTTCTGGATCTAGCAACTCTTCCTTGTTCCTTCAAGATTCCAGTCCTTCCAATAGCTCCCAACACCCACAAAACATTAAAAAATGGCTCACAATCACTCCAACTAGCTTAGGGTTTCGAGATTTAGGGTTAGAGATTTGGAGGCTGGAAATGAGGCCAAACCCTAGAGTTTAAGTTGTTTAAATAGGGTGCAAAATCCTGGATTTAGGATTTCCCAAACCCTGTCCAACTCGTCGAGTTGGTTTTCAATTTCCCGCGTACCAAAATATTTCTACTTGTTGAGTTCTCCCCCTTGAACTCGACGAATTGACTTCTTAAATTAAAATTACCTTTCCTTAATTAGCCTTCTAGATTCCGGGTGTTACAACTAAAACATAACATATATACTTTCTAATGTCAGTTATACCAAGAGTGTATGTGCTTAAACGTAAATTGGTCATTTTGTTTTATTGATTCAACATGTAAAATGATTTGTGACCGCCATGTGTGGCGCTTGCGTGATGTTTCAAAGGTGATGGGTTTTTGGATAAGCCTCATATGCAAAAAAGATTAGTGATCGCCATGTGTGGCGATTGTGTGGTTTTTCATAAGTGTATGATGCTTGGTTTGAACTACAACGTACATTGAAAGTGTATGAGGTTTTTTGTGTTAGTTGTACATGAGCCTTAACTTTAGATCGGACGTTGAAAGTGTATCATGTGGAATGACTCACCGTACATAACCCTAACTACAACATCAATATGAGATTGGACCTTGAGTTTGAATAGGGTTTGGGAATAAAATTATATGTTTTGCTTAATTGAAATTGTTAGATGTGAAATTCGCTTGTTTGCCTTTAAAGTGTTTTATTCCCTCAAATTTTTTTTTACTTTAAACTATCGAATTATTGGTCTATTGAACCATTGACTTGTATTATGAGTTATTGAATTGATGGTTATTGAACCATTGGTGGTTGTCGAAACCAACAAATAAATATCTTAAATCTTATACAACGAAATAACGTATAATGGTAAAGGGATCGAATCCATAATTATTAGCTCAATTTGTAACCGTATAAAAATCTCCTTGCAAAAAATACTTGTAAAACGATAGTAAAATTAAAAATTAGGATTTTTAGTATTTTGGTTGTTTAAAAATCTAAGTAAACTAACACATGACTGAATGCAATTTAAACAAATAAAATTGATGTAAATCAATATGGAGATAATGTTTGATATTGAAATTTCATTATTTGAATATTTGGTTAATAAATTATTGGAATTCAAGATGTAATACAAGGCCAAAATGTTTACTTAACCAATCCATAAGCATAATGTTGCTTAATTAACCCATGAGCCCAATGTGGCTCCGATCTTCCATTCAAGATAAACTAGCAGCCCATAAGTTATTATAGTTTCAACTGTTTCCATCCTCCATATACACGAGTCCCGTTGTTCAAAGTTCAAACCTTCATTACCACTTGGTTAACGTCTTCCTCATGATTGTCACTCACTTTGCGCCAACCTTCTAGAAATCTCAAATTAAGCACAAAAACTTGAAAGTACATGATTTAGATAGAAAATAGCAAAAAGTAAAATATGTAAGGGAGATTAACTAAAAATAAGACGTAATCTATTAAAATAAACTATAAAAAAATATACACCTATCAACCATTAATTTTTTAAAACCTTTAAATTATCGAACATATTGCCCTTGAGATGATTTGAAGTTATTTTTTAGGGTTCGAATATAAGTTTAGCCTGTTACCCTTGTTAACACTCTTTAAAAGTTACTCGTTTTGAAAAGGGTAAATTACACAAATGGTCCCTATAGTTTGGGTTAATTTGCGCGTTTAGTTTCCTAACCTATTTTTTTAACTTGGAAGGTCCATACTATTTGTTTTTGTTACACGCTTGGTCCTTACTATTTGTTTTTGTTACGCACTTGGTCCATGTCTTACTTAAAAAGACTATTATTTAAATAGGGAAAAATGATGGGGGTAAGTAAGGTAAAGTGAGGGGATGAGGTTGAGAGTGTGTTTATTTAAATAAATAAAAAAATTCAGGGCAAAATACTATTTTTAGGTAAAACAAGGACCAATCGCATAACAAAAACAAATAGTAAGGACATTCCGAGTTAAAAAAATAAGTTATGGACCAAACATGCAAATTACCCTAAACTATAGGGGCCATTCGTGTAATTTACTCTTTTGAAAACTATAGAAACGATTGACATCGATTTCTATGCATACCTCACGTGATATAACTTTTAGGAGAATATTATATGAAAGTACGAAAGTTGGGTGGTTTGTTGGAATAAATTGATTAGAGAGGTAGGTATGGGCAACACCCGTATTATTGGGTGTTATAACAGGTGAACACCGCCCCCTTCCTTGTTATCAGACGTTATTAACCTGCGTGTTGCTCCCCGTTATCACCATAACATTTTATAACGTCGTTTTTTTTTTCTTTTTCCCAATAACGCCGGTATTGACGTTGTCCACACCTACCAGTATTATAGAAGTCGTTCCAAGTCAACATGTAAAACTTGAAAATTCCTTATAGAAGTCGTAAATGGTTGATTTAGAAAAATATGAAATTTGGGTGGTAGGTTGGAATAAATTGATTAATAATGTTTAATATTAAAAATGACTAAAACATAGTATGCAATTTGTCCTTTATTATAATTTAAAAACATTTTTTTTATTTTCCTATAGTATTATATATCAAAAACTTATATGCAAAACTGATTTTTTATTACTATGATAAAAAAATGATAGATTTAGAAAAATAAGTATTTGATAAAAAACGCACTTTTTTTGTGTGTTTAGAAGTTAGAACATCTGTAATATACTTTTTAGGGGATTATTGAGTTAAATAAACCATACAATTTTTTAAAAATGTTTTTTCGTTTAAAATGTTAATATAGATTTCCAACTCCATTAAACATAGTGTCTACTTCTTTTAATCGTATACTTTTTGTAATATTTTTTTTATTAATGTTAAAATTTATATTTGTATTACCCAAAAATAAGTCTAGACAAAATTGAACAAATGTTAAATGCATGGAAATAACATTTTTATCCTTACCCCTCATTTTTCTAATTTCATCAGATTTTTTAATCACCTTTTCTTACCATTGGCATTGACTCCATAAACAATTTCCACTGCCTCCAGTTCTATAAAAAAAAAAACTCCAACACCACTCGAAACTGGAAACGGATACAATTCATCCAACCATTCTACCTCACTTGTGTTCACAAAGCAATAGAATATGAATATGGTTCCCCAAAGAACAATCGTCGACCAAGTTTCCGGCTGGTTCACAGTCTATGACGACGGTTTTGTTGATCGGACATGGACAGGACCACCAGAATTCAAGTTCATGTCTGATCCAGTCCCGCCTCACAACAGCTTCATCCACGGCGTAGCAACCCATGACCTTTTCATCCATCCAGATTCCGATGATCTTCGCGTTAGAGTTTATCTCCCTGAGGTTCCCGACGACCCCATAAAGCTGCCCATAATCCTCCACTTGCATGGTGGAGGGTTTTGCATCAGCCAAGCTGACTGGTTCATGTATTATAATACCTACACTCGACTCACATGTGAAACTGGAGCCATCGTTGTTAGTACCTATCTCCATCTTGCCCCTGAGCATCGCCTCCCTGCCGCCATTGATGAAGCTTACTCCACCCTTCTCTGGCTCCAAGATTTGGCCAATAAAAAAGCACACCAACCATGGCTGTCTTGTAAGGGAGACTTCAACCGTGTTTTCCTCATCGGAGACAGCACAGGTGGGAACATAGTCCATCAGCTAGCTAAAAGGGTAGCCGGAGAAAATCTCCATCCACTGAGACTGGCCGGAGCGATTCTCATCCATCCAGGGTTTCTCAGATCGGTGAAAAGCAAGTCGGAGTTGGAAAAACCAGAGTCTCCGTTTTTTACTCGGGATATGTTGTATAAGTTTCTGCAGCTGGGGTTGCCGGAGGGCACCACCAGAGACCACCCGATAACATGTCCGATGGGAGAGGGAGAGGCGCTGCGTGGGTTGGATTTGCCGCCGTATCTGATGTGTTTGGCGGAGGATGACTTGATGATAGAAACGGAGATGGAGTTTTATCAAGAGATGAAAGAAGCTGGGAAGAAGGTTGAGTTGTTGATGAGTAATGGAGTTGGACACAGTTTTTATCTCAATAAGATCGCCATTGACGTGGACCCGAAAACCTCTCAAGAGACTCATAAATTGATCGAAGGGATCTCCCATTTCATGCGAAACAACTAAGTAAATCTTGCTACGAGTGTAATTCCAACATATCTTTCAATTATGTCTTGTTTTTTTTAATAATTATTCTGATAGTTTCAATCAATATATACATGCATACGTTTGTTTTTCTAATGTTTTTGCGATGTTGAAGTTAATCTTTATAATGAAAATAACTTGAAATACCCGAAAACAAATTAACTTCATATCTCCGTTGTTAGTACTTAGTTAGAACTTAGAAGGGTTACATTCATAAATTTTCAACATATTAAAGGTCAATTATTATTTTCTGTTTTGTTTCTTTCTAACATGTTGTTAGTTCATTAATAATATTCGATCTCCTCGTCCAAACAATTACTATTTATATAATATTTTATTCATGCAAAATAATATATATCTAGATCTATATTTACCATCATCTTGTCTTGTTCTTACAAGTTACAAACAAATCACTTATGTAAAAGCTATTTGTAAGGAAAATCAATTAAGTTTATTAATGAGAGTTGATTCGTACGCAACAATTTTTTTCATACATAACAATTGGTGTTTTAAAATGTTGTACTGTACAACTATATAATGCATAAGTTGTTGTGTACGACAAAAAACTGTTGTGTACAAATCACTTTTCTTTATTAATAAATTCATGATTCTTTCTCTTTAAGGGCTAATGGTAGTCAAACGGTGGATCTATTCTCACGCCTGTATTTGTGTTTTTGAATTTCCATTTCGATAAAGTATATATAGTGGTTAGATTTTTTGCCTTTCTATTATGTTTTTTTGTTGTATTTAATTAGTCATTGATTCCTCAAACAATTTCAAGCACTTGATACATCTTCTGACTTTTCTTATATGTAAGTGACTTGCGAACAGTGGTATTAGAACGATGCTCGAAAGGAAGAACGCAAATTGGGAAATAGTATCCGGATAAAAGTCATGGGTCAAGGAAGTGTGAAACTAGAAGCGAAACGAAGAACACAAATTGTAAGGGATGTGTATTATGTGTCGGAATTAACAAACAACTTGTTAAGTGCCAGGCAACTAACTACAAGAGAAAGGATTGGTAATATTGATGCAAGGTGGGGCTCTTCAGACTTTCCATTGAAGGAAGGGACTGATTGTAAATAACCATAAACCGAATGATTGTCATGCTTGATGAACTACCTAATGGTGTAGGAAACGAGTGAAAGAAGGAAATGAATTGAAGATTTCTCTAATTTCATTGAATGAATACGAGCTAATTACAATTACATATATGAATGAGAAAATAAGCTCTAACTAACTATCTAACAACCAAAACTGTTAATCAATCTAACTACCCCCCCCCCCCCAATCAGTAGGTCGTGAAAAGAACCCAAATTGGTAATTGCTTCTTTATGTTATGGAGCCGGTAAAGCTTTGGTAATACATCAACAACTTGAGCATTAGTGGAAACATGAGACAATTGAATGAGACCTTCTTGAAGCTTTTATTATTATTATTATTATTATTATTATTATTATTATAATAATGGCAGTCAATCTCAATATGTTTGACCCTCTCATGATATACATGATTTCTGGAAATATAAATTACAGTTTAACTGTCATATTATAAAGGAATTGGTTGAATATTGCAAACATGTAAATCACTAAAAATTCTTGTTACCCATGCTAATTCTGCACATGTTCTTCTCATGGACCTGTACTTTGCATCCGCTGAAGACAAAGAAATAGTCAACTATTTGACTATTTCTTTGACTTCCAGAATATAGGTGATCCTCCAAACATAACAAAAAAACCACTAACAGATCTTCGAGTGACCTGACAAGAAGCCCAATCTGAGTCACAGTAAGCTTCAAAATTATAACTTTGAGAATTGTTGAAATGTAATCCAGTGGTCATTGTTCCTTTGAGATATTTTAATACATGCAAAGCAGTTGTGAGATGATTTTTGGAAGGCTTATGATTTCATTGACTAAGATATTGGACTGTGAAAGATAAATCATGCCTTGTGTGAAGAAGGTAATCAAGCTTTCCAATTAATTGTCTGAAAGTTGTGACATCTTCTAGCAATTCACTATCATCTTGATGACCATTGAATTTTGGAGGTAGAGGGGTAGAAACGGGATTAGAATTACTCATGGAATGTAAATCAAGTATTTCTCTAATAAACTTCTATTGATGAATGATCATAACAGAGGGCACATTTTGAAATTCCAATCCAAGAAAATACCCAATATTCATAAGATCCTTGATTTTAAACTATCATCAAAGAATGTTTTTAAAGCTGCAATTTCATCTAGATTATTCCCAGTGATCAGAATATCATCAACATACACAACAACAATAATGATAAGATCATTATTTGAATTGAGAAAGAGATAATGATCATTTTGGGAATGTGTATACCCTTTTGTTAGCAAGATTGATGATAACGTGGCATACCATTGACGAGAAGATTGCTTCAAGCCATAAAGAGATTCGTTTATTTTGCAAACTAAAGATTAAGTTTCAACTTGCAGCCCTGGAGGTATTTTCATATAAACTTCTTCATGTAGATCTCCATGGAGAAGAACATTATTTACATTGAATTGTTGAATAAGCCAACCCCTTTTTATTACAACAGAAACAAGACATCTTATGGTTATAAACGTGACAATAGGGGAAAAGGTTTCATGGTAGTCGATGCCCTCTTTTTGAGTTAATCCTTTTGCAACCAATCGAGCTTTATACCTCTCTATTGACCCATTAGCCTTATACTTCAGTTTATAAACCCATTTTCATGCTATTGGTTTCTTGCCCTTTTGAAGTTTGACAATAGTGCAAGTGTTATTATAATACAATGCTTCTAACTCCTTTTAAATTGCATCTTCCTAATGAACATTACCCTTTGCTTGAGAATAGAAAAGAGGCTCAAATTCATGTAGAATAACATTAAAGGGTAAACTGGTCATTTTTGGATTCAAATGAAAGAGAAGTGCAAATTGAGATGCACAGATTGGTTATGGTATGAGAACATTCATACACATCAGATAGAGAAACATTGCAAACATAATCTTGTAAAGAAGATGGTGGTTGTCTTGTTCTAGTAGGTCGAGTATTCCCATTTATAGGAAGATGATTTTGTTCTTTATTAACTTCATTTTCAAAAGATGCATGAGTTGAAGCAGATTGAATTGGTGTTTCAGAATTGGATTGTTCTTCAAAAGTAGGAATATGCATGTATGAAGGAGTATAATCAAATGAAGATTGATTGTTAAAGGAATGTAGAGGGAACAAATGCTCATAAAACTTGAGATCTCTTGTAACAAATATCTTTTTGGTTTCAATGTTGAGCACTTTGTATGCCTTTTGAGCATTTTTGTAACGCCCCATTCATGGTATGTAATTTAAATATTGAATTTCCTTTCTTAAGGGTTACTCGACGAGTCAGTAGCCCGACTCGTCGAGTAGAAGCGGGAATGCACGTGGACTTAGTGGGGCGACTCGACGAGTCCATTCCCGACTCGGCGAGTCTGCCAGTCTGGATGAAACCCTAATTCTTAGGGTTTGGACCCTATTTAAACGTCATTATAGCCCCCATCCCAGCCTCCAACACCTCTAGAGCGTTCCCCCTCAAAACCCTAGCCCTCCATTGGTGAGTTTGAGTGATTCCATCCTATTTTGAGTGATTTTGTGCTTTCTTGAAGTGGTAGAGAAGAAGGAAAGAGAGAAGGTTCAAAGGAGAAGAAGTAGATCCAGAAGCTAGCCCTCCTTTGCTACACTTTCTGGTAATCAAGCTTAACACTTGACTTGTAGTTTTATAGATCTTCTTTTTGTCATTTTTATGGAGTTTTGGGTCCAACAAGCTTAATCCTTGAGACCTGCTCGTCCTAAGTCGATTCACCTTCAGATCTAGGTTCTGGAATCGAGTACATGCCATGAGAATGCAAGCTTTATGGCCATGATAGCCCATGCACCCCTTTAGACCTCAATTTTGGGTCCTTTAAGCATATACTTCCATGCATGCACGTAAAGTTCATAACTTTACGTGCTAGATCGGTCTTAGTAGCCCAGATCTACCTTTTAGATGAGTGTTGTACGTCAGAAATCGAGATATAAGGAATGGACAAGATCGACTTGGCGAGTTGTTCTTGGGACTCGGCGAGTCCAGAGTTTGAGTCCCTTTTCTGTTGTGGTTCAAAGGAACCCCAATCGAGTGTTGGAAAGGTTCGGACAAGTCCAGGGTAGTGATTCGATATATTAAGATATAGTCATAATCTAGGAATCAGGGGACTCGACGAGTGCAAGAACACACTCGGCGAGTCCAAGGCAATCTCCTTACCCGCAAGAACAGACTCGATGAGTTGTTCATACAACTCGGCGAGTCGTAGACTGGACATGTTCATATGATGAAGGAGGACTCGACGAGTTGTTCATACAACTCGGTGAATCAGATGAAGGACAACTCGATGTTATGATAGGAGGAGAACTCGTCGAGTCTTTGCTAAACTCGACGAGTAGAGTCGGGTTGAGGAATAGAAGAAATGATAGGGACTCGGTGAGTTGGTGGCCCAACTCGGCGAGTCAGATCAACTGGAAGTTGACTTTGACCAGGACTTTGACTTTGACGAAGGGGTAAATTGGTCATTTACTCCATGTGGAATCATCAGTTGATTCAGAGTGTTATATGATTGTAGTCGGGAGTCGCCGGAGCACCAGATAGGGATTTCTCACTCGGGATATCAGCAGCCAGTTACACGAGGTGAGTTCTCCTTCAGTAGGAACGGGTCTACGGCACTAAGGTCGGCCCGTAGTGTGATATGATAGTAGCTGAGTGTGGGCGGGGCCCGTATCCTATCCTAGCAGAGTGTGGGCGAGGCCTTTATCTCATAGTAGTAGTTAAATATGATGTATGAGTAGTAGATTAGCTTTACATGTTGTCTGTGTGATACTTGTATGTTGGGTTTAGTAGTTGAGTGTGGGCGAGGCCCGTACCTCATCATAGTCGAGTGTGGGCGAGGCCCGTATCTCGAAGTAGCTGAGCATGGGCGAGGCCCGTACCTCAGAGATAGTGGAGTGTGGGCGAGGCCCGTATCTCCTAGACAGTGGAGTGTGGGCGAAGCCCGTATCTCCTAGATAGTGGAGTGTGGGCGGGACCCGTATCTCCCAGTTAGCGGAGTGTGGGCGAGGCCCGTATCTCCACGAGTGTGGGAGAGGCCCGTATCTCCTAGTTGCATGTTGTGTGTAGATGGTATGTGGTAGATTGGGGAGACTCACTAAGCTTTGTGCTTACTGTTTTCAGTTTTGGTTTAAGGTACTTCCACTAGCACTGGGAAGGGCTCGGGATGATCGCATGGCACACACCACAGTCTTCACCCTGGGAGCTAGACTCTGATATTTGGATATGAGATTTGATTTGAGACAGATAGTATGATGTTTATGATACATGATTATGATTTTACTTATGATTTTGGATGGTTGATGGCTTTAATAATGTTTTGAAAAAGAAATTTCTGGGTTGTATTTTTGGGATGTTTCAATTTGGATAGCCAATGAAAACACATGCTTGAGAATGAGGCATAAACTTGTCTCTTCCTACAATTGAAGTAGCAACAAAACACAAACACCCAAATGATCTTAAAATAGTAATATTCGACTTTTCTTTATGCAATATTTTATAACATGATTGAAAAACAAATATTTTAGTAGGCATTCTGTTGATGAGAAACACATTAGTTTTAACGCATTCTCCCCAATAAGGTGTGCTCAACCCAACTTGAAAATACAAGGCACGTGCAAAGTCAAGAATATGTTTGTGCTTTCTCTCAACGATTCCATTTTGGTGTGGGGTGTAAGAGATGTACTTTTGATGAATGATTCCTTGAGAAGAATAAAATTATGTTCCTTCGTTGCTGCTTCCTAGTTCATAAGCATTGTCTGATCTTATGACATTAATGGTTTTTGAGAACTGGGTTTGAACAAACTTGATTAAGTGTTTAATAAGTGTTAATGCATAACTCTTATTATTCAACAAGTGTACCCAAGTATTTCAAATGTAATCATCTACGATTGTTAAAAAAATTGTGTCTGTTATGAGATGAGTGCTTGTAAGGACCCCATATATCAATGTGGATCAGATCAAATGGTTCCTTGGAGTGAGAATGACTTAATGATAAAGGAAAATGATGTTATTTAGCTTTAGAACAGATTAAACAAGGAATATTATCATTGTAAGATGAAGGAACAAGTGAAAGATGTTTTAAAGTTTCAAATGAAGCATGACCAAAACGATTATGCCAGAACATTACATCAGAGTTGTTACTAGAATTACAAGAACTTGGAAAAACAAAGTGTTTGATTAGAGGAAAACTAAAAGACAAATTGGACTTAAGAACATTATGATTGAAAACATATAGATCATTAATGTGATTCCCTATGATTCCAAGAGCAATCTTATCCTTCATCAAAGGGCCCTACATTAGACAATGTCTATTAGAAAGAATGTTTGGAGTTGGGAAGCAAGTTTGGATACAGATACAAGATTGTATTTAAACTGAGGAACATACAATACTTTTTAAAGAACAATTGAATAATGAATTGGAACATCACCATAGAATTCAATAGAGGCATCATGCCCATCAGGCAATCCAATCATGTGAGACTGATTCAACTTATGAAAAGTAGTGAAAAGACCTCTATTAGAACCCATATGATCGGTAGCTCCGATATAAAAAATCCAAGATAAACAAGACTGAAGTTGATCTGATGATTTATAAACATTTAATGGAAAATGTTTGAATGAAAATGATGATTTACCTTCCTTATCCATAACATCTTTTTTGCTTGAGGTATTGGCTTGGCTATTTGATGAAGAAGCAATGTTTATAGCATTAAACAATTAGAGAAGATGATGATATTGTTCTTCAGATATACCAAGATCTGACATAGTAGATACATTATGAACTGTTGATTTGTATTAATCTTTCTTTGTCTTTGTGAATTTGAAGTTGGAAGGAAATCCAAATAGTCGATAGCATGTTGATTTTATGTGCCCAGTCTTTTTGCAATGATTGCAAACCAAATGCTTCTTTGATTGAATTTTAGAAGAAACATTCATAGATATCAAATCAACATTGATATGAGACTTATTAGTTATACCTCTTTTGTTGTTCTTCTTGAATGATCAAAGAATATACAGTGGAAACGCTTGGGAGTGGTTTCACCAACAAGATCTGTCCACGAAGAGTTTTATAGCTTTCATTCAGTCCTATCAATAGTTGAATAAGACGCTGTTCTTCAAGGGATTTATGAATAACAATTCCCGATTCACATGAACATAGAGGAAAGTTCTAAACAATGCAAAGCTCATCCCAAACCTTTGTTAATTTTTTGAAATAGGTAAAAAAAATTCCAGATCCTTGAGACAATGAATAGATTTGCTGTTGAATTTTATATAAAAGAGCTCCATTTGATTGTTCATAACATTGATTGAGTTCATTCCAGATTTCAGATGTTGTTTGAAGAAATAGAACACTCTCAGATATGTTCTTCGACAACGAATTAAGAATCCAACTAATCACCATGGAATTAGCTCTGTATCAATTAGGGTAATTAGAACAAGTAGTAAGAGGCTTTGGAATTGATCCATCTACGAATCCTAACTTGTTCTTCGTAGATAGTGAAATTATTATGGATTTCTTCCATGAATTGAAGCCATTGCCTCGAATGGTGAAGTAACGGGCAAAGAACTTGGATTATCTGAAGAACTATGAAATAGGCACTTGAATGATCAATGGTTGATGAAGAACTAGATGATTCAACCATTGAAAGAATAAAGAACAAGAAAAAATCACTCCCGCTCTGATACGGTGATACCATGTTGGAGATGAGTGAAAGAAGGAAATGAATTGAAGATCTCTCTGATTTCATTTAATGAATACGAGCTAATTACAATTACATATATGAATGAGAAAATAAGCTCTAACTAACTATCTAACAACCAAAACTGTTAATCAATCTAACTAACTAACTGAATTAGGATAAACTACAATTATACCCTTAGTTAGTTCTAACCAATGGTACAAGTTTGCAAGTGACACATGAGGACCTTACCGGGATATGAAATAAATGGAAGCATCACATATAAGATATACCAAAGACATCTAATTGTATAGCATCTGAGAAGTTGCAACTTATACACTCGGATATTTGTGCACCAATCATTCCAGTAACCAATATCGTCCATTGATCTAAAAAATTCAAATAAGGGAATGATAGTAAATTTACGTATAAATCAACTAATAAGATTTAGTCAATCCTACAATTTTACGTAATTGACATTTACCCTATATTTAGTCATGACACACCACCATCATCATCTCAATCTCGTCCCACACCATTACTGATTCACCATCAACCACCTACACCATCGCCAATTCACCATCTTCAACTCGCACAAAAGGCCCATGTTTTTTGATTTTATTGTAACCACACCTACAATCCAGATTTAAGAGAAAGTATCGAGTGAGGGAAGGAAGGAAGGAGACGCTCATGTTTGTCCTTTTTTTAACATACACGAATTATAATTTTGAGTGCTACCAAACCACACAAAAAACGACCTCAGTTCTACGTTTTTATACAACCTTTGTGTGATCGATTACAAGAGAAAGGAGGAAAGACTGGTTTGATTAAGAAGAAAATGATAAGAAGGGGTTTGCTTAGATGGGTATTATTTTTAGAAATCATACACACATGCACAATTGAATTAAAATGCGGGGATTCTTTCGAGATGACAACATTTTATTTCAAAAGAAATAAAAAAAATGACAATACAATCTTAAAAAAATGAAGCGTATAAATTTTAAGGATGGTTATAATTAATTATATTCATTATTGTTTGTGCTCTAGTTCATTTCATATTAAAAAAATCAAAGATGATTGTAATCTTTCAACAATGAAACATATCTTCTACTCTAATAAATAATTTTTTTTACCATATGTCACATTCTTATTGATTTGGCCACATGTCATTTTATGGTTATTTTCAATTAAATTTTTTCCACATGACATTTTGTGGTTTTTTCATTTTATTAAATTCCACATAATATTTAAATCAAGGGAAATATTCAGAAAATTCCCAATATTTACAGAAAAGTTACACTTTAGTCCTAAAATTTTTTTTTGAACAAAAAAGTACTGAAAACCGGCAAAAATTTACAGTTTGACCATTTTTGACCGGCTGAAACCGGTACCAAATTAATTTGGGACTATTTCGTAAACTAACCCAAAATATTAGGACTTTTCTGTAAACAAAAAATATTAGGACTTTTCTGTAAACAAAAATATTAGGACTTTTCTACAAACAAAACTCTTATTATTATTATTATTATTATTATTATTATTATTATTAAAAATATAAATAAGTACTAGGTGAACGTTGACGTAGCAGATCAGTTGATAGTTGTAGGAGGGATACAATGGGAAAACGAAAAAATTCGTTCTTTTCTTCAATGGTGTTGTGCATCTTGCTCTGCATATTTTTTTAAGTAGTAAAACAAAAATGAAACCCAAATTAAACTAGTTCTATTTTAAGTGAAAAAAGTTGAAATGTATTTTAAATTCAGAGTCTCGTTCACGGAGGTTTTGGTTGCTGGCATGTAGATTAATGAAGGTAATTAACTTCAATTCAATATAAAATATTACTTTTCTACATTATTTTTTATATTAATTTACTATTTGATGCAAATAATATGTTTGTTGATTTGGTGGATTTGAAATATATGGTGTTTTCAATGTATTGTAATGACTCATTCAACATATGTTATCACTCGTGGTTTGCGAAGGGTTCATTCATTCTATTGTTCATTCTTAATGTTTATTAATTTGAAATATTGTGATTAAGTAGACAATAATTGGTTCATTTTGATATATTTTCTGTTTTAATAATGAAGTTCATCTTAGGTTGTGAGCTATAGTTGTCCCCTGGATTTGATTCAAAATTGGCTAGTAATGCATACCAAGTGTTCGATAATTGGTTAAGAGTTACAAATGGACCGAATTAGTTCTTATCAACCATTTCATGGATCAATGCCTAGATAATTGATTTCGAATTTAAAATTAAGATGCAAACCAAAATTTGTTTCTTGCAGAATATATTTTACATATTCTGAAGGTATAATACGATTCTTAACAATAATATTCTTTAGAACAGATTAGTATATTTGTTAGCTTATTATATATATATATATATATATATATATATATATATATATATATATATATATATATTTCTTAGCTTACGATTCTTAGCAATATATATTTCTTTTTAGGTTTTGAAGATGCCATAATCGTTGTGGAAAAGAAAGAAATATGGAAAACAAGAGTGTATTTAATACACGTTTTTCCCATTGTATCATTCCTACTACTTATTTATATTTTTAATAATAATAAGGGTTTTGTTTGTAGAAAAGTCATAATATTTTTGTTTACAGAAAAGTCATAATATTTTTTGTTAACAGAAAAGTCCCAATATTTTGGGTTAGTTTACGAAATAGTCCCAAATTAATTTGGTACCGGTTTCAACCGGTCAAAAAGGGTTAAACTGCAAATTTTTGTCGGTTTTCAGGACTTTTTTTTTCAAAAAAAAATATATATTGGGACTAAAGTGTAACTTTTCTGTAAATATTGGGACTTTTATGAAGATTTCCCTTAAATCAACTATAATAAATGAAGATCTATTTTGTCACATGTCAATCTCTCATTAGTTTTGACACTTGTCATTTTATGATATTTTTGAAATAAATAATATCCACATGTCAATTTTTGGGTTTTTTCTAATTTTGAAAATTAAAAAGCCACATAATATTTGTATTTTATATATGTAAAGTATTAAATATAATAAATATGATCGTAATTGTAATTAATATGTTTCTTCATTTCTTATTTCAAAATTTTATTTAAAAAAATATTTAGTGTTTACATTTTAATATTTAATTCTTTTTAATTAACCCGTGTAATACACGGGTTGTACACATAGTGTAATAATTATAACAAATGTAATAATAAATATATATAAAATTATTAATTGACTTTCCTTTTAATCTGAAAATTTCTAAATTAAAACCTCATTAGTTTCATTTGTTTATTTATCTAAATTATTTGTTTAAATTTAAAAGGGAAAAAACACTTTAATTTTAATAATTCAATATTTTTCTAATTTTTCTTATAAATTCAAACTTCTTAGAATTTTATATTTAATTTTCTTTTAAATGAACCCAAATAATACACAAGTTTTATACCTATTTCATTTAATAAAACGGTTAAAATTTAGTAGATTCTTTACTTTTCTAAACTTATTCTTTTAAAAATATGTAATTTTTCACAAAAGACTATCCCATAATCAACCTAAACATATTTATTTCAATTATTTTTTTTAAAAAATTCACGATTAGTTTGGTTTTATTAATAATTTTCTGTTTTGAATGATATATCTAATTTACCTTTTCATAACCGTTTTAAAAAAACTATTAAAATATTAAAAATAATTAAAACTAGCAAGTTACTACTCCCCGCTTCGCAGGGGGCGAAATTACGTAACGATGAAAGTATAGGGAGCAAACCAACAAATATACAAAACTCATGTGGTCAAAGTGCGAGAACAAAAAATGTAGGGACAAGATATGACAATATATTGCCAAGGGTCGGGGTACGAGCTCTTCTTGTATATTTTTTTAACATATGGATTGTTTCAGTAAAAAAAATACACAAACATTTTTATGAGGACAATTTTTGTAATTTATTTTTTATATATTAACCAAAACTACGAACATATTGTTTCTATAAAAAAAACTCAAAAAAAACTCATAGGGACATTTTCTATGAACTACATAATTATAAGGACCAAATGTGATAATATCCAAAAGATATTTGACGAAAATTTGAAATCCCGAAGTCTATTGTTGGTAAGCTCATTTTCTAATTAATATTAATATGGGTAAATTACACGGATCTCGTGCAGGTGTCAAAAGACATGTTTATTTTTTATTTTCAAAAATTAACGCGTACTCATTTGCTTTAAACTTGTACCCTTCATCCTATTGACATGAAATGGTTATTTTGACCTTAATAATTTATTTTTTTCATTTTTTTTATTTGTTTACCAGTTTTAAATTAAAAAATAAGAATAAAATAAAATAAATACCCCCAACCCACTTCCAATTCCCCAGGTCGTTTTACCTTCATCTTCTACCTTCATCTCCCTCTTTTCACCCACTCTCCATCTCCCTCTTCTCACCCACTCCTGACGCCGATGAAAACCCCATCACCCCACTTTCACTTTCACAAACGTTGCTATCATCACTATCATCTCCAAACCTACAACAATATTCGACCATAACTACCATATTATCCATAGATTACCCATCCCACGAAACCACATGTTCATCACCATTTATGTTTCCCTGTTCTCGATCTGCAACAAATCAGAAAGCAAAAAGGTAAAGGGTGCGTTCAAGTGAGAACAAAATACCTAGACCGGGTGAATAAAACCATCACCACCATCATCTTCGATCTCCATCGTCATCAAAGTAGGAACCGCCACTGCACCACCATCAACAGTTATGTTGCTTCCATTATTCTTTCTCCACCTATCTTCTCGTCTCACTCTCGCCACCTCGATGGTAGGTTTGATTTCAAGGTTCGATTTGTGGGTTTGATTTCGGGTTAGATTATGGGTTTGGAAATGGAAACTTTTTGTGATGCAATATCGAGTGAGAGAGGGTCAAAGAGATGAACACATGGGTGATTTGTAATTTTACATGTTTTTTTTGGAACCATTTTCGAAAAGCTCAAATTTTACAGGTTCTCAAAAAGATCCACCACCATTTTTGATTTTCTAAAACTATTTGGGTTTCAGGTTGACTGTTCGTTTGAGTTTGATCTCTAAAATGATTTTCGATTTCTATAACCATTTGGGTATAGGTTTCAGGAAAGGTGCACATTAGGGTGGTCGGAAATGATGATCGTAATAGGATCAGAGGAAGGCGAAAAACAGTGGATCGGGAGAAGAGGATAACAGGAGAGCGGGTGGGGTGGGGGGTGTTAGGAAAGGGGTCCATTTTCTTTTTAAATTATAAATAAGAATAAATATTATTAGATTAACAAAAAATAAATACAAAAGGAAATTATGGTCATTTCAAATCTAGAACGGACTAAAATTGCAACAAATTCATCTTTCAAGGATAAAACGTGCAAGTTTTAAACAAACGATGGATGATCCGAGTTAATTTTTGAAAATAGAGACCAAACGTGTATTTTGGTACTTGCACGAGAAACGAATCGGACAATTTACCCTATTAATATGTACTTATAGTATAATTTATATCGAGAATCAACCTAAAAATATATAATATCCGTGGTACTCAAATATATGGTCAAATTTGCATTCCTATCGTAATAACCATACTTTCCAAAAATATTTTAGGAAATGATCAGTTTTTGAAAAAATAATCCAAATAAGTACCTAGTTCGAAAATATGCCTACGTTTTTTGATTTCATATCTCTTTCCCACTCATATTTTTTAGGATCTTCATTTTTTAATGTAACCGGCTTTTTCTTCTCCTATTCTCTTTTCAGAGGATATCATCTAACACGGAATACAAATTTGAAAACGATTAAAAAATCAACTCAAACACACAATGAACAAGTTCAAAACTCATGAATAATTTCAGAATTTCAAACTTGTTTATCAATTTTCGAACCTACTTCTTGTTTAAAAATATATATTATGAAATTTTGATCCAATTTTTGAGAAATAACAATTTTCAAACCTTGCATTTTCTAGAAATTGTAGTTTGAAAAAATATCATTAAAAATGCTTCAAGGATCAAGAGAAAATCAATGCCATTATGCCAACAAAGTATTGAGGAGTATAACTGATCCATAGCAAGGAGTAACTATTAAAATTCTGAAAACATGATCATCATCATAAACCAAATTACAGTAACTTAACATTCTGAAATATGATTCAGATACCAGATTATCAAACTTTATCATCTACCCATTTCTACAGGAAATGAGATGTGTGTTCATACTTCATACCACAAAATACTAATTGTTGTTGGGTCACTTAGCAAGCAGACCTTGGTGAGCTTGAGCCTGATTCTCTTGGTTCTGCTGATAGTTCAAAGGCCTCCTGAAAAGCATGATGTGAGGCTCTGGTCTGTGGATCGCATAGTGCACCCATCCTCGACTCTGTTGCACCCCAATTGCTCTCCATTCCGTCTACACAAAATCAAAATCATAAAAGTCTCATAGTTGTAATGATCGATTTTCTTTCTCTACTATATACAGAAGTCGTATAAACACGTATATGAAACCCTAATTATCGTTGGAATCAACAACATACCTCGGCTAGAAGACGATTCTTCGGAAGAAGCTTTGCGACTTCTGGAGGAAGAACTACGTGCCTATCAATAACAAGTTCAGAAAATCGTAAAACCAATTGTTAGAGATCGTTATACGAAAGATTGAACAAGATAATCACGATTTAGGAGAAATAGAGAACAAATCGAAGTGGTTTGAGAGAATAATTGTTACCTGTACTCGAACGTATCATCGAAGTACTTCTCGGAGTATTGGATCTGACCCATAATCGATTGAATTGAGCAAAGTTTAACGAAATCCTGATGAAATAGGGGTTAGAATAAGTGTAGATTATGATGAATGAAACAAACAGGGAGAAATTTTAGTAGAAATTAAGAAATTTGAGGATCAATGAAAAACCCTAGATACCTGTTGAGTGAGGGAGCGTTGTGACGACGTAAAAAGGAAGAACGCAATGGACAATTGGGCCAAGGCAGACTACTTTCACGTACATATAGTGTTTTTTAAATTATTACTTTATTTTGCAACGGTAGGAAATTGGTTTCAATTTTCAAAATTTGAAAGTGTAAAACGAAAAATAATTCATTTTTATTTAAGACAAATCTTTAAAAATTGTCCGTGTGATATGTATTTTTTCCGAGCTTTAGTCCAAACCTCGATTTTTTGGCTACATGGTCCTTTTGACCTAGTTTCATTGCGTTTTTGGTCCATCAAAAAACTAAAAAGACTATTATACATTTAGTATATTTATTTTTCAAATTTTTTCTTAAATATTTTATAATTATAAAATATAAAAAGGGTCCATCTCTCTATATGTGTGTGTATGTGTGTGTGGATGAATACACACAACAATATGAATATGAAGAACACTCGTTTTTGTTTTTTCTGTAGTGATGAATACACAAGAATATAAATCTTAAGATCACATTTTCCTGATTTCAAGAACAAGAACATCACATTCACAAACCCATAAATCATTCACGAACCTAGAAATCACATTCACGAACCCATAAATCATTCACGAACCTAGAAATCACATTCACGAACCCATAAATCATTCACGAACCCATAAATCGTTTTTTCCTGATTTTCCAGAAACCATTCACGAACCCAAAAATCATTTTTTTTCGGATCTGATGAACCGCCCTTCACCACCACCTGAATCGATTTCTGCTACGAAACCTAAACCTAAACTTGATTTGAATTGATTTCTTATCTGAAGCCTCTCCTTCTCCGTCTATGGATTTGAAAACCCTTCTCGGATCTGTTCAAGCCCTAGGTGGTCACATGAATGTTCACACACACCTGCAGATCCGACATTGTGTAATTGTGGAGAGAGAAACCCTAAACTATTGAGAGAGATGGAGAGAGGGGAGGGAGGGAGGGAGGTAGAAGAGAGAGAGAGAGAGAGAGAGAGAGAGAGAGAGAGAGAGACGGATCCCATAATTTTTATTAATAAAACTTTAAATTAAATAGAAAAAAACATAAAAAATGTATCAGAAGGGCATTTTAGTCTTTTAAGTTTTCTGATGGACAAAAAATGCAACAAAACTAGCTCAAAAAGACCATGAAGCCAAAAAAAATTCAAGGTTTTGACTAAACCTCAGAAAAAATGCATACCACATGTACCATTTTTGCAGTTTTGTCTTTATTTAATAATATTGATCATTATTCATCTAGTAAAAATGTGAATTCATTTTTTTCTAGACACATATCAATGTTTTGAAGATCGTACGATTATTTCGGTTATCGAATAGGTCGTTTTTAACGGTTTGATGGTTGGTTGGATCGGTTCAAAAAAACGAATGATGTTATTATTATATTATATTATTATTAATTTTAGAATTATAAAAAATACAAAACAAAAAACCTTAAAATAAAGGGATAAGTTCATATATCGTGATTGATAAATATATAGTTTATGAGTAAGATTTAGATGATGTGTTTTGCCATTCTAAAAACAATACCTAAAATAGGGTGAAATATTTGCGTAAATTTTCTTTAACATATATTTAAAAAAATCAGTTTTTTAAGAGGTGAATCTGTTGATTTTTTTTTTTGAATTTGTCTGTCCTTAATTCACTTATAGAGATGTCAAAAAGTCTCATGGGATCCTGATCCCATGTGGGTATTTGTTTAAAATAATCGGGGTGAGGGCATGGGCGGGGGAAGGAGCAGGTTCACAAATAATGAATATTAACATGATGTTGAGCTGCAAATATTCAACAAAAAGAAAATCATGTTTTAAGTTGTTAGTATAATGTTTTTGAGATATCATAACATTTAACATACAAAATTATGATATAAAAACTATTTTTACCTAAAAATGGTTTCTTTTAGCCCCCAAAACAACTTCTTTTAACTCAAAAAGAGGTAGCCCAAAATCAATCAGGGGAAGCGGTAATCAATGAATTTAGGGGCGAGGCGAGGATGGGGAGGCTGTAAATTTTGGGGGCGAGGGTTAGGGCGAGGGGATATTGAGCGTGGGGGTGGGTAATGCATCCCTCTACCCACCTGGCATCGTTGACACCCTTATTTACTTACAAATAATTTTTATGGTAAAAAATAGGTAACTAGACCGATTCCAAGTTCCGGTCGAACAGGTTGATCCAATCCAGTTTTTAAAACCACGAGTCATATATATAGGAGATTTCACTTCTTGTTAATCTTTAACAACTCTTTTCATTCATCTGTTTATTTACAACTTGTTCTCGATTTTTTTAGTGTGGGAGTGGAGAGGAGGGAAGTGAAGTGTGACAACCGATAAGATTTTGTCACTGACTATCGTTACGAAAGAGTATGAAAATAGATGTAATAGCTTAATATTCTAATATTTGATTTATGAGATAATAAAAATCAAACAAGTCGTTATATTTATAATTAAATTGACTGTTAGGCAAAAAAAATTAAACGTCCAAAAACTTGTACCGTCTTTTAAAATGGTTAACATATTTGGAAAGTACTCGTTAACGTGATCCTAATGATATAAAATCTGTAAAAAGCCGACTCCAAAGGAGAGAGTTATGAATTTTGTAAAAATAATAATCAACCGCATAATTAAAATTAATTACGTCAAAACGGTACTTGGAGATTGGTTGAGTTTTGACTAAAAGTATGAAAATGAGATTTGTAGTACTCCTTGAGATATAAAAATGAAAGTCGAACCTAGAAAAAACAACCTAAAGGAGAGTTGTATTACTCATTGAGATCATCACATAGATATAAAGAGGGCTTAGATTGGAGGTCGCACGAAAGAGTTATGATTACGAAAGAGTTATGATTTTTACAAAATCATTTCGTGCACGCGAGGTGCACACATATGCCCGTCACGTACCTGACACCGGATTCGAGTAGATTGTGAGTGACGTGGCCAATTGGGGAGGTGACATGTGGCAGTTTCTGGATGAAGCCATGATGATCATGCACGACGTGTACAGATCTTGCGCCGCACACACCCCAAATTCCTGCCTATAAATAGAAGACAATGCAAACTCCTTCTCCACACCTTCTAAGTCTCGCTCTCAGCTCTCGAAGCTGTTGCACTCTTGGAGCGGTCCCCAGATCCCCGAGCCCGATTCAACCCTACATCAACGTTCTCACGCGTCAAGGGTGAGTTCACGACCCATTTTACTTGGGGGGGGGGAGGGGAGGGAGGAATACATGCTTATCAAATTGTTTTATCAAAACATATTTATATCTATACATATCAGTAGTTATATAAAACATAAAACCTTAGGATGATGTAATTACAGACACAATACCTACTTGTAAGCTTAGATGTTATACTGGCCAATTTCCTAAGATACATATTACCTAGAAGTAATGCTGGTCAATTATATGGATATGCATTGTACTTAGTTGTTACTATGCCCTAATATCGTGTTTTCAAATCAACCATAATTAATGTATATATGTATGGCAGAATAATATACATATATACATGATAATTATGAGATATAAAGATTATAATTATCAAATATAAAGTAAAAGAATTATATTATGATAGTTATAGGAATTACTAAATTAGGAAAGATAAGATAAAAGACCTAAGATTAATGCGTTACTGAGCCGTGATTAGTCATCCTTAGCCTGATTAAATTTGGCTACCCCAAACTCATAATCATTAATCTTGCGAGATCTAAAAGATATGTATAGATCTATACGGGGTTTGGCACCCCCACCTACGATTGCTAACTACAATCTCGGTAGGATAACTTTCTTTATATATAAGTATCATTCAACGTCCGATGAAGCATCCCGCGGGGGAAATTATTAGTCCACAACATCGATTATGGGGGCTCATGGTAATACATTCCGACAACCTTATAGGATCAACTACCTAGAGGGACGCCTTCGAGTAGTTAATAAAATAAGTTAGGATTAGTAAAATATCCTAAAATATAAGATATTAAGATAGGATTGGTAAAATATCCTATAAAGATAGTAAGTTAAGGTCGGTAAAATATCTTAACAAAGAAAAAATGTTTTTCTAAAATAAAAAGGATTCTTACAACCAAATAATGCAGAAAATTATAAAAACCTGCGAACTCACCAGCATTATGTTGACATTTTTAAAATACATGTATTCTTAGGGATATGAGTGTGGAAGATAGTCGTGCAGAGGAGGATGTCGTCAAGGAAGCTTGTTGGAGTTTATTTCTGTCTGTTTGTTATTTCTAGTTATGTTCAAGATGTATGCTTGATCAATAAAACAATGTAACCCCGAATAAACTATAATAAATAAAAGTATCGTTTGTGATATATTTCTGTGTAATGTTCAATATATTTGTTTGCCTCGATCCAATTGTCCCTACGTCGCACAGTTCGGCGTTTCCGCCGCTGGGCGGGGGTGTGACAGATTGGTATCAGAGCTACAGGTTATAGCGAACTAGTAATTCCTTAGGAACTATGACTATAACCTAGGGCGCATACTCTAAATTAGTCAAACCTGATAAAAGTATTATTATTAATTACCGTGTGGATAGACAACTTATGGGAGAGATGACTAGTTTGAGTTTCTAGATTTCAGAATGGCTATATGCTAAAATGGTCTTGCCCTCCGAAACTTCTCATCTGGTCGATCCTTACTTGATAGTCTTGAAGTACAAAACATAGAAATAATAAAATACCCCTAATCAAACACTAATCGGATAAAGAGTTATACAAACTCTTATAAATATACCTATATATCATAAAGATCACCCATTCAAATCACAACTTAAGATTTTAGGTCAAAAACAAATCCTAGGGTTAGTCTAGTATTGCGGTCGTACCACAACTAGACCTAGAATGCGCAACTAAGTTTTATTATGGTCTGACCGACGCACACCTAAACCTGGATGTCGTAGTTGAAAACCTAATCACTTGAGGATTTATGGATCGATAGCTTAGTACGATTAGTTAAGAAATTAGGTCGAGGCCTGCAACTTGAGGATTTATGGATCGGTTACATAGTTCGACTAGTTAAGATTCTTGGAAAGGAATAGATTGAGGCTCATTGCATGAGGATTCTATACTCAGCTCAAGGATGATGGTTTAGAGCCACATATCTGACATACCCTTAGAGAAAATCGCAGTAGACACGATATTATCTACTACATACTTATAATTGAAGATTATATGTATTATCAATTTTCATTCTAACTCTCATAAAAATCTAACCTATTTGATGTCTTATGTAGAGAAGTCGGAGCATCGTGACCATCAGGAGCAAGTAAATGGATGACATATGGGAATGTGTATCATATCCTTCCCCGGAAGATGATCAGGTGGTACCACACACCCCTGAGACGGAAGAAGAGGAGTACGACCCATGGATGCCTAAACCACCTTCACCTAAGGAGGATGATGAGCCATTTGAAGACGAATAGGAGCCCATTAAAGAGGATGAGCAGCATGGCGAGGAGTACGGTGGACTACCAGCAGATAGCTCACCTTACCCGTATTCATTTTCCCATGATGACCCTGTTGAGTGTACTGAGACTCAGGAGGAGAACACTACTGAGTCAAAGTCATACCTAAAAATTATTGCTCCACTACCTCCATCATTGAGCCTATCCTCCGGTAGTCGTGCCTTAGGACCAAGGACTATAACCACAACCAGAAAGTTCGTTCCCATTCCATCTTGTAAGAGAGCAGCCTCACCGCCATCATCACCCAGGTCATCAAATAAGCCTTACCCCACCCATAAATGGAATCCACAAGTAGACGAGTGGATCAGGGAGGAGAGTATTGGGTTTTACGAGGTCGGAGAATCCTCTTAGGAACCTATATACGATCCTATTCTAGAGGATCCCACGGATAGAGCGATCTCAATGTTAGTTCTGCAAGTAGCATGACACAGGGATTGCATACACCAGGTAGAAGAGGATCGTGATTCACCGAGGAGGGAGATTATATTACTGGCTGATAGAGTTAGATATTTGGAGCAAAGGAGGGATATAGACGAGGTGAGGATCCTCCACGCATACGATCATCTGGAGGAGGCCCATTCTCTGGTGCAGAGTCAGCAGATTAAGATCGATGGTTTTGAACAACGTGTGAGGGAGTCAGAGTTGAGCTTGATGGTGTCAGAGATAGGTGCAGTTACTATAGAAGCTATGATAAGTTGCCTACATCACCAGTTGGCACAGTTAGTGGCTTGGATAGTGGTTTGTTTTGGCATGTGGTAGATAGTTCTAGCCAAGGAAAGCTAGGAACTATAATTTTTGGGTTTGGAGGAGGGAAAAGTAGTACAACAGATAATAGGATACTGCTATGTCTTTTGGTGTAAAGTAAATGCTTTTCCTGTTCAAACCATATCATTGTATACTTTTGGGAAATCTGATGTAAAAATTTATGGAAGTTAATGGAAAATATATATGATATTGTTATAAATTATTTCACTTGTTTGATTTGTTTTCTTAATATAGTCAACTCTCTTAACTAAATTTTCAAAGAAAACCTCAAAATTTGTCATAAAAACTAACATCCCATAAATTGAGAATCATGCCTCGTACAAGGAGAAACCCAAGACAACCTGAATCCAATCCCGAACCTATGAACTCAACCACGATTGAGACATTAGTAGCCCATTGTGTCGCTAATGCAATAACAAACCTAGAAACCCATAGGAACATAGGTTCAGGAGGCAATGGAAGTGAAAGTTCGCAAGGAGATAACCGAGGTCCAACTAGGGTTTGTTCATATAAAGACTTTATGAACTGTAAGCCAAATCCTTCCATGGAAGCGAAGGTGTAGTGGGTTTCCCGAGGTGGATAGAAAAGATGGTGTCTATTTTTGAGATAAGCTTCTGTACAGAGGATTGCAAAGTTAAGTTTGTTGGGTTTTGAGCATTCTAACACTCCTATGGTGTACATGCAACCCTATAAACCTTGGATCTATGTTTTCTCTATTATACATGTAAATATTAACTATTCCAAGGTTTCATCCTAACTAGCATATTATGAAGCACCTATACTACAAAGTTCTAGTTAGATGACATACCTTTTGATGTAGCTTGATGTCTTCAAGCTTTAAGAGCTTAGCCCTAATAGTGTGGAAGCCTCAAATGGAATCACAAATCACCAAAACACCTTGGAAGAACTTGAGAGAATATGTATGCACACTAAAATCGGCCCACTCTTATTTTCACACACTTGTGCCAATTTTGTGAGCTAAGGACCCCTTTATATATTATGGAGGATTAGGGTTACATCCATGTAAACCCTAATACCCATGACCTTTCATTTACATAGGATCCATGGGTTAAAAGCTCCATGGACCATCCATGAAAGCTTAGCCCAACCTAAATGAACTTGACCCATTCCATATATATAAGAGTCCATATTTAATTAGTTCTTTTTGATCACTTAATTAATTCTAAATTAATTCTTGATCAATACTAATTAAATAATATGATTCCATATTAATATATTAGAACTTATAATATATTAATATAAATCATAAATATACTATTCTCAAAAGACTATCCATATAAATTGTGCCGGTGAAGTGCAACCCAAATGGACCATGCCAGGTCGGGTTAAGTACATACCAAATATAGTTATGGACTTAGACATTAATCCAACAGTCTCCCACTTGGATAAGTCTAAAACTATTATTGAGTATGACTTCAAAACCTAACTGGCAATTGTAGCTCTTAAAGCCGCTGTCGAACTCTGACCTTGTCAATGACTTGTCCATTAGATAAGGGATCATATATTCCCCCATTCTAGATATCATATGGACTGAGACATGGATTATAATCATTCTCTCTGTCCATTTGTTGTTTCCCGATTTTCGATTCATGATGACTGACTGATTGAACAAATCAAATCAGTCCTGGCTTGGCCAAGCACTCACATGTCTCATCACTAAATCATCGAGGGGCCCACATATATCGCTTTTATCCCGAAGGTAAAAGGAATGGATAAACTTCGTCTCATATGGCTTGTTCTACTACTTGTTGAATCATACACAAAGGCACGTTTTATAACATCGAGTTACCAATGCGTTTTCATGCAATCAATGTATAACCAACTCATAGTAACAGCTCATATCTCTAGGTTTGAAGAATATAAGATATTATCGTCTCATGATCACTCGTGATAAAATCCATGAAGTGATTCAAATGAGCGTGGGTTGAATCCAATACTCAGAACTTATGAGCACTCATGAGTGTTGTAGCACCACTTTGTCCAACATCTTAGACCTCTACAAGTCAACCCATGACAGTCTTGATTCATATCTACTTCCAACATATGACCGACTGTGGATAGTTTGAATAACTTAGTCATTCAGGAAGAATGACCTGGTTTATTCTGGAAGTCAAAACATGCAAAGTGAAACACAAGAATAATTGAATCTAATATGGTATCAAAACCTATGAATATAAATAAGACACTTTTATTTATCACCATACTGATTACTCATTATTCATTGTTTCGGTTTCATCAACTTTATACTTGAATTAAAAACACTAGTTGTCCCATGCTCCAAGCAAGTACACTATGTTTTTCAAAACAATAGCTTTGCCATACACCGAGTATGCACTCTATGTTTTTCTATGATCCTTACTTTGTGAAATAAACCAATTGAACATAATTTAAATGATTCTAATTTCACACTTCCAAATCCTTATTGAAAAATGTGAGAATTTCAAATTCCTATCATTTATCGAAATTTGTTTAGATTTTAAACTTATATGCACTGACCCTCCTATAATGAATATGTACAAAGTCACAAAGACTTGTCAACAGTCATTATAAGGTATTCCAATGGAGTTCAACTCCATGGAAACTAAGTCTCATATTCAAAGTACATTGCTTTGAACATGCTTCTTGCATTAGGTTTTCTAATCTTACACAGATAATTTCCACCTATGGAGACAACTCCATATTCTCATTTTGACCATCACTTCTGAACAAGAGATGCCTCTTTTCAGAATATGTCAATATGGTCCTTCCAAAATTAGCACTATACTTCCAACTGTCCCTGAGCAACCAATCTTTGGTAAACCTTAGATTGTCCTCGACAATTGCTTAATCATTTTAGTCATATCCAATTCTAGACCTTTTCCCTTCTTAATGCCTCTGGGCATTTGGAAAAATTTAGAAATGACAAATATTATAGCACATGCAATCGATCCTGTACCCAAAGCAAATGGTACACGATTCATGATGTCTCACATAAAGACATGATTCTAGATCAGTCTTTTGCTACAATATTTTTATTTGCCATGTTTTCAAAATTTGACTATGAAGAGGGATGCCGTAATCATAATCGAATTTTGAGAACGCAATATATAGAATTTCCTTAAGTTGAACCAATCCAACATGAAATTTATATATATATTCTTGACTAAAGATGATTAAGGTCTCAATCTAAGCCTTTAGAACTGAAATGAAGTATATCCTCTCCCTTAATTATAGCAAAACAACTTTTTCAATCCCTGCAGCCTCACGAATTGAAACTTTTGTTTTCTATGATTAACATTGCTAACTTGCAACACTAACAATAATTATCATGCTCCCACTAACATGATGATTATTAGCATAACACTTATGCTCCCACTAGCTTTGACATATACTCAGAAATCAGCTGGACTTCTAGAAATCAATACTTTATTGACTTTCTTACCAAAGTTCAGATTTCTGATACGAGATGCTTTGATAAAACTTTATCAAAATCATACACCTTTCCTTAGATAGCATGCATGTGTGTCTAAACAATTTCAGAACTATGAAAATGGATGTCGTAATCATAGTCTCAATTGTTTAGACCTTTTGCCATCTGCTTCAAATCTACTTGGTGGAAGTGTTTCCTCACCATAATTTTCATGAATCGGAGAGAAACCTTATGACCCTTAGATTTTATGGTGTATGTGTTCTTATCCATGTGAATCGTCAAAACCATAGTCACAAGACAAGGATAATGACGAATCCAAACTCATATGGACTGAACTTATGCAATCTTAACTTCTTGCCACCTGGCAGTACAGGGCCTGCCATTGCTTCCAAGTTGTTATGCAACCAATTGAGAACTTTTAGAACTCCTATGCAAAGCCAACTTTAACTGGAATGGGCACAAAATATGTCAACACGATAGGTTATAAACCTCAAGTCGTGTTCTAGTGAAGAACCTCAGGTTTTATTCTTGATTAGTTCTTGAAATTCTTTTTAGGATCTTTAAGACTCCCACTATCCTCTTGACATATAAGACTATCTTGCCAAATATTCAAGAGATAGTGCGGATTCTTTATCAAGACAAACACTTCACACAATTGGCCTTAGTTGGTCTTTGTTTTATCCAAAACATCACAACTTACCAATTTCAAATGTACAAGAGTAGGACACTTTTACTCTTACATTTGACAAGTGTTTTAAACCTTTCTTTAAGATATGTCACTCAAGTTACAATCTTGGAGTATGACTCTAAGAATTGTTTTGGAACGAAGTATGACTCATCTTCCTGATCTAACCATTTCAACAATTCATGACTCCTCTTCTTAGTCATAAGAATGCACTAAGATGACCTTTAGAGGACTAATTGTGATATGATTTCTAAATCATTAAGATGATCACAAACATGATACTAAAGTACTCTCCCATCTTTTCAGATTTGAGAAACTTTTATCTTTCTGCCTAATTTGATTCTTCCCATTCGTTCTGCCATACATTGAGACTTTTCCAATGTTTCAAAATTATACTTAAACTTGTAAGTATAACCATATTTACTAAACTTTAGTAAATCAAATAGTCTTAACGAGCTTTGTGGTGGACATGACCAGTGCACAAGAATGTGTACTCGATCTTTTTAGTCCTTCACTTGACTCACACATCCATGTGAACAAGTAATTAGTCTTGATTTTCCAATGCTTGAAAGTTCTCATTCATCATACTATTCAACTTGCATGATTCCAAGTTTCGGTCCAATTGAAACTTGGGTGATGAGGAACTTTCCTGATTTGGTAAATTTAGACACTACCACAAATGAAAGAATCAAATCCATTTTCCAATATTGCTGTCAGTGGAATCATATAAGCAACAATTTTCCACAAATGCCATTGTAAGGATACTTCAAATAAATAAAATTAAACAATTTTCTTTTATTTTAAAACTTTGCGGAAAAACTTATCCTTACAATCCACATGGAAAATTGTTGTTATCTATTCCTTAGCAATATATCATAACTTCTTAAGCAACTGCTCAAAATTCTGATGCGATCGAAATCCACCTTCGCGATCAGAATCAGCATATACTTCCTTTAAGATTTCTCTATATTCTTTGATTCTTAAAACATCAACATGTGACCCAGTCACATCATGTAATGAGGATCTCAGAATAGAACTTAACAGAGTTAGATAATGGGCTCTACCTGATGTAGAGTCAAACTTATTGACTTTAACATCCTTAGGTAAATTTGGCAGCTTTGCAATCAACGCCCCTTCCTTTGGCAAAATAAACATATGGACCCTTTGGTAATGGGACTATCTCAGATTTAGCCTTTCTCTTTACCATTTGGTCAACCGGGTTGACTATGGCCAATCCCTTTCCATTGGGAAGAGAATGCTTTTTCTGGATTTCCAGTGTCACCATTGTCACTGTCCATAAAGTTTTTGGGAAGTTGATCTTCTAATCAAATTTGCTTTACTATCGTTCCAAATCATTGCTGATTCAACAGCACCAAGCAAATAGATATGATCATTAAGGTTCATGTCATAGTCTGTTTCATAGTAGTCCCAAAGGAACTCACTATGTGACTTAGAAAGTGATTGAACATCCAACTTTCTCAAGACTTTGACACCCAACTCTCCCGGCTTGTCAATATGTGACTTCATCTCTAAGATGTGATCACACATAGACCTTGCTTGCCATTAGGGCTTCAGTGACCTTGAACTTGCGGGTTAGGGAGAATAATTGGAGGAGGTGGAGGAAGAGAAGTATGACTTCCATGAGCCAAACTCGGGAAGTCATATTCATTAGGAAAGCTTGGTTTGGGAAGATCATTGTTGTCTAAACCAGACATCAACAATGGGAGAAATTCACGTAAAATTGATTTAAGTCCTTAATATAACACCCAATATGATATATTAAGGCTAGGACCCAACAAACTATTTTATAACTTGGAAGAGGGATGCCATAATCCAAGCTATAAAATATTTGAAGGTAGGTGAATGGCGATTCACTAATTTCCACCAAGATAAACGAAATGTATTATTAGGTTTTAATTGGTTTTGAAACTCCTAGATTCTTTTGAGATTCATTGAAATTTTCAATGGCATGTTTCAATCTCGAGTGTGCCCTTCAGGTTTTGTGACTGGGATGTCGAGGATCACAAAACAAGGTGTGAAGTAACCATGCAAATATACTTGGTATCCTTAATATTTACCCCTCAATCGATGTGCCGGTTAACCACACACGCTCCAACGATACTATGATAAACATTAAGTTACCCTTTGCCTACCTTGTTAAGTCCAGGTTAGTGTGTCGGTTAACCACACACGCTCCACTAACAGCTTAAACAAAGTGCAAAGTGTAATTTCATGGATTAGCACCTTATTCACATTTTCCTAAGTAACTAAGATTGGGAATTTATAAGTGTTTAGTTACTTAGTATTTATCATTATACTTATAATGAAGGGAGAATTATAGTCCTTGTCCTACCTGTTCGGCTAACGACCCTCCACCGGTCAAGGAAGCGGTGAGTGAGAGTGGACACCCATTAAACTGCCATTTTGTAGGCAGTAACCTTATACCCCCCTTATAGACCGGCTTCGTGAATGAGACCTACTAATGGTAAGACGACTTGCTCTTATACATATAATATATTAAACTTTTAATATTATAATAGTATAAGGGTGTATTTTAGACATTTAAAATACTTGGTGGTTTAATCTATTAATTAAACTAGACTTTTAATTTAATTAAACTCAAACCATATATTTATGGATTTAATAATACTCTTTTAATTAAACGCTTTAATTAACTATTAATAAAGTCCATAAGAGTTAATTTGAACTATTCAACAAAACATCATAATTCCAATTATTAAACTCAAAACTAAAACCATTTAATTAATTGTTTAAGTTATGAACCCAAGAGTTTTAGAATTCAATTCTTTTTTTCATAAAAAACTTTTCTCAAATTCCAAAACTTGAGGGCAAGTTTTGTAATTCTTGAAAACCTTTGGATTCCATAACTTATGGAATTAATGGTGTTTTATGATGAAACTTTCCATGTTCCATAACTTAAGAACAAGTTATGAAATTCTTTAAAACATTAACACCAAATTTTGTAACTCCATAAAAACTTTGAATCAAATTTTTTTTTTTTAAAACTTTCATATCCATAACTTATGGAAGTTTCAAAAACCCTTAAGATCACAACTTTAAAAAAAACTTTTGAGCTCCAAAATTTTATGACAAAATATGTAACTCCTTAAAACATTTAGATCAAACTTTTAAAACTAATAAAATAATCATATCATTTTATCTTTTACTAAATTTGACCTAATTCAACTCATATAACAAATAATTCAAATTTTACAAATAATTCGTTTTTCACAAAATAAGTAATTATCTTAAAATTTGACAAACGTCATGTTTTTTTTTTCCTTTTTTTTCAACTTGAAAATAAAACATTTGCATCAATATAACAGAAAACAACCAATGGCTCTGATAACACTGTTGGGTTTTGAGCATTCTAACACTCCTATGGTGTACATGCAACCCTATAAACCTTGGATCTATGTTTTCTCTATTATACATGCAAATATTAACTATTCCAAGGTTTCATCCTAACTAGCATATTATGAAGCACCTATACTACAAAGTTCTAGTTAGATGACATACCTTTTGATGTAGCTTGATGTCTTCAAGCTTTAAGAGCTTAGCCCCAATAGTGTGGAAGCCTCAAATGGAATCACAAATCACCAAAACACCTTGGAAGAACTTGAGAGAATATGTATGCACACTAAAATCAGCCCACTCTTATTTTCACACACTTGTGCCAATTTTGTGAGCCAAAGACCCCTTTATATATTATGGAGGATTAGGGTTACATCCATGTAAACCCTAATACCCATGACCTTTCATTTACATAGGATCCATGGGTTAAAAGCTCCATGGACCATCCATGAAAGCTTAGCCCAACCTAAATGAACTTGGCCCATTCCATATATATAAGAGTCCATATTTAATTAGTTCTTTTTGATCACTTAATTAATTCTAAATTAATTTTTGATCAATACTAATTAAATAATATGATTCCATATTAATATATTAGAACTTATAATATATTAATATAAATCATAAATATACTATTCTCAAAAGACTATCCATATAAATTGTGTCGGTGAAGTGCAACCCAAATGGACCATGCCAGGTCGGGTCAAGTACATACCAAATATAGTTATGGACTTAGACATTAATCCAACAAAGTTTGCCTCCTGCACCCTGGAAAATGCAACCTTGAGCTGGTGGACCAGTTATACAAACACTATGGAAAATAATAGCAAATGCCATGGCTTGGAGCGAGCTAAAGTAGCTCATGATTGAGGAATACTGCCCACGCGAAGAAATGCAGAAGCTAGAGCAGGAGTTGTGGAATCTGATGATGAAGAAGCTGAAATTGTTGCTTATACGAATCGTTTCAATGACATTACTACCATATGTCCCAAGATGGTCACCCCGGAATATAAGAATATAGAAAGATATATTTGGGATTTTCCTAAACCCATTCAAGGTTTAGTCACCGCTTCAAAGCCGACCACCTATGACAGTGCAAAAATACTAGCCTACAGCCTAAGAAATCAAGAGATTTGTCGCGGTAGGATGGTCCGGAAGGCTGATCTTCCAAAAGTGGAGAGTAGAAGAGGAAGTTTGGAAAGGAATCCAAAGGAAGGGCTAGGCAACCAACAGAAAGAAAGCAGGAAGCAGTTCAAGCATTTGTGGTTACGACAACCTCGACGAGGAATACTACTGGAGGTAGTTCGAGATGCAACCAATATGGGTATCAGCATACCGGAGCCTGTTGGATCTGCACCAATTGCGGCAAGAAAGGTCATCTTGCCAATAGATGCAGAACCTCACCAAATCGAGGAACAACAACAGCAGAAGGTCGAGCATGTTATGAATGCTAGGAAGTTGGACACATCAAGAAGGATTGTACAAAATTGAAGGGACAATGAGGTAATACTAGGAATATATCATTTGTGACAGGAGCCAGAGAAGCCTTCCAAGATCCGACGGTAGTTACAAGTACACTTCTATTCAATGACTTATATGCAAATGTACTTTTTGATATCAGTGCCGATAGAAGTTATATTACTCCTAAGTTTAGGAAGTTATTAAAAAACCACCCATCTAGGAAACTTAGGCAAGCATATCAAGTAGAAATGGCTAACGGCCCAATTGGTAGTAGCCAAAAAATACTTAAGAACTGTACCTTAACATTAGATAATCATGCTTTTCTCGTCGACCTTATGCATATGGTTATTGGAAGTTTCGATGTCATCATTGCTATGATTGGTTATCCCCTAACCACATCGAAGTCTTATGCTTTGAGTGTAACATCCCGACTCCCAGGTATAAATTTGAAGCTTTTATATTCATATTTTTAGACCCGCTCGATGAGTTGGCTGCCCCCAACTTGTCGTGTAGAAACTGATTAGGCCGCGTGAACTTTAGGATATACTCGACGAGTTGGAGGACCCAACTCGACGAGTTGAGGCTGTGCTTGAAAACCCTAATTTTTAGGGTTTGCACCCTATTTAAAGGACCTTAAGTCCTACCTCCAGCCTCCCTTACCACCTCACGTCCAGAAACAAACCCTAATCGAGCTAACCCTCTATTTTAAGTGTGTGTGAGGCTAAATAGTGTGTGTTTGGTGCATTTCTTGAAGAGACTTGAAGATTGAGAAGCTTGGAAGGAGAAGGAGCTTGTACATCCAGCATCTACTTCGTTTTGGCATTCATTTGATGGTAAAAAGTCATTACCTTGATTATGTTCTTGTTAGATCTCTCCATTTAAGTGTTTAGGGTCATTTCTAGCTTATTATTGAGGCATTTCTGGTATTGAGCACGTTTTGAAGGGAGGAGTTCAGATCTGTACTCCTCTAGGCCCTCATGGACATAAAGTTCTCTACTTTATCGAGCTTTGGCCCCTCTCCATTCCCTAAACCTCTTCCTAAGACTAGTTTTGGGTGTTTTAGCCTCTTGAGACCTTGCATGCACGTAAAGTTGGCAACTTTACATGGTAACTACACCCTAGGAGGCTAGATCTACAGTTTGGAACCTTGGTTTCACTTAAAAGTGTCTGAATGAGAAAAGGGTTGAAGGAACTCGACGAGTTGCATAGCCAACTCGACGAGTTGGTTAGGGTTTTCCCGAATCTTCTAGACACTGCATGGACTTGACGAGTTTTTTAGTTACTCAGCGAGTTGACTCGGGTTTTCACGGTTTCTGAGTTCTAAAGGAACTCGACAAGTTGCTAGATGCACTCGACGAGTTGGGTCAACAAGGACTGTTGACTGATGACTTTGACCAGGGTTGACCAAGTTTGACTGTAAGGGTATTTTGGTAATTTGGGTTTGATATAATTGGTCCTATGATCATTGTAGGTGTTTTTGAGCTTGGAGCTGTTATTCGGGAGCTTAATTCTTTCAGTTCAGTTCGACATTGTGAGGTGAGTTCTTCTCACTATATCAACAGGGTCTAAGGCACCAAGGCCGACCCTTTTTGGATTGTATCATCGTTATAAGATGATGCTATGTTAGTGATTTGATAGATCGGTATCCTGATTATAGGATGATTCTATGTTAGTGATATGTTAGATCAGTATCCTGGTATATAGGATGATGCTATGATTAGTGATCTATTAGATCTTTATGACTATTGATATCGCAATAATTATACATATATTTCGAGCGATATTTATGTATTTTTAGCTATATTTTGGTATGATTTAAGATAAAAGGTACTTATAAAGTTTGAAATTCCATTTTACAGCTAAAAATCATTTCTGAAGAAAAAGGAGAAGAAAATGTGCAAAAATCCGCAAAAAGAAGTGAAAGAAATTACACGAAGAAAAACGAGATCAAAAAGTCAAAGAATTCAAAGATAGCCGCGTTGGAAAGACGAGAAAACAAAATAAAAATATAAAAAAAAAGAATTTAAATTAATTAATGAGGTTTAATTAAAATAAATTATTGGGAATTAATTATTTAATTTCTAAATAATTTATATTAATTAAATTAATTTAATTTAATTTAAATTGGGAAAAGAAAAAAAAATAGAAAAGAAACAAAAATCTAGCCCAAACCCGGAAGCCCAAAGGTCTGATCCGTTCTCGCAGCCCAGATCCGGAAGAACCCGAACCGAATCCGAAAACCGACCCGCAGCCATTTCGTCTCACATGAAGATCCGCGCCTTAACCTGGTTTCCGACCCGACCCAGAGCTCCGACCCACTTTGGATCCGCGTGTTTCTTCGTTGGTGACGTCATTTGTGACGTCATAGCACCCGATCCATGCCCAACTCCATACCCGTCCGCCCCGAGAATCCGATCCGTTTCCTCTCACATAAGGTCCGCGTGTCGACCCGATTCCGACCCGATTTCAGACCCAAGTCCGATACGGTACTGCTCAGTGCTAAACGACGTCGTTTTGAACTCCAGATTTGCCAATTCCGATTCCATTCCGTTTTTAACCATTTTTCCCCACTTTTTCTTATTTTAAACCCATTCCTTTCCAACCAATACTCAATAATTCACCACCTTTAAACTTTCCAACCTTTTATTCCCATCTTTTTATTTCTTTTGAATTCTTTTTCATTAGATCCAATCTCAATTTATTTCTTTTTGGTATTTAATTCTCCAAATTTTTACTATAAATACCACCATTTTTCACCAAAAAAAAGGAGGAAAAGAAAGGAGAAGACATTGCAATTATGCATTTTGATACACAAATTTCTTCCAACCTTTGAACCAATTTTCTACAATTGGGGATTCAAGAGTCAAAGAGCTAAGGAATTGAAGATTGCAGTGGCATTAGAGACTACATCGGGTTTGTTTTATCGAAATGTTTAACATTCTCAATATGTTTTCTATGTATGTTGTAACTTTAATTATGGGCTAAAATTCCCTTTGCTTTCACTTGGATAATGAAACCTTGAAAATATGATTTGATTTATATTATTCGGATATTAATTGTTATTTATTTTATCATGCATATTTGATCATTTATTTTTATACGTTGAATTTTTGTAATTAATTTTCCTATAACTAAGTTAATATTTTTAAAGGATCAATTTAAATATATTATCTTGAATCATAAATTTTTCATGACCATTGATATTTATGACTAGTGATGGACAAAATCCTAGGATTAGGTAAAATAAAATACTAAAAATTTAACATGTATATTTTGTATCGTATGACCAACTTACGATTCTTATTAGTTTTACGACCACTAAAATTAATAGTTTGATCAAATGTTTGCATGATACGAATTAATTATTGTTAATAAAATTGTTAATTGCATGACCATTGTTTTTAATTATTTTTATTATCAAAACGGTAAAAAATTAGATCATGATTTTTAACCAATTTTAGAAATCGGTAAATAACTAATAATATCCATTGCACTTAATATAAATCATTCATTACTAAAAGGTGGAATTAAATCTAAGTGAAAGCATCCTTATCATTCTTGATTCTTAAAAACCAATTTTTGTTCTATATTTATTCTACACTTTAATTGTTAAAATTCTCATTATTGTCTTGTTACTAGAAATTCCCCCAAGTTACTTATCTTTTAAGTTAATTAGCGACAAATAGTATAATATTAAATCATACTCGTTTCCCCAAGTGTTCGACATCCGTTCTTACCATTGCTATATTACAAATTCAATTAGGTACACTTGCCTAAGTCGATAGTAAATTTTAGTATCGGTAATTTCAACCTTATAAATTTAAGACTAGAGTGAATTTTTACACATCAAGTTTTTGGCGCCGTTGCCGGGGAAACGGTTTTATTTGGTTTAGTCTTATTGTTTGTTAGTTAACGTAAAATTTAAATATATATATATATATATATATATATATATATATATATATATATATATATATATATATATATATATATATATATATTAAAAACAAATTAATAAAAAAAGGACGAAATTTATTTAAAATAATAAGTTTACTTATTAAAAAAATTTTAAAAAAATATATATATATAAAAAAAAGAAATTTTTTTTTGTATTGCATAAATTTCCTTAGTTGTAAGTTAATTATAGGTTGTTAAATTTTCTTAGTTAATTATAGATTGTTAAATTTACTTATAAAAAAAAAATTTAAAAATATTATAAAAAAAAATAATATATATATATATTTAAAAAAAATTATTAAAAAAAAAAAATTTAAAAATAAAAAAATAAAAAAATGGTATCAGAGCCATGTTTATATTGCATTAATAACCTTATTTAATTCGCGTGTAATACGAGTAATTCTACTTACCAGAACGGTGTTTGGAATTGGTACGTTGGTTTTGGTTGCTGGATTTCAGAAAAGTTATATTTATAATATACACCGAAATGATCCTGCCTCCCGGCTGCCTCTCTCTGTCTGTTCTCTATTTGATAGTCAAAGTTTACACAAAAATTAAATAAATAATTTATGCAGTATAATCAATTCACTTTATTTAATTTAAATGATTTTAAATTTCGAATTGAAAGGACAATTTCTTCACCTTCTACGAGAAACTCCTTTTGCAAAAAGAGAAAGAGGATATACCCCTCCAACTCACTGAAAACAATTAAGTGAGGGGTAGAGTCTGGCTCATGACTCATTTAAAAAGAAGCGCTTGCGGGAGGCAACCCGATGTTTTGATTTTTGAATTTGGTGTGTTTATTTTCAGTATGTTTGGTGTGAATTTTCTTTTTAGTTTGTGTTTTTGTTTTCAATAAAAGTGCTTTTTAATGGTTTTATTTTTTCTGTGAAAGTTACTTTTCAGCTTAGAAACAGGTGATGGTCAGAATGGTGTAAAGTAAATTTCTGAAGTGCAAATTACAATTGGAGCAATGGCATCACATAAGTGTGGGGTGATTCCCCACAAAGAGCAGGATGGAAAACTGAAGCTGATGCTGACCAACGGGAAAGCATTATTCGAAGGATGAAGCAAGTGTTCGGCCGACACAAGTCAAATCCAACTCACTCAGCGAAAAGGAGTAATTGATCAAATAACGCAATGTGTACTTGGCCAGTATACAAAGCGTTAAATTCAAGAATCGCGTAGAGAATCCCAATAATTGCATTACGCAACGTGTCCAAATCTTATACGCGACACGTAAATGCACCTGTTCAGAGAAATTGTGCGGAAAAAGATTCAGATGCCACACTTACCTAAATCTCCAACTGGTTCAAAAAGAAAAGATTTACATGCAATTCAACATCACAAACAGAAAAGTACACTCAACACTTGTCCCACGCAAATCAGAATTTCGACCTCGCCACTGCAATACCCCAGGGGAGTCTGTTCATTTTTCTCCCTTTTTACTTTTATGTGCTTTAATTTTACATACAATGGGGACATTGTATGATTTAAGTGTGGGGTAGGGGGTCGAATAAGGAAACCAAGCATTTTTTATAAAAATTGAAAATTTTGAAAATTTTTGCTAGATTCACATTTATTGAATAATGGTTTAATTCAGAAATCTAGTAAAAATTAAAAAGTTTTATTGTGTTGAAACTTAAGTTGTTAACGTTGTGTGGGATGATCCAATGCGAACTCAAATGTTTAATTGAACCAATAGTATGTTATAGTACATTTGTGGCTTCCCTATCCTAGTGAAATCATGGAACAAAAACACAACTTTGCTTAGTTTGAGGGCCATAATATGTTTAGCATCGTGTACCAGAAATATATCCAGGAGAGCTTATGTAGTCATTGCACTCTAGACTAATATCTCTAACCAATAAGAGTTGAAGTTAAGTTCCCTTGCTTAAGCATATGTTTTTATTATTTTGGATTTTTAGTTTAAAAAAAAAAAAAATACAAAGTTTGAGAATAAGAGTCTACAAAGCTATGAAGATCAAGAAATATCATGAAGAAAAGTTCCAAAAATCAATGAAGATTCAAGAATAAAGGCAATTTGCCAAGTTATTATTGTAATTTTTATTTCTAGGTTGTTTTTCCATATGTATGCTTGGGGACTTAGTCAAAAATTACCTTGAGGTTAAGAAAGATTTCTGAGGATATATTCGGAGGGATGCATAAAATGAATGTTGTTCAAAATAAGTGAGCAAGTGTTTTTGAAGATTATTTAGGATTGAGAAAGTTTTAGGAATCATCAGACACAAATGTATGCATTGAGGTTTCGATGTAATGGCTGGGTTCAAGACGGATTGTCTTGTGCGATGTTGGTGATGAAAGTTTTGATATGATGATATGCTAAAGTCAGTTTTGCTTGAGGACAAGCAAAGTTCAAGTGTGGGGTATTTTGATATCGCAATAATTATACATATATTTCGAGCGATATTTATGTATTTTTAGCTATATTTTGGTATGATTTAAGATAAAAGGTACTTATAAAGTTTGAAATTCCATTTTACAGCTAAAAATCATTTCTGAAGAAAAAGGAGAAGAAAATGTGCAAAAATCCGCAAAAAGAAGTGAAAGAAATTACACGAAGAAAAACGAGATCAAAAAGTCAAAGAATTCAAAGATAGCCGCGTTGGAAAGACGAGAAAACAAAATAAAAATATAAAAAAAAAGAATTTAAATTAATTAATGAGGTTTAATTAAAATAAATTATTGGGAATTAATTATTTAATTTCTAAATAATTTATATTAATTAAATTAATTTAATTTAATTTAAATTGGAAAAAGAAAAAAAAATAGAAAAGAAACAAAAATCTAGCCCAAACCCGGAAGCCCAAAGGTCTGATCCGTTCTCGCAGCCCAGATCCGGAAGAACCCGAACCGAATCCGAAAACCGACCCGCAGCCATTTCGTCTCACATGAAGATCCGCGCCTTAACCTGGTTTCCGACCCGACCCAGAGCTCCGACCCACTTTGGATCCGCGTGTTTCTTCGTTGGTGACGTCATTTGTGACGTCATAGCACCCGATCCATGCCCAACTCCATACCCGTCCGCCCCGAGAATCCGATCCGTTTCCTCTCACATAAGGTCCGCGTGTCGACCCGATTCCGACCCGATTTCAGACCCAAGTCCGATACGGTACTGCTCAGTGCTAAACGACGTCGTTTTGAACTCCAGATTTGCCAATTCCGATTCCATTCCGTTTTTAACCATTTTTCCCCACTTTTTCTTATTTTAAACCCATTCCTTTCCAACCAATACTCAATAATTCACCACCTTTAAACTTTCCAACCTTTTATTCCCATCTTTTTATTTCTTTTGAATTCTTTTTCATTAGATCCAATCTCAATTTATTTCTTTTTGGTATTTAATTCTCCCAATTTTTACTATAAATACCATCATTTTTCACCAAAAAAAAGGAGGAAAAGAAAGGAGAAGACATTGCAATTATGCATTTTGATACACAAAGTTCTTCCAACCTTTGAACCAATTTTCTACAATTGGGGATTCAAGAGTCAAAGAGCTAAGGAATTGAAGATTGCAGTGGCATTAGAGACTACATCGGGTTTGTTTTATCGAAATGTTTAACATTCTCAATATGTTTTCTATGTATGTTGTAACTTTAATTATGGGCTAAAATTCCCTTTGCTTTCACTTGGATAATGAAACCTTGAAAATATGATTTGATTTATATTATTCGGATATTAATTGTTATTTATTTTATCATGCATATTTGATCATTTATTTTTATACGTTGAATTTTTGTAATTAATTTTCCTATAACTAAGTTAATATTTTTAAAGGATCAATTTAAATATATTATCTTGAATCATAAATTTTTCATGACCATTGATATTTATGACTAGTGATGGACAAAATCCTAGGATTAGGTAAAATAAAATACTAAAAATTTAACATGTATATTTTGTATCGTATGACCAACTTACGATTCTTATTAGTTTTACGACCACTAAAATTAATAGTTTGATCAAATGTTTGCATGATACGAATTAATTATTGTTAATAAAATTGTTAATTGCATGACCATTGTTTTTAATTATTTTTATTATCAAAACGGTAAAAAATTAGATCATGATTTTTAACCAATTTTAGAAATCGGTAAATAACTAATAATATCCATTGCACTTAATATAAATCATTCATTACTAAAAGGTGGAATTAAATCTAAGTGAAAGCATCCTTATCATTCTTGATTCTTAAAAACCAATTCTTGTTCTATATTTATTCTACACTTTAATTGTTAAAATTCTCATTATTGTCTTGTTACTAGAAATTCCCCCAAGTTACTTATCTTTTAAGTTAATTAGCGACAAATAGTATAATATTAAATCATACTCGTTTCCCCAAGTGTTCGACATCCGTTCTTACCATTGCTATATTACAAATTCAATTAGGTACACTTGCCTAAGTCGATAGTAAATTCTAGTATCGGTAATTTCAACCTTATAAATTTAAGACTAGAGTGAATTTTTACACATCACTATCTTTACATGCTAGCTAGCGTATGATATTTATGTGTTATTGTATGATTGGGGGTGGGTTGAGGCGGTCCTGCTTTGTGCTCTAGGCTAACATACCCAGGGCGGCCCAGATAGACTGCATACCTATCAGGGCGTACTAGTTAGGCCGAAGGCCCGGAGAACTGTCCAGACATGCTGAAGGTTCTGAGAGTGGACCAGACATGCTGAAGGTTCTGAGAGTGGGCCGGATAGACTGAAGGCCCGATATGGGCGGTCCAGTCATACTGAAGACTTTGAGAGTGGGCCAGATAGACCGAAGGTCCGGTGCGAGCAGTCCGGTCATACTGTACACTCTATATGCATGCTGTTTGTTATGATATTGTTCTGGTTTGTATGGCGTTGGTATTTTGGGGGAAATAACTAAGCTTCAGGCTTACAGTTGTTGATTTGTTTCAGGTACTTCAGATGATCGCGGGAAGGCGAAGACTTGATCATGCACCTCCTCACATTTTCTGATTTTGATTTCTGGGATACTCTGACATGAAACTATTTTGAAAACATTTTGTAATAATTAATGGTTGAAATTTTTTTAAATTGGCTTGAATTTTATGGATGTTACATTGAGAAAGCATTACATTTACCCCTACCAAACAGAGACCCCTTAATCGTTTACGGTGATAAACCTGGTAGAAATCTTAGGATCATCTCCTGCATGAAGGCCATAAAATACTTGCAGAAAAAAACATTATGCCTTCTTAGCTCATATTGTCGATAGGAAAAATAATAAGAAGAAAAAGATCAAGGAAGTACCTCAAGTGTGTGATTACCCTGATGTATTCCCTGAAGAGCTACCATGTCTGCAGCCAGCTCGACAACTAGAGTTTTGGATCGATCTAGTTCCAGGAGCTACCCCAGTAGCAAAGTCTCCTTATAGATTAGCACCATCGGAGATGCAAAAACTCTCCAGCCAACTACATGAACTTTTTGACAAGGGTTTTATCAAACCAAGCTTCTCGCCTTGGGGCGCACCCATACTATTTGTCAAGAAGAAAGAAGGATCTTTCCGGATGTGCATCGACTATAGAGAGCTAAATAAGTTGACCATTAAAAACCGATATCCACTTCCTCGAATAAACGATCTCTTTGATCAACTACAAGGATCTAATTACTTCTCTTAGATTGACCTGAGATCTGGATATCATCAACTCCGAGTAATGGAAGACGACATTCCAAAGACTGCTTTTAGAATGCGATACGACCATTATGAGTTTTTAGTCATGTCCTTTGGATTAACTAATGCCCCATCTGTTTTTATGGATCTCATGAATCGAGTATGCAATCCCTACTTGGAAAGATTCATGATAATATCCATTGGCGATATTATAATGTAACATCCCCATGATGAGGTTTTTTCAGTTTTAACCCTAAGTATGAAAGAATATTTCATTTTGACCCTTGGGTTTGAGGAAGATTGCAAGAATGGCCCATAGTGGCATTTTGGTAATTTTGGCCAGGGATTAGTACGTTGAGCGTACGTTGTGTACGCTAGGCGTACTGGGGCGGACCCTAGTACGCTGGGCGTACACCGCGTACGCATGGCGTACGTGGTAAACCCTCAAACCCTAATTTTTTAGGGTTTTGTCCATATATAAGCATCATTATCTCTCATTCCTCATTCCCTTTCCAGCCTCCAACCTTCATTTCGTCCTTTGCAACCCTAATGTCTTGTGTGGTCCTTTGAGCTCAAAAGTGTGTGTTTGTGGTGCCTTTTAAGCAAGGTGAAGAAAGAAGCATCATCTTGGAAGATCAAGACCTTCTAGATCCAGGAACACCTCACCTTTAAGATCCATTTTGAGGTATAAAGTTATAAACTTGATGATTCTATGCGTAGATCTAAGTTAGCCACGGATTTCGTGTCCTTTTGGTCCCATTATTTGGGTATTTTGAGCATAATCTACTCCAATCCATTTAAGATGTCCTTTCAGTCACTTTGAGGTGTTTAGAAGCATAAAAATGTAGTATTGATCATATCTATCCTTGCATGCATGTGTTTTGAGGTCTTAATGGGTTAAGTGGTTGAGGTTTTTGATGTTAAGACCTTATCGACCATGCAAGTCCATAAAGTTGGAAACTTTATGGTCAAAAACGTTATTTGAGACTTGGATCTGACTTTGGATGTGAAACTTTGGTGTATTAAGCTCTTAATGGGGAAAAGGGTGACCATGCGCGTACGTTGGGCGTACCAAGTGGTACGCTACGCGTACGCGGACAGAGTCTCGTTGTCTGGTCAATCAGCTAGTACGCCGCGCGTACAGAGGAGTACGCCCAATGTGCTCGGTTGGGTCGACTCGACCGAGTTGGCTCGACTTAGTGTTGACTTGACTTTTGACCGTTGACCAAGTTTGACCAAGGGTATTTTAGGAAGTGTTATTAATCTAGAATGGGAAATGTTCTGATTTCTAGGAGTCGGGTAGTGTCGGTTGTCGGAGCAGAGATTCATTCAGACTGTGTGCGGATTGAGAGGTGAGTTTTCCTCACTGTACTTACGGGTCGAAGGCACCAAGGCCATCCCATTGGATTGATATCCTTGTTTATTGTATGTTGCTATGTTGTAGTGATCTGTTAGATTTGTATGACTATCCGTATCTGCTAGCTATTGATTGTTATGGTGTATGTTGATATGTGATGGTTATTGGGTTGAGGAGGACCAACTGAGACTGAAGGCCACGACACCAGTCAGGCCGAAGGCCCAGAGAGCGTTCCTGATAGGCTGAAGGCCCGACGAGGCGGTCCAGTCATGTTGAAGGCTCTATATGCATGTTATTGTTTGTTATGTTTATGTGGTGGTACCTTGGGGGAACTCACTAAGCGTTGGCTTACAGTTTTAGTTTTGTTTCAGGTACTTCTGAGGACCGTGGCAAGGCGAAGGCGTGGCCGTACACATCCTTGGTTTTATGTTGTTGATCTTGGGAGACTCTGATTTTGAATAATGTTTTTGGAAACAATGGTTATGTAAACACTTCTTTTTAGTAAATGAGTTGTTTCGAAAAGTTTAAATTTGTTGTGATTTTTGAGATGTTACGTATAATCTACTCACGAACCAAGGAAGAGCACGGGTAACATCTTTGAGTGATCCTAGAGCTATTAAGGAAAGAAAAGTTGTACGCAAAATTCTCTAAGTGTGAATTTTGGATAAGAGAAGTATACTTTATCGGGTACGTGGTAAGCAGCGAAGGTATTCATGTTGACCCTTGCAAGATTGAGGCTATAAAGAATTTGGAAGCTGTTGGATTAGGTGTCTAAGCCCATAACTATAATTGGTATGTACTTGAATTGATAGCAGCACAGTCCTTTTGGGTTGCCCTCAACCTAGCAACTGGACAAGGAAATTATGAAAGGAGAGATATTAATTTATAAGATTAATAAATTAATATAAATGATTTATTAATATGTTAATGGATTAATATATTAATTAGAAATCATTATGTTTAATTAATTGTTAGCTAGAAATTAATCAGAATTAATTTTGGGGTTAAAAGAATTAATTATAAAGTGTAGGGACTAGTTTGCAATTAACTAATAGTTGAGTGGAAGGTTCCAGAACCCCCTTGGAAGGGGGTGGACGAAAACCCTAGGGGAAACCCTAGAGAATTCGTCCAAGGGCTCCAAGATAAGGCCTTGGGTCTTGCTTAGGCCCTAAGCAAAGGATAACTAGGGTTTTCCCTAAACCCTAGTTCCCTCAACTATTTAAGGAGCCTCCTGGCTCACATTTTGTGTACTGATTCTTTGGAAGAATACCTTGGCCGAAATTGCATACTCCCTCTCTTCTCTCTTCTTCTACTTTCCTTCTTGCTAGTCATTGGGTGTGATTCCATTAGAGGCATTACACTTGTGGTGCTAAAGCTTCCAAGAAGATCAAGATCAAGATCAAGGGAATATCAATTGTTTGCTATAACAATTGAAAGGTATGTAAACCCTAAACCCTAGTTTACTATTTTCGAAAATAGCCTCTCTCCTCTAGGGTTCTTGTTTTGCAATTCAAAGTTATATGTTCAATAGTTAAAACATAGATCCAAAGTAGGTTGCATGTGAACTTAGGAATTGTTTTTCTAGTTTATTTGTTTTACCTAAAACCCATCAGTGGTATCAGAGCCATTGTTGTTTTAAATTGAATTGCTACAATTGTTGAATTGCAAATTAGGGTTTATAGCTATTAAACCCTAAAGGCCAATTTTTCGATTTCTAGGGTTTTGGATCAAAGGGTTTTTTTTCGAAAACCCTAGCCTCCAAAGAACCCTAATCGAAATTAGGGTTAGGGTTTTGAAAACCCTAGCCTCCTCCCTTGTAAATTTCGAAATATGCTAGAGGATAACTAGGGTTTCTTGTTTTTGGATAATTGTTACTTAATTAGATTAATTGGATAATTATCCTTACCCTATTTTTCGAAATTTAGAGGGATAAGGATTAGGATTAAATTAATGGATTAATTTAATTAGATAATCCTTACAAGATTTAATAATTTGATTAATAGTTAATTAAAAGATAAATATTAAATCTAGTTAATTGGTTTATTTAAATTTAAATTTAATAGCTTAAATTTCGAAATTTATAAACCCTTGAAGTTTTAAAATGTTTTAAAACACACCTTATATATATATTATAATTAAAAGTTTAATATTATATATGTATAAGAATATGGTCAGTCAAATCGCTAGTATGCCTCATTCACGAAGCTAATCTATAAGGGGGGTATAAGGAAACTGCCTATAAAATGGTAGTTGAATGGGTGTCCACTCTCACCCACCGCTTCCTTGATTAGTGGAGGGTCGTTAGCAGAACGGATTTGATAGGACAACTACTTCTCATTAAAAGTATAATGATATTAAAAGTACTAGAACATTATTTTCAAAAATCCCAACTCTAGTTACTTTAGGAAAAATGTGAAAAGTATGCTAATCCATGAAATTGCACATTATGCTTTATTGGTCGTTAGTGGAGCGTGTGTGGTTAACCAGCACACTAAAAGGCACTAATAAAGAGTAGTAATGGGTATCTCATAATTGTCATTTTGATGGAGCGTGTGTGGTTTACCAGCACATCAATAGTTAATGATAAAGACAATGAGGTTACCAAGCACATTTGCATGGTTATTCACATCTTGTTTGTGATCCTCGGCATCCCAGTCACAAATAGAAGAGCATAATCTGAGATTAAAACATGCCATTGAATAGTTTCAATGTATCTCAAAAGAATTAGGAATTTCACTTCGTTTGTTTCGTCTAATGGTGGAATTGGTGAATCGTCATTCACCTACCTTTATGAAATTTGCACTTGGATCTCAGCATCCCATTTCTGAGTTGTGAATCTTCATAGTTGGATCCTAACCTTGATATTATATCTTTGGGTTATTTTATTAAGGTATCTTGAAATCTAACTAAAACTTTCTTTCTTTTCAGATGTCTACTCCTGGAAACACTTCTGCTTCGTCCTCCTCCAACCAAAACTTCTCTTTGCTCAATATTTGCTCCAAAGTCGTTATGGATGGCTCAAACTATAACGATTGGATGCGCAACATCAAGATGGCTCTTCGTTTCGAGAACAAATAATATGTTCTTGAAAAGGAGCTCAAAGAGCTTGATGAGAATGAAGCTACTCCTGAAGATCTTGCTGCCTACAAGAAACATTACGATGATGCTACCAAAGTGGCATGCATCATGGTGGCAACTATGTCCCCAGAACTGCAGAGGTACTATGAGGACTACTGGCCTTTCGAGATGAACAAGGACCTTATGGAAAAGTACCATAAGCGAGCTCGTCAAGAAAAGTTCGAAGTAGTCAAGTCACTCATGGCTTGCAAGATGAAAGATGGGGAGTCAGTTGTGTCACATGTGCAAAGAATGCAACGCTACATAGAGCGTTTGGTCAAGCTCAATATTCACTTTGATGAGGAATTGGCCATTGACATGGTCTTGAACTCACTTCCTGAATGTTATGGTCAGTTTATTCTAACTTACCATTTGAACAATACTGAGCAGACCTTGGCCCAATTGCACAACTTGTTGCAGACAGCTGAGGCAGGGATGAAGGGTAAAAGTATACCCTCCACACCTACGAGTGCCCCTGTTTTGGCTATTGGACAGGGAAAGGGGAAAAAGAGGAAAGGTCCTCCCACACAAAACTGGAAGAGCAAGGCTCAAGCTGGGTCATCTAGTAATGGCCCAAAGGCTAAGCCCAATGGTTCCACTCCCCATGTTTCTGGTCCAAAAGAGGCAGTTTGCTTTTACTGCAACCAAAAAGGGCATTGGAAGAGATCTTGCCCACAATATCTGCAAGATATCAAGGATGGCAAAGTGAAGCCATCTTCGGCAGGTATTTACACTATTTCTGCTAATAACTCATTATCTTCTCGTTCATGGGTCCTTGACACAGGATGTGGTTTTCATATCTGTTCTGATTTGCAGGGTCTAAAGGAAAGTGAGGAGATAGAGCGAGGAAGGATAAACCTGATCATGGGAAACAGAAAGTCTTCACCAGTAACCAAGATCGGAGTTTATCAGCTTCTGCTTAGTAATGATGTTAGATTAGATTTAATAAATTGTTGCTATTCGTCTGAGATGACGAGAAACATTATTTCATTTCATGCATTGTTCAGACAAGGTTTTACATATTCTTTTAATGATTTGAATGGTTCAATTTCTGTTTATAAGAATGGTGTTTTTATGTTTGAAGCTTTGCCTTGTAATGGTGTGTATGAAACAGTGACTTGTGTTGATAGCCTAGGAAATAGTGTACTTAATATTGACTTGTCTAATAGTGTAGACAAGGCATGCTTGTGGCATTGTCGTCTTGGACACATTAACAAGAAACGCATAGCCCAACTCCAAAAGGATGGAGTGTTGGAATCATTTGACCTAAAGTCAGATGATATGTGTGAATCTTGTCTTTTGGGAAAGATGACAAAATCACCATTCACAGGGTCTTGTGAAAGAGGTGAAGGTCTGTTGGATCTCATACACACAGATGTGTGTGGGCCCTTCAGATCAACTACAAGAGATGCTAATCGATTCTATGTGACTTTCACTGACGATTATAGCAGATATGGATATATCTACTTGATCAAGCATAAGTCAGAAACTTTTGAAAAGTTCAAAGAGTTTAAACATGAAGTCGAAAATCAATTGGGCAGAAAGATAAAGATACTTAGATCCGATAGAGGCGGGGAGTATCTTAGTATCGAGTTTAACGACTATCTGAAAGAATGTGGGATAGTCTCACAATTGACTCCTCCTAGGACACCACCGTTAAATGGTGTAGCTGAGAGGCGCAATCGAACCTTGTTAGACATGGTTCGTTCTATGATGAGTCGGGCTTCGCTTCCTATTCACTTCTGGGGGTATGCCTTAGAGACAGCCGCCCACATCCTCAATCTTGTCCCTACAAAGAAGGTTGCCAAAACACCTCACGAAATGTGGACAGGGAAAGTTCCCTCGTTAGCACATATTAAAGTCTGGGGTTGTGAAGCTTTCGTAAGACGAGAGACTCACGACAAGCTAGCAGCTAGAAGTGAGAAATGTGTTTTCATTGGTTACCCAAAGCAGTCTTTTGGATATTTGTTCTACAGGCCTAGTGAGAACGTGGTCTTTGTAGCACGAAGAGGAGTCTTTCTTGAAAGAGAGCTCATATTCAAAGAGGACAGTGGGAGCACTATTGACCTTGAAGAAATTCAAGAGTCAGCCAATGAAGGAACTTTAGATGACACTAGCACTCAACCAGAGGAAACAGTTCCTGTTGAACCAATTGATAACTCATTACCTCTTAGAAGATCCACTAGGGTGAGTGTGCCACCTGAGTTGTATGGTTTTCATATTACTTCAGATGGTGACACATTCATAAGTGACAGAACACTGGTAAACTTAGATGAACCAGTCACTTATAAGGAAGCAATGGCAGGCCCAGAGGCTTCCAAGTGGAAAGAGGCAATGGACAGCGAGATTAAGTCCATGTATGACAACCAAGTTTGGAATTTGGTTGATAGTGCACCAGGTCGCAAGACAGTTGGGTGCAAATGGATCTTCAAGAAGAAGACAGACATGGATGGGAATGTGCATACATTCAAGGCTCGACTGGTTGCAAAAGGTTTTACTCAAACCCCAGGGGTTGACTATGATGAGACTTTTTCGCCAGTGGCTAAGATTAAATCTATTAGGATATTGCTCGCCATAGCTGCCTTTCATGATTATGAAATCTGGCAGATGGATGTCAAAACTGCTTTCCTTAATGGGAAGTTGGCTGAAGATGTTTACATGAGTCAGCCAGAGGGTTTTGTTGATGCAAAGTTTCCCAATAGAGTGTGCAAGCTTGAGAAATCCATTTATGGATTGAAACAAGCATCTCGCAGTTGGAATCTTTGCTTCCATGAGAAAGTCAAAGAGTTTGGTTTCTCTAGAAGTGAAGATGAGTTTTGTGTGTATATCAAGGCTAGTGGGAGTATAGTAACTTTTCTGGTGTTATATGTCGATGACATATTACTCATTGGTAACGACGTTCCAACCTTGAAAGAGGTTAAGTCTTGGCTTGTGTTTTGCAATGAAAGACCTTGGAGAAGCTGCCTATATTCTTGGGATTAGAATATTGAGAGATAGAAAGAAGAGACTAATTGGACTTAGTCAGAGCACATACTTGGATAAGGTACTAAAGAGGTTTAGTATGGAAAATTCCAAGAAGGGAGAGCTACCTATCCAGAGCAATACCAAATTGAGTAAGACTCAATGCCCGAGTACAGATGTTGAAATAGATGACATGAGTCGTGTACCTTATGCTTCCGCTGTCGGATCGATCATGTACGCTATGACATGTACTCGCCCTGATGTGGCATTTGCTTTGAGCATGGTCAGTCGCTATCAGGGAAACCCAGGTAGAGCTCATTGGATAGCAGTTAAGAATATACTCAAGTATTTGCGAAGGACAAAGGACTGGGTTCTTGTGCTTGGTGGCAGTGATACTTTGAGAGTAGATGGTTACAGTGATGCCAGCTTTCAGACGGATAGAGATAACTTCCGTTCTCAGTCGGGCTGGGTATTTTTACTGAATGGAGGAGCAGTTACTTGGAAGAGTTCCAAGCAAAATACGGTGGCTGATTCTACTTGTGAATCAGAGTACATTGCAGCAAGTGAAGCGTCGAAAGAAGCAGCTTGGTTGAGGAACTTCATCGGGGATCTCGGAGTTGTTCCAACCATCCAGGAGCCTATGGAACTCTTCTGCGATAATGAAGGAGCGGTTGCCTTGACAAAGGAACCGAGAGATCATGGTAAGACCAGACATATCGACAGAAAGTACCATTTCATTAGACATAGAGTTGAAGAAGGCCATCTTATAGTAAAGAGGGTGTCATCTGAAGATAACCCAGCAGATCCCCTCACAAAGGGTCTGAGTAGGGCTAAGCATATTCAGCATGCTCGGAGCATAGGACTGAAAGATGATATTAGTTTTAGTAGTTAGATTAGTTTTTGAAACTTGTAACAAAGTAAATGTAATTGACTTTTGGTGATTAAATAATAAAGTATTATTTATAAGTTTGGCTACTACCTTTTGTCAATTGTTTATTATTGTGTTTCATATTTTGCATGTTTTACTTCCTGAATAATGAGATTATTCAAACTCCACAGTCGCTCGTACTCTTGGAAGTAAGTAGTGAATTAAGACTGTCATGAATTGGATTGCAGATTGTCTAAGGATAGACATGGCAATAGAATTGCTGCAATGTTCATGAGTACTCAGAAATTGAGATTTGAGTATTGGATAAACCCACGCTCAGAGTATTACTTCATGGAATTCATCACGAGTAATACTGAGACGATAATATCTTATAATCTTGAAACGAAGATATCTGAGTTGTAATTTACAAGTCGGTTGTGCATTGGTGATACGAAAACGCATCAGTAACTTGGTGTTATAAAACGTATTGTCATGCATAATTTGATGAGTAAAAGATACAAGCATATGAGTCAACGTTTATTCGTTCCTTTTGCCCTAACAGGAAAAGCGATATCTGTGGGCCCCTCGATGATTTGGTGTTGACTTATGTGCTGGGCCCAGCCAGGACTAAATTGATGTGTTCGATTAGAAGTCCTACATCATCACAAATCAGGAATCGGGAAACATAGATTCTGGACAAACAGATTGATTACATTCCATGTCTTTTGTCTGGGGATATCAAGCAGAACGAAGGGTTATATGATCACTTATCTTAGGACACGTAACTGACTGGGTCAGAGTTCGGCAGCAGCTTTTTGGAAGCTACAATTTGCTGGTCAAATTTAGAAGGCATACTAGCAATTATAGTTACAGACTTATCCAAGTGGGAGACTGTTGGATTAGGTGTCTAAGCCCATAACTATAATTGGTATGTACTTGAATTGATAGCAGCACAGTCCTTTTGGGTTGCCCTCAACCTAGCAACTGGACAAGGAAATTATGAAAGGAGAGATATTAATTTATAAGATTAATAAATTAATATAAATGATTTATTAATATGTTAATGGATTAATATATTAATTAGAAATCATTATGTTTAATTAATTGTTAGCCAGAAATTAATCAGAATTAATTTTGGGGTTAAAAGAATTAATTATAAAGTGTAGGGACTAGTTTGCAATTAACTAATAGTTGAGTGGAAGGTTCCAGAACCCCCTTGGAAGGGGGTGGACGAAAACCCTAGGGGAAACCCTAGAGAATTCGTCCAAGGGCTCCAAGATAAGGCCTTGGGTCTTGCTTAGGCCCTAAGCAAAGGATAACTAGGGTTTTCCCTAAACCCTAGTTCCCTCAACTATTTAAGGAGCCTCCTGGCTCACATTTTGTGTACTGATTCTTTGGAAGAATACCTTGGCCGAAATTGCATACTCTCTCTCCTCTCTCTTCTTCTACTTTCCTTTTTGCTAGTCATTGGGTGTGATTCCATTAGAGGCATTACACTTGTGGTGCTAAAGCTTCCAAGAAGATCAAGATCAAGATCAAGGGAATATCAATTGTTTGCTATAACAATTGAAAGGTATGTAAACCCTAAACCCTAGTTTACTATTTTCGAAAATAGCCTCTCTCCTCTAGGGTTCTTGTTTTGCAATTCAAAGTTATATGTTCAATAGTTAAAACATAGATCCAAAGTAGGTTGCATGTGAACTTAGGAATTGTTTTTCTAGTTTATTTGTTTTACCTAAAACCCATCAGAAGCGCCCACGACACCAACTAAGGTTCGTCAATTTTTAGGATTGGCTGGCTATTATTGGAGATTTATAGAGAATTTCTCTCGTATAGGCAAACCCCTCACAACATTAACCCAAAAGGAAATAAAATTTGTTTAAGGAGACAAACAAGAAGCTTTCCAAAAGTTGAAGAAAATATTGTGCATCGCACCGATACTATCCTTTTCAGAAGGTACTGATGACTTCATAGTTTTTTCCCTGAAGATTTGGTGTCATTATGATTGTAAGATTCGTTATCATCCATGCAAGGCTAATGTTGTAGTTGATGCCTTAAGCCATAAGGATCGAGTTAAGCCTCATAGATTCAAAGAACTTATGATGACTATCCAGTCTAACCTAATCTTGTATATTAGAAGTGCTCAGCTTAAGGCTTTAACAGAAGAAAACATTAAGGAAGAAGGCCTTAGGGAAATGGGAAGGCAACTAGAGATTAAGGATGATGGAACGAGATATTTCATGAACTGAATATGGGTTTCAAAATTTGGAGAGGTCAAGGAAATAGTTTTAGATGAAGCCCATAGGACTAGATATTCCATCCATCCTAGAGCAGACAACATGTATCTCGATCTAAAAGCTCTTTATTGGTGACCAAACATGAAGGCTGAGATTGAGACCTATGTAAGTAAATGCCTAACATGTTCCAAGGTAAAGGAAGAACAGCAGGGGCCCTCGAGACTGTTGTAACAACCAGAGATACCCGAGTGGAAGTGGGAGCAGATCGCAATGAACTTTGTGACTAAACTGCCTAAAACTACTACTGGTTACGACACTATATGGGTAGTTATTGATATATTAACCAAGTATGCCCACTTTATACCAATAAAAGAGACAAAAAAGATGGGGATGCTGACCAGGACGTACCTTACCATTATCTATTATCTATGACAGAGATAGCAGATTTACCTCCCGATTCTAGCAAAGTTTACAAAAATCCCTTAGTACTCTCCTGGATATGAGTACAACCTACGATCCTCAAACCAATGGGCAAAGTGAAACGAAAATCCAAATGTTGGAAGACATGCTCAGAGCTTGTGTGATAGATTTCGAAAATATATGGGACGCTCATCTTCCATTGGTTGAGTTCTCATACAATAATAGCTATCACACGAGCATTAAGGTTGCACCGTTCGAAATGTTATATGGACGAAAATGTTGATCTCCTATTTGTTGGGAAGAAGTTGGTGATACCCAACTAGCAAAGAAATTCATAGGGGGTACCCTATGAACAGTCCTAGTGATTATTTACAAGACGAATGAAAAGATAATGCAAATTTGAGAGCACATGAAGGCAACATGTGACCGTCAAAAGAGCTACGCTAATATAAGGCGCAAACCCCTAGATTTCCAAGTCGAAGATAGGGTAATGATCAAAGTATCTCCTTGGAAAGGAGTTATAAGATTCAGAAAGCGGGGAAAGCTAAATCCAAGGTACATAGGACCATTCGAAATCCTCAACAGGATATGTTTAGTTACCTATCGACTTAGATTATCTCAAGAGCTTAATAACATGCATGATGTCTTCCATGTGTCTAATCTTAAAAAGTGTCTTTCTGATGATATGCTTGTCATTCCGCTTGATGAAATTCAGATTAACCCTGAACTAAACTTCGTCGAAGAGCAATCGAAATCATGGACAGAGAGGTCAATCGACTCAAGTAGAGTCGGATTCCCATTGTCAAGGTGCGATGGAATTATAAGCGAGAACTAGAGTACACATGGGAATGTGAGGACCAAATAAAGGACAAGTACCCTCACTTGTTTGAAGGAAGCCCGACGATAAGATAAAATTTTAGGACGAAATTTCCTAAACAGGGGGAGAATGTGACAACCAAGAAGATTCCGTCACTGACCACCGTTAGGAAAGAGTAGGAAAATATATGTAATAACTTAATATTATAATATTTGATTTATGAGATAATAAAAATCAAATAAGCCATCACATTTATAATTAAACCGACTGTTAGGCTAAAAAATAAACGTCCAAAAAGTTGTATCGTCTCTTGAAATGGTTAATGTATTTGAAAAGTACTCGTTAACGTGATCCCAGTGATATAAAATTTGTAAAAATCCAACTCCAAAGGAGAGAGTAATGGATTTTGTAAAAATAATAATCAGTCGCGTAATTAAAATTAATTACATCAAAATGGTACTTAGAGATTGGTTGAGTTTTGACAAAAACTGTGAAAATGAGATTTGTAGTACTCATTGAGATATAAACTTTAGGACAAAGAATGCCGAAAACGGTATCCGTATGAAATAGATATGATTTTTGTAAAATCATTTATTTTTATCCCCGTTAGGCATAAAAATGAAAGTCAAAACTAGCTAAAACAACCTAAAGGAGAGTTGTAGTACTCCTTGAGATCATCACATAGATATAAAGAGGGCTTAGATTGGAGGTCGCATGAAAGATTTATATTTTAATAAAATCATTTCGTGCGCGCGAGGTGCACGCTTATGCCCGTCGAGCACCTTACACCAGAATCGAGTAGATTGCGAGTGACGTGACCAATTGGGGAGGTGACACGTGGTAGTATCTGGATGGAGCCACGATGATCACATGTGACGCACAGATCTTATGCCGTGTGCACCCCAAATTCCTGCTTATAAATAGAAGACAATGCATACTCCTTCTACACACCTTCTAAGTCTGTCTCTCTCTCTCTCTCTCTCTCTCTCTCTCTCCCTCTCTTAACTCTTGAAGCTGCTGCACTCTTGGAGCGGTCCCCGGAGCCCCGAGCCCGATTCAACCCTACATCAATGGTCTCACGCGTCAAGGGTAAGTTCACGGCCCCATTTTACTATTTTAAAGTTCACAACCCTACATAATCTCATGATTGAGTTCAGATTATGTATCTTGAATCATACTGTTTATTAACTTGTCCAAGCTTGAAAACTGAGTCAAGAGCATAGGCAATGAAGACTAGAGTAAGGCTATGTTCTTAGGTTAGACATAGGAATAATGATTTAATGTTTGTGATTGTGATATTGATTTAGAAATGTTGAGAGGTTGCCACTCACATTGGGACCAATCACACCAATAAACTCTTTCATGATACGAATTAATAAAATGGATACATGAAAACTATCTTTGCTTGGAGATAACTTAGAAACATACGATTAAGGATATTGAGTTTAAATTTATCAATTTAGGAATTGGTGAACAATAGAACATCTATTTAAAAGATGTCATAAATATAATGAGGAATGGTTAAATATAAATATGATTACCTTTAGATATGTTATCTATACATTTAGCCATGCTTAATTATTTATATGCTTGTTTATTTTAAGTGAGACATATTATAAATTTCCTTTTATATGCTTTCTTTTGAGGTTGATTAACAACTACATTTAATGATGGTAATACATTTTCGTTCCCCATGTTATTCATGATCAGGTACACGATCTGGTGTAGATAGTCTTAGTTTGGATCAGTTATGTTTTATAAATGTAAAACATGATTTGTATTTTTAAAAATTATTTTAATAGACTATCCATTACACACCAGTGCTCAATAAAAAAACCACTCCATCTTTTTTAGGGATTATAGAGTTTCATATTAGTTCGAATAGGTCCTGTTAGGTCCCATTTTATTCCACAAAAAAAAATCTATCCTGCTTGTATCGATCCCTCATTCTATGAATCTACAACTAGGTAGTTCCAGAGTTTTCCGGTCTTCCATGTGGATGAGTATTCACTTTGCGTTAATCAGTTCTTCGATAGATATTGGAACGAACTTGTCTGTATTAAATCATGAGGTTTTACATTGAAACTTTATTTGGTAGCTGAGAAATTAAATATCTTTTTATTCTTCCTCTTAATTATCTTTTTACGTATGTGAAATGATGACAAATATTTTAAAATATTATTAATTTTATCAAAATGTGATATTTATCAAAATTTATATGGATATGAATATAAATAAGAAAATAAGAAGATATTGAATTTCTTTGTTAGATACTTTGTCACATTTGAAAGAACATGTTAATAACGATTTTTATTATTGTTTTGACAAAACAAAGGTAACCGAAAAGGAAGACAAAATTGCAAGAATGGTCCCTATGGTATGTCCAAAATTGCCACTTTGTTGCGATTTGGTCCATTTTGGACTAGTACTAATGGCCCAAAAGTTTCCATTTTGTTGGACTAGTACTAATGGCCCAAAAGTTTCCATTTTGTTGCGATTTGGTCCATTTTTGTTTGATTTTTTATAAAATGACGATTTTACCATTTTCTATTTGTTTTTTGCTTTTCTTTTTGTTATTTAGTTATTTTCCTAACTAAAAAATAAAAATAAAAGAAAAGAATCCCCCCTCTCTCTCTCTCTCTCAAAACAAGAAATTGAAAATTGGGTGAGAAATCCTTTCTCCCCTTTTAGGTTGAAACTAAACAAGCAATCCAAAATCATGTTCATCAAAAATCTTTTAGAAATCCAGAATCAGGTTCGTGTCTCCAAAAAACACTCAAATCAACATATCATAATAGGCACATTCACCAGTTTGAATCCTTTCTGTGCTAAATAGATCGATAATGGAGTCTTCCATGTTCGTCAAACACCACCGTCGGAGAATAAGAACGCCGCCGCCATCTTACTCAGCAAAATCATATCACGTCACCTTCTCAGGCGACCATCTTCCTTAGCAAACCCATCTTCCTCAACAAACCCTTCGATTCTGACCACGATTTGATGGGTGTTGCAGACCCGTAAGCAGGGGGCACGAGGTCTGAAGTCCGACGGACATAAGCACGAAGAGACTGAGGAAGATGGAGACACCATTGTTCAACAAAAGTGAGCTTACCAGTTCTGAAGTCCAATCAGATCTGAACTCCTGTTAATGATGAAACGTAAGAGATGGAGAGAAACGAAGGCGGTGGTGAGCTTGGGTTTGCTGACAAAGATGGCGACGTTGGTGGTCCGACTACATATGCCGGTGACAAACAAATCTAGTGGTTGAAATCCAAATCGATGAAGATGATGACGCTGTGGGTAGGTTGAAATCGAAATCGATGAAGATGATGGCGGTTTCAAGATTGTTCTCCTGAGAATCGACAAGCTTCATCTTTTAGGGTTAGGGTTTGGCTGCCAGAGCTTCGACTTGGTGGCGTTCATCTTTTCTATCAGTGGTGTTCATCTTTTCTGCCGGTGGTTTTCAGGCATTCAGGCGAGAGTGATGCTTGGGGGAGGGAGTAAGGGTGGTGACGTTCTGTGAGAGAGAGAGAGAGAGAGAGAGAGAGAGAGAGCAAGATAGAGTGAGAGAGAGAAAGAGAGAAAGATTCTTTTCTTTTCTTTTATTTTTATTTTTTAGTTAGGGAAATAATTAAATAACAAAAAGAAAAGCAAAAAACAAATAGAAAGGGGCAAAATCGTCATTTTATAAAAAATCAACCTTAAATTGATCAAAATAGCAACAAAATGGAAACTTTTGGACCATTAGTGCTAGTACAAACTTATTTGGCCCAAAGTGACAATTCTTGCAATTTTGTCGAAAAGGAAAGAGGATGGAAGATGGATGGTCCTAAAAAATATGTATATCACTTTAGTTACATATTATTTTCTAATCTCTAGCCAATCGAAACATCAACAAACGACCTTATCACACATTAACAAGACAAAAAGAACAAAACCTATATATGATTATCACATAATTAATGATCATGATGGAAGAAAAAGAAGCTACGCAGATATTTCAAACCAAAACACAACCAACCACATATCATTGATAAAGAGTTCCAATATATTTATTCACCCAATATATTTATTCACTTAAACACAAACACATAAAGCGGAAAATCGAGTGACACAAACAAACCAAAATCCGATTTTCCATCACATAAAGATAAAGTAGTTGCAAATGCCAAAGGAGTTAAGTTGCCCTGTTAGATATGATCAAGACTCAAGAGTCAAGTAAACCTCTGAATGAGAGCTCAAAAGCTTTGACACCCATTCGTTTTTGGCTCAAGATCACATCATACAGTGTGTAGTCGAATAGAATCTTCAGCTACCATCGACGTCTGCAGCCTTGAACAGGTCCTGCCGGAGACCATGGAGTCCATGGCGGACGAGTGGCCGGAGGTGGTGAGTAGCTAGTAAGAGAGGGAGAGTCTGTTAGTGGTGGTGGAGATGATATAATAAAGGGCTGTGGTGTTAATGGCGATCATGTGGTGCGCGTGCATGAAGTGGTTCAGAATTTAGGTCTTGCAGAAAAAGGACAGCATCTTCCATGGGATATCCGGCGACCATCGACCCTTTTTTCTGTCCCTTTTTGTTCTCTTTTATTATTTCCTTTTTTCTATCATTGTAATATTGCTTCATGTTCAAGAGAACCACGTGTTAAAATAGACGGGCTAAAATGTTTGACAGTATTGAGTATTAACATGACATTATTGTTTTAATTTTTTATAGTATAAATTATTAATATTGAATATGCTAAAATACTAAATAAAAGAGAAAAATATAAATCTCATTTTTTATTTTCTCAGATTTAATAAAAAATTATGGGGTGGATTAAGGATGTAAACTAGCTGACTCGAATCAAATCTTGACAGCAATCGAGCCAAACTCGTATAATGAGTTTATGAGCTTCTTGTGGTCCTTGTATTTAAGATAAAAAAAAAAAATAAAAAAAAAAAAATCATTTTCATATATTTTTCTTTCTTTTGATTTTTGCACGGCTGAGTAGTTCTTTTTGAAAACGCATTGTGGTACAAGAAACTCTTTAAAGAAGCGGTACAAGACAATGACAAATTTCCTAAAACGGTATGTGTTTGACGTTTTATATAAAATCTTCTTTACTTATCCGAAAACTCTCGATTAGGAAAATCTCAAACTTTGTAGAGAAAACGTACATTTATGTAGGTGAGGTCTAAGAAAAAGTACATTTTTTTCGTATCTTATTTGTGGAAATTTATGTTCTTAATGTTTCATAGCTTAGGTATGAGAAAATATACATTTTTGTAACCGTTATTTGTGAAAACCTAAAGAACACCCAGAAAATATACATTTTTACCATCTCTTTATCTTGAAAAATCAATGTTCTTGAGGTTTTCACTCGTAAGGTATGAGAAAATATACATATTTTCCCTTAAATGCGAAAACCTTCAAAACATTGAGATAATGTACATTTTCAAACTTTACCTGCGAAAATCTCAGAAACATCGAGAAAACGTATATTTAACAGACCTTACATGCAAAAATTTCAAAAACACTAAGAAAACATATATATTTTTTTTCAGGCTTTACCTTCAAAAATATCAATGAAAATAGTTCTAACCTATGAAAATCTCAAGATCATTTCCAAATATGAGATTTTCACATATCCTACCTGTGATGCGTGAGATTGTCACATATCCTACCTGTGATGCGTCTGAGAAAAACCCGATTTTTGCATATATTCTCTGATAGTTTCACGGATGACATCTACGAAAATTTCAATTCAGGTAAATCAAGGTTATTTTATGTGAGGTTTTAGCAAATAACCACTTTTTTTAGGTAAACACGTAAATACTTGCCATTTCGGGTAGATCTTGGTGATTTTGTGTCATTTTGTAACACCCGATTCAAGTACTTCAGTTTAGACATTTGTTGTGTTAATTTTTGGCATTTTTGTCCAAACGCCGGGCGCTCAAACGCCGGACGTTCTATGATGGACGCCAGACGTTTGCACGAAGAGACCAAACCCTAATTTTTAGGGTTTGCACCCTATTTAAAAAACATTATGGCCTCAAAACCCTTCACCACTCCAGCCTCCATCCTCATTTCGAAAACCCTAAGTGTGTATGAGAGTTTGAAGCCTTGGTTCACATTTTTGGTATCATTTAGTGTTCTTAATAAGAGAAGGAAGATTTGTGGAGGATTATGGGTGCTCTCTAGCTTGTGGATCTGGACTCTTGACATCTTGGAGCATCATTTTGAGGTATAAAGTTCAGATCTTGATGTCTCATTTGTTAGATCTTGTTAGCCTTTGGATTTTGAAGCATTTTGGTCCCAAGTCTTAGCCTTTATGAGTATGGCATACTCTTGTTAGCCTTTGGATCATAAAAATATGATCTTGGATCTTCTTAATCATTCATGCAAGAGTTTTGAAGCCTTTTAGTGGACTTTTAGTTAGGATATTGGTGTTGGGCTCATTGTAGCCATGCATGACCATAAAGTTAGCAACTTTATGGCTTTAGACGTTTCAATAGCATTGGATCTAAAGTTTGGTCATGATATATTAAGCCATTAAGTCATTGGATGAGAAGTTACGATCCAGCGAGCAAACGCCAGGCGTTTGCACAAGAACGCTGAGCGTTTGGACGCCAGGCATTCTCAAAGAAGCCCAATGGATTGATTTTTGGGCCTTGGACCATTGTGGATTTTGGGCTTTGATGGGCCACTAGCCCTTTTTTACTTTGGATCATTGTTAGGCTTTGGGCCTCATTAGATTTGGACCCCTTTGGGCCCATGATGGGTTTTGGGTGTCATTTAGGATTTTGGGTCATACTGGGCTTTTGGAGCCATTGGACTGGGCCTAGGTTAGTGGGCCAAGTGAGGGGAGGGTAAAATTGTCTTTTACCATAGGTGTTGGACAAGTGAACTAGATTCCTAGTTATGACTTATGGACCGAGTACTGATTGGGATCTTTATTTGAATTATTAGCACGGGGATTTACCGGTTCGGCAACCCGATCGTTTATTTGACTGACAGCAGACTGAGGTGAGTTTTTCTCACTGTATCCATGGGTCGAAGGCACCAATTCCGGCCCATTACTTTGTTATGTAGAATGCTAGTTGTCTTTTTGATACTTGCACGGAAGACCCCCGGGGTAACCCGTGACATTTGCATTAAAGATCATAGGGGTAGCCCATGACACTTGGATGTTAGACCATGGAGGCAGCCCATGACATTTCAAGGAAAGACCATGGGGGTAGCCCATAACACTTGGATGTCAGACCATGGGGGTAGCTCATGGCAAATGTATGTATGGTATGTGATATTTTGGGGAACTCACTAAGCTATGTGCTTACGATTTTCAGTTTATGTTTCAGGTAATCTCGTTTTCAAAAGGAAGGGTCCGGCTTGATCGCAACGCATCTACCCATGTTTCCGCAACACGATGATTTTGAGATTGTACTATGATAACTGTTTTTACACTAATATACTTTTGAATGATTGGTATTACTAAATGACGTTTTATGGTTTAATTAAAAACAAAATTTTTACCTTGAAATTTTGGGACATAACACATTTTATCAAAGAGTATTATGCAAAAATTGAAAGAAACAAAATACAAAAATAGTAATTTTTTTACCTTAAATAGGAGACCACAAGAGGCTCATAAACTCGACACATAATTTAATTTTCGCAACACATCTTCACCTTTTAGCAGTTAGAAGTTGAAAAAAACTTATAAAGATGATTTTCTCAAGTGGGGGAAGATTTTTGTAGGTCCCATCGGGAAAATCATGGTTGTTATAGTTCATCAATAGTTTTTTATTAAATCTTGAAAAGTAGTAAATAAAGGTAGTCTATATTTTCCCTTTAACATAAGATATATAAAATAATAATATAATTTTAGATGGAAAAATATTATGATATATAGTGTTTGATTTGTTTTATATAGTTTTGACAAAACTGTAAAAATAGTCCCAATAGTATGCATTTTTTCTGAGGTTTAGTCCAAAACCTTAATTTTTTTGGTTTCATGGTCATTTTGGCCTAGTTTGTATATGGTTTTGGTCCATCCGAAAATTAAGATGACTATTATACCATTTTATTTTTATTTTTACATTTTTGATATTTGTTTCCTCTCTCTCTCTCTCTCTCTCTCTCTCTCTCTCTCTCTCTCTCTCTCTCTTCCAACAAACAAAAGATTGCCATCATCAATCTTCCTTAAAGCTTTTATAGTGTATGAGTCTAAAAATTAAAACAAATCTGACCTCAAACTGTAAATACGTTAACCAAATTGAATCCCATCGGAAATCGCGGTTTTAGATCTAGATCTATGGAAATCAGAATATCTATCTTCTTCTTCTCCATTTTTTTAAACTACGAATGAGATTGTGGGGGCTCATCGAAAAAGACATTGTGAGGATTGTGTGTGTGTGTGTGGGGGGGGGGGGGGGTCTCACCAGAAAAGCGATGAGAGGAAAATTCTCTTTACTTCGCTCTTTGGCTGAAAAACAGAAAACACGAACCTCCAACAACTAAGCACCTTATTCTTCCTCAAAATCGGACATGATAACCTTGAAATTGGACCTTGAAAACAATGCATATCACCACTACCATCGTTCACCACCACCATCTTCACGTTGCCATATCACAACCAACACCACCACCTGCAATCGGTGGGAAGAGGAAAGAGGGAATAGTGAAAATCAGTATTGTAACATCCATAAAATTCGAGCCAATTTAAAACTTTTTAAATCTTTAAAAACCATTAAGTTATTACAATTTGTTTTCAAAATAGTTTAAACATCAGAGTTCTCAGAAATCATAATCATCAATCGAGGAAGTGTACGGTCACACCTTCGCCTTCCCGTGGTCATCCGTTGAACCTGAAACAATAAACTGAATCTGTAAGCTCAAAGGCTTAGTGAGATACCCCCAAAATACCAACGCCATACCGATATATAACCATAACATATAACATATAAGTAAACAGAACATCCATGCATCTCGAGTCTACAGTGTGCATAATGAGCCTTCAGCCTGACTGGACCGCCTCGCAGGCCTTCAGTCTATCTGGACCGCTCTCCGAGCCTTCGGCACGTCTGGACTGCCTCGCAAGGCCTTCAGCCTATCCGGACCGCTCGCTGGGCCTTCGGCCTAACTATGTGCCCTCCTAGGCCTGCAGTCTATCTGGTCCGCCCTGAGTATGTTGGCCTTCAGCACAAAGCAGGACCGCCTCAACCCAACCCCCAATCAAACAACCATGTGCACATATAACATATAATCACATAACAGTCTATAGACAACAAATCGATCTAATATATCATATAACATAACAACATCCTATAACCAGGATACCGACCTAACCGGTCACTAACATAACATCATCCTATATACTAGGATACCGACCTAAACCAGGTCACTAAACATAATGTCATCCTAACTACCAGGATGCAAATCTAGCAGATCAATAAACATATCAAGCAAATACTCGGATACAAATCACATAAAGGGCCGACCTTGGTGCCTTAGACCCTGTTGATATAGTGAGGATAACTCACCTCGCACTGCCGATCTGAACTGAAGAATCGAACTCCCGAATCGTTGTCTCACCAAAAATCCCAAACTATTGATCTCTCGACTCCCAAAGTTATCAATACCAAAATATCACTTAGTTCAAAACAATAATCCTCCTTAGGGTAAAATGACCATTTTACCCCTAGTCCAACTTGGTCCATATCTAAGGCTCAAAATCATAATATATAAAAAAACCCAACACTGGATGGGCTTCCCAAACCCACTAGTGGCCCAATTTTCTAAATTGGGCCCAATCCCTCTTATGGGCCTTACCCTAAGCCCGAACATCTTCTTGGCCCACATTATCTGACTCTTGATGGCCCACTAAGGCCCACAGGACCAAAATCCCCCTGTATAGCCCAAACCGAGGCCCAAAATCCATAAGGCCCATAACTGATGAATACGATGGGCGTACCTGATTGTACGCTCTTCGTACTCCCCTGTTAATTCATTTTCCCATTAAGTGCTTAATACTCAGATTCAGAAGCTACAATCACAGATCCAAGTCCTTTCCAACGTCTTAATCCATAAAGTCACTGACTTGGTGACTTTGCATGCCCCAAACAAGTCCAAACTCCAAAAATGATATTCTACTTCCATGAAAGTGGTCTTAACTCTTGCATGAACCCATTAAGACCACCAAGATGACAACTTTCTGTCCTAGGGAGTCATTTAGCACTAAGGGTGGCAACCCTTAACCTAGAAGCCGGATTTGAACTAAGAAGTTTCAACCTTTGGACCAAAATGACTTCAAAACTAACCACACTAGATCTAAGCACTCTTAGATAAAGTTTATAGCTTTATACCTCCAAGTGATCTGAAATGGAACCCCAAACTCGGATCTACTGCTTCCCCTTTGATCCACCACCTTGCTAGACTCTTCACTTGCTTGGAAATGGCTTCACAATCACAAAAATGCTCTCTAATGACCTCCAAAGCTCCAAGAACAATCAATGGAGGGTTAGGGTTTCGTGGTGGCTGTATGAAGATGAGAGGGAGGCTGATAATTGGGGTGTTATGTTCTTTATATAGCGACATGCTCTAAAAATTAGGGCTTAGGGTCTCTAAGAGTACGCTGGACGTACCTCTCGTACGTTGGGCATACTCCTCCCCATACCCGCGATCATTTACTCCACTACGCTGGGCGTACACCAGCTTACGCTGGGCGTACCCAGCCGGACACGTGCATGCTTCCCTTGCATGCACGGGACTTGCTTGCCAAACATTTCCATTAGGGACCATTTATGCCAAATGCTTTTAAGTGCTATAACTTCTTCATTCTAAGTCCATTTCCGACGAACTTTATATCCACGAAAAGGTGGCGAGAAGCCTTACGCTCCTGAACACACACCCAAGTCTTAAACCTTCCGAATAAATCCCGGGACCCTAAAAGACCGAATCGCTCATACCCTAGGCCTCCGAGACCGCCAAAAAGTGCTTTTGAAAACGGGGTGTTACAGATATAGGAACAGGGTGAAACACGTAAAATAGTTCATCGTTTGCCTCAGCTTCTCTCAAACAGAGAAGTAAAATAGTTCCAGCAAGCAAGTTCTCAACATTTGGTTTATTTGTCTCGGCTGGAACTTGAAGAGTCGTCGGTATAATCCAGTGTCTATTGTAGTGTTGCAATGGTAAGACTGTACTTTCTCAAACAATGAGCAGACCACCATGACTGAAGAGCTACAATTGTAAAAGTTGACATGGTTGTTGAGGGTGCTTAATCTTGGAAAGTGTGATGCTTGCTTCAGTTCTGAAGGTGGAAAGGATCATATCAAGTAGAAAATATTCTCTCAAGCATTTCATCGAATGCCTATGGTGCAGTAATCATCTGTCACTTTTTGTTAGTTGATTCGTAACTGAACGTATCCAAAACCATCATATCTCATATATCCAGGTCAATAGATAAAATAAAACATGTACAAATATCGAAACATGGAATTAGGGTGATAGTCTCCCATTGTTGAGTATCATTTGGTTAAATAGGCCAATTCAGTGATGGGTGCTGAAATATTGTTAAGATTTTAAATATGAAATTGGCATGTGGGTTATGTGTTATAAAGAGTAGAGTTTACGATCTTCAGTAAGTGTATTGGTAGAGCTTAAAAAATGTAAAAATGAATGGGTGTTAGATGACCTCCGATGGTATAGTCAAAGCAAGATTATGCCATCGATTCAAAGGAAGGACGGGAAAGCACAAGGCAACCTTCTTTACCTTAATTAATAAATAGGTTTGTACTACACATACAATGAGTGTGTGTGTGAGAGAGAGAGAGAGAGAGAGAGAGAGAGAGAGGATATGTGGGCCCTCTTTTATATTTTTAGTTATTCAATTATTAAAAAAGAATATTAAAACGTAAAAATAAAAATTAAAAGGTACAATAATCATTTTAATTTTCGGAGGGACCAAAACCACATACAAACTAGGCCAAAAGGACCATAAAGCCAAAAAAGTCGAGGTTTGGACTAAACCTTAGAAAAAATTCTCACCACATGAATTTTTGCAGTTTTGTCTTTAGTTTTTCAAGTTTTTTTATTTGATGTGTTTAGAAAAGAATACAATATAAAAGCATATATGAGTTTTTTCAAAAAAAAAAAAATTAAAAATAAAAAAACCTATAGTGAGAGCTTTTTAAATTTTAAGTTTTTGACTAAATTTGTTAATTAAAAAGCTCTACTTAAGAGCTTGTTCATATCTTGTATGAGACCAATAGATTTTTAACCAATTAAAAGTATATAACATTAAAAACTATTAATAAAGAACAAAATAAAAGCTTTCTTATTGGGAGAGATACAATAGGCTTTTGTATTATGAGTTTTTCATAAAAAAGTTCAAGTAACGAACTTACTTGTTGTGGATAATTTTATTCCACCCATTTTCAAGAAAATATGTTATAATTGTCATATCTATACGAGCACATCAAAAATATTGCCACAGCAGTAACATTTTCTTATCATTTTACTTATAACATTGGGTATGGGCAACACTCATACCCTCCCATAACGTAGCCACATCACAATCTTCTCTCTACAACGGGATTAGGAGATGATGTTCCATGTTATACCACCGTTAAGGTGGTGAAAAAGAAGAAACAGAGGAAGAAAGAAGAAGAAGAATAAGACGCTAAAGAAGAAGAAGACACCACTGCTCTAGGTCGTCGTTACCACGAGAAGCCCCATAACGAGCAAGGGGGGCGGTGTGTTTTGCGTTATAACGACGTTATGGGCCCTCCACGTAGACAATAACACCGTGAAGGGGACCCATACCGACTGCTCTTAAAAATACTCAAACACCCCACATTGTCATAATTCATATCTCATTTATCTAGAGTTGATCTGTATTTATAGGTAATGTTTTAAAAAAGTTTTTTTTTTTTTAATTATTTTTTATTTTTTTAAAGCAACCGTTGAAAGCTTGTGATCTTCAAATGTGCGTTCGAAGGCGTGCCCTCAGACACATACAACCATGCGAAGAAGCTTTCATGCCGACCATGGAGGGTGTGCATGATGTGTCTTTTTGGCCACATCAACATCATGTCATGAACGTGATGTGTATACGAAAAACCTACCACAAAACAAAAACGAAACACTATTCCATTTGAGTTCGCCATTAAAAGTTTTTGTTTTTATTCAATTTGTTCTCCACTCTCTGCTACTTGCCATCATTTCTCAATTAAATTACCTTAAATACTACTCCCTCCGTCTCAAAATTATAGTCCATCTTTCATTTTTGGTTTGTCCCAAAATAATAGTCAACTTTTAAAAACAAATAACATTTTTACCAAAATACCCCCTCATTATTACTTAACCAACTAAGCATTTAATTGAACATTAAATGCAAAATAAGGACAAAACTGTCATTTTATTGTATAAAGTTAGTGTTAATTAATGTTTCCTTAATCTGTGTGTTTTTTGTCTGTGGACAGTAATTTTGGGACGGAGGGAGTATAATTTTGAGAAAACCATCGGAGATGTTTTAAAATAACTAATAATATAAACCAATCCTCTCTAATAAATGAATATATTTTTTCCCACTTGTCACACTCTCATTCAATTTGGCAAATGTCATTTTGTAGTTAATTTGAATTAATTTTTTCCACATGTCATTTTATGAGTGTTTCTATTTTATTAAATTTCACATAATATTTTAATATAATAATTACAATAAATGTATTAATAAACGGATATCAATTTCATTAATGAACTTATCTTTTAATTTCAAAATTCTCAAAGTTAAAACTCATTAATTTCTTTTATTTATTTAAATTTAAAAGATAAAAAAAATTCCATTATGATAACTCATTATTTTTTTTTATTTTATTATAAATTCAAAGTTCTCAAATATTTTGACTTATATATATATATATATATATATATATATATATATATATATATATATATATATATATTAAAATTAACCAATGTAATACATGGGTCTCATAATCGTAATTTTTATGAGAAATATTAACGATTTAAAAAGATATTATTATTATTATTATAGTTACTAATCTAAAAATATTATAATTATTGAGTTATGATAAATTATAATGAACACATAATATATGTATTTTTATTTTTTAGTGTAAAGTTTTAGTTTGTGGTCGTACCAATTGTATTTTATGTTGAAAAATCATGTTTTTAGTGTTTTGTGGTTGGAGTTGGCTTGTAACTTGATTACAGTTATTAATAAAAATCGAAAAAAAATGTAGAAATACATAAATTAAGCCGATGATGGCTGAAACTCGTGTTTTGACATGATTTCCTGAAATCGTAATTCTCCATCTCTTTATTTATAAGGGTATAACAACCAAAGCAACTTTTAAATATATAAAAGTAAATACATAAATAAGAAAATTAATTAAGAAATAAATTAAAAAGGGCACAATAGTTTGAGGTAAGATAGAGACCAAATGCACAACAAAAATAAACAGTTGAGATCATCTGAGTTAAAAAATAAGTTAGGGACAAAACACACAAATTACCTAAACACAGGGACCATTCTTGTAATTTACTCTTACATTTTCGGTTTGTTCACATCTGGGTAACTATCTTTTTTTGTACATATCTAGGTAATGAACTTTTTGGAAGTGTTCACATATGACCATTATAACCAGATGTAACATGCTATAGCTGGTCATAATGGTCATATGTCTACACTTCCAAAAAGTTCGTTACCTAAAGGTGTACAAAAAAAAATAGTTACCCAGATGTGAACAAACCAAAAACTTAATTACCTTAATAAGTCTATTTACCCCTCATGTTTTAACTTGGCCAAAGAGCCTAGAGGTATACAATTTTTTTTCTTTTTTTAATTCGAATCAGTTTTGGTCAATAAATTCGAACAAAAATTTATAAAGCTTATAAGAACCAATTAGAATCGGTTCATAATCAATTTGGGTGAAACCAAGAAAAATTTTCTTTTTAGCTAGTTTTTTATATTGGCCGAATTTAATTTTAGCGTCAGGATTTAATATATTTTTCATTATTATCATAAATGAACCAATAAACTTTTTATTAACAAAAGAACAATTCAACTTTCAATTTTAAGAAAAATGTTTCTATGACATACAGGATAGTACAAGTGTGGAACTCGGTTATGGAAAACATCTAAAATATTTTTTTTTTGAACGGCTGAATGTATTATTAAAAAGACTAGCAAAGAGCTAACAAACAAGAACAAATTAGTTCATGAGAGGATTAAGCATCCACTCATTCCAATTTTTCCTAGCTTTATGATTCCTATTACAATACCAATTATAAGAAAAAGAAACGATAAAATCAAACATAAACTCTTTCTTGTACTTCTTGTTGCCAAAAACAAGATTGTTCCGATACGTCCATAAGACCCAAATGAGAGTAGCACAAATCGAATCCATGATCACTCTTTGAAACCGAACGGCCGGAATACCATCAATCCATATAAAAAAAATCTAAAACATTTTATTATTAACATATTGGAAAAATAATGGATGAAAACAACATTTTTTACTATATGAAAATTGTTTTTTTTAAATGTTTTGAAATCGGTTCCGCCCACACCGATTTTACAAGTAAAACGACATAAATCCTCAAGCCAGTAAAGATTTCTCGTTCGACTTCAAACTTCACTAGGTTCAACCATACAAGTTCTTATTAAACTGGATCAAATCGGTTTCGTATCATAAGCCGGTGTTTTGTGTATCTCTAACACGGGCAATAATAAGTTGTTGTTAATAAGGCCCTCCATGCAAAACAATTAATTGTAACTAGGACCCAATTATTCTACTGGAACACGATATAGTAACTTGAAGGTACCATAGTTTAATGACTTGGATGTTTGGCTCTCCTATATGTTGGTCATTCAAAAGCTTATCATCGACAGATAGGTATAAGGATGGAAATGTTGATATTTCAGGGACTTCTTGCTTGAGCTAGTGGATCCAAGACATGATGATCGCAAAGAGAGGTTGGGGTCGACAGTAATCCGAGAGTATGTCATGGGATTACGCTCTAATGTTAAAGTTAAACGTATATACTCGATATGGTGTTAAATTCAAAACATAAATTAAATATACTTAATTTATTCATTTTAAACGATCACTTATAATTAACAGTTTAACACAGTTAATATGTTAATTTACATATGATATTAGATCAAAATGCCAAGTAAACTTAAAAAAAATGTTCAAAAACTACATTTTTAAAAAGTTTAAAAGTTCAAATATAATGTTAATTATAAAACTTAAATAAAAATACCACAATTAACAAAAAAAAATAGTGATCAATTTTTTAATGAATTTTTTTTGAAAGAGGTAGTGTTTTAATTATTTAATAATAATAAAAGTTAAAATATAATGTTACATATAAATCTTAAATCACAATGTCAAATTCACATACAATCTACAGATAGATTTCATTAAAGGAATACTAACATGGAAGGTATATATGTTAATTCATTAATCATTGATAATTAAAAATAATAAATCAAAAAATAAATTTATTTTTATTTGACAAAATTGCATAAATGGTCCTTGTGGTATGCATTTTTTGGGGGTTTTAGTCCAAACCTCGATTTTTTTGGATCGGTGGTCTTTATGAGCTGGTTTACTTGTAGTTTTGGTCCCTCGGAAAACTAAAAATACTAAAATACCCTTGAGGTATTTCTTTTTCATTTTTCTTTCATTTTTTTATCTATTTTTATAATTAAAAAATTAAAAAAACTCTCTCTCTCTCTCTCTCTCTCTCTCTCTCTCTCCTTAAAAATACATGCAATCTCTAAAATTAAAACACATGCTTCAATCTCACCATCACATACCAACACCACCATAGGCTTCTTCACCATCAAATCTGACCACCACCAATCCGACTTCATCAATTGCATAGCTCCACCATCGATTTCTTGAGAAAAAAGTGGATGCTGCTTCAACCCTAATCACATTCCAAGATTCGTCGGTACCCACGTCGGTGCCGCCTAGATACAACCAGCGATCGGGGAGTTTGTCTCCGACAGAGATAGTGGTAGTGATTTTGGGGGTGGTGGAGTATCTTATGACGTGATGTGATGTGACAGGTGGGTGAGGCAGAGTTTTTATCTTTTGATGCGAAGGGGAGAGGTGGAGGAAGAGAAGGTGAGAGAATGAGGTTTTAGATGAGAAATACGCTAAAGAATTAAGTCTACAAAACCCCCTTCATTTTCTTCAAATGGGTTCATTGCCTACTGTGCCCTCAATTTGTTTGGTTTCAAAATGAAAAATATGTTATGCTGGTTATAAAATCAAAATCCCAGGAATGCAGTGTTTGTATTTTGCTAGATTTCAAAATCATTTTTGATTTCTTCCAGAAATATGTGTTTTGTTGGTTTTAAAATTGAAATCCCAGCAACTCAATATTCAACTTAAGTGACCATGGTTTGCTTTTTTGTTCTCGCTGATTGAATTAGGGACGAAAATGAAGTCGCCGTTGAAGATGAGGTGTCTGGGGAAGATGAAATTGCAGGTGGGTTTTTTTCAGTTTATGGTTATGTTGTGTTTATGTATGTGTTTGACAAATAAAAGGAGTTTTAGGAATTTTGTGTTCATTTCTTCGGATTTTTTAGTTTTGTTTTTAATTTCTAGCTCCTCGTATGAACATATTCCAGATCTGTGTTTTAATTTTATCTTCCTGATGACGATGACATGGACTAAAAGCTTGGAGTTTTATTTTAGTGATGGTATTCTTGGCTTGAAGTATTGCTGAAAATAAGAACACTAATGAAATAATGCAACACATCTTGAGAGAGAGAGAGAGAGAGAGAGAGAGAGAGAGAGAGAGAGAGAGAGAGAGAGAGAGAGAGAGAGAGAGAGAGAGAGAGAGAGAGAGAGATTTCTTAATTTTTTTAAATAGATAAAAAATGAAACAAAAATGAAAAAGAAATACCTCAAGGGTATTTTAGTCTTTTCAGTTTTCCGAGGGACCAAAACTACAAGCAAACCAGCTCATAAGGACCACCGATCCAAAAAAGTCGAGGTTTGGACTAAAACCCAAAAAAAAATGCATACCACAGGGACCATTTTTGCAATTTTGTCTTTTTATTTTCATATTAAACATGTAGGTAATGGTTATTGAGATATTATAAATATATACAAGACAAAATTGCAAAAATGGTCCCTGTGGTATGCATTTTTTTGGGGCTTTAGTCCAACCACGACTTTTTTGGATTGGTGGTCCTTTTGAGCTAGTTTCGTTGTGTTTTTGGTCCCTCCAAATAGTGAAATGACTGTAATAGCCTTGGGGTATTTATTTTTTATTTTTCTTTCATTTCTTTTTAAATCTAATACTAAATTATTTATTTTAATAATTAAAAAAATAAGAAGGGGCCCACCCCCCTCTCTCTCTCTCTCCCTCTCCTTGATTCATCGACGATCACAGTGACTGTCGACCCTCCTCCGCCTTTGCTCCGGTCACACTCCACCACCTTCTACTGCCCTACACCGCCTTCCTTTCCTTCTCCTTGCAACTACTGCTTGCGACCCCACCCCCGACGACAAAACCTATTTCATCACTTCACCACCCTCCACAACCTTCCTATCGTCATCTGCAACTCGCTACAACCCCCTCGACGACACTACCGCCAACAACAACGAGCGAATACGGGAGAAAACGATCGAAGCAAGAAAAACCCAGTAGTGGGGCTGCCACCCACTGCCGACGCAAACCACCACCACCCACCGCTGCTACTACTATTGAAATCTTTTCCTCCAACCATTTGCCACCTTCCTCATCCCTATCTCGTCAATATCGCCGACCGAAACGCAAAAGAGGAGCAATGGAGCTGCCACTGTGTATCACCCATCACCACCCACTACCATTTTTTTTGGTTATTGCCACCGTGAGGACTTCGACTAGCCACCACATCCTGCCACTGTGAATATTCGACCACCACCACCATAGTTTCCTTATATTTATTTTGTGGTTCACGTATCTTGATCAGTCGACGCAAGAGACCCAGATTATGGGTCGCTACTTTCCTGCGTGAAACCGAATCCAGGAAGAAGATGATTCACTTTCCAAAACTTTCATTTAAACACATTCAGTACCTCACTTAATTTCCAAACCCATATTAAGTACCCTATTTATTTAAAATAAATCAAGAGGCCCCTCCATGGATAATTGTTTACAATGTTAGTTTCATTGTAATCTGCAGATGTAAAACGGGATGGAAGAGAGAGAGAGAGAGAGAGAGAGAGAGAGAGAGAGAGAGAGAGAGAGAGAGAGAGAGAGAGAGAGAGAGAGAGAGATTATTTTTTAATTATTAAAATAAATAAATTAATATTAGATTTAAAAAGAAATGAAAGAAAAATGGAAAATAAATACCCCAAGGGTATTACAGTCATTTCACTATTTGGAAGGACCAAAAGCACAACGAAACTAGCTCAAAAGGATCACCAATCCAAAAAAGTCATGGTTTGAATTAAAACCCTAAAAAAATACATACCACATCCAATCATTTTTGCAATTTTGTCTATATACAAATTACAAAATGTAACTTTTCTTTTATGTCTAAAATCACTGTAGCTAATAGTATAACTTATGATGCATATTGTACAAGTTGTTGAATTGGGTTTCACTATTGTGCTCCACTATCGTGCGCCCGCCACTGGACATCTTTCAATTGCTTTAAGTTTAACTTATAGAAATAACCCTTATAATTTTACTTTCTATTGAAGTCATCCAATTATATTGAATTTGTTTGACAGTTAATATAAATTTACAGAAATGGCCCCTTCATTTTTTTCTTTTATTCACAATCCATACAAATTATAAAAATAGTCTCTTGACTCTTTTTTTGGTAAAATCACCTACATTTATTTCTTATAAATTTTTATTGTTTTTGTAGACCATTATCATATAACAAATAAATTTTAAAACTTGAATTTTCGAGAGAAAAAAAATACTTTTTATTGTTTTATGGAATAATTTTGTCACATATCAAAATCCAACCAAACATTTTGGTTTTTTTATAATTTTCAACAATGTGATTTTCTTCTTCGATTCTTTGTTTTTCATGCATTCACATTTTTTCCTAATTTTAAATTTTTTACTGTTTTGTTCCAAGATTTAATCAAAAGTTATTTGAACTTAGTTTTTTAATAATTTGCACGTCTTATATATGATATGCTACACTGTTTAATCAATTCTCATTTAAAACACGTAAAAACCCGCGACAGAGCGCAAGCTCAAATACTAGTTGTATATATAAAATAATTAGAATAGTTTTAAACAAATTAACAACGATATAGTATTATTAATACCATATATTCATTAATAGTTTAGTTACGTTATTGTATTATGTACAATGGACGACAATTCACTTAGTATATTTGACAAGGGACCAAATATAACTGCATGGTATTCATTTGAGATTTCCGTCAATTTTCTAATTTCTAGCTAATATACTTGATTTTTTTAATTTAGATATGTTGTTAAATATAAAATATTATCTTATTAATGGTTGGCTTTTTAAATTATCAATATAATATACTATCAAGTGCAAAACTTAACTTAATATAGCAAATAAAGTTAAAATTGTTCAAGGGCTGTTTTTTTAAATAGTTTAGAAAACGTTTAAATGTAATACTTTTAAATTAAAATCATAAATAAACTTGAAAATTAAAATACCCTAATTCTTAGAATAGTTTTAAAAATGGTTAAATGTAAATATAAACATAAACTAAAATGTAAAATTAACAAAAAAAAAAATTCAAAACTATTTTTTTTAAATTAAAAAATTTCTAAATAAGTAGTTTCTTAATTAATTAACAATAAAATAAATCAAAATATCAAGTACAATTAAAATGTGTTAAAAGATTAATTTTCAAAATAGTTAAAAAAATGGTTTAAATGTATTAAACATAAAACATAAATCAAATATCAATAAAATTAAAAATATTCAAAGTCTATTTTCTAAAATAGTTAGAAAATATTATTTATAAAAAACTTAAATCAAAATATCAAACCAAGTAAAAAAACATTCAAAAGTATTTTTTTGTAATAGTTGAACATTTCTAAATAAATGGTTTCTAAGTTAATGATAATGATCGAAATTTAAAAAATAGTCAAATAAATTTAAAAAATAGTCAAATAAAACTTTTTTTAAGCTAATTATATTTAATTCTATTCACGAACAAATAACAGATAAAGCCATTAAGTGATATGATTATAATAAACTAGGCGAATGCTCGCGCGTTGCGCAGAAACACCTATATAGTTGAAGTCTTTACAAATATATGTTTTTTTTAATATAGCAATAACATTCTTTTTAAATTTGATATAATAATTCGTATACTAAATTGATATAATGTATTGATTATCTTGAATTATATGATAATATATACTTCTATTATAACTGCATAATCTTAATCGTTTGAATCACTTCTACCCGCGAGTTACATGAATAAAATTAAATATAATATATGGTTTAATGTTATTTATAGTTGTTGTTATTGTTAATTAATTTTTTAAAATTTATTTGCTTCATGTTTTATTTTTTATCATTATAATTATTTAAAACATCAAACATTGTTTTTTTGATTTTAAAGGTAATAATATAATCATTTATATAGAGTTATTTTAACTATTGTTATTGTAAGTTATTTTAAGCTACTTATTTGAAAACTTTTAACGATTATAAAAATATCTTTAGGAAATATTTTAGTTCATTTGAGATTAAAATTTAATTTTTGCATTTATCACTACAATTTATCACTTTTAACTATTTACAAAATATTCTTTGGTTTTTTAAGTGAAACTGAAATTTATATTTAAGTTCACATTGTAACGTTAAATTTAAAATAACAATTTAAGTATTTTATCCAAACTGTTAAAAAGTTGTAGTTTTAAACTGATAATGGTTTACATACAACAACATCTTAAATCTAATAAATTAAGTATAATATGTTAAAAGTTAAAGACATAACTTTATAAGTAGAAGTAAATATATTATTTTAAAATTGAAATGTAGTATATTTATGATTACACTTATGGTTTGATATTTATACAAATTGTTCCAAAATTATATCTTTAAAATGATAATGGTTTACATCCAACAATATATTAAAACTAATAAATTAAGTATAATATGTTAAAAGTTAAAAAAATCACTTAATAAGTAGAAGTAAAGATATTATTTTAATATTGAATTTTAGTTTATATATGATTACACTTTAGGTTTGATATTTATTTAACCTTATTAACCAACTTATAATTATTATTAGAAAGAAATTGAAAAGTCATGAGAGTTTCAAATGAATGTGGTGAAAGGAAAAATGCTTCCTTTATAATATAGTATGATATGATATGATATGATATGATGATATGATGTTTATCTTATTATGTCATTGAAACTAATTACAAATTTATATATTAACTTATTCAATAACATATATCATGGTTGCAGAAATCAGAATTAATCGGCGATTTATCGTGGATTAATCGCTTGTCGTTCTCCAACCGTCGAGGATTAGGGTATTAATCGGAAATTTAGGATTAATCGAGTTTGGAGGGATTAATCGGTCTTGGCAGGATTAATCGGTCAACAAAAGTCAAAAAAGTAAAAAAAAAGTAAAATAAAAAAAAAAAAATTAAAAAAAAAAAATCAAAAAATCAACTTTTTTTTACTCCAAAATTTTCAAAATTTCAAAATTTCAAATATTATACAAAAATGTTCATATTTTCGCATTTTCAAAATTTCAAATTACAAAATTTCTTATTTTCTAATTTTGAAGTACTTATTTTTCTTAATATATATTAATATTTAATTAATTTTAATATTTTATTAATAATCTATGGTCCCTGATTAATCCACGATTAATCCCCGCCATGGCCGATTAATCCCTTAACACCAGTCAACCGTCGAGCTACCGTCGAACGATTTTTATAACCTTGACATATATTTATCAAAAGTTTAAGTACATAATTATATTATGTGTAATATAGGGATGAACATTAGAACCGCCGGAACCGGAACCGGACCGGAACCGGAACCGAAATTGGTAACAAGGTCCGGTTACCGGTTCTCCATTTTGATGAAAATCGGTTTCAGTTCTAAAAACCGATCCCGGTTTTAAAAACCGGAACCGGTTTGACATTTTTCTCGTTTTTTAAAATACACATAACTCACTCATATGAAGTCAGAATTATTTGATTTTTTTCCAACATGTAATTTGGAGTTGTAATTCATTTTTGACTGTACAAACATATGTTTTGGTTAGATATTGAATCAGACACATGCCCCGAAAGAAAGAATATTGATGCTGCGTTTTTTCTATTTCAACATTGTTTTTTGTTTTTTTGAATCTGTTACATTTTTTTTAAAATGAGCATAACTCATTCATATGACGTCGGAATTACTTATTTTTTTTCTAGAATGTAACTTGGTGTTTGTAGTTCATTTTAGACTATAAAAACACATACTTTTGTTAGATATTGAATCAATTATAAACATCGGAAGACAACATATCAATGCTGCGTATTTTCTGTTTCAACAATTTTATTTTTGAAATATGCCCTGCTTTTAAAATGCGCATAACTCACTCATATGAAGTCGGAATTACTTGGTTTTTTTTCATCATGTAATTTAGTGTTGGTACTTTAATTTAGAATGTAAAAAGTCATAATTTGATTAAATATTGAATCATTTAAAAGCTCCGGAAGATAACATATCATCTATAATATTTCAATCGGCTCTAGTTTGAAAAATAACCGAAAAACCGTGACCGGAACCGGAAACGGTGGTCCGGTTCCCGGTTCATATAATATAGGAAAACCGGTTCCGTTTCCGAACTGGTCCGGTTCTAAAGCTCATCCTTAGTGTAATACACATATATTCGTCTAGTAGTTATAAAGAAAGCTATTATTTATAAGAGTACATTACAGTTTTCGTCCCTATGGTTTGCTCAAATTCGCACATTCAGTCCAACCTTTAAAATTTGACAAGATGCATCTCTGTGGTTTAAAGAAATTGCACTGCACATCCTTAATCCACTTAAAAATATCATTTTACCATTACTTTTATATATTTCTTTTTCTTATATATATATATATATATATATATATATATATATATATATATATATAATTGTTTAATTTTATTATATTTTGCCGTTTACATTTTATTTTATTTATTTATATTTTTATGATTTATATATATATATATATATATATATATATATATATTTTAATTTTATTCAAATATATTTTTAATGTTTTTTATATTTTGTTCGTTTATATTTTTTTGACGTTTTATTTGGATAATTTTTCTAGTGTTTTTTTTTTAATGTTTTGTTCGAGTATATTTTTTAATGTTTTTTTTTATCTTTTGTTTTTTTATATATTTTTAAAGCTTTTTATAAATATTTTGTGTATAAAAAATATAAAAAAGTTAGTTAAATGAGAATATGATTAACACATGTTAGGTATATAATTGTTTATTTTAATAGGGTTATTGTATAGGTTAACCGAAATTTAAATCGAGTGTCAATGGATTCGAATTCAATTTTTTTAGTTTTATAATTTTTTTTACATTTCGTTCCAAATGAAAAATGTTAATCAAAATTCATATAACTCAAACACATGTGTTCAAAGTTTTTTAGTTCTATTTTTTTTAGAAATTTTGTTCGTTTTCGAGTTATATGGTTTTCCAATTAGCCTTTATATAACTTGAAACCCCTTTTCGTATTTTTGTTAGCCTATCTATTAATCTTATTAAAAATATAATTTTATACCTAATCTAAGTTAATAATATTCACATTTAACGAACTTTTTTTTAACATTTTTTCAAAAAGTATAAACAAACAATACGTAAAAAAAATTAAAATGTATTCAAACAACACGTCAAAAAACTAAAAAAAATATTCAAAAAAACATCAAAAAACCGTATTAAAGCGGACGATGTCTATTACGATTTACGGGAAAGACGAGAAAGGTGGCGATAACACGGTCACGATGGTTCCTAGTGGTTGGGAGTACCACATTATTGAAGTAAGATGGGTTTGAGAGCCCACATCTCTCTCTCTCTCATACTATTCTTACTTGTAATTTATGTTGTAAAACTTGTATAAATTGTGTTTGTATGTTTTTAATTAGCATGTAAATTAGTTTTGTATGTTTTAATGTTTTAATGTTTTAATGTTTTTGTTAATAAATTTTGTATGATTTTAGTTATTTTGTATTTATTTTAAAATTAAAAATTGAATGTGTTGAATGAGTTGAAAAAGATAAGTTTGCATGTGTTATGGGTTGGAAAAGATAGAAAAGAAGGAAAGAGAAAAAAATTGATGTGGAAGAGATGAAACAAAATAAGTTGGAAGGATGGATATAATTCATCTTAACAAGAAAATAATCTGTGAGGTCAAGAAAGAATTCTAGCGATATTCTCTAAACACATTTTGAGATTGATCTCTTCCTCTATCTTGAAGCTAGCATAAAGTTTAAAGGCTAATCCTTTTTTTATTTTGTTGAACTTATTAAATTATTGGAAGATCAGGTAAATAAAATTGAAGGGTAGGTGACCCCTATTTCAATTCCAATCCTTGTTTCTCTTTGCACATTGCAACACATATAAAGAATTAAAATTGATAAATTCATAACCATTGTAATACGAAGGTCGAGAATTTTTTAGATTTTTGTTTGTACGTAAAAGCTGTTCTAAGGGAAAAAGAGAGGGAATTGTCATATGTTTAATACACACACTACAACTATATGATATTGTTTCAGATTTAAGAATTTCCACTTTAATATATAAAACGACCTATCCAAAAGAAAGTGTAGGACATACATATATACCTAAACTTTAACGTCAAATCTAGATCATGACGTATCAAAACACTTCAAATTTAAGCTCAAGAAGTGATACCCACTCAAATTGTTCCAAATGGATTAAAAAGAAAAAGAGAAGGTTCTTAAACACTTTTTTAACTATAAAACACCAAAAATTATCTTCAATATCTTGTCAAAATCTTGCATTTTCAAAAAATGCCTAATGCTAGAGGCCCATCACACGAACCTGTATTAGGGTCAAGAAGTTGGATGATGGTTAAGACCATTATTACAGGCTTGCTTGCATTAATAGTCATGATTGGTGTAACCATTCTAATAATCTGGCTAACCATCAAACCCAGAACGCCAGCCTATTTCATCAACAACGGCTCAATCCACGACTACAACTTATCCAAGGACTACCATCTGAATGCATCTTATAACTTTCTTCTTAAGACATTCAATCCAAGCAAAAGAATGTCTGTTCATTACGAAAAAATGGAACTTACGCTTTTGTTCAAGCATGAAACTATTGGTAGTGGTGTTATGCCCTCATGGCACCAACACAAAAGGAATCGTACGACATCTGAACTGGATCTTGCGTCACATAATGTGAAATTATCAGAGGCACTGTCACGAGACATAGAGATGGCGAACTCGACGAATCAAGTTGTGGTAGATTTGAAGATGAAGGGTAGAATCCGATCTAAGTTAGGAATATGGAAATCAAGGTATTATCACATGACAGTTTCATGTGTAAATGTTGTCGCAGAATTTTCTAAATCCTCGAATGGATCTCGAGGTACTATATGTGATGTTGATCTTTGATTTATGTCTTTTGTTGTGTTCCAATTGTATTCAATCTAAGTTTTTCTGTTTCCGCTCCTTTCATTATAACATTTGTTTGTTAATTGTACCAAATATATTCTATTTTTCTTCTATTTGTGAGAGATACTCGATCAGTTTGTGTGTTAGTGTGTATATAGTATATTCAAATTTCAAATAATATTCATGTTAATGTTCACAACGACCCGTTTGTAGCAATTCATATAAGGTTAGTTTTTTTGTAAAACCTTTCTAATATTTAGCACAAATCAAAGAGAAAATCAATTTCTTAATATATCCCACAACCAACAATATGGCCCACCTACCTGATGCTTTCTATGTCGATCGGTTACTCTACTAATGCCGAGTAATCTACATGGTTCATAGACTCAGGTGTTGGATAATCCAGAAAATGGGACAGTTTTAGTCCCAGGGGTATTTTGGGAAAAACTTTTCAATTTTAAGTTTCCTCCCCGGTTTCTTATTTGAAACAACATCCATCCAACTCGCACTCTACTGACTCACATGGCTAATCTCTACAATACATATTTGCTTATGTTCCAAGTGTGACCTCTATTTCACAATCGACTTATCACATGAAAAGTGAAAACACAAGCCTAAAAGTTTAGACTTAACTCATGTTACTAGTAGTGGCTTTGCAAAACTTACAGACCAGCCTCTAAAAATCCTAAATGGGTTATTGTTATGTACAATGCATTTCTTAACGAATCAGTTACAGAGAAAGTATTTATAGAGCAAAAATTGGGTTATAGTGACCCTCATTGTCCTAATTACATTTGTCTACTTAAGAAGACCCTTTGTGGCCTTAAGCAAGCTCCATGGCCTTAAGAAGGTTGTTTATGGTCTTATGGAGCAAAAATTAGGTTACAATGATCCTCGTTTTCTTGATTAGATTTGTTTACTCAAGATACATATCTTTTCCTTTTTACAAGAGATGAGTTTAGTTGATCTTCTTGTTTATGTCGATGATATTATCCCCACTGACAACAACCCTCAACTCATCCACACCTTTTTCTCTCATCTTTGATCAAGATTTTTCCATCAACGATTTGAGTAAACTAAATTACATTTTGGGCCTAGAGGTTGTGCATACTACAAATGGTTTAGTCCTAAGTCAATCAAAATATGATTATGACATCCTTTCTCAAGCCAATCTTCTAGAGTGCAAACCCATTGCTACTCCTCTTGTGGCCTAAGATCAATTAAGCAACATCGATGACACTTTTATGGATACAATATTATACAAGTCCTTAGTTGGGACACTCCAATACCTAACGATTACCGTCCTAGATGTCTCCTTTGTGGCTAATCAAGTTAGACAATTTTTCCATGCTCTAATAATGACCATTTTGAAGCATTAAAACATATATTGCAATATGTGAAGGGTAGTATCTCGTTCTTGTTTCACTTTCATCAACATTCTGACTCGTATCTTTTTGGATATTTAGAAGCATATTGGGCTCGTTGCTTGGAAACATGGAGTTCCACATATGGATCCTCTAATTTTTTTGGTAATAACCTTATCTCTTGGAGTGCTAAGAAGCAACCCACAGTCTCTCAATCCAACCAGAGTATGAATACCGAGCTATGGACAATGTTGTAACATAAATTTTTTGGATTACCAATCTACTATGTGAAGTAGGTGTCGTGCCATCAAACCAACCAACTCTCTTTTGTAACAACAAGAGTGCAATCTTTCTAAATTAATCTTATTGCTAAAAAAATACAAAGTGTATAGTTATTGACTACTATTTCATACATGAGCTAGGCTCCTCAGGAATGTTGGATATCTGCTTTGTTATGAATACTCTTTAACTTGCAGAGATATTCACCAAGGCCTTACCGCATCCTTTTCTTTTTTAATACTTTCAGTCCAAACATAATGTCGGACCATCTCCTTATTCGCTTGAAATGGGTTATATCATAAATCAGGGAGAAAATAAAGAATAATAATCCATGACTTAATATGGTTATATTATTTAAGTGGTAATGTCATTATAGCCCATCAAATTTTCGAATTGTGGTTTGAATGGTCCCTAAACGATTTTCGAGCTTTAAGGGGGCATAAGGTGGGGTTTTTTCGGGTTCAAATGGTCATTTTGGACAAATAAAAAGGGTAAAATCATTACCATTGTGCCAACTTATTTGACAAATTAACTAAATTATACCCTTCTTGTCCACGTCTCTCTATCTCAAGTTCATATCCAAAAGATTTATTGCCACCATCAAAGGTAATGGTAGATATGTGGTAACCCCACAATTATATAAACATCAGACAACATCAATGGAGTATTTGTGTCTAATTCTTGCTCATCAATCATATTTATCGATCAGGACGATGGATCCGACGATGATAAGGATTCCCCCTATGGAAACAATGGATTTTCCGGAAAGGTCACTGATGTTCCTCAGCCCTTAAAGATAAGCCATTGTGGAAACATGTGTAGATCAGTATCTTATGTTCTCAGGACAATTCACACAATTCTTGTTCTAGATGTAACAATCTAGTTAAAATTGATAAAAAAAAACACTAAATATTTTGTTGCTAGTCTTGTGACTTCTGGCTCCATCAATCCCTACATATTGGCTTTCTAATGGTTCAAGAATCATGGTTGAAAGAGCCGAGTTTTGGGTTAATTATGATCTAGAATGTTATTTTGATGTCAATGGCATTTTGGTTCTTTTGATGATGTTTAGACTTGTGAAATTTTTTGGATGTGTTATATGTATTTATCTTGTCTATTTGAAGCTATAAGAATTTGATATTTTGATTTAGAATGGAGTGGAATTGATGAATCCAAGTTTGGAATGGAATGACATTGAAAAAGGAATTAAAAAGTTGATTTCAGCCTCACCATGATGCGGTGATCGAGGCGGTGATTTTAAGTCTTCTCCATCGTAAGTCGTATGCAATTTACTTTGGCTACGTAGCGCGGTGTATGAGTGCCACGATGCGGTGAGAAAAGTATGTTGTTATAAGGAATAGTCACCACAACGTCGCATAAGGCTGATAACGAGCTCATTCAGTTGCCACAACATGGTTTTGAGTACCGTTAAATCTAGACTTAGGGCTCATTTGTTCTTAATCAATCCCCATTTCCTCTAGAGCTTCCCTTTGGTGATTTTGTGGATAAGAAGGTTGCAAGATGAGATTTAGCTTTCTTTGGACTAGGTAAGAGCATCTCAAACTCTTGTAGTAGTTATTTTCTTCATTTTCCAAGCTTTCAATGGCTTTAATGGTGAATTTCGAGTTTGAGGTTTTGATGTTATATTTATCCAAGTAACTTTTTATTAATGCTTGATTAAGTGTCTTAGAGCTTAATCCATGGTTTATATGAAGTTTTAATGGTTGAAATCCATGATTTGATTCTAGGTTTTGAAACCATAGAAATGGAAACAATGAAGAAAGGTTCATATGTTATCATCTAGTTAGGATTAAGTGTTTATGAGCTTGATTGGACTAGTTTGACAAGAATTTGAGCGAAAGAGAGTCAAGTTAGGGTTTTTGTCCAAACTATAAGTTTTTGGCTAAAATCACAAGTGATGTATTAATAGATTAAGACATATATGTGGGACATAATGTAAGTAAATGGCATAGGTGGTAGCAAAGAATGATTTGGAGAAGTTGGAAGTAGGTTGATATTCCACAACACAAGTTGAGTTATACTTTCCCTTTAGAGTATGATTATGTAATATCGAGCATGTACAAACATGTGAATGTATGGATGTAATTGTTGATTACATCATTGTTAGATTTTATCATGACAAATAACATGTGTTATGTTTTATGATGTGTATGCTTATGCATGTAAAGGGTTAGACTAAGGGATCCCTAAGAAGATTGTGCTTAGAGTCTTGTATGGAAACAAATACGATGATGACTGGTTGTTTATCACCTAGTATATGTGTAGATGCTTGGTTACTTATGTGACAAGCCAGATGTGTGTTGTATGATTATGTTGTATTTATAACATGTTATAACTCATCAGACTTATAGTCTGACATATATTGTTTCCATGTGTTTTTCAGGTTTATGTAGAAAGCCATAGAAAGTGAGGACTTAGAAGCATCAAGGACACTGGACTAGAATTTTGTTTCATACTTATCCTTGTTTTCTTAGTTATGGTTTTGATATGAATTTGGTAACACCCGTTGATGTTTATGTGAATACTTTTTAAAGTTTTTGAAACATTGGTTTTCGTATCTTGTATGTGAACTCTGATATTTTTCCCCGGACTTTAATTTTAAATTATTATGAAAATTATGGGCTATTACAATTGGTATCAGAGCCATAGTTTGAGAGAATTAGGTTGGAATGTCCCTACCTAGGCTTAAACTATGTGAGATAAAGAAAGAACCAGAGTGTTTTAGGGTCTTTCCTTATACAATAGTATGAATTTTAATTGTTAGATTCCATGAATTAGTATATTCATGTTAATGGTTTATAGCTACATAATGGTTCGTACTATAAGCAGAATATATCTGCAAAAGGGCGAAAGGACTTCCATTCCGAGAAGGAATCCCCGTCCAGTTACTATGGAAGTTATTTAGAGGCTTCTCGATGAGCTAAAAGAAGAGAACCATCAAGAAATGAATCGATTGTTTGATGCTCATCTGGAAGCACTCGAACAGCTTCCAGAGATCCTGGAGGTTGCATTGTCCGTTGAGGGTGCACCATCTGTTGCAGGCACACCATCTGCTGCAGGTGAACCATCTGTTGGAGGTGCATCATTTGTTATTAGTGCATGGTATGTTATCAACCTATCCCAAACTCAAGGGTCCTCTTTTGCTACACGGCCTCCAGTCCTCCCAAAGAATAAAGGATGCTCATTCAAGTCATTTATGGTTTGCAAACTGAATTAATATAAGGGGAGTCGTGACCTAAAAGTGACTGTGAAGTTGACCACTAAAACTAATCAAGTTCTTAGGGCTAATGGATCTCGAGATGATCAGAAAGTTATCTATGCATCACAAGTTCTTAGAGGTCAAACCCTTATTTGGTGAGAGAGAGAGTTTGCTAAACCTTGGGAGATGATTCTAGGGTGAACATGACTTGGTTAATCGGGTTAAGGCGAAGTATTATGCTCCTCACAATATTGAAAAGATGGTTGATGAGTTCTCAAACAAGATGATGTTTATTGGTGATATTGTAGCAACCTAAAGGGGTCGTATCAGCCGGTTTGTGAAAGGATTACCTACTAAGTATGAGGTTGAGTTGAAGAGGGTGTTGTTTTTGGCAATTAGAGAGACAACAACTTTAGAAAAGTTGGCAAAGTTGTATGTAGATGAGGTAGTAAGATTGCATGGAGTTTCGTCTTCGATTGTGTTAGATCGGCTTCCAAGATTTACCTTTAGATTTTGGCATGCATTGCAAGAAGAGTTGGTGATGAATATTCTTTTGAGTACAACGTACCATCCCCAAACTGATGACCAAAGTGAGCGAACAATTCAAACAGTAGAAGATATGTTAACGGCTTGTACTGTTGATATTAGTTGTAAATGGGATGAACACTTGCCATTGGTAGATTTCACATACAATAACAGTTTCCATTCAAGTATTCGAATGCCCCCATATGAAGCTTTATATAGAAGAAAGTGTGTGACACCTTTGTATTGGTTAGAAGGGAGCGATAAGAGGCTTACAGGACCAAAATTGGTGAGAATTACCAATGAGAAGATCAAGATTGTTCAACCCACATGAAGGCAGCCCAAAATGGACAAATAAGCTATGCAGATTTGAAGAAAATACATTTCGAGATGAATCACGCCAATTTGGTTATGTTGAAAGCAGGCCTGGCCCAGACGGTGGGCAACTCGGGCAGTCGCCTAGGGTCTGTGTCTCTAAGGGGCCCAAAATTTCTAGAGTATATGGTATATATATATATATATATATATATATATATATATATATATATATATATATATATAGATAAAAAATTAACTTATCTAAAAATGCTAGGAGAACAATATAGTTTTTTTAAATTAGTTGTTTTTTTATTGTTGTGTCCATATTTCTGTTTTTTAATATTAATAGTGAATTTTTTGAATTTTATAACAGCGTGTCTATTTCCAATTTTATTTTTATTATATTTATGACTTTGGGGGCCCGTTTCTTCTTTTCTCCCTGTGCCCACTATATCTTTGGACCGAACCTGGTTGAAAGTATCGTCATGGAAATGAGTGATGCATTTCTAGAAGAAAGAGAAATTGAGTCCAAGGTACATTGGCCCATTCAAGATTTTGATGAAAATCGGAGCTCAGGCGTTCAAGTTGGACTTGCCCCCGAAACTTAGTGGTATACATGATGTGCTTCATGTATGCTAATTGAAGAGTTTTTTTGGGAAAAGAATAAGAGATTATTCCATTAGATAATATAAGATTTGTTGATGCTTCAAATAAGTTGATAGAGGAGCCGAAAGCGATAACCGAGTATCAAACAAGAAAGTTGCAAAATAAGGAAATTGATCTCGTGTTGGTTAAGTGGAAACACTCTTTGCGATCGGATCAAACTTAGGAAAATAAAAAACATAAATAATATATCCTCATTTAGACTCAGCCCGACAGCCTTTAATGTTTTCTATAAAAAACAGATTGTTTTCACTTTCACAAATTGTTTTCTATAAAAAACAGATTGTTTTCTACAAATAAACACCAAAAACACCTAGAAAAAGAATTACAACTCAGCCCGACAGCCTTTAATGTCTTTAAAAACATATTATGAATGATATATTAGTAAGCAGACAACAATTTCTCTTTCAATGTTTTCATCTTTCCCATGATTATATCTAGAAAAATCAAAATGAAGGAACAATTGATCCAATCAAAACAAAATCAAATTCAAAATTAGAACAATAACCAATAACTCATTTAACAATAACCAAATCAATCTTTGTTGTCGCTTTTCAGTTTTGTTTGAAGCTGACAAGCTGTTAAGCATAACCAAATCAATAACCAAATCTATAAGTTCATAACTTATAAATCAAATTGGCAAATCGCCAAATCGCAAATGACAGCCAAATTAAAAGGAAACTCAGTAAGACAGTAGTAACGCATAAATAGGCAACAAATTGACAGAAAACAGCAGCAGCAGTGCAATACGCCAACACCAACAATCAACAATCTTACAATCAGAAAAGAAAGAACATATGAACAAGATTTGGGTCTCGGGATTACATACCTGATTTCTGTGAAGTGAGAATGGGGACTTGGGCACTTGGCGATGGCGATTGGCGAGAGTGAGACCAGGCGACTGACTTGGCGAGACAGCGACAAACGAACAGCAGGCGAGATAGGCAGCAAATTGGGAAAATGGGGATGAATCGATTTTGATTTCTTGATACCGCTTGGTCGCTTGGAGAATTGGGAGTATTGGACCATTCTGATTAGGAATCGGGAGGGGCCAAAGCCCAAGTTTGAAGATAGCAGGCCTATAACTATTTTATTTTGAACTACAATTCCTACTTCTAGCCCAATAATACTACGCCCCTGGAATCTATGAGGGCTAGTGTAAACATTATGGTCATATATCATTAAGATTCTATGGACTTAGAATGTGTGATTCCGCCTCATTCCCTGTTCCTTGTTTGGTTGTGGGCTTAAGGCGGGGTCACCCATCCAAAATGCCCTTGCAATCTTAATGATATACGACTAGTTTACGTCAATCGACTATAAAAGAACTTGTAGGACTTATAATGCAAATTTCGTCAAAATTTGTTGAAACATTCGTAATGATGGAACTCGCTAACTACGTTATAAAATATTCATAGTGGTAATACCAAGGATAAAACAGGGAGTATAAAAGCACACATAGAATACTCTATCATCCCAAAACAATAAACTCCTTTTAAATTGACTCAGTTCAAGTTACAATAAGAAATTTCCAAGGTCATCATGTGACATCAGGAGGGTTGTTCCTCACCATAATCAATTTCTTGTACTACGAAAAGTTTTCCACATCTTTTTCCAAACTCTTGAAGTCCCAATCAAAATGCAAATTTCGGGACGAAATTCCCTCTAACGGGGGGATGATGTGACAACCATCAAATTTCGGTCAAGTCAAAGTCAAACAAAGTCAACTAGTCAAACCGGTCAACTCCATTAACCCTTGTATGATAGGGTTTACGTTATGTAATCACTGTATAATTCGCTATTTTAATGAGAAAACATCATTTGGAAAGTTCATGTGTTTGATTTTCCTTAGCCTTAACAGTGCTAAACAATGAACCAAAGCGATAAAACACTATTGCACAATCATCGGGATTGTGTAGGACACTAAATCATGGCTTAACGGGGTCTATGGACCTTGCGTTGCGAAGCCGGACACTCAAAAAGATCACAAACGAAACCTCTCGCAATCTCATTCAAACCCTACTCAAGATTACTTGACGCTAATAGGATCGAAACTCATACACTACGATATAAATTAACGTTAATAGCAACATAGTATAGTACAACGTTATAACTATAATCAAATTAAATTATGATACCATATTAAAATCAAATCAAAGTATAATGCTCTAATTAAATTTAAAAGAATCAAACTTGAATGCTATAATTAAACTTCAAATCAAAGTAGATTGTTATAATCAAATAATAACTCATCTTTTATAAAACTCCATTTTTATAAACTTTACATTAAATTTTATAAAACTCTATTTTTATAAACTTTACATTAAATTTTATAAAACTCTTATATTAATTATGTAAAAGATGCTTGTGTTAGTGGGAAATTATGAAGACCACCAAAAGCAAAAAGATTATTCCCATGGTCTCCCACTCACACCTCCCATCCACTTTCCTTTCCTTTTTCTCCCAACACATTATTCTCTTCACCACTTAAACCTTCTCTATTCTTTCTCACACTCTCAATCTCAAAATTTCCTCCAAGAATACTCATATTCCATCCAAGAACAATCTATTATACTCAAATCTTCATCCCTCTTGAAGCATTCATCAAGGTATGTTGTTAAAAGTTTCATATTCATACAAGAAACAAATTAAATCCACCAAAATATCTAAAACTCATTTTATGCATAAACCTGATTTTTCTCAGAATCCCATCAATAAAATAAGAAGTTCTGGAAATTTTCAGAAAATAATTTATTTTTATTGAATTACTATAATTATTGCAATAAAGTAGGGCAATAATTCACATAAAATACTTTTTGCATTCAATAAATTCTGAGAAAATTCTGGGATGACCTGTATACTGATTAAACATGATATATGAAGTTTCATGCATTTATATTACTTTTTACTATTATTTATGATTTTATTGATTAATTAATAATGAAATATATAAAAAATACTTCCCATAGTCACAAATATCTGAAACTTATACACTGAGCTCTACATCATGTTATAAAACTATGGTTAATTTTACAGATTTTTTGAGAATCATTTACTATTTTTCCCAAATTTTGTGTTGTTTAATCATTAAAATATTAAATAAATACTAAAACAGTTCAGAAAAATATACAAATTTAACAGTAATTCATATTGTATGCAATAATGATTTCCTAATAATTTCATAATTTTTCAATACTGTTTACTATTTAAAACTATTTTCCTAAGTATTTAAGCAATTAAAAATGCATTTTAATGATTATTTCATATAAATAATTGTTAAAATCTGTAAATAATTATAATTGGGCAAGTTATTATTTTAATAAGAAATTATTAAAATCTGGCCTAAATTGAAAATATAAATTAATTATGCAAAGTAAGTAATTCAATTTAAAATTCATTTAACAAATAAATACCTTAATATTATAATCAAAATGAATTATTGTTAATGCATCTAATATAAGAATATGTGTCTAATTATTTGTATTAATACTCCATTCTTGTTTAGCAGTTCCTAAACCAAAACTATTAATTATATTAGGTTCTACGCCATTTTGACCCGAATTGTCTATCGTACGACACACACATTTCGTTTTGGGACTAATGTGAGTAATCTACCCCATATTTTATAATTTTCAATACTTTTGGGGTGTATCATGTGGTTCTAATATGTTCCAACTTCATTTTATTGTTTTATCACAATTGAGACATTGTTGGGACATTTATACGTGAGTCATTAATTGTATAACTATTGTTTGTTTACGCTACATGTACTTGTAGTGCATTACCATTTTTAGTCTAATCTCCATGACTATGCCCGTATTCTTGAGGTACGTTATGGACAATAATAGTGCTATTGGGTTGACCACCCCGCCTTGGGACGCTAAGGTGATTGATTGCACGTGGTTGAGTGTGTATGATGATTAGATGCTCCATCCTATATATATATATATATATATATATATATATATATATATATATATATATACATATGTATATATAGGGTGAGGACTTATTGTTGTTGTTATCATTTGTTAATCAATTTTTGATTTATAAACCGTTATCTCAAATACAATTGTTTGCCGACTTCAACAGAAAACAAATTTCCAATTATAAAGGTTTCAACTTCACAATTTTCTCTACTAAAATTAGATTACTCACCAACTCTCGTAGTTGACCTGTTTTTACCCATGATGCAGATTTGAAGAATGAAGTTGATGAAAAATAGGTTGTGCCTTAGAAATCCACAAGACTATTTAAATTTGATGTAATAAATGTTGTTCATATTTGGATTTGTATTTGTATGTTGTGGATCTTGTTTGCATACTTAGTACTTAATTGAATCTAATCATATTATAACATAGTTGTCATGAGACTTTGAACAATATATCACGCCTCGATCGATTCCGACAAGGATCGGGGTGTGACAGATTGGTATCAGAGCCCTTAACTATAGGGAATTAGGTTAATTGCCTTGACCTAGTCTATAGCCTCTAGGGTCCTCTCGTATGCTAGTTTATAAAATGCACACACAACTGCATGCAATTCGCACTTAGAAAATCCTAGGAATACCTTTGTGTGTTAATTGCTCCCTTATGTGCATACGTATTACTCCTGACACTTATATGTGTGCATACACTTGTGAATATTCTCCACTTTCTCTGAAAATCGCACACATACTCAAGTTGTTTAACAAAATGTATATACATATATGTATTCCTTAGAGCTCATAGGAAATTCAAAGTCATCCACTCTAGTTGGGTAGGATCATAGTAATGGACGCGTAGTAACTGGAAGGGGGAGGTGCCGGTAGCCCGAAAGTCCTGACTAGGTAAGCATTCGTATACATCCCAATCAACCGAGGGACCAGTTTGCTTATCTGGGGACCAAAGGCGAGAGTTCCCAAACCTATAGGCCAAAGCGCGTCATTCACATTACTTTTGAGCCATCAAAATACCCGACCTTATCAAACGTATCCGAAAGGATACACTCCAAAATGGCCAACTCATTGGACTATTAAGTTCCCTAATGGGCCTAGAAGTGGGAAAGAAATGTGAAAACTTAGTTTTGTGGGGGCCCACACAAGTGCTACATGTTTCACATTTAGTAACCATGGAAAGCCCAAAAGGTGCCCAACACTCCTAACCATGGCCCAACAAGTGTTTTACAATTATTTTACCCAACAATGTCTAAACAAAAAAACTTTATTTCCCTAATCAATTTACAAATAACTCACAAGTCCATATGCGTGTTTCTCATAGTTGACATGTTCCTTGTTTGGTTGTGGACTTAGGGTAGACTCATTAGGATCAACAGTCTAATAAAATTTTAATTACACATAACTGGGGGCATGTCGAGTGAATCTTAGGAGTGGATCAGACATGGAACAAATCACAAGATTATAATCAAGTTATTCCTACTAAATTCATAAGTCTATTTATATAGACCTCTGGTATAGAGTCGTCAGCGTAGTCGTGTCGGCAATCTAGAATATAGCTAAATACATAATACAAACTATAATACCCAAATTATACAAAATTTTCTGCATAAAAAATCAATAGACAAACACAATGAAACTAAAAAGGGTATCAATCTATCAAGAGAAAAACACATACAATGTAGATTAAAATCCACTAATTATAACAAAATGGCTATCAATTTAAAATGATTTTATCATTAATGAAAGAGAAAAAAAGTTATCAATTTAAAATGATTTTATCTTGTTTTACGTGATTGTTGTCCATAAAAGTATAAATATCAAACTAATTTATTGAGTATACAATCGATTAAAAATATATAACAGTTAACTAATTTTGTAATTTAATTTTGTCAAATAGTGTCATATTCATAACTGAAAATGTCATGACTGGATTTGTCTTTTTTTTTGTTCATGAATTGATATGAAAAAATGTTTAAGAATTCATCATTTCGTTGCAAATGAATACGCCTTTTATTACAATCATAAATGAATACACCTCTAATCATACATGAATAAATTTACAAGAATACAAAAAACATCTAAATTCCTATATTTTCAGTAGTTATATTCATATAAGATTATAATGTGAATCATAGAGGAATTACTACAACATTGTTTTTTTTCTTCATATTTTCTTGCTGCTATCATACATATATAAACGAAGAGGGACGCCCTTGATCCTGCTATCAATTTCCATGCTTTAAGGTTATCCTTATTAGAAACATCAAGCTCTAAATTACACCTGTTCAAAACATAAATCATTAAGATATGAAATCATGTAATTATAATATACTTCTATTCATTGATGTTTAACTACAAATGAGACATTTGACATTGTATTCATATAAGATTACAACTGAAACTTTATCTAAAAAACATAGTTCTAATCATTAACAATTAATCAATCCGTAATACTGATTCACATCTATTACGCTCGTTTTCTTTTTCCTTGTTCTTTTCAAATGAATCAACCAAAACAAAAACCAAACCCGTTTTTACCCTTCTTCTTCCTTCCTATCAAGTTACAGTCAAGAACAAATTTTGTTTTGTTCTCGTGATTTCCTACAAACAAGAAATACAACCATTGGGATTATTGCTTCATCTTCTTCATATCAACTTCCAGCAAACAAAACACCAATCTAAATCTAGTAATATAAACCCATCGGTTTCTGTTGGAAAATCAAAGCCAAACACCCATCATTAAGCCCCATTGATTTACAGTCAAATTAAAAGTAAAAGAAAAAGAAGCGTTACCCGATGAACTGCCCCTGTCGTGACCCATCGATTTCTGTTGATAGATCGTTGTTACTGCCTGTTTCTTCGTCCCCTCGCACCTTCTTCTTCTTCTATCGAGCACCACGGCGAAAACCCTCACCGGAGTTGCTGTTTTCCGCTTGCCTTGCTCCATCGGGCCAAATGTTCTCCTCCCCTTCGCATATGCTACCGGAATCGAAGGAGAAGCAGCCAAAAACTGCTTGAGCAGCCCTTGCTGCACCTACCGAGACCAATGATGATGGGAACAGATCTTCGTGGTGGGTTGTAGGTGATGCCCAGATCGATGATGGCGTGAGTTTTATGAAACCCTAAAAAGAAGAGGTGGAAATATATACACGATAGATTAAAGGAAATATATGAACCGGTGAGAAATTATAGGAGATAGTAAAGTTGAAATTCCTGTTATGTCCTTCTAACCATTTAAAAGTTACATTTTAATGCCAACAGTTTAAGATTTTTTCATAAATCCCCCTTTCAATAATGACCTTAGATTTAAGTATTTAAATGGTCCAGATTTGTTCTCGCGTTCTCAACCTTTTTAGTGTTCTCATTTGATCCTACTCCTATATATATATATATATATATATATATATATATATATATATATATATATATATATATATGGAAAAGTTCAATAGAGAACCATAATTATTGGTTCTCCAAAGAACAATTTTTTTTTCAAGTTTTAGAGCTTATTGTTTATCGAAAAAAAAAACAAAAAATTTCTAAATTCACAACTTTACATTGTGAATGCTAAAAAATAAATTGTATATTTTTCGGGTTCACCATGTGAATTCAGATTCACACTGTGAATTTGATGATTTTTTTTATTGAATTTGATATCACTGGAAAAAGGATAAAAAGTTATGAATTTCTATATTTTTAGTTTTTTTTTGATAAAAAAACAAGCTCTAAAAATTGATAAAAAGATTGGTGTCTTGGTTCAAATGTTTCTAACAACTATTGTGTGCATGTATGCACCAATGAGAATTGAGGAAATAATAAATCTTTGAATAAATCATGTAAGAGTATTATAGTAATCTTTGCATGTTTAATTATGGTCATTCATTAACTTCCTAAAACCTAGTTTTCTCCCCTCTTTATCTTTAAACGATCGACCTAAAAAACCTGTAGCCTCACCTCAATCGGAAACTTCAATGTTGTTCCTCTACCAGCCGACCATCACCGATTTCCTCTCCTCCCATCCCTAATTTCAATTTAATCCCTCTGTTGGCAAATTAGGTCATCCCCGAGATTAGCCTACTTAAATCGAGTGCACGCTTAAACCAACTTGAATCCTCCAACTTCAAGGGGTAACGACATCGTACGCCTTGAGTCTCTCTCACCAAGCGAAGAAGCTCCGACGTCTCATTCCAGCCACCGTTTCCTTGTTTCTCCGTTTATCAGCTCCTGCGATGGCTCTCTTGTATAACAACAAAATACAGCTATATGATTTGATTATTACCATTTTCAAGGGGTAACGACCACTCTGTTTGTTTCAAATTTACATTTTCTCGCAAGTTGCTTAGGTGGATCTATCAAAAGTATGTTGTTGAATAAAGATCTGTACGGTTGTAATTAGTCTTTTTAATTGCGTGAATTTGAGATGTTTCAATTCTTTGCTGCCTAATAACCGATGCTGCATACATATCATGCATTTCAACTATTCGATGAAATGCTAGTAAGAAAAAAATATTTATTTTCTCAAAAAAAAAGATTTATTTAAAGAAAATGATAAATGAAAGGATTTTCTTGTTTGCAGATACAATTGAAGTCTTTAGCAGAAGAAATGCAGGCCATTATTAAGGGTCTTGAAAAGGTCAGACAAGAACTAGATGCTTCAGCAAACGATGGCCATGTCTATGAAGTTTTTCATAAAGTAAATACACAAATATTTTACTCAATTTCTTCTAATTCGACATCTTTTTTTTATATAAAACTACAATCTGATGCAAATATTTCTTTTTGTTGCATTGTTAGACACCGAATCAGTTTATCAGCATTGCTGAGTTGGAAGTGGGGTCTGTAACAAATTTGTATTCTGTGGTGGTAAGAATCAAGAACAACCCTTTGAATTAAACTTTATATATATTTTGTATTATTTTATAATGTTTGTGTTGTAGGGTAGAAATGTTGATGCATTGGCATTATATTTTGGTGAAGATCCTGCTCGTTGCCCTTTTGAACAAGGTAACATATTTAATTGGCATGTTCTTTTTATAAGGAGCAATAATAATAATAATAATTGTTGAATTGCATATGTTTGAAAGTATAAGAGAAGAATGATGGTTTATGGCTATGGTTGTAGTTAATTCTTTAAGAATATTCAAAACCATTATGCAAGAATAATTTATTCTGTAACAATATTATTGTTGTATTCTGATAGAATTGTAGTTAATTATTTGTATGTTTAATGTGCAGTTGTTACAAGTGTATCACTACAAATTACTTGGCAATGAATTTCTGATAGATATGGCTTGAAGAATGGCTTGAAGACCTGATGAGAAAGGCTTGAAGAATGAATTAAAGAATGATCATACTCATTGTTTAAGAATGTTGTTATTTTTTTTAAGAATTATACTTGTTATTTTTTCAGAATGTTTGTTATTATTCAATGAATCACAATCATACAATGTAATTATTTGGTATATTATTAGTTCAAGAATCAATTTTGTGTATTCTTTCAGAATGTATTTACTAGTTTATGGTTGACATTCTGTCATTCTGACAGAATAAAATCGAAAAATATATTTACTAGTTTATTGCTAACATTCTATCATTCTGACAGAATAAAATCGGATTTTTAATTTTGAATTAATTTAAAATATTCAGATTTTTAAAAATAAAGGAATTAATTATCCCTAAAAATACGAAAATTCCCTTTTTTAATGTAGGTTAATTGACTAAATTGTCATTATGTTGAAATTTGTGTGATTATATGGTACATGTTATCATATTCTACTATCATAGACCCTCAGATCATGACCATTGATTATATTCAATCAAATGGTCCAGATCTGTACATTCTGACACACAATAGTTACTAGAAACAAAATAACCTAAGTATATATATATATATATATATATATATATATATATATATATATATATATATATATATATATATATATATAGAGAGAGAGAGAGAGAGAGAGAGAGAGAGAGAGAGAGAGCGTTAGGTTCATATGTGGATGGACAAATATTGTATGGATGTAGGAACCAATAAGAATTCAAGAAAAAAATAAATTATTAATTAAATAAATAAGGATAGTTTAGTAATTTGATTTAAAGATAAAATAACTTCCATATTTATTTCCTATAATCATGTTAATTACGTTTACTTCTAACCATAACTCTATCCCCCTCTTTATATTAACAGCCACTTGTCCCCATCATAGATTTCTCCCGTCGGATTTTGATATTGGTGGGTTGAAGATGGTGATGTTCGTTCTTACCTATCATTCTCGAAGATATTCATTGACGTAAGTATTTTTTTCTTTCATTTAATTGATTTCATAATTGCATTTGCGTATGTAAGCATTTTTTTTGTGGATATTTAATCTTCGTAAGTTACTTTTTTCTTCCGATTAATTGCTTCTTTGTAATCCTCGTAAGTAACTTTTTTCTTACAAAATTTGTAATTCAAGTCTTGTATTTTGTATTATATATGAATGTTGATGCGTATAAGGTGTTTGAAAGCATTTGGAGAATTACTCCTACATGAATAGAATAGTAAATTTGAAGGGTTTTTTTTTTTTTTTTTCTAAATATGAAACCTTATGTCAATGTCGATGTTGAATCGGTAATTTAATATGCAAAAAAATATATTTTTATTCCATCTTAATAAGCAAGTTTCAATCACTTAAACATAATGTAATCATTGGTTAAACATATTAAATGGAAATGCAAAGAGAAGAACAAAAAAATACTTAATAGATGAAATTACTATTAGTGTTGATAAGTGTACGCTTATTATGTGTTTATGATGCCTAATCAATATGTGTCGTCAAGCTTATCTACTTTATAATATAAACTAGATTATAACCCGCGTTAAACGCGGGAAAACGCATAAAAAACATAGAAACGTCTACATATATTCCATAATTATTAAAAAAAATATATTTATGGGTGTTTCTATTATTGAAATGTGAACAAGATATAATGAAATCGATAAATATCTATAATCTTTGAAGGACCTCTTTATAGACAACATTTTTTGTTTTATTAGTTGAACAATCTTCCTCGTCGCATATGAGTACCTTCAACCCTTTTTTGCTTGTTACACGGGAAACAACTACATATAACTGACCATGAGTGAAGACATGTCTACGTAAGTATAATCTAACATTTGATAATGACTGTCCTTGACTTTTGTTAATGGTCATAGCGAAACAAACAGCTATGGGGAATTGCCTCCGCTGAAAACGGAATGAAAATTTTTTATCAGACGGGGTTAACTTCATCCGAGGTATATAAGTAGTCTCGTTGAAAAATCTACCAGATATGATTTGTGCTTCGATGACGTGTCTTCCAAGCCTTACGATTTGTAATCTTGTACCATTGCATAGTCCTTTGGTTTGGTCGATATTACGAAGCAACATCACCGGAACACCTTTCTTTAGTATAAGCTTATGGTTGGGAATTCCAGAAGCCTTAAAACCATTCAACACATCTGGAGAGTATATTGATTCCTCAAATGAATCTTGGTCTTCGGTCTCACATAACGAATCAGAACTCAGATAAGCTTTCCCTTCATCTTTCATCAATTCTAACACGTAGTCGTTGATAGCATCGACTTCTTCGTTTGTAGGGACCAAAATAGCTTTATCTTGAAAATAAGATGGATCATCAAGATGGTTCTGAAAGGATGAATAAATAGAGGATACAATTGAATGAATATGGTCAACCATAGAGGGAACGATAACATCTTCTGGAAATTCAACTTCAACTTCACCATCATTAGGACCACCGATAGTACCTTCACTAATTTTAAGGATCCATTCAGCAAATGATTTTGTCTCTTCGAAATCATTGTTTGGACAACCGGCCTGAAGCCTCATGTTTACAGTCAAACGTAAAACTGTACATTCACGCCATAATCTTGATGAATGCAATGATGCCTGGACAATATCTGACGATTTCCTCTTTGTATTACCGGAAGAATCTGACGAAAGTCACCTCCAAATACAATGGTCTTGCCTCCAAATGGTTTATCCTTGTCCAATGATATGATAACGTCTCTAAGTGTCCTATCAATTGCTTCGAAACAATGACGGTGCATCATTGGGGCTTCATCCCAAATTATAAGTCTCGCTTTCTTCAATAGGGCAGCTACATCATTACCTGGCATAATAGAACAAAACGAATCCTCATTCAAGTTAATTGGTATATGAAATCTTGAATGTGCTGTCCTACCACCAGCGAGCAAGAGTGCTGCAATTCCGCTTGAAGCAACGTTGACAACAATTTCACCTTTAGATCTAATAGCAGCAGACAATGTCTTCCAAACAAATGTTTTTCCTGTTCCCATAATCATAAAGGAAAAAGACACCACCTTTTCTATTGTTAACCGCATTCATAATTGTATCATAAACTTTTTTTTGCTCGACATTTAATTTGGAATGCAATTGTTGATGTGCAATTTCAAGACTTGACGGATCATAATTAAGCTCGTCTTGAATTAACATATTGCAAGAATCTTAAATATATTTGTGATCAGGTAATGGCATATTGGATATTTGCTTAAGACTCAAGCCACAACTCAATAAAGATTTCTCAATGTATGACAACGTAAGGTGGTAAATTGCTTCCGGTTTTAGCTTCAAGCCTGAAAACATAAAAAAATTACGAAATTATTTATTTATAATAAAAATTAAAGTCGGAACGTTTTTGTGTAAATGGTTTAGTTTGTTTAAAAATGTACCTTTCACACCTATTTCTTGTTCACGAATGTGAACGACATCATCAGAAAGACAATTATAGGTCTCTTTAAAAACATGATGAGGTCGGTTAAAGTGACGACCTTGATAAAATTGTTGTAGGTTCCACATTCAGTTGTATGACATTATTGAATGAAGAGTTTGAATGTAATTCCGTGCATTTTCGAATAACTCGACAATTAGGGGGGATGTAGAAGTTATTTTCTTCAAAAAAAATGAGTATGATAAAGGTGGAGGAATTCAATATATATATATATATATATATATATATATATATATATATATATATCTTTATCTTTATACCTTAATAAGCATTTACCATGTTTTGCTGAATTTTAAGAGGTATAACCTTTAATGCATCTTGTACAATGAATTTATGCATTATAGAAAAACAGATCTTATCATGCGGTCAACGGATGAATCGGTCAAAGTTGAACATAATGCACAAACTTTTTATGCTCCGGTCAATTCTTATCTGATGTCAACAAAACTCAGATTTTGAATTTTAAACCATGAATCAGTTAAAATTGAATCGGTATTTTAGGTGATTAGATCGATTAATAGGAGATACACTCTATATGACATCTCCTCTCTCAGTTCGGTCAACATTGTGTTGCTCTCCCATAACCGATCCCTCCCTATCCCGATGGGAAAACCTATGAACCACCGATGCATCGTCTCTGAAAGAATGCCACCGTGTAACCATACATTCGTCGTCGTTGAATCATTCTGAATCATTAAAGACTTCATATTTGTGATTGATTTCAGTCACCGATATATTCAAGCATTCACATTCGATTCACAATAAACCAAGAGCACCATCACTTCTTCTTATTTTCTTTTTTCTTGGTCCGATGAAGGTTGTGGCTTTGGTTCTCGATGGCATTGAGGTGTTCGTCGGTTGGAAAGGGGTGGTTCACGAAGGCGGTCTCGGTGGTTTAAAGTTGCTGTAACAGGTTGAGATTTTCAGTGGTGGAGGATGGTGGTTAGCAGTGATTAAGGTGTGCATCTCTACAGCACTGATAGTGCACCCCCACCACCGCTACCACAACCACTAAGCATCGTCGTCACCAAATCAACATCACCCACTCTAGCACTGCCCTGCCACTTCGCCCAGTGGCACCCACTCCAGCTTCGTCCTCCGCCAACCCTGCTCTTTATCATTGTAACGATACTATGGAAGACACCTGATGTGCGCTCTTTTGATTTCATCGTGAATCCAAAAAAGTAAATTTGGAATTATCCTCTCTCTCTCTCATATGTTTCCTATATAAATGCGCTTTTTATTGAGCATAAATTAGGGATTTTGGTTTGCTACTTCAGATTTATGGAAAAGGAGGCGGTATTTGATAAATTGATACTAATTTCTTCCACCAAATACCCATATCTGAAAAGGTAATGTAAAGATTAAGGTAGCTGGTGCTCTATTTTTTTAGTTTTGGGATTTCTATTTATAAGTTCTCTTCCTGTGTAACTCATATGGTTTATTATTCATCGCAGGCTTCTAGGGTTTTATAATGGTGGGTGATTTTATGATTTTTAACTTTATTAATTGATAATTTGTTTTCCTTTGTTTTGATTTCTTAATAAAGAAGAAGCTCGGAGGTTTAGAGGTTATGCTACACCAACATAAGCTGGTATGAATCATAATTGGTGATTTCCATCTCATTCATCCAGTTAGCTTCATGAACAGCTCTCACAAACACCTTCATTAAGTATGTACATGTACAAAAAGTATGTGGATGAGCTTTGAAACTGATTAAAGTCGTTAATTTCCTTAAATTTGTATATAAGCTAATATTCCAGATGTGAGTTTGTCCATTAAATTAGAACTAAAATCTACTATTTGTGGGTTTTCATGACTATCTGAACAAAGGTAATAAGCCAATTTTCTAGATTTTTGTTGATCTTTGATGATGGCTGCAAATATTACTTATAGTTTTGTTGCCATATTTGCAAAGATTTTTTGTTAATATAATAAAAAATTAGTTTATGTTATATTCCTTGTTGCATGTATTGATACTTGGGATTTTTACATATTTGGTGACACCAAAGTTCTCTGTCTTGTCTTCAGGCTGCAACTCATTTTCTTGAAAAATCTATTATTTGTATTACTTTGAGGTAATTGAGAAGCTTGTAGTAAGGTCATGGAGCTTCAATATTGTGACAAACCAAACATGTATCATTTATGTTCACATTAATTTATCTGCTCTATGATGTGTCTTATCAAGAAATGTCAATTTACTAATCAGAACTTCACACCATTCTAGCTCATTGGATACGCAATTGGTCCATGACAATTACTGCTTTCAAAATTTCATTTGCCACCAGGAACAATGAATTTTAGAATTTCATGGTTTTTTTAGTTTGATCACTTCATCTCATTTCAATTATTACACACAGATATCAAAATGGATTTTTATGGAAGAAGAAGAGAAGTGGATGCTAACTTTTGCTTTCAATCCTCCTCTACCATTGCCACAACAACAAAAAAAACATATGAGGGTTAGTTTTCTTCTATATTTATGTTTTTTACTCCAAGTTTTTTAATAATCTTTTTTCTGATTATGGTTTCTTATGCAATATAGGCTAATGTTTTGATTTCACAGGTTCAAATTGATATTTTGTTTCCCAGGTTTGAGTTTAAGTTTAAGGCTTCAAACAATTGTCATTTTTTTTGAGGAAATGCATTCTTAGGTTTGAATTTTACATCAAACACCATCATCTACCTTCACTATCTACACATCAAATTCCAAGTTGGATTTGTATGGTTTTTTTTGTCAAAATCACTTTTAAGGTCTTATTCTAATTTATCTTTGCTTTTATTAGTTCTTTTTTGTTTGTTTTTTCAAATGATTTATACATATTCAGGGTTTTTAGTTTTCTGTCCATTAATCAATGTTTAGGATTTTATGTAATTGATTATCTTTGTTTCTGTTCTTCCTATGTGCCATTAATCACTAATAATGTTTGGAATGTTACAGCCACCTCTTCTTTCTACGTGGAGAATTGGAATGTTGCAGCCACCTCTTCTTCCTAATAATGCAGATTGCAAAGAGCTGACATTTTTGAATGAAAAAAAGAAGGTTTTAACAAAAAGGTCATTCAATAAATCAGATGATTCAAATGTTGTTGAGGTAATATAACTTTTGCCATCTAAAGTTAATTTAAGCGTGATTCCATATTGAATTAAGAAAATGCTCATTTTGTAGAGTAGTTGTGAATTTGAATTATATAATTATAATTTTTGTCCTAAATTTGTTTTTTCTAAATTTCCACATGCAAGACGAGATTTGTATTTTTATGAAAACTAATGTCGGAAATGACAGATGGGTGAAAATAGGAAGAGATGAAGAGACAAAATTATAAAAAATACATTTTCGAGTTTTCAAAAAAAAAGTTCGATTTTTAATCCTCGCCTCAGTCATTGGAATTATGTTTTCTTTTATTCATCAATTACAAGGTTTTCCTGTCATTTTTGGGTTATTTTTGTATAATTGATATTATTGGGAGTTTAATTCATAAAAGATAATATACAGGAGCATATTTGCTGGTTCATTTCAGTCCTGGATGAACAAATGAATTTAGGTCTTGACCTTGGTCTCAAACCGAAGCTCAATATCCCTACAGGTTGGTAGCCTCACACTCACACACATAAAATCCACAACTATCTACATAATTTTTCTAATTTTCCAAAAGATAGCCAATGAATTTCAAATGGAGATACATAAATTTTAAAACCTTTACTAAAATTAATATGTTTATTTATGTAGTTGTTTATGTGACTGTGTGTATTATATTTTGACAGTTTCTACTTTCTACAAGCTTTTGAAATTAAAATGGCCATTTGGTTAGTTTATGTAAGTACATTTCCATTATTATTTAGCATTCATTAATAATAAATAGTAAAAGTAACATTCATTTTTTAGCATTCTGAATACCATTTTACCTTTTATTTGATAGAATGGAAATGTATGGAAATATGTCAAATATGCTCTTTTTAATGGCATCAAATATATCAGATATTATTTTTGTTATTTTTTTTTGTTAGTAAATTTGTTGTAATAAACTCGAGCATTGTACTATCAGAAGGATGTTGGATCATCAAATATGTCATTTCCTAATCCAGAGGATGTGGTATATTACTTATTTATAGTTTTCTTATTTTTTGTTTTCATAAATTTGAGCTTCAACAGGTGGAATGGTCTGGTACCTAATTGAATGTTGCTATTAGTAGTTACGTGTTGTTTTTGATAAAAAAAATATTAAGTACATTGCTATTATTGGTAAATAAATGGAAGTATATTGTTGTTTTTGTTAAAAAAAAAAGTAAGTACATTACTATTATTGATCAATAAATGTAAGTATGTTGATGTTTTTGGCAAAACGAGTAAGCACATTTCTATTATTGGTAAACAAACGTAAGTATATTGCTGATATTTGGTAAAAATAGTAAGTAGGTTGCTATAATTGGTAAATACATGTGTGTATATTGTTGCTTTTCTTTATAAAGAGAGTAAGTAAAGGTTCTGATTGAAGAAGCTATTTGCTTGCAATTTTGTTTGTGGTTTGACTCTTGAACGTATAATGATTTTAGTAAATAATAAACTTGAATTTTGGGATTAAGGCTTAGTGCTTCTGTTTGCTTTCTTATTTTATGTTAAACGTACATTTAAGCAACTTCACTTAGATGTTAAGAGCTCTCTAATTAGATGAATTCTGTGTTTTAAGCATAGTTTCCAAAGAATAAATGCTATTACTTCTACTATTCTTTAGGATGATATTTTTGCTACTGGTGCGTCATTATCTTTTTATCAATTAATTTGTAGTGTCATATTTCAATTATTTCATTGTATTCAAACTTTTTGTATCTAGAATAGTATCAATCATGTTATATGTCACCAGGTGTTTGGAAACACCTCAAACCAAATGTTATATGTCACCAGGTGTTTGGAAACACCTCAAACCAAAGTTTCAGTGACCATATTTATGGGGATCGTTCCAATTACACTATAAAATAGCATAATGACCTTTACATAACAAACTTTTTTCATTCATAGCTTTTATCATTCATAGTTTAGGTTGTAAGTAATCAATTTAAATTAATATTTTTTATAACATGTGAGTATAGGTTGCAATACAACGTAAAATAAAGCATACCCGTAAAGACACTATGCTATACTATGCTTTCAATTTAATTTTTTTTAAATGGTAACCTTTTATTTTTATTGAATGGCACAAAAAACAATAGGTTTTTTTTTTCGATTTTGTTGATTTTGAAATGCATTTTCAAATTCAGTTTGGCAAACCGGGTAACCTAAAAGAGTCCTGGTGAATGGTCAAAACCGAACATAATTGGAAAATTTTCGATGTTCGATTTATGACAAGGGTATCTTTTAGTATTTGCGCGAAATAACTAATCGCCAATAAAAACTAATTGTTGAAAAAATTATTCACACCCGTCGCTTGGCGCGGGTAAACGGCTAGTATATATATATATATATATATATATATATATATATATATATATATATATATATATATATATATATGTATTGAAAATTTAATGATAGTATTTACATATAACTTTACCGTTTGTGATGTCCGACAGTGGTGTGCAAGTGGATGCTTTAGATGTGGTCTTCCGTTGTTGGAATTCATAGATCTTGTATTCTATAAAACGTAAGATGATGTATATAACGTTGGAGAGATTAGTAAATTCATGGATGGATCTAATAACGTAACATAACAAATGATTATACAGATTCATAGATGTATGTCATAACATAACAATATGTTTATCTATTATTTAGTATTTGCAAAGAATGGAATTAAAGGATATCGATGAAGATAACAAGGAATGCAAGTTGATTAACAAATGTAGAGATATAATTGGAAAACATGAGTCGTAATTTTTTATTAAATTTAAATAACAATAAATAGATGAATTAAATCCCTATTTAATAAGATTTAATTAAATGATGGTTTTGAAATTGATAAGGGTACATGATTTTGAAAAGATTTAAAGATAATATTTCCTTATTAAACGATTTAATCATAAATGTTTGGATCCAAATAATTAATTATTTCCTTAATGTACATTTGGAAAGCATTTAAAAAATATTATTAATTAGGTGTAATGTGGAAAGAAATAAAACCTATCCAGAGCAGGTAAAAATAATCCGAATTTTTTTTTTCAATTCGATGCCATTAATATACTTTCTTTTAAAATTTTGACAAAGTGATTACAACTGCAAAGGAAGTTGACAATGTGATTCCAACTGAGCTGTTGTCCCTCTTGGTATATCGGTCACTGATCTATATTTTGGATGTAGAGTCATCGGAATGACTGTCACGTGCTTGATCATGAATATTCAAAAAAAAAATGTGTTTCCCTTTGGTTTGTCGGTTAGCTGTATTGAGAAAGTATAGTACATAGAGATTATATGTGAGAAACATAAAACAATTGACATTCTTAATGGAACTTATATTTTTGATAATACATTACTCAAAAAATTACAACAATGTGACAATTATACCCTTGGTGGTAAACATATGCGGTTGTTGCTATGATTTCAATTACATTGTACATGTTTATAGCCCTGATGTTTAGTTTAATCTATTTTAGATGATGCAAAAACGATTAGTTAGACACGTTTGTTAGTGTTATTTCAAGTTTTTCTGCTCCTTCCCTTATTTGATTAAACGAAACAGGATGCACATTATTACTTTGTAGCAACAGTTTAAAGCATATCAATAATTGTTAGTTGACAATAATTGCCTAGTTTAAAGCATATCAATCTGAACATAATGAAAATGAAGATATGTTGTAGACAATAATTGCCTAGTTACAATACGAAAAGATAACTCAGAAATCATGAAGTATAAACAATGAGAATGAAAATAAGATTGCAAACGATTTAAGATTGCTAACCTTGCGTAGTCACCGATGTCGTCCAGGATGACTTTGCAGAGGAAAGGATATGAAAACAAACTAAATTAATCTTGAAATGAAAAATGCATTAAATAGGAAATCATCTATACACATATATTTGGAAAGGATTACATTTCATTGAGAAATTGTATATTTTGATTTGCATGATTGATATAATACCATAAATCGTGGCATTCCATATATTGAAACCTGATAAATAGGCATATAATTATTTTAGAAAGTCTTTATGATTGTCGGTAAAAATGGAATGAATAAATTAGTTTGAATAATATAAGAATCACGAACGAAATAAAAAGTTTTGGAGTGTATACGCTCGTGTTGAATTGTTTAAATGGTGAAAGTTAATTTAAGTAATTAAGTTAATTTTTTTTTAAATATACCAAATGATAAGAAAATGACACGTGGCAAATTAATACTGACAGAAAATTTTGCGTGTGATTTTTCATCTTGCAGGTGTGCATTGTATATTTAACTCAATTTAATTTTAGCATTGGTTTCCGACTTTGTAGAGGAAAGGATTTGAAAATAAACTAAATTAATGCTGCTACTGATTTGAAAATTGCATTAAATAGGAAATTATCTATTTACATAAATTTGGAAAGGATTACATGATATGGCAAATTGTATATTTCGATTTGCATTGGTGATATAATACCATAAACTGTGGCATTCAATATATTAAAAACTAATAAATAGGCATACAATTATTTTGGAAAGTCTTTATGATTGTCGGTAAAATTGGTAAAGTGGGAAAGAATAACTTAGTTTGAATAATATTAGAATCACAAACGAAATAAAAACTTTTGTAGTATTCGTTCGTGTTGAATTATTTAAAGACAAAATTACAAAAATGGTCCATATGGTTTGCCAAAAGTCACAAAGTCAGTCGCTGCTAATTTTTTTTGACGAACATGGTCCCTGTGGTTTCCAAAACTTGCATCAATGGCCCTTTTTGCTGACGTCGTTACTGTTCATTCGTTAGTGTAAGGGTATTTTGGTCTTTTCAAGTAGCAGAGACTGAGTTTGTGATTATGGGTAAACCATAGGGACCATTTATGTATTTTTTTTCTATATTTTATGTTTATGAGTTTGTGACTTTTCCACCCATTTACTTTTTAAAATATCACTTTGAACCCTTCACTTTGAACTTTGAAAAATGTTACTTTCACCCCTCTATTTTCTAAATTTTCGTGTTTAACCCCGTATTATATATAATTTGTTTTTTATTAATAACTTTCGTTCGCTAACCTAAAAAAACTATTTTTACGTGTTTATTTTCATATATTTATCGGTATAATTCAAGGTGATCAACGTTTCGACTATAATTTAGAACTTTCTTTCGTTATTTTTTTTAAAGTTACATGTTTTTTTTTATAAAATTGTCGGTTTAAATTCGAGCTTATTTTTCGACGTAGTTTTTTTTTAACTTTATGTACGTTTCCTACGTATGAGACGGGTCATATATAATAACTTTCGTTTGTTAATTTTAAAAAATATATTATATTCGAGATTGTCTATGTTTTGATGTATTTTTTATACATTTTGTGCTTAATTTTATATACATTCCTACGTATCATTCAGGTCATATATAATAACTTTCGTTTGTTAGCTTAAAAAAATGTAGTATATTCGAGTTTGTCTATGTTTCGACCTAACTTTTGTTTCATGTTTTTTACGTATCAATATAGATTCGAGTTCGTCTATATTTCGACGTAATTTTTTTTATGTTTCATGCTTATTTTTATGTACGTGTTTTTTTTCATTCATGTTTTTTTACGTCGAAATGCAACTTTTATGACTATAATCACCAAAATTCAACTTACAAAAAAAAACATGAATGAAAGCGTAATTATAAGCTTGAATTTTGTAAGTTGAATTTTGGTGATTATAGTCATAAAAGTTGCATTTCGACGTAAAAAAACATGAATGAAAAAAAACACGTACATAAAAATAAGCACGAAACATAAAAAAAATTACGTCGAAATATAGACGAACTCGAATCTATATTGATACGTAAAAAACATGAAACAAAAGTTAGGTCGAAACATAGACAAACTCGAATATACTACATTTTTTTAAGCTAACAAACGAAAGTTATTATATATGACCCGAATGATACGTAGGAATGTATATAAAATTAAGCACAAAATGTATAAAAAATACATCAAAACATAGACAATCTCGAATATAATATATTTTTTAAAATTAACAAACGAAAGTTATTATATATGACCCGTCTCATACGTAGGAAACGTACATAAAGTTAAAAAAAACTACGTCGAAAAATAAGCTCGAATTTAAACCGACAATTTTATAAAAAAAACCATGTAATAACGAAAGAAAGTTCTAAATTATAGTTGAAACGTTGATCACCTTGAATTATACCGACAAATATATGAAAATAAACACGTAAAAATAGTTTTTTTAGGTTAGCGAACAAAAGTTATTAATAAAAAACAAATTATATATAATACGGGGTTAAACACGAAAATTTAGAAAATAGAGGGGTGAAAGTAACATTTTTCAAAGTTCAAAGTGAATGGTTCAAAGTGATATTTTAAAAAGTAAACGGGTGGAAAAGTCACAAACTCATAAACATAAAATATAGAAAAAAAAAATACATAAATGGCCCCTATGGTTTACCCATTGTCACAAACTCAGTCTCTGCTATTTGAAAAGACCAAAATACCCTTACACTAACGGATGAACAGTAACAGCGTCAGCAAAAAGGGCCATTGATGCAAGTTTTGGAAACCACAGGGACCATGTTCGTCAAAAAAAAAATTAGCAAGGACTGACTTTGTGACTTTTGGCAAACCATAGGGACCATTTTTGTAATTTTGTCTTATTTAAATGGTCAAAATTAATGTAAGTAATTAAGTTATTTTTAAAATATATATATATCAAATGATAAGAAAATTACACGTATCAAATTAATACTGACAGAAAAATTTGTTTGTGATTTTTCATCTTACAAGTGTGCATTGTATATTTATCTCACTATAATTTTAGCATTGGTTTCTGATGTCCATCAAGAAGATATTAGATGGATATCTTTTAGATTGTGATACCAGTACGATTCGATTTGGATTCTGATTTCAATAATTTTAACATTAAATATTACTTACTCTATCTTTGCATATATAAAATGTTGTAAATGATTAAAAGAACAGATTAAAGAAAAAGTATTAAATGATAGACTAATATAAAATATTTAATATCTTCGTGTGAAATAACAACTGTGTTCGAATGCAATATTAAAATATATACAATCACATATATCTACTTGGCATAGTGACTGTCTCATTATCAGAACATAATGAAAAAACTTGTTGAGAAGGATGTGCCGGAACCACATGCTCAATAGTATTTCCTTTAAAGAAATATAATAGATTATTTCTATAATCCCACCATTCATGTGCACCTACATTGTAAGCACTAACATCTACTTTAACCCACCGATTGTGAATGAAAACCCAAATAGCCCACAATCGATCTCCACTTATAGAAAAATATCCCAATTTTCCGTCAAACTTGATAAGTCTTGATGCATATGGGTTGAAGTCATTAATAGTAGAAGGTGCAAATATCACTAAATATTCTTCCGAATATATATCAAATCGCAAAATGGTATCGTTAGACAGTAAGAAATAAACGACACCTCCACTTATAACTGTCTCATTACAAACAGGAAAAACAGATGATGGTAACTTGATATCTCGAAAATCCCTCCATTCCCATATAGTAGAGGAAAATAATTCTATGCGGAAGTAATCATAGTTCACTTTGTCCTTAAGCATATCACTACAAAGAAAATAACATATTAGTAAGAAAAATATAGTACATATAAACTCTTACGATGGCAGTGCGGATGACAATTGAATGATCTTGAAATGCAATGGATTCGAAGTCATAACAACCATAGCAAACTTTACCGCAGTGTATTCAGAGTTTGGAAACGGTATCGATTTGGCATCTAAAGTCGTTGGTTTGAAAACAAATAAAAACTTTGCTATATATTCATCTAGATTATAACATTCACAAAGAATGATTCCACACAAGGATGATGCTAAAATTGTACAAGTATTTGGTAGACAATCAAGGTCAAGATTCTTGCCACCCGAAGCTCGGAATAAACTGATTTCTACGATTGTAGAGATCGAGAACATGTTTGTTGTATGTCAGATTTTCAAAATCTTTACTTGTACAACGTAAAGTAACAAATGTTTGTAATGATGTTTCTGAAAGAATTTCAATAATCAGCTCAGAGTTCAATGATGATAACTGTAAAAGAAATAAAATAATAAGGTAATAATATTATAAAAGATTAAAATTTAATATGTGATGACATACGAATTCTACTGATAATAGGTATAGTGTTTGTAGTAATCATTGTAAAAGAATTTTACCCTTTGGATCTTGATTTTTCTTTCCAATTCAGCAATGATTGTATTATCATCAGTAGTCTTTGAGATTGAGTAACCATCAACTTTGTTTTTCAAATTGTCATGCAAAATTTGAATTTTGAACGCCAATCTTCTTTCCAAAAGTGAATTCAAAGCAGATGGATAAATCTCGGTATTACCATCCTAAAATAAAATAAAAAACAAACGTTTATAAAAAATACATGTACAAAATAATAAATGAGTTTTATGTAAATGAAGTTAATATCAATAACCTCATAAAACTGATGAAGCAACCTTGTGCGGTTTTTTGCAGAAGCTTCTTTGCGTCACAGTCAAATAAAGTAAGTGACACCAAACCGGTAATGTCTTGCACTATAATGGTGATTTTGAAGCTGAAAGCATTCATGTAAAAAGATTTAGTAATATAAATTTATAAAAATTAACAGAACATTATAATAATATTTATAAAAGAAATATTAAAACCTTGGAACAACAAATATGTCTTTGTTACTGCAACTTGAAGTGTAACAATAAAAAACTTCTTCATCTTGAAGCTGATCATCATGCATTCAAACAACTTTAATGACTTTCTGGTGACATGTAGTACAAGCGAAATAATACCATTCCGCTTCAGCACATACTTGTTTAATAATACCGACAACAATCAATGTTTTTTCCTAAAAAATATTAATGTAAGTTTAAATTTTATGATAAAAAAAGAATAATGAAAGATTAAGACATAAATAATACATAAACAATTTCACATAATCTCTATATTATAAATGAAAGTGACGTATATACACCTCATGTAGTTGTTGGAGATCAGCAATAGTATGGAAATCAAACTTATGAAGGAAATCTTCATTTTCAGAGTAGACGATCGAGGACGAAGGGTTGCTACAATTAGCAACTGTGCTTTGTGCCATGTATCTGTTTGTGGGAAAAATAATGATTGTTTCAAGTTAAATGTTTAGGAAGTATAACGCTAAAATGGGACTTCTATAAAAAAAAAAAACTTTTTGCAAGTGTGTTTCTATGATTAAAGGTAGAAAGCGAAAAAAAATGCAAATTTGTCGTTATAAAATGTAAAGTAAACAGAAATGTATAATGCAAGGGCATTTTGGGAATGTTGGTATATATATTTTTATTTTCTCCTATTTATAATATTATAAAAGAAAAAAACATTTAGGAAGCCTTTATACATCAATTTATGAAGCCTTTATATATTTATAAAAGAAAAAAACATTTAGGAAGCCTTTATACATTTAGGAAAAAAACATATTATGTTTCATATTAGAGCATATGTACATGGGCAAAAACTTCATAACAGTGTATTTGGAGTTTGATCAATCAATTTATGTTCATCTGTTGTGAAGTTTTTAAAAAATTAAACGAAAAAAAAAGTATACTCCGGCTGCTAATTCAGTATAGTTTGTTCATAATATATAAACAATGAGAATAAAGAAGTATAAACAAATGAGAATGAAGTAGGAAAAAAAATAAGTTCAAATCATAGATACGATTCCATACATGGTTCAATATAGTTTGTTCATAATATAACAAAAAATTAATGCAGGGAAAGGAAAGTGAAACCTGTTATGGATGATTGTTGATGGACGCTAATAGGAAGAGTGAATAGAGGTTGAAGAAAGTTAAATTTTTTCGTGATTTGTATGATAAAGGATTATTAGTAATCAACTGATTTAACCTCTAACATATTATGTTTCATATTAGAGCATATTAGAGCATGTATACAGGGGCAAAAACATCATAAATGTGTATTTGGAGTTTTGATCAGTTTTGATTCATGTGCTGTGAAGTTTTAAAAAAAAACAAACGAAAACAAAAAGAAGTATACTCCGGCTGTTGATTCTGTATAATTAGTTGATAATATATCAACAATGAGAATGAAGAGGTATAAACAATGAGAATGAAGCAGGAAAAGAAAGAAGTTAAAATAATATGTTGTTTTCACGATTCCATACATGATTGAATATAGTTTGTTCATAATATAACAACAAAAATAATGCAGGGGAAAGGAAAGTGGAACTTGGTATGGATGATTGATGGACGCCAACAGGAACTGTGAATAGAGGTTGAAGGAAGTCAAACCACTGAAAAGTTTAATTTTGGATATAAATAATGAAAGTAAGCTTATTAATTTTGGGGCCTGATTCTTCCACGGAAGATTTTTATTCAACCACTGAAAAGTTTAATTTTAGGGAGCTGATTTTTCCAATTTATATTTTAATCCTGCCAGTGAATAATTAATGTATGGACCAATATACCCCTAAACTCATTTATGATATTGAAGAGGGAGAAAGATTAAAACCATATTACCTTTTTTATGGGAAAAATCTCACAATTATATATGCTTAAGATTTGAATAAGTTTAAATGAATAAATGTGGAGAGTTGATCAACACATTTTGAATCAAAATCAGTTCAAGTTTAAATTTTGAATCCGAATCAAAGTCAATTCAAGTTTATATTCAAGGTTAACATATAAAAATCAATTCAAGTTTACATTAACAATCAAATAAACAGTTAACATAATGAAATCAAATTCATTGTTTACAGTTAATTTACATTTAAGGTTAAAAGTTAACAGAATCAAAATCAATTCAAGTTTACATTAAAGGTTAATGGTTAAAAGAATCAAAATCAATTCAAGTTTACATTCAAGGTTAAAAGCATCAGAATTAATTCAAGTTTACACTCAAAAATTGGAGTTAAGTGTTTGAAAGTGGGGTGAAGCAATGTCGTCTGAGGAAGATTTCTTATTGTCCTGCATTAGGGGTTCAAAGCATGGTCCTGTGTTTTTGGAAAAAAAATGGGTTATGTTATGATATATTCAAATTATATATGAAGAGGGGTATAATTGGCCAACCTTTAATTATGTAGTGGCAGCATCAAAATATTTAAGTGTAAACAAACAGATCTGATCAATTACACCATGCACACTCTCATGAAGTTGTATGTAAATTAAAACAGTGTGTAAATGAAACTATTAATGAAGATTCAGAATTAAAATTGAAATGTCAGAATTAGAAGAGTGAGGACGTCTGATTTTGTACTATGAAATATTTTTATTGTGTATTATGGAGATATACATGTGACACTCCTTTTAATGATCATGAATAAGTAAATTAGAGAATAAGAAAATCTTATGTAGTAAAAGGGATAGCAGATTGGTTTGCATTATATAACATTTAAACTTTAGATGTGGAAAATCTATCCACCATTCCATCAGTTTTCTTTAAATTTATATTCAAAGAAATACGTTGTCTAAATAAAATATTGAAATAATAATACACATAAAATCCTAATAAAATTTTGCCAAACAAAATGTTGATATCATATAAATAATTCAACATAAATCTGAAATTGCCTTACACAAGACGAATACTATTGTGTTAAAAACAAACGAAAACAAACATAAACTTCAAAATTGTATGATCACATACTGATGAGAAATTCTATCGAAATTGCATCCGTTTAATGCAACAGATCCTTCACCATATTCTTCATTATTATCATGATCATGTTTAAGCATATTAGTAACTGGTCCAGAGTCAAACTCAAAGCCAATAGCTCTTAGATGTTTATCAATTGAGTATTTGCGAACTGTTTTTGTTATGTTCAACCTGTTTTGCAAATGACAGAAACAAAATAGGGAAAGAGAATTTTAATTTGATGACTAAAATGTAAATTAATAATTAAAAAGTAAGATCTTGAAACTTACCGTTATAGTACATCACTCAAATAATTAAAAAGTAAGATCTTGAAACTTACCGTTATAGCAAAAAAGAAGTCAATAACAGCTGATAATAATGGCCTATGAAGAATAAAAAACAAAAGCATAAAGGTTAATTGCCCTTTGTCGTCGGCCTCACCAAGTTTTTCCACAAAGAAAACTCGATTGCAAATACGAAATCCTCCAGAAGCCGAATGTTGGTATTTTAGAACTTTAGTGTTTATTGCAAATTGAATTTATAACAACTTTAGTGTTTATTGCAAACTGAATTGTGTTAGAATAAGGATCAATATTGCTATTCCAAAATATACCATTTTGTTAAAAACTTTATATCTGAACACATACACTCACAATTGTAAATATACACTTTTCCACAGGTGCACCATATTATCAAACATCCTTGTGGTATATTATTCTTTTTTCAGTTTTGTCCAAGGGCAAAATGGTCATTTAAAATTTTTGACAGCTATGGTTCCTTTAAAAAAATAGGTAATGTGCTTAAATTGCAGTTTACTCTTAACTTTAATTGCCTTTTTACCTTGAAGTTCTTCTCAAATGCAGCTAGCTGAAGTGATCTAGATTTATGATTTTCTTCTAGAACTTTCATGAGTTTGGTAGCTTGCTGACTCAGATTGCTGAAGAAACCACTTACTGCCCTTGATATTTCGTGTTAATTCTCTAAACTTTTATGTAGTCCCTACACAATTAAAAAACAAAATATCAGATATAAACTATGAAAAGGGTAATAAGAGAATTATAAAATTTAAGAGTAAAAATATGAACACCCTTGTTGTGTTTGTACCTCTTCATGTTGTTGAACAGATAAAGACAACATCTACTTCTTCTGATGGGCTATAAAAAATAAAACGGATAGTGAAGTCATCATGCTCAGAACGAATGGCTCCAATGTGATTTATGATCAAATAATGTCGCTGATAAGTGAATCATGTTAAGGAAATTGCAAGAAAGATGACTTAAAACATTATATTTTTTTTCATATGAATCAGTGTAAATATACCTGTAGAATCAAATAAAATTATAAAATAAATGAAATGGAGGATATTCTTGAACTTCACGAGGTATTTTTCTTTCTCTAAGCCAACAACCAAAGTATTCTTCGCTCCTTCCTTGTGTTTCTGCATGCTGTGGCACTGGCTACCTGAAAATTTCTCAGAAATTATTCAACACAAATTACAAAGTAATAATCAATTAATGAGAAAGCAAATTGGATTACATTTCTGCAGAATCAAAGAAGTTGATTCCGGAGTCGAATGCTTTGTCGAGGAGTTTGAAGGACTGTGACAACGAATTTTGCTCACCGAATGTCATCGTCCCTTTCAAAGAAAAAACAAAACAAAAAAATTGAGTCCATTGTTACTCTATAAAAGGGGGAAAAGGTTTAGGACAACCTAAACAGAGCTTTTAAACAAGGAGACTGGGAGTGAGATTTAAAAGAGGGACAATAATTTTAGCCCAACTGCAACCAATCTCCACCACCACCACCTATAAATTACTTAACATAACCCGTGAGCACCACCAACACTCCTTTTTCAAAGTTTCTAGAGGATTTGATGTTGTAGTCCCTTCTTACTGGTGCTGGAAACCAATGGAGTTTTCGGGAAATCATTAACCTTTCCAGCCAATTGCTACCTTGCCCTATTCATTTGACAATCTACCAGTTTCAGACCTTGAAGGATTCATAAATTTCTTCAATCCCTTCCACCTGATAATGTATAAGAACAAACAACTGTTTCTAAATCAATACAACAAAATTTTATATAGTTGCAGAAATAATCAATAGTAAAATCATTACTGAATCACACATAATGGCGTTATCAATGATAGTGCACAAGACATTATAGTTTTAATTTAACATTTATACAATAAAAACAACGCTTCACCAAGAGCGGGAATCTGAGGTTGAGTTTTTCAATACTAATACGATAGGAAGATAAACAATCGAATTGGAATAAAATCAATTAACATATAGTCTCAACAGATTTGAGAGTATCATTTAACTATCGTCTCTTCTGTTAAAGGTTTGGAAATCCATGAGTATTGAATAGTGATCTGAAATAAAAATAAAAATGAAAATAGGGATTACTTGTTTAAACACCGTCGAGATAGAGAGATCAAAGAGGGTTGATGACCTGATTTCTTGCCTTGTTGGTGTTCTTTACTTCTTCGCACAACATAAGTCGCGTGAGAGATTGAAGGCGGATGAGTTTGTGGGGAATGACGATGGAGAAGAGCCCAGTTGGTAGTGAGGGAGAGATAAGGTACACTTAGAAAGAGCAGCAACAGAACCCAAGAACCCTATTATCGTTGCCATAACAATTCTCCAATTAAACTCCAATTTCTGAATGAAAACATCAAAGATGAAAAACCCATTCGATTATAGAATCAAAATCGTCAACGATCATAATTACAGGACTTACAGGCAAGATTCTGTTGTCCGCGGAAGAACACATAGTAGTGGGGAAGAAGAATAATCTTGGATCGATTTGATGTATGAAATCGATGGGGTGACCCTTTCTGATGTTGATCGAAGGAAGCGATTGTGTTTAGAGAAAAGGGAGGGAGAAAAGTAAGAAGATCATGGCGATTCTGGCATGATTGAAGTAAAAATAAATAATTAGGTTACAATTGAGAGAGAGAAAGAGGGTAGATGACGAAAGAAAGAAAAATAAGCGTGTAATTGAACTTCTCGCGATGAAAAGGATAACGTCAGCAAACAATCAAGGGTGAGAAATTAAGGATTAAAATGTAATAAAGGGTCCTGATTTCTTAAGATTAGAATTTAAAGTTTTCTTTTAATAATATTTAGAGATTCAATCGAACTCATCATCATAATTCATTTTTATGTCGTCTCAAAGAGTAGACAGTGAAATAAAAAAATGATTTTTTTTTTCTTGACTTTATGGGCTAAGGGTTCGGTAGGATAGCTAGGTAAACTCTAAGTTATCAAATTTTGTACTATGCTAATTTTGTCATTTTATTCTTGCTTACTAGATTTTTTTTTTTTTTTTTTTTTTTTTTTTTTTTTTTTTGTTTTGTATTTGTATATTACTAGTTACATCAATTTTTTTAGGAACAAGGTTACATTATTTGCTTTATGAATCAAACGAACAAGTTTTACTAGGTAATAGAATTGAAAAAAGTTTGTATCTTATTTTATTATAATTATTCAACTTTTAATATCTTCAATAGTTTTGTTAAAAGAACATATACCCATTATATTAGAATATACATCATTCTATTAGAATTTACATCATTATGTTAGAATAGTATTGTAGGTTAACGATTCATTAATGGTGAAAACAAAATTGACACATGGTCATTATGTTAGAATATAAATCAAATCATTATATTATAATCTTATAACAAAAAATATAATATACATTATGGTTTGGTTGATTTGGTAGTCATTCGTGAATTTTGATTTTTTGGATTGTCATAATATTTAGGTTTCAATTTAAAATGTTGAATATCGTTGATGTTGATATTCTTGATATTTGTTCGGCAGTCTCATAATGCTAAGAATGATTAAAAAAATCCAAGATTGATTCAAAAATACCAAATATTTCGATATTCAAGAAGCCAAAATGATTTCAGACATAAAAATAGTTCGACATTCAAAAATCCACGAACAAATGTGTTTTGATGCTCTCAATGAACATGTGAGATAAGAAAAAGAAGATGATGAATATTGCTGCTCTCAACTTCATGAAAAATCAACATATTCTTATTTTTATTCATGTAGTTTACTTCAAGAATGTTTTTCTAAATATCATTCTTCTAAGAATGAAAAATAGAAATTGTTATTCTTTTTAAGATTTTTTAACCTTTTGATGTAGACTAATTCATAAAATGTAATTATATGACATGTTATTAGTTTAAAAAATGTTTTTGTGTATTAAATTCTGCCAAGAATGCATTTTTGAAAAAAAATGATTTCATATTTATAAGCATATTCTTTCAAAATACACACCATACTTATTAACATATTCTGTCACAATGTCCGAATTAAAAGAATCATTATTATCTATAATAAGATTTTTAAAATTAATAAAATCAACTATCCCATAAAATCTGGATTTTTTTTAAATCTAGTTTAATTGACTAAAATACCCTTATAATGAAATTTATATTATTATATGGTATATGTTATTCCATTTTAATATGATAGACCTTCAAATCGTAGCCAATCATTTATTTCATCTATTGGCCCATAATCGTTCCTACAACCACACAATAATTGTTGTTCACATTATAACCTAGCATATATATATATATATATATATATATATATATATATATATATATATATATATATATATATATATATATATAGAGAGAGAGAGAGAGAGATAGGTTCAAATGTTTTTAACAACTATTGTGTTACTGAATGTACCAATTAGAATTTAAGAAAAATTATATCATTATTAATTAATATAAGGGTATAATAGTAATCTTAGTTATATATAATTATAATAAATATTTAAACCATTTAATATCCTTTAATTTAGTAAAATCAGTTTTAAAACCCTATATATCATCGGCCCCCTTTGTCGAAACGCATAACTAGGTTCATCACAATTGTCGGCACCATCCACCATCGTCAATCACCTCTCCACCAAGTAATTTGAATGTGCAAATAAAAAAATACGTTGGAAGATGGGGCTGCAACAAAAATAATGGAAGGTATGGATATATAGTTTATATTAAATCTCAAGGTATGTGAAAGATAGAATTATAAATTGTTTATTGCAGGGCGATAAATTCTGTTTTCCATTTAATAGGTAATGCTTGGTGGATCGACTATTCATTACTATAGAATAATTTGATTTTACTCTTAATTCAACTATGTTTTGTTGTTGTAGACGATTTCGTTTCACTGATTAGTTAATTTTTTTATTGTCATTTATACTAAACACAATTATTTTTTATTTTGGTTTTAATTTGTTGAGCACACTAAGAATAAATTACAACTTTGAATTCAACATGATGTAGGTTTTAATTGCTACTTTACCTCCTTGTTTATATAGTTTTATATTATTCTTTGAATTGCCTATTAGTTTGTTGTGCAATTTATGAACCAGTAAGATCACATGGTTGAAGTTAATTGCTAATATATGTATTTTTGAGATTTTATATAATTTTTTGCCCTCTAAATGTTCGATGGAATGCCAATAAGACCCCATCTTTTTTCATTGCAGTCTTAGGATTACATTCTATTAGAATAAATTGCAATTCTTTAATGTCTACTACATTTTGTCAGAATTTATAGTTTTTTATAGTTTTATTCTCTTAGAATGCACTGAATTTTTTAATATTTGAAAGTTGATTATGTTTTCTTTGTGGATTTAGGTTTTGAAGAGGTTGTCATTGATGTGGAAAAAGAAGAAAACATAGAGAACAATAATGTATTCTACCATAATGTATTCTGCTACAATGTATAAAGTGTTTCTTAACAATAATATTCTTTGAGAATTGATTAGTGTTTTTGTTAGATTTTTATGTTTTTTTTTTCTTTTTTAACCATTCTTAGTTTTAATCTTTAAGAATAAATGTAATTCTTAAACCATTATTAGTCTTTTTTTTCCAGAATGAATGTAAGGTCATTCGGAATACAAAGCACGAGATGGCTCGTGGTATACGTGGACCACGACCACGACCGTGCACACCATCCCGATCGATCGTGGTCGGTCGTGGTCGTGAAGTTTCGTTGTGTGTTCCACGAAATCAAACGAAAATAGCTATTGGTTGATGTTTGCAATGGCTAGTTTCTTTTGTAACGGAATATTTATTTTATTTTTTTTACCTTTCAAACATATTAAACTTCTTCTATAAATACCACACTTATATTAAACATACTCACACAATTTCTTCTTTCTTTTCTCACAAAATCACATACTTCTTTTGCATTCTTCCAAAACCAATAGCTCCTAAAAGGATGAATTGGTCAGAAAATAAAGAAGAGAACTTAGCACGAGCATGGGTAGCGGCTTTAGAAGACCCGATAGCGCCTCCTAATTTTTGGATAAAAGTTGGAAACGTTTTCCATGATTTAATGGGTTGCCAAAGTCGTAGTCTTGATGAAATATATTTGAAGTATCGCGATATGAGGGTTAAATGCATTGAATTCAATAGTATTTATAATTTTGTTATAAACAACGTACACAAAGGCGACCCGTTTGTTGTGGTCATGCACCAATATGAAGACACGAAACACACACCGTTTAAACACGTCAATGTTTTGCGAAAATTAAGAGAGTGCCCAAAATTTAGTGATTCAAAATAAGGTTTAAAAACTAGTTTAAGTTGTTTGCGGTTGCATTTTTAAGGTTTTTTTTTAATTTTATGTTGTTCGTTTTAAATTAATTTAATCTTGTTTCATTGAATAAAAAACTAGTTTAAAAAAATATGTTTTATTGTGTTTTTGAATTAAATTTAATTAAAAAACATATGTGTTACTGAGTTTTAATGTATTTTTGAATTAAATTTAAATAAAAAAATGAGGTGGAGTGACATGTTTAGTGGTAGGTATCCCATGTTAGTGGTAAGGGAATGTGGTGCTGATGTGGCACCCACCACATATGTGGTATGTGGTGGGTATAACGGATGGTCTAGTAATTGTTTATAGTCTTATTCTTTACTAATTAATGTAACTAGTGATTCTTAAAGAATAAAATCCGTATTCTTTAGAAAATGTTATTATTGATAATATGTTGTATAATTCTTTAAGCATGTTAATTTTAAAAAAATATGTTGAATGTAATCATATTCTGCAATAATAAAATCGAAAATATATTTACTAGTTTGTGGTTGACTTTCTGTCATTCTGACAGAATAAAATCGATTATTACTAAAGGTTATATTAAAATTAAATTTGAATTAATTTAAAAAATTCAGATTTAAAAAAATAAGGGGATTAAGTATCCATTAAAATATGAAAATTTCCTTATTTTAATATAGGTTAATTGACTAAAATACCATTATGCTGAAATTTGAGTGATTATACGATATATGTTATCATATTGTAATATCATAGACCCTCAGATTATGACCATTAATTCTATTCCATTTGTTGGTCTAGATTTGTTCTTACAAGCACACAATAGATGCTAGAAACACATATATATATATATATATATATATATATATATATATATATATATATATATATATATATATACACACAAACACACTTATAAAATAGGCATTTTTACTTGCACCACATGTATTTGAAACCTCCATGACTTTTTAATTTCTTTCTAATAATTGTTATAAATTTGTTAATAATATTAAGTTAATGCAAAAATTAAATTCTAATCATAAATTAACTAAACTACAATATTAAAATATCATATTTTACTTCTATTTATAAAATTATGGCTTTAACTTTTTAACATATTGTAGTTAACTTATTACTATAGATATGTTGTCGTATTTGAGCAATTGTCATTTTAAAGTCACAACTTTTATATAATTTATGATTTTATGCAAAATAGTTAAATTTTTAATTTCAATATTAATGTTAAACGGTTAACTTAAATCAAAATTTCAATTAAACTTGAAAAAATCGAGAGACTGTTTTATAAATCGTTAAAAGTTAAAAATTATAGTGTTAAACCTAAATTGTAATTCTAAATTAACAAAAAAATAAAACATGAAACTATTTTTTATAATCATTAAGAATTTTCAAATAAATAACTGAAAAATAACTTACAATAAAAATAGTTAAAAATAATGTTATATAAAAAATTATAATGTTATCTTTAAAAACAAAAACAATGTTTTTTTTAAATAATTACAATAAAAGAAACTAACAATATTCATCAAATAAATTTTGAAAATGTTAAATGTTTGACACAAAATTAAAATAATTAAGAGTTTCCAAATATGTTATTTTAAATAACTTACAACAGCAATAGTTAAAAGTAACATTATATATAAAAAAAATTATATTGTTACCTTTAAAAATAAAAACAATATTTGATGTTTTAAATAATTACAATGATAGAAATTAAAAGCTTAAGCAAATAAACTTTTTAAAATTAATTAATCATAACAACAACTATAAATATTATTAAACTATATGTTATGTTTAATTTTATTCATGGGTAACCCGTAGGTAGAGACCATTAAGATAACTGAGATTATAGAATTTTAAAAAAATGTCTACATTATCATATAATTCAAAACCAACAATGTTTATACAAACTTATTATAAAATTTATTATATAAGAATTAAGAAAAACATCATGTATATATTTAAAAAACATATATTTGTAAAGATTTCAAATATATTATTGTATTTTGCGCAACGCACGAATACCTTACATAGCAACGAGCTAAAACAAGGGCAACCAACAAGGATACAAAGTTACAATTTTACAAAGGCTGTTGATAATTAAATCTTGAATTTATTTGTAACATATTGTACAATGTTTAGTTGTTGACCCCATATAATTTTTGGGATTGGAAGATTCATCAAGATTGGTCCATTTGTCATGACTGAACTTTTTTTTTTTTATTTAAAACGGCAAATCTACTTTACTCATAATTTCATTTATGTCTCCAATGAGACTTAAACCCTCAACCTCAAGGAGGGAGGGCAATACATGGTACCGCTGAGCTAGAAGCCCTTTGGTAACTGAACTCTTCTTACTCGAATATACTCGTACTAGGTTATAACCCGTGTACTACACGGTTGACAAACCTAAAATAACATTGAAACTTTAAAAAACTTAAAGATTAATCACAAATTTGCAACCAATTATTTTTATACAAAGTTAGACGTTTTGTCTGTAACAATATAATCGTTAATTTAAATTAGTATGCTTACATAATCAACAAAAATTAAGTAAAATAATAATTGACATAGATGTGGGTCTTTAATCTTTATGTAACTATAAAGACATCCAAAACATTTGCCCATTTATCAATTGAATCCAAAACATCACCAAGATTGATATTTTCTAATGTTTTCCCCTGCAAAAAAGAGTCCATGGATAGTTTCTCACAATACCATGTTGTAATGGAAGAAATGGAAATAGGATGGTATAAAACATTTAACATTGAACTTCGGTTCAATTTGCTTTCATTTGCCAAATGACCATTTACTCAAAAATGGTCCTTTTAGCCACAAAACAAACCCGATTAAAACATTGAAATTAATACAAAATTTATCCATGCAACCCATATTCAAACCATACCTTATATATGATTATGACTGATGGTTTTCTCTAGAAACCATGAAAAATATGATAGTTTCTCCACTCCTTCCGACCATTCTTTTGTATTTAACTTGCAAAACCTCTTCTAGATGTTGAAACCATAAAAAAGATTAAATATGAGAAATAGCAATAGACTTTCATGCTGTCAAAGTTGTAAGAAATCAACCTATAGACATTAACTGAGATGCTCGATGAATACGTGAGATGCTCGATGAATACGTGCTTGATCTTTGATGTTCCTGAAATTTATGAAAACAAAGATTAACTTGATATAAATACAAAATATTATATATATATATATATATATATATATATATATATATATATATATATATGTGTGTGTGTGTGTGTGTGTGTGTTCATTTATATTGAAAATAACAAAAAAAGGGACACGAATTCCATGAATATGAAGTAAATGTCATCAAAAGGAGTCAAGTCAGATCCATATAAAAAAAAATCTGCCTTTTAAAAGAGCCATGAAAAGTTTCCTACAATAGTTAAGGAATATAAAATTTTAGAAAAAAAAATTCAGTCCATTCAACCTTTTGGACAACTTTTGTGATGACAGTTCACCAACTTTTGCAGTTTACCAACAAAGAGATACAATGCCTCATATTTCACTTTCTTGTCTAATTACTTCAGCAATAGAGTAAAAGATATATAAAAAAGCATAAATTGTTAAAAAGAAGGGCATAAGCTGAGTAGAAAGAAAGAAGAGTGCATTACCAGGACACAATGGGTCTACATACAATATGTATGAAAAATTGTCTCTTGAGCATCCAATCCTACAAAAAGAATCAACAAAAAGGTAATTAAAGATCGTAAAACAACTACAAAAACTTTTTCAACATGAAGACATCATTCGGGGTCATCCTATATTTTCCTTGAGTACAAAATTGAATTCAGAGAGCTAAACACAGATTGGGTGCTCAAGATGCTTAAATTTTAATATGGGAGGATGAAATATCACAAAACAGTGAAAACACACATAGAGAACCAAGTAACAAACATTTTTAAGAGGTTGATAAACCTGGTTTATCAAAATATGTCTTCTTGAAATAGAGAAAGTAGCATAGCCAACATCCATTAAAGAGCTACAATACACAATAGCTAAGATATGGGCGACTTGTTAGATATATAACAAAAAATTCATGAAGGGAAAAATAATACTAACAAACCAAAAGACGAGGAAGAAGGGTGGAAAGCATTTAGATGGGATTTGGGGATCTATTTGGGTAAACCCTAAACAATAGATCCAAGGTAATCTAAAATTGAATTGTAAAATAGACAAAAATTACAAAATTAATACGTCTTACCTGATTAAAACTGGGAAAACGATTAAGAAATCGACATCTGCATATTGATCCACCACAAACCTTTGCAAAAAAGAATCGAAACATATAAATATATACAGAATAATATACAAATACCAAAAATTACCCACATCACTCACTCAAGCAAATGATCGAATAGTTGGTACGCAAATGGAAATCCAAGATCAACTGGAAAAGGTAAGAAATTGATTCAATAGAAGGACCATCAAGTTCAATACAAATGAAAAACTGGAACAAGAAAGCAAACAAAAAAAATAATTCAGAGCCTTTACCAATCTTTAATGTCTAGCTCTGACCCTCAATAGATAGAAACTATAAGAACAAAAGAAAACACTTGAGATTAAAAATTAGAACTAAAATCAAGAATTTACCTAAATCGATGCTTACTTAAGGCATCGTCGTTCTTCAACTCTCTGTATTCACTAACCAGAAGCGTTACGTGAGTGTTGGGTTTTGCAGATTGAGAATTCCAGCATTTGCTGATAAACCGGGTGGATTTAAAGATTCTGGCGGCGGCTGAACGTAACGAAGGTGGTGACAACAATGCCATTGATGGTGATAATGGTCATCTAGGGCTTGTCTAATAAAATTAAGAGAGTAGAGAAGAAGTAGGTGTGTGAAAAGTTTAAAAAGAAAATGTGTGATATAGGGGAAGGGGAGAGATTCAAGCGATATGAGTTGAGATCTCGGGCGGGCAACTGTGATTGATTCAAATACTGACAACCGAAATGCTGATATTTAGGTATTTAGGAAGTGAATGTCGATGGTAGCAATGAGTTAGTGGGCGGGAAACATAGAGCGTAGATAGCTGGTGAAACGACACGTGGCAGTAAACATAGCTTAAAAAATGACACATGGCTGGTTTAGGAGTGTTTTATTAAGCATAGAGATATGATTAAATGATTATTGTTGAGAAAAGCATATTAAAGCGAGCGTACTGGAAAAAAAAAGTTATATTAAAGATCTCATTAATTGAGTGTGTTTAATACATTTAAGATGTAAAGAAAATATCAAACCCATAATCTCAATATTAGTTTACTTTTAATCTACGTATGGGTGTACGCATAAATATGTTAGATGTTTTTTATAACTAGATTTAAAACGCAAAAGCATAAATTTTGAATCTTTGATTTCAATCTGATTAATACAAAACTTAAACCAGAAAAATAAATAAATAAATAAATAAAAACAATTACATACCTGAACCCCTTGAGTTTTTGGGAGCTAAGTATTTTTAGTTTTCCGATTGATTCCAGAATTCTCTTTAAAATCCATCAACAACCCTAAATGAATTTATGTGTATTTTCATATATTTGATATACTTCTCATCATATGTTTATATAAATAGAAAAATAACCAATGCAAGAAATATTTTGGATTCAAAAGAGTCTCAGTCAACCGAAAACTCAACTCATAAAATAAATAAACTTTGATTAGTGTTTGTCTATTATTTAAAATCGCTCAATCAACACTATTAAATAGTTTCCATAATAGATATGAATTTAATGAAAACATTATATAAATTTAATTTAAATGGTTCCAAAAACACCTAACAAAAAATATATATAGATCCATATCTTTATATACAATGTTCAAACATGCTTAGTTAAACTGCATATTTTAAAATAACATAACAATAAACATGTCTTGTGAAGTGTCAAGTTTGATAAACGTCACACGAACATATGTGATGCCCGTGAATTTTAAGTAATAAAACAACGAGTTATGTTGCGGTCCTTCCGGCTTAATGATGTATTTATTTGAGTCTAGTTAATGTCTTGTTTGGACATTTATTTGGGTGATACCGTGATATTGAAGTTAACAGAATAAATACGGGATTAACTTATTATTTTATTAATTTTGGATAGTAAAAAGATAACTCATGACTTATTAATAGGATAAATTCGAAGATACCTTTTCAGATTGCTTTAGTAAAGAGAGAAATGAGTTCTAGCTGAGAAAGGCTTGAGATATTAAAATTACGTAAAGTGCCTGGAATCTCCTTGAATCTAGAGGATGTAGGTATCTATCCTACAATCCATTCTCATGAACATGAAATAATACATGTTCTTATGCTGAACTTAAAGATGAAGATGAGGAAAAGTGATTGACCAAATACAAAGGTAAAATACATTTATTTGTAATGGTTTACAAATTAACCCAAAAACACTTGTAGTTTAGTTTTTTCCTCCCAAAATAACTGAATTAACTATTAACAGAAAACGTTAACGGTTAAAAGATGGCCGGAATGTAAGGAATTTTATTTGAAAATTAATATAGTCCATCAACTATATAATAATTGTGAAAAATGTTGGAAAATTGGTTTTAACTATTTTCAAAATTGGATTTTTTTAGCATGAATTTCGAACCCTAATCGATATTAAAATAGACAAATAGTTATATATCAGTGTTCTCCTTCTTAATACCTTCGTTTTGGTATATCCCACATCCAAAACGAAATTAAAATGAATGAGAAATTTTATATTAATGTGAGGTGTTGGAAATAAATTAATAAAAAAATTATTGGGTTTTAATATATTCTACATGGGTGGGAGAATGAATATATATATATATATATATATATATATATATATATATATATATAAAAGTACAAAGGATTATAAACCTTGTAATTCTTGTAAGTGAGCGGTGCAACAACATTGGTGGTGATGAAGGTGAGCGATACGATGTGTTGGTGGCGGCTTTATGTTACGATTTTTATGGCCGATTCGTTGATTTTGAATGTCCTGTGCAAAAAATAAAAACAAGCCTCTAGAATTTAAGATCAGTGAAAGACTAGTGGTGACGGATTATCAAAAACTTAAAATTTTGGTCCATTTCACAACATAGGCCCTATGCGATCGCACATATGGCACCTCCTCAGGGTTGGCCTTCATGATTTTTAGAGAGAGAGAGAGTGATTCGAATATTTAGAAGTGTTGAAGGTAGATAGTGGTACCGACGACGATTACAGTAAGGTTGTGGGGAGTGGTACCACCCACACCACACGTTTTTTGTTGCCATATTGGTGCCGACTCACGTTTGCTTCACCATTTCAACTTCTTGCCTTTTTTGGGAGGGGATGATTTGTTTATTATTTATGCAATCTAAACTATATAACTCTAAAATTCTCATTACATTGAAAAGTATGAAATTAAAAGTTAGAAATCTCATTAATTTAAAATAAAAATGCATAACACCAAATCAATTAAAACTTAAGGAACATAATAATACACATAAAAATTACTTATAATATTCGACGCTATTTGTATACCCGACAATTCTCCAAAAGTCTACATAGTGGAAAACCTTATTGTTTTCTTGGCAGAAAATTCCAAGAGTAGTGTTTAAGACTAGTAGTAACCCCGATTCCTTTCGTTGAGGAAATATTTAGTGATTTTCTTCCAAAAAGATGACTCACTTTCTTTGATGTCGACCCTAAGGTCCTTTGATACATCGACAAATGCACGAGTCAAAGCTACATCTTCTACCGTGCTATAGGGTACAATCAAGGTACCGAGTTAACATTTGAGGAAGACATTTTGAAAAGATAAAATGGAGAGAGATAAGATGAGTGTTGAAGGTATGAGATAAATAAGATGAATGAATATTGAAGGTTTAAGACCCATAAGAAATGAAGATAGTTGTTAGTATTTATTTTGGTTAAATAGTGGGTTAAAATTTTAAATTTTGAATTAAAAACAGAAAGATTTTTGAACTTGTCTTTCTCTCTCATCTTTAATTCATTTTCGAATCCCCTTGTTAAGCTCGGCATGCCGAGTAGGCCGGACCCAGTCATGCCGATGGATGGTGCTGAGCCACTTCGCATAGCCTAAGAGGTGGTAAAGATGAGTGGTGCAATATATCATCAATTCATCATTATCAATCTACATCAATCTCTTTAATAACATAAAATCTTATAACTACAAGATCTTGATGGAACTCCTTTATTCTTATAAAATTATCATGGGAATGTTGTATTAGAATTCAAAATTACCCATAAGCCAACTAAATACTTCAAATTGACTTTTATAAACTATCATTCTTGCATAACACATTCCATGTTAGTAATACTCAAAAACTCATTCATTTTCCAAAAGGGAATGTAAGACTTAGCATTCGGGTTAGCCTTATAACGAATGACTTCTAGCTTGATCACACCTCATCTGAAATGCTAACATTCTTGTTTTTTCTACCTTTCCTACGATACCATTAGCATAGGACCTTGACTAGACACTATGGTCACTAAACCCTTCATGTTTACATCTAACACGATCTTTCTTTTTCATTGTGTATTTCTTGAGATTTTTTTGTTCTTATCAAACCTTGCAAATGTTGCAAAGATTTTATAGCTTCCAGTGTAAAGTGTGCATATGTAACAGCCCAAAAACCGGATAAAATTTTTCATTTTCAAATAGGAGATTACAGTCATCAATTGTTTCCAAAATCCATTACAGAATAAACATGTTTCATTATCAGAGTAACAATATCAGTAAGTGCGGAAAACAGTGGGGAGTGAATGATGCGCCATCAAGCCGGGTCCTTCCATTTAGTACCGGAAGTACCTGAAACCACAATACAAACTGTAAGCAAAAGCTTAGTAAGTTCCCAAATACCACATAACATACAATCGCCCCCATGGTCTTCCATGTCATGGGCTACCCCCATGGTCTTCCATACAAGTGCCAAGGGCTACCCCCGAGGTCTTTAGTCAAAAAACACATTTTCAACTATCATTCTGCATGACAAGTAATGGGACTGCATTGGTGCCTTCGACCCATTGATATAATGAGAAGACTCACCTCGTTCTGCTGGTAAATACTGTCTGCTCGGCTACCGATCCGACAATCTCATACTGAATATACACAAATTACCCTAATTAGAATTAGGTCACATACTCAATACATGGGCCAAAACCCTAAGTCCCACTCCTAGAATATGTCCCATTTTGCCTATCCCATAATGGGCCTAACCATATTCGGCCCATCCACAATAACGGGCTCCATGGCCCAAAAGGACCAAACCATGACTAGCAAGGCCCACAATAGAAAACTGGGCCTACCTATCCTAAACAGGCCAAGGCCCATAACTAGTTAAGGCCTAAAAGTTCCAAAGTCCAATACTTATCCAACAACCCACTAGGTGTACGCACATCGTAATCAACAGTACGCTTAGCGTACTCGTTCTTCTGGCAGTACGCCGCGTAAGCTGTTAAGCATATTTATCCATTAAGTACTTAATCCATGCAGTCACTTCGTTAACTTCCAGATCTTGGTCATTTAAGGGGTCCTAGGGCATAAAGTTGGCAACTTTATGCCTTTGCATGCCTTATGAGAGCCCAACATCCAATTTTGTATATTAAGACTTACTTTAAGGACCTAAACTCATGCATGGCGCCATAACAACCATCAAGATAGCATTTTAATGCCTCTAACACACCAAAGGGACTAAGATCTAGCATTACAAGCTTCTGGAGTTGCTCAAACTCACAAAAGAGAATTCATGGACCAAAAATGAGCTTATAAACAAACCCTAAATCTAAGTATCAAAAGGATTAACAAGATATGAGCTTTTTACCTCCAAAAGCCTCATAAGATGATGTAGATCCAGGATCTTGAAGCTCAACCACATCCAAGGCTTGCACACCAAGCTTTTCTTCTTGCAAACACACCACAAAGGGCCACAAAGTCACTTTCAAGCTCAAAGATCACACTCCAAAGCAAACTAGGGTTTAGGAACGTTTAGAGGTGTGGAGGCTATTAATGGAGAAGGTCCAAAGGTCATAAATGAGCTTAAATAGGGCTCATGCCCGAAAAATTAGGGTTTTACAATTGGCCACGCACGCCTCGCGTACGTGGTTCAAGTCCGCGATCCCTCCACCCATGTACGCTAAGCATACATATTGATGGGTTTTAACCAAAAGAACATCCTATGTGCTCATGCAAACCCTAAAGCTTGGATCTAGGTTTCTCTATTGTACATGCAATTCATCCAAGACTTATAAACCCTAGATCTAGCATACATATTTCGAAATCAACATAAGAAATCAGATCTAGATGATTACCTTTTCTACAATGGCATGAATCTTCTTGTCTTGGAGCTTAAAGTCACAAGTGTCACTCCTCTAATGGCTTACAAACACCACACAAGCAAGAGGATGATATTGGAGAGAGGGGAGAGGCACAATTTTGGCTATGAAGACTCTTAGGGTTCAAGTGGCCGAAAATTGAATGTCGTAGGGTCTTATTTATACTGGTGCTGCTAGGGTTTCAGTCAAAACCCTAATGGATAGCTTAGGCCTTAAGCAGTCCAAGGAAGCTTCTGGAATAGGGCCTCTATGGCCGAAATTAAAATGGACACATCCCTAATTTCGTCCAAGACTAGTCCATGAGCCTTCTCAGCCCAGTACTCAACTATCACACATTTGACAGTTTAAGTCCCCGTTATTTAATTAATGTCTTTTAGTCATAAAATTAATTCTTAATTAACTCTTGTCTAATATTAATTAAATTATATGATTTCTCCTTTAATATATTATTTATATAATATATTAATAAACCATAATAACCTCTCTCTCTTCATAAATCACCCTGTCAAGTTGCTCTGGTGAAGGCAACCCAAAAGGATCATGCACAACCGGGTCAAGTACTTACCAAATATAGTTACGGGCTTAGACACTAATCCAACAGTCTCCCACTTGGATAAGTCTAGTAACTATAAATGTAAATACAATCCGATTAGAAATCGTAGCTCTCAAAGATGCTGTCGAACTCTGATCTTATCAGTAACCTGTCCTCTAGATAAGGGATCATATAGTCCTCCGTTCTAGATATCGTGCGGACAAATACATGGAAGATAGTCATACTTATTGTCCAGCAGTTGTTTCTTGATCTCTGATTTGTCTGACATAGAACTTAATTGAACACATCAATTCAGTCCTGACCGGGCCCGACACATAAGTCAAACAAAATCATCGAGGGGCCCAGATATCGCTTTTACCCTCTTAGGATAAAAGGAACAGATAAACTTCGACTTATATGCATTTACCATTCACTCATCAAATCATGCACAACAATGTGTTTTATAACATCAAGTTACTGATGTGTTTACGCATTATCAATGCACAACCAACTTGCAAATAATAAACCATATATCTAGGTTTTAATACCATAAGATATTATCGTCTTGCGATCACTCATGATAAATTCCATGAAGTGATACCAGCAAGCGCGGGTCTAATCCAATGCTCAAATCAAACTCATAAGCACTCACAAACGTTGCAGCAAACCTTTGTTATGTCTAATACACTTTAGACAATCTACACACCAATTCATGACAATCTTCTTTCATACCTACTCCCAAAGTATGAGTGACTGTGGAACTTTCGAATAATCTTATTATTAAGGAAGTCAAAACATGCAAAATGAAACAATAGGTAAATAATCAACATAAGACAGTAACATTACTTATAAATAATACTCTTTTATTTAATCATCAAATGTCAATTACATTTATCTATTACACGTTCCTAAACTATCTAATCTAAACTAATATCGTCCTTCAGCCCGATGCTCCTAGCGTGCTGCAAGTGCTTAACCCTACTCAGTACCTTCGTAAGGGGATCTGCTGGGTTATCCTCCGATGATACCCTCTTCACTACGATGAGTCCTTATTCCACCCGATGTCGAATAAAGTGATATTTTCTTTCGATATGTCAAGATCTGTCATGATCCCTCGATTCCTTGGTCAAGGCAACCGCTCCTTCATTATCACAGAAAATTTCCATGGGCTCCTTTATGGTTGGCACAACTCCAAGGTCTCCGATGAAGTTCTTCAACTATATCGCCTCCTTTGACGCTTCGCTCGCCGCTATATACTCTGATTCACACGTTGAATCAGCTACGGTCTCCTGCTTGGAACTTTTCCAAGTCACTGCTCCTCCATTTAGGGTAAAGACCCAACCCGACTGCGAACGGTAGTTTTCCCTGTCGGTCTGAAAACTGGCGTCACTATACCCTCGCACCCTAAAGTCATCACTCCCACCGAGGACTAGAAACCATTCCTTGGTCCTCCGAAGGTACTTAAGAATATTCTTGACTACGGTCCAATGTGCTTTGCCAGGGTTCCCTTGATATCTGCCTACCATGCTCAAAGCGAAGGTCACATCAGGGCGAGTACAAGTCATCACATACATAATCGAGCCAACTGCGGAAGCGTATGGTACTCGGCTCATTTATGCTATCTCGACTTCGGTACTCGGGCTTTGAGTCTTACTCAACTTGGCATTACTTTGGATTGGTAACTCCCCCTTCTTAGAATTCTCCATACTAAAACGCTTTAGTACTTTGTCCAAGTAAGTATTCTGACTAAGTCCTATTAGTTTCTTACTTCTGTCTCTCACTATCCTTATTCCCAAAATATAGGCAGCCTCTCCGAGGTCCTTCACAGCGAAGCACTTCCCAAGCCAGGATTTAACTTCCTTCAGGGTTAGGATGTCGTTTCCTATGAGTAGTATGTCATCGACATACAATACGAGGAAGCTTACTATACTCCCACTGGCTTTGACATATACATATGATTCATCCTCGCTTCGCAGAAAACCAATTTCTTTGACTTTCTCATCGAAACAAAGATTCCATCTGTGAGATTCTTGTTTTAGTCCATAAATGGACTTCTCAAGCTTACACACTCTATTGGGATGCTTCGCATTGACAAAACCCTCTGGCTGAGCCATGTAAACATCCTCAGCCAACTTCCCATTAAGGAAAGCGGTTTTGACATCCATCTGCCACATCTCATAGTCATGAAATGCAGCAATGGCTAGCATTACCCTGATAGACTTTATCTTCGCAACTGGTGAGAATGTCTCATCATAGTCAACTCCGGGAGTTTGAGTGAAACCCTTCGCAACCAATCATGCCTTATAAGTGTGCACATTCCCATCCATGTCGGTATTCTTATTGAATATCCACTTGCACCCGACCGTCTTACGACCTGGCACATTGTCAACCAAATTCCAAACTTGGTTGTCATACATGGACTGAATCTCGCTGTCCATAGCCTCTTTCCATTTCATAGACTCCGGGCCTGCCATGGATTCCTTGTAACTGTTAGGTTTTACTAGTGTACTGTAACTAATAAACATATCACCTTCACTTGTTATATGAAAACCATATAACACAGGCGGAACACTAACTCTACTGGAACGTCTAAGGGGTAAGGATTCGTCAATCGGTTCAACCGGAGTTTCCTCCTCGGGTTGAGCGCCAGTGTTAGAGGTTCCTTCATCATTTGATTCTTGAAGTTCTTCAAGATCAATTTGCCTCCCACTTTCCCCTTGGCTTATGAGTTCTCTCTCTCGGAAAACCCCTCTCCTCGCAACGAAGACAACATTGTCACTCGGTCTATAGAAGAGATATCCAAAGGACTTCTGCGAGTAGCCGATGAAAATACATCGCTCACTATGAGGTTCGAGCTTGTTGTGAGTCTCTCGTCTTATGAAAACCTCGCAACCCCAAACCTTGATGTGTGCCAACGAGGGAGCTTTCCCTGTCCACATCTCGTGAGGTGTTTTGGCAACCTTCTTCGTAGGGACTAAGTTAAGGATATGGGCGGCAGTCTCTAAGGCATACCCCCAGAATGAGATAGGTAGCAAAGCACGGCTCATCATGGAATGAACCATGTCTAGCAAGGTTCGATTACGCCTCTCAGCCACACCATTCAATTGCAGTGTCCTGGGAGGTGTCAAATGTGAAACGATTCCGCATTCCTTGAGGTAGTCGTGGAATTCAAGACTTAGGTACTCTCCACCTCGATCAGATCGAAGCATCTTTATTTTCCTGCCCAACTGATTCTCCACTTCTTGCTTGAACTCTTTGAACTTTTCAAAGGTTTCTGACTTACGCCTGATTAAGTAGATATAGCCATATCTGCTATAATCGTCGGTAAAAGTCACGTAGAAGCGGAACGCATACCTTGTGGTGGATCTAAAGGGTCCACATACATCTATATGTATGAGATCCAATAAACCCTCTGATGGGTTTTAGGTACAACAAATAAACTAGAAACAATTCCTAAGTTCACATGCAACCTACTTTGGATCTATGTTTTAACTATTGAACATACAACTTTGAATTGCAAAACAAGAACCCTAGAGGAGATAGGCTAATTTCGAAATTAACAAACTAGGGTTTAGGGTTTACATACCTTTCAATTGTTATAGCAAACAATTGATAATCCCTTGATCTTGATCTTGATCTTCTTGGAAGCTTTATCACCACAAGTGTAATGCCTCTAATGGAATCACACCCAAACTAGCAAGAAGGAAAGTAGAAGAGAGAGAGGAGAGGGAGTATGCAAAATCTCGGCCTTAGGGTTTCTTCAAAAAAAAGAGTGACCAAAAACATGAACCAGGAGGCTCCTTATATAGCTGAGGGATTTAGGGTTTAAGGGAAACCCTAGTTATCCTTTGCTTAGGGCCTAAGCAAACCCAAGGGCCTTATCCAAGCCCCTATGGACGAAATTATTAGGGTTTCCCCTAAAGATTTCGTCCACCCTCTTCCAAGGGGGTTCTAGAGCCTTCCACTCAACTATTAGATAATTGTAAACTAGTCCCTGCACCTTATAATTAATTCTTTTAACCCCAAAATCAATTCTGATTAATTTCTGGCTAACAATTAAATAAACATAATGATTTCTAATTAATATATTAATCCATTAACATATTAATAAATCATTTATATATATATATATTAATTTATTAATCTTATAAATTAATATCTCTCCTTTCATAATTTCCTTGTCCAGTTGCTAGGTTGAGGGCAACCCAAAAGGACTGTGCTGCTATCAATTCAAGTACATACCAATTATAGTTATGGTCTTAGACACCTAATCCAACAGTCTCCCACTTGGATAAGTCTGTAACTATAATTGCTAGTATGCCTTCTAAATTTGACCAGCAAATTGTAGCTTCCAAAAAGCTGCTGCCGAACTCTGACCCAGTCAGTTACGTGTCCTAAGATAAGTGATCATATAACCCTTCGTTCTGCTTGATATCCCCAGACAAAAGACATGGAATGTAATCAATCTGTTTGTCCAGAATCTATGTTTCCCGATTCCTGATTTGTGATGATGTAGGACTTCTAATCGAACACATCAATTTAGTCCTGGCTGGGCCCAGCACATAAGTCAACACCAAATCATCGAGGGGCCCACATATATCGCTTTTCCTGTTAGGGCAAAAGGAACGAATAAACGTTGACTCATATGCTTGTATCTTTTACTCATCAAATTATGCATGACAATACGTTTTATAACACCAAGTTACTGATGCGTTTTCGTATCACCAATGCACAACCGACTTGTAAATTACAACTCATATATCTTCGTTTCAAGATTATAAGATATTATCGTCTCAGTATTACTCGTGATGAATTCCATGAAGTAATACTCTGAGCGAGGGTTTATCCAATACTCAAATCTCAATTTCTGAGTACTCATGAACATTGCAGCAATTCTATTGCCATGTCTATCCTTAGACAATCTGCAATCCAATTCATGACAGTCTTAATTCACTACTTACTTCCAAGAGTACGAGCGACTGTGGAGTTTGAATAATCTCATTATTCAGGAAGTAAAACATGCAAAAATGAAACACAATAATAAACAATCGACAAAAGGTAGTAGCCAAACTTATAAATAATACTTTATTATTTAATCACCAAAAGTCAATTACATTTACTTTGTTACAAGTTTCAAAAACTAATCTAACTACTAAAACTAATATCATCTTTCAGTCCTATGCTCCGAGCATGTTGAATATGCTTAGCCCTACTCAGACCCTTTGTGAGAGGATCTGCTGGGTTATCTTCAGATGACACCCTCTTTACTATAAGATGGCCTTCTTCTACTCTATGTCTGATGAAATGGTACTTTCTGTCGATATGTCTGGTCTTACCATGATCTCTTGGTTCCTTTGTCAAGGCAACCGCTCCTTCATTATCGCAGAACAGTTCCATAGGCTCCTGGATGGTTGGAACAACTCCGAGATCCCCGATGAAGTTCCTCAACCAAGCTGCTTCTTTCGACGCTTCACTTGCTGCTATGTACTCTGATTCACAAGTAGAATCAGCCACCGTATTTTGCTTGGAACTCTTCCAAGTAACTGCTCCTCCATTCAGTAAAAACACCCAGCCTGACTGAGAACGGAAGTTATCTCTATCCGTCTGAAAGTTGGCATCACTGTAACCATCTACTCTCAAAGTATCACTGCCACCAAGCACAAGGACCCAGTCCTTTGTCCTTCGCAAATACTTGAGTATATTCTTAACTGCTACCCAATGAGCTCTACCTGGGTTTCCCTGATAGCGACTGACCATGCTTAAAGCAAATGCCACATCAGGGCGAGTACATGTCATAGCGTACATGATCGATCCGACAGCGGAAGCATAAGGTACACGACTCATGTCATCTATTTCAACATCTGTACTCGGGCATTGAGTCTTACTCAATTTGGTATTGCTCTGGATAGGTAGCTCTCCCTTCTTGGAGTTTTCCATACTAAACCTCTTTAGTACCTTATCCAAGTATGTGCTCTGACTAAGTCCAATTAGTCTCTTCTTTCTATCTCTCAATATTCTAATCCCAAGAATATAGGCAGCTTCTCCAAGGTCTTTCATGGCAAAACACTTTCCAAGCCAAGACTTAACTTCTTTCAAGGTTGGAACATCGTTACCAATGAGTAATATGTCATCGACATATAACACCAGAAAAGTTACTATACTCCCACTAGCCTTGATATACACACAAAACTCATCTTCACTTCTAGAGAAACCAAACTCTTTGACTTTCTCATGGAAGCAAAGATTCCAACTGCGAGATGCTTGTTTCAATCCATAAATGGATTTCTCAAGCTTGCACACTCTATTGGGGAACTTTGCATCAACAAAACCCTCTGGCTGACTCATGTAAACATCTTCAGCCAACTTCCCATTAAGGAAAGCAGTTTTGACATCCATCTGCCATATTTCATAATCATGGAAGGCAGCTATGGCGAGCAATATCCTAATAGATTTAATCTTAGCTACTGGTGAGAAGGTCTCATCATAGTCAACCCCTGGGGTTTGAGTGAAACCTTTTGCAACCAGTCGAGCTTTGAATGTGTGCACATTCCCATCCATGTCTGTCTTCTTCTTGAAGATCCATTTGCACCCAACTGTCTTGCGACCTGGTGCACTATCAACCAAATTCCAAACTTGGTTGTCATACATGGACTTAATCTCGCTGTCCATTGCCTCTTTCCACTTGGAAGCCTCTGGGCCTGCCATTGCTTCCTTATAAGTGACTGGTTCATCTAAGTTTACCAGTGTTCTGTCACTTATGAATGTGTCACCATCTGAAGTAATATGAAAACCATACAACTCAGGTGGCACACTCACCCTAGTGGATCTTCTAAGAGGTAATGAGTTATCAATTGGTTCAACAGGAACTGTTTCCTCTGGTTGAATGCTAGTGTCATCTAAGGTTCCTTCATTAGCTGACTCTTGAATTTCTTCAAGGTCAATAGTGCTCCCACTGTCCTCTTTGAATATGAGCTCTCTCTCAAGAAAGACTCCTCTTCGTGCTACAAAGACCACGTTCTCACTAGGCCTGTAGAACAAATATCCAAAAGACTGCTTTGGGTAACCAATGAAAACACATTTCTCACTTCTAGCTGCTAGCTTGTCGTGAGTCTCTCGTCTTACGAAAGCTTCACAACCCCAGACTTTAATATGTGCTAACGAGGGAACTTTCCCTGTCCACATTTCGTGAGGTGTTTTGGCAACCTTCTTTGTAGGGACAAGATTGAGGATGTGGGCGGCTGTCTCTAAGGCATACCCCCAGAAGTGAATAGGAAGCGAAGCCCGACTCATCATAGAACGAACCATGTCTAACAAGGTTCGATTGCGCCTCTCAGCTACACCATTTAACTGTGGTGTCCTAGGAGGAGTCAATTGTGAGACTATCCCACATTCTTTCAGATAGTCGTTGAACTCGATACTAAGATACTCCCCGCCTCTATCGGATCTAAGTATCTTTATCTTTCTGCCCAATTGATTTTCGACTTCATGCTTAAACTCTTTGAACTTTTCAAAAGTTTCTGACTTATGCTTGATCAAGTAGATATATCCATATCTGCTATAATCGTCAGTGAAAGTCACATAGAATCGATTAGCATCTCTTGTAGTTGATCTGAAGGGCCCACACACATCTGTGTGTATGAGATCCAACAGACCTTCACCTCTTTCACAAGACCCTGTGAATGGTGATTTTGTCATCTTTCCCAAAAGACAAGATTCACACATATCATCTGACTTTAGGTCAAATGATTCCAACACTCCATCCTTTTGGAGTTGGGCTATGCGTTTCTTGTTAATGTGTCCAAGACGACAATGCCACAAGCATGCCTTGTCTACACTATTAGACAAGTCAATATTAAGTACACTATTTCCTAGGCTATCAACACAAGTCACTGTTTCATACACACCATTACAAGGCAAAGCTTCAAACATAAAAACACCATTCTTATAAACAGAAATTGAACCATTCAAATCATTAAAAGAATATGTAAAACCTTGTCTGAACAATGCATGAAATGAAATAATGTTTCTCGTCATCTCAGACGAATAGCAACAATTTATTAAATCTAATCTAACATCATTACTAAGCAGAAGCTGATAAACTCCGATCTTGGTTACTGGTGAAGACTTTCTGTTTCCCATGATCAGGTTTATCCTTCCTCGCTCTATCTCCTCACTTTCCTTTAGACCCTGCAAATCAGAACAGATATGAAAACCACATCCTGTATCAAGGACCCATGAACGAGAAGATAATGAGTTATTAGCAGAAATAGTGTAAATACCTGCCGAAGATGGCTTCACTTTGCCATCCTTGATATCTTGCAGATATTGTGGGCAAGATCTCTTCCAATGCCCCTTTTGGTTGCAGTAAAAGCAAACTGCCTCTTTTGGATCAGAAACATGGGGAGTGGAACCATTGGGCTTAGCCTTTGGGCCATTACTAGATGACCCAGCTTGAGCCTTGCTCTTCCAGTTTTGCTTGGGAGGACCTTTCCTCTTTTTCCCCTTTCCCTGTCCAATAGCCAAAACAGGGGCACTCGTAGGTGTGGAGGGTATACTTTTACCCTTCATCCCTGCCTCAGCTGTCTGCAACAAGTTGTGCAATTGGGCCAAGGTCTGCTCAGTATTGTTCAAATGGTAAGTTAGAATAAACTGACCATAACATTCAGGAAGTGAGTTCAAGACCATGTCAATGGCCAATTCCTCATCAAAGTGAATATTGAGCTTGACCAAACGCTCTATGTAGCGTTGCATTCTTTGCACATGTGACACTACCGACTCCCCATCCTTCATCTTGCAAGCCATGAGTGACTTGACTACTTCGAACTTTTCTTGACGAGCTCGCTTATGGTACTTTTCCATAAGGTCCTTGTTCATCTCGAAGGGCCAATAGTCCTCATAGTACCTCTGCAGTTCTGGGGACATAGTTGCCACCATGATGCATGCCACTTTGGTAGCATCATCGTAATGTTTCTTGTAGGCAGCAAGATCTTCAGGAGTAGCTTCATTCTCATCAAGCTCTTTGAGCTCCTTTTCAAGAACATATTCTTTGTTCTCGAAACGAAGAGCCATCTTGATGTTGCGCATCCAATCGTTATAGTTTGAGCCATCCATAACGACTTTGGAGCAGATATTAAGCAAAGAGAAGTTCTGGTTGGAGGAGGATGAAGCAGAAGTGTTTCCAGGAGTAGACATCTGAAAAGAAAGAAAGTTTTAGTTAGATTTCAAGATACCTTAATAGAATAACCCAAAGATATAATATCAAGGTTAGGATCCAACTATGAAGATTCACAACTTAGAAATGGGATGCCGAGATCCAAGTGCAAATTTCATAAAGGTAGGTGAATGACGATTCACCAATTCCACCATTAGACGAAACAAACGAAGTGAAATTCCTAATTCTTTTGAGATACATTGAAACTATTCAATGGCATGTTTTAATCTCAGATTATGCTCTTCTATTTGTGACTGGGATGCCGAGGATCACAAACAAGATGTGAATAACCATGCAAATGTGCTTGGTAACCCCATTGTCTTTATCATTAACTATTGATGTGCTGGTAAACCACACACGCTCCATCAAAATGACAATTATGAGATACCCATTACTACTCTTTATTAGTGCCTTTTAGTGTGCTGGTTAACACACACGCTCCACTAACGACCAATAAAGCATAATGTGCAATTTCATGGATTAGCATACTTTTCACATTTTTCCTAAAGTAACTAGAGTTGGGATTTTGAAAATAATGTTCTAGTACTTTCTTTAATATCATTATACTTTTAATGAGAAGTAGTTGTCCTATCAAATCCGTTCTGCTAACGACCCTCCACTAATCAAGGAAGCGGTGGGTGAGAGTGGACACCCATTCAACTACCATTTTATAGGCAGTTTCCTTATACCCCCCTTATAGATTAGCTTCGTGAATGAGGCATACTAGCGATTTGACTGACCATGCTCTTATACATATATAATATTAAACTTTTAATTATAATATATATATAAGGTGTGTTTTAAAACATTTTAAAACTTCAAGGGTTTATAAATTTCGAAATTTAAGCTATTAAATTTAAATTTAAATAAACCAATTAACTAGATTTAATATTTATCTTTTAATTAACTATTAATCAAATTATTAAATCTTGTAAGGATTATCTAATTAAATTAATCCATTAATTTAATCCTAATCCTTATCCCTCTAAATTTCAAAAAATAGGGTAAGGATAATTATCCAATTAATCTAATTAAGCAACAATTATCCAAAACAAGAAACCCTAAAACTTCTAAGCAAATTTCGAAATTTACAAGGGAGGAGGCTAGGGTTTTCAAAACCCTAACCCTAATTTCGATTAGGGTTCTTTGGAGGCTAGGGTTTTCGAAAAAACCCTTTGATCCAAAACCCTAGAAATCGAAAATTTTGGCCTTTAGGGTTTAATAGCTATAAACCCTAATTTGCAATTCAACAATTGTAGCAATTCAATTTAAAACAACAATGGCTCTGATACCACTGATGGGTTTTAGGTACAACAAATAAACTAGAAACAATTCCTAAGTTCACATGCAACCTACTTTGGATCTATGTTTTAACTATTGAACATACAACTTTGAATTGCAAAACAAGAATCCTAGAGGAGAGAGGCTAATTTCGAAATTAACAAACTAGGGTTTAGGGTTTACATACCTTTCAATTGTTATAGCAAACAATTGATAATCCCTTGATCTTGATCTTGATCTTCTTGGAAGCTTTAGCACCACAAGTGTAATGCCTCTAATGGAATCACACCCAAACTAGCAAGAAGGAAAGTTGAAGAGAGATAGGAGAGGGAGTATGCAAAATCTCGGCCTTAGGGTTTCTTCAAAAAAAAGAGTGACCAAAAACATGAACCAGGAGGCTCCTTATATAGCTGAGGGATTTAGGGTTTAAGGGAAACCCTAGTTATCCTTTGCTTAGGGCCTAAGCAAACCCAAGGGCCTTATCCAAGCCCCTATGGACGAAATTATTAGGGTTTCCCCTAAAGATTTCGTCCACCCTCTTCCAAGGGGGTTCTAGAGCCTTCCACTCAACTATTAGATAATTGCAAACTAGTCCCTGCACCTTATAATTAATTCTTTTAACCCCAAAATCAATTCTGATTAATTTCTGGCTAACAATTAATTAAACATAATGATTTCTAATTAATATATTAATCCATTAACATATTAATAAATCATTTATATATATATATATATTAATTTATTAATCTTATAAATTAATATCTCTCCTTTCATAATTTCCTTGTCCAGTTGCTAGGTTGAGGGCAACCCAAAAGGACTGTGCTGCTATCAATTCAAGTACATACCAATTATAGTTATGGGCTTAGACACCTAATCCAACACCCTCACCCCTCGCACAAGTGCCAGTGAAGGGTGACTTGGTCATCTTTCCAAGTAAACAAGACTCGCACACGTCATCGTCCTTAAGGTCGAATGACTCCAATACTCCATCCTTTTGGAGTTGGGCTATGCGTTTCTTGTTGACATGTCCAATACGACAATACCACAAGCGTGCTTTATCCAAATCATTGGAAGAATCAATACACAACACATCATTTCCTAAATTTTCTACAACCATCACAGATTCATATATTCCATTACAAGGCAATGCTTCAAAATAGAAAACACCATTAAGATAAGCATTAATAGAACCCTTTTCATTATCAAATGAATATCTAAAACCTTGTCTATACAAACCATGAATTGAAATGATGTTTCTTGCCATATCTGGTGAATAGCAACAATTATTTAAATCTAATCCTAATCCACTACTGAGCATTAAAGAGTAAACTCTGATCTTGGTGACAGGCGACGATCTTCTGTTCCCCATAATCAAATTTATCTTCCCATTCTCCACATCCCTATGTCTTCTTAGGCCCTGCAAATCAGAACAAATGTGAAAAGCACATCCTGTATCAAGTACCCAAGAAATAGCATGTGATGAATCATTAGATTTAATAGTGTAAATACCTGCGTAGGACGACTTGATCTTTCCATCCTTAATATCTTGCAGATATTTAGGGCAGCTTTGTTTCCAATGCTCTATTTCGTGGCAGTGGTGGCACTCTGCCTCCTTGGGGTTGGAGTTGGGTTTAGCAGGACCAACCTTGGTTCCACTAGAATAGGATCCATTTTGGGACTTTCCCTTATGGTGGCTCTTTGAGGGAGCCTTCCTCTTTTTACCCTTCCCTTGCCCAATTGCCAAGACTGGGGCAGCAGTAGGAGTTGGAGATGATGCAACAAATTTATCTTTGAGGTTGCTCTCAGCTGTCCTCAACAATCCTTGAAGCTTGCTCAAGGTTACCTCCTCCTTGTTCATGTGGTAGGTCATGCGGAACTGGCTATAGCAGGGAGGAAAGGAATGAAGGATGATGTCAATTGCCAGCTCTTCATCAAAATTCACATTCAACTTTAGCAGGCGATCAACATATCTCTGCATCTTTTGCAGATGAGCGGTAAGGGACTCTCCATTACCCATTTTGGTAGTGATCATCGAAGTGATGATCTCGTACCTTTCTTGCCTAGCGCTTTGGTGGTACCGGTCCAGTAGATCTTGATGCATCTCATAGGGGTACATGTCCTCGTAGGACTTCTGGAGTTCTGCAGTCATAGTCGCTAACATGATGCAATGGACTTTCGTGGCATCACGCTCATGGGCCTCAAAGGCCGCGATCTTTCAGCAATGGCAGTGTTGATGTTGATTTCCTTTAGCTTCTCATCGAGGACATACTCTTTGTCCTCGTAACGAGTGACCATCCGGATGTTGCAGATCCAATCATTGAAATTGGACCCGTCAAAGATCACTCTCCCACACAAGTTCATGAGTGAGAACGAACCAGAGGAATTTGAGCCTGAATCGTTGTTGTTGACATTCGACATCTGAAATAGAAAAGAGATAAGTTTGATTAGAAATGAATCCCTAATTAAACACCCAAATGAGAAATTAGGGCTAGGATCCAACAACATTATTTACAAATTAGAAGAGGGATGCCGTAATCTAACAAGTAAATAATTTGAAGGTAAGTGAATGACGATTCACTAATTTCCACCATGAAAACAAATTAAGGATAAGTTTTAAACGTATTGAAAACTCCTAGATCTTTTGAGATTCATTGAACTTTTCAATGGCATGTTTAAATCTCGATATGCCCCTCAAGTTTGTGACTAGGATGCCGAGGATCACAAAGTGGATGTGAATAACCATGCAAATATACATGGTGCCCCCAATGTTACAGTCACCTATTCGACGTGCCGGTTAACCACATACGCTCCATCGAACTATGACAAACATGGAGTCACCCTTTGCCACCTTTTCTTAGAGCCCAATTAATGTGCCGGTTAGCCACACACGCTCCACTAACGTCTTAGCAAGGGTGCAAAGTGTAATTTCATGGAATTGCATCAATTCACTTTTGCCTACAGTAACTAAGATTGAGAATTTTTGAAAAAACATTTAGTTACATTATAAATTCATTATACTTTTAATGAGGAAAGGTTTGCCCTATCCTACCCGTTCAGCTAACGACCTTCCACCAATCAAGGAAGCGGTGGGTGAGAGTGGACACCCATTAAACGGCCATTAGATCGGCTTCGTGAATGAGGCCTACTAACGGTAAGACTAGCAGTTTAAGTTATATATATATATATATATATATATATATATATATATATATATATATATTAATCTTATAATAAATAAAGTATAAGGTTGAATTTTAAACTTGTAAAATTCTAGGGTTTGAAATTTAAATAATTCAAATTAAACTTCTAATTAAAAAATTAAATTTCAAAACTTGAGGGCAAGTTTTGAACTTTTCAAAACACATAGGATCAAATAGCAAATAATATAAATTAAAATTTTAATTAAATGATTATCTAAATTTGATCTATTATATTTTAATCACAAGATAATTCATCAAATAAATCAAATAATCAAATTTTATCACATAAGGAATTTATTATTCAATTAAATGGTAATTATCTTTTGTTTTGGTAAGGATAATCATATAATAACAATAAAATTCGGATTTTATTAGTAAAAAACGATTTTGGTAATTATCCTTCAGCAAAACAGCAAGAAATCCCGAAAATCCCTCTGACTGATGTTCCGACTCGCCGAGTCCCCTAATGGTCTATTCGAGTTCATCCTACTCGTCGAGCCCACTTTGGGACTCACCGAGTCTGTCAGTCAGGGAGCCAAAAAAACGATTTTAAAGCAAGAATGAAAACACAAAGCATCAATACAATAGAAACCAATCAAGTATCTGATGCCACTGATGGGTTTTAACCAAAAGAACATCCTATGTGCTCATGCAAACCCTAAAGCTTGGATCTAGGTTTCTCTATTGTACATGCAATTCATCCAAGACATATAAACCCTAGATCTAGCATAAATATTTCGAAATCAATATAAGAAATCAGATCTAGATGATTACCTCTTCTACAATGGATTGAATCTTCTTGTCTTGGAGCTTAGAGTCACAAGTGTCACTCCTCTAATGGCTTACAAACACCACACAAGCAAGAGGATGATATTGGAGAGAGGGGAGAGGCACAATTTCGGCTATGAAGACTCTTAGGGTTCAAGTGGCCGAAAATTGAATGCCCTAGGGTCTTATTTATACTGGTACTGCTAGGGTTTCAGTCAAAACCCTAATGGATAGCTTAGGCCTTAAGCAGTCCAAGGAAGCTTCTGGAATAGGGCCTCTATGGCCGAAATTAGAATGGACACATCCCTAATTTCGTCCAAGCCTAGTCCATGAGCCTTCTCAGCCCAATACTCAACTATCACACATTTGACAGTTTAAGTCCCCGTTATTTAATTAATGTCTTTTAGTCATAGAATTAATTCTTAATTAATTATTGTCTAATATTAATTAAATTATATGATTTCTCCTTTAATATATTATTTATATAATATATTAAAAAAAACATAATAACCTCTCTCTTCATAAATCACCCTGTCAAGTTGCTTTGGTGAAGGCAACCCAAAAGGACCATCCACAACCGGGTCAAGTACTTACCAAATATAGGTACGGGCTTAGACACTAATCCAACACATATATGTACGCCCAACGTACAGAAGACCTCTTTTGCAAAATATACAATGATCCAAGGACTAAAGATGACATACCTGAATCTGAGTGTTACAACTCTCCCCCACTTGAATTAGACTTCATCCTCGAAGTTTGCTGCCGCGAAAAAATCATGGTAGTGCTCCCTCGTCTCGTCCTCCGGTTCCCACGTCCACTCGGAGCCTCTTCTGTGTTTCCATTGCACCTTTACCAAATTCACCACCTTATTACGCAGAGTTTTAGTCTTCTTATCAAGAATCGCAATGGGATTCTCCACATATTTCAGCACTCATCCACCTGAATATCATCAAGCGAGATCACTGTAGAATCATCGGCTACACATTTCCGCAACTGAGATACATGGAAAATGTTATGGATCTGAATGAGCTCATCAGGATTATCCAGCGGGTATGTAACCCTGCCAACACAGGCATAAATCCTGAATGGAACAATAAAGCGGGACCCATCTTGCCCCTCTTCCGAAATCGGATGACACCTTTCCTAGGTGACACCTTCAGCAACACAAAGTCGCCCACCTGAAACTCGAGTTCTGAACATCTTCGGTCAGCATAACTCTTCTGACGGCTCTGCGGGACCCACAGTCTGTCGCGTAACTGCTGAATCAACTCAATGGTCTTAAGCACTACCTCAATGTTTCCCATGATCCGATGTCCGACCTCTCCCCAAAAAACTGGGGTCCTACACCTCCTTCCATACAACATCTCGAATGGTGGTCGGTCGATACTAGCATGATAACTGTTTTTGTAGGAGAACTCTGCTATTGGAAGGTAAGTATCTCAACTCCCTCCGAAATCTAGCACGCAAGCCCGCAGCATATCCTCGAGCGTCTGGATCGTCCGCTCGCTCAGACCGTCAGTCTGGGGGTGGTATGTTGTACTGAAATGCAACTGAGTTCCCAACTCCTTATGGAACTTCCTCCAAAATCTGGAGGTGAAATGAACATCACGATTCGAGACTACTGACACAGGAACCCCATGCCTAACTACTACCTCTCAGACATAAATATCAGCTAGCTTCTCGGCGGATGTACTCTCGGCAATCAGAATAAAATGTGCACTTTTGGTCAACCTGTCCACAATGACCCATATAGAATCAACACCTCGCGCCGTCCTAGGTAATTTCGTGATAAAATCCATGGTGATCTCTTCCCACATCCACATGGGTATGGGCAACGGCTGGACCTTTCCGTGAGGTCTCTGATGTTCGGCTTTGACCTTCGTACATGTCAAACACCTCTCAACGAACCAAGCAACTTCTCTCTTCATGCAGGGACACCGATAGCTCAATCTCAAGTCCCGGTACATCTCCGTGGCCCCCAGATGAATGAAAAACTTTGATTTATGCGCATCCTCCAAAGTCGTCAGTCTCACCCCACCTGATGCTGGAACCCAAACCCTACCATACTGAGTCAACAACCCTCGACTGTCTCTAACAAACAACGAAATCTGACCTCTAATACGCTCAGTATTCCATTTTTTCTTCTTCAAGTCCTTCTTCCTGAGCCTCCTTGATCAAATTCATCAAGGGTGAAGTAACAGTCATCCTCAAACAAATATCTCGGATCGATGAGCACACCGCCTTACAGCTCAAAGCATCGGCCGCCACATTGGCCTTCCCGGGGTGGTACAAAATCTCGCAATCATAGTCTTTTACCACATCTAACCACCTCCGTTGCCGCATATTCAAGTTCGGCTGATCCATCAAATACTTCAAACTCTTATGATCGGTGTAGATAGTGCATCGGACCCCATACAAGTAGTGCCTCCAGATTTTTAGGGCAAACACCATCACCCCTAATTCCAAATCATGCGTGGGGTAATTTGCCTCATGAGGCTTCAGCTGTCTCGAGGCATAAGAAATCATATGATCTCTCTACATAAGGACAACTCCCAATCCCGAAATAGAAGCGTCGCAATAAACCATAAAATATCCAATCCCTAAGGTAACGCAAGAATCGAGGCCTCACACAATCTCCGCCTCAGAGTCTCGAAGGCTAGCTGCTGATCCGGACCGCTCCGAAAGGTCACATTTTTCTTGGTCAGGCGGGTCAGAGGCATTGCAATCTTGGAGAAGTCCTGAATAAATCTCTGATAAAACCCCGCAAGACCCAAGAAACTCTGAATCTCATATGCATTTTTCAGAACTTCCCAACGCATCACAGCCTCGATCTTGGTCGGGTCCACCAATATACCATCCTGTTTGATGATGTGCCCCAAAAATTGCAACTCACACAACCAAAAACCGCATTTGGAGAATCTGGCATAAAGCATGTCCCTCCTCGAGGTCTCCAACACCTCTCACAAATGTTGATCATACTGCTCCTTGGTCTTAGAGTAGACTAGAATATCATCAATGAAGACAATCATAGAACGATCCAACATCGGCCTACAAACCCGGTTCATGAGATCCATGAACGCTGCTGGTGCATTGGTGAGCCCGAAAGGCATCACAACAAACTCATAATGACCATAACGAGTTCTAAAGGTTGTCCTCTATACATCCTCATCCCTGATCCTCATCTGATGGTATCCTGACCGGAAATCATTCTTGGAGAACCAAGATGCACCCTGAAGCTGATCAAATAAGTCGTCGATCCTCAAAAGTAGGTAACGGTTCTTCACCGTTAGCTTGTTCAATTGCCTATAACTGATACACATCTTGTGTGACCCTTCCTTCTTTTTCATGAACAAGATCGGTGCTCCCCAAGGGGAACTGCTTGGACGAATAAAACCCTTGTCTAGAAGCTCCTGCAGCTGTGTAGACAAATCCTACATCTCAGGTGGTGCTAGGCGATATGGCGTCTTGGCTATCGGAGCCGAACAAGGCATCAAATCATTCGGAAACTCAACCTGCCTCTCGGGAAGCACTCCCGACAACTCCTCGGAAAAGACGTCGAGAAAATCCCGCACAAAGGGTACCTTGCTCAACTCCGACATGGTCTCAACCCGCGAATCTGAGACATAAGCTAGAAACCCAAAACAACCTTGCTGAAGAAACCTCCTAGCCCTCGCAGTTGAACAGAGAGCTGGCCCATGCGAAACTCTCTCACCAGTAATGACTAGTTCTTCCCTAATTGGGGTTCGAACTCTCACCAACTTCCGCTCACAATTAATCACATCCCCATTGGGCCCTAACCAGTCCATCTCGATGATCACCTTCAACCCCCTTAAGGGAATAAGTACCAAATCGATAGGAAACCTCTCACCAAACATGTTCAAAACACATCCCCGGAAGACCCTCGCATCACTCACAATACGATCATCCGCGATCTCCACCTCCAGAGGGGAGTCCAAAGTCCCCGGAGCGTCTCGAAACTTCTGGTTGAGCGCAAGAGATACAAAGGATCGGGTAGCTCCCGAGTCAAATAAAACATGAGCCGACAACCCATTGACCAAAAAGTTCCCTATACAAGATCATATCAAACATAAGAATAACAAGAAAACAATAAAAGATAGAGATAAGTCACATACCAGTAACTACATTCGGCGCTGCTTGGGCCTCATCGGTGGTCAACTGAAACGCTTTTCTCTTCACGGTAGGAGTCTCCGCCTTGCCCTTGCGGCCATCAATAATCCTCAAGGTGGCTGGCGCAGGTGCCACCACCGCTCCAACAGACAACCTCATACAATCGGTTTTTTTATGGCCGATCTAGTTGCAGTGAAAGCAAATCAAGCCCTTCTTGGGGCACTCCCTGCTCATGTGGCCCGACTGACCATAACTGTAACATACCGAGCCCGCTACCCGACAAATCCCGCTGTATGGCTTGCTGCACTTGGCACAACAGCCCTGGCCCTGCCGGCCTCTGCTATAAATATCGAAGGTCTTGGGCTTCTTGGCCTGACCCACTGTTTTATGCACTTGTTCCGGTTTCCGCTTCGTCTGGAGCTCCAACTCGATTTCCTCTCTCGCGGACCTTCTCAATCATATCATTTAGGGTCTTGCACCCTGAAAAACTCACCAACTTGTAACATCCATAAAGTTTTCACAAAATTTTAAAACTTTTGAAACAATTCCATAAAACACCACGGTTTACAAAATATTTTTCAAAATAATTATTATCAGAGTTCATTACCAAAGATCATAAAACAAAACATGAGGATGTGCATGATCACGCCTTTGTGTTCCTGCGATCATCTGATGTACATGAAACATAACCCAAAACTGTAAGTCCAATGCTTAGTGAGTTCCCCCAAAATACCAACTCCATACAAAACCAGTACAATAATCATAAACAACAAGCATAAAGAGCATTCAGTATGACTGGAACGCCCCACCGGCCTGCAGTCTATCTGGTACGCTCATAGAACCTTCAGCATGACTGGTACGCCCCATTAGGCTTTCAGCCTATCTGGAACGTTCTTCGGGCCTTCGGTGTAACATCCTGTTTCGAATCGTCCGAGATTTAGGGTTCGTGGGCTGCAACCCAGGCATGAGGAAGCCTCGAGGCTGAGACGAGTTGCTAGAAGCGTAGGGCTTCTCGTCACCTTTCCGTGGATATGAGGTTCATTGGAAACAGACTTATAGCGAGGAAGCTATGGAAGTTTGAAGTTTTGGCAAGATAAGTCCCTTATTTGAGAAAGGTGGCAGCTGAGTACGCGGGGCGTACATGTGTGTGTCCGCTTAGCGTACTCATGTGCGTGAAGTTGAAGCGGAGCCACCTAGTACGCTGGGCGTACTAGGTACAGAGTGAAAACCCTAGATGAGGGGGGTGTCACTATATAAGGAATATGATTGCCTCATTTCTGGCCACCATTTCCAGAAACTTAACTCTCTCAAACCCTAATTTACATCCCTTGAGCTTGAGTGGCCATTTGTGAGCTTATAAGTGTTCTTGTGGGATTTTTGGAATGAAGAAGGAACATGGAAGAGAATAGAGTTGGTGTCCAGGCTTTGGATCTGAGCTTTTCTGTGGTTGGAGCATCATTTGAAGGTATAAAGCTTAAAGCTTTCCCATCCTTTTGATTTGTGCATATTATGGTCCATTTTAGGGTTTTTGGTCCCAAAGTTGAAGCTTTATGAGTTTTTGAACTCCAAAGCCTGCTATCTGTCCCTTTGAGTATTTTTAATGGCGTGAATTCATAAAAATTAGGTCTTGGACGTTAGAACCACCCCATGCATGAGATATGAGCATTTTTGGAAATAAAGAGTGAGAGTTTTTGTGTTTGGGACTTCCTTAGCCATGCAAAGGCTTAAAGTAATGAACTTTATGGAGTATGAGCCTTTAGGGAGTCCAGATCTGAGAGTATAGCTATGGTCTTAACGGTTTAAGACCAAGATAGTGGATTAAGCAAAACGGGGTGTACGCCCAGCGTAATTCCAGTACTCCCCGCGTACTGGTCAAGGTTCCCCGATCAAGGTTTATGTGTACGTTGAGCGTACCAAAGGAGGTACGCCCCGCGTAACCTTGCTGTGGGGTTTTTGGGCTAAAACCCACATTGGGCCTTAAGTGTTGGACCTAGATTTTTGGGCCTATTGGGCCGGAGATTTTGATTAGATGAATATTGTGTATGTCTTGGGCCTTTGTGTTGGACTTGCCATTTGGACTTAAGTTTAAGAGTTGGGCCTTGGGAGACCCCATTTAGTATTGGGCCTGGGTGGGCCCAATGAGCTTGAGTTAATTGTGGGTCGGGTAGTGAGCTATCTTTAGACCTAATGAGTAAGGCTTGGTCTTAGATCTTAATTGGGTTAATTGTGGGTTTTGGTTTAGTGTTAGAGGTCGGTGTGCAGCAACAACATCTATAGGAGTTGTTCTTCATCTTATGTGAGTCTTCTCACTATACTTACCATGAGTGGTATCTATGTGTGACCGGAGGGTCTTCTGTGCTTATTTGAGTTATGTGATATTATGCATTTTGTCTGTGTGATATATATGCTATATTCTGTGTTTACCAAGATAGGATCGGAGGGTCCAAACCGAGTTGTAGGACCGGAGGGTCTTCACCGAGATACTGAACTGGAGGGTCCAACCGAGCTATGAGACCGGAAGGTCCTCACTGAGACACATGACCGGATGGTCCACACCGAGACACATGAGACCGGAAGGTCCATGCCGAGTTATAGCCATGAGAGGCTTATGAGACACATGACCGGAGGGTCTTATTTGAGTATAGCCATGAGAGGCTAATGAGATATGTGTGGTATTTTGGGGAACTCACTAAGCTTCGTGTTTACCGTGTTATGTGATATGTGTTTCAGGTACTTCTCAGGATCGCGGGAAGGCGTCGGTTTGATTGTACACATAAGACTGAGTTATATTTTGTGGATCTTGGATGTGTTATTATAGACATGTGTTTTGATAAATTGAGATTTTGGACATTTGTGATTTATGTTAATGAGATTAATGTGATTTTTAAATGAAAATTTTGTTTGAAAATTTATGGTGTTACATTCGGCCTGACTGGTACGCCCTACTGGCCTTCAGTCTATCCGGGACGCCCTTGGTTTGTTGGCCTTTAGCACAAAGCAAGGCCGCCTCAACCCACCCACCATCACACATCAGCATATATCATAGCTAGCATACATAGATAATCATATAGATCAACATATCACTACACATAACATCATACAATAAATCAGGATTCATTCCAAAGGGCCGGCCTTGGTGCCTTAGACCCTATTAGTATAATAAGGAGAACTCACCTCACACTGCTGATATAATACAGAAAGTCTCCGACTGCTAGCTCACTAAAATTCCCACACTATTACGACATAAAATTATCTAATCAATACTTGGATTACCAACTAAGCTAATAGTCCAATATTAGAGTAAATGTCTATTATACCCCTTTTCCCCATTTGGGCTAAAATCCCGGCCCAGATTTGATCCAAAAGGCCAAACCATACAATAATCATCCAAGGCCCATTATTGGTCGAATTATCCAAATTGGGCCTAACTCCATCTTGGGCTTTTCCCACAACCCAATCCCTCACTTGGCCCAAAACATCACACTCAGATGGCCCAAAGAAGATCCAAACATCTAGGCCCAAAAAGATGGTCTAAAACCGAAGCCCAACACGCAAAAGCCCACAGACTGAGAACACTGGGTGTACCCAGCTTGTACTAGCTCAAGGGCTTGTACGATGCGCGTACAGGCTTGTACGCCCAACATACTCTTCCAGATTAGCCATCTTCAAGTTTAAGCTCTTAACCCATTAAGACTTTGCTCCAGGGTGTAGATCTGACCCTCTTGAGCTGGATAGACACGTAAAGTTGCTAACTTTATGTCCATGCAAGGCTAAATGAGGCTCTTTAACCCAAAAAGGGCTTAATACATGACTTAATGCTTGCATGGGACCTTTAACTTCATAAAGATGGCACCTTTATTGTTAAAGAGTCCATGAACGACCTAGATCTGAAAGAATAAGTCATTGGGACGTATTAATACCATTATCTACTCAAACCATGGCTAAAACTTATCAAGTTAGCCTAAGAAGAGATCTAAGCAACTAGTGATCAAGATAGAGACTTGATACCTTCAAATCCTTGCAAAGTAGGTAGTGGTTCTGGATCCAAAGGTTCCTTTCCACACTTGGCAACTTCAAGATCTTCAACTCCTTCAAAATGCACAAAATAGCCACCAAACTCTCTTCAAATGCTCAAATATTCAACAATGGAGGCTATAACACGATTTTAAGGTTTTAGGGGCTTTAGAGACTGGTAAGGAGGCCATCTCTAAGGTATAAGGTGGTTTATATAGGGTGCATGACCCTCCATTATGGTTTCATTAAAGTCCACGTACGCCCAGCGTACGTAGCCTGGGTCCCGACTCGGCATCGACATAGTACGCTGAGCGTACCAAGTGGTACGCCCCGCGTACCGGCTTCACATCTAGTACGCTAAGCGTACCAAGTGGTACACTACGCGTACTACTCCAAGGGATTAAAAAGGAAAGTTGCAAAAATAAAGGACCAAAAGTGAACATACCAAGACCAGGGTGTTACATACCCCCATAGTCTTCCATGTCATGGGCTACCCCGATGGTCTTCCATACAAGTGTCACGGTCTACCACCGAGGTCTTTCAGTTAAACAACACATATGCAACTATTATTCCGCATGACAAGTAATGGGCCGGACTTGGTGCCTTCGACCCATTGATATAGTGAGAAGACTCACCTCGGTCTGCTGGTAAATACTGACTGCTCGGCTACCGATCCGACAATCTCACACTAAATATACACAACTTACCCTAATTAGAATTAGGTCACAGACTCAAGACATGGGCCAAAACCCTAAGTCCCACTCCTAGAATATGTCCCATTTCGCCCATCCATAATGGGCCAAACCATATTCGGTCCATCCACAATAACGGGCTCCGTGGCCCAAAAGGCCCAAACCATGACACGCAAGGCCCATAATAGAAAACTGGGCCCACCTATCCTAAACAGGCCAAGACCCATAACTAGTTAAGGCCCAAAAGTCCAATACTTGTCCAACAACCCACTGAGCGTACGCGTGATGTAATCAACAATACGCTTAGCGTACTCGGTCTTCAGGCAGTACACACCGCGTACATCTTAGTACGCCCAACGTACTAAGTTGTTAAGCATATTTAGCCATTAAGTGCTTAATCCATGAAGTCACTTTGTCAACTTCCAGATCTTGGTCATTTAAGGGGTCCTAGGGCATAAATTTGGCAACTTTATGCCTTTGCATGCCTTATGGGAGCCCAACATCCCATTTTGTCCATTAAGACTTACTTTAAGGACCTAAACTCATGCATGGTGCCATAACAACCATCAAGATAGCATTTTTATGCCTTTAACACGCCAAAGGGACTAAGATCTAACATTACAAGCTTCTGGAGTTGCTCAAACTCACAAAAGAGAATCCATGGACCAAAAATTAGCTTATGAACAAACCCTAAATCTAAGTATCAAAAGGATTAACAAGGTAGGAGCTTTTTACTTCCAAAAGCCTCCTAAGATGATGTAGATGCAGGATCTTGAAGCTCAACCACGTCCAAGGCTTGCACACCAAGCTCTTCTTCTTGCAAACACACCAAAAAGGGCCACAAAGTCACTTTCAAGCTCAAAGATCACACTCCAAAGCAAACTAGGGTTTTAGGAACCTTTAGAGGTGTGGAGGTTGTTAATGGAGAAGGTCCAAAGGTCATAAATGAGCTTAAATATGGCTTATGCCCGAAAAATTAGGGTTTTACAATTGGCCACGTACGCCCCGCATACATCTTCGTATGCCCCGCGTACGTGGTTCAAGTCCGCAATCCCTCCACCCATGTACGCTAAGCGTACATATATGTACGCCCAGCGTACGGAAGACCTCTTCTGCAAAATATACAATAATCGAAGGACTAAAGATGACATACCTGAATCAGAGTGTTACAACAAAAGTTTCATGTTTTTATCCATATGAACCAAAAATCTTGCCAAATCAAAATCAAATTATTATATGTACTACACAAACAAGATCGTGTAAGCAAAGTTAAATTTAGAGACATGTTTATTTTTTTGTAGGATTTTCTTATCCCAGCCTGATCTTACGTTAACAATTTACAATGTGTAAACATATCATTGGTAAGATCTAAATTTTGACAACCTTTGGTTGTAGTTATATCTTATTTCCATGAATTAATTGGTAAAGTTATAAAATTTAACCAAAAATAAAAATAAATCAAATGAGTGAAATCATGCTTGTCAAAATCGCGATCCTGGTCGTATGATCGTACGATCCTACGACCCTAGGTATGAAAAACAAGTCAGATCGTAAACGGATCATATTTTGGGTAGGATCGCAGGTAAAATCGTAAGATCGTAGGTAGGATCGTAGGACCGGGATCTGATCCGATCCTACCTTCCCTTGATTTTTTGTTTTGCAAATTAATTTTTTTTTTTTACCATTTTATCTCTTTTACCCTTTACCAATTTACCGTTTATCATTTTGTTTGTGACTTATAACTAATATTTTGAAGTTTTTATAATTTTTGAACGAAAAATTGAATGTTTGAAATATTTTTCATATTTTAAAATTATAAATTAAAATTATGTTTTATATTGTGGGATCTTAGGATCTCGATTCCGATCTTACGATCCCGATCTTACAAATCCAAAAACGATCCTAGGTAGGATCTCAATCTTGATAACCTTAAGTGAAACGTCAATGGTCTTTGAGTCTTTCAAAATGTATCTACAAAAACATATTGTAAATAATAGATTGTTATTCAAGAGTGTTGCTTTTATATATATGCAATGCATTAACGAGGGTAATAACATGTATTAACAAACAAGTTTCAATAATTTTTTTTTTTGAAAATTTGGTACGTGGATTGTGTTTTTTTTAATCATATTAATTATTAAGTCACTCAACTAACTAAAGCTCTATGTTTATGTACAAAAATACGAGTTTAAGGGGCAGCAAGTAACTTTTTATTAACATGATGATAATGTGACAACTAATGCATTAAAAATTTTAAAATTTAGAGGAGATCCATTAGTACTGGTATATATGATTCGGTTTAATTACCTGGTGACTTCTCCGATCATCTTACCGGGTGTGGGTCATATTTTCTAAAAAGTTTTTTCGATCATGAATCCATTTGGATCAATAAGACATCCATCTTTTCTATTTTTCAATCTAGGTGTCAAATTTGAGCTAAATTTAAAGAATCAGGCATCTTTATCTATAAAATGTTACTCTCAATGCAGATAAGTGGCACAAGGAATATGATGATGCAGTTGACGGTGTGAATGACTATTAAAATGAGAATTTTGGTTTATTAAAAAAAAAAAAAGGTTTTCGGTATGATGTCTTTTGTGTTTGGCATCATCGATAGAGCGGAAGGAAGTTGCTAGGGAAAAAGGAGATGAGAAGTTGTTGGGGTACGAGAGTTTTCTACCAAAGTGCATACTTTGAATAAAGAAAATCATTTTTTAATTATAATTATTTCTTTTGTGTTTTTTACGTTTTTATAAAAAATATAGGAGGATCGTTTTGATATTCCCTTATGGTTATGGCGATAGAGATGAGCCAAAACCTACATCATTTAACTTGTCAAAGCCAAAGCCCGTTGTACACATAGGCGTCTTTGAGAGTGTGCGAGGTGGTCGACATCACATGATCCATATCGTGAAGGGGCCCAAGTTTACATATGATTAAGTTAACAGTCTAGTAATCAACAATCCAGTAATCAAAAAGACAAAATACAACGTATTTTCTAATTCCAATAGCTAACGCTACAATTAAAAATTGCAACAACTTACGTTTTGAATAATTGAGCTTAAAATTAAAAATTGCATTTAAGCTAATGTAAATTTACAGTAAACAAGAGCTTATGTTTTGTTCTAATTCCATACTTCTAAATTTGTAGCAACCGCAAAGATAAACAATATTTTTTGTTTTTTGGTTTTCTAATTCCACTAGACTTCATCTCTCGTTTATATTGCAGTCTCGTTCTACTTTTTTTTATCGTTAACTGAAATTGAACAACTAAGTATTTTACTATTTCTTATTTCTAAATCTGACGGCATCTTATTTTATAATCTGATTTTTTTCGTTGATTATTGAATGTAACACACTAACAAACATATTCTAAATAATTTAGTAATACTATGAGAGTATGGCGATTCACTTAACTATTGTATTATTGTTTTTTGTTTTGATTATCTATATAACATTTATCGAGTTACTGTTGTATGAATAATTTTTGCTTTTATATATATATATGGACCCATTTTTATCTTACACACCGTGCCCTCAAAATCAACGAGACACCTCCGGTTGTCCATCATTTTTTGCATCGCTACTAAAGCTATAACAAACCACCACCATATGTCAGCATCGTGTATTCTCGAACCCCCTTCCTACATGGGCCAAAACTCAAAACTTATCGTTAGTAGCAATCCATATTGTCTACATCAGCTCGTGGAGTTAGATGTAACGTTGGGGTTACAACTGCATCCTTAAAATAAAATTTATATATTAAACTTTACATTTTAATTTTCTATATATAAGCATGCTTAACTATCTTGCATCCCAACTCGAAACATTAAACCTTGTTGCTTGCTTTTTTTTTCTCAAGAATTAAAAGGATTGTTGCCGACAGTCTAGAGATGAGAGCGAGATTAATATTCCATCTTCAATTCGATAAATTTTGCTTAAATTTTTTTTTCAAGAGGCTTCATGTTTTCATCAAGATTTTGATGGTTCAAATATTATTTTAAATTTTGATTATGCTTGTGCCATCGTATTAAATTTCTAGCTCCGCCATTATTTAAATCATACACATTCCTTATCATTAGAGAAAAAACTCGAGACTAATTTGAGTTTGATTTTTGAAGAGCACACTCTCTTCCCCACTTTGTTTAGTTTGCTCACTAAAAACTGAAGTTGAGTAGACATCACTTTTCCTCGTCTTATCACTAAAAGCTGACGTGAAAAACCGTTGTCGGCTATCCTTGAGTTCTCTCCTATTCTCTAATTGTTTAAAAGTAACATGCATTTCACATCGTTTTTCGCACACATTGTGATCGCTACCTTTATAAAACAACTGTTTCAATAAGAATAAGGGTTCAAATCAATAATTTGGATTGTTTAATTGATGTGTATATTCATTTTCCTTCATAAATATCCCATCCTGAAACTGTTTGAGATTCACAAAATTTAATATTAGGATAATTAAATCAAGAACACTTTTAATATTGGCAGAGGAAGAAATTAGATATATTGTGAGTATGAGAACTTGTAACGTCTGGTTCCTGATATGTATTTAACTTATAAATTATTCATTTTTATAGAGCAACTCGACGAGTTGGAGGCCCCAAACTCGTCGAGTAGAGATGTTTTGGACTGCGCGTTTTGGTGACCAACTCGAAGAGTTGGGAGGTCTCAACGCGACGAGTTGACTGGGTAAAATGAAACCCTAATTCCAGGGTTTTGCACCCTATTTAAACACCTTAACCCCAAGGTGTTGGCTTCATTTCCAGCCTCCACTGTTCTAACCGTAAATCTCGAAACCCTAAAGCTACTTTGAGTGATTGTGAGCCATTTTGGGTGTTTTTGGTGTGTGTTGAAGCCATTGGAAGAAGGAAAAGCTTGAAGACACAAGAAGGAGCTTATAGATCCAAAATCCTTGCCTCATCCACGCCACTTTTCTGGTATAAAGCTTGAACCTTGCCTTGTAGTTGATTAGATCTTCTTTTAGGGTTATTTTGCTTGGTTCTTGTCTAAATGATATGATTCTTGGGATTTGGACATCCCAATTGGAGAATACTTTAGATCTAGGGTCTTGAGGGGTTTTCATGGCATAAAGGTGCCAACTTTATGGCCATCGAAGTCCCATGCAACCTTTAGACCATCATTTTGGCCTTTTGGAGCTTCTAAGGGCCATGCATGTAGAAAAAGTTGGGACTTTACGTGATCTTTTAGTCCCTAGAGTCCAGATCTATGACCTCATGGTCTATCTTGTAGTTTTGGTGGCTTTTGGATTAAGACTTTGGCCTTTTTGGGTTAGGGTTTGAGCTTAATCTCTTTAGGAAGGATATTAGTGGGTAAAGTTTGAAACTTTACCATTCTAGAGGCATTTCCAGTTTAGATCTGAAGTATAGGGTTTAGATCCGAAGAATAATGCCTTAATGAGTAATAAGGGGTTAACAGACTAAGGAACTCGACGAGTTGAAGTAAGTATCCCGATTATGTTGATAAGGAAGAACTCGACGAGTTGGATCGCGAAATCACGATTTTGTGATTTATGGAAACTCGACGGGTCGGAGGGTAACTCAACAAGTTAATTCAACTCGTAGCGTTGACTTTGACTTTGACTTTGACTTCGACCAAAGTTGACCCTTAAGTGGTTATGAGTATGAAGGGGTGCTTAAGGAAATATTTTATGTTTAGGGGATTGAGTTGGGTTGATATTCGGAGTCGGGGACTGTTCAACTACTTTCTAGTATTCGAGGTGAGTTACCTTCCCGGTATCAGTAGGTCGAAGGCACCGATGTCGGCCCACTTATTGTTGTTTATAGTGAGATGATTGTCTTTGTGATAATTGTCTGGCATGCCACTATCTGTTGCGACTTATATGCTTGTATGCTATGATATTATGTGGTAGTGGTAGGGAGGGGTGAAATAGACCCCGTAACCGGTTGAAAGAGACCGAAGGGGTAGGATAACACCTAGATATGCTAGGAAGTATGTGATTTATATGCTAGGATAATATGTGGTAGTGGTAGGGGTGAAATAGACCCCGTAACCGATTGAAAGAGACCGAAGGGGTAGGCCCTCACCCAGATATGCTCGGCAGTACCGGTTGAAAGAGACCGAAGGGGTTGAGACATACCCAATACCGGTGGAAAGAGACCGAATGGTTATGTATGTATGGTATGTGGTATGATGGGGTAACTGACTAAGCTTCGTGCTTATGGTTTCCAGTTTTGGTTTCAGGTACTTCTTCTTTGAAAGGAAAGGAGCCGACATGATCGCAGCACATCACACTATGGTTTTTCCGCACATGAGATGTTTGGGAGTTGTACTCTGATATTACTTTTCTATGACATGTTTTGGATATTTGACATATTGGTTTTGATTATGATATGGGATGGAATTCTCGATGTTTTCAGAATATCATTTTTATAAATTACTTAATTAAAAATGAAATTTTTGGGTCATGAATTTTGGGATGTTACAAGTTTATATCAGAGCCTTGGTTTGAGGGATTCAGACACACTTTCAAGGGTGCCTGGACTTAAATTGAGGGTTTGAGAGGTTTTTACAAGAAAAATAAATTTTCTAAAATTAAAATTTAGGGTTTTGATAAAGAACAAGTAGTGTGATGCGTGCAATTGGCCGAGCTCAAGTAAGTTTTCCGCAAGATACCACACATGTTTATTATGATATATGATATGGTTATGAGAATTGCATGCTAGATTAGGGCTAAGGATCTAGGAAGGATGCCTTGTATGCCTACTGTATGTGCTTACTGAACTGCATGCTAGTACTGATTAGCTAGTGATATGATGGCCTGATTAGGATATGCTTGGTTTTGGTTACTCAATGCTCGAATGTTGCTTGCTTTGTGCTATTAGGAGTTCTAGTTATCTTTAACTAACTAGTAAACGAATATGCTAAGTTACATATTGCGAGGAATAAATAATTTCATAAGGTTAGGATTAGCCCTATTGCACAACTCTCGTCTGAGTCTAATCGTTGTAGGGAGAGACCTCTTATTCGAAGAATTATCTGGTCTTAGCAATATGTAATGGTATTCGCAAGCTAGTTAGGGAGTGATAGCAATGACTTCTTATGTAGATGATGGCGGAGAGTGGGTTGGAGGTTACCCTAGGGTAAGACTAGGATGAGATTAGTGACAAGAATTATTTGATTGAGAATTGTATTTATGGATAAGAAGCGACTTGGGTAACCCAAGGCAACCCAGGAGGAAGGTACGGATAGATTTGGAAGGTAGTATGGGCCCGTACTACTGAAAGCAGAGGATCCGTACTTGACTCTTGGAGAGTTGCGGGGAACCAGGAGTGGCAGAGTGTGAGACCTCTAGATGATTATGTATGACCCTGAAGATTGTATGGTTTGTTTTAGAATGGTAGTAACGTGTCATGGAGCAGGGGCTCAGGATCGGGGTCTGGTTCGGGTATGTGTTCCGAACAAGTTGATGACGGATTGCGCGAGTTCATTGCATCCGAGATTACGAGAGGCATCCTTGAGTCGACCCCGGTGATTTTCGGGTCGATCAAGGAGGGTATCATTAAGCTGATGGAGGATCGACTTAGGGCATTCAGGAGTGACATGGCACCTGGCCAATCTGGGACTCGTACGCTCTCTTTCAAGGATTTCAGGGGATGCGGAGCACCAGACTTCATCGGGGTGAAGGACCCCATTGTAGCTAGACAATGAATTGCGGAGATCGATTCTGCACAAGTGACGAGCTTCTGCCCTTAGGGGTTGAAGGTCAGGTTTGCGGCTGGGTGTTTGAGGGAGTGAGCTAGAGACTGGTGGGAGGCAGTCAGTGATACTTTGGGAGCCCCAGCCGTTAAGGCCATGACCTAGTCGGACTTTGTAGCCAAGTTCTAGGCCGAGTTTGCTCCAACTGTGGAGGTTCAACAGCTGGCCAGGGAGTTTTTGGACATGAGACAGACTACTGAGACGGTAGCAGAGATTACCGCCAAGTTCAGGGAGAGGGCCTTGTTGGTGCCCAGTATGCGGGTGATGAGGAGATGAAGAAAACCCGTTACCATGACATGTTGAGAGCTGACATTCAGAAATATGTTAGTTATTCGGCGTACCCGACCTTGGATAATATGATATCCAGGGAACGAGATAGGGAGATTGATATAGAGCACATCAGGAAGAGGAAGGTAGAGACTGGGCAGGCGACTGGGGTTTCGGTGAAGAAACCCAAGGGATTCGACTCGAGGTCGAAGGGCCAGCAGGGCCGGAGCCGCTGTGGGAAATGCGGCAAGACGCATGAGGGAGTTTGCAGATTAGGGTGATCGGGCTGCTATAAGTGCGGCAAGCTTGGGCACTTTGGCAGGGATTGTACTGCCTCTTCCCCTACCGTTAAGACATCAGACCTGCTTTGTTTTCACTGCAATCAGCGAGCCTATAAAAAGGCCAACTGCCCAAGATTGGTATCTGGAGCGCCAGTGGCGGCGCCAGCTCCAACGACCCTGCGGATCACAGATGTCCGTTAGGGAAAGTCAGATGCTCTTGTGGTGACGAGCCGAATCAGCTCCGAGCAAACCGAACCACTGATTCCGAACCCTCCCTCTCGGTTCTTAAGGACCGAACCTCGCAGCTTCGCCCCTATTTCCCGGTTTTCGACTACTTTCGCCTCTTAAGCCCGTTTTTGACGATTTTGACGTGGATTTTTCACCAAATTCATATTTTTAGTATTTTAAACTCCCTAAAATCATATTTTAATCACATCCTAAGGATTTATTAATTATAAATCATTATTTTGCATTAAAGAAAATAGCTTAGGATATTTTATGCTACAAGTGAGTCAAGTGTGTCCACTTGCACCTATGTGTCACTTTCTCATTGGTCCAACCTTATCCACATCACACACATCAATGTAAACATCCATTCACCATAGCCACTTGCTCCAGCAATCCTTCATATAAAGAAATACCTGGGGATTTCGTTGATCATTTTCTTCACCATCAAACACTTACACACTTCTTAACCATCAAGAGAGCCTCTTTTTCTCTCAACTTCCAACCACACTTTTGAAGTGTTCTTGAGTTATTTATTAACTTATTGGTAAGTATTTCCTTCTAAACTATAATAGGTATAGTTAGGTTGCATATACAATACAAACATTATGATAAACTATAATAGGTATAGTTTATGTTTCATTTACATTTCGAACTCATTACAAAAGTTTTTCATATAAACGGGGTACGAATACAAAGTACCGGATTTTCATACAAAAGGGGTACATTACAAAGTACCGAGTTTTCATACAAAAAGGGGGTACATGACAAAGTACCGGGTTTTCATACAAAAGGGATACATTACAAAGTATCGGGTTCTCATATAAACGGGGTACGAATACAAAATATCGGGTTTATACAAAAGGGGTACATTACAAAGTATCGGGTTCTCATATAAACGGGGTACGAATACAAAGTATCGGGTTTATACAAAAGGGGTACATTACAAAGTACCGGGTTTACACAAAATGGCTTTTATGATATTAAAACTATGTATACTATTTTAAGTATGGGAATTTACTTACAAAAATGGAGTCTTAATACATTAAAGGCTACAAGCCATCTTTTTGAAAACACAGAATCCACCAGGTTAAACGTCATCATTGGCAAAGTGAGGACATCTTCAAACTAGTTTTCTTAATAGCAAAACTACACATTTGTAAACTACGTATGGTATTTATACTTACATATTTTGGTCTTGGTTCAATTAAGGCTACAACACACTTTACGGAAAATATAGGATTTTCTGGAAACATTAGAGACTTAAGAACCACACAAAAAGGGGTTTTATGCACATACAAAACTACATATGCTATTTTAAGTATGGAGATTTACTTACAAAAATAGTGTCTTAGTAAATACGTAGTGGATCCGTTCGATCTAAAAACTTTACTAACATGTACACACCAAGAAATCGCACCAGGAACATATTTTGTTTACTAGTCTTTCGAATTTTGAAACGTTCTTTAAAAACATGAGAAACACATATATATTTTGGTCTTAAGACTCGAAGGCAACATTCCATTTTTCCAAAGAACAAAAGGACGTATCCATTTTACAACAAAAATGCTTATGAACTCACCAGCTTTAATGTTGATACTCTTTCAAACTACTTGTATTCTCAGGAAATTAGTAAGTCAAGTATGCATACAGGTTTCAAGAAGACAAAGCATCATAGTACCAAGTCTTAGTTTAACTGTTTACTTTTGGAAGTTAAACCTATGTAAATCAATTACAATGTAAATTATATGTTATCAATGAAATGGTTGTTGTTGCTTTGATTACTATTGTACAATTGTTGTGATACTGTGCATGACGTCCTACGCCCCCGAACGTTTCCGTCGTTCCGGTTTGGGTGTGTGACAGATTGGTATCAGAGCATTGTTTATAGTGAACTAAGTATATCAACCTATAAAAGATATACAACTATAAATACAATGGGGCCGAAGTGCTCTAACTTAAATTATACTTTTAGAATCTAATAATATTTTTACGAAAGTATATATACACGCATATATTTATTTATATATATACATACTAGAGCAGGTATCACAAAAGGAACAAAACAAAAGTATTTAGAGGTTGGACACTACAGTCAAACCTAGACAGTTATGTAATCATATCTGGGATAAATATAGCCTGATCAACTATATTTATTCAAGATACGACCAACATGTGTTCAGGAGTGATAGTGGTGTGTCGACGGAACTAAAACTTACCAATTCTACATAAAGGAATATTAAAACCAAACATAAAGATTTAAAATACTATAGGAGTATTTTATGATACCATGCAATAAACAACAAATCTAAAAAAAAAAAAAAAAACTCATAAGTTTCATATATCAAGAATCTCAAGAATCAAACATGCAACTAAAATACTATGGGAGTATTTGAGGTGCTATAACTAACTTATATGAAAACTAAAAAAAAAAAAAAAAAAAAGACCCTGACTGGTTGGCCTATGATTTCAGAATGTATACTCTCAGAGTTATATATAATTGAGATTTTATAGACTTAGAATCTGTGATCTTCGCTCTACTTCCTGTTCCTTGTTTGGTTGTGGACTTAGAGTAGGATCACTTATTCGAATGTCTATTTGATCTTGGTTATGTATAATCGGTATACACTACGTAATTATAGAAGGACCCAATGAGGATCACCATAAAAATATCAATATTTTATTAATCTCATAGATTCATTAGGCATTTTCATTCTCGTGCAACCAACACACCTAGACAGAGTAAGTAGTCAACGGAAGAGTCGAGACAGAACCAGAAAAGGGTTCACGAAGAGGATTCTGAGAAAAAATCGAAAGAAAGGAAAGACACTATAAAAATCATTAAACAAAACCTTATCCCGTTCGGAGTGGACTAGGAAATACCGTATGTATCATGCTAATAAACTAAGAAACTAATATAGCCTAGTGAGTCATTGACTACACTACTCGCGCTGTGCTACCGTACCTTACATCTCCACTAGTAGCTGTAAAACCAGAAGAAATACTCCCTTCTAGAACCATAAAAATCGACCCTATTAAAAATCAGTATCGATACTCGATTATAGTCGAACTAAATTCTAGATAAAATACTTATTTCTTCTCTCTACCACAAGTACATCATGGGAATGTAAGATGAGACATTAGAAATCGTATATCAAAACAAGAAATTTATGCATGTATATAAATAAATGGGTTACATCTAGAAACAACTATTGTTACTTACCAGCTTATTTCATACATTGTAACAGAATCATGCCTCCGCATGGAAATAACCAGTCAACCAACAAAACACCATTCCTGCAGATAGACTCTGCTACCTTTCAAGCTGCGATTTTAGCCGCCGTGTCCGCCGTTATGGCACATCTCAATGCAAATAACACTAGTGAAAATGGAAGTGGTGTAGACAATTCAAACCGTAGTAACAACCAAGGAAATCGACAAGTACCTACCTATAAGAATCCTTCAACTCACAAATCTAAGATCAATAAACGAAAGTTCTGGAACAAAAAGAAGAGCGGAGTATCTCCAAAACTTGCCAGGAGGCAGCAAACTGCGGCAACCCCTGCAACCACAACATCTACTACTCCAGCACCAACACCGGTGCGCCAATATGTTGGAAATCTTCCAAACTGCAACAAGTGCAACTACCATCATACCGGAGTCTGCTGAGTGTTGCGTTGCATTGGGTGCAACAAAAATGGGCATACTATCCCTTTTTGTAGAAACCCAGCCCAACACATCACTTCAACCACCAATGCTAGTACCAGTCAGATATGTCATGCATGTGGTGAATTAGGGCATTTCAAGAGAGATTGTCCAACAGAGAAGAATGACGGAGGAGTAGGAGGTGTTTAGCAACGGGACGTGGCGAAACAACAAGGAACCCTACTAGAATTGTTGGTACGTATCCTAACAACGATAATTTAACATCAAATTTTACTCTAAAAATTCCGGAATTTAAGGCAAAAACTCATAAATTATAGACTTAGAGTGAAAGATAAGGACCCTCGCATGTGAGCTAGTACGACTTAGCGTATACCTCAGGGTCATCTATAAGTAAGATTTATAGACTTAGAGTGAGTGATTCTGCCTTATTTCCTGTTCCTTGTCTGGTTGTGGAATTAGGGCAGCATCGCTCAGTCAACGGTATTTAAAATCCTAATTATGCGTGACTGGTATACCCCAAGTAATAATAAATCACCCGATAGGGATTCTATTCTAAAAAGGGCATCATTTTCAACTTCTCAAAACTCACGTACTATTAATACTCACTAAGAAGCAATACACAAATGTTCACAGTACTAATAACAAAAGGAAAAACTGAAAACACCGAGAACATATACAAGGGAGGCATTACCGTCTAACAAAGACTCTTTCCAGATCAAGTTAATATCTAAGAGATCCCGACGTCATCATTCAAATTCAATTGGCTTGGTCCTCACCATACCAATTGTGTGTTCTACGGATTTAGTATTCGTCTTAACTAGCCGACTAACAAAGCCATAGTCACTCATAGCGGTGAACCCGACGCAAACCCCAGAATCATCGCCTGCCTCAAACCTTCGAAGTACTCGTGTGAGGAGTACCACACTTTTCGTAGTTTTCCTCAACAAACCTTTCAAGAATACCACACGTATAGCAAGTCAACTTCAAGGGTAGCGACAGGTGGGCCATACGGTTAAACTATCACCACTTGGGGCATGCATCGGGGTGGTATATAATTAAGATCCTACGGATTTCGGATGTATGATTCCGCCTTATCTCCTGTTCCTCGTTTTTTTGTGGACTTGGGGCAGAATTACCCAGCTAACAATCTAACCGATCTTAACTATATACGACTTGAATACACTAAGTGATGATAGAGGAACCAAGTATAAGAACCTACCACGACTTCAGGACGTAGCCGTCGGGAGTATGGATGGACTCGACACCATTTAGGTAATTATTGATAGATTAACCAAAACCGAACGCCTCCTACGAGTAAAAGAGACAAACGAAATGGAGAAACTGACAAGGACTTACATTAAGGAAAATTATACAACTACATGGAGTACCGATATCCATTATCTCCAATAGGGATAGTAGATTTACATCACAGTTCTGACAGTCGCTACACAAACCTACTGGGACTAGATTTGGACATGTGTACAGCCTACCACCCACAGACCGACGGACAGAAACCAAGGACCATTCAAACATAGGAAGACATGCTAAGAGCCCGGGTGATAACATTCGGTAAGACTTAGAATACTCATTTACCACTTAGTGAATTCTCGTACAAAATAGTTATCACACAAGCATCAATGTTGCTCCGTTCGAAGCCCTCTTCGGCCGTAAGTGCATATCACCTTTATACTGGGCTGAGGTGGGCGACACGTAACTAGTTAAGGGGCAAGTTCCTAACAACACTCTCACCGGCCTTGAGATCATAAGGTAAACGACAGAAAGAATCGTCCAAATTCGAGAACGACTGAAGATTTCTCAGACCGAAAAAAGAGTTATACGGATAAAAGAAGGAAGCCCTTGGAATTCCAAGTTGGGAATCGAATACTGTTGAAAGTCTCGCCCTGGGAAGGAGTGATACGTTTTGGGAATCATGGGAAACTTAAATCAAGGTATATCAGGCCATTCGAAATCCTTGCTAGGATTGGTCCGGTAGCATACAAGCTTCAATTACCGCAGGAACTTAACAATGTCCGTCCTACCTTTCATGTGTCTAATTTGAAGAAATTCTTGTCCGATGAAACCCTTCTCATTCCACTTGTCGAAATTGAGATCAACGAGAACCTCCACTTCGTAGAGGAACCTGTTGAAATCATGGATCGAGAGGTCGAAATGACAAAGCAAATCCACATTCCTATCGTAAAGGTCCGCTGGAACGCCAAGCGAGGACCCGAATTTAGTTGGGAACGCGAGGACCAATCGAAGCAAAAGTACCCACATCTATTCCCCAAACCCCTGAAGTCCCACTCAAAATGCTAATTTCGGGACACAATTCCTTCTAACGGGGGATAATGTGACAACCGTCAAACTTTGGTCAAGTTAAAGTCAAGAAAAGTCAACGGGTCAAACCGGTCAACTCAACTAGTACTTTTATTATAGAAGTTATTCTATGTGTGAAAATGTACAATTATGTATCATGAATGCAAGTGTCTCGTAGATTTTAAGTGTTTAGCAATGTAAAACCCTAAGAAGGGAGAGTAAATGCACCAAAACACGATTATGGACCCTTTGAGGGCTTAAAACATTCATAAACAAAGCCTAAATGAGTTTACGAACCTTGCATTGCGAGGATAAACACTAACAAAGACTACAGTCAAATCTCTCCCAAATCTCTCTCAACTTTTTATAGTCATCCAGGTCATCCCGACCCTTAACTTAGTCAAAAACCACTTGAATCGGGGAGTTAACTTGAAAAACAACCATTTAGGACCGAAACCCTTCTCAAGACCGAACCCTCTTAGAGGCGAACCTCTTAGAGCCGAACCCTACTAAGACCGAAACACCTCATTTGGACCGAAGCTACCATAGACCGAAGCCGAACTTCGGAGGACCGAATGTCCCTTTCGGACCGAGACCCTGACGAGCCGAATCAGCTCCGGGCAAACCGAATCACTGAGACCGAACCCTCCCTCTCGGTTCTTAAGGACCGAACCTCGCAGTTTCGCCCCTATTTCCTAGTTTTCGACTACTTTCGCCTCTTAAGCCCGTTTTTGACGATTTTGACGTGGATTTTTCACCAAATTCATATTTTTAGTATTTTAAACTCCCTAAACTCATATTTTAATCACATCCTAAGGATTTATTAATTATAAATCATTATTTTGCATTAAAGAAAATAGCTTAGGATATTTTATGCTACAAGTGAGTCAAGTGTGTCCACTTGCACCTATGTGTCACTTTCTCATTGGTCCAACCTTATCCACATCACACACATCAATGTAAACATCCATTCACCCTAGCCACTTGCTCCAGCAATCCTTCATATAAAGAAATACCTGGGGATTTCGTTGATCATTTTCTTCACCATCAAACACTTACACACTTCTTAACAATCAAAAGAGCCTTTTTTCTCTCAACTTCCAGCCACACTTTTGAAGTGTTCTTGAGTTATTTATTCACTTATTGGTAAGTATTTTCTTCTAACTCAAGTACTATTACACGTTATCGTAACACTCTTGAATCATCTACACACATATTAACACAAAATCGTTCTAAGGATCATCCAAAAACTTCGTGTGTTCATCAAGTGTTCTTGACGTGAAACTCATCATCTTCAACCTTCCATCCTTCAAGAAATCACATAAGGTGAGTTCATACCCCTACATTTTCCGGTTTTCTTTAGTTTTCAGGGGGGGAATACAAGTTAAAACACCAAAAACTTAACTAAACTCAAACATCATCTTTCAACGGAAAAGTTGAGTTCTATTCACGGACTGTTTTGACCATCGTAAACTTAATATCTTTCAAAACTGTTTAATATGCAAATAGTTCAGGTTTATACCTTTAAAATGACTACTTTCACATCTCCATACGAGTTTTCTACACTTTATGGCGATTTTTACAAAACAGCCTATCGTTTCAGAAACCACTTCGGACCAGTCTGTGAAGTTGGACCTTTTTACACAAGTTAAAGGTCACTAAAAATCATGATAAAAATTATTAATAAAATAGACACATTTTCTAGACCCTCATAGTTTACGGATCTAAATTGCGACCTCTGACGATTTTTCTATAAATTTTTCCAATAGCAGGAACAGAAAAGTTAAAAACTATAAATAGTTAACAATCCTATTTACACATTGTAACTTGCTGAGCAAGGTGTGTAGTATTATTTGAATACATGTTGCTGATAGTACATATTATTTACCTTAGTTTAAAGGTATGAATCATATACAAAGAAGTACTACCACTATAAATAATTATAATAAATTATAATAAGTAAAGTTAAGTCTATTCTACACCACAAACAAACATGCTAAACTATAATAGGTATAGTTAGGTTGCATATACAATACAAACATTATGATAAATTATAATAGGTATAGTTTATGTTTCATTTACATTTCGAACTCATTACAAAAGTTTTTCATATAAACAGGGTACGAATACAAAGTACCGGGTTTTCATACAAAAGGGGTACATTACAAAGTACCGGGTTTTCATACAAAAAGGGGGTACATGACAAAGTACCGGGTTTTCATACAAAAGGGGTACATTACAAAGTACCGGGTTCTCATATAAACGGGGTACGAATACAAAGTATCGGGTTTATACAAAAGGGGTACATTACAAAGTACCGGGTTCTCATATAAGCGGGGTACGAATACAAAGTACCGGGTATATACAAAAGGGTACATTACAAAGTACCGGGTTTATACAAAAGGGGTACATTACAAAGTACCGGGTTTACACAAAATGGTTTTTATGATATTAAAACTACGTATACTATTTTAAGTATGAGAATTTACTTACAAAAATGGAGTCTTAATACATTAAAGGCTACAAGCCATCTTTTTGAAAACACAAAATCCACCACCACCAGGTTAAACGTCATCATTGGCAAAGTGAGGACATCTTCAAACTAGTTTTCTTATTAGCAAAACTACACATTTGTAAACTACGTATGATATTTACACTTACATATTTTGGCCTTGGTTCAATTAAGGCTACAACACACTTTACGAAAAATATAGGATTTTCTGGAAACATTAGAGACTTAAGAACCACACAAAAAGGGGTTTTATGCATATACAAAACTACACATGCTATTTTAAGTATGGAGATTTACTTACAAAAATAGTGTCTTAGTAAATACGTAGTTGAAAAATCCTAAAAATACAGTCCAAAAATTTCATTTTAAACCATTAGTAAAACCATAAATATCCTCATCATATAAAAATCATAAGTCATGTATCAAAGTCATATGTCAAAATACATCAGAGTATAAACATCTCAGGCTAAACAAATGGTGTGTGCACTGCAATCTTCCCGAGCTCCTCTTTTGAAAACTGAGTACCTGAAACCAAAACTGAAAACCGTAAGCACGAAGCTTAGTGAGTCTCCCTAATCTACCACATACCATCTACACATAGCATGCAACTAGGAGATACGGGCCTCGCCCACACTCCGCTAACTGGGAGATACGGACCCCACCCACACTCCGCTATCTAGGAGATACGGGCCTCGCCCACACTCCACTGTCTAGGAGATACGGGCCTCGCCCACACTCCACTATCTCTAAGGTACGGGCCTCGCCCATGCTCAACTACTTCGAGATACGGGCCTCGCCCACACTCGGCTATGATGAGATACGGGCCTCGCCCACACTCAACTACTAAACCCAACATACAAGTATCACACAGACAACATGTAAAGCTAATCTAATGTTCAATCATATATCATAATCGATTACAACTACGAGATACGGGCCCCGCCCACACTCAGCTACTATGAGATACGGGCCCCGCCCACACTCAGCTACTATGAGTTACGGGCCCCGCCCATACTCACTAGTCATGAAAATACATATAAGTTCTAAACGAACAACAAATATCACTAGCATATAAATATGTACCATAACAGCTATCTATGAGATACGGGCCCCCACACTCGACTACTATGAGGTACGGGTCCCGCCCACACTTACCTACTATCACATCTCGTATACGAGACGACCTTGGTGCCTTAGACTCGTTCCTACTAGAAGAGGACTAACCTCGCACTGCTGAAGTTCCGCAAATAAATCTCGTGCTGCTGGCTGGCAGATCATCAAGCTGTCATCATCCAAATAGACCCAAATTAATAATTGGATCCCAAGTACATATCCATAAGTCCTTTCTTGGGTAAAAGACTACTTTACCCCTAACTTAGTTGAATTCAATCCCAAGGCCCAATCCAAAAGGCCCAATAGTATGGTAATCAACTAAAGCCCAACTATGGCCCAATTTTCTGAATTGGGCCCAAATCCTTCACATGGTCTTACTTAAAAGGCCCAACAAATTATTTGGTCCAAACACTTGGCAATCCCATAGTCCGATACCTCATAATCTTCAAGGCCCAATAATGGCCCAATTTTTCAAATTGGGCCCAAGTCTGTCCAATGGGCCTTATCTTGTAGCCCAGTCCACTACTCTAGTCCTTATACTTGTTCCTGGATGGTCCATCAATTAGTCCAAAACATCTAGGCCCAACAGGAAGGCCCAACACAACTAGGTTTCTCACATGAAATGACAATTAGGGTTAATTAGAAACACTTAACCCATTAAGGACTTAATCCATTAGGTCAACATATCGGGTGGTTGGGCATAATTCAAATTTCAATTCCAATGGCCCGTAACGCGGGTCCCGATAGGTCCAAACTAACAAACCCAAAAATTAGGGTGTTCCAAACCCTAATTAGGGTTTCTAACCCAAACACGAGCCAACCAAGTCCAACATTAAGCTTTTAGGTCCATTAGGGTCCTACTAGGCCGGGCACCACTCACTGCCACCTCGGGCGGTGGTGACCGGCGGCGGTTTACGGCGGCGGCCACCATTATCAATGGTGGCGACTCGAAATCTTGACACAAAATCAGCCTATCTTATCCCACACATGATGTACACGCACACAGCCACCTCCTATGGTGGTTGGTGGCGGAATTGGGCGGCATAATATGGTGACAACCACCACCATGAGGTGGTGGCGGTGGATTTTCTAGCCAAACACATCTATCCATGCATTCAGTTCGTGGTAGAACACACATACACTAAATGACTCGAGGTCAAGGCTCCAAACAGCCGACTAAGAGGCTGCTATCGCCGGAGCAAGCTGAAGCGGCGGTTCAAGGACCATCGGCGCCCACAGCCGCCCTACACGACGTTAAACCCACGAAAAAGAGATGAACAATGGATTGCGGTTCCTTACCCTTCGGTTCCGATGACTCGTGACCCTCGGATGACGTCGACACAACCCTTCAGCGGTCCTCGGTGGTTCCTCGGTGCCCCTGACGCCTCCGACAATCGCACATTGGTGGCGCTCCGACGGCAGCAACTTGTCTGATTGGAATGGCGGGAGGAGGAGCGACGGATGAGAAGTCTCGCATGAGGTGATGGTTGAACTCGTCCATGGCGGCTGGAAGATAGCCTCTTAGGTTTAGGGTTTTTGGGAGGCGACATGGTAAGGGATACGGGATTAAGTCTCGCTCATTTCAACATTTATTAGACAAACAACTTTGGTCCCTCCTTCCCGTTTTGTTTTCAAGTTTAGACCACAATTTACCTTTTCAACCCCAACATTAAAATCCATTACAATATAGGTATAGTATTTACTAATTACACCCGTGCTTCTATAATTCCTTCCAAATTAAATCCAGAACTTGCACTTTTGACCCTTGGCTTTTAAAATTGTAACAATTAACCTTCGAGACCAACGTCTTGCTATATATATATATATATATATATATATATATATATATATATATATATATATATATGTTTATTGATTTTAGGGAAACTATACGCTCATCAATTTATTTATTTAAATAATGGGGTGTTACAGTAGTGGATCCATTCGATCTAAAAACTTTACTAACATGTACAAACCAAGAAATCGCACCAGGAACATATTTTGTTTACTAGTCTTTCGAATTTTGAAACGTTCTTAAAAAACATGAGAAACACATATATATTTTGGTCTTAAGACTCAAACACAACATTCCATTTTTCCAAAGAACAAAAGGACGTACCCATTTTACAACAAAAATGCTTATGAACTCACCAGCTTTAATGTTGATACTCTTTCAAACTACTTGTATTCTTAGGAAATTAGTAAGTCAAGTATGCATACAGGTTTCGAGAAGACGGAGCGTCATAGTACCAAGTCTTAGTTTTGTTGTTTACTTTTGGAAGTTAAACCTATGTAAATCAATTACAATGTAAACTATATGTTATTAATGAAATGGTTGTTGTTGCTTTGATTACTATTGTACAATTGTTGTGATACTGTACATGACGTCCTCCGCCCCCGAACGTTTTCGCCGTTCCGATTTGGGGGTGTGACATGTACCGACTATGTGGGAGTATCCGGACGTGTTCCCGGAGGATTTGCCTGGGGTACCTCCGAAGAGACAGGTAGAGTTTAGGATTGACCTAGTTCCGGGTGCGGCTCCGATATCCAAGGCACCGCGGTTGGCTCCTCCCGAGATGCAGGAGTTGTTAGACAAGGGATTTATTTGACCGAGCAGTTCACCTTGGGGAACCCCGATTCTATTTGTGAAGAAGAAGGACGGATCCCATCGGATGTGTATAGACTACCGGGAGTTGAATAAGGTAACGGTGAAGAACCGTTACCCACTCCCGAGGATCGACGATCTCTTCGACCAGCTGCAGGGAGCATCTTGGTTTTCCAATATTGATTTGCGATCAGGCTATCACCAGATGAGAGTTCGGGATGAAGATTTACAGAAGACAGCCTTTCAGACTCGATATGGTCATTACGAGTTCGTGGTGATGCCGTTTGGGCTCACCAATGATCATGTCGCGTTCATGGATCTCATGAACCGCGTATACAGACTGATGTTGGATCGGTCTGTGATTGTCTTTATTGATGACATATTGGTTTACTCCAAGACGCAGGAGCAGCACGAGGAGAACTTGAGGGAGGTTCTAGATACGTTGAGGAGGGAGAGACTTTTCGCAAAGTTCTCCAGGTGCGTTTTTTAGTTGCGCGAGGTGCAGTTTTTGGGGAACCTTGTCAACCAGAACGGTATATTGGTCGATCCGTCCAAGGTAGAGGCTGTGATGAGATGGGAGGTTCCGAGGTATCCATCAGAGATTCCGAGTTTTCTTGGTCTGGCGCGTTATTATCGGAGATTCATCCAGGGTTTCTCCAAGATTGTTGTTCCACTGACCCGACTAACCAAGAAGTCGGTGACATTTCGATGGGGGCCTGAGTAGCAGGCGGCGTTTGAAACTTTGAGGCAAAAGTTGTGCGAGGCAACGATATTGACCCTGCCAGAGGGCATTGAGGATTTCGTAGTGTAATGTGACGCGTCTATCACGGGCTTAGGCGCAATGTTGATGCAGAGAGGGCGCGTCATCGCTTACGCCTCGAGGCAGTTGAAGCCTCACGAGGCGAATTACCCGACACACAACCTGGAGTTAGGGGCAGTTGTTTTTGCCCTCAAGACTTGACGAAAATACCTCTATGGGGTCCGTTGTACTATTTACACAGATCACAAGAGCCTGAGGTACTTGATGGACCCGCAAAATCTGAACATGAAACAGCGACGATGGTTAGACGTGGTGAAGGATTACGATTGCGAGATCCTCTACCACTCGGGAAAGGCCAATGTTGTGGTCGATGACAGTGATTACTTCGTTGTTGTAACAAATTCGGGAGGCACAAATATAGGCTATGAAGGAAGAGCACCGGAAAAGTGAGCGCATTGTGGGACAAGTGGCTTCCTTCAATTACGATAACCGTGGATTGTTGATACTTCATCGGAGAGTGTGGGTTTAATATCTTGGAGGTGTGCGCCAGGTTCTGATGGAGGAGGCACACAAATCCAGATTTTCTATCCATCCTGGGGCGACGAAGATGTATAGGGATCTTCGTCCTGACTATTGGTGGCCCTGCATAAAGCGGGATGTGCCTGGTACGTTGAGAGATGCTTGACTTGCAGAAAAGTCAAAGCAGAGCACCAGAGACTGCACGGAAAGATACAGCCGTTGGACATTCCAGTGTGGAAGTGGGAGGAGATCACTATGGACTTCATTACGAAGTTGCCTTAGACGGCGCACGAAGTTGACACGATATGGGTCATCGTGGATCGATTGACCAAGAGTTCCCATTTCATACCAATTCAGGAAAGTATTTAGGCAGAGAAGTTGGTAGACATCTACATTAGGGAAGTAGTAGCTCGGCATGAGGTGTCAGATTCTGTGATTTCTGACAGGGATGTGCGATTCACTTCCAGATTCTGGAAGAAATTCCATGACGAGTTGGGTACACGCCTCCACTTCAGTACAACTTTTCATCCTCAGACGGATGGGTAGAGTGAGAGGACGATTCAGACTCTGGAGGACATGCTACGTGCATGTGTATTGGATCTTGGTGGGAGTTGGGATATCTATCTTTCGTTAGCGGGATTTTCATATAAAAACATTTATCACGCTAGCATAGATCGACCTCCCTTCGAGATGCTCTATGGGAGGAAGTTCAAGACCCCGATATGTTGGGGTGACGTTGTTCAAATGGTTATGGGGAGTACCGAAGTGGTACTCAAGACGACAGAGATGATCCAGCAGGTCCGGAGTAGGATCCCGACGGCTCAGAGTCGGCAGAAGAGCAATGGCGACAAGCGCCGATCGGACTTAGAGTTTCGGGTAGGAGATATGGTTCTCCTGAAGGTGTCACCTTGGAAAGGTGTCATCCGGTTCAGGACGCGGGGCAATCTGGGCCCCAAGTACATCGGTCCGTTCAGAATTTTGGCTAGGGTGGGTCGGGTTGCGTATTGATTGGATCTGTCAGCCGAGCTTAGTCAGATCCATAGTACTTTTCATGTTTCCCAACTACGGAAGTGCTTAGTGGATGATTCCACAGTTGTGACTTTAGAGGATATTCAGGTGGATGAATGCCTGAACTACGTGGGGAGGCCAGCGACGATTCTGGATTGGAAGCCGAAAACCTTGAGGAAAAAGGTTGTACAGTTAGTGAAGGTGCAGTGGCTGCACCGCAATAGGTCAAAGTGGACATGGGAGCCATAGGAGGAGTGAGGGAGCATTATCCAAGATTATTTGAGACATCGGACTTCGAGGACGAAGTCTGAGACAAGCGGGGGAGAATTGTAACGTCTGGTTCCTGGTATGTATTTAACTTATAAATTATTCATTTTTATAGAGTAACTCGACGAGTTGGAGGCCCCAAACTCGTAGAGTATAGATGTTTTGGACTGCCCGTTTTGGTGACCAACTCGACGAGTTGGGAGATCTCAACACGACGAGTTGACTGGGTAAAATGAAATCCTAATTCCAGGTTTTTGCACCCTATTTAAAAAACTTAACCCCAAGGTGTTGGCTTCATTTCCAGCCTCCACTGTCCTAACCGTAAATCTCGAAACCCTAAAGCTACTTTGAGTGATTGTGAGCCATTTTGGGTGTTTTTGGTGTGTGTGTGTGTGTTGAAGCCATTGGAAGAAGGAAAAGCTTGAAGACACAAGAAGGAGCTTATAGATCCAAAATCCTTGCCTCATCCACGTCACTTTTCTGGTATAAAGCTTGAACCTTGCCTTGTAGTTGATTAGATCTTCTTTTAGGGTTATTTTGCTTGGTTCTTGTCCAAATGATATGATTCTTGGGATTTGGACATCCCAACTGGAGAATACTTCAGATCTAGGGTCTTGAGGGGTTTTCATGACATAAAGGTGCCAACTTTATGGCCATCGAAGTCCCATGCAACCTTTAGACCATCATTTTGGCCTTTTGGAGCTTCTACGGGCCATGCATGTAGAAAAAGCTGGGACTTTACGTGATCTTTTAGTCCCTAGAGTCCATATTTATGACCTCATGGTCTATCTTGTAGTTTTGGTGGCTTTTGGATTAAGACTTTGGCCTTTTTGGGTTAGGGTTTGAGCTTAATCTCTTTAGGAAGGATATTAGTGGGTAAAGTTGGAAACTTCACCCTTCTAGAGGCATTTCCAGTTTAGATTTGAAGAATAGGGTTTAGATCTGAAGAATAATGGCTTAATGAGTAATAAGGGGTAAACAGACTAAGAAACTCGAAGAGTTCATGGACGAACTCGACGAGTTAAAGTAAAGTGTCCCGATTCTGTTGATAAGGAAGAAATCGACGAGTTCATGGAAGAACTTGACGAGTTGGATCGCGAAATCACGATTTTGTTATTTATGAAAACTCAGCGGGTTGGAGGGTAACTCGACGAGTTGAGTCAACTCGGAGCGTTGACTTTGACTTTGACTTAGACCAAAGTTGACCCTTAAGGGGTTATGAGTATGAAGGGGTACTTAAGGAAATATTTTATCTTTAGGGGATTGAGTTGGGTTGATATTCGGTGTCGGGGACTGTCCAACTACTTTCCAGTATTCGAGGTGAGTTACCTTCCCAGTATCAGTGGGTCGAAGGCACCAATGTCGGCCCACTTATTGTTGTTTATAGTGAGATGATTGTATTTGTGATAATTGTCTGGTATGCCACTATCTGTTGCGAATTATATGCTTGTATGCTATGATATTATGTGGTAGTGGTAGGGAGGGATGAACTAGACCTCGTAACCGGTTGAAAGAGACCGAAGGGGTAGGCCAGCACCAAGATATGCAAGGCAGTATGTGATTTATGTGCTAGGATAATATGTGATAGTGGTTGGGGTGAAATAGACCCCATAACCGGTTGAAAGAGACCGAAGGGGTAGGCCAGCACCCAGATATGCTCGGCAATACCGGTTGAAAGAGACCGAAGGGGTTGAGACATACCCGGTACCGGTTGAAAGAGACCGAAGGGGTTGAAACATACCCAATACTGGTTGAAAGAGACCGACGGGGTTGAAATATACCCAGTACCAGTTGAAAGAGACCGAAGGGGCTGTAAGCACCCATATATGCTTGATGGTTATGTATGTGTGACATCCCCATTTTCACGGCCAGAAAACACCGATTTGTTTATGCTTCATTTTCAAAATCAGAGTATACTTTTAAAGAAAAGTGTTGCGAAATTTTGTTCCCAGAAAAAACATGATACATATGTTATCAAAGCATTTCCGAAGAAATGTATTTTATTCTTTTTAAAACTTTGGGATGTCAACGTCAATACATAAACATAAACATAAACAGAACTTACATACACTAGCGATCTACATCTCTTTAATCTCTCAGTGTAGTGTAGCTTTATATCGACACCTGTGATACAAATAAACTGAGTGGGTCAGGTTGGGAAACCTGGTGACTACATAGGGATTTTCAACCCACAATAATAATGTTATTATGTTTTATCATCAAACAATTAACCCAATTACCCAACCCCATTATCTTCTTTAATCCCTAAGGATCTACCCTAAGAATCATCTATCACTCATTCCTAAGGATTTTCCTAAGGAATAGGCACGAAGTCCATCGTCCCCAGGGTTTATAGAACATACACTAAATCCATAGTTGACAGGGTTCATCCAACGGGTGCTAAGTCCACAGCTCTCATTTATCGACAATATTATTTTCGGGAGTCCACCCGCAATACATGTCAATGGGTTTTTAGAGTACATCTGATGAACATATCGTTCACACACCTACAGGTTGCGAGCCTACTAGTGTTCCACTGGACCATCTAGAATAGTCTGTGGTTGTCATCCATACTCTGCTAGATGATGGGGCCAACGCTTGGGTAAAGGTTTCTCTCATTTTTCACCTCTCACCCTCATCTCATAATCTATATCACCTTTTATCTCATCCTCCAACTCATCTTTCATCACACACCGACTATTTCATCTACCCATGTTTTACCCAACATATTTGTAGATATAAATTGCATATACAGTTTAGATATGAAGAAAAAGGTTTAGATCTGAAAAAGAAATTACACATACGGTTCAGATCTGAAGAAAGAGGTTTAGATCTAAAAAACAAAGTTTAAATCTTTCATCTAGCATAGATCTCAAGTATAAAATACATATACGGTTTAGATCTGAGAAAGAAATTACACATATGGTTCAGATCTGAAGAAAAAGGTTTAGATCTGAAAAACAAAGTTTAAATCTTTCATCTAGCAGAGATCTCAAGTATAAAATACATATATGGTTTAGATATGTGAAAGAAATTTTAGATCTGAAAAGAAAAGGTTCAGATCTGAAAAGAAACGTTTGGATCTTCCATCCAGCAAATATCTCAAGTAAACAGATAATATGCATACATAACACGTAATTTATATAAAATACTTAATATCTATGTGTAAGATGAAAGTAACTATGCACTCACTTGATAAGGAGGTGATTTGGACAGCGCTTCGCTTCTTAAAATAATTTCCTTCGACGAAACCGGGAACTTTGCTTGAAAAACCAGGTTCTGTGCGGGTAGACTTTCAAACCGAAAAACTCTTTTCTCGGAGTCCTCCGGAGCTCTGGGGATTCCTTCTGGTGCTAGAGAGTACCCTAGGCTTTGAGGAGGGGGGGGGGGGTTAGGGTAGGCTAGAGAGATGTTAGAGAGATAAAGATATGGGAAAAAGTGTGAGTTAGCCGGCTGCCCTCGCACCTCTATTTATAGGTGCGAGACCTCGGAGTATGCTGGGCGTAATTCGGAGTACGCGACGCGTAAGGCGAAGTCCGTACGATGGCGTGTCAACCCCCGGATGGAACGATGTGGCTCACTTCGGACCACGCATAAGAAGACCGCTGAGCGTACCTTTGGTGTACGCGGGGTGTACTTGGTACGCGAGGCGTCCGAAGGTCTATGCGGCGCGTAGCCTCGCATCCAGCTTCGAAATTTACACCTCCGACTTCTAAAATTCGTAACTTTTGCATACGATCTCCGTTTTCGACTTTCTTTATATCCACGCGTAGGTGGGAACATGCCCTAAAACTTTCGTTTAGACTCTGTCAGCTATTTTTGACTTTATTTTAAAGTTACATTTTTAACAGGTCGGAACACGAAAAGTCCGTTAAAAATTCATAACTTCTTCATCCGACGTCCGTTTTCGTCTGTCTTTTTACCGTTGAGCTACTATTAACGAGACCTTCGATTCTTGTTTCGGTTGTGTCGGCCGAAAACCGTTCGATCTACTATTCGAACTCTGGGTTGCATACTGCTAAGCCGAAACTTAGAAAAATCATAACTTCCTCATACGAAGTCAGATTTGGGCGTTCTTTTTATGCAAGCTCTCGGTTTAACGAACATTACGACTTTCTTTTAGATCGCTAAGACTAAAAAGTCTTCTATCGTAAATTCACTATTTACGTCAAGCAGTGTCGTGCTGGTTCTGTCGCGAAACTTCGACAGATCATAACTTCTTCGTTATAACTCGGATTTCGGCATTCATTATATCTCCGGAATCCTTGTCACGACGACTACAACTTTTTTCATCGATATCAGACTTATCTAGCATTTTATTTTTGACGCTTGTTTTCATTCTTAATTTATTATATCATTATAAACAAGTGTAAAACACATAAAATCACATAATTCACATAATATTCAAGTAATTCCTCCTTATTACTTCAAAATGAGTTACAATAGTTGACCTTGATTATTTCATTATTATACTAATGCGTAGCCCAGAAACACGGGTGTTACAATTCTCTTTCCTTTAGGATGATTCCGTCCCGAAATCATGCATCAACAAACAAATGCGGATAACGACTCATCATGTCACTCTCCGTTTCCCAGGTGAGATTCGGCCCATTCGAATGTTTCTATCGCACAAGCACTAAGTTGACCATCTTGCGCCGCAACTTCTTCGTCTTACGATCAGTAATCGCCTCGGGCTCTTCGATTAGCCTCTTATTCTCATCCACTCTTAGCTCTGAAATTGGAATTATGTCGGGAACTTCTCCCGTGAACTTCCTCAATTAACACACATGGAAGGTGTTATGAATACCATCTAGTTCTTCTAGTAATTCGAGCTTGTAAGCTTGGTTCGCAATCTTCTGATGAACTTTGACCGGTCCAATAAACCTTGGACTCAACTTTCCTCTCTTCCCAAATCTTATAAGTCCCTTCTATGGTGAGACTTTAAGCAAAACTGAATCTCCAGCTTCGAATTTCATCGGTCGTCTTTTCTTGTCAGCATAGCTCTTTTGACGATCCTGAGTTGCTAACATCCTTTCTCTAACCACCTTCAACTTTTCGGCAGTCTGATGGACTATCTCGGGGCCCATAAACTGCTTTTCTCCGGATTAAAGCCAACACTACGGCGTACGACACTTCTGTTCGTACAAGGCTTGGTAAGGTGCCATCTTGATACTCAAATGGTAACTATTGTTGTAGGAAAACTCTAACAAGGGTAAGGGCTCATACTATTTACATTGGGATTCTAGGGTACATGCTCTTAGCATATCTTCTAGTGTTTGAATCGTTCTTTCAATCTGACCATCGGTCTGCGGATGGTAAACTGTATTTAAACACAACTTTCGTACCCAATTCCTCTTGTAGACTCCTCCAAAACCTTGACGTGAAACGACTATCACGATCTGCTACAATAGTTAAAGGAACACCGTGAAGTCTTACTACCTCCTTCACGTAAGCCTTTACAAGCTTATCCATAGAACATCTTTCATTGGCTGCTATGGAGTGTGCACTCTTAGTGAAACGATCAACGACCACCCAAATCATGTCGTGACCGTCCTTCATCCTGGGCAGTTTAGTGACAAAATCCATGGTGGTGTCCTCCCATTTACCCATGGGGACAGGTAAAGGTTCTAACCTCCCATATGGTTTCTGATTTTGTGTCTTAACTCTTGCACATGTCACACACTCGCCCACATACTTTGCAACATCGAGATTCATCGTCAGCCACCAGTAGTAGGGTTTCAGATCCCTATACATCTTAGTGCTGCCGGAATGAATCGAGTACATGGTCTTATGGGCTCCTTCCATCAGAAGATCTCTTACTTCGCCCATCTTTGAATACCTTCAATCCTTGATTATTCGTATCCTACACCAACGTTTTCCCTAAACGTTCTTCCTTTCAGTCATTTTTCTATGAAGCTTCTTATTGAGCTTTCTTAATGCTTTCCACAATCGTTGAGAAAACTTCTATTCTTAACACTCTTGGCCTCTTTCTTTCAAGGTTTACCTTTCAACTTAGAGCATCAGCTACAACATTTGCTTTACCGGGGTGGTAAAGTATCTCACAGTTGTAATCCCTATGTAACTCAAGCCAGTGTCATTGTCTCATATTAAATTCCTTCTATTTTAAGAGATACTGGAGACTCTTATGATTGGTGAAAAGTTTTCTTTTTGTGCCATAAAGATAATGTCTCCGTATATTTAGAGCGGATACTACCACTGAAAACTCTAGATCATGGGTGGGATAGTTCTTTTCGCACCATTTTAGTTGTCTCGATGTATATGCTATCACTTTTTCCCTCTGGGTTAGAACACAAACCAACCCAGCTCCAGATGCGTCGCTACAGACTACGAAGTTTTAAACTCCGTTCTCGGAAACACCAACAACATATGGCTTGTATAATGACTCCATACGTTATCTATTCATCCTAGGTAATAGTCGTAACTATTATGTTTCCTTCAAATGAGTATCTAACTTTTGGAATTCTTGTCTGCAGGCGGTGCTTGCTCTTGCACCCGCTCTCTATCCCATTTTGGACTTTCAATCGTGACCTTCAAGTCACAATCTTGATCCTTATTGGAGACTCCTCCTTCCTCTTAACAGACTTAAGATAATTTCTTTCCTTCGATTACCATAACGATTACCATAATAGACTGATGGGTCATGTTCTAATGACCTCTCATCGTATGATGTACTGCTTAGACTCAAGTCTTTTAGAGTCGAGTTTTTGAACGTAATATACCTTCCCTCGTGTTCCAATGTGATAATAGCATGTAGTACTTATATCTACAAGCTTCTTACTTTAACAACGATTGCGATACTTCGATCTTCTAGTTTGAGTGGGATACTACATCAGACTTGGTTCTCTGAACCACATGACTAACTCATCTTGGTCGGACTCGATTCGATATGAACTTTAGGGTCGGAATAACAATTATCTTCTTAGTCATTACCGAAACGATAGTAACGACAGATATGAACAAAACGGAATCAATTACAAGCTTCTTGGTAACCTTGTGACCTTCCATGATCCAAGTGTGAGTCATGTGCTTCCGGTAGTATAGGCCTCTACTACCATTCACACCTACTCATACCCGTCCCAAGTATTGTCTCGCAATTTTTCCAAGTCACCATTCAAGAATTTCACAGAATCATTTAACACATTAGATAACAAAACGAAGCTTTATACTATTTCCTAAAATGATTACATAGATGTTAAAGTTTAACCCATACTATGCCTCTAACAGGCTACACCACATGTTATTACAACTACTTCATAAATGTTAAAGTCCTCATCCTTGATTCCTTGCATTGTCACCTTCTTCGTCAAGGATTTTCTGCGATGCTTTTTGACTTTGGAGGTGCATTCGCTCTTGCTGCTTCATTTTTCTTCGGGCAGTTCTTAGAAATACGTCCTTCTTCGTTACACCCGAAACAAACTTTCTCGGTAAACGTACACTCATCGGCGTAATGCCCATACTTTCCACATTTGAAGCAAGTCACCTCCCTTCCAGAGTGTTTATTTTTTCATTTCCCGCACCATTTTTCATTACCTCCTCCTTTGCCAGACTTTGAGAACATGTTGCTCTTGTTGGACCTTGAAGACCCCTCAAATTTCCTCTTCTTTCCGATTTCAACCTTGTTGGCGATCCTATCGCTGATTATTTCTTCGATAGACTTAGTAACCCATATAGTTTCCTCAAGAGTAGGTGCCTGGCGTACTGGCATAGTAATTTCGTCCTTAATTTGTTGAAGTAAATGCCTTGTCTCTTCCATCTGTTGATCCAACATCATCCACACTGTTGCTTGTACTCCTGCCATCGTGATTGGCTCAGGTGCAGCTGCTACTTCTGGTGCTTTCTCGATCACTTGTGGCTCAGGCTGCGGGTTACTGTATCCGAATCCACTTCAAGTGCTCACCATGTCGATCTATACACCAAAATCAGATGTTCGATGTGTAGTGACGAGAATTTAGATAGAAAAGGTTTATTTATGATAGACGTATAAATCTCCTTATCACTCCGAAAAGTTACATGTCAATTCTAATACCGTAATCAAACGTTTAGAAACCTGTACACATAAAATTTCAAGATTCGGTCGGCAACAGACCATAGATCCGATCAAATAATAACATATACGGCATCTTTATATAAACCATTTAGCACATAAAAGCATTTTAGGCATCTTTCCTAAAATAAACTAGTGCTCGTGTCTAAAATATGGTAGACACTCATCTCACAATCATCGCTTAGGATTCTAAGTTTAAGTCTAGAAATCCTACAAATTCCTAGTTCGCTTAAACTAATGCTCTGATACAACCTGTGACATCCCCATTTTCACAGCCAGAAAAGACCGATTTGTTTATGCTTCATTTTTAAAATTAGAGTATAATTTTAAAGAAAAGTGTTGCGGAATTTTGTTCCTAGAAAAAAACATGATACATATGTTATCAAAGCATTTTCGAAAATAATGTATTGTATTCTTTTTAAAACTTTGGGATGTCAACGTCAATACAAAATCATAAGCATAAACATAACTTACATTCATTTACGCTAGCGATCTACATCTCTTTAATCTCTCAGTGTAGTGTAGCTTTATATCGACACATGTGATACAAATAAACTGAGTGGGTCAGGTTGGGAAACCTGGTGAGTACATAGGGATTTTCAACCCACAATAATAAAGTTATTATGTTTTATCATCAAACAATTAACCCAATTACCCATCCCCATTATCTTCTTTAATCCCTAAGGATCTACCCTAAGAATCATCTATCACTCATTCCTAAGGATTTTCCTAAGGAATAGGTACGAAGTCCATCTTCGCAAGGGTTTATACAACAGGCACTAAATCCATAGTTGTCAGGGTTCATCCAACGGGTGCTAAGTCCATAGCTCTCACTTATCGACAATATTATTTTCGGGAGTCCACCCGCAATACATGTCAATGGGTTTTTAGAGTACATCTGATGAACATATCGTTCACACACCTACAGGCTGCGAGCCTGCTAGTGTTCCACTGGACCGTCTAGAATAGTCTGTGGTTGTCATCTATACTCTGCTAGATGAAGGGGCCAACGCTTGGGTAAGTGTTTCTCTTATTTTTCACCTCTCACCCTCATCTCATAATCTATATCACCTTTTATCTCATCCTCCAACTCATCTTTCATCACACACCAACTATTTCATCTACCCATGTTTTACCCAACATATTTGTAGATATAAAATACATATACAGTTCAGATCTGAATAAATGGTTTAGATCTAAAAAAGAAATTACACATATGGTTCAGATCTGAAGAAAAAGGTTTAGATCTTAAAAACAAAGTTTAAATCTTTCATCTAGCATAGATCTCAAGTATAAAATACATATACAGTTTAGATCTGAGAAACAAATTACACATACGGTTCAGATCTGAAGAAAAAGGTTTAGATCTGAAAAACAAAGTTTAAATCTTTCATCTAGCATAGATCTCAAGTATAAAATATAAATATAGTTTAGATCTGAGAAAGAAATTTTAGATCTGAAAAGAAAAGGTTCAGATCTGAAAAGAAAAGTTTGGATCTTCCATCCAGCACAAATCTCAAGTAAACAGATAATATGCATGCATAACACGTAATTTATATAAAATACTTCATATCTATGTGTAAGATGAAAGTAACTATGCACTCACTTGATAAGGAGGTGATTTGTACATCACTTCGCTTCTTAAAATAATTTCCTTCGACGAAACCGGGAAGTCTGCTTGAAAAACCGGGTTCTGCGCGGGCAGAGTTTCAAACCGAAAAACTCTTTTTCTTGGAGTCCTCGGGAGCTCTGGGGCTTCCTTCAGGTGCTAGGGGGTACCCTAGGCTTTGGGGGGAGGGGGGGTTGGGGTAGGCTAGAGAGATGTTAGAGAGAGAAAGAGATGCGAAAAGTGTGAGTTAGCCGCCTGCCCTCGCACCTCTATTTATAGGTGCGAGACCTCGGAGTACGCTGGGTGTAATTCGGAGTACGCGGAGCGTAAGGCGAAGTCCGTACGATGACGTGTCAACCTCCGAATGGAACGACGTGCCTCACTTCGGACCGCGCATAAGAAGACCGCTGAGCGTACCTTTGGTGTACGCGGGGCGTACTCGGTACGCGAGGCGACCGAAGGTCTACGCGGGGAGTAGCCTCGCATCCCGCTTCGAAATTTACACCTCCGACTTCTAAAATTCGTAACTTCCGCATACGAGCTCCATTTTTGACGTTTTTTATATCCACGGGTAGGTGGGAACATGCCCTACAAATTTCGTTTAGACTCCGTCAGCTAGTTTTGACTTTATTTTTAAAGTTACATTTTTAACAGTCCGGGACTCAAAAAGTCAGTTAAAAATTCATAACTTCTTCATCCGACGTCCGTTTTCATCTGTCTTTTTACCGTTGAGCTACTATTAACGAGACCTTCGATTCTCATTTAGTTTGTGTCGGCCGAAAACCGTTCGATCTACTATTCGAACTCCGGGCTGCATACTACTAAGCCGAAACTTAGAAAAATCATAACTTCCTCACGACCACTACAACTTTCTTCATCGATATCGGGCTTATCTAACATTTTATTTTCGACACTTATTTTCATTCTTAGTTTATTATATCATTATAAACAAGTGTAAAACACATAAAATCACACAATTCACATAATATTCAAGTAATTCCTCCTTATTACTTCAAAATGAGTTACAATGGTTGACCTTGACTATTTCATTATTATACTAATGCGTAGCCCAGAAACATGGGCGTTACAATTAGGTGGGTTGCACCAAATCCCACATCATCTTGGAAAGAGAGCGAAACATTTCCTTAAAAGGGGTGTGGATACCTTCCTTGTCACAACGTGTTTTAAAGCCGTGAGGGCAGCAGATCCCATAAGAACTCTGTAGTTAAGCATGCTCGGGCGGGAGTAGTACCGGGATGGGTGACCCCCTGGGAAGTCTTCGTACTGAGTGGCCCAAAGCGGACAATATTGTGATACGTTCCAAAGGGGGATGTTACAAATGGTATCAGAGCTGGGGCACAGGTCGATGTGTTCGACAGGGACGTCGAACCCTATAATGGGGGGGGGGGGGTGAAGGTGGGTTGCACGAGATCCCACATCGGCTTGGAAGGAGAACGAAACATTTCCTTAAAAAGGGTGTGGATAACTTCCTTGTCACAACGCGTTTTAAAGCCGTAAGGGAAACAGATCCCATAAGAACTCTGCAGTTAAGCGTCCTCGGGCGGGAGTAGTACCGGGATGGGTGGCTCCCTGGGAAGTCCTCGTGCCGAGTGGCCCAAAGCGGACAATATTGTGATATGTGCCAGATGGGGATGTTATAGTATGTATGGTATGTGGTATGATGGGGGAACTTACTAAGCTTCGTGCTTACGGTTTTCAAGTTTGGTTTCAGGTACTTCTTCTTCGAAAGGAAAGGAGTCGGCATGATTGCAGCGCATCACACTATGGTTTTTCCACACATGAGATATTTGGGAGTTGTACTATGATATTAATTTTCTATGACATGTTTTGGATATTTGACATATTGGTTTTGATTATGATATGGGATGACATTGTCGATGTTTTTAGAATATCATTTTTATAAATTACTTAATTAAAAATGAAATTTTTGGGTCATAAATTTTGGGATGTTACAGAACTGTTTACAACAAACGTCTGTCCAAAAAACTTAAGATGATTTCTAATTATTCCCAAATTAATGGACAAAGTTTAAAAAAATGGTTTTTTAGAAGTTGTTAACAACTATATGGAAGTTATATCCGTTTTTTGAAATAGTCTTGAAAATTAGTAGAAAGCCTCTTAAAGAAGCACCTATACAAGACTACAACAACCTCCTGATTGAACCCTCTACAACATCTTTTGTTGTTGCCTCTATAAAGGTTTTGGCTGCAGCCTCTATAACAACTTTGGTCGTTGCATCTATAGAAGCTTCTGTTGCATCCTCTATAGTGGCTTTGGTTGTAACCTTTATAGTTTGGTTGCGTCATCTGTAAAAGATTTGATTGCGTCCTCTATATGTAACACCCCAAATTTTCTGGCATGTTTTAATTAAAACTATTTAAAAATACCCTAATATATTATAATAACAAAGTATCCTTGGAAATGGTTAATGAAGGCTTATTTTTGTTAGTTCGGTTTGTAAGGGGTGTTATTGTCACTTTTATAACGTCCCAAAAATGCCAATAAAAATTTTCATTTTAAAACATCGAGTCATACAATCAGTTGTTCCAAAATCCAACAAAGTAAAATGTATTTTCAACATCAGAGTATATCAAAATTAATCAATGCAGAAAAAGCCATCAGGGGATGCAGTGCAGTCAAGACGGACAAGCCCTTTAGAACTGGAAGTACCTGAAAATGTTTAAACCACAAAACCGTAAGCACAAAGCTTAGTGAGTTCTCCAAAATACAACATACCATACATAAGATAGGGAATGTTATGGGTCATTCATAGTCTTACTGTCACTATCATCCATGAGCCAATCATGCTCTATCCTTGCCACACCAGGAGCCAAATCCTTGTCTTATGTACAAGTGTCAAGAGCCACCTCCTAGTCTTCCTTGAAAGCATCACAAAGACAACTAGCAACATACATATAACTGTTGGGGCTAGACCCTAGACTTGCATACAATTACCAGGAGCCACCACCTGGTCTTTCATATGTATGCCAGGGGCCACCATCTGGTCTTCCATGCAAGTATCACTAAGACAACTATCATCCTACATAGTATAGTGAGAAGACTCACCTGACTCACGAAGTCAGCTAAACCACAGCTCAAAGCCACACAATCTGGTGCTACAATAGACCTAACAAATCATACAAGGTCCAACCTTAGCCTATACATCGAATCCAACAATTTGACCAACAGTCAACCATGCCAAAAAGTTAACGGCAAAGTCAAAGTCAACAACCAATAATACCAACAGTTGACCCTCACGTCGTGACCAGTCCATGGTCACGTTGTGAAAAATGCACCCGAATCGATTCTAACCTGGCCACGCTCCAACTTAGCTAACTCAGATACATACTACTCACCCGACAGTCATCACGACATGAACCCTCCTTAGTTATGTCGTGAACACAACAGACAAGATAATTGCATAATCATCCATCATCATGTCGTGACGCATCTCTATGTCACAAAGTGACCACTGGCTTGAGTTCCTAATCCTTTAAGTTTTCAACTCCCATTTTCCAAAAAGCCTTAAAGGACTCCATAGGTTCATAAAAATGACAACTTTATGGACATGCACGCTCCATGCATGTCCTCTACCCAACCTAGGTCAAAAGGCAAGAAAATGACCTAAAACTCAAGCAAGATTCACAATCCACAACCAATGCTTAGATTCAATAGATAAGATGCTCTAGGGACTCTAGAGGACCATAAAGTTGCCAAATTTATTCCATCAATTCACTCAAATCAAAACCGAGAACCAAAAGGGACTAAAACAACTTAGATCTAATAGAATAAACCATAAAGGTAGAAGCTTGAATCCTTAAAAATGGTCCACAAGGTGATATCAAGGATGAGAAGTTGTTACAAGCTTGATCTTTGCATTAAATTTCCTTTTGCTTTGTTTAAAGAGCATCAAAACCAACAAAATGAGGCAAGAACCACCAAGATGGATTAGGGTTAGGGTTTATGAGGTTTGAAGGAGATGGGGGGAGAGAAATGAATCCTAAATCCGATTTTATGGTGCTTAAATACGAAGGAAACCCAAAAATATCATGGGATTGGGTTGTAGCCCTTGTCACGTCATGACCACATACATGTCACGTCATGAACAACCTTCAGATGCATGATCTTCACCTTGGCTTGTCATGTCGTGACCACCTTATGGTCACGTTGTGACACTTGGTTTTCCCCAAAAACCAAGTGTTACTCCTTAATGCCCTAAACCGATCTAATCCAGAAAAAAAGAGTTACAACTATCCTCATGATTCTACCCACACTTGGCACAACGGCCTCGACCCTGATGGCCCCTCAATCTCGAGACAACAGTCTTGGGGCTTGTTAGCATGGCCCTCCGATGACGATGTCTACACCAATATTTGCTTACATAGAATCTCCAAATCAAGCACCCTCTCCTGGACTCTAACAATCATATCATTTAGGGTTTTGCACCCCCGATAAACTCACAAACTCATAGATACATATTGTGGAACCAATAGATTTCTCTCCCAAAACTTGGCGGTGATCTCCGCCATAGTCTCCATGGTCTAGCGAAGGTCCTGAACCTCCCTCACCAGCTGATGCACTTCAATCGCCGATGCAAACTCTTCTTAGAACCTCGTCACAAATTCTTTCCAAGTCAAGGCCACCACCGCCACATATCCTAATGCACGATCGACCTCCTCCCACCAATCACAAGCTCGGTCCCTCAGAAGGCAGGATGCAAATCCCACATTCGCCCCTTTGGGACAGACACTCGTTTGGTGAGCATTCTCTATGTCAGCGATCCATCAACGACTAGCAATGTGGTCCTTAGCCCCAAAGAACCCCGAAGCTCCACGGGCCTTGAACTCCCGAAAAGAGGGAGTCCATCCTCCTAACTGTTCTACTGCGATCTCGACCTGAAGGGTCCTGAGTCGCTCGTCCAAAAGATTCATAATCCCCTCTATGATGGTACCAAAAATCATAAGGGTGGCTTCCATAATAACGCACGTAATATCTGATGTGATAAACTCGTGCAACCGCTCATCCATCAGTTCTACACCAGAGCCAGAACCGGAACCAAAAATTCCTCCTCGAGTGGTCACCATATTGAAATACAAACATACAAATGATTAGAATAAACTCGAGGGAATTCCCACTCCGATGTTTCTTAGAATCTCTAAGATTGTCCTTGATTCGAGTACAGATCTTGTGCTTTCAGTAGTACAAGCCTAATACTACATTCCACACTTATCCATAATTTCTTCAAGAACCATCCCGAATCCTTGAAGTCACCCCACTACAACCATAAACACACAATCCATATGTTAAGCAACATATATATATATATATATATATATATATATATATATATATATATATATATATATATATCCTACTATGACTTTTCCCAGGTGAAACATCCCAAAAATCATGACCAAAAATTTCATTTTTAATTGATAAACAAAACCATAGTTATCAAATCATTCCATAAAAACATAAGTAATAGTATCTCATATCAAAACATCTGTCAAAATATTAGAGTAAACATCCCAGGCTATAAACATAATTGTGTGTGCACTGCAGTCATCCCGAGCTCTTCCCCTTGCTACCAGAAATACCTGAAACCAAAACTGAAAACTGTATGCACGAAGCTTAGTGAGTCTCCCCAAACTACCACATACCATACACATAACATGCAACTAGGAGATACGGTCCCCACCCAGACTCAATGAGATACGGCCCGCCCACACTCAACTACTATGATATACGGGCCCCGCCCACACTTAGCTACTGTGAGATATGGGCCCCACCCACACTCAACTACTATAAGATACGGGCCCCGCCCACACTCAGCTACTATGAGATACGGGCCCCGCCCACACTCAGCTACTATGAGATACGGGCCCCGCTCACACTCAGCTAATCATGAAACACATATAAGTATCACACAGACAACAAGTATAACTAAGCATATAAATCTGTACCATATCAGCTATCTATGAGATACGGGCCGCGCCCACACTCAGCTACTAATCAGATCACATATACGGGCCGGCTTTGGTGTCGTAGACCCATTCCTACTGAAGGAAACTCGCCTCAATTTTGTGAACATCTAAAAGTCCCTGCTCCGCAACCGGCTCTACTCACACCCTATACAGAACAACTTCTTAGATAAAATTCCATGCTCAAAACCCCTTCACGGGTCAACCTTGGTCAAAGTCAAAGTCAAGGTCAAAGTCAACATCCAGACAAGTCAAAGTCAACCCTGAGTTGACTCAACTCGTCGAGTCATTCCCCTGACTCGCCGAGTTTCCATGCTACTCTCAATCGTGATAAAATGAGTCAACTCGTCGAGTCCTCCCTCAGACTCTCCGAGTTCTGTCCTTTACAGAATCGGGACAAATCAAACCAACTCGTCGAGTTCCTATATGAACTCGCCGAGTTCTTCAGTCTGTTGCTTCATCTCAATGGATTAAGCCCTAAATCTTCAAATCTAAGCCCTATACTCCACATATACACTGAAATTGCTCTTTTAAGGGCAAAGTTTCCAACTTTACCCATTAATACCCTTTCTTAATGGATCTAGCTCAAACCCTAACTCTTTAGGACCTAAATCTTGGTTCACAAGCCATTAATACTCCAAGATAAAGCATACAAACTGAGATTTGGATCCTAGACAGTACATGCACACGTAAAGCTTCCACCTTTCTCTCCATGCATGGCCTTTTGGAGCTTAAAAGGCCAAAATGATATCCTATAGCTTGCATGGGCTTCAATGGCCATAAAGTTTGCACCTTTATGCCATGAAAGCCCTCCATGATTCCAGATCTGATGGTATACTCACTTGGGACGTTCATTTCCCAAGGATCGTGCTTTTTGGACCAAAAACTCAATGAAATGATAATAAGGAGATCTAAGAAGTTACTAAGCAAGATTGAGACTTTCTTACCAGAAAATGACGATAATGAAATGGAGTCTATGGATCTACTAGATTCTTCTCCAATCCCCAAGCTTCTCCTTCCTTCCCAAGCTTCAACACACACAAAACTTCACTCAAAAATGGCTCACAATCTCACAAATGCATTAGGGTTTCTGGATCTATGGTTTGGGACTTAGAGGCTGGAAATGAGGCTAGCATGTGGGGATTAGGATGCTTAAATAGGGTGCAAAACCCCGAAATTAGGGTTTCACCCCTGCCAGCCTACTCGTCAAGTTGAGTTTCTCAACTCGTTGAGTAGGTTACTTTAAACCGCGTCTCTTCTGATCTCTACTCGATGAGTTTGGGGCTCCCAACTCGTCGAGTTGCTCTAAAAAATGAATAAATTATAATTTAAATGCGTACCATGAACCAGGCGTTACACCAGGCTCTCCTAGGAATCCTCGTCTCACCTACCTCTACAATACAAGGAATCCCTAACAACATTGCTGGTTGGCTTATGCATGAAAATTGTACACAAAATGTGACCACATAGACTGTCGAATAATAATTCTACCCTAAGACCACAACCAAACAAGGAACAAGAAATAAGGTCAAACCAATCATTCTAGGGCTATATGATCCTAATCGTATACAACTTTTAAAGCATACACTTAACAATTAATTGAGCCGATATTAATCTCGAGTAATACATAGCGCCCAATACTCCTAGGATATAAGGCATCACACAAATCAGAAAATTCTAACATATGATTCCCAAAGGTATCCTTAGCCCTACTCTAGCATGCATTTCACATATCAGGCATACTAGTTATAATACATTGGTATAAGTATTTTGAGAATTATTACTCGAGTTCGGCTGATTGCACACATCACACCCTTTTTCCTTAATATAAATCTTTTTAGAAAATTTATTTCTCATTTTCAAAACCAAATCCTCAGTTTGAGTACAGACACACCCGATAGTGTGCCCAAATCCCTCAAACCAAGGCTCTGATACCAACTTATAACGTCCCAAAACTCATAGATTTTTTTTCATTTTTAAATAGAAAAAACATTCAATATATATATATATATATATATATATATATATATATATATATATATATATATATATATATATTGAATGTTTTTTCTATTTAAAAATGAAAAAAAAAATCTATGAGTTTTGGGACGTTATAAGTTGGTATCAGAGCCTTGGTATATATATATATATATATATATATATATATATATATATATATATATATCATCAATGTCAAACAGTTTTTCAAAAGGAACATCATAGTATCATCAAATCATAAGTATGACACCTCTAGTAGATAATATGCAATCACGCCAGACCCTTCCCTTTCGAATTGGAAGTACCTGAAAATGTTAAAACACAAAACCATAAGCACAAAGTTTAGTGAGTTCCCCAAAAATATCACATACCAAATAAATGGTCCTAACCCAGACAAGCAAAGGGGCCCAACCCAACATATAACGAATGGGCCCGACCTAATAATAAATAAGCTAACCCAACATACAAATGAGCCCAATCCAATAATAAATGGGCCCATCCCAACATACATAATAACGGGCCCAACCCAAACCTACACATGAAAGAGTCACAAAGACAACTAGCACAATCTAGTGAGATGACATTGGTGCATTCGACCCACGAGCATAGTGAGAAGACTCACCTCAATCTGCAGGCAAACAATCCTCACACACGACTACCGAAACTGGAACTCCCCACTCTAAACAATACCCAATAAGACCCTAATTAGAGATCAAGGTAATAAATCATACTTGAGGGTCTTAATCATAACATTCTCACTCTTTCTGGGGAAAAAGACCATTTTACCCTTCTAAACCTAGGGCCCACTCTACTTGGCCCTTAATACAATTTTGGCCAAAAATCCGTTTCTGACCCTACGCTCCAGCATACCACATGCTCTACGCCCTGCGTAGAGCAGCTGATGCCAGTCGGGGGCAAATCAGGCTACACCATGTGTATCCCAGATTACGCCATGCGTAAAGCGCTGCTTGTCAACTTTTTATTAAGTTCTTAATGCATAAAGACCAAACATCCAACACTTAGATCTGAATCTAATAAGCATTATAGGTGATAAAGTTTCAGACTTTAAGCATTTGTATGGCTTTAATGAACACAAAACCAATCCCTAAATCCTAAACATGACCAACAGTTCAAATGTTCATGCATGGATGAATAAGGGTGTCCAAGTTCCCATTTTTATGACTTACTAAGCCCATAAATGATAAGAGAAACCACTCATGATGTATGGAGTTGCTCATACTCACTAGAACCAAGATTAAGGGACAATAACTCATAAAAACTCACAACTAACTAGATTTAACAAAAGGATCAACAAGGTTTAAACTTTAAACCATGTTGATGATGAGTAGAGTCAGGATCTATAAGCTCTGAACTTCCAAGTGTTCCTTCAAAGACCCATTTCTTCACCAAAATACACAAATGGTTACTCAAAATGCCTCAAGGATCTCACAAGGATGCTAGGGTATGGTGTAAATGAGAGTGGAAGATGAGGTTAGAAAAGGGCTCAAGGGAGTTAAGGCCCTTAAATAGGGTTACAACCCTAAAATTTTGGGTTTGGATCCTGCGCACCTGCGCCCTGCGTAGGGAATTAAGTCCTCGTATCCTTAATCCCTCTTACACCCTGCATAATAAACAATCCTACGCCCTGCATATAACCATTTTTATAAAAGAAATTATTACATAATTTAAAAAGGGAAATACTTGGTAAACAAATGTTACAAATTCCAAGCAATCTCTTAAACCCCAAATTTCTAACATTATTCAAGGTTTGTTCCACAATAAGTTTGAGCTTAACTTGAAAAGTTATTAGAAGGAAATTACAATTAACCAATACCTTTATTGTTCATCCTTTCCTGCGATACTTGTACTTTCTATTATCTTTATTATTGGTAAAGTAAATACGTATATGAAATAAAAGACAAAAATGAAATAAATTGAAAAGCCCGTTGTAATAGTCTGCGGAGTTAAGGCCCGTCATGTTAAGCATCTCACACTTCATACCCATACACAAAAAAATGTAAACCATAGCAATAGTGGTCCAATTTCATACCAATCTTAAAGTCATAACGTCAATTGATTGTTGCAAGATTTTGATCATGTGCCTTACTAGTATAATTCCATTTTCTAACCAATGTGCTCGTATTGTGGGATAAGTTAAAATCCACATAAACATGTATAATACCTTGTCAAGGACACACAAGCAAAGAGGATCTTAATAAACAATTAACATGGTACGTGATCATTTTCTTAGAGTGTTTGGATAAGTTAAGCGAGAGAAAATGTATTTGATTATCCGAATTACAAAAATATAAAGTTAGTCCTTATATCATTTTATTTTTTTATAAACTTAAACATATATAGAAACGAATATATTTCATCTTTCACATTTTCAATGTCACGTCAGTTTTTCCTTAATTTTCCTTTCACTTTCAAAACCCAGGAAATTATTACCTTTCATTTTCTTTTACCTTTTTATTTTTATACAAATATTATATATTTTTTTGTAGGGAATTAAAAACCATAAATTTTAATATATATAATAATAATAATAATAATAATAATTTTTAGTATATATACAATAAAATTATATATTAAAAACTAAAAAAAAGAAAATAAAAGAAATGACAATTGGCCAATCGAAGAAATTAAATTATATATGAACAAATAGCCCTGCCCTCTTCTTCTATTATCATGTTATGTAAAATAACACAAACAGTCAACACCGTTGTCAGTTTTGCCCTATCCCATGTTCGTGCTGGATGTTTGATTATGTGCCACTTTTGTTTTAGGACTCCAAACGCTCGTTCCACATCCTTCTGTGCAGACTCCTATGTTAACTTGAACAATTTTCTTTTTTCATCGGCTGGAAATGAATATGATTTGACAAAAGTAGCATACTCTGGATATATCCCATCAACTAGGTAATACCCATACTTATATTCATTTCCATTCAAAACGTATGACATGTCTGGTGATTTACACTGCAAAATATTGTTAAATAACGGAGACGCTTGAAGCACATTCAGGTCATTGTTGGACCCCGCCATACCAAAGAATGCATGCCAAAACCATAAGTCTTGTGAAACAACCACCTCTAATATAACAGTCGGGACCCCATGATCACCTCGCGTGAATTAACCACGCCACGCATTGGGATACACTCCCACTGTGTACAATCAATACTACCAAGCATCCCTGGAAAACCATGTTTAGCTTGATGCACGACATACAACTGTTCGACATCACTTTTAGTCGGATGTCGCAAGTATATGTCACGGTAAAGCTCTATAACATACTCACAGAAAAGATATGTACATTCTCGACCTGTCCTCTCAGACATTTTCAAATACTCATCTGAAGCGTGTGCGGTTATGCTATATGCCAATTGTCTAAGAGCAGCCGTGCATTTTTGTATTGTAGTAAAACCACGTTTACCTCTAGCATCCCATCGTAATTGGAAAAACTCATAATTACGTTCTAAATCTCTAGCTATACGTAAGAATAAATTTCTACTGATATGAAAACGTTCTTCAAATCTCGATAGGTCATATAAACTAACATGGGCAAAATAATCACGTACCAAAAGTTTATTTGCCGCCTCTCATTCCCGGTTGATCCATTTTCTATGCTTCTTCTCGCGGTGAGAACTTTCGCCTCTCGCATGAATCATGTCTTGTGCCGCAGACAATAGTGTGTGCAAAACCAACTCGTCATCAGAATCGCTATCCATTTTTTGTTGAATGTGTGTGTTTGATTTGAAAGAGTTTGTATGTTTGTTTTGAAAATTATGTGTAAAAATGGGTTTATATATAGAGAGAATAAAGTAAAAATAAAAAACATTTTTTTTATTTAATGCTTTTCAGCGGTCAAAAAGCCCCAACCGATCCCGTCTTTCGTCTTCGTCCGTCCTTGACTTCACGTCACAACCAACCCACCATTAATGGGGGCGGTGTTCATGCGTGGAGAGACCCTCCACGTAAGCATTTCACACGTGGAGAGGTCTCCACGCCGGGCAGCCTAATCGTAAAGCAAAATGTGATGTTTTTGGGTGTGGTTCATTACGATTCTAATCACACCTTGTAGCCTAACCGAACAATATTTAACACATTATTGATTATTCAATAAACCAAAATATAGTTCTGATAAGATGGTTTAGGTACTTTACAACTTAGATTTGCATGCTCCCTTTGGTACTATCTTAGTTGTGGATCATACTAACTTTTATAAAATATTTTATTCGGTTTATCTTAAATGTGGGATCATACTAATTTTTATAAAATAGTTATTCGGTTTAAACGTGAACATAATAAAGTAAGAAAGAAAAAAAGAAAAAGAGGAAAACAGTGAGTCACACGACATCGTATTTATCTTTACTATGGACCCGTCTCGTCATCTTCTCAGACTTACCGTTGAATTCAAGACTCAACAAATTCCTTGCAGGAAAGCAAGTAAAAAGGCAAATTCTCAAAATAAAATAGGAAAGGGTAGAATAGTCTTTTTACAATAGCCCATTTTTCCTCCGCCTTCAAAATTAGACGTTGCAGTTGAGGCACAATTTATGCGACTTCAAGAGAAAACGTGCCCCCCTCACCTCATCTCACCTCTCTCTCTCTCTCTCTCTCTCTCTCTCTCTCATACTTTCTCTCTCTACAATGGTGTGACTAATACCTACTATTGACAGAGTTGTTTAATTTTCATTCATGTTACTGTAGAATCTGGATGCGTAAAGAGGTAATTAACAGAGCATTTTCACTTTTTATGAGCTTATTTATTTCAAACGGTGTATGCTTTGTTGCTTTTATGACATGATTCTTTACTTTTCAGTCATGTTACAGATGAATTTGGAGGTGTAAAGGAGTAAATAGGTAAACAACATAAGAATTTTCACAGGTTCATAGATTGTTTTTTCTACGAAAAATATTTATATAATCATATCAATTGGATCATACTTCGTTCATTTTATGATTATGAACTTTGATTCTGCTCTTATTACTGAAGAAATTGGAGGCGTAATGAACAGAGCATTTCACAGGTCTTGATTATTTTGCTGTATTCATTTGTTTCAATCGGTTCATAACTTTTTGGTTTATCATTTTCAAGGACTTTTTTTTTTTTTTTTTTTTTTTTTTAAATGTTGAATCTATATATACAGACTGTGTTATTATCTTTTATGAACTTATTTATTTCTGTCGTATCATTTTTTATTCATTTCTATGATTAGGCGATTTGATTTCGCTCATGCTAATGAAGAATTTGTGGAGACGTAAAGTATATAATAGAACATTTCACATGTCTGTTCACTATTTTCAGTCGATTTATTTATTGTATTTATTTCAATAGCTTTATATTCTTTTTTGATTTTGTTATTTTCTGTAAGATTGTTTTGTTTTTGTTTTTTCTGTCTAATCTACAAAGGCAGAACATATGAATTAATTTCGCCTATACTATACATCTATACTACCTCCAAATAATGATAATCAATATTTATTCCGTGAGATTTTCGAATTAAATTACAGTTCTTAGGTCCAGGATTTCAATGAACAATGGATAATTCTTATGTGAAGAAAATGGCAGTTGCTGGATTGCACAAGGCGTCACTTGATTCATATATTAATAATAAAGAGAAATCAACCACAAGAACATCATCCATCAGGAAAATGTGGCAGGATCTTGAAAGTGAGGGCAAATGCGAAAGCATTGAAAGTGAAGATACCAATGAAATTGAAAACGAATGTCCTCAAAACCAAAATCAAGTAGCAGTTCATAATAATGGATTATGCTTGCAGCGTTCTCCTTCTCTTGATGTTCCAGCAAAAGAGCGCGTGAGAAAAGTTTTCCATGATTGGGGAAGCAAAAGCTTTGAAGGTCATACACTGTATAGTTCACGTATGAATAATTGTCCAAGGGCAGAATCGGTATTTATCCGTAGGATATATGGTAGACAGGCTGTTCTGGACTTGTTAGCGAAGTTTGTGAAAGAAAGGAAAACAGAGGTTGAAGATTTATTGAAAAATCAATTCGTATCAAATTTCCCTCATCGCCCTCGAATTCAGGTCAATATTACAAAATGGTGTATCTTTCTTTGTTGTACAAAATACTAATGCTATGATTCTGTTGTAGTCATTGCTGAAAGGTAGATTTTTGAGGAATCAAAGATTTGTAGAAGATCAAAAACAGGCTTCTGTTGCAGCAAGTGAATTAGGGTTATTGAGGCAAACACATTCTGTATCTGATATAAGGTATACATTTTATCCATTTCATTTTTTTCATATTTCATTCAGTTTTTGATCTGATTATGTCCTTTCATAATATGACTGCAGGAAAGGCTTCCTCTCTAAATTGAATAACTATGACAAAAATGCTTCAGAGGTCAATGACAACATCCAACAAGCTGAAGAAATCATTCATGAAATTGGTAAAGAATTTGAAACAAATAATTTAACAAGTCCACAACAGTTTTCTTCACAAGTAGGAGAAAGACATGATGATGACGACGACGACGATGATGATGATGACTTTATCATGCAATATGAAGAAAGAGATGATTCAATGGAAGAAACAAATCAAATCACTCATCACGCTGAATTTCCACAAGGATCTCAAGTGGATGATGAAGTTGTGCGTTTACTTTCTTTACAGACAAGTACAGATAGCTTAAATTGGCAAGAAATTTCACAGGCGGAAGAAGATTGGGATGAATCAGTTACAGAAGAAGAAGAAGACGACAATGAATGGCATCATTTAACTCGGACCAACTCAGACGAGGGTATAGATGTCAATTCACCAGTAAGAAGCGATTCGCAAGAGTGGATTGAAACCCTAGAAAGTAGGAGTAACGCATTCTATTGGTTCGATGATGATGATAATAACGACAGCAGATTAGAACTCACGCAACTTACAAACAGGTAGATAAATTCATAGATCCAATCACAGTTCAATTTCATGATACCTAAATCATCAAACTAATTCAGAAAATCATTCGCGATTGTAGAAGAACAGTCTCTAATCTTCTTCAAAGTGATTTTGGTGCACGACTGAATCATCTGTTGATGCAATCATATGTGAATCGACAAAATCAAGCATTTGAATCACAAAATGAAGCTGTTGATTCATCATCAGTTGTTATCCCCCAAACAGAGGAGGAAAGGGAGATAATCAATGGGTTAAGGGTCGATATGGATGCACTTCAAGAAAGAATGAATGAAATGCAGAGGATGCTGGAGGCGTGTGTAGATATGCAAAAATCAGTGCATCAAGAGCTTAATTTAGCTCTGAATCAGTCATCATCTTGCTACTTATGTTGTGATGATGGTTTTGAATCATTACCTGAAGAAAGGTAAGGATTTTTTCTAAAACGTAAAATCATTACATTAAGATTCATTCAATTAAACATGGAATTAATTATTTATAATGTTTATTCAGATCTGGTGCACACATGTGTATATGCTCAAAATGTGCTCAGAAAATAAACTGGTCGAAGCTAAAGGAAAGTGTGAGGTGAACAAGTAGTACAAGTTCAAGACTTATAGAGCATGGGAATTAGCAGAAGGAATAAGAAAGAAAGATAACAACAGTGTTTTTTTAATCAGGTAATTTACATTAATACTTTTTGGATTGATTCAATTGTTTATTGTCTTGATTTTGAATTTTCCTCAGGTCCTACTGATCATCGGTATTGTGTGGTGATGAAATGAAGATGCTATAGCTTAGCACTAATGACAAATCCAAAAAAAAAAAAAAAAACTTACATCTTCTGTTAGTTTATGTATATTGATTTGGATTTGGGGAATTGTTGCATTGGTTTGTTCTTTTAATATTTATATATCAAATACACTTATACATGGTACATTTATGGGATTGTGGGATGCATTGCAGGGATTGGTTGGGAGTGTCATGGTTGACTAACTCATAGCCCTCAGAGCCTCTTTCATAGCAATTCAATACAAATAAGGAAGACTAAGTTCCAAAACAATACAAACACATAATATAATTCCATGTACCAAGTGAAAGATACTATGTATCAAAACAAGGATAACATCAAGTAAAAGCATGTATCATTAAAACATTGCAATTGTGACATGTATCCATTTATAAAAACACTATGTGCTCACCTTGCTAGTTGGGTCAACCATGAACCAACAACGACAATCCTCTTGTGTTCTTGTGTTTTCCCGAATTCCTTCTTTTTCCTTTCATTCAACTCCGTTAAAATCAATAATTCATATTATTCGTAAGATAGTGCAAATTTATTCCAATACTTGTCCCTTTTGACATAATGTACTTTTCATGAGAATTCCATAACGTTATTCTATAAGGACACTTTGGTCATATGAATATTTATCATGATATTCTAATGATTTATAATGCTCATTAACTTCATTGTTAGGAACAATATTTTCCACAACTTCCATTTGCATTCTATCACCAAATATATACATAATACGGGCTAAACAACTGTGGGCTAAATACACTGGACAATTGTGGGCTAAATACACTGGGCCACACAAAATATAGCTCAAATACAATAAACAATACAATATGTATAACAATACTAAAGTATACGCCAGACAGCTCCCACAGTCAGAACGGGAGTTATTGAGCGGAAGTTGAGACTGGATCTGAAGTCAAGAAATAACAAGGATGGAAGCCTTTTGGTGAAAATATCTGCATATTGAGAAGTTGACACATGAAGAACACGGACCTGTCCTAAAGCAACTGTGTCTCGAACAAATGAATATATATATATATATATATATATATATATATATATATATATATATATATATATATATATATATATATATATCAATGTGTTTTGTGCGTTCAGCTGAACAAGATTCATAGATACACTCACATTATCACAGTAAATAAGAGTGGTAGTGAGAGGGGGATAGAGAAGTTCAGGTAATAGATTGTGAAGCCAGCTATTCTTGGCAACCGCATTAGCAACACCCCGATACTCGGCTTCGGCACTGGACCGAGAAGTGGTACCCTGTCTCTTAGACGACCAAGAGAGAAGATTAGGTCCAAGAAAAACGCAATAACCTGATGTGGATCGTCTAGACGTGGGGCAGGCGACCCAATCCGTGTCAGAAAAGGTAACTAAACCCCGAGAAGGGGATGCATATAACTGAAGACCATGAACAATAGTGCCCCGAATGTACCTTAGGACGCGTTTAAGAGCCGAGAAGTGAGGTTCGCTGGGGTCATGCATAAATAAACACACTTGCTGAACTGCAAAGGTGATGTCAGGGCGAGTAAAAATCAGACACTGGAGTGCTCCTGCAAGACTGTAGTAGTTTGTTGGATCAACAACTGGCGGACCAATGCCATCAAGCTTAGCTGAGATGTCGACAGGAGTACGGGCCAACTTGCAATTAAGCATGTGAGCACACTCAAGAATCTTAGTAGCATATTTTTGTTGAAATAAAAACATTCCATGACGATCACGAGAGAAAACAATGCCCAAAAAATAAATCAGAGAACCCAAACTTGTCGTTGCAAACTCGGAGCGTAAAGTGGTAATGATCCGTTGAAGGAGACCCGTAGAGGAGGCTGTCAATACAATATCATTCACGTACAAAAGAAGGTATGCAAGCTGCTCACCCTGTCTGTAACAAATAATGACGAATCAGAGTGACTATTAGAAAAGTCATGAATGTGATGAATTGAGCAAAATGGTGATACCAAGCCTGCTGTGCCAGTTTGAGTCTATATAACGACTTTTTAAGTAAACAGACATGTTCGAGATGAGATATGTCATGAAACCCTGTTGGTTGATGCATGTATACAGTCTCTTGAAGATGACCATGAAGAAAAACATTTTTGACATCTAACTGATGAACTGGCCAATGTGAGAAATAGCGAAGCTAAGAACAATCCTGATAGTGCCCGATTTGACAACCGGACTGAAAGTCTCATCGTAGTCGATACGAGGCGTTGATTTGGACCGTTGGAAACAAGACGTGCCTTATATTGTGATAAAGAACCATTTGCATTAAATTTCTTTTTAAACAACCAAATATAGTTAACTGCATGAGCATTGGGAGGTCGAGGTACAAGTACCCAAGTTCCATTAAAAATAAGTGCATTAAACTCTTCTTTCATAGCATTTAGCCAATTAGGATCTTGGAAAGCTTGAGAATAGTTGTGAGAGATAAGGAAGGAATCGGGATGAGACTCAGTATGAAGATTAAGTTTGGTGATGGGTTTGACAATGCCATGGCGAGAATGAGTAGCCATGGAGTGAAAACGAGAGGGAGCGGAAGAATTGTTTTGGGAAACTTGACGAACCAGAGGATGAGGGTCTGAGGGACCTTCGTTGGATGATGAGACACCGATGGATGGAGTATCGTTGGTGTTAGATTCGACAACAGGAGGAGCGCCGAATGTAGACCCGCCAGCCGTGGGGTTTGAGGTGTCGGCTGGAGTGGTGACATCGACAGGAGAGGAAGGAGATGAAAGAGAATGTAGAGGCTGAGCTGGATGACTAAGGTCGTTAAAGAGATTCCGGGTGTCATCCAAATTAAGGAAATCTTACTCGGGGGAATGAGTTGGGGACGTAGAGCCAAAAGGAAAAATCGTTTCATCGAACGTGACATGGCGGGATATGACAATTTGATTTGTATGGAGGTTAAGACAACAGAAACCTTTGTGGTTGGAGGGGTATCCAAGGAAGATTCAAGGAACCGAACGAGGTTGAAGTTTATGAGTGTTGTTTATGTGAGGGTAGCAAAGGCATCCGAAAACACGAAGGTGAGAGTAGGATGGATGTTTGTTGAAAAGTTTATGGTATGGGGTGTCATTCTTTAGGGGGTGGAGTGAAAGATGTTCAAAAGATGAGAGGCCATGTGTAAAGCTTCAACCTAATAAGTTAGAGGGAGGTGAGCTTGAAAGAGCAAAGTGCGTATGATGTTATTTATAGTTTGAAGCATTCTTTTAGATTTCCCGTTTTGTTGGGAAGTGTAAGGACAAGAGAAACACATATGGATGCTATTGATGTCACATAATTGGTGAAATTGAGAGTTGTTAAATTATTTGCCATTAGCACATTGAAACGTTTGTATGTCAGTATGAAATTCTTTTTTGATGTATGCACGAAAGTGAAGAAATTTAGAAAAAAAACTTTGGATTTTTTACGAAGAGGATACACCCACACAAAATGAGAAAATTGATCAAGAAAAATGACATAATATTGAATTCCGTTATGACTTAATAAAGGATAAGTCCAAACATACGAATTAATAACTTGAAATGGAAACATAAAATCATTTTTTGACAAGGAAAAAGATAAACGAACATGTTTTCCAAGTTGACAAGCATGACATAAAATAGAAGACTTCTTATTACATTTGATAGAACTATTGGAAAGTAAATATTGAAAAACTTGATGACCAAGATGACCAAGGCGTTGATGCCACGTAAATGAGCCAACACTGAGAAGCACATGAGGAGGTGGACTTGTAAGAGGATATAAATCGCCTTGGCCATCACATAAAATGAGGATTTGTTTGGTGATAAAATGCTTCACAGAAAAACCAAACTCATCAAATTCAATCCTATATTTGTTATCATGAGTGAATTTACGAATGGAAACAAGGTTTTTAATTATTTGAGGAGTGATAAGAACATTGTTAAGAGCTAAGGTACGAAAAGGTTAAGACTAATAGAGGAGTTACCTGATTGGTTAACGGGAATACGAGATCCATCAGCAACTAAAACAAAAAAATTAAATCACTTATTTGTAAAGGACTTGAGATACCTGGATCGACATGAAAGTGGGCAGTTGCCCCGGTGTCCATATACCAATCAACATTTCCTTGTTCTTTAACATTAATGGTAGAAAACGCCTACGATAGAGAAGTTGGTTAACCCGGAAAAAATTATGCCATGAAATGGGCTGTTTGAAATGTGGGGTGGCCATAATTCTTTCTGAGGATGGAATGAAGCCGAATTGGGACATGTAAGCTATTGAAAGTGATGAGGCCTGCTATGCTGGGGGCTGGCCCAAAAATTGTTGGGGGTGAGAAGGAACCCAACAACGTTGTTGTTGGGTCGCTGATCTTGATACACACCAAGCCAAGGGTACCAAGCCCCTCATCCGCTGTTACCACCATGACCAGGTGAGAAGAAATTCCCGCCTGCTCCACCTGTTCTACCTTTTCCGCCTCCTCTGCTGGAACAACCACCCCTGCAGCCACCTCTAGAATTCCGACCACCGCCCCTGCCATTAAATTGAGTTTCGTGGTGGCAGATTGTCTTGATTCTAAGATTGGTTATCATGTGTGGTATTGAGAATAGTTAGGGCTGAAGCATGGTCTTGATGAGTAGCTTGCACCACACGATTTTGTTCCTTAATCATGGAACGTTCCTCTAGCATAAGCATCGATCGCATTTCAAGAAAAGTCGGGAATGGCTTCTGATGTCGAATGGTGGTAACCACATGAGAAAACTTTAGAGATAGGTTGTTAATGGAATAAATAACAAGATTCCCTTCGGAAACCGAGGCTCCGATGTTGGCAAGGAGATCGACAATTGACTTTATACGAGTGCAATATTGGACAACTATTGAGTTGCCAATAGTAATGGAACGTAGCTCATCATCTAGTTCCATGGCCTTAGACTCTTTGTTTTCAAGGAAAAGATCTTCAATGGACTTCCAAACTTCGGCTGTAGTAGCATCAGGTTTGTGAATGGATTGAGGGAGAGGATGAGTGAGAGTTCCATACACCCACTATTTGACAATATTATCGACTTCTTCCCATTGGGGATCATCGGTTTTGAGATACGACCCATCAAAATGCAATGGATTTTGAATAATTCCTTCCATGAATCATAATTCATGCGATCAAGATCAAGTAGAAGAGGAACATAAAACTTTATGTTAATGATGCCAAATATTTTATCAGTAGGTTTGGATTTGGAGGAGCTTGCATCTGATATAGTCATGATGAAGTAGAAACAAAAGGCGAGAAAAAAGAAGAAGATGTGATGAGAAAATCACTACCCAGTGGATCAGATAGGGTTTTAGGAGACTATTCTGATACCATATTAGGAACAACATTTTCCCATAACTTGCATTTTCACTCCATCACAAAATATATACATAATACAAGAATTAGGCTATGCTAAACAATTATGGGCTAAATACATTGGGCCACACAAAATATAACTCAAATATAATAAACAATACAATATGTATAACAATACTAAAGTATACGTCTAACATTCATTTAACTTGTATAACTAAAATATGGTGGCTTCCAGACTCGTACCATTTTGGAGTTTCTAACCAATTATAAGTATTACAATCCAATTCTACTAAATTTTCCATATTCATAAACCATAACTCATATTCTTAGTAATGAGTTTTACCTCTCATTTGACAATGCATTAACCACTTGTTCCATGAATTTGATTTATGAAAATATTAACTAAAAAAATATAAATTTCCACTAAATACATGCATGTCATCTAAGCTTATAAAGAAGAAATCCTTTCATAATTGAGCATAAAAACATTTTGGAGAAATTAATCTTCATACCCTTTATTCATAATTACACATTCCTTATAAAAAAAATCCAAAAAAATGGTAAGTGTTTACCTTGTTGATGATGTTTGGTGAACAAAAGCCTTTTAATCTACTTAAAGAATTCTTTGATCTTTACGAACACACACTAATTACACTAAGAACACACATACATACACTTATGTTCCTAATGTTTCTGGAGAGCTTTTGAGGGAACATTGAGTTAAAATGACATGAATAATCCAAAATGGTGTTAGTTTAGTAGAATACATATGGTACAACATATACATCATTCAAATGAGTTGGCATTAAAAATTAGACAAAAATTCCCTTTTCGTGCCTTCACGAGCCCTGGGAATGAGCTATTAGGCACCTTAGAAACTTTTTAGCAACTTTTCTTTTTTCTTTTTCTCCCAAAATTTCTCATTTTCAAACGGCCATAACTCAATCATTTTAAATCTAATTTCAAATATTTTTTATGTTCTAAAATCCTTATTAGGAGTACTACATCTTCTTTTTACTAGCCTTTGGCTGAATGTTTCTATCGCAACTTCTCCATTTTAAGTCCACTTGGCTTGATTCGTTTCCCTATGTACTCTTATAGTAAGAGATTTTTATTTATATATTATAATCGATATTTGGACATTAGGAAGTCCTCCTTCCAAAGCTCAATTGTAGGCCTCTCGAGATGTTTGGACAATTTTCCCATACCTAGAATATGTTTTAACTTTTTCTCAGTTTTAGAAGATTTTCCCTAACTTCAAACATCCATAACTCTCTCATATGGACCTAGGTTTGGTTGATTCTTTCATATATGGATTCTTTGTCATTTTAAATATAATTTTCATTTAAAAAATATTGCATACAAGGTATGAATATTGAGTTATAAGTTCAAGAATGAACGAAGTTTAATTCATAACTTAAGGCTCTACGTTTGCTAAACCCTTCAAATGCATAACATAGGTGCCTTCATGTACACCAACTCATTAAAGTGGACATAGATAAGCCTTCATGTGCACTAACCATTAAAGTGCACACAAATGAGCCTTCATGTGAACTAACCTATTAAATTGCACACATACGACCTTTCATGCACACTTGAATCTTTTTACATTACTTTAGTTATTAACTCTATTATTTTCACTTTATGCACTTAGAATTAAATATATTTTTATTAGATGTTGCATATATATCATATTCCAACACATATTGTACAACAAATGACCAAGTTTTCCTTTTGACCAATTTACCCATCTTATATGTATTGTATGTTATTATGACCATATTAACCGTTATAAGACATTTTGTTTAACTAGTTTAACATCCTAAATATTAAAATTCTTGGATGTTACAAGTATCCATCTGTTAAGAGGATTTCTTCCTCAGAATCGTATTGTAATCCACAAGATTGGACTGACGCTTCATCATATCTTCTTTTTTTTCCCAAGTTAGGGTTGGTCTATAAAATGCTTCCATTGAACTAGCACTAACTTGATTTCCTTATTTCTTAGTATTTTTGTTTTAACTTCATGGATTGCCTCCGATTCTTCAATTAGTTTACTAGGAGTTTCAACTCTCAAATCTTTTAAATGAATCACAACCTCTTTTTTCCTAAAATACTTCTACAAGTAACATACATGAAATGTGTCATGTTTACCCTTATGTTTTGTATGCCTAGAGTCATCAAAACTTATTAGGGAGGGTGAGACTCAGTTTCTTTTGGGGTCATGAACAGGGTGAACAAAAATCCATTCGAGAAAATGGATAACATTTTGGTTAATAAAGTGAAAGGTGCCACTCAAACCGGTAGTCGGGGTGGTGGTTGGAACCACCGTGGCGACAAAGATGGTCGCAATAGAGGAGGAGACGGTTGTGGAAGATCATCTGGAGGTGGTTTCATGCATCTTGCTATCGACTGGGGTAGACAAGTCCCTTGGACAATATACTACCCACCTCAGTGTGAGCTTCTTCCCTCGCTATCAGCTTTGGCCTAATGGCCAAATTCTTCAAACTCACACAACCTACAAACTTTTTGGCCGAAAAAAAGTTCTACTAACTCATGATGGCCAACATATTCTATAGCCCATCAATAATTAGTTCTCATATAGTCGGACAACTCGCTAGTCAGCCTAACGGCTGGAAGTTTTTCGGTATCCTACACTCGTGGATCAAGCTACCTCTCTCCGTTAGGTGTTTAGCAATATGACTCTCCAAAATCTAGGAAATGCAGACTAGTACATGGACACCAGGAAATCACATATCTTTAAAAAAATTCAGGTATACTCAATTCTTTTATTGATAAGAGAAATAATATTTTTTTGTTTTACTCTGTAATGGATCTCGTATTCTGGTTACTAAAATTAGTCAAACTACTCTCGGTCTCAATCCCTTTTAGAGAAACCATTATTAAAAAAAACCCATATCAAAATCAAGTATCGAATACAAATATCCCCAAGATCGGTGTATCATAAAATCTCCAAAAACATATTTTGAAGGATGTGTACGATCACACATTCGCCTTGCCACAGTCATGTGAAGTACCTGAAACATAAAACTAAGATAGTAAGCCAAAGCTTAGTGAGTTCCCCCAAAGTACCACAACACAACATAAAACAACATGCATATTGGGTCCACAGCTAACAGACTGGATTACCCCTAAGTCCACAACTTGAGTCTAGCTTGCCTTCCAACCCATAGCTCATGTATGGCTTACTCCCGAGCCCACAACATAAGTAGGGCATGCCTCTCGGTCCCATAACTTATGTCTGGATTGCTCCTGGGTTTGTTGGTCTCTGTACAGAGCAACATCACCTCCAACCATACAATGTCGACATTACATAACAGATAACATATAACAGTAACAGATAAACATATAACCAGTCAATCAGACTAACATGCAGATCTACAGGTCACTATCGCATAACAATATCCTATATACCAGGAATCAGTACTAACAGATCAATACATCATACCAACATCTTCTAAACCAAGACATATAACCCAGTGGGCCGACACTGGTGCCTTCGACCCACAAGTACAGTGACGAAAACTCACCTCTCAGTCTGAAAAGATCGTTGAATAGGACACAACTTTGAATATCAGCTCCACCAGTCACCTATTCATTGGAACACGACCAAACTTAACTTATAATCAAAATACCCAAAATACCCTTAGGTTAAACTTTGTCATAAACCTGGTCAAAGGTCAAGGTCAACAAGTCAACTCAGCCAGTCGCTACATCATGGCTAGCTCCAACCATGTCGCGGGGACTATAGGACAAAACAATCACATGACAGCCATCCACCATGTCGTGATGACCCATTCACCACGTCGTGGTGACTGTTCAGACCAACTTAATCCAATAAACTCTTAATCCATCAAACCAACCATTCAAACTTCCCAGAAGGCATTCTCTCATCCAATGAACCATAAAAATGGTTGTTTTAGAGACATGTATGTCAAAATAGAGTAAAATGGGCCAAGATCACATGCAAGAGTTCAAAACTCTATGAAATTCCAGATCCAACACTCCTAACCCCAAAGGGACTTTGGGGATCCATAAAGTTGGAAACTTTATGGAATCCTAACATGAAGAATAAGGCATAGAAATCTAGATCTATGCACAATAAACCGAAAAGCTACAAAAGTCCAGAAGATGCACAACAAGAAGATGAGAAGAGTTGCTTGCTGAATCCAAGCCCAAATGTCACCTTCTTCTTCTTCTAATACCTAAAAATCAACACAAAATGCTTAGAAAGCAAAATGGAGGTTAGGGTTTTCTTGGAGGCTGGGAGAGTGTCATGGAGGTTGAGGGCGAGCAACCCTATCCATCATATTCCCTTAAATAGGGGCGCAAACCTTGGAGATTCAGTTTTCTCATTAAACTATCACCACACTGTGGACATAGGCCGCTACGCCGTGGTGGTCATTTAAAACCCACGGTACAACGACCATCGCCACGTCGTGGGATGCCTTCACCACGAAGTAGTCCTGCCCAAAATCTAAAAATAAGTTCAATTTAAATACCTCCAGGAATCCGAATGTTACAATTCTCCCTCCACTTGAATCAGACTTCATCCTTGAAGTCCGTAGCTATAAACAACTCAGGGTAATACTCCCGCATCTTTGCCTCACGTTTATCAAGTCCAGTCGGAACCATTACGATGTTGCCACTAAACTTTAACTAATGGGACCACCATATTGCGCAAGGCCTTCATCCTCCTGTCCAAAATCACCACTAGTCTCTCAACATAATTTAGGCGATCATCAAACTGAATATCATCCAAAGGAACAACCGCTGAATCATCAGACACACACTTCCGAATTTGAGAAACATGGAAGGTGTTGTGAATCTGATCAAGCTCCTCAGGAAAATCCAACCGGTAAGCTACCTTGCCAACCCTGACAATTACTTGAAATGGCCCAATATATCGGGTCCCCAACTTTCCCCTCTTCCTATCGCGTATTACACCCTTACAGGGTGATACCTTCAGTAAAACCATGTCGCCAACCTGTAACTCCAACTCAGATCGACGCTTGTCGGCATAACTCTTCTGCCAACTCTGAGCTGTTTGTAGTCTCCGTCTAATCTGCTGAATAAGCTCGGTCGTTTGAAGACTACCTCAGTCCTTCCCATGACTCTATGACCAATATCTCCCCAACAAACTAGGGTACAAAACTTTCTCCCATAGAGGAGTTCGAATGGCAGCCAAGGTTCTAAATAACGTGAGGCGTGGCTTGGCGGCAAGGTCAAAGTTAAGCCATGACAAGCTTTGGCGAGCCATGACGTTTTTCAAGGCGTGACTATTTTATATATATTAAAAGAGATAAATCATATAATTATTGAATTTTATCAAGTATATCAAGTTTTTATAAGTGTAATATTAGTATTTAATATAAAAAGTTAACAAAAACTCAATTATTTTAGGCCCGATAAAAAAACCAAAAAAAACCCATGCCTTGAAAAAAACTCGCGCCATAATGCGATAAGGCGCGCCTTGACACGTTATTTGGGCGCCACGCTTAACAAACCCGCCTTGGATGTTTTCGTAACGGCTACATCACGCCTCACGCCATGGCACGCCTTGAGGCGCGCCATAGCGCGCTTTTTAGAACCATGATGGCAGCACACCAATACTGGAGTGATAGCTGTTGTTGTAAGAAAAACTCAGCTAAGGGAAGGTAGGATTCCCAACTCCCACCAAAATCTGACACAATCCCTCAATATGTCCTCAAGTTTATGAAGAAAGAGATGATTCAATGGAAGAAACAAATGTTGAATTCCCACAAAGATCTCAAGTGGATGATGAAGTAGCGCGTTTACTTTCTTTACAGACAAGTACATATAGTTTAAATTGGCAAGAAATTTTACACGCAAATGAAGAGTGGGATGAATCAGTTATAGAAGAAGATGACGAGAGTGAATGGCATCATTTAACTTGTACAAACTCAGACAAGGGTATAGATGTCAATTCACCAGTAAGAAGCGATTCTCAAGAGTAGATTGAAATCCTAGAAAGTAGGAGTAATACATTCTATTAATCTGATGATGATGATAATAACCACAATAGATTTGAATTCATGCAACTTACAAATAGGTAGATAGATGGATCCAATCACAGTTGAACTCCAAAATATTTAAAGCACTAATTAATTCAGAAAACCATTCATGATTGTAGAAGAACAGTCTATAATCTTCTTCAAATTGATTTTGGTGCACGAGTGGATCAGGTGCTGATGGAATCATATGTGAATTGACAAAATCAAGAATTTGAGAAACAAAATGAAGATGTTGTCATCCCCTAAACAGAGGACCAAAGGGAGAAAATCAATGGGTTAAAAGTTGATATGTATGCACTTGAAGAAAGAATGAATGAAATGTAGAGGATGTTGGAGGCGTGTGTCGATATGCAAAAATCGGTGCATCAAGAGCTATATTCAACTCCGAATCATTCATCATCTTGCTACTTATGTTGTGATGATGGTTTTGAATCAAAACCTGATAGGTAACGTTTTTTTAAAACTTACAATCATTAAGATTCATTAAATAAACCATGGAATTAACTATTTATAATGTTCATTTAGATCTGGTGCACACATGTGTATATCCTGAAAGTGTGCTCAGAAAGTAAACCGGTCAAAGCTGAAGGAAAGTGTGAGGTGAACAAGTAGTACAAGGTGAAGACTTATAGAGCAGGGGAAAGAGCAGGTAGAATAAGAAAGAAAGATTACCAACAATGTTTTTTTAATTAGGTAATTTACATTAATACTCTTTCGATTCAATTGATTATTGTCTTGATTTTGAATTTTCCTTCAGATCCTTTTGGTCTTCGGTCTTGTGTGGTGATGAAATGAAGATGCTAGCTTAGCACTGATGACAAATCTAAAAAAAACATAAATTCTCCGTTAGTTTTGTAACATCCGAATCCTGAGGTATGAATTTTAATTGTTTAAGTTTGAAATTTTGGATGGCCACGACATGGTGATGACATCACCACGACATGGAAAAATGATTTGGACCCGCGAATCTTAAATGAGTTCCACACTGTGGCGCTAGGTGGCCACGACTTGACGAACATTTTTGGCCAAGACCTAATCCTCGAGGTTTGAGCCTTATTTAAAGGGATAGGGAGGCTAGGGTTTGTTTATCCTCAACCTCCATCACCCTCCTAAGCTCTAAAGTAAACCCTACTCTCTTTCCTCCATTGTTGAAGATCATTTTGGTGCTTTTGGAGATCTTGAAGGAAGAAAGAAGAAGAAGTGAGACAAGATCCATCAAGCAAGTTTCCATTTCTCATCTTAACATACTTTTAGACCTCTGTAAGTGTCAACGACTCCACCGTTATATTGTTAAGTTGCTAGATCCTTAGTTTGTCCCCATACTCTTCTTGTTCTTGTTAGTTGGGGTGTTGAGATCCCATAAAGGTTGGAACTTTATGAATCTATGGGTCATTTGGAGTGGTTGAGGGTTTGGATTTGAAGTTTGGTTTGTGACAACCCAAAACTTCTATCTTGTACCTCTAGTCAATTCAATCAATGTTTAACTTGTTCTGTTAACTTCTAGCAATGTTTAAGGCATTTAAGTGTTCTAAGCTTGGGTACAATCAAGGTTGAGGCTAGGAATGAGTCAGCAAGGCATATAGTATCAAAACCGGGCCATACACTCCTTTAGGAGGAGTGTACGGCCGTACACATGGGTTTGCGACCGTACACCCCCTCATGGCAGCACACCCACTCTTATATAAAGGGTAGACCCCTTTCCTTTCATTCCTTTCACTCCTTGGCTGCACACTACACCATTCTCTCAAGCTTCTTCAACCGTGAACCCTCCAAAGCTTCACGAACGTGAGTAATTCATTCTCTAACTTGTTAACCTTGAAAGACCACTCTATCTAAGCCCTGGGTCTGCAATATTCGTCAAGTTCTTCATGTCTTGAAGAGTGTGCGGCCGCACACCCCCATAAGATGGCCGTACACTCCTAAAAGACCCTCTAAAGTGAGAGTTTGACCCCTATCTTCGAGATGGACATGACCCTAGCCTTGTTGCACCTTAAAGTAGACATTTTGGGCATATACATGAAGGGTGTATGGCCGCACACCCCTATGTACGACCGCACACACACCTTAGGGCCGCAAACCCACTTCTATGACCCTTATTGACCTCAAACTTGCACTACAACAAAGCATGGACCTAGAACACTTCATAGATGCAAGTTTGGACCTTGGAAACACCTCAAAGACACATTCCATCATGAGTGTACGGCCGCACACCTCATGGGCCGCACACCCATGGCCGTACACACCTCTAGGGTGGCCGTACACCTCCCTCACTCAATCACATATGATTTTGGCACTTGGTCCAAGTGTTTCCAAGTCCCTAGAGTGGTTCCCTACCATGTCTAGTAGTGAAATACCTCCATTTGACGCCTATATGTGTCATTACATGTTAATTAGGATCAAATTGTGTTCGAGGCTTCACTTGACACTCAACATTCCCTACCGGTCTTTCGTACAAACCACTCGCTCAAGGTGAGTTCATACCCCTACATTTTTTCGAGTTTTTAATGTTTTCAGGGAGGGAATACAAGCCAAACATAACTGATTTTATGAAAGTTACACAAACGGATTTCAATAAACTTAAAACGGACGAAATCAGTACAAACACACAGTTTCTACAGTTTTACAAAATATTTTAGATACTTTATCCCTTCTGTATTATGCTGAGCATAAGGGACGTTTTCAACGTACGAACTTAACCACATAGTTTTCAGAACAATACATGATTTACACTTACAAACATACAAACTATAATATGTATAGTTTGGGAATTCATACAAGGTTATACAAATACGTACACACAAACTATAATAGGTATAGTTTGGGAATTCATACAAGGTTATACATACACGTACACACAAACTATAATAGGTATAGTTTGGGAATTCATACCACAGTTTACAAACTCACACTTTATAAACCTTTCAGTTATTTACAAAAAGGGTTTTCAACATTATTACTTGTAAATTTGTTAGTCTAGTTGGAGACACGTCCTTGGTAACATTCACAAACTTAACTGAGTGAAGGACTAGCACTTGTGATCAGAATCTCCTCGAGGGAGAGCGTGACTGTTGTGTATAGATCTATACGGGACTGACTATCCCGCACCTTGATGCTAGCTACAGTAGGACTGGCAGGTCTACGGGTGACAAAGTCATAAAAGATACTGGTGCCCGATTCGCGCCATATCAAGTCAAAGTATGGTCATGACACTCACAATGTAGATAACATCGATTTACTTACGTAATAATAAATTAATAACACACGAACAATACTTGTTAGTACAAGTACGAACAAATACATGGTTTCTCAAGGAAAACTAATACTACTATATGTAACGCCCGTGTTTCTAGGCTAGGCATTAATATTGACGTAATAGTCTAGGTTAACCTTTGTAACTCATTTTGAAGAAATGAAAAGGAAATATGTGAATATTATGTGAATTATGTGTTTTATGCTTAATTATTAGGATTTAATTAATTAAGAATAAAAATGAGCGTTGAAAATAAATACCTGATATCTATTAAGAAAGTTGTAGTGGTCGTGACAAGGATTACGTATATATAAAGAATACCGAAATCCGAGTTATAACGAAGAAGTTATGACCTGTCGAAGTTTCGCGACAAAACCGGCACGGTGCCGAATTACGTAAAAAGTGAGTTTTTGATAAACTACTTTTTAGCCTTAGTGATCTAAACGAAAGTCGTAGTGTTCATTAAACCGAGAGTATGTATAAAAAGAACGCCCAAATCTGACTTCGTATGAGGAAGTTATGATTTTTCTAAGTTTCAGATTAGCAATAGACAGCTAAAAACTCAAATTTTAGATCGAGTGATTTTTAGCCGACACAACCTAAACGAGAATCGAAGGTCTCGTCAATAGTAGTACAACGGTAAAAAGACAGACGAAAACGGACGTCAGATGAAGAAGTTATGAATTTTTAACGGATTTCCTGTCCCGGTCTGTTAAAAATAATAATATTAAAATTAAAGTCAAAATTAACCGACTAAGTCTAAACGAAAGTTGTAGAGCGTAATTTTACCTACGCGTGCATATAAAGAACGTCAAAAACGAAGCCCGTATGCGAAAGTTATGGATTTTAGAAGTTTTTGCACAAAAATCGAGAAAAATTGCTAAAACCGAGAAATTTCGCATAGTCATGCTTCGGCCACGTCACCCTCGCTCGTAGTATGCCACGTGTCCGAAATTGCTGAGTCATCCGAGCAGCTGGCAAACGCATGTCTGAATCCGGAGAGCCGTCCGAAGCCGCCTCGCCTTCGTCCGACGCGTGCCCTTTCTGACGTGTCCGAGCTTCGCAGGCGCGCCACGACTCCACCCTCGGACCCTAGACCTCGTATCAATCAGAAGCAGCCAGCTGGACCCTCGCACGTGCATACCATCAGCCTTCCTTCGCATCTGCTGACACCTGGTCGCTTCTCAACCCTCGGATCAGAAGCCTCGCCCCTATAAATAGAAGGGTGTGAGACCCCCCGGTGGTAATTTGGAAATTTGTCATTTTACACCCCTAAACCCATATTTATTTCATTCCAACTTCCCCCAAAGCCCCGGTATTATACCAAACACCCGAAACACGTCCCGAAGTGCCCGAGAAGCCCGATAAATTTATCTTTTCGGTTTTGAAGCCCGACTCTCGCAGAGCCTGGTTTCTCAATAAAACTCCAGTTTTATTAGAAACGATCGTTTTAGGAAATGAAGTGCTGCCCGATTATCATTAAATCAAGTGAGTGTGTAGTCACTCTCATCTTACACCTAGATATGAAGTGTTTTCTATAAAATACGTGCTATATGTAATTATATTAATTGTTTAATTGAGATGACTGTTGAATAGATGTTTTAAACTGTATATGTATTTTATCTACAAATATGTTGGGTAAAACATGGGTAGACGAAATAGTCAATGTGTGTTAAAATGGTGAGAGGCATCGATGTTGTTGTTGTTGTTGTTGTTGTAATCGTCTAGCGGAGTATAGATGACGACCACATACCTTTCTAGACAGTCTAGTGGAACACTAGCAGGTTCGTAACTTGTAGGTGTTGGTGAACTATATGTTCATTGGCGTACTCCATCCCCCTCATGGTTGCCTTTAGGACATGTATGGCTGAGGAGTCCCCTTAGCAGTAGTGTGCATCCCGATGATATTCCTTAGGCTAGGTCCCTTGTGATAGGTGTTTAGGGACGTAAAGTGAGGATAACGGGAATGGGTAATCAGGGTTATTGTTGATTAGTGAACTTAATAAGTTTATTATTATTGTGGGTTGAAAACCCTATATGCTCACCAGGCTCCCAAGCCTGACCCACTCAGCTTATTATTATTACAGGTAGTGGACCCCGAGCATAGTCGAATGATGATGAGAGATTTTTGGATTATAGGCCAGTAGTTGTAAATAACTGTTGTAAGGCTTATAATGTCTTGTTTATGCTTTTGATCTGTATCGGAACATGACATCCCGAGGTTTTGATATAAAAGGAAAATATATATTTCTTAAAGAAAGGTTTTGATAAACTTTTATCATGTTTTGTTTTGGGGACCAATTCCGCAACATCTTTTAAAAGGATTTCTCTGTCTTTATTTTAAAAAACATAAATTAAATCGGTCTTTTCTGGCCAAGAAATTAGGGGATGTCACAGTTGGTATCAGAGCATTAGTTTAAACGAACTAGGAATTTGTAGGATTTCTAGACTTAAACTTAGAATGCTAAGTGATGATTGTGAGATGAGTGTCTACCATATTTTAGACACGAGCACTAGTTTATTTTAGGAAAGATGCCTAAAATGCTTTTATGTGCTAAATGCTATATGTTTGCCATTTATGCCATTATTTGTTCGGATCTATGGTCTGTTGCCGACCGGATCTTGAAAACCTTATGTGTGTAGGATTCAAAGCGTACGATTATGATATTAGAACTAACATGTAAACGTTTCGGAGTGATAAGAAGAATTTAAATATCTATCGAGAATAAAGACCTAAATTCGCCTTATTCGGTATATAGATTATAATGGCAAGAACCCGAAGTGGAGCGGGAAATGCAAATAGAAACCAGCAACCTCAACCCCAAGGTGGAACAGGTGCCTATAGCAGGAGCTGCACCAGAACCCATCACCATGGATGGAGTAGGAGCCATGATTTAGACCATGATGGCTGAACAAAAGGAGGAAATGAGGCAAATATTGTTGAACAACCGGAATGAACCGTCAATTCCTGTTGAACAACGTGAATTAAATGACGATCGATCTGAAGAAGGAAACAACAGTAGATCTGTTGGTCATAGTGAACCGCTTGTGGTTGGGAGAAATAACCACGAGGATAGAGTGGAGAGAAATGGGTGCAAGTATAAAGACTTTATGACTTGCAAGCCATCAACCTTGACTGGAAAAGAAGATCCCGTCGGAGTAATGGATTGGATCTCAGAAATGGAATTGGCTTTCATGACATGTGGTTGCCAAGGCAAGTTACAAACCACATTTGCAGTACGTCAGTTCAGAGGTAGTGCTGCTCGTTGATGGAACACTCTGGGGAAAACTCTAAGCCCTAATGAGCCACTGCAACTGACTTGGGCAGAGTTCTTGGTGCACTTAAAGCGCAAGTACTGCTCGGCCCAAAATGTGCTTGAGCTAGAAAACCAATTTCTGACGTTGAAGAAGGGAAGTATGACCGTTGATGAATATACAAATAACTTCACAGACAAAATGGAGTTTGCTTTGCGTATTGTCCCAGATGAGCTGGAAAAAATTGTCAGGTACGCAAAGGGACTTCCATGGGAGTATGCGGTGCCAGTACGTTAGGCACTTACTTTGGAGGCAGCTGTCTGGGCTGCCAAGTCTGTTGAAGATATGATTAAGGGGAGAGCCGCCAGCAAGGTTGAAGTTGGCGAAAAGAGAAAGTTTGAAGGAACTTCAGGTTCCAATAAAAAGAACAAGTTCTCGAAGACTGGTTCGAGGAAATTCGGAGGAGGAGCCGAAGCCAAGTGGTGTGACAAGTGTAAGAAGAAACATGCTGGGAAATGCAGCGTGGAAGTCACTTGTTACAAATGTGGAAAGCCTGGGCATTATGCCAATGAATGCACCTTCAATAAGAACGTCTGTTTTGGGTGCAATGAAGAAGGGCATATTTTGAAGGATTGCCTGAAGAAGAAGGATGCAGCAAAGCCCAATCTTCCACCAAAGCCGAAGGCGAGAGCCTTTCAGATGACACTTGAAGCTACGAAAGAAGAAGCCGATGTTGCTTCAGGTACCTTTCTCGTAAACGAATTACCTGCCCAAATTTTGTTTGATTCTGGAGCCAATTACTCCTTTATTTCGCATGAATTTGGTAGAAAACTAGCTTTGCCTGTAGATAGACTAGTTAATGCTATAATAGTCGAGATTGCTAGTGGCAAGTTTATACCTGTTAGCCATCATATGAAAAACATCTTCATTGACTTGAATGGGAATAAGTTCCACGAGGAATTATTACCTATCGAGTTAAAGGGATTCGACATAGTTTTAGGAATGGATTGGCTTAGCGCCAATGATGCCGAAATATTGTGTAGGAAGAAGATAGTAAAAGTAAACCCGCCAGGGAAAGAGTCGTTTATGGTGTATGGAGACAAACGCAGAGTAAACTCTGGAATCATTTCCCTAATGAAAACCAGAAAGTGTTTGGCCAAGGGATGTACATCATATCTAGCATTCGTGATCGATGCTAAGAAGGAAAAGAAGGAGGTGCAGAATATTCCGGTGGTGTGTGACTATCCAGAAGTCTTTCCCGAAGATCTTCCCGGATTGCCCCCTGATCGACAAGTAGAATTCCGTATCGACTTGTTACCAGGAACGACGCCAATAGCAAAAGCACCGTATCGATTAGCACCAACAGAGATGAAAGAGCTTATGACACAACTTCAGGAGTTATTTGAAAAAGGTTTTATTCGACCTAGTTCATCACCCTGGGGAGCCCCAGTGTTATTTGTAAAGAAAAAGGACGGGAGCATGAGAATGTGCATCGATTACAGAGAGCTGAATAAAGCAACAATAAAGAACAAGTACCTGTTGCCGAGGATTGATGACCTGTTCGATCAGTTGCAAGGTTCGAGCTATTTTTCGAAGATCGATCTTAGGTCAGGATATCATCAGCTAAAAGTAAGAGAGCAGGATATCGAAAAGACTGCGTTCAGAACAAGATATGGACACTATGAGTTTTTGGTTATGTCGTTCGGACTAACCAATGCACCAGCGGCTTTCATGGATTTGATGAACAGGGTTTGTAAACCATACCTTGATAAATCCGTGATAGTGTTCATAGATGATATCTTGATTTATTCAAAAAGCAAGCAGGAGCATGACAAGCATCTGCATGAAGTGCTAGAAGTTCTGAAAAAGGAGAAGCTGTATGCAAAGTTCTCCAAATGTGAATTTTGGATTCAAGAAGTCCAATTTTTAGGTCATGTGGTTAACCAAGAAGGAATAATGGTTGACCCAGCGAAGATTGAAGCTGTGATGAAGTGGGAACAACCGAAAAGTCCTACGGAGATCCGAAGCTTTTTAGGATTAGCTGGATATCACCATGGATTTTGTGACTAAACTGTCCAGAACAAGGAACGGTCACGACATGATTTGGGTGGTCGTTGATCGCTTCACTAAGAGTGCACATTTCATAGCAGCCAACGAGAAATGGTCTATGGATAAACTTGCGAATTCTTACGTGAAGGAAATTGTGAGGCTTCACGGTGTTCCGTTAACGATTGTATCAGATCGTGACAGCCGTTTTACCTCAAGGTTTTGGAGGAGTCTACAAGAGGAATTGGGTACCAAGTTGTGTTTAAGTACAGCTTACCATCCGCAAACTGATGGTCAGAGCGAACGAACAATTCAAACGTTGGAGGATATGCTGAGAGCATGTACCCTGGAATTCCAAGGTAACTGGGATGAACACTTACCTCTAGTAGAATTTTCCTATAATAATAGTTTCCACTCGAGCATCAAGATGGCACCTTATCACCCTTTGTATGGAGAAAGTGTCGAACGCCGTCATGTTGGCTGGAAGCTGGGGAAAAGCAGTTTATGGGACCTGAAATAGTCCATCAGACTGCTGAAAAGTTGAAAGTGATTAGGGAAAGGATGTTAGCAGCTCAAGATCGACAAAAGAGCTATGTTGACAAGAAAAGACAACCGATATCATTCGAAGTTGGAGATTCGGTTTTACTTAAAGTCTCGCCGTGGAAGGGACTTATAAGATTTGGTAAGAGGGGAAAATTGAGTCCAAGGTTTATTGGACCGTTTAAAGTTCTTCATAGGATTGGGAATCAAGCTTACAAGCTAGAATTACCGGAAGAACTAGAGGGTATTCATAACACCTTTCATGTGTGTTATTTGAGAAAGTTCACGGGAGATGTGCCCCACATAATTCGCATTTCTGAATTAAGGTTGGATGAAAACAAGAGGTTAATTGAAGAACCTGAGGCAATCGTTGACCGTAAGACTAAGAAGTTGCGACGCAAGATGGTCGATTTAGTGCTTGTGCAATGGAAACATACGAATGGACCAAATCTCTCCTGGGAAACGAATAGTGACATGATGAGTCGCTACCCGCAGTTGTTTGTTGATGTGTGATTCCGGCGACGAAATCATCCTAAGGGGGAGAGAATTGTAACGCCCGTGTTTCTAGGCTAGGCATTAATATTGACGTAACAGTCTAGGTTAACCTTTGTAATTCATTTTGAAGAAATGAAAAGGAATTATGTGAATATTATGTGAATTATGTCTTTTATGCTTAATTATTAGGATTTAATTAATTAAGAATAAAAATGAGCATCGAAAATAAATATTAGATAAAGCCGATATCTATTAAGAAAGTTGTAGTGGTCGTGACAAGGATTACGGATATATAAAGAATACCGAAATCCGAGTTATAACGAAGAAGTTATGACCTGTCGAAGTTTCGCGACAAAACCGGCACGGTGCCGAATGACGTAAAAATTGAGTTTTTGATAAACTACTTTTTAGCCTTATTTATCTAAACAAAAGTCGTAGTGTTCGTTAAACCGAGAGTATGTATAAAAAGAACGCCCAAATCTGACTTCGTATGAGGAAGTTATGATTTTTCTAAGTTTCAGCTTAGCAGTAGACAACTAAAAACTCAAATTTTAGATCGAGTGATTTTTAGCCGACACAACCTAAACTAGAATCGAAGGTCTCGTCAATAGTAGTACAACGGTAAAAAGACAGACGAAAACGGACGTCGGATGAAGAAGTTATGAATTTTTAACGGATTTCCTGTCCCGGTCTGTTAAAAATAATAATATTAAAATTAAAGTCAAAATTAGCCAACGAAGTCTAAACGAAAGTTGTAGAGCGTAATTTTACCTACGTGTGTATATAAAGAACGTCAAAAGCGGAGCCCGTATGCGAAAGTTATGGATTTTAGAAGTTTTTGCACAAAAATCGAGAAAAAAATGCTAAAACCGAGAAATTTCGCATAGTCATGCTTCGACCACGTCATCCTCGCTCGTAGTATGCCACATGTACGATATAGCTGAGTCATCCGAGCAGCTGGTAGACGCGTGTCCGAATCCGGAGAGCCGTCCGAAGCCGCCTCGCCTCCGTCCCACGCGTGCCCTTCCTGACGTGTCCGAGCTTCGCAGGCGTGCCACGACTCCACCCTCGGACCCTAGACCTCGGTCCAATCAGAAGCAGCCAACTGGACCCTCGCACGTGCGTACCATCAGCCTTCCTTCGCATCTGCTGACACCTGGTCGCTTCTCAGCCCTCGGATCAGAAGCCTCGCCCCTATAAATAGAAGGGTGCGAGACCCCCCGGTGGTAATTTGGAAATTTGTCATTTTACACCCCTAAACCCATATTTCTTTTATTCCAACTTCCCCCAAAGCCCCGATATTATATCAAACACCCGAAACACGTCCCGAAGTGCCCAAGAAATTTATCTTTTCGGTTTTGAAGCCCGACCCTCGCAGAGCCCGGTTTCTCAATAAAACTCCCGGTTTTATTAGAAACGATCGTTTTAGGAAACGAAGTGCTGCCCGATTATCATTAAATCAAGTGAGTGTGTAGTCACTCTCATCTTACACCTAGATATGAAGTATTTTCTATAAAATACGTGCTATGTGTAATTATATTAATTGTTTATTTGAGATGACTGTTGAATAGATGTTTTATACAAGTTTTAAACTGTATATGTATTTTATGTACAAATATGTTGGGTAAAACATGGGTAGACGAAATAGTCGATGTGTGTTAAAATGGTGAGAGGCCTCGATGTTGTTGTTGTTGTTGTTGTTGTAGTCGTCTAGCGGAGTATAGATGACGACCACAGACCTTTCTAGACAGTCCAGTGGAACACTAGAAAGTTCGCAACTTGTAGGTGTTGGTGAACTATATGTTCATTGGGGTACTCCATCCCCCTCATGGTTGCCTTTAGGACATGTATGACTAAGGAGTCCCCTTAGCAGTAGTGTGCATCCCGATGATATTCCTTAGGCTAGGTCCCTTGTGATAGGTGTTTAGGGACGTAAAGTGAGGATAACGGGAATGGGTAATCAGGGTTATTGTTGATTAGTGAACTTAATAAGTTTATTATTATTGTGGGTTGAAAACCCTATATGCTCACCAGGCTCCCAAGCCTGACCCACTCAGCTTATTATTATTACAGGTAGTGGACCCCGAGCATAGTCGAATGATGATGAGAGATTTTTGGATTATAGGCCAGTAGTTGTAAATAACTGTTGTAAAGCTTATAATGTCTTGTTTATGCTTTTGATCTGTATCGAAACATGACATCCCGAGGTTTTGATATAAAAGGAAAATATATATTTCTTAAAGAAAGGTTTTGATAAACTTTTATCATGTTTTGTTTTGGAGACCAATTCCGCAACATCTTTTAAAAGGATTTCTCTGACTTTATTTTAAAAAGCATAAATTAAATCGGTCTTTTCTGGCCGAGAAATTAGGGGATGTCACACTATACGTACTAGTAGTAAACAGGGTTTTCAAATAGAACACTTCATACAACGGTTTTGCATACAATGTTCATCCTACAATACACCTACTCGTAGTCCAATCATACAACATTTTACTAAGATTTTTTCACTTTTACTAAAGAAAATATTGGATTTTCTTGGAGTCATGCAAACATTTTCAGAGTTAACAACCGGTTTTCAATATACAAAAAACGCTTATGAACTCACCAGCTTTATGCTGAAACTCTTTCAAAACTGCTTGTATTCTCAGGAAATCAGTAGACAGGTACTCCTGGAGTCTGAGAAGTCGGATCAACAAAGTCATGTCTTTCTATTTACTTACAGTTATGATGTATTTGAACAAGACTTAAACATATGTAAACCTTTTTCACACAAGTATTCAATGTTTGGTTGTGTTTACTATAATTGCTATGATACAATTGTTGTGATACTACGCATGACGTCCTCCACCCCAAAACGTTTCCGACGTTCCGGTTTTGGGGTGTGACATGGTTGGATTTTTGAGCCATGCATGATATTTTTGGTCAAAACCCTTATTAAGATCTAATATGAGTTCAAGACATGCATTGGACATGCATGTATGTAAAGCAAAAAATTTTATGTTAGTTTTGGTGTTAGAAACTCTTCTGGAGAGAATGGACAAAGAACTTTAAAGATTAAATGATAATGGTTAAGTCCATGTCATGTTTTGCCTTTGTTGGACCTAGGGTTTGAGATTTTGATCTCTTGGAGGGTCTTAAGGGATAAAGTTGGAAACTTTATCCATCTAGACCATAGGAAGGACCATATATGAGCTTTGGAGCTCTTGGAACTGAAGGAAAAGGCTTAACCCATTAAGCTGTTAAGAACTCAGTGCCCACGACATGTCCTTAGGTTGCCACGACATTGCGTCTGGGAAATCCTCATCTGTTTTGTCATTTATGGGCCACGACGTGGTCATGGATGGCCATGAGTGACCGACTGAAGTCAACTTTGACCGTTGATTTTTGACTTGAGTTGACTTTTGGTCAAACTCCTAGTTTTGGAGGAGGGCTAAGGGTGTACCTTGTGTGCAGTGGCGTAGTCAGAAATTTTGATACGGGGATACAAAATATTGCTAAGATATATTTTATGTAGTTATTCTATCCCGGACATTAAAAAAATGATAAAACCCCTTTAACGGAGGTACAATAACATAGAATATGTTTACAAATAAATTTTTTTATATCTATAATTTTTTTTGGGGATGCTGTAGTACCCCCACCGCCCCATGTAGCTCCACCACTACTTGTGTGACTGTATAGGTGTTGTATAGCATCTGTATTTTCGGAAGTGCGGGCAGTAGCAGTTGCTTATCGTCTGAGAGGTAAGTCTTCTCATTATACGTGTGGGTCAAAGGCATGCTAGCCTACTGGATTGTGTTCTATGCTAGTTGTCTTTGTGATACTTGCATGAAAGACCCCGGGGGTAGCCCGTGGCATATGTATGAAAGACCATGGGGGTAGCCCATGGCAATTGCATGAAAGACCATTGGGGTAGCCCATGGCACTTGGATGTTAGCCCATGACATTTATGTTGGGTTTTAGTATACTACAACATCCTATGGTGCACATACAACCCTAAAATCTTTGGATCTATGTTTTCTCTAATTATACATGCAATATTGTTTCCAAAGCTTTAAGCCTACAAATAGCATACAAATGATATAAACAACATAAAATACTAGTTAGGAGTTTACCTCTTTGTGTGGCTTGTAGAACTTGTAGTACTTGGCCTTTAAGAACTTAGCACCAATAGTATGAATGCCTCAAATGGAATCACAACACACCTTTGGACAAAGGATGACTTTTGAGAGAGTATGGTGTACACAAATCGGTTATGGCTCTCCAAGAAACCTCTAGTCCCTCTAGCACCAATTACACCAACCAAAGGGTTTCTTATATAGTGTGGCACAACTAGGGTTACACCATGCAAACCCTAATGTGCATGACTTTCCACATTCCTTAGGCTCCATGGGTTTTAACCTCCATGGAGTATATATGGGTCACCACATGGGTTTAGCCCAACACTAAAGAACTATGGATCATAAGCCCACTTTATAAGAATGAATGATTTACACAATCAATCCCCATATATTTAATTAGTCTCTTTTGATCACAAAATTAATTCCAAATTAATTCTTGATTAATACTAATTAAATAATATGATTTCATATTAATATATTAGAACTTATAATATATTAATAAATCATAAATAACCTCTTCTCAAAAGTCCATCCTATCAAATTGTCCTGGTGATATGCAACCCAAATGGACCATGCTACTCTCGGGTCAAGTACATATTAATTATAGTTATGGACTTAGACATTAATCCAATAGTCTCCCACTTGGATAAGTCTAATAACTATTATTGAAAGTACTACTTGAAAACCCCGACTAGCAATCGTAGCTCTTAAAAGCCGCTGTCGAACTCTGACCTAGTCAATGACGCGTCCAATAGATAAGGGATCATATATTCCTTCATTCAACAAGATATCATATGGACTGAGACATGGATTATAATCATTCTCTCTGTCCATCTGTTGTTTCCCGATTTCCGATTTATGACGACCGACTAATTAAACAAATCAAATCAGTCCAGGCTTGGCCGAGCGCTTAGGGGTGTCATCACTAAATCATCGAGGGGCCCACAGATATCGCTTCTATCCCTCTAAGGGTAAAAGGAATGGATAAACTTCGACTCATATGCTTTCTCTATCTACTCATCAAATCACACACAATGATATGTTTTATAACACCAAATTACTGGTGCGTTTACATATGTCAATGTGCAACTGACTTGTAAATACAAGTCACATGTCTCCGTTTCAAGAATATAAGATATTATCGTCTCACAATCACTCGTGATAAAATCCATGAAGTTATTCAAACGAGCGTGGGTTGAATCCAATACTCGAATCTTATTCCAGGAGTACTCATGAACACTGCAGCCACCTTGTCCTAGACAAACTACAAACCCATTCATGATAATCTTGCCTCAATACCTACTTCGAAAGTATGATCGACTGTGGATGGTTTGAATAACCTAGTTATTCAGGAAGTCAAAACATGCAAAGTAAAACACAATAATAATACTAATCCTATATGGCCCAAAAACTTTTGAGTCATATTGATTACTCATTATTAATTGTATAATGTTTCAAATAATCAACTTAATACTTGAATTAAAACAATAGATATGCCATGCTCCAAGCATGCACACTATGTTTGTCTATGGTCCTTACTTTGTGAAATAGATCAATTGAACACAACTTCAATGAAACTTATTTCACAATACCAAATCTTTATCACCAGTGTAAGAATTCCAAATTCTTGTCACTGCCAGAATGTGTTAGATTCTAAACTATCATGAAATGATTCCTTTGTAATGTCTAGGTACCAAAAGTCACGGAGACTTGACAACTGACATTACAAAGTATTCCAATGGAGTGAAATTCCATGGAAACGAATTCCTTTGAACATCCTTGTTGCATTAAGTTTTCTAATCTTACACAGATTTAAAGAATAACCTCCACTTATGAAACCATTTCCATATTCTCATTTTGACCATCACTTCTGAACAAGAGTTACCTCTTCTTGGAGTATGTCGATATGGTCCTTTTCAAAATTTAAAATATACTTCCAACTGTCCATGAGCAACCAATCTTTGGTAAACCTCAGTTTATCCTCGACAATTGCTTAACCATTTTAGTCATATCCGGTTCTAGACCTTTTTCCCTCTTAATGCCCTAGGCATTTGGAAAATTAGAATGGATGAATATTATAACACATATAATCAATCCTATATTGAAGCATATAGGACATGATTCATGTTGTCTTACATAAAGACATGATACTTGACCAGTCTTTTGCTATAATATTAATTTGCCATGTTCTTATCATTCGAATAATGAAAAGGGATGCTGTAATCATAGTCGAATTTTGAGAATGCAATTAACACATCCATATATAGAATTTCCTTATGTTGAACCATTCCAACATAACATCCATATATATATGTTTGACTAAATCTGATTGAAATCTCAATCTAAGCTTTTAGATTTGAAATGAAGTATGAATTCCTCTCCCTTAATTATAGCAAAACAACTTTTCAAACCCTGCAACTTGCGAATTGAAACTTTTGTTTTCTATAATTAACATTGCTAACTTGCAACATTGATCATAATTGATTATGCTCCCACTAGCATAATAATCATTGCTTTTACTAGCATACAACTTATGCTCCCACTAGCTTTGACATGTACCCAGAAATCAGCTGGACTTCTAGAAATCAATACTTATTAACTATCATTACCAAAGTTTAGATTTCTGATACGAGATGCTTTGATAAGACTTTATCTAGGCTTCTCAAACTCATACATCTTTCCTTAGATAGCTCACATGTGTGTCTAAACAATTTAAGAACTTACAACAATAAGTCTCAAATGTTTAGACTTTTTGCCATTCCTCACAATTCGAATTATGAAAATGTATGCCGTAATCATAATCAAATTTGAGAATGCAAATATCATAACTGCTATCTCCTAAAATCTACTTAGTGAAAGCGTTTCCTCACCATCATTTTCATGAATCGGAGAGAAACCTTATGACACTTAGATTTTATGGTTTATGTGTTCCTATCCATGTGAATTTGTCACAACCATAAGACATGGTTAGTGATAAATCCAAACCCATATGGACTGAACTTGTTCAATCTTAATTTCTTGCCACTTGGCAGCACAATGGCCTACCATTGCTTCCAAGTTGTTATGCAAACAACTGAGAACACATAGAACTCACATGCATAGTCAACTTTAACTGGAATTTGCACAGAAACAAGAATATGTCAACACGATAGGTTACAAACCTCAAGTCTTGTGCTAGTGTCTAACAATAGGTTTACCCTTGATTAGTTCTTGAAACTTTCAAGATCTTTAAGACTCCCACTGACCACTTGACATATAAGACTCTCTGTCAAGAACCATTCATTGACAAAACAAATATTCAAGAGTTAGTGCGGATTCTTATCAAGATAAACACTTCACACAATTGGTCTTAGTTGGTCTTTGTCCTTACCAAGACATCACAACTTACCAATTTCAAATGTACAAGAGTAAAAAAATTTAACTCTACATTTGATGAGTGTTATAAACCTTTCCTAAGATTATGTCACTCAAGGCACGATCTTGGAGTATGACTCTAAGACTTGTTTTGGAACGAAGTATGACTCATCTTTTCGATTTAACCATTTCAACAATTCGCGATTCCTCTTCTTATCCATACAAATGCACTAAGATATCCTTAGAGGATCAATTGTGACATGGTTTTCATAATCATTAAGATGATCATAAAACACGATACTCAAGTACTCTCCCATCTTTTTAGATTGGAGAAACTTTTATCTTTCTGCCCAATTTGATTCTTCTCATTCGTTCTACCATACATTGAAACTTTTCCAATGTTTCAGAATTATACTTAAACTTGTAAGCATAACCATATTTACTAAACTTTAGTAAATCATGACGAATAGTCTTATCGCTCTATGTGGTGGACCTGACCAGCGCACACCCAATGTACCCGATCCCCTAGTCCTTCACTTGACTCACATATACATGTGAACGAAGAATTAGTCTTAATTTCCCAAAGATAAAGGTTCTCATTCATCACACAATACAAGTTGCATGATTCCAAGTTTGTATCCAACTGAAACTTGGGTGATGAGAATCTTCCCTTATTTGGTAAATTATGACACTACAACAAACGAAAGAATCAAATTCATATTCCAATATTGCTATCAATGGAAACATATAAGCAACAATTTTTCAGAAATGCCATTGTAAGGAAATTTTAAAAATAAGATAAATTTCAAAATTTTTCTTTATTTATAAAAATTGCGGAAAACTTATCCTTACAATGAAAATACAAGTGAAAATATGTTGTTATGTATTCCTAAGCAATCTATCATAACTCTTAAGCATCAGCTCACAAATCTAATCATCGAACTATGCGATCGAAATCCATCTCTTCACGATCAGACTCAACATACTCTTACTTTAAGCTTCCTTTCATTTCTTCGATTAATCAAAACATCAAAATGTAATTACATTACATCATGTATTAAGAATTTTCAAATAGGAACTTAATAGAGTTAGACAGTGGATTTTACCTGAAGTAGAGTTAAACTTTCGACTTTACCATCCTTGGATCTTTCAGGTAAATATGGCAGCTTCGCAACCAATGCCCCTTCTTTTCGCAACAGAAACATATGGACTCTTTTAGAATGGTACACGAGACTATCTCAGACTTAGCCTTTCTCCTTACCATTTGGTCAAATTACTTGACCATGGCCGATCCCTTTCCATTGGGAAGAGAAAGCTTTTCTGGACTTCCAATGTTACCATTGTTAATGTCCATGGAAGTTTGGGGAGTAGATCGATAAGGGTCATGTCGTGTTCTGTCACATAGTAGTCCTTAAAGAACCTGCTATATAACTTAGGAAGTGATTGAGGAACCCAATCAACAGCCAACTTCCTTGAGACTCTGACACCCAACTCTCCCAGCTTGTCAATATGTAACTTCATCTTCCAAGACGTAAGCACATACAGACTTTCCTTCCTGCCAATAGGACTTTGAGTGACCTAGAACTTGTGGGTTAGGGGGAATAATAGGAGGTAGTGAAGGAATTGAAGTTCCACTAAAGTACAAGGAAGGTATTAATCTTTCACCTTGATTGCCTTGTGGAAAATCATCTTTATAAAGATTTTTTTTTCAAAAGATTCGGGAAGACCATAGCTGTCTGAACTAGACATCTATGAGGGATAAATTCAAGTTTAGTTGATTTTAGTCCTTAATATAACACCCAAATGAAATATTAAGGCTAGGACCCAACACAATATTTTACAATTCGGAAGAGGGATGCCGTAATCCTATTGCAAAATATTTGAAGGTAGGTAAATGACAATTTACCAATCTCCACTATGAAAAACGAAATTTATCATTAGGTTTTAAATGGATTGAAACTCCTAGATCCTTTGAGATTCATTGAGCAATTCAATGGCATGTTTAAATCTCGATTGTGCCCTTCAAGTTTGTGACTGGGATGCTGAGGATCACAAACAAGGTGTGAATATCCATGCAAATTAGCTTGGTACACCCAATGTTACAACCACCTAATCAATGTGCCGGTTAACCACACACGCTCCATTGATTTATGATTAACATCAAACTACCCTTTGCCACGCACTGTCAGTCCCAGGTTAGTGTGCCAGTTAACCACACATGCTCCACTAACGACTTAATAAGGTGCAAAGTGTAATTTCATGGGTTAGCACCATATTCATATTTTTCCTAAGTAACTAAGATTGAGAATTCATAAGTGTTTTAGTTACTTAGTATTTCATTATACTTTTAATGAAAATTTAAATGTCCTGTCAAACCTATTCGGCTAACGACCCTCCACCAGTCAAGGAAGCGGTGGGTGAGAGTGGACACCCATTAAACTGCCATTTTATAGGCAGTAACCTTATACCCCATTATAGACCGACTTCGTAAATGAGGCCTACTAACGGTAAGACTGACTTTACTCTTATACATACATATATATATATATATATATATAAATATTAAACCTGTAATATTATAATAGTATAAGGGTTGAATTTTACACCTTTAAAATTCTAGGGTTTGGAACTAAAGTATTCAAAATGCGAAACTTTACAAATTCCAAAACTTGAGGGCAAATTTTGAAACTTGTCAAAACTTTTCGAATTCATAACTTATGAGTTTAATAAGGTTTTTATTGAAAACTTTTCAAGTTCCATAACTTGAGGACAAGTTATGGAAGACATTAACACCATTAAAATGAGACTCTTCCATTTTTCATAACCTATGAGTTTTAATGACTATTTTAAAAGAAAAAACTCTTCATTTTCCATAACTTGAGGACAAGTTATGGAGTTCATAAAAACCATTAAGATCAAATATTCTAATTAACACAACAATCAAATAATTTTCTATGATCTAGAATAAACTCATAAATAAAGATAATTCACATCAACAATTTTCAAGAAATTAGCTAATCATATAAACTAATACAAATATTGAAACTTTGACAATTATCTTGTTTTTGGATGAGGATAATCATTAACATAACATCAAAATCAAATTTTATGAACAAAAACATTTTGTGGTAATGATCCTAATCCAAAATAGGCCAAAAAACTCGAAAATCTGCTGTCAGGGGCACCAACTCGTCGAGTGCATGAACTGACTCGGCGAGTTGGTTGAATTATAAGGTGAACTCGGCGAGTTCCCCAGTGGACTCGGCGAGTCCACTGTCCAGACAACACAAAAACTGTTTTTTCACTTTGAAAACCAATAATAACATCAAGTATAATAGAAAACAACCCTAGGCTCTGATACCAATGTTGGGTTTTAGTATACTACAACATCCTGTGGTGCACATACAACCCTAAAAGCTTTGGATCTATGTTTTCTCTAATTATACATGAAATATTGTTTCCAAATCTTTAAGCCTATAACTAGCATACAAATGATATAAACAACGTAAAATACTAGTTAGGAGTTTACCTCTTTGTGTGGCTTGTAGAACTTGTAGTACTTGGCCTTTAAGAAATTAGCACCAATAGTATGAATGCCTCAAATGGAATCACAACACACCTTTGGACAAAGGATGACTTTTGAGAGAGTATGGTGTACACAAATCGGTTATGGCTCTCCAAGAAACCTCTAGTCCCTCTAGCACCAATTTCACCAACCAAGGGGTTTCTTATATAGTGTGGCACAACTAGGGTTACACCATGCAAACCCTAATGTGCATGACTTTCCACATTCCTTAGGCTCCATGGGTTTTAACCTCCATGGAGTATCCATGGGTCACCACATGGGTTTAGCCCAACACTAAATAACTATGGATCAAAAGCCCACTTTATAACAATGAATGATTTACACAATCAATCCCCATATATTTAATTAGTCCCTTTTGATCACAAAATTAATTCCAAATTAATTCTTGATCAATACTAATTAAATAATATGATTTCATATTAATATATTAGAACTTCTAATATATTAATAAATCATAAATAACCTCTTCTCAAAAGTCCATCCTATCAAATTGTCCTGGTGATATGCAACCCAAATGGACCATGCTACTCTCGGGTCAAGCACATACCAATTATAGTTATGGACTTAGACATTAATCCAATAGTCTCCCACTTGGATAAATCTAATAACTATTATTGCAAGTACGACTTGAAAACCCCGATTAGCAATCGTAGCTCTTAAAAGCCGCTGTCGAACTCTAACCTAGTCAATAACGTGTCCAATAGATAAGGGATCATATATTGCTCCATTCAACAAGATATCATATGGACTGAGACATGGATTATAATCATTCTCTCTGTCCATCTGTTGTTTCCCGATTTCCGATTTATGACGACCGACTAATTGAACAAATCAAATCAGTCCAGGCTCGGCCGAGTGCTTAGGGGTGTCATCACTAAATCATCGAGGGGCCCACAGATATCGCTTCTATCCCTCTAAGGGTAAAAGGAATGGATAAATTTCGACTCATATGTTTGCTCTATCTACTCATCAAATCACACACAATGATATGTTTTATAACACCAAATTACTGGTGCGTTTACATATGTCAATGTACAACCGACTTGTAAATACAACTCACATGTCTCCGTTTTAAGAATATAAGATATTATCGTCTCACAATCACTTGTGATAAAATCCATGAAGTGATTCAAATGAGCGTGGGTTGAATCCAATACTCGAATCTTATTCCAGGAGTACCCATGAACACTGCAGCCACCTTGTCCTAGACAAACTACAGAGCCATTCATGACAATAATTCCTCAATACCTACTTCCAAAGTATGATCGACTGTGGACTTAGACATTAATCCAACAATTTAAAGGAAAGACCACGGGGGTAGCCCATAACACTTGGTTGTAATACCTTGGGGGTAGCCCATGGCATTCCGGGGACAAGACCATGGGGGTAGCCCATGCAATTGTATGTATGGTAGTGGTATTTTGGGGAATTCACTAAGCTTTGTGTTTATGATTTTATGGTTTACTTATGGTTCGAAAGGGAAGGGCCTGACGTGATCGCACAACACTCCCCTCGATTGTAATATGCATAGAAATTTGATTTTACTCTGATGATGACAATAATTATACTATGGTTGTTTTGAAACAATTTGGTTGTATTTTTGGGTGATTGAATAATGAAAATGTTTACCACTATTTTTGGGATGTTACAAGTTTATGTATATTGATTTGAATTTGGGGAATTGTTGCATTGGTTTGTTCTTTTAACATTTATATATCAAATACACTTACACATGGTACATTTATAGGATTGGGTGACTATGCACGATTGAGCATCAATTTTATATATTGTCAGATGCATTGCAAGGATTGGTTGGGAGTAACATGGTTGACAAACTCATAGCCCTCAAAGCCTCTTTGAGAGCATATAGATATTTTTGTGAACAAAAAACATGGTTAAGAGTACTTGTAATACCCCAATTTTCACACCCGTATAAATAACATCTCCAAAGTTTTTATAATAGTAAAGCGAAATCATGTCCCAAAAATTTTGGCATATTTAAACAAAATATAACTATTGGTGTTTCATGCGTGTTACAAACGATATGCACGAGTCACGGAAATCAATTATGATGGCATTAAGTTTATACAAAAGTTTTGATGCCAAAATTGCTTCCATGTCTCTAAGATCAATGGAAATGTATTATAATTCAAAAGGCAATGCTACTACTCTCTCATCCTATTCCTTGACTTCAATACCTGGTATATGTCATTTTAAAATAGAAAAAAAATGTATGGATATCGTCTCATGAGTTACATTGGTTTATTCACAAAAGCATTAGTTCAAAATACAACCATTTCAACAATTCAAAATTAATATCATGACATCCTTAAATATAAAACAAGAAATGAACAAATTTGAAACAACAGACCATAGCATAGGGAATACATTCCCGTATTCCATTTGGAGTTCATTCTCCTTTAACCACCAAGATTATACCTTGGATGGTTATGGCATCGTATGCCACCACCCCATTGCATCGAGATGGTTTTTTAGACATTATTGTTTCCTTGAATCGGACGTGTATCTAAACTTTCCACACAAACATAACATCAAGTAAACACATGTATCATTAAAACATTTCAATTGTGACGTGTACCCTTTTGTAACAATCACTATGTGCTCACCTTGCTAGTTGGGTGAACAATGAATCAACTATGACATTCCCCTTGTGTTCTTGTGTTTACCCTTTTGCCTTCTTTTTCCTTCCATTTGACTCATTTAGAGTTCATTCCATTAAAATCAATAATTCATATTATCCCTAAGATAGTGCAATTTATTCCAATACTTGTCCGTTTTGACAATGTACTTTCCATGGGAATTTCATAACATTGTTCAATAATGACACTTTGGTCATATGAATGTTTATCATGATATTCTTATGATTGATAATACTCATTAACTTCATTAAAATTTTCCATAACTAAAATATTGTGGATTCAAGACTCAACATTTTGGTATTTCTAACCAATGTAAGTATTACAATCCAATTATAGTAAACTTTCCATATTCATAAACCATAATTCATAGTAATGAGTTTTACCTATCCTTCGACAAAACATTAACCACTTGTACAATGAACTTGATTTATGAAAGTATTAACTAAAACTTGTAAATTTCCACTAAATACATGTTATCTAAGCATATGAAGAAGATATCCTTTCATAATTGTCTACAAGAACATTTTTGGGAGGTTAGGCTTCGTACCCATTATTAATAATTACACATTTGTTATAAAAAATTTCAAAAAATGATAAGTGTTTACCTTGTTGATGATGTTTGGTGAACAAAATACTTTTAATCTCCTTAAAGAATTCTTTGATCTTCACCAACACACACTAATTACACCAATAACACACATACACACACTTGTGATCTTGGTGTTTATGGAATGCACATGGTAGAGCATAGATAATCATTTTAATGAGATGACATGAAAAACTAGAAAAAAATTCCCGTTTCACGTGCCTTCATGCGCGATGGGAATGAGCTATAACGTGCCTTAGAAACTTTATAGCAACTTTTCCTTTTTTCATCCCAAATTTGCTTCCATTTTCAAACAACGATCACTCTTTCATTTTAAATATGATTTCAAAGATTTTTGATGTTCTATAATCCTTATTAGGATTACTACAACTTCCTTCTACTGACCTTTGGCTGAATGTTTCTATATTTCTAACTATAAGTCCATAAACATATTTGTTCACTCATTTTTGATGTTCAATAATCCTTATTAGGATTACTAAAACTCCGTTTTACTGACGTTTGGCTGAATGTTTCTATATTTCGAAATATAAGTCTATAAACATATTCGTAGCGGTGGCAAATCTGGCCATCGTGTTGTATTTTTGTCTAAAACGACACGACACGACAATGTTTTATGTAACATGAACACGACATGACACGATATCGTGTTTTTTAAAGTAACACGAAAACAAACCAATTAAAAAATAACGAACATGACACGACACGAAAAAGATAACATAAAATAACAATTAGTTTATTTAAATAATACTTAATCATACATAACACGACAAACACGGCAACCACGGAAAACACGACCTAAATCATGTTTTTATGTCGAATTTTGAACATGAACACGACACGACACGACATCGTGTTTTTTACACATGACACGAACACGAATTCAAATTTCAGTTTCGTCTCAATTTCATTTCGTGTTGTGCATTTTTGTCGTGTCATGTCATTAATTGCCACCCTACATTTTCGTTCGCTCATTTTTGTCATATTAACCTTTGGACATGTCATTTTCAAATGATCATAACTCCTCCATTTTAAATCTATTTGGCTTGATTCTTTTCCCTATGTACTCTTTGCAGTAAGGGCTTTATATATATATATATATATATATATATATATATATATATATATATATATATATATATATATATATGTATATTATAATCGATATTTGGACATCAACAATTCCTCCTTTTAAAGCTCAATTATAGGTCTCTCAAGTTATTGAGACATTTTCCCCAGACCTAGACCTTGTTTCAAATTTTTTTTTAGTTTTAGGAATTTTCCCTAATTTCAAACGTCGTTAACTCTCTCATACGGACTCGGTGTTGGTTGATTCTTTCATCTATGAATTTTTTGTTATGTCAACTATAATTTTCATTTAGAAAGCTATTGTATACAAGGTATAAATATTAAGATATAAGGTCATGAATAATGAACTAAGTATTAATTTATAACTTAAGGCTTTATGTGCACTAAACCATTCAAGCGAATAACATGGGAGCCTTCATGTGCACTAACTTATTAAAATTAACATAGATGAGCCTTCATGTGCACTACTTATTAAAATTAACATAGATGAGCCTTCATGTGCACTACCATAAAAGTGCACACTAAGAACCTTCATGTTAGACCCCCAAAATCACGATAAAATGTTTCATTTTTAAATCAAGAAAATCATTGTTTTCAGATACCATCCAAATCAAAGCCATTCATTTACAAAACACTATTCTCAAAAATAGAAATCATATATTAGAGTGTCCCCAAATAAGTATCATTAAAACCAAGAGGATGTGCACGATCACGCCTTCGCCTTGTCACGATCATTTGAAGTACGTGAAACAATAAACTAAATTGTAAGCACGAAGCTTTATGAGTTCCCCAAAGTACCAAACACAACCATACAAATAACCGCATGCATACATGAGCCTTCAGCATGACTGGACTGTCACACCGAGCCTGCAGACTTTCTGGACCGCTCTCAGAGACTTCAGCATGACTGGACTGGCGCATCGGACCTACAACCTATCTGGACCGCTCTCCAGGCCTTCGGTTTGACTGGACCGCCTCGCAGGCCTTCAGTCTATCCAGATCCCCCTGGGTATCTTGGCGTTCATCACAAAGCAGGACCGCATCAAACCAACCGACCATATCACATCAACATATACCATTGCAAGGTTTCGAGCATTCTAACACTCCTATGGTGTACATGAAACCCTATAAACCTTGGATCTATGTTTTCTCTATTATACATGCAAATATTAACTATTCCAAGGTTTCATCCTAACTAGCATATTATGAAGCACCTATACTACAAAGTTCTAGTTAGATGACATACCTTTTGATGTAGCTTGATGTCTTCAAGCTTTAAGAGCTTAGCCCCAATAGTGTGGAAGCCTCAAATGGAATCACAAATCACCAAAACACCTTGGAAGAACTTGAGAGAATATGTATGCACACTAAAATCGGCCCACTCTTATTTTCACACACTTGTGCCAATTTTGTGAGCCAAGGACCCCTTTATATATTATGGAGGATTAGGGTTACATCCATGTAAACCCTAATACCCATGACCTTTCATTTACATAGGATCCATGGGTTAAAAGCTCCATGGACCATCCATGAAAGCTTAGCCCAACCTAAATGAACTTGGCTCATTCCATATATATAAGAGTTCATATTTAATTAGTTCTTTTTGATCACTTAATTAATTCTAAATTAATTCTTGATCAATACTAATTAAATAATATGATTCCATATTAATAATATATTAGAACTTATAATATATTAATATAAATCATAAATATACTATTCTCAAAAGAGTATCCATATAAATTGTGCCGGTGAAGTGCAACCCAAATGGACCATGCCGGGTCGGGTCAAGTACATACCAAATATAGTTATGGACTTAGACATTAATCCAACAGTCTCCCACTTGGATAAGTCTAAAACTATTATTGAGTATGACTTCAAAACCTAACTGGCAATCGTAGCTCTTAAAGCCGCTGTCGAACTTTGACCTTGTCAATGACTTGTCCATTAGATAAGGGATCATATATTCCTCCATTCTAGATATCATATGGACTGAGACATGGATTATAATCATTCTCTCTGTGCATTTGTTGTTTCCCGATTTTCGATTTATGATGACTGACTGATTGAACAAATCAAATCAGTCCTGGCTTGGCCAAGCACTCACATGTGTCATCGCTAAATCATCGAGGGGCCCACATATATCGCTTTTATCCCGAAGGTAAAAGGAATGGATAAACTTCAACTCATATGGCTTGTTCTACTACTTGTTGAATCATACACAAAGGCACGTTTTATAACATTGAGTTACCCATGCGTTTTCGTGCAATCAATGTATAACCAACTCATAGTAACAACTCATATCTCTAGGTTTGAAGAATATAGGATATTATCGTCTCATGATCACTCGTGATAAAATCCATGAAGTGATTCCAATGAGCGTGGGTTGAATCCAATACTCAGAACTTATGAGCACTCATGAGTGTTGTAGCACCACTTTGTCCAACATCTTAGACCTCTACAAGCCAACCCATGACAGTCTTGATTCATATCTAATTCCAACATATGACCGACTGTGGATGGTTTGAATAACTTAGTCATTCAGGAAGAACGACCTAGTTATTCTGGAAGTCAAAACATGCAAAGTGAAACACAAGAATAATCGAATCCAATATGGTCTCAGAACTTATGAATATAAATAAAACACCTTTTATTTATCACCTTTTATTTCTAAACACTAGTCATGCTATACACCAAGTATGCATACTAATTTTGTCTATGATCTTTACTTTGTGAAATAGATCGATTGAACATGATTCCAATGATTCTCATTTCACAGTCCCAAATCCTTACTGCAAATGCAAGAATTCCAAATTCCTGCCATTTACCGAAATCTTGTTAGATATTAAACTTATATGCACTGATGCTCTTATAATGATTATGCACAAAGTCACAAAGACTTGTCAACATACATTACAAAGTATTCCAATGGAGATCAACTCCATGGAAACATCCTTCTTGCATTAAGTTTTTTCTAATCTTACACAAATTGAATAACTTCCTCTAATGGAAACATTTCCATATTTCCATTTTGACTATCACTTCTGAACAAGAGTTGCCTCTTTTCAAAATATGTCAATATGGTCCTTCCAAAATTAACACTATACTTCCAACTATCCCTGAGCAACTAATCTTTGGTAAACCTTAGATTGTCCTCGACAATTGCTTAATCATTTTAGTCATATCCAATTCTAGACTTTTCCTCTCTTAATGCCCTGAGCATTTGGTAAAATTTAGAAAGGATGAATATTATAGCACATGCAATCGATCCTATATCCGAAGCATATGGAACACGATTCATGATGTCTCACATAAAGACATGATACTAGACCAGTCTTTTGCTATAATATTTGTATTTCTATTTGCCATGTTCTTAAAATTCAGATTATGAAAAGGGATGCCGTAATCATAATCGAATTTTAGAACGCAAATATTGTTCCCATATATAGAATTTCCTTATGTTGAACTATTCCAACATAACATTCATATATATATATATATATATATATATATATATATATATATATATATATATATACTTGACTAAATTTGATTAAAAACTCACGATCTAAGCTTTTAGATTTGAAATGAAGTACAATTTCCTCTCCCTTAATTATAGCAAAACAACCTTTCCCAATTGAACTTTTTTGTTTTTCTATAATTAACACTTATCATAATTATCATGCTCCCACTAACATGATGATTATTAGCATAACACTTATGCTCCCACTAGCTTTGACATGTACTCAGAAATCAGCTGGACTTCTAGAAATCAATACTTTATTGACTTTCTTACCAAAGTTCAGACTTCTGATACGAGATGCTTTGATAAAACTTTATCAAAATCATACACTTTTCCTTAGATAGCACACATGTGTGTCTAAACAATTGTAGAACTATGAAAAGGGATGCCGTAATCATAGTCTCAATTGTTTAGACCTTTTGCCATCTGCTTCAAATCTACTTGGTGGAAGTGTTTCCTCACCATCATTTTCATGAATCGGAGAGAAACCTTATGACCCTTAGATTTTATGGTGTATGTGTTCTTATCCATGTGAATCGTCAAAACCATAGTCACAAGACAAGGATAATGACAAATCCAAACTCATATGGACTGAACTTATGCAATCTTAACTTCTTGCCACCTGGCAGTACAGGGCCTGCCATTGCTTCCAAGTTGTTATGCAACCAATTGAGAACTTTCAGAACTCCTATGAAAAGCCAACTTTAACTGGAATGGGCACAGAATATGTCAACACGATAGGTTATAAACCTCAAGTCGTGTGCTAGTGAAGAACCTCAGGTTTTATTCTTGATTAGTTCTTGAAATTCTCTTTAGGATCTTTAAGACTCCCACTATCCTCTTGACATATAAGACTATCTTGCCAAATATTCAAGAGATAGTGCGGATTCTTTATCAAGACAAACACTTCACACAATTGGCCTTATTTGGTCTTTGTTTTATCCAAAACATCACAACTTACCAATTTCAAATGTACAAGAGTAGGACACTTTTACTCTTACATTTGACAAGTGTTTTAAACCTTTCTTTAAGATATGTCACTCAAGTTACAATCTTGGAGTATGACTCTAAGAATTGTTTTGGAACGAAGTATGACTCATCTTCCTGATCTAACCATTTCAACAATTCATGACTCATCTTCTTAGTCATAAGAATGCACTAAGATGACCTTTAGAGGACTAATTGTGATATGATTTCTAAATCATTAAGATGATCACAAACATGATACTAAAGTACTCTCCCATCTTTTCAGATTTGAGAAACTTTTATCTTTCTGCCTAATTTGATTCTTCCCATTCGTTCTACCATACATTGAGACTTTTCCAATGTTTCAGAATTATACTTAAACTTGTAAGTATAACCATATTTACTAAACTTTAGTAAATCAAATAGTCTTAACGAGGTTTGTGGTGGACATGACCAGTGCACAAGAATGTGTACTCGATCCCTTTAGTCCTTCACTTGACTCACACATCCATGTGAACAAGTAATTAGTCTTGATTTTCCAATGCTTGAAAGTTCTCATTCATCATACTATTCAACTTGCATGATTCCAAGTTTCGGTCCAATTGAAACTTGGGTGATGAGGAACTTTCCTGATTTGGTAAATTTAGACACTACCACAAATGAAAGAATCAAATCCATTTTCCAATATTGCTGTCAGTGGAATCATATAAGCAACAATTTTCCACAAATGCCATTGTAAGGATACTTCAAATAAATAAAATTAAACACTTTTCTTTTATTTTAAAACTTTGCGGAAAAACTTATCCTTACAATCCACATGGAAAATTGTTGTTATCTATTCCTTAGCAATATATCATAACTTCTTAAGCAACTACTCAAAATTCTGATGCGATCGAAATCCACCTTCGCGATCAGAATCAGCATATACTTCCTTTAAGATTTCTCTCTATTCTTTGATTCATAAAACATCAACATGTGACCCAGTCACATCATGTAATGAGGATCTCAGAATAGAACTTAACAGATTTAGATAATGGGCTCTACCTGATGTAGAGTCAAACTTATTGACTTTAACATCCTTAGGTAAATTTGGTAGCTTTGCAATCAACGCCCCTTCCTTTGGAAAAATAAACATATGGACCTTTTGGTAATGGGACTATCTCAGACTTAGCCTTTCTCTTTACCATTTGGTCAACCGGGTTGACTATGGCCAATCCCTTTCCATTGGAAAGAGAATGCTTTTTCTGGATTTCCAGTGTCACCATTGTCACTGTCCATAAAGTTTTTGGGAAGTTGATCTTCTAATCAAATTTGCTTTACTATCGTTCCAAATCACTGCTGATTCAGCAGCACCAAGCAAATAGATATGATCATTAAGGTTCATGTCATAGTCTGTTTCATAGTAGTCCCAAAGGAACTCACTATGTGACTTAGAAAGTGATTGAACATCCAACTTTCTCAAGACTTTGACACCCAACTCTCCCGGCTTGTCAATATGTGACCTCATCTCTAATATGTGATCACACATAGACCTTGCTTGCCATTAGGGCTTGAGTGACCTTGAAGTTGTGGGTTAAGGAGAATAATTGGAGGGGGTGGAGGAAGAGAAGTATGACTTCCATGAGGCAAACTCGGGAAGTCATATTCATTAGGAAAGCTTGGTTTGGGAAGATCATTGTTGTCTAAACCAGACATCAACAATGGGAGAAATTCACGTAAAGTTGATTTAAGTCCTTAATATAACACCCAATATGATATATTAAGGCTAGGACCCAACAAACTATTTTATAACTTGGAAGAGGGATGCCGTAATCCAAGCTATAAAATATTTGAAGGTAGGTGAATGACGATTCACCAATTTCCACCAAGATAAACGAAATGTATTATTAGGTTTTAATTGGTTTTGAAACTCCTAGATTCTTTTGAGATTCATTGAACTTTTCAATGACATGTTTCAATCTCGAGTGTGCCCTTCAGGTTTTGTGACTGGGATGCCGAGGATCACAAAACAAGGTGTGAAGTAACCATGCAAATATACTTGGTACCCTTAATATTTACCCCTCAATCGATGTGCCGGTTAACCACACACGCTCCAACGATACTATGATAAACATTAAGTTACCCTTTGCCTGCCTTGTTAAGTCCATGTTAGTGTGCCGGTTAACCACACACGCTCCACTAACAGCTTAAACAAAGTGCAAAGTGTAATTTAATGGATTAGCACCTTATTCACATTTTCCTAAGTAACTAAGATTGGGAATTTATAAGTGTTTAGTTACTTAGTATTTATCATTATACTTATAATGAAGGGAGAATAATAGTCCTTGTCCTACCTGTTCGGCTAACGACCCTCCACCGGTCAAGGAAGCGGTGAGTGAGAGTGGACACCCATTAAACTGCCATTTTATAGGCAGTAACCTTATACCCCCCTTATAGACCGGCTTCATGAATGAAGCCTACTAATGGTAAGACGACTTGCTCTTATACATATAATATATTAAACTTTTAATATTATAATAGTATAAGGGTGTATTTTAGACATTTAAAATACTTGGTGGTTTAATCTATTAATTAAACTAGACTTTTAATTTAATTAAACTCAAACCATATATTTATGGATTAATAATACTCTTTTAATTAAACGCTTTAATTAACTATTAATAAAGTCCATAAGAGTTAATTTGAACTATTCAACAAAACATCATAATTCCAATTATTAAACTCAAAATTAAAACCATTTAATTAATTGTTTAAGTTATGAACCCAAGAGTTTTAGAATTCAATTCTTTTTTTCATAAAAAACTTTTCTCAAATTCCAAAACTTGAGGGCAAGTTTTATAATTCTTGAAAACCTTTGGATTCCATAACTTATGGAATTAATGGTGTTTTATGATGAAACTTTCCATGTTCCATAACTTAAGAACAAGTTATGGAATTCTTTAAAACATTAACACCAAATTTTGTAACTCCATAAAAACTTTGAATCAATTTTTTTTTTTTTAAAAAAACTTTCATATCAATAACTTATGGAAGTTTCAAAAACCCTTAAGATCACAACTTTTAAAAAAAACTTTTGAGCTCCAAAATTTTATGACAAAATATGTAACTCCTTAAAACATTTAGATCAAACTTTTAAAACTAATAAAATAATCATATCATTTTATCTTTTACTAAATTTGACCTAATTCAACTCATATAACAAATGATTCAAATTTTACAAATAATTCGTTTTTCACAAAACAAGTAATTATCTTAAAATTTGACAAACGTCATGATTTTTTTTCCTTTTTTTTTCAACTTGAAAATAAAACATTTGCATCAATATAACAGAAAACAACCCATGGCTTTGATACCACTGCAAGGTTTCGAGCATTCTAACACTCCTATGGTGTACATGCAACCCTATAAACCTTGGATTTATGTTTTCTCTATTATACATGCAAATATTAACTATTCCAAGGTTTCATCCTAACTAGCATATTATGAAGCACCTATACTACAAAGTTCTAGTTAGATGACATACCTTTTGATGTAGCTTGATGTCTTCAAGCTTTAAGAGCTTAGCCCCAATAGTGTGGAAGCCTCAAATGGAATCACAAATCACCAAAACACCTTGGAAGAACTTGAGAGAATATGTATGCACACTAAAATCGGCTCCCTCTTATTTTCACACACTTGTGCCAATTTTGTGAGCCAAGGACCCCTTTATATATTATGGAGGATTAGGGTTACATCCATGTAAACCCTAATACCCATGACCTTTCATTTACATAGGATCCATGGGTTAAAAGCTCCATGGACCATCCATGAAAGCTTAGCCCAACCTAAATGAACTTGGCCCATTCCATATATATAAGAGTCTATATTTAATTAGTTCTTTTTGATCACTTAATTAATTTTAAATTAATTCTTGATCAATACTAATTAAATAATATGATTCCATATTAATATATTAGAACTTATAATATATTAATATAAATCATAAATATACTATTCTCAAAAGACTATCCATATAAATTGTGCCGGTGAAGTGCAACCCAAATGGATCATGCCGGGTCGGGTCAAGTACATACCAAATATAGTTATGGACTTAGACATTAATCCAACAACCATAACAATCAATATCCGACAAGTACATGTAGTCATACAGATCTACAGATCACTGCCGCATAGCAACATCCTACATATGAGGATACATATCTAACAGACCACTACAACATAACAACATCCTATATACCAGGATACAGATCTAACAGATTACTACAGTATATCAACATCCTATATAACAGGATACAAATCGAACATATCACTACAACATAACAACATCCTATACACCAGGATAATGATCTAACAGATCACTACAACATATCAACATTCTATATACCAGGATACAGATCTAGCATATCACTACAACATATCAACATCCTATATACCAGGATACAGATCTAATAGATCACTACAACATATCAACATCCTATATACCAGGATACATAACCAAGTGAGTCGACATTGGTGCCTTCGGCCCGCAAGTACAGTAAGAAAACTCACCTCTCAGTAAGAAGAAGGTCGCTGAATAGGACACTGCTCCGAATATCAGCTCTATCGGTCACCTATTGATCAACAATAACCAATCTCAAATACAACTCAAAATACCCAAAATACCCTTAGGTTAAACTTGGTAAAATCCTGTTCAAAGTCAAAGGTAAAAAATTCAACCAAGTTAACTCAAGCTGAGTACGCCTTGCATACTCAGCATGTATGCATGGCGTACTCACAATCCAGATACGGGGCCCCAAGGGTGTACATGTAGCGTACTCAGAAGTACGCCCATCAAACTCAACCAAAAGTCACCTCCACATTAAGTGTTTATTTCATGAAGTCCTTTCATCCAATTGCAAATCTATCCCCAAAATATCATTCCAAACCATAAAGTTTCCATCTTTATGAGTTTGTATGCATAGGAAATGCCCAACACCAAAACCATAACGTGTCTTAAGCTCTCTAACATTTGTATGGAAGGGAATAAGGACCAAGATTACATTTTTATGCTTCCAAATAACTTCATGATGGATAAAGTTTCCAACTTTTTTCATTAGAATGGTTCAAACAACCAAGATATTGTCTTTAAGTCTCAAAGGGACCAAAAGTAGATCTTCCTCAACTTAATCCATTAAGTCCAAGTCTCCAACCTTCTAATCTGAATCAAAATGATGTTTATATGGATAAAGTTTCCAACTTTATCCATAACAAGGCCACAAACTTTCACGATCTAAACTTTATGCACTAAAATGACCAAAAGCTCATAACACCCAAAACTAGCTAGATCTAACAAATGCATCATCAAGATTCAAGCTTTATACCACTAGAAGAAGGATCAAGGTGAACAAGGTCTGGATCTATAAGTTCTAATGCAACCAACACTTCTCCAATGAGCTCCTTCTTCTCCAAGATGCACCAAGAACACTCCAAAGCACTTAAAAACACCTTATTTTTGCTCACAAGGCTCAAACTAGGGTTAGGGTTTCAAGGGAGGATGTTGAAGGGGTGGAGGTTGAGAACAGAAAGGGTTTAGGGGAGTTAAGGAGCTTAAATAGGGCTCAAAACCCTCAAATTAGGGTTTGGCACCTGATTGCGTACGCCCAACGTACTCCTTGTATGACCAGCGTACTAGGTTGGATCCCACGATCATCCTTGCCTAGTACGCCTAGCGTACACCCTGTACGCCCAACGTACTAGGGTCAACCTAAAACCTCCTAACTTCAAACAATCATAATTTCTTCGCTCCAACTCCGATTTCGACGTTCTTTATATCTACGAAAAGGTGTTGAAGAGACCCATAATATTATCTAGATATCTTGGACTAAAAAATTCTCGAACAAAAACTCATATTTCATGCAAGAACCCGCCCTATGACTTTTCTCTTTCTACCCTACGGCCCAAAACACAATTCAAGGGTTAAATATCTTAATTATTATTACCTCATTCCACAAGTGCTAAACTTTCCCTCATTAAGGCCCAAAGCCTTACACCATCGACTTCCGACCCACGACCCTGAAATAAGAAATGACAGAAAATAGGATGTTACAGTTCTCCCCTACATAAATTAGATTTCGTCCTTGAAATCAGTTCTCGCTTCCACTTTATGATTTATCCCCTCACATCAACAAACTAACCGAAAACCCGTAGGTTTGATTGGCTCTAAACCTCCTCGGCCAATCGTCGTCATGCTAATCTCGCACATAAGTGCACCATCACGACGAGAACCAACTGGTCACATATCAAACTAAGCCACGCTCCTACTCAGCTCCAACAACCCTGCTTACCTATCCACTTACAACACTCAGGCTTACCCCTGATCCACTAACCAACAACTGCACAATCCTTGATACCCATACCAACTTGCACTCTATTATTTGATCCCAACCACTAATAACCAAATACCCAAGAGGCTTTAATTCCACACCACATTCACAAACTCCACCACGTATGCAACCGAGAGGAAAGATAATAACTCTATGCATAATGTGAAATAAATTAGAACAAAACTAAATAGGACAATTCCATTCAACTGCTCATCCAAGATTACAGCTGAACTTTGAAACATAAATCAACTCACTGCTCCCATGAGCATGATGATGGTCCATAAAAGAGTTTTCACGCTACTTCCAAGTCCTAAACAACAATATATAATGAATTTACCACAATACACACCATTAAGGGAACCCACAGCCTTACCCAAAGGTTGAAGTACCAGAATATTTAACGAGATGACGAACCTCAATCATTAATAGAAAACATTCTCATGAATGGCCGAATACTAAGATCCCACACCTTGATTGAATTCGAACAGATCCAACCAATACCCAAATAGCTCAATAAAACCTTCACAACCATCATAAATGCTGCCAAAACCTTGGTCGGTCAGTCCAGTTACCAACCTTGCTGACGCATCATGCCAAAATTGGATTATGCCCAGATCCAAAGTCATACCAGAAAAACTAACAACGATGTCCCAACTTCTAAATTTCCAATAACCAAGGACATCTTCCAAACTCGAGCCGAACTTGACGATAGGTTGACAGATCCATTGCACTTCAATTGATACATCCAGAAACTTCCAAAGAATTTCCTCTATTGACGAAGGATGATAAGTCTAACGATCGAAAGCACATTGACAACCTATCCATTGGTCCAACGCACTATAGAGTTAAAGCCCACGAGGGACTAAACATGCCAATTCTGAAACTGATTGACCGATCTATAACTACCCATCCTAGGCTATAGATATCAATCTATACAACAAGATGACATATCCCTCAACAATCGATACCCAACCTAAGTGACCAAAATGCCTCTTGACCTATTCCTCAACTTTTCCGAAAGGAACCACTGGCAACATCGAGTTCCTTAGCCAACAACTTCTTGCTACAAAGACGACTCTTTGCATTACTGAAAACATACATCTAATGTCAACTTGCTATGCACCCCCGTCTTAACCAAATCCTGAACCAAATTCTCACATACCTGAACCGCATATCCCTACGAACCATTCTTTCGATACCTTAAACTGAACTTACCGATGTTCTTCCAACCAGAATGCCTAGTTCTCCCCCACTTAGGGTTCGAACTAACACCAGCTGGCGTTGCAAACAAACCATATCTCAAATCGGCTTAACCAGGTACATAGCATCCTGACCCTTGGAATGTACAAAAAAACGCCAGATGATCTCCGTGATAAAAACCAAGCAAACCCCAAGAGGTTCTGAATCTCAAATGGAGACCTCGGGAACTTCCCCAACCATGACCGTATCTAATATCATGAATCCCATGTAGATGCATGGCAATAATTCTGAAAGCTCATTCATAACACCAACTCCCTATCCAGAACAAACTGCCTACCACACTCCTTGTCTGCAAATCCCCAACTGTCAGATCACCGCGAAAATCATTCGAACATACGAAAGGCATTATCATCATAGCCGAGATACATTAGAGACAACAAGAGGTTCTGAATCTCAAATGGAGACCTCGGGAAATTCCCTAACCACGACCGCATCTAATATCAAGAATCCCATGTAGATGCACGATAATAATTCTGAAAGTTCATTCATAACACCAACTCCCTATCTAGAACAAACTGACTACCACACTCCTTGTCTGCAAATCCCCAACCGTCAGATCACCGCGGAAATCATTCGAACATATGAAAGGAATTATCATCATAGCCGGGATACATTAGAGACAACAATAGTTGTCGCTCCAGATTCGTCTGAAACCATCAGCTAGCATCTGAACTACCTATATCCCAAGAAGCAGACCCTTGGTCTCATCTCAAGGCATCCATACCACAACAATTCTCCTGTGTATTTCCCACACTGCCTTACTGCCGCCAAAATACGCAGCCAACTATCCCTTTGCTGGGTTTACATCCAAAATCTAAAAGTCACATGTCTGCTCACTCCTTCCTCCAGACTCGGAAAACTGGCCGAACATAATGTAAGGGTCGAATTGTTGTAATTAGTCGAAGTATGTTTAGTACTCTTCGAATATCTTGTAATGTATTTTACTAGGGCACTTTTATTCGAAGCTTTAGTGTCTATGCCTTAGTATATTTTTTGTACGCTTTCAGTTCCCTATAAATAGGGTTATTTACTAGAGTTAGATAAGAACTTTTACAAACTTGTCTCTTGTACTCTGTAAAGAATTTGAAAGCGTAATAGAGCATAACAGATCATATATACATTCCGTGTTCAAATATCGCACTCTTACTTGAATTCATACTCTGATTAATTCATTACTCGATTTTTTTTATTCATCAATTGGTATCAGAGCAGGAATCATATCTCTGATCTGATTTTCACGTTGTTCAAAAAGTTTTTGAATCAACTCTTTGATTCAAAAGTTTCCGCACTTTTTTGAAAGTGAAAAATTGTCAAGATCTTATTCTGTGATTCGATTCTGCATTTGAATTGTTGAATCGAGTGTTATTCTCATCAATTCGATTTGATTCATCTAGTTTGTTTTCAAATTCTCAAATCTTTTCAAACTTCTCAAAATCTTCTTCCGTACAACAACGGCGAGTTTCAATCTCAATTCGATGACCTCGTTTTCTCATCTGCTAGGTTCATCAACCAAAATTCCAATGCTAATCCCTGAATGCTATGATCAGTGGGCTGATCGGATGCAGGATTATCTGAATGGTCTTGATGAAGAATTATGGACATGTATCACTGGAAGTATCAATGTTCCAGTGAATGTTCAACCAATCGGATCTTCTTCCACAAATTCTGGTGTTGATAATCAAGGTGATCCTCTGAAGAAATTGGAGAAAAGGTGTATGAGGGAATTACGAGGTGCTTTACCTCCAGTTGTGTACAATTACGTTAGGAGTTGTACAAATGCAAAGGAAATATGGAACAATCTGAAAGATAAATTTCAAGGAAGTGAGAACACAAAAGTCAATTCAGTTAAACAGTGTTTGGTTGAGTTGAAAGACTTCAAACAAAAAGAAGGAGAAACAATTGAAGTTTACTATGATCGTCTGAATGAGCTAATCTATCGATGTAATCGCTATGGAATTACTAGGACTTCAATGGAATTCAATCTCATCTTTGTAATGGGGCTTCGAAAAGAATGGAGAAGTGTGAGTATGATGGTGAAGAATCAGCAAAGTTTTGATACATCAACTCTCAATGATTTGTACAATCAGTTGAAAACACACGAAGTTGAAGTAAATGAAATTGCTGAGGAATCGAAGTTGAATTTGGGAGGTCCATTAGCTCTTGTGTCAAAAATTTCGGAGAAAGAAGCTGAGAATGGTGATTCTGAGGAAGAAGAAGGATTCATCATGAATTCGGATGATGAAGCAATACCATTTTACTTGAATAATCGTGTCAAGAAATTTTTCAAAAAGTCGTGCAATTCGAAGACTAAGCTTGCTGAGGTGAAAGGAAATTCTGTGAGTAAAAATGTTGTTGAGGAGAAAAAGAAAGTTGAGAAGCAAGATTCGAAGATAGCTGAAGGAAAGGGTGAGAAGAAATTAAAAGGTGATGCTGGAATAGATTGTCATTATTGCAACGGTGCGAATCATCTTGCAAATGACTGTATGCTTCGAAAGAAGGATGAGAGGAAGAATAAAGTCAAGGATGAGGCATACTATGCAGAGAAGCTTGAGGTGGTCCGTGCTAAAGCCAAGAATTTATCATTGGTTGCAAAGGGTGAGCATGAGGATGAAGAAGGAACATATCAAATCTGGTCATCTGGATCAGATGATGAAGAAATGTGAAATCCGACACATGGGGCATTGTATGCGAAAATGGTGGAAAACTCAGAGGATGAGGAATTCGAAGTGAGGGGACGATGCTTCGTATCCAAAGTTGCTGACAAATCTCCAATGACTACAAAGGTACGTAAAATTCTCGAATCTTTTAATATTCCTACTCATTATTATGATTCTGAACTAATATGTTTTGATGAGACGGTTACTTATTTTGATTCAATTGTTGTGTCTGCTAGTAATGAGGCCAACAAATTGTCCATGGAGTTGTTAGAGACCAAAAAGAGATTAGACTCGAAAATAAGCAAAATTGAATGTATGGAATTACAAATAACAAACATTATGTGTGATAGAGATTCTTTAACGAGTGAAGTTAAACTTTTACTAGCACAAAGAAACATTTACTGTAATTCTGCGAAAAGACTATATGGCAAATTAACTGATTTACATCATTCAAGTGACATAAGTAAAGAGCAACATAGAAAATTACTACCTTTTCTAGCATTCGAAAGAGCTAAGGTAGATAATATTTCGTATGATTGTGAGCAGATAATAGCTGATTTTGACAAAGTTCCTGATGATAGATATAAATATGGAATTGTCAAAATTGATGAATGTCTTGATACGAAAGAATTAGTTAACATAGTGAATGATACTTTGACTAAATCTGAACAAATTCAAATTTTGAAAAAGACTGAGAATTCAACATCTGATTCTCAATCTAATTTTGCTGATATGGAAGATAATTCTGACAATATTAGTGAAATTAGTGAACTAGAAGATGTTAATTGTTCTCAGTTGTCTGTTGTTAATGTTGCTTTAACATCTAAAGGGAAAGAAAAAGTTAAGGATTTGATGGTTGAAAATGAAACTGATATACCCTCAACTTCGAAAGTTTGTGATATGAACTTCGTGGATCTCAAAGACAACCAAACTGATGATAGTGATGATGACGATGAAGAGAAAATTTCGAAGGAAAAGAAATTTACAAAAGAAGAAGAAACTCCTCGAATGGTGGTTGATCAAGTGTATGGTGATACACAAAAGTTCGAAAAAGTTATGAATGAAAAAGGAGAACACTATCTTGAAACGAATACAGTGGTTTATCCAAATTTCAAATGTACAGATGATGTCATTTTTCCAAATCAAGTTTTCGTAACTACTGGAAATGTTGAGAATATAAAACCAGAATTAAAGAAGTTAGTTGAGGAGGATAATTCAAAAACAACCGAAGAAGGTTTTTTCTCAAATCAAAGCACAGTTGAAAACAACTTAACTAAGAATTCGTATGAATTCCAACGTCAAAAACCAAAAAGACAATGGGTTGAAAAATCAAAAATAGAAAAAGTGTTTTCAAATCAAGTTGAAAAGGAAAATGAAAAGGTTGTCAAACTCAATTCTAAGGAATTTAAAGATCAAATTGAAAAATTTTCGAAGGAACACAACATTTCCAAAAGACAAGCAAGAAAGAAAATATTTTGGCAAAATGTTGAGTCTCAAAAGATGTCAGAATCACAATCAACCAAAAGTGTTTTCAAAGCTAAAAATTCCTCTTTTTCAACAAAACCTCAACAATCATCTCATACAAATCATTCAAGCTCTGAAGTGAATAAACACACAAGGTTTTCGAAAGTTACAACAACTAATAAATCAAGAGCATTTTCAAATAAATCTAAATCAAATCAACAATTCTTTCAACGTAAACATTTTAAATCAACTGTTGATTCATCATTCGCTCAATCATTTTTATCAAATCCAAAAGTTGATTTTGTTCCTCAAAAGCCAAATTTTCCTAATCATACGAAGAAAGAAACAATGAAAACTTCACGGGAAAAAAGAATGACTTCAAGGAAAAACATTGATCATTGGCTTGAAGGCAAAGGAAAGATGTATCAGTCAAATAAATATTCAAAGGAGCAAATTCACGATGCATATGAAAAATATGTGAATACTTCATCAAATGGCAGTTCATCTTCTAAGGATTCGAACATTTCAGTCAAAGCTTGGAAACCAGTAATAAAAGCAAAGAATGTTCATTCACAAACTCAGAATTCGAAGGGTAATGTCAGTGAACATTCGAAACCATCAAAAACTTATGTTTTGGTTCCTTTAAATGAAGAAGTAAACTTAATTGATAGTCTCAAAAACAAAGTTTTTGATTGGGTTAAAAGTTCTTCATTACATTCGAAATTGAAATCTAATTTCCAAGGACCCAAAAAGCCTTGGGTACCTAAAATTTTCAATTGAATGTAGGTACTATGTGATGAGCAATATGATAACAAATGGTACATCGATAGTGGTTGCTCTCGTCACATGACTGGGAAGAAGGAGAATTTACGAGATTTTCGAAGTCTCAAAAATGCTGGAGTAGTGAAGTTTGGGAACAATAAAAAATGCCAAGTCAAAGGATATGGGAAGATCACGAATGGACAATTCACAGTGAATCGTGTTGCATATGTTGAAGGTCTTCAACATAACTTGATAAGTGTTTCTCAACTTGTTGTGGGCACTGGCAATCAAGTTCTTTTTAACAAAGAAGGAAGTGTAATTTCGAATGTCAACACAAAAGAAGTATTACTGAAATCCAAAAGGAAAGGCGACATGTTCACTTTGGATATCAATCTGATAGTAGGGAAACCTGCTATATGTCTTCTTTCGAAAGCAACAGCAAACTTAAGTTGGTTATGACATCGAAGACTTTCTCATCTCAATTTTTGAAACATCAATAAACTTGTGGTACAAGATCTGGTAAGAGGTTTACCTGTACTTAAATTTGACAATGATTCTTTATGTGCAGCTTGTGAAGTTGGCAAGCAACATAAACAAGGTCATCCAATTACAATAGATTCGAAAATTGTTGCACCTCTGGAGCTTTTACATATTGGTTTGTGTGGACCTTCAACTGTTTCAACTCTCAACAAGAAACGGTACATTTTAGTTATTGTTGATGATTTTTCCAGATTTACGTGGGTTTATTTTCTCAGGTTTAAATCCGAAGTTTCACAAATCATAATCGATTTTATCAAAAAGATGGAAACAACATTGAAGAAAATTGTTCGAAAAATTAAGAGTGATCATGGAACTGAATTTAAGAACAATATTCTTGATTCGTTTTTGGTGGACAAAGGAATTTCGCATAATTTTTCATCACCATACACACCACAACAAAATGGTGTTGTTGAACGAAGATATAGGTCTCTATGCGAAGCGGCAAGGACTATGTTGGCATATGCGAATCTTCCACAATACTTTTGGGCTGAAGTTGTATCAACTGCATGTTTCACTCAAAACATATCGTTCATTAATCGTCGTTTTAACATTACACCATATGAAATTCTCAACAATCAAAAACCTAACGTCAAATTTTTCCATGTTTTCGGATGCAGATGCTTCATTATGAATCTCAAGGATCATCTTACGAAATTTCAAGCTAAAGCTGATGAAGGGATTTTCTTGGGATATTCGCATAATTCAGTCGCATATCGTGTGTTGAACAAAAGGACACGAAAAGTTGAAGAAACTTTTAATCTTACATTTGATTATTACTACATTAAACAAACAACATCACTGTTTGAAAATCATCCTATTCTGAAAGACATATAGGATGAATCTGAATCCTCACAAACCTTAGATATTGATTATGATTTAATATTTGGAATTTCAGATCATGCTGTTGATGCTGAAATAAATGCAAGTGACAATCATCTCTCTGAACAAACAAAGCTTATTGATGATTCAACATCCAATTCTTTAGAGAAAGGCGAAAGTATGCAAAATAATCCAGTAGAGGGGGAGCACTTGGATTCGAATACATTCAATAACGGAGAACATTCTTTCGAGGGGGAGAAAGAAATATTGAATTCTGATGTTGAGGGGGAGCATAATGTTGAGGGGGGGCATTTAGAGAATATTGAAAATAATACTGATTTAGATGATGTTTGTTCGATTGTAGGCTCAGAACACGATGATATATACGAAGATGCACCTTTGGATTTTGATCCAGCATATCCACCAATGGAAAAATAGACAAGAGATCATCCGAAGGATCAAGTAATTGGGAATCCACAAGAGGGAGTCTTAACAAGAGCTCAAATTCGTGCAAAGAATGAGGTATTGAATACTCATCAAGAATTTTTCATGTTCAATGTTTTCATCTCTAAAATTGAACCAAAAACAGTTAAGATTGCAATGGAACACTCAGATTGGGTTGTTGCAATGCAATCTGAATTGTCTGAATTCGAACGAAACAAGGTTTGGAGATTAATTCCTAAACCTGAAAATGTTTCGATTGTCGGGTTAAAATGGATTTACAAAAATAAAACCGACGAAGATGGAAATATTATTCGAAACAAAGCCAGACTTGTTGTCAAAGGATATTCACAACAAGAAGGAATCGACTATGAAGAAACTTTTGCCCCTGTCGCAAGACTCGAGGCGGTTCATATATTTCTGGCTTATGCAGCTCACAAGAACTTTGATGTTTATCAAATGGACGTGAAGTGTGCATTTCTAAATGGAGAGCTTGAAGAAACAGTATACGTGGAACAACCCCCAGGTTTCATTAACGAAGAATTTCCAAATCATGTTTATATTTTAGATAAGGCAGTTTATGGTTTGAAACAAGCACCACGAGCATGGTATGCAACTCTTACTTCATTCTTGAAACAATCTAAATTTAAACAAGGATCAGTTGATCCTACATTATTTCGAAAGAAAGTGGGGAATCATCTAATGCTTGTTCAAATTTATGTTGATGATATTATTTTTGGCTCAACTGACCCTGCTTTGTCTAGAGAATTCAAAGATTTGATGAAGAGTAAGTTCGAAATGAGCATGATGGAAAAAATCAATAATTTTCTTGGTTTGAATATTCGTCAAAACAGAGAAGAAATTTTTATCAATCAAGAAAAATATACGAAGAATCTGCTGGAAAAGTTTGGATTGACGAATAGCACGAAGTTACGAGTTCCAATGGCAACTGGCATAAAATTAACACCTTCGTTAGATAAACCTGCAGTTGACCTAACTCTTTACAGAATCATGATTGGTTCATTACTTTATCTTACTGCAAGTAGACCTGATATCATGTTTTCTGTGTGTAATTGTGCAAGGTATTAGTCAAATCCACGAGAACCACATCTCACTGCTGTGAAGAATATATTTCGTTATCTTAAAGGAACAATTTCGTTAGGATTGTGGTATCCTTTGAACACTGGGTTCTTTGTACAAGCATATTCGGATGCAGACTTGGGTGGTTGTAATCTTGATCGAAAAAGCACAAGTGATGGATGCCAATTTCTCGATGGAAAATTGGTGAGCTAGCAGTCGAAAAAGCAAACATGCGTATCAATCTCAACAACTGAAGCAGAATATGTGGCTGCTGCTGCTTGCACTTCACAAATAATATGGATCCAAACTCAATTGCGTGATTATGCAATAAATATGAAAAAGATTCCATTATATTGTGATTCTCAAAGTGCTATAAGAATTTGTCATAATCCTGTGCAGCATTCGAAGACTAAACATATAGCTCTTCGTTATCATTTTATCAAGGATCACGTGGAGGATGGGAATATTGAAGTACATTTCGTGAAAACAACTGATCAGCTAGCTGATATTTTCACGAAACCTTTAGATGAAAAATCCCTTGTAAGAATTATAGAGGGACTTGGAATGATCGATGGAAATTCTGTTCCATGCGAAAAAGAAGAATGATGCACGATAAGGAATGAATCAGAGGCGCTTAATAAAAGACAAGGCAAAGTCATTCAGCATTCAGCTGTTACTGTTCATAGTCAACGCTTCGACCCCTTCGAATTTGCACATTTGTTACTTATTTTAAGGGTTGATTCAGCTGTTACTGTTCATAGTCAACGCTTCGACCCCTTCGAATTCGCACATTTGTTACTTATTTTAAGGGTTGATTCAGCTGTTACTGTTCATAGTCAACGCTTTGACCCCTTCGAATTCGCACATTTGTTACTTATTTTAAGGGTTGATTCAGCTGTTACTGTTCATAGTCAACGCTTCGACCTCTTCGAATTCGTACATTTGTTACTTAAAAGGGGATGATAAAATTTCGCATCTTTACAACAAGTATTGTTTATTTTCGAAAATTCAAAAATCCAAAAAGATTTTAGTTTGTTTTGTCTCAATTTTCGAAAATTCAAAAATCCAAAAAGATTTTAGTTTGTTTTGTCTCAATTTTCGAAAATTCAAAAATCCAAAAAGATTTTAGTTTGTTTTGTCTTTATTTTCGAAAAATCAAAAAATCCAAAAAGATTTTATTTAGTTTTGTAATTCAATTTTCGAAAATTCAAAAATCCAAAAAGATTTTAGTTTGTTTTGTCTTTATTTTCGAAAAATCAAAACAACAAAAATATTTTGATTCATATTTCTTTTTAGTATGTTGTTGTAGATTATCATGCATATTCAGAGGGAATTACGATTGCAGTACTAGGGTAAGGTACATTTTTCGTATGAACTGATAAATTTTTCATCATTCGAACTAGTTAGGTTGTCCCTAGAAGCATGCTGCTGCATGTTGACCAAAGCCTCCATGACTCAATGTGTATGTACGAAAGCCTTAATGAAATTATTCATACGAAGATTTCTTCCCAATCAGGCTTATATTCACATTAGTCTCTGAGCTACCTTACTCTTCTCAAAATGAGTTAAGAGTTTACTGTTTGGTCCAAACATAACAGAGGTACTTTTCGTGTCTTAAATCAATCTTTTTCATCCATAAAGTTCTTACACGATCACACACGAAGACATATGTCCGAGAGGTCTCTGATCAAACCCATCGAGGCTTAGATATATCAAAACTCTGTGTTTATGATCTGACATCATGAGACCGTGATGAAAGTGAAACCCAATTTTCATTATTTTTTTAAGGAATTGACGGGGAACTAAGTTCCAGATTTTCACGAAATTTTTGTTTTTGTACCAAAATTCGAAACTTCAAATCATATTCATTTCGAATGCGTGGTCTTGATCAAACATTCGAAACCAACGGTGTTTGTTAGCCAACAAGATCCAGAACACAAATTTTTTTCTTGAATATGATTTCCGTGTGAGTTTCATTCGAATGTCCTAGTTATTTCAAAATTTTTCAACGTCAACTTGTCACTAACTACACTGGTCAAACAAGTAATTTCTGTTACAATTTCTCACCTTATGTTTAGGTTGACATGTAACGAAATTTTTTGAACTACCCACGAAGCATTATAAAAGAAGCCCTTCGATACTTATCAACAAGTATTCGATTGTAATTCACGGGAACCCACACAAGCTATTGATCATTTCTCTTAATGTAATGAAGTAATCTTTGCCCGGGATTGAATTTGCTTTTGTGTCAATAGTTTGACATCACACTATCCCATATTTTTCTTATATTTGTTTCACGTCTCTATTCTTTGGAACACAACACTCACGAAATCCTTGAGGTTCTGAGTAATACCAACTCAGGCTGATGATTTCGAACTTCTGGCGTATGACTTCGCTTTTCATCCCAAAAGTGAAAGAGCCTTGCTTCCATTCGAAGGGTTCTGACGGTTACAATACTCTTGGTGATCACAAGACATGCTGTTTTTAAATGACGTATGGTATTCTGTCCGGTTTTCAAGGTGATGTGACAACTACTTTTTGACGCATGGCTACTTTTCAGCAGTAATGGTCCGACTTTCAAGGTGCCACGTCGGATTTCATTAAATACACATCCCGCTTCAAATGCAAACTTCAGGGTTACATATAAAAGGGGATTCAAGGGTTCATTGTCCGTTTACGCGATCAAAAAGCAAATTTCCCAAAATTCTCTGTTCATCATCTTCTTCAAACCCTAACAATGACGACTTCTGCTCATGTTGATTCTCATACAACTGAAGATGCCTCTTCATTACCAATAATGAAGATTCAAGCAACAAACTACTACTTGGAGGGTGAAGTTTCTCAGTATTCGGAAGAATTAAAGATGCTCATAGTTGCTTTGAAGAACTCGGTTTTGGCTAAAGTGATGTTCAACTCTTTCTTTGTTCCATTGTCCTGGCTTTCTCAAGCAGGATCGACTGCAACATACAACAAAGCATCTGATACGATTACATTTCATCTGGTGAACGATAAAAAGGTCAGGCTAACCAAGAAACTATTTTGTCAAATTCTTGATATTCCGAATTCGCCTCCATATGTTTCATTTACTTTTCCACAAATCGTTCACATGTTCAATGAGATGGGATATCAGCCACCATTGTCCAAGATTAGTGATTTTAAGAAATCTGGACTTCCAAGAATCTGGAATTTCTTATTTGGAATTTTTCTAAGATGTTTGACTGGGCGATCCGCTGGTCTTGATAAAGGAAGGATGGAAGTTTATGCCATGGTTGCTGGCATATATTATGATATTCAAGTGGACTATTCTACTCAATTATGGAAGGAATTTCAAAAGGGTGTAGAACATACGAATGTCATTCATGGCATTTCGTGTGCAAGATACTGGAGCTTGATCTTGCAACATTTCTACAATAAGGAAGGTATTTTAGTACCCAATGATGAAGAAAGAGCAGTTTTTCAACCATACCACTATCCGAAGGATGTCACAGACAGTGCTGAAAATTTTCCATCAGTTGCTCGTATTCCCGATGCAATGCTTAAAAGGGTCGATCCTTCGAATTCAGTTTTAGTGGCATATTTGCAGACTATTGATTCTACAATCGAAACTGGCGTCCTATTGGATAGAGAAGATACGAAATCCAAGAAAACGAAGAAGAATGAAACTGAGTCAAAATCTTCGAAATCTCCCAAGAAGAAGCCTGAAACTGTTGAAGTATCTGTTGCTGAGACTCAAGTGGTTGAGTCCATTCTTGAGGAAACACAAGAAAATGTTATCATTCCTTCGAAGACTGGAATGTTTTGAAGAATTAAAATGAAGTCATCCTATAAACGCAAGTCTCCCACACAACAAATGATTCGAAAGCCTCAAATCACTCATCAAGGCGTTTTAATTAGGGAAGTACCCGCACCTGTTTCTCCTGTGTCAAAGAAACGAAGGACTGAAGATATGGCAAAACGTTTGTCGAAGAAGAAGAAGAAGAAGACTCGCAAACTTGTGATTTCTACTGAGTCAACCGAAGATGAAGGTGAAAGAATTCTAGAAACTCCAGAGTTTACTCTTATCACAGAAAGTTCTACTCCTGAGAAGACAGTCGTCATACCACCCGAAGTTTCGATTGCCAAATCAGTTCCTGAGGAGGTTCGAACTTCAGGCATCCCTGCACACGTATCTGATACGGATGCAAATGCCAATATGGGTGAAGGAGGTTTGAAACATGAAGCTACAGGTCCATCTACTTCTGTTTCTTTTGCAAGTATTGTTTCCTTACCATTATCTTCTACTCCTATTACTTCAACAACATATTCCCCAACATTCGCACACATTCTTGATCAACCCTTTACTTCTATTTTTTTTTTCTCAATCTACTGAGCCACCCAAACCAAATTCACCTGTTGAAGAAACTGTTTGTATGGAGACAGAGACTGATAATGAGGGGTTTGGCAGAATGTTTGAAGATTTGGAGTTTCATGAAGAAGAGTAGTTTCCAGATCACATGCTGATGACAATGAAGCAGTTTAAGATTTTAAATCAAAAGTTGAATTCTGTCATTCAATCTCAAGCAGATCTCGGGGTTGGTTCGTCTGTTTCAAGTATTGAAGTTGATTCGTTGCTGAAGGTGTTTGAATCCAGAATCATAAGTAAAGTATCGGGGTTGATTAAAGATTCTGAATCTCGAGTCTTGGAGAAGATTGATCATAATGATCAAAACAATGAACTTCAGATCAATTCTCAGAATTCGAAGTTTGCTGGTAATCTGAAAGAATTGAAGAATGTTGCAAAGGAACGACATGTTCTTTTTATTCAAGATGTGAAGAAAGTACGAGAGGATGTCAACTTACAAATTCACGAACTTCGTGAAGATATGAAAAGAGAAATAACAACTGTTCAACATGACTATGCATCATTGCATCAAAAGGTTGATATCATTTGTGACGCAGTCACTCGATTTGTTAAGTTGTATGAAAATTTGAGTCCTCAAATTACTCAACTTTCAACATCCGAAAGTGCAAACTTTGAAGAAGTGCTTAAATTGCTCAAGGAGTTAAAAGAGATTTCTGATAGGCCGGTTTCTTCTCTATTGATTACTCCTAAATTTTTATCTCAGAAGTTTATACAATTCGAAGCCACTCTCAACAAACAACTCGCTCCTCTCTTTCGCATATCAAGCTTTCTTCCAACAACAGATGCCCCGCCTGTTTTCACAGGGGTGCAAGGGGGAGAAAGAAAAACTACTGAGTCGAAGGCTACTGGTGAGGATGCGAAAGTTGTGGGAAAAGTTTTTTCTTCAAAAATCCCAACAACAAAACCAATAATTGTTTCTGCTGAAATGGTTACTTCAACAGTCGTAACAACAATACCAATTGCAAGACCAATTTCAAAAGGAATTGTGATTGGTAAATCTTCGGAGACTGGTGGGAGTGGTTCGAATCCAAAAGAAACAATTGATAATCCAGCCTTGAAAGATAAAGGGAAATCAATTCTTGTGGGAAAATCGAAAGAAGAAAAGAAGGCTGAAGCAGAAGCTGAAATTCAAAAACTGAGGATTATCCAAAGCATTATGACTCAACGAGCTAGTGATCCGAAGGGAATGGATAAAGGTGATCCAGCCAAACATTATAATTACGAAACAATCGAGGCCAAGGTTGCGTTCAATCACATGTATACATTCGAAAAGAAACCAAAGCAGAGCTATTTGGTCACAAACACTGATGCAAGCCAGCTGGATTTTCCCATAAACGAAATGATGTTTATCATGCCTCAGTTCAAAGCAGAAGGGAATTTTAAAAATAAAGATGAAGGTACACACATGAAAATTCGTTTTCATGCTGTTCTTGGAAAAGCCCCTGAGGAAGTATGGTCATTGATTAAAATCAAGAAAGTGATCAGTATGAAGAAGGATGTGATTTTTGAAAACACAGTCCAGAATGTTAAGTATGTGGTTGTCAGGGCAAATGGAAAGATTTGCGAATTTACGATTGCTGATTTTCCTTTGATGAACTTGTATGATCTCATACAAATTGCATTGCTCTTAAAAGACAAATCATTTTCATTCCTTCAAAACACTGAACCGGATGAATTCAAGCTTGGAGTAGCTCACATCAAGATTTTTATCGAAAATTATTATGAGTGCTTGGCACTAACAGATATGGAGTTAGCTACTGCCAAGGGAATGGAAATAAAAGCACATATGGCTCCTACGAAGACTCAGGTTGAATTGAAAACGTATGCTGATGGTGAAATTTTCCTGAAGCCTTTTGGAATCGTCTTCGCAGGAAAAGACAAAGTTGGAAAGTCTAAACGGTTCTTATTTCAAGAAAATGAAGTCGAGAGATATTCTACATCTCAATATACGAACTTGATTGTTCGTATGAATCATTGCAAGAAGAATAATGAAGGTGATAAGAAAGAGCTGAAGAAGATTATCTCCTGGTACACAGAGATTCGAAGAGTGTTGCTGTATTCCATCACGCTTCTTACAAATTGAAGACTTCGACTATGATTACAAAGGGGGAGATTGTAAGGGTCGAATTGTTGTAATCAGTCGAAGTATGTTTAGTACTCTTCGAATATTTTGTAATGTATTTTACTAGGGCACTTTTATTCGAAGCTTTAGTGTCTATGCCTTAGTATATTTTTTGTACGCTTTCAGTTCCCTATAAATAGGGTTATTTACTAGAGTTAGATAAGAACTTTTACAGACTTGTCTCTTGTACTCTGTAAAGAATTCGAAAGCGTAATAGAGCATAACAGACCATATTTACATTCCGTGTTCAAATCTCGCACTCTTACTTGAATTCATACTCTGATTAATTCATTACTCGATTTTTTGATTCATCACATAACCCTCTCCATAGGTAGTAACATTCCAATCCATCTGCCAATCACTCATCCTCCAACCGAAATCCTTGATCCGATCATGACAACCACTTCCTTCTTGAGTCCCGCAACTCAACTGGCACTACTTAAGCAAGTCTCTCAAGACCTCAAAATTATCTAACTCACCTAGGTTTGCACCATTCAAACCCAAACTGACATGGCCATTAAATCCCAAAAAAATCCCCAGACTCATCCTCATCCTGCACAATCATAACCAAACGATCGACGAATACAATAACACTGTCACAAATCATGGTACCAACCATGCCACCTACCCTCAACCAGCCCCTTAGTATCCTCGTGACCTCCTCGATTCGAGTATAGATCATGTGCTTCCAGTAGTACGGGCCCAATACTACCTTCCACATCTATCCATACTTTCCTCAAGGATCATCTGGAGTCCTCCAAGTTACCTACTCATAATAATACATCCAACACCCGCTAAACAACGTATCAACCGTACTAAAGCACTTCCTAGGCTCTCCTAGGATTCCCCACCTCCCTGCCATCAGCTGCTGAAGAACCCCTATTAATGTCAGCTAACCACTTCATGAATACAATTACATGCAACAAAACTTAAATAATCTTTCGACTAAAAGACTGAACCCTACAACGGTTAGCCTCATACAAGAGCTGTGCAATAGGACCAAATCCTTCACTCTAAGATTATTTAACCTTTATAGCATGTAATTTAACACATTCATTTGATAGTTAACTCACATCAATACGAGTCCCACAAAGCACAAAGCAAGCAATATTCGAGTAGTGGAGTCGACTGGCACTATGCCACTATAAAATCAGGCAGATCCTCATACGAAATTTCCGACCACTAGGCTCAAGCATCTATGATACACATTCATCCTTTATCTACTCCCTCAAGAGTGGCTAACTATTCCTCATGCTGGCGCTATCTGAACTACACCCACTCAGGAAGCTTCCACCAACCCTGCAACCACTTGTACATGCTAATCATATATAACGTTGGATCTCATAGACAGTCGAATACTTGTCTCTACCACAAGCCCTTTATCAGACAAGAACATGAAATAAAGCTAAATCAAACATGTTGAGGCTATAGAATCTTTTTTTATGTATAACTATGATGCACACACTAAGCAACTACATTAATGATGTCAATTTCATCTATATCATATAAGAGATTCTCCTAGGCTATTAGGCATCATTCATCAGACAATTCTATCATGAAATTCATGAAGATCCCTAGCCTACAACTAGCATGCAGTTTTATCATATCAGCATAAGCAAATAACAGTGTGGGTATCTTAGGGTAATATTTTTGCTCCGACTGATCGTACACATCTCTTCCTTCCCTGGTTACTTTTGAAAATAACTGAATTTAAACTTTGAACATAATTTAAAACAATTTTAAAATAATTTTAAAACTTTCACAGAACCTTAGTTTGAGTCTGGATTCATAAGAATGTTCATCCAATTCTCTCAAACCAGGGCTTTGATACCAACTTGTCACATCCCCCAAATCACGATAAAATATTTCATTTTTAAATCAAGAAAATTATTTTTTTTAGATACCATCCAAATCAAAACCATTATTTTACAAAACACTGTTCTCAAAAATAGAAATCATATATAAGAGTGTCCCAAAATCAGTATCATTAAAACCAAGAGGATGTGAACGATCATGCATTTTCCTTGTCACGATCATCTGAAGTACCTGAAACAATAAACTAAACTGTAAGGACGAAGCTTGGTGAGTTCCCACAAAGTACCACAAACAACCATACAAATAACCGCACGCATACATTAGCCTTCATCATGACTGGACTGCCGCACCGAGCCTACAGACTATCTGGACCGCTCTTAGAGCCTTCAACATGACTGGACTGCCGCACCAGACCTACAAACTATCTGGACCACTCTCTGGGCCTTCAATCTGACTGGACTGCCTCGCATGCCTTCAGTTTATCCGAACCGCCTTGGGTATCCTGGCCTTTCGCACAAAGCAGGACTGCCTCAACCTAACCGACCATATCAAATCAACATATACCATAACATTCAATAGCCAACAAGTACAAGCAGTCATACAGATCTACAAATCACTACCACATATCAACATCCTATATACCAGGATACAGATCTAACAAATCACTACAACATAGCAACATCCTATAAACCAGGATACAAATCTAACAGATCACTACAACATATCACCATCCTATATACTAGGACGCAGATCTAATGATCACTACATCATAACATCATCCTATATATCAGGATACAGATCTAACAGATCACTACATCATATCAACATCCTATATACCATGATATAGATCTAACAGATCACTACATCATATCAACATCCTACATACCAATATACAAATCTAACAGATCACTACAACATATCAACATCCTATATACCAGGATACATAACCAAGTGGGCCAGCATTGGTGCCTTCGACCCGCAAGTACAGTGAGTAAACTCACATCTCACTCTGAAGAAGGTCGCTGAATAGGACTCTACTCTGAATATCAGCTCTACCGGTCACCTATTCATCAATAGTGACCAATCTCAAATACAACTCAAAATATCCAAACTACCCTCAGGTCAAACTTGGTCAAATCATGGTCAAAGTCAAAGGTCTAAAAGTCAACCAAGTCAACTCAAGCTAAGTACACATTGCATGCTCATCATGTACGCATGGTGTACCCACAATTCAGATACGGGGCTCCAAGGGAGGATGCGCAACGTACTCAGCCAAAATTCACTTCCCCATTAATCGTTTAGTTCATGAAGTCCTTTCGTCTAATTGCAGATCTAGCCCAACACCAAAACCCTAACTTGTCTTAAGTTTTTAAGCTCTCTAACATTTGTATGGAAGGGAATAAGGGACCAAAATTACATTTTTATGCTTCCAAATTACTCCTAGATGGATAAAGTTTCCAACTTTATCCATTAAAATGGTCCAAAAAACCAAGATCTAGTCTTTAAGTCTCAAAGGGACCAAAAGTAAATCTTTGTCAACTTAATCCATTAAGTCCAAGTCTCCGACCTTCCAATCTGAATCAAAATAATGTTTAGATGGATAAAGTTTGCAACTTTATCCATAACAGGGTTATAAACTTTCAAGATCTAAACTTTATGCACTAAAATGACCAAAAGCTCATAACACCCAAAACTAGCTGGATCTAACAAATGCATCATCAAGATTTAATCTTTATACCTCTAAAAGAAGGATCAAGGTGAACAAGGTCTGGATCTACCAGCTCTAATGCAACTAACACTTCTCCAATGAGCTCTTTCTTCTCTAAGATGCACCAAGAACACTGCAAATCACTTAAAAACACCTTCTTTTTATTACGTATGCCCAACGTACTAGGTTGGATCCCGCGATCATCCTTCCCTAGTACACCCAACGTACACCCTGTACGCCCATCGTACTAGACTCAACCTAAAACCCTCCTAACTTCGAACGGCAATAACTTCTTCATTCTAACTCCGCTTTCGACATTCTTTATATCCACATAAAGGTGTTGAAGAGCCCCACAATATTATCTAGATATCTTGGACCAAAAACAATTCTCGAACAAAAATCCATATTTCATGCAATAACCTGGCCTATGACTTTTCTCTTTCTACCCTTCGGCCCAAAACACAATTCAAGGGTTAATTATCTTAACTATCATTACCTCCTTCCACAAGGACTAAACTTTGCCTCATTAAGTCCCAAAGCCTTACACCATCGACTTTCGGCCCACGTCCCTAAAATAAGAAATGATAGGAAATAGGATGTTACCCTTCATGTGAACTAACCCATTAAATTTCACACATCAGACCTTTCCTACGCACTTGAATCTTTTTACATTTTTTTATTTATTAACTATTTTTTTCACTTTATGCACTTCGAACTATTATATTTTTTTAGATATTGCATATATAACATATTCCAGCACATATTGTACAAAAATGACCAAAGTTCTCTTTTGACCAATTTACGCTTATATAAATTATATGTTCTTATGACCATATCATACCTTCTAATACATTTTATTTAACTACTTTAGCATCCTAAATATTCAAATTCTAGGATTTTACAAATACTCATATGTTAAGAGGATTTCGTCCTTAAAAATGTATTATTATTCACAAGATTGGGGCAACGATGCTTCATCATATCTTCTTTTGTTCCCAAGTTAGGGCTGGTCTGTAAAATGCTTCCCTTGAACTGACACTAACTCAATTTCCTTCTTTTATTTATTTATTTTTATTTTTTTTAGCTTGATGTATTGCCTCCGATTCTTCAATTAGTTTACGAGGAGCTTCACTCTAAAATCTTTCAAATGAATCACATCCTCTTCTTTTCCAAAATACTTCTTCAAGTAACATACATGAAATGTGGCATGTTTACCCTTAAGTTCCATATGTCTAGAGTGGTCAAAACTTATTTAAAGAGAGTGAGATCTAGTTTCTTTTGGGGTTATAAAGAAGGTGATCGAAAAATCCATTGGATAAAATGGGATAACATGCTAGTGAATAAAGTGAAAGGTGGGTTGAATATCTGGTCATGCTTTTAATAAAGTGTAACGTCCCGATTTTTATAATAAATATTTCGTTTTCAAAATAGAATAAACGCCCATTTTCATAAAGATATATTCAAGGAAAAACCATTTGTTCGTAACTCATAAGTCAAAATCAGAGTTATAAAGAAAAGAAACGTGGAATCTCTAATCATAAATTTGTTGATGTATATATACAGTCCCGCTTTTGCCTACCCAAAATCTAATTAATACTAGATAAACATTTAATTCACATATAAAAGCATAAAGCTTAGTGAGTTTCCCAAAATACCTGAAAAATATTTAATCCACAACTATAAGCATAATGCTTAGCGAGTTACCCAAAATACCAATAAACATACATGCATACAAACAAAGATCTTGGGGCTACAACCGATCCGCCTATATAACATCGAGTATCTAGGCTCACAACACTTTAGTTGATATTGCCATCAACTCGCCCCTTGTGAATGTCTAGAGTCACAACACTTGATGTTGATGTTGTCATCAACTCACCGATTAGCCTTCAACATAAAGTTGGTCTGCCCACATATTTGCCTTCTGTACAAAGCTGGAACGGCTCAAACCACCATAAAATATGTCAACATATACATAATACAAATAAGTAGACAACTCAGTGTAATAGATAACAGTTTACAAGTCTACCTACCTAACAACATTCTACAGTCTAACCACATCCTAACACAGTAGGACACATACTGTAATATATAATATAGTGAGAAAACTCACATCAATAGAAGCTCACCAACAACCCCAACATAGAAACAACTAACACAAGCCACCTAATGAAAACCTAGACCAGTCCTTAGACAAGCACTCAATTTCCCTAAAATTTGACTAAAAGTCAAACTGGTCAAAAGTCAACGGTCAACAACCTAAGTCAAACTTTGACTTTGACCAGGCGCATTGCTCCCTACACAAGCGTGTCGTGCATCTGTAGACACCTCACGCTTCAGTACATGACAAAATAGTCGAATTCAGGACAATTTATCTAGAAGCGGGCTGCATCCTATAGAAGCGCGCCGTGCTTCTCAAATAATTAAATTCCCAAACAAGGTTTAAAACCTTAAACCACAAAGTCATGGGCCACAAATATTAGATTTGAATCTATGAGATGTCATAATGGATAAAATTTTCAACTTTATCCATTTGGGTGATCCAAACAACCAAGATCTCAAACCCTAATTCACCAAAATTCCCGGAAATGCACTTATCACTTGCATGAGGCTTGAAGAGCCCTATCATGCACCAACTTCCCAACTAAAGGCTAGATCCGTATACTATCATCATAAAAAACCTCTGGAGTTGCTTCAACCTCCAAAGAATAAGTCTCAAAAGGACCAAAACTCCAATTACCCCGTTAACTTATAGATCCAAAGATGAAACAACATAAAACAAGGATCTTTATGACTTACCAAAGTCCAGAAGCTGAAAGAAGGCTGAATAATTCAGTTGCAAAGCTCCTAAGGTTAAAGTTTCTTGTTTGCACCACTCAAGAACACCAAACATGGAGGAATAATGCATCAAAGCTCCAAAATCAACAAGAAGAAGAGAAAAGGGGATAAGGTTTCGAGAGATAGTCTTTGGGGAGTGGAGGCAGATGATAATGACCAAACCCTAGAAGTTAGTGCACTTAAATAGGCCCAATTGTCGAGAAGGTCTAAGGCATTGGGCTATACGTGGCACGCCTACCTATAGCCGTGCCGTGCTCAAGATCAAATAATTATGAATGAACCGAAAACTTGGTGTTACATAAAGCTTTATTATTTTAATGGTAGTGGTGTTTTCTTAATAATGGTAAAGCTTTTATGGAGCAAAGTGATAAAGACTTTCACGGTAAGGTTGGTGGCTTTGGTTGGGGTGATGTTGTGGTTATGGAGAAAAGGGTATGGTTAAGGATCATTGGAATAGTTAATTAATTGCCTGATTTCAGTATCATTCACTACAAGAAAAAGACCCTTATACGACGCGCAAACCACGACACTCATTGATTTATGTTACACAAAAGAGAGTGACATTAAAAAAGTGTCATCTCTTCAAAAAATTTAAGGATTTAGGTCACGCATTATTGCGTGTCCTTAAATTAATGTCTAAACAAAACAAAAAAAAACACGGAGGGCACCTATAATAAAATGTGCGTCGTCTAATGATGTCGCTTTATAAATTTTAATGGAACGCGCGTTCCATCCTTTAATAGCAGGGGGAAAATGAAATCCTAAAAAATTAAACACCCTGCCATCTTTTTCTCCTTTCCCTGCCGCCTACTTCTTCCCTCTTGCCCTAACTATCGACGTTCCTTCCTTTCCATATTATCTCTCTCGGTCGCTACCTAGGGTTTTTATTGAAAGCTTGAATTGATCGACTGAGGTAACCAAAGGTCAAGCGAACCATGAAAGGGTTTTCAGTGAAATCTACTGTTCCTCTTTGAAATCGGATCCAATCCTACCTTCGCCTAATCCTTCTTGTCTTTATCGGTCGCGACCTAGGGTTTTTCGTGAAAGCTTGAATCGATCGACTAAGGTAACCAAAGGGTAAGCGAACCAGGAAAGGGAAGCAATATATCCAACACTCACTCTTAAATCGATTCTACTGGACAAGGTTTTAATTTGGGCTCTCTACATTCTCATCGATTCTACTTTCATTCTCATCGATTCTACTTTCATTCAAGATATGCAAAAAACTGGTCAGTTCCTTCTATCTAAATCTCTCAATGTGTTTGAATATGTATGTTTGAATCAGGTCAGTTTCCCCCTTTGTTGTGCGTTTCGAATAATCCTGTCAATACCTATTTTTATCAGTTTACTATCCTCATTTTTACGTATGAGTATGTGTAGATGAATCATATGGGCATGGTTTGTTGGTGCTATGTGACAACTGTCAATTTTGGGTCAAACAAAGTCAACAAGTCAACCAAGTCAACACGACTAGTATTAAGATTTTAGGATAAGCACTATGTTTTCTTAATGTTCCTAATGTACAACTTGCAATTATAATACAAAGTATCTATCTTTTTACCAATTATCAAATATAAACCTTAGTTAGGGTTAGTAACGTAAAAACTTGATAATTTAGCTATATACTATTTAGTAATAAATAAGACTCGTAACACAATGTAGTAGGGTTCATAAATCTAACACTAGGGGGCAAAAATCATAGCAAAGGCTACAAACACAAACTTTTGGTAAATTCGTCACCAAATACGACAAAGTTTATACCCGGCTAAACACAAACTTTTAACGAACCAAAATTTGGAAATTCAACCTAACTTTCATATAATGTATTATTATTTTGATGATAATGCTTGTTATAATAGTTTGAATATTTATAATTCAAATTAAATATTTTATACGTCCTTTATACCATATTTATTTTATAAAACACCACAATTTTTATAAAAATATCAAGAAATTATAAAGGGTTGACTTTTTTTTATAGAAAGTCACTAGTTAATACAATGTTCCCCCAACATAAACAAGACACATATATGCACTTACACAAACCCTAAAAGTAGAACACCTTTAATTAAATCCATGTTCCCCCATTACCACCCCTCATAACTCATTCTACCCACCCCACCCAACCTCTTTTCCCCTTCCTTCTAATTCACGGCCAAAAAAAGGCCTCTCCTTTATTCATTTTCTTCATTTCAAGCTTCTCCTCCAAGATATTCACTCTTTCACCAAAAGCAAACATATCTCTCTCTCATTTCCTCTCTCTCAAAACTCGAGATTTCAAGGCTGATCTTGAGCTTTTCCTCCACATTTAGTAAGTATCTTCCTCCTACACTTGAATATTCTACAATCTTTCACCCAAATCATGGAATTCTTATACAAATATCGTCATATTTGTTCCTAGATCTTCAAATCTTCAAACATCTTCCAAGTGTTCTTGACTTGGAAACTTCTTTTCTTCATCATCCATCCCAATAAATCAGTCAAGGTGAGTTCATACCCCTACATTTTCATGTTTTCTTCAAGTTTTAGGGGGGGGGGGGGAATACAAGTTAAAACACCTTAATACAACTTAAACTCATGGTTCAGCTCTTTACAGACGAGTTGGTTCTCATTCACGGGCTGTTTTGAACATGTTAGACGTTTTGTCTTTCAAAACTATTTCACATTCAAATAGTTCAAGTTTTTACCTTTAAAATGACTACTTGCACATCTCCATACGATTTTTCTACAATTTATGGTGATTTTTACGAAACAGCCTATCATTTCAAAAACAATTCCGACCAGTCTGTGAATATAGACATTGTCACACAAGTTAGAGGTTACTAAAAATCATAATAAAAGTTATGTACAAACTAGACACAATTTCTAAACTCCCAAAGTTTACGGATTTAGTTTTCGAGTCCGTATGATTTTCCTGTGATTTTTCCAAAACAGTGCAGAAAGGTTAAAAGTTTAGTTAACAGTTTACAATTCTATTAACACTTTGTAACATGTTGAGTAAAGTGTAAATCAATAAGTTTCTAAATGTTGATTGTATTTAATGTTAGTTTAACATCCTAAACAGAAGTGGTTATTCATTATAAGTATTGTATACTTTACAAACACATAAAATGAACTATAAGAGGCATAGTTATGGACTTCACATTATAAATACACCCAACGAACTATATTAGGTATAGTTATGGTTTTTCACATTTCAAACACATACATAAATGGGATTCATTTTTCTACTACACATAAAGGGTTTTATATATACACACACGTAAACTCGTTAACGTAAATTGTGAGACATTCTTCATAGTACTCCTAGAGTACGGGTTCAATTCCTGATAGTTATAACCAGGGTCTCTTGTAGGGAGAACGTGATAGTTTGTGTATAGATCTATATTGGGACTGACACCCCACACTCCAGCTGTTCACAACAGTCCGGTCGGCAGGCCAGGAGTGACAAATGTCATATCTTTCCGACGCCTGAAAAACGTCGTAGCAGGTTCAGTTAGTCATAGTATGGTTATAACGACTCACATAGGGAGTTAACGAAACACAAAGTTTATGGGGAAATACTACATTGAAAATGGGTTTTATTTATTTAAAACTACACATATCATTACTAGTACAAAACTTACACTTACATTCGGTCTTGGGATTTAAGACTACGTAACACTTTTCAAGGAAAATATTGGATTTTCTTGGTTATACAATACTTTTACAAGCAAAGGATTTTCAACTCTACTTTCAAAAGCTTATGAACTCACCAACTTAATTTTTGACACTTTTTTTTTTAAAACTACTTGTATTCTCAGGAAATCAGTGAAACAGGTAATCAACAGCTTTTGGGGATGGGACGTTAAGACGTCAAACTTTTCATTTTTGTCATCATAATGTAATTGATTTTGAAACATGTAATCACATACTATGATGTAACTTTTTCAATTATATTTATGATGGTTGTATTTGCTTTGATCACTATTACAGTCGTTGTTATGATACTACACATGAAGTCCGCCACCCCCGGACGTTTCCGCCATCCTTGGTTTGGGGGTGTGACAGATTGGTATCAGAGCATTGTTTATAGTGAACTAAGTATATCAAACCACATAAGATATACAACTATAAATGAATTGGGACTAAAAGTCTCTGATTAAACATTTTGAAAATAACTATACTTTTAAAAATGAAATAGTTTCTTGTTAAAAAGTATGAGTACATGCATACATGCTAGTATAGTGTCATATCTAGGACAATACAAAAGCAAATTGAGGAGTTGGACACTACGAGTAGACCTTGGGATATGTAATCAGACTTGGGATGAATATAGCATGATCAACTATATTTATCTAAGGTGTGACTAGTGTATGTCGAGGCATGGTCGTAGTGAGCAACAAGCCTAAAAACTTCCCATACAAGAAAGTTACTAAGAACCAAACATAACATTTAAAATACTATAGGTGTATCTTGTTATACTGTAACTTATGTGAAAACTAAAGAGATCCTTATTAGTAGGTCTATAATCACTAAGTGGATACGCTAAAGTTATATATAACTGAGAGGTCATAGACTTAGAATCTGTGATCATTTCTTTACTTCCTTTTCCTTGTTTGGATGTGGTCTTAGGGTAGGATCACTTATTCGAAGGTCTATCATATCTTTTGTTATATGTAACTAGTATGCACTATGTCATTGTAGAAATTACTAAAGAGGATCAAACCTTTATAAGTAATTCTAGGAATATGACTATTATATGCCTCTTACCCGGTCTATTCTCGCACGGACATCATGGCAAGATTCTACTTACCAGGCAACCGTTACTTTCCGAACCCGAGAAAAGGGTGGATGGTTAGGAATCAGAATGCAGATAATTTAATTCAATAACACCTGACTTTTCACTTTTTATCAAGGGCTTACCGTCTTTTCATCTTTAAAACTTGTGGCAGAATCATGCCACCACGGAAAAATCCCCGGCCTTCCGGCAACGCACCACCACCTCCGCCGCCGCCTCCTTAGTACGATCCCGCGACTATACGGGCGGAGATAGCTGCCGCCGTAGCAGCTGCCATAGCACAGATTAACCACCAGGGCACGAGTGGGTCTGGAAGTGGTATCTTTACTTCCAACCATGGAGAGGGCCAAGGACGTTCAAGGGAATGTTCCTACAAAGACTTTACAAATGGCAAACCCAAACCCTTCAATGGGAGCGGGGGCGTCATCACTCTCATGCATTGGTTCGAAAAGACTGAATCAGTCTTTAAAATCTGCGCGTGTCCCGAGGCAAGCAAAGTCAAATTCGCGGCTTGCACCTTCTCTGACCGGGCCCTCACTTGGTGGAACGGCCATCTCCAGACATTGACACTCCCAGTCGCTAACTATTTAAGCTGGGAGAGCTTGAAGGCTATGATGCTGAAGGAATACTTCCCCAGGGGGGAAATGCAAAAGCTGGAGCAAGAACTCTGGAATCTCAGGATGGTTAGCTCTGACCTCACTGCCTACACTGCTCGATTCAATGATTTGGCACTGCTGTGTCCCGGGATGGTCTCCCCGGAAGAAAAGAAAGTAGAAAGATACATCTGGGGGCTGTCTCCTCAGATTCAAGGGAACGTGGTCTCTGCAAGGCCCTCTACTTTTGAAAGTGCCAAGGATCTGGCACAAAGCCTTATCGACCACAGGATCAGCCAGATCACTGTTGCGGCCACCCCTGAACAAGCAAACATGGGAAACAATAAAAGGAAGGTCTTGAACAACAAGAAGAACCAACCGACCCAAGATCCCGCCAAGAAACAACAAATTGTGGCAGTTCATGCTGCTACTACCCCTGCCGCTCCAGTGCCCTTGAGGCAATATGCTGGGAACCTTCCGAAGTGCAACAAGTGCAACTTTCACCATAACGGCGCTTGTCGGGAAATGCACTGCAACAACTGCAACAAGAAGGGGCATACGGCCCGCTTCTGCAAAGCACACGCACAACCAACCAACCAGGCTGCCAATGCTGGAGTAAGTCGAGCCTGCTATGGCTGTGGTGAGACAGGGCACTTCAAAAGGGACTGCCCAAAGTCGAAGAACGCCAATACGGGTGGCGTGGGAAGGGTCTTAGCCATAGGACACGGGGAAGCAATGGAAGACCCCACAGTGGTTACCGGTACGTTTCTCCTCAATCACTCTTATGCATGCATACTATTCGATAGTGGAGCGGAGAGGAGTTTTGTTAGCCACCAATTCAAACATATGCTTAAACAAAATCCACAATCACTAAAAGACAAATACACCATAGAAATGGCAAACGGAAAGATAGAAAACACTAACGATGTATATACGAGTTGTACCCTCACTCTAGATAACCATTCATTCAAAATAGATCTCATGCCAATCTCAATAAAAAGCTTCGACATCATTATTGGCATGGATTGGTTGAGTTCTAATCGTGCTGAAATTCTGTGCTACGAAAGGGCTGTTCGCCTTAATCTGCCGAATGGCAAAACTCTCATCGTCTATGGCGATAAACCTAGTGCGAACCTACAAATCATCTCTTGCGTCAAAGCCCAAAAGTACCTCCGCAAGGAGTACCACGCATTCTTAGCCCATGTTGTGGACAAGAAGCAGGAGGTGAAAGAAATCAAAGACATTCCGGAGTTCTGTAAATTCCTTGACGTATTTCCAGAAGATCTTCCCGGAGTGCCACCTGCGCGAGAAGTCGAATTCCGAATCGATCTAATCCCTGGTGCTACCCCCGTAGCCAAAGCACCATACCGTCTCGCACCGACTGAAATGCAAGAACTGTCCAGTCAACTGAACGAGTTGTTGAGCAAGGGATTCATCAGACCGAGCTTCTCACCTTGGGGAGCACCGATCCTCTTCGTAAAGAAGAAGGATGGATCTTTTCGCATGTACATCGATTACCGCGAATTGAACAAGCTCACCATCAAGAATCGATATCCTCTACCCCGAATCGACGACCTATTCGACCAACTCCAAGGGGCGAACTACTTTTCAAAGATCGATCTACGGTTTGGTTACCACCAGCTTCGAGTCCAAGAGGAAGATGTTCCGAAGACTGCATTCAAGACTCGCTATGGTCACTACGAGTTCGTAGTAATGCCTTTCGGATTGACAAACGCACCCGCGGTATTCATGGATCTGATGAACCGGGTGTGCCGACCTTACTTAGACAAGTTCGTGATCGTCTTCATAGATGACATCCTAGTTTACTCGCGAAGCAAGGAAGAGCACAGTCAGCACCTACGACGAGTATTGGAGACCCTAAGGGCGAAGAACTTATATGTGAAGTTCTCAAAGTGCGAACTCTGGATCCGAGAAGTGGGTTTCCTTGGCCACGTGGTTAGCCAGGAAGGGATACATGTCGATCCTTAAAAAATTAAAGCGATTGAGAACTGGTCAGCACCGAGGACGCCTACAGAGTGTTGGATATAGTGTCTAAGTCCATAACTTTATTTGGTATGTACTTGACCCGACCCGGCATGGTCCATTTGGGTTGCATGGCATTGCAATACTTGGATAAACTAAATGAGAGAATAAGGCACTTATGATTATTAATATATTATAAGTTCTAATATATTAATAATAGTATTATTTAATTAGTATTGATCAAGTATTAATCTAGTATTAATCTAGTGATCAAAGTGAGACTAATTAAATATATAGGGTTGATTATGACAATCATCAATTCTTTTATGGTGGATTAATGATCCATGGTTTATGGGTTTGGTTATAACCATATGGAGCTCCATGGATAGTCTATGGGAGTTACAAACCCATGGGTCATGAGAAATCAAGAGTCATGACAATTAAGGGCATTCATGTGTAAACCCTAATTATGACAACACTATAAAAGGAACCCTATGGCTAGCAAAATGAGGAGCTAGTAGACCTAGTGTTACTAGAGAGGGCATAACCGATTTTGAGTGCTAGAAGTATTCTCTCAAGTTATTCCAAGTCTTGTGGTGTTGTGTGAAGCATTTGAGGCACAACATTTAGGGTGCTAGGCTCACAAAGTCTTGAAGGAATCCAAGCAACAACAAGGTATGTATTTCTACTAGATTTTATGTTTTATGTAATCCCCATGCCATGCTAGTTAGGAAATAACCTTGAAAAGAAATTTGCATGTATATAGAGAAAACATAGATTCAAGGTTATTAGGGTTGCATGTACACTTAGGAAGTGTTAGAATGCTTAAAACCCATCAGTGGTATCAGAGCCTAGGATTGTTTCCTGTATACTTGATGCAAAACTGCTTAAAAATCGAAAATTCTGCATTCTGACGACTGGACTCGCCGAGTCCATGGGGAGGACTCGCCGAGTCCATGAACAAATTCATCCTACTCGACGAGTAGAATAATGCACTCGGCGAGTAGGAGCGTGCTGGGCAGTTTTTTCGAGTTTTGTTGCTGGAAATGGATTAAGATCATTATCCCAATCTGTTTTGGACTTGTAAAATCTGTTTTTCAAAATGATAATGATTATGTTAACCCATTTTACATGACTTTTATCAATTTTCAAGTATTGTATATAGTTATATGATTTCTTGAAATTGCTTGACATGAATTTGTGTTCTTATGAGTTTTTAGAAGATCATAGGAATTATATGTAACCTCCATGTATGTTTAATTCATGATCTTAATGGCTATGATGGTGTCCATAACTTGTCCTCAAGTTATGGATAACCAAAAGTCACTTCTTTTAATTGTGATTAAAGAACTAAAGAAGTTTCATAAAATAAAGAGTCTTCATTTTTATGAACCATTAAAACTCATAAGTTACAAATTGAAGAGACTTGGAATAGTTTCAAATCTTGCCCTCAAGTTTTGGAATTTGAAAAGTCTTACACTTTAATACTTTAATTCCAAATTAAACCTTAGATTTTTAAAAAGTTTAAAAATCAACACTTATACTATTATTATAATTTTATTATATAGATATGTATAAGAATATGTCATTCTTACCGTTAGTAGGCCTCATTCACGAAGCCGGTCTATAAGGGGGGTATAAGGTTGTTGCCTATAAAATGGTGACTTAATGGGTGTCCACTCTCACCCACCGCTTCCTTGATCGGTGGAGGGTCGTTAGCCGAACGGGTAGGATACGACTTTAAATACTTGTTAAAAGTATAATGAATTATAAAGTAACTATACATTATAAATTCCCAATCTTAGTTACTTTAGGAAAATGTGAAATTGGTGCTAGCCCATAAAATTACACTTTGTACCTTACCAAGTCGTTAGTGGAGCGTGTGTGGTTAACCGGCACACTAACATGGACTAGTAAGAGTGGCAAAGGGTAACTTGACCTTATTATAGATCGGTGGAGCGTGTGTGGTTAACCGGCACATCGATTAGGTAATATTGTTGAGGGTACCAAGTCAATTTGTATGGTTATTCACACCTTGTTTGTGATCCTCGGCATCCCAGTCACAAACTTGAGAGGGCACAATCGAGATTCAAACATGCCATTGAAAAGTTCAATGTATCTCAAAAGATCTAGGAGTTTCAAAACCAATAAAACCTAATAATAAAATATTTCGTTCTTATGGTGGAAATTGGTAAATCGTCATTTACCTACCTTCAAATATTTTATAGTATGGATTACGGCATCCCTCTTCCAACTATAAATAGTTTGTTGGATCCTAGCCTTAATATTTCATTTGGATGAATTATTAAGGATTCCTAATCTAATGAAACTTGTCTTTCTTTCCTTTCAGATGTCTTCCAACAATGCTTCTGGCTCAAACCCAACAGGCTCCTTTTCCCTTATGAACTTGTGTGGTAAGGTCATCTTTGATGGATCCAATTTCAATGAGTGGATCAGAAACATCAGAATGATTACCCGCTATGAGGACAAAGAATATGTCCTCGATAAGGAGCTTAAGGTTGCAAATGAAGCCACTGCTACTCCTGAAGAGTTTGCGGAGTTTGTTGCACATGAAAAGGATGCTACTAAAGTAGCATGCATCATGATGGCCACCATGACTCCTGAACTTCAAAAATCCTATGAAGATTTCTACCCCTATGAGATGCACCTGGATCTGATGGAAAGGTACCATCAGAGCGCGCGTCAGGAGAGGTATGAAATCATCTCCTCCATGATAACCGCAAGGATGAAGGATGGTGAACCCATCACCGGTCACTTGCAGAAGATGCAAAGGTTCGTTGACCGGTTGCTGAAGCTAAATGTTGACTTTCCTGAGGAAATGGCGATTGACATCATTCTCCATTCCTTACCTCCAAGTTATGATCAGTTTCGTATGACTTATCATATGAACAAGGAGGAAGTCACACTTAGCAAACTTCAAGGACTCTTAAGGACAGCTGAAAATGGCCTTAAGGGTAAAGCGGTTGCTACTTCTACTCCTTCAACAGCCTCTGTTCTGGCTATTGGGCAGGGAAAGGGTAAGAAGAGGAAAAACCCTTCGAAGGGTACCAAGGGTAAGACTCTTGATGGTTCCTCTTCAAGTGGGACAAAGAAAGGTCCCATTACTCCTTCTTCAAACCCAAAGGAAGCACAGTGCTTCTATTGCCAGGATAAGGGACACTTCAAGCGAAGCTGCCCTAAATATCTGCAAGATCTAAAGGATGGGAAGGTTAAACCCACCCATGCAGGTATTTACACAATATTGTCTAACAACTCATCTAATGCTAATTCTTGGGTGCTTGATACAGGGTGTGGTATTCACATTTGTACTGATTTGCAGGCACTAAGAAGAAGTGAGCAAGTGGAGCACGGGAAGATAAACTTAGTCATGGGCAACAGGAAAGCATCACCTGTTACCAAGATAGGAGTTTATTCTTTATTGCTTAATAATGGGTTAATGTTAGATTTGAATAAGTGTTGTTACTCACCCGAAATGGCGAGAAATATTATTTCCTTTCATGGCTTGTACAAACAAGGTTTTACATTTTCATTTGATAATAAAAATGGTGCTATTAATGTTTATTACAATGATGTATTTTACTTTAAAGCTTTACCTTGTGATGGTGTATATGAAGTCGTGAATGTTGTAGACAATCTAGGAAATAATGTGTTGTATATTGATTCTTCAGATAGCTTGGATAAAGCATCCTTGTGGCATTGTCGTCTTGGACATGTTAACAAGAAGCGCATAGGCCAACTCCAAAAGGCTGGAGTCTTGGAATCATTTGACCTCAAGTCAGATGATAGTTGCGAGTCTTGTTTACTAGGAAAAATGACAAAGTCACCCTTCACAGGTACTTGTGATAGGGGTGAAGGTTTGTTGGACCTTGTACACACGGATGTGTGTGGGCCCTTCAGAGTTGCTACAAGGGATGCTAATCGCTATTATGTGACTTTTACTGATGATTACAGTAGATATGGATATATTTACTTAATCAAGCATAAGTCAGAAACCTTTGAAAAGTTCAAAGAGTTTAAGCAGGAAGTGGAGAATCAATTGGGCAGGAACATCAAGATGCTCCGATCCGATCGAGGAGGAGAGTATCTTAGCATTGAGTTCCTTGACTATCTTAAGGAATGTGGGATTGTCTCACAATTGACACCTCCCAGAACACCACAGTTGAATGGTGTAGCTGAGAGGCGCAATCGAACCTTGTTGGATATGGTTCGTTCCATGATGAGTCGAGCTTCGTTACCAATCTCTTTCTGGGGGTATGCCTTAGAGACTGCCGCCCATATCCTTAATCTAGTCCATACTAAAAAGGTTGCCAAAACACCTCACGAGATGTGGACTGGGAAAGTTCCCAATTTGGACCACATCAAGATTTGGGGTTGTGAAGCTTTCGTGAGGCGTGAGACTCATGATAAGCTTGAACCTCGAAGTGAGAGGTGTATTTTCATCGGCTACCCACAGAGATCCTTTGGTTACCTCTTCTACAGACCCAGTGATAATGTGGTTTTTGTAGCGAGAAGAGGAGTCTTTCGTGAGAGAGAATTCATAAGCCAAGGGGACAGTGGGAGGCAAATTGACCTTGAAGAGCTTCAAGAGTCAAGTGGTGAAGGAACCTCAAATGCTATCGAACAACCTGAGGAGGAAACTCCTGTTGATCCGATAGATGAGTCTGTACCTCCAAGACGTTCCACTAGGGTGAGGAACACACCTGATTTTTATTATGGTTATCACATCACCACTGAAGGTGATACATTTATTAGTGATAGTACACTAATAGATTTGGATGAACCTAATAGTTACAGGGAAGCCATGGCAGGCCCTGAGTCTGCTAAATGGAAGGAGGCTATGGACAGCGAGATTCAGTCCATGTATGACAATCAAGTTTGGAACTTGGTTGACAATGTACCAGGTCGTAAAACAGTTGGGTGCAAATGGATCTTCAAGAAGAAGACCGACATGGATGGGAAGGTACACACTTATAAAGCGCGACTGGTTGCGAAGGGCTTTACTCAAACTCCGGGAGTTGACTATGATGAGACCTTCTCACCAGTAGCTAAGATTAAGTCTATTAGAGTATTGTTAGCCATAGCTGCATTTCATGATTATGAAATATGGCAAATGGATGTCAAAACCGCTTTCCTTAATGGAAAGTTGGATGAGGATGTTTACATGGCTCAACCAGAGGGTTTTGTCGATACAAGATACCTTAATAAAGTGTGTAAGCTTGATAAATCCATTTATGGATTGAAACAAGCATCTCGCAGATGGAATCTTTGCTTTGATGAGAAAGTCAAAGAGTTTGGCTTTTCTAGGAGTGAGGATGAGTCTTGTGTGTATGTCAGGGCTAGTGGGAGCATAGTTAGCTTCTTGGTGTTGTATGTGGATGACATACTTCTCATAGGAAACGACGTCCCAACCTTGCAGGAGGTTAAGTCCTGGCTTGGGAAGTGTTTCGCTATGAAGGACCTTGGGGAAGCTGCCTATATCCTAGGGATAAGGATATTGAGAGATAGGAGTAAGAGACTAATTGGACTTAGTCAAAGTACTTATGAGGATAAGGTACTGAAGAGGTTCAGTATGCAAGATTCCAAGAAAGGAGAATTACCAATCCAGAGTAATGCCAAGCTAAGTAAGACTCAGAGTCCGAGTATAGAGGCTGAGATAGCTGAAATGAGTCATGTACCATATGCTTCCGCTGTGGGCTCGATCATGTATGCTATGACTTGTACTCGCCCTGATGTGGCTTTTGCTTTGAGCATGGTCAGTAGATATCAAGGGAACCCTGGCAAGGCGCACTGGACAGCGGTAAAGAACATTCTCAAGTATCTGCGGAGGACTAAGGATTGGGTCCTTACCCTCGGAGGCAGTGATGACTTGAGAGTGGAAGGATATAGCGATGCTAGCTTCCAGACTGATAGGGATAATTTCCGCTCTCAGTCAGGCTGGGTCTTTATCCTAAATGGAGGGGCAATTACTTGGAAAAGTTCCAAGCAGGAGACAGTAGCTGATTCTACTTGTGAATCAGAGTACATAGCAGCAAGTGAAGCAGCTAAGGAGGCGATATGGCTAAAGAACTTCATCGGAGACCTTGGAGTTGTACCAGCTATAAAAGAGCCAATGGAAATTTTCTGTGACAGCGAAAGTGCGGTTGCTTTGGCTAAGGAACCAAGAGATCACGGGAGATCTAGGCACATTGACAGAAAATACCATTTCATCAGACATCGAATAGAAGAAGGACTCCTCGTGGCTAAGAGGGTATCATCAGATGAGAACCCGGCATATCCCCTCACGAAGGGACTGAGCAGGGTTAAGCATTTACAACATGCGAGGCGCATTGGGCTGAAGGATGATATTAGTTTCAATAATTAGATTCCTGAAACTTGTAAAATGTAATTGACATTTGATGATAAATAAAAGTTGTTATTTATTTATGAGTAAGGTGTTACTATCTTGTGTTGATTGTTTACTATGTTTCAACTTTGCATGTTTTTACTTCCAGAATAATTATGTTATTATTCAAACCATCCACAGTCAGTCAAACTTTGGAAGTAAGTATTGATTTAAGACTGTCATGAATTTGGCTTGTATGATTTGTCTAAAAGTGCTTTGGACAATGCAATGGTTGCTACAACATTCATGAGTACTCATAAGGGCTGAGTATTGGATCCAACCCACGCTCACTTGCATCACTTCATGGAATTTATCTCGAGTGATCGTGAGACGGTAATATCATATAAATCTTCAAACCTAGAGATATGAGTTGTTGACTATGAGTTGGTTATTCATTGATTGTACGAAAACGCATTGGTAACTCGATGTTATAAAACGTGCCTTTGTGAATAATTCAACAAGTAGTTAGTACAAGCATATCAGTCGAAGTTTATCTGTTCCTTCTAGAAATAGAAGCGATATCTGGGCCCCTCGGTGATTGGTTTTGACCTATGTACCGGGCCCGGTCAGAACCTAATTGATGTGTTCAATTTAGTTCTATGTCGAAATAAATCAGGGATCGAGAAACAAATGTTGGACAATAAGTAAGACCATGTTCCATGTGTTTGTCCGGCTGATATCATGAGAACAGAGGATTATATGATCACTTATCTTAAATGGCGTATCATCATCATCTCAGTTCCGAGAGACTTTGAAAGAGCTACGATTACTAGTCGGATTTTGAAGTCACATTGGCAAATATAGTTATTAGACTTATCCAAGTGGGAGACTGTTGGATATAGTGTCTAAGTCCATAACTTTATTTGGTATGTACTTGACCCGACCCGGCATGGTCCATTTGGGTTGCATGACATTGCAATACTTGGATAGACTAAATGAGAGAATAAGGCACTTATGATTATTAATATATTATAAGTTCTAATATATTAATAATAGTATTATTTAATTAGTATTGATCAAGTATTAATCTAGTATTAATCTAGTGATCAAAGTGAGACTAATTAAATATATAGGGTTGATTATGACAATCATCAATTCTTTTATGGGGGATTAATGATCTATGGTTTATGGGTTTGGTTATAACCATATGGAGCTCCATGGATAGTCTATGGGAGTTACAAACCCATGGGTCATGAGAAATCAAGAGTCATGACAATTAAGGGCATTCATGTGTAAACCCTAATTGTGACAACACTATAAAAGGAACCCTATGGCTAGCAAAATGAGGAGCTAGTAGACCTAGTGTTACTAGAGAGGGCATAACCGATTTTGAGTGCTAGAAGTATTCTCTCAAGTTATTCCAAGTCTTGTGGTGTTGTGTGAAGCATTTGAGGCACAACATTTAGGGTGCTAGGCTCACAAAGTCTTGAAGGAATCCAAGCAACAACAAGGTATGTATTTCTACTAGATTTTATGTTTTATGTAATCCCCATGCCATGCTAGTTAGGAAATAACCTTGAAAAGAAATTTGCATGTATATAGAGAAAACATAGATTCAAGGTTATTAGGGTTGCATGTACACTTAGGAAGTGTTAGAATGCTTAAAACCCATCATAGAGATCCGACAATTCTTAGGCCTCGCTGGTTACTACCGGAGATTCATTCAAAACTTCTCCAAGATAACTAAACCACTCACCTCGCTGACACAGAAAAGCGTGGTGTTTAAGTGGGAGGACAAACAAGAAGCTGCTTTTCAAACGTTAAAACAAGCCCTATGCAGCGCACCGATCTTGTCCCTCCCTGAAGGAACGAAAGACTTCATAGTTTATTGTGATGCTTCAAATCAAGGTCTCGGATGCGTACTCATGCAAAGAGGAAAGGTCATCGCTTATGCTTCGAGACAACTCAAGACGCATGAGGTTAACTACACCACTCACGACCTCGAGTTAGGAGCAGTATTGTTTGCCCTAAAGATCTGGAGACACTACCTCTACGGCACCAAGTGCACGACTTTCACCGATCACAAGAGCCTTCAACACATCCTCAACCAGAAAGAACTCAACATGAGGTAAAGACGATGGGTAGAACTGCTAAATGACTACGAGTGCGAGATTCGCTATCACCCGGGAAATGTAGTGGCAAATGCCTTAAGCAGGAAAGAATACTCGGGCCGTCGAGTAAAGTCGTTAACAATAACAATCCATTCACACTTATCCACACAAATCAAAGATGCCCAGCTGGAGGCTTTGAAACCAGAGAATGTGGCAAACGAGGCATTAAGAGGAATGGATAAGAACCTAGAAGCCAAGGACGACGGAGCACGTTATCTCGTGAACCGAATTTGGACACCAAAGTTCGGTGGGTTCAGGGACGTCGTCATGAACGAGGCACACAAAACTCGATACTCCGTACATCCCGGTTCAGACAAGATGTACCTAGATTTGAAGAAACACTACTGGTGGCCGAACATGAAAGCCGAAATCGCTACCTACGTGAGCAAGTGTTTGACTTGCGCCAAAGTAAAGGTAGAGTACCAAAAACCTTCGGGTCTACTTCACCAACCGGTGATACCCGAATGGAAGTGGGAGCGAATAACCATGGACTTCATAACCAAATTACCCAAAACAGCAGGTGGTCTTGACACCATTTGGGTGATCGTTGATAGACTGACCAAGTCCGCGCACTTCTTACCAATGAAAGAGACCGACAAGATGGAAAAACTGACTAGGACGTACATCAAAGAGATTGTGCGACTTCATGGTGTACCGATATCCATTATCTCCGACAGAGATAGTAGATTTACTTCAAGATTCTGGCAATCTTTACAGAAGTCTCTGGGGACCAGGCTAGACATGAGTACAGCCTACCATACACAAACCGACGGGCAGAGCGAAAGAACCATCCAAACCTTGGAGGACATGCTAAGAGCTTGTGTGATTGACTTTAGTAAATCGTGGGATACCCACTTACCACTCATTGAATTTTCATACAACAACAGTTATCACACTAGCATCAAGGTCGCTCCTTTCGAAGCTCTTTATGGACGTAAGTGCAGATCACCACTATGTTGGGCCGAAGTGGGAGATACACAACTAGCAAAGGGGCAAGTCCCTAACAGCACCCTCACTGGCCCTGAAATCATAAGAGAAACAACGGAAAAGATCGTACAAATTCGAGAAAGACTGAAAGCGCCTCGAGATCGACAAAAGAGCTACGCGGATAAGCGACGCAAACCCTTGGAATTCCAGGTTGGTGACCGAGTACTACTAAAGGTCTCACCGTGGAAAGGGATGATACGTTTTGGTAAACGTGGGAAACTAAACCCAAGATACATCGGGCCATTCGAAATCCTTGCCAGGATTGGCCCAGTGGCGTACAAACTTCAACTGCCACAAGAACTTAACAACGTACACCCGACTTTTCATGTATCAAACTTAAAGAAGTGTCTGTCCGACGAGACTCTCGTAATACCCCTCGACGAAATTGAAACCAATGATAGTCTCCACTTCGTAGAAGAACAGGTCGAAATCATGGATCGGGAAATCAAAAGAACGAAACAAAGTCGCATCCCTTTTGTGAAGGTCCGTTGGAACGCTAAACGAGGACCCGAGTTCACCTGGGAACGCGAAGATCAGATGAAACAAAAATACCCACATCTTTTCCCCAACTATTGAAGTCGTAGTCGAAACTCTAATTTCGGGACGAAATTCCTTTTAATGGGGGGATGATGTGACAACTATCAACTTTGGGTCAAACAAAGTCAACAAGTCAACCAAGTCAACACGACTAGTATTAAGATTTTAGGATAAGCACTATGTTTTCTTAATGTTCCTAATGTACAACTTGCAATTATAATACAAAGTATCTATCTTTTTACCAATTATCAAATATAAACCTTAGTTAGGGTTAGTAACGTAAAAACTTGATAATTCAGCTATATACTATTTAGGAATAAATAATACTCGTAACACAATGTAGTAGGGTTCATAAACCTAACACTAGGGGGCAAAAATCATAGCAAAGGCTACAAACACAAACTTTTGGTAAATTCGTCACCAAATACGACAAAGTTTATACCCGGCTAAACACAAACTTTTAACGAACCAAAATTTGGAAATTCAGCCTAACTTTCATATAATGTATTATTATTTTGATGATAATGCTTGTTATAATAGTTTGAATATTTATAATTCAAATTAAATATTTTATACGTCCTTTATACCATATTTATTTTATAAAACACCACCATTTTTATAAAAATATCAAGAAATTATAAAGGGTTGACTTTTTTTTTTATAGAAAGTCACTAGTTAATACAATGTTCCCCCAACATAAACAAGACACATATATGCACTTATACAAACCCTAAAAGTAGAACACCTTTAATTAAATCCATGTTCCCCGATTACCACACCTCATAACTCATTCCACCCACCCCACCCAACCTCTTTCCCCCTTCCTTCTAATTCACGGCCAAAAAAAGGCCTCTCCTTTATTTATTTTCTTCATTTCAAGCTTCTCCTCCAAGATATTCACTCTTTCACCAAAAGCAAACATATCTCTCTCTCATTTCCTCTCTCTCAAAACTCGAGATTTCAAGGCTGATCTTGAGCTTTTCCTCCATATTTGTTCCTAGATCTTCAAATCTTCAAACATCTTCCAAGTGTTCTTGACTTGGAAACTTCTTTTCTTCATCATCCATCCCAAGAAATCAGTCAAGGTGAATTCATACCCCTACATTTTCATGTTTTCTTCAAGTTTTAGGGGGGGGGGGAATACAAGTTAAAACACCTTAATACAACTTAAACTCATGGTTCAGCTCTTCACAGAAGATTTGGTTCTCATTCACGGACTGTTTCGAACATGTTAAACGTTTTGTCTTTCAAAACTGTTTCACATGCAAATAGTTCAAGTTTTTACCTTTAAAATGACTACTTGCACATCTCTATACGATTTTTCTACAATTTATGGTGATTTTTACGAAACAGCCTATCATTTCAAAAACAATTCCGACCAGTCTGTGAATATAGACATTGTCACACAAGTTAGAGGTTACTAAAAATCATAATAAAAATTATGAACAAACTAGACACAATTTCTAAACTCTCAGAGTTTACGGATTTAGTTTTCGAGTCCGTATGATTTTCCTGTGATTTTTCCAAAACAGTGCAGAAAGGTTAAAAGTTTAGTTAACACTTTACAATTCTATTAACACTTTGTAACATGTTGAGTAAAGTGTAAATCAATAAGTTTCTAAATGTTGATTGTATTTAATGTTAGTTTAACATCCTAAACAGAAGTGGTTATTCATGATAAGTATTGTATACTTTACAAACACATAAAATGAACTATAAGAGGCATAGTTATGGACTTCACATTATAAATACACCCAACGAACTATATTAGGTATAGTTATGGTTTTTCACATTTCAAACACATACATAAATGGGATTCATTTTTCTACTACACATAAAGGGTTTTATATACACACACACGTAAACTCGTTAACGTAAATTGTGAGACATTCTTCATAGTACTCCTAGAGTACGGGTTCAATTCCTGATAGTTATAACCAGGGTCTCTTGTAGGGAGAACGTGATAGTTTGTGTATAGATCTATATTGGGACTGACACCCCACACTCCAGCTGTTCACAACAGTCCGGTCGGCAGGCCAGGAGTGACAAATGTCATATCTTTCCGACGCCTGAAAAACGTCGTAGCAGGTTCAGTTAGTCATAGTATGGTTATAACGACTCACATAGGGAGTTAACGAAACATAAAGTTTACGGGGAAATACTACATTGAAAATGGGTTTTGTTTATTTAAAACTACACATATCATTACTAGTACAAAACTTACACTTACATTCGGTCTTGGGATTTAAGACTACGTAACACTTTTCAAGGAAAACATTGGATTTTCTTGGTTATACAATACTATTACAAGCAAAGGCTTTTCAACTCTACTTTCAAAAGCTTATGAACTCACCAACTTAATTGTTGACACTTTTTTTTTAAAACTACTTGTATTCTCAGGAAATCAGTGAAACAGGTAATCAACAGCTTTTGGGGATGGGACGTTAAGACGTCAAACTTTTCATTTTTGTCATCATAATGTAATTGATTTTGAAACAGGTAATCACATACTATGATGTAACTTTTTCAATTATATTTATGATGGTTTTATTTGCTTTGATCACTATTATACTCGTTGTTATGATACTACACATGAAGTCCGCCACCCCCGGACGTTTCCGCCATCCTTGGTTTGGGGGTGTGACATGCTAGAACAGTGTGAATCCAATCAGCATGATGGTAATTTCAAGGGATTGGTTCTTCTTGCGATGTCGAACCTTTTGTATGAGAGGTAATTTTTTCCTTTCTTAATCCATACGCATTCACAGTGGGAGTATTAGTTCAATTATCTGAGTAGAAGCGTTTAAATTTAAGTCATCCATTTAATCTGTTGCTTCTTTCTATTTACAGAGGCAATTTTCTTGAAGCTATTGAGAACTTGAATACCATTAAGGACCTAAAAGTTTCTTCTTTCCCTCTTAGAGGTAATTCAAAGCAACACCGAATGCATTTCATGTATCCGAGTTTGATCAAGTGTCAAAAATTTACGAAGTTCATTTTTATTTCTATGATTTGGTTTAGTGGCTACTATGGAAGCTCTTGCAGGACTTTATTTGGAATTAGGAGAGGTAAGCACTGTCTGTTTGTGTTGTGCTTCAATCTTCTATCCAAATTCAAATACATAAACTCTCTATGTTCTTTGGGTACGTAAATATCTGGCTATGGTTCCCTATATAGGATGATACTTCTTCAGTGATAGCAGATGTTTGCTTGAATGATTTAGATGCTAATAAAACGGAACTTGATGATGGATTTGGATCATTAAATGCTCGTGCAAGAGCATTAAAAGGGCTTACAGAGCTTGTTCAGGGCAACACAGATTCGTGTATGTCCTTGATTTCTGATAGTTGCATCTTCTTGTTTGTATGATAATCTAATGGAACATTTTCTTTATGCAGCCCAATCTTGTTTTACTGGAGCTGAAGATAACTTGGGAATTGGTAAACTCTTGCAACTCATGCCTCATTTCATATCAAGAACATTGTTATAAAAAAACAATAATGTCTATGTAGGGAATGATGCTTTGTCATATGCTGAGTTCTTGCATACAACACGGGATTTTGAAACTGAAAAAAAGTTGTATGAGAATGTAATCAAAGGGATACCAAAAAATAAAGATTATAGTGATCCATATAACTTGGCTACTGGAAACATGGTATGGGAGGACATTCTTTTGGCAGCAACTTGTGCTTTAGGACAACTTGAGTCACACATGGGGTAATACATCATACATCGTACATCATACATCATACATGTATTTCAGACTTATTTTTTTTCTCTTTTCCTCCATTAAGAGCCTGTTTCTTTTTGTCCCCTTGAAGTCAAAAAGTAACAATACCTTACCATAAACTGCTTCTTACTCTAAATCAAAACCTTTGGTTACATTATATGAGGTATGTTTTGTGATTCAGGAACTTTAGTGATGCTAAAGAGATACTAACAAGGGCACTTATAGTGACTGAAGAACGTTTTGGTTAGTATACATGTGTTCATAATCTACATGTGATTTAAGGTCAACTACTTCTTATGTGTATTTTGACTCTTATGCATTGCATATGTTGTAGGTTCTCATCATCCAAAGATTGGAATAATATTAACTTGCATAGCTCTCATGTTTAGGCACAAAGCAACAATGGAGCATTCTAGTTCCCTTATGGTCCAAGCGGTTAGAAATACTCAATAAAACACAATTCATTAAACATTTTATACTCAATAAACGCAATAAAACTGGTCAGTTCTTTCTATCTAAATCTCTCAGTATATTTATTTTATAACTTTTCATCTCATGGCAGATGACACATCAAACTATATCTTGTTTCAGTTTTGATTTGTATTTGTTTCTTTGACTTAGTTTGACTGGGAAGGAGATCTGCCCCTATCATTTGCACAAATAGATCTGGTAATTTATGAAATGCATGTTCGTGGATTTACAAGGCATGAGTCCAGTAAGACAGAGTCTCCTGGTACTTACCTTGGTGTAGTGGACAAACTTGATCATTTAAAGGTACATGCTCAATAAATCCATAGTTCATTTTTTCACCATCATTGCTATAACTATAAGGTTATATGTGTTTGAATGATTTCTCACTTTTACAAATCACAGAGCTAAAGTGTTAATTATTTAACCTTAAGTAAACTTGTAATAACATTCATAGACTATCTTGTTGTCCCTTTAGCGAGGATCAGTCACTGGAGAAATGGTATCTACTTTCATCATAAGCAGATGCTTAATTGTTGCAATCAACAACCCCAATCATCACATACTGAGAAGGGAATAGAAAATGACTTCCTATTAGCTCTTGTTATTTTATGCATTCAATATGTTCTTGCTATTTATAAACATTAAATCTTTGTTGTTTTTTTCAAGTTTTTTGCAGATATACAAGTGTTGTATTCTTCATTTCAATTGTTAGTTGTACTACTAATGATGGAAGCTGCTAATAAAAGAAATGGAAGAAGCGGCATGAAATAGATTTTTTGTATAAAACACAGAGTAGATTAGATGAATGCAAATTTATATATTGTAAGAAATAGAATTGTATGATAAAAAATTTTATGCAATGGATTGTATTTTTTGTATATGGTATTTTATTTCTATTATGAGACAATAAATGAAAATTTAATTTAAAAATTAATAAATATATACATATATATTTTTATAAACATTTAAATTTACGATACACAAAAATGTGTGTCATCTTCATTTATGACATGGTCTTTCTTGACAGGGCTTTTAATGATACACATTGCGTGTCATAAATGCGCGTCGTCTATAGACGACGCGCAAAAATGTGTCGTCTCTCGTTATGACAGGGTCTTCCTTGACACGCATTTGCGCGTCGTCTGAGCGTTTTACGACATGCGTTGCGCGTCGTAAAAGGCTGTTTTTCTAGTAGTGATTTCACATGATGTTATTAAAAAAGGTGGGCATAGGAAATAATATGTTATTTTGGAAATATCATTGGATTGGTAATTGTCTTCTCATGACTCAATTTATTTTTACTAGAAACCGAGTTGAATTGTAAAATTGATCAAAGATGTAATGTTCGTACTTGGGAATGGAATTGGAGACTTCCTATTGAAGGAGAGATTGTGAATTAACAGCCCAATTGAAGGACATGCTTCTTGGTTTCACTTTTCTCGGATTCTAGGGATAAATGGGGTTGGGACACAAGGGGCGTGGAAGAGTTTACACTATCGAAAGTTGGAAAGATAATTGATGATTCATCTCTTTAGGATGGTCCTATTACAGTTAGGTGGAACATGTACCTTCCACGGAAGGTGAATATTTTAAATTGGCATTGTTGATTAAATAAGTTGCCTACTCGTACTAATATTGGGCAAACCAGTTAACATTATTTCCATCATTTGTGCGATTTGTAACTCCGGTATGGAAGATGTTAATTATATATATATATATATATATATATATATATATATATATATATATATATATATATATATATATATATATTATGTGAACTAGCGGTAGAGATGTGGACATTCGTTGCAAAGTGGTGTGATATTATTATATTGAGTTGGTTGGTTTTGGAAGATGTAGTAAGTTGGATTGATGGTGTGAAGATTTCCAAAAGGAAGAGGGCAGCCTTAGAGTTGATCATTATGACTAAATAGTGGAATCTTTGGAATTTCAAGAATAGTATTATGTTCAAAGATCACTCTTCGAAGGAGTTCATTAATTGATAGTGTTATTCACTATTCTTATAATTGGGTTGTGTATCGTAATAGAAAAATAAGTATTAATAAGGGAGCCTAGTTATTAAACCTTAGAAGGTGGAATGAAAAATTCCGATGATTTCATGTCTACCATCCGATTCTTGATTCATGTAGTACTTTGTTTGACTTTATCGATCGCCTTCCTGGAATGCTAAAGGAATTAGTTTATTGTTGACGACATTGTTTGTACTACAATTTGGTATATTTGAAACGATAAACTTTTTGCGGGAAAAAATATGAGAAATGATGATATGGACATATATATGGTGGATTCAATAAAGGAGTTATTTATTTATTTATTTATTGTGGTTTTGTAATAGAAATAGTAAATGCTCTACAAATTGGATGTGTTGGTTACAATGCCCGTCTTACCTTTTGTAAATTTTTGTTCTTTTGCTCTAGTTTCTTGCTAAAGTCGTTTATTCTAATATATTTGGCTGATTATAAAAAAAAGCCTAATTTTGGCGATTTGTACGTTATGTTTTGTTAGCCTTTTGCTAACTTTTTAATGAAAAAATCAACTGTTAAGAAAAAGTTAATACTAATTGAAGACAATATATATATCACAAGAAAGAACTTTATCGTTTGACGGAAAACGAATATAACTCTGTCGTACTAGTGTTGTTGATTTTCATCTCCAACGTTCTTAACAAGGCTGAAACTTCGATGTTCGTTTTTGTGTTTTAGCTTATGTTATATCGAAGTTGATTCATTTCAAAGTCGGCCAACTTGAATTCACCATAGAATGTACAGGTATTTATTGCAAAGCTAATTTCGATAAGAAAAAAATGTATGCCGTCTCCATTTTTGATTGACCTCAGCATTATATTTTAGTGCGAATTGGCCGTTTCAAAAAAAAAAAAAAAAAAACTAACAGTCCATAGCCAATAACACTACAGAAAGTACAAACTTCAATCCTGTCTCTCCAAATACACAAGTCCAAAGCTCCGTTTTTGACAATTACTATTTATGAAAAACGCAATCAACTTCAACTATTTAAGCTGAATAGGAGAGGAACGAAAATATTGTACTCTATTTACAACAATAATGACCCAACTAAATCTTTCTTTCCTCTTGAACTTGTCTTTATTTGTGTTAATAGCACTAACTTGTGTGTCGGGAAAACATTACCGAGCAACCAAGTTAATTGCTAAAAATAGTTTTTTGACAGCAAAAGTTGATTCTGAAAGTATAAACGAGTCACAAGAGTATGAGGTTTATAACTACACACAAACACTGGATCACTTCAATTTTAACCCCGAAAGTTACACGACTTTTCAACAACGTTATGTGGTGAATAGTAAATATTGGGGTGGACCCACTAACAGTTCCCCGATCTTTCTTTATGTGGGTGCGGAGTCTGATATCATGGGAGATGTAGAATATAACGGGTTCGAGCACGTGATTGCTTCACGATTTAAAGGTCTTTTGGTCTACATTGAGGTATGGTTGTTTGTAATATTGCTATATCGGGTAGTAAATTAATCATTTCTGCATTAATGACTTCTATATTTGCAGCATCGTTATTATGGTACTTCCATGCCATTTGGGTCTTATGACGAAGCGTATAAAAATGCTAGCACTCTTGGATACTTTACTTCAGAGCAAGCTTTAGCAGATTACGCTCAAATAATCATTGATGTTAAAAGAAACATGTCAGCAGTACATTGTCCAGTCATAGCTATTGGAGCATCGTATGGTGGAAGTAAGGCCGTTATTTTTTAATTTGTTTTTCTCAATGATAGATAAAGTATAAATCAAATAAATGAGGTTTATTTATTTATTTATTTTTTCAAATTTAGTGCTTGCTTCGTGGTTCCGCTTGAAATATCCACATGCTGCTTACGGAGCATTGGCGGTTTCAGCTCCAATCCTCTATTTTATGGGCCTCACTCCTGAAAACGGTTATGCTTCTATTGTTTCAAAAGACTTCAATGTAAGTAAACACCAAAATATTTCATTCTATTCCTTAAATCATTGCCTACTATACGTGCCACAAATAATTAAGACAACTAAATTTGATGTGCAGAGTACAAGCACGAGTTGCTACAAAACCATAAGAGAATCTTGGTTTGAAATTGATAGAGTTGGTGCTCAACCTCAGGGCCTGTTGAATCTCTCCCAAACTTTCAACACATGCACGTATGTTACAATTCCAACATTTCTTATTATCATTCATCTCGAATGTAATTTGTTTTCTAAAATAATGATCGTGTTTTGAAGGCCTGTGAACACGACTAAAGTTCTAAAGTATTATTTGGAGATTATATACGACGTTATGGCTCAATATGATGATCCTACAGTTAGCTATTTACAAACATTTTGCAATGCAACGGATGCTGCTGGAGAACAAACTTACATCCTTGACAGAATCATGGCTGGATATCGTAGTGTAGCTGAAACAGGTTGCATAACTTTATTTGATATGGGATTCAACAAAAAATCCGGATGGGATTGGCAGGTATACAATCGAATAAGTGTTTTAAAATATGTAGATTTTCTAGGTGTTTATATGTGCAATTATGCATGTCTCTTTTCCTTTTGAAACGTTTTTGAGACCAAAATATTGTCACTAAATCTCTCCAATATCTCAAAATGAGACATGCGTTACCCAAAATGTATTAAATACTATCAAGCAAGTAGCAAAGGCGACACCAATAACCACCACCAAAATATTAAGTAACACATCATAAATATGACGATGACGTAGCTACCTACAAGACTTCAAACAAATTTTATATATAAGAACCTCTTTTTGTGACATTTAAACTATGGTCTGACTATTTCTTTTCATTACAAAGTCGTGTACAGAAATGGTAATGCCGATGGGACAAGGAGAAAATGATACGATGTTCCAAGCAGACCCTTTCAATTTGGGCGAATACACAAAGGAATGCCAACAAGTCTTTGGTGTCACCCCAAGACCTTATTGGGCTCCTATAGAATTCGGGGGTTATGTATGTCAATTATCAATTCAGTCGTTCCTTATATTGTTATTTGTAGTTTAACCATTTTTATATAATAAATCTTTATCTTATATTTGGACCATATATTGCTACTAGGGTATAAAAACTGTCCTTGAAAAGTTCGCAAGCAACATTATCTTCTCCAATGGTTTACGAGACCCATATAGTTCAGGAGGGTAAGTTTTATTTAACCTCATAGGCTTCATGTGACGCTAATACCTCGTTCAAATACTAACTTTTGTTTTTGTTGCAGTGTTCTTCAAAACATATCAGATACAGTTGTCGCTATTTATACACAAGAAGGTAAATTCTTTATGCATTATATATATTTGTTTCAAACAAAAAAAACATATAATAAGGTTATTCATTTCATATAACTATTTGGTTTAGTCCTGATAAATTTATTTATTTATTTATTTTTGTACGTTATCATGTGATTTAGGACACCATTGCTCGGATCTTTTAACTCCTATGACTACGGATCCGGACTGGTTAGTTGAACAGCGAAACAAAGAGATCAACATCATAGAAGGGTGGCTCTCAAAGTATACGTTCGCCAATGCTAACTAGCTCGCCCAAAAAGATTTACAATCATTAAAGATTTATCTAGAACAATTCTCTTATCCTTTATTGTTCTCTTATCATTTAAATGCGATGAAAACTTATTGAGATTTATGGTTATTAATGATTTAATGCATCAAGAATTGTGACACATACTCTTATGAATTAGTTAAGGATGGTTCCCGCCGTTCAAAAAAGGGATTTTTTTTTGAACCGGCAAATATATATATATATATATATATATATATATATATATATATATATATATATATATATATAAAATAAAAACCAACCTCTAGCAAGTGACTAGAGGAGGAAAAAGAAAAATACAAGAAGTAGACAACAGGTTACAAGCAAAGCAGCGGACAACTACACCAAGCTAACCAATCAATGTTGACATTTTTACCCCTATTTTTAATCCACAAGTAAGTGGTAGATTTGATAATGTCTACTAGATTAGAAGGAGGTAACCGGTTGTTGTTGAAGACTTTATCATTCCTTGCCTTCCATATACTCCAAAACATGTCATAGCAAATTCCCATAATCAGTCTCCTTTTTTTCGGGCAATCGAAACGTGACATTGCGAATGTGATCATGTCGTTTATTGTGTTGAATTCGTCCGTGGGAACGCCACACCATTGAAAGACCCCATCCTTGACCATTTTCGCATATTTGCATCCAATCAGAGCATGGTCAGAACATTCAGTAACTTCCTCGCATTGTTTGCAAATTGGACTTTCCAAAACTACCCCTCTAGATAAGAGGCCAGCAGCAGTAGGTATTTTGCCCAGTCTGGCCCTCCATATGAAACAATTAACTTTTAATGGGACCTCCTTTAGCCACGTGAATCGTCCAATGTTTATACTGGGGTTGAGCTCCAATTTTTTCCGAAGGGCATTCACTAAATAATTTCCGTCCTCCGTGAAAGGACATTTCCATTCAACACCGATGGGGGATAATTCTTTGGATATCACCGAAACTATTGGAATGTCTTTATTTTGAAGATGTTTGCCAATACTTGCGATATTTTTCCAAGCACCTGGTATATATTTACTGGCATAACATGAATCAGGTTTATTTTTTAGATTATGCATGCAAATTATAGCATTGGCCCAAAGAGCTGCTTTTTCGGTCCTCAGTCTCCACCACCACTTCATAATAAGAGAAATATTTAACGATTTAAGACTAATGACCCCGAGTCCATCGTCTTCTTTAGAGACTGTCACTTTGTCCCAAGAGACCCAATGAATGCATTTTTTTTCCTCTGAACCTCCCCATAAAAACGTCCTGCGAATGCTTTCTAACTTTTCTATTACTCCATCCGGGGCAACGAAGATTGAGAGGTAGTAGCTTGGTAAATTTCCCAATACCGATTGTATTAATGTTAGTCTGCCACCGAACGATAGCGTCTTGGCTTTCCAAGTGGACAACTTTTTCTGAAATCTCTCTATCACCGGTTTCCAATTTTTGGATATGTTCATGTTCGCCCCGATAGGAACCCCGAGGTAAGTGAATGGGAGAGATGATGGTTTACAACCGAGGTTCGCCGCCCAACTGGAACCTTCATGCATGTCCACGCCTATACCGAACACCTTGGACTTATCATAGTTTACTTTGAGGCCCGAAGATACGTGAAAGCAATTTAGAATCCTAGCGAGGTTTTTTATGTTCCTTTTAGACCATTCATCGACGAACAATGCGTCATCCGCGTATAGTAGGTGAGATATGGTTGGTCCCTCGTGTGGTAGAGCTAATCCATGAAAGACACCGATCTCGCAAGCGGCCTTCATGGCTGCACTTAGTCCCTCCATTGCAATGATGAAGAGAAACGGTGAAAGTGGGTCCCCCTGCCGAACCCCTTTTGAGATTGAGAATTCCTTTGTCGGGTTCCCATTAACCAAGACGGATGCTTTGGATGATTCAAGGCAGCCTTTGATCCATGTCCTCCATTTGTCACCAAACCCCATGATTTTTAAGTTTGATTCGAGGAATCCCCAGTTTATGGAGTCGAATACTTTGTCGAAATCCACTTTGAAGAGCAAGGCTTTCTTTTTCTCCTTCTTTGCCCAAGAACATATCTCATTCACTAATAACGGCCCGTCAAGAATACTCCTGCCTTCTACATACGCAGATTGCACATCGTCTATGCATTTTCCCATCACTTTGCTTATTCTACGAGCTAGGATCTTGGCGATGATTTTGTACAGGGAACTGATGAGGCTAATGGGCCTGAAATCACGAAGCGAGGTGGGGTCTTTGATCTTAGGAATAAGTGAGATGTATGATGAATTGCACGCCTTATCAAGTTTCCCGTGATATTCGAAGAATTTGACTACAACAACGATGTCTCCCAGCAACACGTTCCAATACTTCTTTATGAATTTGAATGTATATCCATCAGGTCCCGGTGCTTTCTCGCTACCACATGCCCACACCGCCGCTTTGATTTCCTCCAGTGAGATGGGTGCTTCAAGCATTTGGCAATCAGCTGGGGTGATCCGTTTGAAATGATTGTTATTTAATCTCGGCCGAGAAGGCCATTTTTCTTTGAATTTGTTTGCAAAGAAATTAAAGGCTTCGAGTTTGATTTTCTCAGGATCAGTACACCATGAGCCGTTAATCATGAGCCCGTCTATCCCATTTTTCCGGTTGTTATTGTTTACCTGACCGTGGAAGAAGCGGGTATTTTCGTCCCCGTCGACAACCCATTTGATCCGTGATTTTTGCTTCATGTCCACAGCTTTAAGTTTTTCCAGTTCAGAGATTTTCTTGAAGTAGTCCCTTCTTTTCACCGCCTCTTCTAAACTAAGTGCTCTTGATTCAACTTCATGGTCTAAACGCTCTACCTCCTTTTTGTACTTGATCAGGGCAGCTTCTTCTTTTGGATATTCTGTTGCTCTCCATTTCTTTAGTGCGTCTTTGACGTGTCTCAATTTTTGCAGCCATGTATTGATCGGGGGTTCCGTATCCTATGAAGTTATTCCAGCCAGTTATGAACGCCTTCTCAAAACCGTCTCTCAGAAGCCATTAATTGAAGAGCTTAAATGGAGGGGGGCCAAAGTAAGGGGTAATGGTTGAGAGTAATATGGGACTATGATCAGATAACTCTCTAGGTAGTGTAGTTACAGTCGTTTTTGGAGCTATATCTAAAAATTCCGGGCAAATCAGGAACCGGTCTAATTTGCTTAGTTTGATCCCTTCACATCGACAACATGTGAATCTGTATCCCCCCAGAGACCAACTTCAAGAATGAATTTGTTGAAATCTTTAGCTGTGTGAGGGCAGAAGATTGAATTGAACCTCTCATCAGGCCTTCGAACAGCATTAAAGTCGCCCATCATGATCCACACGCCTTCTTTAGTTTTTTTTGATTTCTTTAAGTTCTTCCCATAGCATAGCTTTCTAACGAGTTGGTTGGGGTCCGTAGACATTGGTGAGTATGAAGGGTGTGGAAATGCCCACCCATGATCCTATGTTGATGAGATAATTGCGAGAGGAGATAACTTCAGAAGAGGTGAAAAACTTGGTATCCCACAGATTTAATAATCCGCCAGACCTTCCTGTAGAGTTTGTGTAACTGACTCTGAATCCAGTGTGGCCCCAGCAAGTCACTGCGTCTATTTGCTTGGCGTCTGGTTGTTGTGTTTCTTGAATTGCGATAAAAGATACTTTGTGTTTCCTTTTTAATCTTCTGATCCATGCCGCCTTATGTACACCACCTATTGAGGGAAAGAAAATTCATTGAGGGGAATTATTTACACCTGATACTCCAAGTATTTCTGCTAGGATTCTGTTGTTGGAGTCAATCTCGAACCCAATAAGAGAACCCACGGCTGCTGTTGCTTCAAGTTCTGGCATTTCAACATCTAGGTTAACAGATTCGTTTTTCTGTACACCATTGGGGAAGGAGGCTATGGGTGGGTCCTAATTATCATCGTTGTCTAGTATTAGAGGGAAAGTTGGGAGTAGCTGTAGGTTTTCTCCAGAAGGTGATCTATGAAGACGACGCCTCTTTAGGGAAGAGCAAAACATGTCGCTATGTTGACCGTCTTCTGAGTTTTGTTGACACGTTGGATGTGGAGGAGATACAAATGATGGGAATGGGCCAAAACACCCGGATTGGGCTAATACAGCTGGGAAGGAAACGTTCCGAGATGGGCCCAAGTTTTGTGGGTCGAGTGGTATCGGGTCTATCAGGTTGATGGGGGCGAAAACTCGATCGAAGTTGTCAGTATCTTTTGAGTTATCTCGGGACTTGTTTGGCGTTTCATCTCCCCCTTTCTCGATACCTGTTCCCTGCATTTCTGATTCGCATGTCTTCGCCGGCGTTTCGGATCGCGCCTCATCTCCGGCCGCCATGGTCCTCGGCTGTGAGCCATCACCGCCAATGCTTGGGGGATTGGATGTTTTGTTCTGGGCGATTTCTCCTTCTTCCATGTCGTTAATCCATGTATCCGATACACCGTCTTCATCTACGTTGGAATCTGAGTTATCGAAATCGCTTATAATTGAACCATCTTTGATGTCCATATCCACGTCTTCGTATGATTGTTCTTCATTGTCGAATTTAAAAGGAAACCATGGTTCGTCTTCATATTCTATGATTCCCACGTGAAAGGGCTGTCCCTCGGCTTCCACTAGAATTTCCTCATTGAATTTTGTTAGCTTGTCTGTGAGTATAGCAAGCTTCACCATTGAGAGATCTACACGATTCGTAATGTGGTCCGGAGGCACCACGATCTTCCCGAATTTTCCCACTATGGCTGAGAAGTTGGAATTGTTCCATAGTTTGAGGGGCAGACCAACAATCCTTATCCATGTTACCCGTTCGAATTTATTGATTGCCGATGATCTCATCTTCAACCATTTGAAGGTGTCAATCCAGTTTCTTTCATTCTCTAGAAATTGTCTTGCGTCTACAGTAGATTCGAAGCTGATTAATGCGAGCATCCCCCCTATATACTTTACTGAAGGGCTATGTTCACTGTGAATGGAGATGAGTACCGGCATGTGACCAAGATGTTCCAAAGATTTGGCTTCCCCAATGAGTGTGGATTTTTTAACCAACGATCCATGTCTTCATCCACATGTAATCTAACAGGTGTAGATGATTGGTGATTTTCTGGATTATTCTTAGTAACTTTCCATGAGTTTTGGTTTCCTGTGACTTGGGTGTATGTTCGGTGGTCTATGTGCCCACCGCCATGGGATCTGTTCTTAATCTGGGTTGAAGCTGCGGTTCGTGTTCTAGGATTGGTCCTCCCAGGGGGTGGTGGCTGTGTTTTCCGACTGTGTCTAGCGATATTGATCTCGAGCTTTTTATTTCTGCAGGCTACTCCGTTCAGCTTGGATTCCAAATCTTTTGCGTCCGGTACCCCGGTGAATCTTATGAAGCCGTAATTTTTTCCATTCTTTCCTTTGTGCCCGCCGAAGTAGATGTCTGATAGTTTTCCCCAACGTGAGAAGATCTTCCTGAATTCGAACCTCATTGCTCCGTTTGGTATATTAGTGACGAAGAAGGTGATCTCTTCCGTCGTGTTGCCTGCGGTTGCCGTCGTTTTTCGCCTCCTTACTTCCGTCCATCCGTGTTCTTCCAGTATATGCATCTCCGCTACTTATACAGTGTCAAAAAAAGAACCGTCTAGTAATGGTTGCTAATTTATTATCTTTATCATATATTATCTGGATCGTATAAACTAAAAGCTAGGGGTGAGCATGGTGCGGTTTGTTGCGGTTTTAGGGCCAAACCGAACCGCAAACGACAAGGTGCTGTTTTTGAATTCTAGAAACCGTTGGGTGCGGTTTTTTAATGGTTCGGTTTTGCGGTTTTTGAGTGCGCTTTCGGTTTGTACCGGTTTGGTTTCGGTTTTAAACTGTGTCAAACATATGGTGCAGTTTTTTATGTCCACCTGTACGATTTTTTTAACTGTGGTGTTCATGTGAAGATTTATGATTGTATGACATGTTGTCATTTCATTTCTTCACATTTAGAAGATGTAATTTTGAGTTTTTATGTTGTTTACTTGATCACTTCATTTGCAACCCATATTTCCAAACTCATTTTTTTAAATCAATTTGTGCTTAGAAGTTACAAACTTGCAAGTTGTAGCCCATATAGTGTTTACACTTTACACATTAATCATTAAGTCACAAATACAAAGTCACATATTAAACCTAATACGTAATTACTAATTACCGTCAAGTTCAATATATAATATATGTATAAATTAGAATTTATTAGTTTTTTAAATAATATGTATAATTGTATAATATAAATTAGCGATTTATTTTTTTAATAATAAGCTTGCGGTGCGGTTCGGTTTTGGTGGTCCGGTTTCTAGATAAAAACCGCATCGCACCAATAAATTCGGTTTTTCAAAAAAATAAACTGCACCATCGGTTTTTGCATCGGTTTCGGTTTTTCGGTTGCGGTTTATTGTTGTTTTTTCGATTTTTTTTATTTGTTCGTTTTTTGCTAAACCCCTACTAAAAGCAACTCATTGTAAAGAAAAAAAAATCAGATTTATTTATATTTTTTTAGAATAGCAAAAATATTATTAATGAAACCAACAAGAAATTAGTAAAAAAACTAAAAGATTATGGACAACCTTTAAAACCAAAAAATTATGGCATTTTTTTCCTAATATGGACAGTATTCCTACTAGAAATAAAACAATAGGAACTAACAATACCTGCCCCAACATGGGGTATATTAGTATATATGTAATTTTTTTCTATACGTATTAAGGTAAAAATGTTGTAAGTTGTCTAAATGTATTTGGAACGTCAAATTAGAGAAGACAATGGGGACGGGGAATACATTGGACGCTAATCCCATCTCTATCCTAAATCCTCGTTTCAATTCTCATCATTATCTCCATCTCCATCGGGGACTAGGATCCCCAACGGAGAATTGTGCACACTCCAGCCTTTTGTTGGAGTGTCACTTTTTCTTTTGGGTTAGTGCTTCTAATTTCGGATCTCACCTTGAGGCTTAAATAATCTTTATTTGTTGGTTTATGGGGTCCTCTCATTCCTTTGAGAGCGGGGCTTGGTCGTGTCCTTTTCGGGGGGTTTCACTGTTGCCCAAATGGTATTGTTGGAAGTAAAGGGATTTCCCGTATGATATCTCATCTCAAGAGCTTACACCTCCATACAGTTGAATGCAGAGCTGTGTTACGGGAGGCTATTACTTCTGACATTGGATTGTTTATGTATGTGGCAGCAACTTTGAAGGAGTTTGGTCAATGGATATGTGGGGATTGCATGAAGCTTCATGCCCTGAGTCGTTCATGTCACCACCCGGGTGGCTTGATTAAGTTTATTGACGGGGCTGATGACATGAGCATGCATATTGTTGGCATTCCAAAGCCGATACCCAATGAACCGGAAGCCGACCTCAATGATGGGTTGGTGATGGATGCTCAACTACTTGATCGTGTTTTTAAGCTGCCTATCACCACTGTCAAAAGCATCCCTCATAACTGTCGTATGGCTTTCTCTCAGGCTTTGAAAGCAGCCCTTTCCAAGGTGGTTGCTCATACCGGATCCGTTGAAGTGTGGGTTGCTTTGTTAATTCTTCCTAGGTGTACTCTTTAGGTGTTCAGGCCCAAGAATAGGCAAGAAAGTAGGTCTGGCAACAGGAAGTCTTTGCAACATCGTAATATCTTGAGCGCTTTAGCTACTTGGGGGACTGAAGACGGTATCGCCAAGCTAGTTAAAAACTTAGTTGACAAGTAGCATTTATTTTAATTGTTTACCGTTCCCTGTGTTCGATACCCTACTTACCTGAACTAAACTGCTAATCGATAGGTACACTGCCTTTCGTGTGTTTGTCTTTGTGTTTAAGTTAGTAGGATTAAAACTAGTTCGTTTAACACACATCAAGTTTTTGGAACTTGATGTGTGTTAAACGAACTAGTTTTAATCCTTCTAACTTAAACACAAAGACAAACACACGAAAGGCAGTATACCTATCGATTAGCAGTTTAGTTCAGGTAAGTAGGGTATCGAACACAGGGAACGGTAAACAATTAAAATAAATGCTAATATTATCTAAATAAAACAAGTAATAGAAAGGGGGTTTTCTCTAGTTTTGAAAGACTAGAAACTTAAACAATTAACTAAAACTTAAACTAAGAAACTAAGAACTAAGCAAATAAAAATCAACTAAATTCAATAATTAAGGAGACTTCTGTTTAGGTTCGAATCATTTATTCCTATGGTTGATTTTATGACAAGTGCAATGGATTAATTAGCATTGGCTACCGATAAGTGTGATTAGGTTCACGTTCGCTATTACTAATCCTTAGAAAACAAATTAATTCAAGTAGTGATCAGTTGATTAAACCAATGAGTTTCCTAGTTTATTGATTCGGGTTAAGTAAGATCTGTAATTAGCTAATCAAATTGGTGATTCAATTAACCTCTTGTTGATGGTGTATCACACAAGCTCACACATTAATTTACCTATCTTCTAGTTAATTCTAGTTTCACATTCGTTATTCCTAGACATATAACTATATGGTCACATAAATCATATGAGATTAGCAATTAAGAGATGTTCATACAACTTAATTACTAATTTATTAACAGAAAATAGTTATTGTTAACATATAAGGTTCTTTAACAAGCTTAACAAAACAATATTACCAAATAAAATTAATCCTAACCATAAAATCATACCATAATCATAAAGTCATCTATCCTAAACAGAAGATAATAGTTTTAGCTCATGATTACAGTAAAACTAAGATCAAAAACGAAATCAAACAACTCAAACATAGTTCAACTTAAAGAATAAGTAAGAATGGACTTGAATTTGCCTTGATTCTTCTCAAAATTGGATCTAGGGTTGATTCTCTGGCTTCCAGCACCTTAGCAGGTCTTCTAATCGCAGCTTTACCCCCAAGGGTTTCTCTCCATGCCAGGGTATCGATCTGAAAGTCCCTTTATATAGATATTCACAAAACAGAGGTGACTCGTCGAGTCCAGTGACCGACTCGGCGAGTCCGTCACTTAAAACCCGTGCACGGCAAGTCAGCGCGTCCAGAATCGCGAAAGTTCGACGTGACTCGTCGAGTTGATGGCCTACTCGTCGAGTCCCTTTGGAATCAGCATTTTCGCAAAACACGAAAGTCGTCCGAAATTGTGTCTAGTGTTCAGAACATTTTGAATCTAGTCAATCGGAGTTACGGTTCATGAGATATGGCTAAAACACTGACGAGGGGTCAAGCTGTCCAGCAACATCCTTCTTTCTTCAAAATCCAAGATCCAAGCTTCCAATCGCTAGTTCCCCTTCCTTTTCCACCCGAGCATGTCATTGTTGCTGAAAAATGAAATTCTAAACTAATTAAACACCTTTTGTTCATTAAATGAGACAAAAACAACATAAAGTATTAAGATAATGCATGAATTTTATAACTAAATATGCCCATATCAAAATACCCCACACTTGACTTTTGCTTGCCCCCAAGCAAAACTGAATTTTAGCATACTAGCATTGCTTAAAATAATTCCAATCAAACCCAACCATTATGCCAAGACCGCAACGCTTTTTTTTTTCATCTTCACTTTAACTGCTCTAAAATTCTTACAACTTTTCTTGTAATTCTCTCTTTTTTTTACATGTATCTCACTTTTTTTTTTCACTCAAAACCTACATGCTTAAGCAAGGGTGCTCAACTTCAACCTTTATTGGTTAAAGTAGTAGTCTTCCTGGATACATTTCAAGTACACGATGCTAAACATATTGCGTCCCTCAAACTAAGCGAGGTTGTGTTTTTGTCCCATGATTTCACTAGAATAAAGGAGGCCACAAATGCACTATAACGTATATAGGCTCAACTAAACATTTGGGTCTTCATAGAATCATCAAATATAATACTAGCATGATCCCTAATTGCTTTACCAAAATTTTCTAAATTAGCCCTAGCAATTTTAATGCAAAAATTTCAAAAATTTCAAAATTTAGCTAGAATTTTAACTAATGTAACCAACCCCCTACCCCACACTTAATTTATGCAATGTCCCCCATTGCATATTATGCATGATAAAGAACAATAAAATAAAGAGGGAATTGGAACAAACTCCCCTGGGATAGTAGTTGCGAGGGTGATCTTTCTTCTTTTGAGCTCCATCTTCAGATGACTTTGGCATGGGAACAGCTCATCCATGCCTTTGGCGTCAAAATCTCGTGTGGTTGACAGCTCTAAATATATAGGAAAAAGCTTCTTGGAAACGCTCGGAAAATGATCTTCAAAAATATAGACAATGCCAGCGTCGAATGAAATCAAATCGTCGACTCAAAGATAAAAGAATGAGCAACTCGCTGAGTTTTATGTGGAGACTCGCCGAGTTGAATCGCTATACTCGCAGAAATCGTGATTTTTCGCTTGGACTCGTCGAGTTAGTATTATGCACTCGACGAGTTCTTGACTCTGATCAGGTCTTTTCTTCTTTCTGCCTCAGCTTTAATTTTGTGTTCAAGGAGAGTATCAAGGTAATACAATTCCTCATTTTCTTCAGGGACGAGACTCTTTTTAATCAAATATAAACATCGGACTCAACATATCGCTCAAAGTCTTCTAATCTTCTCGTAAATGACTCGACCCTCACTTTAATTCCTCACGCTTTAAGATTTCGCTCTAATATCACCCTAGCTTCTGCAAAGATCAAAGACAAAACCACGTAATAAAAATGAAAACAAACATCAAAATAAAATTCCTAAATTATCCCTAAATACTAGAAGTTTAAAAGAAAAAGAAAAGCAAACTCTAATGACGGGTTGCCTCCCGCAAGCGCTTCTTTTTGTGCGAGTCTTGAGCTGGACTCCCCACTTAATAAACTTCCAATAAACTCAATGCCAATACATCTGTTGCATTGAATATTTTCTTTGGACCAATTTGTAAAATTTGGCTCTTTGCTTTTACAATTGTCCAATCGAGCTTTAATTCATGTAACCCAAGAATCTTGACAAGGGTTGGAACCGCTCGGATACTAATCAGAAATGGATCGCGCTTCAGAACTTTCTCCAAAGTTGGAATCGTCACCCCATTCTTCGAAACACAAACTGGAAATACAGGGGACCATGTCGTGGTAATGGTCAAACCACGGGTTGGTTCCTGCAATTCAGCTTGTTTTTGTTCTTCATCCGACCTCTCTGCTAGCAACCTTTCCAGCTCCTCCAAATCTCTTTATGGATTAAATTCTTCATCTTGTAACTTTAGCTCTTGTGACTCAAATTGTTCTTGATCGTTAGACAAGATGTTATCTAACCATCTATCAAATTTCTTCAAATCTTCATCCAATCCACACTCCTCATCTTCTTGCTCAATTTCCTGTACTTCTTCCTCAAGAAAAGCATCAAAAGCATCGAGATTTGGAAAATACATAATAAATAAAAATGAAACTATATAAAAAAAATAAAAATATATGATAACAATTAGCAAATAAAATTAACTATTTAGAACCGTTCCCCGGCAACGGTGCCAAAAACTTGATGTGTGTTAAACGAACTAGTTTTAATCCTTCTAACTTAAACACAAAGACAAACACACGAAAGGCAGTGTACCTATCGATTAGCAGTTTAGTTCAGGTAAGTAGGGTATCGAACACAGGGAACGGTAAACAATTAAAATAAATGCTAATATTATCTAAATAAAACAAGTAATAGAAATGGGGTTTTCTCTAGTTTTGCAAGACTAGAAACTTAAACAATTAACTAAAACTTAAACTAAGAAACTAAGAGCTAAGCAAATAAAAATCAACTAAATTCAATAATTAAGGAGACTTCTGTTTAGGTTCGAATCATTTATTCCTATGGTTGATTTTATGACAAGTGCAATGGATTAATTGGCATTGGCTACCGATAAGTGTGATTAGGTTCACGTTCGCTATTACTAATCCTTAGAAAACAAATTAATTCAAGCAGTGATCAGTTGATTAAACCAATGAGTTTCCTAGTTTATTGATTCGGGTTAAGTAAGACTTGTAATTAGCTAATCAAATTGGTGATTCAATTAACCTCTTGTTGATGGTATATCATACAAGCTCACACATTAATTTACCTATCTTCTAGTTAATTCTAGTTTCACACATGGACGGAGCATATATATAGGGCCAGGAGGGGCTGTGGCCCCCCCTAATTTTTTTTATATATAGTCCATAAGTATTGAAAAGGTTACATATTATGCCCAAAACTATAAAACTTGACTTTGGCCCCCCCTGTTCTTCAATTTTTATACGTATTCTATTTTCGGCCCCCCCAAATCATAACTTCAAGCTCCGTCACTGGTTTCACATTCGTTATTCCTAGACATATAACTATGTGGTCACATAAATCATATGAGATTAGCAATTAAGAGATGTTCATACAACTTAATTACTAATTTATTAACAGAAAATAGTTATTGTTAACATATAAGGTTCTTTAACAAGCTTAACAAAACAATATTACCAAATAAAATTAATCCTAACCATAAAATCATACCATAATCATAAAGTCATCTATCGTAAACAGAAGATAATAATTTTAGCTCATGATTACAGTAAAACTAAGATCAAAAAAGAAATCAAACAACTCAAACATAGTTCAACTTAAAGAATAAGTAAGAATGGACTTGAATTTGCCTTGATTCTTCTCAAAATTGGATCTAGGGTTGATTCTCTGGCTTCCAGCACCTTAGCAGGTCTTCTAATCGCAGCTTTACCCCCAAGGGTTTCTCTCCATGCCAGGGTATCGATCTGAAAGTCCCTTTATATAGATATTCACAAAACAGAGGTGACTCGTCGAGTCCAGTGACCGACTCGGCGAGTCCGTCACTTAAAACCCATGCACGGCAAGTCAGCGCATCTAGAATTGCGAAAGTTCGACGTGACTCGTCGAGTTGATGGCCTACTCGTCGAGTCCGTTTGGAATCAGCATTTTTGCAAAACACGAAAGTCGTCCGAAATTGTGTCTAGTTTTCAGAATATTTTGAATCTCGTCAATCGGAGTTACGGTTCATGAGATATGGCCAAAACACTGACGAGGGGTCAAGCTGTCCAGCAACATCCTTCTTTCTTCAAAATCCAAGATCCAAGCTTCCAATCGCTAGTTCCGCTTCCTTTTCCACCCGAGCATGTCATTGTTGCTGAAAAATGAAATTCTAAATTAATTAAGCACCTTTTGTTCATTAAATGAGACAAAAACAACATAAAGTATTAAGATAATGCATGAATTTTATAACTAAATATGCCCATATCACAATGCAAGACTGCAGCAACAAGATAAAAAAGAAGAGTACATTCAGGAGAAAAGAACACCGGGCAGCTCCAATGTCAGACAATGTCTTCGTAAGGTTGCCGATGGACATTTTGCAGCAGCAGTGAAAGTTTTATGTTCTTCGGGGGTTGCTCCATTTGGGGGTGATACCATGAAGGCATTGGAGGATAAGCATCCATACAAGCCACCGCCTTCCATGCCCAACACCATATTTTCAGAACCTCCCCTAGTAGTGGATGTTGACAATGTCCTTGGGGGAATTAAATCCTTCCCTAAAGGTACCTCGTGTGCGAGGGACGGGTTGAGAGCTCAACACATTTTAGATGCCCTTTGTGGAGAAGGTTCAGCTATAGCCAAAGACCTCCTACGTGCTATTACTTTTGTGGTTAATCTATGGCTAGGGGGAAGATGCCCTTCGAGCTTGGCAGAATTTGTTGCCTCTGATCCTCTCATGCCGCTCTTAAAACCTGACAAGGGAATACGTCCTATTGCAGTAGGTACTATATGGAGACGTTTGGTTTCCAAGTTGGCCATGAAGGGGGTTGGTAAAGAAATGGCCAAATATCTCAATGATTTTCAGTTCGGAGTCGGGGTGTCGGGTGACGTTGAGGCCGTTTTACATAGCGCCAATAGGTTGTTGAGTGAGCGCCACGATAACAAATCTCACTCCATGCTTACCGTGGACTTCTCTAATGCCTTTAACCTTGTTGACAGATCCGAATTACTTCATGAGGTCAGATTAAGGTGTCCCTCTATTTCCTTGTGGGTAGAATTCCTATATGGTCAAACAGCAAGGTTATATCTAGGCAACACACATATTCGGTCTTCTACTGGGGTTCAGCAAGGAGACCCCTTGGGACCACTTCTCTTTGCCATTGTGTTGCACCCGCTCTTGCATAAGATTAGAGACAATTGCAAGCTTCTTATCCATGCATGGTACTTGGATGATGGCACCCTTATCGGAGATTCGGAGGAGGTGGCCAAAGCATTGGACATCATTACGGTGATTGGCCCAAAATCGGGCCTTCAGTTGAATATCAAGAAAACAGAGCTCTTTTGGCCCTCGTATGATGGTAGGAAGTTACGGGAGGGGCTATTTCCGGCGGACATCGGGAGGCCGCCTTTCGGGGTTAAACTTCTTGGGGGAGCTGTTAGTAGAGATGCTAGTTTCATTCGCAGCTTAGCCATAAAGAGAGCCGAAAACGCTATGAATTTGATGCGCCTTCTTCCACAATTGTCTGACCCCCAGAGTGAGCTCCTTCTTCTTCGGTCTTGTATGGGTATTGCTAAGCTTTTCTTTGGGTTGAGGACGTTCCAACCCGTTCACATGGAGGAGGCGGCAATATTCTTTGACAATGGATTGCGCGGGGCGATTGAAGACATTGTGGTTTGTGGGGGCCCTTTCTTTGATGACATACAATGGCGAATTGCTTCCTTACCCATTAGGTTTGGGGGTTTGGGTTTATACTCGGCAGTAGAGGCTACCTCCTATGCTTTTGTTGCCTTAAGGGCCCAATCTTGGGTATTGCAAGACCACATCTTACGGGATAGCGGTATACATGGTATGGATTCTGATTATGACTGTGCCTTGGCATCCCTTCGCAACAAGCTTCCAGATTTTGACCTTAACAATTTTACTACTAAAGACACCGCCCCCCCTAAATCCCAGAATACACTGGCGAGTGCCCTTTTTCGTAAAATTGTCCAAGATATGGAAGTGCATCTCGACATGATGGCTCGGCAGAAAGCGGTTTTCCAGTGCTTACGTGCACCACATGCTCAAGATTTTCTTCTGGCTATCCCTGTAGATGGGCTTGGCCAACACATGTCTCCCGTGGAGTATCGTACTATTCTCAAATATCGACTCATGATTCCCATATTCCCAGCTGACGAGATATGTCCTGTGTGTCACAAGGCATGTTTGGACTCTTTTGGAGAGCATGCAGTTCACTGTAAAGAACTCCCGGGGTTCAAATACAGGCACGATATGGTTAGGGATGTTTTGTTTGATATATTTAAGCGTGTCGGGGTTTCCGCTAAGAAAGAAGCACCTGTTAATTTCTTGACTGACCCGACAGAAGGAAGGTCAACCCTCAGACCGGCTGACATTTTGATTTTTGGATGGGGAGGAGGGAAACACGCATGTGTGGATCTTACAGGGGTATCCCCTCTCGTGGGCCTGAGGGCTGGGGGTTTCACGGCGGGACATGCTGCTTTAAAAGCAGCTACAGGCAAAGTCACCAAACATGAGAAATCGTGCATGGAAAATCAACATGTGTTCATACCATTTGCATTTGATGCGTTTGGTTTCCTCGCACCGGATGCAGTAGAGCTTCTTAAAAGAGTACAACGAATCATGCATAGTAATGTTATATCCCCTAGATCTTCGGATGTAGTCTTTAAAAGGATTAGCTTTACCATTCAAAAAGGCTTAGCGGCACAGCTTGTTGCCCGTTTGCCATCTCACTCATTGTACGATGACAATTAAAATATTGGTGGAATGAAAAAATTGGAATTTGACCAAAAAAAAAATGAAAATCTAAATTTCAATTTTACCAATATAAATTTAAAGATTTTACAAAATATAAAAATATTCATAGATCGTATAAAAACTATAAACAATTTTTCTACGAAAAATAAATACATACATGCAAAATCAAGTAGAAAAAAATTATGATACTGATATTTGAGGTAAAACATATAAAGCAAAGAGAAACAAACTATACACGAGGTTAAATTAGATAAAAGAAAAAAAATATAATTTCAACATAGTAATTACTAATGAGTTAGGTTATTTTGATCAAATTTATGTATTGTAAATTGTCTTATAATATATATATATATATATATATATATATATATATATATATATATATATATATATATATATATATATATATATATATATATATATATATATATATATATATATAGAGAGAGAGAGAGAGAGAGATGATCGTTCAATCGAGAACATTTCTTATTACGAGAATATTTGAGAAAAAATTTTGGACCACACAAATTTTTTTAATAAAATTATAAAATAATATTCATATAAATAAAAAAATAGTTAAAAACTGTTAAAAAACTCATTAACCAACATCATCCACCACCACCAACCACCACCCATCACCACCACATACAACCCACCACGCACTAACCACCAACCACCACCATCCACCCATCAACCACCACTACCTACCACTCACCACCATCCACCCATCACCACCCACCACCACTACCCACCACCCATCACCACAACTTACAACCCACCACCACCACCGACCACTCGCCACTCTCCACCGCCACCCACCTTCACCACCCGCCACCACTATTATCACGCGCCACCACCACCACCACCACCACCCGCCACCACTCACCCATCACCACCAACCACCACCACCACCCCCACCACTACCACCCACCACCACCATCTTCATCACCATCACCACCATCACCAACCACCACCACCACCACCCACCCACCCACCCTTCACCACCACCCGCATCTACCACTCCCACCACCACCCACCACCATCACCACCACCTGCCACTACCACCAACCACCACCACCAAACATCACCACCACTGCTTCCACCACCCGTCACCACCCACCCATCACCACCACCCGCCACTACTACCCATCTCTATCACCCGTCACCACCACCTACCTACCACCACCTGTAACATCCATAAAATCACAACAAATTTATACATTTAAAAAACAACCCATAGTCATAAAATGTTTACAAAAGCATTGTTTCCAAATTGTTTATCCATACCAGAGTATCCCAAAATCATGAAGTCATAAATAGAGGATGGGTACGGTCACGCTTTCGCCTTCCCGCGATCATCTGATGCACCTGAAACAATAACTAAAAACCGTAAGCCAAAGCTTAGTGAGTTCCCCCAAAATACCAGCACACACAAACATATAACATATATAACAGCATGTCGGTTCCAATCAACCATCGGGTTGGAATACCCCAGGCCCAGTCACCCTCTGAGACCAATCATCCTCGGGATGGAATACCCCAGGTGGAATGCCAATATACAATGGGTCCAGTCAACCATCGGGTTGGAATAGCCCAGGCCCAGTCAACAATTGGGTTGGAATGCCAAGATATAATGGGTCCAGTCATCCTCGGGATGGAATACCCTCGGGCCCAATCAACCATCGGGTTGGAATGTCCCCTGTATGTTGGCTCACGTACATAGCAGTAAAACCTCAACCACCAACCAAAATATATGCACATATAACAGATAAACATATAATCACTCAACATACAATCATGAAGATCTACAGATCACTAAGCATAGCATCATATTTATTTATATTTTTTGGTTAACGTATACTACGACTTTTGACCCTGACTATTACATCATTATACTAATGCTTAGCCTAGAAACACGGACATTAGTGATCTAAACAAAAGTCGTAGTATACTATGAATTTTTATGAAAAGTCGTAGTATACGTTAAACCGAGAGCGTGCATAAAAAGAACACCCAAATCTGACAGCGTATGAGGAAGTTATGATTTTTTCTAAGATTTGGCATAATAGTGCACAGCCCGAAACTCGAATTTTAGATCAAGCGGTTTTTGGCCAACGCGACCTAAATGAGAATTGAAGATATCATTAATAGGAACTCAACGACAAAAATACAGTCGAAAACGGAGCTCGTATGCAAAAGATATGGACGAAGCTTAGTCTCTACTTTTCGAGCGCGACGAATTCGATACAATTTTGTAAATCTGAGATAGAATGAGAATTAGCCAACGGGGTCTAAATGAAAGTTGTAGTACTCGTAAATACCAAAACGTGGATATAAATAACGTCGAAAACGGAGCTATTATGCGAAAGATATGGACGAAGTTTAGTCTCTACTCTTCGAGCGCGATAAATACGATACAATTTTTGTAAATCTGAGATAGAATGAGAATTAGCCGACGGGGTCTAAATGAAAGTTGTAGTACTCGTAAATGAAAGTTGTAGTACTCGTACGCGGAAGATACAGACGGAACTTTGGGACTACTCTACGATAAAACTCCTATAAATAAGAGATGAACTCTTCATAATTTCTTCACACCATAAGCCTTTCTTTCTCTCTCTAACTTCTCTCTAGCCTCCCTAAACCCCTCCCAAGTCTAGGGGACCTCCCTAGCACAAGAAGGAAGCCCCGGAGCGCCCAACAGCTCCGAGAAGAAAAGCTTTCGGCTCGGAAACGCTGCTCCAGCGAAGCCCGGTTTTTAATAAAAATCCGTTGTAAGTGAGATACGCCTACCGTACTTTAAATATAGCTTATATTTAAATATAATATCGTTATTATGAACCTATAAATAAGATTTATCAGTGATTCAAGTCGTTATACTGATTGATCTACTTACGGGAATGATGTCTAGGCTGTGATTTAGTGAGGTGTTTAAAGTGGGATTTCCAAACAGTATACTTCGTATACCAAACGGACCCTACCTCCGATATGATCCTACCTGGTTGTTCCTTACTAGATAGATCATGAAGTAGACTCTGAGTTAATGATGAATCTAGACTAATAATTAGTCGCAATAAATATTAGACTAAAATCTAGTGGTATTTTTGATACTAGTTTTCGTCGAAAGAAAATAAATTAATAGAAGTGAAGCGCTGTCTGAGTTCAGAATCACCACCTTACCAGGTGAGTGCATAGTTACTTTAATCTTACACATAGATATGAAGTATTTAATATAAAGTACGTGTTATGTGTGCATATTGTTTGAATACTTGTTGTCTATGCTGATGAAAGATTTTATACATGTTTTAAATGATTTAAACTGTATATGTATTTTATATCTACAAAAATGTTGGGGTAAAACATTGGTAGATGTAATAAACGATGTGTGATATAATGATGAGAGGCCTCGATGTTGTTGTTGTTGATTCTGTCATCTAGAGGAGTATGGATGACGATCACGAACTCTACTAGACAGTCCAGTGGAACGCTAGCAGGCTCGCAACCTGTAGCTGTTTGTGAACGATGTGTTCACTGGTGTGCTCCATCCCCCTCATGGTTGCCTTTAGGAAATTTATTGCTGAGGAACTCTCTTAGCAGTAGTTTCCATCCCGATGATGATCCTTAGGCTAGGTACCTTATGATAGGTGTTTAGGGACGTAAAGTGAGGATAACGGGAACAGGTAATCGGGTTATTGTTGGTTGATGAAATTAAATAACTTATTTATTGTGGGTTGAAAACCCTATGTGCTCACCAGGCTCCCAAGCCTGACCCACTCAGTTTCTTGTATTACAGGTAGTGACACTCGAGCATAGATGTGATGTTTGGATGAGGGATTACGGATTATAGGCCTGTAGATATGAATAAATGTTGTAAGGCTTATGTTGTACTGTTTATGCTTTTGATCTGTATCGAACATGACATCCCGTGGTTTTTAATGAAGTACGTTTCTTCAGAAATGATTTGATAAATCTTTATCATATTTTATTTTGGGAACAAATTCCGCAACACTTTTCTTAAAAATGTTACCGGATTTTCAAACAAAGCATAAACAAAATCGGTCTTTTCTGGCCGTGAAAATGGGGATATCACAGTTGGTATCAGAGCATTAGTTTAAGCGAACTGGGAATTTGTAGGATTTCTAGACTTAAACTTAGAATGCTAAGCGATGATTGTGAGATGTGAGCACTAGCTTATTTAGGAAAGTATGCCTAATATGCTTTATGTGCTAAATGATTTATGCCTTATATGCTGTTATTTGTTCGGATCTATGGTATGTTGCCGACCGGATCTGGAAACCTTATGTGTTTAGGATTCTAAAAGTACGACTACGATATTAGAAATAACATATAAACGTTTCAGAGTGATAAGGATGATTTAAACGTCTATCCTAAAATAAAGATCTAAATTCACCTTATTCGGCGTATAGATCAAAATGGAAAGAACCCGCAGTGGAGTCGGGAATGCAAATGGGAACATAAATCAACCCCCAGTGATACAGCAAATACTTTATGTAGTAGAAGCGGCACCTGAGCCAATCACCATGGATGGAGTACAAGCCATGATTCGGGCTATGTTAGTTGAACAAATGGAAGAAATGAGGCAGATGTTGCACAAAAATAGGGACGAACCTACCATGCCCATTGAGCAACCCGAGCTGATTCCCGAGAAATCGGAGGAAGGGAACTATAGCCGCCATGTGAGTTAAGTTGGGACTCAAGGAGAACGAAGGAATGACCCGGAGAGGGGAAACGACAAGGATGGTCGGATGAATAAGAATTTCTTGGGTGCCAAGCCACCAAGTCTTTCAAGAAGCCCAAAGCCTGTTGAGATTATGGACTGGGTCTCCGAAATGGAGATGGTGTTCGAGAGCTGCAGCTGTAGCGAGAAACAAAAGAATGTCTTTGCAGTTAGGCAACTGAAGACCGGAGTCTTGAGTTGGTGGAAGTTATTGGCGGATACGATGCCACGAGGAGAAGCCCTGAAGATGTCATGGGAAGAGTTCTTGTAACAACTAAAGATGCATTATTGTTTAGAGATAGATCTGATTGATTTGAACAATGAGTTCCAAAACTTGAAGAGGGGGAGAATGAGCATTGACGACTATGCTACTGCATTCACTGAGAAGATGAAGTTATTTCCATACCTGGTGCCAACCAAACTCTCCAAAATTGAGAGGTTCGCAAATGGACTGCCAGCCGACTTTGGCCCGACGGTCAAGATGGAAACCACTCTGAAATTAGCAGTTCGAGCAGCTAAGAATGCGGAGACCCAGCAGAAGGAAAGGGGTCTGGAGAGGGCCGAGGTTGGTGAGAAAAGGAAATTCGATGGATCCTCGAGGTTCAACAAGAAGAGTAAATTCTCGAAGTCTGGTTCGAGAGGAGGAGGAGCCGAAGCAAAATGGTGCGACAAATGCAAGAAAAAGCACCAAGGAAAATGTGACGGAGGGGTCACCTGTTTCAAGTGTGGAAAGCCCGGGCACTATGCCAACGAGTGCACGTTCACTAAGAAGGTCTGTTATGAGTGCAAAGAGGAAGGGCACATTTCGAGGGACTGCCCGAAGAAGAAGGAGGCAGGAAGACCCAATATTCCACCGAAGCCAAAGGCAAGATCCTTCCAGATGACGCTCGAGGCTGGAAAGGAGGCAGCAGATGTCGTTTCAGGTACCTTTCTTGTAAATGGTTTGCCTGCCAATATACTGTTTGATTCCGGAGCAAGCTACTCCTTTGTGTCACATAGGTTTGGTGGGAAACTAGCATTGCCTGTAGAAAAACTTGATAATGCCCTGATTGTAGAAGTTGCCAGTGGCAAGTTCGTACATGTTAGTAATCGTATTAGGAACATAGTCATCGACTTAAACGGAAACGAATTCCACGAAGAGCTGTTACCCATAGAATTGAACGGTTTCGACATCATTCTGGGAGTGGATTGGATCAGTGCCAATGATGTCGAGATAATATGCCGAAAGAAGATAATAAGAGTAAACCCACCCGGAAAAGAGTCATTCATGGTGCACGGGGACAAACGCAGAGTAAATTCTGGAATCATCTCACTGATGAAAGCCAGAAAATGTTTGTCCAAAGGATGCACATCATATTTGGCATTCGTAATTGATGCAAAGAAGGAGAAAAAGGAGGTGCAAAGTATACCAGTGGTGTGTGATTATCCGGAAATCTTTCCCGAAGATCTTCCCGGATTACCACCTGATAGACAAGTAGAGTTCCGAATAGACTTGTTACCAGGGACGACACCAATAGCAAAAGCACCGTACCGATTAGCACCGGCAGAGATGAAGGAGCTTATGACACAACTTCAGGAGTTGTTGGGCAACAGTTTCATTCGACCTAGTTCATCACCCTGGGGAGCTCCAGTGCTACTCGTGAAGAAGAAAAACGGAAGCATGAGAATGTGTATAGACTACCGAGAGCTGAACAAGGCAACGGTGAAGAACAAATATCCATTGCCAAGGATTGATGACCTATTCGATCAGTTGCAAGGTTCGAGCTATTTCTCAAAGATCGATCTTAGGTTAGGATATCATCAGCTGAAGGTAAGAGAGCAGGATCTTGAGAAAACTGCATTCAGAACGAGATATGGACACTACGAGTTCTTGGTTATGTCGTTTGGACTGACCAATGCTCCAGCAGTGTTCATGGATTTGATGAACAGGGGTTGTAAACCATTCCTCGATGAATCTGTGATCGTGTTCATAGATGACATTCTGATTTATTCAAAAAGCCAGGAGGAGCATGACAAGCATCTACAAGAAGTATTGGAAGTGTTGAAGTGGGAGAAACTTTATGCAAAGTTCTCTAAATGCGATTTTTGGATCCAAAAAGTCTAATTCTTGGGTCATGTGGTTAACCAAGAAGGGATAATGGTTGACCCAGCAAAGATCGAAGTTGTAATGAAGTGGGAACGACCGAAAAGTCCCACGGAGATTCGAAGCTTTCTGGGATTAGCTGGATATTACCGAAGGTTTATCCAAGGCTTTTCTTCGATAACTGCTCCATTGACAGCTTTGACCCACAAAGGAGCTACTTATACATGGAGTGAGAAGCACCAAGAAGCATTCGAGAAGCTAAAGAAGAAATTATGTGAAGCACCGATTCTTTCTCTACCCGATGGAGTTGAAGACTTCGCGGTCTATAGTGACGCATCTGGAGTCGGGTTGGGTTGTGTTCTGACCCAAAGAGAAAAGGTGATAGCATACGCATCTCGACAATTGAAGGAGCATGAAAAGAACTACCCCAGTCATGATATGGAGTTGGCAGCGGTAGTTTTTTCCTTGAAGATATGGAAGCATTACCTCTATGGAACGAAGTGCAAACTTTTCACTGATCATAAGAGTCTCCAGTATCTCTTTAATCAGAAGGAATTGAATATGAGGCAACGACGCTGGCTAGAGTTACTCAAGGACTACGACTGTGAGATACTTTACCACCCTGGTAGAGCAAATGTTGTCGTTGATGCTCTCAGTCGGAAAGTAATCCTTGAAAAGAAGAGGCCAAGAGCGTTGAGAATAGAAGTTGTCTCGACGATTATGGAAAGCATCAAGAAAGCTCAAGAAGAAGCTTTAGAGAAGAATGAATGAAAAGAAGAAAGTTTGGGCAAAACTTTAGTGTTCGGTACAAACAGTCAAGGACTGAAGGTATTCCAAGATCGGATTTAGGTATCTAAGACGGGAGGAATAAGAGATCTTCTGATGGAAGAAGCTCACAAGACCATGTACTCGATTCATCCCGGTAGCACTAAAATGTATAGGGACCTAAAACCCTACTACTGGTGGCCAACGATGAAGCTCGATGTTGCAAAGTATGTGGCCGAGTGTGTAAATTGTGCAAGAGTTAAGGCACAACATCAGAAACCGTATGAGAGTTTAGAACCTTTACCTGTGCCCATGGGTAAATGGGAAGACATCACTATGGATTTTGTGACTAAACTGCCCAAAACGAAGAACGGTCACGACATGATTTGGGTAGTCGTGGATCGTTTCACTAAGAGTGCACACTTCATAGCAGCCAACGAGAGGTGGTCTATGGATAAGCTCGCAAATGCTTACGTGAAGGAAGTAGTAAGACTTCACGGTGTTCCTCTAACGATTTTATCAGATCGTGATAGTCGTTTCACGTCAAGGTTCTGGAGAAGTCTACAAGAGGAATTGGGTACAAAGTTGTGTTTGAGTACGGCTTACCATCCATAGACTGATGGTCAGAGCGAAAGAACGATTTAAACACTTGAAGATATGTTGAGAGCATGTACCCTAGAATTCCAAGGTAACTGGGATGAGTATTTACCTTTGGTAGAATTTTCCTACAACAATAGTTTCCACTCGAGCATCGAGAAAGCACCTGAAAGATCCCCTTTCTAAACTTTCATATTTCTGAAAGACCCAAACTTTCATACTTGACAATTGTTACTCCAAAAGATGCTACATGCATATTTATAAAACAATATTTTACATTGATAAAGTGATTACAAAAGATTGGATACAAACCGACTATGCTTTAATAGTTTACATAACTACCCAAGATATTGTAATTTTATACAAACATAAACCGAAATACAAAAGTAATAGTAAAAACTATTCTACATCTTCCGACAGTATATAACCATACTGGTTACTTATCTCCTGCAATTGTTAAACACTGAGAGGGGTAAGCGGTGACGCTTAGTGAGTTCAATAATAGATATAATATAACGTTATGCCATATATATACTTCAATATGGCAGAAGCAAAGAGGAACAAGGAACAACAAAGACATATGTGAATCATGAGACAAACTTTCCATATCAATCAATGATTTGATTCAAAGATATACGATCAATGAGACATGACAATTTCTATACCTGAAATATAACAATAAAGCTTCGGCCCAAATGGCACAGAAGACATACACTTTCTGATTTAAACATTTCGGTAGATTTCAGGCATATCGCCCTGTCTAACCATCTGCCAATGCCATATAATAGAAGTCATTCTCTTACAGAGACATGCTCTACATGGCCAGAGGCTACGTACCAGTACCACCGTGAATCTAAGTCCTTTCACTGATCACATGGTCAAAGGTATAACTTTGCTATCATAAATAGCAGAAATGAAAATAACACGGGAAAATAACCCGGAATAATAACACTGAAAATCACATAGCACATATAACACATAACATACAATTGTTCCTATATATTAAACTCACCTTCAAATAACCGGGGGTCAAAATAATAATTTGTGCAGCATTTCGGCTCTAAATATGACTTTATTCGCTGAAAACCGGGAGATTTATTGAAAAACTGGGCTCTGCAAAGGTAGAGCTTCAAACCGAAAAGATAAATTTCTCGGGCTTCACGGGCACTTCGGGGCGTGTTTTGGGTGTTAAAAATGATATCGGGGCTTCGGGGGATGTCAAAATAATAAAAATATTAAAAAGGGGGTGAAAATGGCTAATTTCCCTTTTTACTCGGGAGGGTTCGCAGCCCTCCTATTTATAGGGTGAGATCCGAAGTCATCGGCCGAGAGGGTGAGTCAGCGAGGGCATGTGGCATCAGGAGGCGAAGGCACGCGGCGTCCGCGGAGCAAAGCAGCTGGCTCGGATGCGAGAGTCACGGAAGCAAGCTCGGACGCGAAGCACCTGGTGCGAGGCCCGTCGGACGCGCATTGGATTGCTGTTCAGACGAATCAGAAGGCGACGCGTCATCGGCTGGGTCTTCGGCTCGGACACGTGGCGCGCATGACTCACCGAAATCGGCCTTATCCTTGCGAGGTTTCTCGGAAATTGTGCCCAAATCTTCTAAAATCCATAACTTTCTCATACGGGCTCCGTTTTTGACGTTCTTTATATGCACGCGTAGGCGGGAATATATTCTACAACTTTCATTTAGACTTCGTCGACTAATTTTGAATTTATTTTTAATATTATTATTTTTAACAGACCGGGACTGGTAAATCCGTTAAAAATTCATAACTCCTTCATCCGACATTCGTTTTCGTCAGACCTTTTACTGTTGTACTACTGTTGACGAGATCTTCAATTCTCGTTTAGGTTGTGTCGGCTAAAAATCACTCGATCTAAAATTCGAGTTTTTAGCTGTCTACTGCTAAGCTGAAACTTAGAAAAATCATAACTTCCTCATACGAAGTCAGATTTTGGCGTTCTTTTTATCGAACATCTCGGTTTAACGAATACTACGATTTTCATTTATATTACTAAGGCTAAAAAGTAGTTACCAAAAACTCACTTTTTACGTCATTCGGCGCCGTGCCGGTTTTGTCGCGGATCTTCGATTGGTCATAACTTCTTCGTTATAACTCGGATTTCGATGAGGTTTTCGCCTAAATGCTTCTAATGAAATTATCTACAACTTTCAATAATAAAATTTTACTTATTTAAAATTTTATATTTTCATTAAATTTCGATATTTGTCTTTTAATTGGAATCTCATAAGACTTCCAATATTTTCCGATTAATTCTAAACATAGTTTTACTTCTTTTCTAGTAAAAACTATCCGTTAGAACTCAATACTCATAATTATATAATATTTCATAATATTATTTACTTAAAACATGATTTCAAAACGTGTATGTTACAATTACCTCATCCTTTTGAGGATTTCGTCCCCGAAATCATAACGATAAAAATGACTGGGAATATTTCGCTCTTATCTCATTCTTATTTTCCTAATTATAATTTGGGCCTCGATGGTGTTTCCACTTGACGTGCACCAACTCCAAGACATATGCACAAAGCATATCTTCTACCGTTTGAATTGTTCTCTCCGTTTGACCATCTGTTTGGGGATGATAAGTTGTGCTGAGGGCAACTCGGGATCCCAATTCACGTTGGATACTCGCCCAAAAGTGAGAAGTGAAACGAATATCACGATCAGAAATAATCTTTAGTGGCACACCATGTCTCGCCACAACTTTGTCTAAGTAAACCTGTACGTATTTCTCCATTGGAGCCGTTTCACGTATGGCGAGAAAATATGCACTCTTAGTCAGCCGGTTGACAATTATCCAAATGTTATTATTCTATATAGCAGACTTTGGCAATTGGAGCAGCATTAGTTATAAGATCAATTCGGAATTCTACTTGCCTATCTGGGGGTAGTTCAGGCAATTCGTCGAGGAAAACATCAGGGTATTCATTAATGACGGGATTGTCAATTACAGTTTTCTTCCCCTCTTTTGAGATATCAACTGTATAAGTCGGATAAGTAGAATATCCCTTCGATATAAATTTACAAGTTTTTAAGAAAGAAATTATTATTTTCACCATAAACATAAATAGAATCTTCCCTTTCGATAGGGATGGGTACTATCTTTTCGTAGCACAAGAATTTTGCGCGGTTCTTTGACAACCGATCCATGCCAAGAATAATATCAAAGTTGGGCAAGGAGATAGGAATTAGGTTAGCAAGAAGATTATAACCTTCAATTCCTATGACACTATCTCTATAGACTTTATCAGCAAGTAATGATATACTGCCTATGTTATCTATATGAAATGATTGGACAAATGCGTAACAAGCGATTTGAAAAGAATATTCGAATTCTCGAGACACAAAAGAATCTGAGGCATTGGAATCAAATAAGATGTAAACAGGTCTAGATTTCACAAAAAATGTACCAGTCACAATATTTCAGGTTCTCGCGTGCCTCTTCTACGGTAATCTGGAATACACAGCTTTTAGCTTTTGGCACCTCCTCCTTTTTAGTTGGAGTACTCTTTGATTGTTGAACGGAAACTTGACTCCCCGCCATTTGACTAGTAAGAGTAGGGCATAAACGTTTCTTGTGGCCAATAACACCGCATGCATAGCAAGTAACATCTCTAGCTAATGATTGCTCAATCCTTTAATGAAGATCGTTATATTTCTATCGACTACCTCGACCATCTACTTCTTCAATATTCCTACTGAAGTTTCGTCACTATACAAGACATGGTTCTCTGAACCAATCAACTCCTTTCGCGGATTTATACTAATCGGACTCGATTCTTTATGACCACTAAGGTTCGAATGGAAATTGTCTCCTTAGTCATCACCGAAACAAAGGTAATGACATACTTGAACTAGAACGGAATCAATTATTAGCTTCTTGGTAACCTTGTGACGTTCCTTGATCCAAGTGTGAGTCCTGTGCTTCCAGTAGTATAGGCCTCTACTACTATTCACACCTACTCATACTCGTCCCAAGTATTGTCTTGTAGTTTCCAAGTCACCATTCAAAATCACAAAGCAACTTATCACACATGAACGTGTTCAAACAAGTACTTATGACAATTTCTCCTAGACTCAATTAGGGATTTCACATTTCTATCAAATATATCTTAGATTTCCTATACTCGCCTTCTAAGATTCTTCTCATGCATATGCTCGATTTAGTATATCCTAATACTTTTTCATAGGTCGATAGAAATTTTACTTCCATTTCTTCTTATAAATTCTTTCTCGGGTAGTGTGTACTTTGCAAGACACACTATACCAGAATTTACTCTAGTATCGTGGAGACAAACGGTCTTTAACTATCTGCATCATCTTCTAATTCATGCAAGTCACCATGCACATTTGTTCATTTATGTATATGAGTAAGTCTTCTTCTCATGAATGTATCTTTTAAGTCTACTTCATAGGAATCTATCCTAGGAAATCCGCATTATAGCTGCATCTCAGCATGTTCTACTAACTTCAACTTGATTCTCTGTCATTCCTAACTACAACATCTCTTCTCATATAATAATATGAGTGTATATCTTCTTCAACTAAGTACTCTACCTTACTCTAACAAGTAAGCCACTCAGCCTTTTCACAACCAAATAACCTATTTCACCATCCTAATCATGTATGTTAAAGTCGGCTTAACACACAATGGAATTTCTATAAGGATGTGATAGAATTCACTTTGTATTATTAAATTCTAAGTCTAAACATCTTGTATAGGATTACTACTTGAACTAGACACTATATCAAAATGTTTAGGCAAAGTCTTGGCCTATTGAGTCTGAAAACTTCATTAGCCTTTCCTTTGATCTTTAAATCTTCTAAATCTTGTACAACATCAATTGCGATACTGCCGAAGTATTGATCACCATCTTCGGTTCTTCTTACTCTATAAACAATCATTGCTTCATTCTGGACAGCGGTGGAACAACTTCATCGGTTATGCCAAAACATTTATCTCGTCCGAATGTCTTTCAAACGCACATCTTTCTTCCAAAGATGTTATTATATTATCAAACATATTTTAAATGTATAATACCACTTTATAGGTATTAATACACTATTTACGATAACACTTCATAAATATTATTTTACGATATTCCTTGATCGTTTATCTATAAAATTATCGATGTCGACTATCATAAGTCTTCTTATTACTTCGAAAATTTTCATATCAGTTCTAATATAGAAATTTTTAAATCTGGAATACATAAAATTTCCTTTCCCATACTATGGTCAGCAACAGACCTTAAACTTTCTCAAGTAATAGCAATATAAGCAAGCAACCTAAGCCATGCTATATTCATTTATCATTTCGCACATATTAGAATATAAGGCATATCTCCTCTTAATATTCTAGTGCTTGTGTCCATTAGGTAGTCAACCTAAAGTATACTAGATACATATCGTATCGTCTTCACTTAACAATCCATGTTTAAATCTAGAAATTCTCAAAATTCCTAGTTCACATAAACTAATTCTCTAAAAATTTTGAAGTAACTTAATATCTTAGAATACTAGGGTTTATCACTACCCAATACCCCACTAAAGTATTTCCTACGGTTTGTATCCATATATGTACAATGTTTCAGTTCATATATTGAACTTCCAATACTTTAAGTCTAAATACCAATCAATGGAATTTAGTTCACTTAAACCACCGCTCTGATACCATGAGTGAAAGAACCTCTTTCTAAACTTTCATATTTCTGAAAGAACCAAACTTTCATACTTGACAATTGTTACTCCAAAACATGCTACATGCATATTTATAAAACAATATTTTACATTGATAAAGTGATTACAAAAGATTGGATACAAACCGACTATGTTTTAATATTTTACATAACTACCCAGGATATTGTAATTTTATACAAACATAAACCGAAATACAAAAGTAATAGTAAAAACTATTCTACATCTTCCGACAGTATATAACCATACTGGTTACTTATCTCCTGCAATTGTTAAACACTGAGAGGGGTAAGCGGTGACGCTTAGTGAGTTCAATAATAGATACAATATAACGTTATGCCATACATATACTTCAATATGGCAGAAGCAAAGAGGAACAAGGAACAACAAAGACATATGTGAATCATGAGACAAACTTTGCAAATCAATCAATGATTTGATTCAAAGATATACGATCAATGAGACATGACAATTTCTATACTTGATATATACCAATAAAGCTTCGGCCCAAATCGCACAGAAGACATACACTTTCTGATTTAAACATTTCGGTAGATTTCAGGCATATAGCCCTGTCTAACCATCTGCCAATGCCATAGAATAGAAGTCATTCTCTTACAGAGACATGCTCTACATGGCCAGAGGCTACGTACCAGTACCACCATGAATCTAAGTCCTTTCACTGATCACATGGTCAAAGGTATAACTTTGCTATCATAAATAGCAGAAATGAAAATAACACGGGAAAATAACCCGGAATAATAACACTGAAAATCACATAGCACATATAACATATAACATACAATTGTTCCTATATATTAAACTCACCTTGAAATAACCGGGGGTCAAAATAATAATTTGTGCAGCATTTCGGCTCTAAATATGACTTTATTCGTTGAAAACCGGGAGATTTATTGAAAAACCGGGCTCTGCAAAGGTAGAGCTTCAAACCGAAAAGATAAATTTCTCGGGCTTCACGGGCACTTCGGGGTGTGTTTCGGGTGTTAAAAATGATATCGGGGCTTCGGGGGATGTCAAAATAATAAAAATATTAAAAAGGCGGTGAAAATGGCTAATTTCCCATTTTACTCGGGAGAGTTCGCAGCCCTCCTATTTATAGGGTGAGATCCGAAGTCATCGGCCGAGAGGGGTGAGTCAGCGAGGGCAGGTGGCATCAGGAGGCGAAGGCACGCGGCGTCCGCGGAGCAAAGCAGCTGGCTCGGATGCGAGAGTCACGGAAGCAAGCTCGGACGCGAGGCACCTGGTGCGAGGCGCGTCGGACGCGCATTGGACCGTTGTTCGTACGAATCAGAAGGCGACGCGTCATCGGCTGGGTCTTCGGCTCGGACACGTGGCGCGCATGACTCAAGAAAATCGGCCTTATACTTGCGAGGTTTCTCGGAAATTGTGGCCAAATCTTCTAAAATCCACAACTTTCTCATACGGGCTCCGTTTTTGACGTTCTTTATATGCATGCGTAGGCGGGAATATATTCTACAACTTTCGTTCAGACTTTGTCGGCTAATTTTGAATTTATTTTTAATATTATTATTTTTAACAGACCGGGACTGGTAAATCCGTTAAAAATTCATAACTTCTTCATCCGACATCCGTTTTCGTCAGACTTTTTACCGTTGTACTACTATTGACGAGATCTTCAATTCTCGTATAGGTTGTGTCGGCTAAAAATCACTCGATCTAAAATTCGAGTTTTTAGTTGTCTACTGCTAAGCTGAAACTTAAAAAAATCATAACTTCCTCATACGAAGTTAGATTTTGGCGTTCTTTTTATCGAACTTCTCGGTTTAACGAATACTACGATTTTCATTTAGATTACTAAGGATAAAAAGTAGTTTACCAAAAACTCACTTTTTACGTCATTCGGCGCCGTGCCGGTTTTGTCGCGGATCTTCGATTGGTCATAACTTCTTCGTTATAACTCGGATTTCGATGAGGTTTTCACCTAAATGCTTCTAATGAAATTATATACAACTTTCAATAATAAAATTTTACTATTTTCAAATTTTATATTTTCGTTAAATTTCGATATTTGTCTTTTAATTGGAATCTCATAAGACTTCCAATATTTTCCGATTGATTCTAAACATAGTTTTACTTCTTTTCTAGTAAAAACTATCCGTTAGAACTCAATACTCATAATTATATAATATTTCATAATATTATTTACTTAAAACACGATTTCAAAACGTGTATGTTACAGCACCTTACCAAGCTTTGTACGGACATAAGTGTCGTACGCCGTCTTGTTGGCTTGAGGCTGGGGAAAAGCAGTTTATGGGCCCCGAGATGGTCCATCAGACAGCTGAGAAGTTAAAGGTGATCAGGGAAAGGATGTTAGCAACTCAGGACCGTTAGAAGTGCTTTGCTGACAAGAAAAAGACGACCAATGACTTTTGAAGTTGGAGATCCTGTTTTGCTTAAAGTCTCACCATGGAAGAGACTTATAAGATTCGGGAAACGAGGAAAGTTGAGTCCAAGGTTTATTGGACCGTTCAAAGTTCTTCAGAGGATTGGGAACCAAGCCTACAAGCTCGAATTACCCGAAGAACTAGATGGTATTCATAACACCTTCCATGTGTGTTATTTGAGGAAATTCACAGGAGAAGTTCCCGACATAATTCCAATCTCAGAGTTAAGGATAAATGAGAATAAGAGGCTAATCGAAGAGCCCGAGGAAATCGTTGACCGTAAGACTAAGAAGTTACGATGCAAGATGGTTGACTTAGTGCTTGTCTGTTGGAAAGATACGAATGGGTCGAATCTCACCTGGGAAACAGAAAGTGACATGATGAGTCGCTATCCACATCTGTTTGTTGATGCATGATTCCAGGATGGAATCATCCTAAGGGGGGAGAGAATTGTAGCGCCCATGTTTCTAGGCTAAGCATTAGTGTAATGATGTAATAGTTAGGATCAACCATTGTAACTCATTTTGAAGTAATAAAGAGGAATTATGTGAATATTATGTGAATTAAGTGCTTATATACTTGTTTATAACGATACAATAAATTAAGAATGAAATAAAGCGTCAAAAATAAAATAATAGATACACCTAATATCTACGAAGAAAGTTTTTGAGGTCGTGACAAGGATTCCGGAGATATAAAGAAAGCCGAAATCTGAGTTATAACGAAGAAGTTATGACCTGTCAAAGTTTTACAGCTAAACCGACACGACACAACGCGACGTAAATAATGAATTTGCGATAGAAGACTTTTTGGCCTTAGTGATCTAAAAAAATTCGAGGTATATGTTAAACCGAGAGCGTTCATAAAATTAACGCCCAAATCTGACTTCGTATGAGGAAGTTATGATTTTTCTAAGATTTGGCATAGTAGTGCACAACCCGAAACTCGAATTTTAGATCGAGCGGTTTTTGGCAAACGCGACCTAAATGAGAATTTAAGATCTCATTAATAGGAACTCAACGACAAAAATACAGTCGAAAATGGAGCTCGTATGCGAAAGATATGGACGAAACTTAGTCTCTACTTTTCGAGCGCGGCGAATTCGATACAATTTTGTAAATCTGAGATAGAATGAGAATTAGCCAACGGGGTCTAAATGAAAGTTGTATTACTCATAAATACCAACACGTGGATATAAATAACGTCAAAAACGGAGCTATTATGCGAAAGATATGGACGAAGTTTAGTCTCTACTCTTCGAGCGCGATAAATACGATACAGTTTTTGTAAATCTGAGAGAGAATGAGAATTAGCCGACGGGGTCTAAATGAAAGTTGTAGTACTCGTAAATACCACCGCGTGGATATAAATAACGTAGAAAACGGAGCTCGTACGCGGAAGATACGGACGAAACGTAGGGACTACTCTACGATAAAACTCCTATAAATAAGAGATGAACTCTTCATAATTTCTTCACACCATAAGCCTTTCTTTCTCTCTCCAACTTCTCTCTAGCCTCCCTAAACCCCTCCCAAGTCTAGGGGACCTCCCTAGCACAAGAAGGAAGCCCCGGAGCGCCCAACAGCTCCGAGAAGAAAAGCTTTCGGCTCGGAAAACGCTGCTCCAGCGAAGCCTGGTTTTTAATAACAATCTGATGTAAGTGAGATACGCCTACCGTACTTTAAATATAGCTTATATTTAAATATAATATCGTTATTATGAACCTATAAATAAGATTTATTAGTGATTCAAGTCGTTATACTTATTGATCTACTTACGGGAATGATGTCTAGGCTGTGATTTAGTGAGGTGTTTAAAGTGGGATTTCCAAACAGTATACTTCGTATACCAAACGGACCCTACCTCCGATATGATCCTACCTGGTCGTTCCTTACTAGATAGATCATGAAGTAGACTCTGAGTTAATGATGAATCTAGACTAATAACTAGTCGCAATAAATATTAGACTAAAATCTAGTGGTAATGATACTAGGTTTCGTCGAAAGAAAATAAATTAATAGAAGCGAAGCGCTGTCTGAGTTCAGAATCACCACCTTACCAGGTGAGTGCATAGTTAGTTTAATCTTACACATAGATATGAAGTATTTAATATAAACTACGTGTTATGTGTGCATATTGTCTGAATACTTGTTGTCTATGCTGATGAAAGATTTTTATACATGTTTTAAATGATTTAAACTGTATATGTATTTTATATCTCCAAAAATGTTGGGGTAAAACATTGGTAGATGTAATAGACGATGTGTGATAAAATGATGAGAGGCCTCGATGTTGTTGTTGATTCTGTCATCTAGCGGAGTATGGATGACGACCACAGACTCTTCTAGACAGTCTAGTGGAACGTTAGCAGGCTCGCAACCTGTAGGTGTTTGTGAACGATGTGTTCACTGGTGTGCTCCATCCCCCTCATGGTTGCCTTTAGGACATTTATTTCTGAGGAACCCCCTTAGCAGTAGTGTCCATCCTGATTATGATCCTTATGCTAGGTCCCTTATGATAGGTGTTTAGGGACGTAAAGTGAGGATAACGGGAATGGGTAATCGGGTTATTGTTGGTTGATGAAATTAAATAACTTATTTATTGTGGGTTGAAAATCCTATGTGCTCACCAGGCTCCCAAGCCTGACCCACTTAGTTTCTTGTATTACAGGTAGTGGCACTCGAGCATAGATGTGATGTTTGGATGAGGGATTACGGATTATAGGCCTGTAGATATGAATAAATGTTGTAAGGCTTATGTTGTACTGTTTATGATTTTGATATGTATCGAACATGACATCCCGCGGTTTTTAATGAAATACATTTCTTCGAAAATGCTTTGATAAATCTTTATCATATTTTATTTTGGGAACAAATTCCGCAACAAATTTTTAATAAAAATGTTACTCTGATTTTCAAACAAAGCATAAACAAAATCGGTCTTTTCTGGCCGTGAAAATGGGGATGTCACAATATCCAACATCACATCGTGGACTGGCCGTAGTAACGTCGTGACAACAAACTCGGTCTGATTCCAACTCGACCCGTCCCAACCTAGTCAACTCAGTTAAAGAAATCACATGAGCTGACATCACGACGTGTCACACCTCGTTAAAGCGGAAACAGAATGCACAACAGTACAAAGGGTCTCATAGCAAAAGTTAAAAGACAACACCAACCATAATATTAAAAAGCTTTACAATTTACAATAAGTTTGAACAACTTTTAAAAGTAATTACAATGTATAAAAAGAATCACACATGCTAATGCTCCTACAAGTGATATGTCTCTATGTGCCACTTACTCGATGATTCCTGAAAAAGCATGTAAAACGAGCTTCAACTATAAAAATAGTTGGTGAGTTCACAGGTTTACAAAAATATTGGTTTCATGAATTGTAATCAAAGTGTTGATAGAAGTTTCCATAAATAAAAGTACATTTCTAAATGAGTAAATAAGTTTGCATAAAAAAAGTTTGTTTTCATCATGAGAAATAAAGTACATTGCCAAAATTAGATGCAAAGTTCATATTCTCATGTGAAATAAATTTTGTTGCTAAAACGAGTAAGCAAATTTCATTGCTAAAATTAGTATACAAGTTTCGTTGCTAAAATGAGTAAACAAGTTTCAGTGCTAAAATGAGTAAATAAGTTTCATTGCTAAAATGAGTATACAAGTTTCCACTAATAGAAGTTTGTTGCTATAATGAGTAAGCTAGTTTGTATGTTTATGAGCAAACAATGAGTTCACAACCAAGCCTATGATTGGCGCCCTATCAAGATCTATGCTTATTGTTCCATAGATATACATGGTATCATGCACTCAAGCATTTGGGCGAGTGAGGAGTTGTCAATTCCTAATAGCGCTATCCACAATGACCATTGGCTCAAAGAGCTAATGGTTGGAGTAAAGTGTAAGGGACTTAAGACAATAAGGCCTCATGTTTCAAGTTGCATACGCATACACAACAAAGTATAGCAATCAAGTTTTGATACAAGTAAAATTAAATACATAGAACAATAAATAGTTTTTGGACATGCTTTTCCACCCCGAAAAGTAAAACACTGAAAATAGGGGCCATGAATACTCACAATGCTTTGAGATAATGGAAATGGTGCCTTGAATTACACTCCACTCGTATCACTATCGATTCCTACAACGATGTTACACACTAATGAGTCTCTACTCGAAATCTAATACTAGTATACTTACTACTACAATAGAATTATGTCAAGATAGTGTCAAAATTATAATATTGTTAAGTTACAAACATTTTCTGTGAAAGTTAGATTTTTACGAATCAATTTGCTGTATAACAAATTCAAGTGGAAATTCCCATTATTGAAATGTTAAAATTTAACATTTTTGAGATGTTCCAACGATTAAATATTTAAAAATAAATCAATTTAGTTCTAAAATTTCCTAAACTTTGCATTTCAGTTTTAACTGAAGTCAAAGACCTTAAGATAAATTTTCTTGAATTTTTGATTTGTCTAACTATTTTTCACCATTTTAATTTCTTGAATAATCACAAAATCATGGAAAATAGTAAATGATCATGAAAAATTCTTATACTTTTGTTGTAACTGGTTCACAGCATCCGTAATCTGGGAAAAATTATTAAATGTTACTTTTGATTAACAAAACCTGGTTTTTGTAAGAATGGTGTAGGAGAAGAAGAAAGTGTAAGAAAACTTGTAAAACATGAAAGAAAAGTGAAGGAGAATGAAGGATTTTCGTGATTATCTCTAAGAACAACACTTAAGGATGAAGATTGCGTGCTTGAGAAGTGTTCTTGGCTGAAGAATTTCATGTCTTTAGAGAGAGATTGTAGAGAAAAGGTGTGGTGGAGTGTGAGAGAGAAAGAGTGAAACAAAGGTGAAGAGTGTTGGGAGAGATGAGAGTAATGATAATGTGTTTTAGGAAGAGGAAGAGTGCCTTGGGAGAGGGGAGGCCAAAATTTGTGGGGTATAATGCTCTCTCTTTCTCTCTTTCTCTCTTATTTTTATAAAATTCAATCTTTTATAAATATATCTACTTTGTTTTTATAAAATATGCATCATAACCTCGTTTTTATTCATAAAACCTTGATTTTTGGCTTATAAATTAAGGGTAAATGTTAATGACTTAACTTCTATTTTCCTTGATTATTTTTTCCTGAATTTTATTATTTTAAATTGATATTGTAAGGTTCATAATTATTTTCATATAATTTTTGAGGTTAAAGTTTATAAAATTAGGTATTTAGAGTTTTTAGGGTTTTTCGGATTTTGCTAAACTTTGGATATCAAAATAAAATGAATATTTGAGACTTCAAATTATTTTTGGGTTTCTTAAGTCTTATTCATCTTAGAAATAACGCTTAAATTTTTTTTTTCAGTTTATTGGAATTTCTATGTAGTGATTCTGAGATTCAAGTGAAATTGAAGAACCAAGTATACTAGTCCTAGTTTCAACTTTGACTTAAGTTCCTATAAGCTTCTGACCTAATTTATACTACTAGGTCAAATGTATGGTGTGTCTATATGAATTTACAAAAGTGATCGAGTCAAGGAATGACCTGAATTTGGATAGTTGTTACAGTTAAATTAGTTGTAGAATTCACATATCAATGTGAAATCTAAGTACACTATCCCTCGATTCTACTTGTTTCCAGGTTTCTAGTAGGTTATAACTTAGCTTCTAGTTACTAAGTATAGTATGTGTCGTTCCTATACATGCAACTAAGTCTATTTATTTATAAATTGTCTCGAATATTGACGGTTGTCACAGTCTCCCCGAGTTGAAAGAATTTCGTCCCAAAATTCAATTCGTGACGTATTCAATTAGAACTTAGTCAAATACAAGTATATAGTTGGAGCGTTAGTGACTTGAAGAACCTCTTGATCATATATGACTAATTCCTCAAAGGAGAGTCAAATCCTTTAGCTATAATCAGGTTAGGGTTTCCCTAATTCGAGTTCTACAGTCTAGATTGTGGGAAATTAGGATCATGGAAATCATGATCCAACCATGGCGACCTAGTTGAAAAAGATTATCTAGTTAGATATTATCTAACTTAAAAGAGCGTTATAATTTTTTCTGAAGCATCAATTTGCATTGAGTGCTAAGTCTGCATTGATCTTTGAGTCGCATTCTAAATCAACACTAACTGTAAATTCGCCGCCTAATAAAGAAAAGATTAGGGACTATTTGCTCACTTATGGTTGGCTACTAAGTCTGGAAAAGGTATATTCTAAAATAAGAAGGGGCAGCACGAATGAAAGAGAAGCAATCGAGGGTAAGTTCGTAAAGATACTTGCTAAGGGTAGGCATCGAAGTTTTGGTGCATTATAAATATGTAAAGACTATTCAAGTGTCGTCTACACAATAAATTAGGAAATGATCAAGGATCTTAGAGGCTATATTTACTACTATGGTTACTCTTACTATAATAGAACCATATTCGAAGAATATATATATTTAGAGATTTATTGTTGAAAATGGAAGCGATGAATGTTTATGATAAATTAAATCACAATGTGTAGATAACATTTTGAGTGTTTAGAAATGATAAGTAATCTCACAGTTATCAAGATATGTAATAATTCCAAGAGAATGAAGATACATGAGTGACGATCAAACGAAGTAGTAAAATAATAAAAAGATTAATTAAGATTAAAGGTTTAAGTCGTCATCAAGGGAATTTGCATAGAAATATTTGTATTACAATTTTTGAAAAATTGTCCATTTGTTTAAGTCAGGACAAATTCAAGTTTACGAGGAGTCAGAATATTTATGAAAACAAGTTTGAGAGTTTAGGAACTCACTGAAAATTGCAAAGTAGAATAAATTTTAAAAAAGGTGTAAAAATATCGACCATTGAAAATAGTGCATTCTTAATTTAGTGATCCTAGAAAAACAATCATTTGAAGGATAGATAATCGTAACATTTAAAACTTTTTATGTTTTTAAAGAAAAGAAGAAAAATAAGAAAATGTATTTTTCATATATATTTTCCAGATTTAGAAAAATGATAAGCACAAGGGTATTCAACGTGTGTATTAATTGTAAGGAAAATACAATGAAAATTACATTTTAAATCAAGTTTCCGAATTTAGAATGAGCGAGCAAATGTAAATAACGATTACTTGTTTACAGTAGATTTCAAAATAAAAACAAAATGTATATGATAAAAGACGTAATTGAATATATCAAAGTTGACCAAGTTAAAATTATGCCTCATGACTTTACACATATTAATCGTGCAGGTTGATAAGGGTAGACTTCTAGTCTATATGCGTATAAACATGGTACCAAGAGAAGAAAAATAAATAAAAACAAATTTAGACAATGTATTATGTTATTATTATGGGTGTGCGAGATCTCAAATCAGATAGAGAGCAATAAATAAAGTGTGGGGGAAAGAAATGGAAGGTAGCAGCAACAATGATTGTTATTGTTAAAATTTTAAAGGACAATATCCGTAAGTAGATTTAAAACTTGGTTGAGATATATTTCAAACTTCAATCCTTGATGTATGTTGATGGTTACATAGAGATGGAGACATTTTAAAGTGTTTTCTAAGGTTAGCTAAAAATTCATGAGTTATCTATTAAGTTAAACTCCATTTGTGAAAAAGAAAAAGCACTACAACTGGTAATTGAAAATCTGACAGTTTTTACCTTTTAGACTGGAGTCCAACAATGGTTAAAACAGATAAGGTAAAAACTCAATATATTTAGAAGAGTAATTATACATTGTTGAAAGTGTGTCACTGGAAATTTAAAAGTGAACACTAAGTTTTGCAATGCTTTAAATTTTAGAAACTTTACAGATTATAAAACTAATTTGAAATAAAATAAACAAATGAGGTATGTTGGAAATTTAGAAATTAGAGATGTCTTATAAACATGTTTGAAGTAGAAAGTTGCAGAAATATCATATTGGATTTCAAGAAAACACATTTAAGTAAAGTACAGTTCCTAAATGAGAAAGTGGTCAAAAGAGCCAAAACAAAAGTGGTTTGAAAGTTCCGGTGAAGCTTTTAGACATAATATGAACTTCAATGTCATATGTCTAAGTTTTATAACATAGAGTTTAAACACTTTTATAAAAGAAAATGTTTCTAAGTTTTTTTCGAAAACGTGCCAAAATGGTAAGCAAGGTTTAAAATAGTCTATATTCCCTTAAAAGGCACATCTATCCACTGGAATGGATTTGAAATGAAACTGAAATAGCAAGGTTAAAACCAACGGTGGTTAAATTGAGTTTTGAAGAAAAGTGTCAAGTTAAAGCAAGTTGTCAAAAGTAAAGTTGGTTGTTTTTAGCGAGAAATACAGCTTACAATGTTAGGAAAGGTATAGTAAGTTATATGAAGTGGTTACAAATTATTGTACTGATGGTAATAAAACTGGTGAAGTGAAATAGGTTTGATGAAAGATTAAGAAGAAAGGACTAAGTGGGTTAGTGTAACTAGTCGTACCTAATACTAATGCGAGTATAAGGCGAGTACCGATGGCTTTTCCCCAAAATAAAGGACCAGAAAAACTGTTTGTAAAACGTTTAATGTTGTAGATACAGTTTCGTGCCTTTTATAGGGGTCAAAGGTTAAGTTATAGGTTTGGCGTCTGGCTCACGGCGTAAGAGGATGTAATCCTTTATAACGATAGGAATGTTAGTAATGTCGCTAAGGCTTAAACGAATGTATGAAAATAATAAGGTTCGAAGGAGAATTCGAAAGTTTTAGGAAGGATTCGTACAATGAAGTAGTGCGATGTTTGATCGGGCATGGAAATTTAAGGTTGGATGTTGGGTGTGAAACATATTACTAATTTAGAAAGTGTAAGATGATGGTACTTGTGATAATCACCAGTGCATCTTGGGGACTCGAACTAAGGCTTGTAAATTTTGACATAAGGGGATAGTTTGTGCTTGAATTAGAATATTCGAAGTAAAGATGGAAGGGTAAGAACTACCTAATGAAAAGGTTTTGGGTCAAAGAGATATCCTATGTTATTTTTTAAGCTCAAGGTGGAAACAACCTAGAGCTAAATCGTAGTGTAGAAAGAAGGTCTCACATATTAGTAACAATGGGTTAAACCTCCGTGTCTCCTCGTGAGTCAAATCGATAATGCTCGTTAATGGTATCCAAGTGATTACTAGTGGCGACTCATCTACCTCCTTACGCGATGCTCCAATTGTCACCTTTGTCGATATCGGAATGCTTTTCCTATTCGTAACTCTAGTACGAAGACTATGAAGATGTATTGAGGTATAATTGGTATCAGCTTCGACATAAGATCATTACGAGGGGCTATCTGGCTACTAACATTACGTCTAAAGTTAATAGCTACCGAGGAATACTCATTCTCAGTACTAAGTGGATTGCTCCTAGAGTGGCTAGTGATATAACCTAATTGGTTAGCCTAGCACTTCACAAGGGATAAGAATATTTCTAAATAAAGACATTGTCATAAAAGTGCACTTAGTTTCTAAGTGTACCTAGATGAATGCCTATAATATGCAATGCCCATACGCACACCGAAAAATTTTGTTTTTCAAAAGTTTAAGTTGAAAATCGTTTTCAATATAATACTACTATAATCGTTTCCAGCCTCGCATTAAAATTTCTTTAATTAAGCACAGTTGGCCAGGCTATACTTAATTAAAGTCCAATAATGCATACTCGAATTAGTTACACCAGTAGTATGTTCAGTATTTTAAAAACATTTTGAAATTTTTTGGCTATAGTTGTGGTTCTCTAAAGGAAAACGGATATTCTCTATAACCTTCGGCTCTGATACCATTTCTGTCACACCCAGCTAAAGCGGAAACACGTGGCACAATAGTACAAAGGGTCTCATAAAAAAAGTTAAAAGACAAGACCAACCATAGTATTAAAAGCTTTACAATTTACAATAAGTTTGAACAACTTTTAAAAGTAATTACAACGTATAAAAAGAATCACACATGTTAATGCTCCTACAAGTGATATGTCTCTATGTGCCACTTACTCGATGATTTCTGAAAAAGCATGTAAAATAAACGTCAACTATAAAAATAGTTGGTGAGTTCACAGGTTTACAAAAATATTGGTTTCATGAATCGTAATCAAAGTTTTGATAGAAGTTTCCATAAATAAAAGTACATTGCTAAAATGTGTAAATAAGTTTGCATAAACAAAGTTTGTTGTCATCATGAGAAATAAAGTACATTGCCAAAATAAGATGCTGTCACACCCCCAAACCGGAACGACGGAAACGTTCAGGGGTGGATGACGTCATATGTAGTATCACAACAATTTCATCATAGTAATCATAGTAAACACAACCATTACATTGAATACATATAAAAAGGTGTTTACATCTGTTTGATTCTTGTTTTTATACATCAAAAGTATAATCAAAAGAAAAAGACGTGACTCTATACGCTCCGTCTTCTCAAAACTCCAGGAGGTACCTGTCTACTGATTTCCTGAGAATACATGCAGTTTTGAAAGAGTATCAGCATAAAGCTGGTGAGCTCATAAGCGATGTTTTTGTAATGAAAACCTGTTGATAACTCTGTAAAAATGTTCGCATGTTTCCAAGAAAATCCAATATTTTCTTTAGTAAAAGTGTGATTATATCAGTTCCATCTATGACCACTTAGTTCATACTAGCCATGTATAAACCAATATCGAACAGACAGTTGATTATGTGGATCTGCCCTAAGCCCACAACCAAACAAGGAACAGGAAATGAGGCGGAAACCACACATTCCACAGTCTATCGAATATTCTCCATACGTAGCCCTGATGCCTAAACTAAGGAGTTATAGAATTAACTATGAATGTTTGTTACTGTATCCTGTTTACAGTATAGGAAAAACATTAGTTTGTATGTCTGGTTATTACCAATCGTAGTATGGGTGTATTCTTGTACAAAAACCTTTGTATAGTATGTTCTATTTGAAAACCCTGGCTACCACCAGTATGTATAATATGTATAGTAGTTTCATTACTTAAAATAAAACTAATGAAGAATGAAATCCCGTAAACAAATGGTTAGTTCTTACTATTGTGAGTCGTATAACCATGCTTGATATGACCTAGTGACCTTTACGACGTTCTTCAAGTGTCGGTTAAATGACATTTGTCACCCTAGGCATGCCAGCCTAACTGTAGCTAGTAGTTCAAGTGTGGGATTGTCAGTCCCGAATAGAACTATTGACAAATCTCACGCTCTCCCTCTAGGAGACTCTGGTTATACTATGATAGGATTTAACCTGTACCCCGAAGGGTACAATTGAAGTGTTGTCTCACAATCCTGTATTAACTAGTTTACGTGTAGTTCTGTATCGATCAACTGTAATTGTACTCGTGTATATACTGTATAAAATAATAATTATACTTAAATAATTATTACTATTGTAGTAATGTATATCATAAACTAAATCTGTCATACTTTATATGTTTATCCATGTATGTAATCTGAATCGGTAAAAACTGTGTATTGAATTCCCCAAACTATACCCATTATAGTTTGCTTGAAATGTTATGTACTTGGTTTGTAAATTGTTCTGAAAGTTATGCAATTATATTTCCAAGATAAAAGTGTCCCTTATGCTTAACATGATACAAAAGGGATAAAATATCTAAATATTTTATAAAACGTGGAAATCGTTTGACTGTATCAATTGCATAAGTTTTAAACCCGTTAAAAAATTTTGTTTTGCTTCAAAAAATTATTTGTGTTTGGCTTGTATTCCCCCCTGAAAACATTAAAAATCATAAAAGCGTAGGAGTATGAACTCACTGTTAGTTGCGTACAAGCGTCGAATCAACGAACTGAAATGAAGACCCTCGAGTTGTAGTGTGTGGCACTTAACGGAATCCTAATAACAATTAAATACATATATGTATCTAAATTAACGATTTCGTTAGATAAAGTGTTAGAAAAACACTTGCGTTCGGTTAAGGAATGTTACCGGGACTTGATTGAATCGAGGAAAGTGAGTTTTCAGTCTAATGCACCACTTAGGAAGTGTTTACGGTCGTGAATGGGGTTTACGGCAGTGAAGGGAGTTCACGGCCGTGAGGGGAGTTTACGGCCGTGGACTGCCTCTCGAAGGGTTTACGGCCTTTGAAGGTTTGAAGTGTGTACGACCGTGAACTAGTTTACGGTCAATGAAGATTTGCAGACTTGAAGGGTGTACGGCCGTACACTCAAGAACAAGGATGTTAAATTCGATGAAAAACGTGTTCTAGATGCTCCAAATCAACTCCCAATGACGATTCTTGATGATTTTCGGAAGGATAAGGGTGTTTTTGGGGTGTACGGTCAAGAGTTTAGACAGAGAAGGAGAGAGTTTTTCGGCCACAAAAGTGTAAATGAGGGGTAGGGTCTCGTATTTATTGGGGTTTTCGTGGTCGGTTGTGGGGTCCACCCGACATTGGCCGTAAACGAGTGTACGGCCGTACACGGGTTTACGACTGTAAACTCACTTAGGCCGAAAACCGTTTGATTTTTTTTCAAGAAGATTCGGGTTTTATCGCACGATTTTTGGTTCCGACTCGTATATAAATTTAACTATATAAAACTAGATGATTTTCTAAACCAAGAAGTTTGACAGGAACTTACTAAAATTCAAATTTTATTAACGAAAATCGGTTAATGGAAACGGAAAAAGGTTCGGGTTGTCATGGATGCAAAGTTAATATTCTCATGTGAAATAAATTTTGTTGCTAAAACGAGTAAACAAATTTAATTTCTAAAATTAGTATACAAGTTTCGTTGCTAAAATGAGTAAACAAGTTTCATTGCTAAAATGAGTAAACAAGTTTCATTGCTAAAATGAGTATACAAGTTTCCACTAATAGAAGTTTGTTGCTATAATGAGTAAGCTAGTTTGTATGTTTATGAGCAAACAATGAGTTCACAACCAAGCCTATGATTGGCGCCCTATTAAGATCTATGCTTATTGTTCCATAGATAGACATGGTATCATGCACTCAAGCATTTGGGCGAGTGAGGAGTTGTCAATTCCTAATAGCGCTATCCACAATGACCATTGGCTCAAAGAGCTAATGATTGGAGTAAAGTGTAAGGGACTTAAGACAATAAGGCCTCATGTTTCAAGTTGCATACACATACACATCAAAATATAGCAATCAAGTTTTGATACAAGTAAAATTAAATACAACGAACAATAAGTAGTTTTTGGACATGCTTTTCCACCCCGAAAAGTAAAAAACTGAAAATAGGGGCCATGAATACTCACAATGCTTTGAGATAACGGAAATGGTGCCTTGAACTACGCTTCACTCGTATCACTATCGATTCCTACAACGATGTTACACACTAATGAGTCTCTACTCGAAATCTAATATTAGTATACTTACTACTACAATAGAATTATGTCAATATAGTGTCAAAATTTTAATATTGTTAAGTTACAAACATTTTCTGTGAAATTTATATTTTTACGAATCAATTTGTTGTATAACAAATTCAAGTGGAAATTCCCATTATTGAAATGTTAAAATTTAACATTTTTGAGATGTTCTAATGATTAAATATTCAAAACTAAATCAATTTAGTTCCAAAATTTCCCAAACTTTGCATTTCAGTTTTAACTGAAGTCAAAGACCTTAAGATAAATTTTCTTGAATTTTTGATTTGTCTAACTATTTTTCACCATTTTAATTTCTTAAATAATCACAAAATCATGGAAAAATAGTAAATGATCATGAAAAATTCTTAGACTTATTGTGTGACTGTTTCACAATATCCCTAAACTGGAAAAATTATTAAATGTTACTTTTGATTAACAAAACCTAGCTTTTGTAATTTAATTGTGTTTTATATCAAGAAATTCTAATTAAATATAAAATAGTAATTAAAATCACACAACTTTTAATTTGTGTTCTAGCTGCAGTCAAAGACATCCAGAAAATGTTTCATGAGTTTTAGATATGTATAGCTATTTTCCCTATATTTAACTCTCTAAATCAATCCAAATTCATGAAAAATAGCAATCATCTAAGAAAATTCCCCAAACTTTTTACACCACTGTTATCCAACATATATAAGCTAGGAAAAAATATAAAAACTTATTTTCAAATAGTTTAAATATTTTTCTTTGTTTTATTCACTTAAATAAGCGTTAATTCGTGAATAATTATTAAACAGTTAATGAAAATTACCAAATTTTTTGTAAAGTTCATATACAATGTACATAAGCTTGGAAAAACACCAGAGGTGATTTTTATATATTGGAGTCCGATTTTTGGATTTTTATATATAGCATACAGAAGAGAAAAATCATCCCACTTTTTATGTGGAATCCTAATGTAATAGAAGATGTTTTGGTAAATTTTCATGAATTTTGGATGAGTAAAACTATTTTCCCGATTTTAGTCCATTATATACACAAAAATCGTGGAAAAATAGATATACATTATGAAAAATTTCCAAAATATTTTTCTAAGTATTCCACATGTTGTAGAAGCTGCGAAAAATCCTACATGATCATTTCACATAAACTAACATGGTTTTATGATTTATTGGAGCTAAACAAAAGGAAAATTAAAAATCATACCAAAAGGTAACAAAAATCGATGAAATTTAATGAGAGGCTCTTATTAACTTTAGGGATCTTTCACAAATTTATCTAGGATTTATGGACGTCAGAAGAAATTTTATATGATTTATGGACTTGTTTCCTTGTAATAATTACAACAAATCAAACAAATGAAAACAATTTTTGGTATTTTCCAGATCATCTTATTTTATTACTGAAATTCTGAGAAAATTTTGTTTTGAGCAGAAAAGTAGATTTAGATTTTTTTATGAATGAAATCATTTACATGCAATATTAACAATGTACTTTGATCATCAAGGCTTTAAGTTTGATGTTCATCATATGCATCACGGTTTGAAGACCATGTGTAACACCCCGACTCTCAGGTATAAACTTTCAGTCTTATATTTCCAATTTTTAAGGTCGACTCGACGAGTTGGATGCCCTGACTCGTCGAGTAGGCACGGTTTTGGTCGCGGGTTTTAAGTGACCAACTCGACGAGTCGGAGGACAGACTCGACCAGTTGGAGTTGGAGGATGAAACCCTAATTTCTGGGGTTTTGCACCCTATTTAAAGGGTCATTAACCTCCCTTAGCCTCCCTTACAGCCCCCTTTGAGTCCAGAAACCCTAAATCGCGTTTTCTCCCCATCTTTGTGTGTTTTAAGCTTGGAAGGTGAATCTTGGTGAGAGGAGCTTGGAGATCAAGAAGCTTTCAGCAAGGAGCAGTTGAAGGATCCGAAATATACTTCATTTTTACATCACCTGAAGGTAACAAGTCGTTACCTTGACTTTCCTCCTTCTAGATCTCTATATGTTAAAGATTAGGGCCATTTTAGCTTGTTTGGTGTTTCATTTCGAGTATTGAACATGATCTGAAGTTGCAACTTCAGATCGAGGCTCATCTTGGTTCTTATGGTCATAAAGTTTCAGCCTTTAGCAAGATAATGCCTTATCCTCACTTAGAACCTCTTCTCTAGCTTAGTTTTGGCCATTAACACCTTGCATGTACGTAAAGTTTGCAACTTTACGTAGGAAGTATGCTCTAGGAACTCAGATCTGCAATATGGAGCTTTGGGGTGGCTTATAAGCATCTGAATGGAGAAAGGATAAAGAGACTCGACGAGTTGCATGTCCAACTCGGCGAGTCCGATGAAGAATAGCCTTGAGGGTTTCTGCATGAACTCGGCGAGTCAGCAGGATGACTCGACAAGCTAGTTAGGGTTTCCTCGACTTCTGAATAAGCATAGAATCGACGACTTGGTAGTAAACTCGGCGAGTCAGTGAGGGTTTTATGACCTTCTGAACCCTTAAGGAACTCGGCGAGTTGCTAGCTGCACTCGACGAGTTGGGTCAACAAGGACTGTTGACTTTGACCGTTAACTTTGACTTTGACCAAGGGTTGACTAGTTTGACTTCTGGGGGTGTTTTGGTAACTTGGAAATTTATGGGAATGGGCTTATGGTAACTATAGGTGGTGGAGTTCGTGGCTGTGGTTCGAGAGTTTGAGCTTATCACTTCAGTTCGACAGTTGTGAGGTGAGTTTTCCTCACTATACTCAAGGGTCTAAGGCACTAAGGTCGGCCCTTTTTGATTGTTACTCAGATATGTTATGCTAGTATGAGCTGTTAGATTAGCATCCTGGTAGATAGGATGGTATTATGTTGCTATGATCTGTAGATCAGTATCTGTGTAGATAGGATGATGTTATGTTAGTATGATCGGTTAGATCGGTTTGTATGTCTATAGACTGTTATGTGATTATCTGATATATGTGCACATGTTGATTGGTGGTTGAGTCTCCTCTGCTTTGTACGAGAGCCAACATGCCTGGGCATTCCAACCCGATGGTTGTGGGCCGTGAGTATTCCATCCTGAGGATGATTGGACTCGTAGTATGATGGTATTCCAACCCGATGGTTGTGGGCCTAGGGTATTCCATCCCAAGGATGATTGGACCTATAGTACGATCGGCATTCCAACCTGATGGTTGAGGGCATGGGGTATTCCATCTCGATGGTTGATTGGACCCATAATATGCTATTTGTGTTATATGTATGTTGATGTGCGTATGGGTATTTTGGGGGAAACTCACTAAGCTTCGGGCTTACAGTTGTTGATTTTGTTTCAGGTACTTCTGATGACCGCAGGAAGGCGAAGGCATGATCGTACACCTCCTGTTGTTTATGATTTGATTCTGGGATATTTTGACACTGAACTATTTTAGGAACAACTTTTGTAATAATCAATGGTTTGGAATATTTTAAAAGTTTAAATTTGGCATGATTTTTATGGATGTTACACCATGCATGGACATATTTTGTTCATAGTGATGTTTTCAAAGGAAAACTTGGATGCATGTGGTGGATGAACATTTAAAACTAGTAAAAATCTGTATTTTAGGGTTTCACATAGGTTTTGGTCCTTGGATTTCACCATCAAACAACATGCATGTTGTTCTTGGGTGAAATGCTACCACCATCATCATCAAACTCGACTTTCATGATTATGCACGTGAAAGTTGATAAAGAATGGTGTATGAGAAGAAGAAAGTGTAAGAAAACTTGTAAAAATTGAAAGAAAAATGAAGGAGAATGAAAGATTTTCGTGATTACCTCTAAGAACAACACTTGAGGATGAAGATTTTGTGCTTGAGAAGTGTTCTTGGTTGAAGAATTTTGTGAGTTTAGAGAGAGATTTGAGAGAAAAGGTGTGGTGGAGTGTGAGAGATAACGAGTGAAAGAAAAGTGAAGAGTGTTGGGGGAGATGAGAGTAATGATGGGAAGAGGAAGAGTGCCTTGGGAGATGGGAGGTCGAAATTTGTGGGGTATAATGCCTCTCTCTCTCTCTCTCTCTCTCTCTCTCTCTCTCTCTCTTTTATTTTTATAAAATTCAATCTTTTATAAATATATCTAATTTTTTTTATAAAATATGCATCATAACCTAGTTTTTATTCATAAAACCTTGATTTTTGGCTTATGAATTAAGGGTAAATGTTAATGACTTAATTTTTATTTTCCTTGATTATATTTTCCTGAATTTAATTATTTTAAATTGATATTGTAAGGTTCGAAATTATTTTCATATTTTGAGGTTAAAGTAAATTTAGGTATTTAGGGTTTTCGGATTTTGCTAAACTTTGGATATCAAAATAAAATGAACCTTTGAGACTTCAAATTATTTTTAGGTTTCCTAACTCTTATTCATATTATAAATAATGCTTGAATTTTTTTTGTTAGTTTATTGGCATTTCTATGTAGTGATTCCGAGATTCAAGTGAAATCGAAGAACCAAGTAAACTAGTCCTAGTTTCAACTTTGACTTAAGTTCCTACAAGCTTCTGACCTAATTTTTACTACTAGTTCAAATGTATGATGTGTCTATATGAATGTACAAAAGTGCTCGAGTGAAGGAATTGTTGGGTTTTAGGTACTATAACACTCCTATGGTGCACATACAACCCCAATGCCTTGGATCTAAGTTTTCTCTAATTATACATTCAATTTCATATTATCCAAAGCATATACCCTAACTAGCATGCAATTGGAGATATACAACATAAGGACTAGTTAGATGAATACCTCCTTTATGTAGCTTGTAGAGCTTGGCCTTTCAAGAGCTTAGCCCCTCAAGTGTGATGCCTCAAATGGTGCACAAAACACCACCAACAATTGGAGGACAATGGGAGAGAGGCTAGGAACCACCAAAAATCATCTAGGGTTTCCTCATGGAACAAGTGGCGATTTTAGGGTTGAAGGGGTTACATATATAGTGTATAATTCCAAGGGTCACTTGTAAACCCTAATTCATACACTTAAGCTTATGATCCAACAATTGATTTGGACTAACACTTCATGGACTCTCACATAAGCTTAGTTCATTAATAATCAATCATGCATCATTAGCCCAGACTATATGTATCACTGATTTACATAATCAGTCTCCGTTAATTTAACTAGTCTCTTTTGATCACTAAATTAATTCCAAAGTAATTCTTGATCAATACAAATTAAATAATATGATTTCTCAATTAATATATTATACTTATAATATATTAATAAATCACAAATAACCTTTTTCTCAAATATCCTTCCTATTAAATGCTCCGGTGAATGCAACCCAAAATGGACCATGCTACTATCGGGTCAAATACATACCAATTATAGTTATAGGCTTATACACCTAATCCAACAGGAATGACCTAAATTTGGATAGTTGTTACAGTTAAAGTAGTCGTAGAATTCACATATCAATGTGAAATATAAGTACACTATCCCTCGATTCTACTTGTTTCCAAGTTTCTAGTAGGTTATAACTTAGCTTCTAGTTACTAAGTCTAGTATGTGTCGTGCCTATACGTGAAACTAAGTTTATTTAAATATAGAACTGTCTCGAATATTGACGGTTGTCACACGACGTGAGTACCCTTTCTCACGTCGTGAGCTTCACTATCCTTAACAGAAGACGGGGCTCTTCAAATCTCAGTTCATGAGATCTTGCATCTCACAGCGCTGTCTGTGGCTAAAGGTCACCATTTTATGTCCTTATTCCATTAAGTCCTTGAGTCCATCTCATCCAGAAGTTAAAGGGGACTCCTGCGGTCCATAAAATTAGCTTCAATCTTTCATGCATGCCTCAAATCCATACTAACTTTCAGATCTGAACAATATTATGATCTAGGGACTCTTAGAATCCATAAATTTGCCAACTTTATGGATTTACTTCACTCAAGCATGCAATAGCATAAATAAGATAGACAAGACTCCTGATCTATCCATAACAAGCAATAAAGTTGGAGCCTTTGATACTTACAAAGGTCCAAAAGCAGGAAAAGACGATGATGATGATGATGATACTTTACCCATTCCACCACTAGAGTACTTCTTTCTTCTTATTCTCTTCTTCTTCAAGCTAGAAATGCACCCAATAGACAAAGCATCTTAAGGAGGAATAAGATTAGGGTTTCTGGAGGTTTAGAGAGTGAGAGAGGCTGAGGGTGGGCAACCCTAGCCCTCTCATTCCCTTAAATACCGAAAAATTAGAGTTTGGTTATTGGACTGCTCTCACGTCGTGAGCATTCGACTGCTCACGCCATGAGCCTCAAAATGGTGCATGGACCCAATACACTCCTCACGACATGACAAGCATACCACACGTCGTGAGAAGACCCAAAAAATGAAAATTAAAACTTAACAATAATCACAATAATGTGCACCTTATTCGATTGTTACAATTCTCCCGCACTTAAATCCGACTTCGTCCTTGAAGTCAGCATAATGCTCTCGCATCTCTGCCTCTGGATCCCAGGTCCACTCGGAGCCTCTCCGATGTTGCCACTGAACCTTTACCAAAGGTATCTCCATGTTGTGCAGGACCTTCATTTTTCTTTCCAAAATAGCCACCGGTCTTTCGATATAATTCAGGCGATCGTCAACTTGAATATTATCCAATGGAACCACTGCGTCGCTGTCCAACACATACTTCCGCAACTAAGAGACATGGAAAGTGTGTGGATATGTCTGAGCTCGCTTGGTAAATCCAACCAGTAAGCCACCCTTCCTACCCTGGCGATCACACGAAAAGGTCCCATATACCTGGGACCCAATTTCCCCCGCTTCCTGAAGCATATCACACCCTTCCAAGGTGAGACCTTCAGTAATACCATATCACCGACCTGAAACTCCAACTCAGATCGGTTCCGATCGGCATAGCTCTTCTGCCGACTCTGTGCTGTCTGCAGTCTCTGTCTGATCTGCTGAATAAGCTCCATGGTCTGAAGGACTACTTCCATCCTTCCCATTACCCTATGACCAACCTCTCCCCAACATACCAGGGTACGACATCTTTGACCATACAAGAGCTCATAAGGTGGGGCACCAATGCTATAGTGATAACAGTTGTTGTAGGAGAACTCCGTGAGAGGTAGGTATGAGTCCCAACTCCCACCAAAATCAATGACACATGCCCACAACATATCCTCAAGGGTCTGGATGGTCCGCTCACTCTGACCGTCGGTCTGCGGATGATAAGCAGTGCTAAAATGTAACCTCGTGCCCAGTTCCTCTTGGAAATTCTGCCATAATCGAGACGTGAACCGATCATCTCGGTCAGAAACAATGGAAACCGGAACCCCATGACAAGCAACGATCTCCCGGGCATACCCACCGGCCAACTTTTCGGCCGAAGAGCTCTCCCGCATGGCCAAAAAGTGGACATTCTTGGACAATCGATCCACGATGACCCATATAACATCAAAACCCTTGGCCGTCTTCGGCAACTTGGTGATAAAATCCGTGGTGATTTGTTCCCACTTCCACATGGGAACCTCCAAAGGCTGTAACTTCCCATACGGCCTCTGATGATCGGCCTTAACCATCCTACAGGTCAAATACCTCTCGACGTACCAGGCTATCTCCCTCTTCATACACGGCCACCAATTACTCAATCTCAGATCACGATACATCTTGGTGGCCCCCCGGTGTATTGAAAATCGAGACTTATGAGCCTCCTCCAGTACTATCTGCCTGATCCCAGCAGAAACTGGAACACAAACTCGACCGCATCGATTCAACAACCTTCAACTATCGGTGATAAACTTGTCGATCTCGCCCCTAATCCTCTCTGGTTTCCAGTTCTCCTCCGAACTCCCTCTGCATGTGCCTCTCTGATCAATCCTTAAAGTGGAGAATCAACGGATACCCTCATATACACCTCCCTAACCAAAGACCCAACCGACATGTGGCTCAATGCATCCGCTACCATATTCGCTTTACCCGGATGGTAAAGGATCTCGCAGTCATAGTACTTGACCACGTCCAGCCACCTGCGATGCCTCATGTTCAGGTTCGGCTAATCCATAACATATCTCAAACTCTTTTGATCCGTGTAGACAATACATCGGACCCCATATAGATAATGTCTCCAAATCTTGAGGGCAAACACCATTGCCCCCAGCTCCAAGTCATGAGTAGGATATTGCGTCTCATGCGGCTTTAGCTGCCGCGAAGCATAAGCAATCACTCACCCTTTCCGCATAAGGACCGCCCCAAACCGGTGATGGATGCATCACAGTATACCATAAAATCCTTAACTCCATCTGAAAGGGTGAATACCGGGGCCTCACATAACCTCCGTCGAAGAGTCTCAAATACCGACTGCTGCTCAGGGCCCCATCAAAAATCCACTCCCTTCATTCTCAGACGAGTGAGGGGTACCGCGATCTTGGATAAATCCTAAATAAATCTCCGATAGTACCCCGCCAAACCCAAGAAACTCCTGATCTTTGAGGGAGATTTCAGAACCTCCCACTGCATCACCGCCTCGATCTTGGCCGGATTAACCAAAATCCCATTCTGGTTAACAAGATGCCCCAGGAACTGGACCTCTCGTAACCAAAACTCACACTTCGAGAACTTGGCATACAGTCGTTCCTGCCTCAATACTCCTAGAAGCTCTCGAAGGTGCTCCTAATGCTGCTCTCTGGTCATGGAATACACCAAGATATCATCAATGAATACGATAAAAGATCAGTCGAGCATTGTCCTCAATACATAATTCATCAAATCGAAAAACACAACAGGTACATTGGTGAGCCCAAATGGCATCACCACGAACTCGTAATGCCAGTAGCAAGTCTGAAATGCGGTCTTCTCCACGTCTTCCCCTCTCACTCTATCCTGATGATCCCAGACCTCAGATCGATCTTGGAGAACCAAGATGCACCTTGGAGCTGATCAAAGAGGCCATCAATCAACGGGAAGGGATACCAGTTCTTCACTATTAAGTTGTTCAACTCCCGGTAATCTATGCACATCCGGTGCGAACCATCCTTCTTATTGACGAACAGTATCGGCGCTCCCCACGGACAACTGCTCATCCGGATGAACTGCTTGCCTAACAGCTCCTGAAGCTGAGAGGACAACTCTTGCATCTCGGGTGGTGCCAAGTGGTACGACGTCTTGGAAATCGAAGGCGAACCCAACACTAAATCAATCTTGAACTCAACCTTCCTCTTGGGAGGCACACCGGGCAATTCCTCGAGGAAAAGATCGACAAACTCTCTGAGAACTGGTACCTCTAAAACTGAAGTCTGCTACCTGACCCGAGTATCAACTACATAAGCCAGATAACCTGCACACCCATGTTGAATATATTGTCGAGACCTGGCTGCTAAACAAAACCTTGAACCAACCTTGGTGCCCTCTCCATAGATAACCAGTTCTCCTCCATTTGGGGTTCGAACTACCACTCTTTGGCCCTCGCAATCGATCATGGAACCAAACCTGCTCATCCAGTCCATACCCACTATCACGCATACATCCCCCATGGGGATAGGGGTCAGATCAATCAAACAAGGCACCTCGAAGATTTCCAATACACAACCGTGATACACACTGGATGCAGAAACCCCATGTTCGTTGGCGATAAAAACCCGCAACAGACACTCTAACTCCCCAATAGGCATATCAAACTCCCTACTGAATGATCGAGACACAAAGGACTGACTCACGCCCGAGTCAAATAACACAAGAGCAGGAAAAGAGTTCACTAAGAACGTACCTATTAGGAGCATATACATGAGAATACCAAATAATATAATATACCAAATAATAAATAGAAACATACCGATCACGACGTCTGGTGCCACCCTGGCCTCCTCCGCCATGAGCTGAAAAGCGTGACCTCGAGCCCTCGGGGGATTCGCCTTTCCCTGGCTCCCATCCTTGATCCTCAGAGTAGCTGACGCTGGAGCCTGTGCCGGCCTAGCAGCAAGCAAGGGGAATTGGGCCTTTATGTGTCCCACCTGATCACAGTGATAACAAATCCTGATGCTGGATACTGGAGCCTGTTTTCGGCAATCTCTCGCGATGTACCAATGCTTTCCACATTTGTGGTATCCCAAATAAGATCGACAAGCCACATCTTGAACCTTGCTGCACTTTCCGCAAGTGCGGCCCCTATGACTCCCAGATCTACCATCAGCATCCTTGAACCGCTTCAATGTAGGCTGTGACTGTGCCGGAGCCTGCCTCTGTTCCCATGTCTGGAGCTCCATCTCGATCTCCCGTAGCGTAGCGGCCTCCTGCAAGTCTACCAAAGAACCATTGTGCTGCGTGGACACAAACTGTCGGTTCCGTCTTGAGCATGCTCAAGTATTGGGTCATCTGATCTTGCTCAGAAGCATCAAACTCAGGGCAAAACATGGCTCTCTTCGTAAACATCTTGGTGATCTCTATCACTGACTCAGTCCCCTGTCTCAAATCCAAGTACTCATGGGATAACCTCTCCCGCTCCACCAGTGGAACACATCTAGAATGGAACATCTTAGAGAACTTCTCCCAAGTCACGACAACCCTCTACTTAGGAGAATACGAGCTAGTAACAAGTCTCCACCAATCCTTCACTCCAGACTGAAGAAGGTTCATAGCGCACTTGACCTTCTGGTCAGCTCGGCAAGAGCACATAAAGAAACATTCCTCCACGTTAGACAACCACCTCATGGATATGATCAGATCCTGAACTCCATCAAATACTGGGGGCTTCGTATTTTAGAAGTCCCAATACTGGAAGACTCTCCCAACGCCAATCCTAGCAGCAACAATGGCTGTGGTGGCTACAGCAGTAGCAGTCTCAAAAAGTGCAGCGTATCGCTCATCAAATTACTCTATCATAATGTTCTTAATAGAACCAAACATCTCTGGTAACTTTCCCTGGAAGAGGGAAACAACCTCCTCCTAAATGATCTCCCTAACTCGATCCTCAGTTAATGTTGTCCTATCCTGGCCACCAGCTCCTAATCCTGATTCGGATCCTGCCTCAAATCGTCTCTTAATCGAGGGAAACAACCTCCTCCTAAATGATCTCCCTAACTCGATCCTCAGTTAATGCTGTCCTATCCTGGCCACCAGCTCCTAATCCTGATTCGGATCCTGCCTCAAATCGTCTCTTAATCGCCATAATGAAAATAAACCAGGGAGATATCAGATAAAATGCATATAACACCATGAGGACCAATTCCTAGCAAAACCCTAGGGGTTGTGACTTCCCTGTTACACGGACGAGTCATGTGCTTCCAGTAGTACGGGCCCATACTACCTTCCACACCTACCCGTATTTTTCTCAGAGGATCATCACAAACAACCCTAACAATAATCACTAGAATATGCATACACTCTATCCTCACTTCCTAGAGGAAGTACGCAACCGGCCGACTGACCCCACATAACTCATCCATGAAACTTCCACCAACCCTGCAGTACTCGTGTATGCTAATAATACATAACATTGGATCCTATAGACAGTCGAATATTCAATTCAACCTTAAGCCTACAAACAAACAAGGAATAGGAAGTAAGGCCAAATCAAACATTCTCAGGCCATAGAATCTTAGTTATGTACAATTTTGATGCATACACAAAGCAACTACAGTAATGATGTCAATTCCATATAAGGAAACCCTAGGCTATCAGACATCATATAATCAAGCAATGCTATCATGCAATTCCTGAAGATCCCTAGCCTATCACTAGCATGTTGTTCTATGTGAGAACAAGGATGATCAGATGCGCATGGACAAGGTTTGAAAACCCAAACCTTAAATGAATGCTTAAGATCAATGTCTGCTTACTAAAAGGAATTCCAGTCAAGTCTGGTAAAACCAGTCAAGTCTGAGTTAATGAAACCAACAAAGTATTCAAAACATAAATGAAGAGAGAAGATAATAATCAAAGTAAAGGTAATAAATGAAGAACAAGAAGAATGTTTGAGAGAATAAGTGAAGTAAACTGGAATGTTGCTAAATATGTTTGAATAAACTGTCACTTAGATTTGCATTAAGAGCTCCTATAAATAAGAGAGCATGATACAAGGTACAAACAGGGATACATACATAGGACCGGATAAAAAGATATTTCTGACATTCTGATTGTCCAAGTTGACAAACAGACTAAGTCCGATGAAATGTCTAATCATGCTAAGTGACAAAATTAATTAATGCACAGTGAAAAAGATACTGATTCGGAAACACAAACATTTCGGTCCTAACATTCATTTCGGAATGCCTTCTACTCATCTGCTCCGGACTTGGCTTAACTTCCGGACTCCAACTGATTCCGCACCAACTTATCACTTCGGAATCTTGACTGACTTCGGATCTTCAAATAAAGAATGAAGATTGCTAGAGGTTCACTTTCAGGTTCCAACAATCTCCCCCTAAGTGAACTTAGCAATCTGGTCAGCTTCAACTTGATTCTTCCTTAATGAAAGTGTAAGCACGATATAACCAATATCTGACTTCGATATACCATTTCAATTCCCTTATAAACTTTTCCTTGATAGGCTCAGGGGCTTCGGACTTGGATGCTCAACTGATGAACTTGTTGAGGGCTCTTTTCGGAACTAAGTGTTTATCAAGGACTCGGAAGAAGTCATTCTTGTTTGTCTTCCTGGTTTTGTAAACAAAACCTAGAACCGGATCATCAATGGGACCTTCTGCTAGCAGTTTGGCTTCTCGCAGCACATATTCAATTTTGCCAATGAAATCTTGGGTTCTGTATAGGCTAGCTAACTCGTAGTCGCATTGACAAAATTCTGCGACATAGTCCTTGAGAAAGTTTATGGCAGTATGATAAGCACCCATACTGATATCATCATTTTGAAGGGTCCGAAAGTGGGCAGCTATAGTTAGGATATCGTTCGGATTCATTGCGGGAAAATCGGCATCAGTGATGGTTTTATAAGTTGGTTTATTTCTGACAATATGGTACCGAAATAGTGGACAACTGAGTTCGAATTTGGTGAGGATCTTCCTTCTGTACCCACAGATCTTCGTAATCTTCTTCCTCGTCCATACTTCCTTTAGGGGAAGGGCATTCTTAGCATAGAATGTTTTTAATATTTCACGCTCTGTCCGGTTGGTGACTTCCGGATTGTCATTGGGATGGAGAGGAGCAAATTTGATGTAAAATTTGTTGAAGGGTGAGAGGGGCAGATCAAGCTGTTCCGAATCATTAGAAGGAATGTCATAGTACATGATGGGTACTATATCGACATCCTTAAGAATACCTCAGGAGAGATACCACGCATCGGATCAGGATTGTCTTTGAGGGCTTTGATCCGGATGCTGGCCTCTAGAGCGTGGTTGATTTCCTCCTGAGACCATCTGAATTTTTTCTTTGAAGGATGTCCGGAGGGATGAGCTTGATGAATTTCAAAGATAGGATTTTTTCCCTTATCTTTATTCAGTGCGGCGAGCACTTGCTTCATGTTTTCATCAACAACAAATTCCGGAGTGGGCGTCGGAAGAGGTTCTTCCAGAATGTCATCAGGGATCCGGAGTGGGGAACCCTGGTCAATAGGAGCAATTTTTGGGGCCGGAATTGGTGGTAACATTGAAGGGGTGGCTCGGAAGGCTTGAACAGTGAGAGAGGTTTTTGCCTTAGCCATTTTGATTCCCCTTTGAAGAATATCAGGTAAAGAGGATGGCCAAGAAACTGCAGACCAGATCCTTTTTTCTTCTTCAGTCATCACCTTTGGGAAAAGCTTCCTTGGAGCTTCAAGACAAATAACTCCATTGGTAACATACTCCTCTTTTTCACTGTCTTCTTCTTCAGTCTTCTCCTTTGAAGCTTCACTTTCTTTTTCATCAGAAATGTTGGGAGGAGAGACGGAAAGAATCTTCAGATCATCATCATTACTTTCATTTTCATCCCGGAGTGTAAACTCCGAGGCAGGTTTCCATACTGTGCTTGGGACTTCTCCCCCTCTTGCACCGGTGGCCTTGGAAACCGGTGCAAGCATCAACGATTCCTTCATATCAGAAAACTTCTCAAACACTTTTTGAAGACCTGTGTTGAGTTGAAGGGTGAGAGCATCATAGGCTTCAACAGTCGGCGCCTGAGATGCAAGATGATCAAATAAGTGTCCAAGGGTGGCAAGCATCTCATCAAACTTGTGATTCGGAACATCAACAATGTTCCAAGTGGATCGGAGAAATTTGATGAGGACTTGTTGTATAATCAAGTTCATCTCATCCTTCTTCTTAATCTCATTCTCCAGCCTCTGAATATGCATCTCATGACGGACATGGGTCTGCTTGATGAGTTCATTGGTAGCAGTAACTAAGTCGTCATGGACTTTGAGCATCTGGGTGATTGTATCGAGATAGTGGTCAATGGAGGCATCATATTTTGCTTCAACTTCTTCGATTGAATGTCTAAGCCGGAGTGAGATCAGTTGATCTAGTTGGGCTTCTCTTTCAGCTACCGAAGGTCCGGACTGACTGGATAAGGACTGGAGAATTGCATCTAGCTTGGAGTCCAGTCTGGAAACCTTTTCTTCAATCTTGGAGTTGAGTCCGGAGACAGAGGCTTCGATTGTTTCCACCTTCTTTATGGTTCCGAACACATTTGCCTGAATTTCCAAGAGGGAAAATGGATCGATATGGTTGTCGGCTGAGGAATCATGTAGAGTCACTGGAGTGATTGTGGTCAGCATATTAGGGTGAACAGAAGTACCAGGCTTGGTTGCAGCATCATCACGGAGTTTGAAATATGACTCGGTTTCCGGAGTTAAGGATGATGATCCGAAATAAAACGTTGATTTGGATGAGGAAGCTTTAGACTAAAACTTGTGGTAGGGCAGGATTAGAGTGGTGGCAATATTTACTCATTCTTCATCAAACATAACTTCCTCCGAATGAGATGATGGAGTTTGACCTGTGGTGAACACTTGGTCTGCTTCATCATCAGAGGGGGCAACAAAAGGCTGATTGCTTTGGAGAGCTCTATTTCGCATCGAGATCAGTGTAGCTTCAACTTGAGACCTTGTAAGTTTGGGATGCCTCGGCATAGCCCTGTCAACAAAATCATCCCATGCAGGATCGTTAACCCCTGGTCGTCATGTACACCTTCCGGGTATCGGACCAGTTGTGGCATCCGAGGTTGGAGGGACAACTCTGACTTTGGAATGCTTGGGGTCCGGAACAGGGGTTCCGGAGTGTGTGCGTATAGAAGAAGATGGGATATCAAAAGTGACTCGTGGGTTTGTTCCAGGGGGCAAGGAACTTTTTTCAACACCAACATCACCTTGTTGGGAAGGTGTGGGTGGTTTATTAGCAGACTCCTCGTGAGTGTGTGCAAGTGGTTTTATAACATCGAGGGGTACCTCGGATGAGTGGACAGGAGGGGTGTTCGGACGGCCAGAGTCAACCAGAATGTCATGAGCACCTTCCTGTTGAGAGGAAGAGCCGACTTTGGTTCTCTTTTTCAGATTTGACTTAGTGGGAGAAGATTTCTGTTTTGCGGACTTCTTTGTCTTCTTGGGTCCGGATGATGTTGGCTTGGCCACTTCCGGAGTGGGTTCAATGGGGATTTGGGTAGACTGTGTTGGGATGTACACAGTCGAAGTCTCCAAATGCTTCTTCAAATGAATAGATCCGGAAGGGATAAGGTCCAACATATGTTGAGGCAATCTTCGGACAGGGCCAAAGGAAGATTGGTCTGGAATTCTATAACTTTTAACTACTTTAAAGGAAAGATATACCTCCTGCGGAATCGTGGAAACAGGAATGGGTTCGGACCTTTCCCTGTAGAGTTCCTGAATCGTCAAAGCCCAAAACCTAGGGCTTGAAATCTCGTTATCTTTCCTCTTGATGGCAAACTTGCGGAAGTCTTGCCATAGCACCTCCGGAAGATCGACAACATTGTTGCGTCCGGAGTATATGTTGTAGACTACGTGCAGCCAGTCTTTGCTAAGGGTGTCTGTGCCACCATGCTTTCCGTACAGCCCACGGATGATGAAGTGCATCAACACAGTCCAGGGTCCGAAAACGGCTGATTTTTTGAAATCCTTGGCCTTGTAATCCTGGTTGTACCCAATGTGGTTCAAGAAAAGTTGAACTTCTTCTGCAGTGGGTTCTTGTACCTTGAAACCCTTGGGGTTTTCTTTTACAGCAATAGCCCTAAGAAATGTCGATTTGTGAATGGGCACAATCCTATCGCCGGTGATCTTGGTTTCCAAGACATCGTCGTGGATTTTCATTCGGGTGAATGCTGTGTGAAGAAGATAAAGTGGAAGTGGAGGTTCATGGACTTTGGTTAGAGGGATGGAGATGGGATGGTTTGCCATGAATTCGATCATTACTCTGATAGATTCATCATAATCCATAGGATTCAGTGAGAACAGTTGGGTTGTATCCCTGAGAAAGGGTTCAGGCGAGGTAGAAGATGAAGATCCCTTGGGTGATTTCTTCTTGGCAATCGATTTCTTGGGAGTTGAAGTGGTTTGAGTGAGTTTCTGTGAAGATGATTGGGACACCATTGTTGAAGGTTTTTGAAATCTTGAAGAACACGAAGATCACAGAGAAGATTTTGGAAATTTGTGAGAGTATTGAGCGCGTAAAGAGTCAAATGAGGGTTTGAAGAGGTTTATATAGGTGATGGAAACGGGTCGGGTCAAGTATGGTAATGATGAGGGTCCAAATAGTGATGGGTCGCATTTAATGTTTAGCGGTTAATAGGGTGAAATAGGCTAGGGATGGTGAAAGGTTGGGTTTGAGAATAGCCTAAACTGGTCCGAGGTGCGACTTTCTAGGAAGATTGGATAGGTGCGTTTGAGAACGTGTAATCGAGGTGCGACTTTCTAGGAAGATTGGATAAGGATCCTCAAAAGGTAACCGTTATAAAAACTTTTTACATTATGAACCTTTGGACTTCTGACTGTTTGATTCCGGAATGAAGGCGTTTCAGAATTATGAAAAAGATTTCTTGAAAAGAGAAGTCCGTAGTGAAAACTTTTGATTTGTTATGGAATGAAGCATGTGAGCTAAAAGTGATCCGGAGTAAAGTTTGAAAATTCCAGAGTCCGAAGTTGAAGTAAAGTTCCGGAGCCAAATTTTTTTTAGAATAGTCCGGAGAAGAAATTTTAGAAATTCCAGAGTCAAATATGAGAACGTGTTCGGAGAAGTGATTTAGAAAAGAAGTTCCGAACCAGGTTTGAAAAACTTTCCGGAGTGAAATTTTGAAAATGTTCCGGAGTGAAAATAAGTTGCATTTCGGAGAGAAGAATTTTGGAGTGAGACAAAAAAGTAGTTACATACCTTTCAGGATTTGAATTCTGGGATGACATTATGAAGTATATTCCGAGGCAAAATTGTGACCAATGTAACTGTATTGGTCCTTGGACTTCAAAAAGGCTTATAGACTGTACAACTTAACACTGAGATGGGAGAGTAGATTAAAAGACATAAAATGATCCTGATTGTTCCGAGAGGTAATGATTCCGAAGAGTAAAAGGATTTTGTTCCGGAATAAACTTATACTTTTTGATGTTTCCATCAAAGAGTACATTTCTTTTGAAAGAATTGAGGATCAGACATCATCATACCCATTTTGTTCAGAAAACCATTGAATTTGGTTTCATCTAATGCCTTAGTAAAGACATCAGCAATTTCATCGTTAGATGGAACGAAAATAAGTTCAATATTGCCATTTAAAACATGATCTTTTATGAAATGGTACCGAATATCGATGTGCTTCGTCATGGAGTGCTGAATTGGATTGTGCAAACTGTAAATTGCACTTTGAGAATCACAGTAGATTGGAATTCGTTGAAAACGATAACCATAATCTAGGAGTTAAGACTTCATCCATAGAACTTGAGAGGTACAGCTGGCAGGAGCAATGTATTCAGCTTTGGCAGTAGAGAGTGCAATGCAGTTCTGTTTCTTGGATGACCAACTAACCAATCGACCACCTAAAAATTGACATCCGCCTGATGTGCTTTTCCTATCCAGTTGTAGACCACCATAGTTTGAATCTGAGTATGCTTGAAGAAGGAAGATCTCATTTACTGGATACCAGATTCCGAGGTTCTTTTGTACCTTTAAGGTATCGGAAAATTTGCTTAACAACTAAAAGATGAGACATCTTTGGGTTGAATTGAAATCTGGCACACAAGCATGTAGAAAACATGATGTCCGGATGACTTGTTGTGAGATAGAGTAGGGATCCAATCATTCCTCTGTACTTCTTTTCATCAACTGCTACACCTAAAGGGTCGGCAAAGATCTTGTGTTCGAAACCCATTGGTACCTTGGCTGAGGCACATGGATCCAGTGAGTACTTCTTGAGGAGTTCCGAAATATATTTCTCTTGGTGAATGAAAATTCCTTTGTTAGTCTGTTTGACTTAGAGACCAAGAAAGAAGCTTAATTCCCGATTCATGCTCATTTGAAATCTATTGAGGATAACTTAGCAAAGTCAGCTACCATTGAAGAATCGATGGATCCGAAAATAATGTCATCAACATAAATTTGGACCAGCATGAGATGCTTTCCATTTGACCTTCGGAATAGAGTGGGATCTAGAATTCCTCTTTGAAAACCTGAACGCTTGAGAAAATCGGTGAGGGTCTCGTGCCATGCGCGAGGAGCTTGCTTAAGGTCGTAGACAGCTTTCCAGAGTTTGTAGCAGTAGTTTGGATATGCAAGATTAACAAAAACGGGAGGCTGTTGAAGATATACTTCAGTATCAAGTTCACCATTTAGAAAAACACTTTTGACATCCATCTGGTAAACCCTGAAGCCTTTATGAGCAGCATAAGCAAGAAAGATTCTGATAGCTTCAAGATGTGCAACAGGAGCAAAGGTCTCATCATAATCAATGCCTTCAATCTATGTAAATCCTTTAGCCACCAATCTTGCTTTGTTTCGAATGATAACTCCTGCATCATCTAACTTGTTGCGAAACACCCATCTAGTACCGACAATGGGATGGTTCTGAGGAGGAGGGACGAGAGACCAAACTTCATTTCTATCAAATTCTGCTAATTCTTCTTGCATGGTTGTGATCCAATCAGCATGTTCAAGTGCCTCTTTGATGGATTTTGGTTCAACCATAGAGATAAATGCCGAAAAATGACATTTATTTTGAAGACTTTAAGCAGATCGAGTTTGTACGCCAGCGTTTGGGTTTCCGATCACTTGGTTCGGAGGATGATCCTTGGTCCAGACATGTAACCTTGGAAGTTCTTGTGCAGCAGATGATCCAATATCAACAATGGGGTTGTGTTTCTCCCCCTAAATAGTTTGAACATGTGGATGATGCTCCCCCTGAACTTCTGAACCGGATAGGTTGACATCATCTTCAGGTGGGAATTCAAAGAAATTTGCATCATCATCAATGTTGATAGGATTGAAACCATCGAAATCAGCAGCTGCATCTTGAAATCCATCCACATTTGATTCAAGGGAAGAGTGACCATTCTCCCCCTCAACCTGAGAAGGTTGAAACGGTTCGGAATCAAATAGAGGAAGACTTGGTGTTGGACCAGACATATTTTGAGAGACCGGAGCTTCGAACATGGTTGGTCTTGTTCGAGATTCCGAATCAAGAGCCGTTTCGGAAGGTCCGAACAAGGTCTCAAAGTCAACTTCAAGGATTGTTTGTTGGTTCGGACATCCTGGCACTGGAGCATCGGACTCCATAATGTGAGTTGTAACATGGGTTGGGCCAGAATGCCGAATGAAATTGTCATCAAAGTTAACATCAAAGATTTCTTCTAGAACACGAGTTCGCCGATTAAGAACTCTGTAAGCCTTTGATTTTGAAGAGTATCCAAGGAAGATGGCTTCATCAGCTTTAGGTTGAAACTTGGTAAGCTGATCACGGTTGTTCTTGATGAAGCATCTTCATCCGAAAACATGAAGAAACGAGATAGTTGGCTTCCGACCGTTCATGGCTTCATACGGCGTTTTGTTGAGGCTTCGATTGGCGATGCTTTTATTCTGGGTAAAGCATGCAGTAGAAACAGCTTCGGCCCAAAGATAGAGTGGCAAATTTGCAAAATTGATCATGAATCGAGCAGCTTCAACAAGTGTTCTGTTTCATCGTTCGACTACACCGTTTTGTTGAGGAGTGTAAGGAGCAGAAAAATTGTGGTCGATGCCCTTCTCGGTAAGGAAGCTTTCAATGGTGGAGTTAGTGAATTCCGAACCATTGTCACTTCGGATTCTCCTTACTGGGAGTTTGATGAGAACTTCTATTCCTTTGATAAAATTGATGAGCTCAGAGGCTGTTTCTGACTTCAGCCTTAGGAAGAAGATGATGGGTTTTGAGCATTCTAACACTCCTATGTGTACATGAAACCCTAGAAAACCTTGGATCTATGTTTGTCTAAAATACATGCAAAATATGATTTCCAAGGTTCATAATCCTATCTAGCATACATGGGGAACTTTTATCATAAAAGATGGCTAGAATTACATACCTTGTAGTTGATTTGATTCCTTGAAAACCTTGAGAGCCTAGCACCCCAAGTGTGACGCCTCAAATGTTTCACATAATACCAAATGCTTTGGAATAACTTTAGAGAATGTATAACACTTGTAAAAATCGGCTTGCCCTCTCTTGTTCTCAGTGTAACCGATTTTGGTGAGTATCATGTTCCTTATATAGTGTGTCACATCTAGGGTTACACCATGTAAACCCTAATGTGACATGACTCTTCATTTCCATGACCCATGGGTTTGTAACTCCCATGGAGCCTCCATGGAGCATCCAATGGGTTTAACCCAACTTGATAATCCATGGAGCCTTTTAGCCCACTATACAAGTTATGGATGATTTACATAATCAACCCATATATTTAATTAGTCATCTTTTGATCACTTAATTAATTCCAAATTAATCTTTGATCAATATTAATTAAATAATACTATTAATATATTAGAACTTATAATATATTAATAAACCACAAGTGTTATTTCTCTCATTTAGTCTATCCAAATGCATGATGCCATGCAACCCACATGGACCATGCCGGGTCGGGTCAAGTACATACCAGAAATAGTTATGGACTTAGACACCTTATCCAACAGAAGACCCAGGTGAACCTAGTAAAGTCATTTATAATCACAAGAATGTACTTTTTGTGATGCAGACTCTCTACTGTTGATGGTCCACACAGATCGATGTGTAGAAGTTCTAATGGTTCCGAGATTGATTTCTCAATGAGGACGAGATGACCCTTCTTTGACTGCTTTCCACACTCACATGCAGCACAAAGATGGTCATTTTCGAATTTGAGAAGTGGCAAACCTCTAACCATTTCACCCGAAACAAGATCATTCATATATCTGAAGTTCAAGTGAGCAAGCCTCCTATGCCATAACCAACTGACGCCAGGAACAACTTTTGAGAGTAAGCAGAGTTGGGGCTTGCAAATGATCATGTTGATGTCAAGAGGATACATGTTCTTGTTGCGATTAGACTTGATCAAGCATTGCTTTCGATCTTCGGACATGATGTAGCTATGTTTCTTACAGAATTCAACTCGACGATTTGCATCAGTGAGTTGAGCCACACTTATCAAATTGTGCTTTAAGTTAGCTACATAAGCCACGTTTGAAATGGAGAAGTTGCCATTGGTAAGGATGCCATAACCTCGGATCTGAGAATTTGAGTTGTTGCCATACGTCACATAGCCAGCATTTGGTGAAAGTTTGAGATCTCGCAGAAAGTCCTTCTGCCCCGTCATGTGCATGGAGCAAGCACTATCAATATACCATATTGTCTCTTGCTCCGAAGCACAGAGTGCCTACAAAATTAGTGAGTGGTGGAGTTTTTAGGCTCCGAGTTAGGTTTAGGGACATGGGCACAGGCTTTGGACTTTAATTGTCACTTCGGAACAACTTTGTGTTTCTTGGAAATGCTTTTTGAGTCCTTAGGAAACAAACAAAAGGTTAATGTTTTCTCATCTATCCAATAGTCATATTCAATGACTTGAGGGTTCAGAATGACTTTCTTCGGACATGATGTTTCCAGAGCAGTGGAAGTCACTGTCTGGTCCGGAGTCAAGGACTTTTTCACTTTCCAAACAAGTTTTTGTTCTGAAGATTTTTGTGAAATTTATTTCTTTGAAAAATTTGCTTTGTTTGATGATACATTTGATTTTGAAAATGATTGTGGTTTGAAAATTGTACCATCTGATTTTGCAATGAAAATAGATGAAACAGTCCGAGGAGAGGTGTTTTGGACAGATGCGGTGCTCACTCTAGACTTTTTATGAGTGGGATTAACCACTTTCTTTTGTTCTATAGGACTTGGAGGATTTGAAGGTCTTTTGAGGATATTAGTGGGTGTGAAGGAGTTTTGACTATAGGTTGATGAAGGAGAATTCTGAGATACACTCTTTTTGGAGTTCTCAAGGAATCTTGAATTTTGTCTAGTCTTAACTTCCTTTTTGTGTGCATTCCAAGCTTCCACTTTGGGATCTACAATATCCTTCCTATTTAACATTGGCTTTCTTTTGGAATGAGACGATGATTTGGAAGTCTGTCCTACTGAAGGATTGTTGAACACAAGCTTAATGGGAACTAGATTTGTTTTTGAAATTACTTGAGATTTAGAGTCACATGAGGTTGACTCATCAACATCACTATCTAAGGATGCCCAGACACACTCCGAAGTTTCAGACTCAGTTGATTCCGAAAGGATTTCCTCAATAACACAGTTGTTAGGAGGGGTGAGGTTCGGATTTTGAACAACATACATTGGAGTACTAGAGTTGAGTTCAGAGGTCCGATTCAAGTCTAGGTTTATCATAGGTGGAAATTGTGTGGAATCGGGACTCTTGACAACTATGAGCTTAAACTCAGGAATCAAGGATGCAAAATGGTCAGAAGTCTCATTAAAGGGTGACAAGGGAGAAACAGGTGTATCCGAATGTTTAATGTTCAGAACATCTCCCATGAAAGTCAGATTTTGTAACTCCTTTAAGGGACGAACAACTGGTTTCGGAAACTCGCTTCCGAGACCAGGAGCTTTTGACCAAGGATGACGAAAATTGTGAGTCATCTGTTCATTTGCTTCAAGAATGTCTATGGCATGGTGCATGACATCAATGTTAGCATTAAGACGTTTGTTATCGAAAATTAAAATATTTCTTTCAGAATAAGTGATTTCATATTTGTCTTTAAGAATGATACATTCATCTTTTGACATTACAAGCTCATGTTCTAAAGACTCAATTTTCAACTTCTTATCCTCAAAACGTAACCTAAGACGACTCAATTCACTGTCCTTCTTCTCACTGGCTTCTCTGGCTGACTCATAGGCTTTGTAAATGATAGTCCTATCTGATTAGATATGGGTTAGATACGGTTCACAAAGAGATAAATCGAAATTATTATTAGTAATCATAGTTTTTACCTGCTGAACGTTGCTTCGGTCGGGTGGATCGTTAGTAGCCATGTAACAGTAGTTTGGTTCAGCAACTTCATCATCTTCTTCGGATCCGGACGACCAATAGCCTTCATCACATTCAATTTCTTGTCGAGCCATGAGAAACATGTTTCTGCCAGTGGTTACATCATCATAATCTCTAGACGACCAATATCCTTCCACATCCCTTGACACGGTTGTAACAAAAGCCTTTTCACTTTCAGCCAATTCTTGAGCACGACGTGCATAGTAAGCAGAGTCCTTGATCTTTGGTTTTTGTGGGACTTCGGCTAGGCAATCTTTGGCAAAGTGATTTGCATGTCCGCACTTGTGACACATAATTTTTGGTTTCTCAGATTTTGGAAGCTGTGGAGGTTCCGAAGTATGATTCTGAGTAGGAAGATTTGGCTTGTAGGCAGGAGGGTTTTCGGAAGGTTTGTTGAAAGGTTGATGATTGCTTTGGTGAGGAGCTTGAAAGCGGTTATTTAGGTAAGAAGTTTGGAATTGATTGTTGTAAGGCTTGTTGAAAGGATGATTGTATCTCATAGAGAGTAAGGCAAACTCTTGTTGAAAGCGTAGTTCAGAGTCCATTTCCTCAGGGTTAAGGTCACCCATAGATTGAAAGTTTGAGTTGGTGAGAGCAGGGTTTAGAACGTTAGGAAGTGAAGGTTGAACAGGAGGAATGTATGGAACAACAGCAGTAAGAGGGTCCGAAACAATTGGGTTTGAGTTTTGTGGGTCAAAGGAACTGACTAGGGCAAGAGGACCTCCAGTGAGTTCAGGTAGAGTTTGAGCAAAATTTGAATCATGAACTTGAAGCTCATCAAAAAGTTGATAGAGCTTGAGCTTTTTCAGAGACCCATTTCTCTGAAGACATGATTTCACATTTCCCCATCCCTTTCCTAGACTGTTGATGAACTTGAGATTGTACTCAAGTGGAGTTCGGACTATCCCATGAGCTATCATATTGTTGACAACGATTCTGTATCTGTTTGAGGATGAGGCAACAGATTCACCAGGTGTGGTAGTGAAAGTGTCGAACTCATTGACAACGGAAGTCAAGCACTTGTCCTTCATGTTCTCTGACCCTTCAAATAAATCTTGAAGTGTGTTCCAAATCTCTTTTGTGGACTTGCATAATTTGATATGCTCAAAGAGAGATGGTGGAACACCAAACACCATTTCCGAAAAGGCAACTTGATCAACATGCAACTTTTCGAGGTCATCAGCAGTGAGAGGTGCTTGTCGTTGTTGATCTTGTCCCAAAAGAGTTGTAGCAACATCTCTAACCACAGTTCGAACTGGAACATGAGGACCTTCAGTGACGGATCTCCAGATAGATTCACCTTTCTCTTTTCCAAGTAAAAATCTTTCCATTCTAACTTTCCAATGATCATATTCTTCAACAACTAGCAGTGGGGCACGTGTAGGGCAACCCACGCTATTTGCTATTTGCATTGAATACATTTGTTGAGTATTAGAAGTAGCCATTTAAGTTAAGATGTGTTTGACCAAAAGTGGTATATAGAAGAACTTTTATCCTTAACACATAAATGATTGAAATACTAAGGTAATTTCAAATCAACTATAATCTGATCTTATGGATTCAAAGGACAACCACTTAAGCTCTGATACCAATTGTGAGAACAAGGATGATCAGATGCACATGGACAAGATTTGAAAACTCAAACCTTGAATAAATTCTTAAGATCAATGTCTGCTTACTAAAAGGAATTCCATTCAAGTCTGGTAAAACCAGTCAATTCTGAGTTAATGCAACCAACAAAGTAATCAAGACATAAATGAAGAGAGAAGATAATAATCAAAGTAAAGGTAATAAATGAAGAACAAGAAGAATGTTTGAGAGAATAAGTGAAGTAAACTGGAATGTTTCTAAATATGTTTGAATGATCTGTCACTTAGATTTGCATTAAGAGCTCCTATAAATAGGAGAGCATGATACAAGGTACAAACAGGGATACATACATAGGACCAGATAAAAAAGATATTTCTAATATTCTGATTGTCAAAGTTGACAAACAGACTAAATCCTATGAAATGTCTAATCATGCTAAGTGAAAAAACTAATTAATGCACAGTGAAAAAGGTACTGATTCGGAAACACAAACATTTCGGTCCTAACATTCATTCCGGAATGCCTTCTACTCATTTGCTACGGACTTGGCTTAACTTCCGGACTCCAACTGATTCCGCACCAACTTATCACTTCGGAATATTGACTGACTTCGGATCTTCAAATAAAGAATTGAGATTTCTAGAGGTTCACTTTCAGGTTCCAACATTCTAACATATCACAATATCAAATAACAGTGTGGTAATTTGGGGTCTACATACTGGCTCCGACTGATCGTACACATCGCATCCTCTCTTTATTATTTTGAAAACAATTTTGAAAATCATTTTTAAAACCTTTTTATTTCCTTAGTTTGAGACTGGATTCACACGTGTGTTCCTCCAATTTACTCAAACCAAGGCTCTGATACCAACTTGCAACATCCATAAAATAACAACAAATTTAACCTTTTAAAAACAACTCATAGTCATAAAATGTTTATCCATATTAGAGTATCCCAAAATCATGAAGTCATAAACAAGGGATGTGTACGGTCACACCTTCGCCTTCCCGCGATCATCTGAAGTACCTGAAACAATAACTAAAAACCGTAAGCAAAAGCTTAGTGAGTTCCCCCAAAGTACCAGCACGTACATACATATAACATATATAATAGCATGTTGGGTCCAATCAACCATCAGGTTGGAATACCCCAGGCCTAGTCACCCTCTGGGTCCAATCATCCTCAGGATGGAATACCCTAGGTGCAATGCCAATATACAATGGGTCCAGTCAACCATCGGGTTGGAAGACCCAGGCCCAGTATACCATTGGGTTGGAATGCCAATATACAATGGGTCCAGTCATCCTCGGGATGGAAGACCCTCGGGCCCAATCAACCATCGGGTTGGACTGCCTCCGGTCTGTTGGCTCACACACATAGCAGTAGAGTGTCAACCACCAACCAAATATGTGCACATATAACAAATAAAAATATAATTAGTCAACAGACAATCTGGCAGATCTACGGATCACTAAGCGTAGCATCATCCTATATACCAGGATACAGATCTAACAGATCACTACATCACGATAACATACTATCACATAACAACATATCTAATCCAATGGGCCGACCTTGGTGCCTTAGACCCATATGTACAGTAAGGAAAACTCACCTCACAGTCTGAACAAAAGCTGATGAGGTCCCGACTTTGAATCTCAGCTCAAACAGACCTCGATCCAACCAAATGACAAATTTGTCAACCAAAATTCCAAAATACCCGAAATACTCTTCTGTCAAACTTGGTTAAATCTTGGTCAAGGTCAAAGTCAAATTCAATGGTCCTTAAAGACCATATTCAACCTCATGTCGTGGCTAGGCCTTGGTCACGTCGTGACAGCGTACTCGGTCCGATTCCCACTCGACTCGACCATACCTAGTCAACTTAGTTAAAGAAATCACCTGAGTTGACATCAAGATGTGAGCACCCTTTCTCACATCGTGAGCTTCACTGTCCTTAACAGAAGACAGGGCTCCTAAAATCTCACGTCGTGAGATTTTGCATCTCATGTTGTGAGCGCTGTCTGTGGCTAAAGGTCACCATTTTAAGTCCTTATTATTTTAAGTCCTTAAGTCCATCTCATCTAGAAGTTCAAGTGGACTCCTAAGGTCCAAAAAAATGTTTCCTTTGTGGCCATGCATGCACCATACATGATCCATCCTCTTTCTATTTCAAAAGTGAAGAAATTAGCTTCAATCTTTCATGCATTCCTCAAATCCATACCAACTTTAAGATCTAAACAATATTATGATCTAGTGACTCTTAGAATCCATAAAGTTGCCAACTTTATCGATTTACTTCACTCAAGCATGCAATAGCATAAATAAGATGGACAAAACTCCAGATCTATCCATAACAAGCAATAAAGTTGGAGCCTTTGATACTTACAAAGGTCCAAAAATAGGAAAAGATGGTGATGATGATGATACTATACCTACTCCACCACTAGAGTACTTCTTTCTTCTTCTTCACTTCTTCTTCAAGCTAGAAATGTACCCAAAAGACAAAGGATATTAAGGAGGAATAAGATTAGGGTTTTTGGAGGTTTAGAAAGTGAGAGAGGCTGAGGCTGGGAAACATATCCTTCTCATTCCCTTAAATATCGAAAAATTAGTGTTTGGTCATTAGACGGCTCTCACTTCGTGAGCATTGGACTGCTAACGTTGTGAGCCTCAAAATGGTGGACGTACCCAATACACTCCTCACAATGTGACAAGCATACCTCACGTCGTGAGAAGGCCCAACAAATGAAAATTAAAACTTAACAATAATCACAATAATGTGCACCTGATTTGAGTGTTACACCACCCCTCATCACCACTACCACCCACTACCACCACCTACCCACCACCACCCACCATCACCACCACAACCCACCACTATCACCAACCACCACCCGCCACCACTATCCCTACTAGCACCTCGACCACCACCAATCACCATCACCCGCCTCACCACGCATCACCACCACCCCACCCACCACCCCACCCACCACCACCACCACCCATCATTACCACCACCCTCACCACCAACCACCACCACCACCCACTACCACCACCACTACCACCACCACTACCTACAAAACATCATCACCACCTACCATCATCACCACCCACCACCACCACCACCACCACCACAACCAACATTACTACATGCAACCACTGCCCTTCACCATCACCACGACCCACTACCCACAACTATAATAAACCAACTATCACCCACGACCCCCATCACCTACCACCCATGACGACGACGACGACCACCCTCACCACCCTCCCCCACCTTCACCTTCACCACCGCCAACCATCACCCATCTCCACCATACCACCACCACCTACTACCTGCAACCAAATGTGATTGAATGCATATAATCACATAAATCATGTTTTTTCTATGTATTTAGTCACATAAATCACATATGATTAAATACATCTAATCACATGTGATTATATGTATCTAATCACATATGATTTATATAAACAAGATTCGTTTTCATGTTTTCCGTTCAATAATTTTTTTCATGTATTTAATCAAATATAATTATATGTATTTAATAACATATGATTAATGTGGACAAAAAATTCTTTTCACGTTTTTAATTCAATGGTTGTTCTCTTGTACATAATCACATATGATTATATGTATCCAATCACATATGATTTATATAGACCAGATTCTTTTTTGTCCATATAAATCATATATGATTAGATACATATAATCACGTATGATTAGATGTATTTACTCACATATGATTAAAGTTAACAAAGAACAATTCTTGAATCGAGAACATGATAATGAATCTTGTCCACATAAATCATATGTGATTCAATAGTTGTTCTCATATATTTAAATACATATAATCACATAAATTATATGTGATTAAATACATACAATCACATGTGATTATATGTATCTAATCACATATTATTTATATAGACAAGATTCGTTTTCAAATTTTCGATTCAATAATTTTCTCATGTATTTAATTAATAGTTGTTCTTGTGTATTTAAATACATATGATCACATAAATCATATGTGATTAAATACATATAATCACATGTGATTATATGTATCTAATCACATATTATTTATATATACAAGATTCGTTTTCGAATTTTTGATTCAATAGTTTTCTCATGTATTTAATCACATGTAGTTATACGTATCTAATCACATATGATTAATATGGTTAAAGAACAACTTTTGAATCAAGAACGCTAAAACAAATTTTTCGCACATAAATCATATGTGATTTGATACGTATAACCACATGTTATTAAATACACGAGAACAAATATTGAATTGAAAACGTAAAACGAATATTGTCCATATAAATCATATGTGATTGGATACATATAATATAATCACATATGATTAAAGTTTTTAAAGAACAACTATTGAATCAATAATACGAAAATGAATATTGTCCAGAAAAATCATATGTGATTAGGTACATTTAATCACATGTGATTATATATATATATATATATATATATATATATATATATATAGAATCACATATGATTTATATGGACAATATTCATTTTTGCGTTTTCGATTCAATAACTATTCTCGTGTATATAATTACATGTGATTATATATGTATTTCATCACATCTGATTTATATGGAGAGAATTCATTTTTGTTCATATAAATCTAATGTAATTAGATACATATAATCACATGTGATTAAATACAAGATAAATAATATTAAATCGAGAACGCAAAAAATAATTTTGTCTATATGAATCATATGTATTTAATCACATATGATTTATTTCTGCAATTTTCATTTTCATGTTTTCAATTAAATAGTTGGTTTTGTGTAATTAGTCACACGTGATTATATGTGTGTAATCACATATGATTTATGCGGACAAGACTCGTTTTCGCATTATTGACTCATTAGTTATTCTCGTCTATTTAAACACATGTGATTATACACACGAAAACAAATATTTCCGATATAAATCATATGCGATTAAATACGTATAATTACTTGTGATTAAATACATGAGACGAACTATTGAACTGAAAACGGGAAAATGAATATTATACATATAAATCATATGTGATTACATGTGATTATATGTATCCAATCACATATCATTATTTGGGCAAGATTATTTTTGCTCTTTCGATTCAATAAATTTTATCTTGTATTTAATTGCATGTGATTATATGTATGTAATCACATATGATTTATATGGACAAGAATGAATTTTGTCAATATAAATCATATGTGATGAAATACATATATAATCACATGTAATTATACACACGAGAACAAATATTGAATCAATTGTGAATAAAATGGGTGGTGGGTAGTGGTGAGTAGTGATAGGTGGTGGGTGTTGGGTGGTAGATGGCGGTGGTGGTGATGGGTGATGGTGGAGGGTGGTGGCGGTAGGTATTGGGTTTAATCGCATGTGATTATATGTATTTAATCATATGTGATTTATTTGGAAAAAAATTGTTTTAACGAATCTTGTTTATATAAATCATGTGATTAAATACATATAATCATACGTGATTATATGTATTTAATCACATGTGATTTATGTCATTAAATACATATAATTACACAAGGTTGTATGCCATTATATGTATTTAATCAGATACAATGTTAGTGGTTGTAGGTAGTGGGTGGTGGTCGTGTGGTGGCGATGGGTGGTGAAGGTGGGGGTGTGGTGGTGGCGGGTGGTGGTGGTGGTGGTGGGTCGTAGGTGATGCCATTATAATATAATGTTTTTTATGTTGGCGTCTTCCCCAAAGCAATGTCAAGCTTCTCCCTGGTCATGTGACTTGTGTTCAACGCTAGTAGTTTCATGCCACTATCCCTTTGTTTCTCACACTCTCTTTCGGAAGGAATTTGTAAATTTTTTTTTCCATTCTTTCTTTTATACCCTTCACCTCGCCCCCTCTTTTTCAAGTCATCTGAATCTACCGCTTTGCCTTTGTCTTTACGTTTTGTTTTTCCCTTCCCATTGGTCAATAAAGTGGTGTAACTTGAACAGGTTCATCATCGTTGATGTCGATCCCAACACGAGCATTCGATGTAGTGTGGTCGGATTCGGATGTTATGGAGCATTTTGAACCACTATTGATGTGCTCGTCAGATATTTTGCTCTTTTTTCATTTTTGGTTTTCTTTCACGACATTACAAAACTCAATAGGGTTGTAAACGAACCGAACGAACACGAATGGGGGATTATTCATGTTTGTTTGTTTAAGTTAGCCAAACAAATGAACGAACACAAACGGATAAACCAACGAGTTTTCTTGTTCATGTATGTTTGTTTAACAAATTATATTGTCTATGTTTGTTCGTTTATGTTCATGAACATGCTAAACGAACATAAACGAGCGAACAAAAATGAACAAAAATAAACAAACATAATTGAACATACTTGAACATAAATGAACATATAATTGAGTAATGTAATCAAACACAATTAAATATATATGAACATAAAAGGAACTTATATGAACGAACATAAACAAACGTAAATGAACAACATAAACGAACGTTCATGAAAAAAAATTAAACGAACAAGTCCATTGTTCATGTTCATTCGTTTAACTAAACGAATGAGAATTTGTGTTCAGTTCATTCATTTATTAAATAAACGAACATAAATGAAATTCCTGTCGAACGGTTCTGTAATAACCCAATTTTCAAAAGACATTTTTCATTTTTAAATAGTCAAAAACATTTCCAATAAACCATAAAATTTTAAGTACATTCGTTTTCAATTCATAACATCAACAATATTATTCCAAACATCAGAGTGTCCCATAAAAAACGTCTGAGAGAGAATGCATGCCGCACCATCAAGCCTTGACCTTGACCTTGGGCTCGGAAGTACCTGGAATAATCAACAAACTATAAGCTAATGCTTAGTGAGTTCCTTAGAGCATACCCCACACAATCCACATAATCACATAATCTATATTAGCTATAAAAGCTACAATAACTGTATAATCCATGCATACACATATAGGGATGCCCTGGAAACCCTCTAGGGTTTTACTCCAGGTGCCATGGGAACTCCCACATGGTCTTAGCCCACTATCATATAAATCAGACATACAAACATATCAGGATGCCCTGGAAACCCTCCAGGGTCTTACTCTGGGAGCCATGGGAACCCCCACATGGTCTTAGCCCAGGAATGCCATGGAAACCCTCCAAGGTCTTACACCCAAGTGCCTTGGGAACCCCCCGAGGTCTTTACTAAGGATGCCATGGAAACCCTCCAAGGTCTTACACCCAAGTGCCTCGAGAACACCCCGAGGTCTTTCATGCAAGTACTACAATCACAACTAGCATACCACATATCCCATAATCAACTAGCATGTCACATAACAAATAATGGGCCGACCTTGGTACCTTAGACCCATTGGTATGGTGAGGAGATTTACCTCTCGAGAATGTTGAACTGACAAGATAAGATCGGATAAGTCCCAACGCACAACTCCAACTCAGCTGCCTATAATCATCATGTGATTAATTTTTCAAAATCCCAAATACCATGAATACCCTCAAGGTCAAACTTGGTCAACCCTGGTCAAAGTCCAAGTCAACGGTCCAAGTTGACCCCAACTCGTCAAGCGCATCCATCAGCTCGCCGAGTTGACTGAGTAACTCGTCAACTCGCCGAGTTGCCTGAGTAACTCGTCAACTCGCCGAGTTACCTGAGTAACTCGTCAACTCGCTGAGTTACCTAAGTAACTCGTCGAGTTCCTTAATGTCCAAAAGACCGAAAATTCATGTAGACCGCAAACTCTAATCCTTCACCGAAATCACTCAGAATCTCAAAAACGGGTAAACCCTAACCGACTCGTCGAGTTGGCTAAGCAACTCGTGGAGTCCCTTCAGTCCTTTTTGTGTTCAGTCCTTTCCAGTGGAAACCAAGGCTCCAAATTACAGATCCAACCTCTTATGGTGTAGTTACCACGTAAAGTTGCAAACTTTACGTGCATGCAAGGCCTCCCAAGGCTAAAACACTAAAACTAGGGTTCAAACAACACTTAGGACATGGAAAAGGGCTTAAACTAGGTAAAGGAAGCAACTTTATGTCATGAAAGACCTAGAGGTGTCCAGATCTGGAACCACATCCTCATGACAAGTCCAAATCCAAGTGTGACACCATTTTGCACCAAAAATGACCCTATTCTTCCATAAAATGAGATCTAAGCAAAAAGAGATCAAGGTAGCAACTTTTTACCTCTAAGTGGATGCTAACAACATGTAGATGCCGGATCCAAAGCCTTCTCCTCACTTCAATCTCTTCAACCTTCAAGTTTCCTTCTAAAGAGCACAAGTTCCACTCTCCAAGGCTCACACACACTCAAAAAAGCACCAAAATGCGGCTAGGGTTTCTGTCTGGACTGTAAGAACGATGAAAGAGGATACAAATGAGCCATAAGTTCTTTAAATAGGGTACTAACCCCTTAAAATTAGGGTTTTCCTTTAAAGTGCCTACTCGTCGAGTCGGGGCCTTCCGACTCGTCGAGTAGGATCTAAATCTCGCGTCCTCATAAATGATGTCTACTCGACGAGTTGGAGCTCCCCAACTCGTCGAGTCCTAGCACAACACCCTAAAAACTTAGAGAATTAAATGATACCCGGAACAGGCGTTACAGGTTCACGAACAGTTTGTTGAACGTTCAGTTTGTTTACAACTCTAAAAGTCAATAATCTTGAAAACCATCTTGTTTTCTTTATATATAAGACACTTTTAGAGCTTTCTTCAAAATCATTTCATCACTCTTTCCACTTTTCCATTAACGTTTCATGTTGTTATACAAATCATTAAACAACATGACTTCCTTGTTTGTTTTCCCTCATTTGGAATACACTTGGTGTTTTGAACAATATTATTTACACTTCATTCCTTTATAGACCCTTTTTGTAAATGGCCTCCAAAAATGGTCATATTTTTCGTCTTTTCCAACATTCATATCTTCGGAAACATCAATCCATGCTTGAGCCAATGCTAGCACCTCTTCGGGTTCCCATGATTTGGTCGCCACCTTGTCTTTTCTTTTATTTGGTGCTTGGGTGGGTTGGGTTTCTCCAACGATTTCGGGTTCAGAATCGGAAACGGGTGCTTGAGTTTCATTAACAAATTCGGGTTGAGACAAAATAATCAAACAAATTAAAATCAATGTTAGGTACGGTTTGTGGTTGTGGGTGTTGTTGTGAGTATCGTGAGAATTGTTGTGAGAATTGGTGTGGATAATACGATAGCATACCGCCGTCTTAATAAACCAGGGGCGAATAAATCGATTGATCATAAGAAGAACCTGGGGTGTTTCTAGTGGATATTGATTTGGTTGTTTGGATTGTTGGAAGAAGACATCTTAAGAGTTTTGAAAAGAAGATATTGAAAGATAGAAGAATTGAATTTAGGTGTGATAAATTAAGGGTTGTAAAGTTTTATTTATAGGTAAAAAATGAAAAAGAAAATGAATTTAAAGAAATTTGACCGTTCAAACTTCGGAAGAGAGAAAGGAAGAAAGAGAAGGTGCGACCATTTCTAGCCACGTGCAGCCAAACCACATTGAAGACCGCAAGGTGGGACAGTGTTCCCCCACTGCCACTGTGACAAACCACAAGGCTTATCGTGCCCACACCCCCAAGCCTTATAAACCTCAACTTTAAAGTAATATACTTCATATTTGAAATATAAAACTTATTAATAAACTAATTTTATAAATTATAATGATTCAAAACTAAATAATACACAAACAAAAAACAAATCATGATGTCGTAAGAAACTAGTTTCATCGTTTGACCAAAAAGGAATATCTCTATCGTGGAAGTTAGGAAGTGTTATTGTTTATGATCCCCAATTTTCTTATAACAAGACTGAAACTTTGGCGTTCATTTTTTGTGTTTTAGCTTCTGTTATATGATATCGAAGTTGAGTTTGAGTACGCAATATTTCAAAGTCGGCCAACTTGAAATCACCATAGAAATATACAAGTATTATTTATGCCGCATTGGTTAAATTATCTAATTGTCCGTTTGCATATAACACTACAGTAAGTACAAACTTCAATCCTTTCTTTCCAAATACACAAGTCCAAAGCTTCAATTTTTTCGACAATACCTATATATCAACTTAAAACAATACCTATAGATTATCAACTATTTAAGTTGAATAGGAGTCGAACGAAACCTTGCACACAATTTACACAACAATGGCACAACTAAATCTTCTTCTACTCTTGAAGTTATCTTTAATTATATTAGTAGCAGTAACTTCTGTGTCTGGAAAACATTTCCGAGCAGCCAAGTTGGGCGCTAAAGATAGATTTATGCCCACAAAAGTTGATCCTGGAAGTATAAGCGACTCACAACAATATGAGGTTTATAACTATACGCAAACATTGGACCATTTCAATTTTAATCCAGAGAGTTACACGACCTTTCAACAACGTTATGTCGTGGATAGTAAGTATTGGGGTGGGCCCACTAACAATTCCCCTATTTTTCTTTATACGGGTGAGGAGACTAGCATCATGGGAGATGTAGAATTTGTCGGGTTTGTGCGTGTGCTTGCTTCTCGATTTAAAGGTCTTGTGGTCTATATTGAGGTATATATGTTTCTGTGTCAAATTATTTTCTTATTGTGTAGTAAACATTTTGTGGATTTATGACTCGTATATGTATTTGTAGCATCGTTATTATGGGACTTCCATGCCATTTGGATCTAAAGATGAAGCATATAAAAATGCTAGCACTCTTGGATACTTTACTTCGGAGCAAGCTTTAGCTGATTACGCTCAAATAATTATCGATGTTAAAAAGAACAACTCAGCAGAAAATTGTCCTGTCATAGCTATTGGGGCATCATATGGTGGAAGTAAGATATCATAGTTTTTTTTTTTTTTTTCTCACTTAATAGTTAGTATTGGTAAACACAGAGTGGTATCGATTTTTTTTTCTCAAACCATATAGCATATCAAGTATAGTTGGTATATAAAATTTATTACCACTACTATAACAATATAATTGTACCAATATGTTTGGCTACCAACAAATTTAATTGGTACAAATTAGTAATGATAATGCCAACCTTTTTGTAATTTTTTCTATTGTAATATTAAAGACCAGTAAATACATTGGGTAATTTCTATGTTTATTAAAAAATGAATTATGTATTTTTTATAATTTATTAAAGAATTCTGTTAAAGTAACATTTTAATTTATTTTAATTTAACATGATTTGTGTTGAGGGACCTTTTAAGATTGGAGAAGTTTTTTAAATTTTAACTTTTTTGTTTTTATACGTTGGATTTTTTTTTTTTTTTTAAATTAGTATAAAGTACAAGACTTCAAATGAAAGAAAGGACTATGAATGATATTTTGTGTTTTTGGAAAGAAAGAAACGGAAATATGAATTATTGCATTAATTTAAGCCCACCCAAGTTTGTAGTCTTCATGGGCCCACCCAAGTTTGTAGTCTTCATGGATGATGGATCCACCATATGTTACATTTATATCATTAAATTTTTATATTTAAAATGGGTATATGTCAAATCTTAATTTTCCACAATAGAGAAAACAATCGAGTCTTACTGTCAAATCTTATTTTTGCACATAAGTAAAAACCATATGCCGATGGAATTCTCACGAAATGAAGACTCTAGAATATACGTAGAGTTATATCCTAATTCCACAAAATTTAAATTGCACAAAATTCAATCATAGGGTGATCTGTCTATTCAGAACAACAAATTATGAATAATTTTTTTAACCTTCTCTAGTAAATGAATACTTTTTATTAAGTAAAAACAACTTCTTATATATACTTTTTATTTATATAGTTTAAATGAAAAAAAAACATTTAATTGCAAATATACCTTGTTTATAAAAATAACTTTTATTCTCTCAAATTTAGTGCTTGCTTCATGGTTTCGCATGAAATATCCACACGCTGCTTATGGAGCATTGGCGGTTTCAGCTCCAATCCTCTATTTTATGGGCCTCACTCCTGAAAACGGTTATGCTTCTATTGTTTCAACAGATTGGAATGTAAGTAAAACCCAATGTTATTTCATTTGAGTCCTTTTAAGATGTCTTTAGTGTCACAAAGTATACAACTTTTAATACATAGAGTACAAGCACCACTTGCTACAACACCATAAGAGAATCTTGGTTCGAAATTGATCGAGTTGCTGCACAGCCCCAAGGCCTTTCGAGCCTCTCGCAAATGTTCAACACTTGCATGTACCGATTCTAGCCATTTTTTATTATCATTCTGCTCAAATATATTTTTGTTTTCTAACATTATATCCCGGTTTGAAGGCCGTTGAACACAACACAGGATCTTAAATACAACTTGGAGGGTATATATGACGTTCTTGCTCAGTATGATAACCCTAAGGATAACTATTTACAAACTTTTTGTAATGCAACTGGAGAAAAATCTTACATTCTCGACAAAATCATGGCCGGAGTTAGTGCAATATATGGAACAATTTGCAATGACATATATGATATGAGCTTCGACAAAAATTTTGGTTGGGATTGGCAGGTATATATGCTATCAAATATTAATTTACTTTGTAAGATATATATGAAATACAACATTGATTTACCCTCCGAAAAGACATTTAAGAGATTGAAGGACTTCAACATATATAACCACTTTATAAGACTATGTTAACACATTAACAGTTTTTAAACCTAGTTGTGACACCTTATTAAGTCTATCATTAACCTTTACTAACTATTTTTTTTTTTTTTTTTTTTTTTTTTTTTTTTTTTTTTTTCATAACAAAGTCATGTACAGAAATGGTAATGCCGATGGGACAGGGAGAAAATGATACAATGTTCCAAGCAAACCCTTTTGATTTGGATAAATACACCAAGGAATGCCAACAAGTCTTTGGTGTAACCCCAAAACCTTACTGGGTACCTATAGAATTCGGAGGTTATGTATGTCAATTATCTCTTCATTCATTCACTATATTGTTATTAATTTGTAGTTTAACCATTTTATATAATAAATCTTATAATTGCGAACACATATTGTAAATAGGGTATAAAAACTGTGCTTGAAAAGTTCGCAAGCAACATTATCTTCTCCAATGGTTTAAGAGATCCATATAGTTCTGGAGGGTATGTTTTCAACCTCTCATGGTTCCCATGCTAAAAACATGATTAAGATTCTAAGTTTTCTTATTTGTTGCAGCGTTCTTCAAAACATATCAGACACGGTTGTCGCAATATCTACACAAGAAGGTAAATTGCTTTTTGCATTATATATTTGTTTCGAATAAAAAATAAAATAAATAGTTGAGTTACTCGATTGAATCGTCGCTTATATCAATTGTCTTGGTTTAGTCCCGATAATATATCTTTTTCATATTGTCATGTGCTTTAGGACACCATTGCTTGGACATATCAACTCCAATGGCTACGGATCCGGACTGGCTGGTTCAACAGAGGAACACCGAGATCAACATAATAGAAGGGTGGCTCTCAAAGTATACTGTCCCTAGTGCTAATTAGCGACAAAAAGATTTACAATCAAATATATCTAGAACAAATCTCTTATCATTTATACATCTGGATCTGGTGACTATTATTGAAAACTTATTGAGATTTCTAACTCTTTTTGTTGTAAAACATAAGTGTGAATCAAAGGATACAAATTATATATATATATATATATATATATATATATATATATATATATATATATATATATATATATATATATATATATATATATATATATATACCACCTCTTTTAAAAAGCAAGGAAAGTGGATGGGGGAGTTTTAATGAGGATTTTATGCTGAGGATTTTTCTTGTAATTTTGATCGATTTTAGGCACTCCCTTCAAAAGAAAGGACAGATATATTCCTCTAACTCATATCGGGTCGGATATTTTGATTTTGGGTCGGGCCCATCGCTTGCTCATACGCTTCTGGCTAATGTTCATGGTGGGTTTTCTTCTAGCTTTGCAACATCCTGCTTCTAGCCTTGCCAGATGTCATTCTGCCACGTTTTTCCACCGATCTCCTATACCATCTCCTCTCTTCCTTGTTCTATTCTGACATCATATGTGAAATACTCATCTCTCTTCTTCTTCACTCTTCCACCATGGCTACTCCTCCCAGTCATCGGTACCAAAAACCACATCTTTTTTCTCCAGGACAGCATAGGTCGTCGCCTGATCTTTGGCCTTATTCTCTTTTCTACCACGACCAACCGTTATGAGTTATTTTAATTGCAAACAATCTCTCTTCTTCTTCATGCCTCATCCTTGTCACGGGCTGAGGCGAGAGACTTCAAGGTGGGTTTTCTTCGCTTCCCCCTTAAGCTGCTTCCCACCTCTGCTTCTCCCTTTACCGCTTGATTGCGGATGAGTCACCGTCGGGATTTCGTTCTTGACGACACACGTGCTTAGTTTGAAGCGTATGAATACTTTTAAGTCAACGCCTTTATACGAATCTAATTTAGGGTTCTTAGCACTGTGTCACATCCTTTTTTCATCTTCATTTAGTCGCGCTTTTGTAATTTGAGAAAAAATTGGCCGATCACAAAAACAGGTTAGCCATCTCTTAGCTTTTGTGATAACTAGGGCTCATTTCTTTTAGATAGTAAGTGTAAACTCTCGAATTCTCTCCATCTCGTCGTATTGTCAAATTCATCACCATTACCGTTTCCCTTTTCAATTGACTCTACGTAACATCAAGCATAACAACAAAAGATGCAAAGTTTTGAAATTTACTGCCTTTATTTGTTGAAAAATGGATAGGTCGGTGGTCCTGGTTTGAAGCTTGTAGTAGTAGGAATGTAGGATGGGTTTTTTGAGTAAAACGTCAATAGATATTAGGTTTCTCAACATTTTTGCTTCAAAAAGATGAAATATAGTTTCATTGTCAGGTTGAAAATTTTGAGACAGGAGACATCGCTTGGGGTGTTCTAATTTTGTCTAACGAATTGAACTTAGAAATCAAAGACGACTCCTCTTGCCTTCCCGTGTTAACCCTAATCCTTCTATTATATTCAAGTTGTTTTCTTCTCTTTTGATATCTGTTGTTGTAGATCTTGAAACAATTGAGCAAAATTGTTGTTTGTGTTCCTGTGTAGGACCATCGATTATTTTCTCTGTAGAAGACCATCGTCTTTCAAATTTGGATATCGATCAGGAGATCTTGTAAGTTTAGTGTTCTTTTTCTACCCTTCTTGCAAATGCATTGTTTCTGGCTTTCTTCTCCAGATGTTTTTTGTTTACATTTTTGTGATTTTAGTCTCTTTAGTTGTAGCTTTTGTGTGTATTTCTACACTAATTTGAATTTTTTAAGGTATTTATTACATGTTGGATTTTTTTGGTTTATGTTTTAATTGTTAATGTATAAGATTACTCAAAGCGAGAAAGGCAGAGTTACAATTAATACAAGTTGGGGATGTAACATGCTTTATGTCACTAATTTTTTTTCTCATATTACGATATCCATTTGTTTGTATATATATCCATGGAGCTTGTGCGTGTTGGTGAAGCTTATTTTATGATCAGAAATGATAATTGAAAGATGAAGTTTCAATATGAAAGATGAGGTAATCATATATTAGTTTCGATTAACAAAATTCCTGAAAAACGGCTTGAGATCGAGAACTTTGCAATACAGGTGAGTGATAAAATGGACCCAAACAAACTGATAAAGTTGGTTGAAATCTTGAATCCTCATAACAAGCATGGAAGAATCGTGATGATTTCACGAATGGGAGCTGATAACTAGGGCCTTCAAATTTTGAAGGTTTGCTCCTTTGTGCTATAAAATTTTGGGTTTATAAGAATATTTTATGTGCGCCTGTTCTATTTCAGTTTTAAACTCAGAAATTTTCTTTAAGTTTCGAAGGGTTAAACATATGTGATTTGTTGAGGGTACCATATCAGTAAAGAATAAACATCAATTTAGTTTGAATTTTCTCAAAACATAAAAGCCAACTTTTTAGATCTTTTAACATCCTAATTAGCTGCAACATGTACCGGGAATGGAAAATTTTAATTACCTCATGATTAAATTGCTAAACCAATATGATTTGGAATTTAATGATACTATAATTGAACATTTGTATATTGATGTCATGGTTTCCTTATTATGCCATCTTTTTCACTGTAAGAGTCATCATTGCTTAAAAGAACTCAATATCTTAATCTAGAGTTACATTTATGCACACACATCCATGTAATTTCTTGATTCTTTATGTTTTTATTCTCGATCGAGAAGCACATGCTGCGTTGTGTATGCCTATCTTTGAAGTCCTAACATGTATGTTGTTTTTGGTTGGTGGTATGTGAGTACAGGTAAAACTGTCTCTCACAATATCCTTTATTTTGAAGCTGGAGACAACCTCTCTCTTTTTTCAAGGGTGTGCTCGACTGTGAAATGTTTAGGGATGTGGACATGGTAATACAATATTAATTTATTAGAAGCTTATATAATATACCCTTTTCACCATTTTATATTTTTTAATCTATAATAATGACTTGTTGTTGGTCGACTAAGTAGGATGTTACTGAGAGTGTCTATTTAAAGCAACAAATAATTTTAGATTTGGAGAAGTATTGTCGTCTGTAGTGCTTCCTTACAAGCAACACCTCCACAACGTTATTTTAGATAAGCATTGTACTTTTATTTTTACATTTAATGACGATATTGTTTCATTTTGTTACTTATAATAGGAATGTACTTCCATTTCTTTAAGAATAGCAACATACTTGGTTCAAATGGTGTTACTATTTTTTCCAATATCAACAATGTGCTTTATTTTTTTTGCGCACCATAATAACATACTTGCATTTCTTTATTCATAACGCCAATCATGTTCTGTATTATATTTAGAGTATTCGCCACGCTGAGATCAAGACATAACACTTTTAGAAGTCCACGTAGTTATAACATTTTACCTTAATCTTTTTAAATATTCGAATTACCCTTCTCGGCTCGTGCTTAGCACGGGCCTTAGAACTTTCCTAGTATATATATAAAACCAAGATCAATTGTGAATGGTAAAAGGTTGAGAATTTGGGAATGAATATGGACCATTGGTTAAGATATAGACAAAACTTCAAAAATGGTCCATGTAGTTTCACAAAATATGAAGTTTGGTCCCTAATTTACAAAAACCTCACGGATCGTCCCTGTGGTTTCAAAACTTTTAACATTTGGTCCTTCCGGCTCACTCCATTAACATTTCACCGTTAACTCATTTTTCAATATTATATTGCAGGGGCAATTTCGTCATTTTAGTGGTAACCTTCCCTTTTTAAAAGAAATTGCATGTCCGATTTTTTGGAAAACCCTTTACCTTTATCTGCGATCGTCATCCCTCTTCTCCCTTCCACTGTTGGTCGACCGTTGCACCCTTTACGACATCCAATCGCTTCTGATTCAAAGATGGTGACTTGCAGATGCGGGAATGAATCCTCCTATGTGTGCTAGGGCATTGGTGGTGATTCCAGGTTTGAAAGATCAATGAACCGATTGGAAGAAAGGGTTGCCATTGCGACTGCAGAATTGTGGAACTACCAGCTGATGTTGTTTTGTTCATGGGTGTTCTTTTTGGTTTTATTTTAATCTGTAAGTATCTTGTGAAAGTTTGGATGGTAATGGAGTTTCGGTTTTTGGTTTGTAACCGTTGCAGTTTTTATTTTATTTTAATAGAATAGGGTTTTTTTGCTTTCAGTTTATGTAAGGGGTTTTGGAATTGGTGTTGTTGTATTTGTTTTATGTATCAGATTAATGTAATGGAATGGTAATGGAATGTAGTTTGTTATAGTTGATTGTTGAATTTCTTGAACGTTTTTGAAATGCAATTGTTAAGTGTATTGTAAATGCATCTTTAAGATGGTTTTGATTTGCAATTGAAATGTACAATGTTATAAATTGATCTTTGAAGGGTAGTACACAAAACAGATTAATTCATTACCAAAATGTGCATACACACCTTTACATGCAAAGTTGTAAAGTTCTTAACACAACCATCCTACTAAGTTTCAAAACAAATAAAGATGACACTACTAAACATACAACCATTACATCTTCAAACAAGTAAACATGACTTAAGTTTCAAAAGACCTACAACACAAGCATCCTAATAACTACTAAACATAGTTTTCAGCCCCCTCCAACTTCACCACTGCCTCCGTGCCCTTTACATATATGGAATTGTGCCCTTTGTATGACACTTTGAACAAGTGACTGCCAAATATTTCATGTTCAATTTACCAGCTTGGCTGTTTGGCTCATCAACACCCCTCCGTCTCTTCTTCTTAGGCCTCCCAACCTACACATATTGATATACTATAGTTAAAATTGAATTCATTCCATGTTCACATGTATACTATATATTTGGTCTGCTTGAAATACAAACCTGTGTTTTATGTTTTGGTGGCAATAAAGTGAATAGGCAGTCACTTTTAAGCTACATTAAACGTCCATTCAATGGATCAATTTTGTTGAAATACATGGTTTTCCATGTCGATACACTACAAATAAAATTACATTTAGTGGCACAATCTTTTAGTGGCATATTTGATTTTGTGCCACTATATTAGGTTTTTAGTGGCACATATTTTTATATGCCGTTATATAATATTGAAAATTCTAATTTACACAGCGCGCTACTTATTTCCTTCTAATTTTTTGCCCGCTTCTTATTCCCTCCAACAATCAAAACTAAAAGTTTTGCTTCGACCCTTTGGTGCTCCTAGGTCAAAGCTCAAACCACATTTGAAAATTTAAGATTCCCTGAAAACAAAATCCCTTCTTGTTTCTAAAACCCTCATCGCTCCTACGTCTCATCTTGTCGTTGATTGCAAGTTAAATCTCGACATTTCACCCGTTGAAGCTCACTGCAGACTAAATCCATCTAGATATCTCGTCGTCGATTGAAGCTCATCGATTTCATCTTGTTCTCTATCCCACAGCGAATAGGTATGATACCTGACTCTAACTGACTACTTGGTTTCTTCGTTTTCTGTTTCTTCTTTTTGTGGTTCCCAACTGTATTGTATTCCTACAACAATGTATTTTTATTCTTCATTTTTTTTAGCGTCTTCTCATTTTCTTCCCCAAATTCAACTAATTCTCAGCTTTTGATTTTGATATAACTTCCTCAATTTGTTCTTAAAATGAATCTCACATGTTTAATGTTTTCCGTTTGAGTATTTATCAGGGTTTTGTGGAAGCTTTTCGCTTATACAAGCCTTCACCAAATGGATTTGTCACTTTTTTGTTTCATTACAGCACTTGGAAGAACGTAATTTGATGCAAATTTTCTTGGTACCTTTTAGTTGCTATTGGTTTTTGTACTCGGTGGATTCATTGTTGCAATGGGTATGTTTCCTAGTTATTGACTTTTTTACTTGACTTCCATACTTTAGAGGTGAAAATATGTTAATTTCTTGATAGATTGTCCGATGAATTGAAAATATATATCCTTCAGAAGGTTAATAACTATTTATGTAGCAGACTTGAAAGTTATATATGCGAATATCTTGCCTGTCTAGAGATGCACATCAAGTGCTCAACGAAATGCCTGAAAGTTAGCCTTTTGAGTATATATGTAGCTTTTTCTCATTACACGAATAATGAGACTTGAAAAATTCAAAAATGACAACTTAAATCTCTAAGAAAAAATATGTCAACTTGACTGTACAACAGAAAATATGTCAACTTCACTGTACAGGGGCAAATATGTCCTATTAATGGGAAATTTGTCTAATTTTATTTGTTGTAATGATAACCACAATAAGTTGCTATAATTAACTCTTTTTTTTATCTTATTTCTAAGATGACCAATACCTTTTAGTTTTCATTATGTGATATTGAAGATAAGCCAAAAGAGTTGAAGCTATTTCAAAATTCTAAATATTAAATATACGTAGTTAAAATCATATGTAACATTGATGTGCATTTGGTTTAATTTCTAACCTTTGTGCATTTTTTATGTGAACTGGTAGGTGGATTAGATGGTGTTTTTATGTTGAAGGTTTTGATTTCTATCTTTTATATATCCATTACTTCCAATAAATGTTTTTTTCTTATTATTTGTTATATGTATTTATAGAATACGTATTACATTAGTTGTGACGTTGGTTTAACTTAAGTTTTTTTTATGTGTTTTGACAATTTAATAGTTTTTTTTCCGGAAGGGCCGAATAAATGCAAAGCAATGTTTAGAATTTTTGTACAGCCGGTTATTATACACCTTAACTATTATTCACCAAATTTTATATGCATTGACTATATTCTCGATTCATCATTTTGGTTGCAGGAATTGTCAATTTTTTTCAAAGCATGCTAAGGAAGGGAAGGTAGGCATTTTACTAATTTTGCAAGTGTTGTTTTTTATATCATGTAAAGGAGTCACTCTTCGTTTTATGTCATGTTTATTGGTTATAACTCTATATGTTTTATGATATATTATGGCTACATGATAGGCTATTGCTTGGAAGTTGGATAAACAATAGGAGAAATTATACAAAGTTCGAGGCCAATCAAGTTTTGCGTTTTTCCTCAATAAGTATTAGTTCGATAGTATTATGTTTTAAGTATTTGCACAATATTTAGACTTATTAGATTTCTTTAAAGATGTTTGTATTTTAAATACATTTGGAATATTGTTGTTAGATAAGGTTTAGTTGACATAATGATATTGTGTTTCCATTTAGTATCTTAATTTTATTATTATTATTTTATATTCCTTTTAGAATTAATGAAAAATTGGACTTAATTTATTAATACAACTTTTTTTTTAAAAGTGTCACTAAAAGTACGAAGATAACATTTATTTTAGTATGTAAATAGTGGCATAAAAATAGTTCCATTAAAATCTGGAAGTGCTTTAGTGGCACAAAAAAAGTGCCACTAAAACCTAATAAGGCTGTAGTGACACAACAAGAAGTGCCACTAATGGTCTTTAGTGGGAGCTCTTTTAGTGGCACTTTTGCTTTCTGCCGCTGATTGTCCAGGAGGCTTTTAGTGGCACTTTTTCGATTTTTAGTGGCACTTTTTCTATGCCACTAAATGTCATTTTATTTGTAGTGATAACCTATAGCAAGGATGGACCCATTCATCAACATGTGGGGCATTTTCTCCATTTTCAATTTTGTCCCATATAGCACAAACAACATGTCTACATGGGAAGCCTGTAATCTCCCAAAACTTACAACTGCAACTTTGCTCATTCAAGTTTACCACATACTGATCTTTCCATGTGCTTGCCACTTGGTACTTTCCTTCCCCATTGTATTTAGCCACATACTTAGCTGCATCAGTCTTAATCTTTTCAAACACTGTAGTTGCAGTAGGGGTTAGAAGTCCTTCACACTTATCTATTTCCTTTTGCACCACACATAACCTCTTCATGAGATACTGTCTAATATACACTAAGCAAGTGATAATAGGTTTATCCCTACCTTCATCTAGCTTAGAGTTGAATATCTCACAAAGGTTATTCAACAAACAATCAGTGTGTGCCCTACCTGTATAATAGATATTAAGAGAAGACCATTACACATATAGTAAAGATTAACATTTATCATTAAATCTCTACAAAAATACCACTGAAGTGAGATTTAGACCAAGTGTTTGCTGGGATCTTACACACCCAAGCATGAGCCTCCTCATTTATATTCTTCAACTCATCCATTGCTCTGTTAAAGTGATTGACTGTTGTTACTCTACCACACTCCCAAAGCTGGTCACTTAAGTCTTTTCTTTTCCACTGTTTCTTCATATTTTCCTGGATATGCCTCAAACAAAACCTGTGTTGCACTGGGGAATAATCCTCTACAAATGGTTCAAAGTCATCAACTGTTGCAGTATGAACTCCATCATCAACTTGGCAACTTGGTTCCTCTACATGGTAAGTTCCCACTGGTTCTTCAGTTTCAACTGCACTAGTGATCACTTCTTCTTGAGTTTCAATTTCATGATTGACCACTTCCTCTTGAGTTTCAGTTTCATGATTGACCATTTGTTCTTGGGTTTCCATTTCATTATCGACCACATGAATGGCATGAATTCGTTTTCTAGCTTGTGACCTTACATATGGCAGAATACTCTTTGAGTAATCATGCCCTTCATCAACATCTAATACTTGTGACTGCTCATAATCAAGGTTCACAGACTTGATTAAATCAAGCTTTCTACTACATGATCATGCTTCTCTCCTACAAGGTTTATTTCTATTCATTTCAGGTGACACACTATCAGGCTCCAACTCTTCAATAACTACTTTAGAAGGAGACTTGTAATAACTAGCTACCCTTGTCTGACCATTTTCAATATACACCCTTATAAGTCTGTGTTTAGGGACATACGATACCTTTTTTAATACATCTTGGTCATTACCTAAAGGCAATAAGCCATAGTCTAAAGGGTATTCGGGGATACAAAAATGGTAGTAAAGGGTTTGCTCAGTTTTGTACCCTAGTTCTCGGACCATGTCATCAAGCTCATGAACTAAAAATAAATCAGTGTCAACATCATCTACATATGCTACAACACCATCAACCTATTTCCTTCCAGGTGCTTTGGTGAAGACACCACTGTAGTGTATCTTCAAAGTGAAATAGTTGGCATATCCTTCTATAAAAACAAAAAAAGAAAGGGTAAAGTCAATGATTTCTCTACGTGAACACAATCGACCAAGAAAAAACAAGTTTTGTTGTAGTATCGTACCGTATCTTTTTTTCCAAGTCCTGCACGGTTGCAATTTTTTCTCGAAAACACCATATTGATAGCACCATTGCAATTCCTTCTGCTTAAACCCTAAATCCCAATTTCTGTTCTTGCTTCTACGATGGGAATGAACCCGATGATTACAAATGTAACTGGTTATGTTCTTGGAAGAGGGACAGGTAGTGGAGTTGACGTGCAAACAATAAGTAATCATTTCATATTAAAGAGAGAAGGTTACAACTGAAATGACGAAATTGCCCCTGCATTATAATATTGAAAAATGAGTTAACGGTAAAATGCTAACGGAGTGAGCCGGAAGGACCAAATATTAAAAGTTCTGAAACCACAAGGACGATCCATGAAGTTTTTGTAAATTAGGGACCAAACATCAGATTTTGTGAAACCACAGGGACCATTTTTGAAGTTTTGTCTAAGATATATGATTGATAAATAGACTATTTTCGGGTTAATTAAAAATCAAATAAAATTAGAAAATAGTATAAAAATCCCGAAAAAGGTATTTTAGGAATTTACATAATCCCTAGTTAAGATCATATTAATTATAAAATACCATATATCTTCAATGAAATAAAGCAATCCCTATATACTTTCCCCAAATTATCGGGATTGCATATCTTTTAAAAATATCTTAGATTTCATCTGTCCAACATAAAACTCATTTTCTCGTTAATAATCGCCGTAGGAATCGAAGAATCAGAAGCAGACACATCGAAGAACAAGGAGCAAATTCATCGAAGAACAATCCATCGTCGTTTGTGAGTCAAAGCTGCTGAGATGAAACATCGATTAATCATCGACTCTTCTTCACTTAAAAGACCGTTAATGTCGAAATCGACAGGAAGAGGTACGCCACTCTAAATATTTTGCTTTGGTTTTAAGTTTTCCTCTTTATAGTGACATAATCGGTGATTATAAAGGGTAAAAAATGATTTCAGTCAATTTCTTACAGAAAAGTAAGACTAAGTGCATATTTTTCTTGAATCAACTGAAATGTTAAACAATAAATGAAGTCCATATGTGAATGTATAGTCGAAAATCAAAATTAGGTCAATCAGTTATGATTTTGAGTAAAAACACTTAACAAAAGATATATACATAGTCACTGTACTCTTTACCCTTTTTGTTCGGAAACAAAAAACCCACTTTCTTCATTTTTCTACTTAACAAAAAAAAGACACTAGTAGTTTTGGTAGATTGAACAATTGGAATCCCAATATGCTGTATACAAAAAATCTTCTCGATAAACACTATTGTATTTTTCATATTTTTTATGTTTGTTTTTATGTTCATTTTAATATTCATGAATGATTAAGGTTACTTGTATATTGCATATTTTGCTTGTTTTACTTATTTTCAACTGCATAATCATGATTGATTCAACCTATAACAGAATATCATTCTATGCTTTGTATTTTTATATACATAATCAATGATTGATTCAACCTATGACTTTATATGTGATTATGTCTATATGCTTAATTTGTTTCTAATGGTGAACTTTTTTATAACTTTATATGTGATTATTTTTTATTATATTATTGTAGTAAGAAAGAAAAGTGAGCGGAATTTAAAGAAAACAACTTTTAGCAAGTTCACCAATGACTCTTCAAATCCTGTTCTAATTAATATCTCATGTAACATCCCAACCATCAGGTATCATTATTATTCCATTTAGGTTTCATGTTTTAAGGTCTACTCGACGAGTTGACGCTGTGACTCGTCGAGTAGCAGCGGGCCAGGACACGTCATTTAATGAGTGACTCGGCGAGTCGGCATGGGGGACTCGACGAGTAGGAGCTGGCAGTGGAAACCCTAAATTTCAGGGTTTTTGCACCATATATATTGAACCATTAGCGCCTCCCACTGTCCTCTATCACCCCTTGAGAGCCAGAAACCCTAATTTCTGTGAGTGTGAGCTTGGAGAGTGTTTTGGAGCTTTGAGAAGTGATTTTTGTGAAGGAAACTTGTAGATCAAGAGGCTAGCATCAAGGATTTCGTGTGGATCCAAAGTCTATTTCAGCTTGGGCACGTTTTGGAGGTAACAAGCTGTTACCTTGACCTCTTTTCTTCTAGAATCTTTCATATGTGAAGATTAGGGCTTTCTTTAGCTATTCATGAAGGGATTATGGTATGGGAGCTAGATCTAAAGTTGAAACTTCAGATCTGAACCACTTTTGACTCCTAAGTCCATAAAGTTCTTAATAGGGTCATGAAGGAACCCTTGTTTATGAGTAAAGTCCCATTCAAAGCTTAGATGTGGATTTTGAGTCATGCAAATACGTAAAGGTAGCAACTTTACATTGCTAATGCACTCTAGGGACCTAGATCTACTGTTTGGATCAAAGGGGTAGTCCAGAATCGCTTGATCATGAGAGTATGTGTATGGACTCGGCGAGTCTGGGAGATGACTCGGCGAGTTAGGTAGGGTTTTGTCCAAATTAGTCCCGCTTGGACTCGGCGAGGTCTGGGAAATGACTCGGAGAGTCAGTTTGGACTTCCAAGCTGAGTCGCGTATCGACTCGGCGAGTCTGCTAGAGACTCGGCGATTCGAGTCGAGAAATTCTGGAATCAGAAGGGGCTCGAAGCAGAGAAAGTTATATCCAGAAAACAGGTCAACATGGGTTGTTGACCATTGACCAGAGACTTGACTGTGGGATGTCTTGTACCTCCTAAGGGCATTTTGGTAATTTGAGTAATTATGGTGTGGACCACTTATGGGTACAGGCAAGGTGGTTGGAGCTATATCGGGAGGTGTGGACAGTACCATTCCGAGCTGCTAGCAAGGTGAGTTATCCTCACTATATCAATAGGGTCTAAGGCACCAAGGCCGGCCCTTTTAGTTGTTATCTTGGTTACAGTATGCTACATGTGGTTATGTTCTGTTAGATCGGTAACAGGATAGACAGTATGTTGTTATGCTCTTATGATCCATTAGGATTGAATGTTAGTGGCCTGTTTAGGTCGGTGCTCTGGTTAGGAGAGATTACTGTGATCGATGATCTGTGAGATAGTTATATCTGATGTCTGTATATGCTAGCATATGTTAGTCTTGTGCACATGGTTATTGGTTTGATGTTTGGGTTGAGGCAGTCCTGCTTTGTGCTGAAGACCAACATACCCTACGAGCGGTCCGGAAAGATTGTAGGCCCGTATGGCTGTCCAGTCATACCGAAGGCTCGGGATAGATCCAGATATACTGAAGGCCCGGTTGGGCTATACGGTCAGGCCGAAGGTCCAGTATACATGTTGTTGATTATCTGTTAATGATATGGTATTATCGGTGTGGTATTGTTATTTTGGGGGTAGCTCACTAAGCCCTCGGGCTTACAGTTTCAGTTTATTGTTTTAGGTACTTCCGGAGATCGTGGCAAGGAAAAGGCTTGACCGTACCGCTCCTCATCCATATGATTATACTTCTGGGACACTCTGATGAATAATATTTTGAAAACATTTTTGTAAAACTCTATTTGGTTTATGGTTGAAAAAGTTTAAATTTGGCTTAAAATTTTTGGATGTTACAAGTTGGTATCAGAGCCTTGGTTTGAGTGAATTGGAGGGACACTAGTGTGAATCCAGTCTCAAATCAAGGAAATTTTTAGAATAAATTATAAAGTGGTTTTCAAAATAAGGGATGGAGGATGCAGAGTGTACGATCAGCCGGAGCCAATAAGTAGACCCCAAAATACCATACAGTTATTTGATATTATGATCTGTTAGAAAAACATGCTAGTGTTAGGCTAGGGATCTTCAGGAATTGCATGATAGACTTGCCTGATTATATGATGCCTACTAGCCTAGGGTTTCTTTTATATGGAATTGACATAATTACTGTAGCTGTTTATTGTAAGCATCACGGCTGTGCATAATCAAGATCTTATAGCCTGAGAATGTTTGATTCGACCTTAGGGTAGGATTGGATATTCGAAAGTCTATCGGGTCCAACGTTATATATGGCTAGCATAAACTAATGCTGCAGGGTTGGTGGAAGTTTCATGGATGGATGGGTCGAGAGAAGTCGTGAGGCCAGTTGTGAGATAGTTTCACATTTCTTCTAGGAGTGAGGGTTGAGCGCTTGCTATGTTAATGCCTATTGTTAGGGCGTTGTGGTGATACTTGAGACAAATATGGGTAGGTGTGGAAGGTAGTATGGGCCCGTACTACTGGAAGCACAGGACCCATACAGTTAGCAAGGAAGTCACAACCCCTAGTGTTTGTGGGAATTGGTCTCCCGATTTTATGTTGTTTATCTGACGTTTTGGGCATATTTTCAGTATGGTGATGACGAGACGCTTTACGACCGGATCAGGATCAGGATCAGAATCAGGGGGCGGAGGCCCGGGTGAGCCTATAGCACCTGAGCCCGTGGTGCAGATAGGGACAGAGGAGTTGGATGCCAGGATTCGGGAGATCCTGCATGATGAGATTGCTGCTGCGTTTCGAGCGCAACTGCCAGAGATGTTTGGGTCGATCAAGACCGCTATGGTCGAGTACTTTGATGAGCGTTATGCAGCCTTAGCAGAGACGGCTGCCGCGACAGCCACGTCGGCTGTAACAGCGGCAGGGGGTGGAGGAGGAGCCATCCGGGCTTTCCAGTACCGGGACTTCGATAACACGAAGCTCCCGACGTTTGATGGTACACAGGATGTGATCAGGGCTATGAGGTGGTTATCTGACGTGGAGGGCTGTTTCTTCACGTGCTCTTGTCCTACTGACCAGAAGGTCAGGTGTGCCCTGAACCTGCTGAGGCTTGGGGCTAAGGACTAGTGGAGACTGACGACTGGGTCGTACACCGATGATCAGAGAGCTGCTATTACTTGGGAGCAGTTCAGGGATATGTTCCGCACCCGCTACGTTCCACGCGTGGAGCGGGAGCGGCTTGCTCAGGAGTTTTTGACATTAAGGAAGGATGGAGAGTCGGTGATGGAGATCACCCGCATGTTCACGGAGAGGGCTATGTTTTGACTAGAGTTTGCTTCCGAGCAGTCTCAGATGACTCGTTATCTGAGTATGCCCAAGACAGATATGCTTCAGTTTGTTGCTACGCAACGTTGTGATACTCTTATGGATCTTCAGGAAGCCGCGAGGCGGCGTGAGTTGGAGATAGAGCTGCAGTTGAAGGAGCAGCGTCAGGTTCCGACTCAGTCTCAGCCGGCACCTAAGCGGTCTAAGACCGCTGATACTAGGACCGGAGGTCAGCCGAGCCGCACTTGTGGAAAGTGTGGCAGGGGTCATTCTGGAGTTTGTCGAGCAGGTGGTGGTTGCCACAAATGTGGCAAGGAGGGGCATTATGCCAGGGACTATCGCCAGTCCGCCCCTCCGACAAATATGAGGATATGTTATCACTGTCATCAGGTTGGTCATGTGAAGACCAACTGTCTGCAGCTCGCCGCCAAGCCGGTGCAGATTCCCGCACCAGCTACGTTGAGGATTGCGGATGGGAGGCCAGTCAAGACGGAGCCTCCGAAGGCTCAGGGGCGTGCCTTCCAGCTCACGGCTGAGGAGGCCAAGGCAGCACCGGATGTGGTTGCTGGTATGTTTCTATTCTCTATTTCAGTTATCATATTTGTGTTATGCTTATCTGTTGTACCTATGTTTAGGTACGTTCTTAGTAAACTGTTTGCTTGCATTGGTAAAATTCGACTCGGGGCGAGTCGGTCGTTTGTATCTCAGACTTTCAGTAGGGGGTTCAGTGTGCCGGTAGATGAGCTTGAGTGTCCATTGCGAGTTTCTATCGCCAACGAACACGGGATTTCTGCTTCTTCGGTCTACCGGGGGTGTGAGTTGGAGATTTTCAGGGTATCCTTCCCGATAGATTTGATTCCTATTCCCATGGGGGAAGTATGTGTGATCGTGGGGATGGATTGGCTCAGTCGATTTGGCGCCATGATCGATTGTGAGGGACAACGAGTAGTAGTTCGAACCCCAAGTGGGGGAGAACTGGTGGTATATGGTGAGGGAACCAGAGTAGGATCAGGGTTTTGTTCGGCAGCCAGGGCTTGGCGGTATATTCAGCACGGGTGTGCCGGTTATCTAGCGTATGTGGTGGATACGCGGGTCAGGGATCAGACTTCATTTTCAGAGGTCCCGGTGGTTAGAGAGTTTGCTGACGTGTTTCCGGAGGAGTTACCTGGAGTGCCTCCGGAGAGGCAGGTGGAGTTCAGGATTGATCTAGTGCCGGGTGCGGCCCCTATCGCTAAGGCGTCGTACCGTTTGGCATCGCCAGAGATGCAGGAGTTGTCATCTCAGTTGCAGGAGCTGCTGGGTAAGCAGTTTATTCGTCCGAGTAGTTCTCCATGGGGAGCACCGATCCTTTTTGTCAGGAAGAAGGACGGTTTGCACCGGATGTGCATTGATTATAGGGAGTTGAACAAGTTAACGGTGAAAAACCGTTATCCACTCCCGAGGATAGATGATCTTTTCGATCAGTTGCAGGGTGCATCTTGGTTTTCCAAGATCGATTTGAGATCCGGATATCACCAGGTCAGGGTGAGAGAGGAAGACGTGGAGAAGACCGCGTTTCGGACTCGTTATGGTCATTACGAGTTCGTGGTGATGCCGTTTGGGCTCACCAACGTGCCGACAGTGTTCATGGATCTGATGAATCGGGTCTGCAGACCGATGCTTGATCGCTCGGTCATTGTGTTCATAGATGATATCTTGGTGTATTCCAAGACCCAAGAGCAGCACGATGAGCACCTTAGGGAGCTATTGGGAGTTTTGAGGCGAGAACGGCTTTATGCCAAGTTCTCGAAGTGTGAGTTTTGGTTGCGAGAGGTCCAGTTCCTTGGGCACCTCATTAACCAGGAGGGGATTTTGGTCGATCCGGCCAAGGTTGAGGCGGTTATGTAGTGGGAGATTACGAAATCTCCCTCAGATATCAGGAGCTTCTTGGGATTTGAGGGGTACTACCGGAGATTCATTCGAAATTTCTCCAAGATTGCAGTACCCCTCACTCATCTAACGAGGAAGGGGGTGGACTTCCGGTGGGGCCCTGAGCAACAGAGGGCGTTTGAGACCCTCCGGCAGTGTTTATGCGAGGCGCCAGTGTTGACACTCCCCGAGGGAGTTGAGGATTTCATGGTATTCTGTGATCCATCCATCACAAGTTTGGGGGCAGTCCTCATGTAGAGAGGACGAGTGATAGCCTATGCATCGCGGCAGCTGAAGCCGCACGAGACGAGATACCCTACGCACGATCTGGAGTTGGGAGCGGTGGTATTCGCTCTCAAGATTTGGAGGAATTACCTTTATGGAGTCCGTTGTACCATATACACAGATCACAAGAGTTTGAGACACATCATGGATCAGCCGAACCTGAATATGAGGCAGCGCAGGTGGCTGGATGTAGTCAAGGACTACGACTGCGAGATCCTTTACCACCCCGGTAAAGCGAATGTGGTTGCGGACGCCTTAAGTCGCAAGTCAGTTGGGTCTTCTACCCCAGCAAGGTGCTTGAGGATAGCGGTGGATTCCCCGCTTGTGAGTATGATTATAGATGCCCAGGTTGAGGGTATGTGGTCAGAGAACTGGAAGTTAGAAAAGGTCAAGGGCGAGAGCGCCCGGTTTGTTCAGGATAGCCGTGGATTATTGACCCGATACGGTCGGGTTTGGGTTCCGATGTTTGGTGGGGTCAGGCAGACAGTGATGGATGAGGCTCATAAGTCTCATTTTTTCATACACCCGGGGGCCACCAAGATGTACCGCGATCTGATTTTGAGTTACTGGTGGTCATGTATGAAGCAAGAAGTCGCTTGGTATGTCGAGAGGTGCTTGACCTGTAGGATGGTCAAGGCCGAGCATCAGAGGCCGTATGGTAAGCTGCAGCCTCTAGAAATTCCAATGTGGAAATGGGAGCAGATCATGATGGACTTCATTATGAAGCTGCCGAGGACGGCGAAGGGGTTCGATGCTATATGGGTCATCATGGATCGATTGACCAAGAGTGCCCATTTCTTGGCTATTCGGGAGAGTTCGTCGGCCGAGAAATTGGCCGACATGTACGTCCGCGAGATTGTTTCTCGCCATGGGGTTCCGGTCTCCATCGTTTCTGACCGGGATGTCAGGTTTACCTCCTGTTTCTGGCAGAAGTTCCATGAGGAACTGGGTACGCGCCTGCACCTTAGTACAACGTTTCATCCTCTGACCGACGGGCAGAGTGAGCGGACCATTCAGACCCTCGAGGATATGTTGAGGGCGTGTGGTATTGACTTCGGAGGGAGTTGGGATTCCCATCTACCTCTTGCAGAGTTTGCTTACAACAACAGCTATCATTCCAGTATTGGCGCCCCGCCTTTTGAGCTGTTGTATGGTCGGAAATGTAGAACCCCGATCTGTTGCGGTGAGGTTGGACACAGAGTGTTGGGTCGGACGGAGGTAGTTTTGCAGACTACCGAAAAGATCCAGCAGATTAGACAGCGACTACAGACCGCCCAGAGTCGACAAAAGAGTTACGCTGATAGACGCCGATCGGATTTGGAGTTTCAGGTTGATGATATGGTACTCTTTAAGGTCTCACCCTGGAAGGGCGTGATTCGCTTCAGAAAAAGGGGAAAATTGGGTCCCCGCTATATTGGGCCGTTCAGGGTCATCGCCAGGATTGGTAAAGTGGCGTACAGGCTGGAACTACCGAATGAGCTCAGCCGGATTCAGAACACCTTTCACGTTTGGCAATTGCAAAAGTGCATTGTGGACCCGGAGGCAGTGGTGCCACTGGATGACATTCAGGTTGATGAGCGCCTGAATTATATTGGGAGGCCGGTTGCCGTTTTGGAAAGGAAAGTGAAAGTCCTGCGCAACAAGGAGGTTCTGTTGGTGAAGATACAATGGGAGCATTGGAGGGGATCCGAGTGGACATGGGAGTCGGAGGCTGAGATGCGGGAGCATTACCCGGAGTTATTCGCTACAACAGACTTCAAGGACGAAGTCTAAGTTAGTGGGGGAGAATTGTAACATCCCAACCGTCAGGTATCATTATTATTCCATTTAGGTTTCATGTTTTAAGGTCTACTCGACGAGTTGACGCTGTGACTCGTCGAGTAGCAGCGGGTCAGGACACGTCATTTAATGAGTGACTCGGCGAGTCGGTATGGGGGACTCGACGAGTAGGAGCTGGCTATGGAAACCCTAAATTTCAGGGTTTTTGCACCCTATATATTGAACCATTAGCGCCTCCCACTGTCCTCTATCACCCCTTGAGAGCCAGAAACCCTAATTTCCGTGAGTGTGAGCTTGGAGAGTGTTTTGGAGCTTTGAGAAGTGATTTTTGTGAAGGAAACTTGTAGATCAAGAGGCTACTATCAAGGATTTCGTGTGGATCCAGAGTCTACTTCAGCTTGGGCACGTTTTGGAGGTAACAAGCTGTTACCTTGACCTCTTTTCTTCTAGAATCTTTCATATGCGAAGATTAGGGCTTTCTTTAGCTATTCATGAATGGATTATGGTATGGGAGCTAGATCTGAAGTTGAAACTTCAGATCTGAACCTCTTTTGAGTCTTAAGTCCATAAAGTTCTTAATAGGGTCATGAAGGAACCCTTGTTTATGAGTAAAGTCCCATTCAAAGCTTAGATGTGGATTTTGAGTCATGCAAATACGTAAAGGTAGCAACTTTACATTGCTAATGCACTCTAGGGACCTAGATCTACTGTTTGGATCAAAGGGGCAGTCCAGAATCGCTTGATCATGAGAGTATGCGTATGGACTCGGCGAGTTTGGGAGATGACTGGGCGAGTCGTGTAGGGTTTTGTCCAAATTAGTCCCGCTTGGACTCGGCGAGGTCTGGGAAATGACTCGGAGAGTCAGTTTGGAATTCCAAGCTGAGTCGCGTATCGACTCGGCGAGTCTGCTAGAGACTCGGCGAGCCGAGTCGAGAAATTCTGGAATCAGAAGGGGCTCGAAGCAGAGAAAGTTATATCCAGCAAACAGGTCAACATGGACTGTTGACCATTGACCGGAGACTTGACTGTGGGATGTCTTGTACCTCCTAAGGGCATTTTGGTAATTTGAGTAATTATGGTGTGGACCACTTATGGGTACAGGCGAGGTGGTTGGAGCTATATCGGGAGGTGTGGACAGTATCATTCCGAGCTGCTAGCAAGGTGAGTTATCCTCACTATATCAATAAGGTCTAAGGCACCGAGCTGCTAGCAAGGTGAGCTTTTAGTTGTTATCGTGGTTACAGTATGCTACATGTGGTTATGTTCTGTTAGATCAGGAACATGATAGACAGTATGTTGTTTTGCTCTTATGATCCGTTAGGATTGAATGTTAGTGGCCTGTTTAGGTCGGTGCTCTGGTTAGGAGAGATTACTGTGATCGATGATCTGTGAGATAGTTATATCTGATGTCTGTATATGCTAGCCTATGTTAGTCTTGTGCACATGGTTATTGGTTTGATGTTTGGGTTGAGGCGGACCTGCTTTGTGCTGAAGGCCAACATACCCTACGAGCGGTCCGGAAAGACTGTAGGCCCGTATGGCGGTCCAGTCATACCGAAGGCTCGGGATAGATCCAGATAGACTGAAGGCCCGGTTGGGCGGTCCGGTCAGGCCGAAGGTCCAGTATGCATGTTGTTGATTATCTGTTATTGATATGGTATTATCGGTGTGGTATTGGTATTTTGGGGGTAGCTCACTAAGCCCTCGGGCTTACAGTTTCAGTTTATTGTTTCAGGTACTTCCGGAGATCGTGGCAAGGCAAAGGCTTGACCGTACCGCTCCTCATCCATATGATTATACTTCTGGGACACTCTGATGAATAATATTTTGAAAACATTTTTGTAAAACTCTATTTGGTTTATGGTTGAAAAAGTTTAAATTTGGCTTAAAATTTTTGGATGTTACATCTCAATTGAAGACTCTGAATCACTACAAAACAGGCATGAACCCAACAAGAAAGCTAAGAAAACAGAAGGTTCAATCTCTGATAGCAATTTAAACATATGTACATTACAAGTTTCATATCATATTAAAATTCACTACTGATTTATATAAATATTTTTATTGTAACAGGTTTAAATCTGGACTCAAATCAATCATATTCAAGTTCTGTTCAGATACAACGTGAAAAGAGGACAAAGAATCGTTTTGATAATGCTTCAGTCAATACCCCTCCTTGTGTAGTTGTTTACTCTGACACATGTAATTGTTTACTTACATTAATAGTAGTTGTTGTTTATCAAATGATGTGACATCCCCATTTTCACGGCCAGAAAAACCAGTTTATGCTTATTTTAAAATCAGAGTTTTAATTTACAAATGCGGAATTTGTCCCATAAAATATTCCCGAAGGAATGTTTTTCATTGATTTATTAAAAACTCGGGATGTCATAACTGATACAAGAAACATAAGTATAAACGAATACTTACAATATCGTAATATAGTCTAAGGTTCCTCAAATCTCTCAGGCGTCATCATTATTGTTTCCTGTGATACAAAGACGTTGAGTGGGTCAGGTTGAGAAACCTGGTGAGATACATAGGGTTTTCAACCCACAATATTATTATTTTTAATTATCTAACCATCAGCATTCAAATAACCCAATCACCCTATTTCCCATCACTCGCACTTACTAATTATGTTATGATGATCTTGAGGGATCTTTCCTAAAGGATCTTTATCAACGGACAACTATAATTCCTAGGTGATTAGGCACGACGATATGATAATACTCGCGACAACACGGCAGTACATTAGTGCTTTTTGTATAATCACGGCAGGAACAACAGTACAAAGTACTTAGGTTTAGCACGGCAGTACAAAAGTACTTGGGTTTAGCACGGCAGTACAAAAGTACTTGGGTTTAGCACGGCAGTACAAAAGTACTTGGGTTTATCATGACAATACAAAAGTACTTGGGTTTAGCATGAAAATACAAAAGTACTTGAGATAGACACGACGAACACGACTTATTATCTCACACGACTCTCTCTCTCTCTAACCTATCGCTACCACTATTTCACACAACCCTATCACAACCTCTCATTTATTATTTTACACAACCCCTTACTACCCAGTCATATTATTAAGTATGTTAAACATACCAATAAATCAAGTAGTAATCATATTTGTACAACTACATTAAACACAACAAAGATAGCGCACATAGCAGTTAAGCATTTAGAATACTTGTATTTATGTGTAAGCTTGAAAGTAACTATGCACCCACTTGTGAAAGTGATGACTCAAAATTCGGGCAGAGCTTCGCTTCTAGAAACTGACCTTTCCTTTGACGTGACCTAGTATCATTATCACTAAGTCTTAGTCTAATATTCTATACAACTAGAGAGAATCTAGACCTATCAATCATTCTAATGAATACTGATAGTTCTATCAAATAAGGATTAGCCAGACAAGACAGTCGGGAGGCAAGACCATTTCAACATATAGTCTTTCTGAAATCCAACAACCAAGCCGACGTGACCATTCTAGGAACCTCTCCCATAAGTAGATCAAATAATATGTGACTTGGAATCACCGATAAATCTTGATTATAGGTTCATAACAACGAATATGACTATAATTATAAATTATGTGAGGGCAGAGTAAGTGTAGCTCACTTACAAACTATGGATGAGAACTAGGATCCAAGTGGGCAGAACTCTGACTCAGGGTCTCCTACAGAAAGGCTACTACTCAAACGCGTACTAAGGGGTGTCGCAGGACTTCGTCTCAGGCTAGAAACAAAAGAAAATTTGGTTTAAAGGAGGGATAATCAAGAGAGAATGATAGAAGAGGTGTGGAGGAAGAGAATGAGGGCCGCTGCCCTTTCTTAGGCGATTTTTGGGGTGCGCAATGTGCAAAAAGGGTGTACAACGCGCATATCAAGCCTACGTCTCCCCATCCACTTTGTGCCATTTGTCGGGCACTCCGTGGTCCATGTTTTCACTTTCTATAAGGCGCAACGCGCACCCGACGCGCACTGCACAGGGCGTAAATCGTAGATTTTGTAAATTCCATAACTTCCTCACATGGACTCCGTTTTCGACATTCTTTATATCCCCGAAAAGCACTCGACGAGATCTACAATTTTCCTTGACACTCTATCAGCTCATTCTGATTTTATTTTTATACCCTATTTTTACAAGATTTAATGATTTTTCAAAAATCATAACTCTCTCGTACGTACTTTGATTTTGGTGTTCCTCATACAAAAATTCCTAACTTAAAGAGTACTAAGATTTTCCTTTTGGTTACTTTACCCAAAAGTCAACCATTTTCTTCGTACCATTTGACACTAATAGTTTCTAACTACGCGGCTGATTTTTATATTTTATAAAATTCATATCTCCTTAATATGAATTCAGATTTTTATGAAGCATATATTTTTGGGATTGGGATTACACGTACTTTCCATATACATACATATATATATATATATATATATATATATATATATATATATATATATATATATATATATATATGTTTCGGCGCACTAATTTTAACGACGTACGGAAGATTAGGTTGATTTTCACTATTTATCTTAATACGAAACTTTATATTTTTATCATATGTTGATATATATATATATATATATATATATATATATATATATATATATATATATATATATATATATATATATATATATATATATAACGTATTAAGCCTATTAAACTCGACGTTGGCCACTTTTCGTTTAGATCACTAGGGCTAATAAGTAACATATCTCCAACTCACTATTTACGACATATACTATAACTCGGTTAAGATTATTTATCCTAAACAATATCTTATTTAAAAGTCATTATTATGGCTTATAATAACTTTATTGCGTAGCCCGAATTTACGGGTGTTATAATTATCTCCCCTTGAGGATGATTACGTCTCAGAATCATCAACAAAATAGGGGTTGTATACTGACTCTGCACGTTACCTTTCCATCCTGGGTGGTAACTGTAACTCCCATGTCCTGCGAAGGTACCTTCCTTCATGTTCTAATGTGGTGCTACCACATCTTTATAGGTACCTTTCCTAGCTACCGGCTACTTAGTCTTGATGACTGTGATCTGTCTATCGATCGCATCGATCCTTTACTACTTCAATCTTGGACTAAAGTCGGATACTATGTTGAGCGTTCCTCGTAGATTAGTCAGACTTGATTTAATATGACCACTAGGTCGGAACATGAATCATCACCGAAACAAAGGTAATTATAAAAATGAACAAAACAGCTCAACTACCAGATTTGAGCAACTTTTTTCTGCATCCAACATCATATGATATGTCCTTGTCTTTGGCTTAGGTGTGACATTTGCAGCTTCTTTCTTCTTTGGGCAGTCCTTTATGACATGCTCTTCTTCCTTACATTCGAAGCACACTCTTCCTTTATACCGACACTCATCAGACTAGTGACCAGGGTCTTCAACACCTATAATAAGTCAATTCTATCTTGCATTTCCCAACATGCTTCCTCTTGCATTTATTGCACCATTCGACTTCATCATTACCCCCCCAGACTTCTTGTCGTTGGGGTCAGAACTTGAGATTTTATTTTTCTTATCGGACTTAGAGAGTCCTTCTCCTTTCCTTTTCCCACCAACTTCAGTCTTGTCACCAACTTTAGTCTTTTCCTTTATACCGGTACTCATCAGACTAGCAGTGAGCAAGGGACAGTTGTTCCTCACATGGAAACCTGATAATAGTGATTACAAATCTTGGTGCTCGACGACGAAGCCTACTAACAACACTCCTTCTCGTAATGACCCTCTCTGCCATAATTACGGCACCCTGTCACTGATCGACATGCTCCCTCATGCATCTTCCAGAATTTGACACATGTGTGGACCCTCTGACCTCTAGATCGTGAGTCAGCGGGCTTGAACCGCTTCGTTGATGGCTGCATGTGGACCGGGGTCTACTTCTTCTCTCTCGCCTGATCTCAATCTCAATCTCCCTCCTCCGAGCGAATGACTACAACTCGGAGAGGGAACTATACTGCCGAGTCGACACAAACTCATGACTATCTATCTTGAGCATGCTCAAGTAGCAGGAAATCTAAACCTGCTCTGAAGTAGAATACTTGGGGAAGAAAAGGTCTCTCTCAGTAAACATCTTGGTGATATCTGTCACCGACTCTGTCGTCTGCTTCAACAACAGGTACTCATGAGCTAACCTCTCCCTCTCCACCAATGGAACATACTTAGCATAGAACATCTCCGTGAACTGCTCCCAAGTCATGCGGCCTTCTCTGCAGGACAATAGGCACGAGTCACCAGCTTCCACCAATCCTTTGCCCCCAAACAAGGGTGAGGCTATAATGTTTGAAGGTCGGTCACGTGACCCAACTAAATTTAAAAAAATTATAACAAATTAAATACAAAAAAATAGGAAATACCTTAAATATTTTGAAGGACCTACGTTAATGTGTTAGGCAAAAAAAGAGAATGAAAAAATATATAAAATATAGACAATAGAAGGAATATTATATTTGTGGCATGAAAGAGTCCCACGTTAACTCTAATACAAAAATAGTTAAGGGTTTTTATTATAAATAAATGCTTCATTTTTCATATTTCAACACCATAAGTTTTTCTATGTTTGGTTTAGACTTGCTAAATCAAAGTATAAGGTTGTTTTAGTGAAACAAAAATTGAAGAAATAACCAATTTCGGATTGGTCCTTTCACCACCAATTTTTATACATGTTAAACCGATTAATTTGATGCTTGACTAAGCTGGTTGAACCCGATTTTCTCTTGAACCATCCTGGTTAAATCTGGTTAGTGAACCATGTGACTTTTTATTCTAGACTCGCTACTGCCCCCAAATGAAGAAGGTTCAAGGAGAACTTGACATTCTGGTCCTCTGGGTACAAGCATATGAAGAAACAACCCTCCACATCAAATATCCACCTCATGGTGACAATCTGGTCCTTGACCCCATCAAACTGTAGGGGCTTTATGTTTCTAAAGTCCCAGTACTACATCACCCCTCTCCCCTGAAATCCCACAGTAGCTATAGCTGCAGTGGCTGCGACAGCAAAAGCCTCAGAAACAGCGGCATAACGCTCATTGAATAGCTCGATCATAGTAGTCTTGATTGACCGAAACATCTCCAATATCGCCTCCCTAACTGCCATTGTCACGTGAGTGGTGATCATCTCGCAAATCTCATCGTCATTCAATCATGGCCTCTCTAGGACGTCAACCCTGATCCTAAACCTCTAATGATTGCCATACTACAAATAAACGGGAACACAACAGAAAAGTCACATTACATTCCAACACATCACTACTTGACCACTAAACCCTGAGAATTCGTGACTTCCTTGATACACGTACGGGTCCTGTGCTTTCAGTAGTACGGGCCCATACTTCCTTCTACACCTATCCGTATTTGCCTCGAAGGATCGCCACGGACCTCCCATCCAAAAATCCCAAGAAACTAGGATACACATACATCCTATACTCAGTCTCTCAAGAGTGGTTAATCATTCCTTACACTGGCCTCCTAACGACCATACCAACTCATGAAACTTCTACTAACCCTGTAGCCGCTTTGTGTATGCTAATCATACACAACACTAGATTTGATAGATAGTCGAATAATTGATTCTACGCTAAGCCCACAACCAGACAAGGAACATGAAACAAGGCTAAATTAAACATTATAAGGATATAAAATCTTATTTATGTATAACCATGATACACACACTAAGAAACTATAGTAATAATGTCAGTTCCATATAACATATCAAGAAATCCCCCTGGGCTATATGAGGCATCATAAATCAGGAAATTCTATCATAAAGTTCTTGAAGATCCCTAGCCTATAAACTAGCATTCATTTCTAACATATCATCAATAGACATAAAACGGGTGTGGTTATCTTGGGGAATAACTTTCCTTCGGCTTCGACTGTTTATATACATCGCACCCTCTCCTTTGAATATTTCAATATTAATTATGAAAAATATTTTTCAGTTCCATAGTTTGAGTCTAGAATCACACAAGTGTTCATCCAATTCTCTCAAACCAGAGATCTGATACCAACTTGTAACATCCCCAAAAATCAAGATAAAAATTTCCATTTTTATAAAAAATTTTCACAAAAACCATAAGATGATCAACCATTGTTTTCAAATAAAATACATAGAATCGGAGTATCAAATAATCTCTCAAAACATAAATCAACAAGAGGATGTGTACGATCATTCCTTCACCATACCCTGATCATCTGATGTACCTCAAAACATTAAACTCAACAACTGTAAGCCAAATCTTAGTGAGTTCTCCAAAATACCCCACATAACAATATATATATATATATATATATATATATATATATATATATATATATATATATATATAATGCATGCACACGAGGCCCACAACATAAGACTGGATTGCCCCCGAGCCCACAACATAAGACTGGAATGCCCTCCCGACCCTCAACCTATGAATGGATTGCCCCCGAGCCCACAACATAAGACTGGAAAGCCCTTTTAGCACTAAACTTAGGACTGGATTGCTCCCGAGCCCACAACATAAGACTAGAATGCCCTCCCGACCCTTAGCTTTGTTGGATTAGGTGTCTAAGCCCATACCTATAACTGGTATGTAGTTGACCCGATAGTAGCATGGTCCATTTGGGTTACATTCACCGGAGCAATTTGATATGAAGGATATTTGAGAAAGAGGTTATTTGTGATATACTAATATATTATAAGAATAATATATTAATTGAGAAATCATTTTATTTAATTGGTATTGATCAAGAATTAATTTGGAATTAATTTAGTGATCAAAAGAGATTGATTAAATTAACAGGGGCTGATTATGTAAATCAGTGATACATATAGTTTGGGCTAATGATCCTTGATTGATTAGTGATGGACTAACCTTATGTGAGAGTCCAAGAAGTGTTAGTCCAAAATGAATTATTGGATCAAAATTAGGGTTTACAAGTGACCCTTGGAATTCTACACTGTATATGTAACCCCTAAGCCCCTAAAATCGATACATAAAAGTATTCTAAGAAGAGTATAGACGATTTTGGTGCCTCCTAAACCTCTCTCATAATCCTCCATTTGTTCTTGGTGTTTTGTGACTTATTTGAGGCATCACATTTGAGGTGCTAAGCTCTTGTAAAGCCAAGTTCTACATGCTACAACCAAGAGGTAATCATCTAACTCGCTTTTATGTTTCAAATATTAATGTTGTATGCTAGTTAGGCTTCATGCTTTGAAAAATGAAAATTGCATGTATAACTAGAGAAAACTTAGATACAAAGCATTAGGGTTGTATGTGCACCATAGGGATGTTATAGTTTTCAAAACTCATCAGTGGTATCAGAGACTAGGGTGTTTTCGTTTATATTGATGCATTGGTTAAATTTTCAAAGCTGAAAAAGTCTCATTTATGGCCTCCAATTATCTGACTCGACGAGTTCACTCACAAACTGACAACTCGACGAGTCCAGTTCATGCACTCGACGAGTAGGGTCTTCTGCTTGCAGATTTTCAGGTTTTTTTGGCCAGAATTGGATTAGGTTCATTACCATAAACTGTTTTATATCATAAAATATGATATTTCTGATATGGTAGTGACTATCCTCATCCAATTAAAAGATAAATTGTCAAATTTTAAGATAATTACTAGATTATATGATAAGCTAATTATTTGTATTATTTGATTTGAAATTATCTTGCTATATGAGTTGAATTAGATCAAATTGGTAAATGATAAAAATATGTGATTATTTTACTTGTTTAAAATTTGATCTAAATGACTTTGAAGAGTTACTAAACTTGCCATCAAGTTTTGGAATTCAAAAGGTGTTGAAGAGTTATAAAACTTGCCATCAAGTTTTGGAATCCAAAAGGTTTTGAAGAGTTTCAAAACTTGCCCTCAAGTTTTGGAATTTAAAAGGTCTCATTTATGAAACATTAAAATTCTAAAATTCAAGACTTTCTGAAGAGTTTCAAAACTTGCCCTCATGTTTTGGAATTTGAAAAGTCTCATTTATGAAACATTAAATTTTAAACCCTAGAGTTTTAAAAGGTTAAAATTCAACCCTTATACTATTATAATATTAAAGGATTAATACTTATATATATGTATAAGAAAAGTCAGTATTACCGTTAGTAGGCCTCATTCACGAAGCTGGTCTATAAGGGGGGGGGGGGGTATAAGGAAATTGCCTATAAAATGGCAATTGAATGGGTGTCCATTGTCACCCACCGCTTCCTTGACTGGTGGAGGGTCGTTAGCTAAACGGGTAGGATAGGACATTAATTCTCATTCAAAAGTATAATGATAATTATAAAAGTAACTAAATGTTTTTTCTAAAATTCCCAATCTTAGTTACTTTAGGAAAAATGTGAAAATTGTGCTACTCCATTGAATTGCACTTTGCACCTTCCCAAGTCGTTAGTGGAGCGTGTGTGGTTTACCGGCACACTAATTTGGACTAACAAGGGTGGCAAAGGGTAGCTCGATGTTTGTGATAGATCAATGGAGCGTGTGTGGTTAACCGACACATTGATTAGGTGATAAATGACATCGAGAGTACCAAGCACATTTGCATGGTTATTCACACCTTGTTTGTGATCCTTGGTATCACAGTCACAAACTTGAAGGGCATAATCGAGATTTAAACATGCCATTGAAAATTTCAATAAATCTCAAAGAATCTAGGGATTTCAATTCATTTAAAACCTAATCTTCATTTTTGTTTTTCATGGTGGAAATTAGTAAATCGTCATTTACCTACCTTCAAATATTTTGCAATTGGATTACGACATCCCTCTTCTGAATTGTAGAATATTGTGTTGGGTCCTAGCCTTAATATTTCATTTGGGTGTTATATTAAGGATCCTTATCTAATATAAACGTTGTCTTTCTTTTCAGATGTCTAGTTCAAACACTGCTTCAAACTCAAACTCTTCCGACTCTTTCTCCCTCATGAACTTATGTGGGAGGGTCATTTTGGATGGATCAAATTTCAATGATTGAATTCGAAACATCCTCATGGCCATTCAATACGAGGAAAAAGAGTATGTCCTCAACAAAGAGCTAAAGGAGATTGATGAAGAAACTGCTACTCCTGAGCAAATAGATGAGTATAGGGCTCATGAGAAGGATGCGACAAAGGTGTCATGCATCATGCTAGTCACTATGACTTCTGAGCTTCAGAAATCCTATGAGGACTTCTGGCCTTTCGAGATGCACCAAGAATTTATGGAAAGGTACCATCAAAGTGCTCGACAAGAATGGTATGAAATCATTTCCTCCATGATTACAACAAAAATGAAGGATGGAGAGTCCATCACAGCCCACTTGCAAAAGATGCAGAGGTATGTGGACCGCTTGCTAAAGTTGAAAGTCAATTTCGACGAATAGTTGGCTATTGACATTATCCTACACTCCTTGCCTCCCTGTTATGATCAATTCAGAATGACTTATCATATGAACAAGGAGGAAGTCACTCTAAGCAAGCTTCAAGGCCTATTGAGAACTGCTGAAAGTAGTTTAAAAGGCAAGTCTGTTGTACCCACTCCTACTGCTGCCCCAGTCCTGTAAATTGGACCTGGGAAGGGAAAGAAAAGGAAAACTCCTTCAAAGAATCACAAGGGAAAGTCTCATGATGGATCCTATTCTAGTGGGTCCAAAGGTGGTTCTGCTGCTCCCTCATCCAATCCAAAGGAAGCAGAGTGCTTCCATTGTCATGAAAAAGGGCACTAGAAACGAAGTTGCCCCAAATACTTACAGGACGTCAAGGATGGGAAGATAAAGCTCACCTTCGCATGTATTTACACTATTCTATCTAATAACTCATCACATGCTAATTCTTGGGTCCTTGATACAGGATGTGCTTTTCACATTTGTTCTGATTTGCAGGGTCTAAAAAGAAGTAGGGATGTGGAGCACGGGAAGATGAACCTGATCATGGGGCATAGGAAAGCGTCGCCTGTCACCAAGATTGGAGTTTATTCTTTATTGCTTATTAATGGGTTAAAGTTAGATTTGAATAATTGTTGCTATTCGTCAGATATGACGATAAACATTATTTCTTTTCATGGTTTGTATAAACAAGGTTTTAGATTTTCATTTAGGTGTTGTTTGTTTTTTCTGAGGCAGAATGTCTGCAGTCTGCGGACCACATCTGTAGACCTCTGCAGTAGAAGAGGTGGACAAAACGTCTGCAGTCTGAAAAAAGAAGACTGTTTGTTTTTTTTTAACATCTGCGGGCTACTAAAATAAACTGAAATCTAAATAAACTGATTTTTTTAAACTTTAAAGTGATTTTTTTAATATTTTTATGACTTTGTTATAAATAATTAACGAATATAGATCAACTTTTATATATTATTGTATAAAAAATAAAAATAAAAATGGTATGAATTAACGTATATATTTGATAAAAATCAACAACTTTGGTTGCAAAGTTATAACTAAACATTATAATTAGTGATCAAAGAACTTGATACATAAATAGATGGAAATAAACTTCGATTTTTCAATTAAATTCATTAAAAACGTACCATAAATATTTTCTCGAAAAATCGACAATAGTATATTAAATAATGTTTTATAAAATTTGGCAAAAAATATAAGAATATATTATGATTTTTTTCATATTTATATAAACAACTTCAACGACTATTATTGTAATAAATCTTTATTTATAAATTTGTCAAAATATCATGTTTGTATCGTCGAACGTTTTTTTTTTAAGTTTTGTAATTTTTTTTCAAATTGTTTATTATTAATAAAGTTGGAAAAAATATAAATTAAAAAAAAAAACTTAAAAAAAATAAAGATATATATGTTTTTTAGACTAGAAGATGTTTGAAGATGTTAGAAGACTCTGGTCCACATCTGCGCCAATAAGAGGGCGCACATACATTTTTAGGTTTGCAGTCTTCAAAAAAACAAACAGACTGCGAAGGCTAATGTCTGCGTGTGGTCTGCACGGCGCAGACAGAAGAGGCCACGCAAATCTGCAGACAAAAAACAAACACTACCTTAATAATGAAATTGGTTCTATAAATGCTTTTTATAATGGTATTTTTTATTTTGAAGCATTGCCTTGTAATGATATATATGAAACTGTGATGGTTGTAGAAAACTTAGGAAATAATGTATTGCATATTGATTCGTCCAATGGTTTGGACAAAGCATGCTTGTGGCATTGTCGTCTTGGACATGTCAACAAGAAGCGCATAGCCCAACTCCAAAAGGATGGAGTGTTGGAGTCATTTGACTTAAAGTCCGATGACACATGTGAATCTTATTTGCTTGGAAAGATGATCAAGTCACCTTTCACTGGTATTTGTGAAAGAAGTGAGGGTTTGTTGGATCTCATACACACCGATGTGTGTGGACCCTTCAGATCCGCCACAAGGTATGCTAACTGCTTCTATGTGACTTTTACCAATGATTATAGCAGATATGGGTATATCTACTTAATCAAACATAAGTCAGAAACCTTTGAAAAGTTCAAAGAGTTTAAGAAAGAAGTGGAGAATCAATTGGGCAGGAAGATAAATATGCTCCGATCCGATCGAGGTGGTGAGTATCTTAGTATTGAGTTCCACGACTATCTTTTGGAATTGTTTCACAATTGACGCCACCTAGGACACCACAGCTAAATGGTGTGGCTGAGAGGCGCAATCAAACCTTGTTGGATATGGTTCGTTCCATGATGAGTTGAGCTTCGTTACCTATCTCATTCTTGGGGTATGCCTTAGAGACTGCCGCCCATATACTTAATCTAGTCCCAACTAAGAAGGTTGCCAAAACACCTCACAAAATGTGGACATGGAAGGTTCCCTCGTTAGCACATATCAAGGTTTGGGGTTGCGAGGCTTTCGTAAGACGAGAGACTCACGACAAGCTCAAACCTCGTAGTGAGCATTGTATTTTCATCGGCTACCCACAGAAATCCATTGGATATCTTTTCTATAGACCGAGTAACAATGTTGTCTTCATTGCGAGGAGAGGGGTTTTCCACGAAAGAGAACTCATATGCCAAGAGGACAGTGGGAGGCAAATTGACCTTGAAGAGCTTCAAGAGTTAAGTGATGAAGGAACATCAAGCACTAGCACTCAACCTGAGGAGGAAACTCCTGTTGAACCAGTTGACGAGTCCTTACCTCTAAGACGTTCTAGTAGAGTTAGAATGGCACCTGAGTTTTATGGTTTCCATATTATTACAGATGGTGATACATTTATCAGTGATAGTACCCTGGTAAACTTGGATGAGCCTAATAACTACAAGGAATCCATGGCAGGCCTCGAGTCCGCAAAATGGAAAGAGGCGATGAACAGCGAGAAAACCCCACTTCAATGGATCCATGGTTGACAATGTACCTGGTCGTAAGACGGTCGGGTGCAAATGGATCTTCAAGAAGAAGACCGACATGGATGGGAAAGTACACACATATAAGGCGTGATTGTTTGCGAAGGGCTTTACTCAAACTCCTGGAGTTGACTATGACTAGACCTTATTAGTAGTGGCCAAAAGCAAGTCTATAAGGGTTATGTTAGCCATAGCTGCATTTCATGATTATGAAATATGGCAAATGGATGTCAAACCGCTTTCCTAAATGGGAAGTTGGCTGAAGATGTTTACATGAGTCAGCCAGAGGGTTTTGTCGATGTGAAGTACCCTAATAGAGTGTGAAAGCTTGAGAAATCCATTTATGGATTGAAACAAGCATCTCGCAGATGGAATATTTGTTTCGATGAGAAAGTCAAAGAATTTGGCTTTTCGAGAAGCGAGGATGAGTCCTGCGTATATGTCAAAGCTAGTAGGAGTATAGTTAGCTCTCTGGTATTGTATGTAGACGACATACTTCTCATAGGAAACGACGTTCCAACCTTGTAGGATGTTAAGTCCTGGCTTGGAAAGTGTTTTGCTATGAAGGACCTTGAAGAAGCTGCTTACATTCTACGGATAAGGATATTGAGAAATAGTAGTAAAAGACTAATAAGACTTAGTCAAAGTACCTACTTGACAAGGTGTTGAAACGTTTCAACATGGAGAATTCCAAGAAAGGAGAATTACCTATACAGAGCAACACCAAAATGAGTAAGACTCAAAGCCCGAATACCGATGCCGAGATAGCAGAGATGAGCCGAGTACCATATGCTTCTGCAGTTGGCTCAATCATGTATGCTATGACATGTACTTGCCCTGATGTGGCCTTTGCTTTGAGCATGGTCAGCAGATATCAAGGGAATCCTGGTAGAGCTCACTGGATTGCGGTAAAGAACATTCTCAAGTACCTCCGAAGGACAAAGGACTGGGTCCTTACCCTCGGTAGGAGTAATGACTTGAGAGTGACAGGGTATAGTGACGCCAGCTTTCAGACCGACAGAGATAATTTCCGCTCTCAGTCGGCCTGGGTATTTACGCTAAATGAAGGAACAGTAACTTGGAAAAGTTCCAAACAGGAGACTGTAGCTGATTCCACGTGCGAATCAGAGTACATAGCAGCAAGTGAAGCGTCGAAGGAGGCGATATGGCTAAAGAACTTCATTAAAGACCTTGGAGTTGTACCAGCTATAAAGGAGCCTATGGATATTTTTTGTGAAAGCGAGAGTGCGGTCGCCTTAACCAAGGAACCAACGGATCATGGCAGATCCAGGCACATCGATAGAAAATATCACTTCATAAGACATCGGATAAAAGGACTCCTCGTAGTAAAGAGGGTATCGTCAGAGGAGAACCTAGCAGATCCCCTTACGAAGGGACTGACTAGGGTTAAGCATTTGCAGCATGCTAGGAGTATTGGGATGAAGGACGATATTAGTTTTAGTGATTAGATAGTTGTTTAGAAACTTGTAATAGATGAAATGTAATTGACATTTGATGATTGAATAAAAGGAGTTTTATTTATGAGTAAAGTTACTATCTTGTGTCAATTGTTTACTATTGTTTCAATTTGCATATTTTGACTTCTAGAATAATAAGATTATTCAAACCATCCACATTCGATCATACTTTGGAAGTAGGCTATGAGGTTAGAATATCATGAATTGGCTTGTAGATTGTCTAAGGAGTTTAGACATAGCAAAAGTTTGCTACAACGTTCATGAGTGCTCCTGATATAAGATTTGAGTATTGGATTAAACCCACGCTCACATGAATCACTTCGTGATATTTTATCACAAGTGATTGTAAGACGATAATATCATATAATCTTCAAGCCAAGTTATATGAGTTGTTGATTACGAGTTGGTTGTATATTGATAGTGCGTAAACGCATCAGTAACTTGATGTTATAAAACGTGTTGTTGTGTATAATTTAAAAACTAATTAGTACAAGCATATAAGTCGAAGTTTATCTGTTCCTTTTATCCTAAGAGGAGTAAAAGCGATATCTTGGGCCCCTCGAAGATTTTGTTTTGACGTATGTGTCGGGCCCGGTCAGGAATCAATTGATGTGTTCAATTAAGTTCTATGTCAAACAAATCAGAAATCGGGAAACAAACTGTTGGACAATGAGTATGACTTTATTCCATGTCTTTGTCCACACGATATCTTGAAGAACAGAGGATTATATGATCCCTTATCTAAAGGACACATTATTGATCAGAGTTGACAGCGGCTTTTGAGAGTTACGATGGCTAGTCAGTTTTTGAAGTCGTACTTGTAGTTATAGTTATTAGACTTATCCAAGTGGGAGACTGTTGGATTAGGTGTCTAAGCCCATAACTATAATTGGTATGTACTTGACCCGATAGTAGCATGGTCCATTTCGGTTGCATTCACCGGAGCAATTTGATAGGAAGGATATTTGAGAAAGAGGTTATTTGTGATCTATTAATATATTATAAGAATAATATATTAATTGAGTAATCATATTATTTAATTGGTATTGATCAAGAATTAATTTGGAATTAATGTAGTGATCAAAAGAGATTGATTAAATTAGCAGGGGCTGATTATGTAAATTAGTGATACATATAGTTTGGGCTAACGATCCATGATTGATTAGTGATGGACTAAGCTTATGTGAGAGTCCATGAAGTGTTAGTCCAAAATGAATTATTGGATCAAAAGCTTAAGAGAATGGATTAGGGTTTACAAGTGACCCTTGGAATTATACAATGTATATGTAACCCCTAAGCCCCTAAAATCGATACACACAAGTATTCTAAGAAGAGTATAAACGATTTTGGTGCCTCCTAAACCTCTCTCATAATCATCCATTTGTTCTTGGTGTTTTGTGACTTATTTGATGCATCTCATTTGAGGTGCTAAGCTCTTTTAAGGCCAAGTTCTACAAGCTACAACCAAGAGGTAATCATCTAACTCAGTTTTATGTTTCAAATATTAATGTTGTATGCAAGTTAGGTTTCATGCTTTGGAAAATGAAAATTGCACGTATAACTAGAGAAAACTTAGATCCAAAGCATTAGGGTTGTATGTGCACCACAGGGATGTTATAGTGCTCAAAACCCATCAAGCTTATGGCTGGATTGCTCCTGGGTGTGTATGCTTTCAGCATAAAGCAGTATTGCCTCAACCCAACCACACTTTGTCGACATATACAAGCATATAAACTATAACCAGCAATGCAGGTAATCATACAGATCTGCCAAACTACCAGATTACTACAATATATTAGCATCCTACACACAAGGACACATACTTCAATACAAAGTATAATGAAAAAACTCAAATTTTAGTCTAGAGGATATCAACACTGATCACATATCCGATAATCAACACTACACGTCACCACACAACAAATAGAGACAAAATCTCACACTACAGCCCAAAACCATAAATTTGATATAATGTAAAACTTGGTCAAAAAGTAAACGTCGAAAGTCAAAGTACAAATAAAAAATCCTCAACAGATGGTCGTCACAACGTGGCCAATCCTTAGCCATGTCGTAATCGCTGACCGAAAGAATAGTCTCGGCCCTCCTCCAGTCCCCGCGTCATGGCATCCAACCGCCACATTGTGACGATGGTACATAAATGTCTTTAAGCATTCAACCCTTAATACACTAACCCTTAACCCAACTTTTCTAGATTTGTTCTTGGACCCCTATAGGTCTATAAAAATCTGAATTTTATATACATACATGACCCATGCATATCCTTCTCCAAACTTTGTCTAAAATGAAGAATTATGACCTAGATCCCATGGAAGGTCTGCAAACCACCACAAATTCCTAGATTTATAAGATATGATGCTTAAGGGACTCAAAGAAACCATAAAGTTGCAAACTTTATATCTTCAAACCATACAAACCACATCAAAGGGACCAAAACATGATATAAAACCTAGATCTAAGCAGGAAAGCATTAAAAGATGGAAACTTGAGGACTTACAAAGAGTCTAGAAGATGCATATAAGTGAGGGGAAATGTTTGCTAGCTTAACCAAGGCAACAACTCTTCTTTTTCTTCCTTCAAAACCACCAAAAAGCATGCAAAATGAGCACAAAAGCCCCAAGAGGCTACGGTTTGTTTCAAGGATCTATTAGGAGGTGATTGAGGCTGAGGGTGGAAGAAACCTTAGCCATCACTTCCTTTAAATAGGGCTAAAGCCTGAAAAATTAGGGTTATGGTTATAACAGGTCACCATGTCGTGGGATTCAAGATAAGGTCTGCGATCAACCTTGACATGCCACGTTGATGGGTGCCTCCACCACGTGGTGGCCCTCCATTTAATGCGAAACTCAAAAAATAATATAAGAAGTAATACCTCAAGATTCCGGATGTTACAAGTGGTTGTGACAATGGTGGTTGCGGTGATGAGAATGGTAAACGCGAGAATATACTTACCTTTATATTCACATATGAATATTACATTCCACCGTCACATCGGTACGCGGGACGGTTTTACGACAAAAAGAAAGTTCAAACATTTAACTAAAATGACTAAAAACATTCTATTCAAATATATATGATGTATAAAAAGAAACTTCAAACATTTAACTCAACCATGGCTACCATTAAATTAAAAATATATACCAACATATTCGATGAAATTAAAGTGGCATAGAAAACTCTTTTATAACATATTTTCGGTGGTGTCACCAAAATACAAAACGATGTTCAAAACAATTTTTTGGAATTCAAACGTTTTATTATTCTAATCTGGTAAGAATACCATAACAAATTCTGATACCAATCATATATTTAATGCAAGGTGCAGGTTTAAATTAATAAACATTTTACCCCTATAATTCAACATGTTCTCAACTGTTTTGGTAGGCCATAACAACATTAACGGTTGAATTCAAAATTACCCTTGTCCCAAAAACTCAGTTAGTAACCATGGGGCAACCTATAAGAACCACGATCACACATACCATGAGCAAGTTATAAAACCCCAAAAGTACTTTGGACTTCGTTATTTAAACCAACCAAATGGGTGTTAAATATAGAGTACTTTCCTTACGATTATCGAATCCTACCAAGTTGAATGATATGTATATATGCCATTTTTATGCATTTCTTAGGGTAGTTTTTATTAGCATTTAGCATGATAATTTGCATAGTTGCATGTCATTAGCTTAGATAATGTTCAACTCATGTCATTCGTCCAAATTCCCATACTACAAGCGTTTTTATGTCATTTCAGATAATTCGAGCAGAGCAGTACTTTGGGAGCAGCTTTGGATGCATTTGGTGGAGCATCGGAGCTAAATGGATCTTGGAACTTATGAAGGGGTCTGAGGAATGCTTGGAAACTGTTTTGTTCAAGAAAAAAATGGACGAATCGCGCGAACAACTACAAATTCGATCGTATTGATCCTCCAAAGATAGATTGCGACATTTTAAAGCCTAAAGGATGATGCTGGAAGCATGAAACCTTGTCGGTATTTTGAATATATCTCATTACTCGGAACTCTGATTGATGAGATTGAAGATGTTCCTGAAACTAGAAAAAAATTTGGACGACCTTCGTGTTTGCGAAAAAGTAGAAAAACACAAAATTTTGATTGAATTTTCCATACAAATTTGATTGTGTTAGGTGTTTGAAGTTTCAGAATCGTCAAAAATCAGTTTAATGCCAAAATCCAATCAAAGCCTCAAAAATTTGATCGTGTTTCCCAAAAATTTAATCAAATTTTTTGGCTTACTTGCTTCGAAAGTTACTGTCTTGCATATAAATTTGACCCCTATTATCAGTTTGAAGCAGAGACATTCCCAGATGACGAAAAAAACTTCTGAAGGCGATTTATACTACTTTTCATCATTTTCTGAAGATCTGAAGGTTGTAGATCATCTCAATCATTTAGATTAGTAAGATTAGTTATTTAGTTTCTCTTTTCATTAGCTTAGATCATATTTTAGCCATGTCTGGCTAAAACCCTAGTTTTTAGTTCTACAAAAGATTTGGTTTTCATTGTGGGATTCTATTTAGTAATGTTAGTTTTGTGCTTAATGAATGGTTGGTTTTCATTCTTGTTAGTCTGATCATCTAGCTAGGGTTTAATCATTCCGGTTAATCTGTTGTCAAAATCCGTTATTGTTTTGACAATCTGATAATAAGTAACAAGTAATAAATCGGTTCTATGTTTGGATTTAACTTTATTATAAACTGAAATTTCATATCTTTACGCTTCCGAGCTTGTGAGAAGTATTGTATATTGTTGAGAATTTTATACAGACCTTTATGCAGCTTTTCTGAATTTAATTAAGAGCTTGTTTAATTAGATTAGTAAAAAGTTAGGGTTAATTGAAGAGCTTGTTTTGGTTAGCTAATTAGGTAAAAGAAAATTTACTAGAGCCTTTTAGTTTTTCTTAGTACCAACTTAAATAGAACACATTATGAATAACCGAGTGTAGATTAAATGCATGATTAGAAAAGTAGAAGTAGAAATGAATTCCTTTTTACTATTGAATTTTCTATAGTTATTTTCAGTTTTCACTGCTATTTTTAGTTTAATTTTACAACAAAATTACCCTATTATTATTTTATGCATTTGACAAGTATGTGCCTTACGCAAAGAGGCATTGACCATTAGGTTGTGTCCATGAAGATTAGACATTGCTTCCCTGTGCTATATCTTTAATGCATTCGAGTAGTGAAATTTTATATGCTTAAATCGTACGCAACAGTGGTTTAACAATTATCCACCTAGTATTACCAAAAACACCATTAGCAACCGCAAATGAAAAATCCAATGCATGTTCAGCCCACAGAGTACAACGGATATGATCTAATCTGGACAACAAAAGCCAATTTGTATTCACACATATCCAAGTAAATTTATATAATTTTGTCTTACTCAATATCTTTTACTTCAAACGACACCTTCTTAGTAGACCGATGATCCTTCCCGCTAAGCATCAAGTCGGTATATCGTGTCAATACATTAATGACATCTACAAAATGACACACCAAGTAATTCAAAAATCCCAAGATAAACTAAAAAAAATATAAGACTAAATTTGTTGCGATACGTAAGCCTACTTACCAATTGCACAATCCTCATCAACCTAACCTGAAATAATATCTCCAAACATGGCAAAGAAAAAAGAGTTGATACTAAAGCTAGATGTCATAGACTTAACATACATGTAATTATTAAAATTTAATTTAAATCAATGACTCTGCCATTTTCAAACACACAAGGTTATCGGTAACAAAGAAATTCGAAAAAAGCTTACACACTTTCCTCCTTCAACAATCATTCAAACTTAAGATCTAAAGCCTTCTTGATAGTAGTTGAGATATGGTTCCCTTGATATTATCACAAAAAAAACCAATCATAAAAATTATACCAAAGAAAATAAAACAAAGACAACTTATTCATGACAAATCCATAGTAAAAATTGTGTGTTTATATGTATATATATATATATATATATATATATATATATATATATATATATAATTATTAATGGGTTTTGTTCTCCTCTGTGAGCTCTTTGAAATGGGATATAATTGTTGGAAAAGATGTCTAAGCCAATAACTAAATTGGTATATACTTGAATTAAAAAGCAAAGTCCTTTTTGGGTTGCCCTCAAAACTAGTAATTGACGGAATGACTTTTGGAGAGAAATGTTAATTTATTTGTTTATTATATGATTAATAAATAGCAATAAATGATTTATTAATATATTATGAGATTAATATATTAATTTAAAATAGTACTATTTATTTAATAATTAATCATAAATTAATTGGAATTAATTTTGTGATTAATTAGATTAATTAAAAGTGCAAAGACTTAAGTTGTAACTGTTTAATAGTTGAACAATAGAAGGATTCTAGACCTTTCCTAGTGGGAATGAAATTTAGGAGCCTTCTAGGGTTTCTAGAATGTTCCATGTGGATAATAAGGAAACTAGATAAAGTCATATTCTAAATAATATTATTTTATTTCAAATTAGTGTTTATAGGGTTTTCCTATCAACTATAAATAGGGCTCTTTAGACTCCTTATTTTCGTCCCATGCATACCAAGATTTAGAAGAGTTGAAATTTCGCTTTCGTCTCCTCTCTCCTTTCAAGTCTTCCATTGCTAGGGTTTGGGTACAAACTATTAGAGACGTCATAATTTTGGTGTTAGCTTTCCAAGCAAATTGAAGAAAGGAATTCTTGATTATTTACAATAATAATCAAGGAGGTATGTAAAATCTAATCATTGTAATTTCGATTATAGTAGGCTTTCTTTATGGTTTACGATGCTCAATTGTTTATTGTTTTCAACAGAGAAAACATAGATCCAAAGTGGGTTGCATGTGAACTTAAGGGTTAAGTTGTTTTCGCCACATGTATTAACTATAACCTATAAAACATATTAGTGGTATAAGAGCCTGAGTTTTCAATTGATTATGCATAATGTTGAATTGATCAAAATTAGGGTTTTTAGAAATTAAACCCTAAGGGCTTGAAATTTTGAAAAAGGCTAGGGTTCTTGAAACCCTAACCTCCACCCTTTAAATTTCGAAAATAGCTAGGGTTTGTTAGGGTTTATCTAGTTTCCTTAATTCTTGTTTTAAAAGCCTAAAAATAGAATAACTAAATTGGATAAACCGTACCCTAATTTTCGAAAATTAGATATGGTTATGGATTAGGATTAAATTTGAATTATTTGATTAATTGTTTAATAGTAAATAATTATTTAATCTGTAAATGATTTAAATTAATTTAATTAATAGTAAATTAAAAGATATAGATTAAATCATAAATTGTTTAAATTTAATTGAACTAAAAAGTTTAATTTAGATGATTAAAATTTTAAACCTTGTATTTTGAAATGTTTTAAAATACACATTATATATATTTGATACATAAATTTATATACTATTTTTATCCAACTATTTAACTAACTATTACGTCTAAGGAAGTGAACCTAATCGAAAATTGAATAACACGAACAGTCGGGTATCGAACACAGGGAACAGATTCAATATACTAAAATAACTACTAAAAATTAATCTAAAAGCAAATAATAATTAAAAGGGGTTTTTATTTGATTTTACAAGTTCAGACTAACTTAAGCACTCAATTAAAAACGATTGTAATTAAGTTGTTAAAAACACTTTCGTTTAGTTTCGATACCACCTTTTTCCTATGGTTAGTTCTTATTTACGGATTAATAAAGTTGGTTACCAATTTTTATGTAATTAGCAATCTTGGTCCAATCTACTAATATTTTTACCAATTCATGTACTTCTATGTAATGGTCATACACAAGCAAACACAAAATTAGTTATTAATGATAATTGGGCTATGTAAGATATATTTAGATAATTATCTATGATCAAGACAAATAATCAAACACAATTATGTTCACAATTATGTTCTCCAACACAACTAAAGTTGTTACCTTTATTACTTAATCTAATATGTGGTCAATCCTAGCTCTAACAATTTAATGGTCACTAAATTACTAGGTAAACAAGTTCATGCAATTTAATAGTCACTAAACTACGATTAACTTCAATTAAATCAACAAAGATGACAACTTTAACATGTTAAGTAATGATAATCAAACACATGCATCAAATCAATTTCATAAAATCCATAAATTAATAAGCTAACTCACAGTTTTAAGGTTTCATCTAGCTAAACGAAAGTCTACTAATTTAGCTACTCATGACTGAAAATAAACACAAAAGTTCATAAGAAATTGACATGATTAAATTAATGCAAACTGAATGTAGTGTCTTAATCTTCAAATTCTCAATCTTCAAACTATCTCTCCTTCCAAAGGATGTTTTTCGCACTTTTATGACCTCCAAACTTGAGTATCTCTTCAGAATATCACCTCTCCAGCCTTCCAACTCGAATGAGCAAAGGGATATAAATAGTTTTCGAAAATCTATCCTCACATCGTGAGAATTAGATTTCTCACGTCGTGATCTCGGTGTAATCCATATCTGGCAAGGAATTTGGCTTTCGCGTGTCGATCTTCTAGAATTCGCTCCTCACGCCGTGATAATAGATGTCTCACGACGTGATCTTGGTATTTTTTCTAGAGTTCTCTTCTTTTAAGCTTTAATCATCCAAAGTTCCAATGTTTGACACTTCTGGTCCTTATTCTTCAAGATTGTCCTATTTGGCTGCAAAATGTAAATTAATTCAATAAGTATCACATATCTTCGCAATTACCCAAAATATTACTTAAAATAAAATGTATTAAAATATTGCCTAAATATATGTATAAATATGAAAATATAAATATTATTAAAAATTAATTACTATATGTATAAGAAAAGTCAGTCAAAACAATTGTAGGCCTCATTCACAGAACCTACTATAAAGAGGGTATAAGGAAGTGACCTATAAAATGACCATTGAATATGTGTCTATTCTCACCCACCACTCTTTTGTTTGGTGGAGGGTCGTTTCCCAAACGGGTTTGATAAGACATAATCTCATTAAAAGTATAATGATATAAAAGTACTAGAATCTTCTTTAAAAATCCCACTCTTGTTACTTTGGGAAAAATGTAAAAAGTATGCTATCCCATGAAAACGCGCATCATGCTTTATATGTCGTTAGTGGAGCGTTTGTGGTTAACCGACACACTAATATGGACCTTAAAATGAAATGATGGGCATCTCGAAAATTATCATTTTAATGGAGCGTGTGTGGTTATCGGGCACATTAATTAGAGATGATAAATGACATTGATGTTGCTAAGCTTGTTTGCATGCTTATTCACATCTTGTTTGTGATCCTCGGATTCCCATTCACAAATAGAAGAGAAGAATCTGAGATTAAACATGCCATTGATAAGATTCAATGAATCTCAATAGATCTTGAAATTTCATAAATTGAAATTGGTGAATTGTTTTACCTACCTTCATAAATTCGCAATAAGATTACGACATCCATCTTCTTAGTTGTGAATTGTTATATTGGGTCCTAGCCTTGAATATTTATTATGGGTTAAAATATTAAGGAATTCATATCAACTAACTAAAACGTTTCTTCTACTATAGATGTCTACTTCCAATGGTGATGCTACTGCTGCTCAAACCTCCACTAACAACAACAACTTCACTCTACTATTGATCCTCTCTAAATAGAAGGTCCAAAATACATGGATTGGATGTGAAATCTCAAAATGACTCTTCGATATGAGGGCAAAGAATATGTCCTCGATAAACCTCTACTCGAAATAGATGAGTCAACTGCTACTCCAGAAGAGCTTGCTACCTACAAGAAACACTATGAATATGCAATAAAGGTCGCTTGCATAATGGTTGCAACCATGGTACTTGAGTTGAAAAAGATCTTTAAGGACTATTGGCCATATGATATGTGCTTGGATCTTGTAGAAAGTTTCATAAGAAAGCACGTCAAGAGAGGTACGAGGTCGTCAAGGCATTAATGGCTTGAAAATTGAAGGATGGAAAATCTGTCTGCAATCATGTGCAGAGAATGCAGAGATATGTGGAGAGACTGGAAAAGCTCAACATGTCTTTTGACAAAGAGTTGGCCATAGACACGCTCATTAACTCTTTGCCACCAAGTTATGATCAGTTTATTTTGACTTATCATTTGAACAACACAGAGACTACGTTGACCCAACTCCACAACTTGTTGCAGACAGCTACATTAGGGATGAAAAAGAATCAAGTCCCTTCTACAACAAGTACTCCAGTCCTACCCATTGGGCAAAGAATGGGAAAGAAGAGGAAGGTGAATCCTCAATCAAACTCGAAAGGAAAGTGCCATCTTGGATCGTCTAGAAGTGGGTCCAAGCCCAATCCCAGTTCTGATATTCCAGCTGTGAGTGATCCCAATGAGGTTGTTTGCTATTATTGCAATGAGAAAGGCCAGTGGAAACTAAGTTGTGCCAAGTACTTGTAGGACATAAAGGATGACAAATTCAATCCATCCTCGGCAGGTATATACACTCTTCAAGTCAATAACTCACAACTTACTTATTCTTGGGTCCTTGATACAAGATGTGGTTTTCACATTTTTTCTGATGTGTAAGGGCTAAGAGAAAGTGAGGAAGTGGAGCATGGAAGAATAAATCTGATCATGGAAAATAGGCGATCTTCACCTATTACAAGATTAGAACTTATAGTCTAGTACTTAATGGTTATGTTAGAATTGATTTGTTAAATTGCACTTATTCGTCAAAATTGACATGAAACATTATTTCTTTTCATGCATTGTTCAGACAAGGTTTTCGATATTCATTTGATGATTTGAATGGATCAATTTTGGATTGTAAAAATGGTGTTTTTATGTTTAAAGCTTTACCTTGTAATGGTGTGTATAAAACAGTGACATGTGTTGATAACTTAGGAAATAATGTATTTCACATTGATTCGTCTAATGGTGTATACAAAGCATGCTTGTGGCATTGTCGTCTTCGACACATTAACAAGAAACGCATCACCCAACTCGAAAAGGATGGAGTGTTGGAATCATTTGAATTAAGGTCAGATGATGAATGTGAGTCCCTTCTTTTGGGTATGATAACAAAATCACATTTCATTGGGTCTTGTGAAAGAGGTGAAGGTTTGTTGGATCTCATACACAAATATATGTGTGGACCCTTCATATCTACCACATGGGATGCTAATCGATTCTACGTAACATTTACGAATGATTATAACAGCTATGGATATATCTACTTAATCAAACATAAATCAGAAACCTTTGAAAATTTCAAAGAGTTTAAACACGAGGTCGAGAATCAATTGGGCAAGAAGAGAAAGATGCTCTGATTAGACAAAGTCGAAGAGTATGAAGAGGCCTCAAAGGACTTAAGGTGTTTAAATAGGGTCTCAACCCTAAAATATTTTGGGTTTTGAGGTCAGCGTGAGTACGCCCTTCATACTTTCCATGTACGCCTAACGTAAAACTTGATGTCTGCATCACCCTTAATGACTTACGCCCTGCATACACTTCGTATACACCCAGCGTACGGGCCATACTCTAAAATCTAGCCCAATTTCAAACAGCCATAACTTCTTCGTTTTAACTTTGATTTCGACGTTCTTTATATGCACATAAAGGTATTGAAGGTCCCTACAATCCTATATAGTTACTTTTGACTTACTACAAACCGAACTAAAACCATAACCCTCGCAAGAAGCCTGATCTATATCTTTTCCCTTTCTACCCTTTGGTCCAACACACAAATCAAAGGGTTTGGGCCTCAAAACCAATATTAGTGACCTTCAGTAAGGTCTAAAATTCATTCCTTCAAAGCCTAAAACCCTTCTCATGATCGAACTTCAAATCATGGCCCCGAATTAAGGAATGACCCAAAATAGGGTGTTACAATTCTTGGGATAAGGATCCTGAGGGATAGAAAGAAAAGACTTATTGGTCTTAGTCAGAGTACATACGTAACTAAGGTACTAAAATGGTTTAGTATGGAAAATTCCAAGAAAGAGAAACTACCCGTTCATAGTACTGTCAAGTTGAGTAAGACTCAAACCCCAGTACAAATGAAGAGATAGCTGACATGAGTCGACTCCCATATGTTTCAGATGTAGGTTCAATCATTCAAATATGCTATGATGGGTACTCGTCCTGATGTCTCTTATGCTTTGAGCATGGCCAGTCGCTTTCATGGAAATCCTAGTAGAGCTCACTGGATTATAGTAAATAAAATTCTTAAGTATTTGGGAAGGAAAAAAGAAAATGTTTCTAGTCCTTGGTGGCAGTGATACATTGAGAGTGACTGGATATAGTGACACCATCTTTTAGATAGATCGAGACAACTTCTGTTCTCAATCGGGATGGGTGTTTTTGTTAAACGGTGGAGCAGTTACTTGGAATAGTTCCAAACAGGAAACAATGGCTGATTCTACTTTTGAATCATAGTACATCACAGCGAGTGAGTCATCAAAGGAAGCGGATTGGTTAAAGGACTTTATCGGTGATCATGGAGTAGTCCCGACCATTCAAGAGCAAATGGAAGTTTTATGTGATAATGAAGGCGCGGTTGCATTAACCAAAAAACCAAAGGATCATGGTAGATCCAAAGCATATCGACCGAAAGTACCATTACATCAAACATAGGGTTGAAGAAGGTCATCTCCTAGTGAAGAGAGTTTCCTCAGAAGATAATCCTATAGATCCTTTCATAACGACTCTAAATAGGGTTAAGCATAACCAACATGCTATGAGCATAGCCTTAAGAGATGATATTAGTTTTAGTAGTTAGTTGGTAGTTTGAAACTTGTAAAAAAATAAATGTAATTGATTTTGGTGATTAAATAATAGAGATTATTTATGAGTAAGGTTACCGCCTTTTTCAATTGTTTATTCTTGTGTTTCGCTTTGCATGTTTTACTTCCTGAATGATTTCATTATTCGAAATTCCATAGTCGCTCATACTTTTGGAGGTAAGTAGTGAGTCAATACTGTCATGAATTGAATTGTAGATTGTCTATAGGTTTAGACATTGTAATAAGATTTGCTACAATGTTCATGAGTACTCAGAAAATGAGATTTTGAGTATTGGATAAACCCATGCTTAGAGAATTACTTCGTGGATTGTATCACAAGTAATACTAAGACGGTAATATCTTATATTCTTAACATAGAGATATATAAGTTGTATTTTACAAGTCGGTTGTGCATTGGTATTATGAAAACGCATTAGTAAGGTGATGTTATAAAATGTAGTGTCATGCATGATTTGGTGCGTAAAAGATACAAGCATATAAGTCGAAGTTTATTTGTTCCTTTTTCATTAATAAGAAAAGCGATATCATTGGGCCCCTCGGTGATTTGGTGTGGAAATTATAATGTTGGGCCTAGCCAAGACTGAATTGATGTGTTCAATTAGTAGTCTAATGAGGTCATCACAAATTAGGCAATTAGGAAACATAATTTTAGACAAGAGATTGATTGTAATCCATGTCTCATGTCCATATGATATCTTGATGAACAGAGGAATATTAGATCACTTATCATAGGGCCGATGTCTGATCAGATCAGAGTCTGGCAGTTGCTCTGGAAAGCACACTTTGTTGTTTAATTTAGAAGTTATACTTGCACTTGTATTTATGTAGCGATTGAATTTCAGGTACTCTTTATATTTGGAATTTAATTAAAGAAAATATTATTTTAGCCCATGAATACGCTGGGCATACTCCCTTAAGTGAGTTGTGGGTGGTTAAGGCGTACGCTGGGCATACCCATGCGTACGACGGGCATACGTGAGCTGACCATAAACCCTAATTTTTAGGGTTTTCCCATATTTAATCTTCCTGATGGACCTTGAGGTTGCCCCTTATCATCCTCCTTATCACTAGGAACTTATCTCATGAAACCCTAGCCATCTTTGGTGTGTTCTTGAGCTTTTGTTGAGCGTTTTGGTGTTCTTTTGGTCATTTGAAGAAAAAGAGACTTGGTGGTGGTGCATTGTTGGAGTTGGAGCTTCAAGATCCAGAGCTATCATCTTCATTTCAAACTTCTGGAGGTTAAAGGTTCTTACCTTGATGGTTCCTTTGTTAAGATCTCATGTATGGGTAGATTTAGGAGCGTTTGGTCCCATGACTTTGGTTCTTGGGAGTATGGGCTACTCCAGAGCTTTAGGGTGGCATTCTTATTACATCTGAGGTGCTTGATGTATAAAAATCGAATCTTGATGGTTGATGGTCAATCATGCATGAGTATAAGTCCATTTGGGGAAAGTAGGATGCTAAATCTATTGTTTGTGTCCTTTTGATCCATGCAAAGGCACCAAGCTAGTGACTTTATAGATTAAGGAACTCCATTGGACCTGGATCTGAAATATGGATGTTTCATCTTAAAGCATTAAGTGCTTAAGGAAGTTTTTAGCCAGCTGGGGTGTTCAAAGGCGTACACTGGGCATACATTCCAGAGATGCCGACCCAGGCGAAGTTTTCGAGTAAGCCAGGCATACTGGTGGTATTCTTACCATACACACCTAGGTACCTTTTCGGGCTTTTGATTTCGGACCACCTTGGACTTAGGATTCTGGGCCCTTGTTGGGCCACAAGTCTTTCTGATTTGGACATTTATGGATTTGGGACCATGTTTAGGTTTCAAGTGTCTTATAGGTTTTGGGCTATTTTGGAGGTTGACCATGATATGTTAGGCCCATTAGGAGATGGGCAAAGCGACCCCTTTACCCTAAGAATCAGGATATGGAATTTGGACCCTCGGTTTGGGTTAGTGACCAAATTACTAATTAGGGTTATGTTATTTTTGATTTAGTGTAGGTAATTTCGATTCAGCATCCCGAGTGTGATTTGTTGATCTCTAGGTTGAGGTGGGTTCCTTCACTGCACTCGTGGGTCGAAAGCACCAATGTCGTCCCACTGATTTATGTTTATGGGATGGAAGTGTCTTTGTGACAATTTACTTTTATTCCTTTTTATGCTTGTTGTCTCTATGACACTTACTGATATGATTATATGCTAGCTTTAGGGGGTGAAATAGACCCGATACCTATTGAAAAAGAACGAAGGGGTTGAGATATACCCAGTACCGGTTGAAAGAGACCGAAGGGGGTGAAATAGATCCAGTTATGTTTTGACTGTTAGGTATGTATGGTATGGGGTATTTTGGGGGAGCTCACTAAGCTTCTACTCACAATTTTCAGTTTATGTTTCAGGTACTTCCATCTTGAAAGGGAAGGGCCCGGATTGATCGCACCACATCCGTCTACATTTTTCCGCATTATGTGATTTTGAGATTTTGTACTTTGATGTTATTTTACTATGATACACTTTTGGTTGTTTTGACATGATTATTAGATGTTTTTAAATGAATTTAAAATGAACTTTCTATCTAAATTTTTTGGGATGTTACAAGTTGATATCAGAGCCTTGGTTTGAGGGATTCGGGCATACTCTCGGATGTGTGTTAACTCAAACCGAGGATTTAGTAGATTTTTCATAAAAATAAACATTTTATTTATAGATTTTTAATAAAAGGAAGGGATGTGATGCGTGCAATCAACCGAGCTCAAGTAAGTCTTCTCAAAATACCCTTACATGTTATATGTTTTATGCTATGGTACGAGAATCACATGCTAGATTAGGACTAGGGATCTGCTCAGGATCGCATGATAGAATGCTAGGAGAGATGCGTATATGTGCCTATTGTATGATCTTCTAGATCTACATGCTAGTATAAGTTAGTTATCTGATGGGATGGCATGTTTAGATTATGTTTTGATTCCAATTTATTGATGCTAGAATGTTACATGCTTTGTGCTTTTAGGAATTCTCAGTAATATCAGCTAACTAGTGGACGAATGCACTTGTTTACATATTTTTTAAATTAGATATTCTTAGAGGGTTAGGTTTAACTATATTGCACAGCTCTTGTCTGATTCGAACCATTATAGTGTGAGGCCTTTCACTCGAAGAATTATCTAGTACCGGTAGTATGTAATTGTATTCGGGTGGTAGTTATATGGTATTATATGGAGTTCCTTCTGTAGCTGATAGTAGAGAGTGTTGAGGAAAGGAACCCTAAGGAGTTCATGTAGTATGTCCTGGGGCATAGGGCGCTATGTAGTACGAGAGGAGTACTAGATAGAGGGGAAGTGACAGGAAGGATTCGAGATAGTCCTTAGGGAATGTATAGATAGGCGTGGAAGGCATTATTAGGCCTGTACTATTGAAAGCACAGGATCTATACCCAATACAAGGAAGGCCTCGATGAATTCAAGAAACTTCAAGAGTGTGGACCTCTTCGTATGTATATTGATTGTTTCTTTTGTGTTATGTTTAAGCCTGGTGATGAAACGTGGTGGGGCAGGAGGTTCAGGATCTAGATCTGGTTCGGGCTCGAGCATCGAGCCAATTGATGAGGGTTTACACGAGTTCATTGCGTCTGAGATTACTAGAGGCATCATTGAGGCAACTCCCGTGATGTTTGGGTCAATCAAGGAGGGTATTATCGATTTGATGGAGGATAGCCTTCAGATCTTTAGGTTCGACCTGGCCGCTAGTCAGCACGGAGCCCACACTCTCTCCTTCAAGGATTTTAGGGGATGTAAGACGCCAAAAGTCTTTGGGGCGAAGGACAACATTGCCACCAGACGATGGATAGTAGATATTGAGTGTGCTCAGATGACTAGCTTGTACCCCAAGGGGTCGAATATGAGGTTCGCTGCAGGATGTCTTAGGGAGCGACCTCAGGATTAGTGGGGGAGGTTGGCTATGCTCTGGGAGCCTGAGCCATTGAGGCCATGACCTAGCCGGAATTTGTGACTCGGTTCGGAGCAGAGTTTACACCATCTGTTGAGATACAAAAGCTGGCAAGGGAGTTTTTGGATATGCGACAGACGAATCAGACCATCGCGGAGATCACCGCCAAGTTCTGAGTGAGAACTTTATTGGTACCCCAATATGTTGTAGACAAAGAGATAAGAAAGACTTGGTACGCGTTCGGACCCTAAGTGGGGGAGAGTTTGTGATCCATGGTGAGGGTGCTCAGTGTGGGCTAGATCTCTATTCTGCAACGAGGGTCAGATGATATCTCCACCAGGGATGTTTCGGGTTTGTGGCTTATGTGATGGATACTTGGGAAAAGGATAAGGTGATTGTGGATGATGTGTCGATTGTTTGAGACTACCCATATGTGTTCCCGGAGGATTTGCACGGAGTGCCTCCGGAGAGATAGGTGGAGTTTCGGATTGACTTGGTTCCAGGTGTAGCTCCGATAGGCAAAGCACCTTATCGGTTAGCACCTCCAGAGATGTAGGACTTGTCTACACAGCTGCAGGAGCTGTTAGACAAGGGATTTATTTGGCCATGTAGTTCACCATGGGGAACACCGTTCTTATTTGTGAAGAAAAATGATGGGTTGCATCAGATGTGTATCAATTACCGGGAGCTGAATAAGCTAAGGGTGAAGAACCATTATCCACTCCCGAGGATTACCGATTTATTTGACCAGCTTCAGGGTGCATCTTGGTTTTCCAAGATTGATCTATGTTCGGGTAATCACCAGATGAGGATCAGAGAGGAGGATATGCAGAAGATGACCTTCCGGACTCGATATGGTCATTATGAGTTCGTGGTGATGCCCTTCGGGCTCACCAATGCTCCAGCCACATTCATGGACCTCATGAATCGCGTATACAGACCTATATTGGACCGGTCATGTAATTTCCCTATGTTAAGGTACTTCTAATCTTTCACTTTATGATTTTTTTTAATATGTTGCATTTTGGCCCATGAGTGAGAAAGGGTGAAAGGGGGGCCCCAAGTGGCTTTTGGTGGAAATTAGGTCGGATGAGTATGCCGAGCATACTAAGGTGCGCCTTAGTACGCTGGACGTACACTTCATAGGCGGGGCGTACGTTGTTGTATGCAAACCATAATTTTAGGGTCTTGACTCATATTTAAACAACTTTATGGACATAAACCCTCTTCTTACCCAACCTCTTTTAGATATTTCGACCCTCAAGAAACCCTAGAGCAAATTGTGAGCCTCTAAGAGAGTTTGGAGTGATTTTTTAAGAAATAAGAAGGTGGGGTGAAGACCTTGGAGGGGAGGGCATTGTAGATATGGGATTTCTAGCTTGTTTACAACCTCAAAAAGGTATAAAGCTTGCATCTTTTCTACTCCATCTTGTAGATATAGAGTTTTGCTCTTTAAAGTCTCTTTTTGGTCCCAAAATGATGATTCTTGAACAAATCATGTTCTTGACCCATTAATTCGTCCTTTCAGACCTTTGGAAGGGTCTGGAGTCATAAAAATGGGTTCCAAATGGTTAGCTTTGCTCCATGTATCATTTAGAAGGTCTTAATGGATTAAGACATTGAGTTAAGCACTTATTGGTCATGCTAAGTCATAAAGTCAGAGACTTTATGACTCCTAAGAGTATTTTAGCCATGGATCTAGAATATGGATGTAAGAGCTTAAGCCATTTAGCTCTTAATGGATTTTCGGTCTTGTGGGAGTACGCTCTGCGTACTCGAAGTATGCCCTGCGTATGAGGTCAACCACCTCGATGGTGGTCAACATGCGAACACGCGGTATGCCCAGCGTACCTTCGATCTACGCCCCGCGTACATACTCTGAGTCGACTCGGCTGAGTTGACTCGACTGAGTTGACTTGATTGGGTTGACTCGACTAGGTTGACTCAGTTGACTTAGTTGGTTTGACCAGTTTGACTTTGACCAAGTTTGACCTTAACGATATTTTAGGTATTTTGAGATGTTGACTGACATAGGTCATTTGGTTGGAATAGGTGTTGATTAGAGTTGAGATTCAGAGTCGAGACCTCATCAACTTTTGTCTTGTTTGCGAGGTGAGTTTTCCTCATTGTACTCATGGGTCTAAGGCACCAAGTTCGGCTTAGTGGATTACATATCCTGCTTTGTGATAGTATGATATTGTGTTGTAGTGATCTGTTAGATCGGTATCCTGGTATAAAGGATGATGTTATGCTTAGTGATCTGTAAGATATGTCTGATTGTCTGATTGCCTAGTTATCTGTATGTTTATCTATTATGTATATGTCGACTTGTTGTGTGTGATTGGGTTGAGGAAGACCAGTGTAGACTGAAGGCCAAGATACCCAGGGCGTCCCGGATAGACTGAAGGTTCGATAGGTGTACCAGTCATGCCGAAGGCCCAGAGAACGGTCCAGATAGGATGAAGGCCCAGTGAGGCGGTCTAGTCATGGTGAAGGTTCTGTGAGTGTTCCAGATAGTCTCTAGGCCAGTGCGGGCGTTCCAGTCAGACTGAAGGCTATGTATGCATGTTGTTTGTTATGCTGTTGTGTGGTGGTACTTTTGGGGACCGCGGGAAGGCGAAGGCATGACCGTACACATCCTCTTGTTTATGATTAACGATTTTGGGAGACTGATGTTTTTGGAAAATGTTTGAAAAATATGATTTGTAAACAATTTGTGAAATTGGGTTCTTTTTAAAAGTTTTAACTTGTCATGATTTTTGTGATGTTACAAGTTGGTATCAGAGCCTTGGTTTGAGTGAATTGGAGGAACACTTGTGTAAATCTAGTCTCAAATTAAGGGAAAAGATTTTAAAAATAATTTTCAAATTGTTTTCAAAATAATCAAGGAGGATGCGATGTGTAAGATCGGCGGGATCCAGTAAGTAGACCCTAAATTACCACACTGTTATTTGATATTGTGATATGTTAAAAAAACATGCTAATGATAGGCTAGGGATCGCCTGATTCTATAATGCCTGATAGCCTAGGGTTCCTTATATGCAAGTGACATCATTACTGTAGTCGCTTTGTGTATGAATCATGGTTGTACATAACTAAGATTTTATAACCTGAGAATGTTTTATTTGGCCTTATTTCATGTTCCTTGTTTGGTTGTGAGCTTAGGGTAGGATCGAATATTCGACTGTCTATAGGATTCGGTGTTATGTATGATTAGCATACACGAGTGTTGCAGGGTTGGTGGAAGTTTCATGGATGAGTTGTGGTGGGTCTGTCGACCAGTCGCGTGATGCTTCGCCTTCCTCTAGGAAGTGAGGATAGAGTGTATGCATATGCTAGTATGTATTGTTAGGGTTGTTGTGATGATCCTTTGAGACAAATACGGGTAGGTTTGGAAGGTAGTATGGGCTCGTACAACTGGAAGCACAGGACCTGTACGTGTAGCACAGAAGTCACAACCCCTAGGGCTATGTTGGGAGTTGGTTCCCCATGTATGATATGTGTATTACCTGACATCTCCCCAGTTTATTTTCAATATGGTGATGACGAGACGATTTGATATAGGATCCGGATCGGGATCGAGAGCGGGTGGCCAGGATATGCCAGCTTTGACTGAGGAGCGCGTTAGGGATATCATGAAGGAGTAGGTTATTTCCCTCTTTCGGGGCACAGTTACCAGAGATGTTTGGGTCTATCAATACCGCCATGGTGGAGTACTTTGACAAGAGTTATGTTGCATTGTCTGAGGCTGTTGCTGCTGCAGCCACCGCAACCATTGCTGCTGCTGGGATTGGTGTTGGGAGAGCCTTTCACTACCGGGACTTCAACAATACGAACCCCCTAGATTTTGATAGATTTTAGGACCTGATCATATCCATGAGGTGGCTGTCTGACGTGGAGGGGTGTTTCTTCACGTGCTCTTGCCAAGTTGACCAGAAGGTCAAGTTTTGCGGTACGGAGCGAAGGATTGGTGGAGACTTGTTACTAGCTTGTATTCTACTGAGCAGAGGGATGTTGTGACATGGGAGCAGTTCTTAGAGATGTTCCGTTCTAGATATGTGCCGCTGGCGGAGCATAATAGGTTGACCCAGGAGTACCTGGATTTTAGACAGAGGACCGAGTCGGTAATGGAGATCACCAAGATGTTTATGAGAGGGCCATGTTTTGTCCTGAATTTGCTACTTCTGAGCAAGCTCAAATTACATGTTACATGAGCATGATCAAGACGGATATCAGGCAGTTTGTATCCACTCAGCATTATAGTTAATTATTGGAGTTGTAGGAGGCCACCAGGCGGCGGGAGATTGAGATGGAGCTCCAGATGAGGGAGCAGAGACAGGCCCCAGTGTAGTCACAGTCAGCGATGAAGCGGTTCAAGGCCGCTTATATTAGATCTGAGAGTCAGAGGGGCTGCACTTTTGGGAAGTGTGGCAACGTTCATGAGAGGGCTTGTCGATCGGGAGATTTGTGCCACAAATATGGCAAGAAGGGGCACTATACGAGGGATTGTTGCTAGCCGGCCTCAGTTCCGAGTACCAGGATCTGCTACCACTATGATCAGGTTGGCCATATGAAGGTCAACTATCCATTACTTGCCGCCAAGCCGGCACAGGCCTCGGCGCCAGCTACTTTTAGGATCACCAATGGATGCTAGGGGAGGGCAGAGCCCTCGAGGGCGTGGTTCGTGCTTTTTAGCTCACTGTCCAGGAGGACAGAGTAGCTCCAGATGTCGTGACTGGTATGTTTCCATTCATTGTTTTGTTGATTATGTTTTATGTTATGCTCATGTATATGGTCCTAATAGGTACGTTCTTAGTGAGCTCTTTGCCTGCTCTTGTGTTGTTTGACTCGGTCGCAAGTCGGTCCTTTGTATCCTGATCTTTCAGTAGGGAGTTTGATATACCTAGTGGGGAGTTAGAGTGTTCGTTGCGGGTTTCTACAGCCAACGAGCACGGGGTTTCTTCATCCACAGTTTATCAGGGTTGTGCACTGGAGATCTTTGGGGTGCCTTATCCGATTGATCTAATCCCTATCCCCATGGGGGATGTTTGTGTGATACTGGGCATGGACTGGCTGAGCAATTTTGGTGTCATGATTGATTGCGAGGGCCAACGAGTGGTAATTCGAACCCCAAGTGGGGGAGAACTACTTATCTATGGTGAGGGCACCAGAGTCAGTTTGGGGTTTTGTTCAACAGCCAAGGCTCGACAGTACATTCAGCACGGGTGTGTCGGGTACTTGGCTTACATGGTTGATACCCAGGCCAGGGAGCAAACTTCAGTTTTAGAGGTACCAGTTGAGAGGGAATTTGATGACGTTTTCCCGGAGGAGTGACCAGGAGTGCCTCCCGAGAGGCAGGTTGAGTTCAGGATTTACCTTGTGCTAGGTGCGGCTCCGATTGGCAAGGCGTTGTACCAGTTGGCACCACATGATATGTAGGAGTTGTCATCTCAGCTTCAGGAGCTCCTAGGCAAGCAGTTCATCAGGCTGAGCAGTTCTCCGTGGGGAGCGCCGATACTGTTTTTCAAGAAGAAGGATGACTCGCATCGTATGTTCATAGATTACCGGGAGTTGAACAAGTTAACGGTGAAGAAATGTTATCCCCTTCCGCGGATTGATGATCTCTTTGATCAGTTGCAGGGTGTGTCTTCATTCTCCAAGATCAATCTGAGGTCTGGGTATCATCAGGTGAGAGTGAGAGAGGAGGACATGGAGAAGACCGCCTTCCAAACTCGATATGGGCATTACGAGTTCGTGGTGATGCCATTGGCGCTCACCAATGCACATGCTGTTTTTATGGATCTGATGAATCGGGTATGCAGGGTGATGCTCGAACGATTTGTTATCGTGTTCATTAATGATATCTTGCGGTATTCCAAGAGCAGAGAGCAGCATGAGGAGCAACTTCGAGAGCTTCTGGGGGGTTTTATTACGGGAACGACTTTATGCCAAGTTCTCGAAGTGCGCGTTTTGGTTATGAGCGGTCCAGTTCCCAGGGCATCTCGTTAACCAAGATGGGATTTTCGTCGATCCGGCCAAGATCGAGGTTGTGATGCAGTGGAAGGTTCCAAAATCTCCCTGCGAGATCAGGAGATTTTTAGGTTTAGCAGGATACTACCGGATATTTATTCGGGATTTCTCCAAGATTGTGGTACCCCTCACTCGTCTGACGAGGAACGGGATGGATTTCCGATGGGGCCCCGAGCAGCAGTCTGCGTTTGAGACTCTTTAGTAGATGTTATGTGTGTTGGATTAGGTGTCTAAGCCCATAACTATAATTGGTATGTACTTGACCCGATAGTAGCATGGTCCATTTCGGGTTTCTTTCACCAGAACAATTTGATAGATGGATATTTGAGTAAGAGGTTATTTATGATTTACTAATATATTATAAATATAATATATTAATTGAGAAATCATATTATTTAATTAGTATTGATCAAGAATTTATTTAGAATTAATTTAGTGATCAAAAGAGACTAATTAAATTTATACATATGGATTGGGCTAATGATCCATGTTTGATTTGTGATGGGTTAAGCCTATGGGTTAGTCCACGAAGTGTTAGTCCAAATCAAATGCATGGATCAAATAATTAAGTGTAAGAATTAGGGTTACACATGACTCTTGGATTTCTACACTATATATATATATATATATATATATATATATATATATATATATATATATATATATATATATATATATATATATATATATATATATATATATATATATATATATATATATATAACCCTAAGCCTAAAATCGTGTACTACTTGCATTCCAAGAAGAAGAATCCGATTTTGAGTCTCCTAAACCTCTCTCATATCCATCTAGTTGTTTATTGGTGTTTGTGACTTGTTTGAGGCACAACACTTGGGGTGCTAAGTTCTCTTAAGGCCAAAGTTCTACTAGCTACATCAAAAGGTAATATTCTAACTTGTTTTATGATTCATATATCAAATATTGTATGCTAGTTTAGGCTTCATGCTTTGGAAACCAATATTGCATGTATAATTAGAGAAAACTTAGATCCAAAGCATTAGGGTTGTATGTGCACCATAGGAATGTTAGAGTACATAAAACCCAACAATGTGAGGCCCCAGTTTTGACCCTCCCAAAGGGAGCCGATATTTTATGGTGTTTCAGTGATGCATCCATCACCGGTTTGAGAGCGGTCCTTATATACAGTGCACGAGTGATTGCTTATGCTTCACAACAGTTGAACCCGCATGAAACGCGAGATCCCACACATGATTTGGAGTTGGGGGCAGTGGTATTTGCCCTCAAGATTTGGAGCCATTATCTATATGGGGTCCGTTGTACTATTTACATGGACCACAAGAGTTTGAGATATCTTATGGATCAGCCGAACCCGAACATGAGGTAGCGCAGGTGGCTGGACGTAGTCAATGATTATGACTACGAGATCCTTTACCATCCGGGTAAAGTGAATGTAGTGGCGAATGATTTGAGTCGCAAGCCGGATGGGTCTTTGAGTGAGCTGATGTGTATGACGATATCCGTTGATTCTTTGCTTTTGGGATTGATCAGAGAGGCATAGGCAGAGGGAGTTCAGAAGGAGAATCGGAAACGGGAGCGGATATGGGGTGAGATCGACAGGTTTGTCATGGATAGTCGAGGGTTATTGACCCGATGTGGTCGGGTTTAGGTTTGGGTTTCTGGTGGGATCAGATAGATTGTACTGGAGGAGGCTCATAAGTGTCACTTTTCTATACACTCCAGAGCCACCAAGATGTATCGGGACTTGGCATTGAGCTACTGGTGGCCGTTTATGAAGAGGGAGATAGCCTGGTATGTCGAGAGGTGCTTGACTTTTAGGATGGTCAAGGTTGAGCATCAGAGGCCATATGGAAAGCTACAGCCTTTGGAGGTTCCCATGTGGAAATGGGAACATATCACCATGGATTTCATCACCAAGTTGCCGAAGATGACAAAGGGCTTTGATGGTATATGGGTCATCGTGGACCGATTGACCAAGAGTGCCCACTTTTTGGCCATGCAGGAGAGTTCTTTGGCCGATAAGTTGGCCGATGTGTATGTCTGAGAGATTGTTGCTCTTCATGGAGTTCCGGTCTCTATTGTTTCTGACCGGGATGTTCAGTTCATGTTTCATTTCTGGCAGCAGTTCCACGTTGAACTGGGCATGAGATTACACTTCAACATTGCATATCATCCGCAAACCGACGGCAGAGCGAGCAGACTATATAGACCCTTGAGGATATGTTGCGGGCATGTGTTATTGATTTCGGTGGGAGTTGGGATTACTACCTACCTCTTGTGGAGTTCTCCTATAACAACAGTTATCACTCCAGCATTGGTGCTCTTCCATTTGATCTCTTGTATGGTTGGAGATGTCGCACCCCTGTTTGTTGGGGAGAGGTTGGTCACAGGGTTATGGGAAGGACCGAAGTAGTCCTGCAGACTACGGAGCTTATTCGATAGATCAGGCAGAGACTGCAGACAACACAGAGTCCACATAAGAGCTATGTCGAGCGGCACCGATCTGAGTTGGAGTTTTAGGTCGTTGATATGGTATTACTGAAGGTCTTGCCCTGGAAGGGTGTGATACACTTCAAGAAGAAGGGGAAATTGGGTCCCCGGTTTATTGGACCATTTCGGGTGATTGCCAAGGTTGACAAGGTAGCTTATAGGTTAGAGTTGCCGAGTGAGATTTGTCAAATCCACAATACTTTCCATGTCTCTCAATTGTGGAAGTGTGTTTTGGACAACGATGTAGTGGTTCCGTTGGATGATATTCAGGTCCATGAGTGTCTGAACTATGTTGAGAGACCAGTGACTATCCTGGAAAAGAAAATGAAGGTTCTGCGCAAGAAGGAGATACCTTTGGTAAAGGTGCATTGGAAGCATCAGAGAGGTTCCGAGTGGACATGGGAGCTGGAGGCTGAGATGTAGGAGCATTATCCTGAGTTATTCTCCACCGCCGACTTGGAGGAAGAAGTCTAGATTAAGTGGGGGATAATTGTAACATCTGTATGTTAAGGTACTTCTAATCTTGGGATTTATGATTTTTTTTATATGTTGCATTTTTGGCCCATAAGTGAGAAAGGGTGAAAGAGGGCCGAAAGTGGCGTTTGGTAGAAATTGGACCGGATGAGCACGCCGAGCGTACATGAGTGTACGCTGAGCGTACTCAGGCGTGCCTTAGTACACTCAGTGTACACTTTTTATGCAGGGTGTATATATGTAACACCGTAATTTTTCAAACAATTTTTCACATTTTTAAAAGCATACTTTCATTCATAGATATTATAAAAATCTCATTGTATCACATATCAATCCATAGAAACACATCCCAAGATCATAATGTATAAAAACTCCTCGTGTGTGTACTGATCATGCCGGCGCCTTCCCGCGATCCTCACTGGTACCTGAAACACATAACACAACACTGTAAGCATAAATGCTTAGTGAGTTCCCCAAAATACCACATATAACACATATTAGCCACTCGAGGCTATAACTCTGTGGGCCCACTGGCCCTAACTCTCTAGCCCCTCTGGTCCTAACTCTGTGGACCTTCCAGTCCTAACTCTGTATACTCTGGAATACACACAGCATAAATCACATAGAAATAATACAGTGCAACACATCACATACATAGCATACAAGATACTCTGTCACATAACTCTACTTGCCACTCAAGCTAAAGTATAGTGAGAAGACTCACCTCGGGTAACTCGGTAAACCTCGAACTCTGAAATATTGCACTAGCCTCCGCCTAATCACATAAATAATTACTCTAATTAATACAACTTCTAAGGGCTAGGCTAACCCCTCTCTATAAGTTCTCTAAGAAGGGTAAAAGACCATTCTACCCCTCTAATGGCTCAAAAGTCCAAACACTGACTAAACCCTAAAAGTCAACAAATATCAACGGTCAACATTAACCAGACTCGTCGAGTGTACTCGTGTGACTCGACGAGTACATGCGTGTCCTCTTCGCCCCTGGTCCTCAATCAACTCACTGAGTCAACCCTACACTCAACGAGTTATCACAGGTCGCAAATCGTGGGGCAACCCTACTCGACTCGTCGAGTCCCTTATGGGCTCGGCGAGTTCCTCCCATGAAAACACTCATCTGACCTCCTGAGGTCAGATCTGCTTCTCTAATCTATAGATCTGACTTCCCCATGACCAATAAACACGTAAAGGTCGAATCTTGATACACATGCAAGGCACTCTAGGCTTATTTTGGTGAAATCCTTTCTAACATGGCAACCTATGTCCATTTCCTCCATAGAACCACAAAAAGTAGCATGGTTCAGGCTCTCTGGACCTCAAAAGGTCCAGATCTAGAGCTTAGCACTCAATGGGACACTATACACAACTAAACAAGCCATAAAAGGGTATAGAAAACCCTAAATTCAATGCCCTTAAGCAAAACAGAAGGATAGGATCAAATAGCTATCTCAAACTTGAAGATCCAAGCCGAAAACCCACTGAAATGCAATCCTCTTGACCTCCCCTTGCTGGAAACACTTTCCCCTTTGCAAAATCACACCAAAAATGATCAAAAAGGCTCAAACTCTCTCACAACTCGCTCACAATCGCTAGGGTATCTCTCTCTGGACTGGTAGCCGCAAATGGAGGCCATAAAGGCCTTTAAATAGGGCTCAGGTCCTGAGATTTAGGGTTTCACTTTACAGCGCGGACTTGCCGAGTCCACGCATCGACTCGTCGAGTCCCTAATTAATCCAGACAAGAATTTGTGATCCTACTCGGCGAGTCTGAGCGCCTACTCGCCGAGTCCCTCCCTAAAACTCAAAGTAAATACTTAAAATATGATACCTGGGAATCCGGTTGTTACAATTCTCCCCCACTAGAATCAGACTTCGCCCTTGAAGTCTTGCTCAGCAAACAACTTTGGATGCTGCTCCCGCATCTCTAACTCCGGCTCCCAAGTCAGCTCGGACCCTCTCCGATGTTGCCACTGGACCTGCACCAGGAGCACCTCCTTGTTCCTCAGAACCTTGATCTTTCGATCCCGGATCGCGATCGGCCTTTCAGCATAATTCAAGTTCGCATTCACTTGAATATCCTCCAGAGGCACCACCGCCGACTCGTCGGCTATACACTTCCTCAACTGAGACACGTGGAAGGTATCATGAATCTGGCTCAACTCCTCGGGTAGCTCTAGACGATATGCTACCTTTCCCACCCTCGCGGTCATCCTGAACGGGCCAATATACCGGGGCCCTAGCTTGCCCCTCTTCCTGAATCGAATCACTCCTTTCCAAGGGGACACTTTCAGGAGTACAAAGTCTCCCACCTGGAACTCAAGCTCGGATCGTCGCCTATCCGCATAACTCTTCGGGCGACTCTGAGCCGTCAACAACCTCTGTCTAACCTATTGTATCTGCTCGGTCGTCTGAAGTACTATCTCAGTGCTGCCCATCACACGCTGCCCTACCTCTCCCCAGCAAATGAGTCTGACATCTCCTCCCGTATAACAACTCGAAGGGAGGCATACCAATACTCGAATGGCGGCTGTTGTTCTAAGAAAACTCAGCCAACGGCAGATACGTGTCCCAACTTCCCCCAAAGTCCAACACACATGCTCGGAGCATGTCCTCGAGCGCCTTAATCGTCCGCTCACTCTGCACGTCCGTCTGTGGGTGGTAAGCGGTACTGAAATGCAGCCTCGTACCCAACTCCTCATGGAACTTCTTCCAGAACCTGGAAGTGAAACGTACATCTCGGTCTGACACAATCGAGATCGGTACTCCATGTCGCGATACCACCTCCCTCACATACAACTCTGCCAATCTCTCTGCAGAAGAGCTCTCACTGATAGCCAGGAAGTGAGCGCTCTTCGTCAGCAGGTCGACAATCACCCAAATCGCATCGACACCCCTCGCGGTCCTTGGCAATTTGGTGATAAAATCCATGGAAATTTGTTCCCACTTCCACTGGGGAACCTCAAGTGGCTGCAACTTGCCGTGCGGACGCTGGTGCTCAGCCTTAACCCTGCGACAGGTCAAGCACCTCTCAACAAACCATGCTACATCCCTCTTCATACAGGGCCACCAGTAATCTCTCTTCAGATCCAAATACATCTTAGTGGCCCCGGGATGGCTCGAGAACCTCGATCGGTGCGCCTCCTCCATCAAGGTGGTGCGCGTCCCGCCTGCATACGGCACCCAAATCCGACCCTGAAAGGTCATGAGCCCACGGCTATCGGTAACGAACTCAGGTACCTGTCCAATCACCCGTTCTCTCTTGTGGTTCTCCGATCTCACGGCCTCTGCCTGGGCCTCCCGAATGGTGTCCAACACCGGAGTCATCACTGTCAATCTCAAACAAACATCTCGTATCGGGGTACTCTCCGCCCTGCGACTCAGGGCATCAGCTACAACATTAGCTTTGCCCGGGTGGTACAGGATCTCACAATCGTAATCCTTTACCACGTCCAACCATCTCCTCTGGCGCATATTCAGATTGGGCTGATCTATCAAATACTTCAAGCTCTTGTGGTCCGTTTATATGGTACACCGAACCCCATATAAATAGTGACGCCAGATCTTGAGGGCGAACACCACTGCCCCCAACTCCAGATCGTGGGTGGGATACCTCGTCTCATGAGGCTTCAGCTGCCTCGATGCATACGCTATCACATGCCCCCTCTGCATAAGTACTGCATCCAACCCTGATATCTATGCGTCACAATACACCACAAAATCCTCCATCCCTTCCGGGAGGGCTAACACAGGGGCTTCGCATAACCTCTGGCGAAGTGTCTCAAACGAGGTCTGCTGCTTCGGTCCCCACGAAAAAGCCACACCCTTCCGGATCAACCTGGTGAAAGGCACGACGATCTTGGAGAAATCCCTGATAAATCTCCGATAGTAGCCAGCCAACCCCAGAAAACTCCTGATCTCGGTGGGGGATCTCGGCACCTCCCAACTCATCACCGCCTCAATCTTGGCCGGATCGACCAATATCCCATTCTGGTTGACGAGGTGTCCTAAGAACTGGACCTCTCATAACCAGAAATCGCACTTGGAGAATTTGGCGTAAAGCCTCTCCGATCTCAGAACTCCGAGGATCTCCCTCAAATGCTCCTCATGTTGCTCTCTGGATCTCGAATACACCAGTATGTCGTCCATGAATACAATCACCGATCGGTCCAACATCGGTCTGCACACCCTGTTCATGAGATCCATGAATGCTGTCGGTGCGTTGGTGAGCCCAAAAGGCATCACCACGAACTCGTAATGCCCATAACGAGTCCTGAACGCCTTCTTCTGGATATCCTCATCTCGCACCCTCATCTGGTGATATCCAGACCTCAAGTCTATCTTGGAGAACCAAGATGCTCCCTGCAACTGATCGAACAGATCATCAATCCTCGGCAGTGGGTAACAGTTCTTAACCGTTAACTTGTTCAACTCCCGGTAATCAATGCACATCCGGTGTGAACCATCCTTTTTCTTGACAAAAAGGATCGGCGCTCCCCACGGCGAGCTACTCGGTCGAATAAACCCCTTCCCCAGCAGCTCCTGAAGCTGCGAGGATAACTCCTGCATCTCTGGCGGCGCAAGGCGATAAGGCGCCTTGGCGATAGGCGCTGCCCCCGGAACCAAATCGATGCGGAACTCTACCTGCCTCTCAGGAGGCACGCCCATCAAATCCTTGGGGAAAACATCCTGGAACTCACGCACTGTCGGGACCTCATCGGCCGACCTCGGTCTCTCTGCATTTACTCTCGTATCCACCACATAAGCCACAAACCCATTACAGCCCTGCTGTAGGCTCTGCCTCGCTCTAGCGGCCGAACAAAATGCTGACCCAGAATGGGTACCCTCGCCATAAACCGTAAGAACTCCCCCACTAGGGTCTCGTATGGTCACCAGCTGCCGCTCGCAGTCGACAACCGCACCAAACCTGCTCAACCAGTCCATGCCCACGATGACACAGACATCTCCCATCGCAATCGGAACCAGATCAATCAGAAACTCAGCGCCGAAGATCTCTAGTACACATCCTCGAATCACATCAGTGGCATACACCGCTCTCTCGTCGGTTATGGAAACTCGCAAAGGTCGACTCAACGCCTCTCGACAGATACTGATGTGCTGACTAAAGGCTAACGACACAAAAGACCGACTCGCACCCGAGTCAAATAACACCAAAGCAGGTACATAACTCACAAGAAATGTACCTACGCATATCATAATATAAGCATAACACTACAAACTCAAAATAAATAGATGAAAGAATACATACCCGCCACAACATCTAGCGTTGCGCGGACCTCCTCCGCGGTCAACTGGAAGGCTCTCCCTCGTGCCTTCGGCGCCTCCGCCTTCACTGGCCGACTCTCTGCAGCTCGAACGGCAGCAGGGGCAGATCCCTGCAACTGCGGACACTCGGCCTTCCGGTGTCCGGTCTGGTTGCAGTGAAAGCAAACTGCAAACCCCTTGGGGCAATCCTTGGCCATGTGCCCCTCCTTGCCACACTTGTAGCAAGACCCTGCTCTGCAAACCCCCTCATGAATCTTGCCGCACTTGCCACAAGTGCGGCTCTTCTGGTTCCCTGATCTCGAATCGGCGGGCTTGGCCCGCTTGGCTGCCGGCTGGGACTGTGCCGGTCGCCGATCCCTCGTCTGAGACTCCGCCTCCTCCCTAGCGTGCGTCTCAAGCTCTATCTCCCTCTTCCGAGCATTTTCCTGAAGCTCGGTAAATGTCCGGTACGACGAGTTCGCCACAAAATCGCAGATGTCTCTCCTCAAAATGCTCTAATACCGACTCATGCGTGCCTGCTCGGAAGACACATGCTCAGGGCAGAACATCGCCCTCTCATGGAACATCCTGGTGATCACAGTAACAGACTCGGTACCCTGCTTGAGGGTCAAGAACTCCTGGGCCAAACGTTCCTTTTCCACCGGGGGAACGTACTCATCACGAAACATAGCGGTGAACCTTTCCCAGGTCACCGCGGCAAGCTCTACAAAGGAATAGTGCGCTGTCACAAACTTCCACCAGTCCTTCGCCCCCAAGCGAAGCTGGTTCAGCGCGAACCGAACTCTCAGATGCTCCGGACAAGAACACGTATAGAAGCATCCCTCAATATCAGAAATCCATCTTATCGCAGCGATCGGATCCTGAGTCCCATCAAAATCTGGTGGCTTCGTGTTGCTGAACTCTCCGTACAGCAACGAGTCACCCCCTTGCGGTCTCGCGGCAGCGACGACTGCAGTGGCTACAACAACAGCAGCATCAGTAAGAGCGGCGTAACGCTCGTCAAAAGTCTCGATCAGGGTGGTCTTGATAGACCCAAACATCTCTGGTATCTCGGCTCGGATGGCAGCAGCCACCTCCTCATGAATCAACCTACGGATCTCCTCATCACTGGTACCACTGGTACCACTGCCTCCTGGGTGGTGGCGTGTCCCAACCATGATGTCTCTGAAATACAACACAAAAGAAATCATAGACTCGCTCGAGTATACTCGCACTCGAGACTCAACCCTACTTGCTCTTTAGTACCCTAAGGATTCTTACTTGGACTGCTCACCGATCCGGTGTTTCCAGTAGTACGGGCCCTTATACTACCTTCCACAGTGCATCGGTATTCATCCCAAGTCCTCCTCCTAGGATCCCAGATCACAAGTACTCTATATCTCACTAAACTCATGCTACTCTCCGGTAGACCACTCATAGACTCCTCGCTGCTACCTACTTACTCTCGAAGTATCTCATAGTAGCAATAACTCCTAGGCTAAGGTATCACAAATCAGGCCCACTCTAGTCCTATCCATGAATACCTAGCCTACTCTAGCATGCATAACATACCACATAATATCCCATAACACATAATGTAAGGGTATTTTGGGAAATCACCGTTCGGGCGCTGGCTGATCGTAAACACTGCTCTGCTATGCTCTTTTCAAAATCCTTTTACTCTTTTAGAAAATTTTTGTTTTATTTCAAAAAATTCCCCAAATCCTCAGTTTGAGTTCAAATGCGCTCGAAGGTGCATCCGAATCCCTCAAACCAAGGCTCTGATACCAACTTGTAACACCGTAATTTTTCAAACAATTTTTCACATTTTTAAAAGCATACTTTCATTCATAGATATTATAAAAATCTCATTGTATCACATATCCATCCATAGAAACACATCCCAAAATCATAATGTATAAAAACTCCTCGTGTGTGTACTGATCATGCCGACGCCTTCCCGCGATCCTCACTGGTACCTGAAACACATAACACAACACTGTAAGCATAAATGCTTAGTGAGTTCCCCAAAATACCACATATAACACATATTAGCCACTCGAGGCTATAACTCTGTGGGCCCACTGGCCCTAACTCTCTAGCCCCTCTGGTCCTAACTCTGTGGACCTTCCAGTCCTAACTCTGTATACTCTGGAATACACACAACATAAATCACATAGAAATAATACAGTGCAACACATCACATACATAGCATACAAGATACTCTGTCACATAACTCTACTTGCCACTCAAGCTAAAGTATAGTGAGAAGACTCACCTCGGGTAACTCGGTAAACCTCGAACTCTGAAATATTGCACTAGCCTCCGCCTAATCACATAAATAATTACTCTAATTAATACAACTTCTAAGGGCTAGGCTAACCCCTCTCTATAAGTTCTCTAAGAAGGGTAAAAGACCATTCTACCCCTCTAATGGCTCAAAAGTCCAAACACTGACTAAACCCTAAAAGTCAACAAAACTCAACGGTCAACATTGACCGGACTCGTCGAGTGTACTCGTGTGACTCGACGAGTACATGCGTGTCCTCTTCGCAACTGGTCCTCACTCGACTCACTGAGTCAACCCTACACTCAACGGGTTATCATAGGTCTCGAATCGTGGGGCAACCCGACTCGACTCGTCGAGTCCCTTATGGGCTCAGCGAGTTCCTCCCATGAAAACACTCATCTGACCTCTTGAGGTCAGATCTGCTTCTCTAATCTATAGATCTAACTTCCCCATGACCAATAAACACGTAAAGGTCGAATCTTGATACACATGCAAGCCACTCTAGGCTTATTTTGGTGAAATCCCTTCTAACATGGCAACCTAAGTCCATTTCCTCCATAGAACCACAAAAAGTAGCATGGTTCAGGCTCTCTGGACCTCAAAAGGTCCAGATCTAGAGCTTAGCACCCAATGGGACACTATACACAACTAAACAAGCCATAAAAGGGTATAGAAAACCCTAAATTCAATGCCCTTAAGCAAAACAGAAGGATATGATCAAATAGCTACCTCAAACTTGAAGATCCAAGCCGAAAACCCACTGAAATGCAATCCTCTTGACCTCCCCTTGCTGGAAACACTTTCTCCTTTGCAAAATAACACCAAAAATGATCAAAAAGGCTCAAACTCTCTCACAACTCGCTCACAATCGCTAGGGTATCTCTCTCTGGACTGGTAGCCACAAATGGAGGCCATAAAGGCCTTTAAATAGGGCTCAGGCCCTGAGATTTAGGGTTTCACTTTACAGCGCGGACTCGCCGAGTCCACGCATTGACTCGTCGAGTCCCTCATTAATCTAGACAAGAATTCGCGATCCTACTCGGCGAGTCTGAGCGCCTACTCGCCGAGTCCCTCCCTAAAACTCGAAGTAAATACTTAAAATATGATACCTCGGAATCCGGATGTTACAATATAGTTGGCATGCAAATCCTAATTTTATGGTCTTGACTCATATTTAAACATCTTTGTGGACATAAACCCTCTTCTTACCCAGCCTCTTTCAGAGATTTCGACCCTCAAGCAACCCTAGAGCAAATTGTAAGCCTTTGAAGAGAGTTTGGAGTGATTTTTGAAGAAAGAAGAAGGTGGTGTGAAGACCTTGGAGTGGAGTGCACTATAGATCTGGATTTCTAGCTTGTTTGCAACCTCAAAAAATTATAAAGCTTGCATATTTTCTACTCCATCTTGTAGATTTAGAGTTTTGCTCTTTAAAGTCCCTTTTTGGTCCAAACATGATGATTCTTGAACAAAGCATGTTCTTGACCCATTAAGTCGTCCTTTCAGACCTTTGGAAGGGTCTTGACTCATAAAAATGGGTTCCAAATGGTTAGCTTTGTTCCATGTATCATTTAGAATGTATTAATGGACTAAGACCTTGAGTTAAGCACTTATTGGTGATGCTAAGTCATAAAGTCGGAGACTTTATGACTCCTAAGAGTATTTTAGCCACGGATCTTGAATACGAACTTAAGAGCTTAAGCCATTAAGCTCTTAATGGATATTTGGTCATCTGGGAGTACGCCCCTCATACTCGGAGTACGCCCTGCATACAAGGTCAACCACCCTGATGGTGGTCAACATGTGAATAAGCGGTTCACACAGTGTACCTTCAATCTATGCCCCGCGTACTTACTCTGAGTCGACTCGCCTAAGTTGACTTGGTTGGGTTGACTCGGCTGGGTTGACTCAATTGACTTAGTTGGTTTGACCGCTTTGACTTTGAATTTGACAAAGTTTGACCAAGTTTGACCTTAAGGGTATTTTAGGTATTTTCAGACTTTAACTGAGATGGTTCATTTGGTTGGAATAGGTGCTGATTAGAGCTACGATTCGGAGTCGAGAGCTCATCAACTTTTGTCCTTTTTGCGAGGTGAGTTTTCCTCACTGTACTGATGGGTCTAAGGCAGCAAGGCCGACCCAGTGGATTAGATATCCTCCTTTGTGATAGCATGATATTGTGTTGTAGTGATATGTTAGATCGGTATCCTGGTATATAGGATAATGCTATGCTTAGTGATCTGTAAGATCTTTCTGATTGTCTGATTTACTGGTTATCTGTATGTTTATCTGTTATGTATATGTCGACTTGTTGTGTAAGGTTGGGTTGAGGCAGACCAGTATAGACTGAAGGCCATGAGACACAGGGCGACCCGGATAGACTGAAGGCCCAAGAGGCGTACCAGTCAGGCCGAAGGCCCAGAGAACGGTCTAAATAGGCTGAAGGCCCGGTAGGAGTTCCAATCATGCTGAAGGTTCTGTGAGCCTTCCAGATAGTCTGTAGGCCAGTGCGGCATTCCAGACAGGCTGAAGGCTCTGTATGCGTTTTGTTTGTTAGTCTGTTGTGTGGTGGTACTTAGGGGAACTCACTAAGCTTTAGCTTATAGTTTTGGGTTATGTTTCAGGTACTTTGGATGACCGCAGGAAGGCGAATGCGTAACCGTACACATCCTCTTCTTTATAAATTATGATTTTAGGAGACTCTGATGTTTTTGAAAAATGTTTGAAAACTATGATTTGTAAACAATTTGTGAAATTGGGTTGTTTTTAAAAGTTTAAATTTTTCATGATTTTTATGATGTTACAGGTTAGTCTTTGTATTTATTGATGATATCCTGGTCTATTCCAAGACTCAGAAACAGCATGACGAGCATCTGAGAGAGGTATTGGAGACTTTGAGGAGGGAGAGGTTGTATGTGAAGTTCTCCAAGTGTGAGTTTTGGTTGCGCGAGGTGCAGTTTTTGGGATACCTTGTCAACCAGAATGGTATTTTGGTCGATCCAACCAAGGTTAAGGCGATAATGAGGTGGGAGGTTTCGAGGTCTCCATCCGAGGTTTGGGGTTACCTAGGATTAGCAAGTTATTATCAGAGATTCATTCATAATTTCTCCAAGATAGCGGTTCCCTTGACCCGGTTGACGAAGAAGACTGCCACTTTTCATTGGGGGCCTGAGCAGCAGACAACTTTCGAGACTTTGAGGCGGAGATTGTGTGAGGCACCGATTCTGACCCAACCTGAGGGTGTAGAGGAATTTGTGGTATACTATGACGCATCGATCACTGGTTTGGGTGCAGTTTTGATGCATCGGGGTAATATGATCGTTTACGCTTCAAGGCAGTTGAAGCCTCATGAGGCGAATTATCCTACACATGATTTGGAATTGGGGGTTGTGGTTTTCGCCCTCAATATTTGGTGACATTACCTCTATGGGGTTCGTTGTACCACTTACACGGACCACAAAAGTTTGAGGTACCTGATGGATCAGCCGAATCTGTATATGAGGCAACATAGATGGTTAGATGTGGTTAAGGATTATGATTATGAGATCCTTTATCACCCGGGGAAGGCCAACGTGGTGGCTGATGCCCTCATCCGCAAGATGGTTACTGCCCCGATCAAGGATGTATGTTTGAGGATGACCGTGATTGCCCCGCTATTAGAGCGGATTCGAGAGGCCTAGGTGGAGGCTATGAATGAAGAGCACAAGAAGAGTCAGTGCATAGTGGGTTAGGTGACTTCCTTTGATTATGATAGTTGGGTGTTATTAACCCTTCACCGGAGGGTGTGGGTTCCATAGTAGGGTGGAGCGCGCAATATTTTGATGGAGGAGGCGCACAAGTTGTAACAACGTGAATTTCCAAAACAATTTTTCATTTTCAATCATAATAAATTTCATAAGAACACTTTCAAAACCCATTGTATCACATATTATCTCAATAAACAACCCCAGAATCTCAAGTACGTAAATCTTCATTAGTGTGTACAGATCATGCCGGCGCCTTCCCGCGATCCTCGCTAGTACCTGAAACACATATCACATAACACGGTAAGCATAAATGCTTAGTGAGTTGCCCAAAATACCAATACACACATACGCCACTCAAGCCTATAAGACCTTCTGGTCTCTGTGTCTCAGAGGACTTCCGTCCCACAACCCTGGTAGACCTTCCGACTCTACCCGTAATGACCTTCCGGTCCATATCATCCTGACCTTCCGGTCCATATCATCCCGACCTTCCGGTCCACATCATGATGACCTTCCGGTCCTTATTATTCATAACATACATAGCACATACATATCACATAACAACATACACCACATACATCTCATAGCATATAAGACCTTCCGGTCACACATAGGTAGTGAGAAGACTCCCCTCGCATGATGTCGGATACCCTCTCGTGCTCGATAACCCGACCTGGCCTCCTCCTATCAAAATGATAACATCTCTAATCAAAATCCTCTCAGGTTCTCGTCCCGAATAATGGGTAGAAGTCCATTCTACCCCTCTCTGACTTCTCTTGAATCAGCTTGACCAAAACCCCAAGATCAACTGAAGTCAACTCTAGTCAATGGTAAAATTTGACCAGACTCGTCGAGTGCACATGGGTGACTCGGCGAGTCCAAGAGTGTCCTCTGAATCCTCCTATGGCCTCTCTCGGCTCGTCGAGTTAACCCTTCACTCGACGGGTTACCACGGGTCGCGAATCGCGGGGCAACCCGACTCGACTCGTCGAGTCCCCATATGGACTCGGCGAGTTCCCTCCATGGCAACACTCAAATGACCTTCTGAGGTCAAATCTGTTTCTCCAACTTATAGATCTGACCTTCTTACACCCAATAATCACATAAAGGTTCAATCTTTAAGCTCATGCAACACTCTTATGCCCTTATATGAAGAAATAGCTCCTAAAATGGCAACCTAGATCCATAACCCCAAAGAGACTGCATAAAGCTGGAAGATTGGGACTCTCTGGACCTCTTAAGGTCCAGATCTAAAGCTTATTCCACATTGGGACCTCATATACTCCATATTCTCTATAAGAAAAGGAGTCAAGAAACCCTAGACTCATGCCATCAACATCATACAGAAGGAAAGGTCCGATTTATTACCTCAAAGTGAAGCTCCTTGCTTCAAAATCTCAAGATGTCAACCTCCTCTGGTTCCTCATGCTAGAACCCTCCTTCTCATTTGCAATGTCACACCAAAAAGGCTCAAGATGGCTCTTCTTCACTCTCTAAGCTCTCTGGTTCGAAAGGAGTCTCTCAAGGGTGTAGGTGGCCGCCACTACAGGCCATAAGGACCTTTAAATAGGTCCCAAACCTGGACAATTAGGGTTTTCCTTAACAGCGCTGACTCGGCGAGTCCAGTGCCCGACTCATCAAGTCCCTTCATTAAACTGATCACCGAGTCACGATTCTACTCGACGAGTCGAGGCGTCAACTCGTCGAGTCGCTCTTCATAACTCAAGAAGAAATACTCAAATTGTCATGCCTGGAAATCCAGATGTTACAATTCTCCCCCACTTGAAATAGATTTCGCCCTCGAAATTGCTCCTCAAACCACATAGATAGAAACCAAACACTCGAAAAGCACCACTGAGAGGTTCTCACACCAAAACGATATCTTCCCCCATGAATACCTGGATCCGACCAGGAACTCCAAATTTTGAACAAAACCGGCCCCTCTGTCGCTAAAATCCCCTTTCTGACCTTCCCAGAATCGGGAACTCTAGTGGCCTGGCCCGCCGCCAGACCGCCCACTCACGCTATCACCATGATATTTGCTCCTCGAACATCAAACCCTGCCAACTCACTGCTCTGCTGATTCTCACAAGACAAAATCCGACAATCGGCTACTGATCACTCGTACCAACGTACCAAAACGGTCCGAATCATGCCCCAAGGAATGAAAGGGTTCACATCCCACCAGGGTTCATTCACTGAACTACTATCAGAATCCATCCGATCAATAAAATTTCAACATCCTGTTCCCTGCCACAAGAAAATCATGCTCGCTCAGAAGTCCTCAGACATCTAAAATCATAAGCCTCAGCTGCATCCCTTGTATCCCTTTTTAACATTGAGTACCAGGTTTGATCTTTACCCAACAGTTGAACCTCCAGGTCATCCGTTGCATTATCCCAACCGTCTCCATGGTTTCCTTCTTACTATAACCACATCGGCCCAATGTGACACTCAAGTAACGAAGTTCGCTTAACCCTAAGCGAATGCTACCTTCCCATCTGGAGATCGACTCAGCCCCGACCTCTGTCATCTGTTACTCATCGTTCCATGCAAGTTGCGGTACCTCCCGTACCCGAGTACTGACCCACACAGGTCTAAGACATCAGATGACAAACAATACTCCTCAACATGGAACCCACCTCAGAATCCAGAATCTCATCTCACCTATCCAACGCACCACCAGAGCCAAACTCAAACTCGAGAGTTTGGTCCGACCCAGAGTTGGAACCACTCGTCCCAATGAAGCACTTAACTCAGAGCTCATTTCCCGCAACCCATGCGTACCTCACTTATCCCATTCTTTTGGATTGCGATTACCACCTTCCTCAGAACATAATAACTCCCTATCATTGAGGAGACCCCGGTCTCGCCCCTGGTCCGACCACCAGGTTCCCAAGAAAACTCATAAATTGGGGCCACCCCATGCCTAAAACTCTTCTGCGCGCTACTCTGATCAAAGAGTACTTTATCATGACAACTTCTCGCTGACAAGTGTGTACTACGTCTTCCTGTAGCATCACATCAACCTCTCACTGACTGGTGAGTATTGCGGCTTCCCGCAGTATCACCACAACCTCTCACTGACTGGTGAGTACTACGGCCTCCCGTAGTATCACCACAACCTCTCACTGACTGGTGAGTACTACGGCCTCCCGTAGCATCACAACAACCTCTGACTAGTGAGTACTACGGCTTCCCGTAGCATCACAACAACCTCTGACTAGTGAGTAATACGGCTTCCCGTAGCATCACAACAACCTCTGACTAGTGAGTACTACGGCTTCCCGTAGCATCACAACAACCTCTGACTAGTGAGTACTACGGCTTCCCGTAGCATCACAACAACCTCTGACTAGTGAGTACTACGGCTTCCCGTAGCATCACGACAACCTCTGACTAGTGAGTACTACGGCTTCCCGTAGCATCACGACAACCTCTGACTAGTGAGTACTACGGCTTCCCGTAGCATCACGACAACCTCTGACTAGTGAGTACTACGGCTTCCCATAGCATCACAACAACCTCTGACTAGTGAGTACTACGGCTTCCCGTATCATCACAACAACCTCTGACTAGTGAGTACTACGGCTTCCCGTAGCATCACAACAACCTCTCTTGACTAGCTCACAATCCGCGGGTCAAACATAGATAGGTGCATGCACTTACCCAAATTATGCATCACTATATCCGGCGGCAATCGTCATAACAAAACACCCTCCTCTGCTACAATCCATATTCTCAGACACTCTCACTTGCTGTCATTAACCGAAGGGCTCCCACTGGAATCATCGATGCTTGACCCACCCCTTGCCGTCTCCACTCAAGACTCAAAATTATCCGAAATCCAATGCATTAAATTCGGATACCTCGATACATCACATAGAACCTCACGACGTCTCGTCTCATCCATTGATCTTCCTGTTCCACAACCTGAAATTGGTTGTCTAATCAACTTCTGCTCTTCCCACGCTGAATAACAGCCCCATCATTGAACCAGAATTTCTCAACCGCCGAACTCACCCTGCGAGTCATCCATCTCGAATTCACCATTATGACCTCGAATAATTCCTGTGCACCCCAAGGTCTCCGACCAACGGCCACTTGCCGTGGGGTCACTCAAACATAACACATGCATTATCTCGCTCTGCACCTCGTCTCAATCACCAATAACCCTGGGCTCATGAATTCGCACCGCCGGTCTCTATATCCAGATCTCTAACCATCCTCGATCGAACCTCTGATCTCCTCAACAAAATACCCGATTCTCCCCCACTTAGAGTTCGAACCATCCCCAATTGGCGCACCAGCAATCTATCCCACAGACTGTTTCCACTAGTAACGCTCGATGATCTCCTGGTGGAGATCGAGCTACTCTAAATGCCCCGAAACTCATATGAAATCCTCAGAACTTCCCACCATGATTGTCTCTAGTCATTCAGATTCTCACACCATTCCATCACCGGACCTCCCAACTGTCCAGTATTAACCCTGACTCTTAGTCTGGAAGTAATGATCTACCGTACTCCTTATCATCGACTCCTTAACCAACGTTCCATCATGTCACTTATCATAAGAGCAGAAACCATATTTCCACTATTAATACCCATCAAATACAATAAGGGTCACCGCCCTGATATACTCCTCTTGACCGTCCGACGCTGTAGCTATCACATGCCCTACTATACTCAATTAGGGTGTATCCTGGTCCTTAACCCATCTCAGTCCCCACTGACAACCTGTTCAAGCTATATCTTTACCTCGCGGCAGACCTACTGCCATATACTCTGGTTGAAGATCAACATCCGTGCAATCCCTCAGGGCTCACCCCCAAACTCAAAAACCGAAATCTCAACACCTCTTACGTCTCCCACAGGAAACGGAAATAGCACCACTCGGGTCACAAAAAGTGACCTCTCCACTATCGGCCTGTCGCCCAGCCCAGACCGTATTCTCCCATAATCCAGCATCCCTACTCATCCCTGAGTCTTGCGACTCCAACTGACATATCACCCACAATTCCTTGGAGCTCACTTGATTTCCCTTTTCAAGGGATGCTCCACTAAAACTTGTCCATCATGGCCTTCTGGCCCCATACTCATTCACCTCTGATCTCAGTCTAGACAATCCTCATGGAATAACTGGTAAAACCAGAAACACTAACTGCCCCATGTCATGGTACTCAAACCGTGTGGCCACCTCTCGATTTGCTATGAATCATGGTACCTGAACCATGTTATCTCCTCTTAATCTTCTACGAATCATGGTACTCAGACCATGTTCCCTCTTCTCATTCCACCTCACATCATGGCACTCGAACCGTGACATCACCTCTCGACCTGCTACAACTCATGGTACTCGAACCATGACATCACTTCTCAATCCGCTACTTATCATGGTACTCGAACCATGACATCACTTCTCAATCCGCTACTTATCATGGTACTCGAACCATGTCATTACTTCTCAATCCGCTACTTATCATGGTACTCGAACCATGTCATCACTTCTCAATCCGCTACTCATCATGGTACTCGAACCATGTCATCACTTCTCAATCCGCTACTTATCATGGTACTCGAACCATGTCATCACTTCTCAATCCGCTACTTATCATGGTACTCGAACCATGACATTACTTCTCAATCTGCTACTTTAAAATCCTCTGGATTAGCCTTCCGGATCGTCGCGGTCATCTCGTCATGAATCATACGGCGAATCTCATCATCGCTATCACCGCTGCTCTCCGGTGTGTGTGGTGTACCAACCATAATGTCTCTGAAACACAACACAAAGATACCAGAGACTCGATCGAGTATACTCACACTCGATCACCCAACCCTACTTGTTCCTTGGTAACCGAAGGATTCTTACTTGGACTGCTCACCGATCCGGTGTTTCCAGTAGTACGGGCCCTATACTACCTTCCATACCGCATCCGAGCTCATTCCAAGTCCTCCTCCTAGGATCCCAGATCGCAAGTACTCTACATCTCGCTAAGCATAGACTACCCTTCGGTAGACTTATCATAAGCTCCTCACTGCTACCTACTCACTCTTAAACCATCCCATAGCACCAGTAATCTCCTAGGCTAAGGCATCACAAATCAGGCCACTCTAGTCCTAATATGAATACCTGGCCTACTCTAGCATGCATAATAGATCATATCATATCTCATAGCACATAATATAAGGGTATTTTGGGAAATCACCGTTCGGGCGCTAGCTGATCGTACACACTGCTTCTTTCCGCTTCCCTCAATTTCCTTTACTTTTTTTGAAAAAACGTTCCTTTTTATGAAAAACTTTCTCAAATCCTCAGTTTGAGTTCAAATACGCCCGACGGTGCATCCGAATCCCTCAAACCAAGGCTCTGATACCAACTTGTAACAACGTGAATTTCTAAAACAATTTTTCATTTTCAATCATAATAAATTTCATAAGAACAATTTCAAAACCCATTGTATCACATATTATCTCAATAAACAACCCTAGAATCTCAAGTACGTAAATCTTCATTAGTGTGTACAGATCATGCCGGTGCCTTCCCGCGATCCTCGCTAGTACCTGAAACACATATCACATAACATGGTAAGCATAAATGCTTAGTGAGTTCCCCAAAATACCAATACGCACATACGCCACTCAATGTTATAAGACCTTTCGGTCTCTGTGTCTCAAAGGACTTCCGTCCCACAACCCTGGTAGACCTTCCGGCTCTACCCGTAATGACCTTCCGGTCCATATCATCCTGACCTTCCGGTCCATATCATCCCGACCTTCCGGTCCACATCATGATGACCTTCCAGTCCTTATCATTCATAACATACATAGCACATACATATCACATAACAGCATACAGCACATACATCTCATAGCATATAAGACCTTCCGGTCACACATAGGTACCACTCTAGGTACAGTATAGTGAGAAGACTCACCTCGCATGATGTCGGATACCCTCTCGTGCTCGATAACCCGACCTGGCCTCCTCCTATCAAAATGATAACATCTCTAATCAAAATCCTCTCAGGTTCTCGTCCCGAATAATGGGTAGAAGACCATTCTACCCCTCTCTGACCTCTCTTGATTCAGCTTGACCAAAACCCCAAGATCAACTAAAGTCAACTCTAGTCAACGGTCAAACTTTGACCAGACTCGTCGAGTGCACATGGGTGACTCGGCGAGTCCAAGCGTGTCCTTTGAATCCTCTTATGGCCTCTCTCGGCTCGTTGAGTTAACCCTTCACTTGACGGGTTACCACGGGTCGCGAATCGCGGGGCAACCCGACTCGACTCGCCGAGTCCCCATATGGACTCGGCGAGTTCCCTCCATGGCAACACTCAAATGACCTTCTGAGGTCAGATCTGTTTCTCCAACTTATAGATCTGACCTTCTTACACCCAATAATCACATAAAGGTTCAATCTTTAAGCTCATGCAACACTCTTATGCCCTTATATGAAGAAATAGATCCTAAAATGGCAACCTAGATCCATAACCCCAAAGAGACTGCATAAAGCTGGAAGATTGGGACTCTCTGGACCTCTTAAGGTCCAGATCTAAAGCTTATTCCACATTGGGACCTCATATACTCCATATTCTCTATAAGAAAAGGGGTCAAGAAACCCTAGACTCATGCCATCAACATCATACAGAAGGAAAGGTCCGATTTATTACCTCAAAGTGAAGCTCCTTGCTTCAAAATCTCAGGATGTCAACCTCCTCTGGTCCCTCATGCTAGAACCCTCCTTCTCCTTTGCAATGTCACACCAAAAAGGCTCAAGATGGCTCTTCTTCACTCTCTAAGCTCTCTGGTTCGAAAGGAGTCTCTCAAGGGTGTAGGTGGCCGCCACTACAGCCCATAAGGACCTTTAAATAGGTCCCAAACCCGGACAATTAGGGTTTTCCTTAACAGCACTGACTCGGTGAGTCCAGTACCCGACTCGTCGAGTCCCTTCATTAAACTGATCACTGAGTCACGATTCTACTCGACGAGTTGAGGCGTCAACTCGTCGAGTCACTCTTCATAACTCAAGAAGAAATACTCAAATTGTCATGCCTGGAAATCCAGATGTTACACAAGTCAAAGTTCTCAATTCATCCCGGAGCAACAAAGATGTAAGGAGATCTCCGGCTTGACTATTGGTTGACATGCATGAAGCGGGATATGACATGGGATGTGGAGAGGTGCTTGACCTGTAGGAAACTCAAGGTTGTGCATCAGCGACCACATGGCAAAATAGAGTCGTTGGGTATTCCCGTTTGGAAATGGGAAGATATTACGATGGATTTTATCACAAATTTAGCACAGACGACGCGCATAGTGGAATTGATATGGGTCATCATGGATCGACTGACCAAGAGCACACATTTTATCCTGATTCAGGAGAGTATCTATGCGGAGAAGTTGGCAAAAATCTACATCCAGGAGGTTGTGGCATGTCATGGGGTGCCGGTCTTAGTTGTTTCAGATAGGGATGTTACGTTTACTTCCAGATTCTGGAAGAGATTCCATGAGGAGTTGGGTACTCGTCTGCATTTCAGCATGACTATTCACCCGCAGACTGATGGTCAGAGTAAGCAGACCATCCAGACATTGGAGGACATGCTGTGAGCATGTGTACTGGATTTTAGCGGGAGTTAGGATATGTATCTTTCGTTAGCGGAATTTTGTATAACAACAATTATCACGCTGACATTGATCGACCTCATTTTTGGATGCTATATGGGAGGAAGTATAGCACCCCGATATGTTGGAGAGAGGTCGGTGAGCAGGTTATGGGGAGTACGAAAGTAGTACTTCGGAAGACCGAGATGATTCAGTAGGTTCGTAGCAGGCTTCAGACAGCACATACTCGACAGAAGACCTAGGCAGATAGACGCCGGTCGGACTTAGAGTTCCAGGACGGGGACATGGTACTTCTGAAGGTGTCACCTTAGAAAGGTGTCATCCGATTCAGGAAGCGGTGTAAGCTAGGCCCCAAATATATTGGTCCTTTCAGAGTGGTAGCCCGAGTGGGTGGGGTTGCATACCGCTTGGATCTACCAGAGGAGCTCAGCCAAATCCATAGAACATTCCATGTCTCTCAACTGCGAAAATGCTTAGTCGATGATTCCGCAGTGGTTTCATTGGAGGACATTAAGGTGGATGATCGCCTGAATTATATAGAGAGACCAATAGCCATTCTTAACAGGAAGACGAAGTCTCAGGGAAACAAGGTCTTGGATCTCGTGAAGGTGCAGTGGCAACACCGGAAGGGTTCAGAATGGGCGTGAGACCCGGACGACGAGATGAGGGAACATTACTCGGAGTTATTTGCGACAGTGGACTTCGAGGACAAAGTCTGATTCAACTGGGGGAGAGTAGTAGCGATCGAATTTCAAGTACTATTTAGCTTTGGAAATTATTTAAAGAAAATATTATGTTAGCCCTTGAGTATGTTAGGCTTACCAGGGAGTATGTTGGGCGTACTCCCTTAAGTGAGTCGCGGGTTCTTAAGGCGTACCCAAGCGTATGCCGGGCGTACGTGAGCTGACAATAAACCCCAATTTTAGCGTTTGGACCCTATTTAAGCTTCATTATGGACTTGGAGGTTGCCCCTAATTAGCCTACATACCCACAATAAATTAACTCACAAAAACCTTGCCCTCTTTGGTGTGTTCTTGAGCTTTTGTTGAGAGTTTTGGTGTTCTTTTGGTCATTTGAATAAGAATAGACTTGTTGGTGGTGCGTTGTTAGAATTGCAGCTTCAAGATCCAAAGCTATCATCTTCATTTCAAGCTTCTAGAGGTAAAAAGTTCTTACCTTGATGGTTCCTTTGTTAAGATCTCATTTATGTGTAGATTTATGAGCTTTTGGTCCTATGACTTTGGTTATTGGGAGTATGGGCCACTCCAGAGATTTAGGGTGGCATTCTTATTAGATCTGAGGTCCATGATATATAAATTTCGAATCTTCATTGTTGAGGATCAACCATGCATGAGTATATGTCCATTTGGGGAAAGTAGGTTGTAAAATCAATGTTTTGGGTCCTTTTGAGCCATGTAAAGGCACCAAGTTAGTGACTTTATGGATTAAGGCATTCCACAGGACCTGGATCTAAAATATGGACGTTTGGTCTTAAAGCATTAAGTGCTTAAGGAAGGTTTTGGCCAGCGTGGGGGTACGTTAGGCGTACGAAGGCGTACGTTGGCCATATGTGCCTAAGATCCCGATCCATTCAAAGTCGTCGAGTATGCTGGGCGTACTAGGGTTATTCTTAGCGTACTCACCTGGGTACCTTTTTGGGCTTTTGATTTCGGGCCACCTTAAAATTAGGATTTTGGGCCCTTTTTGGGCCACTAGTCTTTTTCATTTGGACATTTATGGATTTGGGCCCATGTTGGGTTTCAAGTGTCTTATTGGTTTTGGGCTAGTTTGGAGTTGGACCTAGATATTGTAACGCTCGTGTTTCGACGCTAAGCATTGATTCGATGATGTAATAGTTAGGGTCAACAAATGTAACTCATTTTGAAGTTATAAAAAAAGGAATTATTTGAGTATTAAGTGAAATATGTGAATTTATGTGCTTTATACTTGTTTATAATGATATAATAAATTAAGAATGAAAATAAGCATAAAAAATAAAATGTTAGATAAACCCGATATCTATGAAGAAAGTTGTAGTGGTCGTGACAAGGATTCCGGAGATATAACGAATGCCGAAATCCGAGTTATAACGAAGAAGTTATGACCTATCGAAGTTTCGCGACAAAACCGGCACGACGCTGTGTGACGTAAAAAGTGAGTTTACAATAAAGTACTTTTTAGCCTTAGAAATCAAAATGAAATTCGTAGTATACGTTAAACCGAGAGTGTGCATAAAAAGAACTTCCAAATCTGACTTCGTATGAAGAAGTTATGATTTTTCCAAGTTTCGGCATAGCAGCATGCAACCGGGAGTTCGAATATTAGATTAACCCATTTTTAGCCGATACAACCTAAACGATAATCAAAGGTCTCGTCAATAGGAGCTCAACAATAAAAAGACAGTCGAAAACGGACATCATATGACAAAGTTATGAATTTTAACGGACTTTTTCTGTCCTGGCCTGTTAAAAATATAACTTTAAAAATATAGTCAAAATTAGCTGACAGAGTCTAAACGAAAGTTGTAGAGTACGTCTCTACCTACGCGTGGATATAAAGAACGTCGAAAACGGAGCTCATATGCGAAAGTTATGAATTTTGGAAGTCGAGAATAGAATTTGCAAGCTGTCCGAGGAACGCCCCGCGCAAGAGGAAGGAACGCACAGCGTAATCGCATACTTGCTCCGAAGCGAGCCCTGTCTCTCCACCCGATGATCGACACGCGGATGTACGAACGCGTTGCATACGAGGATACGCCCTGCGTACCGACGAACGCCCATCGGACCTCCGCATGTACGCCCCGCGTAAACCGAGGCTTCGGCCTATAAAAGGGGTGCGAAGGCAGCCGATTTTCTCACACATCCAACTCATTCTTTCTCTCTCTACTCGCTCTTTAAACTACCAAACACCCCCAAGCCTAGGAAATCTCCCTAGCACTAAAAGAAAGCCGCGGAGTGCCCGAAGACTCCGAGAAAACGAGTTTTTTGGTTCGGAAAGCCCTGCCCCTGCAGAGCCTAGTTTTCAAGCAAACCTCCTGGTTTCGTCAAAAGAAATCATATTTTTAAGAAGCGAAGCGCTATTCAAGTTGGAATCACCACCTTATCAAGTGAGTGCATAGTTACTTTCATCTTACACATAGATATGAAGTATTTTATATAAATTACGTGATATGTGTGCATATTATCTGTTTATCTTGAGATCTATGTTGGATGAAAGATTTAAACTTTGTTTTTCTGATCTAAACTGTATATGTATTTTATACCTTGAGATCTATGCTGGTTGAAAGATTTAAACTATGTTTATCAGATCCAGACTGTATATATCTACAAATATGTTGGGTAAAGCATGGGTAGATGAAATAGTTGATGTGTGATGAAATAAAATGAAGAGAGGCCTCGATGTTGACATTGATACAGTCATCTAGCGGAGTATGGATGACGACCACGGACTTTTCTAGACAGTCCAGTGGAACGCTAGCAGGCTCGCAACCTGTAGGTGTTTGTGAACGATGTGTTCACCGGTGTACTCCATCCCCCTCATGATTGCCTTATAGACATATATGGCTGAGGAATCCCCTTAGCAGTAGTGTCCATCCCGATGAAATTCCTTAGGATAGGTCCCATATGATAGATGTTTTAGGGACGTAAAGTGAGGATAACGGGAACGGGTAATCGGGTTGAATGATTTAATGAAAATAATAATAAACTTATTTATTGTGGGTTGAAAACCTTATTTGCTCACCAGGCTCTCGAGCCTGACCCACTCAGTTTCTTGTATTACAGGTAGTGACAAAAGAACATAGATGCGATGATCTGATGAGAGATTATGGATTATATGCCAGTAGAATAAAAATAGAATGTTGTAAGACCTATGTTGGTTTTAAGGCCTATTTTGTTTTGTGGCCTATGTTGTTTTGTTTATGCTTTTGATATGTATTGACAATGATATCCTGAGGTTTTGTAATGTAATGAAAACAGATTTATTCGGAAATGCTTTTATAAATTCTTTACCATGTTTTTGGGAACAAATTTCACAACATTTTTCTTTAAAAGGTTAATATGATTTTTCAAACAAAGCATAAACAAATCGTTCTTTTTTGGCCGTGAAATTGGGGATGTCACAGTTGGTATCAAAGCATTAGTTTAAGCGAACTAGGAATTTGTAGGATTTATAGACTTAAACTTAAAATGCTAATCGATGATCGTGAGATGAGTGTCTATCATATTTTAGACACGAGTACTAGTTTAGTTTAGGAAAGATGCCTAAAATGATTTTATGTGCTAAATGATTTATGTTTTACTTATATGCCATTATTTGTTCGGATCTATGGTCTATTACGGACCGGATCTGGAAACCTTATGTGTTTAGGATTCTAAGCGTTCGATTACGATATTAGAACTAGCATGTAACATTTCGGAGTGATAAGGAGGATTTAAATGTCTATCATAAATAAAGATCTAAAGTCACCTACTTTGGTGTATAGATCGAAACGGCAAGAACTCGAAGTGGAGTTTGAAATGCGAATGAAAACAGGAATCAGCAGCCTCGTCCCCAAGGGATCGAGCAAGTGCTGATAGTAGAAGCTGCACCTGAGCCAGTCACGATGGCTGGAGTACAAGCCATGATTCGGGTTATGATGGCCGAACAGAGGGAATAAATGAGGCAACTGTTGTTGAATAATAGGGATGAACCTTCTATGCTTGTTGAACAACCATAACTGAATGACGGACAATCAGAAGAAGGGAACGACAGTAGGACCGTTGGTCAAGCTGAACCGCCAGTGGTTAGAGGAAATAACCAAGGTGGATCAAATGACGGACGTGGATGCAAATACAAGGATTTCATGGCATCCAAACCACTGTGTCTTTCTGGAAGCTCGACACCTGTGGAAGTTATGAACTGGATCTCCGAGATGGAGACAATGTTTGAGAGTTGAGAATGCAGCAACAGATAGAAGACTGTTCTCGCGATTCCCTTGTTAAAGTCTGGAGTACTAAGCTGGTGGAAGCTACTAGCTGATACGATGCCCAAGGGAGAAGCTAGCAAGATGTCTTGGGAAGATTTCCTGGTGCAACTGAAAATGCAATACTCCTCTGAGTAGGATCTTCTGGAAATCAACAATGAGTTTCAGAATCTAAAGAAGGGAAAAATGAGCGTCACTGAGTAGGCTGCAAGTTTTACAGAGAATATGAAGCTTGTTCCTTACCTAGTTCCAACTGAACTCTCCAAGGTCAACAAGTTTGCCCATGGATTACCAGCGGACTTTGGTCCGATGGTCAAGCAAACAACCACTCTGAAGGCCGCCATCTGGGCTGCTAAGAATGTTGAGACCCAGATAAGGGAAAATGGTCTTGAGAGAGCCGAAGTTTGTGAGAAAAGGAAGTTAGATGGATCATCGAGATCCAACAAGAAAAGTAAATTCTCGAAGTCAGGTTAGAGAGGAGGGGGAGGCAAAGCGAAATGGTGTGAAAGGTGCAAAAAGAAGCACCATGGGAAATGTGACAGAGAGGTCACATGTTTTAAATGTAGGAAGCATGGGCACTATGCCAATGAGTGCACCTTCAACAAAAACGTTTGTTATGGGTGCAATGAAGAAGGGAACATTTCGAGGGACTGCCTGAAGAAGAAGGAGGCATCAAGGCCCAATGTTCCACCGAAGCCAAAAGCCAGAGCTTTCCAAATTACACTGGAAGTCGCAAAGGATGCAGCGGATGTCGCTTCAGGTACGTTTCTTGTAAATGGATTTCCTGCTAATATATTGTTTGATTCCGGAGCGAATTACTCCTTTATATCACACAAATTTTGGTGGAAGACTAGCATTGCCTGTAAATAAACTTGATAAAACTCTAGTTGTAGAAGTTGTCAGTGGTAAATTCATACCTGTTAGCGAGTGCATTAAAAACATCGTCATCGACTTAAACGGAAACGAATTCCACGAAGAGTTGTTACCCATTGAGTTGATTGGTTTCGACATCGTGCTGGGAATGGATTGGTTTAGTTCCAACGATGCCGAGATACTATGCAGGAAGAAGATGGTGAGAGTAAACCCGCCTGGAAAAAAGTCATTTATGGTGTACGGGGACAAACGCAGAGTAAATTCTAGAATCATTTCCCTAATGAAAGCCAGAAAATGTTTGTCTAAAAGATGCACATCATACTTGGCATTTGTGATAGATGATAAGAAGGAGAAGAAGGAGATGCAAAGAATACCAGTGTTGTGTGACTATCCGGAAGTCTTTCCCGAAGATCTTCCTGGATTGCCCCCTGATGGACAAGTGGAGTTTCGAATAGACTTGTTGCCAGGATCAACACCAATAGCGAAAGCACCATACTGATTAGCACCGACAGAGATGAAGGAGCTTATGCCACAACTTCAGGAGTTGTTGGACAACGGTTTCATTAGACCTAGTTCATCACCCTAGGGAGCTCCAGTGTTATTCGTAAAGAAGAAAGATCGAAGCATGAGGATGTGCATAGATTATAGAGAGCTGAACAAGGCAACAGTGAAGAACAAGTATCCATTGGCAAGGATTGACGACATGTTCGATTAGCTACAAGGTTCGAGCTATTTCTCAAAGATCGATCTCAGGTCAGGATATCATCAGCTGAAGGTGAGAGAGCAGGATATTGAGAAAACCACATTCATAATGAGATACAGATACTATGAGTTCTTGGTTATGTCATTTGGACTAACCAATGCTCCAGCAACATTCATGGATTTGATGAACAGTGTTTGTAAACCATTCCTCGATAAATCTGTGATAGTGTTCATAGATGACATTCTTGTTTACTCAAAGAGCCAACAGGAGCATGGTAAGCACATGCGAGAAGTGTTAGAAGGTTTAAAGAAGGAGAAGTTGTACGCAAAGTTCTCCAAATGTGATTTCTGGATTCGAGAAGTCCAATTCTTGGGTCATGTGGTTAACCAAGAAGGAATAATGGTTGATCCAAGAAAGATTGAAGTTCTGATGAAGTGGGAATGACCAAAAAGCCCCATAGAGATTCGAAGCTTTCTAGGATTAGTTGGATATTACCGAAGGTTTATCCAAGGCTTTTCTTTGATAGCTGCTCCATTGACAGCTTTGACCCATAAAGGAGCTACATATACTTGGAGTGAGAAACACAAAGAAGCACTCAAGAAGCTAAAGAAAAAGTTGTGTTAAGCACTGATTCTTTCTTTACCGGACGGGGTTGAAGACATCGCAATCTATAGCAATGCATCTGGAGTTGGGTTAGGTTGTGTTATGACCCAAAGGGATGAGGTGATAGCATATGCATCGAGACAATTGAAAGAACACGAAAAGAACTACCCCACTCATGATTTGGTGTTGGAAGCGGTAGTGTTCGCACTAAAGATATGGAGGCACTATCTTTACGGAACGAAGTGCAAACTCTTCACTGATCATAAAAGTCTCTAGTATCTCTTTTATCAGAAGGAATTGAATATGAGACAACAACGCTGGCTAGAGTTGCTCAATGATTACTACTGTGAGATACTTTACCACCCTGGTAAAGCAAATGGCGTAGCTAATGCTCTAAGCTGAAAAGTGAGCCTTGAAAAGAGGAGGCCAAGAGCGTTAAGAATTGAAGTCGTCTCAACAATTTTGGAAAGCATCAAGAAAGCTTAGGAAGAAGCTTCATAGAAAAATGACCGAAAGTAAGAACGTTTGGGCAAAACATTGGTGTTCGGTACAAATAGCCAAGGATTAAAGGTATTCCAAGATAGGATTTGGGTACCTAAGATGGGAGGAATAAGAGATCTTCTGATGGAAGAAGCTCATAAGACCATGTACTCGATTCATCCCGACAGCACTAAAATGTATAGGGATCTGAAACCCTAATACTGGTGGCAGACGATGAAGCTCAATGTTGCAAAGTATGTGGCCGAGTGTGTAACATATGCGAGGGTTAAGGCACAACATCAGAAACCATATGGGAGTTTAGAACCTTTACATGTACCCATGAGTAAATGGGAAGACATCACCAGGAATTTTGTCACTAAACTACCCAGAACGAAGGACGGTCACGACATGATTTGGGTGGTCATTGATCGGTTCACTAAGAGTGCACACTTCATAGCATCCAATGAAAGATGTGTTGGATTAGGTGTCTAAGCCCATAACTATAATTGGTATGTACTTGACCCGAGAGTAGCATGGTCCATTTTGGGTTGCATTCACCAGAACAATCTGATAGGATGGATATTTGAGAAAGAGGTTATTTATGATTTATTAATATATTATAAGTATAATATATTAATTGAGGAATCATATTATTTAATTAGTATTGATCAAAAATTAATTTGGAATTAATTTAGTGATCAAAACAGACTAATTAAATATATAGGGGTTGATTGTGTAAATCAATGATACATATAGGTTGGGCTAATAATCCATTATTGATTAGTGATGGGCTAAGCTTATGTAAGGATCCATAATGTTTTAGTCCATTACAAGCCTAAGTGTAAGAATTAGGGTTTACACATAACCCTTGGAATTCTACACTATATATATATGTAACCCCTTGGCCTAAAATTGGACACACTAGTCTTCTTAGAGAAGCTATAGACAATTTTTCAGTGCCTCTAACCTCTCTCTTGAACTCTCCAATTGTTGGTGGTGTTTTGTGAACCATTTGAGGCATCACATTTGAGGTGCTAAGTTCTTAAAGGCCAAATACAACAAGCTACAACAAGAGGTATTCTTCTAACTAGTTTTATGATTCATATACCAAATTTTTGTATGCTAGTTAGGCTTCTTGCTTTGGAAAACAATATTGCATGTATAATTAAAGAAAACTTAGATCCAAAGCATTAGGGTTGTATGTACACCATAATGTTGTTATAGTGCTCAAAACCCATTAGTGGTATCAGAGCCTAGGGTAGTTTTCTATTATATTGATGCATGGTTGATTGTTTAAACTTGAAGCAAAATGAAAAAAATGTTTCTGCCAGACTTAACTCAACAAGTTCATTAAGGAACTCGACGAGTCCATGATGAACTCGACGAGTCCATGATGAACTCGACGAGTCCATTAGCTGACTCGACGAGTTGCACTGTCTGGTGGCAGATTTTCGGGTTTTTTGGCCAAAATTGGATTAGGATCATTACCACAAACTGTTTTATATCACAAAATTCAATTTTTCTGATATGGTAGTGATTATCCTCATCCAATCAAATGATAATTGTCAAAATTTTAAGATAATTGTTAGTTTATATGATAAGCTAGTTACTTGTAAATTGTTGATTTGAATTATATTGCCTTATGAGTTAGAATAAATCAATGACAAATTACATGATAATTTTATTGGTTAAAATTGATCTAAATGGTTTTAAAGAGCTCCATAACTTGTCCTCAAGTTATGGAAAATGAAAAGACTTATTCATAAAAAATGCATTAACTCATAAGTTATGGAAACCAAGAGTTTTTAAGAGTTTCAAAACTTGCCCTCAAGTTATGAAATTTGTAAAGTCTCACTTATGAAACATTTAATTCCAAACCTTAGAATTTTAAAACCCTTATACCATTATAATATTAAAACTTTAATAATTATATATATGTATAAGAGAAGTCAGTCTTACCGTTAGTAGACCTCATTCACGAAGCCAATCTATAAGGGGGGGTATAAGGTTACTGCCAATAAAATGGTGGTTTAATGGGTGTCCACTCTCACCTACCGCTTCCTTGATTGGTGGAGGGTCGTTCTCCGAACGGGTAGGATAGGACATTAATTCTCATTAAAAGTATAATGATTATAAAGTAACTAAATGTTTTTATTAAATTCCCAATTTTAGTTACTTTAGGAAAAATGTGAAAATGATGCTATTCCATGAAGTTGCACTTTGCACCTTGCCAAGTCGTTAGTGGAGCGTGTGTGGTTAACCGGCACACTAACTTGGACTAGTAAGGGTGGCAAAGGGTAGCTTGATGTTTTTCATAGATCAATGGAGTGTGTCTGGTTTACCGGCACATTGATTAGGTGATAAATGACATCAAGTGTACCAAGCACATTTGCATGGTTATTCACACCTTGTTTTTGATCCTCGGTATCCCAGTCACAAACTTGAAGGGCATAATCGAGATTTAAACATGCCATTGAAAAGTTCAATGAATCTCAAAAGAATCTAGGAATTTCAATACATTTAAAACTTAATAATGAATTTCGTTTTTCATGGTGGAAATTGGTAAATCGTCATTTACCCACCTTCAAATATTTTGCAATTGGATTACGGCATCCCTCTTCCGAATTGTAAAATATTGTGTTGGGTCCTAGAGTTAATATTTCATTTGGGTGTAATATTAAGGATTCTTATCTAATCTAAACTTTGTCTTTCTTTTTCAGATGTCTTCCAACACTGCTTCTGGCTCAAACCCTTCAGGCTCTTTCTCCCTCATGAACTTGTGTGGTAGGGTCATCTTTGATGGTTGAAATTTCAATGATTGGATTCGAAACATTAGGATGGTTACTCGTTATGAGGACAAGGAATATGTCCTCGACAAAGAGCTTAAGGAGGTTGATGAAGCCACTGCTACTCCTGAAGAGGTTGCTGAATATAGGGCACATGAGAAGGACGCCATAAAGGTGTCATGCATCATGCTTACTACTATGTCAGCTGAACTTCAAAAGTCCTATGAGGACTACTACCCTTTCAAGATGCACCAAGACTTGATGGAAATATACCATTAAAGTGCTCGTCGGGAAAGGTATGAAATCATTGCCTCCATGATAACAACAAAAATAAAGGATGGAGAATCCATCACCGCCTACTTGCAGAAAATGCAAAGGTTTGTGGACCGCTTGTTGAAGTTGAATGTTAACTTCGATGAAGAGTTGGCCATTGATATTATCCTACACTCTTTGCCTATTTGTTTTGATCAGTTTCGTATGACTTATCATATGAACAAGGAGGAGGTCACTCTTAGCAAGCTTCAAGGCCTTTTGAGAACTGTTGAAAGTAGTCTAAAAGAAAATTTTGTTGTATCTACTCCTACTCCTACTGCTGCTGCTCTAGTCCTGGCAATTGGACATGGGAAAAGAAGAAGAGGAAGGCTCCTTCTAAGAGCCGCAAGGGAAAGTCTCATGATGGATCCACTTCTAGTGGGACAAAAGTTGGTTCTGCTAATCCCTCTACCAGTCCAAAAGAAGCAGAGTGCTTCTACTGTCATGATAAAGGGCACTGGAAGCAAAGTTGCCCCAAATACTTGCAGGATGTCAAGGATGGGAAGATAAAGCCCACCCATGAAGGTATTTACACTTTTCAGTCTAATAACTCATCACATGCTAATTATTGGGTCCGTGACACAGGTTGTGGTATTCACATTTGTTCTGATATGCAGGGACTAAAAGGAAGTAGGGATGTGGAGCACGGGAAGATGAACTTGATCATGGGGAATAGGAAAATGTTGCATGTCACCAAGATTGGAGTTTATTCTTTATTGCTTAGTAATTGGTTACAATTGGATTTGAATAATTGTTGCTAATTGTCAGATATGGCGAGAAACATTATTTCCTTTCATAGTTTGTACAAACAAGGTTTTAGATTTTCATTTGAAATTGGTTCTATTAATGCTTTTTATAATGGTGTATTTTATTTTAAAGCATTACCTTGTAATGGTGTATATGAAACTCTGATGGTTGTAGACAACTTAGGAAATAATGTATTGCATATTGATACGTCCAATAATTTGGACAACGCATGCTTGTGGCATTGTGGTCTTGGACATGTCAACAAGAAGCGCATAGGCCAACTCCAAAAGGCTGGTGTGTTGGAGTCGTTTGACTTAAAGTCGGATGACACTTGCGAATCTTGTTTGCTTGGAAAGATGACCAAGTCACCCTTCACTGGTACTTGTGAAAGGGGTGAGGGTTTGTTGGATCTCATATACACCGATGTGTGTGGACCCTTCAAATCCGCCACAAGGGATGCTAACCGCTTCTATGTGACTTTTACTGATGATTACAGAAGATATGGCTATATCTACTTAATCAAGCATAAGTCAGAAACCTTTGAAAAGTTCAAAGAGTTTAAACAAGAAGTGGATAATCAATTGGGCAGGAAGATAAAGATGCTTCGATCCGATCGGCTACCCATAGAAGTCTTTTGGATATCTCTTCTACAGACCGAGTGACAATGTTGTCTTCGTTGCGAGGAGAGGGGTTTTCCGAGAGAGAGAAATCATATGCCAAGAGGCTGGTGGGAGGCAAATTGACCTTGAAGAGCATCAAGAGTTAAGTGATGAAGGAACCTCAAACACTAGCGCTCAACTTGAGGAGGAAACTCCTGTTGAACCAGTTGACGAGTCCTTACCTCTGAGGCGTTCCAGTAGAGTTAGTGTTCCACCTGTGTTATATGGTTTCCATATTACTACAGATGGTGATACGTTTATCAGTGATAACACACTGGTAACTTTAGATGAACCTAACAACTACAAGGAAGCCATGGCAATCCCCAAGTCTGCAAAATGGAAAGAGGCTATGAACAGCGAGATTTAGTCCATGTATGACAATCAAGTTTGGAACTTGGTTGACAATGTACCAGGTCGTAAGACAGTTGGGTGCAAATGGATCTTCAAGAAGAAGACCGACATGGATGGGAAAGTACACACATATAAGGCGCGATTGGTTGCGAAGGGATTTACTCAAACTCATGGAGTTGACTATGATGAGACATTCTCACCAGTAGCGAAGATTAAATCTATAAGGTTTATGCTTGCCATAGCTGCATTTCATGATTATGAAATATGGCAAATGGATGTCAAAACCGCTTTCCTTAATGGGAAGTTGCCTGAAGATGTTTACATGAGTCAGCCAGAGGGTTTTGTCAGTGCAAAGTACCCTAATAGAGTGTGTAAGCTTGAGAAATCCATTTAGGGATTGAAACAAGCATCTCGCAGATGGAATCTTTGTTTTGATGAGAAATTCAAAGAGTTTGGATTTTCGAAAAGCGAGGAGAGTCCTGTGTATATGTCAAAGCTAGTGGGAGTATAGTTAGCTTTCTGGTGTTGTATGTAGATGACATACTTCTCATAGGAATTCACATCCCAACCTTGCAGGAGGTTAAGTCCTGGCTTGGGAAGTGTTTCGCTATGAAGGACCTTGGGGAAGCTGCTTATATTCTAGGGATAAGGATATTGAGAAACAGGTGTAAAAGACTAATTGTAATTAGTCAAAGTACCTACTTGGATAAGGTGTTGAAACGATTCAACATGGAGAATTCCAAGAAAGGTGAATTACCTATCCAAAGCAATACCAAACTGAGTAGGATTCAGAGTCCGAGTACAGAGGCCGAGATAGCAGAGATGAGTCGAGTACCATATGCTTCCGTAGTTGGCTCGATCATGTATGCTATGACTTGTACTCGCCCTGATGTGGCCTTTGCTTTGAGCATGGTCAAAAAATATCAAGGGAATCCTGGTAAAGCTCACTGGACTGCGGTAAAGAACATTCTTAAGTACATGCGGAGCACTAAGGACTGGGTCCTTAACCTCGGTGGGAGTGATGACTTGAGAGTGACAGGGTATAGTGACTCTAACTTTCAGACCGACAGAGATAATTTCCGCTCTCAGTCGGGCTGGGTATTTACCCTGAATGGAGGAGCAATAACTTGGAAAAGTTCCAAACAGGAGACTGTAGCTGATTCAATGTGCGAATCAGACTACATAGCACAAGCGAAGCGTCGAAGGAGGCGATATGGCTGATGAACTTCATCGGAGACCTTGGAGTTGTACCAGCTATAAAGGAGCCTATGGAGATTTTCTGTGACAGCGAGAGTGCGGTCTCCTTAGCCAAAGAACCGAGGGATCATGGCAGATCTAGACACATCGACAGAAAATATCACTTCATAAGACATCGAGAAGAAGGACTCCTCGTAGCTAAGAGGGTATCGTCAGAGGAGAACCTAGCAGATCCCCTTACGAAGGGACTGAGTAGGGTTAAGCACTTGCAGCATGCGAGGAGCATTGGGCTGAAGGACGATATTAGTTTTAATGGTTAGATAGCTGTTCAGAAACTTGTAATAGATAAAATGTAATTGACATTTGATGATTAAATAAAAGGAGTTTTATTTATGAGTAAAGTTACTATCTTGTGTCGATTGTTTACTATTGTTTCATTTTGCATGTTTTGAGTTCCAGAATAATAAAATTATTTAAACTATCCACAGTCGATCATACTTTGGAAGTAGGTATTGAGGCAAGACTGTCATGAATTTGGCTTGTAGATTGTCTAGATGTTTTAGACATGGCAAAAGTTTTCTACAACATTCATGAGTGCTCATAAGGTCTGAGTATTGGATTAAACCCATGCTCACATGAATCACTTCATGGAATTTATCACGAGTGATTGTGAGACGATAATATCATATAGTCTTCAAACTGAGATATATGAGTTGTTGACTATGAGTTGGTTGTACATTGATAGTGCGAAAACGCATCAGTAACTTGATGTTATAAAACGTGCTATTGTGTATGATTTAACGAGTAGTTAGTACAAGCATATAAGTCGAAGTTTATTTGTTCCTTTTAATCCTTGGAGGATTAAAAGTGATATCTTGGGCCCCTCGATGATTTTGTTTTGCCTTATGTGTCGGGCCCGGTCAGAACTCAATTGATGTGTTCAATTAAGTTCTATGTCAAACAAATCGGAAATCGGGAAATAAATTGTTGGACAATAAGTATTACTATGTTCCATGTATTTTTCTGCACGATATCTTGAAGAACAAAGGATTATATGATCCCTTATCTAAAATGGCACGTCAGAGTTCGACAGCGGATTTTAAGAGCTACGATTGCTAGTCGGTTTTAAGTCGTACTTTCAGTTACAGTTATTAGACTTATCCAAGTGGGAGACTGTTGGATTAGGTGTCTAAGCCCATAACTATAATTGGTATGTACTTGACCCGAGAGTAGCATGGTCTATTTTGGGTTGCATTCACCAGAACAATCTGATAGGATGGATATTTGAGAAAGAGGTTATTTATGATTTATTAATATATTATAAGTATAATATATTAATTGAGGAATCATATTATTTAATTAGTATTGATCAAGAATTAATTTGGAATTAATTTAGTGATCAAAAGAGACTAATTAAATGTATAGGAGCTGATTGTGTAAATCAATGATACATATAGCTTGGGCTAATAATCCATTATTGATTAGTGATGGGCTAAGCTTATGTAAGGATCCATAATGTGTTAGTCCATTACAAGCCTAAGTGTAAGAATTAGGGTTTACACATAACCCTTGGAATTCTACACTATATATATGTAACCCCTTAGCCTAAAATTGGACACACTAGTCTTCTTAGAGAAGTTATAGACAATTTTTGAGTGCCTCTAGCCTCTCTCTTGAATTCTCCAATTGTTGGTGGTGTTTTGTGAAACATTTAAAGCATCACATTTGAGGTGCTAAGTTCTTAAAGGCCAAATACAATAACCTACAACAAGAGGTATTCCTCTAACTAGGTTTATGATTCATATACCAAATTTTTGTATGCTAGTTAGGCTTCATGCTTTGGAAAACAATATTGCATGTGTAATTAGAGAAAACTTAGATCCAAAGCATTTGGGTTGTATGTGCACCATAAGGTTGTTATTGTGCTCAAAACCCATCAAGATGGTCTATGGATAAGCTTGCAAATGCTTATGTGAAGGAAGTAGTAAGACTTCACGATGTTCCTTTAACGATTGTATCAGATCGTGATAGTCGTTTCACATCAAGGTTCTGGAGAAGCCTACAAGAGGAGATGGGTACGAAATTGTGTTTAGGTACAGCTTACTATCCGTAGACCGATGGTCAGATTCAAACATTGGAAGATATGCTAAGAGCATGTACCCTGGAATTCCAAGGTAACTGGGATAAATACTTACCTCGAGTACAGTTTTCCTACAACAATAGTTACCATTCGAGCATAAATATGGAACCTTATCAAGCTTTGTATGGACATAAGTTTCGTACGCCGTCATGTTGGCTTGAAGCTGGAGAAAAGCAGTTTATGGGCCCCGAAATAGTCCATCAGACTGCTGAAAAGCTGAAAGTGATTAGGGAAAGGATGTTAGCAGATTAGGATTGTCAAAAGAGCTATGCTGACAAGAAGAGACGACCGATGACATTCGAAGTTGTAGATTCGGTTTTGCTTAAAGTCTCGACTTGGAAGGGACTTTTAACATTTGGGAAAAGAGGAAAGTTGATTCCAAGGTTCATTGGACTGTTCAAAGTTCTTCAGAGGATTGGGAACCAAGCTTACAAGCTAGAAGTACCAGAAGAACTAGATGACATTCATAACACTTTCCATGTGTGTTATTTGAGGATGTTCACGGGAGAAGTTCCCGACATAATTCCAATTTCTGAGTTAAGGATGGATGAAAATAAGAGGCTAATTGAAGAGTCAAAGGCGATTGTTGACCGTAAGACGAAGAAGTTGCGACGCAGGATGGTCGACTTAGTGCTTGTGCGATGGAAACATAGGAATGGGCCAAACCTCACCTGGAAAACGGAGAGTGACATGATGAGTCGCTATCCGCATTTGTTTGTTGATGCATGATTCCGAAGACGGAATCATCCTAAGGGGGAGAGAATTGTAACGCTCGTGTTTCAAGGCTAAGAATTGGTTCGATGATGTAATAGTTAGGGTCAACAAATGTAACTCATTTTGAAGTAATAAAAAATGAATTATTTGAGTATTAAGTGAATTATGTGAATTTATGTGCTTTTTACTTGATTATAATGATATAATAAATTAAGAATGAAAATAAGCGTAAAAAATATAATGTTAGATAAACACGATATCTATGAAGAAAGTTGTAGTGGTCGTGACAAGGATTCCGGAGATATAAAGAATGCCGAAATCTGAGTTATAACGAAGAAGTTATGACCTGTCGAAATTTCACGACAAAACCGGTATGACGCTGTGTGACGTAAAAAGTGAGTTTACGATAAAGTGCTTTTTAGCCTTAGCGATCTGAACAAAAGTCGTAGTATACATTAAACCAAGAGCGTGCATAAAAAGAACTTCCAAATCTGACTTCGTATGAAGAAGTTATGATTTTTCCAAGTTTCGGCATAATAGCATGTAGCCCGGAGTTCGAATATTAGATCGACCCATTATTAGCCGACACAACCTGAACGAGAATCGAAGGTCTCGTCAATAGGAGCTCAACGATAAAAAGACAGACGAAAACAAACGTCAGATGACAAAGTTATAAATTTTAACGGACTTTTCCTGTCCCATCCTGTTAAAAATATAACTTTGAAAATAAAGTCAAAATTAGCCGACGTACTCTAAACGAAAGTTGTAGAGTACGTCTCTACCTACGCGTGGATATAAAGAACATCGAAAACGGAGCTTGTATGCGAAAGTTATGAATTTTGGAAGTCGGGAATAGAATTTGCAAGCTGTCCAAGGAACGCTTCGCGCAAGAGGAAGGAACGCGCAACATACTCGCATACTTGGTCCGAAGCGAGCCACGTCTCTCCACCCGATGATTGACACGGATGTACGAACGTGCTGCATACGAGGGTACGCCCTGCGTACCGAGGAACGCCCAACATACTTCTGCAGGTAAGCCCCGCGTAGACCGAAGCTTCGGCCTATAATATAGGTGTGAAGGCAGCCGAGTTTCTCACACATCCACCTCTTCTTTCTCTCTCTACTCTCTCTCTCTCTCTCAACCTCCAAAACACCCTCCAAGCCTAGGAAACCTACCTAGCACTAGAAGAAACCCCGGAGTGCCCGAAGACTCCGAGAAAAAGAGTTTTTCGGTTCGGAAAGCCCTGCCCCCGCAGAGCCCGGTTTTCAAGCAAACCTCCCGGTTTCGTCAAAAGAAATCATATTTTTAAGAAGCGAAGCGCTGTTCAAGTTGGAATCACCACCTTATCAAGTGAGTGCATAGTTACTTTCATCTTACACATCGATATGAAGTATTTTATATAAATTACGTGCTATGTGTGCATATTATCTGTTTATCTTGAGATCTATGTTGGATGAAAGATTTAAACTTTGTTTTTCAGATCTAAACTGTATATGTATTTTATACCTTGAGATCTATGCTGGATGAAAGATTTAAATATGTTTATCAGATCCAGACTGTATATATCTACAAATATGTTGGGTAAAACATGGGTAGATGAAATAGTTGATGTGTGATGAAATAAAATGAAGAGAGGCCTCGATGTTGACGTTGATACAGTCATCTAGCGGAGTATGGATGATGACCACAGACTTTTCTAGACAGTCCAGTGGAATGCTAGCAGGCTCGCAACCTGTAGGTGTTTGTGACCGATGTGTTCACCGGTGTACTCCATCCCCCTCATGGTTGCCTTACAGACATATATTGCTGAGGAATCCCCTTAGCAGTAGTGTCCATCCCGATGAAATTCCTTAGGATAGGTCCCATATGATAGACGTTTTAGGGACATAAAGTGAGGATAACAGGAACGGGTAATCGGCTTGAATGATTTAATGAAAATAGTAATAAACTTATTTATTGTGGGTTGAAAACCCTATGTGCTCACGAGGCTCCCCAGCCTGACCCACTCAGTTTCTTGTATTACAGGTAGTGACAAAAGAGCATAGATGCGATGATCTGATGAGAGATTATGGATTATAGGCCAGTAGAATTAAATAGAATGTTGTAAGGCCTATGTTGTTTTTAAGGCCTATTTTGTTTTGTGGCCTATGTTGTTTTGTTTATGCTTTTGATCTGTATTGACAATGACATCCTTAGGTTTGTAATGTAATGAAAATACATTTCTTTGGGAATGCTTTGATAAATTCTTTCCCATGTTTTTGGGAACAAATTCTGCAACATTTTTCTTTAAAAGGTTACTCTGATTTTTCAAACAAAACATAAACAAATCGGTCTTTTGGCCTGAAATTGGTGACGTCACAAATATGTTAGGCCTATTAGGAGATGGGTAAAGCGACCTTTTTACCGTAAGAGTCGGGATATGGAATTTGTACCCTCGGTTTGGGTTAGTGACCCAATTACTAATTAGGGTTATGTTATTTGTGATTTAGTGTAGGGAATTTCGATTCAGCAGTCCGCGTGTGATTTATTGATCTCCAGACTAAGGTGAGTTCCTCCACTGTACTCGTGGGTCGAAGGCACCAATGTAGGCCCACTAAATTATGTTTATGGGATGGAAGTGTCTTCGTGACAATTTCCTGATATGCCTTTTTATGCTTGTTGTCTCTGTGACACTTACTGGTATGATTATATGCTAGCTGTAGGGGGTAAAATAGGCTCGATATCGGTTGAAAGAGACCGAAGGGGTTGAGATATACCTAGTATCGGTTGAAAGAGACCGAGGGAGGTGAAATGGACCCTATTATGTTTTGACTGTTATGTATGTATGGTATGGGGTATTTTGGGGGAGCTAACTAAGCTTGTGCTTACAGTTTTTAGTTTATGTTCTAGGTACTTCCAGTTCGAAACAGAATGGTCCGGCTTGATCGCACTGCATCCGTCCACGTTTTTCCGCATTATGTGATTTTAGGATTTTGCACTCTGATGTTATTTCACTATGATACACTTTTGGTTATTTTGACATGATTATTTGATGTTTTGAAATGAATTTAAAATGAAATTTTTATCTGAAGTTTTTTGGGATGTTACAATTTACAGACTTATCCAAGTGTGACACTTTTGGATTAAGTATCTAAGACAATAACTAAATTGTTATATACTTGAATTAAAAGAAAAATCCTATTTGGGTTGCCTTCAAAACTAGTAATTGACGGAATGATTTTTGGAGAGTGAGGTTGATTTATTGGTTTATTATATAATTAATAAATAACAATAAATGATTTGTTAATATATTATGAGTATATATATATATATATATATATATATATATATTAGAAATAGTATTATTTAATTAATAATTAATCAGAAATTAATTAGAAGTAATTTAAGATTAATTGGATTAATTAAAAGTGCAAGAACTTAAGCTGTAATTGTTGAACAGTTGAACAATAGAAGGATTCTAGATCCTTCCTAGGGGGGTGAAATTTAGTAGCCTCCAAGGGTTTCTAGAATGTTCAATATGGATAAGAAGAAAACTAGATAAAGCCAGATTTGAAATAATATTATTTTATTTTAACCTAGGGTTTCCAAAGTTCTCCTATCAGCTATAAATAGGATTCCTTGGACTCCTTATTTTCGTCCCATGTATACCAAGAGTTAGAAGAGCCAAAATTCTACTTCCATCTCCTTTCTCCTCTCAAGTCTTCCATTACTAGGATTTGGGTTCAAACCATTAGAGACATCAAAATTTTGGTGTTGGCTTTCCAAGAAAATTGAAGAAAGGAATTCTTGACTATTTACAATAATAATAAAAGATGTATGTGAACCCTAATTCTTGTAATTTCGATTATAGTAGGCTTGCCTTAGGGTTTATGATGTTCGATTGTTTATTGCTTTCAATAGAGAAAACTTAGATTCAAAGTAGGTTGAATGTGAACTTAGGGGTTAAGGTGTTATCGCCACATATATTAATTATAACCTATAAAACCTATCAATAATGTGTCCAAAACGGAGTATATATGAATGAGATATAGATGCTCAAATATGAGTATTTGGAAATAAAGGTAACAAATAAAAATGGTTGTGGGAATGAGTTCCACATAGGAAAATGAGCAAACTATTAGTGGATTCATAAGCATATATACATAATGGGTTACAAGCTTTTATGTATGGTTTTACTCTAACACCTACATGTGCACATGGGTGCAAATCTTGGATTTCATAAACCAAAGTCACCAAACTTTTATGTGGGCGTGACCTGAGGACATGACTGCAACTCCAAAATTTCGGGTTCGCGCAGGCCACGTTTTGGCAAACCTTTACATATTTTTTAACTAATGCATTAGATCTAAGTTAATGCGTAATTACTTCATTTAATTTCAAATTAATGAGTATATTTACATTGATCGGTATATAAAGAGACATGTGATTCTCATTCAAATATAACTGAAAAAAATACTCTTTGCATACATTTTTTGTTGATCTTTTTCAGGTAACTGATCTACTCCGGCAGTAACACACTGCTTCAGCTGTTGTATCCTATGAACAAAAGGCTAATTTGTTTAAGGGTATCATGTCTAACACAAGCCTCAATATTCCATTTATTACTAACGATATTTTGCAGATACAAGCTCATTACAGAAAAATGCATAAAAAAACTAACAAATATTGTTTAACTCAGACTAATTCAAGTAAACATGTTGTTTCCATAAACGAACAACATCTTCCTTGAACTTCAAATCACCGACATCAGTATTCTTACTCATTAATCAACTGATATTATGAACCCATAACAAACACTACAACAGTTCTAACAACTATATCTCATAAGAATTATACATAAAATCGACACACCCAATGTGTCATTTATACAGACCATAAATATCAGTATCAACTCATAAGCAGATGAACAACCCAATCTCTTACAATACAATTTGAAGACACAATAAATTAAAAGACATATGAGCAGCTTAAAACGGAACCCACAAGAATCTGCAACCGCCTCTCAGCAGATAGTCTTTTCCAATTAATTAACACGTGGGAAAATAACCCCTTACCATACCTTATTTTTCGCAAATAGCGTCATATTAGACATGTCATGTTGTCTACAATTGCAGTGCTTCTGATCAACACAAATGTTCTTAATTAAGTCGTAATAAAGAATTTAAATAATCATACTAAAATAGATAACATGTATATTGCGTTTATGAATAATAGTTTTTCATAAACCTCTGGGGATAACTTTTCTCAAAATAATTACTACTTCCGTCCCATATTTATTATCCATTTTTGACTTTTGAAGTTTTTATTCTTCAACTTTGACCTTAAATATTTTTATTTATGTTATATATTACTTGATGAAACTTATAACAATGAAAAAACATTTAAAACAAAACTCATTTATATATTTTACATCAAATATTATATAAAAATTAAAATATTTAAGGTCAAAGTTGAAATATAAAGACTTCAAAAATCAAAAGTGGACGATAAATATGGGACGGGTGGAGTATTTTTTTTTTCGTTCATATATAAATTTAAAGTTACAAAAATTAATAATTAAAAAAATCTCTACAAAGATCGTAAAGTTTGGAAATCTCAAATTTAGATGTTTCTGATGTTTGCATTGAAATGTACTATAAAATAAAATCACAATACTATAGTTTTTTATTATATACCTCATTGTTAATTAGGGCATATCTCGGAGAAGTTTTAAGTTGAAACGTTAAAATATCAACCGAATGTCCCGTCACCATCGAAAAGAAAGAAACAGACTATAAATTGACATGGAAAAGAAAAAGAGACCATAAATTGATAATATAATTTGGAGATTAGTTACTCCTAATTATAGTTTTTCTTCCTAATTATATACATATTAATGGGTGAATAATTTGTAAAGGTGCCATGATCTAACATCATGACAAGTAACCCATCTCTTTTCAATCTCTATACATTATGTTAAACATATATTTAATATGCTTATTATCAGATAAATTCATGTATCTACGGCTATGATAAATCCCTCTCAAATATGCATTTTCGTATAACTAAAAGGAATAAATTAAATATAATTCTAGTCTATCGTAATCTTCTAGAGCGCGTTTATTAAGTCAAGAGAACGATTTATCTTCTTTGATCGATGAAGGCTAAACCATAAGCCAAATGATATTTTAGTTGTTCGTTCACGATCTAGTACTATATATTTTCTTATTTCTTGGTTTTCTTTTATTTTTTTTTATAAACAAATATAATCTATATATTAATCATAGCACATTAAATAATGGGCCGTTAAATAAAATGGTTTTCCCAAAACTTTCGTAGAAAATAATCTCAAAATAACCATGTTTGTTCGCAAAAAAAAAGTATCTCTTCCATGTAGCTAATAAAAATAATTAGTTTTCTATAAATCACAACTTAGCATGTCTTTAATTAGTCGTATAATTTAATGTAACAATTATCTTTCTAATCTAAAGCTGCTACCTGAAACTTTATTTTTATATGAGTGTTTTATAAAAATAACTAAAATTTTTTAAAAATATAAAATTACATGATATATATAAAACACGTTATTGATTTTAAATACAAGTAATTAAGTAAATTTGTAAAACTATAAAATAGTTTTTTAATAAACATTACCTGAATTAGTTTTTGTGTTTTGGAGATTTTTGTTTTAATTAAAAACTAAAAGTACACTGCCAAATGAAACTTTTTTTTTTTTTGAGATTTTTCTTAAACTCTCAAAAATCAAAAAATAACCATTAGAGTTAACAACCATTATTAAAATAAAATAAAACAAAACAAAAACAACTAAACTAAACTCTTTTCTTTTCGACCTGCTAATTAATGGAGTTTTTCTTTTGAGATCGAAAAGAAAATGAGTGGTCCGAAAAAATGTAATTGGGTATCACTATGCATCGCACAAGTCAGTAGTCCACTAAAATAATTCATGAAAAAAAAATATACAAAAAATAAATATGTACATCGATGGGCCACTTTGCTTTCAAGTTATTTTCATTCTATTTTTTCCGTATTAATTAGGCTTCTTTGTATAATAATAATTTATAATATGATGTTTTTCATATTAATCCCAATACTAAATTAAAAAACAAATAAAATAAACGAACTTGTAATGTTGGCCAAGTATAGGAGATAGAATTAGCTACCCGATTAACAAGCCACATGCATTTGAATATCCAAGATTTTGACGTTGAACCTTATATAATTTATTTATTTTGATCCTAATTTCTCTCAACGAACAAGTTAAATAACAAATAAACCTATCTTTAGTATTATCCAAATTTTGAACCTTAACAGACAATAATAATATTTTTTAATTGAAACCAAATAAACAATCAATATAAAATTAAAAATCCAAAGCAAACATACAAATTCGAGTATAAACTAGCAAATACTATTATGAATTCCAGACTTATCGATCTAAATAAAACTATAACTTTTTATAAATTAATTAAAATATACCCATATAAATACTAGAATTCCTTGATGTTAATTCTTCATTCCAAGTCATACCCCAACTCCCCAGGAGATTCAAAGAATGAGAGTTCTACTCCAATGGCTTCTCATCTTTGTTGCCACCACCTTCACCACAGAAACCATGGGTGCACCCAACAAGACTCCAAAACTTAGCCCTATCGACCCGCGTTTAAGAGATCTAAACATCGATAACTTGGCAACTGTTTCTAGCGACTTAGAAACGTTTTTCTACAACCAGACACTCGACCATTTCAATTACAAGCCAGAAAGTTACACCACTTTCCCACAACGCTATGTTATCAACTCTAAATGGTGGGGTGGTGCGCATAACAATGCACCGATTTTTGCTTATCTTGGAGCCGAAGGACCCATAGATGGTGACATCAAGATCCTCGGATTTCTTCCTGAAAATGCCCCACGTTTCAAGGCTCTTATTGTGTATATAGAGGTATGTATTTAGGGTTTTATAAGCTAAAAGCAAGAGATTACAACGTATCATACTTTTCGTTACTTTTCTTTCTATTACAGCATCGGTTTTATGGAAAATCGAATCCAGTCGGGTCAATGGAGAAATCCGTAAAAAACAAGAATTTGCGTGGGTATTTCAATTCGGCTCAAGCATTGGCAGATTATGCAGAAGTACTTGAACATCTCAAGAAAAAGTTGCATGCACATAATTCTCCTATCATCGTTATGGGAGGCTCTTATGGTGGAAGCAAGTCATCTAACCTTGAACAAAATTAATTCTTTTTCCGTTTATTAGACCCTTAAACTCAATTATTTATCTAATTAACGATTGATTAAACTGAAATTTTAGTGCTTGCTTCATGGTTTCGTCTAAAGTATCCGCATATTGCGCTTGGAGCTCTAGCTTCATCGGCTCCTATTCTTTACTTTGATAATATTACTCCTGAAGATGGATATTATTCAGTCGTTACCAATGATTTCAGGGTAAAATATTGATTGTCTTTTGAATACATATCTTTTAAAGAATACCATCTATTTGGTAAAAGATTGATTATATTTTAAATAAATATCTTTTGAAGAATTGAATGTTAATTAAACTGATAAAATTGATTATCTATACAGGAAGTAAGCGAAAATTGTTACACGACAATAAGAAAATCATGGGACGAGATCGAAAAAGTTGCTTCAAAACCAAATGGGCTTGCGATTCTTAGCCAAAAATTTAAAACTTGCTCGTAAGTATCAAGTAGTTTTTTGTTTTTTATTTAATTATAATTGAATGCATGTATTAGTTTAATTTAAATCATTTTTCCCATATTTGTTAAGGCCGTTAAAGGATCCAGTGGACCTCACGAACTTCTTAGATTCCACGTATGCGAGTGCAGCTCAATACAATGCTCCACCTAAGTATCCGACGACCCAAATTTGTCAAGGCATTGATGGAGCAAGCAAGACCATTGATATTCTTGATCGTGTATATGCCGGCATCGTTGCGTATCAAAATAAACCTTGTTATAATATGACACAGGAAGTTAGTGAAACATCTATTGGATGGCAGTGGCAAGTAAGTAATTTCACATATTGGATTCTATAGTAATCGAATCACAAAAACAACAAAAGGTCGTGGATTACGTTTTTTAAAATGAAGGAGTCAAGTAGTGTATATATTAATTCAAACAGAATAATTGTTTTCGAATTTGACTTGAATTGAAATAATTAAAGTTAGTTTGGTATACCAAAAAACTATATATATTTAGAGTGCAAAAGTAGTAATAAAGCACACAAACTTTTATGCATTGAGAATCTTCTTACCATATTGGTCATCTTTTTTAGGCAACCACTTAAGAGTTATCATACAATATTTCCACTATAGTAAAATATTTGCAAAATGGTCCTCATAGAAGACCATATTGTATTTACTTTCATACCCTTTATTTGTTTTTGTTATTTTATTGGATATTTACTTTCATACCCTTTATTTGTTTTTATTAATTTATTGGATTATTAATTTGTTCAAGTATATTCAGACTTGCAGCGAGATGGTGATGCCCATCGGTATAACTAGTAAAGTTAGCATGTTCCCAAGCTCGCCTTATGATCTACAAGAATTTATCAACAATTGTAAAAAGTTGTATGGAGTTGCACCTCGAGCTCATTGGGCAACAACTTATTATGGTGGACATGTACGTGTAGTACTTCTTTAATTTCTTATTTAATTTCTAGATGTTATATATATATGGTTTAATTACTTTAATTGCAGGATATAAGACTGGTGCTTAGCAAGTTTGCAAGTAACATCATCTTCTCGAACGGTTTAAGAGATCCTTATAGCAGTGCAGGGTATGTATACAGTGAAAATGAACACTTGTGTTTAGAATTAAAATGTAATAATGGAAACGAATTATGACATATATATGCATGCTGAAAAAGGATAATGGAAAAGATTTAGGAAAAAATCAAAAAAATAAATAAATAAATAAATACATATGCTTTTGATTACAAATCATCACAATGTTATCTTCTCTTTTACGCCTCAGGGTATTGGAAGATATATCAGATTCTATCCTTGCCGTAAAAACAACCAACGGTATGTTTTGAAGCAATATGCACTGATAATGACTCGATATTTACTCCTAATTAACCATTTGGAAATAGTTCTTAAGTGTTTTTTATTTGCTTAATTTGCACGCAGGTTCACATTGCTTGGACATATTAAACTCAAAAGAAGGAGATCCCGAATGGTTGGTTAAACAGCGACACGAGGAAGTACAGATCATCAAAAGATGGTTTGGAAAATACTATCATAGTCTTCGTGTATTGAAGCAATGACATATATCATAGCGTTTATGAATGCTAATGGAAACAAGTCATTGGAGAGTAGTTAAGAATACTTACATATGTTATTAGTGAAAGTTTTATCTACTTTAATTAGTCCACTTTTATTGTCGTTTTTTATGTGTCATAAATTGATAATATGAAACACTTGACTTATGCTTGATCTTTGCTCTTGGTTACGATCACGCACTTTCGCTTAGACTTTATTTTTATTTTTTTTAAGAGCATTCACACTGCATTGAACTTTATAGAGTTCAATGGATTGACACATCGTTTTTCTACATTCTATATTAACTCAAATAATGTTTTCCTATAATGTATTCAACTCTACAATGTTCAATAGAAAGTTAAAAAGCTAATTTATAGTATGTATTTAAGATTAGAAAACTTTCATTTTTCCCATTGAAGGGTTCAATGACCATTGAACTCCAAATCCATTGAATGTGAATATGACATCTTATTATGATAGAATTTCATTTATTGAATGATAACTAGACTTGTCACTTCCATCAACTCTCTTATTCAACTCACCATTATGTATGCTCTAACTAATAATCGTTTCTATAAAAAAAACCAAACAAACAAAATAATATCAATGATACCAAAAAAAAATTCATTCAATATGTATATCTATATCTATATCTATAGTATTTAATAAATAAAAAATAGTAAGTGTTAAGTGTATATTTTTAGAGTATCATTCTAATTATGTCACATGATATCCTTAAAAATTTATTCATATTTAATATATATATATATATATATATATATATATATATATATATATATATATATATATATATATATTCATATTTTGAATTTTAAAAACCAAATCAAGATTTAAATTTTGAAATCATTATTTATTATTTTTTATATACTCTATCTTTTATAAATAAATATAATATTGTCATTCTTTTTTGTATCTCAAATATGGTCCACTTTGAGAAAAAAAAAAAAAAAAAAAACTTTTCATATTTTAAAGACTAAACTGCACAAATGGTCCATGTGGTTTGCTGAAAATTGTCACTTTGGTCCAAAAATGTTTGGACTAGCACTACAGGTCCAAAGTTTTCATTTTGTTGCGAGTTTGATCCGATTTACTTTAAACTTTTTTGAAATGACGATTTTACCCTTGCTTTTGCTTTTTCAGTTTATTTATTTATTTAAATATTTGTATGATTAAAAAAATAAAATCTTTCTCTCTCTCTCTCTAAACCCCAAAGAACACTAAACCAGTGGAACACCACCATCACCTTCAATTGCAACAATGAAATCTATAACCTATCATCTCCCACATCCCCCCCCCCCACACACACATACCTTCTGCCTCCAGTAGTATCTCCCATAAAACCCTCTGGTTTAAAAAATATATTCAAGAAATCTGGATTTTTTTTTGCCAAAATTATCAAGAAATTGACCATGGTGGAATGAACCTACAGAATTTGGGTTTTTGTTCAACAAAACCAGATTTCTCAAGATATTAGCAAACCCAAAAGCAAAACCGTTCGACTCCATCTATGTCACATTCGTGTTTTACCAGCAAAACCAAATTAAGGGGTGAGGAGATCGGAAGTTTCATTTTCATGAACAATGACGCCATGATCTTCCTCAGCAAACCCTAGATTTGCCTCCATCCTTACAGATCTGCAATACCCACCTAGATATGCTTCCCTCCTTACAGATCTGCAACCATGTCCTCATCTTGTCTTCAGAATCGAATGAGAGAGACGAAGGATACATCCAAATCTTCAACGATGTATGTTGTCGTCGTGGACTTCTGAATCTCCGGCGATGACGACGTTTTCTGATGATAGCGAAGATTTAGGGGAAGTAGGTGAAGCTTGTTCTTCCATTGATGGGGATACCAAACACGCATCAACCAACAATTGGGATCATGGATTTGGAGGTGCTAGTGGAGTATGTGTTCATGAGTAATCATTTATAGTTTCTTTTTCAAAATCAAAAATCTTCTCTGGGTTTATTCGAAATCTGGGTTCATTTGTGGAGTTCATTTGTATGTTGAAGAACAGATACATAATTTTGGAGTGTATGTGTGTGTTTTAGAAAAAACGAAAAATTTCCATGTTTTGTTTGAAAGATTTCTTGAATGGTTTTCACCTACAAAGATTTTATCATTTGATGACATTTGCTACTTCCTTTTTCTTCTGTATTATTAACACGAAGTAATTACAAATCCAAGAGAGCAAAAAATGGAACAAATTTTTTGAACTTCTCTATTGTCGAGAGAAAGAGAGAGAGAGAGAGAGAGATTTTATTTTTTAATCATACAAATATTTAAATAAATAAATAAATTAAAAAAGCAAAAACAAGGGTAAAATCGTCATTTCAAAAAACTTTTAAGTAAATCGGACCAAACTCGCAACAAAATGAAAACTTTGGACCTGTGGTGCTAGTCTAAACCTATTTGGACAAAAGTGGCAATTTTTAGCAAACCACAGGGACCATTTGTGCAGTTTAGTCTATTTTAAAACATTAACTCCAAAGTTACAACTTAAGTCCTTAAAATAATGATCTTTTACTACATTTGAAACCCATAATTCTATATAAATCATAGAAAAAAATTGTTGAAGTAACTAATTATTTTTTGACGAAACTTCAAAAATGGTCTCTGTGGTTTCCGAAAATCTGAAGTTTAGTCCCTAGTCTTTAAAAACCTCACAGATGGTCCCTATGGTTTCAAAACTTTTAACAAATGGTCCTTTTCGCTAACTCCATTAGCTTTTGGCTGTTAAGTGAAGGGCATTTCGGTCATTTCACTACTATAGGGACCATTTATGAAGTTTTGCCTTATTTAAATGTATATATATATATATATATATATATATATATATATATATAGGGAAAGGATCAAATGAGAATGCCTAAAAGGTTGAGAACGCGAGAACAATTGTGAACCAATCATCATATAAGGGCATAAAAGGAATTTTACAATATAATTAATTATGGATAATTTATGATTAATTAATTAATTCCTATAATCATGGGATTTAATATGATTAATAGATTTTTTACCCAAATATTATGAACTTATATAATCTATTTTAAATTAACAAAATCAATAAAATGATTTTAAAAAACGTTTTTAGCATAATTTAAAAAAAATGTTTTTTTTTTTGCTTTAAGTTTTTTTTACCAACCACATCAAAAATACTGACGCATTAATCATTTTATCTGAATATTAGTAATCATGCATGAATGAATATATATTTGTAGTCATATGAAGCCGGTAATAATCTTGAATGAATAGATGAATTAATTTATATTCATAAATGAATAAAACACAATTAAAGAAACATCACCATAAAAACATCTAAATATGAATTGCTTCAATCATTAATGAATATACATCTAATCTTATGAATACATTTAAATACACAGTTAATCACTAATGAATACACATTTAGTCATAAATGAATCGAAAACATTGTTAAGAGACAAAGAATTTCTAATATGGTATCGACTTTGGCTTCCTCGGTTAAAGAGATTGATTCGTTGTAGATCTCCGATGGGTCACAGAAGCGTGGTAGTCCGGCGATGATTTTTCTCAGACCGCCTTAATCTTTTCTGTCACCCAACTTCCCTTTTCCATAGCATTCTTTCTATGTGTATATTTTTTTCTGATCAAGCTATTGTATCTGTATCAACATAAAAACCCAATATTGATAAATGAATAAGACATGAGTGAAAATAATAATGTAATATAATAAGCCAGACTATGATATTCACTGTTCATAAATGAATAATGTGTTAGTTAAAAAAAATGAGACATTTGACATTGTATTCATATAAGATTACAATTGAATTTTTATTGATAAATTCACATAGTCATATTTCATAGATGAATAAAACTAGATTCATCTATGAATATGACTAAATGATGAACATGAATCACTCAAGATTTAAAGAAACCAACAATCAAACACTTGGTGTGCATGAAGAGATTCATCCAAAAACCCATTTATCAGACATAAAAAGGAAAAGGAAAATGGTATTCAATAAGCAAGAACCTCTTTTCTTATCATAAGAAGCCCAACTGCATATTCATTGTTATGTTTATGTTTCCTATGCCACAGCATGCCAAGAAAGACCCAATTTTGCTATATATTGGAGACAACATAAAAGCAATTTCAAAAACATTTGCAGAGGCTATCTAAAGATTGAAAAGAAACCAATGAAATTGAATCAGATGGTAATCACAAGCTAGCACAGGAAAAACACAAAACCTCGGTACAAAAAGAGGCACTCATTTAAATAACTGAAACATACATTATCAATACACAGATGGTCGATGGGAACGAGATACCTGAATCTGAATAGGGACATCAACGACACCTTTACCCTAACCCTAGCGCCGATCTTCGCTAGACTTTCTTCTTCTGAAGCGGAAGCCGATGTCGGATCGTCGATGATTGTTGTGGAACTAGAATCCAATGTCGCTGATTTGATACGTGGATTCAAACCTGAAGTTGGGGTAAGACGGCAGTGGATCGATCGATGTGAAGAGAGGGAATAAAAGGGAACCGAATTCATTGAGAGAGGCGTTTATTTTGAAACCCTAGAGAGAGAGCGAGGGAGATAAAGATACGGGATTATGAAAGGAAAGAGGAGAGAGGGTGAGAAATTGTAGGAAATATGTAAATTTGCAGTTCCTATTATGCCCTTCTGGCAATTTAAAAGTTACACTTTAATGCCCGTAGTTTTAGAATTTTTTATAAATCGCCCGTTTAATAATAACCTTAGATCTAAATATTTAAATGGCCCAGATCTGTTCTCGCGTTCTCAACCTTTTAGGTGTTCTCATTTGATCCTACTCCTATATATATATATATATATATATATATATATATATATATATATATATATATATATATATATATATATATAATTATTTGATATAAAGGGGGCCCACCCACCCATCTCTCTCTCTCTCTCCCCCCCCCCCCACAATTCACATTTTCACACTCACATTTTTCTCTCGTTTTCGCCATTGTTGTCTTCCACCCCTCATGAGAGGAGTAGAAAACCCAATTCAACAACACCATAAATCTCAGCGAACTGAATCGAAATCAAAGTGTTCCACCAGTTGTAGAAGCTATAATCAACTTGATGGAGTCTCCGTCTTACTACCAACCACCGCCGCCGCTACATCACTTCGACTCATCTCACTCTACCTTATGCTTTCCTCTCGGCACCGCCTTACTACTCATCGTGATTTTCAGCATCAGTAGTTAATCGAATAATAGATCCTTATTCGATGAAAGTAAATTGATTAATTTGATTTGAAATGTTTTCAGGAAAAGACGCAAAGTGAGAATCAGAGTTTGTCGGTGGTGATGCCTGGCGATCGGGTTGCTCGACTCATCGCATTGTTGTGTTCGTGTGAAAGTCGATTGCTTTTCAGATATCATACTTCTGGTCTTTGTTTGGTTTTCGTTTTTCCAAATCTTGCTGACGAATTGAAAACCTTCGTTCTATATTCAATGCAATTTCATCGACTCAAACTTTTGGTTTTTAAGCAAAATTACCTTCTCTCAGCACCAAAATCAACCAATTAATTTAGTTTGGTCGAGTCCGATTATCATTGATCATTCAATATAATCCTGAATTTGGGCTTAATTTGAATCAAAACAGTTTCATGGCTTCTGGGTCTCAAAGTGGACCATATGACGTTTCACAAAGCATCAAGTTTTGGGATATAAGATTCGGAAATCTTGTTTCAGAAATAAAAGAGAAAGTCCATTGCTTTTCGGATATCTTAGTTTCTGATACCCTTTCAGCTAGTTTCAAGATCGGAACAAATTCTGGAGAGGTTTCATACACTGATTTTAGGAATATTTTGTCGGATAATTCTTGGAATTCGTTAGCAATATTTTCAATTCGTCAGCAATATTTTGTCGGATAATTCAAGAAAAGTGATGAATGTGAAGAAATAATGGTAATGTTGTAAGATTGAAAGTCATGGGATTCAAGTTTTTTTGCAGTAAAGAAGGTGAATCGGAGCTGTGGTCTGAGGTTTTGATGGGTTCTTTGAGAACTGGTAAAAATGGGAAAGAAGAGAGGGTCTTTAAGAATAACATGTTGGGTAGGTCGAAGGATTTAGGACAAAATAGGATCACAAATCTAGGGTTTGGTGGAAACAAAATGTTTGTTACTAGGAAAGATCAGCAATTTGTCGAGGTCTGGCAAAGCTCTGTGTAACGCCCGTGTTTCTAGGCTAGGCATTAATGATGATGTAATAGTCTAGGTTAACATTTGTAACCCGTCTTGAAATAATAAAGATGTATTATTTGAGTATTATGTGTTTTATGCCTAACTGTTGTGACTTAACTGAATTAAGGATAATTTATGCGTTAAAAATAAAATGTTAGATAAACCCGATATTTATGAAGGAAGTTGTAGTGGTCGTGGCAAGGTTTTGGAATATATATAAAGAATGCCGAAATCCGAGTTATAACGAAGAAGTTATAACCTGACGAAGTTTCGCGACAGAACCGGTACAACACTGCGTGACGTAAATAGTGAATTTACGATAGAGAGATATTTAGCCTTAGTGATCTAAACGAAAGTCGTAGAATACATTAAACCGAGAGCGTGCATAAAAAGAACGTCTAAATCTGACTTCGTATGAGGAAGTTATGATTTTTCGAAGTTTCGACTTAGCAGTATGCAGCCCAAATCTCGAAATTGAGATCGAGTGATAATTGGCTGAAACAATCTAAATGAGAATCGAAGATCTCGTCGATAGTAGTCCAACGGTGAAAAGACAGACGAAAACGGACGTCAGATGAAGAAGTTATGATTTTATAACGGAGTTTTCCTGTCCCGGCCTACTAAAAATAATATAATAAAAATAAAATCAAAATTAGCCGACAGAGTCTAAATGAAAGTTGTAGATCTTAGTCTCACCTACGTGTGGATAAAAAGAACGTCGAAAATGGAGCTCGTATGAGGAAGATATGATTTTCTGAAATTTTTAAATAATTAAAATATATAAATTTAATTATTTATTCGGATAATATCCGAAGAGCTGACGAGTCCGATCTGATCTGAAGGGTACGCCTAGCGTACCTAGGAGTACGCCCCGCGTACATGTCGACACCGAGGTACGCCCTGCGTACGAGATAGCTACGCGCAGCGTACAGTTGCTTTCCTCGGCCCAGAAGCGACCATGTTGCACCATCCGAAGTTCGCCACCTGGAAGCCTGATCCGAACTACGCCCCACGTAGAGCTTCGTACGCCCAACGTACGTGCGAGGTTCAGCCCCTATAAAAGGCATGTGAGGGCTGCTGATCTTTTTTTCCAAATTTCTTTTCTCTATCCCGTTTTACCTCGTTTTACGTGCAAGGTATACCCCCGAAGCCCCGGTATCATTCTCGAGACCCGAAGCAAGTCCCGAAGCCTCGAGGATCCTGAAAAGTAAAGTTTTCGAGCCGAAACTCTGCCTGCAAGAAGCCCGGTTTTCAAGAAAACATCCCGGTTTTATCGGAAACGATTGTTTTAAGAGACGAGGTGCTGTCCGATCATCGTCTTATCAAGTGAGTGTATATTCGTTTTCTTCTAACACATAGATACGAAGTATTCTTAATAAAATACGTGCTATGTGTTTATATATTATTTGTTTATTTGAACTAGTTGTTGAATGGATGTTTTGTACAGGTTTTAAGCTGTATATAAATGTATATATTTTATCTACTAATATGGTGGGTAGAACATGGGTTGACAGTTGGTGTGTGATGAAATAAAATGATGAGAGGCCTCGATGTTGTTGTTGATCTAGTCATCTAGCGGAGTATGGATGACGACCACAGACTCTTTCTAGACAGTCCAGTGGAACGCTAGCAGGCTCATAACTTGTAGGTGTTTGTGAACGATGTGTTCACCGGTGTACTCTATCCCCCTCATGGTTGCCTTTAAGACATTTATTGTGGAGGAAACCCCTTCACAGTAATGTCCACTCTGATGAAAATCCTTAGACTAGGTCCCTTGTGATAGTTGTTTTAGGGACATAAAGTGAGGATAACGGGAATGGGTAATCGGGTTATTGTTGGTTGATGAACTAAATATAATTATTTATTGTGGGTTGAAAACCCTATATGCTCACCAGGCTCTGCCTGAACCACTCAGTTTTTCTTTGTATTACAGGTAGTGGCACGAGAGCATAAGCTGGATGAAATTGTCAAGATATTTTTGGATTACAGACCAGTAGTTATATGTAACTGTTGTAAGGTCTATTTTGTATTGTTTATGCTTTTGGTCTGTATCGGAACATGACATCCCGAGGTTTTGTTATATAATGAAAATACATTTCTTTATGAAATGATTTGATAAATTCTTATCATATTTTGTTTTGGGAACAAATTCCGCAACTCTTTTAATCAAAGGATTACTCTGATTTTATTTTAAAGCATAAATTAAATCGGTCTTTTCTGGCCGTGATTTTGGGGATGTCACAGTTGGTATCAGAGCAATAGTTTAAGCGAACTAGGAATTTGTAGGATTTCTAGACTTAAACTTAGAATGCGAAGTGAAGAATGTGAGATAAGTGTCTGTTATACTTTAGACACGAGCACTAGTTTATTTTAGGAAAGTTGCCTAAAATGCTTTTATGTGCTAAATGTTATATGTTTGCCATATATGATATTATTTGTTCGGATCTATGGTTTGTTGCCAACCGGATCTAGAGACCTTATGTGTTTAGGATTCTAAGCGTATGACGACGACATTAGAACTAGCATATAAACGTTTCGGAGTGATAAGGATGATTTGATTATCTATCGTGATTGAGGATCTAAATTCACCTTGTTCGGTGTATAGATCAACAATGGCAAGAACAAGAAGTGGCGTTGGAAACGCAAACGAAAACAGGAATCAACGGCCTCAACCACCAGTGATTGAGAAAATACCTGTTGTAGCAGCAGCACCCAAGCCAATGACAATGGCTGGTGTACAATTGATGATTCAAACGATGTTGGATCGTCAGATGGAAGAAACTAGACGTCTGCTTCAACAGAATCGTGAAGAACCTTTGATGCCGATTGTTCAGCCCGAATTAAGTGAAGGGAAGTCGGAAGGAGGGAACTTCAGTGGGGTTATTGATCAAGCCAACCCACCGTTGGTTAGACGTAAAAACCAGGATGGAGGAAACGACGGACGTGGATGCAAGTATAAAGATTTCATGGCATCCAAACCACCATGTCTATCCGGAAGCCCGACACCGGTGCAAGTTATGGACTGGATCTCCGAAATGGAGATAACGTTTGAAAGTTGCGAATGCAGCAACAGGCAGAAGACCGCTCTTGTGATCCCTTTGTTGAAATCTGGAGTGTTGAGTTGGTGGAAGCTATTAGCTGACTCGATGCCTAAGGGAGAAGCGAGCAAGATGTCTTGGGAAGACTTTGTGGAACAACTGAAACTGCAATACTGCTCCGAGCAGGACCTTCTGGAAATCAATAATGAGTTTCAGAATTTGAAGAAGGGAAAAATGAGTGTTACTGAATACACTGCTAGTTTCACGGAAAAGATGAAGCTTATTCCATATTTAGTTCCAACAGAACTCTCAAAGGTCAATAAGTTTGCCCTCGGATTACCAGTGGATTTTGATCCAATGGTTAAGCAAGCAACCGCATTGAAAGCCACCATCTGGGCTGCTAAGAATGTTGAGACTCAGATCAGGGAGAAGGTTCTGGAGAGATCAGAGGTTGGTGAGAAGAGGAAGTTTGATGGGCCTTCAGGGTCCAACAAGAAAAATAAATTCTCGAAATCTGGTTCGAGAGGAGGAGAAGGAGGCGAGGCGAAATGGTGCGACAAATGTAAGAAGAAGCATCTTGGGAAATGTAGCGGGGAATCCACATGCTTCAAATGTGGAAAGCCAGGGCACTATGCCAACGAATGCACCCTTACCAAGAAAGTTTGCTACGGGTGTGGTGAGGAGGGGCACATCTCGAGGGATTGTCCGAAAAAGAAGGAGTCAGCAAAAACCAACATTCCACCAAAGCCGAAGGCGAGAGCCTTTCAGATGACACTGGAAGTTGCTAAAGAAGAAGCTGATGTCGCTTCAGGTACCTTTCTCGTAAACGAATTTCCTGCCCAAATTTTATTTGATTCTGGAGCCAACTAGTCCTTTATTTCGCATGAATTTGGTAGAAAACTAGCTTTGCCTGTCGATAGACTAGATAATTCTTTATTAGTCGAAGTTGCTAGTGGAAAGTTTGTACCTGTTAGCCATCATATGAAAAACATCTTAATTGATTTGAATGGGAATAAGTTCCACGAGGAATTATTGCCTATCGAACTAAATGGTTTCGACATCGTGCTGGGAATGGATTGGCTTAGCGCCAATGATGCCGAAATATTGTGCCGGAAGAAGATAGTAAAAGTAAACCCGCCAGGGAAAGAGTCATTTATGGTGTATGGGGACAAACGCAGAGTTAACTCTGGGATTATTTCTTTAATGAAAGCCAGAAAGTGTTTGGCCAAGGGATGTACATCATATTTGGCATTCGTGATTGACGCAAAGAAGGAGAAAAAGGAGATGCAGAGCATTCCTGTGGTGTGTGATTATCCGGAAGTATTTCCCGAAGATCTTCCCGGATTACCGCCTGATCGACAAGTAGAATTCTATATTGACTTGTTACCAGGAACGACGCCAATAGCAAAAGCACCGTATCGATTAGCACCGATGGAGATGAAGGAGTTGATGATGCAACTTCAGGAGTTATTGGACAAAGGTTTCATAAGATCTAGTTCATCACCCTGGGGAGCTCCGGTGTTATTCGTGAAAAAGAAAGACGGGAGTATGAGAATGTGCATTGACTACAGAGAGCTGAATAAGGCAACGATAAAGAATAGATATCCATTGCCAAGGATTGATGACCTGTTCGATCAACTACAAGGCTCAAGTTACTTTTCAAAGATCGACCTAAGGTCAGGATATCATCAGCTGAAGGTGAGAGAGCAGGATATTGAGAAGACTGCATTCAGAACACGATATGGACACTACGAGTTTTTGGTTATGTCGTTTGGACTAACCAATGCTCTAGCAGCATTCATGGATTTAATGAACAGGGTTTGTAATCCGTTCCTTGATAAATTTGTGATAGTGTTCATAGATGACATTCTGATTTACTCGAAAAGCCAAGAGGAGCATGGCCAACACTTTCGAGAAGTGTTAGAAGTCTTGAAGAAGGAGAAGTTGTATGCTAAGTTCTCCAAATGTGATTTTTTGGATTCGAGAAGTCCAATTCTTGGGTCACGTGGTCAACCAAGAAGGGATAATGGTTGATCCAACAAAGATTGAAGTTGTGATGAAGTGGGAACAACCGAAAAGTCCCACAGAGATCCGTAGCTTTTTGGGATTAGCTGGATATTACCGAAGGTTTATCCAAGGCTTTTCTTCGATCGCTACTCCATTAACAGCTTTGACTCACAAAGTAGCTACTTATGCTTGGAGTGATAAACACAAAGAAGCATTCGAGTTGCTAACGAAGAAGCTATGTGAGGCACTGATTCTTTCTCTACCCGATGGAGTTGAATACTTCGCTGTCTATAGCAATGCGTCTGGTGTTGGGTTGGGTTGTGTTTTGACCCAAAGAGAAAAGGTGATAGCATATGCGTCTCGACAGCTGAAAGAGCATGAAAAGAACTACCCCACTCATGATTTGGAGTTGGCAGCGGTAGTTTTCGCTCTGAAAATATGGAGGCATTACCTCTATAGCACGAAGTGCAAACTTTTCACTGATCATAAGAGTCTCCAATATCTCTTTAGTCAGAAAGAATTGAATATGAGGCAACGACGCTGGCTACAATTACTTAAGGACTACGACTGTGAGATACTTTACCACCCTGATAAAGCAAATGTTGTTGCTGATGCTTTCAGTCGGAAAGTCAATCTTGAAAGAAAAAGGCCAAGAGCGTTGAGAATAGAAGTTGTCTCGACAACTGTGGAGAGTATAAAGAAAGCTCAAGAAGAAGCTTCAAAGAAGAATGACCGAAAGGAGGAACGTTTGGGCAAAACGTTAGTGTTTGGTACAAACGGTCATGGATTGAAGGTATTCCAAGATCGTATTTGGGTACCTAAGTCAGGAGGAATAAGAGATCTTCTGATGGAAGAAGCTCACAAAACCATGTAATCGATTCATCTCGGTAGCACTAAAATGTATATGGACCTAAAACCCTATTGCTGGTGGCTGACGATGTTGCTTGATATTGCAAAGTATGTGGCCGAGTGTGTGACATGTGCAAGGGTCAAGTCACAACAACAGAAACCATACGGGAGTTTAGAACCTTTACCTGTGCCTATGGGTAAATGGGAAGACATTTCTATGGATTTTGTCACTAAACTGCCCAGAACAAAGACTGGTCACGACATGATTTGGGTGGTCGTTGATGTCTTCACTAAGAGTGCGCACTTCATAGCAGCCAATGAGAAATGGTCTATGGATAAGCTTGCAAATTCCTACGTGAAGGAAATTATGAGGCTTCAAGGTGTTCCGTTAACGATTGTGTCAGATCGTGACAGCCGTTTCACCTCGCGATTTTGGAAAAGTCTACAAGAGGAATTGGGTACCAAGTTGTGTTTGAGTACAGCTTACCATCCACAGACTGATGGTCAGAGCGAACGAATGATACAAACACTCGAAGATATGCTGAGAGCATGTACCCTGGAATTCCAAGGTAACTGGGACGAACATTTACCTTTGGTAGAATTTTCCTACAATAATAGTTTCCACTCGAGCATAAAGATGGCACCTTATCAAGCTCTGTACAGACAGAAGTGTCGTACGCTGTCTTGTTGGCTTGAGGCTGGGGAAAAGCAGTTTATGGGGCCTGAGATAGTCCATCAAACTGCTGAAAAGTTGAAAATAATTAGGGAGAGAATGTTAGCAGCTCTAGATCGTCAAAAGAGCTATGCTGACAACAAGCGAAGACCGATGACTTTTGAAGTTGGAGATTCAGTTTTGCTTAAAGTCTCACCGTGGAAGGGACTTATAAGATTTGGTAAAAGGGGAAAGTTAAGTCCAAGATTTATTGGACCGTTTAAAGTTCTTCAGAGGATTGGGAAACAAGCTTACAAGCTCGAATTACCCGAAGAACTGAATGGAATTCATAACACTTTCCATGTGTGTTATTTGAGGAAGTTCATGGGAGAAGTTCCCGATATAATTCCAATTTTTGAGTTAAGAATTGATGAGAACAAAAGTTTAATTGAAGAAGCAGAGGCAATCGTTGACTGAAAGACTAAGAAGTTGCGACGCAAGATGGTCGAATTAGTGCTTGTCCGATGGAAACATGCGAATGGGCCAAATCTCACCTGGGAAACGGAGAGTGACATGATGAGTCGCAATCCGCATTTGTTTGTTGATGTGTGTTTCCGGGGACGGAATCAACCTAAGGGGGAGAGAATTGTAACGCCCGTGTTTCTAGGCTAGGTATTAATGATGATGTAATAGTCTAGGTTAACCTTTGTAACCCGTCTTGAAATAATAAAGATGTATTATTTGAGTATTATGTGTTTTATGCCTAATGGTTGTGACTTAACTGAATTAAGGATAATTTAAGCGTTAAAAACAAAATGTTAGATAAACCCGATATTTATGAAGGAAGTTGTAGTGGTCGTGGCAAGGTTTTGGAATATATATAAAGAATGCCGAAATCCGAGTTATAACGAAGAAGTTATAACCTGACGAAGTTTCGCGACAGAACCGGTACAACACTGCGTGACGTAAATAGTGAATTTACGATAGAGAGATATTTAGCCTTAGTGATCTAAACGAAAGTCGTAGAATACATTAAACCGAGAGCGTGCATAAAAAGAACGTCTAAATCTGACTTCGTATGAGGAAGTTATGATTTTTCGAAGTTTCGACTTAGCAGTATGCAGCCCAAATCTCGAAATTGAGATCGAGTGATAATTGGCTGAAACAATCTAAATGAGAATCGAAGATCTCGTCGATAGTAGTCCAACCGTGAAAAGACAGACGAAAACGGACGTCAGATGAAGAAGTTATGATTTTATAACAGAGTTTTCCTGTCCCGGCCTACTAAAAATAATATAATAAAAATAAAGTCAAAATTAGCCGACGGAGTCTAAATGAAAGTTGTAGATCTTAGTCTCACCTACGCGTGGATAAAAAGAACGTCGAAAATGGAGCTCGTATGAGGAAGATATTATTTTCTGAAGTTTTTAAATAATTAAAATATATAAATTTAATTATTTATTCGGATAATATCCGAAGAGCTGACGAATCCGATCTGATCCGAAGGGTACGCCCAGCGTACCTAGGAGTACGCCCCGCGTACATGTCGACACCAAGGTACGCCCTGCGTACGAGATAGCTACGCGCAGCGTACAGTTGCTTTCCTCGGCCCAGAAGCGACCAGGTTGGACCATCTGAAGTTCGCCACCTGGAAGCCTGATCCGAACTACACCCCACGTAGAGCTTCGTACGCCCAGCGTACGTGCGAGGTTCAACCCCTATAAAAGGCATACGAGGGCTGCCGATCTTTTTTGCCAAATTTCTTTTCTCTCTCCTGTTTTACCTCGTTTTACGTGCAAGGTATACCCCCGAAGCCCCGGTATCATTCCCGAGACCCGAAACAAGTCCCGAAGCCCCGAGGATCCCAAGAAGTAAAGTTTCCGAGCCGAAACTCTGCCCGCAAGAAGCCCGGTTTTCAAGAAAACATCCCGGTTTTATCGGAAACGATTGTTTTAAGAGACGAGGTGTTGTCTGATCATCGTCTTATTAAGTGAGAGTATATTCTTTTTCTTCTAACTCATAGATACGAAGTATTCTTTATAAAATACGTGCTATGTGTTTATATATTATTTGTTTATTTGAACTAGTTGTTGAATGGATGTTTTGTACAGGTTTTAAGGTGTATATAAATGTATATATTTTATCTACTAATATGTTGGGTAGAACATGGGTAGACAGTTGGTGTGTGATGAAATAAAATGATGAGAGGCTTCGATGTTGTTGTTGATCTAGTCATCTAGCGGAGTATGGATGACGACTACGGACTCTTTCTAGACAGTCCAGTGGAATGCTAGCAGGCTCATAACCTGTAGGTGTTTGTGAACGATGTGTTCACCGGTGTACTCTATCCCCCTCATGGTTGCCTTTAGGACATTTATTGTCGAGGAAACCCCGTCGCAGTAATGTCCACCCCGATGAAAATCCTTAGACTAGGTCCCTTGTGATAGTTGTTTTAGGGACATAAAGTGATGATAACGGGAATGGGTAATCGGGTTATTGTTGGTTGATGAACTAAATATAATTATTTATTGTGGGTTGAAAACCCTATATGCTCACCAGGCTCCCAAGCCTGACCCACTCAGTTTTTTTCTTTGTATTACATGTAGTGGCACGAGAGCATAAGTTGGATGACATTGTCAAGATATTTTTGGATTATAGACCAGTAGTTATATGTAACTGTTGTAAGGTCTATTTTGTATTGTTTATGCTTTTGGTCTGTATCGGAACATGAAATCCCGAGGTTTTGTTATATAATGAAAATACATTTCTTTATGAAATGCTTTGATAAATTCTTGTCATATTTTGTTTTGGGAACAAATTCCGCACACTCTGATTTTATTTAAAAGCATAAATTAAATCGGTCTTTCCTGGCCGTGATTTTGGGGATGCCACACTCTGTAAGAGAGAGAGAGAGAGAGAGAGAGAGAGGTGGGTGGGTGGGCCCCTTTATATTAAATAATTATATATATATATATATATATATATATATATATATATATATATATATATATATATATATATTTAAATAAGGCAAAACTTCATAAATGGTCCCTATAGTAGTGAAATGACCGAAATGCCCTTCACTTAACAGCCAAAAGCTAACGGAGTTAGCGAAAAGGACCATTTGTTAAACGTTTTGAAACCACAAGGACCATCTGTGAGGTTTTTAATGATTAGGGACTAAACTTCAGATTTTCGGAAGCCACAGGGACCATTTTGAAGTTTTGTCTTATTTTTTAGATATATGATGTTTATTTTTTTTTCCTTTCAACAAAAGATAATAATTTTTTTTCTTATTTAGATCATAATATCTTACAATCATCTTAACTATCTTCTATTAGAAAAAATTATGAATCATTCAAATCTTGTAAGTCCCTAATCTGCTTGTGTATCAATCAGATCCAATTGATGGTGCGGAATCCCAATCAATTGGATGATGTCAGATCAAATAGAAGAGAATGAGAAGAAGAAGATGATGAATCTTGAATGTATTGATTAGAATGAAGTTCCCTTACACAAGATTCACACACTTACACACACTAAAACTCCTCTCTTCTCTCTTGGTCGTACACTCCTTTTCTGTTCATCAATCCCTCCTCAACCACCTAACACCTATATATATACTTGGGGAATATGGGCCATAAATGGGTTTACGGCCGTAAACCTGTTTACGGCCGTAAGCACCCCCTTGGCCATAAACCTGACCGTAAACTCATAAAACATTACAGAAAAATACAATTGTCTAGAAAAGCAAAGTATAAACCATAATTTTGACCCAACAATCTCCCCCTTGGTTTATAGCTTTCTTTTCTTAATTGACCCAACAAGCTCCCCCTAAAAAGTAGCTGACTTTTCTTGTCAATCTTCATCGAGAGCTTGGCTTCAGCATTAATCTTCAAATTCTTCACGACTTCAAGATGAACTTGATGAATCTTCAATGAATGGCTTCATCTTGAGTAGTTGGGCTTTTCTTCAGAATTTGATATTGAACGCACATTGGGTGAGGAGGCATCTTGTACTGATTCTTGAAAGATAGCGCTTTCAGCTTGAGAATCTTCAGAGAGAACATCAGAGAGAACAAATCTTTTGGATCACTTCAGCAGGTTCAAGATAGCAGCAGACTGATTGAGGAGGCTTCAATGCAATCTGTCACATAATCTTCAAGTGCAGCTTCACCTTGCTTCTGGGGTTGAAAGATTGAATGTTGAAAGAATAATATTCATTTCTTGCTCCTTCGAATGCGAATTCTTCGATGATCACGGATGAAACTTTGGCTCAGAAATCTTGATACAGTCTCCATGAGTCTCATCTACACCTGAATTCACTTTTCAAGACAAAACAAAACTAAAAGAAAACTTAGCATAAAATATTTTTGGATTTTTCATATTTTCTGAAAAAAATAAAACAGAAACAAAAATATTTTTGGATTTTGATTTTCTTGAACAAGAAATAAAACAGAATATAACACTATTTTTTGATTTTGAATTTTCTGATTTTTGTTTGTTTTTTTTTTTGAATTTTTCTGATTTTTGTTTGATTTTTGATTTTTTTTAATTCTCCCCCTAAATTTGTGCATAGAGAAAAACTATGAACAAATTTAACAAAAACAAAAATATTTGGGATCAAAGTTGTGAGACAGCCTGAACTTGTTTATCAGAACCTTCACCTTCATGAATAGATCTGATCAATTGCCGATATTGTGGTCCACTTAAGCACGAAGAATATTGACAAACTTTTCCAAATATACCATTTAGCTGACGACGACCACGAGTATTGCTGTCCACTTAAATTAAGCAACGAGATTTACAGGAAACCTCTTAAATGGTTCAATTTTAGTTGCACTAGAACGTGTTCCCCACTTCCCGATATACCCTGGTTATCAAGAGCTTCCAAAGAACTCCTTACTTTAGGTGAGTATTCAATCATTAAGAAAGAAGTCAGATATAGAAGTTCATATGTTGTATCCCAGGTCGGATGTCTTCCAATCACACAGAAGGAACAACATATGGCTAACTAGGATAGAGGGATTGAGAAGTAGAATGTTGCATATGTTGTGTCCCAGGTCGGATCTTCCGATCACGCAGAGGGGACAGCATATGGCTAACGGATAGAAATAGTTTCATAGATAAGAAGGTGCGTAGAAATAGAGTTGCATATGTTGCAATCCAGGTCGGATCTTCCGATCACGCAGAGGAGGCAACATATGACTGGCAGATAGAAAGCAAGAAAATAATTTCTACAGACCTACTTTATCAGAACCCCCCAGTCGCCCTATCAGAACCTGAATTAAGGACATAAGTCCGTACATCAAGGAAAAGTCGAGCCACAGTTCTAGATGCATATTAATTTAGTGTATCCCGTGGGTTCCCATGTTTATCTCACTGCTCAATCTACCCGAGCGTCGTATGGTCAGTCCAAACAATCCTAACTAAATCCACACTGTCAAATCCTTCGTGCCTACCAGCACATTGAACACAGAGTCTAGACAATTCAGATTCAGTCCTTTACACATGTGTTAGACTACCCGTTATCACTTTATCTTTATATCACTTCCCAATAATAACTACCTCAAGCACATTTCATTAACACCATTTTTTTTAAATATTCTAATTTTTGTTTTGTTTTTATTTCTCCCCCTAAATTTGTGCATAGGAGAGAAACGAAAGTAAATGCGCAAATTTAAACTATCCTAAAACAAAAATTAGTCTTTAAAGCGAATCAGCTTAAGAAAAACTCAGGAGTATAGAGAAGAAAACTCAAACCGTAAGTCACCGATTGAATTTGCATCCAGAAGGTCTGAGAACAGCACGCGTAATCTCAGAACAGATCCAAAAATTCTTCACATCGTTAAGCACTAACCCCATGAGTGATCCCTTCTTTTCTTTTGAAAAACCGCCCTTTTTCTACTTCGATCATCCTTCCAATCATCATCCCGAGAACGAGTTCTTGAGGACTTTCTAGTTAAAGACCTTCCTCTAGATTCGTTCTCTCCTCTTGGTGACATATAATGCACAAAAATCCTATTTTGACAATTTCTAGCTATATGACCACCAATACCACAATTAAAACAAATTTGTTTATTATTATTGAAACTGGTACTGCCTGTCTCAGATTTATTTTCTTTACTGACACCCTTACTTTTCCCACAAGAACATGTGTTAGAAACAGGTTGTGAGATGAGTGAGGGTGCATCAGATGGTGTGACCTGTGGAATTGGTGTGTTTTCATTAGAAGCATCACAAACATCAGGATTATCAAATAATTCATCAAACACTTCAAAAAAATTTAATTCAGCAGGAGCAGATGCGAAAGTATCACAAAAAGCATTGTCATTTTTAACATCAGATCTTACCAGTGATCAAACAATCAAACAATCAAAGAGAACAAGAGTTGGAGTAGAAGTAGAATAGAAACAAGCTTGCACACGCTTTATAACTGAATAACGTCGGGTACAACTTGTTTACAGTGACCGTGAACTCTCTAGCATCAACAACTAATAATGACCTACACAACCTCTATTTATAGGGGACATGGGCTGAAAATAGGGTTTACGGCCGTAAAGAGGTTTACGGCCGTAAACACACCACACAACCGTAAACAAGCTTGCACTCTCTTTCATGTCTTCATTTCCCTTGTTGACCTCAAAAGCCATTAAAAACACAACTAGAAGCCAAAATCAAACTTAAAATTCAAACTTAAATTTAAAAATGTCCTTTGACTATAAACCTCAAAAGTCAACCTTAAAAGTCAAATTTAAAAAGTCAAACTCAAAAGTCAAACTTGAAAAGTCAAACTTAAAAGTCAAACCGAAAAGCTAAATTTGAAAATTTAAAAGTTAAACGAGAAAGTCAAAGTTTAAAGTCAAAGGTCAAACTTTAAAAGTCAAAGTCAAAATTTTAAGTAAAAAATCAAAAATAAAAGTCAAAATTTAAAAACTTTACCTGCATATGAAGTAGATGTGCTAGAAACAGGAACATCAGTATTTTCAAACAAATCATCAAATATGTCAAAAAAATTTAACTCAACATGATCCGGAGCAGAAGCATCACAAGATGTATCATTGATTTTAACATCGGAAACAAAAGAGTTATCATTTGAAACAAAAACATCAGGTTCAGACTCAGTTTTGTTATCAGAAACAGATCCTTCAACTTCGTGCTTTGACTGATCTAAGGATTGATCTGCAGGGGAAGTAGAAACGTTAGTACTTTCAACATTAATAAATCCTCCTGAAACAAAACCAGATGGCTTGCCATAAACCATAAATGGTTCGTTGGCAATCTCCTCTTTCGTCAAGGGTGATACTGATATGTATGATTAAAAGGAGGAGGTACATTATCGTATCCTAAACCCTTTTGCTGGTTTCGTTTGAACTGCAGGCAATGGTCAATCATGTTGGCAACTACCTTGCTTGATACATCAAACCTTTTAAGATCAAAATTTGCAGTTTCAAATTGCCCTTTTAATGTATCAAGCTCAGTAATTAACTCAGCATTCTGTCTCTTGATATAATCATAATTTTCATATTTGTTACTGTAGTCTTCCTGAAGTCTCCTAAAGTCCTTTATTTTTGTTTCTAACTGGGCCTTTAGGGGTTTTTTGTCCTTTTCTAAGTTGATATCCTTCATATCTCAGGTCCTCAACTTCTCTTTTTAATAAATCAATTTGTTCCCGAAGAAATTTAATCGTAGCTTCACATGATTGAGAACATGAAACTTCATTGACCGGAAGTTTTGCGGAACTCATTGTTTTTCCACACTTCAAAGCGTCAAGTTCTTCAATTACAGCAGCAAGACTAAGACGATTGAGATCTTTTGTCTTCTTGATGACATCCACGTTCATATCCCACGACTTTGGATGTGCATTCAACATCTTTTTATTTATCTCAAATTTAGTCAAGAAAATCCCAGCTATACTCATCTCAGTAGTAAGTGTAGTAAATCGCTGCAACTGAGCTTCCAGGGTTTCTCCAGGGATATAGTTGAACATGTTGAATTTTTGTCTTAATATATCCTGACTCTCTTTCATGTCTTCATTTCCCTTGTTGACCTCAAAAGCCATTAAAAACACAACTAGAAGCCAAAATCAAACTTAAAAGCCAAAGTTTAAAGTCAAAGGTCAAACTTTAAAAGTCAAAGTCAAAATTTTAAGTAAAAAATCAAAAATAAAAGTCAAAATTTAAAAACTAAAATTTTTGGTTGAAAATGGAATTTTAAAATAAAAGAAATTGAATTTTTGGGCTAAAAGTGTCAATTTGCAAAATTAGGAACCGAAGGGGAGTCTTTTTGTATTAAAAACGGAAGGTTTGGAACAAGGAGAAAATCATTGAACAAACCAACATCTCCTTGAACTCTGAATCTGTTGCTTCGAACTCAGCTGCTTCTGATCAACATGCTGTTGAGAAATACAGGCCACCAACTCCAATGAACCAAAGTGCCTGTTGTAATTGTGCTTGTGGGAAAAATAAGAGACAAGGCAAGTACACGTCACCAGGGGCAGGAAGAAACAATTTCCCAATGAAGAAAAAGACTTGTTTTCACTGTGGAACACCTGGTCACATTGCCCGAAACTTTCCAAATCTAGCATACGTTCCCTACTATGCACAAGGCTGGCAGAACGCGCCAAGAGGGAGATACTTCAAAAGAAACCCCTCAAGGTCACGTTCAGACCATGATGACTGCAACGCGCAGAAGGCCAAGAATCCAACTCCCAAGAACAAGAAGGGAATGCCAGCCAAGAAGTCCAATCCAAGAGATGCTCCCGTGAAGCCAAAATCAAAGTCATCTCAACGGCCGATATCAAGATCAAAAGCAAGTACTGAACCACCCATCAGATCGAAAAAGAAATGGGTTAAACCCAACTACAAATGGGTTCCAAAGGCTCACTCTCCCAAATATTCTAACGATTCTAATATTTCTTCATCTTCTGTTTGTGATAAACAGGATATGTCATGGGAGAGAGTACCGTGCAAGGATGAAAAAGGTCAACCCAGTTTCAAAATGGACTGGGTTCCAAAGACCAACTAATCCCGCTCTGTGTCGGAGCAGCTATGGAGGCATATCATCAGACTTCGGTTTGTTGGTAGTGGCTATTCCAGGCACATGATAGGGGACATCTCTCAACTGTACAACATTCATAACTTTGTTTGGGAGTATGTGTCCTTGCGGGAAGGGAAGAATGGAAGAGATCCGACCTGGGTGTATATCATATGCATTCTAAATCTATCTTCTCTCTTAATAATTGTCTGCTCACCCGATGTAAGGAGTATTCTGGAAGTCCTTGATTACTGGAGCATATCAGGAAGCGGGAAACATGTTCTAGTACAATTAAAATTGAACACTTACAGATTGTCTGTAGATCTCGCTGCTAAATTTAGGTGGACAACAATATCCCTGGTCGTCGTCAGCTAAATGGTCCCTATGAAATTTATCTAAGAATAAAGGATCAAAAATGTCTTGTCTTTCTTAGCTTGTCCAAATTTATCACAAATTTTTCGTGTTTAAGTGGATCACAATACCGACGATCGACCAGACGAAGACATGAAGGTAGAGGTACCGACAAGTGGATTAAGGCTGTCTAACAACTTTGATCCTAGTGTCACAAAATTATATTCAGTGTTTGTTGAGATAAATCTAGTCTTCTTTTAATTTTATTTTTATTTTTATTTTTTCATTTTTATTTTATTTTTATAATTGTCAAAATTTAAAAATTTTAAATTTTAGAAATTATTTTTATTTTTATTTTAGTTTTTAGTTTATGTTAATTTTAATTTTAATTTTTAATTCTCAAAAGGTTTTATTTTTGAAAATTTTTGGGATTTGGACTGTGCCTTACACTGTGTGGATAACTGCTAAAATCGAACAAGGTATATAAGGAGGGTTTACAGCCAAAATCAAGTTCCACTCCTCATTTTTTCAATTTCCGGCCGTAAACTCTCTCCCTCTCTCTCTCATCTCGAAAAAAATTTCCTCGTTTTTGTGAAATTGTTCGGTGAATCTCAAAGGTATGTGAAAACCGACCGTGAATATGTGTTTATTTCATCAAATCGACGGATTTTGAGGCTTTAATCGAAGAAAAACCATTTTCGACGTTTACGGCCCGAGCTTACGGCCAAGGAGCTTACGACCGTAAACTCTGTTTCCGACCATGAGCTTACGGCCATGGGTTTACGACCGTAAACCCTAATTTGACCGTAAACTCCATTTGGTCAAAACTATTTTTGGGGCCAAAATTAAATTGATTAAATAAGAAAAACTTAAATCTTAATTGTTCAAATATCTTTGTTTTCTTACGTGCCCAGTTTTAGTGCAGATCAAATGGCAAACTTGAAATTTGCTAACATGCACAATTTGACTATCGTACTGGCGGATCCTCCTGTTGCACATGGAGATTTTAAGTCGATGATCCACAGGCTGAGGGAATGTTGTTTGGCTTCTGCTATCACGGTGAATCCTGTCGTTTATCAGAACATCATCAGGGAATTCTGGAAAGACTGCCAAGATAAAAAGGGATAATGATTGAGCAGTTACTGTTGAAGCGGTCGTGAAGGGATGCAAGATTGAGATAACTGAACAATTCATCAGAGAAGATTTGCGAATTGATGATCAATCTGGTTTTCCTACTGAGATTGGCATCGAAGACGTCCAAAAGATTCTTAAAAAATGGGTTGTGAAGGCATCTTTCCTCCTACCGTGAAGAAGCTTCTGCCACCGTACTGGAGATTTTTGGCTCATGTCTTTGTGAGCTGCATTTCTGGCAAAAGGTCTGGTGCTGACGAGATCTCACTGAGGAATATGGGAGCCATTGCTTCACTTGCTGCAGGGATAGACTTCAATTTCTCGAAGTTTATCTTAGACGAGTTCGTGGTGAACATCAATGCAATAGCCCGGGATACTTTCTTGATGTATCCTAGATTCATCCAAGTGTTCATTGACATTTAATTCCCCGAGATGGTCAAGGAGGGAGATACCTTAGACATGAAGTCTCTAGGTCTGCATACTGTTGGGCTAATCAAGCAGAATCGCAAGGGAAAGGTTGTATTCCAAGGAAAGTATCCGCTTGTGAAGTTTGGAAAATTTACTGAGTTGAACGAAGCATCCGAGTCTCATGGATCTTCTGACAAGTTATCTTCTGAGCCTACATCTTCAGAGAGGGTGATTTCAGAAGATGACGTTATCACGGTGTCAGATCACGATGAAGAAGAAGATACACCAGTTCCTAATGCATCTGTGGCCGAGGAACATGATCTGACATCGGTGCCTGTTCAAGGTGACTACAGTGAAGGAACTAAGAAAACTGCATCTGCAAACACTGAAGAGGCTCGTGATTCATTCGAGGATCTCGATCTTACTGGCTATGACAAGGATGATATTTCCTTGAATTTTGGAAGCAATGAAAATTTTTTGTCCAATGAAAACCTCGATGGGTTTTTTGACAGTATCCATGAGGTTGCTCATCCAACAACGGAGATACGGGAAATGGAAGATGTTCTCGAATCAACGCCTCCTACTAACAAACAAGTGGTTGACACAACAATTCCTATGGAGACAGTGTCAGGGATTCCTCCCCTTGATATTGTTTCTCCTACCACAGAACCACTTCAGAGTGATCATACAACAACGCAGAACTCTCAACCTCTTCTAAAAAGACGAAGACGTGATCCCAGACAGGGAATTCTTGTTTCTGACATACTTCAAGGCCTCCCAACACAGCCATCAACCACTACTCCTATTGTTTCATCAGGACCTATCAATGAAGGACCTAGCACCACCTACGAAGCTGTGGATCGATTTGATAAGGAACCAGCTCAAGCTCCAAATGTGGTAGCTTTGAAACGTGCAAAATTGGCCAAAGCAGCTGAGAAAGGTCAATTTTTGTTTAAAAGGAGCTCGGATCAAAATGCTCCTGGGGATCAACCTAACATCACTGTTACAGATCTTGGAGAGAAACGCTTTAGAGATGTTTATGGTGATAGGTCAGGGATCGTTTCATGGGGTTTTCACGACACTTTAAATATGTGGATTGTGAGACGGAAAAGTGGCAACACAGAACTATATAAAGATGCTCATGATTTCCACTCCTGGACCAGGGTTGATCTTACAAAACTATCAAAATATCCTTTTTGCAAATCCTTCTAATGATCCCAAGGCAGCACAATTCAAGCACTTTTTAGAAGATCAAGTGGCAAAGGGTTTTCCTTCAATGAAGACTGCAGAGTCGATTATTAAACTATACCTAAGTGTACTTGATCCCCAAACCAATCGTCCTGTTCGATCTGTGATGTGGCCAGCTACCATGCTTTACTGGGTGTTTGATGAAACTAAAGCCTCTGCTGTCATAAAGCTTGAAAATGGATGCATTCGTTTATATGACAAAAGAGATTTGCTTCAGTTTGGGAAATGGGATATTCATCAGCTGAACCTTCATCAAATCAAGGTTGCAGAAGATATTTTTGAACCAGCTGCTAAAGAATATACATCTATGGTTGCCGATATCATTAACAAGAGGATGTGGAACGGGGCAATGGGGAAGTCAGATGTGATGGTGGTCGACTAAGATTGAGTCCAAGCTAGCACCAAACCAAGGCGGAGATTGAAGGGTCCAGTTAGTGGTTTGGTCTAGGCTTTCAATTGTAATTGTTCTTTTGATTCTTTATGATGTAATAGTGGGTTATTTTGGTGTTTACGGTTGTGTGGTGTGTTTACGGCCGTAAACCTCTTTACGGCCGTAAACCCTGTTTCCGGCCCATGTCCCCTATAAATAGAGGTTGTGTAGGACATTATTAGTTGTTGATGCTAGAGAGTTCACGGTTACTGTAAACAAGTTGTACCCGACGTTTTTCAGTTATAAAGTGTGTGCAAGCTTGTTTCTATTCTACTTCTACTCCAATTCTTGTTCTTTTTGATTGTTTGATTGTTTGATCACTGGTAAGATCTGTTTTAGGACCTTATAGTGCTCTGATACCAATTGTAAGTCCCTAATCTGCTTGTGTATCAATCAGATCCAATTGATGGTGCGGAATCCCAATCAATTGGATGATGTCAGATCAAATAGAAGAGAATGAGAAGAAGAAGATGATGAATCTTGAATGTATTGATTAGAATGAAGTTCCCTTACACAAGATTCACACACTTACACACACTAAAACTCCTCTCTTCTCTCTTGGCCGTACACTCCTTTTCTGTTCATCAATCCCTCCTCAACCACCTAACACCTATATATATACTTGGGGAATATGGGCCATAAATGGGTTTACGGCCGTAAACCTGTTTACGGCCGTAAACACCCCCTTAGCCATAAACCTGACCGTAAACTCATAAAACATTACAGAAAAATACAATTGTCTAGAAAAGCAAAGTATAAACCATAATTTTGACCCAACAAATCTCATTTATCCTACATTGACAATCATACTTCAATATAGTTAGTATTAATTTTTTTTTATTTTATCAATCTATTTTCATCGTCTATCTTATAAATACGTGGTTTCCATGGGTCTCTATCCTAGTATACTAATAGTTGTGTATGTTTTTTTAGTGGTTGCACCTTAATACGAAAAAATAGAGAAAAAATTTACACATTTTTACACTTCGAAGCTAAAATCTAGTAGTGGCCCGAGACTGCTAGGGAACCCCTTGGGTCCGCCAATGTATGTAAGGCTTGTGTTCAGAAAAAGAAGCGGGAAGTTGAAACTTTGACAATAATAGTTATTAGCTTTTAAATATGTAAAATTAGTTAAAACTATAAGATATAAACTCAAAAAAGCTAATAGCTTCGAAATTCAAGTAGCTTTTACAAAGTTTATAGTAGTTCTTTCATAAAAGCCAAAAACTTCGTGTCAAACACGCCCGTAAAGTTGTTCACTATTCAGATGAAATTGAATTGTCCAATTGGACAATTTTTTTTGAAGTATATGGTTTAGATATTCAGATTTTTAAATTCGCTTTGACAAAAACCAAATTGTTATTTTGAATTATGGAATGGTTTTGGTTACTAAATTGTGAACCGAATAACCTAAACAAATTGAATAAAAATTATTAATTTACATATTTAGATTTTATATTTTTAATATGTATCTTAACTTTTTATTAATTTATTATAATTGTTTGTTTTATTTTTGTTATAATACATGTCCCCAAAAAACCTTAATTAAAATAAATTATAACTTGCAATGAAAGATGCAAAGACTAAAAAAAGGATAATGATTATAGGTGGGATTGTGGGAAGACTTGAGAGACTTAAAATAAAAGGGTAAAGGTTGTATGTTGAATAAGATGAGGAAGTGTGAAATAGATGTAGTTTTAATAATGGAAGAGTGGTATCATACGAGGTTAAGGAGATTTTGTATTGTTCTTTTCATTATATGTAATGAACTATGAGTGTTATATGATGAGGAAGTGTGAAATAGATGTAGTTTTAATAATGGAAGAGTGGTATCATACAAGGTTAAGAAGATTTTGTATTGTTCTTTTTTTTATATGTAATGAACTATAAGTGTTATATGAGAGATAATACTATGGTGCAGGATTGATCATGTGAGTTTTTGTTATTTACGTAGTCTTGGGTTTAGGAGTACAAGTGATGGATAGGTAAGAGAGAAATAGATCGAGGTTGTATGCATGGTTTCAAATAAGAAAATGATGTGGTGGTTTCGGTATAATCTTATATCTTGAATAACACTCATAGTTTGTTCAATAAACAATAAAGAACCATGATAAAACTCTCTAAACCCATACAATAGCATTGTTATATATTAAAAACCATGCGACAATCGCACCTCCTCGTCTAAACCCAATACAACCATTATTTTTTTCATTTAAGTCTCCTGCTCTTCCTACATACAACCATTACCTTTTGGTAGGATGTCAAGCCACCAAGAAAATTACACTATTTTCTTGCAAATAAAATATAATATAATGATAAAAAGGGATGTAACTGTTAGGTTTTTATTCAAAAACTAGTTTCAAAAACACAAGATTTGGCAACATAAGACTTGATAATTTGAATAACATAAAACAAGTTTATAACTTACCAATGATCTTCTTGCAAAGTTTGGAAAGAAAACAAACACAACCAAAGAAGAAGAACAAATAACAACCTTTGTAGTTCTTTGGATCCTCTTGGGAGGCATTGAAGTTGATGAAGAATAACGAACTTTAGAGACACCAATAATATATAAACTTGATGTAGAATGCTATTTCTTTTGTATAAAAATCTTAAGACTCTTAAGCTTTATGTTCTTATCAAAATAAGAACACAAAGAAAGCATCAAGAAGCAAGTATTCTTCACGATATGATCAAAAGTGAAAGAGAAGTCCCCATAACATGCATGTTACGATTTTATGTATATGTTTGTATAAGAAATGAAAGCCTTCATAAAGGAGCTCTATTACACACAAGTTCTTAACCATTTAAGCCCTCTCTTTTCACTAGACCACCATGTGCCCCCATGCTTGTATGGTTAGATATTACTTTTGAATAAATTAACATGAAAGTCATACTCTTGTCTTTTGACTCTTATTTTATAAAAATAATAAAAGTAATAAGTCAAAACCTTTATATTTTATAAACCAAGTTAATAAAATATAAACTTTAACTTTTTGGTAAAAGACAAAAGAATTTATCTAGTACAAAATATTGTGCATGACTTATTAGTTCATACCATATGAAATATATATATAATGTTACTTGCTAATGAAAATTATTATTTCCTAGAAATAAATAATTTCTAATTTAATTATAAGAGTATATTGAATATTTATTAAAATCAACTTATAATAAGTAATCAGTTATATTAAGTTATTGTTGGTGTGACCCTTTAGTATCATATGTTAATTAGCAATATCACTTTAATATGATTCTTGAACACACTAGATCTTTCAATCTCCCACTTGCGCAAGATTCATATCAGACTGATATAGACAGTGGTGAACGTCTAGCAACATTTCACTGCCCCAATCAACATACGACTTTGTGCCATTCTATCAACGCCCAATTCCTAAAAGGCTCTAAGCTACAATTGGTGTATAAGGTAAGTTTATTAGTTATCCCTTTGTCATAGAAATCATGTTAAACATGCGATACAGATCGCAATCAATCTCATTTAGTGTTCAACTTTTGGTAAGGCGCCTTAGATGTCTAAGTCCCAACACATAAGAGGAACAAATCCCATATTGACTACATAAGCCTATTGCATAGTTCATACCATATCTGAAAATGGCTTTTATAACTGTCCGGTTAAGGACCAACGTTTGACTATATCTAAGCACAATACTCCCTACACTTAAGTCTAACTATTTATCTCATGTGTTAAGGATAAAAAGATAGTACTTTTTAATCAAGTAGCATTCATGTTAGAGATCCATGATACGATCTTGATGCGAGTCAGTTCAATACTAGTTCTCTGACAAGTACCTATGAAACTTGGTTACAACCCATTGCCTACCTTCATCCGGTGAAAGTCAACCAATCCAATTCATATTAGTCTTACTTTATAATTGGTCCAACAATTATAATCGACTATAAACCTTTAGAATAATAATATTATTCATGGATTAAACATGTTAATATATACACAACAAGTATTGATGTTATGATCATATCCCGGTATATCAAAGCATTATATAATAGTTGTTGTAACAGTGTTCCAATATCAACATACTAAATCTAAATCAAAATCCCATTTCTAGAACAATAAAGTCTTACGGCTGAAGTGTGACCATTCATACTTAGCTCAAAAGAAGGAGTTTATTAATGGGTTCGACTAAACTTAATTTGTGTAAATTCTATGAATACTATCATCTCCATATTTGAATTTACTCTAGGTATACTTAAATATCTTGGACTATACGATTGATGTTCTTTCGTGACATAGAGTCTCTTAGCTCGATTAAAATATACTCTCGAAGTCATAATGATTTCTAAGTGATCCTTGAATGGCAGAGATCAACATAGCTTATCATTGAACTCATTCATCCAATCATATTAGATTTCAACTTCTAAAGTAGTGTATTCTTATTTTGTAATATATTGTGTCATTTTGTTTTTCTTGGACCTCATTCCAACTAAACTCACTCTTCATCCCACAATGAGATCATAATCCAATCATAATTCATAACTATATATATATATATATATATTTGTTTAGAAGTCAGAATCTTATGTAGCTCTTTACATGAAGATTTTATTCTCAAATATAATATATATATATATATATATATATATATATATATATATATATATATATATATATATATATATTATCTAAGTCCTTCTAAAGCACTCTTAGAATGTTCCTATAGTCATCTGGTGACTTAACCATGTATTCATTTGGTATATTATGATATGCTTATAGGATGATCATATACGTGGTCTTATGCCTAATATGGTGTAAATGATGGGTTCATTTTCAAAGCAAATTGAATATAAATCATTTCAACTAGTTTAAACCAATGAGCTAGGTCCTTTTGAGGCTGGCTAAAACTTAGTGTCCTGTGACAGTGCTAAGGTTCTTCCAAAGGGATATTTTATCTTGATCTCTTTCAAGATATTGTCAATATATGCATAAGTATATAAAACTTTTAACATTCATTTTATCTATCTCTATAGAGTTTACATTCCAAAAATATATTTTGTCCTTCCTAAGTCTTTAATTTTAGAAAAACATTCCGAGTCAAGGTGAAAACCCTTGGCATGGTCAGAATGTAATTTCTAATGATTAAGTATGTCTCATTCATACAATATTAGCAATATCACTATGCTCCCACTAGTTCTTAGTAAACACACATGTTCTATTCATTTTGATATAAAATCAAACCTTGTGGTTTCATGTTAAAATGATGATTACAACATTGAGATGTTTTCTTTATATCCACAAGTGGATCTCAAGCTTTACACATTTTGTTAGCATAAAATGGATTAAGAAAACCTCTAGGCTAATCTATATAGATATCTTCTAGTATATGTCTATAAAGAAGAGCGGTTTTTCTTGAAATCTATTTGCTATATTTCATATTGAGAATATGAATTTATAGTAAACAATAACCTTGTTGATCTGATCATAGCTACTTGTGAAAAAGGTTTGATCATAGTCAATGTTATGAGTATGATAAAGACCGTAGTCAGTAACATGAGTATGAGAAAATCCTTTTATAACAAGTTTTGCTTTAAATGTATATGGTTATCCATGTAATGTATTCTTTCTAGAAGAATCACTTACTCCTTCAATCCTTGATGTAGAGAGAAAGTTCAATCAAGACCACACTTGATTATCGTACATGGATTACATCTCATTTCCGTGACTCTAAGTCGTTAATCAGAAACGATATCTGACAAAGCCTCTTGGTATTTGATGGATTTTCTAGAAACCATCAAGTACCTAAGTGTTATATGAAAAATATGAGTTCTATCTAGTAGATACCTGAAAAACTAGTCTCTTCCATACTTTCTTTCCAGATAAGAGGAGCAAATCCTCTTCCAGTGTCCAGTTTCTCCATAAAAGAAACAAGATCCATCTATGTGGGCCTTATAGGATTTCTTGGGATTAAAGGTGTTCAACCCATAAAACATGGTCCTTAGATCACACAAGGTGACTCTTTTGGGACTTGAACTATTCCTAGTTTGATGTTAGAAACATTTTTAGCATCACAATGATGCCTTTACTAGGACCTTTATGTGTATACAATTTCATACTTTCACGAGATTGTCTCTTAATGCATGAATCCATTCATTGAAGTTGTATCTAGTGAATGCTATTGTTTCATTAAGTCATTAAAGAAAATGACAATTTCATGGTAATGAGAATGAATTATTTAACTGAAAAATTTTAACAAAATTCATTTAGTATTTTCAATATTTAAACTCTTTAATAATTAATACCCTTTTAGTTTAAAAAAATAAATTAATTATCAAAGTCTAGGATCCAAGTTGCAAAACAAATAAACGATTAGGTATTCTTTATCCCATCCACTTGAATTCAACCCGGTAGATATCGATTATCAATTATATCTTACTATGTAATCTATAGATTTACGGGATCGCTAATAAAAAATTTAATTAGATGTGTTAGATCCTATCTTTACCTCGGAACTCTCTTGCTTAGGTATCTTTTATCACAAAAGATTTCTGATCAAATCATCCAATTTGAAAAACCTGTGTAATCGGCCTATAACTTTGTTATAGAAATCGTGAAGACACCCTGACCACCAAAAGATAACACTAAGCGGTTAGATATTATTTTTCCCACTAGTGCATACAAGAGATGTGCGAATGTTCTTCAAAAGGGATTGCATAGATTTGAGGTTTGTAAAATGGTCTTTTATATGTTTTATAATTTCAGTTTTAAAAACATATGATATCATGGTTATTACATGCATATAATAAACCATGGTACCAATTTTCAAAAGAAAACCACTTTTTAACGTTTCTATATAAAAGCCAGTTTTTATATAATTTGACGCAATTCAATTTTAATAACCGGTATTAAGTTTGAGTGCATTTGAGCCTTTTTGTATCTTTAATAAAACTTCCTTTTATTACTTACATATTTGGAGTTTGTATAAGTTATTAAAATCACCATTTTAAAAGTATTTCAAAATTTGACGTTATTAACGTTTTATAAAACCGGATTTTAATTTAAACCAATAACTTGTTACATCTTATGTCAACATTACAATTTTTTGAAAACCAAACTATATGTGATGTTTATTTTGTATAAAATTATTTTAGCATGTGAAAAACTAATTTATCAACCACACATAATATTTGCATAAAATAAACAACACAAACATGCATAAAATTATATATGTACATAAACATAACCAGCTAGTGACATTTTTTGTGAGCCAACACCAAAAAAAAAATGTCAAGTCCATTCCTAAAGGGACATTTTAAGGAACCAAAAATCTTCTTGTAATGTTGTTGTAGAAGCTTCCACTTGAGTAAACACCATTTTCTTGCAAAAGATTTGAAGAACTTCTTGAAAGCTAAAATTCAACAATTGTCGCTAAAAGTCCAACAACCCTTTAGAAAACAGCTTTAGTGACAGTTTTAAGAAGCTATCACTGAAAATCCTGCACACATTTTAACTTTGAAAATGGCTCTTCCGTCTTCAAAAAAATGGCTTCAACATCATCTATTGTTACATTTTTGTACAAATAAATTAATTCGAAAAACTAATCTATTACTTACAAAAATAAACCAATAAAACTAATCAATTTAATTAATTACATACCGTATGAATAAATAAATTATTACAACCATTTTTATAAAACAACAAACACAATAGTCATTCGCTAGTTTATGCACATTATATATATCATCATACACAATAAACAACCTTTATTTTTCTAAGACAACTTTAAATGACAAAAGATGCATGAAAACTTTTGTGACCTAAAATAACAATTATAAACTTGTCATAGAAAATATGTATGAACTTGTTTTTATACAAAACCAAGTTATCCATATTCTCCAAAACTAAGATTTCCAAAAATCAAAAAATCTAACCAAACTTGCAAGGTGTCACTGATACCAATTGTTGGGTTTTTATTCAAAAACTAGTTTCAAAAACACAAGATTTGGCAACGGACGACATGATAATTTGAATAACATAGAACAAGTTTATAACCCACCAAAGATCTTCTTGCACGGTTTGGAAAGAAAACAAACACCACCAAAGAAGAAGAAGAACAAAAAAACAACCTTTGTAGTTCTTTGATTCCTCTTGGGACGCTTGGAAGTTGACGAAATTTAGAGACACCAATAATATATCAACTTGATGTAGAATGCTAGTTCTTTTGTATAAAACTCTTAAGACTCTTAAGCTTTATGATCTTATTAAAATAAGAACATAGAGAGAGCATCATGAAGCAAGTGTTCTTCAAGATATGATCAAAGGTGAGAGAGAAGTACCCATAACATGCATGTTACGGTTTTGTGTATATGTATGTATAAGAAATGAAAGTCTTCATTAAGGAGCTCTTTAACACACAAGTTCTCCACCATTTAAGCCCTCTCTTGTCACTAGACCACCATGCCCCCAATGCTTGTATGGTCAAACATTACTATTGAATATATTAACATGAAAGTCATACTCTTGTCTTTTGACTCTTATTTTATAAAACTCATAAAAGGAAGAAGACAAAACCTTTATATTTTATAAACCAAGTTTATAAATATAAACTTTAACTTTTTGGTAAAAGACAGAAGAATTTATCTAGTCCAAAATGTTGTGCATGACTTATTAATTCATATCATATGAATTATATATAATGTTAATTGCTAACAAAAATTGTTATTTCCTAGAAATAAATAATTTCCAATTTAATTATAAGAGTTTATTGAATATTTATTAAAATCAATTTCTAATATATAATCAATTATATCAAGTTGTTGTTAGTATGACCCTTTAGTATCATATGTTAATTAGCAATATTAATATAATATGATTTTTGAGCATACTAGATCTTTCAGTAACATCTATAAAATTAGAGTAAATTTAAATTTTTGAAAAACATCCCAATAACCAAAAATGTTTACAAAACCATTGTTTTAAAAGTATTATTGAATAATTAAAGTGTCCTAGAATCCAAATAACATAAATCTGAAGGATGTGAACGATCACACCTTCGCCTTGCCACAATCATCTGAAGTACCTAAAACAATAAAGTAAAACTGTAAGCTAAAGCTTAGTGAGTTCCCCCAAAGTACCACCACACAAACATATAACCAGACAAATATCAGGTTTACAAACTTTCGGTTGGATTACCCCCGAACCACACCCTTTCGTTTGGAATGCCCCAACCTACAACCTTTTGGTTGGATTGCCAATACATAATGGGTCCACAAACTTCTAGTTGGATTACCCCCGTCCCACAACCTTTCGGTTGGAATGCCCCGACCCAAAACCTTTCGGTTGGAATGTCCCGGTCTGTTGACTGACAGCATAAAGCATTACAGTCTCAATCCCACCATATCAAGTCAGCATATACATAACAATTAACATTTATCTAGCAACAAATAAACATATAACCAGTCAGCAGACAAACATGCAGATCTACAAATCACTACCGTATAGTGACATCCTCTTTACTAGGATACAGATCTTAAAGTTCACTTTAGCATAACGACATCCTATATACCAGGATACACAATCTAGTGGGTCGACATTGGTGCCTGTGACCCACGAGTACAATAAAGAATACTCACCTCTCAATATGAAAAGATAGTTGATCAGCACGTTGCTCTGAATAAGAACTCTACCGATCACCTTTACAACAAAAAATGACCAAATCTCAGTCCACAACTCATATACCCAAAATATCCTTAGGTTAAATTTGGTCAAAGTTAACATAGCTAGTCGCCACGTCGTGGCCCACTTGGCCACATCGTGGCCACAATCTGACAAAACAGGCGGGTCTTGACCAAGTCATCACAACGTGGTAACCTTAACTACGTCGTAGTGATAAGTTTGGATAGCTTAAACCAGTAATTCGTCTCCTTCAACTATCTGAGCTCCCAAAGCTCAGATCTGGTCCTTCCCATGGTCTTTATGGGTCCAGTTTCCAACTTTATCCTTCAAACCCTCCATAAGCCAAAGTCCCAACCCTAACCTCTAATGGTAACTAAGGCATCAAGACTCTTATTAAGCATCCAATCCTTATAGTTGCACCTCCAAAGTTTGTAGAAGGATTTCATGCTCCTAAGGGACCTTAAAAATCGTGGCTTTATGGACTTTCATGGACAATGCATGCCTTTTCCACTTTTGGTCAAAAATAGGGTTTTATGACCTAAACCCCCATACATGACATCAAAACTCGATTATAATTCAGATCCAAGACACTAAATGCTCTACTTGGTTTGTAGATTCATAAAGTTGCAAAATTTATTAGATCCCATTACTTAAATCCATCAATTCATGGAAAAAGGGGGGCAAAACCCAAAGATTTAGCAACATGGTAAGAAAAAGGTTGAATCTTGGAAACTCACCAAGGTCCAGGGGATATGCTAGCTGGAGAAATGATGCTTTCAAAGCAAACACCACACCGAGAGCTTCTTTCTCCTTCAAATATCACCAAAAAGCACCAATAATGAGTTCACAACTTCAATGGAGGCTAGTGCTAGGGTTTATGAGGTTGGGAGGAAGATGGAGTCTAAAACCCTAGCCTTAATGTTCTTTATATAGGGTCCAAGGCCCGAAGTTAGTGTTTTTCACTAAAACACCTTCTACGTGGTGCCCAAGACCACGTCATAACGGGTCATTAAAATCTCTTGATTCAAAACGCTCTTCCATGTCGTGGTGATGCTCCACCACGTCGTGGCCACCCCAATTAAATTTTATGCAAAAAAGTTGATTCATACTTGGATCAAATATTACCATTCTCCCCCACTTGAATTAGACTTCATCCTCGAAGTCAACAACTCGGGGTAGTGCTCTCGCATCTCCGCCTCAGGTTCCGAATTCTATTTAGAACCCTTCCGATGCTACCACTGAACCTTGACAAAATACACCACCTTGTTGCACAAAGCCTTCATCTTCTTATCCAAAATCACCACTGGCCTCTCCAGATAATTTAGGTGATCATCAACCTGAATATGCTCCAAGGGAACCGCCACCGAATCATCAGCTACACACTTCCGAAGTTAAGAAACATGGAAAGTGTTATGAATCTAACTAAGATCCTCAGGCAAATCCAACCTGTAATCCACATTGCCAACCCTGGCAATCACTAAACATGGCCTATTATACTAGGTCCCTAATGTACCCCTCTTCCTAAAGTGTATTACACCCTTTCAGGGTGATACCTTCAGTAAAACCATGTGGCCAACCTGGAACTCCAGCTCAAATTGATGCTTGTTGGCGTAACTCTTCTGCCGACTTTGAGATGTCTCTAATCTCTGTCTAATCTTCTGAATAAGCTATGTTATCTAGAGCACAACCTCAGTTCTTCCCACGGCTCTATGACCAACCTCTCCCTAACATACTGGGTTACGGCATTTCCTCCCATAGAAAAGCTCGAATGGCGGGGTACTAATACTGGAGTGATACCTATTATTGTAAGAAAACGTAGCTATGGGAAGGTAGGAGTCCCAACTCCCACTAAAATCATTCACACAGTCTCACAACAAATCCTCTAGTGTCTGAATGGTCAGCTCACTCTGACCGCCAGTCTGCGGATGATAAGTAGTACTGAGATGCAACCTTGTACCTAGTTCCTCGTGGATCTTTTGACAAAGACACTACTAGAAAAACAGCATTTTACGACGCGCAATGCGTGTCGTAAAACGCTCAGACGATGCGCAAATGCGTGTCAAGAAAGGCCCTGTCATAACGAGAGACGACACGCTTTTGCGCGTCGTCTATAGACGACGCGCATTTACGACACGCATTTACGACACGCATTTACGACGCACATTTACGACGCGCAATGCGTATCAAGGAAGCCCCTGTCATAAAGGAAGACGACACGCATTTGCGTGTCGTAAGTTTACGACGCACGTTTAGGACACGCATTGCGTATCATTAAAGCCCCTGTCATAAATGAAGATGACACGCATTTGCGTGTCATAAACTTCAGCAACCATTTACGATATACATTTACAACGCGTCTTTACGATACTCATTTACGCATAATACAAAAATATGGAAACAAATATATACCAAAACAATCAATATCATCCATAACATCATGTCAAAAAATTGTAATACATTGGTATTAAGGGGATCTGATTGTACACTGTTAATAAGAGGTTTTCCCTAACTATATAACCTAATACTACATTGCTATTAACGAACACCTTGTTTCAGATATCATGTCAAAAAAATCCTTCATGTCAAAAAATTGGCTGTTGTCCACCGGGTGTAGATGGCAAGTAATGACTTGAACATTAGCTGAAACAAAAAAGCTTTTATTAATCACACAATCAACATCATTTATAAGTACATCAGAATGCATATGTATACTAACAGATGTGATATAATATATACGATCCTGTATAAAGAAAAATAGCAAAAAACAATTTAAGGAATAGATTGCCAATGATAATAAATAATAAAGAAAAGCCTCTTACCTGATGAGAGCTAGTCATGTTAGTTGACTTCATAACACAAAAAAGATGTAAAAAATTGGCTGTAAAATTAAAACATCATTTTTACCATCAAGAAAATCAGGAAGAAATCCCAGCATATCAATGTCTGGAACACTGTCCAACACTGTGATCCATCCCACCAAAAATTGGCGAACATATGGATTCAAGACATTCATACACTCTCTCAATAATGGTATAAATTCTTCAATGCTGGCCAAAAAAACAAAAAATTATTAAAAAAAAAGCCAAATACTACAAGGGTTTAAGTATTAAAGAAAAGATGATCACCTGAACTGATCGCTATCTGTCACAATGTCCTGTTTCCAACAAGTAGCAAAAAAGTTCAGAAGACTGATTAACAGGCATTACAAAAATAAAAGGCTGTTTACCTTCACAAGTCTATCTAAAAGATGAGCAACACTTTGTACATTGGGATCTGAGTCTGCTGAAAGCTTACACAATGCATCGAATATCTTGTTGAAGTGTACAATGAACTCTCCTCTCACAACCTGCAAAGAGGCATGAAATAAGCTCAAAATGTGTTGTATTAAAGGGACTTGTCAAATTTAAAGACTGAAGAAAGCTTGTTACTATTCTTGATTACATTTACATAATTTTTTTGTCATTTATATGAATCGTTAGAGATTTTTATAAAAAAATAAATAAATAAATAAATGGCACGAAACCATTAGTCAATCTTGTACCAGAAACATTGGTGTCAACAGACTCCACCATTCTCCATATAAGATCAAGTGACTGATCTTTTCTCCATAGAGTGCTGGAAGTGAAAAGAGTTCAAGATCCGAGTTCTTTATTGGACTTGCAATTTCAAAGAGATAAACTGCAATGTTTATGGACACCATCGTGCATCTGCAATGTGAAAAACAAGAATTATCAGAGGCAAACATAGATGCAGTATCAGAACTCCATCTTGAATACAAACAATTACCATAAACTGCAACTTAAACCACACTACAAAATGTCCACCAAAACAAATTACCATAATACCCCTGGTAAAAAAGAAAAACCTCAAGCCGCCCTAGGAACCGGGGTGTTCTCTGGCACTGTAACTGAGAAGAGAAGAGAAGATATTACTTATATATTTGTTTAGAAAAGAAAAAAAAAATGAAGCTTACTTTTCGAGGAGTAGGCCGTTTTTTCGGAAGTTTTGAACTAAAAAGACAACAAGGTGACGAAAGAGCATGCACCTCGAGCACCAAGAGCACTACCTGTTAAATATATATTTGTTTAACACTGATACATGATTAAAAATATATATAAATATTTAATGAAGAAGAAAAGAAAAGATTACTTGATTAGAGGGATCTGATAGGGATCCGATAGTGCTTTAAGAAGTGTGTCAAAAATATCATTAAAAAAAGACAAGACCTGAATTACACGTATAAATTAAACTTTTTCTTTCTTATTGGCAATAATTTAAATAATTATATGAAAATGGTTTGTGTACCTCTGTTCGGTGTCTATTTAAAAGGGTTGAAATCCAGTGCAATGATTCAATACGAGTGGCTTCGTGTATTCACTCGATAACTGCCTGAAAATTGAGAAAATAAAAGCAAAGATATATTTGTTAATAAAGAGAAAAAGAGTTGAATACTTGTATATTTTATAGTAATAAAAAAAAGTGAGATTGGACCTTTTTACAATGGAGAGAATTGCTCCAACATCAAATCCTTCAGAAGGATGGGCTTTGATTGCAAGGATCTCTTCATTTGTTTCACAAGCTACCTGATACTCAACAAACACAATTTTCACAAGTTAAATAAACACACAATGGAATGGAATCCCAAATTCCAATTCCATCAGAATACACAAACTTACAACACGTATTCTTTCTTCTTTATCAGCTATGCAAGGCAAGATAGCTCCTAATATATCAGCATAATAAGGAGCCAATTGATCACCCCAAGTTTTCAAACTCGTTTATCTGCATAAATTTAATAAAAAATTGCAGGAATTCTCAAAAAATCTCATTACAATGGAAACCCCATTTCTTAAACCTTCTCTTCTCACGCTATGTTCCCTCACACTATGTTCTGGGGACGCTTGCTTCCTTCTGGAAAAAAGAACAAAAGATAAGAATCCATACAATGAATTAAAATAGTTAAAGTAAAAAAGTTATTACTTGGTTATCTTGATAGCCTCGTTGATTGATCGGTCATAATCATCTGCAAAAGTTGCAATTTTTATAGTGACAGGAATAAAATATAAATCATGAATAATAAGATTGAAAATGAGTGTGATTAATGTTACCAAAAGTATAGGACACGGGTTTTCTGCCACGTAGGGAACGCCCTGGACCAAGTGCATCAATAATCATGGTATCAAGAAGAAGAGCTTGTCTATGCTGTCTCTTGAGCAACTTCTCTTTCCTCTGTGCACCAACAACAAATAATTACACCACTGCTTCTCTCTTATTTGACTTAATGTACAAAGAACGACTTAATAAAAAAGTCATAAACATGTTTCCCTGGACACCCCTCTTCCAACCAACCAACCAAAAAGTCAAAAATACCCCCAACACCACAAAATAACAATGTTTCTTGTTTTTCAACATCCATAACCATCAACCCAGATGGCAATTTCGTAATTATCTAAAATAAACACTCTTTCAAGAATCTGCTACAGGGTCTGTTTTTATTCTTGTCTTGCAGAATATACATTTCATTTTCTCTCTAGTAAAAAAAAACTTTCTATATACAAATCAATTGGTCAACAACAAGTTTTCTTTTTTAAACTCCAGGAGGGCCCACCTTGCAGGTAGGAGATTGTGTTAAGCAACAAACTAGTATCTTTTTTGTATGTTTTTCTTGTATTTTAATCTTCTTAACCAACAAACCATAATTCTTTAATGGTTTTATGCTTGTGGGTTTGTCTCATCTTTTTTCTCTCTATTATTATTATTATTACACTCAAGAACAATAAAGCTGAAGACTTTTATGTTCTTCTACACCTGGGGCTTGACGGAATGACAACAATCGGAATCCACAAACCCCGTTTCACAATTCCAACCGACTATGGACCCTGGCATCATCAATTCCATTCCAACCCATCAATCATCAAAATGTCAGTTTCTTTTTTCCTTTCTTTCTTTCATTCTTTCTATCACTAATCAAGATATCAAACTCATAACATTCTTTAAACATGACAATGAACTCCGGATCTTCACAGGGCATAGAAAAACAAGATTTATCATTAAAGATTCAAGAAAACCATGCATGATGCAACAATTGATAAAACACAGTTGTATTCAGATTCAGCAGAACGAATACCTCAACTCGAATGTCACATAAGGCTTTCAATATGAGCACACGAACACCAGGATCAAGGGTGTTATATGTTTCAATCTCAACCCTTAAAGGATGTTTTATAACCTGCAAAATTAAAATTAACATAAGACAAAATAATAATAATAATAATAATAATAATAATAATAATAATAATAATAATAATAATAATAATAATAATAATAATAATAATTGTAAACAAGATTAGATACTCTGCAAACATAACAATTTCACCTGTGATAAATGTTCCTTATCTCCATATAAATCCTTGTTCTGTACAATAAGATCGGCTTCTTTGGCCTAAAAAAAGAAAAAAAATAACTAGAAAGTAGAAACATGACTCATGAATTATAAAAGTCAAAGTTTGACATTACCTTTAGCATCCTAAAACGATCACCTAAAGGAGAACAGGTGACAGATTTAAGTGATATCAACAACTTCTCAAAGGGCTTTATAAGATGAGTATCAAAATGAAATCGAATAGGGCGATTCTTTGACAAAATTGATATTTGAAAACGAGTGACAAAAAAGAGATGTGCAATACCTTGAATTCAGCAGAAGTCTTGGAGGATTCTTAGATGGATCACATACAGGATACTTCGTGACCTAGCTCTTTTGGTTGTGTAATCGAACCGAGCATCGAGCTTGATTGCAGTTAATGGATAGGCAATACGAAGGAGGGGGGAGAGAAAGATGAATAAAATACATCGCTTCTAATTTCGTCTCCTGTCTCGATCTATGATACAAACCTCAAACCTGGGAAAAACGAAAAACCACAGAAATCGCCTGAAAATAAAATCAAATCCACCTCGTGGAGGGGAAGAAGGGCCAGAAGAGGCGGTGAAGGTTAGAGGTGGATGAGGGGGCGGAGACCCCTTGTCGATTTCGTGAAGACTAGTGAACGATGGAAAGCGAGTTTAGGGTAGAGGAGATCATGAGTCGCGTTTTCTAAGAGGGAAGAAGACATCTGATCGATTAAAGGGAGAATGAAGGTATGGATTTTGGAAGTTGTGGTTGTTGATCGATAATTAAGAAAGGGAAGAACGAGATGCAGGAAGGGTTTGAACATACCATTTTTACGATCTCTTGTAAGCATGAGAAGTTGTTGTGAGCTCTAAGAATTATGTGAGGTCCGGTTCAAAGCCCCAATATCTTTATTGATTATGTGAAGATGGGCCATATGCGAAGATAAAAAGATGAAGACGGACCATATCTGAAGAATTTTGGGCAAAGTTATGGTTAGATCTGATTCAAAGAGTATCTATAGATATCAAAGCGGCCATGGAATTTGCAGAGCTTCATTAATTAGGTCAAGGAAAAGAGAAGGGGTTTTCGGATGTTAGAAGATGAGAATAAGGCGGGGTTTTAATTTTTTGGGATTTGATTTCCCCCCTTAGCTATTAAAGATGGAGAACGCACGTTTTATGAAAATTTTATAAAGCGACATGCATAGACAACACGCCTTTTATGCTGAGTGCCCTTCGTGTTTTTATTTTTTTGTTCCGACACTAATTTTAAGGGCACGCAAAAATGCGCGTCCTAAATCCTTCAAATTTTAGAAGAGATGACATTATTTTTAGGGCACACGCTTTTGCGTATCGTAAATCACTGCGTGTCATGGTTCGTGCGTCATTAAAGGCCTATATTCTAGTAGTGAGAATAGGATGTGAACTGAACATTTCGATCAAATACAATGGAGAATGGAATACGATGCCAAGCAACAATTTTGCGCACATATAAATCGGCCAATTTCTCGCCCGAAGAACCCTCTCGAATGGCGAGAAAGTGGGCGCTCTTTGTTAAACGGTCTACTATAACCCATATCGAGTCGAATCCCTTAGCCGTCTGAGGTAACTTGGTGGTGAACTATAGTAATATATTCCCATTTCCATATGGGAACCTTCAATGGCTGCAACTTGCTATGTAGCCTCTGGTGCTCGGCCTTGACCATCCAAGAGGTACATCTTAGTGGCTCCCAGGTGTATCGGAAATCTGGACTCATGTGCCTCCTACAGAACAACTTGTTTGACCCCATCAAAATCCGGTACCCATACCCGACCATACCGGGTCAATAATCCATGGTTTTCGGTAGAAAATTATGTCAATCTCACCTCTAAGTCGCTCTTATTTCCAGTTCGCTTTCTTGAAACCCTCAGCCTGAGCCTCCCTAATAATACCTAACAATGGTGAATCGATCGATATCCTCATACATAGGCCCCGACCATCAGATCTAACTGCCTTGCGCCTCAAAGCATCTGCGACCACATTTTCTTTCCCAAGGTGGTACAAAATCTCACAGTCATAATCCTTGACCACGTCAAGCCACCTACGCTATCTCATATTCAAATTAGGCTGATCCATAAGATATCTTAAACTCTTGTGATCCGTGTAGATAGTAGATCGGACCCCATACAGGTAATGCCACAAAACTTAAGAGCAAACACCAATGCTCCCAACTCCAAATCATGAGTCGAATAACAAACCTCTTGCCGAGAAGCATAAGGAATAACCCTACCTCTCAGCATAAGAAATGCCCCTAGTCCTGTGATGGACGCATCATAAAGTACCACAAAATCCTCAACACCCATAGGGAGGGTCAGCATTGGGGCCTCACATAACTTCCGCCTCAAGGTCTCGAATCCAGTATGCTGCTCAGGCCTCCAACGGATATCCACACCCCTCCTTTTTAGACGAGTGAGGGTTATAACAATCTCGGAGAAGTCATAAATTAATCTTCGATAATAACCTACTAATCCCAAGAAACTCCTAATCTTCGATGGTGACTTCGGAACCTCCCACTGCATCACGGCCTCAATTGTGGCTGGGTCGACCAAAATCTCGTTCTTGTTAAAGAGGTGTCCTAAGAACTCGACCTCCCATAAACAAAATTCACACTTCGAGAACTTGGCATATAGGCGTTACCTCCTCAAAACTCCAAGAAGCTCTCAAAGGTGCTCCTCATGCTGGTCCTTGGTATTGGAATAGATCAGGATATCATCAATGTAAACAATGACTGAACGATCAAGCATCGACCTGCACGCTCGATTCATCAAATCCATGAATCGTGTCGGCACGTTAGTGAGCCCAAACGGCATCAACACAAACTCTTAATGACCATGAAGAGTCTGAAACGTGGTCTTCTCCACGTCCTCCTCTCAATCCCCCATCTGATGATATCCCGACCTCAAATCGGTCTTGGAGAACCAATATGAACCCTGTAGCTGATCGAAGAGGTCATCAATCCGTGGAAGTGGGTAACGATTCTTCACCGTGAACTTGTCCAACTCCCGGTAATCAATGCACATCTAGTGTGAACCATCATTCTTCTTAACAAACAAAATTGGTCGCCCCATGGCGAGCTGCTCGGTCTAATGAACTGCTTGCCCAACAGATCCTGAAGCTGAGAGGACAAATCCTATATCTCATGTAGTGCCAAACGGTATGATGCCTTAGCAATCTGATGCAGCGCAAAAAAACAACACAAAGATAACCAAGAATGAACCTGTTGATTCTAAAAGAATAGCCAGGACAACCTCTTCAAAACCACGTTGATTCTACGAATACCGTGGGATTGGCTTCAAAATCTGGGTTAACACACAGAATTTGGGAGAAAATCGAAAGTTCATAAAATTGATGATCGACCATCCAAATTACATCAAAAACAGTTAAATAAGAAGCAGAAATTAAAATGAAACCCTAAAAGTCCATGGGCCAAATACAAACCCAAAAACAAAACCCAAAAATTAAGGAAAAATAATAAAATTGTTCATAACTCCATTTAGAAAGCGATTTCTGGACTCAAAAATGGGTAAGTCCCCTTTGGGTACTTACCTAGACGTGCTCCTTGCTCCAAGCTTCGATTTGACTGGTCGTAGGCCCGAAACGGAGATTCGTAGCCAAAGTTATGGCCATTTCCGTGAAGCCCCTTTAGTCACACGATCGTGGGCCTCTAGGAACGCAAGGGCCCGATCCTCCACACTAGGGCCCGCATCATCCCCTCCTGGGTAAACAAAATTCGACCTCGAATGTGCACCATGGTCATCATCAGAAGAATCCCCATAATAAGGAAGCAAATGCTTTACATTGAAAACATCGGAACAACGAATGTGGCTTGGCAACTGTAGACGGTAAGCATTGGAATTAATCTTCTCCACAATCTCCACCGGTCCAATCTTCTTAGCTGACAGCTTGTTGTACTCACCAACCGAAAAACGATCTTTAGTCAAAACAGCCCAAACAAAGTCACCTACTTCAAAATCAACTTGTCTGCGTTTTTTATCTGCATCTTGCTTGTACTTGGAGTTAGCTCGGACCAAGTTGTCATGAACAGCCTTATGAACATCATGCAGTCCTCCAACAAAATCCTGCACTTTCTTTGGAACAACCCTAGAAACAGGCAGTGACATCAAATCAAGTGGTCCCCGTGGCTGAACAGAATAGACCACCTGGATTGGACTATATCCAGTACTTCGGTTGATAGCATGATTATGAGCAAACTCAGCTTGACAAAGCTTCTGATCCCAGGTCTTCACATGATCACCCACTAAACACCGCAAAATATTACCAAGGGATCGATTGACAACCTCTGTTTGGCCATCCGTTTGAGGATGATATGCACTACTAAAATTGAGCTGAGTGTTCACCATTTTCCATAGGCTGCGCCAAAAATGACTCAAAAACCTAGTGTCTCGATCTGACACAATAGAAGACGGCAATCCATGCAAACGGTAGACGTCTCGAAAGAATAACTGGGCCACATTAACTGCATCCGTCGTCTTTTTGCAAGGAATAAAGTGCACCATCTTAGAAAAACGATCAACAACCACAAATATTGAATCATTTCCCCGTTGAGTACGTGGTAAACCCAACACAAAATCCATGCTGATGTCTACCCAAGGTTGTGATGGAACAGGCAAAGGCATATAGAGTCCTGCATTGGTAGATGTGCCCTTTGACACCTGACAGATTCGACACCGTTTAACATATCTATCCACCTCCTTGCGCATTGTAGGCCAAAAATAAGATGATTGTACCAACTGTAAAGTGCGATCTCGACCGACATGCCCTTCACCATGCAGCTCCCTAATGATTTGAAGGCGGAGACTAGAATCAGGGATGCACAATTGATTGCCTTTGAAAAGAAAACCTTCATGCAGTAGAAAATCAGACATTTGTCCAGATTGTATACCCTGCAGAACAACAGAAAAATAAGGATCAACCGTTAGCTGCTCCATGAGGACATCCATCCCCGGCACACCAACCGTCATGGAAACTAGCAAATTACTCCTCCGACTCAATGCATCAGCCACCCGATTTGACATCCCAGACTTGTGTTTCACCACGAAAGTGAATTTTTCCAAGAACGACATCCACCTCCCATGTTTGTATGACACCTTATCTTGACTGCGAATATGTCTTAATGAATCATGATTTGTGAACAAAACAAATTCCTTATGAAATAAATAATGGCGCCAATGCTTTACAGCTTGGACCACTGCATAGAACTCAACATCATAAGTGCTATAATGCAGCTTTGGCCCCGTCAACTTCTCACTAAAATAGGCAACCGGTCGTCCTCCTTGACTTAGAACTGCTCCAATCCCAACCTTGGAAGCATCCGTGTGTAATTCAAACACTTGAGAAAAGTCTGGCAATACAAGGATCGGTGATGTAGTAAGCTTCTCTTTTACTAATTGGAAAGCTGATTCTGCTGCTTTGGTCCAAGTAAAGGCCTTCCCTTTCATACAATCAGTCACCGGTGCCATAATAGAACTAAAGTTTGGAATAAACCTCCTATAGAATGAAGCAAGGCCATGAAAGCTTCGAACTTCAGTGATGGTAGTTGGACTTGGCCATTGTCTGACAGCTGCTACTTTAGACTCGGCCACCTGTATTCCTTCCCCAGAAACAACGTACCCCAAGAACAAGACTTTAGGAACCATAAACACACATTTCTTCATAGTTGCATACAAACTATCCCGTCGAAGTACGGTCAAAACCTGCCTCACGTGGTTGACATGCTCACCAAAAGTAGCACTGTAAATAAGTATGTCATCAAAATAAACGACTACAAATTTACCAATAAAGGGCCTGAACAACTGGTTCATCACACGCATAAATGTACTAGGAGCGTTTGATAAACCGAAAGGCATCACCAGCCACTCATACAATCCTTCACGAGTCTTGAAGGCAGTCTTCCACTCATCCCCAGGCCTAAGTCGTATCTGATAGTACCCGCTCTTCAAGTCCAGTTTCGTAAAGATAGAGGCACCGCTAATCTGGTCAAGTAGGTCATCAGGTCGAGGAATTGGAAATCTGTACCTCACCGTGATCTTATTGATGGCGCGACTATCAACACACATACGCTAAGTACCATCCTTTTTAGGAGTCAACAAAGCAGGAACAGCACACGGGCTCATGCTCTCCCGAACATGACCTTTTGAAATCAAGTCCTTCACCTGTCGTCGCAACTCCTCATGCTCTCCGGGACTCATTCTGTAATGTGGCCTATTAGGCAACTGAGCTCCTGGTTGTAAATCAATATGATGCTGGATGTCACGTAAAGGTGGCAAACCATCAGGTAATTCATTAGGGAAAACATCAGCGAATTCCTTGAGCAGAGGAACCATAGCCTCAGGAATTTCAACCTCCTTAGCGACTTCCTTCTCGAGCAATACAAAAATTTCACCTTCCGCCTCCAACTCGTCTTCAAACTGATTAAGGGTCAGTAGAGTACCCGAAGGTCTCGGAACTGGCTCCTTTGGCTTACTGGGAACCAATGTTATCTTCACACCACCAAACAAGAAACTGTAAGTATTAGTCCGCCCGTTATGATCTATGTTACGATCATACTCCCAAGGTCTGCCCAACAACAAATGACAAGCATCCATAGCAACCACATCACACCACAAATCATCTTTATACGTGGTACCAACAGAAAATTGAACAAGGGCTCGTTTAGATACAGTGACCTCGCCACCCTTCTTAAGCCACTGTAGCTTGTAAGGCTTAGGGCGATTTTCTGTTTTCAAAGCCAACTTTTGAACTGCTTCTTCAGATATAAGGTTATCACAACTTCCTGAATCAATAACAAAAGTACAAACCTTTCCCAAAATAGTACATGTCGACTGAAAGATGTTGTGTTTGAGCCAATCATCACCAATAACTTTTGGTGTAAAACAAGACCGCCTTACCACCAAATTTACCCCCACATCTCCAGTTACAACTTCCTCTTCGCATTGATGCTCTTCGTCATACACAGGGGGATCTTCGTAATTTTCACCGGCATCATCATTTTGCCAATCATCTTGCTCAGCAAACAAATGATGTTTTCCGACCTTCTTGCACTCTGATTGTCGGTGACCTGTCTCCCCACAACTAAAACACTTCAAGCTGCTACTAATAGTTGTCCTAGGATTTGGTCCAACACTGTTAGATGTCGGTCTTTGTTGATTAGGCACAACACGGGGTACCATACCACCCGTCCCGGAACTTCCTCCAATATTAGCAGTTGAAGACGAACCGCCCACCCGACGACTTTGTTTCTCAAAAGCCAACGCCCGTTGGTGCGCTTCAGAAATAGATACCGGGTCAAACATATTTACAGAGTCCATGATTTGGACCCGTAGACCCCCAATATATCGAGCAACGAGTTGTTCCTCTGTCTCCTGGATATCGTTTCGGGCAATCAATTGGTAGAACTCAGTTGTGTAATCGTCAACTGATTTGGCACCCTGCTTCAGATTTTGCAACCGTTGGTACATCAACCTTTGAAAGTTATGGGGTAGGAAGTTGGATCGTAAACACTTCTTCATCTTCCTCCAAGTCACGACCTTTGACTTTCCGAGCCTGTCTCGTGTCAGTTTCAGTTGTTGCCACCATGCAGATGCCCTACCACGTAGCCTGGTAGCAATCAATGACACTCTTTTGTTTTCAGGGACTTCTTTGAACTCAAAAACTTCCTCAACAGTAGCCAACCAGTCGATGAACCCCTCCGGATTCAAACTGACCTCATCGAATTCTGGGATATCAATTCTCATTCCGGCCTCCCAACACCTATTGTCACCTCTATGATCACGCCTTGGCCGCCTTTCTAGATCGTCTTCAGAATATGAACCGTCACTGCCGCCGAACGTGTTCCCAAATTCACCATCTTCCACTTGAGAATGTGTTCGAGACCTTTGCCCTCCTCGATTCATCAGTTCGACCATCCTATCAGTCAGTTGGTCAACCATTTGATCCATCCTCTCCTCCATTCGTGCCATAATACGTTCTTCTAGTTCTTGCTCATGAACATTAGCGGGCGTCCTGTTTCTCCTCGGAGGCATTTTGAACCAGGAATTCGGCTCTGATACCAACTGATGCAGCGCAAAAAAACAACACAAAGATAACCAAGAATGAACCTGTTGATTCTAAAAGAATAGCCAGGACAACCTCTTCAAAACCACGTTGATTCTACGAATACCGTGAGATTGGCTTCAAAATCTGGGTTAACACACAAAATTTGGGAGAAAATCGAAAGTTCATAAAATTGATGATCGACCATCCAAATTACATCAAAAACAGTTAAATAAGAAGCAGAAATTAAAATGAAACCCTAAAAGTCCATGGGCCAAATACAAACCCAAAAACAAAACCCAAAAATTAAGGAAAAATAACAAAATTGTTCATAACTCCATTTAGAAAGCGATTTCTGGACTCAAAAATGGGTAAGTCCCCTTTGGGGACTTATCTAGACGTGCTCCTTGCTCCAAGCTTCGATTTGACTGGTCGTAGGCCCGAAACGGAGATTCGTAGCCAAAGTTATGGCCATTTCCGTGAAGCCCCTTTAGTCACACGATTGTGGGCCTCTAGGAACGCAAGGGCCCGATCCTCCACACTAGGGCCCGCATCACAATCGGAGCTGCACTTGGAACCAAATCGATTTTGAACTCAGCCTGCCTCTTAGGAGGCACACCGGGTAACTTCTCTGGGAACACATCTGCGAACTCTCTCACCACAGCCACATCTGAAACTGAAATCTACTTCCCCACTCGAGTATCAACCAAGTATGAAAGATAGCCCATACAACCATACTGAATATACTTCCGAGCCCTGGCAGCCAAACAAAAGGTTGACCTAATCGTGGTACTACTCTCTCCCAAGCACGCTTAACTGCAGAGTTCTGATGGGATCCGGTGCATTAGTGCTTGAATGATCACACCCCAAAAATCTCCAAGACACAACCCCGATAAACACTCGATGTAGAAATCTCATGTTCGTTGGCGATAGAAACTGGCAACGGACACTCCAACTCTCCAAGAGCCATATCAAAACTCTTACTGAAGGACTGAGATACAAAGGACTAACTCGAACCCGAATTGAAAAGCGTGACATTCCCATTTTCACGGCCAGAAAAACCGATTTTTTTTATGCTTTATAAAAATCAGAGTACTTCTTTTAATAAAAATGTTGCAGAATTTGTTCCCAGAAAAACATGATAAATATATTATCAAAGCATTTCCGAAGAAATGTATTTTTATTCATTTTAAAACATTTGGGATGTCATCGTCAATACAAAAACATAAGCATAAACAGAACTTACATTCATTTACACTAGTGATCTACATCTCTTTTAAATCTCTCAGTGTAAAGTAGCTTCATATCGACACCTGTGATACAAATAAGCTTGAGTGGTTCAGGTTGGGAAACCTGGTGAGTACATAGACTTTTCAACCCACAATAATATAATTATTATGTTTAAACATCAAACAATCAACCCAATTACCCATCCCCATTATCTTGTTTACTCTTAAGGATCTACCCTAAGAATTAGCTATTCCTCGTTCATTCATTCCTAAGGATCATCCTAAGGAATCGGCATGAAATCCATCGTTGCCAGGGTTTACTCGACAGGCACTAAGTCGCATAGTCGCCAGGGTTTAGGCACTAAGTCTCATAGTCGCCAGGGTTTATACAACAGGCACTACGTCGCATAGTCGCCAGGGTTTAGGCACTAAGTCTCATAGTCGCCATGGTTATCTCGTTTATCGAAAGTATCGTTTCCGAGAATCCATTCGCAATACGTGTCAATGGGTTTTTAGAGTACAGCTGGTGAATACACAGTTCAAATACACCTACATGTTGCGAGCCTGCTAGTGTTGCACTGGAATGTCTAGAATAGTCTGTGGTTGTCATCCATACTCTGCTGAATGACGGGGCCAACACATGGGTAAAAGGCTTCTCTCATGGTTTACCTCTCACCCTTATCTCATGGTCTATATCACCTCTCATCATTTTCGTTTTTGTCACACAGCAACTATTTCATCTACCCATGTTTTACCCAACACATTTTGTAGATATAAAATACATATACAGTTTAAATCATATAAAACTTGTATAAAATCGTTCATCCAGCATAGATAGCAAGTATACAAATAATATGCACACATAGCACGTAATTTATATAAAATACTTCATATCTATGTGTAAGATGAAAGTAACTATGCACTCACTTGTTAAGGTGGTGACTCGGAACTCGGACAGCACTTCGTTATCTCAAAACAATTTTCCCTTGACAAAACCTAGTATCAATACCACTAGGGTTTAGTCTAACATTAACCGCGACTAATTAATAGTCTAGCTATTATTATTATTATATAAGCGTTAAACAACACTCTATATAACTCATAATAATAGCCCAAATAATTATTTTAAGGACCTAATAACATTACTATAATTATTAAAAAGCTATATTAAAACTTTCATAGGCGTAGCTTACTTACAGCGGATTTTAAAGAAAACCGGGCTTCGCTTGGAGCAGCGTTTCCGAACCGAAAGACCCTTTTTCTCGGGGCTCCGGGAGCCTCGGGGCTTCATTCGGGTGCTAGGGGAGTTCCCTAGGGTTTAGGGGGCTTAAGATAGGCTAGAGAGAGAAAGAAACTAGAGAGAGAAGTGAGAAAGGTGTGAAAGACTCGGAACTCTCGCCCCCCTTTTATAGCCTGCGAGGCCTTGGATTACGTTGGGCGTAATCCTTGGCTATGTTGGGCGTAGTCTTCGGATAAGGCTCCAGCTCGCATCCAGCTGGCTCGCACATCGGACGGATAAGAACCGAAGTACGCTGGGTGTACCCGGCCTCGGACGCGGGGCGTAGGCGAGGGTGAGGTGTCGCAATCCGAATCAACCTCTGATCAGCGATGGACGGCCCAGATGCTGCCACGTCATCAGAGATTTCGCAAATTGCACACTTAACTTCTAAAAATCATAACGTTCGCATACGAGCTCCATTTCGATGTTCTTTATATCCACACGTAGGTGGGAACGTACTCTACAACTTTTGTTTAGACTCCGTCGGCTAATTTTGACACTATTTTAATAGTTATATTATTAACAGGCCGGGACAGGATTGGTCCGTTAAAATCTCATAACTTCTTCATCCGATGTCCGTTTTCATCTATCTTTTGATCGTTACACTACTATTAACGAGGTCTTCGATTCTCGTTTAGTTTGTTTCAGCTAAAAACCGCTCGATCTTATATTCGAATTCTGGGCTGTACACTGCTAAGCCGAAACTTCGAAAAATCATAACTTCCTCATACGAAGTCAGATTTGGGCGTTCTTTTTAAGGACGCTCTCGGTTTAACGTATTCTACGACTTTCGTTTAGGTCGCTAAGGCTAAAAGTCGCTCTATCGTAAATTCAATATTTACGCTTCCCGGTGCCGTGCCGGTTCCGTCGCGAAACTTCGACGAGTCATAACTTCTTCGTTATAACTCGGATTTCGGCGTTCTTTATATGTACGGAACCCTTGAGACATATTCTACAACTTGGTTAAGATTATTTATTCTAAATAATATTTTTTTCGAAAAGTCGTTTTCGACCCCTATTATCTCTAGATTGACTAGCCCGGATCTACGGATGTTACAATTATCTCCCCCTTAGGATGATTACGTCCCGAAATCATCAACGAAACAGGGCTCACATGATGACTGCATATGTTATCTCTTCATCCTATGTAATAATCGTAACTTCTATGTTGCTTCAAACGAGTACCTAACTCTAAGACTTCCTATCTCACGTTGGACTCCAATTTATGATCTTCAAGTCACAATCTCGATACTTACTGGAGACTCCTTCTTCTTCTTAATGCACTTAAGACAAGTCCTTTGATTTCCACAATAGACTGATGGGTCATGTTCTAATGACCTCTCATCGTATGTTGTAATGCTTAGACTCAGGTCTTTTGGAGTCAAATTCCAGAACAGACTATACCTTCCTTCATGTTCTAATGTGATATAATCACCTTTTAGCATGTAGTATTTCTAGCTACAAGTTTCTTACTTTAACAACGATCACGACTGCTTTGATTATCTTTCACTTCAATCTTCTGGCTTAAGTCAGATGCTACATCAAACTTGGTTCTCTGAACCACGTAACATACCCATCTTAGTCGGACTTGATCTGATATGACCACTAGGGTTGGAATATCAACAATGTTCTTGGTCATTACCGAAACGATGGTAACGACATACATGAACAAAACGGAATCAATTACTAGCTTCTTGGTAACCTTGTGACTTTCCTTGATCCAAGTGTGAGTCCTGTGCTTCCGGTAGTATAGGCCTCCACTACCATTCACACCTACTCATACTCGTCCCAATTATTGTCTCGTAGTTTTCCAAGTCACCATACAAGAAGATCACATAATAATTTAACACACCAGATAATAAAACGAAGGTTTATATTATTCCCTGAAACGATTACATAGGTGTTCAAGTTCAACCTATACTATGACTCTAATAGGCTACATCATATGAAACTACAGATACTGCATAACCCGATCTTCAGATGAGAAATCCTCATCCTTGATTCCTCGTGTTGTTGTCTGCTTCATCGAGGATCATGTGGAATGCCCTTGGTTTCGGCGGTGCCTCTGGCCTTGCTGCTTAATTTTTCTTTGGGCAATCTCTAGAAATATGCCCTTCTTTGTTACATCCGTAGCACACCTTCTTGTTGGACGTGCAGTTGTTGGCGTAATGCCCTGTCTTTCCACATTTGTTACAAGTCATCTCCTCGCTACACTTCCCGAAGTGTTTCTTCTTACACTTCTCGCACCACTTAGCTTCACCTTCTCCTCCAAATTTTGAGATGTTGCTTTCTTTGTTGGTCTTTGAAGATCCTTCATGCTTCCTTTTCTCACCAACTTCGACCTTGTTGGCGGCTCTACTCTTGATCATCTCTTCTACAGACTTAGCAGCCCAGATATCTGCCTCCAGAGTATGTGCCTGACGTACCGGCACCGCATACTCCCATGGGAGTCCCTTGGCATACTTGTCGATTTTCGTTAATTCATCCGGCACAAGACGCAAGGCAAACTCCATCTTTTCTGTGAAGTTGTTGGTGTACTCATCAATCGACATGCTTCCCTTCTTCAGGGTCAGGAACTGGTTCTCTAGCTAGAGCAGGTTTTGGGCTGAGCAGTACTTGCGTTTGAATTGCACCAAAAACTCTGCCCATGTTAGTTGCAGGGGCTCAATGGGGCTCAGAGTCTTTCCCAGGGTGTTCCACCAACGAAACGCGCCTCCTCGGAACTGACGCACTGCAAATGTGGTCTGTAGTTTTCCTCTGCAACCACACGTCATAAAAGCCAACTCCATCTCTGAGATCCAATCCATAACTCCGATCGGATCTTCCTTCCCGGTGAAGGTTGATGTCTTGCAAGTTAGAAAATCTTTGTACTTTCATCCGTTCCCCTCGACTCTGTCATCTTGATTGTTCCTCCTAATTACTGGCGGATCAGCTGGACCAACTATAGCACCCAGTTCCTGGTAAGTATTCTATTTAAGTAATTTTTGCATTTTGGCCTTGGACTCGGCGAGTTGAAGGACCAACTCGCCGAGTAGAAGCGGGATGAGGCGCGGGATTTAAGTGATGGACTCGTCGAGTCAGGTCCCGGACTCGACGAGTAGGCTCTGATTGGACAAAACCCTAATCTGAGCGTTTGCACCCTATTTAAACAACCTTATGCAGCCTCCATCGCCCCTTTATGCTCCCAGTAACCCTCCATAGTAAACCCTAAGTGTTTTGGTGCAAGATCTAAGGCTTTTGAGTGATTTTGGTGGTTTTGTTCACAAGGAAGAAGGAAGAGCATAGAAGGATCAAGAGGGAACTGAAGGATTCGAGTTTGGTTCATCAATTGCAGTTCTTGAGAGGTATAAAGTCTGTACCTTGCTCTTTCATTCGATAAATCCCTTTTTGGGGAGATTTAGGGCTTTTATAAGCTATTTTTGGTAACCAACTATGATTGCAAACATGGTTGGGGGTTGAGGCTTTGGAATCAGGTCTTTAAAGGGGTCACAAGGCAGATTTGGGTTGCTTTTGCACCCAAGGAAGGCTCCATGCAACACTAGAGCCATTTTATAGCCTTTTTGGCTCAAAAGTCCCATGCATGCACGTAAAGTTCGTACCTTTACGTGCTAGATCGAGCTTAGGGGCTTGGATCTATCATTTGGTAAAGTGTTGTACATCATAAATCGAGGATTTAGGGTGTGGATGTTATTGACTCGGCGAGTCTGTTCTTGGGACTCGACGAGTCCAAGGCTTTGAGTCCCATATCTGTTGAGGGTCAAAAGGACTCAGTTAGGTGTTAGAAGGGTTGTAGCAGGACAGAAAGAGTGACCCAACACATTGGACTTAATTTTAGACCTGGAGTTCATGGGACTCGACGAGTGCTAGAACAGACTCGGCGAGTCCAAGGCAATCTTCTTATGTTTGAAAATGAACTCGACGAGTTGTTCATACAACTCGGCGAGTCAAGGTCAGGACTTGTTCATCAGTTGAAGGTGAACTCGACGAGTGTTCATTCGACTCGGCGAGTCGGATGAAGATCCATTAATGTTCGTGAAGAAGGGGAACTCGTCGAGTCGTTGCCAAACTCGACGAGTCAAGTCGTGGATAAGGACGAGTAAAGGGAAGGGACTCGACGAGTTGACGACCCAACTCGGCGAGTCGGGTCAACTGGAAGTTGACTTTGACTTGGACTTGGTTGGGGGTAAAATGGTCATTTTACGCTAAGAGTAGATATCAGAGTCTGATTAAGTATTTTGTGGGGATTGTAGCCGGAGGATTTTCGGAGCGGCAGCAGACAGAGGTTTCCCGCACAGATTATCAGCAGCTACTTGTACTAGGTGAGTTACCTTCCAGTAGGGGTGGGTCTAAGGCCACAATGCCGGCCCACCAAAGAAGAGTATTTAGAAGATGATTGTCTTTGTGATAATTATCTTGGTCTGGTTACATGCTTTGGTCATGAGTTTTATTTGTATGATATGTTACGTGTATGATAGGGATTGGTTTCCCTGATAGCGGTCCTTAGGACCAAAGGGTAGGTCAGTACCCGGATATGCCTGACTGTATGTTTATATCATGTTGTTGTATGCTAGTGGTAGGGGTGGAATAGTCCCCAGTTACCGGTTGAAAGATACCGATGACATTTACCGGTTGAAAGATACCGATGATGATTACCGGTTGAAAGATATCGACGATGATTACCGGTGGAAAGATACCGAGGATATTATATGGTACGTGATGATTACCGGTTGAAAGATACCGATAATGATTATCGGTTGAAAGATACCGACGATGATTACCGGTTGAAAGATACCGAGGATATTGTATGGTATGTGGTATGATGGGGGAACTCACTAAGCTTTGTGCTTACGGTTTCGGTTTTGGTTTCAGGTACCTCTTCGTCTAAGGGGAAGGAGCCGGCGGCGTAGCATCGCATCACACACACATGATTTCCGCAAGGAGTTTTCTGGGATTGTACTCTGATATGTTATGATTTTATGACTTGGGTTTTCAGACATGATGCATAGTTTTATGAGATGATGTGTTTCCACAGTATTTTCTTATGAATGTTTTTATGAGTCAATTAATTAAAAAGAAATTTTTGGACTTGAAAATTGGGATGTTACAAGTTGGTATCAGAGCCCTGGTTTGAGGGATTCGGACACACCCTCGGGGGTGTCTGGACTCAAACTGAGGGGCTAAAAGGTTTTTACAAGGAAAAATGGTTTTCTAAAATCGAAATGGAAGGACTTTAAGAAAGACGAAGTGTGTGATGCATGCGACCAGCCGAGCTCAAGTAAGTTTTCCCCATGATACCCATACTTGATATGTTATTCTATATGGTTTTGATTCAGAAAACTGAATGCTAGAATAGGACTAAGGATCTAGGAGGATGCCTTGTGTGCCTGATATATGATTATGAGAATTGCATGCTAGTTAGGGCTAAGGGTCTAGGGAGGATGCCTTATATGCCTGTTGTATGAGTTGTATGCTAGGACTGCTAGTTAGCAGTAGGATAGCCTGATATATGATTATGAGAATTGCATGCTAGTTAGGGCTAAGGGTCTAGGGAGGATGCCTTATATGCCTGTTGTATGAGTTGTATGCTAGGACTGCTAGTTAGCAGTAGGATAGCCTGATTAGGTTATGCCTGATGCGGTTACTCGAGGCACGAATGCTGCTTGCTTTGTGCTTAAGGGGTCCTGGCTAACTTTAACTAACTAGTGAGTGGATATGTAACAATACTCGCAAGCTAGTTAGGGAAAGGAAGTAGGGACTCCTAGTGCAGCTGATGGCGGAGAGTAGGTCAGAGAGTGCCCCAGGAAAGCCTGGGATGAGACTAGATGGAAAGGGATATTGGTTAAGGGACCTGGCGAAGTCGAGACAGTCCTTGAGGAAAGTACGGATAGATGTGGAAGGTAGTATGGGCCCGTACTACTGGAAGCAGAGGATCCGTACTCGAATCAAGGAAGGTTGAGACAGAACCGGGAACCTTGGAGAGTGTGTTAGACCTCTCGAGAGTATGTATGATCCTGACATTTATGCGTGTATTTTCAGCATGGTGACCACGCGACATGGAGCAGGAGGTTCCGGATCAGGATCAGGATCAGGCTCGGGCGCAGGATCCGAGCAGGTTGATGACGGGCTGCGCGAGTTCATCACGTCTGAGATCACGAGAGGCATTCTTGAGTCGACCCCGGTTATCTTCGGGTCGATCAAGGAAGGGATCATTGAGCTGATGGAGGATCGCCTCAGGGCGTTCAGGAGTGACATGGCGGCCAGCCAGTCAGGATCGCGCACACTGTCCTTCAAGGACTTCCGAGGGAGCGGTACGTCGGATTTCCATGAGGCGAAGGACCCTATTGCTGCCAGACGATGGATTGCAGACATTGAGTCTGCACAGTTGACTAGCTTCTGCCCCGAGGGGTCGAAGGTGAGGTATGCAGCAGGATGCTTGAGAGACAGGGCCAGAGATTGGTGGGAGTCGGTTGGTGACTCTCTGGGAGCCTCAGCTGTTGAGGCTATGACGTGGTCAGATTTCGTGACCAGATTCAGAGCTGAGTTTGCGCCGGCTGTGGAGCTTCAGCAGTTGGCTAAGGAGTTCTTGGACATGAGACAGACTATAGAGACTGTAGCGGAGATCACCGCCAAGTTCCGGGAGAGGGCATTGCTGGTGCCCCAGTATGCGGGTGATGAGGACATGAGGAGGACCCGCTACCATGACATGCTACGAGCTGACATCCGGGAGCATGTCAGTTTCTCAGCTTGCCCTACCCTGGATTCCATTATTGCCAGGGCTAGGGAGAGGGAGATTGATCTGGAGCACATCCGGAAGAGGAAGGCAGCGGAGGGGCTGACGACGGGGGCTTCGGGGAAGAAGCCCAAGGGATCCGATGGTAGGCCGAAAGGCCAGTCAGGGCGGGACCGCTGTGGGAAATGTGATCGGTCACACGAGGGAGCTTGCCGCACTGGGCCGGGGTCAGGCTGCTATAAGTGTGGCAAGGTTGGGCATTTTGGCAGAGATTGCACTGCCCCTGCTCATGCGATTCAGATATCAGACCTGATTTGCTTTCATTGCAATCAGAAGGGCCATAAAAAGGCCAATTGCCCTAGATTGACAGCAGCAGCGGCGCCGACTCCAGCGACAGCACGGGTTGTGGATGGCCGGAAGGCCAAGTTGGAGGCTCCAGTGGTTCGGAGCCGAGCATTTCAGCTGACAGCCGAGGAGGCACGCGCTGCACCCGATGTGGTGACGGGTATGACTTCTTGTTTATGCTTTTATGATATGCTGCAGTGATGTTGATGTGTTATGTATGCGTTTTGTTTAGGATCGTTCCATGTGAACGGTATTCCAGTTCAGGTATTGTTTGATTCGGGTGCTACCCGCTCGTTTGTTTCTCTTGCGCTTAGCAAGAAGTTTCTTGAGTCGTCGGGCACGTTGGATTGCCCTCTAGAGGTCGAGAGTGCGGACGACCGGTCGGTACGGGCGTCAGAGGTCTACCGAGATTGTGTTTTGAGGCTGTTCGAGGAACGTTACCTGGTGGACTTGGTTCCCATACCTTTGCGGGGGAACAAGGTTGTTATTGGTATGGATTGGCTGAGCCCCAATGGGGCAGTGATTGACTGCGTGCAGCAGTCAGTACGGATTAGGACCCCTAGTAGGGGAGAGCTGGTGGTTCAGGGCGAAAGGCCACAACGAGGACCAGCTTTATGTTCGGCAGCGAGGGCTAGGCGCTACCTCCAGCAGGGTTGCGGAGGTTATGTCGCCTATGTTATGGATACGCGGGAGGCGGGTGGGGCGACGGTGGGCGATGTGCCCGTGGTACGAGAGTTTGCGGACGTATTCCCCGAGGAGTTGCCTGGAATACCTCCGGAGCGACAGGTGGAGTTTAGGATCGACCTAGTCCCTGGTGCGGCTCCGATAGCCAAGGCACCGTATCGGTTGGCTCCTCCTGAGATGCAGGAGTTGTCTACACAGCTGCAGAAGCTATTAGACAAGGGATTCATTAAACCGAATAGTTCTCCCTGGGGAGCCCCGATTCTGTTTGTGAAGAAGAAGGACGGGTCGCATCGGATGTGTATAGATTATCGGGAGCTGAATAAGGTAGCGGTGAAGAACCGTTACCCACTCCTGAGGATTGATGACCTCTTTGACCAGCTACAGGGAGCATCTTCGTTCTCCAAGATTGATTTGCGATCAGGGTATCATCAGATGAGGGTCAGAGAGGAGGATGTACAGAAGACTGCGTTCCGGACGCGCTATGGCCACTATGAGTTTGTGGTGATGCCTTTCGGGCTCACCAATGCTCCTGCCGCATTCATGGACCTCATGAACCGCATGTGTAGACCGATGTTATACCGGTCTGTGATAGTGTTTATTGATGACATCTTGGTTTACTCCAAGACGCGAGAGCAGCATGAGGAGCATTTGCGAGAGGTTTTGGAGACTTTAAGGAGGGAGAGCTTGTATGCTAAGTTCTCCAAGTGTGAGTTCTGGTTGCGCGAGGTGCAGTTTCTTGGGCACCTTGTCAACCAGAACGAGATTTCGGTAGATCCGGCCAAAGTGGAGGCCGTGATGAGATGGGAGGTTCCGAGGTCTCTATCTGACATTCGGAGCTTTCTGGGATTGGCAGGCTACTATCGGAGATTCATTCAGGACATCTCCAAGATAGCCTTGCCCCTGACCAGGCTGACGAGGAAAGCCGTGGTCTTTCGCTGGGGGCCTGAGCAGCAGGCCGCATTCGAGACACTGAGACAGAGATTGTGTGAGGCGCCAATCTTAGCCCTGCCAGAGGGCATGGAGGATTTTGTTGTATACTGTTATGCGTCCATCTCAGGTTTGGGCGCAGTATTGATGCAGAGAGGGCATGTCATTGCTTACGCTTCGAGGCAGCTGAAGCCTCACGAGGCGAACTACCCGACGCACGATTTGGAGCTGGGGGCTGTGGTGTTCGCCCTCAAGATTTGGCGTCATTACCTCTATGGTGTTCGTTGTACCATCTACACGGACCATAAGAGCCTGAGGTATCTCATGGACCAGCCAAATCTGAACATGAGGCAACGTCGGTGGTTGGACGTGGTGAAGGATTACGATTGCGAGATCCTTTACCACCCGGGGAAGGCCAATGTGGTGGCCGACGCTCTTAGCCGCAAGGCAGCGCCGATCAGGGATATCTGTCTGAGGATGACAGTGGTGACTCCGCTGTTGGAGCAGATTCGGGAGGCCCAGCAGGAGGCCATGAAGGAGGAACATCGGAAGAGCGAGCGGATTGTGGGGCAGGTTTCCTCCTTCGACTATGATAGCCGAGTGTTATTGACTCTTCACCATAGGGTGTGGGTCCCTTATCATGGAGGCGTACGCCAGATCCTGATGGAGGAGGCACACAAATCCAGATTTTCTATCCATCCCGGAGCGATGAAGATGTATAGATATCTTCGTCCTAATTATTGGTGGCCCTGCATGAAGCGGGACGTAGCATGGTATGTGGAGCGGTGCTTGACCTGCAGGAAGGTCAAGGCCGAGCACCAGAGGCCACACAGCAAGATGCAGCCGTTGGATATCCCTCTGTGGAAATGGGAAGACATTACGATGGATTTTATCACAAAGCTTCCCAGGACCGCGCGGGGAGTGGATTCGATTTGGGTCATCGTCGATCGATTGACCAAGAGCGCCCATTTTATCCCGATTTAGGAAAGTATTTCGGCCGAAAGGTTGGCCGATATATATATCAGGGAGGTAGTGGCGCGCCACGGGGTGCCAGTATCGGTGATTTCAGACAGGGATGTGCAGTTCACTTCCAGGTTTTTGAAGAAGTTTCATGACGAACTGGGTACTCGTCTGCATTTTAGCACCGCCTTTCACCCGCAGAAGGATGGTCAGAGTGAGCGGACCATCCAGACATTAGAGGATATGCTGCGGGCATGTGTTTTAGACTTCGGAGGTAGCTGGGATACCTACCTTCCGTTGGCGGAGTTCTCGTATAATAATAGCTATCATGCGAGTATTGATCGTCCTCCCTTCGAGATGTTATACGGGAGGAAGTGCAGAACCCCGATATGTTGGGGTGAGGTTGGTCAGAGGGTCATGGGGAGCACCGAAGTGGTGCTCAAGATGACAGAGAGAATTCAGCAGGTTCGGAGCAGACTTCAGACTGCTCAGAGTCGGCAGAAAAGTTATGCCGACAAGCGCCAATCGGACCTGGAGTTTCAGGTCGGGGATACGGTTCTCCTGAAGCTGTCGCCATGGAAGGGCGTCATCCGATTCAGGAAACGGGGCAAGTTGGGTCCCAGGTATATTGGACCCTTCAGGGTTATAGCCCGGGTGGGCAAGGTGGCATATAGGTTGGATCTGCCAGCCGAACTCAGCCAGATCCACAGCACTTTCCACGTCTCTCAGTTGCGGAAGTGCTTGGTGGACGACTCAGCAGTGGTACCCTTAGAGGATATTCAGGTCGATGACAGCCTGAATTATATTGAGCGGCCAGTGGCGATCCTCGACCTGAAGTCGAAGGATCTGAGGAACAAAAAGGTGGAACTAGTGAAGGTGCACCGGAAGGGCTCGGAGTGGACTTGGGAGCCGATGGATGAGATGATGGAGCATTACCCAGAGCTATTCCAGGATCGAGCAGCAGACTTCGAGGACGAAGTCTAAAATAAGTGGGGGAGATTTGTAGCACCCGGTTCCTGGTAAGTATTCTATTTAAGTAATTTTTGCATTTTGGCCTTGGACTCGGCGAGTTGAAGGACCAACTCGCTGAGTAGAAGCGGGATGAGGCGCGGGATTTAAGTGACGGACTCGTCAAGTCGGGTCCCGGACTCGACGAGTAGGCTCTGACTGGACAAAACCCTAATTTGAGGGTTTGCACCCTATTTAAACAACCTTATGCAGCCTCCGTCGCCCCTTTATGCTCCCAGAAACCCTCCATAGCAAACCCTAAGTGTTTTGGTGCAAGATCTAAGGCTTTTGAGTGATTTTGGTGGTTTTGTTCACAAGGAAGAAGGAAGAGCATAGAAGGATCAAGAGGGAACTGAAGGATTTGAGTTTGGTTCATCAATTGCAGTTCTTGAGAGGTATAAAGTCTGTACCTTGCTCTTTCATTCGATAAATCCCTTTTTGGGGAGATTTAGGGCTTTTATAAGCTATTTTTGGTAACCAACTATGATTGCAAACATGGTTGGGGGTTAAGGCTTTGGAATCAGGTCTTTAAAGGGTCACAAGGCAGATTTGGGTTGCTTTTGCACCCAAGGAAGGCTCCATGCAACACTAGAGCCATTTTATAGCCTTTTTGGCTCAAAAGTCCCATGCATGCACGTAAAGTTCGTAACTTTACGTGCTAGATCGAGCTTAGGGGCTTGGATCTATCATTTGGTAAAGTGTTGTACATCATAAATCGAGGATTTAGGGTGTGGATGTTATTGACTCGGCGAGTCCGTTCTTGGGACTCGACGAGTCCAAGGCTTTGAGTCCCATATCTGTTGAGGGTCAAAAGGACTCAGTTAGGTGTTAAAAGGGTTGTAGCAGGACAGAAAGAGTGACCCAACGCATTGGACTTAATTTTAGACCTGGAGTTCATGGGACTCGACGAGTGCTAGAACAGACTCGGCGAGTCCAAGGCAATCTTCTTATGTTTGAAAATGAACTCGACGAGTTGTTCATACAACTCGGCGAGTCAAGGTCAGGACTTGTTCATCAGTTGAAGGTGAACTCGACGAGTGTTCATTCGACTCGGCGAGTCGGATGAAGGTCCATTGATATTCGTGAAGAAGGGGAACTCATCGAGTCGTTGCCAAACTCGACGAGTCAAGTCGTGGATAAGGACGAGTAAAGGGAAGGGACTCGACAAGTTGACGGCCCAACTCGGCGAGTCGGGTCAACTGGAAGTTGACTTTGACTTGGACTTGGTTGGGGGTAAAATGGTCATTTTACCCTAAGAGTAGATATCAGACTCTGATTAAGTATTTTGTGGGGATTGTAGCCGGAGGATTTTCGGAGCGGCAGCAGACAGAGGTTTCCCGCACAGATTATCAGCAGCTACTTGTACGAGGTGAGTTACCTTCCAGTAGGGGTGGGTCTAAGGCCACAATGCCGGCCCACCAAAGAGGAGTATTTAGAAGATGATTGTCTTTGTGATAATTATCTTGGTCTGGTTACATGCTTTGGTCATGAGTTTTATTTGTATGATATGTTACGTGTATGATAGGGATTGGTTTCCCTAATAGCGGTCCTTAGGACCAAAGGGTAGGTCAGTACCCGGATATGCCTGACTGTATGTTTATATCATGTTGTTGTATGCTAGTGGTAGGGGTGGAATAGTCCCCAGTTACCGGTTGAAAGATACCGATGACAGTTACCGGTTGAAAGATACCGATGATGATTACCGGTTGAAAGATACCGACGATGATTACCGGTGGAAAGATACCGAGGATATTGTATGGTACGTGATGATTACCGGTTGAAAGATACCGATAATGATTACCGTTTGAAAGATACCGACGATGATTACCGGTTGAAAGATACCGAGGATATTGTATGGTATGTGGTATGATGGGGGAACTTACTAAGCTTTGTGCTTACGGTTTTGGTTTTGGTTTCAGGTACCTCTTCGTCTAAGGGGAAGGAGCCGGCGGCGTAGCATCGCATCACACACACATGATTTCCGCAAGGAGTTTTCTGGGATTGTACTCTGATATGTTATGATTTTATGACTTGGGTTTTCAGACATGATGCATAGTTTTATGAGATGATGTGTTTCCACAGTATTTTCTTATGAATGTTTTTATGAGTCAATTAATTAAAAAGAAATTTTTGGACTTGAAAATTGGGATGTTACAAGTTGGTATCAGAGCCCTGGTTTGAGGGATTCGGACACACCCTCGGGGGTGTCTGGACTCAAACTGAGGGGCTAAAAGGTTTTTACAAGGAAAAATGGTTTTCTAAAATCTAAATGGAAGGACTTTAAGAAAGACGAAGTGTGTGATGCATCCGACCGGCCGGGCTCAAGTAAGTTTTCCCCAAGATACCCATACTTGATATGTTATTCTATATGGTTTTGATTCAGAAAACTGAATGCTAGAATAGGACTAAGGATCAGAGAGGATGCCTTGTGTGCCTGATATATGATTATGAGAATTGCATGCTAGTTAGGGCTAAGGGTCTAGGGAGGATGCCTTATATGCCTGTTGTATGAGCTGTATGCTAGGACTGCTAGTCAGTAGTAGGATAGCCTGATTAGGTTATGCCCGATGCGGTTACTCGAGGCACGAATGCTGCTTGCTTTGTGCTTAAGGGGTCTTGGCTAACTTTAACTAACTAGTGAGCGGATATGTAACAATACTCGCAAGCTAGTTAGGGAAAGGAAGTAGGGACTCCTAGTGCAGCTGATGGCGGAGAGTAGGTCAGAGAGTGCCCCAGGAAAGCCTGGGATGAGACTAGATGGAAAGGGATATTGGTTAAGGGACCTGGCGAAGTCGAGACAATCCTTGAGGAAAGTACGGATAGATGTGGAAGGTAGTATGGGCCCGCACTACTGGAAGCAGAGGATCCGTACTCGAATCAAGGAAGGTTGAGACAGAACCGGGAGCCTTGGAGAGTGTGTTAGACCTCTCGAGAGTATGTATGATCCTGACATTTATGCGTGTATTTTCAGCATGGTGACCACGCGACATGGAGCAGGAGGTTCCGGATCAGGATCAGGATCAGGCTCGGGTGCAGGATCCGAGCAGGTTGATGACGGGCTGCGCGAGTTCATCGCGTCTGAGATCACGAGAGGCATTCTTGAGTCGACCCCGTTATCTTCGGGTCGATCAAGGAAGGGATCATTGAGCTGATGGAGGATCGCCTCAGGGCCTTCAGGAGTGACATGGCGGCCAGCCAGTCAGGATCGCGCACACTGTCCTTCAAGGACTTCCGAGGGAGCGGTACGCCGGATTTCCATGGGGCGAAGGACCCTATTGCTGCCAGACAATGGATTGCAGACATTGAGTCTGCACAGTTGACTAGCTTCTGCCCCGAGGGGTCGAAGGTGAGGTATGCCGCAGGATGCTTGAGAGACAGGGCCAGAGATTGGTGGGAGTCGGTTGGTGACTCTCTGGGAGCCTCGGCTGTTGAGGCTATGACGTGGTCAGATTTCGTGACCAGATTCAGAGCTGAGTTTGCGCCGGCTGTGGAGCTTCAGCAGCTGGCTAGGGAGTTCTTGGACATGAGACAGACTACGGAGACTGTAGCGGAGATCACCGCCAAGTTCCGGGAGAGGGCATTGCTGGTGCCCCAGTATGCGGGTGATGAGGACATGAGGAGGACCCGCTACCATGACATGCTACGAGCTGACATCCGGGAGCATGTCAGTTTCTCAGCTTGCCCTACCCTGGATTCCATGATTGCCAGGGCTAGGGAGAGGGAGATTGATCTGGAGCACATCCGGAAGAGGAAGGCAGCGGAGCGGCTAACGACGGGGGCTTCGGGGAAGAAGCCCAAGGGATCCGATGGTAGGCCGAAAGGCCAGTCAGGGCGGGACCGCTGTGGGAAATATGGTCGGTCACACGAGGGAGCTTGCCGCACTGGGCCGGGGTCAGGCTGCTATAAGTGTGGCAAGGTTGGGCATCGTGATGGGTTCAGGAGTGGCTACCACAACAGGTATTTGCTCAATCACTGGAGGTTGATTCCTGTTTCTGTTCGCATTCCCGACTCCACTTCGGGTTCTTGCCATTTTGTTCTATACACCAATTCAGACGTTCGGTGTGTAATGACGAGAATTAAGATAGGAAAGATTTTATTTACGATCGACGTGTAAATCTCCCTATTACTCCGAAAAGTTACATGCCAGTTCTAATACCGTAATTAAACGTTTAGAAATCTGTACACATAAAATTTCTAGATCCGGTCGGCAACAGACCATAGATCCGATCAAACGATAGCATAAAGCATCACAAATCATTTAGCACGTAAAAGCAATTTAGGTATCATTCCTAAAATAAGCTAGTGCTTGTGTCTATTCAGGTGTATTACCTAAATCTATTAGACACACCCCTCACAATCATTGCTTAGCATTCTAAGTATAAGTCTAGAAATAAATCCATATTCCTAGTTCTCTTAAACTAATGCTCTGATACCAACTGTGACATCCCTATTTTCACGGCCAAAAAAGACCGATTTTGTTTATACTTTATAAAAATCAGAGTACTTCTTTTAATAAAAATGTTACGGAATTTGTTCCCAGAAAAACATGATAAATATATTATCAAAGCATTTCTGAAGAAATGTATTTTTATTCATTTTAAAACAATTAGGATGTCATCTTCAATACAGAAACATAAGCATAAACAGAACTTACTCGACAGGCATCCTAAGGAATCGGCACGAAATCCATCGTTGCCAAGGTTTACTCGACAGGCACTAAGTCGCATAGTCGCCAGGGTTTAGGCACTAAGTCTCATAGTCGCCAGGGTTTATACAACAGGCACTACGTCGCATAGTCGCCAGGGTTTAGGCACTAAGTCTCATAGTCGCCATGGTTATCTCGTTTATCGATAGTATCGTTTCCGAGAATCCACTCACAATACGTGTCAATGGGTTTTTAGAGTACAGCTGGTGAATACACAGTTCAAATACACCTATAGGTTGCGAGCCTGCTAGTGTTCCACTGGACTGTCTAGAATAGTCTGTGGTTGTCATCCATACTCTGCTGAATGACGGGGCCAACACATGGGTAAAAGGCTTCTCTCATGGTTTACCTCTCACCCTTATCTCATGGTCTATATCACCTCTCATCATTTTCATTTTTGTCACACAGCAACTATTTCATCTACCCATGTTTTACCCAACACATTATGTAGATATAAAATACATATACAGTTTAAATCATATAAAACTTTTATAAAATCATTCATCCTTCATCCAGCATAGATAGCAAGTATACAGATAATATGCACACATAGCACGTAATTTATATAAAATACTTCATATCTATGTGTAAGATGAAAGTAACTATGCACTCACTTGTTAAGGTGGTGACTCGGAACTCGGACAGCACTTCGTTATCTCAAAACAATTTTCCCTTGACAAAACCTAGTATCAATACCACTAGGGTTTAGTCTAACGTTAACCGCGACTAATTAATAGTCTAGCTATTATTATTATTATTATTATATAAGCGTTAAACAAAACTCTATATAACTCATAATTGTTGGATAAGGTGTCTAAGTCCATAACTATTTCTGGTATGTACTTGACCCGACCCGGCATGGTCCATTTGGGTTGCATGGCACCATGCAATTGGATAAACTAAAATGAGAGAAATAACACTTATGGTTTATTAATATATTATAAGTTCTAATATATTTATAATATTATTTAATTAGTTTGATCAAGAATTAATTAAGTGATCAAAAGATAACTAATTAAATATATGGGTAGATTATGTAAATCTTCCATATCTTATATAGTGGGCTAAGAGGCTCCATGGATTATCAAGTTGGGTTCCACCCATAGGATGCTCCATGGATGCTTCATGGGAGTTACAAACCCATGGGTCATGGAAATGAAGAGTCATGACACATTAGGGTTTACATGGTGTAACCCTAGATGTGTCAACACTATATAAGAAACCCATTCTCCACCAAAATAGGCTACACATAAGAAACAAGAGGGCTAGGCCGATTTTAGAAGTGTGTATTCTCTCTAAAGTCATTCCAAAAGCATTTGGTGTTGTGTGAAGCATTTGAGGCATCACACTTGGGGTGCTAGGCTCACAAGGTTTCAAGGATCATAAGCAACAACAAGGTAAGTTATTCTATCTTTCATGCAAGTTAAAATTTGTTCCCCATGTATGCTAGATAGGAATATAACCTTGGAATTCAACTTTGCATGATAATTAGACAAACATAGATCCAAGGTTATTAGGGTTGCATGTACACTTAGGAAGTGTCAGAATGCTCAAAACCCATCAGTGGTATCAGAGCCAGGTTCGTTTGTTGTTGTTGTTTTTTTTTTTTTTTTTTTTTTGTGCAAACAGCTTGAAAAAAATCGTTTTTCTGTTTTCTGCTCGTATGAAAGTATGCACATTTGTTGCTGGAAATGGACTAGAAACATTACCCTAAACTGTTTTGATGTTTTAAAGCTTGTTTTAGATGGTGTAATGTTTATGCTAATCCATTTACAATGGCAATTATTAAAATTACAAGTTTTTTTTAAGTGTAATTTTTGATTCTTGAAAGTGTTCATATTCATGTTCTTGAACTTATGAAGATTAGATGATCATAGGAATTGTTTGTAACCTTGATGGTAGTTTAATTCATGATCATAATGTGTTTTAATGGAGTCCATAACTTGTCCTCAAGTTATGGAAAACCAAAAGTCTCACTTTTATTAAAGCCATTAAAAGAACACAAGAGTTATAAAAATGAAGAGTCTTCATTTTTATTACTCAATTAATTCATAAGTTATAAGAAATGAAAAGTTTTGGAAGTTTACAAAACTTGCCCTCAAGTTTTGGAACATGTAAAGTCTTGATTAAAACTTTAGTTCCAACCCTTAGAATTTTAAAAGTTAAAATTCAACCCTTATACTTTATAATATTATAAGTTACTAATATATATATATATGTATATATATATATATATATATATATATATATATATATATATATATATATATGTATAACGTCAAGTCGTCTTACCGCTAGTACGCCTCATTCACGAAGCCAGTCTATAAGGGGGTATAAGGTTGTTGCCTATAAAATGGCAACTTAATGGGTGTCCACTCTCACCCACCGCTTCCTTGATCGGTGGAGGGTCGTTAGCCGAACGGGTAAGACAAGGACTTATAAATTCTCATTAAAAGTATGATGAATATTATAAAGTAACTAAATGCTTTTATTAAATTCCCAATCTTAGTTACTTTAGGAAAATGTGAATAAGGTGTTAATCCATGAAATTACACTTTACACTTTGTTTAAGTCGTTGGTGGAGCGTGTGTGGTTAACCGGCACACTAACTTGGACTTAACAAGGTAGGTAAAGGGTGACTTAAGGTTTACCATAGCATCGGTGGAGCGTGTGTGGTTTACCGGCACATCGATTGAGTGATAAACCTTGAGGGTACCAAGTGATTTGCATGGTTACTTCACACCTCGTTTTGTGATCCTCGGTATCCCAGTCACAAAACTTGGAGGGCACACTCGAGATTGAAACATGCCTTTGAAAAAGTTCATTGAATCTCAAAAGAATCTAGGAATTTCTAAGAACCAATTAAAAACCTAATATCTATATTTCGTTTTTCATGGTGGAAATTGGTGAATCGTTATTCACCTACCTTTCAAATATGTTATAGCTAGGATTACGGCATACCTCTTCTAAGTTATAATATATTGTGATTGGATTCTAGCCTTAATATTACATTTGGGTGTTTTATTAAGGACTCTCTTAATATCTAAACTAATCTTGTTCTCTTCTTTCAGATGTCTTCAAATAATGCTGCTTCTGGCTCTAATCCTAATGGCTCCTTTACCCTTATGAACTTGTGTGGGAAAGTCACTTTTGATGGATCCAACTTCAATGAATGGATCAGAAACGTCAGGATGATTACCCGCTACGAGGACAAAGAATATGTCCTTGACAAGGAGCTTAAGGAGATTGATGAGACCACTGCAACTCCCCAGGAGATCGCTGACTTCCGGGCACATGAAAGGGATGCTACAAAAGTGGCATGCATCATGTTGGCCACCATGACAGCGGAACTCAAAAAGTCCTATGAGGACTTCTACCCTTTTGAAATGCACCATGATCTGATGGAAAGATACCATCAAAGTGCACGACAAGAGAGGTATGAAATCATATGCTCTATCATAACAACCATGATGAAGGACGGGGAATCCGTCACGAGCCACATGCAGAAAATGCAAAGGTATGTGGATCGGTTGCTGAAGCTTAATGTGAACTTCCCTGAGGAGCTTGCAATAGATATCATTTTGCACTCCTTACCATCGTGCTATGATCAATTACGCATGACATATCACATGAATAAGGAAGAGGTCACACTCAGCAAACTTCGGGGACTCCTCAAGACCGCAGAAACAGGTCTTAAGGGTAAGTCGGTTGTTAACACTCCTACTCCAAACTCCGCCCCGGTTTTGGCAATCGGGAAAGGTAGAGGGAAGAAGAGGAAGAGCTCTTCGAAGGGTACCAAGGCTGGGACCCTTGATGGCTCTTCTTCAAGTGGAACCAAGAAAGGTTTTGACACTCCTTCTTCTGACCCTAAAGAGGCTGAATGCTTCTATTTCCATGAAAAGTCACATTGGAAGCGGAACTGCCCAAAGTACCAGCAAGATGTGAAGGATGGGAAAGTTAAACCCAACCATGCAGGTATTTACACTATCTTATCTAATAACTCACCCCATTCTAACTCTTGGGTCCTTGATACCGGTTGTGGTATTCATATCTGTTCTGATTTGCAGGGACTAAGAAGAAGTGAGAATGTGGAGCATGGAAGAATAAACTTAATCATGGGGAATAGGAAAGCTTTACCTGTCACCAAGATTGGAGTTTATACTTTATCGCTAAGTAGTGGGTTTAGTTTAGATTTGAATAAATGTTGTTATTCGCCAGAAATGGCAAGAAATATTATTTCCTTTCATGCATTGTATAAACAAGGTTTCACCTTTTCATTTGATAATGAAGTTGGTTCGATTAATGCTTTCTTTAATATTGTTCTTTATTTTAAAGCATTACCTTGTGATGGTGTGTATGAAACTGTATCTGTGGTTGATAACTTAGGAAATAATGTATTGTGTATTGATTATGTTAATGATAATAACTTGGATAAAGCATCATTATGGCATTGTCGTCTTGGACATATAAGCAAGAAACGCATAGGCCAACTCCAAAAGGATGGAGTATTGGAGTCATTTGACCTAAAGTCAGATGATAGTTGCGAATCATGCTTACTTGGAAAAATGACAAAGTCACCCTTCACAGGTTCTTGTGAGAGGGGTGAAGGTTTGTTGGATCTTATAGACACGGATGTGTGTGGGCCCTTCAAACATGCCACAAGGGATGCTAATCGTTATTATTTGACTTTTACTGATGATTACAGTAAATATGGATATGTCTACTTAATCAAGCATAAGTGAGAGACTTTTGAGAGGTTTAAAGAGTTTAAACAGAAAGTCAAGAATCAATTAGGCAGGAACATTAAGATGCTTCGATCCGATCGAGGTGGTGAGTATCTTAGTTCAGAGTTCCTCAACTATCTTAGGGAATGTGGGATTGTCTCACAATTGACACCTCCCAGGACACCGCAGTTGAATGGTGTAGCTGAGAGGCGTAATCGAACCTTGTTGGATATGGTTCGTTCCATGATGAGTCGAGCTTCGCTACCAATCTCATTTTGGGGGTATGCCTTAGAGACTGCCGCCCATATCCTTAATCTAGTTCCCACAAAGAAAGTTGCCAAAACTCCTCATGAGATGTGGACTGGTAAAGTACCCAAACTAGACCACATTAAGATTTGGGGTTGCAAGGCTTTCGTGAGACGCGAGACTCATGATAAGCTCGAACCTCGAAGTGAGAGGTGTATTTTCATCGGCTACCCACAGAAATCCTTTGGTTACCTCTTCTACAGACCTAGTGAGAATGTGGTCTTTGTAGCTAGGAGGGCTTTCTTTCGAGAGAGAGAGAGTTCATAAGCCAAGGAGACAGTGGGAGGCAAGTTGACCTTGAAGAAATTCAAGAGTCAAGTGGTGAAGGAACTTCAAACCCTAGCACTCAACTTGAGGAGGAAACTCCTGTTGAGCCAATTGACAAGTCTGTACCTCTGAGGCGTTCCACAAGGGTTAGGAATGCACCTGAGCATTACTATGGATTCCATATTACTGCGGAAGGTGATACACTTATCAGTGATGAGACACTGATAGGTCTGGATGAACCTAACAGTTACGCGGAAGCCATGGCAGGCCCTGAGTCAGCCAAGTGGAAAGAGGCAATGGACAGCGAGATACAGTCCATGTATGACAATCAAGTTTGGAACTTGGTTGAGAATGTACCAGGTCGTAAGACTATAGGGTGCAAATGGATCTTCAAGAAGAAGACCGACATGGATGGTAATGTACACACTTATAAGGCACGACTGGTTGCATAGGGTTTCTCACAAACTCCGGGAGTTGATTATGATGAGACCTTTTCTCCAGTGGCCAAGATTAAGTCTATTAGGGTTCTGTTACCCATAGCTGCATTTCATGACTATGAAATATGGCAAATGGATGTCAAAACCATTTTCCTTAATGGAAAGTTGGCTGAGGATGTTTACATGAGTCAGCCAGAGGGTTTTGTCAATTCATAGTACCCTAATAAAGTGTGTAAGCTTGAGAAATCCATTTATGGGTTAAAGCAAGCACCTCGCCGATGGAATCTTTGCTTTGATGAGAAAGTCAAAGAATTTGGCTTTTCTAGGAGTGAAGATGAATCTTGTGTATATGTCAAGGCTAGTGGGAGTATAGTTAGCTTTTTGGTATTGTATGTGGATGACATACTACTCATAGGAAATGACATCCCAACTCTGCAGGAAGTTAAGTCCTGGCTTGGGAAGTGTTTCTCTATGAAGGACCTAGGAGAAGCTGCCTATATTTTAGGGATAAGGATCTTGAGAGACCGGAGTAAAAGACTAATTGGACTTAGTCAGAGTACCTACTTGGATAAGGTGTTGAAGAGATTCGGCATGCAGGACTCCAAGAAAGGAGATTTACCCATCCAGAGTAATGCCAGATTGAGTAAGACACAAAGCCCTAGTACTGAGGCTGAGATAGCAGAAATGAGTTGAATACCTTATGCTTCGGCTGTAGGATCGATCATGTATGCTTTGACGTGTACTCGACCTGATGTAGCCTTTGCTTTGAGCATGGTTAGCAGGTATCAGGGGAACCCTGGCAAGGCACACTGGACTGCGGTAAAGAATATCCTCAAGTACCTACGGAGGACTAAGGACTGGGTCCTTACCCTCGGTGGGAGTGAAGACTTGAGAGTTGTAGGGTATAGTGATGCTAGCTTTCAGACTGATAGGGATAATTTCCGCTCTCAGTCAGACTGGGTCTTTACCTTAAATAGAGGAGCAATTTCTTGGAAGAGTTCCAAGCAAGAGACAGTGGCTAATTCAACTTGCGAATCAGAGTATATAGCAGCTAGCGAGGCAGCAAAGGAGGCGATATGGCTGAAGAACTTCATTGGAGACCTTGGAGTTGTACCAGCTATTAAAGAGCCAATGGAAATTTTCTGTGATAGTGAAAGTGCAGTTGCCTTAGCCAAGGAACCACGGGATCACGGGAGATCCAGACACATCGACAGAAAATACCATTTCATCAGACATCGAATAGAAGAAGGACTCCTTGTGGCAAAGAGGGTATCATCGGATGAGAATCCAGCAGATCCCCTCACGAAGGGACTGACTCGGGTTAAGCATCTCCAGCATGCTCGGAGCATAGGGCTGAAGGATGATATTAGATTTAGTAGTTAGATAACCTTGAAATTTGTAAAGTGTAATTGACATTAAATGATGAATAAAAGGTGTTTTATTTATGAGTAAAGTGTTGCTATCTCTTGTCGATCGTTTACTATATTTCCTTTGCATGTTTTGACTTCCAGAATAATTATGTTTGGTATATCATATTATTCGAACCTCCACAGTCGGTCATATGTCGGAAGTAGGTATGAATCAAGACTGTCATGATTGGTTGCAGAGGTCTAAGTTGTTGGACATGGCTACAACACTCATGAGTGCTCATAAGTTCTGAGCATTGGACTCAACCCACGCTCACTTGAATCACTTCATGGAATTTATCTCGAGTGATCGTGAGACGGTAATATCATATAAGTCTTCAAACCTAGATATATGATTTGTTACTTATGAGTTGGTTATGCATTGATTGTACGAAAACGCATTGGTAACTCGATGTTATAAAACGTGCTCTTGTGTATAATTCAATGAGTAGTAGAACAAACATATGAGTCGAAGTTTATCTGTTCCTTCTTGGATTAGAAGCTGATATCTGGGCCCCTCGATGATTTTGTTTTGACCTATGTACCGGGCCCAGTCAGAACTAAGTTGATGTGTTCAATTAAGTTCTTTGTCAAACAAATCAGAAATCGAGAAACAAACTGTTGGACAATAAGTAAGACATTGTTCCATGTATTTGTCCGGCTGATATCTAGAACAGAGGATTATATGATCACTTATCTTAAATGGCGTATCATCATCTTCTCAGTTCCTAGAGACCTTGAAAGAGCTACGATTGCCGATCGGTTCCTGAAGTATTGCAGTTATAGTTATTAGACTTATCCAAGTGGGAGACTGTTGGATAAGATGTCTAAGTCCATAACTATTTCTGATATGTACTTGACCCGACCCGGCATGGTCCATTTGGGTTGCATGGCACCATGCAATTGGATAAACTAAAATGAGAGAAATAACACTTATGGTTTATTAATATATTATAAGTTCTAATATATTAATAATATTATTTAATTAGTTTGATCAAGAATTAATTTAGAATTAATTAAGTGATCAAAAGATAACTAATTAAATATATGGGTAGATTATGTAAATCTTCCATATCTTATATAGTGGGCTAAGAGGCTCCATGGATTATCAAGTTGGGTTCCACCCATAGGATGCTCCATGGATGCTCCATGGGAGTTACAAACCCATGGGTCATGGAAATGAAGAGTCATGACACATTAGGGTTTACATGGTGTAACCCTAGATGTGTCAACACTATATAAGAAACCCATTCTCCACCAAAATAGGCTACACATAAGAAACAAGAGGGCTAGGCCGATTTTAGAAGTGTGTATTCTCTCTAAAGTCATTCCAAAAGCATTTGGTGTTGTGTGAAGCATTTGAGGCATCACACTTGGGGTGCTAGGCTCACAAGGTTTCAAGGATCATAAGCAACAACAAGGTAAGTTATTCTATCTTTCATGAAAGTTAAAATTTGTTCCCCATGTATGCTAGATAGGAATATAACCTTGGAATTCAACTTTGCATGATAATTAGACAAACATAGATCCAAGGTTATTAGGGTTGAATGTACACTTAGGAAGTGTTAGAATGCTCAAAACCCATCAATAATAATAGCCCAAATAATTATTTTAAGGACCTAATAACATTACTATAATTATTTAAAAGCTATATTAAAAATTTCATAGGCGTAGCTTACTTACAACGGATTTTAAAGAAAACCGGGCTTCGCTTGGAGCAGCGTTTCTGAACCGAAAGACCCTTTTTCTCGGGGCTCCAGGAGCCTCGGGGCTTCCTTCTGGTGCTTGGGGAGTTCCCTAGGGTTTAGGGGGCTTAAGATAGGCTAGAGAGAGAAAGAAACTAGAGAGAGAAGTGAGAAAGGTGTGAAAAACTCGGAACTCTCGCCCCCCTTTTATAGCCTGCGAGGCCTCGGATTACGCTGGTCGTAATCCTTGGCTACACTGGGCGTAGTCTTCGGATAAGGCTCCAGCTCGCATCCAACTAGCTCGCACATCAGACGGATAAGAACCGAAGTACACTATGGGTACCCGGCCTCGGACGCGTGGCCTAGGCGAGGGTGAGGTGTCATGTGACATCCCCTAATTTCTCGGCCAGAAAAGACCGATTTAATTTATGCTTTTTAAAATAAAATCAGAGAATCTTTTTAAAAGATGTTGCGGAATTGGTCCCCAAAAAAACAAAACATGATAAAAGTTTGTCAAAACCTTTCTTTAAGAAATATATAATTTCCTTTTATATCAAAACCTCGAGATGTCATGTTCCGATACAGATCAAAAGCATAAACAAGACATTATAAGCCTTACAACAGTTATTCATAACTACTGGCCTATAATCCATAAATCACTCATCATCATCATCCGACTATGCTCGGGGTCCACTACTAGTAATATAAAAACACTGAGTGGGTCAGGCTTGGAAGCCTGGTGAGCATATAGGGTTTTCAACCCACAATAAATAAATTTATTGTACTTAAACATCAATCAATCAACCAAATTACCCCAACCCCATTATCTTATTTATTTCATAAGGGTTTACCCTAAGAATCAACTATCACTCCTTCCTAAGGATTCATCCTAAGGAATAGACACAAGGTCACACCATCAACAGGGTTTATACAACAGGGGCTAAATTCATAGCTCTTATTTATTGACAGTATTATTGACAGTATTCACCCCTGTCATACATGTCAATGGGTTTTTAGAGTACTCCAAATGAACATATAGTTCATTACACCTACAGGTTGCGGGCCTGCTAGTGTTCCACAGACCATCTAGAATAGTCCATGGTTGTCATCCCTACTCTGCTGAATGACGGGGGGCAACATTTTGGGTAAGTGATTCTCTCAAATTTCACCACTCACCCTCAACTCATGATCAATATTACTGATCATCTCCTTTATCCAACTCACCTATCATCACACACCCATTATTTCATCTACCCATGTTTTACCCAACATTTTTGTAGATAAAAATACATATACAGTTTAAATTATTTAAAAACATGTATAAATCACACCTTCAACATCCAACTCAAATAAACAAACAATAAATATTCACACAGCACGTATTTTATGTAAAATACTTCATATCTATGTGTAAGGTGAAAGTAACTACACACTCACCTGATTTAATGAAAATCGGGCAGCAATTCGTTTCCTAAAACGATCGTTTCTAATAAAACCGGGAGTTTTATTGAGAAACCGGGCTCTGCGAAGGGTCGGGCTTCGAAACCGAAAAGATAAATTTTTCGGGCTTCTCGGGCACTTCGTGGCGTATTCCGGGGGTCATAATTGATACCGGGGCTTCGAGGGAAGTTGAAATGAAAGAAATATTGAAAAAAGGGCTAAAAATGACAACTTTTCAAAGTTTACCCGGGAGGTCTCGCACCCTCCTATTTATAGGGCCGAGCCTCCTGATCCAACGGTTGAGAAGAAGCCACGCATCGCAGATCCGAGGGCTCGCAGGGAAGGCTCGCATGTGGGCTCGCACATGGCTGCGCATGCGAGGGCCTCGCTGGAGGTTTCTGATTGGACCGCTTCGGACAGCTGGTGCGACACGCGTCGGGGCGAGGTAAGGCGGCTTCGGATGGAGGAGTCACCTGGCACGCGTCGGACTCTCGGCTGCACACGCGTCACTCCTCGGATGCTTCCACGACATCGGTGACTCATCAGAATTTCGAACACGTGGCACCTGCGAGGCGAGGACACGTGGCCGAAGTCCACCTATGCGAAATTTCTCGGTTTTGGGGATTTTTTCTCGTTTTTCGTGCCAAAACGTCTAAAATCCATCACTTTCGCATACGAGCTCAGTTTTTGACGTTCTTTATATGCACGCGTAGGTAAAATTACGCTCTACAACTTCCGTTTAGACTTCGTCGGCTAATTTTGACTTTAATTTTTATATTATTATTTTTAACAGACCAGGACAGGAAATCCGTTAAAAATTCATAACTTCTTCGTCCGACGTCTGTTTTCGTCAGACTTTTTACCGTTGTGCTACTAATGACGAGACCTTCGATTCTCGTTTAGGTCGTGTCGGCTAAAAATCACTCGATCTAAAATTCGAGTTTTTAGCTGTCTACTGCTAAGCTGAAACTTCGAAAAATCATAACTTCCTCATACGAAGTCAGATTTGGGCGTTCTTTTTATCGAACTTCTCAGTTTAACGAATACTACGAGTTCCGTTTAGATTACTACGGCTAAAAAGTAGTTTATCAAAAACTCACTTTTTACGACATTCGGCACCGTGCCGGTTTGTTGCGAAACTTCGACAGGTCATAACTTCTTCGTTATAACTCGGATTTCGGCATTCTTTATATATCCGTAATCCTTGTCACGCCCACCACAAGTTTCTTAATAGATATCGGCTTTATCTAAAATTTAATTTTTGACGCTCATTTTTATTCTTAATTATTTAAACCCTAATAATTAAGCATAAAACACATAAAACACATAATATTCACATAATTCATTTTCATTTCTCCAAAATGAGTCACAAAGGTTAACCTAGACCATTATGTCAATATTAATGCCTAGCCTAGAAACACGGGCGTTGCAACTTTCTCCCCTTTAGGATGATTCCGTCCCTGGAATCACACAACGACAAACAACTACGGGTAGCGACTCACCATGTCACTCTCCGTTTCCCAGGTGAGATTTGGGCCATTTATATGTTTCCAATGCACAAGCACTAAATCGACTATCTTATGTTACAACTTCTTAGTCTTACGGTCAACGATTGCCTCAGGTTCTCCAATTAACCTCTTGCTCTCATCCAACCTTAATTCAGAAATGGGAATTATGTCGGGCACACCTCCCGTGAACTTCCTCAAATAACACACATGAAATGTGTTATGAATACCCTCCAGTTCTTCTGGTAATTCTAGCTTGTAAGCTTGATTCCCGATCCTCCGAAGAACTTTAAATGGTCCAATAAACCTTGGACTCAACTTTCCCCTTCTACCAAACCTTATAAGTCCCTTCCATGACGAGACTTTAAGTAAAACCGAATCTCCAACTTCGAATGATATCGGTTGTCTTTTCTTGTCAGCATAGCTCTTTTGAGCAGCTAACATCCTTTCCCTAATCACTTTCAACTTTCCAGCGGTCTGATGGACTATTTCAAGTCCCATAAGCTGCTTTTCCCCAGCTTCCAGTCACCATGACGGCATTCAACACTTTTCCCCATACAAAGCGTGATAAGGTGCCATCTTGATGCTTGAGTGGAAACTATTACCCTAGAAAAATTCTACTAAAGGCAAATGTTCATCCCAGTTACCTTGGAATTCCAGGGTACATGTTCTCAGCATATCCTTCAACGTTTGAATCGTTTATTCGCTCTGACCATCGGTTTGCGGATGGTAAGCCGTATTCAAACACAACTTGGTACCCAATTCCTCTTACAGACTCCTCCAACACCTTGAGGTAAAACGGCTGTTACGATCGGATACAATCATTAACGGAACACCGTGAAGCCTCACAATTTCTTTCACATAAGAATTCGCAAGTTTATCCATAGACCATTTCTCGTTGGCTGCTATGAAATGAGCACTCTTAGTGAAGCGATCAACGACCACCTAAATCATATCGTGACCGTTCCTTGTTCTGGGCAGTTTAGTCAAAAAATCCATAGTGATGTCTTCCCATTTTCCTATGGGTATAGGCAAAGGTTCTAAACTCCCATACGGTTTCTAATGTTGTGCCTTAACCCTAGCACAATTTACACACTCGTCCACATACTTTGCAACATCGAGCTTCATCGTCGGCCACCAGTAATAGGGTTTTAGATCCCTATACATTTTTGTACTACCGGGATGAATCGAGTACATGGTTTTGTGAGCTTCTTCCATCAGAAGACCTCTTACTCCTCCCGCCTTAGGTACCCAAATCCTATCTTTGAATACCTTCAGTCCTTGACCGTTTTTATCAAACACCAACGTTTTGCCCAAACGTTCCTCCTTTCGGTCATTTCTGTCTAAAGATTCCTCTTGAGCTTTCTTTATACTTTCCACAACTGTCGAGACAACTTCAATTCTCAACGCTCTTGGCCTTTTCTTTTCAAGATTTACCTTCCGACTGAGAGCATTAGCAACAACATTTGCTTTACCAGGGTGGTAAAGTATCTCACAGTCGTAGTCCTTGAGTAACTTTAGCCAACGCCGTTGCCTCATGTTGAATTCCTTCTCCATACCTTTAAGGCGAATACTACCACTGCCAACTCCAGACCATGAGTGGGGTAGTTCTTTTCATGCTCTTTCAATTGCCTCGATGCATACGCTATCATTTTATCCCTTTGGGTCAGAACACAACCTAACCCAACTCCAGAGGCATTACTATAAAATGTGAAGTCATCAACTCCTTTAGGTAACGAAAGAATCGGTGCTTCACACAACTTCTTCTTTGACTTCTCAAAGCTTCCTATGCTTCTTATTCCAAGTATATACAGCTCCTTTGTGGGTCAAAACTGTCAATGGAGTCGCGATCGAAGAAAAGCCTTGGATAAATTAGCGATAATATCCAGCTAATCCTAAAAAGCTTCAGATCTCCATAGGACTTTCAATCGTAACCTTCGAGTTACAAAATAAATCCTTATTGAGGACTCCTTCTTCTTCTTAGAATAAGTATTTTCCTTCGTTTATTGTAACAGACCGATGGGTCATGTTCTAATGATCTCTCATTGTATACTGCACTACTTAGACTCAGATCTCCTAGGGACAAATTTCAGAGCAAACTATACCTTCCTTCATGTTCTAATGTGATACAATCACAGTTCAACATGTATCATTTCTAACTACCTACTTCTTTAACAATGAGTGCGATACTTCTATTGATCGCTTTGATCATTTCTCACTTCAATCTTCTGGCTTAAGTCAAATACTACATCGAACTTGGTTCTCTGAACCACATAATAAACTCATCTTAGTCGGACTCGATTCGATATGACCTCTAAGGTCGAAATAACAATCATCTTCTTAGTCATTACCGAAACGATGGTAACGACAGACTAGAATAAGACGGAATCAATTACTAGCTCCTTGGTAACCTTGTGACTTTCCCTGATCCAAGTGTGAGTCCTGTGCTTCCAGTAGTATAGATCTCTACTACGATTCACACCTACTCATACTCGTCCCAAGTACTGTCTCACAGTCCCCAAGTCCTAAAATCACAAAACAATTTAACCCATACGAATGTGTCCAATTAATCATAAAATTTTCCTAGACTCTACTAGGACTTCTTCCATACGTATCTTCAATCATCAATTCTGCTTCAACTTGGTTGGTGATGGAAATTCCAGACGATTGGGACAACATCAAGAATTACACCAACCATTCCATTCATCAGATGACAAAACCAGGGTTTATATTAATTCCTTGAAACGATTACACAAAGGTTCAAGTTTACCCTATACTATACTTCTAATAGGCTAAACCACTTGTTACTAACTACATTGCTACTTTATGTCTTAGTTTTGGGAATATAAGGTCCTTACTCATGATCCCTTATATTTCCATCTGCTTCATTAAGGATCATTTGGAATGCCTTTGGTTTTGGTTTTGGTGGAACATTGGGCATTATTGCCTCTTTCTTCTTTGGGCAATCTTTCGAAATGTGCCCTTCCTCGTTACATCGATAGCACATCCTCTTGTTGGACGGACACTCGTTGGCATAATGCCCAGTCTTTCCACACTTGTAGCAGGTCACCTCTTCGCTACATTTCCCGGAGTGCTTCTTTTTGCACCTCTCGCACCATTTTGCTTCGCCTTCTCCTCCTCCATACTTCGAGAATTTTCTTTTCTCGTTGGACCCTGAAGTCCTTTCAAACTTTCTTTTCTCGCCAACTTCAACCTTGCTGGCGGCTCTCCCTTTAATCATATCTTCAACAGACTTGGCAGCCCAGATAGCTGCCTCCAAAGTAAGTGCCTGACGTACTGGCACAGTAAGTTCATCCTTACTTTGTTGAAGTAAATGTTTTGTTTCTTCCATCTGTTGATCCAACATCGTACGCACCATTGCCTGCACCCCAGCCATCGTGATTGGCTCAGGCTGTGGATTATCGTTTCCGAATCCACTTTGAGTACTCGCCATTTCGATCTATACACCAATCGTAGGTGAATTTAGATCTTTATTTTCGATAGGCGTTAAATCTTCGTTATTACTCCGAAGCGTTTACATGTTAGTTCTAATCTCATAATCATACGCTTAGAATCCTACACACATAAGGTTTCCAGATCTGGTCGGCAACAGACCATAGATCCGAACAAATAATAGCATCATTATAGCTATAACACAAAACATTTAGCACATAAAAGCATTTTAGGCATCCTTCCTAAAATAAACTAGTGCTCGTGTCAATTTAGGTGTACTACCTAAAATATAATAGACACACTCAACTCACAATCATCACTTAGCATTCTAAGTTTAAGTCTACAAATCCTACAAATTTCCTAGTTCGCTTAAACTAATGCTCTGATACCAACTGTGACATCCCTAATTTCTCGGCCAGAAAAGACCGATTTAATTTATGCTTTTTAAAATAAAATCAGAGAATCTTTTTAAAAAATGTTGCGGAATTGGTCCCCAAAAAAACAAAACATGATAAAAGTTTGTCAAAACCTTTCTTTAAGAAATATATAATTTCCTTTTATATCAAAACCTCGAGATGTCATGTTCCGATACAGATCAAAAGCATAAACATGACATTATAAGCCTTACAACAGTTATTCATAACTACTGGCCTATAATCCATAAATCACTCATCATCATCATCCGACTATGCTCGGGGTCCACTACCTGTAATATCAAAAAAACTGAGTGGGTCAGGATTGGAAGCCTGGTGAGCATATAGGGTTTTCAACCCACAATAAATAAATTTATTGTACTTAAACATCAATCAATCAACCAAATTACCCCAACCCCATTATCTTATTTATTTCTTAAGGGTTTACCCTAAGAATCAACTATCACTCCTTCCTAAGGATTCATCCTAAGGAATAGACACAAGGTCACACCATCACCAGGGTTTATACAACAGGGGCTAAATTCATAGCTCTTATTTATTGACAGTATTATTGACAGTATTCACCCCTGTCATACATGTCAATGGGTTTTTAGAGTACTCCAAATGAACATATAGTTCATTACACCTACAGGTTGCGGGCCTGCTAGTGTTCCACAGACCATCTAGAATAGTCCATGGTTGTCATCCCTACTCTGCTGAATGACGGGGGCCAACATTTTGGGTAAGTGATTCTCTCAAATTTCACCACTCACCCTCAACTCATGATCAATATTACTGATCATCTCCTTTATCCAACTCACATATCATCACACACCCATTATTTCATCTACCCATGTTTTACCCAACATTTTTGTAGATAAAAATACATATACAGTTTAAATTATTTAAAAACATGTATAAATCACACCTTCAACATCCAACTCAAATAAACAAACAATAAATATTCACACAGCACGTATTTTATGTAAAATACTTCATATCTATGTGTAAGGTGAAAGTAACTACACACTCACCTGATTTAATGAAAATCGGGCAGCAATTCGTTTCCTAAAACGATCGTTTCTAGTAAAACCGGGAGTTTTATTGAGAAACCGGGCTCTGCGAAGGGTCGGGTTTCGAAACCGAAAAGATAAATTTTTCGGGCTTCTCGGGCACTTCGTGGCGTATTCCGGGGGTTATAATTGATACCGGGGCTTCGAGGGAAGTTGAAATGAAAGAAATATTGAAAAAAGGGCTAAAAATGACAAGTTTTCAAAGTTTACCCGGGAGGTCTCGCACCCTCCTATTTATAGGGCCGAGCCTCCTGATCCAACGGCTGAGAAGAAGCCACGCATCGCAGATCCGAGGGCTCGCAGGGAAGGCTCGCACGTGGGCTCGCACATGGCTGCGCATGCGAGGGCCTCGCTGGAGGCTTCTGATTGGACCGCTTCGGACAGCTGGTGCGATACGCGTCGGGGCGAGGTAAGGCGGCTTCGGATGGAGGAGTCACCTGGCACGCGTCGGACTCTCGGCTGTACACGCGTCAGTCCTCAGATGCTTCTACGACTTCGGTGACTCATCAGAATTTCGGACACGTGGCACCTGCGAGGCGAGGACACGTGGCCGAAGTCCACCTATGCGAAATTCCTCGGTTTTGGGGATTTTTTCTCGTTTTTCGTGCCAAAATTTCTAAAATCCATAACTTTCGCATACGAGCTCCGTTTTTGACGTTCTTTATATGCACGCGTAGGTAAAGTTACGCTCTACAACTTCTGTTTAGACTTCGTCGGCTAATTTTGACTTTAATTTTTATATTATTATTTTTAACAGACCGGGACAGGAAATCCGTTAAAAATTCATAACTTCTTTATCCGACGTCCGTTTTCGTCAGACTTTTTACCGTTGTGCTACTAATGACGAGACCTTCGATTCTCGTTTAGGTCGTGTCGGCTAAAAATCACTCGATCTAAAATTCGAGTTTTTAGTTGTCTACTGCTAAGCTGAAACTTCGAAAAATCATAACTTCCTCATACGAAGTCAGATTTGGGCGTTCTTTTTATCGAACTTCTTGGTTTAACGAATACTACGAGTTCCGTTTAGATTACTACGGCTAAAAAGTAGTTTATCAAAAACTCACTTTTTACGACATTCGGCACCGTGCCGGTTTGTTGCGAAACTTCGACAGGTCATAACTTCGTCGTTATAACTCGGATTTCGGTATTCTTTATATATCCGTAATCCTTGTCACGCCCACCACAAGTTTCTTAATAGATATCGGCTTTATCTAAAATTTAATTTTTGATGCTCATTTTTATTCTTAATTATTTAAACCCTAATAATTAAGCATAAAACACATAAAACACATAATATTCACATAATTCCTTTTCATTTCTCCAAAATGAGTCACAAAGGTTAACCTAGACCATTATGTCAATATTAATGCCTAGCCTAGAAACACGGGCGTTACATGTCGCAATCCGAATCAGCCTCTGATCAGCGATGGACGGCCCAGATGCTGCCACGTCATCACAGATTTCGCAAATTGCACACTTAACTTCTAAAAATCATAACTATTGCATACGATCTCCGTTTTCGACGTTCTTTATATCCACGCGTAGGTGGGAACGTACTCTACAACTTTCATTTAGACTCCGTCGGCTAATTTTGACTTTATTTTAAAAGTTGTATTATTAACATGCCGGGACATGATTGGTCCGTTAAAATCTCATAACTTCTTCATCCGACGTCCGTTTTCGTCTGTCTTTTTATCGTTACACTACTATTAACGAGATATTTGATTCTCGTTTAGGTTGTTTCAGCTAAAAACCGCTCGATCTTATATTCGAATTTCGGGTTGTACACTGCTAAGCCGAAACTTCGAAAAATCATAACTTCCTCATACGAAGTTAGATTTGGGCGTTATTTTTATGGACGCTCTCGGTTTAACATATTCTACGACTTTCGTTTAGTTCGCTAAGGCTAAAAGTCGATCTATCGTAAATTCACTATTTACGCTTCCCGGTGCCGTGTCGGTTCCGCCGCGAAAATTCGACGGGTCATAACTTCTTCGTTATAACTCGGATTTCGGCATTCTTTATATGTACGGAACCCTTGAGACATATTATACAACTTGGTTAAGATTATTTATTGTAAATAATCTTTTATCGAAAAGTCGTTTTCGACCCCTATTATCTCTAGATTGACTAGCCCGGATCTACGGGCGTTACAAAAAGCACAAAAGTAGGTAAAGATTTCATTAAGAAGGTACCTAGCAGAACCAAAAACACAAGCATACCATAAAATACTTGACATAATAATAAATAAAACATACGAGTAATGACGTCTGGTGCCGCCCTGGCCTCCTTTGCAGTGAGCTAGAAAGCACGACCTCGATCCCTCGGGGGCTCCTCACTACCCAAACGTCCATCAATGATCCTCAGAGTGGCTGGTGCCGAAGCATGTGTCGGCCTAACCACCAGCAATGGACACTTGGCCTTCACATGGCCTACCTGATCACAGTGATGACAAATCTGACACTCGGTACTAGGGCATGCTGACGACAGTCCTTGGCATAATGCCCCTCATTGCCACATTTTTTGCATCCAAATGAAGATCTACAAACACCATCATGAACCTTGCTACACTTGCGATAAGTGTGACCCCTCTATCCCCCAGATCTAGAATCAGCGGGCTTGAACCGCTTTGTTGCAGGCTGAGACTCAACATGAGCTTGCCTCAACTCCTTCGCCTGAATCTCTATCTCAATCTCCTGCTTTCACGCGGCACCCTGAGGCTCGCGAGGGTGGCATAACACTGGGTGGACACGAAATATCAGATATTCGTATTGAGCATGCTCAAGTACCGAGTCTTCTAAGCCTGCTCCAAAGCCGCAAACTCAGCGAAGAAAAGAGCCCTCTCAATAAACATCGTCGTGATCTCTATCACCGTCTTAGTCATCTGTCTCAGATCCAAGTACTCCTAAGTCAACCTCTCCCTCTCCACCAAGGGAACATGTCTCGCACTAAACATCTCTAAGAACTGCTCCTAAGTAATATCAAATCTCTGCTTAGGAGTGTAAGTACCAGTCATCAATCTCCACCAATCCTTCACCCCCAACCTAAGAAGTTTTAGGGCGCACTTGACCTTCTGGTCAGCATGGCAAGAGAATGTGAAGAAACATCCCTCCACATCAGACACCCATCCCATTGCCACAATTGGGTCCTTGACCCCATCGAACTCCGGGGACTTCGTATTATCGAAGTCTCGGTACTAGAAATCTCTCTCCCCTCGAACCCTACATCAGCAACATCCATGGTGGCTGCAACAACAACAACCTCAGTCAATGCATCATATCACTCATCGGATTGCTCAATTATGGTGGTCTTGATAGACCCTAACAACTCCGGGATATAATTTCGGATCGTATTAGCTACCTCAGCAACAATGATCTCACAAATCTGATCCTCAGTCAACCACGACCTATCTTGGCTACTCGCTCTAGATCCTGATCCAGATCCTTTCGTGAACACCATACTGAAAAAGAACCAATAGATACATTATAAAATGCAACCATTCATACTAGACAATAATCACAGAGAGGCTAAATCCTCAGGGTTTGTGACTCCCTTATTACACGTACGGATCCTATGCTTCCAGTAGTACAAGCCCATACTACTTTCCACACCTACCCATATTTGTTCCAAGTATCATTACAAACTACTCGATAACAAATTCAAAACTAGGATACGCATACATCCTATCCTCGCTAACTCGAGAGTAGCTAATCATTCCTTAACAGGTCTGCTACCTACACATACTCACTCATGAAACTTCCACCAACCATGTAACCACTCGTGCATGCTAATCATACATAATGTTGGATCCTACAGACAGTCGAATACATGAACCTACCCAAAGCCCTTCATTAGAGAAAAAAAGGAAATAAGGTTAAATCAAACATTCTCAGGCTATAAGATCTTAGTTATGTATAACTATGATGCACACATTAAGAAAATACAGTAATGATGTCAATTTCATCTAACATACAAGAAGTCCTCCTAGGCAATTAGGCATCATATATCGGGAAATTCTATCATGCAATCCATGAAGATCTCTAGCCTATCACTAGCATGCAGTGCTATAATAACTTAAAAAACAATAGTGTGGTAACTTGGGGTATACTTTCTTACACCGGCTGATCGTACACATTGCATCCTTCTTGCTAACCTTGATAACAAATTCTCTTTACAAAACCTTGTTGAAAACCTTTTACAATTCCTTAGATTGATTCTGTATTCACACGAATGCTCCTCAAATTCTCTCAAACCAAGGCTCTAATACCAACTTGTAACATCCAGAAAATCAGAGTAAATTTAAATTTTTCAAAAACATCCCAATAACCATAAATGTTTACAAAACCATTTTTTGAAAAGTATTATTCAATAATCAGAGTGTCCCAAAATCCAAATAACAAAAATCTGAAGGATGTGCACGATCACGCCTTCGCCTTGCTACAGTCATCTGAAGTACCTGAAACAATAAACTGAAACTATAAGCTAAAGCTTAGTGAGTTCCCCCAAAGTACCACCACACAAACATATAACCTGACAAATATCGAGTCCACAACCTTTCAGTTGGATTAACCTCGAACCACAACCTTTCGGTTGGAAGGCCCCATCCCACAACCATTCGGTCGGATTGCCAATATATAATGGGTCCACAACCTCCTGGTTGGATTACCCTTAGACCACAACCTTTCGGTTGCAATGCCCTGGCCCACAACCTTTCGGTTGGAATGCTACTATGTGTGATGAAGAAATATGGCTCCCAAAAGATGTGCATCGATTATCAGGGGCTGAACAAGTTAACGGTGCAAAACCGTTATCCACTTCCAACGATTGATGATTTGTTCAACTAGGTATAGGATGCGTCTTGGTTCTCCAAGATTGATTTGCGTTCAGGCTATCATTATATGAGGGTTTGGGATGAGGATTTTCAAAATACGGCTTTCAGGACTCGTTATGGTCATTACAAGTTCATGGTGATGCCTTTTGGGCTCACCAATGGAGCAACAGTGTTCATGGATCACATGAACGGGGGTTTGCAGGCTGATGCTGGATTGGTCCGTGATTGTTTTCATTGATGATATCTTGGTCTATTCTAAGACCAAGGAGCAGCATGAGGATCATCTGCGAGAGGTTCTGGAGACTCTGAGGAGGGAGAGGGTTTATGCCAAAATCTCCAAGTGTGATTTTCGGTTGCGGGAGGTGCAGTTCTTGTGGCACCTCGTCAATTAAAAGGGTATCTTGGTTGATCCAGCAAAGAGCGAGGCTGTGATGCAGTCGGAGATTCCGAAGTCTCCATCTGAGATTCGGATTTTCCTTGGTTTAGACGAGTATTATCGTAGTTTTATTGATAGTTTCTCCAGGCCCACAATATCGTTGACCAAGTTGACGAGGAATTCGGTTACTCTCCGTTGGGGCCATGAGCACCAGGTGGCGTTCGAGACCTTGAGGAAGAAGTTATGTTAGGCTCCAATTTTGACACTACAAGAGGGTATATATGAGTTCTTGGTATATTGTGATGCGTCGATTTTTGGATTGGGTGCAGTATTGATGTAGAGGAGTCGTGTGATAGCTTATGCTTCGAGGAAACTGAAGGCTTCTGAGCCAAATTATCCCACCCATGATTTGGAGCTGGGGGCGGTGGTTTTTTACCTCAAGCTTTGGCATCATTATTTTTATGGGGTTCATTGCAACATTTACACGGACTAAAGAGTTTGAGGTATTTTATGGATTAACCAAATGTGAACATGAGGTAGCGTAGATGGCTCGATATGGTGAAGGATTATGATTGCGAGATACTTTACCGCCCTGGGAAGGCCAACATGGTGGTAGATGCTCTTAACCACAAGGTAGCTGTTACTTCTATCAAGAATGTTTGTTTGAGGATGACAGTGATTACCCAACTCTTGGAGCAGATCTGCGAGACTGGGGATGAGGGTATAAAAAAGGAGCACCAGAAGATTAAGTGTATAGTGGGTCAGGTGTCCTCTTTTGATTATGATAGTCGGGGATTGCTGACCCGTCACTGGAAAGTTTGGGTTCCATATTTCGGGGGTACATGGTATATTTTGATGGAGGAGGAACATAAGTCGAAGTTTTCTATTCATTTGGGTGCGACAAAGATATATAGAGACCTCCGACTTGATTATTGGTGGCCCTGCATGATGTAGGATGTAGCTTGCTATGTGGAGAGGTGCTTTACTTACAGGAAAGTTAAGACCCAGCATCAACGACCTCATTGAAAGATGGAGCCGTTGGGTGTTCCCATTTGGAAATGAGAAGAGATTACGATGGATTTTATAACGAAGTTACCGCGGATAGCACGAAGGGTAGATTCAATTTGGATCATTGTGGATTGGTTGACCAAGAGTGCGTATTTGATTCTATTCAAGAGAGCATCTCTGCAGAGAAGTTGACAGATGTTTATATATGAGGGTCGTGGCACGACATGGGGTTCTAGTGTCAATGGTTTTGGATCGGGATGTTCGGTTCACTTCCAGGTTCTGGAAGAGGTTCCATGAGGAGTTGGGTACTCGTCTGCATTTCAACATGGCTTTTCATCTGCAGAATGATGGGCAGAGTGAGCGGACTATTTAGACTTTGGATATGCTTCGGGCATGTGTGCTGGATTTTGGCAGTAGCTGGTATTGATCGACCTCCTAATGAGATGCTCTACGGTAGGAAGTGTCGGACCCCGATTTTTTAGGGCAAGGTCGTTCAGCAAGTCATGGGTAGCACAAAGGTGGTGCTCCAGACTACCGAGTTGATCCAGCGGGTGTGTAGGAGATTGAAGACCATCAAGAGCTGGCAAAAGAGTTATGTTTGTAGGCTCCGATCGAATTTGAAGTTTTAGGCCAGATATACGGTACTCCTGAAGGTGTCACCGTGGAAAGGTATCATCCGATTCAGGAAGCGGGGCAAGTTGGGTCCCAGATATATTGGTCCTTTCTGGGTTATTGCTCGAGTAGGCAGGATTGCATACCGTTTGGAGCTACCCGAGGAACTCATTGAGATCCATAGCACCTTTCATGTCTCTCAGTTGCGGGAGTTTTGGGTCAATGATTCCGCAGTGTTGCCGTTGGAGGATATTCAGGTGGACGAGTGCTTGTACTACATAGAGAGACTAGTAGCAATCCTCAAGAGAAAGGCGAAGACTCTACGAAACAAGGAGGTGCGTTTAGTGAAGGTGAAATTGCAGCATCGGAAAGACTCATAGTGTACTTGGGAGGATGAGGAGGAGATGATGTAGCATTATCCAGAGTTATTTCCAGAGGCAGACTTCGAGGACGAAGTCTGATTCAAGTAGGGGAGAGTTGTTACATCTGTTTCCAGGTATTTTCAATTTCGCCTTAATTTATAAAAAAAGTTTTCATTTTTGGTCCTTACATGGGGCGTACTCCATGGGTACGCCTAGCGTAACTCATTAAAGGGTGGTGGGACTCCTTTGAGTACGCAGGGCATACATAAGAGGTATACATGGCGTACTCATGCAAACCCCAAACCCTAATTTTTATGGTTTGGATCCTATTTTAAGGACCTTAAGTCCTTGAGGCCTCCTTTATCACCAGCTCCTAATGTTCCATAGCACCATCTCGAAACCCTAGCCACCTTGTGAGGTTCTTTAGCTTTCAAAATGATGTTTTTTATGTTTTGTGAAGAAGGTGATCATTGGAGGAGCTCTTGGGAGTCCATTTCTTGTAGATCTAGATTTTGTTATTCGTCTAGCTTCTTCAGAATGTAAAAAGCTCCTACCTTGATGGTTCATTTGCTAGATCTTGTTCGTTGGAGAATCCTTATGTGTTTCTAGTCCCATGGCTTTGGTTCTTGTAAGTATGAGTTGCTCTAGAACCCTTGAGCATCTTTTTAGCCATTTTTTAGGTTAAAAAGTCATAAAATAGGATCTTGAAAGTTGTATTCCAACATGCATGAATTGTTGGTCATTATGTGAATTTATGAATCTAGGGTTTGGTTTTGGGCTCTATTAAGCCATGCAAAAGCTTAAAGTTGTCTAATTTATAAGCTAAGACCTTCCTAAAATTTGGATCTATGAATTGGACGTTTGGACTTTAGGCATTAAGAGCTTAAAAGTATTTTGGACATAGAGGATTATGCATGGCGTAACAGGTTGGCACTGAATGCCTTTTCTATGAATATCATGTACACAAGGTGTAATGCAGGAGTACGCATGGCGTACTCCCAGAAGTCCAGTTAGGATTTTTTGGGCCTTGGGCCATGTTTAGTTAGGTCCTAAATGGGAAAGGTAAAATGGTCTTTTACCCTTCGTAAGAGAGAATAAGATTTGGATGTTTAGTTATGGTTTATTACCCTAAATAGTAATTATGGTTGGTTTGGATGTGTTCAATGTGACGAGTCTTTGTAGCAGCAATGCTTGCGTGATTTGGATATCATCAGTTTGAGGTGAGTCTCTTCACTATACTTGTGAGTCGAAGGAACCAATGTCGTGTTGGGTTTTGAGCATTGTAACACTCCTATGGTGTACATGCAACCCTATAAACCTTGGATCTATGTTTTCTCTATTATACATGCAAATATTAACTATTCCAAGGTTTCATCCTAACTAGCATATTATGAAGCACCTATACTACAAAGTTCTAGTTAGATGACATACCTTTTGATGTAGCTTGATGTCTTCAAGCTTTAAGAGCTTAGCCCCAATAGTGTGGAAGCCTCAAATGGAATCACAAATCACCAAAACACCTTGGAAGAACTTGAGAGAATATGTATGCACACTAAAATCGGCCCACACTTTTTTTCACACACTTATGCCAATTTTGTGAGCCAAGGACCCCTTTATATATTATGGAGGATTAGGGTTACATCCATGTAAACCCTAATACCCATGACCTTTCATTTACATAGTATCCATGGGTTAAAAGCTCCATGGACCATCCATGAAATCTTAGCCCAACCTAAATGAACTTGGCCCATTCCATATATATAAGAGTCCATATTTAATTAGTTCTTTTTGATCACTTAATTAATTCTAAATTAATTCTTGATCAATACTAATTAAATAATATGATTCCATATTAATATATTAGAACTTATAATGTATTAATATAAATCATAAATATACTATTCTCAAAAGACTATCCATATAAATTGTGTCGGTGAAGTGCAACCCAAATGGACCATGCCGGGTCGGGTCAAGTACATACCAAATATAGTTATGGACTTAGACATTAATCCAACAGTCTCCCACTTGGATAAGTCTAAAACTATTATTGAGTATGACTTCAAAACCTAACTGGCAATCGTAGCTCTTAAAGCCGCTGTCGAACTCTGACCTTGTCAATGACTTGTCCATTAGATAAGGGATCATATATTCCTCCATTCTAGATATCATATGGACTGAGACATGGATTATAATCATTCTATCTGTCCATTTGTTGTTTCCCGATTTCCGATTTATGATGACTGACTGATTGAACAAATCAAATAAGTCCTGGCTTGGCCAAGCACTCACATGTGTCATTGCTAAATCATCGAGAGGCCCACATATATCGCTTTTATCGCGAAGGTAAAAGGAATGGATAAACTTCGACTCATATGGCTTGTTCTACTACTTGTTGAATAATACACAAAGGCATGTTTTATAACATCGAGTTACCAATGTGTTTTCGTGCAATCAATGTATAACTAACTCATAGTAACAACTCATATCTCTAGGTTTTTAAGAATATAAGATATTATCATCTCATGATCACTCGTGATAAAATCCATGAAGTGATTCAAATGAGCGTGGGTTGAATCCAATACTCAGAACTTATGAGCACTCATGAGTGTTGTAGCACCACTTTGTCCACCAACTTGGACCTCTACAAACCAACCCATGACAGTCTTGATTCATATCTACTTCCAACATATGACCGACTGTGGATGGTTTGAATAACTTAATCATTCAGGAAGAGCGACTTAGTTATTCTGGAAGTCAAAACATGCAAAGTGAAACACAAGAATAAATGAATCAAATATGGTATCACACCCTATGAATATAAATAAACACTTTTATTTATCACCATACTGATTACTCATTATTCATTGTTTCGGTTTTATCAACTTTATACTTGAATTAAAAACACTAGTTGTCCCATGCTCCAAGCATGTACACTATGTTTTTCTTAAACAATAGTTTTGCCATACACCAAGTATGCACTCTATGTTTGTCTATGATCCTTACTTTGTGAAATAAACCAATTGAACATAATTTCAATGATTCTAATTTCACACTCATAAATCCTTATCGAAAAATGTGAGAATTTCAAATTCCTATCATTTATCGAAATCTGTTTAGATTTTAAACTTATATGCACTGACCCTCCTGTAATGAATATGTACAAAGTCACAAAGACTTGTCAACAGTCATTATAAGGTATTCCAATGGAGATCAACTCCATGGAAACTAAGTCTCATATTCAAAGTACATTGCTTTGGACATGCTTCTTGCATTAAGTTTTCTAATCTTACACCGATAACTTCCACCTATGGAGACAACTCCATATTCTCATTTTGACTATCACTTCTGAATAAGAGATGCCTCTTTTCAGAATATGTCAATATGGTCCTTCCAAAATTAGCACTATACTTCCAACTGTCCCTGAGCAACCAATCTTTGGTAAACCTCAGATTGTCCTCGACAATTGCTTAATCATTTTAGTCATATCCAATTCTAGACCTTTTCCCTTCTTAATACCTCTGGGCATTTGGAAAAATTTAGAAATGACAAATATTATAGCACATGCAATCGATCCTGTACCCAAAGCAAATGGTACACGATTCATGATGTCTCACATAAATACATGATTCTAGACCAGTCTTTTGCTACAATATTTTTATTTTCCATGTTTTCAAAAATTTGACTATGAAGAGAGATGTCGTAATCTAAATCGAATTTTGAGAACGCAATATATAGAATTTCCTTAAGTTGAACCAATCCAACATGAAATTCATATATATATTCTTGACTAAAGATGATTAAGGTCTCAATCTAAGTCTTTAGAACTGAAATGAAGTATATCCTCTCCCTTAATTATAGCAAAACAACTTTTTCAATCCCTACAGCCTCACGAATTGAAACTTTTGTTTTCTATAATTAACATTAATAACTTGCAACACTAACAATAATTATCATGCTCCCACTTACATGATGATTATTAGCATAACACTTATGCTCCCACTAGCTTTGACATGTACTCAGAAATCAGCTGGACTTCTAGAAATCAATACTTTATTGACTTTCTTACCAAAGTTCAGATTTCTGATACGAGATGCTTTGATAAAACTTTATCAAAATCATACACCTTTCCTTAGATAGCATGCATGTGTGTCTAAACAATTTCAGAACTATGAAAAGGGATGCCGTAATCATAGTCTCAATTGTTTAGACCTTTTGCCATCTGCTTCAAATCTACTTGGTGGAAGTGTTTCCTCACCATCATTTTCATGAATCGGAGAGAAACCTTATGACCCTTAGATTTTATGGTGTATGTGTTCTTATCCATGTGAATCGTCAAAACCATAGTCATAAGACAAGGATAATGACAAATCCAAACTCATATGGACTGAACTTATGCAATCTTAACTTCTTGCCACCTGGCAGTACATGGCCTGCCATTGCTTCCAAGTTGTTATGCAACCAATTGAGAACTTTCAGAATTCCTATGCAAAGCTAAATTTAACTGGAATGGGCACAGAATATGTCAACACGATAGGTTATAAACCTCAAGTCGTGTGCTAGTGAAGAACCTCAGGTTTTATTCTTGATTAGTTCTTGAAATTCTTTTTAGGATCTTTAAGACTCCCACTATCCTCTTGACATATAAGACTATCTTGCCAAATATTCAAGAGATAGTGCAGATTCTTTATCAAGACAAACACTTCACACAATTGGCCTTAGTTGGTCTTTGTTTTATCCAAAACATCACAACTTACCAATTTCAAATGTACAAGAGTAGGACACTTTTACTCTTATATTTGACAAGTGTTTTAAACTTTTCTTTAAGATATGTCACTCAAGTTACAATCTTGGAGTATGACTCTAAGAATTGTTTTGGAACGAAGTATGACTCATCTTCCTGATCTAACTATTTCAACAATTCATGACTCCTCTTCTTAGTCATAAGAATGCACTAAGATGACCTTTAGAGGACTAATTGTGATATGATTTCTAAATCATTAAGATGATCACAAACATGATACTAAAGTACTCTCCCATCTTTTCAGATTTGAGAAACTTTTATCTTTCTGCCTAATTTGATTCTTCTCATTCGTTCTGCCATACATTGAGACTTTTCCAATGTTTCAGAATTATACTTAACCTTGTAAGTATAACCATATTTACTAAACTTTAGTAAATCAAATAGTCTTAACGAGCTTTGTGGTGCACAAGAATGTGTACTCGATCCCTTTAGTCCTTCACTTGACTCACACATCCATGTGAACAAGTAATTAGTCTTGATTTTCCAATGCTTGAAAGTTCTCATTCATCATACTATTCAACTTGCATGATTCCAAGTTTCGGTCCAATTGAAACTTGGGTGATGAGGAACTCTCCTGATTTGGTAAATTTAGACACTACCACAAATGAAAGAATCAAATCCATTTTCCAATATTGCTGTCAGTGGAATCATATAAGCAACAATTTTCCACAAATGCCATTGTAAGGATACTTCAAATAAATAAAATTAAACAATTTTCTTTTATTTTAAAACTTTGCGGAAAAACTTATCCTTACAATCCACATGGAAAATTGTTGTTATCTATTCCTTAGCAATATATCATAACTTCTTAAGCAACTGCTCAAAATTCTGATGTGATCGAAATCCACCTTCGCGATCAGAATCAGCATATACTTCCTTTAAGATTTCTCTCTATTCTTTGATTCTTAAAACATCAACATGTGACCCAGTCACATCATGTAATGAGGGTCTCAGAATAGAACTTAACAGAGTTAGATAATGGGCTCTACCTGATGTAGAGTCAAACTTATTGACTTTAACATCCTTAGGTAAATTTGGCAGCTTTGCAATCAACGCCCCTTCCTTTGGCAAAATAAACATATGGACCCTTTGGTAATGGGACTATCTCAGACTTAGCCTTTCTCTTTACCATTTGGTCAACCGGGTTTACTATGGCCAATCCCTTTCCATTGGGAAGAGAATGCTTTTTCTGGATTTCCAGTGTCACCATTGTCACTGTCCATAAAGTTTTTGGGAAGTTGATCTTCTAATCAAATTTGCTTTACTATCGTTCCAAATCGTTGCTGATTCAGCAGCACCAAGCAAATAGATATGATCATTAAGGTTCATGTCATAGTCTGTTTCATAGTAGTCCCAAAGGAACTCAGTATGTGACTTAGAAAGTGATTGGACATCCAACTTTCTCAAGACTTTGACACCCAACTCTCCCGGCTTGTCAATATGTGACTTCATCTCTAAGATGTGATCACACATAGACCTTGCTTGCCATTAGGGCTTGAGTGACCTTGAACTTGTGGGTTAGGGAGAATAATTGGAGGAGGTGGAGGAAGAGAAGTATGACTTCCATGAGCCAAACTCGGGAAGTCATATTCATTAGGAAAGCTTGGTTTGGGAAGATCATTGTTGTCTAAACCAGACATCAACAATGGGAGAAATTCACGTAAAGTTGATTTAAGTCCTTAATATAACACCCAATATGATATATTAAGGCTAGGACCCAACAAAATATTTTATAACTTGGAAGAGGGATGCCGTAATCCAAGCTATAAAATATTTGAAGGTAGGTGAATGACGATTCACCAATTTCCACCAAGATAAACGAAATGTATTATTAGGTTTTAATTGGTTTTGAAACTCCTAGATTCTTTTGAGATTCATTGAACTTTTCAATGGCATGTTTCAATCTCGAGTGTGCCCTTCAGGTTTTGTGACTGGGATGCCGAGGATCACAAAACAAGGTGTGAAGTAACCATGCAAATATACTTGGTACCCTTAATATTTACCCCTCAATCGATGTGCCGGTTAACCACACACGCTCCAACGATACTATGATAAACATTAAGTTACCCTTTGCCTACCTTGTTAAGTCCAGGTTAGTGTGTCGGTTAACCACACAAGCTCCACTAACAGCTTAAACAAAGTACAAAGTGTAATTTCATGGATTAGCACCTTATGCACATTTTCCTAAGTAACTAAGATTGGGAATTTATAAAAAGTTTAGTTACTTAGTATTTATCATTAATACTTTTAATGAAGGGAAAATTATAGTCCTTGTCCTACCTGTTCGGCTAACGACCCTCCACCAGTCAAGGAAGCGGTGGGTGAGAGTGGACACCCATTAAACTGCCATTTTATAGGCAGTAACCTTATACCCCCCTTATAGACCGGCTTCATGAATGAGGCCTACTAATGGTAAGACGACTTGCTCTTATACATATAATATATTAAACTTTTAATATTATAATAGTATAAGGGTGTATTTTAGACATTTAAAATACTTGATGGTTTAATCTATTAATTAAACTAGACTTTTAATTTAATTAAACTCAAACCATATATTTATGGATTTAATAATACTCTTTTAATTAAACGCTTTAATTAACTATTAATAAAGTCCATAAGTGTTAATTTGAACTATTCAACAAAACATCATAATTCCAATTATTAAACTCAAAATTAAAACCATTTAATTAATTGTTTAAGTTATGAACCCAAGAGTTTTAGAATTCAATTCTTTTTTTCATAAAAAACTTTTCTCAAATTCCAAAACTTGAGGGCAAGTTTTGTAATTCTTGAAAACCTTTGGATTCCATAACTTATGGAATTAATGGTGTTTTATGATGAAACTTTCCATGTTCCATAACTTAAGAACAAGTTATGAAATTCTTTAAAACATTAACACAAAATTTTGTAACTCCATAAAAACTTTGAATCAAATTTTTTTTTTTTAAAAAAAACTTTCATATCCGTAACTTATGGAAGTTTCAAAAACCCTTAAGATCACAACTTTAAAAAAAACTTTTGAGCTCCAAAATTTTATGACAAAATTTGTAACTCCTTAAAACATTTAGATCAAACTTTTAAAACTAATAAAATAATCATATCATTTTATCTTTTACTAAATTTGACCTAATTCAACTCATATAACAAATGATTCAAATTTTACAAATAATTCGTTTTTCACAAAACAAGTAATTATCTTAAAATTTGACAAACGTCATGTTCTTTTTTCCTTTTTTTTCCAACTTGAAAATAAAACATTTGCATCAATATAACAGAAAACAACCCATGGCTCTGATACCACTGTTGGGTTTTGAGCATTCTAACACTCCTATGGTGTACATGCAACCCTATAAACCTTGGATCTATGTTTTCTCTATTATACATGCAAATATTAACTATTCCAAGGTTTCATCCTAACTAGCATATTATGAAGCACCTATACTACAAAGTTCTAGTTAGATGACATACCTTTTGATGTAGCTTGATGTCTTCAAGCTTTAAGAGCTTAGCCCCAATAGTGTGGAAGCCTCAAATGGAATCACAAATCACCAAAACACCTTGGAAGAACTTGAGAGAATATGTATACACACTAAAATCGGCCCACACTTTTTTTCACACACTTATGCCAATTTTGTGAGCCAAGGACCCCTTTATATATTATGGAGGATTAGGGTTACATCCATGTAAACCCTAATACCCATGACCTTTCATTTACATAGGATCCATGGGTTAAAAGCTCCATGGACCATCCATGAAATCTTAGCCCAACCTAAATGAACTTGGCCCATTCCATATATATAAGAGTCCATATTTAATTAGTTCTTTTTGATCACTTAATTAATTCTAAATTAATTCTTGATCAATACTAATTAAATAATATGATTCCATATTAATATATTAGAACTTATAATGTATTAATATAAATCATAAATATACTATTCTCAAAAGACTATCCATATAAATTGTGTCGGTGAAGTGCAACCCAAATGGACCATGCCGGGTCGGGTCAAGTACATACCAAATATAGTTATGGACTTAGACATTAATCCAACATGTCGACCCATTGGATTATGTTGTAGAATGATGGTCGTCTTGATGACACTTACTGACATGCCTATATGTGCTTGTTGTCCTTGTGACTTTTGCTAATATGACTGTATGCTTAGATGTAGGGCTGAAATAGACATGTACCTGTTGAAAGATACCGAGGGAGTCAGAAGGGACTCAGAGAGTTGGAAGGGACTTAGAGAGTCAGAAGGTTTTCGGGGAGTTAGAAGGGACTCAGAGAGTCGGAAGGGACTCAAGGGTGGAATAGACCCGTTACTGCTTTAGGCTAATATGTATGTATGGTATGTGGTACTTTGGGGAACCCACTAAGTTTTGTGCATACTGTTTATGTTCAAATGTTTTTTAGGTACTTCCGATTCAAAAGGGAAGGGTCTAGCTGTTGGATTAATATCTAAGTCCATAACTATAATTGGTATGTACTTGACCCGATTGGCATGGTCCATTTGGGTTGCATGGCATCGGAACAATTTGGATAGACTTTTGTGAGAAAAGGATATTTATGATTTGTTAATATATTATAAGTTCTAATAAGTTAATATGAAATCATATTATTTAATTAGTAATGATCAAGGATTAATTTGGAATTAATTTTGTGATCAAAAGGAGACTAATTAAATATATGGGGATTGATTGTGTAAATCATTCCTTCTTATATATGTGGGCTTATGATGCATAGTTTTTCATGTTGGGCTAAACCAATGGAGTAACCCATGGATACTCCATGGAGGTTTTAACCCATGGAGCATGAAGAATATGGAAAGACATGAGTTACATTGTGTAATCCTAATAGCCACCATATATAAGGACCCCATGGCTCAAGAAATGGCGACTAGTGTGTGTACACATGAGGGTTAGCCGATTTGAGCATAGGAACCTTTTCTCTCAAGTTATTCCAAGATGTTGGTGATGTTGTGTGAACCATTTGAGGTGTCACACTTGAGGCACTAGGCTCTTAAGCTCCATGGAATCAAGCTACATAAAAAGGTATGTCTTCTAACTTGTTTATATTACCCAAGTATCAAAGATTGTATGCTAGTTAGGGTAATACCTTGGAAAGTTCAAGTTTGCATGTATAATAGAGAAAACATAGATCCAAGTTATTTAGGGTTGCATGTACACCATAGGAGTGTTAGAATGCTCAAAACCCTTCAGTGGTATCAGAGCCAAGGCTTGTTTTCAATTATACTTGATGCAAATTGCTGAAAAAGCTGAAAAAAATCGATTTTCTGGCTATCTGGGCACTGGACTCGCCGAGTCCATGAAGAAATTCATCCTACTCGTCGAGTAGGTTCATACACTCAACGAGTAGAAGCCCCTGACAGCATATTTTTGACTTTTAAGGCTGGAATTGGACTAGGAACATTACCCTAAGCTGTTTTTGAACTTATAAACCTGTTTTTGATGTGGTAATGCTCGTGCTAATCCAATTTCAAAGATAATTGTCATAATTTTAAGATTTGTATTAGTTTTATGTTCATGCTAATGTTCGTACCCATTCAGTCTTACCGTTAATAGGCCTCATTCACGAAGCCGGTCTATAAGGGGGGTATAAGGTTGTTTCCTATAAAATGGCAACTTAATGGGTGTCCACTCTCACCCACCGCTTCCTTGACTGGTGGAGGGTCGTTAGCCGAATGGGTAGGACAGGGACTATAATTCTCCCTTCATTAAAAGTAATAATGAAAAATACTAAGTAACTAAACTCTTATAAATTCCCAATCTTAGTTACTTAGGAAAATGTGAATTTGGTGCTAACCCATGAAATTACACTTTGCACTTTGTTTAAGTCGTCAGTGGAGCGTGTGTGGTTAACCGACACACTAACCTGGATTTAACAAGGTAGGCAAAGGGTAACTTAATGTTTATCATAGTATCGGTGGAGCGCGTGTGGTCAACCGGCACATCGATTGAGTGGTAAATATTAAGGGTACCAAGTATATTTGCATGGTTATTCACACCTTTTTTTGTGATCCTCGGCATCCCAGTCACAAAATTTGAGAGGGCACAATCGAGATTGAAACATGACATTAAAAAGTTCAATTAATCTCAAAAGATCTAGGAGTTTCAAATCCAATTAAAACCTAATAAATTATTTCGTTTTTCGTGGTGGAAATTGGTGAATCGTCATTCGCCTACCTTCAAATATTTTATAGCTTGGATTACGACATCCCTCTTCTAAGTTATAAAAGTATTGTGTTGGGTCCTAGCCTTAATATTTCATATTGGGTGTTATATTAAGGACTTAAATCAACTAACTTGAATATCTCCCAAAATATGTCTGGTTCAGACAATTATGATCTTCCCAAAACGCTTGAAGATGATATCCCGGAAATCATTCTTCACTCCCTCCACCTCCTCCAATTATTCTCCCTAACCCACAAGTTCAAGGTCACTCAAGCCCTATTGGCAAGCAAGGTCTATGTGTGCTCACATCTTGGAGATGAAGTCACATATTGACAAGCCGGGAGAGTTGGGTGTCAAAGTCTTGAGAAAGTTGGTTGTTCAATCACTTTCTAAGTCACATAGTGAGTTCCTTTGGGACTACTATGTAACAGACTATGACATGACCCTAATGATCTTATCTATTTGATTGGTGCTGCTGAATCAGCAATGATTTGGAGCTCTGGTAAAGCAAATTTGATTAGTAGATCAACTTCCCAAACTACCATGGACATTGACAATTCGTAACATTTGATATCTAGAAAAGTTTTTTCTTCCCAATGGAATGGGATCGGCCATAGTCAACTCGGTTGACCAAATGGTAGAGAGAAAGGCTAAGTCTGAGATAGTCCAGTGTGTCATTCCCAAAGGGTCCATATGTTTCTGTTGCCAAAGGAATGGGCATTGGTTGCGAAGCTGCCTTAACTACCTGAAAGATCTGAAAGAAGGTCAAGTCAAAATTTTTTTGACTCTGCTTCAGGTAAGTCCACTATCTAACTCTATTAACTTCCTATTTGGAGATTCTTATTACATGATGTGACTGGGTCACATGTTGAAGTTTTAAGAATCAAAGAAAAGAAAGGAAGCTTAAAGAAGAGTAAGCTAATTCTGATCGCGAAGATAGATTTCGATCGCATGGTTCGGTGATCAGAATTTTTGAGCTGCTGCTTAAAGAGTTGTGATAGATTGCTTAGGAATAGATAACAACATAGTTTTCATATGCATTTGCATTGTAAGGATAAGTTTTTCCGCAAGTTTTAAATAAAAGAAAAGTTTCGTTTTTTATTTATTTTAAATATCCTTAGAGTGGCATTTGTGAAAAATTGTTGTTTATATGATTCCACTGATAGCAACATTGGAAAATGGATTTGATTCTTTCGTTTGTGATAGTGTAATAATTTACCAAATAAGGAAAGATTCTCATCACCCAAGTTTCAGTTGGATAGAAACTTGGAATCATGTAAGTTGTATTGTATGATGAATGAGAATTTTCATCTTTGGAAAATTAAGACTAATTCCTTGTTCACATGTATATGTGAGTCAAGTGAAGGGCTAAGGGATCGAGTACATATTCTTTTGCACTGGTTAAGTCCACCACAAAACATCGATAAGACTATTCGTCATGATTTACTAAAGTTTAGTAAATATGGTTATACTTACAAGTTTAAGTATAATTCTGAAGCATTGGAAAAGTTTCGATGTATGGCAAAACGAATAAGAAGAATCAAATTTGGCAGAAAGATAAAAGTTTCTCAAATCTGAAAAGATGGGAGAGTACTTTAGTATCATGTTTTATGATCATCTTAATGATTGTGAGACCATATCACAATTCATCCTCTAGGGACATCTTAGTGCATTCCTATGGCTAAGAAGAGGAATCGTGAAATGTTGAAATGGTTAAATCAAGAAGATGAGTCATACTTCGTTCCAAAACAAGTCTTAGAGTCATACTCTAAGATTGTAATTTGAGTGACACATCTTAAAGAAGGTTTAATAACACTTGTCAAATGTAAGAGTAAAATGTGTTCTACTCTTGTACATTTGAAAATGGGTAAGTTGTGATGTTTTGGATAAAACAGAGACCAACTAAGGCCAATTGTGTGAAGTGTTTGTCTTGATAAAGAATCTGCACTATCTATTGAATATTTGGAAAGTGAGTCTTATTTGTCAAGAGGACAGTGGGAGTCTAAAAGATCTTGATAGAGTCTAATCAAGAATAAAACTTGTAGTTTATCACTAGCACACGACTTGAGTTTTATAACCTATCGTGTTGACATATTCCTATTTCTATGCCCATTCTAGTTAAAGGTGGCTTTGCATATGAGTTCTGAGAGTTCTCAATTGGTTGCGTAACAACTTGGCAAGAAGTTAAGACTACACAATTTCAATCCATATGAGTTTGGATTTGTCACTAACCTTGTCTTGTGATTATGTTTTTGACAAATTCACATGGATAGGAACACATACACCATAAAATCTAAGTGTCATAAGGTTTCTCTGGACTCATGAAAATGATGGTGAGGAAACGCTTTCACTAAGTAGATTTTAGGTAGATAGCAAGTGTGATATTTGCATTCTCAAAGTCGTTAGTGGAGCGTGTGTGGTTAACCGGCACACTAACATGGACTTGTGAGGAATGACAAAGGTCTAAACAATTGGGACTATGATTACGGCATCCCTTTTCATAGTTCTGAAATTGTTTAGACACATATGTGTGCTATCTAAGGAAAGGTGTATGATTTTGATAAAGTTTTATCAAAGCATATCGTATCAGAAATATGAACTTTTGTAAGAAAGTCAATAAAGTATTGATTTCTAGAAGTCCAGCTGATTTCTAAGTACATGTCAAAGCTAGTGGGAGCATAAGTGTTATGCTAATAATCATCATGTTAGTGGGAGCATGATAATTATGATAAGTGTTGCAAGTTAGCAATGTTAATTATAGAAAATAAAAAGGTTTCAATTGGGAAAAAGTTGTTTTGCTATAATTAAGGGAGAGGAAATTATACTTCATTTCAAATGTAAAAGCTTAGATCGTGAGATTTTAATCAAATTTAGTCAAGTATATATATGAATGTTATGTTAAAATGGTTCAACATAAGGAAATTCTATATATGGGAACAGTATTTGCGTTCTAAAATTCGATTATGATTACGGCATCCCTTTTCATAATCTGAGTTATGAGAACATGGCAAATAAAAATAGAAATATTATAGCAAAAGACTGATCTAGTATCATGTCTTTATGTGAGACATCATGAATCATGTCCCATATGCTTCGGATATAGGATCGATTGCATGTGCTATAATATTCATCTGTTGTAAATTTTTCCAAATGCCTACAGCATTAAGAGGGAAAAGTACTAGAACTGGATATGACTAAAGTGATTAAGCAATTGTCGAGGACAATCTAAGGTTTACCAAAGATTGGTTGCTCAGGGACAGTTGGAAGTATGGTGTAAATTTTGGAGATGACCATATTGACATATTCTGAAAAGAGACAACTCTTGTTCAGAAGTTATAGTCAAAATGAGAATATGGAAATATTCCCATAGGTGGAAGTTACTCATTAGATCTGTGAAATATTAGGAAACTTAATGCAAGAAGGATTTTCAAAGCATTGTACTTTGAATTTGAGACTTCGTTTCCATGGAATGATCTCCATTGGAATACTCTGTAATGTTTGTTGACAAGTCTTTGTGACTTTGTGCATAGTCATTACGAGAGGATTAGTGCATATAATTTTAAAATCTAACAGATTTCGGTAAATGGTAGGAATTTGGAATTCCTGCATTTGCGGTAAGGAGTTGGGATTGTGAAATGAGAATCATTGGAATTATGTTCAATCGATCTATTTCACAAAGTAAAGATCAAAGACAAACTTAGTGTGCATACTTGGTGTATGGCATAACTAACGTTTGGAAAAACATAGTATGCATACTTGGTGTATGGCATGACTAGTGTTCAGAAAACATAGTGTACATGCTCGGAGCATGGGACAACTATTGTTTTAATTCAAGTATAAAGTTGATAGTTTGAAACAGTATGCAATGAATAATGTGTAATCAATATGGTGATAAATAAAAGGTGTTCTATTTATATTCATAAGTTCGGAGACCATATTGGATTCGATTATTCTTGTGTTTCACTTTGCATGTTTTCACTTCCAAAATAACTAGGTCGTGTTGGGTTATGAGCATTCTAACACTCCTAAGTGTACATGAAACCCTAAATACCTTGGATCAATGTTTTCTCTATTATAAATGCAAATATGAATATTCCAAGGTATTACCCTATCTAGCATACAATCTTTGATACTTGGGTAATAAAAACAAGTTTGAAGACATACCTTTTTATGTAGCTTGATTCCTTGATGCTTAAGAGCCGAGTGCCCCAAGTGTGACACCTCAAATGGTTCACACAACATCAAATACACTTGGAATAACTTAGAGAGAAATGAACCACTTCATGAAATCGGCTAGCCCTCACCATACACACATAGTTCTCTCATGGTGGCTGGTTTTGACAAGAATAAGATGCTTATATAGTTTGTCACAATTAGGGTTACACCATCTAAACCCTAATTGTCATGGCCTTTCATTTCCATGATCCATGGGTACAAACACACCATGGAGCATCCTATGGGTTTCAACCCAACTTGATAATCGATGGAGCATTAGCCCACTATACAAGTATGGATGATTTACACAATCAACCCATATATTTAATTAGTCTCCTTTTGATCACTTAATTAATTCCAAATTAATTCTTGATCAATACTAATTAAATAATCTTATTAATATATTAGAACTTATAATATATTAGTAAACCTTAAGTTTTATTTCTCTCATTTTAGTCTATCCAAATGCATGATGCCATGCAACCCAAATGGACCATGCCAATCGGGTCAAGTACATACCAAATATAGTTATGGACTTAGACACTAATCCAACAGTCTCCCACTTGGATAAGTCTAAAACTATTATTGAGTATGACTTCAAGAACCGACTGGAAATCGTAGCTCTTTAAGCCGCTGTCGAACTCGGACGTTGTAACTGAACTCTGATCTCGTCAATGACTTGTCCATTAGATAAGGGATCATATATTCCTCCATTCTAGATATCATATGGACTGAGACATGGATTATAAATCATTCTCTCTGTCCATTTGTTGTTTCCCGATTTCCGATTCATGATGACTAACTGATTGAACAAATCAAATCAGTCTTGGCTTGGCCAAGCACTCACATGTGTCATCATTAAATCATCGAGGGGTCCACAGATATCGCTTTTATCCCGAAGGTAAAAGGAATGGATAAACTTTGACTCATATGGCTTGTTCTACTACTTGTTGACTCATACACAAAGGCACGTTTTATAACATCGAGTTACCAATGCGTTTTCGTGCAATCAATATATAACCAACTCATAGTAACAACTTATATCTCTAGGTTTGAAGAATATAAGATATTATCGTCTCATGATCACTCGTGATAAAATCCATGAAGTGAGTCAAATGAGCATGGGTTGAATCCAATACTCAGAACTTATGAGCACTCATGAGTGTTGTAGCACCATTTTGTTCAACATCTTAGACCTCTACAAGCCAACCCATGACAGTCTTGATTCATATCTACTTCCAACATATGACCGATTGTGGATGGTTTGAATAACTTAGTCATTCGGGAAGAATGACCTAGTTATTCTGGAAGTCAAAACATGCAAAGTGAAACACAAGAATAATCGAATCCAATATGGTCTCAGAACTTATGAATATAAATAAACACACCTTTTATTTATCACCATATTCATTACCCATCATTCATTGCATACTGTTTCAAACTATCAACTTTATACTTGAATTAAAACAATAGCTGTCCTATGCTCCGAGCATGTACACTAAGTTTTCTAAGCACTAGTCCTGCCATACACCAAATATGCACACTATGTTTGTCTAAACATGAGTTATGCCATACACCAAGTATGCACACTAAGTTTGTCTATGATCTTTACTCTGTGAAATAGATCGATTGAACATAATTCCAATGATTCTCATTTCACAATCCCAATTCCTTACCGCAAATGCAAGAATTCCAACTCCTGCCATTTACCTAAATCTGTTAGATTCTAAACTCATATGCATTGATCCTCTTGTAATGATTATGCACAAAGTCACAAAGACTTGTCAACAGACATTACAGAGTATTCCAATGGAGATCAACTCCATGGAAATATCCTTCTTGCATTAAATTTTTTCCTAATCATACACAGATTGAATCCACCTATGGAGACAACTCCATATTCCCATTTTGACTATCACTTCTGAAAAAGAGTTGCCTTTTTTCAGAATATGTCAATATGGTCCTTCCAAAATTAACATTATACTTCCAATTGTCCCTGAGCAACCAATTTTTGGTAAACCTTAGATTGTCCTCGACAATTGCTTAATCATTTTAGTCATTTCCAATTCTAGACCTTTTCCCTTCTTAATGCCCCAGGCATTTGGAAAAAATTTAGAAAGGATGAATATTATAGCACATGCAATCGATCCTATATCCGAAGCATATGGGACACGATTCATGATGTCTCACATAAAGACATGATATTAGACCAGTCTTTTTGCTATAATATTTCTATGTCTATTTGCCAAGTTCTCATAATTCAGATTATGAAAAGGGATGCCGTAATCATAATCGAATTTTAGAATGCAAATAATGGGCCTATATATAGAATTTCCTTATGTTGAGCCATTCCAACACAAAATTCATATATACCCTTGACTAAAGATGATTAAAACCTCAATCTAAGCTTTTAGAATTGAAATGAAGTATAATTTTCTCTCCCTTAATTATAGAAAAACAACTTTTCAACCCCTGCAACTTCCGGAATTGAAACTTTTGTTTTCTATAATTAACATTGCTATCTTGCAATACTAATCATAATTATCATGCTCCCACTAACATGATGATTATTAACATAACATTTATGCTCCCACTAGCTTTGATATGTACTCAGAAATCAGCTGGACTTCTAGAAATCAATACTTTATTGACTTTCTTACCAAAGTTCAGACTTCCGATACGAGATGCTTTGATAAAACTTTATCAAAATCATACATATTTCCTTAGATAGAACACATGTGTGTCTAAACAATTTCAGAACTATGAAAAGGGATGCCGTAATCATAGTCTCAATTGTTTAGAACTTTGCCATTCCTTACAAGTCCATGTTAGTGTGTCGGTCAACCACACACGCTCCACAAACGACTTTGAGAATGAAAATATTACAACTGTTATCTACTTAAAATCTACTTAGTGAAAGTGTTTCCTCACCATCATTTTCATGAATTGGAGAGAAACCTTATGACACTTAGATTGTTATGGTGTATGTGTTCCTATCCATATGAATTTGTCAAAACCATAATCACAAGACACGGTTAATGACAAATCCAAACTCATGTGGATTGAACTTGTGCAGTCTTAACTTCTTGCCACCTGGCAGCATAAGGGCCTGACATTGCTTCCAAGTTGTTATGCAACCAATTGAGAACTCTCAGAACTCATATGCAAAGCCAACTTTAACTAGAATGGGCACATAAATAGGAATATGTCAACACGATAGGCTATAAACCTCAAGTCGTGAGCTAGAGATAAACTACAGGTTTTAGTCTTGATTAGATCTTGAAATCTTCCAGGATCTTTTAGACTCCCACTGTCCTCTTGACATATAAGACTCTCTTGCCAAATATTCAAGAGATAGTGCGGATTCTTATCAAGAAAAACACTTCACACAATTGGCCTTAGTTGGTCTTTGTTTTATCCAAAACAACACAACTTACCAACTTCAAATGTACAAGAATAGAAAACTTTTACTCTTACATTTGACAAGTGTTATAAACCTTCTTTAAGATATGTCACTCAACTTACAGTCTTGGAGTATGACTCTAAGACTCGTTTTTGGAACGAAGTATGACTCATCTTCTTGATTTAACCATTTCAGCAATTCTTGATTCCTCTTCTTAGCCATAGGAATGCACTAAGATTTCCTTAGAGGACTAATTGTGATATGATTTCTAAATCATTAAGATGATCACAAAATATGATACTAAAGTACTCTCCCATCTTTTCAGATTTGAGAAACTTTTATCCTTCTGCCTAATTTGATTCTTCTAATTCGTTCTACCATACATCAAAACTTTACTAATGTTTCAGAATTATACTTAAACTTGTAAGTATAACCATATTTACTAGGCTTTAGTAAATCATGACGAATAGTCTTATCGATCTTTTGTGGTAAACTTGACCAGTGCACAAGAATGGGTACTCGATCCGTTAGTCCTTCACTTGACTCACATATACATGTGAACAAGGAATTAGTCTTACTTTTCCAAAGATGAAAATTCTCATTCATCATACTATACAACTTCCATGATTCCAAGTTTCAGTCCAACTGAAACTTGGGTGATGACAATCTTTCCTTATTTGGTAAATTATGACACTACCACAAATGAAAGAATCAATTTCATCTTTCCATTATTGCTATTAATGGAATCATATAAACAACAATTTTCCACAAATGCCATTGTAAGGATACTTAGAACAAATGAAATCAAAAATTTTCCTTTTATTTTAAAACTTTGCGGAAAAACTTATCCTTGCAGTGAAAAAGCATATGAAAAACTTGTTGTTATCTATTCCTAAGCAATATATCATAACTCCTAAGCAACAGCTCAAATTTCTGATCACCGAACCATGCGATCGAAATCCATCTTCGTGATCAGAATCAGCATATACTTCCTTTAAGTTTCTTCACTTTTCTTTGATTCTTAAAACATCAACATGTGACCGAGTCACATCATGTAATAAGAATCTCAGAATAGAAACTTAACAGAGTTAGATAATGGACTTCACCTGAAGTAGAGTCAAACTTCTTGACTTGATCAACCTTATGATCTTTCAGGTAAATAGGCAGCTTCGCATTCAATGCCCCTTCCTTTGGCAATAGACACATATGGACCCTTTGGGAATGGTTCATGGGACTATCTCAGACTTAACCATTCTCTTTACCATTTGGTCAACCGAGTTGACTATGGCCAATCCCTTTCCATTGGGAAGAGAAAGGCTTTTCTAGATATCCAATGTTACCATTGTCAATGTCCATTGGAAGTTGATCTCCTAATCAAATTTGCTTTACTAGTCCTCAAACCATTGCTGATTCAGCAGCACCAAGCAAATAGATAAGATCATTAAGGGTCATGTCATAGTCTGTTTCATAGTAGTCCCAAAGGAACTCACTATGTGACTTAGAAAGTGATTGAACATCCAACTTTCTTAAGACTTTGACACCCAACTTTCCCGGCTTGTCAATATGTGACTTCATCTCCAAGATGTGATCACACATAGACCTTGCTTGCCAATAGGGCTTGAGTGACCTTGAACTTGTGGGTTAGGAAAGATAATTGGAGAAGGTGGAGGAAGTGAAGTTCCAAGAGATTTGGGAAGATCATAAATGTATGAACTGGACATCTTTTAGGAGATATTCAAGATAGTTGATCTAAAGTCCTTAATATAACACCCAATATGAAATATTAAGGCTAGGACCCAACACAACATTTTATAACTTGGAAGAGGGATGTCGTAATCCAGGTTATAAAATATTTGAAGGGAGGTGAATGACGATTCACCAATTTCCACCATGAAAACGAAATAATTTATTAGGTTTTAATTGGTTTTGAAACTCCTAGATTCTTTTGAGATTCATTGAACTTTTCAATGGCATGTTTCAATCTCGATAGTGCCCTTCAGGTTTTGTGACTGGGATGCCGAGGATCACCAAATAAGGTATGAATAACCATGCAAATATACTTGGTACCCTTAATATTTATCACTTAATCGATGTGCCGGTTAACCGTACGCGCTCCACTGATCCTATGATAAACATTAAGTTACCCTTTGCCTACCTTGTTAAATCCAGGTTAGTGTGCCGGTTAATCACACACGCTCCACTAACCGACTTAAGCAAAGTGCAAAGTGTAATTTCATGGGTTAGCACCAAATTCACATTTTCCTAAGTAACTAAGATTGGGAATTTAAAAAGGTTTAGTTACTTAGTATTTATCATTAATACTTTTAATGATGGGAGAATTATAGTCCTTGTCCTACCCGTTCGGCTAACGACCCTCCACCAGTCAAGGAAGCGGTGGGTGAGAGTGGACACCCATTAAACTGCCATTTTATAGGCAACAACCGTATACCCCCCTTATAGATCGGCTTCGTGAATGAGGCCTACTAACGGAAAGACTGACTTGCTCTTATATATATATATATATATATATATATATATATATATATATATATATATATTATTAACTTATAATATTATAAAGTATAAGGGTTGAATTTTAACTTTTAAAATCCTAAGGGCTTAATTTGGAATTAAAGTATTCATGAAAGAAGACTTTTCAAATTCCAAAACTTGAGGGCAAGTTTTGAACTATTCAAAAACTTTTCAATTCCATAACTTATGTGTTTAAAGTAGTTTTAATTCAACAAACTCTTCAAGTTCCATAACTTGAGGACAAGTTATGGAAGACTTTAAACTATTAAAAGAATATCACTTTTCTTTATTCATAACCTATGGAAATATTTATGAGTTTTATGAATCTTAAATGTGACTTTTCATATAACTTGAGGACAAGTTACAAAAACACTTTTTAGAATCAACTCTTAGATTAATTTGGATTGAAAACACACTTTCACATAATTTTTCTATTAATCTAAGCAACTCATAAAAACAAGATAATTTAATCAAACTTTTTAATGTAATTAGCCTAATCATTAAACTAATACAAAACATGAATCTATTGATAATTATCTTTGAAATTGGATTAGAATGAACATTACCACATCAAAAACAGGTTTATAGGTTCAAAAACAGCTTACGGTAATGATTATAGTCCAATTCAAGCCTTAAAAGTCGAAAATATGATGTCAGGGGGTCCTACTCGTCGAGTGTATGAACCTACTCGACGAGTAGGATGAGTTTCCTCATGGACTCGGCGAGTCCAGTGCCCAGACAGCCCGAAAATCGATTTTTTCAGCATTTTTCAGCACTTTGCATCAAGTATACTTGAAAACAAGCCTAGGCTCTGATACCACAGTTGGGTTATGAGCATTCTAACAATCCTAAGTGTACATGCAACCCTAAATACCTTGGATCTATTTTTTCTCTATTATACATGCAAATATGAATATTCCAAGGTATTACCCTATCTAGCATACAATCTTTGATACTTGGGCAATAAAAACAAGTTTGAAGATATACCTTTTTATGTAGCTTGATTCCTTGATGCTTAAGAGTCGAGTGCCCCAAGTGTGACACCTCAAATGGTTCACACTTGGAATAACTTAGAGAGAAATGAACCACTTCATGAAATCGGCTAGCCCTCACCATACACACATAGTTGTCTCATGGTGGCTGATTTTGACAAGAATAAGATGCTTATATAGTTTATCACAATTATGGTTACACCATTTAAACCCTAATTGTCATGGCCTTTCATTTCCATGATCCATGGGTACAAACACACCATGAAGCATCCTATGGGTTTCAGCCCAACTTGATAATCCATGGAGCATTAGCCCACTATACAAGTATGGATGATTTACACAATCAACCCATATATTTAATTAGTCTCCTTTTGATCACTTAATTAATTCTTGATCAATATTAATTAAATAATCTTATTAATATATTAGAACTTATAATGTATTAGTAAACCTTAAGTGTTATTTCTCTCATTTTAGTCTATCCAAATGCATGATGCCATGCAACCCAAATGGACCATGCCAATCGGGTCAAGTACATACCAAATATAGTTATGGACTTAGACACTAATCCAACAGGTCGTTCTTCCTGAATGACTAAGTTATTCAAACCATCCACAGTTGGTCAAATGTTGGAAGTAGATATGAATCAAGACTGTCATGAAGCTGGTTTGTAGATGTCCAAGGTAGTGGACATAGCAAGAGTTGCTGTAACATTCATGAGTGCTCATAAGTTCTGAGTATTGGATTAAACCCACGCTCATTTGACTCACTTCATAGATTTTATCACGAGTGATCATGAGACGATAATATCTTATATTCTTCAAACCTAGAGATATTAGTTGTTGCCTATGAGTTGGTTATATATTGATTGTACGAAAACGCAATTGTAACTCGATGTTATAAAACGTGCCTTTATGTATGATTCAAAAAGTAGTAGAACAAGCATATGAGTCGAAGTTTATCCATTCCTTTTACCCTTAAAGGGATAAAAGCGATATCTGTGGGCCCCTCGATGATTTAGTGATGACACCCCGAAGTGCTTGGCCAAGCCAGGACTGATTTGATTTGTTTAATTAGACGGTCGTCATAAATCGGAAATCGGGAAACAACAAATGGACAGAGAGAATGATTATAATCCATGTCTCAGTCCATATGATATCTAGAATGGAGGAATATATGATCCCTTATCTAATGGACGCGTCATTGATTTGTTTAGAGTTCGACAACAACTTTTAAGAGCTACGATTGCTAGTCGGGTTTTGAAGTCATACGCAATAATAGTTTTAGACTTATCCAAGTGGGAGACTGTTGGATTAATTTCTAATTCCATAACTATAATTGGTATGTACTTGACCCGATTGGCATGGTCCATTTGGGTTGCATGGCAACGGAACAATTTGGATAGACTTTTGTGAGAAAAGGATATTTATGATTAGTTAATATATTATAATTTCTAATATATTAATATGAGATCATATTATTTAATTAGTATTGATCAAGGATTAATTTGGAATTAATTTTGTGATCAAAAGGAGACTAATTAATATGGGGATTGATTGTGTAAATCATTCATTCTTATATATGTGGGCTTATGATCCATAGTTCTTCATGTTGGGCTAAACCCATGGAGTAACCCATGGATACTCCATGGAGGTTTTAACCCATGGAGATTGAAGAATATGGAAAGACATGAGTTACATGGTGTAACCCTAATAGCCACCATATATAAGGACCCCATGGCTCAACAAATGGCGACTAGTGTGTGTACACATGAGGGCTAGCCGATTTGAGCATAGGAACCTTTTCTCTCAAGTTATTCCAAGATGTTGGCGATGTTGTGTGAACCATTTGAGGTGTCACACTTGAGGCACTAGGATCTTAAGCTCCATGGAATCAAGCTACATAAAAAGGTATGTCTTCTAACTTGTTTATATTACCCAAGTATCAAAGATTGTATGCTAGTTAGGGTAATACCTTGGAAAGTTCAAGTTTGCATGTATAATAGAGAAAACATAGATCCAAGGTATTTAGGGTTGCATGTACACCATATGAGTGTTAGAATGCTCAAAACCCTTCACTAGCATGATCCTATCACATCCACCGGTGTCCAACATTTTATGATTTTGGGATTGTAATCTGATAACTATTTTTCCACATTATCATACTTTGATGGTTTGAAATGAATAATTGATGGTTTTGATTGACTTAATAATAAAAAATTTTAGTTACTATTTTTGGGATGTCACAACATTGGTAATCAAGAAAAGGTTTCTCTTCCCAATAGAAAGGGAATACCCAAGCTCAAATAGTTTGATTGAATAGTAAAGATAAAGTCTTGTTCTGAGATCGTTCCATGTGTTGATCCCAATGAGTCCATTTGTTTCTATTGCCAATTGAATGGGAAATGCAAACGAAGCTGTCATGCCCTGCCTAGTCGGCGGTGGAAAAGCCTGGCAGTGTGTCATGGGGTTAATTGGATCTCGACAATTAGATATATTGAACATTACATAAAAGTATATTACAAACGATACTTTTTATGAATTTTAAAGTATGGATTACAATGTTTTAGTAGGCCAAACATACATCTTAAACAAAATTAAACATAGAACAAAAGAAACAACTTCCAGCATTCTTCCATGACGACTCCCTCTTCAGACTGCTCGTTCTCTACATTCATCTCCCTGAGAATACATGTATATTGAAAACGTCAATAGGATGTAGGTGAGCTCACAGGTTTTTATTAATTTCTGATTTATATGATCTATTAGATTTAAAGATCCTTTTCTTTTTGGAATAATCTCTTTTAAAACATTTTATTATGCTATTTGAGAATCATGACCTCCTAAGTATTTTAGGGTGTTTTATTTATCTTACATCTATTTAGGATATCTTAACATTTTAACTACTTGAAGGCGTCCTTCTTGGTAGTCACTTCCCTTAAGGTTGTTAATCGCAATTCCATGAGCCCCTATAACCGACGTTGTAGACTTATAATAACCCTGCACGACACTTCATCGGACGTCGTAATATTAACAGATTAAAGAAAGGTATCGTGTCGAGATTGTAGCTAGCAATCGTAGGTAGAGGTCTCAAACCCCGTATAGATCTATGCATATCTTTCTAGCTCTCTTTAAGATTAACGATTATAGGCCAGGGTAGCCAAACTTAATCAAGGTTAAAGGATGAATAATTTAAGCTCACTAACACTTTAAGCTTGGGTATTTTATCTTATCTTTAAATCTTTTATTTTATAAAAACTCTTCATAATTATCACTATATACCTTTATTATATATGATAATTATTATTTATTTATCTCATAATTATCTTCGTGAATATATATATATATATATATATATATATATATATATATATATATATATATATATATATATATATATATATATATGTACCCTATAATTATGTTCATTTTGAAAATAGGATATTCGGCAGAGTAACAACTAAGTACAATTCATATCCTATTAATTTAATCAGAATAGCCTCTAGGTACTAAGTTATCCAAGGAATTTGGCCATCGTAACATCTAGATAAAATCATTTCCTAGACTATTGGGAATCATAACTCTTAGGCATAATATCATATCTTACATCTAGGCATGGTATCTATATATCATCCTAAAATTATGCATTTATAAAAACTACTAATATATCTACAAAATATATTTTAATAAAGCATTTTAAATATAACATGTATCCCCCCTCCCTTAAAAACCTTTAAAATAGTAAGATGGGGCCGTGAAACTCACCATGGGTGTTTGAAACTGTTGGTGTAGGGTAGGATTGGGCTTGGGACTGCGGGGAACCATTTAGGAAGCAACAATTTCGAGGTAGAGAGTGAGAGAGATACTAGAGAGGTGTGCATAGATGGAATTGAATTGTCCTCTATTTATAGTCGAGTTTCGGAGGTGTGTGTCGGGCAAGATCCCTACACGACAAGCATGAACATCGTGGCTCCATAGGAAGTTGCCACGTATCACTCCCCCACTCAGCCACATCACTCGCAATCTACTCGAATCTAGTGTCAGGTGGACGACGGGCGGAGACGCTCCCCACATGCACATGAAAAGTTTTTTTAAAAATCATAATTTTTTTGTGCGAGCTCCAATCTAAGCCTCTTTATATCTATGTAATGTTCTTAACTTGTACTACAACTTTCCTTTAGGTTGCGTTAGCAAGTTTTGATGTTTATGTTTAAGCCAAACGGAGGAAAGATTAAATGATTTTACAAAAACCATATCTCTCTCATTTGGATCTCATTTTTGGCATTCTTTATCTTGAAGTTTTTATCTCAAGGAGTAATACAACTCTCCTTTTGACGGCACTAGCAAAAACTCAGCCGTTCTCTTGATGCCATTTTGACCTAATTAACTTTCACTACGCGGTTGATTTTTAGTTTTAACCAAATCCATAACTCCTTTAACCGGAGTCGGATTTTTACAAATTTTATATCTTTGAGATTACGTCAGCGAGTACTATCTAAATATCTAAACTGTTTTGAAAGACGGTAAAACTTTTTGCATGCTAATTTTTGATCCTAACAGTCGATTAAACTCTAAATATAACAACATATTTGATTATACTATGGTATAAATCAAATAGAACATGCCTAAGCTATCACATTTAATCTTTTCCTACTCTTTCCTAATGGTGATTCGTGATGGAATTTTCCCAGTTGTCACAGTCTCCACCCGTTTAGGAAATTTCGTCGCAAAATTTATCTTATCGTCGAGCTTCAAACAAGTGAGGGTATGATATTGGCATATTTTATCATATAATTCATGCATTATCTTAATATTTTATGTTTCATTTGTCTCAATTATTGAACAAAAGGTACTTAATTAGTTCAAAATTTCTTTTGCAGCAACAGAGACATGTTTGGAAGGAAAAGGAAGCAGAATTGGCAAATGGAACCTTGGATCTTGGATTTAGAAGAAAAAGAAGAACGCAACGTGTTATCACTAAACACGACATGTTGCGCTGGAAAATTGCGATGGAATAGTGCCTTGCCGTACATGCATTTTTAATGAAGAACACGGTGTGTAGGCTCCTAAAACATGTCGTGTTGCACTGTTTTTCGGAATCTATATATGGTTCGTTTCTCTTTGAAAACCTAACTGATGTTGGAGGTTTTTATCGATTTTTGGAGGCCAGAGACATCCCTAAGGAGTTGTGGATTACAGAATTCTACTAAAAGCTTGTTCTTGGAGAGATCAAAGGCAATTCATAATTACTTTACATAATTCCTTTGTGTTCATCGTGTTTGCAATGTTGAACTTCGTTTTTATCATTGTTCTTGCTGAAGTCATGAGCTAAAAACCCCGCTTTCATTTAGAGTAGAAGATTTTATGACTATGTGTTGATTTTTTGGGTTTGGATTATGTTGATTTGATTATTTATCATGCTAAGCTTATTAAAAGAACCTTATGTGTTAATGATAATTATTTTCTATTAATTACTAAGTTGATCGAGATTGTATGAACATCTTTCTTGATTGCTTACCTCTTGTGATTTTGTGACCATCAAGATTGTAAGCCTAGTGTTTTGAACAAAACCTAGGGTTAAGTAGTTAATAAGTAAATTAATATATGAGCTATATATGATGAGCAACCGTATATGAATTAATTTAATCAACCAATTGAATTAATCACTCTTACAAGTCTTTCATGATTCGAACTTAATACTAGTAAACTTGTTAGTTTAATCAACTGATCACTTCTTGAATTGATTTGTTTTCTAAAGGATTAGTAATAGTGAACATGAACCTAATCACATTAGAAATCGGTAATTGATGACATGTTAATCCATTGCACTTTCCACGAAATACACCATAGGAGTAAGTGAATCGAATCTAAACGGAAGTCTCTTTAATATTCTTGATTCAAGTCGTCTTTTGTTCTTCAATTAGTCGTTAATTATTTCTTTGCTAAGTGTTTAATTGATTGTCTAAGTTTCTAGTCTTGTAAAACTAGAGAAAACCCCTTCTTTAATCATTGTTTGAATTAGTTAACATTAGTAGTATTTTTAATTGTTTTTACCGTTCCCTGTGTTCGATACCTTACTTACCTACACTAAACTACTATTCGATTAGGTATGATCCCTATCGTTTGTTGGTTTTTGTCTAAGTTAGTTAGGATTAAAACTAGTATATTTACCACGTATCAGGCTACTTGTTATATTTGGTCCTCTCTTTCCCATCTGTATTATGGTCCTCGCTTAGAGTTCCATCGCATCTTGACTATGGGAATTATAATCTGCTTGAGTCGCTTGACCTCTCTGTCCATGATTTCGACTAGCTCTTCAATAAAGTTCAGTTCAGGGTAAATTTCGTTGAGCGGAATGACTAGGGTTTCGTCGGAAAGACACTTGCTAAGATTCGACACATGGAAGACATCATGCAGGTTATTGAGCTCTTAAGGAAGTCTAAGTCTATAGGCTACTGGACCGATCCTGTTCAGGATCTCGAAAGGTCTAATGTATCTAGGATTTAACTTTTCCTGATTTTCAAATCTTATTACTCCTTTCTAAGGAGAGACCTTAAGCATAACCCTATCTCCAACTTGCAATTCGAGACATTTGCGTCTAGTATATGTATAGTACTTCAATCGATCTCGTGCCACCTTCATGCGCTCATGAATATGTACTATCTTCTCATTCATCTCGTGGATTATCTGTGTACTGGTTCATAGGGTATCCCCTGTGAACTTCTTGGCTAGCTGAGTATCTCCAACTTCTATCCAGTAAATAGGAGAATGAGATTTCTTACCATGTAAGGCTTCAAAAGGTGTAGCATTGATGCTCGTGTGATAACTATTATTGTACGAGAACTCAACCAAGGCTGGATGAGTATCCCATGCACTTCCAAAATCTATCACACATGCTTTGAGCATATCTTCCAGCGTTTGGATGGTCCTTTCACTTTGACAGTCTGTTTGGGGATGATAGGTTGTTCTCATATCCAAACGAGTACCAAGAGCCTTCTACAAACCTTGCCATAATCAGGAGGTAAATCTGTTATCCCTATCGGAGATGATAGATAGTGGTATCCTATGTAATCTAACAATCTCTCTAAGGTATATCCTGGTCAACTTCTCCATCTTCTCCATTTCTTTTATTGTTAGGAAGTTGGCATACTTTGTTAATATATCGACAACTACCCATATAGTTTCGTAACCAGTAGTAATCTTGGGCAACTTGGTTACAAAATACATTACAACTTGCTGCTACATCCACTCAGATAACTCGGGTTGTTACAACAGCCTTGAGGGTCGTTGATGTTCCGCATTGACCTTGGAGCAAGTCAGACATCTACTTACATACCCGACAATCTTTGCCTTCATGTCCGACCACCAATAAAGAGTTCTTAAATCCTGATACGTCTTGTCTTCTCCAGGATGAATGGAATACTTATTCCCATAGGCTTCATCTAAGACTAACTTCTTAATATCCCCAAACATTGGAACTCATACTCTTTCCATGAAGTATCTCGTTCCATCCTCCTTAGTCTCCATTTGCTTTTCCATCCCTCTAAGGACCGCTTCCTTGATGTTTTCTTCCGTTAGAGCCTTGAGCTGAGCGCTTCTAATCTGCAAGATTATACTAGATTAGATAGTTATCATAAGTTCTCTGACTCTTCGAGGTTTAACTCATTCTTTTCGACTCAAGGCATCGACTACTGCATTAGCCTTGCCTAGATGATAACGGGTCTCACAATCGTAGTTGTTTATCAACTTTATCCATCTCCGTTGCCTCTTATTGAGCTCTTTTTGATTGAAGACGTGTTGTAGACTCTTGTGATCAGTGTATATGATAGACTTTGTTCCATAAAGGAATGACGCTAGATTTTTAAGGCAAAAACTACAACTCCCAATTCTAGGTCATGGGTGGTGTAATTGTTGTCATGCACCTTTAGTTGCTGAGAGACATAGGGTATGACTATCCCCAGTTACATCAATATGCACCCAGACCTTGATGTGAAGCATCACAATATACAATGAAATCATCAGTTCCTTCTGGGAAGGATAGTATTGGTGCACTGCACAACATTTCCTTCAGCTTTTTCAAAGTTGCTTCTCGTTTGTCTCCCTAAACAATTTTTTTGGGTCAATGTTATGAGGGGTTTGGCTATATGGTAGAAATTTTCTATAAATATCTGGTAATAGCTAGCTAGTCCTAAAATTGATGAACTTCGGTGGGTGTCTTGGGTGCTTCCCAACTCTTCGTCGCTTCCATCTTGGATGGGTCAACATGGATACCCTTACTACTTACCACGTGCCCTAGAAAGTATACTTCTCTTATCAAAAAATCACACTTATAGAATTTTGCATACAACTTTTCTTTCCTTAATAGCTCTAGGATCATTTGAAGATGTTGTCCATGTTTTTTCTTGGTTCGTGAGTAGATCATAATATCGTCAATGAGAATTATCACGAATTTATCCAAATAGGGTTTGCATACTCAATTCATAAGATCCATAAAAATAGTTGGGGAATTAGTCAGCCCAAAAGGCATAACTAAGAACTCATAATGACCATATCGAGTTCTGAAAGCAGTCTTTGGAATGTATTTTCCATAACTCGGAGTTGGTGATATCCCAATCTCCACCTTGCTCCCTTAACTTTGGAAAATTCTTCTCCAAATGTCCCACATCCTTACACCAAAACATGCCTTATTCCCTGATGATGTTGTTGATGCTGTCCTTTGATTTGTTGGAGTCCTGCACATATTGGCAACATGACCTTTCTTACCAAAATTTGTGCAGATCCAACAAGTTCCTGGACGATTATACCCACACTGGTTACACCTTGGACTACCTCCTGTAGTAGTCCCTGTTGGGGTAGTAACCGTAAATGTTTGAATTGATTCCCCTTTCCTTTCTATTGGTTGCCTGGCCCCTCCCTTGGATTCCTTTCCAAGTTTTCTCTTCCTATTTTCCGCCCATTGGAGATCAGCCTTTAGAACCATTATTCCACGATGGATATCTTGATTCGTCAGGCTAAAAGCTAATCTCTTGGCACTATCATAAGTGGTTGGCTTTGAAGTAGTAACCAATCCTTGAATGAGTTGAGGAAAACCCCAAATGTACCTTTCTATTTTTTTATATTCCAGAGTGACCATTTCGGGACATAATGTAGCAAGGTCATTGAAACGGTTTGTATAAGCAATTACATCAACTTCCTTGATCATCAGATTCCATAAATCCTACTCCAGCTTCTACATCTCTTCACGGGGGTAGTATTCATCGATCATAAGCTGCTTCAGCGTGCTCCAAGACATTGGATTCGCTATAGTGATGCCCATGTTTTTTACATAACTAGTCCACCAACTTAGGGCAGTGTCTGCCAATATGCAAGTAGTGTACCTAACTTTGTAGTTTTCAGCACAGAAGCTTATCTCGAAAACAGACTCCATCTTTTCTATCCATTGAGTGAATCCAACTACTCCTTCATTTCCATGGAAAGATCTTGGCTTACAGTTCATAAAGGCTTTATATGAACAAGCCCAAGTTGGACCTCGATTATCTCCGTGCAAACTCTCACCTCCATTTCCTCCTGAACCGGCATTCCTATTGGCTTCTAGGTTAACTAAGGCGTCGGCTACACGCTGAGTCACTAAAGCTTCGATGGCGGCTGAACTCGTGGGCTTGGCGTTTGATTCAGTTCTTCCTCTTCTGACATGCATGGTTCTAAATTTAAGGCATAAGTTATTTGTTATGATTTGTTTGAGGTTGGTTTTTGAGAATTTAGTTAAGAGAGTTAACCAGGTCAAACAACAAATCAAACAAATAACACAATACACAAAAGGATTATATATATATATATATATATATATATATATATATATATATATATATATATATATATATATATATATAATCGCTCGACGTTAGCTAGTCGGTGGACTGGGGTTAAGGGATTAATCGGCTAGGCGGAGATTAATCGGGGACCATTAATTGCTAATTTGTTAGATTTTAATAAATTAAATATGACTAATATCATATAAAAGTTCGTAAATGCCACTAATATCATAACAAAATACGTTAATATGATAAATACAACACTAATTATACCTCAAATAATTTTTATTGAGATATAAATTCTTCAAGTGTTAAAATTTCATCGGGTTCTACTGTTTCAGTCATTGTGTATGCATGGATTAATCGCTAGGTGCTCTCTAATCGGTCGAGTAGCGCCTAGGGATTAATCGGGACCTAATCGGGATTTTTACAACACTGATATGTATATATATGGATACTTTTTACATCAGCAAAAAGAAAATGTACAATGGTGTGCTTTGAACAAGAAAAATGTATATTTTTACACAAAAGATGTAGCAGTACCCTATAATTGATACCCCTTTTTCCCTTCTCCAAACCCAAAAGAATAGGACCAAGCTTCCCTAGCTTGACAGTCTACCATAGACTAAGATAAACATCTACTAATGCTAAAATTTGTGTGATCTAATGGTGTATGTACCCAACCATCACCTCTGTGTTAACAATTTTAACCTCTAACATCATGGCTCTATGCTCCATCTCATCCAAACGATGCTCCAACCCGATTATCATTATCTACTATAGCTACATCTGAGAATGGATCTCCTCTAGATTCTTGTAAGCATGAAGGATCCTCGACACATCGAACTACCAACCTTGATCTAACTCCCACACTCTATCCTTTAATAACTTGATCTCCAATCTCATCGAGTCACGATCCACCTTTGTATGGTAAATCATATCACCATTTCGTGCCACTTGGGGAACCAGTACATAAATCACCATGTTAGTAGGGTCCTCTAGGGTAGGATCTCTCAATGGTGTTTTCGAGGACTCTCCAACCTTTTATACTCCAATGTTATCCTCATCGATCTAGTCGCCTATCTGAAGGGTCCATTTGTGTGTAGGGCATGGCTTCTTGGAGAAACTGGGTGAAGATGAGGATGATGTCGCTTGTAACATCCTGTTTCAGATTGTTTGCGATTCAAGACCCGTGGGCCGTAATCTGAATATGAGAAGGTTTCGAGATTTTGTAGGAGAAATGTTTAGGCATTCTTGGATATGGATAGGGTGTATAGTGTGAGAAAGGGGTTCGGATTGTGCTTTAGGTCCCAAGGGTATCAGCAAGTGTTGGTTTGGACTTTTCATGAATTTTGGATCTGAGTTCGAGTGGACTCTAGGAGAAATAAAGTTGATACAAGTGTAGAACTTCTCGTTACCTTTTCGTGGATATAAAGTTCGTCGAAAACGAACATCGGGTGAGGAAGATATGACGCTTGGAAGTTTTTTGCATAAATGGTCCCTTAAGGAGAAAAGTTGGCATGGAAGGCCATGCTTGTGAAATGGAAGTGCGTGGGTACGCCCAGCATAAGGCTGGGTTACGCCCAACGTATAAGGGAAATGGTCGCGGGTGCTTCTTGGCGTACGCCCAGCGTACAGGAGGTACGCCCAGCGTATGTCCAGAGCCTAAAAACCCTAAATTTAGGGTGTGCCACTATATAAAGAACATATTGGTTCTAACCCTAGCCTCCTTATCTGTTCCCTTACCCTCAGAAAACCCTAGAACGCCCCATCGCTTCATTCTTCAGTGATTTTCTCCATATGAAGCTCATTTGGTGGTGTAAGCTTGGAAGAAGAAGTTGGCAAGGAAGAACTTGGGAGTTTGGAGCTCATAGATCTGGAATGTCATCATCATTTGGAGCTCTTCTGAGGTATAAAGTTCATAAATTTACTTAAGAATGCATAGATCTTGTGTAGTGAAGTTTTGGAGTTGCTTTGGTCCCAAGTTTGGACCTTTATGTTGGAATCTCGTTTTTGAGCTTAGGGTTGCCACCCTCAGAGCTAAAAGGGTCCCATAAGCAGTAAAGTTTCAATCTTGATGGTCCTAATGAGTTCATGCATGATATCTAGCCCTTGTTATGGAAGTATGTTGATGCCTTTTGAGTTTGAGCTTATTTGGTGGATTGCAAGTCACCAAGATTATGACTTTAAGGATTAAGAGGATAATATGGACCTGGATCTGAATTTGTGGCCTCTGGAATGAAGTAATAAGCACTTAATGGAAAAAGGGCTTAACAGGAAGGTTACGCTGAGCGTACGTGCAGGTACGCCCAACGTACTCGCCATCGAGTCGGTACGCTTAGCGTACATAGGTGTACGCCTTGCGTAACTTGTCTGTGTTGGACTTTGTGATTTGGGGCACACTTTGGGCCATACCTTGGGCTGTTGGGCCATCAATAGTCTGAAGTTATGGGCCAAAGATATATTTGGGCTTGGGGTGAGGCCCATTGGAGGGAGTGGGCCCAGTTTAGCAAAGTGGGCCGTTAGTGGACTTGGGACGTTTATCTAGTGTTGGGCCCGCCACTTAGATTGAGAATTGGGCCTTGGTGGGTGCAATGCGTTTAAGTCATTATTGGGCTGGTCAGTGGGCTATTATTAGACCTAAAGAGTGAGAGTTGGACTTAGTTCCTAATTGGGGTAATTATGGGCTTTTGCACAGAGTTAGAGAACGGAGTATAGCGGCAGCATTACTAGAGGTTGTTCATCATACGCGGTGAGTCTTCTCACTATACTTTACCTAGAGTGGTAATTAGATGTGACCGGAAGGTCGTATGTGCTTAGGTGTGATATGTGATATATGTTTTATGTGATATACTATGTTATGAGTTGCCTGGTTCGGACCGGAAGGTCGACAGGGCTTGGACCGGAAGGTCAACGGAGTTGAGCCAGAAGGCAACAGAGTTGGGCCGGAAGGGAACAGAGTTGGGCCAGAAGGTCAACAGAGTAGGACCGGAAGGTCATCAGGGTAGGGCCGGAAGGTCTACCTGTGACAACTGTCAAATTCAGGTCATTCTCGGACTCATGCATCTTTTTATAAAAACCATATATGCACAACATATCATGGCCTAGTAGTATAAATTAGGTCAAAATCTTGCATAAACTAGGATCCAACTAAAATCTAGGACTAATATACTTGACTCTTACGATTCTAGTAAGTTGTTTAGCTACTGTAGGAAATGTCAATACCCGAATTAGAATAAACTTCAAACCTTGTTACAATTGAAAAAGGGTATAAAACCCTAAAAATAAATTAAAATATTCTAGTTTCATTTCAATATGATGGTGAATATCAAACAATGTTCCAAAAACCCTAAAGAGCCCAAAAATCCAAATTTATAAACTTTAAAACCTAAAAACTCTATAAGATTTGCTATGAACCTCCTAATATCAAATTTAAATAATCAAATTATGGGATATAATCAAAGACATAAAAATTTAAATTATCAAACATTAATCATAATTTATTAGTGAAAAACAAAGATTTTTAAATAAATCAAGAATTACATAAAGAAGCATTTTTATAAAAATTAAGGTTTTATAAAAATTGAAGAGGGAATGCATATAATTTAAATTTTAAGAGAGAGGGAGCCTCTCTCACTCATAAAGTCGGCCACCTCCTCCAAGGCACCCCTTTTCCCCAAAAAAAATCTCAATCATTTTATTCTTCTCTTACACTTCAACTTCCCCTTCACTCTCTCTCTCTCTCTCACTCCACTCTTTACAACACTCAAACTCTCTCTTCCTCTCTCCAAATCCACGAAATTCTCCAGCCAAGAACACCTCTCAACACTCAAATCTTCATCTTCTAAGGTTGTTCTTCAAGGTAATCACGAAAATCCTTCATCTTCCCTCACTTTTCTTTCTTGTTTTAAAGGGTTTTCTTGCACTTCTCATTCTTCTACACCATTCTTTATGAACATTCATGAACATATCCATGAATTTCGAGTTTGATGATGATGGTGGTAGGGTTTCACCCAAGAACAACATGCATGTTGTTTAATGGTGAAATCCAAGGACCAAAACCTATGTCAAACCCTAAAATACGGATTTTTACAAGTTTTAAAGGTTCATATACCTTATGCATTCAAGTATTTCCTTTAAAAACATCACTATGACCAACATATGTCCATGCATGGTCCTTAAACCATGATGCATGTGATGAACATCAAGTTAAAGAGCTTGATGATCAAAGTACATTGTTAATAGTGCATGTAAATGATTTTATTTATAAAAAAATCTAAAAACCCTTTTCTGTTCAAAAAAAAATTTCGCCAGAATCCCAGTAAGATAATATGAGGATTTGAAAAATCCCAAGAGTTTTTATCATTTTCTTGATTTATTACAATTATTACAAGAAAACGAGGGCTTAAATCATATAAAATACTTTCTGAGATCTATAAATCCTAGGTAAATTCGTGGATGACCCCTAAAGTAAATGATGTCACCTCATTAAGTTTCATCGATTTTTGTTACTGTTTAGTATGACTTTTGATTTTCTTTTTGTTTGGTCCCAATAAATCACAAAACCACTTTAGAGGGTGTGAAAACGGTATCTAACAATTTTCGCAGCTCTTACCAGAGGTGGAAAACTCAGAAAAATATTTTCCGAATTTTTCATAATGCATTCCTATTTTTCCCCGATTTTTGTATTTATAATGGACTAAAAACAAAAGAAATAGTTCTGCTCATCCAAAATTCATGTAAATTTACCAGAACACCTTATAATACATTAGGATGCTACATAAAAATTCTTATGATTTTTCTATTCTGTATGCTATTTTTCTTCTATTTTCCCAAGATTAAATACACTTAAACCCATTTCTTATTAGAATAAATGCACAAAAATCATAAAATTGGGTTAAACAGTTTAAAAATCCATTTTTATATTTTTCCTAGCTTAATAATGTTTAATAACAGTAATATAAAAAGTTTGGGTACTTTTGGAAACTGTTTTCTATTTATTTCATTTTTTATTAGAATAAATGCACAAAAATCATAAAATTGGGTTAAACAGTTTAGAAATCTATTTTTATATTATTCCCAGCTTAATAATGTTTAATAACAGTAATATATAAAAAGTTTGGGTAATTTTGGAAATTGTTTTCTATTTATTTCATTTTTATTGGAATACATGCACAAAAATCATAAAATCGGGTTAAACATTTTAGAAGACCATTTTTATATTTTTCCCAGCTTAAGTATGTTTAATAACAGTAATAGAAAAAATTTGGGTAATTTTGGAAACTGTTTTCTATTTATTTCAATTTTTATTAGAATAAAAGAACAAAAATCATAAAATTGGGTTAAACAGTTTACAAATCCATTTTTATATTTTTCCCAGCTCAAGTATGTCTAATGGCAGTATTATAAAAAGTTTGGGAATTTTTAGGCTTTTAATGCTATTTTTCATGAATTTATGTTGTTATCAAGGCTTAAAATTTTTAGAAAAATAGTTAATCACATCAAAAATTCAAGGAAAATTTTCTGGGAAACCTCTACTGCATTTAGAATAAAAATACAAGGTTTGACAATATTTGGAAACTGTTTGATAATATTTTTAAATTTTTAGGAGTTTAAAACACCTTTAAATGTGTTGAAATACACTCAATTAATATTACAAAATCTGGAAAATTAATATCCAAAATTGTCTTAATCACATGAGTTTTAGAATTTCACCATTTCAGAAAAATTGTAACCAATTAATATAAAACCAATATTAGAACAAAAAAAATTTGGCATTTCTCTATATGTAGAGTTTAGTATATTAGCATTAGATTTCGACATAGAAACTCACTAGTGTGTGTTTGATGTCGTAGGATCCCGGTAGTAAGGCGTTGGTGTATTCCGAGGCACCACTTGTACCTACTTGAAACATTGTGAGTATTCACGCACTCCCCTATTTTCAGTTTTTATGTTTTGGGGTGGAAAAGCATGTCCCGAAAAACTATTATTTGTTCGTTGTATTTAAATTGATTTGTATCAAACATGATTGCTATTTTATTACTATATCTCTCTATGTATGTCTATGCAACACGGAACATGAGAACTTATCGTCTTAAGGCCCTTCCCTTACACTTTTCTCTAACCATTAACTCTTTGAGCCAATGGTCATTGTGGATAGTGCTCTTAGGAATTGACAACTCCTCACTCGCCCGATTGCTGGAGTGCATGATACCATATAATCTATGGAACAATAAGCATAGATCTTGATAGGGCTTCAGTCATAGGCTTGGTTGAGAACTCATTGTTTGCTCATACACATACAAACTTGTTATTTATTATGGCAATAAACTCGTTTATCAATTATAGCAATCAACTTTGTTTCTCATTATAGCAATGAACTTGGTTTCTCATTAAAGCAATGTACGTGTATTTATGGAAAGTCTTATACCAAATCTTGATTTTATAAACTTGTGAACTCACCAACTATTTTCATAGTTGACACTCGTTTTACATGCTTTTTCAGGAAATAATTAGTAAGTGGATATAAAGATCCATCATCATAGAGCATGTTGCATCGTGTGGAAGTTATTTTACGAAGTTATCTTTTGAACAATGTCATTTTGGAAAATTTGTACTTTGTTTTGTTTAAATTATGGGTTGTAAACTTTTAACTATTACTATGGTGATGTATCTTTATCTTCTGCAATGAAACCTTTATCGCTGTCATATCTTGCGTTTCCGCTTTAGCGGGGTGTGACACTACCCGAGTTGTAGAGCCGGAAGGTCCACTGAGACACATTGGCCGGAAGGCATCATAGATCTATAGCCTCGAGTGGCTAATTTATATGCATGTGGTATTTTGGGGAACTCACTAAGCTTCGTGCTTACCGTGTTATGTGTTATGTGTTTCAGGTTCTTATCAGGATCGCGGGAAGGCGACGGTTCGATTGCACACACAAGAGAAAAGAGTCATGAATGAGGATCCTGGATTTTGATAATTACTTTTGAAAACTATTTTGAAATATGTTATGACATCGACACTTGAGATTTTGAGAATTATTATATGTGAAGTTGGTAATTTAAAATTGAAAAATTTGTTTAAAAATTTACGTCGTTACAAGTTGGTATCAGAGCCTTGGTTTGAGGGATTCGGATACACCTTCGGGTATGTCTGGACTCAAACTGAGGATTTGAGAAAAGTTTTCAAAAGGAACGATTTTTCTAAAAATGAGTAAGAGAATTTTAAGAGAAAGAGGAAACGAGCAGTGTGTACAATCAGCCAGCGCCCAAACGGTGATTTCCCAAAATACCCTTACTTATGTGTTATAAGTTGTTATGAGATATGTTATGCATGCTAGAGAGTAGGCTAGGTATTCATATTTTAGGACTAGAGTGGCCTGATTTGTGATGCCTTAGCCTATGAGTTACTGCTATCTGTGAATTGCTTTTGAGTATGTGCGGAGTAAGAGTATCCAGCATGAATTCTTTTTTGAGAGGAGTCTGAGTAGAAGAGTAATCTAGGAGAGATACCTAGATGAGCATTGAGGAGCCTACTGAGAGGGTATTCAGACACCCACGAGGGGTGGAGTTTCTTGAGCTCGGTGATACCTTTTGAGTACGAGTATAGCAAGCGGAGTGGTAACCTAAAGTGGTTATACATATTGGTGGAGATTATTCGATGCCCGAATGCTGCTTGCTTCGTGCTTTGTGGAACTCTTGATGATGGGAGTCAGCTACTAAGTGAATATGACGATATTCAGGAGGTAGATGGCTGGTATCATTAGGAGTATGATAGTTCATTATTTTCAGATTAAGAGTCAGAGTTACTACTGGACAGTTGAGATGTCCGGTAATGGGATGGTATGAGATTCTGTACGATTAGAGGCAATCATGATGAGAAGTTTTTGAGGATTTCATCTGAGATTCGGGGTATTTGGAGTTGCGGGGTCTCTATCGGGGAGACCACCGAGCATTGCGTAGTACCTTCCAAGAGTAAGTGTGACGTTCCTGGTGGAAACAGTCTGTGGAATAGATTATTGGTGCGCCAATTGGTGATGGTTCGAACCCTTAATGGGGGAGAACCGGGTATTTTATCGAGAGGATCAGAGATTTGTTCAAGAGCAGTTAGGGAGCTGGATGGAGACATGCACTATGGATTCATGAGACCAGGGTTATTGGTGGTCGAAGTGAGTTGCAGAGGGAGTTAATGCATGTTGTACGTGTTCAAGAAAGGATGAGTTTCTGCACGGCAGGTGGCCATTGGTCAGAGGCCTTGTGGTAGATACGAATTATTCGAGGTGGTTGGTTCGTAGGGATACTTCGGAAGTTGGGAAATTTTGGTTCGATGAATGGACTATTCTATGCTCTTTGGAAAAGGGTAAGAGATGACCAGGCACCAAATTTCCGAGTCGGCATGCGTAATCTCACTTGGGTTTGAGCAATAGAGAAAAGAGTTTCGGAGGGTCATCTTCGTGTTCTAAGTCGTTGGCGATTTCTCCGTGTTTCAACTTGTGAGATGGAGTATTCCGGGGTTACAAGTGGCACGAGAGAAATATCGGTTGCGAGATTCCGAGGAAGCAATGCAGTATCTGAGTATGATGCCATGAGTATGAGATCAGTGGTAGAGTCAAAGCACTGCGAGGTGCTGTGATGGTGTACCGGGGTATCCGAGTTTAATGTCCTAAATCTCGGCTTATGTTGAGTTTTGAGTTTGAGATGGCCAGTGGTGTATTAAGTATCTACGGTTCCAGTGGGGGCCCTTCGGGCTAATTGACATCAAGCAAGATTATTCGAGAATGTGGATTGCAGCAGGGAAAGGTGTTTTGTTATGGCGGATGTCGTCAGAAATAGCAATTCATAATTTGGGTAAGTGTGTACACCTATCTATGGTTGGTCCGCAGGGCATGAGTTAACGATCGTCGTGCGGCGTCGAACTGAGGATGAGATTGTGAAGCGGTAAGAGCAGGTGCGGTAAGACTGCGGGGAGCCGTAGTACTCACTATTCAGTGAGAGGTTGTAGTGATGCTACAGGGAGCCGTAGTACTCACTATTCAGTGAGAGGTTGTGGTGATGCTGCGGGGATCCGTAGTACTCACTATCCAGTGAGAGGTTGCGGTGATGCTACGGGGAGCCATAGTGCTCACTATTCAGTGAGAGGTTGTGGTGATGCTACGGGGAGCCGTAGTGCTCACTATTCAGTGAGAGGTGGTGGTGATGCTATGGGCAGCTGTAGTACTCACTATTCAGTGAGAGGTTGTGGTGATGCTATGGGGAGCCGTCGTACTCACTATTCAGTGAAAGGTTGTTGTGATGCTACGGGGAGCCGTAGTACTCACTAGTCAGCGAGAGGGTGTTGTGATACTACGGGGAGCCGTAGTACTCACTAGTCAGAGCAAGACGCAGAAGGGTTTTAGGCTTGGTTAGCACTAATGATTGAGTTTTGGGAGCTTGGTGGTTGGACCAGGGGCGAGGCTGAGGTCTCCATATTTGTTAGGAATCGATATATTCTGAGATGAGTCGTGGTTATCGCAACCAAAGGGAATTGAAGAAGTGGTGTACGCGTGGATTGCGAATCTTGGGTCATGAGTGGAGTATCAGATTGGAATTTAGTGGACCCAATTTTGTGGTTGAATCCGACTCTAGAGCTTGAGTCTGGATTCGTTCGTGTGTTTAGTAGGCAAGATGAGGTGTCGAATTCGTAGATGGGTTCATTTTGATAAGTATTGTTCCCCATCAGATGTATTAAACCATAGTGAGTTATCTCGTCGGTATGGGAAGAACCGCGAAACGCATCAGTGGATGGTAGACGGAAGAGGTCGAAGGTAAGACGATATCAGATAAATTGTAGTATTCGCTTGGGGTAAAGCGAACTACGTGACTTGTGCGTCACGATGAGCTGAGGTAGCTATTGTGAATAGGAAGGTTGTAAAGTTATCATATTGGGTGTGCAAGGGGTAGCCGTTGGAGGTTAAACCATTGGGTCGTGAGCTGACCTGGTACTTAGAGTTGGAAGTGTTTTATCCGAGTCTGTTAATCGATGAGCGATTATCAGGGTGATATTCTGCATGGGCGGTATGGCGGGGAGACAGACCACTATAGTTTTCTAGTTTTGGAGAGTTAGGGCAGATACCTCCACGGGAAAAAGGAATCCTTCCTTCTCCGACTTGAGAATTTCTATTTGGTTTCGGATGTCCTGGGAGGAGGATCGTTGAATGTTAAGAGATTTTCCAGTTGTGCCTCCCGGATTATTTGATTCGAGCTATGCGAAGAAAAGGATCGATTTCGAGGGCGAAATCTAAATTAAGTAGGGGGAGAATTGTAACGTCTTGTTTCAGATTGTTTGTGATTCAAGACCCGTGGGCCGTAATCTGAATATGAGAAGGTTTCGAAATTTTGAAGGAGAAATGTTTAGGCATTCTTGGATATGGATAGGGTGTATAGTGTGAGAAAGGGGTTCGGATTGTGCTTTAGGTCCCAATGGATAATGTGCCACCACCTGATCACACTCTGGGGAAGGATGAGACACCCACTCCCAAATATCCTCCATCAATGTGCTCCTGATGATCACGCTCCTCTGACCGCCCTTCATAAGACATCAAACAGGTTAGACGTTCATGAGAGATAAAACAAAATCGGTAATACATATAATCTTGAATTATAAGTACATATAGTAGATAATGTCGGATCTACTTCGACTTTCTCTAAGGGACAGATCAGATAGCATCTTTAGATCATCATCCTCGAGCTATGGGTAGAATCCTCATGTATTGAGCTTGGCCCTAATTCTATGGATCCTAGCTAGTCTAACTATGATGCCAATCCATAAATCCTCAAGTGCTTAGCTTTCCAACTACCATATCCAATTTTAAGTGTGCGTTGGTCGGACCATAATAAAAGTTAGTGCGCATTCCAATACTATATTAACCCTAGGTATGGTTTTCGACTCTAAAACCTTGAGTTTGTGATTTGATGGATATTATTTTTGTGTAACTACGTAGATTTTTATGTTTTCATATATAACTCTATATCTTGTAATGTTTTCTCTAGTACATTTCATTAATCCTATGTTTTATACTTCAAGACTATCAAGAAGGGATCAGCCAGGTGAGAAGTGTTGGAGGGTAGCACCATTTTGGCGTAAAGTTGTTTTGAAATCCAACAACCCAAGCGACAGTTCAAACTAGACACCTCTCCCTTCAATATTCTATTTGTATGTTAAATAGTAATATTACATTTTATTAGGTTTAGAGTACACGTACTAGATTATAGTCGCAGTTCCCAAGGAATTACTAGTTCGCTTTAACCTGAGGTTCTAATACCAGTCTGTCAACCATTACCCAGCCGGCGACGGAGATGCCAGATAGTGCGACGTGGGATAAATTGGATCTCATCAATTAGATATAATGAACATTTGTGACAACCGTCAAATTTCGGTCAAGTCAAAGTCAAACAAAGTCAACAAGTCAAACCGTTCAACTCCAATAACCCTTGTATGTTAGGGTTTACGTTATGTAATCACTGTACAATTCGTTATTTTAATGAGAAAACATCATTTCGAAAACTCATGTGTTTGATTTTCCTTAGCCTTAACAGTGCTAAACAACGAACCAAAGCGATAAAACACTATTGCACAATCATCGGGATTGTGTAGGACACTAAATCATGGCTTAACGGGGTTTACGGACCTTGCGTTTCAAAGCCAAACACTCAAAAAGGTCTCAAAAGAACTCTCTCTCAATCTCTTTCACTCAATCTCTCTCTATTAGAAATCTCTCCCAAATCTCTCTCACAAGTTCCTTTAACTTTTTGTAATCATTCGGGTCATCACGACCCTTAACCGGGTCAAAAACCACTTGAAACGGGGTAAAAACGGGTAAAATAGCCTTAAGGACCCAAAACCGAAGCTTCAGGACCGAAGCCTCGCATCCGAAGTGCTCAGGACCGAAGCCTCAGGACCGAAGCCTCGGACCGAAGCCTCAGGACCGAAGCCTCAGGTCCGAAGCCTCAGGTCCGAACCTCGGCCCAGGACCGAGCAACTTCGCAGATTCAGCTTTTTCTCTCGGTTTTCGACTACGACTTCGTTTTAACTCCGTTTTTCATTATTTTAACGTGGGATTTTCACCCAAAACTTTACTTTATAAACTAAGGCCCCAAAATATATAAATCTCCAGGGTTTTTATAAAATATATTAAAAGAATTAGTGGTTGAACTAATTATTGAGGGAATATTTGCTTTTCCTTAATTTATGGCAAAAGCAAACCACCACCACCTCACTCTATGATTAGCCACTCTTTCCCACTACCCCTTGTCTCCTTAGTGGACCTTTACACCCAATTTCCAGCTCTTCCCACGTTCTAAGAGCTGGAGGATTGATCCTCTCTCCTCATTCTCCATAAAATTCTTTCATTCTACACTTAGCAACCAAGAACACTCTCCAAAATTCTCTCATCTTTTCTCTCAACTTCAAGAACTTCAAGGCTTTCTCCAGGGATTTCTTTCTTCAATTAGTAAGTATCTTCATCATTCACATAATTATTAAACTCCATTCTACTCAAATCATTGATATCTTACACAAGTTCCATCTTATTCGGTGTTAGATTCTCGAATCATCAAGACATCTTCTTAGTGTTCTTGGGTTGAACACTTCCTCTCTCTCACTTTCATCTACTGAAACCACATAAGGTGAGTTCATACCCCTACATTTACATGTTTTTCTTAAGTTTTAAGGGGGGAATACAAGTAAAATCATCAAGAACACAATTAAACTTTTTCTATCAGATTACATCAGAAAAGATGAACTTCGATCACAGACTGTTTTGGTCAACTTAAATATTTTAGTTTTCAAAACTATTCCAGGTGCAAGTAGTTCAAACTCTTAGCTTTAAAATGGCTACTTGCACATCTCCATATGATATTTCTACAATTTATGGTGATTTTTACAAAACTGCCTATCATTTCAGAGGCAAACCCGGACCAGTATGTGATTATGGACATTTTCACCTCTGTTAGAGATCACTAAAAATCTTGATAAAATTTACAAACAAACTAGACTCATATTCCAAACTCTCAAAATTTGCGGATTTGGATTTGGAGCTTTGATGATTTTTCTATAAATTTTCTAAAAATAGTAACAGAAACTGTTTTCAACAAAAAGTTGCTGTCAATTTCATTTCACCTTGTAACATGTTGAGCAAGGTGTATATCTTTATATGATTATATGTTATTGCAATATATGTCATTTTATCTTAATATATAGACACACATCAGTTTACAAATGGATTTGGACATATTGAATATAAAGAATAACAAGTGATTATAATCAAAGTACAACCGATATATTCAAACATTTAATAAACTATTTTAAATATAGTTTGCATACATTACTACGTACTACCCTTGGTTGATAAACTATAATAGGTATAGTTTATGATACATTAATAACACATACATTTAAAAATGGTACATTTATACAAAGGATATTTTCATTAAGCAAGGTACGGCCATACGGTACCAAGTTTTAATAACACGTATTTCCGTTAACGATACATTCAAACATTTTTAAATATAGTTTGCATACACTACTACGTACTACCCTTGGTTGATAAACTATAATAGGTATAGTTTATGATACATTACATAGCACATACATTGAAATAGGGTACATTTATACAAAGGATATTTTCATTAAGCAAGGTACGGCCATACGGTACCAAGTTTTCATAACACGTAATTCCGTTAATGACTTTGTGAGACATTTACTTCAAATTACCATTAAGTCCTGTATTGTAACCAGAGTCTCCTTGAGGGAGAGCGTGATAGTTGTGTATAAATCTATATTGGGTTTGACAAACCCACACCTAAGCTGCATGCAACAGCTAGACCGGCAGGTCTGGGGTGACAAATGTCATAACATTTCCGACGCCTGAAGAACGTCGTTTCAGGCCAACTAGGTCATAGCATGGTTATAATAACTCACATAAAGTATTAATAAACATTGGAATTTACGGGAACTTCATTAAAATTTAACGAGTTTATGTCGATTTAAACTTGCATTGTTTTACTATAAATATGACAAATTACTTGTACATTTCGGTCTTTGGGTTTTAAGACTACATTTACACATTAAGGAAAATATTGGATTTTCTAACACAAATACTACTTTCACAAACGAAAGGCTTTTAATAATACCAAACAAAAGCTTATGAACTCACCAACCTTTGTGTTGACACTTTTTCAAACAACTTGTATTCTCAGGAAATCATTAAATAGGTAATCAAGTGCTTTTGAGGATGGGACGCTAAGGCGTCTACTATTTCATATTTTGTCAACATATTGTAATTGATTCGTAAACATGTAATTCATACAATGATGTAACTTTTTCAATTATATATATGTTGGTTGTGTTTGCTTGAATTACTATTACAATTGTTGTTATGATACTATACATGAAGTCCTCCACCCCCGGACGTTTCCGCCATCCTTGGTTTGGGGGTGTGACAGATTGGTATCAGAGCACAGTTTATAGTGAATTAAGTATATCAAACCACATAAGATATACAAACTATAAACACAATTGGGACTAATAGTCTCTGATTTGTGCATTTTTCAAATAAATATACTTTTAGAAAATAAATGATTTTTTATTAAAAGTATAAATACATGCATACATGCTCATATAGTGTCAGAACTAGAAGAACATAAAATAAAAGAAGAGGAGTTGTACATTATGGGTATGCCTTGGTATATGTAAATCAAGTCTGGGAAGGATATAGCCTGATCAACTATATCTGTCCGAGGAGTGACTTGCATATACTGGGGGATAGTCATAATGGGCAACAAATCTATCAACCTAACTACACCCTACAGAGAATACTTTAAGAATCGAATCTAAACAGCTAAAAATACTATAGGAGTATTTGGTGATACTATAACCAACTTATGTGAAAACTAAAGACCTCTATTAGTAGGCCTATGATAACTGAGTGCATACGCCAAGGGTATACATAATTAAAGATATTATAGACTCAGAATCTATGACTATTGCTCTACTTCCTGTTCCTTGTTTGGTTGTGGACTTAGAGTAGAGTCATTTATTCGAAAGTCTATTCTATCTCAAATTATGTATAACTGATATGCACTACGTGATTATAGACGTAACTAATAAGGATCACCCCTATAAGTAATTATAGGATTAGGCGTCTATTAATTATCTCTTCTACCCCTATTCTCGTAGGAGCAACATGATGTGTAAATTTTAACGCCCGTACAAAACCTACTTCTACCCACTACCATAACTCCATCTCCAAGACGTTAACAGAAACACCAAGAATAGTTCACTAAAGTGCGAAAATATACATGTGTATATAAATGGTAAGGATATTTACTAAAAGGTTTATCAATGAAATAGGCATGCATTTTATTTCATTGAATCTCACTACTTGGTATTACAAACAATTTACAACTGGTAACTCTAAGATTCTTTAGGTGTACCTCGAAGTTATGTGTAATTAAGGAATGATTGACCTAGAAATGGTGAGTCCGCCTTAGGACCTGTTCCTTGTTTGGTTGTGGACTTAGGGTAGACTCATTAGGATCAACAGTCTAATAAAATTTTAATTACACATAACTGGGGGCATGTCAAGAGAATCTTAGGAGTGGATCAGACATGGAATAAATCACAAGATTATAATCAAGTTATTCCTATTAAATTCATAAGTCTATTTATATAGACCTCTGGTATAGAGTCGCCGGCGTAGTCGTGTCGGCAATCTAAAATATGGCTAAATACATAATACAAACTATAATACCCAAATTATACAAAATTTTCTGCATTAAAAATCAATAGACAAATACATAAAATGAAACTAAAAAAAAGAGTATCAAATTATCAAGAGAAAAACACATACAATGTAGATTAAAATCCACTAATGATAACAAAATGGCTAAGGATTGTTAAGTCCTCTCTTCTTATAAATAGCTTTGAAGCAAGCTTGCCTAAGCTTCTTTGTTCTTTCTGTCAATTCCATACCTGACAATTTCTTCCTCATCTTCTTGTGCCCTTCTAACGTCTCTATCTCCTCGTTTAATCCCAACTCCTAATTTTTTTAAAGGTAGATACAATATATTTTTCATGTGAGTTCACAAAATTTACAATGAGTTAAGTTTATATAAATATAAATCAGGAGATCGTAGTAAATCAATTGATTTGATGTGGCATATGCCTAGCACCTATGTTTAGTTATAAAGAAGCTAACGATTAAAATTTTAGAAAATACCAAAACTACTTTGGTTACCAAGTGCATGAGTAATGTATAGAAGGTTATTATCATAATTTACCTTGGCATTTTCAATGAGGGATTGAAGGCTCTTAAGTTTTCTATGAGGCCATCTGTTTATGTTTAACTCTCTGCATCTTTTCTTCAACACTATTAAACTTATCCCTAGTTCCTTTGCTGCATGATTATCGGTATCTCAAAGTACTTATCTATCTCTTCAAACTCCAATGGTCTCAATCTCTTTGTTACCTTCCGGCCACCGTGATCAGTGGTGACAGCACTAGCACTACATGTAGCCTCACCACCGGATTTATAGTCTTCACTGAAACTAACCAATGGTAAATTACCATCTTCCCAACAATCCCATAAGCTTATATCTTCAAGGGGATCAAGATCGTGAAACTCATTTCTAGAAATGATGTTTTGATCCTTGTTAAGTACTGTGGAAACGTTCTGATCGAGCCCTTCATGCAATTTTTCCGACAACTCGTAATCATGATGGTTGAGCATGTCACCACTGCAAAAATCCAAAAAAAAAAAAAAAAAAAAAAAAAAAAAAAAAAAAACTCAAGATAATCAAATCCAACACGATGAGATACTCTTTTTGATCACTACAAATCCAAACCATGTTTTGATCAATGTCGACAAAATCACTTTTCTGTGCGTAAGATGGTGTAATGAGTGACGTTTATATATACCTGAAAAGATCTTGATGATCAAAGTACTGAAACCAATCGAGGTCATCTATGGGGTTTTGATGATCTGCAGGTGGATCCATTTGTGAGGGAGAAGTTAAAAGTCGCGGTAAGAATGTGATGATTTATATAAGTAAAGTGGGAGAAGTAATTAATAAGCAAATTGTTGGGAATGCAACAAAACAAGTTAAACACTTCTGAAAAATTGATAAATGATTTCGGTAACACTCGCGGAATATAAACTAGTGAAAATTACAAATGAAATGGAATATATATAGTCTATGATGTTATGGTTATTGTGTATCTAACAAATGAAGAGAAAATTAATATATATATATATATATATATATATATATATATATATATATATATATATATATTCTTTGAGCCGTAACCTTCTTCTTCAATTCACACACATATACGGATATGTTGCTGCAAATTATGACTTGTGTGCCTCATGCATTTAATGCATCACATGCCTACTGCATATTCTTGACTTTGAAGCTATGTTCCAGTTTCCAATTTCCCCAGTAGCACAGTTTTCATTAGAAAGTACTCCAAGTCTTCACACATGAACCAGTTAGAAAGTACTCCAAGTCTTCACACATGCAAATTATGACTTGTGTGTCGCTATAGGTATGTCGTTGGCTCTTGTTAAAAACCTATAGCGACAACAAGTCATCGTAATAGATTAAACCTGTGGTGACGACAAGTCGTCGCTATAGGTAACTAATAAAACTTTATTTTTTTTTACCCAAAAAAATATGATTAACAAAATCTATCCGACGAGACCCTCGTAATACCACTCGACGAAATCGAAGTTAACAAAAATCTCCACTTCGTGGAGGAACCAGTCAAAATCATGGATCGGGAAATCAAACGAACGAAACAAAGTCGTATTCCCATCGTGAAGGTCCGTTGGAACGCTAAACGAGGGTCTGAGTTCACCTGGGAACGCGAAGATCAAATGAAACAAAAATACCCACATCTTTTCCCAAACTCTTGATGTCCCAGTCAAATGCAAATTTCGGGACGAAATTCCTTCTAACGGGGGGATGATGTGACAACCGTCAAATTTCGGTCAAGTCAAAGTCAAACAAAGTCAACAAGTCAAACCGTTCAACTCCAATAACCCTTGTATGTTAGGGTTTACGTTATGTAATCACTATACAATTCGCTATTTTAATGAGAAAACATCATTTCGAAAATTCATGTGTTTGATTTTCCTTAGCCTTAACAGTGCTAAACAACGAACCAAAGCGATAAAACACTATTGCACAATCATCGGGATTGTGTAGGACACTAAATCATGGCTTAACGGGGTTTACGGACCTTGCGTTTCAAAGCCAAACACTCAAAAAGGTCTCAAAAGAACTCTCTCAATCTCTTTCACTCAATCTCTCTCTATTAGAAATCTCTCCCAAATCTCTCTCAAAAGTTCCTTTAACTTTTTGTAATCATTCGGGTCATCACGACCCTTAACCGGGTCAAAAACCACTTGAAACGGGGTAAAAACGGGTAAAATAGCCTTAAGGACCCAAAACCGAAGCTTCAGGACCGAAGCCTCGCATCCGAAGTGCTCAGGACCGAAGCCTCGGACCGAAGCCTCAGGACCGAAGCCTCAGGTCCGAAGCCTCAGGTCCGAACCTCGGCCCAGGACCGAGCAACTTCGCAGATTCAGCTTTTTCTCCCGGTTTTCGACTACGACTTCGTTTTAACTCCGTTTTTCATTATTTTAACGTGGGATTTTCACCCAAAACTTTATTTTATAAACTAAGGCCCCAAAATATATAAATTTCCAGGGTTTTTATAAAATATATTAAAAGAATTAGTGGTTGAACTAATTATTGAGGGAATATTTGCTTTTCCTTAATTTATGGCAAAAGCAAACCACCACCACCTCACTCTATGATTAGCCACTCTTTCCCACTACCCCTTGTCTCCTTAGTGGACCTTTACACCCAATTTCCAGCTCTTCCCACGTTCTAAGAGCTGGAGGATTGATCCTCTCTCCTCATTCTCCATAAAATTCTTTCATTCTACACTTAGCAACCAAGAACACTCTCCAAAATTCTCTCATCTTTTCTCTCAACTTCAAGAACTTCAAGGCTTTCTCCAGGGATTTCTTTCTTCAATTAGTAAGTATCTTCATCATTCACATAATTATTAAACTCCATTCTACTCAAATCATTGATATCTTACACAAGTTCCATCTTATTCGGTATTAGATTCTCGAATCATCAAGACATCTTCTTAGTGTTCTTGGGTTGAACACTTCCTCTCTCTCACTTTCATCTACTGAAACCACATAAGGTGAGTTCATACCCCTACATTTACATGTTTTTCTTAAGTTTTAAGGGGGGAATACAAGTAAAATCATCAAGAACACAATTAAACTTTTTCTATCAGATTACATCAGAAAAGATGAACTTCGATCACGGACTGTTTTGGTCAACTTAAATATTTTAGTTTTCAAAACTGTTCCAGGTGCAAGTAGTTCAAACTTTTAGCTTTAAAATGGCTACTTGCACATCTCCATATGATATTTCTACAATTTATGGTGATTTTTACAAAACTGCCTATCATTTCAGAGGCAAACCCGGACCAGTATGTGATTATGGACATTTTCACCTCTGTTAGAGATCACTAAAAATCTTGATAAAATTTACAAACAAACTAGACTCATATTCCAAACTCTCAAAATTTGCGGATTTAGATTTGGAGCTTTGATGAGTTTTCTATAAATTTTCTAAAAATAGTAACAGAAACTGTTTTCAACAAAAAGTTGCTGTCAATTTCATTTCACCTTGTAACATGTTGAGCAAGGTGTATATCTTTATATGATTATATGTTATTGCAATATATGTCATTTTATCTTAATATATAGACACACATCAGTTTACAAATGGATTTGGACATATTGAATATAAAGAATAACAAGTGATTATAATCAAAGTACAACCGATATATTCAAACATTTAATAAACTATTTTAAATATAGTTTGCATACATTACTACGTACTACCCTTGGTTGATAAACTATAATAGGTATAGTTTATGATACATTACATAACACATACATTTAAAAATGGTACATTTATACAAAGGATATTTTCATTAAGCAAGGTACGGCCATACGTTACCAAGTTTTAATAACACGTATTTCCGTTAACGATACATTCAAACATTTTTAAATATAGTTTGCATACACTACTACGTACTACCCTTGGTTGATAAACTATAATAGGTATAGTTTATGATACATTACATAGCACATACATTGAAATAGGGTACATTTATACAAAGGATATTTTCATTAAGCAAGGTACGGCCATACGGTACCAAGTTTTCATAACACGTAATTCCGTTAATGACTTTGTGAGAAATTTACTTCAAATTACCATTTAGTCCTGTATTGTAACCAGAGTCTCCTTGAGGGAGAGCGTGATAGTTGTGTATAGATCTATATTGGGTTTGACAAACCCATACCTAAGCTGCATGCAACAGCTAGACCGGCAGGTCTGGGGTGACAAATGTCATAACATTTCCGACGCCTGAAGAACGTCGTTTCAGGCCAACTAGGTCATAGCATGGTTATAATAACTCACATAAAGTATTAATAAACATTGGAATTTACGGGAACTTCATTAAAATTTAACGAGTTTATGTCGATTTAAACTTGCATTGTTTTACTATAAATATGACAAATTACTTGTACATTTCGGTCTTTGGGTTTTAAGACTACATTTACACATTAAGGAAAATATTGGATTTTCTAACACAAATACTACTTTCACAAATGAAAGGCTTTTAATAATACCAAACAAAAGCTTATGAACTCACCAACCTTTGTGTTGACACTTTTTCAAACAACTTGTATTCTCAGGAAATCATTAAATAGGTAATCAAGTGCTTTTGAGGATGGGACGCTAAGGCGTCTACTATTTCATATTTTGTCAACATATTGTAATTGATTCGTAAACATGTAATTCATACAATGATGTAACTTTTTCAATTATATATATGTTGGTTGTGTTTGCTTGAATTACTATTACAATTGTTGTTATGATACTATACATGAAGTCCTCCACCCCCGGACGTTTCCGCCATCCCTGGTTTGGGGGTGTGACAACATTACACACAATTATATTAGAAATGATACTTTTATTTATTTTAAAGTAGGGATTACAATTTTTTAGCAGGCCAAACATACATCTTAAAAAAAATAAACATAGAACAAACAGAAACAACTTTCAGCATTCTTCCATGAGAACTCCCTCTTTAGACTGCTCGTTCTTTACACTCATCTCCCTGAGAATACATGCATTTTGAAAACGTCAACATGATGTTGGTGAGTTCATAGGTTTTGATTAATTTCTGCTTTATATGATCTTTTAGATTTAAAAATCAATTTCTTTTTGGAATAATCTCTTTTAAAACATTTTATTATGTTATTTGAGAATCCTGACCTCCTAAGTATTTTAGGGTGTTTTATTTATCGTAGATCTATTTAGGATATCTTAATATTTTAACTACTTGAAGGCGTCCCTCTATGTAGTCGCTTCCCATAAGGTTGTTAATCGCATTACCATGATCTCCTATAATCGACGCTTCATTGGACGTCGTAATATTAATTGATTAAAGAGAGGTAATATGTCGGGATTGTAGCTAGCAATCGCAGGTGGGGATGTCAAACCTCGTATAGATCTATACATATCTTTCCAGATCTCTTTAAGATTAACGATTAAAGGTCGGGGTAGCCGAATTTAATCAAGGCTAAATGATGAATAATTTAAGCTCACTAACACTTTAACCTTGGGTATTTTATCTTATCTTTGAATATTTTATTTGATAAAAACTCTTCATAATTATAAGTATATACCTTTATTATATATGATAATTATTATTTATTTATCTCATATATATATATATATATATATATATATATATATATATATATATATATATATATATATAATCTTTCAACGTATATATACCCTATAATTACTTTTATTTTGAAAACAGGATATTCGACATAGTAACAACTAAGTAAAGTGCATATCCTAATAATTTGATCAGCATAGCCTGTAGGCACTAAGTTATCCTAGGAATTTGTTCAACGTAACATCTAGGTAAAATCATTTCCTAGACTATTAGGCATCATAACTCTTAGGCATAATATCATAGCTTACATCTAGGCATGGTATCTATATATCATCCTAAAGTTATATGCATGTATAAAAACTACAAATATATCTACAAAATATATTTTTATAAAGCAGTTTAAATATAACATGTATTCCCCACTTGAAAACCTTTATAACTGGGGTCGTGAAACTCATCCTGGGTGTTTAAAACCGTTGGTGTAGGGTAGGATCGGGTTCGGGACTCCGGGGAACCATTTAGGAAGCAGCAACTTCAAGGTAGAGAGTGTGTGTGAGAGAGAGAGAGAGAGAAAGAGAGACTAGAGAGGTGTGTAGAGATGGGATGGCACTACCCTCTATTTATAGTCTATTTTTGGAAGTGTGCGTTTGGGAAGATCCCTGTGCGATGGGCATGAACATCGTGGCTCCAAAGGAAGTTGCCACATGTCACTCCCACACTTGGCCACGTCACTCGCAATCTTCTAAAATCCAGTATCAGGTGCATGATGGGCGGAGACATGCCCCTCATGCGCACAAAAATATTTTTCAAAAATCATAACTTTTTTTGTGCGAGCTCTGATCTAACCCCACATTATATCTTTGTAGTGTTCTCAACTAGTACTACAACTTTCCTTTAGTTTGCATTAGCTAGTTTTGACTTTTATTTTTAAGCCAATCGGGGCAAGATTAAATGATTTTACAAAAATCATATCTCTCTCATTCGGATCCCGTTTTCAGTATTCTTTATCCTAAAGTTTTTATGTCAAGGAGTATTACAACTCTCCTTTTGACGACACTAGCAAAAACTAAACCGGTCTTTTGATGCCATTTTGACGTAATTAACTTTAACTATGCGGTTGATTTTTACTTTTAACTAAATCTATAACTCCTCCAATCAGAGTCGGATTTTTATGAATTTTATATCTTTGAGATCACGTCGATGGATACTATCTAAATATCTAAACCGTTTTGAAAGACAATAAAACTTTTTGGACGCTAATTTTTTAGCCTAACAGTCGATTCAACTCTAAATGTAACAACATATTTGATTATATTATGTTATAAATCAAGCAGTACAAGCCTAAGCTATTACATTTAATCTTTTCCTACTCTTTCCTAACGGTGATTAGTGATGGAATTTTCCCATTTGTCACAAAAGCTTCCCAAAATTCCTGAAAGATCTTAGAGATAGTAAAGTCAACTCATGTGACTCTACTTCAAGTACTTGCATTATCTGGCTCCATTGTTTCATAAGTTCCTATTTATAGAACCCTAATACATGATGTGATGATCACATTTTGATGGTATTTGGGATCTAAGAGAAAGAAGGAAGCTTGAGAAAAGCAAGCTAAATCTGATCGTGAGAAATGGACTTTTGTTATATGGTTCGATGGTCAGAATTTTGAGCTAGTAATAAGGAGTAAGAAGAGTTTTAATAGATTGCTATTACTCTTCAGAGATGTCTAGAAATATAGTTTTTCATTTTATGCATTGTAAGTACAAGTTCCAATTTTCTCTTTAGTCAATAAAAGTGAAGTCTTGGTTTATTTAGTTGCCATATTTTATATTTTCTTGTAATGGCATTAATAAAAGTGTTGGTTATGTTTCTAATAATACCAATGTTAATAGTGGACATTGATTCTTATTGAACGTGCTGAAAATTATGATTGATTCATTGTTCACATGTTTATGTGAGACAACTAAAGGACTAATGGATCTAGTAGATGTTGATATGGACTCTTCAGAATCACACAAGGGGCGATAAATCTATTCGTCATGATTTACTGATGATTTAGTAAATATGGTTGTGTTTATAAGATTAAGTATAATTCTAATAATTTGAAAAGATTCAAAGAGTAGCAGAACAAATAGAAGAATCAATTAAGCATAAAGTTAAAAGATTCTCCAATCTGAAAGGAAATGAGAGTACTTTAGTATCATGTTTTATGATCATCTTGGTGATTGTGGAATTATATCACAATTGATCCTCGAAGAACATCTTAATGTAATTGTATGACTAATAAGAGGAATCATATATTGATGGAAATGGTTCGCTCAAAAGATGAGTCATACTTCATTCCCAATCAAGTTTTAGAGCTAGCTCTAGTAACTCTAAATCTTATCTTCAAATTCATTTCAAACTAAAAAGGTTGATAACACTTGGTAATATGTGGAGTAAGAATGCTTTCTCGCTTAAGCACATTAAGAATTGGAGTTATGATGTTTTTCGGCAGTCGAGAAACAAAAGATGAATTGAATCCAACTCTGAAGAGTGTTATCATGTCAGGAATCTGCACGAACTTTTTCATATTTGTTTTATCTCATCAATGAATGTTTCTTGAGAGAAAACTTATATATCAAGAAGTGAGTGGAATTCGTATTTATCTTGAGAGTTTTAAGAGTCAACCGATAATGATCCTTTTAGTTATCACTAGAGCGCAACCTGAGGTTGAAAAAACTGTTGTGCTTATTGACACATTCTTATTTCTATGCACTTCCAGTAAAATTGGAAATGCTTATGTGTTCTATTTTTTCATTTAACTACAAAATCAAAGTGTGTTGGTCAGTGAAGGTACACTTATCAATATGGATGAGCTGCTAACAAGAACGGAAGCACTGGTGGGCTTTGAGCTTCCAAAAAGCAAGAAATAAACAATGGCGAACTTTAGTCCATGAAGGAGACCTAAATATGATTTTGGTTTGTCCTAAACCTTCTCTTATGACTTTAAGTTGAAAGTGAAAGCTCTACATGGATAAGAACCAATGCACCTTCAAATCTAAGTGGCAAACGATTTTGCTCTAATTCATGAAAATGATTGTAAAGAAACAGTTTGGCGAGTAGATTTTATGGATCTGATAAATATCAATACGAATATTGGTTATATTAGTTGCATTCTCAAATTCACAATATGATTACGACATCCCTCTTCATATTTTGAATTGTGAGTAATGACAAGGAATTGTTTAAACTTTCAGGAGATATGTTTATCATGTCTTGAAAGGGTTTGAACACATACACTATTCGGATAAAGTGTATAATCTTAATAAACCTAATTAGAGCTTGATGAAGCATCACAAAATAGGAATCTTCACTTTAATGATAAAGTCAAATGGTGTTAATTTCTAGAAGCCCAGTTGATTTCTAAGTACATGACAAAGGTAGTGGGAGCATAATTGTTTACTGGTATTGCATGTTGACAATACTATTCATAGGGAACAATGTCTCTAGTTTGCAAGTTGCAAAAGCTGGGAACGATTTCGCTATAGTGGGCTTAATAGAGAGGGCACTCATACTTCGTTGCAAGTCTAAAGGTTTGGATCATATAGTTTAATAGAACTTAGTCAAAATCATATAGGAATAGTGTGTTGAAATGTTTCAACAAAGAAGAATCTATGTGGAAATATGTTAGCAAGAGGTTGAAAAGACCTTAAATCCTTGTATAAGATATAATTAGTCGAGTCTCATATGCTTCGGATATAGGATCGATTACGTGTGCTATAATATTCACTTATTTTATGTTTCCAAATGTTGTGAGCATTGTGAGAAAAAAGGACTAGAATTTTAAGTGACTAGAGTTATTAAACAAACTGTCAAGAACATTCTGAGGTTTACTAAATATTGGTTGCTTGTGGATAGTTGGAAGTCTGGTATTGTTTTGGAAGGACCGGAATGACGCGTTTTGGATTGAGACGATTATTGGTCAAGATTGGGTAGGAGGATTTGGAAATGTTTCCATAATAAGACTTGGTTATAAAATCTACATGTGAGTTGGAAATTATAATGCAAGAGAAATGTTCAAGGAGTGTGTCTTGAATATGAGACATCATAACCATGGAATTGTTCTGAATACAAGTTCCAATGGGACATTCTCTAATATCAAAGGCTCAGTTTCTACGACTTTAGAACCTCGACATCTCAGAATGACAATACATGTAAAGAAGAAATTCCACTACATTCTAGATAGCTAAGAGAATTAGGAATTGTGAAATATGCATCATTGAAGTAATGTCCAGTCAATCTGTTCACAAAAGGAAGGACCATAGAGAGGCATAGTGTGCATGTTTAGAACATGGCATGACTGATATTACTTACTACAAGTGATTATTTGATTACTCGAAACATTATACAATGCATAAATTCGTAATTATTATGGTGATTAAATAATAGAGATTTATTTATATTCAAATGGTTTGATACGTAGTTAATTAGTTTATTATTGTTTTTCACTTTGCATGTTTTACTCCCCTGTGTAATTTATATATTATTCGAAATTCCACAGTCGTTCAAACCTTTGGAAGTAAGTAGTGAATTAAGACTGCCATTAATTGTTGATACATTGTTTATGGAGATTAGATATTGTATAGGGATTGCTGAAATATTCATGAGTACTTAGAAAATTGAGATTTTGAGTATTGGATAAACCCATTCGTAGAGATTACTTCATGGATTCTATCACAAGTAATTCTAAGACAACAATATCTTCTATTCTTAAAGTATATATATATATATATATATATATATATATATATATATATATATATATATATATATATATATATAGATCATAGCTTACAAATCAGTTGTGTTTTGGTTTACTCAAATGCATCTTGTAACTAGATTTTATACAGAGTTATTCCATGTATTATTTGGTGAGTAAAAGGTATGACTATATAGTCAATGTAATTCGTTCCTTTATCCTAAATAAGGAAAAGCTATATCATTAGACCCCTTGGTGATTTGAGTTTTTCTATAAGAACCTGGCTTGGTCTGGACTAAATTGATGTGTTCAATCTTGTAGTTTGAAATTTTATCACAAATCAGGAAATTGGGAAACATACAAATAAACATGAGGTTGATCATTTAATCCATGACTCTGTTCATACGATATCTTGAAGAACGAATGAATAGTTGATCATTAATCTTAGGGCCAACATTTGATTTTAATCAGAGTTCGGTAGTGGCTTTGGAAAGCACTATGTGCTATATGGTTATAATTGCAATTGTAGTTATAGACTTATCCAAGTGGGAAACTGTTGGATTAAGGTGTCTAAGCTCATAACTAAATTGGTATTAACTTGCAATAAAAGAAAAGTCTTTTTTGGGTTACTCTCATAACCAAAAATAGCTAGAAATGATATATGGAGAGAGAAATAAAGAGAGAGAGAGAGAGAGAGAGAGAGAAATAGAAATAATTGATTTGTTGATATATTATATGATTAATATGTTAACTGAAATGGATAATTGATATGTTAATTTGTTTTGTGAATAATAAATTAATATGATATCAATAGTTAAATAATTTATTTGTTAGTTTATATGGTTAATAAATTAATAATAAATCAATTAGAATTAATTAATTATTAATCAACTGGAATTAATTTGGGATTAATTGGAATTAATTAAAGGTGCAAGTGGTGAATTGTAATTGTTGAATAGTTGAACAAAATGGAAAACTCTAGAACCATCCAAGGTGGACGGTTTTAGGAGCTTTTCTAGGGTTCCTAGAAGCCTCTTGGATGGTAATAAGGAAATGATTTGAATTGGGATTAAATCTATTATTTAATTAATTCAGTCTGGATTTTCCTACAAGTTACCTAAACTATAAATAGGACCCATTGGGCATCAAATTTCTTCCATGCTCTTCCTATAAGGCTTAGGAACGAAATTTCTATCCTATCCTCTTCATTCTAGGGTTTTTAGGGTTTTGGGTGTAAGTCATTAGAGGCATTATACTTTTGGTGCTAGCTTTCCAAGAACAACAACTACAAGGGAGTGAAATGATTTGTTTATTAAACAAATCAGAGGTATGTAACCCTTTTAATGTGAATTTCGATTTCATGTAGGGTTCACTAGTTTTGTTGTTCAATAGTATGTTGTTACAATAGTGTTATGACATAAATCAAATAGGTTGCATGTACCTTAAAGAGTATAAGGATTATTCTGCATTGTTACATGTAAAACCCATCACCTTTATCTCCATCGGTGCCAATCACTATGGTGTTTTTGTTATCAATGTCATTCCAGGCAACAAGTCTATTCGGAACTCTACTTTTCTATCAGGGGGTAATCCGGGAAGATCTTTAGGAAATACTTCTGGAAATTCATACACCACTGGTATTCTCTACATCTCCTTTTTCTCCTTCTTTGCATTGATTACAAAGGCCAGATATGATGTACATCATTTAGCCAAACACTTTCTGGATTAATCGTAGAGATGATTCCAGAATTCACTCGACATTTGTCCTTGTACACCATAAATGATTATCTTCTAGGAGGGTTTACACTTACCATATTCTTTCTACATAGTATCTCTACATCGTTCGTACTAAGTCGATCCATTCCTAATACTATGTCGAAATTGTTTAACTCAATGGGCAATAATTCTTCGTGGAACTTATTCTCATTCAAGTTAATGACTATGTTTTTAATGTATTCACTAACAGGTACAAATTTTCCACTAGCTATCTCAACTATTAAGGCATTATTTAGTCTATCCATAGGCAATTCTAGTCTTCTACCAAATTTACGAGAAATAAAGGAGTAGTTAGCCCCATCATCAAATAAAATATTGGCAGGCAATTAATTTGCTAGGAATATACCTGAAGCAACATTTGCTGCTTCTAGAGTCATCTGGAATGCTCTCGCCTTTGGCTTTGGCCACACATTTGGCTTTGCTGCCTCCTTCTTCTTCGGACAATCCTTTTGAATATGCTCATCCTCTCCAAATCTATAGCACACTATCTTGTTGAAGGTGCATTCATTGGAGTAGTAACCAGTCCTCATGCATTTGTAACATGTCACCTTTTTGCTACATCTTCCAAAGTGCTTCTTGATACACTTCTCGCACCATTTCGCTTCGTTGTTTCCCCCAAACTTCTTTCCATTAGAAAACTTTCTTTTCTTATTGGATCTTGAAGATCCCTCAAACTTGATCTTTTCTCCTAACTCGACTCTTGCTAGACCCTTCTTTCTTGTTTGGGTCTCAACATTCTTAGCTGCCCAGATGGCAGCTTTCAAAGTGGTTGTAAGTTTCACCGTTGGACCAAAATCTATTGGTAGTCCACTAGCAAACTTGTTGATCTTTGAGAGTTCCATAGGAACCAAGTAAGGAACTAACTTCATTTTCTCAGTAAAACTTGCAGCAAACTCCCTGTCGCTCATGTTGCCCCTTTTTAGATTCTGAAACTCATTGTTGATCTCCAAAAGGTATTGCTTAGAATAGTACTCTCTCTTCAGTTGCACAAGGAAGTATTCCCATGACATCTTACTGGCTTCTCCTTTGGGCATGGTGTCAGCTAAAAAATTCCACCAGCTTAATACCCAAGTCTTTAGCTGTCGGACTGTAAGGATAGTTCTCTATCTCTTGTTGTGGTCGAAGCTCTCAAATACCATCTCCATCTGGGAGATCCGGTCCATGACTTCTACTGGTGTTGGGGTTCCAGAAAGAATTAGTGGCTTGGATGCCATGAAATCCTTGTACTTACACCTATGTCCATCGTTTCCTCCATCTGGTTAGTTTCTTCTAACCACACTTGGCTCAGCTGGACTAACAGTCCGACTGTAGTTTCCTACCTTAGACTATTCTTCATTCAGATCAGGTTGCACAACATGTATCGTATGTTCATCCCTATTCTGCCATAGGATTCGTCTAGTTTCCTCCATTTGTCGGTATAGCATGGCTTGCATCATTGCTTGGAGTCCTAACATCGTGATAGGTTCAGGTATTGGCACCACTGCAGGTGCATGCTCGATTACAAGGGGCTCAGGCTGCTGATTCCCATTACCTTTTTCTAGTCAGCTATGATTTCTCACATGTCGATATGTACACCACAGTAGGTGTTCAGTGTAATGAGAAGCAAAGTAAGGTAATATATTCATCAGATGATTACAACGGTTGACCAACGTTGGTTACATATTCTATTAATTTTTAGCGAGAAACACATATGTTACATAATAGGTTGGCAATATTTTTTAGAATATTAAGTTGAAAATGATGAATTGGTTATATGATAATGGTATGTTATGATGTGATAATGGTAGGATTAAATTACTCACTTAGCTTATGCTCATTTTGTAAATGTGACTGTGGAAAGAAGGAAATGTAAACCAAGGAAAGGGAAAGGCATCTACGAAAAAGTAAGAGTTAGTTTATATATGGGATAATGACTTAAAGGGTAATATACTTTTTGATTTGTACACATTTGGTCATTGAGTTTTTTTTTGTTCACATTTCCCCCTTCAACTTTTATAACTGTACATATTCAGTCCTTATGACCAGCTACTCAAGGTAAACCGGAAAAGATGACTTAATAGGGTAATATATATTTCTCACATTGTACATATTTAGTCCTTAATATTTGATTAGCACATTTAGTCCTTAATATATATATATATATATATATATATATATATATTTGTAAAATAAGTCATTGTAGTTTTTGTACACATTCAGTACTTAAGACCTATTTCTTTAGTTTTTTCTCACGATATTCTATGTGGGAAAATCATTAATGAGGTGTTCAGGTTTGTTGATGCTTATGACCACCACGTCCTTGGTTGTTTAGTTGCTTAGGTCTTGTGTTCTGAACGTCGTAACTTCTTCGTATTTGAGTCTACTACAATTTTTGTTTACGTTACTCCCGTTAAAAAGTAATATATTTATAATTATGATTTTATGAAAAAGTGTTCATATATATACATTAATAAAGAATGCATGTATATGAAGATCATATGTAAAACATATATTACTTTTTACCGGGAGTAATCCAAACAAAAGTTGTATTAGACTCAAATACGAATGCTTGGATATAAAGATCGTTAAAATCTGAGATAGTATGAAGAAGTTACAATGTTTATAACACAATACCTAAGCGACCAAGAAGCCGATGATGCGGTCGCTATAAGCATCAACAACCCAGAAGACATCATTAACGATCGTCCCACATAGGATGTCGTGAGAGAACATAAAGAAACCTATCATAAGTAATGAATGTGTACAAAAACAACAAGGACTTATTTTGTAAAAAAAATATTAAAGACTAAATGTGCAAAAATATATTAAGGACTAAATGTGTAGAAAATGAGAAGTATATTACCCTATTAAGTCATTTTTCCGGTTTACCTGCAGTAGCCAGTCATAAGGACTGAATATGTATAGTTCATAAGTTGAAGGGGGCAAATGTGGACGAAAAAAACATAGTGACCAAATGTGTACAAATGAAAAACTATATTACCTTCTTAAGTCATTATCATTTTATATATAACTATCATCTTTTGTATAAAACTTTGTGACACTAGACATATCTTGGGTGTAGTTTTAATATGTGTTTATATGTATTTACTTTTGTTTGTTAATACTTAACTAAACCCGGTAGTTTGATGCAAAATATTTCGAAAAATTTGGGTGTATTTTGTTTATAAAATTTACGAAAATTTTTGTTGTTAAATCATGAAAGGTCTTCCCAGGACGATTATAAATGATTTGGAAGGTGTCTTCTCTTCAATATCAATAATATAGAAATCGACAGGAAAAAAACAAATTGATTTACTTATAATAACATATCCCCCAACACTCCTATTGGAAACATGCTTGACTTGTCCACTAGTTGGATGATTACTCTGGTTTCCTCCAAGGGTCCAACATTAAGAAATTGAAAGACCGAATATGGCATCACATTGACCAAGGCCCTAAGGTCTAACATGGCACTATCAACATGCAAATCACCAATAATACAAGGGATCGTAACAATTCTTGGATCCTTTCATTTGGGAGGTAATTTCTTTTGTATAACCACCAACATGTTTGCATTGACTTGAACCTTTTATTCGCCTTGGATTTGCTGGTGCACGACTCCTTGAGAAACTTTACATAACATAGGATTTTTTTAATGGAATCCAATAGTGGAATGTTGATTTGGAACTCGTGGAAAGTTCTAAGGAAGTCCTTCTTTTATTCTTTCTTCTTCGAGACAGATAATCGAGAGGGAAATGTTGGTGGTATGGCCAATGGTTTGATAGGCTTGTTGGTTAATTCAGGTTGATCAATATTCTTCACAATCAGTTCATTTAGAGGAACTACCACCTTTTTGGGTTCTATAACAATTTCATCATCTTCTTTTTCTTAAGGCTCTCTTGAGGTTGCTTTCTCGGAGAGTTTTTTCACTTCTCAAAGTTATTGCATTACCATTTGGATTCTTTTTTGTTTGATATGGAACTTTACCATGCTGTTCCATCTTGTTGATAGCGGTAGCTAAGTCTCCTATTTGAGCTTGTATGTTGGAGAAGGTATTCTTTGTCTCTTGTTGTAATTGAATTTAACTTTGAGCAAGAGAAGTAACAAGTTCTTGAAGACTCATTTGATTGTTACCATTCATTTGTTCTTGTTTTTGTAGTTGTTGGTAATATGGAGGGGGCGAGGTGTTTGTGTTGTTGTATATTATGGTTAAGCATGTTATGGATAGGGAGGTTTTGTGATGAATATTATGGATATTGGGATCTCATCAAAGCATGTTGTGGAGCTTGCTTTGGTGGGTATTGGTTGTTTGGGTTATTCCTCCAATTTGAATTGTATGTGTTTTGAAATCTTGTGGGTCATGGTTGACCCTGATATCCGTCCATTGCATTAACATCCTTTGGTTTACTCCCAAATATGGGACACTTTTCTGTATAAGAGCATGTCATTGCACAAAGACCACAAACCATCAACTGTTGACCACTACCCACCACCATTTAACTCAACATATTAGTCAAACCAAGAGTTTTGACTCAAAATGTTCGGAGTTGATAACTTCACCAATAACTTGTGGAGAACTTCTATTCATATCATTTCAAGGTCCGAAATTTCTTTGATTTTGAGAAATGGTACCAAAAAGAGATCTTATTTCTGGTGGTGTCTTGTTAAATATGTTACCACCACTTGAAGCATCAATCATCCTGAAATCCTTTTCATTCATACCCTCATAAAATTGTTGAAGAAGTAGTTGTTTGGGCATATTGTGTTGAGGACAACTCATGCATAAGTTGTTGAATCACTCCTAGAAATCATGAAATGTTTCATTCCCCCCTTGACGAATCCCGAAAATGTCAATCATTTGACTTGATATTCGAGAAGTAGGATAAAACTTGATATTGAAAGCTTTAAGTAACTCTTTCCATTTTTGGATAGATCTCGGTGGTAAGTTGGAAAACCACTCTCCAACTATCTTCCAAGGTGAGTGGAAATGAGGTTAATTTGGTCAGTTGATGTATGGAACTCGATTTCAATTCGATCCCTCGACGATTTGTGGGATAAACAATACCCAGAGGTATGTGAGTAACATCTGTCTCCATCATTTTTCCGTGTGTCAGCTCTTAAGGGTGATTGGTTGGAGGGGGTGGGATTTTGTTGCATGTAATTTGGAGGTTGTTGGTATGGCGGGTATTGTTATTGTTGCATGTGATTGAAAATTTATGGTGGATAAGTTCGATAGTTGGGGTATTGGTTGTAGAGGGTTTATTATTGTGGGTATTTAGGATATTTGTACATTTGAGGTTGTTGGTAAATGAGTTGTTTTTGTTGTTGAGGTTGATGGACTTGATGTTGTTGAACTTGAAGAACTTGGTTTTGAGGTTGGTTGTTTTGGTGGTTGTGTTGGCTTTGTGGTTGTGGTTGTGGTTGTGGTTGTTGATAATTTGGTTGATTTGCATTAAGAGGGGGAATTTAGGATTCTCATAATTCCAAGGTGGTGGCACATCTATGAGAGGTACTTGGTGTTGTTGTTGTCTTTGTTGTTGGGGTAGGGTGTTGGCATCTTAATTGTTTGGGTTGGGATTGTGATGTGGAGTTTGATTTATTGCTATGCAGTTTTCGAAAGAAACGTCTTCAAAGGAATTAGCAACAGATGAAGAAGTCAGTCCGGTGTCGGTAACACTTGAAGTGTGAACTGCATCTTCTTTGTTGACTAGTGGAGAATAAGAAGAAGAAGCTTGAACGAGTTGTTGTTTCGCTTGTATAGCTATTTTTTTTTCAACCTTTTTGCTTCTTTCTCATTCTTGGGATTGTAAATTAGTTTAGTCTTTCTTATAGACCTAGGCATAAGCAATCAAATAACAATAAACCAATTTCCTGGGCAACGACGCCGAAACTTAGTAGGATGTCAAGCCACAAAGAAAATTACACATTTTTTCTTTCAAATAAAATGTAATATAATGATAAAAGGGGATCAAATCCACGTGGAAATTGTTATATTCAGTTACCAATGCAATCCAATTGAACAAGTGAAGTAAAACTAAACAACTAAAATTAAACTAAAGGGGGTGGGGTGTTGTGATTTGTTTGAAAACTAAAAGACTTAAAGAATTTAAAATGTTTTGCAATTAAGCAAGATGGTGATATTGTCAAATATTATAGAGAATTTGCCAATTAGTGCAGTTCAACACCATGAATACTTGCTTTTTTATCATTAGGATTTAATATGTAAGCATACCATTTAACCCAAATTGGTTTATGATATACCAAAATTCCTCAAATGTAGTATGGAGGTGGGTGAAGCCCACAATACTCCTTCTTAATCAAAATCAAGGATTCAGTTGAAGCAACTGAACCTAAGAAAATTGATTAGCCTTAAGAATGAAGGAATTCTCAATTCCTAAAGGATGTCAATGCTTACACAACCTTAAAAGAGTCATGAATCATAATATACAGATGATTTCTACCATCATAAAGCTCTTGTTATATATCAATTCAATGATACATTACTTAATAAAACAAATAAACTAAGAATTACTCATCAAATAGCAAGCACATGAACAAAAGTATTAAACAAGCATAAAAATGAAGAACTATGAATCATTGGCATAAGCTAAATGACAAAAAAAAACTTGAATCCTTCAAAACTCATAAATATTTAGGGGTTTTAGCCCAAATCAACTAAAATAGAGTACTTAGCCACTCATGACAATAAAACAATGATCACAAAAGTGTTTAAACATCAAAAAATAGAAAAATAATGATGATGATGATGATGATGATGATATTATTATTATTATTATTATTATTATTATTGGTGTTGTTGACTAAAAAGGGTAATATATTTTTGATTTTTACACTTTCGGTCACCGAGTTTTTTTTCGTCTACATTTGCCACTTCAACTTGTTTAACTATACATATTCAATCCTTATTGACAGCTACTCCAGGTAAGCCGAAAATATGACTTAATAGTGTAATATATTTCTCACTCTATACACCTTTACTCCTTAATATTTTTTTTTTCACATTTAGTCCTTAAAATTTTTATTTGCAAAATAAGTCATTGTTGATTAAGTTTTGTGTTCGGGGTTGTTGATACATATAGCCACCACGTGCTCAACTTCTTGGTTGATTATGTATTGTGTTATGAACATCGTAACTTCTTCATAGGATCTCGAATTTTAACGATCTTTATATCCACGAGTTCGTATTTGAGTCTACTACAACTTTCGTTTTGATTGCTCCCGTTAAAAAGTAAAATATTATTATTTATGATCTTTATATACATGCATTCTTTATATATATATATATATATATATATATATATATATATATATATATATATATATATATATATATATATATATATATATGAACGTTTTTTTTATAAAACTGTAAGTAAAAATATATTACTTTTTAATGGGAGTAATCTAAACAGAAGTTGTAATAGACTCAAATACGAACGTGTAGATATAAAGATGGTTAAAATTCCATATCGTAAGAAGAAGTTATGATGTTCAGAACACAAGAGTTAAGCTAAACCACAAAACCTAAGCAACCAAGGACGCAATGATTGTAATCATCAATAGCCCCGGATACCTCAATAATGATAGTGTCACGTAGAATATCGTATGAAAAACTTAAAGAAACGGGTCTTAAGTACTGAATGTGTACAAAAATAACAAAGACTTATTTTGCAACAAAAAAATATTAAGGACTAAATATGCACAAAAATATTATGAACTAAATGTGTAGAACATGAGAAATATATTACCCTATTAAGTCATTTTTCCGGCTTATTTGAAGTGGACGATCATAAAGACTAAATGTGTAACAAGTTGAAGAGGTAATGTGTACGAAAAAAATTTAATGACCAAATATGTACAATCAAAAAGTATATTACACTTATTATTATTATTATTATTATTATTATTATTATTATTATTATTAATACATCATGTATTAACAAAAATCAATAACAAACATAAGGTAGTGGATTGTGATTGAAAGACCCATTTGGTAGTGCGTACGTTGCGTTTATGATTAAAGCCGATGTGAACACTTGGTTGTGTTCTAGACTTAAAGCCAATGTGAATTATGAGGAGTGGTGGTCTCAATATGACTACTTTCTCATGCTTATTTCCTTGTATATATGATTTTTACATTTTTGTATTTATTAACAACCATAACATTTAAATTTACAAATAAATGGTATCTACATCTTAAACCAATATGAATATGACTACCTTCTTTGCAAGAATAGTAAAGTACAAGGTTTCAAATTAAATATTTTAACTATAGGCTTTTTTTTAAACGCAAATCTAATCTAGTCCTAAAGTACTCCTTAAATTCACATATATTCACGACGTAACCTGAATCCTCAACCTCAAAGAGGAAGGACAACACCAAATACCGCTGGCTAGAAGCCCTTTGATAACTCTAGGAACTTTCTATTAAATAAAATTTAACATCTTTTTTTTTCATACATGTCACAAAGTGGTATCCGCACTATTACGATCCTAAAAGATACATATGTTGGAAAAGAAATTTTGTGCCGAGTTGACTTTGTAAATTAAATTGTTTTGCAAAATAAGTGTTTTGATATTTCTAGATCCAAGTCGATGAAGTTATTATTTTCCATCAATAGAAAAATATCAACATAAAATACCTAAATATTGATAGTTACGGCGTGTTTTGGATTTGTTTATTTTAAGTGTTTGCTAGCTTATTACCATTTAACATCGTTAATAAATATTTTATTATTTTTTATTGTTAGGAAATCTATAAAAAAAATCCATACATTTTGGCTCTCCTGACAAAAAAAAAATCACATGATTTTATTTTTGCAATTTAATAATTAAAAGTGCTAAAAGAAACACTTGCAAAATAATCATTGTAACAATTTAGTGCCAATTTTAAGAGTTAAACTAAAAAAATAATCATTGATGACTTTTTCGTTAATAAGGATAAAGTTTAAGGATTTTTTGAAAATTTTTTATATATATTAACTTTAATCGAAGAAAACTTATATTTATTTATTAAAAAACTCGAAATAAAGTCACTTTTTATTAAAAAAAAACACAATAATTATAATTTATATATCATTTTTGGGATTTTTTGTGATTCTCTTTAATAAATATAATCACTACAAATATAAAAATATCATTTATATCCTATATAACTTAAGAATACTTTGTTTATTTGTTGCAAGAAGTGTATTTCTATGTCAAATGATACTTCAATGTTGTAGTGTTAGGTCTTAGGTGTAAAACGTTTACCATTAAACTACAACTTACTGAAGCTCCTTTTACAATCGAAAGACGCATCGGAACATAAAGGCTTATCAGACGTTGATATTCCTAAATAGAGATTCATTATACATACTATGTGGCCTAGAAACACACTTCTTACGTCAAATAAACAAAAATCAGTTTTTTATCTTCATTAATGCTTCATATTTGTCAAAAAAAATTATTTTAACCTTTTATCAAGTTTTGCATTCTCCTAGTCGGCCATCATTGCCATAAAAGCCCTAGTATATACAAATCACCACTACCATCATTTACCACCAACAACACCATCATCACCACAAAACATCGGTAGCCCCCATCAGCACCATCTCCAACCAAGCTTCTACATTCTTAATCTCCGCCCCACCATCATCACCATCGTTCATCTACTGTTCTTTCTCTTCACAACCCTAATATAAGAGGGGTTTTATGGAAATAACTCTAATATAAAAACTACAATAATTATAAAAACATATGTTAAACATAATTAATAGGACTTTTGTTGATTTGTTGTAAGAAGTGCCTTTCTAGGACACATGTATCATGGAGCTCTATTTATGAATTGTATTTGGATGATATTTTTATGATTTTAGTAATGATATTTTTTAAAAATACTCACAAAAAAAATCCCAAAAAATCAAATATAAATTATTATTATTGTGTTTTTTAATAAAAAAATATTAGTCTTTTAGCAAAGTGGATGTAGATTGTATCTTTATTTATGTTTTTTAATAAATAAATATAAGATTTCTTCAATTAAAATTAGTATATATAGAAAGAAAATCTCCAGAAAAGTCTTTAAACTTTAACCTTATTAAAGAAAAAGACATCAATTATTATTATTATTATTATTATTAATATTATTGCAGTTTAACTTTTAAAACCGACACTAACCGGGTACAATGGTTGTTTTGCAAGTGTTTAACGATTTCAATGATTAAATTACAAAAACAAAAAAAAAATCATGGGTGACTTTTTTCTCAATAGAGCCAAAAATTATAAGTGTTTATTGACTTAAATAATGAGATTTTGATAAGTTCGTTCTAACTTATCTAAAATATCATATGACTTATTTAAACCAATTTACCACATTAACCCTATTATTGTAACATCCCGATTTCCGGGAATGAGATTTTAGGGATTTCATGCAATAAAAGAAGCCTACTCGACGAGTTGGAGGCCCCAACTCGTCGTGTAGAGATTAGTTAGCCCGCATGATTTATGAGGTCTACTCGACGATTTGGAGGACCCCAACTCGACGAGTAGGCGATGGATAATGAAAGCCTAATTTTCAGGGTTTTACACCCTATTTAAAGGGTCATTAGCCTCCCTCTGCCTCCCTTACCGTTCCCCTTGAGCTCAGAAAACCCTAATCGCGCCTACTCTCCATTTTTGTGTGTTAAGAAGCTTGGAAGGTAGATTTTGTGAAGTGAGCTTGAAGTCTAAGGAGCTTGGAGCAAGGAGAAGCTTGTGGATCTAATTTCTACTTTATCTTAGCATCATCTTGAAGATAACAAGTCGTTACCTTGATTTCTCTCTAGCTATTTCTCTTCATGCAAAGGTTTAGGGCTATTTCTAGTTTGTTATGGAGTTGTCTCTGGTTTTGGGCATGATCTGAAGTTGTAACTTCAGATTTGGACTCCTCTAGGCCCTTATAGTCATAAAGTTCAAGTGTTTCCCTTACCTAAAACCTCTTCCTTAGCTTGGTTTTGGCCTTTAAGACCTTGCATGCACGTGAAGTTTGCAACTTTACGTGGTAACTATGCCTTAGGAAGTTGGACCTGCAATATGGAGCTTTGGGGTAGCTTAAAAACGCCTGAATGAGAAATTGACTGAAGGGACTCGACGAGTCGCATGGTCAACTCGATGAGTCAGATGAAGATTGACCGTTTTTGGTTTCTGCATGGACTCGGCGAGTCAGTGAGATGACTCGACGAGTTAGTTAGGATTTTCCCGACATTTGGACACCGCATGAACTCGACAAGTTGTCTGGGAACTCGGCGAGTCAACTAGGGTTTTCACGATTTCTTGAGTTCTGGAAGAACTCGACGAGTCAGTGGGCTACACTCGACGAGTTGGGTCAACATGGACTGTTGACCTTGACCAATTGGATTTGACTTTGACCAAGGGTTAACCAGTTTGACTTCTGGGGGTATTTTAGTAAATTGGAAATTTATGGAAGTGGATCACTGGTGGATGTAGATGTTTAAGTCGGAGCTGTATTTGGAGAGTTGACATTATCATCCCGAGCTACTTGTGAGGTGAGTTGTCCTCACTATAGTAACAGGGTCGAAGGCACCAATGCCGGCCCTTTTCGGATTTGTATACGGGTTTATTGCATGTTGATATGTTAGTGACCTGTTAGGTCGGTATCCTGGTATATAGGAAGATGTTATGCTAGTGACTTGTTAGGTCGGTATCCTGGTAAATAGGATGATGCTATGCTAGTGACATGTTAGGTCGGTATCCTGGTATATAGGATGATGTTATGATTTGTGATCTGTTAGATCGTTTTGACTGTTATATATGCTAGTGTATGATATTTATGTGCACATGATTATTTGATTTGGGGGTTGGGTTTAGGAGGACCTGCTTTGTGCTGAAGGCCAACATACCTAGGGCGGACCGGATAGACTGCAGGCCCGGTAGGACATACTAGTCAGGCCGAAGGCCCACCGAGCGGTCCGAATATGCTGAAGGCCCTGAGAGGCGATCAAGACGTGTCGATGGCTTGGAGAGCGGTCTAGATAGACTGATGGCCCTGCGAGGTGGTCCAGTAAGGATGATGGTCATTATGTATGTTGTTGTTTATATGATATTGCTATGGTTTGTATGGCGTTGGTATTTTGGGGGAACTCACTAAGCTTCGATCTTACAGTTGTGGATTATGTTTCAGGTACTTCTGATGATCGCGGGAAGGCAAAGGCATGATCATGCACCTCCTTATGTTTTTATGATTTGATTCTGGGATACCCTGACATGAAACCATTTTGAAAACAATTTTGTAATAATTATTGGTTTTTGAATGATTTAAAAAGTTTTAAAGTGGCTTGATTTTTATGGGTTTTACAAGTTGGTATTAGAGCCTTGGTTTGAGTGAATTGGAGGAAACACTCGTGTGTCTCCTCTCAAACTAAGGACAAGATTTTAAAATGATTTTTCAAATGGTTTTCAAAATACTGAGGGAGGATGCTAGTGTACGATCAGCTGGAGCCAGTAAGTAGACCCCAAAATACCTTACAGATTATTTGATTTTGTGATATGATTAGAACAGCATGCTAGTACTAGGCTAGGGATCTTCAGGATTTGCATGATAGAATTGCCTGATTATATGATGCCTGATAGCCTAGGGTTTTTCCTTATATGAAATTGACATCATTACTGTAGTTGCTTAGTGTATGCATCACGACTGTACATAATTAAGATCTTATAGCCTGAGAATGTTTGGTTTGGCCTTATTTCCTGTTCTTGTTTGATGAAGGGCTTAGGGTAGGATCAAGTATTTGAAAGTCTATAGGGTCCATCGTTATGTATGGCTAGCATACACGAGTGCTACAGGGTTGGTGGAAGTTTCATGGATGGGTTGTGTGGGATCAGTCGGCCAGTTATAAGATATTTAGCCTCCTATAGGAGTGAGAATTGAACGTGTGCCATGCATATGTATATTGTTAGGGTGTTGTGATGATACTTGAGACAAATATGGGTAGGTGTGGAAGGTAGTATGGGCCCGTACTACTGAAAGCACAGGACCCATACGCGGAGCAAGGAAGTCATAGCCCCTAGGGCTTTGTTGGGAATCGGTTCCTGGATTATTATATGGAATGTCTGATATCTTCTTGGTATATTTTTAGCATGGTGGTTACACGGAGATTTGTGACTGGATCCGAGTCAGGATCAGGAGGGAGCGGTCAGGAGGAACCAGCAGTGCCCGAGACTATCGGTCAGATGAGACCAGATGAGATGGACACCAGGATTCGGGAGATCCTGCAGGATGAGGTTGCTGCACTGTTCTGGACATAGTTGACGGAGATGTTTGGGTCTATCAAGACCGCCATGGTTGAGTATTTTGTTGATCGCTATGCAGCCATTGCCGAGACGGCTGCCGCAGCAGCTACCGCAGCTGTAACGGCGGCAGGGGGAGGAGCCAATCTGGCTTTTCAGTACCGGGACTTCGATAACACGAAGCCCCCGACCTTTGATGGGACTTAGGATCCGATCATAGCCATGAGGTGCCTGTCTGACGTGGAGGGGTGTTTCTTCACATGCTCATGTCCTGCTGACCAGAAGTTCAGATGTGCCCTGAACCTACTAAGGTCTGGGGAGAAGGACTGGTGGAGGTTGATGATTGGGTCGTATACTGATGATCATAGAACTGCGGTTACTTGGGAGCAGTTAAGGGTATGTTCCGCAACCGCTACATTCCACGGGTCTAGCGTGAGCGGTTAGCTCAGGAGTTCTTGGAGTTGAGACAGGATGTTGAGACGGTGACGAAGATCACTGTATGTTCACTGAGAGGGTGATGTTCTGCCCGGAGTTTGCTTCCGAGCAGGCTCAGATGACACGTTATCTGATCAGGCTCAGATGACACGTTATCTGAGCATGCTCAAGACTGATATCCGTCAGTTTGTTGCTACCCAGCAATGTGATACACTGCTGGAGTTACAGGAGGTCTCTAGGCGGCGGGAGATTGAGATTGAGTTACAACTGAGAGAGCAGAGGCAGGACTCGGCGCAGACACAGTCGGCACCAAAGCAGTCTAAGACCGCTGATTCCAGGTCGGGGGGACAGTAGGGCCACACTTGTGGCAAGTGCAGGAAGGGTCACTCGGGGGTTTGTAGATCGAGTAGTGCATGCTGCAAATCGGCAAGGATGGGCATTTTGCGAGGGATTGTCGCCAGCCAGCCCCGGTTCAGGATATGAGGATCTGCTATCACTGCCATCAGGTTGGTCACGTAAATACCAACTGTCCACAGCTCGCTGCCACGTCGGCGCAGGTTCCAGCGCCGTCTACACTAAGGATTGCTAATGGGTTCAGGGTAGAGTAGAGCCTCCGAAGGCTCGGGGACGCGCCTTCCAGCTTACAGCTGAGGAGGCCAGGACAGCACCAGATGTGGTTGCTGGTATATTTTTACCTTTTATCTTACTGTTTATGATTATATTATGAACTTTCAATTGCCTTCTACATAAGACGTTATGACATAGGAGGGTCAGGGGAATTTAGTATCGATGGGTTGTAGATGCTTAGGATCCAGGGATGCATTGAGGATGAGAGGTTAGGATAGAGAATCACCTTTCCAGGGTCAGTAGTTGTAATTTGGAGATTCTGAAATATTCAGCTGGGATTTAGGTTTCTCTTGAAGTTCTGTTGCTCCGTGCCGGGAGGGTTGTTCTGCGTAGATTCTGTTGGATAAGGTGTCTAAGTCCATAACTATATATGGTATGTACTTCACCGGATTTGGCATGGTCCATTTGGCTTGCATGGCATCATAACAATTGGATAGACAAAATGAGAAAAGGACACTTATGGTTTGTTAGTATATTATAAGTTCTAATATATTAATATGAAATCATATTATTTAATTAGTATTGATCATGAATTAATTTGGAATTAATTTTGTGATCAGAAGAGACTAATTTAATATATGGGGATTGATTTGTAAATCATTCATTCTTATATAGTGGGCTTATGATCCATGGTTCATTGGATTGGGCTAAAACCCATAGGGTGCTCCATGGATGCTCCATGGAGGTTAAAACCCATGGATCATGGAGGAAATGAAAAGTCATGCACATTAGGGTTTGCATGGTGTAACCCTACATGTGACACATGATATAAAGAACCTCATGGTAAGCAAAATCATCGACTAAGACAAGAACAAGGAGGGCTAGCCGATTTTGAGTGAAAGTGTTCTTCTCTCAAGTTATTCCAAGAGTTGTGGTGTTGTGAGAAACATTTGAGGCATCACATTTGGGGTGCTAGGCTCACAAGGTCTTTGGGAATCCAAGCTACAAGAAAGGTATGCCATTCTACTAGTTTTGATATTACAAGTACCCCATGCCATGCTAGTTAGGATGAGAACCGTGGAAAAATCAAATTTTCATGTATATTAGAGAAAACATAGATCCAAGGTTTCTAGGGTTACATGTACACCATAGGAGTGTTAGAATACTCAAAACTCATCAGTGGTATCAGAGCCTAGGCTTGTTTTCATTATACTTGATGCAAATTGCTGAAAAAGTCAAAAATCTGCTCACTGTTTAGTGAAGTCACCGGGTCCATTGGGGGACTCGACGAGTCCATGTGTTAATTCATCCTACTCGTCGAGTAGGTTCTTGAACTCGGCGAGTAGGACGCCCTGTGTGCATAATTTCGAGTTTTGTTGCTGGAAATGGACTAGAATCATTACCCTAAACTGTTTTGGACTTATAAAATTTGTTTTTGATGTGGTAATGATTATGGTAATCCATTTTAAAAGGTTATTATCAAAGTTTCAAGTTTTATATATGTTTATATGATTCTTTAAAATTGTTGATATGAATGTTCATGCTTATGAGTTTTGGTAGATCATAAGAATTATTTGCAAATTGTTTGATGATGTAATTCTTGATCTAAATGTTATTAATGGAGTCCATAATTTGTCCTCAAATTATGGATTACCAAAAGTCATTTCTTTAAAAGAGTCATTAAAGAACTCATAGGTTACATAAAATGAAGAGTCTTCATTTTTAATAGACCATTAAACTCATAAGTTATGAAGTTGAAAAGTTTTGAAGAGTTTCAAAACTTGCCCTCAAGTTTTGGAACTTGTAAAGTCACTTTAGAAAACTTTAGTTCCAACCCCTAGAATTTTAAAAGTTAAAATTCAACCCTTATACTTTATAGTATTAGAAGTTAATACATATATATATATATATATATATATATATATATATATATATATATATATATATATATATATATATATATATATATGTATAAGATCAAGTCAGTCTTACCGTTAGTAGGCCTCATTCACGAAGCCGGTCTATAAGGGGGGATATATGGTTGTTGCCTATAAAATGGGAGCTTAATGGGTGTCCACTCTCACCCACCGCTTCCTTGACTTGTGGAGGATCGTTAGCCGAACGGGTAGGACAAAGACTATAATTCTCATTAAAAGTATAATGATAAATATAAAGTAACTAAATGTTTTAGAAATTCCCAATCTTAGTTACTTTAGGAAAATGGGAATTTGGTGCTAACCCATGAAATTACACTTTGCACCTTGCTTAAGTCGTTAGTGGAGCGTGTGTGGTTAACCGGCACACTAACTTGGACATGACAAGGATGGCAAAAAGTGGCTTAAGGTTTATCATAGATCGGTGGAGTGCGTGTGGTTAACCGGCACATCGATTAGGTGATAAAATTAAGAGTACCAAGTTAATTTGCATGGTTATTCACACCTTGTTTTGTGATCCTCGACATCCCAGTCACAAACTTGAAGGGCACAATCGAGATTTAAACATGCCATTGAATTGTTTAATGAATCTCAAAAGATCTAGGAGTTTCATTCCAATTAAAACCTAATACTTCTTAAGTTTTTCGTGGTGGAAATTGGTGAATCGTCATTCACCTACCTTCAAATATTTTATGGCTTTGATTACGGCATCCCTCTTCCAAGTTATAAAATATTGTGTTGGGTCCTAGCCTTAATATTAGATTTGGGTGTCTTATTAAGGACTCTTTATCTAATCTAAACTTGCCTTTCTTCCTTTTCATATGTCTTCCAACAATGCTTTTGGCTCGAACCCTACCGGCTCCTTCTCTCTCATGAACCTTTGTGGGAGAGTCATATTTGATGGGACTAATTTCAATGATTGGATTAGGAACATAAGGATGGTCACTCGTTATGAGGACAAAGAATATGTCCTCGACAAGGAGCTAAGGGAAATTGATGAGTCTTCTGCTATTCCATAGGAGATCGCTGACTATAGGACTCATGAGAGAGATGCCACTAAGGTGGCATGTATTATGATGGCCACAATGACAGCCGAACTCCAAAAGTCCTATGAGGACTTTTACCCTTTTGAGATGCACCAGGACCTGATGGAAAGATACCATAAGAGTGCTCGTCAAGAGAGGTATGAAATAATCTCTTCCATGTTAACAACCCGAATGAAGGACAGTGTGTTGGATAAGGTGTCTAAGTCCATAACTATTTCTGGTATGTACTTGACCCGACCCGGCATGGTCCATTTGGGTTGCATGGCATCATGCATTTGGATAGACTAAATGAGAGAAATAACACTTGTGGTTTATTAATATATTATAAGTTCTAATATATTAATAGTATTATTTAATTAGTATTGATCAAGAATTAATCTAGGATTAATTAAGTGATCAAAAGATGACTAATTAAATATATGGGTTGATCATGTAAATCATCCATAACTTGTATAGTGGGCTAAAAGGCTCCATGGATAATCAAGTTGGGTTAAACCCATTGAATGCTCCATGGAGGCTCCATGGGAGTTACAAACCCATGGGTCATGGAAATGAAGAGTCATGTCACATTAGGGTTTACATGGTGTAACCCTAGATGTGACACACTATATAAGCAACATGTTCTCCACCAAAATCGGTGACACATAAGAAACAAGAGGGCTAGAGCCGATTTTGCAAGTGTAAGATTCTCTCAAAGTTTACTCCTTTGCGTTTGGTGTTGTGTGAAGCATTTAAGACATCACACTTGGGGTGCTAGGCTCACAAGGTTTCAAGGATCATAATCAACAACAAGGTAAGTTATTCTATCTTTCATTCAAGTTAAAAATGTTCCCCATGTATGCTAGATAGGAATATAACCTTGGAATTCAACTTTGCATGATTATTAGACAAACATAGATTCAAGGTTATTAGGGTTGCATGTACACTTAGGAAGTGTTAGAATGCTCAAACCCCATCAGTGGTATCAGAGCCAGGTTTGTTTGTTGTTTTTTTTTTGTGTGCAAACAGCTTGAAAAAAAAATCGTTAAATTACAAGTTTTTTTTTAAGTGTAATTTTTGATTCTTGAAAGTGCTCATATTCATGTTCTTGAACTTATGAAGATTAGATGATCATAGGAATTGTTTGTAACCTTCATGGTAGTTTAATTCATGATCATAATGTGTTTTAATGGAGTCCATAACTTGTCCCCAAGTTATGGAAAACTAAAAGTCTCACTTTTATTAAAGCCATTAAAAGAACACAAGAGTTATAAAAATGAAGAGTCTTCATTTTTATTACTCAATTAATTCATAAGTTATAAGAAATGAAAAGTTTTGGAAGTTTACAAAACTTGCCCTCAAGTTTTGGAACATGTAAAGTCTTGATTAAAACTTTAGTTCCAACCCTTAGAATTTTAAAAGTTAAAATTCAACTCTTATACTTTATAATATTATAAGTTACTAATATATATATGTATAACAACAAGTCGTCTTACCGCTAGTACGCCTCATTCACGAAGCCGGTCTATAAGGGGGGTATAAGGTTGTTGCCTATAAAATGGCAACTTAATGGGTGTCCACTCTCACCCACCGCTTCCTTGATCGGTGGAGGGTCGTTAGCCGAACGGGTAAGACAAGGACTTATAAATTCTCATTAAAAGTATGATGAATATTATAAAGTAACTAAATGCTTTTATTAAATTCCCAATCTTAGTTACTTTAGGAAAATGTGAATAAGGTGCTAATCCATGAAATTACACTTTACACTTTGTTTAAGTCGTTGGTGGAGCGTGTGTGGTTAACCGGCACACTAACTTGGACTTAACAAGGTAGGTAAAGGGTGACTTAAGGTTTACCATAGCATCGGTGGAGCGTGTGTGGTTTACCGGCACATCGATTGAGTGATAAACCTTGAGGGTACCAAGTGATTTGCATGGTTACTTCACACCTCGTTTTGTGATCCTCGGTATCCCAGTCACAAAACTTGGAGGGCACACTTGAGATTGAAACATGCCTTTGAAAAGTTCATTGAATCTCAAAAGAATCGAGGAATTTCTAAGAACCAATTAAAAACCTAATATTTATATTTAGTTTTTCATGGTGGAAATTGGTGAATCGTCATTCACCTACCTTTCAAATATGTTATAGCTTGGATTACGGCATACCTCTTCTAAGTTATAATATATTGTGATTGGATCCTAGCCTTAATATTACATTTGGGTGTTTTATTAAGGACTCTCTTAATATCTAAACTAATCTTGTTCTCTTCTTTCAGATGTCTTCAAACAATGCTGCTTCTGGCTCTAATCCTAATGGCTCCTTTACCCTTATGAACTTGTGTGGGAAAGTCACTTTTGATGGATCCAACTTCAATGAATGGATCAGAAACATCAGGATGATTACCCGCTACGAGGACAAAGAATATGTCCTTGACAAGGAGCTTAAGGAGATTGATGAGACCACTGCAACTCCCCAGGGGATCGCTGACTTCCGGGCACATGAAAGGGATGCTACAAAAGTGGCATGCATCATGTTGGCCACCATGACAGCGGAACTCCAAAAGTCCTATGAGGACTTCTACCCTTTTGAAATGCACCAAGATCTGATGGAAAGATACCATCAAAGTGCACGACAAGAGAGGTATGAAATCATATGCTCTATCATAACAACCATGATGAAGGACGGGGAATCCGTCACGAGCCACATGCAGAAAATGCAAAGGTATGTGGATCGGTTGCTGAAGCTTAATGTGAACTTCCCTGAGGAGCTTGCAATAGATATCATTTTGCACTCCTTACCATCGTGCTATGATCAATTCCGCATGACATATCACATGAATAAGGAAGAGGTCACACTCAGCAAACTTCAGGGACTCCTCAAGACCGCCGAAACAGGTCTTAAGGGTAAGTCGGTTGTTAACACTCCTACTCCAAACTTCGCCCCGGTTTTGGCAATTGGGAAAGGTAGAGGGAATAAGAGAAAGAGCTCTTCGAAGGGTACCAAGGCTAGGACCCTTGATGGCTCTTCTTCAAGTGGAACCAAGAAAGGTTTTGTCACTCCTTCTTCTGACCCTAAAGAGGCTGAATGCTTCTATTGCCATGAAAAGTCACATTGGAAGCGGAACTGCCCAAAGTACCAGCAAGATGTGAAGGATGGGAAAGTTAAACCCAACCATGCAGGTATTTACACTATCTTATCTAATAACTCACCCCATTCTAACTCTTGTGTCCTTGATACCGGTTGTGGTATTCATATATGTTCTAATTTGCAGGGACTAAGAATAAGTGAGAATGTGGAGCATGGAAGAATAAACTTAATCATGGGGAATAGGAAAGCTTTACCTGTCACCAAGATTGGAGTTTATACTTTATCGCTAAGTAGTGGGTTTAGTTTAGATTTGAATAAATGTTGTTATTCGCCAGAAATGGCAAGAAATATTATTTCCTTTCATGCATTGTATAAACAAGGTTTCACCTTTTCATTTGATAATGAAGTTGGTTCGATTAATGCTTTCTTTAATAATGTTCTTTATTTTAAAGCATTACCTTGTGATGGTGTGTATGAAACTGTATCTGTGGTTGATAACTTAGGAAATAATGTATTGTGTATTGATTCTGTTAATGATAATAACTTGGATAAAGCATCATTATGGCATTGTCTTCTTGGACATATAAGCAAGAAACGCATAGGCCAACTCCAAAAGGATGGAGTATTGGAGTCATTTGACCTAAACCCAGATGATAGTTGCGAATCATGCTTACTTGGAAAAATGACAAAGTCACCCTTCACAGGTTCTTGTGAGAGGGGTGAAGGTTTGTTGGATCTTATACACATGGATGTGTGTGGGCCCTTCAAACATGCCACAAGGGATGCTAATTGTTATTATTTGACTTTTACTGATGATTAAAGTAGATATGGATATGTCTACTTAATCAAGCATAAGTCAGAGACTTTTGAGAGGTTTAAAGAGTTTAAACAGGAAGTCGAGAATCAATTGGGCAGGAACATTAAGATGCTTCGATCCGATCGAGGTGGTGAGTATCTTAGTTCAGAGTTCCTCGACTATCTTAGGGAATGTGGGATTGTCTCACAATTGACACCTCCCAGGACACCGCAGTTGAATGGTGTAGCTGAGAGGCGTAATCGAACCTTGTTGGATATGGTTCGTTCCATGATGAGTCGAGCTTCGCTACCAATCTCATTTTGGGGGTATGCCTTAGAGACTGCCGCCCATATCCTTAATCTAGTTCCCACAAAGAAAGTTGCCAAAACTCCTCATGAGATGTGGACTGGTAAAGTACCCAAACTAGACCACATTAAGATTTGGGGTTGCGAGGCTTTCGTGAGACGCGAGACTCATGATAAGCTCGAACCTCGAAGTGAGAGGTGTATTTTCATCGGCTACCCACAGAAATCCTTTGGTTACCTCTTCTACAGACCTAGTGAGAATGTGGTCTTTGTAGCTAGGAGGGCTTTCTTTCGAGAGAGAGAGTTCATAAGCCAAGGAGACAGTGGGAGGCAAGTTGACCTTGAAGAAATTCAAGAGTCAAGTGGTGAAGGAACTTCAAACCCTAGCACTCAACTTGAGGAGGAACTCCTGTTGAGCCAATTGACAAGTCTGTACCTCTGAGGCGTTTCACAAGGGTTAGGAATGCACCTGAGCATTACTATGGATTCCATATTACTGCGGAAGGTGATACACTTATCAGTGATGAGACACTGATAGGTTTGGATGAACCTAACAGTTACGCGGAAGCCATGGCAGGCCCTGAGTCAGCCAAGTGGAAAGAGGCAATGGACAGCGAGATACAGTCCATGTATGACAATCAAGTTTGGAACTTGGTTGAGAATGTACCAGGTCGTAAGACTATAGGGTGCAAATGGATCTTCAAGAAGAAGACCGACATGGATGGTAATGTACACACTTATAAGGCATGACTGGTTGCAAAGGTTTTCTCACAAACTCCGGGAGTTGATTATGATGAGACCTTTTCTACAGTGGCCAAGATTAACTCTATAAGGGTTCTGTTAGCCATAGCTACATTTCATGACTATGAAATATGGCAAATGGATGTCAAAACCGCTTTCCTTAATGGAAAGTTGGCTGAGGATGTTTACATGAGTCAGCCAGAGGGTTTTGTCAATACAGAGTACCCTAATAAAGTGTGTAAGCTTGAGAAATCCATTTATGGGTTAAAGCAAGCACCTCGCAGATGGAATCTTTGCTTTGATGAGAAAGTCAAAGAATTTGGCTTTTCTAGGAGTGAAGATGAATCTTGTGTATATGTCAAGGCTAGTGGGAGTATAGTTAGCTTTTTGGTATTGTATGTGGATGACATACTACTCATAGGAAATGACATCTCAACTCTACAGGAAGTTAAGTCCTGGCTTGGGAAGTGTTTCTCTATGAAGGACCTAGGAGAAGCTGCCTATATTCTAGTGATAAGGATCTTGAGAGACCGGAGTAAAAGACTAATTGGACTTAGTCAGAGTACCTACTTGGATAAGGTGCTGAAGAGATTCGGCATGCATGACTCCAAGAAAGGAGAGTTACCCATCCAGAGTAACGCCAGATTGAGTAAGACACAGAGCCCTAGTACTGAGGCTGAGATAGCAGAAATGAGTCGAATACCTTATGCTTCGGCTGTAGGATCGATCATGTATGCTATGACGTGTACTCGACCTGATGTAGCCTTTGCTTTGAGCATGGTTAGCAGGTATCAGGGGAACCCTGGCAAGGCACACTGGACTGCGGTAAAGAATATCCTCAAGTACCTACGGAGGACTAAGGACTGGGTCCTTACCCTCGGTGGGAGTGAAGACTTGAGAGTTGTAGGGTATAGTGATGCTAGCTTTCAGACTGATAGGGATAATTTCCGCTCTCAGTCAGGCTGGGTCTTTACGTTAAACGGAGGAGCAATTTCTTGGAAGAGTTCCAAGCAAGAGATAGTGGCTGATTCAACTTGCGAATCAGAGTATATAGCAGCTAGCGAGGCAGCAAAGGAGGCGATATGGCTGAAGAACTTCATTGGAGACCTTGGAGTTGTACCAGCTATTAAAGAGCCAATGGAAATTTTCTGTGATAGTGAAAGTGCAGTTGCCTTAGCCAAGGAACCAAGGGATCACGGGAGATCCAGACACATCGACAGAAAATACCATTTCATCAGACATCGAATAGAAGAAGGACTCCTCGTGGCAAAGAGGGTATCATCGGATGAGAATCCAGCAGATCCCCTCACGAAGGGACTGACTCGGGTTAAGCATCTCTAGCATGCTCGGAGCATAGGGCTGAAGGATGATATTAGATTTAGTAGTTAGATAACCTTGAAATTTGTAAAGTGTATTTGACATTAGATGATGAATAAAAGGTGTTTTATTTATGAGTAAAGTGTTGCTATCTCTTGTCGATCGTTTACTATATTTCTTTTGCATGTTTTGACTTCCAGAATAATTATGTTTGGTATATCATATTATTCGAACCTCCACAGTCGGTCATATGTCGGAAGTAGGTATGAATCAAGACTGTCATGATTGGTTGCAGAGGTCTAAGTTGTTGGACATGGCTACAACACTCATGAGTGCTCATAAGTTCTGAGCATTGGACTCAAACCACGCTCACTGGAATCACTTCATGGAATTTATCTCGAGTGATCGTGAGACGGTAATATCATATAAGTCTTCAAACCTAGATATATGATTTGTTACTTATGAGTTGGTTATGCATTGATTGTACGAAAACGCATTGGTAACTCGATGTTATAAAACGTGCTCTTGTGTATAATTCAATGAGTAGTAGAACAAACATATGAGTCGAAGTTTATCTGTTCCTTCTTGGATTAGAAGCTGATATCTGGGCCCCTCGATGATTTTGTTTTGACCTATGTACCGGGCCCGGTCAGAACTAAGTTGATGTGTTCAATTGAGTTCTATGTCAAACAAATCGGAAATCGGGAAACAAACTGCTGGACACAAAGTAAGACACTGTTCCATGTATTTGTCCGGCTGATATCTAGAACAGAGGATTATATGATCACTTATCTGAAATGACGTATCATCATCTTCTCAGTTCCGAGAAACCTTGAAAAGAGCTACGATTGCTGATCGGTTCCTGAAGTCATACTTGTAGTTATAGTTATTAGACTTATCCAAGTGGGAGACTGTTGGATAAGGTGTCTAAGTCCATAACTATTTCTGGTATGTACTTGACCCGACCCGGCATGGTCCATTTGGGTTGCATGGTATCATGCATTTGGATAGACTAAATGAGAGAAATAACACTTGTGGTTTATTAATATATTATAAGTTCTAATATATTAATAGTATTATTTAATTAGTATTGATCAAGAATTAATCTAGGATTAATTAAGTGATCAAAAGATGACTAATTAAATATATGGGTTGATCATGTAAATCATCCATAACTTGTATAGTGGGCTAAAAGGCTCCATGGATAATCAAGTTGGGTTAAACCCATTGAATGCTCCATGGAGGCTCCATGGGAGTTACAAACCCATGGGTCATGGAAATGAAGAGTCATGCCACATTAGGGTTTACATGGTGTAACCCTAGATGTGACACACTATATAAGCAACATGTTCTCCACCAAAATCGGTGACACATAAGAAACAAGAGGGCTAGAGCCGATTTTGCAAGTGTAAGATTCTCTCAAAGTTTACTCCTTTGCATTTGGTGTTGTGTGAAGCATTTGAGTCATCACACTTGGGGTGCTAGGCTCACAAGGTTTCAAGGATCATAATCAACAACAAGGTAAGTTATTCTATCTTTCATTCAAGTTAAAAATGCTCCCCATGTATGCTAGATAGGAATATAACCTTGGAATTCAACTTTGCATGATTATTAGACAAACATAGATTCAAGGTTATTAGGGTTGCATGTACACTTAGGAAGTGTTAGAATGCTCAAAACCCATCACGGTGAACCCATCACGGGCCACATGCAGAAAATGCAAAGGTTTGTGGACCGTTTGCTGAAGTTAAATGTGGACTTCCCTGAGGAGCTGGCTATTGACATCATACTGCACTCCTTACATCCCTGTTATAATCAGTTCCGAATGACCTATCATATGAAAAAGGAGGAGGTAACACTTAGCAAACTTCAAGGGCTTTTGAAGACCGCTGAAACTAGTCTTAAAGGAAAATCGGTTTTTACCACTCCTACTCCTACCGCCACCCCTGTTCTGGCAATCGGGCATGGGAAAGGGAAAAAGAGGAAGACCCATTCGAAGGGTACCAAGGGAAAGTATCTTGAAGGCTCCTCATCGAGTGGAACCAAAGGTGGTCCTGCCACTCCCTCTTCCAACCCAAAGGATGCACAATGCTTCTACTGTCAGGAAAAGGGGCACTAGAAGCGAAGCTGCCCCAAGTACTTGTAGGATGTTAAGGATGGGAAAGTGAAACGCACCCATGCATGTATTTACACTATGTTGTCTAATAACTCACCACATACTAATTCTTGGGTCCTTGATACAGGGTGTGGAATTCACATTTGCTCTGATTTGCAGGGCCTAAAAAGAAGTGAGGATGTGGAGCACGGGAAGATAAACTTAGTCATGGGGAATAGGAAAGGTTCACCTGTCACCAAGATTGGAGTTTATTCTTTATTTCTTAGTAGTGGGTTAATGTTACATTTAAATAAATGTTGTTACTCGTCTGAAATGGCGAGAAATGTTATTTCATTTCATGGTTTGTACAAACAAGGATTTACTTTTTCATTTGATATTAAATGTGGTGGTATTAATGCTTTTCATAATGGTGTTTTTTATTTTAAAGCATTACCTTGTGATGGTGTATATGAAACTGTGTCGGTTATAGACAACTTAGGAAATAATGTATTGCATATTGATTCTTCCACTAGTTTGGATAAGGCATCCTTGTGGCATTGTCGTCTTGGACATGTCAACAAGAAGCGCATAGGCCAACTCCAAAAGGCTGGAGTCTTGGAGTCATTTGACTTAAAATCAGATGATAGTTGTGAATCTTTTTTACTTGGAAAAATGACAAAGTCACCCTTCACTGGTACTTGTGCTAGGGGTGAAGGTTTGTTGGACCTCGTACACACAGATTTGTGTGGACCCTTCAGAACCGCCACAAGGGATGCTAACCGCTTCTATGTGACTTTTACTGATGATTATAGTAGATATGGTTATGTCTACTTAATCAAGCATAAGTCAGAAACCTTTGAGAAATTTAAAGAGTTTAAACAGGAAGTGGAGAATCAGTTGGGCAGGAACATTAAGATGCTTTGCTCCGATCGGGGTGGTGAGTATCTTAGTATAGAGTTCCTTGACTATCTTAAGGAATGTGGAATTGTTTCACAGTTGACACCTCCTAGGACACCATAGCTAAATGGTGTGGCTGAGAGGCGCAATCGAACCTTTACGGAGATGGTTCGTTCCATGATGAGTCGAGCTTCGTTACTAATCTCATTCTGGAGGTATGCCTTAGAGTCTGCCACCCATATCCTTAATCTAGTCCCTACCAAGAAGGTTGCCAAAACACCTCACGAGATGTGGACTGGGAAAGTTCCCAATTTAGACTACATCAAGGTTTGGGTTTGCGAGGATTTCGTGAGGCGCGATACTCACGATAAGCTCGAACCTCGAAGTGAGTGGTGTATTTTCATCGGCTACCCACATAAATCCGTTGGTTACCTCTTCTATAGACCCAGTGAAAATTTAGTCTTTGTGGCAAGAAGAGGAGTCTTTCGTTAGAGAGAATTCATGAGCCAAGGAAACAGTGGGAGGCAAATTGTCCTTGAAGAAATTCAAGAGTCAAGCGGTGAAGGAACCTCTAACACTAGCAGTGAACCTGAGGAGGAAACTCCTGTTGAGCCGATAGATAAATATGTGCCTCTGAGGCGTTCCACAAGAGTTAGGAATCCACCTGAGCATTACTATGGTTTCCATATTACTGCGGAAGGTGATGCATTTATCAGTGATAGTACACTGGTAAATTTGGATGAGCCTAACAACTTTAAGGAAGCCATGGTAGGCGTTGAGTCCGCCAAATGGAAAGAGGTTATGGACAGCGAGATTCAGTCCATGTATGTCAATCAAGTTTGGAACTTGGTTGACAATGTAACGAGTCACAAGACAGTCGGGTGCAAATGGATCTTCAAGAAAAAAGACTGACATGGATGGGAAGGTACACACTTATAAGGCGCGACTGGTTGCGAAGGGCTTTACTCAAACTCCGGGAGTTGACTATGATGAGACCTTCTCACTTGTAGCGAAGATTAAGTCTATTAGGGTTATGATAGCCATTGCTGCATTTCATGATTATGAAATATGGAAAATGGATGTCAAAACCGCTTTCCTTAAAGGAAAGTTGGCTGAGGATGTTTACATGAGTCAGCCAGAGGGTTTTATCGATGCAAAGTACCCTAATAGAGTGAGTAAGCTTGAGAAATCCATCTATGGGCTAAAACAAGCATCTCGCAGATGGAATCTTTGTTTCGATGAGAAAGTCAAAGAGTTTGGTTTTTCGAGGAGCAAAGATGAGTCCTGTGTGTATGTTAAGGCTAGTGGGAGTATAATTAGCTTTTTGGTATTGTATGTGGATTACATACTACTCATAGGAAATGACATCCCAACCCTGTAGGAGGTTAAGTCCTGGCTTGGGAAGTGTTTCGCTATGAAGGACCTTGGAGAAGCTACCTATATCCCAAGGATAAGGATATTAAGAAACAGGAGTAAGAGACTAATTGGACTTAGTCAAAGTACCTACTTGGATAAGATGCTGAATAGGTTCAGCCTGCAGGATTCCAAGAAAGGGGATTTACCGATCCAGAGTAATGCTAAACCGAGTAAGACTCGGAGCCCGAGTACAGAGGCTGAGATAGCTGAGATGAGTCGAGTATTGTATGCTTCCGCTGTAGGCTCGATCATGTATGCTATGACTTGTACTCGTCCTGATGTGGCTTTTGCTTTGAGCATGGTGAGCAGATATCAGGGGAATCCTGGTGAGGCTCACTGGACTGCGGTAAAGAACATTTTCAAGTACATGCGGAGGACTAAGGACTGGGTACTTACCCTCGGTGGGAGTGATGACTTGAGAGTAGTGGGGTACAACGATGCTAGCTTTCAGACTGATAGGGATAATTTACGCTCTCAGTCAGGCTGGGTCTTTACCCTAAATGGAGGAGCAATTACTTGGAAAAGTTCCAAGCAAGAGATAGTAGCTGATTCAACGTCCGAATCAGAGTACATAGCAGCAAGCAAGGTGGCGATATGGCTGAAGAACTTCATTGGGGACCTTGGAGTTGTACCAACTATAAAGGAGCCTATGGAGATTTTCTGTGATAGTGAAAGTGCAGTTGCCATAGCCAAGGAACCAAGGGATCATGGCAGATCCAGACACATCGACAGAAAATACCACTTCATTAGACATCAAATAGAAGAAGGAATCCTCGTGACAAAGAGGGTATCATCAGATGAGAACCAACAGACCCCCTCACGAAGGGACTGTGTAGGGTTAAGCATTTGCAGCATGCGAGGCGCATCGGGCTTGATTTGTAAATCATCCATTCTTATATAGTGGGCTTATGATCCATGGTTAATTGGATTGGGCTAAAACCCATAGGGTGCTCCATGGATGCTCCATGGAGGTTAAAACCCATGCATCATGGAGGAAATGAAAAGTCATGCACATTAGGGTTTGCATGGTGTGACCCTACATGTGACACACTATATAAAGAACCTCATGGTAAGCAAAATCGGCGACTAAGACAAGAACAAGGAGGGCTAGCCGATTTTGAGTGAAAGTGTTCTTCTCTCAAGTTATTCCAAGAGTTGTGGTGTTGTGTGAAACATTTGAGGCATCACATTTGGGGTGCTAGGCTCACAAGGTCTTAAGGAATCCAAGCTACAAGAAAGGTATGTCATTCTACTAGTTTTTATATTACAAGTACCCCATACCATGCTAGTTAGGATGAGAACCTTGGAAAAATCAAACTTGTATGTATATCAGAGAAAACATAGATCCAAGGTTTCTAGGGTTGCATGTACACCATAGGAGTGTTAGAATGCTCAAAACCCATCAGATTATTTATTCCAGGGTTAAGTATGGTAATACCTAGTAGGGACGGTTAAGTTTTGTTTTGGTTTCGCCACCAGTAGGTACTGGTTAGTGTCCCAAGTGGGGGAGAATTGGGAATTCTCAGATGGAACATCAGCCATTGAGGGTTTTGTATGTTGCTGTCTGGATAAGGGCTTCCCGAGAGGGTGGGCAATCAGCATAACGTCTAGAGTTAGGTCGGGATTATATTATGCGGATTGGATAAAGAGTTCGAACCCCGAGTAGAGGAGAGTTGACCATTTATGAACAGGGAACCAGGATGGGTTCAAGGTTTTGCTCAATAGACCTAGGGCGACTCAGATAGACTGAAGGCCAACGGGGCGTACCAGTCAGGCCAAAAGCCCAGAGAACGGTCCAGACAAGCTAAAGGCCTTGAGGGGCGGTCCAGACATGTTGAAGGTTTTTTAGAGTGCTCTAGGGGGGCTGAAGGCCCGGTGAGGCGGTCCAGTCATGCTGAAGACTCTGTATGTATTTTGTTAGATCTACGTTCTGGTAGCGAGCATGCTGCTTTGTGATAATAAACTGTGGAGCTGTACGTTCCGTGCCTGCGGGTTATCACTTATAGAGTGCCCTTAGGGACTGTTGGTGGTCATGTAGGAGAGCCTGGAAACTCTTGAGTAGCAACTTTGTCACACCCCAGAACCGGAACGGCGGAAACGTTCGGGGGCGGAGGACGTCATGTACACTATCACAAAAATTGTATAATAGTAATCAAAGTAACAACAACGATTGTATTAATAAGATAATACTTACATTGTGTTCGAATCATATATGATTGACTCCAAAAGTGATTAGCAACATAAAGACTTGAAGCTACTATGCTCCATCTTCTAGAACCCTGTGCGAGTACCTGTCTACTAGTGCCCTGAGAATACAAGTGGTTTTGAAAGTGTCAACATTGAAGTTGGTGAGTTCATAAGCGTTTTGTTTTAGAAAACAGGTTCTTTGTTCTTTGTAAAACATGATGTGTTTCTCTAGAAAATCCTATATTTTCTGATGTGATGAACGATAAGTAAAATGACTCGTACTAGTTCCTTCCACGAGTACTTAGTGTATACAAGTCATATACAATCCAAATCGAACATACAATGGATTGTGTGGTTCTCCCCCAAGCCCACAACCAAACAAGGAACAGGAAATGAGGCGGAAGCCACACATTCCACTGCATGTCGGATCCTCATTGTATATCGCTCTAGCGTATTCACTAAGTACTTACAGAGTAAACTGTAATGGTCCTTTAAGATGTGATGAATGTATTCCTTCAGGAAATCCTAATATCGAATGGACAATTGAATGTGTGGATCTTCCCTAAGCCCACAACCAAACAAGGAACAGGAAATGAGGCGGAAACCACACATTCCACTGCCTATCGGATATTCTTCATATATAACCTTGATGTATGAACTAAGGAATCATAGAATTAACAATGATAGTTCGTAAGTTAAATGGTAAACAATCTGCTTGTAAAATAACGATGTTTATCCTGGAAAATCCTATATTTTTCCATAAAAGTGAATTGTTGTCTCTAATTTTCCAAAACTGAAAAGTACAGGTATTTATCCATACTTAAGTTGATAAGATGTAGCTTTATTATTAAATAAAACTAGCCGAAGCCGTGTTTGCCCTGTAAACTGGAAGTGATGTTAATACCATCCTATGATTACTTAGTACATACGAGTTATCGAAATCTAGATCCAACAGACCGTCGATTGGGTGATTCTGCCCTAAGCCCACAACAAAACAAGGAACAGGAAATGAGGCGAAAACCACACATTCCACTGCATGACGGATATTAATCTCATATCACCGTGATGTATATACTAAGTAATCACATAGTTACTAACCCTGAAGACTGTTCGATAAGTATATTATTACGTGAATGAATCGTTGTTTTATCCATGTGAGTTCTTATAACCATACTAATTGACGGATAACCTGATACAACATTCTTTGGACGTCGTTATCGTTAATGACGTTTGTCACCCATAATGACTGTAGCTAATAGTCAGGACGCGAGATTGTCAGTCCCATATAGATCTATACACAAACTCACGCTCTCCCTCCAGGAGACTCTGGTTCATAAGGCTAGACTTCCCTTGGTACTTAGGTAAGTACTCGAAGACGTGTCTCACAAATTTGTTGCCTCAACGAATTCACGAGTAATACAATGAAAACCTTTTGTAAATAACGTGTAACTTTGTAAAAGTATTTTGTTCGTTCCATAAACTATACCTATTATATTTTATAAGTTTGTTTTTCCGTGATATAATCTGAGTCTGTAAAATCGTTCCTTTGTTCCATAAACTATTCTTAATATGGTTTATAAATTTGTTTCCGTGTTAAAAACTGGACTTGTAAAACAGTTTCCGTTGATGTAAAAATATTACGACTTATGATATTTTGTAGTTTAACCGCAATGATATTCGACGTATTTAGTAACTTCATATTTAAATGCATGTTAACGGTACAAAAATATAATAAACAAAATTATATTTTTAAACACAAGGTTACTTGTGTTTTACTGGTATTCCCCCCCCCCCCTAAAAACATTGAATAAGCTTGGAAAAATATGGGGGTATGAACTCACCTCGAATGTGTGTGCTCAGTTGAGTCGCGAAGTACTAACGGTGATCCTCGGATTAGAATACGTGACAGTAGTCGTATCCTAAAAATAATTAACCTCAATCGTGGTATTTAAATTAATAAGATATTAATTTAAATAATAAATTAAATAATGTTGTAAATAATAATTATAGTGTTAGACAACACCCTAATTATGTAAGGAAAATACTTACAATAATAATTGGAATTGTTAAAGATGTTGAAATGGGTTCACGGTTGGAAAAAATGAAGTTTTCGGTTGACTTGATGAGTTTACTGTGTGTTCTTGGTGAATGTTTGAAGATTTGAAGCTTTGAATAAATGTTCTTGTAGTTATTGGTGTTCTAGGTGAAAACTTGAAGATTTGGGCGAAATCTTATGAATTTATGAAGGTTTACGGATGATAGTTGAGAGAAAAATGGGAGGGTTCACGGAAGGAAAATGTGAGAAATGAACTTTGTTCACGGCTGCAAATATATATATATATATATATATATATATATATATATATATATATATATATATATATATATATATATATATATATATATATATATATATATATATAGAGAGAGAGAGAGAGAGAGAGAGAGAGAGGTGTTTACGCCCCTAATGGGCCTCATTTGTGTTTACGGATCAAGGCAACCGCAAACTACCCTTTTGAATTAAATTCTAAACCGTGCTTGAATCCATCTCCAACCGTAAACCCCATTTATTGCATTGATTTATTGGTGAAAACTCATTTAATGGGGGTTATTTATGTTTTAAACCCTTAGTCTTTCAACCTATTTTCATTTATAACACCCTAATTTAACGTAAGTTTTCAATCCATACCTCTTTGTTAATTCTTTAAACAAGCCCTAAGGCTATAGATGATAAAATGCAACAATGATTGCACTGTGGTTTCGCTTGTACTAGGTTAGGGTTTGGGCTTTGCTGAGTCAAAAATTTCGAGTTGTGACAAACTTGTTCCAAGAGGGAATCATGCGTGGTAGAGTTTCAGTATTGCGATGCTTGTTTGGTGATGTGAGGAACGTTGATTAGGCCTTTTGGGCAGTGGAGGAAGGTGGGTACCTACAGGCCCGAAGGATTGGGCCACTAACGAGAAGACGACAACGTCGATAGGTTATCATAAGCGTTCCATTTATAGGTTGTGGCCTAATGATCATAAAGATTCATTCCTTCTGCTTGTGGTGTTCTAGGGATTGACGCGTTGATGGGGGCTGGACGAGTCGTGAGTCCATTGGTTGGATAATGGAAGCAGTAAGGATTGAGGGGAGTATCATTCAGGTATCAGAATGAATCCGAGGAATGTTTTCCCCGTATTCCTGCATGTTCGCAAGTTGTTGTTAGGGATCGGATGTAATGCAGAAGTTCTTGGTTGATCGTCTTCTTTCATCGCTCTGGAGATTGGTAATGGCATGGTAAAGAGTCAAAGGTTATACTAAGGTTTTGGTGTATCATATGGCTTCAGATTGTGAAAGGTTCGCTATCGACCTTTTTGAAGATCTTCTCTGCATGATATATGGTAGTTTCAGTTAGAAACTTGGGGTGGATTCATGGACGGCCATTTCAGGATGGCCTATAGTGGAAATTTGCCTTGGGGATCGCAAGTGTATTCGTGTAAGACATGCGCTCTGGAGGTCAGTGAGGTAAATGGGGGAAACTTTTGGTTTGTGGGGTGAATCACGAGTTGCAGGCGAAAGGTATAATGTCATCAACGGGAAGTCGAGGGTTGCTGGGTTAGAGCGTCCCTGTCTTTCAGGTTCTGGGAACCGGGATAGATCTTTCTCCTGATTATCTATGGCAACACATCGTGTTGGGAGGGTAGAGGCGGTCCTGCTCTATGCAGTAGGCCAAGATACCCGGTACGGGCCGACTGTAAGTCGTAGGCATGGATAGTCAAGAGGAGCAGTAGGTTTGCGGCAGTAGTCCAAGATACCCGGTACGAGTCGATGGTAAGTCGTAGGCACGGAGGCTAGGAGAAGCGGTAGGGTTGAGGCGGTAGGCCGACAAACCCTGAGAATTTCAATCCAGTGGTTGACTGGATTCAACATATTGATATTCCAGCCCGAGGCTGATTGGGCCAGTCATAGGTGTGTGTGGTTGTGCGTTAGCAGCTGACTGTTACCGTAAGTAGATTCGGGAGCTGAAGGAAGCATTATCCTGTCAGCACAAAAAGGGTTCTTCTCCCAGTTTGCCTCCCGTTCTCTGTGTTATCCTTGAAAATTTGGTCATTGAATGAGTTTCCCTTGAAAGAATATACAATCACTTCTCCAGCAGAGAATTATTGGCAGCCACGTATGATCCATGATTGTGTTTTGGCAAGGACTCTAGCTTTTCAAGGTGTGATCCGCTTCAGGAAGAAGGGAATTTGGGGTCCCGATATATCGGGCCATTTCGGGTTTTTCCAAGGATGGCAAGGCAGCGTATTGACTGGGTCTCCCGGAAGAGCTCAGTTAGATTCATCGCACTTCCTATGTCTTGCAGTTGCGAAAGTGCGTGTCGAGCGAGGATGTCATGGCATCATTGGGTGATCTTTAGAGCGATGAGCGCCTGAACTACGTCGAGAGGCCGGTGGCCGTCTTGGAACGAGAGGTAAAGGTTCTGTGTAGCAAGGAGGTACCATTGGTAAAGGTACAAGTGGAAACATCGGAAGAGATCCGAGTAGGTTTGGGAGCCGGAGGCTGGAATGCAAAAGCAATGTCCAGATTTGTCCACTGTAGCAGGCTTCGAGGATGAAGCCTAGTTCAAGTGGAGGAGAGCTGTAACATCCCGATTTCCGGGAATGCGATTCTAGGGATTTCATGCAATTAAAGAAACCTAATCGATGAGTTGGATGCCCAACTCGTCGTGTAGAGATTAGCCAGCCTGTGTGATTTATGAGGTCTACTCGACGAGTTAGAGGACCCCTACTCGACGAGTAGGAGCTGAAAAATGAAACCCTAATTTCCAGGGTTTTACAACCTATTTAAAGGGTCATTAGTCTCCCTCTGCCTCCCTTACCGTTCCCCTTGAGCTCAGAAAACCCTAATCACGCCTACTCTCCATTTTTGTGTGTTAAGAAGCTTGGAAGGTGGATTTTGTGAAGTGAGCATGAAGTCTAAGGAGCTTGGAGCAAGGAGAAACTTGTGCATATGATTTCTACTTCATCTTAGCATCAGCTTGAAGGTAAAAACTCGTTACCTTGACTTCTCTCTAGCTAGATCTCTTCATGAAAAGGTTTAGGGCTATTTCTAGTTTGTTATGGAGTTATCTCTGGTTTTGGGCATGATCTGAAGTTGTAACTTTAGATCTAGACTCCTATAGCCCCTTATAGTCATAAAGTTCTAGTCTTTAGCAAGTTAGGGCCTTCCCCTTACCTAAAACCTCTTCCTTAGCTTGGATTTGGCCTTTAAGACCTTGCATGCACATGAAGTTTGCAACTTTACATGGTAACTATGCCTTAGGAAGCTGGATCTGCAATTTGGAGCTTTGGGGTAGCTTAAAAACGTCTGAATGAGAAATGGACTGAAGGGAATCGACGTGTCGCATTGTCAACTCGACGAGTCAGATGAAGATTGGCTGTATTTGGTTTCTGCATGGACTCGGCGAGTCAGTGAGATGACTCGACGAGTTATTTAGGGTTTTCCCGACATTTGGACACCGCATGAACTCGACGAGTTGTCTAGGAACTCGGTGAATCAACTAGGGTTTTCACAATTTCTCGAGTTCTGGAAGAGCTCGACGAATCAGTGGGCTACACTCGACGAGTTGGGTCAACATGGACTGTTGACCTTGACCAATTGTCTTTGACTTTTACCAAGGGTTGACCAGTTTGACTTCTGGGGGTATTTTAGTAAATTGGAAATTTATGGAAGTGGATCACTGGTGGATGTAGGTGTTTGAGTCGGAGTTGTATTTGGAGAGTTGACATTATTATCCCGAGCTACTTGTGAGGTGAGTTATCCTCACTATACTAAAAGGGTCGAAGGCACCAATGCCGCCCTTTTCAGATTTGTATCCGGGTTTATTGCATGTTGATATGTTAGTGACCTGTTAGGTTGGTATCCTGGTATATAGGAAGATGCTATGCTAGCAACCTGTTAGGTCGGTATCATGGTAAATAGGATGATGCTATGTTAGTGACCTTTTAGGTCGGTATCCTGGTATATAGGATGATGATATGATTAGTGATCTGTTAGATCGGTTTGACTGTTATATATGTTAGCGTATGATATTTATGTGCACATGATTGTTTGATTTGGGGGTTGGGTTGAGACGGACCTGCTTTGTGCTGAAGACCAACATACCCAGGGCGGACCGTATAGACTGCAAGCCTGGTAGGGCATACTAGTCAGGCCGAAGGCCCGAGGAGCGGTCCGGATAGGCTGAAGGCCGTGAGAGGCGGTCTAGACGTGCTGATGGCTCGGAGAGCGGTCCAGATAGACTGATGGCCCTGTGAGGCGGTCCAGTCAGGCTGATGGCTCATTATGTATGCTGTTGTTCATATGATATTGATATGGTTTGTATGGCGTTGGTATTTTGGGGGAACTCACTAAGCTTCGGGCTTACAATTGTTGATTATGTTTCAGGTACTTCTGATGATCGCGGGAAGGCGAAGGCGTGATCGTGCACCTCCTTATGTTTTTATGATTTGATTCTGGGATAATCTGACACGAAACCATTTTGAAAACAATTTTGTAATAATTATTCGTTTTTGAATGATTTAAAAAGTTTTAAATTGGCTTGAATTTTATGGGTGTTACAATTATAACTATATGTGTACATATATTTGCCCTTTATTTGTTATTTTACATATCTAAGTAGAAATTTTAGTAAACTACCGTGTTTGTTATAATGAAAAATTATTTATGGTAAAAGATAATATACACTTGAAGAGAAACATATACTCCTTCCGTCCCATATTTACTGTCCACTTTTCACTTTTAAAGTTTTTATTTTTCAACTTTAACCTTAAATATTTTCATCTGTGTTATATATTACTTTGTAACACCCAGTTCCAGGTATGCATCACTTCTAAGTTTATCAATTAAGTTTTCATGAAAACCTTGGTCACGTCATGAGCATATGTGTGTCACGACGTGACGCTGCCCGGGGAGGAACACACATTTCATTGGTTGTCACGACATGACTACCCTTTCGAGAAAAAACCTAATGTCGGGGTTTGTGCACCTACTTAAGGGAAGTGAGTGATAAGGTTTGCACACCCTCACCTCCATCGCCTCCCTTCACCCTCAAGAAAACCTTAATCCTCCATTGTTGATTGTGAGCTCCATTTTTGTTGATTTTGAGCCTTGAAGAAGAAGAGAATGGATTTTGGTGCATCATCCCAGCTAGCAAGCCACTCCCTCATCATCTTGAGCTGCATTAGGACTCTTGTAATTCCACAAGTTCTTCATATGGAAACCCCTTGTCCCGGATCTGGAATATTGGTGAGATTTGTGTTCCATGCATGGGATTTGGTCTCATTTTCCCTTTATTTTGAACTAGCTTGTGTTTAAGACATGCATTAGACATGCATGTCTAAAAAGCAATGATTTTATGGTATTTTGAGATGGAGAAATCATTCTAGAAAGTCGATTTGCTTGGCTTGGGGGCTTAAGAGCTTAAACCATTAAGTTGTCCAGAGCGAATTGCTGGAAATATTTTTATGTGATTGTCACTTGAAATAAGTTGAGTATTGATTTACATTTTCTAATAAACATTATCAGAATGTCTTAGGTCAAAAGATCCTGAAAATTCAATAAGTGTTTGAAGAATCAGATGTTGGAGCACTTGAACTTTACATGGAGCACTTACTGAACATGGAGCACTTGCTGAACACGGAGCACTTGCAGCTTACATGGAGCACTTGCTGAAAGCAAGTTGGACCATCATGATCTCAGATGGCACATCTAGATCATATGTGGAGCGTCAAGATGTTAATGGTTGGACATGAATATTGGTGGCTCATCTCAAGTCAATGGAACATCATGAAGATGTTGATGGATCAACAAGATTGCACATGACACATCATGTTTCGTGTTTGTACATCTTCATGTTCAAGACACATTCCACCATTCAATAAACAAGTCAACTTGATCAATGGCACTTCTAGAAGTTGATGACATCTTAAAAGACAATGGAGCAACATGATTCTCATGATGCTCATCATACTTTTAATGTTGATCAAGGCTCAAGAAATATGAAGACTCAAAACTTGGATGGAACCCTAACAGAATACTAACAAAATTGGAATATTCCATCCATTCTTTGTTAAGTAGGGCAAAGTTGTCAACTGATGACTAAGTCATGATGACATGTCAACACCTGATTGGTCAAGCCATGTCATGGGGTTTTCCAAAGTCTATAAATAGGCCCCTCGAGCTCCATTATAAAGTTGCTCATCCCTGCTTATTTCTGCTTCTTCATGCTCATAAACTGTTTAGACTAGTTTTCAGAGAGCCATTTGAGTATTTTACTGTGTTTACCATTCAAACACTCGTAAATGAATCTTTATGAATATGAGACACATTTGAATCCTTGATCTTGATCATATAAAACGTGTATATCATTAACTTGGTTGATTCACAACTCTTTATTTTCCGCATTACTCGCCACTTGACGATTTTGAAACTCTGTTTTAGTATTTTTCAACACTTGGAGTCTTCAAGTCTTGGTTTACTGATTTCATCATTTCTTCAGTTGGTATCAGATATATCATGTGATCGACTTTAAGACTTCGAAATTTTTTCATAAAAATATATTTTTAAATTTTCAAACTAGTATCAGTTGTTCTCAATGGAAAGTGTGAATTAAAACCAAAATGGTCTCTATTCAGTTTTAGTTGCAAACAGACTTGGCATAGGAAACCGTGCATCTATCCTTGTACCAAGCGAATACTCTTCATGGGCAGATGGCATCAAGTACTACTTGGAAGGTCATGATGGTAATATATGGAATTATATTTCCATTGGGAAACATGCTTCAGAATTTATGAGGCGTACCAAAAATCCTGAAGCCGATGTTTCTCCTGAAACCTCTAAAGTCATTTCTTGATCTGTTTCTATTGCTGCCGAACTTCGTAAAAGGAAAATTAAGAAATTTAAGGCTAAGGCAATACAAGAGCTTTTATTTTGAATTCCTCATGGCATCTGTGAGCAACTTCCTGATGAAGATAAGGGTTCACCCTTTAAATGTCTGGAATGTACTCAAGAAACAGTTCGAGGGAACTGACAAGATTCTTGCAAATAGGAAGAAGGCCACTTTGCGAGATATGGACAACTTTAAAATGATACCTAATGAAACTCTCTTTGATGCATATTCTAGGTACAACATTGGGTCAACAGGTTCAAGAAGTTCAAAGGTGAAAGATCGCAAGAGGATTTCAAAATGAAATTCTTGAACAGTCTATCTCCTAAATGGGATACAATGCACATGATCATGCTACAAACTATAACTAACCTAGGAACTATGTCTTTGTTTCATCTCTATGCTGAACTTTAACAACATGAGCCTAAAGTCAACAAGCTAGCTCAGGAACTCCCTTTGATAATCAAGGACTTATCATGGGAAATTCAACAACCATGGAAAATCATTCTCAAAACTTGATTGCACACCATAATCGAATCCCAAACCACTTTGATGATAAATTTTCCAACCAAAGATATGGAGTGTATCCTTATCAAATTTCGAGTATAGATCAACTATACAATCTGAATCCTTACATGCTAACTCAACAACATCTTCAAATAGAAAACAGATACATAGAAAATCACCAAGCTTTCATTGGAACCACAATGGAATATCCTCAAATCAATGAGGAAAATGAGTATGAAGAATGCTTGAAAATTCTAACCAAGTTCAGTCCAAACTTCAAGAAGTTTGTCAGCAAGCCAACTGGGAACTTCATAGCACAAAGTTATCAGCAAGACCAACACTATCATCAAAACTCTGGCAACTTCTAAGGAGGGAAGTACAATCAATATAGCTTCAACTATCAGAATTCCTCTAGCAAACAAAAGTACAACACCGATAATTCAAATTCTGAAAGTTACAATTCCTAGAGTTCAATCACAAAGTTTCATGATGACAAGCTTGTTAGGGCTATGATCTTCAATCCTATCCAGGATCTCGGATCGTAAAGGAGTCTCAGGATCCTAAACATCACCATTATTATACCCTAACAAGTTTAACAACTATATTTCTTGTTTATTTCTCACATTCACATAAACGGTCAACATAAGACTCATTCACAATGAAGAATAACTTCAACTAGGCTTAAAACTCAAGAATACCAAGTTAAAGCATGTTGCAAATACCAGTTCAGCACAATCCCGGAAATATTGGACTTTTAGTTACTTAACCTAGACAATAGATACACCTATAAAACACAAACAACAAACACAATCTTTTGACACCTTACAGACCTAGAGTTAGGCAAACACTTGTAATCGTATTTCTATCAACATCTCTGCAATTTGCATTCAAATCAATAAGGTCATACAAGGTAGGTGATCATTACCACCTCCTAAGGTTTTATGTTAGAGATCCTATCAAGAATCAAGGGCTTTCCTTGTAAACCACGTGTGTAATTCTATTCTAACTTCGTTAATCACTTCAACTACAACACCACAACCTCTCAGTCAATTTGGTTAACGTGCATTTGATCGATTTTTGACCAAAACAAATTGGCGCCCACCGTGGGGTCGTGGTGTTCATAATTCTCGAAAACCATGTTTACATGACCAACTTTATCTTCTTCCTTTATTCCTCCCATTTCCTCAAAGAATCTTCCACCACCTCCAAACAAACCTCCCGGTCAGAGGAAAACTCTAGATACCTCTAAAAAGAATACCTCTTTGATCATCAGCCATGGGAATCCAGGATCCATAGGATTCTAGGATCCTCCTATTCCGTTCTTTAACATCGAACTCTTTTCTATGGTGAAGATGGTAAAGCAGCAACTGAATCAACAAAAGGAGGACAAAAGAACATTGCTCAAAGAAATGGAAAGAATATGAGTAGAGATCCACAAACCGTGTGAAACGACACCTTTGATTTTGCAACACATGATCCTCGATTTCAACTACGCATGATCCCTAGGGAATCATCAGGATACTACAACCTCGACACATGTTGCTGCTTTAACTTGGGGTGCAATCGAAAATAATCAAACCCATATAATGCAGGATCCTAACGAAATCTTTACTACCCTTAAAAACCAAGACACTAGTAACTTAATAAAAATAATAATGCATTCAATACTACCTCTAAGAATCTTGATGCATGTATACTTCCTATCATGGCTAGGGAACTTCAACAACTAAGACAGATGATCTCGAGTGTACCAGGAATAGTCCAACCTATACCAAAAGCACCCTCTACAAGCCATATGATCTCAATATTTGCTCCCACAATAACCAATACTAAAGTTGCAAAACACTTCTAGAATCCCAACATGAAGTCTTACGACGAAACTATGTATCCTAAGGAACATGTAGCCTAAGACAAATAAAGAATGGGAATCATTTCCATCCCTTTAGACTTAAGATAAACTTGTTTATACAAGAGTTTTGATTCAATCCTCATAGGACCAGCCTTGAAATGGCTTCTTAACGGTCCTCCATATTCCATTACTTCTTTTTCTAATTTAGTTAATCTTCTTAATCTAGTTTTCTTATAGTAGGACATTCAAAAGGATCACTAGTGATCTGTATCGAATAGTCTAAGATCCTAAGGAATCCCTTATAGATTTTGTAAACAGGCTTGGCGGGGAAGTGTTGAACATCCGCAATATGGACATGGTCACTTCCGTGGAAACTTTTAAAATGAGCCTGAAGAAGGATTCTCCATTCTATGAGGATCTTGTGATGACCTCATGAAAGAGAATGGATGAAGTCAAAAGTAGAATGCTGAGATTCATCAGACTAGAAGAAGATAAAAAAAAACTCCAGAAAAGGACCAACACCCCAAATTCATATGAAAATCCTAGTAAGAAGGCCGAGTCCTCGGCCCAGAAATCCTACAAATCAAAACTATACTCTAAACCTAATCATCATATGGTTAATTACCCTGAGGATGAAGGAGAGGAAGATGAATTTCCCAAGATCACTGATTATTGTTTATATGTGGATGTTTTAGGTATAATTTTTGCTATGTAGGATCTCGGAGACAAAGCAAGTTTGCCAGAGAAAGGAGAAAAGTCCACCAGATGGAAGGATAAGTCTAAGTGGCGTGCATACCACAAAGACTTCAACCACATCACTGAAGACTGTATAGCCCTTAGGAAGGAATTAGCTATATCTTGAGCAAAGGATACCTTGAAGATATCATAGGAAGAAGGAAAGAAATATCCAAGGAAAAGGAGCCAAATCATGCGAAGATCCTAGAAAAACCAGGATCCCCTCCTTCAGACACAAAGGTAAATAACATTATTTATACCGGTTCTGACATTTGCAGAACTTCTTACTCTGCAGCAAAAACACACGCTAAGGGGCCCAAGGCGGAGAATCAGAAGAACACATCAATAATAGGAAAGAAAGAAATCACCTTCGATGAACAAGATAGAGAATATCTCCGGGATCCTCATCATGATGGATTGATGATAACTCTCTACATCGCTAATTACTTTGTCACAAGGATCCTAGTGGGAAGAGGATCCTCAGTGAACATCATACTCTTGGATGCTCTGACCAGGATGAACATCCCAGAATTCGAGATAATCAAGAGATCCTCAGTACTAATGTAGAGTCAAATATGTTGTAATATGTCGAAGTCTGTGAAATCTGTTTTGTTAGTTTTGTAAGCTATTTACCAAGGCACTTTTATAACGAGGTCTTGTATCAAGTCCTTAGTACTTTTTGTACTTTCAGTCCTCCTATAAATATGTGTAGTACTCAGAGTTAGATAAGGGTTTTTGAGCAATTTCCTCTGTCTAGAACACTCTCTGTACTTTGAAAGTAATATGAGCTGAAACCAGATTCTATTTACATCTCATGTTCAAATTACTTGTTTTACTCTGATTTCATTCATACACTCGATTAATCACTTCTACAATTGGTATCAGAGAAGGAATCATACTGCAATGATCTGATTTTCATTCTGAATCATAAGTTTTTTAGTCGCGATTTTGATTTAAAAGTTTCCGCACTTTTTGGTTCTGAAAATCATCTCTGATCTTTAGTTGTGATTTGATTCTGCAATTGATTTGTTTAATCGAGTGATCGATTTGGAATTCCTGATCAATTCATTCATTCATCTATGAAATTCATCAAGTTTTTTCTGAAAATCACATCTGTATTTTCATGGCGAACTTTAACATGCATACGATGACCTCTTTTTCTCATCTGCTAGGATCTTCAATGAAGATTCTTATGCTGATTCCAGATTATTATGATCAGTGGGCTGATCGAATGGAGGATTGTGACATCCCCATTTTCACGGCCAGAAAAGACCGATTTTGTTTATGCTTTATAAAAATCAGAGTACTTCTTTTAATAAAAGTGTTGCAGAATTTGTTCCCAGTAAAACATGATAAATACGTTATCAAAGCATTTCCGAAGAAATGTATTTTTATTAATTTTTAAAACATTTGGGATGTCATCGTCAATACAGAAACATAAGCATAAACAGAACTTACATTCATTTACACTAGTGATCTACATCTCTTTTCAATCTCTCAGTGTAATGTAACTTCATATCGACACCTGTGATAAAAATAAGCTGGAGTGGGTCAGGTTGGGAAACCTGGTGAGTACATAGGGTTTTCAACCCACAATAATATAATTATTATGTTTAAACATCAAACAATCAATCCAATTACCCATCCCTATTATCTTCTTTACTCTTAAGGATCTACCCTAAGAATCAACTATTCCTCGTTCATTCATTCCTAAGGATCATCCTAAGGAATCGGCACGAAGTCCATCGTTACCGGGGGTTTAGGCACTAAGTCTGCATAGTCGCCAGAGTTTATACAACAGGCACTAAGTCCGCATAGTCACCAGGGTTTAGGCAGTAAGTCTGCATAGTCGCCAAGGTTAATACAACAGGCACTAAGTCCGCATAGTCGCCAGGGTTTTGGCACCAAGTCTGCATGATCGCCAAGGTTTAGGCACCAAGTCTACATGATCGCCAGGGTTTAGAGTACACCGGGTGAACACATCGTTCACAACACCTACAGGTTGCGAGCCCGCTAGTGTTCCACTGGACTGTCTAGAATAGTCCGTGGTTGTCATCCATACTCTGCTAGATGACGGGGACATCATTTGGGAAAAAGGCTTCTCACATCGTCCACCTCTCACCCTTACCTCATGGTATATATCACCTCTCAACTCATCATCCAACTCATATTTCATCTACTCATGTTTTACCCAACATATTATGTAGATATAAATGCATATACAGTTTAAATCATATAAAACTTGTATAAAATCGTTCATCCAGCATAGATAGCCAGTATACAGATAATATGCACACATATCACGTAATTTATATAAAATAATCCATATCTATGTGTAAGATTAAGGTAACTATGCACTCACCTGAGAAGGTGGTGACTCGGCACTCGAACAACACTTTGTTACTCTCAACACAATTTTCCTCGGACAAAACCTAGTATCATTACCACTAGAGTTTAGTCTAAAATTCACCAAGACTAATTAATAGTCTGGCTATTATTACTATTATATAAGCGTTAAACAACACTTATATAACCCATAATAATAGCCCAAGCACTTATTATAAGTTCCTAATGACGTTACTATAATTAAATAAAAGCTATATTAAAAATAGCGTAGGCGTAGCTCACTTACAACGGGTTTTGAAGAAAACCGGACTTCGCTTGAAGCAGCGTTTCCGAACCGAAAGAACCTTTTTCTCGGGACTCCGGGGAGCCTCGGGGCTTCCTTCGGGTGCTAGGGGGTTTACCTAGGCTTAGGGGGGGGGGGTTGGAACCTTTAGAGAGAGAAAGAAGTTAGAGAGAGAATGGATTTGGTGTGCATTGGCTGGCTGCCCTCGTAGCCCTTTTATAGGCGCCCTCTGCTCGGAACGCTGGGCGTACTCCTCGGAGTACGCTGGGCGTAGTGGACAGCTGCCGACCCTCGGATGGAGCAACGTGGACGTCTTCAGACCGCACAAGGAAGCTAGACCGCGCAGCGTAGACTCTTCGTATGCGAGGCGTACTCGGACGTGAGGCGTACTTCGGATACGCTGGGCGTACACGAGGGGCGATGTGTCATCATCTGAAGCGGCTTCATCGGACGGCTGGGATTTGGCCATGTCATCAACAGCTTCGCAAATCCGAGTTCTAACTTCAAAAATTCGTATCTTCCTCACACGAGCTCTGTTTTCGACGTTCTTTATATCCACGCGTAGGCGGGAACGTACTCTACAACTTTCGTTTAGACTCCGTCGGCTAATTTTGACTTTATTTTAAAAGTTATATTATTAACAGGCCGGGACAGGATTGGTCCGTTAAAAATTCATAACTTCTTCATCCGACGTCCGTTTTCGTCTGTCTTTTTATCGTTACGCTACTATTAACGAGATCTCCGATTCTCGTTTAGGTTGTGTAGGCTAAAAACCGCTCGTTCTAATATTCGAACTTCGGGTTGTACACTGCTAAGCCGAAACTTCGAAAAATCATAACTTACTCATACGAAGTCAGATTAGGGCGTTCTTTTTATGGACGCTCTCGGTTTAACGTATTCTACAACTTTCGTTTATGTTGCTAAGGCTAAAAGTCGCTTTATCGTAAATTCACTATTTACGCTTCCCGGTGTCGTGCCGGTTCCATCGCGAAACTTCGACGGGTCATAACTTCTTCGTTATAACTCGGATTTCGGCGTTCTTTATATGTACGGAACCCTTGAGACATATTCTACAACTTGGTTAAGATTATTTATTCTAAATAATATTTTGTCGAAAAGTCGTTTTCGACCCCTATTATCTCTAGATTGACTAGCCCGGATCTACAGGCGTTACAATTATCTCCCCCTTAGCATGATTACGTCCCAGAATCATCAACAAAACAGGGCTCACATGATGACTCCATCCGTTATCTCTTCATCCTAAGTGATAACCATAACTTTGATGTTTCTTCGAACGAGTATCTAACTCTTAGACTCCTTGACTACAGGCGGTGCTCGATCTTGCACCTGTTCCCTATCTCTCATTAGACTCCAAATTATGACCTTCAAGTCACAATCTCGATTCTTACTGGAGACTCCTTCTTCTTCTTGACAAACTTAAGAATAAATTCTTTGATTTCTATAATAGAGTGACGTGCCTCGTTCTAACGACCTCTCGTTGTATGTTGCAACACTTAGACTCAGGTCTCGTAGAGTCAAATTCCAGAACAGACTATACCTTCCTTCATGTTCTTATGTGATTTAATCACATCCTAGTACGTAGCACTTCTAACTACAAGTTTCTTACTTTAACAACGATCACAATAGCTTTGACTATCTTCAATCTTCTGGCTTAAGTCGGATGCTTAATCAAACTTGGTTCTCTGAACCACGTAACATACTCATCTTAGTCAGACTCGATATGATATGACCTCTCGGGTCGGAATAATAATCATCTTCTCAATCATTACCGAAACAATGGTAACGATATACTCGAATAAAACGAAGTCAATTACTAGTTTCTTGACAACCTTGTGACTTTCCCTGATCCAGTGTGAGTCATGTGCTTCCGGTAGTATAGGCCTCTACTACCATTCACAGCTACTCATACTCGTCCTAAGTATTGTCTTGCAGTTTTCGAAGTCACCATATAAGAAGATCACATAACAATTTAACACACCAGATAACAAAACGAATGTTTTATATTATTCCTTGAAAAGATTACATAGGTGTTCAAGTTCACCCTAGACTATGCATCTAGTAGGATACATTGTAAGATATTATCCCCTTGGTTACTTCATAACTCGATCTTCAGATATGAACTCCTCATCCTAAATTCCTTGCGTTGTTCTCTGCTTCGTCGAGGAGCATGTGGAATGCCCTTGGCCTTGGTGGCATTTCTAGCCTTGCAGCCTCGTTTCTCTTCGGGCAGTCTTTAGAAACATGCCCTTCTTTGTTACATTTGTAGCACACCTTCTTGTTGGATGTGCACTTGCTGGCGTAATGCCCAGTCTTTCCACATTTGTAGCAAGTCACTTCTTCACTACATTTCCCGAAGTGTTTCTTTTTACACTTCTCGCACCACTTAGCTTCACCTCCTCCTCCTCCTTCAGACTTTGAGAATTTTCTTTCCTTGTTGGACTTTGAAGATCCTTCATACTTCCTTTTCTCGCCAATTTCAGCTTTCTCCAGACCCTTTTCCCTAATTTGAGTCTCAAGATTCCTGGCTGCCCAGATGGCGACTTTCAAAGTGGTTGCTTGCTTGATCATTGGACCAAAGTCCGCTGGTAATCCATGGGCAAACTTGTTGACCTTGGAGAGCTCAGTTGGAACTAGATAAGGAACAAGCTTCATCTTCTCCGTAAAACTTGCAGCATACTCAGTGACACTCATCCTTCCCTTCTTCAGATTTAGAAACTCATTGTTGATCTGTAGAAGATCCTGCTCAGAGCAGTACTTCATATTCAGTTGCACCAGGAAATCTTCCCAAGACATATTGCTTACTTCTCCCTTGGTCATCGTGTTAGGTAGTAGCTTCCACCAGCTCAGTACTCCAGACTTTAACAGGATGATCGCGAGAGCGGTCTTCTGTTTGTTGCTACACTCGCAACTCTCAAACATTGTGTCCATCTCGGACATCCAGTCCATAACTTCCACCGATTTTGGGCTTCCAGAAAGACTCGGGGGTTTGGATGCCTTGAAATCCTTGTACTTGCATCCACGTCCGTCATTTCCTCCATCCTGATTGTTTCGTCTAACTATCGGGGGGTTGGCTTGACCAACTGTCCCACTGTAGTTCCCTCCTTCTGACTGCCCATCATTGAGCTCGGGCTGTTCAATAGGCACCGTAAGTTCCTCTCGATTTTGTTGAAGTAAACGCCTTGTTTCCTCCATTTGACGATCCAACATCATTTGGATCATCGCTTGTACTCCGGGCATGGTGATTGGCTCTGGAGCGGCTACCATAACCGGTATTTGCTCAATCACTGGAGGTTGATTCCTGTTCCCATTTGCATTCCCGGCTCCACTGCAGGTTCTTGCCATTTTGATCTTTACACCGAACAAGGTGAATTTAGATTTTTACATAGGATAGACGTTTAAATCATCCTTATCACTCCGAAACGTTTACATGTTAGTTCTAATATCGTAGTCGTACGTTTAGAATCCTAAACACATAAGGTTTCCAGATCCGGTCGGCAACAGACCATAGATCCGAACAAATAACAACATATAAGGCATAAATCATTTAACACATAAAGCATATTAGGCATACTTTCCTAAATAAGCTAGTGCTCACATCTCACAATCATCGCTTAGCATTCTAAGTTTAAGTCTAGAAATCCTACAAATTCCTAGTTCGCTTAAACTAATGCTCTGATACCAACTGTGACATCCCCATTTTCACGGCCAGAAAAGATCGATTTTGTTTATGCTTTATAAAAATCAGAGTACTTCTTTTAATAAAAGTGTTGCGGAATTTGTTCCCAGTAAAACATGATAAATACGTTATCAAACCATTTCCGAAGAAATGTATTTTTATTCATTTTTAAAACATTTGGGATGTCATCGTCAATACAGAAACATAAGCATAAACAGAACTTACATTCATTTACACTAGTGATCTACATCTCTTTTCAATCTCTTAGTGTAATGTAACTTCATATCGACACCTGTGATAGAAATAAGCTGGAATGGGTCAGGTTGGGAAACCTGGAGAGTACATAGGGTTTTCAACCCATAATAATATAATTATTATGTTTAAACATCAAACAATCAATCCAATTACCCATCCCCATTATCTTCTTTACTCTTAAGGATCTACGCTAAGAATCAACTATTCCTCGTTCATTCATTCCTAAGGATCATCCTAAGGAATCGGCACGAAGTCCATCGTCACCGGGGGTTTAGGCACTAAGTCTGCATAGTCGCCAGGGTTTATACAACAGGCACTAAGTCCGCATAGTCGCCAGGGTTTAGGCACTAAGTCTGCATAGTCGCCAGGGTTAATACAACAGGCACTAAGTCCGCATAGTCGCCAGGGTTTTGGCACCAAGTCTGCATGATCGCCAAGGTTTAGGCACCAAGTCTGCATGATCGCCAGGGTTTAGAGTACACCGGGTGAACACATCGTTCACAAAACCTACAGGTTGCGAGCCTGCTAGTGTTCCACTGGACTGTCTAGAATAGTCCGTGGTTGTCATCCATACTCTGCTAGATGACGGGGACATCATTTGGAAAAAAGGCTTCTCACATCATCCACCTCTCACCCTTACCTCATGGTCTATATCACCTCTCAACTCATCATCCAACTCATATTTCATCTACCCACGTTTTACCCAACATATTATGTAGATATAAATACATATACAGTTTAAATAATATAAAACTTGTATAGAATCGTTCATCCAGCATAGATAGCAAGTATACAGATAATATGCACACATAACACCTAATTTATATAAAATACTTCACATCTATGTGTAAGATGAAAGTAACTATGCACTCACCTGAGAAGGTGGTGACTCGGCACTCGAACATCACTTCGTTACTCAACACAATTTTCCTCGGACAAAACCTAGTATCATTACCACTAGAGTTTAGTCTAATATTCACCAAGACTAATTAATAGTCTGGCTATTATTACTATTATATAAGCGTTAAACAACACTTATATAACCCATAATAATAGCCCAAGCACTTATTATAAGTTCCTAATAACGTTACTATATTTAAATAAAAGCTATATTAAAAATAGCGTATGCGTAGCTCACTTACAGCGGGTTTTATAGAAAACCGGACTTCTCTTGGAGCAGCGTTTCCGAACCGAAAGACCCTTTTTCTCGGGACTCCGGGGAGCCTCGGGGCTTCCTTCGGGTGCTAGGGGGTTTACCTAGGCTTAGGGGGGTTTTGAACCTTTAGAGAGAGAAATAAGTTAGAGAGAGAATGGATTTGGTGTGCATTGGCCGGCTGCTCTCGCAGCCCTTTTATAGGCGCCCTCTCCTCGGAACGCTGGGCGTACTCCTCGGAGTACGCTGGGCGTAGTGGACAGCTGCCGACCCTCGAATGGAGCAACGTGGACGTCTTCGGACCGCACAAGGAAGCTAGACCGCGCAGCGTAGGCTCTTCGTACGCGAGGCATACTCGGACACGAGGCGTACTTCGGATATGCTGGGCGTACGCGAGGGGCGATGTGTCATCATCTGAAGCGGCTTCATCGGACGGCTGGGATTTGGCCACGTCATCAACAGCTTCGCAAATCCGAGTTCTAACTTCAAAAATTCGTATCTTCCTCATACGAGCTTCGTTTTCGACGTTCTTTATATCCACGCGTAGGCGGGAACGTACTCTACAAATTTTGTTTAGACTCCGTCGGCTAATTTTGACTTTATTTTAAAAGTTATATTATTAACAGGCCGGGACAGGATTGGTCCGTTAAAAATTCATAACTTCTTCATCCGACGTCCGTTTTCGTCTGTCTTTTTATCGTTACGCTACTATTAACGAGATCTCCAATTCTCGTTTAGGTTGTGTCGGCTAAAAACCGCTCGTTCTAGTATTCGAACTTCGGGTTGTACACTGCTAAGCCGAAACTTCGAAAAATCATAACTTCCTCATACGAAGTCAGATTTGGGCGTTCTTTTTATGGACGCTCTCGGTTTAACGTATTTTATGACTTTCTTTTAGGTCGCTAAGGCTAAACGTCGCTCTATCGTAAATTCACTATTTACGCTTCCCGGTGCCGTGCCGGTTCCGTCGCGAAACTTCGACGAGTCATAACTTCTTCGTTATAACTCGGATTTCGGCGTTCTTTATATGTACGGAACCCTTGAGACATATTCTACAACTTGGTTAAGATTATTTATTCTTAATAATCTTTTGTAGAAAATTCGTTTTCGACCCCTGTTATCTCTAGATTGACTAGCCCGGATCTACGGGTGTTACAACGATTATCTGAATGGACTGGATGAGGAGCTATGGAATTGCATCAAAGGAAATGTTCAACCTCCTTCGAATGTTCAGAACATTGGTTCATCTGCTTCAACTCAAGCTGTTGATGAACAATCAACAAGGCTGAAGAACAATGAGAAAAGATGCATGAGGGAACTGTGAGGTGCATTGCCACCTGTTGTTTACAATTCTGTGTGAGGTTGTAAAACTGCTAAAGAAATGTGGACTACTCTCAAAGAGAAGTTTCAAGGAAATGAGAAAACGAAGATTAATTATGTGAAGTAATGCTTGGTTGAGTTGAAAGAGTTCAAACAAAAAGATGAAGAATCCATTGAAGGATATTATGATCGATTGAACGAACTCATTTACAGATGCAATCATTATGGAGTCACAAGGTCAACCATGGAATTCAATCTCACATTCATTATGGGACTTCGTAAGTAATGGAGAAGTGTTAGCATGATGGTGAAAAATCAGCAGAGTTTCGATAATTCAACCTAAAATGATATGTACACCTTGTTGAAGACTCACGAAGGAGAAGTTAATGAAATAGATGAGGAGACAAAAATGAGATTGGGAGGTCCATTAGCTTTGGTTTCGAAATTTGCTGAGAAGGAGACACTTGAGAAAGAGAATTCTAATGAAGAATGATTTTTGATAAATTCTGATGATGAGGCAGTTGCATTTTACTCCAATAACAGAGTAAAGAAGTTTTTCAAGAAACCTTTTAACTCAAAGTCGAAACGAAATGATGGTAAAGGAAGTTTTGTCAACAAAGTTGTGAGTGACGAAAAGAAAAAGGTCGAAAAGAATAATGTGAAGACTAATGATGCAAAAGTTGAAAAGAAGCTCAAAGGAGACTCGGGAATTGATTGTCATTATTGCCACGGTGCAAATCACATGGCTAATGACTGTATGCTTCGAAAGAAGGATGAAAAGAAGAACAAGGTGAAAGACGAAGCATACTATGTTGCACGTCTGGAGGAAGTTCGAGCAAAAGCAAAGGGAATGTCTTTGGTTGCTAGAGGTGAAGGTGAAGATGATGGAACTTATCAAATCTGGTCGTCTGGATCAGATGATGAGGAGATGCGTAATCCTACGCATGGTGTGATGTATGCAAAGTTCATGGAAAAAGATGAAGAAGTGATGACTGGTCGTTGTTTCGTGACCAAGAGTGGAGATAAATCATCGATGAATACCAAGGTACGTTCTATTCTTCAATCTTTTAATATTTATTTACAAGCATATGATTCTGAGATAACCGCTTTTGATGATATTGTTGCTTATTTCGATACTCTTGTTGTGTCTTCTAGTAATGAGGCTAAGAAATATAGTATTCAATTGCTAGAGACTCAAAAGCTGTTGGATTCGAAAAGAGGGATGGTTGAGTATCTAGAACTTCAATTGAAAAATCTTTGTTGTGATAGGGAAAATTTGGACAATGATGTAAGGATGTTATTAGCACAAAGGAACATTTATTGTAATTCTGCTAAACGTTTGTATGCAAAATTAACTGCATTGCATCATTCATCTGATATAAGCAAAGAACAACATAGGAAGTTATTACCTTTTCTAGCTTTCGAAATAGAAAAGGTTGATAACATATCTTATAACTGTGAAAAAACCGTAGCAGAATTTGACAATGTTCTTGATAATCGATTTGCTTATGGTATTGTTAAAATAAATGAATATCTTGATGCTGATGAACTTGTTGAAATTGTGAATGATACATTGACCAAAAGTGAACAAATAAAATTTTTGAAATGAACTAAGAATTCGAAATCTAACTCTCAATCTAATTTTGCTGATATCGATGATAATTCTGATAGTTTTAGCGAAATCAGTGAAATTGAGGCAGAGGAAAGTGTCGATTGTTCTCAGTTGTCTGTGATTAATGTCACATCTAAGTCTAAAGGCAAAGAAATATGTAATGATTCGATGGTTAAGATTGACACAGACAAACCCTCTACTTCGAAAGTTTTTGATTTCGACCATGTGAGTGTCAGAGATAGTCAAACTGATAGTAGTGATGATGAGGATGAGGATGAGGTTTCGAAAAATTCAAAGTCAGAAAAGAATGTTTCGAAAGAAACAATAATTCCTAGAATTGTTGTTGATCAAGTGTATGGAGATACTGAAAATTTCGACAAAGTGATGACTGAAAAAGGTGCTCATTAGCTTGAAAGAAATATGGTTGTGTATCCAAATTTCAAGTGCACAGATGATATCATATTTCCCAATCAAGTGTTTTTCACTAGTGGGAATGTTGACAATATCAAACCAGAATTTAACAAGATGGTTGAAGAAGATAACAAGAAAACATCAGACGGAGGATTCTTTTCAAATCAAAGCACCGTCGAAAATAATCTCACAAAGAATTCTTACATTTTTCAAAGACAAAAATCTCAACGAACTTGGGTTGAAAAACAACAAATTTCAAAAGAAATTTCAAAACAAAATGTTGTTGAAACAAATCAAATGGAATTTTCGAAAGAAAATGGAATTTCGAAAAGACAAGCAAGAAATAAAATTATTGGGAAGTTGTGGATAATAGTAAGAAACCAAATGATTTGACAAAGAAAAAGACTAAGAAGATAGTGTCTAAATCTGTTAAGACAATGTCTTTAATAAATTCAGATATTAAGAAAAATCCCGCTCAAACACAAAAGTCTTTGTCTCAATCATTACCACGAGAAAATTCTACGAAATTTAAATCTCAAACATCCAAATCTTTCTCTCAGAATCTTAATCAAAATGATCACACAAAGAAGTTTCTGACATATGAATCATTAAAGAATTTTAGATCCCACAATCAACAAAGGTTTTCACAAAATCATTTTTCAAAACAAAATTCTTTTACACAACAATCATCGAATTTTCAAAATAGATTTTCTTCGAACATAGGTTTTCCCTCAAATGTTACAAATCGAAAGTTTGAAAATGTTCGAAGAAAATCAAATGTAGAATTCACTCCACAAAAACCAAAATTTCCAAATCGATCTGTGAAACAACCTTCGAAAGTTTCCCACATAAAGGGTCATTCCGATATGCACAACTTAGATCATTGGCTTGACGGCAAAGGCAAAATCTACCAATCTAGAAAATTTTCTCAACAACAAATCGATGATGCCTATGACAAATATTTGAATGAATCTTCAAGTGGAAGTTCTTCAAAAGAATCTAATCCGTTTGTTCAAACATGGCGACCAATTTCGAAAGGGAAGAATTTTGAGAATCCAACCGAGAAGAAAAAGGAGAATGTCAGTGACAATCTTAAATCTTCGAAAGTTTATGTCTTTGCGCCTTTAACTCATGATGTGGACTTAATTGATAGTTTCAAATCAAAAGTTCGAAATTGGGTCTTAAGTTCAAGTTTACACTATGTTTTTCAAACTAATCACCCAGGACCCAAACAGCCTTGGGTACCTAAATTTTTCCATTAAATGTAGGTTTTGTGTGACGAGCAATATGACGAAAATGGTATATTGATAGTGGTTGCTCGCGTCACATGACTGGGAAGAAGGAAAATTTACGACTTCAGAAGTTTGGATAACGTCGGAGTCGTGAAGTTTGGAAACAATCACAAATGTCAAGTGAAAGGTTATGGTAAAGTCACGAATGGGAAATTTACAGTCAACCGAGTTGCTTATGTCGAAGGTCTTCAACATAACTTGATAAGTGTTTCGCAACTTGTTGTGGGCACTGGCAATCAAGTGGTGTTCAATGAAGAAGGAAGCATTATTTCAAATGTCGAAACAAAAGAGGTTTTGTTAAAATCTAAGAGACATGGTGACATGTTCACTCTCGACATCAAACCAATTGTTGGGAAACCTTCAGTGTGCATACTTTCGAAAGCTCCAACAGATGTTAGCTGGTTATGGCATCAAATGCTTTCTCGTTTGAATTTTTGAAATTTAAACAAATTGGTGGTAAATGACCTTATTCGAGGTTTACTTTTTTTAAAGTTTGACAATGATACTTTAGGTTCAGCTTGCGAACAAGGAAAACAACATTGTCAAGGACATCCAATAGTCATAGATTCGATATTGTTGAACCGCTGGAACTTCTTCATATTGATTTATGTGGACCATCAACTGTTGAAATACTCAACAAGAAATAGTACATTTTAGTCATTGTTGATGATTTTTCACGATTCACTTGGGTCTATTTTCTCAGGTTAAAATCTGAAGTAGCTCAAACAATGATTGATTTCATCAAGCAAATAGAAACAAGCTTAAGGAAGAAAGTTCGAAAAATCAAGAGTGATAATGGATCTGAATTTAAGAACAATATTATTGATTCGTTTTTAATGGATAAAGGAATTTCGCATAATTTTTCTTCACCATATACACCACAACAAAATGGTGTAGTCGAAAGACGAAATCATTCTCTTTTTGAAGCAGCAAGAACAATGCTCACATATGCGAATCTTCCTCCATATCTTTGGGCTGAAGCAGTTTCTACCGCATGTTTTACTCAAAATCGATCGTTCATTCATCGTCGTTTCAATATTACTCCTTATGAAATTCTCAATAACTAGAAACCTAATGTCAAATTCTTTCATGTTTTTGGTTGCAGGTGTTTTATTATAAATCTCAAGGATAATCTTTCGAAATTTCAGTCTAAGGCTGATGAAGGAATCTTCTTGGGATATTCACATAATTCGGTTGCATATAGAGTATTGAATAAACGAATGAGAAAAGTGGAAGAAACATTTAATCTCACATTTGTTGATTGTTATGTTAAAAGAGTAGAAAAACGCTTTGAACAACATCCAATTATTAATGAAACAAATGATGAATATGCAAATGATAATTCAATAGATTTTTATTATGATTTGATATTTGGTGTTCCTGATAGGGCTGCTGATGCTAAAGTTAATGTCGCGGACAATCAAATATATGAAGCATCAAAGCATTCTGAAAATTCAACATTAATACAAGAAAGTTCATATTTAAACTCAACAACGAATTCTCCTAGAATTGTCGAAAGTATGCTAAATGATCAAGTTGAGGGGGAGCACTTGGCTTCAACTTCTCAAATTGAGGGGGGGCATTCTTTCGAGGGGGAGAATAGGAGAATGAATAGAGATGTCGAGGGGGAGCATCAAGATGATAATAATGTCGAGGGGGAGCATATTGATACAAATATGTCGAATGTGAATCAAAATGAAATTTTTCTTGACTCAACTGATAATGTTTCTGTTGCAGGTTAAGAAAATGATGAAATGTATGAAGATGCACCATTGGATTTTGATCCAGCATATCCATCACTGGAAAAATGGACAAGAAATCATCCAAAAGAACAAGTCATTGGAAATCCACAAGATGGAGTATTGACAAGAGCTCAGATTCGTGCGAAGAATGAGGTACTTAATACTCATCAAGAGTTTTGCATGTTTAATGTTTTTATTTCAAAAATAGAGCCTAAGACAGTTAAGGTTGGAATGGAAAACTCAGATTGGGTTGTTGCTATGCAATCTGAACTAGCTGAATTCGAAAGAAACAAGGTTTGGAGATTAATTCCTAAACCTGAAGACGTTTTAATTGTTGGTTTAAAATGGATTTTAAAAAATAAAAGTGACAAAGATGGCAACATTGTTCGAAATAAAGCTAGGCTTGTAGTTAAAGGCTATTCGCAACAAGAAAATATCGATTATGAAGAAACTTTTGTCCATGTCGCAAGACTCAAGGTTGTTCGAATATTTTTAGCCGATGCAGCTCACAAGGATTTTGATGTTTATCAAATGGATGTTAAATGTGCTTTTCTCAACGGGGAACTTGAAGAAACAGTTTACGTTGAACACCCTCCAGGTTTTGTAAATAAAGAATATCCTGATCATTGTTATATTTTAGATAAAGCTGTTTATGGGTTAAAACAAGCACCAAGAGCCTGGTATGCAACTCTTACCAATTTCTTAAAACAATAGAAATTTAAACAAGGATCGGTTGACCCCATATTATTTCGAAAGAAAGTTGGGGATCATCTAATGCTTGTTCAAATTGATGTTGGTGATATTATTTTTGGCTCTACTGACCCTGCTTTGTCTAGTGAATTCGAAAATCTAATGAAAAGTCAGTTTGAGATGAGTATGATGGGAAAAATTAACAATTTTCTGGGGTTAATTATTCGTTAAAGCAGAGAAGGCATCTTAATCAATCAAGAAAAATATACCAAAAATTTGCTTGAAAAGTTTGGATTGACGAATAACACAAAGTTATGAGTACCAATGGCGATTGGAATAAGGCTTACACCTTCGTTAGATAAACCTGCTGTTGATCTTACTTTGTACAGGAGCATGATAGGTTCGTTGCTTTATCTTACTGCTAGTAGACCTGATATCATGTTTTCTGTTTGTAATTGTGCTAGGTATCAAGAAAATCCCAGAGAACCTCACTTAACTGATGTGAAAAAAATATTTTGATATCTCAAAGGAACAATTTCTTTAGGATTGTGGTATCCTTCGAAATCAAGCTTTTTCATTCAAGCATTCTCATATTCGGATTTGGGAGGTTGTAATCTTGATCGAAAAAGTACAAGTAGTGGATGTCAATTATTATATGGAAAGATTGTAAGTTGGCAATTGAAAAAGCAAACATGTGTTGCAATTTTAACTGCTGAAGCAGAGTATGTTGCAGCTGCTTCATGCACTTCTCAAATCATTTGGATCCAAAGTTAGTTGCGTGATTATGCAATAAATATGAAAAAGATTCCATTATATTGTGATTCACAAAGTGCAATACGCATTTGTCATAATCCAATACAACATTCGAAAACGAAATACATTGCACTTCGTTATCACTTCATAAAAGATCATGTGGAAGATGGAAATGTTGAAATTTATTTGGTAAAGACAACTGATCAGCTAGCTGATATCTTTACAAAACCATTGGATGAAAAGTCATTTGTTAGAATTTTAACAGGTTTGGGGATGTCGGATATAAGTTCTGTTCTAGGACTAATTTCGAAAGAATGAAAAGCTTGTGTTGAGGAAAAGTGTTGATTCAGAGGCAATGGTTAATCATTCAGAGGTTACTGTTCACAATCAGCGCTTCGACACGCTTCGATTTCGACCTCTAAAATGAAAAACTTTCGCGAGATAGGTACATTTAAATTATCGAAACTTCTTTGTTATTTCTTTTCGAAAAATTTTGAAAACCACAAAAATATTTTCGTCATTTGTTCTTTATTTTCGAAAAATCAAAAATACCATATATATATATATATATATATATATATATATATATATATATATATATATATATATATATATATATATATATATATATATATATATATATATTTGTTTGTTCTTTATTTTCGAAAAATAAAAAAATACCAAAAATATTTTTTTTGTTTGTTTTTCTTTTCAAAAATCAAAAATCACAAAAATATTTTCTTCTTTAATTTCGAAAATATAAAATCAAAAAAGAATTTTTTTTTGTTGGTTTCTAATTAGTTTCTAATTAGGTTGTCCGTAGAAGCATGCTGCAGCATGTCGACCCAAGCCTCCGTTGACTCAATGTGTACTTTCGAAGGCCTTAATGAAAATTTTCTTACGAAAATTTCTTCCCAATTAGGCTGTATTCACATTAGTCCCTGAGCTACCTTACTCTTCTCAATGGAGTTAAGAGTTTACTGCTTGGTCCAAACATAGCAGAGGTACAATCGCTTCGAAAACCAATCTTTTTCTTCCTAAATTTCTAACACATTCACACACAAAGACGTATGTCCAAGAGATCTTTGATAGAAACCAATCAAGATTTAGACATATCAAAAAAAATCTGTGTTTATGATCTGGATTCATGAGGCCGTGATGAAAGTGAAACCCAAAATCTTGAAATTTTTTAAGGAATTGACGGGGAACTTTGTTCCAATTTTTCGATACTCAAAATCATATTCTTTCATTATGAGTGATTTTGATCAAATGTTCGAAACCCACGACATTTGTTTCCCAACAGGATCCAGCTAAAATTTTGTTTTTCTGAATATGACTTTTGTATGAGTATCATTCGTTATCTTTGTCACATTAAAAGTTTTTTCAAAGCATACTTGTCACTGACTACACTGGTTAAACAAGTAATTTCGGTTACAATTGATGACACTTATGTTTAGTGCTGAAATGTACCGAAATTATTAACCACCTATATAGACTTATAAAAGAAGCCCTTCGATACTTCTTAACAAGTAGTCGATTATAATTCACGGGAAACCACACAAGCAGTTGATTATCTCTCTTGATAATTAACGAAGCAATCTTTGCCCGGGATTTAACTGCATTTATGTTGAAATTTTATTTTCGACATCACAGTTTCAAAAAAAAAATTATTGCTTCTTATCTCATTTCATTGGCACACTGCACTCACGAAATCCTTGAGGTTCTGTGAGTACTACCAACTCAGGCTGAAGATTTCGAAAGTTTGGCATATGACTTCGCTTCTAAACCCAAAAGCGAAAGAGCCCAACCTCTATGCCGAAGGTTTTTGTTCTTATCTTCTTGGTGCTAACGGAAAGTCTGATGTGACCGTTTGGCAACAAGGTGCGACTTTCAAGGTTACTTTATCTGATGTGGCGTTAATAACGGCTAATAGTGCAAGTTTCAAGGAGAGACGTGGCTAGTGATTTGACTAAATCGTTTGGTATTCTAATGAGGATAAAATGGAAATTGGTTTATCATTAACACTTTACGCGTTCAAGATTCTCTAAGACGATTTAAGCCTAATTTCTCTCTGTTCTTTAACACTTTCAAAACCCTACTGAATGGCTGTTGTTCAAACTACTACCACTGACGATGCTTCATCTCATCCCATGATGAAGCTTTAGAGCACTAATTACCAAGTTGAAGATGATTTTTCCGTGTATCCAGATGAACTCCAGACGTTAATTGTCGCTCTTAAACACTCAGGCTTGTCAACTGCGATGTTCAACTATTTCGACGTTCCTATGTCCTGGTTGTCAATGGCGGGTTCCACTGCAACTTATACCAAGGCTATGGATGTCGTTACCTTTAATCTGGTAAATGTCAAGAAGATTCGTCTCACCAAGAAGTTGTTCACTCAAATTCTTGAAATCCCTAATTCTCCGCCGTTCTACAAGGTTACGAATGCTCAGGTCATCCATATGTTCAATGAGATGGGACATCAACCACCTCTTACCAAGATCAGTGACTTCAAGAAATCAAGTTTGCCCTGTATCTGGAACTTTCTCTTTGGCATTTACCTTCGATGCTTAACTGATCGAAGTGTAGGGCTTGATAAGGGTCGTATGGAAGTATATGCTATGGTGGCTGGAATTTACTATGATCTGAATGTTGATTATGCTTCGCAGATGTGGAAGGAGTTTCTTAAAAGCGTAGAAAACACGAATGTGATTCAAGGGGTATCGTGTGCTCTGTATTGGAGTCTGATCATACGTTACGCTTATGATAAGGAAGGAATTCAACTTCCATTCGATGAAACCAAAGCAGAATTCTTGAAGTATCATTTTCCAAAGACAGTTGAAGATGATGCAGAGGTATTTCCAAATATTGCAAGAATTCCAGATGTTATGCTCAAAAAGATAGATCCGTCGAATCCTATTTTGGTGGCATATTTGCAGAAGATTAATCCTTCAGTGGAAACTGGAGTTCTTTTATCAAAAAGTGATGAGGGGTCTTCCAAGAAATCCAGGAAGTCTACGAAGGAAACTGAAGAAATTCCTTTGAAAGAAAATCCTAAGAAGATCCTGGCGAAATAACCAAAGAAGCCTGCTGTTGATAAAGAAAAAGTTTCGACGAAAGTGGTCAAGCACATAGAAGTGAATACAACTGGTTCTTCGAAGGAATTAATACCTTCAAAATCAGGGGCGTTTAAAAGATTGAGGAAGTTGTCACACAAGTCCAAAGTATCTTCTGATGATCACTCTCCTATCGTTCGAAAATCGCAATTGAATAGGAAAGGAGTTATTGTTCGTGAAATCCCAGCACCAGTTTCTCCATCCTCAAAGAAAAGAAGAGCTCAAGATGTTGCAAAACATATAGCTGAAAAAAGAAAGAAGCGAAAGCTGGTCATTCACGAAGAGTCATCAGACAGTGAGATTGTCCCAGAAACACCTATGGGATCGAAATCACCAATCCAAACTCCTACAACAGTTCCACCCGAAGTTTTGGTAACTAAGTCATTTACTGAGGAGGTTCCAACTTCAGGCATTCTTGTAAACGTATCTGATACGGGTGCAAATGTCAACATGGGTGAGGGTGTCACGAAGTCAGCTACTTCTCAAGGTATAATCACTTCCTCTACTGTCGAACCCACTTATTACAGTAACACTTCACTTCCACAAGTTATTTCAAAAGTTCTCACCACCACAACCTCACCCACTTTCGAAAACATCTTACAACAGACCTTCACTACCTTGTTCACATCACAATCCACTGATCCACCTAAGCCTCATTCCGATGATGAAACTGATGGAGGAGGTTTCAGAGGAACATTTGCAGACTTAGAATTTGATTCTGAGGAATAAAACATTCCGGATCATATGCTAATGTCTGGAAAACAATTCAAGATACTTAATCGAAAACTCAACTCTATTCTTCAATCCCAAGCTGACTCAGGGGCAAAACATTTAGTTTCGGGTATAGAGGTAGATGTAATGCTCAAGGCACATGAGTTACGTCTTCAAAATAAGTTGGATCTCATGGATAAAAGCAATGAGCTCAGAGTCAAGGCTCAAGCTGACTCATTTAATGGCGAAATCAAAGAGCTTAGGATGGTAGCAAAAGAACGTCATGTTCTAAATGTTAAGGAAGTCAAGACTATGTGAGAGGATGTGAATCGCAAGCTTGAGGAAATGAAGGTTGATGTTTCGAAAGAATTCCAAGAGTTGAATAAAAATTACTCTTCTCTTCATTCGAAAGTTCATATAATTGCTGGGGCAGTTAGGAAAGTTGTGGAATACTATCAGTCATTAATTTCTAAACATGACGCAAAGGCGAGTGGAGATGTTCTGAGTTTCGAAAAGATAGGCGTCTTACTTGGAGAATTGAAGGAAATTGTGTCAAATTCTACTACAACTTCTATTTTCACTCCTGAGTTTTTATCTCAGAAAGTCAATTATCTTGAAGCAGCTACAACGAAAGCAGTGGCTCCACTATCAATATTTTCAAATATCTTACCAACTGGTGCCCCACCTGTTGTCACAGGGGTGCAAAGGGGAGAAAAGGAGTTGGTTGGTAAGGAAGGGAAAGTAAGCAAAGGAGGAGAGGAGAAAGCGAAAAACAGTTGGCAAGGTGATTTCAACTCAGATCCCAATTCCCATTGTTCCGAAAGTTACTACAATGATGGCAACGAAAACAACGACAAGACCTATTCAGAAGGGGATAGTTATTGGTTCGGAAGTTGTTGGAGAGAGTTCAAGTTTATCGAAACCGAAAACAACTGAAGCTGATAGAGGAAAGGGAAAGGTGATTGTTGAAAAGTCGAAAGATGAAAAGAAGGCTGAAATTGAAGCTGAAATGGAAAAGCAAAGACAGATAGAAAGTATTATGAAGCTTCGCGAAAATGATCCACCAACAATGGATAAAGGTGATCCAAAGATACTTCACAGCTATGAAAATATCGAAGCCAGAGTGTCATACAATCACATGTATTCATTCGAAAAGAAGACAAGAAGAAGCTATTCTATCGAGAATACTGATATGCATCAGCTTGATTTTCCAATAAGTGAAATGATGTTCATCACAACACAATACAAAATCATTGAGAAGTTTTAGAATGAAGATGATTTTCTACATATGAAATTAAGGTTTCATGTTGTGGTTGGAAAAGATCAAGAGGAGGTATAGTCCCTTATCAAGATAGTTTGAGTGATAAGCGTGACAAAAGATGTTATGTTCGAGAACATGATACAAAATTTTCGGTATCATGTTGTAAGGGTGAACAATGTGACATATGATTTTACTGTAGCTGATTTTCCATTGATGAACTTGAATGATCTAATTCAAGTTGAATTAATTCTTAAGGATATGGATGCTTCAAAACTTCAAGGAACAAGAAAGGAAATTTTGAGAGTTGGGCTTGGTCACATCAAAATTTTCGTAGACACTTATTATGATTGTCTAGCCTTGACTGATATAGAGCTATCTACTGCATTGGGAAAAGAAGTAAAAGTGGATATGGAAGTTGTGAAGTCGCAAGCCGAACATAAGAAGATTGCTGATGGAGAAATTTGTCTGAAGCCATTGGGGTTAGTCTTTTCGGGAAAAGACATGAAGGGAAAAGAGAAGAGATTTTTATTTCAAGCTTCAGAAGTTGAAAGATATACAATAGCTCAGTATACGAACTTTAATGTTCGTATGAACAACTGTAAAAAGAACAACGAAGGAGATAAAGATGAATTGAAGAAAGTGATGAGCTGGTATACTGTGATCTGAAGGATGATGCATATTGCTGCTTAGATTCTCACAAACTGAAAGTTCGACATTGATTACAAAGGGGGAGAATGTAGAATCAAATATGTTGTAATATGTCGAAGTCTGTGAAATCTGTTTTTTTAGTTTTGTAAGCTATTTGCTAAGGCACTTTTGTAACGAGGTCTTGTATCAAGTCCTTAGTATTTTTTTTTACTTTCAGTCCTCCTATAAATAGGTGTAGTACTCAGAGTTAGATAAAGGTTTTTGAGCAAGTTCCTCTGTGTAGAACACTCTCTATACTTTGAAAGTAATATGAGCTGAAACCAGGTTCTATTTACATCTCATGTTCAGATTACTTGTTTTACTCTGATTTCATTTATACACTCGATTAATCACTTCTACAACTAATAGGAATCAACGGTGAAACGAGGCATACTACTGGAGGGATCAAGCTATGCATCTACATCGAGGGGGTAAATTTTGTGCAACGCTTTTGTGTTATTGATGTTTTGTCTTCTTACAATGTTATATCAAGTAGGCCTTGGATCCATGACATGAAAGCGGTTCCATCTACATACCATCAATACGTTAGGATGCCTACCCGATGGGGAACAATGAAGATCACTGAGAATCTGCAAGAATCTAAAGGATGCTACAAGACCTTGATGAAATATTCAACAATACCACAACAAGAATAGCAATTAAATCAGGGGGCACGAGGTGTGCTAGAAGAAAGAGAGAAAAATGTGATGGAAGTGACCCTATACCTCAAGGATCCTGAAGCCAGACTCCACATAGGATCCTCAATACCAGAACAATTCAAGAAAGAACAAATAAAGTCCTTAAAAGATAGAAGTAGGACCTTCGATTGGAAGCATGAAAACATGACATGTATAAATAAGAACATTATAACACATAAACTTAACATTGATCCTTCTTTCAGAGCTGTAGAAAAAAAAAAGGAAGTTTGCACCTGAAAGGAACTTGATCATTCAAGAAGAAGTGGAAAAGCTCCTTAAAACAGGAATGAACATGTAGGTCAAGTTCCTAATATTGCTAGAAAATGTGGTCGTAGTACAGAAGAAGAATGATATATGGTGAATTTATGTGGACTATACAGATCTTAACAAGGCTTTCCCTAAGGATTCGTTCCCTCTTCCACGCATAAATTCTATGATAGATGCCACGACAAGCCATGAAAAATTAACATTCATGGATGCATCAGCAGGGTTCCAACAAATTCAAATGGAACCATTTGACCAAAAGGATACCGTATTCATAACCACCACATGTATATATTGCTATACTACAATGCCCTTTGGTCTTAAAAATGCAGGTGCAACATACCAAAGGCTAGTTAACCTCAAAGAAAGTTGAAGATCACCTCAAGGATCTTGAAGAAACTTTCAACATACTAGACTAATACAAAAAGAAGCTGAAACCTCTCAAATGACACTTTAGAATGAGATCAGGTAAGTTTCTCGAATACATGGTGACTAAAAGAGGAATAGAAGCAAGTCCAGAGAAAATAAAGGCCATCATCGATCTAAGATCCCCATCCTAGACAAAGGATATTCAAAGGCTAATATGAAGAATAATATCCCTATACAGATTCATCTCAAGACCCTCATAGTGGAGCAAACCTTTCTATTACATCTGGAAGAAGAAAAAAAAAGGTTTGAGTAGACCAAAGAGCATGGAGATGCTTTTCGAGAACTTAAAAATTATGTGAGTTCAGCACCCTTGCTGGTGAAACCACTAGATGGGGAGCCACTCCTTATATACATTTCAATATCCTCTAACATTGTAAGTGTTGTTTTAGCCAAGGATCTTAACGGGGACCAACATCCCATCTACTATGTAAGTAAAAGTTTATTGGATCCTAAGACCAGGTACTACCATCTTTAAAAACCAATACTTGCATTAGTAACTGCTTCCACAAAATTAAGACACATACTATACATGTAAGACCTAATTACCCCATTAAGAATGTTATGCAAAAACCAGAGATGTCAGGTAGGATGGGAAAGTGGTATGTGAAGCTAAGCACATATGACATCAAATATGAACCACGATCAACAATAAAATCACAATCACTAGTAGACTTTATGGCTGATTTTAGTAATGATCTACAGCCTGAAGTAGAATTGGAAAGAAAGGAACTCCAAAAAGAAGTAAGTGTGGGAAGGTGGGCACTCTTTACTGATGGATCTTCCAATTTTAAAGGAACTGGCCCACGGATCATACTAAAATCGCCAAAGAGGGACATCATACCCCAGACAGTTACTTGTGAATTCAATGAAACTAAGAATGAGGCAGAGTATGAAGCACTAACCATGGGACTAAAACTGGCCAAGGATCTTCAAATCAAGGATCTTCAGGTATATGTCAACTTGCTAACCACTTTAATGGATGCTATGCAGTTAAAGGTGAAAGAATGGCACTATACCTTCAAATTCTTAAAAAATTAGCCTCCAAATTTGAAGCTTTTAGTTTGAATCAAGTTCCTAGAGAATATAACACCGAGGCAGACGCATTAGCCAACTTAGAGTCTTTCCTCAGGATCCAGCCAGAGACCAGGATCCCAATAACCCACATAATGATCCTGGCAGTAGAAGATCCCTCCAGGAGACCAGACGACCCAAAAAACCATGATCAGACCACCAACATAGCAACCATTGGAGGCCCAATTCCTCTATCCTCTAACCAGAATTCCAATGTTTCGGATCCCGATCCATACCGTCAGGGTCCTGAGAGACATTTAAGATCCTGGACACAACCCATCATAGAGTATCTCTAGAATGGTACAATCCCAAAAGAAGAAAAAACGAATAAAGTTTTCAAGATGAGGATCTCATGCTTTGTGATGATCCTTGGAGTATTATGCAATAAATCCATAACAGGTCCATATCTAAGATCAAGAAGCCATGGAAGTTCTAAAAGACATACATGAAGGGGATTGTGGCAACCACATTGGGGGCAGATCCTTGTGTTCTAAAGTGTTACGAACATGATACTATTAGCCAACCATGAATAAATATTTCTTCTTACATGCTCAGAAGTTTGGTGCCTATCTCATTGATTCAGAAGGAGGAATGTGGGCATATTGGCTAGCTACCCTATAAGGAAGCATCTTGCCAAGATCCTGAAATTCTATACACCTTGAAGCGTACTTTATGTAAGTCAATTTTGTCAGAGTTCATCACAACCAAGTCGAGGTACATATCTACTCCTTAACCTCATTTCTTTTCTTTGTTTACTTTTATTCTAAGAGCACTACTAACTTAAGCATCAAAGGGATGTTAGTCAAGCTAATGCCCAACCCAAGATAATATTTGCAACATGTAAAAACTTAAGGATCCTAGCCACTATGAAGAGAGACTGATCATCTATCCTCTGATTAAGGGTACTTAATCCCCTCTAAGGTGTAAACAGTTAATAACCTCTTTCATCCATGTTTGGGTTTCCACTACCCGCTTGACGCACAATATCTTACTATGGGATGTGAGTAATGGGATCATTTCACGCTTTAGTGACTTTGCAACCTCTTATTTATGAACATAAGTTAAGATCCTAAGTTTTAAAGAGTTAATGACCTCTTGCTCATGAGTTTAAGCTTCTACACCTCGCTTGTATGCACGATATCTAACTATGGAATGTGAATAAGGGGATCATTTCACACTTTAGTGACTTGGCAAACCTCTTATTTCTAAACATATGTTAAGACCCTAAAGTAAAATTTTAAGGTGTATAAAATTATCATGTTATCCTACGAAATGCGATTTTCTCCAGTTATTATCTAAAGTTGGGAATTTCCCCGGTTATTATTTGAAGTTGTGATTTTCCCCAGTTATTATCTGAATTTCGGATTTCCCCCAGTTATTATCTGAAGCTGGGATTGCCCTAATTATTATTTGAAGTTTGGATTTTTCCCAATTATTATCTAATTTTGAGATTTTCCCCAGTTATTATCTAAAGTTGTGATTTTCCCCAGTATAATCTAAGTTGGGATCTTCCCCAGTATAATCTAAGTTGGAATCTTCCGTATTATTTTCGCCAGTATTTCCTAAGTTAGGATCTTCCCTAGTATTTCTTAAGTTGGGATCTTCCCCAGTATTTCTTAAGTTGGGATCTTCCCCAGCAAAACTCTAAGTCAGGATCTTCCCCAGTGAATTTCTATATGGGATCTTTCCCAATAGTACCAGAGTTGGGATCTTTACCAATAAATTCTAAAGTTGGGATCATCTCCCAAAAACATGTTCGGAAGAACTCCCTTCAAGATGATAACACCTATCCAACATAATATTCAGAGAGATAACCAAAAGATCAATTGGAGTTTAAGCTGACATCAGGTTCTATCTATCCTTACACCTAAGATTGTCATTTACAGTTCTTTTTACTTGAAAAAGTTCCACAACAACATTCAAGATTTCTTAAATAAAATTGAAAGATCTGGGATATTACAGGATCCCAATAAGATGGATATTTATTTCAGATTATTAAGATCCTAATAGTTTGTATAAACTCTAAACTTCTTAGGATCTTAATTATCTGAAAATCTTTAAAAAAATCATTATCTTATTTATACAACCAAAGTAACCACGCAAAAAAAGAGAAAAACCAAAGCATCAAATTTAAAAGGGGTTGCCCTCCAACCCAACAAAAGAAAATATTGTTCTACATACCAAAAAACTGAATTTGTTTTAAAAACCTAATCAACCCTAATTCAAGGTTTGATCACTCCCAACCGGGGTATCCTCCGTCTCCTTCTTCTCTTCCTCCCTTCTCTTCTTCTTGTCTGCAGGATCCTGAATGGCATTTACATGCCTACCAGTCAACTTGGCCAGAGCTTCACGCAAACTAACCACATTCCAAGATCATGCGTTCACCACATCCTTCGCCAACTTAATCTTCGTCTCCTAGATGGCTTCGACGGCACTTCTCTTAACCTCAACATTCAACTACTTGATATCTAAGGCATGCTCTAGGAGGATGTCTTCTCCTTTTTTTCCAAAAGATAACCGCTATACATTGCCTCATCAAGTTCCATGAAGGAGAAGCGAGCGATAGGATGTATAACCTTCAATCTTAAAAATTACAAAGAACCCTCATCAGTTCGAGATCCCCGAAATGAAAAAAAGTGAAAAGAAGGACCCTTACCGATAGACATCAGAACAGTGGTGGAAGAACCTTATTCGAAGCTGGAATGGTCAAACTTGTAAGATCTTTTAGCCTCAGACAAAGTGAGAAAGCTTTCAATATTCTCCTCAGTATCTTTAGCAGATGGAACAACTTCCTCGAACTTGAAATTTACGTCAAAAAAAAAATAATAACTAAGTGTGAATTTTTGGATCCTTATCATAATTAAATAAAATGCTATCCTTTTTAACCCATTTTATTAGCAGGAGATCGTCGTTGGATAGAGTTGTGTTTCTTAAAGAAAAACCTTTCCTTCCTAGCACCGTCTTTTTGTTTTCAATATTAAATGTGATTTGTTGTTTTTTACTTTGAGCGTGAAATGAGAATATCCAAAAGTTTGAAGATCATAAACATTGGCCAATTCAGCTAACAACATGTTAATGTTTTTAGACTGATTCATCTGATTAATCCAAGAAAGGATCCTCCAGATCACAGGCATAATTTGAGAATAAGAAATTTTTGTAACTTCGAAGAAATTAGAGATGATGCCAGAAAACGTGTATGTCAAGCCCAAGGAGAAAGGAATATTCAGGAAAAAACCCAGTTAGGAAAGATGAAGCTAGGTTTGGCCTTAGCATCAAAAGGCTTGAAAATGACATCGGTAGGTAAAGCTCCGATCGATTTCAAGGACTCAGTGTCGTTATCATCAAAAGAAAATGTCTCCTTATAAAACATGATCTTTTGATCGAGGAAGACCTAGTCAAGAAGAGTAAGGATGCTCGAGCAAGAACGTAGTGTATTCTTACCCATGATTATCAAACAAGAAAAATGAGAAGAAAAGAACAAGAAATTTACCTTCAAGATAACTGATAATGCTTGAAGGAGAGCTAAAAGAAGTAATAGAAGATCGATAACTATTAACCCCTAACCCTATTTATGTGGATTGAAGAGGATACAGAAGAGATTTGAGAACATAATAATATCTTTTGAATGGATACAATTATATCAGTTAGAGTTTGAATTTTAAATCCTTTATTTCAAATTAATTAATTTATACACTTTAAATACTTGAAATTAATTCAAATGTTTTGCAGGTATAATTTGGGGGAAATTGTTAGGGGCAAGATCCTCAATCCTATCTATGATCCCAGATCTCAAAGATATCTAAGGATCCTTAAACCTATCCAGGATCTCGGATCTTAAAGGAGGCTCAGGATCCCGAACATACATCAGGATCCTGAACATTGCCATTATTATTTTCTAACAAGTTTAACGAATATATTTCTTGTTTATTTCTCACATGCGTAGAAATGGTCAACATAATTCTCATTTACAACGAAGAATCACTTCAACCAGGCTTAAAACTCGGGAATACCAAGTCAAAGCACGTTACAAATACCAGTTTAGCAGGATCTAAGAAATATCGGACTTTTAATTACTTAACCTAGACTATATATACACCTGTAAAACACACACAACAAGCACAATCTTTTGACACCATACAGACCTAGAGTTAGACAAACACTTGTAATCGTATTTCTATCACCATCTCTATAATTTGCAATCAAATCAATAAGATCATACAAGGTAGGTGATCATTATCACCTCCCAATGTTTTATGCCGGAGATTATATCAAGGATCAAGGGCTTTCCTTGTAAAGCACTTGTGCAATTTTGTTCTGATGTCGTTAATCACTTCAACTACAACACCATAGCCTCTCATGCAATTTGGTTGATATCTATTTGATCGATTTTTGACCAAAACAAAGCTGAGATGTTATGATGATGATGAAGTAATCAGGAGCCACAATTGTTAAGGTAAGAATCATTTTAATAAGGATTGCAAAATGAAGAGCAAGAAGATCATAGATGAAGCATGTTACCTTCAAAATGTGAAGCAGATCAAGAAGCAATCAAGAGACAAAGCTTTCATGGTCATGGAAACACAAAACATGGAAGTTTAGGAAACAGATGATGAAGTGGATCAAGTAGAAGAAACAGAAGCCTACAAAAACTACTTCTGCTTCATGCCTGATGATAACAAAGATCGTTCTCCTCTTCATCAACAAGTTGTTGTGAAGGTACACTTTATGCTTCGTGATAATCATTTAACGGTTGAAGCTTTCTTAGCAGACATTGACCATATTTCTGAAACAATCAAAGAATATGTCGCCAATGTTGAATATAGTGTCAATTACTACAAAGACGAACTGAACGCCACTCAGTTCATGTTTGAAGATTTGAAATGTAACATGGCTAAGTTAGAAATGACCTTGAAATAAAACTTAAGGCACATCTTATGTCAGTTGAACAATTTGAAATTGTATTGAATCAACATGACATCATTACAAAGGACCATCGTGAAATGTACGCTCAAATCAACTCAAAAATCAATAGTTATAAGGCATCAAAATCCTTGCTTGAAGAAAAAAAATGTCATTCTCTTGGGACCAATACCATCATGGATGAAATATGGTCTTTATTATGATGATATGAATAATCAAATCATGAGTGTATGTACTCAACCATAGTTGATGCCACGTGATCCCGTTCTTTTCACTGGAAACAATGAGGATCAAGAAGAAGTGGTAGCATGCAGTCCTGAGGTAATTACCTCTTCATTCTCAAGCATCCCATTAGAAATCACATAATCCTATGATCTTCCAAACTTGAACACTAATTCTAGCTCTCCAGTTGAAAAATCTATTGAAAGTCCCACAATGGAAAGTTTCAATTTAGAAGATACACCTTCTGAAAAATATGATATCTCTAGCTCAAAATGTAATGGTAAACAGCCCAAATCATATGATTCAGTAGGATATTCCAAGACTGAACCCATTGGCTTCTTTAGTCTCTAATTCAAGTCATCAAGGATGGAACTTTGAAGACTGTTATTGATAAGAAAATTGTTGTTCAAATACTTAAGATACCTTTTGTTCCAATAAAAATCACTTCACCTAGTCCCAAACAACAAGAGAGAACTATAAAACCAACTAATGTCATTGATGATAAAGGAAAAGAGAAAGTTAATGTCTCTAAAAACAAGGTCCAACTATAGTCCATCCTTCAAAACCTAAATTGGTTAAGACTATAAATCATGAAAAGGAAATAAAGAACAAGAAGATACCAAAGGCTAAGCCAAGCCAAGGGAAGACTAGACACACAAGTCCTCCCAAAACTTCAAAGGCTCAAAGAACCTCTGCTACAAATCGTGATTTCTCAAATGCTGGATTTCCAAACCAAACTGGAATCCACAATCAGAATAATTTCAGACCTAACAATCTTCCAGATTTGTATGAAATGATGAGACCAAAACCTATTATAACCAATCTATTCATGTATCAGAATAGTAATTATCCTATGAATTCTATTCTTGGTCCATATTTTGCTTTTAATCCATCCATGGGAGGGAACCACATGTTTGGTTGAAACCCTAGGTTTCCAATGATCAATCAACTTGGTGGAAATACCCATTTTCTTGTGTGTCATCAATTTAGAATGCCAGTGAACTTTGGGTTTCCTTCTCTAGGAATTCCTACTCAGTTCACCAACTCACCATCTTTCCTATATCCCAAACCTCAAAAGAAGACCACTAAGAAATCCAAAAATAAGGTCTATGAAAAGCAAGCAAAACCCAAAGAGGTTAATGCAAATCAGGAAAAGACTGTCCCAAATCCAACAAGTCTGAAGAAAGCTAACACCCAAGGACCCAAACAAACTTGGGTATCTAAACATTCTCTCCGGATGCAAGATTTTTATGTCAGGGTAACACACAATGATACATTGTACATTGAAAGTGGATGCTCCAAGCATATGACGGGGGACAAAGGATATCTCAGAGATTTCAAGATCATAAGGCCATGTCATTATGTTGCTTTTGGACACAACATAGGGGGAGAAGTTATAAGACATGGAAACATATCGAATGGGAACTTTACCGTTAAATGTGTAGCGCATGTAGATGGTCTTAAGCATAACCTTATAAGTGTTCCATAACTATGTGACAATGATCATGAGGTTTTGTTCACCAAAAATACGAGTTTGATCATAGGTAACAACAAGTACATCCTTATTGATTGCCCATGAAATAGTAACATGTATCCTCTTGATATTGAACTAATTGAGGGAACCCTAGATATTTGTCTTCTTTCCAAAGTTGCTTCTGACATCAGTTGGTTGTGGCATAAAAGACTGTCTACCCTCAAATTTGATTATATCAACAAACTCAATGGAAAGTATCTTGTGAGAGGACTACCATTGTTAAAACTTGACAATAATATACTTTGTGCTACCTGTGAACAAGGAAAATATTCCAAATCACCGCATAAAAGTATAACATAACATAGTGTATATGAACCTCTTCAGCTTACACATATCGATATGTGTGGTCCTACTACACTTCCTAACTTAAGTGGTAGGAAATACATCCTTGTGATTGTTGATGACTATACCAAATTCACTTGGGTACACTTTCTCCGCAAAATATTTGAAACCACCAATGAGCTGATTAAATTCATTCACTATATAGAAGTTAGGGTAGGCAAGCCACTTAGAATGCTAAGAAGTAACAATGGTGGAGAATTCAAGAACAACACTTTAGATAGTTTTGTTGTATCCAAAGGCATCGAGCCCAACGTTTTTGCACCCTACACTCCATAATAGAATGTTGTCATTGAAAGGAATAACCGGAAACTATGTGAAGCTACTCAATCAATGTTGATCTTCACAAATCTACCACAATACTTTTGGGCCGAAGCCACTGCAACCGCTTTTTTCAGTCAAAACAAATCCCTGGTTAACAAAATACTTGAAGTTACTCCTTATGAAGTAATGAACAAGAGAAAGCCCAACATCAAATTCTTTCACATCTTTGGTTGTCCTTGCTACATCAAGAACAACATGGACCAACTAGGAAAATTTGCACCCAAGGCTGATGAATGTATCATTCTTGGATATTGTCTTCATGATGCAACTTATAGAGTTCTGAATAAGCGAACTAGGGTGATAGAGGAAAGCAGTGATGTCACATTTGATGAAAACTATGTGAGAATTCTGGATCCAAACCACTTTGGCCCTTAAATGGTTGTTCCTTTCGATAAAATGAACCAGCCATCACCTGATAATGCTTCTACTCCAGTCCATGCTATTGAAGTAGATTTTGAATTCCTCTTTCCATCTCAACCCACAACCCTAGAATTAGAAAATCTCACAAAAACAGATTCTCCTAATAACTCTCAACCTCATCAACCAAAAAAGACTCTAGTTCCACCAAAGCTCATGTTGAGAGGGAACCATCTACCCCAACATCCCATCATCAATATGGACCAGTCATAAATCCAGTCACTGAATCTTTTGAAGGGGAACCACCTTTGAATGGTTCCATTCCTTAAAGTCCTTTGAAAACCTCAAAACCATCCAATTCATGGTTTTAGGGGGAACCTTACTTGACCAGTTCCAGTCCTTCTAGTCCCTCTCATTCCAGTCCTTCTACTCCGTCTACTGGACTCAAGAGTGCAACAGTTGAGGGGGAACCATTTATTACAAGTAGTTCAAGATTCTTTCAAGACGATCTTTTTGAAGGAACATTCACTTCTGACTATCCACCCCATCCAAATGAACAATATGAGACAGTCTGCTCCCCTCAAATTCTAAAGGAAACTCATCTCACAAAATGGACAAAGGATCATCTAGCAGATCAAATCATAGGTGATCTACATTCTGGAGTAGTGACTCGTTCAACAACCAAGAATGAATGTTTGTATTCAATCTTTATATCCATGATAGAGCCCAAAGGAATCAAAGAGGCTCTACAAGATGCAGAGTGGGTAAAAGCAATGAAAGAAGAGTTAGCTGAATTTGAATGCAACAACGTGTGGGACGCAGTGTCAACACCAGAAGGAGTATCAGTCGTTGGTTCAAGATAGGTCTATAGGAATAAGAGTGATGAAGATGGAGTCATAATTAGGAACAAATCCAGAATGGTTGTCAAAGTCTATTCACAATAAGAAGGCATAGATTATGATGAAACCTTTTGCACCTGTTGCAAGAATAGAAGTTATTAGGATTTTCTTGTCATTTGTTGCATATAAGAACATCAAGGTTTACTAAATGGATATGCAGTGTGCATTATTGAATGGTGAAATCGGTAAAGATTTCTATGTTCAACAACCTCCTAGATTCGAAGATCCAAAATTCCCTAACCATTGTTATAAGCTTCAAAAGGTTGTATATGGATTGAAGCAATCTCCAAGAGCATGGTAAGGAACATTGTCCAAGTTCTTGGATGATTCCAAATTTCAAAGAGGTTTTATCGATCCCACTTTCTTTAGGAGAATCCACAACAACCATCTGATCATTGTAAAAATCTATGTCGACGACATCATATTCAAATCAACCAACAAGGACCTTAGTGATGAGTTCGCTGAGTTAATGAAAATCAAATTTAGGATGAGTATGATGGGTAAGCTCAATCACTTCTTGGGTCTACAAGTTCGTCAATCTACCAAGGGAATCTTCATTGGTCAAGAAAAGTGTATCAAAAATATGTTGTAGTGATACTCCATGGAAAATGTATCAACTAGAAAGACACCAATGTGTACACCCTACAAGCTTAATTTAGACCTTGATGTGAAATCTGTAGATCAGTATCACTATAGAGGAATGATTGGCTCATTATTGTACCTTACAGCTAGTCGACCAGACATAATGTTTTTAACATCTCTGTTTGCACGCTTTCAATCTAATCCAAAGGAATCACACCTCATGGAAGTCAAAAGAATTTTCAAATATTTGAAAGGAACTGCTTCTTTGGGTCTTTTCTATCATGCTAAAGGCAACTTCTATCTCTAATCCTTTACTGTCTCAGATTATGGAGGATGCAAGCTCGATAGAATAACCACTTCTGGTAGCTGTCAGATGTAAGGAGGCAGATTGGTTAGTTGGACTTCAAAGAAGCAAACATGTGTCTCAACCTCCACTGCTGAAGTTGAATAATTTGTTGCCGCCAGTTGTTATTCTCAAGTTCTCTTGATGCAAACACAACTGAGAGATTATGGATTCAAAATGCAACAGATCCCTATCTATTGTGACTCTAAGAGTTCAATTTCAGTCTCTCACAATCCAGTCAACCACTCAATGACCAAACACATTGATATCAGGTATTACTTCCTAAAGTATAATATTCAAAAATGTCTTATTGAGCTTCATTTTATTCCTACAAATGAAGAGACTTGGCATGCTTAATTCAAATTCTCTTGGCATTTGAAGTATTTTTTTTCCTTCTTTCAAGAAAAACAAACAAAAAAAACACCAAAAATTTGTTTTTGTGTTTCCTTTAGAAAACCCTAAAAAGCTTTTACTCTAGTTTTTACTTAAAAAAAACTCGAATTTTTTTTTATTTTTGTCTTTTCTTTAATCAAAAGCAAATATTAAAAAGATTTTACCTTTACTTTTGTTAGGAAAATGCAAGTTGTTATCACAACTATGCAAATGATGAAGGATTGTTGCTCCTCACTTTAATGATTCTTCAAAATACTAAATTTTGTGGCTCTTCAGTTTGATTTAATACACAACTAATATTGGTACCACAATAACCATTAACAATCTTCTTCGTTATACTTTCCTTAAAGTTATAACATAGTTCGGGTACTAATGTTGTGTGGGATAATGTGAGGCAAACTCTAAGATTTAGTTAATCCAATGTGTTATAATATATTTTTGGCTTCCTAGTCCTCGCGAACTCCTGAGACAAAAACACAAACTTGTATAGTTTGAAGGATAAAATACGTTTTGCATTATGTATATATTTAGACCCCCTAAAAAGCCTATCGGTTTCTGGTTTATCTCCTATGTCCTTTCTGTTAAAAAAGGGTAAGTCAAGTTCCAAGTATTATTTGTTTAAATTTCTACATCGAGTCTAGTTATATATGAATAAGTAACAATTTAGGAGTAGTCTCATCTGTGGCATTTGAAACTCGATGAGTATCCCCCCCAGGGATATTTATATATACCCAACTAATTATAAAATCTTGGATGGATGGGAAGAAATATCGTTTAATAGGGTTCATAAAAAGTCATGACCTCCATTAGTGACCTAAGCGAATTCAAGTACCACAATGAATTTCTTAGAAAGTCATGAACTATAGTATTTGTAGGAATAAAGTTTATGATATTTGCTTATTTATATGTGAAAGTTACCATGTGAAAAGTTTTGAATGTACAAAAAGTTATTAAGAAAAGGAATTACAAACATTCCAACAACAATTTATACTTATATCTTTAGGTTATATATATATATATATATATATATATATATATATATATATATATATATATATATATTCAAACTTATTGTCGTGTCACTTGGAGCTTGGTAATAACCTTTGAGACGAAGGGGGTAATAAAAGGTTATAAATTGAAGGAATGAAAAAATGAATGTTGTTCAAACTAAGTGGAGAATATTTATGAGGATCGTAAGTATTTAGGATTTGGGAAGTAACTAGGCTATAGACACAAATGTATGCATTGCGGTGAGACATAATTAGTGAGTTCAAACGAGGTTATTCTACATGATGTTGGCAAACAAGGTTTTCATATATAATATTGAAAAGGAATTCACGAATATACGAAGTGAAGGATCATACACATAATTTAGTTGCTTAATAAACTTGTAAGTGTTGGAAAAACAATGTCATCAACCTTATTAATGCTTATAAGTCTTAATTTTATTTATGATTATCCATTCCACATACACACACGTTACTTTAAAGAAATATTATCAAGTGTTGCTCAATTTCTTTATCCACATGCGCACATATCACTAGAAAAGATAGATTCTTTAGTGTTGCATGTCAGTTTTTTGTTCTTATCATACCTTAGAATCTTGGAAAAGCAGCTAAATTAGATAAATAAGATCACTTACTTGATCATGGAACATCCTTAGCCAAATAGAACATCCTCTTTGAAGGAAACTTGTGTGGTTGTTCATGGAGCATCCTCATAGGTATTGAAGTTAGAAAAGCTTCTTGGACTATCTTGGGGCAACTTCGGGTACATGGACCAAATTTGGAGCAAATTCATTCAACATGGAGCATCTTATATTCTCTTGGAGCAACTTCATTGACTTGGACCAACTGGAAGTACCTTGGAGAAACTTTTCCAACTTGAAGGATCTTAGACCATCTTCATCTATCTTGGAAATCTTGGAGCAACTTCATGCACGTAGACCATCTTCACTTCCTTGGACAAATTGGACGTATGTTGAAGCATCTTCATTCATCTTGGACCATCTCCACTTCCTTGGATCAACTGGAAGTCACTTGGTGTAACTTGGACATCTTGGAGAAAACTTCATTCAACTTAGACCATCTTGGACTAACATCTACCACTTAGAGCATCTTCAGTCACTTGGTGTATCATGTCCAACTGATTCATCACGTCTGTATGAATAAGCATATCCACATAGAGCGTCACAAATATGTCATGCACATTTTTAATGGGTCATGCATGTTTCAAGTAGGCCATTCACATTTCAAGTAGGTCATGCACATGCCTTAGGTGCCATGAATGTCTCTAATATCTCAAGTTAACATTCATGCGTGTGCCACCTTTCCTTTCTTGATTCCCAAGTCATCTTTCTCTTAATTGTATCCAAAGATTGATATCCTCCTGTTTATACTAGGGTGTCATTCAAACCTTCTAGGCATACAGTTAACATTCATGCAAGCCCTATTATGGCCCATTGAGAAACCTTAGGAACCACAACCTATAAATACCTAACTCATTTTTCTTATTCTTGTTTGTCACTCCCTCACAATTCTTTTCTCTCATCACCATTTTCTCTCCTTTCACTTCATGATCATCTCACTCCTTGGGTCATCCTCAATCCAAAATCACTCCTTGGATCAACTTCTAGTCGTCATCACTTCTTGGTCCAACTCTCAAATCATGAACATCATCTTTGAAGCAACTTCTCCATCTAGTAAAAGTCTTTTGGCTCAACATCTAAGAGTGCAGCAACCCTCTTGGTGCAACTTCGATTTGGAGCAACAGCTCTTGGTGCTACTCCTCCCCCTCGCAAAGATGTTTGGTGCAACATCCCTCTACCTCGCAAGATCCTTGGCGTAACTTCCCCCTGTCATACTCTACTTGCGCTACACCTTCCTTCTTGTGCAATAGTCATCCTTGGTTCACACTCTACATTCCAACCCATGTGCCACACTCTTACTTCCCCCTACTCAGAATCATTCTTGGCGCATCTCTTCCCCTTCTTAAAGTTCTTCTGGCGCAACATCATCACATTTTTTTGTTTGACGCAAAATCAAGTTTGTTTTTCTCTTCTCTTGGCGCATAACATCCAAACTGAGACTACCCCACTCTTGCGCCAACCCTACTATAGATCATCTTCTTTGGCGTATCTTCGTGACTTAACTTCACTTGGCGAATGATCGCTACCGAAAACTATATTGGCACAACATCACACCTTGGATACACACTTTGGCGCAACATTAATACTCATTGGCGCATCATCAAGTTTTTTTGGAGCCTCATATATTTTGCACAATACCCCTTGGCGCAACATCAAAGTCCAAGTTATCATCACCAACTTGTGCCATCAAAAACTTGCGCCATATCATGTACACAAGGGGCCATTCTTTTCTTAATATTTTTTCCTTACTACCCTTCAAGTGCGCCATGCCATTTTTTAATCCTCTTGAGAGCCATTTTTAGAGCACCATGAACACATTTTCGATCCCTCGTAAACATATCATTCATACATAGGCACTCACATTCTCTTGTCGCATCATCTACCAATAGTAAGCATTAAAGAAACTTATTTGGTGTGCCACCTCTTAACCAAGTGTGTTATTGAACTTGACCCATCACCACAACACTCGTGAGCATCTTCCACTGGTTATCAGGTGAGCATTGTTAATATCCTATGCGCCCCTCTCCATTTTTTTGGGATTCAAATCATGAACATCTTTGAGCATCAAGTCAGTTTTTTTGGCGCATCTTGCCCTTACTCATCTCAAATCTTGTGCTAACCCTAATCCACATCTCCTCCTTGACGCACCTTCCCTATAGATGAAACAACCTTGGTGCACTCGCACTATTGTCATCTCTTCAAATCAGGGATGTATTTGTCTTAGATCTATTTTGAATCCTAATACCTCTACACTCCCTTTTGACGCATCCTACATGCATCATCACATGTTTCTCCATTGTGGGTATTATCAAACTCATCAAAGTCAAACGATTTTTTTGAGATCTTCATCGGTATTCATGTTACCAGCGTGTTCTTGGTTTCACCCCAATCTTGACCCATCAACTTCGATATCACGCGAATAGATTGGATTTGTGGATCTGCTATGCTAATTTGTTTGTGCCAACTCGAACTCTAGAGATCATGCCTATGTTGAGAAATCAACAAACGCACCTGTACTTGTTCTTTTCCATCCCAGCGCACAACAATGGCAAGAACACATGCATACACTCATAATTTCTTTTCTTTCACAAATATAAACTATGCAGCATATGAACTTTTTGTGATAACTCTTAGCCCTTAACGCATGTGGACTTCATCACAAGAATACCCAACATGCTGCGGTGAAGAAAGAAGAATTCACAGTTTTTTTTGTGACAACTAGAATTTTTTTGTAACACTTGCATGTACATCTTTCTAATCTTTTGGGATAGTCTTTATGACACAAATGAAACACGCACTCAATGCACCCGATGTGTGTCTCACATGTAATTTCTTTTTGTTTCACACATATCACACATGCATAAATTTTTTTGACCTAGTAGTTTTAGGTCAAATACAAAAATATGAGACAGATTCAAATAGAAAAATATGTCACCCCTGATCTTTAAAACTTGAAAGAAGAAATGATTCTTGAAGATCGGGCTCTGATACCAATTGTAAGAACCCATATTCACACAATATGAGATGCCAATGTGGAAAAGAAGAATCTTAGATGAATCTATCTCAGATGAACAAGCAAGCAGTGAAACATTTCTGCCTTCATATGATCTTTAGATCTGATTACAATGAATAAACCTCACATGAAAAAGATGAACTATCACTTTCTCTCTAAAGTGAAAAAAAATATGAAGTGTAAAAGGAGGTTCACCATAAAAACAAAAATGACCTAAACTATTTATAGTCATAGGGTTTAAAATCTAAAAAACCCTAAAACTACTAGGTCAAAAATAAAAATTCATCTGTCAAACATTTTAATTTCTAACAACATGACTGATTGGTTGTCACGACGTGATGGAGGTCAACTTCATGATTATTTTGTCCTCACCCTACCACGATGTGACCAAAGGGTGGTCACAACGTGACAAGCAGCTGAAGAGACCTTTGAGTGTTAACTTTGACTTGAATCATTGATATTTTGACCAAGTTTGATTTTAGGTCAAATTTAGGGTTTTGGGTTGTAATTTGAGTTTTGGCCTCTATTTGTTGTATAGGCGACCTATAGTGCCGATTATTGGATCTGTGATCAGCATTGTTATATTCTAGACTATGAGGTGAGTTTTCTAACTATACTTTGTACTACAGTATGTGTCCTTGTGTGTAGGATGTTGTTATATTGTAGTGTTCTGTTAAACTGGTAGATCTGATATGATTACCTATGTTTGCTTGTAATTGTTTTGTGTATATGTCGACATAATATGGTTGGGTTGAGGCGGTATTGCTTTGTATTGTAAGCCAACAAATCCGGGAGAATGGAGTCATAAGCTGAGGGCCCAAGAGGGGCAATATGTTGTTATGTTGTGGACTCAGGAGCAAGCCAGTCATAAGCTGAGGGCTTGGATGACCCGATCCACTCTTATGTTGTGGGCTTAGGGGTAATCCAGTCTTATGATGTGGGCCCAGTGTGCATGCATTGTCTATATATTGTTGTGTGGGGTATTTTGGGGGAACTGAGTAAGCCTTGGCTTACCGTTGTTAATTTCAATGTTTTCAGGTACTTCAGCTGACCGGGGCAAGCCGAAGGCATGATTGTACACATCCTGCTATTGTTTTATGTTAATAGATTATCTTGATACTATGATTTTTGTGGATTTGATTTGAAGACAATATTTGATTATCTGATGGCTTTATGAAATTTATCATTTAAAAATGAGAAATTTTGTCATAGTTTTTGGGATGTTACAAGTTTGTATTAGATCCTTGGTTTGAGAGAAATGGATGAATACTTGTGTTAATCTAGACTATAACTATCGATCTGCAAAATATTTTTCATAATTAATTATAAAATCATCAAAGGAGAGGATGTGATGTGTACAATCATCCGGAGCCAAGGAAAAGTTATTCCCTACGATACCCATACTTGTTTTATGTTATATGTTAGTAATACACGCTAGTTTGTAGGTAGGGATCTTAAGGAATTGCATGATAGAATTGCTAGACTTATGATGCCTTATAACTTAGGGGATTTCTTGATATGCTACATGAAACTGACATTATTACTGTAGTTATTTAGTGTATGCATCATGGTTATATGATACCAAAATTTTGTAGCCTGAGAATGTTATGTATGATTAGCATACACAAAGCGGTTTCACGGTTAGTGGAAGTTTGATGAGTAGGTATGGTTGTTAGAAAGTCAACGAAAGGAATGGTTAACTACTCTTGAGAGAGTAGATATAGGATGTATACATATCCTCATTGCTTGCGCCTTATGGCAGGGAAATTTGTGACGATCCTTCAAGACAAATACAGGTAGGTGTGGAAGGTAGTATGGGTCCGCACTACTAGAAGCATAGGACTTGTAGTTTTATCGAGTGATGTGTTAGAATATAATGTGATTTTTTAATGTGTTTTGGTTTATTTTCAGTATGGAAATCATGATAAGTTTAGGATAAGGAGTTGACAACCTGAAGAGGCCATAACTGACTAACGATTAGATGCGCGAGATGATCACCGCTTAGGTGACCATGGCGGTTAGGGAGGCACCCGTAGATGTGTGGTTCTGTCAAGACCTCCATGATTAAGCTGTTTAACGAGAGTTATGTTGCCATCTCTGAGGTTGCTGCTATCGCAACCAGTACAGCCGTTGTTACAGGATTCAGCGGACAAGGACAATCAAGGACTCGATCATCGCCTTGAGATGTATATCGGATGTGGAGATCTGTTTCTTCACATTCTCATGCCCGGAGGACCAGAACGTCAAGTTCGCCTTGAAACTTCTATGCTTGGGGCGAAGAATAAGTGGAAACCGGTGACCAGTGCTTATTCTCCTACGGAGAAGGCCACATTGACTTGGGAGCAGTTCACGGAGATGTTTTGCACTGAGTATTTCCCTTTAGTTGAGAAGGAGAGGTTGGCCCAGGAGTATATGTCGCTAAAGCAGACGACAAAACCGGTGATAGAAATCACCAAGATGTTTACTGAGAGAGCCCTTTTCTACCCCGATTATGTTGGTTAGGAGCAGGTTCAGATGTTCTACTACTTGGGCATACTCAGGAATAAGATCAGTGAGTTTGTGTCGACTCAACAATACCGTTTTGTCTTCGAAATGCATTCATTCTGTCGGAAGAGAGAGATTGAGATTGAGACCAAGGCGACAGAGAAGAGGCAGACCCCAGTTCAGACTCAACCATCATCAAAACGGCTAAAGCCTGTCGATTCATGACCTGGAGGTCAGAGGGGCCCCACTTGTGGCAAGTACGGTAAAATACATGAAGAAGCATGCCTATCAACGACGGGGTGCTGTAATTATGGCTGGGAGGGTCCTTATGTGAGAGAGTATCATCAGCAGGCTCTGCCGTCGAGCACCAGGATTTGTTATTATTATGATCAGGTTAGCCATGTGAAGACGAACTGTCCCTTGCTCGCTGCTACACCAGTACATGCCCCGGGTCTGACTACCCTTCGGATCACATTGGCCAGCAGGCATGCGTTTCAGCTTACTACAGAGCAAGCCAGGGTGGTGCTTGACGTCGTTACTAGTACCATCTTAGTGAATTCATTGCCTACTCTTGTGCTTTTTAACTAAGACGTGAGTCGGTCTTTTGTATCTCAGTTCTTTAGTAAGGATTTCGATATGATCCTTGGAGTGTCCATTTTGAGTTTCCATTGCTAACGAACACAAGGTTTCTACTTCGAGTGTTTTTCATGATTGTACCTTGGAGATATTCGGGGTACCCTACCTAATTGGCTTGATTCCCTTCCCTATGGGGATGTATGGGTAATCTTGGGGATGGACTGTTTGAGTAGGTTTGGAGTTGTGTTCGATTACGAGAGGCAGATGGTGGTGGTTCGAACCCCAAGTAGGTGAGAGCTTACCATTTATGGCGAGGGTACCAGGTTTGGTTCAGCTATCAGGGTTAGGTAGTATCTCCAGCATGGATGGTTGGGTTATCTCGCCTATACGGTTAATACTCGTGTTGAGGGGAATAAGTCGGTTGCGGATGTGCCAGTGGTAAGGGAATTTCTAGATGTTTTTCCAAAGGAATTACTAGTTGTTCCTCCCATGAGGCAGATAGTATTTAGGATCGATATGATCTCAGGTGTGACCCTGGTCACTAAGGCACCTTACCTCCTCGTACCACTCGAGATGCTGGATTTGTCCTCTTAGCTTCAAGATCTATTACGCAAAGATCTTATCCATTCGAGCGGTCCACCCTGGGGAGCGTCAATTTAATTTGTGAAGATGAAAGATGGTTCTCATCAGTTGTGCATAGATTATAGGGTGCTGAATAATTTTATAATGAAAAATATTTATTGACTTCCTATGATTGATGATCTTTTCGATCAACTGTAGGGTGCATCTTGGTTTTCCAAGATTGATTTGAGGTTGGTTTACCACCAGATGAGGGTCGAGAGGAGGATGCAGACAAGACAATGTTCTGAACTCGATATGGACGTTTTGAGTTTGTGATGATGCCGTTTGGAATCACCAATGCTCCTAAAACATTTATGGGTTTGATGAATCGGTTATGTAGACCAATGCTCGATCGATCGGTTATTGTCTTGATTGACGATATTCCGGTCTACTCCAAGACTAGGGAGCAACATGAGGAGCACCTACGAGAGTTACGTGGAGTGTTGAGGAAAGAGAGACTATATGCCAAGTTCCCTAAATTTGAGTTCTGGTTTTGAGAGGTCCGGTTCTTAGGACACCTCATCAATCAGAACGGAATTTTGGTTGACCCGACCAAGATTGAGGCAGTTATGTAGTTGGAAGTCCCGAAGTCCCTATCTAAGATCAGGAGTTTTCTGGGGTTGGCAGGTTACTATCGTAGGTTCATACATGATTTCTCGAAGATTGTTGTTCCTCTGACTCGCTTGATGAAAAAGAGTATGGATTTCCGTTGGGGGCCAGAGCATCAGGACACATTTGAGACTCTGAGGCAGAGGTTATGTGATGCCCCGATATTGACATTTCTAGAGGGTGTTAAGGATTTTGTGGTATTTTGTGTTGCTTCAATCACGGGTTTAGGGGCTGCTCATGCAGTTGGGTAGTGTTATCGTGCATATTTCCAAGCGACTAAAGCCTCATGAGGTTAGGTATCTGAATCACGATTTGTAATTGGGGGTTGTGGTATTTTCCCTCAATATTTGGCGAAAATATCTCTATCGGGTCTATACTATCTACACGGATCACAAGAGCATGAGATATCTTATGGATTAGCTGAATCTGGATGTGAGGCAGTGTTGGTGGCTTGACGTGGTCAAGGATTATGACTGCAGAATTCTTTATCATTTAGGGAAAGCCAATATGGTCGTCGACGCCTTGAGCTGCAAGGCAGCTAGTGCTCCCATTTCAGGATTATGTTTCAGAATGACCATCGTTTCACTACTTTTGGATCTGATCAGAGAACCTCAGGGCGAGGGAATCAGGAGGGAGAATTGGAAGAAGGAGAATATCAAGGGCCATATTGGCATATTTTCACCGATAGTCGAGGGCTTAGAACCTAGTTTGGGCAAGTTTGAGTCCCAATGTTTGGTGGGGTCTGACAGACATTTTTAGAGGACGCACACAAGTACAGGTTCTCGATACACCTTGGAGCCACGTAAATGTACTAAGACATGAGATGTGGCTATTGGCGGCCATGTATGTAGGGGCAGCTCAACCAGTTTGGGGGCTCTAAGCGAACCAAAAATTTGGGGTCGTTTGACATTACTATACTTAGTAATATAAATTAAACCCTCCTTCATTAACCGGTCTTGGGACCGACAACAATAAAATAAAAATGTTTACAAAAGGTGGAGTTAAATCTGTTTTATTATGTATATGTTTTTTGTAAATATATTTAAGTCATAAGTTAATTTTTCTACCCTTATAAGATGTAAATTTTTTAATGATATTTTCGTAATCAGTTTACTTTACTAAATGTTTTTCAATTAACAAAATAGCTAATCCATTTAATCTTTCTTGTAACACTATAGATACTAAATAATTTTTTAACAATTTTAATTTAGAAAATTTTATTTCTGTAGAGGCAACGGTTACAGGAATAGTTAACATAATCCTATAGGCAACATATGCATTTGGAAAAGAACTAAACTTTTTATTGTAATTAAGTATATTAATAATTGTATCACGTTCTAAATATACAATATGCCATAAAAGTTTTAGTTCGTGAAATAAATCTAAACCATCAATATTTAAGCTATCATCATTCTTTAAAGATTTTTAAAGATTTGAACAATGTTCTTTTAATGTATTTTTATCAATTGATTTTAATTTTTTTTATCCTAAATAAAAAACAAAAAATATTTTTGAACTCATTAAATTGATCAAATCTACTTTTAAGTGAAATAATAGTTTTATCTATTATATATAAAAAAAACAATTGGTTTTAAATAACTCAAGAGGAGCTCTAATAGTTTCATTAGCAACATTTTCCTCATATCGTCTATTTCTTTGAATGATACGTTTTTCACGAAATTCAGGTTTTACTTTCGTTTCTAAATCCAATTCTTTTTCATAATCTAAAGCCTTATCAAATCTGTTTTCTCTATATTGTTCAAAAAAACAAAAAATTCCATTTAGTTGATATATAGCATCATCGATAAACATATCATTTGATTGCAAGATTTTACTTACAGTGTTAATAGCAAACAAAACATCATATCAAATAATCATTCCTAATAAAAATTCATAGTTTTCAAGTTCATATGTAGCTAAACATTTAGCCTCACTTTTAATTTTTGGATAATTCTAAATGTGCATGTCTTAATTGTGGTGCTTGAAATCTAATTATTTTTATACTTTCTACCGTACATTCCTAACGAGTTTAAGATAATGATTAAAGTGTTAGCTTTGGTATATTATCTTGTAATATTTTCCACATTTTAGTTGATGAAGCAAATATCGAATATATACATTGTATAACACCAAGATATTTACTAGCTTTATCACATGAATTAACCATATCACAAATTACTAAATTTAAACTATGACAACCAGAAGGAGTGTAGAATGCTCAAAGGATAATATCTAATAACCGTTTATGTATGCCTTGATGTTTTCTTTTTATATTTGATCTATTGTCATAACATTGACCCCTAGCATCATTTATATCTAGTCCTATATTTTTAATTTCATCAACTTTAGGATCATATAAGCCTTTACCGGTTGTATTACTGAAAATTATTTAGTTTCTTTTACTTTTTTAATAATTTTACTTTTTACTTGTTCTCCTAATAAGATAATAAGTTCATTTTGAATATTATCTCCAAGTTAATGATTTTGAATTTCTTTGTCCTTAATTAGCCTAATATGTTCTTGCAAAATAAGATCAAATTTCGCAATCATTTCAATTATAGTTAAAATTTTACAATTGCTTTTTCATAAATATTTTCATTTGTTCCACGAATTGCTAAATTATTTTTTCTTAAAGTTTTTATTACAACGATGATTCTAATTAACACATTTTTCCAATGCTCTTTTTCTTTATTTATTTGTTCTTGAGTTTTCTTGTCAATTGTTTTATTATTTGTTAATCTAGTTTGTAAGTCAATACATGCCCTCATATTAAGAATGTGTCCATTACTTGTTTTTATGTCTTTTTAGTATACCAGAAATATTGTTCCAATTATTGTTACATTTATCTGCTAATGAACATGTAGATATGTTATTCACATTAAACAATTTACATAAAAAAACCTCTATTTACATCTATAGAATAGACTAACCATGTCCGTTCATATATTTCTCCATTTGGTATTTTTTGCATATAAAGAGATGTACTAAAGCTTATTAAATATTGATGTTTTGGAAAGTTAATATTATAAATCTTAATAGGACATTTTTCTACGATTAAATCTCTTACATTAGTATTAATATTATTCCATGTACTTGGATCATATATGTTTAAAGGTTCGTTATCCTTTTTAGTATTAGTTTTTTCATTATCATTTTCAATGTTAGTTTGTCCATACTCAATATTAGTTTGTTCATTTTGAATATTAGTTTGTTCTTTATCATTTTCAATATTATTTTGTCCGTTATCATGTGCATTATTAGTTTGTTCGTTATCATGTTTGATATTAGTATGTTCATTATCAATTTCAATATTAGGTTGTTCATGATTATTATTATCAAGATTAATTTGTTCTTGTTCATTATCAAGATTTTTGTTTGAAGTTAAAAATTTTAAAAACGACCATTTCTGTGTTTCTATAAAAGCTTTTTGTTGCATTTTTCTTTTCCTTTTTAAAGCCCCCTCTTAGACATGATTATTGATTATTTAATTAATAATAACTATGACCAAGACAAAAACAAATGAACAAAAATTAAACTGGAAGCAATGGATTACAAATTTAATGGAAATACCTACTTTGCTTGCTTGGCAAAGTGAGTTCTTGACAGCCTTGACATTGAGTTTCAATCAAAATCGTTCCAAAATCTAAACCTGATTCCAAAATCCAACTTGACATAGTGAATATTAAAAAAAAATTAAGCCCTATTAACCTAATAGACAGTCTAATTGAAAAAGAAGAACCAGTCAAGACTCTTGTACAATCTACATCAAAGTTCAAAAAAACAGATTTCTTCCTTTTTTTGTGCAGAAAATAAAAATTGGTTTCTACATGACTGTGCAGAAAATAAAAAATTGGTTTCTACATGACTACATCAAACAAATTTCTATTTTCTACATCAAACACAACTTCATCAAAATAAAAATATTTATCAATTATCATAGATAATAGATTATCGTATTATCACAAATTCATAATCGTAGATAATCAACAATGGAGAATGGACTGACGGAGTTATCAGTTATGGAGAAATAGAGAATCAGAGGAAGAACCGAAGAAGAACAATAGAACATACCTTTTCAGAATTCAGCTATTCAAGTTTTAGGATTCAGGAATCACCAAATCAGTTGAGTTAATCTCGACACTTGATAGCCTTTTGAAAAAGAAGAATCAATCAAATTATCAAGAATCGCTAGGAAGAAGATTAGAACAAGAATAAAAAATTAGAGAAGTAATGGTTTTTGTGGTTTTGAGTAGAATCAAGAATGAAATCACTAATCAATTAATAAGATTAAGAGGATAAGGAAAGAAGAAGAAGAAGAAGTGAAGAATAGTTGTTGAGTCGTAGTTTCTGCTGATATGCGTGAATGAAGAATCGAATCGACAATCCCCTAATTTAATTTTGGGTTAAATGGAGGCCCTTAGAATTGGGGGCCCTAAGCAAGGCCTTAGTTCTTATTGGAGTAAGGTTTCCATGCATGCATGAAGCAAGAGATAACTTCGTATATGGAGAGATGTTTGACCTACCGGATGGTCAAAGCAAAGCACCAGAGACCGCACGGAAAGTTGCAACCCTTGGAGGTTCACATGTGGAAATAGGAGCAGATTACCATGGATTTCATCACCAAATTGTCGAGTAAGGTCAAGGGATTTGATTCCATATGGCTTATTGTTGACCGCCTGACCAAGAGTCCGTATTTTCTTTCCCTTCAAGAGAGTTGTTCGGCTGAGAAATTAGCCGACGTCTATATGCACAAGAACGTTGCTTGCCAAGGTGAACCGGTTTCCATCGTATCTAATCGTGATGTGTGAATCACTTCTCGATTTTCATATAGGCTTCATTAGGAGTTGTGTAAAAGACCAAAACCAGGAGAAAATTGTTTCATTTTTAATTAAGGTTTAGAATCACAAGTTTGATTCCAAAATCCACTACATAATCACCATCATATAAAAACATCAGAGTGACACTAACAGTAAATGCGGAAAATGGTGGGGAGTGAATGTTGAGCCATCAAGCCAGGCCCTTCCCCTTAGAACCAGAAATACCTGAAACCACCATACAACCTGTAAGAAAAAGCTAGGCGAATTCTTCCAAAAATACCATATACTAAACATACAACTGGGCCAAACCCTGGGGTATATTCTAACCCAAAAAGCAAGTATGGGCCCCGCCCTTGGGCCTTGCCCTGAGATATATTTCAACCTGATTATATAATATTAGGTCCCGCCTTGGGGTATGTTTCAACCTGAACTTATCATAATGGGCCCCGCCCTGGGGTATATTCCAACCCGTCGTGCCATATTGGGCCCCGCCCTAGGGTATATTTGAACCTGATCATGCAAACACAATATACAGATCATACAACAACTAGAATGATAAATAACCGGATAGTGGGCCGGCCTTGGTGCCTTCGACCCATAGATACAGAGAGGAAACTCACCTCGGTCTGCTGGTAAATACTGACTGGTCGGCTATCGATCCGACAATCTCACATTGAATATACACAAATTACCCTAATTAGAATTAGGTCACGAAATCAAGACATGGGTCAAAACCCTAAGTCCAACTCCTAGAATATGCCCCATTATGCTCATCCCTTAATGGGCTTAACGATATTCGGGCTATCTACAATAAAGGCCCTATGGCCCAACATGCCTAAACCATGACACGCAAGGTCCACAATAGGAAACTGGGCCCACGTAACCTAAACAGACCAAGGCCCATAACTAGTTAAGGCCCAAAAGTCTAAAAGTCCAAAACATGCCCATCAGCCCACTGGGCGTACGCGTAGCATACATCATCAGTACGCTTAGCGTACTCGGTCTTCAGGCAGAACGCGCAACGTATAACTTAGTACGCCCAGCGTACTAAGCTGTTAAGCTTATTAAGCCATTAAGTGGTTAATCCATGCAACAACTTTGTCAACTTCCAGATCTTTGTCATTTAAGGGGTCTTAGGGCATAAAGTTGACGGCTTTATGCCTTTGCATGCCTTATGGGAGCCCAGCATGCCATTTTGTCCATTAAGACTTACTTTAAAGACCTATACTCATGCATGGTGCCATAAAAACGTCTAAGATAGAATTTTTATGCTTCTAACATGCCAAAGGGACTAAGATCTAACATTACAAGCTTCTGGAGTTACCCAAACTCACATAAGATACTCGATGGACAAAAAATGAGCTTATGAACAAACCCTAACTCAATAAGAAAAAAGATTAACAAGGTATAGGCTTTTTACCTCCAAAAGCTTTCCAAGATGATGTAGATTCAGGATCTTGAAGCTCAACCACTTCTAAGGCTTGCTCACCAACTTCTCCTTCTTGAAAACACACCAAAAAGAGCCACTAATGTCACTTTAACCTCAAAGATCACCTCTAATGGAAACTAGGGTTTTTAGAGACGTTTAAAGGTGGGGAGGCTAATAATGGATAAGCTCCAAATGTCATAAATGAGCTTAAATAGGGCTCAAGTCCGAAAATTAGGGTTTTAGTCTTTTAGCCACGTACACCCTGCATACATGCTCATACGCCCCACGTACGAGGCTCAGCTTCCCGATCAACACGTCTACGTACGCTACGCGTACATACACGTACGCGTAGCGTACGAAGGGTCTTCTTTGCAAAATAATTTATATCAAGGGCTTAAAAAGGAAATACCTTGATTTGGATGTTAAAACTGTTGGATAGGTGTCTACGCCCATAACTATAATTGGTATGTACTTGACCCGAGAGCAGCATGGTCCATTTCGGGTTGCCTTCATTAATACAATTTGACAGGATGTATATTTGAGAAAGAGGTTATTTTTTATTTATTAATATATTATAAGTATAATATATTAATTGTGAAATCATATTATTTAATTAGTACTGGTCAAGAATTAATTTGGAATTTGTTGAATCATGAAAAGTGACCCTCTTGAACTTCAGCTACCGCAGCCAACAAGCTACCGCAGTCAAGCTCCCTCTTCAGCAACCGCATCCGAAGTCATCTAGTCAACCGCAACCATTCTTACTTTACTTAGTTTATTTGTCTTTGTATAATACTCTCTATTGTCCAGTATGCCTTGCATGGCTACTCTTAGAGAGTGATTCAAATGTAACTTCTTGAATCTCTATAAATAGAGCTAATTCTCACTTATTATCTATCAATCTGAATACACATCTCTGAAGCTATCTTTTCTATCTCTCTATCTACGCATCACTTCTTACTCTCAAATCTTACTAGAATATAACCGATTACAATCTCTCTTCGGAGCAAGTCTCTTGTGACTTAATCACTAAGTTTGATCTCACTTATTAACTTGGCTTGAATGCATTCCTCGTTATGAATCAACTTATGTGTATTCTTGATATAGCAATTGTTGTCATTTCCATTTCTTTACATTTCCGCAACTAACTCTCTAACTATCTAACTCTAACTTATTAATATTATTGTTGAGCTTTTAGATCCTTCGAGATTAACTATTCCGCAATATACTTGTTCTAACGTTTGTTCAAGTGTGTCTCAAAGTTTTTCTCTCAACAATTGGTATCAGAGCCATAGTGGTTGCTTTTTGAAAACGGAACTCTGATTTTCAAAGGGCCTTCTATACCACTGAAGCTCATCTCTTAAAAAAAACTTCAAAAAAAAACAAGGAAAAATGGCACAATCTTTATCTCTGAATGTTTCCAACAGTGTTGGTGGTTCTAATCGAGCCCCAATACTGGTAGCAAATGAATATCATCACTGGTCCCAAAGAATGGAAAGATACTTAAGGAGACTTGGTAGAGATGTATGGCGATCCGTAGAAGAAGGACCACATGTCCCAGTTCTTACACCAGTCCAAACTGACGACGCTACAACCAGACTAGGAGGAGGTTAACCAGTCATGAACCGTCCCACCAAGGATGATCTCGATAAAATGGAAAATGATGTTGTTGCTTTTTATGAAATTTCTTGTGGAGTTGCTCCTGACAACTTCGCTATTATCATAAACTGCAAATCAGAAAAAGAGATCTGGGAAGTTCTCAAGAATCTGTACGAAGGCTCAGAACAAGCACAAGACAAGAAGCTTACAACCGCACTCAATGAGTTCAACAACTTCAAAGCTCATACTGGCGAAAGTTTAGAAGACTCCTTCAAAAGGTTCAACCAGATAGTCACCAAGTTATCCAATGCGGGCACCATCTGCAGTAACCATGAAACAAATCTTCAGTTTCTTAATGGGTTAGGAAGACATTGGACTACGGCTAAGATGATAGTCCAAGGCGATAGAAAGATTCATTCTTTGTCACTCTACAAGCTCTATGGAGAACTGCAAGCACAAGAATCCACCGTACTCAAAGACTGTGCTGACTTCAGAGGACCACTTGCTCTCATAGCACAAGCTCCACATAATCAATCTTACTCTCCCTCGTATGACACTCCACCGCAGTCATACGAAGCTGACTCAGAGTATGATGATGAAGAAGAATTTCAGAAGGCTATTGCTCTAGTTAGCCAACAGTTCAACCGTCTACCACCTCCATCCTTCTGCAAGAATCAACAGTTCAACAAACCTCCATTCAATCGTAACTTCAACCCGCAGAATAACCATCCTCGATATCCCAAAAGTTCTCATCCACCACCGCAATCTCAAAATACTCAACCAAAGGAGGCACCGCAGTCTACTCAAACCACTGACTCCGGTACTCCCTCAGAAGACAAGACTGATGTTGTGATTTGCCATAAATGCAACAAAGGGAATCATTTTGCAAGAGATTGTAAGGCGAATGTAGTAAAAGACAGAGCATTCTACCTTAGAATGGCTCAAGAGTTGGAAGATAAGGAAAAAGCAAGGGCATACGTAACCCATCTCAAAAAAGACCATCAAGTTTGGTCATCCGGAGACGAAGATGAAGCCATCAGCAGTGTCAAAGGAAAAAGGAAAATCTACATGCTGGCAACTGCGAATGATGATGGGTCTACAAAGCTGGAAAAGAACTACTGCTACATGGCAAAGGATGGAACCCTAAGCATCGTCGAACAAGTAAAACTCATGATCCAAACTCTAAACTATAGCATGCATGACTGTCAACCTTTCATAGATGATCTTAATGACACGTGTGTTGCCGTCCTTACAGACTATAACAAAGCCTTAGATGAGAAGAACATTGCGTCCCAAGAGATGTTCCATGTGAGAGGACGACTGGATAACAAAAGACTCAAAATGGCTATGTTAGAAAAGGACTTAGAGTTAGAAAAAGATGCAAGAATGTTGAGTGAAACACAATTAGAGATAGCTTTGAACCAGAGAGATTTAGCTCAGAGTGAAATTGTCCGCTTAAATCTTTTAATCGAAAAATTGTTCAATGAAAGTGAAGCTATTGAAAATTTGGTAAATAATGGAATCGTGGACAATACATACAATTGGGGTTGGTCAAATGGATATCCTACCGCAATGGATTCCTCACCCTGGTTCAACAAAGATAGACTGTACGTCCCTCCAGACCGAAAATTTCATTTCCCAGTCAATGACAAGACCTTTCCCGAAGACATCAAAACTCACTTCGGTAGACTGAATAATCTAAGCAATAATTGTGTCATTGAGAAAATTATGCCTGAGGTTTCGGGTCACACAAGTGATCAAATTCCTATCTGTGGCACCATTTACCCAAATTCTCAAACCTCATCTGTAGTTGATGAAGAAATTGTCATTGAGGGCCCCGAAGTCTCGAAAGACTTCCCATCCTTGCCCTCAGACCGCAGTGTCTCACACTGGAGTCAAAAGTCTCACAAAAGTCCCACTGAAGTCCCAACTTAGACTTACTCTGCGGTAGGCAGATCATCACTACCGCAATCATCAGTAAAAGGAACTATGACTCTTCAGCCAATTCATCATGAATTACCCATAGAAAATTTTGAAGTGGGTCAATGCTCTCAAACCCCTGAATCTTCAAGTTCGGACGACTCAAGCCCACATTTTCAAAATTTGTCTAAGAATTCCAGGAAACCGTAGTTGAACATCAAAGACTGCGGTTCCCCAAAAACTTTAGCAAAAAAGGCTTTCAAAGAGGAAATTCGATCCCGAGGCACAAATAGACATACTTTTTCGAAAAACAAGAAGCATATCAGATTTCCAAAGTCCAAAAGTCCAGAAAAATTTGTTTTCTCACACTATTTTTCGAAAAACTCTCCCATCAAGAAAACATACAAAAAGGAATGTACAGTTTCAACAGTCATTCCTAATTCATCTGACACAACCCAAAAGAGTGTAAAGTCCTTTCGAAACAATGGTTTTCAAATCTACTCCTCAGATGACCTAAAATGGAAGGGTATCTTCCCCACTCCAACACTTTTAAAGTCACATCAAAATTTTAACAAGTGGAAGGGTATTCTACCAAATCCAACGAAAAGGACCCAAAGATCTACACGTGCTAAACCTTTTTCAAAACAAACTTTTTCAAAGTCCAACAACACTCATGTCAGATATTACCAACCTCGTACCGGTCACAAGCCTGACTCATCCTTTAGACCGCTGACCAAATCAGGTGTCAGAACAAAAGACAAAATCTCAACCTATCAATGTCGATGTAGCTGCCAAAAAGATTCATCCTATGTCAAATCTAGTTGGAGTCAGAAACATCGTACTTTTTCAAAAACACACAACACTCCAAAACTGCACAAACACCTAGGACTAGGATTAAAAGTTGACAAGAAACCAGTCCCTGCAATCTCGATCCATGCATCATTCAGAAACTCATCTGTTGTCCTAGGCTCCAAACTAGTTTGGATTCCTAAACTAACCGTGTAATTCTCAGGCTTTGTGCAAGGAGGAACAAGAAGAAGAATGGTTAATCGACAGTGCCTGCTCCTTGCACATGACCGGAAGGTTAGAATACCTTCGGGATTTCAGGCCAATTTGCAACGTTGGAAATGTCACATTCGGCAACAATGCGAATGGGGTCATCCGAGGTTATGGTGTTCTCACTACGGGGAACTTTTCTATTCAAAAGGTTGCTTACGTAGAAAGCCTTAAACACAATCTCATCAGTGTTGGCCAACTATGTAAGGCAGGCCATCGAGTTGAATTTGATGATCAATTTTGCTATGTAATGACAAGTGATAGGAACACATGTTTGATCAAATCTCGATCCGAAGGTACTATGTATCCTCTGGATGTCTCTCTGATCATAGGAAAACCGCAGTTATGTTTCCGATCCAAATCCGTATCCGAAGTCAGCTGGCTATGGCACCGCAAACTAGCTCATCTCAACTTCAGATATATCAACAATTTGGTCACTGGAGAACTAGTCAGAGGACTCCCTATTCTCAAGTTCAGCAATGATACTCTCTGTCCTGCATGTGAATGTGGAAAGCAATCCAAAGCAAGTCACCCCATGGTGATTGAGTCTTCAATTTCTGAACCACTAGAGCTCCTGCACATTGATCTCTGCGGTCCATCCACCATAGCCAGTCTCCATCACAAGAAGTACATACTAGTTATAGTAGATGACTTCACACGCTTCGCATGGGTTTTCTTTCTCAGACTCAAGTCAGAAACACCGCAGATTCTCATCAACTTCATCAAGGAAATAGAACTTCAGATCAAGCTGCCAGTACGACGCATCCGCAGTGATAATGGAACCGAGTTTACTAATCATCTCCTCAACGGTTTCTTGGTGTCCAAGGGCATCACTCACAACTTCTCAGCTCCCTATACACCGCAACAAAATGGGGTAGTAGAGAGAAGGAACCGCACTCTAGTAGAAGCAGCAAGATCCATACTCAACTTCGCACACCTTCCTCTCTACTTCTGGGCTGAAGCAGTAGCCACCGCATGCTTTGTTCAAAACCGAAGCATTGTGTGCAAACGCCTCAATAAAACACCGTATGAGGGCCTTAACAACCGCAAGCCAAATGTTCGCTTCTTTCATATCTTTGGGTGTATATGTTTTGTGATCAACAACAGAGATCATCTTAACAAGTTTGCACCAAAGTCTGATGAAGGCATCTTCCTTGGCTACTCCACTAACAAGGTTGCTTATCGAGTTCTCATTAGACGCACAAGTTTGATCATTGAAAGCTTTGATGTGAAATTTGATGATTATCACATCTGCAACACCCCTCCATCCACTAAAACCACAACAATCCTGGAAAGTGATATTCCTGTCTCTTCGGGTCCATTAAACTTAGTTGAAGTCAACTATGACGATCTCTTCGACCCTGTAGAAACAGCCAAATTATCCGAAGTTCTTGTGTCTCAAGAAGCTCAACAGCAGCACGCTGTGTATCTGGTCCATCACTATCCGAAGTACCATCTCTCAATACTTCCACCTCGCCGGTTGAGGGGGAAAGCTCTACTCCGGATCAAGCAACAACCATCGAGGTTCCAGTACTTGATGCAGCTCAAGTTCCCATCCGTAGAGAATCATTACCATCCAACGTTTCTTCCGACTCGGATGATGAAAACATAGAGAACATTGACACAAGAACAGACTCTAGGGTTATCACTCTTCCATCCGCAGTCCAGGGGGAACCTTCTCAGGTTCCAGAGGAACTCCCATCAGCAATCCAGGGGGAACCTCTTCCAACTGCTCAAGAAAATTCCATTCTCGCTCCAACAATCCAAGATGATTCCGCAGGATGTTCTCAAGTCCAGGGGGAACTGCCATCTCCAACCGCAGAGTCTTCTGATACCGAAGACATTCCCTCTACCGTAGCTGCTGATCATCTGCAACCCCATCTACACGTATGGACGAAGGACCACCCACCAGGTTAAATCATTGGCAACCCATCCGCAGGTATCCAGACTCGATCTTCCAAGGACTTATCTGATCATTGTCACTACGCAGCATTTATGTCCTCGGTCGAGCCCCGAACGATCAAAGAAGCATTACTAGAACCTGATTGGATATCCGCAATGCAAGAAGAGCTAGAAGAATTCAAAAGAAACAAAGTGTGGCAGCTCATCCCGAAGCCACATGGTCACACCATTGTTGGTACTAGATGGGTATTCAAAAACAAGCTGAATGAATCTGGTGTGGTAGTCAGAAACAAGGCAAGGTTAGTTGCAAAGGGATATAGTCAACTTGAAGGCATTGACTACGATGAAACGTATGTTCTGGTAGCACGCATGGAAGCTATCCGAATCTTCCTAGCATACGCAGCCCACAAGAATATCAAGGTTCATCAAATGGATGTAAAAAGTGCCTTTCTCAATGGGGAATTAAAAGAAGAGGTTTATCTTCAGCAACCTCCAGGTTTTGAAAGTATTGAATTCCCAGACTACTGCTACAAACTTGAAAAAGCAGTATATGGTCTGAAGCAAGCCCCAAGAGCGTGGTACGAGACTCTCTCTGAATTTCTTGTCTTATCTGGATACAAAGATGAGTGATTGATCCCACTTTATTTAGAAAAGCAAATGGTGATCACCTCATGCTTGTACAAATATATGTGGATGATATCATCTTCGGATCAACTGATCAAGGAATGGTGGATGAATTTGCTAAGCTCATGACCAACAAGTTCCAAATGAGCATGAATAGAGAGATTAACTTCTTTCTAGGACTTCAAGTGAAACAAGTTCCGCAAGGGATATTCATTCATCAGGAGAAATACACCACTGAACTGTTAAAGAAATATTCTATGGACAATTGTTCTTCAGCTAAGGTCCCCATGGCCTTCAGATATAAGATCTCTGCTGATCCCTCAGGCGAATCTGTGGATCACAAGACTTATAGAGGTATCATAGGCTCTTTGATGTACCTCACCCCAAGCAGGCCAGACATTGTCTTTGCTACATGTGTATGCGCAAGGTATCAGGCTGACCCAAAAGTGTCACATATGACCGCAGCCAAACAAATACTATGGTACCTGAAAGGAAGCAAGTCTCTTGGATTATGGTACCCCGCAGGCAATGACTTCAGCCTTCAAGCATTCACAGATGCGGATCATGCCGGATGCAGACTAGATCGAAAAAGTACCTCAGGTGGATGTCAATTTCTGGGTGGAAGACTCGTCAGCTGGTCATCAAGGAAACAAAGTTGTGTATCTCTGTCTACCGCAGAAGCTGAATATGTGGCCGCAGCCAGCTGTTGTTCACAAGTTCTGTGGATGAAGACACAACTTATGGACTACGGATACAGAATCCTGCGGATACCAATTTACTGTGACTTTGAAAGTGCTATAGCGATTTCTCACAATCCTATTCAGCACTCCAAGACCAAGCATATTGAACTATGGTATCACTTCATCAAAGACCACATCCTGAAAGGTAACATTGAACTCATCTTTGTCCATACTCATGAAGAGATTGCTGATGTGTTCACAAAGGCACTTGACTCTACAAAGCTCAACACTTTCTTACAAATGATAGGAATGATGAATCCAGACCCACAATTCTTCTTGAATTGATAGGTACCGCAGACCATCCTTGGTCTCAGTTGCGGTCCTAACTGAAGTTACTTATGATAGATGGTTTTGGTATATCCTGTATACCGCAGTCTATGTACCGCAACCATATATCATATTTATCTTTCACTGGTCCTTATTGTTTGTTGTTACTAACTTCTTGTACAAGTGCTCTCCTCAGTTCTTCTACTGCAGTCATACATCTATCCATTCGCAATGAATGATCCATCCGCAATAGCAAAGGATCCATCCGCATTGAAGTTTCCATCCGCAATCACATTAATAATTTCTCAACTGTTTCATTAATCTTTGAATCATGGTGTGCAATTTAATGATCCTTCATTAAATAAAACATTAAATAAAAACATTCCTTGAGAAACTGTCCCCTCCCTTTTTGAATAAACCTTGTGTCAGACCTATTTTAGGTATGATGACAAAAAGAACGTTTTTCCATAAACAAATCCTTAATCTGTCTTTTCATCTTACCCAGCACGTCCAATCAGTTACAACTTCTTTTTGCACAACAGATCAAACAAACCCTCACCACACGATCACCAGACGTGATGTTGTACGTCTGACATTTCATTAAATGAAAACCCCTTTTTGGTAAAATCTCAAAAATTTAAACCGTTTCATATTTTGTGGCTGAGATTTCACCTCCCAAAATCAAAAGAACCCCTAATTTTTTTTTACCTTATCCTTTTTCACCTAGGGTAAAAAAAACGTTTCCCGCTTCCATAAGCCCCTATAAAAACCTTTCTTCTTCCCCAAGAACAGTTTACGCTCTCTGAACTTTGAATCCTCTCTCCATTTTCGTACTCTGTTTCTTCACTTTCTCTCAAACTGCTACAATGGTGAAATCCGGTGTATCCAAGAAACAATCCAAAGATTATGGATCAGTGAACCCTACTGGTTCAGACTCTGCTTCAAGACATCCCACTCCCATGATTGCATCAAGCAATTTCAGAGCGGTATTCGAAGATCATTCATCTTACAATGCTCCAATCAAGCTGGTGATCAAGTTCTTGAACAATCACCCCCCTGTTTGGCCCCTTCGATTCATTTACAGACATTGTTCCGCTTTCAACCCTATTCAAATGTGCCTTTTCAGCCTATCGACCACTCGAGAACCCACAAGAAGTGCATCTTAACCTAGTAAACGATTCTTTGGTCATCCTGTCTAAAGAAAAGTTTCTTTCTGCCATTAACCTTCTTGTTCATCCTTCCATCAAGATTTTTACTCCATCCATGGCGGACATCACTTCTGCACTTTACCAAATGGGATATCAGAAGAAAATCAAAGGCATTGGAGAATTCAAGAAAAACCAATTGCCTGCGGTCTGGCAATTCGTTTGCCATTTTGTCATCCGCAGTCTATCCGGCAGAACCGGAGGCATGGATAATATGGGACTCAAACTCCTAGAGTTGGTATGGAGTATCTTCACAGGCCATGATGTGAACTACGGTCAGATTCTATGAGATGATTTTCTGCAATACATTCCCAAGGAGAGCCCAAGGGAGAACCCTACCGAACTTACTTTTGCAAGATTCTGGTCCCTCTGCATTTCAGATCTCCATGCGGACGCAGGAATCAGCATGGGCAACGACATCAACTACTTTGTCACCAAGGATCTCAAAAGGTACAATCCCTCATCTAATCAATCTGTTTTTGGACCAATTAGAAGACTTCCAACCCACATTCTCACCACTCTTGGTCTTGAGACTGCTAATGTCTCAGATCATATTGAGGCTACGGAAGTATTTCCCCATACCCTCCTACCCCGCCTCTTCCAACCCCATCCGCAATCATTACCCCTGGAAGTACCGCAGTCCCATCTTCCACTACTCTCTCCAATCTTCCTCAAAGAAGAAAGAAATTGGCCTCAGCTCATCAAGGCCCCCGCAATGTCTCCAAGAAACAAAGAACCCCAAAGAAAGATGCTCCCAAACCAACCACACCCTCAAAGAAACGCAAAACCAAACCAACCGCACCCACAAATGATAGTGACTCTGATGAGGATGCGCAACCAATTGCCATCCTTAAGAAAAGAAAAACCAATCCCACTGGCCAAATGCGCGACCAGACTGATACCCTAGCCTCTCAAAAGGCTCCGGTAGTCCTTGGGGTGGCCGCAGACCCATTCAACACCACAATCGAATACCACTCATTCTCAGAAAGTGAGTCTGTTTTACCGCAACGTGGAGACTCCCCACCAGTTCAATCCCAAGAGGATAACACTGGTTCTCGCCCTAAGGTCTCCAGGGCTTCCCGATTTCATTACTTTTCTCCCGAGGAGTTGAACTCCATCCTCTTGAACGTAACCCAAACACTACAAACACCTTCCCAACCGCAGGGCATTTCTTCCGCCCTTGCTGGAACTGAGCCGAGGCCAAACTTGACTACGGGTCAAGGAGACCGAGGAAGCTCATGAAATCCTACTCTGCTTACATCAGTAACAGGTGGTTTAGGCACGGTGAGCACAAATGTGCCAGGATCTGTGGACCCGAAGGACACTTCGGTGCGATTTCAAGGATTTGACGGAGAAGAATCTAATGACTCATGGTTGCACTACACGCCCGTGTCTGAGGCCGACATCAAAAAGTATGTCGCTTTCTGTAGGGCATTCCAAGCACGTAAAGATCAACAAATCAAGCAACAGCAACAAAAGGAACAGGAAATCCAATCTGTGGCTAAGTATTGGGCAGACGCGATTAACAATGCCAATACCGTAACCACCATACTGAAGGTCCAAGATTGGATGTCTGAGATGGCTGAGACAATCCGCAAGGCCCAATCCACTCATGACGGTGCCGGTGCTTCCAAAGTCTCTCCAACTCCACCTGTTCAAGACTCACAAGACAAAGGAACCGCAATAGAAGTCAGCTCTGCTCCCACCTTCGGTTTTGATGATGTTGATCTTCAGGAGGTAAATCAACCCTCTCCCTCTGTTGATGATCTTATGATGTTTGATGAAGAAGAAGAATCCAGTGGCTCTCACCATTCAACTTCCAAGCCCAAAGAGAAGAAGAAAAAGAAGAAGAATGTTGTAACAAGGAAAGAATTTTTGAGCCTGCAAGCAAAGGTCGATCAAATTCTTGCTGCGGTCAAGCCAACTCAACCGCAACCAGAAGACACACCCGGACCGCAGTCATTGATCGAAAGAATAGAGCGCTTGGAAACTCGTGAGAGATTGGCTGCTGAAAGAATTTCTCTCAAGGTCGAAATGGGAATTCGGTCCCTGGATAACAATCGTCAAGCAGATCACAAGGAATTCATGGCTGCTGCGAAACGCCTCATCTCTGAGGTGACCGCAATCAAGAAAGATCTACAAGCAGCCATTGCGGACCAATCCTCCCAATCTCAAAAGTTGATAGCTGAGACTCACACTGCATATGAGTCCACTATCTCAGTCCTTCAAGCTACTATCAACCGCCTGCAACGATCTCTGTCAACCAACTTCTATGGCCCAGAAATCCTTCAACTCACCAAGGAAATTCACAGGCTGCTATTCAACTCCACCATCCCCAACAATCAACAACTGGCAGATGCCCTTAAAGCCCAGTTTCAGGAAGTTTTTGCCAAAGTTGATGGACTCGGAAAATGGCTTGAGGAAGCTCGTGCGTTGCATTCCTCAAGAGGGGGAAGTAGTGAAGAAGAATTATATCACTCCAATCACTCCATCTCACAACATCAGACTCCCCCCATCACTACAGAAAAAATTCCTACACCGCAACCCTCACCACCACCATCTCATCAGACTCCCCCCATCATTACAGAAAGAATTCCTACACCGCAAACCTCACCGCAACCATCTCATCATACTCCGTGAAGAAGAAGTCGATCACTCCAATCACTCCATCTCACAACATCAGACTCCCCCCATCACTACAGAAAAAATTCCTACACCGCAACCCTCACCACCACCATCTCATCAGACTCCCCCATCATTACAGAAAGAATTCCTACACCGCAAACCTCACCGCAACCATCTCATCATACTCCACCACAAAAGGAGATCACTCCTGAGAAACCAGAGACTCCCCCTCACTTCAAAAATCTGGTGGATCACATGTCCTCTCCAAGCTCTAATGACTCCCCTGCCACCACCCAAAGGAAAAAAGACTGGAAAGCAGCTAAACTTGCTAAGCTTATATGGAGAGAATGCGGTTTTGACACTGTCATGGATGAATCCTTGATAAACTCTTGGATCAATCCCCACCGCAGACTGCTGGATGATGACTACAAACCATATCTCAAATATGCTGAACCCCCTTCAGATGGCTACTGGGATGTTCCAATCTCCCCAAACGCTAAATACTTCACAGTGTTTGAGCAGTTCGACCGCAGCCTTCCAGATCACAAAAGACTGCCAATGGAATTCGAGAGACTTAACCATTTTTATGCAAATCATGCCTCTCCCATTGAGAAAATATGGTCTAACGATAGACCATCCGCAGTCAAAAACTACAAGCTCCGGAAGTTCATGAAGGCAGACTTCATCCAATACACTCTCACTAGAAGGGAACACGACTATGTCCGCACCCAAGCTGACTTCCCCTGCATGAATCCTGAAGAAGTCTTTCTCATAGCAAAGGTGTTCCAGAACAAGTCGGAGAAGCACCCGAAGATGAAGATAGCGCTTGAAAGAGCTAGTACGTTTTTGAAGGAGACTGTCTGTGATTTTGCTAAAATCGACGCAGATATCTACCCCACCATTGCCAAGAAGATCAATCTACCACCACTCGATTCTGCACCAATGCCTACCGAAGGCTATCAAGAAAGATCCTTAGGTGCAACCAACTTCCCTGAACTCGGAGTCATTTTCAAAAGGAAGACCGATAAAGTCAAATACTTTATTCCTATGACTGCCATGAATCGCCTCACCAGGAAGCAACTTGAAATATGTCGAACCGCAGTTGAGAGATCAAAGAACACAACTGCCAAAGTCAAGTTCGATATTTTAAGGAGGATCATTTGGTTGGAAAACGTCAGAAAGTTTTGATGGATCCTGATCAAGTTTCTTAAACTTGATAGCTGAACAAAAGTTAAAGAGGTCACTTAGGGGGAAATTGTTGAATCATGAAAAGTGACCCTCTTGAACTTCAGCTACCGCACCCAACAAGCTACCGAAGTCAAGCTCCCTCTTCAGCAACCACATCCGAAGTCATCTAGTCAACCGCAACCATTCTTACTTTACTTAGTTTATTTGGCTTTCTGTAATACTCTCTATTGTCCAGTATGCCTTGCATGGCTACTCTTAGAGAGTGATTCAAATGTAACTTCTTGAGTCTCTATAAATAGAGCTCATTCTCACTTATTATCTATCAATCTGAATACACATCTCTGAAGCTATCTTTTCTATCTCTCTATCTACGCATCACTTCTTACTCTCAAATCTTACAAGAATATAACTGATTACAATCTCTCTTCGGAGCAAGTCTCTTGTGACTTAATCACTAAGTTTGATCTCACTTATTAACTTGGCTTGAATGCATTCCTCGTTATGAATCAACTTATGTGTATTCTTGATATAGCAATTGTTGTCATTTCCATTTCATTACATTTCCGCAACTAACTCTCTAACTATCTAACTCTAACTTATTAATATTATTGTTGAGCTTTTAGATCCTTCAAGATTAACTATTCCGCAATATACTTGTTCTAACGTTTGTTCAAGTGTGTCTCAAAGTTTTTCTCTCAACAGAATTAATTTAGCGATCAAAAGAGACTAATTAAATATGTAGGGATTGATTATGTAAATCAGTGATATTTATAGTGTGGGCTAATGATCCATGTTGATTAGAAATGGACTAAACCTTTGTGAGAGTCCATGAAGAGTTAGTCCATAAGGCTAATGAGTTAATGTATTAAAAGCCCAAGTGAATTATGGTTTACAAGTTTAAACCCTAAAGATTCAAAACTATAAATAGGGTCCCTAAGCTTGCAAAATCGGCCACTAGTACTCCAAGGTTTAAACCTAGCCGTTTTTGGTGCTCCTAGCCTCTCTCTCATTATCCTCCACTTTTTTATGGTGTTTGTGACTTGTTTGAGGCATCACACCTGGGATGCTAAGCTCTTGAAAGGCCAAGTTCTTAAAGCTACAACAAAGCGGTAATCATCTAACTAGTTTTTATGTTTCAAATATCAAAATTGCATGCTAGTTAGGCTTGATGCTTTGGAAAAATGAAATTGCATGTATAACTAGAGAAAACTTAGATCTAAGGCATTAGGGTTGTATGTGCACCATAGGAGTGTTATATTATATAAAAAAACCCAACAGTGGTATCAGAGCCATGGGTGTTTTCTGTTATATAGATGCATTGGTTTATTGTTCAAAGTTGAATAAATTGGAAAAAATGTTGTCTGACTGCTGGACTCGACGAGTCCCATGAGTGGACTCGACGAGTTGGATCATATGGAGATGAACTCGACGATTCCATAGCCTGACTCGACGAGTTGGGCAATCTGTTGGCAGATTTTTCGAGTTTTTGGCCATTTTTTGGATTAGGATCATTACCACAAACTGTTTTGACTTATAAAAATCGTTTTTTATGATAATGTAATGATTATCCTCATCCAATTAAAATATAATTGTCAAAGTTTCAAGATTATTGTTAGTTTATATGATAAGCTAAATTATTTGTAATTTTTTATTTGAATTGTCTTGCTATATGAACTTGATTAGGTCAAATTGGTAAAAGATAAAGTTATGATTATTTTATTAGTTTACAATTTGATCTAAATATTTTGAAGAGTTACAAAATTTGTCATCAAGTTTTGGAACTCAAAAGTTTTATTAAGGAGTTACAAAAAATATTAGTTAAATTGATCTAAATGTTTTCGAAGAGTTTCATAATTTGTCCTCAAGTTATGGAACTTGAAAAGTCTCATTCATTAAACAAATTAACTCCTTAAGTTATGGAATTCAAGAGTCTTGAAAGGTTACAAAACTTGCCATCAAGTTTAGGAATCTAAAAAGTTTTGAAGAGTTTCAAAATTTTCCCTCAAGTTTTGGAATTAAAAATTTCATTTAAAAGGTTTTAATTGTGAAATATTAAATACTAAACCTTTTGGCTTCATAACTTAAATTTAGAATTAAAAGTTTTGATTACAGTTTTGTTGATAATTAATTAAAAGTTTAATTAAAAGAGTATTAATAAATCCATAATTGTATGGTTTGAGTTTAATTAAATTAAAAGTCTACTTGAATAAATAGATTAAACCACCTAGTATTTAAAATGTTTAAAATACACCCTTATACTATATAAAATTAAAAGTCTAGTATATTATATATGTATAAGTTAAAATAAAAAAAAGCAGTCTTACCGTTAGTAGGCCTCATTCACGAAGTTGGTCTATAAGGGGTGTTTAAGGAAGCGGCTTGTAAAATGACCGTCATTGGGTATCCACTCTTACCCACCGCACCCTTGACGGTGGAGGGTCCTTAGCCGAACGGGTTTGATAGGACACTTAAATCCTCATTAAAAGTATAACGAAATACAAAGTAACTAAACACTTAATAAATTTCCAATCTTAGTTACTTTAGGAAAAATGTGAATTTGATGCTAACCCATGAAATTGTACATTGCACCTTATTGGTCAGTTAGTGGAGCGTGTGTGGTTAACTGGCACACTAATGTGGCCTAATGAAGGATGGCAATGGGTTTCTCGTACATTATCATTGATCAATGGAGCGTGTGTGGTTAACCGGCACATTGATTAGGTGATTAATGACATCGAGAGTACCAAGCTAATTTGCATGGTTATTCACACCTTGTTTGTGATCCTCGGTATCCCAATCCCAAACTTGAAGGGCATAATCGAGATTAAACATGCCATTGAAAAGTTCAATGAATCTCAAAGAATCTAGGAATTTCAAATTCATTTAAACCCTAATCTTCACTTTCGTTTTTCATGGTGGAAATTGGTAAATCGTCATTTACCTACCTTTAAATATTTTTCAATTGGATTACGACATCCCACTTCTAAATTGCAGAATATTGTATTGGGTCCTAGCCTTAATATTTCATTTGGGTGTTATATTAAGGACTTAAATCAATTAACTTGAATTTCTCCCTTGTAGATGTCTAGTTCTGACAACTATGGTCATCCCGAATCTTATGGAAAAAGCTTTCCTCATGAAGATGATGTTCATAGAAATCATACTTCACTTCCTCCACCTCCTCCAATCATTCTCCCTGACCCACATGTTCGTCGACTTGAAAATTTCAAGGTCACTCAAACCCCATTGGCTAGAAAACACAAAGATGGAAAGTTTGTGTGTGCACACGTCTTGGAGATGAAGTCACACATTGACAAGTTGGGAATGTTAGGTGTCGTTGTCTCGAGGAAGTTGGTTGTTGACTTGGTTCTTCAATCACTTCCTAAGTCATATAGTGAGTTTGTTAAAGACTATTGTGTGACATACCACGACGTGACCCTTATCGATCTTACCTACTTGCTAATTGATGCTGAATCATAAATGATTTGGTACACTGGTAATGCAAATTTGATTGGAAGATCTACTTCCAGACTTCCATGGACATTGACAATGGAAACATTGGAAGTACAGAAAAGTCTTCTCTTCCCAATGGAACAGGATCGGCCATGGTCCAACCATTAGACCAAATGGTAAAGAGAAAGGATAAGTCTGAGATTGTCCTGTGTGCCATTCCAATAGAGTCTGTTTATTACTACGGCCAAGAGAAGGGGCATTGGTTGCGAAGCTGCCTTATTTACCTGAAGGATCACAAGGATGGTAAAGTCAAAGTGTTTGACTCTACTTCAGGTAAGTCCACTATCTAAGTCTATTAAGCTCCTATTTGTAGATTCTTAATACATGATGTGATAAGATCGCATTTTGATGTTTTATAGGATCGAAGAAGAGAAAGGAAGTTTAAAGGAAGAGTAAGCTAAGTCTGATCGCGAAGAGATGGATTTCGATTGCATGCTTTGATGATCGGATTTTTGAGCTGCTACTTCAGGGTTATGATAGATTGCTTAGAAATATGTAGTAACATAGTTTTCATTTGTAATTGCGTTGTAAGGACAAGTTTTTTCGCAATTTTATAAATAAAGAAAATTTTGATTTTATCTTATTTTATATTTCCTTACAATGGCATTTGTGAATATTGTTGTTTATATGTTTCCACTAATAGCAATGTTGAAAAAATGTTTGATTCTTAGTTATATCAATTGTGGTAGTGTCATAATTTCCGAAGTAAGGAAAGATTCTCATCGCCCAAGTTTCAATTGGATTGAAACTTGGAATCATATGATTTGAATCATGTGATGTATTGGTACTTGGGAAATTAAGACTAATTCCTTGTTTACATGTATATGTAAGTCAAGTGAAAGATGAAAGGATCTAGTACACAATGAAGTGCACTGGTCAGATCCACCACAAAGAATGATAAAGACTATTCGTCATGATTTACTTAAGGTTTAGTAAATATGGTTATGCTTACAAGGGTAAGTGTAATTCTGATACATTGAAAAGATTCAATGTACATCAGAACGAATAAGAAGAATCAAATTTGGCAGAAAGATAAAAGGTTTTTCCAATCTGAAAGGAAAGGAGAGTACTTTAGTATCGTGTTTTATGATCATCCTAATGATTATGGAACCATATGACAATTGATCCTCTAAGGACACCTTAGTGAACTTGCATGACTAAGAAGAGGAATCAGGAATTGTGGAATGGTTAAATCAAGAAGATGAATCATACTTCGTTCCAAAATCAAGTCTTAGATTCATACTCCGAGATTCTAAATTGAGTGACATATCTTATGCAGGTTTATAGCGAGTAGAAATGCTTCTTGCTCTTGCACATTTGAAATTGGTAGTTGTGATGTTTTAGACAAAGACCAACTAAGACCAATTATATGAAGTGTCATTCTTGATAAGAATCCGCACTAACTCTTGAATATTTGTTTGTCAAAGAATGTTTCTTGATAAGAGAATCTTATATGTCAAGAGGTCAGTGGGAGTCTTAAAGATCTTGAAAAGGTTCAGGAACTGATTAAGAATAAACTATTGTTTATCACTAGCACACGACTTGAGGTTTGTAACCTATCGTATTAACATATTCTTGTTTCTGTGCCCATTCCAGTTGAAGTTGACTATGCATGTGAGTTCTATGAATTCTCAGTTGTTTGCATAAGGCAATGCACCTTGATAAGTGAAAGTTCATTGATCGGTAAAGGTGAGCTGCTAAGCAACTTGGAAAGCATGGTAGGCCCTTGTGCTGCCAAGTGACAAGAAATTAAGAGTGAACAAGTTCAGTCCATATGAGTTTGAATTTGTCATAGACCTTGTCTTATGATAATGGTTGGAAATGAAAGATTCACATGGATAGGAACACATACACCATTAAATCTAAGTGGTAAGGTTTCTCTCCAATTCATGAAAATGATTGTGAGGAAACGCTTTCACTAAGTAGATTTTAAAGTGTTAGCAGTTGTGATATTTGCATTCTCAAATTCGATTATGATTACGACATCCCTCTTCATAGTTCGAATTGTGAGAAATGGCAAATAGTTTGAACATTCGGAACTTATTGTTGTAAGTTCTGAAATAGTTTAGACACACATATGGACTTTCTAATAAAAGGTGTATGAGCTTAGATAAAGGCTTATCGAAGCATCTCGTATTAGAAATCTGAACTTTGGTAAGAAAGTCAATAAGTTATTGATTTCTAGAAGTCTAGCTGATTTTGGATACATCTCAAAGCTAGTGGGAGCATAAATTTTATGCTAGTAACAAAATAATTTTTATGCTAGTGGGAGCATAATTATTCTGGTAAGTGTTGCGAGTTAGCAATACTATTTGTAGGAAACAAATTTCTAATTTGCAACGTTGCAAAGGTTGAAAAGTTGTTTCGCTATAGTAAGGGAGAGGATACTTATACTTTATTTCAAATCTAAAAGCTTAGATTGAAGTATTAATCAAACTTAGTCATGAGTATATATGAATATTTGAAAATTCTATATATGGAAATATTATAGCAAGCGACTGGTCAAGCATCATGTCTTTATGTAAGACATTATGAATCATATCCCATATGCTACGGGTATAGGATCAATTACATATGCTATAATATTCATGTGTTCTAATTTTCCAAATGCCTAGGGCATTAAGAGGGAAAAAGGGCTACAACCGGATATGACTAAAGTGGTTAAACAAATGTCAAGGACAATCTAAGGTTCGCTAAGGATTTATCGCTTGTGGGCAGTTGGAATAGGATCGATTACATATGCTATAATATTCATGTGTTCTAATTTTCCAAATGCCTAGGGAATTAAGAGGGAAAAGGACTAGAACAGGATATGACTAAAGTGGTTAAACAAATGTCAAGGACAATCTAAGGTTCGCTAAGGATTTGTTGCTTGTGGGCAGTTGGAAGTATAGTAATAAATGGACCATGTTGACATGATTCTGAATAGATAGGATTCCGTTAAGAATAAATTGTCATATGGAAAATAAGGATATGTTTCCATATTGGGAGTTGGATATTGAGAATCTATGTGTAGGCTAGAAACTGTAATGCAAGAAGGATGTTCAAAGGAATGTACTTTGAATGTGAGACTTCGCTTCCTTGTAATTGTTTTGTTATCAATCTCTAGTGGAAAGTTTTGTAATATCGTTGGCAAAGTCTCTATGACTTTGGTACCTCGACATTACAAAAGATACATTGCATGATAGTTTAAAATCTAACACATTCTTATAGTGGCAAGAATTACGTATTCTTACACTAAGTAATAAGGATTTCGAATTGTGAATGAGCATCATTGAAATGTTTTCAATCGATCTATTTGACAAAGTAAGGACCATATATAAACATAGTGTGCATGCTTGGAGCATGGGATAACTATTGTTTTAATTCAAGTATTAAGTTGATTAATCGAAACATTATACAATGGATAATGTGTAATCAATGTGGTGATTAAATAAAAGGTGTTTTATTTACATTCAAAAGTTTTGAGACCATATTGAATTCGATTATTCTTGTGTTTCACTTTGCATCTTTTGACTTCCCGATAATAAGATTATTCAAACTATCCACAGTCGATCATACTTTGGAAGTAGGTATTGAGGCAAGATTGTCATGAATCCGACTATAGATTGTCTAAGGTGTTTAGACATGGCGCGAGTTTGCTACATTGTTCATGAGTACTCCTGTAATAAGATTTGGGTATTGGATTAAACCCACATTCATTTGAATCACTTCATGGATTTCATCACGAGTGATTGTGAGATGATAATATCTTATATTCTTGAAATGGAGACATATAGTTGCAGTTTACAAGTCGGTTGCACATTGATGATATGTAAACGCACCAGTAAATTGGTGTTATAAAACATATTGTTATGTGTGATTTTAATGAGTAAATAGAGCAAGCATATGAATCGAAGTTTATTCGTTCCTTTTACCCTAAGAGGGATAAAAGCGATATATGTGGGCCCCTCGATGATTTAGTGATGACAACCCTAAGCGCTTGCCCAAGCCTGGACTGATTTGATTTGTTCAATTAGTCAGTCGTCATAAATCGGAAATCCGGAAACAACACATGAACAGGGAGAATGATTATAATCCATGTCTCAGTTCATACGATATCTAGAATGGAGGAATATATGATCCCTTATCTAATGGACACGTCAGAGTTCGACAACGGCTTTTAAGAGCTATGATTGCTGGTCGGTTTTTAAGTTGTACTTGCAGTTATAGTTATTAGACTTATCCAAGTGGGAGACTGTTGGATTAGATGTCTAAGCCCATAACTATTATTGCTATGTACTTGAACCTAGAGCAGCATGGTCCATTTTTGCCTTCATCAGGGCAATTTGACATGATGGATATTTGAGAAAGAGGTTATTTGTGATTTATTAATATATTATAAGTATAATATATTAATTGTGAAATAATATTATTTAATTAGTATTGGTCAAGAATAAATTTGAAATTAATTTAGTGATCAAAAGAGACTAATTAAATATGCAGGGACTGATTATGTAAATCAGTGATATTTATAGTATGGGCTAATGATCCATGTTGATTAGAAATGGACTAAACCTTTGTGAAAGTCCATGAAGAGTTAGTCCATAAGTCTAATGCGTTAATGGATTAAAATCCCAAGTGAATTAAGGTTTACAAGTTTAAACCCTAAAGATTCCAAACTATAAATAGGGTCCCTAAGCTTGCAAAATCGGCCACTAGTACTCCAAGGTTAAAACCTAGTCGTTTTTGGTGCTCCTAGCCTCTCTCTCATTATCCTCCACTTGTTCATGGTGTTTCTGACTTGTTTGAGGCATCACACATGGGGTGCTAAGCTCTTGAAAGGCCAAGTTCTTAAAGCTACAACCAAGATGTAATCATCTAACTAGTTTTTATGTTTTAAATATCAAAATTGCATGCTAGTTAGGCTTGATGCTTTGGAAAAATGAGATTGCATGTATAACTAGAGAACACTTAGATCCAAGGCATTAGGGTTGTATGTGCACCATAGGAGTGTTATAATGCATAAAAACCCAACAAAAACTCTCCCCCACTTAAGTTAGACTTCGTCCTCAAAGTCTCCTGATGCGAATAAACATGGGTTGTGCTCTCTCATCTCGTCCTACCGTTCCCACGTCCACTCGGAGCCTCTTCAGTGCTGTCATTGCACCTTCACCATGTTCACTACCTTATTACGCTGGGTTTTAGTCTTCTTATCAAGAATCACAATGGGCTTTTCCACATAATTCAGACACTCATTCACCTGAATATCATCTAGCGAGATCACCGCAGAATCAACGGCTACACATTTCCGCAACTGGGATACATGGAAATCGTTATGGATCTGACCGAGCTCATCATGAAGATCCAGCCGGTATGCAACCCTGCCAACCCGGGCAGAAATACTAAATGGACCAATAAATCGGGGAACCAGCTTGCCCAGATTTTGAAATCAGATGACACCTTTCCAAGGTGACACCTTCAACAACACATAGTCTCCTTCCTAAAACTCGAGATCCAAACGACGTTGGTCAGCATAACTCTTCTGACGACATTTTCGCGACCTGTATTCTGTCGCGCACCTGCTGAATCAACTTAGTGGTCTTAAGCACCACCTTGGTGCTCCCCATGACCCTATGCCCACCCCCCCCCCCCCCAACAAACGAGGGTCCTACACCTCCTTCCATATAGCATCTCGAAAGGTGGTGGGTCGATACTAGAATTATAACTGTTATTATAGGAGAACTCTGCCAATGGAAGGTAAGTATCCCAAATCCCTCCAAACTCCAACACACAAGCCCTAAGCATATCCTCGAGTTTGTGGATCGTCCGCTCGCTCTAACCTTCAGTCTAGGGGTGGTACGTTGTAATGAAATGCAGATGAGTGCCTAACTCCTCATAGAACTTCCTCCAAAATTTGGAGGTAAACGAACATCGCGGTTCGAGACCATAGATACCGGCACCCTATGCCTAACTACCACCCCCCGAACATAGATATCCGCTAACTTCTCGGCGGATATACTCTTGTCAATCGGAATAAAATGTGCACTCTTGGTCAATTTGTCCACAATGACCCAAATAGAATCAACACCCCACACCGTCTTGGGTAATTTTGTGATAAAATCCATGGTGATCTCCTCCCACTTCCACATGGGGATGGGTAACAGTTGGGCCATGACGTGAGGTCTTTGATGTTCGGCTTTAACCTTCCTACAGGTCAAACACCGCTCAACAAACCAAGCAACTTATCTCTTCATGCAGGGCCACTAATAGCTCAATCTCAAGTCTCGATACATCTTCGTGGCCCCCGGGTGGATAGAAAACGTCGATTTACGGGCCTCCTCTAAAATTGTCTGCCTCACCCCACCTGATGTTGGAACCCAGACCCTACTACACTAGGTCAATAACCCCCGAATGTCGCTAACAAACAAAGGAATCTACCCTCTAATCTGGTCAGTCTTCCAATTTTCCTTCTTGAATCCCTATACCTAAGCTTCCTTGATCAAATTCATCAAGGGTGAAGAAACAATCATCCTCAAACAAATATCTCGGATCGAGCACACCGCCTTATGGATAAAAGCATCGGCCACCACATTCGCCTTCCCGGGGTGATAAAAAATCTCACAGTCGTAGTCTTTTACCACATCTAACCACCTTCGCTGCCGCATATTCAAGTTTAACTGATCCATCAACTACTTCAAACTCTTATGATCAGTGTAGATAGTGCATCGGACCCCGTACAAGTAATGCCTCCATATTTTGAGGGAAAACACCATCGCCCCTAATTCCAAATCATGTGTGGGGTAATTCACCTCATGAGGCTTCATCTGCCTCAAGGAGTAAGCAATCGCATGCCCTCTCTGCATAAGGACATCTCACAATCCCGAAATAGAAGCGTCACAATAAACCACAAAATGTCACACCCCCAAACCTGAACGGCGGAAACGTTCGGGGGCGGAGGACGTCATGTGCAGTATCATAATAATTTGAAAAGTTTACATGATTGTATGTGTTACATGTTTAAATATCAAATACAATATGGTGATCCAAAATATGTTACTAACGCCAGCGCATTAGTCCTCAAAAGTAGTTGCTACCTGATTTAGCGTTTTCCTAAGAATACAAGTTATTTCAAAGAAAAAGTGTCAACAATAAAGTTGGTGAGTTCATAATCAGTGTTTTGATAAAATGTATGCCATTCGAAAGTTCGTGTATGTTTTCCAGAAAATCCGATATTTTCTAACAAATGTATGAAATGAGTATGAAAGATAGTTGTATAAACTGTATGTATTTGAACCAGGAAAATCCTATATTTTCCTAAAAGTGAAATGCAGTCTCAAATGTCCAAGACCGTAACCTGTAAGCAAATATGACATGCTCAAAAGATGATGTATAGTCTTATTATAGAACAAAACTATAAGAAGATTTGTAATTGAATGTGAAAAGAACTATATATGTTACTTTTCTCATTAAAACGTAATACCATAATAATTGTCTATCCAGTGAGTTTTCATAACTGTACTATCATAATTTGCCTGTAGCGACGTTCTTCAGGCGTCGAAATGAGATGACACTTGTCACCCCTGGGACTGTAGCTAGCAGTCAGGGCGCGGGATCATTAGTCCCGTATAGATCTATACACACTTGTCGGTTTTGTTGCGGATCTTCGATTGGTCATAACTTCTTCGTTATAACTCGGATTTTAGTGTTCGTTATATTTTTGGAAACCTAGATACGATCTCTATCACTTCATTTATGCCAATTAAGGTTATTGAACAATTTATTTTTGACCTAAATTTTGCTGGTGTTACATCATCCCCCCGTTAGAGAGAATTTTGTCCCGAAATTCGCATTTGAATGGGACATCGATGGTTGAGGAAAGGTGAGCGTACTTTTGTTCCATTTGAATCTTCTTGTTCTCTACTGATTCCAACTGTTAGCGTGAGTGTTCCAACGGATCTTCATTATCCTGTCTATTGTTTTGATCGGTAGAAGTCGTGTAGATTTGGGTTTAATTGTCTGTGTTCATCTAAATGTTAGTATTGCTTACTCGTAATACAGGTCATCTTTGTCTTGAATTTCATGGTTGAATTCATACATGGTCCGTCTATCATCGCCTTGTGTATACAAGTGGCATACATACTTTGTAGTGATAGGTTAACCGTATTTATTCCTAGCCTCTGCGTTTGAACTTGACTCACTGTACGCATGCTTATTCCTAACTGGTCTGTCGGGAATACTTCGGGTAGGTTGTAAAGAAGATAGTACTCCTCACATGAGTGCTACAAATTTTTTAAATGGGAGACGATTTGGAAGTTGTGTCGGGTTTGTCGTTATAGGTTAGAAGAGTTTCATTAGTCGGTGGTTAACGCAAAGGGTCTTTTCATAGCACATGCAATTGGTATGGTGAAGACCAAGCCAATCCATTTCTAGTAGCTATTTGGGAACTTCTTATTGTATCAATAGTGAAGTCGATCAGTAAAAGTGTTCGTTAGTGGGATAGTGTGTTCTACATATGTGTTTTCAGTGCTTTTAGTCTATCTTTTGTTATTACTACTATGAAGGTTTTACTTAATGATTGGGGTGTTTGTTTGAGTAGATTTTAAAACTACTGCCCACGAAACTCCTCTCCGCTCCACTATCAAACAAAATGCATGCATGTGAGTTATCGAGGAGAAGCGTACCCGTAACAACAGTGGGATCTGCAATGGCTTCCTCTTGGCCCATTGCGAATACTCGGCCTCTCCCGCCAGCATTCCTATCGTTTTCCTTCGGGCAGTCCCTTCGGAAGTGTCCTGTAGCTCCGCACTCGAAGCAAGTGCGGCCTACCCCGACATTCGCGGCTGGAGCGGTTTGTTGGGTTGGTTCCCTACAGTAGCGGACGGTGTGTCCCTTACTGTTGCACCTAGTGCAATGCATTTCACGGCAGGATCTGTGATGATGATAGTTGCATCGGTTACACTTAGGCTGGTTGCCGTTGTACGGCCTTGTGGGTGTGGGGGTGATAGGAACAGTAACAGCGTGGGTTGTCACTACCTGTTGTCTTTTGGTAATCCCTTGTTTTGAATTTCCCCATTTTTCATTCCCGAACCTTCGTTTCGTGTTACTAGGTTTGTGGTTTGGAGTATCCTTGTGGGTAGACATTCGTTGATTTCCTTGGTTGACACAAACATTTGAATTTTTGACATCCATCCCAGTTTTACTAGTGTTTCTTGCGTTGAGATGTGCCATGATAACTGTCACGGCGGCTGTGACCGCAGCTTGAAAAGTAGCTGAGTCAATAAGCAGGAGTGGTGTTTCGTTGGTTGGTCGGTTATTTCCATGTGAAGACATGATTCTGTTACATGATGCGAAATGAGTTGGTCAGATAACTATGATCGTTGTTAGTTGGATTCTATAAGTACAATTTCCTTATTTTGTTATTCGGTTTCTAATGTTTTGACTTACATTCTTATGATGCATTTGTGATTGAGGGTTGGAATAGGTATCATATTTTAAGTTTAGTTTCAGCAATTTAAGGTAGGGATGTTGAAATCTTAAGTCGATCTAGTTTCATGGGTTTTGGGAGAGGGTATCTTTCTTACTATCTCGAGTTATGAAGAAGGATGTGACGTACCTATCTCATAGCGTGAGTAATAAAATTACCAACTCATTTGATAATAATAACTATTACTTATTAATCTGACGTATCGGGTTCTCTACTACCTCGCATGCTTCACGAGTGGTTTCCTCTGTTCTTTGTCCTATCCTCGGTGGTACTTATTTGATATAGCCAGGTATCTATATACACGTCGTCCTTGCTCTTCCTCAGGCATATTTAATCTACGTCATTATTTTGATTGCGCTTAGTTGAAGTTGTAAAGGTTTGTTATTCTATTGTAACGGTCTCTTTCTCTAAAGAGTGTAGGTGATAGAAAAGTTGGATTTATTGAAGGCTTGATTCTGTTTGAATAGCGAGAAGGCATTTCCAGCTATAGGGTTACAGATGAAATGGTGGCAAGACTTCGCCGGTGTTGTTGAGCTCAATAACATTGAACAACAATAGATTAGATTGACAGGGACAGTGTAGTGAGTTGCTATAACAGTTTATGACATGAATTGTTTACACAGCCCAAAGCATGGGTTGATAATGATGGTCTTTTTAGAAGAAACAAGAAGTCTGTCATAACAGTTGGTATAGAAGTTACATAGGATTCGGAAAATTTGACCTTGGAGTAGGTCTACAATATACCACACAGGGAAAAAAAAAACTTGACAGCTTAGAGATCTAGTGAAACAGTAATTGCTAGACGGGAATATTTACATGAAAAGAGTACTACTTGGAGTACGTACGAAGGTTATTCCACAAACCAAAAGAAGGAGCGAGTAGAGTATCCCCTACTCGTGACGGGAACTGTTCTAGTGAGCCTTTGGTTCTGCCAACTGACGCTCCATCTCGAGCATACGCATTTCATACCTTGCCTAGCGTGCTCTAAGTTCCCTGACTTCAGTTTGAGTTGCAGTTAGTTCTCTCTGCCAGGCCTCATTTTGATTTACGATTCTTCCATGAGCTAATCCTAACTGTCGGATGCGAACTGTATTGACTCCAGTGTTCGCATCATTCTCCTTAGTTCGATGGATGGTTGTCCTTCCTTGTTCATCAATGCGAGAAATTCGGCGAACCAATATAGGAAGGACTCTGTCTACTGAGCCTCTCTCGCTCAGATTGTAGAAGCTTCGGTCTCCATTTTATGGAAGGGGTTGACCCTGTTCGTGACTCCACCTATTCAGGTTGGTTGCCCATAGAGGTGTCGAGCCATGACATTCCGGTCGAGGATTAGGATTTTGGATTGAAGCCACCAAGGGTAGGTTATTGTCTTCGGGATCTGAGTCGGAGTCTTCGTGCATTTCTTCCTTGACTTCTTCTTCCGGATCATTCTCTATCCTTCCTCCACTATCTTGGTTCGGGTAGTAGGGGTCCCCTGGTAGATGGAATCCAGCCATTGTGTTTGTGCGAGAATAGAGATTTGAGAATTGTCTAAAAGCTAATGCATATAAGATGCAAATCGAAGTTAACCTATTGCATTTACAAAATACTCCTATAGTATTCTAAATGTTACGTGTAATTCTAAGGCTTATAAGTTTGGTAAGTTTTTGACTTGTTGTCCACTGTAGCTATCCCCTGGCATATGCTGGTCGACTCTCAGACAAATATAGTTGATCAGGCTATATTCATCCCAGTTCCAATTACATATCTCAAGGCATAACTGTAGTGCACAACTCATCTGTAATACTTCTATATTGTTTTCATCATGATACTGACCCTGTTATATAAGGTATGCATGTATACTTTATAAAAATTTCATTTTAAAAGTATAACTCTCAGTCAGAGTGTTTTTTTTGCCCAGTTGTGTTTATAGTTGTATATCAAAATAAATGGTTTTGATATACTTAGCTCGCTATAAACAATGCTTTGATACCAATCTGTCACACCCCCAAACCTGAACGGCGGAAACGTTCGGGGGCGGAGGACGTCATGTGCAGTATCATAACAATTGAATAGTAAAGAAAATACACACCACCATAATATAAATATATTTGAAAAGTTTACATGATTGTATGTGTTACATGTTTAAATATCAAATACAATATGGTGATCCAAAATATGTTACTAACGCCAGCGCGTTAGTCCTCAAAAGTAGTTGCTACCTGATTTAGCGTTTTCCTAAGAATACAAGTTATTTCAAAGAAAAAGTGTCAACAATAAAGTTGGTGAGTTCATAAGTAGTGTTTTGATAAAATGTATGCCATTCGAAAGTTCGTGTATGTTTTCCAGAAAATCCGATATTTTCTAACAAATGTATGAAATGAGTATGAAAGATCGTTGTATAAACTGTATGTATTTGAACCAGGAAAATCCTATATTTTTCTAAAAGTGAAATGCAGTCTCAAATGTCCAAGACCGTAACCTGTAAGCAAATATGACATGCTCAAAAGACGATGTATAGTCTTATTAAAGAACAAAACTATAAGAAGATGTGTAATTGAATGTGAAAAGAACTGTATCTGTTACTTTTTTTATTAAAACGTAATACCATAATAATTGTCTATCCAGTGAGTTTTCATAACCGTACTATCATAATTTGCCTGTAGCGACGTTCTTCAGGCGTCGAAATGAGATGACACTTGTCACCCCGGGGACTGTAGCTAGCAGTCAGGGCGCGAGATCATTAGTCCCGTATAGATCTATACACACTTGTCACGTTCTCCGGACGGGAGATTCTGGTTATAAACAGGACTTCTAGTGGTACCTTAAAAGGTATATTGAAGATGAATGCCTCACGAATTCTCAATTAAGTCCCGTATTAAAATGTATACGTTTGTTTCTGAAATGATTATCCTTTTTCACAATGTTAACAAAGGCATAATAAAAGGTGGATGTTCTTGTATGTATAAAAGTGGTAAACTGAAAAATAGTTACCCTTAATATGATGCAAACGTATAAATAAGCTTATAGTACTTATAATCAGGTTTTATTCCGAGAGGGTAAAGTAAGGTAAGATGTTTTGCATGTTAACAGATCCATATGATAGTTATTAAAAACAATCTGAAATGTATAACGAAAGATAGATGTTTTCACACAAGATTAACCGTGTGTTTACTTGTATTCTCCCCTGTAAAGTGTTCAAAAGCATTTAAAATCAGTTAAAAGCGTAGAAATGGGGGTATGAACTCACCTGATAGAAGTGGTGAGTTGAAGAAGGCGAGACTAAACTCGGGCAGTACTTCGACTGGAAAGAAGCAAGTTCCTCGGGAACTACGGGACTTCGAGCCTTGCGTCGTGTGCTAGGGTTGTTTTTGGGGCTTCGGGGTGGTCTCGGGATGCTTAACACAGAGTAGAAGTGGGAGAGAGGATGGAGTTGCGCAACCAAAGTCGGAAGGCTTAGATTTCTATATATAGCCACCATTTGAACTCTCACGTCGTGAGTTTTGCATAACTCACGTCGTGAGTTTGGTTCCAAATCGTCATGGCATGTGTCACTCGTCAACATGCTCTGGAAGGGTCATTCAGACTGTTCACGTCGTGAACTTTTGTGTTCACTTCGTGAACACTGGCAAATTCTGACACAGCGTCGAAAATCGTGCCTCGAACTTCAGAAATTCATATCTTTCGCATACGAGCTCCGTTTTCGACGTTCTTTATATCCACGCGTAGGTGAGATTATGCTCTACAACTCTCGTTTAGACTTCGTTGGCTAATTTTGACTTTATTTTTAATATTGCATTTTTAACAGGCCGGGACAGGAAAAGTCCGTTAAAAATCCATAACTTCTTCATTCGATGTCCGTTTTCGTCAGACTTTTTACCGTGGTAATACCATTGATGAGATCTTCGATTCTCGTTTAGGTCATGTTGGCAAAAGTCGCTCCATCTCTAATTCGAGTTTTTAGTTGTCTACTGTTTTGTCCGAAACTTCGAAAAATCATAACTTCCTCATACAAAGTCAGATTTGGACGTTCTTTTTATGTATGTTTACGGTTTTGGGATATCTACAACTTTCGTTTAGATACCTAAGGATAAAAAGTATTTTATCGGAATTTCGTATTTTACGCTTAACAATGTTTTGTCGGTTTTGTTGCGGATCTTCGATTGGTCATAACTTCTTCGTTATAACTCGGATTTTAGTGTTCATTATATTTTTGGAAACCTAGATACGATCTCTATCACTTCATTTATCCCAATTAAGGTTATTGAACAATTTATTTTGGACCTAAATTTTGCTGGTGTTACACAAAATCATCCAATCCCACAGGTAACGTAAGAATAAGGGCCTTTCACAATCTCGGCCTTAGAGTCTCGAAAGCCAACTGCTGATCTGGACCCCACCGGAAGATCACATTCTTCTTGGTCAGGCGGGTGAAAGGCACTACAATCTTGGAGAAGTCCTGAATAAATCTCTGATAATACCCCACAAGACCAAAGAAACTCTGAATCTCAAATGTGTTCTTCGGGACTTTCCACCGCATCACAACCTCGATCTTGGTCGGATCCACCAAGATACCACCCCGGTTGATGATGTGCCCCAAAAACTACTCCTCACGCAAACAAAACTCGCATTTAGAGAATTTGGCATAAGGCTCTCCCTCCTCAAGGTCTCGAACACCTCTCGTAAATTTTGCTTATGCTGCTCCTTGGTCTTCGAGTAAACCAAAATATCATCAATTAAAACAATCACATACCGATCTAGCATCAGCCTGCAAAACCCGGTTCATGAAGTCCATGAATGTTGCAGGTGCATTGGTGAGCTTAAAAGGCATCACCACGAACTCGTAATGATCATAACGAGTTCTGAAGGTCATCTTCTGTACAGCCTCATCCCTAATACTCATCTGATGGAATCCCTATCGAAGATCAATCTTGGAGATCCAAGATGCACCCTGAAGCTGATCAAATAAGTCGTCGATCCTCAGAAGTGGGTAATGTTTCTTCACCGTTAGCTTGTTCAATTGCCGATAATTGATACACATCCAGTGTGACATGTCCTTATTTTTCACGAACAAGATCGGTGCTCCCCACGGGGAACTACTCGGACGAATAAAACCCTTGTCTAGTAGCTCCTACAGCTGTGTAAACAACTCCTGCATCTCAGGTGGTGCTAGGATATAGCGCCTTGGATATCCAAGCCGAACCAGGAATCAAATCAATCTGAAACTCAACCTGCCTCTCGGGAGGCACTCCTGGCAACTCCTCGGGAAAGACGTCGGGAAAATCCTACACAATGGGTACCTTGCTCAACTCTGATGTGGTCTCAACCCGTGAATCCGAGACATAAGCCAGAAACCCAAAACAACCCTACTGAAGCACCCTCCTAGCCCTCAAGCTAAACACAGAGCTGGCCCATACGAATCTTTCTTACAAATAACGACTAGTTTTCCCCCACTTGGGGTTCAAACTCTCACCAACTGCCGCTCACAATCAATCAGAACCCCATTGAGCCCAACCAGTCCATCCCGATGATCACCTTCAATCCCTCAAGGGAATCGACACCAAATCGATAGGAAACCTCTCGTTGAACATGTTCAGAACACATCCTTAGAATACCCTCTCAACACTCACAGTACGATCATCCGCGATCTCCACCTCCGGAGGGGAGTCCAAAGTCCCGTGTGCGTCTCAAAACTTCTTGTTGGGCTCAAGAGATACAAAAGATCGGGTAGCCCCCGAATCGAATAAAACATGAAACGTCAATCCATTGACCAAAAAGTTCCCTAAACAAGATCATAACAAATAAAAGCATAACAAGAAAACAATAAAAGATAGAGTTAAGTAACATACCAGTAACACCATCCGGCGCTGCGCGGGCCTCATCGGTGGTCAACTAAAATGCTCTGCTCTTCACCGCAGGAGCCTCCTTCTTGCCCTGGTAGCCATCAGTAATCCTCAAGGTGGCTGGCGCAAGCGCCACCACTGCTTCCCCAGACAACGTTGGACAATCGGCCTTTTTATGGCCGGTCTGGTTGTAGTGAAAACAATTTAGGGCCCTCTTGGGGCAGTCCTTGCACATGGACCTGCCTGACCATAACCAAAATATCCGGAGCCCACAGATCGACAAGCTCCGCCATGCGGATTGTCATACTTGGCACATCACCGGCCCTGGCCTAACTGGCCTTTGCTGTGAACATCGGAGGACTTAGGCTTCTTGGCCCGACCAACTGCTGTCTGAACCTACTCCGACTTCCGCTTTGTCTGGAGCTCCAACTCAATCTCCCGCTCACAGGCCTTCTCAATCATATAATTCAGGGTCTTGCACCATGAAAACTCATGAACTCCTTGATATCATCCCTCAGCATAGCATGATATCTCGTCTTACTCATCTCCTCATCCGCAGCATACTGCGGAACTAGCAATGCCCTCTTAATGAACTTGGCGGTGATCTCCGCCACAGTCTCCGTAATTTAGTGAAGGTCCTGAAACTCCCTCACCAGCTGCTGCACCTCAATTGCTGGTACAAACTCCCGATCAAACCTCCACACAAAATCATCACATGTCATCACTGTCACACCCACCGTCCCTACCTCACAATTAACCTCTTCCCACCAGTCCTGCGCTCGGTCCCTCAGCATACATGAAGCAAATCCCACCTTTGCCGCCTCGGGGCAAAAGCTTGTGTGCTGAGCATTCTACATGTCAGCGATGCACATGCCTTGAACTCCCGGAACGAGGGAGTTCGAGCCCAAATCTGACTCACGGCAATCTCGGCTCGAAAAGATATGAGCCACTCCTCCATGATCTCCATAATCCCCTACTTGACGGTACTGAAAATCACCGGGGTAGCGTCAGGGATGCCATGAGTAACCTTAGCCGCGATAAGCTCGTGCAACATCTCATCAATCGGTTCCGAAGCGGAACCTGAACCTGAACCCGAACCAGAACCTCATCCCGAACCTGAACCTCCTCGAGTAGCCATAACCATCCTCAACTGAAAATATCACATATATACAATCGATAAACAAGTTCAAAGGGATTCCTCCTCACCGAACTCCTTAGAGATCCAGGTGTTCTCTTGTCTCGGGTACAGGTCCTGTGCTTTCAGTAGTACGGGCCCACTACTATCTACCACACCTACTTGTACCTTACCCAAGGTCATACCTGATACCTCTAATTCTCCCAACTATACTCAAAACAAGACTTATATAACATAGCACATACGTATATCCTAGACTCTTCTAGGATTTGTCAATCCTCATAAAACCAGAAACCTTAATCAACACCGTAGGTTGCCTTATGCACACAAGTTATACATAAATAAAATCACACAAACTGTCGAATAAAGTTTCTACCTTAAGTCCACAACCAAACAAGGAACAAGAAATGAGGTGGAATTCATCATTCTAAGGCTATGCAATCCTAAGCATATATAAGTTTGAAACCATACACTTAGCAAATAACAGAGTCAACATTGATTCCTAGAAATATATAGCATCAAATTTCCTAGGCTATAAGGCATCACAGAAATCAGGAAATTCTATCACATAAGCCCTAAAGGTATCCTTAGCCCCACTCTGGCATGCACCTCCATACCAATCATACTAATCGCAATACATAAGCATGGTTAATTTTGGTAAACACCTATTTGAGCTCGGCCTATCGCACGCATTGCACTCTCTCTTTTACTTAAGAAAACCTTTTTATAGAAAAAATTTGATTCTTTTTCTTTTGAAATTTTTTTACCATTTCCTCAGTTAGAGTTCTGACACACCAGAGGGTGTGCCCAAATCCCTCAAATCAAGGCTCTGATACCAACTTGTAACAACCCAAAACCAGGAGAAAATTTTACATTTTCAATTAAGGTTTACAATCATAAGTTTGATTCCAAAATGCGTTACATAATGGGCCCAACCCTGGGGTATATTTCAACCCTTCATGCCATATTAGGCCCCGCCCTAGCGTATATTTGAACCCGATCATGTGAACTAAACATACAGATCATACAACAACTAGCAGGCTATATAACCAGATAATGGGCCGGTCTTGGTGCCTTCAACCCATGGATACAGGGAGGAACCTCACCCCGGTCTGCTGGTAAATATGGACTGCTCGGCTACCGATCCAAAAATCTCACACCGAATATACATAAATTAGCCTAATTAGAATTAGGTAAAAGACTCAAGACATGGGCCAAAACCCTAAGTCCAACTCCTATAATATGCCCCATTACGCCCATCCTTTAATGGGCCTAACCATATTCGACCCAACTACAATAACGGGCCCCATGGCCCAAAAGTCCCAAACCATGACATGCAAGGCATACAATACGAAACTGGGCCCCCTAACATAAACAGGCCAAGGCCCATAACTAGTTAAGGCCCAAAAGTCCAAAAGTCCAAAAGTCCAAAACTTGACAATCAGCCCACTGGCCGTACGCACAACCTACATCATCAGTAGCTTAGCGTATTCGGTCTTCAGGCAGAAAGCGCAGTGTATAACTTAGTACACCCAACATACTAAGCTGTTAAGCTTATTAAGCCATTAAGTGCTTAATCCATGCAGCCACTTCGTCAACTTCCAAATCTTATTTATTTAAGGGCTCCTAGGGCATAAAGTTGGCAACTTTATGCCTTTGCATGCGTTATGGGAGCCCAACATCCCATTTTGTTCATTAATACTTACTTTAAAGACCTATACTCATACATGGTGCAATAACAACCTCCAAGATAGCATTTTTATGCTTCTAACATGCTAAAGGGACTAAGATCTAACATTACAAGTTTCTGGAGTTTCCTAGACTCACAAAAGATACTCCATGGACCAAAAATGAGATTATGAACAAACCCTAACTCAATCTAGCAAAAGGATTAACAATGTATGAGCTTTTTACCTCCAAAAGCTTCCCAAGATGATGTAGATTCAGGATCTTGAAGCTCAACCACTTCCACGGCTTACTCACCAACTTCTCCTTCTTGCAAACATAGCAAAATGGGCCACTAATCTCACTTCAAGCTCAAAGATCACCTCTAATGTCAACTAGGGGTTTTAAGGACGTTTAAAGATGTGAAGGCTAATAATGGATAAGGTCCAAAGTTCATAAATGAGCTTAAATATGGCTCAAGTCCAAAAATGAGGGTTTTAGTCTTTTGACCACGTCCGCCCTACATACATGCTCGTATGCCCCACGTACGAGGCTCAGGTGCCCGATTAACGCGCCTATGTATGCGAAACATACATACATGTACGCCCGACATACAGAGAGTCTTCCTTTCCAAATATATTATATAAAGGGCTTAAAAAGGAAATACCTGGATTTGGATGTTACAAGTTAGGTACGAGACTACACTTAAGAAACTGCTTATCACCCTCAGACAGGTGGTCAGAGTGAGGGGACTATTCAGCCACACAAGGATATAATGAGGGCTTGTGTCATTGATTTTGGTGGGGGTTGGGACTCCTACCTCCCTTTAGGTGAGTTTTCTTACAACAACAACTATCATTCTAGCATTGGTGCACCTTTGTATAAGATTTTATGTGGGAGGGAATGTCATACCCCAGTTGTTTTGGGAGGGATCGAACATAGGGTCATGGGGAGGACCGAGGTGGTGCCCTAGACGACAGAAATTATTCATCAGATCAGGCAGAAGTTACAAACAACATAGAGCCAACAGAAGAGTTACGCTGATAGGCGACGGTCTGAGTTGGAGTTTTAGGTTATGGACATGGTTTTGTTGAAGGTATCACCCTGGAAGGGGTTATACGCTTCAAGAGGTGGGGAAAGTTGGCCCCCGATTTATCGAACCTTTTCGAGTAATAGTTGATGATATTGTGGTGGTTTTGTTAGACGACATTCAAGTCATATTCAGAGCACCTTCCATTTTTCTCAACTTTAGAAGTGCATGGTTGATGATATTGTGGTGGTTTTGTTAGACGACATTCAAGTCGATGAGCGCCTGAATTATATGGAGAGGTTGGTGGCTATTATGGATAGGAATATGAAGGCCTTTCGCAAAAAGGTGGTACCTTTATTTAAGGTTCAGTGGCAGCATAGAATGGGTTTCATGTGGACTTGGGAGCCCGAGTCAGATATACGCAAGGACTACCCATATCTATTTGCAGCTGAGGATTTTGACGATGAAATCTACTTCAAGTAGGGGAGAATTGTAACAACCAGTTCCATGTAAGCATCACTTATGAGTTTATCAATTAAGTGTTTGATGAAACCCTTGGTCAATTCGTGAGCATATGTGTAACATCTCGGGAATTATAAGATTCATATGGCATGCATAAGCTTGAATCAACTAAGTATGGAATTTTTTTTAGCCTAGAACTCTTAATTGCTAGATTGGTGTTGGAGGCAAGGCTCGAATGCAGGGCATTCATATCTTGAACACTCAGCATTCAGTGCATGAAGTGGGACGCGGAGGTCAAGACGAACGTGGTGCGTTCCAGGGAAGAATGTAGAGCGTTCGTCGTATGCACTCAAAAACCCTAAATGAGAACTAGCTAAACAACTTAAGACCCAAGGCTCTTCATTCTCTCAGCCTTCACTATACCTTAAGCCTATTTTCGAAAACCTAACCCTAATTGTGAGTGTGTGAGCTTGGTAGACCATCTTTGAGTGTATTTCGGTGTTCTTAAAAAAGAGTGATCACCTTGGAGTCTCATTGATCAAGGAAGAGCTTTTGGATCCAGGTTCTCCAACTAATTTGCAAGCCTCATAAGGTATAAAGTTTCTATCTTGCTATCTTATAGCTTAAGATCTAGATTAGGGCTTTTTTGTGCTTCTTATGGTCATGTGGATGCTCTTTGGGGGTTTGAGCTACTCCAAGAGCCTAGGATTGAAGATCCTCACGTTTCTGATTTGTTAGAGTCATAAAAATGGTAACGTGATGGTTGAGGACAAACCATGCAAAGGTTTTGGGCCTTGGTTTATGGATTGCAAGCTTTAATGGATGTTTGGGTCCTTTTGGGCCATGCAAAGGTGCCAAGTCAAGGACTTTATGGATTAAGACTCTAATAGGAAGTTATTTTGAAGATTTGAGCTTTGGACGTAAAGTATTAAGACATAAATGTTATTTTTGGTCCCTGGTCAGGAACGCAGCGCGTTCATCTTGGGGACGCTGTGCGTTCCAGCGTCGAGTCATGATCAACGGTCAGGCAATGAACGCCCAACGTTCCACAGGGGAACACCCAGCATTCGGTCAAACAGTGGGCTTCTTGGGCTTATTCATGTTGGGATTTGGACATGGATTAGAGTTTTCATGTGTTGGGCTTTTGGTCAGAAAGTTCTTACAGTTTTGGACTTTTATTTGGATGTGTCTAGTTGGGCCATGATTTTGTATTGGGCCTTGGTGGGCCCAATGGTTTTGGAATTTAGTGGGCCCAATGGGCTTGGTCCTTGCGCCATCGGAGAATTATTATTGGACCAGGAATCGTTGAGCATTTGGGTAAGGCCCATATGGGGTTGGGCCCAAATTAGAAAATTGGGCCATTAGTGGGTTTGGGAAGTCTACCTAGTATTGGGTCTTTTATGTTATGGTTTTGGGCTTTAGGCATGGACAAAATTAGATCAGGGGAAAAATGGTCAGTTTACCCTAAAAAGGATTATTAGGTCTTGACTAAGTGTTATTTTCGTACTGATAGCTCGGGGAGTCGAAGGATTAGCAGTTCAGGGATTTACCAGTTAGCAGCCTCAGGATTATCCGGGGGACTTCAGCAGTGCGAGGTGAGTTTTCTTCTGTTTTAATGGGTCGAAGGCACTAATGTCGGCTCGTATATATATGTTTATATGTTTTCCGGATTACGATTCGATGTCGGGCGATGCCTGAGGAATGTTTATTATGCTTGAGGTCTTTGTGATTCTTGCATGTGTCGGTATTTGTATGTTTCCGGATTACAATCCGATGTCGGGCGGTGCCCGGGGAATGTTTATATGTATTCTTTTCCGGACAAAGTTCCGATGTCGGGTGGTTCCCGAGGAATGTTTATACGTGTGTTTCCGGAATACGGTTCGATGCCAAGTGGTACCCGATGACTATGTGCATGTTAGATTATACTTGTTGTCTGTGTGATACTTGTATGTGCCTGGTAGGGAGGTGAGTGTGGGCAGGGTCCCGTATCTCACCACTAGCTGAGTGTGGACGGGGTTCCATATCTCATCACTAGCAGATAAGGGCAGGGCCCATGATAGGCGAGGCCTTAGGACTGGAGCAATTAGTATTGTGTATGATTCTTTATGTGCTAGCATGATTATATGATATCGTTTGTATGTTTATAGCGGGAGAGGCCCAGTGACAGGCGGGGCCTAGAAGAAACAGATCAGTGTACCGAGAGGGGCTCGATGCCAGGCGGGGCCTATGCCAGGCAGAGCCTGATGTCGGGCGGGGCCCGAGGAAGGGGCGGGGGCCCAGTATATGTGATTATTTGTATGGTATGTGGTATTATGGGGAACTTACTAAGCTTCGTGCTTACGGTTTTTAGTTTTGGTTTCAGGTACTTCTGGTAGCAAAAGGAAGAGCTTGGGATGACTGCATTGAACACACCATGATGTTTAGCCTGGGATGTTTACTCTGATGTTTGATTTGGAAACTCTGATAATAATGTTTTGAAATACTTTGACTCATGTTTTGATGGAATGGTTTGATAGCTATGGTTTTATTTAATGATTTAAAAAATGGAATTTTTGGTCATGAATTTTATGAGTGGTACAAGTTGGTATCAGAGCCTTGGTTTGAGGGATTCGGGCACACTCTCGGGTGCGTCTGAACTCAAACTGAGGACTTGGTATAAAAAGTTTCAAAAGAAAACCATTTTTATAGAAAGGATTTTGAAAAGAGAAAAGGTGTAACACTCCAAATCAAATATTACTCTTTGGACCCTTGAAATAGACAAATATGGCATAATGGTCCCTTAGTACGCAGGGCATACTCCAGGAGTACGCTTAGCGTACTAAGGATATATGATCGCGGAGGGTGGCCGCGTACGCGAGGCATACCAAGAGGTACGAAGGGCGTACGTGACAGAAGGGAAAAACCCTAATTCTCGGACTTTACACCTATTTAAACACCCTTAAGCCTCTTGGACCAAACTCTAATCAGCCTCTATAGCCTCATTTCTTCCTTCTACTCCAGAGTTTCCTTGTGAGAGTGTTCTTGAGCTTAAAGAGTGTATTCGTTACCATTTTAGAGCTTATTCAAGAAGAAGAAATTGCTAAGCAAGCTTGGAGTGGCATTGGGCTTCAAGATCCTCCATCTAGTTCACCTTGAGGAGCTTCTAGAGGTATGAAGTTTTAATCATGCCATCTTATTCATTAGATTGAGCTTGGGTTTACTTTATTGTCCTATTTGTGTTTATGGATCATATCTTGGGAGTTGGAGCAACTCCAGAGCTTAAGAGTATATCTTAGGTCCCTTAGTTCATTCATACCATAAAAATGCAGACTTGATGGGTGTTTTGACCTCATGCATGAGTTAAGACCCTTGGAAATGTCTTAATGGGTTATAAGAGGTTGTTGGGAAAATATGGAGCATGAAAGGGCATAAAGCAGCCAATTTTATGCCTTAGAACGTCTTAATGGAATTAGATCTAAAGGTTGACGTTAATATTCCAAGCATTAAGAGCTTAATGGTCATTTATGCATGCCAGACTAATACGCCGCGTGTAGATGCATGTACGCAGCGCGTACGACTAAAGGAGCCACTACTCTGAGCGTACAGGAGTGGTACGCAAGGCGTACGCACTCAGATGGATTTAGGATTGTAATCCTTTTGGGCCTTAATCAGTTATTGGGCCTGGTCATGTTTTGAGTTGGTGGTCCAATTTATCTTTTTTGGGCTATGGTGGTTTTGGTTGAGTCTTATTGGGCGTTGTGGCCCATTAATAGCTTTGGACATGGACTTTCGACCTATTAGTAGAGGAAAGACTCTGGGCCATTATGGAAGGATTTTGGGCTTAGGTAATTGGGATCTTTAATTAGATTGTGTTATTCCTAATTTTGGGTTAATGCCATTATTGTTCAGCACGGTTGGTTTCGGACTGTTAGGAGAGCAGCTTTTGGGTTCAGTAGACAGAGGTGAGTCTCCTCACCATACCAATGGGTCGAAGGCACCAAGACCGGCCCATTTTGTGATATGTGGTAAACTAGTTGATGTAGTGATATGTGGTATGCTAGTTGGTTATATGTTATGTGGTATGCTAGTTGTTTATGTGATATTTGCATGAAAGCCCATGGGGGAGCCCATGGCACTTGGATGTAATACCATGTGGGGGAGCCCATGGCTTTCCAGGTAAAGACCATGGGGGGAGCCCATGGCACTTTGATGTCAGACCATGTGGGGAGTCCATGTCTTTCCAGGAAAAGACCATGGGGGAGCCCATGACACATAGGTGTAAGACCATGTGAGGGAGCCCATGGCATCCTGGAGTAAGACCCTGGGAGGAGCCCATGGCATCCTTATATGTTTATATGCATGGCTTATATGATTTATATGGATTACATGATTATGTGGTTTATGTGAGGTATGCTCTGGGAACTCACTAAGCATTAGCTTACAGTTTGTTGTTTGTTTTAGGTACTTCAGGATCTAAGGGCGAAAGCTCGGAGTGATAGCGCGACATGCACTCTCTGACGTTTTGTTTGGGGACACTCTGATTATGTGAATAATTTCTCTAATGTTATGGATTTGAAAACAATTGTGATTGGAATTTTATAATTTATGGAAATGAATTTCTAATTAAAAATGAAAAATTTTATTGAGATTTTGGGATGTTACAAGTTGGTATCATAGCCTTGGTTTGAGGGATTCGGGCACACTCTCGGGTGTGTCAGGACTCAAACTAAGGAAATGGTAAAAATTGTTTTCAAAAAAAAATTTCATCAAAGTTAAAAACTTCTTAAAATCGATTTCTAGTAAGAAACAGGGAGAGTGCAATGCGTGTAATCGGCCGAGCTCAAGTAAGTATTTTCCCCAGTATGTTAGCCATGCTATATTGATATTTGGAATGTGATAATTGTATGGATCTTTCTATGTGTATGCTTTCAAAATTATATACGGTTAGGGTCATATAGACTTAGAATAATTGATTTTGCCTTATTTCCTGTTCATTTTGTTCTGGGACGAATTAGAGTTATCAAGTAGAGCCTTGGGGAAGGTACAGGTAGGTGTGGAAGGTAGTATTGGGCCCGTACTACTGAAAGCACAGGACCTGTACTCGAGCCAATGTTAGATCTTGAAGCTCTAAGGAGAACCGGTGTGGAAGGATTTCTATTTGAACATCCTGATCATTATGTCTTATGGTATTTCATTGCAGCACGGTGATGACACGACACAGAGCAGGGGGATTGGGATCAGGATCAGGATCAAGTTCTGGGTCAGGCTATGCTACGGAGCCCATTGACAAGAGGTCGCGCGAGCTTATTGTAGCCGAGGTTACAAAAGGCATTATTGACGCCACCTCAGTGATTTTTGGGACCGTCAAGGAGGGGATGATCGAGATCATGGAGGAGTGGCTCAAGTCTTTCAGAAGCGAGATTGTTGTGGGCTAGATCGGGGCCTGAACTCCCTCGTTCCGGGAGTTCAAGGCGTGCAGGACACCAGAGTTCTTTGGGGTCAGGGACCCCATAGTTAGTCGACGTTGGGTGGCAGACATGGAGAATGCCCAACGCAAAAGCTCTTGCCCTGAGGCAGAAAAAGTGGGGTTTGCTTCGTGTATGTTGAGGGAACGAGCTAGGGACTGGTGGGAGGAGGTGACCCATCAGGTGGGATCAACTGCAGTGGCGGGGATGTAATGGGAGGAGTTTGTTAGGCGTTTCGAGTTGGAGTTTGCACCATCCATCGAGGTGCAATGGATTGTGAGGGAATTCCCAGAGTTACAGCAGAACACCGAATGAGATGGTGGAGAAGGCCGATGTATCATTCCATGCTGAGGGATGATATCCGTGAGTTCGTGAGCTTTTCAGGGTGCAAAACCCTGAATGAGATGGTGGAGAAGGCCCATGAGCGGGAGATGGAGTTGGAGTTCCACACCAAGCGGAAGCCAGAGCAGGCACAAACAGCTATAGGTCATGCTAAAAAGCCTAAGACCTCTGATTCTTCCAGTAGGGGCCAGCAGGGTCGTGGCCAGTGTGCTAAGTGTTATAAGCCGCACAATGGGGCTTGTCGAGCAACAGGCTCGAAATGTTACGCGTGTGGCCAACCGGGCCATCTGAGCAGGGATTGCCCCAAGAAGGGATTGCTTTGTTTCCACTACAACCAGACCGGCCATAAAAGGGCCGATTGTACGAGGTTGCAGGGAGGAGGAGGAGAAGTGACGGCGCCTGTGCCCGCCACAATGAGGATCACTGATGGCAGCCCTGCCAAGGCGGAGGCTCCTGCGGTGAAGAACCGTGTATTTCAGCTGACCACATAGGAGGCCCGAGCTGCACCAGACATCGTGGCTGGTATGTAATCTATTTTTCATGTTTGATATTATTTGATTGGGCTTATATGTATGCCTAAGGGCACTTGTATAGGGACCTTTTTGGTCAACGGTATGTGAGCTCATGTCCTTTTTGATTCGGGAGATACCCGATTGTTCGTATCTCTTGCGCTTAGCAAGAAGTTCTGGGATGCTCCGGGGACTCTGGATTCCCCGATGGAGGTTGAGATTGCGGATGACCGCACCGTGAGTGTTGCGAGGGTATATCGGGACTGTGTCCTGAATGGGTTTGGTGAGAGATTCCGTGTTGATTTGGTTCTGATACCGTTACGAGGGTTGAAGGTGATTGTTAGGATGGAGTGGTTGGGGGCCAATGGGGCCATGATAGACTGCGAGCGCCAGCTGGTGAGAGTTCAAACCACAAGTGAGGGAGCATTGGTTATTCATGGGGAAAGGGCCTCGCACGGGCCAACTCTCTGTTCGGATGCGAGGGCTAGGAGACTTCTCCATTGGGGTTGTTCGGGCTTTTTGGCATATATCTCAGATACGAGGGTTAAGCCTGCGACAGATTTGGGTAGTGTACTGGTTGTACGAGATTTTCGGGATGTCTTCCCCAAAGAGTTGCTAGGGGTGCCTCCGGAGAGTTAAGTAGAGTTTTGCATTGATTTGGTGTCGGGTGCTGCTTCGATAGCGAAGGCACCGTACCGCCTAGCTCCGCCCGAGATGCAGGAGCTGTTTGTGCAGCTTCAGGAGCTGCTAGACCGAGGATTTATTCGTCCGAGCAGTTCCCCCTGGGGAGCACTGATCATGTTCGTAAAAAAGAAGGACGGATCACACAAGATGTGCATCGATTATCGGGAGTTGAACAAGCTAACAGTGAAAAAACCTTTATCCGCTTCCAAGGATCGATGATTTGTTCGATCAGCTGCAGGGTGCATCTTGGTTTTCCAAGATTCATCTACGGTAAGGGTACCATAAGAAGAGGATTAAGGATGAGGATATACCGAAGATATCTTTCAATACTCGGTACTGCCACTATGAGTTTGTGGTGATGCCATTTGGGCTCACCAATGCCCCAGCAGCGTTCATGGACCTCGTGAACAGGGTGTGTAGGCCGATGTTGGATCGGTATGTGATCATTTTTATCGATGATATCTTGGTCTATTCTAAGACCAAGGAGCAGCACAATCAGCATTTGAGGGAGGTATTGGGGACACTGAGGACGGAAAAGCTTTATGTCAAGTTTTCGAAGTGTGATTTCTGGTTGCATGAGGTGCAGTTTTTGGGGCACATCATCAACCAAGAGGGTATTATGGTTGATCCATCCAAGATTGAGGCAGTGATGCGATGGGAAGTACCGAAGAATGCATCTGAGATCCATAGCTTCTTCAGCCTAGTGGGGTATTAACGGAGATTTATTCAGGATTTCTCCAAGATTTTTGTACCCATGACTCGCTTGACTAAGAAGAATGTGACATTTCGGTGGAGTTCGGATCAGCAGTTGGCTTTCGAGACCTTGAGAGAGAGGTTATGTGAGGCGCCGATTTTAACATTACCCAAGGGGCTGGATGGTATGGTGGTGTGTTGTGATGCATCTATCACACGATTGGGGGCTATTTTGATGTAGATGGGGCATGTGATCACGTTCACTTCGAGGAAGCTGAAGCCTCATGAGGCGAACTACCCCACTCACGACCTGGAATTGGGGGCGTTGGTGTTTGCCCTAAAAATCTTAAGGCATTAATTCTACGGAGTTCGGTGCACCATCTATACTCACCACAAAAGTTTGAAATATTTGATGGATCAGCAGAACCTCCACATGGAACAGAGGAGGTGGTTGGATGTACTGAAAGATTATGACTGCGAGATTTTATACCATCCAGGGAAGGCCAACGTGGTGGTCGATGCCTTGAGCCGCAAGGTGGAGAGTGCTCCGATTGGAGATGTCTATTTGAGGATGACATTGATTTTCCCCTTGTTGGATATGATCAAGGAGGCCTAGGTGGAGGGTTTGAAGAAAGAGAACTGGAAGATAGAGCGGATTCGGGGTCAGATTCCCTTGTTTGTTCGCGATGGTCGAGGACTTTTGACACAGTGTGGCCGGGTGTGGGTACCGGCATCCGGGGGAGTAAGACAGAAGATCTTGGAGGAGGCACATAAGTCCAAGTTCTCTAATCATCCTAGGGCTACGAAAATGTACAGAGATTTGAGGTTGAGTTATTGGTGACCCTACATAAAGCGGGAGGTCGCTTGGTTCGTGGAGTGGTGTTTGACCTGCACGAAGGTCAAGGCCAAACATCAGAGACCTCACGACAGGGTTCAGCCGCTACCCATTCCTATGTGGAAGTGGAAACAAATCACCATGGACTTCATCACGAAGTTACCAACGACGGCGAGGGGCGTGGATTCCATTTGGGTCATTGTGGATAGACTGACGAAGAGTGCCCATTTTATTCCGATCTCCGAGAGCATTTATGCTGAGAAATTAGCAGATATTTATGTACCAGAGGTGGTGGTTAGGCACGGGGTGCCAGTGTCGGTGGTCTCTGACCTGGATGTCCGATTTACATCCACATTCTGGAGAAAGTTCCACGAGGAACTTGGCACCCAGTTACACTTCAGCACTGCTTACCACCCCTAGACAGACAGCCAGAGCGAGCGGACGATCCAGACGCTCGAGGATATGCTACGGGCATGCGTACTAGATTTCGGAGGGAGTTGGGATACGTACCTCCCACTAGCAGAGTATTCATATAACAATAGTTATACTGCAAGTATCGACTGACCCCCATTTGAGATGTTGTATGGGGCGAGGTAGGGCATCGAGTCATGGGAAGCACCAAGGTGGTACTCAAAAATACCGAGTTGATTCAGCAGGTACGCGACAGACTACGAGTCGCACAGAGTTGTCAGAAGAGTTATGCTGACCGGCGCCGACCGGATCTCGAGTTTCAGGTGGGAGATTTCGTGTTGCTAAAGATATCACCATGGAAAGGTGTCATTAGATTTCGGAAGAGGGGCAAGTTAGGGCCCTGATTTATTGGTTCGTTCAGGATTTTTGCCCAAGTCGGTAGGGTTGCGTATCGACTGGACGTCCCAGATGAGCTGAGTCAGGTTCATAACACCTTCCATGTGTCCTAGCTTCGGAAGTGTGTCACTGAGGAGGCTGCAGTGATCTCTCTGGATGACATTTAGGTAGATGAGAGCCTGAACTACATTGAGAGACCCATCGCGGTTCTAGATAGGAATACTAAGGTTCTTCATAACAAGGAGATGAAGCTAGTGAAGGTGCAATGGCAGCACCGAAGAGGCTCCGAATGGACATGCGAGCCGGAAGAGAAGATGCGAGAGCATTATCGGATTTGTTTACGTCGGCGGACTTCTAGGATGAAGTCTAGTCCAAGTGGGGGAGAGTTGTAACACACCAAATCAGGTATTACTCTTTGCACCTTTGAAATGGAAAAATATGGCATAATGGTCCCTTAGTGTGCGGGGCATACTCCAGGAGTACACTTAGCATACTAAGGATATATTATCGCGGAGGGTGGCCGCGTACGCGGGGTGTACCAAGAGGTACGAGGGGCGTAGGCGACAGAAGGGAAAAACCCTAATTCTCGGACTTGACACCTATTTAAACACCCTTAAGCCTCTGGGAACAAACCCTAATCAACCTCCATAGCCTCATTTCGTCCTTCTACTCCAGAGTTTCCTTGTGAGAGTGTTCTTATGCTTAAATAGTGTATTTGTGGCCATTTTAGAGCTTATTCAAGAAGAAGAAATTGCTAAGCAAGCTTGGAGTTGCATTGGGCTTCATGATCCTACATCTAGTTCACCTTGAGGTGCTTCTGGAGGTATAAAGTTTTAATCTTGCCATCTTATTCATTAGATTGAGCTAGGGTTTGCTTTATTGTCCCATTTGTGTTTATAGATCATCTCTTGGGAGTTAGAGCAACTTCAGAGCTTAGGGAGAGTAGATCCGAGGGCCCTTAGTTCATTCATACCATAAAAATGCAGACTTGATAGGTTTTTTCACCTCATACATAAGTTAAGACCCTTGGAAAGGTCTTAATGGGTTATAATGGGTTGTTGGGAACATATGGAGCATGCAAGGGTGTAAAGGTGCCAACTTTATGCCTTAGAACTTATTAATGGACTCGGATCTAAAGCTTGACGTTAATATTCCAAGCATTAAGAGCTTAATTGTCATTTATGCATGCTAGACTAGTACGCCACACGTAGATGCATGTACGCAAAGCGTACGACTAATGGAGCCAGTACGCTGAGCGTACAGGAGTGGTACGCAAGGCGTACCAACTCAGATGGGTTTGGGCTTGTAAGACCTTTGGGCCTTAATCAGTTATTGGGACTAGTCATGTTTTGAGTTGGTGGTTAAATTTATCTGTTTTGGGCCATGGTGGTTTTGGTTGAGTCTTATTGGGCCTTGTGGCCCATTAATAGCTTTGGACATGGAATTTGGACCCATTACTAAAGGAAATACTCTGGGCCATTATGAAAGGATTTTGGGCTTAGGTAATTGGGCTCTTTAATTAGATTGTGTTAATCCTAATTTTGGGTTAACGCAATTATTGTTCAGCACGGGTGGTTTCGGACTGTTAGGAGAGCAGCTTTCGGGTTCAGCAGACAGATGTGAGTCTCCTTACCATACCAAGGGGTCGAAGGCACCAAGGTCGACCCATTTTGTGATATGTGGTACACTAGTTGATGTAGTGATATATGGTATGCTATTTGGTTATATCCTATGTTGTATGCTAGTTGTTTATGTGATATTTGCATGAAAGACCATGGGGAGCCCATGGCACTTGGATGTAAGACCATGTGGGGGAGCCCATGGCTTTCCAGGTAAAGACCATGGGGGAGCCCATGGCACATGGATGTCAGACCATGTGGAGGAGCCCGTGGCTTTCCACGTAAAGACCATGGGGTAGCCCATGGCACATAGGTGTAAGACCATGTGGGGGAGCCCATGGCATCCTGGAGTAAGACCGTGAGTGGAGCCCACGACATCTTTATATGTCCATATCAATGGCTTATGTGATTGATATGGATTTCATGATTATGTGGTGTATGCGGGGTATGCTCTGGGGAACTCACTAAGCATTAGCTTACAGTTTGTTGTATGTTTCAGCTACTTCAGGATCAAAGGGCAATAGCTCGGCATGAATGGCGTTTTGTTTGGGGACACTCTGATTTTGTGAATAATTTATCTGATGTTATGGATTTAAAAACAATTGTGATTGGTATTTTATAATTTATGGAAATAAATTTCTATATAAAAATGAAAAATTTTATTGAGATTTTGGGCTATTACAAAAGGGTGTGGTGCATGCAATCAGTCGAGCTCAAGTAAGTTCTCCCAAATTACCCATACACGTTTATGTTATGATATGAATTGTGAATATGTGAACTGCATGCTAGATTAGGGCTAAGGATCTAGGAAGGATGCCTTATATGCCTACTGTATGAGCTTATTGAATTGCATGCTAGTACTGATTAGTCACTGATATGACGGCCTGATTAGGATATGCTTGGTTTTGGTTACTCAATGCTTGAATGATGCTTTCTTTGTGCTCTTAAGACTTCTAGTTATCTTTAACTAACTAGTAAACAAACATGTTAAGTTACATATTACAAGGACTAAATAATTTCAGAAGGTTAGGTTTAGCCCTATTTCGCAGCTCTCGTTTGAGTCTAACCGTTTGTTGTGACATTCTCTCTAAGCGATTTGGATGCTTGATGATATGACTGCTTTGGGAGCTTTCCTGAGAACACAATCATAGAAGAACCGTTAGAGGACGACCATGTGTTCTCTCGGGACGTCACTCCGACGATCAAGTTAGTTTTCTGAGAGAGAGAATTAGGGTAAATTCCGTGAGAGAGAATATGGATCCCTTCCTTGAGGCAGAAGATATCCTTTTATACCTGTTACTAACGGATCGTGGGGACCGTCTCTCTTGAGCATGATACGTGGCCTCCTCTTACTGGGAGAGCTATTCACGCTAACTAACCGCCAGTTGACATCAGTTTTGGGCGTCACCCGGGCTATTTGTAGCTTTCTCATTAGTTGTGGGTGAATGAGGAGATCACATGGGATGTTCTTCCCTAGTGACGAGAAATGAGTTGTCACTCCGGCTTTGGCTCTCTGAGGCCAAGACCGGGTCTCAGCCAAGGCAGTAATGTCTCTGTTACATTTAACGTGGTCGTTAGGTAACGTTAACAAGTCCCTTAGGCCAGTAGACTCCTGCCTTCGTGACATAGCGGAGTTGTTCTGGTCTACTTACAGACACGTGGTGGGCTGCTACTGGCAGCTTGTGCAGTTGGCAGGCCGAAATCGCCGTTGTTCGGCGGTTTCATCATGAGGTCGGTTTGTTGCCTCATTGATGGCATTAAAACCCCAGTTCCTCCTGGTGTTTCCTCATTTCCTTCTGCTTGTTTCTCTTTGCCTTCTTGTTCTTGAGAAAACCCTTTCAACATTTCCCTCGTATTTTCCATGGCTACTGCTCGCGCTTTAGGAAGAGATCTTACCACTGAGGAATGGGAGTTTTTCGAATTCCGATTCGGGTTCGTTCCCGAACACAGCATGCTAATTCCCTTGTCCGACGCGTCACTGTATAGCCCGCCAGAGGGCAAAGTCGGGATTCCGATTTCCCTCTTCGAGGCAGGTCTTCGTTTGCCTACCACCAATTTCTTTAATTTGATTATCCGTGAATACGGGATTTCAGTGAGGGAGCTGACTCCCATTGATATAAACAAGATAGTAGGCTTCGAGCTCCTCTGCCGTGCTCTAGGTCGTCAAGCGACTGTTCCGGCATTCAAGCACTTCTTCAACGCTTCCAATAAATCTGGGACCCGAACCCTTTCTCGTCGGCAGGGAGTCCCTACCCTTATTCACGACCAAAAGTCTAAGAAGAACTGGCAAGAAAAGTTCTTGTGGGTGAATAATGACCTTGTGGTGCTTGGCTACCCAAGGGTTAAGGCGTATGTGGACCGTGCTCCCGTATTGTTTGGCGCTGACAAAGAAGTGGCTGATGCCGTGGGGAAGATCAGCATTACCGGTGAAGATTGGCTTGACTGTTTCTTGGCCGCCAGTGGGATGAGTGATGCTTGGAGGGCTCGTGGGAAGATGCCTGAATTCTTTGTTGAGAAAGAGGGTATCTCTTTTGCTTCTCCTCTCCCCCCCCCCCCCCCCACACTTTTGTTTTTTATTTTTTTTTTGTTTTTTTTATTTATGAAAAGATTGGCAAGTCATGTTGAAAGCGGTGCTTTGGCTAAATCGACAATGTTTCTTGTTTTTATCAGGTGTGGAGGAGATTGTTTCTCTGGAAAAAGCTCTTCGGGGTCTGTTTGACGGCGAGCTTGAGGTTCGCGACGTTGACCTGGTGGAGGTTCTTCCACCTACTTTTTCTTGCCAAGGACTCACGACGACTGCCGGTTCTGACAGTGTTACCAGCGCTGGTGAGGATCCGGACCTACAGGACGTTATCGTCAATGGTGCTTCTCAGAAGGATCCTATACCGTCTGGGTCCCCGAGGAGTCATTGTCGAGTTAAGAGGTGTTTTGTACTCTTGGAAGCCTCTTCCGGCGCTTGAACTGAGGCAGCTAGCACGAGACCCCTCTTCGTAAGAAGCATAATTTGAGTCTCTTACTGGGGGGGTTCAAAGAATTCTAACCGTGCCCCCGATGAAGGTCCGCCGAAACTGCTGGAGAGGGCACAAACCAGGGCGACTGAACTGCCATGTCATACGGGAGAAGGAAGCATTGAGAAAACTAGCCCTGTTCCCACAATCGAAGGAGCTGGGACAAAGACTGGGTCTTTGCCTCCTCATGGTCTTGCTTCCAAATCTTCTGGTAAAATCACAACCCCCCCCCCCCCCCCCCCGCTGATGGGTTCTCATCCGGATGCTTATAAGCCGGCGTGGAGACTATTTGCTCAGGATCTTGTCTCCGATCATGACATTGCTCTCGAGTGGTGTCAGCACACATTTCCTCCTGCCACGACTGAGGCCCTAATTTTCCTGTCTGACGAGCATATGGTTGATGGCTTGCGTTACGCTACCGCCCAAGTGTTGTCTTATTCAGTCGCAGCCGTCGAACGCATCACCGAGATGGAGACCATCCAGTCTGATTTGGATAGAAGGAGAATTGAATGCGAAGAACTGAAGGCCCAAGTGGCGAAGTTAGCAGCCGATAAGTGCAGTTGGAGATTGGGCAGGAGGCAATGTTACTTGAGAGGGCAAGCTTGGCGGATCAAGTGGCGAAGCTGGTGAAAGAGGTGGAGGGCCTGAACGCTCGTGTGGGGGTCCTGACATTGGAAAACGTCGGTCTGAGCAAGCGGACGGCGGAGCTGGAGGTTGATCTGGTGACCGAGAACGCCACAACGGGAGCTGGAAAGGGATATTTCTTGGGTCCTTAGTGACGGGCTCAGCCGGGTTGTGGATAGGTTGGTTGAAAGTCCACAATTCCTCCAAGGCTTGGTTCTTGTGAAAGAAGCTTCTGTCACTGCTGGTGTGGAACAGGGTAAAAGGATTGTCTGGGAGTAGGTATCCGTCGAGGAGGTTGACCCAAAGTCTGAGAAGAATGTGGCAGCCAACACTCAAGAGATGGAAGACGCCTTGGTGACCTTCACGGAGACAGACTTTGTTGGCCATCTTCGCTTGGGTGCCCTGGACATAGCTGGGCTTCGTGATCTCTGTCAGGAGTCTCAGAGCGAGGGATCGGTCCCTAGTTCAAGCTTTCCTTTTGGCGATGAGAACACTCATGTTGATAAGTAGTTTTGTGTTTGTCTTGTTTTGATGTAACCCGCTTTGAAAATATTTTCCTTATTTATTTATTGTCTTTGCTGCCCTTTGTGGCCATCTTTTGAGTCCGGGAGTCCGTTTGTTTGAACAATGTTTTCTTTTTATGGATGTGAATGTTTCTCTTTATTTCACATACTCTTTCTCGTGGTTAATCTGTGTATGGTTTATGTTGGCCATCACATCATATGTACATAGAGTTTATTTACACCCCTAGTTAGAGTTATCTTGCTAGGGAACTCTTTGTGCTTTACTGAAATTGGTCTTTGAGAGATTTGTTCTAATCTGCTGCTTAAAGACCCTGGGTGTAGCCAAGATCGTCATCTTAAGGCTCACCCAGTTTTTTTTGCTTTGTTTTTTATATTCGTGGAAGGTTATGACCCTTCTACACTCATCTCACATGTTCTTTAATTGATGAACATGTTTTGGGAGGAAGGTTATGAGCCTTTCTAATATAAACTCCTTGGCTGCGTTCTTGTAACGATTTCGCTCGTGTGACGTTGGATGATCAGTCTTTGGTGCCACACGGTAAATGTACACAGCCTCTTTGTTTCTTAGATTTGGATATAAGGAGCATCTGAATTGCGCTGTCTATTTACTCTAGTTTTGTTTAGAGCATAATATGACTGAAAATAGTAAAGTAATTTATGTTGATTACATTTACATATTAAAATTAACACACAATGCGTTAGCTAGCACTGGTTCTACCTTTAACACTTGTTTTAAGAGTAGAAGTGGCGCAAGCTCTGCGCATTCCACATTCTTGGAATGGCGCGCCCGTCTTGAGCTTCTAGGACATAGGCACCATTCTGGTGTGCTTCTAGGATTTTGTATGGTCCTTCCCATGTGACACTGAGTTTCCCCAATGGTTCAGTGTGGCTAGACTCGTTCTTTCTTAGTACCCATTCTCTAACTTTGAAGTTCTTGGCCCGGACTTGGCAGTTGTAATAGTTCTCGGTCCGTGATTTATACAGTGCTTGGCGCATCTGTGTTGCCTCACATTTTTCATCGAGCATGTCCAGGTCTTGGCGTCGCCCTTCTTCGTTGGCCACCTCCTCAAAACTCTATGTTCGCAAGCAGCTAGCGACTATTTCCATTGGGAGGACCGCCTCCTTCCCATAGGTTAGACTGAAGGGCGTTTCTCTCGTGCTTGACCTTGTTATGGTGCGATAGGACCATAGCACTGTCGGGAGCTCATCCACCCAGGCGGACTTTGATTTGAGTAGTTGTTTCTTCAAACCATTGACTATGGTTTTGTTGCATATCTTTTTATGTCCGTTAGCCTGAGGATGCGTTACTGATGTGAACCGGCGGTGGATTTTCTTGTCTTCACACCATTCCTTGAAGTGACTTCCTTCAAACTGAGTGTCGTTATCACTTATGAGGATCCTAGGGGTTCCAAAGCGGGACAAGATGTTCTTTGTCATGAACTTTATCATCTTCTTTCCAGTGAAAGTGGCCAGTGGTTCCGCCTCTATCCACTTGGTGAAATAGTCCACGGCTACCAGCAAAAATTTTATGCCTTCCGGCACCGGTGGAAAAGGTCCCACTATATCGATCCCCCATTGGTGGAAAGGCCAGGGGCTAGTGATGCTTGTCAATGGCATGGCTGGTTGATTTTGGAAAGGGGAGAATGCTTGGCATTCCTTTCATTTCTTGGTTAAGGCTGCGGCATCGTTGTATATGTCCGGCTAGTATACTCCTAGGCGAAGTATCTTTCCTGTGAGTGCGCGAGCACCTTCATGTGCTGCTGTGTCCCCGAAATGGCTTTCTTTAAGGAAAGCCTGCCCCTCTGTCTTAGAAATGCATCTGAGCCGTGGGCTTAGATATCCCCTTCAGTACAACTGATTGTCCCGTATCAAAAAATGCGGTGCCCTGACTTTGACTTTTCTCTGCATCCTAGGATCCTTTGCCTTGTATGCTCCATTTATTTTGTTTGTGATAAGCAATGAGTCACTAAGAGCTGCTAGTTGTTTTGCGCCAACCTCCTTCGCCAAGCTTTGTCCTGCTAGGAGCGCCTCATACTCTGCTTCATTGTTAGATACTTGGAAGTCGAACCATAGTGCGTAGGTGATCTCTTCGTCTTTGGGGCTATGGAGGATCAGGCCTGCGTCTGATCCTTCTTTGCTTGCTGCGCCATCGGTATACAACTTCCAAAGTTCCTTTCCGGCCTTAGGCTCGAATGGGTCGACAGAGATTGTTGTCAGTACTACCTTGATGGTATCTGGGATTTCAACCAGGAAGTCCGCAGGTCGTGGGCTTTGATGCTGGTTCTGGGGTGGTACTGGATGTCGTGTTCACCCAACTCTATGGCCCACTTGGCTAGGCATCCAGACTTTTCCGGTCATAGCAACACTTGTTTTATAAGGTAAGTGGTCAGAACCTCTACCTTTTGGGCTTGGAAATACTTTCGTAAACGTCTCACTGCGTAGACCAAGGCGAGGACTAGTTTTTCCAAGGCCGGATAATTTACTTCTGGCCCTTGCAGGGCCCTGCTGACAAAGTGAATGGGGATTTGCTTGCCTTCCCTTTCCACCACTAACACAGAGGAGATAGCATCATCAGACGCTGCTAAGTACATCTGTAGAGTCTCCCCTGGAAGTGGGCAGGCGAGAGTCGGGAGTTGCAGTAGTGCGTCTTTCAATTTTTGCAAGGCCACATCTGCTTCCTCTCTCCATTTGAATTGCTTTTTGTCTAAGCATCCCTTGAGTGTTTGGTACAGAGGAAGCGCCCTCTCTGCGGATTTGGCAATGAACCTTCCAAGAGCCGTTAACCTGTCGTTAATCTCCTGCACTCCCTTAAGGTTGTGCGGGGTTTTCGACTCGAGGAACTCTTTTATTTTGGTGGGATTGGGTAGAATCCCTTCCCTGGTCACCTGATAGCCAAGGAATTGCCCTTCCTCGACTCCAAAGGTACCCTTAGCCGGATTTAACTTCATATGCGCTTCGATTAGCGTTTTGAAGGTTTCTTCCACGTCCTGGAGTAAAATTTCTTCATTATGGATTTTAATTACCATATCGTCGACATAGACTTTGATATTCCATCCAATTTGGTCGGCGAATACCTTGTCCATCACCCTCTGGTAAGTAGCACCCGTGTTTTTTAGCCCAAATGGAATTTTCTGGTAGCAGAAGGTGCCCTTTCTGGTATGGAAAGCTATTTTTGCTTCATCGGAGAAACTACCATTGTCAATGTATATTCGGTGGACCTTCATGTTATGAATGAACCCTGATATGAGGAGTGGGTATTTATTTATATATGGCCCTAATGTTTACACCAATTCATTATAGCTTACCAGAAAGGGTATTTAGTTTTTATATAGACTGTGTGCATAGTTTGGACGAGGAAGAAATTTCTATAATTAGGATCTAGTTGGGAAACATACCGCTGTTCACAGGTGGTTCCGAGGTAGACTCTCATGCAGTGATCATCAGCACTCTTCCCTCTTCACCGGGGTTTCTGGCCAATGGACAATCTCTCCTGTAGTGCCCCGTATCGCCACATTCGTAGCAGATCTGACTCACTTCCTCAAATGGAACATGGGAGACTGGTCATGTTGGAGCCCTACAGAAACGGATGGTGTGTCCCCTTCTGAGATAGTTCTTGCAATACATCTTACGACACCTTCTGGTATGATGAAAGTTGCACTTATTACATTTAGGAAGGGTTCCAGCATAACGATTGTCGGGTGCTGGTGTGGCTGGGGTCGTGGTAGCATATGCCGCACCCCTCTGTTGTCCATCGGAGGGTCTTGTGTTGATTGTCTTTTCTTCCTGCTCTCGGACTTTTGTTTATCATTACCTCCTTTGGTTGACTCAGGAACGGGGTCCATTATGCCTTGGCGGATTCCATAGTCCACCAATGTTCGAGCCAGACGTTTGGCACCGTCAAACGTAAGAGGTTTCGCTGCTAACACGTTTCCTTGGATTGGAGAAGGTAGTCCCCAAATGTATCTCTCTACCTTCTTGCTCTAAGGGGTAACCATCCCAGGGCATAGTGCATCTAAATTGCTGAATCTATCGGTGTAGGTTACTATGTCTGAGCCTGCCATAGTAAGGTTCCACAGCTCTTGCTCTAGCTTCTGTATTTCGCCCCTCGGGCAATATTCTTCCAGCATCATCTCTTTTAGACTTTCCCACCCCATTGCATTTGCCACTGGTAGAGTCACTGACTTGACATGGCTATTCTACCATGTAAGGGATCTGTCGGAGAAGGTGCAGGCAGCAAACTTCACTTTGATCCCTTATGGGCACGCGCATAACTGAAAATCGACTCTGTCTTCTCGAACCATCGCATTAGGGCGATGACTCCCCCACTTCCATCGAAGGATTTAGGTCCATAAATCATGAAGTCTTTGTACGAGCACTCCCTTTTGTGTCCATGGTTGGAGCTGTTGGTGTCACTACCCGATCCATCGGTACCACTTGCGCGGATTTGAGTCATGACAGCTGTCATTGCGTCTGTTACTGCCGCCTGAAAGACAACCGGGTCATATTGTGGAGGTGGTGGCGGTGGTGCGTTGTTTTTGTTTTTGTTCGACTTATTTGGTAGTATCTTTCTGCCATAAGGTTTAAAAGATGAAACGAGGGTAAGTCCCTAGTAATTACGAGTCGAGTGTTATTTGAATCGAAGTTATCTTAGTTCTGAGTATATCATGTTCTGACTCTTGAAGCAATTCATAACAGAGGCCTATGCAAAATTAGAATTATGAATTTTTGATAATGACTACCCTCTTTGTGAAGTTCTGTGACCTGGTCTACTGTTACTAGTTGTTATGATAAAGGCGATAAGCCTAACACATAGTGTGAGCAGTGTGATCACTAACTCACTAGATTACATTAGTTAGTTAATTATTAGTGTGATGTATAGGGTTCTCTACCACCTTGCACGCCTCGAGAGTGGTTTCCTATGTTTTCTGTCCTAGTTATGATGGCCCTGAATTCAGCTGTGGGGATTTGTTGTCTCTGGACTTTCTTATGGTTTTCCTATTCTCAATAGTTCATGCTTCGGGTTCTATCACTGATCTCCACCACTTCCTGATGGAAGATTTGTCTCCTCGTATGATTTCTTCTCGGAATCCACTTTATGAATCCTCTTTTATTCCTCCTTGAATTCCCTGTTGGTGGTTGTAGTGGAGTGGCTATATCTATCTAGGTTGTTCGTGCGAGAATGGGAATGTCTAGAGAATCTTATGAGATTAAGTAAAACCTTTCTTCTGAAGTTATTAATGATCCAAACTGGGTCCTCCTATAATCAAGCAGTGCATGCAAGTTGTATATAACCAAGATCAAATAGACCTTCGAATAGGTGATCCTACTCTAAAACCACAACCAAACAAGGAACACGTAGTAGAGCGAATATCACCAATTCTAACTCTATAAGATCCCAATTATATATAACCCTGGAAGTATACACTTCGCAACTATAGACCTGCCAGTAAGGGTCTTTTAGTTTTCATATAAGTTTGTTATAGTGCCTAAAATACTCCTATAGTATTTTATCTTTATGTTTTGTTCTAGAGATCCTTTTTATATAGAGTTATGTAAGTTTTAGACTTGTTGCAACACCACTATCACTCCCAAACACATGTTGGTCGTATCTCAAATAAATATAGTTGATCATGTTATATTTATTCCATATATGATTACATAACTGCCTAGGTTTGACTGTAGTGTCCAACATCTAAAAACTTTTGTTTTGTTCTTCTTGTGATACTTGTTCTTAGCATGTAGGTTTGTTCGTATACTTCTCGTAAAATATTTATATTTTAAAAGTGTACTTTTATTCAGAGCACTACGGCCCCATTGTATTGATAGTTGTATATCTTTTACTGGTTGATATACTTAGTTCACTATAAACAATGCTCTGATACCAATCTGTCACACCCCCAAACCGGAACGGCGGAGACGTTCGGGGGCGGAGGACGTCATGTATAGTATCAAAACAATTGAATAATAGTAATCAAAGCAACAACAACCATTGTATTAATAGAATAAATTTTACATTGTTTTCGAATCATATATGACTGACTCCAAAAGTAAATAACAAGTAAAGACTTGAAGCTACTATGCTCCATCTTCTTGAACCCTGTGCGTGTACCTGTCTACTAGTGTCCTGAGAATACAAGTAGGTTATAAAAGAATATCAGCATTAAGCTGGTGAGTTCATAAGCGTTTTGTTTTAGAAAATAGGTTCTATATTCTTGAAAAGCGCGTTGTGTTTCTCCAGAAAACCTTATAATTTCTGATGTAATGAATGTTAAGTAAAAAGATTTGTACCAGTTTCCTTCTGCGAGTACTAGTGTATACAAATCATATACAATCCAGATCGAACAAACAATCGATTGTGTGGTTCTGCCCCAAGCCCACAATCAAACAAGGAACAGGAAATGAGGCGGAGGCCACACATTCCACTGGTGGTCGGATACTCATGTACATAACCCTGAAGTATTCACTAGATACTTGCAAAATTGACTGTGTTGGTCCTTTGAAATCTGTTGAAAGTGTTCCTCAAGAAAATCCAATATTTTCTTAGTAAAAGTATGATAATACCAATTCCTTCTATAACCACTTAGCTCACACTATCTATGTATAAACCAATATCGAACAGACAGTTAATTGTATGAATCTGCCCTAAACCCACAACCAAACAAGGAACATGGAATGAGGCAGAAACCACACATTCCACGGCCTATCAGATATTCTTCATATATAACCCGGATGCATAAACTAATGAATTATAGAATTATTAATGAATGTTCGTCAGTTGAATGATAAACCGATTGTTTGTAAAGTACTGATGTTTGTCCTGGAAAATCCTATATTTTCCCTAAGTGTAAGTTGTTGTCTTAACTGTTCTAGAATTGAAAAGTACGAGTATCTTCCATACTTATGTTGTTAAAGAAATGTTCTGAATGAAAACCCTTGCTACTACCAGTAAAGTATAGTAGTTTTATTACATAAAATAGAACTAGTTGAAAACGTATTGTTCTGTATACTGAAAGTGTTGTTAATACCCTCCTGTGATCACTTAGTACATACGAGTTATAGAAATCTAGATCAGATAGACAGTCGATTGGGTGATTCCGCCCTAAGCCCACAACCAAACAAGGAACAGGGAATGAGGCGGAAGTCACACATCCCACTGCATGTCGGATGTTAATATCATATCACCCTGATGTATATACTAAGCAATCCCCTAGTTATTAACCCTGGTGATTGCTTGTTAAGTATATTATTACGTGAACGAGTCGTTGTTTCCCCTGTGAGTTCTTATAACCATTCTAATGGACGATAAACACTACGACGTACTTCGGACGTCGTAAACTGAAATGACGTTTGTCACCCTCGGTTGACTATAGCTAATACTCAGGGTGCGGGATTGTCAGTCCCGTATAGATTTATACACAAACTCACGCTCTCCCTCCAGGAGACTCTGGTTCCTAAGGAGTAGACTTCCCAGAAGTCGTGTCTCACGATGTAGTTCTCTCAACGAATTCACGAAAAAGATTATGAAAACCCCTTTTTGTTATTAACATGTATCCTTATAAAAGTAGTACCTTTATTCCATAATTCATAAGTTTGTTTCCTTGTTTGAAACTTGTGCTAGTAACGTTTGTATCTTAACTTGTTTGTAAAACTGTTCGCAAGTCTAGTAGTAACAATCCTTGTCATGTTTAGTAAGTTCTACGTTGAATGTGTGCTAACGATAGGAAAATATAATAAACCAAATTATATTTTTAAACACAAGATTACTTGTGCTTTTAATTGTATTCCACCCCCCCCCCCCCTTTAAAACATTTAAAAGCTTGGAAAAATGGGGGTATGAACTCATTGTTGGTTGCGTGTATGTGCCGGACAACGAGACTGGATATGATGACCCTCGAGTTTGTTGTATGCAAAGCTAACGGAATCCAAATAAAAATTAAACACATTTTTGTATTTAAATTAGCGAATCCATTAGTTAAAGTGTTAGAAAAACACTTGCTTTTGGTTAAGGAATGTTACCGAGACTCGATTCAAGTGGAATAGTGAGTTTGCAGCCAAGATTCACGATGTAGGGCTGATTGCGGCCGTGAAAGGATTTCGGTCGTGAACGGTCTTTGAATGGTTTACGGCCTGTTCTTGGTGTTCTTGGAGAAATATGAAGATTTGAAGGGTTTACGGCCGTGAACTCAAGAACAGTAACACTTGATTTTGATGAAAAGGCGGATGTTTGACGCTCCAAAACGAGTTCCAAGGCGGATAGAGTGATAGATGAAGAGAAATCTTGTGTTTTCGGGTGATGATTTTTGGAGAGAGAAAGGGTGTTTGCGGCCAGAAAAGGGCAAATGAGGGGTAGGAGCTCATATATATAGGGGGTTTCATGGTCGGTGGTGGGGCCACCAGCCGTGAACGGGTTTACGGCCGTGATCAGGTTCACGGCTGTGAACACCACTTAGGCCGGACACTGCTGATTTTCCGAAGGAAAATCGGGTTTTCGCGCGATTTTGGTTCCGACTCATATATAAAATTCAATTATATAACTTAAATGATTTTCCAAACCAAAGGAATTTGACGGAACTAAAAATTTAAATTTTATTTGACGGAAATCGAGCTAACGTTAACGGAAAAAGTTTCGGGTTGTCACAGTTGTCGGTTGTTGTTGGGAGTTATGTACCCAAGCTTATATCAAAGTTATAGTGCTCCTAAGGCTTCACCTTGTAGGGGTGACATCTGATACAAGGTAGCGAGGCCTGCAGAAGCGGCATGTGAGCGGTATCCGAAGGGATTTGTGGCGGCAGACTTCGAGGACGAAGTCTAGTTTAAGTGGGGGAGAATTGTAACATCTCGGGAATTATAATATTCATATGGCATGCATAAGCTTATATCAATTAAGTATGGAAGTTTTTCAATCCTAGAACTCTTAATTTCTAGATTGGTGTTGGAGGCAAGGCTCGAACGCGGGGCTTTCATATCTTGAACGCTCAGCGTTCGGTGCATGAAGTGGGACGCGGAAGCCAAGACGAACGCGGTGCGTTCCAGGGAGGAATGCAGGGAGTTTGCCGTATGCACTCAAAAACCCCAAATGAGCACTATTTACAGAACTTAAGACCCAAGGCTCTTCATTCTCTCAGCCTCTATTGTACCTTAAGCCTCTTTTCGAAACTGTAACCCTAATTATGAGTGTGTGAGCTTGGAAGATCGCCTTTGAGTGTATTTTTGTGTTCTTGAAGAAGAGTGATCACCTTGGAGTCTCATTGATCAAGTAAGAGCTTTTGGATCCAGGTTCTCCAGCTCATTTGCAAGCCTCAAAAGGCATAAAGTTTCTATCTTGCTATCTTATAACTTAAGATCTAGATTAGGGCTTGTGTTGTGCTTCTTCTGGTCATGAGGATGCTCTTTGGTGGTTTGAGCCACTCCAAGAGCCTAGGATTGAAGATCCTCATGTTTCTGAGTTGTTAGAGTCATAAAAATGGTAACTTGATGGTTGAGGACCAACCATGCAAAGGTTTTGGGTCTTGGTGTAACAACCCAAATTTTCCAAAGAAATTTTTCATTTTTAAATAATCAAAACATTTCCAATAAACCACAAAGTCTCAAGAACAATTGTTTTCAAATTAATAACATCAACAATTGTATTTCAAATATCAGAGTGTCCCAATAAAACGCATGAGAGAGTGCATGTCGTGCCATCAAGCCTTGCCCTTGCCCTTAGGCTCAGAAGTGCCTAAAACAAATCAACCAACTGTAAGCTAATCCTTAGTGAGTACCCCAGTGTATACCCCACACAATCCATATAATCACATAATCCATATTAGCTATAAAAGCTACATAAACCACATAAGCCATGTATACAACATACAAGGATGCCATGGAAACCCTGAAAGGTCTTATACATATGCCACTGGAACCTCCATCTAACTACCTACAATGGGTACCCCCACATGGTCTTCCTGCCATAGGAACCCCCACATGGTCTTAAGGAAATATCATACAAGCTAAACATGCAAATATACTAGGATGCCATGGAAACCCTCCAATGTCTTACACCAAATGTCATGGGAACCCCCACATGGTCTCAATCTATTATCCTGGGAACCCCCTAGGGTCTTTCATGCAAACGTCACACCAACATAACACATAATCAATGAATAATCTGCATATCCTAAAATGGGCCGGCCTTGGTGCCTTAGACCCATTGGTATGGTGAGAAGACTCACCTCAAATGCAAACTGTAGCTTAGTAGGTCCCAACTCTGAGTATCAGCTCTGCCAACTCCCTATTCATAGGCAACTCCTTAGTATACAACTCAACCCTTCAAACCCTTAAAAGTCCAGCTTGGTCAACCATGATCGAAGTCAAAGTCAACGGTCGAGATCAACAGTCCATGTTGACCCAACTCGTCGAGTGCATCTAGCAACCCGTCGAGTTCCTTCAGTGTTCAGAAAACTGGGGAAAACCCTAACCAACTCGCCGATTTATCTTATCAACTCGCCGAGTTACTCGTCAGAATGCAAACGGGAAAAACCCGATCCAACTTGCCAAGTTGTCAGGGCAACTCGTCAAGTTTTCCCTTGTCTTAACATAATCAGTCCTTCCGGTCGAATCCAAACCTCCAACTACAGATCTAGTCCCTTAGGATTGGAATACCACGTAAATTTGCAAACTTTACGTGCATGCAAGGCCTCAAAAGGCTAAAACACTAAAACTAAGGTTAATACAAGGTTTAGGGCATGGAAAAGGGCCTAGACTAGATAAAGTGGGCAACTTTATGTCCACGGAGGCCTAAAGATGTCCAGATCTGAACCATATTCTCATGACAAGTCCAAATCCGAGTATGACCCCATTTTGCACCAAAAGTGTCCATATACTTCCATAGGATGAGATCTAAGCAAATAGAGATCAAGGTAGCAAATTTTTACCTCCAAATTAATGCTAACACTAGGTAAATGCCAGATCTAAAGCCCTCTCCTCACTTCAATCTCTTCAATCTTCAAGTTTCCTTCCAATAAGCACAAGATTCACTCTCCAAAGCTCACACACACACAAGAAGGCACTAAATCACGGATAGGGTTTCTCTCTGGACAGTTAGGACGATGAGGGAGGCCACAAATGACCCATAAGTTCCTTCAACAAGGTACAAACCCCGAAAAATTAGGGTTTTCCTTTATAGTGTCTACTCGTCGAGTTAGGGCCTTCCAACTCGTCGAGTAGACCTTAAGTCCAGCGTCCAATATTGATCTATACTCGTCGAGTTGGGCTCCCCAACTCATCGAGTCCCAGTGCAAAACCCTAAAAACTTGAAAAATAAATGATACTTGGAACAAGTGTTACAAATCTCCCCTACTTGAACTAGACTTTGTCCTCGAAGTCCGATGTCGCAAACAAATCCGGGTAGTGATCTCGCATCTCCTCTTCCGGCTCCCATGTCCATTCGGAGCCTCTTCGGTGGTGCCATTGCACCTTCACTAACTTCACTTCTTTGTTACGAAGGACCTTGATCTTCCTATCCAAAATCGCAACGGGCCTCTCAATGTATTTCGGGCCCTCACCTACCTGAATGTCGTCCAGAGAAACAATTGTGGCCTCGTCTGTGACAAACTTCCAAAGCTGATACACGTGGAAGGTGTTGTGTATCTGGCTAAGCTCGTCCAACGAATCCACACGATAGGCCACCTTGCCCACCTGGGCAGCAATCCTGAACGGTCCAATATATCAGGGCCCTAGCTTGCCCTTTTTACGAAACCTAATGGCACTTTTCCATGGTAACACTTTCAGCAGAAAAGAAATCCCCCACCTGAACTCGAGATCCGATCGGCACCGGCCAGTATAGCTTTTCTGACGGCACTGTGCAACTCGCAGGCTGTCACATACCTGATGAATCATCTCAGTAGTCTTGAGCACTACCTCGGTGCTCCCCATGACTCGGTGCCCTAACTCACCCCAACAAACAGGGGTCCTACACCTCCGACCATACAACATCTCAAACGGTGTTCGGTCGATACTAGCATGATAACTTTTGTTATATGAAAACTCTGCTAGTGGAAGGTATGTATCCTAACTCCCTCCGAAATCCAATACACATGCACGAAGCATATCCTCTAGTGTCTGGATCGTCTTCTCACTTTGGCCACCTGTCTGGGGGTGGTAAGTTGTGCTGAAATGTAACTAGTACCCAGTTCCTCATGGAGCTTTCTCCAGAATCTAGATGTAAATTGTACATCCCGGTCAGAGACCACTGACACTGGCACTCCATGTCTAGCCACCACCTCTCGCACGTAAATAACCGCCAATTTCTCAGCGGAGATGCTCTCGGAGATTGAAATAAAGTGGGAACTCTTTGTCAGTCTAACCACAACAACCTATATGGCATCCACACCCTTGCCATCCACGGTAACTTCGTGATGAAGTCCATGGTGATCTCTTCCCATTTTCACATAAGAATGGGTAACGGCTGAACCTTGCCATGAAGCCTCTGATGTTCGGCCTTGACCTTCCTGCAGGTCAAGCATCGCTCCACGAACCATGCAATCTCCCGCTTCATGCAGGGCCACCAGTAACTCAACCTTAGATCTCTATACATCTTCGTGGCCCCCGGGTGAATATAGAACTTGGATCTGTGTGCCTCCTCGAGGATCTTCTGCCTCACACCTCCAGTTACCGGTACCCACACATGGCCCCGAATCCGCTCTATCTTCCAATTCTCTTTCTTCACACCCTCCAACTGAGCTTGCTTGATCATATCCAACAATGGATAGATCACCGTCCTCCTTAAACAAACATTCCCGATCGGAGCACTTGCCGTTTTGCGGCTCAAAGCATCGGCCACCACATTGGCCTTCCCTGGGTGGTACAAGATCTCGCAATCATAATCTTTCAGTACATCCAACCACCTCATATGTCGCATGTTCAGGTTCTGTTGATCCATCAAATACTTCAAACTCTTGTGATCATAAAAAGATGGTGCATCTAACTCCATACAAGTAATGCCTCCAGATCTTGAGGGCAAACACAACCGCCCCCAATTCCAGGTCGTGAGTGGGGTAGCTCGCCTCATGAGGCTTCAACTGCCTCGAGGCGTACGCGATCACATATCCTCTCTGCATCAGTACAGCTCCTAAACCCGTGATAGACGCATCACAGTACACCACCAAATCATCCAACACATCGAGTAGTGCTAAAATCGGTGCATCACATAACCTCTGTCTCAAGGTCTCGAAAGCCAACTGCTGATCCAGGCCCCACCGAAAAGTCACATTCTTCTTCGTCAAATGGGTCAAAGGTACAACGATCTTGGATAAATCCCATATGAATCTCCGATAGTACCCCCGTTAAACCCAAGAAGCTACGAATCTCAGATGCATTCTTCGGTACTTCCCACCGCATCACCACCTCAATCTTGGCTGCATCAACCAAAATACCCTCTTGGTTGATGATGTGTCCTAAAAACTGCACCTCTCGCAACCAGAAATCACACTTTGAGAGCTTGGCGTAAAGCCTTTCCGACCTCAGTGTCTCCAATACCTCCCTCAGATGCTGCTCGTGCTGCTTCTTGGTCTTAGAATAGACCAAAATATCATCGATAAACATGATCACTGACCGATCCAACATCGGCCTACACACCCTGTTCATGAGATCCATGAACGATGTTGAGGAATTGGTGAGCCCGAATGACATCACCACAAACTCGTAGTGCCCGTACCGAGTCATAAAAGTCGTCTTCGGTATATCCTCGTCCATAATCCTCATCTGATGGTACCCCGACCAAAGATCAATCTTGGAAAACCAAGATGCACCCTGCAGCTGATCAAACAAATCATCAATCCTAGGGAGCGGATAACGGTTCTTCACCGTTAGCTTGTTCAGCTCCCGATAATCAATACACATCCTGTGTGACTCATCATTCTTTTTCACAAACAGGATTGCTGCTCCCGACGGGGAATTGCTCGGACGAATAAACCCTCGGTCTAGCAGCTCCTGAAGCTGCGTAAACAGCTCCTGAAGCTGCGTAAACAGCTCCTACATCTCGGACGAAGCTAGCCGGTACGATACATTGGCTATCGGAGCGGCACCCGGCATCAAATCAGTGTGAAACTCCACTTGCCTCTTCGTAGACACTCCAGGTAACTCCTTGGGAAAGACATCCTGAAACTCCTGTATAACTGGTACACTGCCCAAATCCGTCGAGGTCTCAACCCTCGTATTTGAGATATATGCCAAAAATCCCGAACAACCCTGTTGAAGAAGTCTCCTATCCCTCGCAACTGAATAGAGAGTTGGCCCCTGCGAGTCCTTCTCTCCACGAATAACCAATTCTCCCCCACTTGGGGTTCGAACCCTAACCAGCTGGCGCTCGCAATTTATTATGGTCCCATTGGCCCCCAACCAGTCCATCCCGATGATCACCTTCAACCCTTGCAATGGTATCGGGACTAGATCGACACGAAACCTCTCTCCAAGCACGTTCAGTACACAGTCCCGATACACTCTCACAACACTCACGGTGCGGTCATCCGGAATCTCAACCTCAAGCGGGTAATCCAAAGTCCCCGACGCATCCCATAACTTCTTGCTAAGTGCAAGGGATACAAACGATCGGGTAGCACCCGAATCGAATAGGACGTGAGCCATCATACCATTGACCGAAAAAGTCCCAGCCACAACATCTGGCGCTGCTCGAGCCTCCTCGGTGGTCAACTGAAATGCGCGGATCTTCACTGCTGGAGCATCCGCCTTGGCAGGGCGGCCATCGGTGATCCTCATCGTGGCGGGCGTAGGCGCCGCCACCGCTCCTCCTCCTCCCTTCACCCTCGAACAATCAGCCTTTTTATGGCCAATCTGGTTGCAGTGGAAACAAATCAGGCCCTTCTTGGGGCAATCCCTACTCACGTGGTCCGGGTGACCACACGTATAACATACTGGGCCCGTCCCCCGGCAAGCTCCATCATGAGATCTCCCACACTTGGCACACCGGCCACGGCCCTGCTAGCCCCTACTGGAAGAATCCGAGGTCTTAGGATTTATATCCTGACCTACTGCTGTCTGCGCCTGCTCTGGTTTCTGCTTGGTGCAGAACTCCAACTCCATCTCCTGCTCACGGCCCTTCTCCACCATCGCGTTCAGGGTTTTGCACCCTGTAAAGCTCATAAACTCTCAGATATCATCCCTCAGCATGGAATGATACCTCGTCCTCCTCATGTCCTCATCTATAGCATACTGTGGGATCAACAATGCTCGTTCCCGAAACTCGGCGGTGATCTCCGCCACAGTCTCGGTGGTCTGCTGGAGCTCTTGGAACTCCCTCACTAACCGTGGCACCTCAATAGGTGGTGCAAAATCCAGATCAAAGCGTCTAACAAACTCTGCCCATGTCATCTCAGCCACACCGGCTGCTCCCATCTGGCTAGTCACCTCTCCCAACCAGTCCTAGGCTCGATCCCTCAGCATACACGAAGCAAATCTCACCTTTGCCATATCAGGGCAAGAACTTGTGCATTGGGCGTTTTGCATGTCTTCCACCCAGCATCGGCAAACTATGGGGTCCCTGACCCCAAAGAATTCAGGCACTTCGCACGCCTTGAACTCCCTGAATGAGGGAGTTCGGGCCCCAACCTGGCCCGCAGCATTCTCAGATCTGAGTGACCTGAGCCTCTCCTCTATAATCTTCATCATCCCTTCCTTGATTGTCCCGAAAATCATTGGGGTAGCATCAAGGATGCCCCTCGTAACCTCGGCTGCAATGAGCTCACGCAGCCTCTTATAAACGGGCTATGTACCATAGCCCGACCCAGATTCGGATCCTGTTCCCGATCCTGACCCCCCTGTTCCATGTAGTGTAACCACCATACTGATATGTAATACCATAAGACAGAATGATCAAATATCCAAAAAGGGGATCCTGCTACACCGGTTCTCCTTAGAGCTTCCAGGTCTAACATTAGTTCGGGTACAGGTCATGTGCTTTCAGTAGCACGGGCCCAATACTACCTTCCACACCTACCTGTACCTTCCCCAAAGCTCTACCTGATAACTCTAATTCGTCCCACAAATAAACATATCTCACGGGCTACTGCATAACTCAAATCCTAGGCTATCCTAAGATTTGCTCAATCCATCAAATCAGATCTCAAATCAATCATAACAGGTTGCCTTTATACATGCAAATTATACACATAACATGATCAAAAAGACTTTCGAATAACAGACTCTACCCTAGGACCACAACCAAACAAGGAACATGAAATAGGGACAAATCAATCCTTTTAAGGCTATAAGATCCTAACCGTATACAATTTATAAAGCATGCACATAGCAAAATCCATCCGACTATCATAATCCAAATATCAGTATCACATTGCTAACATATTGGGGAATCACTTACTTGAGCTCAGCCGATGTAACACCCGTGTTTCTAGGCTAGGCATTAATGATGATGTAATAGTCTAGGTTAACCTTTGTAACTCATTTTGAAATAATAGAAATGTATTATTTGAGTATTATGTGTTTTATGCTTAATTGTGTAACTTAAATGGATTAAGAACAAGAATAAGCGTAATAATAAAATATTAGATAAGCCTGATATCTACGAAGGAAGTCGTAGTGGTCGTGACGAGGATTCCGGAAATATAAAGAATGCCAAAATCCGAGTTATAACGAAGAAGTATGACCTGTCGAAGTTTTGCGACAGAACCGGTACGACCCTGTGTGACGTAAATAGTGAATTTCCGATAAGCGATATTTAGCCTTAGTGATCTAAACAAAAGTCGTAGAATACGTTAAACTGAGAGCGTGCATAAAAAGAACGTCTGAATCTCACTTCGTATGAGGACGTTATGATTTTTCGAAGTTTCGACTTAGCGATATGCAGCCCAAAGTTCGAATATGAGATCGAGTGGTTTCTAGCCAAAACAATCTAAACGAGAATCGAAGACCTCGTCGATAGTAGTCCAACGTTAAAAAGACAGACAAAAACGGACGTCAGATGAAGGCGTTATGAATTTCTAACGGAGTTTTCCTGTCCCGTCCTACTAAAAATAATATAACAAAAATAAAGTCAAAATTAGCCGACGGAGTCTAAATGAAAGTTGTAGAGCATAATCTCACCTACACGTGCATATAAAGAACGTCGAAAACGGAGCTCGTATGCGAAAGATATGAATTTCTGAAGTTCGAGGCACGAACCCCGACATTGTGTCAGAGCTCACGATGTGAACACAGTGTTCACGACGTGAATAGGTGATGGAAGCCTTCCAGAGCAAGTGGACTGATGACGAATGCAATGACCTATGCCTGACCAAACTCGTGACGTGAATTTTTGAGATTCACGACATCAATCCAGAAAATCAGCCTTATAAATCGAAATCGAAGGGCAGCCGATTTTGGTTGCTACTATCTTACTCTCTCACTCCCGATACCCTCTCTAGCTGTCTTGAAGTACCCCCGAAGCCCCGGTATCATCCCGACACCCGAAGCAAGTCCCGAAGCACCGAAGATCCCGAGAAGAAAAGAGTTTTCGCGCCGAAGCGCTGTCCGCGAGAAGCCCGGTGTGTGAAGATATCCCGGTTTCACCGAAGAATACTGCTTTAAGAGTCGTAGTGCTGTCCGATAATCTTCTTATCAAGTGAGTGTGTAGTTGCTTTCTTCTAACACATAGATATGAATTATTCTCTATAAAATACGTGCTATGTGTTTATATATTATCCGTTATCTGGAATGAGTATTGAATGGATATATTATACAGGTTTTAAAGTTGTATAAGTATATATATATATATATATATATATATATATATATATATATATATATATATATATATATATATATATATATATATATATATATATATATATATATATGTTATCTACAAAACTGTTGGGTATAACATGGGTAGATAGTTGATGTGTGATGAAATAAAATGATGAGAGGCCTCGATGTTGTTGTTGATCTAGTCATCTAGCGGAGTATGGATGACGACCACGGACTCTTTCTAGACTGTCCAGTGGAACACTGACAGGTTCATAACCTGTAGGTGTTGTGAACGATATGTTCACCGGTGTACTCTATCCCCCTCATGGTTGCCTTTAGGACATCTATTGTCGAGGAAACCCCTTTGATGTAATGTCCATCCCGATGAAAAAATCCTAGACTAGGTCCCTTGTGATAGTTGTTGTTTTAGGGACGTAAAGTGAGGATAACGGGAATGTGTAATCGGGTTATTGTTGGTTGGTGAAATTAAATATAATTATTTATTGTGGGTTGAAAACCCTATATGCTCACCAGGCTCCCAAGCCTGACCCATTCAGTTTTATTTGTATTATAGGTAGTGGCGCGAGAGCATAAGATGAATGAATCATCAAGTTATTTTGTTTATAGGCCTGTGGTTGTAAATAACCGTTGTAAGGCCTATAATGTTCCGTTTATGCTTTTGGTCTGTATCGGAACATGACATCCTGAGTTTTGTTATATATGAAAATACATTTCTTTAAGAAATGCTTTGATAAATTTTATTTTATCATGTTTTGTTTTGGGAACAAATTCCGCAACTCTTTTAATCAAAGGATTACTCTGAAATTATTTTAAAAGCATAAATTAAATCGGTCTTTTCTGGCCGTCAATTTGGGGATGTCACAATTGGTATCAGAGCATTAGTTTAAGCGAACTAGGAATTTGTAGGATTTCTAAGCTTAAACTTAGAATGCTAAGTGAAGATTGTGAGATGAGTGTCTGTTATATTTAAGACACGAGCACTAGTTTATTTTAGGAAAGTTGCCTAAAATGCTTTTATGTGCTAAATGTTATATATTTGCCATATATGATATTATTTGTTCGGATCTACGGTTTATTGCCAACCGGATTTGGAAACCTTATGTGTTTAGAATTCTAAGCGTAGGACAACGGTATTAGAACTAGCATGTAAACGTTTCGGAGTGATTTGGATAAATTAATTATCTATCGTGAATAAGGATCTAATTCACCTTATTCGGTGTATAGATCAACAATGGCAAGAACAAGAAGCGGAGTTGGAAACGTGAACGAAAACATGAATCAACCACCTGTAATTGAGCAAATACCTGTTGTAGCAGCGGCACCTGAGCCAATGACAATGGCTGGTGTACAATTGATGATTCAGACAATGTTGGATCGTCAAATGGAAGAAACTAGACGTCTGCTTCAGCAGAATCGTGAAGAACTTTCAATGCCGATTGTACAGCCCGAATTAAGTGAAGGGCAGTCGGAAGAAGGAAACTTCAGTGGGATTATTGGTCAAGCCAACCCACCGTTAGTTAGACATAACAACCAAGATGGAGGAAAGGACGAATGTGGATGCAAGTACAAAGATTTCATGGCATCCAAACCACCACGTCTATCCAGAATCCCGACGTCGGTAGAAGTTATAAATTAGATCTCCGAAATGGAGACAATGTTTGAAAGTTGCGAATGCAGCAACAGGCATAAGACCGCTCTTGTGATCCCTTTGTTAAAATCTGGAGTGTTGAGTTGGTGGAAGCTATTAGCCGACTCGATGCCCAAGGGAAAAGCTAGCAAGATGTCTTGGGAAGACTTTGTGGAACAGCTGAAATTGCAATACTGCTCAGAGCAGGATCTTCTGGAAATCAATAATGAGTTTTAGAATTTGAGGAAGGGAAAAATGAGCGTTACTGAATACGCTGCAAGTTTTACGGAAAAGATGAAGCTTATTCCGTACCTAGTTCCAACTGAACTCTCGAAGGTCAACAAGTTTGCCCGTGGATTACCAGCGGACTTTGGTCTAATGGTTAAGCAAGCAACCACATTGAAAGCCGCCATCTGGCATATGAAGAATGTTGAGACTCAGATCAGGGAGAAGGGTCTGGAGAGGTCAGAGGTTGGTGAGAAGAGGAAGTTCGATGGACCTTCAGGGTCCAACAAGAAAAATAAGTTCTCAAAATCCGGTTCGAGAGGAGGTGGAGGAGGCGAAGCGAAATGGTGTGAAAAATGCAAGAAGAAGCATCATGGGAAATGTGACGGGGAAGCCACATGCTTCAAATGTGGAAAGCCAGGGCACTATGCCAACGAATGCACCCTTACCAAGAAAGTCAGCTATGGGTGTGGTGAGGAGGGGCACATCTCGAGGGATTGTCCGAAAAAGAAAGAGGCAGCAAAACCCAACATTCCACCAAAGCCGAAGGCGAGAGCCTTTCAGATGACACTGGAAGCTGCTAAAGAAGAAGTTGATGTCGCTTCAGGTACCTTTCTCGTAAACGAATTGTCTGCCCAAATTTTGTTTGACTCAGGAGCCAACTACTCCTTTATTTCGCATGAATTTGGTAGAAAACTAGCTTTGCCTATTGATAGACTAGATAATGCTTTATTAATCGAAGTTGCAAGTGGCAAGTTTATACCTTTTAGCCGTCTTTTGAAAAACATCTTAATTGATTTGAATGGGAATAAGTTCCACGAGGAATTACTGCCTATTGAGTTAAACGGTTTCAACATCATGTTGGGAATGGATTGGCTTAGCGACAATGATGCTGAAATATTGTGCAAGAAGAAGATTGTAAAAGTAAACCCGCCAGGGAAAGAGTCATTTATGGTGTATGGGGACAAACACAGAGTGAATTCTGGGATTATTTCTCTAACGAAAGCCAGAAAGTGTTTAGCCAAATGATGTACATCATATTTAGCATTCGTGATTGATGCAAAGAAGGAGAAAAAGGAGATGCAGAGCATTCCTGTCGTGTGTGATTATCCGGAAGTATTTCCCAAGGATCTTCCTGGATTACCACCTGATCGACAAGTAGAATTCTGTATTGACTTGTTACCAGGAACGACGCCAATAGCAAAAGCACCTTACCGACTAGCGCAAATGGAGATGAAGGAGCTGATGATGCAACTTCAGGAGTTATTGGACAAAGGTTTCATTAGACCTAGTTCATCACCCTGGGAGCTCCGGTGTTATTCGTAAAGAAAAAGGATGAGAGTATGAGGATGTGCATTGATTACAAAGAGCTGAATAAGGCAACGATAAAGAATAGATATCCACTGCCAAGGATTGATGACCTGTTCGATCAGCTACAAGGTTCAAGCTATTTCTCGAAGTTCGATCTTAGGTCAGGATATCAACAGCTGAAGGTGAGAGAGCAGGATATCGAGAAGACTGCATTCAGAACACGATATGGACACTATGATTTTTTGGTTATGTCGTTTGGACTAACCAATGCTCCAGCAGCATTCATGGATTTAATGAACATGGTTTGTAATCCGTTCCTTGATAAATCTGTGATAGTGTTCATAGATGACATTCTGATTTACTCGAAAAGCCAAGAGGAGCATGGCAGACACTTGCGAGAAGTGTTGGAAGTCTTGAAGAAGGAGAAGTTGTATGCTAAGTTCTCCAAATGTGATTTTTGGATTCGAGAAGTCCAGCTCTTGGGTCACGTGGTCAACCAAGAAGGGATAATGGTTGATCCAGCAAAGATTGAAGTTGTGATGAAGTGGTAACAACCGAAAAGTCCCACGTAGATCCGAAGCTTTTTGGGATTAGCTGGATATTACCGAAGGTTTATCCAAGGCTTTTCTTCGATCGCTACTCCATTAACAGCTTTGACTCATAAAGGAGCTACTTATGTTTGGAATGATAAGCACAAAGAAGCATTCGAGTTGCTAAAGAATAAGCTATGTGAAGCACCGATTCTTTCTCTACCCGATGGAGTTGAAGACTTCGCTGTCTATAGCGATGCATCTGGTGTTGGATTGGGTTGTGTTTTGACCCAAAGAGAAAAGGTGATAGCATATGCGTCTCGACAGCTGAAAGAGCTTGAAAAGAACTATCCCACTCATGATCTGGAGTTGGCAGTGGTAGCTTTCGCTCTAAATATATGGAGGCATTACCTCTATGGAACGAAGTGCAAACTTTTCACTGATCATAAGAGTCTCCAATATCTCTTTAATCAGAAGTAATTAAATATGAGGCAACGACGTTGACTGGAATTACTCAAGGACTACGACTATGAGATACTTTCCCACCCCGGTAAAGCAAATGTTGTTGCTGATGCACTCAGTCGGAAAGTCAATCTTGAAAGAAAAAGGCCAAGAGCGTTGAGAATAGAAGTTGTCTCGACAATTGTGGAGATTATAAAGAAAGCTCAAGAAGAAGCTTCAGAAAAGAATGACCGAAAGGAGGAACGTTTGGGCAAAACGTTAGTGTTCGGTATAAACAGTCACGGACTGAAGGTATTCCAAGATCGGATTTGGATACCTAAGTCAGGAGGAGTAAGAGATCTTCTGATGGAAGAACCTCACAAAACCATGTACTCGATACATCCCGGTAGCACTAAAATGTATAGGGACCTAAAACCCTATTACTGGTGGCCGACAATGAAGCTCGATATTGCAAAGTATGTGGCCGAGTGTGTGACATGTGTGAGAGTTAAGGCACAACATCAGAAACCATATGGGACTTTAGAACCTTTACCTATACCGATGGGTAAGTGGGAAGACATTACCATGGATTTTGTCACTAAACTGCCCAGAACAAAGAATGGTCACGACATGATTTGGGTGGTCGTTGATCGCTTCACTAAGAGTGCGCACTTCATAGCAGCCAATGAGAAATGGTCTATGGATAAGATTGCGAATTCTTACGTGAAGGAAATTGTGAGGCTTCACGGTGTTCCGTTATAGATTGTATCGGATCGTGACAGCCGTTTCACCTCAAGGTTTTGGAGAAGTCTACAAGAGGAATTGGGTACCAAGTTGTGTTTGAGTACAGCTTACCATCCACAGACTGATGGGCAGAGCGAACGAACGATACAAACGCTTGAAGATATGCTGAGAGCATGTACCCTGGAATTCCAAGGTAACTGGGATGAACATTTACCTTTGGTAGAATTTTCCTACAATAATAGTTTCCACTCGAGCATAAAGATGGCACCTTATCAAGCTTTATACAGATAGAAGTGTCGTACGCCGTCTTGTTGGCTTGAGGCTGCGGAAAAACAGTTTATGGGACCTGAGATAGTCCATCAAACTTCTGAAAATTTGAAAATAATTAGGGAGAGAATGTTAGCAGCTCAAGATCGTCAAAAGAGTTATGTTGACAACAAGCGAAGACCGATGACATTTGAAGTTGGAGATTCGGTTTTGCTTAAAATCTCACCGTGGAAGGGACTTATAAGGTTTGGAAAAAGGGGAAAGTTAAGTCCAAGGTTTATTGGACCGTTTAAAGTTCTTTAGAGGATTGGGAACCAAGCTTACAAGCTCGAATTACCCGAAGAACTGAATGGAATTCATAACACTTTCCAATTTCTGAGTTAAGAATTAATGAGAACAAAAGGTTAATTGAAGAACCAGAGGAAATCGTTGACCGAAAGACTAAGAAGTTCTGACGCAAGATGGTCGAATTAGTGCTTGTCCGTTGGAAACATACGAATGGGCCAAATCTCACCTGGGAGACGGAGAGTGACATGATGAGTCGCTATCCGCAATTGTTTGTTGATGTGTGATTCCGGGGACGGAATCATCCTAAGGGGGAGAGAATTATAAGGCCCGTGTTTCTAGGCTAGGCATTAATGATGATGTAATAGTCTAGGTTAACCTTTGTAACTCATTTTGAAATAATAGAAATGTATTATTTGAGTATTATGTGTTTTATGCTTAATTGTGTAACTTAAATGGATTAAGAACAAGAATAAACGTAATAATAAAATATTAGATAAGCCTGATATTTATGAAGGAAGTCATAGTGGTCGTGACGAGGATTTCGGAAACATAAAGAATATTGAAATCCGAGTTATAACGAAGAAGTTATGACCTGTCGAAGTTTCGCGACAGAACCGGTACGACACTATGTGACGTAAATAGTGAATTTACGATAGAGCGATATATAGCCTTAGTGATCTAAACGAAAGTCATAGAATACGTTAAACCGAGAGCGTGCATAAAAAGAACGTCTAAATCTGACTTCGTATGAGGAAGTTATGATTTTTCGAAGTTTCGACTTAGCTGTATGCAGCCCAAAGTTCAAATATGAGATCGAGTGGTTTCTAGCCGAAACAATCTAAACGATAATCGAAGATCTCGTCGATAGTAGTACAACGTTAAAAAGACAGACGAAAACGGACGTCAGATGAAGAAGTTATGAATTCCTAACGGAGTTTTCCTGTCCCGGCCTACTAAAAATAATATAATAAAAATAAATTAAAAATTAGCCGACGGAGTCCAAACGAAAGTTGTAGAGCATAATCTCACCTACGCGTGCATATAAAGAACGTCGAAAACGGAGCTCGTATGCGAAAGATATGAATTTCTAAAGTTCGGGGCACGAACCCCGACACTGTGTCAGAGCTCACGACCTGAACACAGTGTTCACGACGTGAACAGGTGTTGGACGCCTTCCAGAGCAAGTGGACTGATGACGAACGCAATGACCTATGCCTGACCAAACTCACGACATGAATTTTTGAGATTCACGACGTGAATCCAGAAAATCAGCCCTATAAATAGAAATCGAAGGGCAGCCGATTTTGGTTGCTACTTTCTTACTCTCTCACTCCCGATACTCTATCTAGCTGTCTTGAAGTACCCCCGAAGCCCCGGTATCATCCCGACACCCGAAGCAAGTCCCGAAGCACCGTAGATCCCGAGAAGAAAAGAGTTTTCGAGCCGAAGCGCTGCCCGCGAGAAGCCCGGTGTGTGAAGATATCCCGGTTTCACCGAAGAATACTGCTTTAAGAGCCGTAGTGTTGTCCGATAATCTTCTTATCAAGTGAGTGTGTAGTTGCTTTCTTCTAACACATAGATATGAATTATTCTCTATAAAATACGTGCTATGTGTTTATATATTATCCGTTATCTGGAATGAGTATTGAATGGGTATATTATACAGGTTTTAAAGTTGTATAAGTATATATATATATATATATATATATATATATATATATATATATATGTGTGTGTGTGTGTGTGTGTGTGTGTGTGGGTGTGGGTGTTATCTACAAAACTGTTGGGTATAACATGGGTAGATAGTTGATGTGTGATGAAATAAAATGATGAGAGGCCTCGATGTTGTTGTTGATCTAGTCATCTAGCGGAGTATGGATGACGACCACCGACTCTTTCTAGACTGTCCAGTGGAACGCTGGCAGGTTCATAACTTGTAGGTGTTGTGAACGATGTCTTCACTGGTGTACTCTATCCCCATCATGGTTGCCTTTAGGACATCTATTTTTGAGGTAACCCCTTTGCATTAATGTCCATCCCGATGAAAAAATCCTAGACTAGGTCCCTTGTGATAGTTTTTGTTTTAGGGACGTAAAGTGAGGATAACGGGAATGGATAATCGGGTTATTATTGGTTGGTGAAATTAAATATAATTATTTATTGTGGGTTGAAAACCCTATATGCTCACCAGACTCCCAAGCCTGACCCACTCAGTTTTATTTATATTACAGGTAGTAGCGCTAGAGCATAAGATGGATGAATCATCAAGTTATTTTGTTTATAGGCCTGTAGTTGTAAATAACCATTGTAAGGCCTATAATGTACCGTTTATGCTTTTGGTCTGTATCGGAACATGACATCCCTAGTTTTGTTATATATGAAAATACATTTCTTTAAGAAATGCTTTGATATATGTTATTTTATCATATTTTATTTTGGGAACAAATTCTGCAACTCTTTTAATCAAATGTTTACTCTGAAATTATTTTAAAAGCATAAATTAAATCGCTATTTTCTGGCCGTGAATTTGGGGATGTCACAGCCGATCATGCGCATTGCACTCTCCTCTTTTTCTCTTTTAAGAAGTATTCAATTCTTGATTTTTGAAAACAATTTTACCATTTCCTTAGTTTGAGTCCCGACACACCCCGAGAGTGTGCCCAAATCCTTCAAACAAGGCTCTAATACAAACTTGTAACAACCCAATTTTTCCAAAGAAATTTTTCATTTTTAAATAAACAAAACATTTCCAATAAACCAAAAAGTCTCAAGAACAATTGTTTTCAAATTCATAACATCAACAATTTTATTTCAAATATTAAAGTGTCCCAATAAAACGCCTGAGAGAGTGCATGACGCACCATCAAGCCTTGCCCTTGCCCTTAGGGTCAGAAGTACCTGAAACAAATCAGCAAACTGTAAGCTAATGCTTAGTGAGTCCCCTAGAGCATACCCCACACAATCCACATAATTACATAATCCATATTAGCTATAAAAGCTACATAAACCACATAAGCTATGTATACAACATACAAGGATGCCATGTAAACCCTCCAAGGTCTTATACCTATGCCACTGGAACCCCACGTGATCTTAACTACCTGCCATGGGAACCCCCACATGGTCTTCCTACCATGGGAACCCCTACATGATCTTAAGGAAATATCATACAAGCTAAACTTGCCAATATACTAGAAGGCCATGGAAACCCTCCAAGGTCTTACACCAAATGCCATGGGAACCCCCACATGGTCTCAATCTATTGCCGCGCGAACCCCCCCGGGGTCTTTCATGCAAATGTCATACCAACATAACGCATAATCAATCAATAATCCACATACCCTAAAATGGGCCGACATTGGTGCCTTAGACCTATTGGTATGGTGAGAAGACTCACCTCAAATGTAAACTGTAGTTGAATAGGTCCAAGCTCTTAGTATCAGCTCTGCCAACTCCCTATTCATACACAACTCCTTAGTATAAAACTCAACCCTTCAAACCCTTAAAATTCCAACTTGGTCAACCATGATCGAAGTCAAAGTCAATGTTCGAGGTCAATAGTCTATGTTGATCCAACTCGTCGAGTGCATCTAGAAACTCGTCGAGTTCCTTCAGTGTTCAGAAAACTAGGGAAAACCATAACCAACTCGCCGAGTTACTCGTCAGACCGAAAACGGGAAAAAACCCGATCCAACTCGCCGAGTTATCAGGACAACTCGTCGAGTTTTCCCTTGTCTTTACATAAGCAGTCCTTCCAGTCGAATCCAAACCTCCAAACTACAGATCCAGTCCCTTAGGACTGAAATACTACATAAAGTTGCAAACTTTACGTGCATGCAAGGCCTCAAAAGGCTAAAAGACTAAAACTAAGGTTCATACAAGGTTTAGGGCATGGAAAAGGGCCTAGACTAGATAAAGTGGGAAACTTTATGTCCATGGAGGCCTAAAGATGTCCAGATCTGAACCATATTCTCATGACAAGTCCAAATTCGAGTATGACACCATTTTGCACCAAAAGTGTCCATATACTTCCATAGGATGAGATCTAAGCAAATAGAGATCAAGTTAGCAACTTTTTACCTCCAAACGAATGCTAACACCAGGTAGATGCCGGATCTAAAGCCCTCTCCTCACTTCAATCTATTCAATCTTCCTGTTTCCTTCCAAGAAGCACAAGATTCACTCTCCAAAGCTCACACACTCAAGAAGGCACTAAAGCGCGGCTAGGGTTTCTCTCTGGATGGGTAGGACGATGAGGGAGGCCACAAATGACCCATAAGTTCCTTAAATAGGGTACGAACCCCTAAAATTTAGGGTTTTCCTTTACAGTGTCTACTCGTCGAGTTGGGGCCTTCCAACTCGTCGAGTAGACCTTAAGTCCCGCCTCCAATATCGATCTCTACTCGTCGAGTTGGGCTCCCCAACTCGTCGAGTCCCAGTGCAAAACCCTAAAAACTTGAAAAATAAATGATACCTGGAACAAGCGATACACTTGGTTTATGGATTGGAAGCTTTAATGGATGTTTGGGTCCTTTTCGACCATGCAAAGGTGCCAAGTCAGGGACTTTATGGATTAAGACTCTGATAGGAAGCTATTTTGCAGATTTGAGCTTTAGACTTAAAGTATGAAGACATAAATACGATTTTTGGTCCCTTGTCAGAAACGCAGCGCGTTCATCTTGGGAACGTCGTGCATTCCGGCGTCGAGTAATGATCAACGGTCAGGCAACGAACGCCCAGCGTTCCACAGGGGAACGCCCAGTGTTCGGTCGAATAGTGGGCTTCTTGGGCTTGTTCATGTTGGGATTTTAGTCAGAAAGTTCTTATAGTTTTGGACTTTTATTTGGACATGTCTAGTTGGGCCAAGATTTTGTATTAGGCTTGGTGGGCCCAATGGTTTTGGACTTTAGTGGGCCCTATGGGCTTGGTCCTTGGGCCATCGGAGAATTATTATTGGACCAGGAATCATTGGGCATTTAGGTAAGGCCCATATGGGGTTGGGCCCAATTTAGAAAATTTGGCCATTGGTGGGCCATTAGTGGGCTTGGGAAGTCTACCTGGTATTGGGCCTTTCATGTTATGGTTTTGGGCTTTAGGCATGGACCAAATTAGATCAGGGGTAAAATAGTCATTTTACCCTAGGAAGAATTGTTAGGTCTTGACTAGGCGTTATTTTGGTACTGTTGACTCGGGGAGTCGAAGGATCAACAGTTCGGGGATTTCCCAGTTAGCAGCCAGAGGATTATCCGGGGGACTTCAGCAGTGCGAGGCGAGTTTCCTCCTGTTTAAAGGGGTCGAAGGCACCAATGCCGGCCCGTATATATATGTTTACTTTTTTTCCGAATTACGATCCGATGTCGTGCGATGCCCGAGGAATGTTTGTTATGCTTGAGGTCTTTGTGATTCTTGCATGTGTCGGTATTTGTACGTTTCCGGATTACAATCCGATGTCGGGCGGTGCCCGAGGAATGTTTATATGTATGTTTTTCCGGACTAAGGTCCGATGTCGGGCGGTACCCGAGGAATGTTTATATGTGTGTTTCCGGACTACGGTTCGATACCGGGTGGTACCCGCTGACTATGTGCATGTTAGATTATACTTGTTGTCTGCGTGATACTTGTATATGCCTGGTAGAGAGGTGAGTGTGGGCGGGGTCCCGTATCTCAACATTAGTTGAGTGTGGACGGGGTTCCATATCTCATCATTAGCATAGCAGGGGCGGGGTCCAGGATAGGCGAGGCCTTAGGACTAGAGCAATTAGTATTGTGTATGATTCTTTATGTGCTAGCATGATTATATGATATCGTTTGTATGTGTATAATGGGCGAGGCACAGGTACAGGTGGGCCTGGAAGAAACAGATATGTATACCGAGCAAGGCTCGATGCCAGGCGGGACCTGATGCCAGGCAGGGCCTGATGCTAGGCAGAGCCTGATGTGGGGCGGGGCCTGAGGAAGGGGGGAGCCCAGTATATGTGATTATGTGTATGGTATGTGGTAGTATGGGGAACTCACTAATCTTCGTGCTTACGGTTTGCAGTTTTGGTTTCAGGTACTTCTGGTAGCAAAGGGAAGAGCTTGGGATGACTGCATTGCACACACCATAATGTTTAGCCTGGGATGTTTACTCTGATGTTTGATTTGGAAACTCTGATAATAATGTTTTGAAATACTTTGACTCATTTCTTGATGGAATGGTTTTGTAGCTATGGTTTTATTTAATGATTTAAAAACGAAATTTTTGGTCATGAATTTTATGAGTGTTACAATATGTGTGTCACGACATGACAGTGTCTGGGGAGGAACGTGTATTTCATTGGTTGTCACGATGTGACATCCCTTGCAAGAAAAACCCAATTTTCGAGGTTTGTCCACCTTATTAAGGGGAGTGAGGGCTAGTTGCACACCCTTAGCCCCCATCGCCAACCCTTCACCCTCAAGAAAATCCTAATCCTCCATGGTTGATTCTGGGCTCCATTTTTGGTGATTTTAAGCCTTGAAGAAGAACAGAAAGCAATTTGGTGCATCATCTCATCTAACAAGCCACTCCCTCATCATCTTGAGTTGCATTAAGACTTTTATAAGTCCTCAAGTTCCTGCCTTTTCGTTCAATCATATTAGATCTAGAGTTTCATCCACTTCTTTCAACATTTGAGGAAGTTTGGGTGTTGGAATCTCATAAAGTTGGCAACTTTATGAGTACTTAAGACTCCTTTGAAAACCCTTGTCCTAGATCGGGAATATTAGAGTGACATCCCTAATTTCACGGCATGAAAAGACCGATTTGTTTATGCTTGATTTTGAAAATTATAGTATATTTTAAAGAAATACGTTGCGGAATTTGTTCCAATAAAAACATGATAAATATGTTATCAAATCATTTCCTAGGAAATGTATTTTATTCATTTTAAAACTTTGGGATGTCATTGTCAATACAAAAACATAAGCATAAACAGAACTTACATTCATTTGCACTAGTGATTTTACATCTCCTTTAATCTCTCAGTATAACGTAGTTTCGTATCGACACCTGTGATACAAATAACTTGAGTGGGTCAGGTTGGGAAACCTGGTGAGTACATAGGGTTTTCAACCCACAATAATAAAGTTATTGTGTTTTATCATCAAACAATTAACCCAATTACCCATCCCCATTATCTTCTTGATTTCTTAAGGATTTACCCTAAGAATCATCTATCACTCATTCCTAAGGATTTATCCTAAGGAATAGGCATGAAGTACATCATCGCCAGGGTTTATACAACAGGCACTAAATTCATAGTTGCCAGGGTTCATCCAACATGTGCTAAGTCCATAGCTCTCATTTATCGACAATATTATTCACGGGAATCCACCTGCAATACATGTCAATGGGTTTTTAGAGTACATCTGATGAACATATAGCTCACAACACCTACAGGTTGCGAGTCTGCTAGTGTTCCACGGACCGTCTAAAATAGTCAATGGTTGTCATCCATACTCTGCTGGATGACGGGGCCAACGTTTGGGTAAGGGCTTCTCTCATTTTTCACCCTTCACCCTCATCTCATGATTTATATCACCGATCATCTCATTTATTCCAACTCGTCTTTCATCACATACCAACTATTTCATCTACCCATGTTTTACCCAACATTTTTGTAGATATAAAATACATATACAGTTTAAATCATTTAAAACCTGTATAAATCATTCATTCAACATCCATCTCAAATAAACAAACAATATATATTCACATTACACGTATTTTATATAAAATACTTCATATCTATGTGTAAGATGAAAGTGACTATACATTCACTTGATAAGGTGGTGATTGGACAGCACTTCGTTCCTTAAAACTATCTTTTTCGATGAAACCGGGCGGTTTGCTCAAAAATCGAGTTTCAGGCGGGAAAAGTTTTGACTCGAAAATTTTATTTTCTCGGGGACTTCGGGGCTTCGCGACTTGCTTCGGGTGTTAGCGATGTTCCCTAGGCTTCGGGGGGTGTTAGGATAGCTTAGAAGAAATGAGAGGGTGTAAAAGTGTAAAATTTTCTAAACAAATTCAGGAGGTCTCGCACCCCTTTTATAGTGGCCGAAGCCTCAGGTTACGTTGGGCGTAATTTTAGAGTACGCGGGGCCTACTGCCTTGAGAAGTTCTTCGCTAGGCGTACTCACGTACGCTGGGCGTAGGGGTGGATTACTTCGGGCGTGTTCATCCACGTGTTAAGCATGCGAAGGGTGTGTCGTGGCCTCTTCTGGACCGAGCAAAATGCGAGTACGCTGGGCGTAGTGGCTACGTGCCTTCTGTTCGGTTTCCGGACTTCGGACATGTCAATGCTACTAACACGTAGCGAAGCTAGTCCGAGTACGCTGGGCGTACTCCTTCGAGAAACTATTTTTCAAACTTCAAAATTTTATAACTTTCGCTTACGAACTCCATTTTTTGACGTTCTTTATATACACACGTAGGTGAGACCGTTCTCTACAACTTTCGTTTAGACATCGTCGGCTAATTTTTACTTTATTTTTAAAGTTATATTTTAACAGGCCGGGACAGGAAAAATCCGTTAAAAATTAATAACTTCTTCATCTAACATCCGTTTTCGTCTGCCTTTTTACCGTTAAACTACTATCGTCGAGATCTTCAATTCTCGTTTAGGTTGTGTCGGCTAAAAATTGCTCGATCTATATTTCGAATTTCGGGCTGCATACTACTATGCCAAATCTTAGAAAATTCATAACTTTCTCTTACGAAGTCAGATTTGGACATTCTTTTTATGCACGCTCTCGGTTTAACGTATACTACGACTTTCATTTAGATCGGTAAGGCTAAAAAGCACTCTATCATAAATTCACTTCTTACATCACACAGCGTCGTGCCGGTTCTGTCGCGAAACTTCGACAGGTCATAACTTCTTCGTTATAACTCGGATTTCGGTATTCTTTATATCTCTGGAATCCTTGTTTCAACCACTACAACTTTCTTCATACATATCGGCTATATCTAACATTTTACTTTCAACGCTTATTTTTATCCTTAATTTATTATATCATCATAATTAAATATAAGGCACATAAATTCACATAATTTCATTCTTATTACTTCAAAACATGTTACAATAGTTGACCTAGACTATTACATCGTCTTTAATGCTTAGCCCAGAAACACGGACGTTACAATTAGTGAGCTTTGGGTTTCATGCATGGGATTTGATCTCATTTTACCTTCATTTGGACCTAACTAGTGTTTAAGACATGCATGTCTAAAAACCTATGATATTTATGGTAGTTGATATGGAGAAAGCCTTTAGGAAAGTTTGGTTGCTTGAATTTAAGGATTAAGAGCTTAAAGCATTAAGTTGTCCAGAGTGAAACTCATGATGTGACGGGTTGGTTATCTCGACGTGACGATTGTAAGCTTTTCGATTATTTTGTCCTCACTGTGCCACGACATGACCAAATGGTGGTCATGTAACATCCCAAAAATCATGTCCAAAAATTTCGTTTTAAAATCATTAATCAACCATAATCAAGTCGTACATAAATCCTTATATGAAATCAAGTATCATTTCAAACATATTTATTTTATCAGAGTAACATCCCAGGCTAAAACATCTTGGTGTGTGCCATGCGATCATCCCGAGTTCTTCCCTCCACTACCGGAAGTACCTGAAACCAAAACTGAAAACCGTAAGCACGAAGCTTACTGAGTTCCCCAGCCTACCACATACCACATACTGGGCCCCCACCCGCTACATCAGGCCCCGCCTGGCATCGAGCCCCGCTCGGTATACAGATCTGTTTCTCCTAGGCCCCGACTGTCTCTGGGCATCGCCCGCTAAACACATACAAACATATAACATAACACATAAGAAATAGCTAAACATACTCTACTATACTCCTAAACTAAGGCCTCGCCCCTGTCCTGCTACAGATGAGTCATGGAACCCCGTCTACGCTCCTGCTGATAGTGAGATACGGGCCCCCGCCCACACTCACCTCCCTCCTAACTCGGGCCTCGCCCCTGTTCTGCTACTAATGAGATACGGAACCCCAACCATACTCGGCTAGTGATGAGATACGGGACCTCGCCCACACTCACCTCCCTACCAGGCATATACAAGTATCACAAAGACAACAAGTATAATCTAACATTCAACATATAAACCTTCCTCGGGCTTGCCCCGGCATCGGACCTTGCTCTGGAACCTATCAACTCTGACACATACGAGAATCACAACTACCTCTAGTATACTACATTCCTCGGGTATCGCCCGGCGCATATCATAAAATGCCTAGGGCTAACCCGCGGGTCTTCCTACTAGACACAAACATAATGGGCCGGCATTGTGGCCGTAGACCCATGCACACAGTGAGGAGACTCACCTCGCACTATTGAACCCTGCTGATACTCCTCTGGCTGTTGACTGGCAATTCTCGAACTGCTGACCCTTCGGCTTCCCGAACTACCAATATCAAACATCACTTAGTCCAATACAATAATCCTTCTTAGGGTAAAATGACCATTCTACCTCTAGTCCAACTTGGTCCATATCCAAGGCCCAATACTAGGTAAGCTTCCCAAGCCCACTAGTGGCCCACTAATAGCCCAATTTGCTAAATCGACCCAATCCCTCTAATGGGCCTTACCCTAAGCCCAAACATCTTCTTGGCCCACATCATGTGACTTATGCTGGCCCACTAAGGCCCAAAGTCCAAAGCATGGCCCAATCCGAGGCCCAATAACACGAAGCCCAAACTGACAGAGTACAAAGGGCGTACCCCCACGTACGCTAAGCGTACTAGGTAAGTGGTGTGTACGTTAGGCGTACCTGCATGTATGCTCAGCGTACTCCCCCTGTTAAGTCACTTTCCCATTAAGAGCTTAATACTCTACTCCAAAAGCTACAAACACAGATCCAAGTCCTTTTCAACGTATTAATCCATATAGTCACTGACTTGGTGACTTTGCATGCCCTAATCAAGACTAAACTCTAAAAATGATATTCCATTCACATAGAAATGCTCTTAACTCATGCATGAACCCAATAAGACATTCAATATGGCCACTTTCTGCCTTAGGGACTCATATAGAACAGAGAGTAGCAACTCCAATTCCTAGAAATCGAATTGAACCACAAAGCTTCAACTTTTGGACCAAAATGGTCCAAAAACTCAATCTAAGAGATCTAAGAATAGAATCACCAAGTTTAGATCTTTATACCTTGAAATTGCTAGAAATGAAGCAATAATCCCAGATCTGTAACCTCTCCTTTGAACCACCACCTTTACTTGTTCATTTCTTGTTTGGAAAATGGATCCACAACACCAAGATGCTTCTCTAGTGACCTTCTAATCTCCAAGAACACTCAAATATGGATTAGGGTTTTGTAGTAGCTCCTTTAGGGTGGAAATGGAGGTTGGCCTTCGAGATATAAGGTTCTTTATATAGGGCTCAACCCTAAAATTAGGGTTTTGGAACTCTGAGCGTACGCTGGGCGTACTTCTCTTACGTTGGGTGTACGCCCCTCCGCACCCGCGATCATTTTCCTTTATACGATGGGCGTACCCCAGCCTATGTTGGGCGTACTCTCGCGCTGGCCACCTTGCATGCATGGTCCTTTCTTGCCATATTTCTCCATTAAGGACCAATATTTCCAATAATTCCAAAGTGCCATAAATCCTTCGTTCTAAGCCCGTTTCCGACGAACTTTATTCCCATGAAAAGGTGGCGAGAAGCCCTACGCTCCTGACTACATACCCAAGCCTTAAAACCTTTCGAATAAAACCCAAGACCCATAAAAGACCGAATCGCTTATACCCTGGGCCTCCGAACCTATAATAGAAGTACTTTTCAAAACGGGGTGTTACAACTCTCCCCCACTTAAATTGGACTTCGTCCTCGAAGTCCGCTACGGCCAACTATCCCGCAACATCTCACGGCGTTCTTATGCAATGCATACTCTGACTACTCGGTCCAATCCTCGAGGGACCGCTTCTAATGGCTTTCTATCCGGTCTTTCTTAGCGAAATGCTATTCCTCGATGGTATCCTCTTGAGAACCATCTCATCACTATAATCCTTGGGTGCCTCGCTCTTACCCAATCGACAATCCTTCCAGTACTCCCCGAGTACTTATGCTGGAAATCCAAGGGGTTCACCCCTTTTTCCTTGCGCGGCCACTGGCCTTCCCAAGGCAACTTTCCATAAGCAACAATCCTCTCTATCTCTGTGTGCGACAACCCCTCGCTGTAACAAATTTCCAGTCACTCCGAGTGCTGACTCATCGCTGTTACTTACTGAATGCTTCCTCTTATCACACCTCAGTGCTGAACGCCCAACCCAGCGAATGGATCAAATAATCCTTCGAGTAGAAAATTCATCCCTGCAACGGTTAGACTCAGACAATGGCTCCAACCCTAGCCCCCTTATCAGCCTCCCCAACTTCAGAGAAACCCTAGAACGCCCTAACCCTTCATTTTGTGAGATCTTGACCTTGGGAAGCTTAGTTTGGTGGTTTAAAGCTTGGAAGAGAAAAGAAGAAGAGTGGCAAGGAGGAACCTTGGAGGCCAGAGCTTATAGATCTGAGATAACATCATCTTCTGGAACACTTTGAAGGTATAAAGCTCACAACTTTACTTAAGGGTGCTTAGATCTAGTATGGTTTAGTTTTTGGTCCAAAGTTGAAAGCTTTATGGCTTAAATCCGATTTCCAGACCAAGGGTTGCCTCCCTTGGTGCTAAATGACTCGCTAGAACAGAAAGTTGATATCTTGATGGTCCAAATGAGTTCATGTATGAGTTAAGATCTTTCTCCATGGATATAGATTATGGTTTTTGGAGTTGGAGCTTATGTGAGTCATGGAAGCCATAAAGTAAGCAACTTTATGGTTTAAGACATGAAATAAGACATGGATCTGAGTTTGTAGCCTCTGAATCAGAGTATTAAGCACTTAATGGAAAGATGGCTTAACAGGGTACTACGCTGAGCGTACGTGTAGGTACGCCCAGCGTACTCGTCGTCAAGCCTGTACGCTAAGCGTACATTGGAGTACGACCCGCGTAACGCTGCCAGTTTGGGTTTCGAGCATTTGGGCCTCGGTGTGGGCTGTGCTTTGGACTATAGGTGTTTGGGCCTTAGTGGGCCATCAGGAGTCAGTGATTATGGGCCAAGTATATGTGTTGGGCTTAGGGTAAGGCCCAATAAAGGGATTGGGCCCAATGTAGCAAATTGGGCCATTAATGGGCCACTAGTGGGCTTGGGAAGCTTACTTAGTATTAGGCCTTAGTTTGGGCTTTAGATATGGACCAGGTTGGACTAGGGGTAGAATGGTCATTTTACCCTAAGAAGGATGGTTCGTACTGGACTAAGTGATGTTTGGTATTGGTAGTTCGGGAAGCCGAAGGGTCAGCAGTTCGAGAATTTCCAATCAGCAGCCAGAGGAGTGTCAGCAGAGTTCAGCAGTACGAGGTGAGTTCCCTTCCAGTAGGAACGGGTCTACGGCCACAATGCCGGCCCGTTTAGTTAGTAGTAGTTTCTGACTACGGTCTGATGCCGTAGTTCAGTATGCTTGGTGTCTTTGTGATACAGGCATGGTATGTGTTATGTGTTCCGGACTATGGTCCGATGCAATATGCAGTATATGTGTTCATATTATATGCTATGTTATGATATGTTCAGTCAGTTCCGGACTTCGGTCCGATGCAGTGGGCAAGGCCCTAGCTAGTTCCGGACTTCGGTCCGATGCAGTGGGCAAGGCCCTAGTTAGTTCCGGACTTTGGTCCGATGCAGTGGGCAAGGCCCTAGTTAGTTCCGGACTTCGGTCCGATGCAGTGGGCAAGGCCCTAGTTAGTTCCGGACTTCGGTCTGATGCAGTGGGCAAGGCCCTAGTTAGTTCTGGACTTCGGTCGGATGCAGTGGGCAAGGCCCTAGTTAGTTCCGGACTTCGGTCGGATGCAATGGGCAAGGCCCTAGTTAGTTCCGGACTTCGGTCTAATGCAGTGGGCAAGGCCTTAGTCAGTTCCGGACTTCGTTCCGATGCAGTGGGCAAGGTCCAGTATGTGCTTTATATGTTATTGTATGGTATGTGGTAGTTGGGGAGACTCACTAAGCTTCGTGCTTACAGTTTTCAGTTTTGGTTTCAGGTACTCAGTTTTCAAATGAGGAGCTCGGGAAGATTGCAGTGCACACACCATTTGTTCAGCCTGGGATGTTTATACTCTGATATACATGACAGTTGCTATATTATACTGAGATACATTGTTGTGATTTTTTCTATGACGTATGATGACTATGGTTTTATTACTGATTTAAAACGAAATTTTCAGACTTTATTTTTGGGATGTTACAAGTTGGTATCAGAGCCGTGGTTTGGGGGATTCGGGCACACTCTCGGGTGTGTCTGAACTCAAACTAAGGAAGCTGTATAAAGTTTTCAAGAGAAAAACCATGTTTACAAAAGGATTTTGAGAAAAGAAAACGATTTTAGAAAAAGTATAAAGAAAAGAGTTTTAGAAAAAGCGAAAAGAATTTTGAAAAGAGAAAAGGGTGTGGTGCATGCAATCAGCCGAGCTCGAGTAAGTACTCCCAAATTACCCATACAATTTCATGTTATGATATGATTATTAGCTTTATCAGGACAGCATGCTAGATTAGGACTAAGGATCTAGAAAGGATGCCTTATGTGCCTGTTATATGTGTTCATCTTTATGAGAACTGCATGCTAGTACAGATTAGTCAGGATGATAGCCAGAGTAGTAGATGCTTGATTATGTGTACTCGATGCTCGAATGCTGCTTGCTTTGTGCTTTTAGGAGTCTTAGTTATCTTTCACTAAGTAGTAAACGAATATTTTACGTTGCATATTGCAAGGACTAAATAATTTCAGAAGGTTAAGTCTAGCTCTATTTCGCAGCTCTTGTCTGAGTCCAACCGTTATAGAGTAGGATCTCTCATTCGAAGAATTATCTAGTCTGAGTAATATGTAATAGTATTCGCGAGCTAGTTAGGGGAAGAAAGCAGGGACTTCTTATGCAGCTAATGGCGGAGAGTGGGTTGGTGATTACCCTGGGGCAAGACTAGGGTGAGTTTAGTATTAGATCAGTAGTAGTAGTAGAAGGGACTTGGTGGACTCAAGGCAGTTCCTGAGGAAAGTACGGATAGATGTGGAAGGTAGTATGGGCCCGTACTACTGAAAGCAGAGGATCTTTACTCGAATCAAGGAAGGCTGAGATGAATCCAGGAAACTTGTAGTGTGTGAGATCCCTCGAGTTTTGATGAGCATTGTGATGTTAGTGATGGTATATTACCGAGTATAGTGACGCTACGTGGTAGACCAGATGGTAGTTCTGGCGTCGATGAGGGATCAGGCTCGGACTCTGTAGTCGGGCAGCTTGATGGTCAGATGAGGGAGTCCATTCCATCTGAGAGTACGCGCAGTATCATTGATCAGACTCCTTTGATCTTCACTGTGATCAAGGAGAGCATTTTAGAGATTTGTGACGAGAGGTCGAGTGCATTCTGCACTGAGATAGCAGTCATGATAGGGACGCGTACATTGATGCTTCGGGAGTTTAGAGCTTGTGAATCTTCAGATTGTCATGGGGGTTAGGGACCCCATTGTTAGCAGCAGATGGTTGGCAGATGTCGCCAACACTTTTGTGCCAGACATTGTCTCGAAAGGAGACAAGATCTGACTTACTTCCTGTCTCCTGAGGGATATAGCACGAGATTGATAGGAAGAGGTTGGTAGTGAGTTGAGTGATGATGCGGTTGATGCTGTGTCATGGGATAACTTTTAGACCAGATTTTGGGCAGAGTGTGCCCAGGCAATTGAGGCGCAGCAGTTGGCGAATGAGTCGTTAGATCTCCACCATACAACTGAAACTGTGGCAAATGTCACTGCCAAGTCTCGAAAAAGAGCTTATATGGTACCACAGTATGCAGCAGATGAGGAAATGAAGAAGGTAAGTTATCAGAGCATACTGTAGAATGATAGCAGGGAGATCATGAGTATCTCGGGGTGCAAGACCCTGAATGATATGACTTCTTGGACTTGAGAACGAGGTATGGACTTGGAGCACATTGGTAAGAGGGAATATGATTAGTTGCTTATATTGAGGGGTCTCGGGGAGGAGACCCTAGATTTTGGATCAGCTTTTGAGAGACCAGCAGGGTTAGATTCAGTACAGCACTTGCGGGAAACTACACAAGGGAGCCTTTCGTTCCAAGGGTTTGAGTAAGTGTGACTCTGGGTTATCCTTGGTTTGTGTTTGAATTATACTTCCAAGAAATGGCATATGCCAATTGCATACCGAGAATTATTAACGGATAGCGAAAGATCATTTCCCAAATTGTGGGATTGGGATAGTACAGTGTCAACTTGGTTTATTCCAAGGCCGAGGAGCATCACGAGAAGCACCTGAGGGAGGTGCTAGAGACTTTAAGGAGGGAGAGACCTTTTGCAAGGTACTCCAAATGTGAGCTCTGGTTGCGCGAGGTGTAATTTCTTGGGCACCTTGTCAATCAGAAGAGTATCCTAGTCATTCTGGCCAAGATAGAGGTCGTGACGCAGAGGGAGATTCTGAGGTCTCCAATTTAGATTCGGAGCTTCCTGGGTTTAGCGGATTATTACCGGAGATTTATTCGGGTTCTTGGAGGTGGTGTAATCTTTTGGACTGGCTAGTATTGAAACACTAGCAATGGTAAGCATGGTTTCAGCAGATTGGGCATAGAAGAGTAAGAAGGATTGAGAATCCTTCCAGTATTGTGTGCTGTAAGACGTTAGTTGAATCAAAGTGGGGGAGGATCATCCAAGGATTCAGAAGTAGGAGCAGTTTTGAAACTGGTATAAGTTTTGCATCTTTGGTTGGAAGGAAGACAGCTCAAGCGGCTGTATGATTGAGGATAGTGTGAGATGGAAGTTCGGGAAAACTTGCCAATAAGGATATTGCGTTCCCGTGATGTTTGCTAGCAAGCCTTAGTGAATCAGTCTGGGGATCCCAGTCAGGACATGGGTTCAGTTTTGGATGTTAGGTCGCGTGTATGATCGACGTCAGATGTGTTCGGATTAATAATCAACGAATGAGATAGTGTTAGAGTGTTGTAAGTATGCGGGTGTAGCCGTAGCATTCACTAGCAGCCAGATAGTGTTAGAGTGTTGTAAGTTTGCGGGTGTAGCCGTAACATTCACTAGCAGCCAGATAGTGTTTGAGTGTTGTAACTCTGCGGGTGTAGCCGTAGCATTCACTAGCAGCCAGATAGTGTTTAAGTGTTGTTAGTCTGCGGGTGTAGCCGTAGCATTCACTAGCAGCCAGATGGTGATAGAGTGTTGTAAGTCTGCGGGTGTAGCCATAGCATTCACTAGATTGGTAGATAGCATGAGTGCGTTGTTAGGACGCAGAGAGGACAGTAGTGCCCACCAGTTCGGGTGTAACAGTGAAGATATGGAAATCCACGGATTGGATTTCGGAATTACCCAGACGGATTAGATCTGATTAAGCCAGTGATGAGACTGTAGAATCGCCGCTACAGCTAAGAGAGCAAGGAAGCAATGGACTTCTTAAGGTCCTCATGACATAAGGCTACCAATGATCATGTAGCAATCACTTTTAGCCTTGGGTTTGGTGACGTCAGGATTCGACGTATGGACTCGATCAGTTAGAGCAGAAAGTTATTAGAGCCTCAGTGGCATGGTAACTAGTGGCAACTAGTTCCAGAGAAGGATTTCATTCGGAAGTTGTGTGAGGCAACTAAGTGGGAGTCTTTTGACGCCGCAGACGGGCTAGAACCCAGTATTTCAGATGCCTGACGGATGAATTGAGACCGGGAAGGTCTCGATCGATTTTGGAAAGCGCCACTGTAACAACATGCTATTTCAGGCAGTTCAGTGTTCAATGTTTCAGGAAGTTCAGTATTTCAGGCAATTCAGTGTTTAGTGTTTCAGGCAGTTCAGTATTTCAGGCAGTTCAGTGTTCAGTGTTTCAGGCAGTTCAGTGTTTCAGGCAGTCAATGTTTCAGGCAGTTCAGTGTTTTCAGGCAGATCAGTAGTTCAGATAGTTTTGGGCCTCCAGCAGTAATGGTATTTGAGGATCTCACGTATGGTAAGCGTAACAGATTGTTGAGTAATGCTAAGTCACCCACTACGGGGTTCATCTATAATGATTCAGTATGAGTGGTCTGTTAGGGATTCAGATCATCTAGAGACAACGAATTTCAAATAGAGTACATGTGATCTTGTTGTGAGGCTCGTGCGACAGTAGCTAGGCAAGTGAGACTAGAGGGATAGACTGCTCTAGGATATAGTCGGGTGAGACCCGTAGGCAAGGCCCGTGGGATTATAGCAGCGTAGGTAGGACCTGGTAAGGACCTTAGGGTCAAGATAGGGGATCGAGGATCCCAGGACTTGTAGCGCCAGAGTGGCAGAGTAGATAGAGCAGATTAGATAGCCGAAGTTCCTTCGGAAGTCGTTGGGAGCGACTAAGAGATTGTGTTGGGTGTAGTAACCGGTGGGAGTCCGGTAACCCAGATATTGACAGATTAGTTGGGACCAGGGTGGTCTTAGTTAATCCGGAAGGCAGATAAGGGATAGCAGAATTTTCAGTTAGTGGTGGTAATGATAAGAGAAGTAGGGTATGAGGCAGCTAGTGACCGAGGAGTGCTACGCCTCTAGCAGCAGGGTTGAATAATCTCAGAGGGAAGGATTTGACCCTGTTGCGCAGCTATCGTATGATTCTAACCGTTGCAGGGATGAATCTTTTACTCGAAGGATTATCTGATCCATTCACTGGGATGGGTGCTTAACACTAAGTTATAGTAGTAAGAAGTATTCAGTGAGTACCGGCAGTAGTGACCAGCACTGGGAGTGGCTGGAGTAATGGATACCGTGAGGAGTATGTCCTTCACGACAATAGAGGAGGTGGTTGATTATGGAACGTTGCCTTGGAAAGGCCAAAAAAAAGCACAAGGAAAAGAGAGGTGAATCCCTAGGATGTTCAGCATAAGTACACGGGGAGTACCGGAAGGATTGCCGGTTGAGTAAGTTGTGTTCTCAGGATTGGCGGGATTAGAGTGCACCCGAGGTTATTATCTACAAGGACTAGTTTTAGCCGGAATGACCAGGCAGAAGGCCATTGGAGGCAGTCCTCTGAGGATTTAGCTGAGCAGGTGAAGCGAGTATCGGACAGGAAGGCTGTGAGTAGATTGCAGAATAGTTGGTCATAGCAGACTTCGAGGACGAAGTCAAGTTTAAGTGGGGGAGAGTTGTAACACCCTGTTCGGAAAAGCATTCATTTATCGAACCAGAAGTCAAGGCTAGGGGTGTTTTGGTCATTTATGGGTTTTGAGTTTCATTCGAGAAGGTTTCGGGCTGGGGTGTGCTATTAGAAGCATAGGGCTTCTCGCCATCTTTCCGTAGATATAAAGTTCATCGGAAACGGATCTACAACGAAGGAGTTATGACACTTTGAAGATTTTGCCAATAATGGACCTTATGGAGAAAAGTTCGCATGGAAGGCCATGCATGCAACTTGGAACGCGCGTGGGTACGCCCAGCGTAAGCTGGGTTACGCCCAGCGTAATGGAGCAAGTGATCGCGAGTGCGGGGAGGCGTACGCCCAGCGTACGAGAGGTACGCCCAACGTACGCTCAGAGTCTTAAAACCTTATTTTTAGGGTGTGCCACTATATAAAGAACATAATGGCTCCAACCCTAGCCCCCTTATCAGCCTCCCCAACTTCAGAGAAACCCTAGAACGCCCCAACCCTTCATTTTGTGAGATCTTGACCTTGGGAAGCTTAGTTTGGTGGGTTAAAGCTTGGAAGAGAAAAGAAGAAGAGTGGCAAGGAGGAACCTTGGAGGCCAGAGCTTATACATCTGAGATAACATCATCTTCTGGAACACTTTGAAGGTATAAAGCTCACAACTTTACTTAAGGGTGCTTAGATCTAGTATGGTTTAGTTATGACACTTTGAAGATTTTGCCAATAATGGCCCTTATGGAGAAAAGTTCGCATGGAAGGCCATGCATGCAATTTGGAACGCGCGTGGGTACGCCCAGCGTAATGGAGCAAGTGATCGCGGGTGCGGGGAGGCGTACGCCCAGCGTACGAGAGGTACGCCCAACGTACGCTCAGAGTCTTAAACCTTATTTTTAGGGTGTGCCACTATATAAGGAACATAATGGCTCCAACCCTAGCCCCCTTATCAGCCTCCCCACCTTCAGAAAAACCCTAGATAGCCCCAACCCTTCATTTTGTGAGATCTTGACCTTGGGAAGCTTAGTTTGGTGGTTTAAAGCTTGGAAGAGAAAAGAAGAAGAGTGGCAAGGAGGAACCTTGGAGGCCAGAGCTTATAGATCTGAGATAACATCATCTTCTGGAACACTTTGAAGGTATAAAGCTCACAACTTTACTTAAGGGTGCTTAGATCTACTATGGTTTAGTTTTTGGTCCAAAGGTGAAAGCTTTATGGCTTAAATCCGATTTCCAGACCAAGGGTTGCCTCCCTTGGTGCTACATGACTCCCTAGAACAAAAAGTTGATATCTTAATGGTCCAAATGAGTTCATGTATGAGTTAAGATCTTTCTCCATGGAAATAGATTATGGTTTTTGGAGTTGGAGCTTATGTGAGTCATGGAAGCCATAAAGTAAGCAACTTTATGGTTTAAGACATGAAATAAGGCATGGATCTGAGTTTGTAGCCTCTGAATCAGAGTATTAAGCACTTAATGGAAAGATGGCTTAACAGGGTACTACGATGAGCGTACGTGTAGGTACGCCCAGCGTACTCCTCGTCAAGCCTGTACGCTAATCGTACATTGGAGTACGCCCCGTGTAACGCTGCCAGTTTGGGTTTCGAGCATTTGGGCCTTGGTGTGGGCTGTGCTTTGGACTATAGGTCTTTGGGCCTTAGTGGGCCATCAGGAGTCAGTGATTATGGGCCAAGTATATGTGTTGGGCTAAGGGTAAGGCCCAATAAATGGATTGGGCCCAATGTAGCAAATTGGGCCATTAATGGGCCACTAGTGGGCTTGGGAAGCTTACTTAGTCTTGGGCCTTAGTTTTGGGCTTTAGATATGGACCAGGTTGGACTAGGGGTAGAATGGTCATTTTACCCTAAGAAGGATTTTTCGTACTGGACTAAGTGATGTTTGGTATTGGTAGTTCGGTAAGCCGAAGGGTCAGCAGTTCGGGAATTTCCAATCAGCAGCCAGAGGAGTGTCAGCAGAGTTTAGCAGTGCGAGGTGAGTTCCCTTCCAGTAGGAACGGGTCTACGGCCACAATGCCGGCCCGTTTAGTTAGTAGTAGTTCGGGACTACGGTCTGATGCAGTAGTTCAGTATGCTTGGTGTCTTTGTGATACATGCATGGTATGTGTTATGTGTTCCAGACTATGGTCCGATGCAGTATGCAGTATATGTGTTCATATTATATGCTATGTTATGCTATGTTCAGTCAGTTCCGGACTTCGGTCCGATGCAGTTCCGGACTTCGGTCCGACGCAGTGGGCAAGGCCCTAGCTAGTTCCGAACTTCGGTCTGATGCAGTGGGCAAGGCCCTAGTTAGTTCCGGACTTCGGTCTGATGCAGTGGGCAAGGCCCTAGTTAGTTCCGGACTTCGGTCGGATGCAGTGGGCAAGGCCCTAGTTAGTTCCGGACATCGGTCCGATGCAGTGGGCAAGGCCCTAGTTAGTTCCGAACATCGGTCTGATGCAGTGGGCAAGGCCCTAGTTAGTTCCGGACTTCGGTCTGATGCAGTGGGCAAGGCCCTAGTTAGTTCCGGACTTCGGTCTGATGCAGTGGGCAAGGCCTTAGTCAGTTCCGGACTTCGGTCCGATGCAGTGGGCAAGGCCCAGTATGTGCTTTATATGTTATTGTATGGTATGTGGTAGTTGGGGAGACTCACTAAGCTTCGTGCTTACAGTTTTCAGTTTTGGTTTCAGGTACTCAGTTTTCAAATGAGGAGCTCGGGAAGATTGCAGTGCACACACCATTTGTTCAGCCTGGGATGTTTATACTCTGATATACATGATAGCTGCTATATTATTCTGAGATACATTGTTGTGATTTTTTCTATGACGTATGACGACTATGGTTTATTACTGATTTAAAACGAAATTTTCAGACTGTATTTTTGGGATGTTACAACTACTCTAACATCCATGGTATGCAAATGGCATATAATTCAATCACAAGCAGGCCACGAAATTTTGAAATAACCTTACCAATATCGATGCAGTACCATAACAAAAATCATAACAAAAATCACAAAAATTCTGAAATAAACTTCCTGCGGAACCATGGGCGTTGGAACTCGAACTCCCTCTCTCTGCTGAAGCATCTGCGATGATACCAGAACGCTCCTCCCTACATTGGTTCCACTAATATCCTTCAGTACACAAAACTGGAAGGATTCTCAATCCTTCTTACCATCCTATGATCAATCTCGAAGGTTCACACAACTTCTAAGACCCAGATGCACACTTCCTGAATTCCAGCGAAAACAGTAGTCCCTGATGCCTGAAACAATACCACACTCGAATCTTTGAGACCAAAAGACAGATGCTCCAACCAATGCCTAAGCAACGCGTCACTTTCTCTTGGCGCTTTTATCAGTCTATCCATAACGGTTACTAGGATCACCGAATCCTGACAATCCTGGATAACCATCCTGCAGAACCTTGACCGCAGATCCTCCACATAACACTCCTGACACGATCTCGATCATAAACCAAATTGACAATGTACACTCCCTACCCGCAATAGGGAAATGACCTTTCTCTATCCATTAACAATCCTCGGTAGACCGGCGAAAATCTAATAACTCTTGCGTTGACTTTTGCACCTTTATCGCCTGGGCAAACTCTGCCCGGAATTTGGTCGAAAAGTCATCCCATGACATAGCATCGACCGCCTCACTACTCAACTCACTACCAACCTTTTCCCGCTAATCACAAGCTCTGAACTTCCCAAAACATCAACATGCGCCTCTAACATGATCGCCATCTCAGTGCAAAAGGCTCCCTGCCTCTCATCCAAAAATCTCCAAGATGCCTCATTGACCGTACCGAAGATCAAAGGAGTCTGGTTCAACATGCTGCTCGTATTCTCAGCGAATATAAACTCTCTAATCTGCTCCCCGAGATGATTGGCTCCTGAACCCGAGCCTGATCCCTCACCGGCGCCAGAACCATCGACTGGTCAATCCCGAAGTTCCACCAAGCTAGCAACGTATCATCATCATCAGAATACTCCTCGCTCACGAGGGATCAATCACACTACAAGTTCCCTGGTCTCATCTCGACCCTTCTTGAATCGAGTACATATCCTCTGTTTTGAGTAGTATGGGACCCTACTACCTTCCACATCTATCTGTACTTTCCTCAAGAATTACCTCGACTACACCAAGTCCCTTTCACTGCTACTAACACTTCTCCCAGCACTACTCTCATCCTAGGCTTGCCCTAGGGTATCTTCTAACTCAATATCTGTCATCAGCTGCATAAGAAGTTCATGTTATCTCCCCTAACTAACTCGCGAATACCATTACATATCACTCAGACTAGATAATTCTTCGAATGAGAGGTCCTACCCTACAACGGTTAGACTCAGACGAGAGCTGCGAAATAGGGCTAGACCTAACCTTCTGAAATTATTTAGTCCTTGCAATATGTAACTTAACATATTCGTTTACTAGTTAATTAAAGATAACTAGAACTCCTAATAGCACAAAGCAAGAAGCATTTGGGCATTGGGAAAACTAACCACATAATCCAATCAAGCTGTTTTATCCTCTAATCAGGAATCTGTACTAGCATGCAATTCATAAGGCTCATACACATAAAGCAGGCACATAAGGCATCTTCCTAGATCCTTAGTCCTAATCTAGAATGTAGTTCTAATAAACATATCATAACATAAACTTGTATGGGTAATTTGGGAGAACTTATTTGAGCTCGGCTGATTGCATGCACCACAGCCTTTTCTCTTTTTCCCAAAATTATTATATTTTCTCAAAGTTCCTTTTTCTTATCCTTTTTCCAAAATTCTTATCTTTTTCTCAAAGTTCCTTTTTATAAAAATGATTTTCTTTGCAAATTTTCATACCAAGTCCTCAGTTTGAGTTCAGACACACCCGAGAGTGTATCCGAATCCCTCAAACCAAGGCTCTGATACCAACTTGCAACATCCCAAAAATCATGTCCAAAAATTTCGTTTTAAAATAATTAATCAACCATAATCAAGTCATACATAAATCCTTATATGAAATCAAGTATCATTTCAAACATATTTATTTTATCAGAGTAACATCCCAGGCTAAAACATCTTGGTGTGTGCCATACGATCATCCCGAGCTCTTCCCTCCGCTACCGGAAGTACCTGAAACCAAAACTGAAAATCGTAAGCACGAAGCTTAGTGAGTTCCCCAACCTACCACATACCACATACATAAGCACATACTGGGCCCCCGCCCGCTGCATCGGGACTTGCCCGGCATCGGACTAGCTCCGGCATCGGGCCCCGCCCGGCATCAGGCCCCGCCTGGCATCGCGCCCCGCTCAGTATACAAATCTGTTTCTATTAGGCCTCGTCTGTCTCTGGGCCTCGCCCGCTAAACACATACAAACATATAACATAACACATAACAAATAGCTAAACATACTCTACTATACTCCTGATCTAAGTCCTCGCCTAACTTGGGCCTCGCCCTTGTCCTGCTACTGATGAGTCGTGGAACCCCGTCCATGCTCTTGTTCATAGTGAGATACGGGCCCCCGCCCACACTCACCTCCCTCCTAACTCGGGCCTCGCTCCTGCTCTGCTACTAATGAGATACGGAACCTCGTCCATACTCGTCTAGTGATGAGATACGGGACCTCGCCCACACTCACCTCGCTACCAGGCACATACAAGTATCACAAAGACAACAAGTATAATCTAACATTCAACATATAAACCTTCCTCGGGCTTTCCCTGGCATCGAACCTTGGTCCGGAACCATACTACCATAAACACTCTTCGGGCTTACCCCAGCATCGGACCTTGGTTCGGAACCTATCAACTCTGACACATACGAGACTCACAACTACCTCTAGCATACTACATTCCTCGGGCCTCGTCCGACACATATCATAAAATGCCTAGGGCTAACCCGCAGGTCTTCCTACTATACACAAACATAATGGGCCGGCATTGTGGCCGTAGACCCATGCACACAGTGAGGAGACTCACCTCGCACTGCTGAACCCTGCTGATACTCCTCTGGCTGCTGACTGGCAATTCCCAAACTGCTGACCCCTAGTCCAACTTGGTCCATATCCAAGGCCCAAAACTAAGGCCCAATACTAGGTAAGCTTCCTAAGCCCACTAGTGGCCCACTAATGGCCCAATTTGCTAAATCGGCCCAATCCCTCTAATGGGCTTTACCCTAAGCCCAAACATCTTCTTGACCCACATCATCTTACTTATACTGGCCCACTAAGGCCCAAAGACCAAAGCATGGCCCAATCCGAGGCCCAATAACACGAAGCCCAAACTGACAGAGTACGTGGGGCGTACCCCCACGTACGCTAAGCGTACTAGGTAAGTGGTGTGTATGCTGGCGTACCTGCATGTACGCTCAGCGTACTCCCCCTGTTAAGTCACTTTCCCATTAAGTTCTTAATACTCTACTCCAAAATCTACAAACACATATCCAAGTCCTTTTCAACGTATTAATCCATAAAGTTACTGACTTGGTGACTTTGCTGCCCCCAATCAAGACTAAACTCTAAAAATGATATTCCATTCACATAGAAATGCTCTTAACTCATGCATGAACCCAATAAGACATTCAATATGGCCACTTTCTGCTTTAGGGACTCATATAGAACAGAGAGTAGCAACTCCAAGTCCTAGAAATCGGATTGAACCACAAAGCTTCAACCTTTGGACCAAAATGGTCCAAAGACTCAATCTAAGAGATCTAAGAAGATAATCACCAAGTTTAGATCTTTATACCTTGAAATGGCTAGAAATGAAGCAACAATCCCAGATCTGCAACCTCTCCTTTGAACCACCACCTTTCCTTGTTCCTTTCTTGTTAGGAAAATGGATCCACAACACCAAGATGCTTCTCTAGTGACCTTCTAAGCTCCAAGAACACTCAAATATGGATTAGGGTTTTGTAGTAGCTCCTTTAGGGTGGAAATGGATGTTGGCCTTCAAGACATAAGGTTCTTTATATAGCGCTCAACCCTAAAATTAGGGTTTGGGAACTCTGAGCGTACGCTGGGCGTACTTCTCTTACGCTGGGCGTACGCCCATCTGCACCTGCGGTCATTTTCCTTTATACGTTGGGCGTACCCCAGCCTACGCTGGGCGTACTCTCGCACTGGCCACCTTGCATGCATGGTCCTTTCTTGCCATCTTTCTCCATTAAGGACCAATATTGCCAATAATTCCAAAGTGCCATAAATCCTTCGTTCTAAGCCCGTTTCCGACGAACTTTATACCCACGAAAAGGTGGCGAGAAGCCCTACGCTCCTGACTACATACCCAAGCCTTAAAACCTTTCGAATAAAACCCGAGACCCATAAAAGACCGAATCTCTTATACCCTGGGCCTCTGAACCCGCAATCGAAGTACTTTTCAAAACGGGGTGTTGCAGGTCACGACGTGGCATGCAGCTGAAGAGACCTTTGAGTGTTGACTTTAACTTTTACCATTAACTTTTTGACCAAGTTTGACTTTAGGTCAAATTAAGGGTTTTGGGCTGTAGTTTGAGTTTTGGTCTCTTACTTATTGTATAGGTGTCCTGTAGTGCTGGTTATCGGATCTATTATTAGTACTATTATGTTCTAGGCTGTGAGGTGAGTTTTCTCAATACACTTTGTACTGCAGTATGTGTCTTTTTGTGCAGGATGGTGTTATGTTGTTGTTTCTGTTAGACTGGTAGATCTGCTATGATTACCTGTGTTATCTTGTTATTGTTTTGTATATATTTCGACATAGTATTGTTGGGTTGAGGCGGTACTACTTTGTGTTATAAGCCAACAAACCCGAGAGAAATCTAGTCATAAGTTGAGGACCTGGGAGGGGCAATCCAGTCTTATGTTGTGGGCTCGAGAGCATACAAGTCATAAGTTTAGGGTCGGGAGGGGGCAATCCAGTCTTATGCTGTGGGTTCGGGGGAAATCCAGTCTTATAACGTGGGCCCGATGTACATGCATTGTATATGTATTGTTGTGTAGGGTATTTTGGGGGAACTCACTAAGCTTTTGCTTACAGTTGTTAATTTCAATGTTTTTAGGTACTTCAGATGATTGGAACAAGGTGAAGGCGTGATTATACGCATCCTCCTTTTGTTTTATGTTGAGAGATTATCTTGATACTCTAATTTTTATGGATTTGATTTGAAAACAATATTTGATTATTTGATGTCATTATGAAAATTATCTTTTAAAAACGAAAAATTGTCATGGTTTTAGGGATTTTACATACTTGATGAAACTGATAACAATTAAAAGACATTTACAACACAACCCATTCATATATTTTGCATCAAATATTAATTATATTCTATATCAAAAACAAAAATATTTAAGGTCAAAGTTGAAGAATAAAGACTTTAAAAATCAAAAGTGGACAATAAATATGAGACAGATAAAGTATATGCTAAAAGGTATCTTATTGTGTACACCAATTTTTCGATCGACAGATTACCCATGCAATTCTTTGTTCTTGGAGCAGAATATGATTTTATTCGCTATTTAGGGTCTTAAAGGGGGTCAAAACACATAACTCTTCGAATGGATAGAAAATAGAAGAGACTTTAAGGGTGCGTTTAGTTGCGGAAAAATGGACCGTTTTCCGGAAAAATTTTCCAAGAAAAATGAGAATTTTGAAAACGCGTTTAGTTCGTCTATTTTTCTAAATTTTTCAAGGAAAATGAAAATTTTCCGTTTTCTAAAATTACAAAGAAGTTGGAAATTTTTGGAAAACTGATAATCATTGTTTTCCACATTTTTCTAATTCCAAATTTTTTCTAAAATATAAACACACACCCACTCCCACCCCATCCACCTCTACCTACCCCCACCTTAACACCCCCCACCCACACACACACACATACATACCCACCCCCACACACACACACCCGCACACACACACACACACACACACACCAACCCACAAACACACACACACACACATACATACCCACCCACACACACACACCCACCCACCCGCACACACACACACACACACCAACCCACAAACACACACACATACATACCCACCCCCACACACACACCCACCCACAAACGCACACACACACACATACATACCCACCCACACACACACCCACCCATAAACACACCCACCAGAACACACACACACACCAACCCACAAACACACACACACACATACATACCCACCCACCCACAAACACACACACACACACATACATACCCACCCACACACACACCCACCCACAAACACACACACACACATACATACATACCCACCAACGCACCCACATACATACAAACACACTCACACACATACCCACCCACACCCCCACAAACACACACCCACACACACACAAACCCACACCTACCCCCACCTCCACCCTCCCAGACACACACACCCACACACTTACAAACCCACACCTACCCCCACAAGCACACACATACACACACACCCACACACTTGCAAACCCACACCTACCCCCACAAGCACACACATACACACACAAACACACACTCGCACCCCCACCCACCCAACACCACCACCACAATCACCGACCTACCATCACCATCACCACCACCACCACCACTAACCCGTCACTAGCACCACCACCACCGCTGCCGCCGCCATCACCACCACTGACACAATTGCCGCCGCCACCACCATCGCCTGTCATCACCACCACCGCCGCCGACCCGCTACCGTCACCGCCCCCACCCACAGCCTACCACCGCTACCGTTTTCTAAAAATGAAAACCGATAGAAAAATACACATCTAAACACGTTTTCTAATTTTCTAAAACTGAAAATGAAAAATGAATAAGTTTAACTAAACGCGTTTTCTAAATTTTTCAATGAAAAATGAAAACGGAAAACGAAAATCGAAAAGGGAAAACGAAAAACGGAAAATGAAAATTGTTTTTCCGTAACTAAACGCAACCTAAGTCTTTCGAATAATATAAAGATGATTTGGAAATAAGGGTGACACGTACCATTTTAGCTTGTTTTTTTTATTTTGACCGTTGAGGTTAAAACTTGTAAAATTCAAACTTGAGACTAGTCCATTTTGGAGTATTTAAATCTTACGTGATCACCATTAGGCCATATTAACGATGATTTTAGCTTTGTTTTGCTTCCTTTTTTTCTTAATTAATATTGGGTTGGGTTATTCTCTTCTCCTTATGAATAGAAATTCTTAACCAAACATTCTTGTAAAACATACTTGATTTAGATACGAAGAATTGTATGGTTAAATAAAACTATGCTTTATGGATTGGATATCTAGTCAATCATACTTCCTATATATCGTCATATTTGTAACTATTCATAAAGAAAATCCAATCCTAGTTTGCTCAACAGTAGTATTGCGTTTTTTTTTCTGACCATTTTCCTTAGGGGCTGTTTGTTTGGCAGGAATGGAATGGAATTCGAGAGAAAATGATTCCAATTCCCTCGAAATCCCGTGTTTGGTTGAGCTTTAAGGGAAGGAAAAGGAAGCCTAAATGAAATATTTTTCCTTCAAATGAAGGAAAGTTCATTCCTTCGCCATCTTAATGGAATTAATTCCTTCATAACATGGAAAGTAGCAGATTACGATTTTGCCCTCGCTAAACATGCTTCATGAGGTAAACCTATCGTATTCATCTCATTTGCGTGCAGCCGACAACCTTTCTTCTGCACTGCGTCTTCTCCACTTTGTCATAGGCATCGTCCGACGAGCTTCATCACAGGTGATTTCTCTCTCTCTCTCTCTCTCTCTATGTGTGTGTGTGTGTATCTCTCTATCTCCATCTCCCTCTCTTTAATCGCATCTTACATTCGATCCAAACAACCCATTTTGACCCCAAATACGGCTACTGTGACATCGCTAGAGGGTTTCTTTTTCTTCAATCGCAACTGTGACCCTGTTGATATGAGAATCTGAAAAAAAAATCCATTTCTTTCTCTTCAATCGATGCTAATCTGTGGTTTCTTGCCTAATCTGTTGCACACAGTTCGTTTTTAGTTTAGATGCATGTTCTTTCATTTTGAGTTATTTGCCTTATACGGACTTAGTTTATCTCTGGTTTTCTTTAATGTGTTTGGTTAATATATCTTTTTTGTTTACAAATAGGTGATGAAGGTGGATATGCTTGATGGAGTGACTGTGGTCAGATCCAAGAAGGTTAAGGATGAATTGATTCTAGATAGAAATGATATTGAGCTTGTTTCTCGATCTTCAGCCCTAATTAACCAGCTATTCTTTCACACATAGGAGTTTCTATATCAAATTATCAATGTTCTCTGTTTTTTTATCTGTTTTTATCATTTGATAATAGTTTGGTGATTGTGATTTTGTATATGCAGAAATGTGTTATGAAGAACAAGGATATCCAGAAGTTTCTTGATGGTAACTATGTGAGTGACAAAGGAAAGATAGAATTATGTTACAATTGAGTTGTTACAATTGAGTTCTGAAGTTCTCTTGAACTTTAACTACTATTGTACTGTGATTTTGGTCTTGTTAATGCATCAATTATATCAATCTCGACCGTTTTTGTTTGTCAATATGATTGAAGTTCTTTTCTTACTATTTTTATAATTTATATGATGTATATTTAAATATGAGTTGAAAAAGAATGTAAAATTAAGCAAAATAGACAAAAAGGACAATTTTGTCATTTTACAGGGATTCAAATTCCAATTCTTAAAAACCAAACATAATCTAGAATTAATTCTAATTCCAATTCTTGTCAACCAAACAGGATATGGAATTGAATTCAAATTCCTGACAGATTCCTTTTCTAATTTCAATTCTAATTCTTTCAGCAACATTCTGCGAACCAAACAACACCTTAGTAATAACCATTCCTCTTTTTTATGGAATGGTGATATTGTTGGAGTATTTACTTAACCGTAATAGACTGATCAGTTGTCACTTGATCTTATCATTGTCACTCAAAACTGTGTGTATAGTATGTGGTAGGATGAAGAATGTGGTGCCATGGACCACAAAGCAAACGAGATAGGAGCATGCCAAACATATCGACGACTAGATAATGTGGCAGATGCCACTTGTATGTATCTAGCGTTGCCTCCTTTTTTATTACAGCAAATGTATGAATAAACGTAAAACAACTTACTACTTTTTTATTAAAGCGAACGTACGAATAAATGCAAGACAACCTATTCGTTAGCATGTTGAAAAACAATGTTAGAACAAACCCAAAGTTCACTGAGATAAATCTGATCGAGACCGCATTATAACCGTCAGATACATAAAAAGAGGACCAACATAAGACCGCCAGTCTACATAGGATTTGGAGTACTAGCTCAGTCCTAAGTTGGCCCAATCCAAATATTTTTTCTAAAACCGGTCCTTATGTTCATCAGTATTTTAATGATTATATATATGATAGTTTTTTATATTTTATAACAAGGTTAGAAAATATATAACAAATAAAAATTAGTCAACTTTATATATGTAATAATGTTTTATATTTTTATAATAAAGAATTTATCTGAAACGAAAAACCCAAAAACTTAATTTAAATAACTACAAATAACTAACAAAGTAACAACTAACAAGCACAAAGCGGTGGACTATTGACAATTCCAAATGGGCTAAATTTGACAATAAAGCTTGTTTGAATTATGAGCCTCAAAATGGTGGTCCAACTCCAGCACGCCATATCTAGCTATTGATTAGATGGTCTTTTTTGATATTGAATTCGGTTCCAAAAAGGTTTGGGAGCATGAACACTTTGAAATGATCATATTGAATAAATAAGTTCAGTTTTAAATAGATTAAAATTATTTACTGCAGTTATCTTATACTATATTATAAAGCATATTAGTCATATCTTGAATTTTAAAAGGTATAAGTTACAAAATTTTAGTATAAATCAACTATACATAAATAAATCATTAATACTTGCCAAAAGTTTGAAGCGTTGAATTAATGAAGGTTATTAAGAAATTTAATTTGGAGCAAAATGACGATTTTAAAATACTAAATTCATATATATAAATCAATTTATATTTTTTAAACTAGACACCGATGTTAATCAACTTACATCAAATGTATAAATAGACAATATAAATCTAAGGTCTAAATATAAGTATTTTATTTAAAAGTGGTAATTTTTTTGTACATAATAACTAATAGTTATTGCTCCACAAGAAAATTATTCCTCAATACAGTTGTTTATCGCCGCCACTTTGCGCGGATACCCACCTAGTTCTAAAGAAAACAAATTCAATTCAAGCTCAGGTAAGAAATATTAGAACATATGTAGGGCTCGAAAAGTTTGATACAAATCGAGTTGAGTTTTGTATAATCAGATTAAACTCATTAGACATTTTGTGCATATTTTCGTGTTAAAGCTCAAGCTTTATAAAGTTTCATTTGGTTGATCTCGAATAACTCAATAAAATTTTGAATGGGGGATAGTTTCCCTTTTACCTAATAGTTAGAGGTGAGCAAAAAAGCCGTTGGTGTCGAACAGAACCGGTAACGTACAAAATTAATCGGTGCGATACTCAGTACTTTTGATTTAGTACAATAGGGTTAGGGAAAATGGTACCAAATTACCGGTGTTCTTCGATAAGTATTGGCTAAGGTACAGAGTGCAAACATGGCATGTTGATGCTTGTCGAAATTTGGTACTGATGTGTAATGGTCTAGTAGTACATCCTATTTAGTTTAGGATTCAGTACCTTTGGATATTTCGATTTCTGGTACTTTCAGTTTAGTATCAAGTTCACCCATACCTAAAACACTTAATAAGTTAAGCACGTAATTTGAACAACTATACATGTTTGTTTGTTTTTTATACAATCTACACATAATGATTTCATAAATTTATTATAAGAATGTTGAGCTATAATAAAAGATAGGATCTGAAAAATGGATGAAACATAGAAAATATATGGATTCAAAGAGGAATTTCTTTCTTTCTATTACTAATAAAACAAAGAACAACAATGAGAAATCAAAAGATCGGGTAAGGTAATATGATGATTGTCCTCCTGCCCAAGCAATATTGACAACCACTACTACCAGAAGAATATTTCATACATGGTCCAAAAAACATGCACACCCCATTTATTTATACTCTGCACATGCAGCAAATACTTCCTCCTATCCTAGCCCTCCACTTGTCCTTTTTTTTTTCTTTCAATGGTACACAATCCATGGTTTAGGCCCATAATTTTGATCAGAGTAGTGGGCTCAGTGGGCTGTGATTGTTCTCTATTGTAAAATTTGTGACTTTTCGCACCGATCGTTATTTACGAAAAGTGACCAACGTCAAATATAATAGACTTAATACATTATATATATCAACATATAATAAAAATATAAAGTTTCATATTAAAAAATATTGGAAAAATCAACCAAATCGTCCATAAGTTGTAAAAATTAGTGTGCCGAAACATATGTATATTTTATTATATATTTAGAAAGTACGCATCATCCGGATCCCGAAAATATAAATTTCACAAAAATCTGAGTTCATATGAAGGAGATACGAATTTTATAAGATATAAAAATCATCCACGTAGTTAAAAGTTATTAACGTCAAAAGGTACGGAGAGAATTATTGACTTTTAGGTAAAGTCACCAAAACGATAATCGTAGTACTCTTTAAAATATGAATTTTGGTAAAATGAACGCCAAAATTGAAGTCCGTACAAGAGAGTTATAATTTTTTTAAAATAATTAAATCATTTAAAAATAAGGGCTAAAAATAAAAGTTGGAATTAGCAAATACAACCTAAAGGAGAATTGTAGTACCCGTCGAGAGCTACGCGTGTATGTAAAGAACGTCGAAAACGGAGATTGTATGAAGGAGATACGAATTTTTAAAGTTTAGCGAAGAGCGCAAACCGCAAGATGTACGCGCGGCGCGCACATGCTTCTAGAAGAAGGTACGATGCACCAGCGGGAAACGGACACATGTTCAGACAAGCAATAGCTACATCGCAAGGGCACGATGCGCACCTCCCTTATACGGAGCACATTCTCAATATAAATAGAGTCTATCGCTGCCCATTTATTCCTCACCCCAAATCTGTTTCCTTTCTCTCGTTCTCCACTTCGAGAATTCCTTCCAAAATCTTAGAAAATTATTATTTATGTATTCTAGTTGTTAGTAAGTTAGTTCTCGAGCCCGGTCATCCCCGAGGCAATCTTCGAGTCCCGAGTCCCGATTCTACCCTACTTCAGTGGCTTCACACTTTGCATGTCAGGTCACAGCCCCTTTTTCTATCGTTTTATAAAATATAGCGGGGAATACATGTTATAAAACTATTTTATCGATTTTACAAAATATTATTATCTGCAATATTAAGTAGTGATGTGATAAATACGTTAAGATAATATGTCGGTAGCTACCGTGCCTAGTTTAAGCAATGATATTATGCCTAGTCGTTATGATGGCCAATACAAAGTGATAATTATTATACGTCGTCGTCAATCTGCCTGTATAAATAGAGATATTTAGTATATGTCGTCGATACTCTGCATGTATAAATATCCATAATTATTATACATCATAGTCACTCTGCCCGTATAAATAATGATATTTAGTATACGTCATTAATACTCAGCCCGTATAAATAGTGATATTGAGCATACGACATCGATATTCTACCCGTATAAATATCCAAAATTATTATACACCGTCGTCACTCTGCCCGTATAAATAGTGATATTTAGTATACGTCGTCGTTGTTCTGCCCGTATCAATATCCATAAATATTATACGCCATCGTCACTCTGCCCTTATAAATAGTGATATTTAGTATACGCCGTCGATACTCTTCCCGTAAAAATATCCATAATTATTATACGCCGTCGTCACTCTACAATATAAATAGTGATATTTAGTATACGTCGTTGTTACTCTGGTCAAACCTCTAGAGCAACATTATACCCAGCCGTAGCACTAGCCAAATTTAGGATAAGGCACCGTACCTAGTTGTTACCCTAACCAAATATCATGTTTCCAAATAACTATAACGAATATATATATATATATATATATATATATATATATATATATATATATATATATATATATATATATATATATATTGCAAAATAAAATATATACATATATATACAAAATAATTATGAGATCTAAAAGACATAATTATCAAATAGAAAATTAAAGGGCTTTATGTTATGATAGTTATAGGAAATTACTCAATAAGAAAGATAAAATAAATAATCACTCTAATAGGAGTATCCAATTGGCATACTTCTATAATAAAAGCTATAATCACTATAACAGAAGTATCCAAGGGCCATACTTTTGGAATAAAAGATATAATCACTCTAATAGATATATTCAAGGCGCATACTTCTGGAATAAAAGATATAATCACTCTAATATAAATATCTAAGGGACATACTTCGAGAATAAAAGATATAATCACTCTAACAGAAGTATCTAAGGGGCATGCTTTTGGAATATATAGTATAGACGATATGTGCCTATAAGATAATAATACAACATATAAGATTATATTATACTCCATTTGATAAGAGAAAACCTAAAGAGAATGGCAGTATGTGATAAAAAGTAAAACGTTAAAAGTTTCGTGTCTAGAAATAGTAAAATACTATTAGAAGATACCTTAACGATATAAATCAAAATACTTTTATAACTCAATAAAGTTACTCATAAAAAGTATTTTCAAAGATATAACACTCTAACCTGTGTTGTCACTAACAGTATGTTTACGTTTTCAAAACTACATGTATTCCTAGGAAACCGTGCCTGAAGCCTGCACTCCCTAAAGCAGCAGTTGATCGAGGAAGCAACTGGAAGACGTCTCTCGTTTATCGTTATTCCTACCTGTTGAGGAACCTTTAGGAATTCTAATAATCCAATGTAACACTTTTATTTATCAGTAAAAGTGACATTTATGTTTTATATTGTTTTGTACTGTTCAATGTATGTTCAATGACTGTGATCCAATATCCCTACGTTGCATAGCTCGGCGTTTCCACCGCCGGCCGACGGTGTGACAGATTGGTATCAGAGCTTTGGCTATAGCAAACTAGTACTTCCTTAGGAAATACGACTATAGCCTAGGGGCTTATACTCCGATTAGGTTTGTCCTCAAACCTACAAATAAAAAGTATTATTATTAACTACCCTACTGATAGACTACTTATGGGAGAGGTGCCTAGGCTGGAAATTGTCGCTTTGGGTTGCGGGATTTTAGAACAACTACGCACCATAATGGTCCTTCCCTCTGACTTTTCCTACCTGACCGATCATTACTTAATAGTCTTGAAGTACAAAAAAAGAATTTATAAAATAAAAACAAAACTTCCGATAAAGAGTTTTATAAAGTTAGTCCCTCGATGCGAAAACACCTAAATATCTACAACCAAAAATATAGGAACCCAAACTCAAGAGTTGAGGTCAAATACGATATTTGATATTAGCACGAAATGTGGGCCGAACCACAGCTAGGCATATCCTGTACACCTATGCTTAATTTTGGGTAGACCGAAATATAACTAATCTTGAATATGGCAATTAATAGACTAAACTCTTGAGAATCCCATAGAGCTTAGAAACCCAACAACATAGACCAATACTATCTAGGGAAGATAGCACTGTCGTCATGCAAGAATGTCAGATCTTGGAAACAGTGTAACGAGACCATTTCTAGAGAAAGATCAAGCTATGAAATCCCCTCTTAAGACCAAATATACCCATACTTTTCCCTAACCCTCATGAGGAACCCCACAAGAAGGATGATTCCTCAGAAATAATTAGAGAGCCCGCTGAATCATCATAAGAGCCCTATGAGGACCCTTTAGACTCGTTTGAGGTGAACGATCCTACTGAAGAGGAGACAAATCCCACCAAGTAGGAAGTTGATTTCTCGCATCATAAGGATAAGAGGCTAGAAATCAACATAGGATTCACTACCTATTCCTTTCCCTCAAAACGTCATTTAGTTATGCTATACCTAGCCACAAGTATCGCAAGTCAATGATGAGTTGGGAATAATTAAAATAAGTGCCATAAGTCGGTCTAATATGACCCAAGTGTTAGATAAGGATCTAAGACTGGATAAAAGGATTGAAGCTCCAGGCACAAGTTGCTGGGCAAAATTCATTGTCGCAAAGGTGAGTGCCTGTGCTATAAAGATAAGAACTCGATTCGCTTAGCAATAGATCCCAAACCTAGTATGGTAGACTTCCAAGTTAGGCCCTAACTCTACAGATTATAAGAAGCTCAGTTATGCAAGAAAGGTGTACCGTCGCTATCCCCCTAGAGATAGCCTTTTAGTACATCGAAGCTTTCCCCTCCTAACGTAGTATTTATTGTGATATTTTTTTTAATACTAACTCGTGCGCTTAGCCGTTACCACTCGCATCCGTAAAAGGCGTCATCGACTAACACGCTCTCTTTCAATAACTGTATTAGGATCCAAACATGCCTCGGAGATGATTCGTCAAAATAAACCCCAGGGCATAACTAAAACTTGATGCACAGTTATCGAGGCATTGATCACTCAAAGAGTTCTTGAAGCCTTAGCCAATAGGAATGTCGAATCCGGACAAGGTGGACGAACCATAGGAGATAATACACATGGTGGTAATGGAAACCACCCAGAAGCATGTACTTATAAAGAGTTCATGGGTTGAAAGCCCAAACCCTTCTTAGGAAATGAAGGAGTATTAGGACTGACGCACTGGATCGAGAAGATGGAGTCAGTATTTGAGATCAACTTTGACTCTGAAGATTGCAAAGTTAGGTTTGCTTCCTGTACCTTCGAGGACGCAACATTGTCATGGTGGAACGGCCATGTTAAGCCCATGGGAGTTAGGACAGCTAATGCCATCTCTTGGGACGATCTAGAGAAATTCCTAATTGAAGATTTTTGTCATAGAGAAGGGATACAAAAGCTAGAACAGGAGTTCTGGAATCTTACCATGCAAAGATACAAACATTGCAGCTTATACAAGTTGCTTTAATGATATCTCCATCTTCTGTCCCAGTTTTGTCACCCCGGAATACAAGAAAGTAGAAAGGCGCATATGGGGTTTAGTTCAGCCTATCCAAGGACTAGTTACGACTTCCAGGCCAACTACTTACGATAGTACCAAGAGACTGGCCTTTACCCTGACCAATCAGGTAATCCGCCAGGGAACCATGGCTATAAAATCTAGTCTCCCAATATCAGAAAATAGCAAAAGAAAGCCTCATGAAGATTCAGAGCAAGAAGCATGGAAGAAGCAAAACTTAGGGAAAGTCTTTGTAGCAAACATTCTGCCACCCACTCCATTAAGGCAATATGCATGATATCTTTCAGTATGAAATAAGTGCAACTACCATCACATGGGTGAATGTAGAGAGTTAATCTATAATAACTACGGCAAGAAGGGCCACACAGCTAAGTCTTGTAGGAGTCCGCCATTCGCCACTACCCAAGGAATTGGTATTGGCAAGAACTGCAACTGTTATGAATGTGGAGAATTGGGCCACTTCAAAAGAGAATGCCCAAGGTTAGCAAATCAAATGGGTAATGCTCAAGGAAGAGCATTTGTCAATGGCACGAGCGACGCTGCCCAAGATCTTTCCTTAAGAATTGGTAAGTCCTTCTTTATAACTTATGAGAAAACTAGATAATGATATAGTTTTATCAACGTTTGATAAAAACAAATTAAAATTTAAATCTAAGAAACGTATGTTATTAATTATAGATGAATACATAGTTTATATGATTCAAGAATTAAGTAGTTTTAGAAAGTATGGTTCAACCCTATTGTGCAGCTCTCATCTGAGTCTAACCATAATAAGGAGGAATCGAATGGTCGAAAAACTTTCTAATTTTAGGATCATGTGATAGTATGCACCAGATAATTAGATAACATTAGAACGGATGATAATGAAAGGTAAAAGAATCCTTGTGGTAATACTAGGATCCTCTAAAAATTTGAAAATAATTATTAAGAAACCTTTCGGTTATTGTAGACACCCTAGGATCAACAAGTACTTGACTGAGGGATCACTCACACTCTCACTCTTGGTATCAGTAGGTACTTGACTGAGGGATCACTCTCACTCTCAATCTTGGTATCAGTAAGTACTTGACTAACAGATCACTCTCACTCTCACACTTGGTATCAGTAAATAATTGACTGATGGATTAATAATCACAACTATCGTAAATGATAGATGATTTTTATAAAATGAAATCACTATTATCTGAGGGAAATACCCATATGATAAGTGATTGTTTATAAAATAAAATAATAATCACGACTATTGTAAATGATAGGTGATTGTTTATAAAATAAAATCGCTATTATCTGAGAGAAATACCCTAATGATAAGTGATTGTTTATAAGATAAAATAATAATCACGACTATCGTAAATGATAGGCGATTGTTTGTAAAATAAAATCACTATTATCTGAGGGAAATACCTTAATGATAGGTGATTGTTTATGTTATTCATCAGCATCAGTTCTGAACTTTAGAGAGTTAATTTACTTTCAGTAGAACTAAACAATAATAATGATTAGAAGTAATCAAATATATACTCTCAGTATTCTCCCAATAGTGTCTTCGTGTCAAGAACTCCTAGTTGAATTTCGAGGACAAAATTCCATAAACGGAGGGAAAATGTAACAATTGTGACTTTTCGCACCGATCTTTATTTACGAAAAGTGACCAAATTCAAATATAATAGACTAAATACGTTATATATGTCAAAATATTATAAAAATATAAAGTTTTGTATTAAGAAAAATAAGGAAAAATCAACCAAATCGTCCATAAGTCGTAAAAATTAGTGCGCCGAAACATATATATTTTATTATATATTTAGAAAGTACGTGTCATCCAGATCCCGAAAATATAAATTTCACAAACATCTAAGTTCATATTAAGGATATATGAATTTTATAAGATATAAAAATCAGCCGCATAGTTAAAAGTTATTAATGTCAAAAGGTACCGAAAGTATGGTTCACTTTTAGGTAAAGTCACCAAAACGATAATCGTAGTACTCTTTAAATTAGGAATTTTGGTCAAAGAAACACCAAAATCGGATTCCGTACTAGAGAGTTATGATTTTAATAAAATCGTCAAGTCATTTAAAAATAAGGGCTAAAAATAAAAGTCAAAATTAGCCAATACAACCTAAAGGAAAGTTGTAGTACCCATCGGGAGCTACGCGTAGATATAATGAACGTCAAAAACGGTGTTCGTATGAAGGATGTACGTATTATTAAAGTTTCGTGAAGAGCGTCCGGCACGCACATGCTTCTAGAAGAAGGTACGATGCACCAGCAGGAAACAGACTCATGTCAGACAAGCAATGGAGCTACGTTGCAAGGGCGCGACGCACACCACTCTTGCACAGCGCGCATTCTCGGTATAAATAGAGTCTGTTGCTGCTTATTTGTTCGTCACCCGAAATCTGTTTCCTTTCTCTCGTTCTCTACTTCGAGTAATACTTCCAAAATCTTAGAAAATTTATTATTTATGTATTCTAGTTGTTAGTAAGTTATTTCTCGAGCCCGGTCGACCCTGAAGCGATCTTCAAGTCCTGAGTCTCGATTCTGACCTACTTCAGTGGTTTTACACTTTACAAGTGATTTCATGGCCCCTTTTTCTATCGTTTTATAAAATATAAGGAGGGGATACATGTTATAAAACTATTTTATAGATTTTACAAAATATTATTATCTACAATATATTAAGTACTTATGCAATAAATACGTTAGGATAATATGTTGTAGTTACTCTGACTATTTTTAAGCAATGATATTATGCCTAGTCGTTATGATGGCCAATTCTAAGTGATAATTATTATACACCGACGTCACTATGCCTGTATAAATAGTGATATTTAGTATACATTGTCGATACTCTCCCAGTATAAATATCCATAATTATTATACGTCGTCGTCACTATGTCCATATAAATAGTGATATTTAGTATACGTCGTCGATACTCTACCTGTATAAATATCCATAATTATTATACGTCATCGTCACTCTGCCGTATAAATAGTGATAGTTAGTATACGTCGCCGTCATTCTACTCGTATAAATATAAATAAATATTATATGTCGTGGTCACTCTGCCCGTATAAATAGTGATATCTAGTATACGACGTCGATACTCTTTGCATATAAATACCCATAATTATTGTACGTCGTCGTCACTCTGCCCGTATAAATAGTGATATTTAGTATACGTCGTTGTTACTCTGGTCAAACCTCTAGAGAAACATTATACCCAGCCGTAGTACTAGCTAAATTTAGGATAAGGCACTGTACCTAGTTGTTACTCTGCCCAAATATTGTGTTTCCAAATAACCATAATTAGGATATATATATATATATATATATATATATATATATATATATATATATATATATATATATATACAAAATAATTATGAGATCTAAAAGACATAATTATCAAATATAAAATTAGAGAGGTTTATATTATGATAGTTAGAGGAAATCACTCAATAAGAAATAAAAAAAGATATAATCACTCTAATAGGAGTATCCAATGGGCATACTTCTGTAATAAAAGATATAATCACTCTAATAGAAGTCTCCAAGGGGCATACTTCTGGAATAAATGATATAATCACTCTAATAGAAGTATCTGAGGGGCATACTTCTGGAATAAAAGATATAATCAGTCTAATAGGAGTATCCAAGGGGCATACTTCTGGAATAAAATATATAATCACTCCAATAGAAATATCCAATGGACATACTTGTGAAATAAAAGATATAATCACTCTAATAGAAGTATCTAAGGTGCATACTTCTGGAATATAAAGCATAGGCGGTATGTGCTTATAAGATAATAATATAACGTATAAGATTATATTATACTCCATTTGATATGAGAAAACCTAAAGAGAATGGTAGTATGTTATAAAAAGTAAAGCATTAAAAGTTTAGTGTCTAGAAATAGTAAAATACTATTAGAAGATACCTTAACAGTATAAATCAAAATACCTTTACAACTCAATATAGTTACGCACAAAAAGTCTTTTCAAAGATATAACACTCAAACATGTGAGCTCACCAACATTATGTTGACGTTTTCAAAACCACATGTATTCCTTGGAAACCGTGAGCCTGAAACCTGCACTCCCTGAAGAAGCAGTTGATCGAGGAAGCAACTGGAAGATGTCTATCGTTTATCATTATGCCTACCTGTTAACACACCTTTAGGAATTTTATTAATCTAGTTTAACACTTTTATTTATCAATAAAAGTGACATTATTTTTTTTTGTTGTTTTGTACTGTTCACTGTATGTTCAATGACTGTGATCCAATATCCCTACGTTGCACAGCTCGGCGTTTCCGCCCCCGACCGAGAGTGTGACATCTATCAATGCAATCCCCTTGAAAAGAAGGCTTGTCCTCAAGCCTAAAATTAAGGAAAGAAGATTAAACCGTGAAAGAGTCTTCCCAGGTGGCTTCTATACTGGTTTTCCCTTCCTATTGAATTAACTGTCGGTGAGTAGGTGTTCCTTGGGACGAAATAGTGCGAGTGTCAACGCACTTTATAATCTGAAAAGGGGTGATGGAGTCCATCTCGAGACCAGGTGGTAAAGTGGGATCGGCCATGTTATGTCTAATGGCGCGTTTGAGAAGGGAAATATGAAATACATGATGGATTTGTGTTGAATCAGGGAGATCGATGCGGTAAGCAACAGGTCCCACTTTGGATATGTTGCGAAAAAGGCCATAGTATCGGGCTAAAAGTTCTTGGATGATATGCCTGATGATAAAATATTGTTGATGGGGCCATAATTTGAGGAAAACCCAATCACTATTTTCAAAATTTGTGTCTTTGTGATGTTTATCAGTGGATGAATTCATGTAGTTTGGGTCTACTGCAAGTGATATTTAAGTTGCTTTAGTTCTTTATATTGATCATCAAGGTCGTGGGCAATGGCTTCATAAATCATTTCTCCCGGGACAAATTGAAAAATGGTCGGAGTAAGTCTTCCATATACAATATAGATGAGTGTAGTGTTTTTGGAGATGTGGTAAGCGGTGTTGTGCCAATATTCAGCCCATAGAAGCCATGTGGGCCATGTATTTGGTTGTTCCGCAGCAAAGCAATGCAAATATGTTTCGAGGCTTCGATTAACCACTTAAGTTTGTCCATCTATCTGTGGGTGATAAGCTGAACTGAATTTAAGTTGACTGCCCTGCAACAAAAAAAATTCCTGCCAAAACTTGCTTAAAAAGATGGGCTCTCGATCACTTAATGTACTCTTTGGTAAGCCATGTAATTGGATGATTTCTTTCAGGAAGATTTTAGCCAAGGAACATGTTGATAAAGGGTGCTTTAGGGGAGTGAAGTGGCAATATTTAGACAACCGGTCGACTACTACAAGGATGGAATCATAACCTTTAGATTTTGGGAGCCTGTTAATGAAATCCATGGAGATATCTTCCCACACGACGGATGGGATAGGAAGTGGTTGAAGAAGACCTGTTGGTGCAGGGGTAGAAGTCTTGAAGCATTGGAAAATATCGCAATTTTAAACATAGGTTCGGATGGCTTTTGTCATCCCTAGCCAATAGATGTGGGAGGCGAGAAGGCGATAAGTGCGGTAAAACCGAGAGTAGACACCGGTGGGGTTCTTATGGAATTATTCAATGAGTTTGGGTATCCATGGAGATGATGCTAGAAGGACGGGTTTTCCTTTATGATAAAACTTCATGTTAAGTAAAGAGAATCCCAAATGTGAGAATGGTTCTACAGTTAAATCGAAAGCGACTTTTTGCAGATGTGGATCATTGTCAAACTTGTCAAGTAGAGAATGTCCGTCGAGCCATTTTGGGTAAGAACTCAAGGTGTACAAATCATACCCTTCATAGATTCGATAAAGGGCATCAACACCACTATTATCTCGTCCCTACTTGTAGGAGATAGAGAATTGGTAGCCTATTAATTTGGCGATCCAATTTTTCTGATCGGTTGTGGTAATAGGCTGATCAAGAAGGTGTCGAACGCTTTTCTGGTCAATGAAGACAGTGAAAGTTCTACCAAGAAGGTATGGGATCCAATGTTGGATGGCTAGAACCAGTCCCATTAACTCTTTCTCATAGGCGAACTGGCTGAGATTTTCATCAGACATAGATTTGCTAAAATAAGCAATCGGTTTTCTTGCTTACATCAGAAAGGCACCTAGACCCTTACCTGAAGCGTCACATTCTATCTCTAAAAGTCATCCTATTCAAATGCCAACTGAGCCGCAGGACCCCATAAGAACCCATCTTTTTTTTTGTAAGATCGGTAAGAGGGCGTGCGATTTCGCCATAATTGCGGATGAATTTGTGATAGTAGTGTTGGATTAGATGTCTAAGACAATAAATGAATAAGTATAATCGTGAATTATTAGCAAAGTCCTTTTGGGTTGCCCTCAAACCTAGTAATTGAATAGGATGACTTTTAGAGAGAGAGAGAGAGAGAGAGAGAGAGAGAGAGAGAGACTGATTTATTGATTTATTATATGATTAATAAATAGCAATAAATGAATTTATTAATACGTTATGAAAAATAATATATTAATTAGAAATAATAATATTTAATTAATAATTAATCAGAAATTAATTAAATTAATTTTGGGATTAATTGTATTAATTAAAAGTGCAAGGGTTAAAGTGAAATTAATCAATAGTTGAACAAGAAATAGTCCAAAACCTTCCTTGGAAAGAGGTCGATGAAATTAGGGTATTCTAGGACATCTGGAATATTCCTTGCAGATAAACAAGAAGCTGGTTAATTATCAAATTGAATAAATATTATTTTATTCATTTAGAGTTATTTAGGGTTTCCAAGTTGCACTCTAAAAGGCACCCTAGCCTTCAATTTTTGGTAACCACTTCTTTTCTAAGAGCCATAGTTGAAAATCATATTCCCTCTCTTCTCTCAAAAGTTGTTTGTTGCTAGTGTTGGGTGTGAACCATCAGAGGCATGACACTTGTGGTGCTAGCTTCCAAGTTATTAAAGAAAGGATTCATTATTGTTTACTACAGCAGTCAAATGGTCTGTTTTTCCATCTATAATTGTCGAAATTACCTAGGGTTAAAGGTCTCTTGTTGTTCAATAGAATATTACAATAACAATGTTAAGACATATATCTATAGGTTGCATGTACCCTTAAGTGTTAAGTATTTATCTGCATTAATACATGTAAAGCCCATCAGTTGTAACAGAGCATAAGGCTGTCTAACAATTGAATGTATATTGCTTGAACTTGAACAAAACCAAAAAAGGAAAACAGAATTGCCATTCTATTGGTGCACCACGACGTGATGTTCTTCAGCCACGACATGGTGATATAAGAATCCGCGTCTTTTTTCATTCGACCACGACGTGGCAATTGTATGCCACGACATGGTGGACCTTCAGACCAGCTAGAATCGTTTTTGCTTAATTCATAAATTGATCAGGTTATTTACTTTATATAATGTTTTTTATTATATATAAAATTGAGTTATTATCTTTGTAATCAGATATCCTTATCTTAAATTTGTGAATTATCCTTATGTTTAATTATTTGATTAATTAAAAGATAAAAATTAAAAACGTAATTGATTTCCTTTAAATTAAACTAAATTTCTTAATTTCGAAAATTTAATTTAAACCTAGTATTTTGAAAAGTTTTTAAAATACACCTTTTATATATATATATATATATATATATATATATATATATATATATATATGTGTGTGTGTGTGTGTGTGTGTGTGTGTGTGTGTGTGTGTGTGTGTAGGGGGTGTGAATATATATATATATATATATATATATATATATATATATATATATATATATATATATAATATTAAAATTTAATTACTATATGTATAAGACTAAGTCACTCAAATCTCTAGTACGCCTCATTCACGAAGTCATACTATAAGGGGAGTTTAAGGAAGTGGCCTATAAAATGACCGTCATTAGGTATCCATTCTTACCAACCACTCTCTTATATGGTGGAGGGTCGTTAGCCAAACGGATTTGATAGTACATAACCTCATTAATAAGTATAATGCTATTAAAGTAACTAAAACATTTTTATAAAATCCCACTCTTAGTTACTTTAGGAAAATGTGAAAAGTATGCTAATCCATAAAATTACACATTATACTTTATAGTAGTTAGTGGAGAGCATGTGGTTAACCGGCACACTAATAGTGACTACAAAGAGTAATATTGGCCAAATCGAAAACTATCATTGATTAATGGAGCACGGGTTGTTAACCGACACATTAAAATGAGATGATAAATGACATCGAGAGTGCCAAGCGTATTTGTATGGTTATTCACATCTTGTTTGTGATCCTCGGTATCCCTGTCACAATTAGTATAGCAGAATCTAAGATTAAACATGCCATTGATAGATTTAATGAATCTCAAAAGATATAGGAATTTCATAGTTCGAAATTGGTAAATTGCTTTTACCTACCTTCATAAATCTGCAATAAGATTACAACATCCCTCTTCTTACTATAACTACGCTTCTTTTTCTCTATAGATGTCTACTCCTATTGATGCTTCTGCTCCGTCTTCGTCTACCCACCACTCAGCTTTCTCCCTACTCTCCATCGTCTCTAAATTGACCTTTGATGGCTCCAAATACAATGATTGGATGCGCAACATCAGAATGGCTCTTCGCTTCAAGGTAAAAGAATATGTCCTTGAGGAAAATCTTGTTGAAGTCGATGAAGCCACTGTTACTCCTGAACAACTAGCCTCCTATAGAAAACACTAAGATGATGCAACAAAAGTTGCTTGCATCATGGTCGCCACAATGACTCCTGAGTTGCAGAGGTTCTATGAGGATTACTGGTCATTTGAGATGAACAATAACCTTGTGGAAAAGTACCACAAGAGAGCTCTTCAAGAAAAGTTTGAAGTGGTTAAGTCCGTGATGACTTGCAAGATAAAAGAAGGAGAGTTTGTCTGCAACCATGAGCAGAGAATGTAAAGATACATGGAGCGCCTCGTTAAGCTCTATGTGCATTTTTATGAGGAGTTGGCCATTGACATGGTCCTAAACTCTTTGCCAAGTTGTTATGATCACTTATATTAGCTTATCATTTGAACAAAACGGAAACCACATTGGATCAACTCCCGAACTTGCTACAGAATGTTGAGTCAGGATTGAAGGGAAAGAGTCAAACCCATTCCACCACTTCTAATGCTCCCGTTCTCGCCATTGGTAAAGGAAAAGGGGAGAAGAGAACAGATGCTCCTAAAGCAAACTGGAAGAACAAGGCCCAAGTTGGGTCATCAAGGAATGGGCCAAAGGAGAGGCCCAAATCAGACATTTCAGTTGTTAGTGACCCAAAGAGACCACCTATTAATATTTTAATGACAAGGGTCATTGGAAGAGGAGCTACCCCAACTACTTGCAAGACATCAAGGATGGCAGGGTGAAGCCATCGTCGGCAGGTATATACACTATTCAAACTAATAACTTACCATCTATTGGTTCTTGGGTCCATGATACAGGATGTGGTTTTCACATTTGTTCTGTATTAACGGGCTAAGAGAAAGAGAAGACGTGGAGTATGGGAAGATGAATCTGATCATGGGCAATAGGCGATCTTCTCCTACGACCAATATTGGGACTTATCAACTTGTTCTTAGTAGTGATGATAGGATTAGTTTAATTGATAGTTGCTATTTGTCAGAAATGACACGAAACATTATTTCATTTCATTCATTATTTAGGCAAGGTTTTCGATACTATTTTAATGATTTGAATGGTTTAATTCTTGTTAATAAAAATGGTGTTTTTATATTTGAAGCTTTACCTTGTAATGGTGTGTATGAAATTGTGACTTGTGTTGATAGCTATTTCACACTGATTCATCTAATGATTTAGACAAGGCATGTTTGTGCCATTGTCGTCTTGGGCACATTAACAAGAAATGCATCGCCCAACTCCAAAAGGACGGAGTCTTGGAATCATTTGACCTAAGGCCAAATGTTGAATGTGAATCTTCTATTTTGGGAAAAATGACAAAGTCACCTTTCACTGGATCTCATACACACAAATGTGTGTGGGCCCTTCAGATCCACCACAAGAGATGCTAATCGGTTTTATGTAAAGTTTACGGATAATTATAGTAGATATGGATATATCTACTTGATCAAACATAAATCAAAAACCTTTGAAAAGTTCAAAGAGTTTAAGCGTGAAGTCGATAATCAATTAGGCAGGAAGATAAAAATGCTCTTATCTGATAGAGGAGGAGAGTATCTTAGTATCGAGTTCCACGACTACCTCAAGGAATGTGGAATAGTTTCACAATTGACTCCTCCTATAACACCACAACTTAATGGTGTGGCTGAGAGGTGCAATCGGACCTTGTTGGACATGGTTCGTTCCATGATGATTTGAGCCACTCTACCCATTTCCTTCTGGGGGTATGCCTTAGAGACAGCTGCCCATATCCTCAATCTTGTCCCTACTAAAAAGGTTGCCAAAACAACTCACGAGATGTGGACATGGAAGGTTCCCTCATTAGCACATATCAAAGTCTGGGGTTGTGAAGCTTTCATTAGACGAGAGACACATGACAAGCTAGAACCCAAAAGTGAGAGATGTATTTTTATTGGCTACCCACATAAGTCTTTTGGATACTTGTTCTACCGACCTAGTGAGAACTTTGTCTTTGTAGCAGGAAGAGGAGTCTTTCGTGAGAGAGAGCTCATATGTAAAGAGGACAATGGGAGTATAATTGACTTTGACGGATTCATGAGTCAGCCAATAGTCAACCAATGAAGGAATATTTGAAGACACTAGGGTTCAACCAGAAGAAAAAATTCCATTTGAACCAGTTGACACTTCATTACCTCTTCGTCGTTCTAGTAAGTTAGCATGCCACCTGAGTTCTATGGTTTCCTATAACTTCAGATGGTGATACGTTTATCAGTGATCGAACACAAATAAATTTGGATGACCAGCTAACTACAAGGAAGCAATGGCAGGCCCTGAGGTAGCCAAGTGGAAAGAGGCAATGGACATCAAGATCAAGTCCATGTATGACAACCAAGTTTGGAATTTGGTTGATCGACAATCGGGTCGAAAGACAGTTGGTTGCAAATGGAACTTCAAGAAGAAGGTCGATATGGATGGAAATGTGCACACATTCAATACACGACTGGTTGCGAAGGTCTTTACTTAAACACAAGGGATTGACTATGATGAGACCTTCTCACCAGTGGCTAAGATTAAATCTATTAGGATAATGCTCATCATAGCTGCCTTTCATGATTATGAAATTTGGCAGATGGAAGTCAAAACCACTTTCCTTAATGGGAAGCTGGCTGAAGATGTTTACATGAGTCAGCCAGAGGTTTTTGTTGATGCAAAGTTTCCCAATAGAGTGTGCAAGCTTGAGAAATCCATCTATTGATTGAAACATGCATCTCGTAGCTAGAATCTTTACTTTCCTGAAAAATTCAAAGAGTTTTGTTTCTCTAGAAGTGAAGATGAGTCATGTGTGTATGTCAAAGCTAGTTGGAGTATAGTAACTATTTTAGTGTTGTATGTTGATGACATACTACTTATATGAAACAACGTTCCAACCTTGCAAGAAGTAAAATCTTGGCTTGGAAAGTGTTTTAGAGAGGCAACTTATATTCTCGGGATAAGAATTTTAAGAGATAGAAGTAAAGACTAATTGCACTTAGACAAAGTAGATACTTCATACTTGGACAAGGTACCAAAACGGTTTAGTATGGAAAATTCCAAGAAATGAGATCTACCTATTCATAGCAATGTGAAATTGAGTAAGACTCAAATCCCAAGTACGGATGAAGAGATAGTTGATATGAGTCGAGTCCTTTATGCTTCAGTTGTAGGATCGATCATGTACACTATGATATGTACTCGCCCTGATGTGTCCTTTTCTTTGAGCATGGTCAGTCGCTATTAGGGAAATCCTAGTAGAGCTCATTGGATAGTAGTAAAGAACATTCTTAAGTATCTGCGAAGGACAAAGGATATGATTCTAGTCCTTGGAGGCAGTGATACGTTGAGAGTGAATGGGTATAGTGATGCCAGCTTTCAAACAGATAGAGACAACTTTCATTCTTAATCTGGTTGGGTATTTACATTAAATGGAGGAACAATTACTTGGAAACGTTCCAAGCAAGACACGATGGCTGATTCTACTTGTGAATCAGAGTACATAGCGGCAAGTGAAGCATCAAAGGAAGCAGCATGGTTGAATAACTTCATTGGAGATCTTGGAGTTGTCCCAACCATTCAGGAACCAATGGAACTTTTATGCGATAATGAAGGAGCGGTTTCTTTGACCAAAGAACTGAGACATCATGGTAAATCAAGACATATCGATAGAAAGTGCCATTATATCAGACATAGAGTTGAAGAAGGTCATCTCATAGTGAAGAGAGTCTCATTAGAAGATAATCCCACAGATCCTCTCACAAAGGCTTTGAGTAGAATTAAGCACAGTCAGCATGCTAGGGGCATTGGTCTAAGAGATAACATTAGTTTTAGTATTTCGATGATTACTTTGAAACTTGTAACTAAATAAATGTAATTGACTTTTAGTGATTAAATAATAGAGATTATTTATGAGTTTGTTTACTACCTTTCTCAATTATTTATTCTTGTGTTTCGTTTTGCATGTTTTACTTCCCGAATAATTCAATTATTCAAACTCCACAGTCGCTCATACTTTGGGAAGTAAGTAGTGAACTAAGATTGTCATGAATTGGATTGAAGATTGTTTAAAGAGTTGGACATAGCAATTGTGTTGCAACAACATTCATGAGTACTTAGAAATAGATATTTAAGTATTGGATAAACCAACGCTCAGAGAATTACTTCATCGATTACAACACGAGTAATTTTAAAACGATAATATCTTATATTCTTGAAACGGAGATATACGAGTTGTAATTTACAAGTTGGTTGTGCATTGGTGTTGCAAAAACGCATCAGTAACATGATGTTATAAAACACAGTGTCATGTATGATTTGATGAGTAAATGATACAAGCATATGAGTCAAAGTTTGTTCATTCCTTTTGCCCTAACAGGAAAAAGAGATATATTTGGTCCCCTCGGTGATTTGGTGTTGACTTATAGTGTTGGGCCCAGCCAGGACTCAATTCATGTGTTCAATTTGAAGTCTTATGTCGTCATCACAAATCAGGAAATCGGGAAACAAAATTTTAGACAATGAGATTAATTCTAATCCATGTCTCATGTTTGCAAGATATCTAGTAAAATGGAGGAATATTGGATCACTTATCTTATGATCAATGTGTGTTTAGTTAAGAGTTCGGCAGTTGCTATGGAAGTACACTTTGTTGTTTAATTTAGAAGTTATACTGGTAATTGCAGTTATAGACTTATCCAAGTGGGAGACTGTTGGATTAGAATGTCTAAGCCAATAACTGAATTAGTATAATCTTGAATTATTAGCAAAGTCCTTTGGGTTGTCCTCAAACCTAGTAATTAAATATGACGACTTTTAGAGAGAGAGAGAGAGAGAGAGAGACTGATTTATTGATTTATTATATGATTAATAAATAGCAATAAATGAATATACTAATATGTTATGAATATATATATATATATATATATATATATATTAGAAATAGTAATATTTAATTAATAATTAACCAAAAATTAATTAGATTAATTTTAGGATTAATTGTATTAATTAAAAGTGCAAGGGTTAGAGTGTAATGATCAATATTTGAACAATAAAGAGTCCAGAACCTTCCTTGGAAGGAGGTGGACGAAATTCGGATACTACAGGGCATCTGGAATATTCCTTGCATATAAATAGGAAGGTGGATAATTATCAAATTGAATAAATATTATTTTATTCATTTCGAGTTATTTAGGGTTTCCAAGCTGCACTGTAAAAGGCACCCTAGCCTTCAATTTTTTGTAACCACTTCTTTTCTAAGAACCATAGCCGAAAATCAAATCCACTCTCCTCTCTCAAAAGCTTCGTGTTGCTAGTGTTGGGTGTGAACCATCAGAGGCACGACACTTGTTGTGTTTGCTTCCAAGTTTTTAAAGAAATGATTCTTGATTATTTACTACAACAATCAAAAGGTATGTTTTTCCTTCTACAATTTTCAAAATTACCTAGGGTTATTGGGTTCTTGTTGTTCAATAGAATGTTACATCAATAGTATTATGACTTGTATCTTTAGGTTTCATGTACCCTTAAGTGTTAAGGATTTATCCGCTTTAATACATGTAAATCCCATCAAGTAGCCGGTAAGCCCTAAGGATCCTCGGACACCCTTTTCGTTTCTAGGGATGGTCCAATCTTGAATTGAACTTATTTTAGAAGGGTCCATATCATTACCATGTCTATCTATAATGTGGCGAAGGTATTCAATAGAAGTTAGACCAAAACTACTTTTCTTTTTGTTCACAACTAACATGTGATTTTGCAGCAATTCAAGAACAAAGTTGGGCATGTGTAGATGATCATCTTATGATTTGCTGTAAACTAATATATCATAAAAAACAAGCACTCCCTTCCGAATCATAGAGAAAAATTCCTCATTCATAAATGCTTGGAAGTTTGCGGGTACGTTTGTTAACCCGAAAGGCATTACGAGAAATTTGTAATGCCCGTTATAAGTGTGCAAAGCGGTCTTAGGAATATCCATTTCACGCATACAGACCTGATAGAACCCATATTTTTGATTAACTTTTGATAAGAATTGTGACCCGTGTAACTCATCCAACAGATCTTCAGTAATGCGAATTAGGTATTTGTCTAGGACAGTAGCTCTATTTAGGGGTCGGTAATCCATGCATAAATGCCATGTAGAGTCTTTTTTCTTTACAAGAATAACAACGCTGGAAAAAGAACTCTGCCTGATACGGATGAGACCGTCCGATAGCAATTCTTCAACCTTTCTTTGTATCTCATCTTTCTGTAGATGATGGTACCGGTATGGGCGGACGCATATAGGTTCGTGGTTTTGTTTGAGGGTAATAGAATGTTCTATATTTCGGGGAGGAGGAAGCCCCTTTGGTAGGAGAAAAAAGGCTAAAAATTTGGTCAGCAAGGCTCCCAGTTGGGACTATTGAGAAAAATATAAAGGGGATTTGATTTCCTTCGTTATAGAAAGGAAATGGGGTTGTGCGGATAGCCATGAGTTTAAGGAAGGGAAATTTGTACCGATACCACGAAGCTGGATCAGAGCGCCCTCATGAAAAAACTTCATTTATTTGTGTTTCCAGTTGAAAGTTACATCTCCAAGGGTACCCAACCAAACTATTATGAGGATCATATCCAGAGTCCCAAGTTTGTATACAAGTGCATCGATTACACAATGGTAAGAATCCAACTGAATGGATAAACCCCGACAGATTTTAGAGAGAGAGAGAGAGAGAGAGAATAATTTATTATGTGAATAATAAGTTAAACAAACGGTTTATTAATGTGTTATGAAAATAATATATTAATTAGAAATCATATTATTTAATTAATAATTAATTGGAATTAATTTTAGGATTAATTGGATTAATTAAAAGTACAAAGACTGTTTGCTTATTTATTGATAGTTGAGGAAGGAAGGCTCTAGAACCTCATGGAATGCAGTGGACGAAAATCATCTAGGGTAAGGCCTAGATGATTTCATCCAAGGCCCCTTGGATAAGGGGATTGGGTTGCTTGGTCACCAAGCAAGTGAATCTAGGGCTTATCCCTCGAACCCTAGCTTTAGCCCAAGTATCTTCAACTATATAAGGAACCCCTAGCCCCTTGATTTCGCCCACTCCTCCTTTCTACAAGTCTTGGAAGAAAATTGCTTCTCCCCTCTCCTCTCTCTTAAGTTATCCTCTTGCTAGCTTGGTTGGGATTCCATTAGAGGCGTGACATTTGTGGTGCTAGCTTCCAAGAGATTTTCAAAGGGAATTTCTAGTTGTTTCCTGTAACAACTAAAAGGTATGTAATCCTAAAACCCTATCCTCTATTTTTCGAAAATATCCTAGGGTTTCTAGGTTTCTTTTTGATGTTCTTAGTTATAGGTTCAATAGAGAAAACATAGATCCTATTTAGGTTGCATGCAAACTTAAGGGTTTTATTTTTGTTTGTTTACCTAAATCTCGCCACCTTTGGTGGGATGAAAAGGGCTGAAAATTTGACCAACAAGGCTCCTAGTTGGGACTCTTGAGAAAAAGATAAAGGGGATTTTATTCCCTATGGTATAGAAAGGGAGTGGAGTTGTGAAGATAGCCATGAGTTTAAGGAAGGGAAATTTGTATCGATACCACGAAGCTGGATCAGAGCGTCCTCATGCCAAAACTTCATTTATTGTTGTTTCCAGTTGAATGTTACATATCTAAGGGTACCCAACCAAGCAATTCTGAGGATTATATCCAGAGGTCCTAGGTCGTATACAAGTGCATCGATTACACAATGGTAAGAATCCAACTGAATGGATAAACCCCGACAGTTTTCAGACATGTGCACCTTGGTACCGTCACCCAACCTAATGTTCAAGGGGGTAGTTGAAACTATGTTGAGTCCCAGAGCTAGTGCAAGAGGCTTAGAGATAAAATTGAGTGTGACACCCCCATCAATAAGAATAATTACAGTGATACCCAATAAGTTTCCCGTGTTGGAAAGAGTATCCACGGTCATTAACTATTGGTAATATTTTTAAAAATAACAGGGTCCTTTTGGGTTACCCTCAAGACCTAAATTGAGTAGAATAAAGAAAGAAAAAATTTGTTTATTAATTATTATGTTTAATAATTAATTACAAACCAATTGGAAATATATTTTGGGAATTAAATAAAAGTTTAATTAATCAAAGGGTTGAATATTCAATTAATTAATAGTCAGTTGATCAGGAATATTCCATAACCCTTATGGAATTAGGGTTGGAGGAAAATCATTCCATCCTACATGGGAAAATGAGTGAATTTTGTGGTTGCCTCCTTATCCTACATGGGAAGGAGTATAAAACCTAGGAAGGGATCCAAGGCTATAAATAGATCCTTAAGGATTCCATTCTTCCTTGCACCTTGGCTTGAAGTTTCGCCCACCCTTATTCCTCCTTCTCTTAGGGACGATTTCTAACCCTCTTAGGGTTTGTGAAATTGACCCTTCTCCTAGATATTTTTATTCCACTCTTTGGTGTCATTGGGTGTGATAACATTCGAGGGATTCTGGTTTGGGTCCTCTCATTCAAGCAACTTCGTGGAGGACAAGATCAAGATCTCATGCATGGAGATCAAGGGCTACATAAGAGGTATGTCTTTCTTCTTTGTATTTTTGTTTTCTAGGGTAGATGTAATTAGAATGAAACCATTGATCCATAAGTTACATGTACACTTAGGTATATCGTAGTTTCGATTTTTCCGATACCTAGTTAAAGCGTATTTGATGCGTAGAATCCCTAAGAGTGGTATCAGAGCCATTGGTTCATGATTACATTATCCATAGATCCATATTTTCTTTTAATGCTTGTTTGAAATTGAAAGAAAGAAGAATGATTGAAAATTTTGTAATTGAAAAAAAAACCTTTAGGGTTTCCTTATTTTTTCATTTTTCAATTTTGAAGGTTTGTTAAATATGGATAAATACCAAATTTAAAATGTTTTAAATCTGGAAAATAATAAATATTATTTAATAGAGATTTGAATTTGAATATTTATTTATTATTTAAATATTTAATATTATGATTAAATTACACGAATGGTCCCTATGGTTTGGTGTAATTTTCATGTTTAGTCTGTAACTTATTTTTTTAACTCGGAAGGTCCATACCGTCTGTTTTTGTTGCACGTTTGGTCCATGTCTTACCTAAAAAGACTATTTTGTCATTGATTTTTTAATTTATTTAAATAAACACACCCCCAACCCCACTTCCATCTCACCTTACCCTACCTTACCTACCTCAGTTTATTTAAATAAATTAAAAAATCAAGGGTAAAATAGTCTTTTTACGTAAGATAGGGACCAAGCACACAACAAAAAACAAACTATAAGGACCTTCCGAGTTAAAAAATCAGTTAAGGACCAAACGTGCAAATTACCCCAAACTATAGGTACCATTCGTGTAATTTACTCAAATATTATATATAATAGAGATTTATAAATTTGAACTTTAACCCCTAGTGATTTATCGTTACATTGTGTCCTTGCAATTAATTAGAATTAATAATAAACAACTAAATTTGAAGAGTTTTAAATTTACCCCTTATATTTATATATATTAGAGTTGTATCTACTATATGTATAAGAAAGTTACAGCATACGTCCTCACGTGTTTAAATATTGATATTGTCAGTCTTACCATGACTAGGCTCACCCATTCTGACATAGGAGTTTAAGGAGGTCTACTTGATCCTAATGCGGTCGATTTTTAATATGCTTCGCGCTTACCACCCTCACTACCCTATTGCATTTTGAGAATGGAGTTACCAAAAGGGTTTGATAGTGATAATGGTCAATCTAGAAGTATTCTGAATACAAGTATAAAACAGAATCCCATATTATTAATAGATAATGAATCTTATATTATCCATGAAAATTGCACATCTCTTTACATTCTATTGATGGAGGTCATGTGGTTAAGTGGCACATCAATCTAGAGTATAGTTGAGAATGATGTGGAACTCGTGAATCACAAGCGTAACTTGAGCCAGGGACCATGTGATTTTGCATGGTTAATTTGCAATCTATTTAAAGTGAATCTCATGTTATCCATAAAAGTTACACACTCTCTTTATAACTTGTTGATGGAGCTCGTGTGTTAACTAGCACGTCAATTTGAGAGTATAAGTAGAGAATGATGTGGATATCGCGAATCTCAAGTGTAACTTGAGTCGGGGACCATGTGATTTTGTATGGATGATTCACCATATGTTCAGTGATCTGTGGCGACCCTTCATTGGATTTGAGATGAACATAATCTGAGATTAACATGTCACTGATAGTCAATGAATCTCAAAGATCTAGGAATTTAGTGGTGATCGAAATTGGGAAAAGTATTTGCCTACCTAATTAACTTTATGGTGTGTTTATGGTATCCCTTTGCACATCATGGAGCCAAATATGGATCCTAGCCTTCTTAAATAATTTTATTTAGGTTGATTACTTTCTAAGGATAAGTAAAACAAACTATAACGGAAATTGATATTGAAGTAATATGGAATTTCCTTGAGTTAGGGGTTAACTAGGGTTAGTTGACTAGCTAATGTGTACATTTAATCAGTTCACCCGGATTATGCTATGAACAACTTGGAATGTCCATGACAGAGTTGTATATCATGTTGAAGTTTCCATTTGAAATTAACATGGCCAATCATAGAAATGTAAACTTCAAAACACTCCTATATTTTTACTATCATGAATAGAAGTGTCAAGAAGAAGAAAGCCAATTGCCCATAGGTTAAAAGTCGATTAGTGTTGGTAAACCTAATCTAGGTCTAAAACACCTTGGACAAAGGAAAGCTTATTCTGAGACATGTTCTGATAGCTATTCATTTCCAAAACAAAAAAGGACTAAGAAAGCATACATGCCAAATATATATATTTGAAGTGAAAGGACTAAAACATGGAGAAAGTAAGTTGATCATAGATTATGAGCACATGCTACTATCCATGGGATCAAAAGACAACTAGTTCTCCCATGTTTGGTGTTCAATCAAATATATGAATTCATAATACCATTGAAAACTACTTCTAATCCTTTGAGTATTTTTACTAAATATTAAGTACTGACATTTTCAAGAATGTGTAATGACTAAAATGGAGTAAGAAGACTGAAGCATGAAGAACATAAATTTGATCATGAATGTCAAGCCCTTGCTACTATTCATAGGATCAAAAGACAATTCTTTTCTTAATGCATAGTCTATAGTCTTATAATTGAAATTGTTTATACTATTTTTCATGAGACAGTTCTGACTTATTTAAATGTAAAACATGTTTAAGGAAAGTCATGAAATCTATGAAGCAATTACAGTAAAAATAGGTCAAAGTTGATTCAAATATTTGAATAAAATGTATTATTATGCGAATATTTGTTGAAATTAATTTAACTAATGGATCATTCAGATTGACCATAATATGTACTAATTCAAATACATCAAAAAGGTTTGGGTGAAATGTATTTGTGGAATCATAGTCTTAGATATATAAATGAGAAATGCATTACCAAGTATTTATCAACTTGTATCGGATTTTGGATATCATTTGACCTCGAATCTTATGATAAATGAAAATCTTGTTTATCAAGATAGATGATGAAGACGTCACTGGGTGATGAGAATATATGTTGGAATTAGTTTGCACTAATGGACCGTTCATATTAACCATGATACATGGTAAGACCAACTCCATATGAACGAGAGTGTGGAACAATTCTGGTGTTCAGAACTCTCACAGAGCGAAGCTAAGAATCAACTGGCAATGGGGATGAGATAGGATACTGAACATATCAGTCCAAACTTCATCGATCATAGAAGTAATTATGAAAGAGTTTCACGAGCTATCTCTACCTAGAACAATGCCACAAGGAGTGTTATTTGGATAGAGAAACAAATCGTTAATTATTTTGTACTGGATGGGTTTCATTATACTCATTAACGATTCATGGATTGTATCATGAATAGTGTTATGAGAAGTACTTTGGTCTTGTACCAACTAAGTTGGTTCATGAACCACTCTATGATATGAGAAGTGGGATTCACTCCTCACTTGCACATATGTAAGTTTATGATTATGAGGTTTATGCTTGGCGTAAAGCCCTCGACAATCTAGAACATAGAATAAGAGATGTGTTATCTTGTTGGAGAACCCATCATTTTGTATAGTAGTTTAACAATCTTTTGAGAACAAAGTGTATGCCTCTCGAAGGGCAGTCTTCCAAGAAAGAGAGCCAATATCCAAAAGGGCTAGTGAGAGCCATATTGATCTTAATAAGATTCAAGAGTCAACCAACAAAGAACCTAAAGTTAGATATAACAATCAATTCGGGATTGAAAAAGCTATTGAGGAAACTAACATATTTACACTTTTTCCTTATAGATCTGATAGAGGACGTCATACACCTAGTTATATAAGAGTTTATATTATTGAGGTATATGAGTCACTAGTAGATAGCATTAAGAGTTTCCAGCTATCGGAAGCTATGGTAAGCCCTAAAGGCTAGAAAATGGAAGGAATGCATGGAAAGCGAGATTCAATCCATGTATGTTGAAATTTGGTCGATCAAGCACTTGGACTTAACGATTAGGTGTAAGTGGATCTTCAAGAAAAGTTCATTTATGGACCTAAATAAGGAACAAACACATAATCAAACCAAGATAGGTTGTGAAGGATGTGTAAGGTTGACAAGTTCATTTATGGACCTAAATAAGCATCTCGCAAGTGGGATCATTATTTCAATGAGAAAGTTCAAGGAGTTTGAATTTCGAGAAATAAAGATAAGTCATGCATATGTCAAAGCTAGTGGGAGTGATTGGAATCTTTGTTTCAATGAGAAAGTTCAAGGATTTTGAATTTCAAGAAACATAGATAAGCCATATATATATATATATATATATATATATATATATATATATATATATACATATATATATACATATATATATATATATATATATATATATATATATATATATATATATATATATATATATATATATATAGGGTGAGGTTCAATAGAGAACCATAATTAACCAAGGAACCAAGGAACCAATATTTTTTTCAACTTTTAGAACTTATTTTTTATAAAAAAAAACTAAAAATACAGAAATTCATAACTTTTTATCCTTTTTCCAATGATATCAAATTCGAATTATTTTTTTTATTTTTTTTACGTCAAATTCACAATGTGAATCTTTGAAAATTCACAATGTGAATCCGGATTCACACGGTGAATCCAAAAAATATTTTTCACATTCACAATGTTAATATATGAATTTAGATATTTTTAGATTTTTTTTCGATAAAGAATAAGCTCTAGAAATTGAAAAAAAGATTTGGTTCCTTGAAGAACCAATAATTATGGTTCTCTATTAAACTTTTCCCTATATATATATATATATATATATATATATATATATATATATATATATATATATATATATATATATATATATATATGTATATATATATATATAAGAATAAGCTCTAGAAATTGAAAAAAAAGATTTGGTTCCTTGAAGAACCAATAATTATGGTTCTCTATTAAACTTTTCCCTATATATATATATATATATATATATATATATATATATATATATATATATATGTGTGTGTGTGTGTGTGTGTGTGTGTGTGTGTTAGTGCTAGTGCTAGTGGGAGTACTGCTGTCACCCTTGTTTAGTACATAGATAGTGTACGATTCATAACAAGCTATGTTCTAACTTAGCAAGTGTAAAAGATTGGCTTGGAATGGGAATAGTTTTGCTATGATATACATGGGAGATACAAAACATGTACATAATAAGGATCTATGGAGATAGATAAAAGTGATTCATTAGATTAAGCTGAAGTACATGGACTCTTGAGGAAACCCAACTTGCAGAACTTGGAAAGGTTCATGCTTAATAAAATATGGAATGACATTGAGTGATGCCAATGTCCTACTTCTACTATTGAACTACAGGTTATGATTCATGTCCCACATGCTTCTGTTATAGGATCGATCATATATACCATGACATGTACCAGATCTGATGGATCGTATGCTTTGAGCATGAAAGGTTGGATTAGATCAAATTGGCAAGAATCAATGAGTCAAGATCAAGAACATTCTTAAGTGTCCTAGGAGGACAGAGGAAATGATCTTGACAATATGGAAGATATCATTGTAAATATGACATTGATGCTATGTTCCATATTGATAAAGACGATTTTGTTTGCAATTGAAATTCGTGCTTTTACTGAATGGTGATGTATTAGCTTGGAAGAGTTCCAAGTAATACACCAGAGTGGATTTAACAAACTTAGAGTATATTTTAGTTTGTTGAATTGAAATGAAAAAAATCTAACTGAAAGATATTCATTAGTCACATCGTTGTTGAAATTCAATCATTGATGGTCCTTTTGGAGGCTCTTTGTGACTATAAGGGTGAACTTACCTCGATTATGGATACCAAGTCACAAAAGCTCACACGACACATACTTATTAAGTACCAACACATATAATAGTGATACAAATGTAAAGACGTCATAGTCAATGAGTCATACCGAAAGATAATCTTGTCGATCCACTCCGTAAGCCAATATCACTGACCAAATTTGACAGTCAGACAAAGTCGAGAAGCATTAGATTTCTAAATGAATTGGCTTAAACTCCTATAGTTTAGTTTGTTTTAGACTTGAGAACTTAAGCAGTATAAGTGTTAATTTGATTTGGCGATTATTAAGTGGAGATCTTAATATATGACGGAGATCAGTCATTTCAATTATCTTATCACTGTGTTCTCCTTTTGCATGTTTAGAACTCACTTCCCGAGTATTAATTTACTCAAAATGTCCACAGTCGGTCATACTCTTGGAAGTAAGTAGTGATTCAAGATTATCGTGAGTATTGGTGGATTGACCATAGTGATTGGGAATAGCATAGATATTGCATTAACACTCATGAGTACTTAATATAGATTTAAGTATTTGACCAAACCACGCTTAGAGATTACTTTATGGATATAGTAACGAGTAATTCTAAGATGATAATATCTTTTATTCTTTAAACCTAGATACATGTGCGGTTTTGCTCTATGATTCTGTTATGCACTGGTTTACTCCAATGCTATATGTAACTGGTAGTTATAAAGGGTATGCCCATGTGTGACATGATGAAGTAAACAAAAACGATATAATCGAAGTTTATTTGTTCCTTCTGCCTTAAAAGGAGAAGCAATATCTATAGGCCCCTCGATGATTTGGTGCTGACATCTAAAGTTCTTGGTCGAGCCCTGACTGAATTTGATGTGTTCAATTTAGTAATCAGATGCAGTCATCACAAATCTATATCGGGAAACATAATCTTGAATTCTGATATTGACCATCTCGAGTTCATATAGATATCATAAAACAAACGGATATTTAATAACTTATCTAAGGGATGAATCTCGATTAGATCAAGAGTTCAGTTGTTGCATTGGATGGATAACTCTCTGTTGATTATTGGAGAAGTATTTGACCTCGTATAGATGATGACTTGTCCAAGTGGGAGACTGTTGGAAATAGTGTCCAAGGTCATTTACTATTGGTAATATTTTTAATAATAACAAAGTCCTTTTAGGTTGCCCTCAAGACCTAAATTGAGTGCAATAAATAATGGAGAAATTGGTTTATTAATTATTATGGTTAATAATTAGTTAGAAACTAATTGGAAATATATTTTGGGAATTAATTAACAATTTAAATAATCAAAGGGTTGAATATTCAATTAATCACTCCATCTGTTATAGAATATTCAATTAATTATAATATATTTTGAATATTCAAGAATATTCCAAAATCCATATGGAATTAGGGTTGGACGAAAATCACTCCATCCCACATGGGAAAATGAGTGAATTTTGTGGTTGCCTCCTTGTCCCACATTAGAAGGAGTACAAAACCTAGGAAGGGATCTAAGGTTATAAATAGAGCCTTAGGGATTTCATTCTTCCTTGCACATTGGCTTGAATTTTTGCCAACCCTTATTCCTCCCCCCTCTTAGGGATGATTTCTAACCCTCTTAGTGTTTGTGAAATTGGCCATTCTCCTAGTTATTTTTATTCCACTCTTTGGTGTCATTGGGTGTAATACCATTAGAGGGATTCTGGTTTGGCTCCTCTCATCCAAGTAACTTTGTGGAGGACAAGATCAAGATCTCAAGAATGGAGATGAATGGATACATAATAGGTACGTCTTTCTTATTTGTTTTTTTGTTTTCTAGGGTAAATGTAATTAGCATGAAACCATAGATCCATACATTTTATGTACACTTAGGTATATCGTAGTTTCGATTTTTTCGCTACCTAGTTAAAGTGTATTTGATGTGTAGAATCCCTAACAGCCCGCTACCTTGAGGGTATTCAAGTGTGTAGAAGTATCAGAGATAAACCCCTGTGAAGTCAAGGCATTGTATTCTCCATCTGGTTCTGATTCCTCTTGTGTATCGACTACCATTTTACGAATTTCCCTGGATTCGTTGGTGTATTCACCCTCTGGTAGGAGTAAGACACGTAGTTGGCCCTCAGAGCATTTATGTTGCAGAGTGAATTTGAGGATGCAACTGAAACATAAACCCTTATGCCGTCTCTCTTCCCATTCAAATTTAGTTAGACTTTTGGTTCCAAATGATCGACTAGGGTGAGGGGTGGGTTTTATCGGGTCTAGTGGTTTATTCATAGATAGACCTGATTGGGGGTAGGCAGTGAGGTAAAGGAGGATTGATATGTGGGTTGGGTTTAGTATGGGCTCCGCTGAAATAAGTGGGTTTCCCAGAATAACTCGTTTTAGGAGCAATAGCCGACCCTTGAGTAGAAAATTGAGAGTGAGAGGGCGATTTGTTACTGTTAACGGTGGTAGTGATGGCGACATGCCTGTCGGCTTCCATCGCACAGTCACATGTCGATTGGCAAAGAGCTTTGACCCAATTTTTAATGTCATCTTGGAGGTCTCGGAAAAACATCCCAAGAGACTGATCCACCAATTGGTCTGGAATTAGTATCGATATAGCTTCAAATTACTCTATGTAATCTTCGATATCCCCTTCTTGAAACAAAGAACCCAAAGCTCCATGTGCATTCAGAAATTTTGTTCCTCTAAAAAAAGTCAATATTTTATCTCGGAATTGCTCTCATGTATTGCGAGGGTGCTTGTGAAGGAGTGTAGTGAACCAGTTCAAAGTCGGACCAGCCATACACATTTGAACTAGCTGTATTTTTTTTGTTGATTTGGGGTACGATGCACCTGAAAATAGAGATATGCTTTGGTGGACCATCCACGAGGGTCAACACCATCTAAAAGGGGGAGTTTAACTTTGGGAAGAGAAAATAGGGAGGTATCGAAGGGGTGTGTGGTGGAGGTGGTGCAAAGGTGAAGGTTTGAGAAGATGGTGTTGGAGTTGGAAACAAGAGGTTGATCACCACTTGATGATCCATCGATAAGGATAGTAGGGTCAGAGAAACTGGAATCATCCTAAGTATCATTGGTGGGGCGTTGATTAGGGTTTTTAGGTTAGGAAGGGAGAAGTTTCTCCATGGTTGTGGATAAAGTGGTGACAGTTGTTTGAATGGATTTAACGAAAGAGGAGAGGTCGGCCATCTAAGTGGATGGTTGAGTGATTCTTTCATCTTTAGTAGCAATTTGGCTTTGTAATCTGGTAGTAATCTGGTTATCTGGTTGTACCATGGTTTAGGGTAGAATAGGGAAATGGAACCAATTGATAAGAATGTTCAACTGTAATATAATATAGGATCTGAAAAATGGATGAAACATAGAAAATATATGGATTCAAAGAGGAATTTCTTTCTTTCTATTACTGATAAACGAAGAACAACAATGAGAATCAAAAGATCAGGTAAGGTAATCTGATGATTGCCCTCCTACCCAAGCAATATTTCCGACCACTACTAACAGAAGTATATTTCATACATGGTCCCAAAAACATGCACACCCCTATTTATTTATACTCTTCACATGCATCAAATACTTCCTCCTATCCTAGCCCTCCACCCGTCCCTTTTCTTTTCTTTCGTTCGTACACAATCCATGGTTTATGCCTACATTTTTTGTCAGCAGTAGTGGACTCAGTGGGATGTGATTGTTCTCTATCAAATTACCAAAAAAAACATTGTTTAATGTGTGTAACACCCACAAAGACATTTATAATTAAAACATTGGGTGTTAACATTAACAATCATACAAACCATAGCAAACAAATACGAATTGCATCAATACCATTAATAAGAAACTTGACAAGCTTCATTCTATACACTATCTCTTAACTTCTAATTTCCATCTATCATATTTTCTCCTTAAGTGTAACTCGAGATACATAGCATTAAAAAGAGTTATGTAAAACAATAATGTCTCATGAGATACACGTGTTTGTGACCCAAAACATTTCAAAGCATTTACATGAAAATCATTTCATACATAACATAACATATCATATCATCTCAGTTGATCCCTTTTCAAGTCAAGTACCAAGGTGAAAAGAACAAAATTAGTCCACCAAGGTATCATATTATATCAGGATATCCACTTCGCAATGGGAAGGTACCATCCCAGTAGATTCCTCCAGTGCTTCTTATGAGGTATCATGGTTTGGATAGTTTTCATTGTGGCTTCTTACTTTCTCTCTAACTTTCACATTCAAGCATTATCAATACACATATCATCATTTCTAACGGCATAGGTTTATAGAAAGATATACTTTGAAAAGACACATTTCATATATCAAAATATTCATTCTTCCAAAACATTCTTTGTTTTCAAAACGTCCTTGCTTTCAAGGCATTCCTTCAAAACATTCATTTCAAAAATATTTAACACTTTCATTTCAAAACATTTCATATATCAAAACATTGGTATTTCAATATCATAAAATGATTTTGCCATGTACCCTAAAATGGGAAAACGCCTACACAAACTCACCTCAATCACAAGAAGATGGGCTAGTCCTCTTCTAGTTCATTTTCTTCGAACAACACTCTCAAGCACCACCTATATAACATGTATAATAGTAAAAAATGACCAAAATTCCCCTCATATTTCCATTATTAAATTTTATTGTTTCTACTCATTTCTTATTAAATAATATGAATGTAGGCGAAAACCATGCATAAATCTGAGTATGTATGCAAAAGCTATGAGGAAAATACTAAGGTTCAGATTTTGGTCGAGCTGGGCATTCTGACCCCTGAACGCAGGTCGCGTCCCAAGGCAACCCAAACACACCCAATAAGTCACTTTTTGAGGCTTAAACTTTCTTGGATGGTTTTAGTATTGTAGGCAACCAATTGTAACACCTTTAGAGGTTTCCAAGCACTACGTTTATCATGTCAAAACATTTAACTTAGTTCATTAAGACCTCAATCCAAATGCTAGGTTCATAATGCTTACAGTTACATAATTGGGAGGATTAAAAGCTTAAGTTTCTCAACCTATTCCAACCATTGTAACTTATTACAAAGTCATTCAAAACATCATTGGATGTTTTTAAGTGTTTAACATTACACAAATCTCATGTCAAGTCCTTAATGGGGTTATGGAATGTCTAATTCCATTTCAATTTTCCCATTTTGCCCTTATGAGCACAAACTCCATGGATTAATCTAATAATCAATCAACACTTAGTATTTTTCATCCAAATAATTCTAACAGCATCCATTCATGGTTATGAATTTCATTTTCTCAACAAATATACCATAATACATAAAATCCATTGTTCTTATCATATTTTCCCAATTTCATATTCAAGTTTATGATTCTATTATCATCAATAGTTTTTGTGCATCCTTATCGGATTCCTTGCATAAAAACTCTATTTAGGGCATATAATCTAATAAAGGATATGTTTATCATCCTTATAACCCAACTTTGAGTTTTCAAGTGTCCATGGAGGATTTTACCCAAGTCACTCAAATGAAAAAGGTTAAGAGCTTATGTTTACATGGAAACTACTTTAACCAATTAGACTTATTCCCAAATTATTTAATACATCATTGGCTGTTGTCAAGTGCATAAAACATGTTGTAACTCAATCCAACTCCACACCAAACTCTTAACAATAAAGGGATTGTCCAATTTCATAGCTAATTCCTAAAATGCCCTTATGACCACTTATTCCATAAATTCAACTAAATATCATTCAAGTCTTTTTTACATTCAAATCATATTATTAGTATCAAATCCTGTTTATGAGTATCATATACTCATTAAAAGCTCACATACAAAGGATTTCATTGTTTTCATCACAATTTGCCCAAAATCACCTAAATCCATGTTTATGTAACATTCTACCATCATGGATGTGTTTGAGCATTCGAATTGGATTTATTGTCATCAAACAACATCTAGGTCATTGAATCCATTCTATTATAGCTTATAGATACTAAATACCCAAATTAGGTTTCTAGAGTTCATGTAGATTTTTACCCAAATCATCAAATCCATCAATGGGATGATTTGATTAAGATTAGAACCACGAAAACCAATCAGGGAGGTTAAAAAATAAAACCCTAATCATCAATTAAAACAAAATTCGACATTAGGGTTTACCCTGAACCTTGAATTCGAAACTTAGAGATATGAGATAAGAGATTATACCTTGCAAGATTTTGTTCTACCTTTTCTTTGCTTGGATGCTTAAATCTTGTCTTGGATTAAGCCTTAGATGAAAAATGGAAGAAAATCACCATGGGGGAGCTCCTTATCTTCTTTTTCAGAACGGCACAGTTAGTCTCCCAGTTAGTGGATTTGAGTCGTGCAATGACATCCAAGCAGGCAGTTTGCCTTCCCCAAACCCTCTTTTTTGGGTAATAACCCCCACTTTGTTTCTCCAAGGGAAAGCCCTCAAAGAGACTCAAACTTGAGACCTCCAAGGGACAACCCCCCAAGGTCACCCTTGGTGGCCAGTTGATCTAGACCAACTGGTTAGCTCCTTATATTCTCCCATGTTTCTGATGAATGAGGGGAAATAAATGCATCTTATTTCCTTGACATATTAAAATTTGGTCCTTCTAGTTTACATCGTTTGCTAAATTTATCATTACTTCATTTATTTTCATATTTACATAAAAGGTTGAGATAACAAGTCCTCCTCCATCCATTATATAACTTTAGTAGTCCATTTAATTAACTGAGTCAACCTTTTGGTCAACTTACTTTGCCAACTTGATACTTTTGGTCCGTTAACTTTTAAAAATGTTATTATTTTTACTTCTTACTTTCTAAACTTCATATCACTAATGATATGAGTATTCCTTGACCATTTAACTATATAAATAATCTTTCATTTATTTACTTTATCAATTTAAGAACATAGTCTTAAATTTTAGGATGTTACATTGTGTTAAGACACTGACCCTTTTTCTATTTTTCTTGTTTTTTCCTCCCAACTTCTTTCGTTTTAATATTAATTAACATCGTGAAATTTTATTTTTATGGAACATATTCTTTACATTAGCAAATGTCATCATAAAAACTAGCCCGAAATAGGCAAGAAAATCATTACTCGTATTAAGAGCGAAATCGTGTTTATTTCTCAAATCATTTTTCTAGTGCCATTTTAATGCACCTTCATAGTTGTGAATGAATTTAATAACTCTTGCTCAAAAAGCTACTGGTTCTAAATAAAATTGTCACTTTTATTTCAATAGACATAAACAATCTTTTAATCATGAGATATTTTTCGCTTAGGCATCCAATATGCATTCATCTTATGAAAGTTTAATGCATTGAACTTTATAAAGTTCAATAAAAAATATTTTTAATAGTTAAAATGTTTATTTTTTTCTCATTGAAGAGTTTAATGTCATTGAACTTAATATCTATTGAATGTCAACATTCCATCTCACATATACAATGATAGTGTTTAATCTATTGAATATCAATTAGGCATGTCACCTTATTCAAGTTTTTTATTAAACTTGTGGATGCTCTTATTGCAAGGAGTTGATCTCATTTAATAAAAACAAAATCTCCAAAACTCCCCATAGTTGATTTGATTAATGCACCGTTTGGTATGCCTGAATGGATGAAGGAATGGAAAATAACATTTCATTCTTACCGGAAAATCATGTTTGGTTGGTGTTATGGAAAGTAATGATCGATTACTGGAGGAATGTCATTCCTTCAAAACAGGCTTTTTTATGTTGACGGGACCTATGTTTTTTTCATTCCATTGCTTTAAGGAATGAAAATTACCCGTTGTACACTTATATCATTCATCAAAACTACAACCTCTTCTGCATCCATCGAAATAGCAACTAAATAATTTCAATCCATCAAAATTGCACACTTTGGACTTTTTCATTGACATTTTGAAACTATCAGAGTTGAAGGTATGCACTTTTTTCTTCCTAATTTGTTTTTCTTTTCTATATCACATTTGAGTCTATCATATTGACTTTGTTAGCATACAACTGATTCTTCTGAGCCAACTATTGATCCAAAGTTTTAATTCCTTTGAGGCGTTCGATAAAATGTCACAATGAATTCCTTGTTGGGTTGATGGATGACAGTTAGTTGCATTGAAAGAATTTTAGATTGTTATCATCCCTTTGTAGTTCCTTTTCTTGAAATTGAGTATATTGTTTGGAAAAAAAAAAGAGAAAAAAAAATGCTTTCTTATGTGCTTGAATTTTGATGTATTTCAAATAAACAAAGGGACACATTGGCATTATCTTAGTCAATCATTGATCATATAAGTTGTATTTTGGTGTGATGTCATTTTTTATATTAAAATCACACCTTTTATGACCCTTGTGTTTAAATTATGTCCTTCACAATGTTGACATCAAACATTATGTTGGAAGGTGTTCATTTCGATTCTATTCCAAAGGCAGCGACATGGAAGAACCATTGATGATCAATGCAGATAAAGTCCCTAAGTTTGGAGCTAGATTTCATCTGATTTTAAATTTTTTGGGTAGAAACAAAAATTGTTTTTAATTCTTGGGTATGAAATTGTATCTATAAAAGTTTCAACTTGAGTTCCATGTGTGTGTGACTATTTTATAAGGATATGTAAAAAAAAAGAGTTTGATTTAGTTTTTCTGTGACTATTTTATAAGGATATGTAACAAAAAAGAGTTTGATTTAGTTTTTCTGTCAAAAGGTGAATTGTTTCTTTGGTTTTGTAATCATGTTTTGATATGGTTGCAGATTATGAACATCGAATGTTTCGATATTTAACAATGAAATTGTTTGCTTATTTGATAATTACAGTTTTTTGTTTATGTAACAAACATTTGTTATAATAAACAGTATAATCGTAGAAGATATTATGTAAAATATATTAATTATATACATCTCACATGTTACAGGGGTATTTTGTCATTGTAAATTAATTTCATTCCATTTCTTGATTATTTTCTATTTACCAAATAATATGGGTTAATTATTCATTTCATTCCAAGAGTGTAACCAAACATAGCAATGGAATGATAATGATTCATTCCATTACCTCATTTATTCCATTACACCATTCATTCTATTGCCTTGTCATTCTATTACATCCAACCAAACATAGCAATGGAATGATAATGATTTATTACATTACCTCTTCTATTCCATTATACCATTCATTCCATTACCTTATCATTCTATTACGTCCAACCAAACATACCCTAAGCACTAAATGTCCCTCAATAGAAAATAGAGTCAGCTTTCCAAGTCAGCTTTCCATCTCGGAAGTTTACAGGGAAAGTTTTCA